>NC_092740.1:125357859-130357859 GCF_047496795.1 Chiloscyllium punctatum
AGTGAGACATGATTTCCCATGCACAAAGCTATGTTGACTATCCCTAATCAGTCCTTGCCTTTTCAAATGCTTATAAATCCTGTCCCTCAGGATTCCCTCCAACAACTTGCTCACCACCGACGTCAGGCTTACCAGGCTACAGTTTCCTGACTTTTTCTTATCACCTTTCTTAAATAGTGGCACCAATCTGCAGTCGAAAGGCACCTCACCTGCAGCTACTGATGATACAAATCTCTTAGCAAGGATTTTCATTGCTTTACCATTGGTGGCTTTACCTTCAATTGCCTAAGCCCTGAGCTCTGGAATACCTTCCCTCGCTAACTCCTTAAAACCTGCATCTCTGATCAAGCTTTTGTTCACTGTCCTTGTATGAGAATCGCTCCTGTTCGGTATCTTGGGGGTACATACAATGTTAAAGATACTGTGCAAGTGTAGACTTTGTGAATAATATATATCAATTTTTCATTTCTTTGATATGTCCTTTCCATTCCACAGACAAAACCATATGGCATTGTGAGTGTGAAGCCAAGAATTTTCCCGGTGAGTTACTTGCCAGAATTTGTGCCATGTGCAACAGCGTATAAGCAGGTTCTTCAATTTAATAAAATAATGAAGAGGGATTTATTTGAAAAACGGAGAATAATGGAAATCTGAAATGAAACAAACAATAAACTGGAATCAGCATGAGTTTTTATTTATCAAACAGGAACTTTGAACGTGACTTCATTCCCTCCAGTCCCCGCAGCTGTGTAATCTCCTTGGAGAAGCACAGAAACACGGAGCTAATAAGCATGCTCCTGAAAATACCCCTCCAATCAAGATTTAACTTTTGCACATATGGGTGATATTTTGAGATAAACTTGCAGCATGCAGTACCATAGTTGAATGGTACTTGCCTGCATTAGTGTACATTGTATTTTGTCATCCTGTTTTCAACTATCCAAAATCATACAATTTTAAGCAAGCAAAGACAATTCCCAAGAAGTGGCTAGAAATGTTCTGATTTCTACTTCTCCCATTATTTGACTGTGAAGAAAATCTCCTGTTTCATTGCAGATGAGTTGGAAGATGCTTGCCACTCGATGGGTCTTGAGAACTATCTCATTGAGGATGTGTATGCACTGGTGTGAGCTAGGGAGCCTTCAAATATAGAAAATCGATGCATAAACAGAGATCATGACATATTCAGAGGAGAATTTGTTTCTTATCCAGATGATTAAGTGAGGTGCATCATATGTAATTTGTGAAAAGGATGACAGTTAAGTACCTTTGGGTAAGATTTCTACTGCCTCCAGCCATTTCTGTTTCAGAAGAGAATTCTGGAAACAGGCCATTTTCTCTGTTATTCCAGGATTTAAAGCAAAGTAATGCCAGGAAATTATGAGAAACCCAATGAAAAATACTGCCAGTGATCACTACAACCTTTCAGGGCTTTTTTTGTTTCCTATCTTTGTGTATACATCTTTTAGGACTATAAAAAGGAGAATCTTGTGGTGCCTGTCCAGATCCCTGAAAGGACATTTTCATAGGGTCAGTCAGGAATGCATACAGGACACTTGCCTTTATCACTCATGGCATAGATTATAAGAATGGGAAGTTTGTGTTCGAAATGTACAAAACTTTTGTTAGGCAATGACTGAAGTGCTGTGTCACCTCACTGCAGAAAGGATGTGATTATATTGGAGGAGATGCAAAGGAGAGTCACCAGGATGCTGCCTGGGATGGTGCATCTTAGCTATGAAAAGAGGCTGGATAGGTTTAGATTGTTTGCTTTGGAGACGAAAAGGCAGAAGGGACACCTGATTGATGTATATAAGATTGTGGAGCATAGATGGGCTGGATAGAAAGCAGCTGTTCTTCTTCGTTGAAGATTCATTTACGAGTGTACTTAATTTTACAGTGAAGGGCAGGAGGTTTAGATGGGATTTGTGGAAATATTTTTCACAGAAAGCATGGTGGAAATCTGGAATGCACTGCTTGGGAGGGTGGTTGAGGCAGGAAACCTCGCAATCTTTTAAAAAGTATGTGGATAAGCCTTTGAAATGTCATAATAGTCAAAGCTATGGGCCAAGTGCTAGAAGCTAAGATTAGTGCAGATAGGTTGGCACAGACTTGATAGGCCTAAGGGATTCATTCTTGTTGTATGATTATGAAAAAGTAGCTTGGACAAGGAAATGTTAAATAAACTGTTTTGCAGGGTCTTCACTGCTGGAATATTACTGTGTAGACTTTGTGGTGAAATGACAGGGAGAAAAGAATGCTTGCACAATATGATTGCTAAGAATTGAAATTCAAAATAACCAATTGATGCAAAAACTCACGACTGGAAACATGTAATTAAGATGGAGGAAATCTGGAAAAAGCAAACAAGGAAATTTACCATAAAGAATACCATACTTTAGAACATCATACTATACTCTAGGCCTTCAAATCGAGTGAGAATCTGTTGAGCTAATCACACATCTGACATATATTTTATATTTGTTCCTTCAGGGTGACAGAATTTTGGAAACAGGAGAAGTTATTCCACCAATACAAGAAGATGAGCACAATGGACACCACTAATTACAGGATGAAAGCACAATGTAAATGTATAGCATCAATGGCTGTACAAATTGAATTCAGTGGAATAGAACAAATTTTCTTCTCATTTTGAAAGAGTTATTTATCATTAAACACTGACTTACCAAGATGCAGAGGTTGCTATTATTCATATACAATTTATAAAATCTGCCTATGTCCTAATTTGCACTGAGTCCTGTTCACCTGTTATCCATATGCATGCATGTCCCAAATTGACTTCCAGTCCACCGAAACCTGGATTGTTTTTTTTTTACATTTCTTATGCATGTTTTCAAATCCCTCGGTTGCTATTCTCCTCCTCAGCTCTAGTCACTTCCTTCAACCTTATGACATTGTGAAATATTTGTGCTTCCCCAGTTTTGGTGTGTTGGGCACCCATGCCATTTTAATTAAATCGCCATTGGTTGTAATGCCTTCACATGCCTAGGGCCCAACCTCTCAAGCCTAAGCTTTGGAATTTCCCTCCTAAACCACTTTGCCTTAAAACCTACTTCTTTGACAAAGCTTTTGGTCACCTGATCTAATTTCACTGAGCTCAGTGCTAAATTTTGTTTCAGACAGGAAATGGCTGTGGAGAGAAAAATAGGGTTAATGTTTTAAGTGCAAAAACTCTTCAGGGAAAAAAAAATATTTCATAGCTGTTCCTGTGAGGGCCTGAGGACTTCCACTTAAGGCCAGAATTAGCTAAGCGCCGAACTCCTTGCAGGTTTTCAGCTGACAGAGGTTACAGAGATAAAGATAGGGGAGGATGTGGAGGGATTGAAATCCAGGATGATAAAATTCAAATCAAGGCACTGCTTGACCAGGAGCCAATCTAGGTCAATGACCACAGGGAGTTGGGTGAAATGGATATGGGAGAAGAAGACACAAATTAGAATTCTTTTTGTCTTTCTTGAGATGTGCTGTCATTGATTAGGCCAGCATTTATTGGCCAGGCCTTAATTTTCCTTGAGAAGGTAATAGCTACTCCTGTAAACTACTGCAGACTATTTGGGTGCACTCAGCAACAAGGAATGGTGATAATGTTCCTAGTTTTAGATTACCTCAATTGAGTGGAAGCCAGCTGGCAAAGCATTGGAATAGTCAAATCCAGAGGTAACAAGGTGAGGCTTTCAGCAATAGATAAAGTTGCTGAGACATGGGCAGAGCTGGTAATATAACAAAAGTAAAAATAAAGCAGTCTTTGTAATGGTGCAGATACACAGTCACAAGCTGACCTCTATTAAATATGTGGCCAAGATCGTAATCAATCTGGTTCAGCAATACACAGTTGTCAAGGAATGTGACGCAAATTGAAAGCTAAGTTTGAGGGAAGACTGTGGTCTCAGTTCTCAATCTTTAATCAGAAGAAATGTCTGCTGATCCAGTGCTGGGACATCAGGCAAATAGTTTAAGAATTTAGCAACTGTGGAGGAGTCGGGAAACTGTGGTGGGTGTTGTCAGCATAAGTCCCACCTATCCTAGAGGTGCGTCAAAGTATATCACGACAGGCTGATTGAAATAACTGTAAACCATGGCTGTGATTTCCAAAGACGTGAACACCAGAATGCAGATAAGAAATAGGAGAGGCCTTGGAGGACTCCAGAGCTAATGGGGTGAATCAGGAGGAGAAGCTATTACAAACTTACTGTTCATTTAATGATAAGTATAAAATGTAAGGGGTGAACAGTCAATTATAGATTGAGAGCCTACCTGATGACTGAACACCAACAACAGATAACTGACATGTCAACTAATCTCCCTAACTGGATGGCAACATTGCTTGTCTTAGCAGTGATGCCTACAACCAATTGAAGATTGAAGGAAAATAAAATATTTATACTATTCAATTCGAATGATGCCTATGTTGGAGACTCCACACTTTTTAAAAATTCAAATCCATGATGTCGGAGACAATAAAACGATATTCACAAATTTCAAGTGTTTAGAAATGGAGTATATCCCAATACAGAGGAACCTTGATTATCTGAAGGACACGGGTGGGGAGTATTCCATTTGGTTAACTGAATGCCAGATAATCGATGTTGGATAACATAGTTAGCCATGCATCAGGACCTTGCGATCTTATTCAGATGATCCGAAGTTTGATCAATCAAATGCTGGATAATCAAAGTTCCTCTGTATATCAAAACAAATTCGACAATTTAGCAATAACACTGTATTATCAAAATATACTCAATATTGAAAGTACATTTTTTAAAAAACAGAACTGTATTGACATTTATTTGCCTCTGGCACGGTCAATCTCTGCCCACACATTTAGTTATGTTTGCACTGCTGAAAGATGATCTGTACTTGCTTTGAAAGATACAGTCTCACAAAATGCACCATCGATACCAAAACATTTCTGCTTAGTGTATTTCCAAAATGATTGTTGTCACATCAACAGAATCTTAATGAACATCTGCTTCTGGAAAGAATTTCTTTAGTTGCTGAACACCAGTGATCCTGGCTGCGTAAATAACAAATCCCCAAGAAAGTAAGACGATGGTCAGGAGTATCTGTACAAGATGAAAGATTGATGTTATGTTAAACAAGTAAGTAAACTATTGATAAAATTTGCAATACCAAAATAGAAACAGCAGAAAAACAGCCAGTCAGGCAGCATCTCTGTGACAGGACAACATAAGATGCCAGATCAGAGCTGTTTTAATTCTGATTAAACTTTATCAATATAAAACACAGTCTCCTCAATAGATGCTGTCTGAATTCCTGAGTATTTTTAGCATTTTCTGTCTTCATCCACTAAATTATGAGAGTGCTATCAGATCACTGGCTTTTATTATTTAAATTATTTACCTCACCAACCTGCTCAGAGATGTTATTACACACGTCTGGAGCAGATGACTTGAACATGGACCTCCAGTATGATGGTAGGGACACCACCACTCCAAAAAAGGGCTGACGGGCAATTATTTTAGCAACTGGCCTCAAATGCAGTCCCATGGATGTTAATGGAACTTTATTGCTTTTTTTAAAATAAGCTTCGTATCATCCTTGTTTTACAATAATCACCCAACTTGACAGTTTTATCTGAAAGACTAGCTTGAAGTTCTGAATTACAAGCCCACTGACGTTACCACTACACCACATAAATGCATGCAAAATGAAGTATCTTAGTTAGAACAGTCATATTTGGGTAGGAGCCCTGATGATTGGTGTAAATCCGTGTACTTCTCCTATAATACAGTTTCTGATGATAATTGAAAATTTAACCATCTTGTGTTTGTCTTGAAGAAAGTAGAGTGAAACACATTCACAGCATGCCTTTCTGTTCATCATGAAAAACAACTTGGTCTCTACTATCCATTTCTAGCCCTCGGTGTGCCTGCCGTTCTATCAAAACACTTGTTAATGTGTTAAAGAGGTGGGAAGATTAGAAACAGAATCTATACTTATACTACAGGGGGATATAAACGTTAGCTGAAAATGTGTTGCTGGAAAAGCGCAGCAGGTCAGGCAGCATCCGAGGAGCAGGAGAATCGACGTTGCGGGCATGAGCCCTTCTTCAGGAATGAGGAAAGTGTGCCCAGCAGGCTAAGATAAAAGGTTTGGGGGAGGGGTGTTGGAAATGCGATAGGTGGAAGGAGGTCAAGGTGAGGGTAATAGGCTGGAGTGGAGGGGCGGGGCTCAAGGGCAGAGGAGCAGGAAGTGGAGGAAATGTGATGGAGAGCATCGTCGATCACGTCTGGGAGGAAATTGCGGTCTTTGAAGAAGGAGGCCATCTGGGTTGTACGGTATTGGAACTGGTCCTTCTGGGAGCAGATGCGGCGGAGACGAAGGAATTAGGAATATGGGATTGCGTTTTTACAGGGGGCAGGGTGGGAGGAGGTGTAGTCTAGGTAGCTGTGGGAATCGGTCGGTTTACAGTAAATGTCCATGTTGATTTGGTCGCCCGAGATAAAAATGGAACGGTCTAGGAAGGGGAGGGAGGAGTCTGAGACGGTCCAGGTAAATTTGTAGTCAGGGTGGAAGGTGTTGGTAAAGTGGATGAACTGATCAACCTCCTCGTGGGAGCACGAGGCAGCGCTGATACAGTCATCAATGTAGCGGAGGAAAAGGTGGGGGATGGTGCCAGTGTAGCTGCAGAAGATGGACTGTTCGACATATCCTACGAAGAGGCAGGCATAGCTGGGGCCCAGGCGGGTGCCCATGGCTACTCCTTTGGTTTGGAGGAAGTGGGAGAGTTGGAAAGAGAAGTTGTTCAGGGTGAGGACCAGTTCAGTCAGTCAAAGGAGGGTGTCCGTGGAAGGGTACTGGTTGGTACGGCGGGAAAGGATCCCGCCGAGGGATCCTGCACTTCCTGCTCCTCCACCCTTGAGCCCCGCCCCTCCAATCGCCACCAGGACAGAACCCTACTGGTCCTCACCTACCACCCCACCAACCTCCATATACATCATATCATCTGTCGTCATTTCCGCCACCTCCAAACGGACCCCACCACTAGGGATATATTTCTCTCTCCTCTCCTCAGCGTTCCGAAAAGACCACTCCCTCCGTGACTCCCTCGTCAGGTCCACACCCCCCACCAACCCAAACTCCACTCCCGGCACCTTCCCCTGCAACCGCAAGAAATGTAAAACTTGCGCCCACACCTCCCCCCTTACTTCCCTCCAAGGCCCCAAGGGATCCTTCCATATCCGCCACAAATTCACCTGCACCTCCACACACATCATTTACTGCATCCAGTGCACCCGATGTGGCCTCCTCTATATTGGGGAGACAGGCCGCCTATTTGCGGAACGTTTCAGAGAACACCTCTGGGACACCTGGACCAACCAACCCAACCAGCCCATGGCTCAACACTTCATCTCTCCCTCCCCCTCCACGAAGGACATGCAGGTCCTTGGACTCCTCCATCGCCAGACCACAGCAACATGACGGCTGGAGGAAGAGCGCTTCATCTTCCGCCTAGGAACCCTCCAACCACAAGGGATGAACTCAGATTTCTCCAGTTTCCTCAATTCCCCTCCCCCCACCTTGTCTCAGTCCCAACCCTCGAACTCAGCACCACCTTCCTCACCTGCAATCTTCTTCCTGACCTCTCCGCCCCCACCCCCACTCCGGCCTATCACCCTCACCTTAACCTCCTTCCACCTATCACATTTCCAACGCCCCTCCCCCAAGTCCCTCTTCCCTACCTTTTATCTCATCCTGCTGGGCACACTTTCCTCATTCCTGAAGAAGGGCTCATGCCCGAAACGTCGATTCTCCTGCTCCTTGGATGCTGCCTGACCTGCTGCGCTTTTCCAGCAACACATTTCCAGCATCTGCAGTCCTCACTTTCTCCTCGAAGATATAAACATGTTAACCAATTTGGAAAAAAAAAATTGGCAGGTGGAATATAAAGTGGGAAAACGAGAAGTTCTGTACTTTGGCAGGAAGAATGGGGAGATGAGTATTACTTAAATGGAGAAAGACTACAGAAGACTACAACTCGGAGGGATTTGGGAGACCTTGTGCAAAAATCTCAAAAAGCTAGCATACAAGTTCAGCAGGTAATACAGAAGGCAAATGGAATATTGACCTTCACTTTAAAGGGAATGGAGTGTAAAAATCATGAAGTCTTGCTAAAACAATACAAGGCACTAGTCAGACCACAGCTGGAATATTATGAATTATTTTGAGCCCCTTATTTAAGGAAAAATACACTTGCATTAGAAGCAGTCCAGAGAAGATTCAACAAACTGATCCCAGCTATGGAAGGAAGTCTTATGAGGAGAGGCTGAGTAGATTTTAGTAGAATGAAAGGTGATCTTATTGAAACATACAAGATTCCTAAACTTGACAGGATTGACATGGAAAGGCTGCTTCTCCTTGTGGGAGTATCTAGAACCAAAATGTAATCTTAGAATAGGTGGTCATCCTTTTAAGAAATATGATGAGGAATTTCACCTTTCAAGAAGCAGTAAATTTGTGGAAATCTTTACTGCAGAGGCTGGGTCTGTGTGTATTAAGGCTGGATGGAAAGATGTTTATCAGGAAGTGAATCAAGAGTTATGGGTGTGGGATATAGGTAAAGCAGTGTTACTTCTGCAATCATAAGTTGCTTATGCAAGGTAAATGAACTCATATCAGTGTATAATTGTTTCAGCCAACAGCTGAGTTCACAAGAATGAAAACTATGTGAAGGAAATATATAATTGTTTTTGTATTAGCTAAAATGTGCATACAAGACTGAAATGTGCCTGCAAACAATGGTAGATGTTACAGACAAATAGATAAGGTGTTGTGAGGGGAGGGGGTTAAGCTAGATATGCCTGTACAAACAGTAGTTATAAGCATCTGTTTCCCGCTTCTGCAAAAACAAGAACAAACCACAATCAAGAGGTCATAAGGTCATAGCAAGCAAGGAAACAGATGGCAGAAAAGGAGGATATACCTAACAATGGACCACAGCAGGATGTGGTCAAACGGCCATGTGAGGCCAGAAATAAGCATTTTGTCACAGACAAGGCTGGATAAGGCAAGAGATAAACAAGAGTAATGGGTGCAGGTCTTAGAGAAGTGGGAGATGTAAACAGGGGAGGAGCATTGGGAAGAGTGAAGAGGAACGAATGACATAAATATTGTGTACTCGTTAAACACGTGTGTGTGACTATTTTGTAAATAGACACCACACCCTTCTTGCAAGAGCATAATAAATGATACTACTGCTTCAGATCTTGTCTTGGACTGAAATGATTGAAGTGAGTGAGCTTTGTTTCTCACATGGGCAAAAGTCTGAAGGTGGAGTTGAGGATTATTGGAACAATCATAATTTCACTGAATGACACAGCAGACTCAATGGGCTGAATAGCCTGGCTCTGCTCCTAGTGTTATGCTCACCATTGTTCCCAAACCAAAAGTATCAATACCTCAGAGTTCGAGGGCAAAACAATAGCTAAGTAAGTTATGATTTGGAGATGCTTGTGTTGGACTGGGGTGTACAAAGTTAAAAAAATCACACGATACCAGGTTATAGTCCAACAGGTTTAATTGGAAGAACACTCGCTTTCGGAGCGACGCTCCTTCATCAGTTGGCATAAGTAAGTTATGCAGCGGAAGACGCATCTATGGATGCAGAAATGTGCTTCCTATTTCGGTCAGTGTTGCTGTTAGCTGATCTGCGATGCAAAGTGACGACAATTGCGTGGGTGCAATTCCCGCACCTTCTGAGGTTAGAATGAAGGTCCCTCTGCCTCAACCTTTCCCTCACCTGACGTGCGGTGACCCTCATATTAAACCATCACCAGGGCAGAGGAAATGACCTGGGAGTTGCAGTGGGAGAGGGACTCCCTGAGATTCTTGTAGAGAGAGGAGGAAAACATCTTCAAGCCCCTTAAACCATCACCAGTTGTGTGTGTGTGTGTCTCTCTCTCTCTCCAGTGAGAAAACAGCATTTCGGTTCGACAGGACTACGACGATTTACTTAACCCAATGCCCCAGTTCACTCCGGCGAAGGTGCCAGTTTTCCAGAATTGCCCTGGACCATCCAGGGCTCTGCTCAACCAGATGTGGCCACAATCCCCCCCACCCCCACCCCCTGCAGTTCACAGTTGATACTCACAACAGAATAAATCCAGTCCAGTGTTCGCTTACTCACACGCATCATGGCCCTTCACTATGGCAACCTGACTGGGCCGATCACTGGAAGCTGCAGTCACAAATATAAACAAAGCCGAAAAGATTTACAATGCAAACCAAAACATAGCGCTCAAAGGAAGACTCAGATCGGACTGGAAAAGTTTGCCCTGTCTTTCCCTCTCTTCACAGATGATGCCAGGCCTGCTGGGTTTCTCCATCACTTTCTGTTCTTTTTTTTTAAATTGAGGTCTGAGATAGCCCTCCTCCTACCACTAGGGTTGGTGCTGTAAATCCCAATGGATGAGATACCCCTAGATCATCAAAACGAAAGGTCTCAGTGTCACTCTGTGGGGCCCACCGGCTTTACACGCTCTCTCAGTCGGTCCTCCCAGGGCCAGGGAGAGGGTCCTCCGACGTCCCGGCGGCCAACGCGTGACGGTGAGCGGCGGACAGTTGTGGGTCCTCCGACGTCCCGGCGGCCAACGCGTGACGGTGAGCGGCGGAGGCGGGGGAAAGTTGTGGGTCCTCCGACGTCCCGGCGGCCAACGCGTGACGGTGAGCGGCGGAGGCGGGGGAAAGTTGTGGGTCCTCCGACGTCCCGGCGGCCAACGCGTGACGGTGAGCGGCGGAGGCGGGGGAAAGTTGTGGGTCCTCCGACGTCCCGGCGGCCAGTGCGATGCCGTCACTCACTGCGCTTGTGTGATGGTGTCACCCCCCTCACAGGCAGGGGCTTGTCGCCCGGACTCAGCCTGAGGGCTAGGGAGTGGGGCGGGCCTACGTGGGAATAAACCGAGCAAATGTTCGCGGTCGGATCCAGGAGGAAGAGGAGACGAAGGGGGGAATGGGATGCTGTAGCATTTAAGGAAAAGGGAAGAGAATAATCGCAGTTAAAATACCGTATAATTCGAGTGAAGTGTGTGGAAGATAGAGGAGTGTGCGGCTGCCGCAGGTAAGAGATCCGGGGAGGGGGTAACTGCCTAAATGCTGGGGCCAAGCGCAGGCCCAAGGTTAGCATCTCGATCTGTCACCGGAATGAGCAACCTGTGGAACAATTTGTGGATCTGCGAGATGACAGGCAGCAAAAACAAAACGATTCGAGGCCAGAGACTCTTAAACCGGAACCTGAGCCAGTGGCATTCAGCTCTGTGGAAGGGTCACTGGACCCGAAACGTTAGCTCCGACTTCTCTCCACGGATGCTGCCAGACCTGCTGAGCTTTTCCAATAATTCCTGTTTTCATTTCAGGAGGCTGGCACCTCCTTGCGTTATGGGGAGGTTGTGGTTCAATCCTGAAATTGAAGAGCCAGACAATTCTGGAAGCAACTCTTGCACAAAGGGTGGCGGAAGTGTGGAATCCTCTCCCTCAAAGCATAACTCTTGTATACATCTGTGACCATGATTGATTGGTGCTGGAAGTCGAGGGTTTAAGAGGCATAACCTAGGTAGCTGATTGGGGTTTTGCCATCATCTTATTGATGTTGTATAAAATCAGAAGTCACACAACACCAGGTTATAGTCCAGCAGGTTTAATTGGAAGCACTAGCTTTTGGAGTGCTGCTCCTTCATCAAGGGGTTGACCTGAGGGTGGATGAGGAACAACCGTTTAGATTTATTTGAAATCACAAGGCTTTGGAGTGTTGCTCCTTTGTCAGAGTTAATCACACGACACCAGGTTATAGTCCAACAGGTTTAATTGGAAGCACACTAGCTTTCGGAGCGTCGCTCCTTCAGGTGGTAGCAGAGGGCTCAATCCTAACACACAGAATTTATAGCAAAAATTTACAGTGTGATGTAACTAAAATTATACATTATACACAATCTTATATAGATCAATCAGATGCCCCTTCTGCCTTTTTGTCTCCAAAGCAAACAATCCAAACCTATCCAGCCTCTTTTCATAGCTAAAATGTACCATGCCTCCGGGCATCCTCATTGGGGAATCCGAGCAAAGGCCACGAAAATTGGATGAATGGGCACCGCACAACAATCAACAGACAGGAGTGTTCCCTCCCAGTTGGGAAACACTTCAGTGGTCCAGGACATTCGACCTCGGACCTTCGGGTGACCATCCTCCAAGGCGAACTTCGGGACAGGCAGCAGCGAAAAGTGGCTGAGCAGAGGCTGATAGCTAAGTTCGGCACCCATAGGGAGGGCCTCAACCGGGACCTTGGTTCATGTCACATTACAGGTGACCACCATTGCACTATACACACACACAGGTATTCCTACACACACACACAGACACCCACACACACCCTTACAGACACACATTGCATCCCCTCACAGTCCTAAGACATTTTGCACTCACTACACACACGCACACATACATTTTCTCACACTCACAACCCCCAACCCAGACAGACACAGGCACACAGACAGACAAAGACCCACATGCACACATATATTTTGTGGGGTGAATTTGTACTTGCAGAGTTACATTGTACTTTGCTCAAAAACTGCATGAATTCATGTAAAACTCCGTTACCTCACTTTTTAGATTAGAATCAATCTAAACATCATGGCATAGACAGAGAACATAGGGGGCTAACACCTTCAACATATTGTCTAACTATCACCATTGTTAACAGCTAACCCAAGAATGCAACTTTTTAAAAAAAAATTGTGATTTACACGTGAAAGAAGTGAAATTATAACGGTATTCTAACTGATGAAAGGCTTAACAGACAATCAGTTTTCCAATGTATAATTTCAGTTACGTCACACTGTAAATTTTTGCTATAAATTCTGTGTGTTAGGATTGAGCCCTCCATTACCACCTGATGAAGGAGCGACGCTCCGAAAGCTAACGTGCTTCCAATTAAACCTGTTGAACTATAACCTAGTGTTGAAAAATGTGTTGCTGGAAAAGCGCAGCAGGTCAGGCAGCATCCAAGGAGCAGGAGAATCGACATTTCGGGCTTGGCTTGTGCTCGAAACGTTGATTCTCTTGCTACTTGGATGCTGCCTGACCTGCTGCACTTTTCCAGCAACACATTTTTCAGCTCTGATCTCCAGCTTCTGATCTCCTCACTTTCTCCTATAACCTGGTGTTGTGTGATTTTTAACTTTGTACACCCCAGTCCAACACCGGCATCTCCAAATCATGTCTCCTTTGTCAGATGAAGTTATCTGTTGAAGGAGCAGCATTCTGAAAGCTTGTGATTGCAAATAAACCTGTTGGACTATAACCTGGTGTTGTGACTTCTGTCTTTGTCCACCCCAGTCCAAAACCAGTGCCTCCACATCATGAGGGATAGACCAGCCTCAGAGGGCAAATTAGTCTCCTTGTTCATAATGTTAGGAAGTTTGCAAAAGTGTTAAATTACTTTGCACCAGTTTTTCCCTCAGCTTCAGCTGGAAATCCACTTTTACTGCAATGTAAAAGTAACTAGATGTTCACAAGAAGATATTAAAAATGATCTGATGTATTCACTGAACAAACTGTCCTTTCAGCTCTGAAGTCTGCTTTTGATGACATAAAAGACTTTGTATGAAATATGTCTGGACAAAGCTCTAGGTTAGTGAACTCACATTCTCTAAATTGACAATGTCACAGAGATGTTACAAGGATGGCAAGTACAAGTAAAGGCAATACCTCAATGTAATTTGAAGTTACATTTGAGACAACATTAAGTAAACTACACATTTTGTATTTCACTTGTGGGATGTTGGCATTGCTTTATTGCTCATTTCTAGCTACCTTTGAATTGAGTGGCTTGCTGGGCCATCTCAAAATAGCAATTCAGAGTCAATCACATTGATGGTGTCTGGGATCACATGTAGGCAGACCAGGTGAGGATAGTAGATTTCCTTCTGTGAAGGACATTAGTGAGCCTGATGAGTTTTTTAAGATGATCAGCAATGGTTTCATGGTCATCAGTACATTCTTAATTCCGGATTTCTTTTTTTGGTGTTGAATTCAAATTCCACCATCTGCTGTAGCGGGATTTGAATCCATGTCCCCAGAACATTAACTGAGTTTCTAGTTTAATAGTCTGGCAATAGTATCATTAGGTCACTAGAAATCTGCATGCAGTGTCTATGCCTGTCAATAGGAGCTTCTGAAACATGAGAAAATACTAACTGATATCAGCATCCACACACCTGTTTAAAAAATATACTTAATTCATAAATTATCTTTAACTAAATACAACAAGTATTTTGACATTCCTCAGTAAGTTTCAATCCAGTTGCAACAACAAGGTATTTTCTCATCATGAGAGGAAACTATTTACATACCCATTAAGACTGTAAACATATCTTGAAACTTAATAGATCCTCCCGTCATTCTATTTTGGCCGAAAGACTGTGGTCAGTGCCTTGGCAGCAGCTGCCCAAGCTTTAGTGCATCCCTCAGCACATAGTCCTGGACCTTGGAATGTTCCAGTCTGCAGCTCTCCGTCAACTCTTTGCACTGGAAGACCAACAGGTTTTGAGTGTCTGTCACCAAGTTGGCCCTCCAGGTGCAGTCAGTGTTTGTCTTGGAAACCAGCCCATAGATCACAGAGATCTGCATCACAGGGCTGCCCGAGGTGAAACTTAACAAAAACTACTGCATCTCTCTTCAGACCTTGATTGCAAAGGCACCTTCCAGAAAGAGATTTATGGCAGCTTCCTCACTATCACAGCAGCTTTCAGGACATTTGGTAATGGACAGAGACTTGGTGTGCATTAAGGATCTGATGGGCAATACCCTTCTCATTGCCAGCCAGGCTAGATCTTGCTAGTTGTTGAAATGTTTTAATGATGAGATGACTTAAACCTTCCACATACTAATGGATTGAATGCAGTTCCCTTTTATTGATATTGTGACTGCACTGTGTATCTGTAGATTTCTGTTTGTCCTTTGGCCAGCTCTGTCCTGCACTAGAGCAGATGTGTTACTATTCTGCATCAAGATTTTGATTTTGAGGAGGATTGTGCCCATGCACTCATTGATTGAATGAGAATCCTGAAAAAAAATGGAGAGACAGATGTCCACAATTTTTAAATTCAGGCACTGTTTCCAGAAGGGAAATGTTTCTCATTGAAAGTTCACTGCACATCAGGTAAACTTCTCTTGAAGTCTTTCACTGATAACATTATCGACCAGAAACTTAAATATCTTTAAAACGTATTAAGCAAAAAATGTATGAAACTAAAATAAACACACTCTATCCTTTCTTAGTGAACAGCTGAATATGGTAATCTTGGGCAGAAATGAAATTCTAGAGTTCAAAGATTTGATCTGTCATACTAAAATATATCTGTTGTTGAGTTCTTATACTAGCAATCGCTATAATGTTTCACTCTAAATTAGTTCAATATTTCCAAACAAACCTCTTGTGTAGAACAATTGTATTCCCGATGAATCAGTGAGCAGTCAACACTTCTATAGGAAAGATCCAGCACCATATCATAAACACATTTAAACGTGGGTGCTTTATGTCAAAAGCATTTTTAGCCTTGTTTTTGGATGCCAGTTTTAATGTTTTGGCAATGCAACACCTGCCTTTGCATTCTTTGTTAATTAGTATGCATACAGTGCTTACATCTTAACTGATACTGCCCTGTGATTAGATTAGATTCGCTACAGTGTGGAAACTGGCCCTTTGGCCCAACAAGTCCACACCAACCCTCCGAAGAGTAACCCACCCAGACCATTTCCCTCTGACTAATGCACCTAACACAGTGGGCAGTTTCGCATGGGCAGTCCATCTGATCATCTTTGGACTGTGGGAGGAAACCGGAGCACCCGGAGGACACCCACGCATACATGAGAACGAGCAGACAGTCACCCAAAGATGGAATCGAACCCGGGTCCCTGGTGCTGTGAGGCAGCAGTGCTAATCACTGAGCCACCGTGCCGCCCCACTTAATTGATTGCTAGAAACAGTGAGTTGTGAGGAATTAGCTCTGTTTAAATAGAAATGTTTAAGGGGGCAGTGGGAGGGTAGGAGGAGAGAAGAGAGGAAAAACAATTGGAATGGAGGACTTAAAATATCATTTAGCTTATTTGTTCCTGTGCTGCTGTAAGTTGGAGAGGACTAAAAACGTGACAACCAACTACTTTGCCTTCTGAGCTGAAAGATTCTACACAATTGTGAGGATGAAATGAATGAATGTAGGCAGTTAACCCAACTGGTCTGACCTGATGTTTATGATCCAGATGCAATCTGCCACTCTACTAGATTTCACCCCATCAGTATATTCCTCTTTTATCTTTCTCACTTATTCATTTCTCTAGCTTCCCCATAGATACATCTTGCTAGTTGCTTCTACCAACCCTGTGGTTGAGAGTTCTACATTCTTATCACTCGCTGGGTAATTGAATAAATCACAAGATTGTTTCTTTGTGACTTTTTATAAATTATTGAAGCTTATAAACATTAAAAGTAGGCAAAGGTAAATTATGATTTCCACACTGGAAGCAATTCTTGACAGAGAAAGCACACTGAGAATTTTCCTATGGTGTAGATACTATATAAATGAGAGTTTTGTCATAGGATGTACTAATTGAATTTATCACAATACCAATATTACCAGAACACCTGGACTTCCAGCTATTCAAATTTTAAATCCAGTTGTCTGAGCTTGGCAGTGGTGCATGTATTGAGATCGAGCCCTACTATTCATTGTTGGTCAACTTATTGGTGATACTAAAAGATGGTACTGGGAGATAGAAGGACGGCCCTGACAAGATGATGGGACAGCTCTTCTACAGTTGAATTGAATTGAATTTATTTTATTGTCACATGTACCGAGGCACAGTGAAAAGTTTTGTCTTGCGAGCGATACAGGCAGATCACATAGTTAAGTAGCATAGATAAGTAAGTAATATGTAAACAGTGGCAAAAACAAAAACACAGGTACAGGCAAATGTTAAGAGTTTGAGAGTCCATTCAGTATTCTAACAACAGTAGGGTAGAAACTGTTATGAAACTGGCTGGTGCGTGTGTTCGGGCTTCTGTACTTTCTCCCCGATGGTAGACGTTGTAGAAAAGCATTACCAGGGTGGGATGGATCTTTGAGAATGTTGGCGGCCTTTCCTTGACAGCGGGCATGGTAGATGGATTTTATAGATGGGAGGTTGGCCTTTGTGATTGTCCAGGCCAAGGTTACCACTCACTCTAACCATCTCTGATCTTGAATGGTACAGTTACTGTACCAGGTAGTGATACATCCAGACAGAATGTCCTTGATGGCATTCCTATAAAAATTGGCAAAGGTATTCACCGTCATGCCAAACTTCCTCAGCTGCCTGAGGAAGAAGAGACATTGTTGGGCCTTTGTAACCAGTGCATCCACATGAAAAGTCCAAGAAAGCTTGTTGTGGATGACCACTTCCAGGAGCTTGACACTCTCCACTTGTTCCACCTCTGGGCTGTTAATGTGTAGGGGGGCATGAATAACATCCCTCCAAAAGTCAATAATGAGTTCCTTGGTTTTGCCGACATTGAGCTAGGTTGTTCTCAATGCACATTTTTCCAGGTCTTCCACCTCCCGTCGCCATCTGAGATTCAACTGACTATGGTGGTGTCACAGTACATAATAAGATAACTTGGATGTTAGAATTGTCTGCTTTCAACTGCTTTAGAAACTTTGAATGTAATGAAGAGAGAATGAAAATGCTACTGGTTTGACTTCTGGGCTGTTGCGACCAAACTAGAACATACAATCTTTTTGTGTTTGCATTAAACGTACTTCTTTATTTAAAGAAGAGTGGATTTAAAATGTTTCCTAATTTTATAGGATACTGAGCTATTTTGTGTGATATTGAAGACTGTGTTGGTTATTCCAAGTGGCATCGGATGGATTAAAGTCCATGTTGCAGTTTTACTTTCTGCAAAGAAATTTACTTTTACCATCATTTCAATCTGTATTGGCAAAATAAATATATATGCATCTCCATATCTGTTGCATTTTTATACACAATTGTTGGGATGTTGATATCACTGGCAATACCAGTATTTATTGTCCATTCTCTCTTTGCCCTGAAGGTTGTCGTGCTGCTTTCTTATCCCTGCTGTCCCTGCTTGTCCATACTCCGAGGATGCTGTTAAGCAGGATTTTGAGCCAGTAATGCTGAAAGAAGAGTAATATGCTTCCAAGTCAGAATGGTGTGAGATTTGTGGGAAAATGTGTGGGTGGTAGTGCTGCCATGCATCTTCAGCCATTAGAAGTCATAAGTTTGGGAAGTGCTGTCAAGCAACACTAACAAAACTGTAAAATCTAGTTTCAGTCTCAACCCGTGTCTGTGTGGGTTTCCTCCGGTTGTCTCCCACAATCCAAAGATGTGCAGGTCAGGTGAATTGGCCATGCTAAATTGCCCGTAGTGTCAGGTGCATTAGTCAGGGGTAAATGTAGGGGAATGGGGCTGGGTGAGTTGCTGTTTGGAGGGTCGGTGTAGACTTGTTGGGCCGATGGGCCTATTTCCACACTGTGGGAATCTAATCTATAAATTGAGCAGTTGTCAGTACCTAATACTGCAAGATGGAGAGTCACCTTAAAGAAAAGATCTGTCCATAAAAACATTGAGTGACCAGGTTATTATTTAATCTGGAGAGTTTCAGATCATCCAAGTTACCTTGAATAATGCAGAATATAAAACAGATACACAATGTAAAAGATGAGTAATTAATTAACAGCAAATTTCTGTTGAAAAGATCAGATTTTTAAAATTTCTAAACTGTTTTTGGATCAAACTTTCTAATCCTAGATTATTTCAAAATTTGTCAGCACAGAACTGTTGGCCCAAATGGTCCTAAGTTTAACACAAGCTTCTTTTGATCTCCATCTCATTCTATTAGCATTTCCTTCTGTTTCTTTCCTCCTAATGTATATCAATCTTCCCTTAATTATATATGCAAATTGCCTCCACCTCTGTCAGTGACAAGTTTTGCATTTCATTAGTCTATGGGTAAATAAGTTACTCCTAATAGTCAATAGTTTATTAATCTTATATTGATTATTCCTTGGTGTGGAATCTTCCACAAATGGAATCATCTACGCGAATACTGTGTCAAACTCATTCACTAACAACTATACAAGCCTTTTCAACTATTCCTGATGTGTGTAACCTCAGTTCTGACGTCAACCTTTAGATCATTCTTATAACAGTAATATTCTCCTGAATCATTCTGTGCTGTAGATAGTAGCATCTTACATGGTATATTTGACAAATTCAATCTGCCAAAGTGTTATCCAGATGGTGCCCAAAATTGGCTGTTCAAAGCCAAGGCAATATGTTTTATTTTAATATATAATGTATTTTAATTTTAATATATATTCTATATATTTTAATCCAGATCTTATTCAATTTTTTTAAAAATGAAGTAGGGTTAAAAAGTGGTTGCGCTTATGTTTGTACTTGTAGTTCCTAACAAACTAAGCTGTTTATCTCCACAGTATCTTGGGTTTAGATACGTAACAGTGGGAGAGTGAATTGCAGAACAAGGCATGCCAGGTCCCTCTCTTAAGATTTCTGGCTAAAGAGTGGCAGAGACCTGGGACCTGACTTCCAGCTTGTCTGTACCAGACATGGATAATTTAACCGGATTTTATTGGGAAAATGAGATCTGTCGTCAGCCTTTTGTTTCTATATCCATTTAGAAATTCTTCATTGGAATTTTTACTTTTGGTTTCAGATTATGGCATCTGCTACCGAAGATTTGAAGATGGAGAACCAGTTTTCACCAGATCCTGAAAGCAGCAAGATTCCACATGGAGTCAGGGCTGATGCATCACCTGATGCAAAATGCCCCATCTGTCTAGACAGATTTGACAACATGTCCTACATTGATCGCTGCTTTCACAAATTCTGCTTCCGCTGCATTCAGGAATGGTCACGAAATAAAGCTGAATGTCCCCTGTGCAAACAACCTTTTAACTCCATTTTCCACAGTGTGCGGACTGAAAATGATTTTCAGGAGTATGTACTGAAGGCAACAGAGAATGGCTCATTTGCCAGTCCAGGTGGGCAGAGGTTTAGATACCGAACAACGCTGACGCGCGAACGTCGCAGCACCCGCCAACCTCGAAGGTCCCCTGTTCTTCCTGAATTGCCTGACAACGGAGTGGTATTTGAAGGATTTGGAAGGCAGCCCCGGATGTATCAGGGACACAGCTTGCGTCGAATGATGCAGCGAATGAGCGCCCGGAGGAGAGCACAGTCTGAGGGAAGATCCACACGCCAGGTGCAAGAACAAGAGATGATCCGTTTTAGACGGGAGTTGTACCGATCGGGCTTGAGGGTAAGGAATGTCCAGGATGGAGGTCGGTATCGAGATATTTCTGCCGAATTTTTCCGGCGCAATGCAGCCTGTCTTCACCGGTTAATGCCGTGGTTAAAACGGGAGCTCTGTGTCTTGTTTGGCTCCCATGGCTCTGTTGTCAATATTGTGCAACACATCATCATGTCTAACATTGTTCGATATGACATGGAAAGCGAGGCATTTCAGGAAGAACTCCGGCCTTTTTTACTCAGCCGCACAGATCATTTCTTGCATGAGTTCATAAGCTTTGCACGGGCACCATTCAACATGGAATCGTATGATCAGAGGGCAAACTATGACTGTCCAGCTCCATCCTATGAGGAAGAAAGTGACTCTGATTTGTCTGTGATCACAATCTCCCCTGACACCGCTCAGGCTCAGGAAGAAGACAGACCCACTCCCAATTCTTCAGAGTTAGCACTTGGCTTAAGTCAGGCGACATGGGATGACGAAACACCGGGCCCTTCTTATTCAGTGACAGAGACAGTGGAGTCAGCTAACTCCTCACCTGGTGAAACGTCTGTTGTTTCTGAAGAGACACCACCACAGCCTGGATCTTCATTGCTTACAGCATCAATTAAAACTGATCCAGGCACAAATGAAGAGGGGTCAGTCCGTTCCATCGATGACTGCCTAATAGTTGGTTACGTAAAGCCTTTAGCTGAAAGAACTCCTGAACTAATTGAGCTAAGTTCAGACTCTGATGCTTCCATTCAAGCCACAAGCACTGAGGTTGCTGAACAACCTGTACATATACGATTCCACAGCACCAGCAGTTTGTCTTCATCAACTAGATCATCATCAACTAGATCATCCACATCCAGGGAGCGATTGAAAAGAAAGAAGTTGAAACACAAAAAGAGCAACAAATCAAAAAGAGATAAGCACCACAGTCGTAAGAAGAGTTCCCATTCTAAGGGCAGTGCATCACGTTCGAGCAGGCACAGAGAAAGGACATTGAGCAGAGTTCGAGGCAGTTCAAAGGATCGATCCAGAATTCGATCACTTAGTAGAGATAAGCATGATCTTCGGAGGCCCGAGCAGTCAAGCACCAGGGATAGAACCATGGTGACTTACTCTTACAGTAGAAGTGAACATCGAGCTAAAGACTGGAATAGAAGAGAGAGGGCCAGATCAGGTAGCAGAGAGCCCCGTGCTCATCAAATTCAAGATAGAAGGCGATCAAGGAACCGAGAGAGGGCATCATTCACCAGAAGTCGGACGAGATCACAGAACAGTGACTGTGTTGCTTACAGGCATAGAGCCAGGTCACGTTCTTGGAGCAGAGGTTATCCTGCTCCGAGAGACAGACAGAGGTCCAGAAGTCGGGAGAGGACGTACAGCTATATGAGGGAATATCAGGAAAGAAACAGGGCTTTCTCCTATCAGTGGGAAAGATATAGTTATCACAGTAGAAGGAATGATGGCTATGAATCTGCAACTCGAACCAGAACTCATCACAGGAGAGGGTCACCATGTTCAGATTATAGAATTCGATCCAGTTCCGAAAGTACAAGTTTCAGGAGTCCAAGTAGCCATAGAGACGATATCTATTACCAATACGGAAGTTATCGATCAAGAAGCCCATCTAGTACCCGATCTAGAACCACGTCTGGTAGGACCGATAAGATTAGGCAAGAGAAACCTGGGGGCAAACGGAAATATAAGACTCATTATTTGGAAAGTTTCTCCAGCAAAGAGATGAAAAATGCAAGTTTGCAAGTTGCTAATTTATCATCAGAAATTCATATGCTGCCCAGACAGGAGGGTAGCTCCCCTGGCCCTCTTTCACAGTGTAGCAGTAACTCGAAGAGTAGTTCAGTGTTACTTGAGAGTACACTAGGCAGCGAACCAAAGTTCAAAAAACATAAGGAGAAAAAAAGAAGCGCAAGTGTGGAAATAGTGTACGAGGGAAAGGTAACAGATGCAAGTCGGCACCATAAGAGGAAAAAGAAACACAAAAAGAAACAGAAAAGGGAAAAGAGCAGCGAGCAGACTGATACTGAACATCATTCACCCCTTGTCATAACCATTGAAAGTGATAGTGACGTGATTGTTTCAAGTATGGAAGATGGTAATAGCACTTCTGTCACAACTACTAACCTTCTCACAGGTAACAGTTTTGAACTTGACGAGAAACATGTTCTCAGGACAATGGAATCTCCCGACACAACTCCAAACATTTTCTTGAATCGCACAAACACAGACTCTTTGGATGTGTGCAGAGTCTCCCCAGATTCTGATCATAGTCCACCAAATCCACATGAACAGACTTACTTTGACCAAGAAGATGTCAATCCAGTGACTGATACTGACAGTCATCAGAATTTCAAAGGGGAAGAACAAGAATATGAGCAACATTGCTCTTCACCAAGTAGAACCCTTCCTAAAAACTCTTCAGACAGACCACCTTTGATACTGAAAATTCCAAAGAGGTTCATTAACAGCACCAACTTATTTAACCGTCCGACGGAAAATGCTTGAAAATTGTTTCTCGGCTCTAAGTTGGTTTGAAAACTTCCTGGTCTCCATTCCCTAAACCTCCGCCCCCGCCCCCATCCAACAACCACTTACCACGTCCCCTCCACCCAGGGAATATTATCAGATTCTTTCAGTAGCACCAAGAGGATTACTAAGTGTGTGATCATCAAGGTGGCTTCCTACATACAAATTTTTTTTCAAGAAGAACTTCGTGACAAGACCAGTAACAGTGGACAGATCAATCGTGTTTGTAGATGTTGCTTAACAATACCATGAAAATGTAGATTCCTATACAGGATCTATCCATTGGAAATTTTATAAATATGATGTATTAAGGTGGGATTTGACAAGATGTGTGGGTTTATCTATTCAAGTACATCAGAGGTTCCTTTTCATCTGACTTTATCATTGCCAAAAATACAGCACATAAACTTACGTTTTACTGTTCTAGGTTGTCATGAATCACATAATACATGGAAGGGAAGACTCGGAGAGATTAAAGAAACTTGCACTTCTGTAAATAATTTTACTTGAACGTTCTAAAACAGTTGCCAAATATATAGATCAAAATTGGCAATTGGGTTGGCAATAATTTTTAAAAAGTTCATTTTGAGAACAGGTTTGAACAAATGTTTAGTTTTCTTTTTGCTGAAGCTTGTGCTCATCCCAACGAGGACTATTTCCTTGGGAAATGAAATTCTTTCATGCTCCCTTGGTGGCACTCTTGGATAAAAGGCCTTTTGCTGCACTAGCAATCACAAATCGATGTGGCTAACAGTTGTGTTCCTTGCCCTTAGGAGCTGGTTTCTCCCAATTTTTACACAGGATATCAATTTCCATTAACATTCTATCACCCTGATTGAAGCTTTCAGCAAACTAGAATGATGTCATGTGATGGTAGAAGGAGGGCTGTCAGTTTAAGGCAGTTCAACCTTTTCTACTTCCAGGTCAATGTTCTTGATAATTCAGTTTGTTAGAACAGTGCATTTTCAAAACATTGAGAATATAGTAAGTGTGCACAATGTCCTGTAATTTGCAGGAAATGTATTTTTATGTTTGATAGTTTTTTTTTTAGAGTGTGTTGTGAAATGTTGTAAAGAGGCTGTTAGATAAACCTACCTGCAGTATAGTTAAAATTTTCAGTTTGTCTGTCTTTATCAAATGATTCATCCCTACAGGGGATCCACAATTTCTGAACATCAGGCTAACGAACACGATCCCATACATGATTCTAAAATTTAAAGACCTGACAAACAAACATTTCCTGTATTTGCAATGGCTGCTTTCCACTGTCCCAAATTGTGCTCCAGCTTTCCAGAACGGAACACTTTGCAACTCCGGGACTGCCTGTACTTTTAAGTGATTGCCTGCAGTTTTCCTTACATTATAGCAGTGACTTGCCTACCTGAATTGACCTTGCACAGAGATGGTTCATATGTGAGCGCTGAATGGCAGCCTCTGTGCTTGTCACCATTCTAAATGTATTTTGGCTTTGGAGCACTTTGGGAGATCTTGGGTCATGTCAAGTGTTACTGGAACGCAATTCTTAGTTTCACTCCCATGTGAATTCATCAAGATAGGCCTCATAGAAGATAATGAGTAAAAGTCTATAGTCCATTACTGTCAGATGACCTATCCTGAAATGTACTAAATGTCCTTATATTGAAAAAGATAAAAAGCCACCACCACCACCACATCACTAGATTTAGTCAGTTAAATCACCACCAGTCTGTTAGATTGACCTCCAGCAAGTCCTTTGCATTTTTAGCTACAAATCAGTGTAGTCACATGGTGTGCAGGGTGTTCTAGCTAGTTGGATAAAGAACTGGCTGAGCAACAGGAGACAGAGTAGTAGTCGAAGGAGAAAGGTGACCAGTGGTGTTCCACAGGGATCAGTGCTGGGATCACTGTTGTTTGTGATATACATAAATGATCTGGAAGAGGGCATTGGTAGTCTCATCTGTAAGTTTGCAGATGATACAAAGATTAGTGGAGTAGCAGAAAACATAGGGGACTATCAAAGAATACAGGAGAATTGGGCATAGAAGTGGCAGATGGAATTCAACCCAGGCAAATTAGACCTTTGGAAGGTCTAATTCTAGAGCGAACTATACTGTAAACAGAAGAGCCTTGGGCAAAGTTGATGAGCAGAGAGATCTGGGAGTTCAGGTCCATTGTACCCTAAAGGTAGCTGCACAGGTGGATAGAGTGGTCAAGAAGGCATATGGTATGCTTGCCTTCGGATAGGGTATTGAGTATAAGAGTTGGCAGGTTTTGCTAACATTGTACAAGACTTTGGTTTGGCTCCATTTAGAATACTGTGTACAGTTCTGGTTGCCACATTACCAAAAAGATGTGGATGTATTGGAGAGGGTGCAGAGAAGGTTTATGAGGATATTGCCTGGTATGGAAGGTGCTAGCTACGATGAAAGGCTGAGTAGGTTAGGATTGTTTTCATTAGAAAGAAGGAGATTGAGGGGGGACCTGATTGAGATCTTCAAAATCATGAAGGGTATAGACAGGGTGGATAGAGATAAGCATTTTCCCAGGGTGAGGAATTCAATAATGAGAGGTCATGCGTAGAAAGTGAGAGGAGAAATATTTAAGGGGGATACATGCGGAAAATACTTTACACAGAGGGTGGTAGGTGCCTGGATCGCATTGCCAGCAGAGGTAGTAGAGACAGTCATGGTAGATTCATTTTAAGGTGCATCTGAGCAGAGGCATGAGTAGGTGGGGAGCAGAGGGATACAGATCCTTAGGAATTGGGCGATAGGTTTAGACAGTGGCTTTGGATTGGCACAGGTTGGGGGGTCGTGAAGGGCCTGTTCCTTGGCTGTAAATTTTCTTCGTTCTTTGTATGCTTGAGTATTGAACAATGTAAGAAAGTTCTTAAACAATCACTGGGAGTGATTGTAACAGACGCAAGCACTCCAGTAAATCTGATTAAAACTCTATATGGAGTGGATGAGAAAATATTAGATTTTTAAGTGAAACTTAGAAAGAACATGACAGAGAAGGAATAAAAGGATGTGGTGAGTTGAGGTGAGCAATGAGGAAAGGGGCTCATGTGGAGTATAAACACTGGCATGACCCATTTGAGTCAGCCTATTTCTCTACTGGAACTGGAGCACTGGCACTTTGAAGAAAGTTTAGGACTACCGAAGGGACATTGATGGCATCTGCATGCAAATCTGAATAACATGGAGAAATCTCATCTGTGAGATTTGCCTCAAAATGCAGATAGTAGCTGCAAAATAATATTCTCTGATATGCTTTCTGTTTTGGAGTAACACGCAATGTAAGACTCCAACACGTCATGTATGTTATTCCTCTACCTGAATCTCCTCCCACTATATTTATTTCATCCCACCTTATCAACATGACTTTCAAAATCGCCATCATGTTCTTATCCAATGTACCTATAAATGAATTTTTGTTATTAAGCTCTACCATTCCATTTACTAGCATATTCCACATTCTCACCACTTCTTAAATAATGCTTCTTTATTCATTGTATTCACTAGTTATCTTATTAATGGAACTCTAGTTTTAACCACATGGGAGGTAGTGTCACTGGCCTGGTAATCCAGAGGTCCTGTCCAAAAGTCTGGAAACTTGGGTTCAAATTCCTGTCGAATTTAAATACATTTAATAAATATGGAATAATTAAAAACCCATTTGCTTTACCAATGGGAAGAAAATCTGTGGCCTTGCCAGCTATGTCTGCATCCCATGAAAGAATTCAAAAAAGTAGAAACATCTTCTCCAAGTCTGACCTAGAAAGCCTCCTTGTTGTGGTTCTGTTAGCTGAGCTGGGAATTTGTGTTGCAGACGTTTTGTCCCCTGTCTAGGTGACATCCTCAGTGCTTGGGAGCCTCCTGTGAAGCGCTTCTGTGATGTTTCCTCTGGCATTTATAGTGATTTGTATCTGCTGCTTCCGGTTGTCAGTTCCAGCTGTCCGCTGCAGTGGCCGGTATATTGGATCCAGGTCGATGTGCTTATTGATTGAATCTGTGGATGAATGCCATGCCTCTAGGAATTCCCTGACTGTTCTCTGTTTGGCTTGTCCTATAATAGTAGTGTTGTCCCAGTCGAACTCATGTTGCTTGTCATCTGAGTGTGTGGCTACTAAGGATAGCTGGTCGTGTCATTTCGTGCAGCGGACAGTTGGAACTGACAACTGGAAGCAGCAGATACAAATCACTATAAATGCCAGAGGAAACATCACAGAAACGCTTCATAGGAGGCTCCCAAGCACTGAGGATGTCACCGAGACAGGAGACAAAACGTCTGCAACACAAATTCCCAGCTCGGCGAACAGAACCACAACAACGAGCACCCGAGCTACAAATCTTCTCACAAACTTTGAAAGCCCCCTTCTTTGAGCCTTCATTTTTCCAGAGCAAAAGGAATTCCAGCCAATTCAGCCTTCCTGATCCTGTTGCTATAAACTCCAAGTTCTGGTATCATCCTTATAAATAGTAGGGAATTCAACAATAAATAGAAATGGTTGGCAATTTACTATGAAACAAAACATAAGTAATTTGAAGTCATATCAAAACCAGAGGTACTGGAACCAGGTAGAAATGGACTTCACCACACTGAGTGTAACAAGAAAGTTCACCTGGTGAAGTGCAATGAATCAATTAAATGTTGAGGACAAGAAGATAACTGGGTTCCAATCAAAACTGATCATTGTGTGGAAGCTGGATATCAATATTATCATTTTGGAGAAAGGTAAGTTTAAAAAAAAACAACCTTCAGAGGTAGTGGCAGGAGGTAAAGGACAGGAAAGCTATATTTATACTATACACTAAATGCATTTTTTTAAAACATAAGGAATACTTTGTTCCTACAGCCAATAAATTGATTTTATAGATCCCATAAACAGCACTAAAATAATGACCAGTTAGCATTGGTTGAAGGACAAATGAAAGTTAGGAGAACATCTCCTGCAGTCATACAGCCCTTCAGTCCAACCAGTTCATGCTGACCATAATCCCAAATTAAACTAGCTCCACCTGCCTGCACTTGGCCCATATCCTTCCAAACATTAAGGGCGGTACAGTGGCTCAGTATTTAACACTGCTGCTTTACAAGCCCAGGGGACCCGGGTTCAATTCCAGCCTTGGGCAACTGTGTGGAATTTGCACATTCTCCCCGTGTTTGCTTGGGTTCCCTCTGGGTGTGCCGGTTTCCTCTCAGTCCAAAGATGTGCAGGTTAGGTGGATCGTCCATGCTAAGTTGTCCATAGTGATCAGGGATGTGTGGGTTAGGTGCATTAGTCAGGGCAAATGTAAAGTAATGGGTTAGGGGGATTGGATCTGGGTGGGATACTCTTTAGAGGATGGGTGTAGACTTGTTGGGCCAAATGGCCTGATTACACACTGTAGGGATTCTCTGATATGTCTACTTATCTAAATGTCTTAAACATTGTAACTGTATTGCCATCTACCACTTTCTCTGGAAGTTCATTCCACACATTAATCACTGTGTAAAAACTTGCCCCTCATATCTTTTTTAAATCTTCCTCTCCTCACCTTAAAAATATGCCCCCTAGTCTTGAAATCCCCAATCTTAGCAAAACGCCACTTGCCATTCACCTTATCTATAGCCCTCATTATTTCATAAATCTCCATAAAGTCATCTTTCAACCTCCTATGCTCCAGTGAAAAAAAGAGTCCCAGATTATACAGCCTGCCCTTATAATTCAAACTCTCTCCATTTCTAGCAACATCTTGGTAAATCTCTTCTGAACCATCTCCAGTTTAATAATATCCTTCCTATAACTGGGAGACTAGAATTGGACATGGTACTCCAGAAGAGGCCTCACCAATGTCCTGAACAACCTCAATGTAACGCCCTATATCCTATACATAAAGGTGTGAGCAATGCAGGTGAGCGTGCTAAACGCCTTTTTAACCACCCTATCCAGCTGTGAAGCAAACTTCAAAGAATTCTGTACCTGAACCCCTAGGTCTTTCTGTTCTACAATACTGCCCAAGGCCCTACTTTTAATTGTATAAATCTTGTATTTGTTTGTTTTACCAAAATGCATTACCTTGCATTTATCCAAATTAAACTCCACTTACCATTCTTCAGCCTGTTGACTCAATTGATCAAGATCTCTTTATAATCTTAGATAATCTTCACTGTTCACTCTACTACCACTCTTGGTGTCATCTGCAAACTTACTAACCAGGCTTTCTATATTTTCATCTAAATCATTTATAAATGACAAACAAAAGTGGACCCAGCACCTCACCTGCTTCTTAAATATTGCAGTAGAATCTTTTGGTGGAATTTGGGCACTTAGTTTCTCAGATGAAACGATAAGCATCACTTTGGATGCTGCGATATACCCTCGTTTTGTCAGAATCATCCAAATGCAGGAAATGGCAAGTGTTACTTCCAGAGATACCACATTTTTTTGTGCAACTCCAAGAACTTGGCCTCTCCAGTGTGATCAAATACATGATCATGTCATTAGCTAGCAAACAAGATTTATTGATTTGGACAGGATCTTACAACTCCCTGAGGATCAGTGGACTTAGCAGATATGACAAAGTTAAACAGCTCTAGAAACACTTATGAAATCCAAATGGATATTTTAAAAAACTCCAGCAAAATAAAGCATTTCATCTGACCTGATGTCTTTTTAGACCCAACTTTAAAGTTTGGTTTGAATAAGACATAACCTGTTGACAGCATTATTTTTAAAATGCAAATGCAATCCTAAGTTACGTAGGCAAATGGTTTCACAACAGGTCAAGAACTAGAGGAGACACATTTAAGGTGAATGGCAAAGTAACAAAAAGCAACATGAGGTTAAACTTTTTATGCAATGAATGATGAGGATCTGAAGTGTACTACTTCGGGGGGTGGGGGCGGTAGATTGAATTTTGGTTTTCAATGAATATTATCTGAAAAGAAAAATATTGTAGACTTGGGGAAGAGGATGGGATAGTGGGACTAGCTGAGAGCAGATTCTTCCAGAGAATCAGCGCAGGTATTTTAGACCACCTATGTTGTTAGTTGGTTTGTCACCTTTTAGACATAGAGCTACTGCTGAACCATTATTTTAATTACCTTAAAATAATAAAAAGTCAATACAAGAGGCTGTTGTTTCAGGTGGGAGTTACAGTACAGTACAAGTTGCATAAACATGAGCAATTATAGAAGATGATTAAACCATTAAATAGTTATTATAACTGAGATTAACTAAGTACACTCCCTCTCCCTACTACCTTCCTGCACTACTCTACTAGTCACAACATAAGTTGAAATGCATCTGTGGAGAGAAATCAGAGTTAACGTTTTGAGTCAAATGACCTTTCCTCCGAACTTTCTCCACAGATGTTGCTAGACCTGCTGAGCTTTTCCAGTAATTTCCATTATTGTTTTTGATTTACAGCATCTGCACTTCTGTTGATGTTTATAAATTGAAATGCTATACTCATTACTGATATGGTCAGTTATGTACTTTAGCTAAGGGACTCTTGTGTAGTTTTAGTGTCCCTACCTTTGAGACAGGACACCCAGATGTGTCATGACATTTCTGAATAGATTGTTCAGAAAACATTGATACTTCATATTAGGTTTGGAATAAAATAATTATCTAGGAGGGTTCTTTAATAAATAGGAAAATTATTGATTTACTGTGAAAACAGGATTTTATAGCAAATATGTGAAGCTGATTAACACAATTTGAAATAGGAAAGTATAAATTTTTCAGGGGAGGCAATGGCCTAGTGGTATTATCGTTTGACTATTAATCCAGTGAACTAGGTAATGTCCTAAGGACCTGGGTTCAAATCCTGCCATGGCAGATGGCAGAATTTGAAATCAATACCAAATCTGGAATTAAGAGTCTAATGAGGACCATGAAACCGTTGTCAATTGTTAGAAAAATCCATCTGATTCACTAAAGCCCTTTAGGGAAGGGAACTGCCATCCTCATCTGGTCTGGCCTACATATGGTTGACTCTAAACTGTGTTCTGGGCAATTAGGCTGGCCTAGGCAGTGACACCCTCATCTCATGAATGAATATTAAAGAAATTTTAGAAATGTCCCCACTGTACACACAATTCAATGGAAAAAAGGTGGAGACATTTCTTTATAGAGATTAATACTGGGGGATAATAAAACTTGACAAATATTTGTTCTTCAGAGAAAAACTGTTAAAGTAAAAATTGTTCACAATGGCATGCATTCTGTCACACACTAACTCGTGTCAGTCAACATAGGCAGTTGTCAATGGGAACAACAGTTTATTCAGTGGAAAATTCCGAGCCTTTCAGCAGAATAGTTGCATTGGTTTTATCACATTTCACATTGGAATCTCCAAAAGGCTTTTCACAGGGATGAGCTGAGTAGCTTTCTCTATGGCTGTACCCCAACTGAACTCCAAACAATATTCAAAGCAAAGCATAAACCCATTCAGGTGATTTCCAGGAAATAAGTCAGCACAATCCAAACAAATATGGCTATATCCTTTTAGGACCCTGTTTTATAAACAGAAACCTTCAGGTATCTCTTCAGCAGTCAGAATGAGCCACTGTTAACAAACCTTTAAACTTGAACCATAGAAACAAAATTGAACCACCTTCATAAAGGACGCTGATTAGGAGCAGAAACATTTGCATGTTAAAGACATTAATGATATGGGTGGGAAAAGTTGGTCAGGGAATAGATCTAATTAGATGTCTCTCTGATGTGAAAAATGTAAAACTAACATTAGATGAGCTACAGTCTATGTTGGCAATAATTAAAAATTAATTGGTTTACACAAAAAGTGGACATTTGGCCCATTAATGACACTGTCATCTACTTGATAGATCAAACTAAGTCATCCCATTCCCTGCTTTTCCTCAGCAGCCTTGTGAACTCTTAAGATATAAAAGAGACCTACATGGCAACTTTTTCACACAGAGGATAGTATGTGTATGGAATGAGCTGCTGGAGGAAGTGGTGGAGGCTGGTACAATTGCAACATTTAAGAGGCATTTGGATGGGTATATGAATAGGAAGGGTTTGGAGGGATATGGGCCGGATGCTGGCACGTGGGACTAGATTGGGTTGGGATATCTGGTCAGCATGGACAGGTTGGACTGAAGGGTCTGTTTCCATGCTGTAACATCTCTATGACTCGTAAGTATTTATCCAAATAGCTGTTTAAAGTTGTAATTAAATTTTCTTCCCCAACCTTGAGGAAGTGCATTCAGATCATAACTTCTGCATGTTCCAGAAATAAATCTCTGGTTCGTTTTAAATCTGTGTCATGGTTTACCAACTGTCCTGCCACCGAAAACTGTTTCTCCTCATTTCCAAGTTTTCGTTTCACGAGGCTGGCACTAAACTAGACCATGTACTTGGTCAAACAGCAATGTTGTAGCTTTTACAGAACATCTTAAACAATAGAGAGAGAAAAGAGACACTGAGGGGTTTAAGGGGGGAATTCTAGGGCTTGGGACTTCAGCAGCTTCAGGCTTGGCTGCTAATGATGGAGATGTACAAGTGGGTTGGAACTGGAGGATTACTGTTAACCGAGAAAACTGTCAGGCTGGAAGAGAATCCAGAGACTAGAATGGGAGGTCAAGGGCATGGAAAGACTTGGAACCTGGGATAGGAGGAGACATGCCTGCCATTCTATGATTAATTAAGTTTCTGCTTGGATATTAGATTTGTCAAGGTCTCTTTAAGCCCCTTAGTTCTGGATAGACCAAACTTGGTTAAAAGAAATTGTGTTGAAGTTGACTTGACTTTTATATAAATACACGTGCAGTCTGGACACCTTTTTTTCCAGTTCGGAGGTAACCTCTGAAACATAATTATAAATGTGATTTCAAGAAGTGTTAATTATTCTTCTAAGCCCAGAATAGCAATCAATTGTGTCATTGAGGAAATAGAATATACAAGACTGACTACAATTGAGGAAAGTTAAAAATCACACAACATCAGGTTATAGTCCAACAGGTTTGGAAGCACTAGCTTTCGGAGCGCTGCTCCTTCATCAGGTGGCAACGCTCCAAAAGTTAGTGTGCTTCCAAATAAACCTGTTGGACTATAACCTGGTGTTGTGTGATTTTTAACTTTGTACACCCCGGTCCAATACCAGCATCTCCAAATTACAATTGAGGAGATTTCTTTGTGACCCCTGTCCTCTAGGAGAACCAGCTTCAGTTCTTGGAATAGCTACGATTGAAAAGAAAGACAGATTTGTAATTATAGAGTCCCATTTGAAACTTCAGGACATTCCCTTGCACTTGATCACAATGATCAGTGCCAGAACTCATTGTTGCTCTGTGCACAGAAATCTCAATGTGATAATGACCAGATATTTTTTTCTCTTTGGTGATAGTGGCTAAAGGACAGTAGAACTGGCATGGTATTTTTTTTTGTGTCCACCCAAAAGCACAGATAAAGCCTTGGTTTAATATCTCATTTAATATCTCAGGTAGTACAGCATTTTCTCAATATAGTTTTGATACTATCATTTTGGATCTGGTCCTGAGGTCTTTGTAGTTACTGTAGAAATACTTAATGCAGGGACAATCCAAGGAGAGAGCAGTAGGGTCAGATTTTGAATTGGTATTGCAAAAGGCCACATGGATGTGTTGGGCCTACCTTCTATGTTTCTATGAATGTGAATCCCCAAGGATAACCTGAGAGAAATGGAAAACTCATGCTATCCTGAGAGAAGTTGGGATAAAACATCTTGATAGCACAGAATAAAAAGAATTCTCAAAGGTGCAAATGTGTAAAACGTTAAGCTGAAAGTACTTGAAGGAAGGCCTTCACTGGCATGAAAATTCACATAAAGTTATTTCAAGATTAAATAGAGATATTTAATCAAGTGGCTCAAGGAAAAGTATTTCCAGTTTTGTTACACGTTGGTAACAGAAGCATCGAAGTATGTTGAACTTTTTACCTGATTGCATTTTGTCTAGAATCATGTCCCACTCCAGAGGATATCCCATTTGACAGAAACATTGTCATATTTAAATTTTAAGATTAAGGAGATGCATGTGTTGAAACCTCACCCAAGCATCAACTCAGAATATAAATGCCTGTTAGACCTTTTGATAAATATTAGGGGCGAGGAAATGGTGAAATCAGTAAGGTGTGATAATTAGAGACAGTTATCATATAGAATATTTTCATAATTGTTGAGATTTTCTGAAGTGAAAAATGTTATACTAAGCAATAAATAATTAGAACATAATGCAACAGCTTGGGTCGTCATGCAATGATCAGCAGTCTCCATCAGTAATTAAACAACATTGTAAAGATCATGGGTTTTTTTTCCCCAAATTTTTGCTATTTTCTCTCTTCTGATCTTTATCAAATGTCATTAAAAGCAATTATATTTAGAGTTGCAGTCTGAAAGTATGTTCATCACATACATTATTTTGATATTAATGCTGAAATATGATGATGTTTTTCACAAATGGGAATTCTTATAACATGGAGTATAATCCCAGAGAAAATTGGGAGCACGAAGGCATTGATGTTTAGGAGGTACTTAGGTTTGGAGGCAGCAATGAGTTGAGACCAATCATAGTGCTAACTGATGGGACGTCTCTTGTCAAATGGAGGGGGTATTGCTGGCAGGAAGATGATGATGAAGATGTAGCAGGTTCAGTAGTAACTTCCAAATTGGGACTGTATTTCTGCAAAAATAGCAAACATTGTGTCTAATTGGTAGCATTTTAGAGCCAGCACAGATGTCAGATAAACAGCTTGCTTCTCCAGTGTATGATTCGATGAGGTACAGGTTTTGGAGTTGGCACATGTACAAAGAGGGGAGTGGACGTTTTGGGAGCTCTGAGAATGAGCAAGATGAGCACTGAGTTGTGGATGGACAGGATCCAAGAGACACACCAAGATCTGTAATCAGATGTGCAAAGAGTGCATATGTACTGGCAGAGAGTGTGACCAGAGTGCTGCATTAAAGTTGACTCTTATATATTAATATCACAGAAATGATATGATTGGCTAAATTTGTCCTATGAATCATACCTGGAGCCTGCACTGCTGTAAGTGACTAGCATTGATTTAACACGCATCATTTTTATCATTTTGAATTGAATTGAATTGAATTTATTGTCACATGTACCGAGGCACAGTGAAAAGCTTTGTCTTGCAAGCAATACAGGCAGATCACAGAGTTAAGTAGCATAGATAGTAAATAATAGGCAAACAGTGGCAAAATCAATAATACAAGTACAAGCAAATGTTAAGAGTTTGTGAGTCCATTCAGTATTCTAACAACAGTAGAATGGAAACTGTTACGAAATCGGCTGATGCGTGTGTTCAGGCTTCTGTACCTTCTCCCCAATGGTAGAGTTTGTAGAAAAACATTGCCAGGGTGGGATGGATCTTTGAGAATGCTGGCGGCCTTTCCTTAACAGCAAGCCTGGTAGATGGATTCTATAGATGGGGAGGTTGGCCTTTGTGATTGTCAGGGCCAAGTTTGTCACTCACTGTAACCATCTCTAATCTCGAATGGTACAGTTGCTATACCAGGTAGTGATACATCCAGACAGAATGCTCTTGATGGCACACCTGTAAAAGTTGGCAAGGGTAATTGCTGTTATGCCAGATTTCCTCAGCTGCCAGAGGAAGAACAGACGTTGTTGGGCCTTTGTGACCAGTGCGTCCGCATGAAGAGTCCAAGAAAGCTTGTTGTGAATGACGACTCCCAGGAGCTTGACATTCTCCACTCCTTCTACCTCTGTGCTATTAATGTGTAGTGGGGCATGAGTAACATCCCACCAAAAGTCAATAATGAGTTCTTTGGTTTTGCTGGCATTGAGAACCAGGTTGTTCTCAGTGCACCATCTTTCCAGTTCTTCCACCTCCCATCTGTATCCTGTTTCGCCGCCATCTGAAATTCAACTGACTATGGTGATGTCATCAGTGAACTTGTAAATGGCATTAGTCTGGTATTTGATGACGCGCTCATGGGTATACAGTGAGTACACTAGGGGGCTGAGTACACACACCTGGGAGGCCTCAGTGTTGAGTGTTGGTGACAATGAAATATTGTCCCCAATCTTTATTGATTATGGCCTGTGGGTCAGGAAACTGAGGCTCCAGTTGCAGAGAGTGGGGCTTTTTCCGAAATCACTAAGTTTAGTAATCAGTCTCGAGAGGATAATAGTGTTGAAGGCTGAACTGTAGTCAATGAGCAGGATTCTTACTTAGCTGTTCTTGGTGTCAAAATGTTCTAGGGAGGAGTGAAGGGCAAGTGATATGGCATCTGAAATGGATCTGTTGGTTTGATGGGCAAATTGGAGTCAGTCAAGAGTAGTGGGAGGCTGGAGTTGATTAATGCCATGACCACTTCATGAGCACCAAAGTTCGGGCCACTGGGCAGTAGTCATTGAGACAGGCTGCATGAGCCTTCTTAGCCACAGGGATGATGTTGGCCCTCGCAAAACAGGCAGGGACAGTGGCCTGCTGCAGGGAGAGGTTGAAGATGTCTGAGAAGATCTCTGCCAGTTGACCTGCGCATGCTCTGAGTGCACAGCCTGATACTCCGTCTGGTCCCATTGCCTTCCTTGGATTCACACAAAGGAAAACTGATCTGACCTCTGGTGCAGTGACTGTTGGGATAGGTTTGTCAGGACTTGTCAGAATAGGTGTTACCACTCCGCCGAAATTCTGCTCAAAGCGAGCATAGGTGTTGAGACGATCTGGGAGGGATATGTCATCGTCTGCTATCTTACACTGTCTCTTTTTAGAACCTGTGATGTCATTCAGTCCTTGCCATTGTCGCCGGGTGTCTGCCTGGGTCTCTAGTTTGGATTGGCACTGGTCCTTGGCTGTCTTAATGGCTCTATGAAGGTCATACTTGGATTCCTTATATTTGAGTGGGTCTCTTGATCTGAAGGCCTCACACCTGGTTTTTAGCAGGTTCCATAATTTCTGCTGGGGAACACCTGGGTTGACTTCCTCGGTATACAGTCCTCCACATACTTGCTGGTAAAGTCTGTGATGGTGTGGCGTAATTGTCCAAGGTACCTGCAGACTGTTTGAACATGGCCCAATCAGCCAATTCCAGACAGCACCGGAGTTGATCCTCTGCCTCCTCCGACCAGCACTGGACCTGTATCCACGACGGGAGGTCTCCTGCTTGGGTTTTGCCTGTAAGCGGGAGAAGAAACACGGCACTGTGGTCGGAGTTCCGGAAAAGAGGGCGGGTGATGGAGCGGTAGGCATCCTTCACAGTATAGGAGAAAGTGAGGACTGCAGATGCTGGAGATCAAAGCTGAAAATGTGTTGCTGGAAAAGTGCAGCAGGTCAGGCAGCATCCAAGGAGCAGGAGATTCGACGTTTCGGGCATTAGCCCTTCTTCAGGCATTCTTGAATCACTGCAGTCCGTGTGGTGTGGATACGTCTACAGTGCTGTTAGGAAGGGAGTTCCACAATTTTGACGCAGTATCAGTGAAAGAACAGTGATATAGTTTCAAGTTAGGATAGACTTGGAGATGCTCTTGTAGGTGGTGGTGTTCTCATGCATTAGTTACCTGTGTTACATGAGGTCCTACATGAGGTGTGGAAGGTGTTATTAAAGGAGCCTGGTGAGTTACTGCAGTGCATCTTGTAAACGGTACACATTGCTGTCACTGTGCAATGGTGATCAATGTCTGGAGTATATGCTCCCTGTATATTTTATAAGGGAGAGTCAAAGAAACAGTTCAAAAGCACAGGCCAGGGTGGGTGAAAAAAGAATTATATTTTTTAGACCATTTGAGTATTGATGGCTGTTGAACAAAAAAAAACATATTGGATCTCCTACAGGAACTCTAACTTTATAAATGATGGCATAGAGAAAGCCTTTATAAAATATTGATTAGGCTTCAGCTGGAGTATTGTGTTCAATTCTGGGCACAGCAACAGGGGAAAATTTGAAATTTATTAGAATAATCTGGAAAGTTTGTTAGCCAAGAACTTTAGTTGTTTTGTTCTTGACCCCATTGTCCTTGCAAATAAATCCCCATCTCTAACCTGTTCTCCCCAAAGTCCTTGAGTTTTGATACCCTAATATAAGTCCCTCCAATCAGACTTCCAGTCTAAACCAAAGCACTTTATCCTTGGTGATTTATTTTGATCCTGGGACAAGTTTCTTACCACACTAAGATCACCTATTAGTGATTAGCTAACTGCAGTCATGTTTCATTTCATCTGTTACTGAGATTTTTGTTATCTTTACAGTTGACTATTCCAATGCATTCTAAGCTGGCCTCCCACATTCTGCCCTCTGTAAATATGAACTCATCCCAAACTTTGCTGTCTTGTTTTTAGTGTGCCAAGTTGCATCCACCTATCATATCTATGATCCCTAACATACATTAACTCCTGTTCCAGCAACACCTTGATTTTAAAATTCTCATCCTTGTTTTCAAAACCCCATCATGGCTTCACCCCTGTATATCTTCCATCTCAGGAATAAAGGCAGTGAGCCTGAAGCATGGAGAGATAAGCTAGAGGAGGATGGGGGTGGGGAGAGAGTAGCATAGAGTACAATGGGTGAGTGGGGGAGGAGATGAAGGTGATAGGTCAAGGAGGAGAGGGTGGAGTGGATAGGTGGAAAAGAAGATAGGCAGGTCGGACAGGTCAAGGAGACAGTAACTGAGCTGGAAGTTTGAAACTAGGATGAGGTGGGGGAAGGGGAAATGAGGAAGCTGTTGAAGTCCACATTGATGCCCTGGGGTTGAAGTGTTCCGAGGCAGACGGAACACTTCAACCCCAGGGCATCAATGTGGACTTCAACAGCTTCCTCATTTCCCCTTCCCCCACCTCATCCTAGTTTCAAACTTCCAGCTCAGTTACTGTCTCCTTGACCTGTCCGACCTGCCTATCTTCTTTTCCACCTATCCACTCCACCCTCTCCTCCTTGACCTATCACCTTCATCTCCTCCCCCACTCACCCATTGTACTCTATGCTACTCTCTCCCCACCCCCACCCTCCTCTAGCTTATCTCTCCATGCTTCAGGCTCACTGCCTTTATTCCTGATGAAGGGCTTTTGCCCGAAACGTTGATTTCACTGCTCGTTGGATGCTGCCTGAACTGCTGTGCTCTTCCAGCACCACAAATCCAGTATTTGATTTTCAGCATCTGCAGTCATTGTTTTTACCTTATCTTCCATCTCATTCAACCCTTTTCCCTACAAGTTGATGGTGGTATGTACGTAGCAATTGATCTGTAATGCATTGCCTGAAAAAGTGTTGAAAGTAAATTCCATAGTATCATTAAAGACGGAATTGGATAAATTCTTAGAAGGGAGAAAATTGCAAGATTTCAGGGAAAGGATCTGGGATTAACTGAATGGTTCACTTAAAGAGCTGACCTGGATACATGGGCTGAATGTTCTCCTTCTATGAGCAAGATTCTGACTCCATGATTGAAACGAATGCAGGAGGCCACTGTGGATTTCATTAATTTTATACAATCTTGCACAAGGAGGTCTCCACCTCAGTCGGAAACAGGTCTTGCTCCTGTGCGAACCTGACTGACAAAACAGTTAAGCATTCTGGCATTAACGTTAGCCTCAGAGTGCAAACAGGAGTAAACTACTCTGAAGGGCAGTTGAACAGAAATGACTGGTCTATAGTGGTGTTAGAAAACAGGCCTGGGAACTCCAGTACTGTGAATGAACACTTAAACTGGGTAGCATTTTGCAGAGCATAAGCTGTGAGTTATTTACCTGGGGGGAGTAGACAGTGGTATCGGCAAGTAAGGCTGAGAAAAATCGTGATGAACTGAAAACAAGAAATGGCTATTTGCATTTATATAGTGCCCTTAATCTAGTAACATGTCCCAAAGTGTATCACACATACATTAGCACACAAAAAAAACCAAGTCACATAAGTCAAATGATCAAAAGCAGGCCAGTTTAGCAATAGAGTTTTAAATTTGGTGAAGGGATTAAAATCGGGCCAGCACTGAAGGTGAGCGTTAGAGAAGTTCAGAGATCTGAGGACCATAGGGCTGCGAGAGATTAGGGGGCGCGGAGAAGACAAGGAAAGATTCGAAAACCTTTTAAAAATTGGGGCGTTGCTAGACAGAAGACCAGTGTTGGTGGACGATGGCCGGATTGGAATTGGCAGGCATTAGGGTTCGAGTAGTAAAAGCAAAATCGATACTTGGATGGGGTAGGCAGTGGGCTGGCGGATCAACAGGCAAAATGGGTTTGGACTTTCTTGCTTTATGCAGTCTAACAACAGATTTAGGAGGGGGGAGGCACTGTAGACGTAAACAAAAAACAAGGAAATGTTACCTTCAGAAAATGAAAGAAGGGAAATGGAAACCGATAGTGATAAATCAGAGAGAGAGAAGGGGTGGGGGGAACAGGCATGTTTATTTTCTCAGTGGTGCTGACGCAGAAATCCGCGGAGGTTCGTGACTGGATTTCTTACTCGTCAAGGGGTGAAAATGATGGCTAATAAATGTTAAATGTAGATCCGCAAGAAACTGAAACTTAAGTGGCACCTGATTTCCTGGAAATTGCACAGTGTAGGCGGAGTCGCCGAGCTGATATTTAGTTGTATGGAAGTCATGCAGATCGCCAAGACAGCGGAAGAGCATTCCACAACAGTCACGGTTATAAAGATTTAAAATGACCGACGTCCAGAAAGAAAACTTGAAATTATGGCGACATTATATCACTGGAATTCTTCGCCCTACGTATATTCACGGATTCCTCACGTCTTTCTTTTCACCAGGTACGTAAGGTTGTAATAGTTGATCTTTCAATACTGGCTGTTGCATTTATTTTTCCGCTGGTGCGATTTTAAACATATCTGCCCGTGCATCGTGATTTTCCTCTGAAATGTTACAATCGACGGTAGCATGAACAAACAACAATGTGGGATCATTCATTACTTCCGCCCTCAGCTAGCGAAACGAAAACTCCCTAAATTAAAGGAAATTGTGTTGGAATGGATGTTGGGATTGAATATGTAAACATGCTAATTATGATTCTGCTGGGTCTATCTTAATAAATAAGTATGTCTGTTACAGAAACTGCACCCAGGCTTCAAGGATTAACACAGGAGTTTGTGAGGAAGACTGTTTCAGTCAAAATGTGTGGTGCTGGAAAAACACAGCAGGTCAGGCAGCATCCAAGGAGCAGAAGAGTCGACGTTTCGAGCCTAAACTCTTCATCGGGATTTTCCTGCTCCTCGGATGGTTCCTGACCTGTTGTGATTTTCCAGCAACACATTTTAATAGCATATGTAAATAGTCCATTAGCTAGATGTGTTTTTCGGCTAACAAATGGGCCTTTAATTTTTTTTTAACATGACTGTGCCTTTCCATAACGAACTGTGGACTCGTGTGGGGTTCCAGATTGCGTCTGATGTGTCAAATATCTTCTGATCTTTTAACCAACTAAAACTTGTTAAGATCTTCTGCCACTCGAAGTTGTTTTGTTCATTATTCGAGGTGAAATCCCATAGTGCACCACACCGGCCAAGGCTGATGGATCCTTGCTTAGAATTACCTGACTGCAGAGCTGAGATCCTGTGGTATGATTCCTCATGGTGTTCACAGCCAGCTGCTTGGTGTGAAAAATAAAAAGAAATACTGACAAAGGGGAAGTGGGTGTCCTTCCAGTTTTCCTTGATGAAACTCGAGCAGAGGACTCTTTGGCAGCTGCATTTTCTTTTGCTGGAAATCCCCAAGAGGCTGCAAAAGTAATGTCTTTAGACTCTGGATTTTGCTTTTAATCAACTTATTCAGAACCATTATGACACGCCTCTCGAGCAGATGGAACTTGAACACATGCCTCCGAATCCAGAGGAAGGAACACTACCACTACACAAGAGACTCTGGCTTTTAGATACAGAGGTGTGCTCTGATCAGTGAAATTAACACTCGACTTTTTTTATTTCTCACCTGGTATGTGACTTAAATCCCATTTTTGTTTCAATAACTCGTTTGAGAGCAGTGATCCTTCACAATTGAGTTTGGAAAGATGATTCTAAAGCTCTCCACTTTGGAGACTTTTTCACAGCTTGTGGCTGAGTCTGTTGTGGACTCATTGATGAGAGATTAACAGCTGTGAATAGTCAACAGCTCTTAATTAATAATTTGAAGGGTGGCTTAACCCAACACATTAAATCTGATTTTTCTCCGCAGATGCTGCCAGACCTGCTGAGCTTTTCCATCAATTTCTGTAACAAACTAAGTAAGGTGGGTTGGATTTGTTGGTTTCGATGATGCTTGGGAAAGGAAATCTTCCTTTGTTCTGGTTCATATGCTCCTCAGAGATCCCCCACCAGGATTATCCTGGAGTCTCCAAGAATTTAAAGGGGCATTTAGAAAGAAAAACATTGTGCTTAAATAAGATTTCCTTGAATATTTTCACAAGTTAGCAAAATACAAGATATTGAGGGAAGAAAAATATTGTATGTCCAGGATCAGCCAATGAGTTGATGTCAAGATTAGAGTGGTGCTGGAAAAGCACAGCAGGCCAGGCAGCATCTGAGGAGCAGGAAAATCGACATTTTTGGGCAAAAGCCCTTCCACAGGAATGATGCTGCGAGCCTCGGGGGTGGAGAGACGAGTTGATGGTTCAGTCTGCTGTTTGAAGGCATAGTGATTGACATGTTCAGTGAGTAGTGGGAGGGATGGGATGTAATATCATGAAACCTCCAAGATTAGATCCAATTAAAGTCAGAAACCTTTGTACGTGTGACCTTTTCCTTCCTGGTTTGTACATTTCATCTTGTTTCATGCTTGGTGATCATGTTGGAAACTCTGTTCAATTTGGTTCATGATTTGCAATGTTCTTTTTCCCCAGTTGATACTGAGCAGATTTTATCATTAGAAGAAAAGTCAGTCATAAAGTCTGCAGAGCTCTTTCTGGACTGTCTGCTTAAGTTGGAAGAGCAAGGATGGTATCGAGCATTTTTAGATGAACTAAGAGGAGCAGGTGGGTGAGTGAATTTTGCAGAAAAGCCACACTTCTCCTCCTCTTCAGGTTTTGTTCTCAACCGAAGTCTTTTTTTCCCCATTGTGTATTATCACTATTTACATAAGATTCATGAAAAGTACACCATTAAGTTATCACTAGTTTATCAATACCTCAACTCATTGGTTAACATTTTATAAACTTCTCACAAAGAATGGAGAATTTGCAACATTTAATGAGCAACCTGTTTCATCAGCTAGGACACAAAAGCATTATTTGCATTTAGTGGTTTCAGTAGTAAGTTGTGCAGTGGACACAGATCACTCGTAAAGAAATGCTAACAAATTCAAATAAATGCTAGAAAATATTGGGAGATTTGTGTTTTTATTGATAAGATTTTATTTTTTTTCTTTTAATGAGTAAGTGACATAACTTGAAACAATACAGAGTAATTATAGACCAGGATTTGGATTCAAAGACATTGGAATTCTGAAGAAATTGAGCACTGTAGAGATGAAGTGGGATCGTTGGTTGAGGTAGAAGATTACCAATGATCTTATTGAATGATACAGAAGGCTTGAAAAGCTGATTTACTTTTTCCTGCTTCTTATCCCATGCTTTTTCCTTGAACTAATTGAGTAATCAAAGGTAAAGCAAATGATTAGCTGATGGGCACAATTTTTTCACAGTCCCTTTTGACTTATGATTGAAGATAAACATTTGAGCACTTGATCGCACTATTGTTCATTCTGGTATAACACCAGCATGCATTAATAAAACATATTTAATATGGTTAGTAACATATTGGTGTTTAGAGGCAGCAGAAGGCTTTATTTCTCGGGAGGCAGTTGGAGGCAAGATAGTGTAGTGGTATTATCACTGGACTGTTAATCTAGAGACCTAGGTAACATTCTAAGGATGTGGGTTCAAATCTCACCACAGCAGATTATAGAATTTGAGTTCAATAAAAAATCCGGAATTAAGATTTAATGACCACAGATCAATTTGCAGACAAAAACTGCCTAGTTCACTAATGTCCTTTAGGGAAAAAAAACACCATCTTTGCCTAATTTGGTCTATGTGTGACTCCCACAGCAATATTGTTGACTCTTAATTGTTCTCTGGGCAATTGGAGATGAGCAATAAATGCTAGCCTAGCCAGCGATGCCTTCATCCCATGAATGAATTTTAAAAGTCATATGGTGAAACTTTCCTGAATATACCAAACCAGAGTCAGCAATACGTTTTGAAACTAAGATGTATAAAATGTTTCATGTTAATGCTCTGAATGTTCTGTTTGCAGATTATACTGGCCTAGAGCAAGCCATTGAAAATGCTGACTTCACTGAAATTGCAAAATTGGAGGAGCCTAAAAAACTCCTGGAGCGCATTTTGCCAACAATCGTTTCCAATATAAAACCATGTGAAGTTATTAATTTTATGCCAACATGTCTCCGACCCAGGGAATGTGAAGAGATTATACAGGTATTTCTGATGGTCTGAGAGATGTGGGGAAGCAGTTTGGGACACCAACTCTCCAAGATTGTCCTGCAGTCTCAGAGATTAATAACAATCTTAGAGTCATAGAGTTGTACAGCATGGAAACAGACCCTTTTGTCCAACGCATCCATGCCGATCAGATATCCTAAATTAATCTAGTCCCATTTGCCAGCACGTGGCCCATATCCCTCTCAACCCTTCCTATTCAATTACCGATCCAGATGCCTTTTAAATGTTGTAATTGTACCAGCCTCCACCACTTCCTTTGGCAGTTCATTCCATACACACACCACCCTCTGTGTGAAAAAGTTGCCTCTTACGTCCTTTCTAACTCTTTCCCCCTCACCCTAAACCTATGTCGTCTTTGGCAAGGCAAATCAAGGCAGGACATAAACACTTAATGGTAGGATCCTGGAGAGTGTTGTTGAACAAAGACCTTGAAGTGCAGGTTCATAGTTCCTTGAAAATAGAATCTCAAGAAGATCGAATAGTGAAGAAGGCGTTTGGTATGCTTTCCTTTATTGGTCAGAGCATCGAATATATGAGTTGGGAGGTCATGTTGTGGCTGTACACTTCATTGGTTAGGCTATGTTTGGAATATTGCATGCAATTCTGGTCACCCTGCTATAGGAAGGATGTTGTGAAACTTGAAAGGATTCAGAAAAGATAGAGTTCGAGGGTTTGAGCTATAGGGAGAGGCTGAATAGACTGGGGATATTTTCTCTGGAGCATTAGAGGCTGAGGGGTGACCGTAGAGGTTTATAAAATCATGAGGGGCGTGGATAGGGTAAATAGACAAGGTCTTTTCCATGTGTTGGGAATCTTCTGGAGTTCGTGGCGGATAATACCAAGTGACAAAACAGAACAACATTTAAAATTTTTTTTTAAATTATCTTTGAACATTTCTACAAATGAGGGATTTCTCACTTGCCCCTTATTTTAAAAGCCCACCATTGTTAGCAGTTGTGCCTTCAGCTGCCTGGGCCTCAGGCTCTGGACTGAACTCCCTGAACTTCTGACTGTCCCACACATTCCTTTTAAAATGGTCCTTGAAACCTAATTTTGGTCATCTCTGAAATATTTTAGACATAAGTACGATAGGATGTTTATGCTATGTCAACATAGAAACTTTGGCAGGCCATTTGAACCCTTGAGCCAGTTTCAGCATTCATTCAGTAAATTGGCCCTGTCAAGACTAAGTTTTTGATGAGTATTATATAGCTATGATACATAGAACCACCCACAATACTCCAATACTTGGTCTGACAGCAGCAGTTTGTAGCTGAAACATGATTTCTATTCGCTTGTGTTCCATTTCTCCAGATATAAAGGTCAGCATTTCTTTGGGATTTTTTTCATTAAAATATCATCAAGGGGTAACTAAAATAATGATCTGTTTACCTGAGCCTAGTAGTCTCTGGGGTTCTATTATTTCTATCTTTTTCACCATTTAGACCGTACCCTGTTGTGTCCTTTTATAGGTCATATTTATTTGCCGATGTTGAGTCTAATTGGCAAAGCACTTGATTTATCACTTTTTGTTAAAATCAAGCTCCTATCTACTCTCCATACAATGCCACATCTCTTTATGTCATTGGTATATTTGAATATCTGGCTTTTGTCCCATCATAAAAATCATTGATAAATAAATCACCGTTCTTCCGCTCAACTAATTTTATAAGCAGATCATAGAATTCCTACAGTGTGGAAGCAGGCATTTCGGCCCATAAAGTCCACACCTACCCTCCAAAGAGCATCCCAATATAATTCTTTTTAATTCTTTTTGCTAAAATGGACAATTTCACACGTTCGTATTAAAGCCTATTTGCCAGATCTTTGCCCTCTCACTGTCTATATCCCTTTTGTAGGTTCCTTATGTCCTCTTCACAACTCACTCTCCTACCTATCCTTCTGTTGTTAGCAAATTTAGCAACCATCCCTTTGGTCTCTTCATCCAAATCAATTTTTTTTAAATTATAAAGAGTTAAGACCCAGTACTGTCCATAATGGCACACCACTTACCACCTTGAAAAACACCCTTATGTTTCTACTTTATGCTTCGTGTTAACTAACCAGTCTTCTATCCTTCCCGAAATGTTACCCCAAACAATATAATCTTTTATTTTCCGTAGTAACCTTTGACATGGCACCGCTTCAAAAGTCGTTTGAAAGCTTAAGCTGGCTCCCCTCTGTCTATAGCACATGATGAGGGCATCACTGTCTAGTACCAGTATTTATTGCCCATCTTTATTTGCCCAGAGGGCACTGCCCAAACAACGGGTAACAATTTAACCGGACATTTATTTTGATTTGTTTCTGATTTGGATGTTGCTGAGCACGATATCGGTGGACTTTCCAGGGTGTGCCCTCTTCTGGATACCAGTCTTGAGTTCTCTTTCTCAGCTTAATTCTAGTGGGGCTCTTTGGGTATCGCAAGTCTGCGTACCAGCAGCAACTACAATGACTTGCTGTCCCAGATCCTGATGCAAATTGTAACTTTGGCCAAGGCTTGGCTTTGCTTTGAGGTTTTGCTATGGGCTGACCTAGAGTCCCTCTGTTCCTGATGCGTCCTGAATTCCCTTGATTAATTTGCTCTGGTCCTTTCTTTTATAAATATCTGAAGAAATGACTCCTAACTATTAGTATATTTTTGTTATCTGGTCTCTGGTTGGTTCCATAACGTGCAGGTCTAAGAAGTTGCCCCAAAAATATTGAATAAATTCCTAATCTAGACCACTGTTACCCATCTGATTTTTCCAATCTAAATGTAAGTTAAAATCTCCTGTGCTAATGGGGACCAGAACACCATTCCCACAAGCGACCTCTTGCTTTATTTCTACTTAGATTGCTTTTTATATATCTGTCCCTTCCTGTCATTGTTCAAATTCATTTATGAATTCATTCAGTAATTCACAAATTGATTTATGATTTTGCAGTAGCCTTTGTAAGTCACTTCTGTGTTTTCCTGAGAGATTAAATATTATGGTATGTAACCCACAAGTACATTTGTATTAGTTGATCTGAGTCCTGGAGGAACAACTTTTTCAATTTTCAATTTCTGAATCCTTCAGCAATTGATCTGATATTTTCACATCTCCTTTCTTTCATTGCCATTTTTGCAATAATTGTTTTCTTAAAGTTACTGCTTCAGGGAATCTTCTGGAAACATCCATGTTTGTTAATATATGCTATTCCTATCCTTGCTTTTAAGTACACCATCTATTAATATCCTGCAAGATGGTTCTTTGAAAGCTGGTATTAGAATTAAAGGTGCATATGTAATTAATAGTTGGAGTTACCCCACTACCTAACAAGTGTGGCATATCTGGCAAAACTTTAAGACATCTTTATGTAATCCTGGCCAACAAAAGTCTTTTAATGTTTTAGCCTGCATTTTTCTACTACCTAAAGTGACCTGCCATTGGAATTTTGTGAACCAGTCATAAAATATTTTTACCATGCTCAGATGGAACTACTGCTTGACGGTACACTGCCCATTCCTCATTTCCTCCTTAGTCTTTGCATTTCAAGGATTAACACTGTAGTATTAGTTCTGATTCAATTTCAAAGTATGGTATGATTCTTTTGATTGAGAATTTGTTTGTTTCATTTCTATGGAAGAGGATGGACTAAACATGACAACCTCACGCTCTTTAACCTTCATCCATTTTACTGAATTTTTCAAAAATTCCAATCACTGAATTTCCAAGTCTTTTTTTAATGTTGTCACCACTTCTTCCTGTCTAATTTTATGGGCCTGATATCTGGTCACAACACAGTCACAAGATAATCCAGGATGCTTGTAGCTTCTCATGTACTTTTACTTCTGTTATTTGCTCAACAGAAGGCTGGAAAAAGAGGAGGGGGTGATTGCTAATCAGAGAATGCATCACAGCTACAGAAACGAAGGTTGTTGAGAAAGGTTTGACTACTGAGTCAGTATGGGTGGAAGTTAGGAACAGCAAGGCAGCCACCTCATCGGGGGTTTTCTAAGTATAGCAGGAGAGATTGAAGAACTCATAGGCCGGCAGATTTTGGAAAACTGCAGATGTAGCAGGGTTGTTGTTATGGGTGATTTCAACTTTCCCAGTATTGACTGGAACCTCCTTAGAGCAGATGGTTTGGATGGAGCAGTTCTTGTCAGGTGTGTTCAGGAGGGTTTCCTTACTCAGTACGTAGACAGGCTGAAGAGGGAAAAGGCCATTTTCGAGTTGGTGCTTGGCAATCAGCTAGGACAGGTGTCAGATCTCGTGATGGGAGAGCACTTTGGTGACAGGGATCACAACTGCCTCACATTTACCATAGCCTTGGAGAGAGAAAGGAGTAGTTACCAAGGGAAGATGTTTAATTGAGGAAAAGGAAATTATGATGATATCAGACAGGAGTTAGGAAGTACAGACTGGGAGCAATTGTTCCACAGAACAGGCACAGTAGACATGTGGAGACTTTTTAAGGAGCGGTTGCTGCGAGTGATGCATTAATTTGTTCCTCTGAGACAGGTAAGAAGGGGTAAGATTAAGGAACCTTGGATGACGAGAACAGAGGAGCTTTTCGTCAAAGGAAAGAAAGCAGCTTATGTAAGGTGGAGGAAGCAAGGATCTAACACAGCTTTAGGCTTGCTAGAAAGGAGCTCAGAAATGAATGGAGGAGAGCCAAGAAGGGGCACGATAAAGGCTTGGCAAGAAGCATTAGGGAGAACCCAAACACATTTGACTCACATATGAGGAATAAGAGAATGATCAGGGAGAAGGTAGGGCCGATCAGGGATAGCGTAGGGAACTTGTGCGTGTAGTCTGAGAAGATAGGAGAAGCCATAAAAGAGTTTTTTGGTTCGGTTTTCACTAAGGAAAGGGAACTTGTTGTGAATGAGAACTTTGAGAAGCTGGGATACAGGCTTGAACAGATCAAGATTGATGAAGTTGATGTGCTGGAAATTTTGGCAAACATTAAGATTGATAAGTCCCCAGGGCCAGACAAAATTTATCCCAGGCTGCTCCGGGAACGAGAAAGGAGGTTGCTGAACCATTGGTAAAGATCTTTGCTTCCTCACTCTCCATGGGAATCGTACTGGAGGATTGGAAAGAGGCAAATGTTATTCTTTTTTGAAAGAAGGGTAATAGGGAAATCCCTGGCAGTTACAGACCAGTCAGTCTTACGTCTGTGGTCAGCAAAGTTTTGGAAAGAATTCTGAGGAATAGGATTTATGATTATTTGGAAAAGCATAGGGTGATTAAAGGTTGTCAGCATGGCTTTGTGAGGGCAGGTCATGCCTCACAAATCTTATTGAGTTCTTTGAGGAGGTGACAAGACAGGTGGTCGAAGGTCAAGCAGTGGATGTGGTGTATATGGACTTCAGCAAAGCACTTGATAAGGTTCCTCATGGTAGGCTCATTCATAAAGTCAGGAGGTATGGGACACAGGGAGATTTGGCTATCTGGTTTCAGAATTGGTTGGCTGACAGAAGGCAGAGAGTAGTTGTAGATGGAAAATATTCTGCCTGGAGGTCAGGGCTCTGTTTTTGGGCCTCTGCTCTTTGTAGTTCTTATAAATGGTTTGGATGTGGAGGTTGTGGTGGGTTAGTAAATTTACTGATGACACAAAGGTTGGAGATGTCGTCGACAGTATCGAGGGCTATTGCAGGCTGCAGCGTGGCATTGACAGGATGCAGAGCTTGGCTGAGAAATGGCAGATGGAGTTCAACCTGGATAAATGCAAAATGATGCATTTTGGAAGGTCAAACTCAAATACTGAATATAGGATTAAAGACAGGATTCTTGGCAGTGTGGAGGAACAGAGGGATCTGCGTGTTCAAGTACGTAGATCCTCAAAGTTGCCACCCAAGTGGATAATGTTGTTAAGAAAGCATATGATGTTTTGGCTTTCATTAACAGGGGGATCGAGTTTAAGAGCTGCAAAATTTTGCCACAGCTCTACAAGTCCCTGGTGAGGCCACACTTGGAATATTGTGTCCAGTTCTGGTCGCCCTACTATAGAAAAGATACCGAGGCTTTGGAGAGGGTGCAAAGATGGTTTAGCAGAATGTTGCCTGGACTGGAGGGCTTGCTTTATGAAGAGAGGTTGACTAGGCTTGGACTCTTCTCTCTGGAGAGAAGGAGGAAGAGAGGTGACCTATTAGAGGTATACAAGGTAATGAGAGTATAGATAGAGTCAATAGACAGAGACTTTTCCCCAGGGCAGGATTGACTGGTAAGAGGGGTCATAGTTTTATGAAATGAGAAGGGTATAGAGGGGACATCAGAGGAAGATTCTTTACGCAGAGAGTTGTAAATGCATGGAATACGTTGTCAGCGGTGATGGTGGAAGCAGAGTCATTAGGGACATTCAGGCGATTGTTGGAACATGCACATGGATCGCAATGTATTGAGGGGTGTGTAGGTTAAGTTATTTTATTTTTGATTAGGATTAATCCTCGGCACAACATCGTGGACCAAAAGGTCTGTTCTGTGCTGTACTTTTCTATGTTTTGTGTAACCGTCCTTGGTGACGCCAAACATTTTGAAACTGCCAGGTTACTTTCCAGGATAAAATCAGTTCTTTCAAGAATTTGTTATTCTCTAACTACAACTTCTCCATTTGCTAAGTTACTCTTTAATCCAACTTTGCATCTGGGACTGGATTGTAACCTCCATGCATATCTCCAATAAATACTTTCTCCTGACTTCTCTGGAATGCAAATGGTAACATCACCCTGCATCACTGGCTGGCTTGCTCCAATGTCTCTCATATATCTTTTATTAGTTTACCTCCTTGATTTGACAAGTAAGGAAACACCTCCCCTTCTGAGATGAAATATTCAGAACCTTCAGTGGTCTGACTTCCTATCAATATTTGAAGAATTTTCATGACTCTCCGAAGTGAATTCTCCCTTCTCAGTGCATTGTAAGGAAACACATTCTCTTTGTACTGCTGCTATAGCTGTAATGTCGATTCCGTTGCCCACTATCTGCTTTTTGGAAAATTCCCTAAGTGTTACAACTGCTTCAATTGACCTGCTGTTTAACTTGGCAATTAGTTTTACTGCATCAAGTCATATTCCAATGGAGACATGCTATTTTCTTTATATCACGTTCTTGTCTTTCTCCTTTTTATTAAATTTGCATCCTTTTGTTTGTTCCCAAAAACAAAAATCACTTGTCTCTGCAGATTTTCTATCCCTGCAGTTTCCCACATGACCATTAGTCTATGAGAGATCATAGGTATCTGCTGCTTCTCTGATCTTTGATACTTGGTGTTCATCTAAATAAATATTTAACTTTTACAGGAATGTTATTTCAGAGTTCTGTATTAAGTGTGAAATTTTCTATAACTTCGGTGATCAATACCACTGGTCTCTCAGCATTTCATTTTCTCTTGCAAATTTTATAAATGCTTAAGTTTCTTGCTTGTAGTTCAAAATTTTAATTGACGTGCTTCAGGAGCAAATGCATGAATATTGTTTATTTTATAGTTCCATAATCTGCAGCAAACATAGAATGCCAACGAAACTCATCAAATTTACCAATGGCACGAGTGTGGGAAGTATGGCAAATTCTAATAGCTCTGAGAAATTGCTAGAGATATGGGAAGATCGGGTGGATAGGTGATTAATGAAATTCTACATAAAAGAATGTGAAATTAATAGAAGTAGTCCATCAACAATAAACAAAATGAAAGGACCGTGGCAGGCAGATGAAAAAGTCACCAATTGAGGTGGCTACAGAAGTAGAGAATGACATTTCTTAAAAAAAACAGAAGAGCTCTCATGTGTCCAGTGATGCTCCCAATTACTGTAACATCCCTCAACCCCAAAATTCTTCTAACACCCACTCTCAGTGACCAAGCTAAAATCAAAAGTACTGAAATTCTCAACCTTTTGCACAGATTTCCGAGCGCAAAGGTTCCACAGCTGGAGCAGAGAAACTACTTGATTGTTTACAAAGGTCTGACAAACAAAGCTTTTTGAAGGAATTTCACCTTGCGTTGGAGAGGTGCAACTGTAATGCAGTGACCTTGCTCTTGTCTCCAGATTCAGGTAAAAGTAATGATACATTATAAATCCTTGTCATATGTAATCAGTAGCTGATAAGTAAGCCATGAATAATTTTGGAATATAACATTTTTATTTTTTAAATTCCCTTAATTGTATTAGCCTGTAAAGTGATTGAACTAATATTTGATAGGGCAGATCATGAGAAACTATTTAATCTGTTGAGAGAGTAATGCTAGTGGTATGGAGAAATCCAGCACAAATTGGCATGGATCATGACTTTAGAATTAAAGCCAGTCCATTCCGGGCTGCTTCCAGGCAACACATTTTCCGACTGCCAAAAAGACATTGAGGCTGCAAATCAGGTCAAAATATCAAAAATAAGATTCAAAGACTTTTTGTTTGGTAAGGATATTCAAGGGGGTTGGCTACCTCAGTTGGCTTGATGGCTACAGTGTGCTGCTAACAGCATGGCTTCAATCCCTGCCGAGGCTGAGCGCGTCTTTCCTCAACTTGCACCGCAGTGTACAAGCCATGATTAAGCTATCATTACACAATGAGGTTGCTACCTGGGGAGAGAGAAGGGTATTTAAGGTTACAGAAACAAGTCAGGAAGAAGTAATTCAGACGTAGATTGACTAAGTGTTCTAATTGACTGGTGTAACAGATTTAAGGGCCTGAATGGCCTACTCCTTTCCAATGTTCCTCATGAACCCGCAATCTAAATAGTGTTTTACTTAAATTCTAGGTTCATATACAAATCACTTGGCAATCTTACTCCCACATTGTTTGAAATGGATTACCACACTGAAAGTAACCAGGGGTGACATTTGCAGTGGGAACAGGTCTCGATGTTAATGTAATATCAGTGAAAGAAAAGCTACTGGAAAGTTTTGGAAATCACAGCGCAGCAAGCCACTAACCAGTTTGAGCAGCTTTGTAGGAGGAAAAAATCCATTTGCTTCAGGGCATGTATTAGGTTAAATACTGAATTTCCCCAAGGTAACTAGGCTATCTCAATACAATTTTTACAACAAAATGTCGTATTAAAAAGCAGGTGGCAGTAATGATGACCATGTAACTGCTGGATACTTGTTAAATTTCATCTGGTTTACTAAAGTTCTTGAGTGAATGATATCTGACATCCTTATCTGGTGTCATTTACATGTCACTATAGACCCACAGCAATGTGTTTGATGCTTAAATGCTGTAGCAATGTACACTGTAATATTCAAGATGCACTGGCTCAGTAGTTAGCACTACTGCCTCACACCACAAGGGGCCTAGGTTTGATTCCAGCCTCTGTCTGTGTAGAGTTTGCACGTCTTGCCTGTGTCTGTGTGGGTTTCCTCTGGGTACTCCAGTTTCCTTCCACAGTCCAAAGATGTGCAGGTTAGGTGAATTGGCCATGCTAAATTGCCCGTAGTGTTCAGGGATGTATAAGTTAGGTGCATTAGTCATGGGAAAATGTAAAAAAAAATGGGAGGGGAATGGGTTTGAGTGGGATACTCTTCGGAGGATTGGTGTGGGCTTGTTGGGCCAAATGGCCTGTTTCCACGCTGTGTAGGGATTCTATGATTCACCGTCACCTTTCAGGACAATTAGAGATTGGCAACAAATGCTGACCCTGCCAGTGATACCCACATTTCATGCATTAAAAATGCACTCCATCAGTTTGATTGAATTTTTCATTTTTTTGTGTAGGTAGGAATACCCCAAGGCACCGCACAAAGAGAAGACAATCACTGGGGCAAAAGAAAATCTAATAAGTTGTTTTGGCATCAAGTTGATTTTGATGAGGTGAAAATAAAAAGCTGTGTGAAGGGTTACTGAAATTTTCAGAATGATCTTGGAGTGATGGAGGTTTTGGTAGAAGAAGCTCATTGACACTTCATGTAATTAAGTCAGATCTGTTGTTGAATGGTAAACAGGTTTTGCTGCAGATGCGTTCAATTCTGTAACCTCTTGCACTTGGCTTTACTAGTGGAAGTGACCAGGATTTCAAATTATAATGGTGTTTTGGGGCAATAAGAAAGATGAGGGAACTGTTCAGCAAATTGAGATATTTTGATCAATGTAGGGCCAAAGGTTAGTTGTTGGGAGACTGAAAGCGCTCAGGAGATAGTTTTAGGGGAGTGTTTCATCCAAGCCCAGATGCCAAGGAAGGGGGAGGGAGAGAATGGGTGGCAAGGGTTAACAAGGAATTGAATCCTTGCTGGTTATGTGGGTGTCCACAGAAGATGATTGAGAGGGTGGATATGAATGTTGATTGGGAGAGTATATAAAGAGGAAGGCATTTAAAACAGACAGGAGGGAACTGAGTCCAGAACTCGGTAGGTTTAATGCAGAATGATAGTTGAGGGGATGCATCTTGTGCTGGTGGATAATACGTTTTATTAAAGGACACAAAATTGTGATGTCAAAGGAGAAGAAAGTACCAGAAATGTCCTAGAAATGACCTCCAGAAATATATTGCTACTGAAGGCCACATCAGCAGCACCATGCCTAATTTGGAGTGTATATCCAGTTTACATAGTTTTGCTAAATCTTGAACTTGAGCTGTAAACTAGTTGTTTGCCCCTCATGTCTTTTCCATAGTTGAGATGAAAACAATTGAAGAAAACAGTAGCAACTCTCTGAGCAATGATGTGGAAATGCATTATTCAGAAGAGGCAGAAAGCATGAACACTTCTAGTGCACCAGTCAGCGATACAGGTAAGCATGAACAATACTTCTGTCACTTTGGCTATACTTGCTAAATGATTTATTTCCTATCAAGAGCTTTCCCCTCAACTCCTCCACTTCCACTCCCCCAAAGCACAGCAGTCACCTCCATGTGGTTCCAGATGGCCATGAATAGGAGAAGCGGAATGGGCTTTCCACACAAACTCAATCCATTCCAGTACCAGGAGAAAACCAACCAAAGATGTGATGAAAGGTTGTGCGTGTAGTCTGGATGATTGGACCCTTCTTTCATGTATTAATGTAAAATGAACTGTTAATGTGATAGTAAACGAACAGATGCAAGTTAAGAACTTGTTTTATATGACAACATGTTACGCTTTGAAATGTGCTGACCAAAAGGAATGGAAATTAAATTATCCCTTTTACAAAGAAATCGGATAGATACTTGGAGAATTGTCGCCAGGCTACATGGAAAGAGTAGGAGGAAGTGGGGATAATGAGGTAACTCTTTCAAAGGGCTAAGACTGGAATAATGGGCTGATTATTACATTCTCTGCCTTACTATTGAGTTCTCCAGGCATTTTTCCATTCTCCATAAACTGAATTCTAGAGGCCATTTTGTAATGTAAATAAACTTCATGTTGTAGCATAAACACATATCAGTAATTCCTTTTGGTTTTGCTATTTGTAATTTTTCAGTGATTGATTTATCAACTATCCTGTAATTAATGCTATCTAGCTGTGTAACATGTGGTTAACCTCATGGTGTCATCTGGTGAAAGTAGTTAAGCACATAATTAAGACCAGAAAAGTCAATGTATTCCCTTGAGCTTGTACCACCATTCTATCAGATCATACTGATCTGTGACTTGACTTCATACATCTGCCTTTGCCCCACAACCATTAAAATGTGTGGCTAACAAAAATCAAACTGATTTTAAATGACGTACTGATCTAACATCAATTGTCATTTAAGAAGAGTTCCAAGCACCTACCTTTTTGTGTGAAGAAATGGTTCCTAATTTCACTCCTCTGAAAGGTCTGGTTCTCGTTTTTACTCTGGGTTGCATAGACCCAGATCCCTTGCATTAGTGAAATTAATTTATCCCTGTATACCTTATTTTAAAACACATTTTAATTCTTTCATAGTTTGTGAGCATCCCTGGCTCAGCCAACAATTTTGCCCAACATTAAGTGCCATTGTGAAGATGGTCGTGAGCCTTATTCTTGAACCACTGCAGATCCTTTGGTGTAGATACATCTATTATGCTATTTGGAAGAGATAGCTGCCTCTCAAGCTTTTATTCCATCAATTTAGAAAGTTGTTTGGTATAATTTCATCCTCTCATTTAACCATAGGAGTCCAGGTATCATTTTGATAAACTTCCATACACTGCCCTCCATCCAAGGCTTCCTACAATATGATACCAGAACCGGTTACAGTACTGCAAGTATGGACTAACTAGAGCTTTACATAGTTGAAAGATAACTTCTAGCCTGTTGTTTTTGTGTAGATATTGTCATGCGCTTTTTTGATCTTATGTACACAAATGACAGGACAGGAACCATCCATTTAGATTGACTCCTCCAATTATAATTGTCTTGTACACTTTAATGTAATCACTCTTCATCACACTGGAGCCATGAGTACAGAACCAAGGGAGTTATGATGAACCTTTTTATAAAACACTGGTTTGGCCTCAAGAATATTATGTCCAATTCTGCGCAATATAACATGGGAAGATGCAAGGGCATTGTATAGGGAAAGTAAAGATTTACAAGCATGGTGCAAGGGCTGTGTAATTTCAGTCGCATGAATAGATTGAAGAAATTTGGTTTAATTCCTTTAGACAGAATTGAGGAGGGATTTGATAGAGGTCTTTATTATCTTAATACGTCTGAACAGAGCAGATAGGGAGAAACATGTACCCATTGGAAATCAGAAGACATCAGTTTAAGGTGAATGGTAAAAGAACCAAAGGTGACATGAGAAAACACAGCATGTAGTCAGAATCTGGAATGCATCAGCTAAGAGTGTGGTGGTGTCTGTTGTCACAAAATCAAAGCTAGGAATTAAATGTTAAGGGATATGTAACTTTTTGAAAGAATAGGTACAAAGACAGTTAGTATAGCTATGTTAGTCTAAAGTGAAACAAGTACAAGAGCCAGAAATGATTTGTTTCTGAAGATGTAGAATTAATGTGGATGGAGGTAAGAAATAATAACAGGAAGGAGACACTGATGGTAGTAGTCTATCAATCCCCTAGCAGTAACTATACTGTTGGACAGAGGATAAATCAGGCGATAAGGAGGGCATATAAAAAAAAAGCAGTACATTAATCATGGGTGATTTTAATCTTCTTGCAGATTAGAAACTGAAGTTCGTACAGGTAGCCATGAGGAAAAATTTATAGTATGTTCAAGACAGCTTCCTAGAACATAATGTTGTTGATCCATCCAGATATTAGACTATAACAAAAGATGCCGGAGAAACTCAGCAGGTCTGACACCATCTGTAAAGAGAAAAACATTTAATGTTTTGAGTCAGGTCACCCTTCATCAAAACTGGCATCAGTTTTGGATTTTTTTTAAATTTTGAATCTGGTAATGAGGCAGGTTAATAAACAATCTCAGAGTAAAGGATCTCAAGGAAACAGTGGCCATACTATGTTGGATTTAGCATTCTGTTTGGATGTGAGAAACCTGGGTTGTAAACAGGTGTGCTCAAACTTTAATATCAGTAATTACAAGTAATGATAACAGAGTTGAGTGAAGTGGACTGAGAGTTCTTTTATATCAGAAAAGATGGCTGAAGAACGACAACTTTTAAGAAATTAGTTCAGGACTCAGGGCAAAGATACATCTTAGTGAGGCAGAAGGATTTTAGAAAGACGATAAGCCAACCATGTTATACTAAAGAAGTTAGGACTGTATCAGATTGTAAGAAAAATAAGTGACACAGATTGGTGGTAAGACAGTGTTTTAAAACCAACAAAAAATGACTGATTTAAATTAATAGAGGAACTTTGAGGGTAAACGTGCAAGTAATATAAAAATAGACAATAAAAGCTTCTCTCAATAAAGAGAGAGGCAAAAGTGAACACAGACTCCTCAGAGAATGAGGCCAAAAAAAAACTGGAGAACCAGAAACTGACACAGAAGTTAAATAAATAATCTACATCAGTCTTCACTGTGAACATGACTAATAGCATTCCAAAAATACTAAATTTTCAAAAGGACAAAAAGGAGAGAGGAACTATCTACAAAAATTATCACTAGAGGAAAGGTACTAGGAAAGTTAATGGTTCTAAAAACCAATAAGTCCCCTGAGCCTGAGGGGTTGCATCTTGGGATACTAAAGATACTATAGATATAGTGGATGCACTGGGAGTAATCTTCCAAGACTTCTTAGATTGTGGTAAAGGCCCAAAGGATTGGAAAACTGCAATGTGACATCTTTATTTAAAATGTGAAGGAGCCAAAGCGATAACGATAGGCTGTTGACTTATTGGGAAAATGTTAAATTACACTACAATGGCTGTAGTAGCAAAGTGTTTAGAAATACATAATCTAAACAAGCAAAGTTAATATGGCTTTGGGAAGGGAAAGTCATGCCTGATAAATTTATTAGTATTTTTTTCAGAAGTAACAAGCGGGGATAAATAAAGGGGGGCCAGTAGGGGGAGTTGATGGCCCAGACCATTAAACCAGAGAGAAGCAAATTACTGTGGATGCTGAAACAAATGCTGGAGTTCACAGCGGGTCAAGCAGCATCTATGGAGCTCTGAAGAGTCATCTCGACTCAAAACATTAACTTGCTCTCCCTCCATTGTTGCTATCTGCCCCATGTGATCTCCAGCATTTGTTGTTTTCAGTATTAATCCGGAGATCCAGGTAGAGTTCTGGAGACCTGGGTTCAAATCCTGTCATGGCAGAGGGTGGAATTTGAATTCCTTGAAAAGCCAAAAATAAGAGTCTAATGATGACCATAAAATCAATGCGGATTGTCATGAAAGGCCCATCTGCTTCACTGATGTCCCTTAAGGAAGGAAATTTGCCATCCTTGTGTGGTCTGGACTACATGTGACTTTAGACCCACAGCAATGTGGTTGACTCCTAACTGCTCTCTAGGTAATTAGGGATGGGCAATAAATGCTCGCCAGCCAGTGAAAACCTCATCCCGTGAGTGATTTTTTTTTAAAAAAAAGAGATGTAATTTATTTGGATTTCCAAAAGTTATTCAGTAAGGTATTAAACAAAGGCTACTTAATAAAATGAGAGTCCTGAGTATTTGGAGGAGGATATTAACATGAACTGAGAATTGCATAATTAAAAGAAGGCAGAGAATTGGGAGGAAGTGGTGTTTTACAACCTGTAACGAATTGAGTCCGACATAGGTCAATGCTGGACCAACAATTTACTATATTAATGACTTATATGAAAAAGTGAATGTATTGTCATCAAAATTATGTGTGACAAAAATAGATGGGAAGGTGAGCACTGAGAATGACAGTCTGTCGAGAGATATAGGCAAGTTAAGTGAATCGGCAAAAGCCTGTCAGATGGAATACAATGGGCAAATGTAAGGGTATGCACATTGGCAGGAGAATAGAAGAGCTGAACATTATTTAAATGGAAAAAGGCTGCAGGACAGTGTGATTTGGGAGCACTCATCTATTAAATTACAAAATGCTAGCATACACATTCAATTAATAGGGAAGACAAATGGAATTTTGGCCTATATTTCAAAGGTAAATGGAGTATGCTGAAACAATACAAGGCACGAGTTAGACCAGACCTACAATGCTGTGAACAGTTTTGAGCTTGTCATCTAAGAAAAGATGTACTCGCATTGGAGGCAGTCCAGAAAAAACTCGTTAGGTTGATTCCAGGCTTTGAGGAATTTTCCTATGAGGAGAAGGTGAGTAGACTGGGTCTGTACTCATTGGAGTTTAGAAGAATGAGAAGCAAACTTATTGAAACATAAAGGATTCTTAGGTTGTGTATCGGGATAGATGTGGAGATGTTGTTTTCCCCATGTGGGAAAGCTTTTATCATCATCTCAGAATAAAGGGTCACTGACTTGAGACAGAAATGATGAGGAATTTCTTCTAGGGGTAATGAATCTGTGGAATTGTTTACTACAGATGGGTTGTTAAATATAATCAAGGATGAGAAAGGCATTTTTCATCAAAACTTTATGGGGGGGGGGGGGCAAAGGCAGGAAAGTGGAAGTGTGGGTTGACAGATTGTTCGTGCCATTAAATGGAAGAGTGCACTTAACAGTCCAAATTTCTTAATTCTGCTCTTATGTCTTATGGTAATCCTTTCAGAAGAGAATTGTGTCGTGATCTTAAGTCAAAGTTTACAGGGCTGTGGGGAAACAGTAAGGAGAGTGGGTTCAGAGTTTCTCTTGCAAAGAGCTAGCATACACTCGAAATGCTGAATAATCTTCATCTGTCCTGTAACTATTCAATGATTCTATTGACTCCCCTGAAAGAGCCGTACCAACTAGGAGAAAATCATTTGGGAAATCCCTGCCCAGGTGGTAACTTTTTTGGGGCACGATACTTGTCCAAGATGCTGTTCTATTCCTGATTAACGTTAGCAGATACCTGTCCATAACTGAATTCTGGAACATGTGTAAATGACTGCCTTCATTGGAGGCATCAGACAATATGCTCAAGCTGAACTAACATAGTTTAGTAAATGTCTGATTTGTATCTCCACAAGCATTGATCGTGACGGTTAACTACTTTTATATTTATTTCTTACAGAAAAGTTCCAACAAAACTTAATTGCTGTGGAGAATTTGCAATTGAGAGACTATCAGATTGAGCTGGCAGAACATGTACTCGTTGGCGACAACACTATCATTTGTGCTCCTACAGGTACATTTAAGAAACAAGTGATTGATATCTCTTTGCTAGACCTCTTTTGCATCTCCAAATTTCTTTGCTCAGAATAGTGTGCTTTCCATGAAAATGAGAACTACAGATGCTGAAGATCAGAGTGGAGCTAGATGAAGCACAGCAGGTCAAGCAGCATCAGAGGAAGAGGGAAATCGACGTTTCAGGTCGGAACTTTTCATCAGGACAGTTCCAATCTGAAGCATCGACTCCTCTCCTCCTTTGCTGCTTGACTTTTTCCAGCTCCACTTTTTATCCACCCTTTAACTATCCATGACCTAAACATTGGAATTCCTTCCCACTGCCTTTTCTTTCCTTTTTTAACAAGCTCCTTAAAACTTAGCTCTTTCATTATGAAAAGGAACTTACAAGGGACATCAGAATCAATAAGAAGAAACTTTTCTACATACATTAGGGGAAAGCAGATGGTGAGGAGGAATATTGGCCCACTAAAGACTGGAAGTGGTGATATTGTCAGCGTCTATGGGGAAATGGCAGACATGTTGAATAATTACTTTGCCTCACTGTGTTCTGTAGAAAAGGAAAATAGCTTGCTGAAGTCCCAAGGAAATTAATAGTGGATTGTGGATCGGGACTGAATAAAATTAATGTAAGTAAAACATCAGTAATTGGGAAATTAACGGAATTAAAGAGCGACAAATACCCAGGAAGTAACAGTTGCCATCTGAGCATTTTAAAGGGAGTAGGGGAGTGCATTGTAGATGTCCTAATTATAATCTTTCAGGGTTCATAAGGTGCAGGAGTCATCCCTCTGCATTGCAAAACTGCATGTTGCTCCACTTTTTAAGGAGAGCAAAAGATGAAAACCAGAGAATTATAGACCTAATCCTAACCTTAAGGTCTGTGGGGAAATTGTTGGAGTCTATAATCAAGGATGAGGTAACTGAACACCTCAAATTTACAATTAATCAGGGAGATCCAGCATGGATTTATGACAGATAGGTCATGTCTTACACACCTCATTGAACTTTTTGAAGAGGTCACTAAGGTAGTGAACAGGGGAATATCTGCATTTTCTTTCATTCATTCATGGGACATGGACATTGCTAACTGGCCAGCATTTATTATCTGTCCCTAGTTGCCCTTCATAGGGTAATGGTGAGTTGACTTCTTAAACTTCTGCAGTCTGGGTGCTGTAAGTTTACCTATATCACCCTTAGGGAGTGAATTCAAGGATCTTGACCCAGCTACAGTGAAGGAACAGTGCTATATTTCCAGTCAGGATGGTGAGTGGCTTGGAGGGAAACTTGCACATGATGTGTTCTCATATATCTGCTGCACTTGCCCTTTAGGTAGAAGTGGTTGTGGAATTGGAAGGTGTTGCCTAAGGATCTTTGGTGAATTTCTGCAGTGTACCTTGCAGAAAGTACATACTGCTGCTACTGAGAGTCATTGGTGGAGGGAGTGGATGCTTGTGGATGTGGTGCCAGTCAAATGGGCTGCTTTGACCGGGATGGTGTCAAGCTTCTTGAGTGTTGTTGGAGCTGTGCCCATCTAGCCACGTGGGGAGTATTCCATCACATTCCAGACTTGTGCCTTGGTAGACGGTGGACAATTTTTGGAGAGTCAGGAGGTGAGTCAGGCTCTGACCTGCTGTAGCACCACTGTGTTTATGTGGTAAGTCCAGTGCTTTTCTGGTCAATAGTAATCCCCAGGATGTTGAAGTAGGGCATTCAGTGCTGGTCACACATCATTGAATGTCAAGAGGCAGTGGTGAGATAATTTCTGACTGGAGATGGTCATTGCCTGGCATTTGTGTGGTGTGAATGTTACTTGCTACTTGTCAGCCATAGCCTGGATATTATCCAGATCTAGCTGCATTTGAACATGGACTGCCTTCAGTATCAGAGAAATCATGAATGGTGCTGAACATTGTGCAGTCATTGGTGAATATCCCCATTTCTGACCTTATGATGGAGGGAAGTTCATTGATGAAGTAGGTGAAGATGGTTGGGCCTAGAACACTACTCTGAGGAACTCCTGCAGAGATGTCCTGGAGCTGATATGACTGATCTCCAGTCGCCACAACTATTTTCCTATGTGCCATGTTGTTTAAATGATCTCCAGAACACATTTAATAAAGCCTCATAAAGAGACTGTTAACTAAGGTAGACACCCACAGAACTGAGCAAAAGTGAGGACTGCAGATGCTGGAAAACAGAGTTTAGATCAGAGTGGTGCTGGAAAAGCACAGCAGGTCAGGCAGCATCCGAGGAGCAGGAAAATCGATGTTTCGGGCAAAAGCCCTTCATCAGGAATAGATATGGGGGCAAGTTCTTGACATGGCTGGGAAGTTGGTTGGGTAACATAATAGAAAGTAGGGATAATGGGTAGATACTTAATTTGGCAGGATGTGATCAGTGTTGTCACCAAGGATCTGTGTTAGGGCCTGAATTATTGATGTTGTTCATTAACTACTCGGATAATGGCAGAGAAAAAAGATGTACTTTCTCAAAGTATCTAACTATCCAGTTTGGATTTGATCTCAAACTCTCTGAAACATTAGAACCAGCTTCTAATTTCTAGTGAAATAATTTAATCACAGAATCAGGCAATATTTGTGAACTTTCTTCTTAACTTCCCTCTTAACATTGTGAAGATGAACCTGCCTCATTTGCCTCTGGATATTAGGGAATAACTATACTATTATCCAAATGCTCATATCTGTATTGAATGGCAGTACACTTTGCCATGGTATCAAAAGTGCCATTATCATCAAATGCATTTCTATTCAAAGGATGTGGAAAAACCATAGTTGCCCTCTATATCAGTGAGGATCACCTCAACAAAGCACCTAAAGGTGTGAAAAGGAAAGTTGTCTTCATGGCTACCACAGTTCCTGTCTATGAACAACAATACAACTTGTTCAAGAAACACTTCGAGCAAACCAGGTACACCCAGAAATGACAACTTCTCAGCCCTTTGTAGAAGCAACATAAGTTTCAGGATTTTGCTATCATTTCAGAAATTCCTTTTGGCAGTGTGCTAAACTTCAGTTATGTTCGCACAGTATAGCTTAGAATGCGCAGTACAGACACAAGCCATTCAACCTAAGTGATCTGTAATATAAAAGCAAAATACTGCAGGTGTTGTAAATTTGAAATAAAATCAGAAAATGCTAGAGTTATGTAGTAGGACAGGGAGCACATGTGAAGAGAAAATGTTGTTTCAGATTGATGACCAATCGTGTAGTCCATGCGAAGTTCCTCCCATTCCATTTCTGCACATCTTCCTATTCTATTTTCTCATCTTTTGAAAGTATTTGTCAACTATTTCCCGAGTTACCAATTCATTCACCCTTCACTGAATCAAGCAATTTCCCTGTGTTTTTTATTGGTAATTATTTTGTTTTTCTGGCCCCTCATTTTGGTTTCTCCCACAAGCGGAAGCATTGACTCCATACTTACTCTGTCCATCTACTGGAACATAGGACCAGGAGGGGATTGTTTAGTCCATCATGCTTCTGGAGCCATTCAATGAGATCATTGCTATTCTGCAACTGAACTCCAAATACCAATTTTTCTTCATATCCCTTAAAACATATCAATAATAAAAATCATTCAATCTCAGTTTTCAAATGTGCAGAATAAGTCCAAAATTGCATCACTTTGTGTAGAAATGTTTCCTGTTTTCATTTCTTAAAGGTCCAGCTCCAAATTTTATGCTGTTCCTCTTCATCCTCAAACTCCATGGTTTCTGTCAACTAAATCTGTCCCTCTTAACAGCTTAAATTTTAATCATTACCTCTTAGTCTTTTAAATTCAAGGAATGCAACCTTTATTGTGATGGACTCCAAATGCTATACTATCATTCCTGTAAATCTACACTGAGCTCCCTCTGAGGCCTATGGAACCTTCCTAAGCTGTAGTGCCCAAAATGGCTCACAATAACTCCATGTCACCTAACCACATTTTTTTTTTCAGCTTTGAAGTTTTTATTACCTATGAGAGGTAATTCAGAAATTTTTAGTGATCTTAAGGTCAGAAGTCCAAAGAAAGAGATCAGGCTCCCATCAATCTTTCAGCTTTAACCTGGGGAATCAGGAATTAAAATTTAGATTGCAGCGTCATAAATATGGATCTGTTCAGCAGATAGGCACTCGATTCCTGCTGATTCTGAATCAAAAGGTTTGGAGTTCAAGTCTTATTCTAGAAACTTGAGCACAGCAATCTAGCCTGACTCTCCCAGAGCAGAAGCGAGAGGGTGTTGCACTGTTCAAGGTGGCATGTTTCAAATGGAGCTTTTAGATCAAGGTGTTATCTGTCCCCTTGGGTGAATATAAGAGATCCCACAGACAGCACTGTTCTCTTGTGTTCCAGCTGACCTTTATCCCACAAGCAACATCATTAAAAATATGATCTGTGTCAGTTTGCTTCATGCAATTTGAGAGCCACATTTCCTACAGCAGTGACCACAGTTCGAAAAGTACTTAATTTTCTGTGATGTCCTCTAGAAAATCCTGAGGTTTTGAAAAAAGCTAAATAAATTCACCTTATTTTAATTGATTGATTGAAGCCACAAAAGGAGAAAGTGAAAACTGCAGATGATGGAGCTCAGTATCAAAAAGTGTGGCGCAGGAAAAGCATAGCAGGTCGGGCAGCATCCGAGGAGCAGGAGAGTTGACATTTCAGACAACATTCCTGATGAAGGGGTTATGCCCAGAATGTTGACTGTCCTGCTCCTCAAATGTTGCCTGACCTGCTGTGCTTTACCAGCGTAACACGTTTTGTCCATACTTTAAATGTTCACATTAATGGCTGTGCAGTGATCGCAGGTTATTTCTTGGGTGAGACTAATTTCCATTTGCCTTCATCTTCCAGCTACAAGGTGTGCGGACTGTGTGCTGATAAAGTGGACAGTTCTCCAGTGCAAATGTTGGTTGAGAGAAATGATATCATTGTCCTGACACCACAAATTCTGCTGAATTGTCTCAAAGATGAACGAATTCCATCCTTGTCTCTCTTCACACTGTTGATTTTTGATGAATGTCACAACACAACGAAAAACCACCCATACAATGTTTTAATGAAGACGTACATTGATCTCAAGTTGGGCCCAAAGACGAGCAGTTTACCTCAGGTTAAACCTCTGGCTTTCCTGTTCCTTTGCCTGATTTATGTAATGGGGTCCTCAGCTTTATAAGTGAGGGTGTAGAATACAGAAGTGAGGAGAGAATAGAATAAAGCAAAGAACTGCGGAGGTGATCTGAATAAAAAAAAACAGAATTGCTGGAGAAACTCAGTAGATCTGGTAGCATCTGGATGGAAAACGGAGTTAACATTATATGTCCAGTGACCCTTCCTCAGAATTGAAATATTAACTCCGTTTTCCCTCCAGATGCTACCAGATCTGCTGACTTCCTCCAGCAATTCTTTTTTTTATTCAGATCACCTCCAGAGTTAACATTGCATGTCGAGTGACCCTGAAATATTAACTCTGTTTTTCTCCACAGATGCTGGCAGACCTGCTGAGTTCCTCCAGCAATTCCTGTTTTTGTTAGAGAAGTTAAGAAGTTATGTTAAACCATCAATAAAATTCTGTTTAGGTCTTGCCTGGAATATTGTGTCCAGTTCTTTAAATTCAGACCATCCCTTTAGTTCTCCTCTCTTGCCTCCCTTTCCCGTGCTGTGTAGTTATTTATAAGCAGGTAACTCTGATTTAATGGTTAATCTATTCATAATCTAACCTTATCCCTCATGATGGAGTTCCATTTCTCCTTTTGTCTACTTGCCTCAGTTCTTGTCAATGCTGAGTATCAGATTAAGTTGAGATTGAGTTGCTTTCTTTATCTTTAAGAAACCACAGACCAGCAACAACTTTACTGCTGGGTGTTGGAAACAATGTGCTGTCTCAGAGGCCATTTTCAGAAAATGATATCAGAGCCAAGAACACCAGTTTGCAAACAACTTCTCCTCCATAAATGGAATCCCTGATGTACTCAACCACCACCTTTCCGTGGCTCATCTAGGGGGAAAATAAAACAAATTCAATATGTCTTACAGAAGTTTTAATGAGGGAGGAAAAAAATGCTGGACTTGCTTGTGATCACACCTTTATGTAACATGAAATTTTTTTTTTTGCTTCTTAATAGATTGTTGGATTGACAGCATCACTTGGAGTTGGTGATGCTAGCTCACTCAATGATGCAGTGAATTATATTCTCCAAATTTGTGCCAATCTTGATGCTGAATCCTTATCAACTGTGCAGAAGAATGTGGTAGAATTGAACAAATATGTCTTTGTTCCAAAAAAATGTAAGACTTCTAACTGCATTATTATCCCAGCGGGTTAAAGTGTAGCATTGAAATTTTAGCTTTGCCTCATGCCAAATGATTTTCCCAAAACTGCTGGAAATGAATTTATTTTTCCTGTATGTCCAATAGGATTTTAAAATTATGAAAAGGGCATCTTTAAAGATTACGAAAGATTATGCTTGATAAGGTAAATGTGAAGGAGGCATTTCCACCTGTGGGGGAGTTCAGGAATCAGAGGTGTAATTGTGAATAATGTTGCCTGTAATTTCATTCAAGACTGTCTTCTGATATCTTCGAGGAGAAAGTGAGGACTGCAGATGCTGGAGATCAGAGCTGAAAATGTGTTGCTGGAAAAGCGTAGCAGGTCAGGCAGCATCCAAGGAGCAGGAGAATCGATGTTTCGGGCCTTCTTCAGGAATGAGGAAAGTGTGTCCAGCAGGCTAAGATAACAGATAGGGAGGAGGGACTTGGGGGAGAGGCGTTGGAAATGCGATAGGTGGAAGGAGGTCAATGTGAGAATGAAAGGCCAGAGTGGGGGTGGGGCCGGAGAGGTCAGTAAGAAGATTGCAGATTAGGAAGGAGGTGCTGAGTTCGAGGGTTGGGACTGAGACAAGGTGGGGGAGGGGAAATGAGGAAACTGGAGAAATCTAAGTTCATCCCTTGTGGTTGGAGGGTTCCTAGGCGGAAGATGAGGCGCTCTTCCTCCAACCGTCATGTTGCTATGGTCTGTTGATGGAGGAGTCCAAGGACCTGAATGTCCTTGATGGAGTGGGAGGGGGAGTTGAAGTGTTAAGCCATGGGATGCTTGGGTTGGCCCCAAGGGATCCTTCCATATCCACCACAAATTCACCTGCACCTCCACACACATCATTTACTGCATCCGCTGCACCCGATGTGGCCTCCTCTATATTGGGGAGACAGGCTGCTTACTTGCGGAACGTTTCAGAGAACACCTCTGGGACACCCGGACCAACCAACCCAACCACCCCGTGGCTCAACACTTCAACTCCCCCTCCCACTCCATCAAGGACATGCAGGTCCTTGGACTCCTCCATCGCCAGACCATAGCAACACGACGGTTGGAGGAAGAGCGCCTCATCTTCCGCCTAGGAACCCTCCAACCACAAGGGATGAACTCAGATTTCTCCAGTTTCCTCATTTCCCCTCCCCCCACCTTGTCTCAGTCAAATCCCTCGAACTCAGCACCGCCTTCCTAACCTGCAATCTTCTTCCTGACCTCTGCGCCCCCACCCCCACTCCGGCCTATCACCCTCACCTTGACCTCCTTCCACCTATCACATTTCCAACGCCCCTCCCCCAAGTCCCTCCTCCCTACCTTTTATCTTAGCCTGCTGGACACACTTTCCTCATTCCTGAAGAAGGGTTCATGCCCGAAATGTCAATTCTCCTGCTCCTTGGATGCTGCCTGACCTGCTGCGCTTTTCCAGCAACACATTTTCAGCTCTGTCTTCTGATATCCCCAAAATGCCCTCATGCAGATGTGCAAACCGTGCCTGCACAGTATTCCTGCCAGTGCGGCAAGTGCCATCATTCTTAGTATCACATTCCTGATGGCTGTGCAATAACTGGCCACTAATAGGTCCAGTAAAGAATTCAGAACAAACATCTTCACCCAGAGAATGCAGAAAATGTGAAATTTGCTATCCAGTGGAGTGATTGAATTAAACTATATTGAAATATTTAAGGGGAAGTTCGATAAATGCATAAGGGAGAAAACAGATGGAAAGACTTGTAAAATAGCAAATGGTCCATATGCAGCACATAACCAGCATTAACCACTTGGGCCAAAAGGCCTGTTTTTGTGCTGTGAAAGTGTACAGCATTGTTTAATTTTAGAATCTGTTATTAAAGTTATTAGAAAAAAAGCTGCTTGGACAATAAATGCAAGAAATTGATTCAAATAAATGTCTCATTTGATGTATGCAAAACAAAGTAGAATATGATGAATATCTGGCCTCAATTTTGGTAGAATTAAGGATGTTCCAATTCAAACAGCATCATTATCACATTGAGGTTTATATAATATTTACACAAGGTTACAGCACTGGTGAAATCTGCTCAGATAAAATTCCTGGCCTTTGATTCGAGTTTTTTTCACAAAGCTGGACAACTCAAGCTGACAAATGAGGTGGGCCATTGCTGTTTACAGATACTGCTACTAATGAAAGTATGCAAATATATATACTAGTTGCAAAAAGTAAACAGAAACTTATTGGCATAGTGAACGGGAAATGGGGATTAATTCTATGTTTCTGTGAAGAAATCAAGCAAATCTGGACAAGGGAAAAAGGGTCAATAGCTGAGGTTTACATTGCTTTGCTTTTAACCGTTAAGGTCACTGTACCCTGAAATGTACTGGCAAACTTAGATTCTTATGTTTTTGTTGTTCTTTGATAGATACTCGTCAAACTACCAGGCGTCCAAAGGATCCATTTGCAGACATTATCTCTCAGATGATGGCTCAAATTGAGGCAATGGCCAGGAGCAATTACAACATTGGTAAATTGCAATTTAATGAGATGTTTTTACATTGGCAGAGAGTATTTGATCTGGCCTGTTAGTGCCAATAGGCAGTGATTGGTTTTGAAAATTTTGATTTATTTTTTCCTACCTATTGTTCCAAATATATTTGGATACTGATACATATGGAGGAAATCTGTTACTACATTATGAATTATGCCATTTGCATGCTGTTTTGCCCTGATATTCTTCTATAATGGTGTAGCCTTTTAACACACATCTTATTCCGCCTGAATCACAGGTGCTGCTGTTAAGAAGTGGCATTCAGCAGTGCAGTGAAGCTTTAGATTAAATTAATTACTTACAGTGTGGAAACAGGCCCTTTGGCCCAACAAGTCCACACCGATCCTCCAAAGAGCAACCCACCCAGACCCATACCCCTACATTTACCCCTTCACCTAACAATGCGGGCAATTTAGCATCGCCAATTCACCTGACCTGCACATTTTTGGACTGTGGGAGGAAGCCGGAGCACCCGGACGAAACCCACGCAGACACTGGGAGAATGCGCAAACTCCACACAAACAGTTGCCTGAGGTGGGAATTGAACCCGGGTCTCTGGCGCTGTGAGGCAGCAGTGCTAACCACTGTGCCACCGTGCCACTTTATTTTGTCATTACAGATAACCTTTCACACATCCAGAATCGAAGCCGTGGGACACAGAAGTATGAGCAGTGGATCGTTGAAGTGCAGAAAAAGTGCAAAGTTCTCCAAATGGACGATATAGAAGAAGAAAGACGAATCTGTCGGGCACTTTTCACTTACACCGAACACTTACGGGTGAGGGAGTTTGTCTGTGCCAGCAATAGGGCTTCAGCCGTGTCTGTGAGAAATCAGTTTCCAGCTAATTTGGTTTCAAACTCAACAATTTTCTGATTTTGAACTGAAGGGCAAAGCTTATTATTTATATAGTCCATATATTTATATATTCATTCTAGATATAAAAGTTAACACCTAATGGCACTGAAATATTTGGATACGTAGTTTACTGCTGCTCAGTTCATCAAGTTTGATAACCCGCTATAGCCAGTTTGTCTTCTGCCTTCAACTTTTCAAGATGTAGGCTTTGGGTCATATATTTAAAATAAAAGCAAAACAAAATGCAGTTGCTAGAAATCTGAAATAGAAATTACTGAAAAAACACAGCAAGTCCAACAGCAGCTGTGGAGCAAGAATCAGTTATTGGGTGAAAAATTCCCAGCCTTTGATCAGCATGGACACCGGTAGAATTTGGGAAAATGCAGCAAGAATAAATAAATGAGATTCTTGACGCTGAGAAAAGAAATGAGCTTTTCCCCTTGTGATTCTCACCCTAGCCATTGAAACTTCCAAAGCAAATGGTAGGGACCCAATATGCATGCATTAGCTAACCTTACCTCTTTTCTAAGCAATTTACAATTCTCCCAGGTACCAGTGAGCAACTAGACCAACGCGAGTTGGAAGTCGGAACAATCAGCTGATGGCAGTAGCTCACCAGTTTCTTCTCCAGGCCTGTATCTTGGCCAACATTCCCCAACATCTCTGGGCATGCCCTGTGGGCAGTGACTGAATGTATCCCCTGTCCATGAAAGTCGACTGCAGCAAAACATAAGTCTCATTTTCATAGCATAACTTGGGTTAACTCGGAATACATTGTAGTACTTAACAATTGCACTTTGGAGCTCACTAACACTTTGCATTGCAATGCTGCTGCCACGTGGCTTTGCACAGGGACACGCACCCACATTGTTCATCAGCACAGTGTGCATCTGTGCTTCTAGCTTCCTTGAAGCTCACTCAATTTTACTTACTTGAATGATTACATCATCTTCTCCTTACCCCTTAGCACATTACCACTTCATTCAGATTTCTACGTTAGCAGCATCTCTGTTTTGCCTTGCCTTTCAGCACAGATGCAGTGCCAGGCAGCTTGGCATGGTTGCTGGCATTGAACAGTCAAGAGGGTCAACATGTTGGTGTATGACATCATGCTGTGTCAATGTCACACCTACACCATATGTCTGCACCTTCAGCTCCAAACACCACATGAGCTCCAAATGACTGGCCACGTCTGAAAGCCTAAGAGGAGTAGTTCTTATCAAGCAAAGAGGGACAATGGTTAGTCAGTCAGTGGCACCACGGTCATTGCACAATCTCAGTCCAAGGGATTGGCCACAGTCAGATGAGTGCTTAGTGCGATCAGAATTTGGCCATGGTTAATCCTACAGGTCAAGTCAGACCAATCCAGGATGACTATTAAGTCAGTCAGGAAGCCACGCAGAGATCAGTCAGAGGTTGAGACTGTGTGACTGGAGGAGCAGAGTAGGAGAAGCCAACTGAAAAGGAAATAGAAAAGATGAACTTTTGAACCTAAAATAGTAAAACTGTTGTAATAAGATCATGCTATATAATTCCGTGTTCAAAGATGGTGCTAGAACGTAGTAAAACTTTACATTTAACACACAAAACAACACTTTTCACTGTACTTAGGTACGTTAAATATTAAATAAATCTAAATAAATGGGTTATTCACTAAGTAGCAAAAACAGGAAGTCACGTTATTATCTGAACAGCTATAAACTGAGAGAAGAGAATGTGCAGTGAGATCTGGGTGTCTTTGTATACCAGTTACTGAAAGCAAGCATGCAGTTGCCACAAACGGTAAAGAAGGCAAATGGTATGTTGGCCTTCAAAGCAGGTGGATTTGAGTGCAGGAGCTGGGGTGTCTTGCTGCAGTTACACAGGACCTCCGTGAGACAACATTTGGAATGTTGTGCACTGTTTTTCTGTCTTTATCTGAGAAAAGCTGTTCTTGCTATAGAAGGAAGTACAGAAAAGGTTTACCAGACTGATTTACTACACTATGGCAAGATTGACATTTGAGGAGAGGTTGTATTGATTAGAATTAAATTCACTTGGATCAGAAGAATGTGAGGGAGTCCCTGTAAAATTATAACAGGACTGGTCAGTATAGTTGCAGGAAAGGTGTTCTCAATGGCAAGGGAATCCAGAATCAGCGTCATAGTCTAAGCATACAATGTAAATTATTTACATAAATTTAAAAGGGACCTGAGGGGCAACTTTTTTACATACAGGGTGGTGCATGTATGGAGTGAACTGCCAGAGGAAGTGATAGAGGCGATTACAATTACAGCATTTAAAAGACTTTTGGACAGGTACATGATAGAAAAGGTTTAGAGGGCCAAGGGCCACAACTCAAGCAAATGGGGCTAATTCGATTTAGGAAACCTGGTCAGCATGAACGAGTTGAACTAAAGAGTCTGTTTCCTGTATGACACTGAGAAGTTTCCTCATCCAGAGAGTGCGTCTGTGGAATTCATCACCATGGAAACCAGTTGAGGCCAAAACATTGTACGATTAAGAACTAGTTGGAAAAAGTACTTGGGGCTACAAAGATCAAAGAGAATGGGGCTAAAGCAGTAACCAGCTATTGAGTTGAATGATCAGACATGATCATAATCAGTGGTGGAGGAGGCTCAGAGGGCTGAGGTGGTCATCTGCTACTTCTATTTTCTACGGTTCTATAAGGGTTTCATATTACTATGGCATAATGTGCTCTTTACAATGGGAGAAAATAAAGTGGGGATCTCATGGATGCTGAGGAGCTGGGACAGCAGCAACAGTTTTCTGAGGAAGATGATGATGATGCTGAACAGGAGGAACCTCACTTTTACCATGCTGGAGAATGCAATTTGGGGTGTAACAAGTCAGCCAAACAGTTACTACCTGCTCCCAAGTGATGGTAACGTAGGCTTTGCACTGATGCAAAGGCAGACAGTCCCTCTTTTTGCACAAAACAAATGCATTTTTTTTTGCCTTTCCTGTTGTATGATAAAAGTCACTACTATCAAGTATTTTAATGCTTTGCAACCTCTGCTGCTCCTATATTCAAGAATGACAACATTGTTCTGTTCTCAACGTTGAGAAAAATCAGCACATATTCACATTGAGTTCTAATACTGTATGGTGCTAAGTAAAGGCAGTTTCTGAGGCTTTCTTCCTGATTATGTATTGAAGACCTATACAATGAGTTCTGCCATGACCAGTTTGAGAACCTTCCAGATATGAATGCTTCTTGCCCACCCATCATCATTCAGCCTTCAGTGTCTTTGTTTCATATGCTCCACTGAATGAGTATGCAATTCTTTAGCAGACTTTGCGATAACTGCAATCAGTTCTTAAATCTTCAATTCCAACAAGAGAAATGTGCTGTGAATCAGAGTTTAGATGATAACGGGGTAGTAGACATCATCCGTCTCTAAATGAGTGTATGCTCCCTCATAAGATACACAGGTAGAATGAACCCTTGCCTCCAGAGAGGAATGCAATCATGAATGAGCACTAACCCACATATAGAGGCCATAAGTATGGAACATGAGTGGATTCCAAGACCTATAAACAAGGTGTTCCTGTTAACTTCCCCTCACCGTGTAATAAGTCTTGGAGTAATTAAAGCCAAAAAGTGGGGTGCTGGAAAAGTGCAACAGGTCAGGCAGCATCCAAGGAGCAGGAGCATTGACGTTTTGGAGCATTCCTGATGAAGGGCTTATGTCCGAAATGTCAATGCTTCTGCTCCTCGGATGCTACCTGACCTGTTCTGCTTTTCCAAAGCCACACGTTTCGATTCTGATCTCCAGCATCTGCTGTCCTCACTTTCTTCTTGGAGTAATTTAGAATTATTCATTATGATATGGATTCAAAAGATGCAATCCTTTTCTATTTATTTCCTGATAGCCATACATAAATTCCCTGTTTACTTTGTAGTTTCATTTCATAGTTAATTCTGCTCCTTTATTAATTCAGTTTTAACCTCTCTCTGCCTGTAGAAATACAATGATGCTTTGATTATCAATGATGATGCCCGGACCAAAGATGCTATTGACTATCTGGAGGATTTTTTTAATAATGTGAAGGAGGGTGGATATGATGAGACAGAACAAAAGCTTACTGCGTTATTTGAAGGTAAAAAAAAAATTTGCATTATCAATCAAGCTTTAGATCTTTCATTTTCACATAGCTTCAGAAGAACTGTTTTTGTTTGGACCCTGCATGTTTTAACTGAGCAAGGTGGGTTATTTGATTTTTATTGGCATTAATCCTAAAGTCAGCCTTGGCTTTAACATTCTTACTCGTGTTTCCTAATTCCTCCGAGGCCTCATCACTTCTATTCTCTGTAACCTCACCTATCACTAAAATCATCCAAGATCTATGTATTCCTGCTGTTGTGGCCCTTGCAGTCCCCAACTTGCATCACTCCACCATGGGGAGCAATACATTCAGCAGCTTTTGCCCTAAGCTCTGTCCAAATCTCTCCTGTCTTTCTCTCCTCCTTTTACGATGCCTCTTAAAATCTACCTCTTGAACAAACATTTGGACATTTAGCCTAATATCTCTTTAGTTGGCTCACTATCAGATAGTGTTTGATAACAGTCCTGTGAAGAGCTTGGGACATGTTGCAATGTTAAAGGTGCTATGTAAGTGTAAGTTGTGGTTGGAATTTTATTTATGCTTTAATTGTGCACTGTTCCCGTTCATTGTTGATTTTTGCCACATTTGTTGAATCCTATGTTTTACTTTGTCCCTTAGATAAGAAACAGCAACTGTTGGAAATTGATGCTGATCCAAGCAATGAAAATCCCAAGCTGACTGAAGTGAAGAGTATTCTGAAAGAGGAATATGAAAACAATCTACAAACCAAAACTATCCTGTTTGTCAGAACCAGAGCACTTGCAGATGTAAGCTGCCTTTTGAGTCACATTCCTAAGAAATGCATTTATTAATGGAATGGAGTGAGAATGAATGTGGGAGCCAGTGGAGCAGGATAGGCAGGACTTACAGCAAACAGTTTATTCAAACAGGAGTCTCATCCACTATAGCAAGCAAAGCCTATGACTGAAACTGAAGAAGTCTGAATAGAAGTAGGATACATGATTTAGGGAACTTTGCTGGTACACATTGCCACTGTGGTTGAGACTTGTGCTGTCATTATATGCAGTCTTTATCAATTAATAGATTCAAAAGACAGAACTAGTTTCACCAAAATAGGTTCCACAGTTGTGATTTTCATGAAAGCCTTGAAAATGAGCTGTTTTACCTGGTTTCCTTTTCAAAATTTGCTATTTAATTGTCAAACAAAGAATTGTTTTGACACTTGCCTGTTCACGTTGCTTCTCATGGTCACTTACCACAAGTATGATCCTACAAATCTTCCATTTCGCCTGGCCTACACAGATGTTTTTCTCCCTTGTCATTTTAGACAATACAGAATAAAATCATCAAATAGTACAGCACTGACAGTGACCATTTGCCTCATCAGGTTTGTGCAGTCTCTTATAGAGTCATGGAGTTGTACAGCATGGAAACAGACTCTTTGGTCCGTCTTGTCCATGCAAACCAGATACCCTAAATTAATCTAGTCCCATTTGCCAGCACTCAGCACATATCCCTCTAAACCCTTCCTATCCATGTACCCATCCAGATGTATTTTAAATGTTATAACTGTACCAGCCATCATCACTTCCTCTGGCAGTTCTTTGAAAAATCAACTCTGTTAAACCCAACCCCTGGTCCTTTTACCTGTCTATCTGCAACTTTTCTGTTTCAAATGTTTATCCAATTTCTTTTTGGAAAGTTACTATTGAGAAGCTATTTCTACCATGTAAACAAACAGTGTATTCCAAATCCTAACCACTCATTGCATTAAAATGAAACTTTGGTCATTTTTACTATCCTTAAATCCGTGAACTCTGGTTATCAAACTTGCAGCCGTCGAAAGCAATGACTATATGTTTCCTTTATATGAATACATCATGTTTTTAAAAACTCCAGAAAATTTCTCCTTTGCCTTTTCTGCTCTGAAAAGCAGTTCATACCTCACTCAAATTATCAACTATGTCCTTGAAATGAGATAACGAGAGTCCACAGACAGTACATCCCTGTTTGGGTGAAAGGAAAGGCTGGTAGGTGTAGGGAATGCTGGATGACGAGAGATATTGAGGTTTTCTTTAAGGAAAAGAAGGAAGCATTTGTCAGGAATAGACAGGAGAGATCACGTGAATCCTTAAAAGAGTATAAAGGCAAAAGGAGTATACTTACGAGTGAAATCAGGAGGGCAAAAAGGGGACATGAGATAGCTTTGGCAAATAGGGTTAAGGAGAATCCAAAGGGTTTTTACAAGTACATTTAAGGACAAAAGGTAACTAGGAAGAGAATAAGGCCCCCCAAAGATCAGCAAGGCAGCCTATGTGTGGAGCTGCAGGAGATGTGGGAGATAATAAACGAGTATTTTGCATCCGTGTTTACTGTAGAGAAGGAAATGGAAGATATAGAGTGTGGGGAAATAGATAGTGACATCTTGAAAAATGTCCATAATACAGAGGAGGTGGTGCTAGATGTCTTGAAATGCATAAAAGTGGATAAATGCCTAGGACCTGATCAGGTGTGACCCGCGAACTCTGTGGGAAGCTAGGGAACTGATTGCTGAGCCCCTTGTTGAGACATTTGTATCATCAATAGTCACAAATGAGGTGCCAGAAGCCTGGAGGTTGGCTAACATGGTACCACTATTTAAGAAAGGTAGTAAGGAAAAGCCAGGGAACTATAGACTGGTGAGCCTGACGTCGGTGTTGGGCAAGTTTTAGATTAGATTAGATTACTAACAGTGTGGAAACAGGCCCTTCGGCCCAACAAGTCCACCAGTTGTTGGAGGGAATCCTGAGGGATAGGATTTACATGTATTTGGAAAGGCATGGACTGATTAGGGATAGTCAACATGGCTTTGTGCGTGGGAAATCATGTCTCACAAACTTGATTGAGTTCTTTGAAGAAGTAACGAAGAGGATTGATCGGAGAGAGCAGTAAGCGTGATCTATATGGACTTCAGTAAGGCATTCAACAAGGTTCCTCATGGTAGACTGGTTAGCAAGGATCGATCTCACGGAATACAGGGAGAACTAACGATTTGGATACAGAACTGGATCAAAGGTAGAAGTCAGAGGATTGGCGCGGAGGGTTGTTTTTCAGACTGGAGGCCTGTGACCAGTGGAGTGCCACAAGGATCGGTGTTGGGTCCACTACTTTTTATCATTTATATAAATGATTTGAATGTGAGCATAAGAGGTACAGTTAGTAAGTTTGCAGATGACAACAAAATTGGAGGTGTAGTGGACAGTGAAGAAGGTTACCTTAGTACTAAAGCATCTTGATCAAATGGGCCAGTGGGCTGAGGAGTGGCAGATGGAGTTTAATTTAGATAAATGTGAGGTGCTGCATTTTGGAAAAGCAAATCTTAGCAGGACTTATCCACTTTTGGAATATTGTGTGCAATTCTGGTCTCCTCCTTCCTATCAAAAGGATCTTGTGAAACTTGAAAGGGTTCAGAAAAGATTTACAAGGTTGTTGCCAGGCTTGGAGGATTTGAACTACAGGAAGAGGCTGAATAGGCTGGGGCTGTTTTCCCTGGAGCATCAGAGGCTGAGGGGTGACCTTATAGAGGTTTATAAAATCATGAAGGGCATGAATAGGATAAATAGAGAAAGTCTTTTCCCTGGGGTGGGGGACTCCAGAACTAGAGGGCATAGGTTTAGGGTGAGAGGAAAAAGATATAAAGGGACCTAAGGGGCAACGTTTCACGCTGAGGGTTGTGCGTTTATGGAATGAGCTGCCAGAGGAAATGGTGGAGGCTGGTACAATTACAACATTTAAAAGGCACCTGGATGGGTAAATGAATAGGAAGGGTTTAGAGGGATATGGGCCAAGTGCTGGCAAATGGGACTAGATTAGGTTAGAATATCAGGTCAGCATGGATGAATTGGACCGAAGGGTCTGTTTCCGTGCTCTATATCTGTATGACTCTAAATACTTAAGGATTCATTATATGAGAGGGAACTAAAGGATCAAATGCCTTCATTACTTTAACTAACAAAAGTAATATAATTAATCTAGCCAAGGCAGATAAATGGGAGTTCAAATAGAGGTTAGCTGTGATCTAATTAAACTATGGAACAGGACCAAGAGTCCACACAGCCTATTCCTCTAGTTCTTATATTTACTCTGCAAAGCAAAAATGTCTTGTGTGAAATTACATACTGCCAGTTGTAAAATGCATTCAAATTAAAATCTAATGTTGAAGAGGATAGTCTTTAGCTGAAAATGTGTTGCTGGAAAAGCGCAGCAGGTCAGGCAGCATCCAAGGAGCAGGAGAATCGATGTTTCGGGCATGAGCCCTTCTTCAGGAATGAAGAAAGTGTGTCCAGCAGGCTAAGATAAAAGGTAGGGAGGAGGGACTTGGGGGAGGGGAGTTGGATATGTGATAGGTGGAAGGAGGTCAAGGTGAGGGTGATAGGCCGGAGTGGGGGTGGGGGCGCAGAGGTCAGGAAGAAGATTGCAGGTTAGGAAGACGGTGCTGAGTTCGAGGGATTTGACTGAGACAAGGTGGGGGGAGGGGAAATGAGGAAACTGGAGAAATCTGAGTTCATCCCTTGTGGTTGGAGGGTTCCTAGGCAGAAGATGAGGCCTTCTTCCTCCAACCGTTGTGTTGCTATGGTCTGGCGATGGAGGAGTCCAAGGACCTGCATGTCCTTGATGGAGTGGGAGGGGGAGTTGAAGTTTTGAGCCACGGGGTGGTTGGGTTGTTTGGTCCGGGTGTCCCAAAGGTGTTCTCTGAAACGTTCCGCAAGTAGGCGGCCTGTCTCCCCAATATAGAGGAGGCCACATTGGGTGCAGCGGATGCAATAAATGATGTGTGTGGAGGTGCAGATGAATTTGTGGCGGATATGGAAGGATCCCTTGGGGCCTTGGAGGGAAGTAAGGGGGGCAGGTGTGGGCGCAAGATTTGCATTTCTTGCGATTGCAGGGGAAGGTGCCGGGAGTGGAGGTTGGGTTGGTGGGGGGTGTGGATCTGACGAGGGAGTCACAGAGGGAGTGGTCTTTTCGGAACGCTGATAGGGGAGGGGAGGGAAATATATCCCTCCAAGGCCCCAAGGGATCCTTCCATATCCACCACAAATTCACCTGCACCTCCACGCACATCATTTATTGCATCCGCTGCACCCAATGTGGCCTCCTCTATATTGGGGAGACAGGCCGCCTACTTGCGGAATGTTTCAGAGAACACCTCTGGGACACCCAGACCAACCAACCCAACCATCCCGTGGCTCAACACTTCAACTCCCCCTCCCACTCCACCAAGGACATGTAGGTCCTTGGACTCCTCCATCAACAGACCATAGCAACACGACGGTTGGAGGAAGAACGCCTCAACTTCTGCCTAGGAACCCTCCAACCACAAGGGATGAACTCAGATTTCTCCAGTTTCCTCATTTCCCCTCCCCCCCACCTTGTCTCAGTCAAATCCCTCGAACTCAGCACCACCTTCCTAACCTGCAATCTTCTTCCTAACCTCTCCGCCCCCACCCCCACTCCGGCCTATCACCCTCACCTTGACCTCCTTCCACCTATCGCATTTCCAATGCCCCTCCCCCAAGTCCCTCCTCCCTACCTTTTATCTTAGCCTGCTGGACACACTTTCCTCATTCCTGAAGAAGGGCTCATGCCCAAAACGTCGATTCTCCTGCTCCTTGGATGCTGCCTGACCTGCTGCGCTTTTCCAGCAACACATTTTCAGCTCTGATCTCCAGCATCTGCAGTCCTCACTTTCTCCTCGAGGATAGTTTTAACTTGAGGCATGTTTATATTCATTTTAAAGCACACATTACTTTCCTTTTTATACAGGCTTTGAGGAAGTGGGTATTAGAGTGTCAAGAATTGGCATTCTTACAACCTGAAATGTTGCTGGGAAGATCCAAAAATACAGGTGATATCCTATGTGTAACTATTATAGCCTTTTTAACATAACAAATACTGCACCCAGTACTAAAATGTTGATTTAAAGGTGACAAACTATGAAGGATTTTGATGAGATTAATAAAGGAGGGTCACAGACAGGAGGGTCAGTAACCAGAAACCACAGAATTAGGATGCAGAATCCAGAGTTACTGTGATCTCAGTGTGTTGCCTATCATACTAGTGGAAGTAGATTCAGCAGTAACTTTCAAAAGTAATAGGGTAAAAAACTTAGAAGGAAGAAATGTGCAGGTCTATGCAGAAGGAACAAGGGACTGCCTGCTCACGTAAGATGAACCTTTCCTGTCCTATATGGTTCTGTGGTGTTTTGGTCTGGACACCATGCGCTCTTCCACTGAAGTTACTGAAGTCAAACACATTGGTAACCCTCAAAAATATTTTAAAATTTATATCCAGTATTTTTTTAATTGTAAAAATAAGCAAATAAACAGTGCGAGGGTTAAATGCCAAGAATACATTTTGGTATTTGATTTCTAAAGTTTCCCTCTAAATGTAGGAAGAAGGGTAGGTAATTCAGAAGCCTGGAGCATTTTCTGCCATTCAGAATAAAAACACTTACAATTTTATAAAGCATGTCTCACAACTTCTGTGCTTTACAGCCAATGAAATATTTTCAAAGTGTAGTCACTGTTGCAATGTAGGAAATTTTATACACAGCAAGCTCCCACAAATGGTAATGAAATAACGATCAGAAAATCTGTTTCAGTAATGTGACCAATTTGATATTTTAATTTCATTTGTCTGCATTGGTTCTCAAACATTAATATACTTTGGTGAGGGTAAAACCATCAATTTATTTTGGCATTTTCAGTTGCGCCATAACAGCCTTTTGGAGGGGCTTTGAAATTTCCACTCCACTTTTGCATCAGAAGTGCCTCCAGACATCAGCTCTAAAAGGCCCAGCTCTAGTTTTAGGATTGTACCTCTTTATTCAAAGCATGAAAGAGAAGAAGAGAGAGCAGGGACAGCAGTTTCACAAAGACAGAAAGAGTGAGCATGAAGACAGCAGATTCATAGGTAGAAAGCATAGGAAGGACAACTTCATGAAGACCACAAGAGAGTGTGGAGACAGCAATTTTGTAAAGAGAAGGAAAGAGGGCAGGAACATCTGAGGATTTACTTTTGGGAGCAGAGGCAGAGCCTCTGTGACTTGACTCAGCAGCAGAGAAACAATAGCATCTATGTCAGTCGCAGGAATGAAAATAGAAGCAGGAGTGAGCTGTTCAGCCCATTTGAACCTGCTCTACCATCTAATGGGATCATGGATGATCTCTATCTCAATACCAAACTTCAAATCTCTCCCCATACTCCTTGACAACTCTATCTATTTTTTATTTTAAATATATCTAGTGACTTGGCCTTCACACCTTTCTTTGATAGATAATTCCACAGCCTTACCAGTCTCTCTCTGAATGAAGAAATTCCTCATCTCAGTCCAAAATGCCTACCAAATATTCTGAGACCATGACTCCCCAGTCAGGGAAACTTAATCCCTGCATCCGATCTGTGCAATCCTGTCAGACTTCTTTATATTTCATCGAGGCCCCTTCTTATTCTCCTAAATGCCAGTAAATACATGCCCAGTCAACTCAATCTCTCTTTACAAAACAAACTTGCCGTCTCGGGAATCAAACAGGAGTGCTTGTGCTGCATTCAAGCTACATTGCCACTAATTTCTTTATTCATTGCCCTCCAAAGTCTACACATGTCAGCAATGTGCAAGTGTGGCTACCTTTGCAATGGTTTGAACAGGACCTCGAGCAGTCGTTTAACTTACAGGGAATATTTTATATCTTTCCTTTGATAAGGAGACCAAAAGGTACACCAGGTATTCTAGGAAAGACTTTGTACAGCTGCAGTGAGACTTCCTTGCTCTTGTACTCAAACCCACTTGCAATGAAGACCCAACATACCATTTGGCTTCCTAATTGCTCGCTGCACCTGCCTGCTTACTTTCAGTGAACAAGTGATACCAGCTCCCTTTTTTTGTAACGCAACTTTTCTATCTATTTTAATTTACACTCTGCCGTTTTGTTTCACCTAACAAAATGAACAAGTTCACATTTATGCATGTTGTGCTGCATCTGCAATATATTTGCCCACTCTCTCAACTTGTCTAAATCATCCTGACATCATCGTCACCACTGTCTCTCCCACCCAGTTGTGTCACCAGCAAATTTGGATGAGGGAAAATATTGTAAATGGCTGAGGTGCGAGCTTTCATCCCTGCAGTAGCCCCACTATCACTGGCTTCCTCTCTGAAAATGGCTCATTTATTTCTGCTCTCTATTTCCAGTCTGCTAACCAGTTCTCAATCCATGCCAGTATATTTCCACTGATCCCATGTCTTTCATTTTGCACAATGTGGGATTTTAACAAGGCTTTCTAAAAATTCCAAATCAGCACATCCACTGGTCCTTCCCTCATCTATTCTATTAGTTATGTCCTCAAAAAAAAATTCAAGTTTATCAAATATTATTTCTCTTCCATTGATCTATTATTTGGAGATGCCGATGTTGGACTGGGGTGTATTCCATAGATCTATGTTGACTTTAAGTATTTTTATATGTTCTATTATCACATACCTATCATAGACCCCAGCATTTTTGCCACTACTGATATTAGACTAGCCAGTCTGCAACTGTAGGTTTGATTCCCCCTCTGCATTTTTATACAGTGGGATTATGTTTGCTACTGTTGTTTCTTTGTGTAAGTGTAGTGGACTGTCACTGTGAGATTTGGCAGTTAACTGCTACCCTCCAATCTGCTGGAACCATGTCAGTACTTAAAAAAATTTTTGACAGTGACAACCAAAGCATCCACTATTTCCATGGCCACCCCTAGGGTTTACCAACATTTTAAAAAAACTAATGTTAATTTCCTCCTTCCCAAACGACACCTGCTTTCCTAGCATTTCTGGAAAGCTTTTTGTGTCTTCTGACACAGAACAAAAGTAGTTGTTTAATTCCTGCACTCCCTATAGTGTGGAATCAGGCCATTCAACCCATCATGCCCACACCAACCCTCCACAAAGAACATTCCACACAACACCCTCACCCCAGCCCTCAATCCCTGTACCCCCCTATATCACATGGCTAATCTAACTAGTCTGCAATTCCCTGGATATTAAGCAAATTACCTAATCTGCACATCATTGGACTGTGGGAGGATATCAGAGAACCTAGAGGGAATCCATCAGACATGGGGAGAACACACTACCTCCACAGAGTCAGTCACCTGAGGCTGGAATTGAACCTGGGTCCCTGACACTATGAGGAAGCAATGCTAACCACTGAGCCACCATAACACCCATGCGATAAGGTTACATGCAGTTTCCTTGTTCTCCATTATCAATTCTTCAGTTTCAAACTGAAAGGGATGTATAGTTGTCTTCAATAATTCTTTTTTCATTTCATTTACTTGCAGTCCACTTTCATGTTCCTTCCAAGTTTACCCTCGTGCATTTTCCCTTCTTGTTCCTCTTTTGCTGAATTCTAAACTGGTCCAGCTCTCAAGCTTGCTACTTTATCAAACAACTTTTATATGGCTCCTCTTTGATCAAATGTTTTCCTCAACTACTTTTGTTAAGCATGGTTTGACAACTTTTCCTGATGTTATTTCACCTGAAAAGAATGTGCGAGTGCTGCAATGCGCACATTTATTCCCTAAATATTAACCATTACCTATCCACTGTCATGCCTTTTCACAAAGTTACCCAGTCTATTACAGTGAACTTACTCCTCATACCTTCATAATTTCCTTTGTTTAGATTAAGGACCATAGTTTTGGATTGGACTGCTTCACTTTCTATCCCAATGAAAAATTCCACCATTTTAAAAAAGAAAACAAAAGAACTGTGGAAGCTGGAAATCAGAAGCAAAAGCAGAAATTGCTGGAAAGACTCAGCAGACCTGGCAGCATCCATGGAGAGAAATCAGTGTTAATGTTTTGGGTCCAGTGATCCTTCTTCAGAACTAATGGCAGCTAGAAAAAGGGTGTTTTTATGCAGAAGACAGGGGGTAAGGAGTAAATTATAGGTGGAGGCAGAGCCCAAAGAGAGGGAACAACAGTTGGATAGACAAAGTTAAAAATCACACAACGCCAGGTTATAGTCCAACAGGTTTAATTGGAAGCACACTAGCTTTCGGAGCGACGCTCCTTCATCAGGTGATAGTCACCGGAGCGTCGCTCCGAAAGCTAGTGTGCTTCCAATTAAACCTGTTGGACTATAACCTGGCGTTGTGTGATTTTTAACTTTTTACACCTCAGTCCGACACCGTCATCTCCGAATCATGACTAGACAAAGGAGTGGACAATGGTCAGCCTCTGAGAATAAATAGCTGCTGCTAATGGGGATGATCGTGGCTAACAATGGGAAGTGTGTGATAGCAGACCATGAGACAACAAGGCCTGGATGTGTGGGGGTTGGGGTAAAGACACAGAGTCATAGAGATGTACAGCACAGAAATAGACCTTTTGGTCTAACTTATCCATGTATACCAGATATATCATCCCAATCTAGTCCCACCTGCCAGTAACCAGCCCATATCCCTCCAAACCCTTCATATTCGTATACCCATCCAGTTGCCTTTTTAACGTTGCAATTGTAGCAGCCTCCCCACTTCCTCTGGCAGCTCATTCCATACACGTACCACCCTCTGCATGAAAAGGTTGCCCCTTAGGTCTCTTTTAAATCTTTCCCCTTTCACCCTAAACCTATGCCCTCTAGTTCTGGACTTCACCACCCCAGGGAAAAGATTTGTCTATTTATCCTATCCATGTCCCTCATGATTTTATAAACCTCTAGAACGTCACCCCTCAGCCTTTGACGTTCCAGGGAAAATCAGCCCTAGCCTGTTCAGCCTCTCCCCATAGCTCAAATCCTCTAACCCTGGCAACATCCTTGTAAATATTTTCTGAACCCTTTCAAGTTTCACAACATCCTTCTGTTAGGAAGGAGACCAGAACTACATGCAATATTCCAAAAGTGGCCTAACTAATGTCCTGTACAGCTGAAACATGACCTCCCGACTCCTATATTCAATACTCCAACCAATAAAGGAAAGCATACCAAACGCTGCCTTCACTACCCTATCTGCCTGTGACTCCACTTTCAAGGAACTATGAACCTGCACTCCAAGGTCTCTTTGTTCAGCAACTCTCCCGAGGACCTTACCATTAAGTGTATAAGGCCTGCTAAGGTTTCCCAAAATGCAGCACCTCGCTTTTATCTAATGGGAGAAGGCTTCAAGCCCTAAAATAGGTGAACATGATATTGAGTCCATCAGGCTGTGCAGTTCCCAAGCAGAAAATGAGTTGCTGTTCCAGTTTTCACTGAGCTATGCAGGAGCCCTGCAGGAAGCCAGGGAACAAGGTGGCGTGTTGAAATAGCAGGCAACTGGAAGCTCAGGGTCTTTTTTTGCAAACAGAATGTAGGGTGTTCTGCAAAACAGTCCCCCAGTCTATGCTTTGTTTTCCCAATGTAATGACTGCATTGTGAGTAGTGAATGTAGTAGATTAGATTGAGTGAAGTTCAGGTAAAGTACTGCTTCACCTGGAAGGTATGTTTGGGCCCTGAGAAGGGAGGAAGCAGGTGTTGCATCTTCTGCAGAGGTACCATCTCTGAACAGGTTGAATTTTAAAAAAACCCTAAATATCTTGGAGATGCAGCTTGGGGCTCTTGTGTAACAGTTACATTGGCCCTACCTGCTTCATAATGTGTCTGAAATACATTGGGGCTGCAGCCGGACCAGGAAAACATTTACCGAATCAAGCTCGTCTTACCAATCATCTAGAGTCTCACAGCTTGCATCATGGAGGTTTTGGAACATTGATTTTGTCTGCAGCAGTCCGTGTTTGGGAAGGTGATCTATCTGTCATTGAAGGAACTGGAAGCAGAGGATTGCAACAAACTTCTAGAAATGATAAAACACTGTAGGAAACATTTCACCCATTGAGTCTGTGCTTGAGCTAATCAATCAGTTCCATTCCCCTTTGTTCTTTTACCATAACCTTGTGATTTTTTTTCCACCTTCAAGTATTTATCCAGTTCCCTACTGAAAGATATTGCATTTATTTCACTGCAAATCACTGCTCCTGATCACAACTTGTTACATAAAATGTTTCCTTATGCTACTCTAGTTCTTTAGCCAATTACTTTGAATCTTGTAACCTCAAGTTGTTAATCCTCCTGCTATTGGAAACAGACTTTGGTAGTTCTTTTATACTACAGCAGCATTAAAATTCTTAGATTTTGTAAGTAATCTTTTTATCAACTGCTGTATATAAAGAATTTGCACTGGAATTCCAAAAACACTGAACAGTTTGACCTCTTGCTACCTTTAAAACTGTTAACAGGTTGCAGGTAGCAGTTCTAAATGTAAATGTTACATTTCAAATTATGGGGAACTGTAGCCACATTAGCATGAATCTGAGGAATTGTTCTTTCGGAGCTGACCTGTGTACAATAGTTTGTGTGTGCGTTAGAAAAGTTAGCTTCTCTAAACCAGTGGAACAATAACATAATAACGTAGCACTGTTAATATATCAGAGTATTAACAAAGAAAATTTGACACCAAGCCACATAAGATTAAGCCAGGTGACTTAAAAACTTGTTCAGAAAGATTGGTTTTGTTGAACATTCTAAGTGAGAGATTTGGAGGGAGGTGGTTCCTGAAATAGGCCTAGCCAGCTGCCAGTGATGGAGCGAGAGCAATCTGATTCCAAGAGTCTGGAAGTGTAAATGTTTTGGAGGAGGTTTGCAGAGATCATAATGGTGACCTACTGTGAATGTTTTCTTTTAACTAAGGTATAAAAGATAATTTTATCAGTGCATATATTATGTTTTACAGGAATGACTCTGCCCTTGCAAAAAGAAGTACTGATTTCGTTTAAAGGCGATAGTGGAACCAAAATCCTTATAGCAACATCTGTTGCTGATGAGGGAATTGACATAGCTCAATGTAACCTTGTACTGTTGTATGAGTATGTGGGTAATGTTATAAAGATGATTCAAACAAGAGGTAAGGACATTGTCAAAGTAAGATATGATCAACTGATCTATTGTCCAGTGGTTGTTACTGGATAATGGTGGGGTAGGGGGCACAATATATCACTCAAGTAATGTTTAAACAAGCAGTTCAGTGCTAAGTTGTTTTGGACCATGCATACAAACTAAGCATAATTAAGGAATTCAGTTGAAACGTCTTCACCCAGAGAGTAATGAGACTGTGGGACTCACTAGCTAGTACCAATGTATTTCAGACAATGTTCAATACATGTAGTCATAAAGACATACAGCATGGAAACAAACCCTTCAGTCCCACTCACCCATGACGACCAGATATCCAAACCTAATGTAGTCCCATTTGCCATCATTTGGCCCATATCCCTCTAAACCCTTCCTATTCATATACCAATCCAGATGTCTTTTTAATGTTGTAATTGTATCAGCCTCCACCACTTCCTCTGGAAGCTCATTCCATACATGCACCACCCTCTGTGTGGAAAAAGTTGCCCCTTAGGTCCCTTTTTTAATTTTGCCCCTCTGACCCAAAATCTATGCCCTCTAGTTCTGGACTTCCCCACCCCAGGGAAAAGACCATGTCTATTTATCCTATCCATAACCCTCATGATTTTATAAATCTCTATAAGGTCACCCCTCAGCCTTCGACTCTCCAGGGAAAACAGCCCCAGCCCATTCAGCCCCTCATTGTAGCTCATACCCTCCAATCTTGGCAACATTCTTGTAAATCTTTTCTGAACGCTTTCAAGTTCCATAACATCCTTCTGATAGGGCAAGATAAAGGAGATGCACGTGAACAATGAAAACTGGCATAGACCACATGTAAGTTTTCTGTAAATTCTATATGACTGGAGAGCTTATTGAGGCACAGAATTGTGGGTGCCTCTGGAATTTAAATTGCTTGCTAAATGTAGATATGCTATTCTGCAGTTGTTAAGTCATGTTTTCATGCAGTTGAGCAGTATAATAATTATTCTTGTCAAATGAAATGACAATATAAGGGACTTTGGACAAAGTCTAGTACATTTATTAATCTCCATTAATTTTACTATTCACAATGGATGTGGTATGTTCTTTTCTGCTAATTTATACAAAACTGTATAAGCAATTCCCACATTTTGTTGCATGAAGTTCACTTAGTGGTGATTCTGAAATGACCGTTCTGTTCATGCCTGTGTTCAATTACAACACAATTAAACTGTTGCTGTCACAGGTCGTGGAAGAGCACAAAATAGCAAGTGCATTCTTATTACCAGCAAAAAAGAGCAGGCTGAGAAAGACATGCTTCATTTTTTACAAGAGGAGATGATGTACAAAGCTATTCATGAAGTACAACGGTTGGGACAGGCAGACTTGGTCGAGAAGGTAATAATGGGCTTATGGTTGTTATGCTACAGACTTCAGAATCTTATTCTTGGTTGAGTTGCGATATTCTGTTCCACCCAGATTTCCTATGCAGGCACATCTTATGTGAAAATGCAATGTTTCACTGCCCTGATTTCGAGATGTAGATTGTACTGTACCAGATATTTCAGACAAATATTTTAAATCAAATTGGACAGAAACAAGCAGCCATAAGGCCAACCAATTCATTCAACCTTCTTTAAGTGTCTTCATTCTAACAATCATCACAGCACACTGCATTAGTTAGAAGTTTGTTGTAATTTTGAAATTACAGAGTTAACAGTGAGGTTTTAAGTTCCAATTCTGGAGACTACAGGTTCCCAACTAAGATTTCAATTGGGTAACTTATCAGAGATTTCTGTGTGATTATACTATGGTATAAGAGATGTATTTTGTTCTTTTTTTAAAAAAAGAAGAGAAGTTGTGTCAGAGGAGAAGAATGGTCTGTTCCAAACTCATAAAGTAAACAACCTGAGACCTTACAAGAACTATGCCTAAATTGAAACAATAGGAGCAGCATGAAGGGGTGGGGTCTAGCTCCCACAGAACGAGGATTTTAGTTTAGGTTTCAGTAGCCATTGAGGTTTTGTTGATCTTCCCTCCTGGACTGGAGAATTGCATAAGACAATCTATTTTACTGAATTTGCCTTTGCCAAGGATGTATTTCTGAGATGTTACTAGATTGGAACAGTTGTTGTTTAGTATTTAAATAATCTCATTCTATTAAATTTCAGTAGAGTTAGAGCTATACCAATTTCTTTCTTCCTTTTGTTTGTATTTTAATAATAGTGTAAGAATAAAGTGTGCTTTGCTTCAGGCCTGGTAGTTTGACCAATCGAATTGCATCTGGAACACACTGCCTTTTAAAAGTAAGAAAAAGTTTAGGGTCCAGTCCACAACATCAGGCTTAAATCTCATCTTCCACTGATGGCAAACCTTCTGAATAGATAAATGCACTGGGCATTGTGCAACTGAACTACAAAAAAAGATATGGTTCAGTCTGCAGTTTGTCCTGTGTAAACAATTGTATCTTGACTGAAATGGTAAAAACATGCACCATAATTAACTAAAATCAGCTAAGCTCTTAGCACCAGCTCTCAGTGCAATGGGAATCATTGGTGAATTATTTCTAGAGAAAATTAACATAAGAATTAATTGAGAGTGATGCACCTTAATTGTTTCTTTCCCAGGCTAAGATTATTATTATATGTGGAGTGTTGATTAGAATTGTTCTCTGGAGTTTATGGAAATAGATTTTGATTACTATTGAAGTCAAGACAGCAGAGGAAAATGGATATAATGCCACAATGTTATTGAATGGCAGAGTAGGCTAAAGGGACTGAATCCTTTATCATTCTAAAGCTTCACATTACATAAGAATTTAGGTTCTGAAGTGGAGGGAATTTTAGTACATAGTTCAGTTTTGTGATTATCTGACCATAGCATTTACTAAAGTCAGTTAAATGAGCAGCAAGGTTGCCTGGGGAGTTAACTGCAAAGGTATTTGTTGACTTGAGTTTTACAACCACTGCAGGGAGAGACAAAGAATCAAAAACAAATCTATAAAGGGGGAAGGTTAGCAGTCAAGGCTAGGCATATGACCTGAGATGTTTATAAGTCAGTAAAGCAGCTGTGGGGCTGTCAGAGAGGAAAACATCCACCAAAGCTGTTGAAGTCATGAGTTTAGGGAGCCATGTTTAATAAGAATGAGCTGAGTTCAGCTGAGTAGAGACCGTGAAGTGAAGAAACTAATTTCTAGTGAATACATAGCAATTTCCCAAAAGGAAACCAATTACAGGCATGCCAGCTGAGCAAAAGGTTTTAACTTTGAAGTAGGCGACTCCTGAGGTTTAAGTATCTGTTAAGGGTATTACTGCGGGGGAGGATAAAAAAAGGATGAATCTGTCTGATGTTTGCAATAAAATTATTCCAAAGGTCTTCACTCTAATATAGTTAATGATTTTTACTTTGTTAAAAATACATTGGCAGCTGTGAATATGTCTGTTACACTCTCCATGGTAAACAAATAAATTATGGTCTATGCACTATCTTCCAAAATTCTATAGATTCTGGAAGACAACAGACGTTACCCCACTATTTAAAGGAGCAAGTGAGAGAGAGAAAACATGGAACTACAGACCTGTTGGCTTTACATTAGCAATAGAGAAAATCCTAGAATATATTAGAAATGATTTAAATAAGTAGTCATCTGGTTTTTGATAATCTGAGTATAATCTGCCTGAATTTGTGAATGGGAAATTACTTGGGGAGTTTTTATTTGAAGTTGTTACTGACAAATACAGTTATGAAAATCTAGGTGTTTTGGTAAAGTCCTGCACAGGAGGCTAGTTAGAAAGGTTAAGTACAGTAGGTAGGAGATACTGCACTGGCTTGGATTAATGGACTGTTTTCTATTTGTGAGCCAATGGGCCAAAACTAGGTCATTCTCACCTCAGCAGAGATGGTGTAAGAAACGGTGCATGGGCCCCGCTGTTTACAATACACATCAATCATTTGGACGTGGGGAAGAAATCTAATATTTTCCAATTTGCAGGTTAAAAAAAAGCTAAGTAGGAATGTGTCCTATGAGGTACGAAAAAAACGTTCAGAGTATTTGTTAATTGTCAAGAGGTTGGCAAGTGTAGATGTACAAAGGGGCTAGGGTGACCTTGTCAATAAGTCACTGAAGGTTAATATCCACCTGTAACAAGCTATCAGGAAGGTGAACAGGCAGGGAATAGAGGGACATGCAGGAAGATGGGATTATTGAGAATGACATCGTGTCAGTGCAGACATGGCAGGCCAAAGGGATGTTCCTGTGCTGTACTGTTTTAAGATTTATAGAATGTTATTTTTGCAAGAGAATTTGAGTACAGAATTAGTGAAATCTTGCTCAGAGCTTGGTTACACTCCACCTGGAGTACAATGTGAAGTTTTGGGTTCCTTATCACAGGAAATGTCATTGACACAGGGTGTACAATAAATATTCACCAGATTTGTTCCTGGGATAGCCAGATGATCTTTTAAAAAGTGATAGTGTAAACCAGACCTGTGTTCCAGAGAACTTTGAACAACGAGAAATGATCTCATTTAAACTTACAAAATACAGGGGAGAAATAGGTAAGATGTTCACCTTGTTGGCATAGTCTAGAACCAGGAGCCACAGTTTAAAAAGTCATTTAGGTTTGAAATAAGGAAAAATTGTTTTACTCAGAGGCTTATGAAACTTCCAAATTCTCTACCCTAGAAGGCTGTGGAAGCTCAGCCTTTGAGTATGTTTAAAACAGAGATTTGATAGCTATAGGAAAGACGTTATGAAATTTTAAAGAGTTTAGAAAAGACTTACAAGGATATTGCTAGGATTAGAGGGATTGGGCTATAGGGAGAGGCTGAATAGCTGTTTTCCATGGATGACCTTTATAGAGATTTACAAAATCATGAGGGGTCTGGATAGGTGTTATCGACATGGGGTAAACTCTCCTGCTTAATTTAAAACCAGCAACACAGAAGATTTTTCCCGGGCAGTAATCTGTAAAATTAGAGTAGCCAAAAACTAAGCAAAGTAAAAATTAACAATTTTAAGAAATAAAATATAACAGAATATTTAACTAACCACTATTTACAATTTCTTTCTCTAACCTATCTTTTACCTTCCCTTCTATAATACTAGTCCAATAAAACTCCCAATTAAGAAATGTTGTTTTGTAAATCTTATTTCAAAACCAGGCAGCTGTAGGGTCTTGTCTTCAGATCTTGCTGTGTCGTCTTTTCTCCTTGTTAGGAATTTCTGTGTCACAAGTTACTGATTGAAAAGGGACTTTTAAGAGAGATGTTTTTCTCAAGCAGTCGGGTATATGCTAGGATTGGCAGTTCTCCTCTCAACTGTTGAATTTTACCCCAGTTTTATCCCCCAGAGCATCGGATTGTGACACTGGCTTTTAAGATTGTCAATATACTTAATTCAAACTTGATTTGAAATTGGTATTTTTGGGGGGTATAATTTAAACTGAGTGGCTGAATTTGAATTTGTTTTGGTCTCTAGGCCACTCAGTGAGTGCTGTTTGTTCTTAATCAAAATGTTACTTTATGAATTCTCCAGCACTGTGTATTTGCCAAGTCCTTCACTCTTAAGGGTACATCTTCATAACAATAGGGTAAATAGACAAAGTATTTTCCTGGTTTGGCGAGTCCAGAACTAGAGGACAACTTTTTAATGCAGGGGGAGGTGTATATATGGAATGAGCTGCCAGAGGAAGTGGTGGAGGCTGATACAATTACAACATTTAAAAGGCATCTGGATGGGTATATATATAGAAAGGGTTTAGAGGGATATGGGTCAAATGCTGGCAAATGGAACTAGATCCATTTCAGATATCTGGTCTGCACAGATGAGTTGGACTGAAGGGTCTGTTTCTGTGCTGTACATCTCTATGACTTTATTACTGATTACCAGTGGCATTCAGGGTTATGGAGAAGGCTGGGTAAAAGGCATTGAATTGTTTGATCAACCATGATCTCATTAATGACCTACTCTGGTTCCTATTGAGCCAGGTTTCACTATGGTCTCTGGCTTATCCAATATTATCAATTGGCGTCATAACACTACTCCTGCTCTTATGCTCACACACTTCCATTTTAGGTTTTTAATTACCTTCAGAAATGGCTGCACAATTGAGAGAATTTGCTCTCAATTCATTTACTTTCTTGTTTGATTTAATTAATTCTGTTTAGATTGTTATTCTAACAATACATGTATTGGAGGTTGCTGTTTAAAATGTACCTTTGCAAGAGACTAAACTGCAATTCTTTCTTCCAAGATTAATACCATTCAACTAAGTGACAAGAAGATGAGGGAACTGCTTGTTAGTATTCCAAATACAGAGAAACCAGATGTCAGTTACGAGTTACTTTGTGGAAGATGCAAAACGTATGCATGCAACTCTGATGACATAAGAGTCATAGAGGTAAGTCCAGAATTTAGTAACCTACCATTATTACTATAATGACAATTATCTTGCTAGATAGAATCAAATTGTTCATAAGTGCTTCCAGATGCAACCATATTTCAAATTTGTAATTCCATACTCAATCTTAGACCTTGGCCATAATATTTGGTTCCAAAATTTCTGAAAAATACAAATGGATCTGCCTGCTCAGCCAGTAACCAGGATTTGATGTTGGAACTAATTTTGGATAATTGTCAAGCACAATTACCCATAATTTAGGGGGTCAAAAGTTCTTCAATTATCTACCAAGCACATGACTAAAGAGAGTACTTGTAATAATACCGTGCACACCACTCGGAGCATTTATGATTCCGACAAAATAGCAATAATGTTGGGACAAGAGAGGGCTCAACTGACCTGACTGGAAAAAGAGAGTGTTTGTGTAACTGAATAGCACTTGCAGGGGCTCATGTAGCTCAGTTGCCTCGATGACTGGTTTGCAATGCAGAGTGATGCCATCAGCATGGATTCCGTTCCCACACTGGCTAAGGTTATGATGAAGGACTCCTTCTTAATTTCTCCCCTTACCTGAGGCTTCACCAGCTGAGTCTATTGACAGGCGATGTTGACTTGCTATCTCAAGTTGTTGCATCTATGGCAAGAATTTGGTGTGAGATGTAGCATTTCATACAGAAACACTACTCAATGTGGTTACTATATAATCTGGGCACAAGAACACTATGGAGAGATGGGGATAACTTTTAAGCTGATTAACTGGGATCAGGTGGAACAGTATAATTGTCTTTTTTTCTAAATTAGATTACCAACTACCCTCCAATCCCATGTGCTTTAATTTTACACATTTTATACAGAATGCCTCTAAGGTTCCTAATCAGGATTGGATTGTAAACCTCTTAATTGAACAAACACCTTTTAAATACAGTGAAACACTCAACTGCCTAGTAGAAGTTTGCTTAGTACCCTAATAAATCGAATTAGTGTGAACTTACTATGGACGGTACACATCGAAAGCAAGACTTTGGAGAAGCTGCAGAGAAAACTTAGCAGAATGTAATCAGATGAGGGATACAATTTTATGTCTAGAGGGTGGAGAAGCTGAAGTTCTTCTTTTAAGAAAAGATTGGGGGAGATATCAAAAATGTTTGTGATCTTGAACATGGAAGTAGGGAGATTTGTTTCCATTTGCAGAGGAGTCAGAGGACATAGAATTAAGGCAACTACCAAAAGAGCCAGAAATTAGGAAGGCTTTTTTTGAAATCCAGTGTATTGCTTTATATGGGAATCTAATATTTAGAATGATGGTAGAAACTGTTTTGGGAGTAGACTAAATAAATGGAGAAAAGTTACAAAGCATGTTTTAAAGAGAATGTGTGTTGTGAAGCACAGAGCAATCCTAAAATACTTAATGAGTACTGCTATTAGTATTTACTAAGGAGCACCAGAGACCCAGGTTCAGTTCCAGCCTTGGGCGGAATTTGCACATTTCCCCATGTCCGTGTGGGTTTGCATTAAGTGTTCTAGTTTCCTCCCACATCCAAATATGTGCAGGTTAGGCAACCTGGCCATGCTAAATTTCCCCGTACCATCCAGGGATGTGCAGGCAAGGTGAAATTACCCATGGTAATTAAGGATGGAGAAGAGGGGGGTTTGGGTCTCAGTCAGATGCTCTATGGAGGGTTGTTGCAGACTCAACAAATAGCCTCTTTTTGGACTGTAGGGATACTATGATAATATGCAGACAGCAAAATCCCACAACTAACAATAACTATGCAATCTGTGGATGTCGCTAGAGTGTTAAATATTGTCTCTGTCACCTATGTTTACCACACTGAACAGGTAATGCAATACTGTAGAGTCATTTGTTTCTATTCTGCTAATTCATAGCCTATTGTTGAAATCTCTCCATGTTTTATTTCAGGAATGTCATCACACAGTTATAGACAACTCTTTCCAGGAGCGCTATTCAACTCAACCTCACAAGAAGCCAAAAAGCTTCAACAATTTTCAGAAAAGGCAAAAGTTGCACTGCAAAGACTGCAAGCATGATTGGGGAATCACTGCAAACTACAAGGTGTTCATTGATCTCCCAATAATTAAAATTGAGAGCTTTATTCTTAAGAATGTCAAAACATCTGACCTAGTTCCTGGGACTAAATGGAAGAATGTCCCATTTTCAATTAAGCTTTTTGATGGTGTGGAAATGGCCAATAAATAATAGGCTGTGTGGGGCAGGAGGGGGATTCTCTTATTAAAATTCCTTTAATCAAAGACATTTCACAGTAAAGCAAAATGCTGGAACTGCATAGTAGATTCAAGCAACAGAATTTAAAAAATAATCAGTTCAGTTGTAGGACACTCCGCTGTTCTGCTAATTTAAATGAAAAAAATAATTTTTTGTTCTACGTTTAACTGCTTAAAAAACAATTTGGATATTCATTACGCAAAACCATTCTTGCCTAAGTCTTTGTTTCAGAATCACCCTAAGCATTAATTCCCTTCTCTAGAGCAACACAATGAACAGAAAACCTACACTTACAGAACATGAACATGCGACAGTTGGAATACTGATTCAGTAATTTTGTCAATGCATTTGAATGTCCTTTACTGTTGATCAGAATAGAAGATATTTCCACTCATCAATGCCTTTAATATAGACATTTAACGAAAGGATAATTATTGAAAAATCTGTTAAGAACTTGCCAGTGATTAGAATGTGACAACTGCTGCCATACATGTAGTTGAGGCAAATAAGTAGCAATCAAGAAAAGCTAATCACATGAAGGAGGCATGGCTAAAGGAATATGCTAACAGATTAAGATGAATAGATGAGGAAGCAGCTGATGGGGCACATCAATATCATCATTGAGCAGTTGAGTCTTTATCTGTGCATTCCATGTAAAGTAGTTCAGTGCTTTGAATTTAAGCAAATATTGTTTAAGATCAATTTATTATATGCATTTAATAATTAAAACAAACTAGATTAATCATCAATAGTGTGTTTTACTTTTGAAATTGGTAATTACAAGAGTTGCTATCAAGTAAGAGATGGTGTCACACAGAACTACAAAATAACAATAAAAATTAAAGAAATACCAACAGTGGCAATTCAGGCACCACAAAATCTCTAGAAGACGACTGCCATTGCTGGAGATCAGAGTCGAAGAGTGTGGTGCTGGAAAAGCACAGCAGGTCAGGCAGCATCTGAGGAGCAGGAGAGTCTATGTTTCGGGCATAAGCCCTTCCTCAGGAATGAAGCTTGTGGGCCGAGTGGAGCTGGGGAGAAGGTAGCTGGGAAAGCAATAGGTAGATGAAGGTGGGGGTGAAAGTGATAGGTCGGAGGAGGGTGGAGCAGATAGGTAGGACTGTTCAAGAGGGTGGTGCCAAGGTGGAAGGTTGGGACTGGGATGGGGGAGGGGGAAGAAACCAGGTGAAATTCACATTGATCTCATGTAGTTGGAAGGGGCCTGGACCCGAGTGTCCTTGGCAGAGTGGGAGGCGGGGTTAACATGTTCAGCCACAGGGCAGTGGGGTTAGTTAGTGTGGGTGTCCCAGAGATGAAGTCTGAAACAATCCATAAAATGGCATCCTGTATCCCCAATGTAGAGAGGACCACATTGGGTGCAATGGATGCAATAGATGATGTATGAGGATGTACAGATAAAGTTCTGATGGATGTGGAAGGATCCTTTGGGGCCTTGGACAGGGGTGAGGTGTGGGTGTAGGTTTTGCATTTCTTGCAATGTCAGGGGAAGGTGTCAGGAGGAAAGGGTCAGTTGGTGGGGGGGCATGGACCTGACAAGGGAGTCATGGAAAGAATGGTCTCTCCAGAACGCTGATAGGGTTGGGGGAGGAAAACACCTCTCTGGTGGTGGGATCTGCTTGTAAGTGGCGGAAATGGCAGAGAATGATGCAGTGTATCTAGAGGTTGGTGCGCTGGAAGTTGAGGACTGGTGGGGGTTCTGTCATTGTGATTAGAGGGGTGGGGTTCAAGGGCAGAGGTGCAGGAAGTAGAGGAGATGCATGGGAGGGGAAATTGCAGTCTTTGAAGAAAGAGGGAAAGAGGTCCTTTGGGATGTTCTCTGGTGGAATTGGGAATATGGGATAGTGTTTTTACAGGGGGCGGGGGGTGTAGGGAGGAGGTGTAGTCCTGGTATCTGTGGGAATCCGTGGGTTTGTAGTGAATGTCCATGTTAAGTCAGTTGCCAGAAATGGAGATGGAGAAGATGGAATGGGAGGGTGTCTGAAATGGTCTAGGTGAACTTGAGGTCTGGGTGGAAAGTGTTTGTGAAGCTGATGAACTGTTCAACCTCCTCATGGGAGCAAAGGTGGCGCTGCTAGTCATCAGTCATCAATGTAGCGGACGAAAAGATGGGGAATGGTGCAGGCGTAGCCGTGGAAGATGGACTGTTCCACCTACCCGAAGAGGCAGACATAGCTGGGGCCCATGCAGGTGCCCATGGTTACTGCTTAGGTCTAGAGGAAGTTGGAAGGAGAAGTTTTTGAGGGTGAGAACCAGTTCAGCCAGGTGGATGAGGGTGTCAGTGGAAGGATACTGGTTGGGTTGGCATCAGAGGAAGAAACTGAGGCCTTCGTCATGGCGGATATATGTGGCCAGGGACTGGATGTCCATGGTGCAGGGCGTGGGTGGTGTCCCAAACATAGGTGGAGAGTTCCTGAACCAAGGAGGACAGGATGATGTCAAGGTATGCAGAGATAAGTTCGGTGGGGCAGGAACAGGCTGAGACAATGGGTCAACCAGGAGCAGTCAGGTTAGTGGATTTTGGTTAGGAGGTAGAATCGGGTGATGCAGGGTTCCCAGACTATGTGGTTAAGGCTGTGGAGATCCCCTGAGGTGATGAGGATGTGGATGGTCTAGGAGATGATGGGAGGTGAGGTTGTGGTTGAGGGGGCAGTAGGAGGAAGTGTCCACAAATTAGCACCTGGCTTCAGTAGTGTAGAGGTTTACCTATCACTTTCCCTGCTACCTTCCCACCCCAGTCCCACCCACCTCCCATTTACCTCTCAGCCCCCTTGGCCCACAAGCCTCATTCCTGATGAAGGTCTTATGCCCAAAACGTTGACTCTTCTGCTCCTTGGATGCTGCCTGACCGACTGTGTTTTTCCAGCACCACACTCTTTGACTGCAAAATTTCTGCACTCTGTGGCATCTGATTTTTGTCTCTCCATAACTGGCAGATGTTCCAAACCAAAGTTCCTTCCTTAAAATCCAACTCTCCAATTAAACCTTTGGTTACCTATTGCAATATCTCCTCTTGCAGCCTGGTATCAACTTTTATTAGATGACATTTCTGTAAAGTAGGATGTTTTACAACACCCTCCACAAGTGCAGGCTATTATTTGGTTACTCAGTAACTTTCCCAAAAATGAGGGTCGGCTTAAACAAATACCATTTATCTTCATATCTTTTTGTATAAGTTGTTCTCAGCACCTGACAAACAACTGGATTACAAGCCTTCCGCAGAGAGCACCAAGAGTTAACCAAATAATGCAGACTGAAGTCCATACTCGGATCTTCAATACAACTTTTTTTTAAAAATGTGCATGGAAATCTGACAACTTTAATCTCCAACTTTTTCCCCACTAAAACAAAGTTGGTAATTTAAGACTTCATTCAACAAGTTTAAAGATAGACAAGCTGAAAACGATCAAAACAGTAACTTTGGCAAAAACAATGTGAAACATACAAATGGTAGACTGCTGACAAGTTTTCACAAATATCATGTTTAATGATACTGCAAGTGTGTAGGTTTCAAAAATAGATTTCATTATTATAACTGACTAAATAATAAATTGCAAATGTTTGAAGAGGTAATTTCAATGACTTGTAGTTAAAAATTAGTTCTAGAAAGGGAATTACAAAAATCTTTTACCTAATTACAAAACCCAGTCAGAATTGCTCCAACTAAACTGGAATAAAACAATTATCAACATTTACTTCTGATAACTAGTGCTTTCAATTTGTGCGTTTTTCGAGATGATCGAACCTTTATCACCTCCTTCACCCACTCCCCCACCGCCACCAACAAACAAGACGTAGTCTCCAACTAATTGGATATCATCTTTCGGATCATGTAGTTCAGTATACCACCATGGTGGAAGTAGGCCAATTCTACGTCGGTATCAAATCGCATGGTAGCTTGGAAGGACTTGCCAGTGTCAAGCTAGGAAATAAAAAAAAACTTGTTCAAATACTTTCAAATGTGGGCGGTCTGACAGTGTCAGTGGTACAGCCATTCAAAAATAAGATGGTCACTTCCAAAAAAAATAATTTGAGGAAAATTTTAATGCAACAACTTCTTGCAATTTGGAAGGTTTCCTGAACAGTGATGGTAGCAGTTCAGTTGGTTTCAAATAGGAACCAGACACAGAGATAAATTACAAACTATTGTAAAAGAGCAGGGAACCAGGATTCATTGGATAGCTCCAGCTGTCGCTGTCAAAATGCAAACACAAGTAGATTGAGTGGTATTCTCTGCTGTATTATACCAGTGAATTTCCAGCAGTTAGAAACAAAAGGTGGAATAAAACGCCAAGTTTGTGATATACCTGACTGGGGAATATAAAAACAGCATTCTAAAACTGTACCAGGAGGAGGGGCAGTCAGTCCACCTGCCTGGTTTATGCAAAACTGTTACACCATGGGAGCTTTGATGGTGAGCGTACTTGACAATAATAGTCAGGAATTCACCTTAATCTCCACATTCATCTTGGGCTTCATCTGGTTCGGAACAGAGATAGTAAAGCGTTCACGACCTGTAAGTCCCAAGCTGTCAGCAGTCTGTCCCGGTAGATATTCCAAGGGAATTATCCCCATCCCCACAAGATTACTCCGGTGAATGCGTTCATAGCTCTCAGCAAGGACAGCTTTGATGCCCTGGTAAGAAGATTATGATTGTGTTATTCAGTACCCTTGACTTACACAATGCAGCTCACAAGTTAAGTCTCATAAAGCCAACTAAAACTTGACATTGGACAATTTTGGCCAAGTTGATTGATGCACAGAATGTAGTAAAAGCAAATCATTCCAACTCTTTTAGGGAAAAATACAGCCAAAGTTTCTGCTTTGGATGCCATTGGTTACCACACCACAAATTGCATTCATTTCCTAAAGTGTGGTTATGGTTCAATGGTCTGCTCACATTGGCATACACACAATCTTTCAGGAACCAGCGGTACCAGGCAATACAACAGAAAATAACTTCTGTTCATAGTAAAAAAAAATCCTGTATTTAAGAGTGGTATCCTAATGCACTTTTATTAACAGATAAAAATGGATTTATTGCAAAAAAATGTATTTTAACAACTGTTTAATACACCATCTGAGAGTAAACTGATTTTATGTCAAATGGTAAGAAATTTTACGTTACATTTAGTTACACTGGTATACGGACCATTTCAATTCATACTTCTTGACTTTTAAAAAGACGGAGTAATGTTACGAACCCAAAAACAAGGACTTTTTAAGAACTCCTTGAACGGTCTTAATCACCAAATTTTGGCATTAGTTTCAACTGGAGGCCTGTTTTGTGGAGGCTGGGTAGAGAAGATCAGGCTAGCATCCAACAAGTTCTCTTAAACCAGCACAGAAAATCTCAGTAAAATTTCAACTGGACATATAAGAGTTCCAAAAATGGTGCATCAAAGGTCTTCATTTTTCAACACTTTAGGGGTAGATAAAGGTGTTATGCCACAATCAAAATCAGTTATGGTGGAGCAGGTTCATAAGGTCAAATAACACACTCTTGCTCCTATTTCTCATTTTTATGAAACATTATTTTGGCAGATGTTGGGCGAATTGCACATAATAGAAATTCTAGGCCTAAATACGCAAGATTAGTTCTTGCATGTTGGTATAAAACCCCATCCGCCTTATAAGGGGCAAATTAATACCAAGTGCCTGTCCAGCTTTTTCACTTGCCATTTGCTGGAACAAATTTATTTCTAAACAACTCTTTTAACTAACTCCTCTCCCAATCTTCCCTTTTCCAATATATTGTATCAATATATTGAAGACGGTGAAAGACAAATTGGGATCAGTGAACATTTTGAAGTGACAGCCCCACAATGCACAAAAACAATCCTTGCAGACATTTGGTGCCTTTGAAATGGTGGTTAATTTTTGTTAAAAAAAAATTCTTAATTTTGGTTCAAAATAATGTGCACTATTTTATCCCAACTCAGACCACTTGCAATTTGAGATCTAGATATCATAGGAATTTGTTGGTCTCAAAATGTAATCCACATCAGCCCACACATTTACTTATTTCACCAAAAACATGATCAAAGTGACCTTTCGAACCAAAACATGCAAGGAACAGTGCAGTAAGCTGCTCACATAAGTGTTTTGTCAAGAGCTGCAAGAATGAACTGTCTTCAAGATAAGTTTGCTGTTACTTAGTCTTCAGCTCCCATTTCGGTTACTGCAGGTTACAATTTGCAATTGCAGTTGACTTTAGGCTGCTAAGTTTTCATGTTCAAATGCAATTAACATCCTTGTTTTCAATCCCCTCATAACTCTGTCATTCCCCTCATAACTCTGTCATTCCCGGTATCTGGAATCTTTTGTGGTCTTACTGCCCTCTACAACCTCTGCCTCCTCCAGAGTACATGATGCAAGGTTATCAACTTGAAACATTAGCTTCCAATTGATTTATTTTTATTCATTCACCAGATGAGGGTGTTGCTGGCTCAGTTCTGGGTATGGAGTCACATGTAGGTCAGACTAGACAAGGACAGCAGATTTCCTTCCCTGAAGGACACTAGTAAACCAAATGGTGTTTTGTTTCCCCGACAATCAACAATGGATATGAACCTGGGTCCCAGAACATTAACTGAGTTTTCAGGATAGTCTTACAAAATTACCATAGGACCACAGCCTCCCCATTTACTACGCGACCTGAGTATTTCCAGCATTGTATTTTTAGACACAAAATTAGTAGTGTTTCCCAAGTAAGTCCTTTCCAGTATTTTCTATTTTCAATCTTAGAATCTGTTGCAAATTTAATTTTTCTAATAATTCAAAAGGAGTGGAGTATAAAAACAGGAAAATTTGCTAAAACTGTACACAGCATGAGTGAGAACACAATGAGAATTCCACAAACAGCTTTAGGCCTCTAAGGAAAGATACATTTACACTGGAGGCAATCTAGAGGAGGTTCACTAGGCTGACACCAGGAATGGAGGGACTGTCTTATGTCGACAGGTTGACTATGTTAGGCATATGCTCATTGGAATTTAGAAGAATGAGAGGCAGTCTTATTGCAACATCTAAGATGCTTAGACATGTGTACTGTACCGTAAGAGAGTGAAAGCTGGGAAGCACCTAGCAAGACAGTGTGCTGGAAAATTTAAAAATGTAACATTTGGTTGTGAAACTAATAGCTGAGCTGGGTTGCTATGTTGCCACAACAATTTGAATTTAGCCAGTTTAAATTATGCCCCACGATATTTAAACCCAATCAAATTTGAATTTTACTGTTTTGACAACATCAAACCAATGAGACAATCTGATTTTTGGGGTATAACAATCAGGCATTTGAACAGTTAGCCAGAGAGACCAAGAGCACCTACTGCATACAAATTGCCTACAGGCCCGCTCTCTGAAAGGTACCTTCTCTCATATTAAAAGTCTATGCAACAAAAAACCGAAGTCGACCCAGGAAGATACAGAGGAGGATCAACACAGTTGACTGGCTTTGAAACTTGGTTTTTTTTGTACACTTTATAGGGGCTTTATCAGATCAGTATATTGTTATAGAGTGGGAGGGAGATAAATCATCAAGACAAAGGAGGTTTACAGTGTAGATAGTTGTTGTTTAATGTTCTCTTTTTGAGTTAAAGAATAAATTGTTAATTTTTTCTTTAAACAGTGGAATTTGGGAAGTTCCCTGTCACTCATACTTTAACAGATTACAAGGCGAGGTTAACCTTTCTGTGTGTCTGATTTAAATTGGCAGAAGGGTTTACCCAGTGTCATAACAGAGGATTTCACAGTAGATGAGGAAAGGATGTTTTCCCTTGTGCAACAGTGAGTAAAACAAGAGGGCATTATCTCAGAATAAGAGGTTACACATTTAAAATGAGTAGAGAAGGAATTTATTCTCTCTCAGAGTAGTGAAGTTGTGGAATCATTTACTGCAAAGGGCTGTTGAGGCCGAGTCATTAAGTGTATTTAATCATAGAATCTCCACAGTGTGGAAAGAGGCCATTCAGCCCATCAAGTCTGCACTGACCCTCTTAAGATCATGACACCCTAGACCCAGTTAACCCCAACCTCTACGCTCGACCCATAATACTACATTTCCTTTGGTTAATCCACCCAACCTGCATATCTTTGGACTGAGATAGAGAGAGAGATCTGTAATAAGTAACAGAATCAAGGTTTATAGGGAAAAAGCAGGAAAGACGAGTTGAGGATTATCAAATCAGTCAATGGCAGAGCAAAATCGGGAGGCTGAATGGCTGGTTTCTTGTCCTACAATTTATGGGCTATTAAGTTCTGCAATTTGACAGAAGTCCATCTTGAATGCACTGCCCTAATGGGCACTGAAGGCAAACTCAATAGTTTTCAAAATAGAACTAGATAAATACTTAAAATGAAACATTTGCTCATCTATTAGGAAAGATTCAAATGACGGGTCTGATTGGATAGCTCCTTCAAACAGCTAACAAGGTATATTGTGCTGATGGATTCCATTTATGCTGTATCATTCTACATATGCCCATATTACCAGAAGTTTGATTACTTTTTAAGTCATGGATGTAATCAGGACACTTGTACATATTTGCCAGAGGCAAACAACTTACCTGCAAATAGGGACCCTTTGCTGCCCAGTCTCTTGAGCTCCCTGATCCATACTCCTTACCAGCCAAAATAATCAGAGGATGAGCATGTTGTTGATAGCGGTCTGCAGCATCATACACATCCAGCTGCCAACAGTGGAAAAATGCATGCATTTTAGAATTTTGTTTTGAATTTAAAACTTGATCCTGTACCAAATTGCACTAAATTCATCAAATTCTAAAGAGTCGAACTTAAAAACATTAAATCACATCTTTCCTGATTAGAACATGTGATAGAACCGTAATGTGTTGAAGGAAAAGACCAGTTTTCATTGCACCATAGAATCCTACTTTGCAAAAGAGACCATTTGGCCCATCAAGTCTGCACCGACCCTCTGAAGAACATCGCACCCAGATCCATCCTCACACTATCCCCATAACACCACATTTAACTTGGCTAATGCACCTAGCCTGCACATCTCTGGACACTGCGGAGCAATTCAGCATGGCCAAACCACCGAACCAGTACATTTTTAAACAATGGGAGGAAACCAAAGCACCCAAACGATACCCACACAGACATAGGGAGAACAGAGCGTGCAAACTCTGTACAGTTGTCCAAGGCTGGAAGTGAACCCTGCTCCTGGTGCTGTGACGTACCACTGTGCTACCATGCCATCCCACCCAACATTTTCTTTCCAAATACATGCGATATCACTCAGACTGTTAACAGGACAGTGTTCAACGAACTGTATTTTTCAGGTTAGCTTTATTGCTATTCAAATGATAATAAAATTACCATTGAAGCAATTTTTTTTCCCTCTCCTTAGGGGGAAAAAAAATCTACCATCCTCACCTGGTCTGGCCTACATGTACTCCAGACCCATGGCAATGTGGTTGCCTATCAACCTCTGTAATAGCCTGGCAAGCCACTCAGCTGTATCAACTGCTACAAATTCTCAACAAGGAAATGAATCAGATGGATCATTTGGCATTGACCTTGGCACCAGAAATGACATCAGCAGAAACAGTCCCATTGAAGTCTTCCTTATTAACATCTGAGGGCTACCGCCAAAATTGGGAGAACTACCTCACAGACTAGTCGAGCAACTAGTTATACTCATGGAAACATACCTTATAGACAATATCCCAGACACCACCTTTGTCATTGCTGGATATGCCCTGCCCCACCAACAGAGGTAGCAGCAGAGTGATATAAAGTAAGGAGTGTGTTGCCCTGGGAGTTCTTAACATTGACTCCAGACCCCATGAAATCTCATGCCATCAGGTTAACCCCTACTCAACCATCACTCGGACTCGGCAAGATGGCGGCGATTCTGTAGAACTGCTGTGGGAGTGCAGGAGGGCATGCCAGGAGCAGCACCAGGCATCTCTAAAAATGAGGTGTCAGGGATGTGTAGGTTAGGTGCATTAGTCTGGAGAACTGTACAGGAATGGGTCTGGATGGACTTGTTGGGCCGAAGGGCCTGTTTCCAAACCGTAGAGATTCTATAACCCAGTGAAGCTACAGTACAGGATAACCTGCATGTCCAACAGCATAAACAGTAAGTGACAGACAGGGCTAAGCGATCCCACAACCAATGGATCAGATCGAAGCTTGACAGTCCTGCCACATCCAGTCAAGAATAGTGGTGGAGAATTAAACTTAATGGAGGTGGCAGGTCCACATCTTCAATGATAGAAGAGGCCAGCACATCAGTGTAAAGGAAAGGCTGAAACATTTACTGGAATTTTGATCCAGAAGTTGATGATTCATATTGGCCTTCTCCAATGGCCCCCAGCTTCATACATACTAGTCTTTAGCAAATGCGATTTGCTTCATGTGATATCAAGGAATGGGTGGACGCACTGGAACCTGCAAAGGCTTTGGGCCCTGAAGACTTATGCACCAGGACTTGCCACTCCACTAGCCAAGCTATTCCAGGACAGTTACAAGATCGGCACCTACTTGACAACATGGAAAATTGCCCAGGTATGTCCCTGTACACAATAAGCAGGAGAAATCCAACCTAGTCAATTATCACCCCAGTCGACTCTCCAATATTCAGTTTTAAGCAAAAAGTTACGGAAGGGGACTTGACAAGATGGCGGCGATTCTGTAGAACTGCTATGGACAGCTCTGCCTAACAGCCAAAAAACATTGATGTTTTTTTGCCATCCCTGGCCAACTTATGCGGTGGAATTATTAGTTTAAAACCTTACAGATCACATATTTGTTAATATTTGGGAGTGGGAAGGATGCCAAAGGGAAAAGGAGCGAGCAAACAGCAGCAGGAAGGACACTCCCCTGCAGCACCTACCACACCAGAGACCACAGCAGCAGCAGCCTCTCTTGATCCCCCCAGAGACCTGACAGACTCTCAGGAATTGGCTGCGGCGATGGAGAGACTTACCTCGAAAGTTGGGGCTGCAATTGAGGAGATCCGTGGGGAGGTGGGGAGGTTCGTGCCCAGGTCCAACCTATCGCATCCATGCTGCAGAAGCATGAGCAGGAGATCCAGGGCCTCGGGGAAAGGCTGGAGGAGGTAGAGGGTTGAACGAAGGTCTTGGAAGCTGCAATGGAGTCCTCATCCATTCAAATCCAGGTGCTGGAGCAAGAAGCGCAGGCCTTGTAAGACCATATTGACGAAATCGATTGGATAAATCTTCTAATTTTTGGGCTCCCCGAAGGTGAGCAGCCAGTTTCTTTGAAAACTGGCTGCCGAAGTTTTTGGGCCTTCACATCAAGTCCAGCAGGCTACAGATTGAAAGGGCATATCGGGTTACAGTGCACAGGTCAGGGCCGGTGCAGCACCCCCACTCGGTCCTAGGACAAGCAAAAAAATCATAGAAGCTTCCAGATCCCTGGGAAAAGATCCGCAGGCACTGCTGTACAAGGGGTCAAGAATCATGTTTTTCCAGGATTTCTCTGCAGCTGTAATTCGATGAAGTTAAAAAGAGGCTGAGGAACCTGGACATCCATTAATCCATGAGATACCCCGCAGTACTTCATTTCAGCCACAAGGACTCAGTTTATACATTTGACTCAGTGGATAAAGCTAAAAACTTTGTAGACACTTTAAAACAGACGGATTGGCCTGAAGAATACGGTTAATATTTGTTCTCTTTTCTATCTTTCCCCATGTTTTCCCTTCCTTTTCTTAAAATTCCTTTCTTTCTCCCTAATAATTTCCTTTTTGGAAAGGGGGGGAAAAAGACCTTGGAATAAGTTGTTCCTTTTTTTTTAATAACTGGATTTTCTGATGGGAAATTTTGTGGATGTTCTTTGTTGTCTCTCCCCCTTTTTTTTGTTTGTTCTTTTAGTCACAGGTAGGGGTGACATGAAGCCAGGGATGGGTGGAGTGCTCATCCTGACTTTGTCTTTTCTCGGTTGATTTAAGGATCATCTTTTTTTTCTCTCTGGCCTAAGGCTGGGCACAGTCCGGGTTTGAAGGAGCTGTGAAGGAGGGGATGGGTAGGGTGAGTGCCCCTTATGTGCAGGGGGAAGAGTCTTCCATTCAAGGTTTTATAGTTTTTTTTTGGTAGTAATAGTTGTTTATAGTTATGATAGAGTAGTTTTTGTATATATAGCTCTTCAAATCTATGAGTCTTTATGTACTTGTGCTTGGCGCTTTGTAAGTAGGGTTCTCCCTCCAAGGGGTTCAAGGGTCTCTGAAAGGGGCTATGGCTAAGTGTCTTATTAAATGGTACACCTGGAACATTAAAGGAAGTAATTCACCTGTTAAAAGGAAAAATGTGCTTTCTAGTCTTAAGAGGGAAATGGTTGATATAGTTTTGTTGTAGGAAACCCATCTTGATGGGGAACACCTGAAATTACAACAGGGGTGTTATGACCGGGTATTCTTTTCATCCTGTAGGGGAGTGGCGGTACTTATCCAGAAAAATCTTCCATTCACATTATTAGAGCAGGTGAAAGATGAGCAGGGACTGTTTGTGATACTTAAAGCCCTGATACATGGGGAGGAATATGGCATTTTAAGTGTCTATTGTCCTCCATGCATCCCCTCAAATTTTTGATTAGTGCTTTTGGAACATGGCACATTATTATAGGGGAGGGATTTTAATTGTCTTTTGGATCAGACAGTGGACAGGATGCCTTGTGGGCACCCAACTATTTCTTTGCAGGCCAAGCAGATGGTTGACTTATGCGACGAGTTGAGGCTGGTGGATATTTGGTGATGTCTTCACCCTACCGGCAGGGACTTCACCTTTTTCTCTAACCCACAAAAATGTCACACGAGGATTGACCTCTTTCTGGCTCCCACGGCCCTTCTGGATTTGGTTATGGTTTGTTAAATTGGGATATAGCTATCTCTGATCATGCAGCAGTGTATTTGGAGGTTAAGGCTAAGAGTGAGGGGCTAGGTTTGCGGCACTGGCGTTTGTACCCTTTTCTCCTCAAGAATTCCAAATTTGTGGAATACGTTTTGAAGGAGTTTCAGGAATTCTTGACTATCAACTCAGGCATGGCTAATAGTCCATCTATGCTATGGGAGACTATTAAGGCCTTTGCTAGGGGATTAGCTTTTTCTTACATGGCAAGCCAGAAACGACAGGAGGAGGAACAGCAGTGTCTAATTGAGACGCGGTTGAAAGCCACCGAGGCAGCACATTTTACGCGGTCTTCGGTGACTAAGCTACAGCGGATCACTCCCATTCAGACTGCCTTGAATTCAATACTGACACAAAACACAAAGAACGAGCTTGCTTTTGCTCGACAAAGGCTGCTTGAATATGGGGATAGGCCAGGGGAGTATTTGGCGTACCTGACTAGGAAAAAGCGTGCTCCGCAATCCATTACTGCAATCTGAGACAGTGCCAGAGTCCTTACATACAATGCTAAAAAGATTAATGAGGCTTTTCAGACCTTTTACTCTGAATTGTATCGGTCTGAAAGTTGTGTGAACAGGAGGGCTAAAATGGAGACACCTTTTGTTTTTAAGAATCTGGACCTCCCAGGGGTAACCTTGGAACAGGCCTCCCTCCTTAATGTCCCCTGTTCAGGAAATCCAGGAGGCAGCTAGGCAACTTCAGAGTGGGAAAACGCCTGGCCCTGATGGTCTTCTGGGTGAGTTTTATAAGGAGTTTCTATGGATTCTGTCAGGGCTGATGTTGGAGATGTACAATCCCTCCTATATGCATGAATGCCTACCACCATCTTTGAGAGAAGCTGATATTTCCCTAACTCTTAGAAGGGGAAGGTTCCAAAGGATTGTGCCTCATACAGGCCCATCTCTCTATTAAATTCAGATTTCAAGATTCTGTCTAAGATCCTGGCACTGAGATTGGAGAAAGTGTTGCCCCATATTGTCAACGAGGACCAGACAGGTTTTATAAGGGGCCGTAGGTCCTCTAATAATATTAGAAGGTTGCTGAATATGGTCCAAGTTTGTCAGCAACGATCGATTCAGGGGTTGGTGATTTCCTTAGATGCAGAGAAAGCATTTGACCGGGTGGAATGGCTGTATCTTTTTTATGTCTTAGAACAGTTTGGGTTGGGTGGAGTCTTGGCTAGGTAGATGGAGGTTTTATATCGCCACCCTCCGGTCGCGGTCATCACCAACGGGGTGAAGTCTGGGAATTTAACGATTGGTAGGGGTAGTCGGCAAGGCTTCTTTAGAACGTCCACATAACCGCTCCGGAAGTGGGATCGAGGACACACAAGATTACACTGTATGCAGATGATGTACTTCTGTTTTTATTGAACCCAATGACCTCTGTACCCCATTTGATACAATCTATCAATTCATTTGGGGCTATTTGTTGTGGTTCTCTTCGCCGAGCTGAGAATTTGTCTTGCAAACGTTTCGTCCCCTGTCTAGGTGACATCCTCAGTGCTTGGGAGCCTCCTGTTGAAGGCGTGGAGGGCGATGCGTCAGACTGAGGGTTGCTTATCCAAGACTTCACAACTTACACCTATAGTTGATATGCCAGGGTTCCGACCAGGGATGATGGACTCAGGGTTCAAACTATGGGCAGCAAGCGGAGTTTCTAGTTTGGGAGACATGTTTGAGGGGGAGGTTATGATGTCTTTTGAGCGACTGAGCCGCAAATACGGGTTGCCCAGCACAGATCTTTTCCATTTTTTAAATCACTTTAGGGATTTCATCCAGAAGACGACTATGCTTCTCACTAAGCCCTATAAGCCCAATAATACAGAGAGGTTGTTGCTATGTTCCACAAGCACCTTTCGGTTAGTGCCTTCTATCGCCTGCTGGGTAGCAAGGCCTGGCAGGATATTAAACGGTTACGAGGGGTCTGGGAGCAAGAGCTGGGAGTGGAGATCTCTTCTGAAACACGGGAGAACATATGGGAGAATACTCGAACGATCTTAATCTGTAATAGGACATGCGCTATGCAGTTAAAAGTTCTGCACAGATGTCATCTGGCAACAGACCTTCTGGCGAAGTTTAAAAAAGGGCATCTTCAGTGTGCTCCAAATGTAAAATAAGTGTAGGTACTCTTACCCATTGCTTCTGGACATGCCACAGGCTGTGTTTATTGGAATACTGTGGTGGGAGAGATAGGGAGGGTATTGAGGACCAAAGTTTAAGCAGCCCCGATATCTCTCCTCTTAGGTCTACCGAATTTACCATCTTTAGATGGGCATGGGAAGAAGCTATTTAATATTCCTGCATACTGTGCATGGAAGAATATTCTGATGAAATGGGTGTCTGAGAACCTGCTGGATTTGCTGGGATAGCAGAAATTAATTATGGAGCACATCCCCCTGGACTTTTTTTTACAAACATGACGCACCACACTACAGACAATTTTTATGAGACATGGCAGCCCTAGTTGAGTTATTTGGATATAGATTTGTCAGTTATCTTAACTAGGGCATTTGTTTAAAGGATGATTAGATTTGTCAAGCCCTGGGCCCTGGAGGGGGTCTCCCGAGTTAATACGGGTATGTATATGTACAATACTCCCATTCCTTTGTTTGGGAGCTTTGCGCCGAGCATAGCTGTTCTGTATTTTGTGGGGGTTTTTTTGCTTTTATTTTGGTGTTGCTTTGCACAGTGTTAGGGTTTGCTTTGTTTATAGGATAGGTTAGTAGTTAGTGGATAGTAGTTGTATTGTAATTTGTGTTTTTTTCTTTGTATTATTGATTTTTATTTGTTATTGATTTTACGTTTGAAGTTACGGAAGATGTCATCAACTGTGCTATCAAGCTGAACCTACTCAGTGATGCCTAGTTTGGGTTCCGTCAGCGTCACTCAGCTCCTGACCTCATTACAGCCTTGGTTCAAACATGAACAAAACCAGTGAATTCCAGAGGTGAGTTGAGGTAAGAGTGACAGCTTTCAATATCAAGGCCACATTTGACTGAATGTGGCATCAAGGAGCCCTAACAAAACTGGAATCAGGAGGCAAACTCTCAGTTGGAGTCATATCTGGTACATAGGAAGTTGTTATTAAGAGGTCAGTCATCTCAGCTCCAAGATATTTGTGCAGGAATTCTTCTGGGTATTACCTTTGGCCCAACCATTTTCAGCTGCTTTAGTAATGATTTGGTCAGAAATGGGGATGCATACTTATGATTGTATAAAGTGCAGCCACATTCATGACTCCTCAGATCCTGAAGCAATCCATGTTCAAATGCAACAAGATCTGGACAAGACCTAGTCCTGGGCTAACAGTTGATAAGTAACATTCATACCACACAATTGCCAAGTTACAACCATCTGCAACAACAGACAATTAATCACCAGCCCTTGACATTCAATGGTGTTACCATCATTGAACCCCTCACCATTATCAACATCCTGACATCACTGACAGAAACTCAGTTGGATTCACTATATAAGCACAATAGTTATAGCCACAAGTCAGAGACCAGTAATACTGTCAGTTTTTCTAGAATGTGAAGGTTGGTTCTTGTGCAACCCGCTTTATAGAAAAATCACGCTTTAGAAACAGTGTTTGAAGTCTTGGCAATATAATCATGTTACAGCCAACACACATATTAAAAGTTTGCGTTTTAGAAACAGCATCCCCAATTCATCAATCATGTTACAGCGAGTTCACGCTGATGAAACGTATGTTATAGCAGAATGACCAGCACTGCAGCAAGTAAATCACCTCCTGACTCCCCAAAGCATGTCTATCAACTACAGAGCACAGGTCAGAAGTGTAATGAAATACTCTTCACTTGTCTGGATGGGTGCAGCTCCAACAACACAAGAAGCTTGAAACCATCCAGGACAAAGCAGCCCACTTGGTTGACACCATGTCAACAAACATCCACTTCCTCCGCCACCTATACTCTGAAGCATATACTGTTTACAGGATGCAATGCAGAAATTCACCAAGGATCCTTAACACAGCACCTCCCAAACTCTCAACCACTACCATCTAGAAAAGCCATCGGATATATGCAAAGACCACCACTTGTGTGTCCCCTCCAAGCCACTCACCATCCTGACTTGGAAATATATTGCTTTTGCTTCACTGTCACTGGTTCAAAATGCTGGAATTCTCTCCATAAGGGAATTGCTAGCATCACATTGAGTACAGCAGTTCAAGAAGGCAGCTCACTAGCACCCTCTCAAGGGCAACTAGGGACAAGCAATAAATGCTGGCCCAGCCAACAATGCCCACATTCCACAAGTGAATAAAAAACTATAAAGGAGGAACACTCCACTGTATCATCAGGAGAGAAAAGTTCAAAAGGATTACTGATAGACTGTTCAATACAGTGAAGAGCCATTGCCAATTACCACTACCAAAGTAATATTTCTAGTTACTTTTACATTTCAAATAAAAATCTGATCTTCTCTGCTTGACTTTTCACAACAGCCTCATTGAAAACACAACTCAGCAAGTAGAAAGCCATAGTACAACCTGATACTCATGTGTGCCAGCCCACTGGACTCGGTAGACGATAAACTTTGTGATTTCTCACTTACTATTTCTCCACTGGGAAAGTGAATAGTCTGCGGTCCCTGCTTGTTGAGGAATTTATTGAGCAACCGAATGTTTGCGAATGTTCCTCTTGCCATTACTGCATCATTTCCTCGACGGGATCCGTAGGAGTTGAACTGTCGAGGAGTTAAACTAAAAAGAATTTTAAAAATTAATATAAGGGGTTTAACTAGATTAAACATTTCAAAAGTCATTTAACATCATGCTTCTCTGCCAAAATCAAGCATTCCCCAGAATCATTTTGGAAAAGAAAATAAACTGTTTTTCCTGTTTTTCTGCATCTGCCTATTCCCCTTACCATCTTCACCCACACTTCGAATTACAAGTCCAATAAACTCAGAACTCCTTCTCACTAAGATAATGAACACCCATTCAGTTGCCTCTGCTATTCTTCTTCATTCCTGCCCAACCATTCCTCCCCAAACACTCATGTTAAACAATGTCTGAATCCCCTGTTTCTCCGAGTATCTTTCTTACCTCTTACCATGTCCTCTCCAAGTCCATATTATCACCGAGACCTAACTCTAGTCCCTTGACACCATTCTCCATAGACTGCTGACCAGCCAGCTTTCCTCCTGACCTCAAATAGTTCACTCCACAAAAAGTTCCTTTCCCTTTTAAAATCATAATCACCCACTACCCCCACTATAAAATAAATCATAAGGCACCCAAGTCCTTGCAAACTAGTCCTCCATTTCCAACCAAGCAGGGTAACCTGCTTATTGAAACAAAGGGTATGGTACAGGTACCAAATGTTTACTTTGCTCCTGTCTTTACCAAATTAGAAGACAGTGAGTATTGAGCATACCTGCTAAAAGTGAGTATTGAACAACTGAACAGTACAGCGATAGGTAAAGAAGCGGTAAAAAGGCTGGCAGCACTCCAGATAGAGAAGCTGCCAGGCCCAGTAGGGATGAAACATGTAATGGATGCAAATCGCTAAGCCATTAACAGAAATTTTCTGGTCTTCTCTGAACACAGGATTAGTTCCAAGGGACTGAAGGATTGCAAATGTGATGCCATTGTTTAAGAAAGAGACAAAGGATAACCCACAAAACTACAAAACTGTCAGCTTGACACCAATAGTGGGTAAACTGCCATAATATAGGGCAAGCTAAATATACATATAGAAAAAAATAAGTTAATAGAAGACGGTCAACATGGCTTTGTTAAGGGCAGGTCATGCCTGAGAAAATGAAAGGGAGTACTTTGACAAGATGGCACAAGCCACGGATAAGGGTGGTGCTGTGGACGATGTATATTTGGACTTCCAGAAAGCATTTGATATGGTGTCACGTGGTAGGTTAGTTAGCAAATTAGAAATATTTGGGATTAATGGTTCCATCTCTGCATGGATTAGAAGTTGGCTAAAAGATAAGAAACAGAGAGTAGGTGGGCATTTCTCAGGCCAGAGATGAATTGAAAGTTCCCAGGGTTAGGTGCTGGGACCCCTCACCTTGCTTTTTCCAATTTACATAAACAATTTGAAGATGAGTATTGAGGGCAAATTTTCTAAATTTGCAAACACTAAGCAAGGAGGAGTACTGAATTGTGAAGATGACACTAAGTGACTTCAGGCAGCATTGACAAGTTGGCCAAATGGGCAGACAGGTGATATTTCAATGCAGAGAAATAATAGGTAATGCATTTTGGTAGAAGAAACAGGGAGAAACAATACAGGCTCAATGGTACAACATTGAGGGGAGTACAGAAGCAGTGATCTTGAGATACAAATGCGTAATTCTCAGTTGGTGGCTACGCTCATTGAAACAGGTATTTTAAGGAAAGCTGTTCAAGCCCTGGAGAGGGCACAAAGGAGATTTACTAGAATGATACCAGGAATGAGAGATTCTTTTTTATTCATTCATGGATCGATGTGTCACTAGCTGGTCCAGAACTTATTCCCATCCCTAATTGCCCAGGGGAGTTAACAGTCAACCAACCACATTGCTGTGGGTCCAAGGGTCAAATGTGGGCCAGACCAGGAAGGACAGCAGATTTGTCCTTCCCCGCAGGACATTAGTGAATCAGACGGGTTTTCACTTATGATCACCAATAGTTTCATAGTCATCATTACAATCTTATTTCCAGATCATTAGTGGAATTTGAATTCAATGTCTACCACTGTAGGATTTGAACCCAGGGCCCCAGAACATTAGTTGGAACGCTTGATTAATAGTCTTGGCCATCGCCTATCCCAAGATACAAGAAAAGATTGAGAGAAATTGGGCTTATTCTCCCTGGAGCTGAAAAATGTGTTGCTGGAAAAGCGCAGCAGGTCAGGCAGCATCCAAGGAGCAGGAGAATCGATGTTTCGGGCATAAGCCCTTCTTTAGTTTCCTGAAGGGCTTATGCCCGAAACGTCGATTCTCCTGCTCCTTGGATGCTGCCTGACCTGCTGCGCTTTTCCAGCAACACATTTTTCAGCTCTGATCTCCAGCATCTGCAGTCCTCACTTTCTCTTTATTCTCCCTGGAGCACAGCATATTAGGAGATGACCTTATTGGGGTGTTCAAAATTATGAATAATTTTGATAGACTAAAGAAACATATTCTGATTTCACTAGTTGCTGTTTCAGTAAGTAGGGGTCACAATTTCAAGACTAATCAGTAAGATAGCTAGGAGCGAGATGAGAAGAACCTTCTTTACTCAAAATTGTTAAGATTTGGAATGCGCTACCTGGGTAGAGTAGTGGGGGTGGATTCCATTAGAGGCTTCAAAAGAGAGATGGATATATATTTGAAAGTAAAGGATTGAGGGGCTGCAGAGACAGGGCTGGAGAATGGCACGAGCTGGGTAGTTCTTTCAGCAGCCAGTACAGACACAGTGGGCCAAATGGTTTCCTTCTATACTACAAAATTCTACAATAGGAGGCTTTATAAATTGATTCGCAACCAGTTTGGCTGCATTATAAATGTAGCTTACATCATCCTTAGATTGGACTTCATCCTAGAGCTTCTGGCTCCGAGGCAGAGCAATATTTCCTTGTCAACCTGTTCAAAAAGTATTACTACACACCTCTGGAGCAGATGGGACTTGAAGACAGGCCTCCTGGCTCAGAGTTTGGAACTCTGCCACTTCATCACAAGACTGTCACCTGCCTCTCCTCTACTGTAAAAGGCCAGAAACATTGCAATGTCATCTCACCTCATTCATCACAACCTCAAGAGTCCACAACATTTCATGGTCCTTCTGCTTGCTCATCTGCAGCCTGCACTTTGATAACATCATTCAGAGACAAAAGGTTGGATATTGTAGGTGTGATTTCAATTTGGGAGCATGTAAAACAGGTCAAGTGGCTAATCCACCAACTTCCTGCTCATCCAGGCTTACCCAAGAATGACACAAGATGGGTGGGCACCAAAATCGATTGCCAACCCAATGTGTAAACATTAATTAGGAGTCAATTCAGCTTGTTAAAAGCTTAATCGACTCCAATATTATGCAGCCTATATCATAAAATGATAGGCATGGGTAGTCAGGCAGGAACAGGCAGGTCGTTTTTTCCTACAAGTGCTTCCCCTTGTAATTTTCTGCCCAATGGGGTCATCTATATATATAGCTGACGACACCCAGATCTCTCATCACCTCTCAGAAAAATTCCACTTCACATGTGTGACTTGCAGTCTTGCGGGAACTTAAATTTCTTCTAGTTAAATTTTGGAAAGACTGACATCACCACCTTTAGGTCTTTCCACACATTTACTATTCTGTTATCTCTAAGCTTGGATGATATAATATTCTCTTAGACAATATCCCAACTTCTACTTGCTTCAGTTCATTCAAACCTCAAATGCCTCTATTTATCCCACAGGGTACTGCTCACTCTATTACCTTTGTCCTTAATTATCCACATTGGCTTCTGGGACAAAACATCACAAGTTTAGAATACACATTTTCATGTTAAAATTCCACCACAAACTTGATATTTCATGATTTCCAACTTCCTTACTAACTACACCTCATCTCACATTTATTTTGGTCCTTTTGTAAATCTAAACTACACCATTCTCCCCATTGCTGATGATTTTGCTTACAGGTACCTGAGCCTGATGTTTTGAAATTTCCTCCCAAACACGGATCTATCTCCAACCTCCTTTAAAATATAACTCTTTAATCAAAACTTATGTTCCTCTCTTAACATTCCTTCTTTGGCCTAGGGTCCACATTTCCCCTTACATGTTCATCCATGGAATAGTACTGCAAAAGAAATAGCCACAACACAGGCCCAATGGCCCCATGAATTAACTTCACCATTCACTATGATCATGGCTGATCATCTATCTTAACTATACTTTCCTGTCTTATCCTTATATTCAGACTTCCTTGGTATTCAAAAATCTGAAAAAATAATATATTCATCAAATGAACGTCCACAGCTCTATGTTAGAAAACGCAAAGATTCAAAATCCATTACGTGAAGAAGTTTCTTGCCAACTTCGAACTAAATGGCTGATCCCCTGTCCTGACACTAAGAATCCCTAATACTAGAATCTCCAGCTCGGCAAAACACACTTGCTAAGCTGTCTAAGAATTTTATACATTTCCGTCAGGTCTTCTCACATTCTTCTAAAAGCTGCTCTCACCGGCGCAGTATTTGAGTCAGTAAGTGTGACTTGGTGTAGTATTTCCCAAAGTGTCATGCACAGCTAAAGACAAACATGCTGGTCTATGTACATTGGTTCATCCCTTTTAAACAGCTTGGCTACGTCACCCTGAGACCTCTTTGTAAAATGGTGTAATATTCCATTCCATTAACATCTCTGCATTAGCTAATCTCATTACTGAGAGCTAAATCTGAGAACTTTTGATTTCTGATGCCTCTTCCGACCCTTTAACTTATCACCATTTTCCACCTTTACTATCTTGAATCCAACTCAGCGGTTGACCAGCTTCACTGTCATAATACTGTTTTAGCATGACACACTTAAGATTGGCTGTACAGTAGGAGAGAAGCTTGGAGAAAGACTCTCTCCTCATTGGGCAACACACTATTCTAGAAAGGTGTGAAACATCACTGCACCCCATAAGGTAAGTATATATTCACTTAGAGAAGAAGGGCAGTACTTAACTTTACATGAAGAAGTTTTATTCTTTGCAAAAATAACTTTAAAATGCAATAGTTATATAGTCATAGAGATGTACAGCATGGAAACAGACCAGTCAGTCCAAACTGTCCATGCCAACCAGATGTCCCAACCCAATCTAGTCCCACCTGCCAGCACCCGGCCCATACCCCCCCAAACCCTTCCTATTCATCTACCCTTATATATCAGAACACAAGCTAGATATTTGTGTTTCTGTACAAGTCATTTGCAGTGAATTTGGAAAAGGACAGGGTATAAGTAGGAATATTAATAAACCCATTAAGAATTATGCTCACCCTCGATCAGTTAAATACCGTGCCGCTGGGCTGTTTCTGGCAATATTCCCCGCTGGAGAGATATGATCAGTTGTCACTGAATCACCCAAATTCAAAAGAACATAGGCATCAATGATAGGTTTAGGACTCTGCAGTTCTACTGTCTGGATAAAAGAAAAAGTCAGTTTTAAAAATGTGTGTATAGTGGTAAATGATACAGCAACAGTACTTCAGATTGACCAGTGGCAGTTCATTTATTTCTTGTTCCTTCACAGAGATAACCACATGATGCTGGAAATTAGGACAGCACTCCAATAAAATTGAATGAGATTAAGACTGAAGCCCAATTGGTACATCAGCTGATCTGTGGATCAAAACATCTAATATTGTAGGTTATAACAGAGTCTGTTGTTGGACCAATACAATTCTTAAAAGGTAACCATTCATATCTGAATAAGCTGAATAATCAACAGAATTTGGAACTGCTACCTCAATTCCAAATAACTGCTAAGTAACTGCAACAATTTGCATTTATACAGCATCTTTAAAGTAACAAAGAGGCCCCGCAACACTTCACTATCAAACAGAATTTGACACCACATTAACAGATCGTAGAGGTCATGTGGCTAAAGGTTTAGTTAAAGTAGTAGGTTTTAGAGGAATGCCTTAAAGGAAACAGGAGTATTTTAGAACATTTTAGAAATTCCCTTTCCTGGTTGTTAATGGTAGATCAATGAAAAGCAGGGATGCACAAGACGCTAGAATTGGAGGAGTGCAGGGGATCAAGCTGAAGAACAAGTATTGGAAGTATATGTAGAGCACGAGGGATAAGAGTACAGGAAATCTGTGAAAATCTGTATATATTTTCACCAGTTCACATCAACATATTCAGTCTTCGATAGTGGCAACTATTTAACAATCAGAACCAGGAACTCTAGCAAATTTCAACTTTATTTAGAGACTTGAGGATTATTACAACACAAGTAGGAGGCCATTCAACCCCTCACACCTGTCCCACTATTCAATTAGATCATGGTTGATCACCATCTTTCCAACTTTGCTTCGTAAGCATGAGTACTCATTGCCTATCAGAATACCTTTCAAACTCAATACTGAATTTTTCAGTTTTCTCCCCAGCCTCAACAACTTTTGGAGGAAGGATTCCAGACTTCCACTATTCACTTCCTCACATCATCCCACTTATTGGCCTGCCTGAAATCAACCAACTCAAAATAAAGATCATATTTCATATTTATGAGCTATTTGTTTAGCTGTCTTAAAACGTAAATTATCTAAACAATAAGTTACTTTGAAAATTGTTGCAATTCATAGGAGCAAACTTTGAGCCATTAGGAATAGAAAGATCTCTCAAGAACCAGATGATTTACACAGGATGTACAACACAGTATCTTACCATTCAACTAAACCTATCCAAGCCAGTATTTATGCTTCACTCAATCTTCTTCAGAATATTCTGGAAAAGATGCTCATTTGTTGTGGCATTTCACAAGTTAGTAGTATACAACAGGTCTGGCACATAAATATGCCGAGAGCAGCTTTAATTGAACAGAATCTACTCTGAGGAACTGTTCAGAATGAAGTACAAATAAATCAGGGAAGTGGCAAGCTAATGCTAATTTTTAGCCTTCTCTCCTTAATTCAAAATCTCACATCTCTGGAGGGATGCTTGAACTCCATTGCCATCTACCTCACAGGTAGAAGGCCAATCTAATCGGAACTCCCACGCAGGCCGATGTAAACACTGCACTACCAAAGATGCCATCTCTCGGATAGGAGCTTAAATAGAGGCCCTCCTGTCCTCAAAAATCAGGTGTCAAGTTCACCCCAGCTCTGCAGCCAATAGTTATCCTTCAAAAGGGGTAACCTTAGAGAGGTTTACAAAAATATGAGAGACATGGATAGGGTAAATAGGCAAAGTCTTTTCTCTGGGGTCGGGGAGTCCAGAACTAGAGGGCATAGGTTTAGGGCGAGAGGGGAAAGAGACCTAAGGGGCAACTTTTTCACACAGAAGGTGGTACAGGTATGGAATGAGCTGCCAAAGGAAGTGGTGGAGGCTGGTACAATTGCAACATTTAAGAGGCATTTGGATGGGTACATGAATAGGAAGGGTTTGGAGGGATATGGGCCAGGTGCTGGCAGGTGGGACTAGATTGGGTTGGGATATCTGGACCAAAGGGTCTATTTCCATGCTGTACATCTTTATAACTGGCTGTATAAGACATAGGTGAGACCACTTTTAGAACACTGTATACAATTCTGGTCATCCTGCTTTAGGAAGAATGTTGTTAAAGAAGAAAAGGTACCGAAAATATTTACAAGAGTGTTGTGGAGATTTGAGGGTTTAAGTTACAAGGAGAGGCTGGATAGGCTAGGACTCTTTTCCCTGGAGTGTCAGAGGCTGAGGGGCTTATAGAGGTTTATAAAATCATGAGGGGCATGGAGAAGGTGAATAACCAAGGTCTTTTTCCCAGGGTAGTGGAGTCCAAAAATAGAGGGCATAGGTTTTAGGTGAGAGGGTAAAGATTTAAGAGAGACCCGAGGGGCAACTTTTTCATGCAGGGGGTAGTGAGAGTATGGAACAAACTGCCAAAGGAAATGGCAGAAATGGCTACAAGTACAACATTTAAAAGGAATTTGGACAGGTACATAATCAGGAAAGGTTTAGAGGGATATAGGCCAACTGCAGACAAATGGGACTAGTACTGTTTGAGGAAACCTGGTCAGCATGGACAAATTCAACCAAATGGTCTGTTTCCATGCTTGTATGACTCAATAACCAACACCATTTAAAAGAAAGAAAATTTCATAAAATTGCTGTTTGAGGCCCCTCACTGTGTACAAGTAGGTACCCCATTTCCTGCATTACAACAGTGACTATACTTCAAAGCACTTCATTAACTATGAAGTACTTTGCCACAGAGATCATGGGTGGCACTATTTATAAACATAAATCTTTTACTTTCATAAGTTGTCACTGCAGGATTTATTTTTAAGCACATGGAATTCTTCTCAATTTCTGGCACGCTCTGAATATTATTAATTTAAGTACCAGAGATGGATTATATTAAGAAATAGTCAAACCTTTCCCTCATAATCAGAGGAATAAGGGAGTCACCCTAAATCTGAAATACACCCATCACAGGTAAACCATGAAAACTGTAAGAAAAAGGAATAACAGTGAGCCGTTTGGCTTCTCCATCCTGCTCCACCATTCCATAGAATCATGTCTGATCCAACATTTCTCATATCCAATTTCCTGTGCTTTCCCCGTAACCCTCGATTCTCCTTATGATCAAAAATCTATCTCAGCTTTGAATATACACAAGTACATACCAGGTTTTCAAAAAATGGCGGCGATTTGATATATGTTGACCTGGGATTCCAAGCGTAGAGTTTGTCACCAGGAGCATTCAAAGAATTCCAGCATTCATTTCCTTTCTGTGGAAAAAATATGAAAACACAAAACACTATTTCCCAACTTGACTTTCTGAATCTCTAATCTAAGGATAACAATGCTAATATGCACACCCAGTTACTGAACTCACTCACATTGAGCCCTATAAACAGCAGACCACATATTTATATTTGCCAAATTTGGACAATTCTTCAAAATGCTGTATTTAAATTTTAGTTAAAACATTTTACTATAATTGCGCACAACTCGAGCTTCTACCAGATACTGTTACAATAGATTAAAATCATTAAACCTTTGAACTTCCTGAGTAAAGTTCACCTCATTTACCTCAATCTTCTCATAAACTTCCTTGAACATGGCAGGAATAACAAATTCCCTCTCAATTGCTTGCAGTTCCTCCCTGGTTGGCCAAATATCTCTCAGAAAGATTTCCTTTCCTTCCGCAGTAACACCTGAAAGAGAATGGTTAAACAGTTCAGTTGTAAATATGAAACGGTACTGCATTGAACAACATCCAGGAGGAAGAAGTTAATCAAAACTTGGTTACATTCCAGAGGTACACTCTTGAAATGGACAGACATTTAAAACAAAAACAAGTCATTTGTGAAAATCTGATTTTTAATTCTCATGAGTGATGAAAAATATCAAGATGACTAGAAATTTATCAGCTCTTGTCCATTAAAGGAACTGTTGTGTCAGCCATGGCTCAGCTGTAATACCCTCGTTTCTGAGTCAGGAGGTTATAGGTTCAAATTCCACTCCAAAGACTTCAGTACAATCTAGATTGGCACAGTACTAAAAAAGGAATCTACTTTTGGAGGTGCCATCTGTTGCTTGAGTTATTAAAACAAGAACACATCTAAGATCCCACAGCTAATATTTTAAAGGGCAGGGTATATGCGCAAAGTGAGTTGGACCAACATTTCTCACTCAACTGCCATTTCTTTTTTGGCTATTGCGAGCTATCACCACATCGCCATTGATATCCATGAACATGCTGCCTATTTTCTACAGTACAAACAATTACACGTCAAAAGGATCTCAGTCCATAAAATATAGTGCAACATCTTGAAACTGCGAGGCGCAGAAGTCTTTGTTGCATTGCTACATAATAGGCAAAATGATCATTCGGTAGTGGTACACCTTAAGCTCCAATCCAGGATTCAGTTACTGCTAATTTACCAAACTACTGGAAATATCAAGCAGACCAACAGGTAATAATGTGTGAACTGTCTCCACCTATGGCAACATACATCCAGTACCTTTTTCAAAATTTCCAGGCTCAAAATCAATTGCAAGACTACAATGATTTTAATGTGCTGGAAGATCTGATTTTTTTTTACATCAAAGGGATAAGAACCACAGAAACATTGCCACGACCAGAAGAGAAGCTGCACAGAAGAGAAGCTTGCAAGTCTATTAAAATGATTTAACCAATCATTAGAATAAACAAAAAGTAAACTTTAGTCTGGTTTTCATTTGCTATAGAAATCATCCTTTAGCAATTCAAAACTGAATTATCATGGAGAAACAGCTTACCTAATGGTTCCACTTCAAAGTTGATCCTTATACTACCAGCTATGGCATATGCAATAACCAATGGTGGCGAAGCCAAATAGTTAGCACGTGTGTTGGGATGTACACGACCTTCAAAGTTTCTATTCCCAGACAATACTCCAACTGCAACAAGATCATTCTGAACAAACAAGGATAACATAATGTAAATTGTCTCCACTAGTGATGCTGGTATTATATTGCTAGATTCAACTTCTTCATTGTAATAGCATACTAATCATGGCCATGTCATTTTATTAGATTTTCAGCACCCCAAAAATGAAGAATGAATCCCTCCCTCTTCTAGGATAATAGATCTCAAGAAAGAAAAAAAATCATTAACTAGCTACTTTTGTGCTCAAATGTTTTAAATAGATTAGTGAGGTGTGGAATCACTGGCAAGGCCAATATTATTGCTGAGGTAAAAACAATGACTGCAGATGCTGAAAATCAAATACTGGATTAGTGGTGCTGGAAGAGTACAGCAGTTCAGGCAGCATCCAACGAGCAGCGAAATCAACGTGATGAAGGGCTTTTGCCCGAAACGTTGATTTCGCTGCTCGTTGGATGCTGCCTGAACTGCTGTGCTCTTCCAGCACCACTAATCCAATATTATTGCTGAGCCCAGTCAGCATTGACAAGGTGACAGCTCACTATCTTTTTGAATCATTGTAGTCCCTGTGCTGTAGGCACACCTAAAATGCCATTAGAGGGGGAATTCCAGGATTTTAATTGAACAGCGAGAAGGGAACAGATATATATTCCCATATTAGGATGGTGAGACTTAGAGGGAGCTTGCAGATGCTTGTGCTTTCTTGTGCCTTCTGCCTTTGTTCTACTAGGTGGTACAGACCGTGGGTTGGAAAAGTGCTGTTAAAAGAGATTTGGCATGTTGCTGTAGCACACCTTGCAAATGGTAACTTATGTAAAAAGACAATAATGCACAAGTATTTTGTTGCCTGTAACTACATTTATGATGTGAAAGGTCACCTTAGCTCTACATTTTCAACAACTCCACTAAAATATACACAATCAACAAAGGACAGTTCAATCTGAAAGGGATATTTATAGCATTTTACCTTAGTAATGGCCTCCACTACAGACTCTGGGAGTGGACCACTGTTACCAATGCACGTCATGCATCCATAGCCAACAACATCAAACCTACAGTGTACAAAATAGCTGCTTAAAATCACAAATAGCTAGCAATGTACAAGTGTTAGTTTGCCTGTCTGCAACTTCTGAAACAGCCGTAAAATACGCTGACATGCATTAAAGTTGCATGCATTGAGTACCTTTCACAGGTACCTCAGGTTTTCTGAATTTTTGGAGCTAAAAGGTCTACTTTATATATTCCTTGGGATAGTTTAATTCAACTATCCTCAGGATAGTTAAGCTCAATTCAACCAACAGGTCCATCCACATACATGCATTACTATGATTTTTTTGGATCTTCATAATTGGAAGTGGATTTAAAAAGGCATTCAGTTGTACATTTAACTTAACAATGCTCACTCCCTTTGTTTGCTTAGCTCCTACTTGCACGTCACTAGATTGAAAGCTAGTATAAAGAATCTGCAATATGTGTATCAAAATAAGCTTGCTGCAGGGACCAGAACTGGAATATGTTTATAAAATATGAAATACCAGCATACAGTGACTTTATTTTGAGAGAAAAAGGCATTGTTGCTGTTACAAATAATTTCACATCAAACTGCATTCTACAGGGACCTAAAAATTTTCAGCATGCATAAAAGAAAGTTGAAAATGGATACATTGCATATAGTGCTAATAAAAAAGTCTCTGTGCAGAATCTCTTCTACAGACCAAGGTTGCTAATATGAACTATGGAAAAACTTTATACTCACCCTAGCTTGGCAAGATAGGGCATGACTCCACTCTCTTTTAAGTAGTAGGTAACTACTCCACTTCCTGGAGATAAGCTGGTTTTGATATATGGTTTAACATTAAGACCAGCTTCTACTGCTTTCTTTGCCAACAACCCTGCAACACAGGATAAAAATATTAAATAGCTTTCCTGAATGAAGTCTTATGACAGCAAAGTACAAAGCAAATAGTGTTTCCTTAATACTTCTTGAATTTGCCATTTGTTTAATGATGGAATTCCTTCAATTCCAAGACATGTTCCAAAGTAGGAATGGTTTGATGATGGGAGGGTTTTCCACCTGATGCTCTGGCTTTCTCGCACAGGCTGAAGATGTGCAGGTTAGGTGGATTGGCCATGGTAAATGGGGGAATCTGGGTCAGGGTGGGATGCTCTTTGGATGGACTTCATGGGCTGAATGGCGTCTTTCCCCACTGTAGAGTTTGTAGGGTTCAGATAGAGCAAATAGCGATAAACTGTTTGATCTGCTAAGTAGGCCAGTGAACAGAATTGGAAAAGACAGAAAAACCAAGCTGTTTTTCATAGTGTTAAGATCAGCAATGTGATAGAATCAGATTTCATTTGAACTTTTATACGGCAAATGGTCATGCAGGTTTGTGGTGGACTCAGGTGGAAGAAGCCAGTGTATTGGATTCAATTAGGTAGTTCTGCCGTAGAAAATTCAGGCTGATTTACTTGCTGTTATGTAAGGATACATATTTTATTGTTGTTGATAATGCATGAAGATTCATTCACAATGCCACATAAATTAGTTAGAGATTTTTAAAAAATAATTGGCATATTATAAACCTATTTAATTTAGTTAGAAGACAAGTAGAAAAAAAAACTTTCTTGCAGAAACATTGCTGCACTTAGCAAGGGGTTACAAACAGAGCAAATGATTCAGGAAAAAGGTTATATTCTGACCAAGCATGCTGGTTTCATAATAAAACACTTCTGCAAGCAGATGGTTTGATGGAGCCAAAATCCAAAAGACACAAACTCCCTAAACAAAACATGAATGAATCCTTCTGTACAAGAATGGTGACAAACTACACTTCCAATACACGATACACATGCAAGTTTGCAGATTTCCTGTGCAGTAACATAAAGCAGACTTAAGACAACTGGAACATGAACACATGCTCGCCAAATATTCCTGAATCTGCATGCAACTTGTTTCTAAAAACCAGAACAATGTTTCTGGACGAACTACATTTTCAATCTGTTTTAGTTTTCTCAACGTTCCACTAGTAGGAATGCCTGACAATACTGGCAACTTACCAAAACAGAACACAAACACACATCCCTTATTGAATTTTGATGGAGGGTGAGGAAACAACAGGCATTTCAGGGATGCAATTCTCTTTCCTTTGTGTACTCAAGTCACCATAAACATGCAGCTGCAGCTTCTCCAAGTTTATACAGCTCAATGTATTTCTGCATGATGTTAATGCTATTTGGCTCGCAATGAATTAAAGTATTTAGATTACAGTTCATCAATTTCAGAACATAACCACTGCCTTCAACTTTTTGAACATCAGACACTTATAATAGTCTTAACTCGTCACTTAAACCTCCTTTTAATTCACTTATTTCTTTATTTGCTCCACGACCAACGCTTCTGCAAGGCACCTTTGTACCCATTTATAATTTAATCACTGCAACCTTTCAAGTTCTCATAGACTTTCTATCTGTCCTCTAGTCACCCTCCCTTCTAGTTTCCATACTTGGTTCAAACAGGTTGCCTCTGTCACACATCTCATTCCAAAATGGGTATTATTAACCACAAATATTAAAGTCTGTTCCTCTCTCCAGAGATGAAGAGAATTTCCAGCATTTTGTTTTTATTTCATATTTCCATATCTGCAGCATTTCACTCAACTATTATAAGGAAACTACAAATTAAAAATGAAAAAAAGGATAATATGAACCCTGAGTTCAGTGTGTCAACAAAAATGGGGATGGGGAAGCGCTTTGATCCAGGGACTGTTGGTGCCCTTGGAATTTCCTATATCTTTGTAAGAAACTACCCGTGTTCTGCTCAGCACTTCCTAACAAAAAAAGAGCAGTTATTTGAATCTAGCACTGTGAGATACACTGAAATATAGTATCCTCAAATACCAGTCAGATCTTTAAAAAATACAAAATAGGTGCCGACACCAGCAAAATAAGTTATCCCCATTTGCAAGGCTGACCAGAATTCATTCAAGGTTAGATCACTGAAATTACATGACCAGCAATTTGCATGGACTGAACAAGGAGAGATGCACACTGGGATCATTCCACACTAACCATTTCCATTCTGGTGTCAAGAATCTGCAAGTACATGTCAGCCTCTAAACTTCTCTCAATAGAAAATAAATTATAATCAATCTACAGTTCTATTTACAGCATGTTCAACTCTCTGTTGCAGGACAAGGCAGAATAGATTGTGCATATCTGCAACACAACTAAGAAAATCTTTGTAAAATAACATATCATCTAAGTTACTCAGAACCATAGTTTTAGAAATCTACTGGTATCCTACCAAAATACTTGCAATTAGAATTCAGCATGAAAACACAAATTTCAAACATATGTAGGTAGGTAGATAGATGTGTGCAACATACCTGCTCCTAACATTACAGATGGATTGCTGGTGTTTGTACAGCTGGTGATGGCAGCAATTACCACTGAACCATGACACAATTCATAATCCTGATTGTTGTATTGAAACTTCACTTTGTCATCTTGACGAACCTGCGGAATCTGAAATCCTTTAAATCCTCGCTAAAGAATTGAGTGGCAAAAAGAGGGGAAAAAAATGGAAACTCAGTTTCAGTACAAAATTCCTGCATTCTTGATTATGACCTTTACCAAAACTGGATGCTAAGGAAAAAGAAGGACAAAGAAAAGCTTAGTTGCAATACTGTGAATGTGAGCGGTAATGTTTAGGTTTAATCAAGAAATAATTCTAAGTTTGCACAGATTACACAAAAGGCATTAGTGATGACCTTGCAGGAATTACTGGAGTAAGAGAGGGTTCCAAAGGAATGAAAAATGTCTAATGTTTAAGAAGGGACGGAGGCAGAAGATGGGAAATTATCTGGTTAGCATGCTCTTGGTTGGTAATAGGATTTTATTCCATGAGACTATCTTATTCTTTTAGTCTGTACGGAGGATGAGATTGCAGAGCACTTGGAAGTGCACTGTAGTATAGAGCTGAGTCAGCATAGCTTCACCAAGAAGAGGTCATCCCCGACAAACCTGAGGAGGAAACGAGCAACTGAGGCAAAAGAGAGCCTAAGAAACATGTGATCTACTTTGATTTCCAGAAGGCCTCCGAGAAGGTACCACACAGCCTCCGAGAGGCTGTTAAATAAAGATAAGGGTCCATAGTGTTCGGGGCAAGGGACTGACTTGGAAAGAAGACTGGCTGACTGGCAGAAGACAGAGACTGGGCATTAAGGGATCTTTTTCAGGATGGCAAGTGATTAGTGAAGTTCCGCAGGATTCAGTGTTGGAATTACTACTATTCACCTTATATATCAACAGTGCGTACAAAATAATTGAGGGCATTATTGCTAAGTTTGTATATAACACAAAGATAAGTGAAGGGACAGGTAGTGTGAATAAAGTTGAGGGGCTGCGGAGGACTTGAACAGGCTAGGACAATGGGCAAAATAGTAGCAGATGGAATGCAATCTGGGAAAATACGAGGTTGTGTACTTTGTTAGGAAGAATAGAGGCTTGGATTATTTTCTGAATGGGGTAGGTGTTCAGAAATCTGAAGCAAAAAGGGACTTTGGAATCCTAGTTCAGGATTTTCTTAAGTTTAACATGCAGGTTCAGTTGACATTTAGGAAAGCAAATGAAATGTATTTCAAGAGGACTGGAATACAAGAGTAGGAATATAATGTTAGGGCTACGTAATCCTCAGATCAGGCTGCATTTGGAATATTGTGAGCATTTGTGCAGCCCGGATCTGAGGGAGGATGTGCTGGCCTTGGAGGGGGTCCAGAGGAGGTTTGATAGAATGATCCCAGGAATGAAGAGCTTGTCATATGAGACATGGTTGAGGTCTCTAGGTGTGTACGTGGAAGTTTAGAAGGATGAGGGGAAATTTCATCAAAACGTAGAATACCAAAAGGCCTAAATAGAAGGAATGTGGAGAAGATGTTTTCACTAGAAGAGGAGACTAGGACCTGACAACAGTCACAGAGTGAAGGCACAACCCTCTAGAACTATGATGAGGAGAGTCTTTTAGCCAGAGAATGGTAAATTTGTGGAATGCATTGCTACAGAAGGCTGTAGAGGCCTTGAGTGTATTTAAGACAGAGACAGATAGGTTCTTGATAAGCAAAGGGATCAAAGGTTATGGGGAGAAAGCAGGAGAAACACATCAGCGACAATTGAATGGCAGAGCAGACTTGATGAGCCAAACAGTCTAAATGATATCTTACGGTCTTATTATTTAGCAGCATCCTATGCCCTTAGAACTAGCCAAATACATTCAACAACTGTTCAGAATGAGTGAGCATAATACAAGAAAGGTTAAGCAAATCACACTTCATCTCTTTCATCAAGAAGTTATGTTGATCCAGATTATTTGGCTCAAGTACAGCACTGCATTTTTAAATATTCTGATATTTCACAAGCTGCTATCCCCAATTCCACTGGCGCACTTAGGTTAGTCATATATGCAAGGTGTTGCTGAAACCAGGGTATCTGTGCAATAGAAACAGCCTGAATCGCAACACTGAGGCACCAAGTTCAGTATTTTCAACCCTGAAAAACTCGCCAAAAAAGCATTCATTGTTTTTTGATCTTTCAGCGAATTTATGGCCAATACAAAACTTTCACCTTTTTGGATTTCTGGTGGTGGATTGGTGTTAAACTAAACTCACCTTTGCTGTCAAACAACTTTCAAAATCTTGCTTCATATTGGACACAGCCACTTTGTCCTGAGGTCGTTTGGGACCACTGCAGCATGATACCACAGTGCTGAGATCTAATTCCACAATCTACATAGGATGAAAAAAATTATCTTGGCAAAACACAAGGACATGATATGACGTACAAAAAAGCAACACGTGTCTGAAGACAAACATTATTTTCTAAACATTTTAAAATATAAAGCATTCGTAGTGCGAAGAAAATTTACTATACCAAATCTGAAAAACATTTCTATATTTAGAATTGCACATAATAGATTACAAACCTCCATTTAAAATGCTGGTATTCTCTGCTCTTGAAAGTGACATTGAAAAGTCATTACAGTTCTTGACATATTTTAGTGATATCAACATATTTTGTCTGAACAAAATAATGTCTTCAATGGAACATTTATTTGCATTAGTAAAAATACATTTAGCAACAAACCGAAGAGAAGTGTTTTTATAACACACCAGACAACATTTACAACTATGCTTCTTTGTAAAATGTGGAGCCATTATTGCTGGTGAAGGAAATATTTCTCATTCCTGTGCCCAAACATCAAATTTCTCCCAGTTATACACTAGTCTACACACAGTTCAAATCCTCACCGCCTTTGCCCAACTAAATTCAAGAGCAACCCCTAAACCACATGCCTGACAACTGTCCACTCCATTGTGAACCCACTCTGAGCTTGGAGCCAGATGCGAAGTTAGTATCAGAGTTTGCAAAAAGATTTGCGCTATGGCAATGGGGCAAAATTGCAAAAATCATTTTCTCCCACAGCTGCCAGAAAGCAGAGGCAGTTTCACCAGCTGAACTAATACCCACAGTTTAGAAGTCAAAGGCAAGTGTGGAACCACATCACTAGACTATCAGCTGTTAAATATATATAGATTGAGACAGTACTTCACCACCTGTAACTTAGCTACACAATGACCATTTAATACTGGAGACATCACTTAATGTTGTGCAATACTTTAAATGAGGTTTTCTTGTGGATCACATAAGTTAATCAAATTTCAATGTAAATCATTTACTTTAAAGTAAATTAGACACATTTAGGTTTGTTATTATTGGAGGGGGAAATCAGCTTCCTCTCTTTTTGAGGTCACATCACAATTGCAACAAACATTCTTCTTTTTAGCACACAGATATCATATGTCAAATAAAATTCAGTTCTCTAGAAAATGAAGGAGCCGATTTCCAAAGCTTTGTTGAGTTAAAGAAAGAAATTTTATTACCTAGTAATCTGGACAGAAAATGATAAAATACCAACATTAAAACATAAACACAAATACAGGTAATAAGGTTAAAATGAGAGAAAAAAAAGAGGGATAAAAGCAAATTACTGCGGATGCTGGAATCTGAAACCAAGAGAGAAAATGCTGGAAAGTCTCAGCAGGTCCGGCAGCATCTGTAAGGAGAGAAAAGAGCTGACGTTTCAAGTCTAACTGATCCTTTGTCAAAGCAGGGGAATGTACAAATAGCTGCCAGAAAGCAGAGGCAGTTTCATCAGCTGAATTAATACCCACAGTTTAAAAATAAAAGGCAAGTGTGGAACCTTGGAAAAAAAAGGAATAACGTACAAGCAAAAATAAAAGCAAGTGAGGTTTAAGTCTTAGGCCCTTGAGCGTTCAACGCAAGTTCACAACAGTTTAGCTGCTGTCTTGTTTCCTCAATAGTAATGAATTTGCAGAATTCTGGAGTTCTTCATTACAAGTACACAACTATGAAGCATCAAGACATCCTCAGGACATAACGTGCATTCATACAGTGCCTTTTAAGCCTTTTGTCCTCCCCAATCACACCACACTGTAACTTCATCTCTCATCTCTAAAGCCTGTATAACCATTGACTTGAAAGACTTGGGATGAACTTCCTATAATATACATATTGTAGATCCCAAAGATTTACAATTTGGCAAGAAGGTTTCTTCGCACCTGGAACACACAAGAATCATCTTACCTGTGTAAACTCTGGATCCTGGGATGAATCACTGAAATCCCTGAACATTCCAACTGTTTTTAGATATTTTTCAATGTAGTTCAGCTTATTTTCGTCTCGACCTTAAACAATTAAAAGAGAACACAATGAATGGAGTAAATATGATTGCTTTATTTAATGAAAGAATATCTTTCAGCAGTTAAAACAAACATTGGTTTCGAAACAGGAGAGGAAACCCTAGCTTTAATAAGCAAAGACTCCACAACAGAAATCTTGCAATGAAAAAGACTAACTATATACACTTATAAGTAAGGTCCTGGGAAGCGTTGCTAAACAAAGAGACCTTGAAGTGCAGTTCCTTGAAAGTTGAGCCACAAGTAGATAGGAAGTGAAGGTGGTGCTTGGTATGCTTTCCTTTATTGGATAGAGCATTGAGTACAGGAGTTGGGAGGTCATGTTGGGGCTGCACAGGAGATTGGCTAAGCCACTTTTGGAATACAGTGTGCAATTCTAGTCTCCCTCCTATCAGAAGGATGCTGTGAAACTTGAAAGCGCTCAGAAAAGATTTACAAGGATGTTGCCAGGGTTGAAGGATTTGAGCTACAGGCAGAGGCTGAATAGCCTGGGGTTGTTTTCCCTGGAGTGCCAGAGGCTGAGGGGTGACCTTATAGAGCTTTATAAAATCATGAGGGGCATGGATAGGATAAATAGACAAGGTCTTTTCCTTGGGGTGGGGAGTCCAGAACTAGAGGTCATACATTTAGGGTGTGAGGGGAATATAAAAGGGACCAAAAGGGCAACATTTTCCACACAGAGGGTGGTGCATGTACGGAATGCGCTGCCAGAGGAAGTGGTGGAGAATGGTACAATTGCAACATTTAAAAGGCATCTGGATGGGTATATGAATAAGAAGAATTTAGAGGGATGTGGGCCAAGTGCTGGAAAATGGGACAAGATTAGGCTAAGATATCTGGTCTGCATGGATGAGTTGGATCGAAGGGTCTGTTTCCGTGCTGCAATGAAAAATGAAATCTGTATAACAGTTAGTATTGCTGTGATTAAGTACCTTCACCAACAGCTATTCAAAATTTTCTCAAGACCATACAATTTTCAATGTTGTTCTTTAAATATTAGATTACAACTCACAATCATGCTGCACTGGGAACAAAAAGCACTCTCTTTGCTGTGTTGGTAGCCAGCCAATCAGATCCCAAGCTTCTGCAAATGCCACTCTAACCAGCTACCAGAGAATGCAGCAGCACAGTGATTCATCCTTCAGAATCTCTTTGCTGAGGTTTGGGGAGAGGGTTATGGGGAATGAAAGCTTACAGGAAATGAAGGCCCACAGAGGAAAGACGGCACTTGTGTGATGGAAAATTTTATGTACTAAATATTACGTACTAAAATCTAAGTACCATTGCACCAGAACACTATCCTGGCAAGTTGTTTTAATCCTCATTTGCAGAAGTCTAAAGTCCCACTTTAGATACCATGCACAAGAGAAATCTAATATCCTGGGACAACTCTTAACATTCTACATCACGTAAACAAATTTTTATTCTGTTTCCAATGTTGCTATTTTCCGGTGTTTAGTTTGTAAAAATAGATTGCTCAGTTTCTCTACAGTATGACTGACAATGCATCAGAAGCATAAATTGCCAAGGGCTTCAACATGTCCAAATTGCAATAGGCTGATATATAGGTATATAGCACTCATTCCCCACAGTCAATGGTTTTCTGGTTTTAATTTAAAGAAAAAAACTCTGTACAGAACTTTATCAAACTGGAGTATCTTTAAACAATCCGAGTTATGAGGACCTAGAAGCCACAGTAGTTTTGACTTGAGGCCAAAGACACGCTTTCCATTTGTGTTTGGATTGCTTACTTCACGAGTCCATGCTGTGACATTTCCTGAGAAATGATGGTCTGGCCTTAACTCTGCTTCTACATTCGAGAATAAATCTCCAGAAATGTGCAAATTAATCATGACATTCACAAACATACCACATGCACATACTATTGATGTAAACTGCAGCTGCTCCCAAAAAAAATGCAATAGGACTAACACTATGACTCAAATGCTATGCTAAGAAGAATGGCGAAAGCAGATTTAATAGTAAGCTTCCAAAAGGAAATGAATACACACTGATAGCATAAACTTCAGAGCTTTAATAACTGCATGGATTGAAAAAAAAAACAGCTATAACTGTTTGGAATAAACTGTTAAGGGACAAGGGCAAGCTGTTATGCAGGAACTGAAAGCAATTAGCCATGCCAGGGGAGAAGAGTGTGTCAATCTGTTTTAACAACTGCATGATAAATTATGCCACAAGGCGTTATGCCTTATGCACAAGGATAACTGATTGCCCTGCAGAAGAATTTAAGGAGTTAACTATAGGAAAGCTGTGTCTTTAAAGACAATGAATGGCAAATGTAATAAGGATGAGGTGGTGCCAATATTAGACGGGGGGTGGGCAAAGTCAGAAGTCACATGATACCAGGTTATAGTCCAACAAGTTTATTTGAAATCACAAGCTTTCAGAGTAAAGGGCTGTGCTCCAAAGGCTTGAGAGATTTCAAATAAATCTGTTGGATTATAACCTGGTATCATGTGACTCCTGAAAACATAACGGGCAGAAAAGTTACATCTGATAAGGTGGTATGATGCAGGCTTGCAGTATTGTGGATGAAAGAATCATCAATAACTCTCACAACAAATTCGAATAAAGGAAAATCCTGTAAGATTGTAACGCCAGGAATCCCCTGGAAGAGAACTCCAGAAAGCAACGCTGCACAAGGATCAAACCCAGAACACGTTCAGAGACAGAGTGTTGGTTGGAATTGTAGCAAAATTCTAACATTAATCAGGTAATATAGCTAATGCGGTGAGGGGTTTAACTTACCTGAGGAGTCTTATTTTGGTTGCTAGATGCAATAAAAGTTGAAATTTGATTATCTGCAAAATTTTTTTTAAAAGTCGCTGAATTAAATATAGCTTGTCGTAACTTACATACAACTTCAAGGGAAGAAAATTTGTATGTACTCTGGAGAAAGATTAGTCATAGAGATAATTTAACGAACTCTCAACAGCCAACACAGACACAATATACTAAAATGCCTCGTACTGTAGCTTCCACAGATGGGCAAAAGTCAATTCTTCAGCATTGTTGATGCATTATTAAAGGATAGCTGATGAACAGTTGCGACATACTTAGATTAAATTATAAATGCACATTGCAATAGATTCCAAATTCATACCTGTTTGCTCCAAGTACTTCATACTGATTTTATCAACAGGAAAGAAAGCTGCTGTTGCCCCATACTCAGGACACATGTTGGCAATAGTTGCTCGATCAGCAATGGATAATCGCACCACTCCTGGTCCAAAGAATTCAACAAATTTGCCCACAACCCCAACTTGGCGAAGGTGCTTTAAAGGAAAATGAAAAACAAAAACTGTTTCAACATGTAAGTTAATAATCTTTGTTAACAATAGCTTCATTGGTTTGAAGTTGCTGAAGAACCAGATAAGATACCTATGAGACACAGGATTTGTTATTATCTGGAAAGGAACGATTTGATTAGGGACAGTCAACACGGGTTTGTGAAGGGTAGGTCGTGCTTAATTAATCTTATTGAGTTCTTTGAGAAGATGACAAAACAGATGGATGAAGGTAAAATGGTTGGTGTGGTGTATATGGACTTTAGTGAGGCATTTGGTAAGGTTCCATATGGTAGGCTATTGCACAAAATACGGGGTTTTGGGATTGAAGGTGATTTAGCGAACTGGATCAGAAATTGGCTAGCTGAAAAAGCAAGAGGGTAGTTGATGGGAAACATTAGTAGACTAGCCGACGTTAAGGGCATTTAAATGGGCATTGGACATACATGTGAATAATAATGAAATTGTGTAGGTTAGATGGGCAACAGATTAATTTCACAGGTCGGTACAACATTGAGGGCTGTAACATTCTATGTTCTATGTTAGATTAAGAATTTGTGGAAATTGAAAACATAAAAACATTTATAGTTGATTTTATAAAAATGAACTCAAATTAGAACTTTACATGTACTTACTTTTGTAACTGTGAGGACTATATCTGTTGATGTTACCAAGGAGTGTGGGCTTCCTACCAATTTATAACCAACCACCTCTGGAAGAACCATGCTGATTGGCTGGCCCAACATCACTGCCTCAGCCTCAATGCCACCCACACCTGTGAAGGAAACAATATTCACATTATTAATGGGACCCAGAATGCCAAACATGGCTGGTGCTAGGATAATGGTGTTTCAGAATATCATGGGTTCAAATGTGACTTCAGAAAATCAAATAAAAATCTAGGCCGACTCTCCCAGTGCAGAACTAAGGAAATGCTGATTGCCGTGGGTGCCATTTTTTCCAGAAAAGATATAAACTTAAATGTCATCCACCATCTGAAGTAGACGTGGAATATCCCATGGCCTGATGCTGAAGAAAACTAGAGGAGTCCTCCCTGATGTCTTGGTCAATATTTATCGCTCAAGCAAGACCTTAGCTAAAATAGGAATCAAAGTCATGTTGGTGTTATTGAACCACAAGCTAACCAAATAGAAAACTGAGTTAACTGGCCCCAAATATTTCTGGGTGTACCAGTCTAAAATATGTTCAGAGTGAACTATAAATTAGGCAAATTATATCAGAGTATCAATTAAACTGGCTTAGAATAACAATAAGCAGGTGGCTTAAAATTGAATGCATTCTCAGGTCCCCTGCAACATGTGCTGGAAAAAGTAATCACATGTAGCCATGGTTTAAAAAAAGAATGCACAACAAATTACACGTCATACATCAGGTTTCCTGATACATGATCCTAACAGGCAAGGATCCACATAACAGTACAGTTGGAAAATATACTTTTTAATTACCAAACATGGGTTGAATGGATTAGTTCAATATTTTATTCTGTTGAAAGGAAGAAAGTTTTACATGCTTGCAAAATCTATGACACATACAAAGACCCAATGTTTGATTAGTGGGGCTGCACTTTTGTGTTGAGGAATTGACTGAAATACTTGAAATTTTATTTAAGCAACGTAGGTTCTTAGAATGAAACCAAATATTTACACAGCAATTGAGCATTATTTTGTAAACTTGTGTAAAATCTTGTCATGACTTTTTTTTCCATACCTGTAACTTGAGCAAGTAGAATCGTCACAAGGTTTAGGTCTACTGCAAATGTTCTCTTTTGAACAGTAGTCTCATGTGCAGTCTGCACATCTTGCATTCAGGTGCTCACGTTCACTGGCTTTTTTTAAATTTGGAATTTTATAGCAGAGAAGCAGACTAGTCAGTGCTAATCTTTTTGAGCCACAAAAATAAACATTTCTCACATTATTTTACCTATGCCTTTCTCCATCTTGTATATATCTAGATTTACCTTAAATACATTTATACTATTTATCTCAAAATTATGTACTTACATAACACCTTTAGCATTATAAACTTTGCAGCTTCACAAAAGTTTCAAACATAATCTGACAACAAGCCAGATAAGGAAATACCAGGAAAATAGAAAGAGGCAGGCTTTAAGGAACTCTCAAAGGAGGAGCGAGAGGTAGGGATGCAGAGAAATTTAGGAAAGAAATTCCAGAGGTAAAGGGCTGAACGCTTGATTGCCAACGAGCAAAGAAAAGGAGGAATGGCCTACAGATGAAAAAAAAAACTGAACCCCACCCTGAAACCGGAGCTGGATATGTTTTATACTTAACCATGTGCACATTTCCCAGCCCTCCTCTTGGTCTTACCGCAGTGAGCAAAGGCCTGATGTGCATTAAGGTGCTTAACGGTCATGAGAACAGGTACAAACAAACCTGACTTACTATAATTCAAAAGTCTTTTCTTGATAGATGAGAAAATATTAATGAATCATGCACCTTTATTCTTGTATGGGATGCTTATTTGTTTTGGCATTCTCCCTCTTTATAAACAACTCCATATGAGAACTTTGCTTGCATGTCCATATTTAAATTTCACAATCAGTTTTAAAAGTAACTTGCCTGCCCTGCCAATGTCTCCTTTTCCCTATATTTGTGCTCACAACTTGGAAGTTGGTTCCACTCATTTTCTTTTCTTTCACTGCTTTACCATTAGGCCAGTTAATAAAACAAGCGACACTTCCAGTCCAAATACAATGTCTCAAGAGACACCCAATGAACAGGTCGCCTGCAAAACTAAGCAGCTGGGGTGCGCTGCACCACACCGAAACAAACACTAGGCCAAATGCATTGTCTGAATTCTAATCTAAATATTCCGACTCTCCTGTTCAGTAAGTTTAATCCCTGGGGAGCTCTAATTTACTTGAAATGCTCCTACTGAGTTAACGTTGATACTTAGATCCTCCCATAAAATGATAGTTGCAACTCCTGAAGAAAGACAGAAGTACTTAACATTCACTGGGATTTTTCTTGGTAAATTTTACAAAGAATGGTTTTGAACTGCAGTTGATGAATTTTCATTTTAAAATGTAGCATAATCGATTTTTAAATTAAAAATTTGAAAATTTAAGAACAATTTTGAACAATACAAAATCTGAGCAGCTTTCAAAAAGCAAAAAGAATTCATCATTTTCCTAGAACAATAATATAATTAAATCCTAATAATAATCTCAGACAAGGCAAACATCTAGCAGGTCGCTTACCCCAGCCAAGCACACCTAGGCCATCGATCATTGTTGTGTGAGAATCCGTACCCACCAGACTGTCAGGGTAGTAATAGCCATCCTGATCGAACACCACCCTTGCCAAGTATTCCAAATTCACCTGGTGGATGATTCCTGAGCCAGGAGGAATAATCCTCATATTTCGAAAAGCTTTAGAACCCCACTTTAAAATAAAAAAATGCAAGAACGATTTAGATTTAACTCAACAGGACATTAAGGAGCTAAGTAATTGCTTATAATGCCTATTCCTTTAAATTAATTGCTGTGGGAAACATTGAATGTTAGAACTTCAAAATACAGATTAAGCAAGTTTTGTTTTAAGGTGATTTCCCTTCTGAAGTTATCAGTACTTACTGAGTTGCATGTCCATAAGGTTGTCCTTCAAGTATGAGCACAGACAGAGTCTGACCAAGTTACTACACTGCAAAGGTATCACAGCTATAGATTGCCCTTTCCTCATCTGAAATGACTGTTTGTCAACAGAAGTTGCCGGATAGAAACAAAGAGCATGAATTTCATCAGATTTACTCCCCCACTCACTCAGCTAAGTAGGAAACTTAGCCAATTTTTACCCGACATCAATCATCTCAAAAACTGGGAACTGGGTACTTGCTGGCTGTATGGTCCTGCTGCACATTGTTCTAATCAGTTAAGCCACTGAGAGAACAGAAGAGCATACTTTGATGCTATTTTATCAACTATCAGTATTGACTATCTGACCCAACTGCTAGGAAGCAGGAAGGAAGTTCTAGGATTAGTGAAGATTATCAAAAATTTAAAACATGGTCTTTTCTCATTAAATTCTGATGTAAACATATTTGAGCATAGTTCATGAGACTTGCTATTATCCATGCTTATTCTCCATCGTGGGTGGAACTGGAAGCGTTTCAGAATTCTAGTTCTTTCCCCCCCCCCACCTTCCTCCTTGGAGAATCTTTATTTCAGTTCACAAGGTCAAGACTAATAATTCACTAAATATTTTCTCTCTGGCACACAAAATGGTAAAAATACAATTTATTACAGAATGTCTGCTAAAAGCAAACAAAAGCTAAAAGCAATACCTTCAAAAACTCAAATCTTTCTTTGTTTCTTTCAAATTCAATTTCTTGATTTTTTTGCAAGCTGTCTGGCCTGGAGGAAAGCAAAATCAGAACTAATTTAGGTTGAGCACATTTGGTACATAAATTTAGGATGACTACTGCATTTAACACAAGTATTTAATAATGTTACCACAGTTAAAGTGGGAAGGAGGATACACTTGCTGTAACATTTGAAAGGGATTTGAGAAATGGTGACCAATCACTGACAGATCTCCTCCTTTGTGACTTTACAGTGAAATAATGGAGGTCAAAGACTGATCCCATCTCAAACATGGACCCCAAATGGTACAATATAAAACACAATTCTGAATATTCTATTCTTAATTTCCCAGTTACATAGAGAGAATGATACTGTGGCATCTCAAATGACGCACGTTTTTCTGTGCATAATGTTACTCCATATGACACCATATACTTCTAGCAAAAGTTGCCAAGGGTTTAACACAGGGCTGAAAGACCCCAAGAGGAGCTGCAAGGTGATATTTAAGGGTCATGAGTTATGCCACTATGTTGCTTCACCTCCCTCCAACCTCACGTTTGCAAGTCTGCTGTCTCCTGCCCTGATCTTCCCAACCTCACATGAAAAACTCTTAATTATCCATGGGATCATGACAATTTTCAGGTCTCTAAATAGAGTCATAGCAGGAGAACGTTTGAGAAGCATTGGTTTTTAACAGTTCAAGCATAAGTTCACTTCATGATTTATTGTAATTATCAAGGTTAAAATGGTTGATTTAATACGAAAAATTGGACAGATCTGACCTGTATTCCTTGAATGAAGATATTTGAGGTTTATAATTAAAGGATCTCTCTTCCCTTATTTCCTCTAATGGGTATAGTGGAAAACAAAAGATATAATCCTGAATCAAGAGGCACAGCAATGAGGGACTATATCAGAAGCACTGTTTCATCCAAAGATTGGAGGAAATCTGGACGTCTCTTTCCATAAAACAAAATCCAACTGAGGCCAATTGAAAATTTCAAAACTAAGATTGATAACATATTAGGTAATGGTACCGAAGGTTACAGAACCAAGGTTAAGCGATGGGACATAATTGAATGGGAGTTCTTAACCAGTTAATTGAAGCCACACAAAAAAGTACCTGTTGTGGAAATGTGCACAGCTCACTGGAAGATTTGTGTACCCAGTGCTGATTAACTTCAGAAAACAAATTCTATTGGACACTAGTTGCCTTATGCAACTTACACCACTACATCTTGATTCCAGAGTACTAATGGTTTTTTGTAAAACTAGAATTTTCAGATTATCCTCTCTCCTCTAGATCTTCAAAGGCACGAAACTAGTTAATATTTCCACAAATTTGCATCACATTACTACCTCATGCTTCACACGTCTCTACAAGATATATTTCAGGAGTGTGAAGGAATACTCAACTGTCTGGATGAGTGCAGCTCATTCAACAATAATGAAACTTATCACTACCCAGGACAAAGCAGCTTGCTTGATTGGCACCACATCCATAAACATTCAGTCCCCCCACCACCATACACAGTAGCAGCAGTGTGTACCATCCACAAGATGCACTGCAGAAATTCACCAAGGCTCCTTAGACAGCACCTTTCAAACTCATGACCTTTCAAACTAGGACAAGGGCTGTAAATGCATAAGAACACAACCATCTGCAAGGACCTCTCCAAGCCATTTACCATCCTGACATGAAAATATATCTGTTCCTTCCATCACTGGGTCAAATTCCTGGAACTCCCTCACCTAATAGCATTATGGATCTAACTACAGCACATGGAGTGCAGTGGTTCAAGAATGCAGCTCACCAACACCTTCTCAAAGGCAACTAGGGATGGGTAATAAATGCTGGCCCAGCCAGTGACACCGACTTCCCATGAATGAATTTAAAAAATGCAATCATTTTAGTGCACAGAACCAACTTTACTTCAGTCACAGGGTTTACATTTCCAAATAGTCTTTTCATGCATTTTTATTGGGTAAAATTTAGTATGCCCAAGACCAAATACTAAAATCAAATTTTTTTCTCTTGCCTGATATTTCCTGGATCTTACTGACCTGCCTTAGTATTACTCAAAAACCTCCAGAAGTGGGAACTTGCACCTTTATTTGGTTCTTTTGGACTCATGATACTGAACCAAGTCATAAGTGCACTGCCCCTAGGATGGCCTAACTAACCTATTACCAGCTTTGATTACCATTCAAACGAAATTTCATCCTCTTTCTATTTCCTCTATTGTCCCACAGAAGTCTTTGATCCTTCACAGAATATTGCATACCAATGTAAACAGAAAAAGGCTTTCTCTACAAGCACATTGGAGTTTAAATTAATATTTAACAGTTGATTTTAGCACATCAAAATCTGGGATTCAAAAGGGGCAGCATAATTTCCATATCACAAGAATTGATCTACCAATAAATAACCAAAACAGCAAACAGCTTGATATGCATAAACTGCCTGAAACTACGTGCAAATGCTAACGCATTTAAAATGCTGGGGAAAAAAAGCTTTAATTTCAGAAAGAAGGCTGCATATGTCGATTCAAACAAGTTCTCTGATGTGATCGTAAATATAGATTAGCAGTATTCAATTTAGTCTATCAGCAGCATTCTGTAATTAAGTATACATATTATCCTATTTTTCCACTTCCCCAAGGAGCCATTTGTACTTCAGTACATCAAAGTGAGCCTGTTATCTGAAAAAAACTAACAAGTGCATAAATCAAGTCTATATTAAAAAAAGCAAAACAAGTCACGCAAATCTAAACTAAAACCACTATAAATAGATTAATGGTTTTAGGAAACAAGGCACATTTATACGAACACAAAACAGATGGCCTTTCCAAAAAAAAAGGCTAAGCAAACAGCATGGGTTAGAAGAGGAAAAGCATTCAATTAATCTATAATAAAGAGGTAATGTGGTAGCCTACTTTGAGAAAAAGGGGTGCCAATGCCTTGGTAACAACCAGCACAGAATCCTGTAGACCCGTACATAATTTAAACAAAAGTACCTCATGAATCAAAAATACTTCGTACATGGGTTTCGTGTAAGATAGTAATTTGCTGACCCTCAGAAACTTGAGTTTTAACACATTGAGCCCTCATTTGCAAAACTCTAACACTTGCTTAGTATGAATGCTGCAGTTAATAGAAGCATATTAATTATTGCAAGATGTAATGCGATACATGCCTTATTTTTCCCATGCACTTGTTTTCAACTTGTTATAAAATGAAATAATTGCAGCTACTGCATATGCAAATTACGTTTATATGCAACTGAGTTACAAATAACTGCTGTCTTTTACTTTTAGGTTTCATGAAATACAACAGATCCAAAATTATATATTTTTTTGTCAACTGGAATTAAGTAATCATTTTTGACTGACTTTTTAATCACTTCAGTCTCCAGTAAATCCTGTTATATGCACTTAGGGCATGTTCAGCACAATTTATAATGGAATTGTCTGCTATTACTTTTTAGGCAAAGAAAAAGAAAATAGCAGATACATCCATGCATCACTCCAGTAGCAAAAAATGTTTTATTACATTGTACTGACCTGGATTTAATTATTTGATGACTAGCCATTATGACTTGATGAAATATTGGTTCCAATACTACTACATTTGAATGGGGTGCGCCATTTCCCTTGACAGGGTTCTGTCACTCAATAGGATAATGGCTGACCATCTACACCTTCATTTTCCTGCTTTATCCCAAGAGTCCTTAATTCCTTTAGTCGCCAAGAATCTGTCAAACTTGAGCGTACTTGATAACTAGCTACCACAACTATCCAGGACAGAAAATTCCAAACCCTTAAGAGTGCAGAAATATTTCTCAGATTAGCGAAAGAGCCTAATCCTTAGCCCGATACTGTCATTCCTATCCAGATGTTTCAGCTCAAGATCAATAGCCTCTCACAACATCGACATAGTCAAGTCTTCAAGTAATTATTGAAAATAATTTAAAATCTTGCACTACTTACACTTTGTATAACTTGATTTTCTGCTATCACAAATGTGTTGGAACTGATTGTTTCCAATGTCCACACTTAATTTAAAGTAAAGTAGTCATATCATAACTACAGTCTAACTGGCATGTGACTTGGGCCCAGGCTGTCAACATGCTCAGGTGCTTCTCCTTCCAAATTTTCAAAATATATAAGAGCCATCTCTTTGGATTTTCAGTACCCATAATTCCAGCATACACTTTAGTCATTTCTTCAAGGCAAATTTTGACATCAGATTAAAATTTGATACAGTTTTCCTGGTCTTTGGAGTTAATTTGCACTACCCAAGCTTTGCACCCTGTTAAATGCAGTATGAAACTAATTAAATTTAATGCTCTTCCTCTTTTCCAAACCACAGCATCACAACATTTCACATTTTGGCTATTGTTTCCACTTCAAAAAATTATCAACATGATAGTATATGACGTCTGATGGACCACTATTTTAGATCTGGACTGATCTATGAGCAAGCAATTGAACTAAAAATTCTGCAGCACCAGCAATGCTACAAGAGGCAAAAAGTAAGGAATAATAAAGACAACTTTAAAGATGATTCATCACTGCACTGCACATTAAACATATTTGCCAGAGTTAGATTAGGGCAAGGGACTAATTCAATCTGACCATTCATCTTGTTATTGTCTCTGCATAGGTGTACCATTCAGAAGGATTTATGCACTCAGTAAGAGCTTTAAAAATATCAGACCTGACAGTTATTGTACTATTGGCAATAAACCTGTAAAGTTAATGAAGCCAAATGCTTTTTTCGACCCCCAAGTTTGTTGCTTTTGATCAAAATGGTACTTAAACAAAATTTAATCAGACAAGTAAAATCACCTTCACTCAAAACATATCTTGCTTTACAAAATTTTACAAAAGCAATCCAAAATCCTTTTTGAAATGAACAACACTCAAACTGGTGATATTGGAACTTTAACCTTCACAACTTACCATCTGTTGAAATCTACTTGGATGGAGTGATCAATAACCAAATCTGCAGGACAAATTGGATTGATCTTCTCCGGATCTCCCCCCAGTTTTTTCACAGCGTCTCGCATAGCAGCAAAGTCTACCACAGCAGGTACACCACTGAAGATAAAGTAAATAGTTACAGAGGTCACAGAACGTGATTTTCACAGAACGTGCCTGTTATAAAACCATGCCTTTACTCAAAAGGTTGGAAGATCTTTGGAACTCTCGATTACAGAGCATGTTTTTGAATGCATTCGTCACAGGATGACAGACTTTTAGATGCTACGACCACAGTGGAGAAAGGCAGAACTTAAGCCAGTGAGGTGAAAGTGACTGCTCTACTGCCCTTGACAGCAAGGCCAAGTATGGTAATAAGGTGTCTTAGCAAAACTTGAGTCAATGGGAAGTGGATCAAAACTCTAATGGTTGGAGTCATACGTAGGAAAGGAAAATTGGAGTTCCTGGAGATCAGTCATCTCAGCATCTTCAGCTGCTCATCAGTGCCCTTCCACCATAAGGTCAGAAATAAGGGTGCTCACTGACGATTGCACCATGTTCAGCACTACTCATGACTTTTGAAGTATTGAAGCAGCAAGACCTGAACTTAGACTTTAGCTGACAAGTGGCATGCAACATTCACACAACACAAGTGCCAGAATACAACCATTGAGCCACTGCATTCAATGATATTATCCTCACTAAAATGCACATTCAACAGAAACTTAACTGGACTAACCAAATCCAATCCAGCCTGAAGAAATTACTCCTTCACAGCTTGTATGGAATTTGCTCACAAATATTGGCGATTGTGCTTTCAAGCATCTTGAAAACCTCAGATAACCATCTCAATTGAGCTTGTATTCCAATGTTCAGGAGTAGACCCTAGCCTGTACTGATTTTCTAACCACAGACAAATCTTGAATTAGGAATTCCTGACAAGTACTCAGTGGCCAACTCCCTACCATATCAATCTAGTAAACTGCTTAGCTTCTCCAGCAGTTCATACTGGATGAATGCATCCAAATTTTAAATTTTAATGCAACTTGGTGGACTGATAACTTTTTCTTTACCAAAGTCACTCTAGGTTTCATGTTGTGTCAAGTCTCTCACCTGGAGTTAACCCTATTCTCAACATTGTTTAGGATGGGCAATGCTTTCCCACCAAACACATGACCTTAAATCAATGCATCAAGAACACTGATCTGTGTAGAACAGCCTCACGTAAGTGTTGGATGTAGCAAAATAACTTTGCATTTTTAAAAATTCATTTGTAGGTCGTGGGGTCGCTGGCTGACCAGCATTTATTGTCCAACCCCAGCTGCCTTTGAGGTGCTGTTGATGAGCTGCCTACTTGCTTTCCAATCCCCATAGGGAGGGAATTCCAAGATTTTGACCCAGCGACGGTGAAGGAACAAAGATATACTTCCAAGTCAGATAGTGAGTGGCTTGGAGGGAACTTGCAGGTAATTGTGATCCTATGTATCTGCTGCCCTTGTCCTTCTAGATGGATGTGGTCATGGGTTTGGAAGGTGCTGGCTGAGGATCTTTGATGAATTTCTGCTTTTAGACAGTACACACTGCTACTAAGTGCCAGTGGAAGAGGAGGTGGATGTTTGTGGATGTGGTGCTAATCCAGTGGGTTGCTTTGTAGTGGATGGTGTCAAGCTTCTTTAGTGTTGTTGGGGCTGTATCTATTCAGGAAAGTGGGGAATATTCTGTCACAGTTATGAATTGTGACTTGTAGATGATGCACAGACTCAGAGTTAGGAAGTGAGTTACCCGCTGCAGTATTCTCAGCCTCTGACCTGCTCTTCTAGCCACTATGTTCACATGACGAGTCCAGTTGAGTTTCTGATCAATGGTAGCCCCCAGGAGAATGATTGTAGGGATTCAGTGTGCAAATGTTACTTTCTACTTGTCAGCCCAAGCCTAAATATTGTCCGGATCTTGTTGCATTTGCATATGAACGGCTTCAGGATTTAATGAGTTGCAGATGGTACTGAACATTGTACAATCTTCAGTGCACATCCTCACTTCTGACCTTATGATGGAGGGAACATCACTGATGAAGCAGCTGAAGTTGTTTGGACCCAGGATACTACCCTAAAAAACTTCTGCAGATATCCTGGAGCTGGGATGACTAACCTTCAACAACCACAACCATGTTCCTATGTACCTGATAACAGGTCATTCTGCTATTACGCGCATTTCCTCAGTGCGAATTTGTTATAACGCAATTGACGAATTGTGGACATTGGTTATAGCGGTTTGCTACAGCAGATTTCCACAGGGCGATTTTCTCTAGCATGAGGTTACAGAGGAACATAGCTGCCACATTATAGCAGAACAACCTGTATGACTCTAACCAGTACAGAGTATGCCCTGATCCCCAATGATTACAGTTTTGCTAGGGCTCCTTTATGGTCGAATGCAGTGACTCAATGTCAAGGGTTGTCACTCTCACCTCTGGAATACAGCTGTTTTGTCGATGTTCAAACCCAGGCTGTAATGAATACAGCAGCTGAGTGGCCCTGGTGGAATCCAAACTGAGCATCAGTGAGCAGGTTATTGCTGAGCAGGTGCTGCTTGATTGCATCGTTAATTACATCGTCCATCACTTTACTGATGATCAAGAGTAGAATGATGGGACAGTAATTGGCCAGATTGGATTTCTCCTGCTTTTTGTGCACAAGATATAGCTTTTATTTCAATTGTATTATGCTTAAAGCAAACACTATACATATTTTATACATTACACAATCTGTAAATACCATCCAGAGAATGCAAAAATAAAACCAAACATGACAAAACTGATCATAAAACCTATCTTAGTAAATTGGTTAACTTTAGGTACCAGGGAATTACATTAGGAAGTGATAAAACAGGAAAGGATTGATTTGTTATGGAGATAGACGCACTGAATCAAGCTTCTGTCAATCCACTATACGAAAAAGAAAACAATTTGCCCTTTGATCATAATTCTTCTTGCTAAATATAATCTGTGGATTATATTCTATAATGCACAACTATTTTTCTTTTCACAAACTGTACTCATTAGATTTCAATAATGCGTTATGGAAAGCTGAAGCTACACTTACGTGAAATCCTGCAAGATGACACGAGCAGGTTTAAAAGGCACTTCAACACCATTGTGTTGGGTCACCTTCCAGTTCAATATGTTTTCAACATCATCTTTCTTCACAAGAAAACAGTCACAGTTTCTGACTGCTGCTTCTAGAAGTACCCGGATAGAGAATGGCAAGCGTGCTATCAAGGGAAAGAAGAGTGAATGTCATCTTAAAATAACTTAGGATAATAATTACAGCATAAAAATCGCAGAAGCGTCTGGCGTAGATTTCAGAAACAGCACTGTTAAAGATATAGTGGGGAGAGAGGAAGAGGAAAGGGGAGAACAAAAATAACTTGTATTTATACAGCAACTTTAACCAAGTAAAAAGGTGATTCACAATTTAACACACAGAGATATTAGGACTTGTAACCAAAGGAATATTCAAAGTAGTAAACTTTTGCACCTTAAATGAGACAACAGGTGTAGGCAAATGGAAAGCTTTATGGTAGGAATTGCAGAGCTAACGACCTTGGTGACTGAAGGCCACTATGGGAATGGCAAAGAAAGTGGAGGAGAATAACCAACAGGGCAGAGTTGTATCAGAAATATGATTATATCAACTAGATTCTCACTTAGTTACCACAGACTATTAACATCAAATGCAGAAACACTATTCATTAAATTTACTTAAGGAAGGACCTGTTATGCTCTGCAGACAAATCAACAGCTTCTCTTCTAATAATAGCATTTGCTGTTGGTACAACTCCTGAATAACGTATAGATTCTAATCAAGACCATAACATTTAGGAGCAGAATTAGGCCATTTGGCCAAAAAAGCCTGCTCCACCATTCAATTATGGCTGATATGCTTCTCCACCCCATTCTCTTGCTTTCTCACATAAACCTTGATCCCCTTGCTACTAAAGAACTTAGCTATCTGTCTTTAATACACTCAGTGACACAACATCCACAGCCTCTGTAGCAATGACCTTCGCAGATTCACCCTCTATGGCGGAAAAAAATCCTCTTCATCTCAGTTCTAAAGGAAAGTCATTGGGTCCTAATCTCTCTTACTCGTGGAGGCAACATTTGCAGTTCTACTCTATTTAGGCCCCTCAGTTTTCTGTCAGATCCCCCTTCATCTTTCTGAAGTCCACTGAGTCGAGTTCTCAACCACTCCTCATATGCTAACCCTTCATCTCTGGGATATTTCTTGTAAACCTCTTCTCGACCCCCTCCAAGGCCAGCACATCTTTCCTTATCATACAGAGCTCAAAACTGCTCACAATATTCCAAATGCAGTCTGGCAGAGCTTTATATAACCTCAGCAATATACCCCTGTTCTTGCATTCTACCTTCACAAAATGTGTTAACATTGCATTTGCCTCCCTAATTGCCAACTGAACCTTCATGTTAACCTTAACAGAATCCTGAACTATGACTTCCACGTCCCTTTATATTTCAGATTTCCAAAGTCTTTTCCCTTTAGAAGATTGTCTATACCTCTGTTCTCCCGAGAGTGCTGAACCTCACATTCTCCTCGCTTGTCAGAGACCTTCTGCAGCTGCCCTGCCTCCTCAACACTACCAGTCCCTCCACCTATCATTGTCATCTACAAATGTAACACTTCTCCAAGTTCCTTTGTCCAGATTATTAAAGTGTAATGTGAATAGTTGCGGTCCTGCAGAACTCCACTGGTCACCAGCTGCCATCCTGAAAAAGGCTCCTTTATCCCTACTCTCTACCTTTTGCCAGTCAACATTCCATATGTAACACCTAATACAATGGGCATAGGCTTAGCAGATATCTTTATGGCACCTTGTCAAAGGCCTTTTGGAAATCCAAGTAGATCATGTTCACTGGCTCTTTTTGTCTAAGTTGCTGATCAATTCCTCAAAGAATTTTAACAGATTTGTCAGGCATGACCTCCCCCTCATGAAGCAGTGCTGACTCAACCCTATTTCACCAAGTGCTCAGCAATCTCATCCTTAATAAGAGACTCTAAAATCTTACCAATGACAAGGATCAGGCTAACTGGCCAATAATTTCTTGTTTTCTACCTCATTGAAAACCCTGGGATATACAGTAGTCCATTCTGTCTGGGTGATTGATCCATTTCAAGCCTTTCAGCTAGCCTATCACCTTCTCCTTAGTGATAGCCACAAGACTCACCTCTGACCCTTGACTCTCTGGAATCTCTGATATGCTACTGGCATCTTCCACCATGAAAACTGATGCAAAGTACCTATTCAGTTACTTCACCATCTGTGTTCCATATTACAACATCTCCAGCCTCATTTACGAGCAGCACAATATTCATTCTTGCCTCTCTCTTACCTTTTAGATATTAAAAAAACTCCTACAATTTTTTTTTATATTACTAGCTGACTTGCCATCATATTTCATCTTTTCCACCCTTCTAGCTTTCTTTAATTGTCCTTTACTGGTTTTTAAAGGTTTCCCAATTTTCTGGCTTCCTATTAATCTTCTCCACATCGTATATCTTTTCTTTTGGTATTATATTCTCCACATTTTATTATCATACACCTTTTCTTTTGTTATTATATTGTCCCTGACTTTTCTTGTCAGCCATGGTTGCCTCCTCCTCCCCTTAGCATGTTATTCCTTGGCATGAATTCTGTTGTGAATCCCAGATTATCTCCAGAAACTCCTGCTATTGCTGCTCCACCAAAAGGACTTGCGCACTGTGAACTATATAGCAATGGGATCTTTGCTCTGTGATCAATATGATAATAAATTGTGCCCCTTTGGTCATTTTCTAACAATTTAATCATTTGGATGTAGAGCATACACTTATTTTTTTAGTTTCCAATGTAAACTGGAAGCACTTGATGATTTATCTCAAAAGTGCCTTTATGAAAACCCTCATCCTCAAAGATTCATGGGAATTAGGAGATGATGGATGTGAGCTAACTAGTTACAAGCCTAGACATAAAAATTATTTTTGCAACTTCCATTGCTTTTTGTTTTTCAGTTTTAGATTTCTCAGTAACTGTTGTTGTATGATGGTAGAATAAGCTCAATTTCAATGTCCTCTTGGCACCTGTCACAGCAAAGTATGAGTGAAAATAAAACCATTAAGAAACATTGTTAACTGTCTACTAATTGCATGCTGAAACGTATTCAAGTGGTAGGCATTAACTGGGAAGCCATTTGTCCTCCTACATCAGGTGTCCTCAAGGACATTATGGAGCAGTGATAGTGACCCTAACTCTGGGACAGAAGGTCCAGATTCAGGTCCCACCTCATGATGTGATGTCCAAACAGGTTCATCAAAAATAATTAAAGATGCCCTTTGACTTGTTTTTTTATTTGGTTTTCAAAGATTATATGATGCAGACTGAAACAGTGGTTGTCAGGTTTAGATATACATGTTTGTGATGTGACCTCTACAAGTAAAAGACTATGAAGTGTGTAAAACTTAGGTCCATTCTATCCATCACTGACATTTTTCTGAAATAATTTACACCTTTTAAGCTGCAAAAGGATCCTACTATCCACATTTCAATATGAAATGATTACACTTGCCTGTTCATTTCATAATCCATAATTAAACAGTGCAACTTATAACAGTGAATAAACTATAATATGCACAGGAATATTATAATTCCTCCTCAGAAGTCAACACCCTAATGGTTAAAGAACTGCAGCATTGTTTTTTTTTCCTTTTTTTGCACATCCTGAAGAGGAGGCTTGAACCATTAGCTTCCAACGTGTAGCACTCAGTAACAATGCAGTTTAAAATTTGCTGAATTCTCCAAGATTGTTAACTCAGTGGCCTTGTGCCAATCAATTCAAATACATACATCCAGTGGATAACCAATGATATTTTGTACTTCCTCACCATATCTTTCATCTCCCAATTTGCACAGATTGTAGAACTTCTTTTCCTTCCTGTTAGGATCAAGGGGCTCCAAGAGGTCAGCATATGGATTGCTCATTATTTTCAACATACCCAACGGTCAAGAAGGATCACCTAAGATGTAAAAAAAATTAAAATGTTTTTGTTAAAATAAAGTTAACAAGTTTATTTTAGGACCCCAATATTAAGATGCACCACATTAGAGCCAGTGAGCATGTCACAGAGTTCCTACAGCACAGAAAGAAACCCTTCAGCCCATTGTATCCATATTGCTCACCAAACATCCATCCATTCTAATCCCATTTTTCAACACTTGACCCACAGCCTTGCAAGCTATGTTGTTTCAAACGTTCATCTAAATACTTCTTAAATATCTTGAGGGTGTGTTTAGATCATTAGTTTACTCTGAAAACAGTAAGGTTAAAGCACAGAACCCATAGTATACCACTGGACACAACATTCCAGTCACAAAAACACCCTTCAACCATCACTCTCTGCTTTTTGCCATTTAGTCACATTGAATCCAATTTGCCAAATTGCCCTGGATCCCATGGGCTCTTAGCACTTTCACCTCACTTTTTATACCAGATCAAATGCACTACTCCCATCTAGTCACCTCCTTGATAAAAATCAAATTTGTTAGACATGATCTCCCCTGATGAAGCCATGCTGACTGAGTGGAGATTGATTTGGTCCCTCAATTTTTCCAATAAATTCCCCTATCACTGACATTAGACTCACTGACCATTGGAACACAACTAAAAGAATATTACAAGAGACTGGATTTAATGTAGCTTGCTGTGGCAGTACGTGCAGCTGCTCGACCCACTTCATTGCAGTAGAAAGTTGCACATTAATCTGCCAACAGTAGGAAACACACTCCCCCAACTTCCTAGTTGAAGGCAGTAATGACCAATGTAGGAAATTTGCACACCCGCAGCACGGTGTTCAAGACTGAGCATCAGAATTTAATCAGGGCTCAGAGATTAATTGCAAGTGGCACAGGTTTTCCTCTGTCTCCTGAAGACTGCCAGACAAACCGTTGTGGTTTACTGATTTTTTGGGGGGGGTTTGGTAGATGGGAAATCCTCATTTCAAAGTTCACTTAGTGTCTGATTTACCCAACAATTGTGAGGAGAGGTTACTGCTGAAAGCCACCTTTTATCGCCTTGTCTCCAAAACACCTGAACCCATGTCCCAAAACACCCAGTATCCCACCCTCGCTGGTCAGAGCTCAGGGATCCACCAATGATCCTGCCAGTATCTCTGGACAGGCAAGATTTCCACCTCAGGGCCCTGAATCCCAGGGAAGGGTCAAAACTGAGAGGTGGGGGGTCACTGGACTCAAAACATTAACACTTTTCTCTTCATAAGTGCTGCCAGACCTGCTAAGTTTCTCCAACAAGTTCTGCTTTTGTTTCAAGGTCCAACATGGGCAGTCAAATATCTGAAGCCCTGTCCCACAAAAGCAACGGAGGCTTCAACCAATCCTGAACAGTGAACAGGACCTGCCTGGCAACATTAAATCCCACCTATGGATTAACACGATCTGTCCTATTCTTGCACCCGCAACAAACCAAATATCATCTGTAGAATGGGTGGGTGTAGACTGGGTGACTGTTTCACAGAACACCTACACTGTGTCTGCAAAGGCCCTGAACTCCCCATTGCCTGCCACTTCAACACACCATCTTGTTCCCTGGCCAACATCTGTGTCAGACTTGCTAGCGAAGTTCAGTGCAATCTGGAAGAATAACATCTCATTTTCCGCTTGGGACTCTCCAACCTTCTGGATTCAATATCAAGTTCAACAAATTTGAGGCTTTGGCATTTTCCCTATATTTTGCCCCACCCTCACACACCAGGCCTTGTTATCACATGGTCTGCCATTAAACACAACTTATTGTTGGCCACTAATAGCGCCATTAGTAGCAACTCATTCTCCTAAGCTGACTGCTTTCCACCCTTTGTCTGCCCAACTGTTTTTCTCTCGCTTTGGGCTCTATCTCCATCTATCATGTAGTCTGTATCACCACTCTAGCTTCTTCAGAAAGAAATGCTTTCCTAACTACCATGAATTCTGAAGAGGAGTCACTGGACCCAAAACATTAAATCTGCTTTCTCTCCACAGATGCTGCCAGACCTGCTGAGTCTTTCCAACAATTTCCATTTTTGTTTGATTTCCAGCATCCGCAGTTCTTTTGGTTTTTCGATCAATGCAAAAGCCATTAAGTTCCAAATAACCCGAAATGAAGCCATGTAGAGGTGTTTAGTATTATGTTCTATTTGTAATTCCTCAGATAATGAAGTAGCCGCATATACATAAAGGAAGATCTGGACAAAATCCAGTCTTAAGCTGATAATGGGCAAGTAGCACAAAATAGACAGTTATAAATAGTAAGCTGGTACTGTCAGTAAACATATTATGGGTCCAAATTAAGAGTCATGTAGGCAGAACAAAGGAAAAAATGCAAATGTTGTTTGTGGATTTTTATTGTCCTTTAATTTATCAAGGCATCATACAAAATACCAATTACACACTATTATAAACTGTACTTTCAGCAGAACATGGAACAAGAGGTCATTCAATCCTTCATGTCCATGACTCATTTAAGATCATGGCTGACCTGTATTTTTAAGCCCCATCTAATCACCTTGGTTTCATTTTTTTTTAATACCATAACCCTTCTGAGTCACTGGACCCGAAACATTAACTCAGCTTTCTCTCCACAGATGCTGCCAGATCTGCTGAGTTTCTCCAGAAATTGTTGTAGTTTTGACGCAACAATTGCAAGAAGATAGTTTCACATTCCACTGCCTTTTTTCATAAAGAAGTGCTTCCAGTCATTGACGCTACGTAGACTAGCTTTAATTCTGAGGTTATACTGCCTTGTTCAGAACTTTTACTAGTAGAAACAACTTTCATTTATCTTGGTCAGCGGAGCTGAATAAACATCCTGGTATTGAATCTGATGCTTATAATTGACTGTGTGCCCATTCTAGGAGAAAGTGAGGACTTTCCAGCAACACATTTCCAGCTGTGAGCCCATTCTAATCTTTAAAGTCTGTATCAACTAGATGTAGATTTCTCCAGTAGTGGAAGAGGCTTAGTCACTAATAAATCCAACTAGGAATTCAGAAGCCTCTTTAGCCAAAAGGTGGTGAGTGTGAAATTTACTATTTGTATAGATTTTTGGTCTTGGTTTCGAGATGCATGCAATCCCACATTAACATATCAAAGCAATTGTCACAATTGAATTAATCAAATGAATTAATTGTAAGGGAATATACACAATTATGTTAAACTTGTTAAGGGATCATGCTTTGAAAAACACAAGTTCAGTCAAATCTGTATAAAACATTGATAAGACCACATTTGCAATACTGTGAAAGTTCTGTACATTAAAAACATCAGCAAAAACTTGACAGATGAAATGTAATGTGGGGAAAATGTGAGATTATGCACTTAGGCAAGAAAAATAGAGCAGCTAAATATCACTTAAACAGAGAGTGACTGCAGAAAGCTACAAAACAAATGGATTGGGAGTCCTCATCCATGAATCACAAAAAGCTAATATCAAGTTCAGTGAACAACAGAGAAAACAAATGGAATAGAAAGTGTAGGGAGGTTTTGTTAAAAGTATCCAAGGCACTAATCAGACCACAGCTTGAATACTGTAAAGAGTTTTGTGCCCATTCTCTAAGGAAAGATATAATGGCATTGGAGGCTGCCCAGATAAGGTTCACCAGGTTGCTACCAGGTATGAGGTATCATCTATGAATTTGAAGACTGGGTAATGACTAGTGAGAGGTCTTTCAAATTATAAAAGAAATTTGATACAGTAGAGGTAGGGACAAATTTGCCACTTACAGACAAAATCAAAACTAGGGGACCACCTATATATCTAGCCCTAATAAATCCACTAAGGAATTTAGGAAAAATTTCTTTATCCACTGAGTAATGGGACAAATATAGTTACCACATTTAGTTGTGAAGAAAGAATAAAAGTATTTAAGGGGAATCTAGCTAAATGCATGAGGGGAGAACGGAATAGAAAACATGCTAATTGGATGAATTGAAGCGGGTTGGAAGAGATGAAATTTTAAACACTGAATAGGTCAGGCCATCTGTAAATCCTATTAAATTCAATATACTTCTTCAATCACATTAAACATCTCAATTATAATCACTCCTTTAATATTCTACCTCAAAGAAAGCCTAATTAATGCAACATCTACCTAATTCCTTCATATTGACATCCAAAATTACTATGTATAAACAGAAGATGCAAGAGGCCAAGTTCAAGTCTCACCAACTCCAGGTGCATCACAGCACACTTGAAAAGGTTAATTCAAAATTTTTAAAAAGGATGCTTCACTACCTTTTCATCAAACCAGTTATACCTACAATCCGCAAATATAGTACAATCTGAAATGTGTTGCCCTTCCATAAGATTCGATATAGTATCTTCACAATAAATCAACAAATCAAAACTAGAGCTTCTCCAATTTAAAGTTAACATAGTAATCAGTGTACCGCAAAAATGTCCCATATTAAACAATATTTGCCAATGAGAAGAACTTAAAAGTTAATTCTTAATCAAAATGACATCTGTACAGACTTTTATTATTTGCCTCACTCCAAGTTCACCCTTCAATATTACACTACAGCAACATGAAAAATCAGGAATGTATTGGATGATTTATTCACCTTGTTCATCATACATTAAAATATATGAAGAAACCATAGAAAGTTACCACACAGAGCAGAGTTCATATTCATGCAACTGAACTGCAAGCAGTTTTAACCTGGCTTACAGCACCTCCGCCCAATTTGCACTTCCAACTACTGCATCCTGGCAATCCAGCCAATGATGTAGACCAATAGGCTGTGTCATTATCATTGGGGTGGGGGGGCGCACCACTGGTCTTTGTGATTAAAATTTAGACAGTGGAATGATAAATGACCAGATGATGAAAATGATGATGCCCATCATATTGTATGGTGGTGTAGCCCTGCATTGGCACACTCAGGCCGCAGTGGTAGCAGAGATTTATGACAATATTCTTCTATGACCCGGATGGATTAGCGGGGTATAACGGAGGTAGGAGTACATCTGCGTGCATGCAGCCATCTGTCCCTGTCCCTGTGTCTTCAAAAGAATTTTCTCTCATGTGCACCAAATGCTATCTAAATCTTGGGATATGTTAAGTGTCATTCTGGATCTTGGTGCTCCACAAAATCTCAACAGGACAGTGATAAGTCGAGGGCGTGTACTCTACCTTTAAAGTGAGAACAAATGTCGTAGAAATTGCCCATCTAACATCTTGCTCTCAAAGAAATTAGACAACACTTGCTACCAAAGTACGTTTTCATGTGAAACATATTCGCAGTAAAAACAAACTGAATGACCCAGGGTGATCCTCAGCTGGAAGAGATTGAAGACATAAGATGACAGTGACTGTGTGGTTTTGAAATTAAGTTGATGTAACTTTAGTAAATGTCATATTGTAACACATATTGTTATAGAGTTGGAGGCAGATAGTAAGCAGTTTAGAGAAAGGGGGTTTAGAGTTGTGAACAGTTGTTAGTTAATGTTCACTTTTAGAGTTAAAAAATAAATTGATGTTATTTACTTTAAATTGTGGAATTTGGGAGTTCTCGGTCACTCATTTTAACAGATTACAAGGCGAAGCAAGCTTTTCTGCGTGTTTGGTTCAATTAACAGAGGGGTTCACCTCCATGTCATAATAGATTGGGGGGCTCGTCATTCAAGATTTGGACAGATTTAAACACATCCAGTCAGGGACTTGGACAGATTTGAACTGCTTTCAGGTATGAAAGATCCCAGCAGATTTAAACACTTGCTAAATAATGCCCTAGATTTTTAAATAAAATAAGTGAGAAAATTTGTTTAATTTCAGTTACTTGTGGTTGGTAAAATTAAAAGATGAGGGAAATTATTGTTAACATTGCAAAAGAGGTTCTGGGGTTTGAAGATGCTTCCCAAATTTGTTAAATTCAGAAAGACGGTAGAAGGACGTACTTTTAGAATTAGCAAATAGGTTAGAATTGGGTTTAACCAGGGACAAAAGGAAAGCTGAAATTGTAATAGAGTTGGTCAAGCTCTTAGGTGTATCAGAGAAACAGACAAGTGCAGTAGAATTTGGGGCGGCACGGTGGCTCAGTGGTTAGCACTGCTGTCTCACAGCACCAGGGATCCGGATTAGATTCCTGCCTTAGGCAATTGTCTGTGTGGACTTTACACATTCTCCCAGTGTCTGCATGGGTTTCCTCTGGGTGCTCTGGTTTCCTCCCACAATCCAAAGATTGTGAATTGGCCATGCTAGGTTGCCCAGGGATGTGTAGGTTAGGTGCATTAGTCAGGCGTAAATACTGAGTAGTAGAGGAATGAGCCTTCGGAGATTCAGTGTGAATTTGTTGGGCCGAAGGGTCTGTTTCCACACTGCAGGAATTCTATTTCTAATTAGAAAAACTTAAGTTGTAATTTAGGCAAATGGAGTTAGAAAATAAAGCAAGAAAAAAAGCCATGCTAGAGGAAAAAGAAAGGGAGAGAAAGTTCTTAGCCAAGCAAAAAGAAAGAATTTGAACTTCAGAAGCTGTGAATTAGTCAAGAAAGTCAAGTTAACAGGATGGAGATAAAGAGAGAAGGTAGGGATGTAAACAAGTATGTTAAAACATCGCCACGTTTTGATGAGAAAGTCTTTGTATCTTTCTTTATTTCATTTGAAAAATTAGCTAGACAGATGGAGTGGCCAGAGAACTTGTATGTAATGCTAGTTCAGACTAAGCTGGTCTCAGGGTTAGTGAGGTATTTGCAGCGCTGTCAGATGAGGGGTCAAGAGATTATGCTGACGTCAAAAAGGCTATTTTGAGTGCTTATAAATTGGTACCAGAAGCATATAGACAAGGGTTCAAAAACAATGAAGGAACTAGATCAGACATATGAGTTCCAAAGTAGTAAACATAGTAATTTTGACAGAAGGGTGTGGGCCTTAAAGATAGATAAGGCATACGAGGCTCTAAAACAGAGATTATTCTACTGGAAGAGTTTAAAAACTCTCTTCCAGAGATGATAAGAATTTGTGGATGAACTGCAAGTTCAAGAAGTGAGAACAACGACAGAGATGGCAGATGAATATGCATTGGTGCAGAAAGAGAAATTTAACTTCCGACAGAACTTCATCCTGAGACAGATAGAAACTGGGACAAGATCCTACTGTCATAAGTCACAGCAAGAAGCAAATACTAAAGAGAAAGATGAAGAAGTTGATTTTCAGCTAGCTGACACACTGTTTGATGTAATGGTTCAGGAAAAACCTGAACAGGAATAGGGTCAGGCAGAAGTATTTAGTCCTGAAAGGATAATGGGCTTACAACAGAAAGACAAAACAATAAAAAGGTATATATATTGATACATACACAGAAAAGGAATAAATGTATTCCTGAGGGTTATCTAAAGGATAGAATCCTAAGACAAAAATTAGGTTAGTACAAAGGAAAAGCGGGCAGAAGAGCACCAGATTGTGTTGCCCGTAACATACAGACAGGAAGAACTGCAGGTCATCTGGGTGAGGGGAAGACTCAGGGTAAGGGTACAAAAGCAATTCTATTGGCCTAGGCTGCATAAGTGTTAGATTCTTTTCCAGAGACTTCAATGACACAAGGTGCCATTCACGCACACTATCTTCTGCAAACAGTTAAAGTTTATTAAAGCTTGTAAAAGCTTGTATAAGCTAGATGACCCCCTTTGACCCTCTTCACAGGCACGCGAAGTCAGGTCAAAGTGATGCCCTGAACAAAGAAAGCACGTCCCTTTTATACAGGTTAGTTGCCAAAGCTTATAGATGGTCTGACCGCTCCCCCACAGTCACATGCCACTCAAGACACCCCACCCCCACCCCCAGTCACACATTATCCCAGGTACAATGGTAGGATGAGATCATCCTCAGAGATAATGTAAATGCTAATACCCTAATCCTGGGGAATCATTACGCAGACGATTTCCTGACTCACTGATTCCCCAAGACAATGCAGGTGTGACATACACAGCTTCAGGGAATGGCTTATGAAAGCATTTCTGAATGGAAGAGATTGAATGATAGTTTAATTTGATAATAGTTGCAGAGTAGCAGCAAATGACTGTAACTGGGGTGTGGGTGATTCCTGAATGTCGTCCCCACCCACTTCCAGATGTTCACTTAGTGACCGAAAGCTAGTGTGCCACCAATTAAACCTGTTGGACTAACCTGGTATTGTGAGATTTTTAACCTAACCTAGTCACATTTGCCAGCACTTGGCCCATGTCCCTCTAAACCCTTCCTATTCATATACCCGTCCAGATGCCTTTTAAATGTTGTAATTGTACCAGCCTCCACCCACTCCCTCTGGCAGCGCATTCCATACACGCACCATCCGCTGTGTGAAAAAGTTGCCTTTTAAATCTTGCCTCTCTCACACTGAACCTATGCCATCTAGTTCTGGATTCCCCTACTCCAGGGAAAAGACCTTGTCTATTCATCCTATCAATGCCCCTCATGATTTTATAAACCTCTATAAGGTCACCCCTCAGCGCCTGATGCTCCAGGGAAAACAGCCTCTCCCTTTAGCTCAAATCCTCCACCCTGGCAATGTCCTTGTAAATCTTTTCTGAACCCTTTCACATTTCACAACATCCCTCCTATAGAAGGGAGACCAGAATTGCACACAGTATTCCTAACCAATGTCCTATAATTCTGCATCATGGCCTCCCAACTCCTATACTCAATGCTGTGACCAATAAAGACAACCACACCAAACACTTTCTTCACTATCCTATCGCCCTGTGACTTCACTCCCAAAGAACTAAGAACCTGCACTCCAAGGCCTCTGTACAGCAACACTCCCCAGGACCTTACCTTTAAGTGTATAAGTCCTGCTAAAATTTACCTTTCCAAAATGCAGCACCTCACATTTATCTAAATTAAACACCATCTGCCACACTGGCCCCTCTGATCAAGATCTCGTTGTACTCGGAGGTAACCTTTGTCACTGTCCATTACACCTCCAATTTTGTTGTCACCTACAAACTTACTAAACATAACTCCTATGTTCACATCCAAATCATTTATATAATTGAAGAAAAGCAGAGGACTCAGCACTGATGCTTGTAGCACATCACTGGCCACAGGCCTCCAGTCTGAACAGGAACCTTCCACCGCCACCCTCTGTCTTCTACCTTCGAACCAGTTCTGAATTCAAATGGCTAGTTCTCAGTGTGATCTAACCTTGGTAACCAGGAGAAAGTGGTTGGAAGGTTGGAGCTGGATTGAAGTGGGGGGAGGTAAGATTTGGAAGCTGGTGAAGTCAACGTCGATGCTATGTGGTTGTGAAGTCCCAAGGCAGAAGATGTGGCATTCTTCCTCCAGTTGACAGATGGCTTTGATTTGGCAGTGGAGGCAGCCCAGGATGTGAATGTCCTTGGGAGGAGTGGGAGGGCGAGTTGAAGTGGTTGGCCACAGGGTGGTGGGGTTGTTTAGTGTGGGCAGACTAGAGATTTTCCCTCGACCACTCCACAAGTTGGCATTCTGTCTCCCTGATATAGAGGAGACCACATCGAGAGAAACGGATGCAATAGATGAGGTGGGCAGATGTGCAGGAAAGTTTCCGCTCACTTTTAAATGACCCTTTCAGGCCTTGGATGGAGGTGTGTGCGCAGGTTTTACACCTTGTGCGGCGACAGAGGAAGGTGCCAGCTGTAGATGGCGGGTTATTTAGAAGGGGGGGCCTGGACCTAACATGGGAGTTGTGGAGGGAATGGTCCCTGTCGAACACAGATAGGGGTGGGACCTGACTGTAGGTGGCAAAAATGGCCAAGGATAATGCACTGTATCTGGAGATTCATGGGGTGGAAGGTGAGGAGGACCTGAGGGCATTCTTTCCGTGCGGTTGGAGGGGTGGGTTTGAGGGTGGAGGTGCAGGGCATCTGCTATGTCCTGGAGTGGAATTGCTCCTCCTGGGAGCTGATAATGGCAAAGGCAGAGGAATTGGGAATATGAGATCACGATTTTACAAGAGGGAGAGTGAGAGGAAACATAGTCGAGGTAACGGTGGCAGTCGGTGGGTTTGAAATAGATATCTGTATTGAGGCAGTTGCCGGAGACAGAGACAGTGGTGTCCAGGAAGGGGAGGGTGGTGTCGGAGATGGTCTATGTGAGCTTGAGGTCAGGGTGGAAGGTATTAGTGAAATTGATGATCTGTTCAAACTCCTCAGAGCATGAGGTAGCACTGATATAGTCATTGGTGCAAGAGAGGAAAATATGGGGGATGGTGCTGGTGTAACTCCAGAAGAGGGACTGCTCCACGCATCCTATGAAGAGGCAGGCATAGCTGGGGCCCATGCCAGTTCCCACGGCTACCCCTCTGGTCTGTAGGAAGTTGGAGGACTCAAAGGAGAAGTTGTTTAGGGTGAGGACTGGTTCACCAATTGAATGAATATATTGGTGGAGGGGAACCAGTTGGGTCAGCAGGACAGCAAGAAATGGAGGTCTTGTAGGCTTTTGTCATGGGGGATGGAGGTGTATGTCCATTGCAAAAATGAGGTTTTGGGGGCCAGGGAATTGAAAATCATAGAGGATGTGGAGGACGTGGTTGGTGCCCCGGACATACATTAGGAGTTCATGGACCAAGGAGAACAGCACAGATTCAAGATATGAGGAGATGAGTTCAGTGAGGCAAGAGCAGAATAAGACAATAGGTCAACCAGGCAGTCAGGTTTGTGGATTTTGGGTAAGAGGTAGAACCGGGCGGTGCAGAATTGGGGAATGAGGTTGGAGGCTGTGGATGGGAGATCCCGAAGTGAGGAGGTTGTGGAGGTTTGGGACATGATGGTTTGGTGATGAGAGGTGGGTCATGGTCAAGGGAGCAGTAGGAGGAAGTGTCAGCGAATCAGCATCTGGTTTCAGCAAGGTACAAGTCGATGCGCCACACTACCACTGCACCCTCTTGTCAGCTACTGTGCTAACCAATCTACCATGAGGAAATGTGTAGAGGTCCTTACTGAGGTCCATATGGATCACATCCACCAATTGGGTAAGGCAGAATGGATTGCAGGCTCAGATACATGAATATTAATTTTACCTCCTTGACATTATCAAACCCACGAAGGACCCTTTGTTGATATGTGCTCTTGAAAACCATGGGGATTAGCTGTAGGCCCAAATATGGGGATCCTTTTTCTATTTCCACTAATTACGCCACAATAAACAGGGTGGCATAAGTAACTGGATTATTGGTCTGGCCATCCTGACAGGTTGTGGTCAGTGGGCTAATTGGAACAAGATCCTAGGGGGTGCCAAATGATCTCCGCCCTATGGAAAATAAGGTGGGGATCTTTAATCTTCACCTCTTTTGGCATATCTATGGGTTTGTTCTTCCATTTCCTGCCAATCTATCCCATTACCATTGTCCCCATCCAATTCTATTGTCCAAATGCACACATTTTCCCTTTTACACAGGGAAACGGGATGAAACTTTTTTCAATCTCACACTCATATTTTGATTGGTCTACACCACAGGCTCTGTTTTCTTTACCTGCCTTGTTCAGGATTCTGAACACATCCTGTAGGTTTTCTCAGTCAGCTTGGCTGCAGCTTTTTGGGCTGAGTTCCGATCACTGACTGTGTGCTGTGCGCCCGAGACTCTGTCGTGCTGGGTCTGAAACTGTCCCAAGTATCCCATGTTCACCTGGTACCTCTGCTGCTTTGATTCTTATTTTCTCTATTTCATTACTTAGCTTCACCTTTTCCTATTCTCTATCTCTCAGCTGCTTTACGGAACCAGCTATTACTTTAACCTTGCTGAGTTTTAAAGCATGCTTCCATTCAGTTTTCTGCACTGTTTTTCCAGCATTTCTGTTCTAGGGGTCCCAGACCTGATACTTGCTCACAGTATCAGTCGAGACACCTAGGCCAGTTATTTAGGTACTTTTTTTAGGACCTCCACCCACTGTAGGCACTGTGTCATTTCTCATATTGTTTCCCTTAAATTTGCTGCCCTCTCTCATGGGTTCCTGCTTTTTCACTTCTCCTTGACTCTGGGTTCCTGAGCATTTACACTCCTTTCATTCCTTGGAGTTTCCCAACCTTACTCTAGCTTCTCTGTGTCCTCATGGGTCTCTAACCCCAACATCTGGTTTCTCACCACCTGGTGGGTCCTCTGACCCTGTATTCGGCTTCCTTACCTCAATTTTCCATTCGTACCTTATTCTGTACTACCTCTGGCTATTTGTCATCTTCAAATTGTAAGCACTTTGGGCCAGAAACAATCACTGGTCAGAAACCTCAACCCTCTTTCACACAATTGAATCCTGGCGATCACGTGGAGAAGAGATCCTCTTAATTCAGATTCAGGCAGGATGTCCGAGAGTTCAAAGTTGGTGGGGTTTGATTTGAAGTTACATAAACACTTCTAAGCGAAGGCCACTAAGAGACACTAATATCATCCATTGTTTTGGACACTTCGACCAATTTATTTATTAAAAGCACCCAAGTGCTCGTCAGGAGAAACAGAATGTGGTTTGTGGTTCAACTTGATTTTACTCACAAAATATTCCTTATTAAAACACCTGGTGAGCATTTCCCAAATTCCCAACTATTTATTCTCAATCTAACTCCAACGATCTGAGAAAGGACATTACCCACAAAGATCCAAATGTTTGAGCTGGGCCACTGAAATCTCCTTCCTCGCCGACATAGGGCTGGCTCGCTTCCACAAAGGTAGGTCTTGTAGGTTCAGGGTGGATCTCTGTCCAGCTAGTCAGAGCTCCAATGCTGCTCCAGGTTAAGCTCTTGCTGAGAGTCTTCGCTGAAGGGGGTGCCATTAGGTATGTGTCCTTATCCCCTCTCATTCCATAATTTCTTGAATATTCCGTAGCCTTCGGCCAATAAGGCCATGAGCTGCAATCAAAGCATCCAATGGGATTGCGCCAAAACCTTTCACTGTTGTCATGCCAGGGATGTGTAAAGGGCACGTCCTCAGGCACTGGTTGGAAGTCAGAGTGAAATTTCGCTAATACACAATCCACTGGCTTCCCTCAATCTTATGACATTTTTGAACTTTGTTTCTGTTGTTCTCTGTAGCTAATAGCTGTTGTTTGCTGTTTAAATTAGTTTGACCAGATTTCTGTCAAGCCCAATTTGTCTGGCTGTGGGTCAATTTACAACATCCAATTTTCAGGCCTTGATACTATAAAATCAGAAGCAATCCACTCTCGTGTAGGGTTCTGGCTTGAACACAGTTGCCAAAACTGACAAAAGCAGGCTTTACATTTCACATCTTTGAATGAAAAATTATGACTTCCACTGAACACATTCTATATTCAAGTTATTTATCACTTCAAAATCACCATTTTACTGGCAGCTATTGCTCAAACAATTCACCCAAGTATAAATTTGTTTCAGCAACATTCAGTGAATGAGTGAAAATGGTAAGGAGGAAAGACATTAATTTCAATAGCTCCTTTCACAACCTCTCAAAGTATTTTATATCCAATAATGTCCAGTCACCTTCATCAGGTAGCAAATGTGGCAGCCAATTTGTGGAGCAAACTTCCTAAAATCACAATGTCATAAAGTTTTCATAAATCTTTATTTGGCATTGGTTGAGGGTAAATATCTGCCAAGACTCACTTATTGTGGATGCTTGGTTCAATTGCTAACTTATATCCTAAGTTACACTTCAGACAAATTTCTCCACCTCTAAGTAAAGAATGGAGGAAAAGATAAGAAAAAAATACAATATTAAAGATTACTTCTCACATTTTTCAACACCAAACCAACTTCATAACATAGCAGATAAAATCTGCAAGGTCACACTGATATCTGCCTAGCGTCAGACATAACACACTTCCAGTGTCTCTCAAACCATGTTCTACATTTGTTAACTTGATCATATGAAACAGCTTCCATTGATAATGTGACTTATCACCTAAATGTTCCACAGCATCTTGCAACCAATGACATAGTTAAATGACAACTCCAAGGCAAAATTAAGTAAGGAAGCCAACATGCTACCAGAAATTTTCATCAACAACAAATGAAACTGATCATTTTATGTTCTTATTTAAAAATGAATCAAAAGGACTTGGGAGGTGCAGGCAAGGTCAACATTCATTAATCATTCCAAGTTGCCTTGAGAAGGGCACGAATCTCTTTCTTGACCTGATGTCTATATGAAGGTGCTCCCAAGTGCCAGGATTATGACTCACAATGTTATTTATTGAGATGACCAGAGTTTTGAGAAGATTTGTAGCTCAGGTTGAGGTTCTGGATGTAGGATTGTTCGCTGAGCTGGAAGGTTCATTTCCAGACGTTTCATCACCCTACTGGGTAACATCTTTAGTGGGCCTCAAGCGAAGCACTGTACATGTTTCCTGCTTTCTGTTTATATGTTTGGGTTTCTTTGGGTTAGGGCCGTCATTTCCTGTTTTTCCTCCCTTGGGAGGTTGGGTGGTAGATGGGGTCTAACTTGGTGTGTTTGTTGATAGAGTTCCAGTTGGAATGCCATGTTTCTAGGAATTCTCGTACATGTTTCTGTTTGGCTTGTCCTAAGATGGATTGTTGTCCCAGTCGAAGTGGTTTTCTTCCTTATCTGTATGTAAGGATACTAGTGAGAGCGGGCTCTTTTTTGAAGAAGGTCATGGGATCTTTTGCAATTAATTACTGAAGGAGTGGCACCATGCTGCAGGTAGTCTCCTTCAACTGAAATGTAATTCAGGTGGAGGATGACATTTGCAGCACTCCATCAGTAATACCTGAAAACTGATCTTCCGTAATGTGCTAAAAAGTAAGATTTTGACACACCCCTCACTCAGAGATGAGAATGTACGAGTAAATACTTTTTAAAGAAATTCATTCATTCGCATACTTTATGAAAAACAGAACCATTGAACTGTGCGAAACAAACCCTAAACTCATACCATTCCAACACTGCATGTTTTCAGAAGTAAAGTGAAGAAAGAATAACTAACGCTCCAAAAATAAGAACAAATCCCACCAGAGCAGCTGCAGGATTTAAATTCAGACAGCGATATAAATGTAAAATTTTTAAAAATCAGTAACAGTGACCATGACACTACTGGGTTGCTTTTAAATTAACATCTTATCCAGTCCACAAATGCCCTTTAGGGAAGGAAATCTGCTATCCTTATCAGTCTGGACTCTGACTCCAGACCATCAACTGCCATCTGAAAAAAATCTAATAAGCTATTTAGCTTTCCAACCCGCAGAAAAATATAATAAGTGTACAGCAACAGTTCAACAAGGCAGTTCACCACTAACTTCAAGAGTAATTAGCAATGGATAAAATTTGGCCTCCAGTCAATCCCCATACCCTGCAAATCAATAAGAACAATACACACATCCATCGCAATCTAAAACACTCTTCAAACATTTTTTATGAGGTATATTGTTACAAATTTGCAGCATGCAATTCTTAACCCATTAAAAAATATTCTGCAAATGCTGCTGTAAAATCTATTGGTGTAACAAAATATGGATTCTATTGTATATAGCTCTAGAATATGAAGTGAGAATTTAGTGACTGATATTATTGTAAATTTAAGAAATTGAAAACAAAGATATATGCACTGAAAGGAGTAAAACAAAGCAAAAGAAATGCAATTTTACCTTCATTTCAACTCAATGGTGGGTTGATTCCAAACATATTCCTATGTTTTCTATATAATATACACGCTGAAGATTTCATCAATTGCTTACGTTTTTCCGAGCACAAGTGTCAACACACCAAATGATCAACTCGAATTAAATATGCTATGGTACCTCACTCTGAACAAAGTTATAACAGGTATTTTTCCACTATGGTAAATGGCAAATTAATACTTGATAAACACATTTATTATGCATATTAAAACTAAACAAAGCTGTCACAACAACAATGGCAATAAGACAAGTTGGAAACTTATTCCCACTCAATGAATAAAATTTGTTCTGAAAGTTGTAGGAAGACTAAGTACCAGAACACAGCAATGCATACATTACAACTGAAACCTGACAATTTTATTGTTGTACTCTGAATCCTTAACTGATTTATAAGCTGATAGTTAGTACACTTTAGTGGGTGTCAAGCAATCTTAGTGAGTGCCAAATTACTACTTTAATATATAGCCAACAGCTAAACTCAGTGCAGCTCATTTACACTTGTGACACAGTGATAGGCAGGGACATTTCCTCTACAAAAGACTTTATGTGCTATTTTTGTTTAGCAGAAGGTAGGGGGAGCATGTTGCTCTCTGTTGCTTTTGTTATGGCAAGGACCGCACCAGAGTCAAAATGTAAACTAACCAATACACTTTTCTTCTTTTTTATTTTGATATGTTAAAAATTTTGATTGTTTGAAATTTGCAATTCTTGCACTCAAAGAGTGCAAGACAAAAAAGCTTTGGCAACATGCTTGCCTTTCACATGAATTAACTGTTATGATAAATGTAATATAAATTCAGCACTGCATCCTCAAGCAGCAAAAGTTTATACCCAAAAGGAATTATTAATAAGATGGCAACATGCCACATTGCTTGACACTTTATACATCTAACAGAGAATTGATTGTTTTTTGCACAATCTAAATGTGGGAGCAAACTAATGAATGAGATATTTCTGGCCAACTTTTCCTTACAGATAGCATTCACAACTAGCACTATCCATAACTCCTAACAAACCAGCTATGACACATTGGCACTTTCTCCAAGTCCTGCCTGATTATAGGCAAATAGGGCCTATTCTGTTACAGTAGTTTGTCCTGACCTTTAACCTGTGGTCCCTCAGCCTCCCCAGCTCCTGCCTCTGATGCTGTCATTAGATAGAACACAGGACTTTCCCCTAGCCCTTCCTGCAATATTGCCATTGGACTTTTCCCAAGCGCTGCCTGCATTGCTGTCATTGCACAGGATACCAAACGTATACCCAGCAGTGACTGCATTGTTATCATTGCAGAGATACCAGACGTTCCCCCCAGCTCTGCCTGCACTGATCTTATTCCACAGGTGACTGGACGTTTCCCCCCAGCTCTGCCTGCATTGCTCTCATTCCACAGGTTACTGGACTTTTCCCCCCTGCCTGCCTGCACTGCTCTCATTACACAAGTTACTGGACCTTCCCCCCCCCGCTCTGCCTGCATTGCTCTCATTCCACAAGGTACAGAACCTTCCCCCCCCCGCTCTGCCTGCATGACTCTCATTACACAACAGACCAGACTTTTCCCTAGCTCTGCCTGCGTCGCTATCCTTAAGTGCAGGAGTTTCTCGCGCTGCCGCTCGAACCCGTTCACAGCGACTGAACATTTCTGGACAAGCCAAGCCCACCACGTCGCCATCAATAAGAGCTGACCGTCACCTTCTGAGGTCCGAAGAACAGGCTGCTTATCTTCAGCTCACTGACCGAACTGCTTCATTCAGCCAGCCGGCCTCTCATCGCTCCCGACTCCAATGCGCATGCACCCAGCAACACACAGCCCGCCGCGCATGCGAGTGACGTCACGACGGTCGGTCACGCCCCCTCCAGCGTGCGCAAGACCGCGTGCCTCTGGGTGCAAAGTTGTTTGCAGTGTTGCCAGTCACTGTCCATAGAAGGCTAGTTTGCAGTAGAGTCCTGTTGGCAGCCAGCATAAAAGAAAGACAAGACTCTGGGTTGTTTTTTGCTTTGCTTTGCGCTGCCCCAGAGTATGCTCAGGGCAGATTCCATTGACGTTCTCAGAGAGGCATTGCATGATTACCTGCACACCAAAACATTTGCAGGGCCATGGATATGTCAGAGAGTCATATAGCATGGAAACAGACCCTTTGGTCTACTCGTTCACACACTCGTTCACACCGACCAGACATCCCAACCTGATCTAGACCCATTTGCAATCATATTGCGCATATCCCACTAAACCCTTCCTATTCATATACCCAGCCAGATACCTTTTAAATGTTGTAATTGTACCAGCCTTCACCACTTCAGCAGCTCATTCCATGTATGCACCACCCTCTGCGTGAAAGAGTTACCTTTTTAAATCTTTTTAAATCATTAAACCTAATGCCCTCTAGTTTTGGATTCCCACACCCTAGGTGAAAAAAAAACTTGGCTTTTCACCTTATCTTTGTCTCTCATAACATGAGATTGCACTAGAAAAGATTCCTCAGATGAGGAGATAGTCTTCTAGGAGTCGCCATACCCCTGAGAGACCGATCATATCAATGTAGACTGTGGGAGGTTAATTTTCTTTTTCCTTTTCTTTGTAAGTATCCCTGACGTATATGTGTTGGCTACAATGCCTGTATAATAGTTATAATTGTTACATGTATGGATATTAGGAGGAGTTCAACTTGCACTAACCTTTCTTTTGCCTGAAGTCCAAATGTGAAATTCCAGTAAAGTAATTAAAAGGAGGAAGGGGGTTGAGGCAAAAGTGCAGAACCTCTGGAAAACATTTTCCTCCCAAATGCAGGGCTTTCCTAATGTGGCCCTACCTAAGGTCAGTTTTGATCAGTGGTGCACTGTTTTCTATCACGAAAGCCTACCCTCCAAAAGGCTTCTTTGCATGTTATGATTTTCTGACTCAGTTTTCAATGTATCTTCAGCACAGACCTGAACCAAGCCAACCCAAAGCTCTTATTCTACTCCTTAGTTTCGGGTTGTGCAATGACAGCCTGTGTTGCCAATGAATTCACTAATGACACCAGCCAGCAAGGGAAATTAGATCCCTTTAGTAATCAAATTCTGCAAACAGTTGCAGATAACAGTCTGAGATAAATCTAACTGATGTCTGCATTGATGACCATCTGGAAATTATATGATAAACCCATGGATCAGTAAACTACCCTCCCACAAATACCACAATAAAGTCACTAATGCATACTACTGTTTGGCTTGCTGCAGACTGTAAATCACCATACTTCAATTCTCAAGGCTTCATATCCAGTGTTGTTTGAAGTTGGCAAATAGGGTTGGATGAGATGACATCCAGTCCCAACTCTACTCTGTTGAGATTTATGCAGATCAAAGATGAGATGTTGGGTAAGCTGGAGGAAAATGTATTTTGCCAAGAATTTAAATGACAGGTGTGGAGCTTGCTGTATAAATTGTTGATCAATTATCCAAGTGCAACGAGGTTACCTTTTTATTCATGAAATCAAACATTTCAATTTGGTGTGAGTTTAAACTCTGGCAAGGCAGCAGCCTCCTCTCCTCCTCCAGGTTAGCTGGTGTTCTACATTGCTTTCACTTTGATCTGCTTCATTTTCATCTGACGCTTCTCCAGATTCTTTTGCTCCTAGTGAAGAGCAGCCTTCTCAAGCCAGTGCTAGATGGACATGATTGGACAAATGGCTTCCTCCTGCGCTGGAATATTCAACGGTTTTATGACTTTCATTTAAAATTGTTGTAAAAGCTTTGTTGGTGGAACAATTGACATTTGAAGGAACAATGAAGCATCCTTCAGTAAAGTGAAAAAGCACCTGCCCACTTTACCTTTGATGCAGGAAGGTGGGGCATTGCAGGGATTGACATATTGACAAATTTTAGCTATGAAGAAAGGTTAGTGAGGATGGAGTTTTCTTTGGAACAGTGGGGACTCAGGGGAGATTTAATTGAGGTGTGAAAAATTGTGAGGTCTTGGATAGTGTTGATAGGAAAGATTTACTTGCATTTGCAAGGAAATCAATAAACAGGGGCATGGATTTATAGTAATTAGTGAAAAGATTGGAGGGGAGTTGTTTTTCTTTATTATCCAGAGAATGTTGCAGATCAGGAAGTTACTGCCTGAAAGGACCATAGAGGCAGAAATCTTAATTGCAGTTTAAAATAGATGCATAATTGAGGTGCTTTGACTTACAGTATTTCCAAATTAATTTCCTGAACACTACTGCCTGTAATCCAGAAGGAAAATCATTAAAACCTAAAACATTTGGGTGCGTTTTCCATCTTTTCAACACTTCCATGATTAAAAATATTGCATATTTGGAAAATGTCTGTTGTCTGTTTGACTAACAGAAAATGAAGAACCTGCTCACTCTTCAATTGGCTGTGGGAAAGTAATTTAACATAGGGATGGACCAATGAGAGGAGAACATGCAGCAAGAGTTCTATGCGATATAACCTCCAGGAAAATGTCAACTGGAATTTGGAACCCTAGAGTTTATTTATTTAATGCTGATCAGTCTTTATGCTGCAATCAGTTATTAACCATCAACAAACCTGAGGACGTGATAGAGACAGGTACAATTAAAAAGTTTAAAAGACATTTGGACAGGTATATGGATAAAGTTGAAAAAATAAGCCCTTCTTCAGGCTTATGCCCGAAACGTCGATTCCCCTGCTCCTCAGATGCTGCCTGGCCTGCTGTGTTTTTCCACATTTTTCAACTCTGGTATTCCAGCATCTGCAGTCTTCATTTTCTCCCAGGTATATGAATAGGAAAGGTTTAGAAGGATAGGGGCCAAATGCAGGCAAAGAGACTAGTTCAGTGTAAACCTAGTTGGCATGGGCAAATTCGTCCAAAGGGCCTGTTTCTGTGCTCTATGACTGTAAGCATGCCTGTAAGTACACACCACACTTAACAACAATTAATTCTGAATACCTTTGGTTTATTTCTCAACATCTCCAACTACTCCCACCCCCCCCCCAACCATCCTGATTAACCATGAATACTAATGCTAATTGTTGGGCTTTTTCAGTTTTTTGTTGAAGGTCAAGCAAGAAAAAATAAAACCAGGATCAAAACGGTCACCTTTTTAGTCTAAGTGGTTCAACTGTGGGTTGTTTTAATTAATTTGTAGGACATGGGCTTTGCTGATTTGGCAGCACTTATTGGCTGCCTTGATTGGCTAGAAGGTAGTTCAGAATCGGCCACATTGCTGTGGGTCTGGAGTCACACAAAGGCCAGACCGAGGTCAGGACAGCAAATTTCATAACCTCAAGGCCAGTTTTTGATCATCGTTGACAATTGATCATGGTCACATCACCATTAGGCAAGCTCTTTACGCTAAATTTTATTGAAATCAAATTTCACCATCTGCCATGTTGAGAATGAAATTCATGGTCCCAGAACATTAACCTGGTCTTCTGGATTATGAGTCCAGTGACATTACCACAAATACACCACCTTCCCATTTCTTTCCCACGCAAAAGAATAATTTCTAATTCAACCAATATTGTTAAGAGTACATTTCTTCTGTCGTTCTGTAATTTGAGTTTGTTATACTAAGCGCACTGTTTCTTTAAATTTTAAAAAATGCAATTTCTTACATTGAGCATTGCCCAGGCAGATAGCCAGGATTTAAAAAAAGCACAGTACGTGCAGACTGGAAGCAATGGGTTCTGAGATTTCATAATATATCCAACCAAAAAAAACTCATTGGCAGCTTCTTATCAGTACAACTTATTTAAATTCTACTTGTTTATGTTACAGTTGGATTTCATTTTAAGATTTGGAGTTGCAGAGTGTTAAGTAATTTTGAAAGTTGTTTATACCTCCATTTCATGGAAAAGATGATATGCAGAAATCTTTGAAAAAACATCCATTACCAGACTGTGTGATGGTGTCTTTGTCAACACGTAGATGTTTTTCCCCGTGTAAATGATTCTGTCCTCTTTCAGATCTATAGTTGGATTTGCCATCTATTACATTGAAGGGTAGCAATCTATTCTCTCAGTTTGCAAACACATCCCCACACTCACAGTTGCCTGTCATTTTAATTTTCCCACACTGACATTTCTGCCCTCAGACTCCCAAGCTCTTCCAATGAAGTTCAAAGGATAACACCTTCTCTATCAAGAACACAAACTTTAAACCCTTTCTACTCATCATTGTGTTCAACAACAACAGATCATAATTACTGCTCCCATCTTTTTCACATTGCAATTGTTGTGAATGATTCTTGTCTTGTTACCATCCCACTTTAGCTTATTCCAACATCTTGTCAATTAATTTCTCCTGTCATCCATCCTATCATAAGCCTTCCCTTTTGAGCTTCCCCCTTTCCCCTTTTCCTGCTTCTCCACTGCATGCAAAAAGTATACAGATCGATTGGCAAGTTGATTCTAATTGACTGAGGCATTGCCAAGGAGAGTGTACCAGGGAACCAAAGTCCCCTGTGCTTCTGTTAAATTCAAAAAAAGGTGTGCTGTTGGTTATATTTCTTTTCATGCAGTATAATTTGTTGCTCTCTTTGAAACTTGGCATTGTTGTGCTTGGAAAAGCACAGCAGTTCAGGCAGCATCCAAGGAGCAGTAAAATCGACGTTTTGAGCAAAAGCCCTTCATCAGGAATACATGTCTGTGCTGTGCTTTTCCAGCACCACCAATCCAGAATCTGGTTTCCAGCATCTTCTTGTGTCTGACCTGGTGAGTGCAAAATGAAAAACTTTGACAGCATGTATATTTTTAGAACAAAATAAATTATATGATTATTGTAACAGTGGTGATTGTGGAAGCTTGCTGTGTACTGCCATGTCTCCTTGGTTTCAACAGGGAGTATATTTCAACAAAGGTAAAAATCAATACTTTCAAATAAACCTGTTGGACATTAACCTGGCATTGTGTGATTTTTAACTTTGTCTACCCCACACCAACACCAGCATCTCCACATCTACACTTCAACAGTACATCATTGACTTTAAAGGTTATTTGAACATTCTGAAATTGTGAAAGGTGCTACAGAAATTCAAGTCTTTCACTTTAAGTAGGAGTTATTTTGTTATTGATTAAAGTGAAGTAGTTGTGTGGGGAGATTAATCTAGATTCTAGTTTCACAAAAGAAAAATGCTATCTTGTATACGATTTCCAAAATCAACCTACCTTCAGATATCAGTCACTTAAAATTGTCTTGGATTTACTGTCGTTATATACATTCTAGTTTTTTTTTTAAAGTATCCCATTATCTCATTATCATGCACCATTTTCCAGCCAAGAAAGCTCAGTGAAGTGACTCATCCCATAGCTTCTGCCAATAATATTGAGTTGAATTGTTCCAAATTAAGAAGGATTTCAACAGAGTAATAAAGGAGAAACTAATTACACTAGTGGGGGTGGGGTGGGGAGTGAGATCTGTAATAGAATGCATAGATTGAAGATAATGGGCAAAAAAACAGGTACGATGAGAATTTTTTACATGGTGAAATGTTATGAAGTGTACAAAGTTAAAAAATCACACAACACCAGGTTATAGTCTAACAGGTTTAATTGGAACCACTAGCTTTTGGAGCACTGTTCCTTCAGCTAGTACTTCCAATTAAACCTGTTGGACTATAACCTGGTGTTGTGTGATTTTTAACTTTGTACACCCCAGTCCAACACCGACGTCTCCAAATCACGTGATGATGAGGAATGCACTGGCTGTAGTAACGTTAAAAAGGGAACGATTTGAGGGACTCGGCAAGATGGCGGCGATTCAGTAGAACTGCTGTGGACAGCTCTGCCTAACAGCCAAGGCATATTGGTGTTTTTTTTTACCATCTCTGGCCAACTTATATGGAGGAATTGTTAATTTAAAAACTTGAAGAACACATTTTCATTGACAATTTGGAGTGGGAAGGATACCAAAAGGAAAAGGAGCGAGCAAACAGCAGCAAGGAGGACACAGTAGCAGCCTCTCCCAAGCCCTAGGGGACCTCATAGACTCACAGGAATTGTCAGCGGCGATGGCAAGACTTTCCACCAAGTTTGAGGCTGCATTCGAGGAGATATGTGCCCAGGTGCAACCCATTGCATCCATACTGCAGAAACATGAAGGGGAGCTCCAGGATCTCTGGGAGTGGATGAAGAAGGTGGAGGGTTGAACCACTGCTTCAGAAGCGGCGATTGACTCCTCGTCTGGATGGATCCAGGTGCTGGAGCAGGAAGTGCGGGCCTTGCGAGACCAGGTCGACGACCTCGAAAATTGAGGTCAGAGGACAAATCTTTGGATTGTCAGGCTCCTGGAGGGTGAGGAAGGTGGGTAACTGGCTGCCACGGTTCCTGAGCATTCAAATTGAATCTGGACGGCTGCACATTGTAAGGGCGTCGGGTGGTGGTGCGCAGGTCTGGGCTGGTATAGCACCTTCGCCCAGTCCGAGTGCACTTGCACACATATAAGGACAAGGAAAAAGTGATAGAAGCCTCCAGATTACTGGGGAAAGATCCACTGGCAATGTTGCACAAGGGGTCAAAAATCATGTTTCTCCAGGAGTTTTCAGCTGCTGTAATTTGGAAGACGAAGTCCTTCAATTAAGTTAAAAAGAGGCCGAGCAAAGATTCAAAGAAGCTTTTCAATAAAAATACTTATTAAAAAAAAGGCTGAGGAACCTGAGCATCCAATACTCCATGAGGTACCCCTCAGTGCTCCGTTTCAGCCATGAGGACTTAGTTTATACATTTGACTCGGCAGATAAAGGTAAGAACTTTGTAGACACTTTAAAATAGTCTGAAGACTGGTCTGAAGAAAACGGTTAATGTTCGTCCTCTTTTCCTTCTTTCCCTATGTTTTCCCTTTTGCCTTCAAGGTTTTATAGTTGGTTTTCCTTGTAGCTTTTTGGTAGCAATAGTTGTTTGTCATTATGATTAGAGTAGTTTTTGTATACACAATTCTGCGATTCTATGAGTCTCCATTTACTTCTGCTCGGTGCATTGCAAGCAGGGTTCTCCCTCAGAGGGTCTCAAGGGTCTCAGAAAGGGGATATGGCTAAGTGTCTTGTTAGATGGTGCACCTGGAACATCAAGGGAAGTAATTTGCCTGTTAAAAGGAAAAAAAGTGCTTTCTAGCCTTAAGAGGGAAAGTATTGAAATCACTCTGTTGCAGGAAACCCATCTTGACGATGGGACACACATGAAGTTACAACAGGAGGGCTATGATCGGGTATTCTTTTCATCCTTTACTATTGAAAGTAGGGGAGTGGCTGTACTTATCCAGAAGAATCTTCTGTTCACATTATTAGAGCAGGTGAAAGATGAGCAAGGGTGGTTTGTGATACTTCAGGCCCTGATACATGGGAGGAATATGGCATTTTAAATGTCTACTGTCCTCCGGCGCATCCCCTCAAATTTTTGGTCAGTACCTTTTCTGAGTTGAGTGCCTTTGCAGCACAGCACATTATTATAGGGGGAATTTAATTGTCTTTTGAATCCAACAGTGGACAGGATCCTAGTGGGCCCCCAACTATTTTTTTGTATGCCAAGCAGATGGCTGACTTATGCGAGGAGTTGGGGCTGGTGGATATTTGGAGATATATTCACCCTACCGGCAGGGACTTCACCTTTGTTTCAAACCCACATAAATGTCACACGAGGATTGATTTTTTTTTTGGTTCCCTTGACCCTTCTGGCTTTGATTATGGGTTGTAAAATTGGGAACATAGCTATCTCTGATCATGCAGCAGTATATTTGGAGGTTCAGGCCAAGAGTGAAGGGCTAGGGTTACGGCACCAGTGTCTGGATCCATTTCTCCTTAAGGATTCAAAATGTGTGGCGTATTTTTGAGGGAGTTTTTTAAGTTTTTGACTATCAACTCAGGCATGGCTAGTTGTCCATCTATGCTATGGGAGATTGCTTTGCTAGGGGATTAGCTATTTCCTATTCGGCAAGAGTCATAGAGTCGTAGAGATGTACAGCATGGAAACAGAACCTTCGGTCCAACCCGTCCATGCCAACCAGATATCCCAACACAATCTAGTCCCACCTGGCAGCACCCGGCCCATATCCCTCCAAACCCTTCCATTCATATACCCATCCAAATGCCTCTTAAATGTTGCAATTGTACCAGCCTCCACCACATCTTCTGGCAGCTCATTCCATACACGTACCATCCTCTGTGTGAAAAAGTTGCCCCTTAGGTCTCTTTTATATCTTTCCCCTCTCACCTTAAACCTATACCCTCTAGTTCTGGACTCCCCAACCCCAGGGAAAAGACTTTGTCTATTTATCCTATCCATGCCCCTCATAATTTTGTAAACTTCTATAAGGTCACCCCTCAGCCTCCGATGCTCCAGGGAACACAGCCCCAGCCTGTTCAGCCTCTCCCTGTAGCTCAGATCCTCCAACCCTGACAACATCCTTGTAAATCTTTTCTGAACCCTTTCAAGTTTCACAACACCTTTCTGACAGAAAGGAGACCAGAAGTACAAGCAATATTCCAACAGTGGCCTAACCAATGTCCTGTACAGCCACTACATGACCTCCCAACCTCTGTACTCAATACGCTGACCAATAAAGGAAAGCTTACCAAACGCCTTCTTCACTATCCTATCTACCTGCGACTCCACTTTCAAGGAGTTATGAACCTGCACTCCAAGGTCTCTTTGTTCAGCAACACTCCCTCGGACCTTACCATTAAGTGTATAAGTCCTGCTAAGATTTGCTTTCCCAAAATGCAGCACTTCATATTTATCTGAATTAAACTCCATCTGCCACTTCTCAGCCCATTGGCCCATCTGGTCCAGATCCTGTTGTAATCTGAGGTAACCCTCGTCGCTGAACACTACAGCTCCAATTTTGGTGTCATCTGCAAACTTACTAACTGTACCTCTTATGCTCGCATCCAAATCATTTATGTAAATGACAGAAAGTAGAGGACCCAACACTGATCCTTGGGGCACTCCACTGGTCACAGGCCTCCAGTCTGAAAAACAACCCTCCACCACCACCCTCTGTCTTCCAACTTTGAGCCAGTTCTGTATCCAAATGGTTAGTTCTCCCTGTATTCCATGAGATCTGACCTTGCTAATCAGTCTCCCATGGGGAACCTTGTCGAACGCCTTACTGAAGTCCATATAAATCACATCTACTGCTCTGCCCTCATTTGTTCTTTGTTACTTCTTCAAAAAACTCAATCAAGTTTGTGAGATATGATTTCCCATGCACAAAGCCATGTTGACTATCCCTAGTCAGTCCTTGCCTTTTCAAATACGTGTACATCCTGTCCGTCAGGATTCCCTCCAACAACTTGCCCACCACCAACATCAGGCTCACTGGTCTATAGTTCCCTGGCTTGTCTTTACCGCCCTTTTTAAACAGTGGCACCACTTTTGCCAACCTCCAGTCTTCTGGCACCTCACCTGTGATTATCGATGATACAAATATCTCAGCAAGAGGCCCAGCAATCACTTCTCTAGCTTCCCACAGAGTTCTCGGGTACACCTGATCAGGTTCTGGGGATTTATCCACTTTTAACCATTTCAAGACAGCCAGCACTTCCCCCTCTGTAACCAACGACTGAAGGGGGAGCATCTACTTGAGACGCAGCTGAAAGCCGCAGAGGCGGCACATTTTGCAAGGCCTTCAGTGATCAAGTTACAGCGGATCACGGCTCTTCAGGCTACTTTGAAGTCAATACTTACACAAACTGCAAAGAAAGAACTTGCTTTTGCTAGACAAAGGCTGCTAGACAAAGAATGAGGATAGGCCAGGGAAGTATTTAGTGTATCTGACTAGGAAAAAGTGTGCTCCCTCATCCATTACTTCAATTAGAGATAGCACCAGGGTCCTTACATACGATGCCAAAAGGATTAATGAGGCGTTTAGGAGTTTTTACTCTGAATTGTATCAGTCTGAAGGTTGCAAGGATAGGAGGGCCAAGATGGAAGCCTTTTTTAAGAGCCTCAGCCTCCCGGGGGTAACCCTGGAACAGGCTTCCCTCCTGAATCCCCCTTGACAGTTCAGGAATTACTGGAGGCAGCTAGGCAACTGCAGAGTGGGAAAGCCCCTGGCCCTGATGGTCCCCTGGGTGTTTTTTTACAAGAGGTTTATAGGGATTCTGTCAGGGCTGTTGCTGGAAATGTACAATCCCTCCTATATGCCTGAATGCTTACCACCATCTTTGAGAGAAGCTAATATTTCCCTCATTGATAAGAAGGGAAATGTGCCTGATGATTGTGCCTCTTACAGGCCCATCTCTCTATTAAATTCAGATTTCAAGAATCTGTGTAAGATCCTGGAGCTGAGATTGGAAAAGGTGTTGCCCCGTATTGTCAAAGAGGATCAGACAGGTTTTTTTAGGGGCCATAGGTCCTCGAATAACATTAGAAGGCTGCTGAATATGATCCAAGCAAGTCAGCAATGATTGATCCAGGGGTTGGTGATTTCCTTAGATGCAGAAAAAACATTTGACTGGATGGAATGGCCATATCTCTTTCATGTCTTATAGCAGTTTGGGTTGGGTGGGGTCTTTGCTAGGTGGATGGAGGTTTTACATCGCCACCCTCTGGTCGCGGGGTGAAGTCTGGGAACCTTAGGATTGGCAGGGGTAGTTGTCAAGGCTGCCCTTTCTCACTGTTGTTATGTTGGTGATAGAGCTGCTGGCAGAGGCCATTCATCAGAACATCCACATAACCCTTCCAGAAGTGGGATTGAGGGCTCACGATGTCCTTCTGTTTTATTGGACTCGATGACCTCTGTACCCCAATTGATACAGTGTATCAATTCATTTGGGGCTATTTCAGGATATAAGATCAACTTTGCAAAGTTGGAGGCTATGTCTTTGGAGAACCTCAAGAAAGTGCCAGAGGTTGAAGGTGGCCCTAGATTCCCCTTTAAGTGGTCACGGGCAGGTTTCCGATACCCCCATGTTTAATCGGTTATTTGGGACTAATTTTGCTCACCTGCTCAACAATATTAAGCGGGATCTCCAGAGATGGGAGGCTCCTCCAATTTCGTGGTAGGGCCGAATAGCCTTTATTAAGATAAATGTCCTCCCTCGTTTGCTTTATCCCATGCATATGCTCCCTATAATGTTTCCCAGTTCAACGTTGCGGAAACTTATGGGTTGGTTTAGTTCCTTTGTCTTGCATCGTGTGCAGCCCTTCATCAAACTTACCAAATTGCAGTTGTCTCAAGGATGGGGAGGAGTTGATTTCCCAGACGTCAGGATGTATCAATTGAGTTCCACGCTGTGCTTTGTGTGTGATTGGGCAGGTAACGATCCGGACTCAATATGGCTGGATATTGAGGCCTCCCAGGCAAAGTGCCCTCTCATTAACCTGTTGTTCATTGATAAGATGAGGACAGTTATGAACCACTGCTGGAACCCAATTGTTATGAGTACAGTCAAGGCATGGAGGGTGATGCGTCAAAGTGAGGGTTGCTTATCCAAGACTTTGCCACTCTTTCCCATAGTTGGTATGCCAAGGTTCTGACCAGGGATGGTGGACTCAAACAATGGGCAGCAAGAGGAGTTTCCAGTTTGGGAGATTTGTTTGAGGGGGAGGTTATGATTCTTTTGAGCAACTGAGCCACCAATACGAGCTGCCCAGCAGAGATCTTTTCCATTGTTTTCAGGTTAGGGATTTCATCCAGAAGAAGACTACATTTCTCACTAAGCCCTATAAGCCCGATACAGAGAGGTTGTTGCTACGTGCCACAAGCACCCTTTCAGTTGGTGCTCTCTATTGCCTACTGGGTAGCAGGGCCTGACAGGATACTTACCAGTTATGTGAGGTATGGGAGCAAGAGCTAGGAGTGACATCTCTTCTGAAACATGAAAGGACATATGAGAGAACATGTGAAAAATCTCGATTTGTAATAGGATATGTGTTATGCAGTTAAAAGTTCTGCACAGGGTTCATCTGGCACCAGACCATCTGGCAAAGTTTTTAAAAAGGGCATATCCAATGTGCCCCAAATGTGAAATAAGTGTTGGTACTCTTACCCATTGCTTCTGGACATGCCACAGGCTCCGTGTTTATTGAAGCGCTGGGGCAGGAGAGATAGGGAGGGTATTGAGGACCAAAGTTAAAGTAGACCCAACAACTCTCCTTCTCGGACGACTGAATTCATCATCTTTAGAAGGACATGGGAAGAAACTATTTAATATTCTTATTTACAGTGAACGGAAGAATATTCTGATGAGTTGGGTGTCTAAGAACCCGCTGGGCTTGCTGGGATGGCAGAAATTAATTATGGAGCACATTTCCTTGGATTTTTTCACAAATATGGTGCACCACACAACTCATCTTTTTTTATAAGACATAGAGTCATAGAGTTATAGAGATGTACAGCATGGAAACAGACCCTTCGGTCCAACCCATCCATGCCAACTAGATATCCCAACCCAATCTAGTCCCACCAGCCATGGGAGCCTTTTTTGAGTTATTTGGACACAGATCTGTCTGCTATCTTAACTCAGGCGCTCATTTAACCAGGATGCTTAGATTTGCTGAGCCCTGGGCTCTGTAGGGGGGAATCCTGAGTTAATACGAGTATATATACAATGCTCCCATTCTTTTGTTTGGGAGCTTCGCGTGAGCAATGTTATTTTGTGTTTTTGTGTGTTCATTTGTTGCTTTTTCTTGTTTTATTAGTCACTTACTTATTTATTGGCGTTGTTTTGCACAGTGTTTCATATTGTTTTGTATTATAGGGTAGGTTAGTAGTTCGTTGACAGTAATTGTATTGTAATTTGCTTTTTTTAAATTATACTGGTATTTGTTATATTTCCAATAACTTATATTTTTGTGAAGTCAAAAAACATTTTGTTTTTGCGAATAAATATATTTACAAAAAAAAGGGAATAATTTATAAAGAGAAAGCTTTCCAGAGCTGTGAGGATCAGGCAGAATGCTCAGATAGCTTATCGAAGGGAATGAGCTGCCAGAGGAAGTGGTGGAGGCTGGTACAATTACAACATTTAACAGGCATCGGGATGGGTATATGAATAGGAGGGGTTTTAAGGATATGGGCCAAGTGCTGACAAATGGGACTAGATTAGGTTAGGATATCAGAATCTGAACTTGAAGGGTCTGTGTCAGAGAAATTAGTCCAATAAATTAGAGATCACAAAGCACAGTTTAAAGTGAAATTAACAAACAGTTTGTTGGTACGGCTATATTGCGGAAGAGAAAGTGACTAAACTCAAACAGCACAGATAGTCTGTCCAGGTAGCCAAAAGTTCTCTTCCCCGAGCTGAGGATGAAGCCAGGTTTTATGGGAATCTTGTACAAAGAGGTTAATTAAAATGGGGAAAGATACAATGTATTTGGAAATTAAGTAATCCAGTTACAATGATGATAATTGAAAAACACTTACCAGAAGAATGTCCTGATTGTTGATACAATGTAACATCCTGACAATATCAATGAGTTCTTGATGGGCTCAGGAGATTGCAGCTCTCTTTGCAAGTAGGTGAGAATGTCTCTTTTGAAACAGTAAGGTGCTTCCACTGTTCCTGTCCTGGGAGTGAGGCCCTTTGGTACTTCTCTGTCTGACCTGTCCTTTGAGAGGCTTGGATGTTGCTGTGTTATGAGACTGCCCTCGGGATTTTGGGATATCTGTATGTTGTTAGTGTCTTTTGGAAAGTGTATTTCCTTATCCGCGAGTGACTATAGTTCTGTCTGATTTCACTTGTCAGCCTGTTTGGTCACTGCTGAGGCATGCTGGGTGTTTCTGGTTTGGTTTGGCCAAGTTTGCTTTCCTATGTTCTGTGTGGGCCAACTATGGGTCAGCAGGGTGGCAGTTGCCCCTTAAGTCTCTTTCATATCTTTCCCCTCCCACCCTAAACCTATGCCCTCTAGTTCTGGACTCCCCCACCCCAGGAAAAAAGACTTTGTCTATTTACCCTGTCCATGCCCCCCATGATTTTATAAATCTTTATGAGGTCACCCCTCAGCCTTCGACGCTCCAGGGAAAACAGCCCCAGCCTATTCAGCCGCTCCGTATAGCTCAAATCCTCCAACACTTGCAACATCCCTGTAAATCCTTTCTGAACCCTTTCAAGTTTCACAACATCCTTCCGCTAGATAAAAGGAGAATTTTTAAAACAAAGGTATCTGGCCATACCAGCAACAAAAACATTGCATTTGTACAGAATACCAGCTACTTGAATGGGATCACTGAACCTACAATCTTTTCAGAGGAGGTCACACCACCTGGTTTGATTGTTTGTGGATGTAATGACTGTGGTTTTGGAAGATAGTCAGAGAAGACCTACCACAGGGAAACAACCTATATCTTCTCCCTGAAACCTTTGTCGCTAAAGCAAGTTGGAAATACCCTGGAAGATCTCATTGTCACGAGTGGAGATTTCTTAAAGGAGATTCTAAATCTATGGCACTGTTTGAAGAAAAAAAGAGAATTCAACCATTCATGACTGAACTCCAGAGCCACAAGCTTATGTAAAAAGTGATGTCAGGTGCAGACCAGCATTTAGACAATCTGATTTTTTTTGTGCACTTAGCTGTTACTTTGTCAAAGTATCTTTAAGCTAATATAGTGAAGTGTTTTGTTATCCATGTGTTTATGCCTGTGTTTTCATTTTTAGTAAGGGTACTTGGCTATTTTTGCACATTTTAAATCTTTTGTTACCAAGCTTTGCTTAAGTAAGTTTTTTGATCAAAATATATCACATTCTTTATTTTACTTTATTTCTTTTTCCTACACATAAGGAAGCTGGCTGACTTGTTTCTGACATTGGGGTACAAGCAAATAAATAATATAAAAAATGGTTAATACCACTTTCATTTAAAATTATATTTTATTGTGGTAAGCCAAATAATTGGACAAGGAAATGAATCAGTTTGTCCCTCCTAACTGGTTTATCATATTCTAATGCCAAGAAAGTAAGGGAGGGACAGAGAATCAGAGAAAGTGTCACAACACTTTGTCTTCAAGATTTTGATGAGAACTATTGGCTGAGATCCAAAGGTTAATTGGATGTTCCTCCCACCAGAGATAGTGTTTACAACAGATTTCCATGTTTGGTAGAAGACATTAATGGAGAGAAAAAAAATAAATACCACAAAAAGAACATTCTAATAATAGATGATAAATATAGACTTCTAAAGCACAAGTTTCTCAGAGTGAAATCGGAACATTCAATCCAAACATTTTAGATGGTTATAATGAAAAAAGAGAGTACTTCTGGAAAAAAAGACATTAGCTGCAATTTTCCTGCTGTATGAGAATATGTTGAGTGGAGAGGATTATTCCCATCAAGACCACCCACCTGGTGTCCAAATGCATGGACTTTGCATGAAGTTTTAAAAAAGCTCTTCACAATATGCACAGTAAATGGCGTTAAGAGCTATATGGTGATATCTAGAGTGCTTCAGGAGTGATGTCAGTCTTCTTTTTAATTCATTCACAAGAAGTGGGTTTTGTTGACAAAGCCAGCATTTATTATCCCAATTTACCCTTGAGAAAGTAGTGATGAACTTATTTAACAGCTGAAGTCCAGGTGGTGTATATACACAAGCACAGCTGTTTTGTGGAGAGATATGAAATTTTGGCCGAGTGACAGTAAAGAAACAGTGATATACTTCAAATTCAGGATGGAGAGTGTCTTACACGGGAACCAGTTGATGCACCGACTGCCCTTATCTTTATAGGTGGTTGAAGCCATAGGTTTGGAGGTGAAGTCGTAGGAGCCTTGATGAATTGCGGCAGTGCATCTTCTAAATGGTGTTCACTGCTGCTTTGATCCGCCAGTAGTAGAAGGAGCAAACGTTGAAGGTATTTGATGTTGTACCACTTAAGCAACTGCTTTGACCTGGATGGTGTCAATGTTCCTGAATGTTGTTGGAACTGTACTCCACGCAGACAAGGGAAGAGTATTCCAACACACTCCTGACATATGTTTCATCGATAACTAATAGGCTTTGACCAACCAGGAGGTGAATTACTCAGCACAGAATTCCCAGAATTTGACCCCGATTGTCACCACAGTATTTATATGATAAGCCCAGATCAATTTCTGATCAATGGTAACCTGAAGGATGCCAACAGAGAGGGAAGCAGTTAAGATAATACTGTTGAATGTCAAGGGATTATAATTAGATTATAGTTTTTCAAGATAGTCATTGCTTGGCACCTCTGTGGGGTAAAGGTCATGAGATTGTGAAAGAAATGTGAGTCAGTCAGTCAAATCCTTTTGTCTTTCTTTCCTTCACTTCTTTCTTTGTCTGGGCGAGGAACGGTGAATTCATGCTATTTGTGCTTGACACATGCTTTCTCAAGTAAATAAAAAAAGCTTTTAACCAAACAGTTGAAAATGTAAATCCCTAAAGAACGATTTATGTTGGATACCCCTGCATGCGCCCTACAAATGGAGTATAAAATTATATCCCAAAGTCCTTCAACCTCCTGAGACGGAAAACAAGGATGGTATTTGTCAGAGAGCTGTGTGTTTATGAAAGCTGCAGTGTTTACATTGGCTGCAGTTCAGGCAGCCTGGTATAAAAACACCAGTTCATTCATATGAGAGGAGACTGACTGAATGGCCACCTCATCTGATGATAGTCTCTTTAGCTCTCAGCCAATCTCAGCAAAGTCCTCACAACCTGAGCTAATGGCGTTATTTACTGATCTGCTACAAAAGGGTCAAATCATCTGAAGTGAACTGTGCCTCTGGTACAGTGCTTTTTGAAGAGCACTTGTTTTATAGGGTACGGAACAGCCAACCTGTGTGCATTAGGTCTGGCAGCATCTGTGGAGAGAAGGCAGAGTTAATGTTTAGGTAAAAATGATGACTGCAGATGCTGAAAACCAAATACTGGATTAGTGGTGCTGGAAGAGCACAGCAGTTCAGGCAGCATCCAACAAGCAGCGAAATCGACGTTTCGGGCAAAAGCCCTTCCTGATGAAGGGCTTTTGCCCGAAACGTCAATTTCGCTCTCGTTGGATGCTGCCTGAACTGCTGTGCTCTTCCAGCACCACTAATCCAGAGTTAATGTTTAGGTCTAGTTACCTTTCTTCAGAGCTAATTGGAGCTAGGAAAGGTTGGTATATATGCTGAAGGCATGTATGAGGTGGGGCAATGGGGAAACAAGTAAATAATCGGTGGAGATGCAGCCGAGAGAGAGGGAGAGAACACGAGCTGGGCAGACAAATGAATGGGTAATGAACAGCCTGGTGGAATCAATAACTGCTAATTGGGACGATTTGTAATTGACAATAGATTGGTGTGGTAGCAGCTCATATGATGACAAGGCCTGGTGTGTGGGCATTGTAGAAAGGTCAGGGGAGAAGGTACTCAGGCCCAAAAATTACTGAACTCAATATTGAGTCCCGAAGGTTGCTTGGGTCCCCAAGTGGAAAATGAGATGTTATTTTTCCATCTTGCACTGAGCTTCATTGGAGCTCATTAAGCCAGGGAACACAGTGGATGTGTTGAAGTGGAAGGCAAAAGAAGCTTCGGGGTCATTTTTGCAGAGGGAACAAAAGTGTTCTGCAAAGCTGGTTGCCCAGTTTACGTTTTGTCTCCCCAATGTAGAGGAGAACACAATGTGAGCAACAAATACTGTAGACTGTTTAAGAAAGGTGGTAAGGACAAGCCAGGGAACTATAGACCAGTGAGCCTGACGTCGGTGGTGGGCAAGTTGTTGGAGGGGATCCTGAGGAACAGGATGTACATGCATTTGGAAAGGCAAGGATTGATCAGGAAAAGTCAACATGGCTTTATGCATGGGAAATCATGTCTCACAAACTTGATTGAGTTTTTTGAAGAAGTAACAAAGAGGATTGATGAGGGCTGAGTGGTAGATGTGATCTATATGGACTTCAGTAAGGCATTCGACAAGGTTCCCCATGGGAGACTGGTTAGCAAGGTTAGATCTCATGGAATACAAGGAGAACTCGCCATTTGGATACAGAACTAGCTCAAAGGTAGAAGACAGAGGGTGGTGGTGGAGAGTTGTTTTTCAGATTGGAGGCCTGTGACCAGTGGAGCGCTGCAAGGGTCAGTGCTGGGTCCTCTACTTTTCATCATTTACATAAATGATTTGAATGGGAGCATAAGAAGTTCGTAAGATTGCTGATGACAGCAAAATTGGAGGTGTAGTGGACAGCGAAGAAGGTTAACTCAGATTACAATGGGATCTTATCAGATGAGCCAATGGGCTGAGAAGTGGCAGATGGAGCTTAATTTTGATAAATGTGAGGTGCTGCATTTTGGGAAAGCAAATCTTAGCAGGACTTATACACTTAATGGTAAGGTCCTAGGGAGTGTTGCTGAACAAAATGACCTTGGAATTCAGGTTCATAGCTCCTTGAAAGTGGAGTCGCAGGTAGATAGGATAGTGAAGAAGGCTTTTGGAATTCTTTCCTTTATTGGTCAGAGTATTGAGTACAGGAGTTGGGAGGTCATGTTGCGGCTGTACAGGTCATTGGTTGGACCACTGTTGGAATATTGCGTGCAATTCTGGTCTCCTTCCTTTTGGAAAGATGTTTTGAAAATTGAAAGTGTTCAGAAAAGATTTACAAGGATGTTGTAAGGGCTGGAGGATTTGAGCTATAGGGAGAGGTTCAATAGGCTAGGGCAGTTTTCTCAGGAGCATCGGAGGGGTAACTGTATAGAGGTTTATAAAGTTATGCGGGGCATGGATAGGATAAATAGACAAAGTCCTTTCCCTGGGGTGGGAGAGTCCAGAACTAGAGGGCATAGGTTTAGAGTGAGAGGGGAAAGATATAAAAGAGGCAACTTTTTCACTCAGAGGGTGTTAAGCGTATGGAATGAACTGCTAGAGGAAGTAGTGGAGGCTAGTACAATTGCAACATTTAAAAGGCATCTGGATGGGTATATGAATAGGAAGGGTTTCGAGGGATATGGGCCAGGAGCTGACAGATGGGAGTAGATTGGGTTGGGATATCTAGTCAGCATGGACGAGTTGGACCAAAGGGTCTGTTTCTGTGCTATACATCTCTATGACTATATTGAGTGAAATATAGGCAAATCATGGGAGTAGGACTGGATCAAGGAATTTTCCATGTACACCACAAAAAGACAGGCATAACTGGGGCCCATGTGGATACCCATGGTCAACACTTTGACCTGAGGGAAGTGGGATAAGTTAAAGGAGAGGTTGTTCAAAGTGAGGACGAGCTCAGCCAGACGGAAGAGGGTGATTGATTTGGGCCTTTCTTCCAGGAAGAAACGGAGAGCCCTGAGAACATCCTGATGGAAGATGGACATGTAAAAGGATTGCATGTCCATGGTGGAGAGGAGGCAGCCGGAGCTTGCGAACTGGAAATTCTGAAACCAATGTAGAGCATCAGGAGAATCGTGGATCTAAGTGGGACGGGATTGGACAAGGGAAGAAAAATCAAGGTAGGAGGAGATGAGTTCTGTGGGGCAGGAGAGGACAAAAACAATGGATTTGGAATTTGGGAAGGAGGTAGAAGTGGGCTTTGTAGCATTGGGGGATTATGAGCTTGGAGGCAGTTGTTGGGAGATCACAAGATGAAATGAGGTTAGTGACTGTTGTGGATACAAATACCTGGTGTTCATTGGTGGGAGTAAGGGTTCAGGGGGAGATAGGAGGGGGTGGCTGAGAGCTGGTGTTCAGCCTACACAGTGCAGAGGTCAGTAGTGCCAGACAACAACAGAGACACCAATGTTGGCAGGCTTTATTACCAAAGCACAGGTCACTTCTACTTTTATCCCAAAATCCACAAACAGGACTGTCCAGGCAGGCACATTGTTCCTGCCCAGTCTTGCCCCACAGAATTCATCTTTTCCTCCCTTGACTTGATGTTTTTCTCCCCTTGTCCAATCCCTTCTCTCTTGTAGTCATGATTCTTCTCATGCATTACATCAGTTTCAGAATTTCCAGTTCACCTCCACTTCACAATAGATGTGCAATCTCTCTATACATCCATTCCCCCCCTCAGTGTGGTCTCAGGGGTCTCTGTGTTTTACTGGGCCTAAAACCGTCCCCATCCTCCACCACCCTCCTCTGTTTAGCTGAGCTTGCCCTCACTTTGAACAACTTCTCCTTCAACTCCTCTCACTTTCTGGCCATGGGTGGCACATAGACCCCAATTATGACTTTCACTTTGTGGGGTACATGCAACATTTCTTGTACTAGACTTGCTCGGATCCTTCCCCACACTCTTTCTCAGGTACATTGATGATATCATCAGTGCTGCTTCCCCTCGCATTCAGAAATGGAAAAGTTTATCAATTTCACTTCCAATATTCATTCCTCTCTCATCTTTACCTGGTCAATCTGCAATTCTTCCCTTCTCTTCCTCAATATCTCTGTTTCTATTTCTGGGGATAAGCTGGTCACCAATATTCAGTACAAGTCCATCGATCCCCATAGTTACCTTGAGTTTATATCCCCACATCCTGCTTCCTGTAAAGATTTAATTCCATTCTCCCAGTTTCTCCATCTACATCACATCTGTTTCAATGATGCCAGCTTCTACAAGAATGTCCACCAACTTCCTCAACCAAGGATTCCCCACCACCATTCTTGACAGGACCCTCAGCCATGTCCAACCCACATCCTGCACTTCAGTCTCAATACCCTCTCTTCCCTCCCACAACAGTGCTAAGGTTCAGGTCATCCTCACTTTCTATCCCACCAGCATTTACATCTAAAGGATCATTAGCTGCCATTTCTGCCACCTCCAGTAGGATGCCACCACCACACAAATTCCCCTCCTTTTTTTTCAGCCTTCCACATGGACCATTCCCTCCAAGACACCTTACTTCACTCCTCCTTCAGCCCCACATCTCCCCACACCCTGATGGTACCTTTCTATGCAATCATATAAGTTACAACATCTGCCTATTTACTTCCTCTCTCCTCCCCATCCAAAATCCCCAAACACACCTTCCAGATGAAGCAGCAATTTACCTGTATTCCATTCAATGTAATCTGCTGTATTCACTGCTCACAATGTAGTCCCTCTACACTGGGGAGACAAAGCATGGACTGGGTAACTACTTAGCAGAACATTCTATTCACATTAATGACGTTGAATGTTTTGTTGCCTACCACTTCAACAAACCATCATATTTCCTGGCTAACATGTCTGTCTAAGACTTGGTGCAGTCCTCCAGTGAAAGGCAGCGTAAGCTGGAAGAACAGCAACTCATTTTCCACTTGAGAGCTCCACAGCCTTTTGGATTCAATATTGGGTCCATTAATTTTAATGGACCTTCTTCCATGCCCTTTACCCACTCTTACACCCCAGGTATGTCATCACATGGGCTCATACCACAATCAATCTTTTTTTAGCCATAAATGGTCCCCATTAGCAGCTATTCATTCTCTCAGGCTGAGTTGTACCCATTCCTTTGTCTAGATTAGAGTGGTGCTGGAAAAGCACAGCAGGTCAGGCAGCATCTGAGGAGCAGGAAAATCGATGTTTCGGGCAAAAGCCCTTCATCAGCAAGAGAGACAGGGTGCCTGGAGAGATAACTGAGAGGGGGGTAGGTGTTGGGAGAAAGTAGCATAGAGTACAATAGGTGAGTGGGGGTGGGGATGGAGGTGATAGGTTAGAGAGGAGAGTGGGGGAAGGTAGCAAAGAGTACAATGGGTGATTGGGGGTGGGGATGAAGATGATAGGTCAGAGAGGAGGGTGGAGTGGATAGGTGGAAAGGAAGATAGGCAGGTAGCACAAGTCATGGGGACAGTGCTGAGCTGGAAGGCTGGAGCTGGGGTGAGGTGGGGGAAGGGGAAATGAGGAAACTGGTGAAATCCACATTGATGCCATGGGGTTGAAGTGTTCTGATGCAGAAGATGAGGCATTCTTCCTCCAGGCGTCGGGTGGTGAGGGAGCGGCTGTGGAGGAGACCCAGGACCTGCATGTCCTTGACAGAGTGGGAGGGGGAGTTGAAATGTTGGGCCATGGGGCGGTGGGGTTGATTGGTGCGGGTGTCCCGGAGATGTTCCCTAAAGCGCTCTGCTAGGAGGGGTCCAGACTCTCCAATGTAAAGGAGACCGCATCGGGAGCAACAGCTACAATAAATGATATTGGTGGATGTGCAGGTAAAACTTTGATGGATGTGGAAGGCTCCTTTGGGGCCTTGGATGGTGGTGAGGGAGGAGGTGTGGGCACAGGTTTTGCAATTCCTGAAGTGGCAGGGGAGGGTGCCAGGAAGGGAGGGTGGGTTGTTGGGGGGCATGGACCTGACCAGGTAGTTATGGAGAGAACAGTCTTTGTGGAAGGTGGAAAGGGGTGGGGAGGAATATATATCCTTGGTGGTGGGGTCTATTTGGAGGTGGCGGAAATGTCATCAGATGATGTGGTTTATGCGAAGGTTGGTAGGGTGGAAGGTGAGCACCAGGGGCGTTCTGTCCTTGTTACGGTTGGAGGGATGGGGTTTGAGGGCGGAGGTGCGGGATGTGGATGAGATGCGTTGTAGGGCATCTTTAACCACGTGGGAAAGGAAATTGCGGTCTCTAAAGAAGGAGGCCATCTGGTGTGTTCTGTGGTGGAACTGGTCCTCCTGGAAGCAGATACGGCAGAGGTGGAGGAATTGGGAATACGGGATGGCATTTTTGCAGGAGGTAGGGTGGGAAGAGATATAACCCAGGTAGCTGTGGGAGTCGGTGGGTTTGTAAAAAATGTCAGTGTCAAGTCAGTCGTCATTAATGGAGATGGAGAGGTCCAGGTGGGGGAGGGAGGTGTCAGAGATAGTCCAGGTGAATTTAAGGTTGGGGTGGAATTTGTTTGGTGAAGTTTTTGAATTGCTCAACCTCCTCACGGTAGCACGAGGTGGCGCCAATGCAGTCATTGGAAGAGGAGGAAGAGGTGGGGAGTGGTGCCGGTGTAACAATGGAAGATGGACTGTTCTACATAGCCAGCAAAGAGACAGGCATAGCTGGGGCCCATACGGGTGTCCATGGCTACCCCTTTGGTCTGGAGCAGAAGTTTTACCATTCCTTTGTCTGCCCAACTGGTGTTTTCTCTCTCTCTGGGCTCAATCTCCATCTTTCATTTACCCCTCACGCCTCCCTTCACTCCATTTTCAATGTATACACCAAAATCTTTCTCGTTCCAATCAGTTCTGAAGAAGGGCTATTGGACCCAATACATTAATTCTGCTTTCTCTCCACAGATGCTGCCAGACCTGCTGAGTTTTTCCAGCAATTTCTGTTTTGTTTCTGATTTCCAGCATCTGCATCTTTGGTTTTTTTGTGAGGGCACCAAGGTTCCTCAACCAGAAATTTCATATAACAAAGTGAATATCAGCCTGTGACTCTGTCGAGATTCATGAACTTTTGTCTGTATTTCCTGTCAAACGCAGTAACAATTTTATCTTTCAATTTGATTCCTGAGCTCTCATTCTTCTAACAATCAGCAAATATAGCAAATCAGCAAATATCTTCCTCAATATCTCCTCAGCCCCAGAAATAGTCCAATGAGCCTTTGTTTATTCCCTTTTAGATATGTATGTCCTTTCTTGAGTAAGGAGGCAAATTCTGTAGACACTACTCTAGATGTGACTTCACTAATCCATGGGTAATCAAAGTAACACTTCTTTACATTTATGTTCAACCTTTTTAAACAAAAACAAAACTTATCATTTGCCTTCCTAATTACTTGTGGTAATGGCCCATTCAATTTCTGTGATTCAGGTTTGTCTTGATGTAAAGATTTTGATGAGATCATCACCGATTGGAGGTGTTGGTCGAGGGATAAATATCAGTCAGAATGTTAATAAAAAGGCATCAATGTTTCATCCAAAAGATGGCTTTCCTGACAGTGCAGTATTCCCTCCTTCTGATCCACTTTTAACTTTGAAGAATATTGTAGGACTGTATGTTGCTGAGTTCTAACTGTTGGGTTTATTGCTATTTTATTTGTTCTGTTAGCAGATTTATTTCTGATTGAAGGTTGAAGATCTTTGTATATTATTAAGATAACTTATAAGCAGGGATATTTAGAATCAGTCCATGTTCCCAAATCTCTTTGACCTGGAATCCTTTACATGTGCCAGCATTAACACCTTTAGTTTGGATAGATTGTTGGTGTTACTATGTTATGTGTCATTTCTGGTCATTAATAAGTAGTATTTAACAGAAGGAGCAGATAGTTTATAAATGTAGTCCTTTGGAAAACAGAAATACAAGCAGTATTGCTTAATACAAAGAAGACAGAAAAGCGGGATTAATGGGAATTTTTTCGAAATATGTAACTTTTGGAGTGCCACAAAGATCTATCCAAGGGTCTCAGTTATTTTCTATGGATATTAATGGTTTTAAGGAAGGGGAAAAGTGTAATATATCTAAATTTGCTGATGATACAAAAATGTTTGGTGAGCATGTTGTGACGAGAACATAAGGAACCTGTAAGGGTGTTTAAAAATGTTAGGTGACTGGGCAAAAATGTGGCAGATGGAATATAATGTAGGAAAGTGTAAGGTCATGGACTTTGGTGTGAAGAATAAAAAAGCAGACAATTATTGTCTGAGAGAGAGAGAGAGAAACTCCAAAGAAGTACAGCACAGAGGGAACTGGCTGTTCTTATGCATGAAACACAGAAAGTTAGCATATACATGCAGCAAGTAATTCAAAATGTAAATGGAATTTTAATCTTAACTGCTCAGGTTTTGGAGCTTAAAATAGAGAAGTCTTGTTACAACTGTACATGGCATTAGTGAGGCTGCACCTGGAGTGCAGTATACAGTTTTGATTCCACTATTGAAAATATGTATACTGGCATTGGAAGCAGTTCAAAAGATTCACTAGACTGTTTTCTGGATTGAAGAGGTTAATTTATCAAGAACAGCTAAACCAATTATACCTTTATTCATTAGAGCATAGAGACTGAAGGGTGATCTTATTGAAACATACTATTGAAAGATCCTGAGGTAGCTTGACTGTCTAGGTATTGAGAAGAACTTTCCAAATGTGGAGATATCTCAAACTAAGGGCAGTCTTAATTAAAACTGTGACGTGAAGGATTCTCACCTCCCACAGGGTAAGGAATGAATAATAACTGTATTCTAACAGTCTGGGATTCTTTATCCCAGGTGATTGTGGAGGCTAGATCACTGAAAATATTTAAAGAAGAGGAAGGTTTTTAAAAATATCGTGTTGAGGGTTATAAAGGGCTGGCATGAAAGCAAAGTTGAAGCTTGGGGCAAGTCAGACATGATCTTATAGAAAGTAGGCAGGGTTAAAGTGCTGAATGGCCAACTACTGCTCCTGTTTCTTCTGTTCTTATTTCAGTGTAATGTCAAAAAAGTGAGTTATTGGTATTAAGAAAATGTGAACAGGTCGTTATGCTAGAGGGTTTCTATACGTTAACCCATTTAACAAATACCACAAAGACTAATATTCATATCAATTCAGATATCTGGAAGTTTAGTACCAACCCACATGCATGTGCAAAAAATATCTCAGATCTGCCTCTACAGTCTGGGAGCCGTACTTAGATTTCATTAACATTGCATGGTGGCTCAGTGGTTAGCACTGCTGCCTCACAGCACCAGGGTTCGAGGTTCACTTCCAGCCTCAGGTGACGGTTTGAGTGGAGTTTGCACATTCTCCCCGTGTCTGCGTGGGTCTCCTCTAGGTGCTCTGGTTTCCTCCCACAGTCCAAAAATGTGCAGGTCAGATGAATTGGCCACGATAAATTGCCCATAGTGCTAGGTGCATTAGTCAGAGGGAAATGGGTCTCGGTGAGTTACTCTTCAGAGGGTCGGTGTGGACTAGTTGGGCCGAAGGGCCGGTTTCCACACTGTAGACAATCTAATCTAATCTACATACATGGGTGGATCCAAGATGGCGGCGACCCAGTAGGACCCAGTGCTCTGCCTAAGACTCAGGCAAAGTGGGGTGCCCACCTTCACCTTACCCTTTAAATCATTCAGGATAGCTTTTGCCCAGCACTCTTGGTCATTTTACATCAAACTTTAACAGTTTGGTGCTTTTTAAAAAATGACTAAGGGCAAAAATTCCCACAGTTCACAACAGTCAGGGACCCCTCCCGCAGCAGCAGAGACGTCATGGCCGCCTCGGGGGACTTACCTGCAGAGGTGAGCCCGATCTCCAAGATCGTCAAACTGCAGGAGAATATCAACGCGTCCATTGAAGAGACCTGGTCTAGGTGGGAGTTGATCTCGGTCATGTTGCAGAAGCATGACCGAGAGATCGAAAATCTCGAGCAGCGTGTCAGAGGGGCGAAGCAACGGGCTGCAGCCTCGGACACTGCTGCTGAGTCATCCATGGGTCAGGTCCGGGCTCTACAGCAGCGAGTCCAGACCCTGGAGGAGCACTTCAACGACCTCGAGATTCAAGGTCATCAGAAAAATTTTCGGTTGCTGGGCCTTCCCGAATGCGAGGAGGAAGGCCAGCTTGTGGATTTCTTGGAGCAATGGCTCCCACAATTATTGAAGTTGGAGTCAGAGCTGGGCCAGTTGCGGCTGGAGTGGGCCCACCAGGTTGCTGTGCGCAGGCCCGGGTTGGACCAGTGCCCCTGCCCGGTTCTAGTCCGGCTTCAATGTCCTAGAGGCCTCCAGAGTCCTGGGGAAGGATCCCCCAGGCCATGATGTACAAGGGCTCCAAGGTAATGCTATTTCAGGACTTCTCTCCAGTCGTGGTCCACAAGAGGAGGGCATTCGACGAGGCGTAGAAGCGTTTGAGAGACTTAAATATTCAATACTCCATGCAATATCCGGCAATGCTGCGCTTCAGCCATGGAGGATCCGTATATAACTTTGGATCACCAGAGAAAGCAAAAGAATTCTTGGATTCTCTCAAATAGACCGCGGGACTTGAACTGTATAGATAATGACTTTATTTTGCAGCCCCCCCCCCAACTTTGTTTACCCTTCTTTCTTTCTCCATCTCTTTTCACTTATCTTTCCCTGGGTGGGAAGGGCTTTTTCTTTACTCTTTCTTTGGTCTCCTTTTTATAGATCGTGCAGCATATCTGATTTGTGAGGGAGGTTTTTCCTAGAGTGGGGTTTTCTTTTTGTTTCTTATTTAGTTGCCTAGTACTTGCTGGGATTGTAATTTTGTAACTTTATATATTTCTATTTTATATTATTTTTATTATACGTATCCAGGTGATGGTGTGGGGGAAGGGGTGGGTCACTCACTTTTAACTCCTGTTTTACAAGACACTTTGTGCATTTACTTACTCAGTTTTGTAATGCCTGGTCCGAGGGCAGGGCCCTAGCTGGGAGAGGTTATAGTGGGGTTATTGGTAGGTCGTAATGCCCCCGGGAGCAAGGGGGAAAGTCTCCTTTCAAATATGTTTTGTGTTATTTTTACTTAGGTGTAGTTCTTAACTGTTGAAAAATGTGGTGCTGGAAAAAAAATGCAGGAAGAAGGGCTTATGCCCGAAACATCGATTCTCCTGCTCCACGGATGCTGCCTGGCCTGCTGTGTTTGTCCAGCACCACATTTTTCAATTCTGGTACTCCAGCATCTGCAGTCCTCACTTTCTCATAGTTCTTAATTGTGTTGATTTAAATGTTTTAAAGAGTTTTTTTACATGTGAATTTTCTATGGTCTTTATTCAATGTCTTTTGGGTGGGGTTCTTCCTCCTGGGGAGTCTTGGGCCAGCCTGGACAATCCTGGCTAGCCATTCGCTTAGGTGATGCACCTGGAATGTCAAGGGGAGCTATTCGCCAATCAAAAGGAAAAAGATATTATCAAGTCTTAAAAAAGAAAAGGTTGATGTAGCTCTCTTACAGGAGATGCATCTACTTGATAAGGAACACTCAAAGCTACAACAGGCTGGGTTTGGTCAGGCATTCTTTTCATTTTTCAGCTCAAAAAATAGGGGAGTAGCCATTCTTATTTGGAAGAATCTTCCTTTCTAAATGTTAAGCCAAATAAAAGATGAGTCTGGATGGTATATATTGATCAAAGCCCTAATATACAGAGAGGAATATGGGATTTTGAATCTTTATTGTCCCCGGCACACCCTTTTAACTTTCTAACGGAAGCATTCTGTAAGTTAATGGCTTTCGGGGTTTGTCATACAATTGTAGGAGGAGATTTTAACTGTATTATTGACCCAGAAATGGATAGGATACCTTGGAGCACTGCGGGTATATCTCTGACATCTCGGCAAATGGCGGATCTGAACAAGGAGCTGGGACGAGTAGATGTGTGGAGGTGTCTTCATCCCCAGGGTAGAGACTTTACTTTCTATTCCAACTCACACAAGTGCCATACCCAAATTGATATGTTTTTTGCCCCCCCCCGATCCTTTTGAATTTGATACTGTCTTGTAAAATAGGGTAATATAACTATTTCTGATCATGCCGCTATTTATGTGGAAGTCAGGACTAGGGATGATGGGATAAGCCCCCGACATTGGCATATGGATCCTTTGTTATTGAAGAATAGCAAATTTATAAAGTATTTTCCACAGGAATTCAAAACCTTCTAGGATATTAACTCAGGTACGGCCAGTAACCCTTCGATGATGTGGGAGACCACTAGGGCATATGCACAAGGCTTGATTATCTCATAGTCTGCGACCTGGAAAAGACAAAAGGGAGAGCAACAGTGCCTACTCGAGGCTCGCCTGAAGGCAGCTGAAATTGTGTATGTTGATAGGCCCTCCATTACTAAGCTACAGAGGATTACAGCCCTTAAGGCAGCCTTGAATACTGCACCTAACCAAGCACCTAACCAAACAGCGAAAAGGGAAACATTATTCGCAAAGCAGAGATTATTTGAATACAGTGACAAGCCTGGCAGATGTCTAGCTTACCTTACCAAGCCATTACATCCATTACAGAAAATGCTGGTGCCCTGACCTGTGATCGTAAAAAGATCAATACAGCCTTTAGAAAGTTCTATTTTGAATTTTATAAGTCACAGGACTGTGAGGATAGAACTGGGAAGATGGAGTCTTTCTTTAAAAATTTGGCCCTTCCAGGCCTAACGTTGGAGATGGTGTTGATCTTGAATGCCCCCTTGACAACCCAGGAAGTACAGGACACATTTAGGCAGCTTCAGAGTGGCAAAGCGCCTGGGCCAGACTGATTCCAGGTTGAGTTCTATAAAGAATTTATTGCGGAACTGGCCGGGCCACTCATATATATGTACAATTACTCACCCAGTCAGGGCTACCTCCCACCTTCAGTGAGAGAAGCAAATATTTCTCTCATTCTTAAGAAGGAAAAGACCCAAAAAGATTGCTCTTCAATAGACCCATATCCTTGTTAAATTTGGATTTTAAAATTCTTTTAAAAATGTTAGCATTAAGACTGGAGAGGGTTTTACCATTCATTATAAAAAAGGACCAGACAGGGTTGATAAAGGGTCGCAGGTCAACTAATAACATTAGAAGGGTCTTAAATATGATACAAGCCTGTCAACAGGGAACAATACAGGGTTTAGCTGTCTCCTTGGATGCAGAGAAGGCATTTGATCCAGTAGAATGGCCATATCTTTTATATACACTGGAAAGGTTCGGTGTTGGAAAGGTCTCTACTAAATGGGTTTTAGTATTATATAATGATCCCAAAGCAGCGGTGATCACCAATAGTTTAAGTTCAGATAGCTTTAGCGTTAGCAGGGGCTGTCGCCAGGGATGTCCTCTCTCACTATTATTGTTTACGGTAGAGATTGAACCACTAGTGGAAGCTTGACGAACTCACCCTATTATAACGGCTCCGAGGGTTGGATCGGGCAAGCACAAAATTACTCCCTATGTGGATGATGTCCTCATTTTCTTAAGTGATCATTTGACATCCGTGCCCCGCTTAATTCAAGTGGTCAATCTTTTCGGTATGTTCTCAGGTTACAAAATCAATTTTATGAAATCAAGGCCATGCCAGTGGGAGGCCCTGCCAGTGTATCCAATTTACCGGACGATCTTGCTTTCCCTTTTGGTGGTCACTAGAAGGTTTTCTGTACTTAGGTATTTTTATCACTCCAGTATTTGGTCAGCTATATAAAGCTAATTACGTACACTTATTAGAGAAAATAAGGCAGGACCTTCAACGCTGGGGAGATCTCCCAATATCCTGGCTAGGCAGAGTAGCCTTAGTTAAGATGAATATCCTACCTCGTCTTCTATATCCAATAAGAATGCTCCCCGTGATGCTGCCGGGACAGGCGTTGCGTAAGCTTTACGGCTGGCTCAGCTCCTTTATTTGAAATCGTAGACGACCCCTTCTCAAATGAGAAAAGCTGCAGCTCACACAGGCAAGGGGAAGACTGGACTTTCCAGATTTCAGGAGGTACCAATTGAGCTCCTTTTTATCTTATGTAGCTGATTGGGTCTCTTGTGACCCATAATCAATCTGTTTAGATATTGAGACCTGCTAAACAAAATGTCCTCTCATCAATCTATTATTTATGGACAAGATGAGAGTTATTAGGAACTATTATAAAAACCCTATTGTACTAAATACAATTAAAGCCTGGAGGATAATGCAACAAGATGAGGGTAACCTGCAAAAAAACCTCCCCTTATACCCCCATAGTGGGAGCATCGGGATTTTAGCCAGGGCTGACGGATGCTACATTTAAAACTTGGGAGTCCAGAGATATTTCATGCTTGGTAGACCTGTTCGATGAGGAGGTTATGTTGTCCTTTGAGCAGCAGTATCAGATGTTTGGACTGCCTAACAAGGACCTCTTTCAGTATTTTCAAATACGAGACTTTATACAAAAGAAGACCACACTGATAGTCAATCCTTACAAATCGGATAGGGAAAGGAGAGTGCTATGGCCAACAGGGCCGCCCTCGGTTAGTACTCTTTATCATTCACTATACAATAAGGTCTCAAAAGACATGGAATGATTATATAAAAACTGGAATCAAGAATTAGGGTTGGAAATCTCTTTAGAAATGTGGGAGGACGTCTGGGAAAATGCCAGAAAGATCTCTATCTGTAACAGAACTCAGGCGACTCAATTAAAGATACTTCACAGGCCTCACATGAATGACTTGCAAAATTCAAGGCAGGAGCATCCCCAATGTGTCCTAAATGTAAAATATAAGTTGACACTCTCACGCGTTGTCTATGGGCATGCCATAAGATCCGTAGATATTGGGATAGAGTAGCGAATGCCTTGACAGAGATTTTGGGTACAGAGATTAGATTGGATCCAACGTCCCTACTCTTGGGCTCTCCAAACTTTCCCTCCCTGGATGTATACAGGAGGAAATTATTTACTATCCTCTCTTTTTGTGCGAGGAAAAATATTTTAGTGAATTGGTTATCCGAAGGCCTCCCAGGACTTTCAAACTGGCACAAGATAGTCATGGAATATATCTCCCTTGACTTCCTCATGAATACGGTGCACCAAAAAAAGGAATTATTTTATAAAACATGGCAGCCCTTTTTAAACTACACCAACACAGGCTTTTCGGCCATATTGTCCAGGGCTTTTGTTTAGCTGTGGTAATGGTTCTGGCTAGTTTGGGGGCCCCTGGGAGGAGGAATCCCGTATAAATACGGGTTCTATTATGAGTTGATGTAAATCTATTTTGAGCATGTATCTAGTTATTTAATTACTTTATTGTTTACTCTTAGTAATGTATGATATCCTATTTTATGTTTTGGTTGTTTGTAGAATAGATGAGTAGTTAGTTGGGGTTATTTATTTATTTAATTTTATATTGGTGTTATTATTATATTGTAATGTGGAATACACTAGTTTGAATTATTTTTGTAATTCTGTAAAAAAAATCTTAAAAATGTTCTTTTCTCAATAAAAATACCCATAAAAATAGTTGTATGAAGGATTGCCTAGCAGACTGGCCTGTCTGCTGACTGAATGAACAAAGATAGATCCTTTATGACAAGTTGAAACCTATATACCTTAAAGCTATAATGCCTTTCTGAGGTTTGTACAACAATACAAGACAGGTTGGGACACTTTTCTCTGAAGAAGAACAAAAAAGAAACTTGCGTTTATGTGGTACTTTCATAACTGCAGGACATTTGAAAGTATCTCATGACTTACAAGATACTTCTAAAGTGTATCATTGTTTAAATGTAGAAAACTGACACAGCTAGCTCTCACCAATAGCCTTGTGATAATGAACAGAATAACTGTTCCTAGTAATCTTGGTTGAGGGACAAATATTGGGCAGGGCACCAAGGACAACTCTGCAGCTGTTCTTCAAAATACATGGTTATATCTCCCCCTCAATGCTCAACATTACTTTAAGAGACATCACTGTCATCAAAGCATGTGACCTGAGGGCATAAAGATTTCAATGAACTTTGGAGACCAGATCTGGCTTCATTTTAACAAATCTCTGAAAAAAGAAGTGAGGGAGTACTTGACAGAGGCCTTTAAATTTATGGAAGAGTTAATTAATGACATCTGGAGAAAATGTTTTCACTTGTCATTTTCAATATTAAAGCTGGGGGCCATCAAAATAAGATAGCAACAAATAAATCCAAGAAGAAACTCAGGAGAAATGTTCTTATCTACAGAATAGTAAGAACATAGAACTTGCTACAGCAGGGAGTGCTGAGGGCACAAAGCACAGCTAGGTTTAAGGGTATATAAACAGAACAATGCCTGACATAACCAAAATGTCAGACAGCATCTATGAGTAAAAACGGAGTTAATGTTTCAGGTCAATAAAAATCATTGACCTGAATCATTTGGCAGGACTTTCCAGTCACTAACACAATGCGAATGTTGGCATGTGAGTGAACTTAATCGGCTAGAGAGGATAAAAACTTATATTCTCACTGTCAGGATAAACTCCAGCAATTAAGTTCACCCCTGTCAGGTGCTAGGTCAATTATATCATCAATAGATTAGTTGAAGCCCAATTACTTGCACGTATTTGCATCTCATTAACATCAGAAATCTCTGGAATTAACTTCCCCTTCCCAACAACACTTTGAGTGTGAATATCTCTGATTATAAAAAGAAAATAGGGACACTGGAGAGTGTGCAAAATATATTGACTGGATTGCATCAGAATTGAGAGGACAATATAGATCAGGAAAGATTGCACTGCCTTCAGCTCTTTCTCCAGAAGAATGAAAATTTTAGAGTAATCTGAGAGCAGCCTTTACAATGAAGTGGTTTGAGGATGTACAGTATATGGTGGGTGGGAGCAGAGATACAGAACATAAATATAACATAGTCAATAATAAATTCAGTAGTGAAGTCAGAATTCTTGATAAAAAAACTGAAGCAAAAGGAGAAATGTTTTGAATATGCAACTCTCTACAATAAGGAATGGTTGAGCTGAACAGTATAGACATGTGGGGAAAAGGATAACGATATTAAAAAGATTAGATAGAGTGGGTGAAGATTCCTGTGGAGCGGACACACCAACGTGGGCTTCTATCTCTGTGTTGTAATTAAGTTGTAGTATCATGAACAGTGATTTTGAATTTGCTACCTGATGAAGGAGCAGCCCTCCAAAAGTTAGTACTTCCAAGTAAACTTGTTGGACTATAACCTGGTGTTATGTGATTTTTAACTTTGAACTTGTTGAAATAGCAACCTGTATAAAGAAGTGTAGCACAGCATTAGCTTATAAGAATAAATCTGATCAAAGAATGAATATTCCCATATTCTTCCTTTTATAGGTACAATTTTTTAAAAACAAGCGAGATGTTCTATTTATTAGAAATGTTCTATTTAGCTCCTTTACAGCATGGTGTGCCTTTTCAACATTTGTGCTGATAGACTTGATCTGCTTCCATTTGCTCTTCGAGCTTTACTTCTTTGTCATGCAGCAATTTCAGTGGAGGTATTTGACTGACAACATAGTACCTCAAGAAAGCAGAGAATACAATAATAACTGACCGTATGTTCATGTGTTCTTTCTTTACAGTGGCACAGTGGTTAGTACTGCTGCCTCCCAGTGCCAGCAGACCTGGGTTCAATTCCTGCCTCAGGCGACTGACTGTGTGGAGTTTGCACATTCTCCCCGTGTCTGCGTGGGTTTCCTCCGGGTGCTCCGGTTTCCTCCCACAGTCGAAAGATGTGCAGGTCAGGTGAATTGGCCATGTTAAATTGCCCATAGTGCTAGGTGAAGGGGTAAATGTAGGGGAATGGGTTTGGTTGGGTGGCAGGGCGGTGTGGACTTGTTGGGCCGAAAGGGCCTGTTTCCATACTGTAAGTAATCTATATCTGACAACTCTTTGTTATTATCATTTGAAGTAATTGCTGTTGCACAGATTTTTCTTAATATATAACTTCAACTTCAGTACCAGAGTAACACATGAGTTTGCTCAATCACTGTAAATGGAATAAAAACAGAAAGTGTTGGAACTACAAAGCTGGTCAGGCAGCATCTGGAGACACAGCGAAAGATTTCATGTATCACGTCTTTTATCAGAATCCCTAATATAAATGCAATGTTTGTACTATATAAAGTTCCACAATCAATGCGCCATTTTTCATATCTCAGGCTCGTAGGGAAGGCCTATAGTCCAAATTTCAGTACAGAATTATCTTTTCTAGGTGTACAGATCCACAGTTCCATGAAAGTAGCAACACAGTGGATAAAGTGGTCAAGAAGGCATATGGCATGTTTACCTTCATCAGTGCGGCATAAAGAATAAAAATTGGCAAGTTGTGTTGTAGCTGCTTGTTATCATTTGTTATGGACTAGGCCAGACCAGTCAAAACATTCTTAAGCAGGCAGCCCAGACTATAACTTTGCAACTTGTTTTGGTAAGTGTGCAGTGAAAATTACCCAGAGTAAGTTAGCTAGGTTTTAAAACAGACAAAAATGTATTCTCAAAATTATGGAATGAAACACAAAGAACAGGATAAAGAACATCTACAGAACATTTACAAGATGATTAGGGGGTTAGATAGGGTTGACAGTGAGAACCTTTTTCCACGTATGGAGTCAGCTATTACAAGGGGGCATAGCTTTAAATTAAGGGGGGGTAGATATAGGACTGATGTTAGGGGTAGGTTCTTCACTCAGCGAGTCGTAAGATCATGGAATGCCCTGCCAGTAGCAGTAGTGGACTCTCCCTCTTTATGGGTATTTAAGCGGGCATTGGATAGGTATATGGAGGATAGTGGGTTAGTGTAGGTTAGGTGGGCTTTGATCGGCGCAACATCGAGGGCCGAGGGGCCTGTACTGCGCTGTATTGTTCTATGTTCTATGTTCTAACTCAGTCTGTCCAAACCAGACATAATTATGCTGTTCCAAATATACACAACAGTCCTAATAAACAAATCCCCTTAAACATAGAGTAAAACTGAAACAAAGGCTTACAGGTTGAAGTTAAAAAGGCAGAAGGAGAGAGAGTCTCGCAGCCTGTGTCCACACAGCTCCACAGCTGAACTTCCTTGTTAGTCCTGGACTGAACTGCTCAGCTAGCAAGCTAGCCACGACCCCTTGACTTATACAGGTTACTTCTAAAATATAAAAGCTTTGACCTAAAGACTCACCTTTAGTATAAACTAAAAGGCCTTTCATCTCTGTACCAAACCCAGTCATTTCGGAGCCAGGCCTGTTTATGACCCCTTTGAAAAAAAACCAAGGATACAGTATCCTTGAGAAAAGAAACAGCTTTAAAGGAAAAAAACGGCTTGATGACAAACTTCAGTGAGGCCATATTTGGAATATTATGTAACTGCAAGAAAGATCTGGAGGCTTTGGAGAGGGGACAGAGGATCTGATAGAGGTTTACAGAATTATGAGAGATATGGTTAGAATGGATAATCCGAGACTATTTTCCAGGGTAGAAATGCCAATTACTAAGGAATATAGGTTCAAGGTAAAAGGGGCAAGTTTGAAAAAGATGTCAGAGGCAAGTTTTTTCCAGAGGGCAATAAGTGTCTGGAATGTGCCGTAAGAGGATCTGGTTGAAATAGATACAACAGCAACATTTAGAGTCATAGGGATGTATAGCACAGAAACAGGTCTAACTCATCCAGGCCAACTGGATATCCCAACCTAATATCGTCCCATTTCCCAGCATTTGTCCCATATTCTTCTAAACCCTTCTTAATTATATACCCATCCAGATGCCTTTTAAATGCTGTAATTCTACCAGCCTCCACCTCTTCCTCTGGGACCTCATTCTAAATACGCACCACCCTCTGTGTGAAAAAGTTGTCCCTTAGATCCCTTTTATATCTTTCTCCTCTCACCTTAAACCTATGCTCTCTAGCTTTGGACTCCCCCACCCCAAGGAAAAGACTTTGTCTATTTGCCCTATCAATGCCCCTCGTGATTTTATAAATCTTTACAAGGTCATCCCTCAGCCTCTGACACACAGGGGAAATAGCCCCAGCCTATTCAGCCTGTCCCTATGTCTCAAACCCTCTAAACCTGGCAACATCCTTATAAATCTTTTCTGAACCCTTTCAAGTTTCACATCCTTGCTATAGCAGGGAGACCAGAATACCCCAAAACTGGCCTAACCAATGTCCTGGACAGCTGCAAGATGATCCCCAACTCCTATACTCAATACACTCAATAAAGGAAAGCATACCAAATGCCTTCTTCATTATCTTATCTACCTGTGACTCCACTTTTAAGAAATTATGAACCTGCTCTCCAAGGTCTCTTTGTTCATCAAAACTCCCCAGGACCTTACCATTAAGTGTATAATTCCTGCCCTGATTTGCCTTTCCAAAATGCAGCACCTGACATTTATCTAAATTAAATTCTATCTGCCACTTCTCAGTCCCTTGGCTCATCTGATCAAGATCCTGTTGTACTCTGAGGGAACTTTCTTCACTGTCCACTGCACCTCCAATTTTGGTGTCATTTGCAAACTTATTAACCATACCTCCTATGTTCACATTCAAATTATTTATATAATGACATAAAGCAGTGAATCCAGCACTGATTCTTTTGGCACACTGCTGTTCACAGGCATCCAGTTTGAAAAACAACCCTCCACCACCATTCTCTATTTTTCGAGCCAGTTCTATATTTGAATGGATAGTTCTCCCTCTATTCCGTGTGATCTAACCTTGCTAACCAGTCTACTATGAGGAACCTTGTCAAATACCTTACTGAAGTCCATATGGATCACACCAATCTGCCCTCATCAATCCTCTTTGTTACTTCTTTAAAATACTCTATCAAGTTAGTGAGACAGGATTTCCCATGGACAAAGATTAGAGTAGTGCTGGAAAAGCACAGCAGGTCGCCCATGGCCTTAAGCGGCATCTTGACGGATACTTGAATAGGCATGGAATAGAGGGATATAGACCACATAGAGGCAAAAGAACTTTAGTTTAGAAAGGAGTCATGTGTCAGCACAGGCTTGGTGTGGAGAAGGACATATTCCTGTTTGATACTGTCCTTTGTTCTCACATGTGAACCTTTTCACCTGATTAATTTCGGGATCGAAGCACACACCATTAATTGAGGTAGGTAATATCCAGCAGGCATCTCTGCTTATTTTAATGAAGATGCATATTGTAAGGAAATGGCTAATTTTTAACTTTTAACTGTTAAATAAGTTTCTAATGGAGGATGCCATTCAGTACCTCAAACTTATTCAGTCATATAATGAGATCACAGCTGCTGTAGACATGGTTTGGATACACAGACTTCCAAACTTAGACCCTCTCACAGACTTAGACTCCTTTACACTCACACGCACACATATACACTCTCTCTCACAGACACTCACAACCCCCCACCCCAGACACACACACATACGCACGCACACACTCCTATACACAGACACTCACACACACTCCTGCAGACACACACACACCCAAACTCACACATGCATCCTCTCACAGACTTAGACCCCTTTACACTCACACACGCACACATATACAGACTTCCAAACTTACACCCTCTCACAGACTTAGACACCTTTACACTCACACGCACACATATACACTCTCCCTCACCGACACTCACAATCCCCCACCCCAGACACACACACACACAGACAGACAAAGACCCACATGCACACATATATTTTGTGGGGTGAGTTTGTACTTGCAGGGTTACATTGTACTTTGCTCAAAAACTGCATGTATTCATGTAAAACTCCGTTATCTCACTTTTTAGATGAGAATCAATCTAAACATCATGGCATAGACAGAGAACACAGGGGCCAACACCTTCAATATATTGTCTAGCTATCACCATTGTTAACAGCTGACCTGAGAATGCAACTTTTTTTTAAAAGGTTTTGTGATTTACACATGAAAGAAGTGAAACTGTTGTTGTGGTTCTGTTTGCCGAGCTGGGAATTTGTCTTGCAAATGTTTCGTCCCCTGTCTAGGTGACATCCTCAGTGCTTGGGAGCCTCCTGTGAAGCGCTTCTGTGCTGTTTCCTCCGGCATTCATAGTGGCCTGTCTCTGCCGCTTCCAGTTGTCAGTCCCAGCTGTCCGCTGTAGTGGCCGGTATATTGGGTCCAAGTCGATGTGTTTGTTGATAGAGTCTGTGGATGAGTGCCATGCCTCTAGGAATTCCCTGGCTGTTCTCTGTTTGGCTTGCCCTATAATGGTAGTGTTGTCCCAGTTGAATTCATGTTGCTTGTCATCTGTGTGTGTGGCTACTAAGGATAGCTGGTCGTGTCGTTTCGTGGCTAGTTGGTGTTCATGGATATGGATCGTTAGCTGTCTTCCTGTTTGTCCTATGTAGTGTTTTGTGCAGTCCTTGCATGGGATTTTGTACACTACATTAGTTTTGCTCATGTTGTGTATCGGGTCCTTCGTTCTGGTGAGTTGTTGTCTGAGGGTGGCTGTTGGTTTGTGTGCTGTTATGAGTCCTAGTGGTCGCAGTAGTCTGGCTGTCAGTTCGGAAATGCTCCTGATGTATGGTAGTGTGGCTAGTCCTTTGGGTTGCGGCATGTCCTCGTTCCGTTGTCTAAGTGAAACTGTCATGGTATTCTAACAGATGAAAGGCTTAACAGACAATTAATTTTTCAATGGATAATTTCAGTTACATCACACTGTAAAGTTTTGCTATAAATTCTGTGTTGGAGGATTGAGCCCTCCACTATCACCTGATGAAGGAGCAACGTTCCAAAGCGAGTGTGCTTCCAATTAAACCTGTTGGACTATAACCTGGTGTGGTGTGATTTTTAACTTTGTACACTGCAGTCCAACACCGGCATCTCCAAATCATGACTACTGTTGGACTATAACCTGGTGTGGTGTGATTTTTAACTTAGATCTGTAGACAACTTTATTTACGCACCTTTGCTCCACACTCCTTTCCAACAAAAATCTATCAATTTTACAGATTCTAAAATGAACATTATCAAATGTGAGCTAACATCTATTGCTTTCATAGTAAATATTTCCATACATCTGTAATCTTTCGTATGATGCAGAGTTCCCTGCCTTCACTTAAAAGGGAGTTTACAGTAAAAGGATTTACAGCCAGAAGGCTTTCACTAACAATACGTCATTGCACCCACTCTGAACAAGCAGGGACAATGTTTGCTGATAAGAAATTCAGCAAGGCAACAAACAGCTTTAGCTCTAACCTTGAAAAGACATCTGCCAAACATTTGTTAAATTAGGCAGTGTGAGACAAGTTATGGGGTGTGATTCTTAGTTAAACTGAAGTCCAGATAATTGAATGAGGTGTTACTTTTCAAACATGCTTCAAGTGAATCAGAGCAATAAAAACAGGAGTACCAGAATAGACAACACTTAAGTAATTCCCCCAGCTTAAAACGAGAATCCAAAGGGTTTTTACAAATATATTAAGGACAAAAGGGTAACTAGGGAGAGAATAGGGCCCCTCAAAGATCAGCAAGGCTGCCTTTGTGTGGAGCCACAGAAAATGGGGGCGATACTAAATGAATATTTTGCATCAGTATTTACTGTGGAAAAGGATATGGCAGATATAGACTGTAGGGAAATAGATGATGACATCTTGCAAAATGTCCAGATTACAGAGGAGGAAGTGCTGGATGCCTTGAAATGGTTAAAGGTGGATAAATCCCCAGGATCTGATCAGGTGTACCCGAGAACTCTGTGGGAAGTTAGAGAAGTCATTGCTGGGCCACTTGCTGAGATATTTGTATCATCGATAGTCACAGGTGAGGTACCGGAAGACTGGAGGTTGGCAAACGTGGTGCCACTGTTTAAGAAGGGCGGTAAAGACAAGCCAGGGAACTATAGACCAGTGAGCCTGATCTCAGTGGTGGGCAAGTTGTTGGGGGGAATCCTGAGGGACAGGATGTACATGTATTTGAAAAGGCAAAGACTGATTAGGGATAGTCAACATGGGTTTGTGCGCGGGAAATCATGTCTCACAAACTTGATTGAGTTTTTTGAAGAAGTAACAAAGACGATTGATGAGGGCAGAGCAGTAGATGTGATCTATATGGACTTCAGTAAGGCGTTCGAAAAGGTTCCCCATCGGAGACTGATTGGCAAGGTTGGATCTCATGGAATAAAGGGAGAACTAGCCATTTGGATACAGAACTGGCTCAAAGGTAGAAGATAGAGGGTGGTGGTGGAGACTGGAGGCCTGTGACCAATGGAGTGCCACAAGGATCAGTGCTGGGTCCTCTACTTTTTGTCATTTACATAAATAATTTGGATGAGAGCATAAGAGGTATAGTTAGTAAGTTTGCAGATGACACCAAAATTGGAGGTGTAGTGGACAGCGAAGAGGGTTACCTCAGATTACAACAGGATCTTGACCAGATGGGCCAAAGGGTTAAGAAGTGGCAGATGGCGTTTAATTCAGATAAATGCGAGGTGCTGCATTTTGGGAAAGCAAATCTTAGCAAGACTTATACACTTAATGGTAAGGTCCTAGGGAGTGTTGCTGAACAAAGAAACCTTGGAGTACACGTTCATAGCTACTTGAAAGTGGAGTTGCAGGTAGATAGGGTAGTGAAGAAGGCATTTGGTATGCGTTCCTTTATTGGTCACAGTATTGAGTACAGGAGTTGGGAGGTCATGTTGTGGCTATACAGGACATTGGTTAGGCCCGTGTTGGAATATTGCGTGCAATTCTGGTCTCCTTCCTATCAGAAAGATGTTGTGAAACTTGAAAGGGTTCAGAAAAGATTTACAAGGATGTTGCCAGGGTTGGAGGATTTGAGCTATAGGGAGAGGCTGAACAGGCTGGGGCTAATTTCCCTGGAGTGTCGGAGGCTGAGGGGTGACCTTATAGAGGTTTATAAAATTATGAGGGGCATGGATAAGATAAATAGACAAAGTCTTTTCCCTGGGTTTGGGGAGTCCAGACCTAGAGGGCATATGTTTAGGGTGAGGGAGGGAAAGATATAAAAGAGACCTAAGGGGCAACGTTTTCACGCAGAGAGTGGTACGTGTATGGAATGAGCTGCCAGATGATGTGGTGGAGGCTGGTACAATTGCAACATTTAAGATGCATTTGGGTGGGTATATGAGGGATATGGGCCGAGTGCTGGCAGGTGGGACTAGATTGTGTTGGGATATCTAGTTGGCGTGGACAGGTTGGACCGAAGGGTCTGTTTCCATGCTGTACATCTCTATGACTCTATGTGAAGTGTGAAATATATCTTCAATATGTTCACTCCATTTTCATTTTGTTGCACCTTCAACACAGACATTGTATGAACAAGCCTTAAATATTAGCAAGTTTTGAGAAAATTTGTAGCTCAGGTTGAGGTTTTGGATGTAGATTTGCTCACTGACCTGAAAGGTTCATTTCCAGATGTTTCGTTACCTTACTAGGTAACATCTTCAATTCACTTCATGCAAAGCAATGCTGTAAATTCTTGCTTTCTACTTATATGTTTGGGTTTCTTTGGGTTGGTGATGTCATTTCCTGTGGTGAAGTCACTTTCTGTTCCTTTTCTCAGGGGGTAGTAGATGGAGTCTAACTCGGTGTGTTTGTTGATAGAGTTCCAGTTGGAATGCCTGCTTCTAGGAATTCTCGTGCATGTCTTTGTTTGGCTTGTCCTAGCATGGATGTGTTGTCCAGTTGAAGTGGTGTCCTTCCTCATCCATATGTGAGGATACTAGTGAGAGAGGATCATGTCTTTTTGTGGCTAGTTGGTGTTCATGTATCCTGGTGGCTAGTTTTCTGCCTGCTTGTCCAATGTTCAATGAGCCAACACACACTGCAGCACAGAGGAACTATGCAGAGCAGAGGAAAATCATCTATACAGTGTATTAAAAAAGAATGGGTACCCAATGAACACTGTCTGCCAATTTCTTAGCAACAAACCCAAACAAGCAGACAAAACACATTCAGAAACCCTAGCCACTCTCCCCTACATCAAAGACATCTTGGAAATGACTGCCAGACTACTCAGACCCCTTGGCATTATGGTAGCCCACAAACCCACCAACACACTAAAATAGCAGCTAATGAACTTGAAAGACCCTATACAGACAATGAGCAAAACTAACGTCATTTACAAAATACCGTGCAAGGACTGTAACAAACACTACATCCAAAGCCTTAGATATGATGTGGAGGTGCCGATGTTGGACTGGGATAGACAAAGTTAAAAATCACACAACACCAGGTTGTAGTCCAACAGGTTTATTTGGAAGCACTAGCTTTCAGAGCGCTGCTCCTTCATCAGGTGGTTAGATATTTAGCCTTCGATATTTTCACTAAACTTTCTTTATAGCTACCTTGCCACAATCATTTCTAAGCCTTCACTTCTTGCCATCAAACAACCGCTGAACCTTAAATAGACTATTGTTCACAGCAAACTACCCAGTCTTCAGGACAACACCCACCACAATGTCACACAACTCTGCCATGGCAACCTTTGCAAGACATTTCAGATCATTGACATGGATACTACCATCACACATGGGAACACCAGCCACCACATACACAACAGACATGTGACCCAGCCAATGTTGTCTATCTTATATGATGCAGGCAAGGATGTCCCAAGGCATGATACATTGGCGAGACCATTCAGACAGGAATAAGTGAGGACTGCAGATGCTGGAGATCAGAGCTGAAAATGTGTTGCTGAAAAAGCGCAGCAGGTCAGGCAGCATCCAAGGAGCAGGAGAATTGACGTTTCGGGCTTATGCCCGAGACCATTCAGACACTATGGCAATGGATGAATGAAGACCATACAAAGATCAATACACAGTGGTGTTCCCTTCCAGTGGGGAGCACTTCGGCGGTCCAGAACGTTCAGTCTCCAATCTTCGTGTGAGCATCCTCCAAGACAGACTTTGAGATATGTAACAATGCAAAATCGCTGAGCAGAGACTGACAGCTAAGTTCTGTACCCATGAGGACGGCCTCACCTGTGATCTTGGATTCATGTCACGTGACAGGTAAGTCCACCACACTACATACTCCCACACACAGACTCACACACACACTCTCTCACACACTTACATGGACCCTCTCCTACACACAAGCACACACGCAAAAATACACACTTACACACAAATTCTCTCACACACACACACACACTCACCTTCCCACACAGGGGGTATCATACATTCAAGATTCTTTTCTGTCAAAAACATTAAAAAACTTGGCCTCAGCTTAAAACATGGACAGATTCAAAGCGGAACTTCACAACTAACCTGAGATGTCACCTCTTGTATATTGATAAGAACTTTAATATTTGCATTTTAATCAGCAGTCTACCTCCTAACTAATTAAAGGGTTTAACAAGGGCAGCTAGTTTTAAAGTTGTTAACTTTTTGCTTCTGAATACTGTGCTGTATACCTCTCACACCTGAGGAAGGAACTGACTCCAAAAACTTAGAATTTCAAATAAACCTGTTGGACTATAACCTTGTGTTGTTTGATTTTTGACCTTAATAGTCAATGCCACACTCTCTGTTTCTGCTGTATAAGACAATGTATAAGGAGAGAACCAAAACGAGGGAGGAGTAGCTGGCATGATGTGGAGGTGCTGGTGTTGGACTGAGGTGGACAAAGTCAGAAGTCACACAACACCAGGTTATAGTCTAACAGCTTATTTGAAATTACAAGCTTTCGGAGCATAGCCGTTTCGTCAGGTGAAGTGAGAAAGAATCACACAGACGCAGAATTTATAGGCAGAGAGATCGAGGGCAAAGGCAGATAGTTCAAAAGATCATACAAATGCAGGGAAGGATGCCCCAAGGCATGGTATATTGGCAAGACCATGCAGATGCTACGATAATGGACGAGTGGACACGTTGCAACAATCCCGAGACAGGAATGTTCCTTCCCAGTTTGGAAACTTCAGTGGTCAAAGACATTCAGCCTCCAATATTCAGGCAAGTGTCCTCAAAGACAGCCTTCGAGATACACAACAATGCAGAATTGCCAAGCAGAAACCGATAGCCAAGTTCCATACTCATGAAGACAATCTCAACCATGATTTTGGGTTCATTTTACACTACATGTGAACCTACCACATTGTAATGTTCCTGTAAAATATTCCTCACTGTCCTGTTTTGACATCATCACCTTGATAAATTGTTATGATCACTCTACCTTTATTAGTTTGTACAGCTTTGGATTACCTATTACTTTGGTTAGGCCCTCAACATATGACTATCAGGCCTATCACATTATTCGAGTCATTTGGTTTGTCTCCAGCACCACCTTACTTTTAATATTTTGTAATCATCTGTCTGCCTCATTTAATTGGATAATAGGTCAGCTCTACACGTTTTATTCAGCTGTTGACATTTTGCTCACACAGTCTGACACTTTTGATCACCTTAGTTTAGATTAGAGTGGTGCTGGAAAAGCACAGCAGGTCAGGCAGCTTCCGAGGAGCAGGAAAATTGACATTTCCTTCATCAGGAATAGAAGCAGGGAGCTTCCAGGGTGGAGAGATAAATGGGGGTGGGGAGGTGGGCGGAGCTGGGAAGATGGTAGCAAAGAGTACAATAGGTGAATAGGAGTAGGGATGGAGGTGATAGGTCAGAGGGGAGGCTGGAGCGGATAGATGGGAAGGGAGATTGGCAGGTAGGACAGGTCATGAGAACAGTGCTGAGGAAGGTTGGAACTGGGGTAAGGTGGGGGGAGGCAAAATGTGGAAACTGGTGAAGTCCACATTGATGCCCTGGGGTTGAAGTGTTCCGAGGCGGAAGATTCTTCCTCCAGGCATCGGGTGGTGAGGGAGCGGTGTTGGAGGAGGTTCAGGACCTGCATGTCCTTGGCAGAGTGGGAGGGGGAGTTGAACTTTTGATCACTTGCAGAGACTTATTATTCGATACTCCACTCACAGCATTTATATGATCGTTTGATCTCTCCGCCCTTGATCTCTCCGCCTATATATTCTGTAGCTGTGTGCTTCTGTTGAACTACAACCTGGTGTCATGTGACTTCTGATTATAGCTCTCAACATTGGGGAATCAAATAGCTGTGACTAATTGTTTAAACATGACCTGGAGCTTTGGAGGAGGTAATAAGAGGCAGCTTAACTCAGCAGTGTTTCTATAGCCATTCGCCTCAATATATTTTCAGCAAGCTTTACAATGACATTAAATTTATGGAGGCTAGAATGTGGGAGACCATCTTAGCACTTGAATATTGAGTCTGGAGGTAACAAAAGCATGAATGAACTAAGACAGAAGTGAAATAAGTGATGTTGTAAAAGTAGAAATAGGCAGTTTTAGAGTTGTGACATACAAAAACCAGAAAACCATTTTGGAATTAAATGTAACATCAAGATTGCAAAACAACTGGCTTCATCTCAACCTATTGCCAAGGGAGAGAGATGGAGTTGGTGGCTAGAGAGTTGAGTTTGAAGCATGGAGTGAAAACAATGAACTTCATTCTTCCTGATATTTATTTGGAGGAAATATATGCTTATCCAATGCAGGATGTCTGATAAGCATCTGATACTTTAGGCAGTAAAATAAACAAGGTACTGGAAAAATTCAACCAGTCTGGCAGAATCAGTAGAAAGAGCAACAAAGTGAATGTTTCAAATCTGATATGATTTTGAGTCCTGTGTTCTAAAGAAGAGTAATTTCAGACTTAGAATGTTAACGCTGCTTCTGTCTCCATGTATTTGTTTTAATTGTTTTACATTGGTGAGGCCTTATATGGAATATTGTGTCCAGTTCAGGTCACCCTTCCTTTTAGGAAGCATATTATTAAGCTGGAGAGGGTTCGGAAAAGATTTATCAGGATATTGCTGGGAATGGAGGGTTTTAGGTATAACGAGAGGCTAGATAGGCTGGGACATTTTTCCACTGGAGCATAGGAGGTTAAGGGGTGACTTCAAAGAAGTTTATAAAATAATGAGGGGTATAGGTAAGGTGATTGGCAGGAGTCTTTTCCTTAGGGTGGGGAATTTCAAGACTAGGGGCCATATTTTTAAGGTGAGAGGAGAAAGATTTCAAAAAGACGTGAGGGGCAATTTCTTTACACAAAGACTGGTTCATGTTTGGAATGAACATCCCGAGGAAGTGGTGGATTTGGGTACAGTTACAATATTTAAAAGATATTTAGATAAGTATATGAATAAGAAAAGTTTGGAAGGATATGGGCCAAGTGCAGGCAGGTGTGACTAGTTTAGTTTGGGCTTATGGTCGGTGTGGACTGGGTGGACAAAGGGTTTGTTTCCATGCTGTATAATTCTATGAATGCTGCCACGCCTGGAGTTTCTTAAGCATTTTCTGTTTCTTTTTGTTCCTGTTTATATTTGAGATCTCCAGCATCCACAGTACTTTACTTCTCTTTGAATAATTTACCAACTTGCATTTGTGTAAAAACTCAAGGGACATCTGAAAGTGCATTACAGCCAGTTAAGTACTTTTGAAGAATTGTTGTAATGCAGTAGATGAAAGTATGGGGGGGGTGCAGAATTACACTGAGCATGAAGGGTTAAATTACGAGGACAGATTATAGAGATTTACTTTGCATTTCCTTGTATATAGAAGATTAAAGGATAATCTAATTGAGGTGTTTAACATGATTGAAGTAGTCCTTAGGCTAGATGGAGAGAAATTATTTCCTCTGCTGGAATGGGAGGGAGAGAAAGGAATCCAGAAAAGAGGCATAACTTTACAAGGAGAGCCAGGCCATTAAAGAGTCATTTTGGGAAGCACAAAGGATAGTGGAAATTTGGATTTCTCTTTCCAAAAATGCTGTTGAGGCTAGGGATGAACTGAAAATGTCAACTGAAATCAACATGTACAAAGAAATATTAGAGTCATAGAGTCATAGAGATGGACAGCACGGAAACAGACCCTTCAGTCTAACTCATCCATGCCGACCAGATATCCCAACCCAATCTAGTCCCACCTGCCAGTCCTGCCCATATCCCTCCAAATGCTTCCTATTCATATAACCATCCAAATGTCTTTTAAATGTTGCAATTGTACTAGTCTCCACCACTTCCTCTGATAGCCCATTCCACACATCCACCCCCTCTGCGTGAAAAAGTTGCCCCTTAGGTCTCTTTTATATCTTTCCCCTCTCACCCTAAACCTATGCCCTCTAGTTCTGGACTCCCCCACCTCAGGGAAAAGACCTTGTCTATTTACCCTATCCATGCCTCTCATTATTTTATAAACCTCTATAAGGTCATCCCTCAGCCTCCGATGCTCCAGGGAAAACACCCTTAGCCTATTCAACCTCTCCCTATAGCTCAAATCCTCCAATCTTGACAATGTCCTTGTAAATCTTTTCTGAACCCATTTGAGTTTCACAACATCCTTCTGATAGGAAGGGGACCAGAATTACATGCAATATTCAAAAAGTGGCCTAACCAATGCCCTGTACGGATGCAACATGACCTCCCAATTCCTGTACTCAATATTCTGACCAATAAAGGAAAACATACAAAATGCCTTCTTCACTATCCTATCTACCTGCGACTCCACTTCCAAGGAGCTATGAACCTGCACTCCAAGGTCTCTTTGTTCAGCAATACTCCCTAGGACCTTACCATTACGCGTATAAGTCCTGCTAAGATTTACTTTCCCAAAATGCAGCACCTCGCATTTATCTAAATTAAACTCCATCTGCCACTCCTCAGGCTGTTGGCTTATCTGATCAAGATCCCGCTGAATTCCGAGGTAACCCTCTTCACTGTCCACTATACCTCCAATTTTGGTGTCACCTGCAAACTTACTAACTATACCTCTTATGCTCACATACAAATTATTTATATAAATGATGAAAAGTAGTGGACCCAGCACCGATCTTATGGCACTCCACTGGTCACAGGCCTCCAATAGGAAAAACAACCCTCCATGACTACCCTCTGTCTTCTACCGTTGGCCAGTTCTGTATCCAAATGGCTAGTTCTCCCTGTATTCCATTGAGACCTAACCTTGCTAATCAGTCTCCCATGAGAAACCTTGTCGAACACCTTACTGAAGTCCATATAGATCACATTTACCGCTCTTCCCTCATCAATCCTCTTTGTTATTTCTTTAAAAAACTCAATCATTGAGACATGATTTGTGAGACATGATTTCCCAAGGACAAAGCCATGTTGACTATCCCCAATCAGTCCTTGCCTTGCCAAATACATGTACATCCTGGATTCCCTCCAGGATTATCTCCAACAACTTGCCCACCACCAACGTCAGGCTCACTCGTCAATAGTTCCCTGGCGTGTCCTTACCACCTTTCTTAAACAGTGGTACCACGTTAGCCAACCTCCAGTCTTCCGGCACCTCACCTGTGACTATCGATGATATAAATATCTCAGCAAGGGGTCCAGCAATCACTTCCCTAGCTTCCCACAGAGTTCTAGGGTACACCTGATCAGGTCCTGGGGATTTATCCACTTTTATGCAACACTTCCTCCTCTGTAATATGGACATTTTTCAAGATATCACCATCTATTTCCCCACATTCTATATCTTCCATATCCTTTTCAACAGTAAACACTGATGCAAAATACTTGTTTAGTATCTCCCCCATCTCCTGCTGCCTTGCTGATCTTTGAGGGACCCTATTTTCTCCATAGTTACATTTTTGTCTTTAATGTCTTTGTAAAAACCCTTTGGATTCTCCTTAACTCTATTTGCCAAAGCTATTTCATGTCCCCTTTTTGCCCTCCTGATTTCCCTCTTAAGTATACTCCTACTGCCTTTACACTCTTCTAAGGATTCACTCAATCTCTCCTGTCTATGCCTGGCATATGCTTCTTTCTTTTTCTTAACCAAACCCTCAACTTCTTTAGTCATCTAGCATTCCCTATACCTACCAGTCTTCCCTTTCACCCTGACAGGAACATACGTTCTCTGGATTCTCATTATCTCATTTCTGATGGCTTCCCATTTTCCAGCCATTCCTTTACCTGAGAACATCTGCCTCCAATCAGCTTTTGAAAGTTCTTCCCTAATACCTTCAAAATTGGCCTTTCTCCAATTTAGAACTTCAACTTTTAGATCTTGTCTATCTTTTTCCATCACTATTTTAAAACTAATAGAATTATGGTCGCTGGACTCAAAGTGCTCCCCCACTGACACCTCAGTCACTTGCCCTGCCTTATTTCCCAAGAGTGGATCAAGTTTTGCACCTTCTCTCGTAGGTACATCCACATACTGAGTCAGAAGACTTTCTTGTACATGCTTATGAATTAAGTGAAGATAGAAATCAGTCATGATTTAAATTATTGGTGCAACATTCAGGGGCTGAATGGTCTCCCCGGGTTTGTATGGAATATATGAGGATTTCCTCAGCCACTTAAGAGCAGTCCTTCCAATCTCCTCTTCTTTATCATCGCCTTGAGTTCAGGGAGCAGCAAGATTTTCTGTGTTGGGATGTTAAAATGAAAGCATGGAGCTATACATATTCTCAAGATGTGTTGCAAGGCTTCATCAGATTTATCCATTAACCTAAATGTGAAATTCTGCTTCACCATTCTTCTTGTGGTCACACTTGTATAATTCTTTTGGTTGTCTAGTCTGTATGCACAATGCTTACTGAACGTTACTACTCACCTATAATCTAGATAATCTTGTAAACTTCCTTCATTGAAGTAGCCTGATGCAGCCCCATTGTGAATCATGCTTAGAATCCTTCAGGAATGTTTCATATGCAAAATAGTTGTGTATTAAATTTATCATTCAAACTTAAATTGCACTTTAAATTTGTCAAACCTGTTCACAAAAATACAGCAGCATGCTTGTTCATTAGAAAGACAACGGTAAGCTGTTACTTGGCATTTTTGAAACTGATAGCAAACTGGTGCACTGCTATGTCTGTTCTTTTATATACGTTTAATTGCAGGAGGTGTTAACTATTTAGATGCTTGCAGTGACTGTACTGCTCTTGTCTTCATACTCAGAATGATAATGAACCCTCAAATGGTCTAAGTAGTCTTTCAGGTCATTTTAATAACACCAGTTGATTGACTGCAACACTTTGTCCATTGGAACAGGAGCACTCTGTGCTTGTGCCTTCTGGTTAGATACTTGACAAGTTGACATCAGTTCTTTAAGCACTGTTACTTGCACTTAATAAAGAATGGCGCTCTGAGGATATTTAAAGGAATGGTCTTTTTGAGCAAAACGCCCTGGAGGTTTTTATCCCTTAAGTTGCAGAAAAGGAACATATCCATTTGAAGATGAAGAGTCACCAGAAAATATTTTTGGGAAGTATGTAAAACCAGCATCCATCAAGTCCTGTGAGTTTCCAAATGGATTAAAATTATCTTCTTCAAATGGAAAATACAGTAGCATCTCCTCTTATCTGGGTGAACATTAGGAAGGATTGAATGTCTGATTGCTGACTAATGTTGAGTAGTAAACAGCAACAGATAAGCAGGGCTTTACACAATGTCTCAAAAGATAAGGTTACATTTGTTCAACCATGTTTCCACCTCACCCAAACAGTTTGCCATGGCGTAGAAAGTGTTAGGGATCCATTGTACTCATGGAAAAAAGGACATCTTCTGGTACAACAGAAAATGATACTGAAGCTCCTTCACCCTGAGAGCCATACTCAATATACTTTAGCCTCACAATGAGGTATAGATAGAATAAATACACAGGACAGCAAGGACTGACACTGCTTGCAATATGAGGAGAATAACAATAGCAATCATCACACAACTTATTCTTTTTAAAAAGAAACAAAAAAGGTAAAGAAAGTAAATGAATTAATCTCTGACTACATGATATATACAATACAATTCAATACAGCATAGGAACAGGCCCTTTGGCCCACCAACCCTGTGCCGATTCCAATCCCTATTTAGATTCGCTACTTCTTGCCTATGCACAGTTTCAGTCCCTATGTTTGCCTCCTGTTTTATGCCTAAATGTGCCTGTTTCCACCAATTCCACTCACAATGCATTCCAGACACCCACCAGCCTCTGTTGGAAAAAGTTTCCCCCACTTCTCCCTTAAACTTCCCCCCTCACATTGAACTGTGCCCTCTTGTAGTTGACATTTCCACTCTGGGAACGAGATTCTGATTATCCATCTTGTCTATGCCTCTCATAATTTTGTAGATCTTGATCACATCGCCCCTCAGCGTCTTTCTTTCTTTCCAGTGAAAACAATCTGAATTTATCCAACCTCTCTTCATAGCTAAAATCCTCCAGACCAGGCAACATCCTGGCAAACCTTCTCTGCATCCTTGCCAAAGCATTTACGCCCTTCTGATAGTGTGATGACCAGAACGACACACAATATTCCAAGTGGCCTAACTAAAGGTTTGTACATAACTTGCCAACTTTTATATTCAATGCCTCAGCCAATGAAGGCAAGCATGCTGTTTGTCTTCTTGACCATCTTATCTGCCTGTATTGCCACTTTGAGGAATCTGTGGACCTGTACTCCCGGATCTTTTTGTATGTCAATGTTCTACCATTTATTGCATAATTCGAAACCTAAATTTGATCTTCAAAAAACGACACTTCGCATTTGTTTAGAATGGCATCTGCCATTTCTCTGTCCAAATCTGCATTCTATCTATATCCTCCTGTATCCTTTGACGATCCTTCTCTCTATGTGCAAATCCACCAATTTTAGTGTTATCCACAAACTTACTACATTTCCTTCCAGATCGTAAATATATATTGCAAACAGCAAAGGTCCCAGTAATGATCCCTGCAGAACACCAGTAGTTACTGATCTCCATTCTGAAAAGTACCCTTCCACCACAACACTCTGTCTTCTATAACCAAGCCTGTTTTGTATCCAGCTAGCCAGCTCACCCAGATCCCATGAGACTCCACCTTCTGTACCAGCCTGTCATGAGGTACCTTGTCAAATGCCTTACTAAAGTCCATGTAGACAACATCCACTGCCGTTCCCTCATCAACCATTCTTGTCACGTCCTCAAAAAACTCAATCAAATTGGTGAGACACAACCTTCCCCACACAAACCCATGCTGCCTATCACTAACAAATCCATTCACTACCAAATGTTAGTGAATTCTGTCTCTCAGTATCTTCTCCGACAGCTTCCCCACCACTGACAACAAGCCCAGCATCCTATAATTACCTGGATTATCTCTGTTTCCATTCTTAAACAAGAGAAAATCACTGGCCATTCTCTAGGCCTCTGGAACCTCACAAGGAGTCAAAGAGGATGCAAAGATATCAATTAAGTCTTCAGCTATTTCCTCCCTTGTCTCCCACAGTATCCTAGGATAGAATGTGTCTGGCCTGCGGACTTGTCTATTGTAATGTATTTCAAGACACCTAACACTTCCTCCTTTATTATGTTGACCTAAATGCAACCTTCCCAAATCTCAACATCCCTCCCTTTGGTGAATACTGATGTAAAGTACTCATTAAGGAGCCCACCCATTTCCTCTGGCTTCGCACGTAAACTCCCCCCTTTATCCTTAAGTGAGCCTACTCTTTCCCTAGCTACCCTCTTGCTCCTAATATATGTATAAAATGCCTTGGAATTCTCCTTAACCTTGCTGGCTAAGAACATTTCATCATCCCTTTTAGCCCTCCTAACCCCCTTTTGAGCTCCTTCCCACTTTCTTTATATTCTTCAAGGACTTTGTCTGTGTTTAGTTGCCTGGATCTTAGGTATCTTTCCTTTTTTTGACCAAGCAGGTAATTTCCCCTGTCAGCCAAGGTTCCTGAATCCAGCCATTATTGTCCTTCATTTGCATTGGAACATGCCTGTCCTATATTCTAATCAACTAGTCTTAAAAGACTTCTGCGTGACTTACGTGGATTTATCCTTAAATAGCCACTCCCAATCACATTCTCCAATTCTTGCCTAATTTGGTTATAATAGGCCTTCCCTTCAATTTAATACCTTCATTCAAGGTCCACTCTTGTCCTTATCCATAAGTAACTGAAGCCGTAATTATGGTCACTATTCCCAAAATGCTCGACCAATGAAACTTAGATCACCTGGCCAGGCTCATTTCTCAACACTAGGCCCTTTCCCTCATGGGATTATCCACATACTGTTTCAAAAAAACTCTCTTGGACACACCTAACAAATTGCTCCACATCTAAACCCTCAGCACTAAGGGAATCCCAGTCAATATGGGGGAAGTTAAAATCACCCAGAACAACCCAGATGTTACTTTCACATCCTTCCAGAATCTGACTACATTTCTCCTCCTCCATCTCCCACTAGTAGCTGGGAGGTCTATAGTACATTCACAGCATTGTGACTGCACCTGTCCTATTCTTGAGCTCTACCCATAGTGCGTCACTGCAAAATCCCTCCAGGCTGTCCTCCCTCAACACAGCTGTGATAGAATGCAACTTGCCAAGCTCTTTTGCTTCCTCCTCTGTCTTTCCCAAAACATCAATAACCCAGAATGTTAAGCTGCCAGTTCTGTCCCTAAGACGTATAGAATGCCTTTACTTGAAGCCAATGTCCTGGTGATCTTAAGGACAGCCACAAGTTAAAAATTCAGAGTAATATATTATATATTATAAGCTGTAACAGTCCTTCATAATAGTATTAGCAACACTGAAATCTACCAAAAGTTGAAAAATAAAATAGACTTTTAGAACACAGAAGCCATTTGTTCTACTGGTCACTTAGACTGCACATAAGACTCCTTCCACTCTTCTTCACCTCGGCCTGTCAAACAGATCAGTAAAGGCTTAAAATCATTCATTCTGCCCAGTCATCAGAAGAAATCTTTACACTGTGTTTGTGAAAGGAGGTCAGTTTCCTTTCAAAGGTTAGAGTGTGGTGACACCTAGTGACTCAATTTATTTTTTCTCCACAGTCAAAATTGAATAAAAGGAATTACATAAATACTTGAGGGGGACAAAGTTACAGGGTCATTGGGGTGTGATCAACTCAAGAGCTCTTTTAAAAATCTGGCATGGCTCAATGGGCAGAATAGTTTCTTCCTGTGTGATATAATTCTACAATTCAATGAACTGTACATGAGAATTAAATTGATGATTTACATCACTTTTTCTGGTCTACAGAAACATATCTTGCTTTAAATGCCACCAATTTAAATTACAGTCCTTATTAATAACATTGTTATTGGCTATCCTGGATGGCAATCTGTGTTAGGTGAATGCTTTATGCATTTATCACAAACAGGAACCAATTACAAACATGCATCTTAAAAATATGTCGAGTACATCAACTATTTTGGGCGAATCAAGCAGATTCTTTTTTATATTACAGTTGACCTCATCTTGTTGAAGTTTGATTATCATTCAGAAAACTCAGTATGAGAAACAAAGCTCACATGTCAATAAATTTCAGTCCGAGTCAAATTCTGAAGCAGCGAATTTTATTGAAACGTACTTGCAAGACGGGTGTCTAACGAGGAGGCACCCTGATCTGAGGGTTACATTCTGATTTATGCAGTTCAGCTGTGTCTCTCAGTCCTCCCGTTTTACCCCATTGGTTACTTTTGTTTCTTATTTATCTTATTCCTTCTATGTGACTATCCTGGCATAGTTTGCCGTCTTCGTGCAATCATCCTGCCAAACTAAATTCTGTCCATTGGCCACATCCCTCCTGCGACTGGCACACTATTCTCCTGCAACTGGTACACCCTGCTCCACGGTTGCTCTGCCCTATTAGTCATAGATAATTCTACCTGTTTTCGCTTCTCACTGTTTAGTATTTGCATGCGCAGCCCAATTTTATCATGCAAACTTTTGCAGAAGCAACACCTGTTCCCTTATTCTGCACAGTTTTAACCCTATACCTTACATCAGTGATAGAAGCATAGGAACAAGAGTACATCATTCAAACCTCAGAAAGCTGCAGGCATAAAGAGAGCTACAAACAAAGGAGCTCGAGGGTGAAGGCAATCAGTGCACAAGAGGCACATAGAGGAAGCAGACAGAGACAGGAAAAGGAACACAGAGAAGTCTTGTGAGGAGACAATCAGGTGCACTTTTCAGCTTATTAGAGAAAGGAGCTCTTGGAAGCATTCTGCAAGATGCCAAACAGGTCTAAAACCTGGAAAGCTATGTGAATAGCTTGGAGACACTAAAAAGCAAGATATTATTCCATAAGTGGCCAAACCATGCAACAGAATGTTATTAAATGGTTGAAAAGGAATCTTGGAAAGCTACTGGATCATCAGATCATGATCCAAGGGAGGGAGGGGTTGCCCAGTAAACCTTGTTGATGACAATCATATGAAATTTGAAGATGAACAATGTTGTGGATAGGACTCCTGACCAACCTTGTGTGTATAAGGAACAGTTTACTGTGGAACTGTGTAGCTATACAGCATTCCATTTGTACAGGGACTGACACAAGTATCTGTGGTTCTGTAAAATGTATGTTTGTTATATCAACTATTTAAAGTGAAATTTATTTTTCTATTTAAAGTATTGTGTGCATTTTATTACATGTGCAATTTGCATTGGTTCTGATTTATGTTAAAAGTAAAAGCTATAAAAGGATCTTGGTGGTAATTTCTTCTTTTGGGGTGACTTAGTAAATTTAGCTTCATTGGTTTGTAATATGCCAAAATGATCATTACAATCAAATGCAAGAGCTTTTTTATTATTGTTCTTGAACTTATTGCTGATCAGTTAGCAGATATTTTGTTCTCTGAAATGTGACTAATATGCTGGCAGTCACAATCAGAATATCAAAAACAAAAATATGCTTTAAATGTATATATACCCCACCTGATCAGTGGAAAGCTTTTAGTCAAGTTACTAACTTTATCCACAGGGTGGTGAGACTTGGCAGACAAGCAAACTTAACATGTGAAGTAAAATTGTTGCCATCCAAAATCAGATTAGTTAACTTTTACAGTTCCCAAACCTGTGATAGATTTCTGCAATGCCATAGCTAAGGAACATAAATGTCACCAGTGGATAGGCTGAGTAACATGAGTTGACAGATTGATTTTGCAAGGAGAAAGTGAGCACTGCAGATGCGGGAGATCAAAGTTGAGAATGTGGTGCTGGTCAGGCAAAATCTGAGGAGCAGGAGAATCGATATTTCAGGCATAAGCCCTTTTCCAGCACCATACTCTCGACCCTGAGTAACAATGCTAGACATGTATAATTCAATTCTGTCATCCAGGATCATCGATGTCCCAACAAATTATGAGCTGACCTAAGGGGACTGAGAGCTAATTAAAATAAAGATACTCCTCATTTACCAATTCAAAACAAGAGGAACATTCATTTTTATAAAATCAGCCTCCCTTCCAGTCACTGGGTTTTATGTATAAATATCAAACACTAGACTCTTTGACAAAGGATATCTTAAGCAGGAAGCTTAAATTGCTGGAGAATTCAACCTTGTCAAGTGGTGCCAAAGAACTGATGAATTACAAACTTTGTACCCTTGTTCAAAATAGATCGTAAACATTGGCCCAGCAATTACAAATCAGTTTAACTTCAGTGATGGGGAAACTTCTGGAAACAATCATTCAGGATAGAATTAAAAGTCATTTAGAAGAGTCAGCATAGATTCATTAAGGAAAACTCATACAAAAATAACTTGCTGGATGGATGATGAAAGGAGAGCTGCTGATGTTGTGTCCATTAAAGGTGGCAAGACAGTTAGACAGATCTGCTACTAAAGTACACAATATTCTAGACTTCATAAAAAGGGGTACAGAGTACAAGAGGAGTAAAGTTCTGATTAATTATTGCAAGGTGCCAGTTAGATGTCTACTGAAGCATTGCATACAGATCTGGGCATCACACTACAGGAAGGATGTGAATACATTGGAAAGAGCTCACAATGGGTAATGGACGGAGGGCAGGCTCACCTTATCTTCACCGCTGCATGACATGACATGTTGGAGTTTGATCTCAGGAGGAGAGGTGCAGGGTGAATGGCAGAAAGAAAAGATTTTATTGACCTTTTTTGACTGAGGAAGAATGAAACAGTCCAAAAATAGTTCCATGATCAAATACTTCTTATGAGAAAAGATTGGAGAAATTGGGACTGTTCCCAAGAAGGAGGATAAGAGGAGATTGGATAGAAATTCTCAATGTCATGAGGCATCTAGACAAAGCGAATAAGGAGAAACTGGTTCCACGCATAACTGGGTTGAGAACCAGGGCACAGTTTTAAAGCACTTTGCAAAAGATGCAAATATGACAGAAAAAATACTTTTTTCTGCAAGTAGTTAAGATATGAAATGTACTGCATTGAAATGTGATGGAGACAGACCCAATTGTGGCATTCAAGATGGCATTGAATTAATGCTTAATTAGAAACAATGTGAAGAGTTATGAAAAAGGCATAAGATTGGCACTAAGTTAAAATTACAGCAAGTACAGACACGATGGAATGAATGGCTTTTATCACACCATAACAATTCTGTGATTCTGTAAGAAGGTTGACGATGGAGAACAGAGAACATTTAGATTCTCAGACAATAGCAACATTAAGCAGTCTAGGATTGAGGACAACAATGCAACCTATAATGCTACTCTGCCTAGTAATGTATTGGTGCCTAACTTTAACACTTACCTTCTCTTTATACAAATGAAAATTTCTCAAACCAAACTGTTCTCACTCTTTATAAGTGAGAGTGACAGGTTGGTGAGATTTGCACTTTTGAGTACCGTGTGCAGGATGGAACTTCCATTTGGAAATTGAGCACCTCTGTTCACATATTTTTTTGTCTGTGGGTGGAAAATAATGGGTTGAAGTTATGTATTTTTTCCTCAATCTATATCTTCCATGCTTCAGGAATGCCAAAACAGAAACTCTCTCTCAATTCCAAAGAGTACAGATTTCCATTTTGGGAATGTATCTGCTCAATATTTTGCATTGTTATGTACCACTACTGGATTCCCCAGGAATGTCTAGGAACTAGAAATTAAACTCCAAGACTCACTGTGCGCAAAATCTAGAAAAACATTATGAGGAGAATAAAATTTAATATTATTTAAATACTTTTGTTTACCAGTTTAAATAATATTGAAGATTGGAGTACAAGTTCTCTGATTGTTAGTCAAGAATCATCTAACTGATTAATGAAAGTGTTTATTCATTAACTGTTTGGTGCAGGAATGTTGCATGCTGTGATGAAGAAGATGTTGGATGATCAACAGAAGGAGCACAGTGATGGGATTGTTGGAGGAAGTAATTCATGGAATACACTTCCATGATAAGGTCCAACTAGACTTGGCAACTCACTTCACATTGGATCCAAATGTCTAATACCGTGACCAGATATTCATCCCATCATTTTACGTTGGATTTCATCCCATCTAAAGTTTTATATAGATGTCACCTAGTTTGCTGTTTCTGGTCTCTCCCTACTCTAATACTTGTTCTTGTGCATTTTGTACTTTCTCCACCTCACCCCTCCCCTCACACACCTCCTTATTTCCTTTTCCCTGAAAGCCACGCTTAATCTATTCTTACCCTGCTCGCTCAACTTCTCAACAGTCCACATTCATTTATGCCCCCAGTTCTCGCTAGCTCTCTGTCCTTACTTTTGACTATAAGAAATAGGAACAGAAGTAGATTATTTGGCAGTGCAGGCCTGTTCCTCTATTGAATTGGATCATCACATCCACTTTCCTGCATTTACCCCGTAACCCTTGATTCCCTTACTGGCAAGGAGTTCCCATGACTCACAATCCTCTGAGAGAACAAATTCCTTCTCATCTCAGTCTTAAATTGATGCCCCTTAATTCTGAGACTACACCTTTGGTCATAGTCTCTCCCATGAGGGGAAATGTCCTCTCAGCTTTTACCCTGTTAAGTCCCTTAAGAATCCTATATGTTTCAATGAGATCACCCTTAATTCTTCGAAGTTCCAGTCAGTAGACTCCTAATCTGTTTAGCCTTTGCTCATTCGGTAATCCCTCCATACCAGGGATCATCCTAGTTAACTATCTCTGAACTGTCTCCAATGAAATGATGTCTTTCTTTAAATAAGGGGCCCAAACCTACTCATAGTGGTTTCACCAGCAACTTGTAAGACTTCCCCACTATGGTACTCCAACCATCTTGAAATAAGGGCTAATGTTCCATTAGTCTTCCTGATTACCTGCTGCACCTGTGTGCTAACTTTCTGTACAAACACCCCAAGTCCCTTTCTGTTAAAGCTTTCTGCAGTTATTCTCCATTTAAATAGCATTATGTTCATTTGTTCTCCTTTCCAAAATGAACTCCACATTATACTCTATTTGGAGAAAGTGAGGACTGCAGATGCTGGGACCAGAGTTGAAAAATGTGGTGCTGGAAAAACACAGCAGGCCAGGCAGCATCTGAGGAGGAGGAGAATCGACGTTTCGGGCATAAGCCCTTCTTCAGGAACTATACTCTATTTGCCAATTTTTTGCCCACTTACTTAACCTATAAATATCTCTCTGTAAACAATTTTTATCTCTCACAACCCACCTTTCCACCTATTTTTGTGTTATCTGCAAATCTGGCTAAAGCATATTCCCTTCCTTCCTCCAAGTCTTTAATAAATTGTAAACAGTTGTGGTTCCAGCACTGATCCCTGTGGAACACCACTAACATGGATCAACTACCTGTAAATGAACCTCTTATCCCCACTTGCTGTATCCCACCCATTAGCCAATTCATTATCCTGCCAAAGCCATGAGCTCTTATGATTTAATCTTCTGTGAAGTACCTTGTCAAATGCCTTCTGAAAGTCCAAATTCAACATATCTACTGGTTCTCCTCTATCCACTCTGATTGAGCCTTTCTCAAAAAAACTCGATTAGTCATACATGATTTCCTTTTCAGGAAGCCATGTTTGATTAGATTATGACTTTCCAAACAGTCTGTGGTTATTTATTTAATAATTAATTTCAATATTTTTCCCACAATAGAATTCAGGCTAATCAGCTTAAAGTTACCCACATTTTGCCTCCCTCCCTTTTTGAATAGGGGTGTCACATCGGCAGTTTTCCAATCCTCTGGTACTTCTCCAAAATTCAATGATAATGTATCCATTATCTCTGTTGCTATCTCTTTTAGGCTCCAAATGATGCAAGCCATCAGGGCATTGGGACTTATCTGCCTTTAGCTTTATTAGTTTGCTGAATATTACTTCTTTGATGGTGATGTTACTTAATTCCTCCCCTGCATTCTTTAGTATTAATGGGATCTTCCACCATAAAGACTGATACCAAATAATTGTTTAACTCCTCTGCTATTTCCTTGTTCCCCAACGATGTCTTGTCAGATTCATTTTCTGAAGTGACTATGTTCACTTTGACATTTATCTTCCTTTTCATATATTTAAACAAGTTCTTATTGTCAGTTTTTATATTCCTTGCTGTTTGCCCTCAGAGATAATTTGCTGTGTCTATATATTTGCAGTCCTATTTTGCTGGATTCTAAATTTATCCCAATCTTCAGGGCTATTAAGAAGGCATACAATGTGTTAGCTTTTATTGGTAGAGGGATTGAGTTTCAGAAACAATATGATCATGCTGCAGCTGTACAAAACTCCGGTGCGGCCGCACTTGGTGTATTGCATACAGTTATGGTCACTGCATTACAGGAAGTATGTGGAAGCTTTGGAAAGGGTTCAAAGGAGATTTTCCAGGATGTTGCCGGGTATGGAGAGGTCTTAAGAGGAAACGTTGAGGGACTTGAGGCTGTTTTTGTTAGAGAGAAGGTTGAGAGGTGACTTAATTGAGGCATAAAATAGTCAGAGATTAGAGAGGGTGGACAGTGAGAGCTTTTTCCTTGGATGGTGATGGCTAGCACGAGGGGACATAGCTTTAAGTTGAGGGGTGATAGATAGAGGACAGATATCAGAGGTAGTTTCTTTACTCAGAGAGTAGTAGGTGTATGGAATGCACTGCCTGCAACAGTAGTAGACTCACCATATTTAAGGGCATTTAAATGGTCATTCAGGAGGCATAGGGACAAGAATGAAATAGTGTAGGTTAGATTGCTCCAGACTGGTTTCACAGGTCGGCACAGCATCAAGGGCTGAAGGGTCTGTACTGCGCTATAAATGTTCTCTGTTCTAGGATGTTTCCCTTCATGGGAGAGTCTAGGACCCAGTGTCCATAATGTCAGAATTAAAGGGTGCCAATTTTAGACTGAGATGAGCACAAATTTCTTCTGTGAGTCTTTGGAACTCATTGCCATGAGAACTGTGGGCTAAGAGTCTTTGTATATATTTAAGGCTGAGATAGATAAGATTCTTGGTCAGTAGAGGAATCAAGGGTTATGGGCAAAGTGCAGGAATGTGGATGTCAGGAGTTTCAGATCAACCATTATCCTATTGAATGATGGAGTTGACTGAAGGGGTTGGATTTCCTCCTCCCGTTCCTTTTTCTGCAGGTCTTATACTGTTAAACGAGATGTCCTTTCCCTTTCAGGTTTGTTGGATGTGTCACAGGATCCTCTTCACTGATTGGCGGAGATCTGACATAGTTTACACTTACCCCGGAAGTAGATGATCGGGGATACCGGAAGTTCGCTGTTTGAGGCCGCGGGCCTTGAGGAGTTGTTTCTCTGGACCATATATATATTTTTTCCCCTCTTTTTATTGTTTGGACGGTGAAGGAGGCAGGCAGCGTCCTGGGTGCAGGCCAACATGTCGATCGAAATCGAATCGGCGGAGTAAGCGAAGCAGTTTGAGTTCAAACTCTGAGTTAACCGTTAATGGAACGTGGGACGGTTTGTGACTGTGTCGACAAAAACAAGGCCGCCACAACCTGAGCTATTTGTTCAACACATACACCCCTGTGTAGTGAATTAAATTAATTAATTTGTATTCTTGGCTGTGTTTGATAATATAGTCTGAATTTGCATTAGTAAGAAACCTGGAGCTGTTTATTATAACTTGGCTCACATTACCATGTTATTGTCAGGCAGGGAGATGTTCCTCCTTGTGGTTTAGACCAAAACTAAAGGGGCCTCAATATAGGACAATCAATAATAAATACGATGGCAAGTTCAAAAGAGGTTTCCTCAGCCCGTGAGTGGTGAGGCTCTGGAATTTGCTACCGCAGTGATTAGATGAGAAAAGTAATATTGAGGTGGACAAAGAGGAGGTTGGAAGAACACAGCAAGCCAGGCAGCAAGTGGAGCTTGAGAAGTCAACATTTTGGGTGTAACTCTTTAGAACTGGGGGACGGTGTAAGGGAAGCTGCAGATAAAGGAGGTGGAGGGGCAGGATGGTGAAGTGGGGATAGGTGAAGATGGGTAGAGGGTACGACCTGGTTGTTCGATGGGAAGAATGAATCCAATCGGTAGCTAGAAGTGAGGGTCGATGAGTGGAATGGAAGGGAGTAGCGAGGGGTTGGGAAGGGAGTCGGGTGATGGGATGGTAAGTTATATAAAATTGGAGAACTCTATGTTGAGTCTATCAGGCTGTAGGCTGCCCAAGCGGAAGATGAGGTATTATTCTTCCCGTTTGCAGTTTAATTTTGTTGTGGCAATGAGGAGGCCAAGGATGGTCATGTCTGAAAGGGAATTAAAATTGGCAGTGATTGGGAGGTTAGGTCTGCCCCATGGGCCCAGCTGAATGCTCGGCAAAACATTCCCTTAGTTTACATTTGGTCTCCCTAATGTAGAGAAGACCTCCTTTGGAGCACTGGATACAGTAAACTAGGTTGGAGGAGAGGCAGATGAACCTCTGTCTCACCTGGAAAGACTGTTTTGGGCTTTGGATGGAGGTGAGTGAGGAGGTGTGCAGGCCAGTTTTGCATTTTTCATGCTTGCAGGCGAAGGTACCTGGGGGTTTGGGAGGGAGCGGGGAAGGAGGTGGTGGTGAGTAGAGTGGTGCGAAACAAGGATTGACAAAGGGAATAGTCCCTGCAGAAGGCAAAGAGGGGTGGGGAGGGGAAGATGATGCATTGGATGTGGAGACTGGTGGGGTGGTAGGTGAGAACAAGTGGGGCCCTGTCTTTATTGAGTTTGGAGGGGATAGGTTAGACCAGTGGAATGGAGGCAAAGCGGTGGAGGGCTGTCTGGATGACAGGGGGTAAAAGCACACTGTTCAAAATAGGTGGACATCTGGGATGCTTGGGAGTGGAATGTCTCCTCGTCTGAGCAGATGCAGCAGAGTAATTAGGAGAACGGGTTTGAGTTCTTGCTGGATGCTGTGTGGAAGAAGGTCTTGTCCAGATAGTTGAGAGTCTGTGGGTTTATAGTAAACGTCCAGCTGGAGACTGTCACCAGAGATGGAAATGGAGGTCAAGATGGGAGAGAGGTGTGCAAGATGGATCAAGTTAATTTGAGGATGGGGTGGAAGTTGTGGGCGAAGTCGATGAACTGCTCCAGTTCAGCCTGTGTGCAGGATGCTACACCGATGCAGTCATTGATCTAACAGCGGAAGAGTTGGGGCACAGTGCCTATGTAGGTATTGAAGAGGGACTGTTCAACCTAGCCGATAAGGTGTATCTGGGGCCCAGATGAGTGTCAATGGCTGTCCCTTGGATTTGGAGGAAATGGGAGGAGTTAAAGGAAAAATTACTAAGGGCTAGGACTATTTTGGTGAGGTGGAGGAGGGTATTAGTGGAGGGGGACTAGATGAATCTGTTGGAGTGGAGGAAGCTGAGGGCCTGAAGGCCATTATTGTGGGATATTGACAGGTATAAGGGCTGCACATCCATTGTGAAGATGAAGTGCGGGGGCAGCTGGGGAACTGGAAGTTACTGAAAAGGTGGAGGACGTGGTTGGTGGCAGGTGGAGATGGGAAGTGCCTGAACCAAGAGGGAGAGGATGGAGTCGAGATAGGACGACTTGAGTTCGGTGGGGCAGGAGCTTGCGGAGACGATGGGTCAGCCGGTGTCTTTGGGCTTGTGGATCTTGGGGAACAAGTAATATTGAAGCATTTGAAATGGACGTTGGATAAAATACAAGGAAGCAATATAAGGATATGCTTTTGTGATGAGATGAAGAGAGGTGACCCAGGCTTGTGTGGAGCATGAACACCAGTATAAGCCAAATGGCATGTTTCTACATTGAAGTGTCAATGTACAGATCTCACCTCTTCCTGGAATTTACATGTTTGTGAGTATTAGTTGTTGATCAGCAAACTGGAAGAACTTTGTAATTTCCAAGAAGTCTTGTTAAATCAGTTATGGTGTGAAGAGAAAGAAAAGGATAAGATAGAAACTACAGGCCAATTAGTCTGGCCTCAGTGGTGGGCAAGCCAATGGAAACAATTAAGGTGCAGAATTAATCTGCACTCGGTGAGGCATTGACTAATCAAGGAGCATCAGTATGGTTTTGTTAAGGGAGATCATATCATTTTTCAAAGAGATGACCAGATGTGTTGATGTGGGCAATGCATTTGGAATAGTTTAGTTGGACTTCAGCAAGAGTTTTGATAAAGTCTCACATGGGAGATGAGAGCCCATGGGATCCAAGGAACTTTGGTTAATTGGATCCAGAATTGGCTGAGTGGCAGGAAGAAGAGGGTGATGGTAGAGGAGTGTTATTGTGACTATAAACCTATGTCCAGTGGTGTTCTGCAGGGATCAGTTTGGGGCTCTTGCTGATTGTGGTATATATATATAAAAATGATTGAATGCAAGAGGATGGATCACTAAGGTTGTAGAAAATTGGTGAAATGGTCCATACTGGGCAAGATAGCCACAGAGTATTGCTTACAGTTCTGGAATCCATATGATAGGAGGGATGTGGTTGCAGTGGAGAAGGTGTACATGACATTTACCAGGATATTGCCTGGGCTGAAGAATTTTAGTTATGAACAAAGATTGGGTAGACTGAGATTGTGTTTTTTTTGTTTGGAGCAGAGGAGACTGAGGAAAATTGAGGGACAAAGACAGAGTAAACAGGAAGGGACCTTGTCCCCTTTGTTGGAGGGATCAGTGATTGGGGATATGGATTTAAAGTAAGGGCCAAGAGGTTTAGAGGGATTGTGGGAGGGAAAAAACTCACCCAGAGGGTAATGGGAAACTGGTACTCACTGCCTGAAAGGATGCTGGAAGCAGAAGCCCTCATAACATTTAAGAATTATTTAGATGTGCACTTGAATGCCAAGGCATGCAAGGCTATGGATCAAGAGCTGGAAAATGAGATTAGAATACAGTTTCTGTAAAATGAGTAATGTCTGGTTTTGTCAGTACTTCTGTCCACTATTGACAGCATATGTATGCATAAACTAGGGGAAAGAGCAGGTAACTTGGCCCCAGGAGCCATTGGGCATTAATGTACAGGCTTTTCATCTCCTTGGGCCTGTCCCAGTATTCAGTGAGATACTGGCTGTTTTGATCTAACTCCATGTACCTGTTTTTGCACCGTATCACTTACTGTGGAATAATTTAATAATCTATCAGTCTTAGAATTTAAGTTATCAATTGATCAAGCATGTTATTTGTGTAACAGAGTTCCAAGCACCTAACTTCCTTTGTGTGTAGGAATTATTCCTTATTTCTCCTCTGGGATCTGATTCTAATTTTAGATTATATTCCTTAGTCCAAGAGTCCCCAATCAGTGGAAATAGTTTGTTTCCCTCAATGTCTGAAAGTTAAATCAAATCACCCTTGATCTTATATTAAAAATTATTTCATGTATATGACTGTGGGTGCTCGTGACAAGGCCAGCATTTGTTGTCTATCTCTAGTTGCCTGTGAAAAAATAATGGTGGGGAGCCACCTTTTGAGCCACTTCAGTTTATCTGGTGCAAGTACTTCCAGTGCTGTTAGGAAGGCCCTCCAAAATTCCAAAACATACAGCTTTATTTTGTACGCATCCTTTCCCAATGGTTACCACACTGCTATTTGTGGGAGCTTGGTGTGAATGTAGTGGGTACCCTATTTCCTACCTTACAACAGTGACCATACTTCAGAAGCATTCAGTTGCTAGGTAAAGTACCTTGAGATGCCCTGAGGTTGCAAAAGGTACAGTACAAGTTTATTTTTTTCGAAGTATGGAGGGAGGCATTTATGAAAGGAAAATTAGGAAGTAAATACAGGTGCAAGATTTGTAATATAAATGCATTTAACAAATCTGGTCTCTTAATGTTTAATAGGGTTGCTTTTCTTTATTCATAGTGTTGTCCGTCTGATCATGCAGTACTTGAAGGAGAATAATTTGCATCGGACCCTAGCAACTCTACAAGAAGAGACCACAGTGTCTTTAAACACTGTGGACAGTATTGAGAGTTTTGTAGCAGATATAAACAGTGGCCACTGGGACACTGTATTACAGGCCATACAGTCACTAAAGCTGCCTGATAAAACACTTATTGATTTGTATGAACAGGTAAGATTATTGATCAAACATGATTAATAGATAGAGAAAGGGATTGTGTTGATGTTTCTGTACTGTGGTGGGTAATTCTTACCTGAAAGAGAAAATGTGTTTGTGACTTTCTCATTCCTGCCCCATTTGCTCTCCCACTCTTTTAATTATCAGTTCTCTAAATCTGACAGGAATATTAAGGCTTCCAGTGCCAATGCTAAAGGTAGCAAGCAATTTCCACAGTAACTGAAAGCTAATTATCATTGTTTGGAGGTGCTGGTGTTGGACTGGGGTGTACAAAGTTAAGAATCACAACACCTATAGTCCAACAGGTTAATTTGGAAGCACTAGCTTTCAGAGCGCTGTTTCTTCATCAGGTGATAACCACCTGATGAAGAAGCAGCGCTCCGAAAGCTAGTGCTTCCAAATTAACCTGTTGGGCTACGACCTGGCGTTGTGATTTTTAACTAAGTACCATCAAAAGACATTTTATAGCTTTCACCAAGGAGTCACATTTCCTTCAGTGATCAAGCTTTTTTATTTCTCATTGGATTAAAATTGCATTATTGCAAATTGTACAAATCCTGTATCAAGGCAGATAGCACATGATCTCAACAATCATGCACCAAGCACAATGTGCAGTGAGACAAAATTGATGCTAGGAAAAAGCATTTTAAAAGTTAAAATGGTATTAACATTATTTGACAATGCATTGGAAATAATAAACAATCAATGCAATTTTTTGTGTTGGAAGCCATGTCAACAGAGATACCTCCAACAATAGTATTTTACCATCGCTCTCTTAGTGTGAGAACAGCAAAGTTCATTTGTGCGCAATCACCAGGTAGTACTTCTGTTGCAAGACTTGAGCGAGTACTGTAGAGTCATAGAGTTGTACAGCACAGAAACAGACCCTTTAGTCCACTTCGTCCATGCTGACCAGATATCCTAAATAAATCTTGTCCCATCTGCTAGCATTTGGCCCATATCTCTCTAAACCCATCCTATTCATATATCCGTCTAGTTGCCTTTAAATGTTGTAACTGTACCAGTCTCCTCCACTTCCTCTGGCAGCTCATTCTATGCACCATCCTCTGCGTGAAAATTTGCTTCTTTGATCCCTTTTAAGTCTTTTCTCTCTCATCTTAAGCCTGTGCCCTCTAATTTTGGGCTCTCCCACCCCAGGGAAAAGACTTTGACTCTTCACCTTATCCATTTCCCCATGACTATAAATCTCACAAGGTCACCCCTCATTCTTTGATGCTCCAGGGAAAATAGCCCCGTCTATGCAGCCCCTCCCTGTAACTCAAACCCTCCAACCCTGACAACATCCTTGTACATCTTTTCTGAACCCTTTCAAGTTTGAAAATGTCCTTTGTATAGCAGGGAGACCAGAACTGCATGCAGTATTCCAAAAGTGGTTAAACTAACGTCCTGTACAGCTGCAACATTACACCCCTCCCCCCACCCGCCCACCACAACAACTCCTACACTCAATGCACTGACCAATAAAGGCAAGCATACCAAATGCCGCCTTCAATATCCTATCTCCCTGGGACTCCATTCAAGGAGCTATGAACCTGCGCTGCAAGGTCTCTTTGTTCAGCAATAGTCCCCAAGACCTCACCGTTAAGTGTATAAGTCCTTCCCTGACTTGCCTTTCCAAAATGCAGCACCTCACATTTATCTAAATTAAACTCCATCTGCCACTTATCGGCCCATTGTCCCATTCGATCAAGGTCCTGTTGTTCTCTGAGGTAACCTTCTTTGTTGTCCACTACATCTCCAATTTTGGTGTCGTCTGCAAATTTACTAACCACACCTCCTGTGTTCTATTGAACAAGTGATCTTTTAGATGTTTTCTTGAATTGCACCTCCATCTGCTGTCTCAGATGAATGCAAAACAAATCATAGCTCGACTTATCTCGACTTAAAATGTATGATTTCATGATTGGTTTAACAAGTGGTCTTGTGTAGGGCAAATGACTTTAGAATCCAGATATTTCCTGTTTTTGTGCATATCTTTCCTTTTTGTGGGGTTAAATAAAAAAAACATATTTTCTGTGTATCCAAAAATAAGCTTCACTATGTTACTGAAAGTTTTGAAATTTTTTTGTTCATTCTGTAGGTGGTTTTAGAGCTGATTGAACTTCGTGAGTTAGGTGCTGCTCGATCTTTGCTTCGACAGACTGACCCCATGATTATGCTAAAACAAACCCAACCAGAGAGGTATATTCATCTGGAGAACCTGTTAGCAAGATCCTACTTTGATCCACGTGAGGTACTTGAACTTCTCTCATCAAGCTTTTAGAAGGCACAAGGGTAACAGTGTTGAGAGAACTGTTGAATGCATACTACTTTTCCTGTACAAGTGTAGATTATTAATAACTTTCTATTGTTTTTACTGGTGAATTCTCAAATTACTCTCAGTAAAATCTGCAATGTTTCCTCCACCCTTCATTGCCATGTACTGCCCAACTAATTTTCTTTGTCAAACGTACAACCTGAATAAAGATGAGTTTTAAATTTATAATAATTTTAATGATCCATATTTAACTGGTGTCTTTTGAATATTAGATGAAGCAGAAGTGTATTTTATTTCTGTGCTGCATATTCAGACCATTGACACTTGGGCAATTGCAATGAGGTTATAACCATTTGAAAACAGGGTCATGATGTAGCCACATGAAACCTGTGTTCATTCCTGATGTGCATATCAAGAGGTTTTTGTTTGAACACTACTGCACTTTGTTGCCACAGGTAGTTTAATGTTAAAGGAGTGTAGTGGACATCAGATGCTCCATGCTCCCAATTGCAATGCTTCATACGTGTTTCAAACTAGAAATCTAATTGATCTCTGAGCGCTGCTTCCTTTTCAGTGGTATGGCAGTGATATTTCCATGCAGGTGCATGAATTTGTGGTTGTCTTATTGTGCATCAGAAAATGATTGTGCTCCCACAAAAGCCATTTGTCCCATTGTGGCTGTCAGCAATTTGAAAGACCGATCTAATTATTCAGTTTCTTTCCCACAGCCCTACATTTTTTGTATCCTTTTAATATTTATCCAATGCCCTTTTGAAAGGAGCTAGTAAATCTGTTTCCACCCGTTCACGTAAAATTCATTCTAGATCACGGCAACTCACTTTTTAGAAGTCCTTTTGGCTTCATGTCAGTGTAACATCCAGCATCTTGCAGCTGCATCCTCCTGAATATGTTTATGCATTTTAGAAAACAACCTTAAAAGCACCTTGCCAGCTGTATAGTAGCAGAAGTGGTATGAGGTAGGTGAATGGAATATATTTAACCAAGTATGGTAAGTTGGCACCTAGATGTTTGCTACTTGATTATCCATCATGCCTCATTGCATTGTTGTTTGCTACTTTTTAGGCTTACCCAGATGGCAGTAGTAAAGAGAAGCGAAGAGCAGCCATTGCTCAGGCTTTGGCAGGGGAAGTCAGTGTAGTGCCCCCTTCACGTCTCATGGCTTTGTTGGGTCAGGTAAATGTGCCTGTTTTGCTATACCTGTTGCATTCTGTTTATGTTCCTGCGTGGAAGGTAAATAAAATTTAGGTGTTAAATGATAAATAGTGAAAGCTTCAAAAGGCATATCCTCTGTTGTTGTATCTTTTTTGAGATTAGTAGAACTGCTACTCCCGTGCTGCAAGTAATCTATAAAGTATAATGGATGGTAGATGACAATGTTATTTCAGTTTTTCCATTCAGGTATAACACAACTCTATTTCTTCTCATCACATTGTTATTACAAATTTCTTCCATGCTAATTGAATGTTCAATATTCTTAATTATTCTAAGGGAGGGAATGAGAACAACTTGACCTGAATGGTTGTAACTTTGACTTTATTACCAATTAAATCTTCAAACTGGGGTTAAAATTATAGTCAACATCGCATACCTTGGATGAGATATGAAACTGGTTTCAGAATGAAAATACCCCTGAAACAAGTTGGGTTTGCTATCGGAAATGGAACATAAAACGTTGAATAGTACAGCACAGTACAGGCCCTTTGGCCCTTGATGTTGTGCTGACCTTTTATCCTACTCTAAGATCAAACGGTCCTACATACCCTTCACTTCACTATCATCCATGTGCCTATCCAAGAGTCTCTTAAATGTCCCTAATGTATCTGACTCTAATACACTGTGGAACAGTCACAAGAAAAAAACAAAATGAGGCTTCCATGCATTCAGACATTTATTCCTCAAATCTTATCAGAAGCCCTTGTTATGGAATGAGCATATTTTGAGATATTTGGACACAAAGTTTGAAGTGGATTTTTATTAGGCAAGGGTATTGATGTTTATAAAACTACAGCAGGTAGTTCTGTTAAGTAGCAGGTCATTCGTTGATTTAATTGAATGATGGAGCAAGCTTGGGTTGAATGACATTCACCTTTTCCTGACTTCTGTGTGCAAGTAAGTGTTTTACATTTTCTGTGATAATTTAGTACTAATAATTGCCATGAAATTTCTCGAGAAAAGCATTTAGGTTTAGCATTAACAAACATCTTTGTATCCTCTTTGGGCGCAGGTCAGGTCCCAGAGGACTGGAGAAAAGCCAAAGTCGTCCCATTATTTAAGAAGGGTATCGGGGATAATCTAGGAAATTACAGGCCTTTTAGCCTCATGTCTGTGTTAGGGAAATTATGAGAAAAGGTTCTTAGAGACAAGATCTATATGCATTTAGAAGCAAATGGACTTGTTAGCGATAGACAACATGGTTTTGTGTGGGGGAGGTTATACCTCGCTAACTTGATCAAATGTTTTGAGGCCGTGATGGAGATGATTGAGGGAAAAGCAGTTGTTGTCAACAGGGTCTTCAGTCAAGCCTTTGACAAAGTCCCTCATGACAGATTGGTACAAAAGGTGAAGTCACTTGGTATCAGGGGTGAACTGGCAAGATGAATATAAAACTGGCTTAGTCATAGGAGAGAGGATAGCAGTGGAAGGATGCTTTTTGGAATGGAGGATTGTGGCTAGTGGAGTTCCAAAGGGATCAGTGCTGGAACCTCTGTTGTTAGTGGTCTAAATAAATGATTTGGAGAAAAACTTGGCTGGCCTAATTAGCAAGTTTGCAGATGATACAAAGATTTGAGGAGTTTGAATAGTGAGAGGATTGTCAGAACATACAGCAGAATATAGATCAGTTAGAGGCATCAGCAGAGAAATGGCAGATGCAGTTTAATCTGGATAAATGTGAGGTGATGCATTTCGGAAGATCAAGTACAGGTGGTAATTATTCAGTGAATGGCAGAACCGACAGAAGTATTGATATGCTGAAGGATGTGGGTGTGCAGGTCCACAGTTCACTGAAGGTAGCTGTGCAGGTAGAAAGGTCGTAAAAAAAAAGACCTGTGACATGCTTGCCTTCATTGGAAGGATCACTAAGTATAAGGACAGGCAAGTTATGCTGTAGCTTTATGGAACTTTAGGCCACACTTGGAATATTGTGTGCAGTTCTTGTTACTACATTCAAGAAGCATCTGGATGAATAAATGAATAAGAAGGGGATAAAAGGATACGGATCTTGTAAGTGAAGACAGCTTTCATAAGGTAGGGCAGCATGTGTCGACACAGGCTTGGAGGGCCAAAGGGCCTGTTCCTGTGCTGTGTTGTTCTTCATTCATTTGAGTAGCGAGAGTGATTGCACTGCAAAAGTCATTTAGTTCTTGTACATTGGCAATTTAAAGCCATAAGAGGAATATTGATATAGTTCAATAATTTCCATGGTAACACATTGAAACCTGTCCAGTTTAAATCAGTGTTGTCACTGGAAAACCTAGGCAACAACTAAAGAATAGAAACTATTTATGACTAGCTTTCTCTCCTTTACAGTGTGTTTTAAATCATATAAGAGAAAAATGCTATTCCTCTTGTAACTTTTTTATTGTTCCAGGCATTAAAATGGCAGCAACACCAGGGGCTTCTGCCTCCAGGTATGACAATTGACTTGTTTAGAGGTAAAGCAGCTGTGAAAGATGTAGAAGAGGAGAAATTCCCAACTCAACTCAGCAGGCACATCAAGGTAAAAGTTTTAGTTTGATTTGTGAAATACCTGGTGCCTGCACCCATCCCAAAATGGAAATTTTGGAAATCCATTCATGCAAGCATCCATTTAATAACCGAGTACAACTAAACTTGTCTTAATGTTTTGTTTTCAAGTCTTTAAGAATTTATCACAAATTTCCTGTGGGTGAGAAATGATGCTGAAATAAGTTTCAAGCCATTATTTAAGTGTAACATTGATATTTGAAGGAAGTTAGGAGACTTAAGTGCCTTTAACTCAGAAGATCTAGACGCCATATAGGTAACACAGTTCTTTGGAATTTTCAGAATGACACACTTGCATTGAATGATGTGAGCAATTTTTGTTTTAACAGTTTGGTCAAAAGTCCCATGTAGAGTGTGCTCGATTCTCGCCAGATGGCCAGTATCTTGTTACTGGTTCTGTGGATGGCTTTATTGAAGTGTGGAACTTCACCACTGGCAAAATTAGAAAAGTAAGTACAAAAAGGGGGCTTATTGGAGTTATCTTCTGATAGTTTGTAGATCACGTTCTTCACCCCTCCCCCCCCCCCCCCCCCCCAATGGCCAAGAATTAAATCAATTTAACTAATTAGCATGAACTTGTCACTGTTTTTGGTGTTTTGACAATTGCAAAGTTCTGTTCACTCATTCCTGCTGTTGAATTCAGAGGATTTTCCCAGGTAGACCATTCAGTATTCTTAGGGCTCAGGTGAATATTGTTTAAAAGAATTCCTGGGCACATGTGTACACATGTATAGAGTGATTCGTTTAAGCATGTTTTTCTTTATTGCTGAAAAGAAACATGCTGTGGAAGCTTTTCATCTTGCACTTGTCAAGATAATCAGAAGGATGCTAAATATCAAAGAGGACAATTTATACCACGTAAAAAGGGTGCTGATTGGTTGGCAAGTGAAATTTAAATAGTAGAAGAATTGCTTTGGAAAATTGAGTATTTTTGGCAAAACTTTCTTTGATTTGAAATGAATATTCAAATATGACAGAAAGTATACATGAACATTTTTTAATTCTACCTGCAGTAAATTTAGTTTGATTTTGAATGGTTTAAAATGCAAATTACTTTGTACGCTGAAGGTCAACAGCAAGATTTTTTTTAGTAACAAATTGGAATGCTGCACTGATGCTCAATACGTCAATCAATTTGGTAACTGCTGAACAAAAGCATACAAAATAACCATCCAAATCCAGATTTTATAAACTGCTTTGCTTATGATAGAATAACATGCTGAGTTAGTTATATGGAATCTGTAACTACTTTTTAATTTTAGATGATTAGGTGTATTGTCTTGTTAATTTTGTGAAGGAAGTCATGGTCTCTCCCAATTCCACTCGTATTTATGCACCCATAATTTTCAATTGCTGGCAGTGTATTTTTGTGGAATGTCAGGAAATGGTACTGCAGTATTTTTTTATCAGATGGCTACCATGTCATTGAAGAGCTCACGGTGTCGGAGGGTAATGTATTGCCACTGGTAGAGAATTGGCTCATGGGCAGGAAAGAGCAAGTGGGATAAAGGGTTCTTTTTCAGTTTGACCTATAACCAGTAGGGTACCACCAGGATCAGTGCTGTTTACAATGTGTATTTATGACTTGGAGGGACGAGGTGAATACTATAGCCAATTTTGCTTATGACACAAAAATAGGTGGAAAAGCAAGTTCTGAAAGGTATACCAATAGTTTACAGAGAGAAGTTGATAGGTAAGGAATTGGGCAAGAAGTTAGGAAATGGAGTACAGTGTGGAGAAAATGCAAAATTGTTCATTTTGGAAGGGAGTACAAAAGAACAGTATTACTTAAATGGAGAAAACTGCAGAAACATGCTATACAAAGGGACTTGAGGGTATTTGCATGAAAAACAGAAAGCTAGTATACAGGTGCAGCAGGTAATCATGAAGGCTGCTGGAATGTTTGCCCTTTTAAGGGTGTTGGAGTATAAGGGTAAGAAGTCTTACTACAACTGTACAAGGTGCTGATGAGACCACACCTGGAGTACAGTGAGCAGCTTTGGTTCCCTTATTTAAGGAAAATTATCAATTCATTGGAGGCTGTTCAGAGAAGTGTAACTAATATGATTCCCAGTATGAAGGAATTGTCTTATGAGCAAAGGTTGAACAGGTTGGGGCTCAACTCTGGATAGGGAAGTAGATATGAGGAGTACCGAATCAGGCTTGATCCTATTTAATGGGGAAGCAGGCTTGAAGGATATAATGGCTTACTTCAGTTCCTGTTTCTTATGATTGAACTGTACAATTTGACAGAATGGATGAATATTAATGTATTATGAATGGTTAGTTGTGTTTCCCATTAGCTGTTTATTGATGGAAATGGTGGACAGAGATCTCTCCCACTTGTTTTATCTTGTTAGTAAGGTTTTGCAACAGTAAGGTTGGTTAGCAAATGGCTGTGTTGCTGTTGCACCAGTGATGGATACTTGATTCTTTACCCCTTTTAATGTTATTCTCTAGGATCTAAAGTACCAAGCACAAGATAACTTCATGATGATGGATGATGCAGTTCTTTGCATGTGTTTCAGTCGTGATACTGAAATGTTGGCAACAGGAGCACAGGATGGAAAGATTAAGGTGGGTAACTAGATTGAGGAAATTTCATGCAAATTATAAAACTTTCAAGGTTTTTTCTTTTGCATTATCCCTATGAATTTACTTGTAACAGCAAAATTTCACCCCACTGGATATTATTCTCATTAAGTAGTTCTGCAGCATTGCCACCTTACAAGTTCTCCTTCATAGTGTCTTAGAGTCTGAGATCTGTAGCACAGAAGGAGGTCTTCAGTCAATTGTGTTCATGCCAGTCAAAACTGACTGCCTAATTAATTTAATCCCCTTTTCCTTTTCCAGCACTTGGCCCACAACCTTGTATGCCTTGTCTAAAGGCATTTTGAATGTGCATGTCTAAATACATTTTGAATGCTATGATGTGCCTCTATCACCCTTACTAGGCAATGAGCTCCAGATTCCCACCATTGTCTGGGTGAAATGGGTTTTTTTTTTGTCGTATTTCCTCTAAATCTTCTACCTCTTTTTTTTGACTGGAGGAAGCTGTTCATAGGTAAAGGGACAAGTGGGAGGCTTTCAAAAGCGAGGTGATGAGAGTTCAGGACCAGCATGTACCTGTTAATATGAACAGCAAGGCTGGCAGGAATAGGAAGCACTGAATGACTCAAGATATTAATCACAGATTAAGAAAATGGAGGAGACATGTGTTAGGCATAGAAAAGTACTTTTCTTCAAATAAGAAGAGCTGAAGGGCAAAGTCTTAAAGTTCCATCCAAAAATCATGAACTTTTTTTTGCAAAACAGACACTGTTTCCTAACCCAATCTGCAATAGCTGTTCAACTTGGGAAGTTAACTCATTCAATTGAGTAAAATGTGACTGGCACAAATAAACAACTTAGTGATCATCAGCTTCAAGGTTAATGTTATTTCCCAATTTTGTGTAGAGTTGGACTTTGAGATCTGATAACAGCTGGGAACAAATGAATCCCTTGAGTAGATGGAGTTTAGGAATACAGTTAAGGGGGAAATAAGGAAGGCAAAAAGGAAACCATAACTTTGGCTGATAGGATAAAGGAGAATCAAAGAAATTCTACAAGTATCTAAGGGCAAAAGAGTAACTAGGGAGAGAATAGGGCCCCTTACAGTTTAATGCGGTTGTCTGTGTGTGGAACCACAGCAGATGGATGAGATCCCAAATAAATATTTTGCGTCAGTGTTTGTCATGGCAAAAGACATCAAAGCTCGGGAAGTCAGGAAAATAAATAGTGATGACTTGAAAAGGATCCACATTACAGAAGAGGAGGTGCTGGAGGCCTTAAAGCACAAACAGGTAGATAAATCCCTGGCGCCTGATCTAGTATATTTCAAGACATTGTAGGAAGCTAGGGAGGAAATTACAGAGCCTCCAGCAGAGACATTTGTATCATTGACAGATGAGGTGCTAGAAGACTGGAATATAGCTAATGTGCCATTATTTTTAAGAAGGCTGCAAGGAAATGTCAGGGAATTACAGACTGGTAAGCCTCCGATCAGTGATGGGAAGGGTGTTGGAGTGGATTCTGAGAGACGGAATCTACATGCATTTGGAAGGGCAAAGACTGCTTGGGGATAGTCAGCATGGCTTTCTGTGTGGGGAAATTATGTCTCATAAACTTGATCGACTTTTTGAAGAGGTGACCAGGAAGGTGGATGAAGGCAAAGTGGTCGACATTTACATAGACTTTAGGAAGGCCTTCCACATGGTAGATTGGTTAACAGGTTAGATCACATGGGATCCACAGACAGCTAGCCAATTGGATACAAAATTGACTTGACGGTTGGAGACAGGTGGTAGTGGTAGTATTGTTTAGATTGGAGGCCTGTGACCAGCAGTCCATCAAATGGATTGGTGCTGGGTCCACATCATTCACAAACAATTTGGATGAGGGTGTAGGAGGCATGGTTAGTTTGTAGATGACACCAAAATTGGTGGTATAGTGGACAGGAAGAAACTGATCTAAGAATACAACAGGATCATCTTCAACTAGACCAGTGGGCAGAGGAATGGCAGAAAGAGTTTAATTCCAATAAATGCAAGGTGTTGCATTTTGATAAGACAAACTGCGGCAGGACTAACACAGTTAATGGTGGGGCTTTGGAGAGTTTTGTTGAAAAGAGAGACCTAGGGGTGCAGGTACATAGTTCCTTGAACGTGGTGTTACACATCAACAGCGTGGTGAAGCAGGCTTTTGGCACATTTACCTTTGTCAGTCAGAGCATTGAGTGCAGGCGTTGGGGTGTCATGTTACCAACATTTGGAGTACTATGTATAATTTTGGTATAGGAAGAATGTTATTAAATTGGAACGGGTGCAAAAAAGGTTTACAAGGAGGTTACAGAGACTAGAAGGCTTGAGTTATAAGAATAGGCTGGAATTTTTTTTTCCCTGGAGTGTGGCAGGCTCAGGGGTAACCTTCTAGAGGTTTATAAAATCACAAGGTGCATAGATAAGATGAATAGCCAAGGTCTTTTCCCTTGGATAGGATAGTCCAAAACTGGAGGACAGAGGTTTAAGGTGAGAAGGAAAAGATTTAAAAGGGATCTGAGGGGCAGTGTTTTCACACAGTGTGGTGCAAATATAGGATGAACTGCCAGAGGAAGTGGTAGTTTCAGGTACAATTACAATATTTAAAAGCCATTTGGATAGGTACATGGATAGGAAAAGTCCAGAGGGATATGGGCCAAACGCAGGCAAATGGGACGAGTTCAGTTTAAGAAACCCAGTTGGTATGGACAAATTGGGCCAAATGACCTGTTTCCATGTCATAAATCTAAGCCCTGGGTCATTGATACCTCCATCAAGGGGAATCTTTGTTCCTATCTACACCATCCTGATTTGGAATATATCGTCGTCGAGAGTGTGGTGCTGGAAAAGCACAGAAGGTCAGGCAGCATCTGAGGAGCAGGAGAATTGACGTTTTGGGCAAGAGTCCTTCATCAGGAATGAGCCTTGTGAGCCAAGGAGGTGGAGAGAAAAATGGGAGGGGTTTGGGGCTGGGGGGAAGGTAGCTGAGAGTGCTCACAAATAGCTCAGTCATAGTTTTGACAAATAATGGCACAGGCTCAAGGGTCCATATACCTACTCCTATTCTTAATTCATATGTTCATATGTTTAAAATGCTAATTTCTAATAGCAATTAAATATTTATTTGATCTATATTACAATGACTCCCTTTCAATTCTTTTCCTGTAAAGAAAGCAAAATGAATCAAAAGATTGAAAGTGCACCGTATTTTGTAATGGTGCTCACGCTTGCTGAGTTTTGTATAACATAGAGCCATAGAGTTGTACAGCATGGAAACGGACCCTTCGGTCCAACCTGTTCATGCTGACCAGATATCCTTAATTAATCTCGTCCCTTTTGCCAGCACTTGAACCATATACCTCTCAACCCTTCCTATCCATGTATCCATCCAGATGCCTTTTAAATGTTGTAATTATGCCAACCTCTATTGCTTCCTCTGGCAGTTCATTCCATACATGCACCAATCTGTGTGAAAACATTGCCCCTTAGGTCCCTTTTAAATCTTGCTCCCCTCTCCCTAAATCTATGCCCTCCAGTTCTGGACGAGGGAAAATACCTTGTCTATTTACCTTATCCATGCCTCTCATGATGTTATAAACCTCTATAAGGTTCCCCCCTCAGCCTCCAACGCTCCAGAGAAAATAGTCCCAGCCTATTCAGCCTTTCCCTATAGCTCAAACCCTCCTACCCTGGCAACATCCTTGTAAATCTTTTCTGAACCCTTCCAGGTTTCACAACGTGCTTCCAATAGGATGAAGACCAGAACTGCACACAATATTCCAAAAGTGGCCAAACCAATATTCTGTACAGCTGCAACATGACCTCCAAACCCCTCAGTAGTGCTGATTTCACTACCCCTAACCTTAGTTCCCTCTCAACGTGGAGGCGGCAGAGTGTGGATCAACAGCACTCACTTCTTTCTAAACAAGAACGGAAAAGATGTTTTTTCAATTACAGGATTTTTGTACTATAAATTTAAAATTGCTAACAGAATTGTTGGTTGCTCCACAGGTATGGAAGATTCAGAGTGGTCAGTGCCTACGCCGATTTGAACGTGCTCACAGTAAGGGGGTTACCTGCCTGAGCTTCTCCAAAGACAGTAGTCAGATTCTCAGTGCCTCCTTTGATCAGACCATTCGGTGAGATGTATTTTAATTTGATAAATTGAGATATTTTTAGTCCTCTCAGATTTTAATCACAAAAGGCAGGGCTAAGATTGATGACCTAGAACAGTGTTTCTCAAACTTTCTTCCCATTGAGACCCCATTTTGATGCTTGCAAGTTGCTGAGAGCATGGACCAGTGAGAACAGAATTGCAGGTAGAGGGTGTTTAGATCTTTAAGACAGGTTAGAAGGTGGACCTCAGAGCAAGGATGGACAAAGTGGGGTTAAAGACCTTTTGAGATCAGCACTATGGGGGGGTAAAGTTATTTTATTCAAATTCTTTTTTTTAAAGAAACACCCTTTCAATTACAGGTGGTTCTCAGATAATGCACATTCCGTGGTGCAGTTTGCTTATAATGTCAGTGAGGAATTAAGGAATGGTATTTTTGAAAATGGTTATCTTTGTTTGCAGTAGTGTGATTCCAGCAGTAATCATTTTGTGCGCTGCATTCTGCGCAAAAAAATTGGATTTTTTTGAAGTCTCTGCGCCATTCTGCACATGTGAAGATGTGAGCTGCCGTGAGAGGTACTACTGTTCAGGGAGCAGCTTTCTGAGAGAGATGCCTTGAGCAGATTCCTGTGAAAGATACACTACTCCTAGATTATCACTTTTTTTTTGAAAACCTGGAGGGGCGTTGTGACAAGAATGTTAGCAAGAAGTGTCCTGGTGATAAAATTGCAGGTGGTGAATGCAACGTAAGGAGCGAATGTTATATAGCTTGCTTAACAGGAATGAGGGAGTCTACCTTACCACCATCATGACCCTTTGTCCCTGCATTAACAATATTTTTCAAATATGCTGTGTTAAATTCATGTTTCTTTTGTTGATAAATCTAATTTATGCCTTCATTCAGGCTGTGCTATACTTTGTGTTAAACCTTTTGGTTGATTTTTGAGCGATCATGAGTGATATTCTTTGCTGGTCTATCCCTAACTCCACTTTTCCCATCTGTCCCATTATTTTTATTAAGTGACATTTCGCTGGAACGCAATTACAGCATTAGATAAGAACTACCTTTTTTCTTAAGCACAGTAATCAGGCCCCTAGATTTGGCCTGTTAGATCTAACTCACTATTTTTCGGACAATGACTGTGTGGAGTTTGCACATTCTCCCCGTGTCTGTGTGGGTTTCCTCCGGGTGCTCCGGTTTTCTCCCACAGTCCAAAGATGTGCAAGTTAGGTGAATTGGCCATGCTAAATTGCCCACAGTGCTATGCATTAGTCAGAGGGAAATGGGTCGGTGTGGACTGGTTGGGCCGAAGGGCCTATTTCCGCATTGTAGAGAATCTAATCTGATCTAATCTTTTAAGATCCAGAGCTCCATAGCAGCTATTACTAGTCCTGAGTTTGCAACCCCAAACTTTCAACTGTCAAACCCTTTGGGGCAGTGACCAATAGTTTGGGAAGCCCCAACTCGTAGAATACAGGGCGTTAATGTTGCAATGCAATACGGATTGGAGATGTATGCTATATGCTATGTCGATTTGAAGGCCATGTTCAAGTTACTGATCTGATAGATGAGAAGCATACACAGGCATGAGTCAGCAGAGATGGAATGCTTTTTGCTTCTTTCTTCCTTCCTTCTCCATGCCCCTGGGAGAAGGGAGAAATCCAATTTTTTAATTTAAATCAGAAAAAACAAGAGTCTTAACCTATCCTTGGGGAGCACCACTTTCAACTTGTCTCAAATCTGAGAAGTGCCTATCAATACAGACACTCTATTTCCTTTTAACCAATTCTAATTCATGTCACCAAGGATTCATCAGTCTCAAACATTCCTAACTTTCTAACCTACCTGCCCTGTGACACTGTATCAAATGCTTACTGAAAGCCCACATATACAACATCCACAGCACTAAGTCATTCACTGCCTGTGCCATCTAGTCAAATAACTTAAGCAAATCTGTCACACCGGACCAGTCCTTGACAAAGCTATATTGACTGTCCAGTATTAACTTGTTTTCCTCTACATGTATATTAACCTTATCCCATATTGTATTCTCCCATCAGTTTAATCAGTTTTCCCACTATTGATTTCAAACTGGCAAGTCTGCAGTTTCATGGGTTATCCTTTGCCCCTTTTGAAACAGCGGTGTCACACTTGCAATCCTCTAGTCGTTTGGGTCTAATCCTGTGTTCAGAGAGGCCTGGAAAACTTCTGTCTGTGGCTCTGCAATTTGACCCCTTACCTCTCAGCAATTTAGGATGCATTCTATCCCATCCCAGCGTGACGACTTCTCTGGAGTGCTGCCAGCCTTTTTAGCACTTCCTTATCAATTGCTATACTACTCAATTATTCAATACTCACATTCTCAAATAGGCCATTGTCACCATTTTCTAATTTGGTAAATACAAGTAAAGTTTTCATTTTTACTTCTGCCAAACTCTTTACTTCAGTGAACAGCTTTGCCTGCTTGTTCCTTATGGGCCCCACCCTGTGCTTCACTGGTTTTATATTCGTATGTTTGAAGAACATTTCACTATTTGTTTTAGTGCAGCCTGCCATCATTTCCTCATACTTCCTTTCAGCTTCCTTATTCCAGCCTTAGCCTCTCTTCCTGATTTCTATTGCTATTAGTATTCTGGAGTGAATCATACGGTTCCTTGCTCTTTCTCCTTTTTCTCATGGGTATGTACTAGCATGCACCTATTCATTTCTTTTGAAATTCTCCCATTTCTCGTCCACTTTTTTTATCCATCAAAGTCAACCTCCTCCAGTTCAATTTTCTGATCGCTAAAATTGCCCTTTTCCAGTCTGTGATCCTAATTGCGGACTGGTTTTTATTTTTCTCCCAAATTAATATTTAAATTTCTTCTCGCTGTTTCTCAACTGCTGCCCCACTCCGACATTCTCCACTTGGTCTGGTTCATTTCCTAGGACCAGATCCAGTGCAGCTGTATCCTGGTAGGGGACAGGGGACATGAGAAGTCATTGGCATGTAGGATCAAGGAAAGCCCTCAAGCTTTCTAGAGGTATATCAGGAATTTAAAAATGACTCGAGAAAGATTAGGGCCAATTACGGATAGTAGTGGAAGTTGTGCATGAAGTCCGAAGAGATAGGGGAAGAGGTAGGGGAAGTGTTCATCAGTATTCACACTAGAAATAGACAATGTTGTCAAGGACAATACAGATATACAGACTATTAAACGAGATGGGATTATGGTTCATAAGGAGGAGGTGTTAGCAATTCTGGAAAATGTGAAAATAGATACACCCCCAGGCCGGATAGGATTTATTTTAGGATTCTCTGGGAAACCAGGGAGGAGATTGCAGAGCCTTTGGCTTTGATCTTTGTCATCATTGTTTACATGAATAGTGCCAGAAGACTGGAGGATAGCAAATGTTGTCCCCTTGTTCAAGAAGGGGAGTAGAACAACCCTGGTAATTATAGACCAGTGAGCCTTACTTCGGTTGTGGGTAAAGTGTTAGAAAAGGTTACAAGAAATAGGATTTATAATCAGCTAGAGAGGAACAACTTGATTAGGGATAGTCAACACGGTTTCGTGAAGGGTAGGTTGGGCCTCACAAACCTTTGTTGAGTTCTTCGAGATGGTGACCAAACAGATGGATGAATTGGGAACATAGCCATTTCTGATCATGCGGCAATGTATCTGGAGGTTAAGGCAAGAGGCAGTGGGACAGGCTTGCAACATTGGCACATGGATCCTTTTCTCCTGAAGGACAGTAAATTTATTGAATACTTTTCGCATGATTATAAAATTTTTTTGTGGTGTTAATTCGGGTATGGCCAGTAACCCATCGGTGCTCTGGGAGACTGCCAAGGCCTGTGCAAGGGGTTTGATTATTTCTTACTCGGCGGCAAGAAGCAGCAGAGGGGAGAGCACCAACGTATGCTTGTGGCCCATTTGAATGCAGCCGAAGCTGCATACTTTGATAGGCCATCTGTGATCAAGTTGGAGCGGATTATTGCCCTCAGGGCTGCTCTGAACTCTGCACTCACTCAGACAGCCAAGAGGGAGATCTCTTTTGGGAAACAAGTTATTCAAGCATGGTGATAAACCGGGTAGATACCTGGCATATCTAGGGCGGCACGGTGGCTGCCTCACTGCTGCCTCACAGCATCAGAGAGCCGGGTTCAATTCCCGCCTCGGGCAAACTCTGTGTGGAGTTTGCACATTCTCCCCGTGTCTGCGTGGGTTTCCTCTGGGATCTCCGTTTCCTCCCACAGTCCAAAGATGTACAGGTTAGGTGAATTGGCCATGCTAAATTGCCTGTAGTGTTAGGTGTAGGGGAACGGGTCTGGGTGGGTGCTCTTCGGCAGGTCAGTGTGGACTTATTGGGCTGAAGGGCCAATTTCCACACTGTAAGTAATCTAATCTAATCATATCTGGCCAGTAAGAATAGTGCCCCCCAATCTATCACGTCCATCAGAGAGTGTGCTGATACTCTTAATTGTGATTCCAAAAAGATTAATGTGACATTTAGGAAATTCTGTTCTGAGTTGTACCAGTTGGAGGGCTGTGAGGACAAGTTGGTGAAGATGGAGTTCTTTTTTAAGAAAGGTGTAACTGTGGAGTAGGCGTCCCTTTTGAATGCCCCTCTGACAATCCAAGGGATACAGGAGGCGGTGACTCAGCTCCAAAGTGCTAAAGCAACTAGTCTAACTGGATTTCCGAGTGAATTTTATCAGGAGTTCATAAACATGTTGGCTGGGCCAATGTTGGACATGTACAATTATTTGTACAGTTAGGACTGCCTCCCATCCTTTCTCATACAGGCTCATATCGCTGTTAAACTTGAATTTTAAAATTCTGTCAAACGCTGGCGTTGAGCTTAGGGAAGGTCTTGCCTCTATTGTAAAGGAGGACCAGATAGGTTTTATTAAAGGTCGCCGGTCCTTCAATAATATTAGAAGAGTGCTGGACATGGTACACATGTGCCAGCAGAGGCCAATTCCGGGCTTGGTAGTCTTCCTAGATGCAGAGAAAGCGTTTGACCGGACAGAGTGGCTGTATCTTTTTTGTCCTGGAACGGTTTCGTCTTGTGTGGGGGATGGGGTCTTCGCCAGGTCTGTGGCAGTATTATATAACAAACCTGAGGCAGCAGTTCTCACTAATAACATACGGTCTGACAATTTTAGTATTGGTAGAGGTAGCTGACAAAGGTGCGCCCTTTCACCGCTGCTGTTTACATTTGTGATTGAGCCGTTGGTAGAGGCTATCTGGAGGGACACCAATATGTTGCTCCGGAGGTGGGATCAGGGGGCCATAAAATCACTCTTTATGCAGGCAATGTTCTTTTTCTAACTAATCCAACAATACCTGTGCCCTGTTTAGTACAAAAGATTAATTTATTTGGCTCTTTCTCAGGGTATAAAATCAGTTTTATGAAGTTGGAGGCCATGTCCATGGGGGAGGGGGCGCGGTCTTGTGGGAGTACCCGATCTTGGGGGTGGAATCAGATTTCCTTTCAGGTGGTCCTTTCCTATATTTAGGCATTTTTATTACTCCAGCTTTTGATCAATTATATAAAGCTAATTTTGTGCAGTTGTTGGAGAAGATCAGTGTTGGGTAGAATGTCTTGGTAGGGTAGAATAGCTCTGATTAAAGTGAATGTTCTTTCTCGTTTATTATATCCCATGTAAATGCTCCCTCTGATGTTACCTCGACAAGTGTTAGAGGCTTAACATCTGGCTTGGTTCTTTCATCGGGTGTTGCAAGTGAGCTCTTACTAAGCTTGTTAACTTGCAGCTTTCACAGGGGATGGGGGGGTGGACTTTGGAGATTTCAAGAAATATCAATTAAGTTCCCTGTTATCCTATGTTAATGATTGGGCTTGCCAGGACTAGAGGTCAATTTAGCTGGACATCGAGGCTTCCCAGGCAAAATGCTCCCTTATTAATTTCTTGTTTCTGGACAAGATGAGGACTGTCCTGGAGCATTGCAGAAACCCAATTGTCCTTAACACGGTTAAACCATGGAGAATGATGTGACAAAACAAGGGCAACTTACGTAGAACTTCCCTTTTCCCATAGTAGGAATGCCAGGATTTCGGCCAGGATCGATGGATTCTGGCTTTAGGTTCTGAGAGTCTAGAGGAGTCTCCTGTTTGGGAGACTTATTTGAAGGCGAGGAAATGATGTGTTTCGATCAGCTGAGCCAGGACTATGAATTGCCCAGTAGGGACCTCTTTCAATATTTTCAGATTTGGGACTTGATACAGAAAAAGACTACATTACTGGTTAATCCCTATAAGTCTGTGGAGAGGTGAGTACATCGGTCCACAGGTACTCTCACAATCAGTACTCACTACCACTTACTAGGAGGTAGTATCTTGAAGGACGTTGAATGGCTGTGCTGTATCTGAACTCAGGAATTGGAGGGGGGGGGTGGGGGTGGGGGTGGGGGTGGAGGTCTCATCAGAAGAACGGGAGGATATTTGGGAGAGCATGAGGAAGATTTCAATTTGTAATAGAGCGTAGGCTATGCAACTGAAGGTTCTCCACAGGGTCTATATTTGGCTCCGGAGAGGCTTGTGAAATTTAAAAAAAGAACCGCTCTAATGTGTCCCAAATATAAAACAGATATTGGCACTCTTACTCATTGCTTGTGGTTATGCAACAAGCTTTGTAGGTATTGGGGGCGTAACAGCGAGTGTTTTGGAAGTGATCTTGAGAACCGAGATCAAGGTGGATCTGGTATTCCTCCTCTTGAGTCTGCCGAATTTGCCATCTTCAGATGTGCATGGGAAGAAACTGTTTAATACTCTTTCATGTTGTGCGAGGAAGAGCATTCTGATGAGCTGGATATCAGAAAATCACCCGGGACTTTTGGGATGGCACATGTTAGTTCTCCCTAGACTTCCTTACAAGAATGGTGCACCAGTAAATGCAACTTTTTTATAGGACATGACGGCCCTTTCTAAACTGTATAGACACAGACTTGTTGTTTATATTGGTTAGGGTCTTGGTGTAGCTGCCAGGACTGTGTCTGGCAGGCCGGGGGCCCCTGAGAGGAAGAATCCCAAATAAATACGGTTATGCCAACTGATGCTCCCGGTGTTGGGGAGCTTTGGTGAGGTTGCACTGAGTGCTAAAACTTAACTTAGCTCAATCTATTGTAATTTAGTTTATTTTGTTTCATTATTTATTGAATTGTAGTGTGGGTATATTTTTTTCTTTAATTTATTTATGAAGTAGAGTAGTAGTTTTTTTATTGTTATTGTTGTTATGCTACAAGATTGTTATATTATTTTATTGTAATTTTATAATTTGTAAAAAGATTCAAAATCTTTTTCAATTAAAAAAATACAAAAGAAATGTGGATGAAGGTGGTAGATGGTGTTTATGTGGATTTCAGTAAGGCATTTGATGAGGTTCCCCACTGTAGGCTATTGCATAAATTACGGAGACGTGGGATTGAGGGTGATTTAGCGAATTGGATCAAAAATTGGCTAGCTGAAAGAGGGTGGTGGTTGATGGGAAATGTTCATCCTGTAGTTCAGTTACTTGTGATGTACCACAAGGATCTGTTTTGGGACCACTGTTTGTCATTCTTATAAATGACCTAGATGAGGGCGTAGAAGGGTGGGTTAGTAAATTTGCAGATGACAGTAAGGTCAGTGGCATTGTGGATTGTGCTGAAGGATGTTGCAGGTTACAGAGGGACATAGACAAGCTGCAGAGCTGGGCTGAGAGGTGGCAAATGGAGTTTAATGTGGAAAAGTGTGAGGTGGTTCACTTTGGAAGGAACAACAGGAATAAAGAGTACTGGGTCAACGGTAAGATTCTTGGCGGTGTAGATGAGCAGAGATATCTTGGTGTGCATGTACATAGATCCCTGAAAATTGCCACCCAGATTGATAGGGTTGTTAAGAAGGAATATGGTGTGTTAGCTTTTGTTGGTAGAGGGATTGCGTTTTGGAGCCATGTGATCATGCTGCAACTATACAAAACTCTGGTGCGGCCGCACTTGGAGTATTGCGTATGGTTCTGGTCACTGCATTATAGGAAAGATGTGGAAGCTTTGGAAAGAGTTCAGAGGAGACTTACTAGGATGTTGCCTAGTATTGCGGGGGACGTCTTATGAAGGAAAGCTGAGGGATTTGAGGCTATTTCGTTAGAGAGAAGAAGGTTGGAAGGTGACTTAATTGAGACGCATAATCAGAAGGTTAGATAGGGTGCACAGTGAGAGCCTTTTTCCTTAGTTGGTGATGGCTAGCATGAGGGGCCATATTAAGTTGAAGGGTGATAGATTTAGGTCAGATGTCAGAGGTAGTTTCTTTACTTGGTGGTAGTAGTAGTAGTAGTAGTAGTAGTAGTAGGTGCGTGGAATGCACTGCCTGCAACAGTAGTAGACTTGCCAACTTTAAGGGTCATTAGATAAATATATGGGTGAGAATGGAATAGCATAGGATAGAAGGCTACAGATTGGTTCCACAGGTTGGCGCAACATCGAGGGCCGAAGGGCCTGGACTGCACTGTAAAGTTCTGCGTGCATTGAAGAAAGTTCTCCCCTTCTGTTCTCCAACCCTCTACCTTTTTCCCAATCTACCCTTGGGTAATTGAAATCACCAGCTAGCCCAACCCAACTTGTCCTGCAAATTGCTGTAATCTGCCTACAAATGTCCTCTTCTACATTCTTTCCATAAAGTCGCTATTCCCTTCCTGTTTCTCACCTCTAACTATATAGATTCTAATTCAGGAACTACATCTTCAAGGGCGAAGATACTGCCTTTAACCAAAACTGCTATACCTCCTCCTTTTTCACCCACCCTGTTTTACTAAAAGCCTTATAACTTGGGATGTTAAATATCTAGTTTTGTTCTGATTTGAGCCACATATCTGTTTGTGCCATTTTGTCATATCCCCCTAGAGCAACTTCTGTTCCAGTTCCCCAATTTACATACATTTTACATACATACTATTTAACCCTGCCCTTACCTCTTCCATGCCCACTGGAAGGAACCATTTGCTTGTTCACTGTCAACACTCAAGTCTTCCCTGGCTTCTTTTTATTTGTTTGTCTTTTTTTCTTTTTTGCCCTCTCTAGTACTTCCAAAACTATGCCCATTAGGGAACTTACCCGCCCCACCCCCCCTCCCCATCTCATAGGTTTCAATCCAACCCCATTGCAGTATTTACCCTCTCAGCTATCTCCAGGTGAAGCTGATCACTTCTGAACATCCAGAAGTGATCCCAAAGCCCCATAAACCCCTAAACCCCTTCTCTTTTACACCATCCCTCAATTTACCTCCTTGATTTATCTTTGCTACAACTTCCACCACTTAGGTATAGCTAGTATCTCTGAGATTGCCATCTTGGAAAGCCTGATTTTCAACTATTTCCTAACTCCTAAAACTGATCCTGCAATTCCTGCGTGCTATCCCTCCCTATGTTATTGGTTCCCACATGAACCACAACCACTGGTTATTCACCCTCCACTTCTAGAAGTTTATCCAGCTATTCTGTTATGTCCTGAACCCTTCTATTTGAGGGAATAGACCATACAGGACTCTCAAACCCAGCTTCAAACTAGACAGTATATCCCTTGAACTATACCTGCTACTACTACTACCTAATCAAGTTACCAGCCTCTTTTCCTAAAGTGGCCTCAATCACCATGGTGCTGTGGTTTTCCCTCTATTCATTCACCTCCAACTCAGTCATATTGCTAACTAAATAGACATCTAAAATTTCATACCAGTCAGACAGCTCCAAGGAGTCCTGGGTTTCCTGGATATTCTGTCTCCTTTCTTTCTGGTGAATGGTCACTCATTCCCCTGCACTCCTAATTGCCTGCCTATCACAATGTGGAGTGACCACTGTCTGCTGCGACTCTTCCAGAAACCTGATGGTCCACATTGAGGAGAGGGTAACTGGACTGATGTCTAAATATAATGTGAATAATTGTATATTTGACCTTTTGGTAGGATTCATGGTCTGAAGTCTGGAAAAACCTTAAAGGAATTTAGAGGTCATACATCATTTGTTAATGAAGTAACATTTACGCAAGATGGACATTACATTTTGAGTGCATCATCGGATGGTAGTGTAAAGGTATGTAAGTAATATCAGTGAGCATGACGCATGTTAGTGAAAAATATGTATGTGTGAAAACCTTTAAAGTCTGGTTAATGTGTGCTATTAGGCCAAAGGTATTATATGCTTCTGGTGTTGGAATTGAGAAGATACAGCTAAAGTTTTCAAGTTGACTCTAAATTATCCATATTCTTTTATTCAAATCGTTGGAATTGTTTATCGTAAAATTTGTGTGATCTATGTGGCTGACACAAAAAGGAGCACCATAAATGTTCAATAGTATGTTTCCACATGCTGAATCAATAAAAGGCTGATCTCTTTTGAGTCGAGTGAAATATTTTTATCACCTCACTTGCAGATCTGGAACGTGAAAACAACAGAGTGTGCAAATACCTTCAAGTCATTGGGCAGCTCCGCTGGTACTGATATCACAGTTAACAGCGTGCACCTGCTGCCAAAGAATCCTGAACATTTTGTAGTGTGTAATCGGTCAAATACAGTAGTCATCATGAATATGCAGGGACAGGTAAGGCAACATACTAGATCAATGTAGTGATTTGTTTTCAATGAAATAAGTATCGTGTTTCACTTTCCTCAGTCCTATGAAGGAAGCTGACATAACCTTAATAGTTATTACTTCAATTCAAGTTGAAGCATTTAAGATTTTTCATGGGATGATGGGTTGCTTTTTAAGAAATGGGTATTATTGGATATTCATTTATTATTAGACACATAAGTTATCACTTTTGGAGGCTGAAAATCATCTTAATTTTCAATTATTCAGAAAATTTTTTGATGTGCAAAAGTGTAAGAAATTAAAGCATGTTTGAGTTTTCATTTAAATCTCAATTTTTATTTTTTCTGCTGGTCCTTTCCTTGGATTTGATTTCTCATATTAGTGAGCATGATACATGTTAGTCAAAAGTATGTAAGTGTGAAAATCTTTAAAGTCTGGTTAATGTTTTCAAAACCTGGTATTCAAATGGTTCTGCTAACCTGTTTGTATAAACTAGTTTTGTGTAAGAAAGAAAATAATCGCTTTGTCATGAGGTCCTCTTTTAAGCCTTGAGGAACGATGCTTGAATGGGAGAAAAGTGATGAAGTAGTGGAAGCATTGTGGTTAATATGGCATGTTTAGAAAAAAGGTGCGTGCCAATTGACAAATTACTTTACAAAGCTAAATTTTTATATATATATTATATATAAGTAAATTCGTGAGAAACCTTTTTGTCCAGAGTATTTTAACACTGGATGACAATTACGAGGTTTAATTGAGGCAAATAGTGTAGCTGCATTTAGAGGAACCTAATGAAGTAGAGGGGAGGAAGGATTAGAAAATATATAGTGATTGAAGAGGGGTTGGGATAAACCAAATGGGCCACATTTGTTTCAAGTCATGGGCGTTCTATGAAATGATCTAAGTGGAAAGGCATGAAATCAGCTGGTATTGTTTTAAAATTACTATGAAAATTTAGGTTTTAATAGTTGTCATTACTTATTTTAAAGGTAATATTTGATTTGATGTAATGATTCTTTAATCAAAAGGATGAGGCATTACATTCTCATGGAAAGACTGGAAAGGTTCTCCTTTAAAGCAGAGAAAGCAAAGAGATTTGATGGAGATCTTTAAAATCATGAGAGCTTTTTAGAGAGAAGAAATAAGGAAACAACTATTTCTAATGTCTGAAATATCATTAACTAGAGAGCATGTATTTAATTTGATTGGCAAAAGAACCAACGAGTGGTTGGATTCTGAAATTACTACCTGATAATAGTGGAAACATGTTCAATAGTAGCTTTCAAAGGGGAACTTCATAAATACTTGGGGGTGGGGGGAAGGCAGAAAAGTACAGGAATATGATTTAAGAGCAATGGAGTGGAATTAGAACTATCTTGTGGATCTTGGAAAGATTCAGTAGTCTCAATGGACTGAATGAAGAGTCTGATTCCTCATTCCTGATGAAGGACTTTTGCCCGAAACATCAATTTTCCTGCTCGGGTGCTGCCTGACCTGCTGTGCTTTTCCAGCACCACACTCTCAACTCTAATCTCCAGCATCTGCAGTCCTCACTTTCACCTCAATAGACTGAATGGCCACCTGTTAATATTGTATGACTATAAAAATTATACAAAACTCAGAATAATTATAAATGGTGAGGACGACAATGTAGAACTCAAAGGGGACAAACAACTTGGTGGAGTGGGCAAAAAAGATGGAAGATGAAATCAATACAGAGAAATATGATGTGATGGATTTTGGGAGGAAGAATGTTGAAAGACAATATAAAATCAGGGGTACAATTCTGAAGGAGATGCAGGACCAGAAGGATGTGTGTTTCTTTGTGTACAAATATTGAAGGTAGCAGGACAGGTGGGCAGAGCAGTTAATAGGTATACGGTGTTTGGCTTTAGTAATACAGGTGTCAAGTACAAGGTCAGAGGTGATATTAAACTTGTTCAAGACACATTTGGACCTCAGCTAGAATATTGTGTATGCCTTTCTGGCTGCCACATTATAGGAAGGATGTGACTTCATTGCAATGAGTGCAGAGACAAGAATAGTTCCAATGATGAGGAACTTTATGAGGAAAGATCAAATAAGTTGGAACAATTGTCTTTGGAGAGAAGGAAGCTAAGAGGGGATCTGATAGAGGTTTTGATAATTGAGCAGGCTGCCTAGAGTAGAAAGAAAAAAGTTGTTCCTGCACATAAACAATACGAGAGGACATAGCTTTAGTGATTTGCAAAAGGAGCAAATGTGCTGTGTGCAAAACGATTTTCAGAGGGCGAGTAATCATGCAATGGAATGTAGAATCAAAGAATCCCCACATTGCAGAAAGGCTAGGCCCATTGAGTCTGCATTGACCCTCAACAGCATCACATCCAGATACATCCCCCACCCTATTCCTCTAACCCTGTAAATACCATGACTAACCTACCTACCCTGCACATGCACTACCTGGAAGTGTGGTGGAGATATTCACAAGGGCATTAGATTATTATTTGTATGGAAATTATGTGCAAGGATATGGTTGGGGGGTGAGGTTGGCAGGAGATTGGCACAAAATAATGCTTGTTTGAAGAGCTCATTTAGACGTGGTGGCCAAATGGCCTCCTTTTACACTGCAGCTCTTCTGTGATTCAGCTTTCAAATAAAACCTCTTATTTGGTCCACAACTATAATCCATTTTGTGTTACAGATTGTGAGAAGCTTTAGCTCTGGTAAAAGAGAGGGAGGTGACTTTGTGTGCTGCTGTCTGTCTCCACGCGGTGAATGGATCTATTGTGTTGGTGAAGACTTTGTGTTGTACTGTTTCAGTACAGTGACTGGAAAGCTGGAAAGAACATTGACGGTAAGAGAAATAATGGTGTATATTTTTATAAATTCCAAGTGCTATTGAGTTGCATTGTGCTGATTATTGATAGCAACAACTTAATGAGGGGTGTTTTATGAACAGTTTCTAAACTTTTTATTTTGATTTATATTAGGGTACATTTACCATCTGTTTAATTTTACAGGTTCATGAAAAAGATGTTATTGGAATTGCTCATCATCCACATCAGAACTTGATTGGTACCTACAGTGAAGATGGTCTCCTTAAACTCTGGAAACCTTAAAGGAATAGTTTGTTTTTAAACCTTTATCTACTGCCACCTATAACTCAGAGCTTTCTCTAGAATATCCTGTTTCAATACAATTTTAAAGCTCTCACATTCCCCCATTACAAGTGTATAATGTTTGACATAGATTGATATGCTGAATTTCATTTTAAGGCATGTAATTAATGCACCTAGTAACTGTATTTGCAGTGTCTTTAGGATGTTTTTGTTGGAGCCGAGATCATCGTGGAATTTAACAGTAAGGAATTTTAAAATAAATACAACATTTTGAAGGTGACCAGACTCATTTAAATGCAGTGATTTATTTTATTTTTCATGAAGATTTTGCTAATTGTTAGAATTTTTATGCAGCAACCTTTGAACTTAACAGAATTCAACTTATTAACCTCCGAATAAGCAATACAAGTCGCATTTCACAAAATTGTTGTTAGTGCTGTCAAAAGGCATTTGCTTTCAAGAACATTGAGCAGGTGTAGCCAATAACCCACAAACTGCTGTACACTGCTGAACATTTCTGTTGCCACTCTAGTTTTAGATTCCAGACTTTTATTGAAGATACTAATCAAGTGATGAATATGGATGTCATTAAAAACCAGTCTAGTTCATGAATGTCTTAAGATCTGCCATCCTTGTCTGCTCTGGCATGTGTGACTCCAGACCACAGGAATGTTGTTGACACTTAGCTGCCCTAAATGTACTTAGTAAGCCACTTTTCAGGGGCATTTAGGAACGAGGCAACAGATACTGACCTTGTCAGTGATGTCTATAATCCCATGAATGAATAAAGGAAGTCAATTTTCCTGTGTGCTTTTCATCTGCCTTGATTCCAGAGAATAAAAATCTCAGAATCCATAACCCTCTGGTTTAAAAACTTGATTTTCAACACTTTTAAAGAATTCCTGTTGTATGTAATAACTGATTGACCTAGTTTGTGACCTTATTTTTATTTCACAGCAAGTTGAACCCAGTGTCTATCTTGTCAAGTCAGTATTTAAAGGTAGTTAGGCATGTAAACTGAGGATTGCAAAAAAGAGATCACTGCCTGCTAGAACAATGCTTTTGTCACAGGACCCAGTCAAGTGAACCTTTAGTGCACACTCAAACTCAATACAGTACAATTTCATATCTCCAAGGATATGCTTAAGAGTTGCAAAGCCCCACATTGTTGTAACACTCTTGTGCAATAAAGATCATAGTCCTTGCAAATGAATTCTAACAGCAATCTTTTTGAATGTCATTGAGTAATTTAATGCTTTTTAAAAGCATGAGAATTTTCATACTTCATTGGCCATGTTACTCATTTAATCTCTCCTTTTGCAGTCCTGTTTACATGCCCAACTAGCTTTGTAAATATTGTATTGTGTGTCATTCAAACCAACAATCCTAACATAATATACTCTTTCTTTGCCAATTTATTGCTAGCCCTGAGATTGTATTAAGCTCCTCCTTGAAAGGGTGACAGTTCCAAGTCAGGATGATGTTTATAGCTGTATATTGATGCCATTTGGAACAGAACCGCAACAAACTATTACCCACCTCTGATTCCTTTAGCCTCAAGAACTATATCCAATTGCTCCTTAATCAGTTAAGTGTTTTCATCTGATCTGTTCAGCCACATTCACAAAAAGTCTCAAGTGAAATTAGCCCCCAAAGAGCATAGTTTTATTTAAATACAAGTTTGTAGAATACACCAATAAACATTACACAAAAGCATCATCATCCAATAACAGCAAATGCAACCATGGATGTTAAGCGTGTACAATGATTGAGGTTGCAGTCTTAAGTCTTTAACAAACAAAACACAATTTGAAGTCAGAGAGAAGGCTTGTTTTTACGAGGTCTGACACTGAACTCCAGTTCTAGGGTGATCATCCTCATCATCATGATATGCTTCACCATTGTAGCGTTGCCTCGACTGCTGTGGATCAAAATCGACCAAGTCTACTTGTTCCATATCATCAGTGATATCAACCTCATGCCGTGCAGGGAGTAACTTTTCTAGAAGGGCTAGTTTATCTGTCTGGATGGAGCCATTTGGAGGAAAATTCACCTAAAATGCAAATGATTGTGTTAAGAGCAAATCTATGTTGCATATAAATTTGAGAAGTTAGCTGTCAGTTTTGTTGAGACAGGCCTATACCACAGGCCACGTGCAGTAAATAAGAGATTTACACCAATACAATATACCCTCAAACAATTCTGAAATAGTGATTCTATTTTTGGTGTTGCTTGAAAGATAATTTTGGCTCAGGCTATGGTAGTTCCTAAAGCTTCAAGATTCCCAATACTTATAGCATATAGAGGCTTAACAGTTGCACTAATGGCACAAATGTTGCCATTGTTCCAAGTAATACCATATCCCACAGTTCTGTTTAGGAGTGATCCAAAACAATGTCCAAGCAGCAATCAAATCCCCAGTACCACTTCCTTGATCACACAATTCCCACAATAAAAAATTAAATTTGTGATGCCAGTTTTTAAAATTAATAGGGCAAGGTTAAAGGAAGCTCTGTAACTGGTAAGAGAGGATAAGACTTCATTGCAATTTTGCTTCATAGATTCAAGAGCAAATGGTTTTGATTTTCAGGAATTTTATACATGGACCAGACTGCACAAATCTCTAGGCAAACTGATTAATGGGGGTCAATTCTGGTTTCAGCTACAGACAGATTTTTTAAATATGAAATCATCCTATGTGATTTTAACAGAATGTGAAAGCACAGGCTTATATTTCAACTCAAAAAATAAAAAAGTTATATGCAGCTTTAATAGACAAACACCTGATTTCACTAAAATGGAACTACATGTGCTGACAAAAAATTTGTAAATTAGTTCTTAGGATACATTTAAAAAGAGGCCGTTTGAAATAATGATTGACCTTGGTAATGCACACTTGCACTCAACCTCATGTACAATTTAGGAACAGTAAAAACCAGTATTCACCCCAAATGCTTCTGTGTGTATTTAAGTTCTGATGTGAAGGTGTCAGTGTTGGATTGGGGTGGACAAAATCAGAAGTTTCACAACACCAGGTTTAGTCCACAGGACTAATCTGGTGGTAAGACTTCTGCATTTAAAGTGCAGTAAACGTTGAAATCTAAAACACAAAAGCAAAGTTTGAGAAAGTTACTGAGCAGCACATAAGACATATTACATACCTTGAATTGGATGATTAGACGACCTTTTTCATATGGCCTGCGATAAATTGGCATACCCTCATTCAGCACACACTTGATATCTCCATGTTTAACAATGTGACCTGTCACAAATACAAAGAATCATCATTTAGGGAAAGATTAGATTCCCTACAGTGTGGAAACAGGCTCTTCGGACCAAGTCCACACCTACCCTCCAAAGAGTAACCCAACCAAGCCCATTCCTCTGACTAATGCACCTAACACTATGGGCAATTTAGCATAGCCAGTCTACCTAACCTGAACATCTTTGGACTGTGGGAGGAAACCCATGCAGACACAGGGAGAATGTGCAAACTCCACACAGATAGTTGCCAGAGGTTGGAATTGAACCCAAGTCCCTGGCGCTGTGAGGCTACAGTGCTAACCACTGAGCCACCGTGCTACCCTTTTCAGGTAACAAATGTAATGGAACATTTCCCATTTCAGCTAGTGAAAGTAGAATTCCTTTTATTCTAACTCAAAACAGTTTTTCTTACAACAATTAAGTCCACCATTTTCTGCTCCATCACTAGGACAATACTAATGAAAACTGTATGTTAGTAAGTAGAAAAAAAGGCACTCATGGTAATTGTTATGTGTACTACCAGACAGTCCTGTCTTTACCCAATAACCTAATTACCAGGGTGTGATGTAATGATTATTGTTCTTTTATCCAAAGTTGTGATCGGACGATGGAAGCCACACAGAGCCTCCACCAGCTCCAGTTCCATATGCATTACAAGGTCTTCACCTTGCCTAAAGCAAAAAAAAACTAAAATCAGACATGCGACAAGATATCACTGATAAGCTAGTTTTATATGTGCTACCCTCAATGAGGAGATCAGCTATTATCCTTCAAAAGACATTACCTAGTGAAGACACTGTGGTCTTTTTGATCTAGAACAATGATGATATCTCCAGGTTCCAAACCAGGTTCCTGGTCACCTTCTCCATGGAATGTTAGCTTCTGGCCATCCTTCATTCCTTTATTTCACAATAAGAAAGCAATGGTGTTAGACTGGAATCTCTCCAAAAACATTTCATTTAAAAAAAACACCTTGAAAACCAATCGCATAATATGTGAAAGCTGCAAAAGGATTAAAAGTGCCGAGCTTCATAGGGATACACACATTTGAGGGGGCAGGAGGCAAATTAAGCCAGTACACTTAAAAATAGAATTTAAAACCTAAGGCATCAGATCATGACAATGAACATAAGACTGAACAATGTTGCTCAGATATTCATACAGCTCTTGAACAATAAAATAAATTAGTCCAACTGGTCCATCCCCAACATATGGATCAATCAAAATCAGACTTAGCAAGAGCTTTCCAGCAAAACAAGTTATTTAGGCAATTTAACAAAAGCATGTCAAATACAATTATAATTCACATCCAGGCAGCTTCGGAGTACTGAAAAGAAATGGATCAGGTTATTACTGGGAGTGCAAAATCTTTGACATATTGCATAGTTTAAAAAACAAAGCACTGCACAAGGTACCGAAATAGATGAGAAAAATTCTTCCCAGCCTCTGTACAGGTCATCACATTAAACTTTGAATTGAATTTCCGCTCGGCATGAAGATGTCAGCTAGAACTGCTGACAGGAAGGAAAAGTCTCTCTCCCTGTTTCAAACCTACTATTTACAACTGTATTATCATACCTTTATCAATGTGAACTTCCAGGATCTTCTTTTCCACAACAATTTTTCTTCCACTACAATTTTTACATCTATCCTTCGGACTGATGCGCTCTCCTTGGCCATGACATTCTTGGCACACAGACTGAATTTGCTGAACCATGCCTGGTCCAATTTGGTGAATTCTTACTTGCATGCCTGATCCACGACAGACAGGACAACACTCTACAGACCCTTTCTTACCACCACGACCTATTATGGAAGGGGATAGAAAAAGAAAAAAAAGAGATGAGGAAATAGCTACAGCTTATCAAATCAAAATACCACTAGTACACATATTTCATCATTGAAAGGATATAGATTTAAAAACATATACAATTCCTGTGACAATAAGGTAGATACTGTGATCGGTCATATCAGGCGAATTATCAGAATAACTTACACCCAGCTTATATTGCTATCATGATTGCCTGTATTGAAGCCTCAGGGTACAGTCCCATCAATACCATGGTTGGGGGAGAACACAGTATTTCCCTACCTCAGCCCCACCCTCCAGAGGTTAGTGGAAAGACAAAGGGTTGTGGAGACTTGTGGCAATAAGATAATGGACTAAGTTGCAGTGATAGAAATTTTGCAATATTAGCAGTGGAGAGATTTCAAGCAAAATAAGTGATAAAACCAAAATATTGTGGATGCTTGACATCTGACAACATACTAGAACTGGATTAAAAAGTTAAGATTTTAAGCAAACGTGGAAGCACCAAGTAAGGGGTAGAAAAGAGAACAAGACAGAAGAAAGAAGCTCTTTATTAGGTGACAGCCAGCAGACAAAAGAAATAAACAAAGCTATAGGCATGTGATAAAGCAATAAAAGTAAATCTGGAGGAATTGAAAAAAAAGTGTTAAAAAAAAACAGAATCACAACACTTGGCACCTGGAAAAAAAAACACAAGTTACGATCTTAAGCTGACATGTCAAGTCCTGAAGGTCATTAAGTACCCAAAATTAAAGAGATAGCTTCGTTCCTTAAAACTCAACTGGAACAGTGTCAGAGACCAAGTACACAGAAGTCAGAATGAAAGTAGAGAGAATAATCACAAGTGTCTGTTAAGGCTATTCTTGCAGACTGAAGGGGGGGGGGTTTCTTGCAAAACAGTCGGCTATCTGTGCTTGCCATCTCCGATGTAAAGCAGAATAATTGAGGAGTAAACAGTAAACCAAATTGAAAGTACAAAAAGTTGATGTTTCACCTGATGGACTGTTTGAAGCCCTGAAGGGTGGGAAGGAAATGCACTTGCACTGGAAAGGGAGAAAGCAATTGAGGAATGTACTAGAGTGTTGTGGAGGAAATGGTTCCTTTAAAATTCCAAAAGGTACTATGTTCGATGGTGACATCACACCAGCGACAGAATGATCCATCGAATATGAAAGCCAACAAGGTGAAATATAAAAGATGAAGCAGTCAGTAGGAGTGTTCCAACTCGCCTAAATCTATGCAGACCATGTGATGAAAATATGGTGTGATAATTTGGAAAAGGCATGTGGAGATGAATCATTTCTGAATACATCTACAGTAACCCATTTGATGAAAATAAGTTCCTAAAATGATAAGTTCCAATCAGCCAACATTTCAACAAAATTACATACCTTCACATTTCTCACATATTACATTCTTCTGCAGTGCTAGTTTCCTAGTTGCACCATTGTACATGTCCTCCAATGATACAGAAAGCTGATGAACCACATTTTTCCCTGGAGATTAAAAAAAATAACTTCATCTGTCATTAAATCAACTGGAAAGGCTGTGTTCCCATGATATAATTCATATTAAAATTTCTAGGAAAAGCCTATAAAACTCCTTAACTGCACAAGTTACCAAGATCCCACAAAATAAATATCCAGTTTCAAGACTGCCTTCGTTTACTACATGGCTGCTTAGCTCAATGAGGTGGACAGCTGATTCGCAATGCAGTCATGCCAACAATGTGGGTTCAATTCCCATATCACAAGGTCGTTATGAAGATCCCACCTTCTCAACCTCACCCTTTGCTGGAGACATGGTGACTCAGGTTAATCCCCCAAGTCATCTTTTTAATGAGAGCAGCCTAATCATCCTCTGGGAATATGCAACTTTATCTTTATTACAAAATCACTTTCTCTAGCCAAGGAATGGACTGAAAAATCATTGCATTTTGCTTTCTCCATTCAGTTAATTAGAGATCAGACATTTCAAAGCATTGCTGTCAATGCCATGAGCACGCATCTGGACAGAAGTCAGACTAATAGGATTCTGCTAATGCTGAGTAAGAATACATCAAGATTGGTGCGTTAAAATTACTTCCAATACTGCTATTTCAAACTAACATTGCAAACTTCCCAACTGGAGAAAATACAAGTGTATGGCAGTGACATGGCAAAAGTTTTCAGTGTAGTTAAAAGGCACTCAAAATTGATTTCTCTCCAAACATTAAAACAGTTCACAAAAAAAATACTATCTCCAAACACTGACTAGATGCTTTCCCTAGATACAATGCTAATTGGAAATCGTAAAAAGTCGGTTCTCTCAGCTAGGCAAAGGTCTAGTAGTTAAAATCCAACTTTTACTGTAAAGGTTCAGATTGATACAGAATGGTGTAAATATTTAGAGGATAGATACATCTTTTATTTCATAATCACGTCCTTTCCCTTAAGGCAGGTCATTGACAGTTTCCATTCTTCTCTATCCTGTGCTATTCCTTTTATGCGCCGATAACTTCTATCAATTTAAGCTATCCAACAAATATTTCCCCTACCTTCCTTGAAACTTTCCTTCCAAGTAGTCTCCTTCCCTCCCTTCTTCAACCTAACTACATTCAACAAATTTGTTCATTCACTCTCCAAAGTATTGTATTTTCACATTTTTGTCTTTCTATTCTCCTCCAACCCACAATTCAAAAGATATGTACCAAGTTGGTCACTACCTATGATAAGGTTGGAGTCTCTCATTCATTCAAAACAATCCAAATCAAGATCTTTATCAACCTCCCCCCCCAAAAAAAAATGAAGATTATACTCCCATTAAGAACAAATAAATTTGGCTAGGATTTGTAAAGTAAATGTCTTTATCATCTATCCTTATTCTTTGTTGCATCTTCCATCTCTAGATATCATAGTTGCTAAATATTTGAATCTGTTTTAGTTATCTTCAAGATTGGCAAAATTTGAGGGGCCTATGGTCACTAATAGCCTGCTGCTATGGTATCCATTGCTAATAGCTCTCAAAGCACTTCTAGGAAGCACAAAATGTGGGTTATCATCTGCAAATCTAACTGACATTGATCATTTGAATTCCCCATCATCCCACAAAAAAACCATTTATTACTGCTTTCAGAGACTGGAATGAAATGATAAAGTGTCGAGAGTGCGTGGTGCTGGAAAAGCATAACAGGTCATGCAGCATCCGAGGGGCAGCAGAATTGATGTTTCAGGCAGGAGCCCTTCATCAGGAATGAGGAATCAGACTTGTGTAACTGGAAGTCTGAAATGGTAGACTGCTCATTGGCTATTCCCAATTCTGCCACCATTTGTAGTATGTACAGATTACTCATGAGTTGTTGACTCCTTTGTCTTTTCCAACGTCACTCAGGTCTGACTAGTTTAATCCACTGAACCCTCTCACAAATATTTTTTGTAGGTTTTGAAAAAAAAATTGAAGTTTCAACAGGAATTGCATTCACTTATTCCATTACTCTTCTATGCACAACAGTATTTACTTTCTTCAATACTAGCTGCACTTGCATAATATAATTCATGTACTAGAACACTGAAAACTCTGTACCAACAAGTTTCAATTTAAATGGTACACTGCTTTCCTAATCTTCCTGTCAAAAACAAAAGTTCATATTTATCCATACTATGATCCAAGTGGAAAATCTTTGCCCAGTTATATTCTTATTCCTCCTGCCACCACTACTTTACCCCAATACACACAATCAGAATGCTAATTACATCCCATTAAGAAAAAAACTTTCAGGCTCTATTGACCTTGGGTGAAATTGGATCTTCAAGCAAGTTCAGTTAGCTATTCTGATCTTGTCAGTATGATCAGTTGAACAGTTGTATCCAGAACTTGATAATTTGGCAAGTGAGATTTCCTATTTGAAACAGGTCAATTGTTTTACTACAATCCATTGTCTTACTACACATCACATTAATGCACCCACTAAGTGATAGGGGCTGTCAACTGTCTAATTTTGTTCCCACTTACTGAACTTTTTTTTAAACAATTAAAAAAGGAGTCTTCAAGAATCAGAAACAAGACAATCTCTACCTCTCCTTTCTCTGTGCATTCTGCCTCCACCACCAAAAAACATATCGAAGATGTCCATAGGCGAACCAAATCCACCACTACCGCCTCCACCCTCCTTAATAGCTTGCTCGCCACCTCGGTCATAGAGTTCTCGTTTCTTGGGATCAGACAGCACTTCATAAGCTTGAGAAATCTGTTTGAACTTGTGACAAAAGAAAACCAGTTATCCTACAAGGCCATATTGGTTTAACTACAGATACTCAGTATTAAAACTGAATGACCCAATAAGTTAATAACATTTCAATATTAGATAACAGATATCCCATTTGAAATAGTTAATATGATGGACTGTCTTTACATTAATATGCAGATTTCAAATCCACGTTTGAGCCAAATGTTTGTTAGAGAGATCTGTTAAATAAATTACCTTTACTTATCAGGTATCTGAAAATTGTTTAGATCGATGCACAGCAATTTCTCTTCATAGGTCAGTTACCACAAAAGAATCACAGGTTCACCAACCAATTCCACCTCCATTATTGTCAAACCACTAGTGAGCAATATTTCAATTTAAATGAAACCCAATATAATCAACATGACCACTGAACAAATAAATACATTACTCCCGTGGGACTAGAACATTTGATTACACCTTCATGACAATTTTAAGATAATCTTCGACTCATACAGTAGCTCATTCAAATGTGACAAGTAATATTCAAAGCAGTGCAATTCTACAATTACTCAAAAAAAAAATCTGCTGGAAAATTTGATATTCAAATTTTGCAAATAATCATTCATTTGTTTAAATGGCTGCCTTGATGACAGTTGCTGCCAGAGGTACATTCCTGAAACAGAAATAGGTGGGGGCTAAACAGATCTACTGAGTGAATCCACAGCAACAATAGTTTGCAAATTTCATAATGACAATGTAAATTAAAATTAATGTTACTAATCCCAGATAAATATAAGTAGCCCTCAACACTTTGTTGCTGTTAATGATTTGTATCAAACAGTTTTGGATAAATACACCTACCTTTTCACCTTCATTTGGATTCTTGTCAGGATGGTATTTCAGAGCTAGTTTCCTATAGGCCTTTTTGAGTTCTTCACCACTTGCATTGGGCTTAACCCCCAAAACATCATAAAATACAGTCTCCTTCACCATTTTTCACAGTAGCAGTCTGAAAACAAAAGGTTTTTTTTGAGACAAAAATAGAAAATAACTTTGCAATTGATACACACCCTGAGCTACTTCAGGACAAAAAAAAAGACATACAAAATGGGACACTAACCACAAACATTTTACAGGACACAAAAAAAAACTTAGTCAAGAAAGATAATTTTAAATAGCGTCATTACAAGGACTAAGAGAAACAGATATAGTGATGAAATTCCTAGATCACAGGTTCACAGCAGACAAAAGCACAGACATTAATTGTGGAGCAATTACAACTAGGTGTTTGCTCAAGAGGCTAGAATTGGAGTGGTATAGTGTTCTCAGTGGACTGAGGGGAAATTACAGAAACAGAAGTGCAACAAGGATGAGAATTAAAAAAATTTGAGACATTAGCTTGAAGTCAGTTTAAGCCAGGTTGGTAGCAGCAACTCGGTGAAACATAGGACAGGGACAGCACAGTTTTAGGAGACTTCAAGTTTACGGAAGGCCAAAGATTGAGCACAAAAGCTTAGGAGTAGCTTACTTTGTAATCTGTGCCTTTCGGTAGAGCTATTTTGGTACAATGGCAAGGGTAAAAATCTTGTGGCAGGATTCAGGCATGGAAATCAGAGATTGGAAGGCACAACTTGAGTTGAAGAGGTGCTTGTAATGGAGTAAAGAGCTTTTGAGGAAAGTAGTAGTGACTGCTAATTTGAAAAAGGGGTAATGCCAGGTATATAATTAAGCTAAAACGCAATTCAGACTCTTTACAAACTAGAACTGTAGTATCTGACAATACAACTGCGACCCACTATGTAGAGAGGACATGTAGAACTTCCTTCAACTGATAACACCGATTACAGGAAATGCTATAGTATCTACTCAAAAATCACACTGTAGTTATATTGGTACATGTGTGTTTCTGGAGTGAGAAACTGAATATTTGACATTCTGAGAGGCATGCCCCACATATCCCACAGACTCCTTTTAGAAGTTCCAACTCTAACTGTCAAAGAGGGAAAAACAATTTCTGCTAACAAAACCTAACACATGGTAAAGAAAGATGCAAAGCCAACTCAACCTCTCAATCATACAGCAGACAAGGGAATTAAAAAAGTCATGCAACTGAGTGAGATTACATTAATTGAATAGTGGAACAGATTCAAAGATGTGAATGACCTATTCTCATTCCCAAGATGACAATATTCATCAATTGCTTGTAATGGCTCTTGCGCTTTCACCAAAATTCTGCAAACTGAATATTTTCAATTGTTTACCCAAATTCCAATTGCAAACTATTTCTGAATCTACTTTAATTGTCCTTTCAGGTAGGGAATTTCCTCTTTCCAGTTAATTGAATGTATCAATTTGAATGGTAATTATGTCTTTACTAATTAGGTTTGAATACAAAGACTGATTTAGTATGCCCACATCTCCCTTAAGAACTTTTCTCTGGCCAAAGAGTCTGACCAAATATGATACTGACATGCTGGCAAATAGTTCAGCTGACTCTGAAAGAAAAAAAACAGGCTAAATGATCAGAATCAGCATGTTTGGCAGCATACGTGAAGACAAAAGAAGAGTTAACAGAGTTCAGGGATCTTTCTTCAGCACTAACAGCAGCTAGGACAAAGCGGTATTTATGTCGTCTATGGTATCAGGGTGGGGTGTGGAGTGGGTTTAGGTGGATAGGGAGCTTGGAGAAAGAGATACAAGTATATATAAAAGGATTCACAGAGAAAGGGATTATTGATAGCAAGCCAGGGAAGTTGATTGGTGATATTGGGGACTACGAATGGCCAAAAATGGGTTAGCATACAAAGCAAACAACTTCATGACAGGACCTGGGGTGTAAGGAGTGATTCAGAGACATGGAAGGTGTTGGTTGTGCTCTAAAATAATTAAATACAGTGGTGAATTCTGAACGCTAAAGGTCCCCAAGCAGATGAGGTGTTGTTCTTCCAAGTTGTATTGAGCGTCACTGGAGCAGTAGGCTCGAGACAAACAATTGGCATGGGAAGAGTGGTGCGCTGACGTGGCAGGTAGCTGGAAGCTCAGGCTCAGTTTTACAGATAAAACATAGGTGTTGCACATAGGAGTCACCTGTTCTACATTTTGCCTCCTTCATGAATTGGAGTCTGCCCTGCACAAATTTGGTATATCAAATTGAGAGTCGAGTGTGGGGTGCTGGAAAAGCACAGCAGGTCAGGGAACAACCTGAATGCATGAGAGCATGCCTGAATCCTGCCACAAGATTTTTACCCTTGCCATTGTACCAAAATAGCTCTAATGAAAGGAACAGATTACAAAGTAAACTACTCCTAAGCTTTTGTGCACAATCTTTGTCCTTTGACTGGTTGACCATAGAATCCTCTGCTGCCTGTCAATCAAATGAGCAGAGTGGGATTGAATTTCACTCCTATCTAGTTGTAATTAGAGCAACCGATGTTTCGGGCAAGAGTCCTCCATCGGAATGAGCGCTGCATTCTTGATGAAGGGCTCTTAATCGAAACATTGATTCTCCTGTTCCTCAGATGCTGCTTGAGCTGCTGCGCTTTTCCAGCATCACACTGTTGACTCTGATCTCCAGCATCTATCTGCAGTCCTCACCTTAGATTAGATTAGATTACTTACAGTGTGGAAACAGGCCCTTCGGCCCAACAAGTCCACACCACCCCGCCGAAGCGTACCCACCCATACCCCTAAATCTACATCGACCCCTTACCTAACACCACGGGCAATTTAGCATGGCTAATTCACCTAACCTGCACATCTTTGGACTGTGGGAGGAAACCAGAGCACCCAGAGGAAACCCACGCAGACACAGGGAGAACGTGCAAACTCCACACAGTCAGTCGCCTGAGGCAGGAATTGAACCCGGGTCTCCGGCGCTGTGAGGCAGCAGTGCTAACCACTGTGCCGCCCACTTTCTCCTACATTAGATTGAGATGCAGGCAAATCACAGCGCTATCTAAAAAAAAAAAGTGCCTGAAGCCTTGGATACTGAGGAGGGAGAAGGGATTACATGGAGTTGTCCAGGATGGCCTGGAGGAATGGTCCCTACAGAACATGGATTGTGTTTCCAGTGGAAATGGCAATTTATGGCCACTTGAATGCAGAGTCTGAAAATAACAACCAGGGTTGGGGTGGGGATGGAGTACTTACAGGAAGCAGAGTACAAAAGACATATAGTCAAAGTAGCTATGGGAATTAGAGTCATAGAGCTGTACAGCATAGAAACAGACCCTTCGGACCAACCCGTCCATGCTGACCAGATATCCCAACCCAATCTAGTCCCACCTGCCAGCACCCGGCCCATATCCCTCCAAACCCTTCCTATTCATATACCCAATCCAAATGCCTCTTCAGTGTTACAATTGTACCAGCCGTCACCACTTCCTCTGGCAGCTCATTCCATACACATACCACCCTCTGTGTGAAAAAGTTGCCCCTTAGGTCTCTTTTACATCTTTCCCCTCTCACCCTAAACCTATGCCCTCTTGTTTTGGACTCGCCGATTCCAGGGAAAAGACTTTGCCTATTTATCCTATTCATGCCCCTCAATTTTGTAAACCTCTATAAGGTCACCCCTCAGCCTCCGACGCTCCAGGGAAAACAGCCCCAGCCTGTTCAGCCTGTCCCTGTAGCTGAGATTCTCCAACCCTTACAATATACTTGTAAATCTTTTCTGACCCCTTTCAAGTTTCACAACATCTTTCCGGTAGGAAGGAGACCAGAATTGCACGCAATATTCCAACACGGGCCTAACCAATGTCCTGTACAGCCGCAAAATGACCTCCCAACTCCTGTACTCAATACTCTGACCAATAAAGGAAAGCATACCAAACACCTTCTTCACTATCCTATCTACCTGAGACTCCACTTCCAAGGAGCTATGAACCTGCACTCCAAGGTCTCTTTGTTCAGCAACACTCCCTAGGACCTTATCATTTAGTGTACAAGTCCTGCTAAGATTTGCTTTCCCAAAATGCAGCACCTCGCATTTATCTGAATTGAACACCATCTGCCACTTCTCAGCCCATTGGCCCATCTGGTCCAGATCCTGTTGTAATCTGAGGTAACCCTCTTCACTGTCCACTCCACCTCCAATTTTGGTGTTATCTGCAAACTTACTAACCATACCTGTTATGCTCGCATCCAAATCATTTACGTAAATGACAAAAAATAGAGGGCCCAACACTGATCCTTGTGGCACTCCACTGGTCACAGATCTCCAGTCTGAAAAACCACTCTCTGTCTTCTACATTTGAGCCAGTTCTGTATCCAAATGGCTAGTTTAGATTAGATTAGATTACTTACAGTGTGGAAACAGGCCCTTCGGCCCAACAAGTCCACACCGCCCCGCCGAAGCGTAACCCACCCATACCCCTACCCCTACATCTACCCCTTACCTAACACTATGGGCAATTTTAGCAATGGCCAATTCACCTAACCTGCACATCTTTTGGACTGTGGGAGGAAACCGGAGCACCCGGAGTAAACCCACGCAGACACGGGGAGAACGTGCAAACTCCACACAGTCAGTCGCCTGAGGCGGGAATTGAACCCGGGTCTCTGGCGCTGTGAGGCAGCAGTGCTAACCACTGTGCCGCCCACTAATGGCTAGTTTAGATTAGATTAGATTACTTACAGTGTGGAAACAGGCCCTTCCATGAGATCTAACGGTATTCCATGAGATCTAACCTTGCTAATCAGTCTCCCAGGGGGAACCTTGTCAAACGCCTGACTGAAGTTCATACAGATCACATCTACTGCCCTCATCAGTTAATTGGTAGGCTTGTAATAGATTTCAGTGGCCAGCCTATCTGCCGAGATGAAGAGAGACATCAAAGAAAGGAGCAGTCCCCAATTCCAGATTTTTTTGGGGGGAAAACGGGAGAGAAGTAGCACCAATGATGTTATCTATGTACCAGAGAGTGTTACAAGGAGACACCCAAGTATGAGTGGAACAAGAAATGATCCATATTCCCCATATAGACACAGCCAGGAGGAAGGAACTTACTCAGTATTCACAAAGATGTTAAGGTTTAGTTATTCGTGGAAATTGTGTAGTGATTTAGCCTTTCGTACTTGTGCAAACTCTTGGAAAGAGCAAAACAGAAATCACAGGTTATTATAAAAGTAATGCTCCATCATTCAGCAAGGTATAACTGATCTCTAAACTCCACTTTACATTTAGCCCCAGTCTTAATACCTAATTATCCACTGGCAAGTTTTGAATATACTTACAGCATCTACAGCTTTCTAGCACAGAGAACTCTAAAGATTTTTTGTTTTTCATTCAGTTTCCTCAGCTCCGCTCTAAATCGCAAACCCTGCACTGAGACACATTCCTAGCCCCAAGTTCAACACCAAGAGAAATATCCTCAGTGCATCTATCCAGCAGCTTTGATTCATACATTTCAATGAGATCAGGTCTAGTTCTTAACTCCTGACAATACAGGTTTATTCCCCTCAAGCTCGGACCACAGGGCAACTCCCTGGTCCAAAAGGAATCAGGATTGCTGTCTATAAAGCAATTATACTTCGGGTAATCTATATAAATAGTTATGTGGGTGTGGTGAAATAAATTTAAGAGATTCTCTTGAAACCTACCGGGGATTTCCAGCAAATAACATCAGGGTGAGAATTTCTTTTCAATGGAAACTGTCACCACAAACATGGGAACAGAATATCTGGGACCCTCAATAAAGGCACATGGGGCTTGAGTGGGTCACGTGATCGGTTCTGCGGAAGTGACGTTGCCGGGATCTAGGGCAAGATTCACGCCCTCGTGTTTTAATTAATGAAACAGGAACTACTCATAATTAAAATTAAAATCCTGAAAAAAAAGGTACAAAAGGTAGCTCGAAACCAACAGAGTATTACTGAAGGAAAAAACGGACAATAAGTAAAGCCAATCGGGACTAGTTATTTATATTTACGAGCCAGCGACACGTAAACGGTAAAAACCGCAACGCGGCTATTGTCCCTGAGCATCACAAAATTGAAGGATAAAACAAGACTAATTGTGGTCAGAAGTTTGAATTTCTTAAAATAAATTCTGTTAACACGCCCATCCCCAAAAGAAGTGGAAAAATTAAAACCAGAACTACTCCGATAAAAAATTTAATTTTTAAAAATCCGTTGATAATCCCGTTAAAAATCGGTTACAACAATTTAAATCACCGCCGAGATCTGATGGATGAAAACGTATTGTCAGAATCCGTTCGGGGACCCAGAAGCAGTGACTTACCAATGCGGCTCGGAGCGAAGCTCTAGTAACGCGGGGACGCTTCTAGAAATTTCTGCGCTTGCCGGTTCATCCGGGTCCTTGCGAGACCGCCTGTTGACGTAAGCCACCGGAAGTGCAGTGCCGCGGGCTCCCCAGTAAGCATGCGTAGGAGGCTGGCTGCTATTCAGGCAAGGTTAACTATCCAGCTCATGCACTCATTGCAGTAGCAGCACAACTCATTACTGAGAATGACAGAACATTCTCGAAAATTCACCATGCGCCTCCAGGTGGTGGTGGTGGTTCAGCAGATGCAGCCTTTGCTTTTACCTCTTTAAGATGAGTTGCTCAATTCGACTGAAAGCAGAATCCTTGCATTTTTAAAAATAGAAACAAAGCAGTAACTTATGAATGAGGTGGACAAATCAACCTTAATTAGTTTGTTTATTTATAAGTATTTATTTTTTTTAACAAACAGAAATTGCTGGAGAAGCTCAGCAGATCTGACAGATTTTGTAGGGAGAAATCAGAAACGTTTCGGATCCAGTGACCCTTCCTTAGAACTGATGGTAGCTAACTGGACCCGAAACGTTAACTCTAATTTCTTGCCAATGCCAGACCTACACAGCTTCTGCCGCAATTTCTGTTTTTGTTTCTGACTTGCAGCATCCACAGTTCTTCGGGTTCTGATTAATTTTTAATCTTTCCCACTCTGGGATTGTAGCACGCCATTGTGTTTCTGAGTTAAAAAGCAGCACTGAAGAAATGCTACACTACCACAGGCACGATAGATGTAAACTAAGATTGAACCCACACTCTGCAAAATATACCATTTCAGCATCTGAAAGATAAACAAAATAGTTCTCTCCGGTATCCTGGCCAATATTTATCCCTCACCTAAAGAATTATAAAGAACAAGTTATCTGACCATGTTGTCGTGTCTGTGTGAGTTTCCCATATGCAAATCAGTTGCCACATTTCCCTCATGACAATAAATCAGTCTACACTTCTAAAGTACTAGGCTGAAAATGCTTTGGGACCCTGAGAGGTTGTACAGGGCTATAAATTATGCAAAGTTGTCTCATTCAACCAGGATTATTGTGAATTTCTCTAATTTGACAACGTGTCTACTAAAACCCTCTTATCAAGAAGTACAAGTCCTTCTTGATCTAACCGCTTCACATTCTGAAAGATTACAGCCCCAAAGCGTTAAATATTCCTCTGATCATAGACCAGTCTGGACCTGCTAAATGCTTTCAGTTTTTATGTTTTTATCATTGATTAATGTATTCCCAGACTGTATGGATGAACACTGCAAAACCTGTGAAATAAATACAAAAAAATGCTGATGCTGTTGATGGTGCATTGTGTATGGAAAGCAGCACAGCAAATATTTGGGGTACATTGATTTTCTCAGAGCAAACATTTTTAGTTTTCTAATGAAAGATGATGTAGCTGAAATGGTTCCTCCATTTGCTGTTCTCCATGGATACTGTACCAGCAATGCTGAGAGTCTCCCCTTTTTTTGTTTCTGGTTGATATTCTGCATCTGCAGTATTTTAATTTCATGAAACAAAACTTGGAATTAAAATTAAAGCTTGAAATGTTTTGTAAATAACATTTGTGTTTTGTAAACAAAACATGAGAGAATATAGTTGTACATAGTTAAAAATCACACAACACCAGGTTATAGTCCAACAGGTTTAATTGGAAGCACACTAGCTTTCGAGCGACGCTCCTTCATCAGGTATCACCTGTTGGACTATAACCTGGTGTTGTGTGATTTTTAACTTTGTACACCCCAGTCCAACACCAGCATCTCCAAATCATAGTTGTACATTGTATTATTAAAAATGACATTATATCAAAATGATGGGAAAGAAAACTTGCACTTTTAGTAAATCAGAGAATGTGGGCTTCCCAGCAAGGCTAGCATTTATTGCTCATCCTTAATTACTTGTGAAGGTAGGATGAGCTGCCTTCAGGATGTACTGCAGACCACCAGAAGCAGCTTTTAGTGATCTGACTCAGTTACGTGAAGGAACAGCAATAAGTTTCCAAGTTAAGTTAAGGAAACTTGAAAGTGTTGATGTTTCATAAGCCTGATGACCTTATCTTTTTAAGTGATAGAGATTGAGAGATAGTGTCAATAAAAAAGATATGGTGAGCTCTTGCAGTGCATCTTACCCTACAGCCACTCTGCATCAGTGGTGAATTTAGTGAATGCTCATTGTGGTGAATGAAATGCTAATTGAACAGGCTACATTTCTGGATAGTGTTAGCATTACTACACACATCGAGGAAAATATTGATTCAATTTATTATTGTCACGTACCAAGATACAGTGAAAATTATTGTATTGCATGCTAACCAGACAAATCATACATTACAAAAGTACATCACAGTAATAGAACAGAATGCAGAATATAATGTTACAGCTACAGCATAGTTCCAGAGAAAGACCAACTCTAAAATCTGAGAGACCCGTTCATAAGTCTGATAATACTGGAGAACAAGCAGTTCTTAAATCTGTTGATATATGTTTTTAAACTTTTGTATCTTCTGCCTGATGGAAGAGGTTGAAAGAGAGTATAAGGGGATGGGAACAGTCTTTAATTATGTTGGCAGCTTTCCGAGGCAGTGGGAAGTATAGGTGGTGTCAATGAAAGGAAACACTGGTTTTCATGATGGACAGGGCTGCTCTCTGTAATATCTTGCAATCTTGGGAGATCAGTTGGCATACCAAGCATCCAAATAGGATGCCCTCTATGATGCATCAGTGTGGTGGCACAGTGGCTAGCACTGCTGCCTCACAGTGCCAGGGACCCAGTTTTGATTCCAGCCTTGGCAGCTTTCTGTACGGAGTTTGCACATTCTCCTCGTATCTGTGCAGGTTTCCTCCGGATGTTCCAGTTTCCTCTTATAGTCCAAAGATGTGCAAATTAGGTAGATTGACTGTGCTAAGTTGCCACGTAGGGCCCAGGGATGTATAGGTTAAGTATATTAGCCATGGGAAATAGGTAGGGGGATGGTTTTGGGTGAGATGTTCTTTTGCAGGTCAGTGTGGACCTGATGGGCAGAGTGGGCTGTTTCCATGCTGTAGGGATTCTATGAAAAGCTGGTAACTGCAGACATGCTGAATTCCCTTATCCTTCTCTTGACTATAGCATTGATATGGATGGATCAGGATAGAACTTTCATGATATTTACTCCTTGAAAGTGAAGCTTATAGCCACCTCTGTGTCAGCACTATTGATAAATACAGGGATGTGTCCTGCACTCTGCTTCCTGAAGTTAATGAACACCTCTTTTGTATTGCTGACACTGAGGGAGAGACTGTTGTCTTTACACCATGCCACTAAGCTATCTCTTTCCTTAGTCTGCCTCATTATTTTTTAACATCCACTGCTTCAGTGGTATCATCAGCAAATTTGTAAATGGAGTTACAGCTGAATTTGGCCATGTAAGTGTGAGTGTATAATGTTACAACACCGGGTAAACACTTCTGCTAATTTAAACAAGGCACACAGGAAGGCTTACTTCGCCTCGGAATGTGTTAAATTATGATTGACAAAGAACTACCAAATTTAAAGAAAAATATTAACAATTTATTCTTTAACTTCAAGTAAAAAAGAAGAGAACATTAAACAACAACTATCGACACTGAAATCCCATTTTGTCTGATTGATTTATCTATCTCCCACTCTACAACACTATACTGATCTGATAACCCCACCCCCCCCCTCCCCGAACTAAGCTTTACAAAAATATTCAAATTTCAAAACCAGTCAGCTGGGTTGATTCTCCTGTATCTTTCTGCCTTCCTTTCCTCAGTATTCTACTTCATAGATTTCAGATGAACAGTTACCTTCCAGGGAGTGATTCTGCAGGTGCAGTCTGTTAGTGCTGTTTGCCACTCTGGCTAACTGCTCAAATGCCCAATTTTATATAGCCCAACACATCGGACTATCTCATTGGTTTGATGTCATCAAAACTTAAAATTCAAATTAGATTCAATTTTGGTATCTAGGGGCATAATTTAAAGTGATTGGCCAAATTCAAATTTGTTGTGTACCACAGCAACTCAGCTCCAGCTATTTGTTTCACATCCAAGTGTTACATTTTAAATTTCTCAGCACACCCTCTGCTTTTCTAGGTCTGTGCCAACTTCCACACTCTCTTAAAGGTACAGTACACACCTACACCTTCATAACAATAAGGATTATGGCAAAGGGCTGAGTATGTAGCCTTGAAGGGCACCGGTGTTGATGATTATTGTGAAGGAGGTGTTGTCACTTATCCTTACTGATTGCGGTATGTGGGTCAGGAGTCAAGTATCCAGTTGGAGATGGGGTGGGGTGCAGAGTCCTAAGTCTTGGAATTTGGCAATGAGTTCTGTTGGAATTATGGTTTTAAGTACGGTGCTAAATTGAATAAATAGGAGCCTGACATAGGTGTCCTTGTTATCCAGATGTTCCAGGATTGAGTGTTGGGCTATGGAGATGGTGTCTGCCATGGATCTATTGTGACGGTATGGAATATTTATTCCTGATTTATACTTTGTAAATTCAAAGTTTGGTAGAAGATTTGTAGCTCGGGTGCTTGTTGTTGTGGTTCTGTTCGCCAAGCTGGGAATTTGTCTTGCAAACGTTTCGTCCCCTGTCTAGGTGACATCCTCAGTGCTTGGGAGCCTCCTGTGAAGCGCTTCTGTGCTGTTTTCTCCGGTATTTATAGTGGCCTGTCTCTGCCGCTTCCGGTTGTCAGTTCGAGCTGTCCACTGTAGTGGCCGGTATATTGGGTCCAGGTCGATGTGTTTGTTGATAGAGTCTGTGGATGAGTGCCATGCCTCTAGGAATTCCCTGGCTGTTCTCTGTTCACAGGAGGATCCTAAGCACTGAGGATGTCATCTAGACAGGGGACGAAACATTTGCAAGACAAATTCCCAGCTCGGCGAACAGAACCACAACATACTTTGTAAATGATGGGAAATCAAGAGATGGGCTAAATACTATGAGATATCAAGACTGAGAGCTGCTATTACAGCTACAATATATACATGACTGCTACAGCTAAATTTCTGGTTGCTGGTGACCCTGTCCCCCAAAACACCCCATGAAGAACAAGGAAAATGCTATATTCTTTCTTGTTGGAAATGGTCACTGCCTAGCATTAGTGTGGCTCAAATATTACTTGCCATTTATGAACTCAAGTTTGAATTTTGACAAGGTTTGCTTTGTGAGCTAAGTTGTAAATGGTCTGAACATTGTGCAATCAACAGTGAACATCCCTACTTGATCTTATGATGGAAGGAAGGTCATTAACAAAGTAGCTGAAGATAGTCATGCCTATGGCAATGTCCTGAGGAACTCCTGCAGTGATGTCCTGTGACCAAAGCTACTGGCATCCAATGAATAGACTCAACTTTCATGACTTAGGTACAGTCACATTTCATCAGAGCTGAGAAAATTTAGAGATTAGAAGTGATTAAGTGGCAAAAGGGTTGGTGGTGCGAAGCTATAGAGAGTGGTAATGGGATGAGTAGAGAAACCAAAGATGTGGCTACACGATGTGTAAAGGCAGGGTGATGACAATATTGGTCCAAAAGTGAAATCAAGAAAAAAAAAGCATTAAAGTTAAACTTACACTGAAAAGGAAATAAAACAGGCAAAGATTACAATCTGAAATTGTTAACTCAGTGTTCAGTTTGAAAGACTGTTGTGTGCCTAATCAGAAGATGAGGTCTATTCTGTAAGCTTGTGTTGATTCTCCTTGGAACATTGTAGAAAGCCAATGACAGAAAGAACAGAATTAGTGAAAGTTGAGGAATTAATATTCCAAGCAACAAGAAGTTGCAAGTTAGGCTAGTACAATGAACAAAAGTATTCAGCAAAATTGTCACCCAGTCTGTGTTTATTTTTGAATGCAGATTACATCAGAAGCACAAATTGAAAATAACGATGTTTAAAGTGGAAAGAATATATGGAGCCTTGGATGGTCAGAGTGGTAGTACAAGTGTTACATCTCAGAAGTTTGCATGGATGGCTTTGGGGATGACTGAGATAAGGACCAGAACGTTATGAAGAGAATTGTTCCTTTAAAATACTGAAATGGCAGATGTATTTGAAAATAGCAGAGGACAATATATTGAATACACAGACTGATGGCTGCTGATGAGGGGAACAAAAGGAAAGACAGCAGAACAGACAAGCAAGAAATGATACAGGCACAGTTGAAAAACCCATCTACCATGATGGATGAGTGGAATCCTGGAATGATGGAAAAAGACGACAGATCAGAAGTGCTGGTCTGAAAATCAACAGGATGAATGCAATAAAGACAGAGAACATTGGTTCAATAGTACAACTTGCATTTACACAGTGCTTTTGACATAGTAACATTAATCTTTATTTATATACTACCTTAACAATAATGAGAAGACCCAAGGCACTTCAAAAGAACATTTTAAAACAAAGTTTTACACTGAATCATTTGAGATATTAAGTCAGATGACGAAAAGTTCGCCCACATTTGTAGGTTTTAAGGAATATTTTAAAAGAGCAAAATATATTCCCAAAGTCTAGGGAGGGAAATCCAACGATTGAGACAAAGGCTATTCAAGTTACAGACACCAATGCTGAAGCAATAAAAATTCAGGGCGCATACAAGGTCAAAATTAGATATCTTCAACCACTGTGGGACTGGAGGAAATCACAAAGATGAGGAGGGGTGAGACTAAGGAAGAATTACCAGCAGCCTTGGAGTTCGGGAATCCATTTAAAATCACATGAGATGGGATTGCTCCACAAACACTCTCTGTGAACAATCCCAAAGAAGCAATTGTTCAAGATGGCAAGAAAGGTTGACTTTAAAGTTTTTCTGAACAAAGTTAGATAAGTTTCCTTCTTCTGTGTCCCTTATGATTTAAGATATACATATTAGTGAACGATCATTCAATTGATAGCCAATTATTCCCTCCTAGATACAGATAAGAAAGAAAATCTTGTGACAGCAATGAAATTATTCTCATGTTTTAATAATCACCTTCTGTGGCTACTAAGCAGAGAGTAGCACAGAATACTGAAAAATGGTAAAACTAAGTGAAATAAATTCTTCACTTAATTAACATTGTGTAAGTAAGGTTGCATTGTGGTAATGCTCTTGGACTAATAATTGAGATTTAATAATCCAAAGATGTGAGTTTAAAACTCAACATGGCAAATCATGGATTAAATTCTGCTACTTAAATAAATCAGGAATAAAGCTAGTGGTAGCAGTGACCATGCAACTACTGGATATTGTAGAAAAACGCTTTGATTTACTAATGTCCCTTCAGGAAGGAAATTGGCCTTCCTTGAAATGGAATTCAGCAGCCAACAGGACAGTTGAGCACTAACTACATAAGGGTAATTAGAGTGGGCAATAAATACTGACATTACTAGTGACAGCCATATTGTGACTGAAACAAACCTATGACAAGTTGTCTCTTGAAGTGCATGAGGAATGAGAACCAATCTGATACATCTGGTCAAGTTAGAAGGCAGATTGCTCAATATTCCACCAATGCAATATCTGATCTTGAAGTAGCCAATGTTGATACTTGGTCTTTAATTTCATCATGATTGATGTTTTAAAATATATCAATTGCCTGAATATTCAAGAAACACTTAAAATACCAGGGCTTACTAGGATATGGGACCAAGTGCAGGTAAATGGGATTAGTATAGTTTGGCGGTTGTTGGTCAATATAGACATGATGGACCAAAGACTGGATTAGTGGTGCTGGAAGAGCACAGCAGTTCAGGCAGCATCCAACGAGCAGCGAAATCGACGTTTCGGGCAAAAGCCCTTCATCAGGAATAAAGGCAGTGAGCCTGAAGCATGGAGAGATAAGCTAGAGGAGGGTGGGGGTGGGGAGAGAGTAGCATAGAGTACAATGGGTGAGTGGGGGAGGAGATGAAGGTGATAGGTCAAGGAGGAGAGGGTGGAGTGGATAGGTGGAAAAGAAGATAGGCAGGTCGGACAAGTCAAAGAGACAGTAACTGAGCTGGAAGTTTGAAACTAGGATGAGGTGGGGGAAGGGGAAATGAGGAAGCTGTTGAAGTCCACATTGATGCCCTGGGGTAACGCCAACTCGAGGACACCTCTTCCTACTGCTCCCTCGACCATGACCCCACCCCCCATCACCAAACCATCATCTCCCAGACCATACAGAACCTCATCACCTCAGGAGATCTCCCACCCACAGCTTCCAACCTCATAGTCCAGGAACCCCGCGCTGCCCGGTTCTACCTCCTTCCCAAGATCCACAAGCCTGACCACCCTGGCCGACCATTGTCTCAGCATGCTCCTGCCCCACTGAACTCATCTCTACCTACCTTGACACTGTCCTATCCCCCCTAGTCCAGGAACTCCCCACATACATTCGAGACACCACCCACGCCCTCCACCTCCTCCAAGACTTCCGTTTCCCCGGCCCCCAACGCCTTATCTTCACCATGGATATCCAATCCCTCTACACCTCCATTCGCCATGACCAGGGCCTCCAAGCCCTCCGTTTTTTCCTCTCCAGACGTCCCCAACAGTACCCTTCCACTGACACTCTCATTCGTTTGGCCGAACTGGTCCTCACCCTTAACAATTTCTCCTTTGAATCCTCCCACTTCCTCCAGACCAAAGGCGTAGCCATGGGCACACGTATGGGCCCCAGCTATGCCTGTCTCTTTGTTGGCTATGTAGAACAGTTGATCTTCCGTAATTACACCGGCACCGCTCCCCACCTCTTCCTCCGCTACATTGATGACTGCATTGGCGCCACCTCGTGCTCCCGCGAGAAGGTTGAGCAATTCATCAACTTCACCAACACATTCCACCCTGACCTTAAATTTACCTGGACTATCTCTGACACCTCGCTCCCCTTCCTGGACCTCTCCATCTCCATTAGTGACAACCGACTTGACACTGACATTTTTTACAAACCCACCGACTCCCATAGCTACCTGGATTACACCTCTTTCCACCCTATCTCTTGCAAAAATGCCATCCCGTATTCCCAATTTCTCTGCCTCCGCCGTATCTGCTCCCAGGAGGACCAGTTCCACCATAGGACACACCAGATGGCCTCCTTCTTTAGAGACCGCAATTTCCCTTCCCACGTGGTTAAAGATGCCCTCCAACGCATCTCGTCCACATCCCGCACCTCCGCCCTCAGACCCCACCCCTCCAACCGTAACAAGGACAGAACGCCCCTGGTACTCACCTTCCACCCTACAAACCTTCGCATCAACCAAATCATCCGCCGACATTTCAGCCACCTCCAAAAAGACCCCACCACCAGGGATATATTTCCCTCCTCACCCCTTTCCGCCTTCCGCAAAGACCGTTCCCTCCGTGACTACCTGGTCAGGTCCACACCCCCCTACGACCCACCCTCCCATTCTGGAACTTTCCCCTGCCACCGCAGGAACTGTAAAACCTGTGCCCACACCTCCTCCCTCACCTCTATCCAAGGCCCTAAAGGAGCCTTCCACATCCATCAAAGTTTCACCTGCACATCCACCAATATCATTTATTGTATCCGTTGCTCCCGATGTGGTCTCCTCTACATTGGGGAGACTGGGCGCCTCCTAGCAGAGCGCTTTAGGGAACATCTCCGAGACACCCGCACCAATCAACCAAACCGCTCCGTGGCCCAACATTTCAACTCCCCCTCCCACTCTGCCGAGGACATGGAGGTCCTGGGCCTCCTTCACTGCCGCTCCCTCACCATCAGACGCCTGGAGGAAGAACGCCTCATCTTCCGCCTCGGAACACTTCAACCCCAGGGCATCAATGTGGACTTCAACAGCTTCCTCATTTCCCCTTCCCCCACCTCATCCTAGTTTCAAACTTCCAGCTCAGCACTGTCTCCTTGACTTGTCCGACCTGCCTATCTTCTTTTCCACCCTCTCCTCCTTGACCTATCACCTTCATCTCCTCCCCCACTCACCCATTGTACTCTATGCTACTCTCTCCCATAAGACCATAAGACCATAAGACATAGGAGTGGAAGTAAGGCCATTCGGCCCATCGAGTCCACTCCGCCATTCAATCATGGCTGATGCGCATTTCAGCTCCACTTGCCAGCGTTCTCCCCGTAGCCCTTAATTCCTCTAGACAACAAGAACCTATCAATCTCGGCCTTGAAGACATTTAGCGTCCCGGCTTCCACTGCACTCCGTGGCAATGAATTCCACAGGCCCACCACTCTCTGGCTGAAGAAATGTCTCCGCATTTCCGTTCTGAAATGACCCCCTCTAATTCTAAGGCTGTGTCCACGGGTCCTAGTCTCCTCGCCTAATAGAAACAATTTTCTAGCATCCACCTTTTCAAAGCCATGTATTATTTTGTACGTCTCTATTAGATCTCCCCTTAATCTTCTAAACTCCAACGAATACAATCCCAGTATCCTCAGCCGTTCCTCATATGCTAGACCTGTCATTCCAGGGATCATCCGTGTGAATCTCCGCTGGACACGTTCCAGTGCCAGTATGTCCTTCCTGAGGTGTGGGGACCAAAGCTGGACACAGTACTCCAAATGGGGCCTAACCAGAGCTTTATAAAGTCTTAGTAGTATATCTCTGCTTTTATATTCCAACCCTCTTGAGATAAGAGACAACATTGCATTCGCTTTCTTAATCACAGACTCAACCTGCATGTTTACCTTTAGAGAATCCTCGACTAGCACTCCCAGATCCCTTTGTGCTTTGGCTTTATTAAGTTTCTCACCATTTAGAAAGTAGTCCATTCCTATATTCTTTTTGCCAAAGTGCAAGACCTCGCACTTGCTCACGTTAAATTCCATCAGCCATTTCCTGGACCACTCTCCCAACCTGTCTAGATCCTTCTGTAGCCTCCCCACTTCCTCAGTACTACCTGCCTGTCTACCTAACTCCCCACCCCCACCCTCCTCTAGCTTATCTCTCCATGCTTCAGGCTCACTGCCTTTATTCCTAATGAAGGGCTTTTGCCCGAAACGTCGATTTCGCTGCTCGTTGGATGCTGCCTGAACTGCTGTGCTCTTCCAGCACCACTAATCCAGTATTTGGTTTTCAGCATCTGCAGTCATTGTTTTTACCATGATGGACCAAAGAGCCTATTTCTATGCTGTATGACTCTAACTGATAAGATACACATAATTCTCAAGGCACCTGGGATGTGAGGTATGGGGGAGGAAGGATGGGAGAGGTATCCACAACTGTCCAACATAAATACAATGAAAAAATCCAATAGAAACTTCAGAAGAAACTTCTTTATCCAGAGTTAGGTGTTTGTTTTTGACCAGCATTGGCACAATGGCCTGAAAGGTTTTTTTTTGCACTTTAGATTTCTATGACTCTAGAGTGATGGGAACGTGAAACTCACTTCACAAGGAACAGATATGTTGCAGTTCCCCTATAGACATAATGAGCTGAACAGACTCCTTCTATGTTACAATTCTGTAATTCTGAGTAGGTGACACAAAAACATGGATGCAGTTAAGGGGAAGTTTGATATGTGTACAATGGAGAAAGGAATATAGGCTAAAAGCGAAAGAAAGATGACATTGGTATAGTGGGAAATGTAGATGGTAGCAGACAAGTTGGTGTGAATAGCCTGTAGTATGAATTATGACAATGCTGTCACTTTAAGAAGGTTATTTTGTCCTAAGTTTTTTTTGAAGAGAGTTCATTAAAGGCAGAGGTGCTGAAGAGTCTAATTTAATAGTGGAAGGGGAGTGGCCAGTTGTAGAATCATAGAGATGTACAGCAAGGAAACAGAACCTTCAGTGTCATCCATGCCAACCAGGTATACTAACCTAAATAGTCCCAATTGCCAGTACTTGGCCCATATCCTTCTAAACCCTTCCTATTCATATACCCATCTGGATGCCTTTTAAATGTTGTAGTTGTACCAGCCTCCATCACTTCCTTTGGCAGCTCTTCCATTCATGCACCACATTCTGCATGAAAAAGTTGCCCCTTAGGTCCCTTTTAAACTTTTCCCCTCACACCCTAAACTTATGACCTCTAGCTCTGGACTCCCCCACCCCAGGGAAAAGACTTTGTCTATTTATCCTATGCATGTCTCTCATGATTTTATAAAAATCTATAAGTCACCCCTCAGCTTCCGACGATCCAGAGAAAACAGCCCAAGCCTACAGGTAGCTCAAATCCTCCAACCCTGGCAACATTCTTGTAAATCTTTTCTGAACCCTTCCCCGTTTCACAACACCCTTCCTATAGCTGGGAGAGCAGAATTGCACACAGTATTCCAGTAGTGGCCTCACCAATGTCCTGTACAGATGCAACATGACCTCCCAACTCCTGTACTCAATACTCTGACCAATAAAGGAAAGCAAAACAAAAAAACCTTCTTCACAATCCTATCTACCTGTGACTCCACTTTCAAGAAACTATGAACCAGCACTTCAAGGTCTCTTTGTTCAGCAACACTCCCTAGTACCTTACCATTAAGTGTATAAGTCCTGCTTAGATTTGCCTTTCCAAAATGCAGCACCTCACATTTATCTAAATTAAACTCCATCTGCCAATTCTCAGCCCATTGGCCCATCTGGCTTTTTCTCTAAGACTACCTTCAAAGATTGGACTGCTCTTTCTGCCAAACTATTAGATGATGGATGGTGTGGCGTTGTCCTTATATGACAAATGCCATTTGACTTTTAGAAATACTCAAACTCCCCTCTGGTAAATGATGGCCCATTTTCTATGACCAGTACCTCTGGGAGTCCATGTACTGCACAAGATGTGCACAGTTTTTGTATCATTGTCCCCTTTTGACAAACTCAGGGCATGTCCAGCTGTTTTGAGTGGGCATCCTCAATGACTCAGAACATTGAGCCCATGAAAGGATCTACACAGTCAAGGTGTAACCGAGTCCAGGGTTTACGCGGCCATTTCCATGAATGTGGGGGAGCTGCTGGTGGTAATGTTTGTCCTTGTTGGCACTCTGGGTACTGCCCCACCAACACCGCTATGTCTGCATCCAATCCTGACTGCCAAACATAACTTCTCACCAACATCCTCCTAGAATACTCTGTCAGAGTTCAGCCAATATCTGGCAGTGACCTTTGCTCAGGACAATTACTCTTGCACCCAATAATAAAAATAGTGTCCTCTACTGTGATCTGGTTTCTCTGAGTCCAACAGGGTTTCAATTCTGGTTGTGATGGTCCTTTGGGTTTCCCCCATCACCTCCAGCTATTTCAGTTTTGCCAGGAATGGATCTTCCAACTTCCTGTGCAAACTTACTAACTATACCTCTTATGCTCAAATCCAAATCACTTATATAAATGATGAAAAGTAGTGGACCCAGCACCGATCCTTGTGGCACTCCACTGGTCACAGGCCTCCAGTCTGAAAAGCCACCCTCCACCACCATCCTCTGTCTTCTACATTTGAACCAGTTCTATATCCAAATGGCTAGTTTTCCCTGTATTCCATGAGACCTAACCTTGCTAATCAGTCTCCCATGGGGAATCTTGACGAAAGCCTTACTGGAGTCCATATAGATCACATCTACCACTCTGTCCTCATCAATCCTTTTCATTACTTCTTCAAAAAACTCAATCAAGTTTGTGAGACATGATTTCCCAAGCACAAAGTCATGTTGACTATCCCTAATCAGTCCTTGCCTTTCCAAATACATCCTGTCCCTCAGGCTTCCCTCCAACAACCTGCCCACCACCGATTTCAGGCTCACCGGTGTATAGTTCCCTGGCTTGTCCTTAAACAGTGGCACCACATTAGCCAACCTCCAGTCTTCCAGCACCTCACCTGTGACTATCGATGATACAAATATCACAGCAAGGGGCCCAGCAATCACTTCCCTAGCTTCCCACAGAGTTCTAGGGTACACCTGATCAGGTCCTGAGAATTTATCCACTTTTATGCATTTCAAGACATCCAGCACTTTATCCTCTGTAATATGGTCATTTTTCAAGATATCATCATCTATCTCCCTACATTCAATACCTTCCATGTCCTTTTCCACAGTAAACACTGATGTAAAATACTTGTTTAGTATCTCCCTCATCTCCTGCAGTTCCAGACAAAGGCAGCCTTGCTGATCTTTGAGGAGCCCTATTTCTCCCTGGTTGCCCTTTGTCCTTAATATATGTGTAAAAACCCTTTTTATTCTTTTTAACTCTATTTGCCAAAGATCTCTCATGTCCCTGCTTTGCCTTCCTGATTTCCCTCTTAAGTATATTCCTACTGCCTTTATACAATTCTAAGGATTCGTTTGATCTATTTTGTCTATACCTGACATATGCTTCCTTCTTTTTCTTAACCAACCCCTCAATTTTCTTTAGTCTTCCTGCATTCCCTATACCTACCAGCCTTTCCTTTCACCCTAACAGGAATATATTGTCTTTGGACTCTTGTTATGTCATTTCTGAAGGCAAAGGTGGTTGTAAAGGATCATGGCTAGCAGTGTTCTTAAATGGTGCATGTGGAATATTAGAGAGATCCATTCACCAGTTAAAAGAAAAAAGGTGTTGTTGAGCCTTAAAAAGGAGAGGGTGAATGTTGCCCTGTTGCAGGAGACTCACCCTAATGGCAAGGAACTTTTGAAGTTACAGCAATGCGGGTTTGATCAGGTGTTTTCTCGTCCTTTAACACTAAGAGCAAGGAGCTGGCCAGACCCGTCTGGAAGAATCTTTGATTTAATTTAATAGATTGTGTTAAATGTGAATATGGTTAGTTTGTTATTCATAAGGCACCTAAAACATGGTGAGGAATATGGTATTTTGAATGTCTATTGTCCTCTGGCCCAACCCCTCAAATGTTTGACTGATGCACTATCTAAAATGATGGCCTTTGCATAGCAGCATATTATTGGGGCGGGGGGGGACTTTAATTGCCTTATGGATCCTGTGCTGGATAGAAAACCCAAAGCCCCCCCCCAAAGCTTTCTCCACCCAATCTAAAGAGTTGGGTCATCTATGTTTGGAACTGGGGTTGGTAGACGTCTCACTCTACAGGCAGGGACTATACGTGCTTTTCCTATCCTCATAAATGCCATACAAGGATTGATTTTTTTTCCTAACTCCCATTGTTCTTCTAGATTTGGTGGTTTCATGTTCAATAGGGAATATTGCCATCTCTGATCATGCAGCAGTATATTTAGTGATCGAGATTAAGGGCAATCCAATAAGCTCATGGTACTGGCAAGTGGATCCCTTCATCCTCAAGGACAACAAGTTTGTTGAGTACTTTTTTTGGGAATTTGAAGCATTTTTGGCCACCAAATTGAGTACAGCTAGTAATCCGTCCAATTCTTTGAGAGACTGCTAAGGCCTATGCTAAAGGGATAGTTATCGCATTCTCAGCCAGTCAGAAGCGATGGAAGGCAGAGCAGCACCATCTGCTCAAGGCACGATTGAAGGCAGCTGTGACAGCATATTACAGTAGACCATCAGTGACTAAGCTGCGGTGGATCACAGCCTTTTGATCCACCTTAAACCCCATGCTTACACATACAGCCAGGAAGAAACTTGCCTTTGCGAAGCAAAGGTTGTCTGAATGTGTTGATAGGTTGAGTAAGTATTTGGCATATTTGGTTAGGAAAAATAATACCTCCCAATCTATTGTTTCTATTAGGGAAGGGAATGAGGCTTGTACTTGTAATGCTAAAAAAGATCAACGTGGCGTTTTGGAGGTTCTGTACTGAACTGTATCAGTCTGAATGTTGTGAGGATAGACAGGATAAAATAGTGTCTCTTTTTATAGGAACTTGGATCTTCCGGGAGTGTCTGCTGAGCAGGCGTCTCTCCTTAGTGCTCCATTAACAGTACAAGAGATACAGGAGGCAGTGAGGCAACTTCAAAGTGAAAAGTCACCTGGCCCTGATAGTCTTTTCACTGAGTTTTGTAAAGAATTTGTAAACATACTGTCAGGACAATGCTGGACATGTATAACCATTCATATAATCATGATTGCCTCCTGCCATCCTTGAGATAGGCTATATCTTTTTTATACCCTGGAGTGTTTTGGCCTGGGTGAAGTGTTTACTAGATGGGTAAGGGTCCTTTACAGTGATCCTATGGAGGTGGTTCTCACCAATGGTATAAGGTACCATTTTAACATTGGTAGGGGCTGTCCCCTTTCAGCTTTTCTTTTCACACTGGTGGTTGAGCCGCTGGCAAGGATGTTTGTGGGACTCTAATATAGCTGCCCCAAAGGTTGGGTCGAATGTGCATAAGATTACACTATATGCAAATGATGTTCTTATTTTTCTTTCGAATCCAGCAGTTTTGGTGCCCTGTTTGATACGGTGTGTTAATTAATTTGGTTCTTTCTCAGGTTACAAGATTAATTTTTCAAAGTCGGATGCCATGCCTATGGGGGGGGGGGGGGGGGGGGGGTGGGGGGGGGGCGGTGGGGGTGGAGAGGCAGGCAGGGTCTTAGGGAATACCTGATGTGGAAGGTGAGTTCCCCTTTAAGTGGGCACAGGCAGGTTTTCTTTACTTGTTACCTCCCTGTTACCCTTAGCTTTGGTCAGTTATTCAAGGCTAATTTTGTTCATTTGCTTGACAAGATTAAACAAAACCTTCAAAGATGGGAGGCCCTTCCCATATCATGGTTGAGTCGAGTCGTTCTTATCAAAATCAATGTTCTTCCTAGCTAATTGTACCCTTTGCAGATGCTCCCTTTGCTCTTTCTTAGGCAAACATTTCGGAAATTGAATGAGCGGTTTAATTCTTTTATTTGGTGTGATAAGTGGCCCCTTATTAAGCTTGCGAAACTGCAGTTTTCAAGGGACTTGGGGGAAGTGGACGTCCCTGACATTAGAAGATATCAACTATGCCCCCTCCCATCTTTTGTAAGTGACTGGACCTGTGGGGACTTGGTGTCGACATGATTGGACATTGAGGCCTCCCAGACAAAGTGTTCTCTTATTAACCTGTTGTTTTTAGATAAAATAAGGACAGTTGTGGAACATTGCCGTAATCCAATAGTTACTAACATGATCAAAGCATGGAGGGCAATGAGGAAGATGGAGGATAATATGTCTAAAACATCTTTTCTTCCTCCTTTAGTTGGCATGCCAATTTTCCGGCCAGGGACAATGGATCCCGGGTTTAATCTTTGGGCGGATAGGAAGGTCTCTTGTTTGAGTGATCTGTTTGAGGGTGAAACATTAATGTCATTTGTTCAAATAACTCAGAAATAAGGATTGTTGAGTAGGGACCTCTTCCATTTCTTTCAGATTAGAGATTTTATTCGAAAGGAGACCACGCTCTTGACTGAGTGTTATAGATCTGATATGGAAAAGAGGGTGCTTCAGGCTAAGGGCACTCTTTCAGTGAGTACTCGCTATCGTTTGTTGGGGGGAGGTTACTCGGGTGACATCAAGCATCTATGTGAGGTCTAGGAGAGACAGTTAGGAGTTGAGATCACTTTGGAAACATGGGAGGACATTTGTGAGAATGTGAGAATGATTTTGATCTGTAATAGGACCATGCTATGCAGTTACAAATTCTTCATAGGACTCATCTAGCCCCCAGATCATCTTGCAAAGTTTAAGCAGGGAGCATCTTCAATGTGCCCCAAATGTAAAATAAATATGGGTACCCCCACTCTTTGCCTGTGGTCCTGCCACAGGCTCCGTGCAGATTGGAGCATTGTGGCAGGAGTAATAGAGAGGGTCCTGGGAACCGAAGTCAAGATGGACCTGGTCTCTTTGCTCCTGGGTTTGCCAAATTTATCTCACTTAGATGTACATGGGAAAAAGCTTTTTAACATTCTCACTTTTTGTGCGAGTAAGAACATTCTGATGTGTTGGGTGTCTGAAAACCTCCTAAGTCTGTCGGGGTGGTGTATGTTAATTATGGAACACATTCCTTTAGACTTTCTTACAAATATGGTACACCAGAAAATGGACAACTTCTATAAGATGCAGCCCTTTTGGAATGATTTGGAAGCAGATCTGTCCACTCAGTTTGATTTGGGCTTTTATCTAGCCATGATGGTTGGGTCTGTTAAACCTAATGCCATGACAGGAAGAATTTCGAACAAACGTGGGTTTAATAATTGATGCTCTGCCAGCCTTGCTCCCTCTGTCTCAGGGTTTGTGTTTCTGAGCAGACATACACTTATGTGTAAGGGACCTGCAGCATTGGTGTAGCATCTCCCTGCCTCTGCTTCACTTCAACGGGATTGACAGAGTGAGCACTTGCTATGTCCACTTCCTGTTCAGGAGACTAAGCAGCAGCACACTACGCAACACCACCCCCCCTCCCCTTTTGAGACTCACCCCCCCCCCCCCCCCCCCATCCCCCCAAAGTCTGCTGCTGTCTTTGGGGGGGGTGAGTATCAAAATTGCAGACACACACACACATACAACTTTTTGACAAGTTCCCACTCTGCCCTGTACAGGTCAATGTTGGAGAGATTATCTGGGGAAGGAGGGTTTAGGGTACACCCCTGTATAGAACTTCAGGGAAAGTGTGGCAAGAAACAGAGAGGGTGGGAGGTCAGTCAGTCATTTGGAGAAGGTGCATGGACTTTCATTGATGTCCAGGTCTGGTCTCAGCAGCATTTCACTAAGCTGAATTCACTTTTAATCATTGTAAACAAAAGTCACGATCAGTGTTGGTAACACCTCTTTAATGTAATATTTCCATCGGGACCTTGATATCTTCTTTGGATAATCCGAAATTCAGATAATTGATATTTGGATAATTGAGATTCCTCTGTAGTCCTATTTGCCAGAATTTAGCTCATATCCCTCTAAACCTTTTCTATTCATATACCCATCCAGAAGCCTTTTAAATGTTGTCATTATACCAGCTTCCACCACTTCCTCGGGCATTCCATACACACACCACACGCCACATGAAAAAGTGCCCCTTAGGTTCCTTTTAAATCTTTCCCCCTCCACCTTAAACCCTATGCCCTTTAATTTTGGACTTCCCCATACTGGGGAAGATACCTTGTCTACTTATCTTATCCAAGCCCCTCATTATTTTATAAACCTCTATAATGTTACCCCTCAGCCCCCAATGATCCATCCCCAGCCTATTCAGCCTCTCCCTCTAGCTCAAACTCTCCTACCCTGGTAACATTCTTGTAAATCAATTCTGAACCCTTTCAACTTTCACAACATCCTTCCTATAGCAGGGAGACCAGAATTACACACAATATTCCAAAAGTGGCCTAACCGATGTCCTGTACAGCTGCAACAGAACCTCCCAACTCCTATACCTAATGCGCTGACTAATAAAGGAAAGCATACCAAATGCCTTCTTCACTATCCAATCTACTTATGACTCCACTTCCAAGGAACTATGAACCTGCATTCCACGGTCTCTTTTGTTCAGTAACACTCCCCAGGACCTTACCATTAAGACCTGCCCTGATTTGTCTTTCCAAAATGCAGCACCTCACATTTATCTAAATTAAACTCCACTGCCACTCCTCAGCCCATTCGCCTATCTGATTAAAATCCCAATGCATTCTGAGATAACCTTCTTTGCTCTCTACTATACCTCTAATTTTGGTGTCATCTGCAAACTTACTAACCATATTTCCTTTGTTCACATTCAAATCATTTATATAAATGACAAAAAGCAGTGAACACAGCAGTGACCCTTGTGACACACCACCGGTCTCCAGTCTGAAAAGCAGCCCTCCACCACCATCTTCTACCTTCAAGCCAGTTCTGTATCCAAATGGCTAATTTATTTGTATTTGCAGACACATTTCATTTTATTCCAAAAGCACAATCTGCAGACAGTCAGTCCATGTAACATTTTATAAATTCCTACTTTTGGAAACAGAACTGGTCTGCCTCAAGGTTGGGATGCAGACAGACTCCAACCTCACACCTTGAATGCATCGTCTGAGATGAGATGTCACTTAAGTTATCTCAGGAATGTAACTTGAAAGAAGTTCTTGGATTTACATATTAATGAATTGAAATCTGCAACTCATTCTAAATGGTTAAGACTTAACAGCAATCTAGGTTTGTTCAATACAAACAGCAGGTGTATGACACTTTGATCTTTTACTGTAGGTTCTGTGTACTATGATCGTGTTCCACTTAGCTACCTGATGAAGGAGCAATGTTTTAAAAGCCAATGCTTCCAAATAAACCTGTTGGACTATAACCTGGTGTTGTGTGATTTTTAACTGCAAAGATGACATCCACATCGTCAACCCACGTCGCGCATGCGTATCTAACGCCGGGATCGCAGTGCATGTCGGGTAGTGAGGCAGTGGGGACCGAACGGGGTGTATGTCGGGGGTGAGGCCGTGGCAATCTAACGCAGTGCATGTCGGGGAGTGAGGCAGTGGGAACCCAACGCAGTGCATTTCGGGAAGCAGGACAATGACATCATCCTGCAGCGGCTGATTGTTGTGGGAGAAAAGTTCCAATAGCTTTTTTTTCAGCAAAATTAAATAGTGGAACAATGCAGGAAACCTAAGTGACACGTTTGTTTCTGAAGTGTCTCCCAGACTCTGGTGTGGGAGTTAGCTGGTTGCGGATTTATTTTGAACAGGGTTTCCTGGGCCCACTGATTCCAGAGTCCTGTCAGTCCTGCTGCAGGCAGGTAGGACTAGGTTCAATAACTAGCTCGGATATAGTCATAGCCCTCCGAAGGAAATTGTGTAAACTCATGAAAAAGAAACAAGTGTAGGAGCAGAGTAGGACTAGTGCTTTCAGAGAGCCGGCACAGGAATGACTGGTATGCCTTCTGTGATCATTCCAGTAAGCTCTTCTACATATTGTGATTTAAGCCGCATCACTTTAAACGTACTTAGTGGCTTTGCAAGAGTTGCCCATTGCTCAAAGCCGATTTCTTTTGTCCTCTAAGAGGGTTGTTTGAGTCTTCACTCTAGAAGACTTGAGAGAACACTGCCTAACGTCAGTACTGCGGAAATGTCATGCTATCAGAAATGTTGTCTTTCAGATGAGGTTTAATTTGAGACCTCATTCTCCCTCTCAATAGGGTAATTTATTCACTGTGAAATTGGAGTACTGTAAATGGGACCTTGATATGAACAAATCAGCTGTTCTGTTTCCTATATTAGAATTGTGGCTACACATCCTAAAGTAGTTTAATAGGTGTAAGTTGCTTTTGTATTATGAAAGGTGCTATAAAATGCAAGTTTTTATGTCTTTCGATTTCACTGATCAGAAAATTACAAATAACATTTGTATCCTGCCAATGTTACTGCTTTACCTTATGTTAGCACTTCATTTCGATTAGGCCTTGAGCTTAGAAGTCCTGGTTGGTTAAATTGTAGCCAGATTTTAAAAAAAACTTATGTTTGTTAGATGTTGGTGTTGTGGATTTGCATAGAATAAATGAAACCTTAAGTTTTAAATTGCTTTATATTTTAATAATCGAACGGTAGATGGGCCAATGGGCTCAGAAGTGGCAGATGGAGTTTAATTCATATAAATGCGAGGTGCTGCATTTTGGGAAAGCAAATCTTAGCAGGACTCGTACGCTTAATGGTAAGGTCCTAGGTAGTGTTGCTGAACAAAGAGACCTTGGAGTGCAGGTTCATATCTCCTTGAAAGTAGAGTCACAGGTAGGTAGGATAGTGAAGAAGGCATTTGGTATGCTTTCCTTTATTGGTCAGAGTATTGAGTACAGGAGTTGGGAGGTCATGTTGAGGCTGTACAGGGCATTCGTTAGCCCACTGTTGGAATATTGCATGCAATTCTGGTCTCCTTGCTATCGGAAAGATGTTGTGAAACTTGAAAGGGTTCAGAAAAGATTTACAAGGATATTGCCAGGGTTGGAGGATTTGAGTTATAGGGACAGGCTGAACAGGCTGGGGCTGTTTACCCTGGAGCGTGAGGGGCTGAGGGGTGACCTTATAGAGGGTTACAAAATTACGAGGGACGTGGATAGGGTAAATAGGCAAAGTCTTTTCCCTGGGGTCGGGGAGTCCAGAACTAAAGAGCATAGGTTTAGGGTGAGAGGGGAAAGATATAAAAGACAGGGCAGCTTTTTCACATAGAGGGTGGTACTTGTGTGGAATGAGCTGCCAAAGGAAGTGGTAGAGGCTGGTACAATTGCAACATTGAAGAGGCATTTGGATGGGATTATGAATGGGAAGGGTTTGGAGGGATATGGGTCGGGTGCTGGCAGGTGGGACTAGATTGGGTTGGGATATCTGGTCGACATGGACTGGTTGGACCGAAGGGTCTGTTTCCATGCTGTACATCTCTATGACTCTATGACATTATAACGGCAACTTACGTTTTTATCGAGTTTTTAACATTGTAGTGATTATGAAACAAGACTTAACACCGATCCTTGTAAGGGTGTAATAGGACAAATGACCAACAACTCTGTTGAAGAGACATACTTTAGGGAACATCTTAAAGAAGGAGAGAGAAGTGGAGAGGTTTATGGGGAGAATTCACAAATTTGGTCTTTGGAGCTGAATGCAGATTGCATTGGTAGAGCATTAGAAGGCTGTAATGAACAGGAGATCTAATTTGGCATACAGAAATCTTGGATAGTTGAAGGATGAAGAGGGATATCTCTCTGAGTGTAATTAATTTTCTGTCCTGCAGCATAATGCGAGTTTGTTGGTTGGTGAGTAAAGATGGGAGGCACCAACCAATACGACTTGCGCATGCGGTCTGTGTTATGATTGGAAGAAGCCCTGAAACCAAAATAACAGATAAAAAGTGTTCACGGCATCAAGGTGAGTGGTACTTTTGTATGAAATATCCTACAGTTTCAAAACAATTGCTTTGAGATCACACTAGGTTGGAGACATTTACAAGCTGAAATGGCAAAATTGAGGAAGAAAATGGTTCCTTTGGTGTGGAGAGAATGTCCTTGGGAGACTTGGGTTGATTACAGGGGATCTGTGGACTGGAGCAGGGTCTAATTTGTCCTCGTGGATTGATCATAAAACATTAAGCAGAATATTCCATATTAGATATTTTGTGTTGTATATAATCTATGAAATAATCAATCTTGATATGAAAGTCAGCTGACTGGCTATAACAGTGTATACTACATTGGATCCAATTTGAGAATATATTTTTGCTCAGGATAAGGATCAAAAAGGTTGAGCAAATGGGATATACAGTATACTTGGCATTCGGGTGAGTGAGTTGATCTTATTGAAACATCAGCTCTTAAGGGGACTTTATGGGGTAGATGCTGAGAGGATACTTTCTCTAATAAGGCAATCCAGAGCCAGATAGCTTCAAAATAAAGGTTCAATTTAAGATGGAGTTGACATGGAGTTTCCTTCATCTTGTGAGGTGTGGTGGCTGTGTCATTGAATATATTTCAGACTGAATTATAGATTTTTGATTGACAAAGCAGTCAAGGATTGAGGAGGACGTGGGTCAGGCCCTAAAGTGGAGTTGAGGCCACATCAGATAGTTGTGATCTTTTCGCTGATGGAAAAATTTCAAGATGGCAAGCCCCGGTCCTATTTAGAGTCATAGAGATGTACAGCACAGAAACAGACCCTTCGGTCCAACCCGTCCACACCGACCAGATATCCCAACCTAACCTAATCCCACCTGCCAGCACCCGGCCCATATCCCTTCAAACCCTTCCTATTCGTATACCTATCTGAATGCCTTTTAAATGTTGCAATTGTACCAGCCTCCACCACTTCCTCTGGCAGCTCATTCCATACCCGTACCATCCTCTGTGTGAAAAAGATGCCCCTTAGATCTCTCTTATATCTTTCCCCTCTCACCCTAAACCCTTGCCCTTTAGTTCTGGACTCCCCCACCCCAGGGAAAATACTTTCTCAATTTATCCTGTCCCTGCCCCTCATAAGGTCACCCCTCAGCCTCCAACGCTCCAGGGAAAACAGCCCCAGCCTGTTCAGCCTCTCCCTATAGCTCAAATCCTCCAACCCTGGCAACATCCTTGTAAACCTTTTCTGAACCCTTTCAAGTTTCACAACATCCTTGCGATAGGAAGGAGACCAGAACTGCACGCAACTATGACTCTAACATTCCAACAGTGTCCTAACCAATGTCCTGTACAGCTGCAACATGACCTCCCAACTTCTATACTTAATACTGTGACCAATGAAAGAAGCATACCAAACGCCTTCTTCACTATCCTATCTACCTGTGACTCCATTTTCAAGGAGCGATGAAAAATATAATCCATTGAGTCTTACTAATTACAAAGAGTTGGCATGTATTGATAGGCTGAATGGCCTCACCTTTCTTATTCATTCTATTAATGGTATTCTCGTCCTGGGTTATATTAAAGGGATATATTAAAAAATTAAAATGGAATTTGGGAGGATGTGGAAAATTAATATTACCGTTTTTATATTGTTGATTTCCAGTACAGCTGAAAGCAGATTACAATAAGGGATATGTTCTTGTAAAACAGGTATGCTTTGCTTTTTTTACTATCGTTATGTATTGAACAGATCTGCTCAAATGTATAATTGGATTTGATCAGGAGAAACTGCTTCCATTGACAGGACTATTGTTAATCAGAGGATACAAAGCTAATTAATTACCACAGAATTGACAAAATAATCTGGGATGGGGTGATTGATTTATTTCTAAAGCAATGGTTAATAACCTGAAATTCTGCATGAATGAGTGGTGGTAACAGATTCAAAAGTAACTTTCAAAAGGGAATTGGATAAATACTTGAAAGAGAGAAAGCTAGGGTTATTGAGATGACTATTTGAAAGAAATAACACTGAAACAATGAGTTCCGTGGGCCGTGAGCTTCTATTATACCATAAGACATAGGAGCAGAAATTAGGTCACTCAGCCTATAGAGTATACTCATCCATTCAATCATGGCCGATAAGTTTCTCAACCCCATTTCCCACTTTCTTCCTGTAAGTCTTGATCCCCTTGACAAGCAAGAACCTATCTATCTCCAGAAGTATGATATTGCAGTACCTTACAGTGCGTAAATCAGTCTTTAGCGTAAAACACTAATTAAAGGTTTAAACAAACCTTGAACTAATTAGAATGTGGTTGTCGATAAGCTTGTTTGTTGTTTAGGATGCATGTTCCATGAGGAATAATTACACTATTCTGAATACTGATTAATTTCCTATTAGTTGATTGATTAAAATAATTCCCTGAATGGATTAAATGGTGGATTTATATGTAAGACTAGATCTTTTAATCTTTACTGAAGTATTTTGGCTCTGTTCTGTTGTCTGTTATATGCTTTCATTTAAAAATCTTTCCTGAGCCATTTCTGAAGCTTAGAATCAATATACTCCTCCCAAAAGAGTTGGATAAATAATTTGAGACAAGATTCTGTGAACGTCATTGGTATGAAATCTAAACAGAAAATATTGAAAGTACTCAGCAGGTTCAGGAAAATAACTTTGTTTTGTTTCCCTCCCCCAATCTTGCAACCCTAAAGTTGGGCATAAATCCAAGCTATGTCAATTCTGAAGACTTGAGAAGAGATCAAGAGGTGAAGTTAAAGCCAGGTCAGGATCTTTACGTTGTCAATCGGCTCTACCCGTACACCATAAGGTTTGAAGAAGGGACCTCAGACAGGGACACGTTGTCACCAAAGAGAACACATGAAGAGATTTGTCCGAACAGTAGCTCCAAAATGTCAAATAAACATCTTAAGACTGAGGACTCCAATCCAAGACAGTACCACACATTTAACTCTAAGTCTGAAGAGAAGAAAGAGAAGACAAAAGATGGACATTTGGCAGAAAATAGCAGCAACTCGGTGACTCTGGTAAACTCCTCTGATGCCTCAGGACAAAAAGTAATTCATTAATTATTCTGCCCACTTTATTTAACACCTCTGTTTATAGCACACTGCCTGTCTCTTCTCTTAAATGACCCTTGACCATCATTTCTGTTAAAGCCCAAACATTAACGAAACAGATGGAGTGAATGGTCGGCAGGGTTTGGTCCTTGTCTTAAAAATTAGCTGCTGCTCAATGAATACAGCAAGTCCCCGGGTTATGAATGAGTTCTGTTTTTAAGTCTGTTTATAAGTCGAATTTTTATGTAAGTCAGAATAGTTGTGTACGGTTCACGTCTAGTGTCAATTAGTCAAATGTTTGTCTAAGTATATCGAATATATTTTACCTAAAACATCTTAAATATTATAATACATAATTCAGGCCAACGAACCACTAAAATCTCGCAGTGTTTTGAGCGTCCCGCAAAGTAGTCCACCTGTTCGTTAGTAGGAACCATTCAATGTAACTCGATTTTTCAAAAATAATAGCCTTTACGGAGATCGGTTTGTAAGTACAGACGTTCGTAGCCTGGGGAAAGCCTGTATCCAGCATCAAGTGGTTTATGATTTAACAATGATGATCAAAATCTTAGCTTGATAAAAACTTTAGTTCTGAAAAGGCAGAATGCAGTATTCTTCAGTTTATTTACCGATGTCTGTATTGTATTTTTAATACGTTTAAAGTCTGGTGAAAAGTACCTTTACTTGACCAGAAAGAATGGGGTCTTCTGTGTGTCCACTTCCATCCACGGCAAGTCTCTAGTAACTCGTGTGTATTGGCAGTGAGCTATTGTCCCATCTTTTTTACATAATGTGTTCACTTTTAAAAGCTTTTTTTAAAATCAAAATCCATTCTCTCACAAGATGTGGGTGTCAGTAGCAAGTCCATCCCTCATTCCCCCTGAACAGAGTGCCTTGCTAGATCATTTTATAAAATGGTTAGGAGTTCACTTTGTTTCTGTGGATGGCAGATTTCCTCCAGATTGTCAGTGAACCAAATGGATTTTAATGATAATTAGTCATGATTGTTGTGATCACCATTCACTTTTACCAGCTAGTTTTCCACTTAAAATTTTTTTACGTTTTGATTTAACTTCCACCAGCTACTGTGATGGGATATGAACCCATGCTCCCAAAATTTTAGTTTGGACCTCTAGGTTATCAGTCCAGTAACATAAGGAGAAAGACAACATAGTGGTAAAGTTACAGTTTTTGGTCTGCGCACAAATATATATGATTAGGGATACACCATGATGAAATGTTACTAGTAATCTGGTTTCCTGGACATTGATCTAGGCACAACTTCAAATTGGACCTCATCAGCTGGTAATTTACATTTACCATGGCTAATTTATGCTTACTCAAAGTGACATGCATTTGTATGAGGCAGCTCTGCAAACACCAGGAATGTGTTCAAGTCTTGTACCTCTTTTGAATTACCCAAGAGCTTAGGCAGTCTATAGTTCCTCATTACTTTCTCTGTGGCAATGTTTGGCTGATCAGTTGACTTGCCAACCAATGTGCACCCTTTTCTCCTGTAGTAGAACCTGTCACGATGATTTAAAATTTAGCATTTTTATGTTTGTCCTGATGAGTAGAAGTTGAAAAGGTTCAGCACCATGCCTGTCTTTTCAGGAATATTTCATTTCAATTAATTAAATAATATGGAATAAAATAATGGTGATCTTAAACTACCAAATTGTCATAAATACCTGTCAGTCTCAGTAATGTCTTTCAGGAAGGCCTTGCCTATCTGAGCTAAGTGTGAATCCTGATCCATAGCAATGTGATTGAATTTTAAATGACCCCCTGTAAAGCAATTCAGTTACAGTCAAGAAGATGGTTCACCAGCACTTTCTCCAAGGATATTAGGGGTGGATAGTAAATGCTGACCTTGCTAGTAACCAGAAAATCCATAGACCATTAACAAAATAAAACATGTTTGTCATTATAACGATCTAGAGGTTGAGATATTTATTATCCAAACATCAATATGTTGCATAAGTATGTTTCTTCTTTGCCCTTTTAGGATTTTAAAGGAATGTGGAGTCAGGGACTAAAGGTCTCCATGCAGGACCCCAAAATGCAGGTACTAAATATTTTTTTCTACAGTTATTTGTAATACATTTGTATAAATAAAATTTCAACTTTTACATTGAGTGAGACAGACACTCACTGTTACCCAATAAATATATGTCAGAAAGGAGTGAAAATGGATGATCATGGAGCTACATCATACCACAAACTGGCTGTTTGGTGTAAATGTTCCATGAGGCTGTTCACACTTATCTCACATTTTTTTATTATAGAGTTACAGTACAACCTTGATTATCCAAATTCCAGATTATCCGAACAGGATCTCCAGGTCCCATTAAAAATGGCATTAGGCAACTCAGCATTCAGTTATTAGTTAAATGGCATTATGGCATGTGTTGCCGGATAACCGAGAAATGTTCAGATAAACGGCACTCATAAATTATGGCTTGTTTACGATCAGATCAATCATCTGAACGATCAATTATCTGAACAAAATACTCGCTGCCCGTCTTGTTTGGATAATTGAAGTTCTACTGTATATAGCATGGAAACAGACTCTTCAGTCCAACGTATCCGCACCACTCAGATGCCCCAATGTGACTTAGTCCCATCTGCCAGCATTTGGCCCATATCCCTCTAAACTCTTCCTATTCATATATTCATCCAGATGCCTTTTAAATGTTCTAATTGTACTTGCCTCCTCCACTTGCTGTGGCAGATCATTCAATGCAAGTTCCATCCTCTGTGTGAAAAAGTTACTCCTCAGATTTTTAAAAAATCTTTCCCTCTCACCTTGAACATATGCCCTCTACATTTGGACTCTCACACCCTAGGAAAGAGACCCTAGCTATTCACCCTATCAATGCCTTATCAGATTATTGTAGCGCTTCAAGATGCAGCATGTAGTAAATGTGCCAACTGGAGTTGGCAATAATCGGTACTGGTTCTACAGTTTATGGTACCCACATTTACTGACTGTCGTTTTCAGCTCATCCACAACTGAAATCTCACTTCTAGAAAAGAGAAGGTTGTGAGGTGATCAAATAGAGATTAGATTAGATTACTTACAGTATGGAAACAGGCCGTTCGGCCCAACAAGTCCACACCGCCCCGCCGAAGCGCAACCCACCCATACCCCTACATCTACCCCTTACCTAACACTACGGGCAATTTAGCATGGCCATTTCACCTGACCTGCACATCTTTAGACTGTGGGAGGAAACCGGAGCACCCGGAGGAAACCCAAGCAGACACGGGGAGAACATGCAAACTCCACACAGTCAGTCGTCTGAGGCGGGAATTGAACCCGGATCTCTGGCACTGTGAGGCAGCAGTGCTAACCACTGTGCCACCGTGCCGCCCACTTTAAGATTATGAATTGTGTTTGATAGGGTGGACACATACATTGTTTTTTGTTTGGGAGACTAAAACTAGGGTCACAAATCTAGAATAGTCACTAATTATTGGGAAAGGGATGAAGGAGAAGCTTTTTAACCCAGAAGTGTGATGAAGTTATGGAACTTATTAACTATAATGTAACTGAGTTGATAAGCAGAGATGCAGTTAAGGGGAAGCTAGATAAACCCAAGCTAGACATACCCATGAGGGTGAAAGGAATAGTAAAATGTATGGATAGGATGAGACCAGTTATAGGAAGGATGTTGCTAGATTTGGAAGGTTTGAGTTATAAGGAAAGGCTGGATAGGCTGGGACGTTTTTCACTGGAGCATAGGAGATTGAGACGTGACCTTACAGAGGTTTATAAAATCATGAAAGATATGCATAGGGTTAATGGCCAGTGTCTTTTCCCTATGATAGGGGCCATGTTTTTAAGGTGCGAGGAGAGAGATTTAAAAAAGATATAAATGGCAAATATGTTTTATAGAGGGTGGTTCACATGTGGAATCGACTTCCTGAGGATGTGGTGGATGCGGGGACAGTTACAACATTTAAAAAACGCTTAGATAAATACATTCATAGGAAAGGTTTGGCAGGATGTAGGCCAAGAGCAGGCAGGGGAGACTAGCTCAGTTTGGGATTTTGTTTGGCATGGACTGGTTGGACCAAAGGGTCTGTTTTCGTGCTGTATGACTGTATGAGAAGTGGGAGAAGGCTTGTTGATGGGCTAAATGGTCTGAGTCTGAACTGTAAAATTCTGTGTTTGTATCATACACTCAGCAATTGAAAGATTACCAATATTGAAAACTGCAGCTCTGTGAGGCAAACAAAACCTGGAACATTGCTCATTTTTCCCTCTTCCCCCTCAAATTTGTGAGCTCATTACCCTAGGTTTTACTTAGACCATTTCCACTCTGTTCCTTCCTGCTGAACCGTCTCTGTTACCTCTACATATCTGCTGTTGGGTTGCTAATTATTGGTACCTATGAAATGTTCCCAAAAAAGTTATGATGGGGCTGGGGGGGGGGGGCGGGGAGCATTTGTGATGGGAAGATAACATTATGTTTTATATTAATATAATGGTGTTATGTGCTTTTACTGATCAGTGCCATTACTATTTTTCTCCATCCAACAGGTGTATAAAGATGATAAAGTTGTTGTAATTAAGGACAAATATCCAAAGGCCCGATTTCACTGGCTGGTATTGCCATGGGAATCTCTCTCTAATCTGAAGGTTGTGAGGAGGGATCACTTAACTCTACTTCAACACATGCACCAAGTTGGCCAAAAGCTGGTGCAAGAATGTCTGGATACTGACACATTGAAATTTCGGCTCGGTTACCATGCTATTCCCAGCATGAGGTGAGAGAAATTTGTTTTCACATTGATATCGCTGTCCGGTCCTTTGCTGGGAGGATCTAAAATCTGATCATGCTTCAAAGGTCTTACAGCGACCAGTCATTAAAGTGAATACTTGGAGCGTCTTGAAAAGTATTCCTGTCCTATGTGCAATTATATTAAAGTAGGACATTGGTTAGACCATTGGAATACTGTGTGCAATTCTGGTCTCCCTGCTATAGGAAGGATGTTGTGAAACTTGAAAAGTTGCAGGAAAGATTTACGAGGATGTTGCCAGGTTGGAGTTTGAGCTATAGGGGGAAACTGAATGGACTGGGGTTATTTCCCCTGGATCATTGGAGGATGAGGGATGATCTTACAGGAGTTTATAAAATCATGAGAGACAAGGATAGGGTGAATAGCCAAGGTCACCTCAGGATAAGGGAGTCCAAAACTAGAGGGCATAGTTTTAAGGTGAGAGGGGAAAAATTTAAAAGGGACCTGGGGGCAACTTTTTCATGTAGATGGTGGTGCATGTATGTAATGAGCTGCCGGAGGAAGTGGTGGAGGCTGGTACAATTACACCATTTAAAAGGCATCTGGATGGGTATATGAATAGGAAGGATTTAGAGGGGTATGGGCCAAATGCTGGTAAATGGGACTCAATTTATTTAGGATATTTAGTTGGCATGGACGAGTTGGACCAAAGGATCTGTTTCCGTGCTGTACATCTCTATGACTCTGAATAGTTTTAAATTGGTCTGTAGATTGCATTAATGTAGACTCCCATTTACTGGTTGTCTTACTGCACCTCCAAGAAACTTTGCTTTACTTATAATAAATTACTTTGAGTGGAATGCTTGTTGTTTGCCAATTTCTTTCTCACAATAAGGACCTCCGAATAATAACCATCCACATGACCATTCCAATTGCTTTAATTGAAGGAACAATATTGATCAAAAATACTGGGAAGCCCTTGGTTCTACATATCATACATCTGAAACTTTTAACATTTCCCTGAACTATATCAACAAGTAGGGTCTCTATTTTAATCTCGAAGGGAAATAAAAACACTTCCTGTACTACACAGCCGCAGTAAATGCTGAAATCCTTGTAAAGATTGAAATCAGTAATCTTCTGATTCATGTGATCACTGTCAGTTGTATAGTGGGATATCAAAATTATGTTTATGGGTGTTTAAGTACAAATCAGAGTCAGCATATCTGTGCATAAACATAATAAACTTATAAATTCTTTGTGTTAAAAAAAACAAAGCATGTTTATGGTCTTAATGAAATATAGTTGGATTGCTAAATGGCACTTCTCAGGGTTTATTGTGATCTTAGTTTACAGTTTTTATCGCTCCTGTTAACAGAAGAAATAGGAGCTGATGTTGTTTAAAGATCTCCTCAATCTGCTGTGCCATTCATTAAGACCATGGCTGATGTTCTACCCCAGTTCCACCTTTAAACCCAATTCCCATGATGTTTGACACTGATCTTGGTCTTGAATATACTCAACAACTGAACATCCATCAGTTTCAGTAGGGAATTCCAAAGGTTCATGATCATTTGAGTGAAAAATATTCTGCTTGTCTCAGTCCTGAAGTGGCTCATCTCTTATCTGAGACTGTGAACTCAAGTTCAGTCAGGGAAACAAACTCTGAATAACCTTAAGAATTTTATACTCTTCATTGAACTGAACTCCATTTAGACAGGCCATCTGTTGTAAGATATTATAGTTATCGGTTGTCTTTGAAAGAAGAAGGATATCAAACAATTAATTACTTTTTCTTCCATGCTCTTTCACCTTCAGCCACATTCACCTTCATGTGATCAGCCAAGACTTTGATTCACCTTGCTTGAAAACCAAAAAACATTGGAATTCATTTAATACAGACTATTTTCTGGAATCAGAAGGTAAGCTGGACATCCACTTGGTTTTCAAACATTTCTGCATTGAGTGGACTCCCAGTACATCAGATGTGACTCAATTGGTAGCACTCTTCCCACTCAGTCAGAAGGTTTAGGGCTCAAGTCTTCAGAATGTGAATGCAAAAATCAAGACTGATAACCACAGTGCAGTACTGAGAGTGTATTGCATTCTTAGAGCCAACTTTTTTTAAGTCATGTCAGCCCCCTCGGGTGGATATAATACAATGTTTTCTCACACAGGGTCACAACACTGCTCCTGCACTTAATCCAAATCCCACAAATGAGGGGTCACCGCTATTATCAGGCAGCTAAATGGAATCATAATGGTATGAAAGTTTGGGAAGCACTGATGTATAAAAAAAATCCCTGCACTATTTTGAAAAAGTGCAAGAGAGTTGTTCTGGTTATTCTGGCTAATATTTATACCTTGATCAAAATCTAAACGAAAATCAGATTACCTGCTCATTTTAATATTTTTTTTTGTAGAAATTTGATCTGCAGCAATTGGTGCCCCGTTTTCCTTTGGTAAAATAGCAATAGGCTTATAATATTTAATTGCTATAACTTGGAGGTGCCGGTCATTTACATATGAACTGAAACCAACATGTTCATTCTAAAAGATGAGAGACTTAACAAACAATCCAGGTCTTTTTCGATATATAATTTCAGTTACATCACATGTAAACTTTTGCTATAAATTCTGTTCTACAATCTTATACTCCACAGCCACTTGATGAAGGAGCAGCGCTCAGAAAGCTAGTGCTTCCAAATAAACCTGGACACTAACCTCTTGTTGTGTGATTTTTAACTAATTGTTATAAAGTGCTTTGCAATGCGCAGTTGTCGTGAAATGGTCTCTATTGCTATTTTTTCATGGGACCCTTGTTTATTCTGCTCAAGTTGGTGTCAGCTGCCCACATGAAACCTTACTACCCTAAATAATCATTCTGATCCTGAGAAACCCTAGGAATGATGAAATTCATGAGTGCTGCATTCATTAAAAATAGGTTAAAAATTGCAGATATGTGACTTTTGCCCATAGATGTTGATTTTTGTTGTTACTTATATTTTGGCACAGGCAAATTCTTGATTTCACGGATGAAGAGGATTTACTGAATGTACAGCAAAGGAAACATGCTGATATTATTTTAATATAATCAACAAATATAGATATTTGAAAACTGACATTTTTGTGATTCTGAAATGATGTTCGGAAATATATAGTTTGCGTTGTAAATTAGGTGTAATTGGAAAATTGTTGAATGTTGTTTTTGCCACAGCTGCTTAATTGCTGTGCTGTTGTTTAGTCATCTTTGCTGTTGAATATAATTTTGAGAGTATTTTAGTCCCTATCTTCCCAATATCAAGCTTTGCTATTTGTCTACATGTCCGACTCCTGTTAAAAATTCATATGAAGAAAGGCACAAATAAGTTCAAGAATCAACTTGTTTTGCTGTAGAATCTAAGGAACCTGGAGCCTTTTCCTTGAAAAAATCCTATAATATTATCAAGGAAAGGACAATTCTCATTATCCATTACATTCTTTACATTAATCAAAATTCTTTTGAGAGTAGATCGTGTTAAACTGTACACTTAGAGAGCCTGCTTTCCTAACAGTTCCAGATGAGACATTCAGAAAAGGATAGCACTTTCTATACAACTGTTTAAAAGAATTTCATGATTATAGGATCATTTCAGAAATATTTTAGTTTTCTAAGACAGTATAACCATATGTCCACTGGCCCCATATCTGCACACTGTTCCCTCCAGTGAAACTTTGACTCCTGGTTATTTGTAGTTGGTGACTGTTCAGATGTGCGCTGTGAATTTTCACAGGAACAATATCATACATGGATTTTCCCTAAAATCTATAACCATTCTTTTATCTTATTTTTGTTCATATCATGTTATGAAGTTCTCCACTGAGTTCCCACATCTTTCTTTGGTATTCCTGTTGAGATCCACAAGAAATTATTTTCATATTCAATCATTATCTCACTATACTTTGACCAACAATCATTTGCATAGATGAAAGATAAATGTGACAGTATACCACTCTGAGGAGCTCCAACATTCATTAACATCGGTCTGGGAGTAAATTCCATAAACTAACACCCTTTGGGACCTGTTGTGAAGGAAATGACTGATCCAGCGTGGTAGAGTAAGATTAACATTAAAGTTTTCAAATTTTAGAATGTTTAAATTTAAATTAATGGGTTGTAAATGATTTTACAAATATTTTAGAATTACATAAAATGTATAACACAAACTGGCCTTTGGTTCAACTGGTCAGTGCTGATATTTGTGCTCCAGATAAAACTTCTCCCACTTCATTTCACCCTATCAGCATATCCCTTTGTTCCATTCTCCCTCATGTTTATCTAGTTTTTCCTTAAACTCATTTGCACTTTTCAAATCAACTATTTCATGTGATAGTGCATTCCACATTCTCCCCACTCTTTGGGTACAGGAGGTACACTGAATTCTCTGTTAGGTTTATTAGAAACTACACTGTACTTATGGTCTCCAATTTTCGTCTTCCCTGCAAGTGCAAACATCTTGATGCCCACCTTATCAACTTTTTTATAATTTCAAAGCCCTCTATGAAGTCCTCTCTCTGGTTCCTCTTTTCTATCCCAACCTTTCTGCAGCTGTACCATTGTATTCCTTGCTCTGTTCTATTACCCTTGTGTACTTTGTATGGTATGGTCTGCCGGTACAGCACGCAGAGCAAAACTTTGCACTGTACATGTGACAATAATAAATCAAGTCAAAAACTGGTCATCTTCTTGCAGTTGTGGTATCGTTAGCAAGAGGAGAGGTTTTCCATCACAATCCTGATTCCAGCTTTGGAGATGGAAGTGAGTTACAAAACTCATCTTCCAGCTTCAACATGCTTCAGAATCTCCAGCATCTGATCTATTCCTGTAGCTGCAGTATTTATATGGCTGGTCCAGTTCATTGTCTCGAAACCCTAGAATGTTGATAATGGAGGGCTCCGCAATGGTAATACAGTTGATTGCAATGGGGAGATGCTGTATTCTCTTTTGCTTGAGATAATCATTTTCTGGCACTTCTGTATCATTGATGTTACTTTCTACTCCTCAGCTTGAACATGAATGTTGTCCAGATCATGCTGTATGTGGTTTGAGATTCCTTCATTGTCTGAGGAATCGCAACTAGAGTCATACAGCACAGAAAAACAGACCCTTTGAAACAACGTCCGTTAATATAATCCCAAACTAAACTAATCCCACCTGCCTGCTCCTGGCTCATATACCCTCAAACCTTTCCTAATTCATGTACCTGTCCAAATATCTTTTAAACATTGTAATTGTACCTGCATCTACTACTTTCTCAGAAAATTCAATCCACAGGTGAACCATCGTCTGTGTAAAAGAATTGCCCCTCATGTCTTTTTTAAATCTCTTTCCTCTCACCTTAAAAATGTGCCTCCTGATCTTGAAATCTCCCATCCTAGGGAAAAGACATCTACCATTAACTCTGTCTAAACTTCTCCATTATTTTATAAACTTCTATCAGGTCACCTCTCAACCTCTTATGCTCCAGTGAAAAAAGTCCCAGCCTAACCAGCTCTTTTTTTCATAACTCAAACTTTCCTCACTCAATAACATCCTGGAAAATCTCTTCTGAACCCTGTCCAGTTTAATAATATCCTTCCTATAACTGTACTGAACATTGTGCAATCATTATCTAATATCTACATTTATGCCCCAGAAAACAACAAAGGTGAATTGCTCAGTTGGAGGGCGACCATAGACATGGTGGGCTGAATGACCTCTTCCTGCGCTTATAATCATTCGCTAATTCTATTCCATGTGATAATTGAGCTTAGGTCCCTACCCTGAGGGAATTATTTCAGTTAATTTCTGATTATCATTTATATTTGTTATGACCTCAGACAGTGGAGAGTTTTCCTCTGACTAATGATATGGAAAGTAGTTATGGCTTATTTTACCAATGCGCTCTCTAAGCAAGAGGAGAGGACTTTTCTCCTTTGTTTGGGCTTTACTGTTTACTGAGTGAGGGTTTTTACTCGATCCAACTAAATAATTGTTGCCATCTTGGTACTTCTTTAAAAATCAAAAATGTGGACAAACAAGAAGCCAATAATAATAATAATAATGCAATGTTAATGCTTTTTGTTTTATAAATTCAACTAGATGTAATGAAGATGGTGGAACAGAATGGAAAAGTGACAGTCAAGGACGGAATAGCTGAATTATTAAAACTCCCACTCATGTGCCATGTCTGCCAGCAGCAACAATCCACCATTCCACAGTTGAAACAGCACTTGAAAAAGCACTTGTCTTGAAACGTTCTGCAGTTCTATGAGTCTCTCCATTGGTATTGACTCCAAAGATTTCTATTCATTGCTCAGCTCTACAGGTCGACAAGAACTATTAAATTTGAAATTGACCAATAAAGAATGATGAAGCATTATATGAAGCACCTCAGTTTTGTACTTGTTTTATAACCCTGCTAAATGACAAGGATATGTCATCTGCTGGCATTATTTTATTGTTTCAGTGGAATGCTAATGGTGTTCAGTGGAAGACTGATAATATTTTCTTAACCTTTAGCTACACACTTTAGCTACTGTGATGGATGCATCACCAAAATAAAAGATGTTCTTGCATTGTAGTCAGAGGCTGAAGTTTGTCACTATAATGGGACTATAGTAACACAGATAAATGTAAGTTTTCTAAATGAGCGCCATTTCCGAACCCAAGAATGGGAAAGGAATAATTCCCTGTACTGTCAGGGGAATGTTCCCCTGAGAGGAGTGAGTTCCCACCTTATGGTTCCAGTGAAGACTTCTACATTCCAGTTGTTACATTATACCAACTGAATCTGTTGAGTACAGTTGTAAAATTACTAGATTTAATTTGGATAAAGTCAAACTGGACTTCAGGTTTATTTATAGAGAAAGAAAACTGCATCTGAAACTGAAACAAACAAGTAGTTTATATTTTACTGAAAGTGGAAATATAGATTTGACTGAAGTAATTTCAATTTGTTAATTTGGACACAAAAGATACATTCAAATCTTTAATTTTTTTGAATATTTGAGGATTTGATTTATTTTTAAAAACCATTTATAATTAGTACATGGTGATTGATGTACAATTCCTTCTATCTACCCAAGACCCAAATACAACCCTTCAAATACACTTCATCTCTTTTAGACAACTGCATCGTCTATGTGTCTTTCTTGGCACTCTCTAAAGAGCTTGAAGTACTTGTGCTGACTTATAGGGAACAACGACCCACAACTGCCCTTCACCCACTATCTGGCCTGTCCAGTGGTGTTGAGTAGGGTGTGATCTTGCCAATCTTCTCGTTCAACTTTCAGCCTGAACTGATAACAATGTGGAGTTTTCCACTGGATACCTACAATGCCCCATTGCCCCCCTGAATACCAGTACATTTCTGAATAAGGCACTTTGTCACTTCTTAGCCAAATTTAGAATAATGGCCTCAACATTGTGACCTTGACCAAAACTTGCCTGAAAGGTGATGATACCTTTCACCCTCCACCACTTGCCCTGGCCAGACCCACAAAGTGGTGTGGTTCTTATCACCACATTCCATCTTGGCCTGAACTTCTGCTTTCACATTTTCTCCTTTAAACATTTACATTTATTCCAGCCCTTCTCACCTCTTCGTCAAAATCCTGCCTGTCCAAGTATATAAAACAAAAATTCTTACCATGGTGTCTTCACTGCTTTCCTTCCTTGCGTTCTACATTGAGCAACTTGTCAATCTCTCTGATATCAAACGTTATCTCATCACATTTCTCATTTTTAAAAAACTACCCTCCTATCCTCCCTAAACTTGTTTAACCATTCATAATAGTTTGTGGGACAACTAGGCCACTATTAAACTGCTCCTTTGTGTTAAAACTGCTCACTATTCCAGGGTAAACCTGGCTTCCTTACTGAAAACCAAGTTAAATCATTTTCCTGACCCCTGACCATGCATGTTGATGAAACCCTGCTATATTTCCCCACCACGTTGTACTGTAGAGTGTTTTTGTTGTTCCTAAATTGTAAGACTGCTTGTGTGACATCCTGTACTGGATGAGGAAAAATTTCCTCCAAAAAATATTGCGAAGACTAAAGCAACTGTTTTTGGTACCCACAACAAAACTCAACTCTTCAACCATGAAATTTGTCCCTCTCTCTGGCAACTCTGAAACTAAGTTATGCTATTTCCGACCTTTATTAATTTGACTGAGATGAGCACCTAACCATGTATTCGTGCTAACAATAAGATCATCCATTTCCTGGCTCTATCCTGCCACCGCTCATCTGCTACTAAAATCCTCATTCATGCTATTGTTAACTCCAGATTTGATATTACAACATTCTCCATATCTTCCATTCTGCATACAGTTAAGGTCGTCCAAATCTCTATTGTAGGAATACTAACCTTTGCAAAAATCTTATTTGTCTATCACCTGTGTGCACGCTGACTTAAGTTGGGTCATGATGAAGCAATTTAATCCTCGATTTTAAAATTCCTATCCTTGTTTCCAAAGTGTTCTATACCCGTCATTACCCACGTGTTCGACTCAATAGCTGCAGCTCCACAGCAGAAACTTTAGCCCTCGTCTAATCTGGCCTTCTGCATAACCTTGATTTTATTCATGACACCATTCTTTCCCTGAAACTCTGGAATTCTGTTCCTAAACGTATCTCTTCTTTTGTTCTGCTGTGATGCTACTTGAAATCTACAAGCCTTCAGTCATTAACTCAATTGTGTAATGTAAAATGTATCAAACTTCGTTTCATAGAAGTTCCTGTTAAATGCCTTGGATGTTTTATGATTAAAATATGGTATAATTACATGTTGCTGCTATACATATTTGCAAATTCTGATGTTAGATTCCAAAGCTTCCCTGGTATTCTACTGGTAAGATGAACTGTTGGTTGTAGTACTGCAACGTACAAAGCTAATTGAATTCCTGGTTTGTGTTTCCCAGCGTAACCCATGCCAGCTGGAGCAGTTCAAGCACTAAGTGACTCTGGATCAGGTTTTCTTCTTTGGCATTTTGGGCAGCTAGCAAAGTCAGATTTGTGCAGTGTTACTTGCAGCAAAACTGCATTTCTAGCCTTGAAGTTTAATTAATTGATCATTATAAACATAGATTTCTTTCTATCAAGTGCTTTACTGGAGTTTCATTTCATACTTGCCATTTTCGTTGTCATAATTAATGATTCATGAAACAAGATTTTGAAGGGATTTAGTGTAGATGTTGAAAAGATGTTTCCATTACTGGGGGAAACTTGAATTGTGGAGCATACTTACAGAATAAGGGGAACTCATTTAAAATGAGAGGCAAAGAAATTTCTTCTGAGGGCAGTGGATGTCTGGAATTGCCGACCCCAGAGAATTCTGAAGACTGGAACACAAAGTATTTATGGAGAAGGTAGATAGATTTTTGAAGTATAGGAGTTGAGGGATATGAGGAACCAGCATAAAAGTGGAATTGAAACCTGGACAGATAAGAATGAATTATTCCTGCTCTTAAAATTTGTGTGACCCAGTTACTTCTCCATTTTCCAGTTCTGCTTACAAAGAAGATTGAAAGATTAGCTACCAAATATTGGATAGCATTTTCAAGGAAGCTGGAAGGGTTTAGAAAGGAAATCCCAGAGCTTATTGTCAATAAGATCAGAGAAATTGTGTTTTGATAAGGGTGGTGTTTATAGGAATGTATGGAAATGGGATTAAGAAAGCCTGTGAAGGTGTTTAAAACAAGAATATTAAGTATCAAGGGGATTGTTTGAGGATAGCACAATGGGTGAGTGGGATTTGGTGCAGGATTGGATACTGGCAACAGTTTTAGATGAGCTAATGTTTCTGGAAGCTGGAGAGCTTTGGAATAGTTATATTTCAAAACCAAGGCAAAGGTGACATTTTTGGTTGAAATGGCTATGACTGGACAAAATGCAACAAATGAAGGTAGGTCCACCAAACTAAATAAGAGAGAAGGAGTTGACAGAAGAAGTACGATCAAATATGACAGGAGCTACACAAATGAGCGATAATATATCATAATCTCTTAGATTGTGTAATGGAAAATTAAAAATTAACATTTACTGTGAAATCTGAAAGAGAATGCTTTGCTAAATTTAATACTTTTGCTGAACTTTGCAAAGACTTTGCTGAATTCTGCAGTCGAGACAGCTTGTCTTTGCTGAACTTTGCAAACATTCAACCTGGCCTTGCGAGCAGCCAAATTCAGCAAAAGTTTAAGGAAAACATAAAGACAGTTATGTCCACAGCAAGGGAATGAGAAAATAAGAGCTCAAATGTTTCCCAGCCCTTGTCCTTGAGCATGTGATAAGAATATTATAAAAAGAATATGTGAATTTTGTTCACGGCCCTTATACAAAGCGCCTTTGCCAAGTGTATTGGTCCCCCTGTATGCAGAGGTTAAAAAATAAAGCTTTTCTTCTTTGCTTTTGCTAGCAGTTGAGTCGAGTCTGATTTAATTTCAATGACAGTAAACTTGGGGGCTCATGTGGGATCCCGCGACTGGGTGAGAGTCTGAGGATTCCCAGAAGGCACAGGCGCCAGCACCTTGAATGTCTTTCACTTCATCTTGAGCGCTGAATTGGCCCCTTGTGAGAGGACTGGGAATCGGTGGATCGCGCCAGAGCCGGGGTTCGGATCGTATAGGGTCGGGGTAAGAGTCGTGGCTTAAGTAATCCTATATAGAGACTCATTCTAAGAGAATAAATAAAGCAGGAAAAGAGTCCAGTGAACTCTCGCACGGTATTTGAGTAAAACCCAAGGGAAGGGATTGCCGTCTCTAGTGTGTTTTAAGACACAGCAAATTTAAGGGTGGTTTTAAACTTGGAGCCACCATTGGCTGAGTTGGACTCGCCAAAGACGTACCAGGTACGTGGTTTCTTGGTTTACAAAATCCAAGGCATTGAGGCGGACACGCCCAATGCGAAAGGGAATCTCCGGAGGTAAAAGCAAATCAAAGGGAAAAGATAATGGTACCGCGTGAGAGAGGGAGAGCGGAACACTTTTCCAGTAATGCTGAAAATGGGCTCCAGCAACAGCAAACAAAAAGAGGGTCCACAGAGGACTTGGAATGGTAAACCAAAAATACAGTACATGTTAAACAATTACGGCCCAGAGTCAGTAAAGCAGTTAGAATTATGGATTAAGGAATGTGGTTGTCTGGAGGGAGGAAGTTTTAGTAAAAGGCAGTTGGAAATATTGAGATCATGGTTGGAGGAGAGAGAGAAGGAAAACTGGAAGGGAAAAATGGAACCTGTGAATTGGAGTCCTTATGACATTTGGAAGGCTGAGGCTGTTATCAAGGAAAGGAAATCTCAAGTAAAAGATAGATCAAATATGCATACAAACATTAGCGCACATGTAGACATGCATGGAAAACAACCTAACGAAGCTATAATGTGTCTTAGGTCTGTTCCAGATCCTGACCTTGATGACTGCCCTCTGAGACCTACAGCCCCCCTACGAGATCCGCCTGGTGAAGGTTCCAAGTCAGCGGCCGCCGCCTCAGGGTCTGCCAATTCACCGGTAGCACTTCGTACCCACAAAGGCATCCAAGGCCTGTCCACGATTACTCCACAACAGACAATGAGTCAGACAGTGAGAGTGCTGATGTGTGATCATCTAACCAGGCAGTTCTGCAAGCACCAATAGTTGAGGTTGCAGGTCCAGAAGGGCGCCCAGTGCTGGTCCACCGACCATGGACAATGAAGGATTTGGAAAGTGCCTATGGGCAGTTGCCTGACCCACGCGAGGTTGGAGGTAATAAGTTCGCTGAAGAAGTGACAAAGTTCTGTGTCGAGTTCTGTCCCACATCACATGAGATGAGATGTCTCCTGGGACAAAAACTGGGTGCCGATGTCTCCAAAATCAAGCATAAATGGCCAGTCGTAAACATCCATGCCAGATCGACCGACCCGCAAGCGGAAGAGAATGGAGACTTTAATGCTTTTGTTGCAGCGCTGGCAGCCGTCTGTAGGGAGGCATTCCCAGTGCAAATGGACATGACCAAAATCGCAATGTGTAAACAACCAAGAAGGTGAGACAGTGCCTCACTGAAGTCCATAATGCCCATAGTGGACTGAGACCACCTGAAGACATAATGGCGGCAGAAATCACGCCATACGAGGCACACCTGAGGAACAGCTTCATCAATGGAATGAAGGATGAAATAGCGAAAAAGGTAAAAGACACTTGTTTTATCTGGGACAGGGGAAAGCTGAATTTGATAGAGCAACATACGATACATGCTGAAAAATTGCTGGCCCAAGAGAAGGATAAACAGAAAGTAAAGATGGAACAGCAAGCACATAAGGCTCAGCTTACTATGATGCAAATGGTCACCCAGCCTTTGGAGGGAGGTGCTGCAGGAAGAGAGAGAAACAGAGGTTGAGGTCGCGGAAGTGGAAGAGGAAAGGCTCGTGGAAGAGGTGCTGGCAGAGGTATATCTGGTGGGTACAATGGACCACTGGGCGAGACAGTGCCTGCACAGACAGCCCCAATCGGCCCTAGAGGCTGAGCGACAGAGTGACTGACAGGGGAAGGCTGAGGTGGAGGTGGGCAGCCCACAATGTCCAGGAAAGACTCTTTTCCTTATGCTTGGCAAAGAAGACTCGCTTATGCTAATCTCTTCTATTAACCTTACGGGCACTGAAACAAGTCCCACCCCTATATTGAGTACTAAGTTTGCGAAGTGCAGACTATATGTTCAGTACGACAATGATGCGTATAAGTCGATGCCTACCTCTATGTTATATGTGGAAGGTACACCAATTATCTTTTTGGTAGATACAGGGGCAACATATTCAGTCCTTAAATTAAGCCAGTTTAGGCAATCAACACAAATAAAGAAGAGTGGAAGGTTCCTGAACACAATGGGTGCATCAGGAGTCATGGCACGAGAGAGATTTTCTGCACCCCTATTGTGCGAAACTAGTAATGGGGAAATATTCCAACTCATTCTTGTTATCAGAATTCTGCCCTTTAAATCTGATAGGTCAGGATCTCATAGGGAGACTGGGGTTGGATTTGCTCACTACCCCCGACGGGCTTGCAGGTGGTTCAAAGGGAAGATTTACTCGTGCAGGCTGTAAAATGCAACCCACGACCCCTGATGTATGTCTATGAATGGCGATTAAGCCAGAGAGCGATAAGTTCAGTGAGCGATTCACTCGCCCTGGAAGCAAGTAACCATGTTAATCCTATTAACACCGATTTTCTTGCTGGGGAAATGCTGCACTGCACAGCACACATACACCACGATGGCCCTGACAAATCATATGAGAAGGATTGGTTCAGGAGATTGGTTAAACCAGATCAATTGTTATTGTGTGTATTTTATTGGAGTGATCACAGATGTGCAGTCAGTGTGAACTTATCTAAGGTCTCTGTGACAGCAAGTAGAGCCTATCTTTTTGATGTGGAAGGCTCTTTTCCTCACGTGTCACTGGCGAAGGCGTCCAGCGACAGGTGGCAAGATTTGGGACCATGGGTGCTAAAGGCACAAAGAACAAATGGCTGGGTCTACAGGGACGATGTGGGTATCTGGTTCAATGCAGATATGCGGACATATAGAAAGAGACTAAATTGGCTAACTCAGGCTGATAGGACAGTCCAGGTAAACCCTGCTAGCCCTGAAGAGCCTAGGAGGGTAGCCTGGCGTTTCCCTCAGATAGAAGTCTCGGACCCAAGATTAAAAACGGTCCCTACTGAGTTGTGGGCAAAAGGCAAACATGATGTGGGGCTCATATGAGGCTGTGAACCCATATGAATAACCCCGAAGTCTGAGTACAATACTCACTAAAACCCGAGGCCATAGAAGTAATTACTCCAGTCTTTGAATCTCTCCTAAAGGCTGAAGTGATAAGCCCCCCCCTGAAAACTCACCGGTGAGAACCCCCATTTTTCCAGTCAAAAAGGCAAACATTCCAGGTGAACCAGAGGAATGGAGGTTTGTTCAAGACCTGCAGGCAGTCAATAACGCTGTTGTCCTGCGTGCCCCAAATGTTCCCAATCCCTATACTATATTAGCTCAAATTCCACCATACAGTAAATGGTTCTCTATTGTGGATTTAGCAAATGCCTTCTTTAGTGTACCAGTACACCCACATAGTCAATTCTGGTTCGCTTTTTCATTCAAAGGGAAATCATATACCTTCATGCAACTTTGTCAAAGTTACTGTGAGTTCCCCACCATATATAATGAGGCTTTATGCAGGAGTCTGGAGACTCTTGTTTTAACCTCGGGGTCAGCACTTCTGCAGTATGTAGACGACTGCTTAATAGCAGCACTGGCAGAGGAACAGTGTGAGAAGGATACTCTTGTGTTGCTCTGCCATCTAGCGAGGGAAGGGCACAAAGCCAATCTCACAAAGCTACAATTTGTGCAACAACAGGTGAAGTTCTTAGGTCACTTAATATCTCAACAAGGGAAGACCATTGGTCAAGACAGATTTTAAGCAATCCAGAAAATTCCAAAGCCTCACACAAAGAAACAATTTCTCTCCTTTTTGGGCATGAGCTCCTACTGTGGAATGTTTATCCCACATTATGCAACCCTTGAGGTGCCCCTAAGTGATACAGCCCATGACAAAGGGTTGCAGAACCAGAGTCTGTTGCAATGGATCCCAGAGGCCAAGAGTGCCTTTGTTGAATTGAAAAAGGCGCTCCAAACTACATCTACACTGGGGATTCCGAATCCAAGCAAGCCTTTTGTACAAACAGTAGATGAGAAGCGTGACTGCAGGACATCTGTGCTGTTGCAGGATCATGGGGGAAAATTGAGGCCAGTAGCATATTTTTCAGGTAAACTAGACCCCGTAGCGGCAGGATTGTCTAAATGCCTGCGAGCCGTGGCTGCAGCTGAAAAGCCTGTTGTAGTATCAGGGATATAGTCGGCTATGATGAATTAACCCTACTGGTTCCACATGCAGTATCCTTACTGCTTTCTGAGCAAAAGACTGCACACATGTCGGCAGCACGTTGGCTCAGATACAATACTATGTTATTGGAGATGCCTAACATTACAATAAAGCAGTGTAACATCCTTAATCCTGCTAATGAAATTTGCAGCCCTAGACCAGACTTGCAGGATTCACCATTTCAGAATCAGACATGGAGGTTTCTGTGGATGGGTCAGCATTCAAGAGCAAGGAGACAGGCCAGAATTGTGTTGGGTATACTGTAGTAACTATCCATGAGGTAGTCAAAGCGGGATCACTCCCTTCTCATCTGTTACCGCAAGCAGCAGAGCTGATTGCCTTGACTGAGGCATGTAAGTTGGGTAAGGGAAAGACAGTGAATATTTACACCAATAGCAGATACCCATTCGGGGTTGTACATGATTTTGGAACTCTGTGGAAACACAGGAGCTTCTTGATTTCCACTGGAAAGCCCATCACACACTGTGGCCTGATTTCTGACCTCCTAAATCAATCGCTGTGTGTAAATGTGAAGCCCACATGAAAAATAATGATTCTATTTCTCAAGGCAATGCGAGGGCAGACTCAGCGGCAAGGACAGCAGCCCAGCAGCCGCCAAATGATCAGTTTGACATGTGTATAACAAATATTTGTACCCCAACAGCAGGCGTACGGGAGTTACAGTCGCAGGCCACGCCGGGAAAAAAGCGTGAGTGGACAAAAGTAGGGTGTAGTGTGAGGGAAGGGGTATTGTATGGCTCCAATGGTAATCCTTGCCTACCATGATCATTATTTCCATTCTGTGCCAAACTGACACATGATATGGACCATGTGTCAAAAGGGGGAATGTATGACAGTATTTCGGCACACTGGTACGCTAAGGGATTTATTCGTTACTCCCAGAAATATTGTGAACGATGTGTTGTCTGTGCCACTAATAATGTGGGGAAGGGAATACAGATGAGTCAGGCAGCACACCCCAACCCCAAAGACCCTTTGAACATTTACAAACGGATTTTATCGAACTAACACCCAGCGAAGGAAAGAGGTATTGTCTGGTAATAGTTGATATGATTTTCAAATGGGTGGAAGCGTTCCCGATGTCTAAACAGTATCCTTGCAGTAGCCAAGGCTTTGCTAACTGAAATAATTCCGAGATGGGGCATCCCTGAGAGGCTTAGTAGTGACAACGGGATACCATTGGTCAATAATGTCCTACAGCAGATCAGTGATTATTTGGGAATAAACATGAGACAACACAGTGCCTACCACCCAGCGAGCGGTGGGGCAGTGGAAAGGGAAAATGCTACCTTAAAAAATAAATTGACAAAATGTTGTGAGGAACTAGGAGTGACATGTACAAAGGCACTTCCAAATGTGCTAATGTATATGAGATCTAGGAGGAGAGGAAGAGCTAATCTTAGCCCATTTGAGATTTTGTTTGGTAGGCCACCCAATACAGGAATTGACCCAAGACCTAAGGTAAGACAGATAACAGGCCACTGTGAGGATGAGATGTTGTGTTACTGTATAAAACTCTTTGCACTTTTGTCCCAAATACAGAATCAAGTGAAAGTAGCACTACTCTAAACCAGCAGAAGGGAAGCTGCACGATCTAGAACCTGGAGACTGGATAGTGGTGAAAGACTTCAGGAGGAAAAACTGGAAGGTGAGGAGGTGGCTGGGACTGTTTCAAGTGCTCCTTACAACACAGACAGCTGTTAAGATTGCCGAAAGAGTCACGTGGATACATGCCAGCCATTGCAAACGTGTAGCTGGGCCTGAGGGGACATCGGACAACACCGGAATCAATTAAGTGCAAGTAGTTATTAGAAGCCTCATGCAAATATGGGGCTGCCCCAGCTCACACTGATGGCAAGCGCCACGGTAGGACTATTCATAAGGGCAGGGGCGTCTGGGATACAGCTGCAGACAGTAATCTTAACTGAGGGTGGTAAAGGGACCTTTACATGCGACCCATGGCTGTTTAGAAACCAGGACGACTATAAATGGGACAATAAGTATTTATGCAGGGATCCTTGCGGTGCTGGTGACTGGTACTTAGTAGTAGCCACCACAGCCAAAGGGACACCTGACACAGGAAATAGATATTCTATAATCAAGGTAGGAGATCCCAGGGCACGGGTGACAATATCCAAGACTCAGAAGAGTGATGAGGGAGTTTGGTGGTGTGGAATACATAGATTCTTCTCTGACATCTATAGGCAGGTGAATATAGTGGTACAGTTGCCCCTCCCACCCCACCGAGATGCTGTGCAGAAGGTCCTACAGAAGGTAGTAGCACCAGGGCATGGCAACAACTAAACCAGATCATGGACCTAACCCCAAGCAGGGCAGAGAGCATTAATGTCATGCTCGAACCCAAAGGGAGTTGGCCGGGGCTAGAGAGTGAGTCTAACTCGGTAGTGGAATTGGCCCTTTGGGAGATAAATGGCGTAAATGTGACGCCAGTAGGTTGGGGGGTGCAAAGGGCCATTGCTAGATGTGAAGGGATCAGAGCATGTGGTTTGGCCCTAATACAACACTGGAGATTAGATGTTGGCTACCCTTGTTGGATATGTTTGCACACAGCCCAAAGGTGGACTGCCGAACCAATCACGGAGAGCCTGGCGAGAAATGCTAGCTGTCTGCTTCCACGGGCGGCGACTATCCTGACCCTGATAGGGGGAGCAATTAGGGCAAATTTTGCCACCCGAACTCAAGGCTAACTGCACAGCCTTCCACATAATGGAAGGCAGGGGAGAAATGTGTATTTGCACCAATCGGGGTAGACTCCATTTGGGGATCTCCCTATGCAAGTGGTACAATCATAAACATTGTTTGTTCCTTTATCAATAATCAGACCATGATTATGGGCCTATGGAGAGAAAGGGTACCACCACCTTCCTCTGGGTTGGAAGGGGTGCTGCTGCCCTGCGATACTGTCCACTGGCACAACAGTGTTCGTCCCGAAGGCCAGCAACAGGCAAACCTGAAGGGATGTCCCATGGCATTGGAATGAGTACACACTCACAGACTCCTGGTCTATACCAGGAGTGAACATTGGGTGGTCTATTCCCTTAGGAGCAGGGACAACAGTAGCAATAAACAAGATTAATGGCCTCACATATAGTGTATTACTGTTAGCAAATGAGACAGAGGAAGGCCTAGCACTCATTAACACTGAGTAAATGACGGTTAGGGAAGCAGTGATACAAAATCGATTCATACTAGACATATGGATGGCCGAGAGAATGGGCATCTGCAAAATGTTAGTTACCTCATGCTGTTTTAATATTCCTGATGAGTCCCAGAATATCACTAGTGTAATAAATCATATGAAGGCAGCATTACGACTGCCTCCCCAGCAGATGACTCCTGGTTCTGAAGGCTCACTTCCCTTTGGGGAGGATGGGGGTATTGGATCCTACATGTTCTACTAGTTGTAGGACTGGTCTTACTCATAGGGCTTTGAATAGGACCTTGCTTGTGTACCTGCCTACGCCGCTTGCTTATGAGTGCAGTAGGATACCAAATGGTAAAACGATCAGTGGCCCCAGAGCAGGAAGATCCGATTGTGTGGACCCCACCCTACCGCAACGTTGACAAGTGTGATGTGTGAAGATGGGCTGTGTACAAGGCACACCAGGGTAAGTGACGATACCACCACAAAGCTGTGTTACAGCTAGGTGGTGTCTGAGGAAAGGCCTGGTGTTCCCTAAGTATTTTTGATGTATAGCTATCTGGCTCTATTTTTTTTGGGGTTGTTGTCCTTGTTGTCATAAAATGACAAAAAGGGGGAAAATGTAATGAGAAATTAACAAAATTAACATTTACTGTGAAATCTAAAAGAGAATGCTTTGCTAAATTTAATACTTTGCTGAACTTTTCAAACACTTTGCTGAATTCTGCAGTTGAGGAGACAGCTTGTCTTTGCTGAACTTTGCAAAAATTCAACCTGGCCTTGCGAGCAGCCAAATTCTGCAAAAAGCTAAGGAAAACATAAAGACAGTAATGTCCACGGCAAGAGAATGAGAAAATAAGAGCTGAAATGTTTCCCAGCCCTTGGCCTTGAGCATGTGATAAGGATAGTATAAAAAGAAAATGTGAATTTTGTTCGCGGCCCTTACACAAAGCACCTTTGCCAAGTGTATTGGTCCCCCTGCATGCAGAAGTTAAAAAATTAAAGCGTTTTCTTTGCTCTTGCTAGCAGTTGAGTCGAGTTGATTTATTTTCCACAATTGTAATTAATAACTTCAGTAACATACATTTTAGAGCTGTGGGAGGTCTGGAAAACAGATTCTAGCAATACAAATTATTTGCAGAAGAGATAATAAATCCAAGAGCTGTGTTTACTGATTATGAGAGGAAAATGATTTTAAAGATAGTTCAATAGGATGAATCAAAACCAAAAGTTGCTGGAAAAACTGAGCAGGTCTGGCAGCATCTGTGAAGAGAAATCAAAGTTAAAGTTTCAGGTTTGGTGATCTTTCCTCTGAACTCAGACGTGCTGAGCTTTTCCAACAACTTATGTTTTTGTTTCTGATTTACAGCATCTGCAGTTTTTTTTTCAACAGGAGGGCCAAGGTTGTTCTATTTCTTTTAAAAGATGTTGCTATCATTGACAAGGAAATTGTGCTTGGTAAAGGTAGTGGTGAGTCACCTTCTCAAAGGAAAAAAAGGAGCAGTAGGCCACTCAGCCTTTAAAACCTGCTCCACAATACTAGATCATTGCTGATTATCAACTTGAAGGTCATATTTCCCATTTCTTTTGATTGTCATTAGTAGTTATAAATCTATCAATGGATGTAGGTTTGCTCGCTGAGCTAAAAGGTTCATTTCCAGACATTTCATTACTGTACTAGGTAACATCTTCAGTGGACTTCATGCAAAGCAATGCTGAAAATTCCTGCTTTCTATTTATATGTTTGGGCTTCTTTGGGTTGGTGATGTCATTCTTTGTGGTGATGTTATTTCCTGCGGTGAAGTCACTTGCTGTTCCTTTTTTCAGAGGGTGGTAGATGGGGTCGAACTTGATGTGTTTGTTGATAGAGTTGCCATGCTTCTAGGAATTCTCATGTGTGTCTTTGTTTGGCTTGCCCTAAGATGAATGTATTGTCCCAGTTGAAATGGTGTCCTTTCTCATCCATATGTGAAGATACCAGTGAGAGAGGGTCATGTCTTTTTGTGGCTAGTTGGTGTTCATGTATCCTGGTGGCTAGTTTTCTGCCAGTTTGTTTGTCCAATGTAGTGTTTGTTACAGTCCTTGTATGGTATTTTGTAAATGACATTAGTTTTGCTCATTGTCTGTATAGGGTCTTTCAAGTTCATTAGTTGCTGTCTTAGTGTGTTGGTAGCTTTGTGGGCTACCATGATGCCAAGGGGTCTGAGTAGTCTGGCAGTCATTTCCAAGATATTTTTGATGTAGGGGAGAGTGGCTATGGTTTCTGGACGTGTTTTGTCTGCTTGTTTGGGTTTGTTGCTGAGAAATCGGTGGACTGTGTTCATTGGGTACCCATTGTTTTTGAATGCATGGTATAGGTGATTTTCCTCTGCTCTGTGTAGTTCCATGCAAAACCTCAACCTGATCTACAAATCTTCTTAAAACTCGCTAAAATCCATCAATCTCTGTCTTGAACTTGCTTGATGACTGAATCAAAGATGTGCAGGAAAGATAATTATAGATCTGTTAATCTGTGTCAGTCATACTTTGTAAAAGTAGAAAGTGAAGCTTGTGCAACTTTTTTACACAGAGGGTGGTGTGTATATGGAATGAACTGCCAGGGGGACTGGTAGATGTAGGTATAATAACATTTAAAAGACATTTGGATCAGTACATGAATAGGAAAGGTTGAGAGAGATATGTGCCAAATGCAGGCAAATGGGACTGGTTTGAGAAAGCTGGTCAGCATGAGTTGGACCATGTTGTATGACTCTGCAACCCCTAGTAGAAAATTAGCTGAGAAAGAGAGAGAGAAATGTTTAACAGTGGTAAGGGGTCGGACAGGGCTCATGGAAGGTTTGAGTGGGTAAGCATGTGGAGGGTGTGTTGGGAAGTGTATGTGGCATATGGAGAAACTGAGAATATGGAAAAATTTCTGTCTTGGTGGAGATTTAGGAACTTCAACAAAATTAACATAATCTTCTGAACCTCATTTTGGTGCTCCCTATTAGTATACCTGCTTTGCTTCTTGTTTTTGGCATTACCTGCAAACTTCAAGCTAACATATGTAATACAGCTGCAAAATAATTAATGTAGTCAAAATATCACATATCTGTACTCCATAACCGGTTACTCTCGTTTGTAAATACTTTCCACTCTGAAAGTTACAGCATTATACCACCTCTTGTCCCCAGTTTATAAAGCATATTGCACTATACGTATTAACTATTTTCTATATCCAAAGGTGCTATTTGAGAAAAAAATCTGAGAGTTCTTTCCCTGGTGTTCTGAACAATCTATATCTCCAATCATCATTAAAGCAGATGATTTGGTGGTTGTCAAATTGTTATTTGATGGAATTCGCTGTGTGCAAATTTGTTGTTCATTTTTTAACAAAGTTGTGATTACACTTCTGATAAATACTTCAGTGCTGTGAAGCCCTGGGGGCCTGAAAGGCATTTCAGAAATATAAGTGTTTATCTTAACTGTTCGTTCTCTCTATGATCCCTGGTTAGATTAAACTTCTGAAAATCTCGGACATGTTAAACTGCAGTTCACTTGTTCACAGTGTCCAACAAGCGCAGCATCCAGGATATTGGACAATATCCAAATGCTGTGATACCCACCAAATGGCTTTTGAGTCTTCAAAGCAGTTTCAAGTATGCTCCCGTTCAATTAAGAGATTGTGGTTCACGAGCTAATCACCTTAGAGCGAAGCCACTTTAAGGCATTCCAACGTTCTGCCCTCATTAGATTTTGGAGATTTGGGGCACCAAGACTAGTTCAACAAATAAATGTTTCCACTCCCGTGGGTTTGGTTTTCCGATTAAACTTCTGGACCACGACGGGACGTCAGCCACTTAATTCATTAGCAAAATCAACTTGGACGGAAGGAGCCTCTCAGATCAACGTGTGATATGACTTGATAATGGTCCCGCTGTCTGACGCCCATAGTAACAGCAACAACAAGGCTATAAAAGGTAATAATCGGAGAGAAACAGCATTGTTATTCCACCTTAACAACGAAAGGTGGCCACTGAAAAGGGCTGGTTTGTCAATATAAAGAAATAATGCAAACAGGAACAGGGATGATGTCATCAAATTTGCAGATCCGAAAGTGTTCCTTACCCATGGGGGTTCTCTGCAGGAAATTCTCCTCGAATACCACTCAATCGATCAGATCAGAGCCCAGGATGCCATCCTTCTCCTCAATAGACAGTCAGAGCATCAATCCTACCAGGGTGGTCAAGGAGGTCAGGGCACTGATGGTTGACATGGGCACAGGCTATTTCAAAGCAGGCTTCGGTGGCCATGCCAAGCCTTCAGTCGTCATCTCTTCCACAGTGGGTAGACCCATGCAGCGGAGTGCCAAGACTGGAGACAACCGGCAGGAGAACTTTGTGGGCAGTGAGCTGAAAACCCCTACAGAGCTGCGGCTCATCAATCCTCTCCGGCATGGCATTGTATTGGATTGGAATGGTGCCGAGGCCATCCTGGCCTACATCTTTGAGAAGGAGATGAAGGTGCAGCCCGAAGACCATGCCGTGATGGTGGCTGACCCACCCCTGAGCCCCACCACCAACCGCGAGAGGATAGCCGAACTCCTCTTTGACACCTTCAACATTCCAGCCATACACATCACAAGGCAGTCGCTGCTTTCTATCTATGCCTATGGCTGCACCAGTGGGCTGGTGGTGGAGAGTGGCCATGGTTCCTCCTGTGTCGTCCCCATCCATGAAGGCTATATCTTGCCTCACATCACTGCCAGCGTTGATTATGGAGGCTGTGACCTTACAAAATATTTGCTAAAACTCATCAACCAGAATGGGCACAAGTTAAGTGCCAATAACTATCATCTCGTGGAGCAAATCAAACAGGAGTATTGTTACACCGCTATTGACTTTGATGGTGAGATGCGGGGTGAGACCAAAGAGTACATAGCACACTTTGAGTTGCCAGATGGTAAGATTATCACGGTTGGCAAGGAAAGAATTAAATGCCCTGAAGCCCTCTTCAATCCATCACTAATGGGTTCCAGAGAGGCTGGGCTGCATACATTGGCTCTGAACATCATCAATAAATGTGACTCTAGCCTGATAGAGGAAATGTACACAAATATCCTGCTCTGTGGGGGCTCAACCATGTTCTCTGGATTCCGCGTTCGTTTCCAGAAGGAATTAAGAAAACTGGCACAAGACATGAACCCGCAAGTGCAAGCAATCCCTGAGAGAAGATATTCAGTCTGGTTTGGAGGTTCAATCCTATCCTGCATCAAATCCTTCCAGCAACTGTGGGTTAGCAAAAGGGATTACGATGAGCGTGGACCACTGGCTATCTATAGAAAATGTTTCTGAAACTGAGGTTTTAAACACATTATTTTTTTTAAAAAAGCACACAGCTGATTTCCATCTCTGAATGTAACTTAAATTAATTGAAGATTGGTTTAAACATGCAAACATAATAAAGTCTTATAATCCGTGTGATTATTGAAAGATGATCATGGATATTGAGATGTGATTAAATGGTAGATGCATGATGTCACATGAAATCTTAATGAGTTCCACTGACTTTGTGAACCAGGACTGCAGGCTGTGCATGTGAATTGTAACAAGGCCAGGAATATATCTGGCTGCTGTGTATGATGTTCAGATCAATGTAGAACAAATTGTGCTGCTCATAGTGTGGATAGGTCATTACATCACTTAAATGTCTCCTCTTAGGGCAATGTTCATTGACATTAATTTGTATTCTGTTACAATATAGACTATTTTACTGGGTATAACTGCTCATCTTTTATTGTAGCATCCATATTCCAATATGTTGAAAAGAGACTTCTTGTCCCAATTCTAATTGAGGCAAACTCTCCACATGGGGAGCATGACAAACAAACTCTAGTGTGTTTGCTTGCAGATTCTCAAAGGCGGTTCTCATTCAGATGCATGTAGTACCTGATCAAGGGATGCAGCATTGGGAAGGAAGGATGTTGGCTAAGAGTCAACTTCCTGTCCCTGGTATTGACCTTGATCAAAACTCTTCCAAAACCCCATCTCTTGTCAACACTCATGTGTGCCTGGGTTCCTCCTTGATTTGATTTAGTACCAGCAGTGGCCATTGGCTTCCCCGTGGCACTGATGAGTACAGGAGGGTAGGCCATCCAACTCCTCATTTTTATGAACTGGAGTACGACCATCACTGGTCTGTTATTATTAAAGTGGCATAACATATAGTGGGCTTTGTTGAAAAGAGGTGACACAGGGCTCTCACCAGCTTTCCAACTGGTGCCTGAGGTTCCCATTACCTCCATGAGTTTCAGCCCACTGTTATTCATCACATGGCTGTAGCACAATAATACAGTATATTGACATAACAATTAGTTCCTATATCTTTATGAATAATACAACATAGCATCCCAATTCCTTAAAAGATGTGCCTCGAAATCAATTTTACTGTTTTAGTTATGAACATTTTTTCTTCAACAAAAGCTCAACAATCAAGTTTTATAAATAAACTTAATACCTTCAGAATCATTTATAGCATGGTTTCTTTTCTAAAAATAGAGTTGATGGTATCACTTAGGTGGTAGGATATTGTTATCCACCTTGCTGGTACTCATCTCTCTCACCACTGAGTTGGTCTGCTGCATAGGTGATATTGTGCATGTTGCTCCTGGTTCTGCAGAAATCTAATTTTAATGTTGCTAAATTTATATCACTTGCTGACATTGTTGATGTTGCATCTCTTGTTAGTGGTACCATTGATGCTGTTTTGCTGGTTAGTGGTGTTGCTGATTACTTTTCCTTCTCTGTTGTAGGTCAAATACGAATTCTGTTCCTTCTCATCTAGTCACCAACTTTGGTGTCAATGATATGACCTTGGAGGCTCAGCTTCACCAACAGCATTTACTTGTTTTCAGGTTTTCATGATTAGACTACAAATATACAGATTGCCCTTTTAACAGCTCAGACAGCTTGTTGGAAGTGCTGACCTCCTTTTACCTGTGCAACAAAACGTTGTTTCCCCTGGTCACTGGCAGGGAATATCTTGCTTGGCAGTGTTATTTTACACTTTGTTCGACTCAGCAGCTCTGCACAAAAACTTAGATCAATCTTGAGAAATGTTTATTGGAGAGACAAGGCAAGGCTTAGGTTTTCCTGTGTCTCTTGACATTTCAAAATCGTTATCTTGCGCATCTAAATGTGTCTGTTTATAAACACTTCTTTCCAAGGGTAATGATGAATTGCAGATACTAAACATAGAGTTTTCAGTGAATCCCTCAAATTCTCCAGAGCTGACAGGAATTTCATAGCTGAGAAATTGTTCTGCTAAGATGACTGTTGTAACTCTCAAGCAGTTCATTTTTTGTATAAGGGAACTTTCTGCGGTAGTTTACAGCTGTGATATACTGTTATTTACTATATGCGAATAAATCAGCTCCCACAGTATGCTTAAGGTGATCCTTGAGCAATGATAATTACCTCATTATGTGTTTTTAAAGTGTCGTTCTATAGCTCTGGCATTTATTGCATGAAGATACCATTCTTGATATCTTTAGATGCCTATCCAGTATACAGGTTACATTTCCTGAATTCCCATGGCTCCCATGTATCTTCTAGATAAGTTATTTCTCCATCATTTTAGGTAAAACATTCTGGATCCATCGAATGAGATGTTATCGCTGACAGATTATTATCAAAGCTATTCTTGGATCTTTGAGCCATAGAGATGTACAGCATGGAAACAGACCCTTTGGTCCAACCCGTCCATACCAACCAGATATCCCAACCCAATCTAGTCCCACCTGCGAGCACCCGGCCCATATCCCTCCAAACTCTTCCTATTCATATACCCATCCAAATGTCTCTTAAATGTTGCAATTATACTAACCTCCACCACTTCCTCTGGCAGCTCATTCCATACACGTACCACACTCTGTGTGAAAAAGTTGCCCCTTAGGTCTCTTTTCCCTCTCACCCTAAACCTATGCCCTCTAGTTCTGGACTCCCCGACCCAAGGGAAAAGACTTTGCCTATTTACCCTATCCATGCCCCTCATAATTTTGTAAACCTTTGTAAGGTCATCCCTCAGCTTCCGACGCTCCAGGAAAGCAGCCCCTGCCTGTTCAGCCTCTCCCTATAGCTCAAATCCTCCAACCCTGGCAATATCCTTGTAAATCTTTTCTGAACCCTTTCAAGTTTCACAATAACTTTCCAATAGGAAGGAGACCAGAACTGCACGCAATATTCCAACACTGGCCTAACCAATGTCCTGTACAGCCCCAACATGACCTCTCAACTCCTGTAGTCAATACTCTGACCAATAAAGGAAAGCATACCAAATGCCTTCTTCACTATCCTATCTACCTGTGACTCCACTTTCAAGGAGCTATGAACCTGCACTCCAAGGTCTCTTTGTTCAGCAACACTACCTAGGACCTTACCATTAAGAGTACAAGTCCTGCTAAGATTTGCTTTCCCAAAATGCAGCACCTTGCATTTATCTGAATTAAACTCCATCTGCCACTTCTTAGCCCATTGGCCCATCTGGTCAAGATCCTGTTGTAATCTGAGGTAACCCTCTTCACTGTCCACTACATCTTCAATTTTGGTGTCATCTGCAAATTTACTAACTGTACCTCTTATGCCCGCATCCAAGGGTAATCCAAGATGGAGGACGGGAAAAATTTCTGCCTATAACAGCTGCTCCTTTTTTGAGGTATTTTTAGGTGCTGGAGGTGATTTCCTCGAATTCCAGGAGCAGCAATTAGTGTTTTATATGCTATTGCACTGTTTTGGAACTTTGGAAAAAAAGTCAAAATAGCAGCAGTGTTAAAAGGGAGAAGAGCAGACAAAGGAAGCACATGGTGAGGTCATTGCAGGAGACAGAGAGAACCTGCACAGTTACTGACTTGAGTGTTTGAATTCATGTATTGCTGGACATCGGAGTGTGCCTGGGAAAATTAACAAGCAGTGAAATTCACAACTGATCTTGGAGGAATTGTTTGGGCAAAGTTCACAGCACAGAATCAGATAAGTTAATCTTTTTTTTAAAAAGTGTGGCCTTCAGAGAATCTGCAGTAGCGAGTAGAGTGGGTTCTTTCCTGATTAAATGTCCCTTGATTAAACTTAAAATATAAGCCATAACTATTAATTTAACCTGGGGCAGTGTTTGTAGTGGAATAAGACGGTGTTATTTTCTGGGTCTGTAGATTGTGAAGGGTGATATGTACTTCTTGTCAGATGTGGAAGTTTAAAGAGAGTTTAAGGGTTACTGCAGACTATATCTGTCATAAATGCTGTTAGCTGCAAATCTTATCAGATTGAATGGATCGGTTGGAGAGACAGTTAGAAGCAATGAGGAATTTGCAACAACAGTATGTGATGGATAGCAATTATAGGAAGGGGGAAAGTCTCAGATACAGTCACATAGATGGGTTAACTCCAGGAAAGGTAAGAGAGGTAGGTAGCTAGTATCTTTTGTGGATATACCCATTTCAAACAGGTATGCTGTTTTGGAAAATGTAGGGGGTGATGGATTCTCAGGGGAACGTATCATAAACAGCCAAGTTTCTGGTATTGAGACTGGCTCTAATGCAACGAGGGGTACGTCGAGTTCCAAGAGATCAATTGTGTTAGGGGATTCTGTTGTCCGAGGTACAGACAGACGTTTCTGTGGCCAGCAGCGAAAAAGCAGAATTGTGTGTTGCTTCCCTGTTGCCAGGATCAAGGATGTCTCAGAGAGGGTGCAGAATGTTCTCACGGGGGTAATTTTAATTGTCCACATCAGAACCAACGACATAGGAAGGGAAAAGGTTGAGATTCTGAAGGGAGATGACAGAGAGTTAGGCAGAAATTTAAAAAGAAGGTCCTTGAGAGTAGTAATATCTGGATTACTCTCAGTGCTACGAACTAGTGAGGACAGGAATAGGAGAATAGAGCAGATGAATGCATAGCTGAGGAGCTGGTGTATGGGAGAAGGATTCACATTTTTCGATCATTGGAATCTCTTTTGGGGTAGAAGTGACCTGTACAAGAAGAACAGATTGCACCTAAATTGGAAGGGGACTAATATATTGGCAGGGAAATTTGCTAGAGCTGCTCAGGAGGATTTAAGCTAGTGGGGTGGGGTTGGCCCCAGGGAGATAGTGAGAAAAGAGATTGATCTGAGACTGGTACAGTTGAGAACAGAAGCGAGTCAAACCGTCAAGGCAGGCAGGGACAAGGTAGGGCTAATAAATTAAACTGCATTTATTTCAATGCAAGAGGCCTAACAGGGAAGGCAGATGAACTCAGGGCATGGTTAGGAAGATGGGACTGGGATATCATAGCAATTACAGAAACATGGCTCAGGGATGGGCAGGACTGGCAGCTTAATGTTCCAGGATACAAATGCTATAGGAAGGATAGAAAGGGAGACAAGAGAGGAGGGGAGGGTGGCATTTTTGATAAGGGATAGCATGACAGCTGTGCTGAGGGAGGATATTCCTGGAAATACATCCAGGGAAGTGATTTGGGTGGAACTGAGAAATAAGGAAGGGATGATAACCTTATTGGGATTGTATTATAGACCCACCAATAGTCAGAAGGAAATTGAGAAACAAACTTATAAGGAGATCTCAGCTATCTGTAGGGTGGTTATGGTAGGGGATTTTATTGACTGGGACTGCCATAGTGTAAAGGGTTTAGATGGAGAGGAATTTGTTAAGTGTGTACAAGACAATTTTCTGATTCAGTATGTGGATGTACCTACTAGAGAAGGTGCTAAACTTGACCTACTCTTGGGAAATAAGGCGGGGCAGGTGACTGAGGTGTCAGTGGGGGAGCACTTTGGGGTCAGCGACCATAATTGTATTAGATTTAAAATAATGATGGAAAAGGATAGACCAGATCTAAAAGTTGAAGTTCTAAATTGGATGATGGCCAATTTTGACGGGTATTAGGCAAGAACTTTCAAAGCTGACTGGGGGCAGATATTCACAGGCAAAGGGATGGCTGGAAAATGGGAAGCCTTCATAAATGAGAATCCAGAGAAAGTATATTCCTGTTAGGGTGAAAGGAAATGCTGGTAGGTATAGGGAATGCTGGATGACTAAAGAAATTGAGGGTTTGGTTAACGAAAAGAAGGAAGCATATGTAAGGTATAGACAGGATAGATCGAGTGAATCCTGAGAAGAGTATAAAGGAAGTAGAAGTATACTTAAGAGGGAAATCAGGAGGGCAAAAAAGGGACATGAGATAGCTTTGGCAAATAGAATTAAGGAGAATCCAAAGAGTTTTTACAAACACATTAAGGACAGAAAGGCAACTATGGAGAAAATAGCATCTCTCAAAGATCAGCAAGGCAGCAGCAGATGGGGGAGATACTAAAGAAGTATTTTGCATCAGTGTTTACTGTGGCAAAGGATATGGAAGATATAGAATGTGGGGAAATAGATGGTGACCTCTTGAAAAATGTCCATATTACAGAGGAGGAAGTGTTGCATAAAAGTGGATAAATCCCCAGGACCTGATCAGGTGTACCCTTGAATTATGTGGGAAGCTGGAGAAGCGATTGCTGGGCCTCTTGCTGAGATATTCGTACCATCGATAGTCACAGGTGAGGTGCCAGAAGACTGGAGGTTGGCTAACGTGGTGCCACTGTTTAAGAACGGTGGTAAGGACAAGCCAGGGAATTATAGACCAGTGAGCCTGACGTCAGTGGTGGGCAAGTTGTTGGAGGGAATCCTGAGGGACAAGATGTACATGTATTTGGAAAGGCAAGGACTGATTCGGGATAGTCAACATGGCTTTGTGCGTGGGAAATCATGTCTCACAAACTTGATTGAATTTTTTGAGGAAGTAACAAAGAGGATTGATGAGGGCAGAGCGGTCGATGTGATCAATATGGACTTCAGTAAGGCATTCAACAAAGTTCCCCCATGGGAGACTGATTAGCAAGGTTAGATCTTACGGAATACAGGGAGAACTAGCCATTTGGATACAGAACTGGCTCAAAGGTAGAAGACAGAGGATGGTGGTGGAGGGTTGTTTTTCAGACTGGAGGCCTATGACCAGTGGAGTGCCACAAGGATCGGTGCTGCTGGAAGAGCTTATGTAAAAGTGCTCTGTCAAAAACATTAACTGATTTCTCTCTACAGATGCTACCAGATCTGCTCAGCTTTTCCAGCAATTTGTTTTTGATCCCATGATTAATTTTGGCTAGAGACATGAATTTTTCAAAAATGTATGCGGTTTTGTTGTCATCTTTGCTCAACTCCCAGATACCAAACACAAATAATCCTTTCTCTCCTGTACACATGAATTTGGCTAATTGACCCTTTCCTCTTCACTAGTTCCTTTTAGAATGTCACTTCTGTTTAAACTTCTCAAATGCCTCTCTGACCACATCAGTCCATCATTCATCAGGGGGTGGATCTGAGCATTCATTGCTGTGGCATCAGATATTTAATTTTACACAATTCATTATTTCCTCCTGACATGAATACAAACTGATTTTTCAATTGAATTCAGGCTTAAATGAAGCTATTCACGTTTTTACTCACAGAAAACCTGCTCCCATCATGTTGTGTCTTCTGGTTATCTGAATTTATATAATCAAACCTTTAGACTCAAAATGCTGGAGCCTCCTTAAAAGCATTTTCCAATCATTCCATGAACTTTGCAGACTAATGCAGTAACCCAAATCTTCTGATCTGAGTCACAAACCATTTCTGACAAAAAAAAAATCGCCTACTTCCCCACCACTGATTTTTCATGTCTGTCTCCATGATCCTGCAGAACTCAGAAAACATAGGATTTCTCTGCAGGACCAGCAGAGGGAAACTTCAGAGAAGCCATTGTCAATTTTTATGGTAATAGCTACCGTTTTCAATACAAAAACAGTTTAAATACCAAAACTCTCTGTGAGAGGAGGTAAGTGGATGGGAATCAGATGGCAAATGGGTGTGTGAGGACAGAGGATCACAGAAAGTGAAGAGTTTAGAGAGACACCTGGATCAGGATTTAGGATGGCAGATATGAGATTTTACGATGGCAGGTGTGTGATGGGTTCTGTTGGCAGGCGGGTATGGAGGCAGGGAGACAGGTGAGTTGTAAATAATGTAGAAAGGCAGGGGTTTGGGGGCACATGGGCAAGGACACAGGGTGGCCGATAGATGAGGCTTTAAGTTCACAGATAGTGGGTGAGGGGGTTAGGGTAGCAATTGAATAAGAGAGTAGGATGGCAAGTAAGTAGGTGAGAGGTTAGGATGGCAGTGCTGAACTGGTAGGTTGGTTGGGATAGTAGACAAGTCAGGTCGGGTAGGTGGTGATATTTTTGGTTAATCAGGATGGCTCAAGAGAGTACTTGCCATCAGATTAGGTCAGCACAAAGTAATTAGCTTTTGTCTGGTTGCCCTGGAGCCAGCAGCATACCTTAAATAATGGTCCATCTGGGAAAAAGGTACAATATTGTCTTCCTGGCAGGAGATTGGAAACCATGCATGTTGTGTGTGCTTCAGCAGCTGCTGAGGTAGCAGTAATGTCACTGCACATATTATTCAAAACCCCAGGATAATATTCTGAAAACATAGGCCTAATCCCACCCCAGCAGATGGTGAAACTTGAATTCAACAAAAATCTGGAAAAAATCAAAAGCTAGTCTGATGGTGACCATGCAACTACTGTCAATTGTTGTAAAATTCCATGTGCTTCCTTTAAGGAAGGAAATCTTTACCTGGCCTGGTCTACATCTGACACAACAGATGCAACAACGTGGTTAATCATAACTGCCCTCTGAGCAATTAGTGATGGACACTAAATGCTTCCCCAGCCAATGATGCAAAAAAAGGAAGAGAGGGAATTTGATATTGGTAGCAGCTATTTAATTTCTGATACAGTAGTGCGAATTGTCCAGTTTGGGGGGGGGGGGGGGGGTGTTGAGTGGGGGAAAGGATCAATTGTACAGTGATCTAAGGGTTAGAACTGAACTTAATCAGTCTGATACTTACCTGGTAACTATTCAGATCAGTGACTTGAAACCCTCATAGGTCTCCAATGCTAGCTCAGAATTCTAGATCTTTACGGAGCGTTCTGGATGCATCATAATTGTCCATTGAACAATCCCATCTAGTCATTATGTTAGGAGTTCTGAGGGGTCCTGACAAGCATCTGGTGAGGCATGTCTGGCCTCTGGAAGATCTGGGTCATTGTTACTCTTTACCTGACTGTACTGCAGTGGTAAAATATTAGATTCCAGGAAATATATTCACATAGCAAATAGTTCCCTTTTTACAAATAATTTAACAATATAACAAGGATTAAGGGCAGTTGCCATTCTGTGGGTAACTTTAGTGGTAGAAAATTTCTACTCATGCAATACTGGATGCCAGACAGGGCAATTACAGTGCTTCATCTGGAGGCTCACTGAAGATGTTACCTAGTATGGTGACAAAATGTCTGAAAGTGAACCTTCCAGCGCAGCGAGCAAACCTACATCCAGGGGAATTATTCAAGATAATCTGACAAGTTGTGCACCACAAAACACTGAATATTTAAGACCAATATAATTAATCCACTATACAGCTGCAATATTTTGCTGAGGAACATTATCACTGTAACTGGTTATTATTCTTCTCTGTCAATCATTTCACACACTCAGCTTTGTCCGATTTGCAATGTAACTGCAAGGTTGTAAAGTTAGCCTTCACAGCACAGTATTAGGAAATAGTTTGTTCTTGGAGCTCCATTATAAATTGGAAATTGAAGCAGATATTTGGTCTCAAGCCAAGTTTAAGGCTTTGGACAAGACTTACAGTAGGGAAAATGAGCAAATGGTGATGAACTGGAGCTCACTGCCTAGGAGACTGGTGGGAGCTGAGACAGTCACTGATTTTAAAAAGGTAATTAGACGTGACACTTGAGGGTAATACATTTGCAGGATCAGGGGGACTGAGCGGGGGAGAGTGGGACTGTGAATTTCAACATATACTGAATGGGCAAATCTTTTTCTCTGTTTTTGGTTGCACTTCAGTCCCATGCTCCTGATCTTTGGGCACGTGGTACAGAGCAGGAAGGGCAGGTCAGATGACCTCCTCATGTGTCTGCTTCTGGGCCTGGGCCAAACTGGCCAAAAACAAGTCCAGGCAGTGGGCTGTGGAGGGAGTCATTAGGGCTGATTGCCTGCCCCTCTTCCGCAGTTATAATTGAACCTAGTTGTCTCTGGAGAAGGAGCATATGGTGTCCACCATCACCCTTCAGGGAGAGGTGGGCACCGCAGGGAGTGTGGGACATTATCTCCTCCTCCAATTCTATTTTGATTTAACCCCTGCCCTCCCTTTCACTGTTTGATCACACAACATTGCCCTTTGATGTGAAGGGCACTGCTTGTCACTGACCACTTGGGTGTTTCTTTTCTTCCTGGTGGTGGAAACTGATTAAAGATTCATACACCTTGTGTCTTTCACTGTCTCACACCTGCACACATACAGGTGTGGGGGGGGGGGGAATAAACACTACCGCAGTTAGTGTGGGGGTAATTAGAAAAAAAAACAAAAAGTTTAAAAAAAACAAATATAGTGGATGGGCTGAATGTCCTCCTGTGCCTATGTGCATACAGCTCTAGTTTTTTGTTGGAATGAATGGAGAATCAGTGGTACATCTGGTGCGATCTTCCAACATTTCTCTAGAGCACAATGGTAGCAATTTTGTCTCTGTCTTTGAATTCATCATTGCATAAATGAGTTCTCTCTAAAATGTTTTAACAGCAGTGTTAAGGTGCATTATTGTTCACTAGGTCACTCAATGGTCAGGAAAAACTCGGAAAATTTTTGAACGGCAGCCACAATGCAGGAAATTGTGTCTAAAAGGTTCGAGGGGCACAACAGATTCTAACTGATCCGCTGTGTCCACAACTCATTAAGTGCACGCACTTGCGGCTATGAGCGGGGATGTGTGTATTTAAAGCCAGGCGTCACTGTGAGTGAACTCGTCACTGAGGGAGCTGGTGTGAGCGGGGAGATGACCTGGCAATGGGTAATGTCTGGTCACCCTGGAGACAGCAGCAGCAGAAAAAAAAACCTTACAAAAAGGTTGAGCGTCGGGTCAGCCGAGCGCATCAGCTAGGGACTGGAAGTCAGGCGGGCTGTTGTGTGAGAGACAGGTGGAGGAGGGAAAAAGACACGGGGATGGTGACCAAACCGGTGGGCCACGGCTCCAGGAAGGCGGGGACACCCCCACCTTCCAGCAAAGCTCAGAAATCTACCTCCCGGTTGACCCAGAGCGTCAAGTCCGTGGACGTGAAGTCCGGCAAGGTGCTGAAGGAGATCCGGTCGGTGATGATCGACCTGGGCACCGGCTACTGCAAGGCGGGTTACGCCGGGCAGCCGAGGCCCTCGGTGGTGATGTCCTCGGTGGTGGGCCGGCCGGTGCAGAGGAGCGCCAAGACCGGCGACAACCGGCAGGAGAACTTCGTGGGCGACGAGCTCTGCAGGTCGGAGCTGCAGCTCAAGCCGGTGAGCCCGCTGCGGCACGGCATCGTGGTGGACTGGGAGGCGGTGGAGGCCATCTGGGCGCACGTCTTCCAGTACGGCATGCGGATCCTGCCCGAGGAGCACGCCGTGATGGTGGCCGACCCGCCGCTCAGCCCCAGCACCAACCGCGAGAAGATGGCGGAGCTGTTGTTCGAGACCTTCAACACTCCCGCCATGCACATCGCCTACCAGTCCATCCTGTCGCTCTACTCGTACGGCCGCACCACCGGCCTCGTGCTGGAGTGCGGTCACGGGGTCACGCACGTGGTGCCCGTGCACGAGGGCTACACCATGCCGCACGTGACGGGCAGGGCGGACTACGGCGGCGCGGACCTCAACGACTACCTGCTGCGGATGCTGAACGAGGCGGGAAACCGCTTCACCGAGAAGGGCCTGCACATCGTCGAGGACATCAAGAAGAAGTGCTGCTACACCGCCGTCAACTTCGAGCAGGACATGAACCTCGACGTCAACGAGTATCTGGTGGAGTACGAGCTGCCCGACGGTCACGTCATCGCCATCGGCAAGGAGAGGTTCCGCTGCCCCGAGGCCCTCTTCAACCCGTCGATGATCGGCTCCAAGGAGCCCGGCGTCCACTCGCTGGCCCTGCACAGCCTCGACCAGTGCGACAGCAACCTCAAGTACGAGATGTACAGCAACATCCTGCTGTGCGGCGGCTCCACCCTCTTCGACGGCTTCGCCGACCGCCTGCAGAAGGAGATGAACAAGATGGAGCGAGGCATGAACCCCACCGTGCACGCCATCCCCGAGAGGAAGTATTCGGTCTGGCTCGGAGGCTCCATCATGGCCTCTCTCAAATCCTTCCAGCAGCTCTGGGTTCGCAAGAGAGACTATGATGAACGGGGTCCCTATGTCATTTACCGCAAGTGCTTCTAAAAGACTGCTTGCATTTTCTTTCGTTGCACATTTTTTAAAATTCTTGGCTCGCCTCCGACATTTTAAGTACATCTAATTTATCATGATTACTACCAAGCCGCAACACTACTGTCATAACTGTAATAAAGCATTTGCAAACTAACTGGTCAGTTTTATTTGGTTTCTGCAAGAGCGGGGAAGTCTGCAAATTGGGTACAGTCAGTGGACTCTTGCTGTGCGCTCCAATTGACATATCACCCAATTCAAGAACACAGATCGGGCATTATTTCTTTCCTGGAGACTGCTGTGGTACAGGAGCAAAAACGTTTTGCTACAGTTGTATAGGGTCTTAGTGAGATCACACCTGATGCTGAATTGAGTGCAGTTTGCCTCCTTGTCTTAACTATCTTTCTTAAACAGTGGCACTGCGTTAGCCAATCTCCAGTCTTCCGGCACCTCACCGGTGACTATCGATGATATAAGTATCTCAGCAAGTGGCACAGCAATCACTTCTGTAGCCTCCCACAGACTTCTAGGGTACACCTGATCAGGTCCTGGGGATTTATCCATCTTTATGCGTTTCAAGACATCCAGCACTTCCTCCTCTGTACTATGGACATTTTGTAAGGTGTCACCATTTTCCACAGTAATACTGATGCGAAATACTCGTTTAGTATTGCCCTCATTTTCTGTGGCTCCACACAAAGGCTGCCATGCTGATCTTTGAGGGGCCCTATTTTCTCCCTAATTACCCTTTTATCCTTAATGTATTTGTAAAAACCCTTTGGATTCTCCTTAATTCTATTTGCCAAAGCTAGCTCATGTCCCCTTTTTGCCCTCTTGATTTCCCTCTTCAGTATACTCCTACTGTCTTTATACTATTCTAAGGATTCACTCGATCTATCCTATCTATACCTTACATATGCTTCCTTTTTCTTAAACAAACCCGCAATTTCTTTAGGCATCCAGCATTCCCTATACCCACCAGCCTTTCCTTTCACCCTAACAGGAATATACTTTTTCTGGATTCTTAAGACAGAGTTGGGAAATTTCTTCACTCAGGCAGATGAATCTTTGGAATTTTCTTCACCAGAAGGCTGTAGAAGCTTAGTCATTAGGCACGCTACAGCAATCAGTACTTTTCTGGAGACTTAATGACATAAAGGGGCATAGGGATAGCATGAGAAAGTGGCATTGAGCTAAGTATCAGGCATCACTGAACAGGAATGCAGGCTTGAGAGCTCTTATAAACCAGTATCTGAGATCCATTAAAATAATCCAAAACGTATCCTGATCACAACCTTCCAGCAGAAATTAGCATGTCTTGAAGATCTAAATTGACTTCAGATCCAAGGATTTTGTCAAACCTATAGCTCTGGCTAAATACTGGATTGTCTGTTGTCAGTCATATTACACAATTTTGTAGTACACAACTTCCTAACTAAATAAATATGGACTATAATACCGGATGGAAAATAAAATTCTTTATCATGGACACAATAAAAAACTTGTATCAATATACTATAAATACTGCTTTGAAAACTCAACATTTAAAATTGCTATACAATTAATCTTAGTCTGTACTTTAAATACTTGATGTGTATTTGTTTCAGTTATTTATTAAGATTCCACCAAGAGTTACAAAATTAGTTACTGTGATGTAATTGCTATTTCATGTCATTAACTGGATTAGGTGGTAGATGTAATTTTCAGAGTTTTAGCATCAAGGGTAGTGGGTTCCAGTAGGCCTTTTCTTAATTAATACTAATTTAGCAGAGAGAGACTGGAGTGTTTGTGCTTGTGAATCATAGAAAGCTAACATACAGACAACATTTCCATTAAGCTTCCTTGGAAGTTCAGTGCATGCTGATTGGCAAGTTGACACACTGACTTCCGCTTCTGGAAGCTGTTGTTGTGGACATAACTTGGAAGTTCATCCAGTTAGGGGGGAAAAAAAACAGGTGATTAAGTATGTAGGTGCAGTAAGCATTTAGGAGGGTAGATGGTCCATTAGCCTTTTCTGCATAAATGTTGGTGGAATGCAAGTATAAGGCATCTTACTGCAACTATAATAGAGCTTTTGGTGCCACCATGTCTGGAATTATTTTTGGTCTTTTGACAAAAGGAAGTTGCATCTTTGCCTCTGAGTCAAAAGTTTAGATTAGAATCTGAGCCCCACCCAATCAATTTGATGGCCAATGATGGTGAATTCATAATAATGTAAAATTGTTTAAGTACTAATCTACAAATCCTTGCACCAGTAAAAGTAGGAGCAGTTCCTGATCAGCCTTGTGATGGTTAAATGTTGTAGCCTCTACCATCACTATCCAGTTGCAAGCAACGTATAACATACTGTGCTTGTTAACACAGCAACCCAGACTTCCTCAGTGAACTATAACAGGTCACAAAATTTCTTAGAACTCAGAGAATTAATGTAATTTATTTGAGAAGTGTAAAGTTTTTCAGGAGCAATACTGCTAAGGCGAGGTGGGGAAAACACAATGTTGTGTGGCAATATCAGGTATGGTATGGTGTTTATGGTATAGTCCACCTCTCAAGGAATGGACTTCATTTACTTTTGTTGAAGGTTGTGAAGTCCCCATCTAAATGGATTATTTGCTGCATGTTCATCATCTCATTGTGGAAGATGCCAACAGTAAAGCACAAGCAATCAGAGTCAGAGAAGGAGACTTCCAGGTGGACCTTTGGGTTGTAGCTGGTGAAGAGAGGGTGAAGTCAATGGTTTTAAAGACAAAGGTGAAATTGTGATGGTGGAGGCAATGGTGAGGTGAGAGTTAGTGTGATCAGTAAGGGGAGGAATGAGGGGTGAGCTTACAATTTAAGAAAATATGGGTAACAAAATCAGAAATTGCTGGAAAACATGATAGGTTGTGCAGCATTTATGGAGAGAAGGCAGAATTAACATTTCATGTCTAAGTGACCCTTCTCCACTAAATAGGATCAGCTGCATACCAGCAAGGAGGATTCCTGGAAAAATGACAGCATGCATGAATGCTGAAATACCATCACGGATACCATTCGAGAAACTATTACAGAACATTATAATATCCAAAACTGTAAACTCACTTCAGAACAGGTTCTGACCCAAAATAATTACCTTTAAGACTGCACTCTGACAAAAGTACAGAGTGTTTATAAAGCCCCTATACAACTTTAGATTAGATTAGATTAGATTACTTAATGTGGAAACAGGCCCTTCGGCCCAACAAGTCCATACCGCCCCACCGAAGCGCAACCCACCCATACCCCTACATTTTACCCCTTAACTAACACTATGGGCAACTTAGTGTGGCCAATTTACCTGACCTGCACATCTTTGGACTGGGGGAGGAAACTGGAGCACCCGGAGGAAACCCACACCGACACGGGGAGAATGTGCAAACTCCACACAGTCAGTTACCTGAGGCGGGAAATGAACTCGGGTCTCTGGCGCTGTGAGGCAGCAGTGCTAACCACTGTGCCGCCGTGCCGCCCACAAACTTTAATTATTAAAAACTTTGACCATTGACACGATAGAGACAAATTCTAAATGCATTATGAAAACCTAATTTGTGAAGTTTGTTATTATTAATGCTTCATAAGATCACAGAAGTGGTTGTGTTGAAGCCTAAAACATTTACCTATTACATTAAAACTTTATGAATAATTCATTAGTTACTACACAATTTGCTTTTATCACATGTTGCACATGGCCTTTATAAACACCTAGCACTTGTAACTGAAACATGTGAGAACAAAGGTGGTATGAGAAGAAAGTAACAGATACTTAATATCCAAGATTTTCAATAAACTCTTTATAGAAAGGACACAACTAAATTGCATTGTCTTCATTTTGTAACCAAACTATACAACAGCAGAAGTACATTTTGTCCTTTGATTACAGGTCTGTCAGTTCTGATTGTTACATTGATATCACTGTATGCTTAGTTCATCATAATTCTGCAGCTGACAGGAGGTTAACCACGTGCCTGATGGAAAACCACCATACCTATCCATTTTCACTAGCATCCTTGTTGTTGGGTTGCTCTACATTGACAGTAATGCACGTAGTGCAATGATGTACAACACAAAAATGGAACACGGCAAACTGGAGTATCTTCACAAAATATTTAGCTTCCATTTCACATTCTTATTGAGCTTAGGAGGGACAAAAATTTCTTCTGGGGGAGCAAAATATGAAAGAAGACATTAGTAATTGATATGCATAATGAAATGTGATGGAGGTGTCACTAACAAAACTATTCCTGTCAAATTTCTCCAGATAAAAGCCCCTAACTTGATATTTAGACATTTTTGTTAAAATATATTCACCCAGTTGCATTAAGCAAATGTGAGCTTTTTCTAAATCAATTTATTCCGATCAGTTTGTTATTTTGATCACCAATAAAGATTGACATGTCAGAGAAACTGATCAGAGGGAAGCTAAATTCTCTCTAGTTACAATATTGCTTGTTGCTTACTGTGTGAATTACAGACATATTACTTCAAGGCTATACATTAATTCTCTTCTGTGGGCAGATCTCACTCACTTTTCTAAGCATCTCAATCATGAGTGCCAACATTCAGTGTATATATATTCAAATTTCAGTTTTCTGCTGAGCACATAATCGAGGTTGCCAATCCCAGTGCAGTACTAGGTACTGCTACACCATCACAGGTGACATCTTTAAATGAAGTTCTAAATTGAGGCGTTATTTGCTCTCTTAAAGGCCATTCAAGATTTCACAGGCCAATCTTGAAGGAGAACAAGGGAGTCCCTCTGCTGTAATTAAAACAGGGAAATACTCAGTGGATATGACAACATTTGTGGAGAGAAGAGAGTTAACATTTTCAAGTTGAATGTGACTCCTCTTCATAACCGAACTGTTGGACCAGCCCTTCTGAGAATTTCCCACATATCAGATTTTCAGTATCCATGGTATTTTTCTTTTATTTTAGCATTCTCCTTACTGTCTTAACAAATGGTTATATATCAACCAATATCTAAAGCAGGTGTTACTATTTGTGGGATCTTGCTATGCAGAGTTTAGTTGCTGTACTTCCTGCATTTGAACAGTTACTACATTTCAAAAGTACCTTGTTGGTTGTAAAGTATTTTGGCAACATCTTGAGATTGCGAAACAAGTCTTTTTTAGGACTTGTTACAGCAAGATAATTGCACTTTAAGTGAAAGCTTGGTTTTAAATTAAATCATTGTTTAGATGTCAAAATGAGCAAATACATCATGGAACTTTAATAGCTTTGCTATTAGCCCCACTTCACACCAACCTTGCTGAGGTGCTCCCCCATTCCTTGGTTGTTGAAAGGAAGCAGTAATGCTGTTTGCTGTTGAGTGAGGACCAAGAACCTAGAATAAGTAAAACAAAAAATATTTTGATAATGCAATCTCTAATGTCCACATGCCTCCCCAACAAAGTCAGCCTACAAATATACAATGTCCCAAACAGTATATACGATCCAATAAAAGAATAGTACAAAACCTCTGATCACATTATTTCTTCCTCATTCATTTTAGAGGAAAGTGGAGTCTTTTACTGAAAGACGTGGTAGCCCTTCAGTCCCTCAATTCAAGCCTAGAAAGGGAGAGGTGTGTGTGTGTGTGTGTGTGGGGTTGAGCAGGCATAGATCTAGAATTACACTGTGCAGTGATCATTAAGAGCTACAGAATTAAGAGCTACAGAACCATGGCAGGGAGATGGAATACGGATACACAGCCACTATGATTTTAATTGAATAATGAAAATAATTTTATGTTCACAGTAATGAAATGAATGAATGTGGTGTCAAGTCTGGAACATTGCTGAGACCACTCCTGGGATACTGTGAACTGTTTTCGTCAAACCTTCCAAGAAAGGCTAGCTATCTTCTATATCCAACTGTTCAGCGATATTATTACACACTTCTGCTGCAGCTGGAACTTGAACTTGGGCCTTGGTCCAGATGGAGGGGCACTGCACTAAAAGAGCCCTGGTTATAAAGTCTGCATTTTAATTTTCACCATGGGTTTTGATGATGGATTTGTCACTGCTGTTAATTCAGTACAAACTGTTTGGATTGTCATCTGTATAATAAGGGGAAGACGACAGTGCAATTGCACTGCTGCTGGATTCAGTAATTCAAAGACTCAGATTCAAGTTCTGGGGACAAGGATTTAAATCTGGAACTACAAACTGCCTAGCTCACTAAAATGTGCTATCTTTATCCTTACAAGTACAGTTTACATTAAAATAGCCAAGCGACAAGTTCTGATAAATGGAATTAAACCAGATAACTCACCCAGTATCAAACAAAGACACCGGAAACAACAATGGTAAACACAGTTCTGTTGGCCCTGTAAAGTCCTCCTTCACAACAGCTGGGAACTTGCGACAAAATTTAAAGAGCTGTCCCACAGGCTAGTCAAAACACAGCCTGAGACAGCCATTCATACACAATCACGCCTTAAAGACAATTTCCTGAACACCACTGTCACCATCCTTGGGTCTGATCCTGTCTCATCAGAAGACCTTCCCTCTACATAAAGTCAAAGTCAGAGGTGGGATGTGCACTGATGATTGCACAATTTTTGGCTCCGTTCACGATGCCTCAGAAACAGAAGTAGACCACACCCGATGATAGCAAGACCTGGATAAAATTCAGGCCTGGCCTGATATGTGACAAGTAACATTCACATCACATAACTGTCAGGCAATGACCATCTTGAACAAGAAAGAATCTCAATGTGCAACATCAAATATCTAACTGAATGGGGGCAGGGTAGCATGGTCATTAAAGTCATACAGCATAGGAAGCCAATCAGCCCAACAAGTTTGTGCCAGCATTGCCTTACAGCTATTCAATCATGAACATTCTCATTTTTTTTCTCTGTATCCCAGCAAATTTTTCTCTTCAAGTAATTATCCAATACCCTTTCTAAAGTTATTATTGGTCTGCTTCCAACATCCTTTCAGGCAGTGCATTCCAGAACATCATAATTTACTGCATAAATTTCTTCTTTCATCATCTCCTCTTCAGTTCTTTTGGCAATTTTCTTAAACCTGTAAAGACAGGTAAAGACCTGTGTTTACCAGGTCTTCTTAAATTGTAATTTTTCCTGATTCACCTTTTCAAATCAATTAATCATTTAGAATACAATCAAATTTTTTTGTGCTTTAGAAAAAAAGTTTCTCTATTTTCACAGGGAGCTGAAGGTTTTCCACCTTTGGTACCATTCTTATGTTATGAATAATCCCAAGGGTTGGACTAAGAATACAAAGATGTGAATTCATAGCCACCACAGCAGCTGGGAAACCTACAACAACTAGTTAATTAAAATGTATCGTTAAATAGCTGCACTAATATGGTGATAATCATAGTAACACAGTATGATAAAAACCAAACTGGTTCACTAATGTCCTTTAGGGAAGGAAATCTACTGTTCTTACCCAGTCAGGTCTAAGTGTGACTTCAAACATACAGGGAGATGACCCAGCTAGACGGTTGTTTTAAGGTCATTTGGAAATGAGAAATAAATGTTGATTTTGCCAGAAAAGGCAACATCTAGTGCTTCTAGAAAATACAAATGCATGTCATTAGACACTTTTATTTAAAAGTGACTACTGAAAACATTTACTAGCTTGAGAGAAACAGCCAAGAGATTGTACTTATAACACAGACCTCCATTTTCCCCTTTGCACTTCTCCAAAACGGTACAAATCAAGGACATGATCTGAGTGCTCAACACTCTGACAGACTTGTTGCAAACTATGTGACTTGTGATAATCAGGAGATTAGATTTTAAGACGAAAGTAAGTAATAAGGTAATTTCAACACTAGACTTCAAGACTGAATTGAGAAAAAAAGGTCAGCTTATGTTATGTGTGAAGAATGCTGTGACTTTACTTACTGGACAGGCAGCTGTATTTTTAAGGTCAGGAAGCCAGATTTCAGGGATGGATTTTTCCACAAGCTGTAGGGCTTCTCCCAGAGCCTGCTGAAGCTCTGAAGCTAGAACGTCATATCCAAAAAGCACCAAAATCTTCAGCAATTTGTGCACTTCACCTGCAGATGGAGAAAACCACAAACATAGTGACTTTAAAAAGCTGACAAAATTATCTTCAAAAATACCCTCCAAGGGACCTATCATTTACAAGAGAATGGAAAAACCAGATGGCTTGCAAAAATTATGCATAGGAGGAAATCAATTATACATCAAAAATATTAATGTTCTTCCTCCCCTCTTCTCAGACAGTCTCTCAGAGATGACTTACTTGCACTGTGTAGTTGTCTTTATGCAGCTAAAACTAATAATAAATAAAAATGTGTTTAAAATAGCTACAGATCAAAACCTGGGGAAGAAAGGCTGATAATGAATGACAGGTTCAGCTGTAATTTTATTTTTTTTAAAATGTAGTTTCAGAGACTTGACCATAGAATCTAGGCTGACATTCCCAGCTGACTGAGGGAGTTCTGCAATGATGGGTGCTACACTATCAGGATGTTGTCTTTTCAATGAAACATTAAACTGCTCTATCTGCTCTCTAAGGTGGATGCAAAAGTTTCCAGGTTGGTATTTCAAAGAAAAGTAGTGAAATTCTCCTTGTGTTCTGACCACTATGTACCCCTCAACCAACAAAACTAAAAATGCAGATTATATATTCAATTATCTAACTGCTGTTTGCAGGACCTCAAGGTGTAAAGACTGGTTGCTATGCCTCCTACTTTACAAAAGTAAATAGATTATGAAAATAACTTCCTGGCTGTTCTGTGCTTTGTGACATGCCAATGTTGTGAACGGTGCTATAGAATTCTTTTTTCCTTTAGATTAGATTAGATTAGATTACTTACAGTGTGGAAACAGGGCCTTCGGCCCAACAAGTCCACACCGCCCCGCCAACCCATACCCCTACATCTACCCCATACCTAACACTACGGGCAATTTAGCATGGCCAATTCACCTGACCTGCACATCTTTGGACTGTGGGAGGAAACTGGAGCACCTGGAGGAAACCCACGCAGACACGGGGAGAATGTGCAAACTCCACACAGTCAGTCACCCGAGGCGGGAATTGAACCCGGGTCTCTGGCGCTGTGAGGCAGCAGTGCTAACCACTGTGCCACCGTGCCGCCCAAGTAAAAGGCAAAATTTTGCAAGCACCATTACAATTCAGCATCAAAAATTCAATTCTTTTCAAAGAAAACAAAGGGAATTAAAAGCAATGCCAAGAGTCAAATTTCTACTTTATAGAAGGAATTTGAAAACTGAATGCAAAGCCTTTCAACTTTCATCACAATAAAAGGCACGACGAGAGTGTGTTAACCATTGTAAGGAAATTCAAATACTTCACTGTTAATCTCCAAGTAAGAATCATTCCGCAGAAAATAAGGACCATCATGAGTCATCTGGACTGAATAAGAATAATGCTTATACTGAAAATTGCACTGTGCATTTAGTCCACTGAAGGCTATCATACACATTTGTACCAGCAGAATGAGTGTAAAATAAAGAAAAATCCTGCACATGCAGTTCTGATTCAGTTCTGCCTGAATATATGACTGTTTCTCCCCAAGAACCTCACAGTGCTAACGAAGTTACTTTCTCAGACTTAGGAAATAATTAGGAATCCATTTTATGATGATACAAATAACAGTGTATTCTTGTTGTTCTATGATCACCTCATAATTTTTTTTTAAAATCCCTGAAACCTTAAAGAGTGGGCAAGTAAAAGCCCATAGCTATACACCTAACCTCTGCAAGAGAAATCCAGAGCCTTGTGTTTACTTGTAAGCAATGACAGAAATAGGACTAGGAATACCAGTCAAATTGTCCAGAGCGGATATTATTTCTCCTAATGCTTCCAACAGTGCCACACCCTCCAATGGACTTCCCTCCTTCAAGCTGTGCCTCTTCCTTTCTGCCTTCCGACGATTCTTTGAACTTCGCCTGTGAAATTCACACATACAAACTCATGACACCTTATTTCAGATATCCTCACTGGTGCATTGTAGATATACAGATTTAGAGAAATAGGGATTAATAAAAACCTTTGTATCAATGACAAGTATTCTCATCAGTTGTTGGTCAATAAGTAGCGTCCTTGGTTGAGAGTCAGAAGTGTTTGGTGTCAGTTAAACTCAATTCACTCAATTCATAGATCCCAGCACAAAACTCTAGGCCAACAATTCCAGTGCAGCACTGAGGGAGTGCTGAACTGTTGAAGGTGCTGACTTGTGGATGAAATGCTAATCCAAGGCCCATTTGTCCTTTTATTGGATGTCAAATATTCCACTTAACTATTTAGAAAAACAGCAAGTGAAATATTCCAGGTTGCTCATCAGTATTTATTCTTCAATTTCGCTTACAAAGCTAATGACATGGCTGATTATCTCATCATTGTTTTCTGAGTCTTTGTTGCATGAGCATTGATACTCTGCTTCCCTATATTGCAAGAAGATACTATAACAGGGAAAGTCTTTTAAAAGTAGTTAATTACCTGTAAATCCCTTTGAGGCTTTCAAAGGTATCATATGAGTCTGTTCTTTTTTTGAATCATGCCGAGTCCTAAGTATTTCTAAGTTGCATGCTGGTGCTGACAATACCCTAAAATGGCTTAAGTCATATGCCATATCTGCATAAACTAAGCAGAACCAAAAACCTGAAGATTCATTTTTAGTGGTTTTTAAAAGGTTTTGTGAAATCATATGTATCAAACTACAAATCATGTATTTAACCGAATATAAAGCCCATATAAACTCTCACTGATGTACTATTACAACTTCTTGCATAGGATTCTTATCTCAATTGCATTTCAAATAAATGAATAAGCACTGCTCATCCAATATCAGACCTGAAAGATCAACTTGCAATGCACACCATCTCGAAGTATCACAATGGTTGCAAATGCAAACGCAAATGGAGACTTGAAATAACTACCTTTTATCGGAGACAGCAGCAACTGAGAGAATGAAAGATTATCTTTTATTTAATGGACTAACAAAAGACACTATTTAATTTAAAAAAAACACAATGTAGTCTTTACTGAAGCCACTCTACACTCTTCCCTTTGTTTCTGGAGGATTATCCACTCCCCACCTCTGTCCAAGTTCTATTGGTGTCCTGGTCAATATTTAACCTTCAACTGATATTGCTTAACAAATTTCTGTGTTTCATGTCAAAGGACCCCCAAGTCCCTTTGTGTTGTACCTTTCTGCAGTTTTTCTTCACTTAATTAATACTGTAAAGTTTTTTTGTTCTCCCTTCCAAAATAAACAATTTCACATTTTTCCACATCATATTCCATTTGCCAATATTTTGCCCACTTACATAACCTTCCAAAATCTCTCTGTAAATTGTTTGTATCTCTTTTGCAACCTATCTTTCCACTTATTTTTGTGTCATCTGCAGATTTGGTTACAGTACACTTCCTTCCTTTCTCCAAAACATTAATATATGTCATAAACAATTGTGATCCCAGCAGTGATCCCTGTGCAACACCTCTGGTCACAAGGTTATCAATCTCTAAAAGAACCTTTATCCCCACTCTCCATTTCCTGTCCATTAGTGAAGTCTCTAACTGTGGTGGTATTCTGAAATTTGTCACGTTACTAATCTGCTTTAAATTCCAATGCTTTATTTTGTGCAGCAGAGTCAGACAGTGAAGAAATAGAAATCTTGTTGGAACTATTAAATTCATACTTACGCTGAGATCCTGGAGTTACTGTGAGAATATTTGGAGCTCATTCCGCTGGCTGACTGTAAACTGCTAGCTTCTGAATACAGATCTGCGTTTAGTCCGTCAGCCATATCCTCATCTTAAAACAAAATTAAGACATAGAAGTCACAATTTCTACTTCTTTTTAAATCAAAATTACTGGGTTGGATTTGAAAGAAGGGTCATTAAGTGAGGAAACTTTCCAATTACCTAAAAATCCTTCCTGTTCTTTTTTTTTGTCTTCTCGAACAACTGCCAGTCGAGACTTATGACGTATAAATAAGGTTTTCTGTGCATCAAGGAATGCCATGTGATTACTATGAGCTGAAGGGAAAAGAAGTTTAATGAGCAAAGCTTAATATTTTACAGTTTTCTTTTTTTTCTAGACGGAATTTTACAATATCACCTGATTACTTGTAACATATTGGCACAGAAGCATTCCAGGATCAGCTCCTGACCGAAGTGGTAACACAACAATACTAGCAATAAGAAACAAATTTACATGAATTTGATATGGAAAACATGCAATTTTTTCAAGACTGTATTGAAGTTCATCAGTGAAACATTATGTAAATGTGGAGAAGGTATCACCTACCTTCCAACATGGAAGGCTTTAGGTTAGTTTCCAAAATATCAGTCCTGTTGTACTTGTAAACCTAAGAAAATAAGAGAAATTTTTTGATTTAAGACAATATTCACCTCTCATTCAACATTGCCAAGCTGATTAACTGCCCATTACAGCATTGCCTTTTGCCAGATCTTGGTGAATGTCTGAACCTGTACTTTTAACATTTAATGGCTAAATGTTAAAAGTACAGGTTGCAAAAGGACTTGGGCATGTGAAAGGCACTATATAAATTTAAGTTTGCTTGTTCTTCTAACCAACCCATCAAATCCAAGTACTTACTGCTGAGCAAATCTGTATGTCACGACCTTCTTTTTAAAATGTTTCACATGCCCAAGTCCACTGCAACCTTTTAATGTTTAGCCAGTTGTTCAGACGTTCACCAAGGTCTGGCAAAAGGCAATGCTGAGCAAGATGTTTAAAATATCTTGTAATTGTCTGCTTTACTCTCCAATGATCTCTGTACCTTTTAGTTTTCCTCTCTTTCTTTCTTGCATATTCTGTCATTGTTTATCTCTATCTCATTTTCCTTTTGACACTTTTCTCCCAAATGTTTATGTTAATTCACTCAGATTCTTTCAATGATTTGCTAAATTAGTGGAGGTTAGAGTTATTTGTTTTGTAATGAAATGAGGCACTCTGGAAGATAAATTGATCAGAGATGGAGATCAGAAGCAGGCCAAGAACGAACAGAAGATTGATTCAATTACATGCTTCGGTGTGAGAAACTTGGGTGATTTAAGATGGGAGACAGTGAGATGGAAGAAGTTCATGGCTGATTTTGGGCTTCAGCTCCACAGTCCTACCCACTCTACATATCCACTAACTCCCTGATAGAACAATCTGTCAACCTTAAACATATCTAATGACGGAATATCTACAATTCTCTAGGGTAGAGAATTCTAAAGATTCACGACACTGAGTGCGATTATTTCTCTTCATCTCAGTCCTAAATAATTGACCTCTTATCCTGAGACTGTGCACTCTATGGTCTGCCTACCCTGAAAAGCCCTTTCAAAACCTTTATTGTTTTAATGATATTCCCTCTCATTCTTTTCAACTAGAGAACGAAGGCCTGACTTACTCAGCCTCGTCATTGGACTACCCTGAAAGCACTTTAAAATGCCCTAAAGTTATGAAAGGTGGTTTTTAAATATTGTTTTTTTTTCATCTTTTAGTCAGTATCTTGTTAAAATTCAGCCCTTCTCCACATATTTATTGTGTTAAACCATAAGCTGTAAGAAAAAGGAACAGGAATACACTGTCCAGCGCCTCAACCCTCATCATTCAATAGGATGATGGATGACCCGACATTCCTCACATCCATTTTCCCGCGTTTTCCCCATAACCTTGATTCTTCGACAAGAACAAAAAATTCTGGAAATACTCAGCAGATCAAGTAGAATCTTTCATGATGAAACTGAGCTAACATTTCAGGTCAATAATCTTTTGAGAGATCTGGGAACGGTTAGAGATGTAAGATGTTTTAAGCAAATTCAGAGAGAGGGAAAAGTAGAGAGGAGAAGAAAAGAACAGCTGAGTATCTGTGGTGTACTGGATGGAATGCAAGAGAGTTTAAATGATGGTGTGAGACAAAAGGGGTTAGTAATGGGGAAACTAAAGAAACAGTGTCAGTTTTTATTGTTGAGAAAGAAATGGAAGCTAGGGAACTCAGGAAAATAAATATCGATGTTTTGAAAACAGTTCATATTACGGAAGCAGTAGTGCTGGAGGTCTTAAGAAACATAAAGGTGGATAAATCTCCAGGATTGATCAAGTGTATCCCAGGACATTGTGGGAAGTCGGAAGGAAAATGCAGGGCATCTACCAGAAATATTTGTATCATCTATATTCATGGGTAAAGTACTGGAGGACAGGACGGAAGGGTGGCCAATGTTGCGCCCTTGTTTAAGAAAAGCTTAAGGAGAAGTCTGGAAATTATAGACCTGTGAGTCTGACATTAGTGGAGGGTAAATTATTGGAGGTGATTCTGAAACATAGGATTACATACATTTCAGAAGCAAGGATTGATTAGGGACAGGAGAGATGTTCGGATTTGTTGTAGGTTGATTAGGGACAGTCAGCATGGTTTTGTGCAAGGAAAGATCATGTCTCACAAACTTGATTTGAGTTTTTTTTAAATGAAGTAGCCAAAAAGATTGATGAGGGAAGAGTGGTAGGTATTGTTTACTTGGGCTTTAGTAAAGCCTTTTACTAGGTTACACATGGTAGACTAATTAGTTATGTTTGATCACATAGGAATCAAGGTGAGCTTGCCAATTGGATACAAAATTGACTATATAGTAGGAGACAGGTGGTGATGGCAGACAGTTGTTTTTTTGGACTTGAGGTCTGTGACCAGCAGAGTTCCACAGGGATCAATATTGGGTCCACTTTAGTTTGTTGTTTATATAAATATGATTTAAATGAGAACATAGGAGGTTAGTAAATTTGCAGATGACACCAAAATTGGTGGTATAGTGTACAGTGAAGAAGGTTATCTCAGATTACAGACAGATCTTAATCAATTGGTTCAATGGGCTGAGGAGTGCCATATGTAGTTTAACTTGGATAAATGTGAGGTATTGCATATTGGTATTATAACCAAGGACATGACTAATACAATTAATGGTAGGGCCCTGAGTCATGTTGGACAACAAAGACCCCTAAGGTTTCTGGTACATAAATCTTTGAAATTTACATTATGGTTAGACAGGGTGGTTAGAAGGCGTTTAGCATGCTTGTCTTAGTTGCTCAAACCTTCCAGTATAGGAGTTGGGACATCATGTTGAGGTTGTACAGGATGTTATGGAGGCTTCTTCTACACTAGCAGTTTTGGTTGCTATGTTATATGAAGGATATTATTAAACTGGAGAGGGTTCAGAAAAAATTACCAGGATTATTGCTGGATATGGATGGTTTGAGATACAAAACAGATTAGAAAGACTGAGAGTTTTTTCATTGGAGCATAGAAGGTTGAGAGGTGACCTTATTGAAGTTTATAAAGTCATGGGGGGGGCATAGATTAGTGAATGACAAGGGTCTTTTACCTAGAGTGGGTAAGTTCAAAATGATTTTTAAGGTGAGAGGAGAAAGAATTAAAAAAGGACATGGGGGCAATTTTTTTTGTTTACACAGAATGGTCTGTGTATGGAATGAACTGCTACAGAAAGGGGTGGATGCAGGTGCAATTACAACATTTAAAATATACAGAGGAACCACGATTATCCAGATGAGATGGGCGGGCACTATTTCGTTCGGATAATTGATTATTCAGTTAATTGATTTAATGCCTTTCCTCTGGGGTTCGGAGGTTTTCTATCAAGTCTGCTCCCTGTTTAGATGAGACAGCAACAGCACACCGTGTGCGAGGCCCTGCCCCCAAAACCCTGTCCAACACCGCGCCCCACTTACCTGCCTGCCCCCAACACCGCATCCCGCCTCCCCACCCCCCAAAACCACCCCCTGCCTGCCCCCAACAGCGCCCGCCCCCGCCCGTGCCCCAACTCCTCCCTCCACCTGCCCCTAACACCTTCCCACATCGCCACCCAATTGTGTTCATCACTGCCTTTCACCTGCCCCACCCACTGTCCAACCCCCCCCCCCCTCCCAATGTGCCCCAGCCCCCAGCCACCCCCGGGGCAGCCGGACTGGGCACCAACAGGAAGACTGCTGCTACCTTTCTGGGATAAGTCTCCAGATAGCACACGCATGCGCATACACACACACAAACTTTTTAACTGCAACTTTTTGACAAGTTCCACCTCTGCCCTGTATGGGGCAATGTTAGAAAGAATATCTGGGGAAAGAGGGTTTAGGGCTCACTCCTATGCAGAACTCCAGGGAAAAAGAGTGGGGAGAGGGAGAGAATGATTGAAGTTCCTCTGTATTTGGATAAGTACACAAGTAGGAAAGATTTGGAGGATTATGGGCCAAGCACAGACAAGTGGGACTAATTTAGTTTGGGAACATGGTCAGCATTGACTGGTTGGACCAAAGGGTCTGTTTTGATACTTTATGACCTTATGACTCTATATTGAGGCATAAATAACCACAGCAGAATCATTAACAGTAGCTGTTTTCTGAAAAAGAAAGGGAGTAGTGATTATAATCCAATATTACTACATTCAATTTTAATCCTCAAAGTTGTAAAGAACATTGGAAATAAACTGTCACTGTTTATCCCTGTATATCCAGTTCACTTCACACATTTGTCTTGGATGTATCAGCTGTCTCTGACTGCAATTCCAAATATAAATATATATAATGTTAATTAACCATCAAGATGCCAAAGACAAAGAGATTACGATAGGAAGGGGTGAATCTCAGCATGATGGCAAGATTTAAAATTAGAGAAAAGGTTTATTTATTTTAAAATAGTCAGACTTGCTATATAAGCCAGTCAACAACTCTTTTTTTAAAAGAAATTCGCAGGATGAGGGTGTCACTGGCTTGAACAGCATTTATTGCCCATCCCTAATTGCCCAGAGGGCAGTTAAGTCAACCACACTGCTCTGGGTCTGGAGTTGCATGTAGGTTAGATCAAGTAAGGATGGTAGTTGAAATTATGCAAATTATAGTTTTCATGTTGATCAGGTAAAACTGCAAGATAACCAAGGAAAGGGAAAATAAACGTTTGTGTACTCCACAAATCAATTATTTCAGATGACATGCTATTCAAATCTTTACCAATCTTAGTGATTCTTCCCAGGCTGCACCATCTAGAAGTGATGTAATGGCTTCCTCATAGTCCTGTTATGAAAGATGTCAAAAAACGTTTACACGTATAATTAAGTTTTTAAAGTTTTGTAAAAAAATCCATTGCAATAATCATTCGCAGCTGCAAACATTTACTATTCTTTAGGCAAGCATGGTACCCAGTTAGCTAAACTCTGTAACAGGATAATTTCCTAAATGTGCAGCACATTAAACTTAAAATTACTCTCTTTTTCAGGATTAAAGTATACTTTTATAAAACAGTTATGTGACGTGAACATGGGAAGGTTACAGTCACTGTACAGCCTTTCACATTCTTCAATGAAGTGTTTTCCAAAAAGTAACAAAGTTGAGCCAGGTCTGGATCACATCTCAAGGAAACTAACTAAGGAGATTCCTCAGGATTCAGACACAACAAGTGCACAAAAATCAGCATATAGGTAATCCTCAATTAGCACAGTCGTTATGGTCTTGAAAATTACTATGTTCAGCAAAACCACACTGTTTGGAAAACACACTCCCATTGAAGCCCACGTAAATGTCCCGGCTACATTCCCCGGCAAGTTGAACAAGCTCAAAGTTGATACAAAAAACCAAAAAAAGACATGAAAATATGCAAAAAGAATATCTTCTAATGTTTATCGTCTCATGTACAACATTTCTTATCTGGAGGTGGTAAACTATGGATCTCCATCTGATTCATTTGCAACTCTGAAAATTGAAGGTTGAGGATTATTAGACTGCTCTTGGAAGTAGAGGGTTGAATGTCCATGGGGTCAATTTAAATGTTTGTCCAGCCTTAATTGAGGCAGGCAACAGCCAGAACAATTTGAACAAACAGAAACTTTACCAGGAATGTAGAGTTTGATGCACATTTATTCCTCAATGCTGCTTGGAATTGGTAAGAACCACGTAATTGTGAAACTGGCACACATTATTGGAATGATGGATAGTACAGTTAGAACCAGGTTAAGGCAAAGCCATGTAAATCAAACTGCTTTAATCGAGGGCCACCTCTATAATTACTGAAAGAAGGTTTGAGAGAGAACCAGGTGTAAGTGTATAGAATCATACAACATAGGAGGCCATTCAGACCATCAGGTGTGTGCCAACTTTGGTCAAGCTATCCAAGTACACTCCCCTCATTCTTTCTCTGTATGCCTCCAAATTTTTAGCTTTCAAGTACTTTTCCAATACCCTTTTTAGAGTTACTTCTGAATTCTACTTCTATTTGCTTCAATCAGATTTCCTCTCAGCCTTTGCTTTTCCAAGGTATACAGCAACAACTTGTTCAATGTATCGCCGTGATGGAAATTACTCATCTCTGGAACCATTCTCGTAGAACCTCTTCTGCACTTTTCCTCCAATGCCTTCACACCCTTTCTAAAGTGTGGCACCCAGTACTGAATGCAATGTTCCAGTTGAGGCTAAACTGATATTTTATAGAAGTTTAACATAATGCTTTTACACTTGTAGTCAATGCCACTAATAGTAAAATCTAGGACAGTGTGTTTAATTAACTGCTCTCTCAACCTGTCTTGACACCTTTAATCATTTATGCACATATACACTCAAACTCCTCTGCACCTATGAATCTTGATACAATTGTATCATTTATTTTATATTGAATCATCTTCTACTTCTCCACATTGAAATTCATTTACCACCTATTTCACCAATCCACCAACTTGTCTATGATCTTTTGAAGTTCTACACTATCCTCTTCACGATACTTCCAGGTTTAGATTCACCTTCAAATTTTGAAATTGAGCCCTGCTTCCCAAGGTTTAGAACATTAATATATATCAAAAAGAATAATGGTCCTAACACTGACCCCTGGAGAACTTTTGTTCACAACTGATAAACATCCACTAAGCATTTATCTCTTTTCTATCAGACAGCCAATTTTGCATCTACATTGCTATGGTCTCTTTTGTTCCATAATGTCTAACTTTGCTGACAATCTGTAGTGCAGTACTGTATCAAGTGCTCTCTGAAAGTCCATGTACATCACATCAACAGCATTACACTGATTAACCCTCTCTGTTACATCAGCAAAACAGTCCTAGTAAGTTAGTTAAACACTATTTTCCCCCAAAAAATCAATACTGGCTCTCTCCTTAGTTAACCCACATTTGTCCACCTTGCTTTAATTTTGTCATGTTTTGTTTCTTTAAGTTTTCCAATCACGGAAATTAGACTGGACTGGTCTGTAGTTACTAGGCTTATCCTTGCACACTTTTTCAACAAGGCTGTATCATTTGCAATTTTCCATATTCCTGGCATAACCTCTACATCGGAGGAAGACTGAAAACTTGTCAGTGCTTCTGCAATTTCCATTCTCACTTCCCTTAAGATCCTTAAATGCATCCATCTTATCTTCATCTTCTTAAAGTACAAATATCCTATCCAACACCTTTCCCTTATCAATTTTAAACCCTTCCATCCACCTATTTTCCTCCTCTTTCATCATGGCATGTGTAGCATTTTTCTCTTTGCTAAAGACAGATGTGAAACTGTCATTTAATGCTTCATTAGTGGTGCTGGAAGAGCACAGCAGTGCCCTCTCCATATCAATTTGCCAGAAATTTGCAACCCATGCAAAAATGAAGTCATGGAAGACTGGCCTATTGTGCAAATTAACCTTCCTCATTCTTTTGCACGAGCTTAAAGAATGTTGTCCTGAGCATAAAACTGGCCACAATCCTAGGATGAATTAGTTCCCCTGACAAGTTTCCATTAATCAAAGCCATTTGTGATCCTCTCAGATTACTCTAAAAATGAAGCTGGGTGTTTTGGGCAAAATTAAACAAATGGACACATTCTTCTAGCTTTTACAATTCAAAAAAATACTGTGAAGCTAAATACTGTAACACAATTATACAGACAACTGACATTTCTCAAAGTCATTTGTGTTCTTTTAAATTGTCCTTGTTTTTTTAGTTACAAGCCCATTAATGAAACTGCTAGGTTACCACTCAGATATCAAGTTACCCCTTTGATATCATGCAATACATTTTAAATCAATTTTATTTTGAGCATGGCTTGATTCAAGATGGATTTTACATTTGGTGAGTGGAGATTTGAAGGAAAACGATTTGTTAAAAACTAATGCAAGTCATCAGGAATGGAAGTGTAACTAAGAGTTTGAACTTGGCTCAGATAGGGACCAATGCTGTAAAATATCTATAAAAATAATCTGTATTTTTTGATTAACCTAAGACAGGATATTATTACGCCCATTTTAAAAGATATAAAGCATACAAATTTCACATTCCCAAATTCTTTGGCTTCATTTCTAAAAAATTAAATGACTTGCATTATATGTAACAAATCATAGCACTTTAGTTCATCATGCATTTACCAGGTTTTCTATTTTTTCTGGGAAACATTAACTGCTAATTGAGGTAGTTGCAAAAGAATACTACATTTCAGGACAACTTGAAGTTGTTCCATAGGAGGCCGAATATTTAAGGCTCAACGTCTCCAGAGCAGCTTTGTAACAATATTAGTTTGCTGGCAACTCCTGAAGTTGAGGTAATCTCTCTGCATTTACCACAGATGTCCATATGTAATGTTACCTTAGCATACTGCTCGAGCACCAAGGCTGCTTCTGAATATCTTCGCTGTTCCATCAATTTACCTGTAAACAGAACAGACAGACACTTTACTCACTTTTCCGAACTTGTGGAATTCCCAATAAAAGAAAATTGCATTTGGGGTCATAAAGATGGAGAATGTTAGTGGTGTTTAATCAAATGTTATTCCATGTTTTTATCGTCATTGCAGCAATCTTGATTAATTCAACCTCAAAACAGAAGGCCCCCAGTGCACTTGAATGCAATCTCAAAGCTGCACTAATTCACATTGCATGATGCAACCACTGTGTAAAAAGCAGGCAGGATTTCCTGGGCAATCAGCAACAGTGACTCTTCCTATCCTGAAAATACACAGGAGCAAAGGACAAAGCCACCTCTAAATCTCCATAAATTACTCTGGAAATTCGCTTCCTGGGGCAGCCAGAGAAAAGTTACCTGCATTAAAAGAATTGAAGGAAATAGTGAGAAACTGCTCCTCCAATCACAAGCCCATTCTTTCCTATGCTTGTTGCTGATAAGCTCATTCATGATTGTATCAGTAATAAGTGCTCCCCAGGAGGAGGGCGTTGGCCAAGGCCCAAGGGGTTGCTGCTGGCTGACCCGTCTTTGCGTCACAGGTGACAGAAACCTGGAATTCTCTCTACACAAACTGCTAAAGCTGGTGGTCCGGACATGAGTGTTCAATTAACATTGTTCGATGAGAGAAGAGGGGAAATAGAGTTAAGATATGGATTGCCCTGATCTAATTCAATAGCTAAATGGACTTAAATGGTAAAACTGCCTCCTTTTGTTCCGATCATACATTCTGAACTCATTTTCACATAAGGTACACAAGGCCAGAGATCCATCAATCCAATCTAGGTTTGAGAGACAAAAGACAATATTTAAACCCAATCAATTCTTTGAAAAGGTTTCAACGTTCTGCCAGTCCTTACCTGCAATAGTTCGTGCGATACTAACCACTTTGTCCTCAGTGTAGTGGAGCTGAGCGGCCATACAGAAAACCTGCTGCCAACTGTTGCACAGCAGGAAGGCACCCAGTGCCTTTTCGCATTCCCCACATCGTGCAAAGATTAGCCCTGCTTGTTCGTAGTACTGTTTTTTGATGAGATACTCACCATACGCAATACTTATGTCCTGCAATGAGAGGAGAATCAAAAGCTGACATCCTCACAAAAAGATAAGGCGCACTCTCCATTTTCTTTTATTAAATGTTACATATAACAAAAAAAATATACAGCACAGAAGCTGCCCATTCAGCTCAACAGGCCTGTGCTGATGGTTACGTCCTACTCAAATCTCTCCCATTCCATCTACTTCATTTAAGCCTCTTGTCATGTTTTTGCATCCTCTCTTCTTTCATGTATTTGTCAAGTTTCCCCTCAATAACACCTAAACAACTTACCTCAACCAGTTTCTGTGGTAGCAAATTGCACATTCTAACCACTTTCTGAATAAGGAAATATTTCCTTGTTTCCTTTTTGGATTTATTAGCAATTATCTCATATTTACAGCCTCTAGGTTTGGATTCTGTTGCAAATGGAAACATATTCTCCATGTACCCTATCCAACCAATCTGAATTTTAAAGTCTTCTCTTTGCCAAAGCAAAATGCCCTAACATGTTCAATCTTTTCTGACTGTCTGAAATTTTTGTTCCCATACTAAGTTAATAATTCCTCAGAGATTTCACAAAAAGTAATTGAATATTATCAGATTGAGAACAAATGAAAATAAGAATTGCCTGTTCTTCATCCATAATTATTTGTTTTGCCTCTAAGATTTGCATCTAAGAATTATATTCTCATCGCCACATACAAATATATACAGAGGAGCCTCAATTATCCGAATGAGATGGGCGGGCACTATTTTACTTAGATAATTGATTATTCAGTAAATTGATTTTCCTCTGGGGCTTGGAGGTTTCTGTGAAGTCTGCTCCCCATTCAGGAGACTAGGCAGCAGCACATCGTGTGTGAGCTCCCGCCCACTTCCCGCCCTCAACCCTGCTCCCATCCCTTGTCCACCCCCAATCCCATCCGCATCCCCCAACACTGTTCGCTCCCATCCAATACCCACTGTCAGACACCCATCTGCGCCCGCACTCATACCTCCCCCACTGGACTGGACTGGACTGGACACCAACAGTGAGACTGCTGCTGCCACTGTGGGGTAATTCTCCAAAAAAAAACAGGCACACACACACACACACAACTTTTACGCTGTACAGGACAATGTTGGAGAAATTATCTGGGGAACGGGGGGGTGGGGGGGGGGGGGGGGGGGGGGGGGCGGGTTTAGGGTTCACCCCTATGTAGAACTCGAGGGAATGTGTGTGGGGAGAGAGAGAGAGAGATAAGAGAGAGAGAGAGAGATAAGAGAGAGAGAGATAAGAGAGAGACAGAGATAAGAGAGAGAGAGAGGAGATAAAAGAGAGAGAGAGAGAGAGATGAGATAGACAGAGATAAGGGAGCAAGAGAGAGAGAGAGAGAGAGAGAGAGAGACATGGGATGTCCATGCAGCATTTCAGTGAGCAGAGTCAGTTTTTAATCGTTGTACCTGTAAGCAAAAGACGCGATCAGGGTTGAAATAGCTCTTTGACATAATGTTTCTCTCAGGACCTTGAGATCCCCTTCAGATAATCCTAAATTCAGATAATTGATATTCGGATAATCGAGATTCCTCTATATATAACTTCGCAAACTTATAAATAACAATGTTTATCTAAATAGCAATTCTTCTTCTATTTGGTTCTATCTTCTGTAAATTTCTTGACTTTACTTCAGTAAAGGCTCTGACCACTGTCTCTGAATTGATATATCACAAAATATTAAGCAACAAATTATAGGTTGCCCATAAAAGCAAATTACTACGGATGCTGGAATCTGAAAACCAAAAGAGAAAATGCTGGAAAATCTCAGCAGGTCTGGCAGCATCTGTAAGGAGAGAAAAGAGCTGAACATCAGACCTGCTGAGATTTTCCAGCATTTTCTCTTTTTGTTTATAGGTTGCTCAGGCCTGGTCTAAAAGATTAGCTTTAAAAGAGATTCCTAAAGAAGGAAACTGAGGTGGAGGTGGTAAGAGGGACTGTAATTGGAATCAAGGTGGCTGTAGGTGGTATGATGGAGGAAAGTACATTGCATAAGAGCTCAGGATCAGAGGAAAGTAGAGAGTTGGAGGGTCGGCTTGTAAAATTGGAGATTACAAAGAGAGAAAAAGAAAGAAAAATGTGAACAGATTTAAATATGAGGACGAGTATACTAAAGTTGGAGTGGTGAGGGAAGTCAACATAGATCAGCAATGAGAGGAGCTCGTGGATAAATCAGATAGCGTATAGGGCGCAGAATTTCAAACCAATGCAGGTCACAGAGAGTGGAGAATGCAAGTCCACTGAGCAGAACATCGGAATTATCAAATCTGCAACTGAAAGACATGGGTGAAAGCTTGAGAGACTGATGGGTTAAAGTTGGAATGGACACAAATGACTCTGTGGAGGTGGAAGTTGATCATCTTTGTGCTAGAAATATATGGGGTTAGAAGCTCAGTTTAGAGTTGACCAGATTAATTTTAATTCATCTTACTTAGGAAAAGGATGGAATTAGTGTCAAGGGCTGGACGCAACTATTGCAACTAAACTTGATTATCTTCCTTTGACAATTCTCTGAACATCAATAACCCTTGGTGATTGCTGTTAGACACAAAACCTCACACCATACCTTATATTCCTGGCTGTTTACTGGGAATATCTTCAAGGCTTCACTATACATCTGTTGGTCCTTTACTAAGTTAAGAAGCTCTGTGAAATACTGAGGACCTGAAAGAAAGCAGCATCAGCCAACCATGGAGGTAATACTGCACCGCACTTATACATCAAACCATGCAATGTTGCTTAAAAGGGGAATAAAATGTGGGTGATGTATGCAAGCAATTCTACACTCAAGTCATCTAATAAAGGACCTAACTGTATTTCTATGGGGCAGGAAGGAAAAGAAATTCAGCATAAATTTTAGTTTTTACAAGGCACTCACAGCAGACATGTGGGGTTCCACCTGACACCATTTTGTTTGCAGCACTATAGACTCAACCACTTCAGCCCCACTGACTGAGCATCAAAGCACATATTGAATATACAATTCCACAATAAATCCTCAACGCACATAGGACAGGAGTAAGGCCTATTTTACAGGTGCCAATTGATGGAGTACGCTAACATTAATTGGATGGCACAGAGATAGTAGAAACCATCATACTGGAAATAAAAAGTGTTATGTATTATAAACATGCACATATCGGTGAGCAATTTTCAAAGCTAAGAACTGATCTCAGCAGTCAGTGAAAAGTTAACTCCAACTGAATACTCTCTCCACAGGTAGTGCCCAGTCCTTCAAAAGTGCTGGCCAAAAAATAATAATCTTGATCACTCTGTCCTTCCAAACTACTACCCAATCTCCATCCCACCCTTCACCTCCAAAGTCCTTGGATGTGTTATCATCTCTTGCAACCATGCTTGAATTCTTCCAGTCAGGTTTCCACTGCTGCCACAGAACTGAAATGGTACCTATCAAAGTTCATGTGACTGCAGCTATAGTAAAGTATCCTTCCTTGACCCTTTTGAACTATATACATCCTTTGTCATAGCTGACTATATCATCTTCCAATGCCTCTTCTGCTGTCCTATTGGGGGGGGGGGGGGGATTGTTCTCATTTGGTTCTATTTGTTTCTATATGGTTATAGTAAGACAATTATTTGCAATGTTACATTTGGAGTTTCAAAAGGATCTATCCTTTGTCTCCTTGCATTACTTAAACACAAATTATTCCCTCAGTATTGTCATTCAAAAACATTTTGGGTTTCACATTCAGATCTATAACATTGTCTGACTCTGACTCTGCCTCTCCTTAGCTCATGTGCTCCGAAAACTCATTTCCATTGCTTTCTGACCACTAGACTTAGTATTCAAAATACTCTTGGTCTAAACCTCAACCCTTCATAAAGCTGAGCTCATCCAAACATCCACTTTCTAACTTGTACCAAGTTCTGTTTACCCTGTCCTGTTGACTGACAAAAACTTCAAATTTAAAATTATTTTTCTTATAGTCAAATGTCTTCACAGTTTCACTCATCCTTAGTTTAGGACTCAACTTCAGTCCTACAACCTGTCAAGATGTCTGATTTGCTTTAATTATGGTCTCTTATGCAATCTAATAGTAATTGATTCACCAATGGTGGCTCTGTTTAGGCAGCCTTAAACCATAACCCTCTCCATCTTTTAAGATCCTCCTTCAAACTTCTGCTTTGGCTGTACCAATATCTCCTTATGTAGCGTGGTGTTGAATTATGTCTGATAGATCTGCAAAGCATCTTAGGACATTTTCTCAAGTTTAAAGGCACTATACAAATACAACTTCTTGCTGATATGTTATACATTATAAATGAATGCCAAGTAATCAATATTCCATATAATACAAACTCTGATAACTAACCTCATAATGACTGATAATATTGGTAATTTGCAACAGACTTGTTTTACATGAAATTTGTAAAACTAGTTACATAATTTTAACAGAAGCAGGTTTTGATTTAGCAAGAATGACCTCATGCAAGTCAAGTCCATACTTCCCTTTCTAAAAAAAGAATCAGATCTGCAGAATGCAGTCAAAAAAATTTCCTTCTAATACCAAATATGATCATGCCAAAATAAATTTCAAAATTAGTGCTTCCTTCCTCCTCTAAACATGTACAAGCCTGTACACAGGATGTTATGTTGACACACAAATTCTTTGGAGATAATTTGGCACGCCCACCCCCTGAATACCTCAAATCCTCAAATGAGCTGCTTAAGCATGAAATCACAACGTATTCAATGTTTTGCAGTTGCACTTACCACATTTACTGAGGTGGTTGAGAGCTTTCTTATATCGCTTCAAATATTTATCAATGTTGTATCGCTGGTAATTAGTTTCCATTTTCTTCAAGTTGTTTAAAAATGGTAGATATTCTTTGGGATCCTGAAACAAGAATAATATTCCAGTACACTTGTGATACTAGTTACCTAATTTTAGCAGAAGCAGGTTTTGATTTAGCAATAATGACCTCATGCAAGTCAAATCGATACTTTCTTTTCTAAAAAAAGGTCAGATCTATAGAATGCGGTCAAAAAAGTTTCAAAACCTCATTTTTATTTCATATGAGCGGGAACATGGAATGGCAGTGGATCACTTTGTGTTTCAAACTTAATGTGTCAGTTAATAAAATCACAGATGATCTGTGGCTAACTATGTACTCACTTTTGCCCCATATAATTTATGCATTTGATAATCAGAGCTATCAATCTCTGATTTAAACAACCAACTGCATCCACGTCCTTTGCAAAAGCCAGTTCTGAACTTCTTCCACCTTTTCTGTTAGGAACGTTTAATAATTTCAGATTTGATTTCATACCAATTTTAAGCTATCCCTAGTATTACATTCTCCAACAATAGAAATAGTGTTCTTCCATCTATCATTCTCAATATTTTGAAAACTTTGATCTAATTACCCCTTAAATTTCCTGGGGATACAACACTAAATGTAGTTAATCGTCTTTGATCATTTAGCTTCTGGAGACCTAAGAAAACGCTAGTAAATCTATGCTGCTTCCAATGCCAATGTATCCTTCAAGGTTGGATGCCTGGAATTGCTCTCAGTGCTCCACATCTGCTCTAATCAGGGCTTTGTCCAGCTGTAGTTTGACTTCTAAGTCCCTGTTTTCTTGTCTGTTTCTTTGAATTCCTCGGTTTTTAATTGTTCACCAGCATTTTTTGCATCTTTTTCTAAGTCCTAGGAATCTGATTTGCTTATGCTGAAATCCATTTGCCAGTTCTTCCTGTTCACTTAATATATTAATGCCTCTGTAATTTTTTTGCTTCCACCTACACTACTTACAATGCTGACTATTTTTGTATCATTAGCATTGTTAAATATGCAGCTGTCTATCTTATGGAAGTCATGATTACATTTTGTGAATAATTGAGACTCCAATACAGATACCTTAGATATTAATAGTCAGACCCAACGAATTACAGCATTGCCAATGATACTTGCTTGTGCTCTTTGTCACTTGTTGCTCAACAAACATCCTAACCAGGTCAATAAACTGTCTTCAAATGCAGAAGTTTCAACATTTGCCAAATGTCTTATGAGACACACAATCAAATACCTTTTGGAAGTCCATAAAAATAATATCTATGGACAGTTCCTTGTCCACTATTTGTTCACTTCTTCAAAAAATTCTATCACGAATGTAAGTACCCTTGCTGTCCAGTCACCTCTCTTTCCTGATCCACTGCCTCGTGCAGTAGGAAAGTCCAACTGGAATTCCTCCACTCCTGTGTATTTCTTGTTTGCTTCTCTTTATTTCCCCTTTTTTGGTGTTTTTCCCTTCTTGGTGTTCACCTCTTACGTGGCCTGGTATCTCGGCGGGTCAAAGCCTGGTCTGTCAGAGGCTCAAGGAGGATCTTGACCTGGTCTCCTGGCATCACTCGGCCTGGTTCCTGACAACTTTCAATGGCTTGTGGCGGGTCTCAGCTTGGTCTGTCAGCAGCTTATGATGGGTCCCAGCTTGGTTTCTCGACAGGTCCTGGCCTGGTCTCTCGGCGGCTCATAGTCGGTCTCAGCCTGGTGTCTCAGTAGCTCGTGGCAGACCTCAGCCTGGTCTCTCAGTGGGTCATGGTGGGTCTCAGCCTGGTCCCTTGACAGTTTGCCTGCCAGTCTCTCAGTGGTTTGTAGCAGTGTCTTGGTTTGGCATTCGAGTGGATCCTGCCTTTTGCATGTTCCCGAGGCACCAGGCAAGATCGGAGAAGCAGCAAATTCAGCAGCTGCGATGGTTTCTGTGGTAGCAGCATGAGAACAGATAGCTGAGTCTCCCAGAGAGAGACATAACTGGAGGACTCATGAAAAACTGTTGAACTTTTAAGTTATTCCTTTATTTTCCTAGTTTAAACTATGAAAGACTTTCGTATTACCTTATTTAGATTAGATTACTTTAGATTACTTACAGTGTGGAAACAGGCCCTTCGGCCCAACAAGTCCACACCGACCCTCCAAAGAGCAACCCACCCAGATCCATTCCCCGACATTTATCCCTTCACCTAAAACTACGGGCAACTGAGCATGGCCAATTCACCTAACCTGCACATCTTTTTGGACTGTGGGGGGGAAACCGGAGCACCCGGGGGAAACCCACGCAGACACGGGGAGAATGTGCAAACTCCACACAGACGGTTGCCTGAGGCGGGAACTGAACCCAGGTCTCTGGCGTTGTGAGGCAGCAGTGCTAACCACTGTGCAACCTACTTACTTTACTTTTCTACTTAATCTATGTAGTAATGCCTAAATTTTTAAACGCTTATTTCTCTTACTACTTTGTATCTAAGTTTTTTTGTACCTAGGTACCTCAGATGGCACCATGTGTGGTGACAATTTACACTTTTCACTGTACTCCTGTGCTTGAGTACAGGTGACAATAAAATCTGAACCTAACAACCCCTTACCCCTTTTCCTTAAGCCACTGTCTTCTTTTTTCTATTAATAGCACTCTAAAAAAACATGTTGGGCTCTGCTGCCCGTAACTGGCCATTAAACACAGTTGGTCAAAAACATCCATAATAGCTTATTCTTCACTTCTTTATCTTACCCTAGAAGAACTACCTTATCTTTGCATTGTCTCTTAACAGCGGAGACAAGGAGAATCCTTCTGAAGGACAGCCTTCAGTGATGGGAAAGGCTCTTTACCAAAAAAAAAGTTCAATGCTGCTAAACCTTGCTGTATATTCCCAGTAACAAAAAGCACAAAATGCTGAGAATTCTTAGCAGGTCAGCAGCATCTGTGAATAAAGAAACAAAGTTAACATTTCAAGTTGATAACTTTTGGTCAGAATACCTTCTCCACTGATGTCGCTTAGTATTTTGAGCTTTTTCTTTTTTTTATGACATATTTTCAGTGTACGCATTATTTTACTTTTCCCAACATTTTCCTTATTGCAAATTTGAGCATTTGCAGTTTGTGTTTCTTACTTTGGACCTTCTTCAAAGCAGGGCTCATGCCCGAAACGTCGATTCTCCTGCTCCTTGGATGCTGCCTGACCTGCTGTGCTTTTCCAGCAACACATTTTCAGCTCTGATCTCCAGCATCTGCAGCCCTCACTTTCATCTTCTTCAAAGAGTCCAATTTTATTTATTATTGTATAAACTGTGTCCAACTATTGGTAAAAGCAAAATACTCCAGATGCTGGAAGTCTGAAACAAACACCTGTCCTGGAGGAACTCAGCAGGTCTGGCAGCATTCAAGGAGAGAGAAATAGAGTTAGAATAAGATCAGACTCAAAATCCTTCTGAACATCTGAGGAAGAGTCATATTGAGCGAGAAACATTCAAGCTGTTTCTCTCATATATCCTGACAGACCTGCGAGTTTCTCCAGCAATTTCTATATTTATTCTAATTGTAACAATTTCATACATTCCACATCTTGAATAATATGTTCACTGTAGTTGACAATCTTCTCTACAGAGCTTGGAAAAAACATTTGTTAAAACAAAACCAAGTATTAAAAAAAAAGCATGCCAACCTTTTGTGATTTCTCTGCGACCATCATCATGAGATCAAAGTCGTATGTGCCCACTGCATAGTCATACAGTTCATTAACATCCACCAGGAAGAGGAGATATTTCAGGGCCTCTTCGGCACTGACTGCTTCAGGGTCAGATGGAGGATTCACTGCAAGTTTGCAATTATAAATGATAGTAAGAAATGAAGGACAGTGCGTTTGTGCTGGTCACATTTGTTACAGGAGGAGGACCTTTTATAGAAAGAGCTCTAGTCACTCTAGTTTAACAATAACATTCAACCAATATACAAGTTGCTAGCGAATCCAATAGAAAAATTGGGCAGAACTGTTTTACCCAAAAGAATGGAATTCTTGTACTATATGCAGTAGTTATGTGAATAACTAAAAGATTCCTTTAAGGGGAAGCTGGAAAGACATAAGAAAAAAGAAGGAATAGAAGGATATGCCGACAGAGTAACAAAGGAGGGTTAAGAGGAAGTCTGAACGGAGCATAAACACCAACATTGATTAGTTGGACCGAATGGCTTTTTCTGTGCTGTAAATTCTGGGTGAGAACTAAGAATAGCTAGTATTAACTTTATTTCATTAACAACTCAGGGATATATGACTTGTACATTTTACTGAAGGTAAAATATTAATATATATATAATTTTATTTTCCAAAATTTTTTTTAAATATAGTACAGGTTCAGAAATTACAGCATCATACCTCTGAAGGAGGCAGGAATAGAATTCTAATTATTTCCTAGAGGTAACAGAGTGATGCTATGGAAAAACAGGAACAGAATGTCGCCACTCAATGAGAACTGCAACTGAAGTCCTTCTGTTATTGGTTTCAACTGAAGGGCTCCTTCCTGTGTAATGATATCACCAACATGCTTCAGAAAAGTGCTAGAATATAACTGAATTTTTGTCTACATTACTTAAGTGTTACCTCTCAGTTCATGGACTTTCTGAAGAGCAACTTCCAGTTCTGGAGCACGTTTTCGCACATGGCAGGTCAGTATTGACAAACTGTATCTATATAAAAATCACAGATAAATGAACAGCATTCTCGGAGTAATAATTTACAAGATTATAATATATACATTTTTACATGGGAAATATTTAAAAAGAACTGATCTTTCTAAAGTATTGTAAAGTAACTTTGAGACATTCTAAAGGAAGATTAGAAAGATGGCCTGTTCCAAATGGTTTTGAATGTTAGTTCATTCTTGTCTGAAAGTTACTGATTTAGTATAATGAATGACCTTCCAATATTACTTTATCAAGGACTATGGACAAAGAGTACTAAGGATAACACAATGCAGTACAGATTCTCTGACCTCTGCTCCTCTTAGGTAGGAAGAATCACACATTTTATCCCACTTTCAGCTTACACAATCATCTCATTAGTTTTAGTTGTGGCTTAGTGCAAAGCACACTTGCTGGTTTAATAGGTTTTGGGTTCAAGCCAAAAACCAGAAACCTAAGCATGAAATCCAGACTGACACACCCAGTGCAGTATTGTGGGAGCGCTGCGCTGTTGGCATTGCTGACCTTTAGAAAAAATTTTAAACTGAGGCCTCTCTGCCGATTCAGATCAAAGTAAAATAGCCCTCAAAAGCATTTTGAAAGAAGGGCAGGAGAGACCTTGCTAATGTCCTAGGCTAACATTTATCCCTCAACCAACAACAATAAAGGCCAAGATGATCTAATGACTCCACTTCGCTGACTGTGGGAACTTGCTCTGTGCATATTCGCTGCCATGTTTCCTACAACACTGACTACTCTTCAGAAAATACTTCATTGGTTGCAAAGTGTTTATGCCACCAGGGGCTATGCAAAGCAATATATAATGCAAATCTTTCTTACTTGTGAGGGTTGATTCTCTCCATTGTCTTACACAGTGCATCACATACTGTGTTCACCTTAGTCCCAGTTGCATTTGTTGAAGTTGATGAGCAGTGGAAATATGGGTACATTGTCATTGTGACATCTTCCTCTCTGGAAAAGAAGAGTAGCATATGCACAATGTTGGGTTTAAGGATGTTGAGTCTTTGATTTTAAAAAAAACTTGTTAAAACATAATTTCTCCCTCCAAATGCCCATTGATTATACAATTTCCAAATTTACATGCTAAAGACCATGAAACTGGCCTCAGTTTGTGGTATCATGGTAGGATTGGAGGTACAGCTTACACCCAATGATGTGGCATGCTTGCTACGACCCGGAGGAAATTTAGTGCTGGGGATGTCAGCATTGGAGCAACATGGAGTCCTGAGGGAGGAAGAAAACTGCATGCTGTTTGAAGTACACTTAATCTGTCAAAGATGCAATGGAGGACTGGGCTGTTATAGCCATGAACCACAACAAAATCTTTGAGAAATAGTGCATGTTCCTTGCCAGCTATGTAACAATGCCTTACTTTAGAGCCAGAAAATTGCAGATTAAAGTCCAACTCTAGAGAAGTAAACTCAAAAATATAGACTGACATTTCCAGTGGAGTGCTGAGGGAATACTGCACTGTCCAAGGTGCTGCTTTTCTTTTGAGGCCACATGATTTGTCCTCTTAGGTGGACATAAAATGTCCTGTCCCATGATTTAAAAAGTTTAGTTAGGGACAAACTTTTGTAGTCAAGATGCTGCAGAAATGAAAGTTTTTGTTTTACTTCTAATGGCACTTACTTCAATTCTGTCAGGAATAAGTTGATGTAATTTACAGAATTGATCTGCTTTACGAAGTCCTCCAAATTGTCCAAAAATACCTAAAGATAAAAAGATGTGCAAACATTGGCAAATACATATTCATATTACAAATAAGTGAAACCCTAGACAACACCCAATCAATGCACATCATTTGGAGGACTCAATGTTTTACCTTTGCGTTCGATGGTCATTGAGCAGCACCACACACTTAGTCATGCTCTGGATCAATCAAATATTTTTCCCTGCTATAACCCATTATCAGGACAATTATTAACAGTAATTTTTTTTTTTCCTATTGTGTAAGTTGTTAATTCTAGTTAGAGCAGCAAACTGAGTTTTAAGCTAATCACTATCACGTTCCCTTGGGTGAAGTTATCTGAGCATTCAGCCTGATTTGATACTGGAATCTACCGAACTGAGGCTGACCATGAGGAAGTGCTACACATTTGTATTCTTCCTTAAAATAAACTAAGGCCTTGCCTACTCTTTCTGCTGAATGTAAAAGATTATGATAATATTATGAAGAAGAGCAGGGGAGTGCTCCCTGAACCAATTTTCATCTCTGAACCAACATCACTAAAACAGATAATTAACAAAGAAATCTATAAATTTGTATCAAAAGCTGGTTAGACGGATTTAAGATTACTGCACGCAGTTCCAGACCCATACTTCCAAGGATATAAAATGCACAGCATACGGTGAAAAAAAATCATAAGAATGATGCCAGAATTGAGAGGTTACCCTTACAGCAAAGACTGAACAGGTTAGGGCTCTTTTTACTACAGATGACTGGAAGGTGAATTAAGAGGAGTCTTAAAGATTCTGAGGAGAAGATATGTTCATTTATTTGAGAGTCCAAAACAAGGGATCATAAGTATAAAGTCAAGGTACTATCAAATTCAATAGGGAATGAGGGTGAAACTTCTTATCTAGGCAGAGTAGTCAGAATGTGAAAGCTGCTATCATAAGGATTGGTTGTGGTGAAGAGCATGGATACATTCAAGCAAAAACTGGATGAAGGAGAATGGAAAGGAATACTGAAAGGTGAGATGAAGAAAGGGAGGAGGAGGTTTGCTTGGAGCATAAAAAAACAGCATGGCCCAGTAAATCTGAAAGACTTGTTTCCATGCTGTAAATTCTATCAATCTATCATGTTAAACTTTTGTGTGCACAGTAACTTCCATATTACTCATATTAAATAGTGACTACACTTCAAAATACTCCATTGGCTTTAAGACTCTTTGGAATGTCCCAAGATCCTGAAAGGAGATTCAAAATACAACGCTTTTCTTTCCTACTCAATCTGCAACACACGATGCACTTATGAATCTGGGGAATCACATAACTAAAGATAATAAAAATTCCACAAAAGTAGAAGAAAAACGTTACAAACATTTTTAAAAAAGCATCTAAGGAAGCACCTCAGCCGGTCTAGGAAGTATTTCACTAAGTGTTCAGCTAGAGAAATCCAAATGTTCAGAACAGCCTTAACAAAAGGTTACCTATGTCTATATTGGTATTGAATTAAAGAAAATTTCATGTTATACCGCAAATTTACATCATCATCACTAGGACAGGAGTGCAATATTTACAAGGTATTCCTTGTTTTTAAAATTATACTGATACCAAGGTTGGTTTTGAAAGATTTAATTCTATAAAATTACAATAACCTAGCTGTCACTAACAACAAATGTTACCATATCAAACACCATGGTACATACCTAAGCATAATTATTTCATGCACATGGACACTGTGACAAGCATATTCACGATTCAAATATCCCTGAAGAATCAATTTTTCAGACACAATAAAAATTAAGAACATAAAAATGTTATACTTTTTCTAGTTGTGCAGCTTCAAAACCCATCAACGGTCACTACGCCAATACGAAGTAGATAACATGTACAAGCAACAATTATAGATTATTAGTCACAAATCTGAACCATTGACTCTATTTCTCTCCACAGATAATGCAGGAACTGGAGAGAATTTTCACTTATGTTTCAGATTTTATATTTTGCTTTTGTGTTTGGAATGACTGCAGATTGGCACTTCAGTTCCTGTAGTATGTCCTTTTGGTAAATAGACACATTGAGAACCATACTTGGCCAGTGCTGAAGTTGTCTGCCTGGTTCAGGGAGCTTAACAATGACTTTCAAGCTTTCCCAACAAAATAATCATGTGCTTGCCTTCTCTGAAGTCAATGAGGAATCTAATGTGAAAAAATTAATTGTAGCTTGATTTTTAAAAATACTTCAATCAGAAAACTTAGAAATCTATACTTGCATTATTTTTTTCTCTTACTAATAATATAGTCATAAAGATGTACAGCATGGAAACAGACCCTTTAGTCCAACCCGTCCACGCCGACCAGATATCCCAACCCAAACATGTCCCACCTGCCAGCACTCGGCCCATATCCCTCCAAACTCTTCCTATTCATATACCCATCCAAATGCCTCTTCAATGTGGTAATTGTACCAGCCTCCACCACATCCTCTGGCAGCTCATTCCATACACGTACCACCCTCTGTGTGAAAAAGTTGCATCTTAGGTCTCTTTTATATCTTTCCCCTCTCACCCTAAACCTATGCCCTCTAGTTCTGGACTCCCTGACCCCAGGAAAAAGACTTTGTCTATTTATCCTATCCATGCCCCTCAATTTCCACCCACAGGGATTTACCTCAATTCAAACAAGTCCTGACAGTCTAGCCATTCGGCAAGTTCATAGAAAAAGTCTGCATATTTGGACCAGTTAGTTCCATTCCCCGAATAAAAGCAAAATACTACAGATGCTGGAAATCTTAAATAGTCACAGAAAATGCTGGATAAACTTAGCAAGTCTTACAGCAACTGTAGTCAGAGGAACAGAGTTAACTTTGAGTCTGGTACGACTCTTTTTCAGAAGTTCATTCTTTCCTCTGCTATTTTCTCATATCCCTGAAAATATTCTTCTTCAAATTTGTCAATCAACTTAAAATTTCTGCCACTGGTTATGGACTCATCAACCATTGAAAGATTTCTCTTTGTTTTTATTTTGATCTAAACTCTTCACCATTTTTAATAACTCTGTCAAATTTAATTGTCTCAGCATTTAATACTTGCCAACTCTTGACAAAAAAAAACAAATGTTTGGTAAGGAGTAAAGCACTGAATGGATGTGAGAGCTGGACTCTCACTCAATAAGGCTGATGAGACAAGAATTACAGTTTTTGAAACACGTCTCTGGCAAATGGTCCTGAGCACTAGCTGAGAGCAAGAACGAATGAACTTGTTCACAGGAAAATCAGAATCAAGCGTCTCATGGCTGAAGCAAAGAAATGGAAACTAAGAAAGTGCAACCAACAGAATAGGCAGTGTGATAATCTAGTGTGAAATACATTAGAAGGCGAAACATCAGGAAAGAACAGGCCAGACTGACTAATGACAAGATGGATATATAAGATCAGAAATTGACCTGAGGGAGGAATACCAGTGCCTCTCAGAATTGCAGTGAATAGAGAAAGATGCTCATGATCCCTTGTGAACTGGCAAATTATGGAAGGATAGTTGTTAATTAGGGTTGGCTTAGTTCTGAATGTATTGCATTATCTCAGCCTCCTCAATCACAAAAGAGATGCTGCTTCACTGTGCTGGCAGTTATAATTCAGTTTACAGATGCATAAGCAGGAATACATCTACAACGGTGCCACATTTGCCTTCTGCAGGAAGTAGAATAAACAAAAGATATCTGTTTATCAGCTGTAATGTGGAAATTACAGTGTTGATAGTCTGGGTATCAATCTGCTCCCTTCAGTAAAACAACATGGTATTATGGCAAACAGGGTGAAAGATCTTTCAAAAGGCTGGATAATAATACTCACCTTTGGGTTGTGATCATAGATGAGATTGAGATTTATTCTCAGCTTTCTCATACATTCAAAGGCTTCCTTGAACTTAAGCCTAAAGAAGAGGTAAATGAACAGGCTGGATTTATAGTCACTGGTTTATGCTACAGTTGTTTTTGCAACAGTTTTCCTGTTTCTATTAACAGACAGTGAAACCCGTATGAATGGAGATTTGCAAAATGTTGCCACTTATTGAGACCCTCTAAAACTTTACATGTTAAACTGTGAAGCTTTAAAAATTCCTTGCAGCTGTTAACATTTGGTTGGAGCTTCAGAACAGCCACCTGTATTTTAGAGGTTGTTAAGCTTGCAATCCCACTGGCAGGGGTCAAGATCCATGTTTTCCTCCAAATATAAAATCTTACAGCAGAAGTAACAATTTGCTCAATCATGTCTGTCCTGGCTCTTGGGAACTGCTGGTGAATTTGTCCACCAAGCTCTGCACTTTGCCTCGAGACCTACAATTTTTGTTCCTGTCAAAATATTTATCCAATTCACTTTTGAAAGATACTGCTCAATCTTCTCCCAAAAACCTTTAAGACAGTGCACAGGCATTTCAGATCATTGTAACTCGGTGAGAAAATCAAATCTTTATGGTTCCCCCCGCCAACTTCTCTGTCAATCATCTTAAATGTGTCCTCTGATGCTAACCATCTGCCAATGCAAAAAAAGTTACTCCCAGCAAACTTGATCCAAACTATTTATACTTTTTCTCACCTCTACAATATGTCCCCTTAAACTGTCTGCTCTAAGGAAAGCAATTAAAGCTTTCAAGAAGGAGGCATAAACCCTAATAGTAAATCACTGCAAAATCTGAAATTTTAAAATGGTTCCCAACTTCAACTCTGATTTTAATGATTAATGAGTTACAGACCTGTCCAGATTTTTTCGCACCCGCGCCAATACCAGTGCTCGATGGTGAATGACTTCCAGATTCCCACGTGGCATCTGCACAGACAACACAGATCTTACAATACATTCTAAACAGTATTTCCAACTCTTTTCTGCCCTTGAATTATGGCCTTATGCATATCCGGATTTTCATTGCAGCTCCACTTGACAGCAGTTGGAAATCCCTCCCTAAACGTCTATACATCTTAACTTCTCTCATCTCTCACAACCTCTGTTTTGACCAGGTTTCTGGTCACCTGTACTAATATCTACTAACATGGCTCAGTGCCAAATTGTGTTTGATAATTGTGCTGATTATACACCTTCAGGCATTTTTAAAGGTGTTACATAAATACAAATTGTTGTAGAACAAATATATAGTGTTTTAAGCTAGTAAAATAGCCCACAAAGCAGGGAGAGAGGGGAAATTACATTATTCGCTTACAGTTTTCTTTAGCACTATATTTGTATCTTTAGAACTTAGAACATAGAACAATACAGCGCAGAACAGGCCCTTTGGCTCTCGTTGTTGCGCCGATCCATGAACTATTCTCAGCTCGCCCCCTTACACTATTCCATCATCATCCATTTGATCATCCAAGGATTATTTAAAACTTCCTTTTATGTACTTTAACTTGAGGGGGGAGAGATTTGAAAAAGACATTTCTTTTTACACAGAGTGGTTCTTGCATGGAATGAAATTCCAGAGGAAGTGGTGGATGCGGGTACTGCTACAACATTTAAATGACATTTAGACAAGTACATGAATAAGAAATGTTTGGAGAGATGTGGGCCAAGCACAGGCAGTTTGGGATCATGGTTGCATAGCCTGGTTGGACCAAAGGGTCTGTTTACATGCTGTACAACTCTGTCACTTAAACAGTTGCATCAAGAGCTGAACACATTCCTTAGTTTATCTCCATGTTACTGCTCTCCTATGGTCTGAATCACTGATTCTGGCCATTCACAATTCTGAACATAATACCACTGTACTCCCATAAAATACAATGGCTTGCACACTATCACTAAACACGCACAGTGAAATACAGCACAAGATCATGAATATTGGGGTCAGCTTCTTAGGCAGAACTCATAATTCTTTTGCTTTAAGATAATTCTGATTCCTTGAGTTTGTTTGATGACAAAAAAAAATGGATTTTAAAAAATAAAAAAAGTTACTCACTGCAATCCTGGCTAAAGGTCCTGCTAAAAAACACTTTATGTAGCAATTCCCAGCAATTTGCTTTTTAAACAAAGCATGCTTTTGTAAACAAGCTTCTTTTGATAAATGTTTGAAGGGATATATTTTTTGGGGAGTAGTATAGGACAACTAACTGCCTCCTTAAAAAAGCCATGATGGGCCTTGTATCCTTTCTGGACTGTAAAATTTCATGATTACAGTCCATAGAGATGTACAGCATGGAAACAGACCCTTCGGTCCAACTCATCCATTCCGACCAGATATCCCAACCCAATCTAGTCCCACCTGCCAGCACCTGGCCCATATCCCTCCAAACCCTTCTACACAATACTCTGACCAATAAAGGAAAGCATATCAAACCACTTCTTCACTATCCTATCTACCTAAGACACCACTTTCAAGGAGCTATGAACCTGCACTCCAAGGTCTCTTTGTTCAGCAACACTCCCTACGGCTTTACCATTAAGCGTATAAGTCCTGCTAAGATTGCTTTCCCAAAATGCAGCACCTCACATTTATCTAAATTAAACTACATCTGTCACTTCTCAGTCCATTGGCCCATCTGATCAAGATCCTGTTGTAATCTGAAGTAACTTTCTTTACTGTCCAATACACCTCCAATTTTGGTGTCATCTGCAAACTTACTAACTGTACCTCTTGTGCTCGCATCCAAATCATTTATATAAATGATAAAAAGTAGTGGACCCATCACCGATCCTTGTGGCACTCCACTGGTCACAGGCCTCCAGTCTGAAAAACAACCTCCACCACCACCCTCTGTCTTCTACCTTTGAGCCAGTTCTGTATCCAAATGGCTAGTTCTCCCTGTATTCCATGAGATCTAACCTTGCTCACCAGTGCCCCATGGGAAACCTTATCAAATGCCTTACTGAAGTCCATATAGATCACATCTACTGCTCTGCCCTCAGCAATCCTCTTTGTTACTTCCTCAAAAAACTCAATCAAGTTTGTGAGACATTATTTCCCACACATAAAGCCATTCCTAATCAGTCCTTGCTTTTCCAAATACATGTACACTCTGTCCCTCAGGATTCCCTTCAACAACTTACCTACCACCAACATCAGGCTCCCTGCTCTATAGTTCCCTGGCTTGTCTTTACCACCCTTCTTAAACAGTGGCACCACGTTAGCCAACCTCCAATCTTCCGGCACCTCACCTGTCACTCTCGATGATACACATATCTCAGCAAGGAGCCCAGCAATCACTTCCCTAGCTTCTCACAGAGTTCTAGGGTACACCTGATCAGGTCTTGGGGATTTATCCACTTTTATGCATTTCAAGATATCCAGAACTTGGTCCTCTGTAATATGGACATTTTTTTCAATATGTCACCATCTATTTCCCTACATTTGATATCTTCCATGTGCTTTTCCACATTAAATACTGATGCAAAATATTCGTTTAGTATCTGCCCCAGCTCCTGCAACTCTACACAAAGGCCACCTTGCTGATCTTTGAAAGGCCCTATTCTCTCCCTAATTACCCTTTTGTCCTTTATGCATTTGTAACAACCTTTTGGATTCTCCTTAATTCTATTTGCCAAAGCTATCTCATGTGCCCTTTTTGCCTCTTGATTTCTCTCTTAAGTATATTCCTACTGCCTTTATACTCTAAAGATTCATTTGATGTATCTTGTCTACACCTGACATACTCTTCCTTCTTTTTCTTAACCAAATCCTCAATTTCTATAGTCATCTAGCATTCCCTATACCTACCAGCCTTTCCTTTCACCCTGACAGGAATATACTTTCTCTGGACTCTCGTTATCTCATTTCTGAAGGCTTCCCATTTTCCAGCCATCCCTTTACCCGTGAACATCTGTCCCCAATCAGCTTTTGAAAGTTCTTGCTTAATACTGTCAAAATTAGCCTTACTCCAATTTAGAACTTCAACTTTTAGATCTGGTCTATCCTTTTCCATCACTATTTTAAAACTAATAGAATTATGGTCGCTGGCCCCAAAGTGCTCCCCCACTGACACCTCAGTCACCTGCCCTGCCTTATTTCCCAAGAGTAGGTCAAGTTTTGCACCTTCTCTAGTAGGTACATCCACATATTGAACCAGAAAATGTTCTTGTACACACTTAAATTCCTCTCCATCTAAACCCTTAACACTATGGCAGTCCCAGTCTATATTTGGAAAGTTAAAATCCCCCTACCATAATCACCCTATTATTCTTACAGATAACAGAGATCTCCTTACAAATTTGTTTCTCAATTTCCCTCTGACTATTAGGGGTCTATAATACAATCCCAATAAGGTGGTCTTCCCTTTCTTATTTCTCAGTTCCACCCAAATCACTTCCTTAGATGTATTTCCGGGAATATCCTCCCTAAGTCCAGCTGTAATGATATCCCTTATCAAAAACGCCACTCCACATCCTCTCTTCCCCCCCAAAATCTTATTAGTTTAAATCCTCCCGAGCAGGTCTAGCAAATTCTTTAAGGCTTTTCATTCTTCCCATAAAAGTAGTGAAACAATAGGAAAATGCTCCATGGGCATTAACAGTCCTGCTGTTCCTGTTCTAGCGATCATAGGGACAGGACTTTAATACACTATTCGGTTATCTACTAGATGTTATTGGGGTACTAGTTAATAATTGAGATTGGCATTTTGTTCATTAATTGAAAAAGTATCTAGCTACTTAATCATAGTACTACTAGTTAGGCATCACAGGTTGTGCTGTATTATTCTGTGAGACTAAAGAGAAGTCATTCCCCCTAACATAACTGTACAGGCAAATTAACAAACATAGGAACAGAAGGAGTCAATTCTGCCCCTCAAAACTGCTCTGCCATTCATGGCGGCTCTGTATTTTTACTTACTTTGGTCCTGTAACACTTACCTCACAAAAAAACTATCACCATCTTGAAATTTTCAATTGGCACCAGTTTCAAGTTTTTTCATGAAGTAAGTTCCAGATTTCCCACCACCCTTTGTAAATCTAGTCACTAAATTTGCCATGATGGCACAGCGCTAGATTTCAAAGTTGAATCACAACTTCGAAGGGAAGTTATCTGTTTATAAAAAAAGGCTAGTGTTTTGATTTTGTTCCCAATTATTAAACCCCTTATCCTAGCTGCTGCATGATACCTGGGAGAAAGAACAGCAAACCATATAAATAATGTCATTGCTAACCTGAAGGATGAGTTTGGTGTCCTGGGGTACAACAGTCACTATGCGAGATCCTCTCTCCACCCTACGAACTGTTTCATCATTAGGCTGGGACACATGGCTTGAAAATTGTGATAAAGCTGTTTGTGCAGACAGCAAATTCAACAATCTTAGATGGTCAAATTCTCATTGTAAAAGCTATATCAAGTTGCTAACAAATACTGGCAAAACATTCTGGTTAAAGAGAATGATTGCTCAATTGGATTCAAGTTTTCCTTATTTATTTCTTTATAGGTTGTAGGAGTTGCTGCTGGGCCAGCATTTATTGCCCATTCCTTAATTGTCCTTGAGAAGGTGATACTTGAACTCGCATCAAGATGGGTGGCAGAATTGTTATTTTACCCTTCTCATAACAAACAAAATTAAAAATGAGACTGATTTTTAAACACCTTAATACAGGTTACTGAACGTGCTTTAAGCACTCACCTTTTAATGAAGTTGTCCCAAGATTCAGACAATGACAGATGTGTGAATGGGTTGTGAACAACAGGAACTCATCACACACTATAAATGAAGTGACATTGAAGGCTATCTGTTTAGAACAAAAACATCACCAAAATAATATTAAAATGGCATTCAATGTTTCAAGTATACAAAGAAAAAGATTACCAAATGCTTTCAAAGTAAAGTCACAACTTACCTCTAAGTCATTAATATAGAAACGAGATCTTTCTGTCAGACCCAAGACCATTTCCTAGAAGAGACAGCAGATAGGGATACTGCAGAATTTTAGGTACAGATACCTGAAGTACTAAAACAGAGCTATCCCGTTCTGTTTGTTAATGATGTAAGAGATACAGGAAACACTTCACTTCTCAAAAAATCCGTCAAGAGGTCAACTACATCTGCTGCCGGCTTTGTGACCAGCAAAATGGAGAAGGCTTATCTGAAAAAATACCGAACACGTTGAGATACTTTGACAGGAACATACAGAGGGAAAGTGTGTCACTGGGAGTGCACAAACCTCCAACCAGCTCCCTAATCGTTCAAGCATCACCTGCCCTTCCAATTCGGATTGACTGCCCAAGGGAAGGTTTAGGAAATAAATAGCTGAACCATAAAAGCAGGAAGGTCTACAGTTGGATAGGTGAGCTGATTTTGTGATGCCCTCCCTATTACATCTGGTGCCGGTGGGACAGTGGCCTGGCAAGCAGCTGACACATTCAGGAGGAAGAGAAATTAAAGTTACTCACCTCACCATCAACTGTACATAGAGCTGTCTCTACACAAGGTTGAGGAAACTGTACTAAACATCCAGTAGTTGACTTCCACTGTTGTACACATGCCTCAGAAGAATCTGTGGGTGAAAGAGACATTGAAATAGTAATACACTTTATATACGTCAATGACTTACATCCACACAACTTCTTCCAGAATACATCACAGAAATGTTGTCAAAATATGAAAGCAATCAACAGAAGGAGGCATTATGGCACCAAGCAAACGCTTGGTCAAAGAGGAAGATTTTAAACAGTATTTTAAAATAAAGTACTGAAGAAAGTGATCGAGTAATGTGTTCAGGGACAGAATTTCCACACTTTAGGGTTCAGGAAAATGAATACATGATGAAAAAGAGTGGAATTACACAGATCTGTTCTTCACAAAATAAAAACACATAGGTTTTTAGTGCCATTCCCTCAGACCCCACATCTGCAAGTCTATAATTCACTCAACTAACTATAAACACAAGTAGCACGAAGATACTCAGCACAACACTGTCTTAACAATCTATCAATCAACTTACTGACCATATTACTTCAATACAATAGGTACCGAGTACTGTACCACAAAGCAAATAAGAGCTAAATTCTGTTCAGAAAATATATTTAGTCATCATCATCCCGCAAAGTAGTAGTCAGAGAATTGACAGTGATAACTGGCCAACAATAAGGCAATGAAACTGTAGTTGATCAAACAACTACATCTTAAAGCACTGCCTAAGTTAAATTTGGTATGTGGAAAGGGGAACATACTGAAGTACAAGTTGAAGTCAGGATGAAAGCTTCGCAGCAAAGTTGTGGAGAAGTGGAGAGAAAATTCCTTCTACATGCTTGAAAAAGGGTAACAGTTACTCAAGACAATACATCACAAAGATTCCTCTTATCCTTCCACATCTAACTCCATAGCTTAACCTTCTACTCCCTTCTCCCTCTTACATGTATCTAGTTTCTTCTTGGAAAATATCAACACTATTTACCTAACTGCTCCAAGCTGTAGTGAATTGAAACATTCTCACCATGATTTGGGTAATGACATTTATCTTGATTTCCCAGTTTAATTTCTACCTCATATTGATAGCCTTTAATTTTGTTTTTCCGTATAAACGAAAACACTTACTGTGTTTACTCTGGGTCTTCCCAAAGTGGGAATCGAAATCCCAAGCGAGAAGTCGGAATTTGGGATCATGAACTCCAAGGCAGCACTGACTGCCATGGAACTCTTACAACAGGCCCCCTCTCTCACAGCCCCCACTGTCTGCTCTCTTAGTTCTTCCTGAGAGTTTGCAAGAATTTTCAAACCTTGAAATAGGATCAAAGTGGGGAAACGTTTGCAAAGCATTCTGTAATAACTTTCATCATTTTGAAGGTCTTTATTAGGTTACCTTTCACTCTCCTATTGTCAAAAGGATCTTTATCCTTTGCTAAGAGACCAATGCAAGTAAATTATTCTGTTTGTGATGGAGTGTTTTTATCCACCAAAAAAGTGTATTTCCCACAGAATGCTCAGCCCAATAAAATTAAAAGACGGTAAATGACATGCAGTGAAACCACAAATATGTGCTCATGAGATATGCTGCTGAACAAAGCTCTCTAACAGAAACTTGCAAGATAAAACATTGTCCATCTTCTATTTAAGTGCTTGATTAGAAATATACAAACCCCAGAGGTATCTTAGAATCTGTCCATTGGAAAGCTCCAAAGCTACAGTCTCTGTCTTTTGGTTGTGACACAGATTGATTATGTGCCCATCCACAGTTACAGGAGACCTGGAACAATTAACAACACCATCATTGTAAACCTACTATAGAAAACAATAAACCGGCACTTCGTCAAAGAACTGGATTTGATTTTAAGGGCAGTACTTGATATACCACAGGAAATAATACTGTCAATGCTGTAAAAGAAATGCTGAAACTCGTGAGGAAACAGGATGCTGCTTCACCAGTTGTGCATTCCCAGCATTTTTAATTTATATTTGTACTCTAGACTCTGCATAGACAGACAAAATAAGGAATTTTGTTGTAACTATTGGAGAGGGCATTTGTTGAGTAAAAGAGTTTAAAGATATATTCTAATTAACTGGATTTAACTGAAGGGAGTAGACAATAAATTCTGGTTCACAGTATGGTTTCTGGCAAAGGTGTAAATGGAATATCAGGAGGGGAACAATGCAGACGAAAAACAAACTTTTAAAGTTCTAAGATGAAGAGCATTGTAAGTATCATAACCTTACTATTTCCACAAGCTGCTAAGACTGTACGCCTAATATGCCAAAAAACTAAGAACTTGGCACTTGGACAATTACAATACCATTAGGATGGATGGTTTGAGTTCTCAGTCTACAAAATAGATCAGATTTCATACCTGATTTGAATCTCTCCTTCCTCAGTCTCCTCTGAAGACATTAGCAACTGACAAACAATAGACTGAGAGGTCCTAGGACCTTGACTAACAGCCAGGAATGCATTCTCTTTTACCCAGGTTATCATTCGTAGTTTCAATGGAGTCGGGGGCTCACTTCCTCCTTCTTCAAACTTAATTCTTTCATTTTCATGAAAACAAAAAGTGAAAACAAGAAAATAATTCCACATTTAGTCATTCTTAAATAACTAAATAATATAAATAAAATGCCTTGAAAACCAAATTACATTTTCAAAATTTAATTCTAGTGAAGAGTTAGTATGCAAAACTTACAATGATAGTATTATTTCAATATATATTTTCTATTTATACTGTTTTTTGGTGATAATACATTGTCACATTCTGTTACATTCTTAATGCACTGTAGCAGATTTACAAATGCCTTACTTACAAAAATTCATATTTACAAACGTGGTCCCATTTATGGATTTAAAATGTAAAGATCTGATATCCAAACATTTCCTGTACAACAGCTGCTTTACATTGTCCTGAACTGTGCTCTGACTTGTAAATAAATTTACATGCCAGAATGGAACCCATTCGCAACCCATGGAAAAGCCTATGTAATTTGCAACATACGTACTCTGAAATGCTCAGCGAAACTCACAATGTGGATTAGCTTGTGGAGTAGCAAACCTGAGGTTGTTTTGCAAGCCTAAGATTACACTTCTCTAGAGGCTTACACGAGTTACTGTTTGTGAGGTCTGGTCAATTGTTATATTTAGTTGTGGTGGGCTGTCTCTCTTGCACGGTGCTAGGTTATGTAGGATATGTTGCTAATTTGGAGAAAGTGAGGACTGCAGATGCTGGAGATCAGAGTCGAAAAGGGTGGCGCTGGAAAAGCACAGCAAGTCAGGCAGCATCTGAGGTTTTCCAGTGGCACACCTTTCAACTGTGTTGCTAATGTGCTAAACAATAGCTGTTAGAAGCTTGATATTCAATGCACCATGTATAAAATCATGCTAATTAATCATAGTGCCACTACTTAGGAGTCAGAATTTGCAATCATGAAATGATACAGCACAGCAGGAGACTAATGATCCCATTGTGCCTGGGTCAGTAAGTTCAGGAACTTAACAGCAGGAGTAAACCATTCAGTTGGATTGTGGATGGTCCACAATGTAGCTTTATTTACTTTGTTTTCACAGCTCTTAGTAACTTTGCCCATCAAAAATCTATCAATCTCAGATCTGAGATTTTCAACTGACCTCCAGCCACAACAGCTTTTTGGTTGAGAGTGTTGCAAATTTCCAATACTCACTGCACAAAGAAGTACTTCCTGATATCAGCCCTGAATGACCGAGCTATAACTTTAAAGTTAAGTGCCCTCTTATTCTAGATTGCCTGAATGGGGAAACCAGTTTCTCTCTGTCCACTCAAACAAATCTTTTTATATGTTTAAATTAAAACACCCCTTAATCTTCTGCAGTTATTTGAATAGAGGTTTCATCAAACAACCTGCTCTCATAAGTTAAGCTCTCAGCACTACTGCATTGTGGTTTAGCAAACAAGGGCAGGACTTAATGGTAGGGCCTTGTGTTGTCGACCAGAGAAATCAAGGGCTTCAGGTACATAGTTCTTTCAAAGTTGGATCACAAGTAGACAGGGTGGGAAGGCATTCAGCATGTCTGTCTTCATTGCTCAGACCACTGAGTATAGAGTTGCGTGTGTCATGTTAAGATTGTACAGGACATTGGTGAGGTCACGTCTGGAGTACAGTGTATAATTCTGGTCACCCTGCTGAGGAAAGGTATTAATAAATTGGAGAGGGTTCAGAAAAGATTTACCAGAATGTTGCTGGGACTAGAGGATTTCAGTTATAAGGAGAAGTAGGATCAGCTGGGACTTTTTCAGTAGAGCGTAGAAGGTTGAGGTTTATAAAATCATAAGGGCATAGATAAGGTGAACAGCAAAGGTCTTTTCCCAAGAGTGGGAGGATTCAAAGCTAGGAAGCATACTTTTAAGGTGCGAGGAGAAAGATTTAAAAGGGACATGAGAAGCAACTTTTTCACATAGAGGGTGGTTTATATACAAAGAACAAACCAGCACTGGAACAGGCCCTTCAGCGATCCAAGCCTGCACTTTTGCCATTCCATACTAAAACAGTCTTCACTTACAGGATCCGCATCCCTCTATGCATGTGTTCGTTCAGGTGCTTCTTGAATGCTGTTGTTGTGTCTGTTTTCACCACCTCCTCTGGCAGCACATTCCAGGCATTTACCACCCTTTGTGAGGAACATGCCTCACACATCTCTTTTAAACTTCCTCACCTCACATCTTGAACCTTTGTCCCCTAGTAATAGATCCTTCCACCCTGAGACAAAGCTTCCTACTTTCTACACTATCCATACCATTCACAATCTTATAAACTTCTATCTGAAGCCCCCTCAACCTCCTGCGTTCCCCACTGAAAACAAATCCAGTCTATCCAACCTTTCTCCGAAGCTAAAATCCCCCATACCAGACAACATACTGGTAAACCTTTTCTGTACCCTCTCCAAAGCATCCACATCCTTGGTAGTGTGGCGACCAGAACTGTATGCAAATGTGGAATGAATTGCCAGAGGAAGTGTAGATGTAGGTATAGTTGCAACATTTAAAAGACATTTGGATATATACATGAATAGGAAAGGTTTGGAAGAATATGAGCCAAACACCGGTAAATGGGATTAGTTTAGTTTGGAAACCTGATCAGCATGGATGAGTTGAATCAAAGGATCTGTTTTTGTGCTGTATGACTCTATGACTCTACTGGTATCATCTGGCAGGAAAAGCTTCTCTTTGAAGTTCAGTATAGAGCACGTTAACCTAGTTTATATATAACAACAAAAACTTGAATTTATATATAACACCTTCGATGTAGTAACATGCCCAAGGCACTTCAAAGCGATACTGTTTATAAAAGAAAATTGACACTGACCTTCACACAAAAGATAATAAATTGACTTTAAAAGGAGGATCTCAAAGGTGACAGCAGCAGAGAGGTTAAAGCAGGGTATTCCACAGCTCAAGGATTAGGTACTGAAAGCAGTAGAGTAATTAAAATTGGGGATCTGCATTATCAATGAACCTCTCAAGAAAAACAGTGGGAGTTTTAAATCACTGTTCTTCAATAATGAACAAAAAGAAAACCTTCCACACCCACATAAGGAAAGTAGCTTTCACATGTACTTACTAGTGGGCACCTTAACAGTAGCATTTATAAAGTCTGAGATCAAGTTCATATTGCACAAGAGGTTTATGAAAGTACAGGGACAAAGAATACTACCAACATAAACTGACCTGTACGTTTTTACCCTTTTCAGCGTTCTGGTGCATATCTTTGATCCACTTTCACCAACAGCATCAATTTTAACTGCAGAATCATGATTCACACCATCACCTGCACATGTAAAGAAAAAATACAAATCACTGAAAATTCATTAAATAATACAAAAAAAATATTTTGTTTGTTGAAAACAATATACATTTTTATAAGGTTATGGTTTCATAATTTCAGAATATCTCAGATCACTTCACAGGCAACAAGATACTTCTGAATTGTTATCACTGTTGAAATGTAGCATCCAGTTTACAAGCTCCCTCCAACAGCCAGCTGACAATGACCAGATGATCTATTTTAGTGTGTTAGTTAAGGGATAAATACCTGTAGGACAACTCCTGGTCCTTTTTTGACCAATGCCAAAGGATGTTTTACGAAAGCAGCTTAAGATCTCATTCAAAAGACTACGCCTCTAACAGCAGCTCCTCATCAAAATGCCAGCCTACAGCACGTTATCAAGAATCTTAACAAGGGCTTGAATACAAGCAATTTCTTTTGACTCAGCAATTAACATTACCATGGGTTAAGCCATATCAATTATTGTCATGTTTGATTTAATAATGGATAGACATAAACAGAATTTTCTTTGGAGCTTGCTGGTTGATGACTACTGCAGCTAGCAAAAACAGTGTGAACAAAAAAATTAATTATGAATTTATAGAGTTCAAATTATTACTCTTTTAAAAGAAACCTCTATACTAAAAATATATAGTGCAGAATTTGAATGTTTGCCATTAGCAAAGTTGTAAACGCTTTGCATGAAATGCAGGATAACTTGCACTTGCTAGCTGTGAAGCTCAAATCCTTGAAACGATTTACTGTGAACAAAACTCCTTAGTTTCTTGTCCAGAATTCTCCCTTTCATGGAAGATTTAACAATAAACAATAAAAGCGGTTTTTCCAGATGAACAGGCAGCAACAGAAAATCTCTTAAATCAGTCTTCATGGGTATGCACAGGTAATTAACCATCTTAGATTAGATACTTGGATTGCAAAGGTAATCTTAATTTAGTTGTTTGCTTGTAAATCTTGAATTTATCTTTAAGTGGATTAATTCCACCAACAATTATTTTTAGATGCAGTAACAATTTTAAATAAACATGTCATGACAGTGTAACTTTTACTATAATCCATGATTAAGAAGTCATTCTAAAAGTATACATATATAGTTAATGCCTCAAAATTCCATACATAAAAAAATCTTTAGAATTCTCCAGAATTTGTAATTGCAGAATTTCATGTACAGAGATCGGTTAATTCAAGTGAGTTATCTCTATTACACCATACATTTTATTCTGAAATATCTTTAATAAAACAAACATATAAAATTCATGGGAGCGAAAGCATCTTACTTTAGGACCAAGTAGGACCAGTAGTAAAGCTAAATTGCTGTACTGATTTAAAATCAGTTGAGAATTTAAGTCAGCAATAACTCAACTGAATAAATTTAACCTTCCCGAGAATGAAGTAATGGAACTGTAGCATAAACATATAAAATGGAATATTTGCAAATGGGTTGAAACTTTGTTACTTATGTTAATGCCTTTGTAAGTTCAGAATTAACATATACATGTATAAAGCTTTATTGGTTTGCTTTTTCGCTGTAACTTTAATATAAAAACCACCATGTTAATCAACTGCAGAAATTAAACATATGATCTATGGAGCCTGGTTTCACTCTGGGGCTTACCTTGTCAGCTATTACCATCAACTTGGATCATAACAGAATTAGTAGACTTCCATACATCACCAGGATACTCATGATTACACAATTACAAGTTCTATGCTTGATTCACAATTGTTACGGTAAGACAGTTGGCCACTATCCAATGACACTCACCAGCCTCAAAGACTGAAATATAGTTATCTGCTGTCAAGACTGCAAAATCATTGCTCCTTTGTGGGTCTGAAGAGAACATTATCTGATTCATAGGGCAAGGCAGGTGCAATTGATATGCAGACATTGGCGGAGGCACCACTGCTTGGCGAAAAGGTGTCACTAGTACGTTATCTGTCAATGTCAAGAAAAAAAAATTACTTAAATCAAACAAAATACAAATTAAAAGCTCTACTGGTTGTGTCATCATTGAAAACTGATATTGTGCATGATTCAAATAGGAAACATTAATCTAAGACATCTTCATTGATGTTGTACCAGGAAATATTCTTTGTTTGAAAGAAATATACTTCTGCACACATAAACTGTGATGATACATCATCAATTATCCATTGGTTTCAAAATTATTTTGGCATACAAAAAGCATTACACAAGTGAAAAGTCAAAGTACTGCAGGTGTTAGAAATTTGAAATTAAAAAAAAATCAAAATGCTGGAAATAGGTCAATCAGCATCCAACATAAGGTTGTCGACTTGAAATGCCACCTCTGTTTCTCACTAATGTACAAGTGTAAGGTATTTCGAGTTTCAATTTGAAACCTGTTGCATTACTGGGGCTAATATTAGAAATAATTTCTAAGAGATGTGCTGAGAAAACTGTAAATCTGTACACAATATCTCCTGAAATACAAGTAAAACAAAGGGAAATATTAAAAACTGCAATTAAATAAACAACGTCATTCAAGAACTCATGGCATGCTAAAATACCAAAGTACTTTCGATACCGAATCAATGTTGTAACGTTGGAAACACATCAGCCAGTTTGCACAAAGCAAGCTAGCACAAACAGCAATGAGACATTCAGACAGCAGGGAGAAACCTCTCTCATATTTTCCATTTCTTTGCCAAAGCTGCCATTGTTATAGGCTGGTTCCACAGACTCTAGTATTTTTGAGACTGCACCTAAAAGGTCATTCCACACATGCAAGTTAATAAAGTGAACATAAATCAGTTATTTAACTGTCAACGCATTACAATTATGTTTGAATGCTGTCCTTTCCTACAGTGACATGAGAATTTACTAGAATGGGATGCAAAAAGCCTGCTGCAATTTTACTGTTTCTATGTGCTGGAAAAAAAACTGCTGCTATTCTAGCATTACTTCAGCTAATTTTTGCAGTAAACCTCAGACATTTTTATCAAAAGAATCCTATCAAAAACAAAACAAGCCAGGGCTGGAGAGGTAAAGGACATGAAACATTTTCATGCATTGAATTGTGATTTGCAATGTGCTGCCTCAAAAGTCACTGGAATCAGGTACAATCTTAACTTTGAAAAAGATAGTTTAGATACATACATAAAAAAGAACAATTTGAAGGCCATCAGGTGAAGTCCCAAGTGCACAGCTCTTTTCAAAAAACTAAAAGCCTCAAAAGCTAAGCTAACCCCCTCTGAGCTGTTTAATTGTACTATCCGCTGCAACTTAATTATATATATAATAAATAGTTTTGAAGGCAATTGCTTGATTCAATTCCCTTTTGAATGGCTGGGTGAAAACATGTACTTGACAGTATCGATTTTAGTGGAAATAGATATTTTCACTTATAAAAGTTGCACAATTTAAAAATACAAAAGGTTAGTTTTGACATTTACATACTTCAAATGCTAAATGTTACAGACTAACAATTCTCAGGCTCAAAGTTTTTTTTACCTCCATTAATCACAGCTACATTAGCAAGGTCACTGCTGTCTTCTCCTGTACTTCGATTGGTGGTCCAATGCCAATTATAGGACTGGTAAAGCCACCCACTGCGGAGGATGTGCAGTCGATAGGGACGTTCAGAATCCCACATTAGGGATACAATCTGTTCCACCTGAGTGCAACCGAAATGCAGACTCTGCTTCAGGTACCAGTGGTAGTTTCCCACTGTCCACAACTGAACTGCAAGACAACAACAATAAAAAAATTGCAAGCATTACTTTAGTCACCAAGGATACAATTGCTATCATCTCCAATTATTAACTGTTCACTTATTTTCTTTTTTGAAAAAAGATCTTCTGTCCCACGTGGGTACTTGTATGCAAGCAGCTGAAGGACAGAACATGAACCATAAAGTAGGTTCACTATCACTCAATGTGAATTTGGAGGCAGGGTTGACTTGGTTATAGGTTTGTGACATTCACAAGTGTCCCATACCTTCTTTCACCCCCAATCAGCAATGATCAATAATTCTCGGATGAGTTAACACAAGAATTCTTGGGACATAGTTAAGAGAACAAGGACATGGCAGAGACATTCGATAAATATTTTGTATCATTCTTTACATTCAAAGATTCTACGAATGTCCCACTAATATTAAAGAATATGGGGGGGGAATTAAGTAGCATCACCATACGTAAAGTAGTTTTGACAAACTAATGGGGCTAAAGAACGATAAGTCCCCTGGTCTTGATGACTTGCATTCTAGGATCCTAAAAGAGGTAGCTGAAGACATAGTGGATGTGTTTGTTGTAATTGCCCAAGATCTTTAGATTCTGGAGATGTACCAGAAGATCTGAAAACTGCCACACATTTTTAAAAAGGGAGGAAAATAAAAATAGGTAATTAAGGCTGATTAACCTAACATCTATTGCTCAAAAATACTGGCATCAATTATTAAGAAAATACAATCATAGAATCATATTAAGAAAGTAATAGCATTACGTTCGGAAAAATCATAATCTAATCGAGCAGAGTCAGCACTGCTTCATGAAAGGGAAATCATGTCTGAATACTCTATTAGAGGTTTTCAAGGAAGTCTTGAGAATTCCTTAGATGGTAGGGAACCAGATGATGTGTTGTACTCAGGCCTCCAGAAGGCGTTCAACAAGCTAACTCACAAAAAGTTAAGTCATTAAAAAAAAGCCTATGGCATTGGAAGTAGCATATTGACATGGACAGAAAAGGGGCTTAATGGGATAAATACTGAGAGGATGATTTCCCTGATGGGAGAGTCGAGGACCAGAAGGTATAGTCTCAGAATTCAGGGATGCCTGAATTAAGAATGGGATGAGGAAGAATTTTTCTTTCAGATTGCTGAGAGTTTTTGTAACTCCTTGCCATAGGGAATTGTGGAGGTAGCGTTCTTGTGAAAATTTAAATCTGAGATGGATAGATTCTTAATCAGTAGTGGAACCAAGGGTTATGGGGAAAGGGCAGGAGTGTCAGATGGATAAGACACAAGTCAGAGCAGGCTCAAGGGGCCTGAATGGCCTACTCCTGTCCCTATTTTATATTGTCTTGTGGTCTTATAAAAATGGAATCATATCAATTAATCCAAATTTACCATTCATTTAATGAAAACCCACTGTTGATACCACAATCTGTCATAAGGTTTATAAATGCTCAAAGTTATGAGGGGTTTTGATACAATGTACATCGAGAAACTGTTTATATGATAGGTAACCAGAAGACACTAACAAAAGAACCAGAGGCGTGTGAAGGAAGAAGTATTTCTATGTAGCTAGTTATAGTGACCTGAAAAGTATTGCCTGAAAGGGCTGGATAGATACAGATTTTACAGTAAATTTTACAAAATAATTGAATAAATAATTGAAAACAAAAACACATTGCAAGACTGTGGTGAAACTGTAGGACTAATTGGAAGGATCTTTCAAAGAGCTGGCACAGACATGATAGTCACAGTGGTCTGTTCCTGAGTTGTGTGATTGTAAACCATACTTATGATAACATCAGACGTTTGTCCCAGCTTGGTATTTTTAGGCAGTAAATTTTCTGACATATTGCAAAGCATAGAGAACAAAAGCTCTTGTTCAAATTAACATTTCGTTTGGATGCAGGATGTCAGATAGGAACGAAAGAAAAAACAAGCTCCAGACAGTCTGGAAGATAACTTATTACCGTATGTATTTTGACGGTCATCCTTATCTGATTCCAAATCCTCCAGCCAAACCGCTAGGACAGTAGAGTCACTGTTCCATAACAGCTCATTTACCTAATTAACAGTAAAAATCAAGTTCATCAGGATCATACAGAACACTGCAGGTGGATTACTTCCAAACAAAATCAGAAAATCTACAGTTTAGGAATATAACCACGCTTTCAATTCACCAGCTTTTAATCCAAGTCAATTATCCAAACCAGTCAGAAACTGAAGAGTAGGTTAGATAAGATGTACCAACCACTGATGATAACCTGGCATGCAAAACATGAAGAATCCAAATGTAATCTCAAACAAATAAATTATAAACTTTCAAAAGTTTTAGTGAGTATTATATAGAATATGCAGCACAGGAACAAAAGAATTATGCTGCACTCAAGGCTTTGGCAAATCCTTCTATTCCTTTCTTGTATACTTATTTAGCTTTATCAGAGATTAACCACTCCCTCTGGTTATGCGTTTCAAATTATCATCACTGTCTGGATAAAGAAACTTCTCCTGAATTTCTGATTGGATTTAATAACAAGTATGTTGAAATTATGACGTTTTACATGCCACAAGAGGAGGCATTATCTACTTATCTACTCTACCATTACTTTTGAGATGTGTGTTAGATTCACTTTTCTAGACAAACTCCACCCCCTCAACAAGCATTTTCAATTATTAGATTGTTGTACCCATATGACTGTTGCATTGTAAATCATTTGGCACTTTCTCCGATGCTTTTACATCCTTTCTATAATTGGAGACCAGAATTCTACACAGTACTTGTCCTAACCAAGTTCTATACAAGTTTAACATAACTACTGTTTATGATTTTTAGTCCTCTTTATGTTTCCTGTTTACATATTTTGGATTACATTTTTGCTACTTTGAATGAGTTGTTAATTTGTGCTTCTGTGCTTTTACTATCATTACTGTGCAAGTAGTAGAATGGTCTCCACTTCACTAAAATTTACATGTAAAAAGCAATTCTTTTGCCATTTGTTAATTCATTCATCAAGTTTGTTAACATACTTATATTTTGCTGCAGTTTTCCTCAATATGGACTACATGCTTACAAAGAATAATGTTTCCTTGTTAGCACTTTCAATCTCAGTAGGATGCAGACAGTAATAGAATTAGTGTTTTATATGTCAGCTACAGTAGGAAACAATATTTAGAGTTCACAGTATCGTAAAGCAACCCTCCCTGCACATGGGTGGACATGGGGAGGAGTGGTCTTTCAAATGAGCATTAAGCCAACTTAGGCCATTAAGCCCATAGTCAATTCTAAAGAATGACCATCTGGGCAAAGTACCAGTGGAAGGGAGAGAAAAATTCAAGAGGGAGAAAGGAAGCTTCAATACTTGCCTTAACTTGGTCTTTATGAAAAGGAAGTGAAAACTCTCCATGTAGTAAACCATTTCGTTCGAAGAACACAACATTATGTTTGTTAAGCTTTCGTTGTGTGGATGCAATCAGATTTCCTGATGGTCTAGGAATGGAATATTGCAAATATCATGACCATGGAAAATTGAGACTTCTTACGGATATACAACTTACTTGCATTAAAAATAGAACACACATCCCCAACAATCACCCGTTCAACCTAATCACAGAATGATAGTAGTGCACAACCCTAATTGTGGAAATTGTGTGGCTCTGATCAACAGCTAGAATGTCTCTAAGTTTTATGTCATGGGGTAAACCCTCCTGCTTAATTTAAACCAGCAACACAGAAAAGATTTATCCCTTGCAGTAATCTGTGAAAATTCAAGAAGCCAAGAACTAGTTAAATTAAAGGTTACAACTTTATTGCTTAATGTATAACAACAATTGACAAGTCCTTCCTCTAACCTATCTTTTACTTTCCCTTCTATAATACTAGTCCGATAATTGGGGGTGGGGGGGTGGATGTTAAGATTTACCAAAACTCAACTTTTCAAAAACCAGCCAGATGTCAAATCTTTTTCTTCTTCTTAGGTTCTTCTGCTTCACAGATCACGGATTAATAAAGGTACCTTTAAGAGAGCTATTCTCCGGACAGTCAGCAGATGTTGTTTCCTTGGCAGTTCTCCCCACAAATGTTCAATTTTCCCCGGTCTTTTACAATCCTTTGCAGGGTGTCATTGGCTTTTAAGATTGTCAATACATAATATTCAAACTTGATTGGAATTTGGTATTTTTCAGGTTATAATTTGAACTGGTTTTGTCATTTCCAGGCAACCAGCTAATCTAGCTTTCGATCAAGTGTTACATTGTTACCTTATTCAGAACATTTAGTGCTGTGTCAGGTCATTCTGCTAGCTTCTAACTCTCATAAAGGTACAGTACACCCACATCTTCACTAAGGAATAGATGTCGATTGTCCTAGACTAAACATATCAGACCAAGGAGTTCAGAACGTGGAGGTCACTGTTCAATGAGAACATGCTTTGTGCTAACACCAGTCCAATAATAATGCACTAACATTTACACAAGAGCATTTACTTAAGAAATAGGAAGAGAAAGCCATTCAGCCCTTGAACTCGTTCCTCAAAGGGATCTTAGCTTGTCCTGTGCTCCAACATTATTTTCTTTCACTTTCCTTGTTTCCCTTGATGTTTTTATCAGTAAAGGTTCCCCATCATCTCAATCCTAAATTAAGTTTAAATCTACAGCCTTTGACTGAACTGCAGGATTAATGCACTGAGCCAAAGTCACATCCAATTTTTAACAAGTGGCTTTGAAAGAAATTTAAACACAGCAAACACATTATGGTGCAGTGCTCTGGAAAACTAAGTCATGGTACACCAAAGCAACGGTTATTCATCTATCTTCATTTAAGTCAAGTTTCCAATCTCAGTAAAACAGCCTGTATCTCTATAGCACCTCAAGATGGCCCAAAGCACTTACAGCCAATGAAGTAACTTTGTTTTAAAAAGTATGGTCACTGTCAAAAGGTAGAAAATGCAACATCCAAGTTGTGAAGGGAATATCCCACAAACAACAGTGAAATAATAGCCAGATCAACTGTTTTAAAGTTACTAAATGATGAAAATTCACCACAATAAGGTAGAACTCCCTTATTCCTCTTTAAAATAATTTATAGTGATCTAAGAGGGAAGACTGGCCTTTGTTTAAAAGTTTAGCTGCAAGCCAGTACCTCAAAAGTGTAGCACCTCTTTAGCACTGAACTAGGAGATTCAGCCTGGATTATACAATGGTGTTTCTGGACCAGGACTTGAATCTACAGTCTTCTAACTCAGAAGTCAGAGTTGGGTAACAGATAGTGCCATTTTGTTAATTTCACCATGACAGCTGTTATGAATTCAGTTCACAAACTTACAACTAGATAACAACTAGTTTTGATCTTTGACTGTCTTGTTGGTTTCTGTAAAAATACCACTAGAGAAGGAAATGTACCAAACTTTACCCATTCTGGCCTTCATGCAACTCTGGACCACGACAACAAGATTGATTCTTAACTGCCCTCTGAATGGGTAAGCCACCCATTTGAAGGGCGTTTAAGGATGGACAACAAATGCTGTCCTTCCCAGTGAAGCCTACATCCATGAGAATTAAGAAACACCTGAGCCATTGCATACACTGCAGTGTCAGAATAAGCCACATACATTTTAAACTTGAAGGGATGAAATGGAAAGATTTATAGGACAAAGGCAGGGGAGTGGCCAGTAGGTAAACTGTTTCTTCAGAGGACCAGCACAAACACAACAGACCAAATGGCCTCCTTCAATGCAGCAACTATTGTATGATCCTATAAGCATGTCACAGAAAGAGAAGCCACCTCAGTGTCCCATCTGTGAGCTTGTAATAGAGAAAAACTGCCAGAAACCTGAGAGGGAATTGCTGAACAACGCTTTCAACAGGACTATGTTTCAAAGAAAAACAAAAGATGCCAGAGATAAAATTAGAGAACTATAAACACCATTCTTGGGTTGTTGCAAAGTTCTGATGGATGAATTTTTCACGAGGAATATTTTCTATAAGACAAAAACTTGATAAATGCTATGAGGTGGAATTTGTTTGATATGGCACCTCATGGCATGACCTTTTTGTTAGATGTTTCCTATATCTTCAGCTTGAAAATGATATTGTCCAGCAACTTGCTGTGCATGTTGATAAATACATGGTGGGGGATACAAGGCATCTAGGATTTGAGTGAATGAAGGGACGAACTGTCCAAACAGCTTAACTAATAAATTTTAAAATTTAATACATAAACAGAGCAATTACGGGAAGGAAACATGGTGAATTAGCATCAAATCATGTATGGAAATCCAAATAAAGTAAGGATTAGAAATATTGGATTACGAGCACAAAATATTTTAAAATGTTTCAATATCTGTAAAGTTTCCACATTGTAAATTATGGTACAGGGATGATGTTGTGGCAATCCAAAGTTTGCCTCTGAGTAAGAAGCAATTGACAGTCATCGCATGGTTAAAAAAAACTTGTACACCTACTGTTAATTACTAGAATTGTGTGGCATGTTCAAATAATCAAAATGGCTACAGCAAAGGAGAAAGCTACCACTGTATTTGCACTGGACCTCTAGAAGAGCGAGTTCCCATGTGCCACTCCATTGCTTTTAGCCTCTAAACCTGGATTTCTTTCTTTTTCAGATAATAATCTGATTCCCTTTTGAAAGCCTTAATTCATCTTTTGCCTCCATCACATTCTCAAGCTGGGCATTCCAGGTCCTAAACACGCATCACTTGAAAACAAAATCCCCATGTTGCCATCGCTTCTTTTGTCAAATACCCTAGATCAGTTCCATCTGGTTCTAACCCTTCTACAAATAGGAACAGTTCCTTGTCTACTCTGTCCAAACCTCTTAAGTTTTTAAATATTTCAATCAAATCTCTCCTCAATGTGTTTTTTTTTTAAAATGTTTTTAATCCTCAAAATAGTCAAACTGCTTCTTTAAAAATTTCCTGTAATTTCTTTACTATAGTATCCAAAACCAAAATGTGTTCTGATCTATCAATTGGATTACCCTATATGTTGTACAGTAATGTGATTATGATTACATTGCTGCTGCTATCAACATGCCACGCTCAAAATAACTTCCTACATTAGAGCAGTGAAAAAAAATTCAGAAGTATTTTTTGTCTGTAATTTGGAATATCCAGAGGGCCAGTAGGGGTTTCTTAAAGCAATATATTTACAAAAATTCTGATTCTGTAAGATAACTTCTACCAGTACTGTTTCCAATTTTTTAATCCATGAAAAATGAACACAAGCAGACATAGGAAGGTGTGTCTTCCACTTCCAGTATACAATAGGCAGCTACTGAGGCTCACTCCATGAGTTCATTTTGACAAGGTTTCCTTTAGACTGCAATTCAGTCCTGAATGATAATAATAAAGGGAGCACTTATGATGGTAATTCACCTTTTCCTTGAATTTGAATTCAATTTTCTTCTTTTTTATAATAGGCTATAGGTGACAAATATGCGATGTGATAATGTGTAGACTTTCCACTCTGGAGTGATAAATGGGCTTTAACGTGCAAAGTTCTTAACAATGGCAGGGAGGTTAAGGGCAAGTAAATTCAGCAAGCTCTCTACAGAAATTCCATCTGTATGCAACAAGTAGTGTCAAAATGTAAATGGAAACTCACAACTCAGTGTAACTTGTGCTTGTCTGAACTTGCTGGGTGACTTGTATAGTGATAATAGTGTGTTGTTAGCACAGAGTCCCATTTCACAGCAAGTTACTTTCCAAATTGCATGAATCAAGTGAAGGCAAATGCACAAACTAATACTTATAAATTTCCAAACAAACAGTAGGACGCAATGTGATTTAAGTTACTCACTTCCAACACAGGACCTGTTCAAGACCACTAACAGACTCACTGGTTGACTGAAGCACACATTCTCTGTTCCATACTCTCAGCTTTCTGGATCCTGGAGGAAGAAATTTGTATTGAAATTAGATCAGATATGTAGAAATTAGGAAAATACAAGCGCTTTTGTACGTAAGTTTGGAAAAATGAAAAGTTGAGAAACAAAGACAAAAATAATTTCTCAGTATCCAGCAGAGTAAATATATTAAAGCTTGTTCAAAACTGATTAGTGTATCTTCTAATGAGTGAAGTTCAGTGCAATGAAAATATAGACATATCTAAGCTAAAGACATTTTCCTTCCCTAATCAGGGCAGGTAAAATCAGTCTAAATATTACACTTTTGCAAGGATTTGCTAAAATTCACAATGAATATTACTATTTAAAAACAAACATACTGTTTCAAAGATTATGTGACAATCTTCAATTCTAAAATTTGTTTCGCGGGGTACCATGAGTTTCAACTGCTACCCATAGGACACTACAGGAAAATGGTACATCTAAGGGAAAATTATCAGCTCCTAACCTGACTCCACAAAAAAATTTTCAACAATAACATGTTTTCTGTTTGACCAGCTAGTTATTCGATATTATGTTGAAAAGTTGTCAATTCCATTTACCTCAAAGGTAATGGATAACTTTGCCTTGTAGGAACAGGTCCCATTTTCCAATACCAGGGAATTTTAATCTATGCTGACACATCCGATACTTAGGGGTTCTCAGCTTTATGCAGAGATATTTTTGCAGATTATTTAATTTACATCATGCCAAATACAAACCAGTGATTGGTTTCCCACTCGGTACAGCTAGGATCACTATCCCCTTTACAGTTTTGGACAAAAGGTTATCTGGGGTTGCATGGGAAAAAGTTCAACCTGCTTGGACACAAATTAATCTCACATCATGGTTTTTAACCTCAGAGGGGTTGGAAGTCTACTCCTTGCACAAGATTTAATGGTTTGAGTAGCCACCTTCTGTGTTGTCATGAATCTATAATACTCTGCAGAAAGAAACCAATATTACAGCACAGACATGCTTCCCCTCGAGCCACATTTCCTACCCCGGGATAACTTAACCCTCTGATTTCCTTCAGTGAACCAACTGGCTAGGCAATTATTAAAAGTAGCTCAGTGTACTGCCAATCTTCCTGTTCAGAATTTAATTATCCAATCTGCCAAGATGGGATGTATTGATTCCAAATTTTCATCACTTGGTGTGTCTTCGTGGATTCAACAGAACCTAGCTGCTCTGCCTACCACCTTAACCACGTAAAGTGGCACTCGTTTGTCTTCAGACAATCAACAAGGATGTGAGTCTGTATTAGGTGAACAGCAGATAGGTAAAGCTAAAACAATTAGTATAAAATGAGCACACATGACACAGTAAGGATGCTGATCACATCCCACTGAGTAATAGTACCACTCATGAGAAGATGCTGACCTTAATGGAATTATACAGACATCAACCAAGGAAACATTCCCATGCCTGACTTTCAGATCAATCTGGCCAGTAGCAGCCCTGGATTTCAGAGTTTAATCATCAACAAGAGCATACATCAGAATGGAGCATGGGCATACATGGGAAGACTTTGTTTAGCAGCCAGCTTGATGTTGTAGACATCTACATCCAATGTCATGCACCAGGCATATCCATCATGATTGATTAACTTATTCCATCACTTGAATGATTTTGAACTGGTCTCACACATGTACAAATTATGAAAGTACCTCATGCTTCTATACATAGTTTAAGAAAAATTAGAAGAAGGTGAAAAACCACCTTAGGACTCTGGAAGGTTGGTATAGATCACAGCCCGCATTATCTCGAATTATTTCTTTTTTTTAATATATAAAGTCCATCTCATAACTTGGACTCAAATCTCTCAAATGGGTTGGAAGTAGCCCAAACCTTGCAAGACAACATAGAAGCAATATTTGTGCACAGACATGCAGTATTATAAAGAAGTCTAATTGCAATGTAATCTAGAAACAGTGCAAGTCATTCACTTGCTCTTTGTTCAAATGTCAAAACTGAAGTTAGATACTAACCAGACACAGGACAAATGGCATTGATTGCAAACAGCTGCCCATCTCCTCGCCAGGTCACACGCGATCTCCGATCATCCCAAGGAAATGCTGGCTGAATTTCCTAGTAAAGAGAAGAAATTTCATGATCAGAACTATAGCATATTTCTGAAGGCAATATATACTATTCCAAACACATGAAGGAATAGTTAAAGTTCTCTACCTTGACTGTTCAAAGCAGTGAATAGCTGAGACATTCAGAGCAGTCAATGTCCAAGTTTGACACCCAGGCTGTCCTGAGTTGAAATTGGGAGTTGAGAGTAGCAGTGCAGTGCTTCCCCCCACCGCCCCCCCCACCCCCCCCACCCCCCCCCACCCCTAAGATAGAACAGGAAAACATGTTCAACCCCCAGCTAAACAAACTAAATAGTTCACAGCAATTAACTCAGTTGAACATGAACTGTACAAGAGACATGGAAACTAGGTGCAAGAGTAGGCGATTCGACCCTTTGAACCTGTTCCATCATTTAATACGATAATGGTTAATCCTCCATCCCATATTCCCACTTTTCTCCTTACATCCCTTTATGTGTAGACAAAAGACTAGGTATAAAAATTCAGCATAAAACTTACTGTTGGCTTACGACGAGCTGCTTCCTTACCCTCTGTGCCATGGAACTGTGTTTCCTTCTTACCCCAACCGACAGTGATAAATTCTCCTTTAGAGTAAGACAATTTATAGGTACATATTATATAAAACTGCTGGAAGTAAGACATTATAATTTTATTTTTCTGTTAAGTTTTAAAAACAAAGCTAAGATAAAGGTATTGATTATCTCTCACTCTGTTACATTCTTTTATTTGCCAGATACCACACTTTTGCAGAAGAGAAAAGCAGAGGGGGTCTTTGAGTCTCCACTAAGGTCTGAAAGAGCTACTTGAAAGTTCGGCCCAGTAATCTGGAATTATTCTCCCTTTTGAAGTTGGCTGTAGAATCTATACTAAAGTTAGGTAACAAGAATGATTCTTGTCATGATTGTCACTGAATTATCTTAGAGAACAGAAGGAGGACATTCAGACCAATAGACTCGTGCCATATAAAGTGTGAAGGTGTGCACTGTGTCTTTGGCTTGGTTTTCCAGAGTGGCATTGACTTAAAAGGGGATTTGATCAAAACATGCAAATGTTCTTGTGTATTGGCACAAGGAGAGTCATGGGATAGAAGCAGTGAAGTTGGATTTGCTGACATTTTACTTTTCCTTGGAATAACCTGTGGGACAGCATCTTGGATGTGACAGCAAGAACTGAATGTGAGCTCTTCAGGAAGGCATTTGAAGCTGTTGTAGAACAATGAAATCACTGCAGAAGAAAGTAAAGATTTTAAGAAATAGCCCATAGATCACGTTTAAGGGATCAGAAAGAAATTTTTGACCTTTCCTGAATTGTCTATGGCTCTCCTTCTTGACTTCCTCAAGAGATGAAGGGAGAAAGGGGGATGGGTTCAGTAAGAATCAGGGTGGATTAACATTAGCATGATAGCCCTTCCTTACCCTGTGTACACATCAAAATCAAATTCTGATCTTAACCTGTACAGAATTATTGCATAGTAAAACAGTGGGTAACAATGATGTAAAAATAATATTTGTAAATTAGAGTGAATTTGTGACAGGATGTAGAACAAATCTGAACAGGTTGTTGCAAACCTTCTTCTAACTCAACAGTTTGAATGTAGTTCAGTTTATTCTGACAGAAATGTGCTCTTTTATTATTCACAAAATCTTAGCACAGTACATACAAATAACTGGGTGTTCATTTGGAATTTTATTTAAAAAGATAGGTGTTAAAATGTACTTGTGAAACAAGAGAGCTCACTCACCTTCACCAAAGCTATCTTGGTGGATTTTGACTTCAGTAATTGGATCAAAGTCTTTGGTCATCATTATTATGGTCTCCTGCCCTACAAAAGCAATAAATTTAACTTGGTGCTCTGGTCTTTTGCCAGAATAAGATACATAGTTAAAACAATGTTTCCACTTCACTTGCTGCTTTGTAACAGAAATACTCAACACAATAATGCTTTCTGAAGACGAGGTTTTGCTTCTAAGAACTGAATGAACCAGATTTGAATTGTCATATGTATTTGTTTGTGTTTTTGCTACCGTTGCAGTGGAAGTATCTCACTCCAGGAACATTATTTCACGCAACATATGTGTTGGGTTGTATTTTTAACTGCAAATCATTTTTACACTTGTCAAAAGGTGTTTCAATCAGACTGCATCTTTGGTTTGATTTTATGGAGAGGCATAGACTTAAAGGGAACATGCAAATGAATGGAATATTCTTGTGCATTGGTGCAAGGAATGTCATGGGATAGAAGCTGAATATGGATATGCAGCCTTTTATTTTTCTTGGAACAACTTGTGGAATGGCATCCTGGACGTGGTAATGAGGACTGACATACTTCTACAATTTTTACTCTTTTCTTTCATCATACAGGAATATGATACTGCAGTATCCCTTTGGTCCCTAACCTTTCCAATATACAGAGTGAGCGGTCCCAACTTTGAAAGGCTGTTGAAATGTAAAAGGCACCCTAAGCAAGACCAATTGTATCCTCACACAACATTCTCTCACATGTATGCAAATCTCAGGAGAGGGGAGATTATGGGGTCAGAAATCTGGCTGAACCTTTCCTTAGCCCTGGAGAGGCTAAGGCACAAAAACAACAGCAGCATCTTCTTGACATTGCAGATTTACCACTGGGAAGGAGGGACAAAGAGTTGAAGAAGTTAAGGATCATTCTCTGATGTTACTAACTTATTGCTGGAGATGGTTAAAGGTGCCCGAGGCCTCCCCATCCCTCCTGCAACAGCAAACTCCACTGGCTACACAGCAGAAATAAAGGTTAAGCTTGTAGGAGCAAGATAATGGTGAGACCAGATAGTTACAGATACAATAAGTTCATACAGAATTACTTGGGTTTTATAGAACTTGCTTGTGGGGCTGGCCACCAAGGTAAAGTTGGGATAAGTTCTATTTTTTCTGGAACCCACGTTGGTCACATACCCAAATAATCAAAGTAGCTAGCACAGACTAGTCAGCAATTCAGGAGGAATTCTAGCGCCTTACAAATACAAGATCTTTCATTATGCAGCTAGACCTTAAAAATCAATTGTGTTAACGTACATTCACTGGCCTTTCACCCCAAGAAAGAGAGATGGGCACGAATTAAAACCTTTGTCTTGTCCTCTTCACATCTTCACACCTCACCGCAACATCTCACACCTTGACTGATCCCACAACTTCTGAGGTATCTGCACTCTTCCAAGTCTGGCTTTTTTACACATCGTCAGTATTAATTATTCTACCACTGGCAACCTTGCCTTCAGATACATAGACTCCAAGCTCTGGAATCCTCTCCCTAAACCTTTCCTAAATCCACCCAAATGAGAACAGGGATCAAACCATATGCTATTGGCACAATCTAATGCACTGGCCATCCAGCTAACTAAGGACAACAGCAGCCCCTCCCCCACTCAACCTGAGAATCTTGACTTACGGTAGCTACATGCACATTTACATAAATGTAGCCTGGAGCAAAATATAACAATAGAAGCTTCAATGTCCTTTCCATCACATGGCTGACTAGGAATCTCTCCCACTCTTACCATATGCCGTTGACATATATTGGAAGGATTTTCCAGGAAGGGTATTAACCTGTTTGACCATGTTATGAATGCACCTTCTTTGGCCACCATGGCCTGAGGCGTGATTTAAACCTGGACCTTCTGGCTCAGATGCAGGAACACAATGCACTGCACCACAAGATCTCCCTAACCAGTCTTTACAGAGAAGGAAAAGAGACGTAGATCTATCATAGGATATTACAGGAGCAGCATTGTCATTCACGACATATATTTGCAAAATTTTCAAAAAAGCTATTTGTTTAATCCTATTCCCCTTCAGATCAACACATACCTGTGGTGAGCACAACAAGTTCCTGGTCTGGACTCCAGCTCATCCCAGTCAGCCCACTGTCAACACTGCCAACACATTCCAGCTAGAGGAAATGACAGAAACTTACAATTAACTACAACACTTCTGTAACTATATCATTATATACTTTCTCACCCCCTTTAATGTCTGCTCCAGAACCACATTTTGACCCAAAGCCCTGAGCATGAGAATCCAGTTGCTCCTCAACTTCTTAAGATTCTGAGTTCATACAAAACTATGTTGCCTGCATCCCATCTCGCACCAAGTACTGGGAGATGGTGATATATTGGCAATGTTACAGTGCTAGTAATCCAAAATCCCAGGGTAATGTGCTGAGAACAGGAGTTTGAATCCCACCAGGGCAGATGGCGATACAATATGGAATAAAAAGCTAGCCTAATAGCAAACATAAGAATCACCATTGATTGTTGTTTAAAAAAAAGCCATTCTGGTTCACTCATGTACTTCAGGGAAGGAAATCTATTATCCTTACCAGGTTGGCCCTACAGCTATGTGGTTGACTCTTAACTGCTCTCTGGGTAATTACAGATAAGCATTAATGCTGGTCCAGCCAACGACATCTACATCCCATGAATGTATAAAAAATGTTTGTTGCTCCAGCATCTGCGTGCTTATTAATACTCATCTGACAAGGTCATGGCTTTACAACTGTCAGCTTATTTTCTAAATGACTCCAAGGGCTTGCCACTCCCTGTTTCTTGAACCTGCTCTGGTCCCCTCCAACCAAGATCTCTGTATGCCTACAATTCTAACTTATTGTAGATTCCTCATTTTAATTACTCCACCATTGGCAACCATGTTTTAGATGTACTGGCCCTAATTTCTGAAATTTCCTCCCTAAATGTCTTCACCCCTCCCTTTCTCTTGCACCTCCTTTAAGATGCTGTTTAAAACTTTGACCAAGTTTTTGGTCACTTGTCCACTTGTGTGGCACAGTGTCAAATTTAATTTGTCAATACTCCTCTGGAACAGTTTGGAATGTTTTATTATGTCTAAGGTGCGACATAAATGAAAGTTATTGCTGTTGATTCTTTACGGTTGCTTGGCACCTTTCATTTTTAAGAAATATAAGCCATCATCTGACCAGCTTCACATTGCTAAAAAGCATGTTTATAAATAAAGATATTTATCAGATAATATTTATTTCACTAAGACCATCACATTAAGTTTTACCTGATTTGAGTTTAGATTATAAAGTATAACATCCCCTGATCCAGTAGCTACACACACAGATTCCTGGTCTGGAAGGTCCTCAATACCAACAATACACCCAGTGCCATCTTTAGGGAGAAATGCTTCTTCAACCAGGGATACTTTTCTGACTACCTGTAGGGGGAGAAAGGAAAGAAATGAATCAAAGTCTTCTTGAATAAACTTTTAAATTTAAGGCTGATTCACTTACTCAACACTCAATAAAAGCACACTAAAACTTGTAAATATCAAAGATCCTATGTTACTTGACATCAGTTGCCTCTTTTACAGGAATGCTTATTTTCAAAACAGTCGTTGCCGTCATCATTTTAAAAAACCAAAATCAACATATGAAAAGTACTTTACTCAATGGACTTCAGTAAGGCATTCAACAAGGTTCCTCATGGAAGACTGGTTAGCAAGGTAAAATCACATGGAATACAGGGAGAACAAGCCACTTTGGTACAGAACTGGCTCAAAGGTAGAAGACAGAGGGTGGTGGTGGAGGGTTGCTTTCCAGACTGGAGGCTTGTGACCAGTGCTGTGTCCACTGCTTTTTGTCATTTATACAAATGATTTGGATGCAAACAAAGGAGGAACGGTGAGTAAGTTTACAGATGACACCAAATTTGGAGGTATAGTAGACATCAAAGAAGGTTGCCTCAGAATACAACGGGATCTTGATCAGATGGGTCAATGGGCTGTGGCGTGGCAGATTGAGTTCAATTTAGATAAATGTGAGGTGCTGCATTTTGGAAAAACAAATCAGGGCAGATTTTAATGGTAAGGTTCTGGGAGTGTTGCTGAACAAAAGAGACCTTGGAGTTCAGGTTCATAGTTCCTTGGAAGTGGAGTCATAGGTAGATAGGATAGTGAAGAAGGCATTGGTATGCTTTCCTTTATTAGTCAGGAGTATAGGAGTTGGGGGGTCATGTTGCAGCTGTACAGGACATTGGTTGAGCCACTTTTGGAATACTGCTTGCAATTCTGGTCTTCCTGCTGTAGAAAGGATGTTGTGAAACTTGAAAGGGTTCAGAAAAGGTTTACAAGAATGTTGCCAGGGTTGGAGAGTTTGTGCAATAGGGAGAGGCTGAATTGGCCGGGGCTGGAGTGTTGGAAGCTGAGGGGTTACCTTATAGAGATTTATAAAATCATGAGGGGCATCGATAGGTTAAATAGACAATGTCTTTTCCCTGGTGTGGGGAAGTCCAAAACTAAAAGGCATAGGGTTTAAGGTAGAAGGGGCAAGATCTAAAAGGGACCTAAGGGGCAATGTTTTCACGTGGAGGGTGGTACGTGTATTGAATGAGCTGCCAGAGGAAGTAGTGGCAGCTGGTACAATTACAACATTTTAAAGGCATCCAAATGGGTATACAAATAGGAAGGGTTTAGAGGGATATGAGCCAAATGCTGGCAAGTAGGACTATATTTATCTAGGATATCTGGTTGGCGGTGGGTACGTTAGACCAAAGGGTCTGTTTCCATGATGTATTTCTCTAAGACTCTAATAACTATAAAACAGGGAAGCTGGTTTACTCCTCGGAGTAAGACATGCTGACATTCAATCCCAGAGATTCAGCCCTTTCTCTGCAGCTTTGCATTCTGGGTACGTAAATTCCCCATGCTGCAAAAGTAATTATTTTCACAAACCCGATGTTGCCTCATTTGGACTGGTATACAATGATCTTGTAAGAATTCAAGGACAGAAGGAGGAGGGGCCTTAGACTTTTTGGACCTACACTGCTATTCAATGGCATCAAGGCTAGTAGTCTACCTCAACTCTCCCTTTCTGTATTGTCCCCATAACCCTTCTTCTCATCAGTTCGCAGAAATTCTACAAACATCTATCTGGAATAAACATCCTTAATGACCGATCATTTACAGCTCTCTAGGGGTGGAGAATTCCAAAGGTTCACAACCTTTACAGTGATAATATTTTCCTTCAATAGTCATTTTCAAAAGGGAATTCGATGTAGACTTGAATGCATCAAAAGTTATGAGGAAAAATAAAGAGGGGAAAACAGCAAACTGGATAGGTCATTTAAACAGACAGCATGGACAATTTGGATTGAATGGCTTCAGTATATTTCCTATGTTATAACGAAAGAAAACATTTTAAAAGTTCCTCATTGTCTATGAAGCTCTTTTGGATGCCTCAAGCTTCGAAAAGGTGTTAAGTAGTACAAGCCTTGATATATATCATGTCTGTCACACTGGCCCTTATTACACTGTCTAGCTGATATACCTTACAAACAATAATGCACTTACAACTCCCAACTTTCTGCAGCTGAAATGCCAGGTCTCATTTTAAAATACAGAACAGTGTCACCATTTATTAATTAACAAAGTACCTAAGGGGGAGATCTCTCAGCTGAGAGGCAGTATTCACTTTGCAACACACAGTATCCTAAATGGCTTTCTCCTACAAGAATTGACATTGCAGGGTTCAAAATTGTCACATAAAAATCCACAAGTATTAAAATAGATCTGTACCTGCTCAGTGTGTGCGTTGAGTTCGGTGATTCCTTGGTTTGATCCCACAAGCACCGTCCCTGTATCTACCCGTATAGTGAGACATTGGGGCTTGCCCAGACCTTGCCACCTGCTGCAATGCAGGCTATGCAGCAATTTCAGATTCCGCATGGCTAGTGCTGTGAAGGATTTTTCAAGTGAGCAGAGATAAACATGAACTCACATAATCAGTGATATAATCAGACACAGTAATTTGTGTAACTTACGATCAAACAATTCATAGCTTAACAGAGCTAACACAGTGCTGACAAAATATAGAGGTGTGAAGCTAGGTAACTTCTTTTCACAAGAGCCATCATAGGTGTGATGGTTTAAAAGGCCTCTCGGTGTTACAGGTCCTCATTATTATTAAAATACCAAAAAGGTAAAACAAAAATCCCAATGATCCAAGGCACCCATTGACATTGAACTTCAATGCCTTGGACCAAAATTCACAAAAATTGATTTTCTGGTCTTGATAACATTAATTTATTGTGTGCAATTTGACTGTTGCATCTCCTACATTAGAATAATGATTCCACATCAGTAAAGTATTTCATTGGCTTTAAAATGTATTATGATGGCCTGAGGTCACGCAAAGTGCTGCATCATTAATAAGCATCTTCCTTCTTTCCAACTAACTTTTAATTTCCTTCTTCTTTCTAGACCCATGTTTGATGCACAGTCTGTGCTAATTAAGGTAATTAAGATTGCTGCAATCAACTTTGTTCCCATAATTGAAAGAAAATATTTTTAAAATCTGGGCTCACACTCGCTGGTATTCAGTAATATTGCCTCCTTCTTTGCTGCTTATGTAGAGATAAGGATTGCCAGGACCCATATTCATCAATATCATAGAGCCTTCCGACTATCAGGGTCAAATCACATAAGTCAGTTAGCAACCTGGATAAATTAGGGGTGAGGGGGAGAAACAGAAACTTAGGGTAGAGACGAGGGACAAATGAAAGTTGGAAGGAAATAGTTGTATTCTGGGGCTGAAGGCTCTATAAATTAGTCTAACTGTGCAAGTTCAGCCTCTGGCTGACTGTGGAGAAGTGTATTTGTAAACCATGATTACAAAGCTGAAACTGGGACAATAGTTTATTGGGCAGCAGTGATTGCCATGCCCTCATATACTTCAGAAACTTGAACAACCTACTGCAAGTGCCTCAAAGCAGTAGCAAAGGTACCAGTAATAGTAGCAAAGTACTACTACTGGTACCTTTGCAAGATGCTTCAAATCCAGTGGCCAGAATGGCAATCCAACAGCAGATTCCTCTCTCATGCCACCTTTGCGACCATTAAGATGTTGACTATTCAAAACCAGCTCTGTACAGCAAGGAATGTCTTAAGTACACTTCACATCCAAAGCAATTTTTCTGAATCCTTGACAGCAAACTCCAAGCAGTACAGCAGAGACACTTTAAAGATGGGGAGTCCAAAACTAGAGGGCAGAGGTTTAAGGTGAGAGGAGAAAGATTTAAAAAAAGGTACCAAGTGGGCAATATTTCCACGAAGAGGGTCGGAGAGGAGACCCTGGCTTGTAAAAGAAAAAGGTTTATTTTGGATGGCACCAAGTATATCGAAGGGACTTCATTTGGAACTTGCAGAGGTGAAATCGAGGAGTTGGGGGAGCACACAAACCTCCAACCATTGCACCCAACCCTTCCAAGGACCACAGGGCCTATATGTGGTAGATCACGTATGGACTAAGTCAACTCAGAAGTCAGCAATGATCACGAAGTCCTGCTTAAGCAGCAGCAAACGAGTCACAGGGCTCTGCCAGATGAGGGGAGTGGTACAGTACTGATGGTGATAATCCCAAACCTGATGCCCCCAGTCCCGCAGCACAACAATTTAAGCAGAGATCAAACCCTCAATCAACAGGAATATGATGGGATCAGATACAGCCCTAAGGAACTCTGGGTTTGTCTGTCACTCTCTCTCTCTCTGCCCCCATACCCCATCCCCCGGCCGCAGCTTTGAGCCATAAGCACACTGAGCGCCTTATGGAAAATCTCTTCCCACCTTCTCCGTTCTCAATCCACTGAAATCCTGGGAATGTTCCCCCTCAAACCATCAGCAAATCTTCACCCAGCCCCCACCACAGCAGCGGCCATGCCGGACCCAGGCGACCTCTGACCTCATCCAACAACAACCGGCCGCTCACTCCACATCGACCGCCCCCTGCAGCTGAGGAGGGCGCCTTGCACCCCCAGCGTACTGCGCTGGTTGTAATTATGTCTGGGAATGGTGAGAGCCTGACTGCTAACTGAGAAATGTTATACTCGCTGTAATTATGTCAGGGCAAACTGACTGGCTGCAATAATAACCGGGAATATTGACAGGCTGCTAAATTCTGCACTGTACTCTTTTATAGTTGTATCTCGGAGCAATGGTTCGCATGGGACTGGTGTTACTGGCTGGTGAGGTATTTATTGCCTTTGAGAAAGTGGTGACTCTCTTCCTTGAATCCTTGCAGTCCACGTGCTTTAGGTAAACTTACAATGACGTTAGAGACAAACTCCAGGTTTTTGACCCATAACACTGAAGGGATGGCAGTACATGACCAGTTCAGGATGGGAGGTGGTCTCGTAAATGGTTGTGTTCCTGTGTATCTGCTGCCTTTCTTCTGGATGTTAATGGCTGTGGGTTTGGAAGGTGTGCCTAAGGATCTGCAGTGCACCTTGTATGTGGTTCACACAGCTGCTACTGAGCATCAATGGTGGATTGAGAAATGAGCTGAAAAATACTACTATACTGGCTGCAGTTATAAGAGAATACTGGCCGGCTGCAATTATAATTGCAAATTGAAATCCAGACAACATGACGATCTGTGGAAGAAAATAGAGGGCTTTGAAATGTGGTTGCTAAGATATTTGAAGATAAATTCCGTGCACAGTTTATGAGGCAAAGTGCTTGAACTTGGAAGAACAAAATTACCTCTCAAAAAGTGACATTCAGAAAATAAAATGTCAGTATTTTGGCCATTTGATCAGAGCTGAAAAGATACAAAGTTCTCTTCACAAGATCTCCAGGTAGAAAGAATGTATAATAAAATAGTTCAGAAGAGGAATTGAATATAAAAGTTTTATTGCAACTGTATAGATTAGATTCTCCACAGTGCAGAAACAGACCCTTCGACCCAACAAGTCCACACTGAACCACCCAGACTCATTTCCCTACATTTACCCCTGACTGATGCACCTAACACTATTGGGTAATTTAGCATGGCCAATTCACCTGACCTGCACATCTTTTGGAATGTGGGAGAAAACCAGAGCCCCCGAAGGAAGCCCATGCAGACACGGGGAGAATGTGCAAACTCCACACAGACAATTGCCTGAGACAGGAATAGAACACGGGTCCCTGGCGCTGTGAGGCAGCAGTGCTAACCACTGAGCCACGTGCTGCCCACAGGGTCTTGGTGAGATCATATCTGGAGTGCTGTGAACTGTGTTGGTAACCTATTTGAAAAGAAAATAACATGAGAATGTTCACTCAAACCCCCATTGCAGGAATGAGTTATCTTATGAAACAAGTTTAATAGATTGGAGCTATACCCACTGGGGTTTTGAAGAATGAGAATCATATTAAATCATAAAAGATTCTGAGGGAACTTGATAGTGTGAGTGTCCCCAATGCAATATGCTCTCCCTGCCTTTCATTTAGGCACAATGTATAGAAAATGCAAAAACAATACTAAAAGAACATTTATAAAACTTAAATAAGACTGTTGATAACATCATCTGTAATGTACTCCAGTCCCTGCAGGCCATCAAGTGTACCAGTGCGCTCCCTTTCTAGAGTTGCTTGGGTATGGACAAGACCATAGAAGACGGACAGGCAGTTAAATCAACAGCCCCTTGTCTTGTGGGTTGACTCCAATCTGAATCTGTGAATAGTGGGGTACAGTATTAGAGTCTTGGAGAGAAGGTAAAGGAGAAGAAGCTGTTTTAATCAAGTAAATTGCAAAGTAGTGACTGACATTCAGGAGTTCTTCACACAGTTAGTGAAGTAAGACTGTGAGTTTAAGGTCAAGACCTGAGTTAACACTCCTGGTGTTGTACTGAGCGAGTGCTGCAATGTGAAGGGTGCCTCAGGAGATCACATTGTCACTTCTTTTTTGAAACTGGAGCTGTGAGTTGGGTATGGTGATAGATATGTGAAAAATGTATAGTCATGACACTCTGGTCATTATGGTGCTGGGGAGACTGCACTTTTGCTGCACATCATTTTGTATGTTTAATATTAGTCACTTACGGTCACTGAAGGAGTATTGTACTGTCAAAGGTGCTAGCTTTCAGATTTGACTGCTGCCTTGTCAATTTTCAAATGTGAATGCAAAATGATCTGTATCGCTATTTCAAAGAAAAGCAGGAGAATTCGTCAGGAAGTGTTAATCAAAATAGGTTATTGGCACATGATTGTGCATATTGCAATTTGTGACATCTTGTTGTGTGCAAATGGTGACCACATTTCTAATATTCCAGCAGTAATTAAGTCAAAATATTTACTGACTGCAAAATATTTTGGAATGAGACAAAAAGATTGCAGATGCTGGAATTCAAGGTAGACAAGCAGGAGACTGGAAGAATGCAGCAAACCAGGCAGCATCAGGAGGTGAAGAAGTCAATGTTTCAGATGTAACCCTTCTTCAGGACGAGGGCTGGTGTAAGGGGAGCTGCTGATAAAGGGGGTGTGGGAGAAGATTTTGGTTGGGAAGAGGGGTGGAGTGGTGAGGTTGGGATAGATGAACACAGGTAGAGGTCAATGGGACGAATGAATGGGTTTGGTAGCTCGAAGGAAGAGTTGATCAGAGAAATGGAAGGGAGCGGGAGGGGCTGGAAAGGGGGATGAGAAAGGAGGTTATATTAATATTGAGTCATCTTGGATGTAGGCTGCTGAGGTGGAAGATTAGGTGTTGTTCGTCCAATTTTCATCTGATTTGTTGTGGCAATGGAGGAGACCAAGGATGGTCATGTTGTAAAGGGAGTGGGAAGGGGAAATAAAATGGTTGGTGACTGGGAGTTCAGGTCGGTCCCTGCAGGCCTGGCTGAAATACTCAGCAAAACATGCCCTGAGTTTACGTATGGTCTCACTGATGTAGAGAAGACCATATTGGGAGCACTGGACACAGTAAATTAGGTTGAGGAAAGGTGAGTGAACCGCTGTCTCACCTGGAAGGACTGTTGGGGGCCTGGCAGGTTTTGCATTTTTTACAGTTGCAGGGGAAGGTACCTGGGGGTTTGGAGGATTTGGTGGGGAGAGTGACGCGAACCAAGGATTGGCGATGAGAATGGTCCTTGCAGAAAGCAGAGAAGGGAAGGTGTTCTTGGTGGTGGGGTCTAGTTGGAGTTGGCAGAAGTGTTTAAGGATGATATGCTGTATGCAGAGATTGGTGGGGTGGTAGGTGAAGATACGGGGGACCCTGTCTTTATTGCATTTGGAGGGGAGGTTTAGAGCAGTGGAATAAGGAATGGAGGAGGTGTGATGGAGGGCTTTCTGGATGACAGAGGGAGAAAAAGCCCATTGTTCAAAATAGGTGGACATCTGGGATGCTTGGGAGTGGAATGTCTCCTTGTCTAAGCAGATGCAGCAGAGGCAGAGGAATTGGGAAAATGGGATGGAGTTCTGGCAGGAGGTGTAGTCCAGGTAGTCTATGGGTTTATATTAAATGTCCGTCTGACACTGTCGGCGGAGGTGGAAGTGGAAAGGTGAGGAAATGGGAGGGAGGTGTCTGAGATAGATCTGGGACTGGAAGTTGTGGGCGAAGTCGATTATCTGCTCCAGTTGAGCCTGGGTGCAGGAAGCAAAACTGCTACAGTCATTGATGTAACGGCAGAAGAGTTGGGGCAAAGTGCCTGTGTAGGTATTGAAGAAGGACTGTTCAATGTAGCTGACAAAGAAGCAGGCATAGATAGGGCCCATCCGAGTACCCATGGCCACCCCTTAGATTTGGAGGAAATGGGAGGAGTAAAGGAAAAGTTATTAAGGGTGAGGACTAGCTTAACAAGGCGGAGGAGGGTATTGGAGAAGGGGGACTGGATTGGTCTGGATTGGAATGTCCTAAGGTTGTGAAAGATGCTATTAAAATACAAGATTCACTTTCCTGTAAAACAGTAAATGCTGCAAACTATCATCAGATTAAGTAGCAGCTGTGGAGAAATAGGCTGAGCATTTTCAATATTTCCTACTGTTGTTTCAGAGGTCCAATATCTTCGGTACTTTGCTTTTGATTAAACGTGCATTGGACTTTTATGTAACTTAATGGAAGAAAACTCCTAGAGTCATATAAAAATGAGCTTAATGCCTGCTGAGTCATCTGATGTTACACAAATCATGAAATCTGGAAAACAGCATCTGCATTTTGAGGGAGTGATCATACAATCATACAATCCCTACAGTGTGGAAACAGACCATTTAGCTCAACAAGTCCTCACCGACCCTCCATTGAGTGACCCACCAACATCCATTTCCCCTGACTAATGCACCTAACTTACACATCTCTGGACACCGTGGGCAGTTTAGCATGGCCAATTCACCTAACCTGCACATCTTTGGATTGTGGGAGGAAACTGGAGCACCCGGAGGAAATGCACACGGGCACAGGGACAACATGTAAATTCCACACAGACTGTCACCCGAGGCTGGAATCGAACCTGGCCCCAGTGCTGTGAGGCAGTATTGCTAACCACTGAGCCACTATGCCGTGAAAGTGATGACAGCAATGATTATATTGGTCTGGCAACCCCACATTGTAAAAATTCACATCTTTTCGCTCACTGAGGTCTCTGCACTCCTCCAACTGTTACCACTTGTCCATTTCGGATGTTCTTTTCCTAGACATTGAAGGCCCTGCTTTCACCTATCTGGGCCCTAAGTTCAGAAAGTCTGCCTTTAAACACATCTGCTTTTCTCTTCATAAAACCAAACACTGTCCCATCTTTTAGTCGAATTCCCTAATAGGTTCATGTACACTCAATATAAACTTTTGTCTGACAATGCTCTATGAAATGCTTTTACAAAGTTGAGAGCACTATATAAATAAAAGTTTTTCTTGCTAATATGTTTGGCCAGGCAAGAGAGATTACCATCAGTTTATGCTTGGCCTGTGCTCAAAAATGCAAGAACTCGACACAAGAATCTGACAACATTATCAGAGGTTCTTGCACAATATTAGAAAGTTTGATCAGTAAAAAAAGCAATGTCCTACAAATCTATAGGCGGAAAGGAACATAGCGAAATCCTTTTAATTGAAAATGTTTCTGGAGCTTTTTTGGAGAACATAAACAGTTTTAACATTATTGCACCAAACTAGGGGCAAAATTAAAATAAACATCTTGCAAAATAAAAAAAAACTTAAAAGAGACTTAAAGGAATGGAGAGAGGTTGACCAGAAATTTGCGTAATTATGGAAGATTTTTCAGACTTGTAATTCCCAGGAGCTTTGCCTTATGGATGTAGGTTTGCTTGCTGAGCTGAAAGGTTCATTTCCAGATGTTTCGTTACCTTACTAGGTAACATCTTCAGTGGACCTCATGCAAAGCAATGCTGAAAATGCCTGCTTTCTATTTATATGTTTGGGTTTCTTTGGGTTGGTGATGTCATTTCCTGTGGTGATGTTAGTTCCTGTGGTGAAGTCACTTCCTGTTCCTTTTCTCAGGGGGTGGTAGATGGAGTCTAACTTGATGTGTTTGATGATAGAGTTCTGGTTGGAATCCCATGCTTCTAGGAATTCTTGTGTATGTCTTTGTTTGGCTTGTCCTGGGATGGATGTATTGTCCCAGTCAAAATGGTGTCCTTCCTCATCTCTAGTGAGAGAGAGTCATGTCTTTTTGTGGCAATTCAAAGAAACCAAAACATATAAATAGAAAGCAGGAATTTTCAGCATTGCTTTGCATGAGGTCCACTTAAGATGTTACCTAATAAGGTAACGAAACGTCTGGAAATGAACCTTTCAGCTCAGCAAGCAAACTTACATCCAAAACCTCTACCTGAGCTAAAAATCTTCACAAAATTCGCTAAGCTTTACCTTAATTTCGAGGGATTAATACAAGCCTAAATAACTCTGCTGTCACCAGAAGAAATAGGAGCAGGAGTAGGCCATTCAGCCCCTTGAGACATCTCTTTCAACAAAATTAATTGTCCATAATCATATAGAAGGATGGAGGACAGGCTTGGAGGGTTGGTGCATCCTGCTTCTATACTCTATATTTCTAAAATACCTTTCAACCTCTGCTTTCCCACATTCCGAGGTACAGAATTCCAATGATTCACAACCTTCTGAGTGAAAAGAAATTCTTATCTCGGACAGAAATGGACAACTTCTTAAAGTGAAGACGAAAGAGAAAATGCTGGAAAATCTCAGCAGGTCTGGCAGCATCTGTAAGGAGAGAAAAGAGCTGACGTGTCGAGTCTAACTGACCCTTTGTCAAAGCTTTTTTCTTTTGGTTTCAGCTTCCAGCATCCGCAGTAATTAAATTGAAGACTTTGAAGCAATAGTTTGGATTTCAGCCAGTGAAAATATCCGTCTACTTTGTGCAGCCTGTCAGAATTGCTGTTTGTACCTGCTCTCTCCAGTAAAACATGACCATTGTGAAAGTGAAACTGTTCAGTTTTGATGTTCGCAGTATGATGTTTGCCCTGCGATTAAACATCTATTTGTACACGCAAAATGCAGGTCGTTTTATTTGTACAACTGAACTTCAAACAATTCCAGCAAACGTTATCACTCCGTTCCGGATGGAACGGAAATGTAGAAATACTGACATGAATTAGAAGCAACAATCAGTGATCTATGCCTCGAGTCCGTCATTCATTAAAATCACAACTGATCTGTTAATGGCCTCAGCTCAACTTCCCCGTCTATCTCTCATTCAAACTTTGATACTATGTTTGTCGCGTTCATGAATTTACAATGTACAGTATGTGAAGTGCCTTTATAACCCAAAACATCTGGACATATAAATTAGGAGGAGGTTGTTCGGGGGGTGTTGGTTTGAACTTGTTTAAAGTTGATTACTGCAATTAAAAGTTTTGCAATTCGACGTTATGCAACACGGCCGCAGTGTTTCCTTCGGTTGTCCCGGTAACGTTTCTAATTTCCGAGCATTGGGATTTCCCGAGGTGACTTTTTTTTTTGGCTGCTGAGTCTGTTCGCATTAATTGGCGGTGCCGCGTGTGGCTTGGAGTTTCCTGGGTCTGGAAACTGGAGAGAGAGCGAGGGACAAGTTTCAGCAGCGGCTGGAGGATGTGAGGGAACGCGCCTGCAGCCAACCTCCACCCAGGAAACTCGGGAAAGGCCAGCCCAGTGCGTGTCGCTGTACCCTGGCGCAACGTTAAATCGGCGAGAGATCAAGGCGTGGGGACGGGGAGTCGGGAAATGCGTTGTGCCCAATTATAAATGTGGGCGCACCCTGAATACAGGAAAGATTGAAATGTAGACAGGATATGCAAATACTGCACTACAGCTGGGAGTAAAGAGAATACTTCAACTTAATTGGAATTGAATAGATTAAGCTGTTGAACTGTTAAAATAACCAACTTATCACCGCCGTTTACTGAGTTGAAAGCTAAAGATTATATATAACTCTTATGGCCGACCTTTTCTGGCCTCGTTTATTCACATCAAGAGCACTAGATGTTCAATCCTAAATCTTGTACTGTACATTAGAACTTCTAAAGCTTGTTTCTTGTTTAATGCGATTTCTCAGAAGCCAATTTGCCATCAAATTAATGTCAACAGTGCCTTCTGACATGCTCATCCATTATCTGTATTTTCACTGACAGTAGAGTGTTGTGTGTTTACCAGACAATGATGGCAGATGAATTGGAAGTGGGCAAGCCTGGTCCAACTGCAGAGTGGTCAGAAGAGCTGGGTGTACAAGCAAGGAGTGGCGCTGCGATTGAAGATTCGGTGGAACTCTGTGAGCCCGATGACCTGGCGAACTATTTGGAAATAAAATCTGGAGCAAGGGACCCGGACAAAAAGCTGTGCGGCTACCTCAACAAGCTGGGAGGCAAAGGGCCGCTAAAAGGCTGCAAGACCCGCTGGTTTGTGTACGACCAGAGGACATGCCATCTCTATTATTTCCGAACAGCCCAGGACAATAGCCCGTTAGGGAGAATGGACCTGTCCAAGGCTGCCTTCAATTATTGCGTGGAGGCAGAGGAAGGAACATTTGAAATCTCAACTCCAGAAAAGGATTATACACTGAAGGTGAGTGTTAAATCACAGACATGTTAAGTTTGCGGCTCAATGTGCGGAAAAAAAATGCCGATTAACTTTCGGATCGTGCATTTTATTAACATAATCAGTGTTTAAGGAGTAAGAGAAAACTTGTTAGCAACAAAAAAAACTTAAACAAACTCATCAGGTTTTTCCATGCCTTACATGAGAGAGTAATTCCCCTGTCAGGCTCTCTCTTATTGTCTTTGTATCCAATTTTAGCAGTTTATATCTGTAGTACAGTGGTTGGAATGGGCTTTTAAAACGTGTAATTTTGGATACTGCAAAACATTGTGGTCTCCTGTGATTCTGCATCCTCATAACGTAATTGACTGACTCCCAAATTGACTTGTGAATTTGGCTGTGGATTCTGTGGTATCATGTAAAAGCTTTGCAACATTCTGAAAAATTAAACTGTAATCACAGATTTTGCCTTCGTGTGGTAAAATACGTCAAAAGGCAATTTCTGACTCCTCCTCGACTTTCTAACTCCTGCAAGCTAATAAAAGTTCTGAAGTATCATACTGAAATCAAAACTTTAGTTCTATTTCTCTCCCCACAAACAGCATCCTCTTTTTGTTCATGCGAGCCAATGCAGTGTTTGAACTCGTTACTCCAAGCACTTGTTTGGCTGCTCAAGCAAATAATTATTTTTGCCTAGCTGAAGCCTCGGAATTGTTTGTCCCACAACATTGAATGCAAGTCACCATTTTTATTAAACGGAAGAATAAATTCCATTTTAGATGAGATACGTAGTGAATCTCGGGTGATTTTATCTGCAAGATTTAGTCATTAATAATCAAAGTATTTGCTCCAGAAACAATAACAATTTTATGTGGTGGTAACGAGATGTTTGTGCATCTTGGTTTTGTGTGTGTAACTTTGCTGCTACAACAATCCAAATGAGGTGGAAGCTTTCAGGGACAGATCCTATTGAGGTAATGACATCGTATGACTCTTTCCTGAATGGTCAAGCTAAATTTGACAATTACGCTGTTTATAAGATTAGATTCCCTACAGCATCGGCCCAACAAGTCCACACCGACCCTCCAAAGAGTAACCCACTCACCTCTGCCTATCACTATTGTGAGAAACAAAGCCCACTCACTTCAATAATTTCAGTCCGAGACAAGATCTGAATCAGTAGTGTCATTTATTTTACACTTGCAAGTGGGTGTGATGTCCAGTGCCTATAAGGTAGAGGACATACACACACCAAATTCAATTCATACACAACATTTATATGATTTGATGTCTATTGTTTTACACTGCTCCTCCCCTGCTTACATCGTCCACTTCCCTAAGACTGGCCCCCATTACCCCTGTTTACCTCTTGCCTTATCCGGCCTTGTCTGTGATAAAATGCTTATTTCTGGTCTCACAAGGCTGTTTGACCTTATCCTGCTATAGGTCATTGTTAGGCATATCCTTTCTTCATCATTATCTACCCCTTTCATCTGTGCCTTTCCCGAGGCCGTTCTGATCCCTATGACCCTTTTAATTGGGGTTTGTTCCTGTGTTTTTGTAAAAGTGGGAAGCAGATGTTTATACCTACTGTTTGTACAGGCGTATCTAGCTTAACTTCATCCCCTCACAACATCTTATCTACTTGCCCATAATGTCTACCTTCTGACATACAGTTTTAGCTAATACAAAAACAATTATATATTTCCTCCACATTGTTTCCATTCTTGTTGACTCAGCTCTTGGCTAAAACAATTACACACTGGTGTGAGTTCATTTTACTTTGTAAGATGGAATTGCAGAATTGCAGAAGTAACATTAATTTACCTATATCCCACACTATGGACAATTTAGCATGGCCAATTCACCTGACCTGCACATTTAGATTAGATTACTTACAGTGTGGAAACAGGCCCTTCAGCCCAACAAGTCCACCCGACCCTCCGAAGAGCAACCCATCCAGACCCATTCCCCTACATTTACCCTTCACCTAACACTATAGGCAATTTAGCATGGCCAATTCACCTAACCTGCACATTTTTGGTCTGTGGGAAGAAAACTGAGCACCCAGCGGAAACCCACGCAGGGCAAACGTGCAAAGTCCACACAGACAGTTGCCCGAGGCTGGAATCAAACCTGGGACCCTGGTGCTGTGAGGCAGCAGTGCTAACCACTGAGCCACCATGCCATCCTAAGATAGTGCTGGTGAGTTCAGAGATGAAAATCAAGGATGTTGCTGCTGTTCATCTGGTCAGTTCTGTAAATAAGTTTGCCTTTCCTATAAGCAACACATCATTAGGGATAGGAGCTAGGATTGGCCAATTGATCCTTAGTACCCAAATGACCTCTGAGTAGATCCTAACTGAGCATTCACAGTTTTCTATGGTGGAGATTTCCAAAGCTTCAAAGCCCTCTGAGTGAAGAAATTTTTCCTTGTTTCAGTCTTAACTGGCTAATGCCTTATCCTGAGACTGTGACCTTATGTTCTAGAATCCCCACCAGGGGAACTTTCCCATGATCTACCTATCAAGTGCCTCAGGAACTATGTGTTTCAGTTAGGTGACCCTCATTCTTCTAAACTCTGGGCAATACATGCCTTCTCCACTTGATCCCTCCTTTATAATACAATCCCCTCATCCTGATCTTCCATCTAGCGAAACAAACATGTCTTCAGGTATGTTCTTACCAGCACCACACATAATTATAGTCAGAATTGTTTACTCTTACACTCCAAATCCTTCATAGCAAAAACTAACATGCCATTTGTCTTCTAATTACTTGGCATACCTCTACGTGTAATATTGTGATTCATGTACCAGCAGGGCCAGGACTCCATAAAGGCAAGTATTTCTAAGACTCGGCATCCATGAATTTCACGGAATGTAGGAATGGACTGGAGAAATTATGTATGCATCCTTTATAGGACAGTGAAGAAATTGTAATGATGGTCATACTTTTAATTACTTTGGATGTCTTTTTGGGTATATTCTCATTTGTTCTAGCCTGACATGAGACTAATCAGTCCATCTAGAGTGGTGGGTTTGGAGATATTCTGCAGCTGCATTGCAAGTATTTTAATTTAATGCATCACACAAAGAAACACAGAGGCCTTGTGTTAGAGAATTGCATAGGAGTGAAACATGGAAATGAGCCATTTGGCCCCACTGTGTTTGGGGGGTGTATATGCTCCTCCTTTTGTGTTAATTTTACATGCTTCCACTGTTCTTTAATCCCTTTATTCCCTTTTTACTAAGGCCTTCTTCAACCTTCTGTTGAATAGTGACCTGGTCGCTGCTTCGATCACTGACTCTGACTCTGTATGCATTCCTTGAACTTGTAACCCTGTGATGTTTTGCTTGCTCTTGCTCTCTGAAGCCTCTCAATTGAATTCTATTTCAAAGTTCCCAACAGTGCTGAGCATTGGAGAGTAAATCTCTCACTCCAGACCCAGTAGACAGCTGCTGATGTGGGGTTGCAGGAACACTTTGAGCATGTTTTGGTCCTTTTCATTCTTGCTAGAATAAATCAAGTGTTCTTAATAATTTAAATATGACTAAATTTCTGTTCGTGGTTTGTATCATACAATATTACTGTACTAAAGGAGGCCATTCAGTCCATCAGTCTGCATCCATTATTTTGAAGGGCCATCCAGTTAATCCCACTCTGTTTTGTTTTGCCTTTCCCCGTGTCCCTGATTGTTTTTTTCTTATTCGAGACTTTATCTAAGGCTTTTCTGAAGACTACTATTGAATCATTTTCCAACAACCTTTCAGTCAGCGCACTCCAAATCTTACTCACATTTTAAATGCGTTTGGATAACTTACCTGCTTTCAGTGCAAAAATAGTGGGGTTGAATTATTAGGAGGTGGGGTTAAGTGAATATAGGGGGTATTGCACATTCTGATTTACCTTAATTTAATATGAAGCAAGTCAGCAGCATTACACTAGCTGGCTGCCCACGTACACATCACCATACAGCATGGAAGGAGGCTGTTTGGTCCATTGTGCCTCTTTAGAAGAGAACTCCAATAAATCTCACTCCCCTTGATGTTTGGCCATTGCCCTGCAATCTTCCTTTTTTTTCAAATAATATCGATTTCCATTTGCAGGTTATGATTGGATGTCTCTCACTGTACCTTTGGGCAACGTAAGCATCTAGCTGCTTAAGTGCATCCTAATAATACAATGGTTAATGCAGTGCAACTGGTATAAAAGTTATCTTCAATATTATACTTTTATATATATGAAGGCAAGAATTATTATCAACTTTTAAAATTTATTTTCTACCTGTTCTAGGAGTATTATTGATGTGTCATCGTTAGGTGAAAAGGTTAAATTGCTGTCTTGGCTGCTGTCTATTCTTGTGCTCCATTTGGATATCAACAGGCCCATGATGTCATTCCAAATTGAGCAGCATTTTCAAAAGGACCATATTCCTCCCTTGGCTAATGCCATTAGTTTGTAAATGGCTGGCCATTCTGTCATGTGATATTGGCTTTTTAGGTTGCTTAAATGAGCCATACTATTGAATTCCTTGGCATGCATTATCCAAAGTACCTAGAGACATTTTGATATGAAAAGTATTCTATCCACCCTACAATTCCTGCAATATTGGGAGGATCCCTGACCAGATAGGGAGTGAACAGAGTCAAGTGATATTGAAGTATTTGTGTGCTCTACTTTACCACCTTGAATAATTTGTTCAAGCCGGTTGTCTTCAGTGTTGTCATATCTCTTTATTTCTAAAGTAAAGAATTTAACCTGACTATATTTTGATTAGGAGAAAGTGAGGATTGCAGATGCTGGAGGTCAGAGTCAAGACTGTATTGCTGGAAAAGCACAGCAAGTCAGGCAGATCTGAGGAGCAGGAGAATCGACTCTTCGGGCATAAGCCCTTCATTAGGATCCCTCCTGAAGGGCCTATGCCTGAAGAGTCGATTCTCCTGCTCCTCGGATGCTGCCTGACCTGCTGTGCTTTTCCAGCAACACACTCTTGACTACATTTTGATTACCCAATTTCTCATAGCAATGTCCAAAATAAATCAGAGTTAATTTTCTCTTGGCTGTCTGATATTCACATGTGAAGTTTCTACTTCTCACTCACATTTATTATTGCATAGTGCAGGAGGAGACTATTCAGTTCATCATGTCTTTAAAACTTTATCTAAGTATTCCCAGCCATCAATTCTTCCTCTTTAGTGTAGCAAAAATTTTTCATGTAAAGAAAATTAGAAATATTTTAGTCACACCTCTTGCAAAACTGATCTTCATTTGTCTGTGTATGTGTGAGCTAACCATGTATCACTGCTGGTTGCATCAACATGATTAGAAATATTGTGTCTAACATTATTTCATAGGAATGTAGTTCATATACATTGGTGTGTAATTTACATCATTGTCCAATTGTTAACTAATTGTTGGTGACAAAGAGGGAGTTTTAGAATTAACAGCAGGTGAGGGAGGGAACAGCTGAGTATTTAGAGAAGTATGAGCTGATCAGAAAGTCATCATGCCTGATAACAAAGTTAAACATTTTGAGAATGTTGCTAGCATGGTATCTATGGGTATTGCTGTAGGATTTCCAGATGGTATTTGCAGTTGTAAAGGACATGTTTGTTTGGAGACCTCTACTCTACACTGCCTACACTGAGAGGTCACATGGCCCAGCTTGTAGACGCAATAAAGCTATGGCATTTTGAAGCCAGATGGTCAGACATGCCTTGCTCAAGAAACAACAGCTGTTTTTCCTTCTCCTTTTCTGAACACTTCTGAACAAAGTGTGTGAGCTGAAACTAAAATAGATGGCCTCTTCTCTGCTTGTGAGGGTTTCTAAAGAAAATTTAAAAATCTGCCTCACTGTCTCTGATTATGGAAATTCAGCCAGCCACAAATAATCTAGGAGGACATCCCAGTGCCAATAGCTTGTGTGTGGCAAGTAAATTTGGCGACAAATCAATATTTGGAGAAATCCATAAATAGTTCTTTTCCTCTCAGTTTATCTGTCTCATCACTTGTAGGATTACACCTTGGGGAGTTTTTTATTTGTTCTTTTAGACTTGACTTTTTTTGAGTGAGAGTTGGTTTCCATACATTTGAACCGTCTAAGCATTTTGCCGACTTAATCAGGCAAATTTGCAAAGATTATTCTATTTGTAATGAACTAGATATTATTGTTAGCTAAAGAAACCTGGACAATTTGTTCCTGATACTGAACTAAATATAGTTTGATATGTATACATTTGGCTAAATAATTGTCCTTTTTAAATTTGAACTTTATGAGCAGTGAAGGAGTTGAACTAGGAAAGGAGTTAGTTCACCACTTCAACTTTGGTCATAACAAATATTTGTAGCAAAAGCCTCCACAATTTTAGCTGAGCTGGCACACCAGGAAGCTAGTAGGATTTAGTGTATCACTAACTTTATACCCTACTTGATTTGGTTTCCAATTAAAAGCAGAGTTGTACAAAGTCCATAGGAGCACAGAGTTAAGTTTATCACCAGTTGTACATTTCAACCTAAAGTTTTAAACCAATGAAATGTTTTTTATAAAGTGTAACTTACAGTAACTTAAGCCTCAATGAAGAAAAAGGGAAATGTGCCATTCCAAAAATAACCTCATCCTAGGATTAATGTTTCATAATTTAAATTATCTGACGCATCGCAAAGGTAATATCTAACATTGAGTTCTGACATTAAATGTTTGTTATTTTATCATCAACATCGCTTTAGTAGGGCTGTTGGCATCATTTTTCTTTTGGCTTTCTTCAACATTGCCTCACCTCCATGTTATCAGCCCATCTGACTTTTCTTCTTCCTCTTATACGTCTGTTCTGGTTTGTGGTTCAATTGTTGCCAGGACAGGGCTTCCGTACTTGGCTGTCTTTCACTCTCTAACTGTCCTTGGCAATCTCCTTTTGTTTCCAGAGCTTCCTACCTTGACCTATCTCTCACTTTTTCATCCTTCTGGCATTGCAGCTGATTCTGACCATCCTTTTCCATACCCACATTTCAAAAGCTGTTATAAACTCTCAATGTCTTTCTTCACACTCAATACTCCACACTAGGGCTGTATTAGACATGCTTTAAGCTTCACGCTGATGTTTCTGCAAGGTCAACTGATTCTTAAATTAGAGGTCATGCCTCTCGTTGTAGCTAATCTAAACTGTTTTTCACTCTTGATTGTAACTTTGGTGTTTATTATTAAGCCAATGAACTCGAACTTATCCACTACCTTTTACCTTGGTTCATCCATTCTTAACCTTTCCATGTTTGGAAACAAAAAAAATTTAAAAATACAGTATAAGTCCATGATAAATTGGCTCAATATACTGTGCATTTGCTTAGTGCATAGGGGTTTTGTTGCTCCTAAAAGATAGAAATCTTCATTTAAATTTTCATTTTGCCAGTTAAAAATAGGAGAACATAAGAGTTTTCTTGGTAATGTGTTTCAGTGATAATGCAATTTCATTCTTTGGATTGTGACATCTGTGTAATGAGACTTGCGCTGCACCACAGAAACTGGATATCAGAAACTAAAAATAGAAAGTGCTGAACTGTTTCATGTGATAATGGACTAAAATATGATGACTTCTTTGTACTCCATGCAACCATTTTAACTATCAAAATATTTACAGAATAGAAATAGGCCATTATACTTGTACCAGCATTTCTGCTCTGTACACTCTGCCTCCCACCCCTCTTCATCTCACCTTATGTTCTTTCGTCTCTCATGTATTTACCTGGCTTCCTCAGAAAAGACTTGACAACGAAAGTCTTCAGTTGTGTTGGATAGATTGAAAGAAGAGAAATTTGAAAGGAGATCTGTTCAAAATCATCAGAGGCCCAGACACTGTCATTACGGCTAAACGGTCCTGTTTAGCAGAATGCTTGTTTGGAACTGGTGGATGCCAATTGAAGGTCAATGATCAAATAACCCATTATGGTGTGCGGAAAATCCTTCTTACACAGTGAGAAGTTTGTAACTGGAGTGTATTGCTTGAGGTTAAGAGACAGATTTGGTTGCAGCTTTCAAACAGTGAATTGAAGGGAAAAGAAAAGACAGGGCCAATGGGACAGGCCTGGTGTGTGGGGCTGGCTGAGTCGCTACTGCAAGCTGCCAGTGGAGATTTAATAAGTCAAATGGCTTCCTGTACTTTAATAGTTCTAGAATTAAATTCTGAGTCTGTTTATGTTATTCACCTCAACTACCCACTGTGGTAACCAGTTCCACATTTCCTCATTCTGTGGGTAAATACCTGTCTCCTTCATTCTTTATTGGGTTTATATTCATGGGCTCTAATTTTGGTGTTGCCCACAAGTGGAAATATCTTCTTATGTTTACCCAATCGTAACCTTTCATATTCCCCAAGACCCCTATCAAGTTATTCCTGTATTAGTTTTACTTGAGAAAAGACCTCCAAAGTGTTCAGTACTCATGATCAATATAACCTCATGATCTGAGTATCATTCTAAGTTGTACTGCTAAAGATGGCTAGGGAAAAAAAAGAGGGCTTGCAGGAAATGAATGTGAAGGTAAGGATTTTTAATTTTAAAGGGTTGTTAGATACGGTGCTATTCTGGGTCCAATCAGTAATTTCACTGGGAATGTTTCCTTGGAGGAAACCCTGAATCCGGGCCATAAAAATAACAACATTCTCTAATAAATCCAATCGGAAATTTAGGAGAAACTCCTTTATCCAGCGAGTAGTGAGCAAGTGGAAATTGCTAGCTCAAGATGTAAAGAGATATTAGTTGAGCATGTGTAAAAAGCTGACTTCTGATATTTGGTCAAAAAAGAATCCAAACTTGTTCCTGAAGTCCAGTGCAAACCCATTGATTTGAAAGTGGCTGTTTGGCATCTTGTGGGTCTGCAAGAATTAATAAAGATACTTTTTGACTTTATTTGCACTAGTTTTGGGAGGTGAGGTTAGTCGACGCAGTCTCCGACCTGACAAATCTGCAAATAGCTGATGTAATGCTGTAAAGTGTTGTGTAGTGAGGTGATGGTAGAGAGTAGATTTTAACCCTCAAAAATATTACTGGTGTATAAGTCAGCCTGTACTTTTGGCTAAGATATTTTTTTCTCAAACTTTATTTCGACATGAGTATAAAGCAGTTGGAGAGGATTTGAAGGATTTGGATGGGGCGGGGGGGGGGGAGGGGCGCAGGTTTCTAATTAAACATAGGAGCTAGAAAGAAATAGAAGGATAAGCTGCTGTTGTGAAATGAAATAGGATTGGAGGTTTGTGAGCTGCATACACACTCGACCTGGTGGGCTGAATGGGGCCTATTTCTTTGGGGCGGCATGGTGGCGGAGTGGTTCACACTGCTGCCTCACAGCACTAGGGACCCAGGTTCAATTCCATCCTCAGCGACTGTCTGTATGAAGTTTGCACATTCTCCCTGTGTCTGCGTGGGTTTCCTCCAGGTGCTCCAGTTTCATCCCATAGTCCAAAATGTGCAAGTTAGGTGGATTGGACATGCTAAATAATTCCATAGTGTGCAGGTTAGGTGCCTTAACCATGGAAAATGCAAAGTTATAGGGTCTGGGTGGGACGCTGTTCTAAGGGTTGGTGTGGACTCTTTGGGCCGAATGAACTGTTTCTGCATTGTAGGGACTCTATAATAAATTCTGTGAATTCACAGCAGCACCTTGATTACAGAATTAAAACAGCAAACCTTTGTACTGTGAGTGTAATATTTGAGTGACAATTTACTGTTTGACCCATTCTGCAATCTGTCATGGACTTATATTGTATTTCTTATTAACCATTCTCACCTGATGCAGTAGTAATACCTTGCCTGGAATTCACAGTTGTGTGATACTATTGGTTATAGAGTAGGTCTGATATGTGTACATAGTGGAAAGCCTTGAGGAAAACTAGAAGCAAAACAAATGTTAACCAAATCCCATTCCCAAGTCCACATGTGAACCTTGACAGCAGTATTTCACATTTAAAATCCTAGCCTTGTGCACAAAACTCTTTGTGATCTCACCCCCTCTTTAAGTCTCTAATCTCCTCCAGACCCACAACCTTGGATCTGTATTCTCCTCCTCCAATCCTAGTCTCTTGTACATTGCTGATTTTCATAGTTCTACCACTGATGCCAGTGTTTTCAGCCCAGGTTCCAAGCTCTGGAAGAAAACAAAAATTGTGGATGTTGGTTATATGAAACAAAATAGAATTTACTCTGCTCTTCATATTCATTAGAGTCACCGGACTCAATGTTAATTCTGTTTTCTTCCTATGGATGCTGCCAGACCTGCCGAGTTTCACTAGCAATTTCTGGTGTAGAAGTCAGCCTGTACTTTTGGCTAAAATGTTTTTCTCAAACTTTATTTTGACATGAGTATATAGCAGTTGGAGAGGCTTTGAATTATTTCCCTAAACATCTGTCCCACTACTTTTTGGACTACCTTTAAGATGGTCCTTATAGCCTGTCTTTTTGACAACACCTTTGGTCACTTATTCTAATACCTCCTAATGACTCAGTGACAGAATTTGTCTGATTGCTCATGTAAGGGTATGTCTTGTGACATTTAAAAGGTGATGGGCAAATGTCAGTTATTGTTATTAGAACTTCTTTGAATTTTATGGCTTTTAAAATAAAATACAAGAGCACTTATGGATACGGTTTATTACGGTGTGGGAAATCTAAGTTTGGGCAATGAAATTACCTATTCCCTGATGAGAGAAACATGGATTTTGTTTTCAGGCAAAGAATAAAGATGTCATGATGTACTGGTTACAGCAGTTGCAGCAGAAACGTTGGGAACATGGTGAGGAGCAGAATTATGCCCTTACAGATGATCTCAGCATCTCAACCGAGCACACTGAGTTACCACCAGCATTCAAAACAGAAGGTATGTCCATCTCTTTCACTGGAATGTTTCAATGCTTAACATAACATTTAAAGCAGAGAAGTGTGAACAGATTTATTTAAGTAGGAAGAACAAGGAAGTCAACATAAAATTAAGAATACAAATCGAAAAGAGGTACCACTGCCGAGGGACCTGCGGTTATATGGGTTTACATCATTAAAGGTGGTGGGGCAATTTGAGGAATTACTTAACGTATATGGGATCTTGAGTGTTATAAATCAGGATCTAGACTGCAGAAATAAAGAAGTTGTAAAAAACCCATATACAACTTCGGCTTGATCTCAATTGGAGGATTGTGACCAAATCTAGACAGCACTCTTTAGAAAGGATGTGAAAGCATGCGAGAAGGATGAGAATCCAGCTCAGTGGTTGGATTGGAAAAGTTGGAGTTCTTTACCTTGGGGAAAAGAAGACTGAAAGTTAATCTGATACAAGTGTTCAAAATCATGAGGAGTTCAGACAGAATAGAGAGAAACTCCTGCCTTTGGTGAATATGTCGAGTATCAGAGGACACTGATTTAAAATGACTGGCAAAAAAACCCTTAAAAATGATATGAGGGAAACTTTTTCCTGCACAGGCAGACTGAAAGGCCTCTGGCAACCAAACACTCCCCAAGTGTCTGCTAACATTGTATATTGAATTTTGCAGGCAGAGCAGCTGTCACACCCAGGAGTTCAAAGTGCAGCCACTGATCCTGACTGACTTTAGTTGCAAATCATGATATTTGTCCCGTAGTTTTAAAAAGAAAGCACAAAAAAGTACTAATGGAATAGATATTTAGAAAATATTAAATATTGAGTTTGCGAAGAGTAATAAAGATATTTATATATTTCGGTCTAGCTTCTCCAGGATATTCACCATCCGAGTGTCGTATTTAACTCCAAGATGAACTTCAGCCACGTAGAGTCATAGAGATGTACAGCGTGGAAACAGATCCTTCGGTCCAACTTGTCCATGCCGACCAGCTATCCTAACCTAATCTAGCCCCGCTTGCCACCCACCGGCCCATATCCCTACAAACCCTTCCTACTCATACCCATCCAGATGCCTTTTAAATGTTGCAATTGTACTAGCCTCATCACTTCCTCTGGAAGCTCATTTCGTACACGTACCACCCTCTGAGTGAAAAAGTTGTCTCTTAGGTCTCTTTTATATCTTTCCCCTCTACCCCTAAACCTATGCCTTCTCGTTCTGGGCTCCTCCACCCAAGGGACAATACTTTGTCTATTTACTCTATCTATGCCCCTCATGATTTTATTGCACAACCCCCTTAGATGCACCTGATATTGTCCTTGCCTGTTTATGAAACCCTTATCCATGCTTTTGTCACCTCTAGTCTTGACTATTACATGGCATCTTATGTTTCACCCTCCATAAACCTGTGACTATCATTTCCCATTCATCTACCACCCATTTCCCATTCATCTAGGTCAAGCAGCACCTTGAGTTGAAAATTCTCATCTTTGTTTTCAAATTTTCCATCACCTCAACAGTCTTCCCTATCGCTGTAATCACCTCCAGCACCACAATCCACTGAGGTATTTATATTTGTCTAATTCTGGCCTCCAAATTTAATTGCTTTGCCATTCAATAGCTGTACCTGAACCATTCAATAGCTGTGCCTTCAGGTGCCTATACCCTAAGGTCTAGAATTACCTCCCTGTCTGTTGCTCTGATATTTTTACCCTTTTAAGAATCTCTTTAAGAACCTGCGTCCTTGACTCCAGTTTTGGTCATCTGTTCAAACGTGTGGCTTGTTGTCAAATTTTGTAACCCATCTATTCTGCTCCTTTAGATTTTCTAACTTTAATAAAAGTGATAGAGGAATGTACGTTGTTACTGGACAATCTGATGACCTTCACAAATTTGGAAGAAAATAGTCTTTGGTGGACTTTTCTCAGTATGAGGGTGAAGTGATATTTCTGTCCATTGCACAGAGCTTAGCTGACACTTTAATCTAGGATTGCCAGTTCCAGTTGGCCATATTCCTGGAGGTTTCATCATATGATCTCCCACCTCCCACGGCATTTTATAATTAAACAGCCTCTTTGTTTTCTCAACCGTTTTGATAAACCTATAAACAATTGAACAGCTTGAAAAGGAAATTTTAGGCACTCGAGGGAAATAAACTTATAGCCGAAGAGAGCAGAGAATAGGAAGCGAGTCGATGAGCTTAATGGACATCTGTGTGATTATACTTCTAACATGTAAAGAATAACATCTTGACTTGGGGCTTCCACCTGGTTGTGCTGGTTTCTTTCAAGCAAGCTAGGATCATGGAAAGAATCATGGAATTTCAATTTCAAATTTCAATTGGTCCAAGAGATGGATGGGGCCCACCCATGAAAGTGATCCCCTCTCCAATTGAATTAATCACTATGGCAAGGTTCAACTGACAGCATCAATGTAAAGGCCCCTTACAGAGGCTTATCAAATTAATTTTTTTTTTGTTTCGGCAGACAGATGCTAATATGCATCATTTTAAAAGCTTAGAAATATTATATTAAAAACTAATTTACTACAATTGTCCATTGTACATTCATTAATAGTCATTCTGTAAACATTTGAGATCATTGTTGATAATATTAAACACAAGATGGAAGACTCTCTGAATAGAATAAACTAAAAGCACAATGCTGTGGATGCTAGAATTCTGAAATAAGAACAAAAAGTGCTGGAGAAATGCAGCAGGTCTGACTGCATCTATGGAGAAAAAAAAAGTTAATGTTTTCAGGTCAATATAACTCATTAAAGACCATCATTTTCTAGCTCTCTTCAGTTCCAAAGAATGGTCATAGCATCAGATTTGAAACATTAACTATGTTTTTTTTCTGTCCACTGATGAGTTTCTCTAGCACTTTGCGTTTTCTTTTAATCTCTGAATGAAGTGCTTACTTTTGGTCTTAAATTTACTTTCAGGTGCATTACCAAAGCTGCATTACCAGTTAACCAGTCAAAGAATGTTTTTAATGCAATGTTGGTGGACTGAATGTGAAATCTTCTGAATAAGTTTAAACATAAACTTGAGCAAAGGAAAACCCTTCCTAAACCTAACAAAATCTTAAGCTCAATTTGTTGATGAATTATTGGTGAAATTCAAACCCCAGCAGTTGGTCATCTTTTTAGTGCAGCTGTGATATTTTTTCAGGGATTGCTCAAAGCAGTGACCAGGAAATAAACTTGAATTCCTCATAACCCGAAGGCAATCCTTGGCATTGACCCGAAACCTAGTTGCTCGTGAGAGAAATATTACTTTCTTATCCAATTTTTTGACAGTACCCTGCATGCAAAACTGTTTAATAAAGTGTGAGCAATGTGTCCATAAAAGGTTGCAGTCTGCTCTTTTGGAGTGGCAGGAATGGGTCATTTGCCAGAATCATTCACCCTGACATGATCTCAAACTCACTTTATTAGAGCAGGCTGGAAGGGATTGCTTGAACGGCCAGTAAGGCATTTGGCAAGATTTTCAGTAGTGGGAGTCTGTCATAGAGGAATGGGACACTGCCGCACCAAAGGATGAAACTAATTTGGAATGAGAATATTCCTCCCACAAAGGCCACATCTTAATGGGTGGCATGATGGCTCAGTGGTTAGCACTGCTGCCTCACAGCACCAGGGACCTGGGTTTAATTCCACCCTTGGGTGACTGTGTAGAGCTTGCACATTCTGCCCGTGTCTGTGTGGGTTTCCCCCAGGTGCTCTGGTTTCCTCCCATAATCCAAAGATGTGCAGGTCAGGTGAATTGGCCAAGCTAAATTGCCCGTGGTATTCAGGGATCTGTGGGTTAGGTGCATTAGTCAGGGGTAAATGTAGAGTAATGGGGTCTGGGTGGGTTACTCTTTGAAGGGTCGGTGTGGACTTGTTGGGCCAAATGGCTTTTTCCATGCTGTAGGGATTCCAATACTGGAGACCAAATTGGAGCTGGAGGAGATCTCAACCATTCCATTTCCCTCCATTTACAGAATTCTGGATCTTACTGACTACACAGACCTGCTACCTGAAAGACCATCTAAATTCAATATCTATCTGAATAGTTAGAAAAAAAATGGCCACTTTTGTCCAGAGATCTTAAGGAAATGAATTTATGAACTCAGTACAGAAGGTTTACAGGAGACTATTTGTCCATATTTGAAATAGGATGAAAGAGGTTTGCTATGTAGAGGGAGAGAAGTGGTTTACCAGGAAGCTCTCTGTATTAAAGGGTATGAGCTCTAAGGAGAGGCTAGAAAAACTCAGGTTGATTCCTCTCGTGTGGTCGAGACTGAAGGGAGACTTGACAGAAGTCTATAAAATTTATGAGATGCATGGATATGGTTGACGGTCAGAATCTTTTTCCCAGAGTTGAAATGTCTAATACTAGGGAGTATGCATTTCAGCTGAGAGGGGGAAAGCTCAAAGGAGATATGAGGGGTAAGTTTGTTTTTACGGAGAGTGGTAGGAGTCTGGAACATCTGCCGGGAGTGGTAGTGAAGGCAGATATGATAGGGGCATCTAAGGCATTTTTAGATGACCACATGGATATGGACCAAAGACAGGCAGAAGGGATTAGTTTCATTTGCCATCACATTCAGCACAACATCGTGGGCTGAAGGGTCCATTCCTGTGCTCTACTGTTCTATGTGCTTTCTGCTTCTGTGGTGAGGATACGGCTTGAGAGAACTGGTGCAAGGTAATGTTGACGTACTGGAAGCACAGTTGGTTTCCCCCTTGTTTTCCTTTGTAATCTTGAGGGAAAAATCCCAAGGCTTTACTCATTATATTTGCATTTAAGGGAGTAACTAAATTGGAAATCACTTAAGATGCTGCAGCTGCTTTACAATGAACTTTATTTCCAATGGTAAAAGTATTCCAATGCTCTGAGCCATCCAAAAGAGCTTCATTGGCAATATTTAGGAAGAGTCAATACTTTAATGATTCCATTTATAAAGGATAGAACACCCTTCATATAGTGCTCTTCACAACCTCAGGATGTCCCAAATTACTTTTGAAAGGTGGCCGTTGTTGTAATGATGGAAACACAGCCAATTTACAAACAAACTCCTTTAAACAGCCATCAGCAGATGATCTGTTTTATTTTCTGATATTGATTGGAGCTGATGAATGTTTAGCCAGGACACCATAGAGATTTCCTCTCCTCTTCTTCAAAATAGTGACTTGGGGGCCTTTCACATGCACCAAAGAGAGGACACAGGCTGATAGATTGACAGCTCCTCTGCAACTCAGCACCTGCAACAGTGTAGCACTCCCTCAGTATTGATTTTTTTTTTTGTCCTTAAGATTGTGCAATGCTACTTGGACCGATCACCTTCTGACTCAAGTGAAGGTGCTACTCATAGAGCAATGACAGACACTGTGCTCACTGTTTGGGAATGACTGGTTTGTTTTAACATGCAAGTTACTCACAAACATTGCTTGGTGTTTGCTTGAAAGCCTGGGTAAAATTCAGTATCAAACCTGTTAATCTCGTTCTTCTACTCTGGAAAGGAAGGTGAGTCATAATACCAGGAGTCATACCATGATGCTGACTGACTTCATCTGTAATCTGATGTGGCTTTCTTTGCCAGAAACTAACATTGTGTTATTTTATTGAGAGAGAGGAACCTTTTACCTTCTGTTTGCCTTCTGCATCTCAAATAAAAGAAGGAAGCGTATGTCACATATAGACACAGGGATTGAGTGAATCCCTAGAAGAGTGTAAGGGCAGTAGGAGTATATTCAAGAGGGAAATCAGGAGGGCAAAAAGCTGGCATGACATAGCTTTGGCAAGAAATGTTAAGGAGAATCCAAAGAATTTCTACAAATACATTAAGGACAAAAGAGGACCTAAGGAGAGAATAGGTCTCCTCAAACATTAGTGGGTCAGGCAGCATCCGAGGAGCAGGAGAGTCAACGTTTCGGGCAAAAGCCCTTCATCAGGAATCTCCAGCATCTGCAGTCTTCACTTTTGTCTCCTTAAACATTGGCAAGGCCATCTATGTGTGAAACTGCAGGAGATGGGTGAGATATTAAACGAGTATTTTGTATCAATGTTTACTGTGGAGAAGGATATGGAAGATAGAAAACTCAGGGAAATAAATAGCAACATCATGAAAAATGTCCACACTGCAGAGGAAAAAGGGCTGGGGCATCTTAAAACATGTAAAGATGGATAAATCCCTGGGATCTGATCAAGTGTATCCCAGAACTTTGTGGGGAGCTAGGGAAGTGATTGCAGGACTTTCGCCCGAAACATCGACTCTCCTGCTCCTCGGATGCTGCCAAACCAGATGTGCTTTTCCAGCACCACGCTCTGAACTCTGATCTCCAGCATCTGCAGTCCTCACTTTCACCTAATTGATTGCAGGGCCCCTTGCTGAGATATTTGTTTCACTGATAGTCACAGGTGAGGTGCTGGAAGACTGGAGGTTGGCAAACATGGTGCCATTATTTAAGAAAGGTGGTAACGAAAAGCCAGGGAACTATAGACTGGTGAATGTGATGTCATTGGTGGGCAAGTTGTTGGAGGGGCATGATTTACATATATTTGGAAAGGCAAGGACTAATTGTGGATAGTCAACATGGCTTTGTGCATGGGAACTCATATTTCACTAACTTAACTGAGAATTTTTTTTGAAGAAGTGACAAAGAAGATTGATAAAAGTAGAGCGGTGGACCTTGTCTATATGGGCACCTCAGTAAGGTATTTGACAAGGTTCTGCATGATTGACTGGATAGCAAGGTAGATCATATGAAATCCAGGGAGAGCTAGCTATTTGGATACAAAATTGGCTCAAAGTTAGGAGTTTTGAATTGAATTGAATTGAATTTATTGTCATGTGAACTGAGACACAGAAAAGTTTTGTTCTGTGAGCAATACAGGCAGGTCAGAGTTAAGTAGCATTGATAAGTAAATAATACGTAAACAGCAGCAAAAACAAACAAAAACAGGTATAGGCGAATGCTAAGAGTTTGAGAGTCCATTCAATATTCTAACAACAGTAGGGTAGAAACTGTTATGAAACTGGCTGGGGCGTGTATTCAGGCTTCTGTACCTTCTCCCCGATGGTAGACGTTGTAGAAAAACATTGCCAGGGTGTGGTGGATCTTTGAGAATGCTGGTGGCCTTTCCTTGACAGCGGGCCTGGTAGTTGAATTCTATAGAAGGGAGGTTGGCCTTTGTGATTGTCCAGGCCGAGTTCACCACTCTCTGTAACTGTCTCCAATCTTGAATGGTACAGTTGCTGTACCAGATAGTGATACATCCAGATAGAATGCTCTTGATGGCGCACCTATAAAAGTTGGCAAGGATACTTGCTGTCATGCCAAATTTCCTCAGCTGCCTGAGGAAGAAGAGACGTTGTTGGGCCTTTGTATCAAGTGCGTCCATATGAAGAGTCCAAGAAAGCTTGTTGTGGATGACCACTCCCAGGAGCTTGACACTCTCCACTTGTTCCACCTCTGTGCTGTTAATGTGTAGGGGGGCATGAGTAATGTTCCATCGACAGTCATTAATCAGTTCCTTGGTTTTGCCGGCATTGAGAGCTAGGTTGTTCTCAGTGCACCATTTTTCCAGGTCTACCACCTCTCTTCTGTAGTCTGTTTCATCGTCATCTGAGATTCGACCAACTATAGTGGTGTCATCAGCAAACTTGTAAATGGCATTAGTCTGGTTTTTGGTGATGTAGTCATGGGTATACAGTGAGTGCAGTAGGGGGTTTAGTATGCACCCTGGGGTGTCCAGTGTTGAGTGTTAGTGAGGATGAAATATTGTCCCCAGTCTTCACTGATTGTTACCTTTGGGTCAGGAAACTGAGGATTCAGTTGCAGAGAGTGGGGCTTAGTTCAAGATCACTAAGTTTAGTAATCAGTCTCAAGGGGATAACAGTGTTGTAGGCTGAACTGTAATCAATGAGTAGGATTCTTATGTAGCTGTTCTTGGTGTCAAGATGTTTTATGGTGGAGTGAAGGGCAAGTGTTATGGCATCTGACATGGATGTGTTGGTCTGATAGGCAAATTGGAGTTGGTCAAGATTAGTGGGGAGACTGAAGTTGATTAATGCCATGACCAGCCTTTCAAAGCGTTTCATGACTACCGAAGTTTGGGTCACTGGGTGGGAGTCATTGAGACATGCTGCATGAGCCTTCTTAGGCAGAGGGATGATATTGGCCCTCTTGAAACAGGCAGGGACAGTAGCCTCCTGCAGGGAGAGGTTGAAGATGTCTGAGAAGACCTCTGCAGGTTGATATGCGCATGCCCTGAGTGCGTGGCCTGGTACTCTGTCTGGTGCCATCATTTTCTTTGGATTCACATGAATGAAAACTGATCTGACCTCTAATGGAGTGACTGTTTGGATACTTAGAGGGTGGTGTTGGAGGATTGATTTTTAGATGGAGGCTTGTGACCAGCAGTGTGTCACAAGGATCTGTGCTGAGTCCACTGCTTTTTGTCATTTATGTAAATGATCTCAATGTGAATATAGGAGGTATGGTTAGTAAGATTGCTAATGACACCAAAATTGATGGTGTGGTGCACAGCAAATAAGGTTACTTCTGAGTACAGCAGGCACTTGATCAGATGGGCCATTTGGTCAAGAAGTGGCAGATGGAGTTTAATTTAAAGAATGGTTGAGAGGTGGCGTTCACAGAGGTTAACAAATCATGAGGGGTATGGATAGGGTTAATGGTAGGATGGGAATTCAAGACTGGGGGCACATTTTTAAGGTGAGAGGAGAAAGATTTTTAAAAAGACATGGCGCAAATATTTCTACAGAGGGAGTTTTGCATGTGGATTAAGCTTCCTCAGGAAGTGGTGGATGTGGGCACAAATACAACATTTAAAAGACAAGGTTTGTGTTAAGATTTGTAGCTTGGATGCAGGTTGCTGTGGTTGTGGGTATGTTCAAGCTGTGAAGTTGATTTGTAGGCTTTTTCTCCCTTGTATGGTAACATCTTCAGTGTTTTGGAGATTCCTGTGAAGGGCTGTGGTACTGAGTCTTCTGGGATTTAAGACAGTTGCATAACTTGATGAATAGGAAAGGTTTGGAAGGATATGGGCCAGGAGCAGGCAGGTGGGACTAGTTTAGTTTGGGATTATGGACTGCTTTCTTCCTGTGTGATTCTACGAGAAGTGCTGCATTTTAGTAATCGTGGCAGGACTTATATACTTCATGGTAAGGTTCAGGGGAGTGTAGCCAAACAAAGGGACCTAGAGATGCGCTTCATACTTTCTTGAAAGTGGAGCTGCAGGTAGACAGGGTTGGGAAGAAGGTGTTTGGTGTGTTTGCCTTTATTGGTCCGTGCATCCAGTGTAGGAGTTGGGATGTCATGTTACGGCTGTACTGGACATTGTTTAGGCCACTTTTGGAATACTGCATTCAGTTCTGGTCTCCCTGCTAATAAAAAAAGATGCTGTGATACTTGAAAGGCTGCACAAAAGATTTACAAGGATATTGCCAGGTTTGGAAGGTTTGACCTATAGTGAGAGGCTGAATAAGCTGGGCTATTTTCCCTGGAGTGTCTGAGGTTGAGGGGTGACCTTATAGAAGTTTATAAAATCATGAGGGGTATGGATAGGGTAAATAGGTCTTTTCCCCATGGTAAGAGAGTCCAAAACAACAGGTTTAAGGTGAGAAGGGAAAGATTTAAAAGAGATCGAAGAGACAACGTTTTCATGCAGAGGGTAGGGTGTGTATGGAAAGAGCTGCCAGAGGAAATAGTGAAGCCTGATACAGTTACAACATTTAAAAGGCATCTGGATGGGCATGTGAATAGGAAGGGTTTAGAGGGATGTGGGCCAAATGCTGGCAAATGATCCAAGATTAATTTAGGATATGTGGTCGACATGGACGAGTTGGGCTGAAGGGTCTGTTCGCCTGCTGTAAATTCCTATGACTCTGTAATTGTGAAGATTGTATTTTCAAAGGTGACTTTGGAAGAGGTGTTCCAATTATAGCCATAGGATCACCACTGGCTCCAAGGGCTGAATGGCTGCCTACGCCTAATTCTTATTAACCACTAAAATAGAACTTGCTGGGCCATTGTCCTGACTATTGTACAGAAATATCCACCCCACAGCTGAATCACATTTCTGACAGCGATCTTTTATGCTGTCAATGGTCATTGTGATAAATTTAGTTTTTCTTTCTCATAATGGTTAAGTGAAACATTTCCCAAGTATTCAGTTTGTTGGTGAGTCCAATAGCTTTGATTCAGTCTACAGAGTTTACTAAACCATTCATGCAATCCTACATTCTTCATGCCAGATAGGCCATTTGCCAATTTGCCTTGTGTTGTGTAATACAACAAAGACCATGTTTATTGTCAACACTGCTGCTGGGTGGCAGAGCATCTGCACATGTACACAAGCAAAGCATAACAGTGGCATGGGAATGCTAAGCAACAGGATGACAACTGCCTGGAACATAGATGGGTACTGTCCATATAGACACCAGAAGGGCAGAGACAGACTTCTGAGCATCAGCTCCCTGTCACTGAAATCAACGGACATTTTGCGATCTGCTTCCTTTCCATCCAGCTTGCAATTCACAAGGACTTGCACCCTCCAAAGCAACAGCTCACAGTTCATCATTCTAGCAAATTTGTTGTGGAAAGGCCAAGTTCATTATTAAACAATATTTCAATCAGAAATCCACAACACTGAAATCAGAATTTTAAAAATTATGAAAATAAAGCATTGAGTGCAGCTCAGTTTCCTGTTGTCAGGGGGGAATTATTGACATGACGCCTTTTCTAGGCTTTAGGGTTTTGCAATTAAATGCCAGTGCTCAAAATATTTCATTGTAACTGTGTTCTTCACAGGAAATACACATTTGGAAGTTCCACTGACCTTTGATATAAGGCTTTCGGAAATGCATACATAATAAAACTGTGGATTTAGTTGTCTGCTTGTTTGCAAGTGCTGATGTCAGCTGTGTATGCACAGATGTATCCTGGAGAGGGCAATGGTTCAAGACCAGCAGATGAGCACAGTCCTGCCCAGCAAGCTCTTTAACTGTCTAATAAGAATTAGGAGGAGTAGGCTATTTGGCCCTTTGAGCCTGTTGTGATCCTAATGGCTAATTAGAACATTTTCCTCCAAAGTCACAGTTGAAAATAATTCTTCACAGGCATCATCTGCATATGCACCCATGGCCGTCCTTGCATTGATAACACACATTCCTGTCAAATCATTTCATGAACATTGACACCTCTGACTGCAACTCATTAGCCTACAATGAACTGGAGGTGGGATGGGACTTTGAACAAGATTTATGGTAAATTGTTTCCTGTAAGATAGACTGTCTATTTTAAACAACAGTCAATAATCAGCAGTCTATTTACTCAGCAAACTGAGCCTCTATGTATTACAGTGAAGTATCCCAATAAAAGCAAAATTATTTCTCCCAGGGATTACAATGAGTGGAATATAGTTAAATAATACAAATTCCAAAGACACGACCAATACTAGATACATAAGGGTGAATCTTACAATTTTTTGGCTAAGTGTTGAATTTGTTAGAAGCCTCATGTACTTATGTAAGGTATGACTTGATTAGTTAGCATGCAATATGATACTTTTCACTGTAACTTGGTACATGTGACAATAATAAATCAAATCAATATTCACCCCACCTTACCACGGGCTGTAGCCTGAACAACTAGCTGCTCACTGGACATTCCAGAATCAGCTGGTATCCTTGGTGTAGGCACTACATTTAAAAGGCTGTTGCATACCCAAACACTATCAGTTCAGAGTTGCCTTGCTGACAATTTCCCTGGCCATGGCAATTTGGGGAAATCTTCACCCTCGCTTTGTAGGCAGTGCCCTGGAACTCCTGCTGTACATGTCAGACAGCCCACGTTGCTCTGACCTTTATAAGAGTCTGAGCTCAAGACTTAACTGTCAAGAAAATTAGTCAATCACCTTTAGTTTGGTTGGGACTTTGGTCACAATACTCATTCTTTATTAAGAAGAAATTTATACTCCGTTGATAAATGGATCTGAGTTTGACACCCCAGGAAATCCAGTCCCGAGAGTTGAAACTATTTGTGTCTGTGTGTATATGTGTTTGATTGGCAGCTCTATTTCAGTTTGAGATAAGTCCTTGAATTCCCAATTGTTTTTCATGGATCATCAAAGGGTTTTGGAAATCTATCTCTGTCTTACTTCAATCTAGCTGTCCTTCAGAAACTGTCAGAAAGTGAGGATTAGACAGAACAAATGAAGGAGGGATAACATAAAATTCCTGATTTTGCTCAATGAGTAGGAAAATGCAGTTACTTTCAAGGAGAAGTAGTTAAGGCAAATATCATCTTTCTGTTTTCACTACTATTTATACTATTGGGTGTGGGATCGTTTAGTATAAAAATAAACATAATTCTGAGTTTTATGACTAGAGCCTTTGTGACAAAAGCAGTAAAGGGATGCTCAACATTTTAGAGTGTACAAGTTAGGCTTTGACTGGAGATTGGTAGTCAATTGTTTTTCCCCATCAAGATAGGAGGACGTGGGGTTAGAGGATGAGGAACTTTACCATAATTTTTTTATAATTTGTTCAAGGCATGTGAACAATATTGTCAAAATCAACATTTAGTGCCCATCTCTAACTTCTCTTCAGATGGCAGTGGGGATGTGCCTTCTTGAACCCTTAGCACTGTCAGAGATGGAGGGAGGACATTCCAGGATTTTGACCCAGAGACAGTAAAGAAATGGCAATATAGTTCCAATTCAGGATGGCGTATGCTTTGGAGGGAAACCCGCGGGATGTGGTACCTGCTGTGCCTGTCCTCCTCACTGATTGAGGTCTGTGTTTGAAAGGTGCTGTCAAAGAAGCCTCAGAGAGTTATTGTAATGTATCTTGTTGCACATTATTGCTGTGGCGTACTGTGTGTGTGTGGAGGGAGTAAATGTCCAACGTGACAGATAAGGTACCAAGTTAGCTAATGAGGGAGTCACGGAGGGAATGGTCTCTGCAGAATGCTGAAAAGGGTGGGGAGGGAAATGTATCTCTGGTGGTGGGGTCTGACTGTAGGTGGCAGAGGATGATGCATTGTATCTGGTGGTTGGTGAGGTGGAAGGTGAGGACCAATGGAGTTCTGTCCATTTTGAGGTTGGAGGGTTGATGTTCAGGAGTAAAGGTGTGGGAAGTGGAGGAGATGCACTGGAGGGCATTGTTGACTCTCTGGAAGGTAAAATTGCGGTCTTTCAAGTAGGACATGCAAGTCCAGGGCCACCTCTACCACCAAATCTGAGCCACCCTGACGCCTGGAGGAAGAATGCCTCATCTTCCAACTTGGGACCCTCCAACCACACAGCATCAACATCAACTTCACCAGTTTCCTCATCTCTCCACCTCCCCCAACCCACCTTATCACACATCCAACCCTCCAATTCGGCACCAGCCTCTTGATCTGTCCTACCTGTCCATCTTCCTTCCCACCTCTCCACTCCACCCTCCACTTCAACCTGTCACAATCATCCCCACCTTCATCTACCTATCACATTCCCAGCTACCCTGCCCCTCCCATTTATCCCTCAGCACCGTTGTCCCCTACCTCCCATATTCCTGATGAAAATCTCCTGCTCGAAATGTCGACCCTCCTGCTCCTCAGTTGCTGCCTGGCTAGCTGTGTTTTTCCAGCATCACACTTTTTGATTCTGATCTCCAGCATCTGCAATCCTTACTGTCTCCTCCTTGAGGCAACACTCTGTTAAATGCTGCTTTGATGACAAACATAGTTATTCTCATCTCAATGCTGGAACTCAGTCCTTTTGTCCATGTTTGAACTAAGGTTCAAACTGGGATCTGGAACTGAGCGGACCAAGTTGAGCATTGGTGAGCAGGATAATACTGTTCAAGTGTCACATGATAGCCTTGTCGATGAGTGTTTGGCCAAGTTGGATTGTCCTGCCTTTTGTGTATAAACATACCTGGGTAATTTTCCACATGGTCAAGTATATGCTTGTGTTGTAGTTGTAGTCACATAGCTTAAAGAGAGACTTGGCTAGTTCTGGAGCACAAGTCTTTTGTACAATTGCCAGAATATTGTCAGGGACTGTAGCATTTGCGGAATGCAGTGTCTTCAACCTTTTCTTTTTACTTCATATAGAATGAACCTAATTGGTTGAAGACCAGCAGGCATGAAGCTGGGGATCATGGGTGGAAGCCTTGATGAATCATATGCATGGTATTTCTAGCTGAAGGTGGAAACGCAAGTCCTGTTTTGTACATCCGTTTGTTGGCATGTCATATTCTAGGTGTGCCATCTGCTGATCCTTATCGAATCAGAGTTGGTCCCCTAGCTTGATAATCGCAGAGCAAATAATATGCTGATCTATGAGGCTACAGATTGTAGTTGAATGCATTTTTGCTGTTATCGATGGTCCACAGTTCCTCATGGGTGCTAGTTTTGAGTTGCTGGATCTATTCTGAATCAGTTGCAGTCAGCAAAAAGGGTAGTGCTGTACAATGCAATGGATTCTTACCCATGTTAAACTGGAGCTTGTTTAAACATTGTGCAGTGGCCGCTGCTCAGCAATTTTACCATGAAAATATTGTGACTTGTAGATTGTTGAGATGGCAATCACATAATATTATTCCTTCCTTTAGTTTTTCTTGCACCATCTATTTGGTGGACTCATTTTCGCAACAGAATATTTTCTTGGTTTTCTTTTTAAATCTAAATTAAGCAGTTTTTTTATACAAAGAAAGGGAACAGCAACTGTCTAAAAACAAATTCAGTACTGCCGATTATCAGGAGAAGAGTGAAGCAGAACTGAGGTACTAAACTATATGTTTGGGCATTTTTTTATTATTAGATTTTATTAGATTACTTAGTGTGGAAACAGGCCCTTCGGCCCAACAAGTCCACACCGACCCGCCGGATGTCCCAATCCCTCTACTCAATGGATGTAGTAAATTAATCTGCAATGTGGTATCCTTTCAGTGCTAAACATTGTTGGCAAACTGTTTATTGTTGTTACGTATGCTTGATTCAAGATAATTCAATCTTTATAAATTAAAATGCATTCTTTCTGTTTCTAGCTTGCATTTTTGTATTATTATGCTGGATAATTTCTGTATGTCAGGACGTTGCTTGCCTTGGCTCACTAGATAGTGGTCTTTGCCTGAGTAGGAAGATGTGAGTTCAAATTCCATTTCAGATATCTGACCATAAAATCTAATCTGACACTCAGTGTCACACTGAATGAATGCTGCATTGTCAGGTGTTAAATGCCTCGTCTACCCCGCCAAGTGCATTCAGTTGACCTCATGGCCATTATATTGAATAAGTGCATGATGCTGTGGTCAAAATTTCTCCATTATAGCTCCTTGAAAGTGGAGTCGCAGGTAGATAGGATAGTGAAGAAGGCTTTTGGTATGCTTTCTTTTATTGGTCAGAGTACGGAGTACAGAAGTTGGGAGGTCATGTTGTGGCTGTACAGGACATTGGTTAGGCTACTGTTAGAATATTGCATGCAATTCTGGTCTCCTTCCTATCGGAAAGATGTTGTGAAACTTGAAAGGGTTCAGAAAAGATTTCCAAGGATGTTGCCAGGGTTGGAGCATCTGAGCTACAGGGAGAGGCTGAACAGGCTGGGGCTGTTTTCCCTGGAGCATTGGATGCTGAGGGGTGATCTTATAGAGGTTTACAAAATTACGAGGGGCATGGATAGGATGGGAGTCCAGAACTAGAGGGCATAGGCTTAGGGTAAGAAGGGAAAGATGTAAAAGGGACCTAAGGGGCAACATTTTCATGCAGAGGGTGGTGCGTGTATGGAATGAGCTGTCAGAGGAATTGGTGGAGGCTGGTACAGTTACAACATTGAAGAGGCATTTGGATGGGTATATGAATAGGAAGGGTTTGGAGGGATACGGGCCAGGTGCTGGCAGGTGGGACTAGATTGGGTTGGGATATCTGGTCGGCATTGATGGCTTGGACCGAAGGGTCTGTTTCCGTGCTGTACATCTCTATAACTCTGTGATGATTATACTACTGCTTGTGGGATCTCACTGCATGCACAAGTCACATGGAAATGGTGACTTCAGATATGGGTTCCTACGCACCCATTGTGTTTCAGGGATTTAAATATTATGCAATAATAACTTATTGGCTGTGCAAACCAGGAAAGACTCCTGTATGCACATGTTCACAAATGGGACCCACAGTGAACCAAGCAGTATTACTTGTGTTAATACACACAACAATGTCTTCAGCATCCTCAAGTGTCCATGTCACCACTTCTAAATTTATGAATGATAACAAACAGAGGGAATAGTCAATACTGAGGAGGGCTGGAAGAAATATATAAATTTTGCAGAATGCGTAAGCAGTCTGCCAATGAAATTCATTGCAATGATTGTGAGGCACTACAGTTAGTAGGAAGAGGAGAGATGTCACTAATTTCTTAGAAGTTCCCAGTCTAGGTGAGATGGACGAATAAAGGGGATCTCTGAGTACAGGTACATCAATCAATAAAAGCCCATGCTGTGCGTGAAATAAAAAGCAAACTAAGTGTTGGGTTTTATTTTTTTTCTGCAGGGATAGAATGGAAAAGTAACTTTTATGCTAAACCTGCATTGAATTTTAGTTGGATTACAAATAAATTACTGCATAATGTACTGGTTGTCATATTATGAAAAGGGTCTACTGAAAAGTTACAAATAATTGATTAGTAGTACAGAACATAAACACTGTTGAAAAGAGACACATGGTTGAAGTATTGCATAGGTAGATATCATGAAAGGATTAACAAGCTGGGTCTCCTTTCTTGAAAACAGAAAGCTGAGGAGTGACCAAAATGGAGGTCTTAAAATTCTAAAGGGATTTGATAGAGTGGATACAGACAGGCTGTTTCCTCTGTGGGAAAGATCAGGACCAGAGACCATCAATATAAAATAGTCTCCAAGAGATAATTCATAAGAAGGTTTTTTTGTCCAGTGAGAATATAGAACTCATTAACATAGTGAGTGATTGAAGTGAATAGTATCAATACATTTAAGGGGAAATGAGGAAAGCACATGAGAGAGAAGAGAATAGACAGTTATGATGGTAAATTTAAATGACAAAAGATGTGAGGAGGCTTGACCATAACACCATAAGGAATAGGAACTGAAGCAGTCCATTCAGCCATTGAGTCTGCTATGTCATCCCAAGAGATATTGGCTTATCTGATTATCCTCAACTCCACATTCTTGTCTTATCTCCATAACCCTTGATTGCTTTACTGATGAAAATACCTGTCTGTCTCAGCCTTGAATATATTTAGTGACCCAGTTTTTATGTCATAAAGAATGCTACAGATTCACTACCCGCTGAGAGAAGAATTTACTCCTTATCTCTGCCTTAAACATTGATTCCCTTATTCTGAGATTATGTTGTCTGGTCTTAGACTCTCCCACAAGGGCAAACAATCTTTCTGCACTTACCCTGCCAAGTCCCCTAAAACACTTACGCTTATCAACAAAATCACATCTTATTCTTCTAAATTCCAATGACTACAAGCTGAATCTGCATTCTCTCCTCCACATCTGCAAACAACCTAGTGAACTTTCTCTGGACTGCCTCTGATGCCAGTACATCTTTCTTTAGGTTAGGGGTTCAAAACTGTTCAGATATTCCAGATGTGGTCTGACTAGTGCTTTGTATAATTTTAGCAAGACCCCCCCCCCCCCCCCAAATTTTTATCCCATTCTATTTCAAATAAAGACCAACAGTCAATTTCCCTACTGACTGTGTATGCTATTGAATGTTTATGCTAACTTTTTAAGTGTTGTACAGCATAAAGAGCTGCTTAGGGCTAGTGGTTTGGTTTATTGCTGAACAGCTTGTTTCTATTCTGTAAATCTTTGTAATTCTAAGTAACCTTGTTCCTTATGAGCACACATTAACAAAAATGGACTGATTGTGGCCTGTACAAAGTTTTGAAGTCATTACTTCTAAGTATGAAAGCCTATAAAATTTGTCTGGTTTGGCATTTGGAATAGCGAATGAAAAACCTTGCTTGGAAAAAAATGGGAACAGACAATTGAGTTTTAGAAAGCATAAATTTGGAAATGATCAGCACGGATGACAAGTGAGTGACATTTTCATGCATTTTTAATGAGGGTGTTTAAAAAAAATTCTCATTTTCTTCAGAGGAAACAGATGAGTTCATGGATCCCGTGAAAACACCTACTGGTCTTGTCGGAGTGGAAGCAGCTTCTCTCCCAGTCCCCCTGCAGCCCACTACCTTCCACAACATCTCTCTCAAACATCTGGGAACAGAAATCCAGTAAGTGGTTTTGACATTACAGTACTTTTCAGCGGGGCTGTATAGGATGTGCAGAGGGTTATGGTCTGGAATATGTTACCTGAGAGGATGGTGGAAGAAGATTGAGCAGTAATTTACAAAAGGTGTCGGGCACATATTTGATCATAGAACCTGCAGTGTGGAAGCAGGCCACTCAGACCACCAGGTCCACAACCACCCTCTGAAGAGTATCCCAGACAGACACACCCTGCTAACCTATCTCTGTAACCCTAATCCCTCCTAACCTGCACATCCCTGGACACCACAGGGCAATTTAGAATGGCCAATCCACCTAACTTGTGCATCTTTGGAGCGTGGGAACAAGCCATAGCACCCACAGAAAACCCATGTAGACATGGGGAGAATGAGCAAACTCCACACAGACAGTCACCTGGGGGTGGAATCGAACCCATGTCCCTGATGCTGTGTGGCAGCACTGCTAACCCATTGAGCATCGTTCTGCATTGAGAAATGTTGGCAGGACTCTGGGAAAAGGGGTGTTGTGGAATGGGACAAATTCGACAGCTTTATTAAAGAGTCAGATAAGGTGCAATGAGCCACAAAAATAACTTTGCTCTGTGCTATCTAATTTGGCATTTCTAGGATTGGTGAAAGTGTATTGTGCCTGGGGGGAGTTTTCAGCCTTGCTTTCCCTGTCCTGTTTAGCCCTCCTTTCTGCCCTTACAATGGCCATGTGAACTTTTTTTTTATTCATCAGGGAGGCTGCATTAACAAACAAGCATACACATGGGCACAGACACACCTGCATACAGAAAAAACAAAATGTTCCTTGAGTAACAATAGGCAGAGCATGCTGTATTTATAATGAAAGACTATCATCTGCAGAATAGCTCAATGAGGAAAATCCTCACAATAAAGAGAACCACTGAGCAGCAATGAAATGGAGAGGGTTAAATTAGATAAACTTGAAACTAGGTGGAGCATGTTATAGATTCAGATTTTGGAGCCACTTTTAATTATATTTATGCTGCTAATTCGCAACATGCAAATCCTCTAAACTGGTGGGGTTAGCAGACTGTAAAAGTAGTTTAAACACACCTTATGTGAATAATGCCTTTGGTTTTACTTTAGTCCCAGTCATAATCTAATTTTTTTTTTACCAATATTAACAGAACAAGGAGAAAGTTGAACCTAAATATTAATAAGAACAATGATTAAAGTCATGGAGAATTGTTTGATAATTGAATGTTTAAAGCGTTAGTTTATAAAGGGAACACAGTGGAGGAGCTGTTAAGCATTTGGACCACCTGGAGAACTTGTTTAATATTAGGAAAAGCACCCACTTCAAGACCAAGTGCTTGATAGCTCTCAGATCATGGGACTATTGCATAAGAGAGGTAATGTTCCTCAGGGGGGGAATGAGAGTGAGATATCAAAGTCCTAGCTTCAGCCACTGCTATCAATAACTATTCAACAGGAGAGAACAAGCTGAAATCTCCTGGGACCAGCCTAAGTGGTGATTGGAGAAATGGTACATGGGCAGAGGAGAGCTTCTGTTTCAATCACAGATTCTGTCATTTTTGCACTTGCTGTCCCTCCAATCACAGATTCTCTCTCTGTGGCTTGGACTGCTCTTCCTGATACAGAATCTCTGATTGGCAGAGTTAGAGTCTGTGATTGGAAAAGCAGCTCCATGGCTCCTGCAATCACTGCTCCTCCAATCACAACATTACAGTCAGACCTTATGCAGGGCAACTTGTCAGTTTGATTGACAATCGTCATTATTTGGAAAAATAGAAAATGGAGTTTCTGAGAGTGGCCAAGTCCTTTAGGTACCTTCATGGCTCATTAGCTGACTTAAAATTAGAAAAAGTCAAAACAATGGCACTTTAAAAAAGAATAGACAATAGGCGGCACACTTGTGGAGGCGGGTACTGCAGATGCTGGACATTACAGTCAAGATTAAAGTGGTGCTGGAAAAACACAGCAGATCAGGCAGCATCCGAGGAGCAGGAAAATTGACTATTTCAGGCAAAAGCCCTTCATCAGGAATGAGGCTGGGAGCCTTAGGGGTGGAGAGATAAATGGGAGAGGGGGTGGGTGGGGCTGGGGATAAGGTAGCTGAGAGTGCAATAGGTGGATGGAGGTAGGGGTAATGGTGATAAGTCAGAGAGGAGGCTGGAGCAGATAGGTGGGAAGGAAGAAGGACAGGTCATGAGGATAATGCTGAGCTGGAAGGTTGGAACTGGGGTAAGGTGGGGGAAGGGAAACTGGTGAAGTCCACATTGATGCCCTGGGGTTGGAGGGTTCTGAGATGGAAGATAAGGCGTTCTTCCTCCAGGCATCAGGTGGTGAGGGACTGGAGATGACAGAGGCCCAGGACTTGCATGTCCTCGGCAGAGTGGGAGGGCAGAGTGGGTCATTCCATCTCCATCAACGATGACCGACTCAACACTAACATTCTTTACAAACCCACTGACTCCCACAGCTACCTGGATTACACCACCTCCCACCCTACCTTTTGCAAAAATGCTGTCCTGTATTCCCAATTCCTCTCCCTCCACCATATCTGCTCCCAGGAGGACCAGTTCCACCAGATGGCCTCCTTCTTTAAAGACTGCAATTTCCCTTCCCACATGGTTGAAGGTGCCCTACAACACATCTCATCCACGTCCCACACCTCCGCCCTCGAACCCCACCCCTCTAACCTCAACAAGGACAGAACCTCCTGCTCCTCACCTTCCACCCTACCAATGTCTGCATAAATCACATCATCCAACATTTCCACCACCTTCAAACAGACCCCACCACCAGGGATATATTTCCCTCCCCACCCCTATCTGCTTGCCATAAAGACCGTTCCCTCCATGACTACCTGGTCAGGTCTACACCCCCCAACAACCCACCCTCTCCTCCTGGCACCCTCCCTTGTCACCGCAGGAATTGCAAAACCTGCACCCACATCTCCCCCTTCAACTCCATCCAAGGCCCCAAAGGAGCCTTCCACATCCATTAAAATTTCACCTGCACTTCCACACATTTCATTTCCCGATGCAGTCTCCTCTACATTGGAGAGACTGGATGTCGTCTTGCAGAGCGCTATAGAGAACATCTCCGGGTCACCCGCACCAATCAACCACACCACCCTGTGGCCGAACATTTCAACTCTCCCTCCCACTCTGCCGAGGACATGCAAGTCCTGAACCACCTCCATCGCCACTCCCTCACGACCCGATGCCTGGATGAAGAACGCCTCACCTTCCACCTCGGGACCCTCCAACCCCGTGGCATCAATGTGGACTTCACCAATTTCCTCATTTATCCCCCCCCTAACCTTACCCCAGTTCTAACCTTCGAGCTCTGACCTGTCCCACCTGTCAATTTTCCTTCCCACTTAACCACTCCACCCTCCCCTCTGACCTATCCCTTTTATCTCCAACTCCATCCACCTATTGCACTCTCAGCTACCTTCTCCCCAGCCCCATCCGCTCCCATTTATCTCTCCACCCCCAAACCTCCCAGCCTCATTCCTAGTGAAGGGTTTTTGCCTGAAACAGTCAATTTTCCTGCTCCTCGGATGCTGCCTGACCTGCTGTGCTTTTCCAGCATCACTGTAATCTTGACAATATGTGGTACATGGTCAAGAGAGAGAGAGAAAAAGAAACCCAAACTGCTAACTGACACAGCAGTGAATCTGCACAGTTACTGCCTTGATGTTTGAATTCATGTATCTCCGCGCATTGAAGTGCATCTAGGAAAACTTAGCAAGCCGTGAAATTCACAACTGACCTTCGAGGAACCTGTGTGGGAGAGCTCACAGCACAGGAACAGATAAGTGAATAGTTGTTATGTATAGTCTTGCTCTAAGTCTACAGTAGTGAGTAGAGTGGGTTCTTTCTTGTTTGCATGTTATAGTGAGATCGGTCTCCTCTTGGTTAAATTTTAAAAATATAAACCATAACTATTAAGTTAGCCTGGGACACTTTTTTTTTTACAGCAATAAGATGGTGCTATTTTCTGGGTCTGTAGATTTGTGAAGGAGCAAAGATGGCATTTAGTAGAGTGATGTGCTCTTCCTGTCGGATATGGGAGTTTAGGGAAAGTTTACATGCTAATGATGGTTGTGTCTGCAGGAAGTGTCTTTGGTTGCGAACCCTGTCAGATCGAATAGATCGGTTGGAGTGACAGTAAGAGGCAATGAGGAGTTTACAAGACCAAGGGGGTATGATTGATCACAATTATAGGAAAGGAAAAAAGTGTAGATGCAGTCAGATAGATGGGTTAACTCCAGGAAAGGTAGGAGAGGTAGGCAGGCAATGTAGAAGTCTTTTGTGGCTATCTGCACTTCAAATATGTATGGTATTTTGGATAATGTGGGGGTGATGGACTGTCAGAGGAATGTAGCATGAACAGCCAAGTTTCTGGTATCATGACAGGCCCAAATGTAATGAGGGGTACATCAGGTTCCAAGCGATTGATTGTGATAGGGGAATCTCTAGTCAGATGCACAGACAGATGTTGCTGCGGCCAGCAGTGAAAAATCAGAATGGTGTCTTGCCTCCCTGGTGCCAGGATCAAGGATGCCTCATAGAGGGTGCAGAATGTTTTCAAAGGGGACAGGGACCAGCAGGAGGTCATTGTACACATTGGCACCAACAACATAGGTAGGGAAAAGGATGAGATTCTGTACGGAGAATATAGAAAGTTAGTCAGGAATTTAAAAAGGAGATCCTTGAGGGTAGTAAAATGTGGATGGGACCCAGGGAGATAGTGAGGAAAGAGATCAATCTGAGACTGGTACACTTGGGAAAGGGAGAAAGTCAAGCAGTCAGGGCAGGAAGGAACAAAGTAGACAACAAGATAGGACTAATAAATTAAACTGCATTTACTTCAATGCAAGAGGTAAAGCAGATGAACTCACGGCATGATTAGGGATATGGGACTGGGATATCTTTGGCAATTGCAGAGACGTGGCTCAGAGATGGGCAGGACTGGTAGCCCAACTTTCCAGGATACAAATGCTATAGGAAGGATAGAAAGGGGGCAAGAGAGGGCGGTGTTTTTGATAAGGGATAGCATTATGGCTGTACTTAGGGAAGATATTCCTGGGAATACAACCAGGGAATTTAGTTCGCTGGAACTGAGAAATAAGAAAGGGATGATCACCTTGGGATTGTATTACAGAACCCCTCCACCCCCCCCCCCCCACTCCCCCAATAGTCAGTGGGAAATTGAGAAACAAATTGGTAGAGATTTCAGTTACCTGTAAGAATAATAGGGTGGTTATGGGAGGGGATTTTAACACTCCAAACATAGACTGGGACTGCCATAGTGTTAAGGAGAGGAAGTATTAAGTTTAAATGGAGAGGAATTTGTTAAGTGTGTACAAGATAATTTTCTGATTCAGTATGTGGATGTACCTACTAGAGAAGGTGCAAAACCTGACCTACTCTTGGGAAATAAGGCAGGGCAGGTGACTGAGGTGTCAGTGGGGGAGCACTTTGGGGCCAGCGACCATAATTCTATTAGTTTTAAAATAGTGATGGAAAAGGATAGACCAGATCTAAAAGTTGACGTCCTAAATTGAAGGAAGGCTAATTTTGACAGTTTTAGGCAAGAACTTTCAAAAGCTAAATAGGGGCAGATGTTCACAGGTAAAGGAATGGCTGGAAAATGGGAAGCCTCCAGAAGTGAGATAATGAGACTCCAAAGAAAGTATATTCCTGTCAGGGTGAAAGGCAAGGCTGGTAGGTATAGGGAATGCTGGATGACTAAAGAAATTGAGGGTTTGGTTAAGAAAAAGAAGGAAGCATAAGTTAGGTATAGACAGGGGAGATCGAGTGAATCCTTAGAACAGTATAAAGGCAGTAGAGGTATACTTAAGAGGGAAATCAGGAGGGCAAAATGGGGACATGAGATAGCTTTGGTAAATACAATTAAGGAGACTCCAAAGGGTTTTTACAAATACATTAAGGACAAAAGGATAGCTAGGGAGAGAATAGGGCCCCTCAAAGATCAGCAAGGCGGCCTTTGTGTGGAGCTGCAAGAGATGGGTGGATACTAAACAAGTATTTTGCATCAGCGTTTACTGTGGAGAAAGACATGGAAGATGTGGAATGTGGGGAAATAGATGGTGACATCTTGAAAAATGTCCATATTACAGAGGAGGAGGTGCTGGATATCTTGAATTGCATAAAAGTGGATAAATTCCCAGGGCCTGATTTAGGTGCACTGTAGAACTCTGTGGGAAGGTAAGGAAGTGATTGCTGGGCTCGTTGCTGAGATATTTGTATTGTCGATAGTCACAGGTGAAGTGCCGGAAGACTGGAGGCTGGCTAACATGGTACCACTATTTAGGAAAGGTGGTAAGGACAAATCTTGGAACTGTAAACCAATGAGCCTGACATCTGTGGTGGGCCAGTTGTTGGAGGGAATCCTAAGGGACAGGATTTTCATGTATTTGCAAAGGCAAGGACTGATTAGGGATAGTCAGCATAGTTTCGTGTGTGGGAAAAAATGTGTGTCTCACAAACTTGATTGAGTTTTTTTTTGAAGAAGTAACAATGAGAATTGATAAGGGCAGAGTGGTTGACGGGATCTTAATGGACTTCATTAAGGTGTTTGACAAGGTTCCCCATGGGAGACTGGTTAGCAAGGTTAGATCTCATGGAATACAGGGAGAACTAGCCATTTGGATACAGATGCATGAGTAGATGGGGAGCAGAGGGATACAGATGCTTAGGAATTGGGCGATTGGTTTAGACAATGGATTTGGATCGGCTCAGGCTTGGAGGGCTGAAGGGCCTGTTTCTGGGCTGTAAATTTTCATTGTTCTTCTTTTGTTCTTTAGAATTGGCTCGAAGGTAGAAGACAGAGGGTGGTGGAGGGTTGCTTTTCAGACTGGAGGCCCGTGACCATTGGTGTGCCACAAGGATCAGTGCTGGGTTCACTACTTTTCTTCATTTATATAAATGATTTTTGGATGTGAACAAAGGAGGCATTGTTAGTAACTTTGCAAAATTGGAGGTGTAGTGGACAGTAAAGAAGGTTACCACAGAGTACCACAGCATCTTGGTCAAATGGGCCATTGGGCTGATGAGTGGCAGATGGAGTTTAATTTAGATAAACGTGAGGTGCTGCATTTTGGAAAAACAAATCTGAGCAGGATTTATACACTTAATGATAAGGTCCCAGGAAGTGTTGCTGAATAAAGACACCTTGGAGTTCAGGTTCATAGTTCCTTGAAAGAAGAGTCGCAGGTAGATAGGATAGTGACAATGGCGTTTGGTATGCTTTTCTTTATTGGTCAGAGTATTGAGTACAGGAGTTGGGAGGTCATGTTGCAGATGTTGATAGGCCACTGTTGGAATATTGCATGCAATTCTGGTCTCCTTCCTATTGGAAGGATGTTGTCGGGGTTGGAGGATTTGGGCTACAGGAGAGGCTGAATAGGCTGGGGCTGTTTTCCTGGGAGTGTCAGAGGCTGAAGGGTGACCTTTCTCGAGGTTTACAAAATCATGAGGGGCATAGATAGGATAAATAGGGAAAGTCTTTTCCCTGGGGTGGGGGATTCCAGAACTAGAGGGCATAGGTTTAGGGTGAGAGGGGAAAGATAGAAAGGAACCTTAGGGGCAACCTTATGGAATGAGCTGTCAGAGGAAGTGGTGGAGGCTGGTACAATTGCAGCATTTAAAAGGCATCTGGATGGGTATATGAATAGGAAGGGTTTAGAGGGATATGGGCCAAGTGCTGGCAAATGGCAGTAGAATCAGTTAGGATTTCTGATCAGCATGGATGAGTTGGACCGAAGGGTCTGTTTCTGTGCTGTACATCTCTATGACTCTAATAGCCAATCCCACTGACAGTTGCACCGAGTGGGAATTGCTGCTGATGAACTTCAAACAGCTTTGTAGTATTCCAGTGGGCTTTTAAAAAATAAGCTCCTTCAGTTTTCATTGACCACCAGCAAACCACAAAGCTGCCTGAAGTTCAGAAGCAGAGGTTGCTGCTCACAGCAACTGTCAGTGGAATAGGCAATTCTGATTCATTTCATTTTCTCCAAAAAGCTGCTTTTTTTTTTTGGCATTTCCCCAAATTTTCAGTCTGGTTTGCCAGCTGGATATGCTGTCCCAGGCTCCCATGGGAGATTTTGCTGTTTGAAGAGGCCTGCAGGAAAATATTTCGTCAACTTCATCACCAATTCTGGGCACCTCCTGAGCAGTGGGTGGTGTTTCAGATATTTGCATTGGCTGCCCATTTCTCAAATGGATTGTGACATCAGCAATTACCGGCACTTAGTCAACTATGTGAGGTACAGTCCAGATCAGATAAGCTGACTCTGCATTCAAAGGATGTGCATAATGCTGGCATTTCCTCATTGCCCTTCACGAGGTGGTGCTAAAGCTCCTTCTGACAATGAGTGGATTGTTAGACCAGTGCAGATGGCAGCTAGGAGACAATGACAATGGATCGGGACTTAGCTATAGGTTGGACCAGCTAAGGGTGGCAGATTTCCTTCCCTCCCAGAAATTTGTGAACCGGAATGGATTTAGATAACAAGTTAGATGATTTCTGCAAATATAGTTCCCTAATTGCTGTAATGCGATTCACATTTGTGTCTCAGGATTACAAATTCTTACAATATTATCCCATACTATTGTTTCCTAGGGCATGTACACACAATTGTTCAAAAAGCTATTCTCTCACTCAGGGTTGAAATGGGAAACTTTGTTGCTTTATTTCTTTTCACCCAACCTGAAATGACCCAGGGCCATTGTGGGTCCATTCCAGTCACTGGTAAATCACCAGTAGGGAATTCGGGGGAAAAAAACTTTATCTGGAGAGTGGTGAGAATATGGAACTCACTACCACAGGAAGTCCTTGAGGTGAATAGCACCGATGCTGCCCCTTAAATGCAAGAAGAACACGTGAAACAGAAAGGAATAAGGATGTACTGATTGATGAGTTAAAGTGGGAAGGAGGAGACTTAGCTGCAGCATGAACTAGTTAGGCCAAATGACTTGTTCTTCGGCTGCATTAACTGTGTTTATGGTTTGGCATCTTCAATTTCAAGTGGAAAGGCCCTAAGCGATTTTAATGTCAATAGAATACATGCACTGACCTTGGACTTAGAAATTTGAAGATTTGCTTAATCGAGTCACCACTCTAACTTTGTTAATTTGGTTGTTATTTGTTCATTTTCCCCCAAACAGGAATCTTGGTTCTAAAACTGTGTTTCAGTTCTCCAGAAGCAAGTCATTTAGAGAAAGTAAGACCTGTTTTGAAGAAATTAATAAGGGACCAAATGAGACTGGACAAGATGTATCCCAGAGCAAGGAAGGAGACATATCAGGTAGGGCTACAATGTATAATACGTCCAGATAACAATCAAAAACTAACCTGCTTGCATTTCCAAAAGCATCTGTACTCCTCACCTCAGTGGACTATAGTGATTTGCCACTCATTGATTTATCGACCTTTTATTTGCGTTTTTCCTGAATCATAGTGGGTGCAGATTGGAAGTAATGTGACTCTTGGAAAGAACTTAGCTGGAAAGTACCGAGTTGAGAACGATGTTTCACTGCTGCTTTTGATAAGGCCTGTGAGGATAGGTCCAGCACCAGGATCAGACTTATCAGAGGAACATTGGACTCTATGGGATCAAGGTTTTCTGATGCATCTCCAGCAAATTCTGCTTTAGACAGCTTATTTACATACTGAATTGCTTGCCTTTGTTTAAATTTTGACCCCCCGGGACGACTCTGACACACACACACATACACACACACACACAACCAAGGAGATCATTAAATTAATTTATTTTGCTGTTCTATAATGAGAATCATTGGCACGGGTCAACATTCATTGCACTTGAACAGTGGTAATGAGCTGTCTGTGGCAGGCGAATAACTGATGACCCAACTCCCCAGAATCTACAAGACACATATTAGGAGTACAATGTGACATTCTCCACACTTTTCTAACTGATGATGCCTCCAACAATACTCAGGAAGCTCAACACCATGCAGGACAAAGTAGCACGCTTAACTGGCACCCCATCTGTGGACATCAAATGGAAGCAGTGTGCTACATTCAAGATGCACTCCAGTAACTCATCGACAACATGTCCCAATCTCATGACATCTACTACCTCCAAGGACAAGGACTTTGGATGAGGGAACACCATCACCTATAAGTTTCCCCTTCAAGCCATACTTCATTCTGACTTGGAAATATGTTGCTGCTTCTGTATCATCTCTGGTCAAAGCCCTGGAAATCGCTTTCTAACAGCACTCTAGTTGTGCCTACACAATACAGATAGCAATGGTTCAAAATGTTGACCTTCTGAAGGGCAATTAGGGGTGTGCAATGGAAAATTATTTAGTGTTTTGCTAGGACATTCAAGAAGGCAATCAAGAACCACCAATATTGCAATGAGTCTGGAGTCACATTTTTTTCAGATGAGATGTGGGTAGCAGATTCCTCCTATATATTTACACTAATCTGGTAGTTGCACAATAGTGATTAATGATAGAACTTGTTAAGCTTTACATTGTGAAATTGTGACTGCCTTAAAGATTTTGTTTGTGATCATATACATTATGTGTCCACTGCATTGGAGCTGGTCTCTGCTTATAAGTTCTCCAGATATTTTTGTTCTTTGAAGTATCTCGGTGTTGGCCAGTTTGTCCTCCCACTTGTTGTCCTTGATGTTCCATATGCATCTCCTGGAGAATCTGCTGAGCTGCTTCACATGTTTGTGTCCTCCCAGGAGAGCAGCTTTGTACAAAACTAGTGCTGTTGCAAGTTTGATACCTCCTTTCCTTCCAGTCTTTTGAAAAACAAGCTAAAATGGAGCTTAACCTGGTAATTCATTGGTGCAGGCATTTCTAATTGTTTTTGAGTTATCTACCATTTTCAGGGTTGTGTTATTGATACTAATGGTAGATGCGCTATAGTTAGAATTTGATGGTAGATGGAGTGTCTCTGTCTTCCTTAAGCTGATGGTTAGCCCATTGCCATCAATCACTTTCCAGAAAACAGATTGTGATCCATTTGCAGGCCATGTACATAGTGATAGTCATTGACAAATGCTGTATTAAGCGCACTCCTTAAGTACTCAACCCAGCAATCTTCGATAACTTCAATGTCTGATCAGGAAAGATTCCTTGTATTAGTGAGAACACATATGTAGCCTTGGGGGGGCACATGCACATTCTCCTGGAGTGATTGCATTGTGTCTGCCTCTAGCAGATGAATTTCGGTTTTCCAGCCATGTTGGAAAATTAGAGTTTCCTTAATTTGATGATTGGTTCCAGTAGTCTCTTTCATGTTCTCAAGACATCATTGGCAACTTCCAAGGCTTTTAATTTGAAAGTTGACCATACTTCTTCAATATCATCCCTTGCGTTTTCTTTGGAGGAGATCTGGTCCTTGGGTTTGAGTCTGAAGTGCAGAGATATCTAGGTTCAGAATGTGTTCTTTGTCTTTTCAGTGTGGTAGGAAATCTGATGCTGGAGCAGAGCTGTGGTACGTAGATCTCTGTGGTCCTCTCATAACCCTGATGATCATTTTATCTTTTATGTTACTCTGTTATACCAGCAAGTGCAAGTGTGCACTGCTGTTGCTCTGAAATGTGGTAGTTCCTCTGGTCTTTCCTTATGGGTGATTTGTTCATTAGCAACTTTAGCAAATCCATTCCATGGTGGAAAAGAGGAACCAAGGATTAGCATTGAGCAAATAAGGGATTAAGATTTATTGTAAAAGATTAGTTTGGCATGTTCAGGCAGATCTCCAAGCCTTTCTGAAATATTTAGGAAACTTTCCAGCCAAGAAATCCTGCAACATTCTCTATTTGAAAGCTGAAGTTTGAATTCCACCTCGTTTAGTAGGTGGTGGTTTTCGTTTGCAGGAGGAACATCGGAAAAAAAAATGCTCATTTTTCAATGTTTTGTCGTAATTCTCTTTGCTATCGAGTGTGTAAAGGAAAACTGAGTATTTCTGTTAACTGTAGGTTTGTTTAATGGCTCCTATGGTTCCATGCTGGAGAATCTGCATTGGAGTTAATAAAGGGATTCATTGTCACAGTTCACACATAATTGACATTAAGGAGGACTTCATCTTTCTCCTTGCAGTCATCACTCTTTTTGTTTTAGACTAGAAGAGAAAGAAAAGAACTGCCATTTATATAGTTTTGTTCACAACCCTCAGATAATCCAAAGTTCTTTATAACTGAAGTATGACAGTATAAGAAACATGGCCACCAATACACAGGCAAGCTCCCACAGGCAGCTTAGTTATAAATTTGTCGCAATGTTTGTTGAGTATTGGCTTAGATATCTGGTGAGAGCACCCTGTTCTTTCTTTGAATAATGCTGCAGAGTCTTTTATGATTGTCTGTCTAAGAGGGCAGATAGGCACTTAAAATCTCTCCTGAAATGCAGGGCCTCCAACCCTGCAGCTCACCCTCAATACAGTCAGCCAGAGGTCTGTCAATCTTCTGACCCAGAGGGCAGAATCTTGCTCCTTTGGCCTGGGATGGGCTGATCTAATCTAAAGGACTATAGACCCTTGGCTTGACAGTGTAGCCATAGACGCAATGAGGAGAGTTACTACACCGAGAATGAGCTGCCTGAAAAGAAGTAGGTATAAAAGTTTTTGACAGGGAATTGGATGGATATATGAAATGGAATAGTTTGCAGGCATAGGAGCTCTTTCAAAGAGCCAGCATAATTACTGGGGGCTGAATCGCCTTCCTCTGTGCTGTTTGATCCCATAAATACAGAGATACTTGATAAAATATATGAAAAAATTCCTGATTTTCTTTAAATGAAGGTCAATCCATCGATGGTGGTTTAAAATTTAGTCACCACTGAGGATGAAGGTTACAATTCCCCAATTACATGAAACAGACGTTGGAACTGTGCTCTCACTGACTTATCCCACAGATGTGGGTCCAAATGATTTTAATAAAAGGCTATTGCTGTGTGTATAGTAGGGTGTAATTGGCCCGTGTTTGTCTTTTTTAGTTAAGGATTCGCAGGAGGAAGAGCAGAAAACTCCATTTCGGAAGAGTCCTAGGGGCAGTCTGAAATTGCTGACCAATCGATTCAACAATACAACTTTGCCTTCACAGCAGGATGGGAATAACCCAGACAAAACCATGACCTTACACAATGACATCTTGAAACTCACCAACGAGCTTAATGCACAGAGGGTAAGGTGACCTATTTGCGTTAACTCTAGTAATGGGATCATTTTCCACAAGGTTACTGAAAACCCAGCATAAATTGTTCTCCCTTGTATTTCTGAAGTATACTAGAAAGATTGAATGGTATAACTTAGAAGGAGGCTTCTTTGAAGAGCCACCCAGTTTGTCCCACTCCCGTCATTTCCCCATAGCCTTGCAATATTTTTTGACCTCTTCACCTGTTTATCCAATTCACTTTGGATAGGTTGCCAGGTATCTTAAAGGTATTGAAATTTTAAAAAAAAACTTGCATTTATACTTTCTTCTATACATTTTTATATATATTTCTATACATTTTCTTCATTTTGTTTTAAGTGTAGTTACTTTGGAATGAAGGAAATGTGGCACCAATTTGCCGTCAGCAAGTTCTATAAAATGGGATGAGTTAACGACTGTGTGCTGCTTGCGTGCTGATGATTGATTATATTGATCTCAGGACACACAAAGGAATAAATTAACACTTGTTCCAAAAATTGGCCCTCAGATCTTCCACATCCTCCTGAGTGTGTTGTCAAGGACTCTGTCAAATACCTTTAGAAATCAAACAATGTTCCCTCGATACAGCATTGGGAATGTCAACTTAAGTTTTGTGGTCAAGCCTCAAGAATGGGGACTTATTCCACCAACTGTCACCCACTTAGCGATGACTGATATCAGCCATGTAATACAGGACTGGGCTCAGTCATAGGCCAGACTGGTTAACTGTGGTATTTTTACAACAAATCTTAATCCATTGCTCAACAGTAATCCTCTACTCCTCTGTTCACTAATAAAGTCAACGTCTTCATAATTAGCTGAACAGCTCTCATGATTATTTTTCTGATGGTAACCGACTAATTGCTAAACCCAAGGTAGGAGTTTTGATCATCTTACTTAAGAAATAATTTGTTTGCATTTGAAGCAGTTCAGAGGAAGTTTATTTGGTTATCTGAGGTTTTGTGAGGAATGATTGAGCAGGGCTCTATCATGGGAGGTGAGAAGGATGAGAAGTGACTTTACTGATACAGAAGATTCTGTGGGGACTTGACAGGGTGGGTATTGAGAGCATATTTCCCCTTGTGGGGGAGGCTAGAATGAGGGGACAGTTTTAAAAATCAGAAGATGCCCATTTTACATTGAGGTGAAAAGGTTTTATTTTCCTCTCCGATACGATTAGTCTGTGGAATTCTCTTACTCGGAGATCAGTTGAGCATGGATCATTGAATATGACCAAGCTGAGGTCGATGGTTAAGGGATTGGAGGGTAATTGAGGGCAGGGGTGTTGGAGGAGTGAGATTTTGTGGAGTATGTGGGGGTGGAGGTAAGAGGGGTTGGGGAGGGTTCGGGAGAGAATGTGGAATTGAGACAACAACCAGTTCAGCTTTGGTCTTATCAAATGTTAGAGCAGGCTCCAAAGTCCAAATGCTGGATTAGTGGTGCTGGAAGAGCACAGCAGTTCAGGCAGCATCCAACGAGCTGCTCGTTGGATGCTGCCTGAACTGCTGTGCTCTTCCAGCACCACTAATCCAGTATTTGGTTTTCAGCATCTGCAGTCATTGTTTTTACCTCCAAAGACCAAATGGCCTACTCCTGCTCCTTCTCCTCATGTCCTCATATGATTTCAGCTGATTCTGCTTTCTTCCCCACAATCACCGTACCCCGTCATCAGAAAGTTAGCTGCAATCAAAGGTGACGCAGATTGGGGGATCCCACTTTCCTGCCTTTTCCCCATAAACCCTTGATTCCTTTACTCATTAAAAATCTGTCAACCACATCAGAGGAGTCCTTGAACAGTGGTAACTGGACTTGAAATATTAATGCTGTTTCTCTCTCCACAGATGTTGCCAGGCCTGCTGAGTTTCTGTAACAATTTCTGTTTGTGTTTGTTATTTTACTATCCTTCCATGGGGTGTGGATAGTATTTGTCGAGTGAATTGGAGTATTAGGCTGTTTCAGAATCAACTACATTATAGTGAATCTGGAGTCCTATTAGTTGAGAATGGTAGGTTCCCTTCCCTAATGGGTATCAGTGAACATGTTTTCAATAATAATCAATGACCGGTTCACAGCTACCATTACTGAGACTTGCTCTTGCTCTCGATTTTTATTAATTGGGTTTAAACTCCCTTGTGGGATTTGAACCTTTGTCCTCAAGCCATTAGCTTACTCCTCTGAATTGCAAATCAATGGACACTGTCACTCTGCCACCATTTCCATCACTCCCCCTCACCCATCCTTGAGGGTGTAACAAACCCTTGTTTGATAGTATTGCTCAAGTGCCACTTCTTTAGGATGACCAGCTAAAGCTGATTAATTTCCTCATCCCAATAATCAAATTGTTTTTAAGAAAACATTGTTTTGTACTCATTTACAATGCACCTTGTAATACATGCCTGCATTTTTTTTTACCAGGGTAAACAGCTTCTAGTGTGGCTGTGGGGTGATGTTAAAATCATCAACAAAACATGGGAGGCTACTTGACCTGTCTGATCACTTTTTGGAAACTTGTTCCATTTCACACCTCAACCTCCTTCCTCATAACCCTGGAAGCTAACTTTCTTCCAGTACGTGTCAAACTACCTGTCAGCAGGTTATTTTGGAATTTGATTCCACCATGCTTTAGGATAGCTACAAACCTTTAAAAAGAGCAAATCTGTTTTAAAAAAAAACATTTTTCTCCTTTCTCCCCCCATAACTTTATTTTATCAATTATTTTAAATCGGTGACCTCTGGGTGTTGTTTAACTTTTTCTTCCCCGTAGAAATGTTTTCTTCCCCGTTCTATCTGGGAGTTCCGAATTAGGAGCCCTTGGCCAAGGATTAGGAGTGTACCATTTAGGATTGAGATGACGAGAAGTTTCCTCACTCTGTGGGTGGTGAGAATTTGAAATTTTCTGCCACAGGAAGCTGTTGAGACCAAGAAGGAGTTAGGTCTGTTTATTGAGGCTGGAGGGAGCAAAGAATATGGGGAGAAAGCAGAAAAAGGGAGCTGAGTTAGATGATCAGACATGACCATATTGAATGAAGGAGCAGACTTGAAGAGCCAAATAGCTTACTCCTGCTCCTAGTTTCTATCGTTATTTTCAATGTCTCTGTTCTGTCTCTTTTTAACTATCATTGATCCATGGAGGACAATACCAGCCTCTCCATATAATTGACATCCTTTGTTTCCAATATGATCTTGGTAGACATTCCCTATGCTCTCATACAATCCCTACAGTGCAGGAAGAGGCCATTTGGCCTATCAAGTCTGCACTAGCCACCACCCCCTCTTTTCCACCCCCTCCACCCCCCCCATCCCAAATCCCCTTTAAAGAGCATCCCACTCAGACCCAAATCCTCACCCTCTCCCTGTAACCCTGCGTTTACCATGGACAATCCACCTCACCTACACAATCTTAGACTCTGAGAGGAAGCCAGAGCAAACCCACGCAAACACTGGGTGGGAGGGATTGTACAGACTCCACACAGACGTTGGCCCCAAAGCTGGAATTGAACCCAGGTCGCTTGCTCTGGCTCAGTGGTTAGCATTGCTGCCTCTCATTGTGCTGCAGAGGTCTTCTTTCATTTCAGGCCCTCTTTTTGAGGCAGGATTGAAAAATTGCCTTGCCATCCACTTCTAATGATAAAATGAACTGAGCACTGACCTTTTTTGTCAATTTGCTGTCCCCAGGAATTGGTGAAGCTCTTGCACCGAGCTCTGGAGGCAGCGCAGCAAGAGAAGAGGGCCTGCAACTCCTACCTCTTGGCCGACGAGTCCACCCGACTGGAACTGGTGCGGCACAAGGTGAGGCAGGTCAGGGAGTTGGAGAGCCGGGTCAGCGCGCTGGAGAAGGAGAAGCAGGAACTGGAGCAGAGCCTGAGACTGCAGAGGGAACTGGTGGAGGAGCTGAAGCAGCACGCTCAGCTCCTGATGGAGAAGAACAACGCCAAGCAAGAGGTCATCCTGAAACTCTCTGAGCAGATGGTCAAGGAAGACCTCTCCCCATCAGAAATGTGTGGCAAAGTCACCGCCGAGACCATGAGGAAGCTAGAGGAGAGAATTGTGCATTTAATGGTAACTAGATGTGACTGATGACAACGCAAACTTACCTTTATATAGCAAAGAGAGGATGCCACTTAACTGTTTGAACTGGCTCCACCCCCATCCATAAGGCTGATCCACCAGCCCCATATCCCTTAACATCTTTGGTTAACTAAATCTTTCACATTATGTTGACAATAGATTTTGAGTTGTGTTTGGAAGAGACCTCCAAACATTGGCTGTCCTCTGTACATGAATTTCTTGTCTCAGCCCTTGGAAAATTCTAGCCCTGATTTTCAGGCATTTCATGTCATTCTAAAGCCTTTTTGCAGAAGCGATTATTCCCATATTTGACGACAAGGCGCAGAAGGAGCAATTGGGGTAGATGAGGTATGTTTTTGACAAGCTTCTCGAAAGAGAAGGAGATGTTTAGAGAGGGGATTCCAGAGCTTTGGACCCCAGGAGGCTGAGGCAGGTCCACAGTGGTGGACCAATAAGTGGATGCGTGCATAGTTCAAATGTGACTTGAATTATTTGGTGCATTAGGCATGATTGGTAGAGTCCATGTTCATGTTCACTTTAGTTCTGCCCTCCAGTCCTCCAAACACTCTGTGCTGTTCCAATTCTGCACACTCCTGTGCAAGCCCAATCTCTGCAATTCTCAAGCCCATCTGTGACCTGGCCCTTCCCTCTACCCCTACCTAATGAGGTTGGTTGGAGCAAATTAATTTTAGTTAAAAGGTTATCAGTTTGAGCAGGAATTCATGAAAATGAAGCCAGGCCAAGGTTGAAGAGTCTGTTTCAATGCTTGGTCTGATGGCCTTAAGTCCATTTTGTGTTTTTCTAAAACAATAAATTTTACAGTTCAACTTCGCAGCTATAATTCTTCAACTTCACTTTAAAATGAATCAAATGCGAATGAATAGGAGTGGCGCGGTGGCTCAGTGATTAGCACTGCTGCCTCACAGCACCAGGGACCCAGGTTTGATTCCCACCTTGGGCGACTGTCTGTGTGGAGTTTGGATGTTCTCCCGTGTCTGCATGGGTTTCCTTCGGGTGCTCCGGTTTCCTCCCACAATCCAAAAATGTGCAGGCTAGGTGAATTGGCCATGCTAAATTGCCCGTAGTGAAAGGTGCATTTAGTCAGGGGTAAATGGAAGCTGGAGGAGTGGGTCTGGGTGGGTTGCTCTTCAGAGGGTCAGTGTGGACTTGTTGGGCCAAAAGAGCCTGTTTCTATACTGTAGGGAATCTAATCATGATGCGTTTTTTTCCTTTTTTTGACAGGATGATCAAGAAGCTTACAAAACACAAAACAAGTTCTTAAACTCCGAGATCTACCAGGTCACCAAGCTTTGGCAGGCCACAGCAGATCGGGAGATTGCTCTGGCAATGAAGGTAAGTGACCCAGCTCACGGGACACACTGTGCTTCGAACTCTTCCACCTTTGGGACCCTCCAACCACACGGCATCAATGTTGACTTCACTAATTTCCTTATCTCCCCTCACCTGTGTATCATCCTTCCCACCTATCCACTCCGCCCTCCCCTCCAAACCATCACCATCACCACCATCCCCCCCCCAACCCCCACCCACTGACAACCCCCTGTTGATGATTCTTCTAAACTCTGACAAGCTTAGATGCAGCCTGCTTTACCTGATAAGACAACACCCTTATCTTTAAGAACTAGTAAACCATCTCTGAAATGCTTACAGTGTAAGTGTATCCCTCCTTAAGTAAGAAGACCAAAATGGTACACAGTAACTCTCGGTGCAATCTCACCAAGTTCAGTAGTTATAGCAAGACTTCCCTGCCATTATGTTCATTTTCCCAGCAATAAAAGCCAACATTCCATTTGCCTTCTTAGTTAATTCCTGTATCTGTACACTATGTTTATGATTTATTTATAAGGATACACTGATCCTCCTGTACTGCAACAGGTTGCAGTCTCCCTCCATTTAAATAATATTCTACTTTTCAATTCTTCCTGCCAAAGTGCACAACTTCCGTATCCCACATTGTACTCCATCTGCCAAATTTTTGTCCATTTGACTTATGTCAGTTTACAGACTCTTCTATCCTCACAACTTGCTTTTCTATCTAACTTTATATCATCAGGAAATTTGGGTACAGTCCTATTGGTCCCTTCATCCAAGTCATGGATATCAGTTGAAAATAGTTAAAACCCCATCACTGATCTCTGTGACACTTCACTAGTTATGGTTCATCAAGGTGAAAATGACCCATTTATTCTGACTTTCTGTTTTCTGTTAGTTAGCCAACCCTTTGTCCATGCTAATATATCACCCCAACACTCTGAACTCTTATCAGTGTCAAGTGTCTTTTGGAAATCCAAATATGCTGCATCTAAAGTTTCGCCGTTACTCACCCTGCTTTCAATCCTCAAGAGCTGTAATAAATATGTCAAAGACTGTTTCTCTTCCACATGTTGGCTCTGTCCAACTGAATTTCTCAAAGGCCTGTGACCACCTCATGTATAAGTGAGTCTTGCATTTTCCTGATGGCACATTGAGTGATCAATAGTTTGTATCTCTCTGTTCTTGAACATTTTTTCACATTTTTCCCACCTATTTCCTCCCACCCTTCCTTCATCTGAGCCCTCCTTCTACTTGTGCCTTCCTCATTTTATCCAGTTTCCCCTTAAATACACCTGCACTACTCACCTCAACCACTTCTTGTGGTAGTGAGTTCCACATTCTCAGCACTCTGTGGGTAAAGAAATTTTCCCTGAGCTTCCAAGTGGATTTGTTAGTAATGGTCTTTATTTTAATAACCTCTAGACTTCTCACATGGAGAGAAGTATCAAATGAGGTTTTCTTATCTTTGATCTAAATCCTACATTTCGAAGCATTGACACTAAACCTGACAGGGGCAATTGACTGGAAGTTGTGCGACAAGGTAGGGGAGATGGGAATGTTTAGGTTCAATTAAAAGAAAATTACAGAGAAAACTGGCTGAGTTATCGAAAGTGAAATTCAGTGCAGATAAGGGGTGGCTGAGGAAATTCAGAACTACAACCTCTTTTTTTTTTTCCTTAAGCAGTTTTACAAACTGAATATAAAAACCAAAGAATTGCAGATGTTGGAAATCAAAAATGAAACCAGATATTGCTGGAAAAACTCAGGTCTGGCAGCATCCATGGAGAGAAAGTGGAACCAATGTTTTGGCTACAGTTTTTTTAAAACTTATTTATGTTTTAGAAATTGATTATTTAATTTCTCTCCAGGGAAATTGTGCCGCTAACTTACCAATTAAAATCTGGATTCCTTCTGATGCGATCAACCCTACGTTTTCTGCTCACAACTGGTGGCCTTTATCCTTATTCTCTGAACTGCAGCTGGTTGGAATGGCAAAGTCTGGGACAGAGTGATGTTAAAGAAATAGGCAATGTCTCCCCCTGATGGAAATTTGCAGAAATTCACACACGATTCCACAACCCAAAGGATATCCTTGCGTGTTTTTTTTTGTAAAAGCATGTTTCTCTTCCATCAGCACTTACATGCCTCATGTCCTCACTGCTATTGAAGTTAATTTAACACTTTTATCTTGTTAGTTCTGATCCATCCAATTAGTCCCAAACTCCCAATACCCTGCTCTTTCTCCACAACCTTATACATTTTTCTTTTTCAAGTTACCCTTGAATCTTGCTCTGTCTCATCTTCAGGAAGCATAGTTTAAATCATCATAACTCACTGGTTAAACAGCAAAATCTCAATCTTCAATTTGTTTTGCTAATTGTCTAAAATCTCTGTCTCCTGATTACAAACCCTTCTGCCAGTGCAAACACTTTCCCTTTGCTCCCTCTATCATCCATAGGAATTTTACATGCTGTATCTCTGAAGTTAAAGTTTTATTTTACTGAAATAACTGTTGATGTTGAAGGCATGAACTAGTTCCAACCTATTCCAATCTTTACAAGTTTTTTTTTGTTTGCCCCAGTGTGCTTTTTTGAAGGCAAGTTACTGCCAGATTGAGAGCAAGTATTTGACATTACTCCATAAGCTTCAAGATGACATCAACCAAAAGGAGACAAACCAGGATATGGTCAAGCAGCTTATTGTTGACCAATCAAAATTGGAGAATAAAGCTCAACCTGGCAGCAATGTTGGTGCTATCTGCAAGTGAGTAGAGAACAAGACGGTGTATCTTAACATTTAAACTCTTTCATTCTTTGTTATAAAGGTTTGAAGAACATCCATGTGTCTGTCAGGGTGATGGCACTGTTTGGTGTAAACAGTAACAGCTCCGTGTTGGTGCATGTTCCTGCTGCTTGCAGAATTGCCAGTCTCCTGCCATATCTCGTGTTATCACACTTCCAAGGAACAAGTCTGGAGCACGGTGGAATACACTGCACTTGCCTAAGATGAATGAAGCTCCAACAACATCTAGGAGCCTCAACACCATCCAGGGGCAAAGCAACCTGCTTAATCAGCACCCCATTCACCACCAGTGGGTAGTGGGTAGCGGTGTGTAAATTTACAAAATCTACTGCAGCAACTCATCGAGGCTGCTTAGACAGTATCTACCAAATCTGTCTCTTCTGTTCCGTAGGTCAAGGATGACCAGCAGGAGGCTGGAAGAACACGGCAAGCCAGGCAACGTCAGGAAATGGGGAAAATTGACATTTTCAGGTATAGTCCTCCTTCAGATTCCTGAAGAAAGATTATATCCAAAACGTTGACTTCACCTCCTATGCTGCCTGGCTTGCTGTGTTCTTCCAGCCTCCTGCTTGTCTACATTTTTTATCTCTAATTGACCTTTTTGTAGGTCAAGGATAGTAGATGTATTGGAACACCCCCGCACCTGCAAGTTCCCCTCCAAGTCACTCATGATCATGACTTAAAGCTATATAGTTACAAAATGATATTGCCATTCCTTGATTGTTCCTGGTTAATGTTCTGGAACCCTCACCCCATTATATGGACTGCAGTGGTTTAAGAAGATTTTCCACCAATGCCACCTTCAGGGTGAACAGGGAAAGGCAACAAATGTTGACCAAGCCAGGAATCTTCACCTCCTGGGATCAAATGAAACCGGTCATTGGGAATCTGGGAAAAGGCCGTTCCTGCCATTTCTTCAGAATTTCCCACCCCTCTTCTGCCAAAGTTAGGATGAGAGAGCTTTCACAGGGGTCAGGGGAAAAAGAAGAGACTGTGTGTATTTAATTCAAAACCAAGAATTAAGAACCTGAGGTGTTGAGACCAGGGTTGTTTGTTGATTTGAAAAGATTTCTCGAGTCACCAGTGAACTATTTTGATAAGGGAATCGACGGTTAGGGAAGTGGAGCTGAGTCCATAACCCATGATGTTGTTAAGTGGAGGAGCAGGCTCAAAGGCTGAATGGCCTACGCTTGCTCCTCTGTCCCATCTTCCATTTCCTCCTTTTACTGAAGGTCTGTTTACAGCTTCAGGTCTACAGAATCAGCCTTAAACAATGCAAAGTTATAGGAAAATATCAACTGGATTTTTAAAAAAGATGTGCATTTCTTTGGTGTCCTTCATGTCCTCAGGATGTATCAAAGTGCTTGATAGCCAATGGGGTGCTATGGAAGGTGCTGTCAAGGTGTAATGTACAGCAAGACTCCACAAAACAGTCGTATAGAAATGACCAGATAACCTGCTTTCCTGTAATATTGATCAGGGTTAGGGCATTGGGACAAACAATCCTTGCACTTCTTTGAAATATTTCAATGTGACTTCTTTGTAAGTTTAAAAACTGGAAGAACTGCGGATGCTGTAAATCAGAAACAAAAACAGAAGTTGCTAGAAAAACTCAGCAGGTCTGGCAGCATCAGTGAAGAGAAAGCAGAGTTAATGTTTTGGGTCTGGTGACCCTTTCTCAGAGCTCAGAGGTTCTGAAGAAGGGTAACCAGACACAAAATGTTAACTCTGATTTCCCTTCACAGATGCTGCCAGGCCTTGATTTAACATGTCACCTGAGAGACAGGCTCCTCCAACAGTGTAACACTCCCTTCAGGACTGCCATAGGAATGTTTCTCTGGAGTTTTGTGTCTGGATCTCTGCAGTGAGACAGTCAGCGAGTGCGTGGTACCAATTGAGGCACAACTGACTTTCAGTAGTTTGTGGTGTGACCGGAGAAACAGTTTTGCCTTTTTATTTAATCTTCTCTTAAAGAGCAGTTATATTCACCAGCAATCTCTGTGTTGTCTTTGTTCTCCCTATGCCAGTGAGTATGACGAATATGGTTTCAAGATGGTGTCGTCTCCAGTGCAGGAGAATAACCTCTTGATCAAAATCCAGGCACTTGAACGAAAATCCATGCAACTGATGGCCACTCAGGAGAGTCAAGAGAAAACCTTTCAGATGAAATGGACAAACCACTTATCAGGCAGGTCCTTTGGTGAAATTCAGCCATCACCAGAGTTAAAGAACATGATCCGTAATGGCGTTCCCAAGGAATATCGAAGGCATGTTTGGAAGTGGTGCACCGATCGATGGGTACGTCGCATAAGGGAACGTTACGATGGTAAGCGTTATCAGGAGCTGCTGAAACTGTGCAAGAACAAAGACCAGGCAGCATCCAAGCAGATTGAACTGGACCTGCACCGGACTCTGACCAATAACAGGCTGTTCACCTCCCCGAACTCCAAGATGGTTCAGAAACTCCGCCGAGTATTATTGGCATACTCGTGGCAAAACCCTCATATCGGATACTGCCAGGGACTAAACAGGTATCTAATCTTAACCTTTTACAGAAACACAGACAGACTCACATGAGCACACACACATGGACCGCTCCACAGAGAGAGGAAAACAGTCAGATGAACACAGAGATGGACAGACAGGCGCGCGGACAGAGAAGCATGCGCACACACAGCTTGTTTTATCTTTTGCAACTTACTTTCAATAGCTGACTGACTAATAATGTGAACGACTCAACTCCCTGATCAAAGGCCTCCTGTTTTGTCTCATTTGATAGTATTCTTGAAAACAACTGCCGTTTGGTACTTTCCCTCCAAGTTTTCAGAGATTGCTCTATACTTCCTAAGTCTCAATATGTAGTTCTGAATTCTCCTGGGTGTTTTGATGATTTCTTTTGTACTTTGAATGGTGATTCATGGTTTATCATCAGTTTTGATTTTGAAAAGTCATTCATGTATATAACATGTTTCACATGCCCATGTTACCGCTAAAACTTCTTTCTCTGTGATGGAGTGGATTCTGTCTCTATCATTGCCTCTAGATCATTAACAAATTGTGCTTGTGGTATTTCTGCTATTGAAAGATGAGTGTCCACAGTAGTGTAGATGGTGCATCTGCTAGTATTATGGTTGGTGAATGTAGATTATAATGTATTGTAATTTTTGAAGCGATTAGGAGTTGTTTAATTCTTTCCAAAGTGTTTTGCTAATCCATAACTCAGCAGCATTTTTAATTCTGTCTCAGAAGTTTCTAACATCTAGAGTCATAGAGTCATAGAGATGTACAGCATGGAAACAGACCCTTCGGTCCAACCCATCCATGCCGACCAGATATCCCAACCCCAATCTAATCCCACCTGCCAGCACCTGGCCCATATCCCTCCAAACCCTTCCTATTCATATACCCATCCAAATGCCTCATACAATTGCAACATTTATCAGCCTCCACCACATCCTCTGGCAGCTCATTCCATACACGTACCACCCTCTGCATGAAAATGTTGCCCCTTGGGTCTCTTTTATATCTTTCCCCTCTCACCCTAAACCTTTGTCCTCGAATTCTGGACTCCCCAACCCCAGGGAAAAGACTTTGCCGATTTATCCTACCCATGCCCCTCATAATTTTGTACACCTCTATGAGGTCACCCCTCAGCCTCTGCTCCAGGATAAACAGCCCCAGCCTGTTCAGTCTCTCCCTGTAGCTCAGATTCTCCAACCCTGGCAATATTCTTGTAAATCCTTTCTGAACCCTTTCAAGTTTCACAACATCTTTCCAATAGGAAGGAAACCAGAATTGCACGCAGTATTCCAACAGTGGCCTAACCAATGTCCTGTATAGCCGCAACATGACCTCCCAACTCCTGTACTCAATACTCTGACCAATAAAGGAAAGCATACCAAACGCCGCCTTCACTATCCTATCTACCTGCGACTCCACTTTCAAGGAGCTATGAACGTGCACTCCAACGTCTCTTTGTTCAGCAACACTCCCTAGGACCTTATCATTAAGTGTATAAGTCCTGCTAAGATTTGCTTTCCCAAAATGCAGCATGTCAAATTTATCTGAATTAAACTCCATCTGCCACTTCTCAGCCCATTGGCCCATCTGGTCAAGATCCTGTTGTAATCTGAGGTAACCCTCTTTGCTGTCCGCTACACCTCCAATTTTGGTGTCATCTGCTAACTTACTAACTGTACCTCTTATGCTCGCATCCAAATCATTTATGTAAATGACAAAAAATAGAGGACCCAGCACTGATCCTTGTGGCACTCCACTGGTCACAGGCCTCCAGTCTGAAAAACAACCCTCCACCACCACCCTCTGTCTTCTACCTTTGAGCCAGTTCTGCATCCAAATGGCTAGTTCTCCCTGTATTCCATGAGATCTAACCTTGCTAATCAGTCTCCCATGGGGAACCTTGTCGAATGCCTTATTGAAGTCCATGTAGATCACATCTACTGCTCTGCCCTCATTAATCTTCTTTGTTACTTCTTCAAAAAACTCAATCAAGTTTGTGAGACATGATTTCCCACGCACAAAGCCATGTTGACTATCCCGAATCAGTCCTTGCCTTTCCAAATACATGTACATCCTGTCCCTCAGGATTCCCTTCAACAACTTGCCCACCACCGAGGTCAGGCTCACTGGTCTATAGTTCCCTGGCTTGTCTTTATCGCCCTTCTTAAACATTGGCACCACGTTTGCCAACCTCCAGTCTTCTGGCACCTCACCTGTGACTGTTGATGATATAAATATCTCAGCAAGAGGCCCAGTAATCACTTCTCTAGCTTCCCACAGAGTTCTCGGGTACACCTGATCAGGTCCTGGGGATTTATCCACTTTTAACCATTTCAAGACATCCAGCACTTCCTCCTCTGTAATCTGGACATTTGCAAGATGTCACCATCTATTTCCCTACATTCTATGTCTTCCATATCCTTTTCCACAGTAAATACTGATGCAAAATATTAATTTAGTATCTCCCCCTGCTGTCGACTACACCTCCAATTTTGGTGTCATCTGCTAACTTACTAACTGTACCTCTTATGCTCGCATCCAAATCATTTATGTAAATGACAAAAAATAGAGGACCCAGCACTGATCCTTGTGGCACTCCACTGGTCACAGGCATCCAGTCTGAAAAACTGGCTCCACACAAAGGCCGCGTTGCTGATCTTTGAGGGGCCCTATTCTCTCCCTAGTTACCCTTTTGTCCTTAATATATTTGTAAAAACCCTTTTGGATTCTCCTTAATTCTATTTGCCAAAGCTATCTCATGTCCCCGTTTTGCCCTCCTGATTTCCCTCTTAAGTATACTCCTACTTTCTTTATACTCGATCTATTTTGTCTATACCTGACATATGCTTCCTTCTTTTTCTTAACCAAGCCCTCAATTTCTTTAGTCATCCAGCATTCCCTATACCTACCAGCCTTCCCTTTCACCCTGACAGGAATATACTTTCTCTGGATTCTTGTTATCTCATTTCTGAAGGCTTCCCATTTTCCAGCCGTCCCTTTACCTACGAACATCTGCCTCTAATCAGCTTTCGAAATTTCTTGCCTAATACCGTCAAAATTGGCCTTTCTCCAATTTAGAACTTCAACTTTTAGATCTGGTCTATCCTTTTCTATCACTATTTTAAAACTAATAGAATTATGGTCGCTGGCCCCAAAGTGCTCCCCCACTGACACCTCAGTCACCTGCCCTGCCTTATTTCCCAAGAGTAGGTCAAGTTTTGCACAACATCTCTCCAATTTGGTACAAATTTGCTAACTTGATTCAGCATAACAAAGAATCTTTTGAAGTCTTTGACGGTACCGAGTAACGAAAAATCTCTTGCAGTTTTTTTTTGTGTGGATCAAATGATTCCAGTGTCGTCTTCAATGTTTCCAATAAACACTATTGCAGGTTCGGTAAATTCTTAGTGTTTATTATATGTTAGGCCCGCATGCTGAGAGAACCAGAGAGAGAGAGATCAAGAATTCTTCAATCTTTATATTTAACTTCAGCCGTGAGCTGGTCTTTAATTTTTAATAATGCTTCTCTATGAACTTTAGAATATGAAAGATGTTGTCTGTAATTCAATTTATTTGAGCCTTTGATTAATCTGATAAAACCAACACATTGGCTCTCATAACTCATTTTATGGTGTTCATCTATATTTAGTTTACACTCCAGTACTTTGTTTTCTATACTGTTTATTTCTCCCAGGAAGAATTTAGCCTGTTGTATATTTTCCACATTCTATGTACTTTAAGGATTTCTGCTTCTGTTTGATTTATTGTCACATGTACCAAAGTACAATGAAAAGCTTTCTTTTTGAGCAGTACAGGCAGATCATAGTAAGCAAGGACATACAGATCAAAAAGTCTTAGACAGAGGCATAGAGGTTGAATTGCACAAGGTGTGTGCGAGGTACAATCGATGTTAGCAAGATCAACATTATTCGAGGCTAGAGAGTCCATTCATCAGTCTAATGATAACCAGGAAGAAGCTGCTGCTGAGAGATAAAGGGGAGGGGGTTGGGCTGGAGGGAAGGTAGCTGGGTTTGCGATAAGTAGATGGAGGTTGGGGGTGATAGTGGTTGGTCAGAGAGGAGCTTGGAGCAGATGGATAGGAAGGGTAGGACAGTTCAAAAGGGCAGTGCTGCGTTAGAGAGTTGGATCTGGGATAAGGTGGGGACAGGGGAAGTGAGGAAACTGGTGAAATCAACATTGATCCCGTATGGTTGGAGGGTTCCAAGGTGGAAGGTGGAGGATCTGGAGGGAGAACAGTTTCTGGAAAAATGGCTTGTGCCCACTTTCCCTTTTGCAGCCTCTGAATTGAAACACTTTTTGCTGAATTGTTTCTCTGATGACCATCGCTTTCCCCAAGAACAAAAATTTGATTCTGCTTCCTGAACTCTTCCGTTTGTTTCATGACCTTAGACTGCCGTCCCCAGAGCTAAATCACTGCTAACCTACAAAACATCTGAGAACTTCTCATCTGCCAACACTGACTCCAATCTGGTCACACACCAATTGTGACCTGCGGTTCTCTACCAGCCCAGACAGATCACAAATAAACAAATCCATTACCTTTTTGCTTTTGTCAGCAATCAAACAATTAATCCAGGAAGGAATGATGGGATAGGATGTGGACAGTCTGCATGTGGAACGGTGGTGCGGTGGGTTCACACTACTGCCTCATAGCGCCAGGGACCTGGATTCAATTCTAGCCTAGGGTGACTGTCTGTGCTCTCCCTGTGTCTGCGTGTGTTTCCTCCTGAGGCTCCAGTTTCCTTCCACAGTCCAAAGTTATTCAGTTTAAGTGTATTGGCCGTGCTAAATTCCCCAGAGGGTCTAAGCATGTGCAGACTAAGTGGGTTAACCATGGTTAATGTGCGGTTACAGGGATAGGGTGGGGTGCTGTATAGAGGGCTGGTGTAAATATGATGGGCTGAATGGCCTCTATCTGCTCAGTAGGGTATCCCTGCAATCTGTAAGAAATACACTGCTTTGCTTTGGTGCATTATTTCAAATATTTATCAACCTTGGATAATGACAACCTTTTATTAAAATCTGAATTTTTCACCAGTCCTCATTTTCTGCTTGCTTTCTTGGCTTTCTCTGACATTTTAATCATCAATCACTTCCTGCAAACATTGAAGAATCAAGGTCCCCTTTCAACAACTGAGAGGATAAAGTCAGCACCTGTTCCCCTGGCTTTGTGATCTGTCAGAGCAGCATAAACCAACATTCTAATGAGATTAAACCTACTGTTCATGCAGAATATTAATTTCACAATCTTGCCATTGTGTCTCGTGGCCAGTTTGTTCCATCTGTATGTCGGAGCATTGCTCCCAAACATGCATATGTACAGTTATCATACATGACTAACCAACTTTGCAATGTGCTCAATGAGTAATGTGAAGACTTTACTCAACCACATAAGTAGCAATGATTGTGAAAATTATCTCCCGACACAGTACTGTCCTCAGAAGAAGCCTTATAAATAAGGATGTCAAAGGCTTGAAGATGGTACAGAGGAGCTGTACCAGAATGGTATCAGGGATAAGAGTGCAGAGACTGGAGAGGTTGGACTGGCAGGAGGAGGGTCAGTTACTGGGAGAGACTGATTTTAAGGTAATTCGCAAAAAAAAAGGGCAAGAAGAGCTTGAAGCAGTGAGCTCCCAGGATCAGGAATATGCTGCTTGAAAGGGTGGTGGAAGCAAATTCAGTTCTAACTTTCAAAAGGGTGAAAATATTCGAAGGGACAAGTTTTCAAGCTTTGAGGAATAGAGCAGGAGAGTAGGATTAATTTGATAAGTTCTGAGAGTCTAGAGAATGTGACAGGGAGGCTGTGAAAGAATGAGAATTAATGGGGGATTGAAGCGGTTGTATGTCAGCAAGGACTGAGTGTTGAGTGAGTGCAATTTGTTGTACAATGTGGAACCTGTCATGGGCACACTTATTTCTCTCAACACCCAGGCAGTTCTGTATTTTCTTTCTTTTGTGTGTCGACCAACTCTCGGTCATTCATGGCTGGTTTAGAACAGTACTCTCCGTAGGCCTGTTTAGACAGCTCTTCTGTTATTCCAGCATCAAACATGTCTTGCCAGGACCCAGTCATTCAGATGATTTCATTCCTTGATTACAATGAGCACTGCAAAGTAACATTGATGAGGGCCAGGGTGCCGGCAGATTGAGTTTTTTTTTCTGGGGTAGCTGCCAGCAGCCTCCTTTCTACCGTGAGTGTGTCAGGAAGCTGCCCCATCCTCTCCAGGTCAAACCCGTGGGGCTTGGCTCCCTCCCCAGTTGCTGTGTGAAGTCAGCAAGCACCATTTTACCCCACTACATTGTTTTGTCCTCACTTTTAGCTCAGGTGATCAGTGGGAAACAAAGGGGAGGCTTGAGCAAAACAGAAGTAGGGGGAGTTCTGTGCACCTCTCAGACCAGATTGGATTCCAGTCTGATTACAAAGCACTCATTGACTGTATAAGAGAGAGAAATTCACATTGCTACAGCACCTTTCACCAACTTGGGATATACCGGAGAGTTTTACAAGAGACCAAGTGTATTGGCTGTTGTGACCTTGGAGACGCAGCAGGCTTTGTGTGCATAACAAGCTTCCACCTATAGCAATCTGATCATGAATAGAGAAGCTGCCTTTTCTGTAACATGAAGTTGACATGCACCAGGGAGAACACCAGTCCCTCCCATTGACATCATCCTGGTCGTGAATCTTTCAGATCCACTCAAGGGGAGCAGACTGTCTCAGTTTAGAAAAAAAGCAAAAGAACTGCAGATGCTGTAAATCAGAAACAAAAGCAGGAGTTGCTGGAAAAGCTCAGCAGGTCTGGCAGCATCTGTGAAGAGGAATCACAGCTCCCATTTCGGGTTAAGTGACCCTAATCTTAGAACTGATGGTATCTCGGATAATGTTGGTTTACATGCAGAAGATAGGATGGGGGAAGGGGTAAGGAGTAAGGAGTAAGGAGTAAACGATAGGTAGGGAGAGAGCCCAAAGAGAGAGACGAACAGTTGGACAAAGAAGTTGATAACGATCTGGCTGGGAGGGTGAATAGCTGTTAATGCAGACTGTTAGTGGTTAACAATGGGTAGTGTGTAATGGGAGACTATGTGATAACAAGGTTTGGTGTGTGTGGCAGGGGGCTGGGACATGGGGGAGTTCAGGCCCTAAAATTATTGAACTCCATATTGAGTCTGGAGGGCTGCAGGGTCCCCAAATGGAAAATGACGTATTGTTCTTCTAACTTGCACTGATCTTTGCTAGAACACTGCAGCAAACCTGAGACCGGGATGGTAAGTAGGGAACAGAGTGGTGTGTTAAAGTGGCAGGCAACTGGAAGCTCAGGGTCTTTTCTGTGGACAGAACATAGATGTTTTGCGAAGCAGTCACCCAGTCTATGCTTTGTGAGAAGTGTAGATCTAGTGCTGCTTCACCTGAGCCCTTGGATACTGAGGAGGGAGGAGGTAAATGAGCAGGTATTACACCTTCGGCGGCTGTGGGGGAGGGTGCTCTGGGGCTGTGGAGGGCATTGGGAGTGAAGGAAGAGTGGACCAAGGTGTCCCAGAGGAAACGGTCCCTGTGGAAGGTGGACAACAGAGAGGAGGGGAATGTGTGCTTGGTAGTGGCCATCTCTGGAGGCATCATCAGCCACCATTTCCGCCATCTCCAGCAAGATGCTGTCTATCTAAATTAAACTCCATTTGCCACTCCTCAGCCCGTTGGCCCATCTGATCAAGATCCTGTTGTACTTTGAGGTAACCTTCCTTGCTGTCCACCAAATCTCCAATTTTGGTGTGGTCTGCAAACTTACTAACTATTATCTTCTATGTTCACTTCCAAATCATTTACAGAGGAGCCTCGATTATCCGAATTTTGGATTATCCAGCAAGATCACAAGGTCCTGATGCTTGGCTAACTTATTCAGAATGATTATTCAGAATTCGATTAACCAAATGAAATACTCCCTGCTGTGTCCTTCGGATATTCGAGCAGTGACCCAGCACCAATCTTTGTGGCACACCACTGGTCACAGGCCTCCAGTTTGAAAGGCAACCATCCACCACCCTCTAACCTTTTAGGTTCTATCCCTACCTATTGTTGATGCCTCCCCCCTTCCCCCCTTCCCCCCCCCCCCCCCCCCCCCCATCTACTGCACATTAACCGACATTTTCCTAGCTACCATCAGCTCTGAGGAAGGGTCACCAGACCTGAAACGTTAGCTGTGATTTTTCTTCTCAGATGCTGCCAGACCTGCTGAGCTTTTATAGCAACCCCTGTTTTTGTCTCTCAGTTTAGTGTCTCACTTGTAGGGTGGCACCTTTTGATAAGGCTGTCATGATTTGGAGGTGCCGGTGTTGGACTGGGGTGTACAAAGTTAAGAATCACACACCAGGTTATAGTCCAACAGGTTTAATTGGAAGCACACTAGCTTTCGGAGAGACGCTCCTTGATCAGGTGATTGTCTGATGAGGGAACATCGCTCCGAAAGCTAGTGTGCTTCCAATTAAACCTGTTGGACTATAACCTGGTGTTGTGTGATTTTTAACTTTGATAAGGCTGCACTGCGAGTTTCAGCCTGTCATACATATTCAATGAGTAAAGCAACACTTGAAACCCACTACTTTTCTGGCACCTACTCAGCGGATTGCTTAAGACTGAGTGAATGTGGTGGCCCTAGGGTAGGAAGTGTGAAGGTGGTGATGTGATCCTTCCAGATCAGGTCAGTTATATTGTTTCGTCTCTGGGAGGGCACTATGTGTTTAGATTAGATTAGATTCCCTACAGTGTGGAAACAGGCCTCTGACAAGTTGCTGGTTTTGCTGGAATATCTCAATCTCCATTCTTTTGTTTTGAAGAAAAGACCACCTGAGTCAATGAGGGAAGTGTGCATTATAATGAGGGAAGTTCACCTGTCTTTGCCTCTAGGCTTGACTATTGTATCAGTTTGGTTTGGTTTGATTTGAATTATTGTCATCACATTTCTTCCATCCTTCATAAACACGAGCTCCTCTACATTGCCCTAACCCACACCAAGTCCCGCTTGCGTGCCACTCCCTGTACTCAGTGACCTACATGGTCTCTAGGTTTGGCAGTGCCTTCATTTTCTTTCCTGCATGTAACTCCACCATGGCCTTACCTTCTTCCTAATCTCTGTTGTCTCTTTGAGGTCTCCGTGATCTCTGCACTCCAATTGTGGCCACTTGAGTGATTCTGATCCTGTGCTTGCCATTCTTGAGGTCCTAAGCTCAGGAATTCCACTCCTAAACCCCTCTCCCTGTTTACTTTTTTAGAAGAGGCTTCTTAAAACCCTGTTTGATCAAGCTTTTGATCAAATGTCCAGATGGCTCCCAATGTGGCTTGGTGTCAACCTCTTACTTGGTAATGCTCCCAAGAAGCAAGCATTGCTGCATTAAAGGGGCTATATAAATGGAAACTGTTGTTGTCCACTGTTACTCTGAGCTGCTTTCAGTAGGAAAAAAAGATGAATTACTGGGAAATTATTGAGATTACTTTCTTTCAGACTGGCAGCCATTGCGTTGTTGATCCTGAGAGAGGAAGAAGATGCTTTCTGGTGCCTCGTGGCCATAATTGACTGCATTATGCCAGAGGATTACTACAGCAAGACCCTCACTGGCTCCCAGGTGAGAATCTGTCCCCCTCTGATCGATTACATATGTACCTCACAGATGCCAGAACTTGGTTTGTGGCTGGGGATGGAGATGCATCTGTTAGGGATGTTAATGTTGTGTTCATTAAGTTAAATTGCACATGTGAAGGGCATTTCTAAACCAGTAGAGCACATTTAAGGAGAGATTTCTGGGATAATGGTTTGGTAGGTAAGAGACCGACATCTGCAAAGCAGCAATCTGTAAATAAACCAAGTACTGATAAAAGGATTTGTGTTAACTTTCACACTTCCTCCTCCAGCCTGGCTCCACTTTTCATGAGACTGCAATAAAATTGCCTTATACAATTAGGAGGATGCCTGAAGGTTCAGAAGATTCATGATATTTCATGAGGTTTTTTGGAACTAATCACAGTACTGATAGTTAACACTTATAATGCAGGAGTAGGCAATTCAGTCCCTCAAACCTGCTCTGCCTTTTTAATCTGTTTATGGCTGATTTCATCTCGGCTTCGACTCCACTCTCCTGACTGCTGCCCATAATCCTTTAACCCATTGCTAAAAAATACACAGAACTTGTTGTCATCCTGTTACAATCTGACTTTTGTAGAAATGTGTCTCCATGTTTAAATATGTAAAGAAAGTTAGTGAGGTATCAATACAGATTAAAATACTCATTACCTGATGTGCAGGGTGCACACACTCTTTATAAGATCCAACCCTGAAGTGAGTTCTTTAAGTGATAGATTGGATGAATGAGTTAAGGTGCTTTCTGAAGGAACATGACAAGATTGTGTAAGTATATTGTATGTTTTTATGAAGAAGGCTAATCTCAATTAAATTGGATGCAATATCCACTAAACTGGTTCCTAGATCACTTGATTATCCCTGTTGATTCGCTTCAGCCAGAAAGGCAGATATGCCAATGTACTCGCGCACTATCAACCACAAAGGGTACCACTTAAAATTTGATGAACCTCAGACAACGTAATGAGTCCATCTAAGGAAGTGAGAATTCAAAGCTTCTTAGAAAACCAGGAGACTGAAGGACTCCACAATTAGTTAACTTTGTTTTATGATACAATGATAATCAAAGATTAACATAGAAGAATTCTGAAGACAGTGTCAAAGAATGGGCTCTTAACAGGAGAAAGTGAGGACTGCAGATGCTGGAGATCAAAGCTGAAAATGTGTTGCTGGAAAAGCGCAGCAGGTCAGGCAGCATCCAAGGAGCAGGAGAATCGACGTTTCGGGCATGAGCCCTTCTTCAGGAATGATTCCTGAAGAAGGGCTCATGCCCGAAACGTCGATTCTCCTGCTCCTTGGATGCTGCCTGACCTGCTGCACTTTTTCAGCAACACATTTTCAGCTCTTAACAGGAGAGCCAACAACATAAACTAGCTGAGGGTTATGGCACTGAAACAAGCCACCAAGGATCTTAACCTACAACGCCATTGTGAACAAAATAAAAGAGCCTTCGCTCTCTTTTAGAACCAATTCTGGTCAGCTCACCTATAGGGGGAGAAAATCTCTTCAACTGTTTAACTTATTGAAGCTGCAGATTTCAGGTGTCAAATTTTCAATCCCTTCACACTTGGAAAGAAGATCTCAGCACAGTAACAGGGCTGCAATGATAGACTAATCGTTTTCTCAACTTAATAGTATCTTTGTAACCTGTAGCTACTTTTAATCTTGATGTTTTATCAAATGATTATCACTTTTTTTTACTTGTAATTTTTAGCAACAGTTGGGGAATAAACTACCCTTTTGATCTTGCTTAAAACTAACATTTTCCTCCTGGTTATGTGTAAGTTAGAATGTGTAAATTTAAAAAGTAGCCTAAATGAACTATATAAGTGTGGGGGATATGCTGAACCAAAGGAGTGCAGATTGCTATTGTCCACAGCATCTCATGGATACCAGTCTTGAGTTGCTAAGTTTGTTGGAAGTCTCTCCTATCAAGTATGATAGTGCCCACCCAACACGATGACCTGTTCTGCCACTGAGATGGGACATATCCAGAAATGGTGATAGTAGTTTCTGGGGCAGTGACTGTAAGATATGATTTTGTGAGCGTGACTATGTCAGGCTGTTGCTCTCCCAATTTTGGCACTAAGCCCCAGTTGTTAGAAAGGAGGATGTTGCAGGGTTGACAGGGCTGAGCTTGCCAATGTCATTTACAGTAACTTTGTCATTGCCAGTTGGTCCATCTGGTTTAATTCCTTTCTTTGAGACATTTTTAGCTCTTTTAGCTGAATCACACACCTGAGCCATTTCAGTCAAGAGTCAACCATATTGCTGTGGAATCTGTGGAAAATGTAGGCAGATCAGGTGAGGACATTAGTGATTAACATGAAGTATTTTTTACAGCAATTATCAATGGTTTCACAGTCATTGTTAGATTTCTAATTCAAGATTTTAATTGATTGAAATTCCAATGTCTCTCATGGTGGGATTTGGAACATTTTCTGTCCAATATGCCAAGGCACTCTGTATGTATTGAGCTACTTTTGAAGAGCTGTCAATGTTCTGCAGGGAGCAATCTCCCAAAATGTTAATGAAATAAGTAACCAGCTGGTATTAAGGACTATCTCTGATTAGACAACAACTGCATTTATTGCTTGGTCTGGAAGTTTTGATGCCTTAGCCTTAACAAGACTCTCTGCATTTGAATTATTGGAGAGATATTTAATCTGATCAGTTACAATTATCAGGAGAAAATGAACGTACTGGGGCTTTATTCTTTTGAAGAGTTATTCTGACTCTATTAGAGATTTTTTTTTTAAATTTGAAGGGATTTGATAATTAGGCAGAGACTTTTCGACCAATGGAAGAAGTCCAATACTAGGGACTTTAAATCTGAAAGAATGGTCATTAACAGACCCAACTGGGATTTTTGGGAGAAGTGTAGTTACCTGGAGAATAGTGAAAAGACAGAACTCCCTTCCTCAGGGAGTAGTTGAGATAAATTGTATAGATGAATTTAGAAGGAAACTGGATAAATGGAAGAAGAAATGAAAAGAAGGATATGCCAATATAGGCTGAGATAAAGTAGGGTGGGGAAGAGTTTTTTGTGTAGAGCATAAACAGCTATCTGGACCCGTTGGATTGAATATCTTGTTTCTGTGCCGTTAAATTCCATGTCCGTCTATGCAGTGTTAGTCTGTGCTGGACTTGTTTGTTATTTCTGAGAGCTCTGTCCCTTTGTTGCCCATTTTCTGGAACAAAAATGTTCAAGTATATCTGTATACAGAAGGGAACAGAACATTAACAAGCAGCATTTTGTCGAGGCTTGTAAATTGGGATAATGGTGATATATGATCATTTTATTCTGTGTTTGTGGTAATTACAGGTTGATCAGAGGGTGTTTAAGGACTTCCTGTCAGAGAAACTGCCCAGGCTCATGTCTCACTTCGATCAGTATAATGTGGACCTCTCTTACATCACGTTTAACTGGTTCCTCGTTGTCTTTGTTGACAGCCTTCAGAGTAACATTCTGCTCAAGGTCTGGGATGCATTCCTCTACGAGGGAACAAAGGTACCTTTTAAGGGCTTGGAATTATACTACTTTGTGAAGCAATGTGAATATACATCAGGGATTTATAAAAAGAGGATGAAAGGGTGTTAGAAAAAAGATCAACTATTTCTAAAGAGAAAATAAATGGTTAAGAAATTGAGTGATAGGAAGCTATTAATGGATGTTCACTGGACTGGAGGGAGGTTTATAGTCAAGTTCCCCAGGGGGGGTCAGTGACAGCAAGACCAGAGGGAGGAGGTGGGGACATTTGGGGACCCTAGGCTCAACTCTCAGCTTTTATTTTATAAGCAGCATTGTCCCTCTGCATTGACCAAAGATGGGCATTCCCACAGGCAACACTGCCTTCTGTGCAGGTAACAACTGGCCATCCCTACAAACAGCATGTTCCAACTCTGAAGCCCAGCAGTTGTCCCTCCCCTGATAGATCTCATGAATGTGGCATCATAATTGTCTCCTTCCAAGGGAAGTCTACCCAATAGGGGCAGAAATGAAGACACTAAAATACAGTCTGTTGGTGTGTAGGCATATTAATAAAATACTGGAGAACATTGGAAAGGAGATGTCTTGAGAATCAGTCAGGGAAAAAAAACTTAAGCAGGGTGCTAAACAAATCACAGGACAATATAGAAAGATCAGCTGTGTTCTTCCCAAGCTAGTGTTGCAGTTCAGGGAGAATAGTCTCTAATTTATTGGTGACTTGAGTGGAGTAAGGAACTGGAGTTGATTCTGGCTTGCAAATCTTTTCTAAATCTAACAGATGAGGGAAAAAGCCAAGCTGGCAGGCAATCTAATATGTATTCCACCAAGACTAGGTCAGAATATGTTCCACCAGAGACAAAATGCATGTTAGTTAAACCTTGCTCCTTAGTTCAATACTGGTCCCCTCCCCATTCTAGCGTGACTAGGACTGGGGGTTTGTTGTATAAGGCAGTTAGTACTCAAAAAAGTTAACTGACATCAGAAGATCAGCTCCCAGGATTGCTCCTGGGAGGAGCTAACCAGTGCTGTATGTGTTCTCCCAGCATTACAGTGAATTCTTCAGTGATAGTTCCTGCTGTTAATAGCATTCAGTTAAATAGCAAGGTATATTTGATTTGGGCATGATTTCCTCATTGGAGACAATCATGTTTCTTTGCAATATAATTAATTACTAAATCTTATGTAACATAGCTCCTCTGTTTAACTAAGACAGAGCCTTACCTCTGCCTAAAGTGGAAATCCTTTCCAACATGGTATCAATAGTTTGATGCAATCCAGCCTTAGCATCTTCTTCCATGTCCTCTACCCACCTCCACACCTCAGGCTCTGTCATCTCAAGAACTGCTATCACAACCAACCTATTGTTGGCTATTAATTGTTCCTGTTAGAAGCTATTGATTCTCCCAGGGTGGCTATTACCCATCCCTTTGTCTGCCCAACTGCTTTTGTGTGTGTGTGAGATACACACACACACACACACACACACACACACACACACACACACACACACACACACACACACACACACACACACACACACTATTCCTCTCCCCTCCCCCATCCCATCTTCAGCATATGTACCAATATTTAACAAGCTACAATCTGTTCTGAAGAAGGGTCACTGGACCCAAAATGTAAACTCTGCTTTCTCTTGACAGATGCTGCCCAACCAGCTGACTTTCTGCAGCAACTTCTATTTTTTGTTTCACCTTGAGTTAAATTTGTTAAACTTAATATGTCGGAAGAACCAGAAGTGAGAAGTCTTTATGCAAAGAGTGCTTAGGACTTGGAATTATTCCCTCCCTGATATTATGATGGATTCAGATTCATACTAATGTTCAAAAGGAAATTGAATAAGTACTTTTAGAGAAAATTAATAGCACAAGATTGTGGGAAGGTTGAGAGGTAAATCTCAGAAATTTTCTCTTAATAAAATGGGGCTCACTGGGTTGAATGGCCTCCTTCTGTCCTGTACAAATCCATCCTGTAGGGATCTGATTGAGATGTATAAGATTATTAAAGAATTGGACACTCTGGAGGCAGGAAACATGTTTCCGCTGATGGGTGAGTCCCGCACCAGAGGACACAGCTTCAAAATAAGGGTTAGGCCATTTAGGACGGAGATGAGGAGAAACTTCTTCACCCAGAGAGTGGTAGGTGTGTGGAATGCTCTGCCCCAGAAGGCAGTGGAGGCCCAGTCTCTGGATTCATTTAAGAAAGATTTGGATAGAGCTCTCGAGGATAGTGGAATCAAGGGTTTTGGAGATAAGGCAGGAACAGGATACTGATTGAGGATGATCAGCCATGATCATCATGAATGGTGGTGCAGGCTCGAAGGGCAGAATGGCCTACTCCTGCACCTATTGTCTATTGTCAAAGCACATTTCAAAGACCTTTAGAGTGTAAATACCATGGATTGGTTACAAGGGTAGGAAAGTTCAATTGTGTAGTTAGATTGGATGTTTATAAAGTCATGAGGGGCATGGATAGGGTAAATAGACAAGGTCTTTTCCCTGGGGTGGGAGAATGCAGAACTCGAGGGCATAGGTTTTTGGTGAGAAGGGAAAGATGTAAAACCGGCCTAAGGGGCAACGTCTTCACGCAGAGGGTTGTGTGTGTATGGAATGAGCTGCCAGAGGAAGTGGTGGAAGCTGGTACAATTGCAACACTTAAAAGGCATCTGGATGTATACGTGAATAGAAAGGGCTTAGAGGGATGTGGGCCAAGTGCTGGCAAATGGGACTTGATTTATTTAGGATATCAAGTTGGCATGGACGAGTTGGACTGAAGGGCCTATTTCTGTGCTGTACATCTCTATGACTCTAAGAGACATTTAGAGGAAATTTGATAGAGGTAATCAAAATCACGAGGGACCTGGAGAGAATGGATGTGGATAAACTTTCTCCTATTAATAAAAGGATTGAGAACCAGAGAGCACACAGTTGAAGTCAATGGCAGAAATAGGATAAAGGATATTAGGTGAAGCTGATGTGAAAGAAATGGATTTCAGTTCATGGGGCATTGGCATCATCACTGCTGCTAGGCCTGTCTTCACCTAAATCATGATGGGATTGGTGTTCTGGCAAATCATAAAAGTTGGGTGGGAGAGATGGCTTTAAACTAAATAGTAGCGGCAAAGGAGGGGATCATGTGAAGGAGATGTAGTAAATTAGGGGAAATTAGAAGTTAAGAGCTAAGCTACAATTTATGTCATAATTATCAGAGTGTGAAAGTGAGGGACAGACTGCATTAACTAAGGCCAGAGGTCGCAAAAATTGGAAAAAAGACCAGATTTAAAAGCTTTACATCTAAACACAAACAGCATTCATAACAAAATTTATGAATTGTTAGCACAGATAGAAATAGGTATATATGACCCATTAAAAAGACATGTGAAGGTGACCAAACCTGGGACCTCAATATTAAATAGCATTTAACATTTCTCAGAATAAAAGATTAGGAAAAGATGGTGGGGGTGTGCGCACAAGAGTATTGCTCTGTTCATTAAGGATGACATTAGTACAGAAGTGAACGATGACCTTGGCTTGAAAGCGCAGGATGTAATATCAGATAGAAAGTTAAGAGGCTACTTGTGGGAGTAGTTTATATGCTCCCCAACCGTATTTGCACTGCAGGACAGAGTATACAGGAAAAATGAATGGGACAACAAATGTAAGAAAGGGACTGCAATAATTGAGTGGCTCTAATTTTGATATAGAATAGAATCCCTATAATCTGGAAACAGGCCATTTGGCCCAACAAGTCCACACTGACCCTCCAACCTCACCCAGACCCATTCCCCTATCCTATTACTCTATATTTTCCCCTGACTAATGCACCTAACCTACATGAACACTATAGGCAATTTAGCATGGCCAATTCACCTGCCCTGCACATCTTTGGATTGTGGGAGGAAATTGGAGCACTCAGTGGAAACCCACGCAGACGCATGGAGAATGTGCAAACTCCACACAGACTGAGGCCGGAATTGAACCTGGGTCCCTGGCGCTGTGAGGCAGCAGTGTTAACCACTGCTGCCAGTTTCATGTAGATTGGGCAAATCAGACTGACAAAGCAGCGTGAAAAACGATAAGTAATTTTGGAAAAATTTCTCAGAGTAATACATGCTGGAATAACCAGAAGACAGGGTATTAAAGACTCAGTAATATGCAGTGAAACTGAATCAATAACATTGCCATAGCCTAGATGTTCCTTTATTGTAATCATGTGATTATATTCCATGTTTAGAGTGAAGGTGAGAAGTGAGAGTCAAAGATTAGTGTTTAAATCTAAGTGAAGGAACATATAAGGATATGATGGCAAAATGGCTAAAGTGAACTGGGAAACTAAGTTAAAAGTTGGGACAATAGATATGCAGTGGCAGACTTTTAAAGGAGATACTTAATAACTCAGCAAAGTTTTGGCCCAGTGAAGAAGAAAGTCTCTTTGAGAAGGCTAAATGGGTGACTAAGCAAGTTGAGGATAGTATTAAATTGCAAAAAACAAGAAAGAAAACTGGTCAGAATTTAAGAACTAGCAATGAATGACTAAAATAAAATATATAGAGAAAAATGTGAGAGTATGAGAGAAAACTAGTTAGGAATATAAAAATAGATGTTAAGAGTTTCCATAAGTTTTTTTTTAAAAAGGAAACCGATAATTGAAATGAGTGTTGCTCCTCTATGAGCAAATCCTGAAGGTTAATTATATTAAATGGTACAGCACTTGAAGGGCTGAATGGTCTATTCCTATTCCTATGTTCGTAGAAGCAATGATGACAAGGGTAAAAGTTCTTCACGCAGTTATCAGCTCTCTCTCGCTCTCTCACGCTCACTCACATAAGGCGCATGGATGAAGTTATGAGTTTCTTTCCTGGAAGTTATCACTAATGATACATGATTTGAACTAGACAGAACATTGCAATATGCTCTGGTATCCAATAGCTTATGCAAAGCAAGTCAACCAAAATATCACAGAATGATACAGCACAGAAGGAGGCTATTTGACCCATTATGCTTGTGCTAGCTGCTAATATCAAGTGTTGGAAGTGTGGACAATTGAATAAAAGTGAGAACATCTTGGGCAAGGTTTGTGTGGGCAAACTGGCAGCTGATGGGTGGAGAGAGAGGACACTGATTTTAGATAATTGGCAAAAGAGTGAAGACAAGCAGATGGACAATTCTTTCTGATGCAGTCAAATAACCTATGGAATACACTCCCTCGAGTGGTGGCAAAAACCTGAAACTTTTAAAGGGAGAATTGGATGAATGTATGTAAAGAGGAAAGCTTGCTGGGCATCTGACCTTCTATGAAGGTGATAGGGACAGAATGATTGTGACTCCAGCATTATACCTCTTGTTTTCCAGGTTATATTTCGTTATGCACTAGCAATTTTCAAATACAATGAGGAAGAAATTTTGAAGCTTAATGACAACCTGGCGATTTATGACTACCTTAGATACTTGACACAAAACATTTCTGAGGGAAGGTAAGATCTGACCTACTTAGACTTTAATAAAATAATTGGTAGTTTAGAAAACAGTTACTCTTAATAATAATGGTATTAGTGTTCCTCTCAAGAGATATTTATAACATGCTGTTGCTATCACTAATTGGAAATCTCTCAATCTTGATTGAAACTCTCAATGTGGTTGAGGATATGCACCAACCAATTTCTACCAAGGTGCACTGCAGGCCTGCATTTCTCTGTTCTGAGTTTGCTCTCTCTTCTGTATGTATTACCCTTGATATTTACGTGTTAGCCCAGACTCAGCGGGTCACTAACCTGTCTTTGAGTCTAGAAGGTTTGGACTTCTAACTGCAAAGATGTGAGTACAAAATCTAGGTTGATTCTCCTATAGAAGAGAGCACTGCATTATCAGAGGTGGTGTCTTGAGAATGAGACATCTCTCCTCTCCTAGTGTGGATGTAAAAGATCTCCACTGCATTACTTTAAAGAAAAACCCCAGAGGGTTCACCCTGATTGACTGAAGCAACAGGTATTCTCCCAGACTATGTGACAAAGACAATGTACTTAGTCCTGATCATGGTTTATGGGAACTTGTTAGGTGCAAACTAATTGCCGAGTTTCCTGATACGTCATTGGAAGTAAAATGTTTTTGGACACTTCAGGTTGTTTACGCTGCAAGTTCTTCCTGAGAATCACAAATGGTCAATAATTATTTCATGTTCCACAGGAAGCTCATGAACATTGCATTTGTTGAAATGAACCCGTTTCCCTTGAAGCTGCTTCGAAACCGTCGGATGTTGCACCTGGAGAAACTCAAAGCTGAGCTGAGTGAGCTGGAGAGGATACGTGAAGCGTATGTGAAAGAAAGAGTGGAGCAGAAGATCATAATTGACTGTGCTAGTGAGGATGAGGATGAAGCTGAAAGGAATCGTCCTGGAGTGGCATCACCTGAATTGTCCCCAGGGGATCCCTCAAAATCATGAACCATGCTCTTCAACAATAAGCACCTCGACTCAAGTTGTCCAGTCACCGAATTAACTTCCCTCAAGGCGTCTTTCCTTCAATTACAAGGGAAAACACATCAGTAAAGTTGTTAGATTTCACTATATGGTACCTTTTCTTGTGCTTATTATTGTCAATATCAAGTCTTCAAGCTTTGGTGCAGCGGAGTCCAGAAGAAGAGGAAAAAATGACTTACTTTGCCATAAGCAAAGATTCCTTTTACCAAAGCTTAGAAGAGTGCTACCTTTGTCATTTTGAACTTTTTTTTATTCTCATTCCGACATCCTGTGAATAAGATTGAGTGAATCAGTCCTGAAATAATGCTTTTGGAGTCATGATTGCCAGGATCTGGAGGCAGCCTGCTCAGGTTCATTCCTAAGTAATGATTGAGAGTGAGGAAAGATTCCATCCCATCAGCCCAAACTGGTACAAACCCACCTTAGGAAAGATATATTGGCAATAGACAGAGTATAACATAGGTTTAAAAGACTGGTACCTGCACTTCAGAGGTTAAGTCAGGAGGAGACAGAATGCAAACTAGGCCCATTTTTCTCTAGAATATAGAATGTTTAAGCATAATCTGATTGAAATCTTCAAGAAATTAACAAGAAAAGACAAGGTAGATAAAGATAAACTATTTCTACTGGTTGAGGATTCTAGAAGTAAGAATCCGAAAATTTACAGCCACACAGTTCAGGAGAGTTGTTAGGAAGCATGTGTGTACATAATGGCTGGCAGAGGTTTGGAACAATCAGAAGTTCATTCTATATCAGTTAATTTTAAAACTGATGCAGATAAATTTTTGTTATGCAAAGGTAAAAATCCAAAGTCAGGTACATGGAGTTAGGCCTCCGATCAACTATGATCTAATTGAATGGTGGAACAGGCTTGAAGGGCTGAATGGCCTTTTCCTGTTCAATGATGAGAGGAGAACAAGCTACACACTGCCTTGTCATTCAAGATGATTATTGATGCCTGGTTTTAGCCCAATTTGGAACTCGTTAAATGAATGTATAACACAGAATGTCTCAGTTAAATTGTTAGCTATTAGGTGCAGAAATTTATTTGTGACTTATCGCCCAACTATGGGACAGAAATCTAATCCCAACCCCAAGATCCCCTTCTTTCACACACCGTCTGAGTCTGTGGGTGTTCCTGCACCTGACTGACTTCAGCATTCAGAAGGTGGTTCTCAAGGGAATTTAGGGATAGACAAATGCTGGCTTAACCAAAAATACCATCATCTCATGAGAGAATGATTCAAAATAACCACACATATTTATTATTGATAAATGCCTAACTTGCATCATTGGTAGGCAAGGGGTAACATCTTTGGAATTGGCAGGATTCAGGTGCAATTAATTGACCTGGCACATGGCCAACATACATATAAATTTAAAATGTTTATTTTTTTAAAAAGACTTTCAGAAACTAAAATTTTCCACTTCTGGGGCTGCACGGAAAAGTGCGTGAACTATGACCCTCTGTAAGCTTGTAACCAGAGTGGTCAATTATAGACTGTCCAAGTAGGCCTTGTATCAAATACCTCATTGCCAAGTTAGTTAATGTTGCTTTGATGATAAGAGCCATAACTCACCTGAGATGTCTCTTTGACTTGCCACAGGTAATAGTGTTCGTGATGCTGAGGTGAATGTGAACTAAAATAGTTTTGTAACATTTTGATATTGAGACATCATTACAGGAATGTCTGATATTCCTTTTAAGATGAATTAGTGCTTAACTACCCAAGGAGACTGGCTTGTCACTTGACTGTGCTGCAATCCAGAGCTGGTATGATATTTTTTCGCTGCTGGCACAGTGACCATTCAACATAGAAATCGGTTTGTTTGTTTTTTTTAAAGTACTTGCAACCAACTACACAATAAATTCCAACCATGTGTAACCACACCTGAAGTTTAACATTGAGTTGTTCACTCTTACTTTGTCAAAAGGTGCATGGCCATTTCCAAATATCTCAAAAGTCACGTCTTTGGCATCAGTCACCTTCATGATAAGTTATTTTTGTATAACTCAGAAGTATTTCCAAAAGACCTTTTGGGAAATCCACTTTTTTAAAAAAAAGTATACTTGTTTATCCAAATCTCTTCCATCCTATCCAAAGGTCTTGATCTCTATTAAGGTTATGCTGGACTAACCTGGCTATGTGAGCAGACATTCAACTGTTTTAAACTCTCTCTCTCTTCATTTGATGAATGTGCTCAGTCAATATCCATGCAGGCATTGGTTTAGATCCTGTTCAGGGTTCAAGGACTGGGATCCATGCTGTTTGTTCTCAAGCCAATTATCTTATGGTTGCCTCTTTCGCATATCTGACTGTGGTTAGCAACTGCACCGTATGGTCTATTTCCCACATAAGCCAGTGACACAGACCACAGCAGGAAATGCACTAATAAAATCAGAAAATGCTGGAAACCGTCAGTGGATTGGGCAATGTGTGGCGAGAGAAAGTGAGTTAAGAATTCAGATTTATATCCTTTCTTTCTGATGAATGATCATAGAACGCAAATGTTAACTCTGTTTTCCACTCCACAGATACTGCCAGGCCTTCTGAGTACTTTCCAGCATCCACAGCATGTTTGCTATTGTTCAGGGAAAGCACTTTTGTTTTAATTCAAAGTGGGATTGCCAACACTCCCTGGATAATTCTGGAATCTATACCAATGAAAGCCTAACCTTCCACACACTGCTGTAAGCAGCATAAAATCTTCAGAGTATTTTCTGTTGTACACATTGTAGACATTAAAAAATATCAGAAATGGAGGAATGTTGAATGCTTGACTTGAATAAGGTGTCCTGAGGTCGCAAACCACCTTTTTTGAAGTCTCCACGAATACCAGAGTTGGCAACTATACATGTCAATTTAAAAATTATAATCATTGGGAAGATTGTATCTTGTAGAGATTGCTGGATGGACGCCCCCCCCGCCCCCCCCGCCCGCCCAAAGAAAACAATTAAAAGTAATGTTGCTGAGAAAAGTGCATTCTCCATGTAGCCAAATGGAGCATGATGACAAATAGTAGCATCAAGCTTCAGGCTAGTTGTTTATCAAATTACCAACAAATTTGTCATTAGACCTATCAGCAACAAAAGGTTTTTTTAAAATAAAACAAAACATTAAAATCCTGAATTGGAATGTTAAAGCACAAAATTGAATCTAACGTGTTATCACTTTTACCTTACAATCTTTGAGCTTTTCCTGTCTTCCTTGGTATTGATGTAAAACATTTGCCACGCTGACTGAATGGCAATAAATTAACTTATTCATCTAATAAGTTGCCACTAGATGGTTCATTGTTGAACTCCCGCTCCACCTGTTGTGCATTAGGAGCTATGGAGAGAATGAGCACAGTGGCCATTTTGAGACCACCTGTGTGGTGTGTTACAAACATTCAACCATTGGCAATGTTGAAATATGATTTGTCATGTATCCAGTGTTTATTATTTGATTCTTTTATTAGTAGCAATTAAATTGTAGCAATCAGATACCAGAGAGTTTTATCTTTTAAGATCATATGGCAAGTTACAATTGGAGGGGATATTTCCATGGAGATTGGAAAGGATAGGCTAGCATTATCCGAGCATTCCCTTTCTGTACCTTGTGTTCATTCCTTCCAACAACTGGAATAAAGTCTAGCCCTGTCCAGAAAACAAGACTGGTCTCTAATAATCTTCTGCTTGCAAAACTTTATGGAAACTGATTCAGCAATTTATACTGGAAGTCACTTTTGTATTACCTTGTAATCCAGCCTGGAGATTTACAATGATCTGTTAATCAAACATCAGACTCTATGGCGACTTAGAGTTTTACCTATTGTTTCATCCAGGATGCAAGTTAGAATTCTCTAATGTTTGAAGCATACATGTATAATAGTTGACCCTTTTTGGCTTGTGATGTGCAGCAATTCATGTTAGTACTTTGAAAGAGGTTCTGAACGCACATTCACATCACCACTAAGATCTTTTTCTCTTTTCATAACTTTACCCCGGTCTCAGCTCAACTGCTGCCAAAACCATCATTTGTTGCCATTATTACTTGACGACTTGACTATTCAAATGCATTGCTAGCCATCTTCCCATACTCTACACTCTGAAAGTGTCAAACATAGTCTAGAGCCTAACTTGCACCCGATTCTGTTCACCCATCACCACAGTGCTCACAGACATGCATTACCTTGCAGACAAGCAATGCCATTGTTTTAACATTAGAACATAGAATGGTACGGGCCCTTTAGCCCACAATGTTGTACTGAGCATTTATCTTAATCTACGATCAACATAACTGACACACCCCTCAATTTATTGCTGTCCATGTGCTTGTCCAGCAGTCGCTCAAATGTCCCTAATGTCTCTGGCTCTACTACCACCGCTGGCAGTGCATTCCATGCACCCACCACACTCTGTGTAGAGAAACTACTTCTGACATCTCCCCTATACCTTCCTCCAATCATCTTAAAATTATGACTTCTCACGTCAGCCATTTCTGCTCTGGGGAAAAGTCTCTGGCTATCTACTTTATCTATGCCTCTCATTACTTTGTACACCTCTATCAAGTCACCTCTCTTCCTCCTCCTCTCCAGTGTGAAAAATCCCAGCTTGCTTAACCTCTCGTCATTAGACAAGCCTTCCAATCCAGGCAGAATCCTGGTAAATCTCCTCTGTACCCTCTCTAAAGCATCTACATCCTTCCTATAATGAGGTGACCAGAACTGGACACAATTTTCCAAGTGTGGTTTAACAAGGGTTTTATAGGGCTGCAGCAAAACCTTCTGGCTCTTAAATTCAATCCCTCTGTTAATTGAAGCAAAAACACCATAATAACCCTCTCACCTTGGGTGGCAACTTTGAGGGATTCGTGTACGTGGACCCCTAGATCCTGCTGATCCTCCATACTGCCAAGAATCCGGTCTTTATCCTATATTCAGCGTTCAAATTCGACCTTTCAAAATGAATCACTTCACATTTATCCAGGTTGAACTCCATCAGCTGTTTCTCAGCCCAGCTCTGCATCCTGTTACAGCCTGCAAAAGCCCTCGACACTATCTACAATACCACTGACCTTTGTGTCATCGGCAAACTCACTAACTCACCCTTCCCCACTTCTTCATCCAAGTCATTTATAAAAACTACAAAGAGCAGAGGCCCAAGAACCGATCCCTGTGGCACACTACTGGTCACCAACCTTCATGTAGAATACTTTCCATCCACTTTCACTCGCTGTCTTCTTTCGGCCTGCCAATTTCCTTGTATCCCAAATTGCCTAACTTGCTGAATGAGCCTACTGTGGGGAACCTTAGCAGATGCCTTACTGAAATGCATATACACTATATCCATTGCTCAACCTTCGTTAACTTGCCTCGTTACATAGTCATAGAGATGTATAACATGCTAACAGACCCTTCGGTCCAACTCGTCCATGCTAACTAGGTGTCTCACCCTAATATAGTTCCAGTTGCTAGCACCTGGCCCATATCCCTCCAAACCCTTCCTGTTCATACCCCCATCCAGATGCCTTTTAAATATCGCAATTGTACCAGCCTCCACTTTCTCTGGCAGCTCACTGCATAGATGCACCACTCTGCATGAAAAAATTGCCCTTTAGGTCGCTTTTCTATCTTGCCCCTGTCACAAAGCTGGTCCCTTTTTTCGAAAAGCTGTTCCTTTTCTCAAGGATACTATGTCCTTGATTTTTTTCAGAGGGGTCATAAATCAGGCTAAGCTCCAATCAGTCTGGTTTGGTACAGAGATGGAAAGGATTTTGAGAGGCCTTTTGTTGATATGTAAACAGATAAGACTCCAGGCCAAAGTGGTCATGTTTTAGAATTGACCTGTGTAATGAAAGGGGAGTGGTCAGCTCTCAAGCTGAATAGTCCAGAACTAGTTGTGGGTTCAAGCTGTGGACTGTGTGAACAGGCTCTCTCTCTTTCTGCCCTTCTAACTTGGACCTGTAAGCATCTGTTCCTTTTGTTTTTACTGTTTTTTTAAGGAGGTTTGCTTAGTGGGACTATTGTGTATATTCAGAACAGCATAATTAAGTCTATTTTGGATAGACAGAGTTCTGTAGGGGTTCTTTATTCTGCTCTTCGTGTTTCATTGTGTAATTTTGTGAATACATTTGTCTGCTTTAAAACCTGGTAGTCAACCTAGCTAACTTACTCTGGGTAACTTTCATTGTACACTTACCAAAACAAATTGCAAAGTAATGGTCTGGGTTGCCAACTCCAGAATGTTTTGAATGGTCTGGCCTAGTCCATAGCACCCCTCTCATGCTAAACCTATGCCCTCCAGTTGAGGACTACCCCACCCCAGGGAAAAGACCTTGTCTGTTTATCCTGTCCATGCCCCTCATGATTTTATAAACCTCTATAAGATCACCCCATAGCCTCCGCTCCAGGGAAAACCGCCCCAGCCTATTCAATCTCTCCCGAGAGCTCAAATCCTCCAACCCTGGCACCACCCTTGTAAATCTTTTCTGAACCCTTTCAAGTTTCACAACATCTTTCTGATAGGAAGGAGACCAGAATTGCACGCTATGTGCCAAAAGTGGCCTAACCAACATCCTCAAAGAACTCAATAAGGCTTGTGAGGCATGACTTGTCCCTCACAAAGCCATGCTGACTATCTCTAATCAAACTATATTTTTCCAAATACAGAGGAACATCGATTATCCAAAGGAGATGTAGATGTCCTGATAGAAACATTACATCAGAGTTGTTTCAACCCTGATCACGTCTTTTGTTTACAATGATTAAAAACGATCAAGACTCACTGAAATACTGCCGAGAACAGTCCTAGACATCGATGGGAGCCCAGGCACCATCTCCAAATGACTGACCTCCCGCCCACTCTCCCTCCTTCCCCACACTTTCCCTTGAGTTCTACACAGGGGTGAACCCTAAATTCTCTCTGACATTGTCCTGTACAGGGCAGAGTGGGAAGTTATCAAAAAGTTGTGTGCGCGTACGCGCGCTATTTGGAGACTTAACCCACAAAGGCAGCAGCAGTCCTACTGTTTGGTGTACAGTCCAGCTGCCGGAGGGAGGCTGACTGGGCAGGGGCGTACAGGGGGGTGGGGTTGGATGCAGGCAGAGGGCAGGGCTCGTGCGTGGTGTGCTATAGTCTCCTCTCCTGAACGGGGAGCGGACTTAACTGAAAATTTTGATCCCCAGAGAGAGGCATTGAATCGATTAACCGAATATTCAATTATCCGAACAAAATAGTGCCTGCCCATCTTGTTCCTCTGTTGTCATAAATTCTATCTCTCGGAATTCTTTCCAGTACCTTTCTTACCACAGACATAAGACTCACTGGTCTGTAATTCTTAGGGGATAGGGAAATCCCTTTCTTGAATAGCAGAACAACATTCATCTCCCTCCAATCATCCGGTACTATTCCCATGGAGAGTGAGGATGCAAAGATCATTGCCAGAGGTGCAGCAATCTCATTCCTCGCTTCCCATAGTAACCTTGGATACATCTGGTCCAGCCCTGGGGACCTATCTATCTTTATGCTTCCCAGAATTGCAACACATCCACTTTCTTTATATCAATCTGTTCAAGCCCATTAACCTGCTCTATGGTGTTCTTACGATCAACAAGGCCCCTCTGTCTCGTGAATACTGAAGCAAAGATCTCATTTAGGGCCTTCCCTACCTCTTCACACTCCAGGCACAAGTTCCCTCCACTATCCCTGATTGGCCCTACACTCTCACTGATCATTCTGTTATTCCTCATGTAAGTATAGAACACATTTGGGTTTTCCTTAATCCTTCCCACCAAGGCTTTTTTTGTGCCCTCTCCTAGCTCTCCTCAGTCCATTTTTGAGTTCTTTCCTAGTTACCCTGTAATCTTCTGAAGCTGTGCCAGATCCTTGCTTCCTCAACCTTAAGTAAGCCTCCTTCTTCCTCTTGAAGAGAAGGTCCTCTTGTCATCCAAGACTCCTTCACCTTACCATTCCTTGCCTGTCTCAGTGGGACAAAATTACCCAACACTTGCAACAAGTCCTCCTTAAACAGCCTCCACATTTCTGTGCTCTTCCCATGGAACAATTGTTCCCAACTTATACTCCACAGCTCCTGTCTAATAGAAGTATAATTTCCTCTTCTCCCAATTAATTCCTTCACATATTGTCCTTTTCTATCCCTCCCCATGGCTATAGTGAAGGTGAAGGTGGTTACAGTCACCGAAATGCTCACCCACCAAGAGACCTGACACCTGGCCTAGTTCATTGCCTAGCACCAAATCCAATATTGCCTCCCTCCTAGTTGGCCTATCCACATATTGAGTCAGGAATCTTTCCTGGATACACCTGACAAAATCGACTCCAACCACACCATCTGCACTCAGGAGGTTCCAATCAATATTAGAGAAGTTGAATTCATCCATAAAAACAACTCTGTTACATCTGCACCTTTATGAGATCTGCCGTCCAATATGTTCTTCCAACATTCTCAACTCTATTTTCAAATACCCTCCATGGTCTCACCCGTCATTAACTCATAATCCTTCCTCAGACCCACAACCTTCCAAGCTAGTGTACTCTCCTAATTATAGCCTCATAACCATCCTGATGTTAAACATATCACAGTTTATAACTGTGACCTCAGCTGCCTGAACCTCAAACTTTAAAATTCCCTTCCTAAACCTTTCTACTTTTCCATGTCTTTTTTAAAAAAAATGTGACCATTAAAACCTAGTTCTTTGATCAAACTTTTCAGGGTACATTTGTAATGTTTAAAAGACAAGTACATGAACAAAAATGTTTGGAGGGATATGGGCCAAGTGCAGGCCAGTGGGACTAGTTTAGTTTGGAATTATGGTTGAATGGACTGGTTGAACCGAAGGGTCTGTTTTTGTGCTGTTTGACTCTATGATTCTATCTGTTAAAATATCTCCTTTACTGTCTCCGTGCCTAATTTTGCTTTGTCAAGCTTTTGTGAAGTGCTTTTGGACAGTTAATTACATAAAATACATTACTGTAAAGACTGTATCTTTTTATTTTACTTTATTTTTGACTGAATTTGGAAAAGGACTGTTTCACAACAAATAACTGAGGAGTTGCTGTACTTTTAAAAAGCAAATTACTGAAACTCATTGCATGTCATGTTTACACTGTTGCTTTGCAACCAGCGAGGGAAGGTATAATAGGAGAGAGCACCTGAGGAGCAGGAAAATTGATGTTTCGGGCAGGAGCCCTTCATCAGGAAAGATGAAGCCCTTCATCTTTTGCCTAGGAGGTATTAGAGGAGACAGCCTATCTCCAGAGGCCTGTGCATAAAGTGAGGTTCAGATCAACTAGGTGAAAGTGAGGACTGCATTTGCTGGAGATCGGAGTCAAGATTAGAGTGGTGTTGGAAAAGCACAGCAGGACAGGCAGCATCCGAGGCACAGGAAAATCGACATTTCAGGCAAAAGCCCTTCATCAAGCATGAAGGGCTTTTGCCCGAAACATTGATTTTTCTGCTCCTTGGAAGCTGCCTGACCTGCTGCACTTTTCCAGCACGACTGTAATCTTGACCATAAAATGAGGTTCAGCCTGCATCAGGTTATTAATTAGTTTGTGGAGTTGTGACCAGTCTCTCATTTATCTCTCCACCCTTCAGGCACTCTGCCTGTATTCCTGATGAAGGGCTTTTGCCCGAAACGTCGATTTTCCTGCTCCTCGGATGCTGCCTGAACTGCTGTGCTTTTCCAGCACCACTCTAATCTAGAATCTGGTTTCCAGCATCTGCAGTTATTGTTTTTACCCTGTTTTAACCTGTCTGAATGACAAAGGCCATCAACCTGACAACACTATCTGGTGCCAGTGCAGCTGAATAGCTCATGAGTGTGAGCAACACTGGCAGGCATCTTTGGACTGCTGAAAAGAGCAGATGGTCTCTCTCTTGGTTTCATTCACTCACATTCTCTCTCTGTCTCTCTCTCTCCCCCTAGTGGAATACTCCAGCCCAAAGAAAGCCAGTTTATTTTCTCCCACCATTTGCTAAAAGTGTTCCTTTTTAATGAATAAATCCAACATGTTATAATAGATGAACCAACCCACCTTGTGCCTATGGTGCATAAGTGAAAAAAATTGAATGATCTGGGAAACCAAATGAACCCCCTCAGTCAAATCCTGAGCACTGGGGTCACTAAACTGCTTTCAGTTTTTTTTACCTCCACTCAGAGCACCAGCAGAATTTTGTCTTGTCCATATACAATTGTAAAAGTGGTTAGAATTTTAACTCTGACTTCTATGTCAACAGTTTGTAGTTCTACCTGTACTTAAAAGCTACTTATTTGTAATAGTCATTTTAGTCAGTTAGGTGGCCAGCTAATTTGCAATGCAAAATGCACCAATAGTGTAGGTTCAATTCTGATATTGGCTGATGTTACCAGGAAGATCCCTCCTTCTCAACCTCTCCCTTTGCCTGAGGCATGGTGACCCCTTTGTGACCTTCTCTACAATGAAGGAGAGTCTGATAGGTTGACAGTGACTTCATCTTACTTTTTAGTTACTGAAACTCAGACAATAATTTCTATTAACTTGCATCTAACACACAAGTAAATCGGAGATTTTGTAAATCTTAACAAAATTTTCATTAGCTACCTGATGAAGGAGCAGTGCTCTGAAAGCTTGTACCTGTTTGACTGTCACTGGATCACTGTAACCGGCCTGATCTAGTTGTGTTAATACGGGAATGTGGTGGTGTGTTGAAGTGACAGGCTACTGGAAATTTGGGGTCATGTTTACGAACAATGTCAGTGTTTGGCAAAGTGGTCAACCAGTTTTTTATTACTAGAGAAGTTGTACTTCAGTTACAAGGGCACTGGTGAGATCACATTTCAAGTATTGTGTACAATGTTATTCACCTTATTGAAGGAATGATTTTGAATTGCTGTGTTGGACTGGGGTGTACAAAGTTAAAAATCACACAAAACCAGGTTATAGTCCAACAGATTTATTTGGAAGCACTTGTTGAATTATAACCTGGTGTTGTGTGATTTTTAACTTTATTTAAGGAAAGATGCAAATAGGTCAGAGAAGATTTAGCAGATTTACCTGGAATGAATGGATCATCCTATAGAAAGATTGGACAAGCTAAGCCTGTATCCACTGAAGTTGAGATCAGTAAGAGACTGCTTCATTGAAACATATAAGATCCTGAAAGATTTTGACAGGGTAGATGTGGAATGGATGTTTCCTGTAATGGGAGAATCAATCAAACTGTTCAAAAATAACAGATCACCCACTTAAAACAGAATGAGGCAAAATATTTTCTGACAGTATTGGGAATTTTTTGAAAGCTCTTCCTGAAAAGGTGCAGAGTAGATAGGTTCTTGTCGAACAAAACTGGTGAAGGTTATCGTGTTGGGTGGAAGTATGGAGGAGAGGTTATGTTCAGATCAGCCATGGTCTTATTACATGTTGGAGTAGTCTCCTTGTTTGTATGTTGGTAATGGTAAACCAGGAGAAAGTGAGGCCTGCAGATGCTGGAGACCAGAGTCGAGAGTGTGGTGCTGGAAAAGCACAGCTGGTCAGGCAGCATCCGAGGAGCAGGAGAGTCGACGTTTTGAGCATAAGCCGGTCATCAGGAATGGTAAACCAGGAGATTGATTTATCATTGGTGAAGAAAAAATTGAGCTGGAATTTGCTACAAATTTGCATTTTAGCTAGAAGTATCTATGAGCTATATTATTACATGGCATATGAATTCCAAGGAAGTCTGTCTCGAATGGATTTGACACTACTCCAAAATTTCCTGATTCTTGGCTCATTTATCCCCACTGGGACCCTGATCAAAGAACAATTAATTAGCAGGAAAGACTTACGCAGCACCTTTCAGAACCAGTGAAGTATTTTTTGCAATGTTGACACTGGTGTAATGCAGGAAATGGAGCAGTCAATCTGCTCTCAATAAGCTTCCCCAAAAAGCAATATGAAATTATTCAAATCATCTACTTGTAATTATATTGATGATGTGGAGATCCTGGTGCTGGACTGAGGTGGACAAGGTCAAAAGTCAAACAACACCAGGCTATAGTCCAACAGGTTTATTTGATATTACATTAATTGGGAGAGGAATTCTGGCCGGGAGACCAAGGAAGTGTCTTTTGAAATAGTGTTAAATAATCAATTATTACCACTTGCAAAGGTAGACAGGCCTCAATTTAGCATTTCATCCAAAAAGGGCACCTTTGGCAGTGCAGCAGTCCCTCAGTATCATACTGGGAGTGTCAGTCTGCATTTTGTGCTTCATCCTCTGGAATCCTACTTGAACCGAGAACCATCCAAGTGAGACCCACCGCCCCCACCCCCAACAAACATTACTCTGGTCTTTGCAGTTTGACGCTCTTTCTTTCAACGTCTTTTACGGGAGAACACAGCTTAGAATCTCAATTTGGATGACAAAGAGGAATTACATCTCCCCACTGTGTGATGCTGTTTGCTGACCCTCCAATATCAGGGAGCCACTTCTCAATAATTCAAATTAAATTCAAACTGAATTCAAATTCAAACCAAAAGACATACTGTTTACATTATTTTGGTTAGGCCACACTTAGAGTATTGCGTTCAATTCTGGTCACCACATTACAGGAAGGATATGGAGGCTTCGGAGAGACTGCAGAAGAGGTTTATCAGAATGCTGGCTGGATTAGAGGGTATGAGCTGCAAGGAGAGGCTAGAAAATACTCTGGTTGCTTTCTTTGGAGTGGAGGATGTTGAGAGAAGACTTGATAGAATTCTACAATATTGAGATGCTTTGACAAGGTCGACGGTCAGAATCTTCTCCCCAGAGTTGGAATGTCTTACACGGGGGGGGGGGGGGGGGGGAGAGGGGGAGGGGGGGCGGGGAATGCCTTTAAAGCGAGAGGGAGAAAGTTCAAAGGAGATGTGAGGGGCAAGTGTTTTTACACAGACTGGTAGGAGTCTGGAACGCACTGGCAAGAATGGTGGTGGAGGCAGCTACAATAGGGGCATTTAAGGGACTTTTAGATAAGCACATGAATATGCAAGGAATGGAAGGATGTGGATCAAGGGCAGGCAGAAGGGATTACTTTAATTTGACGTCATGATCGGTACAACATCATGGGCCAAAGGGCCCATTCCTGTGCTGTCCTCATCTATGTTCTATTATTTAATCATTTTGACTTTTCCAATAGACTACAAGAACTGTCAGTGCCATGCAGAAGGGGTCCAGTCTATCTTATACAAGTAGTTCTCCTGTAACACCATAGTTGTGTTCCAGCAAAAGCTCACTTCATAGAAAATCGCTTAATAGAAATAATGGGGCTTTTGGGAAAAGTGGGGTTCGGGGTAGATCAGCAAAAAATATCACTTATGATCGCTCAAAAATCATGCAAAAGTCTAACACAAAACATAGCACAATCTGAATGAAGGTTGAAATCATATTTATTAATGGATCAGAAGTAAATTTAGCACAGTATATTTAATAAAAAAGAAAGCTGCTCTCTGTACAGTACCTCTCACAAAAAGCTGCTCTGTCAATAGCTGACGTTGTGCATGTGTAGAATGGTACGAAGACTGACACTGATGTCTTGCGTGCGCAGAACGGCAAGAACATTCGTGCATGTGCAGAATGAAGTGTGTGAACTGATCCATGCTGGAATCGGGCTGTTGCCAACAGAGGTCAGCATCCTCCAAAATACCATCCCCCAGTTTTTCAGCGGCGTTATAGCCGAATCATGCTGTCAAAATGCACATAATCCCACAATGCACTTTACCAGTATCCTACTAAATAACTCATTGAGTCACATTATTCAGCACTAAAGCTATCTCACAACAATTGTGCTTGTCATTAGCCGTCATCACAATTGCATGCTGACTGTGAAGGAGTTAATGGCCCAGCTATTTTCAGCTGCTTTATCAATTAACTTTCCTCCAACTTAAAAGTAGGATGAGGCTGTTTGCTAATGAATCCTTGGTTTTTCTCTATTCTCTGCCTCCTTGATAATAAAGTAGTCCATTTAGCTGACACAGTCAGGGACATGGAGTACAAAAGCAAGCAAATTATCATAATTCGGAATAGGTAAAGATTTCCTTCTATTCTTTGAAATAGTGTCATGGGATCTTTTCACATCACCTGAGAGGTGCCATATCCCAGAAAATCATGAACTTTCAATCAATGCTTTTAAAGTTGTGCACAGAGACTATTAAAATGCCTGTTCTAAACCACATGACCTTTGACATTTGAGCTTTAAACAGTTCTAAGTCTCAGTTGAATACTTCATTGGAACTGCAGTACAGTGGTTAGCACTGCTGCCTCACAGCACCAGAGACCCAGGTTCAGTTCCCAACTCAGGCCACTGTCTGTGTGGAGTTTGCACATTCACCCCGTGTCTGTGTGGGTTTCTTCTGGGTGCTCCGGTTTCCTCCCACAGTCCAAAGATGTGCAGGTTAGGTGAATTAGCCATGTTAAATTGCCCGTAGTGTTAGGTGTATGGGTGGGTTGTGAGTCGGCGTGGACTTGTTGGGCCGAAGGGCCTGTTTCCACACTGTAAGTAATCTAATCTAATTAAATATGGACATTCACAGGCATCTGGGAAATTCATACATTCCCTTGTTTAAGAATGGATCAAGTTTAAAAAAAACAGAATTCTAGTCAGCTGTTCTGTTTCACCCTGGACAAAAGAAACATTGAAACTCAATGCACATAAGACAGATGTGAATGGATCCTATTGATCTTTCATTGTGTTATGATTAGTTTTATTCATCTATAATAGACTAGATAAATCTAGAGGTGTCAATTGACAAAACAGGATGACTGGAATCAGTATGTACACCAACCATTTTGGGAGAAAAGGACTTTGAGCTTGTGGAGATCAGGTGACGTGGGAAAGCCTTTTTATTGCCTGCTTTAAAATTTGCAAGAAGTAACCTTACAGAAAAGATATCACCAAAAGCCATCAAAGTATGTGGGTAGATATCCAATTAGCCAAGTTAATATACAGGAATAGTTTGAAAGTGGAAGATCTGAACAGAGAGAAGGACTCCCAACCTGTTCCAGCTTCAAACCACCAGAATGAAAGCAAATTACTGCGGATGCTGGAATCTGAAACCAAAAGAGAAAATGCTGGAAAATCTCAGCAGGTCTGGCAGCATCTGTAAGGAGAGAAAAGAGCTGTCGTTTCGAGTCTAACTGACTCTTAGTTTTGACAAAGAGTCAGTTAGACTCAAAACGTCAGCTCTTTTCTCTCCTTACAGATGCTGCCAGACCTGCTGAGATTTTCCAGCATTTTCTCTTTTGGTTTCAAACCACCAGAAAACCAACATACCGTCATTTAATTAAAGAATCTTCACAGTCTGCTGAGAATCCTTTATTTCACAAGACTTTTGTTTAAAGGTGAAAGCATTAATTCCATCCAAGAAACTATAGGGCTGCCAAGGAAAGTACTGATAACTATAGATATTTTCTAATCAATGTGTTAAATGTGTTGTTACACACCTCTGGAACAAGTGGGACTTGAAACCAGGCCTCTTGGTCTAAAGGTAGGTACATTACACGATACCACAAGACAACTACAGCAGGTTTTATATTCCTACCATATTATTTTGTTCCATTATTTCACTGACAATTTTAGATTAAACAAAACACACCATTGGACCTGAACTTGGGCCTTCAAAAATTACCAGTGCACCCAAGAGCCCAGACAATTACATAGTTATAACTATTTCATAATTGACCTGTTCAATGCTCTAACAATCTTTCCCTTCACCTATATTTGATCATTGTGGTTTCAGAGGAGTTAGTGCCATATTAAACTAGAGGTAAATGTGTGATAATAAATATTGATTATTTTTGAACTTTTGAAAAGCTTTTGATGGAAAAATGTAACAATTTATTTTAATATTAATTATTTAGAAACTGAACTGGACAAGCCACATAAATACAATGGCTATAAGACCAGGTTAGAGGCCAGACACACTGAAGCAAGCAACTCATCTCTTGATTCTCCTAAGCCTATCCACTATCTACCAGGGTCACAAGTCAGGAGTGTGATGGAATATCCCCCACTTATCAGACAACTACAGCTCCAACAACACTCCAGAAACTTGACACTATCCAGGACAAAGTAGCCAACTTGATTGGAACAATGTCTACAAATGTTGTGGGTTCTGTTTGCTGAGTTGGGAATTTGTGTTGCAGATGTTTCGTCTCCTGTCTAGGTGACATCCTCAGTGCTTGGGAGCCTCCTGTGAAGCGCTTCTGTGATCTTTCCTCCGGCATTTGCAGTGGTTTGAATCTGCTGCTTCCGGTTGTCAGTTCCAGCTGTCCATAGCAGTGATCGGTATATTGGGTCCAGGTCGATGTGCTTGTTGATTGAATCTGTGGATGGACCTGGACCCAATATACCGACCACTGCAGCAGACAGCTGGAACTGACAACCGGAAGCGGTAGATTCAAACCACTACAAATGCCGGAGGAAAGATCACAGAAGCGCTTCACAGGAGGCTCCCAAGCACTGAGGATGTCACCTAGACAGGGGACGAAACGTCAGCAACAAAAATTCCCAGCTCGGCGAACAGAACCACAACAATGAGCACCCGAGCTACAAATCTTCTCACAAACTTTGAATGTCTACAAATATCCACTCCTTGCAGCACTGACGTCCAGTAACAGCAGTGTGTACCATCTGCAAGATGAACTGCAGAAATTCAGCAATGCCCCACAAGGTAGCACCTTGCAAACTCAGCCACTTCTGTTTAGAGGGTCAAGAGCCGCAGATGCAATGGTGACATATTGTATTGTATTATTGTATTGACACCATTACCCATAAGTCTCAATCCAAGCCACTCACCATTGTCAGTTGGAAATATATTGCTGTTCCTTTTGTATCATTAGGTAAAATTCCTGGAATTTCTCATTTAATGGCATTAATGGGTCCCAAATGAATCTACCCACAGCACTTTGCAGTTCAAAAAGGCAGCTAGTGATGTAATTAATACGAGACTAGCCAGGAATGCTCACATCCCAATACAAAATGAAAAACACAAAAGGTCAATGCTGGGGATAAGAAAGCAGACTTCTTTTACATGCAACTTTACTGATTACAATTAGTAAACACGTTCTGTCTCAGACACAGACCATTATTTATTAATTAACCAGCATTACTAAAAATATATCCCCTGGCTATTATCTCAGTGCTGATTGTAGGACCTAGTCATGTGTAAATTGGTTGCTGTCTTTTCTATTTTCCAATCAGCATTACATTTTATTAACTGTGAAGCATTTGGGATCCTGAAGTTTTGAACTATCAAACTGCAACTATTTCTTTCTGTCTCTTTCTCCAAAGAATTTCATTCATCTTCTTTCTCTGTGACTCTTTCTCACTTGCTTTCCTTTCTCTTTTAATTCCTTCCTTATTTAAAAGTATATTGATTCTGCCCAGTCCAATGTCCTTGCCATGAAACCAGCTCAGAATTGTGTAAGATCAGATTTTTCCTGGGTTTTTTTTTGTTGCTGTGACCTACTCAGTACAATACTCTCTAAGGTTGATGAGCAGCGCCACAAAATCATAGCTAAAGTTATCATGTTAAAAAGGTGCTTAAATCAAACTAAACAAAGTGCTGCAACCTATTCTTGTATGACCCGTGGTTAGGCCATGTTTGAATACCTACACGTAGTTTTGATGCTCTCATATAGGTGCTACTTTCGAAATATCTGGAATCGATTCAAAGTATGATGTTGAGGACACTCCTTAAAGTAAAAATCTTAGCTATTCTCAGTATAAAAGACCTTAGTTAATGGATTTAAAGTTTGGACCCCCACCTTTGACACAGCAACAAGAATAGGCTATTCAACCCATTTCCCTTCGGAGTGATTTGATAATGACATGAAAAGAATTTTGAATTTGTGCTTGTCTTGAGAGGCCCTTTTAATTAGATATGTTGAGAAAGTTGCATATAAACTGTTGGTACTAAAGATAAGCCTGGGTTCAGTGTCAGAGGGTTTTTCATTTCCCAGAGATCGGTACACATATGGGACAAATTACTTTATCATGTGTCTTTGACAGAATGTTGGATCATATCCTAAGAAGGAAGAAGATCACATTTTATGAAAGGTTGTTAAAATATCTGCTTCACAATTGATCTCCTGAGATGGATTTATATTGCCTAAGAAGCTGAGAGGAATTTCCTAGATGTTTCTTCTCCTGCACTGAACATTCACAGATTCTTCTGCTGTTTTTCTATCCCTTTGGAAGATGACATGATTGATGTGAGCAGGTAGGTGTGTACCCATGTTGAGTATGGAAGCCACTCATTGCCTATTAATGGGCTTTGGGATGGAACAATTAAATTTGTCCAGTCCAAACACAGTACATCAATCATAGAATAGTTAACACATAGAAAGAAGCCATGTGATCCATCATTTCCTGTTAGCTGTCTGCATGAGCAACATGTCCCTGCTCTTGTGCCATTTACCTGTAATTTTGCTATGTCTTTGTATAATGATCCAATTCCGTTTGAAATCCACAGTGCAGATCCTAACCACTCACTATCAACAATCTTTCTTCCTCTGTTACTTTTTGTTCTCTTGTCAATTATCTTAAACTGGTGTCCTCTGGTTCTTAAGAGTGAGCAAGACATTTTCATTGAAGCCCATAAATTCATGAAAAATCAATAGCAGACATTAGGCAATCATAAGCTACCATTGGCTTTATTCCAGATATCTTTTTAGAATAATTAACTTCCTGTTCACATTATGTTTGCGTTCAGGCTCTTAGAGGTCAGAAGACTAAGGACTGATTTTAATGGAATGGTACCAGTGTCTGAAGGACTTCCAACAACATGGAGGGAAGAGTGAAGTTGAGTGTGTTCTCCTGAAAGCATAGAAGGTTAAACAAAAATTTGATGAAGTACAAAACCAAGAAGCAGAAACCAAGAAGGGAAAGTGAAAGCGACAGGGAGTATAGCATTAAATGGAAAGATAAGCAGCAGGATAGCATGTGTCCAGGCGGATTTAAAATTGAGGCAGACTGGGAATGCAGAAAAAAGCGAGGATAACTTAGGACATCATATGACTTCCAATATCTCTAATGATAAGAAAGTTAGCATTAAGGCACTTTATCTGAATACATGTAGCATTCATAACAAAGCAGATGAACTAATGGCACAGATTATAGTGAATGATTATGATGTGGTAGGCATCACAGAGACTTGGTTACAGGGGGGTCAGGAATGACTGTTAAACCTCTAAGGATTTTCAACTTATCGAAAAGACAGAGAGGTGGGCAGAGGGGGCGGGGTTGCCTTGTTAGTTAAGAACAAAATTAAATCTATGGCACTGAATGACATAGCGTCAGATGATATGGAGTCTGTGTGGGTAGAATTGAGGAACCACAAAGGCAAAAAAACCATAACTGGAGTTGTGTACAGACCTCCTAACGGTGGTCAGGACCAGGGGCACAACATGTACCGGGAAATAGAGAAGGCATGTCAGAAAGGCAAGGTCACAGTGATCATGGGAGACTTCAATATGCAGGTGAACTGGGTAAATAATGTTGCCAGTGGATCCAAAGAAAGGGAATTCATGGAATGCTTGCAGGATGGCTTTTTGGAACAGCTTGTCATGGAGCCCACAAGGGAGCAGGCTATTCTGGACCTAGTGCTTTGCAATGAACCAGACTTTATAAAAGATCTTAAAGTAAGGGAACCCTTAGGAAGCAGCGATCATAATATGGTAGAGTTCAGTCTGGAGTTTGAAAGAGCGAAGGCAAAATCTGATGTAATGGTGTTACAGTTAAATAAAGGTAATTACGAAGGCATGAGAGAGGAACTGACACAAATAGACTGGAAGCAGAGGCTAGCGGGGAAGACAGTAGAGCAAAAATGGCAGGAGTTTGTGGGTATAATTGAGGACACTCTACAGAGGTTCATCCCCAAGAAAAGAAAGATTATCCAGGGAGGGATTAGACAGCCATGGCTGACAAAGGAAGTCAGGAAATGTATTAAAGAAATAAAGAGATCCTATAAAGTGGCCAAGAGCAGTGGGAAATCAGAAGATTGGGAAGGCTACAAAAACAAACCGAGGATAACAAAAAGAGTTATAAGAAAGGAGAGGATCAAATATGAAGGTAGGCTAGCCAGTAATATTAGAAATGATAGTAAAAGTTTCTTTCAATACATAAGAAACAAACGACAGGCAAAAGTAGACATTGGGCCACTTCAAACTGATGCTGGAAGCCTGGTGATGGGAGATAAGGAAATAGCAGGAGAACTTAACAAGTACTTTGCGTCAGTTTTCACAGTGGAAGACATGAGTAATATCCCAACAATTAAAGGGATTCAAGGGGCTGAGTTGAGTATGGTTGCCATTACAAAAGAGATAGTGCTAGAAAAGCTAAAAAGTCTTAAAATTGATAAATCTCCTGGCCCCGATGGGATACATCCTAGAGTTCTGAGAGAGGTGGCTGAGGAAATAGCGGAGGCATTGGTTGAGATCTTTCAAGAGTCACTGGAGTCAGGGAAAGTCCCGGATGATTGGAAGATCACTGTTGTAACCCCCGTGTTCAAGAAAGGATCAAGACAAAAGATGGAAAATTAGAGGCCAATTAGCCTAACCTCGGTTGTTGGTAAAATTCTAGAATCCATCATTAAGGATGAGGTTTCTAAATTCTTCGAAGAGCAGAGTCTGATTAGAACAAGTCAACATGGATTTAGTAAGGGGAGGTCATGCCTGACAAACCTGTTGGTATTCTTTGAAGAGGTGACAAGTAGGTTAGACCAGGGAAACCCAGTGGATGTGGTCTATCTAGACTTCCAAAAGCCTTTGATAAGGTGCCACACGGGAGGCTGCTGAGCAAGGTGAGGGCCCATGGTGTTCGAGGTGAGCTACTGGCATGGATTGAGGATTGGCTGTCTGACAGAAGGCAGATAGTTGGGATAAAAGGTTCTTTTTCAGAATGGCAGCCAGTGACGAGTGGTGTCCCGCAGGGTTCAGTGTTGGGACCGCAGCTGTTTGCATTATATATTAATGATCTGGATGAAGGGACTAGGGGCATTCTAGCGAAGTTTGTCGATGATACGAAGTTAGGTGGACAGGCAGGTAGTACTGAGGAAGTGGGGAGGCTACAGAAGGATCTAGACAGTTTGGGAGAGTGGTCCAGGAAATGGCTGATGGAATTCAACGTGAATAAATGCGAGGTCTTGCACTTTGGCAAAAAGAATAAAAGCATAGACTACTTTCTAAACGGTGAGAAAATTTGTAAAGCCAATGTACAGAGGGATCTGGGAGTGCTAGTTGAGGATTCTCTAAAGGTTAACATGCAGGTTGAGTCCGTGATTAAGAAAGCGAATGCAATGTTGTCACTTATCTCAAGAGGGTTGGAATATAAAAACACCGTTGTGCTACTGAGACTTCATAAAGCTCTGGTTAGGCCCCATTTGGAGTACTGTGTCCAGTTTTGGTCCCCACACCTCAGGAAGGACATACTGGCATTGGAACGTGTCCAGCGGAGATTCACACGGATGATCCCTGGAATGGTTGGTCTAACATATGAGGAACGGCTGAGGATCCTGGGATTGTATTCATTGGAGTTTAGAAGATTAAGGGGAGACTTAATAGAGACGTACAAGATAATACATGGCTTGGAAAGGGTGGATGCTAGGAAATTGTTTCCGTTAGGTGAGGAGACTAGGACCCATGGACACAGCCTTAAAATTAGAGGGGGTCAATTCAGAACAGAAATGCGGAGACATTTCTTCAGCCAGAGAGTGGTGGGCCTGTGGAATTCATTGCCGCAGAGTGCAGTGGAGGCCAGGACGCTAAATCTCTTCAAGGCAGAGATTGATAGATTCTTGTTGTCTCGAGGAATTAAGGGCTACGGGGAGAATGCGGGTAAGTGGAGTTGAAATGCCCATCAGCCATGATTGAATGGCGGAGTGGACTCGATGGGCCGAATGGCCTTACTTCCACTCCTATGTCTTATGGTCTTATGGTCTTAATAGAGAGAAGCTGACTCCATGGTAGAGGTGGCAGTATCCTGGAGGATACACATTTAAAGAATTGGCAAGATGGGGAGATGAGAAGAATTTATTTTATGCACTGGGTTGCTATACAATTTACTGGTGGAAAGGATACTTTCAAGGGAAGATCCAGCAGCAAATTATATTTACATAGTATCTCTTAACATAATGAAAAGTCCCACAGTACTTCACCAGAGCTTTACAAAACTTAAAATGGCACTAAACCATATCTGGAGTCATCTAGCCAGATGACCAAAACCTGGTCAAAGAGAGATGCTTAAAGAAGTGTCTTTTATGAGTTTCTTAAAGGATGAAAGTGAGTTGGAGAGCTGGAGAGGTATAGCGAGCAAATTCCGTTGCTTGAAGATTAAGCAACAGAAGGCCATTGTGATGAAGCAAATAGAAGTGGGGGTTTGCTCAAGAGGCCACAATGAGTGCAGCTTGGATATCTCAGAGGTTGGGAGGCTGGAGCAGGTTACAGAGGTAGGGACGGGTCATGGCATGAAGGAATTTCAAGACAAGGATCAGTAATTGCTTGGCTAGGAACCAAAGTAAGTTAATGACGGTGCTCAAAATACATGGGTAAGACCAAACAATATCTGAGAATACTCGATTGTGGAGGTGGCCAGATTGGTAAAAGACCCCTCCATGAGGAGAATAGATAGAATCTATGAGGAGCTGCTCTTCGAATCACAGACAGCTTGTCTTCTGCATCCACTGCTGCTGATAGGCTCACATCATCATCAGCGAATGCAGGAGAGAAGCAGCCTGTGATTAAAGAAGCACTGTAGGCAAGAATAAAAGAGCAAGTGAGTGAGCCTCCAGTGATCTTTTGCTGAGTGAGGGGCTGAGTAATCGTCCAGAAGAGTGCTATGTGCCAGGGCTGGGTGGGCAAAGTAACAGATTCCAGGGAAGGCGAGGGTGGAGAAAGAATCTCTGTGGCAGGGAGGGTAAGAAAGAAGCTCAAAGGGAGGTGGGCGTAATTGGGTGAAGGAAGACACTGCAAGGGAGTGGGGGAGAGGGGAAGTCATTGAGGTGGGTGAAGGAGATGGAGAGGCTGCAAAGAGGGTAGGGAGTGAAGGAAGGCTGCAAAGGGATGGAGAAAGGGAGAAGCTGCAAGGGGTTTGGTGAGAGGGAAGACTGCAAGGTTGATGGGAAAGGGGTAGAGGGTGGATTGGGAGTAGAGACCTTGCACAGTTAGGGGTGGGTGGGAGGAGAGATGGAAGCTGCCAGAAGGTTGGGGGGGGGAGGGGGTGGTGAACAGTTTATACCTGTCAATTTAGAAATACCTCACTAACTGGGAGCTAGGAAAACGTGTGATGACTGAAATAATAATTCCTTGAAAAGTGAATCGTAGAGCATGTCAGTTGTTTTGAAGAAAAACTCCTCTTCAATGTACGCTTGTTGTGAAGTGTGGTGTCTCAGAAATTAATACTTTCTTTGTGTATTGAGGCTTTAAGCATAATGGAGGATTGGTAATTATTAAAGATTTCTTCCAATTCTGCTTTCAAGTGAGTCCAGATATCACATATGTCAACACAAACGCGGAAGGTATTGTTACTAAGGGAGTGCATCACCTGATAAATAAGTTAGTGAGATTTAAAAAGGAGATCTAAAAATCAAAAGGAACCTGCTAACATCACCAAGTATCCCCCAAACATCTCAAGAAAAGCCCTATTTTCAAAACATTTATACCCTGGTCAGTGGTCACAGATATGACGAGGCACAATGGGATTTCGTGTAAATTACAACACAGGCAGAAGATTCTATCATTTGTCATGCAGTTGGTAACAATGGAAGGTGGTGGAGCGCTTAAAAGTGTATCATGAATTAGATAGTTTCCAGACTATACCCCAACTGCAAACCCAGTTTTATCTTCTTCTAGTAAATTGAGATTTACTCCTAAAGTATTGATTGGAACTAGTCTGCCTTTACAACGAAGAAAGAATCGGAGGAGTATGTCTTCATATTATGGTCAGTTTAGGACGAGCTAGATGGTTGTGATTAAAGTGCACCATTTAGGATTGTAAATGGCATAGCAGAGAAGTAGACCATTCAGCCTTTCATAACTGTTCTAATTCAAACTAGCACCATTGTCCCACTTCCTCCATAACCCTGGAAAATTCTTCCCTTCAAGCATTTACCCAGTTCCTTTCTGGAAGTTATGATTGAATCTGCTTTGTCACCCTTCCAACATTCCAGATCATAGCCAGTTATCCCATGATGCTTGTGGTTGAGTAGAGTTGGAAGATTAGTAGGTTTCTGCCTTGAAAATTTTGATCTTGTTTCTGATTCTCTGTAAATCATTTATCTGTTGGAGGATTGTCTGTTTCTTGGGCATGCTTCTTTGAGGATGTTGTTGCAGCTAAAGCTGACATTTTGTATGTCACCTTATCTGGAAGACTTTTAATCCCTGCTTTACTGTCTGAACTTCCGGTCAGTGAAATTGTCATTGAGCTCAAGTTGATTGTACTGCTCATTCTTGTTCTCAGTATTTGATCTTTCTAGTGAGCTTTCCTGATTCTGATCTTCTGAATTACAACATTTAAAAGGCATCTGAATCGGTATATGACTAGAAAGGGTTTAGAGGGATATGGGCCAAGTGCTGGCAAACGGGACTAGACTAATTTTAGGATGTCTGGTCAGCGTGGACCAGTTGGACCAAAGGGTCTGTTTCCATGCTATACATCTCTGTGACTCTATGATTATGATGGTAGGAATGAGAACATTTCCACAATTCCTGCAACAGAAAATACAATGACATTTTTTTAATGGATTGCACCTTGATTGGTTGGCTAACAATGCTTTGTTTCTGAATTAATTTCCTTCTTGAAATTCATTCAGTGAATTCCTTCTGCTACTGAAAGGATGTTAAGGCCAAGACTTGTGTGCAGGCTTATAAGTGAGAAGTGTTGATTGCAAATTACAGAGACATTTCAACATACTTACGCTATTTGTGTTGCATTATTATCTGTAACAGACCTTTGCTGTGCCATGAAATTCCACCTGTGCCATGAAATTTAATTTCTGCAGGCTGTAATGCCTGCTTCTTCAGCCATGCTTTTGATCAGAGAGAACAGCGACACTCGTGGTTATATCATTAATGGAATGTCCACCGGACATACAAAAGTTCTGTCAAATTCAAATTGATTGGATCATCAATTTCCTTTTGGAATTCCTCACGTGTGTTTTCTAATGTTGTCCAATGTTGACATTTTTTCTAAAGGCAGAGGTTCTAGCACATTAAACACTTTGTGTGATTAAGCATTTGGCTTTTTGCTGCTCTGAAACTGTTCCTACCTCTACACATCTTCTGGAAGTTATTTATACTTGGACAGAATTCATAGCTTTGCTTTGCTACTACTTGCGAAGCTCTGTTTGTTATAGAGCACTGTCAATGACTTTTAATATCTGGTGTTTCTCTTCTTTGTGTTGGCTTGTCATCTATATCTGCAAAGTGTTTGTATCTCTTAAACTGGATAGGTTCTGTTCGTCTCCTGAGGTAAAATTGACCTTCTCCTCTCAGGATTTGGCCATGAGTCTTCCTGATGATTGCTTCCTGCACAATTTGAAGTACTTTCTCCAAGACAAATCTTCCTCGGGCTGTAATTAATTTGACAAGGACTCATTAATAATTTCAACAATAATTATGTCTCTTGTTCATTCTGCTTTCAGAACTCCATAGTCCAAGTTATCCATTAATCTGTACAAGTCAATACAGAAATTATGAATTGTATTGGATGCTTAATTCTATAGGTAAATTTTGCATATTTGATAAGTTTATTTAAATTCTCAGATAAAATAATTAGCAAAATCTGAGAGAACTCGTTCAAACATTACTGAGACTTCAGATATTTTGGCTGCAAGACCCATTGAATACAATAGTGTGTATATTTGTTCTGCTTGAGATTTAGTATTTAACTTTTAAGCAGACCTATTTTCTCCTAGATGTCCAATCTTGTGTTCTGTTTAGCTTATTTATGACATTAAATCTTGATCGTGATGTCATGATAATGGATCAAAACTCTAAAGTATCATGGACATTGTTAACTTCTAACTCCAAAATGTGTATGTGTATTTTTAAGAAAGTAAGCTGCAGTCAAAAAATGACTACAGATATAAAGTCAGTCGCTGTCTGGCAAAGTCATGAGTGGGACCCATGTGTTGTAGAATGTCTGGGAAATCTCAAACAGAAACAGAATTATTACAGAAAGAGATAATAAAAGGGCTGAATATCTTCACCCTGGTCCAAACCTTAGCAGAAAGACACACCTTGCAGAATATTTTTGTTTTGGCCTTCCAGGAATACACAGCGAAGGGCTTAAAAACTGATTGCAATATTAATATATGTGTTAACAGTCAAATATCCTAGTGTGTGAGTTGGTGTGCTGTGAGTTTCACAGCTCTGAGAATAGCCATCCAAAAATCCCTGCAAGCAAAGAAAGAGAAAAAGATTTTTCCTCACTTTTAGTGGTGCCAGATGTCACTATTGAAAGGAATCGGACCAAAAGAGTTTTCATCAAACTACAAAGCCAGGAACCTCAAAACTGACTGTTTAACTTACAGCCCTGGCAACATCCTTTCCTACTTTTATCTTTTTACACTTGCATCTTATTTCTAATCTGTGTGTACATGAATGGCTGTTTCTTCTTGCATTTAGTAATTAATAAACTCAAACTTCTTGGTAATTCACTTAAGCCTGGTTAAATTAGCTCCTTTAAAAACATAAGTTTATTTAGGTCTAAGTGAAAAATATTCACAAGAAGAGGGAACATTTTAAAATTAGCCTTGATGTGACCTTATTTTGTGGGCAGGTGAATAAGGGAGGGTGAGTCAGTTCATGACCTCACCACTCAAGGGCTTGAGGTATCCTACTTGGAAGTGATTGATTGATTGAATTATTGTTGTCACATGTACTGAGCTACTGTGAAACAAATTAGGTCATAACAATAGTAATATTATTTCTTCTGCCATTTCTCCTCAATGTGGTTATTATTCTTATTACAGTCAGTTCTCCTATAACACAATGATTGCGTTTTTGTGCAACTCCTTGCTATAGAAACATCACACTTTAGAAACAGTGCTTAAAGAATTGGTCCTGTAATCGCATTATAGGAACACACATTTTAAAGGTTTGCACTTTAGAAACTGCGTTCCCAATTTGTCAACCGCATGACAGTGATTTTGCATTGACGAAAGGCGCAATATAACAGAATGACCTTACTTTAAAGCTATTTTTAAATCTGTAGTATCTCAATGCTGTTTGTACTACTTCCTTCTGGGATTTAATGATTTAGTAATAGATAAATGCTGATGGCTTTTAAAGCTTGTAAGCTTGCATCAAATGAAAGCTGTTTTAATTCTCTTGCCTTAAAGTCTCTTTAAACTTGGGGCAGCACGGTGGCTCAGTGGTTAGCACTGCTGCCTCACAGCACCAGGGTCCCACGTTCGATCCCAGCTTCGGGTGGCTGTGTGGAGTTTGCACATTCTCCCCATGTCTGTGCGGGTTTTCTCCGGGTGCTCCGGTTTCCTCCAACAGTCCAAAGATGTGTAGGTCAGGAGAATTGGCCATTCTAAATTGCCCATAGTGCTAGGTGCATTAGTCAGAGGGAAATGGATCTGGATGGGTTACTCTTCGGAGGGTCAGTGTGTACTGGTTGGACCAAAGGGCCTGTTTCCACACTGTAGGGAATCTAAAAAAAAAGCTATGTTGTAATTTTTGCTTTGTCTCCAAGCCTTTAAATGCTGTATTAATGCAGTGCTGTTACATTTCATTCTAATAAAGCTTTGAATTATATATATGGCAGTACTGGAATGGTTCATTTCTTTTAAGTTTTTTTTTAATTGCAATAAGTTATCTCTGTGCTGCTCACTGGGGATTTTCGCACTTTTTTCCAGATCACATTGATTTTCTACCTTCTGATTTCCAGCCTTCTGCAGCCAAGGTGAACACTGCTTGCTTTTTCACAGGCAAACTGCATGTTTTCCTCCCTTTCACAATCTAAAACACAATGCTCACTCCCCTCGCAGAAAACAAATTCTCTGACTGCAGCTTTATAAATGCAGCCACCAAAATCGCAGGTTAATTCGTACAATCTTAAAATTTGTCTATCTTCCTCTGTTAGAATCTTTCTTCAAATTCTTTTATATTGGCCTTTAGCCACCCTAAATGTACGCTGAGAGTTTTCCAATACAGTGATCTCTATATAACTCACTCCTCTGGATATTGCTCTATCTACTGCAGCTGTGCCTTGTGGAGTCTGTTCATGTGGCAGTGATGATTGTTTTGATAAGCAGGCACTTCATTTCATTTCCTATCCCTGCCAGATGGTCTTCAGCGTCATTACTGTTTGCTTATTCACGTTGCCCATAGGTATTTCTAACTTTATTCATGGACCCATGAATTTCTACCACAAGGCTGGTTAGCAAGATTAGATCTCACAAAATACATGGAGAACTAGCAATTTGGATACAGAACTGGCTCAAAGGTAGAAGACAGAGGGTGGTGGTGGAGGGTTGTTTTTCAGACTGGAGGCCTATGACCAGTGGAGTGCCACAAGGATCGGTGCTGGATCCTCTACATTTTGTCATTTATATAAATGATTTGGATGTGAGCATATGAGGTATGGTTAGTAAGTTTGCAGATGACACCAAAATTGGAGGTGTAGTGGACAGCGAAGAGGGTTCCCTCAGATTACAATGGGATCTTGATCAGATGGGCCAATGGGCTGAGAAGTGGTAGATGGAGTTTAGTTTAGATAAATGCAAGGTGCTGCATTTTGGGAAAGCAAATCTTAGCAGGACTTATACACTTAGTGGTAAGGTCCTAGGGCTTGTTGCAAAGAGACCTTGGAGTGCAGGTTCATAGCTCCTTGAAAGTGGAGTCACAGTGAAGAAGACATTTGGTATGCTTTCTTTTATTAGTCAGAGTATTGAGTACAGGAGTTGGGAAGTCATGTTGCGGCTGTACAGGACATTGGTTAGGTCACTGTTGGAATATTGCATGCAATTCTGGTCTCCTTCCTATTGGAAAGATGTTGTGAAACTTGAAAGGGTTCAGAAAAGATTTACAAGGATGTTGCCAGGGTTGGAGGATTTGAGCTATAAGGAGAGGTTTAACAGGTTGGGCTGTTTTCCCTGGAGTGTTGGAGGCTGAGGGGTGACTTTCTAGACGTTTGCAAAATTACGAGGGGCATGGATAGGGTAAATAGACAAAGACTTTTCTCTGGGTTTGGGGAGTCCAGAGCTAGAGGGCATAGGTTTAGGGTGAGAGGGGAAAGATATAAAAAAGACCTAAGGGGCAATTTATTCACATAGAGGGTGGTATGTGCATGGAACATGCTGCCAGAGGAAGTGGTGGAGGCTGGTACAATTGCAACATTTAAGAGGCATTTGGATGGGTATATGAATAGGAAGGGTTTGGAGGGATATGGGTCAGATGCTGGCAGGTGGGACTAGATTGGGTTGGGATATCTGGTCGGCATGGACGGGTTGGACCGAAGGGTCTGTTTCCATGCTGTACATCTCTATGACTCAATGACTCTATAAATCCTTCTACTCTAAGGGTGTTGTCACTTCTCAATGTGACTAGTTTTTACCCCTTCCTTGCCCATGTTGTTTTTCCAGTGCCTTTTACCAGTTGTGAAGTAAAGCTTTTCTTCTGGAGTGTTTCGTTTGCCCTGCTGCTACCGTAAGGTTTGCTGACTGCTTGAATGCTGCTGATTATCAGAGTATTCTTAATATGTTAATACTCTTTAAGGGATAAATTCACTTTTCTTTTGAAAATATTTTTCTTCCATGTGAAAAGGATATTTTTTAATCATTGTTACTTTGAAGTACTTATAGCACAGTTCCCACTACTGTCTTCGTGCCATATGCTGTGATACCAATCAATGGTGAATTGTGGTTGGGATGGAGTATTACCACCCATCCCCTTTTCTACTCTTTTAAGAACAAACATTAAATGTTGGGACATGTCAACAGAGACTAAATCAAATGATATATGGAAATTTACAGAACTGGAATGTAAACTTATCAAAATCAAATCAAAATAGTCAAAACATTATCTGGTTCAATGATCCACATCAGCCCCAGCATTTCCCACCAGTTTTGAAAAACAATCCTCTTTTACAATTAGATTATATTTATTGTGATGTATACTAAAGTACAGAAGTGTAGGAGTACAGTGCACAGTTTACAATGTGACATCTTAGATCTTAGACATCTTAGACATCTTAGATACAAAGTATCTAGGTACATATAGGCAAAATAGACAAATAAAGATAAAGAAGTTACATTACCTTAGTGATTCATTGTATAAATTAGAAAATAATAAATAAAGTTCTGTGGTGAGTCCAAGAGCTTAAGTAATATGCAGTGGTAGAGGATTACCCACTATTTGGTCTTCATAAGTGGAGGCAATTGCCTCATATAAAGGTCAATTATTGCATTATGGTAACAGGCACAAGTTACTTTGACCAATTAGGCAGAATTTCAAAGACTATCAGGAGCAAGAGATGACACCTCTGTTTCTATCAAAACGTTATGTTAGAGTCCTCATTGTCCACCCAAAGACTTTGCAGAAGGTGATGGCCTAGTGATATTATTGCTAGACTATTAACCCAGACTCCCAGGGAATGTTCTGGGCTCTTGGGTTTGAATCCCACATAGCAGATGGTGGCATTTGTATTCCATAAAAATGTAGAATTAGTAGTCTTATGATGACCATCACAGCTGATCATTGGGAAAAATGTATCTGGTTCACTAATTCCTTTAGGGAAGGAAACTGCTTTCCTAACTTGGTCTGGTCTACATGTTACTCCAGACACACAGCACTGTTTTATATGCATTGTTTTGAAATATTGGAAAAAAAAGTCAAAACAACAATAGTTTTAAAAGGGAGAAGAACAGACAAAGGGAGCACATGGTGAGGTCAGTGCAGGAGGCAGAGAGAGAGAGAGAGCGAGAGAAAGAAACTGACACCACAGTGGACCTGCACAGTTACTGCTTTTGCTGTTTGAATTCATGTATCGTCAGACATTGGAGTGCGTCTGGGAAAATTAACAAACAGTGAAATTCACAACTGATCTTGGAGGAATTGTTTGGGCGAAGTTCACAGCACAGAATGAGATAAGTGAATTGTTTTAAGTGTGGCCTATAGTAGTGATTAGAGTGGGTTCTTTCTTGATTCTATGTTTTTGGAAATATGTCTCTTGATTAAACTTAAAATATAAGCCATAACTATTAACTTAACCTGGGACAGTGTTTGTAGAGAAATAAGACGGTGTTATTTTCTGGGTCTGTAGCTTGTGAAGGAGCAAAAATGGCCATTGCATTGATATGTGCTTCTTGTCAGATGTGGGAGTTTAAAGGGAGTTTGAGGATTACTGCAGATTATATCTGCAATGCTGTTGGTTGCGAATCTTATCAGGTTGCAAATGGATCAGTTGAAGAGACAGTTAGAAGCAATGAGGAATTTGCAGCAGCAACAGTATGTGATGGATGGCAGTTATAGAAAGGGGGGAATGTCTCAGATACAGTCACATAGATGGGTTAACTCCAGGAAAGGTAAGAGAGGTAGGCAACTAGTGCAGGAGTCCTCTGTGGCTAAACCCATTTCAAACAAGTATGCCGTTTTGGAAAATATAGGGGGTGATGGATTCTCAGGGGACCGTAGCACAAACAGCCATATTTCTGGTATTGAGACTGGCTCTAATGCAATGAGGAGTACGTTGGGTTCCAGGGGATCAATTGTGTTAGGGGATTCTGTAGTCCGAGGTACAGACAGACGTTTCTGCGGCCAGCAGCAAAAGAGCAGAATGGTGTGATGCTTCCCTGGTGCCAGGCTCAAGGACGTCTCAGAGAGGGTGCAGAATGTTCTCAAGGGGGAGAGGGGCCAGCAAGAGATCATTGTCCACATTGGAACCAATGACATCAGAAGGGAAAAGGTTGAGATTCTGAAGGGAGATTACAGACAGTTAGGCAGGAATTTAAAAAGGAAGTCCTCGAGAGTAGTAATATCTGAATTACTCCCAGTGCTACGAGCTAGTGAGGGCAGGAGTAGAAGGATAGAGCAGATGAATACATGGCTGAGGAGCTGGTATATGGGAGAAGGATTCACATTTTTGGATCATTGGAAGCTGTTTTGGGGTAGAAATGACCTGTACAAGAAGGACGGAAGGGGAAGGGGAGCTAATACACTGGCAGGGAAATTTGCTACATGCTGCTCAGGAGGATTAAAACTAGTAAGGTGGGGGGGGTGGGGGCATGGATGGAGGGAGGGGTGGGACCCAGGCAGATGGTGAGGAAAGACATCAATCTGAGACCGGTACAGTCGAGAACAGAAGCGAGTCAAACAGTCAGGGCAGGTAGGGACATGGTAGGACTAATAAATTAAAATGCACGGGGCCTAGCAGGGAAGGCAGATGAACTCAGGGTATGGTTAGGAACATGGGACTGGGATATCATAGCAATTACAGAAACATGGCTCAGGGATGGGCAGGACTGGCAGCTTAATGTTCCAGGATACAAATGCTGCAAGAAGGATAGAAAGGGAGGCAAGAGAGGAGGGAGAATGGCATTTTTGATAAGGAATAGCATTACAGCTGTGCTGAGGGTGGATATTCCTGGAAATATATCCAGGGAAATTATTTGGGTGGAACTGAGAAATAAGAAAGGGATGATCACCTTATTGGGATTGTATTATAGACCCTCTAATAGTCAGAGGGAAATTGAGAAACAAACTTGTAAGGAGATCTCAGCTATCTGTAAGAATAATAGGGTGATTATGGTAGAGGATTTTAACTTTCCAAACATAGACTGGGACTGCCATAGTGTTTTGGATTTAGGTGGAGAGGAATTGTTAAGTGTGTACAAGAAAATTTTCTGATTGACCTACTCTTGGGAAATTAGGCAGGGCAGGTGACTGAGGTGTCAGTTGGGGAGCACTTTGAGACCTGCAACCATAATTCTATTAGATTTAAACTAGTGATGGAAAAGGATAGACCAGATTTAAAAGTTGAAGTTCTAAATTGGAGAAAGGCCACTTTTGATGGTATTAGGGCAAGAAATTTCAAAAGCTGATTGGGGCAGATATTCACAGGTAAAGGGACGGCTGGAAAATGGGAAGCCTTCAGAAATGAGATAACAAGAATCCAGAGAACGTATATTCCTGTCAGGGGGAAAGGAGAGGCTGGTAGGTATAGGGAATGCTGGATGTCTAAAGAAATTGAGGGTTTGGTTAAGAAAAAGAAGGAATCATATGTAAGGTATAGACAGGATAGATTGAGCGAATCCTTAGAAGAGTACAAAAGCAGTAGGAGTATAGTTAAGAGGGAAATCTGGAGGGCAAAAAGGGGACATAAGATAGCTTTGGCAAATAGAGTTAAGGAGAATCCAAAGGGTTTTTACAAATACATTAAGGACAAAAGGGTAACTAGGGAGAGAATAGGGCACCTCAAAGATCAGCAAGACGGCCTTTTTGTGGAACCGCAGAAAATGGGGGAGATACTAAACGAGTATTTTGCATCAGTATTTACTGTGGCAAAGGATATGTAAGATATAGAATGTAGGAAAAAAGATGGTGACATCTTGCAAAATGCCCATATTACAGAGGAGGAAGTGCTGGATGCCTTAAAACGCATACAGGTGGATAAATCCCTAGGAGCTGATCAGGTGTACCCTAGAACTCTGTGGGAAGCTAGAGAAGTGATTGCTGGGCCTCTTGCTGAGATATTTGTATCATTGATAGTCACAAGTGAGGTACCGGAAGACTGGAGTTGGCTAATGTGCCACTGTTTAAGAAGGGTGGGAAGGACAAGCCAGGGAATAAACTCCAGTGAGCATGACATCAGTGGTGTGCAAGTTGTTGGAAGGAATCCTGAGGGACATGTATTTGAAAAGGCAAGGGCTGATTAGGGATAGTCAACATGGCTTTGTGCATGGGAAATCATGTCTCACAAACTTGATTAAATTTTTTGAAGAAGTAACAAAAAGGATTGATGAGGGCAGAGCAGTAGATGTGATCTATATGGACTTCAATAAGGCGTTTGAAAAGGTTTCCCATGGGACACTGGTTAGCAAGGTTAGATCTCATGGAATACAGGGAGAACTAGCCATTTGGATACAGAACTGGCTCAAAGGTAGAAGACAGAGGGTGGTGGTGGAGGGTTGTTTTTCAGACTGGAGGCCTGTGACCAGTGGAGTGCCACAAGGATCAGTGCTGGGTCCTCTACTTTTTGTCATTTACATAAATGATTTGGATGCAAGCATAAGGGGTACAGTTAGTAAATTCGCAGATGACACCAAAATTGGAAGTTTAGTGGACAGCAAAGAAGGTTATCTCAGATTACAACAAGATCTTGACCAGATAGGCCAATGGGCTGAGAAGTAGCAGATGGAACTTAATTCAGATAAATGCGAGGTGCTGCATTTTGGGAAAGCAAATCTTAGCAGGACTTATACACTTAATGATAAGGTCTAGGGAGTGTTGCTGAACAAAGAGACCTTGGAGTGCAGGTTCATAGCTCCTTGAAAGTGGAGTCACAGGTAAATAGAATAGTGAAGAAGGCATTTGGTATGCTTTCTTTTATTGGTCAGAGTATTGAGTACAGGAGTTAGGAGGTCATGTTGCGGTTGTACAGGACATTGGTTAGGCCACTGTTGGAATATTGCATGCAATTCTGGTCTCCTTCCTATCGGAAAGATGTTGTGAAACTTGAAAGGATTCAGAAAAGATTTACAAGGATGTTGCCAGGGTTGGAGGATTTGAGCTATAGGGAGAGGCTGAACAGGCTGGGGCTGTTTTCCCTGGATCGTCGGAGGCTGAGAGGTAACCTTATAGAGGTTTACAAAATTATGAAGGGTATGGATAGGGTAAATGGACAAAGTCTTTTCCCTGAGATCGGGGAGTCCAGAACTAAAGGGCATAGGTTTAGGGTGAGAGGGGAAAGATATAAAAGAGACCTAAGGGGCAACATTTTCACACAGAGGATGGTGCGTGTATGGAATGAGCTGACAGAGGATGTGTTAGAGGCTGGTACAATTGCAACATTTAAGAGGCATTTGGATGGGTATATGAATAGGAAGGGTTTGGAGTGATATGGGTCGGGTGCTGGCAGGTTGGACTAGATTGGGTTGGGATATCTGGTCAGCATGGACGGGTTGGACCGAAGGGTCTGTTTCCACGCTGTACATCTCTATGACTCTAAATTAATTTGCATATTCCCACTACATTTCTGGTAAATCTTTGTACAATCTCCAAGACCATGGCAGCCTTCATAAAGTGCAGTGCCCAGAGATGGACACAATAGTCCAGATGGGGCTCTCGCCATTCTATTCCTAAAATAATTGCTTTCAGTTACTTTGATAATCAGCAGAACAAGTTATATTCCAGATATAGGGAACACTAATACAAACAGATTGGTGTAAATACTCAGCAAGTCTACCTAGATCTGTGGACTGTCAGAGTTAAAATTTCAACTGGAATACAAGTCACCTTGTGTAGTGATTGTAACGAGGTCAGCCAGGTGGCCCTCCTAGCATATCAGACATGATTGAATGGTGGAGCAGACTCGATGGGCTGAGCGGCCTAATTTCTGCTCCTATATCTTATGGTCATAACATGGGTTCCCTGATTAGGGCTGTTAACCAGGTCCAACCAGGAGCCCTGGCTGACAGATAAAAACAGGAGTGTCAGATTTTCTGTTCACTCTGAGAGCTGGCACTGAGGGAGCTGGATCAGTGTCAAGGAACTCTCCACGTCTAAATAAAGAGTGATTTGATGATGGGATAAAGCCTCTGAGCGTTATTTCACCTTGGTTCTGAATTTTTGCAGCATTTTCTGTTTTTATTTCACATTTCTAACCACTCCCAGTATATGGCTTTTAGGTATTTTCCTAATCAACGTGTTGAGGTAAGTTATTACACATCTCTGTAGCAGATGGCACTTGAACCCATACACTACCATTACACCACAAGAGCCCTCAGTGTGTTGTTTTTATCATAGGAAGTGCAAAGTTCATTTTGGACTCAATAACCTGATTTCTGGTAAGAAGGTGTGACTGCATCACATTACTGCTTTAAATCAGAGCTGGAATTACAGGATATATCATCAATGCGATAATACAGAAACTGATTTTACTTGGTTTTTGCAGAAATGAAAGTTTTTAAAAATCAGCAGAGATTGGATTCAGCAGCAGAGTGGATACAGATCTAAATCTAGATGGAGAAAGTTTTGATTCAAATCTCATCAGTATTCAAACTGTAGCCTTTGTTTCAATATGGCTATGAAAAGGGCAGTTCCTGACTCCAAATCTTATCACTGTTCTGTCTATGGTTTGTTTGTCTAAGCTAATGTTTCAATGCATTATGGTTCAAAAGCAGCCTCCAGAATTCAATTAGAGAATCTAATAAGCAGGACAAAACACAGAACCATGAACTAACTAACACTGTGTAAATGGATAAAATTTTACAGGCATAAGCAATTTACATTGCTGAATATGAACTTAAAAGTCCATTATATTTTTGCCAAATGACAACCAATATTCATAGGAATAAAAGTAACCATCTTAATTCTGCACTGTGTTGCTTCTACATTTACCAATATTGTTCATTGCAGGGTTTGAAAGGTTTTGTCAACACATGGTGCACTGTAACAGTTCGCCAAGGTTGCTTTGACAGTACCAGGCAAACCTGCCAACATGAGCACCTGCAAGTTCCTCTCTGAGTCACAAACTATTCTAACTTGGAAATGTATCATTGCTCCCTCACTTCAAAATCCTGGAACTCCCTTCCTAATAAAACCGTGGGTGTATCTACACTCCAGAGTATACAGTTATTCAAGAAAGCAGCTCAACTCTGCTGTTTCAATGGCAATGAGGGATGAGCAACAAATCCTGGCCTGGCCAATGACAACTGCATCCAAAGAACAGATTTTTAAAAACTAAATCAATTGAGCTACTCTTTAACAATCACTTACAGCTGTCCATTAAAACATCCAGATAATGTAATCCCCTTGGAGGTTCTATCTTAGCAACACAGGTGTAAATTGATCATAAGCATTCGAAGGTGGATATTGCAATTCACTTTAATAACAAAGAAGGACTCTGTTGTCAGGGGACAAAGGTAAAATTGTTTTATGGGTTAAACACTTAACACCCAATTTGCATTATCACTTACAGGCATGAAAATTGGGTCTGTCCATTTCATTAAGAAATCTATTCAACTCCCATTTGCTCTTTCTCTTCTAAAGTTTGTTTTAGTGACAGCTGTTTACTTTAAGATTCTAATGCTTGTTTCCAAATCCTTCCAAGGCCTAACCCATCCCAAAAGCTGGGATCTCTTCCAGCCCTGTAACCGTTGGAGATCTCTGCAGCTCTCCACGCTAGTCTCTTGTTTATCCCTGTTTTTCATTGCTCCACTTTTAGCAACTGTGCCAAAACCTTCAGCTATCTAAATGTCTCTTCCTCTCTCTTTTCCTTTCAGATACTATTTAGGAGCTACAATGTTAGTAAATGTGAAGTCACACATTTTGGTAGGAGTAACAGCAAAACAGATTATTACTTGAATGGTAAAATGTTGCAGCATGCTGATTTGCAGAGGGATCTGGATGTCCTTGTGCATGAATCGCAGAAGTTTGGTTTGCAGGTACAACAAGTAATTAGGGAGGCAAATGGAATTTTGTCCTTCATTGCTAAAGGGGTTGAATTTAAAAGCAGAGAGGTAATGTTCCAGCTGTACGAGGTGCTGGTGAGGCCACACCTGGAGTACAGTGTGCAGATTTGGTCTCCTTGTTTAAGAGAGGATGTACTGGCACTGGAGGGGATGCAGAGAAGGTTCACGAGGTTGATTCCGGAGTTGAGGAGGCTGGCTTATGAGGAGAGGCTGAGGAGAATGCGTTTATATTCATTATAAATCAGATAAATGAGGGGTTTATCTTATAGAAACATATAAAATTATGAAGGGAATCGATAAAATAGAAATAGAGAGGATGTTTCCACCGGTAGGTGAGACTAGGACAAGAGGACATGGCCTCAAGATTAGAGGAAGCAGGTTTAGAACTGGACTGAAAAGGGACTTCTTCACCCAGAGGGTTGTTAATCTATGAAATTCCTTGCCAAGGGAAGTAGTTGATGTTACTTCAATAATCTCCTTTAAAGCAAAAGTAGATACTTTTTCGAAAAAAAAGGATATGGTGAAAACATGGGTAAGTGGAGCTGAGTTCACGAAGAGATCAGCCATGATCTTATTGAGTGGTGGAGCAGGCTCAAAGGGCAAATTGCATAGAATTTATAGCACAGAAACAGACCTTTCAGCCTAGTCCATCCATACTAGCCTCACTTGAATTATGTTTGATGCTGTCCAACTTAAAATGTGTCTTAAAGAGAGAATACCATGAAAATAATGGTCGATTGAAAAATTAAATTTAATCCCAATTATGTCATTTAATTTATCGCGCCAAATGACTGCCTCCCTTTCCAAAAGTAATTAGGGCTGATTCTCACATATTTTTGACTGCCAAGTTTTATGGAGGATTTTGTGATGATTCGTGAGATCCATTGCCTTATCTTAACAAATTTGCCTCGTTAGCTATCTACCAAACCCCTATTGCACCTTCTCACCCAATTCTAGCCCCTTTGTGATATTTACTATTCCCAGAACAACTTGCCACTTACTGCACATTTGCTAACAAAAACAGCATTCCTGGTGCCCGTGCTATCTTTAACAGGCTGCTGAGCACCAGGGTAAATGTTGGCAATCTACTATTGCCCCTTATGATGCACCAGCCACAAAGACTTGCTGAAAATGACTAACACTTGCCTGCACATACAACCCCATTCTCCCTCCCTAGTCACTGTTTAACTGCATACTTTAACTCTCCTTAGCTACATCCCATCTTGAACACCTTCTAAGTCAACACTACCGTCCAGTGTCCAATACTCACTCTAGACCTGCAGCTTGCCATTGTCCAGCTGGTGAACATCACATAGGATTGAAAAGAATGGTGCTAAAAAAGCACAGCGGGTCAGGCAGCATCCGAGGAGGAGGAGAGTCAAGAGTTTTGGGCATAAGATGAAGGGCTTATGCCTGAAATGTCGATTCTCCTGCTCCTTGGATGCTGCCTGACTTGCTGCGCTTTTCCAGTACCACCCTTTTCGACTCTGACTCTCCAGCATCTGTAGTCCTCACTTTCTCCTAGTTGCTGAGAACATCACATAGAGTCGAACAAATGGATAATTCCAAACATGAGTTTTTATTTAGTGCCAGCAAAATAGAACACAAACAAAATGATTAAAGGCTGCAGTTCACTGCCACAAGGCAAACCAAATACCAGCATCGTGACCAATGACTGTTTCATGATCCATGATGGTCTGTTGCATCCAGCTCCCATCTATTGAACTGGATGTCTAGCTTTCTAGCTCATAGCGCCTGATGCAGCTGAGCTCAGTCATGGTCAAGGAGAGTTTCATCCTCCCCAGTGTCCTCATTGGAAGACTGTTCCTGTTCCCCTGGTTCCTTACCATCTATCAGGTCACCAGATTGCCTGCTATTATTGTGTTGCCAGAATAATGCAACACATTCTCTCTTGGTCATACTGCACCTCCTCCACACCAACGCAAGACTGGTCAAAGCAGCAGAACCACATCTGCAGCAGCCCTATAATTTGTCCAAGTTGATACGTGATTGGCATTATATCGGCATCCTGCATCAGAGAGGGTTTTGTGGAATGGTATCTTGAGCCATGGTTGCAGTGGATAGTTCTTTTCTCCTACAGCCAGCCTTCTAAGACACCTGAACCTTCATTTGCATCAGGTACATGATAATGCCAGTGTATGGGCACCCACCTCCAGGAAGTGGTAAAAGTTGGGCACTAATGGAATGAAACCACTTGCTGTTGATGAATTCTGTAGTGTTGTGACACTGCCATCTCAATGTGCACTTGTGTGCAGTCGATGGCAACAAGGAGAAACCAGCTTTGTTCCCCAATCCTACTGCATGGGCTGCAGCATTAACCTCCACACGGGGGAATGAAATGGACCAGTGTGACTTTGCACAGATAGCATCAGTCACTGTCCTGATGTTTTTTGTTGTGCACGGCAGAGAGACCCCAGACAGGTCACCCATTGCTCCCTGGAAAGAGCCAGTACATAAAGGTTTAAAGTGACTGTCACCTCTCTAGCCACTGGCAGAGGATTGTTTCCCATTCCTGCAGCCCTCAGGTCCTGGTCTAGCAGCTGGCACAGTTCATTTGCAGTGTCCTGAGGCATATAGAGGCTGCACTGGCACTGAGCCTCACTCATTTCCAGTAAATGAAGGCATGGTCCTCCTGCAAAGCCCATACATCCTGAGGAGCCCTGCACCTAAAACCTCTGCCTATACTGGCTGCTCCTCAAATATTGCTACTGCTGTACGAGGACTTGCCATTAGCTCTCATCCAAATGTATCCACCATCACCACCACTAGCAGTTGGATGCATGATTCTTGGTGAAAATGAACAAAGCAATTATTCAAGGTACTATTGTTGAAGAGGGGTGGTAGGGCTAAACCAGGAAACTACAGATCAGTGAGTCCAAGTCTGTGGTTGGGAAACTATTGGAAATGATCCTGAGGGACAGAATTGATCTCTATTTGGAGGGGCAAGGATTAATCAAGGATAGTCAGCATAGCTTTGTAAGGCAGAGATCATGTTTAACAAATTTGATTGAAATTTTCGAGGAGGTGACTAGGTGTGTAGGTGAGGGTAATGTCGTTGATATAGTCTACATGGACTTCAACAAAGGTTTCAAAAAATTTCATATGACAGACTAGTTAAGGAGCTGAAAGACTATAGGATCCTAGGTAATTTGACAAATTGGATCCAAAATTAGCTTTGTGGCAAAAAGTAGAGGGTGATAGTTGAAGAGTGCTTTTGTGACCGGGAGCCTGCGTCCAGTGGTGTACCACAAATTCAGTGCTTGATCCCTTGTTGTTGTGTCCTTTAATGAACACAAAAGATATGACAGCCCCTCCTCCCTAACTGAACCAAAGACTAGCCCCTACTCAGTTTTCAATATGAATGGATGTGCATTGCATTTGCCATGCAGGTAGCCAGAACATGTGGTAGATGTAAGATTGATGTCTTGATATGCCATAGACAGCAAGAGTTCACCCATCCACCAGATAGATCCCTGCTGTCAAGCTGTCTGTATGTTTGTATGTTTTCATACAAAAACACGTCAATATGGCAGCACTGATGGACTTTATAGGCTTTGGCTGAAGAATCAATGGACTAACAGGAAAGGCAAGGCTGGATGCTGTAAGCGTAGAGGTAGGCACTAAATGAGTGAAGGTTCAGCCTGGTATAATCTGTGAGCTGGGTGCCTGTCCCTACATACACTGGCCTTTCAATGCTAGTTGATGGTCTGCCTGGAAATCAGATCTTTGTAATCATCCTACAAACGGATCAGAGATGTGAACAAAGGTACGTGTGGTTGATACTCATGGATCTTACTCTGAGATGCTGTTTTGTGCTGCCCAGCATGGAAGCTCTTTGCAGTAAGCTGATGTTGCCAGGTACCCACTGGTCTATGGTACAATGGTAAGAATGTTGGAGTCTGTATCAAGGTAAAAACTGCATGTTGCAACAGCAACTCAACTCCTTGAGTGAACTGCAACACATGGCAGATAAGCACAAGTGATAGTGGAATAGAAGCATATTGTGATGAAGTAAATAGATGGAGCGAGATATACGTGGAGAATAAACATTAATACGCAGTCAAATGGTCTGTTTTTACTAAGTAATCCTCTGTAGTAGTTTGATTTGACCAACCATTTTTTTGTCATTTCTACCTTTCAGTTATGTAGGAGAGGAATGTGTCCTTATACTGCTCATTTGTTTCACTGTTACAATGGGGAGCTGGTCCCAGGAGGTGTGGTGGTATAGGAAATCCAGCAGAGAACACAATGGGCTGGTCTAGCTCCCTGTGTTTACCATTCCAAAACTGGCTCATTACCCTGACAATGAAATCATAGAACAAGATGTACATTTGGAACGGGTGAGTTTGGCTTGTTTATACTGTGGACAGAGCTCAAGAATATTCATAACGTATTTGCTAAGCTCAGGTAACTCACTAATGTGCTTTGACAAGGTTCATTTAAAGCATTGTGTGTAAACAAGTTAATACTAATGTTACTATCTGCTGCAAAATTAAAAACAAACATGGTTTTAATAAACATTAATTGCTGAACTTATTCAGATAAGGTGATCTCAGGTAGATCCAGAAAAGCTGATATTATCCAGAAAAGCTAATCACACACCCTTCTCTGTGCTATAGGCTGGAGTGTGTGTCCCTCTGAGTGTGTTTGTCCTGTTTATGCTGCCTGGCAACTCTACAGCTGAATCTATTTCAATTGTGCCTTTTTACTTTTGTTCATAGGCTCTATTTCTACAATATGTGTTACAGAGAGTTAACAAACAGGAACAGGCCATTCAGTCAACATATCTACATCACTGTTACACTCACAAGTATTCTCCATTCTATTAACATTGTCTCACTCTATATCCTTATATTTTTTTTCTTGTCACTGCCTTTCCAGCTTCCTAATTTACACTTCTGTATTTGAAATAAATCCAGAGAGACCGGTATCCTGTCACCAAGTCACCTGTTATTTTCACGTGGCGAGTCCTTGACACTGATCCAGCTCTCTTAGAGCCAGTTCTCAGAGTGAACAGGATATATGACATTCCTGTTTATATCTGTCAGCCAAAGCTCCCTGATTGGACCATATTAACAGTCCCTATCAGGGAACTCATACTCTATGAGGTCTACTTGGCTGACCTCATCACATTCACTACATCCCTCCTGCGCTGAATCTGAGGACATAGGCCTGTTCATTTTTTTGTGGCTCCTCCTGGGGTGTTTTAGCACTGGGTCAGGTTTCTCCAACTCTACCTCTGCTATGGGTGTGTATAACACCTCGCCTCATGTACCTGCAGCGTCTCAGAAGAAATTAATTCTCCTCTTCAGGTGGCAAAGGCATCAAAGCAGCAACATCCACATTGTCTATTTTAGATTCTGAGGTATCTTTAACACTTGATGGAGATGGAGAACCCACAGGTTCTAGAACAGTCAGAAAGGCAGTCGAGAAGCCTGGCACATTTTGCCCCTGCACTGTTTGCAAGTTTGCAGCTTTCATATGGTCCATGTGCTTGTTCAGGACCGTCACACCTACCTGAACTTTATATGTCACTGGACCTAAGCTCACACCGACCATGCCTCTTACTCATGCAGGGCCATTCCCATGGTTCCTACATCCTCTGAAGTAAATTGTCTCTCTCGGTTAGCGGAGTCTTGTGTCTGGCATTGGTATTCCTAATGCCATTTCATTCTCGCCCCCAGGTCTGATGGAACATCAGATTTAACCTGATGCAGGATCCTTTCCCCATTAGTAAGTCTGCTGGAGATAACCCCATATTTGCATGAGGGGTTGTCCTATAATCAAATAGGAACTTGGACAGTTTGGTGCCCAGTGACGCTGTAAGCTTTTTCTCTAAGACTGCTGTCAAAGATTGGACTGCTCTTTCTACCAGACTATTAGATAATGGATGGTGTGGGGTTGTCCTTCTATGACAAATACCATTTGACTTTTTTTTTCATATTTTATATAATATATTTTTATTAAGAAAAAATAGATTTTTAAATATTACAACAAATACAAAACAATGCAATTCAAAACAGTACAAAAATAGTACAACACTAAACCCAAATAATAAGAAAAATTCCCAACCCACCCTCATATACGAATGTATAAACATATATAGAGAAGTATAAAATTAAAAAAAACCTAAACTAGCTATTTAATTAACTAAATAAATGCCTAACAACAAACAAATAAATAGTAATAACTCAGCCCAGCCAAACAAAACACTCCTACATTCACAGTTCCTCCTCCCTGGATATTGGACTCATGAAACACAATTGTTACGGTGATATAAAAGCCCTTGTTAGTGTGACAGATAAATCTGTGTCCAGGTATTTCAAAAAGGGTTGCCATGTCTTGTAAAAATTCTCAGTTTTGTGGTGTACCATGTTTGTGAGAAAATCCAGGGGAATATGCTCCATAACAATCTTCCGCCAACCTGACATGCCTGGGGGGGGTTCTGATATCCAACCTAGCAAGATATTCTTCCTTGCACAGAATGGAAGAATATTGAAAAGTTTTGCCTTATGCGAGTCTGCAGGAAATAGAATGGGTAGGCCCAAAAGGAGCAAAATAGGGTCCTTCTCCACCCCTACACCTAAAATCCTCTCCATTGCACCCACCACAGTGCTCCAATATGTTTGAAGCCTGTCACAAGACCAAAGACAATGGGTAAGAGTACCCATACAGACTTTGCACTTGGGGCATGCTGAAGATATCCCCGGTTTAAATTTTGACAAGCGGTCTGGGGCTAAGTGGACCCTGTGGAGAATCTTCAACTTTAAAGCATAGGTCCTATTGCAAATTGATATCTTCCTTGCATTCTCCCAAATATCCTCCCATGCCTCTGAAGAAACTTCAACACCCAGCTCTCTTGCAGAGTCGATCAGACTCATCTGAGGTGGCACCCCCCAATTGGTGATATCGAGTACTGACAGAGAGTGTACTCTTAGCCCTTAGTACCCCTCTTTCTATGTCAGATTTGTAGGGATCAGTCAAAAGTGTGGTCTTTTTTTGAATAAAATCCTTAACTTGAAAAAAACGAAAGCGGTCTCTATTAGGTAACTCGTACTTCCGTACTAACTGATCGAAGGACATCATTACATCTCCCTCAAATAAATCACCCATGCAAGATATACCCCTAGCTGCCTAATGTTTAAATCCTGAATGTATCATACCTGGTTGAAAACTTGGCATACCCACTAAAGGTATAAACAAAGATGTTTTGCCAATATTACCTTCCCTCTGCCGAATTGCCCGCCATGCTTTAACAGTATTGATGACTATTGGGTTATGGCAATATTCCCTAACTGTCCTCACCTTGTCCAAAAACAGCAAACTGGTAAGGGGGCACCTTACCTGGGAGACTTCGATATCTAGCCATATTGAAAGAGGGTCCCCACAAACCCAATCACTTACGTAGGTCAAAAGCGAGCTTAATTGGTAATTTTTAATGTCCGGAAGGTCTACTCCCCCCAATCTGTGAGGCAATTGCAGTTTGGCTAACTTAATGAGGGGCCGTTTACAGTGCCAGATAAAGGAGCTGAATCAACTGTTCAGTCTCCTGAGTGTTTGTTTATTGAAAATCAGGGGAGCATCTATATAGGGTATAGCAAACGAGGGAGAATATTCATCTTAATAAGTGCTATCCGACCCAACCATGAGACTGGAAGTGCCTCCAATCTTTGGAGATCTTGTTTAATTTTTTCAAATAATTGAGTAAAATTGGCTTTGAACAGCCAATCCAGAACTGGAGTAATGATTATGCCTAAATACACAAAACCCCTGTGACCACCTAAATGGGAATCTATAGTCACTCTCAAGAGCCAACTCTTTCTTAAGACCACCCATAAGCATAGCCTCTGATTTAGCAAAATTAATCTCATGCCCTGAAAAAGTGCCAAACACATGAATGTATTGTATCAGGCAAGACACTGAGACTGCTGGATTTGTCAAGAAAATTGGAACATCATCTGCATACAGCGAGATCTTATGAAATTTTGACCCCACTTCTGGAGCTGATATATTGAGATCCCCACGAATGGCCTCTGCCAACGGTTCAATCACCAATGTAAAAAGTAATGGTGAAAGGGGACAGCCCTGCCGGCTGCCCCTAGAAATATTAACATTGCTTGATCGTACCCCATTGGTAATGACTGCAGCAAGAGGTACACTGTAGAGAACCTTTACCCATCTTATGAAAACTTCGCCCAGACCAAACCGGTCTAGAGTATAGAAAAGGTACGGCCACTCAACTCGGTCAAATGCCTTCTCTGCATCTAAAGAAATCACCAATCCCTGTATTGACTGCTGTTGGCATGCTTGAATTACGTTAAGCAGCCTCCTAACGTTATTGGAGGATCTGCGACCCTTTATGAAGCCCGTCTGATCCTCTTTAATAATAGAAGGTAACACAATCTCCAGCCTTAAAGCAAGAGCCTTAGAAGGGATCTTAAAGTCCACATTTAAGAGCGAGATGGGCCTGTATGAAGCACAGTCTTCCGGATCCTTCCCTTTTTTAAGGATAAGTGAAATATTGGCCTCTCTCAGAGATGGTGGGAGACAAACATGACTGTATGAATCATTAAACATATTCAGCGTCGGCCTGACAGTATACTTATAAACTCCTTATAGAATTCACTGGCAAGTCCATCAGGACTGGTTGATGTCTAGGAATGCCCGAAATTCCCTAGAGAAATACTCCACAAACTTGCTGTCCATGAGAATAAAGGGGTCCTTCGCCAGTACCTTGAATCCACTGTAACATCCTTAATTTTAACCATGAGGTACACTGGAGCATGATCAGAGATGGCAATATTACCAATTGTACAGGATGCCACCAGATCCAGGGTTACCACAGGGGTCAGAAGAAAATCAATCCTCATGTGACATCTGTGCAGATTGGAGAAAAATGTGAAATCCCTACCTGTAGGGTGGAGACATCTCCAGACGTCCACCAATCCTAATTCCCCACACAACTGTTTAGTTTGTGCAGAGGATATCGAGGGACCTTTTGGCAACCTCTCTACTGTGGCGTCCATGCGGCAGTTAAAATCTCCCCTATAATGATGTGCCGAGACTTGAGACTTATCAGTTTAGAAAAAGCATCTACCAAGAATTTAAGAGGATGAGCTGGGGGACAACAAACATTTAAAATGCCATATTTTTCCCCATTTATCAAGGCTTTAAGAATTACAAACCTCCTGCATGTGTCTTTAACACATTCCAACAATTTAAATGAGAGATTTTTCGTAACCAACATAGCCACTCCCCTACTTCTGGTATTAAATGATGAAAAATAAACTCGGTCAAAGCTATTCTGCTGTAATTTCAGATGCTCCTTGTCATCCAAATGTGTCTCCTGTAACAAAGCAGTATCCACCTTCTCCTTTCTAAGACTCAAGAGTACCTTCTTCCTCTTAATTGGTGAGTGGCTTCCCTTGATATTCCAGGTATACCATTTAATCAGATCATAATCTTCTGTAATTACATTTAAATTCCAGAGAGGAGGAACCCAAACCACAAATTGCTGAGCCTTAATGTCGCATGATCCACCAAATATAAAAACTACATAAACTAAAACCACTACATTTAGCAAACATACAAAATTATTAAAAATAAAAAACAACAAAAACCAAAAAACAAACCAACATATAAAGCGCCAATAGCGCTGAGTAGGGGAACTCACCCCCTTCCAGGAGGGGGCAACTACCCATCCCAAACTGCCCATAAATATGCATGTAACCATCTCAACCACCTTCACTTCTCCCAGTTACAGCCACATCGCAAGCACAAGCCTAAAAAGAATAAACACGCCATAGAATATCAATATGAATAAAAAAAAATTTCTTTATAAAAAAAAGTGGAATAAATACCCCACCTATTCTTTGGTATGTCCTAACTTAGAAATTTAAAATGTACGTCTTAACCACCACCAGACATAGTTTGAACCAAATTATTATCAATAGAGGAAAAAAAAGGGGAAAAACAAAGCTCCAACTGAATTTCCTCCATTTCTTTTACAGAATGATAAACGCATACCCAAGCAACAATATTTATACATACTACAATTGTTGAACTTAGGTTAGTTTGTTCACAAAGTCTCTTGCCTTCTCCGATGTGTCAAAGAGATGCATGGATCCATCTAAGGTGATCCGAAGCACTGCCGATATCTCAGGGAGTACTGAATCCCAAGCTCCTTCAATCTTCTCTTGACACCATCATACGATTTTCGTTTCTGGATCACCACCACTGAAAAGTCCTGAAAACATATGATCTTAGACCCCTCATAAATTAGGGCCTTTGGATCCTTCCCCTGGAGTCTGCAAGCCTCCATGATTCTCTCCTTATCCCGGTAATGATGGAACCGCACCAGGAACGGACGAGGGCGTTGACCCAGACCCGACCTCCGTGCTGCGACCTGGAGAGCCCTCTCTATCTTCAATCCTCTCATGCCAGTCTCCAAGTCAAGGAATTTCGGAAGCCAATCTTCAACAAATTCTGCAGGCCACTCACCTTCCTTACCCTCAGGCAGACCAATGATCCAAATGTTTTTTCTCCTGCCCATTTTCAAGATCGTCCACTTGGTCATGCAAATTATGAGCCTGTGTCTTCAGGGCTTGGATCTCTTCCTTGGATGAACTGGCATCAGCTTCCACCACTGTGACCCTGTGCTCCACCTCATCCGTCCTCTTCTCCAGGTCTCCCAGCTGCTGCTCATGCTTCTGCAGCAGGAGAGAGACTGGAGCCAGCTTCTCTTCAATCTGTTTCCCCAACATCTCGCGAGATTTCGAGAGCTGGTTCACCAGGTCCTGGAGAGTAATCTGCTCTGAGGCTGCTGCAGGCTGAGCTGCAGGCCCGGCCTCAGATGCTCCTCCTCCCTTTTTAGGTATTTCTGGACAGCTGACAAGACAGGTAAGTCCATTTTTAAATGTTTCTTGGGGCTCCACAATCTTTCCAATGCCCCAAGAAATCCTGATGACCTAGGTTGGGTGGGTTAAAGGACTGTCCTGCTCCTGCTGCGATGCGAAGCTCTGCAGTGTGATCTTCTCAGATCGCTGCCATCTTAGATCCCCCCCCACCATTTGACTTTAAGAAATAGTCAAACTCCCCGCTGGTAAACAATGGTCCGTTTTCTGTGACAAATACCTCTGGGAGTCCATGTACTGCACAAGATATGCACAGTTTTTGTATCATCATCTCCTTTTGACAAACTCAGTGCATGTCCAGCTGTTTTGAGTGGGCATCGTCAATTACTAAGAACATTGAGCCCATGAAAGGACCTGCATAGTCAAGGTGTAACCAAGCCCTGGGTTTTCTTGGCCATTACCATGAATGTGGGAAGCTGCTGGTGGTAATGTTTGTCTTTGTTGGCACCAATACAGCTATGTCTGCACCCAATCCTGACCACCAGATATAACTTGTCGCCAACATCCTCCTGGAACACCCTGGCAGAGTTCAGCCAGTACTGTGATCTGGTTTCTCTGTGTCCAAAAGGGTTTCAATTCTGGTTGTGATGGCCCTTGACCTGGGGTAGACTTTGTAAAATGTTCTCCATCATCTGCTGAAAAATTGCACAGGCTGACTATACCCTAATTGGCAGCCTTGTATCTTGGTACAAACCCTTATGGGTGTAAATAATTGGAGCAGACATTTGGGAATCCTCATCTAATTGCAAATTCAAGCATGCCTGGCTCATGTCCAGCTTTGTGAAGAACAGCCTCCCTGTGAGCTTTGTGTATAAATCCTCTATGCGAGGGATTGGGCATTTATCCAGCTGCAAAAAGCTGTTTACTGTTTGTTTAAAATCCCCACAAAGGCAAACTGACCCATCAGACTTCACAACTGGTACAACTGGTCCACAAAGTGGACTGGTTTGATGATTTCTTCACTTTCCAGCCTTCTAATTTCTGCCTCTACTTTTGCCCATATGGCAAGTGGTACTGGGTGGGCCTTGTAGAATCGTTGAATTGCTTCCTGGTCAACATGTGAGGTGACCTTGGCTCCTTTGTTAGTCCCTAGACCTTCCCGAAAAACTTCCGGATGTTTAGACAACCATTTTCTAAAGGAAAAATGTTGAGCCAATCAAGGTGAATCTTTCTCCACCATCAAGCACCTGAGCCTTTTACTACAATCAGTGGGAACTGAACCAGCTGCTGCTCATAAGGGACTGGAATCAAAGTTTTACCCTTAATCTGTAAAGGTTCCTGGCATAGATTCTCAGTCTGGCTGAGGTCTTGTGCAAACTTAATGATTGAAGTTAGAGCAAATTTTGTTAAAGCCTGGTTCTGTGATTACCGAAACATTAATACTGGGTGACCATTTAACCAAATGTTTATTTTTATTGGCTCTGATTTGGATGTTGCTAAGCAATGTAACCGTTCCAAACCAGATGAATGTGGACCTTCCAGGATCTGCGCTCTTCTGGATACAGATCTATGAGTTCTTTTACTCCATTTAGGTTTAGTGGGACTCTTTTGCTGTCTTGAGTCTGCATACCACCAGCAACTACAATGGCTTACTGGCCCAGATCCTGAAGAATATTTTAACCATTTGCCCCAGGCTTGGCTTTGTTTGGGGTTTTGCTTTGTGCTGACCTGGAATCCCTCTGTTCAGGATCTGTCCAGAATGAGGCTATGCAATTGCATTTACACAAATGCACTGTTGGATTGGAGAGGGTGCCCACTCTGCAACTCATACATGCCATTTGCCACTTTTTCCAATGATAAAGCCAGTTGCAGTGCCTCTTTGAAGTTGAGTTGGGCTTCAGCTAGTAGACACTTTTGCAGAGTTACATCATTAATCCCATATATCAAACAGTCTCTCAGCATTTCATTAAGGGTTAAAACAAACTCACATGTCTCTGCCAGTCATCTTAAACCTAATCAAAAATCCTAATATGGATTTCCCCAGTTCTCAAATTGTTGAGGAAAACCTATAGTAGCTCAGAATTCGAGGAGGCTTGGGTTGTAATAATCCTAAACTAAATTTGTCAACTCTTGAAAGGCTTTTGTATCTGGTGCCTCAGGGAAAGTTAGGCTCCTAATACCCAAAAAAGCTGTGGGTCCACAAGCTATCAGGAGAATTATTCATTCCTTTACATCTGCCCCAATGTTATTTACCTGGAAGTGGCCACACATTCTTTCCACATCCTGGGCCCAATCTTCGGTGGTAGGATTGAATGAGTCAAGCTTCCTGAATAATGGCATGATGCCAGAAATGCTTACCCCAACTCAAAGATGACTGTTGTGAGCGGATTTCTTCAGAAGTATGGTTTTCTCTCATTGGCACTGAAATAACTCCACAAAAACTGGTATCCTAACACTAAGTTGCCCTTTATTTACAAGTGGACACTGATCCCATTCCCTCAGAGCCAACTCTCAGTGTGAACAGAACCTCTGACACTGCTGTTTATATCTGTCAGCCAGAACTCCCTGATTACACCACAATTACACCCTCAATCAGGGAATTCATATTCTATGAGGACCATCTGGCTGACCTCATTACAATTACTATAGTATTCACCTCAACTACTCCACATTCCCACCATTGTCTGGGGCAAGAATTTTCTTCCTAAATTTCCTATTGGATTTATCAGTGACATTTGTATTTATGGCCTTTAGTTTTAGATTCCCTCACAAATGGAAATATTTTCAAAGTCTATCTTAAACCTTCAAAATATTAAGTTGTCCTACCAGGTCACACCTTGGTCTTCTCTTTTCTAGTGCAGAGTCTCACCCTCTTTATTCTTTCCCTGATATTTTATAACATCATAGAATCTCAGCAGTGTGAAATCAGGCCATTCAGCACATTGAGTCTGCACCGACCCTCCGAAGAGGATCCCACCTAGACCCTACACTATCCCTGTAAACCCTGCATTTATTCTGGCTAATCCACCTAACCTGAACATCTTTGGAGTGTGGGAGGAAACTGGCGCACCCAGTGGAAACCGGCGCACCCAGTAGAAACCCAGACAGACACAGGGAGAATGTGCAAACTTCACACAGTTGCACAAGTGTGGAATCAAACCAAGTCCCTGGCTCTGTGAGGTAACAGTGCTAACCACAGCGCCATTGTGCCGCCCTAATATCTCCATTCTGGTATTATACTTGCCAATCTTTTTTACAGCTTCTCCAGTGTTTCTACATATCATTTATATAACTTAGAACAATGATCCCTCCAAGCCGCACCTACAAAATGCTATATAAATTCAAGGTTTTGTTGTAGCACTGCTTCTAATATTAACCACACCCAAAGCAGCAATGGATAAATGCATCAAGTGATTTGGAACTGAGGCAAGCAGAGATTCATGGTTACAATCTGTGAAGACCTCATTGCAAGTATGCCCACACCAGAGCATCTGCTGAAGTTATTACAATTTACTGCCTGCAAAAGCTATTGGGATATTCCTGTAAGACATAAATCCTACTCTTAATGTTTTCCTATTTCTGACAGAAATGGGGCAGTAATGGGCGTCACTGGATTCAGCTTCAATGTCTCTGGAGGAAAGGGTCAGCCAAGTTATTTGCTTTATTGACCAAAACTTCTTTCTCGTTATGTGTTAGAAAGAAAAAATTACATTTATAGAGCACCTTTCACAACCTTCAGAGTCTCAAAGTGCTTTACAGCTAAAAAAGCAATTTTGAAGTAATGCTGGAAATGTGGTAGCCATAATGGTAATGTTGCTGGACTAATAATCCAGATGACTAGGTTCATGTAATGAGCAACATAAGTTTAAATTCTACCATAGTAGTTGAATTTCAATTCAGTCAATAAAAATCTGAAATTAAAAGACTGGTTAGCAAGGTTAGATCTCATGGAATACAGGGAGAACTGGCCATTTGGGTACTGGCTCAAAGGTAGAAGACAGAGAGAGCTGGTGAAGGGTTGATTTTTAGACTGGAGGCCTGTGAACAGTGGAGTGCTACAAGGGTCAGTGTTGGGTTCACTACTTTTCATCATTTATATAAATGATTTGGATATGAACATAGGAGGTATAGTTGGTAAATTTGCAGATGACACCACAATTGGAAGTGCAGTGGACAGTGAAGAAGGTTACCTCAGATTACAATGGGATCTTGATCAGATGGGCCAATGGGCTGAGAAGTGGCAAATGGCGTTTAATTAAGATAAATGCGAGGTGTTGCATTTTGGGAAAGCATATCTCAGCAGGACTTATACACTTAATGGTAAGGTCCTAGGGAGTGTTGCTGAACAAGGAGACCTTGGAGTGCAGGTACCTAGCTTCTTGAAAGTAGAGTCACAGGTAGATAGAATAGTGAAGAAGGCATTTGGTATGCTTTCCTTTATTGGTTAGAGTATTGAGTACAGAAGTTGGGAGGTCATGTTGCGGCTGTACAGGATATTGGTTAGGCCACTTTTGGAATATTGCGTGCAATTCTGGTCTCCTTCCTATCAGAAGGATGTTGTGAAACTTGAAAGGGTTCAGAAAAGATTTACAAGGATGCTGCCAGGGTTGGAGGATTTGAGCTAAAGGGAGGGGTTGAATAGGTTAGGGCTGTTTTCCCTGGAGCGTCGAAGGCTCAGGGATGACCGTAAAGAGGTTTACAAAATCATAAGGAGCATGGATAGGGTTAATGGACAAAGTCTTTTCCCTGGGGTGGGGGAGTCCAGACCTAGAGGGCATAGGTTTAGGGTGAGAGGGGAAAGGGATAAAAGGAATCTAAGGGGCAACATTTTCACATGGAGCGTGGTGCGTGTATGGAATCAGCTGCCAGAGGAATTGGTGGAGGCTGGTACAATTGCAACGTTTAAAAGGCACCTGGATCAGTATATGAATAGGAAGGGTTTAGAGGAATATGGAGAAAGTGAGGACTGCAGATGCTGGAGACCAGAGTTGAAAAATGTGTTGCTGGAAAAACACAGCAGGCCAGGCAGCATCCGAGGAGCAGGAGAATCGATGTTTCGGGCATTAGGCCTTCTTCAGGATTCCTGAAGAAGGGCTAATGCCCGAAACATCAATTCTCTTGCTCCTCGGATGCTGCCTGGCCTGCTGTGTTTTTCCAGCACCACATTTTAGAGGAATATGGGCCAAGTGCTGGCAAATGGGACTAAATTAGTTTAAGATATCTGGTCAGCATGGACCAGTTGGACCGAAGGGTCTGTTTCCATGCTGTACATCTCTATGACTCTAAAAGCAAGTTTCAGTCAGGATGAACAGGAGACTATCATCAACTGCAATAAAAACACAATTGGATTACTACTGTGCTTTAGAGAAGGAAATCTGCTTCTCTTAACTGATCTGGCCTACATATGACTCCAGAACCACAACAAAGCCACGCAATTCTGGTGAAATTAGTGATAGCAACAATAGTCAGCTATGCCTACATCCTGGAAAAGAATAAAAAGAGGTAAAGTCACAAATAATAATATAATAAAGATATATTCTGTTTTGCTGGTATTAATTCATGAATATTGACCAGAATCTCAGAGAGAACTTCCTGCTCTCCATTAAAACAGTAACATGGAACGTTTTACATCCTAATGAGCAGGCAGCAGGATGTTTGCTCTAAAAGGCAGCGTCTCCGACAGTGCAACACTTCCTTCATGATGCATTGGTGTGTCAGATGAGATGTTGTTTAAAGATTACTTTTGTTTCTTTGAACCGAAGACTGAAAAATGGGAAGATATAATGTTTTGAGCCAAGGAAACTGTAGAAATGATGTTGCACTTTTACAAATGAGTTAATGGAATTTAATGAGTTGTGGCTGTCCTGTTGCCTTATTCAAGCAGTTGGGGCTAGGGGTTTGGGTAGTGGGGAATGTTAGATGGAATGACACTATGTGGGTGCATTCTGGACAGCTGTGCCCAGGAACAAGTCTTTTGGCTCATTTTTCAATTGAACATCTGTGTGGGTTGAAAGGGACTCAGTATAGTAAAATGGATGAAAGATGGCATTGATGGGCAATCAATCTCACCTCAGCAACAACAATGTCCAATCAATTAAAGACTGGAATTAAGAGTCTTATGATGACCATGAATCCATTGTCAATTGTCAAGAAAACCCATCTGGTTCAGTTTTGGGAAGGAAACTTCTCTCCATGCCTGGTCTGGCCTTCATGTGAACTCAGACTCACAGCAATGTGTTTGAGCTTCTCCTGCCATCTGGTTAATTGGGATGAGTAACAAATGCTGGCCTCGTCAGTGATGCCCACCTCCCATGACACAATAAGAAAATGGAAAGAGAAAAGCAAAATGGAAGCAGCTAAAAATAAAATATCGGATCAACTCCTGTTTTCCAGATTGGTCCTTCTAGAATTAGAGTCACAGAGTCAGAGAGATATACAGCACCAGAACAGACCCTTCGGTCCAATCCGTCCATGCTGACCAGATATCCCAACACAATCTAGTTCCACTTGCCAGCATCCGGCCCAAATCCCTCCAAACCCTTCCTATTCATATACCTATTCAGATGCCTTTTAAATGTTGTAATTGTACCAGCCTCCATCACTTCCTCTGGCAGCTCATTCCATACACGTACACCCTCTGCTTGAAAAGGTTGCCCTTTAGGTCTCTTTTATATTTTTCCCCTCTCACTTTAAATGAATGCCTTCTAGTTCTAGTTCTTCCCCACCACAGGGAAGAGACTTTGTCTATTTATCCTATCTATGCCCCCCATAATTTTATAAACCTCTATGAGTCACCCCTCAGCCTCCGACGTTCCAGGGAAAACAGCCCTAACCTATTCAACATCTCCCTATAGCTCAAATCCTCCAACCCTGGCAACATCCTTGTAAATCTTTTCTGAACCCTTTCAAGTTTCACAACATCTTTCCGATAGGAAGGAGACCAGAGTTGCACGTAATATTCCAACAGTGGCCTCACCAATGTCCTGTACAGCCGCAACATGACCTCCCAACTCCTGTACTCAATACTCTGACCAATAAAGGAAAGCATACCAAATGCCTTCTTCCACTATCCTGTCTTCCTGTGACTCTATTTTCAAGGTCTGAACTTGCACTCCAAGTTCTCTCTGTTCAGCAATGCTCCCTAGGATCTTACCATTCGGTGTATAAGTTCTGCTAAGATTTGTTTTCCAAAAATGCAGCACCTCACATTTATCTAAATTAAACTCCATCTGCCATTCCTCAGCCAATTGGCTCATCTGGTCAAGATCTTGTTGTAATCTGAGGTAACCTTCTTCGCTGTCCATGACACCTCCAATATTGGTGTCATCTGCAAACTTAACAACTATATCTCTTATGCTCACATCCAAATCGTTTATGTAAATGATGAAAAGTAGTGGACCCAGCACAGATCCTTGTGGCACTCCACTGGTCACAGGCCTCAAGTCTGAAAAACACCCTCCACCACCACCCTCTGTCTTCTACCTTTGAGCCAGTTCTGTATCCAAATGGCTAGTTTTCTCTGTATTCCATGAGATCTAACCTTGCTCACCAGTCTCCCATGGGGAACCTTGCCGAGCGCCTTACTGAAGTCCATATAGATCATGTTTACTGCTCTGGCCTCATCAATCTGCTTGTTACTTCAAAAAACTCAATGAAGTTCATGAGACATGATTTCCTATGCACAAAGCCATGTTGACTATCCCTAATCAGTCCTTGCCTTTCCAAATACACGTAAACCTTGTCCCTCAGGATTCCCTTTCACATCTTGCCCACCACTGATGTCACGCTCACCGGTCTATAGTTTCCTGGCTTGTCCTCACCATCCTTCTTAAACAGTGGCACCACGTTAGCCAACGTCCAGTCTTCCGGCACCTCACCTGTGAATACCGATGATACAAATATCTCAGTAAGAGGCCCAGGAATCATTTCTCTAGCTTCCCACAGAGTTGTAGGGTACATCTGATCAGGTTCTGGGTATTTATCCACTTTTATGCATTTCAAGACATTCAGAACTTCCTCCTCTTAATATGGACATTTTTCAAGATGTCACCGTCTCTTTCCCTACATTCTATATTTTCCATGTCCTTTTCCACAGTAAACACTGATGCAAAATACTTGTTTAGAATCTCTCCCATCTCCTGCAGTTCCACACAAAGGCCGCCTTGCTGATCTTTGAGGGGCCCTATTCTCTCCCTAGTTACCCTTTTGCCCTTAATATATTTGTAAAAATTCTTTGGATTCTTCTTAACTCTATTTGCCAAAACTATCTCATGTCCCATTTATGCCCTCCCGATTTCCCTCTTAACTATACTCCTACTGCCTTTATACTCGAAGGATTCACTCGATCTCTCCTGTCTATACCTGATTTATGCTTCCTTCTTTTTCTTAACCAAACTCTCAATTTCTCTCGTTATCCAGCATTCCCTACACCTTTCATTCTTTTCTTTCACTCTAACAGGAATGTACTGTCACTGGACTCTCGTTATCTCATTTCTGAAGGCATCCTATTTTCCAGCCGTCCCTTTACCTGCAAACATCTGCCCCCAATCAGCTTTTAAAAGTTCTTGCCTGACACTGTTATAGAGTCATAGAGACATACAGCATGGAAACAGACCTTTTGGTCTAACTTAACCATGCTGATCGACATCCTAAATAAATCAAGTCCCATTTGTCAGCATTTGGCCCATACCCCTCGAAACCCTTTCTATTCATATGTCTATCCAGATGTTTTTTAAATATTGCAATTCCATCACTTCCTCTGGCAGCTCATTCCATACAAGCACCACCATCTGCCTGAAAAATTTGCACCTAGGTCCCTTTTAAATCTTTCCTCTCTCACCTTAAATCTATGCAGTTTAGTTTTGGACTCCCCCACCCTGGGGAAAAGACCTTGTCTATTTACCCTATCTATACCCCTCATGATTTTATAAACCTCTGTGAAGTCACCCCTCAGCCTCCGAAGCTCCAGGAAAAATAGCCCCAGTCTAGTCAGCCTCTCTCTATAACCCTCCAATCCTGGCAACATCCTTGTAAGTCTTTTCTGAACTCTTTCAAGTTTCACAAGATCCTTCCAATAGCAGGGTGACCAGAATTGCACACAGTATTCTAATAGTGGCCAAACCAATGTCCTGTACAGCTGCAACATGACCTTCCGACTCCTATACTCAAAGCAATGACCAATAAAGGCAAGCATACCAAACACGGCCTTCACTATCCTATCTACCAGCAACCCCACTTTCAAAGAATTATGAACCTGCACTCCAAGGTCTCTTTGTGCAGCCACACTTTCCAGGATTTGACCATTAAGTGTATAAGTCCTGCCCTGATTTGCCTTTCCAAAATGCAGCATCTCAGATATATCTAAATTAATCTCCATCTGCCACTCCTCGGCCCATTGGCCCATCTAATCAAGATCCCCCTTTACTCTGAAGTAACCTTCTTCATTGTTCACTACACCTCTAATTTTGATGTCATCTGAAAACTCACTAATCATACTTGAACTGTTTCTCCTTGATTTGCCAATCATTTCCCATCCTTCATATCCTGTCTATTTGTGTTTCAGTTTGTTTGTATATCAACGTTTTCAAAGGGGGTAGATTTCAAGCTTTAGTGTTCCTTTCTGGTTAACTAAAATGCGTGGTGTGCGTATTCTGTTAACCTGATTTAGACAGTTATGTAAAATTGTGCAATTTGATGATATAATCAAATTTTCACATTTGTGATGACTCTGGACATCCAGCAGACAAGCCCAGTGGTTCATGAGAATTGAATTTAAATCTCTGCAGTTGGACTTGAACTCACAACCTTTAGTCCAGGGCCAATAGAATCAAGTCAGGTTTTACAATGATGGATCAGAACCCAAAAATATTTATAGACGTGTTATTCTTTTGATTTCAAACATTGTTTATTTTTGAAAAGGACGGCTGCAGAGAGGAAAAATAAAACTGTATATCAGTTGATTGTCTGGCAAAATGGTGTGTGAAGCCCATGGAATGTCGCACCTGCAAAGTGTCAGGGAAACTTCAAACAGAGAGAGATAGAGACACTCTGGCATGGTGGCTCAGTGGTTTGCACTGCTGCCTCACAGCACCAGGGTCCCAGGTTTGATTCCAGCCTTGGGCGACTGTGTGGAGTTTGCACATTCTCCATGTGTCTGCATGGGTTTCTGCCAGTTTCCTACCACGGTCCAAAGATGTGCAGGCCAGGTGAATTGGCCATGCTAAATTGCCCATAGGTGCATTAGTCAGACCGAAATGGGTCAGGGTGAGTTACTCTTCAGTGGGTCAGTGTGGACTTGTTGGGCCAAAGGGCCTGTTTCCACACTGTAGGGAATCTACTCTAATCTAAATTACAAGAAGAGATAATAAGAGACTCACTGTCCACCTTCTCATCAGAAAGTCACCTCCTGTCAACTTGCCTGTTTTATCCTTCAGAAATATATAAAAATACAATATTAAAAATTAACTTCAGCAATATGTCTGTGTGTTATTATCTGAACATCCTAGTGTCTGCATTACAGTGCTGTTGGGGTTGGGGGGAGGGGGTGGTCACAGCTTTGATGACATCCATGTTAAATACACCTACGCTGCAGGTAAGACACTGCAGGGGAAGACACACTCCCATCCTGAATATTGGAATTCAGTCATATTGAAAGGAAGCAGATCAACAGAATATCTACCAACTTGCAAAACCAAGAATCTCAAAACCAACTGCACAACTGTCAATATCAACACTACTGTGCCATCCAATAATGACTGATATATCATTGTACCTGCTCTACACAAACAATTCAGACTCATACCATTTCCTTCACAATTATCTTCTTGGACTTGATAATCCAAGATGGAGGACGGAAAAACTCTCTGGCTGGAAGAGCTGCTCCTTTTTTGAGGTATTTTACGTGTTAGAAGTGATTTCCTCGAATTCCAGGAGCAGCAATTACTGTTTTATATGCTGTTGCATTGTTTTGGAACTTTGGAGAGAAAAAGAAGTCAAAACAACAGCAGTTATAAAAGGGAGAAGAGCAGACAAAGGAAGCACATGATGAGGTCTGTGCAGGAGAGAGAGAGAGAGAGAGAGAGAGAAAGAAACCCACATTGCTAACTGACAGAGCTAGCAGTTACTGTCTTTGTTGCTGAATTCTTGTATCGCTGGACATCGGAGAGTGTCTGGGAAAATTACAAAACAGTGAAATTCACAACTGATCTTGGAGGAACCTTTCTGGGTGAGGTCACAGCACAGAAGCAATTAAGTGGAATTTAAAGCGTGGCCTTAAAATAAGTCTGCTGGAGTGAGTAGAGCGGGTTCTTTCTTGATTACATGTTTTATTGAGCTTTGTCTCTTGATTAAACTTAAAATATAAGCCATACGTATTAATTTAACCTGGAGTAGTGTTTTGTACAGAAATAGGACAGTGCTATTTTCTGGGTCTGTCGAGTGAAAGAAGCAAAAATGGCCCTTAGTAGAGTGATATGCTCTTCTTGTTGGATATGGGAGTTTAGGGAGTGTTTATGGGTTACTGAGGATTATATCTGCTCAAAGTTTGGGAGAAGATTTGTAGCTTGGGTGCTCGTTGTTGTGGTTCTGTTCGCCGAGCTGGGAATTTGTGTTGCAAACATTTCGTCCCCTGTCTAGTTTGGGTTGAATTTGCGGTAAGACTGTTTGTTCTAACCTTTGCATTACTGCTTCTGCTATGAGTCCAGACATCGGTGAGCCCATGGGTGTTCCGTTGATTTGTTCGTATATTTGGTTGTTGAATGTGAAGTGTGTTGTGAGGCACAGGTCCAGTAGTTTAAGTATGCCGTGTTTGTTGATAGTTTCACCGTCTTGTTGTCTGTTCTGTATGTCCAGCAGGTTGGCTATTGTTTCTCTGGCTAGGGTTTTGTCGATAGAGGTGAAAACCAGAGAAACAATAGCCAGAGAAACAATAGCCAACCTGCTGGACATACAGAACAGACAACAGGACATTGAACCTATCAACAAAGACGGCATACTTAACTACTAGTCCTGTGCCTCACAACACACTTCACATTCAACAACCAGATATACAAACAAATCAACGGAACACCCATGGGCTCACCGATCTCTGGACTCATAGCAGAAGCAGTAATGCAAAGGTTAGAACAAACAGTTTTACCGCAAATTCAACCCAAACTCTGGGTCAGATATGTGGATGACACCTTTGTAATCATTAAAAACACAGAAATAGAGAACACAGACTGGATCATCAACGCCACACTCACAGGAATCCGATTCATGAGAGAGGAAGAAAAGGATAACCAATTCCCATTCCTAGACGTGATGGTACAGAGAACACCGAATGGAGAATTCAGCACAAAGGTATACAGGAAAGCCACACACGCAGACCAAGTCCTGAACTATGAAAGCAACCACCCCAACACACACAAACGAAGTTGCATCAAGACACTATTCAAAAGGGCCACAACACACTGCAGCACACCAGAACTACAAAAAGAGGAAGAAGAACACTTATACAATGTATTCACCAAAAACGGATACCCTCGCAATTTCATCAATAGATGCCTAAGAGAAAGACAACGGAACGAGGACATGCTGCAACCCAAAGGACTAGCCACACTACCATACATCAGGAGCATTTCCAAACTGACAGCCAGACTACTGCGACCACTAGGACTCATAACAGCACACAAACCAACAGCCACTCTCAGACAACAACTCACCAGAACAAAGGACCCGATACCCAGCATGAGCAAAACCAATGTAGTGTACAAAATCCCATGCAAGGACTGCACAAAACACTACATAGGACAAACAGGAAGACAGCTAACGATCCGCATCCATGAACACCAACTAGCCACAAAACGACACGACCAGCTATTCTCAGTAGCCACACACACAGATGATAAGCAACATGAATTCGACTGGGACAACACTACTATTATAGGGCAAGCCAAACAGAGAATAGCCAGGGAATTCCTAGAGGCATGACACTCATCCACAGATTCTATCAACAAACACATCGACCTGGACCCAATATACCGGCCACTGCAGTGGACAGCTAGAACTGACAACCGGAAACGGCAGAGACAAGCCACTATAAATGCCGGAGGAAAGATCACAGAAGCGCTTCACAGGAGGCTCCCAAGCACTGAGGATGTCACCTAGACAGGGGACGAAACGTTTGCAACACAAATTCCCAGCTCGGCGAACAGAACCACAACAACGATTATATCTGCAATAAATGCTGTTGGTTGTGAATTCTATCAGATCGAATGGATCAGTTGAAGAGGCAGTTAGAGGCAATGAGGAATCTACAAGAGCAAGGGGATATGATGGATGGCAGTTTTAGGATGGGGAAAGTCTCAGATACAGTCACAGAGATGGGTTAACTCCAAGAAAGGTAAGAGAGTTAGGCAGCTAGTGCAGGAGTCTTCTGCGGCTATCCCCATTTCAAACAAGTATGCTGTTTTAGAAAATGTAGGGATTGATGGATTCTCAGCGGAATGTAGCACAAACAGCCAAGTTTCTGGTATTGAGACTGGCTCTAATGTAATGAGAGGTATGTTGGGTTCCAAGCAATCGATTGTCTTTGGGGACTCTCTAGTCCGAGGTACAGACAGACGTTTCTGTGGCCAGCAGCGAAAAATCTGAATGGTGTGTTGTTTCCCTGGTGCCAGGATCAAGGATGTTTCAGAGAGGGTGCAGAGTGTTCCCAAGGGGGAGAGGGGCCAGCAGGAGGTCATTGTACACATTGGAACCAATGACATAAGAAGGGAAAAGGTTGAGATTCTGAAGGGAGATTACAGAGAGTTAGGTAGGAATTTAAAAAGAAGGTCCTCGAGAGTAGTAATCTCTGGATTACTGCTGGTGGTATGAGGTAGTGAGGGCAGGTATAGGAGGATAGAGCAGATGAATACATGGCTGAGGAGCTGGTGTAAGGGAGTAGGATTCACATTTTTGGATCATTGGAAGCTGTTTTGGGTTAGAGGTGACCTGTACAAGGAGGACGGATTGCAACAAAATTGGAAGTGGACTAATATACTAGCAGGGAAATTTGCTAGAGCTGCTCAGGAGGATTTAAACCACTAAGATGGAGGGGGTGGGACCCAGGGAGATGGTGAGGAAAGACTTCAATCTGAGGCTGGTAGAGTTGAGAACAAAGGCGAGTCAAACAGTCAGGGCAGGCAGGGACAAGGTAGGACTAATATATTAAACTGCATTTATTTCATGCAAGAGCTGAAAAATGTGTTGCTGGAAAAGCGCAGCAGGTCAGGCAGCATCAAAGGAGCAGGAGAATCGACATTTCAGGCATTAGCCCTTCTTCAATGCAAGAGGCCTAACAGGGAAGGCAGATGAACTCAGGGCATGGTTAGGAACATGGGACTGGGATATCATAGCAATTACAGAAACATGGCTCAGGGATGGGCAGGACTTGCAGCTTAATGTTCCAGGATACAAATGCTACAGGAAGGATAGAAAGGGAGGCAAGAGAGGAGGGGGAGTAGTTTTTTGATAAGGGATAGCACTACAGCTGTACTTAGGTAGGATATTCCCGAACATAAATCCAGGGAAGTGATTTGGGTGGAACTGAGAAATAAGAAAGGGATGATCACCTTATTGGGATTGTATTATATACACCCTAATAGTCAGAGGGAAATTGAGAAACAAATTTGTAAGGAGATCTCAGTTATCTGTAAGAATAATAGGGTGTTTATGGTATGGGATTTTAACTTTCCAAACATAGACTGGGACTGTCATAGTGTTAAGGGTTTAGATGGAGAGGAATTTGTTAAGTGTGTACAAAAACATTTTCTGATTCAGTATGTGGATGTATCTACTCGAGAAAGAGCAAAACTTGACCTACTCTTGGGAAATAAGGCAAGGCAGGTGACTGAGGTATCAATGGGGGAGCACTTTGGGGTTAATTTTAAAATAGTGATGGAAAAGGATAGACAAGATCTAAAAGTTAAAGTTCTAAATTGGAGGAAGGCTAATTTTGACTGTAATAGGCAAGAACTTTCAAAAGCTGATTGGGCGCAGATGTTCGCAAGTAAAGGGATGGCTAGAAAATGGGAAGCCTTCAGAAATGAGATAACTAGAGTCCAGGGAAAGTATATTCCTGTCAGGATGAAAGGAAAGGCTGGTAGGTAAGGGGAATGCTGGATGACTAAAGAAATTTAGGGTTTAGTTAAGATAAAGAAGGAAGCATATGTAAGGTATAGACAGGATAGATTTAGTGAATACTTAGAAGAGTATAAAGGCAGTAGGACTATACTTAAGAGAGAAATCAGGAGGGAAAAAAGGGGGACATAGCTTTGGCAAATAGAGTTAAGGAGAATCCAAAGGGATTTTACAAATACATTAAGGACAAAAGGGTAACTAGGGAGAGAATAGAGCCCCTCAAAGATCAGCAAGGCGGCCTTTGTATGGAGCTGCAGGAGATGTGGCAGATTCTAAATGAATATCTTGCATCAATATTTAATGTGGAAAGGCACATGGAAGATATAGAATGTAGGGAAATAGGGACACCTTGCAAAATGTTCATATTACAGAGGAGGAAGTGCTGGAGGTCTTGAAACGCATTGAAGTGGATAAATTCCCAAGACCTGATCAGATGTACCCTAGAACTCTGTGGGAAGCTAGGGAAGTGATTGCTGGGCCTTTTACTGAGATATTTGTATCATCAATACTCACAGGTAAGGTGCCGGAAGACTGGAGGTTGGCTAATATGGTGCCACTGTTTAAGAAGGGTGGTAAGGACAAGCCAGGGAACTATATTCCATTGAGCGTGACATCAGTGGTGGCCAAGTTGTTGGAGGGAATCCTGAGGGGCAGGATGTACATGTATTTGGAAAGGCAAGGACTGATTAGGGATAGTCAACATGTCTTTATGCATGGGAAATCATGTCTCAGAAACTTGATTGAGTTTTTTGAGGTAACAAGGAGGATTAATGAGGGCAGAGAGGTAGATGTGATCTATATGAACTTCAATAAGGCGTTCAACAAGGTTTCCCATGGGAGACTGGTGAGCAAGATTAGTTCTCATGGAATTCAGAGAGAACTAGCAATTTGGATACAGAACTGGCTCAAAGGTAGAGGGTTGTTTTTCAGACTGAAGACCTGTGACCAGTTGAGTGCCACAAAGATCGGTGCTGGATTAACTACTTTTCATCATTGATATAAATAATTTGGATGTGAGCTTAAGAGGTGTAGTTACTAAGTTTGCTGATGACACCAAAATTGGACGTGTCGTGGACAGCATTGTACCTCAGATTACAACGGGATCTTGTTCAGATGGGCCAATGGGTTGAGAAGTGGCAGGCGGAGTTTAATTTAGATAAATGTGAGGTGCTGCATTTTGGGAAAGCAAATCTCAGCAGGATTTATACACTTAATGGGGCGGTCCTAGGGAGTGTTGCTGAACAAAAAGACCTTGGCATTCCGGTGCATAGCTCCTTGAAAGTGGAGTCACAGGTAGATAGGATAGTGAAGAAGACATTTGGTATGTTTTCCTTTATTGGTTAGAGTATTGAGTACTGGAGTTGGGAGGTCATGTTGCAGCTGTACAGGACATTGGTTAGGTCACTGTTGGAATATTGTGTGAAATTCTGGTCTCCTTCCTATCGGAAAGATGTTGTGAAACTTGAAAGAGTTCAGAAAAGATTTACAAGGATATTGCCAGGGTTGGAGGATTTGAGTTATAGGGGGAGGTTGAGTAGACTAGGGTTTTTTTTCCCTGGAGCGTCAGAGGCTGAGGGGTGACCTTATAGAGGTTTATAAAATCATGAGAGGCATGGATAGGATAAATAGACAAAGTCTTTTCCCTGGGGTGGGGGAGTCCAGAACTAGTGGGCATAGGTTTAGGGTGAGAGGAGATAGATATAAAAGAGGCCTAAGGAGCAACTTTTTCACTCAGAGGGTGGTACGTGTATGGAATGAGCTGCTAGAGGAAGTGGTGGAGACAGATAGAATTGCAACATTTAAGAGGCATTTGAATGGGTATATTAATAGGAAGGGTTTGGAGGGATATGGGCCAGGTGCTGGCAGGTGGGACTAGATTGGGTTGGGATATCTGGTCGTCATGGACAAGTTGGACCGAAGGGTCTGTTTCCATGCTTTACATCTCTATGATTCTATGACTTGGCTCTTATTTATAATGTGTGTGTGGGTTTGTTCTCATATTCAATAATGAATAAACTTATTCTTTTTGTTAATTATGGAAAGCCCAGTTAAATTAGCTTCTTTTAAAATGAAGTTACTTGAAGTTCTGGGCGAAAGACATCCACAAAGTAAAGGATCTTTTAAAATGACCTTGTTTTGACCAACTGAAGGGGAATAACCAAGAGGAGCAATTCATCCGTCCTCATCCCAGAGCTTGACAATTTGATGTGCCCCATCTGGAACCAAAACAAATTGGGGACTGTCTCATGAGGATTCATCATAACACTGAGGAGAACAAAACAAGGTAGTTGCTTGTTTTCCAGGTTAGAGTGAACCTACTGACTCTTCCAATGAATACTGATTCAATAGCAAGCTAACATCTTCCTGGTTGGGATGGAGCTGCATTACTACCTGTGAGAATTGTGTGCCCAGTACCACAAGTTTATGTTGATGAGGCTTCCTGGATTAGTTTTGATCATTTAAAAGGACCAGAGAAGAGTTTTTCAGATATCCCCTCCCCCAGTACTGCAAATTAGTTCATCTGATTTTCTTCTCTATATTCACTATATCTCTTAAGATATTACAAACTTCTGAGAGGTTAGTTGTCGATGGTGACAGTACTCTTTACGAAAGGCAGAGCCATCACAATTATATGTGGATGGACTAGTCGCTCTGATCATGTCTGACTTTAGTTTGAAATGTGTGTTTATTGGGATGAGAGTGTCACCCATTTGTTGTCCATCCCTAATAGCTCCTGTGGTGAGTGAGCTGCTTTCTTGAATCATTGCCCCCTATGTTGTGTAGGGACATCCACAATGCCAAAGGGAAGGAAGTTCCAGGATTTTGATCATGAAGGAAAGGCCTAATTCTTTCCCCACAAGATGTTATCTAGATGTGCACTTCTTTAGTACTGCACTGCAGTGTAAGCCTATATTTTGATGCTCAGGTTTCTGGAGTGAACCTTGAACCCACAGCTTGGAGGGAACAGTGTTACCCACAGTGCACTAGGAGTGGCTCAGAATTGAGGCAGGACAAGAATGGAGCAGACTCAGACCAAGAGAGTGGGACAGTGTCGAAAAGAGAACAGGGACAGTTTCAAGGGGAGACAGAAAGAGGAACATTCTCGGGGAGAAGGAGAACAGTATCTGGGGAGAGAGTGGGAGAGCCATGGGCAGGAGAGAGTGGGACAGTATCAAGGTATATAGAGTGGGACTATCTCACAAGGAGAGTGGGACAGTCATGGGGGTGCGCAGGAAGAGTGGGACTGTGTGAGAGGGGAGAGAATTGGGTAGTAGGACCACTTGAAGAAAATGCTGAGAAACTGAATCTTAAAGCCACATGGTAATTCTTATTTTAGTTATCTGGATTCCAAGATTGTTATCATATCATCAGCTACAGTCCAGTTAGTTTAAGCAATTATTGAGTAATGAATTTTCATTTGTCTTACTTCAGGAGTTTATATGTCTGATTATTAGTGTCATTGCAGACACAGAATGCACATCAGAAAGGAGAAGATGCCTACATCCCATATTGAGGATGAATATTATTGGGTTCATTTATCCTGCTATTGCTAAAAGGTACATTAAATACATTTTAATTCTTGCAGCAACTACAGGGCATCATTTTCTTAGATGAATTCATATTCCTTTGTTTTGATTTGACCAAACATCCACAAAGCTAATGGGTAGAAAGTGGCCTGGACCACTCTGTCTGCAAGCAGCCTAATGGATTGGCACCTCATTCAGCATTTTCAAAATTCACTCCCTCCAATGGGTGTGCAGTGGCAGAAATGTAGACAATCTACAACAGGCACTGCAACAACTCACCAAGGCCCCTTCAACAGCTCCTTCCATACCCATCTGGAAGGACAATGACAGCTGATACATGGGAACTCCAATACCTTCAGGTTGCCCTCCAAACTACACACTATCCTGGCTTGCAACTATATCTCTGTTCCCTCACACTGGCACTGGGGTCAAAATCCTGGAACTCCCTTCCTCCAGCACCTTTTGATGTACCTGGGCCACATGGACTGCAGCAGTTCAAAGCACCACCTCCAGGGCCATTAGGGATGAGCAATAAATGCTGGACCAGGGAAGAGAGTCTCCCATGAGCCAATAAATTGAATGAATTCAAGGCTGACCTTCTGTCTCAACCCCACATCCTTCAATTCCCCAAAAATCGACTGATCGCAATATTGAATAAGTGAAACCACTCCGAATATTCACAATCCTTTGATTTCTCAACATGTGTGTGCTAAATGTCTGACCTTTTACTCTGACCCGATGGTCTATGTACCCTAACTAGGTGAAAACCAACCTCAACATCTACCTTGGTAAGTATTTTTACCAATAAAAGAATTTACTTTTGAACACGGAGTTTTAAAAAAAAAATCCTTGCAGAGCATTGCATTACAGCTTGACAATGCCATTCTCCCTTTGAGGCCATTTCTGTCAGATATAAATACTCAATGCCAGTTTTTCTTTCCAGTCACCCCTTTTCTCGGGTTCCCTGGCCTGGCACTTACACGGAATGTAAAGAATTTGCTGAGATCCAGGAGCAGTCTTTCGGGGACACCCCGTGTCATTATCGGCGAGATTTTCTCCAGAGCTGGAGAACCCGTTTCTGGGCTTCAAGATTCCCCCACTATGTTGTGAGTTTGGAAGTTATTTGCAGATTGCTGCAGGTACAGAGGAGGCTTGGGAAAGGTCTGGGAAGGGGAATTGCTTAAATGACAAAAGGGATGATGGTGCAAGGTTGAATTCTTACTTACTGAAGGCATGCAGAATGTTATTTTGCATGAAGAGACTTAGATGCACAGAAAATAACACATTTAAAGCAAAAAAGGGCACAGATGCGGGAAATTGCCGCACCCTGTTATTGCTGTGTTACGTGTGAATACTGCAGCTGCTGCTGTGTGTGTGTGAGAGAGAGACTCCGCCTCGTTAAATCTCCTTGCTTTCAACTCTAGTCTGCACAAAGGGAGGAGGATCATCACTATCTGCTACCCTCTCAGTCCTAGTTACAACGTTGAGTGCCCCTCTCTCTGGGTGCCCTTTCTCCCTCTCTCTTTAAACCAGCCCCACCTCTTTCTCCCCCTCCCTGTTTCTCTGGTCCTGCCTGGTACTGACGGCATGTTTTATGAATGAACATTGGACCTCGGCAGAAGCTCAGGGCTTTCAAGTCACCCCCCCGGGAAGCTGCTGGCAAAGGAACGGGCACGATATTTTTGAACAGGAACAAAAGAGGGAGAGAGAAAGAAACTTGAGCTGGTGCTTAGCTTGTTACCTGGCTGTGTGTGTGAGAACCTGAAGGAGTGCCTGCAAGGTAAGAAACAACGAGAGAAAAAAACATGGCCATGCAATGTAAATAGAGACTTAAGTACCTCACCTGTCCTCCTGCCTATCAGTTACCTTTTACATGGGCATTATTTAAACAATAAGATTGTTGTGTAAATGCTCATGACTGGCGATAAGACAATACCCTATTCTGTTGGCGCATGAAGGTAAATCATCTCCCACCCGTCTTGCTGTTTGACCAGAATAGCAACGTTAATAATAAAATAAAGCTGGGGTAAAAGAGTCGAAGCCGGCACCTGTTCAATGAAAATCAACCCCTCACTTTCTTCAGCCTCTTGGAGCAAGATCATGTCTCTAAACAAAAATATCTTGAACCCACAAGGCGCCTAGCACCCCCCCCCCCCACAAAAAAACTACTTAAAAACGAAAATGTATAATTCCTTTCTGATTGTTAAATGTACACTTCTTATATTGCTGAATGTTTACTAAGCTGTTCTGCCTGCCCTTTCTCTGAGATGAACGTTGCTTTTTTTTCAAAAAGAACTCGTGTTGTTTTTTAATTATTTGGCCATGTTTCCTAAACTCAGTCTTGCCCTCTCCTGGATCTACTGGAGTGTGACACCTGCATATGTTGTTTTAGTAAATGTGAGATTCCTGATTCAGTGAGTTTTAAGCGTCAAAACCCTCGTTCCTCTGGTGTACAAAATTTTTCTCCCTGGTTACTAACCCGCAGGCGGCAAGATCCCCACCATGTACACTAGCGTTAACCTTCTCCCCTCCTGGATCTCAGACTTCCTTAAATTCTTATCAATTGTTCACCTCCCCCGTCCTTTGGCTTGGTGACCCTACTTTAAACTGCCAGGTCTCAAGCTCCAGTATTCTGTTTTAAGAGTACTTAAAACCTGCCTCTTTGATCAAACATTTGTCTCTCTGTTTTCATGTCTCCTTAAGTAAATCACTTGTCAAATTTTGTCATAGACCATTCCTGTGAAACGTCTGGGAATGTTTTCACTATGCTCAAGGCACTATATACTGTAAATGTGAGTTGTTGCAGGTAGTCGGACGGAGTGTGTTAAAAGTAAGTCCTGTAACAGAGTCCTGGAGTTATACAGCAGAGAAACAGACCCTTTGGTCTGACTTGTCCATGCCAACCAGATATTGTAAATTAATCAAATTATTTTCCAGCCCATATCCCTCTAAACCCTTCCCATTCATGTTCCAATTCAGATGCCTTTTAAATGTTGTAATTCTACATGCACCACCCTCTACGTGAAAAAATTGTCCTTTAGGTCCCTTTTAAATCTTTTCCCTCTCAGCTTAAGCCTGTGCCCTCTAGTTTTGGATTCCCCTACCGGTGGAAAAGACTTTGACTATTCACCCTATCCACGCCCCCTCGTGATTTTATAAACCTCCGACGCTCTGAGGAAATAGCCCCAGCCTGTTCAGCCCCTCCCTATATAGCTCAAATCCTCGAACTCTGGCATCATCCTTGTAAACCTTTTTCTGCACCCTTTTAAATTGTACTACATCTTCCCTATTGCAGGGAGACCAGAATTGAATTGTGTCTGTAATAATCTTTGATAGAATGGAAAATAATATACACTTGTGGTTTGAGCCTAAGAGAAAGTAGCATGGAAAGAAGTTAGTGTAATGGACTGTTTTCATCATTGGACATATGTTATAATGAAGTTATTGCTTTAGAGATAGCAGTCTTCGAGAGAGATTCAAGTTATTTCAACCAACAACACAATATTTTCAGATTTGCATCCAGTTGGTGATGGCAATGAGGTCAGGAGGTTAAAAATTGTCATGGTTTATAGTCCTGATGAGTAACCAGACAATCCTACAGGAAGTGTGCATGAGGATGGTCTGGGCCTCAGTGGTGTAGCAGTCACACTTGCATGGTTGGCAGGTCTGTGCTGAGACTGAAACCGGAGACATGAAGACTTAGTCTGTCTCTCTGTGGAGCTGAAGTCTATACTAGAGTCCAGAAATTCAAGAATACTGGCAAGGAAAATGTTTGTTAAAAGTGAGTGGGTGCAGCAGACTTGATCACTAGGGCAGTGGACGTAAGAGTGCCTTTTCTTTATTTTGACGAGAGATTGCTCCACATATCAAGAGTTTAAAATGAAAGCATTTGTAATGCTAATCTAAATTTGTGGTGCCAAATCATCTAAAATGTAATAGCCAACCGTTAATCCTGCAGTATAAACTCCAAACGATTATTGATATACATCCTATGCCCCATCTTCTTTAATCCAATTTCAAAGAACGTTAATAGGGAGTGTTGTAATTCTAATTTCAATGTAATGGATAGAAGTCTGATCCTTCTCTCCCCTTGCACCAATATTATCAATTTGAAAAATTCCAGAGATGCAGGACTCTGTCTTGTACAGCTCTTGAAATGCCAGCTCTGATTAAGTGCTCCATTTCTTGGAGCTGAACTTGGATGGTTGAGCTTCAAATTCACAGGTTAGCAGAGAATCGGAGTGTGAATGTGTACGGAGGGGGCATAAAATTTGACTTGATACAAAAATAAGTTGTAGCACAAATCAATTCCTCTCTCCCCTCTTTGTTAAAGTTAAACATTATGTCATCTTATGAGGATAAACTGTTCAAAGCTATGCATTAGTTTATGACAATATTCTTCAAACAGTCTCAATTTACAACCTCTCAACCTTGTTTTCAATCCACTCTATGTAGTCCCCTATTTCTTTAGCCTCCTCCAGTCTTCCAACTCCCCAACGTATCTGCACTCCTCCAATTTTGATTCAATGTGCATCCCAGATTTTAATTTCTGCAACAAAGGCAGAAATTTCTGCACCATGTATACCAGACAGGGCTTTAAGCTCTGCACTTTACTCCCTTCACTTCTGTCTTCTTTCCCCCTTTTTAAATAGCCCCTAAAATCTACCTCTTTGATCAAGCTTTTGGTTGTGTATCCTCCTAGCTCCTTATGCAACTTGTCTTACATTTTGTTTGATTAATCATGCTGTGAAGTGCCTTGGGATATTTTGAAAAGCATTCTTGCATAGGGGATGGGCAAAGCCAGCATTTTTTTGCTCCCAATTTTAAGTGCTTTGCTGGGCTATTTCAGAGGGCATTTAAGATTTAAACGCATTGTTTTGGATCTGGAGACACGCATATATTTCCTTTCTTAAAGGATATAGTGAACCAGGTAGATTTTTACAACAGTTGGTGATGCTTTCACAGTTAGCATCATTGAGACAAGTTTTCAATTCCAGATTTATTAACTGTATTTAAATTTCACTGCTGCAATGCAATTTCAACCCATGTGACCAATGCATTAGTTTTGCCCTCTCGACTTCTAGTCCAGGGATATTACTATGATGCCATCCACTTTCACTGCCCATCCAATAACCTCAAAAGGTTCTAAATAAATAAAGGTTGTTGCTGAAACTGATCATTGGGAAAAAACAAAGTAAAAGCCCCTTTGCAAGCAGAAGATAACTGTATGGTCATTTGTTGCTGTTATGTATTATCCAATGTATTAAAAATGAGGATTTAAAAAATTACCCTGTTTATAGTCTGTAATGTGCCTTCTCACAGCTAGTGGTCAGGTCAACAGAGTCAACTGCATTTCGCTATTTCAGGAACTGGAGCTGTTGCAAAGCTCCAAAAGGGTGCAGCAATAACTTTTAATCAACTGTCTGTCCTGTGGGTGGAAGATAATTATCATATTTTACTTAATGCACACTACTGAAGTTATTGTACTAAAGATCATTTAGATGTCTTTGAACTGTTAATGTATGGATGAGAGAAATGGGCTAAATAAGAAGATTGAAAGTTCGCCTCATGTCTGAGACTGTTGTGGACTAATTGCAAGAAAGACTGCTGGCTATGACTAGTCAGTAAAGCTGTTCTATCATGTTGTATTCAAGATGATAGAAGACAAACAAGCTGGGTCTTGACCTTTTATCTTTGAGCAGTGTCTGTAAATGGGCGTCTGTACTCAGACAGTAATGTAATAATTCAATTTGTAAAGTGAGCTTTAAGGACTCAGATGACCAGAACTGCAAAATCACGTTGCAATCTTTTTATTTTGCAAAATGTTTTTGTTTTTTGAATCAAAGTAGTTGTACCTTGATGTTTGTCCATCTTACTTTGTCCCTTTGTTCTTACTTGGAGCCAGTGCATGTTGTCCACGTGACAGATCCAGTTTACTTAAGTATTTCTGCACAGGCTTTTGGTTTTTCATTGACTGTGAGCATTGGTCCAGCATTTCTTCTGCATTCCTAATTGCCCTTGAGAAAGTGCTGGTGAGTTGTTTTCTTGAATAGCTACATTTCACGTGATGAGGAGTGGAAGTTCTAGGATTGCACTCAGTGACCGTGAAAGAATGGCATTATACTGTACTTTCTGTGGTATTTCCCAGATGATCACTCCTAGTATCTTGAAAGTATTTTCAATCATCAGGATTCCTGATGAAGGGCATGTGCCTGAAACATTGATTCCCCTGCTCCTCGGATGCTGCCTGATCTGTGCTTTTCTAGCACCACACTCTCGACTCTGATCTCCAGCATCTGCAGTCCTCCCTTTCTCCCTGCTTATGATAAAGGGAGAACGCAATTATGGATGACTAATCGACCAATAAACTGAAAAAAAACAGATCGGCAGTAATAGCCTGGGTGAGGAGTTCATGGAATATTTTGAGATGATTTTTTTTAGAATAGCATAGTAGTTGTGTGGTGAGCACTGCTGCCTCACAGTATTAAGGATCTGGGCTCGATTTCACTTTCAGACGACTGTGTGGGTTTTGCACATTCTTCCTGTGTCTGTGAGTGTTTCCTCCCATAGCTCAAAGATGTGCAGGTTGGGTGGATTGGCCATGCTGAATTGCCCGATGTGCAGGAGGGATAGGGTGGTGGGATGGGTCTGAGTGCGATGCTTTCTGAAGGGTTGGTGTAACTCAGTGGGCCAAATGGACTGCTTCCACATGGTAGGGATTCTGTCACGTTTTGGAACCAGCCAAAGGGCAGGTCATTTTCTAAGCACTCTGTCAGAGATATTATTATGTGCCTCTGAAGCAGGTGGGGACTTGATCTCAGGCCTCCTGGTCCAGAGGTAGGGACATTACCATTAAACCACAGGAGCAGTTCATATTAGAATAAGGGCACAGAACTGTTGGTGCTGAAAATCTGAAACAAAACTGGAGAATACTGGATAAACACAGCAGATCTGGCAGAATCTGTCGAGAGAATGCAGAGTTAACACTTTTGAGTTCAGTGACGTTTTTTTTAGAACTGAAGACAACTGGGTAAGGTTGAGTTTATGCTGATGACAGAGTGAGAGGGGAGTGAATAGAATACTTGGAGATAGAACCCAGAAAGAGAGGGAATGATAGACAAAGAAAGAGCTGATGATAAGCTAAGAGAGAGATCTAAATGCTAAGCAAGGTGCTAATGAGATGTGTGAATAGTTAAAAATGGTTTGAAAATTGTCCATCATTGTGAAATGCTGATGGTATGTGTTCGTGGTTATCTCACTGAATCTTTGCTGTAGTATTCCTTCAGCACAATACTAGTGAATGCCAGCACAGTCTTGGTCAGTCTGTCGCTCTTGTCAAATTTGATTGAGCCTCTGTTGGCTTGCTTCTTTGCCATATCAAATGTTTCTTTCACACCATGGTAGATAATCTCAACAGATTATTTCTAAAACAAAGTATAAGAAACCCAATGAAATCTTCTACAGGTTGCCTCTTATGTGGTTGTTTGACAAAGGTTTACTTCTGGACCAAATTGTTCTTTGGAAGGTAGTCAAACTCCTAATCTCTGAAGGAAGTTGAAGCCATGATATGCCTGCAAGTTCAAAAGTGAAGTTGATTGATTGAAAACAACATAGACATTTCAATTGTCTTAGTGTTGTCTTCTAGTGTAATGTAGCATTCTGATACTTCGAAGTTATTCCATGGCTGAGCCATGGAATCTCATCTTTGTAAGCTATAACTGCTGCTTCAGCTTTGGTAATTGGTCTGATAGATAGTGATCTTGACATTGATGTCCAGCTTAAGTTTAATAGGCTGTCTATTGAGATAGGAGAAAGTGAGGACTGCAGCTGCTGGAGATCAGAGTGGAGAGTGTAGTGCTGGAAAAGCACAGCTGGTCAGGCAGCATCGGAGGAGCAGGAGAAATGACGTTTCGGGCATGAGCCCTTCATCAGGAATGAGGGATCTCTATTGAGGTAAACAAGTTCTGTGAATCCCAGAATGCTAGAATCACTAATTTCTGCTATTACTGTCTTGGTTACCATTTTTGAATGAGATTGCTATTCTATAATAAGGTTTTTAACATGTGTTCTCCTCCATTCGTTTCACTCTCAGTGGGCTTCCTCTGGACTCAGTATTTGACTTTGGGCATGAGTTGGAGGTGCTGGTGTTGGACTGGGATGTACAAAGTTAAAAATCCCACAACACCAGGTTATAGTCCAACAGGTTTAATTGGAAGCCTCAGCTTCCGGAACGTCGCTCCTTCATCAGGTGGTTGATGAAGGAGTGGTGCTCCATAAGCTAGTGCTTCCAATTAAACCTGTTGGACTATAACCTGGTGTTGTGTGATTTTTAACTTTGATTTTAGGGAAATGCTATGTCTTTAGAAGTCTCGCCTCCATGAAGTCCACTCTGGTGTTTTGTATGGTTAATTTCTGACCTTGAGTATGCTAGGAATTATATCTTTTTCCATTTCTTAATGGGCTGATTAATCCCAGTAAGCTGTTTCAAATCTATCTGCATTATCACAATATTATTTGTAATCTTCTATTCCTTAAGCTTATCTTTTATATTCACAAATGTTTTCTATTTAATTGGTGTCGAGCTTGCAGCTTTGTGCAGCTTTCCCTTTATCTGTCATCCTTTTATTGTATTTCTGTGTGACCATGTTAAATTCTTCTATAAAGTCTTAACTTGTATTATTGGGAGTTTTGCAGTGATTTACTGCTGTCAAGTTTTTAAAAATTTCATTTATTTATCTTTTGATACTGTGTTTCTATTATGTTTATTGGATTTCCCTACCTTTATAATCAAAATGGTGGCTGCCTGATTCTTCTAAATGTTTTCCACTTTCTACAGCCGAGTTGGAATTTTCCCACTTCTTCCCTGATGAAATGGTGCTTTTCTGTCTCTTAATGATCCAAACCATCTCTGGCTGCGATCATCATAAATCTTGCCCAGCTTAACTACCAGTCCTCCTTAAATCTTGAATTTTACCTGACTCTTCTAGTGCTAGAATCATTTGATCGATTTCTTTTAAATTTACTTGTTTTCAGCTTAAATTCTGAAGCCTTCATGATTCTGTAGCCCTGGTCTAAATTTCTTTTTTGGCTCTTTCACCACTACTTGCAGCTGCACCTTGTCAATGTCTATGACACTCCTTGTGAGATCTCGGTTTCACTCCTTTGCTTTCCCATTCTGATCTTTTCCCTTAGTCATATAGGTAGATTGGGGAGTTGGGTGGAGAGGTGGTAGATGGAGTTCAGTCCGGACGGGTGCGAGGTGATGCATTTTGGACGATCCAATTAAAGAGCAAACTATAAAGTAAATGGAAAAGTCCTGGAGAAAATTGATGTATCGAGAGATCTGGGTGTTCAGGTCCATTGTGCTCTGAATGTGACAACAGAGGTTGATAGAGTGGCCAAGAAGGCATACGACATGATTTCCTTCAGCAAATAGGGTATTGGGTACAAGTGTTGGCAGGTCATGTTACAGTTGTATTAGACTTTGGTTCAGCCACATTTGGAGTACTGCATATAATTCTGGTCGCCACATTACCAAAAGGGTGTGGATGCTTTGGAGAGGGTGCAGTGGAGGTTCACCAGGATGTTGCTTGGTATGGAGGGTGCTAGCTATGAGGAGAGGTTGAGTAGAGTAGGATTATTTTCATTGGAAAGAAGGAGGTTGAGGCCTACAAAATCATGAGAGGTGTAGACAGATTGGATAGCAAGACAGTTTTTCCCAGAATGGAGGACTCTATTACTAGGGGTTACAAGTGCAAAGTGAGAGGGGAAAGGTTTAGGGGAAATATGTGTGGCAAGTTCTTCACACAGAGGGTGATGGGTGCCTGGAACGCATTGCCAGCAGAGGTGGTAGGGGTGGGAATGATCACGTCTTTCAAGATGTATCAAGTCATGATGGGCAGGGAGCAAAAAGGGGCCAAAGGTTTGGTGCTGGAGAGGCGCGGCCGGTCGGATAGCATCCGAGGGGTGGGAGGGTCGACGTTTTGGGTAGAAGCTCGGGAATGAAGGAATCCTGGTGGGGGGCTTTTGCCCAAAGCACTGATCTTCCTGCTCTTCGGATGCTGCCTGACTGGCTATGCTTTTCCAGCACCACACTCTTGGCTCTAATCTCCAGCATCTGCAATACTCACTTTCACCTTGGAAACAAAAGGATACAAATCCTTAGAAAATAGGTGACAGGTTTACTGAAAGGAACTGGAATACTTAAAGAGCCTGTTCCTGAGTTTTAATGTTCTTTGTTCATGATCTCTAACATCACCTGCTGGAGTCTCCTGTTGCTTTCTACAGTGCCTCCTTGGTGAAGGCCTCTGTATTTTCTAAGTGTACAAAGTTAAAGATCACACAACACCAAGTTATAGCTAGCAACCTGCTGAAGGAGCAGTGCTCTGAAACCTAGTGCTTCCAAATAAACCTGTGGCACCATAACCTGGTGCTGTGTGATTTTTAACTTTGTCCAACAATGGCACCTCCACATCATTTTCTAAGTGTGGCTTGCTTTTCGGACTTTGTTTTTTGCCTAGCATACACTCTTAACCCAATCCATTTTAGAAGCTTCTGGATGAAGTTTCAGATTTGGATTGAATTTGCTGGACTTGCAGTTTTTTTTTTGCTGCTCCCACAGATATTGTATTTCAGCTGCAGACTGTCAATGTAATCCTAGAATGATTAAATTCACTGGTTTGAGATTTTTCCCTTGTGATTTTCCTGGTTTTCTTGTGGTGGGAGTCAGACCTGCAGCATTGCAACCATGTGCTGTTTCCCAGATGACCACTGCTGACATCTGGGGAGTTTGATACCTTTAATAATGTGTGGAAAGGACTGTTTGTAGTACTGTAGTTTGCTGCAGTCAATTCTCCTTTGTCATGGGCCTATCTAGTGACGAATGGATAAGAATACATCACGTCTTTTAGGAGTCATTTTAGAAGTTGTTTTTCTTAAACAACAAGGTGCATTGCACAATAGCAGAACAAATAATTGCTTTTTCATTCGGATTAATTGCTAGGACCTTTGGCAACTAGTCAAGGTATGTCTTCTTTCTTCAAAATCTAGAGTAGAAAACCTCTTCTTGATAAACCAACCTTGCAAAACATGAACATTGTGATTTTTAAAAATTGTGCAGTTTTGGCTGAGTGAGTTCCCAGTAGGTGAAAGGAAAAACTTGTGTTTTTATTGCAAGTTCCACAACCTCGGCATATTCCCAAACTGTAGCCAGCAAAGCACTTTTTAATTTAGTTTTTAATTCTCCTGCTCTTCAAAATAGTGGCTGTGGGGTACTTTGCATGCAGCCAGGACAGGCCTCAATTTACTGCCTCTTTGTAAAGATGGCATCTCCAACACTGTAGCTGTCTTCCCATAAGGGATCTGGATGTAGGCTGTCTCATATGATGCAATATTTACAAATGATGATTGAAAGATCTGGAACTTTAAAATTTGATAAGTGTTATTGATCTGGTTCTGATGTTTCCACGGGCTATAAATCCTTGTAAAGATTGGACAGATTTCTTGGCTAGTATTTGACATCAGAAAAATGGGAAGCCTTTCAAATTTATACTTGTATACTCACAGAGGAAATGCTGGGCCGTGAGATTAAACTGCAGTAAATAGTATTCTATCTCGCATTATATTCCATTCACCCTCCCCTGAACTTACTGAATTACATCAGTCCTCATAACTATTATTTTGTTTCAGCCTAGAACAGTCACTTTAAATGGTTTCATTTTGTAATTGTACATATTAGCACTGGCCTGGCCAAGGAACAGATTCTTTACAGACCTCATGCCTCCACCCACTCCATCTTGCCTTATGGTCTGTCTTGACCATTTTCAATGGGCAAGGGGAGGTGATGGCCAAGTGGTATTATCGCTGGACTCTTAGTTCAGAGACCCAGATAAAGTTCTGGGGACCTGTGTTCGAATCCCACCGCAGTAGGTGGTGTGATTTGAAATCAATAAATAGCTAGAATTCAGAGTCTTTTGATAATCAGGAAAAACCCATCTGGTTCACTAATGCCCTTTAGGGAAGGAAACTGCCTCTCAGCAATTAGAGGTGGGCATTAAATGCTGGCCTACCCAGCAACACTCTTATCCCCTGAATGAATAAAAAAAATTCCAAGCACTCAAAGACAATATAAAAAGAGACATTAGCAATGAACTGTCACATGATTTGGATGAAAGACCCTTTAATGCTGAACTGAATATAGAATCTATAAAGTTCAACATTTTAGTCCTACAAACTTAACAAAACTTAAACATCATATTAATATTTTTAAAAGAATATTGTGTTACATTCAGAGACCAAAATTTCTAAATTTCTTTACTGTATTTCTTGCTTGACATTCGTTAATTTATTTATGGGGTTTGAATCATGAAAGTAAAAGCAGCAGCTTGCAACGAGGCTTATGAAATGTACCCTAAAGCAAATCTTTGCTATAAAAAGCAGGTTAAATAATGTCAATACAGGTTAATTGGAGAGGAACGATGGACCAATATATTTTCTCACAAATTAACAAGACTATCACCAAATGTATATGATATGGAAGCTTCAGTTGAGGGGCAGATGCAAGGTTTAAATGTGGATGTTCTAATGTATTTGTCTAATTTTGCACCTTTCCAATATCTGTCTGCTTCACATAAACTGCATCTTGCTTTTACAATTCCAATTTTCTTAACAGGCAAATTGGTTGTATTTGTCCATTAGTTGCTGTTCAGACTTTAGTGAAGTTGGTAATTATCATGCAAGTAAGTGCCTTTATATTAATGCGCTAGATGTTAATTGCTGTCAGCCAGCTGTCATGACTCTGAAAATGATTTGTTACAAATGTAAAAAAAAACAGGTTTTGAACCTTCAGGGAGACATTTAAAAAATGTCATTTTTAAAATTTAAATTTAATGTTTTTCTCGCTCATCTTTTGCTTTCATTCTCCATGTCACTCTGAAGAGGTTGTTAGTTCAGTTCCATAGATAGCCAGCATGTAGTTCAGAACAACATTAACATCATGGATTCAATACAAAACAAACAATAAAAAACAAAAACAGAATTTGATAGAGAAACTCAGCAGGTCTGGCAGCATCTGTGGAGAGAAAAACAGAGTTAACGCTCTGAATCCAGTGACCCTTCTTTAGTTCAGGTGCTGTCAGATCTGCTGAGTTTCTCCAGCAATATCTGTTTTTGTTTTCTTCAGATCTTCAGCTTTCAGAGTTCTTTGTTTTGTTATCATGAGTTCAATTCCTGCTCTGTTGATGTTGATTTAGGATCTGCCTCCTTGCCCTCTTCCCTGAGATTGGAAGAGGGTGGCAAACTGCCACTGATGAAATTTGCCAAGAAAAACAGCTCAGGGTGAACCATCAGCCAAAGACCAGCTTTTTGGCAGAGTGCACACAGAATATAATTCTTCCTCTTCTGACAGTTTTTGTTTCCCTTTTGGTATTTCTCGTTCTTATATTGAATTGAGCCTCTTGAATTCGCTATCTTTCTCAGACTTACAGTCAGAGAGTTGTACAGCACGGAAACAGATCCTTTGGTCCAACTCATCCATGCCGACCAAACATCCCAACCCAGTCTAGTCTCTCCTGCCAGTACCCAGCCCATATCGCTCCAAACCTTTATTTACGAATCCTTCAATCTCATTGTTAAGGTGATGACCTGTTGCTTGCCTCATTCATTCTCGTCTTTATGTCCTATTACCCTCCCTGAAAATGGGAGCTTATAATGAAGCAACCCTGGGGGCAAATATTTTTTGAACTGAGAGATGCAGGGGCAGTTCAAACTCATTGCAAGTTCTGCTGAAATGGGGGTCCATTCTGTTATCAGATGCTCCTAGTGCCTCAAATGCACGTAAATGTTGTGTGGTTTAAGTAAGACACGCCTTTGATTTGTTTGGATAGTCAAACTCCAATGTTTGTTTGTTTCCTTGATGTGCAATGTACAGAACCATTTGTAACTATGTATGTATAAAAAGGTTTTTTTATGAATAAATTAGAATTTTGAAATTAAAAACATCATTCAGCATCCTGTTATTGTGTAAAACTGGCCCATGTTCATGTAAAGAAGTGACTGAGGGGTTTGTCGTCTTTGTTTGACAGTTGATAATGTGAGAATTCCAGTTGCATGATGAGTAGCAGCAGCTTTCAATTTGTATGTTAACCTGTAGGACAGTGCAACCACTGAAATTAACTTTGGAGTGTGGTTAAAAGATTGGTCAGATCTCTTACCACCTCCACAAATAAAAGCAAAATACTGAGATGATGGAGATCCAGAATAAAAGCCAAGTGCTGCAGAAACCCAGCAGGTTTGGCAGCACCTGTGCTGAGTTAATGTTTCAATTTGAATGTGACTCTTTTGAGGTTCTGAGTTCCAGGGTAATTCAAAGAAAAGCTGCAAGAAATACTGAATTGGCTCTCAAACTCTTAGCATTCGCCTGTACTTGTGTTTCTGTTTTTTGCCGCTGTTTACCTATTTAGTTACTTATCTGTGCAATTTAACTCTGTGATCTGCCTGTATTGCCCGCAAGACAAAGCTTTTCACTGTGCCTCTGTACACGTGACAATAATTTCAATTTAATTCAAGGCTGGAAAGGTATTTCTTTGGTTTCAGGGGAAGGATTCCTATGAATAGATGTTTAAAACAATCCTATTCTCTGTCTCAAAAGTTTTGACTGATACCCCACTCAGTATTGACCAGAGATGATTGAATGAGAAGAGACATTCAGATTTCCATTAACCTTTTATGTGAAAAAGTGTCTTCCTCTTGTTCGTAAGTGACCAATACCTAATTAGTACATTTGGCCCTTTTGTTCTTGATTTCTCCACTCACTGAGACAGGTTTTCGGTACCTATTTTACTTGAATCCCTTTATCATTTTTAATCATCTCAACTTGTAAATTTGAGTACAAAAGAACAATGTTGTCTAGAAATTGTTGTTGACCATAACAAATCAATGCAATCATGTGGCATTCTCTTGTTTACTGTCTTACTGGAGACATTAAGCTGTTTATCTACATTTGTTAATAGCCTATAAATGTGCTAATGTTTTCTGTCATCAACAAATGATTTGGAGGTGCTGTGTTGGACTGGGGTGGACAAAGTTATAAATCTCACAACAACAGGTTATAGTCCAACAGATTTATTTGGAAGCTAGTGCTGGACTATTACCTAGTGTTGTATGATTTTTAACATCAACAAATGACGATGTGTTTGTGTGACGCTTTATCAGAAAATGAGCTCAAGGTCTTCTTTAGATGCCACTTATCCCTCTTGACACAACTTAACAATAAGGAATTTAAAATCATTCTTTCAATGCAGAAAATTTAAGCAAAAAGAGCTTCTACCTGCTGAGGTTGAGAAGATTAGATTACTTACAGTGTGGAAACAGCCCAACATGTCCACACCGACCCTCTGAAGAGCAACCCACCCAGACCCATTCCCCTCTTCACTTAACACTACAGGCAATTTAGAATGGCCAATTCACCTAATCAGCACATCTTTGGACTGTGGGAGGAGACCCACACAGACACTGGGAGAATGTGCAAACTCCACACAGACAGTTGCCCAAGGTGGGAATTGAACCAATTGAACCAGTGCTAACCACTGTGCCACCATGCCAACTTGAAGCATGTGAGACTCCAAGAGATCTTAACAGGGTACATGAGGAGAGAATGCTTCCTCTTTATAGGAGAATCAAGAACTTGGTGTCACTATTTTTAAACCAGAGGTTGCTTGTTAAAACAGAGTCTGTGGAAATCCACATGGTAGAAGGAGAGTCCATGAATACTGTTAAGCAGATGTGGATAGATTCTTGTTGAGTAAAGGGGGTTGTGGTGAAAGGTTATTGGGGATAGGTGGGACTATAGAGATTACAATCCGAACCAGCCATTGTCCTTTTGCAGGCAGAGCAGCTGAATGGCTTTTTTGTGTTCCTTGTTGCGAGCCCATAGCACTATTTCAGGGTACAATATTTATTCTTCTACCAACGTCATAGAAAAGAACATTTTCAGTTCATCGTATTATAGTTTGGCACTAACTGTGTACAAATTCTGTTTTCTACAGAACAACAGTGACTACACTGGCAAAAGATATTTCACTGGCTGTAATTATTTTGGGATGTCCTCAGGTGATGAAACTTCAGAGTGCTTTGGTGCAGAGGGATCTGAGTGTCCTTGTGCGTGACATGCAGAAAATTAATATTCGAGTATAGCAGGCGATAAAGAAGCTTTGGAATTTCTGGCAGAAAGAATAGAGTTTAAAAATAGAGAAGTGTTACTGTAATTGTACATGGCCTACCTGGAGTATTGTGTACAGTTTTGATCACCTTATTGAGGAGGGCTCTAGTTCCATTGGAGGCAGTTCAGGGGGTGTTCACTACAATGATCCCAGAGAAGAGGGGTTTGTCTTATGAAAAGAGATTGAGCAGGTTAGGGAACACTATCCAGGGCGTAGAAGCATGACAGGAGATTTAATGAGGTATATGAGATGCTAAAGAGGATTGACAAAGTAGATGTGTAAAAATTGCTTCCTTTTGTGGGGCAATTCAGAATGAGGGGTCCAAGTTTCAGGATAAGAGATAGCAGATTTAAAACACAAATGATGAGATAGTTCTTCTCTCAAAGAGTTATTCACCAACCACTCCCCCCCGCCCCCCCCACTCCAGAGTGTTTTGGATGCAAGGGCATTGAGTAAATTTAAAGAGGCAATAGATTTTTAATTGGTGTTTGTTTGAGTGTTTTGGATAGCAGGCAGGAAAATGGAATCAAGACTGAGATGAGATCAGCCATGATCGTATTGAATTGTGGAGGGGCTGCATTGCTACCAACTGTTCCATCTTATGTTCATATGCAAGGTGCTATATAAATGCAAGTGTTTCTTTTTGTGATAATCTTATCACAACTTTGTACATTATACAAGCTGTCAGTTCACAAGTTTACGAGACCTGTCGAGTGGTTAGGTACTAATGAAAGGAACTGGACCCTGTGAAGTTGCTTCCCAAATTTGTGGGTAGCTGTTGGGTGGAAGGAATTTGATAGTTAACATTCATTTTCCAGCCTGGAACAAATCACTTAGATAAACTGAAACGCACTTTAACCTTGCTACTGAGTGGAAAGAAAAATCGATTCTTCATAAACAATTTTTGTTTTAAGTGTCAACATCACTACTGATCATAGATATCAGGCTGTTTCATGAGGGACTAAAAATGGGAAATGAATAGAATTTTAAAAATGTACATAAAACATAAATGGAACAAAGAACAACACAATGGAATTTTAAAAAGTTGAGTTCAAGAACATTTAAAATTAAATTGTTTGAATGTTGGCATTACTGGCTAGGCTGGTATTCATTAACTGTCCCAAATAGCCCTCCTCACTAAGTTAGTGGTGAGCTGCTTTTCTTGTTCAGCTATATCAGTGAGGAAGTTTCAGGATTTTGACCATATAGTAGTGAAGGAATGATGATCCAGTTCCAAATCAGGATCGTATGTGGTTTGAGGAGAACTTCCATGTGCTGCTGTTTCCATGCATCTGCTGCCCTTGTGTTCTGGATGTTAGAAGCCATGAGTTTGGAAGGTGTTCTCAAAGGAGCTTTGGGGAATTGCTTTAGCGCTTCTTGTGGAAGGTGCACATTGATGACACTCTTCTAGTGGTTATGCTCCATTTTGAGATGATTGAAGGATAAACATTAGCTAGGACACCGGTAGATGACATCCTTGTTCCTCTATAAAATAGTGCTGTGCGCTAAGTTAAAATGCACCCGAGATGGTGGACATGGTCTCAGTTTAACGCCACATCTGAAAGACAGCACCTCTGGCAACATAACGATCAGTCAGCACTGCTTCAGGAGCATCATTTTTGATTTTTATGCTGAAATCCTGAATCCACATCCTTCCAGCTCAGGTAAGTATGCTGTCCAAGGAGATCGAGCTTAGAACTTGTTTCCTTGACCTATAAGCTATTTGTAAATGATTACATGGTGGATTGACAATATTTGCCTTTTGTTTAAAATTACAGCAATGAATAAACTAAATTACTATAGACTATTTTGTTAAGCCTCTCAAACCTTAATAAATTATTGGAATCAATTCTGAGAGACAGGATAAAACAGTGACTGAAAAGGCATGTGGGTTAATCAAGAAAGTTTAATTTTATATGAGCCCTCTGTACTCCTGCTCATCATATTGTGTGAAGTGTGTTGTTTCTCCTTATAAGACAGATTTTATATCATCTTCCTCTTGGAGGAATCCACAGGATTCGATTCCTTTCATGTATTAGAGAAAAACCACTTGTACCCTCATGAGATGAGGCTCTTGTCTTCAACTAGATTCAGTTCATTGCTTGGTTACATTGTGGTAGGCCATTCAGCCCATTGAGTCTGCTCCTTCATTCATGAAATTGTGGCTGAGCTGATAACCTTTAACTCCACTTTTCTTCCTTTTTCCCCATATCCCTTGATTCCCTTTCTGATTTAAAAATTTTTCTATCTCTGCCTTGAATATGAATGACCGAGACTCTGCAGTCCTCATTGCTAAAGAATTCCATTGATTCACTACCCTCTGAAAGAAACAAAGTCCTCCTCATCTCTGTCTTAATTGGGTGATCTCTGAGAGTGCACCCTGTGGTCCGACTCCCCCAGGGTGAAACAACCCATCCACATCTATTTTGTCAAACTCCCTGAGCATCTGTGAGGTTTAGGGTCGGAATTAGGTTCCGTGCAGCTCAAGTCACAGCCTTCTACAGTAATGTAATTTAAAGTTGAAGACTCTTGAGATCAGAATTGGAAGAGAGTAGAGGTGTCAGACTGTTAGTGCTGGAGGAAGTTATAAGATAATGTGCTGCAAGACAATGGAGGAAGTTGTCAGTGAGCACTGCAGTGATGGGTGACTGGAACTTGTGAGTCAGGACATTGGCAGGTTAGATGGCGGCTGGGTTAACTGTCAGAGGCAGAGGCTGCAACTTTAGAACCTCAAAAGTTGTTCACATCGAATAACCCCAATAATGAAATTAAAATCAACTATGGCAAGATGAATTGTTGCCATTTGAAAAAATGCGCCAGGGTAGAATTGCTTTCTTAAAAAAGTGTTCACTTGGAAACTTTTTAAAATTAACTTGTATAGACATAGCTCAGTCTAATTAATACTGAGCAAATAGGTGTTGTAACTATGGTATTAAACAAAAAATTCTGTTCGATAATTACTTTCGTGGACTCTGTGTTGACATTGCATTAGTTCATGACAGCTGAATGAATAATACTTTGACTCTAGCGAGGCAAGATAGACTATATGTATTATAAGGTGGATAGTAGAACCGTATGGGGCACATAACAAAAAGCAATTCTAAGCCAAGATCTTTCTTTCCCTTAGGTTATCAACTTGAACATTCCCTTTCTCCACCACTGACAACCGTGTACCAGTTACAAGATGCACTGCAATAGCATGTCAAACATCCTTTAAAAGCACTTTCTAAATCTATCAGCTTCATGCACTCTATCCTGCAGAGTAGGTGTTGGAGAGTGGGATCTGGTTGGATGACTTATTTCTTGGGTGATAAAGACATGATAGGTCAAATGACTTTTTCTTATGCCATAAGCTTTTGGCAAATTTCAGTGGGAATGATAGTTTGACAATAAGACAACTCTTTTACTGTTTCATGCAGACTTGGATTTGAGGCAAAATTGCACAGAGATCTCAGCTGTGTAAAATTGTAAATGCCTTTGCAAAGCCACCAAACCACTGACAACAATATTAACATAGCATCTTTAACAAGATACTTGAAGTAGCAATTGTCAAATGAGGCCCAACATTTAAAGTCAGTTATAAGAAGAGAGAGTGAGATTTAGGAAAAGCTTAGGGTTCAGGCAGCTGAAGGAATGGCCATCAGTAATGGAGCAAATAAAATTGAGGATAATCATAGATAACAGATGGATGGGAACACCAACCTACCACACCTTCACACTCACACTCTCTCTCTCTCTCTTTCTCTCTCTCTCTTCCCCCCCACCCCCCTCCAATAAAAGATACACACTGACTGCCTTGGAACCATATTGCTGTTCTTCGCTGCCTCCGGGTCAACATCCTGGGACACCTCCCAAACAGCACTGTGGGTGTCCTGACGTCACATGGGCTGCAGTGGACTTTTTGAGTAGGGCTCACCATCATCATCTTGAGAGCAAATCCGGATGGGCAACAAATTCTGGCCTTGCCAGTGACCTATGAAAAAAATTTAAAAAATAATACTGAATGATATTTGAAATTCATACAGGAGTTAGTTTCTTTGAATCAATTCATTATTGTGTAGAAAGCCCATCCATCAGAAATGTGCTGTTGCTGCTTACATTGAGAGTAACACTATGCCATTCTATCAGTTTGACTAAAACAGATGCTGGTGAAATGGTTATATGTGTAGTAAATTCATTGATTATTTATAACCTTCTGTTGCATCGGATAAATGGAAATTAAACGGAAATTTCAGCTGTCATTTGTGTCAATGTTTGACATTAACTACAGGAAGTACAGTGCACTGATAATGATGTGAGACTGGCCTGGATATTCGGCTGAGCATCAGTCATCATAGGATTGTCACTCTGCTCTTATGTTTCTGTGCCCTGGCATGGCTCAGCATTTCTGGTCAGGCCTTTTGAGCCTGGAATGCAAAGCGTAAAGTCCTGCAGAGAGCTGTGTTGCAGTGCTGGAGTGTCAGGAGGTGGGAAGGCTTACCAGTACTGCTTTTTGGCAGCACCAGCTGCTGTAAGGCAAGTTCATGAATGTTAGTGAATGGGTATATGAGTGAATGGACGGTAATTAGAATGAATAGGTATGTGGATAGCTTGGTACGTTGATGAATGGATGTGTGGGTCAGGAGGGAATGTTGGGTGGTGGGAACTAGTTGGGTCAGAAGATGGGCCTATTGGGTAGTAGGCAGTTAATCAGGTGATGTCAGGGAGTTGGAGGGAAAATATGATTGAAGGGCATGGAAGGTCAGTTGTGTAGTTACCCAGGAGTTAGACTAGAATTATGCTGCCTAATATCTCCTGGGTAACAATTCAGGTCATTACATCAGAACTTTACAAAGTTTCCGAGACTTTCACAGAGGGTCCAGAGGGAGCAGGGCGGTTGCTTGTCAGAAGTTCAAACTTTCCGAGCAGTTGCCATGGCGATCAGTGCATCAGGATACCCATGAGGCTCCAAAGCAGATCTTTGGTTGTATTTGCTGTGTCCGATGATCCAGAGTCCAAAAGGTGCAGGCCGCTGTTTTTGCTTAGACTGTGAAGAGGCTGCGCCAGTTCCTGAATGTGTTGGGGTGCAAATGAATTGGCTTAGCCTGTTCTGTACAGAATGGAAACTGCAATGTGTTCTCACTGTGGTGTGGGCAATACTGGGGAGAATATTATCCCACATACAGGAATGTGGCAGCCGCAGGCAATTTGCAGTGAGAATTGACGAAAAAATATCTTGCTGCACAGGCAAATGATTAATAACATGGGTAGATATGTACAGTCTTTTTGTTTTTGCATTATGGTTATGAATGTTGCTATGTTCAACCTCCAGTGACATCATGTATTTTGCATCAGATCTCATCTCTTGCACAAAATAACACATGCTATTAGCTGGTTCCAGGACTGCCGATTTAAAAAATAAATTAGTTGTTTCTCGGCTTCTGTCTCTGTGATATTTGTACCTGATAGGACACAGTCCCAGGGCTACTGGCAGTCTTCTAGTAGTTCCAGTGACCATTGTATTTATATTAACTGAGTCAGTGAGTGATGGGCAATTCAACAGGGTGGGGTAAACGACTGGGCTCTATCTCTCCCTCACTCCATGTGAACTTTAAAACTGAAATCACTACACAGAACGTGGAGCACAGGAACACTCTATTTGCCTAATCCTCTGTATAAGTGGTGTCATACTCCACAGGAACCTTTTTCCCCTTCATTGTTCATCCAACCCCATTGATATCTGGATTTTAAGAAAAAATCTCTTTTGCATGTGTTTATCTGGCTTCCTCTTAAATGAATGTGTTATTTGGTGATTTCATTAGGAAGCAATTCAGATCATTCTCCTGAGGCTCCTATTGGGATTTATTATGAACAATTTTTTTTTGGCTACTGGGTCTGGTTTCCTCTTCAAATGACCATATCAAATTGCTTCATGATTTTAACAGCCTCGAGCAGCTCTGCTTTCTCTCTCCTTTCTATAGAGATGGGAAGCAGCCATCAGTTCAATCTTCCTGAGTCAGTGGGTCACATTGTTGCCTCTGAGTTAGAACCTTGTGCATTAAAGCCCCACTCCTGAGACGTGATCGCATCTTTTATCTGACCCCTGCTGACACACCCACCCACCCAGTTCGACACTGTTGAAGGTGCTGCCTTTTGGACATCGAAGATCCCATGTTATTATTTTAAATAGGAATTGATGAGTTCTCCCTGTTGTCCTGATCAGAATTTATCATTTTGTCCTTGTTTGTGTGCGATAACTGGCCTGGTTCATTCCCTAATTCCTCAGCCAGCATCAAAAAGCCTACCTACCTGTTACCACCTTGCTGCCTGTGAGTGTTTGCTGTGTCATAATTAGTTCCCATCATTCTTACATAATGAAGTGACTCCCCTTTAAGAGTACTGTACATGATTGGCCACAAAGTTCAATGGGGATGCCTTCTCGTAGAAACATAGAATCCCTAGAGTGCCTAGGTATCTCATGATCACAGGTGCTATACAAATGCAATTCTTTCTGCCCTCTCAGTATCCATGTGGGGGATTACTTTGTTTGCTTAATTGCCAGCAGACTAAGCCGCTGAAACCTGCCTATGGATACCAATTGGCTGCTAATATTCACAGTTGGGATGCTATTCTATACCAGTCAGTATAGCATGAATCTGCTGACTGGCTTTTTGCACAATGATTATTTTGTTTTAATAGAATCCCTACAGTGTGAAAACATGGCAATGCTTCTAGTCCCTGGATATATTTCCACCTGGTTTCTGCTTACCTAATCCTCTTACCTATTCCTATTACCTAATACTACCCACCGTGACAACATATACCCTACGATATAGATGATTGGGCATTTTCCCTGTTAATTGCACTTGGAGATACAAAGACCAGCAGGAATTCATCAGTTTGGCCTCTTCTCATAGGCAATTGTATAAGAAACAAAACAAGGAGTCAGGCTGTGGACAAAAGCCTTTCTATGCAGTTTGCTAACTGCATACTGAGTGCTTTATGGGTTGCTAACAGGTGGAGTTTGACAGTGAAGTAATGTGAATCCACTATGACAGTTCTGTTTCTGAGAGAAGTTTTGAGAATTGTAGAATAATACAGCACAGAATAAGGCTGTTCGGCCCATTGATTCATTGTTGGGTGTTTTGAGCAGTCCAGTTAGATTCACTTCTCCCTGTTTTCTTTTTCTCATATCACTAATTTATTTTGCTGTCAAATATTGAGACAGTTCCCTTTTGGAAGCTATAACTGAATAAATTTCAGTCATATACCAGTAATCACAGCACTTTGCAAAGTAATTTTTTTACAAAAGTAATATGAAATATTCAGTGTAGACACCTAATTTCATTATTATATATGTGTTACTGTTCACTCAGACCCCAGGATTTGTGGCAAAATACTGAGGATGCTGGAAATTTGAAACAAACTCAGAATGCTGACCAGCTTTATTTTGTAATAGTCCAGGTCGACCTTTCCTTACCTGGTATTAAGGGGGTGGTATAAGATGCATATGGATGTCTGAGGCTATACTGGCCATGGGATCATCCCTTGTTGCTTTCTAATCCATTCATGAATAATCTACTGGGTATTTTCAATCATACGTGGCTTCAAACAATTTACTTGGTGCTGACTAGGACTCCAGTTGCATTGCTGTTCTTGTTTGCATGTGAACCCTTCCTCATTACTGTAAGTGTGCCTCTGTCTGTATATGTTTGTGAGGTATAGTGCAGATGGAGCTGTGGATAATGAATTCTGGTGCATACTTTTCCACATTCTGCACTGCCCAAGGTGCAATAGGATTTAAGTGAGATACCAGTGCAGTGAACTTCTTTATTCTGAAATGTACATGATAAATCTTGGACTTTAGTCAGTTAATCTTCCACACCTTTGAAGGAGAATTTTGACATTTTATTTCATCTGTTTTCAGTGAGCCTTGAACTTATTTTTTTCTTTACCATTTTATTTAACTATCATTTTTTGGTCGGCTTCTGTTTCCAATATGTATTAATTAATGCTAATAGCCCACAGAGTACGTTTCTGATGACCCTCTTGTGTGTTACTGTCAAGGTGTGGAGATTGCCTGGAGCTCATTTGCTTTTCCAATTGGCTTACCAAGCTCTAAATTGAATAGTGCCTGTGGATTGCCTCTAATTTCACTTTGGTGTATGAGAGGTGAATTAAATCATGCTATGTATATAGGCAGATATATTTACACATTTATTCTGGCAGGGAATAAGTTTGAACATTGTGTGACATTCTGTGTTGCAAGTCTTTGAAGATTTTTACGTTGGTTGATCTAGCTACAGCTTCTAGAAGAGTTTATACTATTCTTTTAGTATGCAAGGTATAATCTTTTAACTTGGGAAGCAATTTTCTTTCACTATTGCAATTTTGCAGAAAAACCTCATGAAAAGAAAAATAGTTCTTGCTCTCTGAATCTATCTGTTGATTATAAGGTGCTGTGGGAAGATGCATGAGGCAAAGCAAGTATCTGTTGTTCTTGATATTTAAACAGTCTTATTTCCTTTTGGTCATTCTGTCTATGTAGATATTTAAATGCTACTTCCAAACAAACACCAGTCTCAGGGTTTATGGTTGCAATTTGTGCAAAGGTGGTTTTCTCTACAGGTTACCTTGCAGTTGACTATCAGGGTATTGTTAGTTCATGGCAGCTAATTTTTTGCTTTCAGATAGCTTGAAGGAAAGAACATGTTCTCCCTTCTCCCTCTGCTTTGTGGAACTATTTGGAGTGCTTGTTGAGGATAACATGGATATATCACAGGAAAAAGATGAATAAACGCATGAAAAAGAAAGAGATGGACGGGCATACTGATGAGATACAGTGGAGTGAGGAGCTTCATGTTGAGCATGAACACAGCGTAGATGAGTTAGGCTAAGTGGACAGGTTCCTTGTGTAAAATTCTATGCTAGTTTTAGTTTAGATTTTCACACTTTCCTGAAGAGGCTGACATAATGCTCAGGTGTAGGTCTGTTGACAGTGACCATCCTCACTTGCAATCTTGTCCAAGTGGTGTTGTGCAGACAGTTCAACTATAGATATAATCTTGGCCTCACCTGATGTGTGGGCAAAAGTTACAGCAGACCAACCTGTGTGCTGATTCGCTACATAGGGGGAAAAGGTGATGGGTGCAATTGTAATGAACACTGTGTCAATTATGCAATTTAAAATTGATCGATTTTATTTCATAAACATTTGTATTTATGAGCTATCGTATCTCAAGCTGTCTTAATATTATAAATTGGAGCCAAACATGCAACGGTTTAATTCTTACCTCACCATTCCACTGAAAGCACATTTAGCATGATGGCTTTTTGTGTGTAGAAGTGTTTGTTTTTTTTTTAAATGAACATTTCTGTTCCCAACCCATGCCTAGTTTCTTGCGTCGAATTAAGTATTATGCTGTCCCGGAAATTAATGCTTCCTTAAGGTGTTGTTATTTTAACTTTAATGAAGCGATGATAATTTCTGGGGATATTGGTGAATTCTTCTAATTCTGTGCCTGTGTGAATAAAAAATTTCCCAAACACCAATGCAAAATATTGTTACCAAATGATTCTGCCACCTAATATAGGGGGTAGTAAGACCGTGGAAACGTGGCTGCAAAAATCAATCCGTGACTCTCAAATTTCAAGAGTCGTGGAGAGAGACAATATTTTGAGCTGTCATGTGGTGGTTTATGTTGAGGGACATATTCATAGAAGTACAATTCAGATATCATCATCTCTCAAAAGGCTTAGTTCTGGAGATCCTACTGGATTTTACATTCAGAGTTTTGTCAATCATTTCTTTCCCTAACTGACCTCCTAAAGTTATGAAGTGTTCCAAATTGTGAATGGTTGCATTGGAGTGAAATAAGGAAAACCCTGTTTCCGCTGGTGTCAGGATTGTAACCAGAAAACACTGATTTCAAATAATTGGTCAAAGAACCAGAGGTGGAAATGAGAAGGGGTGTTCTTTTTAAACACAATGACTTATGATCTGAAAGGGTGGTGGAAGTAGGTTTGATAACTCCCTTCAAAAGAGAAGTAGATAAATATTTGAAAAAATAGACATTCATAGAGTTTTGGGGAAAGAATAGAGTTTCTTTAGGATTAATGGGTAGGGGTCTATTCAGGACAACTTAAGGTTGTGAAAGGCACTGTATAAATACACTTTTTTTTCTCATTTTGAATTGCCAAAAATATAATCTGGAAGAGGACCAACAGGACTTTCCTTACATTGTAATTTAGTATGTGGTTCACCATTCTGACCAAAGGCCCTTCTATGTGGTTAAATAGTTTATGAAGCAACTGTACTAGACCGAGTCACAGCATGATTGATTTTTTTTTTACTGCTTGCTTCTGCAGCCTACTGCCTGGGGTTAGGTCACTTTCTTCACAGAATTGATTTACAGCATTTCGGATTCTCGAGCCTCCTTTTTAACAGGAGAGCCATGTGAAAGTTGCTGTGTTCTTTCCTTGGCATCACACTTGATTACATTTGTTCTGCCAGCAACCACCCCCAGAAGGCAAGAGCCACCATCTTCATGAGAGGAAATCTCATGTAGGAATTGACAGCTGGCACCAGGGGCAGCAGAGCCAATACAGCATGTTCTGCTTCAGTTGACCTGGTTTACCCAGGAGCTGAGAACTGCTGTTCAATCAGGCTCAGGAGCTGCCACACAAATGAGGTCAATATTCACCACTGGGAATAGCCATCTTAGGAACCAACACAATGTGGCTGGCTTTCTATTTTGGTGCATAATGGGTCACACCCTCCACAAAAAACATCAGTGGCTGAAAGATAATGAAGCACTCGCATTGATACAGGACTTCTTATATCAAAACCTGTTGACATCACCTGAAATCCTATTGTCCATGTGGGAACATTTGTCCATGCCCTACAAACTGGTGACAGTCCTAGCTGTCCATCAACTTCTTGGTTGATTACAAACATAACTAACTGCATCCTGGTCACTGGCCCAAATGGTGATGTCTCAACTTTCAAACTTCCGTGAAAAATCTGTACAGCCACTTCTGGACAAGCCAGGGAAGATGTGTCCGCAAGTGGAAGACAAGAAACGCCTCAAAATGTGATTGTGGACATTCAAGTCAGACCTTTGCATCACAATCATTCACACTGCATCAGCTGAAACCCAGCAATAGGTTGTCAAACAATATCGAATGATAACTGTTTCTCAGTGATGCAGATAAAAAGTAAACAACATGGTGAATGAGCCAATGGGGAATGTCTGATGGAGACTGGTTAGAAGTAAATGATCCTTGATGTAGTTAAGTGGAGTCCCAGAGCATATGGACAAATCCCAAAGCATCTGGACAAATGTGCTGACCTTTGTTTCAGGTTGCAGTGCGAGACTAATGGGAGTTTGAGATTAGGCTATTCCAATATTTTTTGTTGTATTTGCCTGTCCAACAGGAACAAGATCAATAGAATAATATTTAGTAGGCTTGTAGCAACCCAGTAATTTTGGATGTGTACAAATTAGCTAGTTTTTGCCATAACTTAATGGGCCATTGCTTATGCTGCACTCTCGGGCTGTATCTCCAAGTATCTCATCCAGGCCTTTGTTACCTCTAGATTCAACTGTTCCATTGCCAGCCTCTCTCTCCGCACTTTCTCTTCATGCTTTAGTTCATTTCAAAGCTCTACTGTCTGACCGCTGACTTTCACCAAGTCTCCTCACCCTCTGTTTTCACTGACTTGCATTAGTTGCTGGTCTAGCAATGACTCAATTTTAAAAAGTTAATTCCTTGTGTTCAAGTCACACTAAGGCCTCACTTCCCTATCTCTGCAACTTTCCCCAGCCCCAACACCCAGCAATATTGCCCATCTCCAACTTTAGTTGTATTATCATTACTGGCAGTGCTATTAGCTGTCTGGCAACTAAACTCTGGAATTCCCTTCTGAGACCTCTTATACAGTTATAGAGCTGTACAGCACAGAAACAGATCCTTCAGTCCAACATGTCCATGCTGACCAGATATCCTGAGCTAACCTAGTTCCATTTGCCAGCATTTGGCCCTTATCCCTCTTAAACCCTTCCTTTCATATAACCCTCTAAATGACTTTGGAAAGCTGTGATTGTAATAGCCTCCATCACTTCCTTTGGCAGCTCATTCTATACATGCACCACCCTCTGCATGAAAAAGCTGCCCCTTAGATGCCTTTGTAAATCTTTCCTGCTCTCCTTAAACCTATGTCCTCCAGTTTTGGACACCTCCACGCCGGGGAAAAGACCTTGGCTATTCACCATATCTACGCCCCTCATGATGTTATGAACTTCTATAAGTTGATCTATCTCCCTTACTGTTCTGCTTGTGAGGCACTCCCTAAGACCCATTTCCTTGACTAATCTTTACATCTCTTAACTTAGTCATCTCTTTATGCTGCTTTAGTGTCAAAATTGGTTTCATAATACACCTATGATGCACTTTTGGGATATTTTACCACATCAAAGGTTTGGTATAAAGGATGTGACATGAGTTTATAGCGCATAGATCTTTCTAGCCAGCAAGAAGCAAACAAGATATATTGATTTAGCATTTGCAAATATCCCACAGAGGTCCTGCGACAGGGGGTTCTTAAAGTGTGATACATGGACCACTGATGATCTGTGTGGCATTTTGGCAACAAAATAATGAATAACTGTTTTGCTTGCCTAGAAAGTGGACAATCATTGTGAATTCTCATTCTTTCAGGTTGAGTGTTTTTGAAGAGGTTTAAAATGTCAAATAAAGGGGAAGAAACTTGTTCACACAGGATACCAATTCTAAGTTTTAATGAATTTTAATTCAAGTGATGTGGTTAGTTCAGAATTTATTGTCCATCTCTAATTTATTGTCCATCACAGAAGGTGGTGATGAACTGTTGTCTTGAATCATTGTGGGTATGTTCGCTGAGCTGGCAAGTTGATATGTCAGATGTTTTGTCCCCTGTTGAGGTGACCTCTTCAGTGCTGTGGAGCCTCCTGTGCAGCAATGCTGTGCTGTACTGTCTCTTCTGGAATTTTTTTGGTTCTGTTCCTGCTGCTTCCAGTTGCCGGTACCAGTTGTTTGTTGTAGTGGCCGGTGTATTCGGTCGAGGTCAATGTGCTTGTTCATGGAGTTCTTGGCTGAGTGCCGTGCTTCTAAAAATTCTCTGGCTGTGCTCTGTTTAGCTTGTCCTATGATCGTTGTGTTGTCCCAGCCAAATTTGTGGACCTTGTCATCTGAGTGTATGGCTACTAGGGACAGCTAGTCATGGTGTTTACTGGCAAGTTGGTGTTCATGGATGCTGATTGCTAGTTGTCTGCCTGTTTACCTTTATATTGTGTTTCGTGCAGTCTTTGCGTGGAATCCTGTAAATTATATTAGTCTTGCACATGATGGGTAGAGGGTCCTTTTTATCTTGGTGAGTTGTTGTCTGAGTGTGGCTGTCAATTTATGCACTGTCGTGGATCCTAGTGGTTGGAGAAGTCTGGCTGTCAGTTCCGAGACCTTTTTTATATAAGGTAGAATGGCTAGTGTGTTGGGTCATGGCATGTCCTCATCATGCTGATTGTCTGCTAGGCATCTGCGGATGAAGTTGCGGGGATATCTGTTCTTGGTGAATACTTTGTAGAGGTATTCTTCTCTTCGTAGGTCGGGAGTGCCCTTTTGAACAGGCTCCTACTGCAGCTTCTCTTGTATGTATTTTGGTGGTTGCTGTTGTAATTCAGGTCCTGGTTGGTGTGTGTGGTTTTCCTGTACACTTCTTTTTGTGGTGCATTCACCGTTCTGTGTTCTTTCTGCAATCACATCCAGGAATGGGAGTTGATTGTTGGCTTCCTCTTCTCACATAAATCTGAGTATGGTGTTGATAATCCAATGTGTGTTCTCAATATCTGTTCTCTTTATGATAACAAAAGTGTCATCTACGTAGGTCCTACAGGGACAAAACCTCTGCAAATCAACTTCCCAGCTCAGCGAACATAACCAAAACCATGACAACCAGCACTCGAACTACAGAACTTTACATAAACCTTGTTGCCTTGAATTTCTGCACACCTGCAGTTCTGATAGGAAGAGAGTTCCTGGATTTTGACCCAGTCACAGTGAAGGGTAAGTGAGTATAGTTCAGTCAGGATGGTGTGTGACTGGAGGGGAACTTGCATGCATTGGCTACCCTTGTCAATGGATTACTTGCCTAGTCCATGATGCCACTAGATTGGAGTCTAAAATCAGTATGATGAATGATGACATGTGTCTGAGAGCCTGATGAGTCTTACTCTGTAATTTTTATGAAGTGCGATGACCTGTGACCTCTGACGAGCACTCTGATACTCCACTGACGTGTGTTGTTCTCTCTTGGCCTTACACACACGTCAGTCTGCGTACACCCTGGAGAGTAGGCATTTGCAGATGGTGTTCCATTATCCTCTAACTCTCTTATAAAATGTTCGTAACCTTTTTGACCTTAATTAGATTGTACCTTCTAAAAAGACACATCTCATATTTTGACACGAGAGAAACTTTACAAGATCGTGGCTTCATCAAGCTTCTATTTTACGTTGGATCAATTTTTCCTCTGAAGTTACTTTGTAAAATTAAATGTACTGACTTGGAGTGTTGGAGAAACTGAAAGACCATTCAGCTCCTCAAACCTGTTACATTAGGAGCTTCTTGGATGCTTGTGATTACAAAGTAAACACCAGTGAGCTGCTTAATATTGGGTAAATATTTACCAGCCCTCTAGGAAAGGTTGGGAGATGAGGGAGCATGGAAAGCAGCCATGGATGGTAGAGGTGGAGTAGCCCCCTCTTCCATTGCAGTACCATCTCATCATCAGCGGGAAAGGTGATGGATAGGTCAGAGGCCAGTTGAATACCAATGGTGTTGGATCCACTACATGGAGACACTGTCAGATAAAGTTCAAAGGTCTTATCATTCACGTTTTATGAGGGGTTATGGGAATGATGACCTTCCTATTAGAGTACTTTACTTGAAACAGTCATTCCTATGGCAACGGTACCACCTATCCTCAGTGAAAACAGTACCCAAATCAGGTGATTTGACTGACAGGCCCTGGCATTCCCCAGGTCTCTGTCTGGTTGAGTGGAGACTCATTCCAGTGCAGATCTGTACCTCTCTGATCCAGCTTCTGACCTCACGTTTGACCCAATATCTCCACATGTGGCTTGAGGTCAAGTTTTGGTTTGATAATTTTCTCAACTTCTTTATATACAGGAGTTAGTCCAGACTCTCAAAATTGGCTCTTTCTCTCTCCACCTGCTGATGCTGCCAGAATTTCTCCGGCAATCTGTTTGTTTCAGATTTCTAGCATCTGCAGTATTTTGCCTTTACGTTCTTTCTTAGTCCATGGTCCAAAAATGCAAGAAATAAAAAGATGCCTTTCCAAATTTTTGTATTCAATGACTGATTCGCGAATTACAAAAATGTGGATATATTAACATGTGCTGATTCGATCTGAGAAATACCAAGGGGCAGAAAATGATAGTGGGGTTTGTAAATAGACATCCATTGTATAGTGGGAACATTGGGGAAGACATTAAGCAGGAAATTGGAGATGCAAGCAATAAAAGTACAGTTGTAATTATGGGTGACTTTAATTTGCATACAGGTTAATTAAATCAGATCAGTAACAATACTATAGAGGAGGAATTCCTGCAATGTGTCCAAGATGGTTGCTCAACATGTTGATCCAGACGACAAACTGGAGGACAGGCCATCCTAGACTCTGTACTGTGTAATGAGAATGGAATAATTGGCAGTCTAGCTAAGCAAGACCCCTTAGGGATGACTCACAATATGATAAAATGCTTTAAGATGGTGATGGCATAGTTGATTCTGAGACTAAGGTCCTGAATCTAAATAAAGGATACTAAAATAGTATGAGATGTGAGCTGGCTGTGATAAATTAGGGAGTATTACTTAAAGGGTGATAATAGATAAGCAAGGGCAAATGCCTATTGAGTGCATGAAGGACCTGGAAAAATTGTCTATTCCTGTCTGGCACAAAAATAAAATGGGAAAAATGGTCTGGCCTATGGCTAATAAGGGAAATTAGGGGTAGTATTAGACCCAAGGTAGGGGTGTACAAATTGCTCTAACAAAGCTGGAAAGCTGAGAATTGGGAGTAGTTTAGATTTCAGAAAAAGAACACAAAGGGATTGATTAAGAGGGGAAAAATAGAGTATGAAAGTAAACTGGAAACATTGAAATTGATCATAAAAGTTTCTATAGGTATGTGAAGGGAAAAAGAATGCTAAAGACATATGTAGGTCCCTTTACAGTCAGAAACAGGGAATGCCTTTTATGGAAATGAAAAAAAAATGGCAGATCACTTCAATGCTTATTTTGGTTTTGCCTTCATAAGGGAGGGCACCAAGAACATCCCAAAAAATTGGATGGTCGAGTGAGGAAGAAGAACTAAAGTAAATCAGTATTACTAGGGAAATAGTGTCAGAGAGATTGGGGGAATTCAAGGCCAACAAACCTCCATGGTCCAGTAATCTACGACCAGAGTATTTAAGGAAGTGGCCCAAGAAATAGTTGATAAAAGATGACCACCATTGCAAGTATCTATAGACTCTAGAACAGCGCCTCTGAATTGGTGGGTAGCTAATGTTAACCCTAATGATATTCTCTGCCACAGAAAGTAATTGAGGACAAAACATTAAATGTTTTCAAGGAGATTTATAAATATCTGAGAGAGATATCTCATGGCTAAAGGGATTAAAGGGTATGGGGTGAAAGTGGAAATAGGGTACTGAGTTCAATGATCAGCCATGATCCTATTGAATGGCAGAGCAGACTTGAATGGCCAAAAGGCTCACTTCTGTTCCTGATTTCAATGCTTCTTTCTAGATTCAGAGGTTAAGGTGATCATAGGTTTATTTTGCAGATAGGGATTCTTGTTTTGAAATGTCAATCCTTCACAAGTCAAGCAGAGGAAGCATTGGACTTTTCAATGCCCCATTAATTTCATCACCCCATTAATCTGTTTCCAATGCTTTAATTCCCTTTGCATTAGTCAGTACTGCTTCTGAAAAATCTCTCAACAGTTGTGAGAAGGAACGATGATTAGGGAGATGTTCATACCTGCTCAGTGAGCAGGTCGGGCCAGGCAGTAATAGACGCGTTGTGCAGTGCAAGAATATTTGCAAATGATGCATGACAAAACCGCTTGGAGCACAGCCAAGCAAAATTGGCATCTCTACTTCCACCTGGAACTTGTCTGTCTCCACTGTCAAACCTGTCACTTCAAAGTTTTCCAAGCTTGCCTTTGGCCTTTTCCCATATTGCTCTCGAGTGCACAGGAGTGTTCATTACTTTCCTACAAGTGTAACTACATTTTTAACAAGTCCTTCAATTGGCTACAAATCACTTTACCTCCTCTAGTGCTTTTGATAGCCACTGAAGAAATGCAAGTCTTTAGTTTTCTTAAAGGTGACACATAAATTAAAGTTGTTGCATGATACTTTGGAGTCTTAAAACAAAAGGGAGAACTGCTTTGGTGTAAGCAATTTCTTTTCAAATCGTTTTGAAACCATGGGAAAGCCCATTTCGAAGCTTCCTCAAAGATGTTATTGATTCTGGTAAGTCTTGACTTCTCTGGTCATGAGAACTTTAGGACATGCATAAACTTGCATTACGTTCTGCAAAGTTCAAATTTTTGGACTAGTATTTAGCTCATCTAATTCCCTTATATACTTACTTCCCTTTTTCAACTTTTATTTTTTTTCCCAACTTTGTTAGAAGCAAACTGGACAATCAAGACTAGCTTCTGCATTTACTTTTGCAGTCAGATTGAATACCTGTCACACTTGCGACCAGCTAAGCACCGGTGTTAAATAGGGGAGCCTAGAGTGGAGCTGTTCCAGAAGGTGTTAGTGGAAGATCCAGTAAAATTACCTGGTTATCACCCCCTCACAAAGTTCTCCGAGTGCTGATTGCAACATTCCTTGTAACGTTGATTGTAATGTTGTTTTTTGATTGGTTACTGATATCCCTAAACATGGGGAGGGGCCGATGGATAGCTTTCATTACTGACCTGTAATTGTCACCTGTGGGTGTATTCGGATGTAGATTGTCTTTCTTTGGAATAAAGTTAATGTTTAACATACAGGAATTTTGGAACAAAAAGAATAGAATTGAGGATATCCCTTATGGCTAGATTGCCTTCTGCTGTGTTTTGCTTTTGTTAAAATTATACAGTGTATATTCAGGCAGGACCATCTGCAGTGAGGTTCCTGGAAAACCTGAGATAAATGGCTTGCTCAATGTTTTGGGATGGTAATGTATAACTTCTGCGGGAAACATTTTGCATTTCTCAGGTTGATTGAAGAAAGGAATGATGTAAATCCACACAATTGCAATGGGAAATCCTTGTGCGTTTTTCACCTGTGCTGCAGTAATGAGATGTGTGTTTTGGGTAAAATGTTTTTTTCTAGTACTAGAATTATTTTTGTGTTAGATTTTTAAGGAGATTCGAAGGCTTCTAGTTAGCAACCAGTTTGTCTCCTAAATGGGCACAGCATAGACATTAATAAGACCATAAGGTGTTGGAGCAGAATTAGGCCATTTGGCCCATTGAGTTGCTTCTGCATTTAATGAGATTGAGGTTGATCTGATGATTCTTAAGTCCACTTTCCTGCCTTTCCCCTATAACCCTAGATTCCGTTGCTGATTTAAAAATCTGTCATACTCAGTCTCCAATATTCTTCTTGACAACGTTTTGCTGTAAAGAATTCTGTAGATTCCATTACCATGTAAAATAGAGAATTCCTCCTCATCTGTCTTAAATGGGAGACTTAAGTAACTTCTCCTATCACTATTCTGTATTTTGTCTCGAAAATCTTCTAGCAATTCAACAGCTACTGGCATGACATAGCACCTTTTAATGTAGAAACATTTTCAAAGCCAAGTGTTCTCACAGTGGGCACATGTTGTCTCTTCTTTTGTGAAAGTCTTGTCTTTGTAACCATGGCAAAAAACCTCCATCAATTCTAAGCATCTTTTCAACAAAAATAAATCTGTGTTTGTTCTTCAATGCCAACGTCTCATAAACCCAGATGAATTTTGATCTTTACCCTCAATGAATTATCTTCCATTACTAACACCTTTTTGTCAACTTTTTGTATTCCTGTTCTGTAATTTCTAGGTTTTCACCTTGTGCTGTATTCAGTACCATTCAAGACAGACCGATTTGCATTAATCATAATTTCTGCTTCAATCCACTCAAGTGAATGTCAAGGTATTTTACAGAGTATCTCTGCATATGTTACAGGAAAGAACTGAGAGGGTTTCCTCAAAGAAAAATGAAGGCTGACGGTTGACCTAATGGAGGTCTTTAAAATTAAGAAAGGTTTTGATGGGGTGGGAACAGAGCAAATGTGCCCTCTGGTCAGGTAAAGTATGATGAGAGACTGAAAATATAACATAGTCACCAAGTAGTCCAAAAGGGATTTTAGGAGAAACTACTTTATTCAAAGAATGATCAGAACGTTGAACGAATTTGGTTGAGGGTAATAGTCATGATTGATTTTATGGGGAAATGGCATAAACTTCTGAGGGAGAAGGAGAGAAAAGGTTACAATGGTGGATTTAGATGAATACTGGTGGAAGAGGTTCAAGTTGATCCTTAATGCTAGTAGAGACTGTTTTAGTTTCAGTGACCTGTTGTTATGCTAGAAACTTATACTCCTGAACACCCCATCCTTCTAAATAATGAAAGCAATGGTGCTCTGCCTGCCTTTTGATTTGCAGCTTCTGCAAACTTGAGTTCATTCAAATTTCTGCTGCCCATATCCTAACTTGCAGCAAGAGTGTTCATTCATCACCCCATTAATCTGTTTTGGTTCTCAGTTAGAAGTGACGTCCTTGTTTTTAAAATCCTTCCATTGCTTCACCATTCTCGATCTTTGTAACTATCTCCAGCCACACTACCTACTGAGCTCTCTAGACTGCTCCAATTTCGGTTTTTACTGCATCTCTGGTTTTAATTGCTGCATCATTGGTGCCATGCCCTCTGTCACCAAATCCCTAATCCCTGAAATTCCCTTTTTGAATCTTTTACAAACCACTGCCTTCCTATCTCCATATTGAAGACACTCCTTAAGAAGCTACCTTTGATCGTCTATCCTAACATCACCTCATTGTGGCATTCTTTCAAATCTACTTTGGTGTTCTTATGAAACACTTCAGGTTGTTTAACCACATGCAAAGCACTATGTACATATATATTGCTGCTGTTCAGTTTCGACCATGGGGAGGTTGGGTCATGTATCAGCTCCTGTGTTTACGCCAGCTTACCCCATTGTACACATGGGAATTGTCTTATACTGTAATGTGATCCTTACAAGCGACAACGTGAAAAGTGAAACCTTTAGATTCATTCTGTCTGGGCCAATATCAATACCTGATGTTGACTGCACAAGGTACAAAGTGAGGACACAATTGTGATAGGAGCCAGTGCTGAAAAATACTACCTTAAAATTTATTGTCTGTGGTTCGATTGGGATTTGCAAAGCTTTAACATGGGTCAGGATTCAGATGACTTTCTGACTGAACATTGGTCAGTTTTTGAGGTTTGATAACATCTAATGCTGTGACCTCTGTTGCAATGTTCAAACTCCAAACCTGGCCTCATCTATTTTAACCCTTTCATTCCATCTTTTTACTTTAATGCTTATATTATCCAAGGTTTTGATGTGACTAAATTAGAAGAAACTGTTTTGACTAGCAAGAGAATTCTGACAAACTTAAGATCATTGAAAAAATAACCAGTGAGGAGCTCAGGAGAACGGGGAGAGGCTGAATAATCTGGGGCTGTTTTCCCTGAAGTGTTGGAGGCTGAGGAGTAACCTTATTGAGGTTTATAAAATGACGTGGGGCATAGATAGGATAAATAGACAAAGTCTTTTCCCTGGGGTGGGAGAGTCCAGAACTAGAGGTTTAGGGTGAGAGGGAAAATTTTAAAAGGAACCTGGGGGTAACTTTTTCAGCAACTTCATTGCTGGCCATGCCCTCTGTCACCAAATCCCTAATCCCTGAAGTTCCCTTTCTGAATCTTTTACAACCCACTGCCTTCCTATCTCCTTAATCGTCTATCCTAACATCACCACATTGTGGCACTCTTTCAAATCTACTTTGATGTTCTTATGAGGGTGGTGCATGTATGGAATAACCTGCCAGAGGAAGTGGTGGATGCTGGCACAATTACAATATTTAAAATGCATCTGGATGGGTATATACATAGGAATGGCTTAGAGAGATATGGATCAAGTGCTGGAAAATGGGACTAGATTATGTTAGGATATCTGGTCGGCATGAACTAGTTGGACCGAAGGGTCTGTTTCCGTGCTGTACATCTCTATGACTCTATGACAGGTTAGGCAATGGAAGCAGATTCAAAAGGGAATTGGATAAATGCATTGACTGAAAATTTTAAGCCCTTGAAGGGGGTTGGGGGCAGTTGATTGGATAGTTCTTTTTAAGAGCTTAAAAATGTGTTGCTGGAAAAGTGCAGCAGGTCAGGCAGCATCAAAGGAGAAGGAGAATCGACGTTTCGGGCATAAGCCCTTCTTCAGGAATGAGGAGGGTGTGCCAAGCAGGCTAAGATAAAAGGTAGGGAGGAGGGACTTGGGGGAGTGGTGCAACGACCCTCTCCCAAGTCCCTCCTCCCTACCTTTTATCTTAGCCTGCTTGGCACACCCTCCTCATTCCTGAAGAAGGGCTTATGCCTGAAACGTCGATTCTCCTTCTCCTTTGCTGCTTGACCTGCTGCGCTTTTCCAGCAACACATTTTTAAGCTCTGATCCCCAGCATCTGCAGTCCTCACTTTCTCCTAGTTCTTTTTAAGAGGCTGACAAAGGTACAACGGCCCAAATGGCATTCTGTGCTGTATCATTCTAATCAGTATTGAGTGTTTCTGATAAGGTTTATGTTTTCTCCACTATACTTCAAATACTAGAATGATTGCTGTGTTAGGGTTTTATTTGGAAGTTGAGTTTGCGTATTCCAGTGAGAAGGTTGGTCAGGCCCATCCCTAGCTCTAGAAAACAGGAACAAAGTCCCCATGATTTCTAAAAAAAATTGATATTGTAATGAATGAGAACAAAGCCTTGAACTGTATCACAGCATAAGTTATGTCAGGTGTTGGAAAAAGCAGGTAAGGAAAACGATTATATAATCTCCAATTAAGATAGTTCTATGAAGGCAATAAATTAATTTAATGCTATTTAACTTGATGTGAACAAATTTGAGTGTGGTGTTTGCTTGAAATTGCTCTGCAAGGTCCTGGTATAACTCTGGTGAGGCTCACCTTCCACCAGTTTCAATAGGATTTCGAGTGATTTCTCCCAAAACATTTTATATTGAGGATTTAATTAAAATAAACTATTGGTATGACTTGTCAGCTGTGACTCAATGGGTAACATTTATGTCTGTTTCCCCCCCCCTCCTTGTTAGAAAGTTGTGGGTTTGTAAACATTGTTCCTGAGACCGGAGTACCTAACCCAGGCTGATCCAGGCACTGCAGAGATGAGGGGGTGCCCCACAGTTGGGGTGGGTGGTGCTGCTATAATTTTTGGAAGAGTTAGTGAGCCCAAGGCCTGCCTGCTCTTTCAGGTGGGTGTAGAAGATTCCCCAGCCCTTATTTGAGGAGAATTAGGAGAGGTTTTCTGGTTATTCCAGCCTATGTTGCACATTATTGTTAATGGGAGCTTGCTTGTGCAGACCGATTACAGCATTTCCTACTTTTACAACAGTAACTATACTTCAGAAGCATTGAATAGGCTGTGATGTATTTTGGAGTATGAAGAGTACTAGTACAAGTCCTTTCAATGTCCGTTGTTGGGGCAGACTTGGATTTTTGCTGTGATTTTTATTTTAAACAAAAGCCTGGTTGCAAATGTCCCTTAGTATTTTATGGGATTTAAGTTTTCATGTTCTGACCTAAATAAATCCAATGCAGTTTTGATAATCTGGATTATGTGAGATTGGTATGTTAATATCTGAACTTTAGCTAGCTCAGTGCATACGGGTAATGTTCATGAATGTGGCCGAGAGGATATGTCTGCTCTGAGGAATTTGAGAGAATATTAGCGCTGGAAAGTGAAGCAGGGTGAAAATGTATCTGTGAAAGATGCCATTCCTATTGCTTTCATTTTGGTTATGGTCTTGAAGTTAGGTAAATATCAATGGCTCTTTGTCAATATGACTTTAACACAGACAGTAACAGTGCTATTTATATTTTGCCCAAGCTAGTAAAACACCAGGGAGCCAATTAGAATGTGAAGCATTATAATTGGCAATTCCACCTTGTTCTTAACTGTAATCCACATGCCAAGCATATCCTCCAGGGCAAGCTGTTGTATTTCCATGCCCCTTTTACTCACTAGATAGAGCCAGTGAACCCTGTATTGACAATAAGATGTGTTTATAAAAACTGTTAAACAACAGGAATTCTTTCATAACTTCTAACTTTTTTCAAAGTAAACATTTCAAGCACAAATAGTGAGGATTGGTCGAGTGCACATACCTCCATTAGACTATTGAAACAGCTGAACCCAAATTGCTGACAGAGAACTCTAGCTCTTTGATCTCCTCTGTCAACTGCGTGATGTCTATTTATACAAGTTAGAGGTTTCAAGCAGTAATGGATTGTGCTATTGATACATGATGATGTCAATCGTGAAATTTGTAGCTTTGCATTAAGGGTCTGTGAAGACATGGAGGGGCAATCCTTAATGTGGGAATTATGAACAGCCTATGGTGTATGCTGGGGACATAGCTTGGCACAGGGGTTATGAGAAGGCATGGGCAGTGTTTTAAGGGATCAGGAGATGTTAAGGGTGAATGTTAGAGGGCCCTATTGTTTTCATTATAACTGCAATGAAATGCCACACTATCACAAACCTTTTATAAATAGCTGGCCCTGGCATCCCAACTCTGTGAATGCTTCTGAACTTTTACCCCTGATGGGACAGCTTGAACCCAGCCCACCATCATGAAGATCCTAATCTTGCAGGCACCTTCTTCTGAGGCAGAATGGTTAGTTTGGGACATTTCCTATTGCCTGCAAGCTGACATGGTGAAAATCCAAGCCGTAAATGCACCTCGCATAAGAATCTGATGGGGGTAGGATGGGGAGTTTGGGAGTAAACTTAGTTTTAACCAGGTTATGAACTGACACACCCATAAACAGGCAAAATTATACAGCTGAAAGACCGGAAGTTGACTATATTATCGTAATCTCTGAGTAGTCAGTGGAGGGTGATTGAGAAGGCTCTCTGTTGGTAAGTTTTTAATCTCAGACAAAGTGCATTATTATTTACATGATTTGCTGTAAATTTTAACTGATGTGTATACCCTCTGCATCACATTTCTAGTACTTAGTGTGTGTTTTTACATTGATTCATGTGGATCTCTTGATCAAGTGGAAATATTAATCAACTGGCACAGTCCTGTTCAAGTAGGTGCCAGTTAATGATAAGCAGAGCAGTGTCCAAATTAATCCTGTTTGCATTGTCTCAACCCAGGAGCCTGGTCTTGACTTCTGTGATTAGCAGTGCATAGCTAAGTTTTTCATGAACTCAGAAGCTGTGATATTGGAATTTAATGAAAAGGTTAGTGTTGGGATTGCAGGGTGAGATGACTCCATTGGTGAAATTTCCAATAGTAAATTTGTAGCACTCTTATTGCAGCAGGCAAGTGTATGAAGAGGTTTTTTCAAGGTGACTAAAATGGTTGCAGCAAAGGAGAGTTGGCCTTGGCACTCTTTGTTCTGTTAACGAATGTATTTGAATGATTTCTTCAGTAAATATTGAAACAAGTCCATTAGATATCAAACTTGTTTATAAATGCCTTACCAATGGCTGTAATCCTTTACAACACCGTTCTCAACTTCTGTCAAGCAGTTGTGCCCCACCCATACTTCAGGTTTAAGATGAAGTGAGGAATGGTACAAAGGTCAATTGTTGATTAACTGTGGCTTTTTATTCCCCTTGTGGTTCTTAGTCCATTTGTCCCAGTAAGAGTTAGTACTGTCATTGAAAAAGTGGAGAGGAATTTATTTTAAGATTCACGCCCAAGGCCTTTTTTAAAATGTGTTCTCTCTCTCTCTCTCTCTCTCTCTGTCTCTCTCTCTCCTCCCCCTCCCCACCCCCCCTTTCTCTTACCCATCCCCACCACATTCTGAAGCATATATAAATTTCTGTTTAATAATAGTTTGTCTTCCATGCTTTTAAAATCATTATCAAAATAGAATTGTCAGGCATCCAAACTTCACAAAGGCCTGCTCACACATCACCCCTGTGCTCGATGGCTTACGTTGGCTTCCAGTTAAACAATACCTGGATCATAAAATTCACATCCTTGTGTTGAAATCTCTCTTTGACCTCCCCTCTCCTCATTTCCTCTGATAAAATGGTCCATTACATACTCCTTTGTTTAAGACAGGAATCAAACAAGGTTCTGTCATCACCCCAACGCTCTCTCTCTTTCAATATTCCTAGCTATCACGCTCAGACTAGAACAAGCTCCCTGCTGGATTGCAACTTAGTTATCAAATAAGTAGTAAATTATTTAATCTCCGACTGTGTGTGTTTATTTGAAGGTTTCAACATCAAACGTGTTGTACCACCCAGTCATGCTCCCTATCTTACAGCATGGGGGAGGTGAAATAAAGGAAGTGCACAAGGGACATGTCTGGAATTATTCCGTCATTGTTGTCTGTAAAAGATACTACATACCAAGTGGGAGAACAGACGCAGCAATATCATGTCCTCTCGTAAACAGGCACAGAGGCTACAATCATTTCACCGTTAATATCATTGCATTGGTCATACATTTCAGATATCAGATATCGGGCTTCCAAAGCTTAGTGGTCTTCTCCCAGCTCAGTCAGGGGAGATTGACCAGAGGGCACCAGAAGCAAGCAAAAGATATGCTCAAAGTACGCAACGTTGGTATCTCCTGGGAGACTGATTCCCTGGATTGAACTAGATAGAGACTGTGTATATGGGTCAGGTGTAGACATTTTTGAGAACCAAAGATGACAAAATGAAAAGGGAAAGTGAAGGGCAAAAAGATTCTTTGGGTTCAGTAACACAGGATAATCTCAAAGATTATTCTTTTCTGTAACGATTGGCTCACCATCAGTCAACATGTAACAACACACTTCTCTGAGGTAGCACGATTCTTCAGATTAAAAATAAGTTTAAAGAAAAAAGTAGTTTTGCATCAGCCTGCTCTCTCGGAAGAAGAGAGATCGCCATGCATTGTCATCAAGGGAATCAAGCTGAATCTCGTCATGCAATTTAACTATTTGGGGGAGCATCGTCTCATCTGATGTGCCATAGACCCGGAAGTTGACAGTAGACTATAAAGTAAACAGTGTATTTGGCAGACTCTGTACAAATGAGTGTGCACTACCCACAAGTTTATAACACAGACCAAACTCTTAAGCGTGCAAAGGTGTCATCCTCACCACCCTTTCTGTGTGTTACTGAGATATGGTTCTGTACCACTGTCATATATGCCTTGCAGAGCATTTTCACCGGCACTGGGTCCACAGCATCTTCAACATCCACTGCATCACAAACATTCAAGTCTTGTGAACCACTAAGTTCACTGGTATCATGACCATTCTCCTACAAATCTAATTATGTTGGGCAGATGACATGACCTAAGACAATAAGAACAAGGAGCAGAACTAGCCCATTCAAGCCATCAAATTTAACCATAATTCAGTGAGCTCATGGTTGGTTTGATAATCCTCGACTCTACTTTCCTGCCCTTTCTCCACAACCCTTGGAACAGGCCCTTCCACCAATCAAGGCTTTGCCGATTCCTATTCCTTATTACATACTCTACTTATTGTCAAGGCTGAGATAGCCAGACTTTTAATGACGCAGCTCAACAGCTCTCTGTAGTAAGGAACTCCACAGATTCAATGCCCTTGGGCAAAAACAAATCCTCAACTTTGTCTTACCTGTGCAGCTCCTTACACTGAGATTATGCTCTTTGGTCCTAGGCTGTCCCACAGAGGCAAGAAAACTTTCCAGATCTACCCAGTTGAGTTCTCTAAGAATCTTGTATATGAAAATAAGGTCTCTTCTCATTCTTCTCAACTCCAGTAGGTCCAAGCCCAACCTTTTGAACCTCACCTCATAAGACAGTCCCTCCATTCCTGGGCTCGGGTCTGCAAGCTTTGCCTGGATTGCTTTTAAATCCCGTGTCTCTTTTCTTGGATATGGGAATGAAAATTGTTCACAGTATTCCAGATGTGACCTGTACAGTTTCAGCAATTCCCTTTGAAATAAAGGCCAACATTCCACTTGTTTTCCCATTACCTGTGGAAGATGAATGCTAACCTTTTGTGATTCATGGAAAGGACTTGCAAATCCCTCTGCTCTGTAGTTTTCAGCAGTCTTTCTCCATTTGATTAATATTCAGCTCTGTATTCTTCTGTATTCAAAGTGCATAACCTCCCATTTTCCCACACTTTATTCCATCTGCCAAGTTTTTGCACCCTTGCTTAATCTGTCTGTATCTCTCTGCGGGCTCCTTTTGTGACATCCTCACCACTTGCCTTCCCACCTTTTTTTTGTCATTTTTGTGTTCCCTGGATAGATGATAGTTGTCTGCTAAAGCTTGTATGTGCAGAGGGCTGAACAGTAGTGAATGGAATAGGAATGCCCCATGCAAATGTTTAAAGGACATCCTTAGGAAGTTCATCTGTGTGACCATTGACCATCGTCATTGGGAAGGACAAAGCATTGATTATGTTGCTTGACACTGCTGCATCAGGAGTGCTACAGACACTTTTTTGAAGAGTGTGTGTGTGTGTGTGTGTGTGTGTGCGTGAGAGAGAGAGAGAGAGGGGCGAGAGGATAGATTGGCAGGGTGTGGTCAGCATGACTACGGAAGGTTTGAAGCAAGGATTTTAATATGTATGGAGTGATGGAAGACTGGGATTTAAAGTCGTAGAGATGTACAGCATGGAAACGGACCTTTCGGTCCAACTCGTCCATGCCGATCAGATATCCTAACCTAATCTAGTCCCGTTTACCAGCACTTGGCTCATATCCCTCTAAACCATTCCTATTCATATACCCATCCAGATGCCTTTTAAATGTTGCAATTGTACCAGCAAACAATGTAAGAGCTTCTAAAGTATGCAAAAAGGAAATGCTTGGTATAGACAAACATAGGCCCTTTTCAGTCTGGAATGGGGGCATTGATGATGGAGAACAATGAAACGGCAGAGTAATCAAACAACTACTTTTCTTATTTGTCTACAGGAGTCACAAAAAGCTTCTTGAAAGTGCTAGCCAAACTCCCCTCTAATCTGCCTGGGTGTGCATGCCCACGTTCGCTCTGAGGGTCTGTGCACTGTGGTCAGCATGCTGACCTCATTAGCAGCATTGACCTTCCATTCTGGAAGTCACTGCTGTGTGTGGTCCTTGGAGGTTTAGAAAAGAAATATAAGAGTGAGAATGCTGGTGCTACGGTCCTTTGGGAAGAAGAAATTTGAAGAAAATTATTATCAGTGTAAGAATAAGTTAGGGCTGGAGAAATAAACGGGACTGAAAGCCGAGAAATCCCCAGGGCTTGATAATTTACATCCAGGGTATTAAAGGAGATTGCCATCGGTTCAAGAACAAATAAGTCCCAGCTTATTGGTGGTTGGCGATTGTAACTTCTGTTTATAAAAGTAGGGAGGCACAAAAAAATGGGAATTATACTGCAGACCTTAAAATTAGTGATAGGAAAATGATGGGAATCTCTTATAAGGATGTGAGAACAGGACATTTTAAAAAAACCCAATGGTATTACACAAAGTCAATGGATTTAATAAAGGCAAATCATGTTTGACAAATCTGTTAGTGTTTTTTGAGGACATGACTGGCAGAATAGGTAGGCAGAGCCAATGTTTGTGTTTGGATTTTCAGAAAACTTTTAGTAAAATCCCACATTCAGAGGTCGTTGCTCAAAATCAGAGCTCGTGGGATTGTTGGTAATATGCTGACATGGATTGAGGGCAAACAGAAAACAACAGTATGAATAATGAGCCATTTTATTGTGAGTGAAAGACCATTACAAATGGGGTACTGCAGGGATTGCTGCTTGGATCCAACTATTCACAATATATTTCAATGATTTGAATAAGGGAAATTGTAATATTTTCAAGTTTTGCTGATGATACAAAACTGGGTGGATTTGTGAGAAGAATATCTGGAGGTTTCGTGGTGACTTAGTCAAGTTGAATGAGTGGGCACATACCCATTTGATTTGGTACAGTGTGAGTAAATATGAAGTTATATGCTTCAGTGTGAAAATCAGAAATTATTTTAACTGCTGAGAGGGAGAAGTTGATGTATGTAGTGACTGATGTACAAGGACACAGATCACTGAGCGTAAACTTGCGGATGTAGCAAGCAGTCCAGAAGACAACAGGTTTGTTGGCCTTAGTTGCAAGAGGGCTTGAGTACAGGAGCAAAGAAGTCTTACTGCAACTGAGCAGGGTCTTGGTGAGACTACGCCAGCAGCATTGGGAAAACTTTGCAGGTCTGAGAGAAAGAAGTGGGCACTAATTGGATGGCTCTTTCAAAGAGCCAACCCAGGCACAATAGGCTGATCAGCCTAGTTTTAGACTGAATAATACAATGATTCACGCTTTCCTGACTAAACCAGACCCAGAAGTGGTACATATTACAATGTGACAGCTGCAATATTCTTATCATTTCAGCATGACCTGAAGGGAAATGGGAGCAGCTGGATCAGGGGATAAGTTTCCCTGTTTGGTAACCTAATATAAAATTAATAAATAATCTCAGATTGACTAAGGGAGGTTTTTTTCCCTCTTTCATGAATGTAGTAGATATCCCTTTAATTAGTTTGGAGATTGTGGTGCCATATGTACTTCCTGATGCTTTCATATTCACAAATGTCGAGATGGATTTCTATTGTGTCATTCATTACTTTGGTGCACTCCATTGCCTCACCAGCCAGTGATGTGCTTTTGAAGTATAGTCTCCATTTTGTAGGAAATACAGCAGCCAGCTTGTGCACAGCATGGTCCTGCAAGCAGGTTGGGTGATGCTGACTGCATCATCTGTTGTTTTCTTTTGTGTAATGTTGGTTGAATGATAAATATTGGCCAGGAAAACTCCCTTGCTCTTCACCTACACAGAGTCATAGAGGTTTTACAGCTCAGAGAGAGTCCCTTCGGCCCATGGTATTGCGTTTGAGCCAGTTTTCAAAGGTCCATCTGCTTTAATCCCATTTTCCAGCACTTGCCCCACAACCTTATGTGCAGTCACATTTCAAGTGTCTGTCTAAATCATTCTTAAATTTCTTGAAGGTTCCTGCCTCTCCCACCACTTTAAGACAGCAAATTTCAGATACCCACAATCCTCTATGCCTGGTCATTAACCCCTCTACTAAGGGTAAACGTTTCTTCCCATCTATCCCATCTATGCGCCTAAGAACTTTGTACACCTCAATCAGATCACCCCTCAGACTTTCCTGTTTTAAGAGAAACAACCCTAGCCTGTCTAGTCTCTCTTCATAGCTTCAGCCCAAACAACATCCTGGTGAATCCCCTCTGGCCCATCCTTTCTACAGGGAGTCACCAGAAATGCACACTGTACTCTAGCCGAGGTCTAACTAATGTAATATACAGCTACATCATTGCCTCCCTGTTTTTGTATTTGATGCCTTGACTGTTAAAGGCAAGTGTCCCATATGCTGTTTTAACCATCTTATCAACCTATCCTAATGGTCCTGAGGATTTATGCACATCCACACGATGACCCTCTTTACTTCCTCAGGTCCTACCATTTAATACGTATGCCTTGTCTTGTTTGACTAGATTAGGTTAAATTCCCTACAGTATGGAAACAGGCCCTTTGGCTCAATAAGTCCACACTACCCTCTGAAGAGTAACCCACCCAGACCATTTACCCCTGACTAATGCACCTAACACTGTGGGCGATTTAGCCTGGCCAATTCACCTGACCCACACATTTTTGGATTGTGGGTGGAAACAGGAGCACCCGGAGGAAACCCACGCAGACGCTGGCAGAATGTGCAAACTCCACACAGACAGTCAGCCAAGGTGGGAATCGAACCCGTGTCCCTGGTGCTGTGAGGCAGCAGTGCTAACCACTGAGTCACCATGTTAGTCTTCTTCAAATGCAGTACCTCACTTTTTTTTCACAATTAAATTCCATTTGCCATTGTTCTGCCATCTGAACAACCTATCCATACCATGATGTAGTTTCAGGCTCTCCTCCTCACAATTTACCATATCACTAATGATATCAGCAGAATAGGGACCAGGAAATTCTTGCATTCACCCAAAAGGACAGACATTAGCTAAACATTTACCAAACTTTGTGAGGTTCTTCACATTTTTAGTCATGATTGGTTGATCTGGGATGGAATGACACTGTTTGTATGCCTAGGATATTTTTCATGTTGTAAATCAGGAAACTGTAACAGTAGTAATGCACTGGAAGTAGTCTAGCTTTAGTTTTGTGATCCAGCCTTGGGAGTTGGTCATGATCCTACAATCTTCTGTCTTCATAGATAAGAATGTTATCCTCTAAGTCTTGGCTGACATCTAATATAAATACACTAAACTTATGATGTAAGTTTGCTTGCTGAGCTGGAAGGTTCATTTTCAGATGTTCCGTCACCATACTAGGCAACATCATCAGTGAGCCTCTGGTGAAGCACTGGTGGTATGGCCCGCTTTTTAGTTATGTGTTAAGGTTTCCTTGGGTTGGTGATGTCATTTCTTGTTCTTTTTCTCAGAGGGTGGTAAATGGGATCCAAGTCAATATGTTTGTTGATAGAGTTCTGGTTGGAGTGCCATGCTTCTAGGAATCCTCGTGCGTGTCTATGTTTGGCTTGTGCTAGGATAGATGTGCTGTTCCAGTCAAAGTGGTGTCCTTCCTCATCTGTATGTGTAAAGATACTAGTGAGAGTGGGTCATGTCTTTTTGCGGTTAGTTGATGTTCATGTATCCTGGTGGCTAGTTTTCTGCCTGTTTGTCCAATGTAGTGTTTGCTACAGTTCTTGCAAAGTATTTTGTAAATGATATTAGTTCTGCTTGTTGTCTGTATAGGGTCTTTCAAGTTCATTAGCTGCTGTTTTTAGTGTATTGGTAGGTTTCTGGGCTACCATGATGCCAAGAGGTCTAAGTAGTCTGGCAGCCATTTCTGAGATGTTTTTGATGTAGGGGAGAGTGGCTCGGGTTTCTGGACATGTCTTGTCTGCTTGTTTGGATTTGTTGCCGAGACATCAGCGGATTGTGTTCATTGGGTACCTGTTCTTTTTGAATACACTGTGTAGATGATTTTCCTTTGCTCTTTGTAATTCCTCTATGCTGCAGTGTGTGGTGGCTCATTGAAATAATTTGGAGATGCCGGTGTTGGACTGGAATGTACAAAGTTAAAAATCACACAACATCAGGTTATTGTCCAACAGGTTTAATTGGAAGCACACTAGCTTTCGGAGCAACGCTCCTTCATCAGGTGATAGTCGAAATATTAGAACATTGAAATAATGTTCTAATGCAGCTTTGTTTTTGGATGTTGGGCTGATTGCTTCTGTAGTTCAGTATTTGGGTACGCAGTGAACACAGCCTGTTGAAATTGTGGATTTTCTTGAAGTGGTTGGGGTCTAGTGCAAATTAAGATTTCCAAATTAGGATCATGAGAACCTGAAGGGATTTGAAAAAGGTCATGTGAAATTTAATGCTTTATTGGATTGACACATTAGGAGGGTGAGGGAATCTCAACTTTGATTCCGTACATTTCCTTTAAAATAGCAAAACTTTCCATATTACTTTACAGGAGTGTAATTGAACAATGTTTGACACAATGCCACATGAGTTAATTGGAGTGTTGCAAAAACATTTGGTCAAAATGGTAGATTTTAAAGAGAATTCTAAAAACGAAGAGAAAGGTGGAGAGGTTTAGGAAGTGAATTCCAAAGTTTAGGACTGAAGTAGCTGAAGACCAGCTATCGCTGTGAAAAGATTAAACGTGGGGATGCTCAAAAGGTTAGAATTAGATGTGTGAGGATATCTTGGAGGAGGTTACAGAAAGGGGGAGAGGTGATGCCATTGAGGGATTTGACAAGTGGAATGACAATTTTAAAATTGTTCAATTACGTCTCTGTGAGTAAAACTTGCCGCTGGATGAGATATACATGAGCAGGTTTTGAATTAGTGTGATTTCTGCGGGGGGTGGGAAGAATCGGAGGACTGTGACAAAGACCTCAGCAAAGTTGATGTTGCACTAACAGAATGGCTAGAATGTAGGGTTTGAAGCTCAATTTAAGGTTGAACAGGGTACCAGGGTTCTACTGATTCAGACCACTGTGTAATTGGGAGTTGAGGTGGATGGAGTTGGTCAAGCAGTGGAGTTTATCATTAGAAAGGATTCAGTGAAGAAACAGTGCAACGCAAGAAAAGTGCATGGTCAGAGCCTTACCAGGCCCTGAGCCTTCTGGGTTATGATGAGATGAGTGGTAGATCCGGGTGAGATGGTTGGCAAGGCCCATCTTGATGTTAAGATTATAGAATTCATGCAGTGTATAAAGAGGCCATTCAGCCCCTCAAATCTTCAAACAGCATCCCATCCAAACACAACACCTGGCCCTATCTCTGTAATCTCACATCTAACCTGCACGTCTTTGGACTGTGGGAGGAAACCCATGCAGACAGCCAGAATGTGCAAACTCCAGGCTGGAATTGAAGTCTGATCCCTGGCACTATGAGGCAGCAGTGCTAGCCACTTTGCTACCTCGTTGTATCTTGCTCACTGTTTTCTGAAGTAACCTCGCGAGATTCCTCAGAAGTGTCAGGATCCATGCCAGGCAGCTTCAGACTGACAGTGCTTGTTCGATGCACAATGCTTAGAATGCAGGTCCCTCCCAAGATCTCCCAAGCATTGGCGGGTTGCTCCAGGAATGGTAAGTGGTAAGGTGGGGTGCAAATCAGACTTGACTCTGACCAGGGGGAGCTGAACCCTCAAGTAACATGGTGAGAAAATTCACTTGGCAGGAAGTATTGTTCACCAAATTCAATGCGACTTGCACTTGGCCAAATATCTGTAAGATTCAGCACAATGTGATTAATGAGAAACAGATAGCTATTAAGCAAACTTATTGATAGTAAGAAATGGCCTTTACATTTCACGTGCAACATAATCTCACCAATTTCCCAGGCTAATGGTTACTGCAACTCACAAAAAATTTGAGTGCTGTTAAGTTTTTTTGCAAGCTGCCATCTGCTCTGTTCTCTTTTCCCCAGCCCTCTGCCCCACTTAACAATCATGGTCAAAAGAAAATTGTTCCCTACAGTTTATATATCAATGTTCTGGGACCTACTTAGAATAGGAATATATGATTCTGGGAATTTCTTTTGAGTCTTTCTTTTAAATTTTACATGTCTATAATAACCAGACATTTGAGGATATACCACTAAAAGGAAACATTTTCATAACTACTTACCACTGAGTTATAGACACTAAACCAGGCAGGATCCAAAAAGGCCACAATGCCTTCCAAATTTGTGATGGCCAACTGCATCATGGTTTTCTCATTTCCAATTGCACCAGTCCTTTTAAATACCCCAGGCATAGCCTGATTTATTTCTCTGAAGACTAACCTATTGGCTGTGCTGTGATCATTTCATGTTTGGTGGGAAAAATGAGAGAAAGAGATTCATGTTTCTAGTATATCTTTCACTTACTGGGACATTACAAAATGCTCTACAGCTAATAAGGTACATTGAAATGTAGGGTCAGTTTGTTTTTTTTTATTGTTAGAAAGAAGCCATTTTAAAAATTGCAGATGTGGAACATAAAACAGAGAACTGTACAGCACTTTGCCCCATCATGTCTGTGCCAACCAGTATGCTCTTCTAAACTAATTCCAATTACCAGCATATGGTCTGTGTCCCCACATGTTCATGAGTCTGTCTAAATGCCTTTTAGACTTTGCTACCATATCTCCTTCTACCACCTCCCTTGGCAGTGCTGTCCAAGCACCTACTACCTTCTGTGTTTAAAAAAGAAAGTTTCTTCACATGTCCTTTTAAACTTTTCCACTTTTGCCTTAAACCTATGCATCCTGGAGTTTGACATTTCCACTCTGGGAAAGAGATTCCAACTATCCACTTTTTCCATGTCTCTTATAAATTCATATACTTCTACCAGGTTACCCTTCATTCACTAAGACTCTGGCAAAAAGAATCCAAGTTTGTCCAACCTCTCCTCCTTTCTAGCTAATACACTCCAATCCACTCAACTACACCTCTTCTGCATCTTCTTCAAAGCCACCACATTACTCTTATGACACTGGGTAAACCCCTCTGCTAATTTAAACCAGCAATATAGAAAAGATTCACCACGTGCTGTAATCTGTTAAAATGTGAGAGGGAAAGAGCTATCCCAAAAGTTACTATTTAAAGTAAAAATTAACAATTTTATTTTTTTTAGAAATCTAACAGCGAATAATTAACTAACAACTATTTGCAACTCCTTTCTCTTAAACCTATCTTTTACTTCCCTGATTGTAATACTAGTCCGATATAATTTCCAATTACAATTTACAAAGAAAACTTTCAAAACCAGGCAGCTTTGCCAAATTTCCTCTGTAGATTTTCCTCGGTCTTCTTTTCTTCTTAACGATTCTGCTTCACAGGTCTTGGTAGATAAAAGTACCTTTAAGAGAACAGATTGTTCTACAAGCAGTCTCTGTGTAGTTGTTGGTGCTAGCTACTCTTTGCTGCTCTGGGTAACTGTTAACAATGTCTGATATTTATATTTCAAAACATCGGATCATTTCATTGGTTTTAATATTGACAAAATACTAAATTCAAACTTGATTGGAGTTTGGTATCTTGGGGCATAATTTAAACTGGCCGAAATTGAATTTGTTTTTGTATCCAGGCAACACAGCTCTTAGCTAGTTATTTCAACCAAATGTTACATTGTTACCTTGTAACGGACCCTCTGTGCTTCTCTAAGTCCTTGCTAGCTTTTCAACTCTTTTAAAGGTACAGTACCCCTATATCTTCATAACATTATTCCTATAGTGCAGTGACCAGCATTTCAAATGTGGCCTGACCAAAGGCTTGTACAATTAACAATGTTGGTATTTAGTGTCCTGACCGATGAAGACACGTATGCTGTTACGTGCTTTCTTTACCACCTTATCCATTTGTGTTGCCACGATGGAGCTATGAGTTTGGACCCGCAAAATCATGTTGTATATCAAAGTTCCTAAGAGTCCAGCCATTTACTGCACACTTTCTTCTTAAATTTGACCTCCAAAATGAGTCTTTCCACACTAGCTCAGATTAAATTCCATTTGTCATTCCTCAATTCAGCTTTTCAGCTAATGTAAACCCTACTGGATCCTTTGATTTCCTTCCTTCCTATCCACAACTCCATCAATTTCTCTGTCATCTGCAAACTTATTAAGATTAGAGTGATGCTGGAAAAGCACAGCAGGTCAGGCAGCATCCGAGGAGTAGGAAAATCGACATTTCGGGCAAAAGCCCTTCATCAGGAATCGGGCTTTTGCCTGAAATGTCGATTTTCCTGCTCCTTGGATACTGCTTGACCTGCTGTGCTTTTCTAGCACCACTCTAATCTTGACTCTGATCTCCAGCATCTGCAGTACTCACTTCTCCAAACTTATTAATCAGACCACTGACATTGGCATTCAACTCACTTGTATATTTTACAAATAACAGAAGTCCCAGCACTGATTCTAGTGGAACATCATGGTCGCAGACCTCTAGTCAGGAAAACAATCCTCCACAATTACCCTCTTTCATCTATGGCCAAGCAAATATTGTATCCAACTCAGCAATTCACCATGAATTCCATGATCCTTGTCAAATGTTTAGTAAAGTCATTATGGACAACATTCACTGCCTAGCCCTCATCAATCATATTTGTCACTTGCTCAAATTTCAGTCAAATTTCTGAGACAAGACCTCTCTTGCATAAAGCCCTATGGACTATCCCTAATAAGTCCCTTCTCCTCCAAATGCAAGTATATCAACTCTACTGTGAAACAATCCCATGCTGCATATTGGCTGACTCTGTTCACAGATGTTGTAAAATGCGAGTCCTTGGGACCTGTGCTTTCAATTGCTTTGATAATTACTCCAAGAGGGAAGCATTCAATCACATTATAATCTACAACGTTGATGTTTATATCTTTCAATCCAAAGCAATGATTCTTTATTCGATGAACATTGATCTCCAAATGGCATGGAGCCAGTGTAAGAGTGGACCACTATCCTAATGTACACTGTACTGGCTCCTGGTCCTTCAAAACCTCAAATTTAAAATTCACTTACAGGGTGAACCCCATACCTGCGGAATCCTTTTCCGTGATTTCAGTTACCCATGGTTTACCATGGCTTGAACATATTGTAGGGAACCTTCCAAAACCAGGGACTCGGGGCTGCCGTTAAGGTAAGTTTCCCATTGAGATGAATGGGTTCAGTCCTATCCGCAGTTTCGGGTTTCCACGGTGGGTCTTGGAACGTAGCCCAGTGAGTACAAGGGGACAACTGTACTTGTCTTCCCTCCATGACCTTACCCCCTCTGATCGCTGTAACCTCCTTCAACTCCACAACCCTTCCAGGGATCTCTGTGCTCCTCTGGTTCTAACCCTTTTTCCATCCTCGATTTTATTCTCTGCGTTATTGGTGGCAATGCCTTCAGCTGCCTGAGTCCTTGGTTCTGAAATTCCCTCCCAAAACCTCTCCTAATTTGTGAGGGGGTTGCAGGGAGCAGTTAGCTCAGTTGGTGAGATAGTTGGCATGTGCTTGAGAATAGCTGTTCTAGTGAGGGTAGATCTGGGCCTGAAAGTGAAAGGTAATGGCAAAAAGAAGCTCTCTCTTTTTGACCATCTTTAAAGGCTGCATTTATGTCCACTGCATCTGCAAGGCATGCACACACTTACCACTCATGCAGTCACAGTGACTGTAGCAACACTTGCAACAATGCAACAGTGAGATGCCTGTGTCAATGGATAGGTACGATAAAATGAGTGTTTTACAAATATCTTAAATGAATTAAATCTAGGATTTTGATGTGCCTTTGCAAAAAAAAGTGTCTGGAGAGAGATGCAGGAGTCTGTGCTTTACAGGCTGTTCCCTGGGACGCACACTAACAAGCATGGACTCCACCTGGAGGACCACCAACTTGGCGAAAGACGCTTTTTGGTCTGCCTGAAACTTGTTGATCTTCTAGTGCAAGAAGTTGACTCTGACCAATTGTTGCACATTCCAAGATCCAGGACTACATACTGAGAGATGCAATAAAGCTTTGGACCGTTGCTACCAAGGCACAGTAGGGAAAGACCACCATCTTTCTGCCAAACTACAATGGGAGACCCTTCCGGTGCCTCAAATATGTGTAAATAGTATCTTGCATGAGTAAGAAATGCCTGGGGTTGGTTTGTTGGAACTGTTGGGAAAGTCAATCTCCAATGTTTTGTTTTGTTCTTCATGTGCAAAGATGGTACTGAACAGAACTGCGTTAGTGACTATGTATGTATGTAAGTTTTTTTTAAATAAACATAATTTGCTTAGTGTCAAACCCTTGACTGCCTTATCCCTTTCCCTCTTCACTGCTTCCCTCCTGCTCACAATCCTTTTGCCTCATTGTTCACTGTCCCTCGTAGTGAAGGAGGAGAGAGGTAGCAAAGGGGTGAGGAGTGGACTGACCAGGAAGGGTAGCAAGTGGAGCACTGAATGGGGGAGGGATGGTGCTGAGTGAAACAGTGAGAGAGGTAGTAGGAGAATTGGGGCTGAACTCAGTGAAGTGACGAGTGCAGCACTGAGCAGATGGAGGGTGGCAAGGGTTCCTTGGGAATCGGTAATATCATGCAAGTGCATGTGGGTGGAGTTAGCATCATCGCCTGGCTCTCGATTGCGTCTGAGATGTCAATACCACTGTCAGTGCAATGACAGGAGTTACTCAGACCCTTAAAATCTACCTCTGTGACCATATGTCATAATCTCCTCTTGACAAATTTTGTCTCTTAATGCTGCAATGAAGTTGGCATGTTTTACTAATCCAAAGGTGTGTACAAGTGTAAGTTGCTGCTGAAGTCATAAAAAAAACCCAGAACTTACAGGAAAAGCTCAGGAGATCTGGCAGCATCTGTGAAGAGAAATCCATAGAACCTGAACTCTGACTTCTCTTCACAGATGCGGAAGAGCTGCTGAGCTTTTCGAGCAACTTTTGTTTTTGTTTCTGATTGACAGCATCCATAGTTGTTTCGGTTTTTATTATTTGCTGTGGAAGTCATCCATTTGATCACATTTTTGGCCAGCCTTCCACCTTCATTTTCCTTCTGCTCCTGTGTAGAACCTCCCCTGATGAACAGGTTTCAGGAATATGGGGTTGTGGCTGCTGATGCTTTCAGGCTCCCCCTGAAGGCAGTGGTGTTGCTTTAAAACAGCTTATCGCTTTCAAGATGCTATGAGAGGAAGAAAAACAGACCTTCCACCGATCCTGTACAATCTGCACTTGTGAATCAACAGAAGGCTCCAGTGTGAATATGCCCTGAATGCCTAGATAGTACCTGTAGTTTTGAGGTGTCACGGTGTAGCATCCCAGCTGCCTGACTCTGTCGACGGTGATAACAAACCCATGTAAAAGCAATTAAAAGTGTATTTTCGGTTAGTGCTGATGAATTTCACATTAATCAGGGTGGACTTTGAAAAAGGCAAGCCACTCCTCTGTGTTTCATCAGATTTCTTTTAACACATTGTCTGTGCCCTCTGGGAAAAGCTTAGCGTGATTGCATACATGCAGTGAAAATTGGGTATGTGGAAGAGCACGTCTTATTGTGATAGAAATATATTTTGGTTTTATAGTTCAGCAATGGATTTATCGGGTACAACCCTTCAATATCTCAGTAAAATAGTAAAATTGCCATTTGCAGGATGGAAGGGGAAAGAAGTAATTAAATGGCCCATTGTGAGAGTGTGGCAGATAGCAACAGATCCTAATATGCATAAAATGAAAATTAATGTTTTCCTTTCATATTGGAGGCAGATCTACATTTTGTTGTAAATACTCAGCATAAGAAACTTAATGTGACAGGCACATTTTGCTGTTTGAGGTTCCTGTCACCCAGATGAACTGAGCTGAGATTATGCATGATATTGCACACAAGTGTTTGCTAACATCATAATTATATTACTGGACCAGGAATGTACAGTCTGTCAGCAGGAGTTGAGATCCCACCATGGCCAATTAAAAATTTGAATTTAATTCATTAGTAAATCTTTGAAACTTTGCAGGACAGGTTGGTTTGGACACAGACATGCTCTAAACTCCATGCCATGCCATCATCACCATGGTCAGAATCCACCTCTATGATGTTAACCAGAAATGGAGGAGGGATTGGCACACCCATGGGCCACCCAATTAAGGTCCTGGAGGTCATGGTACCTGCAGAGAAGGAGATGGACACCACCTCACAGTGTTGCCAAGCGAAACCTGGTGGCAGAGCAAGGGTGTCTATTGCCTCTCTTTCCAGCCCTCTATGCCCATTGGAGGCCACCCCAAAGGCTGTTTACTCAAGAAAGATGAGGACTAGGATCTTTTAAAATCATGAAGTTTGTTAGGGTAAATGTAGAGAACTGTTTTCATTTGTCAGGTTGATCTGATCCAGGGACCATAATTATTAGATATTCACTTGTAGAAGCAACAGGGTATTCAGGCACAATATGCTTACCCAGAGGGTAGTGAGAATGGGGAACTCATTACTATGGGGAGTGGTTGAGATGAGGAGCATATACCTTTTAAGCTGCGTAAACTCTTGAAGGAGAAAGGAATAAAAGAACATGCTGCTGGGATTCAAAGAAGGTTGGAACAAGACTCATTATCCAGCATAAGCACAAGTATAGAATTGATAGGCCAAATGACCTATTTCTGTTACTTCTAATACTTTGTAAACTTTTGGAAGATTTTCTCACCCATTCCTTTGACTCCGCACTTGTCTCCTGGGGGGATGACCATTTTGCTTCTATGGTTAGGGTTTTGAAGACACAGCATCTAAGACAATCCCCTCCTTACTTAACCACTATTGCAGGTGGCAGAATGGGTTATAGACTGAAAAGTATCTATAGTATTTGTTTGGGGACTGATTTTAGCTGATTAGTGAGCATCTCACTCTCTCTATGCAGAGTGATTGCGGCCTTGAATTTTGGCAGCAGGCTTAACAAATGTCTCCACTTTACTGATTAAAGAGATTATGTGAGTGCTTTTAGATTGTCCAATCACTTTACAGTCTTCTGGACTCCAAATTGAGTTGAATAATTTGACATTGTAACCATTCATTCCAATTCTTGGGCTGCTATGCTACTTGTATTCCCTCCTGACTTGCCTTTGATTCTTTTCATGTGTCCCATTGCTGTTTATCACTTCCTTCTTAAGAACATAAGAAATAGGAACACGAGTAGGCCATCTGGCCCATCGAGCCTGCTCTGCCACTCAGTAAGATCATGGCTGATCGTTCTGTGGCCTCCACTCCACTTACCAGTCCTCTCATCGTAACCCTTAATTCCTTCATTGTTCAAAAAAAGCTATCTTAATTTTAAAAGCATTTACTGAGGTAGCGTCAACTACTTCCCTGAGCAGGGAATTCCACAGATTCACAACCCTCTGGGTGAAGAAGTTACTTCTCCATTCAGTCCTAACTCTGTTCCCCCTGATTTTAAGGCTATGCCCTCTTGTCCTAGTTTCACCTGCCAGTGGAAACATCCTCTCTACATCTATCTTCTCTCTTCTCTTCAGAATTTTTTATGTTTCTATAAGATCCCCACCTCATTCTTTTAAATTCCAATGAATATAATCCCAGTCTAACTCAGTCCTCATAAGCCAACACTCTCAACTCTGGAATCAACCAAGTGACCCTCCTCTGCACTCTCTCTAGTGCCAGTACATCTGTTCTCAAGTATGGAGACCAAAACCGCACACAGTATTCCAGGTGCGGCCTTGCATCATGATCCATTTTTTTTGCTGTTTAACCTTTCCTGATTTGCAACTGTTGCAGGTTTTACCTTTTGTTCAGTCCTCCCCTGCCCATCACCCTGCCTGTCAAACTTTGTTACTTCTCTCTCTTTTCCCAAAACTGAACCTTAACTCTACTCCTCTCTCCATACAGGCTGCCTAACTTGAGTATTTCTAGCACTTTCTGTTTTAATTATATACCCAGACACTGATTGTGGACATTTATAGATGATTTAATTTTGATTTTTGCAATGACAGGTCTTTAATCTGGAAAATAACATAGTAAGAATTATCAACTGATGCTGCTATAAAAATACTTAAGAACAGGAGGAGGGTTTTAGTCAAATGAGCCTGTTCTGCCACTCTGTCAGATATTGTAGCTATGCCACCTGACAGCCATACCTGCTTTTGACCCATATTCTTAAATTACTCTGCATACCAAAATCTTGCCAATCTCTGATTTAAATTTGACGGATAAATCTACCATTCATTGCTATTTGCACAAGAGAATTCCAAACATCTTCCACCATTTGTGCTGTGTCTGTCATTTATAATCTCATGATACATCCTATTTTAGTGTCAATAAGTTTAGTTACTGGGGGCAAGTGTTCTGCACAATGTTGAAAAATCTATCTTGTCTGTTTCAGGATTCTGAAGCTGATGACCTTCTAGAGAAGACTTGTTTAATCCAATCACCATCTTGAGTCTTTCTTGGTCAGGCATTACATTGGATAGCTGCGTTGCTAGGATTCCCCAAATTGGACCAATTGCAAGGTTTGCTATTTTTTTTCATTTGATGAATCTGGTTCATTGACATGTGTCAGCTCTGTAAAATTCTCTCTAACTTGTCTTGCGGGCTAATTGCAAAATTCTTTCTAACTTGTCTTGCCAACTCTCCAGATTGCCCTGGAGTTTCTAGGAATTAGTGAGCAGAACACAGCTAAGATGAGAAGTCACAGGGCATTGTGTATTTTCTTTTAATTTTCTTTGTTTTTGGAACCAAAAGAAACATCATCCATGGTGAACAAACAAGCCAGTTAGAAGTAAAGGGTTATCTGATTGGTCACAGGAATGCAGGGCAAAGTGAAGGAGGCGATAGCCTAGTGGTATTATTATTGGACTGCTAATACAGACACTCAGCTGGTGTGCTGGGGACCTGGGTTTGACAATGGAATTTGAATTCAATAAAAAATCTGGAATTAAGAGTCTAACGATGACCATGAATCCATTATTGATTGTTGGAAAAACCCATTTGGTTCGTCAATGTCCTTTTAGGGAAGAAAACTGCCATATTTACCTGGCCTGGCCTACATGTGACTCCAGATCTACAGCAATTACCCTCTGGGCAATTAGGGATTGTCAATAAATGCTGGCCCAGTCAGCGACACTCTCATCCTGTGAATGAATTAAAGAAAAAGGGACACATTGCGTGACCAGTAGCATGTGCGGAGACAGGACATTTAGAGGCACAGGCCATATGATCAAGCCCCCAGAAGTGTGGCCAAGCAAGAATTGGTAACACTAGTGAGAAATGAAGCAGCAAAATTTGACCCCTATTAGAAGGACCTTGATCATAGCTTGAAACCGAATTAAAGTAATGTACTCTGTTGAACATAATCTGCACCGAATAAAACACATTTTTGGGCAGGACTGTGCAATTTCAGATTATATTTCAGTGTGTATGAATTTCAAGTGGCGAACCAATATTGACCTCTGTACTTCGGGTGCTTGTGTTTGAATGCATCTCCAAGCTGTTGGGCTGAGTGTCCTCTCTCTTTGTGAGCTGTAAGCGTGAGTTTAAGCATTCTAAACTAAACTTAGTTGCAAGGCATAGCACTGGAGATGAAGAGTTGAGAGGAATGTTTGGATTGTCTCTGTGGTTATGACAATGTCAGGGCTGTCCATGAACAGGGTGAACATGGTGTTCATTAGTAGGCCTGAGGCCTTCTGTAACCATAGGCCCAGAGTGAGTTTATCAGCATCAGGAATTACACCTCAATTTAATTTGCTAAGTTTTTTTTGTTTCACTCTGGTTTGTTATTAATTTTGATCTTTACTAAACAAAAGGGATTTTTTTTCTTAAAACAGAACACTAGTGTGGATTTCCCTCATTCATAAAAATGTAACGTTCTTGAAATGCTTAGTCAGATCAGGCAGTGGAGATAGAAACAGGAGTTAACATTTCAGGTCTGTGACCTTTACTGTTTTCTGTTTATATTTGATAATTTTCTTAATTTCTTTTCTGCTGGTGACATTTTTGTTATCCTTATTGGCATTTTCTTGGGAAATCCTCAGAATGAAGGGTTGAATACAAGATGAAGACCTGATGCCAGGTCTCACTGGCCACTCTGTTCTCGCTCACCACCACCTCTCATGGCCGCTTTCTGTCACTTTATCATCAGACCACTTATCTGACGTTCAGTCCTGGATGATTCTTGATTTGCTCTAATTAATTAATTGTCAGACGTTGCAAAACTGTTTGAATGAGATAAAGTGAAGGATTCATAGAACAGAATCACCGAAGGCCATCCAAATTATGTGGGCTGTGTTCGTCCTTTTGAAAGAGCTATTGAGCCACTCTACTTGTGTCAAGACCTCCCTTTGCCCTTTCCTCATTGTCGTGCAATTTTCTCCGCTTCAAGTATTTATCAAATTCCCTTTTGAATGTTACTATTGGCTCTTTGCCCACAGTCCTTTTCAGTCAGCACATTCCAGATCACAATAACCTGCTGTGGAACAATAAGTTCTCCTCATCTCCCTTCTAGTTCTTTTGCCAGTTTCCTTAAATCTGTGCCCTCTGGAAATGTGGTTTTCAGGAGTACATGAGTCAAACAAGGAGGCAAAGGGTGTATTTGTTAAATCATGTTTTAGAAATTCCTTCGAAGTGGCTGGGTACTTCAAAAGACAGAGCAACAAATGACCCATATTTCAAAGTTTTAAACCATGTTCTGAGATTTGGTGGGAGATTCTATCTTTCAATTTATCAAGCTTTGTCTAATTTGCTTACCCTAGGATGAACAAATTGGCACAAGAGTCTTAGCGTTCACATTGGGCTAGTCTGAGGAGTTTTGACAAGTTTATTGTTGAAGGTGGTGATAGCTTGGAGACAGAAATAATGATTTCTAATTTCAATGATTCTCTGCGTGTGTATCGATTCCAGGAAACACTGTGCTATGCTGGCAAGTTCTGACTTGATTTGACATGATGGGTGATGTAATGACAAGTTGACACATGGTGCAGGAAGCAGCCATTTGTCAAGTGGTATGATGTGATCACTGAAGTGGGATGGGCCAAATCCCCCCCTGCTCTGTAGGAAAAATGCAGCAGCTAATTTCTTTTTGGTAATGTAACAACACAACCTTTCCTTATTAGGATTCAGGATGCATGATCCACCTCTGTGGTTTCACAAAGAACCCATATCTCATTTGTTGACCCCCTCGTGTCCAGATTTTCCTATGTAGTCTTTCCACTTGGGAAAGGAGTCTTGATTTCCCTCAGAAGGAGTGGATCTCATGGAATTGGATTTAAAAAGTGGCTAAATTTCATTGCTGTCCAGATCCTAATCTCTTGAATTCCGTCTGTAAAATGGCTTTAAGATGCTCCCTATAATTTAACCTAAATTTTGATCACCTGCCCTTATCTGTGACTCAATGTCGCATGTTATTTGACATGCTGAACCTTTTACAGGTACACAATCCTTTATCCAAAATCCTTGGAGGCCAGTTTTTGTTTTGGATTTCGGAATTTTTTGGATTTTGGAATAAATGACATTTTCACAGTGAAATTAAAAAAAACCTTGCTGAACAGCAGACCCACATGTGAATAGTACGTGCGCTGAGAAACAGTTAGCACCTGCCATGTCACATCTGAGTGGGTGCGGAGTTGGGTTACCTGTTCGCACGCCAAACAATCTTGTTATGCAAAAAAAAACTTCACGACCAAGCTTTGGATTTCAGATTTCAGATAAAGGATTGTGTACCCATACTACATTAGTGACCCGATGAAAATGCAAACTTATAAATGTAGAGATTTTTGAGCTTGACCTCAGCCATGAACACTGTCCTATTACTCCTCTTGCCCCGCCCTCCATTGTTGCATTGTGATGGGATAATGCTTTTAAGTCGACACTTGTTGTCCACTTAAGGTTGTCAGTATACCTAATGGTGTGCAGGCTGCCTGACAACTTACCGATCCACCCCCACCCCCAATTTCTCCTTGTTCCTGTCCACTGTCTGCAGTAAAATCAGTTGATAGGCTACCTATTGTATTCCATGTTGCCCCTCCCTTGGTGTTGGGGGGGGGGGGGGGGGGGGGTGGTCATTTCATAAAAAGTCGGCCTAATGTACAAAAGAGCCTCACAATTTCAGTCTGTTTGGGCTAGTTCTTTTTGTCAGGTGACGGCAGCCTGTTTTGTTCTGGATTCCACCAGCAGAAGCAGTTTCACCATATACTTTTATCACGTTGATAATGGGGGGTGGGGGGGTGCTAGTTCAGTTGATTTGTAAGGCAGAGTAAAGCCAACAGTGTGGTTTCAATTCCTGCACTGACTGAGGTTATGACGACGGACCCTCCTTCTTAGTCTGTCTCCTCACCTGAGGCGTGGTAACCCTCAGGTTAAAGCGCCATCAGTCATCTCTCTCTAATGAAAGAGCAGCCCGATGCTCTGGAAAATCTATGGTGACTTAACCATTACATTCTGATAAATCTGTCTTGTCAACTCTCCAAGGCTCACGTTCTGAACTGCTGGTTGCAGAATGGTGACCTGTCCGTTACCCATTAACCTTGGCTATAAAATCTAGGCAACGAGATTTTTTTTTTTGGGTGGAGGTAGGAATTCTCCACTGCCAGTTAGCTCACTGTGTAGATTTCCCCATGAACAAGGTCACCTTACCCACAGGAGACCTCCGCATGTCTGAAACATTGCCTTTAGGAATGGACAGGTGTGGTACGGCACAGTTCACATTCTTTTAGTGAAATGGTAAGAGGGTAAATTTAAAATACACTGAATTACCCTCACCCCCACTGAAAAGCAAAGTAAAGTAGGCACAGTCTGGCAATGGTCCAAATTGATTGAACTTGTCGAACCAAAAGATTACTATTTAAGCAAAAAAAAAGGCTGTGTTGCTCACTGTTTAGTGTACTCGGTTGTCATAGTTACAAGTATCGAATGCAGACTGAGGATGAAACTGTTATCGGTGATCTGTGATCTGGGATGACAAGAGGTTCCCATCTGGCCAACTTAAGCCTGCTTTGGTCCAACTTGAAGCTGGCAACTTTTTTAGTTTTACTTTCAACATGTGTCAAATTATCACTCTGCCATCAGAGGTATTTGAAAAATCTCCAGCTGATTTTGTCAAAGGGGGTGCCTGCAGCATTCCTTTCCTCAACTTGCTATTGAGACACTGTTTCGTAACTTTTGTTGTGAATAGTTTGGCTCTATCTAAAATTTAATATGGAGTTTGATAAGACAATTGCAACAGGGATAATCACCCTGGAGAACCAGAGTTGATTTTTATTTCAAAAGTATATTTAAACTTAAAAATATTTTTTGTGTATAAATGCATAGTCACAAACACAATTTGGTTCTGTACAAATGTGTCTCAAAGAAACCAACAAACATTGCAGTTTGACTCTATTCAAACAAATCAAAGGCATCTCTTACATATACAAGACTATATTAACATGCATTTGAACACTAGAAGGGTCTGATAACTGAATGGACCCCCATTAACTTCAGCAGGAAGACCTCAGACAGTAGTCTTTCCCCAGTGCGCTTTGGTAGCAACAGCTGCCCCAAGCTGTAGTGCGTTTCTTAGCACATAGTTCTGGACCTTGGATTGTGCTGATCTGCAATACTGGGTCGAGGTCAACTCCTTGTTCTGGAAGATGTTGTAAACCATATCCTCTGAAAGTTTGTTTCATAAGTTCTGGAAAAACCTGTTGCCCTTTATTTCAGATTCTTGTTCCCTTTTACTCATAGTGACTAATTTCTGTGAATTACAAAATGGAAGCCGATTATTTTCTTTTCTTCTTGACCATCCCATGTATTCTGAAATAAGTTAAAATACATTTATAGGATAAGGAACAGCTAAATTAATGCTTTGCAATGACTTTAAAACAATAATAAAGAGTTGCCTTTACGTTTCACAACCACTGGAGACACAAAGCTAATAAAGTACTTTTAAAAGTGTAGTCACTGTTATGCGTCAGCTAGTCACACAGAGCAAGCTCCCACAGCAGTGACCAGATCAGTATGTTCCACTGATATTGTTTGAGCATTGGCTGGGTCGTTGGTGAAAGCACCACCTTCTCTTCGAATTAGTGGCCATGGGAACTTGTACAACCACTTAGACAGTCTGGTAGGATCTCTGAATTGACATTTCATCGGAAATACGTTGCTTGTCAATGTGGCATACCTTCAGTACTAGCACTGGACTGACTGCCTCAATGTTTATACTCTAGTCTAAGAGTAGAACGCCAAGGGGAAAAATGCTACTATCTCAACAATGGCTGATACTTTAATATAAGATAACCTGCGAGGGAGAAAGGAGTATTTTGCATTTAACACATTTTTATATCAAGTGGAAAAGAAAGCCTTGCAACTCCATGGCACCTTTCACCACCTGAGGGCATCACAAAGCTCTTTATAGTCAATGAAGTACTCTAGAGATGCAGTTCGCTGCTGTAACGTGGGAGATATAGCAGCCAGTTAGTGCATGATATTCCACAAACAGCAATGTGATAATACCAGATAACTTAGGGGTTTCTTTTTCCATCAAGTGTAAGCTGAAGAATAAAGATCAGTCAGCACGACATGAAAAACTCTGCTGTTCTTCTTTTGTAAGTGTACCATGAAAATGCATGTCCACTAAAGAAGATGGCCTTGGTTTTGCAGCTCAGCTGAAAGATGACCCCTGTAGCAGTGCAGGCATTCCCTCAGTACTGGTACCGGGAATGTCAACATCCATGGTGTTTTCGTGCTTCTGAGTGGGTCTCAAATTCCAAGACTTCTAGCTTTGTCAAAAGTGCTAGCCAATGCATCATGGTTGTCAGCATTAACTATAATAATACTGATGTGGAATGTTATAGTTGGGAGCTTCTATTCTCTCCAGTGTCTCCAAGAGAGTTTGTTTGTTTTTAACTCCCTCACAAACAAAGGTCCTTTCTTAGCTGAACTACTGTTATCATGGAGACTGAGAAAAGAACACTCTCCAGTATAAACTGAAACCATCTGCCTCAAATAAATGTAAAGATCCCAAGCATGACAATACTGTGACTTCAAGAGGTATGTTTTGCCCTGGGTTTTGTTTTGAAGAGAGGTTTTAAGGCAGAGGTACTGAGTAGACACTAGAATAAACTGCTTTTGAGGCTTTAGGGTTTGGTTTTAAAGTTGGAACAACAGCAGCAGCCTGGATGGGTGTAGTCAGGCTCCTGCAGAACCCGATCTTTAGTTTAGCTTTCAGCAGTTACTGTTTGGGGTTTGAAGTGGAAACTGTTCTTTCCCCTTTTCGATTACAGCTAAAAGCTGTGCGTTCTCTTCCTGCTGGTGGAGTTGCATGAGAAATAATCTGTCTTCCGAATTTGCCTTTTGCCAAGGGTGTGTTTGTGGGATATTACTATGTTAGAACAGTTAATTATTGATTGTAACTGGGTCTACTATTCTGTTAGGTTTTCCAATAGATTAAGTAATTCGGATTTTTCAGTTCTTTCGTTATATTTTAACTATAGTGGATGGATGAAGTGTGTTTTGCTTAAAAGCTGGTAGTTTGACCAGTTGAATTGCAACTGGAATGCAACACCTTACATTTACCTTTTTAAAATAAGAAAAAGTTAGGGTTTAGATGACCTTCTAAATATTTTGAGAGGTTTAGTGTGGTCCAAAACTTATGACAACTATTTTAAATAAGGCAAGGGAGTTGTGTTCCTAGCGTTCTGCCCAATAGTTATCTTTCAAATCCATGATCTGTTCATTATCATATTGATGTTCATGGAAGCTTAACATGTATGAACTAGCACTGCTTTTCTGACTGAGAACATTGACTGCACTTTAATAGAACTTCATTGGCCAAAATTTAGTTGGTATTCTGCACTGGCGTACTTTGCTTCTTTAGTATAGACAAGTGATTTTGATTCCATTGATTGATTCGCTCTTGTGAAGTCTGTTTAATGGTAATTTTTTTTTGTATAGCTTCAAGATTGAAGAAATAATATTTGCTTACCCTTTGCTGAAACTGGACCCCTTTTCCTTCGGTGTAAATGTGGTGATTAGTCTAGTTTCATGCCCTTTAAAGACACTAAGGTAGGGTTCTGTATTGTAGCTGACGTAAAACAGATTCTTTCTCCCCTGCTTGTGAAGGAAAGAAGAATGCAAATTCCAAATTTACAAGACTGGTAATACGAGAGTTTATAATTATTCATAACTTCCAAATGAACAAGTCCAGTTTCTGCCTGTTCCCACATGACAACACATTTTCATGCAGGAGTTGATTTGCTCCAATCCTTGAACATTAAAGTTCATGTTGTGCTTGCCTTACTGACTGGTGCACAGTAATTTTAAACTTTCTTGGGGGTGAGATTGATTGACATCAGGCACCAGAGGCTCTTAGCAAAGCGGCAGATGATTCTGTTCACTGCGTAAGATTTTAATTTCCATTGACTCAAGAAAAATGGCCAAGATTTCTAATTTCAAACAGAGTAAGAGAAGTAGCAAGACAAGAAAACCAATTTTCAAAAGGAATTTGAACTAGCATTTGATGAACCTTGAAGGAAAGACACAGCACTCTTATTCAACAATTGGCATGAACCAATTGCACCCATCTCACTTGTAGGAATTTTCTGGCCTTAGCTGTCACATTGTTTGGAAGCACTCTTGCCTCTGGGTCACAAAGGTTTTAATTCGAGTCAAAGATGGTACACAGACCAAGGTTCTGTCTCTCAGATGACATGCTGTCTCTCAGGTAATCAGGAAGGCTAATTGAATATTGGCCCTTATTTCAAAGGGTTAGACTATGAAGTGGGAAAGTCTTCCTGCAACTGTACAAGGTGCTGTTGAGAGCACATTTGGAGTACTGTGAGCAATTTGGTCTCCTTAATTAAAGAAAGATGTCATTTCTTTGGAGGCAGTTCAGCGAAGTTCATTAGGATGATTTCCAGTATGGAGGGAATGTCTTAGGAGCATAGATTAAACAGGTTGGGACTCTACTCACTGGAATTTCGAAGAATGAGAGGTGATCTGATTGAAACGTACAGGACTCTTAAGGGGCTTGACAGAGTAAATATTGAGAAGATGTTTCCCCTTGTGGTAGAGTCTTGGAGAAGAGGACATGTTGGATTGAAGAGGTGCCCATTTAGGACTGAGATGAGGAGGAATTTCTTCTGAGGGTTATGAGCCTTTGGAACTTCTTGCCACAGAGGGTTGTAGGGGCAGAGTTCCTGTCTATGTTTCAGGCTGAGATAGATAGGTAGGAGTTCCAGGAAAAGTGGATGGAGGCATGTTGGATTAGTCATGATCCTATTGAATGGTGGAGTAGCTTTGAGGGGCTGAATGGCCTACACCTATTTCTTATGGTTTTATGATATGCTGAACTGAAGTGTAATCTGCCCTGTTGGACAAATACAAAAAAATTCACAACTGTGAATTTAAAGAAGAGCAAGGGAGTTCACCTTAGTCCTGTTTATTCCTCAGCCAAACATCAATGAAACCGACGATTTATGATTTCATTATCATTCATGGGTGTTGGCTGCTGTATATCCTACATTACCGCATTGACTACACTTCAGAAGTGCTTCATTAGCGGTAAAGTGCTTCAGGATTCTCTGAGCTACATAAGTAATTTTATTTTCTTTTGGAGTCTGTGTTTATATTGTAGCTATGATCCTCCTGTTCATAATCAACAGGAGATTTCTCACATTGCTCAATTCTGCACCAGTGTTTCAATTAGAGAGATCTGTTTGTGGGAACTTATCTACAGGAGCTGAGCTCCACTCCAATTAAGCATTTTCCAGTAAGCAAGCAGGAGCATTCTCTCAAAATATTTAAAATAACTTTGTGAGTTCCTGCAGTATCTAGAGGTTCAAAAGGCACATAAGCTACTGCTTAAACTATGTTCATCATTGCCTGGAAAATGGACTGTGCATGGTGGCAAACCAAAACTAGTTTTAAAGTTGCAACACAACTTGAAATGATACTTCTTCCAATTGCTGTTGATTGGCAGGTTAAACTGTTATTTCGTGAAAGCACAACTATAAACATTTATCCTGTGTGAAAATCTTTGAATGACCTCTCTCATAAAAGTTTCAAAATGAGACATGTTGCCCCTCTGTTTGAAGCTGTGAACGAGTTAGCTCTTGATTGGATTCAACCTTTGCCAACCTAAAGGTGTAACTGGTTAGACCAGCATTGATTATCTGTTCCTAGTTTCCCTTGAGAAGGTGTTGGTAAGGCACCTTATTGAACCTCTGCAATCTTTTGGTGCTGGGTATTTGGTTCGGGGGGGCTGGGGCGTGCGCCAAGACCTGGGAGGAGCGGATCAGGAAGATGAGACAGAAACTAGGCAGATGGGGGCAACGGTCGCTCTCCATCGCGGGAAAAAACCTGGTCATCAGGTGTGAGGTACTCTCAGTATTGCTATATGTGGCACAGGTCTGGCCTATCCCCAGGACCTGTGCCGCCGCAGTCACCCGGGCCATCTTCCAATTCATTTGGAGATCAAAGATGGACCGGGTCCGAAGAGACTCAATGTACAAAGACCGGTGCAATGGGGGAAAAAACACGCCCAATGCCACCCTCACCCTGATGGCCACCTTTGTGTGTGGCTGCATCAAGCTGTGCGTGGATCCCCGGTACGCAAACACCAAGTGTCACTACGTACTGAGGTTCTACCTGTCCCCGGTGTTGCGAAGGATGGGCCTGGCCTCGCTGCCGCGGAACGCTCCGAGTAGTTGGACCGTTCCGTATCACCTGTCCTTCGTGGAGATATTTATGAGGAAAAACACCTTTGACCACAAGTCCATCAGGAAGTGGTCAGCACGTAGCGTCCTTGAGACCCTTCGGGAAAAGGAGAGGGCGGATCCTGTCGAGCGGTTCCCTGAGCAGACTGTCAAAGCCATTTGGCAGAATGCCTCATCGCCAGAACTTTCCAACAAGCACCAAGACGTGGCTTGGCTGGTGGTGAGAAGGGCTCTGCCTGTGAGATCCTTTATGCACGCCCGGACTCTCTGCCGCACCGCACGCTGCCCTCGAAGTGGCTGCGGGGGGGACGAGACTGTCACACACCTCCTTCTGGAATGTGCCTATGCAGAGGAAGTCTGGAGAGGAATGCAGTGGTGCTTGTCGAGGTTCGTCCCGAGCAGCGCCGTGACGCGGGACTCCGTGCTCTACGGCCTGTTCCCCGGGACTCACACCGAGACGAACATTAACTGCGCCTGGAGGATCATCAACTCGGTGAAGGACGCTCTCTGGGCGGTCCGAAACCTGTTGATCTTCCAGCTGAAGGAGTTGACCCCGACCGAGTGTTGCAGACTGGCACATTCCAAGGTCCAAGACTACGTGTTGAGGGACGCGCTGAAGCTTGGGGCAGCTGCCGCCAAGGCGCGGTGGGGAAAGACCACTGTGTAAGATCGGCCTGCCGAAAGAAGAACAGGGGGCCCATACAGACGTTTTTTTGGGCTCTGCTGATGCCTCAGCCAAATATATGTATATATACAAGATTGAAAAAATGCACAGGATTGTAAAGGACAAGAATAAAGTCGAATCTGTGTTTGTAAATATGGACATATGTATGGCATGATCCAATGTACAGACCATCAAATCATTTATGAATAAAGTATATTTTTGAAATAAAAAAAATCTTTTGGGGTTATAAGGACACCCACATTGCTGTTAGAAAGGAGACTGATTAAGTAATAGTGAAGGAACTGTTATAAAATTCCAGGCCAGGATAGTGTGCAGCTTGAGGGGATCTTTCGGCTAGTGATGCTCCCATGCATCTATTGGCCTCATCCTTCCAGGTGGTAGAGGCCGTGGATTGGGAAGGTGCTGTTGAAGTTGCCCACAGAGAATTTTGTTAATGATATGCACTGTGCAACCTGGTGAATGGGGTGCTAACGAAGCAGATGTCTTTGTCCTGGATGGTGTTGAACTTCGAGTGTTGGTGGAGCTGCAGTGCATCCAGGTAAATGAAGAATATTCCATCACATTCTTGCTATGTACCATGAAGATAGTGGACAGGCTTTGGGTGACCTGCTCTCACAGCAGATTATTGTGTGATGTGGAGTTAGAATATTTCCCAGTTCAGATGTGGTCATTAAGTATGCACCTGGAATGCTATGTCCAATTTTGGTCTCCATATTTCAGGAAAATGTACTTGCAGTGCAACGAAGAAGTACTAGAATAGTCACTGGGATGTGTTGTTGAGAGACTGAGCAAATTGGGCCTATATTGTTTTGAAGCTTAAAAGAATGGGAGGCAATCTTGTTGAAACAGGCAGGATTCAAATGAGGCTTGATAGGGGGAGATACAGGGAGCATTTTTCCATTGTTTGGGGAATCTAAAACATGGAGGCATAGTCTCAGAGGAATGGGCCTGTCAACAGCAGAGATGAGGAGAAATGGCCTCCCATTCAGAGGGTTGTGTAATTCTCTGCCCCAGAGGATTGGAGATGTTCCATTGTGAATAAATTCATGGAGGCCATGGATAGATGTTTGATCTCTCCAGGGAATCAAAGGATATAGGAAGTGGGCAGGAAAGTACAGCTGTCACTCAGGATTAGCCTTGGTCATGAAACTCAGAAGGTCTGGCAGCAGCTGTGGAGGGACAAGTAGACTTAACGTTTCAAGTCTGGAGTGACTCTCCTTTGTGATTAGAAGTCATACGGGACTTAAAATATTAACTCTATTTCACTCTCCACAGATGCTGCCAGACCTCCTGAGTTTCTCTCGCACTTTTTTTTTGTCAGATTTCCTGCATCCCCAGTGTTTTGCTTTTATTTAATTCTCAGTCATATTGAACGATAGAACAGACTGAATTCTCAGAAGGGTCACTGGACCCGAAAAGTTGACTCTGATTTCTCTTCCTAGATGCAGCCAGACTTGCCGAGCTTTTCCAGCAATTCCTGTTTTTGTTTGTGCAGGAACTGGCTCGATGGGACTGTGTGGTCTGCTCTTGTTCTTATTTCTTCTGTTCTTTAGCTGACTCGTTGAAAGAGTTATTCATTTAGTCTAACTTCTCAGTCCTTTACCTTTTATATTTTTGCCCTTTTCAAATACATATCTCATCATGTTTTTGGAAGTTCTTGTTAAATCTGCATCCACAGCCCTTTTGAGGCACAGCATTCCAGATCACAGCTGAACAATGTGGAAAAATGAATGATGTTTGTTTTTGCAGCTTCTGGTTCTGTGTAGTATCAGAATCAGTGTAGCCAGCCAGTGTTGTGTGATGTGTTTCTGGACTAGTGATAAGATATTGCTTCTGGCAGCAAATATGGAGTGCATCACCTACAATTAAGTCATAACTTTTGACAAGATAACTCAGGCTAAGAATTGCTGAAATATTTCTTCTGGGGGGTGAAAATAATACTCAACCTTTTTTTTTAAAAGAAGCAAGTTTTGAACTTACATAGTGCTTTTCATGACACCGGACATCTCAGTGCTTTATTTTCAAATGCAAACTTCTGAAATGCACTCCCTGTTGCGTAGTCATGAAAACAATGTAATAATGGCCACATAATCTGTCTTTGATATTGGTTGATGGTTTAAAAATGAGCAGAGCTCTGGGGGAGAACTCCTCTGCTTTTCATTGAAATAGTGCCACATAATCTTTCACACCCTTTTGGGGAAGTAAATGGGGACTTGGTTTAACGTCTCAACTGAAAGGAGGCCATTTAACAACTGAAGCTGTCCCTTAGTACTGCACTGGAGCATTTGATTAAGACTAGACTTGGTGCTTGATCAGTGAAGTGGAAGTTGAACGTAGTACCTTGCATTTTAAGGACAAGATTGTTGCCAACACAGCCACATTTGGCAACAAAGAGTAGCATTTCGGATGAGGGACCCATCACTCAATATAACGTAGGACCAAGAGTAGGCCATTCATGGCTGATCATCTGCCTCCAATCCATTTTCACACACTATCTCCATATTCTTTTAATGTCATATAGTCCTAAGCGATGTAGAGCATGGAAACAGATCCATTGGTCCAACCTGTCCATGTTGATCAGATATCCCAACCCAATCTAGTCTCACCTGCCATGATCTGGCCCATATCCCTCCAAACCCTTCCTATTCATATACCCGTCCAAATGCCTCTTAAATGTTGCAACTGTACCAGCCTCCACCACTTCCTTTGGCAGCTCATTCCATACACGTACCACCCTCTGCATGAAAAAGTTGCCCCTTTTCTATCTTTCCACTCTCACCCTAAACGTATGCCCCCTAGTTCTGGACTCACCCCAGGGAAAAGACTTTGTCTATTTATCCGATCCATGCTCCTCATGATTTTATAAACCTCTCAGCCTCCAATGCTCCAGGGAAAGCCTATTCAACCTCTCCTTATAGCTCAAATCCTCCAACCCTGCCAACATCCTTGTAGATCTTTTCTGAACCCTTTCAAGTTTCACATCTTTCCGATAGGAAGGAGACCAGAATTGCATGCAATATTCCAAATGTGGCCTAACTAATGTCCTGTACAGCTGCAACATGACCTCCCAACTCCTGTACTCCATACTCTGAACAATAAAGGAAAGCATACCAAACACCTTCTTCACTATCCTGTCTACCTGCGACTCCACTTTCAAGGAGCTATGAACCTGCACTCCAAGGTCTCTTTGTTTAGCAACACTCCCTAGGACCTTACCATTAAGTGTATAAGTCCTGCTAAGATTTGCTTTCCCAAAATGCAGCATGTCATTATGTCAAAATGCAAAATGTCAATAATAACTAGAATCTCTCGATCTCTGTCTTGAATTTATTCAATGACTGAATTTTCAGAGCTCTCTATGGTTGGTACAGAATTCCGAAGATTCACCAGCCTCTGAATGATGAAGCTCCTGTTTTGCTCAATCCTAAATTGTTTGCCTTTTTTATTCTGAGACTGTTCCTTGGCCCTAGCTCCCATCGCTAGGGAAAACATCCTTTCTGCATCTACTCTGTCTATTTCTTTAAGTATTGTGTAAGTTTATGGGAAGTCACCTTTTATTCCTCTCCAAGGAATATGGGAACGGTCTCCTCAAGTTTTCTTTATTGGACAGTGCGGCCACCAGAATTCAAACTGGTGAGCTGCCATGGCAATTATATCCTTCCTTCGGCAAGGGGAAGCAGAACTGATATTGACCTCCAAGTGCTGCCTCAAAGTGTGTTCTATATAATTGAAGCAAGACTTCTTTGTTCTGATAATCAAATCTTCTGTGATAAAGGATTAATAACATTTGTCTTTAAAACTGTTTGATGCACCTATATACTAGATCATGGTGACTTATGAAGAAGGACACCCAGGTCCCTTTCAACATAACGCATTCTAAACTCTCTCCCTTGAAGAAATATTCTGCACTTTCATTCCTCCTATCAAAGTGAATAATGCCACACTTAGGCCATGCTCCTGCTCACTCAGTCAGTGTGAGCAAATTTCCCCAAAACCCCTTTGCATCCTCCTCACAGTTCACAATCTCCCAAAGATTTGCATGATCAGCAAACTTGGAAGTAATATAATTGACTCCCATCTGCCAATTCAATTCGTTGATACCTGCTGGACCCAAGCACTAACCCTTGGGGTTTCCCACTGGTTATAGCCTGACAACCTGGCTACTTTCTGCTTTCTGCCTGTTGATCATTCCTCAATCCATGCTAGTAATTTATTGTTAGCCCCATGCATTTTGTTTACTGACTTCTTGTATGGGAATTTATTAAAAGCCTTGTGAAAGTCCATTAACTCTCCCTCTTATTGATTCTGCTAATAACGTCCCCAGGGAAAAAAACTCACAGGTTTGTCAAACATGATTTTCTCTTTCAAAAATCCATGTTAACCTTCCTCAACTAGACAATTACTTTCTAAATATCCAGTAATTCTATCCAATGTAATAGAGTCTAGTATTTTGCCTCCTGGTAAGGTCCTGGGGTATGTTGCTGAACAAATATGCCTGGAGTGCAGGTTCATAGTTCCTTGAAGGTAGAGTCACCGTTAGATAGGATAGTGAAGAAGGCATTTGGTATGCCTGCCTTTGTTGGTCAGTGCATTGAGAATAAGAGTTGGGAGGTCATCTTGCAGCTGTACAGGACATTGGTTTGGCCATTTTTAGAATACAGCATGCAATTCTGGCCTCCCTACTTTAGGAAGGATATTGTGAAACTTGAAAGGGTTCAAAAAAGATTTACAAGGATGTTGCCAGGGTTGGAGAGTTTGAGCTACAGGAAGAGGCTGAATAGGCTGGGGCTATTTTCCCTGGAGCGTCAGAGGCTGAGGGGTGACCATATAGAGGCTTAGACAATCATGAGGAGCATGGATAAGGATAAATTTGACAAGGTCTTTTCCCTGGGGTGGGGGAGTCCAGAACTAGAGAGCATAGGTTTAAGGTGAGAGGGAAAAGATTTAAAAGGGACCCAAGGGACAATTTTTTTCACTGATGATGGTGCGTGGGTGGAATGAGCTGCCAAAGGAAGTAGTGGAAGCTGGTACAATGGCAACATTTTTAGATTAGGTTAGATTCCCTACAGTGTGGAAGCAGGCCCTTTAGCCCAAACTCTCTACACCGACCTTCTGAAGAGTAACCCACCCAGACTCATTTCCCTACTTTTCCCTCTGACTAATGCACCTAACACTATGGGCAATTTAGCATGGCCAATTCACCTGATGTGCACATCTTTTGGACTGTGGGAGGAAACTGGAACACCCAGAGAAAACCCACGCAGACACTGGGAGAATGTGCAAACTCCACACAGACAGTTGCCCAAGGCCGGAATTGAACCCGGGTCCTTGGCGCTGAGAGGCAACAGTGCTAATCACTGAGCCACCTTTTTAAAAGGCATCTGGCTGGGTATATATAAAGGAAGGGTTTAGAGGGATATGGACCAAGTGCTAGCAAATGGGACTAAGATTAGGTTAGGATACCTGGTCATCAAGGATGAGTTGGACTGAAGGCTCTGTTTCTGTGCTGCACATCTCTATGACTCTGTGACTGAGTAGTCACTGATGTCAGGATCATGTCAGGAAAACAGGTCTGTGTACAAGCTTCTTCAAGAATTCAAATAGAACATCAGTGAAAAGGCAGCATAACATTACTTCACTTTCTTCCATTTTGATGTTCCTTAAAAACTTGCCTTCTCAACCAGTCTTTGGTCACGTGTCCTAATATCTCCTTTTGTACTTGTCAAAATTGGTTTGATAACTGCTCCTGCAAAGCACCTTGGATCTTTATACTGTATTAAAGATGCTTTATAAATGCAAGTTGATGTTGTTAAAAGTTGAGCTCTGTACCCTCTCTAAGACATCCTTGATCCTGGCACTAGGGAAGCAACACACCATTCTGCTTTTTCGCTGCTGGCCACAGAAATGTCTGTCTGTACCTCTGACTAGAGAATCCCTTAACACAATTGATCTCTTGGAACCTGACATACCCCTTGTTGCATTAGAGCCAGTCTCAATACCAGAAACTTGGCTGTTCGTGCTACGTTCCCCTGAGAATTCATCACCCCTTATATTTTCCAAAACAGCATACCTGTTTGAAATGGGTATATCCACAAAAGACTCCTGCATTAGCTGTCTACCTCTCTTACCTTTCCTGGAGTTAACCCATCTATGTGACTGTATCTGAGACTCTCTTCCCCCCTACCCCCCCACCCCCCTCCCCTCCCCCTCCTGTAACTGCCATCCATTACAGACTGTTGCTGTTGTAAATTCCTCATTGCTTCTAACTGTCTCTCCAACCGATCCATTCAATCTGATAAGATTCGCATCCAACAGCATTTGTGGCAGATACAATCCGCAGTAACCCTTAAACTCTCTTTAAACTCCCACATCTGGCAAGAAGTACATATCACTACAAAGGCCATTTTTGCTCCTTCACAATCTATAGAACCAGAAAATAACACCGTCTTATTCCTCTACAAACACTGCCCCAGGTTAAATTAATAGTAATGCCTTATATTTTAAGTTTAATCAAGAGACATATCACCAAAAGCAGTTCCTCCAAGATCAGTTGTGAATTTCACTGTTTGATAATTTTCCTAGATGCACTCCGATGTCCAGCGATATATGAATTCAAACTTCAAAGGCAGTAACTGTGCAGGTTATCTCTCCTGCAATGACCTCACCATGTGCTTTCTTTGTCTGTTCTTCTCCCTTTTAAAACTGCCGTTGTTTTGACTTTTCCAAAGTTCTAAAACAATGCAATAGCATATAAAACAATAATTGCTGCTCCTGCAATTTGAGGAAATCACCTCCAGCACCTAAAATAACTCAAAGGAGCAGCTGTTTCCACCAGAAATGTTTCCTGTCCTCCATCTTGGATTACCCAGAATCCTCTCTCTTCCAATGCAGCAGTGTAGGGGAGTGCTGCACTGTTGAGGTGAGGTTTCAAATTAAGGTCTTGATTGTCCTTTCAGGGATAATCGCTAACAATCCCAGGGCACTTAATTTGAGGAAAAACATGGAAGTTTTTCCCAGGGACCTGGTCAATATTTATCCCTCAACTCACATAATTTAAAGCATCAGATGGATTAGGTATTCTCACATTGCTATCCTTTTGGAGCTTGCTGTGCGCATATTGCAGCCATTCCTGCGTTGCAGAAGTGAACACATTTCAAAAGTACTTCACATCAACAGTTAGACATTCTGAGGTGGTAAAAGCAGCTATACAAATGCTCAGGAGATATACGCATCTATGTGAATAACTAAGTAGACAAACTAGGCAAACAATAGGTTCTTGTTTTTCCCAACAAAGGAAAATTTGCTTGGTAGTTAAGAGGTAGTTTTTGAGCAGGGCCTCTTGCCTCCTGAGTGATGTTCTGCGTTTCTGAACAATGTGTCTCTGAGTAGTTCCCAATAAACATAGAGGAGGCCACCTATTCTCACCAGTCCTTCACAAGATCTGAGCTGAGACTCATTACAATTTTCTGATAAATGAAAAGAATTTGGAAAATATCTGACAATGGTAATTTGAGATACTCAAGTTTTTAAATACTAGCCTTTTGCACAGGTTTTGATTTAATGCTTGGTTTATTCTACTTTCTCCTGAATGATGGTTTCCGTCTGCTATGGAACCAAGTTGAGCACTTGCACTGTTAGTTAATTCTGTTTGTTTTGAGTGCATGAGGTGACCTTTGGATTATTATATGTAATACAGCAACATCCAGGTAATCTCAAATAAGCATCACTACCTTTGTTCAACTAGTTAAGAGGAAGTAGGGTTTGGAGGGATATGGGCCGGGTGCTGGCAGGTGGGACTAGATTGGGTTGGGATATCTGGTTGGCATGGATGGGTTGGTCCAAAGGGTCTGTTTCCATGCTGTACGTCTTTATGATTCTATAATTTTCCGCTGAGCTTCCCAGCACTTTGGAGTGTGCAGCAATTCCAGTTACCTTGTTACTTGAGTGATAAGTCTTTATTTAGATATGTTTATTAGCCTAACATTGAAATGATGCACTTACATTGAATCATAAAATAATAGTTACCATGCCAACTAAAACACTGAATAGAAACAATGTCTCTCGATAATTGATGGACTTTAACATATCCTCTTTAAGGGAGTGTGAGAATACATTTGTTTTTACTTTTCCAACCCTCTAAAAATGCTAATTTGTTTATTTGACCAGACAGTTTCACCTTGGACTCCTACAACTTTTCCTACACCCCTGTTGCCAACCTCCCCTCAGAGCAAGGTCAATTGGAAAGCTTTCAAAGAGAGGTAGCTAAGTCTTTATAAAAAGATATTAAGGAATATGGAATTAAGTTAGATCTATGGGAGTTGAGGTGCAGATCAACTGAAAGACGAAGCAGACTTGAAGGGCTGAATGGCCACCCTCCTGATCCAGTGTTGCTCTTACGCAAATGAAAAGGGAGAGGAGCAATCTTGGAGTGTGCCGAGTTAACTTTAATACGCCTTTATAATCTGTAACCCTACCGGCCAACTGAGGAGCATAGATAAGGTGAATGGCAAAGTTCTTTTCCCTAGGTAGGGGGAGTTCAAAACTAGGGGGCATATTTTTAAGGTGAGAGGAGAAAGATTCAAAAAGGATATGAGGGATAACTTTTTTTACACTGGCTCATGTATGGAATGAACTGGCAGAGAAAGTGGTGGATGCAATGCATAGTTAGTGTTTAGGACACATTTGGATAAGTTCATGAATAGGAAAGGTTTGAAGGGATTTGGGCCACACAGACAGCTGGGACTAGTTTAGATTGGGAACATGGTTGCCATGGACTGGTGGGACTGAAGGGACTGTTTCCATGCTTTATGACTCTATGACTGTGTATGCTTCATGTTGCTGTAAATCTGCTGAAAGTAATCCTACTGAGTGCAGAGTTAAATTTGGAATGAATGTATGAGGGAAATTATACTTTGAAATTCATAAAATCAAAGAAATCAACAGCAGCATCTTGAATCTGCAAGATAATTTTGGTTGTTAAGCTGGCTTGACATTGCTTTAATTTCTTGCAGGACTCAAACAAGAGTGGATAATGTCTAAGAATTGATGAAGTAACTTTTCGAAGTGTAGTTTCTGCTGCTGATATGTACATACCAAGATTTTACAAACAGCAATATGATGATGATTAGACACTCTGTTACCTGGGCCTTGAGGATGAATATTGACCGTGACATGGGAGAGCTGTGCTTCTCATTAGGATCTCTCCTGCTTCCTAGGGCAGATGAAAAGATTGCCTGAACAGTATTCCGAAAAGGAAGATACAGGGGTGTTCTTCCCAGTTTCCAGGATAATATTTATCCTTCCTTTATCTGATCATTGTCACATTGCACAGCAAACTTCCAGAAAATGCAAAATTGGCCAGCACATTTCTTACATCATCTCAACTTCTGTGAGGTGAGTCAAGATTGTGAAAGGCCAGTATAAATACAATCTTTGTTACTTTACATCTTTAATCCTATTGATTTCATCATTTTGTTGTAGCATCTCTTAATTTGTTTTTTCCTTTTATTCTTTCTTGAGATAAGCATAGTGCTATGGATGGGAGGGGAAGGGAAGGGGTTGGTGGTAATGGGGACAGTTTGATGGGTCATATCTTAGCTACCACCAGGTTCTAAGGATTATGCAAAACAAAATCTTTTAAAGGGTCTTTTGGAGAGTGAAGGCCACCACTTCTAAATTTCTAAAATTGCAATCATTGTCATGCCAAAATTCTACAAGCGTTGCTAATGCAAATAAGCCTCAACAGTAGCAGTGTGAGCAAGCGTGTAATTGTGGCTTTCCAGCTCTTTCTGTGGCATATGGACCTTTGTATCTGATTACATGAATATCATTTCATCTTAATAACAAAGGCAGCTGGCCTCTGTGAACATGGGTCATTTGCAGCTGAGTGAAAGTTGCAAGCATATTATTCGAGGATCAGCTTCTTTTTGACCTTGCTGCTTTGAAGCAGATCTTTGAATTGTTGAATTTGCCCAAAAATGATTGTCGACAGATGAGAAATCCTAAATGCCAAGCTGTAGGTTTCTTTCTGACCTCTCTCTCACTCATTCATTCACTGTGCTCGTACATTGGCACTATATCCTATTCGACCCTTCGATTACTCAAAGAAATTATGCATTTGTGCTGAACATTCGTTGTACTTGCGAAGTAATTTTCTTCATAAAATGATGCATGAAAAAGCAGCACCTCTATCAGTTTCTCCCTTAAAGAATTAATTCATTTATTTGTTAATATATGCTTAACACATCAGCTGAGCTTATGTAGAGACGTACAGCATGGAAACAGACCCTTCAGTCTAACTTGTCCATGCCAACCAGATAATCCAACCTAATGTAGTCCCGTTTTCCAGCATAAAGTACTCACCTTCTCAGCATCTCCCCTTGTCTGAGGTGTGGTGACCCTTTAGTTAGATTCCCCATTAGTTATCTCTGTCTACCGAGAGAGCAGCCCTGTGGTCCGGTAGGACAGTGGCAACTTCCCTTTTATATGCTTCCGAGAAAATACCTTGTAACTATAGCCTGTTATTCATATTTCATTCAACATCTTTTGGACCTGAGATGGCTTGGCATTTTTCTTATTTTGAAAGTTTCTTTATTCATAAAAATCTATACACACATATATAGCTATTAGAGCAGTTTGATTTCGTCCAGTCTTTTTATATGGAAAACAAACAAACTGAAGGCATTTCTTACTGGTACAAGACTAAATATATAGAGGCACTGGGATGGTCCAATAACTGAATGGTTCCCCATTTAACTTCGGCAGAAATACTTTAGATGATGCGTCTTTCCTTACTACATCTTGGCGGCAGCTGCCCCAAGCTATAGTATGTGCCTCAGCAAGTTTTCCTGGATGTTGGAATGTGCCAGGCTGCAACACTTGGTCGAGATGAACTCCTTGCTGTGGAAGACCAAGTATTTTCGGGCAGACCAAAGAGTGTCTTTCAGTGAGTTGAATAAGTTCGCAAACTAACAATGTCAACTCATTGTTGCATATAACATCAATAGAGAAAAAATCTTCTTGAAATATAGTAATGATCACAGTGTAGGAAGCACTGTAGCCAATTTGCACAGTGCATCCAATTTACAAACAGTGTACTCACACTAACTGCTATCTGATAATGACCCGATAATCTGTATTTTAGTGATACTGTTTGAGGGATCAATATTTGCTGCAATACCAGAGAAAAATTGCCTGTTGTTGTTGGAATAGTTAAATCTTTTATGTCCACCTTGGAGAGCAGGCAGGGCATTGGTTTGACATTGATCTGAACGCTGCCATCTCTGACAGCACAGCCGTCTCTTGGTACTGCACTAGAATTGTCAGTCTAGATCTTGCAATGTAGGAAGAAGAGTAGCCCATTAAGTCCATCGAACCTTCCCAATTACTCAATATGATCATAGCTGATCAAACACTTCTTTGCTCCCCCATCCCCTTATCCCCATAACTGTCAGTGCTGTTGGTAATCAGAAATCTATCAACCTCTATCTTAAATATGCTTAAAGACTGAGTTTCCACCATCCTCTATGATAAAGATATTCAAACCTCTAAGTAAAAATAAAAGCTCCTCATCTTTGATCCAAGTGGCATCCCCTCTATTTTTAAATGATGGCCCCTGTTTCCAGGCTCCCCTAACGGGGGAATCATCTTACCTGCATCCAACTTGATTATTCCTTTTAAATATTTTGTAAGTTTCAATGACTGCACCTCTCATTCTTCAAAACTCTGAAGAACACAAATCCAAATTTCCTAATCTCTATTTGTAGGACTGTCCCACTATCCTGGGAGTAAGTCTGGTGAACCTTCATTGCTCTCCTTCAATGGTAATATTATTTTTCCTGAGACCAGGCTAAAACTGCAGACACTGCTGTAAGTGTGGTCTAACTTCCCACTCATGGTCTTCCTAATTTCCTGTGCTTCACCATTAATCCCTATGCCTTCATCTGCCAGGGCCCTAAGCTCCTTTGTTCACTTCCTTTAACACATTCTCTGCCTTTTAACATGCCGCTTTCAGTGACATTTGGTCACCTGACCTATGTTGCCTCTGACTGAATAAATCTCTCACCATCTCAATCTTAAACAATCTCCTTCTTCTGAGACTGTGCCTAATCTACTCAGTCTCTCATCAATCCCAGGAATTAATCCAGTGAATCTTCACAGCATCATCTTCGAGACAACGATAGCCGTCGTTGGGTAAGCAGACCAAATCTGTGCACAGCACATGAGGTGAGGTATCACCTCAGCAAGAGAGTTTGTTGGTAAAAACAATGACTGCAGATGCTGGAAACCAGAGTCCAGATTAGAGTGGTGCTGGAAAAGCACAGCAGTTCAGGGAGCATCCGAGGAGCAGTAAAATCGACGTTTCGGGCAAAAGCCCTTCATCAGGAATACCTGATGAAGGGCTTTTGCCCGAAACGTCGATTTTACTGCTCCTCTGATGCTGCCTGAATTGCTGTGCTTTTCCAGCACCACTCTCATCGGGAAGAGAGTTTGTTGGACAGTATTTGAAAGGATCAAAGAAAGAAACATTGAGGAGGGCAGTGATCCATTTACTGTGCATAACGCAATGAAGACATGTTGCTGTCTTGTTGAGAAAATTCCAGTTTGATCACTGACGTGTACTGAATTAAATTCTCATGGCGGTGAATTACACTGACTTCTCCAGATTAGGGTAAAGGATAAATATCTGGGATTCCCACTTCTGATTGTCATCCAGCAAACTCTGCTAGAAATGTGTGCCATTGGACATCATGAGAGGGTTTGGACCGATGTACCTCATAATTTTAAAAGCTTGCCTAATTTCACTGCAAAGATCATATGTGCCGATGGCCACTTGGGTGAATTGATGGAACAATAAGAGGCCATTAATCCCCTCCTATATCTCTATTCGCCAGACCAAATTGTTCAATCAGCACAAAGTCGCTGATCTTTTCCATAACCCCGATAACAATTTTTTTAGAGCAATTGTCCATACATCTTTTGGAAAGTTACCATTAAATTTTTTTTCCACCAGCCTTCCTGGCAAATTCCAAATCATAGTATTATAATTCCCTATGCAACTTCATTGTTTCCTTTTCAATATTTCTTGTTTCATCAAGCACCTTACATCTGTGTTCTTGAGTTACTGACCCCTCTGTCTCTGGAAGCAGTGTTTCCTTGTTTACTCAGTCAAAGTTCTTCATAATTTTGAACATCACTATCAAATTCTTCCAGGCAACATTCTCAACTTGCTCTGTCATCTTCAAATACTTGTATAAATTCTTAGACAGTCTCAGTTCTCAGCCCTAAGAAGGCACAGTGTGAAAGGAGAGCCGTTGAGAAGAATGATCGAAGGAAAGAGAGACTTTATAATGAGCGTGGTTGTGTTGGAAAGGGACTCGATGCTGAATATGAGAGAGAGAGAGAGATTACCTATTGGATAGTAAACGTCAGTGTACAACACAAATATAATGTTTAAGTATCTTAACAAATATTAGAGTCCCTTTTGTTTTTAAATCTCTATTGGCTGTATGAAATATTTTGAAAGCTTATCTTTTGAATCCTAGCCTGAAAGTTGGAATACTTCTTATGGTCACAGAGATCTTCTTGCACTGAAGTCACAGTTTTTGAAGGAATGCCATTCTCTGTATTCACTAGTTTATCATTGGTACAGCTTTTCTTATTAAGTTACAATTTAATGACCATTGTAAACATGTGCTGCTTGAGGTTGGTATCTGATGAATGTTTGACAGTGTGGCAAAGTTTACCTGTTTGTGTTCCAACTGAAAAATGACACAGCCCCTGGGAAAACCTGTTGCGATTAGGTCACCCGGTACGTTCTCTGACACGCTGAGCACCAGTTTCAACCTTGCATAATTCTATCTTGTGTTGATTGCAATTAAGTGAGTCATTTGTGATGATTTGCAAACATTTACCTGGGGTCAGTTGATTGATAGGGTGTAGCTCAGTGGTTAGCACTGCAGCCTCACGGGACCCGGGTTCAACTCCAACATCAGACGACTGTCTGTGGAGTTTGCACATTTTCTGTGTTTGTGTGGGTTTCCTCTGGGTGCTCCAGTTGCCGCCCACAATCCAAAGATGTTCAGGTTAGGTGGATTGGCCATGCTCCATTTCCCCTCGTGTCTAGGGATGTGCAGCCTAGGTGGGTTAGCCATGGGAAATGCAGGGTTACAGGGGTAGGGTGAGTCTGGGTGGGATGTTGTTTGGACAGTCGGTGTGGACCCAATGGGCCGAATGGCCTGCTTCCACACTGTAGGAATTCAATGATTCCGTTATGTGAGATGTATATACAGTAGTTGATAATGAACCCTGATGGCTGCTGATAATGTTAATGAGGACATTATACTTTGGCCACTGTTAGAAGTTAGCTATTAGAGGAACACACTTATTTTATGATTAAACTGTAATTTATGAAGAGATTACTGGAGAACAAAATTTACAACAATTTGAGCTCATGCAGTTAATCAGTTAGACAGTGATTCGCTTTGGACTTATTATTGGATAGTTGATGTGGAAGCGTACTTATGATGCATTTCTGGATATCTTTATAACATGAATAAGAACACTTGCATTTTTATATCACCTTTCATCATCACAGGATATCTCAAAGGTTATTTCTAGTGAATAAAATATTTGAAGTATTGTCAGTGTTGTAATGTAGCAACACAACCGATTTACACACAGCTAGCTCCCACAAAGGGCAATGTGATAATCCATTTGCATGATATGACTCAGGGATCAGAATTGGGTTAACATCCCCTATGCTTCTTTGAAAGACTGCCATATGATCTTTTACATTCATCTGAAAGGACTAACAGTGAAATATAGTGAGTTTCATGTACATTATGATGTAACTGGTCACATGATTTTGCCAGTCACTGAGAGATAAAGCACCAATCTAAAGTGAGCATATGAAAAGAGGGAGGTTATAGACATTACACCAGAGAGCTGTATTTGATAACCCATGATAACTGATGTAACACTCCTTTATTTTCAGAACATTGCAAGAGCTTTACTTAGCAATTAGGAGCAAGCAGCCTCAAGGACAATGTATGTGCAGACACCCACAGTTGGAACTGCTCCAAATTAGTATTTTCTCTGTATAGGTAGCAGTATTGACTTAAAGCACAAGCCTCAACTGTTTCTCATATGAAACTGTACCTCAGACAAAGTAGCTGTCCCTCAATACCACACCAAAGTGCCAGTCTTCGATTTTGTGCTCAGGTCCTGGAGTGGATATCTAACTCAAAATGCTGACTCTCAGGTGAGAGTGCTGTGCCCACTGAGCCATAGCTGATATAGAACAAAGTTGTTTTCTATTGTTCAAGGACTCCTTTATATAAAGTGGATTGATTGGGACTGAACCATGCCGGAGCAGGGCATCTCATTGGGTATCCTGCTAGACCTTTTCCTGTACCCTTGAACTCACTTCTGCTGTGAAGCTTGCTGGAAATTGGTTTTAAGGAACATCGTGAAGATGGATGGGGAATTTCAGTAGTAAGTCGTTGCTGGACTGATTGCTAACCTAGGGCAGCAAGCACAGAGGTGAAGGCTGAATGGACTTGGTGTGAGCAGGAAATGGACAGCAGAGTTTTTGATAAGCTCACATTTAAGCACAATGGAAGGTTAGAGACCACCCAGGAGAGCATTGGAATAGTCATAGATTAGAACATAGAGTGGGAACAGGAAAAGGCCAATTAGATTTTTTAAAAATTCAGATGCTGGAAATCTGAGACAAAAACAGAAATTGCTGTTTTTGGTCTGGCAGTATCTCTCGAGAGAAAGTAGAATCAAAAAAATTAGGGTTCAGTGACCCTTCAGAACAGGCCAATCATATTGCCTTGTTTATCCCTCCACTGAGCTAAATGATGGCTGATCTCTGTTTTAAAGCTCTTTACCCACCCTTTTACAGGAACATGAAAATTAGGAACAGCAAAAGGCTACTCAATCCCACGGAGTCTGCTGTGCCATTCAATAAGATCATGACTGATCTGATTACTCTGCATTCCATATCGCTTTGTAACCTTTAATGCCCAATCCCTCAATCATAGTTGTAACATTTTCGGTTGACTTCTCCACCTCCCCCCACCCCAACCACAGCCTCAAAAATATTTTGAGAGAGGGAAAAGGGTGTTCAGATTTCCATAATCTGGGGAAGTGCTCCCTGACATCATGGCTCACTGTTTTTGTACATGGCATATAACGGGTGCATTTAGGATTCCTCAAGGATTAATGTGCATGAGCAGTTTTTTTTACCAAATAGACTCAATTTCAATCATTGCACAAATTTAAAAATTGTATGTTTTATATGCATGATCTAGTTGTTAAATTATTTCCGCTTATTATTACAGAGATTGATTAGTACAAATTTATGCAAATGCATAATTTAATGAGTGGATTTACTGAGCAGTTTGATTAGCTCTACATTTAGCATCAGAATTCTGTAGTATTTGAAGTTTATTGTGAGATGCCATATACCAATCAGTGATTTCAGGTGGGAATACTTAAAATCACATAATATCTCACCAGGATTTTGAGATACTTTGTTATAATCCTATTAAAGATGTTCAAAATAATTGCTGCTATGAGACAATATAGTGAGATGTGATAAATAAGAAGGCATTTCCAAAGTTAGAAGGTGATCCATGTTACTCATTGATAGGAGCAACTGCTGTATCTTGACTATGGTGACCCAAACTACAGTCAGATCCAAGATTGTCGGACTACAGACCTTCCAGCTGCCAGTGGGAGATAGATAAAGAGATATGTAGTCAGATCCTGGAAAGATGTAAAAATAACAGGGTTGTTGTGTGCTGGGTGAGTTTAACTCTTTCCCCCCCCCTCCCCCCCAAATTGACTGGAACTCCCATAGTGCTGGGGTTTGGATGGGGAACAGTTTGTTAGGTGTGCCCAGGAGAGTTTTTAGAAAGAGTATAATGACAATGCAACAAGGGGGAGGGCCATACTGGACCTGGAACTGGGAAATGAGCTCAGCCAGGTGATCAATGTTTCAGTGGGGAAGCATTTTGGGAATAGTGACCATAATACTGTAGTTTTCAGATGTTTATGGATAAGGACAAGAGTGGACCTCGGATGAAGGGAATTGAGGGAAGGCATACACTAACTGAATTAGGCAAGAATTGGAAAATGTGGATTGGGACTGGCTGTTTGAAGGCAAATCCACATCCGACACATTGGAGTCTTTTTAAGGACCTTTGAAAGTCTTCTGGAACCTTGGATGACAGGGGAGATTCAGCTGAGCCAAAAAAAAGCATTCCTAATCAGTATTAAAAACAGATGAAGTCGTTGAAGAATATAAAGAGATTAGGAAGGCGCTCATGGCGTGTTAGGAGGGGTAAAAAGGGCTATGAAGTGTCCTTGGCTAGCAGGGTTATGGAGATTTCCTAGGCATTTTGTACATATATTAGGAGCAAGAGAGTAGCTAGGGAAAGGGTAGCCTCACACAAGGATAAAGGGAGGGATGTTATGTTTGAAGTCAGAGGAAATGGTTGGGATCCTTAATGAATACTTTACATCGATATTCACCAAAGAGAGGGTAGTGAGGAATGTTGAGGTTAGGGAAAGATGTGTGACTACTGTTGAGTAAGTCAACACAATGAAGTTGGCAGCGTTGCAGATAGTGAGGAGGATTGTCAAAGGCTGCAGTGGAATATATAGATAAATTGCAGATTTGGGCAGAGAAGTAGCAGCTCGAGTTTAATCTGGACAAATGGGAGGTGATGCATTTTGGGAGATCAAAATCAGGTACAAATTATAAAATAAATGGCAAAACCCTTGGGAGCATTGGCATAGAGAGGGCTCTGGGTGTACCAGTCCACAGACTCCTGAACATGGCAACACAGGTGGCTAGGGTGGCCAAGAAGGCATACAACACGCTTGCCTTCATCAGCCAGGACATCGAATATAAAAGCTGGCAAATTATGTTACAGCTGTTTAAACATTTGGAATATTGCATGCAGTTCTGCTTGCCACACCCCCTGAAAGATGTGGATGCTTCGGAGACGGTGCAGGGAAAGTTTAGCAGGATGTTGCCTGGTCTGGAGAGTTTTAATTATGAGGAGATAGTGGATAAACTCTGTTTTCACTGGAAAGACGGAGACTGAGAGGTGACCTGTTAGAGGTCTCCAAAATTATGAAAGGCATGGATAGGGTAGATAGTCAGAGGCTTTTTTCCAGCATGGAAAGGTCAAGAGGACACTGATTCAAGGTGTAAGGGGGAAAGTTTAGGGGAAAAGTGCAGGGAAAATGTTTCACAGTGGATGCCTGGAAAATACTGCTAGAGGAGGTGGTGGAGCAGCCACATTGGCAACGTTTAAGGCATACCTTAATAGTCACATGAATGGGAGACAAATAAAGGGATAGAAACTATGTATGGGCAATAAGTAGTGGACCTAAATAATGATTAGGAATTAACGTGGGCTTGGTGGGTCGAAGGGCCTTTTCCTGTGCTGTTTTGTATTGTATAACCTAAGACAAAGGATCTGAACTTATACTCAACTTTATTGTCTTGAGTCTGCTGCAGCATTCAGTAAGATCATGACTAATTATTACCTCAATGATATCTTCTGTCACTATTCCTGGAGGTGCCTAAATATTAATCAATTTCTGACTTGAATATAAAGGATTAATTACTCTTGCAGAGAGCCAGCATTATCACGATGGACTGACTTGATGGTCTCATTCTATACTGTAACCATTTTATGATTCAGCGACTATGAATCAATCCATATCCCTCTGTGGTGGAGAATTTGTAAAACTCCACATCCCTCTGAAGAAATCTCTCCTTACTTCCTGTCCTGAATGGTTGGCCCCTATTTCTGAGACAATGACCAGAAATCTCCATCTCTCTTGTGAGATATTTGAGGGCAGGAAGGGCTTTGAATAAGGCAGTATGGTGGTGTACACGAGCTCCACTACCTTCTCTATTCTCCGCCCCACTCCCCCAAGTTAAAGAGACTCTGTGCTCAATTGAAACTTCCTCATTCCTGTTGTTCCAGCAGCAACCACCACATTTCCAGTGGCGCTGCTAAGCAAAGGAGCTGCCAGCCTCTGGTTGCCTGCTGACCTCACCCCCTCCCCCTGGGGAGTCTCTGCTTTTATATTTTAGCAAGAACTTCTCATTCTTAAAATTCTCAAGGGTATATCTCAACAACACAATAATTAGAATTTTTAATAATTTTAATAACTTTTTTTTTCTGGAGCCTACTGTGCCATTCACTATGTTCATGGCTGATCCTGGGCTTTAGCTCAAATTTCCTGCTTGCTCCCAATATTCCTTGAATCGCTGTAGCACCAAAGATTCACATCAGTCCAATCTACTCGGTTTCTATTCATAGACAATGTTCTCATCCCAGGAGACAATCTCATGAATCTTTGCACTTGTCCTGAAAGTAAGGATAATATTTATTGAGAAAGGAGAAAGTGAGGGCTGCAGATGCTGGAGATCAGAGCTGAAAATGTGTTGTTGGAAAAGAGCAGCAGGTCAGGCAGCATCCAAGGAGCAGGAGAATCGACGTTTTGGGCATAAGCATGATTCCTGAAGAAGGGCTAATGCCCGAAACATTGATTCGCCTGTTCCTTGGATGCTGCCTGACCTGCTGCTCTTTTCCAGCAACACATTTTCAGCTATTTATTGAGAAACCAAAGCTACACACTGCTTTCCAGGTATGGTCATAGTAAGAATCTCTAACTGCATCCTCTCATAATCTAGTGCCTTTGTAGTAAAGGCTAACATCCCATTGGTTAGACATGAGTTGACCTGATTCAGGTGTTGAATAATCCCAGCAGATCTTGGAGAGATCTTCAGGAGACAATCAAATGTGTCCATCGTTTTTGACAGAGGTGATGTTGGTTACAAAATATTAATAGCTTTTACACAGGTTCTGAGATGGGCAAATGGAGTGGTTTTGGGAGGACAATAGGGTGGGTCTGTGATAAAAGGAAGGTTAACACGATGTAACTTTCTTTAAAAAAGCAGTGATGGTGCAAGGCTAAATGAGGGTGAAAAAAAGCAAGTAAACAAAAAATGGGTCTGGAAGTAGTGTGAATGACGACAGAAAATTAGAGCTGTGGTTATGATCTGGTGAAGGGTAATCCTATGTTAGCAGTCACAATAAATAGCTGAAGGAAGCAAACTGCTGCACTCAAAGTTTGCACCTATTTAGTTTGTTTTAGAAAGCATGTTTCGACATTTGATTTGGTGTTGAATGCAATTCGTCAAGCTTTGCTTTAAACGTATGCAATTTATTTTCTCAGATTTGCACTAGTACTTTAATGTCTGATTGTTTCCAGTTCTTGAACACGAAATGTATTTGTCCACATTCAACTGTCACGAACACGTGGCCCAAACAGAAACCAAACTTGGGCATAGAATACAAAACTGGTGTTTGCGATTGAAGACCTTTTGATTGGCTGGTAATATGAGTCTGAGAAATAAATAGCAGTGCCCAATACAGATGAAAGGTCTCCATAGTAGCGGCACATGGTAATTTAACTCATGGTTGTATTACGGTTTGGATAGAAAGTAGTTCTGAAGCACAGTTAAGAGAAATGGTAGCTTAACCCAGAATCATCAATTGACCTCTGAGAGCAGTGTAATCTTAAGGTGTTTAGAATTCTAGCACAAGAGGAGGCCACTCAGTCCATTGTAATATTGTTGGCTCATTGAAGGAGTTATTCAGCAGTTCCACTCCCATGCTCTTTTCTCCAAGTCGTTCAAAATGTTCCCTTTCTGAATTCCATTTTGAAAGTAATTATCAATTGTTTCCACTGCTCTTTCAAGGCAGCCCGATTCAAGTCATAAACTTGCTGAGTTTCAAAAACAAATCTTCTCAGGTTGCCCTGATACTTCTGCTGAACCTCTTAAATCTGTGTCCTTTCATAATGTACAATTTTCCAATGTTTGCCTGAATGTTATACCCCTAGAGATAAGGAGCTGTTCAGAATGAGTTAAATTCTCACCCAAACTAAGTAATTGAGTCTCCATGATGGGATTGTTTCAGGAAATGAAGTCAAAATCTGGAATCTTTAAAATGTAGAGTTGGTTAAAACGAAGCAAGTCTCACATTGAGTGCTAATCTAGTTTGTTTAGTCAAGCATTGGCTATTCTGCTGTGTATTACCTGCATTTTCTAGTTCAATTCCTGATTTTCAGTATTTGTCATAATTTCTTGGAGATTGACATACAAATCCAGACTAACTAGTGTTAATGATTTGTCCCAAGATTTGACTTTTTGTTTTGTGATTTGAAGAAAAGCATTAATCTTGGGATGGGAAGGGGAAACGGAAAGATTCTCCTTTTCTCGGAATACACAAATTTTTTTTTTGTTGTCTCGCGTAATGCTTTTTAAAGAAAACGTAGTGTTGTGTTTTATTTTGTTGTGAGCTAAAAGCTTGTCAGAACAGGAACCAACACGAAGTCAAAATTTACTAGGCGCTTGGGCTAAGGGAATGGCAGGATAGCATGTAACCACTTCTCCTATTGTATTTCCTGTTGTTAGCTCAATAAAATATTTCCAGTATTCCTTAACTCCCCCCCCCCCCCCCCCCCCCCCTCCCTGAGCAAAAAAACTATTAACTAACAGAATGATTGCACAGCAATCCAGGCCTCCAAGCTGAAATGCTATCAATGATACAGCAACTTAAAGTAAACATTTATTTCTTTATTCTTTCTTGGAGTATGGACTTCACTGGCAAGGGCAGCATTTATTGCCCATCCCTCGTTGCCTTTGAGCTGAATGGCGAGCTAGACCATTTCAGAGGGTAGATCAGAATGAACCATATTGCTGTGAGTCAGGAGTCACATGTTGGTCAGACCTGGGAAGGATGATCAGTTTCCTTTCCTGAAGGACATTTGTGAACCCGATGGGTTTATGCAAGAATTGGTGGTGGTTTTGTGGTCACCTTTACTGAAACTAGCTTTCCACAGATATTTTCTAGCTGAAAATGTGTTGCTGGAAAAGCGCAGCAGGTCAGGCAGCATCCAAGGAACAGGAGAATCGACGTTTCGGGCATAAGCCGTTCTTCAGGAATTTCTGGATATTTTCTAATCAACCCTGTTCAGAGATTTTATTTCTGGAGTGGCTGAGACTTTGAACACAGCTTTCCTGACTCAGAGGGAGGGACACTACCACTCCATCACAAGATTCCAGATTTTGTAGTTGAATTCATATTCTCTGGTTGCCACAATAGGATTGGAACCCCTGGTCCCCAAAGCTTTAGTCTGGATTACTAGTCCAGTGACTTACCATGCATCTCTACAATGCAGATCGACAAAGTATTTCGGAGCAGCAGAAATTAACTTGGTTTTCCACATTCAAAACAGGTTATCATTTAATTTCATCTCAGGGCTAAGTACGCAAAACCTGTTTTGCTGGTGGGTACTCTCATGTCTGACACCAGGCTCCAAATAATTGATCTGTTCTAAACATTGTTGCTGCAGGATAGTCCAGAAGGACCGAGGAAATGTTTTAGGAACATTTTTCAAAGCATCCCTACAAACGTCAGGATCCTCACTGATTTTGCCACGCATCTCTGCTTCATGGTCAGCTAAAGTAGAGAATTAGCACTCCGGAAGATAGTAGGAACCTTGAGAGGCTTTGAAGTGCTGAGGTCAAGCCTGGGTAGTGAATGAACATCACTTCAAATACCAATCCTGCCCTACACCTCCATCCTCCCATTCCCATCTACCAATCCTTCAAATGTCCTGCCAGTGGTCTGATCACCAGATCACATATTGGACTCACTAACCATATTAAAATGCACTGAACTGGAATGGGAGGAAGTCATCTTCAATCCTGAGTCAACCTAAGCATAGATTGTATTAACTTGCATTTAGTTTGGGACATATTGTTAGTCAGCTCGATTCATCATAGACTCAGAGTCACACAGCACAGAAACAGACTCTTTAGTCCAACCGGTCCATGCCGAACATTATCCCAAACTAGTCTGACCTACCTGCTCCTTGCCCATATCCCTACAAACTTTTCCTATTCATGTACTTATCCAAATGTCTTTTAAATGTTGCAACTGTGCCCATATCCACCACTTCTTATTTAAATCTCACTTCCCTCACCTTAAAAACGTGCACCATTCTCTTGAAATTCCCCATCCGAGGGAAAAGACTCCTACCACTAATATTATCTGTAGCCCTCAGATTTTATAAGCTTCTACAAGGTCACCTCTCAATCTCTTACACTCCAGTAAAAAAAAAAGGTCCCAGCCTATCCAGCCTTGTACCTCCAAACCTGGCAACATCCCGGTAAATCTCTTCTGAACCTTCTCTAGCTTAATAATATCCTTCATATAACAATTCTCTTCCCTAATATGGATGGTTAACAGTGCTGGCCATTCCATATACAGTATCTTGATTTGACAACTTGACACATTGCCATTATTCCCTTCGGCCTGGTGAGAGTTGCACCCATACCCACAGAACATCAGCATGAACCTTTGTTTAATTACTCCATTGACATAACTACAACCTCCTCAGTGTGATTTATGGTGTTCTGCTATCTTGCAGTGTGCTGTTGGACAACAGCAAGTTGTATGTGATTACTTCAGTCCATGAGCAGTATTTGGCTATGGATGTACAAGGGTTGTTAATAGTTCCCTTGCTTTCTCTCACTGCCAGTGACACAACACAAGAAATGAGATGCAACAGTGCTGAGTCCTAGTGTGTCTCGGTGTATGAATAAACTGGGTATGTATCCAGGACTCCTGGTGAAGGAAATGTCAGCTGTAAATAATGGAAGTAGTTAACCCTTCAGGTATTCCTGATGGGAATTGCAAACTGTCCACATTAATGTCCAACACAAACATGAACAGAGATTGATGGAGAAACACAGCAAGTCTGGTTGCATTTGTGGAGAGAAAGTAAACATTTCAGGTCCAGTGAACCTTCTTCAGAGCTGATTGTAGTCAGGAAAAGGTTGATGTATCTGCTGAGGATGGGGTTGGAGGAGTAGAGTCATAGTGATGAACAACACGGAAACAGACCCTTCAATCCAACTCGTCCATGCCGACCAGATCTCTCAACCTAATATAGTCCCATTTGCCAGCACTTGGCCCATGTCCCTCTAAACTTTTCCTATTCATATACCCATCCAGATGCCTTTTAAATGTTGTAATTATACCAGCCTCCACCACTTCCTCTTGCAGCTCATTCCATACACACAACACCCTCTACGTGAAAGAGTTGCCCCTTAGGTCCCTTTTAGATGTTTCCTCTCTCGCCTAAATCAATGCCCTCTAGCTCTGGATTCTACCACCCCAGGAAAAAGATTTTGTCTATTTACCCTAAACATGCCCCTCATGATTTTATAAACCTCTAGAAGGTCACCCCTCAGCCTCTGGTGCTCCAGAACCTGGCAAAGCAGAGCATGACATCAGTCATCCTTGAAGCCAAGGAATGCTTAAGAAAGAAGGGAGGAAGGAGAAGTAGATTGAGCACGTTTTCCCCTTCAGACAAATTTCAGTCTAAAATGTACAATGACTTTGTTCACCTGAATGATGAGAATCCAGAGCTCCACCCAGTTGAAAGCACAGACCAGGTTTCACACGTGTGTGATCCTATCTGTCTGCTTTGCCTGAGCTGCTCTGCTTTGTTAAATGGATTCTGTTGCCAAAGAACCATGCGCAAAGAATGTGAACACAATGTAACAGGAGCTGCATCTTTGCTGAATATTTCATCTGGAATTTTGTTTTCTTTTTAAAGAACTGACTGTTGGTCACTAAAGCAGTAAGAATGAGTATTTTGCTTTCCTGGTTTAACAGTTTTTGTACTGCTTTTCTGGAGAAGTGGAGCTTGAGTTTTCTGCTTTTTAAACATTTTTAAAAGGCTTCCCACCACCACCCTTCCCCAACACATACTCACAGGCACTCGCACACACTCGCACTCTCTTGATGTGTAATCTTATGTACCAGCATCCAATGATCAGCAGGATAGTTTGCAAATCTAAAATCACCTTTATCTTCCTAGTGTTCATTCTATTTGATGTGATTCATTTGACATATTTTGTAATTATACATTTAGACAATTAGCATTGCTTTTTGAGACCTGGTCTTTTGTCCTAATCCCAGTTTGATCTGTCCCTGAATGAAAGTACCTCCTTTTCAGCATTTCCTTCATGAGAGTGCTTGTGGGTAGCAATATTGGCCATTTAGATATATAGAAATAATTGGCTATCTCATTCAATTTGTTATTTAAACAGAGATTGCTCAACAGGTTGGTTAGTCTCTGCAGAAAGGAAGAACCTTCTCTTCCTCGGAACCTGAACATTTTAGCAAAATGTAACAGGTTGTTAAGCTAGTACAGAGACAGGGCAAGAATTGGGAAGTGAGGAAAAGAATGCAATAAATACCTATCACCTCCTCCCTCTCTTTATAATTTACCTCTCTCAGCATGCTTTTGATGATTTGACCTAATGTCAACGAATGTGCTTAAGAGACAAATTTTGCCCAAGTGTTTTCCTGTGAGGACCCTTAATGAGGTTGAAGGTGCTGTAGGTGCAAGTTGTTTTAATCTATATTTGGAATTTTCCTCGTGATGGCCTGACTATTACCAAAAATTTGTTTTGTTGGGGAATCACATTGTCAGCTGTGTGCTGCTTTTCCTTACCAACTACGGTACCATGAATCTCTGCTCCTTCTTAACGATATGGCAGAGGATTGCAGCAAGCATTGAGTGTGTAACCATGCTGAGTCCATGAGAGCATTAAAACACAGCCTTAAAATGTTTGAAAATTTTCTGTTTTTCTATCTGCTTATTTCCTTACCAAAAATTGGTTTGTTATGAACAGATGAGATGCACTTGAAAAGCTGAGAGGTGGTACTTAAAGTGTTAGAAACCACAAGTGAGTGTTGATTAAATGTAATATGTGATAATTAAACATAATGTGTTTGAAGCGCAAATTAAATCTCGAGGCTAAAAGGAGAAATTTTAATTTGGCAATTTAGCTAGATCATTATCAGAGACACCTTTCCTTGATGCATTTAGTGCAATTTTGTAACAGATGCCACATTCTTTGTTTTGTATCACCTCCTTCTGGTTCTTAAAAATTAAACTGATCAAAAGACATAGTTAAGTACCAAATGATCATCTGACTGCCAGGGCTAATGTTATTTTGTTGCCAAAAATGCAGAAGGCTGCAGCTTTATAAAAACATAGGCTGATACTTTAATCGCAGCATCATCCAGGATAAAGCAGCCACTTGATTTGTATCATCACCTTCATTATTCACTCTTTCCCCCTCTGCCAACAACTGGCATGCTGCAGTGTGTGTACACTATTGGCAAGGTGTCTTACAGCAATTTATAAAGAATCCTTTGACACATCATCTAAAGAAAAGGCTTCTACTACCTAGAAGAACAAAATAAGCAGAATAATAGGAATACCACCATCCATATGTTCCCCTTCAAGCCACACACCATTCTTAAAACTATGTCACCACTCCTTCACTATCGTTGGGTCAAAATCTTAAAACAGCCTCGCTAATAGTACTCTGGCAATAGCATCACCACGTGGACTGCAACAGGTCAAGAGGGTGACTCATGACCACCACCTCAAGGGCAATTAGGAGTGGGCAATAAATGCTGGCCTAGCCAGTAAGACACACTTCCATCCAATGAATGAAGAATTAAAAATGTAGTGGAGGGCGACAGCTTCTTTTTCCTGCAGTGGGCTGTGTGATTTCCCTGATGTTGTATTATTCAGTAATGTGTATTCAGACAATTCAAATGGAGAAAATTTTTAAAAAGATACATGGGCCAACTTTTTTTTAATACAGAGTGTTTAGTGTATGGAATGAATGTCGAGAGGAAGTGATGGATGCTGCCACGTTTAAAAGACATTTGGATAAGTACATGAATGAGAAAGATGTGAAGGGATATGGGCAAGTGGGACTAGATCAATTTGGGATTATGGTCAGCATGGACTGGTTGGACCGAAGAGTCTGTTTCCGTGCTGTATGACTTTATGACTCCAGCTCAATGCAAAATTCAGAAACAACATTAACCTTGAAGCTGATGACAACTCAACTGTTTATTTATACCAGTCACTCGACTGAATGATTCAACATCGTGGATTGGACATTTATTGCTTTAAAGAAACACTTTTTTTATTGAAAAAAAAGGTCTGTTGTCATTATGTTTGTGATTATTGGACTGAATTTTAAGATTTTTGTCCTGCAGCTCCACTTACTTGATGGATGTATGAGACCCCACTGCATGTTCAAAGGGCAGGGGAAGTTCTTCTGCATGCCTTGAACAATATTTGTGCTGTATCATTAAAAGTAGATCAACTGGTCACCTCAGTGCTGTTTGTAAGATCTTGCTGTACATAAATTGGCTGCCTCGTTTCAGCACTTCTAAAGGTACCTCAGTGGCTGTAAATGTTGTTGAATATTCAGAGATTATGAAAGGCACTGCATGAATGAAAATTCTTCCTTTCTTTCGGCACGAACACTGGAAACAGTGCAGCATAAAAACGCCCTTACCTGGTATTCTGTTAATATTGTTTGTGGAACTTTGTGCTATGTCTTGAAAACTATGTTTCTTACATTGCAACAATGCTGAGATTTCAAAAAAGTAGCTACTTGACTGGCTTTGAAGCTTGCTCTTCACTGAAATATATATAGGACGGATGTAAGTCAAAAGAAAGTGAAGAGGATAATTGTGGAATGAGTCTAAAGATTTTTTTGTGAATGGGAGAATGATTATCTATCATGAGTTTTTATAGTAATGCGCAAAGGTAAAGAGCTATGTCCTGATATACTGAAGCAATAGAATAAAGCAAACCTTTTAGCTCAAGAGGGAAACAGTTTATATTTTTTCAGCATGATTTGTGCTTAACCCATATAAACACAGTAGCTACAAGAGCAGGTTGGAGGCTAGGAATCCTGCTGCAAGTAACTCGCCTCCTGACTCCCCAGAACCTGTCCACCATCTACGAGGCACAAGTCAGGCGTCTGATGGATTAGTCTGCACTTAACTGGATAAGTGCAGCTCTAACAACACTCAAAATGCTTGACACCATCCAGGACAACGCAGCCCACTTGATTAGCACCACATTTACAGCTCCCTTGATCCATAAGCCTCATTCCTGATGAAGGGCTTATTCCCGAAACATCGATTCTCCTGCTCCTCAGATGCTGCCTGACCTGGCTGTGCTTTTCCAGCACCACACCTTCTGACTCTGATCTCCAGCAACTGCAGTCCTCACTTTCTCCTAGACACTCCTTCTAGCGTTGGCGCTCAGTAGCAGCACTATGTACCATCTACAAGATGGATGGCAGAAATTCACCAAATATCCTTAGACAGCATCTTCCAAACTCATGACCACTACCACCTAGAAAGATAACAGCAGCAGATACACGAGAACACCATCACCACCTGTGGGTTCCCCTCCAAGCCACTCACCATCCTGATCTGGAAATACATTGCCATTCCTTCACTGTCATGGGTTAAAATCCTGGAATTCTGTTTGTGAAAGCACTATGTGTCTACCTACAGCTTGTGAACTGCAGCGGTTTTGGGAAGGCAGCTCACCACCACCTTCTCAAGGGCAGCTAGGGACAGGCAATAAATGCTGGCCCACATCCCATAAGTGAATTAAAAAGAACATAACAATGTTTCATAGGATAAATGTGCATTAAGTCAATGTTTTATATAAATCTGACTAACCTATCTCTCTCTCACTTTGTTTTTTTCTTTCACATACTCTGGCATGCAAGCTTAGTTTGGAACATTGTTGCAGCATTTGTTTAGAGAATCGCTTCTACCCTCGGAGAGTGATAACTTTGATTTTGCTTTGTGTATTGAGTAGAATGGGCCAATGCTTTCATGAAGCACTCTGAACAGCAGACAGAAGTATTGTCAGCATTCAAGGACAGAACAGCATGCCAGTTTGGAGTAATTAGATTTACCTTCTTTTAGAGTTTGCTACTTGCATAACTGCATCTTATCCAGTGGGTCAGAACCTCTTTTATATAGGGTGACCTTAAACCTATTGCAGCAGCACAACTTCATACTTCAGAGCATGCGTGTATCTGTTAATAGATAGCTCTGAGGGATGCAAGCAGCACAGCTATTGTACATTTCTGTCGTGCCTTTGACCGGGTGAAATCATCTTAAAGTGTTTTAATGTCACTGAGGTACTTTTGAACTCCAGAAACTGTCATTTCCTCTAGTTGCTTTCTAATTCAACATCAACATCTATCTCCGTGTAGATCAAAGGTATTTTTCTTCACAAATTTCTCATATAGTGTCCTTGAGACCCTTCGGCAAAAGGAGAGGGTGGATCCTCTTGGGTGATTCCTTGAGCAGACTGTCAAAGTCACTTGGCAGAACGTCTCATTGCCAGAGCTTTCAAACAAGCACCAGGACATGGCTTGGCTGGTGGTGAGAAGGGCTCTGCCTGTGAGATTCCCGGATGGACTCTCTGCGCCACCACACGCTGCCCTCGAAACAGCTGTGGAGGGGATGAGACTGTCAACCATCACCTTCTGGAATGGGCCTCTGTGACATGGGACTCTGTGCTCTACGGTCTGTTTCCCAGGACGCACACCAAGACAAACATCAACTGTGCTTAGAGGACCATCAACTCGGTAAAAGACCCTCTTCAGTCTGCCTGAAATATGCTGGTTTTTCCAGTTAAAGGAGTTAACCCCGACTGAGTGTTGCAGACTGGCACATTCCAAGGTCCAGGGCTACGTGCTGAGGGATGCGCTGAAGCTTGGGGCCGCCAAGGCGAGGTGGGGAAAGACCACCGTGTAAGGTGTCTCTGCCGAAGAATAAGGGGGGGCCCATTCAGTAATTGGGCTTCACTGTCGCCTCAGCTATAAGCCGAGGTCGTCTGTAAATATAGAGTATGGTGGACATCAAAGACTTAATTTGTCATCTGTTAGTAAAAAGAGTATAGATCTGAGCAGGTTCATTAACTGTCAAAGCGTCATAGAGATGCACCACACGGAAACAGACCCTTTGGTCCAACCTGTCCATGCCGACCAGATATCCCAACCCAGTCTAGTCCCACCTGCCAGCACTCTGCCCATATCCGTCCAAACCCTTCCTACTCATATACCCATCCAGATGCCTTTTAAATATTGCAATTATACCATTCTCCACCACTTCCTCTGGCAGCTCATTCCATACACATACCACCCTCTGCGTGAAAAGGTTGCCCCTTAGGTCTCTTTTATATCTTTCCCCTCTCACCCTAAACCTATGCCCTCTAGTTCTGGATGACCCACCCAGGGAAGAGACTTTGTCTATTTATCCTATCCATGCCCTTCATGATTTTATAAACCTCTATAAGGTCATCCCTCAGCCTCTGACGCTCCGGGGAAAACAGCCTCAGCCTGTTCAGCATCTCCCTATAGCTCAAATCCTCCAACCCTGGCAACATCCTTGTAAATCTTTTCTGAACCCAAAGATTTATTTTCTATGAAGAAAGTATATTTTTGAAATAAAAAAGAACTATCTCAGTGTAGATCAGGAATAATATCCTTTGTGTCCTGTTATTGTTACTGCTCAAAGAAAATCTAAAGCAGATTAATTCAGGTCATTATCACACTGATGTTTGTGGGATCTTGCTGTGTGGATATGGGTTGCCTGTTTGCTGCAAGAGTGACTACACTTCTAACAAATACTTTGCTGTCTGGGAGATTCTGAATTTTGTGATATTTGCTATTTCAGCACAGTTTTTTATTTTTTGCCTTGTACCACCTTTTTATCTCTTGCTCTTCCCTCTGTGCTTTGCTCTATCTCCCCATCCATGCCTCTCCCCCTCTTCCTCATCCACCTCCCTCTCTGCTTCTCCCCCTCCCTCTCCCTCTGCCACTCCCCATTCTCTTTCTCTCTTCCCCATCACCCCTTCTCTTCCTCCATCGTCTGGTCTCTCTCCCTCTCACTGTCACCCCCAGCTGCTGCTGCTTCCCTTCCCTTGCTGCCAACCACAACCCCCCCCCTCCGCTGTGTCTGTGTCTGTGTCTGTGTCTCTCTCTTCCTCTCTCTCTCCCCCCCGTCTGCCACCCCACACTCTCTCTCCCTCCACCCGCCACCTCACTCTCTCTCCCCCGCCCGCCTCCCCACTCTCTGTCTCTGCTTCTCCCCTTACGTTTCCTGTTTTCATTTTTTCTCTTTCTGTCCTATTGTTTTACTCACTGTCTTCATTTCTGTTTGGTTTTTTCCTATTTCTCACCTTTTCCTTTTTGTGCTTTGTCTCAACATGTAACTGTCTGACTTCCAGGGACATTTCTTCTTTTGCCTCATTTTAAGAAGTGATTATTTTGGGAAAAGCAGTGGCCAACACTTTCCGTGGTAAACAGTGGAATGATGCCAGTTCCACCAGAATGCATCATTGTGTTGCTGTGTGCGATAAGACTAGCACAAAGCTCTGAACTGTTTGTCATTCCTGAACAACAAGGTTTGCCAGAAAATTTCATCATGAGGCCAAATCTTTTTTCATAATGAATGCATTTTTTATTTGCTCAATTCTATCACATCATTTCAAAGTGGACAGCAAAGAGTCTGTGCTCCGAGGGTGACCTGTAATTTAGGCTCAAATACATTCCAAAGGGAGACAGAGGCTTTTTATTTTGCATCTCTATCTTCATCTAACAACAACTGCATTAAGTTGTGCCATTAGTATACCAAATAACCCCAAGGCATTTCTCCTAAATGAGTACCAAACCTTTTAGGCTGCAAAAGGCATTTGGTCAAAAGCTTGATTAACGATGTAGGTTTTGAGGAGAGTCATAAAGGTGGAGGGATGTAGGGAAGGCAAAGATTTCAGGAGGGAACTCCCAGAGTTCAGGGCTGAAATAGCTTTGGTATGACTGCCAATGATGGAGAGATGAGAATTGGGATATGGGAGACCAGAATTGGAGGAGTGCATTGACCTTTGGAGGTTTGCATGGAGAGGGTTATAATGATAGGGACAGCTGTGGAGGGGTGCATGTGAAAGACCCCATGGCAATAATTTGAATAAGATACATGAGGGATATTTGTTATTTACAATAGGGATATTTAAGAGACTCTTGGATAGTCATATGGAAGTTAGTACAGTGAAGGGTATGTAGGTTTGTCTGATCTTAGATTAGATTCCCTACAGTGTGGAAACAGGCCCTTCGGCCCAACAAGTCCACACCGACCCCCCAAAGAGTAACCCAACCAAACCCTTTTACCTCTGACTAATGCACCAAACACTATGGGCAATTTAGCATGGCCAATTCACCTAACCTGCACATCTTTGGACTGTGGGAGGAAACCGTTGCACCCGGTGGAAACCCACGCTGACACAGGGCGAATGTGGAAACTCCACACAGACAGTCGCCTCAGGCTGGAATTGAACCCAGGTCCCTGGTGCTGTGGGACAGCAGTGCTAACCACTAAGCCACCGTGCTGCCCCAGTAGGATAAAAGGCCGACACAACACCGAGGGCCGAAGGGCCTGTACTGTGCTATGCTGTTCAATGTTCTAAAAAGAGTATGTGCTCTCCCTGGTATCCTGACCAGCCTTTATCCTTTAACCAACATCCCAAAGAACAGATTATTGTCCATCTGTCAGCTTGCTATGTACAAATTGTTGTGGGCCAGTTCAGAAGTGGTGTATTGTAGATTCAGATGTCCACCTTTCAGGTCTAATTAAGAACCTGTTGAAGTAAACAATATGACATTAATTGTAGTAATGCAGCTTTTTACATGCCTCATGAATATGACCAGTAGAGACCGATAGAGCATATCATCCTCAAGTCTGTCTCTCACAATTGCCTTCTTTGCTTTAACCGTGTTTCCCCAGCAGGTGGTGTTTATTGTACTCATTCACACACTAACCCTTCAAACTGATGTAGAACAGTCTTATTTGTGTAGTTTTAGTCATTGAGTCATAGAGATGTACAGCATGGAGACAGACCTTCAGTCCAACCTGTCCATGCTGACCAGATATCCCAACCCAATTTAGTCCCACCTGCCAGCACCTGGCCCATATCCTTCCAAACCCTTCCTATTCATATACCCATCCAAATTCCTTTTAAATGTTGCAATTGTACCAGCCTCAACCACTTCCTCTGCCAGCTCTCCTATATAATTATTGTGACACGTTTCTCTTTCATGGACATTACTGCCTATCCTTGATTGCCCTAAGAGTGGTTGAGAGTCAACCACGTTGCCGTGGGCCTGGAGTCACATCAAAGTCAGATGGCACTTTTCTTTCTTCATGAATCTGATTAGCTTTTAGTTCCAGATTTTGATTGAATTCAAATTTCAACACCTTCTTTGGTGGGATTTGAATGTGTATCCATAGAACATTTGCAAGGATTGCTAGTTATCATTCCCTCTTCTGTCTACCCCCACAAAAAGGTCTTTTGAATTTACAAATTTGGGTGATCTTGAGGTTTTACTATTTTCACCGACCATGTTAAGACTAAGATGTCACAGAAGTAGGCCATTCAGCCTCCTGAGTCTGCTCTGCCTTTCCATGAGATCATGACTGATTGGCTAATTGTCTGCTCCACTTTCCTGCCTTTTCCCCATAACTCTTGATTCCCTTGCTGGTTAAAATTCTGTCCATCTTGGCCTTGAATATACTTAATGACTCAGCCTCAACAGCCCTCTCTATTCTGAAATTATCGTCCTCTCCCATAAGGAGAAACATATCTACCCTGTAAACTCTCTGATTAATTCTGTATGCTCCAATAAGGTCATTTCTCATTCTTCTAACCTCCAGTGAGTACAGGCCCAACCTAATCAACCTCTCCTCATAAGACTGTCATTCCATACCTGGTATCACCCAGTGAACCTTTTCTGGACTGACTCCAATGCAAAAGTGTATGTTTCCTCAGGTAAAGAGCTCAGAGCAGTTCATGATCTTACTTATGCCTGATATATAGTTTAGTATAACCTCCCTACTTTTATACCCCATTCCCTTTGAAATAAAGACCAGCATTCCATTTGCCTTCCCTGTTACCTGCTGAACTTGAATGCTAACTTTTTGTGATTCGTAGCCAAGGACTCCTAAATCCCTTTGTTCTGTAACTTTCTAATGTCTTTCTCCATTTAAAAATATTTAGCTTCTCTAATCTTCTCACCAAAGTCCACAATCTCATATTTTCCCACATTAAATTCCATCTGTCAAAATTTTGCCCATTCCCTTTACTAGTCTAAACCTTCTGCAATGTGCCTTCCCACCTATCTTTGTGTCATCTGCAAATTTGGTGATAGTCTATTTACGGGAGAAAGTGAGGACTGCAGATGCTGGAGATCAGAGCTAAAAATGTGTTGCTGGAAAAGCGCAGCAGGTCAGGCAGCATCCAAGGAGCAGGAGAATTGACGTTTCAGGCATGAGCCCTTCTTCAGGAATGAGGAAAGTGTGCCAAGCAGGCTAAGATAAAAGTTAGGGAGGATGGACTTGAGGGAGGGGCGTTGGAAATGCGATAGGTGGAAGGAGGTTAAGGTGAGGGTGATAGGCCGGAGTGGGGGTGGGGGCAGAGAGGTCAGGAAGAAGATTGCAGGTTAGGAAGGTGATGCTGAGTTCGAGGGTTGGGACTGAGACAAGGTGGGGGAGGGGAAATGAGGAAACTGAAGAAATCTGAGTTCATTCCTTGTGCTTGGAGGGTTCCTAGGCGGAAGATGAGGCGCTCTTCCTCCAGCCATCGTGTTGCTATGGTCTGGCGATGGAGGAGTCCAAGGACCTGCATGTCCTTGGTGGAGTGGGAGGGGGAGTTGAAGTGTTGAGCCACGGGGTGGTTGGGTTGGTTGGTCCGGGTGTCCCAGAGGTGTTCTCTGAAACGTTCCACAAGTAGGCAGCCTGTCTCCCCAATGTAGAGGAGGCCACATCGGATACAGCGGATGCAGTAAATGATGTGTGTGGAGGTGCAGGTGAATTTGTGGCGGATATGGAAGGATCCCTTGGGGCCTTGGAGGGAAGTAAGGGGAGAGGTGTGGGCGCAAGTTTTGCATTTCTTGCGGTTGCAGGGGAAGGTGCCAGGAGTGGAGGTTGGGTTGGTGGGGGGTATGGACCTGACAAGGGAGTCACGGAGGGAGTGGTCTTTTCAGAACGCTGATAGGGGAGGGGAGGGAAATATATCCCTGGTGGTGGAGTCCGTTTGGAGGTGGCGGAAATGATGACGGATGATACGATGTATATGGAGGTTGGTGGGGTGGTAGGTGAGGACCAGTGGGGTTCTGTCCTGGTGGCAATTGGAGAGGTGGGGTTCAAGGGCGGAGGAGCGGGAAGTGGAGGAGATGCGGTGGAGAGCATCGTCAATCATGTCTGGGGGGAAATTGCGGTCTTTGAAGAAGGAGGCCTGCTTGGTACACTCTCCTCATTCCTGAAGAAGGGCTCATGCCCGAAACGTTGATTCTCCTGCTCCTTGGATGCTGCCTGACCTGCTGTGCTTTTCCAGCAACACATTTTCAGCGATAGTCTATTTACTCCCATCATCCAATTTATTAATATATATTGCCCCAGCATTGATATTTCTGGAATTCCACTACTTGCAGGTTGCTGCTCTGAAAATGCCACCCTCCTCATCCCAACTTTCTATCTTCTGTTAGCCAATCCTTTATCTATTCAAGTAAACTCCCTCCAACTACTATGGGCTCTAATTGTCTTAATAGAAATGTGAAAAACTGTCGCAGAAGTAGGCCATTCAGGCTTTCCAGTCTGAAGAGGTGACTGATGTAAATTGTTGTGGATATTCTGTTTTAGTGACTTAAGTTTGCTCCTATCTTGCAGATGTCATGGCGGCCTCAGTTTCGCATGTCAAAATTCCGTCATGTGTACGGCAAGGCAGCCACAAAGGAGAATTGCTATGATGGGGTCCCCATCACTAAGAGTGTTCAAGACAACTATTTCTGTTCTGTGAATCCAAAATTCATTGCGGTAGTGACTGAGTGTGCAGGAGGTGGAGCTTTCTACATCATTCCCATTGGCCAGGTACGAATTTCAGCCTTTTGACTTGAAAATGAAAAATGTTTTTGGTTTATTAATTACTTATCGTTTAACACTGGTGTTCCAATAACCATTACTCACTAGTTGTTCCTCCTTTATTCCCCAAGATCTCTTTTCTATAGTAGATTGAATCTATTTGCAAAAAATCAATGTGATTAGTAGTCCAGATGAAGACTCCTGCCTCTGCCTTTTAAAACTTATTTTGCTGGGTTCTATAGAAATTAAGTCCAGAGCATAAAACAAACCATTCAGCCCAACTAGTCTACATTAGTGTCTACATGAGCTTTCTCTCAACTTCCTCTCTCACCTTCATCTCTTACCTTTATCCCTCCTGTTTATCCAGCCTCTGCTTAAATGCATCTACTGTATCCTATTTATCTCAGTTACTCACCTGCTGTATGGTTAAAGGAGTCAGTGTTGAATACTATTAGATTATTGAAAGAGAAACAAAATATTCTGGATACCAGAGAAACAGAATATTTAAATGTGCTGGGAAAACTCTGCAACATCTGTGTAAAGAGAAACCGAGTTAACATTTCAAGTCGAATGTGACTCCGTTCAGAGGTGAAGAGAGGTGGAAAGTAATGGGTTTTATGTTTGGACAAAGTTGGGGAGTGGCTAGAGGGATAGAATGGTAGATCAAGGGAATGTGATAGGATGAGGGAGATTCGAGGTCACAGGTGGCACTGAGCAAAAGGCAAAGGGAATGGTCATGATGAACGACAAGACGTAAATCCAGTATCGGTGTTAACAGCAGAATGGACGCCAACTCTCACTGATGGCAAATGAGAAATAAGATACAGACACTCGGCGGGTTGGTGGAACATTGTAATGGAGGACACGGTTCATGGTCTGAAAGTGTTGAACTCCATGTTGAGTGTGGAACGCTGTGAACTAAGGTGTTATTCCTGCAGCTTGAGTTGGACTTTTCAGATGAGTTAGTAAGTTTCTATTTGAGGTCCTATGTCAATGTGAGTGCTTCATTAGTTATCAGCAGCTGGTGGTCTTTGAGGAGGGCATTTTCCTGGGAGCCATCAAACACTTCAGTAGGTACTGTCTTGCTCCATTTAAAAATATTCAGCTTCTCTAATCTTCTCACCAAAGTGTGCAATCTCATATTTTCCCACATTAAATTCCATCTGTCAAGATTTTGCCCATTCCCTTTACTAGTCTAACCCTTCTGCAACCACTTTGCATCATTCTCTCAATGTGCCGTCCCACCTATCTTTGTGTCAGTACAGAATGTCACTTGAGCTCTGCTGGTCTTGACAAGGTTTATTGGTGAAGAACTTATTTTGAGGAGGTCTTGTTGAACTGGGCCAGAGGTCTCAGGTTGAAATCCCACTCCAAGTGTTGATGGCCAAGGAAGGCATATTGATAACCTGGTCAAACTGGAATATCCTTCCAACACACACCAATGGGTGGGTGGTAAGAGTGGGCAGATTCCCGGTCACTCGAGCAATGGAAAGAACGTTTGAGCCTCTACCATCTCTATCCAAGCTCCAGACTACAACATGTGTATATTTACCCATGGCAACCCCGATTCACTGTAGCAACTGCAACACTGCAACACAGCATCTTATCTTTGTGACCTTTTAGTTTTGGTCTCCAACTGGAAATGTTTTCTTCGTACCTATACTATCATCAGCTTTTTCATTATTTTAAGGATATCTAGCCAGTCAACCTTCCACTTGCTCTTTTCTATGTTTTAACTCATTTGAGTTGCAGGTACAACAAGACTGATTATCGGCATGACGACAATGAACGCTAATATACATTGATCTGAATGTTCCTTTCACAGTCTGCAGTTAAATAGATCAGTTGAAATGTTTGACATGCCATATGACGTAAGTGTGCAGTGATGAGAGGAGTGAATTTGGTCTTTCAAAGTTGTGTGAATTGGACTCCAAATGAATCAGTAATTGGGACATGCAGCCATTTGTCCACAATGGCATAAAGATGTTTTTACTGTGTCAACATTTCAGCGATCACCTCACTGATAAGAGCTGATACTTAAAGAACAGTGGAATAGGGTGAGGTGAATAGTGTTTAAAGAATGCTGGCTAAGCATGTGAGGGAGAAAGGTCAGAAAGATATGCTGATGGGATGAGATGAAGGGGGATAGGAGGAGTCCTGTATGGAGCATAAACATCAGTGTGGCCTGTTTTTATGCTGCAAGTGATGAAGGAGCACTGCTCTGATCAGCTAGTGCTTCCAAGTAAACCTGTTGGACTATAACCTGGTGTTGTGTGATTTTTTAACATTGTCCATCCCAGTCCAACACCGGCTATCGAAATCATTCTATGTTTAACATACACCTGACTGCAATAGGGAAACCTCTTTCAGGTGCAGTTTTGTATGGGGTATATTGTGGAGGAATAAGAAACACTGCCTGAGTGCGTCTGTTGCAGATTCCATATTGGATTTCAAGAGTATTTGATCATTATCAAAGAAAGAAAATTTGCAGGGCCACAGGGGGACAAAAAATGAAGGAGTGAGGTTTGCCAAGGTGCTGTTGCTCCAGAGCTGGCATGGATATGACTGGCTGAATGGTCTTCTGTTCTATAATCATTCTTTGATAATTGTGTTACTTTGGCCATTTTGTAAGTCTTAATTTTTTTTTCTCTTTACTATGTAGTCGTGAGGAGTGTATCCCTCTTTTAAATATCAAAAAAAATCAAAACATTAATTTCAAGATTCATTTTGACATGCTTCTGTTTTTTTAAAAAAAAACGCAACACTGTTGGGTTTGAAGTAAAGAGCTTAATGTCCATGTTTAAAATGAGTGGTGTTGGAAAATTTATATAAATCTTGTAAACAATAATTGTGAAAGTAACACTTGAGGAAATGAAAATCATGAATTAGAAAATGACTGATTAGAATTTAAGTCATTGGTTTTCATGCATGCTCAGTTTCATATTGTGCTTTTTGGTGGTTGGACATCTAAGGTCTATTTTACTGGAAGTTGAATCTGTAGATTTTTCTGCTGACCATTAGTTGCTGTCAAAAAATTTGTACTGAAAGAAATTTGCGCCGATACAGAAGTAGACATAACGTGCCTACAGAATGGAGTGAAACAGAAAAGAGATTGGGACAATTTCGTCAACTCTGATAGAAAAGCAAAATTCCTTGCATTTTGGGAATCTGAAATGAAAACAAAGTCCTGAAAATGTTCAGAGAAACGGGGCACCATCTGCTTGAGTTGGAAGGTGGGAACAAATGGAGAGAGAACCATTTGGGTGGGTACCTCCAACAGCCCCAAATACCTGTAAAAGGGTTTCCCTTTTTCTTGCCTGAGACCAACTCCTGCAGCTAAAGGTGCCAGACTTCTACCCAAGGCATGGCCCTCCCAGCCATCTCTACGGTAGCCATTAATTGGTCACTTGAGATTGTCGATAATCCCCAGGGTAAGTGTACTGTCCAAAGCTGCTTCCCCACCTAGGTAATTTCTTGACAGATTGGAGTCAAATAGAAACATGGTGGGTGACCACTCTAGATTTTATCTGCATCTCTCCCCACACCCCATTAACATTCCCATCACCTTCAAACCCACCAGTAAAATCTGGCCCATTGACTCTGTCAGGGCAGGCTGTGGTGAGGGAAACATTCTGAATCTTTCCAGCCCTTTCTACTTTTACTTGGATTCTGATTTGATCTATGTGATCTTTAGAACTTCCACTTGGTGGAAACTCTGCCTCTGAAGGCTAGACCTATTGATGAGGGTATTCTAGTAGAATCAGCAAAATTCAAGTTGCTGTCGGTCAAAGGCTCCTCAAATGGCTGTGTGACCACACTCCTGGGTTTGGGTCAGAAAGCCATGAGTTCAAGTCCCACTACAGTAATATGAGTATGAAACCTCAGCTGAAGTTCCCAATGGAACACTGAGGGGGTGTTGGCTGTCACTGATGATTTGTTTTGAATGAAATGCAAAATGAAGGCCATGTCTTTGTCCTTAGGTGGATATAAGACAACATTATTTCCAGGAGCAGGGAAAATCTTTAGGTATTCTCAACATTAATTTCAAATAGTGTTTCCATAGACTGATAATCTGTGCATTTTATCATTGTTGCTTGTGGGACATCGTAGCACATACGTTGGCTGCCACGTTATAACAGTGATCACACTTTAAGAAGTGATTCATCAGCTATAATCTGCTTCGGAATGCTGAGAGATTATGGATAAAACGTACAAATGCAAGCCTTTTGATGTTAATCTGGAGTTGTGTTTATACTTTAACAACTTGTCTTCTGTTAACGTCCCAATGACTCTGATGTAAACATCAGAAATAGATGTGACTTGCTTAATTACTATGGAGTTTGGCATCAACAGGAAAAGAACTCAACCATATAATCTACGTTCAAGAGGATCTTTGACTGACCCCGTATTGATTTGTGTTTATTTAGATAAAAGTATTTTAGACTGTCATTTGTGGTGGTTGTGGGCAAGTCATTCTACCAATTCATGCTGCTGAGTGCTCTGAAGTTTCCTGCAATGATTCATGACCAATTTATTTCTTCCCCTTTGATCATGTTTCTAGGTGATGTATCCTAAATTTGTTAGGGTGGTTTGACTTGAGCACTTACTGTGTTTCGCTATGGGGTTTTGAATGGCAAAGCTTTTAACATTAATATCGCTTTGTTAATAGACAGGAAAAGTAGACCCACTTCAGCCAAAAGTCTGTGGTCACAGAGGAAATGTACTGGACATCAAATGGAATCCATTTGACGACTACATCATTGCTTCTAGCTCTGAAGATAGCACAGTAAGTCACTAATTCCTCACATTTCCTTCTATTTCTGTTTGCCAGGGAAAGACAGCCAATAAAATCAACAGTGGAACCATTTCTGATTTCGTTTACCTGGAGTCCCAGAAGGCTTTTTGATTAAAGTTCCACACCAAGCTCTTACTAAAGTGAAATGCACGCTGAGAATGCAGGACGTAGTATGTATTCTCAAAGGTGTAAAGAAAGGCAATGAGATTGACATATAGAATAAAGGAGCTAGAGGGAGAATGAGAGCCGAGATGCAGTACCATCTCTGATCATTGATACAACTTCTCCAGGCTCTGCACCTGCCAAGCTCATTTGCTTAAATCCACATCCATGCTTTTGTTACATCTACACCTGCCTATTCTAATGGCCCTGGGCCAACCTACCAGCCCATATAAATTTCAATGTACAAACCTCTGCCTGTATTCATCAAATCCATTCACCCATTGTCTGTGTGCACATTGATCTCTTTCAGCTCCTGTTCTGGAAGTGGTTTATTTTAAAATTCCCAATCTTGTTTCTAAACATGTTTATGGGCCTCCTAACCCTTGCTGACTCTGTAACCTGCTCCAGTCTTGGGCAAGTAATGTTTAATGAACCTGATAAAGCTTTTTGAGGTGTAAATGATAGGATAAATAAATTGTGGATCTCGTCTATTTGTGCTTCTAAACAGCATTTAAAAAGGTATTTCTTAAAGATAAAGGTTACACCAAAGTACGGCTTTTGGAAATAGGACATTAGCACAGATTGAAGATTTGTTGCAGACAGAAAATAGTAGCAATAAATGGGTCATGTTCAGGTTGATATGTAAACAGTGGGCTATCAAAAGGATCAGTGCTTGAGCCTTAGCTATTTTCAATTGTCAACTCCGACAACTTTACTGACATCCCAAAGCTAAATAAGAATGTACACCGTGAGGAGGATGCAAAGACACTGCAAAGGGATAGGTCTACTGAGTGGTGTTATGACCAAATCCTGGATAAATTTCCCTAACCTTTCATGGTTACAAGCTCTGGATACCCCAAGTTACTAAGCTCCCAGGTGAGGGGGAATGTAATATCACTCCTATTTTTCTTTGTTGTTGTTGTTATCTCTTTGTTGCAGCAGGGTCCATTTGAAAAGGATGTCTTCACTTGCGGATACCTTTCTGCCAGAACTAAGAAAATTATGTTTTAAAGCAAGCCAATTTGATTAGGCTTTCTTGAGTAAATATAAGGGTGCATTTATCAGTTCACAATGTAAGATAAAATAACACATATACAGAGATTGGGAATAAGAAATGAGCCCTCAAAAAAACATTTTTTTAAAAAGAAGGATCTGTTACAGTGGTTATTAGTTGTTGTATGGATTTTGGTAATTGAACAGTTGATTTTTGTGATTTGTGGTTTTGCAAGTTGATTGAAATTCTTTTATACTCTCTTTGGTTAGGCTTTTCTTGCTCAGAGTGAGGTAAAGTTTTTTGCCTTTTTCTACCTGCAGTGCTGGGGTGTTTAATAGCTATTCCAAGCTGTGATCCTCAAAGCACACTATTTAACACACTAGGGCATCAGGCCACTAACACACAAAGGGCATGATCACACAGAGGCCAAAGTTGAAGCTTGTTTTTAACCCTTTTTTTCTGGAAGGGAAAAATTACAGGCAAGTCTGTAGGAAATGGTGTTTTGCTGAGCAAAGGTAGGTGTAATCACCTTTTTATTATCTCCTTTTTAGTCTTTCTGTTTGACATCTCCTTGACTCTATAGAATGTGACATTCCAGATTTCCTCCCCAAAGCAGCAACAATTGAATTTGCATCTGCAGTCATCATGACTTTATCAGTCCTCTTCTCTTTAAACAAAATCCTGTGTTAAAAGCTTGATGTGTCCACAGGTGATCTGGGATAATGATCCATGCTCATGGCAATAGTTAAGAAAATCACAGTTTGAATATAATATGAAGTTATCCACTTTGGAGGGTAAATAGATAAGCCAATTAAAGACACAGACTGGGAAATTAATTCAGATGTGTTTGGAGTGTCCTTGAACATGAATCTTAGGGATGGACAGATGGTCTGTTCACTTTTGTTATGAAGGGATTTATGTGTGTAAGAGTGAAAAAGCTTATTGCAATTATGATTTACCTTAGTGAGGCCACACCTGCAGTATTGGGTCCAGTTTTGTTCATCTTACCTGGAGAACTGTGCCTGTCAATCCCACCACTCTGTCTATGGCCCTCGAAATCTGGAGCTGGGAAGCTCACTAAACTTGACAATTTATTAAATAGTATAATCTGCAAGCTATTAAATTCTTTTCCCCAATCACTTTACCCAAGCCCAGGCACTGTTTGCCCTTTACTGATCCTTGGTGGCTGGCCTTTTATTTATCCATGTTTCTCCAAGAGAGAATATATATACAGTATCTGCAGACAGGCAGAGAGAAATCATAGTCATTACTTAACAAAGTATAATGGGCGGTCTGTGAGACACAGTTACCACGGAGCAGAAAACAGCCCAACCCTCAAGTTTATAAAATTATAATGGGGGCACCACCAGATCAGCTGAACCCAATGCTGAAGATAATTAAGATCAAAAGCACGGACCAGAATTCAATCTCCGACTGACTAAATTGACATTTCACCGCCATGCTTTGTGGTAGCAAAAGAACTAATATATTAAGAAAGAAATGTAAATTAGAATGAGTGAATTCAATGTCAAGTCAGATGCACAAAAACAAACAGAGGGAGAATGAAAATTCTAAGGATAATTAACAAGTGACAGAGTGGGACTCCACACTTGCGAAAATAGTGCCACAGAGGCTGTTTAGGAGCAATCAACACTTGTAATTGTGCTAAAAATACACTTAGCATTGAATGGACAATTCTTATGTTTCTGCAGTGAACTTAGTTTATATCTACCTCTCAAATACATGCCACAACATTGGCTGCATGAAGCATTCAACAAGATGCTGAAACCTGTGCAGTGACTTTTGGATACCAAAAGTTAAACAATTGTACATATGTACACAAATCACAGCAAGCATCAGTAGTCTCTCTGTAACTGTGACTATTAGTAGTTTGTTGATAATGCTGGATTAGTAATCTAGAGACAGCTCAGTGGTTAGCACTGCTGCCTCACAGCACTAGGGACCCAGGTTCAGTTCCACTCTTGGACAACTATCTGTGTGCAGCTTGCAGGTTCTCCCCGTGTCTGCGTGGGTTTCTGCCGGGTGCTCTGGTTCCCTCCCTCAGTCCAAAGATTTGCAGATTAGATAGCCTGGCCGCGCTAAATTGCCCATAGTGTCCAGGGATGTGCAGGCTTGGTGGATTAGCTATGGGAAATGCAGGGATGGGGTGGGTCTTGGTGGGATGCTCTTTGGAGGGTGCAGTGGGCTCAGTGGGCTGAGTGGCCTGCTTCCACACTGTAGGGATTCTATGAAATCTCTGGGGACACCAGTTCATATCCCGCTGTGGAAGCTGGGGGAGGTTTAACTCACTTAATAGGTATATCAGGTTCAAAACCTACTTAACATAATGAAACTTTAATGTCGTTTAAAGACCTAGCTGGTTCATTAATGTTCCTTCCTTCCCCCTTACCCAGTCTGGCCTGCATATGACTCCAGACCATAGCAGTGTGTTGGATTCTTAACTGCCCTCTGAAATGGTCTGGCATGCCACTCAGTTTGTGATTCAAAATTGGAACAAATACTGGTCTTTCCGGTGACCCTTTCATCCCATTTTATAAAGATCTGGGTCGCAGTTGGGTCATCCATAAAAAGGATGAAGGCTGATTTTCCTTTTTTACAACTTTTTCACTTTAATAGAATACCGTTTCAACTTCTTCTCTTCTGGACAGGTTAAAATATGGGAAATTCCTAAATGTGGAGTCTTAAAAAACATAACCAACCCAAAGTTGGAGCTTCAGGGTCACTCAAGGCGAGTTGGACTCATCGAGTGGCATCCAACAGCCAGGGATATTCTGTTCAGTGCTGGCTATGATTACAGGGTAAGGAAGCCATTTCCCAAAGACAATCTTCAGGAAGATATTTCCGGTTATTTCATCCAGGCTGTAAATCACAAACTTTAAATGTAAAACTAATCCCTTTAAAAATTGTACATGAGGTTTTATGTATAATAATTATCTGGCAATTGCACAGTAATAATGTTCCTTTTGGACACTGATAAATGCCTGCACTGTGTTGCCATTGCTCTTCACATCCACTTTATTCCAGGCAACTCAGTGTTTAGCCTCTCTAAACCAACTCTGTCAAACTTGATCATCCCAATCCATTGATAGCACTTCCTTAAACCGTTTTCTCTTTTTGGTGTCTCTCACTTGGACAGGCAAATGACCTCTTTGCGTTAAGTGGATGGTCTAAAGTGTGTCTGCTGATAAGGATGAAACATTAAGTCGTGACGCTTGGTTACAAAGTGACTAAACAGGGCAGACCATGGGGACCATCTGGCCATTATTATCCATCATTTACAAATGTTTATATTTTTGGTGAGATTTTGCCGGTATTCTGCCAGTCTCTATTAGACAGAAATAAGAAGGGATCAGAGTTGGATTGATTCACAAATGTGTATATATTCAGTCCTGTTTTTATTTTGTTTTTGTTCATCTGGGAGCTGGAGACCGGATAATTTAGGCATTTCAAACCTAATTTGGTTAGTCCTTTGACGTATCAATATCTCTTTTTTATTTCTCACTTACCTTCTCTGTCCCCTGTCCCCCAGCCTCCTTTCCCCCTTTTCCCCAACTCTATCCCCATTCCCTCTCTGCCTGTATCAGGGGATGTGGCTGTGTTCTCTAGATTGGACAGTAGAGGGAGAATTTGTGTAAGTAAAGAAGTAGTTACTGTATAGAGCTTCCTGGGCTGAGTCTGCAAATACATTCTCAAGATCAAGGATCTAATATAGCCATGTTGGGCATTAATGGCCTTTCAGCTATGCTGTAGATATCCTACTAATGTAATTGAACTCCTTCATTAACACTGTGAAGAAGAGGTGATGGTGTGTTAAATACATTTCTTACAACCTTTCACTGTCATTCCAGGTTATGATTTGGAACCTGAATTCGGGAGAGCAAGTGATTCATAATCCAGTGAAAATCTTCGACTGCCACAAAGATGTTGTTCTCTGCATGTCTTTCAACACAGATGGCAGTCGCTTCGTGACTTCCTGCAAAGATAAGAAAATACGAATCATTGATAGTCACACAGGAAAAGTTTTACAGGTAAGTACAGAGAACAAGAATGCTTGTGATGAGGAACTGTTCTAACTAACGTATCAATTAGAAAAGAAAGGTACATTTGTATAGCACCTCTCACATACTCGGGATGTCACCAAACATCTTACAGCCAATAAAGCATGTTTTGAAATGTGGTCACATTTTGTAAAGGTGGGAACACAGCAGCTAATTTACACGTAGTAAGTTCTCTCAAATAGTGATGTGATATTTTCATCAAGGGCCAGGGGTCTTCTACAGATTTGGTCACATAGCTTACCTCCTTTAGTGGCCTCATCAGAATTCAAATAAAATAAATGAAATCTCAGTAGTTTTTAGATGTTGATCGGTTATGCAGCGGAGTCCAGGAGATTAATATTTTCATTCTCAGCGATTTCAAGGCAATCCATCAAGAATCTGTAGTAATCCCCACAATCTTATACAAACTTGTTTTCCAAACACTTCACAACTTTGCCTCTTCTCTCCACTTGTTCCTCCTCCAAACCCCTCAAATTTCTGAGATCTCATCCAGCCCAATGCTCCTCCAAGATTTCCAAGCTCCTCCAGTTCTGACCTCTTGCCCATCCATTTTCGTCAGTCCAATGTTGGTCACTATATCTTGGGTTGCCTGGGCACTAACCTCTGGAATTCCCACTCCACCTCTCCACCTCTCTATCTCTCTATCTCTCCCTCCTCTTTTAAGACACACTGTTAAACCTGCCCCTCTGACCAAACTTACGGTCAGCTGGCCCAACATCATCTCATGTGGCTTGGTGTCAGAATGCTGTTCAACAGTTGCTCCAAAAAAGTGCTTGCGGAATATTTTGTTCTGTTAAGGAGCCAAAATTGGAGAAACAGTGTGATTTTTGAGCATTATTGAAACTTGAGATTGCAGGCGTATGGACAGGCAAGGTCATGAGGGGTTTGAAAACTAAAATGAGTGTTAAACTCATACTGTACGATATTATGAACAGTATTTAGGAACTGGAGCAGTAGTTAATCATTTAGCTTGCACCTGCTCCTCCATACATTCCAACCTTGGCAGTTTTGCAATAGGTATCTTATTTGCTTATTTAAATATTAAACGTATGTTATATGTATGCATATTAAACTTGTTTTACTGTACATTTTATATCCAGTCATTAAGATGTGAATGACTCAGCCTAATGTGTTGATGATTCAATGCACCTTTCATCACTTCTGAGTTCAAGTCTGTCTCTTGCTTTCTTCACCGAATGGTATGCTTATAATTTGCAGGAATCCAACTCCAAGTCCCACAAGACCAACAAAGTTCTGTACCTCGGCAATTTGAAGATGGTGATGTCCACTGGCTATTCCAAATGGAATAATCGACAAATTACCCTCTGGGATGAGGTAAATGAAGATGGGTGCTAGTTTAAAAATAGCAAGCATGTTAGAAACCTTAAGGGGAAATCTTGTACATTTATAGTATGGCTACAGCACAGAGGGAAGCCAGTCAGCCCCTCATTTCCATACTGTTTGCAAGAGTAACCCAACTAGTCTGACTTCCATGCCCTTTCTTTGTAATCTGCAAATGTGCTTCAGATATTCATTTAATTCCCTGTCAAAACCTTAACTGAAGATGTTTTTACTACACATCTCCATTCTGGATCCGACCCATTTGTTGCTTAATAAATAAAAGTTTTTTCTTGTGTTGCCAACTACCCTAGTGCTGTGTCCTAGTGCTGGTTCTTGACTTATACCAATGGCAGCTTCTCTCTATCTACTTTTATTAATTTTTCTAACAAATCTCCTCTTAGCATCTCAACTAAACTCAACAGCCCTCTCAACTCCAATGTAGCTAGGTCCACGTAATGAGAGTTCTTTAACCCTGAAAACTTCTCATAAACCTTTTTCCACTTTCCTTTAATGTCCATCTCTAGTTGCCATTGAGAAGGTGGTGTTGGCTGACTGCCTTTTTGAACCACTCCAATTCATGTATTGACATGTATTCAGTGTTCGTTATCAATTTAGTGTTTTCTTGTACACTTCCCTCCATGCCGACATAACATTTAACTGATTCCATTTAACATGTAAATCTTCCAAAATGCTCTTTAAAAATTCCTTGAATTGTTAGTTGACTTAAACCAACAATTAACATGATGGGAAACTTGGAGAAAGCACTGTATAACTAATTAAAAGTTTGCTTAAACTTCGTCTCTCACATTACCTTAATTAAGTAATTTTGAAGGACATGAATCTTAGCCAAATGAAGTAGAAATAAATGTTGCCACATTGCATTTTTACCTACTAAATAAAAGCTTGGTGGGAGCAGCCAATCAGTTAATTTGCCTGGTTTGAATTGAAGTGGAAACTTGGCATTACTGTATACTCCATGACTGTGCCAATCAGGGTTTATCTGCCAACCAGTCAGTACACTTCTCTCTGTGCAGTATAAATTGTTGTCTCTGTTCAGTTTTGGTAGTCTTCTGATTCAGACCTGAAGAGTGCAAGGCTTTGACAGTACTTAAGATTCTTTTCAGAAATAGTCAAATGAATTGATTTCTGCATGTGTAAAGATTTATTAGCTTCTTTAAAACATTTCACATTCAAGTTGCTTTTGTGGAATATCCACTATTGTGTGGGCAAGAAAGGCAGCCAGACTTCGCACAGCCAAAGTCTCACTAATCCTGAATATGATACACTTTTGGTGAGTCTATTTTTTGTTGCGTTTGTGCACAAGGAAGGGTGTAGCACTGAGAAATTTTGATCATCTTTTCTATAAATGCCCTTGACCTCTGGTTTACTCGAACCAGCAGGTGGACACTATGGGTTAACATGTCTTGACTAAAAGACAACATCACTGATTCAGAAAAAAAAATGTCTGTCTTAAATGAGCCAAATTTGTGAAACGATTTCCTCCTCCCAGCCAGTTAAGTTGCATTCAGCACCACATTCTATCTTCTACAATAATTTTCAAAAAGTTAGTTTTGTAGGATGTAGGTGTCACTGATGTTTTATTGCCCAACTTCAATGTCATGAATGTCTTGAACTATTGGAGTCTATCTGGTGTACATACACCCACGGTGCAATTAGGGAGGGGCTTCCAGGATTTGGACTCAGTGATGGCAAAGGAAGAATGATATAATTGCAAGTCAGGATGATGGGTCGCTTGGAGAGGAACTTGCAGATGGTGGTGCTCTGTACATCTGCTGCCCTTGTCCTTTTAAGTGGTCGAGGTCATGGGTTTGGGAGTGCTGTCAAAGAAGGCTTGACAAATTGATGCACTTATTCATGAGCCTCAAAGATCAGGATGTAGACAAACCCTGGAACGATGTCTTCTGTTCATATTGGCAGCCACAACGCCTAATGACATGAAGCAAGTCTGATTATTATGAATAATCATTACAGTATGTACATATTTCAATGGATTTCATTCTGTTAACAGTAAAGGAATCTTGGTGTTAAATTGTAGCTATTGTTTTCTAAGGATTTCAACTTTGAAATTCCATTCCTAAAATGTTTTTTTTCTGATATTGAAATTGCATCAATAATGTAAAAATGATCCTTTTTTTCAATATTGGCTAATGGAATATCAGGAGGCAGTGAGACCACCTGTTCTGGGATTTACTTGTAATTCATGGTTCACTGGCAAGACCAGCATTTATTGCTCCTCCCTGAGAAGTTGTCTTCCTGATCCACTGCTGTCCAGTGTGGTGTCCTCTCTCAAGGGTAGAGTGGACCTCAGTTTAATTTAATCCTAAAAAGGAAGAAGGCAAAAAAGAGTACTTCTGTGAAAGAGCTTGCTGAAGTAAACTGTCAGCAACAGGCCTATATTTTCCAAATTAATTCACTGTGTCAGTGATTGTATGCCAGAAATGTTAATAGAACAATGCTGCCCTCTTTTGACTGTACTCTAAAACTCCTTGATTCCTCGTTCTTACGAACCAATTTCTGTGGAAAATTCCAGTTCCAGTTTTATAATCTCCCTTTGAAAGAAAATTTTAATTCCTCTTGATATCCTGTCATTGATGTGGATTGTTTCTGTTGGTCAATTTACCTTGTTTTATTTTCAGGTTTATATTTTCTTATTTTCCTGTGACCTCTATCAGTCAAGAATCAGAATCCCTACAGTGTGGAAACAGGCCCTTCGGCCCAACAAGTCCACACAGACCTTCAGAGTAACCGACCCACACCTATTACCCTATCCTGTATTTGCCCCTGACTAATGCATCCCTATGGGCAATTTAGCATGGCCAATTGATCTAACCTGCACATCTTTGGACTGTGGGAGGAAACAGTTTCTCGAAATGGAGAAAGGTGACCAGTGGTGTTTCACAGGGGTCAGTGTTGGGGCCACTGTTGTTTGTGATATACATAAATGATCTGGAAGAGGGCACTGTTGGTATGATCAATAAGTTTTCAGATGATACAAAGATTGGTGGAGTAGGAGAAAGCATAAGGGACTGTCAAAGAATACAGGAGGATATAGATAGACTGGAGAGTTGGGCAGAAAAGTGGCAGATGGATTTCAGTCCAGACAAATCTGAGCTGATGCGTTTAGGCAAGGCTAATTCTAGAGCGAATTATACAATGAAAGGAAGAGCCTTGGGAAAAATTGATGGGCAGAGAGATCTGGGAGTGCAGGCCCATTGTACCCTGAAGGTTGTTGCACGGATAGAGTCATCAAAAAGACATATATTATGCTTGCCTTCATTGGCGGGGTATTGAATATAAGAGCTGGCAAGTCTTGTTAAAATTTTACAATACATTGCCTCGGCTGCATTTAGAATACTGTGTACAGTTCTGGTTGCCACATTACCAAAGGATGTGGAGCTTTGGAGAGGGTGCAGAGAAGGTTTACGAGGATGTTGCCTGATATGGAAGGTGCTAGCTATGAAGAGAGGTTGAGTAGGTTAGGTTTGTTTTCATTAGAAAAAAGGAGATTGAAGGGGGACCTGATTGAGGTTTACAAAATCATGAAGGGTATAGACAGGGTGGATATAAGCAAGCTTTTTGCCAGGGTGAAGGATTCAATAACAAGAGGTCATGCTTTCAAGGTTCGAGGTTTAAGGGGGATATACGTGGCCAAGTACTTCACACAGAGGGTGCTGGGCGTCAGGAACACGTTGCCAGCAGAGGTGATAGACGCAGGCACGGTAGTTTCATTTAAGATGTGTCTGGACAGATGCATGAGTAGGTGGGGAGCAGAGGAATGCTTAGGAATTGAGCAACAGGTTTAGACAGTACATTTGGATCGGCTCAGGCTTGGAGGGTCTGTTCCTGGGCTGTAAATTTTCTTTGTTCTCAATCAGAGCACCTGGAGGAAACCCACGCAGAAACAGGGAGAATGTGCAAACTCCACACAGGCCCGAGGCTGGAATTGAACCTGGGTCTCTGGTGCTGTGAGGCAGCAGTGCTAACCACTGGGCCACCGTGCCACCCTGCCATTCTGATAGGTTGGAGTATCAGATACATTAGAAAAGCACCATCTGCAAGTTTCCCTTCAAGCCATTCACCATCCAAGTAAACCTCTTTACTGGAGATTTTCATAGCTTCATAGATTCGTAAAGTGCAGAAAAGGCCCTTTGGCCTATCAAATCTGCACTAACATAACTACCACTAAAAGTACACTAATCCCAATTTCCTGCATTTATTCCGGATCCTTGAATGTTATGATATTTGGAGTACTCATCCAAATTTTTTACAAGATTTCCAGCCTCCACTACCTTCTCAGGCAGTGCATCCTTGATTCCCACCACCGGCTGACTGAAAATGTTTTTTTCCCAAATTCCCTCTGAATCCCCTGTACCTTACCCTAAAACTATGTCCTCTTGTAATTGACCCCTCAACCAAAGGGAATAGCTGCTGTCTATTTACCCTGTCAATATTCCTCTCTCATCTTTACCTCAAGCATGTCTCCCCGTCTTCTCTGCTCTAAAGAAAACAATCCAAACCTATCTAGTTTCTCCTTGTAGCTTAATTTCTCCATTGCAAGCAACATCCTAGTGAACCTCCTCTGTAATCCCTTTAGTGTTATCACATCCTTCCTGTAGTGAAGTGACCCAGAACTGCACACACTACTCCAGCTGGGGCCTGACCAATGCTCTGTACAACTCCAAAATTATGTCTTTGCTCTTACACTCTATCCCACAACCAATGAAAGCAAGTGCCCCATATGCCTTCTTAACAATCCTACTCAGATGCTTTGCAGATTTCAGGGATCTGTGAATAATTAGCCTAAGATCCCTCTATTCCTCTAAGCTACCCAGTGTCCTGCCATTCATTAAACACCCCCTCATCTTGTATCTCCTCCAAAGCGCATCAACCTCATCCTTATCAGTGGTTTAAGTCTTAAATCATCATTAAATATCATTTTCAACTGGTCTACCCATCTGACCAATCCATCTGAATCTTCCTGTAACCTATTAACCACGCTACCAATCTTGGTTTTATCTGCAAATTTGCAAATCTGCCCCCAACGCAAAACAAACAATAAGGGTCCCAGTGCTGATCCTTTTGGTACACTGCTGGACATCTTTGTCAATTATCCTCTTTGTCTACATAATTGTCTTTAACTTTAACATTTTTGTTTTATGATTGGAGTATGTCACAATTAAGCTTAACATGGAATTCAATAGTATGGTCCCTTTCTCATTGGTACTTTTGCTGTGAAATTACTAATTTACCCTGCTTCATTACACATCCTTATGGTTCCACAATATATTGCTTTTAAAAAAACTGATATGAAATCATTCTGCCAATTCATCTTCTAAATCATTCCTACTAATTTTAATGGCTTACCTTATTTGAAGATAAAATTACAATACCTTCAAAATTACCATATTACAATTGTTACCAGTTCCAATAATTTCTTGTTTATTGCTCTGCTCAATGGTATAACTCCTGTTCCTTTGCCTGACTCTCACTGTTTGTAATTTCCACAAATATTGATTCTAGTTCATGATCTTTTGAGGCCAGGTCCTTTGTCATGGTCTTTTTGTGGTCCTTTACAAACATGGCTACCCCTCTCCTTTGTCATTTGTCTGCTTTTCTGAAATGGATGTTCCAAGGGACATTTGTTTCCCAACCTCGATCACCTTGAAGCCGTGTCTCTGCAGTGGTAATTAGATAAAAATAATTTACTTATATTTTTTCTTTATTTTTCTATATGGGATGTGGACATCACTATAAAGGACAGAACTTATTACCCTCAAATAATTAATTCCTCTTGATTGGCTAAACAATACAATCTAGCAAATCAGGGGGTAGTTAAGTGTCAACCACACTTCTGTGGGCCTAGGGTCACATGTAGGCCGGAATGGGCAAGGATGGCAGATTTCCTCTCCTAAAGGATATTAATGAATCAGATGAGGTTTACAGCAACTCACGATAGCTGCCATGGACACCAACACTGAGAGTATGTTAATTATTATTTTATTATAATTATCCATATTTTTATTAATTGATCATCATCGATTGTAGAGCCAGGAGAGGAGTAGCTGTGTGAGGAGATCTGAGTACGAACCACAAAAGTTTCATGTTGGGACATAACCAAGTGTTGTACAAATAGAGCGGGACAAAGAAGGATGGCAATTTCAATTCAGTGCATCTGCATTAGGGAACCATAGGAAATCAATCTGGAGGCGTGGAATAACTATGGATTAAATATTCAAATTACAGAACTGAAATTTGTGAAATTAAATTTAGTTAGATTAAATTTTTAAAAAAAGCAACTAGAATAAAAGCAAGTGACTATAAAGCTATTGGATTGCTAACATGTTCGCTCTTCCTTGGCTTCACAGGATACCTGCTGCCCTAATCCAGTTTGTCTGATACTTAACTCCAACAATGTGACTAATTCTCAACAGTCCTCTGGAATGATCAATCAAGCCAATCAATCATACCAAATCAGTACAAATAAAAAACACGAAACTAAACTGACCTAGGTATTGGATTTAAAAGCAACAAAAATAAGAAGACCCTGCAAAGTCCATAACTGCATAACCGATAGTAACCTATTGAATGAGGTTGCACAGTTTGCCATATTTCAATCCAAGAAATGCCCTCTTCACCCCAAATTTTGTGGTTTGCTGTTCAACCACCGATGTAAAATTGGGCAATTTTCTTTAGTTCCTCACTTTTTAAAGCAACAATATAATTTTTAAAAAATCATTTTGTGGCAATGTGTCCCCCTTCCCAAGTACAATGATGCGGTTTATTCTAAAAAAGCTGAGATCTTTACCATCTGGAGGGATGTGGGCAGCAAAGACCTCTTTGCCTTTCTTTCACGTTTTCACTTTCAGTTTCTTTCATGCATATTCCTTCAAGGAGTGCTGTCGAGTTAGACATGACTAATAAAGCTATTGTTATTTAGTGGTGACTGAAGTAATACTAACTGGTCTATGATATGCAGGAATTTATGCCACAGTATTTATATAGTCAGTGAAGTTAAATTCCTGGTCAATGGTAATACTATGTTCTTGATAGTAAGGGACTCAGCAATAATTGAAAGGGATCCATGGGAACTTTAGAATCTCACTAAGGAACTGACAGAGCCTTTTTCAAACTCCTCTGACAGATGCATCTCAGAAAATGCAGCATTCTTTCAGTATTTCCCTGGGTGTGTCAGCCTACATGTTTGAGTCCTGGATGGTGTTACCAGCTAACAACTGTAAACATGATACAACTTAAACATGATACCTTACTTTTTAAGTGATTGAGTCAGCTGCCTCTTCTTCCCCTTTGCATTAATAAGCACTCCTTCTTATTAATTCAGGATGACATATCTGTGCCTTTACGGGAGGAGGATCTGGACGGGTCCCTGGGAGTGCTTTTTCCATTCTATGACCCTGACACATACATGCTGTACTTGGCAGGAAAGGTAAGATCGCTGGCCTCACATTAAAGACAAGCTTTCGGGTAGATTCTTGCCAAGTCGATGCAGGGCAGTTTCATTAACGGGCAAGGTGATGTGGAATTGTATAGAACCTAGATGATAGTTTCCCATTGAAACAGAGATGACAGGAGTGCTGGAGAGAGTGAAAGATGAGGATTCTAAAGCATGCAAATGGACCTCTTCCCCCAAGTTATTAACTTGGTAATAAAGACGATAATGATCCCATACTTCTTTATTATTCAGTGTCAAAGTGAACTCCATTCAGAATGACAGCAACCTATTTGCTTCCACTGTAAATACTTATCTTCAAGCAATCCATTCCACCTTGGCCAGGTTTCCAATGGAGGCTGCTAATCACAATGAGTTATTTGAGCAAACAGTACAGGCGAGGTTGAAGTCAATGTCAATGAAAATCAGAAGAGGTGTGCAATCTCATATCTGATGGAGATTTGTTTTGTTGTTGTTGTTTGGTAAGGGCACTGAGGTTATGACTATAATAGTAAGTAAATGGGGTTAGGATGCAGATCAGCCATGATCTAAAGGACTGGGGCTGGAACAGCCTCAAGGAGTTGAAATTATGCTCTAATTTTGCACCATTCCTAAGGGGAATAGGCTGATGCAAAAATGCACCATTTACCATTTAGCTCCATGTCAAAATATACTCCTACTGAATGTTTAAGAGCATTATTTCTAGACTGTTCATTCCCTTCTCATTAATTCTTTATCCTCCCTCTGCGATAGTTTACAAGTATTTTACATTTTAAGGTATCTTAAGTATTTCAGGCTGCCATTGGCATTATGTCTGTTTCAATCATGACAAATGTGAGATAAGTTAATAACTGATTTCCTCTAACCTGTGTGAGAAACAGCTAACTAAACACTCCAAAGCATGTTAGTAATTTTCTTTGAACAGCAGTCAGATATATTATCATCTGGCATTGTTCCAGTGGCAGCCTTTGTGTAAAAGCTGGTTCTGTAAAAACACAGGGAGAAGAGGAGACTATACCGACCCTTGAATCTTTTCCACCATGCAGCAAGGCATGGTTGATCTGTGACCGAATTCCATCTTTCCACCTTTGCCTCAGATCGCTTGATTTTGTTTTGTCAGCCAAAGGTATTATCAGTCCTGAGGTCAAAGTTAACAGTTGATCTGACATTTACTGTCCTGTCGTGGTAGAGAATTCCAAATTACTACCACCTTGTGTGCAGAAATCTTTCCAAAATTCACTGTGACAACTCTGCGATGCAGACATTCCCAAAGAGATGACTGGCTTATTTCCAGAATTGTTTCTCTCTGCGTCTTGTTCCGATCCTGAGCTGGCCTTTTAAGTTCCCTGAGCCCCTTTGTCAAATTCTATTCCACTGTTTTACCCCCGATATCCTTTGAGTGTATGGAATTATGGAAATATGGAGTGGGTGGCAGGAGATTTGCTTGTCTATCAAGTCTGTCTCGCACCATCCCCACCTCTGAAATATGTTTATACTAACTTTTTTTCTACCCTCCCAGCCTGTCCCCAGATGGGGCCAGGGTATAGAGTGTTCTTGTTAAATTTTTTTTATATACATAAAACAGCACTTCCGACAGTGTGGGGCTAGATTATCTGCTTGATTTAGATTCAGACCCTTGCTGACCTGACCACAAGAGTAATATCTCTGCATGAGGCTGACCCTTTGCTCTGATGCATTTTACATCATTAATTTAAGGGAGCAATTATTCTAACATCATCCTTGTCTATCTGAGATTACAGTCTGTTAGAACACTTTCTCTATTGAAAGCTGCAACAATTACACACACCTCTCGTTACCTACTTTCATCCTTGCATTTTTCTAGGGTGAAGGAAATATCAGATATTATGAATTGAGCTCTGAGAAACCTTATCTTCATTTCTTGATGGATTTTCGCTCATCATTTCCTCAAAAAGGAATGGGTATGTTTGCCTGGCTTGAGAGAATTTATTTAAAGTGGTAAAAAGCTTATTTTTTTAAAATGGTAAAAAAATGTAAACCAGCAGTATTTATGATTGAGATGTAATTAATTACCAATGTCCAGTGAGTGGGCAATGATGATAATTGGCTAGTTAGGAAAAATAGCTTCCATTGGTGGATGGATAAAGACCTGAGGGTCATAGGTTCAATATAATTGGTCAAAGAATCAATGAATGGGGAGGAACTTTTTCACGCAGCGAGTGCTTGGGGTTGCAAGTGTATCGCCTGGGTATGTTGGAGGTTGGCTCAACTAAATTATGTAGGAGGGAATTAGATTAATTTTGGGGGAGAAAAACTTTCCAGAGCCAAGGGAGGGATGAGGTCAGGAAATGGCAGGAGGCAATTCCTCCGTTGGCATTGACAGAATGGACCGAATGGCATAGTTCTGTGATTGTAGAGATATTACCTCACTCCTTTTAGTGACACTTGAAGAAATATATTGCCCTTCAATGTAATATTTCTTCAATGTAGGCACTGTTGAGGGATAAGGTGATGTAGCAAAGGAAGAGGTTATTTGGACCAACAACCTGCCAGCTCTTTGAAAGATCTACCCAAATCCCTGTGCATTGTGTATCAAAAAGCACAAATACGAAAAATAATTCTTCTCATCCACCATCATATACAACCCTCCCCCACCACCAGATATACACATAAACCTCTCATACCTCACATACACCACATAAAACCATACAGACCACACACCCACGACCACCCCCCACCCTTGCCGCCACCACCCCCATGACCTACACACACAGACTTCATACACATCACACACATGCACAAACATGCAGACGCCATATACACAATGCACACAGACTATATACTCACACACCCTCTCCCACCATTGCTTACACATCACACACATGCATGCTTGCTACACCACACAGGTGCACACCATATACACTGCTGCAAAATGCACATCCCCAGCTTCTCCAGTTTCTCCAAATAACTGCAGTTCCTATCCTAGATGCCATTTTGGTACATTCCCTCTGCACATTCCCCAGGCCTAGACAATCTGCAGACACGTGAATCAGTCCTGGACCCTGGTTGTACTTGAGCTGTTGGCTGAGTGGCCTCCTATTACGCTGGACTTTATCACACAATAACTTGAATCATAGCAAATTCCAGTACTTGAGCATGAACGATTTTTTTTTTCGGAATTGAATCCATTGTGCGTATGCGTGGTACAATCAAAACATGGTATAATCTGTTGCTTGAGTCGGTTGAGATTTTAGAAAGTGCCTGTTTTCATTAGAGTACTTACAGTGTGGAAACAGGCCCTTCAGCCCTACATTTACCCCTTCACCTAACATTATGGGCAATTTAACATGGTCAATTCACCTAACCTGCACATCTTTGGATTGTGGGAGGAAACCCACGCAGACCCGGGGAGAATGTGCAAACTCCACACAGAGAGTTGCCTGGGGCGGGAATTGAACCCGGGTCTCTGGCACTGCGAGGCAGCAGTGCTAACTACTGTGCCACCGTGCCGCCCACATGTGGAGAACAGTGTCATTCTTCTGTGATTGCAATTCCACCCTGTTCCCTGCCTTTCTCCTCCATCTTCCCAGAAGTTTCTGTTTTTGTTCAATTATTAAGCTGTGGCTAGTATTTAACATTTGTTCACAAATCCAAGAGAAAGGATTTTGCTTCAGTTTCAAGTCCAAACTTCTCAAGGGCTTAATTTTTTCTTCCTTCTAATACTTCTGCAGCAAAACAGAAACATGCCTCAAGCAACAAGGTGCATTTTAATTTCCCCATTAACACAATAAAATGTCACAGTGAACTTTATGTGAGTGCTAACAAGTGAACCTTGACTCTGATCCATATGGGGAGATATTGTTCAAGAGGTCGGTTTTAAGGAGTGCCTTAAAGAAGGAAGGAAGTTAGAGAAGTGGGGAGGTTTTAGGGAGGATATTGGGGAGCTTGAATCCCAGGTAGCAAATGGAATCAGTTAAGGTCAAGGCCTGAATTGATCTTGGAGGAGTGTCTGGCTGAAGTTTGCATGTTTCCAGACAGGGAACCAATGAAAGTCAGCAAGGACAGTGGCACAGACCAAACCCGGGTTTGGTGTGAGTTGGCATACAATGTCTTGGATGAGTTTAAGTTTATGGAAGCTATAAAGTGGGAAGCTGTCTCAGATGATCATTGAAACAGTCAGGTTTAGATGTAACAGGGGCATACAGGTGGGGATTTCAGAAACAAGTCAGTGGGGACCGGTGCAGACGCAGTATGATTTGGTTACAGCATTGTGTTGTTTATTTTATATCTGAGTTATGCAGAGTTGATGCCCATCTCGGAGTGTGTACCAGCTTTTATTCACCACATTTTAAAGTATCTATTCCATTCTTCAGCTCCAGCTTTCTGCTCTTTTACTTCGCTGAGTCCATATGCAGTCTCAACCAATCAAGCACAGTGAGTCCCAATAGCAAACTGACCCTAATAATCAACACAGAATCAATGAGCCCACCACATTAAATGGATCTAAGCAACTTGGTAGCCAACTACTTACTGATAGAGTATAACCCCTTCTTTGGGTGAGGAGAACTTGCAGCAACAAGAAGCTGCAGTCAGTGTTGGATGTGAAAGCCTACCAGCACTGGGTATAATTTTTATATTAATTTTAATTTGCAGGTGTAATGCCAAAGAGGGGTTTGGATGTCTCGATCTGTGAAGTCTTCAGGTTCTACAAATTAGTGACAATCAAGAGCCTTATTGAGCCCATCTCAATGATTGTACCTCGACGGGTAAGAAAAACATAGAAATACTCCCCAACTGGTCAGTGCTGGTCTCTATGCTACAATGAGTCTCTGCTACTCCTAATAGCCTTTCCTTCTCTTTCTCTCTCTCAAATCTTCCAAAGCGTCTCACAGGAATGTTATTGAGCACTGAACCATGTAAGGGGATTTGTTTGTTAGGTGACTAAAAGCTTGGTCAAAAAGAGGGGTACCCAGAGATTACCATTCCAATCTTTTTTTTACATTATGTAGGAGCTCCACATTTCTGTCTTGAGTTTCTGTTTACGGCTCGTTCATAGATGCCAAGCCCATAGTCTGATTGGTACCTCATAGTGCGGGATAGTTGGGGTAAAGATAAATCACTTTTTCACAGCAGTCAATTGCAGCATTCTGTAATTTAAGTGTCCAGCATCATAGACAGCCACTTTGACAGCTCTTCTGAAAAGATAGGTTTGTAAAGTAAGTGTCAGGGTACAAGTGGCAAGGAAATCAGATAAGTGATTAGGGTATGTCAGAGTGAATAGGAAATATCTGGGTAAAAAGGGGTTATGTCCCAGGAAAGGATATGAAGTCTTGGGGGGAGGCCTTGGGCTTTGGATCCTGGGGCAGGGAAGAGTCTCCAATCCAGCAGTGGGGTGTGTTGGATCTTGGGTGGTGTTGGGTCAGGGTCTGGGCTGTGTAAGGGTCCTGGGGAAAGTGTAATGGAGGAGGATGTGGTAAGTTGAGGGTCAGTTTAATTGTTATTCAGGAGTTAGACCAGCTATTTAGCTTTTCCTGAGTAACTATTTTGCAGCCTTTTGAATGATCCGACTTAAATAGAGACTTTTGGAGGATTCCAAACACAAGAAAGTTGCCCAGCAGAATTGTCATTTTGAGTCATAGTCATGCAGCATGGAAACAGACCCTTGGGTCCAACTTGTCCATGAACTAGTCCCATTTGCCTGAGTTTGGCCTCATAACCTTTTCCTATTCATGCCCTGTCCAAATGTCTTGTAAATTTTGTAATTGTACCCTCCTCTACCATTTCCTCTGGCAGCTGGTTCCATACAGGCATAGCCCTCTGTGTGTAAAAATTATCCTGTAGGCCCCTTCTAAATTATTCCCCTGTCATCTTAAACCTATGTCCTTTAGTTTTTGAATGCCGCTCCAACCTGGGGGAAGACCTTGGCTATTCACCTTATCCATACCCCAGGAGCAGGCTGAGACAATGGGTCGGCCAGGTTTTGTGGATTTTGGGCAGGAGGTAGAAACGGGCGGTGCGGGGTTGTGGGACTATGAGGTTGGAGGCAGTGGGTGGGAGATCCCCTGAGGTGATGAGGTTATGGATGGTCTGGGAGATGATGGTTTGGTGGTGAGAGGTGGGGTCATGGTCAAGGGGGCAGTAGGAGGAGGTGTCCGCGAGCTGGCGTTTAGCCTCAGCGGTGTAAAGGTCGGTGCGCCAAACTGCTACTGCGCCTCCCTTGTCTGCTGGTTTGATAGTGAGGTTGGGGTTGGACACCACCTCCCACCAAGGACATGCAGGTCCTTGGACTCCTCCATCGCCAGACTATAGCAACACGACAGTTGGAGGAATTGTGCCTCATCTTCCGCCTAGGAACCCTCCAACCACAAGGGATGAACTCAGATTTCTCCAGTTTCCTCATTTCCCCTCCCCCCACCTTGTCTCAGTCAAATCTCTCAAACTCAGCTCTGTCTTCCTAACCTGCAATCTTCTTCCTGACCTCTCTGCCCCCACCCCCACTCCGGCCTATCTCCCTCACCTTGACCTCCCTCCACCTATCACATTCCCAACGCCCCTCCCCCAAGTCCCTCCTCCCTACCTTTTATGTTAGCCTGCTGGACACACTTTCCTCATTCCTGAAGAAGGCCTCATGCCCGAAACGTCGATTCTCCTGCTCCTTGGATGCTGCCTGACCTGCTGCGCTTTTCCAGCAACACATTTTCAGCTTTCTTGGAGAGGTCAAGATACTGGGCTTGGGGAGAATTCATTTGAACATTCAGTTACCACAGAATCAGCTGCATCAGGGATTCCACATGGTCCCAACAAAGAGCCCCACTCTGTATGGCTGCAGCAACTGTCTGATCATTCGAATATCGGGACCAACATTCCAGCCGTGGCCAAACCAATGTTTGCAGGTTCACCAGAGAGAAATTATTCTTTTGACTGGTTTTCTGCCTCTCCCAGGAGACAACTTGACAGCTCATTAATGAGGTGAAGGACGATCAGAGTCATGATGTTTAGTTGCACCAAGACTTCTATCTGATGCTATTTTTGTGGTTTCTCAGATCTTCCTAAATGTAAGAACTAACTTAAGTGACTGTGACCACAAAACTATCATCAGTTGTTACACTAAAAAAAATCCATCTCATTCATTCACGTCCCTTAAGGAAGGGAATCTGTCATTCTTACCTGGTCGGGCCTACTTCTGACTCCAGACCCACAGCAATGTGGTTGACCTTTAACTGTCCTCTGAAATGGATGCCAGCCCACCCATACCCCATTAAAGCACTAGAACATATTTTCTGTGCTTTTGGGACAAATATTAATCCAATTTTGCAAAATGTAAGCTGCACTTCTTGTTCCCACTCAAATAAGTCTAGATTAGTTTGGATGGGAATAAGTACGCTACGTTTACCAAACTTTCAGTCTAAAGAAATCTGAGTCTCTCACTGTCCATATTTGAGATTTTGCAATGAAAGTTTCCATTGCTGCTGGTACATGTTTTGTTGATTTACAGCATTCAGGTCAGTACTTGGAAGATTTCTTTTGAAACAACCATTGTCTCTCCTAATGAAAATAAATAGATTTTGATTGTTTCTGTTGGCGTAGTTTTTCTCTAAATAATAAACAGATGCCAACAAGCAACTTCCCACAGTATTATGAATGAAGTAGCTCACTGAGCCCCCATTCCAAAGCACAACAACCTTTACCTGTAATCCCATCCTAGCCCTACCCTGAACACTTGCCGAACAAACGTCTCATAACCCTTCCCACACACTCAAGCTGTGCACATTCCCTTTTTCAACTTACCTCACCCTCACCTCATCCTCTAATCCTTCCTTCATCCTACCCCAACCCCCTCATCTTCATCACTGTTCACCCTCACCCCCTGCACATTGTCCAGTTCAACCAATACCCCCACTCAATTCCTCCCCTCCCCTCCTCCCAGGATAGCATAACTCAGCTTATCCTCCACACCTATCCTATTCAGCCCCTGCTCATTCACTCTAACCTGTTCACATCCAAGTACTCCCTCCCCATTTATCCCCTGCCAAGGCCTTTCTCCCCATCTCCCCATGCTGCCCCACTTCCTGTACTCCACCCCCAACCCCCCACCCTGGTGAAGGCTCTTCTCACCCTGTCCCATGCTGTGCCTCTGCTGCACCACCCCCTCTCCCCAGGTCAAATCTCTTTTCCCCAAACCAAAAACTTTGTCAGACAATTGTACACAAATTGGTTGTTCATGCTATATAAGTAGCTCCATGTATTCGAGCCTGGCCCTATGTCAAAGTTAATTTTTCAAAGACTACTTTTGTGATTTTTCAGGGACTACTTTTTCGATCTCACAAACACATTTGTTAGTTGATGCAGAAGAGTAGAAACACTGCCTTCAGTATTTGTTTTACATATACAGTATTTCAACTCTTGCAGAAGCAGAATTTGAAGAACTCATCAATATCTTCAATTATCCACACTCGATTAAGTGTTATCCAGAAGAAACAAGGAAAGCATTAATTTACTACATAACACATTATTTAAACTAGCACAACTCAACAGGCATATGTTAGCAACGAAAATCTTCTTCAAAATAACTACCTAACATTTTTTGCTCAAAAAAAGTGCACCTTGCATAGCCCTCACCACAGTGTTTCCATCATTTATTCATAAACCTAGAACATTTTAACCAGGCAGTTACTAGCTTTTTTGCTATGTTTTTGACCTTGGTCACAGATCTAAATGAACATTGTTCATTTTTGTAGCATTGATTACATTTTCCCAATATAGTAGCTTCTGAACATAATGTTAAACTACAAATTCCACACTGATTTGTAAGGAATGAATTCCCTCAGTGATTTCAAGTTTTGCTGCCTCCCAGTGAGGTCTGTGTTCTGCTTTTGACTGGTTGAAACTGTTCTGTCTCCTTTGTAGCTTCCTTCTGTTTAACATTGCAGTGGCTGCCCTCTCCCTGACACCTTGTAGTCTACATCTACCTGACTTGCAACCACCTTCCGTCCGACTCTCCAACTTGCAGCTTCCTCCTTCTCTCTCTCGTCGTGTATTCTTCTCTTTTGCATCCTTTGTTAAATGCAGCTCCCTCCAGCTCACCTATGACAGCAAGGAGGCATTGCTCAGACACAACTGAGAGTAACCTCTAGATCCATCTTCTGGGATCCAGCTATGTTCTGGGTCCCAGAGACAATCATCCAAGGTCTGAACCTGACCAAACATAAATGCAGTGACTTGTTCTCCTGGGCTATAAGACATAAGAGCAGAAGTTAGGCCATTCAGCCCATCAGTCTACTCCGCCATTCAATCATGGCTAACATGTTTCTCAACCCCATTCTCCCACTTTTCCCTTGTAACCCTTGATCCCCTTGATACTCAAGAACCTGTCTATCTCAATCTTAAATGTACTCAATGCCCTGGCCTCCACAGCCTTGTGGCAATGAATTCCATAGATTCACCACTCTAGTTGAAGCAGTTGCTCCTTATCTCCTTTCTAAAGTTATTCCCTTTACTCTAAGGCTCTGTCCTTGGGTCTTAGTCTCTCCTACCAATGGAAACATCTTACCAACATCTATTCTGTCCAGGCCATTCAGTATTCTTTATGTTTCAATTAGATCCCTCCTCATCCTCCTAAACTCCATCGCATATAAACCCAGAGTCCTCAAATGTTCCTCATATGTTAAGCTTTTCATTCCTGGGATCGCTCTCATAAACCTCCCCTGAGCACACTCCTTGGCCATACTTTCCTTCCTGAGATATGGGGCCCAAAACTGTACACAATACTCCAAATGTGGTCTGACCAGATCCTTCTAGAACTTCAGAAGTACATCCCCTCTTTTATATTCAAGTCTTCTCAAAGTAAATGCCAGCATTGCATTTGCCTTCCTAACTACTGACTTGAGAGCATCCTGGACTTGAACTCCCAGTGCACTTCAGACTTCTGAATTTTCTCCCCATTTAGAAAATATTACATGCCTCTAAGTCTTCCTACCAAAGTGCATGACTTCAAACTTTCCCACATTATACTCCATCTTCCATTTCTTTGCCCACTCTCCTAAACCGTCCAGATCTTTCTGCAGCCTCCCTGGCTCATCAATGCTACCTATCCCTCAATCTATCTTTGTATCATCTGCAAATTTAGCCTGCATGCCCTCAACTCCTTCATCTAGATCGTTAATGTAAAAAGTGAAAAGCTGTGGTCCCAACATTCAGTCTTTTGGAACACCACTGTCACTGGCGCTCATCCTGAGAAGGACCCTTTTATCCCCACTCCCCCTCTTTCTGCTAGACAGCCAAGATTCTATCCATGCTAGCACCTTGCCTCTGACACTGGGCCCTTATCTTACTCAGTAGCCTCCTGTGCGGCACCTTGTCGAAGGCCTTCTTGAAGTCCAGGTAGATAATATCCATAAGTTTTCCTTGATCTAACCTTGCTTGTTACTTCCTCAAAGAATTCTAGCAAATTTATCAGGCATGACTTCCCCTCAATGAAACCAGGCTGACTTTGCCCTAATTTATAATACCCCTCCAAGTCTTTGGAAAACTCATCCTCCACAATGGATTCCAGGATTTTACGCATGACTGAGGTCAGGCTAATTGGTCTGTAATTTTCTGTCCTTTGCTTTACTCCCTTTTTAAACAGGGGTGCCATATTAGTGATTTTCCAGTCCTCTGGGACATGCCCTGATTATAATGATCCCTGAAACATCACCAGAAATGCCTTCACTATCTCTTCAGTTATCTCCATTCAAACTCTGGGGCACGGTCCATTTGGTGTGAGTGAAGGGTAGGTGATAGGCCATCAGAGACTTGGATAAGCTCAGGTCTGTGGCAGGTGGAAAGTGGGAGACCATAACAGGTAAAATTGGACTTGAAAAGTATTCTAAAGAAGCCAGAGATTGCATGCAATTGTTATGATGGACAAAGGATACTGATGCAGATGCAGCCAATACAGTCATTCTATATCCCCTTGTATCTTGCAGTCTGAATCATACCAGGATGATATCTATCCAATGACAGCCGGAGCACAGCCAGCAATGACTGCACAAGAATGGCTCAGTGGAGCCAATAAAGGTCAGTCTTAGACATGTTTTACTTGGCTAAATCTTCTGAAAAACATTAATTTTAACGATGTCGTCATCAAAGCACGTTTTCTGGTCTAGGCCAAGACTGCCCTTTTAGAGCACATGACATTAATGATTGTAAAAGATTCTGACCACCTTAGACCATTGATATGGTGTGTGAGGTTGACAATGTGGAGAGCTTGATCGTTCTTCTGAAATTTACTGTTCACTTTGTTAACTCTAAACCTTACTGACAAAGTGCGATGATGCACTCCCCTGTTACCCACCTTGCTGTCAGGATTGTGGTGTTGTACCATGATGTTGGTCATCTGTGCTTTGTTGTGGGGTCTGACTTGTACACGTGTCCCATATCTTCTGGTGCCACCTAGTTTACAGGTTTCAAGAAAAGCTGGACAGCTCTTGGTAGGTGCAGGCAATCACATCAATTACAAATCCTCTAGGTTTGATGCTGTTTGGTGACCAGAGCAATAGTTGAGAGCACAAAAAAATACATAATTTTTATTGGCTTGCTGCTATCGTTTCATATTTGTGTCCTGTTTCAAGTAATGTGTCAACTGTATGGCTTTTTCCTTAGCCCAAAGATCCTTCCTAAAGTCCGCAAGTCTCTCACCATCACCAGCACACAATGCAAGATTCCCCAGCCAGGGAAGCAACCTCTCAACATCTTCTTTTTCTGGATAACCTCTGAACTCCAGCATCCCAATTTCATTTAGTCTGTCAGTCATCCCATTTGTGTTCTACAGGGAAAGGTAGTGATGTATGTCACTTATTAGAAAGCTCAACATTTGTTCAACACAAAGCCTATTTGTACATGATTACAGAGTACATATGGATCTGGGAAGATAGGGAGGAGATAGCAGAGCCTTTGGCTTTGATATTTGAGTCATCATTGTCTACAGGTTTGGTACCAGAGGACTGGAGGATTGCAAATGTTGTGCCCTTGTTCAAGAAGCGCAGTAGAGATGACCCAGGTAATTGTAGACCAGTGAGCCTTACTTCTGTTGTAGGAAAGGTTTTGGAAAGGATTATAAGAGATAAAATTTATAATCATCTAGCAAGCAACAATTTGATTTCAGATAGTCAACATGGTTTCGTCAAGGGCAGGTCATTTCTCACAAACCTCATTGACTTCTTTGAGAAGGTGACCAAGCATGTCGATGAGGGTAGGGCAGTTGACGTGGTATACATGGACTGCAGTAAAGCCTTCAATAAGGTTCCACATGATAGGCTGTTGGATAAAATGCAGGGGCATGGAATTGAGAGTGATTTAGCAGTTTGGATTAGAAACTGGCTTTCTGAAAGAAGGCAGCAATTGGTGGTTGATGAAAAATATTCAGCCTGGAGTCTGGTTACTAGTGGTGTGCCACAAGGAACTGTTTTGGGACCACTGCTGTTTGTAATTTTTATAAATGACATAGACGCAGTCATAGGTAGGTGGATTAGTAAATTTGCAGATGGCACTAAAGTCGGTGGAGTAGTGGACAGTGTGGAAGAATGTTACAGGTTGCAGGGGGACTCAGATAAACTGCAGAAATGGGCTGAGAGGTGGCAAATGGAGTTCAATGCAGCTAAATGTGAGGTGATGCACTTTGGGAAGAATAACAGGAAGGCAGAGTACTGGGTCGATAGAAAGATTCTTGGTCATGTGGATGTGCAGAGGGATCTTTGAGTCCATGTACATAGATCCCTGCAAGTTGCCACCCAAGTGGATAGTGCTGTTAAGAAGGCCTACGATGTGTTAGGTTTCATTCGTAGAGGGATGGAGTTCCAGAGCTGCAATATCATGCTGCAACTATACAAACTCTGGTGCAGCCACACTTGGAATATTGTGTACAGTTCTGGTCCCCATATTTCGGGAAAGACGTGGAAGCATTAGAAAAGGTGCAGAGGAGATTTACCAGGACGTTGCCTGGTCTGGAGGGAAGGTCTTTTGAGGAAAGGCTGAGAGACTTGAACCTGTTCTCAATAGCAAGAAGATGGCTAAAAGGGGATTTGATAGAGACGTACAAGATGATCAGAGGATTAGAGAGCGTAGACAGTGAAAGTCTTTTCTCTAGGATGATGACGTCAGCGTGTTCGAGGGGGACATAACTACAAATTGAGGGGTGATAGATTTAAGACAGATGTCAGAGGCAGGTTCTTTACACAGACAGTGGTAAGGACATGAATGCCCTACCTGCTAATGTAGTCAACTCAGCCACATTAGGGAGATTTAAACAGTCCTTAGATAAGCATATGGATGATTTTGGGATAGTGTAGGGGGACGAGATGAGAAAAGTTCACAGGTAAGCGCAACATCGAGGGCCGAAGGGCCTGTTCTGCGCTGTATAGTTCTATGCCCTATGTTCTATGATAAACTGGGAATGAGTTGCAATTCTTAATTTCTCTTCAGGAAGAGATAAACTTGATTCCTGTAATATCTTTCTTAAAATTACTAATCCTGGTTTAATCGCATCACCAAATTAGTACTCGACTCATTAACAGTAGATGGGTTAGTGTTCATGAGGTTGGATGACACGTTGGTAGACTGCTGGGAATCTCAATGAGCAGATTGCCGCATTTTGTTGCCGTAATGATTGACGTTCAGCAGACTTATATTCTCCCTGGGGCCTTGCTGAATTGTCTTACTGTTTAAAAGACTCAGTTCAGGCGTCAGGGCCTCCATTTGCCAAGAGGTGTGAGGGAGGAGCGAAGGACATTTGGGAAGGTTTTTAAGTCGGCGAGCTTTCTTTGTTTTTCCTTCTCTTCTTTTGTTTAGTTCTGTGCGGGCTTTCAGAGTAACGGGTTATGGACATTAGGGCAGTTCCTCCTGCAGAATGTGGCAGGTGAGAGACACTTCACATGTCTCTGCCGACTACATCTGCGGGAAGTGCACCCAACTCCAGCTCCTCGAAACCGGAGTTAGGGAATTGGAGCTGGAGCTGGATGAACTATGGGTCATCTGGGAGGCTGAGGGGGAAATTGAGAGGATGTACAGAGAGATGGTCACTCTCCAGACACAGGATAAGGACAGCTGGGTTACTGTCAGGGGGAGGAAAGGGAACCGACAGTCGGAGCAGGGATCCCCTGTGGCTGTTCCCCTCAGCAATAAGTATACCATTTTGGATACTGCTGGTGGGGACAGCCTACCAGGGGAAGCCATAGTTGTCAGATCTCTGGCACTGAGCCTTGCACTGTGGCTCAGAAGGGAAGGTGGGAAATAGAAAAGCGCTAGTGGTAGGGGACTCAATAGTTAGACGGATTGACAGGAGATTTTGTGGTCAGGAACAGGACTCCTGGGAGGTATGTTGCCTCCCTGGTGCCAGGGTCCAGGATGTTGCCGATCAGGTTTTGCAAGATTTTGAAGGAGGAGGGTCAGCAGCCAGAAAACCTGGTACATATAGGCACCAATGATATAGCCAGGAAAGGGACTGAGGATCTGAAAAGTGACTAGACAGTTAGGTTGGAAACTGAAGAACAGGACCAATAGAGTAGTGATTTCAGGTTTGCTACCGGTGCCACGAGATAGTGAGATGAGGAACAGTCAGCGAATGCAGCTTAACACGTGGCTGTGAGGTTGGTGCAGGAGGGAGGGCTTCAGATACCTAGACCATTGGGATACCTTCTGGGGAAGGTGGGACCTGTACATGAAGGACGGGTTGCACCTGAACTGGAGGGGCACAAAAGTCCTGGGTGAGAGATTTTCTCGTGCGATTCGGGAGGGTTTAAACTAATTTGGTAGGGGGCTGGGAATCAGAGCCACATGTCTGAGAGGGGGACAGTTGCAGACGTGTCAGTGACAGGATATATTGAATCTAAAAGGAAGGTTTCTCACCCGATGAAACAAAGGGATCGGTTAAAGTGTGTATGCTTTAATACAAGGAGTATCCGAAATAAGAGTGACAGACTTAAGAGCATGGATCAGTACTTGGGACTACGATGTTGCGGCCATAACGGAGACATGTATTTCACTGGGGCAGGAGTGGTTGCTTGATGTTCCAGGGTTTAGAATGTTTAAAAAGAACAGGGAGGGTGGAAAAAGAGGAGGTAGTGTAGCATTGCTAATCAGAGAATGCATCACAGCTACAGAAACAAAGGTTGTTGAGGAAGTTTTGTCTACTGAGTCAGTATGGGTGGAAGTTAGGAACAGCAAGGGAACAGCCACCGCATTGGGGGTTTTCTATAGACCACCTAATAGCAGTACAGAGATTGAAGATCTCCAAGACGGGCAGATTCTGGAAAAATGCAAAAGTAGCAGGGTTGTTGTTATAGGTGATTTCAACTTTCCCAATATCGACTGGAACCTCCTAAGTGTAGATGATTTGGATGGAGCCAATTTTGTCAGGTGTGTTCAGGAGGGTTTCCTTACTCAGTATGTCGACAGACTGATGAGGGGAGAGGCCATTTTGGATTTGGTGCTCGGCAATGAGCCAGGACAGGTGTCAGATCTTGCGGTGGGAGAGCACTTCGGTGACTGATCACAACTGCCTCACATTTAGCATAACATTGGAAAGTGAAAGGAGCAATTACCGAGGGAAGATATTTAACTGGGGAAAAGGAAATTATGATGCTATCAGACAGAAGTTGGGAAGTATAGACTCGGAGCAGTTGTTCCACAGGAAGGGCACAGTAGACATGTGGAGACTATTTAAGGAGCTGTTGTTGCGAGTGATGCACAAATTTGTTCCTCTGAGGCAGGCAAGAAGAGGTAAGATTAAGGAACCTTGGATGACAAGAACAGAGGAACTTCTCATCAAAAGGAAGAAGGCAGCTTACGTAAGGTGGAGGAAGCAAGGATCTAGCACAGCTTTAGAGGATTACAGGCTTACTAGAAAGGAACTCAGAAATGGACTGAGGAGAGCCAGGAGGGGGCACGAAAAGGCTTGGCAAGAAGGATTAGGGAGAACTCAAAGCCATTGTACTCTTACGTGCGGAATAAGAAAATGATCAGGGAGAAGGTAGGGCAGATCAGGGATAGTGGAGGGAACTTATGCATGGAGTCTGAGCAGATAGGGGAAGCCCTAAATGAGCTTTTTGCTTCGGTTTTCACCAAGGAAAGGGAACTTGTTATAAATGAAAACTTAGAGGAGCTGGGATACAGTCTTGACCAGATCAAGATTGATGAAGTTGATGTGCTAGAAATTTTGGAAAACATTAAGATTGATAAGTCCCCAGGGCCAGACCAGATTTATCCGAGGCTGCTCCGGGAAGCGAGAAAGGAGGTTGCTAAGCCACTGACAAGGATATTTGCCTCCTCACTCTCCATGGGAGTCGTTCCAGAGGATTGGAAAGAGGCAACTGTTGTTCCTCTTTTCAAGAAGGGTAATAGGGAAATCCCTGGCAATTACAGACCAGTCAATCTTACGTCTGTGGTCAGCAAAGTTTTGGAAAGAATTCTGAGGGATAGGATTTATGACTATTTGGCAAAGCATAGTGTGATTAAAAGCGGTCAGCATGACTTTGTGAGGGGCAGGTCATGCCTCACAAATCTTATTGAGTTCTTTGAGGAGGTGTCAAGACAGGTCGATAATGGTCGAGCAGTGGATGTGGTGTATATGGACTTCAGCAAGGCATTTGATAGATTTCCTCATGGTAGGCTCATTCATAAAGTTAGGAAGTATGGGATACAGGGAGATTTGGCTATCTGGATTCAGAATTGGCTGGCTGACAGAGAGTGGTTGTAGATGGAAAGTATTCTGCCTGGAGGACAGTGTTGAGTGGGGTCCCGCAGGGCTCTGTACTTGGGCCTCTGCTCTTTGTAGTTTTTATAAACGACTTGGATGAGGACGTTGAGGGGTGGGTTAGTAAATTTGCAGATGACACAAAGGTTGGAGGTGTCATTGATAGTATAGAGGGCTACTGCAGGCTGCAGCGCAACAAAGACAGAAGCAGAGCTGGGCTGAGAAATGGCAGATGGAGTTCAATCTGGATAAATGCAAAGTGATGCATTTTGGAAGGTGGAACTCAAATGTTGCAAATAGGATTAAAGACAGGATTCTTGGCAGTGTGGAGGAACAGAGGGATCTGGGTGTGCAAGTACATAGATCCCTCAAAGTTGCCACACAAGTGGATACGGTTGTTAAGAAAGCATATGGTGTTTTGGCTTTCATTAACAGGGGTATCGAGTTTAAGAGCCGTGAGGTTTTGCTGCAGCTCCACACTTGGAATATTGTGTCCAGTGCTGGTCGCCCTCCTATAGGAAAGATATAGCGGCTTTGGAGAGGGTGCAAAGTAGGTTTACCAGGATGCTGCCTGGACTGGAGGGCTTGCCTTCTGAAGGAAGGTTGAATAGGCTCGGACCTTTCTCTCTGGAGAGACGGAGGAAGAGGGGCGACCTGATTGAGATGTACAAAATAATGAGAGGAATAGATAGAGTCAATAGCCAGAGACTCTTTCCCAGGGCAGGATTGACTGGTATGAGAAGTCATAATTTGAAGATATTAGGAGGAAGGTATAAAGGAGATGTCAGAGGTAGGTTTTTTACATGGAGAGTTGTGAATGCATGGATACGTTGCCAGCTGTGGTGGTGGAAGCAGAGTCATTGGGGGCATTTAAGCAACTGCTGGACATGCACATGGATAGCAGTGAGTTGAGGGGTGCGTAGGTTGTTACTATATTTTACATTAGGATTAAATCTCAGTGCAACATCGTGGGCCAAAGGGCCTGTTCTGTGCTGTATTTTTCTATGTTCTAAGACAAGTTTCATGCTCTGGTTTAATAATCAACAAAACAGTGGCCAGAGTGGCTGGTAGCAAATATTCAGGCACTGAGGGAGTACTGCATCATTGGAGTGGCCACCTTCCCGATGAGTTGTTAAACCAAAACTGCATCTGCTCAGATTGATGTCCATGTGGCATCAAGAAATGGTTAGAAACATAGAATACTGCAAAGGTTATGGGCCCTGACAACATTCTGACAATAATACTGAAGACTTGTGCTCCAGAATGTGTTGCTCCCATAGCCGATGTGGAGAATTGCCGAGATATGTTATGTGTGTAAAAAGCAGTACAAATCCAACTCAACCAATTACCGGCCCTCAGCCTACTCTTGATGGAAGGTGTCATCAACAGTGCTATCAAGCAGCACCTGCTCAGCAATAACCTGTTTACTGATGTCGAGTTTGGGTTCTACCAGAGTTACTCAGCTCCTGATCTCATTAAGCCTTGGTTCAAACGTGGACAAGAGAGCGAATTCCAGAGGTGAGGTGAAAGTGATAGCCCTTGATCGAGCTGCATTTGACCATGTGTGACATCAAGAAGCGCTAGCTAAACTGAAATCAGTTGATGTCAGGGGGCAAATTCTCCACTAGTTAGAGTCATACCTGGCACATAGGAAGATGGTTGCAGTTGTTGGAGGTCAGTCATCTCAACTCCAGGACATCTCTGTAGGAGTTCCTGAGGTTAGTGTCTTAGGTCCAACCATCTTTAGCTGCTTTATCAATTACCTTTTCTTCATTATAACATCAGCAGTGGAGACATTAGCTGATTGCACAATGTTCAGCACCATTTGTGACTCCTCAGATACTGAAGCAGTCCATATTCAAATGCAACAACATCTGGATAATATTTAAGCTTGGGCTGACAAGTGACAAGTAACATTTATGCCACACAAATACCAGGCAATGACCATCTCTAAGAATAGGTAATCTAACCATCACCTCTACATTCAGTGGTGTTACCATCATTGAATTCCCCACTATCAAAATCGTGGGGGCTACCATTGACCAGAAACTCAATTGGACTTGCCACATAAACACTCTCTGGCTACAAGAGCAGGTCTGAGACTAAGAACGCTGCGTCAAGTAACTCACCACCTGACTATGCCCAAAACCTGTCTACTATCGACAACGTACAAGTCAGAAGTGTGAAGGAATACTCATCAATGCCTAAATATGTGTAGTCCCAACAACGCTCAAGAAACTTGAATCCATCTAGGACAAAGCAACCCGCTTGATTGCTCAGTAGCAGCAGTGTGTACTATATACAAGATGCATTGCAGAAATTCAAACACCACCTTCCAAACCCATGACCACTTCCATCCAGATGGGCAAGGGCAGCAGTTACATGGGAACACCATCACCTTTGAGTTCCCCACTAACCCACTCACCATCCTGATTTGAAATATATCGCTGTTCCTTCACTGTCGTTTGGTTAAAATCCTACCATTCCCTCCCTAAAGACATTGTGGGTCAATCCACAGCAGGTGGACTGCAGCGGTTCAAGAAGGAACTCACCACCACCTTCTCAAGGGCAAATAGGGATGGGCAATAAATGTTGGCCAGCTAGCGATGCCCACATCTTGCGTAAATTAATGAAAGAACAATACAGATTTCAGTGGTTTACAGCTAACAGTATTTTGTTGCCTTGTGGAATCCATGTACTATGTTTATATTGAATTTGGGTGATTTCTGGTTATTTGAAAAACCTGTTGTGATTTTGGTTGCAGTTCAGCCTTATGCTCCCTATCTTTGGGCATCTGGTGCAGTGGGCTGTGAGCAGGTCAGAGGATTTTCTCATTGGTCTGCTCCTGGGCCTGGACAAGTTGGGTCTGGATAGGCTGTGCGAAGGGTCTTAAGTCACTTATTGTCTGCCCCTCTTCCATGGCTATGTTCATGCCTGCGTGTTTTTGGAGAGGGAGCATGCAATATTCACTGATACACTCAATGACTTTTCAGAAAGGAGGGCATGCAGGGGATGGGGGTCCTTTATTCCTCCCCCCCCCCTTCCTACTGTATTTAGATTTTGCCCCCTACCTCTCCCTCATCTTTGGTGGTCTGCATTGCCCTTGCTTGGCATTGCCCATAATTTGGTTAATTGGAAAGACTTGTGACTCAGTGCTAAAGGGTGATTTAGTGATGGAACAAAACATATTCAGTTGGGTGTGAGAGCCCTTCCAGATGTGAAAAAGAAGAAAATATAAAGGGTCGCTGGGGAGGGGGGGGTTTCGTGATGGAGTGGTAGCATCCCTACATCTGAGCCAGGAGGATGGGTTTGAGTCCCACCTGATCCAGAAGTATGTAATAACACCTCTTAACAGGTGGATGTAAAAAAAGAATGGGGTGGGTGGGAGGCAGCTGAGGCACTAAAATTGTCAGGAGAGAAATGCAGAACTGACCAATCAACTTCCTCTACAAAGGAAAACTTTCCATCTCCCCATGTAGAATCATTTAACAAATTAACTTCAATTCCAAAAGAATTAGAGTTAGATTTTATTGACATGTGCACTCAAGGTACAGAAATACAGGAGTATAGTGAAAAGTGTGTAATGTCACCACACTCAGCACCATCTTCGATATAAAGTAGCTAGTTACAAATCTAAGGTAAAACAAAAATAAATACTAAAGTAAGCCACAGAAATGGAGAAATAAAGAAAACAGCTAAAAGTTCTACATTACAGTTCTTCCTAGTACAAATTAGGGAAAATAAAGAAATAAAGTTAAACGTTAAACATTGCAGTTCTTCTGTGGACTACAGTCACTCCATGCTGGAGGCTTCCCCCATGCAATCTCACTAGCCCCCTCACTGGGCCAACCCCAGCTGGGCCTGCAAACTACTGACCAGCATCTGTGACTGGCTGATCGCCCAATAACCCTCCCGAAGGTGCAGCACACCCTCAGCACTACACTGGGAAAACTGTTTGAAATTTTCGGTTCAACTCCCAGGAGTGACTCTTAAACTCATGCCCATCTGATTCAGAGGCCCAAATCTGGCATTTACCCATGCATGTGACAATTTTGCATCTCAATAGGCTTGCTCATTATTCATTGTCTTAACTCCTTTCCTTTTGGTTCATATTTTTGGTTCAGTCACATTTTTTGTCTTCTGTTGTTTCAGATCCTATATTTGTCTCCTTAAAGCCTGGTTTTAACACCCCACAGTCTTCCCCTCTGAAAATGGGAAGTGAGCAGTGGGACCCATCTAGACACACCAAAAAAGAACAAGTGACAACGAATACATTTCCGGACATTCAAGAACAAAGGAATGCAGAGAAAGTACAAGATCAGAGGAAGGGTTTCATCACAAATGGTTATGATCTGTCACAGTGTCCAGTTCCTAAAACAGAGAATGAGGTATGATGAAATAAGAATCAGAAAAAAGATATATTTCTTTTTTGTGTTTATGTTATTCCAGCTAAGAAACACTTTCTCAAAAATATATAGAATTATAAAAGCCTATATTGAGTTTTGTTTTCTCAACCTAATGCTGGACTATGCCTTCAGATATCTACAGACCGTTTCTATTCCCCGCCCTGAGTTTCTGAGAGTATCTCCTCACCATTTGCAAAAAAACCTGATTGGACCTATTCAGGAGAGCTGGCCTGTAGCACTGGAGTCTGTGCAATACATGTAAATATCTAAACACTGCTGTAATATCACGAGAGTTACCCTTCCAGGCAGTTAGTTCCATACTCCAATCACCCTCTGGGTGAAAACATTTCACTTCAGTGCATTAACCGGACTGCATGCAGTACTCCAGGTGTGGCCTAACCAGATTTTTACACAGTTTCAGCATAACCTCCCTATTCTTGTATTCTACGACTCAGCTAATAAGGGCAAGTATCCCAAATGCCTTTATCAAACAGCCCTCCTTCCTTCAGGGATCTATAGGTATGCGTGTTAAGGTCCATACTTTCCAGTACTTTCCGATTGTCAGTACTTTCCAGGGTCCTACCATTCAGCGTGTTGCCCTTGTCTTGTTAGCCCTCCCCAAATGCAGTACTTCACACTTTTCCAGGTTGAATTCCATTTGCCACTCCTCTGGCCAGCTCACCAATCCATTGATGTCCTTCACAGTTTAAGGCTGACCTTACTAATTACCAGCTGATCAATTGGGGGTTTGATCAATTGTCAAGTAACCTTCTGAAGGTTACAAACTTCTTGATTGTTTAAGTCCAAATGAATGTACATCATAAACCGGAAGAGCTCCAGCACTGAGCCCTGTGGCAGCCTATTGAATACAGCTTTCCAGACACAGAAACATTCCTCGTAATACAATCCTGTCCTTCCTACCTGTCTGCCAATTTTGGTTCCAACCTAAAGTTTTGCCCTGGATTGCATGGGCTCTTGCTTTCTTGATGAGACAGCTTATCAAAAGCTTTGAAGCGGTCCATATAAGTCATTATCAAATGCATTACCTTCATTAATGCTTCTGGTTACCTCCTCAAAAGATTCAATTAAATTCGTCAAACATGACCTTCCTTTCACAAATCAATGCCAACTATCCCTGATTAATCCATATCTCTTGGAGTACAGATATATTCTGTTCCTCTGAATTATTTCTAATTCTAATCCCCATCACTCAGATTAGATTGACTGAGCTGTAATTTTCTGGTCTATTCCTTCCTCCATTTTTTTAACAATGGGTCAACATTAGTAGTCGTCCTTTGGTACTTCGTGTGACCAGCGGGCATTTGAAAATTAGAGCCAAAGACCCCTAATATCTTGCCTCCCTCAACAGCCTCAGCTACATCGCTTATAGGCCTGTGGATTTATCCATTTTTGAAGCTGCTTAACCGGCTATCTCTTCTCTCTGTTAATTTCTTCTTATATTTCACACCCTCCATCCTGAAATCCATACCCTCACTGTCCTTTTCCGTAAAGACTGATGCAACATATTTTTTAAGGATTCTGCCCACTCCTTCTGGGTCTACAACATATTACCTTTGTGGTTCCCAATGGGATCTACTCTTTCAGATTTCGTCTACTTTGTCCCTTTTCAAGCAATCCAGGTCATCATAAATCACTTTGTAATTTACTTTCCCCTCGTGTTATATCTGCTTTTTTTGCAGTTATTTTAAATCTGTGCTTTCTAGTTACCAACTTTCTTGCCATTTGAAACAGTTTGTCCTTGTCTGTTGCATGTAAGCATATGAATTTGGAGAAGTACCATATTTGACCCCTCCTAGTTTGCTCCACAATTCAATAAGATCAGAACTTCAACTCCATATTCCCATCTAATCCCTATCATCATAGTTTGTCTACCTCTGCCTTTAAAGTGATCAATGACTCTGCCTCCTTCTCTCACTAGGGAAAAGAATTCCAAAGACTGTCAAGGACTGAGAGGAATGAAAATCCTCCTTACCTCTGTCTAGAATGGAGGACCCCTCGTTTTTAAACCATGTGCCTAATTCTAGCCTCTCCCACAAAGGAAGCATCTAACATGTCAAGTCCCTTCAGGGCCTTGTATTTGAATAAGGTTACTCTTCATTATTTCTAAAGTCCAGTAGATACAAACCCACCTGTGCTTGTATGATAACACCCCAGCCTACCCCAAGTATTGGTTGAGTGAATTGTCTCTGAACTGCTTCTAATGCATTTACATTGTTTGTGAAATAAGCAAACCAAAACTCCACACGGTACTCCTGTTGTGGCCTCATCAGCACTCGATGCAACTGTAGCAGAATGTCCTTACTTTTATATTTTCAGTCCCCTTCCAATAAACGTCAACATTCTAATTGTCTTCCTAATCACTTGCTACATCTGCATACTAATTCCCTGAAACGTACTGTCCAAAACCCCTCTGTGTTTCATTCATTTATGTATGCTCTGCTGTGAAGCAGGTCCTCAGCTCATTCACTGAATTATTGTCTTGGTGGTTTTAGTCACTGGTTGTTTACCTTTGCATTCCCATTTCCTAGGCCAACAATGCTGCATAATACCCTCTGAGGAGGAAACGACTGCCTGCCTCTCCTTTAGCTAGTCATGTATTCAGTCACCAGCTCTCCCTCAGTTTTGCTAATAAGCATTTCCTGGATCAGCCACTTCAGGTTTTTCTCACGTAACCCTTGAAAGATTTAATCAAAGCAGGCAAAGCTTTCCAATTAAAAATGATTTCTCTTGAGGGGAAAAAACATGACTTCTGGTTTACTTTTGTCCAGCTTCTGCAGATGTTTTACCGACAACAAGAAGAGATTCGAAGGCTACGTGAGCAGTTGGGGCAAAAGGAAATTCGAGTGAAACAGCTGGAGCTGGAAATTAAGAATATACGCTTCACCCCCATCAGTTACTGAAGAGGAAATGTCGAGTTGTTTTGGTCGATGGGGAGGGGAAAGGATGTGGAAGGGAAAGAACAGTGTAAATGCAGCTAGCCGATATAGCAAAGCTACCCTGAGAACTTGAAATAATTATATTTTTATTGAAAAAATTAATTTTTAAAACTGTACTTGTACAGGGTGCACATTTTTGTTTTTTATTTATCTCTTTATATGATGGTGTATATACACTAATTTTTTTTTAAAGCATACAGTGGCTTGAAATAACCTACACTTCTGAGCTTGTCAATTGTAACATGTCTCATTTACTCTAGTGGCTAGGGGTTGGTTAGCTCGGTTGGCTGGATGGCTGGTCTGCAATGCTGAGTGACGCTAGCAGTGTGGGTTCAATTCCTGCAACAGTTGAGGTTACCATGACACTCCTTCTCAACTTCTCCCCTTGCCTGAGGTGTGGTGACCCTCTTTTGAAACCACCACCAGTTGTCTCCATGTAATGAAAGAGCAACCCTGAGGTCTGGTACAACTACGGTGACTTTATCTTTTACTCCGGTGGTTACTGTAGCTTTTTTTGTGTGGACAAAAGATGCATTTCCTTTTCATGGTCACCATCCAGATACTGATTTGCACATCTGGTGGGGCTACTGTAAGGAAAGGAAATGCACCAAATAGCCAGAATGATGTAAAAGATTGTGTTGGATTAAGCAAACAGATTACTGCCATGGAAATTAGTCAGCCTTTTTATATAAATATATACATAAAAATGATTTGCTATATTGTTTTTAAAAAAAAGAATCAAGAGTTATATTAACTCGGAAGATTAGCTTGGCAGCTTTTAGGCTGAAACATTGTGCATAGCATATCTGTCCGTCCTCATATTCATTCATTCATAATTTTAACTGATTTTGCTTTTGTTTTCACTTTGTTTGTGTCACTAGCGTTTCACTATGGAGTCTGTTCTCTCGCTGTGTGTGTGGCTGCCAGAGACGTGCACAATTTTGGAAGGTGCAAGGTTTATTTAAAACAAACGTGCTGGAAATTGTGAACATACCTCAGTCCTCCTTATGTTCAAGATTGCTTCACTTCAATTAAGGAAACTATGAATAAAGCAAGCTTTTTAAGGAAAGAAAAAAGTTTCAAAATCCCTTTTCACCCACTTCAAAGGCTTTTGGGGAAGGTTGCAAGGGACTTTGTCAACCTATCTTTCCAATGAGATACAATGAAGTTTGAGCAGTGCTGATCCAGAACTGTCTTCCAACTAATATATAATACTGTTGATGCTGGAAAACTTGGCATTAAAGCAGAAAATACTGGAAAAGGCTCAGCAGGTCTGGCAGCATCTGTAAAAAGAGAAACAGAGTTAAATCTTCAGGACTCTTGTGACCTTTTCACTGTGTGCTATCAAAAAATCTCATCCAAAAATTTCAAATTATTCCATTTTGTTTCATTTTATGTTCTCTTTGCATGAGTCATTTGAAATATAATTGAAACAGAGTTTTGCTAATTATTTGCTACAAAGTTTTGTACACAATGAAATTGTTATGCATCTTTTTCAGAACCGGGTTGATCTAACTCATTCAAACAAATTGTTAAAATTGTCTTTTATTTTGATTAATTTTATCTTGCTGTAAGTTTTTTAAACTTTTCAGATTTTGATATCTGCAAAGAAGAAAATAATCAATTCATACAACCCAAAATTTTGTCCATTTTAATTTAACAAGTATATTTTAAAGATGTATACACCTCAATTGGAATCACAAATGCTCCTATCTCAGCCTCTGTAGACTTTGAATTGTGGATCAGCGTTCTATCTTTTGATATAAATAGATTAAACAACAAAGTCAAAGGCAATTGTTTCTATATTGAAACCAGTTTATTCAAAGCAATTTTGTACTTAGTGGCTTTAATGCCACCCCTTACCAAAAAGCAGGATTTGGATTCATGAAAAACCTTTTCTGCAAATGTTTTGTATTTGAAGTCAGTTCTGAGGGAATAGCAACTTGCACTTGCATAGCATCTTTAATAATGCATTAGAACATTTGAGGCACTTTGTAGGGAAAATACAAAACAAAACTGCAAATAACATGGCAATCATTAAGGAAAATTGTGAATAACTTCATCATCAAGGTCAGTTTTGAGGAGCGTTTACAAGGGAGCGAGAAGTAGAAATATTTAAGGAAGGAAAGTTTGGGGCCTAGGCAGCAGAAGGCCTATTCACCGATTAGTGCATCAATTAAAATCAAAGCTGCTCAAGAGGCCAGAATCAGATCAGCACAGATATCTGAGAGGGTTGCTGGTTGGAAGTGAATACATCGGAGGAATTTGAAAACAGGGATGACAACTTTAAAATCAAGTCATTGCTTGACCAGGAACGTAATAACTGCTACTAAAAATGGATGTTTATATTGTCAAACTGTGCCAAGCATTTCCTGATCAATAACGTATCAATTATCTCCATCCATTTTCAATAACTTATCTTCTTTGTTTTCCTGGGGGATTATCCATTTTTGAAGTAGCTGAAGGGGAAATAGCACATTCTTGAAAAAGTCATATCAATATGTTCTAGTTTCACAAACACAAGTTATATTTCTGACTCAGGCATGAGTGTTCCCATTTGGTGTAATGGAATGTTGTAGATCAGATTGAAAATCACCTCCCTTGTCCTGTGTCTTTGCTGTAAAGATGACAAGTGATACTTGCACATATTGCCTCCAAAAACTAAATGATAAAGGATTTTACATTGAATTTACACTACAGAAATAGGCCATGCAGACCAAAGTGTCTACACAAATGTTCACACATCACAGGAGCCCCCTCCCATCCTCCTTCATCTTGACTTATTAACATAGCCTTCTGGATCTACCTCCCTTGTGTGTCTTTATCTAGCTTCTTCTGACAGGCACCTATATTATTTCATGACTATTCACTTATTCTTGCAGACATCCCCTTTCACTGTCACAAGTGAACTCATCTATCTCTGCTTTGATGAGGAATCCTGTTGCCATGATAGTCATATAGATAATCACAGAGTCATACAGCATGGAAACGTACCCTTCGGGTCCAACCAGTCCATGCCAACCATAGCCCCAAACTAAACTGGTCCCATTTGCCTGCACTTAGCCCATAGCTCTCCAAATCCTTTCCTATTCGTGTACTGATCTAAATGTCTTTTCAAAATTGTAACTGTAACTGTACCTGCTTCCACCACTTCCTTTGGATGTTCATTCCGCTTCTGAACCACACTTTGTGTAAAACATTGCCCCTCGTGTCCTTTTTAAATCTTTCTCCTCTCACCTTGGAAAAAATGCCTCCTCGTCTTGAAATCCCACACCCTAGGGAAAATATACCTGTCACACACCTTATCTCTACCCCTCATAATTTTAAAAACCTCAACCTTTTGTGTTCCTGTGAGAAAAGTCCCAGCCTATCTAGTCTCTCCTTATAACTCAAACCTTCAATTCCCAGCAAATCTTTTCTGAGCCTTCTCTAGCTTGGTAATAGCCGCCTTATTACAGGGTGACCAGAAGTGGGCATAGTACTCCAGAAGAGGCCTCACCAATGTCATGTACAACCTCAACATGACTTCCTGACTCCTTTACTCAAGGGTTAGAGCAATGAAGGCAAGTGTGCTAAAAGCCTTCTTAACCACCCTGTCTACATGTGAAGCAAACTTCAAAACATTATGTACCTAAAACATAGATGTCACTGTTCAGCAACACTACCCAAGGCCATACTTTTAATTGTGCAAGTCCTACCCTTTTTTGATTTACTAAAATACAACATCTCACATTTATTTAAATTAAACTCCATCTGCCACTCCTCAGCCCATTGACCCAATTGATCAAAGTCTGGTTGTAATCTTCGATAACCTTCAGTGTTCACTATGCTACCAATATTGGTGTCATCCTCAAACTTATTAACAACACCTTGTATATTTTCATCTAAATCATTTATATAAATGACAAACAAAAGCAGACACAGCACCAATCCCTTTGGAACACTGCTGGAAATCGGCCTCCAGTCAAAAAAACAACCCTCCATGATTATGTTTGTTGGCCCAGGTTGTCAAGTAACAGTGAGTTTGATGTACATAATACCTAACTTGCATTCCTAACTTGCGGTCAGAGCAATTTGACCTCTGATAAATTGCTTCTTACCCGACAGCAACACGTGATCTACTGAAAGTTAGTCATCTAATGGAAATGGCCATTGTACAGAGAAAGGGATAGGCCTCTGGGAATCATTCATGATTCTTCTCCACACCAATCTCCCAGTTCTATATTTGAAAGAAAACTACCACTGTGTTACAGTTGGAACAAATTCTGTGATGATTTTAATCTGTTTAGAATTTAACATATGTTTGGTGTTAAAATATGCAATGCAAAAGTAAACTATTCTCCCATTTCAGATATTTCAGTAATATGTCGGTCTCTTCATTTCTGATATATGAAATGTAGCAGTATGAATTAATACAACTGACTAATCACTATCTTTTATGAAGAGGAATTGAGTTAATGGTGTTTGAAATACTATTTTCATTGTCAATCAACTAGTACTGAACTAAAGAATCAGATATTGCCATCTAAAATGTTTCTTAAGCAGAGAAAGTTAATGGGAGATTTGATAGAGCAAATATGAAGAACCTGTTTCCAGTGACAGAGAACAAAGATGTAAAATGATTGAATGAGTTGCTGATTTGGAGGCTGAATACATGTATGATGAAGTGAATAGCCCCCCTGTTGCACAGTAACAATTTTGCAACTCTCGTGACAAAACTAAGAACAATGCACAACATTCCTGGGGACAGAGTTTAAATAGTTGGCAGTAGAGAGAGGGTCAGACTCCATCTCGGGAGTACTGACTTTCAGCTCTCCTGCAAGAAAGGAATTGAGAACAGTTGGATGGCTTTGTGCTGTTAGAACAAACTTGGGAAGAAGTTCTTGGAATTGGTAAATGCCTAAGTGTTGGAGTTAAGGTTCAGAAAACATAATGGAGAGCTGAGAAAGTGGAGAAGTTGCTGGCTTTTGGGAAAGTCGTGAGGAGATCAGAGAAGGATGTAAATATTAAAACTTCAGGGCAGCTGAGGAAGTGCAGGTTGAAAAGTTCCGAAGCAGTATTTGCTTCATAAAGTTGAGCAAGGTTAGTGTTCAGGGAAAGTACAAGAACATATCCTGTTTTATGAAGCTAGCTGTTAGTTAAGAGCTGGAATTATGCTTGTGAATGAGTACTGGGGTGTAGTTTCAGAGTCCAAGGGAATATAGACCCAGGAAAGTAGTGCCATTGATCAGAGCAGGAGCAGATTTGAATGGTGTAGTTCTTGAGAGGGAGGCTGGATCAACAATTGTGAAGAATTGTAGTCTCTTGGGAAATTTAATGAGATCCAATGACCCATCATATTAGTATCTTGGGAGTAATCCTTGGGATCTGGCTTGAGTGCATTTGCTATCTGGTCTGCACTGTTCAATGTTCAATAAGTGCATTACCCATGTTTACCACAAGCTAACTGAATGCTGCACAGGTACTTTACTAGAATTGGGGCAATGCAGAAGGAGATCATTTGGCACGCCATGTCTACACTGATTTTCTCAGCATTAAAACTTCCAGCCAATTTCTTGTCTTTTTCCCATTACCTGGTTGGAGTCATACCTGGCACATAGGAAGATGTCAAGGTCAAAAAGTGTAACACTGGAAAAGCACAGCTTGTCAGGCAGCATCCGAGGAGCAGGAGAGTCGATGTTCCAGGCATAAGCCCTTCACAGGAAGATGGTTGTGGTGTTTGATGGTCAGTCATCTCCACTCCAAGTCATATCTGCAGGAGTTTCTCAGGGTAGTGTCCTAGGCTGAACCAGCTTGAGCTGCTTCATGAATGATCTTCCCTGCATCCAAATGTCAGAAATGGGGACGTTCACTGATGTTCAGCACCATTCGCGACGACTCTGATACTGAAGAAGCTCATGTTCAAATGAAACAAAACCAACACAATATCTGTGCTTAGCTGACAATTAACAAGTAATGTTCATGCCACACAATTATCAAGCAATGACCATTTCCATTAGGAGACACTACCATTTGACATTCAATGGCATTATCATCACTGAAACTCCCACTGTCAACATCCTGGGGCTCACCATTGGCCAGGAGCTCAATTGGACTCCACATTTAAATGCTGCGGCAGGAAGAGCAAGTCAGAGGCTGGAATCCTGCAGTAATTAACTAACTTCCTGAGACCCCAAAACCTGATCACCAAGGCACAAGTCAGGAGTGTAATGGAATGCTCCCCGCTTTCCTGGATGAGTGCAGCTCCAACAGCGCTTAAGACATTTGACATCATCCACAGCATAGCAGCCTGCTTGATTGGCACCACATTCACACCCTCCACTATCAATGCTCAGTAGCAGCTGTGTATGCTATCTAGTAGATGCACAGGAAAGATTCACTAAAAATCCTTAAATAGCACTTTCCAAACCCACAACCACTTCCATCTAGAAATATAAGAGCAGCAGATACATGGGAGTGCCACCACTCACAATCGTGACTTGGAAATATGTTGCCAGTCATTTACTGTCACTGGGTCAAAATCGTGGAATTCTTTCCCTCAGGGCAATGTGAGTCTACTGGGGGAACATGGACTGCACCGCCTTCTTGAGGGCAACTAGGGACGAGCATTAAATGCTGGTCAGCCAGAAATGCCCATGTCCTATGACAGATTAAGAAATACTGCACATTATTTCTATTTAAATAATTATCCAATGTCCTCTTGAATGCCTTAATTGAGCCTTCCTCTATCACACTTGCAAGCAGTGCATTTCGTATCCTAACCACATGTTGTGTGAATAAGTTTTTTGGTCACCTCACAATTACTTTTGCAAAGCATGTAAATTGTGACCTCTTGTTCTCAATCCGATTATGAGTAAAATAGTTTCTTCATACCCACTCTTTCCTGATCCCTCAGCATTTTAAAAAGTTGTATCAAACCTCCTCCTGTTAGCTTCCTCCTTTCCAAAGAAAACAATCTTTTCCAATCTATTATCATTAATTAAGTGTCTCATCTTGGAGCCATTCCTGTGAAAGGAAACTTCTATTGCGTTACAGTTGGAACAAATTCTGTGTTGACTATAATCTGTTTAGACTTGCCTGCTTTCCAATGCATTTTCAATTTTAAAATATGGCACCCAGAGCTGAACAAAATACTCCTGCTGAGATGTAACAAGTGACTTGTATTAGTTCATAACTTCCCTCCTCTTGTACTCTGTTCTCCTATTTATGAAGTCAAGAATATCGTATACTTTATTAACAGCCCTCACTACTTGTCCTACTATTTTTAATGTACTTATACACACAGGTAACTCCTGCACATCTTTTAGATTAGCATCTTTTGTTTTATGCTGTCTCTGCAGTTTCCTTGTACCAAAATGCATCACCTCACAGTTCTCCACATTGTATTTCATTTGCCATGTATCCAACACTCCACTAATATGTCCGTCTTTTAGAAGTTCTATTCTGTATTCTTCATAAATTGCAATTCTTCTAAGTTTTATGTCATCTGAAAATTTTGACATTGTCCCCTGCACACTAATATATATATATATATATATAGCAGGAAAAGTGAGGGTCCCGATACTGACTCCACTACAATGTGTCAAACCTTCTTCCAGCTTGCAAAATACCCATTAACCATGACTCAATGATTCATATCCTTTTTGTAGCCATGTTGCTACTGTTCCTTTTATTACATGACCTATAACTTTCCTCACTAGTCTGCTGTGTCGCACCATATCAACTACATTTTAGATCACACCCATGTTTATTTTACATCACATTAATAGCCTTTCCCTCAACAAGCATCTGTGCTACCTCTTCAAAAGAACCTGCAAGTTAGTTATACTTGAATTTCCTTTAAACTCATGTTGGCTCTTCTGAATCCATCCCCATTTTTCTAAATGACTATCCTGGATAGTTGTTTCTAGAAGTATGCCCACCACTGAAGTTAAACTGATAGATCTGTAATTACTGGCACCACCTTTGTAACGTTTTTTCAAACAAAAGTGTGATGTGTGCAATTTTCCAGTCTTCTGATATAACCCCAAATCCAAGGGAGATTGGAAGAATGTTGTCAGTGTCTCCATAATTTCCACAATCATTTTCTTCAATATCCTTGGATTCAGTTCCTCAAGTCCTGGGCCTCACCAACTTTAAGTTTTGACAGCTTACCCAATACAATTGTTAATTGCCTTATGAATATTAAACCCTACTAATGACTTTGGTTCCTCCTTTGTCACCCTGGGAGACATCTGCATTGTAGGTAAAGACCAATGCAAAATATTCATTTAACATGTCAACAATGCCTCTTGCCTCTAAGGGTAAACCCCTTTTTGGTTCCTTATCAGCCCAATTTCTCCAGTACCACTCTTTTCATATTGAAGTGCTTATAGAAGGTCTTAGGATTTTCAATTATGTTAGCTGCCAGTCTTTTTTCATAATTCCTCTTTGTTTCTTATTGTTGCTTTGTATATTGTATTTTGGTTCTAAATTGTACAATATTGCTGTTTGTTCAAAATCAAATATTCTGTTACTAAGTCTCTTGATGTCAAATTTTATCTACTTTAAAAAAAAACAAAAAGTACTGATATCTAAACAGATTGTAAGATAAGTTGGTATGGGATTGTAACACAGTTTTTGGGGATTTTCCAGGGACTGAGCCTGGGACACCTCATAACCCAGTGATATACCCCTGGACCCACTGGGCTAAGGTCATATATCTTGAGCATGTAGAGCAAGGTTGAGTGCTCCCCCACAAAGCTAAAGTTGAAGCTTCTCTGTCCTTAAAACAAAACAGGAGTTCCTCCAGTTCCTGGGGAGGATATTTGGATTCTAAAGAAAGCTTATCCCAAAATTTAGTGAGATATTAGCTCCCTGAACAAATACATTGAAGAAAAATGTTACATTTTACTGGACAGAATCCTATTAAATTGCATTGAAGATCAAATTGGCACAAACAGCATAGGCAAGGCTAGGAAGGAGGACCTGTTAGACGATTATCAAGCACTTGGAAGGAAATTGAAGAACAGGTCCTCGAGGGCCATAACCTCTGGATTACTGCCTGAACCACATGCTAATTGGAATAGGGATAAGAAAATTAGGAAAGTAAACATGCGGCTAAGAGATTGGTGTGGGAAAGACAGTTTTCATTTCATGGGACATTGTCATCAGTTTTGGAACCGGGGGGATCTATACCGATGGGACAGTCTCCAACTGAACCGATTTGGATCCAGTGTTCTGGCGAAAAGGATAAATAGGGTGGTCACTAGGACTTTAAACTTGTGAGTCGAGGGAAAGGGAAAGCAACAGGGAATATAGAATCAAGTAGTAAGATAAGCAGCCGGTTAGCATGTGTGCGGGGTTTAAGTTCAAGGCAGACTAGCAATGAAGCAAAAAGGAAGGATACCTTAGATGTGATGGAAATCATGAGGATAAGAAAATTAGCATTAAGAAAATGCTTTACCTGAACGCTCGAAGCATTCGAAACAAAGTAGATGAATTAACAGCACAAATCATCGTAAATGATTATGATGTGGCAGGCATCACAGAGACGTGGTTGCAGGGGGTTCAGGACTGGAAGTTAAACATCCAAGGATTTACAACTTATCGAGGTGGGCAGGGGGATGGTGTTGTCCTGTTAGTTAAGAATGAAATTAAATCTATGGCATTAAATGATTTTGGGTCAGATAATGTGGAGTCTGTGTGGATGGAATTGAGGAACCACAAAGGTAAAAAAAAACATAATGGGAATTATGTACAGACCTCCCAGCAGTGGTCAGGACCAGGGGCACAACATGTACCGGGAAATATAGGGCATGTCAGAAAGGTAAGGTTGTGGTGATCATGGGAAACTTCAATATGCAAATAGCTGGGTGAATTATTATGCCAGTGGATCCAAAGAAAGGGAATTCATGGAATGCTTACAGGATGGCTTTTTGGAACAGCTTGTGATGGAGCTCACAAGGGAGCAGGCTATTCCAGACTTAGTGCTATGTAGCAAGCCAGACTTTATAAAAGATCTTAATGTCAGGGAACACTTAGGAGACAGCGATCATAATATGGTAGAGTTCAGTCTGAAGTTCGAAAGAGAGAAGGCAAAATTGGATGTAATGGTGTTAAATAAAGATAATTATAGGTGCATGAGAGAGCAACTGATGAAAATTGACTGGAAGTAGAGCCTAGTGGGGAAGACAGTAGAGCAACAATGACAGGAGTTTCTGGATGTGATTGAGGACACAGTACAGAGGTACATCCCAAAGAAACGAAAGATTACCCGAGGGGGGATTAGACAACCACAGCTGAAGAAGGGACTCAGGAAATGTACCATAGAACAAGAGAGAGCCTATAAAGTGGCCAAGCGCACTGGGAAATCAGAAGATTGGGAAGACAACAAAAACAACAGGATAACAAAGAGATAAATAAGGAAGGAGAGGATCAAATATGAAGGTAAGCTAGCCAGTAATATTAGAAATGATAGTAAAAGTTTCTTTCAATACATAAGAAACAAATGAGAATCAAAAATATTGTTGGGCCACTCCAAATTGATGCAGGGAGACTAGTGATGAAGAACTTAACAAATACTTTGTGTCAATCTTCACAGTGGAAGACAGGTGTAATATCCCAACAATTAAGGAGAGTCAAGCGGCAGGGTTGAGTATGGTGGCCATTACAAAGGAGAAAGTACTTGATAAGCTAAAAGGTCTAAAAACTGAAAAATCTCCTGGCCCCGATGGGCTACATCCTAGAGTTCTGAGGGAGGTGGCTGAAGAAATAGCGGAGGCATTGGTTGTAATCTTTCAAAAATCACTGGAGTCAGGGAAAATCCCAGATGATTGGAGAATCGCTGTTATAACCCTCTTGTTCAAGAAAGGATCAAGACAAAATATGGAAAATTATAGGCTGTTTAGCCTAACCTCAGTTGTAGGTAAAATTCTAGAATCCATCGTTAAGGATGTGATTTCTAAATTCTTGGAAGTGCAGGATAGAATTAGAACAAGTCAGCATGGATTTAGTAAGGGGAGGTCATGCTTGACAAACCTGTTAGAATTCTTTGAAGAGGTAACAAGTAGGCTAGACTAGGGAAACGCAGTGGATGTAATCTACCTAGACTTCCAAAAGCCTTTGATAAGGTGCCTCACGGGAGGCTGCTGAGTAAGGTGAGAGCCCATGTTGTTCGAGGTGAGCTACTGGCATGGATTGAGGATTGGCTGTCTGACAGAAGGCAGAGAGTTGGGATAAAAGGTTCTTTTTCGGAATGGCAGCTGGTGACAAGTGGTGTCCCACAGGGTTCAGTGTTGGGGCTGCAGCTGTTCAATTTATATAAAAAATGATCTAGATGAAGAGACTGGGGAATTCTGGCAAAGTTCACTGATGATACAAATTTAGGTGGACAGGCAGGTAGTTCTGAGGAGGTGGGGAGGCTACAGAAAGATATAGACCGTTTAGGAGAGCTGTCAAAGAAATGGCTGATGAAATTCAATGTGAGCAAATGTGAGGTGTTGCACTTTGGAAAAAAGAACACATGCATGGACTATTTTATAAATGGTGAGAAAATTCATAAAGCCAAAGTACAAAGGGATCTGGGAGTGCTGTACAGGATTCTGTAAAGGTTGACTTGCAGGTTGAGTCCGTGGTTAAGAAAGCAAATGTAATGTTGTCATTTAATTCAAGAGGGTTGGAATGTAAAAGCAGTGAGGTGCTGCTTAGACTTTATAAAGCTCTGGTTAGGCCCCATTTAGTACACCATGTCCAGTTTTGGGGCCCACACCTCAGGAAGGACATACTGGCACTGGAGCGTGTCCAGCGGAGATTCACACGGAAGATCCCTGGAATGGTAGGTCTAACATACAATGAACGGCTGAGGATCCTGGGATTGTATTCATTAGAGTACAGAAGGTTGAGGGGAGATCTAATAGAAACTTACAAGATAATGTATGGCTTAGAAAGGGTGGACGCTGGAGAAATGTTTTCATCAGGTAGACCCGTAGGCACAGCCTTAGAGTTAGGGGTCAATTTAGAACGGAAATGAGGAGACATTTCTTCAGCAAAAGAGTGGTGGGACTGTGGAATTCACTGCCATGGAGTGCAGTGGAGGCCGGGACATTAAATGTCTTCAAGGCAGAGATTGACAAAATCTTGCAAGGAATTAAGGGATACAGTGCGGGTAAGTGGCGTTGAAATGCCTAACAGCCATGATTGAATGGTAGAATGGACTCGGTGGGCTGAATGGCCTTACTTCCACTCCTATTTCTTATAGTCTTATTTTGAAAGTCGTGTCAATATATAAGCCTGTTTTAGCTCCTCTTGAGTTTCAGTAGACCTTTGAAAGTGGCTGTTGATGCCAGTGATGTAGATGTAGGAGCAGCAGTATTAGAAGGCGATGACAATGACATTTAGCTTCCAGTCGGCCAGTTTTCCAGTAAGTTAATGCTAATCTGAAACATACTCCACCGTCAGGAAAGAAATATTACATCTCATTTTGGCTCATCTCCATCTTGAAGTATATGCCTCAAATACTCCAGAGAAAATAGTTTATACTGATTGTTATTCATTGGTGCTTTTGGAAATGTTCCATATGAAAAATCCCAGGCTGTTCTACTTGAGATTGCTGCAGCTCATCAACTTAAAAATTGAAGGTGTTTGCTGGGAAAGACAATGTAATCGTGAATGCTGTGTCCAGAGTTTGTTATGACTCACTGAGATACCATGCTGTAAATCAAGCTGCCCCATTCCTGCAGTGTTAAAGTTGGTTAGTTTTAAAGTATGCACCATACCACAATTTACAATTCAGACAAAAGTTCATAGAAAACATGAACCAGGTTTCTGTACTAAACACAGATTTCTTTTTACTATAAGTAATTAGATTATAGTTACAGATATAAACCAACTATATATAGTTCCTTATTAAAACAGTAGTTCATTTTTAAAACACCCTTTACACACACACAGACAAGCAAATAGGCAACACTGATTATTCGCTAGTTTTGTTTCCTGATTCCTTGTTGAGATTATTCTTCTTCAGCTAGACAGCCCTTTGGTGTTCAGTTGTCTTTCACCTGGAAGCTTCTGCTGGTGTGTAAGAAGTACCGAGTGACTAATGCACTTGCAAAATACCTCTGATTGATCAATTTAAGATTACAGCTGAGAGCAACTGCTGCAGGAACAAAACCACTTTTCTTCAAGTTTAAGTGGATTTTTTTCTTGCAGAGAACAGGTAGCCTCTATTGGGAGAACAACTGCATACCATTCTCTCTCTTGCTCTCTCTCTTTGTGTCTATGTCTCTGTAATTTGTTTCCTGTCCCAACCTGCTCAGTTTGCTAAGAACCAATCAGATGGTTCTAAACAACTCTTTGGCTCCTGATTGTCAGCACATAGCAGGAAGCCATAGCAAGAAGGACATACATAACATAATTCCAATGTTGTTCCTAATGTCCTTGTAAGGACTGTGCCTTTTTATTTTTGTCTTTAGAAACTGGGGACTACAATAATAATGAACCATTTATAAAAAAACATGGATTTACAGGATGACTGTATAATTTCACAGCAATGAATTTGATACTTATTTGAGGCAATGGCTTCCTGCTGATGATCAGGAGTATTTGACATTTAAATCATGTTATGTGTACGTTTTCTTGTTTAAATTAAGCTTTTACACTATCTGTAAATGTGTAAATAAATGGGTTATCTGTATAGTATAAAGTAACCTATTTGTTCGAGATTTCTCAGAAAAAACTTGCTATATTTTCAAACCCATTGTAAAAATCCTTCACTACGATGAAGATTTCCTTCTTCACGTGAGTAGGCGTGGTGAAATTTCTTTCCAACATTCTCGCAGAACACAATATTCAGAGAACAGGACTTTCCAAAAGACGTTTGGGGGCAATGTTCAATTCTGCCACATGACAGGAGTAAGACTTCCGCAAGTTTTTAAAAAGTTAATCAATACATTTCAGGGGTCACTGGGGACTGAGTTTATTAGCTGGAAGTAGAGAAACAGTTAGCTGTCTGCAGGGAAGGAGTTGAGAGCAGTTGCACGGCTTTTTGCTGTTAGAACAAATTTGGGAATAAGCTCGAGGAATTAATAAGTGGCTAAGTGAAGGATTCAGGATGCAGACAGGGTCCTGGGAAGACACAAGATTACTGACTCATAGAGGAAGTTGAGGGGCTCAAAAACAAACTGCAAGGATTAAAACTTGGAGTGTGGGAATGGAGAAGTGTTTGCTTCATATAACTGAGCACGATTAGAACTTGGTAAAGCACAGGAACCTATCTTTCTCATTGAAACTACCTGTCAATGTCGAGCTGGAGTTATGCTTGTGAATGAGTACTGGAATATGGGTTCAGAGTCATGATTGATGAGAACAGGCGGACTCATTGAGGCAGTGCATTATTTCAGTGGTACCGCTCGTAAAAGGGAATTTCAAGGCTGATCAGCAGAAGTGAAGAGTTGTAATCCCTTGTGAAGAAAATAAGATTTGGTGATTCATTGAGTCCTTATTGTCAAGTGGGGAATTACTGAGAAATCTGTTGGATCTGTCTTGATCACATTTGCCACTTGATGTGCACCGTGGGGGGTTTGAACAGTGTATTTTACCCATGATCACCACGTTAATTCTGGGTGTTAGAAATCAAACATAGAAAATAAGAGCAAGAGTAGGCCATTTGGCCCTTCAAGCCTGTGCTGCTATTTATTACGATCGTGGCTGATCAACAAGATTCTGTTTTTCCACAGGAAGGAGAAAGAAGCTATCCTCCCCCCAAAGCAAGCATCATTTTTATCATCATTATAAATCCTCTTTGCACCATGTCAAAAAGTGCCCTTATGTCCTGATAATATGGAGTAGCCATACAGATTTAAACAAATTCATAATTTTTATTTTTACTTCTATCCCTCTAGAAATAAAATGCTATGGTTTGTTTGTTTGTTTTTAACGATCTTGCTATCTCTGAGGTGCAATTTTGGTGATTGGTGTATTGCTACTCAGAGATCCCATTGCTTCTCTACCACATCGAGACTTGCAGCCTCCAGTCCAAATGTGACCCTGTTCCTTTTCCCAAATTGTACATTTCCCATTTTTTCTTGTTATGGAGTCATAGAGCATGGAACCAGACCCTTCAGTCCAACCAGTCCATGCCAACCATAATCCCAAATTAAATTATTCCCACCTGCCTGTATTTGGCCCATATCCCTCCAAACCTCTCCTATTCATGTATTTACCTAAATTTATTTTTAACATTATAACTGTATCTGAAACCACCACTTCCTCAGATAGTTCAGTCCATACATGAACTACTTTCTGTGTCAAAGAATTACCCCCTCATGTCTTTTAAAACTTCCTCCCTCTCACTTTACACATACTCCTTGGTCTTGAAATCCCCCACCATAAGAAAAAAACACCTTATCCACACCACTCATGAATATATACACCTCTGTAAGGTCAACTGTCAACCTCCTCTGCTCCAGTGAAAAATGTGCCAGCCTATCTAGCATTGGTTTATGACTCAAATTCTCAATTCTCTGGCAACATCCTAGTAAAACATTTCTGAGCCCTCTCCAGCTTAATAATATCCTTTCTCTAACAGGGTGACTAGAACTGAACACAGTACTCCAAAAGAGCCCCATGCAAAGTCAACCTCAACATGACGTCCCAACATCTATATTCAAAAGCCTGAGCAATGAAGGCACGCGCGCTAAATGCCTTCTTAAACACCCTGTCTACAAGTGTCAAAAACTTTAAAGAATCATGTAGCTGAACCCCTACTTCTCTCTGTTCTACAACACTATCCATCACTCTGCTTTTAATTTTATAATTGCTGCCCTTGTATGTTTTACCAAAATGCAATACCTCGCATTTACCCAAGTTAAACTTCAATCCATTGTGCCAACTATCTGTCCATTCTGCAAGTTAATTATTACCTTCCTGTAATTTGTTGTCATTCTTCTCCATTTTAATCTCCCACACCCCTCCCCTAACTCACCAGTTTGGTGTTATCTGTAAATTTAGAAATTATGTATCTGATTCCAAAGTTCATAATCATAAATCTAAATTGTAAACAGCAAATGTCCCACTTATTCTGCCACTTGAGTCTAAAAATAAAGGACTGTAGATGCTGAAAATCTGAAACAAAAACAGTGGTGGAGAAACCCAATAAGTCTGACAGCTGCTGGAAGGTGGATTAGAACTAGACAGGGTCGATGCAGGGAGGGTGTTCCCGATGGTGGGTATATCCAGAACCAGGGGTCACAGTCTGAGGATTTTGGGTGGACCACTAGGATGGAGATAAGGAGACATTTCTTCACCCAAAGAGTGGTGGACCTGTGGAATTAATTGCCAGAGGAAGTAGTTGATGACAAGACATTGAATGTATTTAAGGGGCAGCTAGATATAGCACTTGGGGAGAATGGGACCAAAGGTTCAGGGGAGAGTGCAGGATTAGGCTATTAAGTTGGATGATCAGCCATTATTGTGATGAATAGCGGTATGGTGGAATGGCCTCCTCCTGCTCCTATCTTCTATGTTTTTATGTTTCAAGTCCAGTGACCCATCGTCAAAGTATAGAATGACTAGTGGGGTCAGTTATAGGGGTGGAAAAGAGGGGACCGCAAACCCCCCCACCCCTCTTTCAAAGCGTCCCCCTCCCACTACTTGCCACATTGCAGACATAACCACACCAAGACTCAGGCCTCAATCCTCATTAGATAGTTATTGTGACTATTTGATCATGCCATTTTTCATATTGGTCATGAATACTTTTAACACACGTATACTAGTTTCAGTAAACTTGAATTGTGTGTGTACCCAGACACTGTCCCTGTTTAACCAACCCTCCTCTACTGTGCAGGTGCATGGGACTAGAGTCATAGAGATGTACAGCATGGAAACAGACCCTTCGGTCCAACCTGTCCATGCTGACCAGATATCCCAACCCACCTGCCAGCACCCGGCCCATATCCCCTTCCTATTCATATACCCATCAAAATGCCTTTTAAATATTGCAATTGTACCAGTCTCCACCACATCCTCTGGCTGCTCATTACATACATGTACCACCCTCTGCATGAAAACGTTCACCTTAGGTCTCTTTTATATCTTTCCCCTCTCTATCTAAACCTCCAGTTCTGGACTCCCCGACCCCAGGAAAAAGACTTTGTCTATTTATCCTATCTATGGCCCTCATAATTTTGTAAACGTCTGTAAGGTCACCCCTCAGCCTCTGACGCTCCAGGGAAAACAGTCCCAGCCTGTTCAGCCTCTCCCTGTAGTTCAGATCCTCCAACCCTGGCAACATCCTTGTAAATCTTTTCTGAACCCTTTCAAGTTTCACAACATCTTTCCAATAGGAAGGAGACCAGAATTGCATGCAATATTCCAACAGTGGCCTAACCAATGTCCTGTACAGCTGCAACAAAACGTCTCAAATCCTGTACTCAATACTCTGACCAATAAAGGAAAACATACCAAATGCCTTCTTCACTATACTATCTACCTGCGACTCTACTCTCAAGGAGTTATGAACCTGCACTCCAAGGTCTCTTTGTTCAGCAACACTCCCTAGGATCTTACTGTTAAGTGTACAAGTCCTGCTAAGGTGTGCTTTCCCAAAATGCAGTACCTCGCATTTATCTGAATTAAACTCCATCTGCCACTTCTCAACCCATTAGCCCATCTGGTCCAGATCCTGTTGTAATCTGAGGTAACCCTCTTCGCTGTCCACTACACCTCCAATTTTGGTGTCATCTGCAAGCTTACTAACTGTACCTCTTATGCTCGCATCCAAATCATTTATGTAAATGATAAAAAAGTAGAGGGCCCAGCACAGATCCTTGTGGCACTCCACTGGTCACAGGCCTCCAGTCTGAAAAATAACCCTCCACCACCTCCCTCTGTCTTCTACCTTTGAGCCAGTTCTGTATCCAAATGGCTAGTTCTCCCTGTATTCCATGAGATCTAACCTTGCTAATCAGTGTCCCATGGTGAACCTTGTCGAACGCCTTACTGAAGTCTATATAGATCACATCTACTGCCCTGCCCTCATCAATCTTCTTTGTTACTTCTTCAAAAAATTCAATCAAGTTTGTGAGACATGATTTCCCATGCACAAACCCATGTTGACTATCCCGAATCAGTCCTTGCCTTTCCAAATACATGTACGTCCTGTCCCTCAGGATTCCCTCCAACAACTTGCCCACCACCGACGTCAGGCTCACCGGTCTATAGTTCCCTGGCTTGTCTTTACCACCCTTCTTAAACAGTGGCACCACGTTTGCCAACCTCCAGTCTTCTGGCACCTCACCTGTGACTATCGATGAGACAAATATCTCAGCAAGAGGCCCAGCAATCACTTCTCTAGTTTCCCACAGAGTTCTCGGGTACACCTGATCAGGTCCTGGGGATTTATCCACCTTTAACCATTTCAAGGCATCCAGCACTTCCTCCTCTGTAATCTGGACATTTTGCAAGATGTCATCATCTATTTCCCTATAGTCTATATCTTCCATATCCTTTTCCACAGTAAATACTGATGCAAAATATTCATTTAGTATCTCCCTCATTTTCTGTGGCTCCACTCAAAGGTGGCCTTGCTGATCTTTGAGGGGCCCTATTCTCTCCCTAGTTACCCTTTTGTCCTTAATATATTTGTAAAACCCCTTTGGATTCTCCTTAATTCTATTTGCCAAAGCTATCTCATGTCCCCGTTTTGCCCTCCTGATTTCCCTCTTAAGTATACTCCTACTTTCTTTATACTCGATCTATCCTGTCTATACCTGACATATGCTTCCTTCTTTTTCTTAACCAAACCCTCAATTTCTCTAGTCATCCAGCATTCCCTATACCTACCAGCCTTCCCTTTCATCCTAACAGGAAGATACTTTCTCTGGATTCTTGTTATCTCATTTCTGAAGGCTTCCCATTTTCCAGCCGTCCCTTTATCTGCGAATATCTGCCTCCAATCAGCTTTCAAAAGTTCTTGCCTAATACCATCAAAATTGGCCTTTCTCCAATTTAGAACTTCAACTTTTAGATCTGGTCTATCCTTTTCCATCACTATCTTAAAGCAAATAGAATTATGGTTGCTGGCCCCAAAGTGCTCCCCCACTGACACCTCAGTCACCTGCCCTGCCTTATTTCCCAAGAGTAGATCAAACATCTTCTCTAGTCGGTCCATCCACATACTGAATCAGAAAATTGTCTTGTACGCACTTAAGAAATCCCTCTCCATCTAAACCATTAACATTATGGCAGTCAAAGTCAATGCTTGGAAAGTTAAAATTCCCTACCATAACTACCCTATTATTCTTACAGATAGCTGAGATCTCCTTACAAGTTTGTTTCTCAATTTCCCTCTGACTATTCGGGGGTCTATAATACAATCCCAATAAGGTGATCATCCCTTTCTTATTTCTCAGTTCCACCCAAATAATTTCCCTGGATGTATTTCCAGGAATATCCTCCCTCAGCACAGATGTAATGCTATCCCTTATCAAAAATGCCATTCCCCCTCCTCTCTTGCCTCCCTTTCTATCGTTCCTGTAGCATTTGTGTCCTGGAGCGTTAAGCTGCCAGTCCTGCCCATCCCTGATCCATGTTTCTGTAATTGCTATGATATCCCAGTCCCGTGTTCCTAACCATGCCCTGAGTTCATCTGCCTCCCCTGTTAGGCCCCTTGCATTGAAATAAATGCAGTTTAATTTATTAGTCCTCCCTTGTCCCTGCCTGCCCTGACTGTTTGATTCACTTCTGTTCTCAGCTGTACCAGTCTCAGATTGATCTCTTTCCTCACTATCTCCCTGGGTTCCCCCCCCCCCCCCCCCACCCCCCGACCTTACTAGTTTAAATCCTCCCAAGCAGTTCTAGCAAATTTCCCTGCCAGTATACTAGTCCCCTTCCAATTTAGTTACAATCCGTCCTTCTTCTACAGGTCACTTCTACCCCAAAAGAGATTCCAATGATTCAAAACTGTGAATCCTTCTCCCATACACCAGCTCCTCAGCCATGTATTCATCTGCTCTATCCTCCTATTCCTGTCCTCACTAGCTCATAGCACTGGGAGTAATCCAGATATTACTACCCTTGAGGACCTCCTTTTTAAATTTCTGCCTAATTCTCTGTAATCTCCCTTCAGAGTCTCAACTTTTTCCCCTTCCTATACCGTTGGTTCCAATGTGGATAATGACCTCTTGCTGGCCCCTCTCCCCCGTAAGAACATTCTGCACCCTCTCTGAGACATCCTTGATCCTGGCACCAGGGAAACAACACAGCATTCTGCTTTTTCTCTGCTGGCCACAGAAATGTCTGTCGTACCTCAGACTACAGAATCCCCTAACACAATTGATCTCTTGGAAGCCGTCGTACCCCTCATTGCATTAGAGCCAGTCTCAATACCAGAAAGTTGACTGTTCATGCTATGGTCTCCTGAGAATCCATCTTCCCCTACATTTTCCAAAACAGCATTCCTGTTTGAAAAGGGTATATCCACAAAAGACTCCTGCCCTAGGTACCTACCTATCTTACCCTTCCTAGAGTTAACCCATCTATGTGACTGTATCTGAGACTTCCCCCCTTCCTATAACTGCCATCCATCACATACTGTTGCTGTTGCAAATTCCTCATCACTTCTATCTGTCTCTCCAACCAATCCACTTGATCTGATAAGATTCGCATCCAACAGCATTTGTGGCAGATATAATCCGCAGTAACCCTTAAACTCTCTTTAAACTCCCACATCTGACAAGAAGTACATATCACTGCAAAGGCCATTTTTGCTCCTTCACAATCCACAGACTCCAAAAACATATAATCAAGAAAGAACCCACTGTACTCACTAATGCAGCCTTTCTCTTGGACAGACTTAAAACAACAATTAACTTATCTGATTCTGTGCTGTGAACTTCGCCCAAACCGATTCCTCCAAGATTAGTTGTGAAATTCACTGTTTGTTAATTTTCCCAGATGCACTCCGATGTCCAGCGACACATGAATTCAAAAATAGCAAAGGCAGTAACTGTACAGGTTCTTTCTCTCTTTCTTTCTTTCTCTCTCTCTCTCTCTCCTGCACAGTCCTCACCATGTGCTTCCTTTGTCTGCTCTTTTCCCTTTAAAACTGCTGTTGTTTTGACTTTTTTTTCCAAAGTTCCAAAACAATGCAACAGCATATAAAGCAGTAATTTCTGCTCCTGGAATTCGAGGAAATCACCTCCAGCATCTAAAATACGTTAAAAAAAGGAGCAGCTCTTCCAGCCAGAGATTTTTCCCATCCTCCATCTTGGATTACCCAGAATCCAATTCCTACTTTAACTTGGTTCCATTCTCATCCATCCAGTTTATTACCAGCAATTCCTGCTTTGGGTTCTCTTCCCGTTCCCACCTCTGCAGCAGTTACCCTCAACCTTTTGTTGTCTATTTGACCCCAAGCTGAGTTTCCACCATGTATCTGTACCTTTATTATTGAGGATGATGTGGTCAACCAGGTCAAAAGCTAGAGGTGGATTAGCAAAAATATAGAAAGGGATCAATTCCATCTATCCCAGTCAAAAAGGAGGTCATTTGTGAGTTTGATGTGAACTGTTTCACACCTGTGGGACAAGTGGAACCTCAATTGGACGGATTCAGGTATGGAGTTCCAAGAGAAAGGGGCTCGGATTTGATAGGGTGCCAGCATGTTCAAAGCTTTGGGAAGAGATAGGCTGGGAGTTTGCAAGACTGGGGAACTCAACGAAAGTGGATTTTATACAGAAGAATTAATCAAAGGATTATTTAAATTATTTCTCTGTCCAGCAACTTATCTTGAGACAGTTAAAAAGTAGATCCTCGAGGGTAGTAATATTGGGATTACTCTCAGTGTCATGAACTAGTGAGGATAGGTAGAGGCAGACAGAGTAGATGAATGCATGGCTGAGGAGCTGGTGCAGGAGAAAAGGATTCACATTTTTGGACCATTGGAATCGCTTCTGGGGTAGAAGTAACCTGTATAAGAGGGACAAATTGGGAGGGGACTAATATACCAGCAGCGAGAATTGCTAGAGCTGCTTGGGAGGATTTCAACTAGTAAGTGCGACAGAGGGACCCAGAGAGACAGTGAGGAAAGAGATCAGTCTCAGACTAGTGCAGTTGGTAAAAGGAGTAAGTCAAACATTCGGTAAGCAGGAAAAAAGCAGAGAACGAGGTAGGACTGATAAATTAAACGGCATTTATATCAATGCCAGAGGCTTAACAGGTAATGCAGATGAATTCAGGGCATGGTTTAGAATATGGGACTGGGATATAATAGCAATTAGAGATGTGGCTCAGGGATGGACAGGACTGGCAGCTTAATGTCCAGGGTATAGATGTTATTGGATGGATAGAAAAGGGAGCAAGAGAGGAGGGGGGAGTGACGTTTTTGGTAAGGGATGGCATTATGGCTGTACTTAGGGAGGATATCCCTGGCATTATGTCCAGGGAAGTTATTTGGGTGGAACTGAGAAATAAGAAAGGGATGATCGCCTTCTTGGGATTGTATTATAGACGCCCCCGAGTTGTCAGAGGGAAATTGAGAAACAAACTTGGAAGGAGATTTCAGTTATTCCTAAAAATAATAGGATGGTTATGGTAGGGGATTTTAACTTTCTAAACATAGACGGGGACTGTCATAGTGTTAAGGGCTTGGATGGAGAGAAATTTGTTAAGTGTGTACAAGAAAAATTTCTGAGTCAATATGTGGATGCACCTACTACAGAAGCAGCAAAACCTGACCTACCCTCGGGAAATAAGGCAGGGGAGGAGACTGAGGTGTCAGTGGGGGAGCACTTTGGGGTCAGTCACCATAATTCTATTAGTTTTAAAATAGTGAGGGAAGAGGATAGACCAGATCTAACAGTTGAAGTTCTAAATTGGAGGAAGTCCAATTTTGATGGCATTAGGCAAGAACTTTCAAAAGTTGATTGGCAGTGGATATTTGCAGGTAAAGGGACGGCTGGAAAATGGGAAGCATTCTAAATGAGATAACAAGAGTCCAGAGACAGTATATTCCTGTTAGGATAAAGGTCAAGGCTGGTAGGTGCAGGAAATGCTGGATGACTAGAGAAATTGAGATTTTGGTTAAGAATAAGAAGGAAGCACACCACAGGTATAGACAACAGAGATTGAATGAATCACGAGAAGAATATAAAGGCAGTAGAAGTATACTTAAGAGGGAAGTCAGGAGGGTAATAAGGGGGGGAAGAGATAGTTTTGGCAAATAGGATTAAGGAGAGTCCGAAGGGATTCTACAAACGAGGACAAAATGATAATTAGGGAGATAGTAGGACCCCTTAAAGATTAGCAAGTCTGCCTATGTGTGGAACAACAGGAGATCGGGGGATACAAAATGAGGATTTTGTATCAATGTTTACAGTGGAGAAGGAGATGGAAGACAGAGAACATGGGGAAGTAAATAGCAACATCTTTAAAAATGTCCATATTGTAGAGGAGGAGGTGCTGGACATCTTAAAATGCATAAAGGTGGATAAATCCCCAGGACCTGATCAGGGAAGCTAGAGAAATGATTCCTGGCCCTCTTACTGAGATATTTGTATCATCGATAGTCACAGGTGAGGTGCCGGAAGCCTGGAGGTTGGCTAATGTCTTGCCGCTATTTAAGAAAGGTGGTAAGGAAAAGCCAGGGAGCAGTGAGCCTGACATCAATGGTAGGCAGGTTGTTGGAGGGGTTTCTGAGGGACAGGATTTACATGTATTTGGAGAGGCAAGGACTGATTAGGGATAGTCAACATGGCTTTGTGCATGGGAAATCGTGTCTCACAAACTTGATTGAGTTTTTTGAAGAAGTGATGAAGAGAATAGTTGAGGGAAGAGCAGTGGGTGTGATCTACGTCGATTTCAGTAAGATTTTCAACAAGGTTCTTCATGGGGACTGGTTAGCAAGGTTAGATCACGTGGAATACAGGGAGAACTAGCTTGAAGGTAGAAGATAGAGAGTGGTGGTGGAGGGTTGTTTTCAGACTGGAGGCCTGTGACCAACGCAGTGCCACAAGGTTTGGTGCTGTGACCATTGCTGTGACCCTTGTCCCACAACACTTTACTATGGCTAACCCACCTAGCTTGTGCATCCATGGACATTAATTTACCATAGTCAATCCACCTAACCTGTGCATCTTTGAACTGTAGGAGGAAACTGGAACAGCCGGCAGAAGCCCTCACAGAGACGCGGTGTTGTGTGGTGTCAGTGCTAACCACTGTGCCACGGTGCATGTATCCTGCGAAGGTAAACAAAATACATTATCCCTCTTCATTCTCTTGAACCTCTCAGATCCATCTGAAATGATCCACCAACAGTATTCCACTTCTGTTGGACCATTTATAATTGGATGCATTCCAACTTTCACTGAGCAATGGCTCCTCTGTCTCCTGTATAGTCTCCCTTGGCAAACTTCAAATATAGTCCATGTAGTACTCCAGGAGGCATTACCTCGATGTGAAGACTACACTAGTGATAGTTGGCTCTCTGTCCTTCACCAATATGTTTAATTCCATAGCCACGTCCTTTCTTTTTACTTTGGCAATGACACGCCTGTTTATCTTATTTTTACCCCGCATCCATGTTGTGTGTGTGCAGGTGTGAGACACAGTGAAAGACATGAGGTGTACAAATTTTTATTTAATTTCCACCACCAGGAAGAAAGGAAACATCCAAGTGGCCAGTGACAAGCAGTGCCCTTGTTAGAGGGCAATGCTGCATGATCAAACAGTGAAGGGGAGGGCAGGGATTAAATCAAAATAGAGTTGGACGGGGAAATAATACACTCCACTCCCTGCGGTGCCCACCTCTCCCTGAACAACTCCAGGGTTTTGGTGGACACTGCGTGCTCCTTCTCCAGAAACACCCAGGCTCTAACATAACCGCGGAAGAGGGACAAGCCACCTCCTTTCTATCTGATCTGGTCATCATCAAATCCAGGTTTTATAAGGTTGTAAAGATCTCTTGATCAATTGGATCAATGGGCTGAGGAGTGATAAATTAAGTTTAATTCAGATAAATGCAAGGTATTGTGTTTTGATAAAACAAACAAGGGCAGGACTCATACAATTAAAAGTATGGCCGTGGGTAGTGTTGTAGAACAGACAGACCCTTGTATTCAGGTTCATAATTCTTTGAAGTTTGTGTCACATGTAGGCAGGGTGGTTAAGAAGTGTTTAGCACTTTGAGTATGGGAGTTGAGACCTTATATAGAAGTTGTACAGAATGTTGGTGAGGCATCTTTTAGAATATTGTGCCCAGTTCTGGTTGCCCTGTTATAGGAATAATGCTATTAAGCATTAGTCTTCAGAGAGGGGACTCCTGGGTAATGTACAGCATTGTTTGTCTCTTTGTAAGTGAATAAGGGGTTTGTAGTAACAACCCAGTGGAGGATGGCTACACAGGGGCCATGGCTTATCCTGAACCTGTTGAGCACTGACCACACTCTCTGTGATAGTTCAAAGACCAACTGATGAAGTTTGTCACAATGGACACCTTATTGACTTCCTGGGTTTTCTATTCCTCGGTCCAAAGGATGGTTGCTGTAGATTTAGCTCAGGAAAGAACTACTACCTGTACACTCCTATAACTGCATAAACCTTTTTTTTGCTCTGTCACCCATCTTTAAGTTTTAAATGCTTCCTCATCAATCAAGCTCGAAAGGCAGAATTCCCAAGTGTCCAAATAATGCAGATTCCATTCTTTGTAAGTGCAGGAACCTGGCAAGTCTTATGAGATAAGATAGGGCGACTGTCTGTGTGGAGTTTTCACATTCTCCCTGTATCTACATGGGTTTCCTCTGGGTGCTCCTGTTTCCTCCCACAGTCCAGGGATGTGCAGGTCAGGTGAATTGGCCATGCTAAATTGGCCACTGTGTTAGGTGCATTAGTCAGAGTGAAATGGGTCTGGGTGGGTTACTCTTCAGAGGATCGGCGAATCCTTTTTCCACACTGTGGGGAATCTAATCTAATCTAATCTAATCGAACCAGCAGACCAGAACAAAGAAAGGACTGGCCTTACAAGAGAAAGTAACCAAGCTCACACATAGCAATGACATGGACAAATCAAAGAACTGTGTCAAGAGTCTATCTGACCGACCACTCACAGACACTGCAAAAGCTGTCCTAATACGAGAGATGAAATATAGCCACAGGGAGGCAGGCAAAAAGGACTTCCTAGGAATCAACCGGTATAAAATTCATTAAAGTGCAAGAGAACAATAACTGACTCCCCTTCTTGGACATTACAATAGAATGAAAAGCCGGTGGAGAACTGCAGACCAGTGTTTACAGGAAGGCCGCACCCACTGACCAGACACTCAACTGCAGAAGCAACCATCCCAACACCTTCAAATGGAGCTGCATCAGGACATTGTTTAAATGAGCCATAACACACTGCAGCACTCTGGAACTATGGGAAGCTGAGGAGAAATACCTGTACAATGTATTCAGGAGCAATGGTTACATGATAAGCTCAGTTGGCCGATGCCTGCACAACGGACCTAAACAGGAAGACATAATACGCCCAGAGATTCTAGTCACTCTACCATATATCAAAGACATTTCAGAGGTGACCACCAGACTACTCCATCCCCTAGGCATAGTGGTAGCCCACAACCACATTAAAACAACTGCTGATGAATTTTTTGAAGAAGTAACAAAGAGGATTGATGAGGGCGGAGGGGTGGACATGATCTATCTGAACTCCAGTAAGGCGTTCAACTAGGTTCCCCATGGGAGACTGGTTAGCAAGGTTAGATCTCATGGAATACAGGGAGAGCTAGCCACTTGGATACAGAACTGGCTCAAAGGCAGAAGACAGAGGGTGGTGGTGGATGGTTGTTTTTCAGACTAGAGGCCTGTGATCACTGGAGTGCCACTGTGAACATTGGAGGTATAGTTAGTAAGATTGCAGATAACACCAAAATTGGAGGTGTAGTGGACATCGAAGAATGTTACCTCAGAATATTTTGATCAGATAGGCCAAAGGGCTGAGAAGTGGCATTTAATGGAGTTTAATTCAGATAAATTCAGGTCTGAAGGACTGTTGCTGAACAAAGAGAGCTTGGAGTGCAGGTTCGTAGCTCCTGGAAAGTAGAGTTGCAGGTAGATAGGATTGGGAGAAGGCGTTTAACATGCTTTCCTTTACTGGTCAGAGTATTGAGTACAGGAGTTGCGAGGTCATGTTGCGGCTGTACTGGACATTGGTTAGGCCACTGTTGGAATATTGCGTGCAGTTCTGGTCTCCTTCCTACCGGAAAGATGTTATGAAATTTGAAAAGGTTCAGAAGAGATTTACAAGGATGTTGCCAGGGTTGGAGGATTTGAGCTCTTGGGAGAGGTTGAATAGGCTGGGGTTGCTTTCCCGGAATGTTAGAGGCTGAGGGGTGACCTTGTAGAGGTTTAAAAAATCATGAGGGGCATGGAAAGGATAGAATCTTTTCCCTGGGGTCAGGGAGTCCAGAACTAGAGGGCATAGGTTTAGGGTGAGATGGGAAAGATATAAAAGAGACCTAAGGGGCAACTTTTTCATGCAGAGGGTGGTACATGTACGGAATGAGCTGCCAGAGGAAGTAGTGGAGGCTGGTACAATTGCAAAAGGCATCTGGATGAGTATATGAATAGGAAGGGTTTGTAAGGATATGGGCTGAGTGCTGGCAGGTGGGACTAGATTGGGTTGGGATATCTGGTCAGCGTGGATGGGGTGGACCGAAGGGTTTGTTTCTGTGCTGTACATCTCTATGACTGTATAGTATTGTCTAATGCAATGCAACTCTTTTGACCTGAAGATGCCCATGCACAGAATATTCTTTTACTGAGTGCTACATTATTGGATGCTATTCTCTAACTCACAGAATGATACAGCACAGGATGACCAGTGTGTCTATGAAGAACATAAAACCATAAGAAATAGGAACTGGAGTAGGCTGTTCAGCACCTCCAGCCTGCTCTGCTTTTCAATAGGATCATGTCTGATCTGACATTCCATACAAGCCTGTTACTGTGTTCTTTCCCAATACCCATTCATTCCATAACTCATCAAGAATCTATCTATCCCACCCTGAAATGTACACAGGAACACTTCACCCAAAGCTCTCGAAGGATTTCCAAAGATTCATAACTCTCGAAGAGAAGACATGCCTCCTCATTTCAGTCTTAAAATGGCATCATTTTATTCTGAGCCTATGCCCTCTGATCCTAGACTCTCTCATCTGGGGGACCATCACCCTGTCAAGCTGCTGAAGAATCCTATTATGTTTCATTCTTCTACACTCCAGTGAGTAGAGTCCCAACCTACTTCACCTTTGCTAATAAGACAGTCCCTCCATTCTGGGGATCATCCTCATGAACCTTCTCTGTACTGCCTCCAGTCAAATGATAACTTGCCTCAAACAAGGGGGGATGAGTGTAGTTTGGTGCTCGTCAGTTGGCATTTACTGCTGACCAGATGTCATCTCATCAGCATCTTGTGCAGTTGCAGTAAGACATCCCTACTTTTATACTCCAACCCCCCCTTGAAATAAGGGCCAGCATTCCATGAGCCTTCCTGATTACCTGATGCAACTGTGTGCTAGCTTTTTATGTTTCATGTATAAGAACCACAAGTCTCTTTGTGTTGCAGATTTCCGTGATTTTTCTCCATTTAAATAATATTCTGTTTGTGAGAAACATAGCTTACTCACTTCAATAATTTCAGTCCGAGACAAGATCTGAAGCAATCAGTATGTTTATTATACGCTTGCAAGCGTGGTGCCTAAAATAGACACACAGAGTGTACCAAGTGCCCATGACTATTGTTTATCTCTTGTCTTACCTGGCCTTGTGCATAACAAAGTGCAAGTTTTACTCGGCCATTTCACCACATCCTGCTGTGGCCCATTGTTAGATACATCCTCCTTCACCGCCATCTGTTTCCCTTACTTGTGACATTTCCTCCCATTCGTCAACCATATTGATCCTTATGACCTTTTAATTGGGGCTTTTTTTTTTGTTTTTGCAGAAGTGGGAAACAGATGCTTATAACTACCATTTGTACAAGCATATCTGGCTTTAACCTACATCCTCACAGCACCTTATCTATTTATCTGCAACATCTACCATTGTTTGCAGGCATGTTTCATTCTTGTATGCACGTTTTTGCTAATACAAAAACAATTATATATTCCCTTCACATAGTTTTCATTCTTGTTGACTGAGCTCTTGGTTGAAACAATTATACACTGGTGTGAGTGCATTTACCTTGCATAAGTAATTATGATCACAGAAGTAACACTACTTTACCTATATCCCACATGTTTTTTCACATTTCTCCATTGACCAACTTTTTGCCCACTTGCTAAACTTATCAATATCTCTCTGTAAACTGTTTGCATCTCTCTTGCTACCTGCCTTTCCACCTATTTTTGTGTCGTCTATAAATTTGGCTACACCCCAGACAGTGCATTGACACGACTCTTTTAGGAGTGATCTAGTTGGTCCCACCCTGTCTCATTTTTCCATTGAATGCTGTCATTTTTGTTTCCCATTCAAGCATTCAGGAAAATCATCTTCCAAATTTACAATCAAATCTGCTCCCATTAATCTCTCAGACAATACACTCATTAAAACTTGCTATTTTGAAAAATAAAAACCCTTTGAATGGTTCTTTTATCAATTGTTCTAAATCTGAGTTCTCTGCTTACTCTTTGGTAATGGAAATAATTACTTCTTCTTTATTCTATCAAAGCACCTTATGGTTAAGGTTATGAAAATTAATTACACTAATCTGAAAGATAAGCTATTACCAATGAAACTATTACTTACCTTCAACTTTTCTTTTTTATTATATTTGTCATTTTTTAACTCAATAATTTTCTTATGCTTCTGTGCTATCTTCTTTACATTTTTTCCCTTCTAGGAAATTAATGATATTTTTGAATAAGTTTCAACATGTTTTTGTAATACCATTATACATTGCACAAGACCCATGTGCACAAACCAGCTATGTCTGAATATGTTTCATCCCTAAGCTACAGAGCTGATTAGCATTATGTGCTCATTTTGCTATGCAACCTCTTAAATTTCCTGTAAGAGGTGGGAGTTGTAATAATGGGGAAGAATTTTTGATGTTTCTTTCTGTTTGATTGTATATCATGATTTAGAAAATAAATGGTTTTATTGTCAGACTTTGCCCTAGAAAAGAGATTGATTTGAGAAATAGTTCAAACAATGTCATTATCTTCTGTTTAACTTATGTCCCTCTGATGTAATTATGTCTTGTTTTATACATTTTAATTAGAGTAGGCTGATGATAAAATTCTAATCAGCTACAACCTGCCCAAGAACTCTTGACCCTTTGACTCTGGCATTTGTACATTTTCTATTCATTTACCTCCCCGTTACCAGCCATGGATCCATCGAATGACAGCATCTGATCCTCCTAGAGTTCTGTTTTTCTTCACCTTTCTTTCCCCCTTTAAGATCCTCATTAAAACACACCTCTTTGATTAAGGTCCTCTATTACCTTTCTCTGCTAGCCATGTTTGGGCGGTTATGGTCCTGTGAAGCACTTAGGGATAGTTTATTAAAGGTGCTATTGTGACTGAGATGGAGTGGGAAAATAGATTAAAAGGCATAACTGTAAAAAGGAGTTAAAGAGCTATTACACAACTGACAGCAACTATACCTTCCTTCAAGATGCAAAAACTCAAAATCGATCAAAAAACCATGGCTGACAAAGGAAGTTCAGGAATGTATAATATTAAATGAAAAAAGTGTATAAAATTGGCATAAATAGAAGTAATTCTGACAACAAGGAGGTTTTAGAATACAGGAAAGGCGAAACGAGAAATTGATAAGGAAAAGGAGAACGGACCATAAATGGCAAAAAGCATAAAAACAGACTCTCAAAGCTACTTCAGGCAGATACAAAGGAAACATTTGGCTAAAATCAATGTGTTATAGACAGAGCCAGAATAATTTGTAATGTGGAATAGAGAAATGGCAGAGAAGTGAAAATATTTTGATGTTTTATTCTTATAAGAAACCTTCCAGAACTAGGGAGAATGAGGAGATGAAGGAAATTAGCATTAGTAAGACAGTTGTACTGGAGAAATTAATAGGGCTGAAAGTTGATGAAAGAGGTGGCCCTAAAGGTAATCAATATGTTGGTCCTCAGCTTCCAAAATTCTATAAAGCCTGGAGATTGGAAGGTGGCAAATATTGCCCCACTAATTAAGAGGGGAGTGAGAGAGAAAAGAGGAAACTACAGATCTATTAACATCGGGAATAGAGAAACAGCTAGTATCTATTGTAAAGATTGGGATAAAGATGATAATGATATGTTTGGGCATAGTCAGGACAGACTTGCAATTGGGAAATCATGTTTCACAAACATCACGGGGTGTTTGAAGATGTTACTGACAAAGTGATAAAGGTGATTATATTCTTAGATTTGCAGAAGGCTGTGGACAAAGGCTTCCACAGGAGGTTTGTTATAAAAGCTAATGCCCATGGGCTGGGAGGGAATACATTAGCTTGGATTAATGATTGGCTACCAGACAAAAAACAGAGAATAAGTATACATGGGTATTTCTCACTTTGGTAGGCTGTGACTAGTGGGGTGCTGCACTTGAGCCCTAATTGTTCACAATATCTATCAATGATTTCGAGGTGAACATTTCCAAATTTGGAGATGATACTAAGCTAAATGGGAATCTGTATTGTGAGGAAGATGTAGAATGGCTTCAGGAGGATTTGGACAAGCTTAATGAATGGGCAAGAACATAGCAGATAAAATATAAATTGGGAAAATATGAGGTTTTTCACTTTGGTAGGAGAACCAGGTATGCAGACTGTTTCTTATATAGTAAGAGGTTAGAACGTGCAGATGTACAAAGGAATCTGGGTGCCCTTATCAATAATTCACTGACGTGCAGGTGGACCAAGCTATTTAGAAGGATAATGGGACCTTAGCCTTTAACAAAAGAGGATTTGAGAGCAGAATTAGTGAAGTCTTGGTTTAGTTGTACAGGAACTTGGTTAGATTGCACTTGTAATACTGTATACCAGCATTTCCAAATCGTAATACTGTATGCAATTTTGGTCTCCTTATCTCAGGAAAGATATCTTTGCCGTAGATGGACTATGACTAATGTTCACCAGATTTGTTTCAAGCATAATGAAACAATCTTATGAAGAGCAATTGGGTAAACTGGGTCTGAATTGTTTAGAACTTCAAAGAATGGGAGGTGACCTCATTGAAAATTACAAAATACTTAAAGGGATAGTCAGGGTAGATATGGCTAAAATGCTTCTCCTGGTTGAGGACTCTAGAACTAGGGACAAAATTTAAAAATAAGGGGAATGTCACTTAAGTCTAAGATGAGGAATAATTGTTTTACTCAGCGGGTTGTGAACATTTTTGAGTTCTCTACTTGAGAGGGCTGTAGAAGCTCAGTTTTTGAGTATGTTTAAGATCAAGATTGATAGATTTCAGAATAATGGTGGCATTCAGGGTTATGGGGATGGTTTGGGTAAAAAGTCATAGAATCATAGAGTCATACAGCATGGAAACAGACTTTTCAGTCCAACTAGTCCATGCCGACCAAATTTCCCAAACTAAGCTCGGCCCACCTGCCTGCATTTGGTCCATATCCCTCCAAACCTTTCCTGTTTGTGTACTTATCCAAACGTCTTTAAATATTCTAACTGTACTTGCCTCTACCACTTCCTCTGGTAGATCATTCACACATGAACCACTCTCTCTCTAAAAGATTTGCCTCTCATGTCCTTTTTAAATCTTTCTCCTCTCACTTTAAAAATATGCCCCCCCCCCAGTTTTGAGCTCCCCACCTTAGTGAAAAAATCTTTGCTATTCACTTTATCTATGCCCCTCATGATTTTATAAGCTTCTATAAGGTCACTCTTCAACCTCATATGCTCCACTGACAAAAGTGCGAGGCTATTCAGCCTCAGCTTATAACTCACGTCTTCCATTCCTGCCAACATCCTGGTAAACCTTTTCTAAACCCTCTCCAGTTTAATAATATCCTTCCTACAACAAGGAACTGCACATAGTATTCCAGCAGCGTATTCACCAACAGCCTGTACAACCTCAACATGACTTCTCAACTCCTGTACTCAAAAGTCTGAGCAAAGAAGTGTTCAATTAGCCATGATTGCATTGAATAGTGGGACAGACTCAATAATCTGAATGGACTATTTCTGTTCCGATGTTCCAATATGAATACATGTTACTATCCTTGAAAGATTTGATTGCTTGTTTCTGTCATGGTTGCTGGTTGTTCTTAAGTGCTGGTAAATTATATTTTCTGGATGCTGGTTCATTAATAATTCCCATATGTGAAGTAATTAGCAAATCTCAAACATAACTAAATTAGTTGGTTGCTTTGTTAGGAATCAGAAGACTGTGGGTTCAAGTTTCATTCCAGAATTCTAAGCACAATGAAAATCCAGGCCAATACTCCCAGTAAACAACTGAGGGGCTGTTTCACTGTCAGATGTGCCATCATACAGACAAGATGTTAGCCTAACACCTTCTCTGGTGGATTAAAGATCAAAAGATTAAATAAAGAACAGGGGAGTTTTCCCTGGTACAAGACTTACCTCTCAAACAACAAATGGTGCAACTTTTATCATACTGCTACTTGTGGGAACCAGCCGTGTAGAATGGCTGCCATATTGGAAGAGTGACTACACCTCCAAGGTATTTCATTGACTGAAAAGCAATTTGGGATTTTTCACTGTGGAGCTGGCCCATACATACAGATTGACAGTGGGGAGGACTGTTGTAGGTAAGAAATTGTTACTGCCATTAGGACATCCTGAAATGAAAGTACCTTTATAGAAGTGAGGGAGAAAATGGATCAGATATACAAAGTACAAAACTTGCACTCATTGGAATATTCGCGCAAGGAAATTTAAATAAATGTTGAATTGCACTTCATGGTCCACAACTGCATCATTGTTGTATATGAGAAAAGCTATTTTATTCCACTAAAGGAACATGACTTGTAGATAATAAGCAGGGTGATCACTTAGATCATCGTGATACAAGGTGATCAAAAAATAACAGATTGGTGCAGATGTTGGGAATAAGATGTCACAGTCTAACTTGAGTTTGAAGATCTCTTTCACATAACTTGAGAACTCTCAGAAGGGAAACAATTACAGCTTGTTCAGCTAATTTCTTCTAAAACTGTAGAACTAAATCTGAAAGTGAAACATGAAATTAAATGCTTATGTAGTGCAATTATTAAGTGCTATATGGTTTACAATGTTTTGAACACAAAGGTTAGATTCCAACACGCCTATGCAGAAAAGGACTTTGACCTTTGTTTGCTGGAAATTGTCATGAGGAGACAAAAGCAGAAATGTACATTCCCTCCATTAATACAAATAATTGATTGGCATTGCAATTTAACATTTGAAATGTAAATTCCAAAAATAATTGAAAACTGGCTGTTTGGGATGGTTATTTCATTCAATCAGATACTTATACTCATATTGATCTACCCTGGTATTAGTGCTCCCTTTGAAGTCTTGCCTAAACCCTTCTTCAACTTATCCAATCAACACAAATTTCCATTACATTGCCCCCCATGTTGTTAGATTAGATTACTTACAGTGTGGAAACAGACCCTTCGGCCCAACAAGTCCACACCGACCCACCGTAGAGCAACCTACCCAGACCCATTCCCCTACATTTACCCCTTCACCTAACACTACGGGCAATTTAGCATGGCCAATTCACCTAACCTGCACATTTTTGGATTGTGGGAGGAAACTGGAGCACCTGGAGGAAACCCACACAGACACGGGGAGAATATACAAAGTCCACACAGAGAGACGCCTGAGGCAGGAATTGAACCCGGGTCTCTGGCGCTGTGAGGCAACAGTGCTAACCACCATGCCGTCCACCTAGCTTCTCCTTAAATGCTTCTGTATTATTCAACTGAACCTCTCCCTGTGATAAACCATTCTACATTCTCAACATTCTCTAGATAAAGACATTTTTCTTGAATTCCTAATTGGATTTATAGCATTATCTTACATTTACAGTGATTGTGTGAAAGTGTTTCAGCCTTTGAGTCAAACGTTCTGGGTTTGAGTCCTACTCCAAGTCTCAATGACCAGATGTGTTCATAACATGGTCAAACAAGTTGAGGATCAACCTGCAAAACTTTGCAAAGTGTGTCAAGCGCAGATAGTGAGAACAGGGAGGTTCCTGCCCAGGTTTATAATGGAAAGGATGCCTCTACCATCACTAGCTCGAGACTATGGTATCTGTGTAAAAGCGCATGTTGCCACAGCAACCTGGATTCCCTGAGTGAAGTGCAATATGCTACAACCATCTTAGATTTATGACCTTTGGTTTTTTACTCCTATACAACTGAAAACACATTGTCAATGTCTACTCTCTCAGACCCTGTCATTATTTAAAAGTCTTCTTGAGAATCACCTGGCCAAATAATGTTGAGTTCTGGTGATGCACAATCAACTCTTATTCTTTGTATGAGAAACACACGGAAAATCACAACAACAAAAATATGATTGGATTGAAAACAGGTTTAGTTTTGAGGCCTCAGTCAATAATTCATCACTGAATATGTTAACAAGGTTGCAATTTATTTATATAGTCAGATATCTTTCAGAGCAAAATATAGTGATATTTATTTAGATAGCAATTTATATTTGTAAATTGTTATGAAATACTGCATATTTATTTGACACAGGATAGTATATAAATCATCTGAAGTTCTGCACTAAATAAAAAATAGAATACCCATTATTACAAGATTTAAGGGGAGGTAATACTGTTATTGCTAAACTAGTAATCTGGAGACTCAGGTAAGGTACTGGGGCCCTGGGTTCAAATCCCATCATGGCAGATGGTGGAATTTGAATTCAATACAAATCTGGAATTAAAAGTCTAATGATGGCCATGAATCCATTGTCAATTATTAGGAAAAACCCATCTGGTTCACTAATGTTGTTTAGGGAAGGAAACTGTGTTTCTTACCTGATCTGGCCTACATGTGACTCCAGACCCACAACAATGTTATTGACTCTCAACTGGGCAATTAGGGATAGGCAATGAATGCTGGCCTGGCCAATAATACCCACATCCTATGAATGAATAAAAAAAACCTACAGATTGGGCACAATCTGGAGTATCTAGCATGCATGCATATGTAAGTATAAATTACTCATCTATTCATTGACTCCAAAACCTTCTATCAGAATTGTGCACAGGAGCAATTTTTCACATTGTTTAAAAAAAGTACGATATTATTACTTTTTTTGTAATCATCCACATACACAACTTTTGCCATTATATGTTACGTGTTAACTATATTCAAAAGCTGATTATCTGAGGGTGTATTTATTGCCAGTAGCCAAACAAAGCTCAATACATTTCCTAGTGTCTTCCCAACTCCCTAAACTATGTGTTGCAGCATAGCAATGATGCTAATACTATAATGAGGAAGTACTAGTATCTGACCTAACCTTGGCTTATCTAACCTGGACAGGGCACTGTTAATTCTTATTTGCACAGTTTCCCTTTCTGTACTGGGTTCTTATAGTTTCTGTGGCATAGGAATATAGCCATACAGCCCATTGCCCCACAAAAAGCCATTAGCTAACCACTGACATTTTCATTCCATCTGTAATTTTCTCATAAACAGAAACATGGACGATGGAAATAGAGATAGTATTTAAATATAAATTGTTGGTTAGATCTCAGAGGAAGTGTTGTGTCTGAATCTGGGCTTAGCCTTGGAACTGATGCAAATTTACTACAATGGGACCAGGAAGGAGCGACTTCAGTTGCGTGGAAAGATTAGACAATCCTGGATTCCTCTCTCCAATGCAGAGAGGAGCAAGTGAAGATTTATTGGCAGTATTCGAAGACATCAAGGCTAATAGGGAAAATAAGGAGAAATTGTTTCCACTGAAAGGATTTTGATAACCAGAGGACATAATGTTAAACCAACAAAAATATCCAGAGAGGCGACGAGGAGAATTTTGTTCACACAGGGATTTGTATACGACCTGCAATATGCTGCTTGAAAGGGCAGTGGAAACAGAATCAACAATAACTTATGAAGGGAAATTGAAGAAATGCTGGAATGGGAAATATCAGGAAGGGATGAGGAAACTGGAACTAATTGGACAGCTTTTTCACAGAGTCAGCACAGTCTGATAGCCCAAATGGCTTCTTCTATGCTGCGTCGCTGTATGAATGTTCGTGCTTTCTTCACCTGTTCCAAGTCGCTCATGATACCCAGGTCAATGTCACTCAACTGCCCTGGATGAGGGAAGTCAAACTCCTCTTATGATTGATTCCCTTTCTGTTAACCTTGACTGGAATATGTGTCTGTCCTGGGAAATGGCTTCGTCCAGGAATGATGTGTCTCAAATGCCGCCTAGTGCTTGGTTTCGTGAAGTAATATAGGATGGTGCCTATGGGCATGGTTATGTCCAGAGAAACCCAGATCAAGTGTCAAAGAGGGAAAAGTAACTCTTGAGAAACACATGGGTGGATTTTACAAGTAAATGGATAACAACACAAATAAATTCACTGACTCTCAAAAATCAAACTGCAGATGTATCAATCACTACAAGGTATCCTACACTAATGTCAAGTGATGGGATTTACCATATAAAGCCCTAGCCTAATTATAAAAAAAGCAGCTGATGAAACAAAAATCATAACATAGTAAGCAGCAATGATAAGCCTTTTATAATCGATGTTTGCTATGATTAAAAATATTATGCAGTAACTGTATATCTGCCTAGATTTAGGCAGCATTATTATTCTAGGCGTTTGGGAAAGGCACCACTTTCTTGCCAGCCACATATACTTCTACCATGTTCCGGTCATCTCCTAAAAGGACAGAAATATTAAATGAATTAAATGCAATTGTAAACTTGCAAAATAAATGCTCTTTCCTTAATACAACTCCTGACTTACTGATGCCCCTGATTCTCACTGATACCATCATAACAATTGTCAAATGCTAGGATTGTGTTTACTTAGATTTCCATCATCTCCCAATCTCCATAATGTTAGTGTCCACATGAATGTAATGGGCTGAATGGCCTCAACCTATCATGATTAGTCCACGATTCATCCAAACCATCCACTGCTACATACCCTCAATCATACTAAGTCTCTTTCAAATATCACAAATCAGCTGAAAGATCTGGGCTTGCTCCTGGATCAGCCATGCTTCAATTTTAACATCTTCATCCTTGTTTCAAAATTTTCCATGTTCTTACCTCTTCCCTATCTCTGGAATGAAAAACTTTGAGCTACTTTATTCTGATTCCTAGTGCATTGCCAATTTTACTCCTCCCCCAATGGCAGCTCTTTTCTCAAAATACCAGAAGAAAATTAGCAAGAATTATCGGTGGGGCAAGGCCAGTTATGATACGATTAGGCAAGACTTAGGATGCATAGAATGGGGTAGCAAAATGCAGGGGATGGGGACAATCGAAATGTGGAGCTGGTTTAAGGAATAGATATTGTGTGACCTTGATAGGTATGTCCCTGTCAGGCAGGGCGGAAGTGATAAGGATAGGGAACCGTAGTTTACTACAGGAATTGCATCTCTTGTTAAGCGGAAGAAGGAGGTTTATGTGACGATGAGATGCGATGGTTCAGATGAGGCAATGAGTTACAGATTAGTTAGAAAGGATTTAAAGAGAGAGTTAAGAAGAGCAAGGAGGGGACCTGAGCAGTCTTTAGCAGGTAGAATAAAGGATAAACCTAAAGCTTTCTATAGGAATGTGAGGAATAAAAGGATGACTGGATAGGAATAGGGCCAGTCAAAGATAGAAGTGGGAAGTTGTGTGTGGACCCTGTGGAGTCCGGAGAGGTGCTAAACAAAGATTTCTTATCGGTTTTCACTCAGGAAAAGGAGAATATTGTAGAGGAGAAGAATGAGATACGAGATATTAGACTAGAAAGGATTGAGGTTAGTAAGGAGGAGGTGTTAGAAGGAGTGAAAGTAGACAAGTCCCCTGGGCCAGATGGGATTTATCTGAGGATTCTCTGGGAAGCTAGGGAGGAGGTGTTGAAGCCTTTGGCTTTGATCTTTGAGTTGTCATTGTCTACAGGTTTAGTAACAGAGGACTGGAGGATTGCAAATGTTGTGCTCTTGTTCAAGAAGGGCAGTGGAGATGACCCAGGTAATTATAGACCAGTGAGCCTTACATCTGTTGTAGGAAAAATTTTAGAAAGGATTATAAGAGATAGGATTTATAACCATCTAGCAAGCAACAATTTGTTGCAGATCGTCAACATGGATTCATCAAGGGCAGGTCATGTCTCACAAACCTCATTGAGTTTTTTTGAGAAAGTGACCAAGCATGTGGATGAGGGTAGGGCAGTTGGTGTGGTGTACATGGACTGCAGTAAAGCCTTTGATAAGGTTCCACATGGTAGTCTGTTGGAGAAAATGCAGAGGCATGGGATTGAGGGCGATTTAGCAGTTTGGATTAGAAACTGGCTTTCTGGAAGAAGGCAACGAGTGGTGGTTGATGGAAAATATTCAGCCTGGAGTCCGGTTACTAGTGGTGTGGCACAAGGATCTGTTTTGGGACCACTGCTGTTTGTCATTTTATAAGTGACTTCGATGCAGGCATAGGTGGATGGGTTAGTAAATTTACAGATGGCACTAAAGTCAGTGGAGTGGTGGTCAGTGTGGAAGGATGTTGCAGGTTGTAGGGGGACTTGGATAAACTGCAGAATTGGGCTGAGAGGTGGCAAATGGAGTTCAATGCAGCTAAATGTGAGGTAATGCACTTTGGGAGGAATAACAGGAAGGCAGAGTACTGCATCAGTGCAAAGATTCTTGGTAGTGTGGATGTGCAGAGGGATCTTGGAGTCCATGTACATAGATTCCTGAAAGTTGCCACCCAGATTGATAGTGCTGTTAAGAAGGCATACGGTGTGTTAGGTTTCATTGGTAGAGGGATTGAGTTCCAGAGCCATAATGTCATGCTGTAACTATACAAAACGCCTGTGCGGCCACACTTGGAGTATAGTGTGCAGTTCTGGTTGCCCCATCTTCCAAAGATGTGGAAGCATGGGAAAAGGTGCAGAGGAAATTTACCAGGATGTTGCCTGGTCTGGAGGGAAGGTCTTATGAGGAAAGGCTGAGAGACTTGGGTCTGTTCTCATTGGAAAGAAAAAGGCTAAGAGGGGATTTGATAGACATACAAGATAATCAGAGGATTATATAGGATAGACAGTGAAAATCTTTTTCCTAGGATGATGACGTCAGCTTGTACGAGGGGCCATATGTACAAATTAAGGGGTGATAGATTTAAGACAGATGTCAGAGGTAAGTTCTTTACTCAGAGAGTGGTAAGGACATGGAATGCCCTGCCTACCAATGTAGTTAACTCGGCCACATTAAGGAGATTTAAACAATCCTTAGATAAGCCCATGGATGATGGTGGGATAGTGTAGGGGGATGGGCTTAGATTAGTTCACAGGTTGGCGCAACATTGAGGACCAAAGGGCCTGTTCTGCGCTGTATTGTTCTATGTTCAATGTTCTATCTTCTAAAATTCCATTTTGTGTCCTAAAGCCTGGCCATGTTGGTATTGGAGACTTCTGGGTCGTGTAGACCTTTGGAATTCTGTATTTACTTCTGTGTGAAATCCATGCCCAAGATTGTGGACTGATTGTATTATCTTAAAAATTACCTTAGTGATTCAAGAAGAATTAGCTTCTCATTGACAATTAAAAACTAAAATAAGCAACGTATCACATCTACAACCCATGGGGTATCCCACGATCAGTTTGGTCCTTGTACATAAATAGTCGCTTAGTAATATGAAACTTGAATATTACAGAAAATTGAGACCTGTTGCCAAATCATTTTTCATTAAATGGCTTATTCTTGCTTGCTAGAAGGGATATATCTCATCATATGTAGGAACTTGTTCTCCACAATCAAAAGGAATACGGTCAAGCCTTTTCTTAATTACCCAAAAGCATGAGGTATATCTTTACTTTTACTACCCCTTTTTTTTTCTCCATTGGCCTTGGCAAATCTGTTGCCAAACTTCACCCTTTGCTCCTGTAAATTAGTGTGATTGTTTGAAATTTGCCATTCTTGTGTTTGTTCTGATGAGTGCAAGAATTAATGTTTCGGGAACGTCTCTTTTTAGCAAGATTCATGCTTAGTTCTCCTTAATCAAATAAATTCTAGATTAGAAGATTATCTCTATGTAGAGGGATTACTTCAAAGTGTAGCATACTAGAACACCAACATTTGATCAATATCTGGAATATTTGTGAAGTTGCTGAGGATTTATGTAATAATTGCAATAACATTCTGAACTCACCTAAGTTCAAGAACTTCTGGAAAATATCCTTGAAAATTAGAAGGAAGAATCTCAGTGAGTTTTCAGAGTAATTAAGATACTGAAAGTATTCTTTCTCATCTGTGTTTTGAAATTAATGCATCATATAATTACCTCCTGTGTGTCATCAGTGAATACATCAAATGGACTATTTGGGACATTGGTGTTGACAAGGATTGCGTCGAAGTCCTTCCCTACCTCAAAGTTACCAGTCACGTTATCAAGGCCCAAAGCTGCAAAAGACAAAGCAATTCTTCATTCACACTCTTAATCTTTTATTCACTTGACTCACAAAAGGAGTTAACAGTTACATGGACAGTCTGGACAAATTGGGATTGTGCGCCTCACAGTGTAAGAAATGAAGAGGAGCTTTGATTAAAATCAAATGTTTTGACAATGTTAATAAAGAGAAACCATTTATAATAGCTAAAGAGTTGATAATTAAAAGACACAGATTTAAAGTGATTGGAAAAGGAACCAAAGATAAAATGGAGAGAAAATCGCATTTTTTATGCAATGAATGGTTAGGAATGAGGATGAGTGATGGATTAGGTAAAAACAATGACTGCAGATGCTAGAAACCAGAGTCTAGATTAGAGTGGTTCTGGAAAAGCATGGCAGTTCAGGCAGCATCCGAGGAGCAGTAAAATCAACGTTTCAGGCAAAAACCCTTCATCAGGAATACAGTCAGAGTGCCTGAAGGGTGGAGAGATAAATGAGAGGAGGGTAGGGGTGGGGAGAAAGTAGCATAGAGTACAATAGGTGAGTGGGGGAGGGGAAGAAGGTGATATGTCGGGGGAGTGGGGAGTGGATAGGTGGAAAAGAAGATAGGCAGGTAGGACAAGTCATGGGGACAGTGCTGAGCTAGAAGTTTGGAATTGGGGTGAGGTGGGGGAAGGGGAAATGAGGAAACTGTTGAAGTCCACATTGATGCCCTGGGGTTGAAGTGTTCCGAGGCAGAAGATGAGGCGTTCTTCCTCCAGGCGTCCGGTGGTGAGGGAGTGGCGGTGAAGGAGGCACAGGACCTCCATGTCCTCGGCAGAGTGGGAGGGGGAGTTGAAATGTTGGGCCACGGGGCGGTTTGGTTGATTGGTGCGGGTGTCCCGGAGATGTTCCCTAAAGCACTCTGCTAGGAGGCATCCAGTCTCCCCAATGTAGAGGAGACCGCATCGGGAGCAAAGGATACAATAAATGATATTGGTGGATATGCAGTTAAAACTTTGATGGATGTGGAAGGCTGCTTTAGGGCCTTGGATGGAGGTGAGGGAGGAGGTGTGGATGCAGGTTTTGCAATTCCTGCAGTGGCAGGGGAAGGTGCCAGGATGGGAGGGTGGGTTGTAGGGGGGCGTGGACTTGACCAGGTAGTCATGGAGAGAACGGTCTTTGCGGAAGGCGGAAAGGGGTGGGGAGGGAAATATATCCCTGGTAGCGGGGTCTGTTTGGAGGTGGCGGAAATGTCGGCAGATGATTTGGTTTATGCGAAGGTTGGTAGGGTGGAAGGTGAGCACCAGGGACGTTCTGTTCTTGTTACGGTTGGAGGGGTGGGGTCTGAGGGCGGCGGTGCAGGATGTGGACGAGATGCGTTGGAGGGCAACTTTAACCACATGGGAAGGGAAATTGCGGTCCCTAAAGGAGGCCATCTGGTGTGTTTTGTGGTGGAACTGGTCCTCCTGGGAGCAGATATGGCAGAGGCAGAGGAGTTGGGAACACGGGATGGCATTTTTACAGGAGGTAGGGTGGGAAGAGGTGTAATCCAGGTAGCTGTGGGAGTCGGTGGGTCTGTAAAAAATGTCGGTGTCAAGTCGGTCGTCATTAATGGAGGTGGAGAGGTCCATGAAGGGAAGGGAGTTGTCAGAGATGGTCCAGGTAAATTTAAGGTCAGGGTGGAATGTGTTGGTGAAGTTAAGGAATTGCTGAACCTCCTCGTGGAAACACGAGGTGGCGCCAATGCAGTCATCAATGTAGCAGAGGAAGAGGTGGGGAGTGGTGCTGGTGTAATTACGGAAGATGGACTGTTCTACGTAGTCAACAAAGAGACAGGCATAGCTGGGGCCCATGGCTACCCCTTTGGTCTGGACGAAGTGGGAGGATTCGAAGGAGAAATTGTTAAGGGTAAGGACCAGTTCGGCCAAACGAATGAGAGTGTCGGTGGAAGGGTACTGTTGGGGACGTCGGGAGAGGAAGAAACGGAGGGCTTGGAGTCCCTGGTCTTGGCGGATGGAGGTGTAGAGGGACTGGATATCCATGAGTGATGGATGCAGATTCAGTAAAAAAATTCCAAAAAGTAAAATGGATAAATAGTTTGAGAAAGAAAAATTATCGGAATATAGGAAAGGGGTGTAACTAATTAGATTATTCTTTGAGAGGGCTGGCACAGACTCAGTCTGCTAAATAACCTCATTCTGTTCTATACTGTTCTATAATTCAATCATTAGATGACATAATGTTCAAAATACGGGGTACATTGGCTGCTCTGCAATCCCAAAATGTTTTCATTTCTGAGGCTCAGAACATAGAATACAAAAGTAGGAACAGGCTGTTTGGCTCCTTGAGGTTTTTATTCAGTCACGAGATGTGGCTGCAACTGACAGGGCCAACATTTATTGTGATTGCTGATTACCTTTGAGAAGATGTTGTTGAGCTGCCTTCATGAATCGATGCAGTTCATGTGCTGTAGGTAGACCCACAATGCTCTTCGGGAAGGAATTCCAGAATTTTGACCCAGCAACAGTGAAGGTGCAATAATATATTTCCAAGTCAAAATGGTGAGAGGCTTGGAGGGGAACTTGCAGGTGATCATATTCTCAAGTATGTGCTGCCCTTGTCCCTCTGGATGGTAGTGGTCATGGGTTTGAAAGGAGCTATCTAAGCAGCTTTGGTAATTTATCTGCAGTGCATCTCATAGATAGTACACAGCACTGCAACTGTGGATGTTGTGCCAATCAAGCGGGCTGCTTTATCTTGGATGGTGTCAAGCTTCTTGAATATTGTTGGAGCTGCATCCATCCTGGCATCACACGCTTCACTTGTGCTTTTAGATAGTAGACAGACTTTGGAGAGTCAGAAGGTGAGTTACTCACTGCAGTATTCATAGCCTCTGACTTGTTTTTGCGGTACAATCTAAATGTATTACAACCTCACTGTATGTACATGGCTAGTCCAGTTCAGTTTTTGGTTAATGGTTACCCAGGAGGTTGACAGTAGGGGATTCAGTGATGGTAATGCCATTGAATATAAAGAGGTGATGGTTAGATTGTCTCAATAGAGATGGTCATTGCTTGACACTTATGCAGTGGGAATAGTACTTGCTACTCTACAGCCCAAGCCTGGATATTGTCCAGGCCTTGCTGCTTTTGGGCATGCATTACTTCGGTATCTGAGGAATCCTGAATGGTGCTGAACATTGTGCAATCTGCCCTTATGGTGGAGGGAAAGTCATTGATGAAGCAGCTGAAGATAGTTGGGTCCAGGACACTACCCTGAGGAACTCCTGAAGAGATGTCCTGGATCTGAGATGACTGACCTCGAACAACCACAACCATCTTCCTATGTGCCAGATATGACAACAACCAGAGGAGAGTTTGCCTCCTGATACCCATTGATTCCAGTTTTGCTAGGACTCCTTGATGCTACAATTGGTCAAATGCAGCCTTGATGTCAAAGGCAGTCAGTCTTGTGTCTGTTAAGCCTGCTATGCCATTCACCTAGGTCATGGTCAATCATTTATCTCAATGCCTTTTTTCCACGTGCTTCCTATAGTCCTTGTCATCCTCAATATTTAAAAGTCTATCAATCTCTGTCTTGAACATTCTCAACGATTGAGCTGAACCATCCATCTGGTGTAAAGGTCTCCAAAGATTCACTACCACCTGAGTAAATAAATTTCTCTGTATCTCAGTTCCATCTGATTGTCCTTCATTCTGAGGTTGTGTCGTCCCTGGATTGCCTGACAAAAGGTTCCTGAATTTGGTGGTGAAAGAGTGTTATCCATCAGATGAGAGGAAAAAAACAGCCAGAGCAGGAGTGATAGGACACCGAGAATTTGCTTGTTTTGTGGAAAAAGAGCAGTCATATTATGTGAGGATGCAGCAGTGATTTTCACGAACACAAAGGATGTCTGGAAGGCCTGGCTATTGTGTAATTGTTGTTACTTGCAGTGCTTGTTCTCATGGATCATAGGATACCTACAGTGTGGAAACAGGCCATTTGGCCCAACAAGTCCACACTGACTCTCTGAAGAGCATCTCACCTAGACTCACCCTCTCTACCCTTTCCCTGTAACACCACATTTCCCATGGCTAATCCACCAAAACGACACATTCCTAGTCATTTTGGGCAATTTCCCACAGCCAATCCGCCTAGCCTGCACATCTTTGGACTGTGGGAGGAAACCAGAGCACCCAGAGGAAACCCCTACAGAGACGGGAAGAATGTGCAAACTCTACACAGACAGTCGCCTGAGGGTAGAATCAAACCTGGGTCCCTGGCACTATGAGGCAGCAGTGCTAACCACTGAGCCACCATGCCATCAATGTTCTGCTCAATGAGTACTTATTATGCAAACCTACACTATTGGAGGTCACTCAATCAATTCTGGAGATCAAAGGTAAATGAATTAGTATACTATCACACAATGAAAGCCATACAATGATTAACCCTGCTCTCAAACTTTGCACTCAATATTTCAGCATTCCTTGCCTCTTAGCTTGAAACGCAAGGAATAAATACAAAGTGAAGGCTCAGGTATGATCCAATAGAGGTCTTCAAAATAGTAAGGAGTTTTAACGGTAGACATATGGGCATTCTTACTTATTAGGTATACAAGACCACAAGGTATAAAATAAGGTAGATACCAACATATCAAATTCAGGAGAAGATTCTATACCCAGGAAATGGTGAGAAATTTAAACTTGCTATCACAGGGAGTGGTTGAGGTGAATAGTGCAGGCACATTGAAGGGAAGAGTAGATAAGCATGCAAAAGGAAAGGGAAGCCAAAGATATGCTTAATAGCTGTGATCAAGTAGGGTGGGAGGAAGTAAGTGCAAATATTAGTATAGACCAATCGGGTTGAATAGCCTGTTAGTGCCACTGAATAATTCCACTGTAATTATTATGTATTTTGCTAAATTAAAAATAAAGTTTTATGAAGTTTAGTGACAGTTTCTTACCTTGACTGCCACCAAGAGTAGCGAGCCTAAATATTTCCTGGTATGTAAGCCTTTCATAATTGGAAGATTGAAAGCCCAGAATTTTGGTCACATCAATTGCAGCTCGCATGGCATTAAGTACAGACGGAGAGTAACCACCTGAAACATCTAAAACAGATATTAATAATAGTTAGCATAGACCTGTAAAAATAGCTCAGTGACTACATGAGAGGATATCTTTTATATTTCCACCAAAAACCAACATGTACCAAGGTGGTGGGTGATCTTGGTAGGTGAGACAGGCAACTGGATATGGGATTTGTCCTGCTATCTCCCTACTTCACTTTTCGACACCACCCCCTCCCTGGTTGCAAACACTGGTTGGACATGTTCCTGGAAGTGTCATCACTGTCATTCTCCAGTTACCAATACATACTCCCAATGGGAGACAACATGTACCCGATTGCAAATACTCAACCATGTGTGGACTTCCCTCAAACATGGAAGGGGCAAAGTTATGTATCACTAGGATCCATTTCCAAGGTGTGCTTTGGAATGTCTTGAAAGGTGCCATAGAAATATAAGCTCACCCTTCTCTTCCTTCATTCGCTCATTCCCCCATTCCAGCTACCTGTCGTTCTCTCATCTCTCCTTTCTTTCTTTCCTCTGAATACCTGATGGAGGTTTGGGAGCTTGCCCTGAGGCCATTAAATAAATTTGAATGAAGAGGCTAAACTTTTTCTCCCACCTGAACTCCTGTTAACGACATTGGATGTTTTATTATGTCTAAGTGCTACCTTCTCGTTGTCTCAGCCTTTTGATTATAGCTGGAAGATAAACCTCAGTCATCCACCTCCAACACCCTGTCTGCACTGAGGCTAATGACTGTTTATGCTTCTTGCACTCCCAATGCTCCTTTATCCTACCTTAACATCCCCCCCCCCCCACTTCTCCTACCCAGATACAGTCATCTGGGGGTGAGCAGACAAACATTGGCTCTGATAGAAGGTCCCAAGACAAAATTGTATTTCCTTTCTTGATCAGAATCACTCACAGCAGCCCAGAGAGGCAAGGATATGTACTAGAACAATCTCTAAATTCCTGCTCTCTGACACTTGAGATCTATTTAAGGAGCCTCCAGGCAGGGAAGATCAATTAAAACTGTTAGAAAACTGCAACTAGGTTGATTTTCCCTCTAACCAGAGTAATTGCTATCTGCTGTGATACCAGAAGAACTGGCATATCTAACTATAGGTAACTTTGTGCACCAATATACCAGCAGATCTCAGCTTTGACCCAGTCATGACGTACCAGGTAAACTTGATTTTGTTGTGATTTTGCAGGTAACTTGTGGACTTGAGACTGGGTGCCTGGTTCAAACGTACCCACTCATTCTCACAGCCTGTCACGCTCACTCACTCAGTCAACACCCTCAATCATTTAATCACTCAACCTCACTGAGCCACTCACCTAACTGACTTACCCTCAGTCACCAACACCGTCAATGAATACTAGGCGACAGGGGAGTGGCACTAGGACCAGGCCAGCTCTGGAAGGGGTGATGGGGGAGTAGGTTGACAGCCCCAGGGAGTGAGGGTAGATGTTGGAGGGACTGGTGGAGAGGCCTGAAACATGTGGCCAACAGTGTCCGGGTACACTTTCAGAGACAGTGCCTGGCCGGGGGGAAGGGGAAAGGAAGTAGAGATGCAGGGTCAGTGATTGCAGCCACAGGACCATTTACTTTCAGTTCAGTAACTGGCTGCTGCTGGTGAGACAAAGATAGCACCGGTTGCGGAAACCTCCCTCCCTCTACCTCAGTTCCCAAAGCCCATTGGTTGGCAGTTGGTTTGGTGCAAGTGGTGATCCCCTGTCCACAGCATGGAATCAGATTTCCTGCTGTGTCTGTGCATCCAGGTTGAGTGAAACTAAGAGCTGAATGATTGGTGCAGATGGCACTCAGTGGGGACAACCTGGAAGGGGCAGTAATGGCCTTGTGGTATTATTGCTGGACTGTTAATCCAGAGACCCAGAAATGTTCTGGGAACCAACGTTCAAATCCTGCCATGGCAGTTGTGTAATTTGAATTCAGTAAAATCTGGGAGTAAGGTCCTAATTGTGATTGTGAATCCATTGTCAATTGTTGGGAAAAACTCATCTGGCTCACTAATGTCCTTTAGCGAAGGAATCTGCCATCCTTACCTGGTCTGGCCTACATGTAATCCAAGACCCACAGTAATGTGGTTGACTCTGGGCTATTAGGGATGGGCAATAAATGCTGGCTTGGCCAGCGATGCCCTCATCCCAAAAATGACCACTCTTTGGGCGGTCCAAAACCAACTGAAGGAGTTGACCCTGACTGAGTGTTGCAGACTGTCACATTCCAAGGTCCAGGACTACGTGTTGAGGGACGCGCTGAAGCTTGGGGCAGCTGCCGCCAAGGCACGGTGGAGAAAGACCACCATGTAACATCTGCCTGCCTAAGAAGAACAGGGCTGTGGGCTCTGTTGGCGCCTCAGCAGAAGAGCTGGATAGTAAATGTACAGACTTGTATATAGGAAAAATAAATTTTAATGTCTGTATGTAAAGCAATGTAATGTGTGCACAAGAATGGCATGAGAAATTGTATAGAGATCCAAATAATTTCATGAATAAAGTTTATTTTTGAAATTAAAAAAAAGAATTTTTTAAAAATGTGAATGAGAAAGGAAGAGGGAGAGGGAGAAAGAGAGAGGGAGATATGGAAGGAGATGGAGATCTAAGGAGGTCGGGAGGGAGGAAGGGCAAGAGAGGGGAAGAAAGCAGAGAGACAGTGAAGGAGGGAGGAAGAGAGAGGGAATGGGAAGAGAGAGTGTGGGAGGGAGTGAGGGAAGAAGTGGGGGGACAAAGAGAGGGAGAGATGCTGAGAGAGGGAGGGAGGAAGGAAGACAGAGGGAGAGAGAAGTTTGAGTCTGCAATCAATTTTCAAAATCTGCAGTTAAGTATATTTTGTTGGTAGTAATTTGTGGCAAAATACAATATGGAGGAAGGAAAAAGTGGTTTCATTAATTACCAATCCATAAAGACCTGCATAATGGTGGAGATGTTCATGACGTTTCCTTGTATTTTCTTTGCAGAAGTTAGTGAAGAAGACAGGGATGGTAGGGAGGGATGAGAGGGTTCCAGTGGAATTCTGGGCCAGTGTGTAGTAGGATACTTGGAGCCCCAAGGCAATGGTTGACCAGAACCAACGTGAAAAATCCAAAAGTGGAAATTGCCAAAGTGGAATATCTCAACCTAATAAATGTCAAATACTGTAGATGCTGGAAATCTGGGACAAACACAGAAAGTGCTGCAGAAATGCTGCAAGTTTGGCAGCATCTGTGGAGAGGGGGAAATAGTTAACATTTCAAGTCTGGTATCTTCATATCTCAAATACATTCTTATTAAGAAGCAACAATATTTAAAAAGCACAAGATCTTTTACATACCAGTTCCTAGTCCTATTTTCACTTGGTGATGCAAAGCATTTCGGACATCAAATAAGCCACTGCCAAGTCTAAAAGATAAAAAGAAAGAGGACTAATGTCTCCATATCCTTGATGAACAAGTTCAGCTTCCACACTGGGTTTTATAATGCATAGACTTGAATGTAATCTTCACATCAACTGAGTTCTAAGGAAGCATCCCTCAGCCTGAAGTGTTAACTTTGATTTTTCTCCACAGATGCTGCCAGACCTGTTGAGCTTTTCCAGCAACTTCTATTTTTCTTTCTGATTTCCGGGATATACAGTTCTTCTGGCTTTTATCACAATGGTACATCCAACTCTTGTCCAATAAAAACAGTAGGGAATTCAAAAGAAACTTCTTTCCTTTGAAAGTCTTGAGAATGTGGAACTCACTTCCGTTGGGAGTAATTGAGGTGAGTACTTGAGATGCCTTTAAGGGGAACTGAGGCAAAAATCTGAGGTGAGAGGAATAGGAAGATGTGCTGAGTAAGTGAGATAAGGTGACGAGAGGGAGTGCCGGAGAAGGTTAGTGTGGAGCATTAATTCCTGTCTTGGACAAATTACCTGTTTCTGATGGAATTCTGTGTAAAAAGGCAGCCAAAAAAATTGCCAAAATTTAAAATCTTTGAAATTCTAGACCTGCATCCCTAATTGGAATTTCTAATCATCAGGAAATGGGAGAGGTGGGATCAAGCTTCTACGATCCCGCACAAAGCAACCATTGTGAAGTTCTGGTCTGAGAGGACCCTCTCTACCAAATCTCCATGTATCCATGAGACAGGGGGGTCATAGGACACAGCCAGAGAAAGCTGGGATTCAGCCTTGCCAATTCCAATGTTCTTCCACTAGAAGCAAAATTTTGCATTTCTTGTGCACCATTCATTACCACAGGACAACCTGAACTGCTTTACAGCCAAGCAAGTCCTTCTTGAACAGCTGTAATCACTGCTGTAATGTAGCAAACTCAGCAGCCAGTTTACGCACAATAAGCTTTCAAAGACAGCAATGTGATGATGACCAGAGATTCTGTTTGTTCAGGTTGGCCAGGACACACTAGGAACTCCCCTAGCTTTCTTCAGAATGCTGGCCATCTGAAGGGTCTGAAGTGATTTGGTTTAATGTCCCACCAGCAAGTGGCACCTCAGACATTGTAGCACTCCCTTTAGTCCGCACTAGAAGGTTTGTCCTGGATTTTGTGCTTAAGGGACCACAATGCTAAGATTTACAACAGGAATATATCTGGCCCAGATTACTGTGGTTGTATACTTACGAGATGTTTGAATTTGGACAGTGTGAAATGGCTGCTCCTTTTTTTTGGAAGACTTTCAGCTCATCGTTGGAGAGGTATACTCCATGTGCCATGATTGTCTGCATGAAAACATCATGTGACAGCCAGTTAATGACCAAAAGCTCATTTAACTACAATCAGCAATCTGGGAGATATCCAGGTGAAGGTATATAAGAGAACAGAGAGATTGATTACGCAACTGGAGAGACAAGAATAAGACTACATATATGGTGAGAGAATAGAGGGGATGTAGTTAGCCACACCACAAAGGATCACGAGTATCTTCCTCCATTAGAGAGAAACAATAGATCAAATATAGCTGGAGGGGTACCAAGTGTCAGGAATGGGGAGGAGGCAGGACCTTCAAGAAATATAGACAAAACAGGGTTTGAACCTACACTGTTAACTTTATCCTGGACCACACTCTAGTCATCTAACTGAGCTAATCAACTTCCAAAACCAGAAGAGAGACAAGGACAAACAGTGAAAGGAGTAGAGAGAGAGAAAAAGATAAAGAGAAAGAGAGAGAGAGAGAGAGATAGGCTAAAAGTATGGAAACCATCTCTTTACATAAAGCCAAAATGGAAAATTGCTGGATTATAGGAGAGCGATTATAGGCTTCGTTGAATGGCCCCTTCAATGGACCAGTACAGACATACTGGATTGAATAGCCTCCTTCTGTGATGAATCATTGTATAATTCTATGACAGGATGATATCAGGAAAAGACCATGTAATCCATCTGGTCTCAACTCCACAACCGTGTTGCATTATGTGCCATAATACATATGCTCAGACCCAATCAAAGTTCTTGGTAAAGAAACTGATTAATAAAGTCAAGTCAACTGGGGAATGAAAACTCTGAGTAATTTATCTCCAATTCCAAACACCTCCCCTACCCCCACCTCGCCCCCCCCCCCCCCACCCCCCACCACCACAGCATGTCCCTGGCCCCACCCTTCCCCTGGACAATACAGAATCAGTCCAGGACAGTCCTTTTTGAGAAGGTCATGTCTATCTAATCAGAAACAGACCTGTCCCTAATAATAAATATGTAAAACCAAGACAAGCAGAAGACTAGACATGAATAGGAGCAGCCAAAACATAAAAGACAACTTGAAAAAGTGCAATGTGACAGGAAATCAGCATGCATTGCTTGAAATAGTTTGTTCCATTGTTGATGAATAGTGTGAGCAGTGTGAAAACCTGCACAGGTCATTATAGCACCATCACCTTCACAGGCATTGCTTTACTGTGAACAAATTGACACACATTTCTCTCTCTTGTTTTAACATCATATTCTGGTGAATATAATATAATAAGACAGAATCTGGGTGAAGGGAGTCGGGGGATGATGGAAGGGGAAACAGGGATGAGGGGGCAGGAGTAGTAGGTAGAGGTAAAGGGCCTATGTTTGTTCCCCGCTCCTATGTTCCTATGAATTATGCAAAACTTGAGGGTAGGTTCTGACTAGGCCTTGGTACCATCACTTTCTCTGCTTTTCAAAATAACTCCCAGGGTGGCAGATGGAGGGAGGGCGTAGGAGGTGATGCATCTCTCATTGAATGTCCCCCATTCACCACCCAGAACTGGTGCTCCAATAAAAGAAAACAAAATTGAGATTTAGTTTGCTATCTCACCCCTCACAACATGTTGCAGCCACTTAAATATTTCTGGACTTCCATCACCATTATGACATAGCTAATGCATCAGACAATTTGTGCACAGCCAGGCCTCATAAACATAATAGTATTAATGGTCAAAAGGGGTGGCACGGTGGCTCAGTGGTTAGCTCTGTTGCCTCACAGCATCAGGGGCCTAGGTTTGATTCCTGCCTCGGGCCTCTATTCAACCCAACTGGAAGGACAGACAGGACTCTGATTCAAAAACTGTGACAGTGTAGCACTTCTTCAGCATTGCGCTGTGAGCATCAAGTACTTAGGTGTTTGGAGGAGGATTTGAATCCATAGTTTTGAGTTGGAGACACAAGGGCTATTTGCTAAGCTCAGGCTGACATCTAAACAGCAGAAATAGCTGGAACCCCCACGTCTGTCCTCGAGCTGAATTACTGGGCCTGTCGTCAGACATACGAGCTTAGAGTACAAGCACATGAAGGACAACAGTTGTTTTAAGAACTGCTCCAAGTGATTGTTTGAAGAAGAAGAATGTGGCATCGCGCACTAACCTTATCATTCAAGAGACTGTGTCTGTCATAAACATCAGTATAATTCTTGCATTCTGGAAACAAACTCTTCACAAGCTCCACTTCGGCACGGGACTCACTTATGTGACTCTGGTTATATAAAAAAAAACAAGCTTATTTGTTTCTTGATGCTGCAATGAAATTCTTCAGTCTCTGAAGGACATTTTGTGAACGTTAAAAGATAGTACAACCTCTGCAAAAAGGTTGTTTTAACAAACTTTTCCTATCATTGGTTTTGTTATATAAGAGGTTGGGCTCTGAAGAAATTAATGCCAAACATTGAAATGAGCACTACTCAATATGGTGTACCATACAGACTTGGGTGAGAGAACAGCTCTGGATCTCAGAGGACTTACCATCAAGATCCCCCTCACAGTCTGAGTAACAATGTCCAGCATTTCAATGTAACTTGCTATAATGCAATAAATCACATATTGTCAAAGACAACATAATTGCATTAAAATATCTGGTGGCTTTCTTCTCTACAGTAGATAAGTTATGCATTTTAGATCCTAATCTAACAGGTGAATGGTGGCAACAAATGTACCTGTTGACCCATTTACTGATGTATCTGCAGTGAACATCCATCACATAACACGGTAAGCAGTGGTGAGCTTAGAGCAAATCTCTTCATATGCAACATTAAGAAGGCTACTGACAATGGGCCAAGGTATATGACCATTTAGGGACTGGCATGCTAAATGGGGCATGAGCCATATGACATCCTCACCACTTTAGCCCAGATTAAACGGTCTCACCTAGAAAATGGTTTGCAACTTTACATAATTTATACTGAAGTGTAAGACAACAGAACAAGCTCGTGTGTTGCCGTGTTACATAACAGTACAACTGCTCTGGAAATGGGGTGACCATCACCAGCAGAGATCATGTCAGAGGGTAAGTGAGAATGATGGTGCCAAACTACAACCTTTTGAAATGCCCTGAGATGATGGAAACACTTCATAACAAAGAATGCAGACTTAAAATGGTGCATGATGAGCAGGCAGGTGCAGAGCTACTTCATCCACGTGTAGGACAAAAGGTCAGAGTCATACACTCCACAAAGGGAACTTGGTTACGTGCAAAGGTACCTCAAGTCTTCAGTGAGCCTAGATCTTATGAAATCACATCCGATGGAGCAATATTGTGAAGGGACTGAAGCCAGTTAAAGGAGGTACATGGTAAATAATCCAGACATGGATGGTGTGATGGAACACTATGGCAGCAATCAACATGATGATATGATGGCAGACCAAAAACAGCCAAAGACAAAATCCACACTTCCAGAAAGTAACGTTATAACAAGGTCTGGAAATGTCAGCAGACCACTAAATGAAATATGATCATTTAGACTTTTGTGCTTATAAATTTTACAATCCATATTTCTACACAAATAATTTTGCTATTATCCAAAGTTTATGTGTTTTCACTTGTTGCACTTGAGAGTTATCTTTGGAAAGGAAGAAGATGAGTGCTATCACTTTAAGAGTGATCAAGAGACTAAACATGCAGATGAGGGAAGTGCCTTAACATCATTACAAGGTCAGGACCAATAATCACTCTGCGTTGTAGCACTTTAGGCAAAGGATGAGCCGCGAGATTACTACCTTATTATTTAACCACACCAGAGACTTTTGATATTTTTTAAATCAACCCGTTCAGGTGTGCACACATCCTGAGCAGATGAAAATTGAACCCTACACCTTCTGACCTAGAATTAGGGACACTGCCACTGTACTCTAAAACTCCACTAGCGATCTTCATGTAGGCAAAAAAGTATGCACAACATTTAGTTAGCAAGAGTACAGGTTTTAAGGAGCATCCTAAAAAAGAGGGAAGTAGAGAGGAATAGAGTTTTATAGTTGAATTTCCAGAGCTTAAAGTCTCAACAACTGAAGGTACAGCCATCAGTGGTGGAACAATTAAAATCAGACATGCACAAGAGGCCAGTCTGGGAAGCACAGAAATCTCAGATCTAGTGGGGTCACTAGATGCTACAGAGATAGGGAAGGGAGAGGCCATGTGTTGTGGCAGACCTGGAATAAATGTAGATCAACGAGCACACAGATGATAGGTGAATAGAACTTGCTCCAAAGTAGGATACGGACAGCAAACATTTTGAATGAATTCACAATATGGTGAGGGGAAAGTGGGAAATTAGGATTACTTTGAAATGATCAAGTCTAGACATAACAAAGAAATGGAAAATAAGATATAAGCAGCCTGAAACTGGTGATATAGCAGAGGTGGAAGAAGGTAGTCTATTACTTACTTGTGACATCTATATGATTAATGTACAGAACAAGAGAACTAATTCTGTGGAACTCATTCAATTTTTCCATCTGAGATTAACATAGCTCTTAGAATGCTGTTAGCAGAAATTTTGAAATTGACGTGAATGCAAATGGTTGATGATCATTGCGTTTAGTGTGAAATTACAAAGTGCGTAGAGTAAATAAAGAAAATTTGATATCAAGACTGAAGGATTGATAACCATATCAGACAGAGGAAGCAGAGGTAACATGAGGAAAGCCCTTTTCTTTTGTGCAAATCTGGTTAGGATTTGGAATGCACTGCCTACTGGTGAAGATAAATGCACCAAAACCTTTAAAAAGGGAACTGGGTGCATTTTGACATTAAAAATGGCAAGGTGATGGGAAAAGAATCAAGGCCTGGGACAAACTAGATTGCTCCTTGAAAGAGGCTTTACAGAATCAATGGGACAAATAGCTGCCTTTTATGCTGTAATAACCTAAACTTTTATAAATGTCCAGTTTAAACAGGCACATTTTAAGGTTATAATGTCATTGCTATCATCACAAATGCACTTTTTTTTTGTACACTTTAGTTTGAACATGCCTCAGCCATAGATTATGGTATAAAATAAAAAATCAGGATTTGCTTCATTTGTTCCTTCAGATACTAGAATTGAATGTTTAAACTACTCACATTTGCAGCAGGAAAGTAAGATACCAACAGTTTTTTGAAACACATTAAGTTCTATAATGGCAGTACCTGAATATGCAAACCCTCAGAGCTTGCATATGACCCCAACTGTTGCATTAATTCAGAAGAGCAGCTAGGCACAAAACGAGGAGTCACAATGGGTTTTACCAGAGGATACTGAAATAAAAAAGAGGCAAACACTTGCATGTAGCTCTGTTAACTCAAACACACACACAGTGAGGAAAATCATCTCCTAAAAAGGTACATTTTTGAAGTACATTTTTCAACAACAATTCAAACTAAAAATGCTGAAATTATTTGGCAGGTCAGGCAGAATCTGTTGAGAGAGAAGCAGAGTTAATGCTTTTGATCTTTCATCTGACCTAGAAAACGTTAGAAACAATAACAGGGTCTTGAGGAGATATGAATGGGAATCGCAGAACCACTAACAGCACATGATGTTTGAAAAACAGGGGAGAAGGTTCTGGTCTGAGATTGAACTCAAAGTTGAGTCCACAAAGCTGTAAAATGTCTCATGGAAGGATGAGGTCATTTTGCTTGAGCTTCTGTTGGATTTCTCTGGAACAGCAAATGAGGCCAAAAACAAAGAGATCAGAATGGGTGTGGATGGGAAATTAAAATGACAGAGGACTGAAAGCTCAGGGTCAAACTTGAAGAGTGAATGGATGTGTTCTGTAAGACGGCCCCCTCCCAATCTGTCTTGGTCTCCCCCATGTATTGGGGAGGACATCATAAAAAGGGAATATGCTATTCTAATGTACTATTTATACTTAGTGTTTGCCAATCTCCCAAGTGCAGTCAGTTCATGTGATTTTAAATCAGGACTAAGCATCTTTGGCAAGGTGGCTCAGTGCTTAGCACTGCTGCCTCACAGTGCCAGCGACCATGGTTGAATTCCAGCCTCAGGCAACTGGCTGTGTGGAGTGCACACATTCTCCCTGTGCCTGTGTGGGTTTCCTCCCACAGTCCAAAGACATGCAGGTAAGGTGAATTGGCTATGCTAATTTGCCCATGGTGTTCAGGTAAATATAAGGTAGGAGGAATGGGTCTGGGTAGGTTATGCTTCAGAGGGTCGGACCTGTTGGGCTGAAGGGCCTGTTTCCACATTGTAGGCATTCTATATTATCTCCTTCTGCCTTGCACCATCATCTCTGTGGATATTTATTTTCTTGTGACTTCCAGACTATTATGGAGCTACCCTTTTCTTTTCCCTGCACACTTTTAATCTCCTATTCCGTCTCTGTATGAGGTTAAAACGTCTTATAGTTCTTTTTCTAGTTCTGATGAGAGGTTATCAAGCTGCAATCATAGGGTCATACAGCTTGAAAACAAACGTTTCAGCCCAACTCATCCATGCTGACCAGATTTCCTAAAGTGAACTAGTCCCATCTGCCCGCACCTGGCCAATACCCTTCTAACCCCTTCTAATCCATGTATCTGTCCAAATATCTTTTAAAAGTTGTAATTGTACCCGCCTCTAACACTTCCTTTGGCAGTTCATTCTATATACACTCCGCGCTCTGTGTGAAAAAGTTGCCCTTCAGGTCCTTTTAAATCTTCCCCTCTCATCGTAAACCTGTGCCCTCTAGTTTTGGACTCCCCTTCCGTGGGGAAAAGATCTTGGCTATTCATCTTATCTATGCCCCTCATGATTTTATAAACCTGAGTAAGGTCAATGATCAACCACAAAGGATGAACTCAGATTTCTCCAGTTTCCTCATTTCCCCTCCCCCCCACCTTGTCTCAGTCCCAACCCTCGAACTCAGCACCGCCTTCCTAACCTGCAATCTTCTTCCTGACCTCTCCGCCCCCACCCCCACTCCGGCCTATCACCTTCACCTTGACCTCCCTCCACCTATCGCATTCCCAACGCCCCTCCCCCAAGTCCCTCCTCCCTACCTTTTATCTTAGCCTGCTGGACACACTTTCCTCATTCCTGAAAAAGGGCTGATGCCCGAAACGCCGATTCTCCTGTTCCTTGGATGCTGCCTGACCTGCTGCGCTTTTCCAGCAACACATTTTCAGCTGAGGTCAATGATCAGCCTGCTACGCTCCAGGGAAAAAGGACCCAGCCTGTTCAGCCTCTCCTTATAGTTCAAACCCTCCAGTCTTGGTAAGATCTCGTAAATCATTCTTATACCCTTTCCAGTTTAATAATGTTTTTTCCTATGAGTCCCATGGTGAAGCTGCTCCAGTTTGGAGATTGGTGCTTTCTGATTGGGCCTTTTGCCTCGGGAACCTAACAGCACTTTTCAATAATCAGAATACCTGATGATGACCTCATAGAAAGCCTTATGATTGCAATGCAAGAAACCAGTCAAGTATATCAGAGTCTGGATCTACTCCTAATCCATAATTCACGTCAAAGTTGGTAAGATTCTGTTCTTTGGCTTCGATTTTCTCTCTAGAGATGCTGCCAGACCCAGAGAATATTTCCAGCATTTTCTATTTTTATTTCAGATTTCCAGCATGTATTTTATTCTGCTTTGACTCTAAAGTTTGCACCAAATTAAACTGTACACTGACATTTCCAATTGCTCAGACATTTTAAATATTGAGTCTAAAAGGGCTTGGCTTACCTCCCGCCCGGTTAGTTCAGCAACAAATCTGTGAATGACAACAAAAGGTCAATGCCAGCATCTTATATTGCTGTGTATAATGTAAGATATACCTTGAGCATCCAGGAACACATTACTACAAGTGAAAACATTTCTTAAGTCACAAGATACCATTGATTATTGAATTTAGCACACAAATAATGCTCAGGAATAAATTCAGAGACCTACCACAGTGAGAATATTTTGAATGGGCTAATGACAGTCTTGAAAACAACATACCCAACTATATAGTGTTCATGCTGTAGCTAAATGTGCTACAAAACACCTTTATGAATGGATGATTTTTGATTGTCCTATGCCCTAAACTGTGGAATTCCCTCCCTAAACTTCCTCTTAACTGACTTAATATGTTCCTTAAAAACTATCACAATGAAATTATTGGTCACCTGTCTTAATAGTGCATTGTGTGGCTCAGTATTAATTTTTTTGTTTGATAAGGGTCCTGTGGAGTATGAGTTGATAATGTGTTGCTGGGAAAAGCACAGCAGGTCAGGCAGCATCCGAGGAGCAGGAAAATCGACGTTTCGGGTCGGAGCCCTTCATGAAAAGCTCTGGCCCAAAACGTCGATCTTCCTGCTCCTCGGATGCTGCCTGACCTGCTGTGCTTTCCCAGCAACACACTATCAACTCTGACCTCCAGCATCTGCAGACCTCACTGTCTCCTGTGGAGTATGGCTTATCTCTACATGTCTTTAAATACCCAAAGGCTTACAGAAGGCTCATCTACCTAATGCAACTGCCAACCTCATTCTGATTCTGTGGAAAACATCAGAAATCCAAGGGCAACAAAAAGTGACTCCCTTTGTTACTTTTCCTTGTGTTTTCTTTGTCCCCTCTCGTATCCAATTGTTTTTTGCTCTTTATTTTTGTTTCTCTGCTGGATTTGAGTCAGATTTGCACCCCTTCTTCCTCCATCATTCTTTTTCCTTTCTCAAAGATTCAATCTCCCTGGTTAAGGAATATGATGTTGGTCCCAGTGAAAGAGCCTTACCTTTTTGTTTCAACCACAGATTCGCACAACTTTTCCTTGTACTCAGGAAACAAGTCATTAAGGTCCATACAAACTTTACCTACAAAAGCACGCTGGCCCAAATTATCTGTGCAACACAAAAGAAAGTCCACATTGTGTACTCACAGTTTTGTAACAAGCAAAAATGTCTACCACTTTGTAGTAATTTGATGCAGTCATGTCTGTTGCACTCTGATTAACAGTAAAAGAGTTCTGTTGAAAAGACCACATTGAGCTTTTCTACAGGACACTACAGAAGATTGTTGTCTTATATAATTCTATAATATAATTACATAATTACATTTAATCATTTATCAACTAAAGTGCTTCAAATAAATACATACTAATTTTCAGTTAAATTATTAAATAAACAACTTCTTCACTGTGATTTGTGGCTCAGTCTATACCAATCTTGTCTCTATGTTAGAGGCTGCTGTCTCAGATTTCACTCCAGCTCTTCAAGCACGTAATCTAGACTGATACTCCATCTCAGTGCTGCAATTCAGAGATGCCTTCTTTCAGATGAGATATTGGACTGAGACCCTGGGTAGATGTATATAAAAAAACCTGTTGCACTAGTTCAAAGATGATCAGAAGAAATTTCATCATGTCCCTGCTAAAAATCAAACAAAGTCACGAAAACTTTCCTGGGGTCATTCCTGCTTGTGGAAAATTGCTGTGTATAATTTGGCTGCATTAGAACATTACAACAGTAGCTACGGTTTAAAAGTGCTTCATTAACTTTGGAGTGTTATAGGATACTAGCAAAGGCAGTATATACATGTGAGTTTTTCTTCTTAAATAGCTGTCTGGTAATACAAATTATGGGTATTACTGAAAAAAAGACATTTTGTTGAAGCTTCTTTTTTTACTTTGCACCTATCATTTGTGCAAAATAGTAAGATGAAATGAAAACAGCAGATTGGTTGGTAAATGGACTCTGTTTGGTAGAGGTATTGCCATGGAACATGTACTGGCTAATCATGATTGACAGTGAATGCTTTCAGCTGTTACCAACAATAAAGGTACTGAACAATCCTGTGCTTGCAAAACGCATAATGGTATCCAGTATTGAATGTGATTTCACAACTGGACATTGCTTGATAAATAATCCTGAGTGTGTGAAGAATTATCCTGACAACCAATTTAGGATTGTTAATTGGGTTTGCATTGTGGCAAACTTGTGTGTATTGAATCTAAATTTGTTAAGACACAATGATCTGTTCTTTGCAGACAGAAAGAACATTTATACACACAGGTGACAGCCATTCTCTGCTTCATTTCTTTGGCAATGCCTTGACCTATTCAAGCCAATCTGCCTTGCTTAAAATTTAAACAGAAATTAACTGTCAGTCATCATTAACTGGTGCAATCTTGATAGTAATACTTTACTAATGAGAATCCATTTGCTAACCATTGGCACTCTCCTCTCCTTTGGTACTTCTTGCCAATCTTCCAGATAAGTAAAACCGAAAAGCTTTGTCAACTGTGTCTTTCTAACTAATATTTATATTGACAATATGTAGAAAAAGATAAAAAATACTGGGAGTCTGAAATATAAATAGGAGATGCTGGAAATATTCTGCAGCATCTGTGATTCGAGAAATTTAACTCAGAGCTTTATAACAAGTAGAAATGTCTATCATTTTGTAGTAATTTAATGCAGACATGCCTGTTGCACTCTGACTAACAAGAAGAGTTCTGTTGAATAGACCACTTCAGGCTTTTGTACAGGACAGTACAGAAAATTGCTGTCTTATATAATTGTATAATATAATTACACAACTGCATTTAATCATTTATCAACCAAACTGCTTCAAATACATACATACTAATTTTCAGTTAAATTATTAGATAAACATCTTTTTCACTGATGAAAACTCTTCTGATCTTCTTTGAATTAGAGCTACAGGACTTTTTTTTAAATACATCTAACCAAAGTCTCAGTTCAATATCTCATCTGAAAGAAGGCATCACTGAAGTGCAGCACTGAAATGGAGCGTCGATCTGGATTATGTGCTTGAGAAGCTGGAGTGAATCTTGAGCCAGCAGCCTCTAACAATAGAGGCAAGATTGCTATTGATTGAGCCACAAATCAGTGATAAAGTTGCTTATCTAATAATTTAAATGAAAATTGACATTTCAGGAAAAGGAACAATGAGTTCTGATTAATGATCTTTGGTCTGAAACTTTAACTTAGTTTCTTTCTCCCTGTCTGATATGCATAGCTAGCATTGTAGCATTTTTTTTTGTATTTGTATCTGAAGCCAGAAAGTCTTAAATACAACAGCCAAAATTAATTCCCCTGAGAAGGATAAAATCCCTGTGGAGTGATGGGTGGTGGCTGCAATAAACACTGACATGGATAAATTATACCAAGTATAAGCAGCAGTGATCATTTTGAATGGCAGGGAAGGCTCAATAGACTGAATGGCCTACTCCTGTTTCTAAGTGGTTTGCTTTTGGGCCAGATATTCCATTTAAAAAGCTTGTTTTTAATGAGCACATTTAATGTAAATAAAACAACAGTTACTATAATCAAGCAAAAATTGGTATTAAGCATCAGAAAGAGAAATTATGGCAGGTGCTTAGTCAGAGTTATTTTCTACATTTTGGATGGAAATTCTAGAAGCCTGAGGTATAGGCAGATGAGGTCACAATGGTGGAATGATGAAAAATAGTCACGTGGAAGAGGAGAACAGAGGAGTTCAGAGATCTTGGATGGCAGCAGAGGTTTCAAACCGAAATGAGCACTTAAGAAGAAGTTGTTCCCTGATCAAAAGCCAATATTGGTTAGTCTTATGAGTGAATAGAAGCCGATATGAGATAGGATATGGTTAGCATGAGCTTAAGTCTATGAAGTATGTTAAATAGGACAGCATTAGAGAGTCAAAGCTAACAAACCATGGGCCCTAAGGATAAGTATAGTGAATCATTACATATCACAAATTATTTGTTAATAAATAGCAGTCAGGGGAATGTAATTACACAAAAGAAACATAAAATCAATCCCAGTCACCTACAGAAGTATGGTTTCCAGGCCTGAATTGTAATTATCTTCTTTCTGACTGGGACCTACATTGTATGTAGACTGAAAAATTGATGTGAAATGGACATTGGACAGTCAGTGCATGTGATTTTGCATTTAATTTCTCAACCAGGGTATATAAACTTGGCGTTGGGCAGGTAGGAATCAGTCCAACCCCATCTTCCTGTACTGAGATAAACAGCATACATTGATGTTAACAAATAAATTTAGTTCAACTAAAGCAATTTCAGCTCACCACCACCTTCTCAAAGGCAACTAGGGTCGGGCACTAAATGTTGGCCCATCCAGTGATACCCACATCTCATGAGTGAATAAAGTAACTTTTTACCTATGATGCTGCAAAGCTTTAAAGTTGAATCGGTGTGAATGGTTGCAAAATAACATGCAGTGGTAGTGCCATTTCTCAGAGTTCTTTTCTGTCAAACAATGAAGACATCATTAGCAAGAGGTTTCTCTTTTATCTTTAAAAGAAGAGCTTTTATTCCTTTTCTACAGGGTTTCCCTGATCCATATAGCAAAATATCAATCAAACTTGATTCTATAAAGAATGTACATGGAAGCAATGGACCATTCACCTTCCAACACTGGCATTTATGTTCCAAAGGGTCATTTCATCTCACTTCCAACAAAATATTCTTCTGCTCCTTTCTGCCTCTTGTTTACCTCATTTCCTCTTAAATGTGTCAATATTATTCACCTAAACCACTGTCAATGATAACAAGTTTCACATTCTCTCCATGTCTTTGGTAAAAACATTTTTCCTGAATTCACTGTTAGAATTATAATTATAATGATGATTACTAATTTTGGACATTACTGATAGTGATATTTCTCTCCATCCTGCCTACTGACCCTCCTTATTACTTTCGCAACTTCTCCAGTGCTTTGAAATCCTTTTACTAAAAACTGTCCATAGTTCTTCTAACTCGGGTTCAGTAGACATTTAACATAACTTCCCTTCTTTTCAATTCCATTTCACCAGAAAAGTATCTTAGTGTTGCGTTGGCACTTTGGAACTGCATGTATCACTACTTTTAGCAATTTGTAAACTTGTACGCCAAGATCCCCTTTGTTCCTGTACTTCATTTAGTCGATATCTCCATTGTTCTCATAGATACCACTTTAAAAACTAACTGGTGGATGGACAAAAGTGGGAGTGAATGACCAAAACTTTACAAGGAAATCATTGTGTCCTTTGATATTTAGAACCTGTTTCTATGTGATTTCTACACACTTTGCAGATACGTCAGGTTTGGTGAATCACGCTGGTAGAAGCAAAAATCATTAGCACATAAACCTCATGAATTGGTTAGAACAGTCGCATTCTGCACAGTGTCACCTGTGGTTCAGTGGGCAGCACTTGGTGTGTCTGAGTCAAAAGGTAATGAGTTCCAGTCCAGAAACTCAAGTCAAGAATGAAGATTGACATGCTCAGCACAGTATGGAGAAAGTGCTGAATTGTTGGAATTCTTTCAGAATGTTAAACTAAGATGCAGCCCATGCACCTCTCAAGTGGATGCAAGTTATTTCATGGCATCATTTCTAAGAATGTTCTTCTTACTGTCCTGGCCTATATTATTGAAACAGCTGGGCTGCTCATTATCAAACTGCTGTTTGTGACAACTGTCAATGTACAGATTGGCTGTCACGATTTGCAGTATTATGTAAGAGTTAAAGTTAGGGACTACAAACTAGAATGGAAGTCAGACACTTCAACGTAGCTAAAGTATCAAGAAGATTTTTACAACTTGAAAAGATAAGTGGGATTGAGTGTTATTTTTGCAGCTGGACAAGGCTATATTGTTTTTGGATCAGTGAGACTGTTGCATTGCTGAGACACAATGGCACTGAGAATCTTTGAGTTAAAGGAAGATTGCCTGACGACAGCGCTCGGATTGGTTCAGCTGTAATCTGTTACAGATCCGTGAGGACCATGCTGGGGGAAATGTCTGTTTCTCTCCGTCCAATCTACTTTGTCTCTGTGACTGAAAAGACCAAAACAGAAACCTAGGAACTAAAATGGAAGCATTCTAATACAAGAAGACACTAACCAAGTCCACCAAATCAGTGATTGAATTGGAGATTGATTGTTGTGCTGTCTATGTGAATAGTGTTTTAAAGGGGTATAGTTTAAGTTGTATAGTACTAAATTAGTGTTTCTTTTCCCTCCCACTTATTAAAGAGTAAAAGAGGCAAGCTCCATCACAAGCAAAGCACATGAGGCTGTTATGTAATATTGTGGATTGTCATTTACGTCATTGGCACCTATTGCCAAACTTCTGTAAACACTGATCATTGTGAGTGTGCCTCACCATTTCTCTTTTTCCCAGCTAATGATTCCCAGGATATGACAATCAAGTTTTCAGGCCCCACTTGCAAGCATCTCTGACATTCTACACTCTGTAAAGACTGAGACCAAAGATTTTAAAAAAACTGATCAAGGAACTCCACTAAGCTGATGATGTTGTGCTCGTCCTCCGCACAGGAACTCAGCTACGAAGACTCACAGACTGTTCCGCTCATCTTTGTAACTTGTTCTGTCTGACTTCAAGTGTGAAGAAAACTGGGGTTGTGAGATAAGGTTGCATCTTTTACCCTGGACACACTGAATGCACCCCACTGGAAGTCATTAGCAAATGATGCCGCCCAGGGTCAGATAACCTGTCACTTGTTGCAGAACATGATACAGAGGGAAAATAGTCAGTACCTTTGTCTAACTCATGAAACATCTACGGAACCAAGTAAATGCTTTTGTAAGTTCTGTGTTCTCAACACTTTTCTATTTGGCTGTGAAACATGGGCAACTTTACACTGCTAGGAAAGGAAGCTCAATAATTTCCATCTTTGACGTCTGTAGCATGTAATGGCTGGTGTGAGTTTGCCTAGAACACTGTGCATTACCTAATGTTTATGCTTCTCCTATAATATAAGAAACTGGGCAATGATATTGTGGTATTGATGAATCCAACAGACATTTATTGCAACTACTATATATAAACATTGTGTGTGTGTCAATGCCTGGGCTAATATTAACCTATGATTTTGCAGTGGATGAGCACGCTTCAAGTATATTATCATACTTCAAATAACCAGAGGGAAGATGGATCTTTATAGTCTTAGGTCTCATGCTAGTCACATTAGAGTGGTGATATCATTAACATATCTCTTTAATGTATACTGAGATGCTGACTGTGAGTCACAACATAACAATAAATATATCTTGACAGCCAAAATTGTGAATATAACAATTCTCTCAAATCTTCATTCATAATGATGACACATTTTTAGGTTATTAATTCAACATGTGAAAGGACTAATTAAAGATTGCTCAGAAAAATGTGCAATTTGATCACTGGGTGATCTAAGGCAATATGATGAGAGAAACATGGGAATCACATAATTCTTGCTGTGGACAACAAATTTATGACAGGTTATGGGTGAAGATTTTTTAAAAATAAATATTTGATCAGAATACTATTCCTTGCATTTATTGGAGGTTTGACCATAATAAGTAACACCCAAAATATATACTGGTGGTAGTATGGTAAAATAAACTTTTGATAGATAAATCTGGGTTGATGTCTTCCAAGCAATTTCCAGACCAATTAAACACAGCTAATTGAATAACTTGTTGTTGGACAATGTAAGGTTGAGGTGTTAATTCGCTTTTAAGTTGTGTTTGTTTAATAATTGCTGCATTAACACACTTGCTGCCTGCTGGAAGTGGTGACAAGCATTTGAGGGAAATAAAATTTGCATGACAAAACAGAATGTATGAAAGGATTGCTGTACAGACAGCCAGAATTTACTCAATGGGTGGAATGGCCTTTTGTGCCATAACATCTCTTTGACTAAGATTACAGAATTAGTTACTGCTAGAATTCCTAGGAGAAAGAAAAGGGCAGAACTAGTCATTGCACAGTAAGCTTCAAACAGCCTGTAAGATAGAACAGTTTTGAGTTCATAAACACCTCCCATCATTTTGATGGAAGACATTGGAAAATAAATATATTGAGGTACATTAAGATATTAGACATACCACTAGTTTAGTGTAGACATCCTCGGTAAACTTTGGGTCTTTGAATTTGGATTCAACAGGAAATGTATATCTGACCAACCATTCAAGAAGTGGTAGATCCAAGCAGGTTCCCATGTTGGGATATTGGGATGCATGGATGTGTGTGTCAACTAACCCTGGAATAAAGAATTCCTCCCTGAAATAAAAAGAATAAAAATTAACGTTTAATTCAATTTAATGCAGTTCATGAAGGACAACAGCAATAAAGTTAAGATTTACACACAAAGTGATTTGATTGCTTATTCATTATTGGCTTAAAAACAATCAACAGTAGAACAATGAAATAAAAGGCAACATGTTAGAAAGAAAATTGCAGACCCCAAAGCTTCTGTGTTCAAAAGTCAACATTTACACTGCATTTCTCTGATAGAGTCAAGGTACACTGGGATTTGATGGGATTACATGGAATTTTCTAGCACAGAAACAGGCCATTTAGTTCATGATGGAGTTTGTGCTCCACACCAGCCTCTTCCAACTGAATCTTCATCTCATCCTGTTTCTCCCTGATCTGTTTATGTGGCCTCTTGTTAAATGTATCGATATCACCTCAACTGCTCCACATAACAGCAAGTTCTACACTCTCATCACTCTCAGGAAAGATTTTTCTCCTAAATTCTCTATGGGTCTTATTCGTTACCACACCCCCTGTGACTATGAGAATGGCTGTTCTTCATTCTACACTATCCCTGCCCATCACTCCTCCTTTATTGCTCATCACCCTCTATCCTTCGACATCACCTCTCCCTGTCCACCCCCCATTGTAGCAATCTCATGAAAAGTTTAGCATTATGGAACATAATGATGTCTAGCATTCTATATTCTTTGTGACTTCTGGTCTCCCATCAGCCAAGAATGCACTGTTCCACTGTAAGGGTGATACTGTTTGCTTGGAATTGTATACATCATCAGCAATAACAAAATGCATTAATATAACCCTTTTACTTTCACAAAATGTCCCAAATCACTTCCCAGAGTTGTTTAACCAAACCAAGTCACAGACAGGACAGATGATCAATAGTTAATTTGAAGTGGCACATGTTAAAGTACATCTTAAAAGAATGGCTTGAGCCCCAGGCAGCTGAAGGTATGATTGCTCATGGTAGGACAATGGAAACCTAAGAGAATACCCAAGAGGCCAAAGTCAGAGGAGCACAGAGATCTCATGATCCCTATAATGGCTGGAGGAGGTTACAGAGATAGGGAAGAATAAGGCCATGGAGGGATAAAAGTACAACTCATAGAAAAAATGGTTTTCTACTCAAGAAGCCTTTCACTCCATTCCTCATTTCCCATAGGTTAGTTCCACAGCCAACACCCACAATTCTCTTGCTGGAAAAAGACGACAAAGACAAGAGAAGTCTCCCATGCTCAGTGTGCCACTGCCCACCATAGAAATAAGGAACAAAAATGGGTAAAGGGTCAAAATAAGGGATAATCCCCTTTTAATACGAGGCAATTGGTCACCTTGTCCTTGGAAAGCTCTCTGTTTCAAGACGATTACTTCACAAAACGGCTTTTGCTCTGGACTCTTGAGTGTCTTTGAGCCCAGTTCCTTCTGAAATCAGCTTTTCCAACTACTCACCATCCTTATTTAATGTCTGAGGGAAGCATTATACCAAAGTTGGGAAACAAAGCGGGATATTTCTTCTGAGTAGATTGGGAAATAAGTAGATAGTGAACAAGAAAACATGGAATAAAACATAAAAATAAAAGTAAAAGAAGCTGGAGCTACAAATCAAAAACACTTTAAGATAGAAACATTTAAGAATTAAGGTTACAAACATTTTATTCATGTTGCAACATCTCTAATGTGCTTTTAGAGATTTTCACCTGCAAACTCAAACAACTTTCATGTAATACATAGCTAAGGAGTGAGGATATTGTTTGATGATATTCACTAACCTTTCTCGAAGTACTCTGATGTTCTTTTTCTGGAAATGCCATGCTTGGGATAACTCTTCCTCTTTATCAACATTCTCGATGAAAACAATCTATGTGGTAACAAGAGATGTGGCTTAATTCAGTTATTCCTGATTGGAATGTTGAGGGCGGAAACTTTTACAACCCTGAACAACGTGGTCTAAGGTGAGAAATCTGGTGCAATTGCATAAGAAGCCCAGCAAGGCCTTTCTCGATGTTGGGAGCATCTAGTATGGCATCAAGTTAGGATTCTCACTAGAAAGTGACGAGATGCCTCTAACAGAGATTATTGTTCATTACCACCCACATTAACATTAGGTCTTATGTCATTAATATGCAGGTTTCTCTTCTACCAGAGAGAAACGAGAATCTGAGAATTGAAAGTAGAGTCGCAGGTAGATAGGATAGTGAAGAAGGCATTTGGTATGCTTTCCTTTATTGGTCAGAGTATTGAGTACAGGAGTTGGGAGGTCATGTTGCAGCTGTACAGATCATTGGCTAGGCCATTTTTGGAATATTGTGTGCAATTCTGGTCTCCTTTCTATCGGAAAGATGTTGTGAAACTTGAAAGGGTTCAGAAAAGATTTACAAGGATGTTGCCAGGGTTGGAGAATTTGAGCAATGCGTAGAGGTTTAATAGGCCAGGGCTGTGTTCCCTGGAGCATCGGAGACTGAGGGGTGACCTTCTAGAGGTTTATAAAATCATGAGGGGCATGGAATGGGTAAATAGACAAGGTCTTTTTCCTGGGGTGGGGCACTCCAGAACTAGAGGGCATAGGTTTAGGGTGAGAGGGGAAAGATATAAAAGAGATCTAAGGGGCAACTTTTTCACGCAGAGAGTGGTACGTGTGTGGAATGGGCTGCCAGAGGAAATGTTGGAAGCTAGTACAATTGCAACATTTAAAGGCATCTGGATGGGGTATATGAATAGGACGGGTTTGGAGGGATATAGGCCAAGTGGGACTAGATGAGGTTAGGATACCCAATCTGCATGAACGAGTTGGACTGAAGGATATCACAAGCACCGTCATTTGCTACCCTGGGTTCTATAACCAACTCCAAATGTTATTACGCGGGAGAGTTGGCTGGAACTTTTCTTGATGTCTTCACCATGTCTCCTGACATAAGATATTTCTTCACAGTTGCTAATGTCTAGAGTTGCTGCTGAAATCAAGGATTCCCCAGGGTGCTTTTTATACAGATCTCTGTGCCAAGTGCATGCCTTATTTGGAATAATCTGCCACAGTAGGGTTTGAACTCATTCTCCAGAGCATTAATGGGTGTCTGGATTAACAGTCCAGCAATAATACCGTGAGGCCATCACCTCCCCAATGTCAGCTCTCTCATCGGTTCTGTGTTAGACAGTTCTGCGCAGTGTAGACAGTTTTACCTAATGACCCCAAGGAAGGACAGTCAGCAGTTTCATAAGGTTCAGAGGCCATGAAGCAAATCTGGATAAACACATAATATCACTCGCATGAAACAAATAACAGATGATGCAAGCTGACCCTATCCATGAAATGTGCACAAAAAGCAGAAGTTCTGATAAAATTATGTGGAGTCACAAGGATTGAAATATCCAGAAGAGCTAGGGTACAAAAAGCATAGCTTGCTCTTGCATAAGATCATTGACTTGAAGTTATATTTTCAACCAATGTTTCACGTAACCATTGGGATACAAAACTGTATGATGTTGGTTTGATTACAGTTGGCAAAGTGCTTTGGAAACTGCTTCTAGTGATCACCGTCCTCTGTGTGGTTAGGAGCTCCAAATAAAAATCAATTCGTTCTACTTATCACAGGACTCAAGACTCCTCTTTGAAATCTCTCCCCAGCAGCAGTAGTCCACATTGAAGTCCAGGAAGACTCATGTCAGTCAAGGGGGCCTGATACAATAAGGCAATGGCAGCATCCAGGATCAGTCCAGTAACTTTTGTATAGTCAGGCATGTGGTCAGGAGGAAGCCTATGGAATTGACAGGGAGAGTTCTCAGGAAAGGGTTATTGATGTTTGGGGGTTCACCTGTACACAGAGGTTGAGCCTGGAACTCATTGACTGTAGGCTACTTCCTTTAGAGTTTGAGATGGGGCTGGTTGCTTTCACGTGTTTGCCATGTTTGCTGCTGATGAGATTTACATAGCGATGAACCAGACAGCAATAGCTCACCCCCTTGATTGTAGACGACTGACCAGCATGACAAGCTGCCTGGCTATGTCTATGTACTAAGTAGCAAGGCAATGCAGCAGTCCTGTGAGCATTTCAGCTTTGGCCAAACTGTGAAAAGCCAAGGCAAGGAACAGTACGGCCAGGAAAGGATGCTGAGGGCATCCAAGTTGGTGCCGAGTGAATGAGTGCTAAAAGTGCAAGAGAAGAACCCTGAGATGAAGCCTGGCTCAATCTGTGAGCTGAGTGCGTATCCCTGAATGCAATGTGTCTTTGTAGCAGCATTGCAATGATCATTTCTGGTCGACCCCAAAGTATACAGTAAGTGAAGATGTGTCGTCATTGTGAAGCAAGGCTAGCATTTGTTGGATGCCAGTGTGTGTGGATGTGGGGTGGGGGCGGCTGCTGTTTTGGAGTATGCCCTGAGATGTTGGTGCTACGTGACCAAGTTGGAGGTCCACAGCAGCAAGTATTGAGTTGGAGTTGCTAGGGCCTACTCTGACTTTCTAGTTTCTATCCAATGTGTGGTCAAATAGGAACCTGCATACTATTGGGGCAAACATCAATGTGAAGAACTTGTTAATAGGCATCTCTTCATGCTCGAGCAACAATCTCATCTCACCATCCTGAACTCTTTGGAAAATGTTCCTTGCTGCTCCTGACACCGAGAAAAATCTCACTGAACTTCTCAATAAGACCATAAGTTACAAGAGTGATTCTCCCTAATTTCTCACAAAAGTCCAAGGTATTCAGGGCTCTATAGGACTCTTAAAGTTTGGTTCTCTCTCCATAGCTTCCTGTTTCTTGACATTTTGAGTATTTCCAGCATTTTCTTTTCCATATTTCAGATTTGCATTCAGTAACTGCAGTAATTTGCTTTTGGAAATACTTGGGGCTATTTTCCCTGGAGCATCGGAGGCTGATGAATGATCTTAAAGAGGTTTATAAAATCATTAGGGGCATGGATAGGGTAATTAGACAAGGCCTTTTTCCCAGGTTAGGTGAGTCCAAAATTAGAGGGCATAGGCTAAAGGTGAGAGGGGAAAGATTTAGAAATGAACTGAGGGGTAACTTTTCACACAGGGAATGGTGTGTACATGGAATGAGCTGTCAGAGGAAGTGTTGGAGACAGCTACAATCGCAACATTTAAGAGACATCTGGATGGGTATATGAATAGAAAGGGTTTAGAGGGATATGGACTGGGTGCTGACAAATGGGACTTGGCCAGATTGGGATGTCTGGTTGGTGCAGATGAGATGGACCAGAGAATCTGTTTCCATGCTGTATAACTCCACGACTTTGACTTCTGCAGTGGTTTCCAAAGCACTTTTCAGCTTTAAGTACTTTTGAAGTAAAGAACTACTCCAATGCAGGAAATGCAGCCATTGGTTTACACTCAGCATTGCCCCACAAATACCAACTTGATAAAGAACCTAATAATCTGCCTTGCTGATGATGTTGATTGATAGTTTAACAGATGTAATGGTGAAACCAGTGACATGGGATCTTTTATTTCTGAGGCCTCAGTATTTCTTTTCATGATGGCAACTCTGACAGTGAAACATTCCTTCAGTAATGCACTGACACATAAGGCTGAATACGGGGCTCAGTTGTTATTTTGATGTGACCTTCTGGAGTATGAAGCAATGTGAATGTTTCCTGAAGGTATTTGAAGAGAAAAGAGGTGAGGGCCTTCTCTCTCTCTGTCCTGTTTGTGGCACCATTGTTCATCGTCCCAGTGGAGAGGAGCCGGGTTGGTACAATCCAAATGCACAACCCCTAGAACCCAGCAGGTGTCCTCACCTTCCTTGCAGAGGACGCACATCACCAACATGGTGGACTCCTTCAGAGTGTGGACCCGCAAGTGACAGGTCAAGGTGACCCTGAAGTGGCGAAGGAGTCACATAAGATCACACTGTATGCAGATGATGTTCTTGTCTTCTTATCAAACCCAACAGTCTCAGTGCCACACCGGATACAAAGCATCAATCTATTTGGTAGCTTCTCAGGTTATAAGATCAAGTTTGTGAAGTCAGAGGCCATGCCCATGGATCGTCTCCAAAGAGTGCCTGATCCTGAGGGCGGATCTCTGTTCCCCTTTGGATGGTTGCAAGAGGGTTTTCTTTACTTAGGTATATTTATTACTCCCATTTTTGATCGGCTAGTTACAGCCAATTTTGCTCTTTTATTCAAAGGAATCGAGCAGGATCTTCGTAGATGGGAATTCTTCTGACCTCTTGGTTAGGTCAGATAGCCCTCATTAAAATGAACATTCTGCCCCACCTGTTGTATCCTATGCAAATTCTTCCTCTGCTTTTTACTAAGCAAATATTTAGAAGACAGAGCGGTTGGTTTAGTTCTTTTATCAAATATCGCAAGCAGTCCCTAATTAAATTGACTAAATTGCAGTTACCTTACAGACTGGGAGGAGTGGGCCTCCCAGATATCAAAAACTATCAGTTCAGGGGGAGCCTCACTCACTTTGGTTGGACATCGAAGATCTCAGGCAAGATGCCCCCTTATTAGCCTGCTGTTCTTAGACAAAATGAGAACAGTTAAATATTGCCGTAGCCCAATAGTCATAGAGTCATAGAGTCATAGAGATGTACAGCATGGAAACAGACCATTCGGTCCAACCCGTCCATGCTGACCAGATATCCCAACCAATCTCGTCCCACCTGCCAGCACCCGGCCCATATCCCTCCAAACTCTTCCTATTCATATACCCATCCAAATGCCTCTTCAATATTGCAATTGTACCAGCCTCCACCACATCCTCTGGCAGCTCATTCCATACATGTACCACACTCTGCCTGAAAATGTTGCCCCTTAGGCCTCTTTTATATCTTTCCCCTCTCACCCTAAACCTATGCCGTCTAGTTCTGGACTCCCCAGCGAGGGAAAAGACTTTGCCTATTTATCCTATCCATACCCCTCAGAATATTGTAAACCTCTATAAGGTCACCCCTCAGCCTCCGACACTCCAGGGAAAACAGTCCAGCCTGTTCAGCCTCTCTCTATAGCTCAAATCTTCCAACCCTGGCAACATCCTTGTAAATCTTTTCTGAACCCTTTCAAGTTTCACAACATCCTTCCAATAGGAAGGAGAGCAGAATTGCATGCAATATTCCAACAGTGGCCTAACAATGTCCTGTACAGCCGCAACATGACCTCCCAACTCCTGTACTCAATGCTCTGACCAATAAAGGAAAGCGTACTAAATGCCTTCTTCACTATTCTATCTACCTGCGGCTATACTTTCAAGGAGTTATGAACCTAAGGTCTCTTTGTTCAGCAACACTCTAAGGTCTCTTTGTTCAGCAACACTCCCTAGGACCTTACCATTAAGTGCATAAGTCCTGCTAAGATTTGCTTTCCCAAAATGCAGCACCTCGCATTTATTTGAATTATACTCCATCTGCCACTTCTCAGCCCATTGGCCTATCTGGTCAAGATCCTGTCGTAATCTGAGGTAACCCTTTTCGCTGTCCACGACACCTCCAATTTTGGTGTCATCTGCAAACTTAACAACTATATCTCTTATGCTCGCATCCAAATCATTTATGTAAATGACAAAAAGTAGAGGGCTCAGCACCGATCCTTGTGGCACTCCACTGGTCACAGGCCTCCAGTCTGAAAAACAACCCTCCACCACCTCCCTCTGTCTTCTACCTTTGAGCCAGTTCTGTATCCAAATGGCTAGTTCTCCCTGTATTCCATGAGATCTAACCTTGCTAATCAGTGTCCCATGGTGAACCTTGTCGAACGCCTTACTGAAGTCTATATAGATCACATCTACTGCCCTGCCCTCATCAATCTTCTTTGTTACTTCATCAAAAACTCAACAAGTTTGTGAGACATAATTTCCCATGCACAAAGCCATGTTGACTATCCCGAATCAGTCCTTGCCTTTCCAAATACATGTACATCCTGTCCCTCAGGATTCCCTTCAACAACTTGCCCACCACCAAGGTCAGGCTCACTGGTCTATTGTTCCCTGGCTTGTCCTTACCACTCTTCTTAAACAGTGGCACCACGTTTGCCAACCTCCAGTCTTCCGGCACCTCACCTGTGACTATCGATGATACAAATATCTCAGCAAGAGGCCCAGCAATCACTTCTCTAGTTTCCCACAGAGTTCTCGGGTACACCTGATCAGGTCCTGGGGATTTATCCACCTTTAACCATTTCAAGACATCCAACACTTCCTCCTCTGTAATTTGGACATTTTGCAAGATGTCACCATTTATTTCCCTACAGTCTATATCTTCCATATCTTTTTCCACAGTAAATACTGACACAAAATATTCATTTAGTATCTCCCCCATTTTCTGTGGCTCCACACAAAGGCCGCCTTGCTGATCTTTGAGGGGCCGTATTCTCTCCCTAGTTACCCTTTTGCCCTTAATATATTTGTAAAACCCCTTTGGATTCTCCTTAATTCTATTTGCCAAAGCTATCTCATGTCCCCGTTTTGCCCTCCTGATTTCCCTCTTAAGTATATTCCTACTTCCTTTATACTCTTCGAAGGATTCACTTGATCTATCCTGTCTATACCTGACATATGCTTCCTTCTTTTTCTTAACCAAACCCTCAATTTCTTTAGTCATCCAGTATTCCCTATACCTACCAGCCTTCCCTCTCACCCTGACAGGAATATACTTTCTCTGGATTCTTGTTATCTCATTCCTGAAGGCTTCCCATTTTCCAGCGGTCCCTTTACCTGCGAACATCTGCCTCCAATCAGCTTTTGAAAGTTCTTGCCTAATACCGTCAAAATTGGCCTTTCTCCACTTTAGAACTTCAACTTTTAGATCTGGTCTATCCTTTTCCATCGCTATTTTAAAACGAATAGAATTATGGTCACTGGCCCCAAAGTGCTCCCCCACTGACACCTCAGTCACCTGCCCTGCCTTATTTCCCAAGAATAGGTCACGTTTTGCACCTTCTCTAGTAGGTACATCCACATACTGAATCAGAAAATTGTCTTGTACACACTTAAGAAATTCCTCTCCATCTAAACCTTTAACCCTATGGCAGTCCCAGTTGATGTTTGGAAAGTTAAAATCTCCTACCAATACCACACTATTATTCTTACAGATAGCTGAGATATCCTTTCAAGTTTGTTTCTCAATTTCCCTCTGACTATTGGGGGGTCGATAATACAATCCCATTAAGGTGATCATCCCTTTCATATTTCTCAATTCCATCCAAATAACTTCCCTGGATGTATTTCCAGGAATATCCTCCCTTAGCACAGCTGTAATGCTATCCCTTATCAAAAATGCTGCTCCCCCTCCTCTTTTGCCTCCCTTTCTATCCTTCCTGTAGCATTTGTATCCTGGAACATTCAGCTGCCAGTCCTGCCCATCCCTGCGCCATGTTTCCATAATTGCTATGATATCCCAGTCCCATGTTCCTAACCATGCCCTGAGTTCATCTGCCTTCCCTGTTAGGCCCCTTGCATTGAAATAAATGCAGTTTAATTTATTAGTCCTCCCTTGTCCCTGCCTGCCCTGACTGTTTGACTCACTTCTGTTCTCAATTGTACCAGTCTCAGATTGATCTCTTTCCTCACTATCTCCCTGGGTTCCACCCCCCCCCCCCATCCCCCACCTTACTAGTTTAAATCCTCCCAAGCAGTTCTAGCAAATCTCCCTGCCAGTATATTAGTCCCCTTCCAATTTAGGTGCAATCCGTCCTTCTTGTACAGGTCACTTCTACACCAAAAGAGATTCCAATGATCCAAAAATGTGAATCCTTCTCCCATACACCAGCTCCTCAGCCATACATTCATCTGCTCTATCCTCCTATTCCTGCCCTCACTAGCTCGTAGCACTGGGAGTAATCCAGATATTACTACCCTTGAGGATCTCCTTTTTAAAATTCTACCTAACTCTCTGTAATCTCCCTTCAGAGTCTCAACCTTTTCCCTTCCTATGTCGTTGGTTCCAATGTGGACAATGACCTCCTGCTGGCCCCTCTCCCCCATGTGAACATTCTGCACCCTCTCTGAGACATCCTTGATCCTGGCACCAGGGAAACAACACACCATTCTGCTTTTTCTCTGCTGGCCACAGAAACGTCTGTCTGTACCTCGGACTACAGAATCCCCTAACACAATTCATCTCTTGGAAGCCATGTACCCCTCGCTGCAGTAGAGCCAGTCTCAATACCAGAAACTTGGCTGTTTGTGCTACGTTTCCCTGAGAATCCATCACCCCCTACATTTTCCAAAACAGCACACCTGTTTGAAATGGGTATATCCACAAAAGACTCCTGCTCTAGCTGCCAACCTCTCTCACCCTTCCTGGAGTTAACCCATCTATGTGACTGTATCTGAGACTTTCCCCCCTTCCTATAACTGTCATCCATCACATACTGTTGCTGTTGCAAATTCCTCATCGCTTCTATTTGTTTCTCCAACCGATCCACTCGATCTGATAAGATTCGCATCCAACAGCATTTATGGCAGATATAATCCGCAGTAACCCTTAAACTCTCTTTAAACTCCCACATCTGACAAGAAGTACATATCACTACAAAGGCCATTTTTGCTCCTTCACAATCTACAGACCCAGAAAATAACACCGTCTTATTCCTCTACAAACACTGCCCCAGGTTAAATTAATAGCTATGGCTTATATTTTAAGTTTAATCAAGAGACTTATCTCCAAAAACATATAATCAAGAAAGAATCCACTATACTCACTACTGCAGCCTTTCTCTTGGACAGACTTAAAACAACAATTAACTTATCTGATTCTGTGCTGTGACCTTCGCCCAACAGTTCCTCCAAGATTAGTTTTGAATTTCACTGTTTGTTAATTTCTCCAGATGCACTCCGATGTCCAGCGACACATGAATTCAAACAGCAAAGGCAGTAACTGTGCAGGTTCTCTCTCTCTCTCTCTCTCTCTCTCCTGCACTGTCCTCACCATGTGCTTCCTTTGTCTGCTCTTCTCCCTTTTCAACTGCTGTTGTTTTGACTTTTTTTTCCAAAGTTCCAAAACAGTGCAACAGCATATAAAACTGTAATCGCTGCTCCTGGAATTTGAGGAAATCACCTCCAGCACCTAAAATACCTCAAAAAAGAGGAGCAGCTCTTACAGCCAGAAATTTTTCCATCCTCCATCTCATCAATACTGTCAAGGCATGGAGGGCATTATTGCCAAAATATCATTTCTGACATGCATAGTTGGCATGCCAGGCTTTCAGCCAGGGGTGATGGATTCTGGGTTTAAACTATGGGCAGCTAGGGGCATGTCTTGCCTGGCTGTTTTATTCGAAGGGGACATATTGATGTCCTTTGACCAGTTGGCTCAGAAATAAGAATTGCCCAGGAGGGACCTCTTTCATTTCTTTCAAGTTATAAACTTCATACCACACTCCTAACTGATCTGTATAGGTCCGACATGGAGAAGAGGGTGCTGAGTGCTGAGGGTACATAATCTGTTTGCAACACTATTTATCTATTGGGAGAGGGTCCCTTGGACAAGACTGAATGACTCTATAAGGTCTGGGAGAGGGAGTTGGACATGGAGATCTCTTCTGAAATATGGGAGGATATTTAGAAAAATGCAAGTAGGGTTTTGATTTGCAACAGGACCCACACTTTGCAGTTGAAGAGTCTCCACAGGGTCCATCTGGCCCCAGAACACCTCACTAAATTTAAAGCAGGAGCATCTCCAATGTGTCCTAAATGTAAAGTGAGCGTGGGCAGCCTTACTCATTGTCTTTGGTCCAGACACAGACTGCAGGCATACCGGCACGCTGTGGTAGGCGAAATAGAGAAGGCCTTGGGGACGGAAGTGGAGATGGACCCAGTATCTCTTCTTCTTGGCTTTGTTAGTCCACATTCATTAGATGCGCAAAAAAAGGCTTTTCAATATCCTCACATTTTTTGCCAGAAAGAACACTCTATTAGGGTAGATGTCAGAAAATCCCCCAGGGTTGGCGTGCTGGCGTAAGCTGGTCATGGAGCACATACCCTTGGACTTTCTTACGAGTATGGTGCACCATAAAACTGAGAATTTCTACAAGACGTGGCGGCCCTTTTTGGACTACCTGGGTACAGGTTTGTCCACCATACTAATAAGAGCTTTTGTATAGCCATGGCAATTCTATGTAATGAAGCTGGTATCCAGAGGGGAGGAACTACCCTATGAATATCTATAAACGTATGGACTTGATGATCGAGGGCTATTGCTTTGTTTTGCTGAGCTGTGTTATGGTTATTAATCATTATTATTATTGTTAAGACTTTTCTTTTTTAGCTTAGTTATTAGTTGATTCTTATTCATGTAATTAGCAGTTTTTTTAAATATTAGTTTGAATTGTTTGGTTTTGTATTTATTTTAATATTCAAAAGAAAAGATTTTCCTTTTTTTAATAAAATTATGTTTAAGAAGAAGGTGACCTGAAGATGGATGCCAGTTGGAATATTCTTCACACCCCCCCCCCACCCGCCAGCTTCGCTCCGTGCCAAACCTGAGGGAGGTTAGGGCACATGTCAGCAGACTGCAAAGTGACACTCTGCAGTAACTGTTAACAGGAGGGGTACCTGACTAAGCACTATCAGGATTCCAAGAGCTGCAACCAGTGTGGAAAATCAGGCCACCTGTACAAGCCTTGCCCAAGACTTCGTAGGGGTGGGTGGAAACAAATAACCAGAAATTACAACACAGCTGGTGGATCCCAAAAAGTCAGGAAGACACCATCTTAGTGCCAGCAACTCTCACTACCCCAGGCCAGTCATTCTGGCCAGAGACTTCAAATGCATCATTGATGCGGATGGATAATCTGGAGGGACTGGCAGCAAACTGGACTCCAGCTCCAGATTCCTAATGGAAAACGGCTAAAATCACCAAACTGCGTGGCTTCTTCAGCACCCCTGAAGTCGGAGTGCAGCATAGATACACCTGGTCACAGCCAGAATGGGTCCAGCCACTCAAGGATAGATTTCCTGTTTGTGTCCCAAGAGTTCACAATTGGATCCACCAATGTCCAGTGTTCTTCGCTAAACACTGCCTCCTGCTGGTTGACTGTCAGCTTTAAGACAACCGTCGGGCTGGCTAGAGCTCGTGGAAGCTGATTGTGAAACTCTGACCCCATAAAACATTGCAGAACTCAAAAAGGACTACAAAGGTTGGAGAAGAGTGAAACCCCTCTTTGGGTCTCCAGAAGATCGGTGGGAAACAGCCAAGAGTCTGCACCATGGAGCAGGATGAGATATGCTTGTGTATCTATCTCCAGAAGGTGCACAGGGAGAGCTCTGTGCTCAGCAGCCTGAAGAAAAATGATGGCTCTGTTATGTCATTGCAGTCTGACATCCTGAGGATCAGCAAATCCTTTTATGCCAGACTGTATGACATAAAGCACACAGACAGCATGGCCTCCCAGTCATTCCTGTTCTCTCTGTCTTAGACAACAGCACACGGGAGGTGCTGGACAAGCCGCTAAAGAGTCCTTAAGAAAGAATAAAATTCTCAGAAGCAATGGCTTACTGGCCAAGTTGTTTTCAGTTCTGTGGGACTAGATTGGCCAGGACCTGCTGGAGGTGTATGACAGTGTGCTTCTGGCAGGAGTATGTGTGAATCCATGAGGATTCTCAGCCCCAAGCGGAAGGGGGAGCAGTAGGAAATTAGAAACTGGCCAAAAGTGAGGATTGCCGCAGAACACACCAGATGGCCTCCTTCTTTAGAGACCGCAGTTTCCCTTCCCACGTGGTTGAACATGCCCTTCAAAGCATCTCATCCACATCCCACCCCTCCGCCCTCAAACCCCACCCCTCCAGCCGTAACGAGGACAGAACCCCTCAGTCCTCACCTTCCACCTTCCAAACTTCGCATAAACCGCATCATTTGCCAACGTTTCCGCCACCTCCTAACGGACCCCACCACCAGGGATATATTTCCCTCCCCACCCCTTTCTGCTTTCCGCAAAGACCGTTCCCTCCATGACTATCTGGTCAGGTCCACTCCCCCCACAATCCACTAACCCCCCGGCACCTTCCCCTGCCACCGCAGGAATTGCAAAACCTGCGCCCACACCTCCTCCCTCACCTCTATCCAAGGGCCTCAAGGAGCCTTCCACATCCATCAAAGTTTCACCTGCAAATCCACCAATGTCACTTACTGTATCTGTTGCTCCCGATGTGGTCTCCTCTACATTGGGGAGACTGGACTCTTCTCGCAGAGCGCTTTAGGGAACATGTCTGGGACAGCCGCACCAATCAACCCCACCGCCCCGCGGCCTAACACTTCAACTGCCCCTCCCACTCTGCCAAGGACATACAGGTCCTGGGCGTCCTCCACTGCTGCTCCCTCACCACCCGATGCCTGGAGGAAGAACGCCTCATCTTCTGTCTCGGAACACTTCAACCCCAGGGCATCAATGTGGACTTCACCAATTTCCTCATTTCCCCTTCCCCCACCTCACCCCAGCTCCAATCTTCCAGCTCAGCAACGCCCTCATGACCTGTCCTACCTGCCAATCTTCCTTCCCACCTATCCGCTCCACCCTCCTCTCTGACTTATCACCTTTATCCCCACCCCCATCCACCCATTGTACTCTTTACTACCTTCTCCCACCCTCCTCTCTGATCTATCACCTTCATCCCCACCCCCATGCACCCACTGTACTCTCTGCTACCTTCTCCCACCCTCCTCTCTGAACTATCACCTTCATCCCCACCCCTATACACTTACTATACTCTTTGCTACCCTCTCCCCAGCCCCAACCCCTTCCATTTATCTCTCCACCCTGGAGGCTCCCTGCCTTCAATCCTGATGAAGGGCTTTTGCCTGAAATGTTGACTTTCCTACTCCTCGGATGCTGCTTGACCTGCTGTGCTTTTCCAGCACCACTCTAAATTAGAAACTGGCAACCAATCTCACTGTTGAATGTGAATTATAAAGTTCTGTCTAAGATCATTCGTGGGCGGCACGGTGGCACAGTGGTTAGCACTGCTGCCTCACAGCGCCAGAGACCCGGGTTCAATTCCCGCCTCAGGCGACTGACTGTGTGGAGTTTGCACATTCTCCCCGTGTCACCCGGTTTTCTCCGGGTGATCCGGTTTTCTCCCACAGTCCAAAGATGTGCAGGTCAGGTGAATTGGCCATGCTAAATTGCCCGTAGTGTTAGGTAAGGGGTAGATGTAGGGGTATGGGTGGGTTGTGCTTCGGCGGGGCGGTGTGGACTTGTTGGGCCAAAGGGCCTGTTTCCACACTGTACCTAATCTAATCATCACCAACTGGGTCAGGTCTGCTCTGGGAGGGGTGATTCACTTCAAGCAAACTGAGCTGTACTCAGCAGGTTGATCTCTGAGAGCCTCGGGCTCCCGGGATCCACATGCAGGGCTGGGGGAGGGGCTTCCTGCCTCATCAGCCTGGACCAGGATAAGGCCTTTGACTGGAAATTGCACACTTACATGTGGGAGTGTGCTCTCCAAATGGGCTTTGGGGAGGGAATCCCCAACTGGATCCAACTGCTCTACACCAGCATCGTTAGTACAGTCTCAATCAACAGGTGGGAATCAGAAAGCCTCCCGCTCAGATCGGAAGTCAGGCAGGGCTGCCCACTATTGCCTGCCTTATTTGTGTGTTGTATGGAGCTTTTACCTGGGTCTGTCAGGAAGGATGTGAACCTGACTATTCCAGACAGCCTGCAGATCTAAGTCTCCCTGTACATGGATGATGTCACCATGTTCCACTCAGATCCTCCATCAATGTGCAGACTCACGCAAACGGTTCAAACTAGCCTCAGGGACAAGGTAAATCGAGGCAAGAGTGAGGCCACGTTCTTTGGGAACTGGGATGACCACTCCTATATCCCCTTCATTGTCAGCACAGATTAACTGAAGGTGCTGGGTTTACGGCTCAGCGGGGCCAGGGCCGTGCGCAAAACTGTGGGCGATGTGTGTTGCCAAGGTGAGACAGAAGCTGGGCAGGTGGGAGCACTGCTCCCTCTCTATTGTGGGTAAAAATCTAGTCAGAAGGTATAAAGTACTCTTGCTTTTGCTGCATGTGGCGCAGGTCTGGCCCATTCAAACCTGCACCCGTTGTAGTCACTCAAGCCACCTTCCATTGAAGGTCAAAGATAGACCGTATCTACATGGACACCACGGTACAAACCTCTGGATAAGAGGCAGGAAAAGGCGAACCCAATGCCACCTTCATCCTGATGGTCACCTTTATGTTCGGCTGTGTCAAACTGTGTATAGATCTTTGGTACACAAACCTATGTGAGGTAGTATGTGTTATGAAGGATGGGTCTGGACTTGGTGCTGCAGACTGCTCCATGTAGTTGGACTGTTTCATATCACTTGTCATTCATATACTAATTTGCAAAGAAAAGCGTTTGGACCATAAGAGCACAAGGAAGTAAATAACATCCTCGAGACCCTACGGAAGAAGGATCCTGTCGCGTGGTTCCCTGAGGAGATTGCCAAAGTCATTTGGCAGAATGCCTCATCATCAAAGTTTTCCAATAAGTACCAAGATATAGTTGGCTGGTGGTGAGAAGGGCACTACTTGTCAGATCCTTCCCGCATACCCAGTCTCTATGCTCCACTGCACATTGCCCTTGAAGAAACTTGGGGGATGCAGGGGATGGAGAGGTCACTCACCCCCTTCTGGAATGTATCTTTTCAAAGAAGGCCTGGAAAGTGGTGTAATATAGAACAGTATGGCACAGGGATATTTTCAGTCATCAGACCCTCTCAATGCCTCAGAATGAATGTAAATAGTGCCATGCATGAGTCAGAGATGCCTTTCATTTCTACAACATAATTTGTATGGACTTTAGGAAGGCGTTTGACAAAATTCCCCATGGGAGGACTGGTTAGCAAGGTTAGATCTCATGGAATACAGGGGGATGACAGAGGGGGGTGGTGAGGGTTGTTTTTCAGACTGGAGGTCTGTGACCGGTGGAGTGCCACAAGGATCAGTGCTGGAGCCACTACTTTTCATCGGTTATATAAATGATTTGGATGTGAGAATAAGAGGTATACTCATTCAATTTGCAGATGACACCAAAATTGGAGGTGTGATGGACAGCCAAGAAGGTTACCTCAGATTACAATAGGATCGTGATCAGATGGGCCAGTGGGCTGAGAAATGGCAGATAGAGTTTAATTTAGATAAATGCAAGGTGCTGCATTTTGGGAAAGCAAATCTTAGCAGGACTTATACACTTAATGGTAAAGTCCTAGGGAGTGTTGCTGAACAAAGAGATCTTGGAGTGCAGGTTCATAGCTCCTTGAAAGTAGAGTCACAGGTAAATAGGATACTGAGGAAGGCATTTGGTATGATTTAATTACAGTGTGGAAACAGGCCATTCGGCCCAACAAGTCCACACCGACCCGCTGAAGTGCAACCCACCCATACCCCTACATTTACCCCTTACCTAACACTACGGGCAATTTAGCATGGCCAATTCACCTGACCTGCACATCTTTGGACTGTGGGAGGAAACCGGAGCACCCGGAGGAAACCCACGCAGACACAGGGAGAATGTGCAAACTCCAAACAGTCAGTCACCTGAGGTAGGAATTGAACCCGGGTCTCTGGCGCTGTGAGGCAGCAGTGCTAACCACTGTGCCACCCATATTGAGTACAGGAGTTGGGAGGTCATGTTGCAATTGTACAGGACATTGGTTAGGCCACTTTTGGAATATTGCATGCAATTCTGATCTCCTTCCTATTGGAAGGATGCTGTGAAATTTGAAAGGGTTCAGAAAAGGTTTACATGGATGTTGCCAGGATTGGAGGATTTGAGCTATAGGGAGAAGTTGAATAGGCTGGGGGTGTTTTCCCTGGAGTGTCGGATGCTGAGGGGTGACCTTCTAGAGGTTTATAAAGTTATGAGGTGTATGGATAGGCTAAGTAGACAAGATTTTTTTCCCTGGGGTGGGGGAGTCCAAAAATAGAGGGCGTAGTTTTAGGGTGAGAGGGGAAAGATATAAAAGAGATCTAAGGTGCAACTTTTTCACACAGAGGGTGGTACATGTATGGAATGGGCTGCCAGAGGAAGTGGTGGAGGCTAGCACAATTGCAACATTTAAAAGGCATCTGTATGGGTGTATAAATAGGAAGGGTTTGGAGGGATATGGGCCAGGTGCTGGCAGGTGGGACTAGATTGGGTTGGGATATCTGGTCGGCATGGAAGGTTTGGACCGAAGGGTCTGTTTCCATACTGTACATCTCTATGACTCTATAACTGCAGGGAATGTTAAATGTTAATGTTTGTTTTTTTTTTCTTTTTTATGCAAAGACTGTACAGAACTGCTTTATTATCTGCATATGTACATAATGTTTTGATGAGTAAAGTATATTGTTGCAATGAACTTTCCAAATCCAGCTCAGCACTGTCCCCATGACTTGTCCGGACTTGTCCTACCTGCCTATCTCCTTTTCCACCTATCCACTCCACCCTCTCCTCTCTGACCTATCACCTTCATCCCCTCCCCCACTCACCCATTGTAGGCTATGCTACTTTCTCCCCACCCCCACCCTCCTCTAGCTTATCTCTCCACCCTTCAGGCTCACTGCCTTTATTCCTGATGAAGGGCTTTTGCCCGAAACGTCGATTTCGAAGCTCCTTGGATGCTGCCTGAACTGCTGTGCTCTTCCAGCACCACTAATCCAGAATCTGGTTTCCAGCATCTGCAGTCATTGTAGAACAGAAGTTCTCAAGTTCTGTTCTACCGAGCAATCCCTGCTCAAATAGATCCCATATACGTGTGCAAACCTGTTCAATTCATATCTTTTATTCCACATTCCATCACCCCCTATATTTAAGTGCAAGCCTTTTACATGTTGTTACTTAATCAGTTATATCTGCAATCTCCATTTCCCAATCACAATACTTCTACAAATAATAGGCGTTGAACTTGTTACGATATGCAACAGCACATTATGTGCAAAATCGGTTTGGTTACAGCATTTGCCAAATGCCTGTAAATGATTACAGATGGGAAAAACATGTTTTGATAATGTGGGATTTCTTTTTCGTTCACTCAGTGGACTGTGGTGATTGAGTTTTCCAAGTTCAACTCGCGTTAAACTTGGGTGACTCAAGCCAAAATTATGGCTTATTTTGTTTCAAAGAGGGCAGGTGAGTGGGATTTTTTGGTTAAAATCGTAAGAGTAAATACAGAGAAACTGTTTCATGTAGCAGCAAGGTCAATCATCAAGCGTACGCAGATTTAATATAGCAGCTAAAAGAACTGGCGTAACATAAAGAAAACAATATCTCATAGTACACCATTAATGGGCGGCACGGTGGCACAGTGGTTAGTACTGCTGCCTCACAGCGCCAGAGACCCGGGTTCAATTCCCACCTCAGGCGACTGATTGTGTGGAGTTTGCACGTTCTCCCCGTGTCTGCGTGGGTTTCCTCCGGGTGCTCCGGTTTCTTCCCACACTCCAAAGATGTGCAGGTCAGGTGAATTGGCCATGTTAAATTGCCTGTAGTGTTAGGTAAGGGGTAGATGTAGATGTAGGGGTATGGGTGGGTTACGCTTCGGCGGGGTGGTGTGGACTTGTTGGGCCGAAGGGCCTGTTTCCACACTGTACGTAATCTAATCATTGTGATCCAGAATGCTAAAAATCAAACAACACCAGGTTGTAGTCCAACAGGTTTATTTAGAAGCACTAGCTTTCATAGCGCTGCTCCTTCATCAGGTCATTGTGGAGCCGGATCATACGACACAGAATTTATGGCAAAAGATTACTGTGTCATGCAACTGAAACGATTAATCTTAAACTTGGAAATAAACCTGTTTGACGATAATCTGGTGTTATGTGACGTTTAACTTAGTCCACCCTAGTCCAATACCAGCACCTCCACGTCGTGATCCAGAATGTGCTGCCTGAAAGGGTGATTGGACCAGATTCAGTTGTGACGCCCAGCAACGATAAATACTTGAAGTCGAAATATTTGCATCCGTCATTCAGAAAGAGCACGAGGAAGTGGAAATAATTAGACAGCTTTACTAAAAGGGTGAGTCAGACATAATGAGCCAAACTGCCTCTCCTTGCATTGTTTGGTTCAATGTTTCTCCACTAGAGCCCAAGCTGGTCCTGACTGAGGAGACACGATAAGAGATTTGGCAATGTGCTTGGCTCATGACATGTATTTGCCAAGATACCATCCATTGGTCCTTAGAATAACGAGAAAGCATATTTGAACCTGAAGGGGAAAAGCAAAGAGTGTACAGAACCACTTTAGTATCTGTGTATGTACTCGTTTTATGTCCTGGACTTTGGACCCTGAATTTTCAATCAAGAAATAAAAACGATAACCGGAGCTTGGCACCATATGTCGAAATGTGGTCCTTGTTACAGAGTACAAATTCTCATACAGAGATTATACCACGATTAGAAATTGTCTGACGGAGACCATACAAATACAATTCCCTAAATTACCAATAAAAACAGAAATCGCTGGAGAAACTCTGCAGATTTATCAGCCTCTCTCCACAGGTGCTGCCACAGACCTGATTTCACCAGCAATTTCTGGTTTTGTTTCAGATTACCAGCATTTGCAGTGCTTTGTTTCATTTTCAATTTGCATAAGTGTTGGAACCTGTACTGTGCTCTGATCCTTGTATGGTAAGATAAAGATTTTCACGCAAATCAGGTTGTTAAACCTTGCAAACCACAGGGTGATATTGAAGTCCTTACAGTGTGGGATCAGATCGAGTCCACGCTGACCCTCTGAAGTGAATCTCATCTTGATTCAACCCTGAGCCGAAAGCGCTGCAACCCCCCCATATGTCACTCGACCTGAAAATGTTAACTCTGATTTCTCTCCGCAGATGCAGCCGGAGCTGCTCCCATTTTCCAGTTTTTTTTTATTCCCCGTGGCTAACCTGGACACTATGGGCAATTTCCCACGGCCAATCCACCTGACCTGCACATCTTTGGACTGTGCGAGGAAACCCACGTAAGAGAATATGCAAACTGCATACAGACAGTCGCCCGAAGCTGCGACTAAACCCAGACCCCACGCACCGTCAGGAAGCACAGCTAACAAAAGAACTAACACACCGCCTCCCACAGCCAGGAGCCAGCTGATCATGACATTTGGATCAGTGACAGAAAACATCCTCTTGTCAAGTCCATCCTGTCGTATGGTGGCCACAGATTTACACAGTACTCCGACAGTGACTTAAATAACATTATTTGCAGCTCAATCACACACTCCTTTCCTGTTCAGTACCTGGACGAATAAAGAGAAGGATTACATACTTTTGTACGTAACGCTCTTTTTAAAAAAAATCTGAAATCATGCAGCACTGTTCGATGCACTCCTGAAAACAAATCATCCCAATTTCACAACCGATTTCGCCCTTCCACAGTCACTTTTTATTTTAAATGAGAATCTCAAATCATGCAGCACCGTTCGACGCACACCCTAAAACGAAAATACCCCAATTTAACACCCGATTTCGCCCTCCCACGGTAACGCTGTGTTTGAAATGGGAAATTTGAAACACAGGTGCTCACCTTTCCCGTCCTGTTAACTCCGAGGATAAGAGGGGTGAGCGTTTCCATTGGGGATGTGTGAGTGGCATGGATAAAGGTGCCCTTGAAAACCTGGAGGCTTTCGCCTTGTGGACAGGGAGCTTTGCTTGTCATGATGTGAATTGATGGGCTTCTTCTCCAGCACCGAGAAACAGTGGGGAGAAAATGTCAAGGGCGCACTACTTCCCTGGCTGAAGCTGACGCTTTGGGCGTGCATATCGAACAGTGGGAGGATACCTTCCTTTTGATAAACAAGTTAGTGTTCGATGGGTTTGCCCTGGAGTCATCAAACCGAAAAGGGCTAAATATTTAGCAATCGAAGGAATAAAATCTAATCAAATAATCACGTCGTTCCTAGTGCCCGTCACACACCACAGTTTAAAAAGGACAGATTTCAGTCCCCAACAATTGACACTCTTGAGGTATCCGATCTCACATTCCACACATGGAAGGACTCCCTTCAGCCCATCCTAGTTGAGCAGGAATCATCCATCTATTCTAAGCCCATTTGGTGTTTCAAGTCATCATTTAAATTGTTCGGAAATGTCTTGAGGGTTCACATCTCTACACCCCTTTTGAGATCCAGATACAAGCCCCTGGGTGCAAAGACTTTTCTTCAGATCCCTTCTAAACCTCCCGCTTCTTACCTTAAAGCTGTTCCGTGGTTACTGACCCTCTACTAAGGGGGAAACATGTCTCCCTATTTGCCCTGTCTATTGTCCTGAAAACGTTGTCCTAAGGAAAACTAACCCCAAGGATACCTAGTCTCCCTTCATAGCTGAATTACTTCAGCTCTGGAAACATCCTGATGAATCTCTTCTACGCCCTCTCGAGTGCAATCATGTCCTTCCTATCGTGTGGTGCCCACAGATTTACACAGTACTCCGACTGTGACCTATATAACATTATATGTAGCTCCATCACAAACCCCATGACTATTCAATGCTTGGACTAATAAAGTTAAAAATCACACAATACCAGGTTACAGTCCAACAGGTTTATTTGGAAACATTAGCTTTCAGAGCACTGCTCCTTCATCAGTTTGTTGTGGAGAATAGGATCGTAAGACACAGAACTTACAGTAAGAGTTTACAATGTGATGGAACTGAAATCATAAATTGAAAGAGACCTGGATTGTTTGTTAAGTCTCTCATCTTTTAGAATGAACATGTTGGTTTCAGATCTTTCATAAGTAAAATGCAGAACTTCTTAAAAGTTACATTCTCAAGTGATTTTTAACAATTGATGTCATGCCCGGCCCAGATAATGCATGTAGTGTGTGAGGTGCCCTGTGTGAGACTGTCTGTGCCGCAATGGTCAGACTGATTCCAATCAAAAAAACTGATTTGCAGAATATTACATGGATTCATGCAGTTATTGAGCAAAATAAAATGTAATTTTGCAAGTACAAATTCACCCCACAAACTTGTATGTGTGTGGGTGTGCATGTGGGCGTGTTTGTGGGGAGGGAGTTGAGGGGGTTATGAGTGCATGTGAGAGAGAATTTCTATGTGTGTGTGGTTAAAGTGGTATAAGTCGATGAGAGGGTGTGTGTGTTGGGGGGGGGGCTGAGTGTGGGAGTATATGTGAGCGTATGGCAGAGAGCTTGCTTATGAGAGAGGGTCTGTGTGAATATATGGGTCTGTAGGAGTGTGTGTCTGTATGTGTGTCGGTGTCTGTATGTATGTAGAGTGCAGTGGGGTCACCTGTAGTGTGACACGAACCCAAGGGCCTGTGTGAGACCATCCCCATGCACAGCGACCTTGGCTATCAGACTCTGCCTGGCCATTTTCCGTGATTGCCTGTCCCGAACTCTGCCTTGGAGGATAGTCACCCGATGGCTAGTGCTTCCAAATAGACCTGTTGAACTATAACCTGGTGCTGTGTGATTTTTAACTTTACATACCCCAGTCCAATAGCGGCATCTCCATATCATGGATTACTAAAGAGAAGGATTCCATACTTTTGCATGTAACCGGTTTTTTTTAAAATATCAAATCATCTAGCACCATTCGATGCACATCTAAAAACAAAACATCCCAATTTAACACCCGATTTCGCCCTTGCGCAGTAAGCTTTTGTTTGAAATGGGAAATTTGAAACATAGGTGCTCACCTTTCCCATCGTGGTAACTCCCCAGGATACGAGGGGTGAGAGTTTCCATTGGGGAAGTGTGAGTGGCATGGATAAAGGTTTTTGCCTTGTGGACAGGGAGCTTCGCTTGTCATGATGTGAATTGATGGGCTTCTTCTCCAGCACCGAGAAACAGTGGGGAGAAAATGTCAAGGGCACACCACTTCCCTGGCTGAAGCTGACGCTTTGGGCGTGCATAACGAACAGTGGGAGGATACCTTCCTTTTGATAAACAAATAAGTGTCCGATGGGTTTGCCCTGGAGTCATCAAACCGCAAAGGGCCAAATACTTAGCAATCGAAGGAATAAAATCTAATCAAATAATCATGTCGTTCCTGGTGTCCATCACACACCACAGTTTAAAAAGTACAGATTTCAGTCCCCTACAATTGACATTCTTGTGGTATCCCGATGCCACATTTAGAGTCAAAACACATGGAAGGAGTCCCTTCAGCCCATCCTAGTTGAGTAGGTCAATAATCATCCATCTTTTCTAATCCCATTTTCCACACTTGCTGCAAAGCCTTCAATGTTATGGTGTTTCAAGTCATCATTTAAATTGTTCGGAAATATCTTGAGGGTTCACATCTCTACCACCCTTTTGAGTTCCAGATACAAGCCCCTGGGTGCAAAGACTTTTCTTCAGATCCCTTCTAAACCTCCCACTTCTTACATTAAAGCTGTTCCCTGGTTACTGACCCTCTACTGAGGAGAAACATGTCTCCCTATTTTTCCTGTCTATGGCCCGCAAATCTTTGCTTTAAAGAAAACTAGATATCTAGTCTCTCTTCATAGCTGAACTGCATTAGCTCCTGATGAATCTCTTCTCCGCCTTTATTATTGTAATCATTCCTATCGTGTGGTGACCACAAATTTACACAGTACTCCGACGGTGTCCTTAATAACATTTTCTGCAGCTCCATCATAATGTCCTTGCCTATTCAATGCTTGGACTAATAAAGTTAAAAAAAAAATCACATAATACCAAGTTATAATCCAACATGTTTATTTGGAAACACCAGCTTTCGGAGCACTTGCTCCTTCATCAGTTTGTTTTGGTGTATAAGATCATAAGACACAGAATTTGTGGCAAAAGTTTACAGTGTGATGTAATTAAAATGATATATTGAAAAAGACCTGGATTGTTTATTAAGTCTCTCATCTTTGAGAATTAATGTGTTGGTTTCAGTTCTTTCATAAGTAAATTACAGAATTTTGTTCAATTACATTCTCAAGTGAACTTACATTACATTCTCAATTGGTGTCATGTCAGCCCAGATAATGCACTTAAGGTGTGAACTGCCCCGTGTGAGACTGTCTGTGCCACAATGTTCAGACTGATTCGAATTTTAAAAATGGATTTACAGAATATTACATGGCTGGTGCAGTTTTAGAGCAAATTAAAATGTCATTCTGCCATACAAATGCACCCCTTAAACTTATATGTGTGTGTCTGTATGTGAGCAGAGGTAGAGGTGTATGTGTGTGCGTGTGTGTGACATGAATCCAAGGTCCCGGTTGAGAGCATCCCCATGGGTACCAAATTTGGGTATCAGCCTCTGTTTGGTCACTTTGCTTTGTTGCCTGTCTCCAAGTTTACCTTGGAGGGCGGTCACTCGAAGGTCTGAGGGTGAAAGTCCCAGACTACTGAAGTGTTCTCTGACTGGGAGGGAACCCACTTGTCTGTTGATTGTTGTGCGGTCTCCATTCACCCATTGTTGTAGTGTCTGGTCGGAGTCACCAATGAACCATGCCTCTGTGCATCTTTGCCTGCAATGTAAGAGATAGACAACATTGGTTGAGTCACATGCATACCTGCCACGTACACGTGAAAAGATGAATGACTTAACAAACAATCCAGGTCTTTTCCAATATATAATTTCAGCTGCATCGCATGTAAACTTTTGCTATAAATGCAGTGTCTTACGACCTTATACTCCACACCCACCTGATGAAGGAGCAGTGCTCCAAAAGCTAGTGCTTCCAAATAAACCTGTTGTACTATAACCTGGTGCTGTGTGATTTTTAACTTTGTATACCCCAGTCCAGCAGCGGCATCTCCAAATCATGGACTAATAAAGAGAAGGATTCCATACTTTTGCATGTAAACCTTTTTAAAATCTCAAATCATCTAGCACCGTTCAATGTACATTTTAAAAACAAAACATCCCAATTTAACACCTGATTTCACCCTTCCATTGTAATGTTTTGTTTGAAACAGGAAATTTGAAACATGGGTGCTCACCTTTCCCATCCGGTAATTCCTAGGATACGAGGGGCAAGAGTTTCCATTGGGGAAGTGTGAGTGGCATGGATAAAGGTCCCCTTAAAAACCTGGAGGCTTTTGCCTTGTGGACAGGGAGCTTTGCTTGTCATGATGTGAACTGATGGGCTTCTTCTCCAGCACCGAGAAACAGTGGGGAGAAAATGTCAAGGGCACACCACTTCCCTGGCTGAGGCTGATGCTTTGGGCGTGCATATCGAACAGTGGGCCCATGCTTTCCTTTTGATAAATAAATAAGTGTCCGATGGGTTTGCCCTGGAGTAATCAAACCGAAAGAGTCAAAGCATTAGCAATCAAAGGAATAAAATCTCAACAAATAATCATGTCGTTCCTGGTGTCCATCACATACCACAGTTTAAAAAGGACAGATTTCAGTCCCCAACAATTGACACTCTTGAGGTATCCGATCCCACATTTAGAGTCAAAGTACATGGAAGGACTCCCTTCAGCCCATCCTAGTTAAGCAGGTTAATAATCATCCATCTATTCTAATCCCATTTTCCACACTTGCACCAAATCCTTGAATGTTAAGATGTTTCAAATCATCATTTTAAATTGATCTTAAATGTCTTGAGGGTTCACATCTCTACCACCCTTTTGAGTTCCAGATACAACTCAAGGGTGAAAGATTTTTTTCACATCACCTCGAAACCTCCCACTTCTTACTTTACGGCTGTTCCCTAGTGACTAATCCCTCTGGTAAGGGGAAACATTTCTCCAATTTACCATGTCTCTGGCCCTCAAAACTTTGTTCTGAGGAAAACCAATCCCAAGGATACTTCAGCTCTGGAAACATCCTGGTGAATCTCTTCTCCGCCCTTTCAAGTGCAATTACATCCTTCCTATCGTGTGGTGCCCACAGATTTACACAGTACTCTGACTGTGATCTATATAACATTATATGTAGCTCTATCACAAACTCCTTGCCTATTCAAAGTCTGGACTAATCAAGTTAAAAATCACACAATACCAGGCTATAGGCCAACCGGTTTACTTGGAAACACTGGCTTTCGGAGCGCTGCACCTTCATCACTTTGTTGTGGAGTACATGATTGTAGGACACAGAATTTATAGCAAAAGTTTACGATGCGATGTAACTGAAATGACATATTGAGAAAGACCTGGATTGTTTGTTAAGTCTCTCATCTATTAGAATGAACATGTTGGTTTCAGTTCTTTCTTATGTAAATCACAGAACTTTTTAAAAGTTACATTCTCAAGTGAAATTTAAGAATTGGTGTCATGTTGGCTCAGATAATGCATTAACGTATAAGCTGCCCTGCATGAGAATGTCTGTGCCACAATGTTCAGCCATTCTAATCTGAAAAACAGAGTTACAGAATATTTAAAGGATTCATGCAGTTTTTGAACAACATAAAGTGTAATTCGTCAAGTGTGTGTGTTTTTGTGCGGGTTAGGGGGACATGAGTATCTGTGAGAGAGAGTGTGTATGTGTTTGAGTGTGCAATTAAAGTGGTATAAGTCTCTGAGATGGTGCATGTGTGTGAGAGTGTGGGAATGTATGTGTGAGTGAATGAGAGAGAGCTTGCATATGAGAGAGGGTCTGCGTGAGTGCATGGGTCTGTAGGAGTGTGTGTGGGTGGGAGTGTGTCTGTGCCTCTGTGTGTGTCGTGCAGTGGGATCACCTGTAGTGTGACATGAAACCAAGGTCCTGGTTGAGAACATCTCCATGGATACCAAAACTTGGTTTTCAGCTTCTGCTCAGCCACTTTGCTTTGTTGCCTGTTCCAAAGTCCACCTTGGAGGATGGTCACCTGAAGGTCCGAGGTCGAATATCCCAGACCGCTGAAGTGTTCTTTGATGGGGAGGGAACTGTCCTGTCTGTTGATTGTCGTGTGGCATCCATTCATCCATTGCCATGGCCTCTGCTCGGTCTCACCAATGTACCAGGCCTCTGCTCATCCTTTCCTGCAGTGTACGAGATAGACAACGTTGATTGAGTCACATGAGTAGCTGCCACATTCATTCGAAAAGATGAGAGACTTAACAAACAATCCAGGTCTTTCTCAATATATAGTTTCAGGTACATCACACTATAAACTTTTGTTATAAATTCTGAGTCTTATGATCTTATATTCCACAAACAGCTGATGAAGGAGCAGCACTCCCAAAGCTATTGCTTCCAATTAAATCTGTTGAACTATACCTTGCCGTTGTGCGGTTTTTAACTTTGTATGCCCCAGTCCAACACCGGCATCTCCAAATTATGGACTAATAAAGAGAAGGATTCCATACTTTTGCACGCAAACTTTATTTTAAAATCTCAAATCATGCAGCACCGTTCGATGCACACTTCAAAACAAAACATACCAATTTAACAACTGATTTCACACCTTCTACAGTAACTTAGAGTTTGTTAGGGAAATTTGAAACATGGGTGTTCACATTTCCCATCCTGGTAATTTCCAGGATACGAGGGGTGAGCGTTTCCACTGGGGAAGTGTGAGTAGCATGGATAAAGGTCCCCTTGAAAACCTGGAGGCTTTCGCCTTGTGGACAGGGAGCTTCGCTTGTCATGATGTGAATTGATGGGCTTCTTCTCCAGCACCGAGAAACAGTGGGGAGAAAATGTCAAGGGCACACCACTTCCCTGGCTGCAGCTGACGCTTTGGGTGTGCATAACGAACAGTGGGAGGATACCTTCCTTTTGATAAACAAGTAAGTGTTCGCTGGATTTGCCCTGGAGTCATCAAACCAAAAGGGTCAAAGAATTAGCAAGCGAAGAAATACATTTTTAAAAATAATCATGTTGTCCCTGGTGTCCATCACACACCACGGTTTCAGTCCCCAACAATTACAACTCTTGAGGTATCCAATCCCCCATTTACAGTCAAAGTACATGGAAGGAGTTCCTTCAGCCCATCCTAGTTGAGCAGGTCAATAATCATCCATCCATTCTAACCCCATTTTCCAACTTGCCCCAAAGTCTGGAATGTGATGGTATTTCAAGTAATTATTGAAATTTTCTTAAATGGCTTGAGGGTTCACACCTCTACCACCTTTTTGTGTTCCAGATACAACTTCCTGGGTGTCAAGATTTTTCCTCACATCCCTTCTAATCCTCCCACTTCTTCCTTAATGCTGTTCTCTGGTTACTGATCCCTCTGCTAAGGGGAAACATGTCTCTCTATTTGCCCTGTCTATGATCCTCAAAACTTTCTTCTAAGGAAAACTAAGCCCGAGGATATCTAATCTCTCTTCATAGCTGAATTACTTCAGTTCTGGAAACATCCTGATGAATCTCTTCTCCGCCCTCACTAGTGCAGTCATGTCCTTCCTATCCTGTGGTGACCTCAGATTTACATAGTACACTGACTGTAACCAAAAATAAAATATTATCTGCAGCTCCATCATAAACACTTTGCCTATACAATCCCTGGACTAATAAAGACAAGTATTCCCCTTAACGTTTCAACCACCTTATCTATCAGACCAACCTATGAATGGATAAAGACATCAATGTCTCTCTGATCTTCTTTACTTCCTGAAGTCTTACTCCACTGTCATGTTAGCCCTCCATAAATGCATCAGCTTTTGCAATTGAATATTTCCTACTTCCTCCTCAAATAGGTTTCCAACTGAGTTCTGAAACTTCACAGATGCTGCTGCATGTCCTGTTTTTCTTTAAGCTGTTAATGATGCATTTGCACTAAGAACAGAGAATCAAGTTTTGCTGAAAGATCACCCCATGCAACTGCTCATGCTTCATGTGAGCATCTGCATTTGGGGCCAATATCTATCTATCTTCATTTCTCTGTGTTTATCTTGTGATGAATCAAGTTGATGACAATACTGGACAAGTTAAATTCCCAAGTTGAATCTAATAGACCTTAAGTTTTCTTTTTGCAGTTTTGGTTCTGTGGTAGTCAGTCACTGAACATATTAGCAAAAGCAGCAACATTTATTTAACAAAGGAAACACAATCTAGATACATATATATATGTATGTGTGTAATTTTCAGTAAAGACATTGGAAGTTCTTACCAGAGATGGTATAAAAAGAGATTCAACCTCTTTCCCTGGCAATATTCTTCAGAAATATAAAAAAAATTAAGAACAAGATCAGGCCATTCAGCCATTAGTATCTGCTCTGCCATTCAATAGAATCATCCTAATCAGTACACTGTTCCACTTTCTCCCAATACCTTTTGATCTCTTTAGCCCTAAGAACTATATTGAAAACATTCAATGCTTTGGTCTCAACCAATTTCTGTGGCAAAGAATTTTCACCACTTGCTAGAGAAGAAATTTCTCCCAATCACAATCCTAAATTGCCTACACGACAAAGTTAAACTGTAACCCCTGGCTCGGGACACCTTGGGTTATTGGGAACATCCTTCCTGCATTTATCCTGTACTGTTATAGGTTTCCATGAGATTGTCCTACATTCTTCCAAACTCCAATGAATATTGTCCTAACCAATCCAAATTCTCTTCATAGATTCTGCCACCCCAGGAATCAGTCCAATTAATGCATTTCCTCTAGAACATCTTCCCCCAGCGGAGACTAAAACTGCACCATTATTCCACAAGTTTCACCAAAGCCTTGTATAATTGTAAGAAGATATATGTGTTAAACTTTATCACACTTTCTCCAGAACCTTTTTGTTTCAGTTGTGGGATGAGTGCATCACTAGCTGGGCCAGCATTTATTGACCATCCTAAATTGTCCTGGAACTCAATGGTTTTCTCGGCCATTTCAAAGGGCATAAAGATTTAATAATACTTGGTATATGGAGTCACATGAATTTCAGCCACATCAGCTAAGGATGGCAGATTTCCTTCTATAAATGACATGAGTGAACCAGATGGATTTTTACAATATTCGACAAAGGTTTCATGCTCATTACTGGGCCAGCTATTAATTCTAGATTTTTATTGAATTCAAGTCTCACCATGATGGTTTCTCAAATCCACGTCACCAAAGTATTACAACTTAGGGTTCTGGATTATGAGGTACCTTTATTCTATCCTTTATGGTTTGGAGACTTGGACAACATACAGCAGGCACTTCTGGAGAAATATTACAAGCGATGCTTTTAAAAGATTCTCCTAATTCAATGGTAAGAAAAGTGTTCCATCAGCAGTGCCCTCTCCTCAACCTGGCAGTGAAGTGCTAATCAATATTCTGCCAGTTACTAATGACCAGAAATTGAACTGAACCAGTCATATGAATATAGTCATTACAGGAGCAGGTCAGAGGCTAGGAATCCTGCAATGTGCAACTCACCTCCTCTCTCTCCAATGTTTAACCACCACCTGCAAGGCACAGGTCAGGTGTGTAATGGAAAATTCTTCATCCACTTGCCTGGATGAGTGCAGCTCCAACAACACTCAAGATACTTGATACCATTCAGGACAAAATGGCCTGCATATTTGAAACCCCACCCACCACCTTCACCATGTACTCCCTTCACCGCCACTGCATAGTGGCAGGAGTATGTATGTTCTGCAAGACACACTATGGGTAACTGTCATGATTCTAGCCAATGTTATTGCCAGACAAGTCAGATCCCAAATTGAAACCTGGCTGAATAAATCATATTTTATTCTGCTTTGGTTTTAACAGTGTGATCTCTCACTAGAATTTAAGCATTTAATGTTGCAGGTTCAGTTTTAATAATAAAGCAGAAATTTATTAAACAAAAGGAAAATGATAAAATAGAATGATCAAGGTATTTACTTTTTGTGCTTTTATATTCATTTGTGGGATGTGGGTGTCGCTGGTTGACCCTTATTTATTGCCCATCCCTAGTTGCCTTGAGAAGGTTGTTGGAGCTGCACCTGTCCAGCCAAGCGGAGATTATTCCATCACACTCCTGACTTGTGCCTTGTGCATAATGGACAGGCTTAGGTGAGTCAGGAGGTGAATTACTTGCCACAGTATCCCTAGCCTCAGATCTGCTCTTGTAGCCATTGTGTTTATGTGGTGAGTCCAGTTGAGTTTCTGTCAATGATAAGTGGAGATTCAGTGATGTTAACAGCAATGAATGTCAAGGGACTGTGGTTAGTTTGTCACTTATTAGTAATGGCCATAGCATGGAATTTGTGTGGCGTGAATGATACTTGTCACTCGTGAGCTCGAGCCCAGATATTGTCCAGAACTTGTTGCATTTGAACATGGACTGCTTCAGTATCTGAGGAGTCGTGAATGTGTAATCATTGGCGAACGTCCCTACTTCTGAACTTTTTTTTCACCTTTTTCTTTCTTCTGGTTATTTTTTTCTCCTCCTGGTTACTATTTTTGTCTTTTTTTTCTTTTTCTTTGTTTTTTTTCCTCGTTTTCTCTTGTTTAAAAACCCCCCCACACTACCGCTACTCTGGTAATAATTATTTTTCCCCAGCCCCCATGTTGTGTGTGTGCCGGTGTGAGACACAGTGAAAGACACCAGGTCTTCCAAACTTTATTCAGTTTCCACCACCAGGAAGAAAGGAAACACCCAAGTGATCAGTGACAAGCAGTGCCCTTCATATCAAAGGGCGATGCTGCGTGATCAAATGGTGATGGGGAGGGCAGGGATTAAATCGAAATAGAGTTGGAGAGGGAAATAATATACTCCACACCTTGTGGTGCCCACCATTCCCTGAAAATCTCGAGGGTTTTGGTGGACACCACATGCTCCTTCTCTAGGGACACCCAGGCTCTGACATACCTGTGGAAGAGGGGCAGGCAATTGGCCCTAACGACCCCTTCTGCGGCCCGCTGCCTGGACCTGTTATGGCCAGTTTGGTCAGGCCCAGGAGCAGACCAATGAGGAGGTCCTCTAACCTCCCCTCCCCACTCCGCACTGGGTGCCCAAAGATCAGGAGTGTGGGGATGAAATGCAACCAAAAACAGAGGAGAAGGTTTTTAAGGAAATCAAAAAAGGAGTGCATTCGCCCACACCCAATACATACATGGCCCAGGGACTCTACAGCACCACAGAACAAGCAGTTGGGCTGGGAGTCCATGAACCACCGTAATCTGTGACTGCAGAGGATGGCTGAGTGCAACACCCTCCACCCCAGATACCTGAGAGAAAGGGGAGGACTCCCACATAGAGAGCCCTCCATTGGGGGGTATCCATCGCTCAGCGGCAAATGAGTACACCAACTTCTGACCTTATATTGGATGGAAGGTCATTGATGAAGCAGCTGAAGATGGTTTGGCCTAGGACATTACCCTGTGGAACTCCTGTAGAAATGTCCTTGAGCTGAGATGTCTGACCTCCAGCAACCACAATACTCTTCCTATATGCCAGGTATGACTCCAATCACCAGAGAGTTTGCCCTCTGACTCCCATTGGTTCCAGTTTTGCCAAGGCTTCTTGATGCCACACTTGGTTAAATGGAGCCATGATGTCAAGGGCTGTCACTCTCACCTCATCTCTGGAATTCAGTTCTTTTGTCCAGTTTTGACAAAGACTGTAATGAGTTCAGTGGCTGAGTTTCCCTGGCAGAGTCCAATCTGGGCATCACTGAGCAGGTTATTGCTGAGCAGGTGCTGTTTGATAATACTGTTGATGACACCTTCCAACACTTTACAGATGATCGAGAGTAGACTGATGGGCGGAAATTGGTTGAGTTGGATTTGTCCCACTTTTTTTACGGTCAGAACAATCTTTTACATTGTCGGGTAGATGCCAGTTGTAACTGTAATGGAACAGCTTAGCTAGGGGACCAGGAAGTTTTGAAACTCAAGTCTTCAGTACAATTGCCAGACTATTATCAGGGCCCGTGATTTATCAGTATCCAGTGTCTCCAAAAGTTCTTTGATATCATGTGGAGTGAATTGAATTGGCTGAAGACTGGTATCTGCAATGCTGGGGACCACTGGAGGAGGCAGAGATGGATCATCCATTCTTTGCACTGATGTGCTGGGCTCTTCCATCATTTAGATTGGGGATACTTGAGGAGCTTCCTCCTCCCTTGAGTTGTTTAATTGTCCACCACCATTCATGACTGGATGTGGTAGGAATGCAGAGCTTAGATTTGATCCGTTGGTTGTGGGGACCACTTAGCTCTGTCAGTCATTTGCTGCTTATGCTTTTGGGCGTGCAAGTAGCCCTGTTTGGTGGCTTCACCAGGTTGACACCACTTTTTCAGATATGCTTGGTGCTGCTCCTGGCATGCTCTCCTGCACTCTGCATTGAACTTTGAACGATGGTAATGTCTAATGGTAATGGCTGAGTGGAGGTAAGGCCAGGTCTTGAGGTTACAGATTGTGCTGGAGTATGGTTCTGCTGCTGTTGATGGCCCACAGCACCTCATGGATGCCCAGTCTTGAGTTGCCAGATCTGTTCGAAGTCTGGCCCATTTAGCACAGTGATAGTGCAATACAAAATGATGGATATTTCTCAATGTGAAGATGGGACTTTGTATCCACAAGGACTGGGCAGTGGACACTCCTACTGATATTGTCATGAACAGAAGCATCTGTAGCCAGCAGACTGGTAAGGATGAGGCAAAAGTGAAGACTGCAGATAATGGAGATTAGAGTCAAGATTAGAGTGGTGCTGGAAAAGCACAGCAGGTCAGGCAGCATCAGGGAAGCAGGAAAATCGATGTTTCGGGCAGGAGCCCTTCATCAGGAATGAGGCATTTCCCTTTTATTGGTTCCTTCACCACCTGCCGTCAACCCTGGTCTAGCAGCTATACCCTTTCAGACCTGACTAGTTTGATCAGTAATGCTACTGCTGAGCCACTCTTGGTGGTGTACATTGAAATCCCCCACCCAGAGTCCATTTTGTGGAGCCCTTGCCATCCTTAGCACTTCCTCTAAGTGTTGTTCAAGATGGAGGAGAATTGATCCATCAGCCGATAGAGGACATTTCGTGGCAATCAGCAGGAAGTTTCCTGGCCCATGTTTAATCTGGTGTTGAGGATTCCTAGGGCATCTCCCTCCTATCCACACACCTCTGTGCTGGCACCTCTGCTGGGTCTGTCCTGCTGGTGGGACAGGAAATATCTCGGGATGGTGGTGGTGGTGACTGCGACATTGTCTGTAAGATATGATTCTATGATTTTGACTATATCAGGCTGTTGCTTGACTAGTCTGTGAGACAGCTCTCCCAATTTTAGCACTACCCTCCACACGTTGGTAAGGAGGGCTTTGCAAAGTTGACAGAATTGCTTCCGCCATTGTCTTTTCCGGTACCTAGGGCAGTGATCATCTGGTTTCATTTCTTTGAGACCTTGTAGCGATTGGTACAAGTGAATGGCTTGCTCGGCCATTTCAGAGGACAATTACAACACAAGTGTAAAGAGCTTTAAACATACAGTAAAAGTAAGCTCAGCTTTACAAGTTCGAAAAAAAAAATGCTTTGTTCAGGACCTAAAAGCAGTTCTTCCACATATCAGAGAGAGAGAAACATTCTCCCACCTTGAGAGGGTTAAACTAACAGTGATTTTAATTTCTGGACTGAAAATATGGACAGCCTTTTCTCAAACTATCATACACCTGAAGTTAAACATATTCAGCTTCAAGTAATCTCTTCAAGGTTTTTTTCCAAAATTTTGGTTTAGGACTATCATTAAATACCTTAGTCTGAGGAAATTTACAATATTCTCCCCTTCTCAGCTGCCCTGTTCTGCACAACCATCACCTTCGGAGAAGTCCACAGTAGTGCCCAAAACAAAATGAAACTGAAGTAAAAGTCTCTCCCTCTGAGCAATGTATACTGACCCAGACGCTCAATGGTCTACCTTGATCAGATATAAAATCCTAAAATCAACAGAAGTCCACTAGGCTGCCAAAGGAGTTTCAATGAACTGTGTAAAAGAAATCACCATGGCTACAGAAATATTTCGAAGTCAATTATTAACTTCAGAAATCCCAAAATTAAAATAAATGATATCAAAGATATATATAAATCCCATAGCTCACCACGGCCCATCCGATTTAATCTTGAAAAGCCATGACATCCACTGCCAAGAAGGACAAGAACAGAGGATGTACTATAATCTGCAAGTTCCCCTCCAAGCCACAAACCATCATGACCTGGAACTACATCACTATTCCTTCACACTTACTAGGTCAAAATCAGGAAACTCTCCTAATTTTGCCCCTCTGCGAATGTTATTATATGCCAAGGACTCCAGCAGCAACCATGAATGAATAAAAAAACCCCTCAAAAACAAGCCTTGCTGGGTGGAACATGTTGTTCATGTGCATGACACCAAGACGACCGAAGCAACTGGTCTGCTTGATCTTGCTTCTGACAGGACTGTCAGGAGGACAGTAGAGATGCTTTCAAAATGTCATCAAAAGATTGTAGAGGAGATTAAACATACCTGCCTCGGAGTCCCTGGTTTGTGATGAAGCAAAACAGAGAAGGTTACTTCAAGAGAGCATCAAACCCATTGTGAAGCTTTGTTGAGAACATGCAAAAACAAAATTGGGGGTGCACAAACCACCTAAAAAAAACAACTCATCAAACTGCAATTACTTCACACGTCATGGAATCTGCTAGTCACCATTGGATTGTTAGTATTCCAAGAAGGATGCAATTATTTTGAAGAGAGTCTATAGGAAGTTTATAAAAATGTTGGAATGGCTTGAAATTTCCTGCCAAGGGGAAAGATTGGATAAACTGGAATTGTTTTCCTCAGAACAAAGGAGGCTGAAGGGTGCCTTAATTGAAGTGTAAAAAAATAAGGGGCTCGAACAGAGAGGACAGGGAACACTGTTTCCCCTAGTGGAGAGGTAAAGAATCAGAGGTCAGAGATTTAAAATAATTGATAGACTGATTAGAGGGGACATAAGGTAAAACTTTTTCATCGAGAAGGGAATGAGTGTCTTGAATTCACTGCCCAGCTTGTTGAGTGAGGCAGAAACCCTCAACTCATTTGAAAGGAACCTTGGTCTGCACCTGAAACACTGTAACCTGCAGGACTGCAGAACAGAATCTCAGAAGTAGGATTAGAATGGGTGGCTAGTTTATTCGACTGTCACAGATGTAGTGGGCTGAATAGTCTCTTTCTCCACTGTAATGTTTCTGTTGTTTCAAAAGGAAGGGGTCAATTATCAAGGTTTCCTTGAGTGAAAGAAAGAATAATTTTATTATCTATTAACCCTGATTTAAAAAAAATGCAACATCAAACACACACAAATACAGGTAGTAAGTGTAAAAGAGACTTCTGATATGAAGTCCCTGTCCTCACAAAATGAAAGTGTGCTAGCAGCCATTTTCAGCTCCATTGAGGAAGCAATGAATCTCAGTCTCAGCCTCTTACCCCGTGATGAAACCCAAACGTATACATTCCCTTTTTGGTCTCTATCCCTATCAAACTTGAACTTCCCCCACTCCCAACCTAACTTGTCTGTCTCAATCTACATCTCCTCAATTTATCCTGTCCTCTCTTCAGTCCCAAGCATATCGGCAACATGACTGGTGAAGTAGGCCATAGTACTCCCATTAAAGCCAAGTGGTGCTGAATGTCAATGATCACCACCTCGCATATCCCCTATTTCCCTCCCATGTTGAGTTATCTTTCTTCCTTACATATTGACTGTTCCCTTCACAATTACTACCTTCTCTACAACACAGCATACTACCTCTATTCCCTCTATGGCAGAGACAAGGTGAATAAAAGTTTGCTAGCCTAATATTATGGGACCTTGATTAATTCCTTTCTTCTCTTACAGCATACTTCAGGTAAAGCAAATTCTGCGTCTCTCAAACACAAGAGTTCAACAGGAAACAACATTGTTAGGAGGTGAATCCTATCTGTGTGTGTTACAGGAAGTATTTATTTGTATCATTTACATGTGTCATCATACATCATTTAACTTGTGCATTCACATTTTGAGATGTTTATTCACACGCTTATTATGTTTTTTGTACAAATTAATGTTCTTCACTTATAAGTGCCTTGTTGGGTTCGTTCAAGTTTTTGAAAATTGTACAGTACACACACGCAGAGAAAATCCAACGTGCCCTTATCATACGCTGACTTTGGCAATGTCACATTGAACTTAAAGTCACATCAGAATTGAAATTTGTGGTGCTGGAAAAGACACAGCAGATCCAACAGCATCCAAGTAGCAGGAGAGTCGACATTTGGGGGGCATAAGCCCTTCATCAGGAATGTGGAAGGAGAAGGGGGCTGAGAGATATATAGGAGGGTGCGGCTGGGGGGAAGGTAGCTGGGATGGCAATAAGTGAATACCAACTCATAGTTGCTTAAAATCACTTCAGGCAAACAATGAAATTAAAATCATTGGGGCTTCAGCACATGGCTTCACTTTAGTCTTCATCATATGCACAATGTGAGCATCAGACAATCGCCCAGAAACCAGTGTCAGCCAGATACTGATGGTAATTCAGGCTTCACTACAACAACCAACATTTTCAACTGGTCATACTGATCTGGAATGCTACCAGGCCCAGCTGATCGGAGCCCAGGAAAAGTCTATTATTGACAGCCGGGGTCAAGCCTGGGTCAATGAGAGCAGGAGGACAACACCAGGCATATCTTAAAATAAACTGAGGTGTCAACCTTGGAAGTCAATTAGAGAGGTGCACTGAGATCAGTCAGTGGTCTGCTCACTCATTGTTCGGGGCTGTCCACCAGAGTCAATTAAGGGTGTGGGACATGATCAGTCCTGGGGATCCTTCCACTAAATGTTAAGGGGATGTTACCGGGGCAACTACTGTGGAAGGGGAAGCTGTGAAACTCAATTGTAGGGAATAGAGGTAGTATGCTGTGTTGTAGAGAGGTAGTAATTGTGAAGGGAACAGTCAATATGTAAGGAAGAAAGATGACTCAATATGGGAGGGAAATAGGGGATATGCAAGGTGGTGATCATTGACATTCAGCACCACTTGGCTTTAATGGGAGTACTATGGTCTACTTCACCAGTCATGTTGCCGATATGCTTGGGACTGGAGAGAGGACAGGATAAATTGAGGAGATGTAGATTGAGACAGACAAGTTAGGTTGGGAGTGGGGGAAGTTCAAGTTTGATAGGGATAGAGACCAAAAAGGGAATGTATACGTTTGGGTTTCATCACGGGGTAAGAGGCTGAGACTGAGATTCATTGCTTCCTCCATCGTGCTGTAACTAGCAAGTGCTCAATGGAGCTGAAAATGGCTGCTAGCACACTTTCATTTTGTGAGGACAGGGACTTCATATCAGAAATGCGAGGCCTTCAAAGTACAATGGCATTACACAAGGCGCTCACACAGTCCAGCTGGAAGAGCCCTGCGAGTGTTAAATGCTACATTGAATCGTAGGCAGTGCCCTACTATGTGAACACCAAATTCTAGCCCCAAGCATTCTTGACCATATCATATGTCAGGAGTTATTCCCATTGCTGGCTAAGAAGCACAAGCAATATAATGCAGCCCAGAGCGATTCACCCTAGTTACCAAAATAGCAATCACCTTCCAATATCCTTTAGACTGCCCATGTGCAGGAGCTGCTCATTTCACACCTTGTACCATTAACCGTGCATCGCAAACCTCTATAGCTTCATTTTTATTGTTGTGCAGCTATGCAGACTCTCTCATACAGATGATGATGAACAGTGAATATTTATTAACAAATGGGAAAACATGTTTACAATGAAGTTTCACTCATGCCATCATGTGTCCAGAGGAAGTTTGCTGGCTAACTAGGAAGGAGAAACTGAGTGAGGCCAAGGCCCCCTATTAATGATGGCTGGAACGATGGAGTGAAGGCCTGTGTGAGTGTCCATCAAACTCTGAGACTGCTGGACCTGGCAGCTGTCAATCTGTTCATGGAGGCAGCCAGACACTCATATGCCAGATGTTGCAGGGTCCCAACAGCTTTGGTGCAGTTGTGCAACCTTTGTGTCAGTCTCTCCAGTATCTCCATGAGGTCCTCTCCTGCCTGGGACTGCACAAATACCTGTTCTCCAGCAGTCCTCCAACTGCCAGCAACTTCAGATGCTGTTTCCCTCAACCAGCTGTTGCGATACGGCAGTGATATACTCAAGTAGATGTTCCCAACTCTAGCTAAAATACTCACCAAGGTATCAGTATCTGAGCTGGTGGAGGGTATAGATGGCAGCCTTGATGGTTCATCCTCTGAACCACCCATTTGTTCTTCCTCAAAGGGGAAGAAGGGATGTCTTGCAGACTATGGCCTTGAGCACTGAGACTGTGCTGATACCACGAATACCAGCAGGACTCAGAAGCGAGACTGTGTCGTGAGCAAGTTTGGATATATTCAGAACACATTCACCATGGTGTTAATGGGACAGTAGGACAGCAATGCAAACTCCAGGATATGGGGTTTTCAGCATCTCCACAGGAATGATTCCAGTCCTCACTAGTAAACATTAGCATCCTCTCTTTCTAGGGTTATGGAGCCAAATGTTGGGCACCCCACCACCGTCTTGCTCTGTCAGCCTTATCATGAGTCATATTCTTCTGGATTGAGACAAAAGTAGAATTTGAGTGAGATGAAAGTGTGCCGCACAGCTATTGCTGCTAGAAAGATGGTGGGCATCCCAAGTGAATGAGGAGGCAGCACAAGGCTGTGCACTGTTAGTTGTTTGGGTGCTTACTGTTGGTGGTGGGGGTGGAGTGATGGTTGTGCATTGACGGAGGGAAAATATTTTATGCAAGACTGAGAGTGGTAGACCATGAGGTTGGTGAAGATATGTGCCGTAGCAGAGATGGATTGAGTGCGATATATCAGAGAGTGTGGCACTTACCATGGCAGAGCAGATATGGTAATTAATCTTCTTGTTAGACTGCTGGGCATTTCTCCGGACCATGGGTGGTAACCTTCGAGCAGACATGGTCTGGTGTTGTGGCCTTCTAGACTGATCCTGGAGGAAGAGGATGGCATTCCTCTGCAGCTTCCTATTCACCAGAACCTCCGGGTTGCTATTTGCAAAGCACAGTACCAATTTCCCCTTATTTTCCATACTCAGGGCAAATAAGTTGAGCCTTGCAGGGAAGCTGTGGATGCCGGGTGTAAAATAGCCTTTTAAATATGGCACTGATGCCAGGAATCCTTAAATGTCCAGGGAATGGAAAGTACTTCTGTCCATGGTGAGTTCAAGATAATAATCACCTCTTCCCACCCTACCTCTTGCAAAAATGCCATCCCGTATTCCCAATTCCTCCGGCTCTGCCGGATCTGCTCGCAGGAGGATCAGTTCCACCACAGAACACACCAGATGGCCTCCTTCTTTAGAGACCGCAATTTCCCTTCCCACGTGGTTAAAGATGCCCTCCAACGCATCTCGTCTACATCCCGCACCTCCGCCCTCAGATCCCACCCCTCCAACCCTAACAAGGACAGAACGCCCCTGGTGCTCACCTTCCACCCGACCAACCTTCGCATAAACCAAATCATCCGCCGACATTTCCGCCACCTCCAAACAGACCCCACTACCAGGGATATATTTCCCTCCCCACCCCTTTCCGCCTTCCGCAAAGACCGTTCCCTCCACGACTACCTGGTCAGGTCCAAGCCCCCAAACAACCCACCCTCCAATCCTGGCACTTTCCCCTGCCACCGCAGGAACTGTAAAACCTGCGCCCACACCTCCTCCCTCACCTCTATCCAAGGCCGTAAAGGAGCCTTCCACATCCATCAACGTTTTACTTGCACATCCACTAATATCATTTGTTGTATCCGTTGCTCCCGATGTGGTCTCCTCTACATTGGGGAGACTGGATGCCTCCTAGCAGAGCGCTTTAGGGAACATCTCCGGGACACCCGCACCAATCAACTACACTGCCCTGTGGCCCAACATTTCAACTCCCCCTCCCACTCTGCCGAGGACATGGAGGTCCTGGGCCTCCTTCACCGCCGCTCCCTCACCACCAGACGCCTGGAGGAAGAACGCCTCATCTTCCGCCTCGGAACACTTCAACCCCAGGGCATCAATGTGGACTTCAACAGTTTCCTCATTTCCCCTTCCCCACCTCACCCTAGTTCTAAACTCCCAGCTCAGTAACTGTCCCCATGACTTGTCCGGACTTGTCCTACCTGCCTATCTCCTTTTCCACCTATTCACTCCACCCTCTCCTCCTTGACCTATCACCTTCATCCCCTCCCCCATTCACCCATTGTACTCTATGCTACTTTCTCCCCACCCCCACCCTCCTCTAAATTATCTCTCCACGCTTCAGGCTCACTGCCTTTATTCCTGATGAAGGACTGTTGCCTGAAACGTCGATTTTAAAGCTACTTGGATGCTGCCTGAACTGCTGTGCTCTTCCAGCACCACTAATTCAGAACCAGATAATAATCAGCTGAGTGCCATGTGTTGTATTATTAAAAAAAAACCTGCAAAGCATTGTGGAGAGAAACCCTCTGTGAAACTCGCCAAAAATGACAACAGGTTTCTGACAAGGTTCAGGCTTACATTTCTACATTTCAAGTAGAAAGATCATTAACACTTGCTCATAACCTCCTGATATAGACAGCAATGTTCACAGCTCATGAATGAATAAGAAAAATTTTGAATCTCATTCCTTCATAATTAACTTTTTAATCAAGATATGAATTTAATATTTTTCTTATATATATATATCTTGCTATCATTTAAAAAAAATATATAATGTCATGATTGCTATTGAACAGATGCTCCCCATTTGATTACTTCTGTTATCTATTTACCTTTCTATTACTAGGTCCACTAGTGAAACCTCTAATGCTAGACATCTTACATTACTAAGCAAGCACAGAATCCTGTACACATGCTAATAAATCCATTTTCCTTTCTCATCCTTGCAATTTTCCTTTGGAATAATTGAAATGTCTCATGATTTTTAAGCGATATATTTTACTCATTTTCCTTTCCTCCTTCACTTCCAACAAAAAGTGGCCTATGGTGTAATTCAATTGGTATTAGAGAGAAATAGAGTTATATAGCACAGAATCAAGCCCCTTAGCCCACCATCTCTATGCCTCCCAAGAAACACCAAGATACACTAATCCCATTTCCCTACACTTGATTCATAGCCTTCTATGCCTCAGCATTTTATATACTCATCTAGTTGGTTCTTAAATGTTGCAAGAGTATCTGCCTCTATCATCCTCTCAGGCAGTATGTTCCATATATGTATCACCCACTGGGTGAAAAAGGTTTCTCAGATCTCCTCTGAACTACTTGCTCCTCACCTTGAACTTTTGCTCTCTGGTCTTAGACAGGTGTACCATGGGGAAGAGATTCTCACAATCTCCTCTGTCTGTGCTTCTCATAATTTTGTACACCTCAAATCAGATTCCACCCCCCCACCGCCCCCCTCCTCTGCTCTAGGGAAAACAAACCCACCTTATCAGCCTCTCCTTATTACTAAGACTTTCCATCTCAGGCAATGCCCTTGCAAAGCTCCTCTGCACACACTCCAATACAATCAGGTCCTTCTGATTATTGATGCCATTTATCCTTTAGCTGGAACTATATAAGATTCAGTTACAACATTAGTGTTAATTATGTTCACTACCTCATTTATGTTATTTCTAATAATTCTACCTGCCCCACCCCTGTCAAAGGCTGTACTCATTTTTTTTGTACAGAAAACCCCGGTGCAGAAACAGGCCATTTGGCCCAACAAACCCACACCAACACTCCAAAGAATATCCAACCTGGTCTCGCCCAGGTCTAATCCACCTAACCTACGCATCCTGGGACACTATGGGCAATTTAGCATGGCCAATCTACCTAACCTGCACATCTTTGAACTATGGTAGGAAACGAGAGCATCCGGAGGAATCCCATGCAAACATGGAGAGAACACGGAAACTCCCCATAGAGGGTCTGGAATCGAACCTGGGTCTCTGACACTGTGAAGCAGCAGCACTAACCACTGTGCCATCCAGCGTGCCTTCAGGGATAGAGTCACAGAGATGTACAGTGGGCTGATATCCCCATGTAGAACTTGGCAACATAAAATCTTGAACCTGCTCAGTCAGTTAAAACAATCATGGCTCATCCTCAACATTAACTCCACTTTCATCCTGATCCCCACCTCTTGGCTCCCTCAGTCTCCAAGAAAATGGGAAAGTCTGTTGTAAGAAAGGCATGCAGTCCGAGATTTACCCAACAACTTTGACTGGGGTTTGCAGGTGCCAGGGAGGGATGTGGAGGAAGAAACAGTCAGGCTGGCTCGCTAGCTTGACGCCAAATCAACACATGTTTTGATCGGGGCACGGGCGGGGACATTTACTGTTGCAGTGCTGACGACCTACCAAGAGGGATGTGATGAGATTAGGAGGTAGCGTGTGTCCATGCTGAATGGCCAATCAGCTCACAGGAGGACTCAGTATGTATTTGGTGGGACAGGTATAGGGCTAGAACTATCATTGCAACAGTCACTTTTCGAACTGCCTCTCACAATACTTATGAAACCCATTAGTCTGGTCCTCATCCCCTCTCTTACTTAGAAATTTGATGAAATGTCAATTTAAAAAATGAAGAGGCAAAATCAACACCAACTTGTGATTACCAGTTCCTTAACAACAGATACCAGCACCTTCTCAATAATTTACATCACGTCTTTGTTTTCTCTCTCCCTCCTTTTATCGAATTTGCTCAATTCTGATCAGCTGTGACTGTTCTAGAATCTAGGGAAGTTTTATGAAAAAAATCATAAAAATGTGTCCACCATCTCTGCCATTAATACCTTTAGAACTCCCCAGGGTGACTCTGTTTCTCTTTGGGTACTGGGTGACTATGAGTGGAGTGATTGCGAGTGTGAAATAGGCGAGTGTACATTTCACGGGGGACTGTGTACACATGAATCAGGTGACAGAGGGAGAGCTAGGCAACTGAAATGGGAGACTGGATGACTGTCGTATTGCCCAAGCTAAACCAATCTATATTTCACAAAGGAAATTATTTTTGATCTTCGGAGAAAAAAAATCTAAATAGACTGCCAATTCTCCACAAAGAAATTCCATAATCATCTGTTGATGATTTCACTGAACTTTTGTGGGAAGCCACAAACCAACATTAATATGAAGACAGCTAATTTAATTTGGAAAATTCAGCTGCCACATTTTCAAAAAGTCTGATTCCAAACAGGGCTTTAAGTACAAAGCTGAGGCTTGATTTCAATTCAACATTTAGCTGTGATGAATAATCATCAATCTGAAACATTATCGTGTTTTTCGCTTTCTTGATAAACACCAGCTACCCGTGAGTATTTCTTGTTTTTAGTCAGATTTTAGCAGGTGCTGAACTTCACAACATCTTCAGAGGTTTAATTCACCATTTCTTTTTGACAAAGGAAGCCTGGCTTTGAAGTTCTCTCTTTCCCAACAGGATTTCTGCTCATCTCTCCAGTTCGAATGAAAGGCTATCAGGCCACTTTCCTTTTCACAAATCTTCCATGACCTGATTAGATTAGATTTCCCACAGTGCGGATATAGGCCCTTCGGTCCAACAGGTCCACACCAACCCTCCGAAGAGCAACCCACCCAGACCCATTCCCCTACATTTCCTCCTCTAATACACCTATGGGCAATTTAGCGTGGCCAATTCACCTAACCTGCACATCTTTGGATTGTGGAAGGAAACAATGCACCCGGAGGAAACACACGCAGATACGGGGAGAATGTGCAAACACCACACAGAATTCAGTTCCCTCCCTGGAATTGAACCGGGTCCCTGACACTGTGAGGCAGCAGTCCTAACACTGAGCCACTGTGCCGCCCTGTTGAATGTTTCCAGCATTTCCTGTTTAGATACCATGGACCAACTAAAGCAGAAAAGGAAAACAAGGACAAAATACAGTGGGATTAAAAAAAGGAATGATAAGTAGAAAATTGGAATCCAATATTTCACTTTATTTGAAAGATTATCCAAATAAAACAATCATTGTTTGGTAGTACAGAATTGGAGTAGTTCAGAAATGTTCATCTTGCAGTCATCAGAAGAGATGCAACAATGGCAAATTTCAAAAGGGAGCAACAATTTAGACTGCATGAGCAAAGTGTGCGGATTGGTCAAGTTGCTGGCCTGTAGCTCCCTTTGAAATCTGACATTCTTGTATCTGCCCTGCTGAGTACAAAATAAAAGCTTTGCACGTGTTTAATTTTATCAGCAATATACAAACAATCTTACAGGGTAAAGAACAAATTAGATCACAATTACATGTATAATTATGTCATAATGTAGCCATTGAGAGGGTTAGCACCAACTGGCAACATTTCCTTGAACTGAAAACAAATTAAGATGACAATTATGTCAATATACATACCTTCAAAACTGCAACAGCATAACACATCAAACACAACTTACATCCATCTACAGTTTGCTTTTACAATCCCGATTTCCAGCACATTCGTTTAATATTTACCAGATTCACATGTCCTAGCACTTTGTAACAGCCTACGCAAACAAAAACTCGACAGGATTTACAAGTCATGCATAATTCCTGTAAGATTATTGTAATTTAAGATTATAATGTTATGATTGAGATCTATCATGCATCCAGAGTCAACATAGAAATATTGAGCATGCCAATTGCCTCAGTTCCTTTAGTCTTTGATGAGTTGTTTTTATGCAATGCTGCATCCATATGTGGAGTGGGCAGAGGAGTTAAAGAGGATTGAATGAAATTACCATCATCTTTCACATCATTACCCTTATCATGATCAAAATCAGAGTCAGCAATACTGTTGTCATCATCATCATCATCACCACCCACTTTCCCGCTGTTCAGTCTGCTTCTTGTTCTTAGATTAATTTCAACATTGCTGTCTTTTCGTTGGTTTTCCTCAGAAGCCAATCTGGAGATTGTGGAGAAAAAAAAAATTAGACCCATCTCCTCATCCAAAGCGTAAAAAGAAAATGAGGAAATTAAAGTGCTTTCATATCTTCAGTAGATTCACAAAGTGCTTCACTACCACCAAACTGTGGTCACTGCTGTAGGAAATATGGCAGCTAATTGCACATAGCAAGCTCCCATAAATAGCTACGTGATAACCACAAGGCCATTGGATGTTGGTCAGAGAATAAATATAAGCCAAAACAGCAGGGAGAACAGCCTTGATCTTCTTCAAAGTGGCGACCCTTTAAGTCTACCATTGTGATGGCAAGGCTTGAGTATACAGAACAGTACAGCACAGTACAGGCCCTTCAGCCTGTGATATTGTGCTAGCCTTTTACCCTACTCTAAGGTCAAACTAACCGACATACCCTTCATTTTACTATCATCCATGTGCCTATCCAAAACTCACTTAAATGTCCCTAATGTATCTGACTCTACGACCACCACTGGCAATGCATTCCACGCACCCACCACTCTCTGTGTAAAGTACCTACCTCTGACATCTCCTCCAAAGTTTCCTCCAATCACCTTAAAATCATGCCCCCTTGCGATAGTTATTTCTGACCTGGGAAAAAGTCTCTGACTATTCACTCTATCATCATCTTGTACACGTCTATCAAGTCACCTCTCATCCTTCTTCACTCCAATGAGAAAAGTTCAAGCTCCCTCAACCTTTCTTCATAAGACATGCCCTCCAGTCCAGGCAGCATCCTGGTAAATTCCTCTGTACCCTCTCTAAAGCTTCCACACCCTTCCTATAATGAGGTGACCAGAATTGAACACAATATTCTAACCAGGAGATTATAGAATTGCAGCATAATCTCACGACTCAATTTCCCTGCCAATGAAAGCCAACATACCATACACCATAACAACCCTATCAACTTGGGTAGCACCTTTGAGGATCTATGGACCCCCTGTTCCTCTACACTGCCAAACATCCTGCCTTTAACCCTGTAATCTGCATTCAAGTTTGATCTTCCAAAATGAATCACTTCACACTTTTCCAGATTGAACTCCATCTGCCACCTTATCAGTCCAGCTTTGCATCCTATCAGTATCCCATTGCAACCTGTAACAACCCTCCACACTATCCACAACTCCAATAACTTTCATGTCATCGGCAAGCTTACAAACCCACCCTTCCACTTCCTCATCCAAATCATTTATAAAAATCACAAAGAGCAGAGGTCCCTGCAGAACAATATTGGTCAGCAAGCTTCAGGCTGAATATTTTCCATCTACCACCACCCTCTGTCTTCTATGGGCCAGCTACTTCTGTATCCAGAGAGTCAGATGTCCCTGTATCCCATGCCTCCTTACTTTCTGAATGAGCTGACCATGGGGAACCTTATCAAACACCTTGCTAAAATCCATGTACACCACATCCATTGCTCTACTTTCATCGTTGTGTTTTGACACGTCCTCATAGAATTCAATAAAGTTTGTGAGTCATGACCTGCCCTCAAAATGCCATGCTATCTCGAATCAAACTATGGTTTTCCAAGTAATCATAAATGTTGTCTTTCAGAATCCTCTCCAATAATTTGCCTACCACAGACGTAAGACCGACTGGTCTGTAATTCCCAGGGTTATCCATATTCCCTTTCTTGAAAAAGGGAATAACATTTGCCATCCTCCAATCATCTGGCACTATTCCAGTGAACAATGAGCATGCAATGATAATCACCAAATGCACAGCAATCTCTTCCCTCACTTCCTGTAGGAACCCGGTATTTGCCATCTGGCCCAGCAGAGTTATCTATTCTTATGTTCTTCAAAATTTTCAGCACATACTCCTTCTTAACATCAACCTGTTCGAGCATATCAGCCTGTTTCATGCTGTCCTCCTATAAGGTCAAGGTCCCACTCCGTAGTGAATACTGAAACAAAGTATTAATTAAGAACTTCCCCAACCTCCTTAACTGCAGGCACAAGTTCCCTCCACTATCCCGGATCAGCCCTACCCTCACTCTGGCTACTCATTAATTCCTTACGTAAGTGTAGAATCCCTTCGGGTTTTCCTTAATCCTACCTGCTAAAGCTTGTTCATGTCCCCTTTTAGCTCTCCTAAGTCCATTCTTCAGTTTCTTCCGAGCTACCTTATAACCCTCTAGAGCCCTGTCTGATCCTTGCCTCCTCAACTTTAAATAAGCTTCCTTATTCCTCTTGATTAGATGTTCCACCTCCCTTGTCACCCAAGGTTCCTTCATCTTACCATCCCTTCCTTGCCTCAGTGGGATAAACCCATCCAACTCTATCAGCAAGTGCTCCCTAAACAACCTCTACATTTCTGTCATGCATTTCCCTGAGAACATCTGTACCCAACCTGGGTGCCCCATTTCCTGCCTAAGAACATTGTAACGCCCTCTCCCCCAATTAAATACTTTCCCATCCCATCTACTCCTATCCCTCTCCATGGCTATAGTAAAGGTCAGGAGGCTGTGATCACTATCACTGAAATACTCTCTCAACGAAAGATCTGACATTTGGCCGGGTTCATTGCCAAGCACCAGATCCAATATGGCCTCCCTTCTAGTCAGCTTATCTACATATTGAGTCAGGAATCCTTCCTGGATACACCTGACAAAATCTGCTCCATTCAAACTATTTGAACTAAGGAGGTTCCAATCAATATTAGGGAAGTTAAAGTCACTGACGATAACAACAACCCTGGTACTTCTGCACCTTTCCAAAATCTGTCTCCCAATCTGCTCCTCTGTCTTTCTGTTCCTATTGGGAGTTTATAGAAAACTCCCAATAAAGTGACTATTCCTTTCCTGTTTCTGACCTCCACTCAGAAGACAAATACTCCTCCACTACCTCCCCTTCTGCAGCTGTGATACTATCGCTGATCAGCAATGCCACTTCCCCCACCTCTTTTGTCTCCACCTCCTATTCCTATTGAACATCCAACAACTATTCCTGCACCTGTGATATCCAAGTCTCCACAATGGCCACAACATCATAGTTCCAAGTACTGATCCATGCTTAATGCCCCTTATTGCTGATACTTCTTGCGTTAAACACACTTCGATCCATCACACTGACTGCACCTTTGCCCTATCAACTGTCTATCTCTCCTCACTGACTCACTGCATACTGTATCTGGCTATTCACTAGCTACTCCACCCTCAGATCTGTAGCTCCGCTTCCCATGCCCCTGCCAATCCAGTTTCAACCCTCCCAAAGAGATCCTGAAAACGTCCTGCCTCCAGGCGTGCCTCCAGGTCAGGTGCAACCCGTCCTTCTGGCACAGGTCCCACTTTCCCGAGAAGGTATCCCAATAATCCACAAATCTGGAGCCTTCCTTCCTACACTAGCCCTGTAGCCACATGTTTTACAGCACTCACTCTCCGTTCCTAGCCTCAGTTGCCCGTGGTATCAGTCGCAATCCTGAGATTACTACTCTCCTCATCCTGCCTTTTAGAATCCAATTTAACTCCCAATATTGTCTTTTCAGGTCCTCATCCCTATTCCGAGCCACGTCATTGGTACTGATGAGTACCACGATTTCTGGCTGCTCTCTCCCCTTAGGAATCCTGTGGACTTCATCCGAGACATCCCTCACCCTGGCAACCGGGAGGCAACATACCATTCGGCAGTCTTGATCGTGACCACAGAATCTCCTGTCTGTTCCTCTCACCATTGAATTTCCTATCAGAATCGCTCACCTATTCTCCCCCCTTCCCTTTTGAACCACAGAGCCAGGGTCTGTGCCAGAGATCTGGCTGCTGAAGCTTTCCCCTGGTTGGTCATCCCCCTCAACAGTATCCAAAGCGGTATATTTATTATTGAGGGGAACGGCCACTGGGGGTCCCTGCACTGTGTGCTCAATCCCTTTCCCTCTCCTGATGGTCACCCAGCTCCATATGACTCTTCTCTATCACACCCTCAGCCTCCCGAATGATCCAATGTTCATCCAGCTTTAGCTCCCTAACACAGGTAAAGCAAGGTTAGCCACCAATGTGGTACTATGTTCCACTGAACAGGTCAGTTCCATCGAATGATATTGCACAGTTGCTAAGGATGCTTTATGTTCAGGTAAATAGACAATTAAGTTACAGAACATAATGTAGAATGTGGCTTCAGTACAAAGATTAGAGTCTGGAAATGGGAAAACAAAACATTCAGCACATTTTTTAAAAACCTGGGTGGTTAACAATGCCTGTAGGGGAATCCAAGATGGCGGCGACCCAGCAAGTCTGAGTCTATAGTGCTCCTCCCAAGACTTGGGCAAAGTAGGTCACCCGCCTCCACCACACTCACCAAATCATTTAAAATAGTTTTTACTTAATGTAATTAGTTGCACAGTACTGAATTTAAACAGTCTAGTCTCTTGTAAAAATAACTAAAGGGAAGGGAACCCGCAGTTCTCAGCAGGCAGGAACCCCTCCTCCACCCTCCCCAGCTGCAGCAGAGGGGTCCGCAGCCGTCCCAGGGGACTTACCTCATGGTGAGCCTCGTAGAAATAATCTCCAAACTTGACGCAAAGATCGACGCCTTTATTGAAGAGTCCCGGAGCAGATGGAATTCACTCTTGGCCGTGCTACAAAAGCACAACCGAGACATCGAGGAAATTGAGCGCCGAGTTGGAGGGGCGGAGCTAAAGGCCACGACCTCCAAGACTATAGCAGAATCAGCCGTGGATCAGGTCTGGACCTTAGAGAATCACACTGACGTTGAAAAAATATTCATTTGCTGGGCCTTCCCGAACGGGAAAAGGAAGGCCAGCTTACAGCATTCCTCGAGCAGTGGCTTCCACAGCTTTTAAATCTGGAGGCTGGATCAGGCCACCTGGTCCTGTTCCAGCTGCAGAGCTACAAAGTGCGGCAGATGTTCTTAGAAGCTTCCAGAAATCTTGAGAAAGATCCCCAAGCCATGAGTTATAAAGGATCCAAGATTATGTTGTTCCAGGACTTTTCCCCAGCTTTGGTCCAAAAGAGGAAGGCATTTGACGAAGCGAAGAAGCGTTTAAGGGACTTAAACATTCAGTACTCCTTGCGCTACCCAGCAACGCTATGCATTAGCCATGAATGGTCCATGTACAAATTCGGATCACCGGAGAAGGTCACGGAATTTTTGGACTCTCTTAGATAAATTGTAAGAGTTAATTGGTGTTGTTTTGACCTCCTTCCACCCTGGTTTACCCCCTTTTTTATCCCTTTCATTATCTTACTGTTTAATATTATCTCCGGGGGGTGGGGAGAAGGGTTTATTTATTTGTTCTTCACTTAGCGATTTTCTCCCCCCCATTTTTTAAAATATATATAGTCCGGGGGGTCTAGTTAATGTAGGTGGGGGAAGATGGTTACCTTATCCTATTTTATTTCTGTCTTTAGGAGTGGGATTGCTTTCCCCTGTTATTTTGTATTACTTTATTTAATTATTATTTGTTGAAACTGTAATTTTATAGTTATATATGTTCATACATGGTATTAACATTACCAAATATATCCAGGTGTTGGTGTGGGTGGGAAGGGGTAGGGTACTCACTGTTAACTCTAGCTGTGTAGTATATTTGAATTTACTTTATCCTATCGTGGGGTGCCTGGGTCAAGGGTGGGGCACTGGTTGGGAGAGGATATGATGGGCTTTTGGAAAGGAAGTGATACCCCCGGGAACAAGGGGGAAAATCTCCATTTAAATATTTTTTTGTTTAGAAATAGTTTTTTATTATATTGATGTGAGTGCATTAAAGAGCCTTTATTTTTGTGAATTTTATATGCTCTATGCTCGGGATGTTCTGGATGGGGTTTCTTCTCCCGAGGGGTCTCGGACTTGCCGGGATGATTATGATTGATCAGTCGGTTAAATGGTGCACCTGGAATGTCAAGGGGAATAATTCACCAATCAAAAGGAAGAAAATGTTATCAAACCTCAAGAAAGAAAGGGTTGATATTCCTCTTCTACAGGAGACACACTTGTTGGTAAAAGAACACTTGAAATTACGACAGAGTGGATTTGATCAGGCTTTCTTTTCTTCCTTCAATAGGGGAGTTGTTATCCTTATTCGGAAGAATCTCCCTTTCAAAATTCTAAATCAGATAAAAGACGAATCTGGACGATATATTCTGATTAAAGGCCTTTTAAATGGAGAGGAATATAGGATCTTAAGTCTGTACTGCCCCCTGGCACATCCTTTTAAATTTATAACGGAAGCCTTCTCAAAATTGACAGCTCTCAGTGCTCGTCATACAATTATAAGGGGGAGATTTTAATTGTATTATGGATCTGGAAATAGATAGGATTCCCAAGAGTACTGCAGGAGTATCCCCCAGATCCAGAGAATTGGTGGATTTGAACAAAGAATTAGGATTAGTAGATGTATGGAGATGCCTTCATCCACAGGGCAGAGATTTTTCTTTTTACTCCAATCCACATAAACGTCACACCAGAATTGATATGTTTTTTGCCCCCTCGATTTTTAAAAATTCCAAATCATCCTGTAAAATAGGTAGTATTACAATTTCTGATCACGCTGCTGTATATATGAAGATCAAGGCGAGGAACAATGAGACATCCCCCGGCATTGGCGTATAGATTCCTTCCTGGTGAAAGATAGTATATTTGTGAAGTACTTCTATCAAGAATTTAAAACTTTTTTAGAAATTAATTCAGGTACGGCTAGCAACCCATCAATGATGTGGGAAACCATCAAAGCTTACGTGCGAGGTTTGATCATTTCATACTCAGCGACCCAGAAAAAATTAAAGGGAGAACAACAACGTCTGCTTGAAGCTCGCTTAAAAGCAGTTGAAACAGCAAACGCTGACAGACCTTCTATTATCAAATTACAAAGGATCACAGTCCTTAGGACAGTTCTGAACACCATGCTTACCCAAACGGCTAAGAGGGATATATTATTTGCAAAACAAAGGTTATATGAATTTGGCGATAAAGCTGGTAGATACTTAGCATTTCTCGCAAAGAAAAAAAAGGCCCCTCAAACTATCACGTCTGTCAAGGAAAGTGCGGGTATTCTGACTCATGATCATAAAAGGATGAACACAATCTTTAGAAAATTTTATTCTGATTTATATAAATTGCAGGATTGCAAAGATAGAGCTAGGAGGATGCAGGCATTTTTAAAAAACCTGGCCTTTCCAGACCTAACTCCGGAACAGGTATCGGTTCTGAATGCTCCCTTAACAAGCCAAGAAATACTTGATGCAATCAGGCAACTTCAGAGCGGTAAGACACCGGGCCCAGATGGCTTTCCAGCTGAATTCTATAAAGAATTTCCAGGAATACTGGCTGGCCCACTTATGGACATTGTATAACTACTCATACAGTCTGGGCTGTCTCCCGCCTTCGCTGAAAGAGGCGAATATCTCTCTTAGTCTCAAAAAAAGGAAAGGACCCAGATGATTGCGCATCATACATACCAACATCCTTGCTAAATGTAGATTTTAAAATCCTTTTTAAACGTTAGCATTGAGGCTAGAAAGGGTATTGCCACACATCATAAAGATACCAGGAGTAGTAGTTTCATTAGACGTGAGAAAGGCATTCGACAAGGTTGAATAGTCATATCTGTTTTACACATTGGAAAGGTTTGACGTTGGACAGGTGTTTACCAAATGGGTCTCAACATTGTATAGTGATCCCAAAGCAGTTGTGATTACCAATGGATTAGGCTCGGATAGCTTCAGTGTGGATAGGGGCTGCTGTCAGGGATGTCCTCTCTCGCCATTGCTATTTACGCTACTAATTGAGCCACTAGCAGAAGCTATACGGGCTGACCCTAATATAATGGCCCCGAGGATTGGTATAGGTAAACATAAAATTACCCTTTATGCAGATGATGTTCTCCTATTTCTCAGTAATCCCCTGATGTCAGTGCCTCGCTTAATCCAAGTTATTAATACATTTTTAGTGCATTTTCAGGCTACAAAATTAATTTTTCAAAATCGGAGGCTATGCCAATGGGCAGCCTTGCTAGTATATCCCACCAATTGGACGGATCTCACTTTCCCTTTTGGTGGTCCCTGGAGGGTTTCTTATATTTAGGCATTTTTAATACCCCAGTATTTGGCCAGTTATACAAGGCTAACTTTGTGTATTTACTGGAAAGGATAAGGCAGGACCTCCAGCAATGGGGAGACCTTCCAATTTCCTGGCTGGGTAGAATAGCACTAATTAAAATGAATGTCCTGCCCCGTCTCCTATACCCTATGAGAATGCTTCCGGTGATGCTGCTGAGGTTGGCTCTACGCAAATTGTATGGCTGGTTGGGTTCCTTCATCTGGAATCATAGACGGCCCCTCATTAAGCTGAAGAAGCTACAGCTTCCACAGGCAAGGGAGGACTGGATTTTCCAGATTTTAGGAAATATCAGTTAAGTTCCCTATTAAGTTACATAGCCGATTGGGTCTTGCCTGACCCGCAATCAATCTGACTGGACGTCGAGGCTTCTCAAGTAAAATGCCCACTTATTAACCTCTTATTTTCAGACAAGAGGAAAATCATCACGGCTCATTGTAAAAACCCTATAATACTAAACACAATTAAAGCTTGGAATATAATGTGGCAAAATGAGGGCAATTCACATTAAACATCTCCTTATACTCCGATAGTGGGAGCTTGGGGGTTTCAACCGCGGCTTACAGACGCCACTATCAAACTCTGGAGATCCAGGGGTATCTCCTGTTTAGGGGATCTGTTTAAAGAAGGGGTCCTGATGTCTTTTGAACAGCTGCATCAGAAATTTGGATTACCTAATGGTGATCTCTTTCGATACTTCCAAATTCGAGATTACATACAGAAGAAGACTACGCTATTAGATAGCCTTTATAAATCAGACAGAGAACATAGTGTGTTATGGCCAATGGGAGAATCTTCAGTCAGCACTGTTTATCATTTATTACATGATGAAGTATCGGAAGATATGGACAATCTGCTTAAAACATGGGATCAGGAATTGGGGCTGGAAATCTCTATAGAAATGTGGAATGACATTTGGGAAAATGCCAGAAAAATCTCCATCTGCAACAGAACTCAGGCTATTCAGTTGAAGATACTTCATAGGGCCCATATAGCACCGGACTGATTGGCAAAATTTAAGGCAGGAGCATCTCCAATGTGTCCTAGATGTAAATTAGAGGTGGGCACTCTTGTACATTGCTGATGGACCTGTCATAAGATCCGTAGATATTGGACTAAAGTAGCAAGTGCTGACAGAAATATTAGGAATGGAAATTAGAGTGGATCCAGTATCTCTCCTTTTGGGCTTTTTAAACTTACCTTCCCTGGATATGCACTGGAAGAGATTATTTTCCATTCTCTCTTTCTGTGCAAGGAAAAATATTTTGGTAAACTGGGTGGCTGAGGGCCCCCCCTGGACTTTCGAATTGGCACAGAATCATCATGGAATGCATTCCCCTTGACTTCCTTACAAATATGGTGCACCAAAAAACTGAATTATTCCATAAAATATGGCACCCCTTCTTGAATTACACAAATACAGATATTTAGGCCGTCCTAACAAGGGCTTTTACTTAATTGAGACAACGACCCTGGCTGGTCCGGGGCCCCTTGGGAGAGGATCCCGCATGAAAACGGGTTTTGTTATGATCTGATTTTAACACATTCCGAGCATATATTTCACTTCTCAATTTCTGTGTTATCCATCGTTTTCTTTTCCTGAATAATGTAAGAGATTTAATTATACACTCTGGTTAGTTGTAGGTTAGATTAGTAGTTAGTTGAGTTTTGGTTTTTTTTCTCTCAATATCTCTTTTTTCTGTTTGATAGATTTTGGTTATTATTTATCTAAGATTTAATTGTATATCAATGTTTATACTTGGGTTTTTTTATTTGTAAACTTGTAGACATATGTTTAATTTTCAATAAAAATATCTATTAAAAAAAATGTCTGTAGCCTACAGTTGAAATAGTCCTTATTGGTGGAATCTGCATAATGTGGTCAGGAACTTTCCCTGATAAAACCCAAGCAAATTAACTTACCCACAAAAAACTTAAAGCTGGGGGATTGTAAAGTCGTTAAATAAAACTTATTGACACCTAATTGACTTGAAATGGTTAACTCACTCAAAACCCATTCATTTAATAAAAAGTTAAAATCAGTCTCATTAAATCTGTTTCTCTCTCCAGTGATGTTGCCAGACTTGGGAAGCATTCCAAGCATTTCCTGTTTTTATTACAGATGATAATTATTTTAAAGCAAATGACCAGCTTTTATTTGAGAGAATTGTCATAGAGAGTCATAGAGATCTACCAAATGGAAACAGACCCTTTGGTCCAACTCGTCCATGCCGACCAAATAACCCAAATCATTCTGGACCCACCTGCCAGCACCCAGCCCTTATCCCTCCAAATCCTTCTTATTCATATACCCATCCAGATGCCTTTTAAATGTTACAATTGTTCCAGCCTCCACCACTTCCGCTGGCAGTTCATTGCATACATGCATCACACTGAGTGAAAAAGTTGCCCCTTCAATCTCTTTTATATCTTTCCCCCCTCACCCTAAACCTATGCCCTCTAGTTCTGGACTCCCCCACCCCAGGGAAAAGACTTGGTCTATTTATCCTATCATGCCCCTCCTGATTTTGTAAACCTCTATAAGGTCACCCCTCAGCTTCTGACGCTCCAGGGAAAACAGCCCCAGCCTGTTCAGCCTCTCCCTATAGCTCAAATCCTCCAGCCCTGGCAACACCCTTGTAAATCTTTTCTGAACCCTTTCAAATTTCACAACATATTTGCGATAGGAAGGAGACAAAAATTGCATACAATATACCAAAAGTGGCCTAACCAGTGTCCTGTCAAGCCACAATGTGACCTCCCAACTCCTGTACTCAATGCTCTGTACCCAATAAAGGAGAGCATACCAAAAATCTTCTTCACTATCCTATCTACCTGCGAATCCACTTTCAAGGAACAATGAACCTGCACTCCAAGGTCTCTTTGTTCAGCAACACTCCCAAGGACATTACCATTCAGTGTATAAGACCTGCTAAGATTTGCTTTCCCAAAATGCAGCACCTCACATTTATCTAAATTAAACTCCATCTGCCACTTCTCAGCCCATTGGCCCATCTAATGGAGGTTCCATTGTAATCTGAGGTAACCTTCTTTGCTGTCCACTACACCTCCAATTTTGGTGTTATCAGCAAACTTACTAACTATACCTCTTATGCTCACATCCAAATCATTTATATAAATGATGAAAAGTAGTGGACCAGCACCGATCCTTGTGGCACTCAACAGGTCACAGGTCTCCAGTCTGAAAAACAACCCTCCATCGCCACGTTATTTTGCAGCATGTGCTTGTTCCTCTTTGAATGAACAGAAACATTTAATACAAGATCTTCATTGATGGGATGTGCTTCTGGACAATAGTATTTGCTAGTTAGTCTGTTAACCGATAGGTTAGTGATATTCGATCAGCAATGAGCAGGATGTGCATCCTCAGTAGCAGCTGCCTTTGCCAACATTAAGCTGACTCGCATATGCATGGTGGTTTACAACGGAACAATATTCCAGAAAATCTTGATGCATTGCGGCGTTGGAAGCAACAAACAATTTTATTTAAAAAAATAATCCTCAGAAGAGTATAAAGGCAGCAGAGTATACTTAAGAGAGAAATCAGGAGAGCAAAAAGGGGACATGAGATAGCTTTGGCAAATATAGTTAAGGAGAATCCAAAGGATTTTTCCAAATACATTAAGGGCAAAAGGGTAACTAGGGAGATCAGCAAGGTGGCCTTCGTGTGGAGCCGCAGGAGATGGGGCAGATACTAAAAGAGTATTTTGCATCAGTATTTACTGTGGAAGAGGACATGGAAGATATAGAATGTATGCAAATAGATGGTGACATCTTGAAAAATGCCCATATTACAGAGCAGGAAGAGCTGGACATCTTGAAATGCATAAAGGTGGATAAATCCCCAGGATCTGATCAGGTGTACCTTAGAACTTAATGGGAAGCTAGAAAAGTGATTGCTGGGCTCCTTGTTGAGATATTTGTATCATCAAAGTCACAGGTGAGGTGCTGGAAGACTGGAGGTTGGCTAACGTGGTGCCATTGTTTAAGAAAGGTGGTAAGGACAAGCCAGGGAACTATAGACCAGTGAAATTGACATCGGTGGAGGGCAAGTTATTGGAAGGAATCCTGAGGGACAGGATTTACAGAATAGTCAACATGGCTTTGTGTGTGGGAAATCATGTCTCACTAACTTGATTGAGTGTTTTGAAGAAGTAACAAAGAAGATTGACGAGGACAGATTGGTGGACGTGAACTATATGGATTTCAGTAAGGTGTTCGACAAGGTTCGTCATGGTAGATTGGTTAGCAAGGTTGGATCACATGGAATATAGGGAGAACTAACCATTTGGATAGAGAACAGGTTCAAAGGTAGAAGACAGAGGGTGGATGGTGGACAGTTACTTTTCAGACTGGAGGCCTGTGAACAGTAGCGTGCTACAAGGATCAGTGCTGGTCCATTGCGTTTATTCATCTATATAAATGACTTGGATGTGAACATAGGTGGTATAGTTAGCAAGTTTGCAAATGGAATCAAAATTGGAGGTGAAGTGGACAGCAAAGAAGGTTACCTCAGATTATAATGGGACCTTGATCTGATGCATTTGGATGGGTATATGAATAGGAAGGGTTTGGAGGGATATGGGCCGGATGCTGGCAGGTGGGACTAGATTGGGGTTGGGATATCTGGTCGGCGTGGATGGGTTGGAACGAAGGGTCTGTTTCCATGCTGTACATATCTATGACTATAATTCATCAATCGCGAATTCACGTTAACGAAATGCATGTTATAGCAGAACAACCTGCTTTGCTGATGTCTCTAGTTGGAGCAACAGAGTGACATAGGAACAAAGCCCAAGGCAGCTTTGTAGTTTTGCTATATTTTTAATTCTCCAGTTGTGATACATTGAAGCAGTTTATGGTGACTCTAAGCCGGTCTGAGCAGCACAGCACAAAGCTCTGACAGATGGTTTTAAAAAGAAAACACAAACCCATTCAGTCTGCAGTGAGGTCACCTCTGTCACCAGCACTACTCCGTGATTATAGAACACTTTGATGAGGATGGCTACATGTGTAGGAAAGGTTCAGAGAGATATGGGCCAAATGTTTGTTTCCATGCTGTACGTCTCTATGAGTCTATGAGATGGGCCAATGGGTTGAGGAGTTTAATTTAGATAAATGTGAGGTGCTGCATTTTGGAAAGGCAATCAAAATTGGAGGTGAAGTGGACAGCAAAGAAGGTTACCTCAGATTACAATGGGACCTTGATCTGATGCATTTGGATGGGTATATGAAAATCAGGGCAGGACCTGTACACTTAATGGCAAGGTCATGGGGAGTGTTGCTGAACAAAGAGACCTTGGAGTGCAGGTTTATAGTTCCTTGAACGTAGAGTCTCACGTAGATAGGATAGTGAAGGCGATGTTTGGTATGCTTTTTTTTATTGGTTAGAACATCGAGTGTACAAGTTGGGAGGCCATATTGCAGCTGTACAGGACTCTGGTTAGGCCACTTTTGGAATATTGTGTGCTATTCTCTTCTCTTCTGAAACTTGCAAGGGTTCAGAAAAGATTTAGAAGGATATTGCCAGGGTTGGAGAGTTTGAGCTACAGGGAGAGGTTGAACACGCTGAGGCTGTTCTCCCTGGAGCGTTGGAGCTGAGGGGTGACCTTATAGAGGTTTATAAAATCATGAAGGGCATGGATAGGGTAGATAGACAAGGTATTTTCCCTGTACTGGAGAATCCAAAACTAGAAGGCATAGGTTTCAGATGAGCGGGGAAAGATTTAAAAAGGGATCTAAGAGGCAATCTTTTCATGCGGAAAGTGATGCATGTACGGGATGAGCTGCCAGAGGAAATAGAGGAGGCAGCTACAACATTTAAAAGGCTTCTGGATGGGTTTTTGAATAGCAAGAGTTTAGATGGATACGGGCCATGTGCAAGCAAGTGGTACCAGATTAATTTAGGATATCTGGTCGGCATGGACGAGTTGGACTGAAGTGCCTGTTTCCATGCTGTACATCTCTATGACTCTAAACTTATTCAGTATTGGGGTTTGTAACAATTATGCTCAAATAATAAGGCAAGCTGTAAAGAAAAATGAAATGAAGCATTTCCAGAGATGGGCTGCATTTTCTTCCTTGATGGACTTAGTTCAGTGAGTATTCCTCAGCTCCCACTAAAACCACTTCCCTCAGGTACTGAAAGCTTTAGAATATGAAGCAACAGGGAGATTCACTATCCCTCTAAAAATGAGCCAGCTGATGATGATGAACAGTGAATATGTATTATCAAATGGGAAAACATGTTTACAATGAAGTTTCATTCATGCCATCATGTGTCCAGAGATGGTTTGCTTCTTTCCTTCTCTCCCAGTATATCTCAGTCCTGGGTTCTGTAGTAGGGGTAGGAAGTCTGACCTACAGTGCAGTCTGTTGGTCTTGGAGTTTAGCTTGGGTGACCCATGGAACATGAGTGTCTCAAGGTCCAGATGTGCTGAGAGTGTCCTGGCCAGAGAGCAGTTCACCCTAATCAACTTAAACTCCTCCATGCAATTGGAGGGGGCGAGGAATATGGCAGACATCGTGGAAGTGTAAGGTTTGGCCACCTCTCGGTAGTGTCCTGAGAGGAGACCTCTAGAGGGCCTTAAAGTGGTTCTTTCTCCGTTCGCCGGCTGACTACGAAAGGGAATCTGAGTGAGGCCAAGGCCCCCTGTCACCTAACAACAATGGCTGGAACGATGGAGTGAAGACCTGTGTGAGTGTCCATCAAACTCTGAGACTGCTGGACTTGGCAGCTATCAATCTGTTCATGGAGGCAGCCAGACACTCATATGCCAGATGTTGCAGGATCCCAACAGCTTTGGTGCAGTCATGCAACCTTTGTGTCAGTCTCTCCAGTATCTCCATGAGGTCCTCTCCTGCTTGGGACTGCACAAATACCTGTTCTCCAGCAGCCCTCCAACTGCCAGCAACTTCAGATGCCGTTTCTCTCAACCAGCTGTTGCGATATGGCAGTGATATACTCAAGTAGATGTTCCCAACTCTAGCTAAAATACTCACCAAGGTGTCAGTATCTGAGCTGGTGGAGGATATAGATGGCAGCCTTGATGGTTCATCCTCTGAACCACCCATTTGTTCTTTCGCATAGGTGAGGAAGGGATGTCTTGCAGGACTACGGTCTTGAGCACTGAGACAGCGGTGATACCACGAATACCAGCAGGACTCAAAAGTGAGACTGTATCGTGAGCAAGTTTGGGTATGTTCAGAACACATTCATCATGGTGTTAATGGGACAGTAGGGCAGCAATGCAAACTCCAGGATATGGGGTTTTCAGCGTCTCCACAGGAATGATTCCAGTCCTCACTAGTAAGCGCTAGCATCCTCTCTTTCTAGGGTTATGGAGGCAAATGTTGGGCACCCCACCACCGTCTTAGCTCTGTAGGCCCTATCATGAGTCATATTCTCCTGGAATGAAACAAAAGTAGAAATCGAGTGAGGTGAAATTGTGTTGCACAGCTATTGCTGCTAGAAAGATGGTGGGCATCCCAAGTGAATGAGGAGGCAGCACAAGGCTGTGCACTGTTCGTTGTTTGGGTGCTTACTGTTGGTGGTGGGGGTGGAGTGATGGTTGTGCATTGACTGAGGGAAAATATTTTATGCAAGACTGAGAGTGGTAGACCATGAGGTTGGTGAAGATATGTGCCGTAGCAGAGATGGATTGAGTGCGATGTATCAGAGAGTGTGGCACTTACCATGGCAGAGCAGATATGGTAATTAATCTTCTTGTTAGACTGCTGGGCATTTCTCCGACCATGGGTGGTAACCTTCGAGCAGACATGGTCTGGTGTTGTGGCCTTCTAGACTGATCCTGGAGGAAGAGGATGGCATTTCTCTGCAGCTTCCTATTCACCAGATCCTCCGGGTCGCTATTTGTAAAGCACAGGACCAATTTCCTCTTATTTTCCATATTCAGAGCAAATAAATTGAGCCTTGCAGAAAAGCTGTAGATGCCGCATGTAAAATGACCTTTCAAATATGACACTGATGCCAGGAATCCTTAGATGTCCTGGGAGTGGAAAGTACTTCTATCCATGGTGAGTTCCAGATAATAACCAGCTGAGTGCCATGGCGTGTGTGTTGTATCATTTGGGATGATATTGCAAAACAAAAACTGCTTGGCATTGTGGAGAGAAACCCTCAGCGAAACTCACCAAAAATGACAACAGCTTTCTGATAAAGGTCAGCCTTACGTTTCTATTCATCACTTTAAACATTCATTCTCTCGACCACAATGGCAGTGGTATGTACTATCCATAAGACATTCTGCAACCACTTGGCCCATGACAGCATCTTTCAAACCTGCATACTTTCCCACCTCAGACAAGGCCGACGGATCTTCAGAAATACCACCCAAGTCATAAACCAACTTTACGTGTAATTATATCTTTGTTCCTCCACTGCTACTCTGTCAAAACCTTGTATCTCCCATCATAACAACACCGTGGGTCTATCTAAGGCAGCAGTTCAAGTAGATGGCTCATTAACACTTGCTCACAATCTCCTGGGATAGACAGTAATGTTCACAGCTCAAGAAAGATGTTTGAATCTCATTCCTTCATAATTAACTTCTTAATCAATATATAAATTTAATATTTTTCTTACATATATATCTTCCTATCATTATTATAAAACTTATAATGTCATGATTGCTATTGACCAGATGCTCCCCATATGCTTACTTTTGTTATCTATTTAACTTTCCATGACTAGGTCCACTAGTGAAACCTCTAACGCTGGACATCTTACAATACTAAGCAAGCAGTGAATCCTGTACACATGATAATAAGGAGAAAGTGAGGACTGCAGATGCTGGAGATCAGAGCTGAAAAATGTGTTGCTGGAAAAGCGCAGCAGGTCAGGCAGCATCCAAGGAGCAGGAGAATCGACGTTTCGGGCATAAGCCCTTCTTCAGGAATGAGGAAGGTGTGCCAAGCAGGCTAAGATAAAGGATAGGAAGGAGGGACTTGGGGGAGGGGCGTTGGGAATGCGATAGGTGGAAGGAGGTTACTCCTCACCTCCTCACCTATCGCATTCCCAACGCCCCTCCCCCAAGTCCCTCCTTCCTATCTTTTATCTTAGCCTGCTTGGCACACCTTCCTCATTCCTGAAGAAGGGCTTATGCCCGAAACCTCGATTCTCCTGCTCCTTGGATGCTGCCTGACCTGCTGCGCTTTTCCAGCAACACATTTTTCAGCACGTGATAATAAGTCCACTTTCCTTTTTCCTCCTTGCAATTTTCCTTGGGAATAATTGAAATGTCCCATCATTTTTAATTGATATATTTTACACATTTTCCTCTTTTCTTCCACTTCCAAAGGGTGGCCTATGGTGTAAATCAATTAGGATTAGAGAGAAATACAGTCATATAGCACAGAAACATGCCCTTTAGCCCACCATGGCTGTGCCTCCCAATGAAACACCAAGCTACACTCATGCCATTTACCTTCACTTGATTCATCGCCTTCTATGCCCCAGCATTTTATATACTCATCCAGACACTTCTTAAATGTTGCAAGAGTACTTGCCTCTACCATCCTCTCAGGCAGCACATTCCAATATATGTATCACCCACTGGGTGAAAAAGGTTTTCTTAGAAATCCTCTGAACTCCTTGCTGCTCACCTTAAATTTATACTCTCTGGTCTTATAGACAGGTGTACCATGGGGAAGAGATTCTCACAATTTCCTCTGTCTGTGCTTCTCATAATTTTGTACACATCAGACTCCCCCCCCACCTCCTCTACTTTATGGAAAACAAACCCACCTTATTACTAAGACTTTCCATCCCAGGCAATGTCCTAGCGAATCTCCTCTGCACACACTCCAATACAATCATGTCCTGATTGATGCCATTTATCCTTTAGCTAGAACTATAGAAGAGTCAGTTACAACATTAGTGTTAAATATGTTCACTACTGTCATATATGTTATTTCTAATCATTCTACCTGCCCCACCCCTGTTAAATGCTGTACTCACTAATTTTTTGTTTAGAATCCCTCCAGTGTTGGGCCATTTGGCCCAACAAGCACACGCCAATGCTCCAAAGAATACCCCACTTAGGCTCAACCCCCTTCCCAATCCCTGCTAATCCACATAACCTACACATCCCTGGACACTATGGGCAATTTAGCATGGCCAATCCACCTCACCTGCACATCTTTGGACTGAGGTAGGAAACCAGAGCATCCAGACGAAACCCATGCAAACACGGAGAGAACACACAAACTCCATATTGACATACATATTGGAATCGAACCTGGGTCTCTGACACTGTGAGGCAGCAGCACTAACCACTGTGCCATCCAGCGTGCCTTCAGGGATAGAGTCACAGAGATGTACAGTGGGCTGATATCGCCATGTAGAACCTGGCAACATAAAATCTTGAACCTGCTCAGTCAGTTAAAACAATCATGGCTAATCCTCAACATTAACTCCACTTTCATCCTGATCCCCACCTCTTGGCTCCCTCAGTCTCCAACAAAATGGGAAAGTCTGTCGTAAGGAAGGCATACAGTCTGAGATTTTCCCAACAACTTTGACTGGTGTTTGCAGGTGCCAGGGAGGGACTTGGGGAAAGAAAAGGTCAGGCTGGCTCGCTAGCTTGATGCCAAATCAACACACGCTTTGATCGGGGCAGGGGCGGGGACGTTTACTGTTGCAGTGCTGACGACCTACCAAGAGGGATGTGATGAGATTAGGAGGTAGCGTATCCATGCTGAATGGCCAATCAGCTCACAGGAGGAGAATACACAGCAGGAGGACTCAGCATGTATTTGGTGGGACAGGTATAGGGCTAGAACTATCATTGTAACAGTCACTTTTCGAACTGCCTCTCACAATACTTATGAAACCCATTAGTCTGGTCCTCATCCCCTCTCTTACTTAGAAATTTGATGAAATGTCAATTTAAAAATGAAGAGGCAAAATCAACACCAACTTGTGATTACCAGTTCCTTAACAACAGATACCAGCACCTTCTCAATAATTTACATCACGTCTTTGTTTTATCTCTCCCTCCTTTATCGAATTTGCTCAATTCTGATCAGCTGTGACTGTTCTAGAATCTAGGGAAGTTTTATGAAAAAAATCATAAAAATGTATCCACCATCTCTGCCATTAATACCTTTAGAACTCCCCAGGGTGACTCTGTTTCTCTTTGGGTACTGGGTGACTATGAGTGGAGTGATTGCGAGTGTGAAATAGGCGAGTGTACATTTCACGGGTGACTGTGTACACATGAATCAGGTGATAGAGGGAGAGCTAGGCAACTGAAATGGGAGACTGGATGACTGTCATATTGCCCAAGCTAAACCAATCTATATTTCACAAAGGAAATTATTTTTGATCTTCTGAGAAAAAAAATCTAAATAGACTGCCAATTCTCCACAAAGAAATTCCATAAGCATCTGTTGATGATTTCACTGAACTTTTGTGGGAAGCCACAAACCAACATTAATATGAAGACAGCTAATTTAATTTGGAAAATTCAGCTGCCACATTTTCAAAAAGTCTGATTCCAAACAGGGCTTTAAGTACAAAGCTGAGGCTTGATTTCAATTCAACGTTTAGCTGTAATGAATAATCATCAATCTGAAACATTATTGTGTTTTTCTCCTTCTTGACAAACATGAGCTACCCCTGAGTATTTCTTGTTTTTAGTCAGATTTCTAGCAGGTGCTGAACTTCACAACATCTTCAGAGCTTTAATTCACCATTTCTTTTTGACAAGGGAGGCCTGGCTTTGAATTTCTCTCTCTCCCAACAGGATTTCTGCTCATCTCTCTAGTTCGAATGAAAGGCTATCAGGCCATTTCCCTTTTCCCAAATCTTCCCTGACCTGTTGAGTGTTTCCAGCATTTCCTGTTTAGATACCCTGGACCAACTAAAGTAGAAGAAGAAAACAAAGACAAAATACAGTGGGGTTAAAAAAAGGAAAGATAACAGTATGATCTATTATAGTTTAATTCACTCAAGTAGAAAGTTGGAATCCAATATTTCACTTTATTTGAAAGATGATCCAAATAAAACAATCATTGTTTGGTAGTACAGAATTGGAGTAGTTCAGAAATGTTCATCTTGCAGTCATCAGAAGAGATGCAACAATGGCAAATTTCAAAAGGGAGCAACATTTATACTGCATGAGCAAAGTGTGTGGATTGGTCAAGTTGCTGGCAACATTGCCATAAACTGAAAACTAAGTAAGGTGCCAATGAATTCAATGTACGTTCCTTCAAAACTGCAACAGCATAACACATCAAACACAACGTACATCCATCTACAGTTTTCCCTTATGATCCCAATCTCCAGCATATTAGTTTAATATTTACCAGATTCACATGCCCGAGCACTTGGTTTCATGCTACACAAAAAAAAAACACAACAGGATGCATAAGTCATGTATATTCCTGGAAGATTGTAATTTAAGATTATAATGTTATGATCGAGATCTATCATGCATCCAGAGTCAACATAGAAATATTGAGCATGCCAATTGCCTCAGTTCCTTTAGTCTTTGATGAGTTGTTTTCATGCAATGCTGCATCCATATGTGGAGTGGGCAGAGGAGTTAAAGAGGATTGAATGAAATTACTGTCGTCTTTTACATCATTACCCGCATCACTATCAAAATCAGAGTCAGCAATACTGTCATCATCATCATCATCACCACCCACTTTCCCGCTGTTTAGTCTGCTTCTTGTTCTTAGATTAATTTCAACGTTGCTGTCTTTTCGTTGGTTTTCCTCAGAAGCCAATCTGGAGATTTTGGAGAAAAAAAATTAGACCCACCTCCTCATCCAAAGCGTAAAAAGAAAATGAAGAAATTACATCTACACAGTGCTTTCATATCTTCAGTAGGTTCACAAAGTGCTTCATTACCAACAAACTGTGGTCACTGCTGTAGGAAAACTGGCAGCTAACTGCACAAAGCAAGCTCCCATAAATAGGTACGTGATAATCACAAAGTCATTGGATGTTGGTCAGAGAATAAATATAAGCCAAAACAGCAGGGAGAACAGCCTTGATCTTCTTCAAAGTGGCGACCATTTAAGTCTACTGCTGCGATGGGTGTGGCAAGGCTTGTGTATACAGAACAGTACAGGCCCTTCGGCCCGTGATATTGTGCCAACCTTTTATCCTACTCTAAGGTCAAACTAACCGACATACCCGTCATTTTACTATCATCCATGCACCTATCCAAAACCCGCTTATATGTCCCTAATGTATCTGACTCTACTACCACCGCTGGCAGTGATTTCCAGACACCCACCACACTCTGTGTAAAGAACATACCTCTGACAGCCCCCCCAAACTAACCTCCAATTACCTTAAAATCATGCCCCCTTGTGATAGCCATTTCTGCCCTGGGAAAAAGTCTCTGACTATTCACTCTATCTGCCTCTGTCATCATCCTGTACACGTCTATCAAGTCACCTCTCATGCTTCTTCGCTCCAATGAGAAAAGCTTGAGCTCCCTCACCCTTTCTTCATAAAACATGCCCTCCAATCCAGGCAGCATCCTGATAAATCTCCTCTGTACCCTCTCAAAGCTTCCACACCCTTCCTATAATGAGGTGACTAGAACTGAACACAATATTCCAATCAAGGCTTTAGAGAATTGCAGCATAACTCACGGCTCTTAAACTCAATCGCACTGCTAATGAAAGCCAACACACCATACACCTAAACAACCCTATCAACTTGGGTGGCACCTTTGAGGGATCTATGGATGTGGACCCCAAGATCGCCCTGTTCCTCCACACTGCCACAAATCCTGCCTTTAACCCTGTAATCTGCATTCAAGTTTAATCTTCCAGAATGAATCACTTCACACCTTTCCGGATTGAACTCCACCTGCCACTTATCAGCCCATCTCTGCATCCTGTCAATGTCCCATTGCAACCTACAACAACCCTCCACACTATCCACAACTCCACCAACCTTCATGTAATCGGCAAACTTACTAACCAATCCTTCCATTCCCGCATCCATGTCATTTATAAATATCACAAAGAGCAGAGGACCCAGAACTGATCCCTGTGGAACACCACTGGTTAGCGAGTTCCAGGCTGAATACTTTCCATCTATTACCATCATTTGTCTTCTATGGGTCAGCCAATTCTGTATCCAGACAGCCAAACTTCCCTGCATCCCATGCCTCCTTAATTTCTGAATGTGCCGATCATGAGGAACCTTATCAAAAGCCTTTCAAAACTCTGTGCACACCAAATCCCTTGCTCTATCTTCATCAATATGCTTTGTCACGTCCTCAAAGAATTCAATAAGGTTTGTGATGCATGACTTGCCATCAAAAAGCCATGCTTTCTATAATTAAACTATGGTTTTCCAAGTAATCATAAATGCTGTCTCTCAGAATCCTCTCCAATAATTTGCCTACCACAGACGCAAGACTGACTGGTCTGTAATTCCCAGGGTTATCCCTATACCCTTTCTTGAAAAAGGGAATAACATTTGCCATCCTCCAATCATCTGGCACTACTCCAGTAGACAGTGAGGATGCAAAGAACATTGCCAAACACACAGCAATCTCTTCCCTCACTTCCTGTAGTAACCTTTGGCATATACCCTCTGCCCAGGGGACTTATATTTTTCAAAATTTTCAGCACATCCTCCTTTTTAACATCAACCTGTTTGAGCATATTAGTCTGTTTCACGATGTCCTATAAAGGTTAATGTCCCTCTCACTAGTGAATACTGAAACAAAGTATTAATTAAGAACTTCCCCAACCTCCTTTACTGCAGGCACAAGTTCCCTCCACTTTCTCTGATCAGCCTTACCCTCACTCTGGCTATCCTCTAGTTCCTCACGTAAGTGTAGAATGTCTTAGGGTTTTCCTTAATCCTACCCACTAATGCTTGTTTATGTCCCCTTTTACCTCTCCTAAGTCCATTCTTCAGTTCCTTCTTGGCTACTTTGTAACCCTCTACAGCCCTAACAGTTCCCTGCCTCCTCAACATTAGGTAAGCTTCCTTCTTCTTCTTGACTAGATGTTCCACATTCCTTGTCACCCAAGGTTCCTTCACCTTCCCATCCCTTCTTTGCCTCAGTGGGACAAACCTATCCAGCACTATCAGCAAGTGCTCCCTAAACAACCTTCACATTTCTGTCATGCTTTCCCTGAGAACATCTGTACCCAAATAAATACTTTCCCATACTGGCTGCGCCTATCCCTCTCCATGACTATTGGAAAGGTCAGGGTGTTGTGATCACTATCACGGAAATACTCTCCCATGAGAGATCAGACACCTGGCCTGGTTCGTTGCCAAGCACCAATCCAATATGGCCTCCCTACATATAGAGTCAGGAATCCTTCCTGGACACACCTGACAAAAACTGCTCCATTCAAATTATTTGAACTAAGGAAGTTCCAATCAATATGAGGGAAGTTAAAGTCACCGACAACAATAACCCTGTTACTTCTGCAGCTTTCCAAAATCAGTCTCCCAATCTGCTCCTCTGCCATTCTGTTCCTACTGGGGGGTTTGTAGAAAACTCCCAGTAAAGTGACTGTTCCTTTCCTGTTTCTGACCTCCACCCACACTGATTCTGGAGACAAACCCTCTACACTACTTCTCTTTCTGCAGCTGTGATACTATTGCTGATCAGCAATGCCACTCCCCCACCTATTTTACCTCCCCTCCTTTTCCTTTTGAAACATCTCCACCTTGGAACATCCAACAACCCTTCCTGACCCTGTAATGGCCACATCATAGTTCAAAGTACTGATCCATGCTCAACGCCTCTTATTGCTGATACATCTTATGTTAAAATAGACACACCTTGATCCATCACACTGACTGCACCTTTGCCCTATCAACTGTCTATCCCTCCTCACAGACTCTCTGTATACTGTATCTGGCTGTTCACTAGCTACTCCATCCTCAGAACTGTAGCTCCGCTTCCCACGCGCCTGCCAATCCAATTTAAACCCTCCCAAAGAGATCTCGTAAACCTCCCGCCCAGGATACTGGGGTGCCTCCAGGTCAGGTGCAACCCATCCTTCTGGCACAGGTCCCACCTGCCCCAGAAGCTATCCCAATGATCCACAAATTTACGGGCTGCACGGTGGCACAGTGGTTAGCATTGCTGCCTCACAGCGCCAGAGACCCGGGTTCAATTCCCGCCTCAGGCGACTGACTGTGTGGAGTTTGCACATTCTCCCTGTGTCTGCGTGGGTTTCCTCCGGGTGCTCCGGTTTCCTCCCACAGTCCAAAGATGTGCAGGTCAGGTGAATTGGCCATGCTAAATTGCCCGTAGTGTTAGGTAAGGGGTAGATGTAGGGGTATGGGTGGGTTGCGCTTCGGTGGGGTGGTGTGGACTTGTTGGGCCGAAGGGCCTGTTTCCACGCTGTAAGTAATCTAATCTAAAAAAAATCTGGAGCCCTCCCTCCTACACCAGCCCTGCAGCCACATGTTTTACTGCACGTGCTCTCTGCTCCTCGCCTCACTAGCCCGTGGCACCAGTCACAATCCTGAAATTACTGCTCTGCTCATCCTACCTTTTAGAATCCAACATAACTTCCAATATTCTTTTTTCAGGTCCTCATCCCTATTCCTGGCCATGTCATTGGTACCGATGCGGACCATGATTTCTGGCTGCTCTCTCTGCCCCTTAGGTATCTGAGGGACTCAGTCCGAGACATCCCTCACCTTGGAACCCAGGAGGCAACATACCATTCAGCAGTCTCATTTGCAACCACAGAACCACCTGTCTGTTCCTCTCGCCATTGAATTTCCTATCAGAATCACTCTCCTATTCACCCTCCTCCCTTCTGAACCACAGAGCCAGGCTCAGTGCCAGAGACTGGCCGTTGAGTCTTTCTCCTGGTAGGTCATCCCCTCAACAGTATCCAAACTGGTATATTTATTATTGAGGGGAACAGCCACAGAGGGTCGCTGCACTGTGTGCCCATTCCCTTTCCCTCTCTTGATCATCACCCAGCTCCCTATAACCTGCAACCTAGGTGTGATGGCCTCTCTATAATTCCTCTCAATCACCCCCTCAGCCTCCTGAATGATCCAACGTTCATCCAGCTTTAGCTCCCTAACGTAAATAAAGCAACATTAGCCACCAATGTGGGTACTACGTTTCACTGAACAGATCAGTTCCATTGAATGAGATTGCACATTGCTAAGGATGCTTTAATATTCAGATAAATAGACAATTGAGTTATAGAAGATAGTATAGAATGTGGCTTCAGTACAAGGATTAGAGTCTGCAAGTGTCAAAACAAAACATTCAGCATTTTTTTTTAAACTTAGGTGATTAACAATGCCTGTAGCCTACAGTTGAAATAGTCCTTATTGGTGGAATCTGCACAATGTGGTTGGGAACTTTCCCACAGAGGGAAAGTAAATTAACTTAGTAAGGTAGTTAAATATGCCCCTAATTGGCAGGAAATTGAATTCTTCAATTTGCAGTAATAAAGGGGGAATTTTAACTGAACTCTCCAGTGGGGATTGTGTAGAATACTGGTTCTACACCAGCCTGATAGTGCTTGCCCCAAACCTGATCAGCAAGGCCGGCTTTGTGTGGAGCCGCAGGAGATGGGGCAAATACTAAATGAGCATTTTGCATCAGTATTTACTGTGGAAAAGGACATGGAAGATATAGAATGAAGGGAAATAGATGGTGTCATCTTGAAAAATTCCATATTACAGAGGATGAAGGGCTGGATGTCTTGGAAGGCATAAAATGGATTCATCCCCAGGACCTGATCAGGTGTACCCTCGAAGTCTGTGGGAAGCTAGGGAAGTGACTGCTGGGCATCTTACTGAGATATTTGTATCATCGATCGTCACAGGTGAGGTGCCGGAAGACTGGAGGTTGGCTAACGTGGTGCCACTGCTCAAAAAGGGTGGTAAGGACAAGCCAGGGAACTATATACGCGTGAGCCGAACGTTGGTGGTGCGCACGTTGTTGGAGGGAATCCTGAGGGGCAGGATGTACACGTATTTGGAAAGGCAAGGACTGATTAGGGATAGTCAACATGGCTTTATGCATGGGAAATCATGTCTCTCAAACTTGATTGAGTTTTTTGAAGAAGTAACAAAGAGGATTGATGAGGGCAGAGTGGTAGATGCGATCTATGTGGACTTCAGTAAGGCATTTGCCAAGGTTCCCCATGAGAGACTGGTGAGCAAGGTCAGATGTCATGGAATACAGGGAAAACTCACAATTTGGATATAGAACTGGCTCAAAGATAGAGGGCAGAGGGTGGTGATGGAGGCTTGTTTTTCAGACTGGAGGCCTGTGACCAGTGGACTACCAGAGGATTGGTGCTGGGTCCACTAATTTTCATTATTTTTGTTTTAGATTCCCTACAGTATGGAAACAGGCCCTTCGGCCCAAACGTTCACAGCGATCCTTCGAAGAGTAACCCACCCAGACCCATTTTCCCTCTGACTAATGCACCTAACACTGTGGATAATTTAGCATGGCCAATTCGCCTAACCTGCACATCTTTGGATTGTGGGAGGAAACCGGAGCATGGGGAGAATGTGCAAACTCCACACAGACAATCATTTACATAAATGATTCAACCTTGAAAGGCATAAAAGTGGATACATCCCCAAGACCTGATCAGGTGTACCCACGAAGTCTGTGGGAAGCTAGGGAAGTGATTGCAGGGCCTCTTACTGAGATATTTGTATCATCGATAGTTATAGGTGAGGTGCCAGAAGACTGGAAGTTGGCTAACGTGGTGCCACTGTTCAAGAAAGCCGGTAAGGACAAGCCAGGAAACATTTATGTAAATGATTTGGATGTGAGCATAAGAGGTAAGGTTAATAAGTTTGCAGATGACACCAAAATTGGAGTTGTAGTGGACAGCCAAGAAGGTTACCTCAGATTACAATGGGACCTTGACCAGATGAGCCAATGGGCTGAGAAATGGCAGATGGAATTTAATTTCGATAAATGTGAAGTACTGCATTTTGGGAAAGCAAATCTTAGCAGGACTTATACACATAATGGTAAGGTCCGAGGGAGTGGTGCTGAACAAAGAGATATTGGAGTGCAGGTTCATAACTCCTTGAAAGTGGAGTCACAGGTAGATAGGATAGTGAAGAAGGTATTTGGTATGCTTTCCTTTACTGGTCAGAGTATTGAGTACAGGAGTTGGGAGGTCATGTTGTGGCTGTACAGGACATTGGTTAGGCTACTGCTGGAATATTGCGTGCAATTCTGGTCTCCTTCCAAGCGGAAAGATGTTGCGAAACTTGAAAGGGTTCACAAAAGATGTACAAGGATGTTGCCAGGGCTGGAGGATTTGAGCTAAAGGGAGAGGTTGAATAGGCTAGGGCTGTTTTCCCTGGAGCATCGAAGGCTGAGGGGTGACCTTATAGAGGTTCATAAAATCATGAGGGGCATGGATAGAAAAAATAGACAAAGTCTTTTCCCTGGGGTGGGGGTGCCCAGAACTAGAAGGCATAGGTTTAGTGTCAGAGGGGAAAGATATAAAAGAGACCTAAGAGGCAACTTTTTCACTGAGAGGGTGATACGTGTATGGAATGAGCTGGCAGAGGAAGTGGTGGAGGCTGGTGCAATTGCAACATTTAAAAGGCATCTTGATGGGTATATGAATAGGAAGGGTTTGGAGGGATATGGGCCAGGTGCTGACAGGAGGGACTAGATTGGGGTTGGGGTTGGGATATCTGGTCGGCATGGATGAGTTGGACCGAAGGGTCTGTTTCCATGCTGTACATCTCTATGACTCTATAATGGCGAATACATCAGGGAATATGTTGCACCGAATTCAGTCACTGGTCTGGCAGGATGATCAGCTACAAGCTTGAATGTGTCCTTAAACAGTCAGTCAATCTATAAAGCTGTCTTGAGATGACTTCTGCTCTGTCTCAAAAATGTGGGATAATATTAACACATGAACTTTGAATGAATGAGACAGAACACAATTCGGCACCTTACAAACCTCACGGTATCGACAAGAAAACCCCTATATGTTTTGGTATTTGGATGAGACACTGTTCAATACTTTGGTCCAATGAGTACAACTGCAGCCTCCTCCATCACTGTTTGAACAAGTTGCTCCTCAGTTTCTTCCTGCGCTTCACTTCCACAGTTCATGCAATGGTAGGGACTGGACAAGTGAGCAGATTCATCTCTCTGCTTCTGGGCCCACTGACCACCTATAGGTTCAACTTGGACTTAATCCTTGGCAAACAGGTAAGAAGGAAAGAAAGGGCCTTCACTCCGGCTATATCTGTGTGCCCCTTAAGGGACAGTCTGCAGTCTGGGTCCTTCTACAAGTGGAACTGGATTGTGCAGTCAATATTGGCAGTGACAGCTAATTGACTTGAAATGGTTAACTCACTCAAAACCCATTCATTTAAAAAAAAGTTAAAATCAGTTCCATTAAATCTGTTTCTCTCTCCAATGATGTCGCCAGACTTGGGAAGCATTCCAGGCATTTCCTGTTTTTATTACAGATGATAATTATTTTAAAGCAAATGTACTAACTTGATGTTATGTTCTTTATCAGTTGTATGTTTGCTTATATAAAAAAAAGAGGGGGGGGGGATAGTTTCTGGCTTCTTTTTGATGACCATGGATTATGTTAACAAATACTATCCCATCAGTTTTTGCAATGGATTTACCTTGGACCCAAAATTACATGACCAGCTTTTATTTGAAAGAATTGTCATATTTTTGAAGATAAAATTGTTTGTTGCTTCCAATTCTGAAATGCATCAAGATTTTCTGAAATATTGTTCCATTATGAACCACCATGCATATGCGAGTCAGCTTAATGTTGACAAAGGCAGCTGCTACTGAGGATGCACATCCTGCTCATTGCTGATCGAATATCACTAATCTATTGGTTAACAGACTCATAGCATATACTATGGTCCAGAAACACATCATATCAATGAAGATCTTGTATTAAATGCTTCTGTTCACCACTGCCCCAGCTGTAGCAGCAGCTATCTGTCACAAATATGGCTCTGACAATATAAACACTGGGATCTTGGCTGATCGACATTTCTCTTCCTTTTGAGCAGCCACTTTCTACTCAGCCATGGACTGAATCAATGTGAGGAAGCGTGAGAAGTAGCTGAGGCCAGTGCTTTCCAAAGAAGGGTCACTGGATTCAAAACGATATTCTCTCCACAGACGCTGCCAGACTTGCTGAGCTTCTCCAGCAGTTCGTTTTCACTTGGGTCAGCACAGCGGATTGGGCTCTTGCTTTAAACAACTAAAAGGGTGGAGCTTTCTACACACTGCAGTGATGGAGCAGCCTGTGCACAGACCAATCCTGAAGCCTGTCACAGCAAATTGTGGTCTCATCTGCACATGCCTTGGTGGCCCATTTTGGCATTCAGAGTAGAAAAGGTTGAATAAGAAAGGTTCCCGGGAGGAAAGACTTAACTGATTCAAGAAACTGGTGTTCTTCCCCTTAAAAGAAAGATTGAGAGATGTTTCAAAAGAGGTCTTCAAAGCTATGAGAATACATAGGGAGCAAATGCTCCTATTTGCAGAAGCAGTAAGAGCCATTGGACATCTATTGAAAGTGAATGGTAAAAGAACCAGAGACATTGAGAGCAAGTCTTTTTTTTAAAGAAAATGCCCACAATTACTTAGGATCTGAAACGTACTGACTGACAGTGCGGTGGTTCAGTTCAAGTTTTCAATAAAATGGGAATTGCACAATTATCTGAAGAAATAGTTTGCAGGGCCACAGGGAACATGCACTGGTATGGGACTAACTGAGTTTCTCTCACAGCTGACATATGCACAAAGTCAGTCACGCCTATCCTCTGTGGTGTTAACATTCAATGAGTCTATGTAGCTTGAACAACATTACATTGCTGGCTGTAGAGTAGGAGAACTTGGTTGGCAAGGGCAATGAGGGATGGACAACAAGCATGACCTTGCCTGCACTGTCCATGTTACTGGAACACAAAATAAAAACCAGAAGAATAAAAGTTCCAACTTTAGGACCATAGGATATCATTGGCTTATGAAAATGATCTTTCCTGTTGGGATCTGGAAGATTCCATTATTTCCTCACCAATTATAAAGTGTTGCAAAAAAAATACATACGGATACACAATCTCTTCTTTCTTCCCACATTTGGCACAGAGTTCCAATTTGAAAGCACAGGGTTTACACATAATGTGGTAAGAGTCCTTCACTGTTTTCTGAAGGCATTTAACACTAAACAGAAATAAAAAAAGGAAATAAGAAAATTTGTATAAGCTGCACACTGCTGATATTTTAACAGAACAACAGACATCTATTATGTACAACAGTAATTTAAAGGTTCAGTTCTTATATTTTGCATTTCTATTCAGAATTATTGAAATGTCAGCACAGAGACAAGCCACTCTACCCCTCAATTCTATGATAGTTGAAACCAGCTGCTTTCATTCCATTGTACTAGCTCCCCATGAACTTTGTTATTCCCCTACTTCAATGCAATTATCTTAATTACCCTTTGAAAGAGTAAGCGTTTGTGATAAGCTTGGTGTCCACACCACTATTTTGCTGATGAGGAAAATAATTCAATATCTATTTACCCCGTTATAACCTGTTCATAATGTCAGAAGACCAAGATAAAATGAACGATTCTAGGTAATCCAAGATCGAAATTACCGCACTTATGGCCAGTGAGCAAGCGTGCGTGTACGTGTATGCGTGAGAGCGAGAGAGTGAGTGTGAGAGACCGACCTACACTGCTGTCTGACACAGCTGTGAATCTGCACAGCTACTGCCTTTGCTGTTTGAGTTCAAGCATTTCTGGACAGATTGCGTCTAAGCAAAATGAACAAACTCTGGAATTCATAGCTGACCTTGGAGGAACATGGATGGGAGAACTCATTGCACAGGAGCAGATAAGTGCACGATTTTTAAGTGTAACCTTGCTGCCTGTTTTGGTTATATGTTTTATTGAGATCTGTCTCTTGATTAAAATTTAAAAATATAAAACGTAGGTAGTAAGTAAGCATGGAGCGGTGATTTTTAGAGCTGTAAGACTGTACTTTTTTCTGAAGATTGTTAAAGTGCAAAGATGGCCTTTAGTAGAATGATGTGCTCTTCCTGTCAGATTTGGGAGATTAGGCAGAATTTCCACGTTACTAACGATTACGTCAGCATTAAGTGCGTTTGGTTACAAACCCTATCAGATTGCATGGATCGTTGGAGCAGCAGTTGGGGCAATGAGGAATTTACTGGAGTTGGGGGGGGTGCGGTTGGATGGATGGCAGTTATAGGAAGGGAGAAAAACCACAGATACAATCAGGTGGGTTACCTCCAGAAAAGGTAAGAGAGGGAGGCAGGTAGAGCAGGAGTCTCCCGTGGCTATCTCCATCATAAACAAGTATGCTGTTTTGGAAAACGTAGAGGGGGATGGGAACTCAGGGGAATGTAGCACAAACAGCTCAGTTTCTGGTACTGAGACTGGCTCTAATGTAACCAGAGGTATGTTAGGTTATAAATGATCAGTTGCGATCGGGGATTCTCTCGTCAGGGGCTAACAGCCAGAAATCAGAATGGCGTGTTGCCTCCCTGGTGCCAGGATCAAGGATATCTTGGAGAGAGAGCAAAATATTCTCAAAGGGGACTGGAGCTGGCAGGAGGCTGTTATATACATAGGAATTAGCCACATAGGAATGAAAAAGGATGAGATTCTGAAGGGAGAATATAAGGTGTTAGGCCGAAATTTAAAAAGGAGGTCCCCGGGATTTGCTCGAGCTGCTTGAGAGGATTTAAACCAGTAAGTTTGGGGGGTAGGTGGACTCACTGAGGTAGAGAGGAAAGAGATCAGTCTGAAACTGGTACAGTTGGGAAAAGGAACAAGTCAAACAAACAGTCAGGGCAGGCAGGAACAAAGTGGAGTTAAAGCGGAGTAAGTTAAACTGCATTTATTTCAATGCAAGAGGCCTTGTTAGGCCTCTTGGGAAGGCAGATGAACTCAGGGCATGGCTTACAACATGGGACTGGGATATCATAGCAATTAGGCAAAAGTGAGGACTGCAGATGCTGGAAATTAGAGTTGAGAGTGTGGTGCCGGAAAAGAACAGCAAGTCAGGCAGCATCTGAAGAGTGAGGGAGTCGACTCTCCTGCTCCTCCGATGCTCCCTGATCTGCTTTGCTTTTCTAGCACCACACTCTTAATATCATAGCAATTACAGAGACATGGCCCAGTGATGGTCAGGACTGGGAGTTTAATGTTCCAGGATACAAATGCCATTGCAAGGATAGAAAGGGAGGCAAGAGAGGAGGGAGTGGCATTTTTGATAAGGAACAGCATTACAACTGTACTCAGGGAGTATATTCCTGGGAATATGTCCAGGAAAGTTATTTGTGTGGAACTGAGAAATAAGAAATGGATGATCACCTTCCTGGAATTGTACTACAGACTCCCAATAGTCAGTGGGAAATTGAGAAACAAATTTGTAAGGAGATCTTTGTTATCTGTGTTATGGAAGGGGATTTTAACTTTCCAAACATAGACTGGGACTGCCATAGTGTTAAAGGTTGGATGGAGGGAAATTTGTTAAGTGTGTACAAGAAAATTTTCTGATTCAGTATGTGGATGTCCCTTCTAGAGAAGGTGTAAAACAACCTACTCTTGGGAAATAAGGCAGGGCAGGTGACTGAAGTGTCAGTGGGAGAGCACTTTGGGACTAGTGACCATAATTCTGTTAGTTTTAAAGTAGTGAGGGAAAAGGATACACTGGATCTAAAACTTGAAGTTCTAAACTGGAGGAAGGCCAATTGGCAACAACTTTCAAATGTTGATTGGGTGTCGATGTTTGCAGGTAAAGGGACGGCTGGAAAATGGGAAGCCTTCAAAAATGAGATAACGAGAGTCTAGAGACTATATGTTCCTGTTAGAGTGAAAGGCAAGGCATCAGGAATGCTAGATGATAAGAGAAGTTGAGGTCTTGGTCACAGAAAAGAATGAAGTACATGCCAGGTATAGACACAAGAAATAGAGTGAATCCTTAGAAACATATGAAGACAGTAGGCACATACTTAAGAGGGAAATCAGGAGGGCAGAAAGGGGACATGAGATAGCTTTGGAAAATAGGGTAAGCAGAATCCAAACAGGCTTTATAAATACATTAAGAACAAAAGGATAACTAGGGAGAGAATAGGACTCCTCAAAGATAAGCAAGGCAGCCTATATGTGGAACCACAGGAGACAGGGGAGACATGAAATGAGTGTTTTGCATCAATGTTTACTGTGGAGAAGGACATGGAAGATATAGAATGTGGGGAAATAGACGGTGACATCTTGAAAAATGTCCATATTACAGAGGTGGTGGTGCTGGATGTCTTGAAATGCACAAAGGTGGATAAATCCCCAGGACCTGATCAAGTGCACCTTACAACTCTGTGGGAAGCTAGGGAAGTGATTGCTGGGGCCGTTGCTGAGATATTTGTATCATTGATAGACACAGGTGAGGTGCTGGAAGACTGGAGGTTGGCAAACGTGGTGTCACTATTTAAGAAAGGTGGGAAGGAAAAGCCAGAGAACTATAGAACCAGTGAGCCTGACATCGGTGGTGGGCAAGTTAGAGGAATCCCGAGGGATAGGATTTACATATACTTGTAAAGGCAAGGACTGATTAGGGATAGTCAACATAGCTTTGTGTGTGGGAAATAATGACTCACTAACTTGACTGAGTTTTTTGAAGAAGTAACAAAGACGATTGATGAGGGCAGAATGGTGGACGTGAACTATAAGGACTTCAGCAAGACGTTCGACAACGTTCGTCATGGCAGATTGGTTAGCAAGGTTAGATCACATGGAATATAGGGAGAGTTAGCCATTTGGATACAGAACTGACTCAAAGATAGAAGAGAGAGGGTGGTGGTGGAGGATTGCTTTTCAGACTCTAGGTCTGTGACCAGTGGTGTGCCACAAGGATCGGTGCTGGGTCCACTACTTTTCTTCATGGGCTCTTCAGTGCTTTGAGCATGCTCTGCCCTTCTACTAAGTCATGAATGATCTGATTATAACTAAAAATCCTCATTCCCACCCAGCCCTGAAAACATTTCACTTCTTTTTAAAAAGAATCAATCACCTTCATTTTAAAAATGTTCAAGGGCCCTACTCCCACCCATTCAGAAAGAGAGATTCAAAGACTTGGGACCCTCTGCGAAAAGCTTTTTCTGGTCTCCTTTGTGTTTCAGATGGGTGATACCTGACATTAAACAGTGAACTTACATCCACATTTGTTTGGCTGCAGCACTTGCCTTTTTTTAAAAAAAAATGACATATCAGAATTAAATGATTGATAACTGATCTAAGATTATGCTCTATAGTAATGACAGTATCAAAACTCTCATTGAAACATTACACGATTGAGCCAATATGAAACTATTGAGCCCCACTGAGTTACGTTAAGTCAAAAAACACATTTTTAGCCGAATAGCTCCACCTAATGTTTATATAGCCTCAGTTCTCTTTCACTCACCCAGACAAGATAACCCCCAATGCACCAAGTCGCTTTTTAAAAATTCTTTCATGGGAGGTGGGGGCACCACCAAATGCGACATTTGTTGCCAGTGTTTATTTGTCCTTGACCTGACTGCCTTGCTGGGGTATTTTAGATAGTGGTTAAAAATCAGCAATATTGCTATAGTACTGAAGTCACATGTGGGCCTGAGTGAGGCTGGCAGATTTCTCTCCCTAAAAAAAAGGGTGCCGTGGGATCACGTTTCACAACAATCATAGTTTCACGGTCACAATTACTGAGACCAGATTTATTAACTGAATTTAAATTCCAGGAGCTACCCCCGTTGGATTTGAACGGAATACCCCCATTAGCTGAGGCCTCTGTGTGATCAGTGCATTGTCAGCCCTAAGCCACCTCAATGTATCTATGCTGCTTATATTGAAAATGTTCCCAAATAGATTGATGAAACTTGTATCCAGTTTTTTAAAACAAAAGTGTAAATCAGTTTCTCTTTCTCAGTCAACCCATGAAGATCTATTTGTCCTGAGTTGTAGTAAAGATCTGGACTCCTCGGGGAGAGGTCTCAGTTCCGCGATCAGTCAATAAACACTAGCAATTCAGTCTGGTTCTGTAAGATTTCACACTTTCTTATCACCATGGCCTTGTCCATACCTTGTCCAGCAACACAGAGGTAAACACTTCTGTGTCCCTATGAGAAACTGCACACATGGCTTAAGGCAAAGACACTTCCATATCATTTTTGAAAAGAAGTACAACCATGGTGTTACAGAGCAGATTCAAAACAATTACCAATCAAATTTAATAAAAAATTGACATTATTGACAGCAACTTAACCCAATGACGTTTCCTGGGAACCAACTTTTTGTTTACACATCCAAGCTTCTTTATCTCCCTTTGCACCTGCACTTGCAAGGTCAGTTAGGATGGCTAGTAATATCTTATCTTGTCTAGTCATTTCTATGCTGTAAAGGAAGCATTGTCTTCTAATCTTTGTTTCAGTACTTTATGGTTAATTGAAGAATGCAGCTTTTAGCAGGGTTAAAAGCCACTTTAAGCAGAATTGTCAATTTGCAGCCTAAAGCCATGTTGTCATGTTACTTGCATTAAGAAGCCATTTTGTTGTTAGTAAGAGCATGTATTAAACTGTTGTTCCTGACAACAACAGCCTGTATTCAGATTTCAGATCCTCAGTAGCTCATTGCTGGAGATTTGAAAATTTACTTTGTTGATTGTTGTAGTGACCACATGGTTCTATAGAACAACCTCAATTACCCGAACGAGGTGGGCAGGGAGTATTGTGTTCCGTTAACTTATCTGATTGTAAACAAAGGAAGCCATGCTTTTTTACATAATTATGTTCAGTATGTTTACAGAGTTTTTATTTCATTCAATTGATAAAATGTGTACAAACACTGGATATTGCTTAAACATTCACGATATTTTACAAATAAAATCACTTTTTGGCTAGAGTTTGACTGAAGTCTGTGAAATGTTTCACTGACATTTTCCTCGGTTTTATCCCGGTCCTCGACAACATCTGGCATCTTTCTATTCAGTGTCATCCCGCCATCCAGGCTAACCAAGTGTTGTCCCTTCCTCCTCAGCAACCGCCGAGCCCGTAGAGAGAGAGGCGCAAAACAAAGGGGGAACACGAGAGAGAGAGGGAAGATGTTTTCGCTGACTTCAGTTTTCGTCCTCTCACCAATTTTTTTTTAGGGGCGGTAATATTTTCCTCAGGTTTCCTCTCATTTATTTTCACGTGTGCTAACCACTACGACTTGCTCTCTCCATCAAAACAAAAGTTACATTGAATTTTCTTGTCAGCTGAAAGATATTGAACTACTTTTTGTTTGAAAAAAAGTCGTCATGGGATAGCGGGAGGAAGAAACAATTGAAATGAAAAGTGGCAGTGCATTGTTTAACTTAACTCTGCAGAATGAGCTGAGGAAAAAAAATTGTTGGGTTTGCAAAACAGAACGAGTCAATCTGAGAGGGAATCTTACGGTTTGCGCACACAGCTCGGGCTTGCACATATGTTGTTCTTGTGTGTTCACAGTCACAAACCTTTGTCCTCAGAGAATAAGTATTGAAAAGCCTTTTTATAAAAAGTGTAACACTTAACTGTGATGTCATGTCGAGTTAATTATTTAATAAAGCATATTTGCATCTATATTCCTGTTGAAATTTAGAAAATGATGTATTAAATGGTTGAGGAATAGAATTTTCCAACTTCAATTAAAATGCATGTACAGGGACCATGAGATCTTGTTTATATAATCCAAAATTCAGATAATTGATATTCAAATACTCAAGGTTGTTCTGCATATTGGTCCAACTGCATGCAAGTTGTAAATTCTTCTTTCATTGCACTCTTTACTAAAGATGTAGCATGATTTGAGTTACAAGATAACAGAGATTATTAGTCCAAGCTAACTACGATTACTTTGAAACAAGAACAAAGTGCTCACAAAGACCAAGGACATGTGTTGAAACTGATTCAAATAGGCAGCATAAAAGCTCTGCAGATGCTAAAGATCAAACAGATAACAAAATAGTGGAGAGGAGTACAATTTCTCTGGATTTAAGTTACTGGATGTGATAGTGGTTGGAAACAGGTCAAAACTTGTATTGTGGGTTGTGTTAGATCTTTGTAACTGCCTTAGATATATAACAGTGTTTATTTTATGCTCTCTCTTTTGTGTAATAATCTTACATGCTGTTGTTGAAGAAAAACATTTTCAGACTGAGAGTCATAGAGTTAGAGATATACAGCATGGAAACAAGACTCTTCAGTCCAACTCATCCATGCCAATCGGATATCCTAACCTAGTCTAGTCCCATTTGCCAGCACTTGGCCCATATCCCTCTAAAACCTTCCCATTCATATACCCATCCAGATGCCTTTTAAAAGTTGAAATTGTACCAGCCTCCACCACTTCCTCTGGCAACTCATTCTATAAATGCATCACACTCTGTGGGAAAAAGTTGCCCCTTAGGTCCCTTTTAAATCTTTCCTCTCTCACCTTAAACCTATGCCCTCTATTTCTGGACTCCCCCAACCCAGGAAAAAGACCTTGTCTATTTATCCTATCTATGCCCCCCATGATTTTGTAAACTTCTGCAAGGTCACCCCATAGCCTCCAACGTTCCAGGGAAAACAGCCCTAGCATATTCAGCCTCTCCCTATATCTCAAATCCTCCAACCCTGGTAACATCCTTGTAAATCTTTTCTGAACCCTTCCAAGTTTCACAACATCCGTCCTATAGTAGGGAGACCAGAATTGCATGCAATATTCCAAAAGTGGCCTAACAAATGTCCTGTCCAGCTGCAACAAGACCTCCCAATTCCTATACTCTATGACCACTAAAGGAATGTCTGCCAAACCCCTTCTTCACTATTCTATCTACCTGAGACTCCTTTTTCAAGGAACTATTAACCTGCACTCCAAGGTCTCTTTGTTCAGCAACAATAAGTGTTCGGGTCCTGCCCTGGTTTGCTTTTCCAAATTGAAGCACCTTACATTTACCTGAATTAAATTCCATCTGCCACTCCTTGGCTCATTGGCCCAACTGATCAAGAATCTGTTGTACTGTGAGGTAACTTTCTTCACTGTGTTGAATATATTTCAGTGACAAAGCACCATGTTAACTGGACAAAAATAAACTGAGCACATGATCTATCAAAACAAGTTTTATTCTGGGATGCCACTTGTTCAATATTAATAACAGCAAGGATCATAATGTTCTCACGCTTACCATATGGCACTGTTAAGGAAGTCTTCATGTGCACTGTAACTTCAAATATTGTTGGAGGTTTGTTATTATCATCCTCATTTCCTTGTCAGAAAAACATTTAAAACCACTTTTGGACATTGCAAGAAAATCACACAAGGGTGACCGAGTCAACATCAAACAATATGCTAAGATAGTGTCTCCCCTTTAAACCATTTTGTTGACTGCAAAATGCTTTAGAGGTGTCTCAAGGCACTACAAGTCAATTTCTGAAAGTAAGTTTCCCTCTTTATTGCCATTAACACATTTTTGATGCAACTGGCAAACCGAAAGATTCGTATGGAAAACTAATAGGGTTTTCAAGGGTTATAGGGACAATATAAAATAGAGAGCAAAACAAGTGATCATTTGAAAGCATGACAAAAAAAAAGTACCATTCACAGTACTCAAATTACTACAAATGTGATATTGATTGAAGATCAGTTGGTAAAAATGCACAAAGACTGTCTTTGAACAGAAGCTAAGAAACATTTAACTTACCATTTCCGAGCCTGGCCAAGTGGCTTATATTTGTTGTATTTTATTTTCCATTCCAACACATCCTTACAATGTTTACAGACACCTGTATGCACCATTGCATTTAATTGCTGGGAGGAAGAAAAATGAAAGATTTGATGTAGTAATGCAATTTAAAAATCCAAATTTCAAAATCTGGAGAAGGTACAATGAATTTAAAGCATGTTGGAGAACTAACAAGAAATATTGAACAAACTGGTTGAGCAGAGATAACCTGATTATAGGCTTTGGGTTTGATAGGGTAGGTATAGAGAAGATATTTCCATTTGTGGGAGGACACCAATTCTAGGGGTCAACAATACAAAATAAATCACTAATAAATTGAACACGAAATTCAGGAAAACCAAATTTATCAAGACAGCAGTGACAATGTAGAACTCTCAACCATAGGGAGTGTTTTGGGGTCAGTAATATAGATCCAGTTAAGGTGAAAAAGGATAGAGACGAAGGAGAATGTCATATAAAGATATGACAAGATGAGATGAACGAGACTCATGTGGGGCCACAAACAATGAATCATTTGGGCCAAGTTGAATTTATATTTTTAGACTGAATATATTTTGTAAGTAATTTTCCTTTACAGGAAGCAGGTTAGCTCAATGAATATCACTCCCAACTTTACAATCAGAAATTTCAAGTAAATTCAAGTCTCTGAGCTATGCAACTCAACATTTTATTAATTCTTTAGGGAAAAATAGCCTGGCAAAATGACCTCAAACGAGTCCATGTTAAGCAGACTAATAAGTTTACCTGCAAGCAGAGGATTTTCTATATGAAATGAGACTCGAGGTAAAATATGAAGAACATGGGAAGGTATGGTTAAATTGTGTCCAATGTGAACGCCACATCTTGTTGGTCTTAGATGACAGCTTCCCAAATATTTTGCCACTGAAACTCAACTTCAAGGCTTGAAAGCTGTTGTGACATCATAGTGAGACCTAAGAACAGGTCGGGAAAGGAGGGACCTCAGTACATTATGCAGGATGTGGAATGTAGGGGTCTCAGAGGTGATATTTTGTTCTTTTCAAAAGTTTGTGAGGGCTACCATTTTCACTGCTGCAGGAGACAGACATCAGGTTTGAGTAACTTAGGCCATGACAACAACTTGAAAAATAAGGCAAGCATGTAAAATTGCCTAATACCTACTCACTTGGGTCGAGCCTCATGGCTTTGTGACCCCCAAATTTTAATTTGTGACCTCTCACACTTTGGGGGCCCTGTCCTAGCAACTAACTAGTAGAAATGTAGGGGCTTTTCATAAGGTTCAACTTTAGTAACTTTGGATATACATGTGAATGCAGCCAATATATTAATAGCTAGAGTGCATCAGTGTTAAGGCATTCGACCAGGTTCCCCATGGGAGACTGATTAGCAAGGTCAGATCTCATGGAATACAGGGAGAACTAGCCATTTGGATACAGAACTGGCTCAAAGGTAGAAGACAGACGGTGGTGGTGGAGGGTTGTTTTTCAGACTGGAGGCCTGTGACCAGTGGAGTGCCACAAGGATCAGTGCCGGGTCCTCTACTTTCTGTCATTTACATAAATGATTTGGATGTGAGCATAAGAGGTACAGTTTGCAGATGACACCAAAATTGGAGGTGTAGTGGACAGCGAAGAGGGTTACCTCAGATTACAACAGGATCTGGACCAGATGGGCCAATGGACTGAGAAGTGGCAGATGGAATTTAATTCAGATAAATGCGAGGTGCTGCATTTTGGGAAAGCAAATCTTAGCAGGACTTATATACTTAATGGTAAAGTCCTAGGGATTGTTGCTGAACAAAGAGACCTTGGAGTGCAGGTTCATAGCTCCTTGAAAGTGGAGTCGCAGGTAGATAGGATAGTGAAGGTGGCATTTGGTATGCTTTCCTTTATTGGTCAGAGTATTGAGTAGAGGAGTTGGGAGGTCATATTGCGGCTGTACAGGACATTGGTTAGGCCACTGTTGGAATATTGCGTGCAGTTCTGGTCTCCTTCCTAGCGAAAAGATGTTGTGAAACTTGAAAGGGTTTAGAAAAGATTTACAAGGATGTTGCCAGGGTTGGAAGATGTGAGCTATAGAGAGAGGCTGAACAGGCTGGGGCTGTTTTCCATGGAGCATCGGAGGCTGAGGGGTGACCTTATAGAGGTTTACAGAATTATGAGGGGCATGGATAGGGTAAATAGGCAAAGTCTTTTCCTTGGAGACGAGGAGTCCATAACTGGAAGGCATAGGTTTAGGGGGAGAGGGGAAAGATATAGAAGAGACCTAAGGGGCAACCTTTTCACACAGAGTGGTGCATGTATGGAATGAGCTGCCAGAAGAAGTGGTGGAGGCTGGTACAATTGCAACATTTAAGATGCATTTGGATGGGTATATGAATAGGAAGGGTTTGAGGGATATGGGCCGGGTGCTGGCAGGTGGGACTAGATTGGGTTGGGATATCTGGTCGACATGGACCGCAGGGTCTGTTTCCATTCTGTACAACTCTATGACTATTAGATTCCTTACAGTGTGGAAACAGGCCCTTTGGTCCAACAAGTCCACACCGACCCTCCGAAGAGCAACAAACCGAGTCCCATTCCCCTACGTTTACCCCTGACTAATGCACCGAGTACAGGCAATTTAGCATGGCCAATTCACCTAACCTGCACACTTTTGGAATGTGGGAGGAAACCGGAGCACCCAGAAGAAACCAACGCAGACATGGGGAGAATGTGCAAACTCCACACAGACAGTTGCTCGAGGCAGGAATTGAACCCGGGTACTTGGTGCTGTGAGGCAGCAGTACTAACCACTGGGCCATTGTTAATAGGTATATTCAAGCTATAATTCCTTAACAGCAAATCTTATAGCACAATGTTCTCTCCCACCTCAATAACACACAAAATTTAAAAATTCAAACCACTTCAAATGTTTCAGCCATGAACAGACACACAAAGTACAAGGAAAATATCTTAACTCAGTGAGCATTCTGTACCCACGACATTGCTAGGCTGATCTACAGTTATTATAATATTTAAGTGCCTTTACCCACGGAAAGCAAAATGGTCCCATGTGCCAGAGATCCATGGCCCATAGCTCACATTTCCAAAGCACTGGAGGTTTTAAAATAAAAAGAGAATTGTGATGTAAGTAATTGGTCAGTGCTGAATTTTCCCTTCTTAAGCACCCACATTTAATCAGTCAAGTAATTTTGGGCCATTGTGTCTGTGCTGGCTCTTTGAAAAACTATCCAATTAATTGCATGTCCCCACTCCCTTCCAGAGCCCTATAAGTATCTTTTCACCAATCCAACTTACCTTTCAAAGATTATTATTGACTTGCCCTGCCTTCTGTTATTGACCAGTCTGCTGCTCATTTTCTAAGCAAACCCATCACAGTCTTGAACAACACTATTAAAGTTCCCCTACCTTGCTCGAAGGAGAGCATCCCAGCTTCTGCACTTTCTCCAAATAACTAAAATCCCTCATCCCAACCCTAGGGAAAGGACACTTGCCACTCACCTTATCTAGACCCCTCATGATTTAATAAACCTCTTTAAGGCCACCTTTCAACCTCCAAACAAGAGAGAAAAGCCTCTTTTATCCAGCCTCTCCTTATAACACAAACCCTCCATTCCAGTCAACATCCTGGTAAATCTCTTCTGAACCCTCTCCAGCTAAATAATATCCTTCCTATAATATGACAACCAAAACTCAATTCAGTACTCCAGAACAGACCTCACCAATGCCCTGTGCAACCTCAACAATAATGTCCTGATTCCTGTACTCAAAGGTCTGAACAATGAAGGCAAGTGTGTAAATGCCTTTTTAATCACTATATGTGATGCAAATTTCAAAGAATTACAAATCTGATACCCTAAGTGTCTGTTCTACAACACTACCCAAGGCCCCACTTTTACTTGTAGAAGACCTGCCCTTGTTCGTTTTTACCAAATGCAATATCTTGCATTTATCCAAATTAAACTCCAACTACCACTCTTCAGCCCACTGACCCAACTGGTCAAGATCTATTTGTAATCTTCCATAGTCCCTCAATCCGAAGGAGATGTGCTGCAGATTAACTCATGAAACTTGTTTAGCTCTTGAACTGTATGCAAACCTTTTTGCCTTATAACATCTTCAAGTTTCAAATGCTTCCTTAATCAAGTTTGAAAGGTAGAACTCCCAACTGCTCAAAGATAGTGTAGATCCCATTCTTGAATGTGCAAGCTCCTTGCATGTTTCATTAAAGGGCAATTTAGTATTGTCTAATACAATGTAACTCTTTTGAAGATGCCCACACACAGAATTTTCTTTCACTGAGACAATACAAGTGGCCATTCAGCCCATCATTTCTAGAAATCTAGCTCACCATGCTCATTGAAGAGCTATCAAATTGGTCCCATACCCTCTCATTCAAAACTGCCACTCCATCCAGCCATTTCAAGTGTTTATCCAAACTTGTTTTAAAGTTATATTTGAATCAGCCCCCACAAATTTTTCGTTCAAAGCAGTCAATAAAATTCGCTGTTTTGTTTAAAGCTCAACTCCATCTGATTGTTTTGTCAATTGCCTTAAATCTGTCTTCTGCTAACCAAATCACTTTGATGTTGGAAACAATTATTTCTTATTTACTCCACCAAAAAAAAAAATCATGGTATTATTTGTGAAAATGAAAGACACTAACCTGGGGGGAAAAAAATAAACTACTGCCAATGAAACCTGCTTACCTTCATCTTTTCACTTTTGTCATATTTGTCATTTTTGAACCTAACGACGTTCTGATGTTTTTGTGCTCTCTTCCTTGTAACGTTTCCTTTCTGGGAACTCATAATCTAGTTTGACAAATTATAACACTGCTGGACTAAAACATGACATGGTGCAGCAAGCCCACATGTACAAACCATCAGCTACAACTATGTCGGAAGGTTAGGGAGATCACGTGATGACCCAGGACAAAAGGCAATTCCATGATGCCCCACCTCCGGGCGTCCTCAAGCTGACTTGGATCATGTGTCCAGTAGCCGACGTGCTGACTGGCGCATCGGGACATCAATCAACGATTGTCATCCAATTAGAATCGAAAATGGGGCGGGAGTTGTTGGGCACCAGCTTTCACCTTTTCTCAGAGGCGAACGGTCGGCGGAAGGCTGTTGTTGCTTTGGAACTGCCCGCTTTACCGTCCCAACTGCGCACGCGCCCATTTGTCGGCTCCCGTATCCGTTAACAGGCGTTTCTACTGCGCATGCGTTTCTTCGACGCGCCGTGCCCTAGACAACCAACTGCGCATGCTCTACTTCACCCGGCGCCTCCGTGAAAGCTGCGCGTGCGCACTACCTTCGAGACGCGCCAGCTGCACATGCGCACCGTTAAGCTAACGGCTCTTTTCCCCTCCCCACGAGTTTCAAAAGGCGGCTCCGTTTTATTGCCGCTCCCACTTCATTTAAAAAAAGAGAAAGTATGGAAATATCTTGGTTGGCGGGTTTAGTACTGGAATCACGGATGTGATTGTGAAGGAAGTAAAGAAAGAAGGGCGGCCGTGACGAATCGGGGCCCGAGTGGGTGCGGGAACAGGGGGGATATTCCTTTGTTTTATTCGCCGTGTGGAAGGTGCGGGGCCCGGCGGAGGTTCCGCAGGCAATTGTTTCCGTTTCCCCCTCTCCACCATTCACCTTTAGCCTTAGGCCAGCGGGCTTTGTGTTGCCTCCTGAATCCCATCGTTGCAGCAGGTTGTTGAGAAAATATCGCCGAATCATTGCCTGAGAAGGTGGGGAGAGACAAACGGAGCAGGAGCCCTGTGTGTAGATTATTTCGGTGCCTCCTTGCTCCTGTCCTGAGGCTGCAGAGAGGGAGAGGCTTCCCCCCTCCCCCCCGATCAATGACTCGGATCCTCGGCTGAAGTTTACACCCTGATTCTGTCCCTCTATGTCCACTTGGATCGATGAGGCGCAGGAAACCCTTTGCACAACGCAAGATCGGGTTGCTTTTTAACTGCTTTTTATCCATTGCTTGAATCGGTGTCTTTCATTGTCGGATTGATCATGTACTGCAACAGATTTCATCGTCTGTGAGAATTCACTCTACAAAGTTTCATGTTGAACTCTGCAATCACTGGAATTATTTATTTATTTATTTGACTGAGGGCGAGGGTTTTTCTACACACACATTCTCACATCCTCGCCATGAATAACCTGTCTCTGAGTGAACTCTGCTGCCTGTTCTGCTGCCCTCCGTGCCCTGGTCGGATTGCCTCCAAGCTGGCCTTTTTGCCCCCTGAGCCGACATATGCGCTGCTGGCCGATGAGGCCGGGGGTCGTTGGAGCCTGCACCTGTCCGAGCGGGCCGACTGGCAGTACTCGCAGCGGGAGAAGGACTCCATCGAGGCTTTCATGACCCGGACCAGCCGGGGCAACCGCATCTCCTGCATGTTCATTCGTTGCTCGCCTAGCGCTCGCTTCACCCTGCTCTTTTCGCATGGCAACGCAGTAGACCTGGGCCAAATGAGCAGTTTCTACATCGGCCTGGGCTCCCGCATCAATTGCAACGTCTTCTCCTACGATTACTCGGGCTACGGCGCCAGTTCTGGGAAACCTTCTGAGAAGAACCTCTACGCAGATGTGGACGCGGCCTGGCAAGCCCTCCGGACCAGGTAAGGAGATGTGTAGTCTTCACATTCAACAACAAGCGGTTATTCAGCTAGTGGTGCCTCTTTCTATTCTACTACTGGTTGTTGACTTGTAAGGCTAATCCTCTCTCTTAAGAGCTGCTGAGTATTTCTAATATTTTCTGTTATTAGTTCACCGTTCTACTACTATTCGTTCTATTATATCCATTATCAAATGTTTCCTCCCGAGTATCTGCATTGAATGCAGTCTCCTTTATTCAAAAGTATTTTCATGTTTGGTTTCAAGCTTTTTTTTTCTCCTTTAATCACCCATCTTTGCTTCCCCAACTCCAACATCTGTCCATTTTCTGTTGTCTTTTAAGTTATGATTTGTGTAGATAATTTTGGAAGCAGTTTCCTTTACCTATGTCATATTGAAGTGTATGGTTTTAACATTCATTTTCTGTAATTAGTTGCCGAGATCATTTGAGAAAGAAATCAGTTTTCAAGAATCCTAAGAATCTAGGACAAAATATTGATAAATACTTCAGTACTAAACTGGGAAGTTCTAGCCACATTATTTGGAAATTGGTTGGGTAATATGTGACAGAGAGTATGGTATGTCCTGTGTTTGGTAGGATCAGACAAGTGGTGTTCCCTAGGCATTCATTTACTGTATTTATCAAAGGTTGAAAGATAAATGGAGAGTTGCATAGTCGGTTCTATACATCTTTTGCAACCTTAGGATGATCCCTAGAGCTTTTTCAATTGGAGTGTTCTTTGAAAGTTTGTTTGCTGTTGTAGACCACAAAACAATGGTAATAACCAAATAACCTGTCCTGATGATATTGATTGAGGAATGAATGATGGGAGATCACTGTTTGTCTTCAGGTAGAAAGATAGGATATTTTGTGCCTACGTAATGTTTCACCCAAAACATACAAGATCTAGTAAGTTGTTACACAATTGGAGAAGGAAATTACAAAGGGAATAGACAAACTAAGTCAGTGGCTATGATTGAGTTCAATGTTGAATGCTCTGCTAACATTGACTTTAGAAAATACACCTTGTCATTTTTGGATCTAAACAAGAAACTAGAAACTGTGGAGGTGCAAAGACATTTGGGTGTGCCAGGTATATAGATCTCTAGAAGCCACAGGTCAGGTTGAAAAAGCAATTAAAAATGTTACTGCAATGTTAGCATTAATTTCAACAAGACTGGAATACAAAGGAGAACCAAAAGCTGTCTTGTATTCCCTCATGTATAAAGTCATAGAGAGTTTACTCTTATAAGCACTGGCAATGTTCAGTTTCTGCTTCCCAAAACCACCTCCCAGCTCATTTAATCTCCTCTCTCAACATAACTTCTTATTCCTCTTTCCTTGTGTTCATCTTTCTTCTTTAAATACGTTTACAGTATTTCACCCAACCACTTCCATTGAGTTCCACACTTTCTGGGTAGGAAGTTTCCTTCTGAATTTGCTGTTGAAGTTATTGGTGACCATCTTGTATTTATGCCCCGATTTATGAACTTTCTCCCCAACCACCCCCACACCCATCTCTATACCTACACTATCAAGCTTCTTCATAGTTTTTAAGAGCGTGATCAAGATCGCCTCTTTTCCCCCCCCACCCCTCCTTTCCAGAGAAAAGAGTGTTAGCCTGTTCAAACTTTGCTGATGGGTGTGAACTCTCAACTTTTATATCATCAGGATGTACTTTTTCATGCATATGGTGGGAATCTGAAATTCTCTCTAAGAGGCTTTTGTGGCTGGGAGTCAATAGAAGCTTTTGTGATTGAAATCAATAGCTTTTTGTTGGTTCTGCATCATAGAACATGCATGAATCTGATAGAAATGCATCAGCCTGCACCATCAATTGTTCTACTTAAGGTCTCAACAAGTTAATTTTAATAGGATGGTCAGGGATTTGTTTAGTACAGTTAATATTAACAAATGCATGATCTTCAATTTAGACATTTCCTAACCAGTATCTGTGGATTATTTGAGCCTGCTTGAAAGAAACTTAGCTGTATTTGTGGTTAGTAAAGAGGTAATTTACTGAATGCAGCCTTCAGAATGTTTGTTTATTGATTATTTATCCACTGTTGACAGTTAAATGCTGACTGGAGAACTGGCTTGATTTCTGATTCTTTCAATGCCCCTGGTAAATGTTAGTTTACCCTGGGGTAAATTCTCTCACACTTGACTGTTAGAAACAGAAGGAATGACTGAAAATAGTGATACTTAGCTTTTGTAAAAGATTTTAAGAAACCAAATTATTCTGCTATGATTCAATCAGTAACACTGCCCCGTGTGAGAAGGCAGAGAGTTCAAGCTTTTCAGACTGTGTCTAACTGGTACCAGTGCAGTATAGTACTTGGAGTGTTGCATGACCCGACTCTCCATCTGTGATGTTAAACTGCCCCCACAAATGGATGTAAAAGATCTTTTGCATTATTATGAGGAAGGCCAATATGTGTCCCTCAACCAACACTAGTGAAAGCGAATCATTGTGGTTTGTCAAGCTTTGCTGTGTCCAAGTTATCACTTTCTGTTTTATAACAGCAGCGATGTGTTTTGGAGCACAATTCAACTTGATGACTTATTGAAGTGATCTTGAACATCTGAATGCAAAGAACTAATAGCACATACCAATATAAATAGGGCTAGGTACAAAAAACTGCATGCCATCATCGTAGTAAATCTAATGTGTTCCCTCTGCACAGTCTATCCTGAAGTGTTGCCAGTGTTGGAAACAGTACTCCAACTGAGATCTCAGCCGTGATTTGAACACCCAGTGTTTGTCTCCAGACAGTAGGCCTTGGAAGGAGGGCATCTTCCTGAAGCAGAACGACTTAATTACCAGGGAGGATTAGTAACCTGTTGGTTAGTAACCATGATTGAAAACCTGTTGCCTAACCTCCGATCTTACTATTCAAGATTGCATAATGCTTGAATTTTTCAGTGTTCCTCTTAAGCAAAGTTTGTTATTCTGCTGAAAATATTAAAAGAATTGAACATTTTGTTGATCATGACATTGATTTTATAAACAACATGCTTTTTTCAAGTAATTGTGTAGTGTGTGACACACCAGTTCTCTGTGCTGTCACATCTTTTGAGAGAATGACAGCAGGAGAATATCTAACAGTCTCAGGGTTGGAGCAAGTTTAAGGGGTACATGGTAACTTTAATTTACATAGCATCTTTAATATGATAAGTTATCCCAGAGCAAAACCTGACACCAGGCCATATATAGAAGAGAGGAACGGTGTGAATATCATGGTCAAGTGGGTAAGCTTTAAGGATGCTTCAAATGGGAGAGGGAGAGAGATTTCTGGGAGTTTTAGAGACTAAAAACTGTAGGCACGGCTGCCATAGTGTGTGATTCCTAAAAGGGGACAGTTAAATCACCAGAATTGGAAGAACGAGGTCATGCCTCCGAATTTTAGGGTTGACAATGATTAAAAGGTTGGAGTAAGGATGGGGCAATAAAGTAATTTGAAAAGTAATGTGAGCATTTTCTAGACTGGGAATCAATGTATTCAGGAGATTGGTGAGTGGGACTTAGGTGAGAGTAAGGGTACAGGGAACAGAGTTCTGGCAAACCTCCGTTTATGGAGGGTTGTAGCTTGGCCGGGAACTTCGGAATAATTGTGTGCGGAAGTACATCAGGTATTCAGGGTCTCAGCAGCAGATGCACTGAGATAGGTTTGGAGTCAAACCATGTTATGAAAGTGGAAGCATATAGTAAAATCGAACCATTCCTAGTACTGTACTGTTACGCCTCATTCTATTTCCCCTGCTTTAGGTGTTATGGACCAGGCCAGGCCCCCTCAAAGCATTTCAAGAAAGCATTTCAGACCCTAACTTTTCTAGGCGGCATGGTGGCACAGTGGTTAGCACTGCTGTCTCACAGCGCCAGAGACCTGGGTTCAATTCCCGACTCAGGTGACTGACTGTGTGGAGTTTGCACGTACTCCCCGTGTCTGTGTGGGTTTCCTCCGGGTGCTCCGGTTTCCTCCCACAGTCCAAAGATGTGCAGGTTAGGTGAATTGGCCATGCTAAATTGCCCGTAGTGTTAGGTAAAAGGGTAAATGTAGGGGAATGGGTGGGTTGCGCTTCGGCGGGTCGGTGTGGACTTGTTGGGCCGAAGGGCCTGTTTCCACACTGTAAGTAATCTAATCTAGTTGTTTTAATCAGGTGTGAAGTGGATATTCAAGGAGGGATACAGCTGGACCAACCACTTAGTTTTAAACAAAGCAGAATTTATTTGCAAAATTATGAAATACAAACAAAAGAGAATATAACATGGAACAAGATAACCTATCCAAAAACTCAACTCATTATCCCAACTTAATGATGCTGTTCCAAATACTTGCAACAATCCTCATAAACCCTGTGTCACAAAAAGTAAAATTAAACACAGGGTCTTACAGGAGAGAGAGAGATGGCAGAGAGATTCAGCATGGAATACCTTTCATGTAGCTGTTTCTTGGACCAGCATCCTCAAAACTGACTGACTGACATCATTCAGTGATCAGGCAGACAACTAAAACCAAACCAAACCAGAGTGAAGCTGAGCTGGGAGAACTGGCCACTCCCCTTTCATTGTGTATGTGTTTTTTTTAACTTGAAGGCCTTTCATATGAGGCAGTATTGGCTAGCTGTAATCAAATTGGCCCTAAAACCTTTCAAACCTAGACCTTTTGGAATCACTGTTTGTATGACCTTGCTGGGGGGGAAAAGCCAAGAACAACCTAACCTGATTAAAGGAGCAGCATCCTCACATTGGTTATCTCTTGTAGCCACTTTAACATGGTGACCCAGTAAGAGTAACTTGTGGATATTTATTTAACTGTATTTTGGTAGGGAAAGAACAAAACTAGAAAGGCACCTTCAGTTATTGTAATTTGACTTGTTCTGGTTAATTTTGCAACTTGCCTGTGCTAACCTACCATTCATTAGCCCATACACTGTCCCATTTGGTTTGTTGATCAGAAATATTGAAGATTGTAGTGTTTTCTGTTTGTGATAGTTAATTCTTCTACTAGAATCCATTGATTGAGTTGTGCATTTTTTGCCTTGTATATTAGTTGCCCGTCTCTTCTGCGGCTTTGATAAATCGTCTTCGTTCTTGGTTGGAAGGAAAACTGTTTAGGCTAATGTGTATTTCGTTCATTTTGTTTTCTAATTAGTCCTTTGAGATAATGCCAAAATTAAATTAGCTCTATTGGCAGGCAATGTTTCAGTTTGCAGTGATAAAAAGGTTGGAGAGTTGTAGGGATGGAGGAGTTACAAAGATTGAGAGGGCCCAGGTCAAGGAAAGATTTGAATATGATGATATAGTTGTGATAGTAAAAGAGGAATAAAAGGCCATTTGTTTCAATGACTGGCAAATAGCATGTCCCTGCGACTGTCCAGTGAGCAGCAGCATGTTGATTTTATTTAATCAGCCAGTGCTTGCAGAGCTGAGGACATAGTGTTCAGCACGAGATGTGATTCTGCTATTGGGCAACATTTAGTATAAATCTAAAGTCTGCTAAGAATGATATTAGAAACCAATTTTAAGATTGCTAGTCAGGTTCACAGTGCATTTTGCAACTTTGTCTCTTTTTCGCTTCAGTGCTATTTTACTTTCCTTCAACATGAAGGAAGTAAATTTCATGTCTAGACGTAGGCACCTGTTTCTGTTAAGTTGATACTTCAAAATATTTTTCCGGTTATGGAAACCTTAATTTTGTAATTGGGCGGTGGCGATGATTCACCACAGGGCAGAACAAAAGATTAACAGCTCATGCTGCATCACTTGGGGGATGGGACCAGCCAGGTACATACAGAGTATCAAAGGTCTAAATGAAACCGAGAAAAAGACTGAGCCAATTCTCAAGTGGTGCAACATGATTATCAGTCTCTTGCCTTGCCCTGTGGTGAATCATAACCAGTATCCAAAATATAATACTTGAACATGCTTTTCTGTGCCTCTCCCTATATTGAATTCTGTTTCCAAGGCCTCAGCCTCCACTACTTCTACTTTGAGCAAAGTGAAATTCTTAAAATGAATTTTTAATTTGAAAATTATTTTCCTTTGCAATGAAAATTTTTTCCTCTTTTTTTTTAAAAGATGAAATGCCAAGCTCTTTGAAATGTACCAGATTTCCTTTAATGATTGACCATAATGTTAGAGTTTCTGTATCTAACTACTTGTTAAATACAACTTGCACAAAGCTTTATAGCATTTCACAAATAAGGTATGTGTCTTGTTCAAAATATCTGTTTTTGAAAAGTACTATTTATGCTTGAGATGTTACCCCATGAGGGAATGGGAACACTCGTATTTGGCAAGTGTGACCCAGAAAACAGTAAGGAAAGTTGTATGACGGGTAGAGTTGCTGGTGATGTACTGTACATGAACTACTTTCATTAGTGGTCATTTCTTTATTGTCCCATCCTTCTAATTGTTGTACGCCCTGGTCACATTAGCTGTTTCAAACTGCCATAATAGGTCAAATAGGGAGGGGAGGGAGGAGAGAGGCTTTGTGTATTTATCCTATCCGTGCCCCTCATGATTTTATAAACCTTTATAAGGTCACCTCTTAGCCTCCGACGCTCCAGGGAAAATGAGCATCTGTTTGTAGTTTTATACAGTTGCACTCAGTCGTTTGGGCTGGTCAGGATAAATTTTCATCAACATTATTGCAGCATTTTCAGTTATCTTTGTAGGAATATGGCAGTGCTATTAGATCCAAGGGTTTATTCCGGCTTCAAAGTCCTGAGCTGTAATACTGATTTGAAATAATTAATGGAGAAGAATTTTTTTTAAAAAGCAACAAAATTATTCTGTACTTTGCCAGTTGGATACTTTTTATTAAAGGTTTACAAACTTTCACTGAAATGTAGCACCCAAAGTGTTAAGAAGTATCTCTGGGGAGATTGTTTTATTAGATGCATTTCGTCATGTTGGCAACTTGTCCAATCAGGCTGTCTTTTGCCTTTTTTATTGTTTAATTATATTTTAAATATAATTAATCTAATCTACAAGTAGGTCACTACTGCCTCTTTGATCTGTTGCAAAAGAACAACAGTTTTGATGATGTTCAAACCTTTTGCTTTCTCAGTTACCTGCACCATAAGTTACCTGATGAAGAAACAGTTCTAATTCAATTTCAGTATGTTTCTTTTGCTGCCTATTCCAAATTGTAAAAGAAGGCTTCATTTCTCCTGTCGAACCTTGCTTCATTTAATTCTTGAAAAATGCAATGCTCGTGACTTTTTGACTTTGTGCATCTTTTGTTTTCCACAATAGACCTGTTTCTGAGTTGGGTTTATTTGGGTTTGAGTTCTCTTTCCAGCTGTCCCTCTTCAGTCCAACCCGTCCATGCCGACTAGATATCCTGAATTAATCTAGTCCCATTTGCCAGCATTTGGCCCATGTTACTGTAAAGCTTTCCTATTCATACACCTGTCCAGATGCCTTTTAAACTTATAATTGTACTAGCCTCCACTACTTCCTCTGGCAGCTCATTGCATACCCTCACCACTCGCTGCATGAACATATTGCCCCTTATATCCCTTTTAAATCATTTCTCCTCTCACCCTACACCTATGCCCTCTAGTTCTGGGCTCCCCTACCCCAGGGAAAAGACAATGTTTATTTATCCTATCCATGCCTCTCACGATTTTATAAACCTGGAAAAACATACCAAGCACTACCTTGTCTACCTGTGCTAGGAACCTGCACTCCAAGTCTCTTTGTTGGGCAACACTCCCCAGACCTTACCATTGTGTATATGTCCGCCCTGATTTGCCCTATCACAATGTCGTACCGCACATGGAGATTAAACTCCATCTGCCACTCCTATTCTGTCCCTCCAATTTAGAACTCTGTTAGATCAGGTCTATCCTTTTCCATGACATTACTACAAGTTATCATAATTCTATTATAGAAGAGAGTTGGAAAAAGAACTCAAAGCCAAATAAACTCTGCTGAGAGAGAAGTCTGTTGTGGAAGACAACAGAGACACAGGTTTTTAAAAAGTCATGAGCATAGAATTTCACAAGAATTAAATGAAGCAAGCTCAAGGTGTTATAAAAGTTGGAGGTAGGAGGTAGGAAACAGAGGATGATGGTGGAACATTTTTTTTGGACTGGAGGCCTGTAACCAGCAGGACCAGTGCTGTCTCCAGAGCTTTTTGTCATCTGTATAAGTGATTTGGATGTGAAAACAGGAAGAGGTGTTGGTAAATTTGCAGATGACACCAAAATTGGTGTTGTGGACGGCGAAGAAGGTGACCTCACAATGTAATGGGACCTTGATCAGATCAGCTGACAGGCTAAGGAGTGGTAATGGTAGATAAATGTGAGGTACTGTATTTTGATAGGGCAAATCAGGGCAGGATGTATACATGTAATGCTAAGGTACTGGGGAGTGTTGCTGAACAAAGGGACCTTGGAGTGCCAGTTCTTAGTTCCTTGAAAGTGGAATCACAGATAGACAGGGCAGTGAAAATGACGTTTGGTACACTTTTCTTTATTGGTCAGTGTATTGAGCACAGAGGTTGGGAGATCATGTTGAAGCTGTAGAGGACATTGGTTAAGCCACTTTTGGAATACTGTGTTCAATTCTGGTCTTTTTGCTAATGGAAGGATATTGTTAAACTTGAAAGGGTTGAGGAAAGATTTACAAGGATGTTCCTGAAGAAGGGCTCATGCCCGAAACGTCGACTCTCCTGCTCCTTGGATGCTGCCTGACCTGCTGCGCTTTTTCCAGCAACACGTTTTCAGCTCTGATCTCCAGCATCTGCAGTTCTCACTTTCTCCTCGAAGATTTTAACCTACTGCGAATCCTCTTGCAAGGATGCCTTCCTTGAAGAAGCTCTCTTCCTCCCTCTACAAGGATTTCAGTGAGTCCCTCTCTCACTGCACACCCCAGGTCATCTCCTGTGCCCAGAAGCTCTTCAGCCGCGTTCTCAAACAGCCTTGCTACCACAGCCACATCTCCTCCTTCCTGAAGAAGGGCTCATGCCCGAAACGTCGACTCTCCTGCTCCGTGGATGCTGCCTGACCTGCTGTGCTTTTTCCAGCAACATATTTTCAGTTACAAGGATGTTGCCAGGATTAGAGGGTTTGAGCTAGAGGGAGAGGCTGAATAGGCTGGGGCTATTTCCCCTGCTACATTGGAGGCTGAGGGATGACCTTGAGGTTTATAAAACAATGAGGGGCATGGATAGAGTGAACAGTCAAGGTTTTTCCCCAGGGTATGGGAGTCCCAAACTAGAAGGCATAGGTTTAAGTTGAGAGGGGAATGATTTAAGAGGCCTAAGAGGTAACTTTGTCACGCAGAGGGTGGTATGCGTATAGAATGAACAGCCAGAGGACTTGGTGGAAGTTCGTACAATTATAATATTTAAAAGGCTTCTGAATGGTATATTAATGGGAAGGGTTTAGAGGAATATGGGCCAAATACTGCACTTGTGACTAGATTAATTTAGGATATTTAGTCAGCATGGACGAGTTGGACCAAAAGGTTTGTTTCTGTGCTGTACATCTCTATAACTCCACTGCCCAGTCACTAACCTGTCTCATTTTGTTCAAAAAGCATTTCAGACATCCAGTTATAAATGTGTGTTTTTAATTAAAGAATTTAAATGCCATTGATTTTATAGAAACTTGGATTGTTATAAGTATAATAGTTCTAACAACTAAGAGAAAATAAATAATTTGATTTTGTCAGTTAGATGTAAATTAGGAGTTTCAGATGGCACCCCATAATCCAGTCCAGTTTTGGGTCTGGTGACTTCTCCTCAAAACTCAACTTCTGAGGGAGGATAACTGCACCTGAAATATTAACTTGGATTTTTCTTCGCAGATGCTGCCAGACCTATTGATCTATCACTATCTACTTTAAAATATTTATTGCTCCTGCCTTCTGAATCACTATTCCGAAGTTGCTCACCTCACAAAGAAAAATTATTCTACTCATCTTATTTCTGAAAGAGTAAGCCTTCATTTTAAGTATGCCTCCTAGTTCAAGACTCACCCACAGGAGGAAAAAGCATTTGCACTTCAATGTTGTCAAGAGAATTTAGGGTCTTCTATGTTTCAATTAAGTCACCCTCACTCTTCTAAACTCCAGTCCAATTTTTCTTCATAAGATACCCACCCATTCCTCATACCCACTTTGTGCCAGTCGGAAAAATACTTGATTATGGATATTCTGTTTTCTGCTAGCCAGTCAATTTTCTATCCATTTTGATGTGTTGCCACCTTATCTGTGTGTTTCTTTGTGCAATAGTCTTTAATTTGGCTCCATATCAAATATTTGCCAAGACTTACTATTTCAATTTTAAATTATGATTAAGTGCCCAACTAGCTTCTGGTACTCTAATTCTTCTGATTAATGTTCAAGTCATTCTGTCATTTATCTGATCTGCCACTCATCTTTGTGCGATTTCCCTAAGTTTCACACTTCTGTAAACTTCTTTTGTTAATCATGGATAATGGATGCTCCCCTTACAATATTTATTCACAGTAGCTTATCTGAAATATCTCTCTCTAAATGTCTGCTACTGTATTTGTCTAACCCCTGACCTTGCATCCCAGTTAATTTTAGCTTAGTCAGCTTTCATGCCCACACAATTGCTTTATGATATTAAAGATCCACAGTTCTCCAGTTTAAACTGGATATAAAAGTCAAACATAATTACTGCTGGTTACAGGTACCTTTAGTCAGAGTTGTGGATTAATCCTTTCTCATTACACAATACAAAAGTCTGATATAACATAAATTGTTGGAAAAATTCAACAGATCTGATAGCATCTGTGGAGAGAAAGCAGAGTTAATATTTTTGTTCCAGTGACCCTTCTGCAGAACTGAATGCATCCTGCTGTTTTAGAATGAGCTGTTCTGAGAAATGGTCTCATCTGCAGCTTCATGGTGGTATCTCTGACCACCAGATAAATCTGAAGACTGTTTCCTAAGGAGAATGACTGACTGCCTCTTGGAATAAAGTGTCCAGTCTTGATTTGCTGGTATTGAGTTGGCTTACACTGGCAATACACTAAATATCTTTGTATCCATGTGTGCTAATTTTCCTTGTTTCCATCCCACTCCACTGAGTTTCTGAACAGATCTAGATTTAAGTTTAACTAAGGCTTTTAATTTTCTCAGACTATTCCACAAAGTACTTCACAGATGAACATTTTTTGTAGTTGAGGCACTGTGCGGTCATTCTTGTTTTAAATTCCAGGATGCGGTAAAACAAGCATTTATTGCCCATCTCTAATGGTGGTGGGAAGATGTTGGTTTGCCAGCTCCTTGAATACAAGTTGGTGGTTTGCTAGTCCGTTTTTAAAGGCAGTTAAAAGCCAACTGCATTGTTGGACTGGAATCGCACATTGGCTAAAGCCATAGATTTCATTCCCACTTCCCCACAAGACTTTAGTAAACCACATGTTAACAATCATCATAGATACAGAGAGATGTACAGCACAGAAACAGGCCCTTGAGTCCAACCCGTCTATGCTGACCAGATATCCCAACCCGATCCAGTCCCACCTGCCAGCACTCGGCCCATATCCCTCCAAACCCTTCCTATTCATAAACCCATCCAAATGCCTCTTAAATGTTGCAATTTTTTTACCAGCCTCCACCACATCCTCTGGTAGCCCATTCCATACATGTGCCACTCTCTATGAAAAAGTTGCTCCTTGGATCTTTTTTATATCTTTCCCCTCTCATCCTAAACCTATGCCCTCTAGTTTTGGACTCCCCCACCCTAGGGAAAAGATCTTGTCTACTTATCCTATCCATGCCCCTCATGATTTTATAAACCTCTATAATGTCACCCCTCAGCCTCCAACGCTTCAGGGAAAACAGCCCCAGCCTATCCAACCTCTCGCAATAGCTCAAATCCTCCAACCCTGTCAACATCCTTGTAAATCTCCTCTGAATACTTTCAAGTTTCACAACATCTTTCCAATAGGAAGGAGACCATAACTGCATGCAATATTCCAACAGTGGCCTAACCAATGTCCTGTACAGCTGCAACATGACCTCTCAACTCCTGTACTCAATACTCTGACCAGTAAAGGAAAGCATATCAAATGCTGCCTTCATTATCTGCTCTACCTGCAGCTCTACTTTCAAGGAGCTATGAACCTGCACTCCAAGGTGTTTTTGTTCAGAAACACTCCCTAGGACCTTACCATTAATGTATAAGTCCTACTAAGATTTGCTTTCCCAAAATGCAGCACCTCTTATTTATCTAAAATAAACTCTATTTGCCATCCCTCAGCCCATTGGCCCATCTGATCAAGATCCTGTTGTAATCTGAGGTAACCTGTTTCGCTGTCCACTACACCTCCAATTTTTGGTGTCGTCTGCAGACTTACTAACTAGACCTCTTAAGCTCATGGCCAAATCATTTATATAAATGATGAAAAGTAGTGAACCCAGCACTGATCCTTGTGGCACTCCACTGGTCACAGACCTCCTGTCTGAAGAGCAACCCTCCACCACCACCCTCTATCTTCTACCTTTGAGCCAGTTCCGTATCCAAATGGCGAGTTCTCCCTGTATTCTGAGATCTAACCTTGCTCATCAGTCTCACATGGGGACCTTGTCAAACGCCTTACTGAAGTCCATATAGATCACATCTACCACTCTGCCCTCATCAATCCTCTTTGTTACTTCAAAAAATCTCAATCAAGTTTGTGAGACATGATTTCCCATGCACAAAACCATGTTGACTATCCCTAATCAGTCCTTGCCTTTTCAAATATATGTACATCCTGTCCCCCAGGATTCCCTCCAACAACTTTCCCACCACTGATGGCAGGCTCACTGGTCTATAGTTCCTTGGCTTGTCCTTGCCACCTTTCTTAAATAGTGACACCATGTTAGCCAACCTTCAGTCTTCCCACACCTCACCTGTGACTATCGATGATACAAATATCTCAGCAAGGGACCCAGCAATCACTTCTTTAGCTTCCCACAGAGTTCTCTGGTACACCTGATCAGGTCCTGGGATTTATCCACTTTTATGCATTTCAAGACATTCCGGTACTCCCTCCTCTTTAATATGTACATTTTTCAAGATGTCACCATCTATTTCCCTACATTCTATATCTTCCATGTCCTTTTCCACAGTTTAGTATCGTTTAATATCTTCTCTTTTCTCCCCCCCCCACCGAACACAGGCCACCTTGCTGATCTTTGAGGGGCCCTATTCTGTCCCAAGTTACCCTTTTGTCCTTTATGTATTTGTAAAAACCCTTCAGATTCTACTTTTTTGATTTGCCAAAGCTATCTCGTGTCCCCATTTTTTGCCCTCCTGATTTTCCTCTTAAGTATTCTCCTACTGCCTTTATGCTCTTCTAAGGATTCACTTGATTTATCCTGTCTCTGCCTGACATATGCTTCCTTCTTTTTCTTAACCAAACCATCAATTTCTTTAGTCATCCAGCATTCCCTACATTTACCCCCCTTCCCTTTCACCCTAACACGAATATACTATCTCTGGACTCTCATTATTTAATTTCTGAAGGCTTCCCATTTTCCAGCCGTCCCTTTACCTGCGAGCATCTGCCCCCAATCAGCTTTTGAAAGTTCTTCCCTAATACCATCAAAATTAACTTTTTTTCCAATTTAGATCTAGTCTATCCTTTTCTATCACTATTTTAAAACAAATCCAATTATGGACAACAGGCCCCAGAGTGCTCCCCCACTGACACCTCAGTCACCTGCTCTGCCTTATTTTCCAGGGGTAGGTTAGGTTTTTTCACCTTCTGTAGTAAGTACATCCACATACTGAATCAGAAAATTTTCTTGTACACACTTAACAAATTTCTCACCATCTAAGCCCTTAACACTCTGGCAGACCCAGTCTATGTTTGGACATTAAAATCCCTACTATAAACGCTCCATTATTCTTACAAATAACAGATCTCCTGACAAATTTGTTTCTCAATTTCCCACTGACTATTAGAGGTTCTATAATACAATCCCAATAAGGTAGTCATCTCTTCCTTACTTTTCAGTTCCACCCAAATAACTTCCCTGGATGTATTTCTGGGAATATCTTCCCTCAGTACATCTGTAATGCTATCCCCTATCAAAGATGCCGCTCCCCGTCCTCTCTCGCCTTGCTTTCTGTCCTCCTTATAGCATTTGTATCCTGGAACATGAAGCTGTCAGTCTTGCCCATCCCTGAGCCACGTTTCTGTAATTGCTATAATATCCCAGTCCCATGTTCCTAACTATGACCTGAGTTCATCTGCCTTCCCTGTTAGGCCTCTTGCATTGAAATAAATGCAGTTTAATTTATCAGTCCTACTTGTTATCTGCTTTGTCCCTGATTGTTTGGGTCACTTCATTTCTCAACTGTACCAGTCTCAGATTGATCTCTTTCCTCGCTATCTCCCTGGGTCCCACCCCCCCACCTTACTAATTTAAATCCTCCCAAGCAGCACTAGCAAATCTCCCTGCCAGTATATTAGTCCCCTTCTAATTTAGGTGCAATCCGTCCTCCTTGTACAAGTCACTTCTACCCCAACAGAGATTCCAATGATCCAAAAATGTGAATCCTTCTCCCAAACATCTGCTCCTCAGCCATGCATTCATCTGCTCTATCTGTTCCTTCTAGAGTTCCTTAACACACTCGTTCTCTTGGAACCCGACGTAACCCTTGTTGCATTAGCACCAGCCTTGATACTAGAAACTTGGCTGTTCGTACCACATTTCCCAGAAAATCCATCACCCCCTACATTTTTCAAAACCGCATACTTGTTTGAAATGGGAATAGCCAGAGAAGATTCCTGCACTACCTGTCTACCTCTCTTATCTTTCCTAGAGTTAATCTCTGTGACCATATCTGCGACTTTTTTCCCTTGCTAAAACTGCCATCCATCACATCCCCTAGCTCTTGTAAATTCCTCATTTCCTCTGACTGTCACTCCCACCAATCCATTCAATCTGATAGGATTCTCAACCAACGGCATTTATTGCAGATATAATCCTCAGTAACCTGTAAACTCTCCCAAAATGCCCACATCCGACAAGAAAGAGCATATCGCTGTAGTAAGAGCCATTTTTGCTGCTTCCAATCTGCAGACTCAGAAAATAACACTGTCTTATTCCTCTACAAAATGCTGCTCCAGGCTAACCTAATACATATGGCTTATATTTTTAAGTTTAATCAAGAAAGAACCCATTCTCCCCATTACTGCAGACTTGCAGCAAGGCCACGCTTAAAACTATTCACTTATCTGTTTCTGTGCTGTGACCTCTCCCAAACAGGACCCTCCAAAATCGGTTGTGAATTTCACTGTTAATTTTCCCAGATGCAGTCTGATGTCCAGCGATACATGAATTCACCAACAAAGGCAGTAACTGCGCAGGTTCAGTGCTGTGTCAGTTAGCAGTGTGGGGTGTTTCTCTCTCTTGCTCTCTCCCTCTATACACTTTTTTTTCTCCAAAGTTCCAAAACAGTACAACAGCTTATAAAACATGTATCGCTGCTCCTGGTATTCAAGGAAATCACCTCCAACACCTAAAAGACCTCAAAGCCTGTTATAGCCAGAAACTTTTCCCATCCTCCATTGTGGATTATCCAGAATTACGCTACATTTTTATTCCACAGATATTTAATTAGTTGAATTTAAATTCCACAGATATCATAGTAGGATTTCAATCACATCATTAATCTCTGGATTCTGTGATCCTTGTGACCCAGCAAAATTTTAAAATCTCATTAAATACAATTGTCCAGTTTCTAAGTCTGAACTTTAGCCTCTAGTTTCAGCCTCTTTTTAACTGTGTTCCAGCATGGTCCAGGGAGCAGTCAAATGTAATCTTAAACTGCCTGTTATTACTGAGGTTTCTGAAAGTCAAGCATTTGGATTTGCAAAACGTTTTGTTTTAGTCCTATCTGACTCTTGGTTTGGGAATGTGATAGGAATGTTGCTTCCAAATTCCTAGAATCTTAAAGCCTGTTTGCAACAATGTGTGGTTTTGTTTCGAGTGGTTTGCTGCACAAGATCCTGCAACTTGTGTGTAACAATATAATCTATTTTGTGCATATCTGATATTATATTTTGTGTATTTTATATTGTGATTATGAAAATTTGACCACCATAATCAGAGCAGCTTCAAGACTATAAGAATATTTGGATGTTGTCAGGAACCAATTGTGCCAATCTTACAGGCAAAACGCGGCAAGGGTTGAGAAATGTATTGAGTTATGTTGTATTTCATCCTACCTTATTTAAAATAAGTTTTAAATCAACTGCAAGTTATATATTTTCTATTCCTTAGTATGTGTTTCACCATCCCTGGCCCAGATTCAGAAGGTCTGACTGTGAACAAAACTACACATAAATGTCCCTCTATCTTTGCGTGGATTTCCCATTTCCTAAAACCAGATTGAATCTAATGCCAACCGAAGGAGATGGGTCGAGGGAAGGGTGGAGCAGATAGTTGGAAAGGAAGATGGACCGGTAGGACAGTTCAAGAGGGCAGTGCTGCATTTGAGGGTTGGATTAGGGGTGAGATGGGGGGAGGGGAGATGAGAAAACTGGTCAAGTTGATGTTCATCCTGTGTGGTTTGAAGGTACCAAGGCAGAAGATGAGAATTTTTTTCCACATCCAGCAGAGATTGTCCTGTATATCCAAATACTTCATCTATTGTATCAGTTTGTCTCTGTGGTTTCCTCTACATTGAGGAGACAGGACGCCAACTCACTGAATGTTTCCGTGGATATCTTTGATACACGTGCACTGAACAACCCAACGCCCTGTGGCCAATCACTTCAACTCCCTCTCCCACTCCACCTAGGACATGCCAGTCCTGGGCCTCATACACTGCCAAATCCAAGCCACCTGGCACCAAGAGGAAGAACTCTTAATCTTCTGCCTTGGGACCCTCCAACCACACAGCATCATCGTTGACTTCACCAGTTTTCATACCTCCCCTCCCCCACCTCAACCCTGATCCACCCTCCAACTTGGCACTGCGCTCTTGAACTGTACTACCTGTCCATCTTCCTTCCCACCTATCTGCTCCACCCTCCCCTCCAACAAACGCCATCAGCCTACCTCTTGTCTTCCTAGCTATCTCACTCCCACCCCCACCCCCACCCTTCTACTTATGTTTCAGACCCCCCCGCACATTACTGATGAAGGGCTTATGCCCAAAATGTCAACTCTCCTGCTCCTCGGATGCTGCCTGACCTGCTGTGCTTTTCCAACGTCACACTTTTCAACTCTGATCTGCAGTCTTCACTTTCTCTATGGAGACAGAGCAAGCTAAAGTTTCAAGTCTAGATGAATGTTCATCAGAGCTGGTGAAGAGTCATCTGGACTCAAAACCATTAGCTTGCTCTTTCTCCATGGATGCTGTGCTCTCTCCGTCACATCCTATGATCTCTGGCATTTGTTTTTAGTGCATTATATTTTAAACTTTTTTTGTTAAATATCATTTTTTTTAAATATGAAAAATCTTAATGGAGCAATTTGATATTCCACAGACTTTTTTTTCCCACAATAGTTATTACCCAGTTACACCTCATTCAGCGATGTATAACTTTTTTCTCAGGTTTTCACAGCAAAACTAAAAGTATAAAAGAAAAATTTCTTGTCAGTTCAATATTTTCCAATGTGGTTGTGATCTGTGGGTGCTTCCACAGCAAATCACTTGTGAAATCACTGTCAGTAGCCCTTCAATTTCTGCCTTTAAATGTATGCTTGCAGACTCTGGGAGGTTGCTATTGGTTTTGCTGGAGTAATGATGGGCACCGGGTTTTGCAGATTATCATAGCTTCAAAATTCAGGCCTATTTCAACAAATGATTGCTCGCCGCCCCTAGAGACTTCTTCAGTTGAAAATGAGAACAGAAAGTTGTGGAAATACTCAGCCAGTCAGTTAGTATCTGTGAAGAGTACTGGAAAAAGGGCGAACTGTAGTTATTTTTCACACAACTTTACTTCCTTATTGTGACCTTACTATGTTTGTTATGCTTGTATTTATTGTTAGGACATTGTACACTGGACTTTGCTGAAATTGTAGCCAAGCCTGTGAAGTTTATTATTTTAGACTGCTAATTAATGCCAAAATGTAGACATGGCTGTGCTTTACAGGTACTATTTTAATGTGCCCTAAAGTCTGAAAGGCAACATTCATTCTGGAATCGACAACCAACTCAAAGAAAAGAATGGACTTTGCCATTTAAGGGTCATGTCTTCACACCTTTATATGTCTAAATTGTGATACACTGGAGTATTTATTTTAACACAATTATAAAGATTGAAAGGATTTTTTTTACAGAAGAGAGAAACAGGAACAAGTCGTTTATCACCTCCAACTTGTTGTGCCATTTATTTTGATCGTGAAAGATCAACAAATTAATTCAAATTCTATTTCGCTTTATCCTTGAATACCTTTTATCAAAAGTCCATCTTGGATTTTAAAGTTTAACAATTGATCTAGCATCAACTACAGTATGAGGAAGACATTTCAAAACAATAACCACCCTTTCTGTATTGATTTATTTCCCAAATTCACCATCACAGCTGCTTGAGCTACAGTGCCATTGTTAGGCCTAAGCAGTGAGTTGAATGTAGCTCCCAAGGTCTCCCTCACAATTTGTCTGAATATGTTGATGTCCAGAGTTGCATCCTCAGACACTACTGATTTGAAGATGCAATAAGTGGAAGAAATTAGTGAATGCGTAGCTGGTAGCTTGTAAAAGTCAATTCAGGATTCTAAGAAACTGGAAGTAGAGTTTTGTAAAACAGCATTTGGACTGTGGTTTTATAGCAGGCCTGTTCAATGTGTTGAGCAGAGGAATAAAAGAACAATTGTCTTCTGTCATGTGCAACTGTGGTAGGGGTATTCTTAGCTTCCTTCCCTTGCATGATAAGTTATTTACCCTATATCAAGGAAATGAGGAAGATCATAATCTGACATTGTCAGTTTGCTGCTTTTACCTGTGTACGTAGGTAGACTTTATAAATTATATTATCTTGATGAGGAAGTATGGAGAATTACTGGCATAAGATGGCTTTTGAAGTATATTGTAGGAATGTGGTACCATCTGTGATGGGTGTTAAAGATTTTCATAAACCTAGTGGAAAAAGTTAGGAGCAAGGAGGTCCACTTAAGGATAAAAAATAAATGGCTAAAGGAATATGTTAAATTTAATTCAGTTGGTGTTGTACACAAAAACATTTTCTTTGTTTTTACTTTGAAGATGGAAATAATTTTAACTTATCTTTTACAATAAAGTGCAAGAAGAGAGAAACTGAGTTAATGTTTCAAGTCCAACACAATTCTTTGACGATGAGTCACATTAGGCTCTAAATATTAACTCTGTTTCTCTCCTCTGATGTCACCAGCCTTGATGAGTTTCTATTTTTATTTCAGATTCCCAACATTCTCAGTACTTTGCTTTTATCTAATTGCTTTACACACTTACTTAACATGCTCACACAACTGAACATTTATGATATTGAAGAGGATGTAGTCGAGAGAATCATCAGTTTGAAAGCTAGGGCTGTGTGTTATGAGCACTTGCTTATTGGCGAAACATAATTTGAATTAATAAAGTTTATGTCAGATTGTTGTACTGGTCTTATCATTTAATTTCAATTTCTATGAAGTTTCCAAGAGGAATCTTTTGAAGTGCAGAAGAGAACCTTCCTCATTAGTTAAGCATGTGTAACAGAGTCATGATTGAGTGGGATCAGGATATTTTATCGAGTCACCCTGCTAATCCTTCTACCACAGATTTTCCAGAATTTTGCTGGCAGTAGCTATGTGATTTAAGTTGCTAATACAAATTCTTACTGATCAATTGCTTGTGCCCACAATATGTGTGTGGCAGTGTGCCATCTGTGTTGACCGTGTCAAGGGGTGTGTTTGACATATTGGAAGCATGCCTTGTCAAAAGAAACTTGAATCATTAATAGACACAGAGATGTGTATCTCAGATTCTTGCATTTATGCAATGTTTTAGGAGAGAACAGCTACAGGGAAATATATTCAAATTTTGTTTCTATGATGGGCAAGCCATTCATATAATTATTGATTTCAATGATGTGATAAAGAAAAGCTAAAGGGGGTTTGAGAAAGTAGGGTGTCAAACTGCAATGGGCAAAATGTTGCTGGGTGTTTTAATTTTTATTAAAGCACGCCACACTATCTGTTGAAACAATTTACAGAGGAGCATCGATTATCCGGACGAGATGGATGGGCACTGTTTTGTTAGGATAATGGATTATTCGGATAATCAATTTTATCTTAAACAATGGATGCCAAACTGATCTAACGCTGTGCTCTACCAGAGAATTTAAATCTATAATTTTAATGAGTCTGCTTTTTTAAACAAATTAATCTTTGCATTCTGCAAATTATAGGTTCAACTGAGAAGGACGAAACCCTTACCATCTCACAAATATTGTATATGAAATCCCAGCATTAAACAAGGTCCTGAACAGCTTCTATGTTCGCAAGAACATTAGTCAGTTTCCAGGAACTCAGAAAGACAGCCGCACCGCCTCACAGCCTTACTTTCTCGGTCATTTCTTTCATGAATGGCCTGCTAAACCGATGAAAATGCTGTAAAACATTTACTTTTGCAAAGAACTGTGTAACTAAACCTTACCTTAAAAAAAAACTCCAGTCGCTGATCCTTGAGGTACTTGTGTTTCTTTGTTTTTGCCAGCGTTTTCACATCATCTTCAGTATAGGTAAATTGAATACACTTACCTCTTTGATGTAATGTTTTTTGCGGGACCTTGAAATCTTCGGATAATCCGGAATTCAGATATTTGATATTCGGATAATCTAGGTTCCTCTCTAAATTAACGAATGGGTAGATCACACTGAAAATTGCATGAATGTCTGTAATGTTTAAGATGGCTAGAGTTTGGTTTCCAAGTGGCATAGGTCTCCAGTGTGAGTGCTAAACTTAGTGGATCTGCCTATTTACTTGCAAATTGCTGCTGATGTGGAACTCTAGTTTTACAAACTAAACTAAGTATATATGGATGTATATATGGATATACCTATCTTAGGTTGGCAATATAATTTGCATGGACAAGTGTTGAACTCAGGATGAAAGTTGTAATTGCAGATTACTCTTGCGATAGCAGTTGGTCAAGTGATGAAAGAAAATCCAGAAATAGTAAGCATTAATTTTTTTTCCTGCATTCATGTAATTTATTGGCAAATAGTTTGACTTTAAAATTTCAGAACAATGTTTATAATCTTTGATTTATTTAAGCATAAAAATAACATTTCGTTTAAAGTTTATCCAGTAGTACTTGTACTTATCATAATGCTGTAAATGGTAGTGCTTTCTAACTTTATACAATGGTATGGAATGTTTTATTTTGTAGGATCAGTTTTGAAAAAGAGCTCTCTAACAGCTTAAACCAGACTTAACCAGTGCAATCCTTGAGCCCTCCACTATAACCTGATGAAGGAGCATCGCTCCGAAAACTAGTGTGCTTCCAATTAAATCTGTTGGACTGTAACCTGGTGTTGTGTAATTTTTAACTTTGTACACCCCAATTCAACACCAGCATCTCCAAATCATCAGTAATCAATGATCTATAACATCAGTGGAAGACATTTTAAGTGTTGTTAAGAATCTAGGAAAAATGTATTCTGTCAAAAACTAAGACCAAACCAAAGAGGCATTATGGATGAGTCAGTGTTTACCAAAGAGATGGATTAGAGGGTGGGGGTATGACATTGGAATATGAAATAAGACAAGTAAACTTAAAAAGGGTAGAATGTCTAGTCCAGAAGGCTTTTGTCTGCACATTTTAGCACAATCTATGGAAGAGACGTTAGAGCAATATAAATGTTTAGTAATGTTCTAATTGTACTTAAGATGGGCACTAGAGCGTGAGCAGTATTCTGTAGGCCAGTTCTGAGGAAGGGTCACTTAATCTGCAGCATTAACTGATTTCTATCCACAGGCGCTGCCAGACCTGCTGACTTTTACCAGAAATTTCTGGTTTTGTTTGTATTGACTTATGCGATAGTTCACATAATTAATATTAACATTAATGATAGAAAGTATACCTGATTCCCAACTTAAAAAGTAAATAGAAAACCATCCTTAAACAAGAACTTGGCTCATTTAGTGAGCACAATAGTGGCTTGGACAGATGATTGTTTGGCTAACAGGAAATAAAGTGCAAGAATAAGTGTGTCTTTCTTCAGGCTGGCTGGTGCTGGAATCTCAACAGTTTACAATTTTTATATATATGATTTGGATGAAGTGATCAAAGGTTTGGTACTTAAATTTGCTGATGATTTAAAGATGGATAGAAAAGTGACACAGGAAGAGAATATAAGGAGCCGACAAAGGGATATAGTTAATACGACAGAGATCTGAAAAATTAAGTACAATATGGAAAAGTGTGAAATTTTCCATTTTGGTAGAAAAATTACAAAGCATATCACCTAAATGCTGAGAGCTTAGAGTTTATCTGGATATCTTTGTGCATGAATCGCAAACAGTTATAATGCAGGCACAGTAAGTAATTCGGAAAGCTAATAGAATTTAATCATTTACAAGGGAAATTGAATACAAAAGTAGGGAGGTTATGGTTCATTTGTACGTGGCACTGTTGAGACCAAATGGAGTTTGGTGTAAAATATTTAAGGGAAGATGTAAATATATTGAAAGCAATTCAGTGTAAACTAATACTTGGAATGGATATGTTGATTTATGAGAAAAGACTGAATAGACGAGGCTTGTATCTCGTAGAGTAGTAACAGGTGCCTTGATTGAAACATAGAAGTTCCTGAGGGGTCTGACTGTAAAGATTAAGTTTCTTTTAATGGGCAAACTTCGATCTAGGGTGTCATTATTTAAAAACAAGATGGTCACCCATTTAAGACTGATGAGGCGAATTTTCTTTTTCTCACTGAGGGTCATAAATCTCTGGAGTTCTGCTTCCACCACCATTTGGAGAAAAAGAATCCTTTTTAATATTTTGAAAGCAGGGGAGGTAGGTAGATAGTTTCTTGCTTACTAAGAGCCAAAGAGGTTATCGGGAGAAGTCAGCAATGTGAAGAAATCGTATTAGCCATGATCATATTGAAATCAAGGGGCCCTGCACATACTCTGCCTGATTTATGTTTGTAGTTTAATGTAGTGTACGGTGAGCAAAATAGATAGTTGGCTGGCTGAAAGACTGGAAACAAGGTAGGGCTTGCTTTTAGTGGGCTACCTGAATGCAAGCCTGAACTACAGCATCACAAACTCCATCGTAAGCAAAACATGGAGCTAGATACCCAAATCATCCTTTCTGGAATCTGCTTTGGACCTGTTAGCACCAGTATGAGCTAACGCCAAGGAGACAGTTGCTGTGTGGCAGCATACCACTTGCATGCTGTAATTTGGAACTATGAATAATATAGGTAGGTGCTCCAATTTTCTTTTCATCATGTAGCTGTCCAAGAATCTCTCCAATACTTGCTGTCTGCCGTTTGTGTCTTGGAACTGTTCACAAGTTGATACTTGATTTGTTTCTGCATTATGAATGCATCTTACTTGGCTATCACATCCTAGAGTGGAATTGAGTTTGGACCTTCTAATTCAGAGACAGAGCTGCTACTAACTGCACCAAACCCTAAAGTGAAGGTTAGCTGTTAATGCAGAAGGTAGGAATGTGTCCCTCTTGAGAATCAATTGTGGTACCAGTGTTTGCAATTTATATCAACAATTTAGACTTTAGTAACAAGCACAATTTCTATGCATGCAAATGCAAGGGTGAGTGATAATTATAACAAAGGAAAATGGCACCTAGTTGCAATGTAAGTTTTCAGAATGGAATATAATTGAATGCCACTGCATACTTATGAGTCATTGTATTTGACAAAGACAGCAAAAAGGTTGCAAATAACCTGGAAGATAATCTCTGATTTGGGTAGATCTTAGAGGGCAAATAAACATTGATAAGTTTGTGGTCAGAGTGGTGTACCAAGAGGTCACTTTGTGGGAGTCCTAACAGATACTACTACACTTAGTCGTCCATAAATGAAGAAGTAATGACAGCTTGTTGGAAGGGTGTGGTAATGATCATTGGAGATTTTAATCTAGATTTCGACTGGGGAAAGGTTGTCTAGTTGAGTTCATAGAATATTTTCAAGATCGTTTCTTAGAACAGCATGTTCCTGGGTGACCAGAGGACAGGTTATTCTCTATTGTGCATTGAGAGAGGACTAACTAATGATCTCAAATCTAATGTGTCTGTAGGTAGCAGTGACGATAATCTGACTAAATTTTATATTCAATTTGAGTATATGAGAAGTGAGTCTGAGACTTTAAAAATTTGACAGAGCAAGGTGCCCAGGATTTCAGCATGTGCACGGTCTGTTGCTAAGTGTAGGAGGTTCTGCTTTCCACAGTGCGGCATAGAACAAACACCTTGTGCTCGAGGAGGGCTGCCACACTGTTGTCACGGCCCAGCAGAGCCTGCAAAAACAAAAATTTGAATAAGGACAATTATGATGGCACGAAAGCAGAGCTGGTTAAAATGAAATAGCAGAAAATATTGGTCAATAGAGATGCAGTGGCAGATGTTTATGGGGCTATTTTTGAATATTTGCTTGTTGAAATGGATCTATTGCAAGGCACAGATCCACCATCTGTGGTTAACTAGAAATAAATTAAAACAAAGCAAGTAATTGTGCAAAGACCTGGTAGGTTAGATGAGTGGACAGAATATATAAAAAACAGCAAAGTATGATCAAAAATAATGAGGTGGGAAATATTAGAGTATGAGAAAAAGCTAAGTGTAAAATATAAAAAAAACTGCAAGAGTTACAATAAATATTTTAAAGAAGAGCTAACAGTGAACATTGGGCCTATAGAAAATCAGAATGGAGAATTAATAATGGAAAGTAACGAAATTTGCGTGTGAGCTGAACAGGTAGCTTGCATAAAGTTTCACTGTGGAGGACTCCAGTTACACCCCAGAAGCGACCATAAATCCGGAAATAGGAAGGAGGAACCTTGGAAAACCATAATCACAAGAGTCCGTGAATATTTTAAAGTCACAGGTAGATTTTTGTACAGAAAGTGTTTGAAGTAGCGGGATAGGTTAAATCGGATCAGCTCTGATCTTACTGAATAGCTGCTGTCTCCTAATTTGTTTGATCTCATATAGATTTTCATACTAATATGATGGTTTTAAAAATAATGAACCAAAGCAGATTTGAAAGCAAGCAAAGTTACACCAAACTTTAATGAAGTACTGTGTTTAGTTTTGGTAACCATATTATAAAGAAAATCATGGTATCACTGGAGAGGATGCATAAAAATGTATAAACTTGGTGTCAGAAATGCGAAGTTATGATTAGATTAGATTACTTCGTGTGGAAACAGGCCCTTCAGCCCAACAAGTCCACACCGACCCTCTGAAGAGCCACCCACCCAGACCCATTCCCCTACATTTACCCCTTCACCTAACACTACGGGCAATTTAGCATGGCCAATTTACCTAACCTGCACTCACCCTACCCTGTCCTTGGACTGTGGGAGGAAACCACGCAGTCAGATCCAGGTGCCGGAGCAAGAGGTGCGGGCTCTGCAAGACCACATCGACGATCTCTAAAATCGAGGTCCGAGGATAAATCTTCGAATTGTCGGGCTTCCAGTAGGTGAAGAAGGTGAGCAGCCAGTCAGCTTCTTTGAAAGCTGGCTGCTGAAGATTTTGGGCCTTCACATGGAGTCCAGCAGGCTGCAGATTGAAAGGGCTTATCGGCTAACAGTGCACAGGTCAGGGCCAGTGCAGTGCCCCCGCCCGGTCCTACTGCACTTGCACTCATAAGGTCAAGCAAAAAGTAAAATGTCTGCAGATTACTGCGAAAAGATCCGCAGGCACTGCTGTACAAGAGGTCAAAAATTGTTTTTCCAAGATTCCTTGGCAGCTTTAATTCGAAAGAGGAAATCCTTTGATTAAGAGGCTGAGGAACCTGGGTATCCAGTACTCCGTGAGGTACCCTGCAATGCTCCCTTTCAGCCACAAGGACTCAGTTTGTACATTTGACTCAGTGGATAAAGCAAAAAACCTTGTAGACACTTTAAAATAGAAGGACTAGCCTGAAGAATATGGTTAATGTTTGTCTCTTTTTCCCAAGTTCTCCCTTCACTTTTTTTCCTTTCTTTGTCCCTAATAATTTCTTTTTTGGAAAAAAGATTGTTCCTTTTTTTTATATAACTGGGTTTTATAATGGAAAATTTTGTGGATGTTCTTTGTCTCCTATTTTTTTGTTTGCTCTCTTTCTCTTTTAGTCACAGGTAGGGGTGACATGAAGCCAGGGATGGATGGAGTGCTCATCCTGACTTTGTCTTTTCTCAGTTGATTTAAGGATCATCTCCTTGTTTTTTTGTCTTGCCCAACGCTGGGGCACAGTCCGGGCTTGAAGGAGCAGTGAAGAACAGGATAGGGTGAGTGCCCCCTATGGGCAGGGGGAAGAGTCTTCCGTTCAAGATTTTATAGTTGGTTTTCTTTGTAGTTTTTTGGTGGTAGTAGTAGTTGTTTATAGTTATGATAGAATAGTTTTGTATGCATAATTTTTCTACTCTGCGTTTTTATTTACTTGTGCTCGGCGGTTTGTAAGCAGGGTTCTCCCTCCCAGGGGTTCAAGGGTCTCTGAAGGGAATATGGCTAAGTGTCTTGTTAAGTGGTGCACCTGGAACATCAAGGAAAGTCATTTGCCTGTTAAAAGGAAAAAAGTGCTTTCGAGCCTTAAGAAAGAAAGGGTTGACATTGCTCTGTTGCAGGAAACCCATCTTGATGATGGGGAACACCTGAAGCTACAATAGGGGGGGTTATGACTGGGTATTCTTTTCAGCCTTTACTACTAAAAGTAGGGGAGTGGCAATACTTATTCAGAAAAATCTTCCATTCACATTATTAGAGCCGGTGAAAGATGAGCAGGGATGATTTGTGATACTTAAAGCCCTGATACATGGGGAGGAATATAGCATTTTAAATGTCTACTGTCCTCCACGCATCTCCTCAAATTTTTGATTACTGCTTTCTCTAAGCTGAGTGTCCTTGGAAAATGACGCATTATTATATCAGGGGGATTTAATTGTCTTTTTGATCCAGCAGTGGACAGGATGCATAGTAGGCCCCCAACTATTTCACAGGCCAAGCAAATGGCTGACTTACGTGAGGAGTTGGGGCTGGTGGACATTTGGAGATGTCTTCACCCTACCGGCAGGGACGTCACCTTTTTTTCAAACCCACATAAACGTCACATGAGGATTGATTTCTTTCTGTCACCCTCTGCCCTTTTGGATTCAATTATGGGTTGTAAAATTGGGACTATAGCTATCTCTGATCATGCGGCGGTGTATTTGGAAGTTAAGGCCAAGAGTGAGGGGCTAGGTTTGCGGTACTGGCATTTGGACCCTTTCCTCCTTAAGGATTCAAAATTTGTGGAATACATTTTAAAGGAGTTTCAGGAATTCTTAACTATCAACTCAGGCACAGCTAGCAGTCCATCTATGCTATGGGAGACCGCTAAGGCCTTTGCTAGGGGTTTATCTATTTCCTATTCACTAGCTGGAAACGACACAAGGAGGGACCGCAGCGTCTAATTGAGACGCGGTTGAAAGCCGCCAAGGCGGCACATTTTGCACAGCCTTCGGTGACTGAGCGGATCATGGCCCTCTGGGCTGCCTTGAATTCAATACTTACACAAAATGCAAAGAAAGACCATTTTTATAAGACCTGGCAGTCCTACTTGAGTTATTTGGATATAGATTTGTCAGCTATCTTAACTGGGGCATTTGTTTAACCAGGATGGTTAGGTTTGTCAAGCCCTGGGCCCTGGAGCAGGGACTCCTGAGTTAATAAGAGTAGATATACAATGCTCCTATTGTTTTGTTTGGGAGCTTTGCGCCGAGCATAGCTGTTTTGTGGGTTTTTTTGGCTTTTTTTTAATCTATTGGTTGTTTACTTATTTATTGGTGTTGCTTTATACAGTGTTGGGGTTTGTTTTGTATTATAGGATAGATTAGTAGTTAGTAGGCAATAGTTGTATTGTAATTTGTGGATTTTTTCTCTTTATTATACTGATTTGTTATTGATTTTATTTTTCAATTATTTTGTTTTTTTAATTTTAAAAAAATTGCTAATATATTTACAACAAAAAATAATATGAATTCATCTAAGTAAAGCTAATACCTTCCTCCATTTCTTTCTCATGCTGATGTGAATAGCATGAGACATTTAGAGTGGGAAGAGGCTTGAACGGGGCATAAACACAATATAGACTAGTTAGGCAGAATGGCTTGATTCCATGCTGTATGTTGTAAGTATGGCTATGCATTCTGATTTTTGAATTGCATTCACCAGAATTTTTTCAACACGACAAGTCAGTGGAACATAGGAGGGAAATGGCCGTTTAAGTTTGTAAATATCATGTTTCATTAGATTGTGGTGCACAACACATTTGAAATGAGAACTTTTAAAACAAAATGTTCTCCAGAAGCTGGAGACAAATTGAAGGTCTTTCTGTATGTTGGCTTGACTAGCATTTATGCTGCTTATACCACGTGTAGCATTATTAAACAAATGCAAACAAATTAACAACACCCTATTATCCAGAGCAGCAACCGTTCAAATATTAATGGGGATCCTTCTGTCAACTTATTGAATGAGTGTTATTTGTCAAATTATTCATAAGGTATTTTTTACATTTTGTTGCAAAGTGAGGCATTGCCAATTTGTTTGTCAGTTTCTGATATAAGTTGGGAACTGGGTTCTTCCAGCCACGAGAATGATTGAAGAGTTATGTTCATGGAAATATTGTATTAAGATCTGTAACAACAACTTGATGAAATAAAAACTTCTCTTTGGGTGTTTTTGTTGGTAATTTCATTTGAGTAAGCTTTGTAGGGTTTTGCTTAAGGATTGCCAGTGTTTAAATTTGGCAGTGTGTTGGTATAGAAACTCTCTTATACCTGATTCTACTTGAAAGGCAAAGCTTTCTTTGTAATGATATAAATGTTTTCACATTGAATGGTCTTCAGTTTGCAAAGCAAAAAGCTGTTTGAGAATTATTAGAGAAATATAGTGCTGTTTAGCAATGGTTAATATTGCTCTGTGAAAGTCATTAAGGAAATACAGTACTCTGAAGAGATTTTCTTAAGGTGCAATTGTTTTCCAACTTTATATTACTCACGCATTTGCTACCTTCAGACTTGACTATTCAGATGTGCTCTTGGATGACCTCCCTGTCCTACCTTCTCTAATCTTTAGATCATCTAAACTCCTTACCAGTGTCATGTTTCATTCACCAGTCTTTTCAACACTATCTTCCAAGTCCCATAAAAATATCTACCTTGCTGATCTACATTAAAATTCTGGCAATCCATTGCTTAACCAAAGTTAAAAGTTCTTGTCTTCATTTTCGAAATCCCCCACCTGTTTCCTACCTATAATCTGCTCCAGCCAGATAATTCTGAGATCTCTGCACTTGGCTAATTCTATTCTGTTGAGCATCACTGATTTTTATTGCTCTAAGTTCTGGAATTCCTTTCCTGAACATCTCTGCATATCTCTCTTCCCCTGTTAAAGCATTCCATAGAACCTTGGCTGAACTTTTCTTTGTGGCTAAGTGTCAAATTTTGATTTTTAAAGATCCTTTGAAAATGTTGGCCTGCTGTATTACATTAAAAATGTTGTATAAAAGCTTGTTGATGCTATTATCAGCATCTGTGGATCAATAAAGCTTAAAACTGCATTAGGGCTAAAGAAACTGTGCAGTATGAGATTTATGCTCACCTATAATCAAAGTATTTAACTCTTGCAAACAGAACCATGATAAATCAGTATGTAAAATTATTAGGTCCACTTCCCCAGAAGCTGAAGTTACTGGCTAATTGGTGGTTTCTGATCTGTGATTAGTTTCAGGTTAATGTGACTAATATTGAAGAACTTATTGTTTTACAACAGCAGATCAAAACTGTTTTGGGCAATTTCTGTCACGGTGGATTAGCAAGACTTTGGAATTTTATGATGGTCTTGCATCATAGAGTTATAGAGATGTACAGCATGGAAACAGACCCTTCGGTCCAACTCGTCCATGCTGGCCAGATGTCCTAAATTAATCTAGTCCCATTTGCCAGCACTTGGCCTATATCCCTTTAAACCCTTCCTATTCATATACCCACTCAGATACCTTTTTAAATATAGTAACTGCACCAGCCTCCACCACTTCCTCTGGCAGCTCATTCTATACACGCACCACCCTTTGCATGAAATCATTTCCCCTTAGTTTCCGTTTTAGAGAACTATGCCCTCTCGTTCTGGACTCCACCCCCGGAAAAAACCTTTTGCTATTTGCCTTATCCATGTCCTTCATCATTTTATATACCTCTAATGTCATCCCTCAGCCTCCAACACTCCAGGGAAAACAGCCCCAGCATATTCAGCCTCTCCCTATAGCTCAAACTCTCCAACCCTGGCAACATCCTTCTCAGTCTTTTCTGAACTCTTTCAATTTTCACAACATCCTTCCTATTAGAGGGAGGCCAGAATATTCTAAAAGTGGCCTATACAGCTGCCAACATGACCTCCCAACTCCTGTACTCAATGCTCTGACCAATAAAGGAAAGCATATCAAATGCCGCCTTCACTATCCTATCTACCTGGGACTCCACTTTAAAGGAACTATGAATCTGCTCTCCAAGGTCTCTTTATTTAGCAACACTCCCTAGGACCATACCATTAAGTGTATAAGTCCTGCCCTGATTTGCCTTTCTAACATGCAGCACCTCACATTTATCTAAATTAGCATTTGAGAAAAATCTCTCTCCATTTTTAGTTTTTCTTTTGGAGCTGTTGGTTCCAAATCTTTGAAGATTTGGATATTATCTGGTAGTTGGTTGGTTTAATCCAAAAAGGGGAACAGCATTAGCAAAGCAACTAATTTTTTCCAACTTTTATCACAATTATATCCTGAACTCTGTTGTTTCATATTCCCACATATCAGATATGGCTAAATTGTTTAAATACAAGGACTATTAAGCCATGAAATGCATTAGTTTTGTAATTTATATGGAGGTATTCTATGTCCTGAGCAATACCAAACCTAGACTCTAATAGTGCATAAGTATATGATGAAAAAAGCCTTTCTCTTCCTCGCTGAATCCAGAATTTTCATGATCAATTTCTAATCTTTCCAGGAAGAAATAGGAACTAAAGACAGTAAGCAAAATGTTTGCAGTTATACAAAGCGCTGCAGCAGATCAGGTTTGCAGTTCTTATTTTTATCTCAGCAATACTTGATTGCCTCTTGCAGTGTTGCCCTTGGGTTTTGAGGTTTCTTTTTGTGGTTGTACTGCGACTCACCAAGGAGCCTATTCACATGATATTCCAATTGATAGCGTTCATCAGGCGCCATCCATCCTGTTTTGAGAGTTGCCTAACTGCTGCTATATCCTGTACTTTGCAGTTTAATTCATCTATCAGGCCTGATTAACATAACTGAAAAATCACATGCAACATATCCCAATTTACTTGTGCTTTAAATGTTTAAATTGAAATTTGTTTGGTTCACAAAACAATTTGAATATAAAGCTTCAAAACGTGTATGCCACATGAATTACTATCGTTAATGGAATATATGGGTTCAATCCAATATAGGGGGGGAAAAAAAGTTGATATTAAAATTTCAAGACATTAATTGTGAAATTATACATGTTTAGTTTAAAGAATAATGTGAGAGATTCTTTCCTAGATTTTAAAAGGAAGATTCAAACAATCCTTTTTTCAGTCTTATTGGGGTGCATTTGCCTCATGTTGTTCTGGTAGGTGTTAACATGGTTTGAACAATCTGGGCACCAAGAATATGCCTTGTGTCTCTGGCAGTAAATATAAACCTTCCCAATGACACTGATATCCTGCAAATCACTAATTTATAAAACCTTGTAGTATGGTTAGGTCACTTTTGGAATATTGCTTGCAGTTCTGGTCTCCTTCCTATTTGAAGGATGTTGTGAAACTTGAAAGGGTTCAGAAAAGATTTCCAAGGATGTTGCCAAGGTTGGAGGATTTGAGCTATAGAGAGAGGCTGAATTGGCTGGGGCTGTTTTCCCTGGAGCGTTGGGTGCTGAGGGGTGACCTTACAGAGGTTTATAAAATCATGAGGGAAATGCATAGAGTAAATAAAGTAAGTTTTTCCCTGGGGTGGGGGAGTCCAGCACTAGAGGGCATAGGTTTAGGGTGAGGGGGAGGGGGGGAGAATCATAAAAAGGACCTAAGGCCCAACCGTATCACGCAAAGGGTGGTGCGTGTATGGAATGAGCTGCCAGAGGAAGTGGTGGAGGCTGGTACAACTGCAGCATTTAAAAGGCTGATGGATGGGTATATGATTAAGGAAGGGTTTAGAGGGATATGCACCAAGTGCTGGCAAATGGGGCTAGATAAGGTTAGGCTATCTGGTCAGTGTGGATGAGTTGGACTGCAAGGTCTGTTTCCATGCTGTACCCCTCAATGACTCTGACAAAAATTCCAAGCAATAGAATTTAATTCCAATTTGGCATCTGCAAAGTGTTCCTTTTCCTATCTCTTATTACACTTTTCATCGCTTACTGCAGTTGTTCATTTTGCAAAATATTTTCATGTTTTTCAGTAAAATTTTGAATAATACTGTACAAATGAAGGTAATTTTTCAAAATTACACTACTACCATTACACTAAACTTTATTTTAAAATACATAAGTGCAGGTATTGCCTTCAGAGCCAACTTTTGGCTAAGTAAGGCTCTAATATGTTTACTTAGTTCTTCTATAATAGCTTTAATAAAGAGGATTTTCAAGTGCAATTTTGAATTACAAAACTGTAGTCTAATATCTGTTGATTAATCATGTTACCTATTGACACTTCACTTGGGGTTTTTGGTCATTTCACTTCGCTCACTGCGACATTGTTTAGCTTATTGAAAGGTGTTCATTGATTCTAAATCTCTTCAATTGGTAACACATTACAATGTGTTGAGTTCATATTGGAATGTATTACAGTTAATCAGATTTGATGCACTTGAAATCACTTCGTATTTAAGGTGCACTTGCTCTCAGAATGTTAGAGGTACATTATTTTTAAATAGCTCGTTTAAACAAAGGTATAGTCAGCAGTACTTGTTACATTTCAGTTGAGCTTGATGGAAGTGTAGTGGAGATCCTTATTGCAGTGCCGCTGAGCCAGAAGCTTGGGATTGAAGTCCACATAAAGATTTGATCGTCAAAGGTGATCTGTTCATAACGCAACCACATGGGTTGAGTATCAACTTGTGAATCCTTCCAACATATGTGAGCTGCAGGTGGTAAAAGCAGAGGATTTTTGCACTACCAACAACCATGTTTTGTGCTGTTTGCCTCTTAACTGCCCTTTGAAATTGCCTAGAAAGCCACTCAATTCAAAGGAAACTAGACAAGGGCAAATGCTGGTATTGCCAGCAACATCCATATTCTATAGAAGTGCAAAGGAATAGAGTTTTGATTATATTACAAGGTTAATAATAACCTAGTGAATGAGATTTCAAACCCAACCATGACACTTTTTTAAAAATTAATTCAATTTCTTTTAAAAGAAAAATAAACATCAAAGAAACTTTTCAGCTATTATAGATATCTAGCTTACCAAAATCCTTTCTGATTACCTGCTTAAACTCTTAAAAACCCTCTCCTAAAACAAACCTGTTTGAGCACCTCTGCTATTAATGTGACTTTGTGAAATGTTTTTGTTTGACAGTGCTCCTGTGAGGCCCTTCTGGATGTGTTACTATATTAAAGCTGCTGTAGTACATGGAACAGACCCTTCGGCCAACCATGTCTGCATCAACCATGATGCCATTCTAAACAGTGCTATCTGCCTGTGGTTCATATTTCTCTATTCCCTGCCTGATCATGGGTCTACTTCAATGTTGCTTAAACATTGTTATCATATCTGCTTCCACCGCTTCCTCAACAGCGTGTTCAAGGCAACTACTGCCTTCTGCATTTTTTAAAAAAAAGTGCCTTGTATGCCTCCTTTAAACGCATGTCCTCTCACCTTAAACTTATGCCCTGAAGTAATCTACATTTCCACCTGGGGAAAAAAGGCTTTTGGCTATCCATCCCTCATAGTTTTACGTACTTTTATCTAGTTGCCACAGCCTCCCAAGGTCTAGCAAACAATCCAAATTTGACCAACCTGCCCTTAGAAGTAATGTACACCAATTGTGGGAATCTCCTTTTGCACCTCTCCAAAGCATCCCCATCCTTTAGAGTGGCAGCCAGAACTGCGCACAATACTCCATATATGGCCTAACTATAATTGCATACAGCTACAACATGACTTGCCAACTTTTATATTCAAGCTATATAAATAAAACTTTCCTGGGTTTTTTTTTTCCCTTTTGGAGTGTTCCATCATCTCTGCAGTGTCTGAACCTAACCAGGAATACTAATTGAGGAATTAGGCATTAGTTGATAGTTATGAATCTGAGTATGATTCTATTTATCTATTACTTCGTTAATCTGCAGGAACCTTTCGGTTTTGCTACCATTCCCAATTGTTAATCAGGAGGGCATTTCAGAATTGACTATTTCTTCAAATTTTGATTTGATGGTTGTGTTAAATGAATGCTTAATCCACTTTTATTCCATTTCTTTGCAGTGGTTTGATGTAACTGAATGGCAGCTAGCCAACTTCAGAAGGAAGTTGGGAGTCAGCCACATTGTTGAGAGTCTGGACTCTGATGTGTAAGGACATCAGGTTTCCTTCAGAAAGGATTTTGGTAAGCTAGATGTCTATAATAGCTGAAAAGTTTCATTGATGTTTATTTTTCTTTTAAAAAGAAATTGAATTAATTTTTAAAAGTGTCATGGTTGGGATTGAAATCTCATTCACTAGGTTATTATTAACCTTGTAATATAATCAAAACTCTATTCCTTTGCACTTCTATAGAATATGGATGTTGCTGGTAATGCCAGCGTTTGCCCTTGTCTAGTTTCCTTTGAATTGAGTGGCTTTCTAGGCAATTTCAAAGGGCAGTTAAGAGGCAAACACATTGCCTAAATCTGCAATAGGCCAAACCAGGTAAGGACATCAGATTTCCTTCCCTAAAGGACAGAGAATTGGATGGGTTTTTGTAACAATTGAAGATAATTTCCATGTTCACATTGCAGCTGGAATATGAAACCAGTATCTGTAATGGGAATTGAATCAGTGTCCCCGCAGTATTGGCCTTGGCCTCCGGATGATTAATTATGATACTTTTATTATTATTCTGTCATAATTCTTTCAAACCCCACCCTCCCAAGCCAACCATTGCTAAGTTTATTTGCTGCAGTGTTTAGCTACCTCTGGTCTAATTTGTGGCCAATGAAACTGCCTCAATGCAGCTCCACAAGACCTCCCATTATTCTCATAATCTCACCATTGATTATGGAAGGAGGTGACCAAAAAACTGGATGATATCGCCAATGGGCTCCTTTAATGCAAGCAAGGGAGAGATGGTGCTAGAAAAGTGTTTGAGGGTGGAGTTCTAGTGAGCACCAGCATTGGCCAATTTGTGGGAATCCAGAATCTATCTTCAGCCTTTAACTAGTCTCAAACTTAATGGTTTCAACTTTAGGGCATTAAAAGCAATAGGTGAGGAAACTACAAGTGCATAGTTATACCTTTCCAAAACCAAGGTAGTGCTTATGCCCTTGGATTGTAAAATTATAGGAACAACTTTACAATGTTTTATCCAAGAGAGGAGGCATGAAGAAACTAGCTAGGTAAGGACATAGTTGTTTAATATCTGTTGTGAGGAAGTGACTAAAATGTATCCTCTGAGAGACAGGTCATCTCTGACTAATGTAGTTACATTTTTAAAATAAAAAAGGAACTGGATGCTGGAAATCGGAAACAAAATCAGAAATTGCTGGAAAAACTCAGTAGGTCTGATTAGTATCTGTTGAGAGAAATCAGAGTTAATGTTTTTGGTCCAGTGATCCTCCTCCAGAACTGATGGTAGCTAGGAAAGTGTTGGTCTTTACGCAGAGGATAAGCTGAGAAGAGTGGGTAAGGAGTAAACAATTGGTGGAGATATAGCACAGAAGAAAGAAGGATAGATGGATAGACAAAGATGTGGATGACATTCCTGATAAAGAGTTTATGCCCGAAACGTTGACTCTCCTGCTCTTCAGATGCTGCCTGATCTGCTGTGCTTTTTCCAGCACCACACTTTTTGACTCTGATCTCCTGCATCTGCAGTCTTTACTTTCTCCAAAGGAGTGGATAACAGTCAGCCTAGGAGAATGAATAGCTGCTAATGTGAACTATTTGTGGTTGGTGTGTAATAGCAGGTCATGTGATACCAAGGCCTGCTGTGTGGGCGTTGATGTAAGGATGTGGGAGAAGGTGCCTCAAGTCTTAAAATTGTTGGGCTCGATATTGAGTCCAGAAGGTTGTAGAGTCCCAAAGTGGAAAATGAGGTGCTATTCTTACACCTAGTGTTGAGTTTTGCTGGAGCACTGCAGCATGTCTGAGATGTTGGCCAGGGATCTCTTCTTCAGAACTGATTGTAGCTAGGAACAGATTAGTGCGTATGCTAGGGACGGGGTGGGCGGAGGGTGAAAGAGTGAACAATAGATGCTGATGGAGCATAGATAGAGAGAGAACCTGTTGGGCAGACAAAAGAAATGGGTAAAGGTCAGCCTGGGAGAATGAATAGTTGCTGATGAGGATTGTTAATGGCTGATAATGGGTTGTTTGTGGTAGCAGTCATGTGATGACACAGCCTGGTGTGTGACGATTGAGGTAAGGAGATGGGAGATGGTGCTCAGCCCTAGAATTATTGAAATCGTTGTTGAGTCCAGAACGTTTCAGTTTCCAAGCGGGAAATGAGGCGTTGTTCTTCCAGCTTGTGCTGAACCTCACCGGAACATTGTAGCAAGCCCAAGATAGATGTTGGTCAGGGAACATGGTATTGTGCTGGAATGGCGGTCAACTGGAGTCATTTTTGCGGGCAAAACATAAGTGTTCTGTAAATGAACTTTTTGTAAAATCATTGATTGGAGAATATTTTCATTAACCATAAGAAATTGAACTTTGGACAGCGAAAGCTCTTTGATCCAGTGTACACATCACTTGAAGCTGGTGCAGTTACAAAAAAATGTAATCAAAAGAGTACTGAAATTTTTCAAGTGGGTTACAACTCAGACATGATGTTTTGTTTGGATCCCATCTGGAAGAGTCTGCAATTTGGTGCAGCACAATACAAGAAGGTAATATCAATCATGAAACCAATGTAGCATGGTTTTGCCAGAATGATGTCAAGACTTGAATCTTTCATTATAATGACCGATTACATAATTTTGTGGCTTGTATTCCCTTGAGTTTGGCTGATTGAGGGGTGATCTAACTGAGGTGCTTAAAATGATAAATGGAATAGATAATTTAGTGCAACAAAACTTTTCTTTTGAGAAATATAGAACACAGGAATATCAAAGGAAATAGAACCAAGTCAGGTATATGGAAGTGAGGTTCAGATCAACCATAATCTAATCGAACAGCAAAGTGAGCTCTAGAAACGGAATGGCTTCCTTCTGTTTTTCTAATCATTGAATGCCGGTGTAGAACATAAAAACTCCTCAAACTATCTTTTGACAATGTGAGCACCAATTAAGCATAAACTTTGCTAACATGCATACTTCATGACCATGTATGTATTGTTTTTGGAAGGAAACTGCACATATAAAATTCTAATCACATAATCTCAAAATCCTGAGTTTATCAGGTTTATGTTCTCTTTACAATTACAGTTAGAAGGGAAATATAATGGCTTTGTCAACAACTATCTCTCTGGATATTTTAAATTTGTGAATTTGTTTTGGCTTCACTTCAGTGTTTTGCTGGCAAGCTTATATTTGTAATAAGCTAATATTCATGAACTTTAATATGTTACGACACGGGGTAAACCTCTATGCTAATTTAAACCAGATACACAGAAAAGCTCACCTCGTGCCGTAATGTGTTAAATTTCAAGTGACAAAAAACTATCCCAAATATCGATATTTAAAGAAAAATTTAACAGTTTTATTCTTTAAGTTCAAAAGAGAACATTCGACAACAACTATTTACAACTACGTTCTCTGAAACCTATCTTTTACCTCTCACTCTACAATACTAGTCAGATTTTAAAAACCCCAGTTAAGATTTACAAAAAAAAATCACATTTCAAAACCAGCCAGTTTTTGCTGTCTGCTTGGTATCTTCATCTATACTTTCCTGAGTGTTTTATTTGGTCTTCTGTTTCACTACTTTCATATGAAAAGGTACCTTTCAGAGAGGCTTGCAGGCCATATCATCTTTACTGCTCTGGCTAACTGTTCAAAATGTCCGATTTTTTAAAATACCCCAAAACATCGGACTATCTCATTGGTTTACGTCATCAAAATGTTAAAATTCAAATTCAATTGAATGTTTGTTTATCTGGACCATAACTTAAATTATTTGGCCAAATTCAAATTTGTTGCATACCATGGTAGCACAGCTCCAGCTATTTGTTTTCACAACCAAATGTTACATTTTAAATCTTTCAGCACACTCTAACTCTCTTTTAAAGGTTTACACCTACACCTTTGTAACAAATAATTATAGCAGAGTGTGCTGTTCATCCCATTTATTACTGAATTACTTTCCTGATGCAGGCAAGGCGTTTGATAAAGTCAGATGTCTGAAAACAACTCTGCACTTGGATCTGATCTGACCTACAGATTAACTTTCCCAACCTAACTTTGTGGCGCCCAACTATTGGGACATGACAATAATAGGCTGCTACTAGTTCTGTGCAAAGAGCAAAGCACTTAAATGTCACACTATATCTGGCTATAAGCCAGAAGCTGTGCATAAAATGTCCAAATCCATTAAAGAGATGTGTGTTCTGCTTTATACATATTTGGAATTCCGTTCTTTGGCAAAATGAAGTAGCTAGAATTGAGGATACTCAGGTAAAGCAAGATCATACAAATCCCAAGCTGCTTCCTGCATATTAAGTAGCATGAGGTAAATACCTGCTTTGCCATTCATTTCCTTTGACAATTCGATGACTGTGCGTACCTTTCCAGACAATAGCTACAGAGCCTATGAGTAGCTTATGGTTCAGATGTAGCAGGATCTAAGAAATAATTGTTTTAAATCTACTGGCTTGCTGTATTTTAATACCGTATAATGCTGTTGGTTTCAGGAATGATGAGAAATTAGCAAAGTCAAGTGTGGTTGTCACATTGATAGAGACAGCAAGAACATAAGAGTAGGCTATTCAGCTCCTTGGACCTGCTTTACCATTCCAGACCATGGCTGATCATGTACCTGAAGGTTATTTTCATAAACTATCCGCACATTCCTTGAGGTTATTTATCTAGAAATCAATCTTGAACATAGTCAATCTTTGGACTGCCAAACCCTCTGGGTTTAAAAACAAATCCTCCTGTCTTAACTCTAATTCGTTCTCCAGTTAATTTAGCTAACATCAAATTACTTCTTGTAATCTTGCTTTGAACTTCCTGCTCAAAATGACCTTTGAAGATAAAAACAAATCAGATCTTCACAGACCGGAAAACTAAAATCAATTTCTCCGTTACTTTAGAACCCAAGTTCCCATATAATATGAACATATTATGAATATTCATAAGAAAGCTAACATGCAGGGGCAGCAAGTAACGAGAAAGCATTTTATATAAAACCTTGGTAAGATCACATCTGATTGATATACACACACACACCTGTCTAAGATTTCTGCTAGGATAAATATGATATTAATGTAATTAGATTGTTTCAGTAATTCTTGAATAGCATAAGTTGTACTTTGTCTTTGAGAATATCTGCTGACGCTCTCAAAATACTGTCAATGCGAATGCACAATACCCTGCTAGTTATATTGTTTCTTCCCATGTGCTCAGGAAACGCAGACTTTGTCTTTTGTGTAATAAAATTTTAAATTAATACTTTTAATGGATGCACATTGGCAGCCACTTGTGAATTTGTCTTATAGAACATTATAGTGCAGTACAGGACTTTCGGCCCTGACCGACCTGTAGAACTAATCTGAAGCCCATATAACCTACGTGATTCCATTCTCGTCCATATGCCTATCCAATGACCGTTTAAATACCCTTAAAAATTGGCGAGTCTACTACTGTTGCAGGCAGTGCATTCCATACCCCTACCACTTTGAGTAAAGAAACTACCTCTGACATCTGTCCTATATCTAACACCCCACAACTTAAAGCTATGTCCCCTCGTGCTAGCCATCACCATCTGAGGCTGTCCAATCTATCTAACGCTCTGATTATCTTATATGTCTCAATTAAGTTGCCTCTCAACCACCTTCTCTCTCACGAAAGCGCCTCACATCACTCAGCTTTTCCTCATAAGACCTTCCCTCAATATCAGACAACATCAGAGTAAATCTCCTGTGAACCCTTTCCAAAGCTTCCACATCCTTCCTATAATGCGGTGACCAGAACTGTATGCAATACTCCAAATGTGGCCACACCAGAGTTTTGTACAGCTGCAGCATGATCTCATGCTTCCTAAGAACTTGTGAAAGTTCTTGTCTAATATTTCTTTAGAGAAATTTGAGATTTTGAATAACTTTTCTATATTCCTATGTAACTGGTATGGTTTTTAAATGTGGCCAGTCAATTAACCATCAAATACCTTTGTTGAATTTTAAATACTATTTCCCATTCTTTTGCACCATAAAGGGCAGCAGCCAAAAGCAGAAAACTCTTGCGATGAATATGGACAAATTGTTCAATTTGCTCCATCAGCTTTGTCTCTCGAGATTATCACAGAAATCTTTGATCTCCATTACAATGTAAGCAATACCTAAGAAAATTACGTTGGTTCTGGTAAACATATCCATTGTTGTTATATGCTGGGACCATAATGGCTTTTAATGACATATGAACAAGGATACTGTTTGGTGCACCAAAACTTCCCAATCTCTAACAATTTAAGAAAAGCTCTATATTTTTGTTGCTCTTTATCAAAGTGGCTAACCTTACAATTATACTCCATCTGCCCTATTTTTATATTGTTATGGAGGGGTGAGTGTACTTCGAGGGTTAAAAGCAGCAGAACTACCATACACAGCACCAAGTATTCTCAATAAGGCAACAATGTAACATTTGGTTGAACAACTTGATTAGCTCGTTGCTTGGAGACAAAAACACAAATTCGAATTCAGCCAATCAGTTTAACTTAAACCCCAAAAAATATTGAACTCCAGTCCAGTTTGAATTTGGTTTTTAAGATTGTCAATATACTAATCTCTCAATCAAATACTTCGGGGGTATAAGACTGGGGAAAATTGAACAGTTAAGAGGAGATCTGCCAAGCCCAGCCTGTAAACAAACTTCTTGAAAAATAGCTCTCTTAAAAGTACCTTCTCTATCAGTAACCTGTGACGCAGAAATTCCTAAGAAGAAGAAAAAAAGACACCGGAAGCTCCAAATAGAAGAACGAAAGCTGCCTGTTTTTGAGAAGTCTGGTTTTGTAAATCTTAATTGGGAGCTTTATTCGACTAGTATTATAGAAGGGAAGGTAAAAGGTAGATTAGAGGAAGAAATTGAGAGTAATGGTTAGTTAATTATTCTCTGTTATACTTTAAGAAATAAAGTTGTTAATTTTTACTTTAAATAGTTCTTGGCCACTCGAAGTTTTATAGATTACTGCATGGGTTAAATTTTTTCTACGTTGCTGGTTTTAAATTTAGCAGGAGGGTTTACCCTGTGTCATATCAATATACCCACCCTACCCAAATCCTGTTGACGCCTCTATTGCATCATAAATTTCCTAACTTCTATTCGTTTCTTGTACACTACTTCAGAATTTTAAAATTTTATGGTCCATGTTAATGAGTTTAGTACAGTTAAGAATTCATGAGGGGTTTCTTCTGTCTTTTTAACTGCCTTAGAGCTTAAGATCTTCTGTCCAGCTCCCACAAACTATGATTCATGTCCAATTTGGCAGGAAAAGTACAAAGGAAGCATACTATTTAAAAGGAATAATGGCAGAACTTGGCAGAGAGAGGTTTTGTCTTGTACATGAATAATAAAAATGTTAGCATATAGGTGGAGCAAATGGTTAGGATGGCAAATGGCATGTTATTATTTATTGGAAGGGGCATAGAATATAAAAGCAGAACCTCGTTGCCTGCAGTACTTCTGGCCAGACTATACTTGTGTAAAGCAGATGGATTGTTGGCAGCATGAAGACTGCATCACTGACAAAGTGGCTTGAATTGTACTGGCAGTTAAATATATCCTCTATCTTTTCTAAAATATTTGTTTTTCTTTGAATTTTATGTTGCACAGCACTTTGTTTAAAAGTTCTTGTGCTAGCCATGACACGAGACCTTCTCTGATCTGGCAAAGGCCAAATTAAGATGCTGCCTGTGCTCCATTCTAAAATGGCGTGTGCATTTAAATTTAATTTGCAAGCTAAGACCTGAACAAATGTTTGCTTCTGAGGTCGTCATTTCCTCCACAATATTCCTTAAATATTCCTCTGCCTTTAAGTAACTATTGACTACATTAAGAATATTGTGATTTTTTTTTGCTTTTCTTTGCTTCTGTCCCCCATTTCTGTTGCAGGTATTTGAACACATTGGTTGTTTAAACTATTTGGTAAAATTCTTATTCCTGTTTGACAAAGAGAAAGTCTGAAAATTAACATGTGGATAGTCTGATCAGTTGTCCCTCCCTCTGTATTCATTGAAGCATAATCAAGTTTGTCTGTATTTGTTAAAACCGGTTTTTATTTCAAACAAGAATTCAAATGTATTACTCTGATCCCATTTTAGACAGAGGAATAATTTATTACAATTTGACAACCATTCCTTCCATAAGTTAAATTGCACCCGTAGGCTAAATTTGAATCCATTTGTAAAACTATTGATAAAAGGTTCCTGGATAATTATGCTGAAAATATGAACTGGTTATAAATGAAAAGGTGATTCACACAAGTTTCATTCAGCTCAAATGTTTTTTAAAAAGAAAAGCCCCCTCCCTCTCGCTTCTGCTTCTTTCATGTTTAAATACATTGCATAAATTTGGAATTCACAGAGGACCAGGACATTTACACATTGAGTCTTCAGTCGTTTCAAGATTCTTATTGGATTGGCTGATGGATTCATTATGTGAAGAGTCCTAACTCCGCCCCCCCCCCCCCCCCCCCCGCATCTAAAAATGCCTCCACAGTGCTGAGGGAATACTGCATTGTTGGTGTTGCCCTTCCAATTTGATGAGAAATTGAGGCACTCTGCTCTCTCAGGTGGATACAAAAGTTCCAATTTCCTTATTTAGAAGAAGATGCAAAAGACTTGTATTTATGTTTATATGGGCATCTTCAATATCTCATCACTTTACAAGTTGCATTATCAAACAAAATTTCACACTGAACCAAATAACGATATGATGTGGCCAGTCACCAAAAGCTTGTTTAAAGAGGTGGGTTTAAGGAGCACTTTAAAAGAGGAAGGAGATGTGAAAAAGCTGAGGGTCGGAGGGGGTGGGGGTGAAATTCCAGAATTTAGGAGGTTTTGGCAGCTGAAGGAACAGTCAGTCACAAAAGTTGGAGTAATGAAATTCATAGATATTTAAGAAGCTAAAATTGAAATTTTGGAGTGAATTGAATCCTGGGGGGTTGTAGGGCAGGAGATGACAAAAATGGGGAAGGGTGAGGCTATGAAGAAATCTGAAAACTAGAAGAATTTTAAAGTCAAGGTAGTAGATTCTGTCTGCTGTTCTGATAAATATTAATCCCTCAGCCAATATCTCTCAACTGATCATCTGGCCAGCTGTCTTATTCTTGTTTGTGGGCAAATGATTTGGGTACATTGACTGAGCCTTTCCCGCTTTACAGTAGTGATTACCCTTGCAGAATGTTTCATCAGCTATAAAATACTTTCTTGGATATCCTATGCAAATTCAAAGTTCATTTCTGGTTTTAATATCCAAAAGTATTTTTCATACATTTCATGATTGTGTATGCATAAATCACGATCCATTTAAATGGCCTATTGGGCTTTATCTTTTGATTTAGTCTAGTACACATTGGCTCCATACTTAATTTAGAACACTGGGCTTTTTATGTCTGCTCCTCCTTATTGTTTCACTGCTCTACAAGAATTTTAATTCTTGTAGAATTCGAACATTCACCCCTTGAGTTTGTTTATCACACTTTGGTACTGTGATTCAAAGGGCCTTAATTAGCCATAATGAATTAAATGTTTTAACGAGCAATAATTCTACTCATGTGTACACTAACATTTTATTTTCATTTTCCCAAATGTCAGCAAGTCTTTTCTGTCAAGGTGGCAGCAGAGTGGGAAATGGTTATTGGTTAAGATAGTCCCAATGCATTATTGCCATATACATTTTTCTCATTTAGATTCATTTCAGCTGTAGTCATTTACTTAGTCATAGAATTCGAGTTATACAGCATGGAAACGGGCCCTTCGATCCACTAGTTGATAGAACTTGCTGACATGCTGTTCTATCTTATCGTCTGTACAGAGTCATGCAGCATGATTATTTTAAATAACTTTGGGGAAAAATGTTTCTTAAATTTAAGTGGCTCACAAACCAATTATTAGAGGGTGTTTTAGCCAAGGTGTTAAAATGGGCTATATGAGGCAGCTGTTTAAAAGTCTGGATTTAACACACTATTTTGATCCTAATTGTTGATTACTGTAATTTGAATTTACCTGGATACTGAATCAGAAATGTACAGATTTGGTTCAAGTGATGCAGTTTTTGTGGAGCACTATATATTGATTCTTCGCTCACACTCCCACTTCTAGCTGCCTTACAATAGCACGTTACAGGAAATTTTACAGACCAAGGGAGAGGATGTGCAGATCCTTGGATATGGCACTGGAGGTCCCAGTAGAGGTGAACTAGAGGATAAGAGATACAATTAGCTTCAAGGGGAAAGGGTAGATGTCTCATTGCTCTCCTGTTCCTCTGTCTCAGCAACTAGTACTGCTATGCCTGACCTAATGTCGTCCTCCCATTCCTCATCCAGACAAACTGAGTACCTTAGAAAATGGTCCCTGACCAAGCATTTTCTCCTGGTGACTCCTGTAAGTTGTCCAGTAAGGCACAGTAGCACAGCACTTATCATCTGAAACACTACCAGTTTTCAAACTTGTACTGACATTCTGCCTCACTACCTGCTTTCTTAATCTCTGTACTGTCTCTGAATTGTCTGACATCAGGTGGTGGCAAAATTTCCTTCAATCCAGCAACTGAGACTAAACTGGACTTGTTCTGACCTTAGTGTGATATTTGACCTCAAGCTGAGCTTCTGTCCATTTCCCCACCACCTCAATAAGACAGCTGTTTCAACCCCGTAACACTACCAACTCCATCTGCCTCAACTTTTATTTGCTACTGAAATCCTCATCCGTGCCCTTTATTACTGAGTTGTCTCTGTTAATGCTCTCACTGCCTGTCTCCCATCTTCTGTTCACCTTAAACCTGAGTAATCTAAAATGCTGCTCTGTAACTTATACCAAATCGTGTTCACCCACCATCTTTGCACTTTCTATCCGTCTCCCCTTCGAACTAGACTAGTCATGATAACCCCCCAAGGATGGTAATGCTATTGAATGAAATATGGTAATGGCTAGATTATACAATCCCTACAGTGTACAAACAGGCCATTTGGCCCAACAAGTCCACACAGACCCTCCGAAGAGGAACTCACCCAGACCCATTCCCCTACCCTATTACTCTACGTTTAGAGCCAAGAGTGTGGTGCTGGAAAAACGCAGCAGGTCAGGCAGCATCCGAGGTGTGGTCGGCATGGTGGGTCAGTGGTTAGCACTGCTGTCTCACAGTGCCAGGGATCCGGGTTCAATTCCCACCTCGGGCAACTATCTGTGTGGAGTTTGCGCATTCTCCCCGTGTCTGCGTGGGTTTCCCCTCTCAATCCAAAGATGTGCAGGCTAGGTAAATTGGCCATGCTAAATTGCCCATAGTTTTAGGTGAAGGGGTATGGTTCTGGTGGGTTGCTCTTCGGAGGGTCGGTGTGGACTTGGGCTGAAGGGCTTGTTTCCACACTGTAGGGAATCTAATGGAGCAGAAGAATTGACATTTCGGGCATAAGCCGAAATGTGGTTTGTCTTGCTCCTCGGATGCTGCCTGACCTGCTGTGCTTTTCCAGCACCACGCTCTCGACTCTGATCTCCAGCCTCTGCAGTCCTGACTTTCTCCTACTCTACATTTACCTCTGACTAATACGCCTAACCTACACATCTCTGAACTCTCTATAGACAATTCAGCATGGCTAATTCACCTACCCTGCACCTCCTTGGATTGTAGGAGAAAGCCAGAGCACCTGGAGGAAACCCACACCAACACAGGGAGAATGTGCAAACTCCACAGTCACCTGAGGTTGAAATTGAACCCAGGTTGCTGGCAGTGAGAGGCAGCAATGGCTAACCACTGAGCCACCAATCGTTGCCTGGCATTTGTATGTTGCAAAGTTTACTTCCTTCTGGTCAGTCCCAGTCTAGATATTTCCAAGTCTTGCTGCACTTAGGCATGGATTGCTTCAGTTTTCACAGGAGTTGTGACCGGTTTTGAACATGGTGCAGTTATCAGTGAGCAACACCATTTCTGTACTGATGGAGGCCAGGCTGTGATTATAAGACCAGATCAGAGGCGAATAAGCTCTCATCCTGTCTCTGGTCTACATGAGCAGTGTCCCCTCCAAACTGCAGCTGCATGCACACAGTGCTGCTTCAGTGTTTCCTACAAAGCGATTTGTTGTTGGTATTCCAATGGCATCATTGATTTCTGATTCCTGATGTTGCTGCTGAGCACAGGCCTTCAACATTGACATCATCAAGCATAAAGCAACCTGCTTGAATGGCACCATATCTACAAACCTCCACTACCAATGCTCAATAGTGGCAGGTTATACTCTGCAAGGTACACTAGCAGAAATTTACTAGGCTCCTTAACATTGTCTAAGCCCATGACCACCACCATTTGGGCAGATAATTGCATGAAATAGAATCTGCCAAAATCCCTTCAAAATCACTCTGCATTCTGACTTGGAAATATATTGCCATTCCTTTAGGGTCACTGGGTCAAGATCTGGAGCTCCCTTTCTGATGGCATTATGGGTGTACTGAAACAAAATGGGTCCTGTTTGGCAGGTGCTGTTCTTAACATTTTTCTTGTCATTGTTTAGATATAGCAGTACAGCACTAATGTGAAATAACAGGCCACAAATTATATTTCCATTTCCATCTCCACTGAAGCCCTGATCCTAGCTATCTGACAAACTTCACAAAAGTTTTCTTTGTCATGCTTGCTCTTTTCTTTCTATACAATGAGATCAATTAAACAAGTTTTAATAGGAGTTTCTATACTCTACTGAATGTCATGCCGACTGCAATTAAGCGAAGACAAGGTTTTCTAAGCAAAGGTCAGAGTGGGTGAAAAGCATGTTCTGGTAGCCGTCAAAATCCTTTTGTACATTCCTGATATTTTTCTTCATTCAAAGGGTTAACTGCATCATGTGAGTTCATTGTTTCCACATTAAAACCTTCAGCCTGAATATCTTCCTCAAAGAAGTTAATGCCACTAATGTCAGATCATGTTTCCTCTCCAGCAGATGTATTTACTGCAATATAAGTTTCACAATTCATGCTTTTTATCTTTTTGAGTTATCTTCATACAGAGGAATAAATTTCCATGTTCTCACATTGTCTGGTCATCTCTTAAAATCAATAATGGAAGAAATATCTGAATACCTCAAACATTGAAAAAATTATACTAACCATTGGTTCACTCTGTTTCTTTGGTGGGTGTGATTGACAGATCATTGCTTTTGTGGACCACATCAGACAAGGATTAAGCTGATGTAATTTATTATGAGACTTCGAATGCACTTCCATTAACTGTCTACACCATGTGATTCATAATATGAAGTGTAGTTTGGACTGTTATCCTGCTGGCTTCAACTCCCTACCCTAATAGAACAGGTCAGTCACCTGCACATATTCCAGCAGGGCATGCCTTACGATTCATCAAACTTGCCTATCCTTTTAAAATTTTCAAATGGTATTTCAGTAGTTCAATTTTTGATTTTTACAGATATGAAATATTGGCATGGGTCCTTGCTTTTTATTGCTGACTGGGTACACAAATATGCGAAAAGCTGACACATACAGTAGATAGAGCACTCATTACTGTTCCAGCTCAGTAAGTTGAGATGATTTGAGCCTTTTATTGTTTTGACAGTAATTCTTCTTCTTGGAAGAGCTATTAAAGGCTCTGAGCCAACACAGCCTGTCTGTCTTGCTGTAATTGTACGTTGTTTCACACTACTGACCAAATGATCAAAGTCCAGGAGTGGATGAGGCCAATGTAGCATGCAGTAAGATTCATGGAAATGTGGGAAGAATGTTAATTGTGCCAGTACCTCTGATTGCAGTGTAATATCTACTTTGCCTCCTTTTGCTGTGCAATCAGCTTTTGAAAATGAAATTGATGCAGTTTGCCAGCTGAAGCCAAAACCCAGCTTCATTCAGGGTCTATTGAGTCACTATTGGAAGTGTCTCCAGTGAATTGGGCAAGGTGTGAATTTCCAAGTATGACATATCTTAAGAAATTATTCTCTTGCTCTATCTTTGTAGAACTATAAGTTTTTAATTTCCTAGTTCACGCAATTTTAGTTTGGAATTGTTAACCATCTGTGCTTCTACTACCCTTTTATAGACAGAGTATTTCAGTTAATTATCACTTGCTGCATTAAGTTCTTCTACACCTCCTCTCCGCATCTCTCAAGGGCAGCACAATGGCAGAGTGGTTAGCACTGGTGCCTCACAGCACCAGGGACCTGAGTTCAATTCCAACCTTCAGTGACTGTCTTTGTGGAGCTTGCACATTTTCTTCATGCCTGCAAGAGTTTCCTCAGGGTAATTTGGTTTCCTTCCACAGTGTAGAGATTTACAGTTTACATGGATTAGCCATGCTAAACATTGCCCTATAGTATCCAGGGGTATGCAGGTTGGGTGGGTTAGCCATGGTTTAAAAACCCACGTGGGGTTACAGGAATGGTGTGTGTGTCTGGGTTGGCTGCTCTTCAGAGGATCAGTGAGAATCAGTAAAGCAAATGGCTTTTTACTGCATTGTTGGAGTTCTGTGATTAACTCTGTGGCCCTAATCCTTGTACCATTCAATGGACTCTTCTCTATCTATTCCATCAAACCCTTGGTAGTTGGCATTAAAAGCAGAAGACATTTCAAGTGGTTTTCAAAGCCATGTCAGGCTGAGAAGCTGTTTCCAGTGGTAGAAAGATAAGTAATCTTTTCAGGAGGTTGATAGAAGAACCAGAGGTGATCCAAAGAAATATTTTCTAACACAGCAACTTATACGATCAGGAATGTGTTGCCTCAAGGAATGTGGCAGTGAATCAATTCTTATTTTTAAAATAATTTTTTTTGAAAGAGAATTAGCTAAACACCCTGAAAAGGAATAAGATTTGTAAGGCTATAGGGAAAAGACCGGGAGAGTGAGAATAATTGCTAATAGCTCTGAAAGATTTGTTACAGTTCAAATGGCATCTTGTGCTGTAAGGCTCTGACTGCATTTCATGTGTTAACACCGATGATGTGTCGCAATAGTGTGCGACACCAAATAGTGGTTGGGAACAATTGCCTGGGGTTCTATGTCTCGATATACTCTGAGCATTTCCAATAAGTGTGAGCAATTATTATTCAGGGAGCTGGTTCTATAAGAAAGAATAGATAGGAAACAGATGTGTTGTTAACCTTTCGATTTATTTTCCAAGTTCTATCCTTCAGTTTGTCCAACTGGAATCATTAGTTAACTGTATAAATTGGCATAGGAAAAATTCCATATGATATCTTGGATAAAACTGGTTTATTGTAATGTACCAAGATTTTCTTGTATGAAGAGTGAAATGAGGTTTAATTCTGAGATTTTCAGTTTGAATGCATAATCTACAGTTTTAGTTGGCATCCATCATTGGCCCCCACTCCAAGGAAATCTGACTTTTCTGTTGTTTCCTACTTCAGGGATGTGTCATATGTGATTATGTTGAAATGTTTAGCCAGCAATTATTCTTTTATTTCCTTTATCAGGGCCACTGAGTTCAGCTTTCAAATATGATCTTTTGTTTGGAGGAAATAGCTGTGAAGAATGGATTACCCATATATTTTTAGAATTGACTGCTGTTACCTTGCAGTTTTGCTGCAATGTAGGCACCATCCAGTTATGTGTGGGCTATTTTGTTCTGGACAATTATTTTTAAGTTCCCCTTGGTTTTTCGTGTTTATATTTGACAGAAAGATGAGTAGGAAGCCGTGGGATCACACTATTCATGTATGCATTCTTTATTGAGCTCTATACATCTCTTAATTCAAAATCCGTTTTTAACTCCTAAAAAGACTTGATTTTATATTTTATTAACTGGTTTATAGGGGAAGCTGTATTTATAATCCACACTGGTTTCCTGAGTCTTAACATTGTTAATAGACAACTTTGTGGTCTTGCTTACCATTAAGTTAAATATTTGAGAATGTTGTTTTACTGAAAGCACTGTTTTCAGTGTTAGTGTCAACCTGAGAATTATGGAACTTCTGAAAATCAATGGTGTCCATACATTAACTTGGTGTTGTCTTATAACGTAAACTTTTCACTTTGGGGTTGGAGGTATGGACTATGTGGGCAGCACGGTGGCACAGTCGTTAGCACTACTGCCTCACAGCGCCAGAGACCCGTAATCAATTCCCGACTCAGGCAACTGACTGTGTGGAGTTTGCACATTCTCCCCGTGTCTGCATGGGTTTCTTCCGGGTGCTCCGGTTTCCTCCCACAGTCACAAAGATGTGCAGGTTAGGTGAATTGGCCATGCTAAATTGCCCGTAGTGTTAGGTAAAAAGGGGTACATATAGGGGTATGGGTGGGTTGCGCTTCGGCGGGTCGGTGTGGACTTGTTGGGCCGAAGGGCCTGTTTCCACACTGTAAGTAGTCTCATCTAATAAATACAAGTTATCATGCTTTCTAAAAGGTAACAATGAGGGAAAACTAGATAAACGAGGAGAAACGAAAAGAGGGTGATGCTGATGGAACAAGGTGAAGAGGAAAAGGAGATGTATGTGAACCATAAAGAGCAGAATAGATCTGTTGAGACAGTGGCCTGATTTCTACTGTATATGGTATGCAACAATACTTGGAAATACCTTCACTGTATGAGTGACAGCAAATGTGCATATGAACGTACAAACTAGGAACAGAAGTAGGCCATTCAGCCCCCTGAACCTGCTCTGCCATTCAGTATGATCATGGCTGATGTGTCAATGATTTGAATTCCATATTCATTTTTACCCCAATAACCTTCAATTCCCTTGCATGATGATGATCCATATACATCTTCAAAATATTTAAGATCTTGCGTCCAAGACTCCTGAAGCAGTGTTTGAAATTTGCATAATCATCTGAGTAAAGATTCTCTGCCTGAAAAAGGAAGCCAGTTTGCTGTTTCGCTCAGTCATTATAAGTTTTGACTTGATTATTGATGTAAAGACATAAGTGTATATCACCAGTCAGATGAAGAAGGATCTGTTCTCTTTTAAAGAAAAAAAATTTCAGGTATAACAAAGAACAACACAAAGAAATGATGCCCCTGGACATTGTATTTACAAGTTTTTAGTTTGTTTTCATGTGGTTGGAATCAGTCATGTATATTACAGGGCTGGCAGCATCTACAGCGAGAAGGCAGTTAACGTTTTGGATCCAGTGACTCTGCTTTCACTCCCCAGATGCTGCCAGACCTGCTGACTTTGTCCAGCAGTTTTGTTTTTGGTTCAAATTTCCAGCATCGACAGTTCATTGTTCTACTTTACATTATAATCCATGGATCATAACAAATGTGTGCATTTTGAAATGTTTAGAGGACTATGGTGCACATTGTTCTATGAATGGATAGCGACCAGTGTTGGAACCAATGATATGGTTTTAAAACATGCTGAAGTTCTTAAGCAGAGTTTTGGTAGCTTGGAAAAATACTAAGAAACAGCAATTTCAAAAGTTGGAACAGGAATAGTGGTACAATATCCCTGGGGTATTGACTGCTTCTGAGGGAAGGGGTACATGTACAAGATGGACAAGTTGCACTCTAACAGATCTAGGATCAATCTTAGGGCATGACAGGGTGGATATAGATGAAGTATTTCCCCTGACTGACTCTAGAACCAGGAGGCATACTGAGGATGAGGCAGGCAATTGAAGATTGAGATGAGTTTCTTCACTGAGGGTGGTAAACCTTTGGAAATCTCTGCTGTGGAGAGCTGTGGAAACTCAATCATTGAGGAGGTTCAAGAACAAAACCAACAGGTTTCTGGAGACTCTCATTAAGGGATGTGGAGGTAATCCAAAAACACTGGCAATTAAGTGACTAGTTATGATCTGGATAGCAAGGCAGCTTGATGAGTGAATATCCTATTCCTGTTCCTTTTTTTTCTCTGCTATGAATTTTCTTTTTGGCTGCATGGTTAATTCATGCCTTTTGGAGAGTATTTGCAGGGGCAGCCAAAATGTAGCAAAAGTGCGCAACATTGTGATGTGAACAGAGCAAAAAAAGCAGAAGCAAAATTAGAAATATCCCAAAGATTTAAGGCGTAGGAATGACAAAACATTCTTTTCCAGTGGCATTTGTTGGGATCAGAACACTGTTCCTCAAAACCTGCTAGAAACCTCTTCCATGAATAATTTTTCAAAAAGGATTTTGACAGGTGAGGAATTTGATGGTTACAACAAAAAATAAGTGTGGTTTGAAGCACAGCTTCTCTTTCTACCATTAGATGTAGGATCAGAAGTAGGCCATTTGGCCCATCGAGCCTGCTCTGCCATTCAGTATTGTTGATAATCCAGTAATTTCATAATCCTCAACTCCACTATCTCCCCTCTCCCGGACCGTTGATTTCTTACTGATCTAAAAATCAGTCTATTTTAGTTTTAGTTATACTGTTCAACCTCCACCTTCTGTAGTAAAGAATTCCACAGATTCACCACCGTCTGAGATAGAGGATTTCTCCTCAATTCTGTCCTAAACTGACGTCTTTTTTGGAGATTTATACCCTCAGGTTTTAGACTGTATAGCAAAGGGAAAGGACCTTTCTGTACCTATCCTGTCATGTCCATTAAGACTCCATTCTGGCCCTGAAGAAAGCTTACACAGGAAATGTTGACTTCTCCACCTCCTGATGCTGCCTGTCTACTTATTTATTAAACAGGTTTACATATAATACCTTATAAAATGCCTTTTGGAAATCATGATATATATGTTTACTGGTTCCCTTTTTATCTACCCTGTTTATCTCCTCCAGGAGCTATAATAAAATTTTCAGGGATAATTTCCCCTTCGTGAAGCCATGTTGATTCATCTTTGATTTTATGAGTTTATAATTTTTCTGCTATTGCATTTTTTTTTATAATAGACTCTTGTATCTTCCCAACAACAGGTGTTAAGCTAACTGGCCTCCAGTTAAGTTTTTTTTGTCTGTCTCCTTTTTGGAATAAGAAGTAATTTAATAATCCTCTGGGGCTTCTCTAGAATCCAGGGATTCTTGGCAGATTAGTACCAGTGCACTGACTATCTCTGTAGCTATGTTCCTTAATGCCCTTTGTAGCTCATCAGGTCGAGGAGACATATTGGCCTTTAGCCCCAATAGGTTGCCCAGTAATAGCTATTGTGTTTATTTCCCCTCCAGTTTAGCTACTTCATTATTTAGTATGTATGGAATGCTGTTATTAGCTTCTACAGTGAAGACTGATGTCAAGTATTTTGTTTAACTTTTCTGCCATTTCTTGACTTCTATTGTTTTTATCCCCAACTTTGTTCTGTAAGGGCTCATTGTTCACTGTTACCCCTCTCCTCCTTTTTATATACTTTGAAGCTTTTACTGTCTGTGTGTTACTTGCTAGTTTGCCATCATAGTTTTATTTTCTCCATCTTTTATTAATTTTATCTTTCCAAAATCTGGCATAGTGGGCTGAATGGCCATTTGCAGCTCCTTCAGTGTGTGTGAACTTGCTTTAATTGAAACTTAAGTGCAAGTTGAGTTAAGTTAAGTTGCTTCTTATGGGACATTCTGATTAGCCTGACAGCTGAAGTGGGTGGTAATCCATTGCCATGGTGCTATTGATGGGCTTGCTGACACGCTGATGGAACTTCACACTCTGCCCCATATAATGCTAAAGAGTCAGAGCATCACTCGCCCTGTTAGATTACCTATGTTGGGAAGCTACAAGGGTTTAAACTGGTTTAAATTTGAGAATTGCTCAGTCTCTCGGGGTCCTGCAGTTCAGCTGCCAATGAATTTCTGGGCTTCAATAAATGGGGCACCTCTCTGCGGGAGACAGTGCTTTTCAAATCTAGTATTACTTATATAAATTTCTAAGTGCTTTGTGTTTGGAAGCACTTCAGCATGGTGATTAGTTTCTGCATTATCCATTACCCTGCAGATTACATTTTCTTTTCAATTATACAGAAAAATTAGGCCATCTCAACTAATTTATTTTTGGAGCCTGTACTATAATGCTTTACTTAAAAAAAGGGGAACTTTAACAATAGTGCTTTTTATTGGCCTAAGATTATAGTTACTTAAGATCTCACTGTGGTGAAATTAATCTTCCACCTTGTTACATGGTCTTGTTCCACCGAGAACTGAATTTGAATCCAGGCCATACTGATAAATGGCTTTCTGCATTACTTCAGGGATTCAAAGCAAACAGAGTTTGGCTGTGGAGAAGATCTATTGTAATGCAAAGAGAGCTCTTAGCTTGCATCTAACTCCAGCAATACTTAATAGTCAAATGTGAAAAGTGGAACAATGTTTCAATCAAAATAATGGTAACCTGCTGCTCTGACCTTGAATTGATTCCTCTCTTTTTTTTCTGCCCTGCCACCATAATTTGTTTAAAAATCCCTCCATTCTATTGTGTGTTAATTGTGTGGAGTGAGAATGTGGAGCTAGGTGATACAAAGGATATATAATGTTAGGCATGCAAGTGTTTTTATTTAAAAGTATTATAGCTCCCTAATCCGCATTATGGCAACAGAAATTCATGTTGAATCGTTCTAGTTTGATGTATTTGTGTGGAGAACACGAGGGGAGAAACAGTGGGCTGAAGACAAAGTTATTGAAATGTTTAATTTTTTTTTGTTCATTTGTGGGGTGTATGCGTCATTGCAAAACAAAAACACCGTTTTAAACTAGCTTTTTTCTCTGTTCACCAGGTATGGGATTCGTCCAGAGAATGTGATCCTGTACGGTCAGAGTATAGGCACAGTACCTACAGTGGATCTGGCTGCTCGATATGAATGTGCTGCAGTTGTGCTTCATTCTCCTTTGATGTCTGGTATGCGTGTTGCCTTTCCTGATACCAAGAAGACATACTGCTTCGATGCATTCCCCAAGTGAGTGGTTTTTCTTCTAATGTTCACAGCTCATTACAGACTGCTAGTGAGGTTAATGCTTAAAACCTTCCTTCAAATAGATTCCTCAGATTTTGTGTTAGAAAGCAGGGAGAGTGCTGATTCCTCTGGGGAATGGCCATGACCCAGCTGCGTAAGTGGGAATCATAAAGAGAGGGAGAACAATGATGGTAGGAGTCTTAAATGTGAGAGGTACAGTCAGGTATTCTGCAGCTGCAGATGTGATACCACTATGGGGTGCTGTCTCCCTTGGGCCAGGTTTAAGGATGTCACTGAATATCTTCAGGGTATTTTGATGGGGGTGAGCATTGTTCACATTATGAACAATGACAAAGGTAGATGAGATTCTGCAACAAGAATTTGGTGAACTAGATAGCAGGTTAAAAAGCAGGACCTCAAGGGTTTAATTTCTGGGTTACTCCTAATGCCATGTGCTTACAACTAGAGGATTCTGTGACTATATTCAAAGTGTGATACAATGGAACACAACAAGGTTAGATGGCATTTATTTTAATGTGAGACATTTTGCAGTAAGGCAGATGAGGTGAGGATGTTGACTGACCCATGAGAACATGATATCATTGCTATCAAGAGACATGGTTGAGGGAGGGACAGGATTGGCAGCTTGATATGGAATCTTTGAGTTACAAGGTTGGGTGTAAAAGAGGAGCTGAGATCACAATATTGGGCAAGGAGTCAATTATTGTAGTAAGGAGGGATAATATCTAGCTCCTTACCATATGATACCATATGATAGATAAACAAAAAGGGACATTCACTTTGCTGTGTGTGTATTATAGACCCCAAGTTAGTTAGAGAGATAACACTTAAAATGATGAATCTCAGAAATGTAGAAATGAAATGGTAATAATTGTTGAGGATTTCAATTTCCCCAATGTTAACTAGAACAAAGTGTAAAGGCTTAGAAGGCGTGGACTTCTTAATGTGTCCAAGAGAACTTTTTAAGCCAGCTCAGAGAAAGACTTAGAAGAGATGAGAGCAGTACTGCACCTAATTTTAGGGAACAATGTCAGGCAATCAAGGACAGTAGTGGGAGACTGTGTATTGAGTCGGAAGAGATAGGAGAGGTCTTGAACAAGTACTTCTCTTCAGTATTTACGAACGAGAGGGACCGTATTGTTGAAGAGGAGAGTGTGAAACAGACTGTTAAGCTAGAAGAGATACCTGTTAGGAAGGAAGATGTATTGGACATTTTGAACAACTTGAGGATAGACAAGTCCCCCGGGCCTGACGGGATATATCCTAGGATTATGTGGGAAGCAAGAGAGGAAATTGCAGTACCGTTGGCAATGATCTTCTCGTCTTCACTGGCAACGGGGGTGGTACCAGGGGACTGGAGAGTAGCGAATGTTGTGCCCCTGTTCAAAAAAGGGAATAGGGATAACCCCGGGAATTACAGGCCAGTTAGTCTTACTTCTGTGGTAGGCAAAGTAATGGAAAGGGTACTGAGGGATAGGATTTACGAGTATCTGGAAAGACACTGCTTGATTAGGGGCAGCCAGCATGGATTTGTGAAGGGTAGGTCTTGCCTTACAAGTCTTATTGAATTCTTCGAGGAAAGTCAGGAGGCATGGGATAGAGGGAAATTTGGCCAATTGGATAGAAAACTGGCTAACCGGTCGAAGGCAGAGTGGTGGTAGATGGTAAATAATCAGCCTGGAGCCCAGTTACAAGTGGAGTTCCGCAGGGATCAGTTCTGGGTCCTCTGCTATTTGTAATTTTTATTCATGACTTAGATGAGGGAGTCGAAGGGTGGGTCAGTAAATTTGCAGATGATACGAAGATAGGTGGAGTTGTGGACAGTGAGGAGGGCTGTTGTCGGCTGCAGAGGGACTTAGATATGATGCAGAGCTGGGCTGAGGAGTGGCAGATGGAGTTCAACCCTGCCAAGTGTGAGGTTGTCCATTTTGGAAGAACAAATAAGAATGCGGAATACAGGGTTAATGGTAGGGTTCTTAGTCAGGTGGAGGAACAGAGGGATCTTGGGGTCTATGTACATAGATCTTTGAAGGTTGCCACTCAGGTGGATAGAGTTTGTAAGAAGGCCTATGGAGTATTATCGTTCATTAGCAGAGGGATTGAATTCAAGAGTCGTGAAGTGATGTTGCAGCTGTACAGGACTTTGGTTAGGCCACAGTTGGAGTACTGTGTGCAGTTCTGGTCGCCTCACTTTAGGAAAGATGTGGAAGCTTTGGAGAGGGTGCAGAGAAGATTTACCAGGATGTTGCCTGGAATGGAGAATAGGTCGTACGAGGATAGGTTGAGAGTTCTCGGCCTTTTCTCGTTGGAACGGCGAAGGATGAGGGGTGACTTGATAGAGGTTTATAAGATGATCAGAGGAATAGATAGAGTAGACAGTCAGAAACTTTTTCCCCGGGTACAACAGAGTGTTACAAGGGGACATAAATTTAAGGTGAAGGGTGAAAGGTATAGGGGAGATGTCAGGGGTGGGTTCTTTACCCAGAGAGTAGTGGGGGCATGGAATGCGCTGCCTGTGGGAGTGGTAGAGTCAGAATCATTGGCGACCTTTAAGCGGCATTTGGATAGGTACATGGATGGGTGCTTAATCTAGGTTAGAAGTTCGGCACAACATCGTGGGCCGAAGGGCCTGTTCTGTGCTGTATTGTTCTATGTTCTATGTTCTAAGTAGTAAATATGGAAGTGAGGAAGCATCTCTGTGATAGTGACCATAATTCAGTAAAATTAAGGTAATTGTGGCTAAGAACAAAGGTTCTGAATTAGGTGAAGGCCAATTTTAATAATATAAGATGGGACCTGGCCAAAGTGAGCTGGGAGCAGCTACTTGCAGGGAAATCCACATCACAGTGGTGTGAGACATTCAAAATGGTAATTGTGAAAGTGCAGGGCCAAAACTGAAGGGTGGCATCAACAAGTCCAGAAAATGCTGAATGTCAAGAAATGTACAGGATTGGGAATAAAAGAAAAGGAATTAAAAGGAAATTTATTGTAGATACTGGAGGCTCAAACAGTGGATGTCCTAGAGAAGTATAGAAAGTACAATGGATTGTTTCAAGAAATTAGGAGAGTACAAAGGGGTTGTAAGAAAAAAAATTACACTGGCTAATGTTAAGTAAAATTGAAGCATTTTCCTATGTTAAGGGAAAGAGTAGGCCCATTAGAGACCAAAGTGGCAAACTGTGTGTGGAGCTGGAATATATAGTTGAGGTTTAAAATAAACACTTTGCATCTGTGTTCACTATAGAGAAGGATAATCCAGGTATAAAAATCAAAAAGGGTGATATACTTGAGTGATTTAACATGAGAGAGAATGAGTATTAGTGGTTTTAGCAGGTTTGGATAAATCCCCAAGCCCGGATGAGATGTATCTCAGGCTGCAGTGGGAGGCAACAGAGGTGACTGAAGGGGCTCCAATATTAATTTTCAGATCCTGTCTGGTTACAGGAGGAGTGCCAGAGGACTGGAGGACAGCTAATGTGCCATTATTCAAGAAGGTTGGTAGGGATAAACTATAGGCCAGCCTTAACATTTGTTGTCGAGAAACTGTTGGAAACAATTAAGGACAGAATTAATTTCCATCATGGCTAGGTAAGGATGTGAAAATGTCAATCAAATCTGATTGAATTTTTCAAGGCAAGTAGGTATACAGAGAATAGTGCTGCTGATGTAGAGTCCATGGGCTTCAGTAAGGCTTTTGACAAGATCTTGTGTGGCGGATTGGCTAAGAAGCTAAGAACTTGTGGGATCCAAGGCAATTTGGTAAATTGGATCAAAAATTGGTTTTGTTGCAGGAAACAGAGGGTGATTATTGAAGACTGGAATTTGTGGCTGGTCATATGTATCCAGTAGCGTTCCAAAGGGCTCAATACCTTGCTGTTTGTTGTGTACATAAATTATCTAGATATGAATGTAGGAGGTATGATCAGTAAATTCGCAGTTGACATGGAAATTTGTGTGTTAAATAGCGAGGAAGGAAGTCTTAGACTACACGATGATTAATAAAGGGGCTGATCAGATGACCTGAACAATGGAAATGGAATGTAATCCTGAACATTAAGAGATGATGCATTTTGGAGGGATAACAAGGCAAAGGAATGATAGGACCCGAGGAAATACAGAAGATCAGAGGGACCTTGGTATGCATGTCCACAGACCCTTGCAGCCAACAGGGCAGGTAGGTGGTTAAGCAAGCATATGAGATATGTGCCTTCATCAGTCAAGGCATTGAATACAAAGTCAAGGATGTTAGGATGGAGCTGTACACAATAATAATAAGGCTGCATCTTAAGTAGTGTGCAATTCTGATTACCACACTATTGAAGGATGTGATTGTACTAGGAGGGGTGCAGAAAGAGACTGACCAGATTGTTGCCTGAGCTGGAATAATTTAGATATGATGGGGGATCAGCTAGGCTGGGATTGTTTTCCTCTGAGCAGAGAAGACTGAGGGGTGGGGGGAATCTGACTGGGGTGTACAAAATTCTGATGGGGTAGATGGGTGGCACATTTTCTCCTCCTGGAGTCAGTAATCGAGGGCATAGTTAGAAGGTAAGGAGCAGGAATTTTGAGAAAAGCTATTTAGATGAACATTTGAAATGCGATTAAAGTACAAAACTTTGGGCTCTGTGCAGGAAAATGAGGCTGGAATAGATGGATGTTTGATGATCCATGTGGGGGGAGGCAGTGGCCTAGTGGTATTATCATGTAACTGTAAATTCAGAAACCCAGGTAATGTTCTGGGGAGCTGGGTTCGAATGCCGCTGTGGTAGAATTTGAATTCAATAAAAATCCGGAATTAAGAGATCTAACGATGGTGAACCCATTGCTGATTGTTAGAAAAAACCCATCTAGTTCACTAATGTCCTTTAGGGGAGGAAACTGCCATCCTTACTTAGTCTGGCCTGCATGTGACTCCTGACCCACAGCAATGCGGTTGACTCTTAAATGCCCTCTGGGACATTACAGATGGGTAATAAATGCTGGCCTAGCCAGCATCGTGCTCGTCCCACAAATGAAAGAAAAAAACACCATGGAACTAAGGACCTATTTCCATGCTATAGCAACTCTGACTCTACTTTTGTTACACTTGTCCTGGTCCAGTAATGCATGCTATATTTAGTAAGTATTCTGCAATGCAGCATAATGAGGTGGTTTTCTGTTTTCAATGAACCCCTAAAAGAACAACACTGTCAGTACTGCACTGGATGTCAGTATGGATTTTTAAAAAAATGTATAAATGCACATGGTCTTGAAGCAGGACTTGTACCAAAAACCTTCTGATTCCAAGTTGAGAGCACTAGACCATAAGACCATAAGACATAGGAGTGGAAGTAAGGCCATTCGGCCCATCGAGTCCACTCCGCCATTCAATCATGGCTGATGAGCATTTCAGCTCCACTTACCAGCATTCTCCCCGTAGCCCTTAATTCCTCTAGACAACAAGAACCTATCAATCTCGGCCTTGAAGACATTTAGCGTCCCGGCTTCCACTGCACTCCGTGGCAATGAATTCCACAGGCCCACCACTCTCTGGCTGAAGAAATGTCTCCGCATTTCTGTTCTGAAATGACCCCCTCTAATTCTAAGGCTGTGTCCACGGGTCCTAGTCTCCTTGCCTAACAGAAACAATTTTCTAGCATCCACCTTTTCAAAGCCATGTATTATTTTGTACGTCTCTATTAGATCTCCCCTTAATCTTCTAAACTCCAACGAATACAATCCCAGTATCCTCAGCCGTTCCTCATATGCTAGACCTGTCATTCCAGGGATCATCCGTGTGAATCTCCGCTGGACACGTTCCAGTGCCAGTATGTCCTTCCTGAGGTGTGGGGACCAAAACTGGACACAGTACTCCAAATGGGGCCTAACCAGAGCTTTATAAAGTCTTAGTAGCACAACGGTGCTTTTATATTCCAACCCTAACCAACCACTAGCATCTAATCTATGGCTCAATTGTATTATCCCGTCGGTGGAAATATCCACCAGTGTAATGATTAGTTTGCAGGTAACCTTGAGACTCTGTAACTCAGGATATCCTTCCTTCCTCACAGGATCGCTATCTCTCATTGTTGTTTTCCTGTGTTTTATTCCTGACGTTTTGGGAGATTAGGAATTTATTGCTAAAAGTCATTATGTCAAATTCAAATTGCTTCAAGTCTTGATTTTTTGCCTCCTTAGGCATGGTGTCCAGAATTCTGTGGGTGAGGTTCATATGGTTCATGTATAAATATTATATTTGCATGTGAAAGAGATGCAAAATGTAGTTTTAATGGCTGCATGGATCACACAAGATTTCACGTTTAGAGATATTTACTTTAGCAAACAGAATAAAAACATGAATTTGTAAACATCACTTTGCAGGCAAATCGTTTGTTCTTTAAGTTACAAAGCGGACGTTTTAACACAAGTGAGAAAATACCAGCTGCGGCTTTATTTTAGTGTCCTTTAGATTGACATTCAGTTCTCTCGTAATCAATCAAAATGATTCTTGGCTTCAAAGGATTTACTTCCAATGTGTGGAAGCATTTCACCCAAGAGCTGACATGTCTCAGTCTTCCTGGGCAACTTCTTCCTCTCACCTAATATTGCTCAACTTGTCTGGCCTGTTTTGCCTCCCTGCAAATTGAGTTTTTTTTCCAATCCAAGCGTGAGCTTTTGTTTTCATTCCAATGGGAGAAAGTGAGGACTGCAGATTCCAATGCAGACTTTTAGCCTCTAAGTTCGGTCATACTGTCTTGATTTAGGCCACCTCAGACCTGGGCACATCAACTGTCTGAGTGTTTTCAGGTGCATCTTGGAGATCCATCTTTAAATAACTCACATAGGTATTGTATCAAGGTGGAGATGCTGATTAGCGATTGTTGAAAACCCAGCACACACTTCACTAGGTGGACATTTTAAAGTTAAAATATTTTCACCCTTTTTTTTTGGGACTTTGGAGACTGTTTCCACTGTTAGCATTTCTCCAAGAGTAGTTTTGTTGCACCTTTCTTATCAATAAAACTCTCTAGTCTGCCTTTAGTCTCTTAGGAGTCAAACTACCCAGGCTAGCTGTCAGGCACCATATCATGTGACTGTTCTTTTTGTCTTAAAGACAGTTCCAAAATATATAATAATACCGACTTTGGATTCTTGAATTTGATACACCACTTAAACTAAGGCAGATGTCATCATTTCTAGAATTATGCTGATTTTTTAAAAAAGCATTTATTATTCAACACTTCTGAAGCATGATCCTGTATTTTACACTGCAAGAGCTGAATGTATAATATTGAATGAACCTCAAGGTTAACCTGATTAGTTTTCTATTCTGTTTTATTGGTGGTTTCTAGAAATAGCTGAATTAAGGGATTGTAAATGGGTGCTAAAGTAGAAATATCAAGGGTGTTGATATAAATTTTTGAGCTTTACCTTTCTAATAAAGTAAACCCACTCTCTACTTCACCATGGTATTCAATGAATCTAAATTTTAATTTCTTCTGACAGCATTGACAAGATTTCGAAAATAGCCTCTCCAGTGCTGGTCATCCATGGGACTGAAGATGAAGTAATCGACTTCTCACACGGGTTGGCATTGTATGAGCAATGTCAAAGGCCGGTAGAACCACTGTGGGTAGAGGGAGCTGGTCACAATGATGTGGAACTTTATGGACAGTATCTTGAAAGACTGAAGCAGTTTGTTTCTCAAGAACTGACAAATTCTTAAATGAAAGTTTAATATGCAGGGGCTTTTTTTTTGTTTTGCTTTTTTAAGAAAAACTCATGATTGCTTTCCATTTCTCATTGTTAAATCATATATGCAACTGTAGTCTAACTGAGAAAAGCCTTAAAGGGCTTTGCAAAAATCAAGTACTGCCCTTAGGATTATAGAAGTTTGTAAGCATAAAAATAGTGATAATTGCCAGTATTTTTACAAAATATATATAAAACTGGAGCATGTAGTCAGTTTGTCAAATTGGGGTGAGCCTAAAAGAAATACACTTCCCCATTCTTCTGTTCAGAAATGTCAAATTAATAATGTATAAAATAATTATGCACATTGTTGATTTGTGTATATTGCCAAATTGATTTGCATATCAATAAGGACGAGAATTAGATTGAATAGGCCTTCTGGAATGCATCTTAATAAATCAACTTCAATTTACATGTAAAGCAAAAAACTAATACTGGAAATCTGAATTTGAGAAACAAAATGCTGGAAGCTAATTTCAGCAGGTCTGGCAGAGTCTGTGGTGCAAGAAAAACCATTGATGTTTTTGATTGTAAATTTTTGTCGGAACCAGTTTTCAGTTTGGGATATAAAATCTTTAATCAAGGCATCCACATGTAAAATTAAATCCTTAAACAGGATTTTAGTAATATTTTTAAAAAATATTCAATTGAAATAGTTTAAATCTGAAGAGGGATGTTAATAAAATCGACACAATTTTCTTATGATCTGAGCTTTTGCAGGAAGGTGGCCAGATATTAATGTTTGAAAGCCATAGTGCATGCTGTGGTTTTTCAATTCAATAAAATGACTTGAATTTCCAACAGAGACATATGTAATGTAAATATAATGCAATACAAGTCGTGAGACGTGTAGCTACTGAATTATTCAATAACACTCCAGTTCCACACTTGACAGTGAAGTGGGAAGTATTCTGGGGAAGGGGGATGCTGGTGGACTTAGGGGCAGTATCTTGGCTTCAGAGTTGAAAGGACAAGAAGTTTTCATCCATTACACAAGGCTGATATCACCTAGCAAATTTGATGCAATCAAATATTGCAAGCAGCTTTCTGGATAAAGCTGGTCTTAAAAATTTCAACGCACGAGGATTTATTTCAAGTGTTGAATTTACTGGGATGCTAAACTGAAAAATTGTACATACAATTTGTTTTGCACACAATTTTGACAAATTTGTGGCCGCTCAGGTTTTGATTTTGTTTTGCTGATCATGTGAATAAACTCTGGTTTCAGATTACACATAATGTACTATATGTAAATGCAAGGGAGATACTTGTTTAAACATAGTTAACATCTGTGACTTGAAGGATGTTTTCATTTTTCTGTAAAAAACCTTTCATAATGAGGTGGTTTTATTTTCTCCCCATCTTTTTGAAGGTAGGATCAGGCAGACTGGAGAAGGATGCTAAATCATGTAGAATTGGACACTAATTAGAGGATGGTTTCAATGAAAAGCAACCAACACACTGTAATACAGCATTCTTTTCAGGTGTATTCCCCACATCCCCTTCCTCCCTTTAGTGTTGCATATGTTAAGCTTCCTGATAATCGTAGGGCCATGTGGAGTGAATACATTTAAATGGAGAATGCAAAGATTGATTTTTATTTCTTAAAATGAAGAACAGGCTTTAACACTATGTAACTCAAAGTAGCCTTACAGAATTGCAACTTTTTAAAATGTGAACGTGTAAATGCTTGTAATTCTTGTATTTGAATTTTTATGCTGATGTATAATCCCATATTTCTGTATATCATGACCAAGTGCTATTTAGCAGTCAGTTGTATGTTGCCTGTGGAATAATTGTACAAGTCCGATTTATACATTCAGTGTCAAATAAGGAGTGGCAAGCAGGCATTGCCAGCGTTGATGCAATGTGCTTTGTTCTAATAGTGCTATATTCTAAGCTTAGTACTTTAGGAGCCAACTGTTAAACTCTGCTGGGTCACCCATCTTTAAAGACTATGAAACAAGAGTTGGTACCTTCCACTATCTTAAACTTAGCATCCATTGCTATTGTATCCATTGTATTCCTTGACCTATGCCAATTCCACTCATTGCTGGAAAATATAGTATTCAGTCTTTGAACTGTTCTGACAGTGTGTAGAATTTGGCATGTTTCTAGTTGCAAAGAATTAACACCATCTGCAGTTTTGTGGTGCACATTATATTCTCATTTACAGACCTTTTGAGTTAAATCTGACATTCGTTGATAACCCAGCTAAAATAAATCAATCTTGCTCATTTCCAGTAAGTGTTCTGGAAGAAAAGCTCCCATTTGAAAATCAATTCTGGCTGTACAAACCCAGGGCAAACTTATCTGCCCAAATGGCAGCCGAATGTTGCTGACTGTACACACCTGGACCTCTGGTGCTGTTATTCAGCTACCCCAGTTTGTTACAATGGAAGAAAATCTCATTTGAGCTCATCTTCGAGGTTGGAAAGACCAAATCCCAAATGTCCCACACTCATCGTATCAATTACGACACTTATTCTGTCTTTCCAAGGGACTAGGTATATGTTGCTGCAATGTACAGACATCACTGTAAGATATTATGAAATCATTTCATTTTCAGTCATTTTGGACATTTCGAAAAGAGCAGTTACTGCTGGTGGCTTGTACGACCCAGACGTCTGAGAAACGGCAGCAGAGGTAAATAGGATGTTATAAAACAGATGAGTTATTTAGTGAGCTGGATAGCTTAAACTGCTGGGATAGCAGCAGTTGTAGTTACCAGCCTAAAACAGATAGGTGCCATATATTAAACCACTTTAAAAATGTGTGAAACCTGTGTTTTATGTAACCATTGTTTAAATGTGAGTTAAATGCAGTGGCCAGTGGAAAATTAAATTCTCTAGTCCTTTTTACCATAACTGACTACTGAGCAAATCAGATTTCCTTGTACCTCTTTCTTTTGCTTTTTTTCTGTTTTACCTGATGCGGGCAGATTGGTACTTTTTATTATTAGAGTTGAATTAAACTTTGACTTAAAACACACGAGTGTTACTGTATATCTTTTCCCCTTGATCTTAATGTTAACATCTGTTCAGATTATATCGTGTGGAGGGATGAGAGAAAGGAAATAAAGACTAATTTCAACATCTTGCAGGAATTAAGTTCGAAATTCTGTTGTGCAAAACGACTGATGTTTGGCTTGGAAATTGATGCCAGGAAGGAAAAATGTTCCTGTTTAGGTTTGCCTGTGTTGGGAACTGGTTTGCTGAGCAATAATGATGTTCAGTGTGAATTATGTCTCAATCAAATGGGGTTCACTTCTGCCCCACACATCTAGACCATTGAAAATGTTGACATTAGTGCCACACTGCTCAATTACCACAACTAGCAAAGTTAAAAATCACACAATACCAGGTAATAGTACAACAGGCTTATTTGGAAGCACTAGCTTTTGGAGCACTGCTCCTTCATCAGGTGGTTATGTGGTATAAGATCATAAGACACAGAATTTATAGCAAACGTTTACAGTGTGATGTAATTGAAATTATATATTGAAAGATCTGGTTTGTTTGTTAAGTCTGATCTTTTAGAATGAACATGTTGGTTTCAGTTCTTTCATATGTAAATCGCAGAATGTTTTTTTAAAGTTATATTCTCAAGTGAACTTTAACAATTGGTTATAGTCCAACAGGTTTATTTGGAAGTACTAGTTTATCAGGTGGTGAAGGAGCAGCGCTCCGAAAGCTAGTGCTTCCAAATCAACCTGTTGGACTATAACCTGGTGTTTTGTGATTTTTAACTTTGTACTCCCCAGTCCAACACCGGCATCTCCACATCATCACAACAAGCAAGGTTTTGAGGCACAGCACCCCTTGGTTGGAAATGTGCATGGCGAATATGATTGTTAAATTGAACATCTTCCTATTGCTCCTTCCTCCAGCTTCCCTGCTTGATATTTCCCACAATCGTGTGTGCACAGTAAGGTATTTTTCCCTGGATGTACAGTGTGGCTGTGGGGAAGGTCGCAGAATCAACTCTGTACCTAAAATGATTTCAAGGTTGGCAATATGTGGAAAATTTGAAGTTTACATTTTATTGCTTTAAAAAAAACACACACGGCCATAAAATGAATAATTATATTTTTACAAATAAACCTTGTTAAAAGTGGTAATGCTTTATAATCCCCATTTGTGAAGACCGTCCTGTTATTAAATCCACCATCTGGCTGTGATTATTTTCCATGCAATCTTTGCCACATGTGTTGATTATAAGTACAATTCTGTTCAACAGTTGATAGCATTCCAAAGAGCATACAGTACAGAAACAGCCTTTCAGTTCAACTGGTTGTGCATTCTACATGAGCGTCTTCCAAATCCACTCCATCTCACCATATCAAAAAGGCCCTGCTAACCTATCTATCTTTGATTCGTTGTAGACAACATTACTACCACTCTGCATAGGTGGTGAATGGAGATGGGTGGGATGCCAATCAAACAGGCTGCCCTGTCCTGAGTTTTGTTGATCTTTTTGACTGTCACTGGAGCTGCATTTCTTCCGACAGTTTGAGAATGTTCCATTACCCTTGTTCTTTGTAGATTACAGACAGACATTGGGAAGTCAGGTGGTGATTGGTGTTCTTAAATCTGAATTCCTGGCTTTTGACCTGCTGTTGGAGCCACAGTACTTTTAAAGCTTGTCCAATCTAATTTCCGGTTGAAGGTAACCCCTGCTCCCCCCCCAAAAAAAGGTGATGGTGAAATATTTGAAGGTGATAATGCCATTGAATATCAAAAGAAAATACCTAGATCCTGTTTTGGAGACATTCTGGCACTTGTGTGATGTGAATGTTACTTGCCACTTATCAGTAACATCTGAGTACTATCCAGGTCTCTTTTGGCATGGCTGCTTCATTAACTATATTCCCAATCCTAATCTTGTAATGGGCGGAAGTCATTAGTGAAGTGGCTAAAGATGTTTGGGCCCAGAGAACTTTCTGACAAAGTTGGGCTTTTGTTTAACAGTGATAGCATCCCTATCTTTGATCCAGGAGGCTTGGGTTCAAATCCCATCTCCAGAAGTGTCATAACATGCCTGAGAAGTTATTTAGAAAATATGTACCCTGAGCAACTTATGCAGCTAAGTCTGGGTCTGTGATAATTGGTTTCCACCAACCGCAACTATCTTCCTTTTATGTTAGAACTGACCACAATCCTGGAGATTTGTCTATGAATCCAATTAACTTTAATAGGGCTCCTTTGTGCTATGCTCAGTGAAATGCTGCTGTAGTGTTGAACTCTCACCTTGCTTGAGCCCTTTGACCATGTTTGGTCTGTAAGAATACAGTTTAGCATCTGGTGGTCCATATAAAGCCTAATGTAAAGATCAGTAAGCAGGTATTGGCTGTTCTATGCTGTTTGATAAGTGTTAAAATTGTGTTCCACAATTTTGCTGATGTATGGGAGTTAACTGCTGAGACAGTAATCAGCCAGATCAGATTTGCCCTTTTTTTTTGCAGACAAAATATACTTGGTTGTTTTACCATGTTGTAGGGTAGCTATCTAGATTGAAGCTATAATGGAGTAGCATAGTCAATTCTGGAGCACAAGTTTTCAGTACAAAGGGATTTTTTAAATTGTGGCTACAAACCTCTGCTTTATCCAATGCCTTCAGTAGTTTCTTGATATCGCGTGGAGTGAATGGAATTGGTTGCAGACTAGCAAAGATGGGAACTTCAGGAGGAGATAGATGGATCATCCCCCTCCAGTGCTTATGAAACAAAGTTTGATAGAAAGCTACATTAGAGGACACAAAAATGGTGTTCAAAACCATGGTGGCAAAGGTAGGTTTTAAGACATTGTAAGAGGTGAGCAAGGGTCCAGAAATTGACCCAAGAGTGTTGGGCCTTGACAGCTGGAGGTACAGCCTCCAATAATAGTGAGAGAAAATCATGGATATACAAGAGGTCAGATCTTAGAGGAGTGTGAAAATCAGTGGGTTCCCAGACTGGAGGGGATTACAAAGATGGAGAGGAGTGAGGTATATGAAGTTTGGATGAAAACTTTAAAATTGCCTCAAAGCTGGAGCAGGATGGATCATTTTTTAATTGCAGTTTAAAGTGTACATATTTACCAGATAGAAATACAACTGTTCGGCATCAGTGTTATATAAGATTCCAATAATAAAATGCTCATGAGAATTTGCTGAAAAAGCTCTTTTTGAAGTTTAATCTCAGGAGAATGGAATAGCAAAAGCAATTAATTATTGAGGTTAATAGTGACTTAAGAATTTATTTCACATATTTGACCCAGATTGCCTCAGATTCTTTCTCTATCTTCAAATAAACCAGAATGTTGTGTGAGTCTTGAAGTGTTGGAAACCCAACCCTTGTAATGTGTGCTTCCAGCTTGAGGAATTAATTCTTGGGAATCAAAGTTGGAATTTTACTGCTTGGAAGGACATTGTTATTAGAAATTAAATAAAATGGAATACCAAGGCAGAGAGGAAGTTTCTTGACTCTGGGATGTGATGATGGAGGTGAATGGCACTGGGGGGAGGGGAAGGGTGATGTTGCTTGAGAGCTTTTTTTTTAAAGTAACAGCAGGTGGCCAGGAAGATGAATGTAAAGATTCTGGTCCAGAGGACCTGGCAGCAGGGCCATAAGAAGTTTAATGTCTTTCCCTCAGGGATGGTTAAGGTCAGTGAATGGATCCACTGACCTCTCATGCTGTTCAATACCATGTTTCTATTGCTCAATTAACAGCATTCTGTGGCAATCAGGATTCACATACAACAGTCCTTGACATACTTTCCAGAAAGTGTATGGACACTCAGGTGTTTTTCCCCTGGCTATGCCACCCAGGCACTTCGTGACTGACTTATCTGGGAATTTGCAGATTGCTGCTTGACAATGCACCTTAGAGGGAACATTTGACTCTGACTCTGATGCCAGATGTCACTTCAACTTGCCCTTATACACATTCCTATGAAACTGAACCCAGCTCCTGCTGCTTCACACAAAGTCCAGCTCTGGCCGCCATATCACCCAGACAGTACAACACAATCACTGACGTTTCTCTGTTAAAAGTTACATACAGTTGGTTCTACTATAACATGGTAGTTCCATTCTTATAAGAAAATTGTGTAATAGCAGCACCATTTAAGCTAATGGGGCTGGAATCACATTATAACCAGAACGTGCTTTAAAAGTTCACGCTTTAGAAACGGTGTTCCCAATGCATCAATCGTTATAGTGAATTAGCATTGGTGAAATGTCTGTTTTATCAGAACGACTGTACTCTAGAGCACTGTAAAAGTTGTGGATGATAGGTACACCTGCATTTCCTGAGCCCCAAAGAGGAAATTGTTCTCTTTATGGACCTGACTCCTACCATAGCTGTTGGCATCTAACATTGTTGAGAATTGACGCCAGTGTATTACTAGGTGAAAGTGAGGTAATTAACGCTATTCACCTTATCTGGTCTGGCTTACATGTGACTTCACATTTCTTTAAAAAATCTCTCACTTCACACTCATCTTGCTATTTGGCACAATGTACAGCTAACTTTAGCACAGCATAGGGCAGTTTCTTTCATTTAACTTTTAATTTATTGTTGTTGCTCCTGGCATGCCCTCCTGCACTCTGCATTGACAGAAACTATGACATAGATCTTAACAGCGTCTGCTCAAGCTCCACATTCCTGTTCCAGTATTTGCATGGAGGAATAATTTGCTAAACTGCCAACCTTGCAACGATGCATAAAATCCAGGAACTTACCACAATACTTCCCAAAATATTCCTCAGATTTTGCTGTCATGCGTGTGGATGAATCACCTTCCTGCAAATTGGGTGGGGCTCTCTTCAATTAAAGCTTCATGTTTGAATCCCTTGAGCAACTGCACTCTTTTTAAAAAAGCCCTTCTTAAGATGTTGCTGTTGGCTCTAATGCCCGTCTCAAATTGCCCTTGTACTGTGTGGCCTGTGAGAACATTTCAAAGTCAACCACTTTGCTGTGGCTCTGGAGTCACGTGTGGGCCAGACGAGGTATGGATAGCAATTTCCCTTTCGAAAGCACATTAGTTAACCAGCTGAGTATTTATGACAATCAATAGTGGTTACATGGTCATCATTAGACTACTTTTAAAATTCAATTTAATTCACCTTTATTGAATTCAAAATTCACTATTTGCTATAATTGGATTTGAACCCACAACGCTAGAGGATTAGATGGAGTCACTAGAATATTAGTCCACTGATATTACCACTGTGTCATCCCTTAGTGATCCTAATACCTCTCAGTCAGAAGTTTATGGGTTAAAAGTTCAACTGCAGGACTGAAGTACAAAGGTCTGGTACGATACCTATAGAAGGCCTATGGAGTATTATCGTTCATTAGCAGAGGGATTGAATTCAAGAGTCGTGAAGTGATGTTGCAGCTGTACAGGACTTTGGTTAGGCCACAGTTGGAGTATTGTGTGCAGTTCTGGTCGCCTCACTTTAGGAAAGATGTGGAAGCTTTGGAGAGGGTGCAGAGAAGATTTACCAGGATGTTGCCTGGAATGGAGAGTAGGTCGTACGAGGATAGGTTGAGAGTTCTCGGCCTTTTCTCGTTGGAACGGCGAAGGATGAGGGGTGACTTGATAGAGGTTTATAAGATGATCAGAGGAATAGATAGAGTAGGCAGTCAGAAACTTTTTCCCAGGGTACAACAGAGTGTTACAAGGGGACATAAATTTAAGGTAAAGGGTGGAAGGTATAGGGGAGATGTCGGGGGGGGTTCTTTACCCAGAGAGTGGTGGGGGCATGGAATGCGCTGCCTGTGGGAGTGGTAGAGTCAGAATCATTGGCGACCTTTAAGCGGCATTTGGATAGGTACATGGATGGGTGCTTAATCTAGGATAGAAGTTCGGCACAACATCGTGGGCCGAAGGGCCTGTTCTGTGCTGTATTGTTCTATGTTCTATGATACTTTGAGTGCAGCAGTTTTGGAGGTGCTGTCTTTTCACTTTTTTTTCTCTCTGCAAAACACCTGAGTGGCCAGTGAACCTCTTGTTTATTTTTTTTGATCCCCTGTTTATTATTTTTTTTCTTCTTTTTCCTTTTTTTAGTGCTTATTTCTTCCCCAGCACCCATGGTGTGTGTGTGTAGATGTCAGACACAGTGAGACACAAAGTGCACTAATCTTTATTCAATTTCTACCACCAGGAAGAAAGGAAAACACCCGAGTGGCCAGTGACAAGCACTGCCCTTCACATCAAAGGGCAATGCTGTGTGATCAAAACAGTGAAGGGGAGGGTAGGGACTAAATCAAAATAGAGTTGGACGGGGAAATAATACACTCCACTCCCTGCGGCGCCCACCTCTCCCTGAACGACTCCAGGGTGTTGGTGGACACCGCGTACTCCTTCTCCAAGGACACCCGAGCTCTAAGTGCTGTCTTTTCATGGTGTGACCTTAAATTAAGGCCATCATTATCCTTATCCTCTTAAGTAGTATGAACGATTCCTGTCCTTTTGAAGAAGAGTAGGGAAGTTCTCGCTGCTCTCCTAACCCTGTTATTTATGCCTCAGTCAACCTTACAAATACAAACAATCTGATTATTATCACTTCCTTGTTTCCGAGAACGTTTTGTGCCCAAATTAGCTCCTATATTTCTTACATTATCGCTGTTTCAAAAAATGTTTTACTGGCTCCATTGGGACAAAGGGTCATCAATGCAAGTCTGTCTTTTCTCTCTAATCCCGAAAAAGAGACTGATAAATAATAAAAATGCACACATGCTACATATTAAATGGAATTAACCCATCTTCTTGCAACGGCCCCAGCCTCAATCTCAGGAATAGAGACAAAAAGAAACACTGCAGATACTGGAATCCAAGTTAGACAAGGAGGCTGGAAGAACACAGCAAGCCAAGCAACATCAGGAGGTGGAGAGCTCCAATGTGTATTCGCTGCTGCAAAGTAAAAATAAATATGGAAATAAATCTCTGCAGTGGGAGAAAGCTCTCAAACTTTATCACGAAGAAAATGGTGTACTGTAATAAGTTAGGTAAAACAAAATCTCAGACACACGATGGCAGTTGATAACTGAAATGTGTAAACCACCTGCAGCCCCGAAGAAGGGTTACACCTGAAATGTTGACTTCTCTACCTTCTGATGCTGCCTGGATTGCTGTGTTCTTCCAGCCTCCTGCTTGTCCACCTTAAATCTCAGGAATGTCTTGACTTCATGGCTCAATCTAAGAGTTGTTTCCATGCCAGGATCTCTGCTGAAGGCACACATGCCTAGGCCTTTCATTCAGAGGCAGAGGAGGAGTTGCTAAACATGACCCCTGCAGAGCAAATAGGAGTTCGCCACTGGTCAGAACTTAGAGCTGGAGCATATGCTGGTGAATGCACAGCACAAACATTCTGGCAGATGTATATAAAAGGTATTGAAAGAAAGTGTGTTGTTACTTTTGCTGTGTCTTATGCCTGCTAGGCATCTGGTGTTTTACTTGTTCTTGTGTGTTGGAAGACATCTAATATAAGGATATGAATTGTAGATCATTGAATTCCTACAGTGTGGAGACAGGCCATTTGGCCCAACAAGTTCACACTAGCTTTCCAAAGAGCATCCCACCCTTACTCACCCCCTACTCTCCATTTCCCATAGCTAATCCACCTAATATACACATCCCTGGACACCATGGACAATTTAACATGGCAAATCCACTTAACTTACATGTCTTCAGCCTGTGAGAAGAAACTAGTGCACCTGGAGGAAACCCATGAAGACCTGGGGAGAATGTGCAAACTCCTCTGTCACAGTAGCCCGAAACAGGAAGTGAACCAAAGTTCCAGGCACTGAGGCAGCCGTGTTAGCCACTGGGCTGCCCCCCCAGTGTTTACCAGATTGCAACATAGAAATATGAAGTTGCTATTAACAGCTTCTTTTACGAGAATTATCCATATTTCTCAAACACATTCCAGTTATCAACTGCCATCGTGTGTCTGAGATTTTGTTTTACCTAACTTATTACAGTACACTATTTTCTTCGTGATAAAGTTTGAGAGCTTTCCCCCACTGCAGAGATTTATTTCCATATTTATTTTTACTTTTCAGCAGCGAATACACATTGGAGGTGTCAGCTATGGCTCAGTGGACACCAATCTCAGCTCTTGATTTGCAAGGGTTGGACCCCAACTTGGCTTGGGTTAGTGTCAGGAAAAAGGGGGCGTTGGTAGAATGCTGCTTGTGTGATTGGAGGCCAGTGGTGTTCCACAAGTGTCAGTGCTGGGTCTTTTATTGTTTGTGATATTCAGAAATTATATAGATGAGAACCTGGAGGGGATGCTAAGTAAGTTGGCAGATTGGCTGGGTGGTTGATTCTAGGAGGATACACACGGATCGGTAGATGAGTGGCAGATGGAATTGAACCCGGATAAATGTGAGGTTGTACCCTTTGGAAGCAGTAACAAGACAAGGTAGTACTCGATGAATGACAGGACATGAGGAAGCTTGGAGGAAAAGAGGGAAGTTGGGTGCTTGTCCACAGATCTCTGAAGGTGGCTGGACAGGCTAATAGGGTAGTTAAGGCATACGGAGTGCTTGCCTTTATCAGACATAGCATGGATCATAGGAGCAGGGAGGTATGTTGGAGATATACAGAACTTTGGCGAGATCATAGCTGAAATACTGCATGTAGTTCTGGAAACCACACTATAGGAAAGACAGGGTTGCACTGGAGGGGACTGAAAGGAGATTCACCAGGATGTTGCCTGAGATGGAGCAGGTTAGCTATGAAGAAAGGCTGGATAGGCTCGGATTGTATTTTTTTAAAGCAGAAAATGTTGAAGGGGAATCTGATTGAGGTGAGTGGATAGAAAGCGGTTGTTCACTTTTGTTGAAGGTTCAAGAAAAAAAGGAGAATAGGATGAAAGACACGAGGTTTACAGGGAATTTGAGGAATATCTTTTTCACCCAGAATGTGGTGGGTTAGCTGAGGTGGGTAACTTCACAACTTTTTATAAGAACTTGGATGAGCACTTGGAGTCCCATAATATTCAAGGCTGTGAGCCCAGTGGGGGAATTGGAACAAGTGCATTCTGCAATTCTTAATGGAGATACTAACCTATTTAGGTGGGCTGTGAATGATGCCTTGTGTGTTCTGGACTATAATAAATTAGTGGATTGTAAGCTGTTGCAGTAAAACCAGCTATTTCTACAAATGTGATTTATCAGATTGCTGATGTAACTGGGAAAATCATTAATTACCTAACAAACTAGTACGTTTGTTATTTTTCTATGTACCTCTTCTAATACCAATGGACAAAGGTTAACACCACGCAATTATATTGCTGCAAGCAAGGGACAAACTTCAAGTGATATCGACAAGTTAGTACAAGTTTGTTCATGTGTGTTGTGCTTTCTTTTCTTTTTACATATGTTCTGTGTTTGAGAGGTTCCCAAAACTGTTCACCGTTGGTATTTTATCTCCTCACGTTGCCATAATTACTTATTATCTCAATTATTGTTGGATCGTCAGCAGGATGGCAGATGGTGAACAAGATGAGCCATGGTCATTATCCATATCGCAGTTCCTATGTTTTTGTTTTCAATAACAGCAGCCCTCAATCTGTAAATAAGATTTAGTTACGATACTTTAAAAAAGTATCTGGGTAGGTACATGATTAGGAAAGGTTTAAATGGATAAGGGCCAAGCACAGGGAAATGGGGTGAGTCTAGTTTGGGAGACATGGTCAGCATGGACGAGTTGGACTGAAGGGTCTGTTTTCATGCTGTAGGACTCCATGACTCTGGTTGTGCTTGATCTCTGCTCAAAGATTGCAACCAGGCTTGCCGGCTTTGGTTGAAAATATTCCCTGGAACTTCCATCTGGTGACCACTTGCCTCCAATCACTCCACTCAATCCTTTGTCTCCAAATTTTCTGGTGTTTTTTATGAAGACTAATAAGAGGTTATTGCCATCTGGAACACAGTCCCTGAAAAGGTTAATGAAAGCAGATTCAGTGAGAACTTTCAAAAGGGAACTCAGTAAGTAGTTGTTGGGGCTAACAAAAAAGCCATCTGGAAGGAACAGGAGGAAGTGCAAGTAAATTGGATCATTCTTTCAAAGAGATAGCACAGGCACAATGGACTGAACGACCCCCTTCTGTGTTTTATCATTCCACAATTCTGTGAAAGTCTGCCAAGTAATTAGAGGGGAAAAGAGAGAACAAGAGAATACATCTTTTTCCATGGTGCCTATTTGATTTTTCTCTTGGGTTTATTAACAGTAGTCACCTTGACATGCATCACTACTTCCTACAGACTCCAGAGCAATCCTGAACAGTTGCCAACCTTACTCCCCTACTGTCAGCCCCGGGAATTCCTCCACACACAGTTTGACAGATCCTAGGCTTGGCCCTTCCTGAGTGTTCTGGGAAAAAAAAAGCCTTTTCCTCTATCTGTTCCAACTTTCAGCCTTGATCCCAACCAATCTCCAGTCCCCTAGCTCACTTGCACAGCCCTGCCCATCCTGACTGTGCCATCAACTGCTGGCCCTGCACCAAGACTGTCCATGAGGAATATTGTTGGAACTTCATCAGTTTTCTTTTATGAAAAGGGCCTTACAAATTGGCAGCATTTAGAAAGACATTCAAAATTGTGATTATGATAAATGCAGTTGAATTGGAACTGTATTCAATTGAGATCTGTCTTCAACCAGCTGCATTATTAGTCCTGTGAAAATTTCAGTTCCATTTCAATCTTACCTTAACATTTTCCTTTGCTGTAGCCAATAGTTAACAAATCACATCTTCAGATCATAGAACAAAGAACAGTACAGTACAGGAACAAGCCATTCGGTCCACTATGATGCCTTTATAAACTAAAAACCTTTTACCTGTATGTGGTCTATACCCATCTATTCTCTGTCTATTCACACATGGTCAACATTTAAAAGGCATGTTGACAGAGACAATTAATCAGACAGTGAATAAAAATAATATTTGAGGATGTGAAATTTGCAACATAAGGCAATGTTGAGATGAGCAATATGAATGCATTTAAGGGGAAACTACATAGGCATAAGAGGGAGAAAAGAATATTCCTATAATAGCAGAGTCATTGAGTCTATAGTACAGAAACAGGCCCTTCAGCCTATCTTGACTATGCCAACCAACAAACACCAAAATATACCAATCCCATCTACCTGCACTTGGGCCATGGCCTACTCCACCCTGGCATTTTAAGACCTCGTCCAGAAATGTCTTAAATGTTGCGAGAATACATGCCTTCACCATCCTCTCAGGCAGTGTGTTCCTTATTTATACCACCCTCTGGGAACATAACACAATTTTCTGGCTATGGTGTTATGACGTTGTAACAAAGTTATTGGGCAACTGAAGTGAGATTCTCTGCCCCTGCGTGTGTATGGTTATGATACAAACACATGATGAATACTGAAAGAAATGGTACACAGGATGAGACCTATCCATCACTCAATTACTTTGGATAAAGCAAGTGAACTATTGTCACATGATGTAACTGAGTTTCAATTGATGAATCTTCAAGGGGTTAAATTAATGAATCCCCAGAATTTCCATCCACCCATATATCCTACATCAGCAGGTTTTTGGTTCTAATGTCCACAGTATTTTTTTCCCAAACTGATGGTTCTTCTTAAGGTCTGGACTCTTGTTTTCAAATCTGCCATTTTAAGATCTTTTTTTTTCTCTCTCTCACTCTCTTTCTCCGAATCATCCTGTGGCTCTGTTGTTCTCTCCTTTTCTTTTGCCTCCCCTTCCTATTAATCAATCCTGGTGCTTTATCTGTCACTTCAGTTATCTCTCCCAACTAAATCCTCTTCCTCGCAACAATCTCAACCACATCCTTTTCCTCCATTTACCTCAAACAATGACAGCTTTCCTAACTTCTTTTACAAGATATTTTGTTAGCTCATGAAAGACAAAATTAAAAGAACTCAAAAAATCACTTTCTCTGTACATTGACTTTAGCAACTTCAGGTTGTAGTATTTTTACATTTTGTCACTTTTGATCATAGAAATCCATGATCTTAAGAACTTAATTCCCAGCTTCTTCGGATCTTAGCCACTCCGACTATATCCTTCCCATTTTCCACGACTTTCTCCTAGTCACTTGGCCCCTTTTTAGAAGTTCTTTTCTTCACCTTTTTCTTCCTGATGGACTTCCCAAATTGTGATTTGCTGATCTCAGTTGGACTTTAAATATATATATTTGATAAAATGGTGGCATTCCATCATCATGTGAGAAAATTGTGTGTTGTGGCTATTTATCACTTGAGATTTTAGGGTGATTTTGATCAGTTCATAAAAATGTTCAAAGAAAATGAGACAAAAATACTTTCTCTCAAATGTCTTTCTGAACAGTGTCTTGGAGCTTGCTATTCAATTTCTGGAGACTCTGTCTGGCTTAATGTACAGCACCATATGTAAAAGAGTGTCTGTGAATCCCAGCACAGATTTCAAAGGCCTTGGAGTGGAACCACATTGGGATTCACAAGTTCATTCACAGTCTTCTGTGAGCAGTGGTAATAGTTAATTAGTGAGGAAAAGAATGACCAAATTGCACTTTAAATTCGCAACATTGTTAATGGTGTTGAGGTGATAGGTATTAACTGCAGCTTCACTTGTGTACTTATATATAGGAGCAGATTGAAACAGTGGTTATTGAGTTAGGCAGTGCATGTCTGTAATGTGATTCTCTCTCAATGAAATCTCATAAAGTTGTTACAATGAGACTCTAATTATTTCCTTCACTGCTTGGCTATTTAAAATAGAAAACCGTTACAACTAATTCTTAACTTACTTACATGGTCTGCTGTATTCTTTATTACTACTGTTTAATAAGGGTGGTAAAGACAAGCCAGGGAACTATAGACCAGTGAGCCTGACCTCAGTGGTGGGCAAGTTGTTGGAGGGAATCCTGAGGGACAGGATGTACATGTATTTGGAAAGGCAAGGACTATTAGGGATAGTCAACATGGTTTTGTGTGTGGGAAATCATGTCTCACAAACTTGATTGAGTTTTTTGAAGAAGTAACAAAGAAGATTGATGAGGGCAGAGTAGTAGATGTGATCTATATGGACGTCAGGTAAAAACGGCGATTTTCCTGCTCCTCGGATGCTGCCTGAACTGCTGTGCTTTTCCAGCACCACTCTAATCCAGAATCTATATGGACTTCAGTAAGGCGTTCGACAAGGTTCCCCATGGGAGACTGATTAGCAAGGTTTGATCTCACGGAATACAGGGAGAACTAGCTATTTGGATACAGAACTGGCTCAAAGGTAGAAGACAGAGGGTGGTGGTGGAGGTTTGTTTTTCAGACTGGAGGCCTGTGACCAGTGGAGTGCCACAAGGATCGGTGCTGGGTCCTCTACCTTTTGTCATTTACATAAATGATTTGGATGTGAGCATAAGGGGCACAGTTTGTAAGTTTGCAGATGACACCAAAATTGGAGGTGTAGTGGATAGCGAAGAGGGTTACCTCAGATTACAACAGGATCTGGACCAGATGGGCCAATGGGCTGAGAAGTGGCAGGTGTAATTTACTTCCAATAAATGCAAAGTGCTGCATTTTGGAAAAGCAAATCTTAGCAAGACTTATACACTTAATGGTAAGGTCCTAGGGAGTGTTGCTGAACAAAGAGACCTTGGAGTGCAGGTTCATAGCTCCTTGAAAGGGGAGTCACAGGTCGATAGGATAGTGAAGGCAGTGTTTGGTATGCTTTCTTTTATTGGCCAGAGTCTTGAGTTCAGGAGTTGGGAGGTCATGTTGAGGCTGTACAGGACATTGGTTAGATCACTGTTGGCATATTGCGTGCAATTCTGGTCTCCTTCCTATCGGAAAGATGCTGTGAAACTTGAAAGGGTTCAGAAAAGATTTACAAGGATGCTGGCAGGGTTGGAGGATTTGAGCTATAGGGAGAGGCTGAACAGGCTGGGGCTGTTTTCCCTGGAGCGTCGGAGGCTGACTGGTGACCTTATGGAGGTTTACAAAATTATGAGGGGCGTGGATAGGATAAATAGGCAAAGTCTTTTCCCTGGGATCAGGGAGTCCAGAACTAGAGGACATAGGTTTAGGGTGAGAGGGAAAGATATAAAAGAGACCTAAGGGGCAATTTGTCACACAGAGGGTGGTACAAGTATGGAATGAGCTGCCAGAGGACATGTTGCAGGTTGGTACAATTGCAACATTTAAGAGGCATTTGGATGGGTATATGAATAGGAAGGGTTTGGAGGGATATGGGCTGGGTGCTGGCAGGTGAGACTAGATTGGGTTGGGATATCTGGTCAACATGGATGGATTGGAACGAAGGGTCTGTTTCCATGCTGTACATCTGTATGACTCTATGACTCTCTATGTCTTGCATTTAAGTGGTGCTAATGGAACAATATCGCTCAAACAAAGGAAGATAACCCAATTAACCGACAGGTCGTTATGCAAAGGCATGGCAGCTTGATGCCAAAACTACAGTATTTGTGCTGCTTCACACAAAAAGAAAGAATTGCATTTACGTGGCAGTTTAATAAGCTCACGATCAGCCATAATTGTAAAGAATGGAAGAGCAGGCTGAATGAGCTATCTATCTGCTCCGGCTCCTATTTCTTGTTCTCGTATGTCTCAATGTGCTTTACAATCAATGAAGTACTTTTAAAGTGTGGTCACTATCATTATGTGCAGTAGCCAATTTCTGCAGCTCCCACATTGTGCAACATGATAATGATTTCCTTTTTGATGTTTGATTTAGAAATAAACAGTGATCAGACTATGAAGGAGAGCTCTCCTACTCTTTCCCAAATAGCATCAAGGTTTGTGAAGGTTTGTAGCTCAGGTTGAGGTTTAGGGTGTAGGTTTGTTCGCTGAGCTGTAGGTTTGATATCCAGACATTTCATTACCTGGCTAGGTAACATCTTCAGTGGCGACCTCCAAGTGAAGCAAAGCTGTTGTCTCCTGCTTTCTATTTATATCTTTCTCCTGGATGGGGTTCCTGGGGTTTGTGGTGATGTCATTTCCTGTTTGTTTTCTGAGGGATTGATAGATGGTATCTAGATCTATGTGTGTTTGTTTATGGCGTTGTGGTTGGAGTGCCAGGCCTCTAGGACTTCTCTCTGGCATGTCTTTGCTTAGCCTGTCCCAGGATAGATGTGTTGTCCCAGTCGAAATGGTGGGTTTTTTTTCATCCGTGTGTAGGGCTACGAGGGAGAGAGGGTCGTGTCTTTTTGTGGCTAGCTGACCCTCTCTCCCTCGTAGCCCTACACACGGATGAAAAAAAACCCACCATTTCGACTGGGATAACACATCTTATTCTGGGACAGGCTAAGCAAAGACATGCCAGAGAATTCCTAGAGGCCTGGCACTCCAACCATAATGCCATAAACAAACACACAGATCTAGATACCATCGATCAACCCCTCAGAAAACAAACAGGAAATGACATCACCACAAACCCCAGGAACCCCATGTAGGAGAAAGATATAGATAGAAAGCAGGAGACAACAGCTTCGCTTCACTTGGAGGTCGCCACTGATGATGTTACCTAGCCAGGTAATGAAACGTCTGGATATCAAACCTACAGCTCAGTGAGCAAACCTACACCCTAAATCTTTTGTATCTACCCAGATTTGCCCTCAGTTTAATGTCTCTTCTGAAAAAGAATGCACCTTTGACAGTGCAGCTTTTCATTGGGACTGCATCAGTATTATCTTGGACTTTGTGCACAAATCTCTGGCTTGACCTCTTGAACTCACAATGTTCTTCACAGAAATGAGAGAGAGCTACTGCCTGAGTTATTGCTGATTTCTTTTACTGATGACCAGCATTCATGCCTTCGCAAAGGCTGTAGGTTAGAAAACTCCCCTAATTTGGTTTCTGCTTAGTTCTGGTACTTCATGGCTCTATTAAGGTAATTAATTGCAGGACAACAATTGTGTGAAAAAAGTGTTTGTGGTCAATGTAAAGTGTTTACTTTGTGATTAGGAGGGGGGGGGGAAATGATTTGCAAGAGGAAGCATTAGTAAAATGCAGGACTCCATCCTGAGTAAGGTGCCCTGTCAGGGGAATGTTATCTGAAGTAAGATCCTGTTGACAGAAATCAGGAACAACATTGAATTATTCTTCTCCAGACCCAAGAGTGGGAGGACTACCGGACACTGTCTTTTCCCCTTTCCCTGTATAAAAAGCAGACAAAAACACCAAAGAAGAAGTTCTGCAGCTTGGATGGGAAGGAGTTGGGAAGATGGGAAGTGTTTATCCCGGCTGAAGTCAGACTTAGTTACATTCCAGGGAGTTCCAACAACAGAACATTAAGTGAGAAGAAGTAAAACAATGCTTTAAAGTGAAGGGCAAAAAAAATACAATTTTGATTTGTAGAGATTTGTTTCGAAAAAGTGAATTGCCGAGATTAAGTTGTTACCATTTAAACACAGGGGAAGTAAGTTGGAAGCCAAGACTGAACTCTTTCTGCTTTCTCCTGAGGAATGATCCATTCCATTCAAGTGCTCAAGTTAACAAGAACAAATTCTGAACAGTCCTCTCTGATCGAAAGGTAAGTCTTTGCAAAGCAAAGAAATTGTCTCTTGCTTCGACATAGGTCAAGACCTTCTGATTTAATTACATTTCATTTCTGAAAGCTTATTTATCTTTCAATTTGCCTGAAAAAATAGGAGATCTTAAACAAGTGTATTTTTATTACTGTTTTACTGTTTGAATTTGGCATTCCTTTGTCGCAATACTTTATGTGGCTCGGTATCAAATTGCTGTTTGATAACATTCCTGTGAAACCCTTTGGGACTTTTACAACATGAAAGGCACTATATAAAAGCACATTGGTGTTGAAAACATTAATCATAATTATTTAAAACTCTGCCTGTGTTTCTTTAGCAGGAAAATTGATTTCCACCCACATACATGTGGAATCCAGATTTTTTTCTCTCTGGTACCAATGAAGCCCACCCAAATTCAAAATCATGAACTAATGTAACTGACTCAATTCCCCCTGAGTCTCATTCTCTAACAGTAATAGGCCTTCCAGGAAACTGTTGGCAATGTTATCCATTGCCGTACAGATCCAGCCTTCTTAGCTTAGTTTATGAGATAAAGTTTATGAAAAATAACCTCGATATTTGTATTCTGAAATGACAGTAAAACTTGCTTTTCTCACATGGAATACGAGCTGGATCTTGAAACCAACAGGTCCAGCAGCAGATTTTCTCAATCCCCTAACTTTGTTTGACTTCAAGAACCAAAACCCAATTCAAACATAAGAAACATTGCCTGGTTTCAGACAAATAGTTTCAGACAGCTCCTTATGTGATATTACCTTGAAGGAAGTGTGGCACAGTATGACATCACAATACTGAAAGGGTTATGAGAATATGTTATAGGAAGGAGGTGTGTATTTTGTTGGATATAGAGGTGAAGGGGTGATCATATTGATATGTTTAAGGTGATTAAATAAACTGATAGGGAGAAATTATTTCCTCTGGGTGGGGAGAGCCGAGATGAAGGAGAGAAACCTCAAAATTAGGGCCAGGTCTTTTAGAAAGCCCTTTTCTCAGCGCTGAAAATTTGGAACTCAAAACATTCTTGAGATTCTGGGTTGAATTGGAAATGTCAATTTGTGGAATTGATAGATTCATATTACAAACAAAGGTTACAGTACCAAGCAGTGTGGATGGAGTTAATAAAGAAACCAGCCATCCTCCAACTGGGTGATGGAACAGGCTGGAAGGGCTGACTACTTTATTCCAATTACTATGTCTCTTTATTTGAATTATCTGATGCAGACATCATCCCAGTTCATCATTCATCAACTGTATTTTGTTTCTTTAAAGCAGGTGACAAGTCATTTCCTATGTTCCTATTTATCTGATCAGTGGCAGTAATGGAGCATAATTAGCTGTCAACAATGAAAAAGTGATAAGGTTAAGTAAGTCTACTTCCATTCCCTGGTCCTTTCGCTGTAAACCTGCAACATTTTCCACTTCAGATAATTATCAAAGTGCTTGAGAGCTTTGTGCTCCTCATTTTTGGGATTGTCCTGCATTCAGGATCGGGGGTGGAATCCTGCCTCATCAGCCTGGACTAGAAGAAAGCCTTTGACAGGATATTGCACAGCTATTGTGGGACATGCTTCCAAAATGGGCTTTGGGAAGGGAATCCACAATTGGATCCAACTGCTGTACAACAGCATCATTAGTGCAGTGTCAATCAATGGGTGGTAACCAAAAGCTGCTTGATCAGATCTGGAATCAGGCAGGGCTTCCCACACTCTCCTGCCTTGTTTGTGTGTTACATAAAACTTTCACCTGAGTCCATCAGGAAAGAGGAGAGCCTGAGAGGGGTGACTATTCCAGACAGTGGAGGCCTGCAGGTCCAAGCCTCCCTGTATATGGATGATGTCACCATTGTCTGCTCGGATCCACTGTCAGTGCACAGACAGTGAGCATCTGCAACCAACTCGAGAGTCAAGGTAAATCGAGGCAAGATCAAGGCCATATTCTTTGGGGATTGATCCTTTATCCCCTTCCCCCTCAGAACAGATTATCTGAAGGTGTTGGGTTTATGGTTTGGAACAGGGAATATGAGGAGTGTATCACCAAGGTGAGGCAGAAAGGTGGTCTTTTCGGAGGACCTCTCTCTCTCCATTGCAGGTAAAAAACCTGGTCGTCAGATGTGAGGTACTCTCTGTTGTTGTACGTGGTGTTGATTTGGCCCATCCCCAGAACCTGTACTGGTGCAGTCACCCAAGCCTTTTTCTACTTCATCTGGAAGTCTCAGATGGACCGTGTCTGCAGGGACACCATGTACAAAACTCTGGACGGGGGAGGTAGAGAACATACCCAACCCAACCCTCTTCCCAATGGACACCTTTGCGTGTAGCTGCATCAAGCTGTGCATAGACAATACGCAAACACGACGTGTCACTATGTACTGACATTCTACTGTCCCCAGTGGTGTGAAGGATGGGACTGGCCTCATCACCGTGAAATGCTCCAAGCAGTTAGACTGTTCTGTATCACCTCTCCTTCATGGAGAAACCTGCAAAGAATAAGCCTTTGACCACAAGTTAAAAACACCTTTGACCACATTTCCATCAGGAAATGGTCAGTATGTAGCATCCTCAAGATCCTGCCGGAGGAGAGGGTGGATCCTGTCAGGTTGTTCCCCGAGCAGACTGTCAAAGTCATTTGGCAGAAAGCTTCATCACCAGAACTTTCCAACAGGCACCGAGACATTGCTTGGTGGTGAGAAGGGCGCTACCCTCCTGTATGCCCGGACTCTGTGCCAACACACGCTGCCCTTGAAGAGGCTGCATGGGTATAGAGACTGTCACACATCTCCTTCTGGAATGTGCCTTTGCAAAGGAAGTCTGGAGAGAATGCATTGGTTTGTGTCGAGTTTCGTCCCAAGCAGCTCTGTGATGCGGGACTCTGTGTTCCACAGTCTGTTTCCCAGGACCCACACTGGGACAAACATAAATTGCACCTAGAAGACCATCAACTTGGTGAAAGATGTTCTTTGATGTGCCTAAGACTTGTTGGTCTTCAGAGCAGACCTTGACTGAGCGTTGAAGACTGGCACTTTCCAAGGTCCAGGACTATGTGCAGAGGGACACATTAAAGTTTGGGGCAACTGCCAAGATATAGTAGGGAAAGAACACTATCTAATGTCTTTCTGTCAAAGTACAATGGGATTCTGTTCAGTTATCGGACCCTCCCAGTACCTCAAATATATATAAAGTCTTATACCAGTGAGAAATGTCTTTTGTTTGTTTTGTTGGATAGAGTCAAACTCTCCATACGCTACTGTACAGGGTAGAACTACTTTAGTGACTATGTACATAAAGATATTTTTATGAATAATGTATATTTTTGAAATAAAGTCCAAGTGCCTACTGAAAGCCAATCAAATCTACTTCAACATCAGTGTCAGAAAATATATTCCAGATCTAACCATTTGCCGTATGAAACAACATTCCTCATATCATTAAGGATTCTTTTGTCAAACACCTTACGTCTGTGTCCTTGGGTTTTTGACATTGTTGCTAATGGCAACAGTTTCTCCCTATTTATTTCTGTTCAGGCTCCTTCTGGCTTTTGAATACCTCTGTCAAGTGACCTCTGAACATTATCTTTACTAAGTAGAATTCCCCATTTCAAGTTGAATCGCTGTTCTATAAATGCTCATCCTAATTTCCTTGTGCATCTGTTAATGCTGCAAAATGTCTCAAGGTGTTTCCCAGGAGTGTGACTACCCAGTAAAATTTAAAGCCGACCGCCATAAGGAGATATCAGAACCGATAATAGTTAACATTTAACACTTAGTTAATGTCTTTCTTCCTGTGGTTCAACACAGATATGAACTTAGCTCTTTCTTTTGGCCCTCTGCAGAAAGGGTGTTAAACCAGACTTGTTTAGTCCACTGTATTGCCGACGTTAAAAGATCTCATTTAATATGAAAGCAAAATATTGTGATTGCTGGAAATCTGAAATAAAAAAACAGAACATAGGTGGTATAGCTGACACTTCATTGCAAAAATGAGTGCACATTGATAAATTCACTGCTATTTAAGAAAACCAGGCTACAAAGCTTACCCGTCTTTAACATCATGTCATCTTAGAATCCTGTCTAAATGAGTGCTACTGTACTCCCAATGCCTTGTGTAGCCTAACATCATTTCATTGTTTATCATGGGAGCATAACACACCTGAAAGCCTCATATTGTAAAAAACCATGAAGAAGAAACAAACACAACCTGCCTTTATACTAACAGGAAGGAAGCACTTGCCTTATGACCAGTAACAAACTTACAGTTAAAATGTGGTCACTTCATTCAACTTATCTCTAATGGAACTGGGTGGGAATTAAGGTGTCTGTATTGTTGCATCTGATATTGCAGCACTCTATTATGCTGAAGGTGATGTTCCTCCTCAGAAAACTGCTACCAGTCTCTCAGCTCTTAAGCCTCCATCATATCCCATCTTTGCCGGCTCCAGTTACACAGAGCACAGCATGCTGGGATTATGCTGCACATTCTGTCTGTGGTGGAGGAGCTGGTGTAACACTGATGTAGCATGGTGGTGCAGTAAGTTGACTGACCACTGCTGACAGGATAGAGAAACTACCTTTGAGACTGTGCTAAAATGGAAGGCAAAGTAGACTAAAGTATTGTGAGCATTTAAGGTCTGTCTGTGGGGACAGAGTGTAAAAATATATGACTAGACAAGATGCTGGAAGCATCCAAATGGCACAGAGAAAGTGAACACTAAGGCAGCATGTGAGATGGCCCCTGGTCCAAGCCATGAGATGGTGCTTGTCCTTGTGCGCAAAGTGTCCTGGCAGCAGCATTGTAATTGAAGGTGCTGGTCTGTTCCAAAGTGCAGCACCCAAGTGAAGGACTCTGTTATAATTGAGTTGGCGATGTGTCATGCATTTGCAGTGATTCTGGTGCATTTCTGATGCCAACCTCTAGGATGGCAGTGTAGGTGGTCATTGCCCATGGACCGTAACCTGACATACCAGGGACACCTGTATAAGATAGGATTCCAAAGGAGGAAGTGGCAGGCTGGATTTGCCAGCAACTGGTTGTGACTTCCAAATAAAATTGTTACCATCTAGATTTTACCTGGTGCATATGAGGTTAGAAAACTACAAATCAATGAGACAAAATTAAGTTCTAGTAGAATGGTAATGCAATCAAATGGCCGCAAGTAAGCTTCTTGTCACACACTGGCCACATTATCCCCTCACTGTTCAAACGTTGAATGCAGGGTCAGACACTTTACTCAACGTAGAGAACCTAATTTTTCCAATCTTGCCATATTTTCCCGACTGGCTCGCCATTATCCACACTGCTCAAGGGCTGGGAAGATTATGCCCAGAGTTACTATTTGATTTCAACATGACACTTGTTTGTCAATAAAGAGAGGTCGAAATGTGTTGGGTTTCTGCTGTTTGAAAAAGGGAGGAGGGTCAGATGGAAGAAAAGGGAAAGTTCTGGGTAGGTTCGAGGGAGCATGAGATTAAATGACAAAGACGTCAAGGAACAAAAGGCAAAGGGGATGTCAATGGTGTGGTAAAGAAACAAGGCATTGATGTACAGTAAGTGTTAATGGTAGAACAAAGGACAGCTTTGTCTGAAGCAAAAAACATGGGGAAAAAGATACAAAGTGGTACTTGGCAAAGAAAAACAAAATGGAGGACAGAGTTCATGGCCTGAACTTGTTGCTTACATTGTTGAATACAGTAGATCTTAAAATCTAAAGATATACCTATTCCTGTATGTTTTGAAATGACTTACTTACATAAGTGATCTTAGTTGTTTACTTCAAAGCTGCTTTACTCAAAGAAATCTTCCAGACTTGAATATGTTTGAATCTTTTAAAGAGTTGGCTTTATTAACCATATCATAAATAATGATTCCTTCTGTTTATTTTGATCATGCTGATGCTGCTCCACTCAGTTATTTCTTATTGATGATACCCAGATATTTGCAGTAGAGGACAAGCTATGCTTGCTGTTCATGGCATTTTGAATCCATCCTTTTTATTTTCAAAAGACTCGTGGCTTCAAGGTAGAAGGGAATTTGATTAGTCACCCATAACTTCCCATGTTGTGACAAAGGTTGGTCAAAGATTTTTCTTCAAGAGGGGGGAGACTTGGGGAAGGGAAAGAGGTGGAGAGGTTTAAGGAGAGAATTCCAGAATTTTGTGCCCAGGCTGTGTTAGAAGATGATGGCGAAATGAAATTCGGGAACGCACAAGTGTAAAGACTCTCAAACACACGACAGCTAACATCTCGATGATTTATGCAGAAACTAACAATCACGTACAAACCTTTTTCACCCATGCCGCCCAAAGTGTCCTCAAAAAGTTCTATTTTTTTCTCTTCCCTCCTGCACTGTCTTACAGTAGTCACTGGTTCTGAAAATAAGGTGCAGTGAGTCTGCTCGGCAATGGTGTCCCTTGGCCCTGGAGGTTTGGGAGCCCTGACGCCGGGGAGCTTGTGTCTAGATAGGCCAGACATTCTGACGCAAGTTGGCCCTTCTCAGCTTCCAGCTCCAAGGGTCGGCGTGGTGGGGGGGTGGGGGGGAAGCAGTAAGGGTGGAGGTGGAGGGTCTGACCACTTGTACAGTATCCTGACTGGAAACTGCTGAGGGGCTTGTATGTGGATCCACGTCTGCCTGGGTAGCTCCTGGCGTTGCCCTGTCTCCTTATGAGGATGGGGTACCTAAACTGGGGTTAGGTTTCCATGTGTCCCTGTCAGTCCTGAGGGTGATGAAGTGCAGGTTTGTGTACCTTTCCAGCAGCCCCCCAAGGGTCGGGTCAGTGTCTGTATGCAGGTTCTCGCTCCCTCTCTCTGTGGAGTCAGGCAGATGGTAGCAGGATTAGCTGCACTGGGAAATGAGGACACTGCATCCCAGTTGTTTCTCTGCTACTGCCATTCCTCGCTGTACATGAAATCACTGATAGCCAACATCACAGAGTACTCTCTTGCCTGGGGCTGAGCAGTTGCCAGTTTTCCAGCAGTCCTCTGAGAGACAACAGTCTGGATTGTGTCCCCCTGGGCCATCCAAAGAGCTGTCACACTGAGGTGCTCACCAGATTGTGTACTCTCACACTCTATTTAAGGTTCCCACCTTAAGGTGTCAGTATTTGAGGTGGGACAGGCAGGAGCTGCCTTGCTGATGCTTCATCTGAGGCCTCGATTCTCTTTGTCCTCAGAGACCAAGGAAGGATCTTCAGGTGGGGCCAGGCAAGCCTTTGCAGAGGTTGAGGGTGGGCCAGGGAAATCCTGCAAGATGAAAGGAGGAGAGAAGACATCATGACAAGAGGCTAGAAATGGTATGTAATGTTTGAGAGTGACAGTGGGGTTCACATGAGAGTTGCTGTGAAATGAAGCGTGACACTTGTGTGTTTCACGGGACATGGATGCTTCTGCATCTCCTCAGGAATGGTCCTAGTGTTCTCTGAGGGCCAGATTGTCTCCTCATTGGGAGTGAGGACATGGATGTTGGCCGCAGCTCCACCTGTATACACATTCATTGTCCTATCGTGGGTGTTCTCCTGTAATGAACAAAAATGCAATACAGGGAGAACTAGCCATTTGGATGCAGAACTAGCTCAAAGGTAGAAGGTGGTGGTGGGTTGCTTTTCAGACTGGAGGCCTGTGACCAGTGGTGTGCCACAAGGATCGGTGCTGGGTCCACTACTTTTGTTATTTACATAAATGGAGGTTATTTATAAGTTTGCCGATGACACCAAAATTGGAAATGTAGTTGACAGCGAAGAAGGTTACCTCAGAGTACACTGGGATCTTGACCAGATGGGCCAGTGGGCTGAGGAGTGGCAGATGGAGTTTAATTTGGATAAATGTGAGGTGCTGCATTTTGAAAAGGCAAAATCAGAGTAGGAATTATATACTTAATGGTAAGGTGCTGGGGAGTGTCGCTGAACAAAGAGACTTTGGAGTGCAGGTTTATAGGTCCTTGGAGGAGGCTGGTACAATTACAATATTTAAAAGGGATCTGGATGGGTATATGAACAGGAAGGGTTTAGAAGGATATGGGGCCAAGTGTGGGCAAATAGGACTAGATTAGTTTAGGATATCTGGTCGACATGGACAATTTGGACCGAAGGGTCTGTTTCGATGCTGTTTCCCTCTCTGACTCTATTTACAATCTTTACTCTATTTACAATGTTTACTCTATATGTTGGCTCTAGCTTCAAACTTCCCAGTACCTTATACAGTTTGTGTACTCAGGCTGAACACTACCCACAGCCATAGAGAGATTGCAAAATGAGGATGAGAAGCCAAGGTATTGCCTCTCTTCTGCATGGATTATTGAAAGGCAATTAGGAATGTATAAACTGGTCAAATGTTTTTGTTTGCAACCACAGCCAGCATTGTCCTGGTTACTATTCGGCTGACACCTTCTGCACCATCCTAGGTTGATCAAGACAAACAGGGGGGATTTCCCAAACAAAATGGTGGAAAGGACCCAGCCATCAGTGAGCTTGGAAGCCACTCTGATTGACCATATTCTGGGAGGTACCATCACTGACAGAAAACAGAGAGTGGACATAAATGGAGCTTTCTCCAGGTCTATTGCTGATGATACAAAACCAGGCAGGATCGTGAGTGGTGAGGAGGAGGCAAGGAGGCTTCAAAGTAATTTAGACAAGTTGAGCGAGTGGACAAACACATGGGAGATGCAGGACAATGTGTCTAAATGTGAAGTTATACACTATTAAATACTGTTAAAATGGTGATATATGAGGAAATGTAAAGGGATTTGGGTGTCCTAGTTTACCAGTCAACTGGTGTAGCAAGCAATTACAAAGGCAAATGGAATAGAAGATTAGACTCAATAATCAGGACCATGAAAGTGGTATTGATTGTTGTAAAACCATATCTGGTTCACTAACATCCTAACAGAGGTGAGGTGAGAGTGTCTGCCCTTGACATTGAGGTCACATTTGACGGAGTGTGGTATCAAGGACCCCAGCAATACTGGAGTCATTAGGAGAAAACTATGTAGTGGTTGGAGTCATGCTTGGCATAAAGCAAGATGGTTGTGGTTGTTGGAGGTCAGTCATCTCAGCTCCAGGACATCACTGCAGGAGTTCCTTAGGTTAGTGTCCTAGGCCCAACCATCATCAGCTGCTTCATCAATGATCTTCCCTTTATTAGAAGGTTACAAGAGGGGATGTTTAATGATTGCAGAATCTAACCATTGCTACAAGACATTCAATGGCAAGTAACAGGTAATAGTCCAACAGGTTTATTTGGAAGTACTAGTTTTCAGAGTGCTGTTCCTTCATCAGGTGGTTGTGGAGTGTAAGATTGTAAGACACAGAATTTAAAGCAAAACGTTTGCTATAAATTCTGTGTCTTGTGATCTTATACTCCACAACCACCTGATTAAGGAGCAGCCCTCCGAAAGCTAGTGCTTCCAAATAAACGTGTTGAACTATAACCTGGTGTTGTGTGATTTTTAACTTTGTACACCCCAGTCCAACACCGGCATCTCCAAATAATGGCATTAACATTACTGAATACCACACCATCAACATTCTGGGGCTTATCATCAACCACAAAATGAACTGAACTAACCACATAAATACTGTTGGTACAAGTACAAGTCAGAGGCTAGGAGTCCGAGCAGTGAGTAGCTCACCTCCTTACTCTCCAAAGCCTGTCTGACTTCTATAAGGTGGAAACGTGTGATGCTGGAAAAGCACAACATATCAGGCAGCATCCGAGGAGTAGGAAAATTGATATTTCAGGCAAAGGGCCTTCATCAGGAATATCCTAGAATGAAGGGTTTATGCCTGAAATGTCGATTCTCATGCTGCTTAGATGCTGCCTGACCTGCTGTGCTTTTCCAGCACCACACTTTTCAACTCTGATCTCCAGCATCTGCAGTCCTCACTTTTTTCTGGTCTTCTACAAGGCACAAGTCAAGATTGTGATGGAACATTCCTCTGTTTCCTGGATAGTGCAGCTTCAATCACATTCAAGATTATTGACACCACCCAAATCAAAGCAGCCTGCTTGATTAGCACCATATTTACAGACATCCCTTCCCTCCACCATCAATGCTCAGTAGCAGCAGTATACACTATCTACAAGATGCACTGCAAAAAGTCATCAATGCTCCTTGGACAGAACGTCCCAAATGCCTAAGCACTTACACCCAGAAAGGCAAAGGCAGCAGATACATAGGAACACCATCACCTGTAAAATCCTCTGATATGGAAATATATTGCTGTTCCTACTATATCATTTGGGTCAAAATCCTTGAATTCTCTCCAATAGCGTTTACTTAGATCAAATCAATTGCAGGAGACCAGCTCTCCATCACATTCTCAAAGGTAACTAAGGATGGGCAATAAATGCTGGCCCAGTCAACAATTCCCACATCCCGTGAGTGAATCTTTTAAATCCTTTAGGGAATGAAATCTACCATTAAACATGATCTGAGCTACATGTGACTTCAGACCTGCAAAAAAAAAAGGTTAAGTGCTAAGTGTCCTTTGAACTTGTTGAGCTCACCACTCAGTTTGAAGGTAACTATGGATTGACAATAAATATTGACCTTTTCAGTAACACCCTTGCCTCATGAAGGAACAAATTAAAAAAAAACCCTCCTAGAAACAGCAATGTGACAATCACCAGGTTATGCTTTACAGACATTTAGGTTTAGGGCTAAATATTGGCCAGGACACAGGGAAGAAATCCCTAACCATCTTCAATTAAGGTTATGGGATCTTTCATCTCCAGTTGAGAGGACAGATGGGACATTGCATCCATAAGACAGCACCTCTGATAATGGGAGCAATAGCCAAGATTTTGTGCTATTGACTTGCTAGCTCTGATTTGGAAGGTTCTTGTTGTAATTTCCATACCAACACTCGAGGACAAACGTGAATGCTGTGGAGTAGGATTGCTGCATTGCCATCTTTCAGTTTCTGTGTTAATAGAGCTCCGTCCCCCTCCTTGGATTGATTCTCAACCTGTATCGTGGCATTAGGAGCACAACTTCCATTGTCATCAAGTCCTAGTGTGGGACTTGAACCCAAAGCCTCCAGGTTTAGAAACAGGCAACAGAACCCACTACACTAACATGTCCTCCAAAACATCAAGCTGTACTGGCATTGGAAGCTGTCCAGAGAAAGTTCATGTGGTATGGAGGGACTGTTTTATAAGGAGAAGTTGAGTAGGTTGGGCCTGTACTCATTGAAATATCGAAGAATGTAAGGTGACCTTATTGAAACATACAATATCCTTAGAAGACTTGACAGGGTAGATACAGAAAGGCTGTTTCCCCTTTTGGGACAGTCTAGAACCAGAGGATATAATCTCAGAATAAAGGATTGTATATTTGAGAGAAAGAGAGAGAGGAAGAGGAATTTCTTCTGTCAGATGGTAGTGAGTCAGTGGAATTTCTCCAAAGGGAGCTGTTGAGGCTGGGTCATGAAGTATATTCAAGGATGGACAGCATTAACCAGTAAGGAAATCAAAAGTTTTGTTTTTAAATCATAAGCGGGATGTGGGCATTGCTGGCTGGGTCAGCATTCATTGCCCTTCAGAAGGAGGATTATGGAGAAAAGGCAGAAAAGTGTGGTTTAGGATTATTAGATCAGCCATGACCTCATTAAGTGACAGAGCGGGTTGAATGGTCTATTTCTGCTCCTTTCGCTTCATTGGCTGCGAGGCTTTAGAGAGGTGTAGTATTTGTGACGGCTACTATATAAATGCAACTCTTTCACATCTAGTTTTTACAGTTGTTTTAAATAAACTAAACCGACTTTGTTGAAAATTTCAACTAAAAAGCAATTGGAAATAATAAAATTCACATTTTCGAGACGGCCGCACAAAATGGGGTAAAGGGAAGATGTGTGAACAAGGCTGGTTTTCTTTAGATCTCCATTAGAGGTCGTCTATTACACACTTGTAGTTGTAAAGCTGAAGAGGGGAAAAAGACATTTACAACTCTTTAGAGAGAGAGAGAGAGAGAGAGAAAGTTGATGACGCTGGAGTAAAACTCCACCTTATTCCTGTCGCCGATTTAACCCAATCTGAGCACCATTCACTTCCTTTTTTTTCTGAGCACCGTCGCTGATTCAGTGAGTGGAGCAGGAAAGGAAGCTTTGGGGGGGGTTTCCTTGCGAATGGAAAGCTGCTGAGACACAACGGGGAGCAGGGCTTTAGGCTTCAGCTTGTAATGTAGTCGCTGCAAATAACAGCATCAGAGACGGTCCAGTCCCCAAGTCAGCAGTGGGCAAGATGCTACAAGCGATGTCCCAACCATGATGACTGCTAACTCCTTGGACACCCCGTAACATTCATCTCCTGCGTCTGCCTGTTTTTTTTTGTTTAAACAGCTGTACGTTATAAAACAAAAGGTAAGGAATATTGCTCCCATCGCTGAATAACTTCGCTCAGGGTGTTGTTTTTTTTCCCAAATGGGTTTGCTTCACAGATACAAGGTAGGAGCCAGGACCTCTTCCTGTGCAGAAGGAGGGTCGTTCTTTTTAATAAGTGAGAGTAAAGACCGGCTTCTCGCTCCCAGAATGAGGCCGGGCTGTAAGGAGGATAGTTCTGAAGCTTAAGGAAGCCCACGTTTAATTCCTCTTCACTAAACCCCTATTGTTCCTTCTCAGCTGTAATGTTGCCCATCCCCCCCATCCATTGACAATCTGACAAGTCATTCAACAACTAGAGAAACACTTAGTGGCAGCCAGGGTCAGACACTGATTTCGTGTCATTGGCTGGAAGAGAGTGATAAGGAAGATTTAAAAAACACACACACACAATAGTTGCTAGAATCTGGAATTCAATGGAAGCAAGTTTCAATGGTTACTTTCAAAAGAGCTTTGGATGTTTGCAAGCTATAGGGAAAGGGCAAGTAAGTGAATTTGAGACAACTCTGGATAAAGTGTCCTGATCTTGCAGTGTTGGCTCTGCCTCCATTAGTAGCACACTTGCCTATCAGTCAAAATATTTTTGATTCCAGTCCCAGGGCAGTGCTGAGAATGTGCACTGGGACGGGAACCAAATGCACTGTGAGAATGGTGTAAAAATGAGCCTTACCCCGCTTGCATTCCCAGAATTCCAGCATGCTATTTTGAAAAAGGACAGGGAAAATTCTCCCCAGTAACCCGGCCAATTTTTGCCCCTTCACCAGTATCTCAAAAACAATGTAATTAGCACAATGCCATTTATGGGATCTTTCTGTGCACAGAGGGTGCCCGCCCCAGTTCCTAGACTAAACTATTTTGACACCCTGAGATTGGAAAAATGCTGTATGAATGCTGAGAGCAGTTGGTGGAGCTGATACATTTGTGTGCTAACCCAAGGGAGGGGTAAGGATGGAAGTGTGGTTTTTAAAAGGGGTTCCTGCTCACTGTCCAATGAGATCTGTGTGAGTGTGGCAGTTGGAGGAGAACAAGATCAGGGCCGGTTGTGATAATTAAAACAGAGCATGCTGGAAATCATCCAGTTGTGCAGCCTGTGTGGAGAGAGAAGGACAATTGATGCATCATTCAATAATCTTTCATCAGATGTGATAATGTCCAGCACTGAAATATTGTTTAGAGACTCAGTCAAAGAATGACCATGTTTTTTAGTAAGCTCTAAATGAGGTGAAGATATAAACATGTAATTCATTGTAGAAAGCAGAACTTCATTTAAATGTTTTGAAGATAAAAAGATAAGCAAATCTAACTGGTATCAAATATCTTGAATGATATAATTGTCCATATCTCTCTCAGTTAGAAACTTAAGAATTGCATTAGCTGAATATTTGGATTCAGTGTCACTGGACACTCCTGCCCGTTGTCTCTATTCCATAAGGTTGGGAGTGAGTGATGATGCAAGTAAAACAAGTAACGACAACATATGACAATCATAAATAATTTAAGAAAATAATGTGCATTGAGTGTCTAGAGTATCTTGACAGATCATGACAATGAAACTTCATATTTCATGGCCTGTTCATTATAATCTCACACATGGTCCCATGCACACTGTTTCTACCTTGTGGTAAGAAGCTTGAATTAAAATCACTGACACAAAGTCCATTACAATGGAACAAGATGATTGCTTTAACAAGTGACATGTGAATTAACAGAATATAACTTCAAGTGTATGTTGATCTGTTATGCAAACCTTTTATTTTATAAACTGGAAGGTATACAGCATTCCATTATAACCAGTTGGTGGACTAAATTTACTTTCTGTGTGAGCAAACTCGTGCAATTATTTAAACTTAATCTTTTCAGAGTTTTTAATCTGTTCCTTCTCTCCCGTGCTCTCGCTGTCTGTCACTGTTTCTACTCCAAGCTTCTGCTGGCTGCCTCCCCCAGATTGACTCAAACACCAGAGCCTTGACCTCTGACCCTACCTCAGCTTTTTCACTCTTTCTCTCATGTCAGTGATTATTCCTTAAGCAATCAAAGGGACCTGCTGTTTACCTCCTGGGTATTGATTCCTGTGGTCCTCACATGAATGAAGCCAATCTCAACATTAAATGAATGAGTGTATTAACAAATTTAGCTGTGAATATATAAGGTGCAGGTGAGGCCATATGTACTGTGTGCAATTTTGGTCTCCTTCCTTGAAAGTATATAACAACATTGGAGACAAGGTTCATTTAACTGAAATCTGGGATAGGGCATGGTTATCTTAAGACAAAAGATTGAACAGGTTAGGTCTGTTTGTCCAAGCTTTTGGTCACTTGTTTAAAGTCTCCCTTACTAGTTATGGTGTTAAATTTTGTATGAGATTGCTCTGTGCTATAAATTCTACACAACTGCAGATTTGTTATTGTTAGCATCAGCAACTTGAGTTAAATGTTTCCTATGTCGAATAGTCAATAAGGTTAAAATATAACATATCATCTAGGTTCTTTACCAGAAGATGTGGTTTCTATTTAGGTTATATTCCCTACAGTATGGAAACAGGCCCTTTGGCCCAACAAGTCCACATCAATCCTCCGAAGAGTAACCCACCCAGACCCATTCCCCTACTCTGTATTTATGCCTGACTAATGCATCTAACATTATGGGCAATTTTTTAGCATGGTCAATTCACCTAACCTGCACATCTTTGGACTGTGGGAGGAAACCCACACAGGAGAATGTGCAAACTCCACACAGTCGGCTGAGGTTGGAATTGAACCAGGGTCTCTGCTGCTGTGAGGCAGCAGTGCTAACCACTGAGCCACCATGCCACCCCAAACAACAATGTTCTGTACACAACAGATCAAGGGATTAATTAGGCATGTCTGAAATGGGTGGGGTGGATGGTAAATGAAGGGCTGGTTAGCAGTGGCTTATGTGTACCCCTTGCATCAACTGATCAGTGCAGGAAATCTTGTAATCTCTATTTGCCATTTGTTAGGGAAAGAGTTTCCATTTACTTACAATAACTGCTGGGTATTTTTTCTGTCTATCTTTTCATACAGTCTCCATTACTGAGTTTGAGTAACGGGCTTCCACTGGATGAGTCTCTGTTTATCAGGAAAGGCCAACAAATGGTTTGACATAGCCTTTTGCAGGGACTTCTGCTGTTCCTACCATCTGCCAGTCAGTGCATAGGAAAGATTTAAGGTTGAAAGTCAACCTGTGTGGCTATATTACAAATGTATCCTCTATGGTCAACAAGTCCTAACATGGGACTTGAGCCCAGAGTTCTCTAGCCTAGAAGTATGGATGCAAGAGTTTCTGCATGGCTACCAATCGGCTTTATTAAATATTTCTCTTCAATTTTCTATTAACTCCTTCTGTATGCTGAGTTAAGGAAACAACGATATCTGGCCCTTGAGCTCTGTTAAATAACCAGTATTATATTTTAGGCCCACACTTTGCCTGTGAGACATTTTTCTTAATTTAACCTATTTTCTAATCAATCTGTTCAGCGATGTTATTATACACCTCTGGATCAGGTGGCACTTGAACCTGAGTCTCTCAGTCCAGGGTTAGGGACACTACCACTGCACCACATGTGAGACTTTATAATAAGTATGTTGCAGAGTATTTGTCCACTGCTCGTTAGAGTGGGCAGGCAGGCAAGATGTGCTGCTGTTTCTCCTGCCTCATCTGAGATAAGCTAATATTGTAGATGGTCCAATGAATCTGAAGCAGAGCTACTGTACAGAGTTGAACCTATTTACCCAAGGAAGGATCATAGAATCATAAAATCCCTACAGTGTGGAAACAGCTTTTTTGGCCCAACAAGTCCACACCGACCCTCCAAAGAATAACCCATACCCATTCCTCTACATTTACCCCTGACTAATCCACCTGACCTACACATCCTTGAACACTATGGGCAATTTAGCATGGCCAGTTCATTCAATCTGCACATCTTTGGATTGTGGGAGGAAACCAGGGCACTTGGAGGAAACCCACACAGACACTGGGAGAATGTGCGAACTCCACACTGACGGTCTCCTTAGACTGGGATTGAACCCCAGTCCCTGGTGCTATGAGGTAGCAGTGCTAACCAGTGAGCCACCATGCCACTGATCTTCAGCGCCATCAGTAAATTCCCAGTTAGCTAGAACATAGGACTAGGAGGAGGCCATTTAACCCCTCGAATCTGTCCTGCACCATGGATCTGTGACTTAACTCCAATATCATTTAATATCTTTGGTCAGCAGGAATCCATCCATCATAGATTTCAAATAAATAAAGGAGATCTGGAATCAAGTGCCGTTTGCAGAAAAGAGTTCCAAAATGCTTTTGTGTGTAGAAGTGTTTGCTAATTTATCCTTCACTAAAGTTGGAAGAAAATCCAAACAGGAGAAAATGAGGACTGCAGATGCTGGAAATCAGAATTGAGACTGTGGTGCTGGAAAAGCACAGTAGTTCAGGCTGCATCCGAGGAGCAGGAGGATCGACGTTTCAGGCATAAGCCCTTCATCAGGAATGCCCGCAACATCAATTCTTCTGTTCCTCGGATGCTGCCTGACCTGCTGTGCTTTTCTACACTCTCGACAGAAAATCCAAACAGGATGTTATCAATGCATTTTGAATTTTTAATGAACCTTTTGGCCTTTTTCTTGCTCTCAACGCAGTTGGGATACAGTTCTGTGATTCACTATTTTGCATTGTTTTCTTGACCTAGGGTCATCTTAGTACCAGAAGGGAAGGTAACTTATTGTGATTAATAGCTGGGAAACTTCTTGCAGTACTCTTGGTCAAAGCTAAATGACACACTGTAGTTCTAGAAATAGATAATATGAATAATTCATTAGCTACTCTTGACCACATTCAAGCCCACTTGTCATAATTTGACGGTATTATGCAAGTGATATCTCAAGAGTTGAAGTTCAAATATTTGGTTAGTTAGATATTGGGATGTTTTCATCTTTGGGAAAATTACAGTATAACAAATTAACACTTTCATTATCTCTTGCACATTACAGATTTGTTTCTCCATTATTAGAATCATGCATAGCAGAAAAAAATGTTCTCTAGAAGTGCTGCCCATTAGTCTCACCATCCCCATCATCCTGCAAATTTTCCCTTTTGGAAGTTATTATTGAATTTGCTTCGACTACCCTTTCAGGTAGAATGTGCTGGATAATTCAAAGTAACTATTAATTTGACTAGAATTAAGAATAATTCAGTCAAAACTGATTCTCTCTTAGATTTGTGGATTTGTAATGCAGCTTTCTGAGGCCCTAGTATTCCCTTCCAAGCTTCTATTTCTCTCTGCCTTCACATCTCTTCTTAAAGCCTTTGTCTTTGACCAAGTTTTTGGTTACCATGCTAGCATCACATGTGTATCTTGGTATCACATGTTTTGTGGTAATGTTCCTGTGAACGGTGGCTCAGTGGTTAGCACTGCTGCCTCACAGTGCCAGGGAGCCTGGTTAGATTCTCGTCTCGGATGACTGTGCAGAGTTTGCACATTCTCCCTGTGTCTGTGTGGGCTTCCTCCAGGTGCTCTGGTTTCTTCCCACAGTCACAAAGATGTGCAGGTCATGTGAATTGGCCATGCTAAATTGTCCATAGTGTTAGGTGCATTAGTCAGAGGAAAATGGGTCTGGGTGGGTTACTCTTCGGAGGGTCGATGTGGACTTGTTCGGCCAACGGACCTGTTTCCACATTGTAGGGAATCTAATCTAAAACCTGCCTTTGGGATGTTCTAACATGTTAAAGTTGCTGTTTAAATGCAATTTGTTGTGCGAAGGAATCTGATGGATTGTATTTTCACTTTGTCTTTTTTTCCAACAACATCATTGATAAAAACTTAAAAGTATGTTACATGACCACACAAAATTTGATATTACATAAATTGTAAACTAAATTGGTTTCTGCCAATATTTAAGCTGTTTACTAGATTCATAATTACAATGAATATTTGCAAGGTTAACTTTGTGTTAGATGTGCAGCCCAGCGGGTTTTACCCAGTTTCCCCTGTATTATAGCTGAAAGGCCTTAGATGGTGGTCTTTTCCCACTGCACCATTGCTGTGCTGCCCCTAAATTTAATATATCCTTTATCAAGTATCTTGGGCAGATCAAAAAACATTTTTTACCGAGTTGATGATCCCTCAGCCATGGTTGACATTTGTCTCAGTGTGTGTCCCTTGGAACAGGCTAGGGAGAACTGAGTCCTCTGTCAAGAAACTGCTTAGGATAGCCTGTGACAAAATGTATTGAATTATTTCCATACTTTCATTGCAAAGACGTGTTCAAGAGGAGAAGGGCGACAGTCTGTAGGATGAACAGTATTGATGGACCAAAAGATTTTTGTGTATTCTCCCATAACTGTTTCTGTGAAAGTAATAACTTGGCGGTGAAGTTGATTTGCAGTATTGTGAAAGATATAGCAATCAGAAATGAGCATGTTGCTAATGATGCATTTTCCAAGAATACGTTATCTGATCTGAAGTTCTAGATAACCAACCTGCAATTAGAATGAAACAGTGCAGAAGAAGGTAATTGACTAATCATGCCTGTAATGGTCTTTGAAGTAGATATCCAGTCAGACCCACTCCCTTGCTCTTTCCCCATAGGCTTGCAAAATGTTTCCATTGAGTATTTATCTAATCGCTTTTGGAACTTACTGTTGCATCTGCTTCCACCACCCTTTCAGGCATTGCATTCCAGACTATCGTAACTCCGTGCATAAAAACCATTCTCATTTCCACTCTGGTTCTTCCGCCAGTTGCCTTTTAATTTGTGATGTCTGACTAGTGAAGCTCCTAGGAGAAAGTGAGGACTGCAGACCCTGGAGATCAGAGTCAAAGAGTGTGGTGCTGGAAAAGCACAGCCGGTCAGGCAGCAACTGAGGAGCAGGAGAGTCGATGTTTCGAGCATTAGCCCTTCACCAGGAATGAGGCGTGGCTGAAAGATAAATGGGAGAGGCGTGAGGCTGGGGGGAAGGTAGTTGGGAATGTGGTAGATAGATGAAGGTTGGGGTGAAGGTGATAGGTTGGAGGGGAGGGTGGAGTGGATAGGTGGGAAGGAAGATGGGCAGGTAGGCCAGTTCAAGAAGGTTGAAGCTCCTGCGAGTGGAAACCGTTCTTCCTTAATTAGTCTGTCAAATCTCCTTGTGCTTCTGAACATCTCTTTTTGGCCATTACCCTTTTCAGGAGTATTGAGATTTGCAGTTGAAATGGTGAAAGTTCGCGGAATGAAAGTTAATGCCAAAAAGATGAAAGTTATGGAGGTTGGATAGCTGGGACAGGCTGTAGTTCCAAGGGAGCTTCTTGTGAGAAGATGATTACAAATTTTGTTTTTTTGAAAACTAGTATAGCTATAGCAAAGGATGCATTCTCCAAACTTAAAAAATTGCTCAGCATAGAAGTGAGGTGAAGTCTTGAGGAAAACATTGTCCTGTGGTGTTTCATTTGTATGGAGCTGGGAAATGGACCTTGCCAACAGCAGATATCCAAAGACCACAACATAGTGAGATGTGGATGTGGTGAAGGATGGAGTTGGTCTTTTCGAGAGAACACAAGGACGATAAAGAAATTCTCAGACTGGTGAAGAAGAAAAGATTGTTGGTGAATATCATCAACGAAGGAAATAGTGTTGGATTAGTTATATTCTAAGACTTGACAAATCAGTGAAGGAGGTAACTGAAGGAAAATTAAAAGATGTCGAGAAAGGGGGAGAAAGAGATTAGGGTTTGATAACTTGAAATTGAAATTAGGATCACTGAATAAATGGAGGGAATAGCACAAAACTATGGGGTGTGGTGAAATGAGCAGACTGATCCTGATGGATCATAATGAGAACAAACTCAGCGTCACTAGTCTCTGCATGAAATTGATTTCAACATTTCAGAGGGAGAGAGAGAGATCCTTTCTTTTCTTTATTGCCTTTGTAGTTATTTTAAAAACTATTATGTTTCAAACTTTGAAAGACCATCAATCAGAAGTATTAAATCTGATTCCTTTTCCTTAGAGGCTGATTGACCTCCAGAGTATTTTGAGCATTTTCTGTTTTTACTTTGCTCTGTACTTTTGCAGCATGCCGTGCAGCATACAGCGATAGTTTTTCCAAAATGATGTTATTATTTTTGGGTGGTTGTGCTCATGTCTATCTTAGTTCACTACTGTAGGCACTCGTTAGCAGACATCAGCTGACAGTTTGAGAGTGATCTTTCCACCCGTTTGCTGTGAAAAAATAAGCTTGAGTCTCATCTATCTTGTCATTTTGAACCATGGCTGAAGGCCATATGTTGAAATGTAGGAACATATCCTTTCAATTTGTGAAACAACAGAGTGCTGGAATTCCAAAATGAGTTGGCATTTATTGTGAGTGGCAGCTTTTATCGAATCAATGTATTGCTGCTGCCCTTCAGGAACAATGCCAGGTCTTGAGAGAGGGTGCATGGGATGTTCACTGGAATGGTCCTGTGGAGAGGGACGTGGATTGTGTGGCAAAGCAGGAATTGTTTTCCTTACAGCCAAGTGTAGAAGCGTTAGTGAGGGGGTTTTAATAGAATAAATGGCATGAATCTGTTTCACTGGTAGGAGGTTGGTGAGTAGACCGCAGGATTTCAGTGTGATGAGAAAGGAGTGACTTTCAAAAGGCAATTGAATAAATATTTGAAGGAGAAGTAATGCAATGATATAGGAAAGGATTGTGGATGGACTGGGTAGCTGATTCAAAGAGACACCACATTAGGCCGAATGACATCTTTCTGTACTGTCTGAGTCAATATTCATAGCCTGGAAGTGTTACAGTCATACAGGATGAAAACAGATCCTTCAGCCCAACTCATCCATATTGATCGTGTTTCCTAAACTGAACTGTCCCGTTCTCTATTTTGATGTCCATGATTTCGACAAGAATTTTCTGATACTGCACACTAGTAAATCAGGGCAGAAATTAATCGAAGGAACCACACAACATTGTGGTTTAGTTGGTTAAAGCATCTGTCTAGTAAATAAGAGATCCTAGGTTCAAATCCTAACGGTCCCTATACTTCATTTTAAGGGGCGGCACATGGGCTCAGTAGTTAGCATTGCTGCCTCACAGCACCAGGAACCTGGGTTCAATTCCACCCTTGGGCGACTGGCACTTTTGCCCCTGCGTGGGTTTCCTCTGGGTGCTCTGGTTGCTTCCCACTGTCCAAAGCTGTGTAGGTTAGCAGGATTGGCCATGCTAAATTGCTCTGTACTCTCCAGGGATGTGGAGGTTAGTTGGACTATCCATGGAAAATGCAAGGCCACAGGGATAGGGTAGGAGTTGGGTCATGGTAGGATGCTCTTTGGAGGGACAGTATGGACTTGATAGGCAGAATGGCCAGCTTCCACACGACAGGAATTCTATGATTCTGAACAGGTTAGATGAAAAAGAGCTGGAGGAGGCTGGTGTGGAGGATAAGGTGACACTATCAACATTCCAGGGTTTATCATTGACTGGTAATTAAGCTGGACCAACCACATAAATACTGCGTTTACAAGGAGGGGTGAGAGGTCAAGAATTCCATGGTAACTCCACAATGCCTATCAACTCTCTACAAAGCACAAATCAGGGATGTGATGTACTCAAAGATTTTAAGCTTTGAGAAAGTGTGTTCGCTGAAGATTACCAAGATTACTTATTATTGCCACCAAAAGATTTGACCTGTGGTTTACTGGAGGAATCTCAGTAGATTTGCAGCTGACAGCTGAAGTCGCTGAAGGATTTATGGAACCCCTTGGGTTGAAAGCAGAAAGAGGCAGTAATTATCGAAGTGCTGTTTTCAGTGAAGTGGATTGCAAAGGGAAGGGAGTGTCTGGTGACTGACAATAGCTTCTGATCATTAAAGGGAATACAACCTGGAGGCATCAAAGAAAACTGCTACCATGCAAAACTGGCTTGATGTGTTGGCTAAAGCAGAGGTTTTTGTCAGTGTGTTTGTGTAGGTGTGTGATCTGATGAAAATACACTGTTTCTTTTTATGAATAGTTTTCAGTCGATTGCATTGTGATGTGTTGGAGCAGGCCGTACATTTTCCACTCTGTAGGCAGAAATTCTGCATTGGAAATCAGCAAACAATAAGACGATTGTTTTAGTTTGATTTCCAAATGATGCTCTTCATAAAGTTACTGTCCTCGTGAGTAAACATAATTTGTGTGACTTTTAACTTGCACCCTATGAAGTTTGCCATCCACAGTTTAAACTTGTGAAGTGAGTGCCACATGTTTTAATTTTCATTCACTGTATCAATGTGCAATGAAACAGAATTTGATTTCCACTGCATCTCTCTCGCCAAACTAAATTGGCAAAAGATATTTCCATTTGTAGCTAAGACCAAAACTAGGTCATAAGACAGTCACTAATAAACTGAAGTGATTAAGAGAAACTCCTTTACTCAGGGCATGGTGTGAATGTGGAACTTGCTAATATAGGGAATTAAAGTCGAGATTAGAGTGGTGCTGGAAAAGCACAACCGGTCAGGCAGCATCCAAGGAGCAGGAAAATCGATGTTTCGGGCAAAAGCCTTTGATTTGCTGAGGCAAATAGGAGAGAGGCATTTAAAGGGAAGCTCAAAATACCTGAGGGGGAAGTGAATAGAAGGATATGCTGATCGGTTTAGATGAAGAATGGACAGAGGAGACTAATGTGGAGTAAAAATAATGACTGCAGATGCTGGAAACCAGATTCTGGATTAGTGGTGCTGGGAGAGCACAGCAGTTCAGGCAGCATCCAAGGAGCAGCGAAATCGACGTTTCGAGCAAAAGCCCTTCATCAGGAAAGGGCTTTTGCCCAAAACGTCGATTTTGCTGCTCCTTGGATGCTGCCTGAACTGCTGTGCTCTTCCAGCACCACTAATCCATAATGTGGAGTAAAGGCCAGCACTATTGACATGCGAGGGATTACCATTAACCAGGAACTGAAATAGACCGGACACACACATACTGCAACTACAACATCAGGTTAAAGGTTAAGAATTCTGCAGTGAGTAACTCTCCTCCCTACCCCCCAGTGCCAGTTGGCCTTCCACAAGGCATAAGTCAGCAGTGTGATGGAATACTCCTCACCTGCCTGAATGGGTGCAGTTCCAATAATACCCAAGCTGTTTGACACCATTCAGGACAAAGCAGACTGTTTGGGTTGCACCCCATCCATCACCTTCAATTTCACTCCCCTTGCCATAGATGCACAGTGGCAGCAGTGTCTACCATCTCCAAGGTGAACGGCAGCAACCCGGTAAGGCTCCTTTGACAGCAGCTGCTAATCCTGCAGTCCCTATCATCTCGAAGGAAAAAGGGCAACACATACATGGAAGCACCACCACCTGCAACCTTGAGTTTAAGTTTGATTTATTGTTGTCATGTATACTGAGATACAGTGAGAAGTATTGTTTTGTGTGCAATACAGGCAAAGCGTACCATATAAAGTGCATTAGGGTAGCAGAACAGAGTGTAGAATATAATGTTGCAGTCACAGAGAAGGTGCAGAGAGAGATCAGAGTTAACATTTGAGAGGATGCACGGTGGCACAGTGGTTAGCACTGCTGCCTCACAGCGCCAGAGACCTGGGTTCAATTCCCGCCTCGGGCGACTGACTGTGTGGAGTTTGCACGTTCTCCCCGTGTCTGCGTGGGTTTCCTCTGGGTGCTCTGGTTTCCTCCCACAGTCCAAAGATGTGCAGATCAGGTGAATTGGCCATGCTAAATTGCCCGTAGTGTTAGGTAAGGGGTAGATGTAGGGGTATGGGTGGGTTGCGCTTCCGTGGGGCAGTGTGGACTTGTTGGGCCGAAGGGCCTGTTTCCACACTGTAAGTAATCTAATCTAAGGACCATTCAAAAGTCGATAACAGTGGGGAAAAAGCTGTTCTTGAATCTGTTCATGTTTTCAAGCTTTTATATCTTTTGCCTGACAGAAGAGTGTGAAAGAGATTATAACTGGCGTGGGAGGGGTTGGTTGCTTTCCTGAGGCAGCGAGAAGTATAGATGAAGTCAGTGGGTGAAAGGCTGGTGTGCGTAACGATCTGGGCTGTTCTCATGACTCTGTTGTTTCTTACGGTCTTGGGAAGAGCAGTTGCTATATCACTCTGTGCTGCATCCAGATAGGGTGCTTTCTAAGGTGCATCTATACAAATTGGTAAGAATTGATCTGGGCATGCCACATTTCCTTAGCCACCTGAGGAAGTAGCGAAGTTCTTGTGCTTTCTTGATCATTGTGTCGACCATGGTGGAGAAGGACAGATTGTTGGTGATCCTGAACTATATCCCTGTTCCTTTGCTGACACTGATTCAGATTCTGGTACTGTCTTCCAGACAGTACTATAGGTGTTCTGGCAACCTGGGTAGTGCAATGTTTTAAGAGGGCAATTAAGAGAGCAATAAACGTTAACCCACTCAAGGTCAACCACAGTCCATGAGTTAATAATTTAAAAAAATAGTTGAATACAGTAAATCATAGAATCCCTACAATGTGGACTCAGGCCATTCAGCTCACTGTGTTCACACCAACCTTCCGAAGAGCATCCCACCCAGACCCACTCTCTTACCCTATAACCCTGCATTTCCAATGGCCAGTCCACACATCCCTGGACACTAGGGGGCAATTTAGCATGCCAGTCCACCTAACCTGCACATCTTTGGGCTGTGAGAGGAAACCCACACAGACACAGGGAGAATGTGTAAACTCCACAGAGGCCAAGGGTGGAATCGAACCCAGATCCCTGGTACTGTGAGGCAGCGATACTGACCACTGAGCTATAGATATAGATATATAAGTAGATATACAGCTTTTAAAAACATAAGAGATAGTCATTCATAAGCCAAATACGTTCTGAATTATACAACCAGGTAAACTTTAAAACTGGAGTTAAAAATTACACAACACCAGGTTATAGTCCAACAGGTTTAATTGGAAGCACACTAGCTTTCGGAGCGTCGCTCCTTCATCAGGTGGAAACTGTTTTAAATATTCAACATTTAATTTAAGATGGTGTAAAGGATGAAAGAATCTTTGCTGTTGGGTAGAATTTCTGTTTGTCCAAAAGGAAACTAACAAATGTATTGACTCAATAACTATAATAGAATGACTTAGGATATAGGGCCATTTAGCTTAAACTGTCTCTAACTCCCATAACGTTCACGTGCTAATGACCAGATAATCTCATATTTTGATATTGTTTTGAGGGTAAATATTGACACTGGCCTGTGGGGAGAACTCTCCTGTCAGAATGGTGCTTTGGGTCCTTTTACATTCACCTGAGCCAGTCGGGCGGAGCCTCAGTTTGACATATCATCGGGAACACTGCACTGGAATGCCAGCTTTGATTTTTGTGTACCAGCCCCGGAGTGGAATTGGAATCCAGAACCTTGTAATTCAGAGGCCCGAGTGCTGCTGACTGAATCATGTGCAATGGAGGAATTAAGTTGATCTTTTCATGTTCACTCCATTACCAGACAAGAAAATGATAAACGATGTGCAAGTGGTTTAGTAGAAACAGGACATGGAGAGTGGAAGGATTAGATTATAAGAACAGGATGAGGCCATTCAGTCTCTTGAGCTTGTTCTATCTTTAAATGAAATGGGTGATTGCAACCTAACCCCACCCACCCACCATTGCAACATGATTCCTTTAATAACTTTGGTTAACAAAGATCTATCAATCTCGGATATAAAATTAACCTGGTTGTAATTGCCATTTGTGGAGGAGAGTTACAAAGGTGTGGTAGAAGTTTGGATGTAGAGGAGTTCTGGTAATTTCATTCCTGAAAGAGTCTGGCCTCTTACTTCAGACTGTGTTCCCCGAGTGTCAGGCAAAACAGTTTCTCTCTATTTATCCACCCTATCTGTTCTCCTTAATATGAAAGCTTTGAGATGATAGAAGTGATCCGTTTGTTTCCTATTTATCTTCTCCTGTATCCTTTCCCCACCTCGTACCTCCACACTCGCATACATATGAAGAATTGAATGCCAGTAGAATTGAGATGATGTCGAATCAGACAATTAGTTGGCATGCTATATTGCAGAGTGGGTGTGGTTTTGACCCAGGAAATCCAGATAGTGACATACTGCTGTGTGCAGATCCTAGGTTTCCTGGCACTGGATCATCCTGCAGCTGGTGAGCACCATACAAGACCACAATAATGTGTAGCAATGTGGATGTCAGAAGGGGCACATTTGATAATCTGATGACTTAGTCCAGCGTGTTTTGCCACTGGGAAATGACTGCTATGTTAACTACACGCACAGCATTGGCCTTGATGCATAGGGAAGGTGCATGAATATCCGTATAATATCCTGTTTCTAAGTCCATGTCCACTTGCCTATGATCCTTTGTTATCCAAGCTACGTTGGCTTCTGCTTTGGCAATGTCTCAATTACAAATTTCTCATCCTTATGTTCAGATCCCTCCTTAACCTCACCCCTCTCTATCTCTGCCTCCCCCAGCCCTACAACCTTCAAGACTTCCACACTTCCTCAGTTCTGACCTCTTGCACACCTGAAAATTTAATTTGTTCACCATTGGTGGCTGTGCCGTCAGATATGTAGGCCCCATTCTACAATTCCACCTCCAAACCTCACTGTCTTGACCACTCTCTTTCCTTTTGAGATGATTCATAAAACCTATCTCTTAGACCAAATTTTTGACAACCTAACCTAATATCCACTGAAGTGGCTTGGTGTCATATTTTGACTGTTAATGCTCTTGTGGAACCACTTGGACTGTTTTATTACATTAAAGGTGCTATCTAATTGAAATTTGGTGTTATCCTAAATAGTGAGGAAGACCAACAAAATCACACTCCACTCTGATTCAGAAAGCAATGAGGTGAGGCTCGACTTCAGAGACCTGAACACAATCTCAATGAACACTTCAGCACCATATTGAGGGAATGGTGCACTCCTACAGTTGTTAAGGCTTTAAACTAAGGCCCCTTCTACCCCCATGTTCGGTGGTATATTTGAAGAATGGAGGAGTACTCCTATATGTTTTGGGCAATATTTATCCCTCCAACAAAGCCTAAAACCGAGGTTTGAATTATCGTTGTTGTGGGATTGTGCTGTGTAAAATTGGTTGCAATATTCCTTTATATCAGCAGCAAAAAGATCTTTGAAGTGCCCAGTAGTTGTGAATAGCGCATCTCAAATGCAAATCTTTTCCTTGTACTGAACAGCACAATGTTTGGCGATATTTGTTTGTTTGTTTGTTTTAGCAGGACTCTACAATTGTACCCTCTGTTGAACAACTTTTTATGAACTGACTAAGTACCCTTCAGCCAGTCTTGGCAATTCCCAGGGTCATACACTGAGGGCTGTGTTACAGTGTCTGCCCATGTCTCAGTGAATCATCGAGTGCTCGTGAATAGCTGGAATGCAACCAATGTCTCTTTGCTTCTAAGTGCACCCTCTTAACAGTTTGACTCTTGGTCGCATTTCCTTTCAATGGAACATCTTTCTTTCCTTTTGTATACATTACAGCAATGACTCATTGTTGGAGGAGCCATACAAAGACCGTATTATTCTTCGAGCCCACAGGCTGTGAGGGGTTTACATCTAAGCCACCCTGCACGTTAGCCAAATGCTTTGAGCGCAAGATGAAAGGATTGGAGTAGAATAAAGTATGGAAGCTCTCTTAAGATTGCAGCCTGAGGCTATTCTGCAGGATTAACAACTCTGTTAACAGGCAGTGGCAGAGATGGGATTTTGTGGGTACTTGTTTTCAGTCATCCTTTTCCAAGTGCTTCTTTTGTTCCCCACAGCTGACTGGCGACATGCAAGAGGATAAGAAGAGGCCTGCCAGCTCGTTCCCGTATAGTCCAGCTTCAAATGGGCGGCGTTGCCAATCCCCAGGCTATGTCCCCGGCAGAGTGATGCCTGTCCGACCGCCCCCTGCTCCAAGGGTGGCCGATCTCTCTGTGCAATGGTCCTCTTCCAAAATGGATAATCAAGCCATCTTTACACGCAGAGGGAATGATCAATGGCACAGGTCTGAGGAGTCCAGGAGAAAGAAAGTGAAGAGTAGCTACATATGCTTTGGTATTTTTATGGGTATATTGCTTATTGTACTCGCGGTTGTCTTGGGAACAGGTTCCAAATTCAAACGAGATGGTAAGTGTTGAATCAAACCTACAATTTTTAAATGCATATCAAATCGCGAATGATTATAGCACAGGAGGAGGCCATTCAGCCTGTTCTGTCATTTGCAGTCCTCTATAAGAGGAATTCCAGTCTCACGCACCTGCCTTTTCAAAAAATCATAGAATCCCTACAGTGTGGAAACAGGCCATTCAGCCCTTCGAGTTCACCGACCTCCAAAATGCAATCCCCCCCCCCCCCCCCCACCCCCAGCTCCAATCCCCTTAACCCTGCGCTTCCAATGACTAAGCCACCTAGCCTGCATATTCCTAGACACTAATTTAGCGTGGCCACTCCGCCTAATCTGCACATCTTTGGGCTGTGGGAGGAAACCCACACAGACACGGGGAGAACATGCAGACGGTCACCCGAACCTGGCTCCCTGGCACTGTGAGACAGCGGTACTAACCACTGAGCCACTGTGCTTTTCTCCAAAGTGTTGCAATCTTCTTTTTGTTCAGGTGCTTATCCAATCCCTTTTTTGAAACCATCAATTGAATCTGCCTCTGCCAACTTCTTATGCATTCAATATCCAAACTACTCATTGCATAAACCTCATATTCCTCATGTCATCTTTGGACCTTTTGGCTGATCACTTTAAATTAGTATCTTTTCTGGTTCTTGACCCTTCCATCAGTGGGAAGCTTTTCTTTATCCAATTCATCTAGACCCTTCATAATTTTGAACATCTTAATACATCTCCTCTGGCTGAAGAAATTTGTACACAATCTTGTGTCCTACATGTCTCCACAATGAACTCCTAACACCTTATCCATGTTATTACCAAGATTGCTTATTTCCATCTCATTGACATTGCTTGTTACTATCTCTCCCTTATTTGCTGCTAAAGGCTTCCTCTGTATCTTGTCTGCCTATAGAATTGATGATTCCAATGTGGGCAGCATGGTGGCACAGTGGTTAGCACTGCTGCCTCACAGCGCCAGAGACCCAGGTTCAATTCCCGCCTCAGGCGACTCTCTGTGTGGAGTTTGCACATTCTCCCCGGGTCTGTGTGGGTTTCCTCCGGGTGCTCCAGTTTTCTTCCACAATCCAAAAAATGTGCAGGTTAGGTGAATTGGCCATGCTAAATTGCCCATAGTGTTAGGTGAAGGGGTAAATGTAGGGGAATGGGTCTGGGTGGGTTGCGCTTTGGTGGGTCAGTGTGGACTTGTTGGGCCGAAGGGTCTGTTTCCACACTGTAAGTAATCTAATCTAATCAATGCTGTTCTGACTGACCTCCCTCACACTATGTAAAACTCCCCATATCCTGTCTTGCATAAGTCCCTATCTGCTCATCACCTCCTCTGCTCATGGATAGACACTGGCTGCTCCTGTCTGTCAATGCCGTGTTTTTTTTAAAGAAAATGTTCTCAAACTTCCTTTCCAAGCTCTGTGGCCTCACTGCTCTGGCCATGCTGTCCTCCTTGCTGCTCCAATTCCAGACTCTTGCACATCCCTGATTTCCCTGCCTGGGCCCGAAACTTTAGAAATCTTTGTCCTAATCTGTCTCTCTCTTCACCTTTTCAGATGCCCCTTCCCTACACTGATATCTCTGTATGTTTACGCAGTGTTATACAAAGGTGCTATAAAAATATGAAGACTTATTGGTGAGTAATGCAGCATTAATAGTTTGCCAGCCCTTCAATTGTAAGGAACTTTAAAAGGGCAGCATGTTGGCACTGTATTTAGCACCACTCCCTCTCAGTGCCAGGGACCTATGTTCATTCCAGCCTCTGGTGACTGTCTGTGTGGAGTTTGCGCATTCTCTTTGGGTCTGCAGGTGCTCCAGTTTCCTTCCACAGTCCAAAAGTGTGCAGGTTAGGTGAATTAGCTGTCGTAAAGGCAGGATTACAGGGATGAGTGGGAGAAATAGTCTTCGGAGGGTTGCTGCAGTCTTGATGGGCCAAATGACCTTTATCTGCATTGCTGGATTTCTATGATTGAAAAGATGTCATGAATTTCTGTTTAAAAATTCCACCCTCCTACAACCACAGTGCTTCTTCCCATTTTCTATGAACTGTTGTGCAACCAATTTCTGACCTTCATTATGAACTCATTCTGCGTCGTTCTTGAGCAATTCACTGTATTCTGTTTCTGTGAAGCAAAAACTGCAATTCAATGTGGTTGTGCTATGTCATAGTTTTTCCTGCAATCGTGCCCATGGTTCTCTCTGAAGCCAGTTCAAGAAAAGTACAAAATGTTTTCAGTCAGAAAGCGTTTTTTTTGGTGAGAATCTGCTTAGAAACTACGGCACAGAAACCGGCTGTTCATCCTAACCAGCCTTTGATGGTATTTATCCTTAACATAAGTAGTAATCCTAATTGTAGTGAATAAAACCTGAATTGGCTGCTGTGATAAATAAACCCTGTCTTACTACAAATGTTGCATCTTAATTCCATATGCTTTAGTACTTTTAGCTTACCAGTTTGGTTTGCCTAATAAACACATATGGTTTTTTACTGGCTTCAAACTTTTAAGTTTGGAACACGTCTGGGGATTAGGGTACTTAAAATTTCTCATTGGATTTTATCAAAGTGTTGGCCAGATTAATTTTGAGGCACAGGAAGAATCCATTTGGGTCATTGTCTTGTGCTGGCTCTCTGAAAGAGCTATTTGATCTGCCCTAGCTACATTATTCTATTAATGTTTCCCTTTACTAATCTGGTTACTTTTGAAAGTTGCTGTTGAATCTATTCCCACTGCCCTTTTAGGCAGTGTGTTTTTGACCACAAGAACTCATTGACGTTTTGTAAAACAAGCAGTTCTCACCTCCTTTTCTGATTTGTTTGACCAATTCCTTTTAATCTGTGTCCTCCTGTGCTCGTGGTAATAATGCAACCTTATTTACTCTGGCCCAAAATCCTCCTCCTTTTTGGAAGTAAACAAAATGTTTAACATTCCAAACGTTGACTCCAGGATTCATACTCCCTTTGTATTAAAAACAGGGATTTGGTTTTAGTAGTCAGAGTCTGAGGCCAATAATTACATTGTGATATTTCAGAGAACTGCCCTGATCAGAAGTTTGGATTTAGGGATTGGAATCCAGGGCACGACAAACAGAAAAGAGTCATCATCGAGAAAGGAGATAATCTCAGACTAGTTTCATCAGCGACTGTTCATTCCATCATCATTCAGCATGGAGGTAAGATGACCATTTCCGCTACAGAGTCCCTGGAACAGAAAATTGTGCTCTTTTTATTTATCATGTTCATTTTTCTTATCCAGAGGTTTTCATTTGGCTGAGTGACGTTTTGTTGGAACTATTGTATAATGCAGTTGTTTTTAACTGTTGTACCATTAAGAGTGTAGCCTTTCACCACACCATCTCCAATTAATCTACCCATATCTCTTGAAGGCAAAAAAAAAATATTTTACAGCTTTGAAATAGGCCATTTTGGCCCAACTGCTCCATGCTCTTGGGAGTTACATCACAAGTTATGCTGCATAAGAGTTCATAAACCAGAACGAGTGTCTTTAACACTACATATAGGTATATATGCGTGTTTATGTTCTATATAAGCCATCTTTTCACTCTTCTTTATCTTGTTCTATCAGCACAATCTTTGCTTCCTTTCTCCCTCATGTTTTGTTTCTAGCTTCCCTTTCGTTGCACTCATGCTATTTATCTCAATATATACTTGCTCCAAGGCAAGAGAGTCCCACAGTCTGAGTAATGACTGTTCTCTTAATGTGTTTATTAGGGGCTACTTTATAAATGGTATATCTTCTAATCCAGTTTGGACTGCCCTGTGCCTCTGGCATCTATCTCACATATGCATAACTTTAAAAACCTCTATCTCTTGAGCTTTTGATTATCCCCAGAGGAAAGTACTCCAGCCAGTTCTATCATTAATCAAATGATGCAGAGGTCAGCAAATATATTGTTTTTGCATTTTATCCAGTATTCTGTGTCCTCCTTGAGTTGTGAATTCTGCTCCAGATGCGATACTGGAAACTCAGTTAACACCTTTGGAATCAGTTGTAGTCTTGTTTTTCACATTCACACTGAAACATGTTGTGACTTAGCACAGATTGCTCCATTTCTTAAACCACTACAGTTCATGTGCCAAAGGTGCATCCTTAGTCCCAGTTTATTGACCCAGTGACACTGAAGGAATAGTGATATACTTCTGAGTCAGGCTGGAGTGTAGCTTGAAGGGGAATTTGCAGGTGGTAGTGTTCCCTTGCCTTCTAAGCGGCAGAGATTCTGGGATTAGAAAGTGCTGTCGAAGGAGTTGATGAGTTGGTGCACTGTACCTTGTAGATGGTATGGACAGCATCTGTACATTTATGCATTGGTGATGAAGGGGTGAATGTTTAAGATGGTGGATGGAATGTTAATTAGGCAGGGTGCATTATTGAGGTTGGTGCCAAGTTTCTTGAGTGTTGTTGGAGCTGCACACCTTCAGGAAACTGGAGAATATTCCATCACACTCTTGACTTGTGCTTTGTATGTGGTGGACAGGATTTGGGGAGGCAGGAGATGAGTTATTTATCACACAATTTTCAGCCTCTGACCTGCTTTTGATGCCACAGTATTTATGTGGTTTATCCAGTTCAGTTTCTGGTCCATGGTCATGCACCAGCTGTTAACAATGGGGGGGGCTCAGCAATGGTAATGCCATTGAATGCCGAGGGGCACTGGTTAGATTCTCTGTTGATTGAGACTACATTGTCTGGCACTTGTGCAACTGTAACTTGCCATTAATCAGTACTCACCAAGTCTTGCTGCATGTAGACATGGGCTGCTTCATTATCTAAGCAGTCATGAATGGTGCTGAACATTGTACCATCATCAACCAACACCCTCATTTCTGACTTTCTGATAGAAGTAAAGGAGGGATTGATTGAAGATGGTTCAGCCTAAGGTCCTACTCTGAGGAACTCCTGCAGTGGTGTCATGGAAGTGAGGTGATTCACCTCTAATAACCACAACCTTTTTCCTTTGTGCTAGGTATGACTCCAACCAGTGGAGAGTTGTCTTCCTGATTTCCACTAGCTCCAGCTTAGTTAGGGCTTGACATTCTGTCAAAATGCAACTTTGATGTCAAAGACAGTCACTCTTGCCTCCATTCTGGACTTCAGCTCTTTTGTCCATGTTTGGACGCAGGTTGTATTGAGATCAGGATTATGTGGCCTTGGAGGAACTTAAACTCAGTAACACCACTGAGAAGTTGTTTAATGAATAATGCAGCTTCTTAGCACTATTGACCATTTTTCTGGTGATCAAGATCAGATTGATGGGACTGTAATTGGCCAGGTTGAATTTGTTCAGCTTTTTGTTGATTGGATATACCTGAGCAATGTCCCAGATGTAACTGTTATAAATGTACAATTTGGCTAGGAGCCTGGCCGATTCTGGAGCACAAGTTTGCTGGAATATTGTCAGGTTACAGGGCCTTTGCAGAATGCAGTGCCTTTAGCCTTCTGGGGTGCAATGAACTAAATTGGGTGAAGACTGATATCTGAGATGCAGGGACTTCAAGAGGAAGCCAAGGTTAATCATCCACTCGGCACTGCATCTTAAAAATGGATGCACTGTCTTTTGCACTGCTATACTGCGATTTTCCCTCATTAATGATGAGGGCACTTGTCTTCTTCGCATGTTAGTAATTTAATTGTCAACCACTGTTTATGACTGATCTGGCAGGACTGCAAAGCATAAATTTGATCTGTTGATTTTAAAGGCATTTAGCTTTGTTCATCGAATGCTGCATTTGCTGGTTGACAGCAAGCAGTCCTGTGTGGTTGTATTTCATTTGTAGTTATGCCTGATGCTGCTCCTGACACATTCTTTTGCGGTCCTCAGTTGAATGAATGGGAATAAGTGCTTGCTTCAGGTTACCAGTTATAATGTTACATCCTTTTGGGATGAGTATGTTGCTCAAATGAACCAAAGAAATGAGTATTGCATAAAACAAATGTAATTTGACATTGAAACATGTGATCTATAGTTCACATTATTGCACGTTTCTGTTATTTAAACAAAGTATCTAGACTAGGCCTGTATTCCCTTCAGAATAGTAGAAGGAATCTACTGAGTTATCTAGAGTCATAAAGAATTTGAATGGATAGATAAAGAGAATTGATTGCTGGAACAAGGGGGCATGGGGGAGGGGGAGGGGGGGGAATCTTGGACCTTGGAACTAGGTGGTTCAGGACTGATTCCAGGAAGCACATCTTCACAGGTGGAGTCAGGGTTTTCTGACTAATGGAGTTAAAATACAAGTCAGCCATGATGTAACCAAGTGGCAGACCAGCCATGAGGGGCTGAACGACGCTTCTTCTTTTCCGATGTTCCTTCTAAAAGTGTGAATCAACCTATTCTTTTCCCTTACTACTTCTGTTTTACTGTCTATTATCCCTGCAATTATATCTCACCTCTTCATTTTGACTGTATTTCACTTGCCTGATGACTCTGTATGAATCGGTCATTCTACAGGAGTGTTGGTCTTCGCCGACAGCGCAGATGGTTCCCAAAATATTTCCCTAAAATGTGATTACATCCTGGTAAAGGATGGAGGGGCGCTTCACATTGGAGCAGAAAAATGTCTCTATAAATCCCGGGCCAAGATCATGCTTAGCGGCCGATCTGATGAAGGTGAGGACGTGCCAGGGTTTGGCAAGAAGTTCATCGGTGTGGAGGCTGGGGGCATTCTAGAGCTACACGGTGCTCAGAAAACATCATGGACTCTGCTGTCCAAGAGTCTGCCCCCTTCTGGGCTGGAGGCTGGCTCGTACTTTGAGAAACCGACCACCCGTGGGCTGAACGTCCGAGTGATTGACCAGGACACAGGGCAGGTGCTGCTGGCTGACAAGTTTGACACTCACGACTTTGCCAATGAAAGCAGGAGGCTGCAGAGCTTCCTGAAATCTCAAGACTCTGGCCGAATAATTGCTATTGCTGTGAGGGACTCGGCTGCCAAAAATCTACTTCTGGAAACAAAGAAGACTATTCAGAAATTGCTTGGAAGTAGGCACGTTCAAGATTTAAGTTACAGGTAAGATGCAACTGAATTTATGCATGTAGGCCTATTAATAAATAAATAAACTTGTGAAGGGAATGCAATTGTGATAATCTTTCATTTTCTTGGGCTTCAGTTATAAGGCACAGGTATATTTTCCATTTTCCACTCATTATCCTTCTTGGGGAAGAATTGGAGCCAGTTACAGCTCTCTGTACAATAAGTTCACATCCTCCATGCTTAAGTAACTTCAAAAGTGAACTCTCTGGTTTCCTTTACTCCAGTATTGTCAGCCATACCTTCAGATGCCCGGGCCCCAACTTCTGTAATTCCCTCCCTAAACCTCTGCAAATCTGTCTTCCTTTAACACCCTCCTTTAAAACCTGCCTCTTTGACAGAGCTCTTGACGACCTCTGCCAATACTTCCTTGAGTGGGTTGGTGTTGCATTCCATCTGGTTCTTTTATTACTGCAGTGAAGGTGCCACAGAAATGCAAGTTGTTCTTGGTAGGCTATGACAGTCGACTGACAATGTTTTTTAGATTACTTACATTGTGGAAAAAGGCCCTTCAGCCCAACAAGTCCACATCGACCTGCCAAAGCGCAACCCACCCAGACCCATTCCCTTACATTTACCCCTTCACCTAACACTACAGGCAATTTAGCATGGTCAATTCACCTATCCTGCACATCTTTGGACTATAGGAGGAAACTGGAGCACCCAGAGGAAACCCACGCAGACACTGGGAGAATGTGCAAACTCCACACAGACAGTTGCATGAGGCAGGAATTGAACCCAGGTCTCTGGCGCTGTGAGGCAGCAGTGCTAACCACTGTGCCACACCTATACTAAACACCTCACCACCACCACCACCTCCATCTCCAGAACAAGGCACTAAGTACTGGCCTTGCCAGTGGCACAAGCATCAAATTTACCATTTAAAAAGAATAAAGCTGTCATCAGTCTTGTCTACTCTTGCACATTCCTGTAAAGGCCACTGGTTAGGGACTAAGATCGGAAACCCTTGCTAAATTGTCCCTCCCCTGTAGAGTTTAATTGCTACTTAGCTGAAGGTCAATTCAATCTCTATACACTAAGCCTGCGATCTTGCTGCTGTCTATCCATAACACTAACTCTTTGAAGACATTAGGGCAACTAGTTTGGAGCTGGGATATAAAAATTATCTATCCATGTTGTTCACTGAGCAGAAAGGCCAACTGAAGTGTCTGTGCTCTCCAAAACGATGCTGTTGTTTCTTCTTCTTGCAACGGCCCAGCCCATTGTGGCATTTAACATTTGTTTTCTGAATGACTTTTGAGTGATCCAAATATCAGAGAAACAGCATGTTGTACCTGTGCTAGCTCTTTGACATAACAGCCAGCCATAAATACCACATGCCCTCCCTTTTACTTGTGACCCTGTCTGTTCCTCACCCTCCACTGTTTCTGACCTCCTGTAGTTATTTATGGAATCAGTGTCTCCATCCTTGTATGTCTCAATGTCAAGTTTTGCTTTTTAACACTGTTGTAAAGTGCCTTTTATTATTTTGAAGGGTCTATGTAAATATAAGTTGTACTTTCCACTTTGCACTGGCCTTTTATGATGTGGATGAATACATTTTCAAAAGAAGTGTGTTTGAACAGGTGGTCTGTTCATTTTTCTCAGCACTGGGAGTCTATTCTAAAGTGAAGCTGTTCGATACATTATAGTGTAAGTTTGTTTTAAAATGAGAATATTACCGTAACACTTAAACAGATGATTGATTGAGATTTTAATGTTGAGGTAGTTAACTCAGTGATTAATCTTCAGGAGTCTGCTGTGAACATAAGCCCAGGAGAAAAATCATGAGAACACAATATAAACAGTGCCATTCTCGTTTTCCATGAACAATTCCGTTATTGACGAAAGTTGTGGAAATTTGAGAAAATGATTGACTGAACAAGAGGGAATATCATTCACCCTCCAAAAATGGGTTCAGTCTCTGAATTGCCAGCTGTACATGGACGAGGTCCTATAAGCTTGTACTGCTGATGGAAGGGAGTTGAAAGTTAAAGGAGCTATAGTTTAAAGCATCAGGGAGCTCTCCCAGAGTCCAGATAAATATTAGCTCCCACCGCACAAAAAAAATCTATACTATTCATACCAATTCAGGCCTCTGATCTTGCTGCATGTCAATATCCCTTTCTGGTACCATCATCATTTAAGTCTGCCACATGTGTTTAAATAACAACCTTCGAAGGGTAGTAATAGATTTCAAAAACCCTCCTTTTAAAAGGCAGCCTCAAAAGGTGAAGGATAATTGTTGTGTTGTCGCACAGATTTGGGTAAAGCAAAAAGAAAATCTTTTCTAAAATCACTAGCTGATATTCTGATGTATGGACTTTCCAGTATGGATGGTCTCTATCTTTACACTATCTTGCGGTCAGTCAGTTAAGTAATGTAACAGTAAAACAAGAATAGAAACCAGACAATACATGAACATCTGAGATGTCATATCTGTGTACGTAGTCAGTGTGAGTGAACTTCACAACATTTCTCTGTGGTACAGAGGAACTTCGATTATCCAAATTTTGGATTATCCGGACAAGATTGCAAGATCCCAGTACTTGGCTAAACTCTGTTATCTAGCTTACGAACATTTGATTTTCCAAACAAAATACACCCTGCCCATGTCATTCGGATAATTGAGTGGGCTAACTATAAAATATATAGTTAGCCCACTGTATATTTTGCATGGGCTAACTACAGGGAAGCACTCCAACCAAATCATACAGAGGGTGTTATTTTACCCTGAGGAAACTGTCAGAAATGAGCCTGTGTTTCTGTACCATCTCGGGATATCTCAAAGTGCTTTACAGGCAAGGAAAATGCTTTTGAAATATAAGAATGAAATACATAGCAGCCAATTTGGGCACAGCAATCTCTCATAAACAGCAGAGATAGAAAATCAATGCTGCTGCTGAAGATCTTGCCTGAAGATCTTAAGATCTAGCTACTCTTGCCTGAAGATCTGCTGTCGTGGTATGCCATGCTCCTCTTTTCTTGTGCCATCCTTCCACATCCAATACAGAGGGAGTAAATTTGCAATGCCATTGCATTAAAACTGTAACACTTGGAGAAACCAGAAAAGGTTCAAAACTAGTGAAGGGCAAATTCACCCAAGATGACCTTCGCACAAATGAGGGTTTCGAAAATTTGGGTTTGCTCTTATTGTTGCGGAAAGGGATTAGAGGTGACCAACTAATGTCTTTCAAGATGCTGAGAGGTTTAGATGGAGAAAAAAAACTCTCTTCCCCCAATAATCCGAAGTCTAGGATTTGAAATCATTGTCAAGTGATCGAGAGGAAAGGTGAATGTTTTCACTTTGAAAGTTGTCAGGATTAGGAATGCTCTCTTCCTGGAAAGGTGGAGGATGCTGGTTTCATACTCTCACCTCAACGCATATCTATGATAATGACAGATGAAGAATCTCACTTTAGGATGATTTCCAATGCTGAGAAAACCCAAGAGCACACATGTTGAACAAATTATATTGAACCACAGTTTTCTTAAAAAAAAAGAGATATGTCAAATGAAAGGTACAACAACAACTTGATCACTGGTATTGCCCAAACATCAGCACACTCCATTCCAGAGATTAAAAATAAAGTGCTATAACAGCATTTGCACCAAATAACTAGATGGACAGACTGAACCTAATGGTTATCAATCCTGCTGTAACTGCTGAATGTTTGTTTTTCTGATTTAATGGACAGACAAGCATGGGCCCTTGTAAGTGTGCTTGGCGGCGGTAACTTATCTTGCAGTGAGTCTGTCCGAGACTATGAGAACCATGACACAGGAGGGAAAGCAAGAGCCAGCAGGGAGTTTGTCACTGTGGATGGAGTGAAATTTGCAGTATCTGCCTCAAGTCAATGGAAAAAAGGTACTATATAATTGTAAAGGCAAACTGCTGCAGTATGGTGGAAATCTGAAATTAAAACATAGAATGTTGGAAATACTGAGCAGGTCAGGCAGCATCTGTAGGGAGAAAAAACAGTGAATGTTTCAGGTTCTGATGAAGGATCTGAAACGTTAACTGTTTCACACCAAGAAATATCAGCATGAGCTTTGTGATTCTAATAACTGCTATTAATATCTAGCATATTCTATTATTACTGGGTAAAACTAGCAGCAACTTCAGCTGGACCACTCAACCATTGTTAAACATGAGAATCTGTTTGTTGTTGCCCTCCAGGTTGTGGCTTGTAAATTGAAGCTTGGCTGTGATCACTTCCATGACATGAACTTGGGTTAATTGCCCAATAGGAGAAAGTGAGGACTGCAGATGCTGGCGATCAGAGCTGCAGGTCTCAGGAACAGGAGAATCGACGTTTCCTGAAGAAGGGCTGATGCCCGAAACGTCGATTCTCCTGCTCCTTGGATGCTGCCTGACCTGCTGCACTTTTCCAGCAACACATTTTCAGCTTTAATTGCCCCATATTCTTGTTTGAAAGATCAAAATGTTAGAGCTTATGGAATTTGGAATGATTGAATTCTTTTTAGTAGTATAACACTGGAGAATAACTCTCCTGATCCTGAGAACATAATTTATAATTGTTGGGTCTCATTCCCTCAGAAATTAATTAATGTACTTTTAAATGAACGTTTTTAAAAGGTTTTCTATTGTTTTTATTTAACATTTAACATCTGTATGCCCAAGTCTTTATTTTTATCCTGTACAAAGATTTCTATTCAATTTCGTATTCCTTGATTTTGGTTTTATTCTGTTTTGCTTTCTGTGTGGCTCACTGAGGAATCTGCAGTCTAACCATTTGAACAGCTTTTGAGCTGCTGATCGATACTGCAGGTGTTCTATAAGGGCGCTGAATCCATTAACACTGTCTAGGCAATTGGATGTGATATAAATGGTGCAAGGCATTCCTTTAGCACTTAGACCAAAATCTGGGCAGATATTGTCAGTGGCCTTCTAGAACTGCCGTAGTCCAATCGGGTGACTCGGACTGTCCTTTCAGGGAGGGAGCTCTGCAACTTTTACCGAGTGCAATGAAGAAACAGCTGTTTGCCCCAGATTTGTGACCTAAAGGGCAACTTGGAAATGGTGGCATTCTCATGGCACCTGCAGCTTTGTCCTTCTAGAGAGCAGAGTCTATGGGTTTAGAAGGTGTTTTTAAAGGAGCCTTGACAAGGCACTGCTGTACGCAGCTGCTATGGTACACTGATGGTGGAAGAAGTTCTACTTTTCAAGTAGACTGCTTGTCTCCACAAGACTTATTCAAAAGGGAGAAAGCTCATCACTTTGTGATAGATCAGTTCCAGCTAGGCAGTAAATGTTAGCAGTCTAGTCTAACTTTCTTTAGTCTTACAAATAGCAGTTGGGAGTGAGAATCTTTGGGACACTTGCTCTCCACACCACTATTTTTCTTTAAGCTCCATCTCATGCCCAATATCATTCCAATTGAGATTGAGCCAGATGGAGTCCATTGTTCATTCAAGCTTTTGGACAGGAGACTGAGATGTTATATTTAGCAGGTAATACTGCCCACTCTGAGAGTGACTGACCTAAGCTTGTGAAAGGATTTCACAAAATGATGATCTTATTGGTGGTCATAGCATCATAGAATCCCTACAATGTGGAAACAAATCCACACCGACCCTCCAACAAGTATCCCAACCCAGTCCCATTACCCTACTCTATTACTCTACATTGACCCCTGACTAATGCACCCAACTTACACCTCCCTGAAGACTATGGGTAGTTTAGCATGGCCAATTCACCTGAACTGCACATCATTGGATTGTGGGAGGAAAGTGGGAGAATGTCCGAACTCCACGCAGGCAGTTGCCCAAGACTGGAATCAAACCCTGGTCCCTGGCGTTGTAACAGTGCTAACCACTGAGTCACCGTGCTGCTCTGGTGGAGCGGATTGCAATAAGGGGGCCTTAATATAAAAGTTTATTAATGAATATGGAGTTACAATGTGGAACTTTGCAGAGCCACGAAAAGTTGATGTGAATTGTATTGATGCATTAGAATGGAAAATACGTAAAAAGAAGAGAGAAAGGACTAGGATTATGGTGATGGGGTGAGATGAAGAGGGGATGGGAGTAGTCCATGTGAAGCATAAATAAGTTACATACCAAATGCATGCTCTGTTCCTGTTCATTTTATGCTGTACAATTAACACACACTGCCTATATTTACAATTCAGTGGAGTAAAAGTGGTTTATTTGAACCTTTCATTTTCTAACACACCCAGTTCACAATTTCCAACCTATCTGCTAGATGAAATAAGATTGTTTGTTTGGATTATAATTTTATTTGTGTATATGTCTCTCTCTGTCTGATTCCTTCCATCTGGCCAGGGATTCCACTGTCAGAGTTTCATGTGGAGGTGTCTGGCGGCTTTATTCTGGACCTGCTAGATGAGGTAGAAGGCTGGGAGAAGGATGACCGGATTGTTATTGCCAGTACTGATTATTCCATGTACCAGGCTGAGGAGTTCACTCTGCTTCCTTGTCCTGAGTGCACAAGGCACCAGGTCAAAGTCAAAGGTAGGTTGAACAGGGTTATCAACACACTGATGGGCAGGTCAAAGACTCATTTGTCCATCTAGCCTGCCCCTTGCATATATCACGACTGGACCATCGGGACAAGATGCTTCCCTCCAATTTCCCCCCAGCATAGCCATGTTATTTCTCTGGGAAAGAGGGAAAACAGTCAACTGGAGGCGGGGAGAATAAACGTTCCAAGAAATTCTACAGGATGCACCAAATCTCAGTGGGAGCAACAGACACTTTGATCTCCTATTTATCTTGAATTATATTTGGGAAGATATTGTCTGCATACAGATGAGTTATATGGAGTGGAAGCATTCTGTTTGTGGAAAGCTGAAAGATATACTGAATATTTCCCCTCTGGTCACCTTCATTTTAATGTAGATAACTATAGCTCAAGTTTGTGAGTAGATGTGTCTGATCTTTGCTCAGTTCAGAGCAGTAATCACAGGAGTTCTAGGTACCTTGGATGATTTGGGTGATGCAGTGGTGACCGTAGGAGAGTGGAAGGTCCTCTAAAGAGACTTAGTATCAGGTAATTGCATTTTATTAAGGTTCAGATGATCACAGGCATGCTTTATAATGGTTTTGTTTGGTTCTTCTTTAACCAAGATCAATAATGAGAGTAAATTATCGGCTCTTTTCACCATCCCCTTAACGTCTACCAATAGAAAGGCACTGAACATCAGAAAACTGACTTCAGTTTTTCCAACTTGTGACAAAAGTTGTCACTTAATTGTGATGCATTTTGAGCCAGTGTAATTGCACATAATGTTCTTTGGACAACTACATTGAAGCAAGATGCTTTTAGATGCAAGGATTGGGATAGTTGAGGAAATGTTCTCCTGATAAGCTGAAATAGGCTGTGGTCAGTGTCCCGATAGGGGGATAAGCAGGGATGATACCAGACAGCTGGGTGGGGGAGTAACCAGTTTGTTTTGGCCCAAGCACATGCTGGAGGTGAATTTAAATGTTTATGCATCGCCACAGACAGGGGGATTCTGAATAACCCACATTGAGAGGCTAGCAAAAAATCGATCTCTTCAGGCAACCATTCCCTCAGTGAATAATAAATATTGATCCACTGCTGTCTTTAAAAATTTCTTCCATATTATTTCTACATTGTGAAGTATTTGAAAAGAAGTTGTAACTTATTCACTGTTATTATAAAAATGCTGTAAAGACTTGAAAGAAAGCCTCATGCTAAAATGGCCGTCGATATCTTTCCCTTTGTTTTTGAAAAATATTACCAGAGCTCACCATTCTGCACCTGTCAAGACCCTTTGAGTCCTTGAGCTATTATAGCACAGGAGGCTATTCAGCTCATTGAGACAGTGTCGGCTCTCCAGTCAATCCCATACCCCCACTTTATTCTTGTAGCCCTGCATGTGCCTATCCAATTCCCTTTTGAAATAATTGATAGTTTCCACTACTTTCACTCTCATAGGGAGAGAGTTCATTATTGCCACTGGCTTGTAAAAATTCCCCTACATCTCTTGGGGAAACATGTGTCCCCTTGTCCTGGTACCACCAACTAATGGGATCAACCTTTCTTTTCCTCTCTTCTCTAAGTCTGTCATAATCTTGCACACTACCCAATCTTTCATGATGTTTTAGTATTTCTGTCTTGCTCTTTTGCCTATATTTCCTTAAGCCTTTCCATTATAGAATAGAATCATAAAATTCCTACAATGTGGAAGCAAGCCATTCAGCCCATCGAGACCAGAACGAACTTCCGAAGAGCATCCTGCCCAGACCCTCCACCCCTACCCTCTCCCTGCAACCCTGCATTTGCCAGGGCTAATCCACCTAGCCTGCACAGTTTTGGACTGTGCAAGGAAACTGGAGCCCTCAGGGCAAACACGAGGCGAATGTGCAAACTCCACACAAATGGTTGCCTGAGGGTGGGATTGAACCTGTATCCCTACTGCTGTGAGGCAGCAGTGCTAACTACTGAGCCACTATGCTGCCCAAAGAAGAAGGTTTATACCTAGAATTAGTAGATCACCTCATTCTGACAGGACAGAAATAAGGGGTAGCACAGTGGCTCAATCGTTAGCACTGTTGCCTCATAATGCCAGGGGCCTGGGTTCAATTGTAGCCTTGGGTGACTGCCTGTGTGGGCTTTGTACATTCGTCCTGTGTCGGCATGGGTTCCCTCTGGGTGTTCCCATTTCCTTCCCAGTCCGTAGATGTGTAGGTTAAGTGCATTGGCCATGCTAAATTGCCCCATAGTGTCCAGAAATGTGCTGGCTAGGTGGACAAGCCAGGGCAAACGCGGGGTTATTGGGATAAAATGGGTGGCTGGATGAATGCTCTTCGGAGGGCCAGTGCAGATTGATTAGGCCAAACGGCCTCTTTCTGCAAATAGGGATTCTATAACTCTAAAGAACATCTTTCTAGTGACTATCAAGTGACTGTGAGACAATGTTCATCATAGGATGTATGCTTAGGGACATGATATTGTAAATCCAAGTAGAGCTTCTAACAATTAAAATGTGATGAGGCGGTAGTAATTAGCAGTTTGTTTTCCCCCCAGCAGGGTACCAATCTATTCATGCCAATATGTCCACGTGGATCATAAATACCAACATGAGGCTCCTCCCACACTTTTTCTATCTGACTCTATTAATACGTAGTTCTATAGATTTCTCCCTCGCATGCTTATTTAAAGACATCTATGCTGTTTGTTCTATCCAGAAAGCCTATTGGTGAAGGATAGAGTTACACCCAATCTTTATTCAGTCTTAAGATTTTTTGCAGAGTGAAACATTATAAGTGTACACCTCCCAACTCAACCACACCACATTTTCAGTAAGTGTATCTTAATATGTGCTCAAATTAAACTCCGCGGAATGCCATTCATCTGCATGTGGTTGAACATGATTGACCTATAACTAATGTATTCACCTCAATGGTTTCATGTACGAGTTCCATGTTCTTGTATTTTTTGCCAGATAAAGACACTTCCTATTCGATTGAATACAGCTACTTGATTTTTATGCCCCTGAGCTTTGAACTTTTGTTTTAAACTGGGACTACTTTGTTGAATTATAATCTCTGCACACAGCTGGTGCCTTAACTCGTGTCTTTAATGTTTCCTTTACTGTTTCCAGAAAAGGCTCAGTTTCTTCATGTTGGAGAGATTATGGATGGGATAGACATGAGAGCAGAGGTGGGAATTTTGACAAGGAACATTGTAATTGAGGGGGAGATGGAAAATTCCTGCTATGGTGACAACTGGTGTCAGTTCTTTAAGCATGACACATTTGGAGGACATGTGAAGGTGAGTTTGATTGTTCGTGACAAATACCTGAAGTTTGACTGTGGACATTTGACAAAGTTTAATTACAATTCTACAGGAAGCATCATAATTCATTTTCAAATTTTTGTTTTCATAGAATTTAGGGAGATGGCGAATGTTAGTTTAATGAAGAATGGGAATATAACTTTTTTCTGTTCCATTGATCACAGCTGTAAACTGGATTATAACTTGTCAAGCTCTTTCAGAATCTTGCATTTAAGTGCAATCATCTGTGATTTTTCTGAGCTCCAAAGAACAGAGGCCTATTCTCTTTAACTTTTCTTCATAATACAGCCTTCTGTCATTTCAGCAATCAATATAGTGAATTCTTACTCACAAGGTTCAGCTTTGAAAGGGTTTGCTGTAGTCCTTATGGCATCTCCCCATTAGTTTATTCTGTTCTGGTCTGGGGTTAAAAAAATGGTAGCGGTTTCTGACCAAAAAATTAAACTAAAAATGATCCTCAGAGGCAATGGCAGGGCTAGATCTTTCTTCTTGAGTTTCATTTTGCATAGGAGCCCAATTTTAATCCTTATTTTTTTTTCCTCCATTCTGTTAAAGATTTTGAAAAATTTTACATCTGTTCATCTCTCTAATGTGGAGTTGATGCACATGGGTCAACAAGTTATGGGCAGCTACCCTGTGCACTTTCATCTCTGTGGAGACGTGGATACACGTGGAGGCTACAGTTCACCGACATATCTGAAAAGCCTTGCAATTCACCACTGTTTCTCCAGATGTGTCACTGTACACGCAACCAGTGGCTTGTTGGTAAGTATTTCTTCGCCAGCTGGTCTGGAATGTCACTTTTACAAAGAAAGTACAGACCATTCTGCTCAATGGGTTTATTGGGTAAGTGTTTATGCTCTGCATATGCTTCCCCTTAAATAAATGCACAATATTTGTTTTAATTGCTTTATGTGATAGCAAGTCGCACGCCATGACTATTCTATGTGCAAGAAAGTTTCTTCTGCACAACTTATTCAATTTATTAGTGATTTTGAGATGCTGGTGTTGGATTGGGGTACAAAGTTAAAAATCACACAACACCAGGTTATACTCAAACAGGTTTAATTGGAAGCATTCGCTTTCGGAGCGCTGTTCCTTCATCAGATGGTTGTGGAATATGGTACACAATTGTCAGGCACAGAATTTATCGCAAAAATTTACAGTGTGATGTACCTGAAATTATACACTGAAAAATACCTTGATTGTTTGTTAAGTCTCTCATCTGTTAGAATGACCATGATAGCTTCACTTCTTTCATATGCAAATCGCAAAACATTTTTAAAAAGTTAACCTGAGAATGTAACTTTTAACAATTGGTGTCAGCCCAGATTCAACACATTATCTGGGCTGACACCAGTTGTTAAAGTTAACCTGAGAATGCAGCTTTAAAAAAAAAAATTGTGATTTTTATATGAAAGAAGTGAAGCTATCATGGTCATTGGAACAGATCAGAGACTTTACAAACAATCAAGGTATTTTTCAGTGTATAATTTCAGGTACATCACACTGTAAGCTTTTGCTATAAATTCTGTGTCTTACAATTGTGTACCATACTCCACAACCACCTGATGAAGGAGCGACGCTCCGAAAGCTAGTGCTTCCAATTAAACCTGTTGGACTATAACCTGGTGTTGTGTGATTTTTAGCATTCTTCAATTTATTAGTGATTATCTGTGTTTGTGGTCTGTGATTTTGGGACTTCCTAACCAGTGGGAATATTTTCTGTATCAAATTGCTTCATAATTTTAAAGACCTCAATGAAACCGACCCCCAGTCTTTTCTGGAGAAGAGACCTCCAGCCTGTGGAGAGTTTTCCCATAGTTATAATCTCTCAGTTCTAGTATCGTCCTTGTAAGTCTTTTTTGCGCCTTCTCTAGTTCTCTGCGATTATTTTGGTAATATAGAGACATGAATTGTATGTACAGAATCTCCCAAATCAAAGTTTGAAGGAATGCATTATTTCACAGTCACATTACTTTTAATGCTGGTTGTAGAGTCTGAGATCTGACAACTAAGATACTTTGCTCCCAGGATTATAGAGTTTGAGCCCTTTAAACAGCTGCCTAGAAATCTGCGGCTAGAATGTCCTACTCCTCTCTGGGAGTGGATACATTGCACTGAAATATAATAGGTAACCTGCATTAACAACAAATTGCATTCTGTGTCACCTTTTGACATGGTGGGATACCCCAAGGCACTTCAAAGGAATGCTCTCGTATTACTTCCATTTTTCTGGAGTCGAGAGATTAATCTGCAGTTGCTGGAGACTCCAGGCTGATTCCAGAAAATTGGTGACTTCCCGGTGACTGAAGCACACAAAGTAAGGTCATTGGGGTGAACAACCGCAGTGCTTTGATTGCTGCTATTTTGTACATTTGTTGATAACTTCCCTATCAGACAATATGCACTTGGCTGCAGATGTACCTGAGAATCTCTTACTGAGTGACACCTAACTGGCTTACTACCTGCCGTCCCCCAGCTGATCCCTCCACCCCTTTGAATGATGGTTCCCATGGGACAGTAAATTCTGTTGGACAAATCACTGCCAGGAAAAACCAAGCTTGCTTTAACATTTCTGTTCTTTTTTTCAGATACATGACACTGTTGGCTATGACACACTCGGTCACTGTTTCTTCTTGGAAGATGGCATTGAGCAGCGGAACACGCTCTACCACAACCTTGGCCTTGTCACCAAACCTGGGACTCTTCTGCCCACAGACAGAAATGATGCAATGTGCTCCTCAATTCTTAACAATGTTTATGGCAATTACATCCCTGTGCCAGCGACTGATTGCAAGTAAATGTTGCATTTTTGGGGGGTAATCCCATTACTTGTGCAATTTGTTCCATCCGCAGAATTTGTATTTTTTTAAAAAAATAATAGTTCATTTGTTTTACATGAAGTTAGGGTCAGCTAAACAGTTTTGAGTGATTTGGAAATGCTGTTGTTGGACTGGGGTGTACAAAGTTAAAAATTACACAACACCAGGTTATAGTCCAACAGGTTTATTTGGAAGCACTAGCTTTCAGAGCGCTGCACCTTCACAACCACCTGATGAAGGAGCGGTGCTCCGAAAGCTAATGCTTCCAATTAAACCTATTGGACTATAACCTGGTGTTGTGTGATTTTTAATTTTAGTTTTGACTGACAAAGCCAAACGTGTTGGTCAGAGAGAATGATGGCTATTTTCATTAGATAACTCGGGAGTTTGAGTGCTAATGATATGCAAACTCTCAGGTTGGAACTTTCTACGTCCAGAGACCTGTGCAATCGGGATATTGCAAACACCAGGGTAAAAGGTCATAGAATCTTGAGTGTAAATGTGGTACAAATAAGTTATGTTTCACCCAAATTTTCTTAATCTTTTGGTGCCCAAATACATCCTGGTGCATTATGGATACTCTATCCCTGGGCAAAAGAGCTGGAAGCACACCTTTCCTGCAATTGCACCGATAAATTGATGTCTTGGCACTGAGGAAATGAGGAGATGGGGGATAGTTTGGGCAAGTGCAATTGAGGTAAATCAGCTATGATTTTATTGAGTGGCAGAGCCAGCTGAAAGGCTGCCTGGCCTCCTTCAGCTCCTGTTTCCTGTGCTATGCTAATTTTATAATTCTGTGAGGACAGGGAGCACCTATTCAAGGCAGCAGCAGTTCTGATTTATTCAGGCATAACACATTCTTTCTCTCACAGGGCAGTTTCCACATTCTGGATTGCCAATCCCAATAACCACCTCATCAGCAATGCAGCAGCAGGTTCACAGGTGAGTCTGTATTCCGAGCAAGTTCACAAGGCCCAGAGTTCACGAGGATGGAAAACTGGGGCAAACATGGTGTGATTTTGTAATGCCCATGTTTTGATATTAGCAAAAGTGATGCTTAATCCTGCTGGAACATTTGAAACAAGACTCTACTGGAATAAGGCGTCTCATGGTTTATTGAGTTTTTCGTACGTTCTTCAGATTTGCACAAAGGTTTCTTTGCTATCCCCTCAAGTTAGATTGCAAATGTGGAGAAGGCAACAGAACATCTGGGACTTCAGTGAACAACAGCATTAACAGTCTATCTTCTAAATCAATAAGATTTAAGGACTGAGAAAGAAACAAAAAAAAATGGGAATGACAGGCTGATTTAGAATTAATTAAAAGAGGGCAGGAAGGACTGCAGTAAGACCGAAAGAAAAGTGAAAGTAAGCTTAAGGTACAAATTTCACATTTTAAAAGAAAGTCCAATTCTAATCCACTTGAGCATTGCTAAAATGGGATATCCAGTGGAAAAAAATATTTTGCTCTCATGAGGGCTGAGACACAGGGAGAAAAATGTAACTTCTGGAAAAGAGATGACAATTTGTTCAGGACAAGAAAAGGATGCTGATTGGTTAGCTGAAGAATTACATGATATTGTTATTGTCAGACTATGCGTTGGAAAACTTGCTGTTCCTTTCTCCAGTTTGTAAATGGTGCTGAATGGCCTACATCTGTCCCTATGTTCCACTCTGCCACTGAGATTTTTTTAATTGACTCATGCAGCATAGGTATCATTGCCTGGGCCAGCACTTACTGCCCGTCCTTAATTACCATTGAGAAGGTGATGGTGAGCTGCCTTCTTGAACAGCTGCAGTTCATGTGCTGTAGGCTCACAATGTGCTTCAGGAGGGATTTCCAGGATTTTAACTTAGCAACTGTGATATATTTCTGAGACAGTGTCTTTGAGGGGAACTGGCAGGTGGTGGTGTTCCTATAGATCTGACTTTGTTCTCCTGGATGTAAGTTGTCATGAGTTTGGAAAGTGCTGTCTAAGGATGTTTGGTGAACTATTGCAGTACATCTTGTGGATAGTACACACTGTTGCTCCTGAGTGTAGGTGGTGAAAGGAGTGGATGCTTATGGATATGACACTAATCAATGGGCTGCTTTGTCCTGGATAGTGTTAAGCTTTTTGAGTGTTGGAGCAGCACCCTTCAGGCAACTGGGGAGTATTCCATCACACTCCTGACTTGCGCCTTGTAGAGGGTGGACAGGTTTTGGGGAATTAGGTGAGTTACTCACTGCTGCATTCCTAGCTTCTGACCTGCTTTTCTAGCCACTGTGTTTATGTAATGAGTCTAGTTGAGTTTCTAGTCAATGGTAACTCCCAGGCTGTTGTTAGTGTGGGATTCAATGATGGTAATGTCATTGAATGTCAAGGGGCAGTGGTTACATCGACTCTTATTGGCGATGGTTATTGCTTGGCATTTGTGTAGCACTAATGTAACTTGCCACTTGTTAGCCCAAGTCTAGCTGTTGTTGCATTTGAACATGGACTGCTTTAGTATCTGAGGAGTTGCAAATGGCACTGAACATTGTGCAATCATCGGTGAACATCCTCATAGAGAGAAGGACATTGCTGAAACAGCTGGAGATGTTTGTACCTAGACACTACCCCGAGAAACTGCTGTAGAGATGTCCTGGAGCTGAGTTGACTGACCTCTAACAACCTCAACCATCTTCCTATGTCCCAAGTATGATTCCAGCGGAAATGTTCCCCAAAATTCCCATTGATTCTAGTTTTTCTAGTGCTTCATGATGTCACACTCAGTCAAGTGCAGCCTTGATATCACGGTCTGTAACACTCTCCTCATCTCTGGAATTCAGTTCTTTTGTCCATGTTTTTGCCAAGGCTGTAATGAGGTCAGGAGTTGAGTGACTCTGATGGAATTCAAACTGGGCGTCACTGCACAGGTTATTGCTGAGCAGGTTCTGCTTGTTAGCACTGTTGATGACACTTCACTTTACTGATGGTCGAGAATAGACTAATGGGACAGTAATTGACCGGGTTGGATTTGCTCAGGTTTTTGTGCACAAGACATACATGGGCAATTCTCTACGTTGTCAGATAGATGTCAGTGTTGTAAGTGTACTGGAAGAGTTTAGCTAGAGGAATGGCAAGTTCTGGAATACAAGTCTTCATGACTATTGCCAGACTGTCGTCAGGACCCAAAGTCTTTGCAGTATCCAGTGTCTCCAATTATTCCTTGATATCACGTGGAGTGAATCAAATTGGCTAAAGACTGGGTATCCACAAAGCTGGGGACCACTGGAGGAAGCTGAGATGGACCATCCACTTGGCACTTCCGGCTGAAAATTGCTGCGAAAGCTTCAACCTGATCTTTTGCACGGACGTTCTGGGCTCCTCCGTCATTGAGAATGGGATATTTATGGAGTGTTCCCCCCCTCCTTCAGCGAGTTGGTTAATTGTCAACCACCATTCACAACTGAATGGGGCAGAATTTAGGTCTAATCCTTTGGTTATGGGATTGTTTAGCTCTGTCTGTCATTTGCTGCCTATGTTGTTTTGTATGCAAATAATCCTGTTTGGTAGCTTCACCAGATTGACACCTCACTTTCAGGTATGCCTAGTGCCGATCCTGGCATGTCCTCCTGCATTCTCCATTGAACCAGGGTTGATCCCCTGGCTGGATGGTAATGGTTGGGAGATATGCCACGCCATGGAGTTACAGATTGTGTTGGAGTACAATTCTACTGCTGCTGATGGCCTCATAGCACCTCATGGATACCCAGTCTTGCTAGATCAGTCTGAAGTCTGTCCCATATAGTCATACAACACGAGGGTATTTTCAATGCAAAGGCAGCACTTTGTCTCACAAGGGCTGTATGGTGGTCGCTCTTACCAATAATTGTACTGGATAGATGCACCTACAGCTGATGTATTGGTAAGGGTGAGATCAAATTTGTTTTTCCCACTTGTTGGTTCCGTCATGACTTGCCTCAGACGTGGTCTAGCAGCACGGTCCTTTAGGACCGACCAGCTTGAACTGTAATGCTGTTGCTGAGCCACTCCTGGTGATGGATATTGAAACCTTCACCCAGAATACATTTTATGCTCTTACCACCCTCAGTGCTTCTTCCAAGGGTTGTTCAACATGATCGAGTACCAATTCATCAGCCAAAGACTTAATCAGCAGGAAGTTTCCTTGCCCATGTTAAACCTGAAGCCATGACACTTCATGGGATTTGGCGTCAATGTTGAGGACTCTCAATGCAACTCCTTCCTAACTGTGCCATCACCTCTACAGGATCTGTCCTGCCACTGGGACAGGGCATATCTAGGGACGGTGATGGTGGTGTCTGGTATATAAGTTTCGTTAGTATGGCTATCTTACAGCCAATGTCAGACTGTTGATTGACCAGTCTGTGGGCCAGTTCTCCCTATTTTGGCATGAGCCCCAGATAATAATGAGGAGAACTTTTTAGGGTTGATAGGGCTGTTTCCGCTGTTGTCTTTTCCGGTGCCTTGATTAATGTCACATAGTCTCTGGGTTTGTTTCTTTGTTGAGAACTTCATAATGATTGATACATCTGAGTGGCTTGCTGAGCCATTTCAGAGGGAAGTTAAGGGTCAAATGTAGACCAGACCAGGCAAGGATGGCAGAATTCCTTCCCTGAAGGCCATTAGTAAACCAGATAGGTTTTTCTTAATTATCAACTATAGTTCATGATCATCAGTAGATTCTTAATTCAAGTCATCTAATTCCTGTGTTCAGTCTCTGAGTTCAATTGGGTCAACAGATTGGATTTCTGCAATTGACCTAGTATCATACAGAGGGGACATGAGTCAGGTTGAATGACATCTAAGGATTTCATTTTGGAGTCAAAGATGTTTGGCAGGTGAGCAGAAGATTGGTTTGTGCAGGAGAAAGGGAAAAGTTGTGCAAGCATGTATGAATTTGAATGACCTACTTGCCTGTCCCAGTACAAACTCTTTAACCTGAAATAGTGTCATGTATCTCCTGGGAGAAATAAAAATAAGTCATTTAAAATCTGAATTTCCTGCCTGCCCCCACACCACACCACCCCCAGCATCCCTCCCAAATATGAGACGGTCCTCATCTCAAGCAGAACCATTTCTCACTTTTAGTTGAAGGAATCAACGTTGAAAAGGGTGGTGCTGGAGATGCACAGCAGGTCAGGCAGCAGCCGAGGAGTAGGAGAGTTGACATTTCTTGATGAAGAGCTTATGCCTAAAATGTCGATCCTTTTTGGTTCTGACATCTCCAGCATCTGCAGTCCTCACTTTCTCCTCGTTGAAGGAATCCAGCAAATCAGTGTCCACTGCCTGGTATAGAGATCCACTGTTGCCCAGGAAAAGAACCACTCAACATTTCACTTAGGATGAGACCCTGGCAGCACCTTCCAAACTCACCAGTTCCTCCACTACCTGGAGGGACAAGGCAAACAGATACATGGAAAACCCCGCAGCTGCATGTTCCCACTCCAAAGTCGATCACCATCCTGACCCAGAACTATATCACTCTTCCTTTACTGTTACTGCCTCAAAATCCTGGAATTCTTTTCCAAACAGCACTTTGGGTGTCCCTACACCACAATGACTGCAGCAACTTAGGAAGGCAGCTCACCACCACCAGGGCAATTACAGTTGGACACCAGCAAACATGAATTAAAAAAACAATTTTGAGTTCTCCCAAATCTGTTTAGTTGTGGGGGCAAATATTTGATGCTGAAATCTCTTTCCACAGCTGATGTTGGCATGTTATTTGGTTAGACCACATCTGAGTGTGTATTTGGTCCTGAGTTTTGGTCTCATCACTCAAGGAATGATATACTCACATTGGATGTAGTGAAGAAAGTTCACTGAGCTGATTCCTGGATGCAGGATTTTTCTTGAGGAAAGCTTGAGCAGATTGGGTCTCCACTCATTGGAGTTCAGAGAATGAGAGGTGACCTTATTCAAACATCTAAGATCCTGACAGGACTGTTCAGGATAATTGCTGAAAATGTGTTGCTGGAAAAGCGCAGCAGGTCAGGCAGCATCCAAGGAGCAGGAGAATCGACGTTTTGGGCATCAGCCCTTCTTCAGGATAATTACCAAGTCGACCTCAGCTCTTGTAGGGGAATCTAGAAATAGGGGGCTTGTTTTTAAAAAGTAATACATCTTCCATTTAATTTGGAAATGAGGCAGGATGTCTTTATGGAGAAGATCATTAGTCTTTAGAATTCCAGGAAACCGCATAGAGGCTGAGCCATTGAATATATTCAAAGCTGAATTGGACAAGGATTTTGACTGACAAGGGAGTCAAGAGTAATGGAAAACAGGCAGGAAAGTGGTGTTGAGGCCACAATCGGGTTTGATAAGCTGAATGAACTACCCCTGCTCCGATTTCTTATTTACCAGAGAGTTCAGGAAGAATAATCTTTAATAAGTACTTATTTTTAAACCAATATGATATGTTAAGAAGTTAAGTAGATTAAAAAATTTAATCAATAATCACAGTGTTTGGTGTAAGAACAAATTGAGCTTTCTTTCCTGTACAAATTTGTGTAAGCTCACTATTTTATTATTTACATTAGGATACAGGAATATGGTACTTGTTCCATAAAGTTCCTACAGGAGATTCCCAAGGGTTGTTCTCTGAAACTAAAGCTGAACTTACTCCATTGGGTACTTTCTACAACAACAGAGTTCATTCGAACTTCAAAGTAAGTGCTTTCCTGAATCCCATCATATTTCCTTATGTCATTGTTGTTTCTTTGTCAATTTAACTCCTAATGTAAGTAATATTAGGATTTAAATGATAGGATTCATTGACACACATATTCACACTTTCCACGTTTGCACTTTGAATCACTTCATTTTTCTTTTTCTATTAAGTTGTATTTTATTTCTGAGGTTGATACTCATGCATCCTCCTCACCCTCCAGTTGATTGACTATATTCCTCAAGATTTCAGCTAATGTCCTGTTGTGTCCCGCTGTCTCACTCCCCTGCCCTTTATATTGATTCTCCTGTCTGGCCATTGTCATGATCTGTGAGGTCCCACATTTTATTGGAAAGCAAGTATGCCTCTTGTCCCCACTTGGATAATTCTAACTAGCAGGCAAGTGCACTCATTTTCTCAATCCTCAATTGGCTAACAAAAGTGTTCAAATTCAATTAAACACATCAATGCCCTGTGGTGTGTGTGTCTACAGCAGTGTCCTGGAAATTAAACTTCAATTCCTTTGGAGGCCAAGCTAAACTTGCAGGATTATTAGCCTCCAGTCCTTCCCATTGAAAGTGGCTTCTTGTTAACAAAGCACAAATAGTTAAAGCCTGGAGTTTTCTTTTGAGTTTCTGTCTAACATTGAAGTAAAACTACAGAGTTACAGACTGGAGCTCAGCGGGTTAGTGAATAACCATGTGCTACTGATATTAATCTTGGCTAGAACATACACTTTTTTTTAAAAGAAACATTTGGGCCATGATTTATTTTTCCAGAGGTAGACCTCTGAAGACTTGTCTAAACATGAGGAGTATTCAACATCATGTTCTCGCTGGCTATTTTCATATTCTAATTTTTCTGTCAATTTATTCATATTGTATATTTTTGTCAACATTTCTTTGATTCCTTTTGTTTTTGTTCACTGTTCTTTGCTTTGAATTGTGTTTACATTCTTTTCTGGTTTGCTTTTCTCCTCCCCGTTCTTTCCTCATCCTCTTTCCCTCTCCACTGCCTTTTTGCTGAACAGTTGAGGTTAGAGGGTAATGTTCATTGGAGCTTCGCCTGTTCTCTGATGTAACTAATTCCAACTGTTTAATTTGTCACCTCAGGGATAGGATTAGCAATAATTTCTTCAGACTTAATACCTCTTCTCTTCCCCACCAAACCCCATTATTCACATATAATCGTGTATGGAGACGAAGCAAATAAAAGAAATAACTTGCATATATATATAATATATATATATATAGCAACTTTCATGACTCCAAAATGTGTTACAAGCAATTATGTTTCCTTAATTTAAAGTGAATTCTTTTATATTGAAGTACACATGGCACATTTTATGTACATCTTCCGACAAACAGCAATGAAATAGTCACCAGGTATTCTGTTTCATTGATGTTGGTTGAGGGTTAAATATTGGCCAGGATATCAACAGTGGGAAGCCTGCTATGGTTTCCATTAAAGACCGATCCAGAACTCTGTAAAGAGTAAACCATTCCAACGACTAAACATTCTGACCATTTTGTCCTGTTACTGAAGCAAGTTTGTTTACCCACTTGCCTTTCTATTTGGATTTACGGTTCAGATTTTGGATTGGATGCAGATTGCAGGTAAAACATGCATGGACTTCCATAGATGTGGTTGTGGATTATGTAATGAACTGGATTCTCTCGTAGATTAACTTGTGGGATAGTTTTGTAATTTATATGAGAATACTGGGTAATGTATTAGCGTGATAAAATGTCCATGCAGCTTTGCTGTAATTCTTATCGATTTTTTGCTGCTAGGCTGGACTGTTCATTGACAAGGGAGTGAAAATCACCAATGCTAGTGCTGATGATCCAAGGGAATACCTTTGTTTGGATAACAGTGCGAGGTGAGTCAAGGAACTGACCTTTTGGCCAAGGAACTAATCTTTTTTTGAAGTGGAAAATGTATTTGTCTGTAATGTCGGCATTAAAGGAATTTACACAGTGTGTAGAATGGGTTGGCATTTATATAGTGCCTTTCACAACCTCAGGATGTCTTATAGTGATTTGTAACCTATTAAGTACTTTTTGACATGTAGTCACTGCTGTAGTAGGAAATATAGCCAATTTATATAAAGCAAGCCCTACAAACAGCAATAATGAAAAGATAATTTGTCCGGTCATCTACGTTAGGTGTGATTCTGTGATCAATGCAGAGTGCTGCATGTGTTAATAGCTACTCTAGCAACCTATTTAAGACTATCAGTTGCAGTAATGGTTCATTTATACTTTCTAGAGGTGACACACATTCAGACACAAGGGCCTCTGTAAACAAAAAGAACAATTCAAACCTTGCAACTTTCTGCATTATCAGGAAGCTTGGAAAGTCTGTCATTTGCGGCTGATTCCCCACTTGCCTCGGCCAATTGAATTGAATTACTAACCAATCAGTTGGCATCTTTTTTTCCCCATGTAGGGTAAATTGCAGTGATTGTTTGGTTGAGTTTGGCATTCTTGCTTTTGTCCTGATGAGAGCACACTGGAAAGCTTTGGTGACATGTCTCTCACATTTCAGCCAGCTTCTGTTTGATATTGTTGGTTGAGGACTAAAGGAAAACTGAACAGAACCTCTCTGCTCCCCTACAAAATAATATCTGTGAAATCTGTTGTGTCCACCTGTGAGGTTGGACAGGAGTTTGATTTACTGTTATTGTCTGAAAGGCAATATTGGCGCCAGGAGTTTCTAGATATTCTGCTTGAGGTTCTGGAGTGAGTCTTGAACCCACAGCTGCTGAAACAGAGGCAGTATAGCTATCTACTGAGCCACAGCTGGCACAGGCAAACACAAAATTCACGTTCCTGAGAAAATGCTTTTCTTTTCACTGAAATCCATTCTGACTTGGTTTAGCTTCCTGTTATGATATGGGCGGTAATGCTGTCAATGAGGCGTGATTGTTTGGCAAGTTATTTGGTCTAGTGAAGCACAACTTTCCAGTGCCTAATTCTTTCCCCATTCTCTGCATCCAAATACTTGTTTCTGACAGGAGTAGATCCATTGCCGTGCTCCAGGGTGATTCTGTATGTGGTACATTTCCAACAGATTTTTTAAGCTTTTGTTCTTTGTGTTCAGGTTTCGTCCTCACCAAGATGCTGACCCACAGAAATCACGTGTTGCTGCCGTCATTGATAGGCTGATAGCGTTCAAAAACAACGACCATGGAGCTTGGGTCCGAGGAGGCGATGTTGTATTTCGCAATTCTGGGTATGTGAGGGTCCAGTGTCTCATTTCTTAGCAGGCATGAGAAGCTTTTACTTTGAATGTACACTACCCAATGAGGCCACTTGGCCTAACTGATCCACAACAGTGTCTGTGCTCCACACAATCTGCCTCTGATTGGTCGTTTACTTCACGCCCTCCTTTGATTCCTCTCTCTGTCACGTGTTCATCCAGCTTCCCCCTAAGAGCTTCCACACTATTCACCTCCTCCACCACTCCATGTGGTATTCCATTCCACATTCTCTTCACTTTGAGGCCTTCCAGATGAAACCGTGGTCAGGCTCTCCAAAGCCTGTTACTGTTTATTGCCACGTTTCCCTTTCACTCCTTTCACAGGGATCTGGCATCCAGGGTTGTAAGGTGCTTTGTGGGAGCATTGTTAAAACTGAGCCACTGAAGGAGTTATTAAAACAGACAACTAAAAGCTCAGTCTATGGAGTTGGTTTCAAAGGCCACATCCGAACAGGGGAGAGAGATGGAGGGAATTAATTCCAAGGCTTAAGAACTAGGCAGTTGAAAGCACAGCTAGTGGTTTTGGAGTGGCTAAATGTGGGGGATGTAACAGACAATTTACCCTATTAATGTTTCTTTGCACAGGAGAGGCTAAAATTCATTTGAGCGTTGACATTCTGCTCATGTGCAGTTTGCATTTTAAACATCTTAACTTTCATTCTGAGAGGATCATGATGAGGTTGTGAGACCTGTTGATCTTAGCGATCTTTATATTCCAAAGTGCTATGAGGCTGCATACACATCTGAGAGGGAACATTGCTGTCAGGTTTCTGTCACCAGAAAAAATATTACCTGTATTTATCATTTTTCCATTAATATTTCAGGTTTTCTGATAATGGAATTGGATTGTCCTTTGCTAGGTAAGAGAAGCTGTCTGGTGCGTGGAGAGAGCAATTCACATTTTAGCTATTGCATTTTGCACTTTGTTGGAGCTTCCCATCGTTCCTCTTCATTGTTGTGATGGAGTGGCTGAGGGTTTGCAGCTTCTGCAGGTTTTCAAATTCAGAAATTACAGATCCCACAACTTATATCTTCTACGCTTATCCACAGTGAATGAAAAGTGATATCCTTCACAAAGGCAGTGTTGAAATTGCAGTAAGCCTCCTGTCTATTTCAGGTGGTTTGCACATAAACTGCACAGTGCAGAAGTCAAAATATCATGTTATTCCTGGTGCAGGAATTGCACACTGAATGCTCACCAAATTAAGTTATTTCTTAAAGATTCAACAGTGTTGCACCCTCTGCGTAATTCCACTAATAGGCTGGCTGCCAGATGCTATCTTTCAGTAAGTACATGTTTGTTGGTGTTTCTGATTTGAGCACCCATTGAACTTGTTAATGCTGTCAGTTCCTGAGAGACTGCTATTATACCCTTCATTATGGATACTTTTATACAGTGGAAAGTGGTTTCACTAGGAACAATACTGTATTCTCAGCATAGTAACATAGAGCTACATTCTTCAAACAAAGAGCAATTCTTTTCACCTCCCCACTTTCCCAGCACATCAGTCCCAAACATTGGGAAGGTGGGCTTCAAGTACCAATTTTCAAACTAGGTTCAATCGATATATATAAATTATTCTGAGAACAATACAGTATTGCCTGGTTTTTTTTTCTTGAATGTTCAAACCCCAAGTCTTTTTGGACCAGGGTGTTATTGTTTTATGGATTTTTGTGCTTTCTTTAAATTGTTCAATTATAAGGTATGGACATCACTAGGAAAGCCAGCACTTATTTCACATCCCTAAACTGAATGGATTGCTAAGCCATTTCTTTGGGCAGCTAGGAGTCCAATGATATTGGGCCTGGAGTCAGTTGTAGGATAGATCAGGTAAGGGCAGTAGATGTAGTTTCCTAAAGAGCGGTTGTTAATTTAAGAGGATTTTACACCATTTACAAGCTCTTCATTTCAGATTTATTTCATCCGGTTGGATTTCTTAGCTACCATTTTTGGGATTTGAATTCTTATCTGCAGATTGTTAGTCTGAACATTCAGATTATGACTCCTTGGTTTTAACCACTATGCCATAGCATCCATACCGTAAAGTGCTGAAAGAATCGGAAGGCTAATGTTCATGCTTGTTTCCTAATCAGTAACTGTGTTCTTATAGTGATGGCAGCTTCCCAAAGGATGAAGGTTCAAGTCAAGAGATCTCTGAGTCGTTGTTTGTTGGAGAAAGCAGGAATTATGGATCTCAGGGAGGCCAAAACAAATACTGGGGTGTCGGTGGGGTTGATGGGAAAAATCGCACACTACCAAGGGACAAGTAAGATTCTTTAATTAATGTCTGACCCCTATAAGCATGTGCTTATATGACAATAATACTGGATAATGTGTGAAACAATGGATCTAGGCTGGTACTCATTGTAATGCAGAAGGTTAAGTACTGGAGCTAATTTGGTTGGTTTAAAACTGTCAGGATTTGGAAAGGGATTGATTGGAACAGAAAGAAATGTGTTTCTGCTGATTGGAGAATCTTCAACGTGATGCTAAAATCAGAACTAGGGCTTTCAAGGGAGACATCAGACATCACTCTCCCACAAAATCTTGGTGATGCTAATCCAATTATTAATTTTAAATCTGAGGTTGGTGCCCTTTCCTAAACAAGACAACCCCACTAAGGTGGGGGCATGGTATTGGAAATCCAATCAACCATAAGCTCATAGACTTTGCAAATCAGACTTGAAGAGATGAATTTCCAACTCCTGCATGTAGAACTCATGGTAGAATTGATGTCTAAGCTCTAGATTGTGCTCTCTTGTCCAATGAAATTCTGTGAAGTTCTAAGAATGCCTAAGCAAAAATGTTCCACAATCTTCCTCCAAGCTGAGGGCAGCATATGAAAATACTGTCTAAGTTCATCATGTTGTAATATTCACCTGTTATTGTTTCCTATTCTCAACTCGATAATGTCAATGTTATGCCTACTAACTCCTGCAACTTGTTTAGAGTTAATGACATGCCCTGTCAAAAGCTTCCTTTGAAGGTAAACCACATCTATCTTATGCAATCTCTCTTTACTTTTAGTTACATAATTAAAATAGTCTTCATTTAACCAAACGTCTTCAGTTTGCATGAAGTCCTGGATATCAAATCTGTTTCTCTTCCAATGTTAATTGCTGATCACTATTGTATGTTATCTTCCATAGCTTGTAGATATTGTTTCATTCAGTTCTTTCAAGATATGGGAGTTTGCAACTTTAACAAGCCAATTATGAACTCCTACCTTCTTCCTTAGTTGCTTTGTTGAAAAGGGGCATGTTATCAAAGCTTTTCATCTTGCACTTATCTCGATAGATGCAAGAATGCCAAATTTCAAAGGAAATGATTTGTTCTGCATGGTGCTCCCATGGAAATTTGGAATTCTTGCATGTGTCCAGATGAGTGCGAGATGAAAAGCTGTGACTGCATATCCCGCTTCTTTTCCAGCAGTACTCAAACTCTGTTCTATCATGTAGTCCTTTGATGTTCTTGGTTTCACATTGTACATAATATCAGATAAAAATCTGACATTTTGGTAGCAAGAATGAACCTTATTTTTCTATCTACACAAAGGTTTCACGTATTCTCTTCTGGCTTTATACCAGGACATTCCCCATCCGAGGATTTCAGATTTATGATGGTCCCATTCATGTCACCAAGACAACCTTCCAGAATTACATGGCAACACCAGTTCGATTCGCCAGTGCTGTTGGATTCTTTCTGAAGAACCCCTGGCAAATGACTCCAAAGAACAGTTTGTCTCTAGTGAAGTTTGGCAAAAGTGTAGGTTTATTTTGTTACTTGCTCTTTTGAAATATTCATGCATTTTACAAAATTCTTTGGCATATTGACGAATATTATAAATCAGATCACCAGACCAAATCATTACAAAACAACAACATGCATGTACATAGCACTTTTTTTAACATTGTAAAACGTTCCAGTGTGTATCATAAAAGTGTTCACAAACAAAATAGCTCACAGAATTGCATTAGGAGAGGTGATCAAAAATGTGGTCAAGCAGGTAGGTTATAGAGAAGGTCTCTGTAATAACTCAGGAAGCCCGACTGGAAAGAGACATAATTTATTGTTGTACTCCAAGACAGAGCCATGACTTATTCCTGATGAAGGACTCCTGCCTGAAACATCGATTTTCCTGCTCCTCAGATGCTGCCTGACCTGCTGTGCTTTTCCAGCACCACTCTAATCTTGACTCTAATCTTCAGCATCTGCAGTCCTCAATTTCGTCTTATCATATACATAGGCTAGTCCCAGGCCAGGACAGACAGTTTTGCAGACGCACCCTTGGGTCTGGTTTTTTTTAGTGTATCCAGAAATATTATCACCAACAACTTTTTTATTTCCGTCACCGAATCACCATGGTATATATATTTTTTCTGTCTAGTAACCATTATCAGTAAATCACGTGTTTCCAATTGAATATGTACATGCAAAGCTCATTAAAGACAATGCAACCAATCAAGTATGGAGGAGAGATAGGGAGAATTAGAAGGACTTGGATTTGCTTTTTTTATATACCTGAGTCTGCTTTATGAAGAACTCGTACTCGACGAGCTCCACAGGGAGATTAATTAGTGATTCCCCATGGGCCTAAAAGTGTTGATCACATTCTTCCCCTCTGAGCCCAAGGTCTCCCCCTCAGCTCCTGTGATGATGGGGCTTCCTGTTGGGTTTTGTGAGGGCCCCATTCTGGTTGCTTTCAAGTTCTAGTTGAGAGCTGTATAGACTCTTTTGTAAAGACTGTCAAAGAATCACTATAGGGTACTTGTGCTTGGTGGCATGTCTGTATAAAGAGTTCTCTCTGTGGAGAGTTCCCACTGGAGGGGTTTGATATGTTTTGTTTTAATGATCTTCTTCCTGGCTTCGACTGTTCAATACTAATCCCATTTAAGGATAACTCTCAGGATACCTGGAGAGCTGTCACCGAGGTTCATCACATGGATCACATCACCCCCTAGTGATTTTTGAGACCTAGGAAATATATGGACTCCGTAATGTTCCTCCGCGTTGGAGCCTCTTTTATGGCTTTCACCCTCTTTTTGACAGGGTACAATCTAACCTTGTCAGCTCGATACACAAGATAGCTCATGCACCTGGAACACCTTTTTTGCTTTTTAGTTGGATGCTGGCCTCAGAAGAACACCATAAAACCTCCTCCAAACTCTCCACATTTTCTTTGTAGTTGCTCCTGAGATGAAAATGTCATCCAGATAGACTGCCACTCGGGGCACCACCAGGAGGATGCTCTCCATTGCCCTTTGAAAGTTGGCACCAGCTAGCGACTCCAAAAAGGCAAGTGAGTGTACTCCTCCAATCCTCTGTGAGCATTGACAGCGGTGTACATCCTGGATGACCCTTTGAGTTCCAGTTGGGAGTAGACATGGCACATATTCAATTCAGAAAGTAAGTGACCCCCAGCCAGATTCTCATAAAGTTTTCTATGTGTGGAGTAGGGTATCTGTCTGTCTGAGGGAAACCTGTTGACTGTCAAGTCATAATCTCCACAGCGACAGAGTTGTCAGTTTTTACAACTGGGACTAATGGTGTGGCCCATTCAGCAAATGGTACTGGGGGTATTGCCAAGTTCCTCTAGGCATTGTAACACACATTTACTCTGGTGCATAGGAATCTAGTTGTGCCGTGAAGCATTTATGTCGAGCTTCTGGGTCTACATGGCCCCCATGCCTTTTATCCTAATGAATCCCTCTGGGAACTTTTGAGGATACTTCCCAGCGGTTTCATACAGATCGTCGATACCTACTTTAAAGTTCTGTTGCCAATCCAGGCAGATTGCCTGTAACCAGTCCCTTCCCAAAGATTGTGACCTGGCCCTTGTGCCACCATTTAAGAGGAGTTGAACTGTTTGTGGTAATGTGTAACTGGGGTGACAGTGGTTGAGATGATGTGTAACCAATCTAACCTTGATGTCTCACAGGCTTAAAGGCAAGATGCCATATTGGAGTTTCTAAAGGTTTACTCCCCAACAAAAATACAGCGGTACCTGTACATGTCTAAGTGGTGGCCATTTACCTGAATGGACACCTTTTAATTGGGGCTACATTTTTGGGAGTAGTGATATAATTTAGCTGTAGCAGTTCCTCATCTTCGGGCTGGTTTACTTGCAAAGCCTTGTCTTGAGGTGACTTTACCCTTTTACCTGGCAGTACATGTTTCACCCATTTTGATAGCCCTATCTGAGGTGGATCCTGTGACTACGAGTGCAGCATGGATGTTCTTGCTCCTCACTGTGTTGTGGAGAAACTTCCCGTCCAGTTTTGGAACCTTGCAGCCTCTGACTCCAATTGCCCTTCTGTGGCAATGAACAGGAACCATGAGTGTTATCCATGGGGGCGTTGACGCTGCAGTGTGGGAGTTGCCCTTGGCTGAGGACAGTACCAGATATGGATCGCTGAATCTCCTGAGCCACTTTTTCTGTGTTTTCACCAGACTGAGTTAGTGTTGTGACTTTCTTAAGTTCCAGATTTGGTTCAGTCAGTAGCATCCTTTGGCTGTGATATTATTAATGCTACAAACAAAGCGATCGATTTAACATTTTTCCAAAATGCTCACCCATGCTTGATGTTCCATCAATTTTTGCAATCTCGTCATGAATTCAGTAACTGGTTCCCCTAAAGTCTACTTGCTGTGTTAAACTCTGCAATGGTTTGGAGTCATAATTATCGCCTACAATATCTATCAGTCCATCATAAGATTTTGACTTTGGGTTGCTGGGCAGGTTAAAGTCTTATGCTGAAAGTCAGGGCCCCGCAAGCGGTCAAGAGGATGACGTTTTGCAGAGTCAGAGTCATACAGCATGGAAACAGAAACCTTCAGCCCAACTCATCCATGAGGTGATCCCCTTCTACCCCTGAAGTGCTATCACACAACCAAACAGTCGTCACCCAACACCAAATCATCATGACTTTTTAAAAAATCTGTTATTGCCACTGGGTCTGTTGTTTATTTTATGTGTTCTAATTAACCTGTTGAGAGACATACATACTACTGGAGCAGGTGGGACTTGAACCCAGGCCTCCTGGCTCAGAGGCAGGGACACTACCATCACATGTTACCAAGGGGACCCATACTCCACAAGCACCATAGAAGAGAATAATGAATGATTCCCCACGTACCTTAAGGGTGTTATTGCAGTTCTTGAAATAAGAAAGAGACAGTGAGTTTTAGGAAGGGAATTCCAGAGCTTGGAGCCAAGGCAGCTGTAAACGTGGCTTCCTTTGGTCAAACAAAGGAAATTGAGATGCTTCAGAGAGATTAACTGAAGGAGTTCAGATCTGCTGGGAGGTTATAGGACTGGCAGAAGTCACGGAGATAGGGAGAACGGAGATTGTGTGGGGATCTTAGAGTATTGTAGAACTCAAGAATAATTACTAGAATCAACAGGTAGTGTTATCATAAACAGTTTTGTTGTGCCTCAGGCCGGGGTGTTGTCAGAATTGTATTTGGGTTTGTAAATGGCTGTCTGCCATTCTTGTGGAATGATTACCACAAAGCTAGTTGTTACTTGTTTTCCACTGTCCTAGTGTCTTGTTCATCACAATGATGTGTTTTGGATCATAGTAATTTTCTGCTCCCCCCACCCTACTCCACAACACCACACACAGACACTCTCGCACTCACACTCCAATCTTGCCAGGAAAGTCTGAATTCCAGTCTAACCATTCCACAGGTCTCAACCTCCCTCTAGGACTGCAACCATAGAGTTGCAGGTGGTGGATTTTAGCAGGTCAACTTACTGCGTAGTTAGTCACTGCTGGGTCTGAATCTGGTGTGATGTCCATAGGGTAAATTATTGTGGGGACTTGGTTTAACTTTGTTTCTTGAAGGTGGCACCTCTGGCAGAGTAGGGCTCCCTCAGTACAACACAGGGAGATGTGGAGCATTGATAGAGGTGAGGAGTGGAGGTTGGCTTGTTTTAATTTCTTTCCAACTTCAGTTGAGCGATGGAAACAGATTTACTCCTTTTCACCCTCTCATCATTGGCTGCAATGGGATCAGCTACCACTTATTGACCAAAATTAGCATCGTCTATTCTGCGCAGTCATGTGTTAGGCAGTGTAGTAAATGATTGAACATTGGGACATCTCCTGGTGGAATTCTGAATGAAAATTGGGGACGTCTCAGGTCATAGACTGACACAGTAAGGAATGAGGCTGTTTAATCCATCATGCATGTGCTGACTCTTTGAAATAGCCATTCAGTTTTACTCATAGAGTAATAGAGATATACAGCATGGAAACAGACCCTTCAGTCCAACCCGTCCATGACGACCAGATATCTCAACCCAATCTAGTCCCACCTGCCAGCACCCGGCCCATATCCCTCCAAACCCTTCCTATTCATATAACCATCCAAATGCCTCTTAAATGTTGCAATTGTACCAGCCTCCACCACTTCCTCTGGCAGCTCATTCCAAACACGTACCACGCTCTGTGTGAAAACGTTGCCCCTTAGGTCTCTTTTATATCTTTCCCCTCTCACCCTAAACCTATGCCCTCTCGTTCTGAACTCCCCGACCCCAGGGAAAAGACTTTGTCTATTTATCTTATCCATGCCCCTCGTAATTTTGTAAACCTCTATAAGGTCACCCCTCAGCCTCTAACGCTCCAGGGAAAACAGCCCCAGCCTGTTCAGCCTCTCCCTGTAGCTCAGATCTTCCAACCCTGGTGACATCCTTGTAAGTCTTTTCTAAACCCTTTCAAGTTTCACAACATCTTTCCGATAAGAAGGAGACCAGAAGTGCACGCAATGTTCCAACAGTGGCCTAACCAATGTTCTGTACAGCTGCAACATGACCTCCCAACTCCTGTACTCAATACTCTGACCAATAAATGAAAGCATACCAAATGCCGCCTTCACTATCCTATCTACCTGCGACTCCACTTTCAAGGAGCTATGTTTTACTCACTCCCCTGTTATTTTTCCATTACTTTACAATTATCTTTCCTTTGTGTATTTATTCTTGAATGCTGCTGTTGATGCAGCTGCCACTGCCCTTTCAGAATGCACGTTGCAGGTAACATTGTAGTCTGTATAAAGAAATCCAGTGGGTTCTTCTGTTATTGAATTGTACCTGAACGCAATACCTGCACACAGAGTAATCTTTCAAATTATTCAAACTTCATATAAATCGATGTTAGGAATTCCAGAGATGTTTCTCCAAGTTCGTCTGTCCTTAATTTCTGAAATGACTTCATCCCTTCTTCACTCCTGTATCTCTGTTGTGTGTTGCATTGATAAAGACCTGCTTAGCTGCCAGCAGCATGATTGAACTAACTTGATTTACACCTAAAGCAGAGAGGACTATGTAACCAAAGGATAATATCTTGCAACATGCCAATAGTCACAGTAAAGTCCACAACATTTTTAATTTATATTTGCCCCTTAGGTGTCCTTGAAGGTTTTCTTTGGCAAACCGGGCCCGTGGTTTGAGGCCTGTGATCTCGATGGTGACAAGAATGCTGTGTTCCATGACATTGATGGATCTGTGACGGGCTACAGAGACACATACGTAGGCCGCATGGATAATTTCCTGATCCAGCATCCCAGCTGCGAGAATGTCACATCCTGGTTTGGTTCAGTTTGCAGCGGAAAATACGCTCAGGTAAGAAGAGGCTGAGGCTTGGAGGGGGGGGAGAGCGGGGCAGGAGACATCATTTCGAAATGTGCACACGTGTCGCCCACGTTTTGAAAGTTTACGCTGCTTCGCTTTTCCGAAAGACCTACGTTAGTACGTGTTTTCGCTAACCGAAAGAAATCCGAAGAGGATTTTCACTTTTACAAAATCAAGTCCATTGCTTCTTCGCTTTATGGCTTGCGAAACATTTCATAGGAACGCCTGACTTTCGCATGACAGGGAAACCTGTACCTCAAAGCATCTTTCCTGAGCTAGAGACTTGCTAATGAGCAGTCAGCTAATGCTTATGTTAGAAGTGTCATCGTTGCTTTCATGTCAGAAACGTGGTCGCGAATATACATGCAGCAAGCTCCCACTAACGAATAGGTAGTCTGTACATTTTTAGTGTTGTTGGTTAAGGCAACTGTATTAGCTAGGATACTGGTGAAGACACTCTCTTGCTGGCCTTTGAAATAGTGCCTGTGTGATCTTTTACGTTCATCTGAGGGAATAGGGAAGGTCTCGACATCTAGTCCAAACAATTACACATGTGACAGTGCAGCAGTCCCCTGGTATTGCTTTGGAGTGTTCAGCCTTGAGTACGTGCTATGTCTCCTGAGTGGGAATTGAACCCACAGTCATTACTCATCGCAATTAATTAGATATTGTTCTCAAGGCTAAGGGGTCAAAGGGCACAGGAAGAAAGCAAGAACAGGGTACTGAGTAGGATGATCAGTAATGATTGTATTGAATGACAGAGCAGACTTGAAAGGCTGAATGGCCTACTCCTGTACCCATTTTCTATATTTGTATGTTTTATCTTGCTCTGCTGTGAGTCATCCCCCATTGAGCTAAGTTTATTCGCGTGAGGGAGACCAGATTTGGATTTTTTCTCCTTGTTGCAAAGGAATGGCATGTTTGCACTACACACAAGCTGCGCATTTTGAGTCAAACATGGTTACTTGTGTTGAGGAGACAGTTAATTCAATTGTTCATTTTTTAATGCGGAGTTTTATCCCACAGAACAATACTGGACATTCCAACAACTTGACACGATTATGAAGAAGGTTGTAAGAACACAACAAGCCAGGCTGCCTGGCCTGCTGTGTTCTTCCAGCCTCCTGCCTGTCTGCCGTTCTTTTGTTTTATCTCTTAAGTGATTAAGAAAGAGAACAGGTTGGAGTAAGGTGGCTCTGCCTTCATTCAGAGGCATAATTCATTCAGTTGGCTGTAAGAAATCCATAGAATTGAGATGGAGTGGGCAGTACAAGATGAAGATTAGAGTGGTGCTGGAAGGGCACAGCAGGTCAGGCAGTATCCAAGGAGCAGGAAAAATGACATTTCGGGCAAAAGCCCTTCATCAGGAATGAGGCTGGGAGCCTCAGGGGTGGAGAGACAAATGGGAGGAGGGTGAGGCTGGGGAGAAGGTTGCTGAGAGTGCAATGATGAATGGAGGTCAGAGTAAAGGTGATAGGCCGGAGGGGAGGGTGGAGTGGATAGGTGGGAAGGAAGGTTGACAGGTAGGACAGGTCATGGGGATGGTGCTGAGCTGGAAGGTTGGAACTGGGGTAAGGTGGGGGAAGGGGAAATGAGGAAACTGGTGAAGACCACATTGATGCAAGATGAAGGGAAGCAGTCACTGGAATTCCCCCGTTAATTGCAGACTCTTCAAGTTATATAATCCAGTGGAACAGCAATGAAACGTCACCATGACGATCAGCCAAGCTCTATTTTAATTGGCACAATAAAAGGGCGATAAATAGTTCATGTGTCAGAGCTACAGACCGGGGAAGGGAAGGTTTTCTCACCATTGGCCCCCACTATCAGCATGAAGTAAGCAGTGCAAGGTGAGAAACAAACTGGAGCTTTCTGGACTTAACTCCGACTTTGGAGGAGGATCGCGATCACAGTTAGTTATTGAGAGAGCAGGGAGTGTTATTTATACACCACAAGCTCCCACAAACAACATAATAATGATCTGAAAATCTGTTGTTAGTGATTCAATTGGTCAGGATGCCAGGGAGATTTCCCCTCCTCCACTTCAAAAGAGAGTCACTTGATCTTTTACTTTGACCTGAGAAGGTCCATGTGGACATAGTCCTGTTCTGTGCAGCACTCCCTCAGTGCAGCAATCTAAGCCTAGATTTTTTTATATTCCTATGCCTGAAAGGGGAGCTAAACTTACAAAACCTCTTACTTAGACCGAGTCAGTTCACTGACTCTCAAATGGCACTTGGATTGGAATTTTTCAGAGGTGGCAAGGAACCCATTGCAGGGATCAGAGGTGGGTGGTGAGCCTGCTTTGGAGGATGTTGGGCTGAAGGTCTAATTTTACCAGCAGCAAGTAGGTAACTGCTCTCTCGATTTTAATCCCCCCCCCCACCACCTCAAGAGTTGTGAACCCAGCCAGAGTGCTAGCGACTCCGGAATGACACCAGGAGAGTTACCACTCCTGAGGCAGTTTAGAGACATGTAATGTACAGCAGGGAGGGATGGAAAATGTTATTTACACTGTTGGGAGTAGAACTCCTTTGGGGAAATCATCGGGGCCATAAGGGAGCATGTCACCATGCCAAAGACCCCTCCCCATCTACCTTTTCTTATATAAAACCTTCCTGCTGATAGGTGGACAGTCTCCATGTAGCAGAGTGTTGGTGTGCCATGAGCAAGTGTGATGAACGTTCATAATATATTATTGTTCAACATAGCATCAGAGTCCTGTAGCACTGAGATAGGCCCTTTGGGCCAAACCGCTGCATGCCAACCAAAATGCCCATCCACGCTAACCCCATTTCCCTGCACTTGGCCCATATCCTTCTAAACCTTTATCCAGGTTCCTTCCAAATATCCAGGTATTTGTCAAAATGCCTTTGTCAATATACCTGCTGGCAGCTCATTCCATATGCATATCACCCACTGTCTAAAAAAGTTGCCCTCGGGTTCCCTTTTATTCTTTCCCTTCTTACCTTAAACTGATGCCCTCTAGTCCTCAATTCCCCAACCCTGGGAAAAAGACTAAGTGCATTCACCCTATCCATGTTGAAAAATGTGTTGCTGGAAAAGCACAGCAGGTCAGGCAGCATCCAAGGAGCAGGAGAATCGACGTTTCGGGCATAAGCCCTTCTGCTGCCTGACTTGCTGTGCTTTTCCAGCAACACATTTTTCATCTCTGATCTCCAGCATCTGCAGTCCTCACTTTCTCCTAGTTGATTTTTACCCTATCCATGTCTCTCATGATCTCACCATCTTAAGTTCTGAAGTGAGGGAGTGATGTAGAACTTTAAGTTTGACTTGTATTTCTATATTCTTTGTGTTAAAGATGATGGGGGGCATGGTTTTTAGTTTCATATTAGATTTGCTCTGTCATGATGTCAGAATGTACAAAATTTGCACATGTATTTTTAATCAGAGTTCACAGTCTTGGAGCTGAAGGTGAATAGTTTAGTGCATTAGAAAAGGAAAGGTATGAGAGAGAAAAGAAATTGGGCTGTTACCCAACGACAGACTGTCCAATGACAAAAGCAGACACACAGAAGTAAGTTCATTTACAAATGCCGTGTGCAAGTTTCATTCAGAGAGAAAAGGTCTGTAATAGCAGAAGTATTGTTACTTAGGGGTTTCCGAAACAACCTGCACTGAGAAGTTGTCCCGAGTAGGCTAAAAGTGAATAGGAGAATGCTTCACAAACAGAAACCTGTTGAAGACCTGAATTTAAAGAATATACATTAAATAATAAGAGAATTGAGGTTTCTTAAAGACTCTCTGGAGGATTCATTAGCTAAAGGAGATAGCATTGGATTAATGCAGAAATTTGCTGAATGAAAGAGTTCAGAAAAGATTTACAAGGATGTTGCCAAGGTTGGAGGATTTGCATTATAAGGAGAGGCTGAACAGGCTGGGGCTTTTTTCTCTGGAGTATCGGAGGCTGCGGGGTGACCTTATAGAGATTTACAAAATTGAGAGGCATGGATAGGATAAATAGACAAAGTCTTTTCCCTGGGGTGGGGAGTCCAGAACTTGAGGGCATTGGTTTAGGGTGAGAGGGGAACGATATAAAAGAGATCTAAGGGGCAACTTCTTCACACAGAGGGTGGTACGTGTATGGAATGAGCTGCTGGAGGAAGTGGTGGAGGCTGGTACAATTGCAACATTTAAAAGGCATTTGGATGGGTATATGAATGGGAAGAGTTTGGAGGAATATGGGCCGGGTGCTGGCAGGTGGGACTAGATTGGGTTGGGATATCTGGTCGGCATGGACGGGTTGGACCGAAGGGTCTGTTTCTGTGCTGTACATTTCTATGAGTCTAAGACAAGTACAGTTGTGCCAACAGACCAAGGAGCTTTAAAGAGGAGACAGAGATTACCTTTTGCTGTAAGGTTATTGTTGAGGGTAAAAGGGTTGAATTTTCTTTTCTGATGTGTGGAATGAGCTTTTTCTCAAATTGTTCTTACTTAGTATAACATAGTTTTACTTTAATATAATAAATTTTAATGTTCTTCTGACAAAAGTACATTGGCTGCCTCTTGTAAGTATTTTCAGTGACTGAACTCCATGGTAAACAGAGCAAAATAAAAATGATGATCTCCCGTCTCATACTCACAAAGGTCCTCCTTTGCTTGTAGAAGTTGAACAAGGGGTTTTGGAAGTGATAGGACGATGATGGTGAATTTCCTGATCATTGGTTTTAATGTTGATGGTGATATTGTAATTCCTTGTAACAGGTTTACGTACAAACCCGTCGACCTCAAAATCTAACCATGACCATTGTAAGAGATGAATATTCCAACAATCCTATGACTCTACGTGGCATCAACCAGCGAGCAGACTTCCAGCAATACCAGCCTGTAGTGATGCTCCAGAAAGGCTACACAATTCACTGGAATGGCCGTGCACCAGAGGAAACCTTTCTGTATCTTATAAACTTCAATAAGTAAGCTGTGATTTCACATGCACTTCATGAAATACCTTAAGAGACAGTTGTTACTTTACAGTTGCTATGTACCATAACACAGTGAGGAAATGTTTGGACGTTTGTCTTACTCTAACTTATTTTTTAAAACTTGGGACCAAGTTGTGCATGGAAATAATAATGTCTGTGAATGGTTAATGAGTACATTGGCCAGTGAGGAGATATACCCTCAATTGTGTATTTCCAGAACTTGTTGGTTGATTTTTTTTTATTTTCTTCATTCCATGATTTATTTACACACAAACAGCATCTACCTCTCAACCTCCTGTATATTTTTTGTGATTTTTCTGGGTTGCCACATTAATTATCCACTAGTAATCCAGAGGCTCAGACTAATAATCTGGTGTTGTGGGTTCAAATTCTATCATGATAACTGCTGGAATGTTAACTCTGCTTTTAAAAAAAATCAGGAATGTGGGGGAAAATCTATCTGCTATGCTAAATCCCCTTTTGAGGAAAGCAATCTGCTGTATTGCATGTGACTCCAGATGCCGTGTGAGGTGGTTGGTTCGTAATTGCCTTGCAAGCTGCATAGTTCAAGGGTGATGACCAACTAATAACAGCCTCACCAGTGACACTCCCATCCCAAAACAATAATTTAAAGAAAATCAAATAATCTCATGGTCAACAAGATGAACAATTTCAATTCACAAACTTGCCTTTATTGATCACACCACTGAGAATAGGAGTTGGGAAGTTGTGTTGCGGCTGTACAGGACATTGGTTAGGCCCACTTTTGGAATACTGTGTTCAAATCTGGTCTCCTCGCTACAGCAAGAATGTTGTGAAACTTGGAAGGGTGCAGGAAAGATCTACAAAGATATTGCCAAGGTTGGAGGGCTTGAGCTATGGAGAGATACTGAAAAGGCTGGGACTATTTTCCCTGGCGTGTCAGAGGCTGACGGGTGACCTTTATAGAGGTTTATAAAATCGTGATGGGCATGGAAAGGATAAACAGGCAAGGTCTCTTACCCAGGATAGGGGATTCCAGAACTAAAAGGCATAAGTTTAAAGTGAAAGGGAAAGATTTACGAGGGGGAACTTTTCATGCCGAGGGTGGATTGTGTATGGAATGAGCTGCCAAAGGAAGTGGTGGAGGTTGGTATCATTACAACATTTAAAAGGTATCTGGATTGGTATATGAATAGGAAGGGTTATGGGCAAAGTGGGACTAGATTAGGTTAGGATATCTGGTCGGTATGGACAAGGTGGACCGAAGGGTCTGCTGTGTGCAGTATGTCTCTAGTATCATACTTGGAGGTAGTACGTTTCTTTTAAAAACACTTTGGGGGAGTGTGGTGATTTAGTTATAGGCCCCGGTAGGTGAGTGGTGAGTTAGTGGGGTCAGTTCAATAGTTACCTAAGAGTTAGACCAGATTTTTAATCTTCTAACACTTCCTGGGTAACTAATCATTGGAGCAGAACCCTCCAAATTAAATGGATACTTTTGCAAGGTTCCAGAAATAGAGAGGAATTGTTCAGCAAATCTTCTAAACTCCAGAGCAATTCCCTCCGTGTCTGCTACCACAGGGATCGCACGGCATCCGAATGTTCAACTGCCATCCATGTTGGGATAACAACTGTCTGGCCATTGGAAAGTCCAGGCCCACTTAGATTGCTGCCACCTTCTGGCTCTGCTTTGAATGTGTATTCAAGTTTTAAATACACTACTTTCTGCCTTAGAATAAGTTAATGGTTAGTGTTTTTCTGATGCAGTCTGGTACCTGCAGCATCGTTGACAATGATGACACAGGCAGTGTAGCTGCATGCCCAGTGACTGCAGCCCCTACAGACATGGTGACAACAAACACAGCATCCCAACTAAAAATTACAAAGATTAATTTTCTTAATGCTTTTCTCGCTGTTCCATTCGGTTTGTTTTTTTTGTTTAAACACTAATCCAACCTTTCCTTCCCTGACTTGACACTAATTCACTCCCATTACCTTCTCTGTCTTTCCTCTTGTTTACTTGTGAGCTCTGTGAAGTCTGATTGCCCTCGCTGTGTTTTTATTGTCTGACAATGTCAGTGAGTAAACATTTTGGAACTAAAGACTGGGGTCAATGTCTCACCAATGAGACTCATTGTGATATGTCACACTCCATGAAGTTGAACTGCAGTTAGTCACAGATTCAGGCAATGCAGTTGCATTGACGTCTTGCATAAAATAAAGTGTGTCAAATGGCACAACAAGCTCTCCTTATGTTGCACATTCTTTTGGTTCCCTCGTTTTGACTGAAATTTTTAACTTAGTGCTGAACTAGGGTCAAGCTGTTGCTGAGTGACCGTGGTAACCTAAAAAAGAATTTTCTCCACAAATGATATTTTTAGATGTACACGTTTTATTTTAATTTGCGTGTCTTTTTTTTCCACAGAGAGGATTGGATCCGTATTGGTCTCTGTTATCCTCAAGCCACTACTTTCCAAGTCATAGCTGACATCTACCAAAGACAAAACTCAACAGCTCACAGTGTAGAGGATTACAAAGCAGTATCTTCTCTTAAGGAGGTACAGAATAAACCAGCAGAGAGACAATACTATTTCGATAATAGTACTGGGTATGTAAATTTCTTACTCAGTAACTGTTGCCTGACTGGTGGGATAATGCTGGATATCGAACAGTGCATGAGAGCCAGTGAATCTGTTTGACCTCCCATTCTTTTTTAGGCCTGCTTTATTCCATTTTCGCGGAAACAACAAATGTATTGATATAACACCTTTTAACATGATAAAACTTCCCAAGACACTTAAGAGCAACTTTTGAAAGGAAAATCAATATACCCAACCAAATGCGGTGATATTAAAGCAGACAATCAAAATCTTGGTCAAAGAGGTAGATTTTAAGGTTATTTTAAATGAAGAAAAGGAGGTGACGAGGTTTGTGGAGGGAATTCTAAAGCTTGGAACCCAAGCGTGGGCAACAGTGGTAAAGTAAATTGGGATATGCAGGGGGCTATGGAGTTGTGAAGTGCACGTATTTGGAGGATTGGTAAGGCTGGAGGTGATTACAGAAGCAGGGAGAGGTAAGACTTGCAGGGATTTAAAATTCAGTATCTGAATTTGAAAGGACGTATTATAGACTGGGAGCCAGTGTAGGACAGGTGAATGCCAAAACCTCCCCCGACATAGAAAATTGAAATTGAGTTTATTTTCTGATCTGCAACATTTTCCTTTACTAAAAATGACACGTATAAATGAATGTAACTTCTGCCACAGTTCCTAATCCCAGATCAAATTCACAGTTGATTGAATTACTGTACAATTTTGGGATTATCTGTGTAGATTAAAACCTCTTGGCTTCACCCTCCATTGGAGTTAGGTCTCATATAATTCAAAAGCCTTCTGGGGAATTGACTACCTATTTGAAAAGGAGAAGTTGTTACACAGCAATGAGGGAGGTCGTTGGACAGTGCCATGAGGCTAATTGAATAGCTATTAAAGACAGTTGGCAGCAGCAAACTGGAATGAAAGTGTTCCTCCAGTCCTGGGAAATTTAATGAAGTAAGTGAATAGCCTAAGTAACCATGGAGATAGAACTGATTAGAGCTGAAGGGCTTTCCCAACAGGAATAGGTTTAACCAGTTAACAGCTCCCTTTGCATATCCACACCAGCCTTAGTCTAACCAATGTGCACACTCTTATCCTTCTGTATAAATTGGTGTTCCCTTTCTACATTTGGTTTCTTGTGTTTCTGATAAGTGCAAGACGAAAAGCTTTGCTAAGTAGATACACAAAGTCAATGTTGAAGGAACTGGGAAGTTCAAAACAGAGGGGCTAGAGCACCAGTGATTGTTGGGAGGCCATGATTACAACATGACAAGCTTGCAGAGACAGTTTCCATTTTAACTAAGAACAGAGACATTTAAAATGGTTGGTGGTGGGATAATTACTAGATCAGTGGTGTTTTCTCAGCATAAGTTAATATATTCCTTTAAAAAACAAGGTATTAGAGTATAGTGTATATGTTTAGATCTTGACGCAACAGTAATTAACTATGTTTATATAATTGTGATGAATTGGTCAAAAAGGTCATAGAGAATGGATAGAGGCACTGCAGAAGATGCATCTAGATTTAATTCTGGTTTTATAAAGGGCATTAGATAATTATCTGATGAAGAACATGTTTTCTGGATGAGGAGTACAAGAGAGTGGGGCTAGCTGAGTTGTTTTTGCAGGGAGCCAGCATGGTCAGAAGCGGCTGACTGGCCTGACTCTAACTCTTCTGTCATCAAACAAGGATGATGTCAAATTGAGAGACATTCCTTGAGAGAGAATTTTCCCATTGGCTGGGTCTCCTCTTTCTGGTGAATGGGGGGCCGACAGGGTAACCTGATTGAGATCTTTAGATTATGATGGTTATATAATGTTCTCCTTTTGTATGGGAAGCTACAAACCAATCCAGTAGGGAATTCAGGAGAATTGTGTTTATCTAGAGCGTGGTGAGAATGTGGAACTCACTACCACAGAGAGTGGTTGGGATGAATAGTACAGATATGTTTGAGGGGAAGCTGGATAGACAAGTGAAAGAGAAAGGATTAGAGCCATAAGCTGAAAGGACAAGATGAAGTAGGTTGGAGGAGGCTTGCAGCAGCATGAACTATTTGGGTCAATTTGTCCGTTTCTCTGCTCTAGACTTGATATAACAGGCTTGGAATTTAAAGATGTTAGTGCCCATCACTGCCCATACTGTACTGGGCAAAGAAATCAAGTAGAGAGTATGGTGCTGGAAAAACACAGTAGATCAGGCAGCATCTGAGGAGCAGGAGAAGGGCAAAAGCCCGTTATCAGGATTGAGGTCCATCCCCTAGACTCCCAGCCTTCATTGCTGATGAAGGGCTTATGCCCGAAATGTCGATTCTCTAGCTTCTCAGAAGCTGCCTGACCTGCTGTGCTTTTCCAGCACCACACTCTCAACTCTATTCTTCAGCATCTACAGTCCTCCCTTTCACCAAAAGGAATGAAGTCTACTTGCTACCCTCTCTCCTGTTTTTTTTTTAGGCTGCTGTTTCTAATGCTGCAGGCACGGCACCATCGGGAGGGGCACAGTTACTGCTCAACCCAGGGCTGTGAGCGAGTGAAGATCACAGCCACCATGCAGTCCCAGGCTGTGAGCAACTGTATGGCAGCTGCCTCCCGGAAATATGCCAGCCCTCCGAAAGCTACAGTAGTCATGCCACCAAAGAGCTTGAATGAATGTGTGAACTGTGGAGCTTCTCAGGTAAACGCGCAAACGCTCTGTGCTCCCTCAGCATCATTCTGCGTGTTTTGTCACCTATTGCTCATTTATCATTCAACAGGAGAAAAAAAAACTTGCATTCATGTAGCTTCTGTTATGAACGCAAGATGTCCCAATATACTTCCCAACCACTTTTGGGCTCTTGAACCCCTTTCCAATAACCTGAAGTTGGAGACTGGGCAGGACATGTTTCTTATGGCGTCTTTAATTGCCCACTTCCGGTCTCAATTGGGGTAAGGTTGGGCGCTGGGATGTGATTCACTGGCCTCGACACACGTTCCAATTTGAGAAAAGGTCAGGCCGGATCGGAAAGGCAGTTGGAATATCATCTGAGGAACTTGCCATTAACCCCAGCCAAAGCCTGTGAAATTGCCAGCAGCAGAGGATACAACCACTTATTAAAAAAAAATTGATGGATGTGAACAGCGGTAAACTATTTCTTCTGATAATGAGGGAATTCCGCAATGGGGTAAATCCTTAAAATTAGAGTAGGTCATTGAGGAATGCTATCAGGAAGCGCAGAAGAAGGTAGTGGAAATAGGAAGTCTCTCATAAAGATCCTTTGATTCTGCCGGGGGAAGGAATCGATTGAAAATTCCAGTGCAGTGAGTTTCAGGAAATATTAACTGAAAATCTTAGAGGAACCCAGCAAATTTCACAGCATCTTTGGAGAGCGAAACCGAGTTAACATTTTGAGTCCAGTATGACTCGTGTTTTTGATGGATTCTGGTTGGGCAAGGGGAATGGAGCAAAGCTAAATTAGATGGAGTTAAGATACAGACCTAGCCAAGGTCTGATTGAATGGCTGTACAGTGCTCGAGAGGTTGAATGGCCTCTGTCCCATGCTCTGACCAAATTCTTCAATTAAAGCTATTTGTTTTTCCTCTTGCGTAACAGGAGATGCAACACGAGGTGAAAGCTGCATTAGCTATCGTTGGTGTTGAAAGGAGACCATTGATGATTTTAGATGAGAGCTAATTTCCATGTTGTTTATATCCTGCAGCGAGTTTTTACAAGCGATCCACACAAAACCTACCTCCTCGTGCAAATCCAATCCCTCAGCAAAACTCAGATTCTGCAGGGACATAGCGAGTCCTACATTTCTGTAAGTAAACCTTGAGCTGTTTGTGTCACCTTTTATTAAGACAGGATATTCAGTAAAAATCATGGCACAGAATATGACAGGGAAAACAAAACTAGGTAATAAGAGTGGGGTAAGCATTTGGTGCTGTGTATGTGATTCGAGTCCTCTTTATTCTGATAATGCAATACAAATAATTATTTCTCAACTTGAGGTAATCCAAAACTCTAGTTTTATATTGCTGCATGTCCTATTCCCCTATGACCCCTGTGTCAACTGACCTATATTAGCTCTCCGTCAAGAAGCATTTGATTTGTAAAATGCTCATCCTTATTTCGAAACCCTCCGCCCATCTCTGCAAACACCTCCAAGACAGCTGTATGTCTTGAATTGTTGCCACTTGTGCACTACAATGATCATTGCTCCAGCATTAGTAACTGTGGCCTTGAATTGCCTTGAGCCCAAGCTGGGAATTCCCTCCCTCCACGTTTTCCCCTCGCTTTCTTCCTTCAAGACACTTTACTTCTGACTGAATGTCTCCTTTCTGTGCCATATTTTGTTTTCTGATGTTTCTGTGAAACACTTCAGGATGTTCCAGTCTTTTCAAGGTGCTATGTAAATATAAGTTGTTGTTGAAAATCTAATCTGGAAGAGGGCACCCCCATCATTAAAACTGACTTATATATTGACAGACTTTACTGTATCCTGCTGAATATCCATTACATAGCTGCACAATCTGTCCTTTTGATTTTTGATTTATGTTCTTCTGACCCGAAATGGGTGACAAACCTTTTTCCTTTTTGATTAAGTTTTTATCAAGCTATCCAAAGAATAAAGAACTTGACTTGTTATATTTGGCTTCTTGGTTTCTGGCAGCTTAATGTGGGTTCTGTTTCTGTGTGCACAGACTAATTGTTATGAGCATGCTTTTCCCCCTAATCGGAGTGACCATATCCCATCAGTCTTTGTAGATCAGTGTTGTTAGGGGTTTAGAGAGATGTGAAGCTTGTTCCCTGTGATAGGAAAGGTTAATAATAAGCAGTCATAATCCAGAGATACCAATGCATGTCAAGATCAGAGTGGTGCTGGAAAAGCACAGCAGGCCAGGCAGCATCCGAGGAGCAAGAAAATCAACGTTTCGGGCAAAAGCCCTTCATCAGGAATGAACTCCATTTTCCTGCTCCTCGATGCTGTCTGACCTGCTGTGCTTTTCCAGCACCACTCTAATCTTGACTTTAATCTCCAGCATCTGCAGTACCCATTTTCGCCATACCAATGCATGTGTCAGTTTGTCAGTGCCTGGGCGCATTTCTGTCATCTTGATGTGAACAAATGTAATACATGAGAAGACAGTCAAACCCATGGTGTTTTCTACGTATTGTTGGTCCTGACGGTCTTCATTTAGCCCGAAGAGTTTTGCATGTGTGTTCCTATTGAGCCTGAAGTGTTTATAGTGTGGATGAGGTTAGCCAGTTTCTGGTCTTACGAGAAGAATCTTGTTTTTACCCAATAAGAAGTTTATTTCAATACTGCAACTATTAATATATTACAAGGTGTCCACAGGAATCAATGTTAAAACTGCAGTTAGGTTCCACAGGGCCCTCCTTGGCAAAAGCATTGAAAACATTACACTTACAGTCACAAAGTTTTAATATACTTTTTTCTTTTAAATGAGTAAATTCCTACATTGGTAAATTCTCTTTCTTATAAGTTATTAAAAATACCCGTATAAAAGGAACTTGTAACATTTTAGTGACTGGTGAAAAATCTAGTGGGAGTGAACGGTTAGGATTTGAATGTACTGACATATTGAGTGGAGGGAACAAATTCAGTGGCAGCACTCTATAAGAGAATTGGTTAAGTAGTTAAAGGGGACAAATTGTTCCAGCACAGACTCTGATCAGAATGGTCTTTTTCTGTGCTGTATTTTGCTATGATTCCTTGAGCAGATTGCAGACTATCCCACTGATATGTTTCATGTGTGCTTAGTCACGGACATTCTTTATCTGCTGTTAAGCAGCTTCTTAAAACTTTCATCATCCCTGTGTCAAATTGTCTTCCCTAAGTGCACAGAGTGCCAGAACACTTGAACTGCCCTTGTGTTACTGAACATCTCCTGAAAGTTTCAATTCATAGATTTTCAGTGGCTAAGGATAGTAAAGGCTACAAATGCAAGGTGGCCAGATCAGCCATGATCTAATTGAATAATGGTACACGTTGGGAAGGACAAAGTGGTCTCCTTCTGTTATTTTGGATACGATGGTAATGTTGCAATGTTGGAAGGGGGGGGGTCACAAAGAGAAAATGAAAAAATGTTTTTTTCAAATTGCTCCCAATGAGTTGAGATTTAGCTTGTTGTACATATTGCAGAAGGGATAATACCAAGCCATAAGAGGAGTGAATAGAATCTCGGTAATCTGAAGCTGAGGTATTGCTGTGCGTCACTTAGTGCCGAAATGATGAGTTGTGTTGATTGGAATGTAGAATTCCTTCTCCACAAGGAATACAGGTTCCAGTTAGCTTACTGCACATTCAAAGAGGACAACCAGAATGATTTCTTATATTCACTTATGATTAGTAGAATGGTTAAGAAGCATCTCTTGTTAATCTATAGTACCTGCCTCTGCTACACTGACAAATGCTTATTTTTTAGGTGAATGGCATCAGGTTCCCATTTCAGAATGGATTTTTTGTGATGCTGGTTGATGCCTGCAGTGGAACGGTAACCAAACACACATCATTTAACAAAGCAGATACAGCGATGGCCAAATTCCTGAGCACTGGAATCGCCCAAAGGTAAGGCAAAGACAAAGTGATTTTAAATTTGGTTTAGGGTGTGAAATTGGACAGGTTTTGGTTTGAATTCCTTCTTGTAAGCAACACTGGCATTTTTGCTCGAGTTGTGGGGCTGGAGGGGATTAAAGAGATTGGAAACAGTACGGTCCTGGAGGGATTTGAAAAACAGAGTGAGAATTTTAAAAATGGAAGCAATGTTTAACTGAGATCCAGTGCAGGTCAGTGAGTGCAAGGGAGAGGGAGGAACAGCCCTGTTGCCATCCAGGACAATGAAATGCGTGGTTCAATATCACTGCAGGATAGGAATCAGGCAGTAGTCCTTCACAATAATGTAGTGAAAATCTGGAACTCTGACCACAAAAAGCTGTTGAGAGATGAGTGAACGTAATAGAACCCGAGATTGATTGATTGTTTTTTGTTTAGAATGGGGATTAAGGGTTACAGAATCAGAGTAGAGATGATGTTAAGAAATGGATTAGCCATGTTAGAATAAGCTAGAGGGAAGTAATGGCCTCCATCTATTATGATGTTTTGATCAGCTGTGTTCTGCAGCCTTATAGCTGTTGGTAATTAGTGTTTCCTTTTTCAGATCAATTATCTTATTAGGTTCAAAAGACACAATAAGTGGTGACATTGATGCCATTTCTGAGAAGATGGTCCAACTGGGCATTGCGAAACCTGCACAACTTCACAAAAAAGGTATGTCTTTAGTGAAAGGTATCGGCGGCCCCTCGGTCTCTATGCATAAAGTTTGTCAATATAATTTTTATTTGTTCATGGGATATGATCATCACTGTCAATGTCAGCATTCATTACCCATTTGTGATCATAATGGTAAGGCAACTTCTTGAACTGGGGAAGTCCTCATGAGTGGTACACCCAGAGAAGGGAGTTCCAGGATTTTTACTCAGCAACAGCGATTATGGCTTGTGACTTGGAGGGAAACATGCTAACAGTGCTGTTCCCTTGTCCTTCTAAGTGATCGAGGTTGAGAGTTTGGGAGGTGCTGTCATAGGAGCCTTGTCAAGTTTCACGATTCCCTTCTTTATTAATGATTTGTAGGACAGCCTTTTCCTGTGATTATAATTTTCCTTTCTTTGCATTTTGAATGAAAACACACTTTTAGTTAAATCCAAGCCCCAGCAATGTGACCAAATGTAAATGTGATTTACAGTTGGATATTTTCCTGGTGCTCTGATTTTGTGACATGGACTGCCTGGGGCTATTTCACACCAAGAAGAATGGATTCTTTGAATCCTCCAGATCAGTTCAACTTAGATAAGCAGAGCAAATCTCTGGTTTGGTTTGCAGCATGCTATCCTTAATCTTGTTATGTTGTTCAAAAATTCAAATTCTTTCTTCCTAACACGAAACAGACTTGCATTTATGTGGTGCCTTTCACAAGTTCAGTATGTCCCAAAGACGTACCGTTGTAAAGTGGGAAACACAATAGCCAACTTTCCCGCAGCCATCTCTCAGAAAAAGCACTGTGATAATGATTGGATAAACATTCTTTGAGTGACATTAACTGTGGAATAAATGTTTCCCAGGTTCCTGGGGAAAATTCCCCTCTGCTCTTCTTCCAAGTAGCAGTCATGGAATGTTCATTTTCAGACGTTTCGTCATCATACTAGTTAATATCATCAGTGAGCCTCTGGTGAAGCACTGGTGTTCGTGACCTGCTTTCTATTTGCGTGTTTAGTTTTCCTTGGGTTGGTGATGTCATTTCCTGTTCTTTTTCTCAGAGGGTGGTAAATGGGGTCTAAGTCGATGTGTTTGTTGATAGACTTCCGTTTGGAATGCCATACTTCTAGGAATTCTCGTGCATTTCTCTGTTTGGCTTGTCCTAGGATGGGTGTGTTATCCCAGTCAAAGTACTGTCCTTCCTCATCTGTATCTAAGGATACTAGTGAGATTGGGTCATGTCTTTTTGTGGCTAGTAGATGTTCATTTATCCTGATGGCCTGTTTGTCCAATGCAGTGTTTGTTATAGTTCTTGTAAGGTATTTTGTAAGTGACGTTTGCTTTGCTTGTTGTCTGTTGGGGTCTTTCTAGTTCATTAGCTGCTGTTTTAGTGTGTTGGTGGGTTTGTGGGCTACCACGATACCAAGGGGTCTGAGTAGTCTGGCAGTCATTTCCAAGATGTCTATGATGTAGGGGAGTGTGGCTAGGGTTTCTGAATGTGTTTTGTCTGCTTATTTGGGTTTGTTGTTAAGAAATCGGCAGACTGTGTTCATTGGATAACCATTCTTTTTGAATAGTTCCTCTGTGCTGCAATGTGTGGTGGCTCGTTAAAATAATGTTCTAATGCAGCTTCATTTTGGTGTGTTGGGATGATTGCTTGTGTAGTTTAGTATTTGGTCCATATGTGTTGTGTTCCTGTAGACACTGGTTTGAAGTTTCCCATTGGCTGGTCGCTCTACTGTGACATCTAGGAATGGGAGTCTGTTGTTGTTCTCCTCCTCTTTTGTGAATTTTATGCCAATAAGGATATTATTGATGGTCTCGAAGGTTTCCTTTAAATTGTTTTGTTTAGTGATGACAAAGGTGCCATCCACATAGCAGACCCAAAGTTTGGGTTGGATGGTTGGCAGAGCTGTTTGTTCCAGTCTCTGCATTACTGTGTCAGCTAAGAATCCTGATATCGGAGATCCCATGGGTGTTCCATTGGTTTGTCTGTAGATTTTGTTATTGAAAGTGAGGTTGGTGGGAAGGCAGAGGTCCACTAACTTGACAATGTTGTTCATGCTGATGAAGTTGGTGGTGTTTGGTGTATGTGTCGTTGGTTCTTCTAATAGTGTAGTCAGTGTTTCCTTGACCAGATTGATGTTGATGGATGTGAACAGGGCTGTTATGTCAAAGGAGACCATTATTTCATCCTCTTCTATCTTGATACCTTTGGTGTTCAGGAATTCTTGGGTGGAGTGGTGTGAGTCTTCTAGTAAGTGTTTTAGTTTTTGGTGTAGCTCCTTGGCTAATCTATAAGTTGGTGTTCCAGGTAGCGAGACTATAGGTCTGGGGGAGGGGAGGGGAGGGGGGGGTGGGGGGGAAGCTCCTGGTTTGTGAATTTTGGGTAATCCATACAAACATGGTATGTAGGATCTGTCTGGAAGTCTGTCTAATTCTCCAAATTTCTGACGTTTTTTGAGTAGGGCTGTGATTCAGTTCTCTAGTTGTGGGGTCAGATTTATTGCCACCTGTTGGCAAGTGTTGGTATCTGCAAGCAGTGCATTTGCCTTCTCAATATAATCTCTTCAGTTTAAAATGACTGTCAAGCATCCTTTGTCTGCAGTAGGATAACAATGTTTTTATCTTTTTTTGAGTCCTTCTAGTGCTTTCCTTTCTTGTATATTGAATGTGTTTCCTTATTTTCACCTGCTTAATATTGGTGTGATTGTCTGTCTGACGGTTTGCTGGGTTTCTTCTGAGAGTCAACAATACCCTTACTGGCAAAAAATTCACTAAAGAGGAGGAAAACAACAACAAACTGCCATTCCTAGATGTCGCTGTAGAGTAAACAGCCAATGGGGAACTTCAAACCATCATCCACAGGAACACAACACATACGGACCAAATACTGAACTACAGAAGCAATCATCCCAGCACCCAAAATCAAAGCTGCATTAGAACATTATTTCAACAAGCCACCACACACTGCAGCACAGAGGAACTATGAACAGCAGAGGAAAATCACCTATATATAGAGTATATTCAAAACAAATGGGTACCCACTGAACACAATCTGCTGAGTTCTCAGCGACAAACCTAAACAAGCAGACAAAACGCGTCCAGAAGCGCTAGCCACACTCCCCTACTTCAAAGACATTTTAGAAATGACTGCAGGACTGCTCAGACCTCTTGGCACCATGGTAGCCCACAAACCCACCCACAAACATTGCATTGGACAAACAGGCCACCAGGATACATGAACATCAACTAGCCACAAAAAGACATGACCCAGTCTCACTAATATCCTTACATACAAATGAGGAAGGACACCACTTCGACTGGAATAACACATCCATCCTAGGACAAGCCAAACAGAGACATGTACGAGAATTCCTAGAAGCATGGCATTCTAAATGGAAGTCTATCAACAAACACATCGACTTGAACCCCATTTACCACTCTGAGAAAAAGAACAACAAATGACCCAAGGAAAACTGAACACCTAAAGAGAAAATGGGTTACCTAATATGGTGACGAAACATCCGAAAATGAACTTTCCAGCTTAGTGAGCAAACTTAACCTCAACCTGAGCTACAAATCTTCTCAAAACTCGCTATCGGCCATGAAATTGATTTTCGTCCACATCCATGGGGTCTCCATATATTGCCTTACTGAAAAAGCAGTACTTCTGACATTGCAATCCTCCTTCAGTGCAAGGAGGACGTGTATGATTTTGTATTCAAGATCTTGGAGTGGGACTTGAGTCATTGGGATGTGCAGCATGGAAACAGATCCTTCAATCGAACTTGTCTATGCCAACTAGATATCCTACATTAATCTAGTCCCATTTGCCAGCATTTGGCCCCATGTCCCTCTCAACCCTTCCTATTCATGTATCCATCCAGGTATCTCCAGCCATGACCTCTGGCAGCACTTTCCATTAATGCACCACCCTCTGCATGTAAAAGTTGCCCCTTCGGTCCCTTTTAAATCTTTCCCCTCTTACCCAGTGGCTCAGTGGTTAGCATTGCTGCCTCACAGTGCCAAGGACCTGGGTTCAATTCGAGCCTTGGGCAACGGTCTGTCTGGAGTTTGCACGTTCTCCCAGTGTCTGCTTGGGTTTCCTCCCATAATCCAAAGATATGAAGGTTAGGTGAATTGGCCATGCTAAATTGCTCATAGTCTTCAGGGATGTGTATTACTCAAATATATGAAAATTCAAAAGTAACCTTTTTCAGCTTTGATTGATTTTACTTGGCACATTCAGAATTTGTCTCTTGAATACAATCTATATTCACAGCTATAAACTGAATGTGAAATTACTTTTGGGTCTTTTAGGTGCATTAGTCAGGGGTAAATACAGGATAATGGGGAGGGGAATAGATCTGGATGGGTTACTATTCAGAGAGTTGGCGTGGACTTGTTGGGCCGAAGGGCCTGTTTCCACACTGTTGGAATTCTATGATTCTACCTTTTAAACCCATGCCCTCTAGATACAGACTCCTCTATCCTTGGGAAAAGGCCATGACTATTCACCCTATCCATGCTTCTCGTGATTTTATAAACTTCTTTCAGGTCATCCCTCATCCTCCAATGCTGCAGGGAAAACAGCCCCAGCCTATTCAGCCTCTCCCTAAAGCTCAAACACTGCAAACCTGGCAACATCCTTGTAAATCTTTCCTAAACCTTTTCAAGTTTCACAAAATCTTAACTTTGGAAGGAGACTAGAATTGAACACAGTATTCTAGAAGTGGCCTAACCAATGTTCTGTATAGTCACATGACCTCAACTCCTGTACTCAGTGCTCTGACCAATGAAGGCAAGCATACCAAATGCCTTCTTTACTCCCATCTACCTGCAACTCCACTTTCGAGGAACAGTGTACCTCCTCCCAAAGGTCTTGTTTGGCAACACTCCCCAGGACTTTATCATTAACTGTATCCTCCTTTGCCTGACCAAAATGCAGTACCTCACATTTATCTAAGAGACCTTCAGATTCAGATGTGTGTGCTACTAATGAAGTTAAAGATAAGCTCAGGCTTAATGATGTGCTCATCTTCTATCCCTTTCCCTGACCATTCCTGCAACAGAGTAAACTATGAAACTATAAAACTATAATATGCATATCTGTGACAAATCAGCTTTGAATGTTGCTGAAAAAAAACTGCCACTGTATGATGGCTGGTACTAGAGATGTTAGTAATAGGATTCCACTAGACTATTCAAATGTGTGAAAATTCAAAAATAACATGGTTTAGCTCTGCTTAATGTTGCTTTGCATATTCAGAATTTGTGTCTTGAATACAATCTATATTCACAGCTGTAAATTGAATGTGAAATTGTTTTTGGTGCTTTTAGGATGAAAGGCTGAGTGCCACTAAATCTGTGAAGGGCAAGTAGAATAAGTGTTGATTAATTTAATATAATCAGATCATTTTAATTGCGCACAAATTTCAAGTGGAAGTATTGTCACCAGGCTGTACTGACAAAGAGGAATAGAGTCAATGGAGTATTTAGGGCAGCTACATTTTTTTTCAGCTATAAAGCTTGAATGAGTACCTGTCTAATGTTCCACAGGATACATGACCATGATACTGTATATTCAAGAAATTTCATAGCTATAATCTCATTCAAGCATTTAAACAGCAAAGATAAGCCACTTGAGATCTTCTGCTGTTAATTCTTTGCAATGTTAAATCCATTGGATTAAATTATTGCCTTGTATATACTCCCCACTATCTTGTCATTAACACCCTATGGTGTTGAGTAGCATGAGAATTAGTTTATACATCTCTCAGGTCTCTCACGATATGGCTGATGGGTTGGCTGAGAAATAGCTCTGCTGCTAAATGGGCTCACTTTCTTAAAAAAGCTTTGCTGCTATTGATTCCCCCCTTATAACTGTCCCCAAATTTCCAGTCTCTAACTTTATTCAACACACGAGGCCAAACAGCCCATTATGTCTCAAGCAACAGAACTATCCAATTAGTCTCATTCTCCACTCTGCTCTTTCTCCTGTAGCCCTGCAGATTTTTCTACAATTTATCCAATTCTCACTATTCAATCTGCTTCCACCGCAAGATTGCATAAAATACAATTATCTTTCCTCACCCCACAGCTGTGGGAAACAGAGCACGTAGGTTAATATAATACCAGCATTTTAACCACACATCTCTCATGAGAATGATGCATCATACATAAATATACTTTTTGTTCTAGTTACAACATATGAATGTATGGACATGAGGCCTTTGTTTTTGATTTGACATGCAATAATTTGGTTGTGTATCGTCCTAGTCTATAGTTCCTCAACTCCTGTAAAGGGAATCACGGTCACCTCTACAAGTTTTAAAAAAACAGCAATCATCTTGCTTCAGTTATGCATATTTGGTTAAGTCAATTGAAGCAGACACAAAAAAACACAAGTATCAGGTTTATTTTTTCAAGGTTAATTGGTTAAAAGCACACCAATCAAAGCATACTGAGTTAATATTTACAACTTTTCTCAGCAGGATAGGATGATTCATGTTTGCAGTTCCGCCCGAGTGACAATATATTCTTTATTCTTTTACAGAGAGCATTGCTTTCTTTGGATACAAAGGGGAATTTAACCCATCATGGACCAGGCTGTACAGCAGCCCTGCTGGGCAGAGCCTACAACTCTTGGAAAAATACATTCCACTTCACCTCCAAGACTATGGCTGCACTAATGTTACCAAACCACAAAGGAAAGAACTGGAACTTTTACAAAATGCTTTACAGTGAATATCAATTTGAATAAATGTGACCTAACTTATTTTATTAATGCTGGTTCTAAAATTGTCTTTTTTAAAACCCCTTTTCCCATTATCATATTTGTCTCCTCTTTTAAAACTAGTTCGATAATCTTAAATCGAGGAGAAAACTGGAAATACTCATCAGGTTAAGCCACATCTATAGAGCGAAAGAGTTAATGTTTTGGTTGATGTGGATAGTTAACTTTGCGCAGATGCTGCCTGACTTGCTGACTATCTCTAGCATTTTCTTTTATTTTGGATTTCCAACATCTGCAGTAATTTGCTTTGTTTTGCGTTTTTAAAAAAAGTGTTGTGGTTATGCACTGATTCAGTGCAGCCTTTTTTAAAAAAAAAGCTATTTGGCTTTTTAAATGTTTTATAATCAATGTCATGTGAAGCTGGATGATTACATTACTGTAGCCCCACAGCCAGTTTGTAGACAATCTTTTGTTGCAATTGAATACACACCAGAGAATTATACAGCCCTAATTGTAAGACGGTCAATTGTTGAATACAACAGAATCTTCTTTAGTCCAGAGGATGATGAGAATTTAGAATTGACTGCCACGAGGGCAGTTACAATAAATAGCTTGATTTAAGAGGAAGCTAGAATAACAGTGGAGAAAGGAATAGCAAACTGGAGGATTATGTGGAACAAAGAACACAAAGTTGGATGAGACAGGCCAATCTCGATGCTGTATACCCACATGACTGAATCATGTTAATTCAGCAACAAACTGTAGTTAATAAAACTTAGTATCCATGATTTTATGAGAAGGGATCTAGGGAGCAAGCCATAAAACTCTGGTTCGGTCTTAGAACCAGACACAGTACTCCAGCTATGCCCCACACCTCTAGGAGAGTGGTGAAAGGGTTTGAGAATGGTTTTAGAGATGAAGAACTTCTGTTATCCAGCTAGAACCTGGGAGGTGAGTGGCCTTGGAGAAGTGGCCATTGAGAAGAGATTTGAGAGGTATTCAAAATCTTTCTTTAAAGGTTCTGGGTAGAACAGTGAGAAGAAACTGCACCCATTGGTGAAAGGATCAAGAATCGAGGCACAGATATAAGGTGGCCAGAAAGTAGAATTAAAAGCTTTGCATCCATTTCTGAAGAAGGGTCACTGATTCCAAAATGTTAATTCAGCAGGTCTGGCAGCATCTATGGAGAGAAAGAAGTTTTTCCAGCAAGTTCTGATTTTGTTTCTGATTTTCAACATCTGTGGTTTCTTTCAGTTGTTTTTGCAAAACAGAATGGAGATGTGGAAAAACTTAAACAGCCAGTGGTTAAGATCTGAAATGTGCTACCTCCATGTATGGGGGAGGCAGGGTCAATCAAGACTTTCAAGTAGGAATTGATTATCTAATCAAAGTTTGTGAGAAGATTTGTAGTTCGGGTGCTCGTTGTTGTGGTTCTGTTCGCCAAGCTGGGAATTTGTGTTGCAGACGTTTCGTCCCCTGTCTAGGTGACATTCTCAGTGCTTGGGAGCCTCCTGTGAAGCGCTTCTGTGATGTTTCCTCCGGCATTTGTAGTGGTTTGTCTCTGTGCTTCCGGTTGTCAGTTCCAGCTGTCCATGGCAGTGATCGGTATAGTGGGTCCAGGTCAATGTGTTTGTTGATAGAATCTGTGGATGAGTGCCATGCCTCTAGGAATTCCCTGGCTGTTCTCTGTTTGACTTGTCCTATAATAGTAGTGTTGTCCCAGTCGAACTCATGTTGCTTGTCATCTGCGAGTGTGGCTACTAAGGATAGCTGTTCGTGGCTAGTTGGTGTTCATGGATACGGATCGTTAGCTGTCTTCCTGTTTGTCCTATGTAGTGTTTTGTGCAGTCCTTGCATGGGATTTTGTACACTACGTTGGTTTTGCTCATGCTGGGTATCGGGTCCTTTGTCTTGGTGAGTTGTTGTCTGAGAGTGGCTGTTGGTTTGTGTGCTGTTATGAGTCCTAGTGGTCGTAGTAGTCTGGCTGTCAGTTCAGAAATGTTCTTGATGTATGGTAATGTGGCTAGTCCTTTGGGTTGTGGCATGTCCTCATTCCGTTGTCGTTCCCTTGGGCATCTGTTGATGAAATTGCGGGGGTATCCGTTTTTGACGAATACATTGTAGAGGTGTTCCTCTTTTTGCAGTTCTGGTGTGCTGCAATGTGTTGTGGCCCTTTTAATCAGTGTTTTGATGCAACTTCTTTTGTGTGTGTTGGGTGGTTGCTTTCGTAGTTCAGGACTTGGTCTGTGTGTGTGGCTTTCCTGTAAACCTTTGAATTCTCCGTTCGGTGTTCTCTGTACCATCATGTCTAGGAATGGGAGTTGGTTGTCCTTTTCTTCCTCTCTCATGAATCAGATTCCTGTGAGTGTGGCGTTGATGATCCGGTGTGTGTTTTCTATGTCTGTGTTTTTAATGATTACAAAGGTGTCATCCACATATCTGACCCAGAGTTTGGGTTGAATTTGCGGTAAGACTGTTTGTTCTAACCTTTGCATTACCGCTTCTGCTATGAGTCCAGAGATGGGTGAGCCCACGGGTGTGCCATTGATTTGTTTGTATATTTGGTTGTTGAATGTGAAGTGTGTTGCGAGGCATAGGTCCAGTAGTTTGAGTATGCCGTCTTTGTTCATACGTTCACTGTCTTGTTGTCTGTTCTGTATGTCCAGCAGGTTGGCTATTGTTTCTCTGGCTAGGGTTTTGTCGATAGAGGTGAACAATGCCGTTCCATCAAATGAGACCATAGTTTCTTCCTTGTCTATGTGTATATTTCTGATGATGTCCAAGAATTCCTGTGTTGACTGTGTAGAGTGCCTGGATCCGCTGATCAGGTGTTTCAGTTTCTGTTGTAGTTCTTTAGCCAGTTTGTGTGATGGTGTCCCTGGTAGTGATACTATGGGTCTGAGTGGGCTGTCTGGTTTATGCACTTTTTAGGTAGTCCATAGAATCTGGAGGCGGGGGGGGCGTTGCTTTCAGGTTTCATTCTCTGTAGGTCAAACCTGGTTATCTATCCATTTTTTTGCAGGTTCCTCAGTGTGTTGTTTATCCTATTGGTGGGCTGTGGGGTGGAGTCAAACTCTCTTTTGGTAGGTGTTAGTATCTGCAAGTAATTGTTGGCTTTCTGGATGTACTCTGCTTTGTCCAGGATGACTGTCATTCTGCCTTTGTCTGCTGGTGTCTTTTCCTTGTTATCAGGGGTACGATATAATGTCAGTCCATTGTTCCTGAGTGTGCATTCTAGTGCTGCTAGGAAGTCTGCTGTCGTTGAGTCCCGTGGCCAGTATTGTTCTTTCCATGGCTGTGAGCTGTCTGTGGGAGAGGTTTCTAACCCAGGTATGTGTTGTGGTGTCCTCTCTGTTGTGTGTTAGTTTGGCCATTTTTTTCTTTTAGTCCCGTTCTGTCCTGTGGTGACAGCCTGTTCTATGGTCTGGGTCCATTCCTGATTGGTGGTTTTTGAAATTAATGAAGTCTGTTGTGAGCGTCTGTAATAATTACCTGGATCATCCTGAGTCCGTTCTGTCTGGCTGTCTCTCTGGCTTGTGGGTTTTAGATTAGATTACTTAGTGTGAAAACAGGCCCTTCGGCCCAACAAGTCCACACTGACCCGCTGAAGCGTAACCCACCCATACCCCTACATTTGCCCCTTACCTAACACTACGGGCAATTTAGCATGGCCAATTCACCTAACCTGCACATCTTTGGACTGTGGGAGGAAACTGGAGCACCCGGAGGAAACCCACGCAGACACTGGGAGAATGTGCAAACTCCACACAGTCAGTCACCTGAGGCAGGAATTGAACCCAGGTCTCTGGCACTGCAAGGCAGCAGTGCTAACCACTGTGCCACCGTGCCACCCACAGATTGTTGACTGGTGGTCTGTATCTGACACATGGGGGAAGGATTTGATTCTTTCAGCATTCGTGTAGGAACCGGAGTTGTTCGAATGTGGCACTTAGGCGATTGGCACAGGATTCCCTTTTCCTGGCTTGTCTTAGCGTCACTCGGTCATAGATGTTCAAAGTTTGAGAGAAGAGTTGTTGTGGTTCTGTTCACCGAGCTGGGAATTTGTGTTGCAGACGTTTTGTCCCCTGTCTGTCTGGGTGACATCCTCAGTGCTGGGGAGCCTCCTGTGAAGCGCTTCTGTAATGTTTCCTCCGGCATTTATAGTGGCATGGCAGTCGGAATTCCCTGGCTGTTCTGTTTGGCTTGTCCTATAATAGTAGTGTTTATAGCCCCTAATAAATGCTGGAGGAAACATCACAGAAGTGCTTCACAGGAGGTTCCCAAGCACTGAGGATGCCACCTAGACAGGGGACGAAATGTCTGAAAACACAAATTCCCAGCTCGGCGAACAGAACCCCAACACTGATTATCTGAAAAAGGGGGAATGTGTATGCTCACTGTAAGATGACAGGAATAGCAGTGCTCAAAGAATCAGCACTATGACAGTTCTGGGAATTCTGTGAGCTGAGAAATGCACCACATGCAAAATATAAAATGGTAGATTTCTAAGCAAGAGTTGAGTGTGTGTCGCTGGAAAAGCACAGCAGGTCAGGCAGCATCAGAGGAGCAGGAAAATCAACGTTTCGGGCCGCAGCCCTTCATCAGGAATGAGGCTGGGAACCTCGGGGGTGGAGATCTCACTTTTTCCCTAGCTCCACCCCCAAAGCTCCCAGCCTCATTCCTGCTGAAGGGCTCCGGCCCAAAACGTCAATTTTCCTGCTCCTCGGATGCTGCCTGACTTGCTGTGCTTTTCCAGCAACACACACTCAACTCTGACCTCTGCAGACCTCAGTCTCCTAGATTTCTAAGCAACAGTAATAAGTGAGCTAATACACATGAACAAAGTTAGTGAAGCTCAGCTAAAGAGAGAGGCTGAAAAGAATTGGGAGTTGGCTCCAGAGTGGATATAAATTTAAGAGGAATTTTTTTAAAATTCTGGAAAAGGAAAGACAGAGAATTTTCAGTTAACCAGGATTGGGACTTATTTCAAGAGGAGAAATAGTGCACCTTTAAACTACACCGGAGAGAACAGGATTCAGATCCTGCACACTCTGACTAAGAGAACAACAGGTTTACTCCTATTGAATGAAAGAGTCTGAAGGAATTTTAATTGTCAAGTCAGAAAGTGCTTTTCTTACAAACCAAAAACAGCCACCTTAAACAGTTGGAGTTGTACCTGGTGCAAAGGAAAACTATTCCAGTCGTTGGATAATCATCCCAGCTCCCAATGTTGTTCAGGGCAGTACCCTCGACTCAGGCATGGTCAGTTACTCCATCTATGACTTTAAAAAAGTGTTCACTGTCACAGGTGTTCTCCCTAGTTAATAATAAAACCTGAAACAACTCCAGAGAACTGATTTGGTCATTCATCTTACTGTTGTTTGTGGGAGCTTGATGTGAACATTGGCTGTTATTGAGCGAGGCAACTTTTAAAGCAATGAGCACTCTGGAGAACCCTACAAGACACAAAATGAATTTATGTATTTTCAATGAAATTGAGCCCTTCTGTGTAATTATGTGGGCAGTGTTCAGAGTTCAGTGTCTTAATGGAATAGTTTCAAGACATCATACAAAATCTTATTAAATTTCATGGAGCTCAATGAAAGAAAGGTCAATACCAGGATCACATTTTATTTAACATTATTCAGCAACAATTATGAAAGATCCATTCAACACTTATCCTCCCAATGCAAACTTTTAAAGTAAAGTGAAGTGCTTTACAAATAAAGATTCTTTGCAGCCTACTGAAGTATCTCTGATAGGGACTAACTACAGTTTGAGGCATTTTTACTAGTCGAGGGCCAGTTATTAAAGAACTAACAGATCAAGTGGTAGAATGGCAGTTAGGTGGTAGTATTTCTCACACTACATTCCCAGTCTCCACTATGTTGTTGGTAGGAAAGCACTGAGCTGAGGAACGTTCATGGTGACAGACAATCACCCCTTGACCACTTGTAATGTCTCAGTAGGACCAATATCATTGAATCTTATGCATCGCCTTATTGAAGGACAATTACTGAGCACAGCAAAGGCCCAACCCGAAGGGGAAATAAAATCACATGCCTGTAAATACAAGACTTTTGTCGCTGGGACCTCAGTAATGAGACTGACCAATCAACCAGCTGGGCTTAAAAATACAATGTAAACATGAAAAGGTTTCTGCAGAGGCATGTTTACTTTTGGAGATTGCCTTGCTTTGAGGAGCTGAGTCCTGAACTGCAGGGAAGGACTTGGCCTAGATGTAATCAGGAGAACAAATCCATCAGCTTAAACTTAAAGAAGCTCTTTTTCTTCTCTTCTGTACAAAGTTTCTTAAAACAGTCCAACACAGATTTATCACAGTAGTTGAAGAATGCTTGCTCTGCTCTTTCAAGAACGCGGTCCAAGTTGAGTGTCCCCTGCAAGCTGAAGGTATAAGATGTGTGGTGTAACAGAACAAACAGAAATGCAGTATTATATGACCAAAGACATCGCTCAGGAAATGGCCAGCTGGTATAACCATCTGCTATCATGGCAGACTCTTCAATCTTCCTTGATCCTGTCAGATCCAATGCTGACCTTACTAAGTTTGAGAATGGGGTTGATGGTATAATTTAAAACAACCCCGACTGTTAATTTGGAAACATGACCACAAATTCTTGAAACTAAGAACAGCTTTAGGGAGATATTGGCGCCTGGTAACCAATGAATAATTAATATTGTCTCCATAATCCCCAAACCTTTTCTGTCACGAAGAGTGAGGATTTGCAGTCTGACTGACTCAGGTTAACAGATCCTGATGTGGAAATTCCTTCTACATGTATTGTAGCCACCCTCATACGCAATGAACAGGGTATTCAGTAATACATGGCAGGCCGGTTTTACAAATCAACAGCTATGCCCCATCAGGCAGCAGTATCCTGATGGATGGAGACCCAAAATCCATCTACTGGGATGGTCTGATGCAGAGCTTGATCCTGGTACCTTTTCACCAAGAATCAGGAATGCTACCACAGAACCAGAGAGCAAATCCTAATGAGTGACAAGTTTGGGAAAGGAATTTAAAATCAGAAGAAATAATATTTTCGTTCTCCCGTCAGTTGTTACAATAGAAATACAGAGCCAGATTCCTCAGTGAGCATCCTGATCTATTCTTCACACTCCATCTTTCCCTGTCCTCAAGAGTTCTCCAAGAAGCAGCAGCAAGTACAGACTGGATATTGGTCTGTCCTGAGATCATCCCTTTATATAGAATACATGGAACTGAAACAGGTCACTCAGCCCCACTGGTGTGTCTAAGTGTTCCTGCTCTACCATTAACCACATCAACTTATGTTATAGTGGAGGCTACTCAGCAAATGAGTGCATATAAACAGTAATTTACTGAGAGAGGAGTGGAGCTAGGAGATAAGGACCTGTAATTTTTCTTTGTGAATAAATCCATTCCAAGCAATGACTGGTGCTGGTATCTTCTTTCACCAATTAGCTATCAGAGGTATATCATTCAGTAACCTTCCCACCCCAATTTATTTCACCCACTAACTGTATCGATCTATTCTTTCCTTCTGCCTGCCACTTTACATAAGAACTAGGGGCAGGTGTAGGCCATCGGCCCTTCGAGCCTGCTCCACCATTCAATAAGATCATGGCTGATCTTTTCACGGACTCAGATCCACTTCCCCACGCTCTCACTGTATCCCTTAATTCCCTTATTGTTCAAAATAAAATCTACCTTCGCTTTAAAAATGTTTACTGAAGTAGCATCAACTACTTCACTGGGCAAGGAATTCCACAGATTAACAATCCTGTGGGGACATGAATCTATGCTTCATATATCATGATCCTTTCTCAAAGGTGCCCAAAGCCTCTTTCCCAAACTGATGGTGTCATACTAGCACAAAGGGAGATGGCTCTGGTTATTTGAGGACAATCATTACAAAACTACCTTTTGCAGGACCTTGATCAGTTGGGGAAGTGGGCCGAGAAATGGATAAGTGTTTGGTCTTGCATTTTGGAAAGTCAAATCAATGTAAGTGTTTCATGGTGAATGGTAGGGCCTTAAGGAGTGTAGTGGAATGGAAGGATCTTGAGTTCAGGTTCACAATTCTCTGAAAGTGGAGTTACAGGTAGACAGGGCAGTGAAGGCAGCTTTTGGCACACTGGCCTTCATCAGTCAGGGCATTGAGTATAGAAATTGAAAAGTTACATTGCAGTTATACAGGATGTTAGTGAGAACACACTTGGGGTATTGTGTTCAGTTTTGGTCACCTTGTTGTAGGAAGGATGTTATTAAACTGGAAAGAGTGCAGAAGAAATTTAAAAGGATGTTGCCTGAACTCAATGGTCTAAGTTTATAGGGAGAGGTTGGACAAGCCAGGACATTTTTCTTTAGAGGGTAGGAGACGAAGGGGAGACGTTATAGAGGTGTATAAGATCGTGACAGGCATGGATAGGGTGAATGCACTCAGTCCTTTTCCCAGGGTTGAGGAATTGAGGAATAGAGGGTGTCAGTTTAAGGTTAGAGGGGAAAGAATAAATGGGAACCTGAGGGGCAAGTTTTTTTTACACAGATGCATATGGAATGAGCTGCCAGTGGAAGTGGTTGAGGTGGGTATATTAACAACATTTAAAAGGCATTTGCAAAAATACACAGATAGGAAAGGATTGGAAGGATATGGGCCAAGTGCAGGGAAATGGTGTGAGCGTGGATGTACATTTTGATCGGCATGGACCAGTTTGGGCCAAAGGGTCTATCTCCGTGCTGTAGGACTCTGACTACCTCAAGCTGATGACAAACCAAGGCCTGCTGCTTCATCAATGATCATCCCTACATCAAAAAGTTACAAGTTCAAATGTTCACTGATGATTTTCCAGCTCTATTCACACTTCCTGAGAATGAGAGAGCTGGATCACACCAACACTGACAGGTATCAGGTAATGACAAAGCCCAAGAGAAAGCCAAGCCACTTTCACTTGGCAAAAGGCATCAATGATTAGATTAGATTAGATTAGATTAGATTACTTACAGTGTGGAAACAGGCCCTTCGGCCCAACAAGTCCACACCGCCCCGCCAAAGCGTAACCCACCCATACCCCTTACCTAACACTATGGGCAATTTAACATGGCCAATTCACCTGACCTGCACATCTTTGGAGTGTGGGAGGAAACCGGAGCACCCGGAGGAAACCCACGCAGACACGGGGAGAACGTGCAAACTCCACACAGTCAGTCGCCTGAGGCAGGAATTGAACCCGGGTCTCAGGCGCTGTGAGGCAACAGTGCTAACCACTGTGCCACCGTGCCGCCCACGAATGTGACTGTGACTGTACTGTTAACACCTCAGTGAAGGAGAATCTTCAAAAAACAGCCCTATCAACCCTGTGACCGCAGCAATGTCCAGGTATTGTGACCTGTTCGGTGAAAAATCTCAACAGACTAAGATTGAAATGTGATTTCCCATTGCCTTATTAGAAAGACCCAGAGGTCAGTTAAAGGCCAATTACTATTGCTCAGGGAAATCTCCCCTTACAGCAGGTAACTCTACGGCAGCAGCACTGCCCACATCAAGCAGGTACAACATAGCAGTCTGTCTTTAAGCATGTTATGTGACACTTAAGTCGGAACACTGAACACTAAATTCAGGCAAAGCCAATCTATTGTCCTTGGTTAATTGAGAGCAGCAAGTGATTGACAGTATGTTTACCTGTTAGTAAACTGGACGAGTTCGACTTCATCCGAGCATTTTAATAGCAGCTCCTTTTTCTCTAGCAAGATTGCAGCACAGATGAAAAGTTCAAAAGTGTAATCATTATTGGTTGATGGCAACTCAGGCCTAATCTTGCCTTCTACAGTTTCAGAAAACAGAAAAACAAAATCAGTGAACATCAGAACCACATATAACAGCCAACTCTTTAAAAAAAGACGCAATATATTTATTTAAAAGGAGAGCACAGATTTACTAAAATTTAGAGGTTCTTTCAATTTTTCAAGTTGCTTTTCCTGATAAAGAAAGGAACTACTACTACCACCCTTTAGAAACTGGCTGCCGATGCGGTTAAATATGGGCGACTGTGCAGTAATATGTCTTAAGAAAAATAAAGAATGGGGCTCAATGAAAAGTGATCCAAGTTGTCATTATTCTATGAAATTGGAACATCAGGCAAACAGAGGTGAAGAAAGAGTGATGAATTTACACAAAAGCTTTATTTAAGCCATAGTTCTGGTATTGCAAACAGATTTGTGCTTCCTCTATAGAAAGCTTAAATTGAGGCTCACTAGGATGATCCCAGGGTGAGGAACTGAAGTTAGGAAACAAGGGTTCTGAGTCTGTTTTCATCAGAATAGGGAAGGTCAGAGATTTTCCATAAAAGCATACTTTGAGAAACATATCAGCCATATTCGAATGGCAGAGCAGACTCAATGGACCGAATAGCCTAATTTTGCTCCTATATCTTATGGTCTTATAAACACTTTTCATACTCTATGTAGAGAAAGGATGCTTCGTCTGTTTAGCAAGGGGATAAACAGCCATGGATTTGAAATTGGCACTAAATTTGAACAGGTCTGAAAACCATAAAACCTGATGGGCCACATAGCTTCCTCTGTGTTATACAGTTCTATGGACTATTTGAAAGCAGTAAGAACAGAGACATTTCTTTACAGAGAGGGGTGATGAGGCATGGGATGCTTTCCCATTATGAGTTGCTGATGGAAATATTCTGCATCTTTCAAAGGGAAAAGGAATACAAGTTTGGAGCTGAGAACTGTACAGGGGCTATGGAGAGTGTAGGACAATGGGAATGGTTCGGAATGCTCTTGCTTACAGCTAATACAGCCACTTAGGGCTGAACAATCTCCTCTGCACTGTAATCATCCATATAGTTCACAATTCAATATGAATCTTTTTAAAAGATCAGTACATGCTAATACTTCCATCCAAAGAATTCTAGAGTTGTAGTAGGCAGCTTAAAATCAGACTGTGCTGTTGATCAAATTTCCTTTAAAGTTATACTCATTTGAAATATCAGCAAAAGGGAATCCAATGCATTCTTGGAAAGTGAAAATTACCAACAGGGCTGAGGGGGGTTTTAAAGAGTGAATACAGGCACAATGGGCTGAATGGCCTTTTTCTGTGCTGTATGATTCAATCAATCACTCTTTCTTCCATTCGTCCCTCCAGAAAAGCCATCTAGTTTAGTGCTCCACATCATCTCCTTCTTCACATCATTATATGTATTTTCTTCAAGCAAATTCTTTTTAAGAACACCAACTATTTATGGCAGAGAAAGTCATCGTCTGTATGGAATGATAGAATAATTATATAAAAAAAAGGAGGCGGCCATTTGGCTCATCATACCTGGCCTGCTCTTTGGCAGAGCTATCCATTTGGCCTTAATCCACCCTCTTTCCTAACATCCAACAAACATTATCCCTTTCAAGTATTTGTCCAAATCCCTTCTGAAAATTACTGAACATGCCTTTCAGTAGCTCATTCAAGATTATAATAACTCACCTATGAACACTAGTTTATAGGATATTGTTCAGTTCTGGGCACTGCACCTCTGGAAGGTTTCAGTGGCATTTGATTTCAAAGCTAAAATAGTTAAAGTATGAGAACAAGCTTTATTGAGTAAAGCTGATTTAGTAATGACATGAGCAGTGTTTCGAATATTAAAAGTGTTTGATTGGGTTAGATGCAGACAATCTCTGATGGGGAAGTAAAGTATGGGTGCGTAACCTTAAAATTAGGGACAGATTACTCAAGGGTTATCCGGAAACACTTCTTCACACAAAGGGGAGTGGAAGTCTGGAACTCTCCTCTACCAAAGGGTTTGGATGCTGAGGAAATTGTGGCCTTCAAAGTTGAGCTCAATGGAAACTTGTTGGATGTTGGCATCAAGGGACATGGGAGTGAAGTGGATAAATGAGGTTGAACTGAAAAAAATCAAGTAACTAAATGGTGAAGTAGACTTCAAGAGCTGAATGATACCCTCCAGTTCCAACGTTCCTGAACTGTAATCAAAAATAATATTCCTTACTAACTAAAAGTGACTTTCTGGTTTGGGGCCTACGTTCTGCAGACCTACATGGAACATTACAATGAACAGAAAGGTTTTCTTAAAAAAAAAATCAGTCTTAAAGTGGGGGCTTCGGGAGTGAGGACAACTCCTAATTGACCTTGGGTTGATGGTGGCAAGTTGCATTCCTGAACAACTGCAGTCCATATGGTGTCAATCCAACCACAATACTTATCCTATAGTGGTTTACCACAAGTGAATGGCTTGCTAGATAATTTCAGAGTGCAGTTAAGAGTCAACCACAATACTTTGTATATGAAGTCAAAGTGGGTAAGGATGGTAATTTCCTTTCCAAAAGGGCATTAATGAATCAGATGTTTTTTTAACAACCATCTGCTAGTTTTGTGATTACTATCATTATTAAGGTAAGCACATTTTTGGTCGAGATTTTATGAAGCTTAAATTCACTCATATTGTCTCAAGAATATTAGTCTGGGCCTCTGGATTACTAGCTCAGTAACATTACCGCTACATGACTGTTCACCTGAATTAGTGCTCCCCTGCAATATAAATATATCTGGTATCTATCACAGAGTAACAGTAAATAGCTGGGTTTTTTTTTTAAGGTTTACAGTAGCAGTCCCCTGGGGATCAGTTTTAGATCCCCTCCTTGATGCAAATTAGTGATCTAGGCTGTGGTTTATCGCGACAAATTCAATACTTTCAATATGTATGGAGTACAGCATTAATCTTTAACAGAGCATAGACAGCTCAATGGAATGAGCAGGCAAGTGACAGATGAATTTTAAACTGGAGAAGTGAGCAGTAATTCAAATCAGTAGGAAGAACAAAGACAGGCAAAGGTATAATTGACTTGGGATAGATGCACACAAAATCACTGAAGGCAATGGAGCCGGTTGAGAAAATGGCTCAAAAGACATATGGATGCTCTACTTTATAAATAAGGGCTACAGTACAGGAACAAGGAAGTTGTGTTATGAAAAAAAATGGCTCGGCTTCAATTGGAGTAGTACATCCTGTTCTAGGTACTGTTCTTCAGGAAGGGTATGAAGGTATCTCGGAGGGTAGAGAAAAGTTTCATGATAATATTTCTAGATGTGGGGAACTGGAGTCAGGTGGATTGGGGATATAGGGCCATTTCTGGAGAAGGAGTTTTAATAGAGGTATTCAAAATCATGAGGTGTTTGGACAGGACGAGGTGAAACTGTACCCATTAGTGGAGGGATTGAGAACCAACGTATACAGATTAAAGAGGTTTGGCAACAGAAGCAACAGCAGCAAAGTAAAATTTTATGTAGTGAATCATTAGGATCTGGAAAGCACTGCCTGAAAGTGTGGTAGAGACAGGTTCAATTGGGACTCCCGGAAGAGAACTGGGTCCTTGTCCCCAACAGAAGAAAATCAATAGGTTTATGTGGTAAAGATAGGTTAGTGCATCTGGATCAAATGCTCCTAGAGAGCTGACACAGACAGTAAAGGCAGAAAGGCCTCCTTTCACTGCAGTCATTCTATGAACACAGTGAGGAAGTAATTCACAACCAAGAAAGGTGCTAGAGCTGTTTACATTTTCTTGTGCAGTTTATAGTGAACCTAAGAAGTCAAGAATAGAAAATTTAGCAAGGGAGTTTGGAATAGGTTTCCTAGGAGAAAGTGAGGACTGCAGATGCTGGAGACCAGAGGTGAAAAATGTGGTGCTGGAAAAACAAAACAGGCCAGGCAGTATCCAAGGAGCAGGAGAACCGACGTTTTGGGCATAAGCCTGAAGAACATCGATTCTCCTGCTCCTCAGATGCTGTCTGGCCTGCTGTGTTTATCCAGCACCACATTTTTCAACTCTGGAATAGGTTTCCACCATGAAGCATGGGCATAAATTGATTTGCAGCCATTACGTCAACTCTTGATTGCAAATAGTGCCTGAGGTGAACCAGCAGTGATCTCACTAGGAGTCTATTTAACAAACATAATGCAGTGGTCACTCCAGGGAGTTTCCCAGCAATGTGCTCAGGACTGCATATTCAGAAAACTTGCACTTTGCAATTGATATTGCACTTAATATCATTTTACAAATATGAGCAATGCATCACCCATAGAGAAACTTAGTGAAGCATTACAGACTGAACAAAGAGATGGAATTTTACTTAGGCAACTGCATTGGAGCTGAAATGGATTCATTTCAACATGTATCCCAAGTACAGTAATATTCATCATTTTAGTTTGCTTTTGAACACAGGTTCTCATCTCAGGATCACATCCCTCATCCTCTGAATCAGTTTAGTGAACTTGGCTGTACAAACTCCTATACAAGTGCATAGACGTACAGAAAACATTTTCAGGTCGATGGAGGAGTGTGAACAATTACATAGCATGTTCAAAAAAAGTCGGCAAAGAAACAGTGGGACAAGTGGCCTTCTGGACTATAAAATTCTATGGGCGAAAGTGAGGACTGCAGATGCTGGAGATCAGAGTTTAGATTAGAGTGGTGCTGGAAAAGCACATCAGGTCAGGTAGCATCCGAGGAGCAGGAAAATCGACATTGTGGGAAAAAGCCCTTTATCAGGAATCTCTTTAAGGTTGGAGTGGAATGTGTTGATGAGCTGCTCAACCTCCTCACGGGAGCACAAGGTGGCGCCAATGCAGTCATTGATGTAGTGGAGGAAGAGGTGGGGAGTGGTGCCATGTAACTACGGAAGATGGACTATTCTACATAGCCAACAAAGAGACAGGCATAGGTGGGGCCCATGTGGGTACCCATGGCTACCCCTTTCGTCTGGAGGAACTGGGAGGATTCAAAGGAGAAATTGTTACGAGTGAGGACCAGTTCAGCCAAAACAAATGAGAGTGTCAGTGGAAGGGTACTGGTGGAAACGTCAGGATAGGAAGAAACGGAGGGCTTGGTGGCCCTGGTCATGGCGGATGAGTCCTGATGAAGGGGTTTTGCCGCAACGTCAATTTTCCTGCTCCTCGGTTGCTGCCTGACCTGCTGTACGTTTCCAGCACCACTCTAATCTAGACGATAAAATTTTATGGTTCAGGCTTGGTTGAGCAGATGGATTTTTCTTGCCCTCATATTACAATGGAACTCCTGGGGAAATTGGTGTTTGATTAATATATCTATCCATGATGTGACAAATGAAAATGTAGCATGACATTTCAGCCAATAAGCAGAAACTTTATAATCAAACTCAAAAGCAACCTGTTCTATTTGACAGCTCAATGACACATTGTATTTAATTTCACCAGGTTACTCACCTGCCCTCTGGAAATGTGTCATTCTTTCTGAATGACGGGCACTTTCTGCTTCCAGTGAGTTTAGCTCGAGGTGGTGACTGCTAAGGATCTCAAACAGACGGATTGCATCGCTGTGCTCAAACTCTCGTTGAAACCCCAGGAGCAGCCACCTGCCAAAAGGAAAGGGAAGTCAGTTCCAAAGGGATAAAGTAGGATATGTTATTAGCCCACTTTTATTTAAAACCATCATTGTAGAGTTTCACAACACAAATAGGCCATTCAACCAACTGGTCCATGGACGATGATTCTGACTGTGGTTCCTATTTTGTAGGTTTGAGTGCATTGTGAGTAACACCTTCTTTTATCAGACAATAGGGAGCGTCTGAAATGAGCTTTCAACTAATATGGCAAACGTCGACGCTGACTTTGAGAGGACAGTGGACTAATTTTGGATCAGGCCAGAGATCTCAACCTAGAGAAAACCACAAGTCCTTATAGAAAATACGTGGGCAATGCAGAATTCCCTCCAAGCCACACACCATCATGACTCGGAGTTATACCACTTGATACTATATTCTGCCTCTCAAACTCACCTTCAATCAGAACTAACCAACACTAAACCTTTTGATTCAAAATCATGAAGGTTCTTCTTAGAATATATAGGAATTGCTTCCACTGGCAGGAAGGTCAGCAACCTGAGGAAGGAGACTTAAGATAACTTCTAAAAAGGACCTACCCTTCACCCTGCCAGAATACCCTCCCATTCCTTTCTCCCCCATAGCTCACTTCTTTCAATTGTTTCCTCAATTGCCTCAATAGAGTTCCACATTCTCCGGGTAAACTGACTTCCTCTGAATTCTTTATTGAATTTAATAATGACTGGCCTCATTGCCTCTAGCTCAGATCTCCCTTAACTTGAAACATCTTTTTCTTCACCATCAAGTCCTTCAAAACCATTAGGAGTGGACTTGCTTCCTGCTTATTGATTAGTGATTCAGTGTGGATGCTCATGACCACCACCTGCTAAAGGCAATAAGGTTGGCCAGCACACACTGGCCTTGTCAGTGAGGCCAACACCCCATGAAAGAACACAAGAAATGGAGACTAATTATGAAGTATTAGAACACCCAAGGAGCTCAACACTATCCAGAATAAAACGGCCTGCTTGATTGACAACCCATCTCTTACCTTAAACACAACTCTCTCAACCATCATTGGAAAAAAGGAAGCCTAACAAGGTAATTTATTTTTACACCTGCCAGAAATCCAGGGGAGACTTTATCCATTTTAAGAAAACAGTTAAATTGTTTTCCTGTGCATTTTACACATTTAACCTCGGTGATGAAAGCTCTTCAGTGAACTGGTGGATCTTATTAACCTCCCCCAGAGCACCTTAGACAAAACGAGCTGGTAATGTGCTCTAACACAGTATGGAGCCAACCAAACACTTCAGGCTTGCACATCAAACTTAGCCAGAAGGCTTATTAGCAGCCAATGGAAAAGAGAAGGTGAACAGAGCGCCTGCTCTCACCATAGTTTACAATACTGGCTCAATATTGAAAGGCTTATTTAAAATAAACCTTAGAAAGCGTTTTGCTCTGTTTGAGCTCACATTAAATGGTAGTGGTTTTTGTGACACTTCAGAATTTGAGGATTATACCCTTATATGGACGCACAAAATATTCCTATCCAGTTCTTCCCCCATCATCTGGAATGTAATATTACTCAGGTCTTTATTATGGTCTAGAATACAGTGCCTTAATATGTTGGTGGAAGCAAAATCAATTCTAACTTTCAAGCAAAACTTCAATTTATAGTGTCTTTGTAATGTCTCAAGGAACACTAAAATAAACCATGATAAAAAGCAACAGATGAAGCTATTAAATGGTCAGGTGATCAAAAGCTTGTTTAAAGTGACACATTTTAAACAACCTCAGAAAAGGAAAGTGAGAGGGAGAGGTGGGGCCCAACACTAAAGACATGGAGCCACAGACGTACAGAATGGAAACAGACCCTTCATTCCAACTTGTCCATGCCGACCAGATATCCTAAATTGGTTGAGTCCCACTCACCAGTATTTGGCCCATATCCCTCTAAACCCTTCCTATTCATATACACATCCAGATGCCTTTTAAAGGTTGTAATTGTACCAGCGTTCACCACTTCCTCTGGCAATTCATTCCATACATGCACCACCTCCTACGTGGAAAAGATGCCTCTTTTAAATCCTTCCTCTCTGACCCTAAACCTATGCGCTTTAGTTTTGGACTTGACTATTCACCCTATCCACGCCCCTCAAGATTTTTATAAACTTCTATAAGGTCACCCCTCAGCCTCTGACACTTCAGGGAAATTAGCCCCAGCCTATTCAGCCTCTGCTTATAGCTCAAGCCCTCCAATCCTGGCAACATCCTTGTAAAGCTTTTCTGAACTCTTGCAAGTTTCACAACATTCTTTCTATAGCAGGGTAACCAGAATTGAACGCTCTAAAACGGTCAGCTTGAAACCGACTCAAAAGTATAATGAAACTTTCTATTCCACATAGCAAACATTTCACTAAAGATGAAATTAATAGTTTCCTTTTTAAAGGCTCGTGACATTCATGTTCTGTGACTGAAGGAGACGGTTCCGTATTGTGAGCGCAATCCTCTGATTTTATAGCGGTAACATTTTGAATGGTTTGAGGTCACTGTCACTGCCTCAGATCTCCATTCTCCATGTTTTCCTTTTATTTAAAAGGAACTTTTCTTACCCATTTTATATGTGCAGGGAAACTATTGTCACTCTAAGTTTTCAGTGACCACACGGTGTACGGACATAACACATTCATTTCACTTGCTTCAGCTCTGAGCACCACACAAGTTGAGCTAAATAGCTTAGCTGCAGCCATTCCAAGACCAGCAGTAGCAGCCTTGTCTGTCACATCATTGATGGCAAAACAACCTCTCGACTTGTTCAATAGGTCGAGATACCTCTCACCCCCACCAACTCCATAAACTGTATGACTCACCAAAATCTAGGATCTGCTTTATGGAGGGGAGAACGGGAGAACTGAGAGTAACATTCGACCTGCTTCGGAATGGGGGTCTTTCATCAAAAAGCCGAAGAGCTACATGGTGCGCCCTGGGTCGTCAGGTGTATTCCTCATTAAAGAGTGGGTAGCGATTTTGGTTTTACCAAGCGATGCTGAGTGCGAGAGTGTGAATACTATGGAAGGCGGCTGGGCCCCTGTCTCTGGCAGCACTGAGCAGTGTGTCTGTACATTGGCCCTTCTCTGTCTCGGTCTTGGTTAGCAATGGGGGAAACAATTGAAATCAGATTACATGATAGGCGAGCATTAGAGGAGTTCAGAATCTCAAAGGTTAACAGTCTGAAGGAGACTAGAGGTTGAATGGGAAGAGGACAAAGAGCTTGCAAATTAAATTGAAGAAAAACTAAAACTGAGCAGTGAGGATCTGGAAAAGGCGGCCTAAGACTGTGGTTGAGACACGTTCTATTGTCATCTCCAAAAAGGAAACTGGATAAGCACCTGAAGGACATGCAAACTGCAAGGACAGGCGAGCAGGATTAACTAAAAATTGTTCTTGCAGAGAGATAGCACCGACCTTGTGGGTGAAATGTGCCTTAGCCATTCCCTGATAAGCCTTCTCTTTGCGCGATAAAAGCACCCTAGTTTGTACAGTTTTTACTGATAGTTTAAAACTCCGTTCAGTTGCTGCCCTACAGACACCCTTTTTCACTCTCCAACATTACTTAACCACTGAAAGGGTGAACATGGGGACAGGAGGTGGCTATTCAGCTCCTTGAACCTGTTGCACCACTTGATGATCCTTAATGAGATCCTTGTTTACTTCCATCTATCCACCTTGCTTTTGTAAGCTTTAAAATCTTTCCACAACAAAAATCAAACAAATCTCAGTTTTGAAATATTCAACTGACTCCCAGCTTCAACATTATTTTTGGGCAGAGTTACACATTTCTACTCCTTTGGCTGTGAAGTACTTCTTCCTGACATTATCCATTAAAGGCCTAGTTCTAACTTTAACACTATGTCCCTCCTCACCCAGAGGGGACTGTTTCTTTTCACCTACCCAATTTAAATGCTTTCACCACCTAATTAATCTCTTAATCCAATCACTCCTTAATAAGTAAAAAGCAAAAGAACTGTGGATGCTGTAAAACAGAAACAAGAACAGAAATTGCTGGTAAAACTTAGCAAGTCTGGCAGCATCAGTGGAGAGAAATCAGAGTTGACTCAGTTCTGAGGAAGGGTCACTCGACCCAAAACTGATTTCTCTCCACCAATCCTGCCAAGCTTTTCCAGCAAATTCTGTTTATGTTTCACTCTTTAATAATCACACAAACTCGAACTTTCTTCATAACATCCACGGCCTCTCTGAACCGCGTTGAGAAGTGAAGCCTAGATTAGAGTTTGAACGAAGGGCAGCCCTTCTGGGAACCAATGTCTTTCTCAGGAAAGAGGATGATTTACGGCTGTACCTTGTGGAGATTTTCACCTCAGCAGGGATGGAAGGAGGGCTGGAACCACAAAGCCAAATCTCGTGTATTCCGAAAACACCCAACATTTCTGACAAGGAAAGGAGTGGTTATAAAGCAGCTATTATTTATCTTACCTGTGGCAGAAGGTGAGTCCATTCATCCCATCCCTCAGGAGGTGAGCGTAAAGTTGCAAGTCCAGTTCCTTTAGAAGTTGTTCCTCAAGTCCTGGACAACCATGAAGTACATTGTAATTAATTAGTGCAAACAAAATTATAACCAAGAAAGTTGAGCCAAGACTTGCTTTTGATGATATCAGTGGAAACTCCTGGTAGAGACAGGCTATATCAACATCCTGGATGGTGTTATTGACTGGAAACTGAACTGGGGTAGTTATATAAATACTGTGGCTCCAACAACAGGTCAGAGACTAGGAATTCTGCAGCAAGTAGCTCACCATCTGACCCTCCAAAGCAGGTTCACCATCAAGGCATATGTCAGGAGTGTGATGGAATACTTCCCGTTTGCCTGAATGAGTGCAGCTTTAACAAGACAAGAAGCTGAACACCATCCAGACAAAACATGCCCACTTAGTTGGCACATCCACAAACCTTCACTCTCTCCACCACCAATACGGAGTAGCACCTTCCAAGCTATGAGCTCTACCGCTTAGAAGGACAAAGTCAGCAGATATAAGAGAACCGCCACGACCTTCCAAGTTTCACTCCAAGTCACACACCATCCTGACTTGGAAATATATTGCTGTTCCTTCACTGTTGCTGAGTCAAAATTCTCAAACGTCCTCCCTTACAGCATTGTTGGTCTACCTATAAACAATGGATTAGTGTGGTTTAATCGATAGCTCATCACCATCTTCTCAAGCGTAACTATTGACGGGTGATAAATGTTGGCCCAACCAGCACCATCCAAACTTCATGTATAAATAAGATAAAAACTTGACATCCATTGAAGTACTTTCTGGACTGTAGTCACTGTCACAATGTAGGAAACCCAGCAGATAACTCACACGGCAAATTCCCACAATCAATATCATCAGTTCTTTCTGGGATATTGCTCAAGAAATAAATACTGTCCAGGACACTGAAAAACTCCCATACTCTACTTTGAAATAGTGATATAGGTCTTTTAATTCCACCAGGACAGTTAGAAGGGAACTTGGTTTCATGTCTCAACAAAAGATCATAGATTACAGAATCCCTATAGTGCAGACAGAGGCCACTCAGCTCACTGAATCTGCACTGACCCTCCTGAGAGTATCCCATCTTATCTCCATAACCTCACATTTCCCGTGGCTAATCCCCCTAGCCTGCGCGTCCCTGGACACTATGGGTAATTTAGCCAATCCACTTAACCTGCACAGCTTTGGACTGGAGAAGGAAACCCACACAGACATGGGGAAAATGTCTGCATGGAGTTTGCAGTCACCCAAGGCTGCAATCAAACCCAGGTCCTTGGCACTGAGAGGCAACGGTGCTCACCACTGAGTCAGGCACCTCCAATTGTGCAACACAACAGCATCAGCTTTGAGCTCACATCCTGGCGTTGGAGATGGACCTGGCCCCAGAACCTTCTGATTCAGAGATGACTATGTTACTAAGTGAGCCGCAGATGATAAACTTCAAAGTTTGGTCTGTAAGTCAGTACAATATATAAAACAAGCCCATTTTTCCAGCTGCAAAAATAATGTTTATGCATCTACCCAGCACAGGTTGACACTGCTCTTGCCTTACACGTTCATAATTTTGTACTCATGTTAGTAGTCAGTTTCAATTTTTCACCCCATGAAGGAAAGTTTTGCTTAATAATATTATATAACTGAGTGCATTGGACCAAGCAGGAAATAGCTGTATGGTGAAAATGCATAGGAGATTAAGATATGGCTATGTTTTGAGTCAAATGCTGACGTCACTTAAAAATGGTGACCATGCACACACATACAAAGTGGTTGTTAATTTTACGCTTGGTGTAGAATTCAACCCTCGTTTTTGTGAAGTGATTTTTGAGGCTTCAAGGTCAATTTATATGCTGGCATCGACAGAAGTTTAAGATTTAGAACTGGATCTCTTTCTTTCCACCCACACCCCTAACCTCAGGCAGAGAACTGAAAAAGTTAACTGAAATAAATTCACACAGCACAGTTTCATTTCCTTGCACAGAGCCTATTCTTTCTCAGAAAAAGAATAGTTTCATCTGAGATTTTAAAATCCTCATTCTTGTTTTAAAATCCCTTCATGGCTTTCTCCTCTCTATCTCTAATTACTGGCAATCCCAATACCCTCCATGATGTGTGTGTTCCTTTAATGCTGACATCTTGTGCAATCCAATTTTAATGGTGACTATGTTTTCATTGCCTAGGACTCGAGCTCTGGAAATCTTTCCCTAGGCCACTCAAGCTTGCTTATCCTTGAGACAATCCTTAAATATCTACCCTTTTGACCAGGATTTTGATCATCTGGCCTAATGCTCCCTATCTAGTTCAGTTATGTTTTGTTTTATAACACTTCTAATACTGCATTGGCATGTTTGTATTACATTAAATGTGTGATATATAAAGGTTGTTTTCTTGAAATATTCTGCCCTTTAAGCACATTGCCAGGGTAGGGAAGGCAGCGTTTGGTATGCTTGCCTTTATAGGTCAGTGCATTGAGTATAGGAGTTGGGAGGTCATGTTGCAGTGTACGAACATTGGTTTGGCCACTTTTGGAATATTGTGTGCAATTCTGGACTCCCTTCTATAAGGAGGATGATGTGAAACTAGAAAGGGCTCAAAAAAGATTTAAGAGGATATTGCCAGAATTGGAGAATTTGGACGAAAGGGAGAGGCTGCATAGGCTGGGGCTGTTTTCCCTGGAGCATCAGAGGCTAAAGGGTGATCTTATAGAGCCTTATAAAATCATGAAGGGCATGGATAGGGTAAATAGGCAAGCTCTTTTCCCCAGGGTGGGAGAGTCCAAAACTAGAAGGCATAGGTTTAAGGTGAGAGGAGATATAAAATGGACCTAAGGGGCAACTTCTTCATGCAGAGGGTGGTGCGTGTATGGAATGAGCTGCCAGAGAAAGTGGTGGAGGCTGGTACAATTATAGCATTTAAAAGGCATCTGGATAGGTATATGAAAAGGAAGGGTTTAGAGGGATCTGGACTAAATGCTGGCAAAGGGGACTAGATTAACTTAGGATGTCTGGTCGGCATGGACAAGTTGGATTGAAGTAAAATCCCATATCAGTACTTCACAGAACAAAATGTTTCTCCTAGGAGTACTGGTTAATGTTTATAAAGCCATTATCATGAATATTTCTATTAAATCTCACCTTCATCTTCTCTAAAGAGAACAAGCCCAACTTCTTTAATTTCTGAGCTACTGAAGTCCCGTATGCCAGGTATTGTTCTAGTATCTCATCTGCACCCCCTCCAATGTCTTCACATCCACTAATTTCACAGCCTCAATGAGCAATGGAATTGCTTTGAGTCAAAGATAATTAACGATTTGGATTGTGCATTTTGGAAAGGTAAATCAGTACAGGGCTTTTTAAATGCCTAATAGTAAGGTCCTGGGGAATGTTGCTGAACAAGGAGACCTTGGAGTGCAGATTCACAGTTCCTTGATGGTTGCAGGTAGATAGGATAGTGAAGAAAGTGGATAAAGGTATGTCTGCCTTTATTGGCCAGTGCATTGAGTATAGGAGTTGGGAAATCACGTTGCAGCTGTACAAAGGATGAGGAGTGATCTCACAGAAGTTTATAAACTCATGAGGGCATGGATAGGGTGAATAGCCAAGATCTTTTCCCCTGGGTAGGCAGAATCCAAAACTAGAGGACACAGATTCAAGGTGAGAGCAGATAGATTTAAAAGTGACCTAAAGGGCAACTTTTTCATGCAGAGGGTGGTGCAAGTATAGAATGAGCTGCAGGAGAAGTGGTGGGGGCTGGTACAATTACAACATTTAAAAGCTATCTGAATGGGTATATGAATTGAACGGATTTAGAGGGATCTGGGTCAAATGCTGACAAATGGGACCGGATTTATTTAGGACATCTGGCCAGCAAGAATGAGTTGGACCAAAAGGTGTGTTTCCATGCTGTACGACTCTGACTGTATAAACGCAGAGTATAAAGCTGCAACCTGATCATGTCACAGTTACTGAACAGGAGATGGCAGCAAAGTGTCAAAATCAGTAACACAAACAGCAGAATTAGTAAAAACCCGCAGATCACAAACAGTAACGTATAAAGAAAGCACATACTGGGACTAAGTCAAAGTAAGTAGAAAAAGTGCCAGGCCTCAGTGACCTCCGTTGTGTGGAGAGACTGGAGTTACTAAGATTGAACAGGAAAGTAATGGGAAGATTTAATGGAGGCTTTCAAAATCAGGAGGTTTGAGTAAATCAGGAGTAAATCCACTGGCAGATGGGTTAATAACCACAGGATAGATTTAAGATAATTTAGGAAAAGCAGAGACAAGGGGGTGTGGGGGAGAAATTCATTTTAACACAATTGGTGATGATTTGGAATATACTGCCTGAAAAGAACGGGGAGGGCAAATTCAATCCTCCTGCTAAAAATGGGAGGTGGAGAAACAGTCGAGAAGAAAAACTAATTGTGCGACTGCTGGAAAGAGCTGTTATTCTTCAGTTCCTCTCTCCTTTGTGTACTTCATAAATTTTCCTTCAATGTGTCTGCAGTATTTGTTTCAATTACTTCCTGTGGTAGAGAGTTCCTCATTCTCCCCCACTCTCTGGCTAAAGAGGTTTTCTCATTAGATTTATTCAAAACTACTCCTTTTATGGCCTCATGTTTTAGAAATGGAGTCGGGTTCTTTAGATCTAACTTATAAAATTCATTCATAACGATAAAGGCAGCTATCAGGTCACACCTCAACTTTCTGGTTTGTGAAGAGAAGGCCAAATCTGTTCCAGGGCACGAGGAGCTCTTGTGAGCAAGTGTCTCATGTTGAGATGTGAAATTTAAATAAATGTCACTGCAAATGACACCCACGATCATCTGAAGTAGTGCTGAGTAGTACAAATAATTGCCAAGGTGATGATCCAGGTCACCTGCCCTACTGGTACCAGAGTGGGATCAGAGAAAAACAAAAAGTCATTTGTAGGTGTTAGCTAGAGTGCTCAAATTTCCAGGGATTCTCACATCAAGCAACAACCCTGTGAGTGTCAGTATGACCAGAAAACTGCAACTCAGTATATAAGAATTGGCTCTGGTATTTCTCAAGTTTAGCCGTCTCTGACTTTAAAAATATTGAATGACCCTGCTTCCACCTCACTGAGGGAGAATCCCCATGTTTCTTTTTCTCTATTTTGTTTTTGTGACATCACCTTAAGTTTCACTTTCCTGCTTGGAATGATACTGCTCCTTCACTTTGTATATCTTTATTTCTCCTCCCTCGCAACATTATTGTCCCCTTATGGATTCCAGACTGAGCAGGGTTTCTTCACCACTTCAGGTTACGTGATTGCTTTTCAGTTGGTCCCAGAGAGTGTCTCAACTCTCAGATGCTTGAGTGTTAAAATCCTAATCCATATTTTTGTACAGAAATTCAGGCTGAGATTCCCAGAGCAGCACAGAGTATGCCGGACTCTCAGAGATGCCACCTCACAGTTCATAGGTTAAACTGAAGCACCATCTGCTACATTGACACCTCAACACTGGATGAACAGGTCATTTTATGAGGAAAGATTGGACAGGTAAAGCACACATCCACTGGAGTGGAGGAGATTGACTGGAAATTTTATTGAACAGAAGATCCTGAGGGGGACTTGACAGGCTAGCTGCTGAAAGCATGCTTCCCCTTTTAAAGGTGACTGGATCGAGGAGATACTGTTTAAAGATAAGGGGTTTCCCATTTAAGATGGAGATTGCAAGAAATATCTCCTCTCAGAGGGTCACTGAGTCTGTGGAACTTTCTAGGTGGAAGCAGGATCATTAAATATTTTTAAGCCAGAGACAGTCAGATTCTTGATCAATAAGGAAGTCATACGGTATCAGGTGTTGCAGGGAAGTAGATTGACACTACAATGCAACCAGCCATAATCCTTACGAGTTATGGAGGAGGCTCGAAGTGCCAAATACCCTACCCTTGTGCCAAACTCATTTAAGCTCTCATTGATTTTTTTGAATGACATTTAGGCCCTCAATCAGCACAGACAACAAAATCAATATACCATTCTCACACTAGTGTCTGTGAAAGCTTGCTGTGCTGCCATGTTTGCTCAAACAGTGACTGACACTTCAAAATGTCCTTCACAGATTGTAAAGTGTTTTGGCAAACTCTGAAGTCAAAGCAGATTCACAAATGCACACATTTTTTTTCTTAACTCTATCTTTTAGCTTTCCTTGGGGTTTTGATGCACGTTTACACCCTAGAAAACACCTTCAGAATTTCCATCCACACTTAGATCGATGCATTGTCATTCTGCTGGCAACGGGAAAGACATGATTTGTAAAGAAAATTGCAGCATGTAAACATCTAATTTTAATGTAATTGAGTAGGGAATAACACCGAAAAAGTCCAATTGTTGTCTCTAAACAGGAAGAGGATGGGGAGTATTAGATAAAAGTAGAAGCTGTAAGGTCATACAATTTAGGAGCAAAATTAGGTCATTTGGTCCATCGCATATAGACTGGGTGGTTGAAAAGGCATTTAACAGACTTGCCTTCATTGCTCAGTCCTTTGAGAATAGGAGTTGGGAAGTCATGCTGAGTTTCTACAGGATATTAGTGAGGCCTCTTCTGGAGTACTATATCCAGTTCTGGTCACAGTGTTATAGGAAGGATACTATTAAGCTGGAGTGGATTCAGAAGAGATTTACCAGGATCTTGCCAGGTCTGAAAGGTTTGAGTCATAAAGAAAGGCTAAATAAGCTCGGACCCATTTTTTACCAGAATGTTGGAGGTTGAGAGGTTAACTTTATAGAGGTTTATAAGATCATGAGGGGCATAGATAAGGTTAGTGGTAGGTGCCTTTTCTTTAGAAGAAGGGATTTCAAGATGAGGGGGTATATTTTTTAAGGCAAGAGGAGAGATTTATAAAAAGACATGGGGCAAATGTTTCACAGAGGGTAGTTCACATGTGGAATGAACTTTGTGGAACCTTATAAGAGGTTCATAAAATCGTAAGGGGCATGGAATGAGTAAATAGATAAGGTCTGTTCCCTGGGGTGGGGGAGTCCAGAACTAAAGGGCATCAGTTTAGGGTGAGAGGGGAAAAAAATTAAAAGGAACCTAAGAGGCAACTTTTTCATTTAGAGGGTGATGTACATATGGAATGAGCTGCTAGAGAAAGTGGAGGAGGCTGGTACAATTACACCATTTAAAAGGCATCTAGATGGGTATATGAATAGGAAGGGTTTATTAGGTAATGGGCCAAGTGCTGGCAAATGGGACTAGATTAGGTTGGGATATTTGATTGACATGGATGAGTTGGACCGAAGGGTCTGTTTCCATGCTGTACATCTCTATGACTGTGACTCAGTGTGGTGGATGCTGGCACAAGTACAATGTTTAAAAGACATTTGGACATATGTACATGAACAGGAAAGGTTTGGAGGGATATGGGCCAGGAGCAGGCAGGTGTGGCTAGCTTAGTTTGGGATTATGTTTGGCATGGACTGGTTGGGCTGAAGGATCTGATTCTGTGCTGTATGAATCTATGACTCTAAGTCTGTTCCACCATTCAAATATGGCTGATATGTTTCTCAATCCCATTCTTCTGCCTTCACCCTGTCACACTTGATAGCCCTGCTAATCAAGATCCTATCACTGTCTTAAATATACTTACTGGCTTGGCCTCCACAGCCTTCTGTTGGTTTTTAAAGGCTTCCCAATCATCTTCACCATATTTTGTACTTTTGCTTTTAGGCTGCCCTGGATTTCCTTGGTCAGACATGGTCATGTCATCCTCCCCTTAATATGTTTCTTCTTCCTTGCGAAGAATTACTGCTGTGCCTCTTGAATTTGCCCCCAAAACTCCTGCCATTGCTGCTCCACTGTCTTCCCTGCGGTGCTCCCCTTCCAATCAACCCTGGCCAACTCCTCCCTCATGTCTTGATCGTAACTTTTACTCAATTGTAATATCATTACATCTGAAAGTGGAGTCACAGGTAGCTAGGGTAGTGAAGGTGGTGCTTGGTAATCTTTCCCTAATTGGTCAGTGCATTGTGTATAGGAGTTGGGTGGTCATGTTGCGGTTGTACAGGACACTGGTTAGGCCATTTGTGTCCAATTCTGATCTCCCTGCACTAGCAAGGATGTTATAAAACTTGAAAGGGTTCAGAAAAAACCTACAAAGATGTTGCCAGGGTTGGAGGGTTTGAGTTATAGGGAGTGGCTGAATAGGCTGGGGTTGTTTTCCCTGAAGCATCAGAGGCTGAGAGGTGACCTTATAGAGGTTTATAAAATCATGAGGGGACATGGATAGGCTAATAGACAAGGTCTTTTCCCTGGGGTGGGGAAGTCCAGAACTAGAGGACATAGATTTAGGGTGAGAGGGGAAAGATATAAAACAGACCCAAGGAGCAACTCTTTCACGCAGAGGGTGGTGCATGTATGGAATGAGCTGCCAGAGGAAGTCGAGGAGGTTGGTCTAATTACCACATTTAAAAGGCAGTTGGGATGGGTATATGAATAGGCAGGGTTTAGAAAGATATGGGCCAAGTGCTGGCAAATGGGACTAGATTAATTTAGGATATCTGATCGGGGTGGACGAGTTGGACCAAAGGATAGGTTTCCATGCTGTACATCTCTATGATGTCTGATATGATTCCAACTTCTCCCTCCCGAACTGCCGGGTGAATTCAATGTTGTGATCACTGCTCCCTAGGGGTTCCTTCACATTCATCTCCCTAACCAAGTCTGCCTCAATACACATTATACCCAGAATTACCTGTTCTCTGGTGGACTTTACCACAATATGCTCCAAAAAACCATCTCGTAGACATTCCACCAATTCCTTTTCTAGGGACCCACTGCCAACCTGATTTGCCTGGTTCACCAGCACATTGAAATCTGCCCTGTTTATTGTAATAGTTCCTTTCTTAAATGCCTTTCCTATTTCCTGAAATACTTTTTGCCCTGTATCCTATTTCTCCCATCAGGGTCGACTTACCTTTGCAGTTCCTCTACCCACACAGATTCTACATCTTCCAACCCAATAATTGTGTCTTGCTCTCAACTTAATTTCATTTCTTCCAAAACAACACAACTCTCTGCCCATCTGCCTGCCCTTTCAACAGGACGTGTATCCTTGTGTGTTTACCTCCCGGCGCGGATTTACTTGCATCAGGTCTCCATGACGTCCTCAACATCATATGTGCCAATTTCAATTTTCACCACAAGCTCATTTACCTTGTTTAATATACTGTGCGCAGGATTTAAGTACAATACCCTGCATTGACCACCCCTCTTCTCATAGCTGTCCTCCTTACCGACTGAGCCTGAAAACCCAGAGTTTAAAGGAATATTAGGACCGATGACTAAAAGCTGGATTAACGTACACCTTTTGCCAAGAGAGAGTCTCACAGGAGGAAATAGAGTTGGGTATACATAAAAACAATAGGATATCAGCCCAAACCTGAATGTATGGCTAAAGCAGACTTACTGATTTTCCTCATCAAGCCTTCTTCTTTGAAGTCATAAGAAATCTTCTCAAAGTAGAATGCAGAGCACCAGTATGCATCCACTTCAGAGTCCAGTACCTCTAAGAAGCGGCTAACGAGGTCATTCATGCCTTGAACATAGCTTACATCTAAAAACGCAGAAGTAGAATACAGTTTTAGAGGATACACATTGCAAACACCTTCTTTACAAGTTGTTTTTAGATCCAAAATGTCTTTGCTATAAGTGTTAATTTTACAAATGGACTACATTATCCTTTTGTCATTCTATAATTGCCTTCAGAATGAGAGATTTGGCTTTTAAAAAAATTGATTCACACATTGAGAGTATCACTTACAAGGCCAGCATTTATTGCCCGTCCTTAATTGTTCTTAAGGTGGTAAAACTGGAGCAATTCTGTTCTCAAAATGGCAGGATAATTTCCTAAGCTTTGATAATATGTCACTCTTATAGTTTGCATTAAAATGAAGTTAATCATTATTGTTAGCTCAGTGGCTCGCACTCTCCTCTCTGGTTCCAAATAGGTATTTTCAAGCCCTAGCGCAGAATGCGCACATAAAATCCAAGCTTGGACACTCCTTGGGTAGTTCTGAGGGAGCACTGCACTGTCATATTTTGGCGAAGAAGTTAATGCAAGGGCCATCTACCACTTCAGATGGGCATAGGAAATTCCACAACACTATAATGATCAGCCGAGGTATTCTTCCTGGTGTTCAGACCACAATTCTTTTACGACTATTCCTTTTGTATCACTGCATTCATGGCATTACATATTATGTATTAACCAATACTGTCTCAGAGCTTGCTGGTTGGTACATAATATATAATGCCATGAAATTATATATAAGTCCCATTCCCAGAGCATGCCTTTGTTTTATATTTGAAAAGTGACACAGAATCACAGTGAACAAAATTCATCCCTCTCCAGCCTGACCCAGAATCACACTTCCACCACACACTCCCCCTCCCCGGACACTCTTCATTCACTGATTCCCAGCTCACCCCACAATCTCTTGATCCACTTCTCTTGCATTTGGACTCCTGTACCTACCTGCAGGTCAATTACAAGATTATCTGATTTTTGTGAACCTGATATTCACGTTAATTACAGACTTTCATCATTGTTTCATCATTTCATCATTTCATCATTTCTAAATCTCTTTGGAACATGAAACTTGCTACAGAAATGCAAAACCCTATTTTTAAATAAACAACCCAAGTAAACAATACTCAAAAGGCAGCAAGTGTACCTGGATGAAATGCAGCAAAAGTGATTAGTATATCTCTCAACACCATTAGGTTGATCACACCATCATTTCTAGGGAACAGAACAAGCACATTTATTAATAGATCATCAGAACAGGTAGATTCCATTTTATTATTACTGTTGTGGTGTCAAACATACAGCTTTAAGCAGAGCCAATCCCACACTCATCCGACAACATGCCAAATAGAGTAACCTGCATTTATAAAAAAAAACCTATGAATGACACAAAGTACTGTATTCAATTCTGGGCACCACACCTTAGGAGCTACATAATTAATGAACTGGGCCTGTGGCAAATATGAGGAAACAAAATAAGAAGGAGATAAAAATCTACTTGGTTTCACCCCAATCTGCCTATCACAGGTAGATCTATCCACTACTGTGTCAGTAAGGGTAATCACTGTACTGATTGTAATGAGGTCAGCCAGGTACACCTCATAGAATGAGTTCCCTGATGAGGGCTGTTAATCTGGTCAAAATAAGTACTGGCTGAGAGCTGGATCTTGTCCAGGACTTTCTATCTGCTAGTAAAAGGTGACTTGGTGATGGGCTACTGTCCTCTATGGGGTTATTTTAATCACCATAGAGTCATTTTGGGGATGAAATCCTGCCTTCACATGGAGAATAAATATCTCTGGTGGAACCATCATCCTCCTAAATGGGAGGATCTTGCAAGTTAAAACTGAGCATCCATGAGGCACTGTGGGCCAATAGCAGAACTATACTCAACCATAATGTGTAATCTTATGGTCCAGCATATCCCCACACTACCATTAAACCAGGGGACCATCCCTGACTCAATGAAGGGTGCAGAAGGACATGCGAGGACCATCCACAAGATGCAGCGCAGAAACTCCAAGCTTCTTCAACATCGTCCAAAACCACTACTCTACCGACTAGAAAGTAGCAGATGCACAGGAACATCACACCTCCTTGATTTGAAACTATATTACCTTTCCATCATTCTCACCGAATCTAAATCCTGGGGAACACCTTTCCTAACAACGCTATGCACATTGTTACACCACAAAATTGGGGAGGTTCATCAGAACAGCTCCCAACCAACTTCGCTGGAGCAATTTGGAGGGATACTAAAGACTGGCTCTGCCAGAGACATTCATAGTCCCTTGAACAAAAAAAACAAAATTTATTGGTCTTGGGGGGAGTGCATACTTGATTTACCAGAATAACCCCTGAGAATCAATGGTTAAAACAGGAGGAGAGATTACATAAATTTAGAATTAAAACAGAACACGCTGGAAATACACAAGAGATCAGGGGCATCTGTCTACAGAGAAAGAGTGTTAAAGTTCAATGCCTTTTCATGAAAACTTACTGTACATTTGAAAGCTCACTGAACTTTAACATTAACTCTGTTTGTCATCCCACAGAGACTGCCTGACTTGAGTATTCCCAACATTTTCTGTTTTCATTTCATTTCAGTTCAAAACCCAATATATTCCTTCCATTTACCTAAATTATGGTTGCATTCCCTGGATCTAGATGGTGAAGGGTTAACTTGATCAGAGTTTACAAGATTTCAGGGGGAACTTATAAGATTAAATCTGACTGAAACTGCATTCACTGGTTAGATTGTTGAGGGCAGAGATATACAACCCGAATATTAGGCCAGACTTTGCAGGACTGAAATTAGGAACTATTATTACAAAGTGTGGTAGATTTTAGAAACTCTTTTGCAAATTAAAAATTACACTTCATCACTTGTGAGGCACGGACATAGGTGACATAATGGCTCAGTGGTTAGCACTGCTGCCTCAACAGCTCCAGGGACCCGGGTTCAATTCCAGCCTCGGGCGACTGTCTTTGTGGAGTTTGCACATCCTCCCTGTGTCTGTATGGGTTTCCTCCGGGTGCTCAGGTTTCCTCCCACAGTCCAAAGATGAGCAGGTCACTATTGCCCATAGTGTTAGGTGCATTAGCCAGGGGTAAATACAGGGTGGGGGAATGGATCTGGGTGGGTTACTCTTTGGAGGGTCAGTGTGGACTTGTTGGGTCGAAAGGCCTGTTTCCATACCATAGGGAATCTAAATAAAAATTCTTGTAAATTTTAAATTGATAGATCTTTTGTTAGCTAAATGTATTAAGGGATACAGGGCAAAAATGCTACATATTAGATTAGATTACTTACAGTGTGGAAACAGGCCCTTCGGCCCTACAAGTCCACACCGACCCGCCGAAGCATAACCCACCCATTCCTGTACATTTACCCCTTTACCTAACACTACGAGCAATTTAGCATGGCCAATTCACCTGACCTGCACATCTTTGGACTGTGGGAGGAAACCGGAGCACCCGGAGGAAACCCACGCAGACACGGGGAGAATGTGCAAACTCCACACAGTCAGTCGCCCAAGATGGGAATTGAACCCGGGTCTCTGGCGCTGTGAGGCAGCAGTGCTAACCACTGTGCCGCTGTGCCGCCCACAAGAAGTTGATTGTAGTGAGCCTGACGTGATATAGATTGTAGATCAACAAAAATCTGTGTGGTTATAGAGCTAAATGATCTATACCTGCCTCAAAAGTGATTTACCAACGTAGGATTTGAAAGCAATCAATTGACCTAGTATATTGATACATTAGATTTAAAAACAAGTGCACACTTACTGATAGTAATCCAAGACTCGTTCAGTTCTAGGCACATCTTTGTCTATGATCCTAATTGCTTCATGCAGTTCATGTACATTGATTTTCTGACGATCCACATAAAACTGAGAATAGTTTACAAAGAGATTTATCTTTATGTCATCCTACAAATTTTTTTAATTTAAATAATTTTCAATTGTATATCTAGATCAAAAGATTTGGGCATCATGAAAACAGATTATAGGAAAAATGGGATTGTTCTCCCTGGAGCTGATATGTTTAAGGGCAACTTAATAGACATGCTCAAAATCATAAAGGGTTTTGCCAACAATAAATAAGAAGAAACTGCTTCCAGTAGCAGGAGAGCGAGTAACCAGATGACAGGGATATAAAGTAATTGTGAAATGATAAGCAGTGGTGGGGAAGGTTTTTTTTCTACACAAATTGCTTTGATCCAGAATAGAGCCTGAAAGAGCAGTGGAAACAAATTCAAAGGCAATTTTCACATGGAAACTGGATAAATACATTAAGTGGAGAAAATATTTAAATAAATGCAGAAACATCAGGGGAGTGGGGCTAATTGTTTTTTGGAAGAACTAGCAAGGAATGATAGACTGAATAATTTCCTTCTGTGCTACAAGACTTTTTGTTTCCATGGTTAGAAGGGTCAATGTTAGATGAACAAAGTTCAATGATGACAAGTGTAGGCCAGATTTCAGCCTGACAACATATGTACGGAATCTCCTGCAGCCTCAATCTTCGGAGATCTCTAAACTCATCTAATTCCAGTCTTTTAAGCATGTCTAATGTTCACTGCTTCACCATTAGCAACTTAAGTTCAAAAATTTCCTCCCAAAACTGCAATCTCTCTCAGTCTCCTTCATTTAATACATGCCTTAAAACCTAACTGTTGACCACGCTTTTGGAAACTCTTCTAATAACTCATGTAACCAGGAGTCACATCCTGTGATATTATGCTCTTGATAAGCACTCTGGAATGCTTTGTGATGTGAGACAGTATATAAATAAGCTATATTGTGTTTAACAATTTTTTTCTGTAACACCTGAAAAATCAACTGTTGCAATGACACTAGCAATCACTTTGGTCAATTCAGTTTCTGAGTTCTTCTCCACACAATGAAAAATTTCAACAACCAACTAAAAGCCTTTTAAAATGCAGAAAATATTGCAATTATAGATTCTGCACACGGGTAACATGATATCCTGTGACCTGGATAAGATCTCATCAAAATACATTCTTTAAACAGGTGGGGCAACACCTATGGAGAGAAAGTCAACATTTTAGGTTAAAGTTTAATAGTGGTCTGAAGGTGATGGACTCAACTTTGAGAAGTCAATAGATTTGCTGAATCTTTTGCTGGAAACTGTCATCGTATGGCACTACCATGACATACAAATGTGACTGACTGATCCGGAATCTTAACTGTTTCTCACTCCACAGATGCTGCCAGACCTACCACCAACCTCGAGTACAGGTTGACTGCCAAAAGCTTCTCATTTGGAACATATTCACATTACACTTTAACATTGACCGTGTCACTGAATATTGCAAAACAGATATCCCAGAGATTCTGATTTACAAAACAACCTTGTTCACGTTATTCTCTCCAAACAAGGCTAACTGGAATAAAAAGCAGAATGACTGAATAATTAGAGGAAAGAGGACATTCACTAATGGAGGAAGGACTTTGTGTAAATTGATTGTAGTAGCCTCGGATGAAATCAGAACGGATGCAGTCATCAAATTATTCAAGAAATATGGGATATCAACACACTTGATGGGACAGAGAATGATGTCTCAGGAATGATATGGACAATAACTATGTGATTGCCAATTATTATCCATATGATGCCCTTCAAGAAGCAGATAGGGATGAGTTATTTGGTTCTAAAGAAGGGCAGATGGTTTGGCTTTATGGGTTATATATATTTCATATACATTATGTGCATGTTCTGCTGCTAAACTATTATTTTCTGTACTTTAGAAACTTAATTAAATTGTTAAAATTTTCAAATGGCTTTGGAATTTGATGAATTTGCAGAATTAAGTACACAGAAATTATTGTTGATCTTCATGAAGATTACTATTTTATAAAATAAAGAAGCTTTATTGCCTTTTGTGCTTGATTTGGGGCAGGATTCAGGGGAACAGTCACTGACGTTGCGATTGGCTGATGCACAGGTGGCATGGTGGCTCAGTGGTTAGCCCTGCTGCCTCACAGCACCAGGGACCTGTGAACAATTCCAGCTTGGGTGGCTGTCCATGTGGAGATTGCATACTCTCCCCATAACAGTGTTGGTTTCTGCCAGGTGCTCCTGTTTCTTCCCATGGGAATGTTGGGGCGGGGGGGTGGGGGAATAGAGAATTGTTAGGGATGCTGTTTGGAGCGTCAGTACAGGCTCAATAGGCTGAATGGCCTCTCTCTGCACTGAAGGAATTCTAGGATACCACTGTAAACAACTGGCTAGCAAGGCAAAGGGAGACCCCTTGGAAATATTACCCATGTATAAGTCGATCCCCTACTATTTTATTAAAATATCTGGTCACAGGAGCTGCATTTTTACACTAGAATGCATGATGTATTTCAGATTTCTAGCTTGTAGTATTTCTGCCTTTCATTTAAGTTATATCAAAATGTCTTATGAATGAATTCATCCCATTCCTTGCATGAGAAGTAGAATATATTCAAGTTACAGGATGAAGAAAATGCCAACATCTTCAGTGCCACAGTTTCAGCCATAATTTTAATGGGAGCAATCCAATGTGGAAATGTTTCAACATATTGGGCAAAAGGCGGTCAAGAAGTGACTCTGGCAGAACAGGAAAAGGTCCCATCTGCCAATTGCCGCTCAGTAATCTGGTTTTAAATTTGCCTCGTGCATGATAATCTGTATTCCAGTGTAGTAAAGGGAGTTAGAGAAATACTAGATGCATCGGTGGTCATCTTCCAAAATTTTATGGGCTCTGAAGAAATTCCTATAGGTTGGAGGATGGCAAATATAAACCCTGCTATTTAAAAATGGGAGAGAAAAAAAAAACAATGAAATAAAGACCAGCTTGATTACTACCAGTCATGGGGAAAATGCTCCAGTCTTTTACAATCTATTATGAAGGATATGATAACAGAACACTTGGAAAACATTACAGGATTAGTTAAAATCAATGTGGTTTATACAAGGCAAATCATGCTCAACTAATCGAGTTAACGTTTTGAAGATGTAACTAGTAGAATAGATATAGGAAAACCAATGGATGTGGTGCATTTGAATTTCAAGAAAGCTTTTGATAAGGTCCCAGATAAGGCATTAGTGGGCAAAATTATAACACATGTATTGGGGGCAATATACTGGCATGGAATGGGAATTGGGTAACAGACTAGAAACAGAATGGATGCACGTGGATCTTTTTCTGGGTGGCAGGCTGTGACTCACAATATTGCAGACATCAGTGTTTGGACCCAATATTCATAATATATAGAAACATATATTAGATGAGGGAACCAAATGCAAGATTTCCAAATTTTGCTGATGACACACTAGAGCTAAATGTGAATTGAGAGGATGATGCAAGGAAGCTTCAGAGTGATCCAGACAAGTATGAGCTTACGCATGGTAGATGCAGCATAACATAGATGGATATAAAATTATACACTTTGGTGTGAGATACAGAAAGGTCGAGTAATATTTAAATGGCAATATATAAATTGGAGGAAAAAGGAACCTGGGTGCCCTTGCTCACCAGTCAATGAAATTAGGAAAGCCAATTATAAGTTGGTCTTCATTGCAAGAGAATCTGAGTTCAGACATTGAGATACCTTACTGCAGTTACACAGGGCCTTGGTGAGACTGTAACCAGAGTACTGTGTGCAGTTTTGGCCTCCCTACCCAAGAGAAGATATACTTGCCGTAGAGGAGTGCGGCAGAAGCTCACCAGACTGATACCAGGAATGGGTCATAAAGTGCGGTGCTGGAAAAGCACAACTAGTCAGAAGCATCAGAGGAGTAGGAGTCAACGTTTCGAGCATGAGCTCTTCATCAATTCCTGATGAAGAGCTCGTGCTTAAAACGTCGACTCTCCTGTTCCTCAGATGCTCTCCATCATATGCAGTCCTTGCTTTCTCCTGATATTAGGAATGGGAGGACTGTCCTCTGAGGAAAGTTTGTGTCGACTGGGCCTATATTCATGAGAATCTAGGAGAGTTTAGGAAAATGAAAGGAGATCCAAGTGAAATGTATAAAATTGTAACAGGGCTAGACATACTGGATGCAAGGTGGATTTTTCTGCTGGTTGGGGAGTTTAAAACCTGGAGTCATAGTCTCAGAATATGAGGTAGGTTGTTTAGCCAAAGATGATGTAACATTTCTTCCCTCAGAAGGTACTCAACCTGTGGAACTCACTATCTCAGAAGGACGCGAAGGCTAGATCACAGAGTATATTTAAGAAAAAGTATGATAAACTTTTAGATATCAAAGGCATCAAGACATATGGAGAGAAAGTGGCAACGTGGAATTGAGATGAAGAATCAGTCATAATCATATTGAATGGTAAAGTGGGCTTAAAGGTATGAATGGCTTACTCTTCATCTAGTTTCTTTGTTTCTAAACTTTGATCTAATCAATGACTTTGTATTATTGTTACCACATGCAAAATCAATTCCCCTGCCATTTATGAAACTGACCTTTGCCTGCAGCTCTATGAAGGATACCTGCTCAGTATTTTCCTCCGAAAGATCCACTTCCTGTCCTTTAAGATTGCAGCCACTGCCCCTTTGTTGATAAGCAAGGGCTGCTTCATAAAGCTCTGCTACAGAGAGAAAGCAAGAAACACCACAGATCAGCCTAACGCACACCATAAACTTCAGAAATAAGCCATGATGCAGTGGGATATCATTCTCAGCAGCTAGTCTGGAGTGAATATTGCCCACACTATATCTGCTTAAGGAAGGAACAATCATCTGATTTTAACATTCTCAACCGGTTATCAAATTCCCCATGCCCTAGCCCTCTTCCTCTTGGGACTATCCTGCCATGACTTCTTCCAGCTCAAGAGTTCACCAAGATCCTCTTGCAGCTTGTGGTCATTTGCTCCATAATTGCCAGCTGCACTTCAGTGGCCTGGACTCTAGCTTCCCCCTAAACCTTAGGTGCCTCTGTTTCCTCCTCAAGACTCTCAGTATAATTTGTCTTTTTGACAGAGCTTCTGATAACCTAATCTAATATCACCTTATCAGCTTACTATGAAATTATGTTTGACAATGCTCCTTGCCTTTTTTAACTAAGTTAAAAAGATGCTATACACATGCAAGTTATTGTCGATTACCAAGGAGACTCCAGGAAATTAAGCATGATCTACTGGATAACGCAGTGAGGAACACCCAAAGTAAAATCGTGGGACCATTTACGTTTTCTCTAAGCTTTTTAGCTTCTTAACAATAAAAATATTGGAGATATTTGATGATTTGAGGAGTTTGGAGATGGAAGATTGCAATATAAAGCCACCAGGATAGGTCCAATAGCTGATAACCCTGATCTAACGCTGTGTCAATAGAATCAGTTCAAGCTTAACACCAAAATATTTCAAGAATATGTTTGAAATTTCATGAAAGGTGTGAATCTAAGTAGTTGCTGAACTAACTCCCAAAAAAGTACCTCAACACCACTCAACTGAAAAAAGTTCAGGTAATCAAGTTAATCTTACTCTGTTGAGTACATCTAAAGCCACTTCTCATACAAAGAGCTTATGGGTGAGGACTCCACCCACTATTTATTCATGGGATGTAAGCATCACTGGAAAGGAAATATTTATTCTTCTTTCCTCATTGCCCGTGAGAATGATAGTGATATCCTTCAACTACTGCAAGCCTGAAGGTGAATGTAAAGAAAGGAGTTTCAGGATTCCTCAAATCAGTCTGTCAAACAACAAAAAGGCCTGAATTTGCAAATAACTTATGCCATGGTATCTAAAATGCAAATCATTGTTACAGTACAGGAATGCTGAGAAATACTGACTCAATTAACCTATTCAATTCCATATGGAACATCCAAGCTCCTTGGGAATTTTGCACTAATCCAGAGTGATTACCATAAAAAAAATCAACTGAGGAGAAATTCTCTCATTCATCTCTCATTCCAGCTCTGCCAGTCAATATAATCGTAGGTGGCCTTGGCTCCACTTTCATTTTAGCCACCTTCACTCTTGACTCTTATAAATAAAGATCTTTCAAATTCAACTTTAAATAAATGACCCAGCTGTCACTGGGTTCTCAGGAAAAGAATTCTACAGACCAACATCCTCAAGAAAATGATTTCTCCTCAACTCAGTATTAAATAGGAAACTCTTAAATCTTCAAACTGTCATTCCATCTGGACTGACTCAAAAGGGGGAATATCCTCTCAGTAGCCACTCTTAAAAAAACCTCTCTCAGAATCTTATATGTTTCAATCAGATCACCTCTCAACTTCCCAATTCCAATCAGTATAGGCTCAATTTGCTAAACCTTCCTTCATAAGAAAACAAAAGGTTCGCATTTTTGGATCCCTGCAATCTCTTCTGGGGTAGAAGTGACCTGTATAAAAAAGACGGATTGCACCTGAATTGGAAGGGGACTAATATGCTGGCAGAAAGATTTGCTAGAGGTGCCTGGGAACATTTAACTAGTAAGTTGGGGGGGTTTGGGTTTGGTACCCAGGGAGATAGTGAGGAAGATCAGTCTGAGACTGGTACAGTTGGGAAAAGAAGTTGTCAAAAAGTCAGGAACAAAGCAGATAACGAGGTAGGACTGATAAATTAAACTGCATTTATTTCAACGTAAGAGGCTCAACAGGGAAGGCAGATGAACTCAGGGTGTGTTTAGGAAGATGGGACCTGGATAGCAAAGCAATTAAAGAGATGTGGATCAGGGATGGACAGAACTGGCAGCTTAATATAACAGGATACAATGCTATAGGAAGGTGGTGGTGGTTGGGTTTTGGGCAGGGAGGGGAGCAAGAGAGGAGGAGGAGTTGGCGCTTTCGATAATGGATAATATAATGGCTGTACTTAAGGAAGGATATGTCCATGTAAATTATTTGGGTGGAACCGAGAAATAAGAAAGGGATGATCACCTTATGAGATTTACTATTTATCCTCTGGTAGACAGTGGGAAATTGAGAAACAAATTTGTAAGGAGATCTCAGCTATTCACAAGAATAATAGGGTGGTTATGGTAGGGGATTTTAACTTTCCAAACATAGACATTGACTACCATAGTGTTAAGGGTTTAGACGGAGGAGAATTTGTTAAGTGCGTACAAAACAATTTTCTGATTCAGTATGTGGATGTACCTACTAGAGAAGGTGCAAAACCTGACCTACTCTTGGGAAATAAGGCAGAGCAGGTGACTGAGGAGTCAGTGGGGGAGCACCTTGGGACCAGCGACCATACTTCTATTAGTGGAATACTGTGTGCAATTCTGGTCTCCCTCTTATCAGGAAGGATATTGTGAAACTTGAAAGGGTTCAGGGGAAAGATCAACAAGGATGTTGCAAGGTTTGGAGGATTCAAGCTACGGGGAGAGGCTGAATAGGCTGGAACTGTTTTCCCTGGAGTATTGGAGGCTGAGGGGTAACCTTATACTACAGAGGTTTATAAAATCGTGAGGGGCATGGATAGAGTAAATAGACAAGATATTTTCCCTGGGATGGGAGAGTCCAGAACTAGACAGCATAGATTTAGGGTGAGATTTAAAGGGACCCAAAGTGCAACTTTTCACGCAGAGGTGGTGGTGAAGGCTGGGACAATTATAACATTTAAAAGGAATCTGGATGGTTTTATGAATAGTTTGGAGGGATATGGGCCAAGTGCTGGCAAATGGGGCTAGATTTGGGGTGTCTGGTTGGTGTGGATGAGTTGGATGGAAGAATTTGTTTTCTTGCGGGATACCTGTATGATTCTGAAACCTCTTAGCCCAGGAAGCAACCTGATGAACAATTTGTGAACTGTCTCCAGAGCACAGATATGCCTCACGTAAGAGAACTAAATTAATTGAACAACTTTTTCTCATAGCCATGCATTTCATTAAGATCAACAGATTGATCAGTTTTGCTGAACAAAGGCCACTATGATTGACAAAGACCATCATGAAATAGTTCTGAAGGAATGGATAAATTACTCACAAGGCTGTCTAAGGGCGCTATTTTTACTGACTTGTGACAGGAACATCATCGAAAGGTTTGAAATTAAAATTGAGAAAACATTGGCAGAAGAGAACCCAGTGGGGCAAACAAGAGAACTTTCTTTAAGCACAGCGTGAAAGGATGGTAGAAGCAGTTTCAATAGTAACATTTAAGAAGATGAATGAAATAGACACTTGAAGATGGAATATTTGCAGAACTGTAGGGAAACAACAGGTAGAGTGGGATTAATTCAACAAACATTTTAAAAATAGAACTGTGCCCCGATAGATTCATTGGTCTCCATTTTGCTTTAGCACCCCATGATTTAATCTAAATTAAAGGAAAAAGACAATTTTTCTGATAGCCAGGATCATTCTCCTTTTCTCCTGGTTGAAATTAGACTGATAGTTCGATATCAATCATGGATTACAACTGCTGAAAAAATATAGCTGGGGATCAGGAGCAATCAGAAAATAACCCCACATGCAATGACCAATTCTAACTTCTGTACTTATACTGTTCCAGCACAGATTTATCAAAATTAAGTCGGAGACTGAGATTGTCCATGCAGACTGTGACCCATCCCAAAGTTATCACACTGGGGTGACCACAGCTAAACATTGTTATGAACTGGCCATTTGTTATGTCTCACTATCAGTTCACTGTGCAACAGTCCTGATCCCCCACTATACTCATCTCAAATGCTCACATCATTGTCAGTTAATGTTTAGTAATGTTTTTCTTGTGTTGCAACATTTGTGAGCTGTTGGCTTGGATGGGATGGGAAGACAGCTTGCAGAGAAAATGAGAAATGAACTTCTGGGGGTATTATCGGAGATACTTCATTCTAGCAAAGTCCAAACCAAGCCAACAACCTTCCCTCAATTTTTAGAACCATTCTTCAGGGATTAGTCTCAGGATAAGAATATTGAAGACAGAGGTGAGGAAATTATGAATCCTCAATTCTCTTGTCTTGAGTGCTGTTGTCATTCAGTCAATTAGCATATTCATATCTGAAATTAGTAGATATCTAAGGGAATCAAGGAATTAGGAGATCAAGAGGGTAAGTGGAGTTGATGTAGGTGGTCAATCACGAACTCTGAAAGGCAAAGGAGATTAGAGGGACCTATTGCTGCACCTACAGTGCATCTTAAGTTTAATTATTCCATGTGCAACTTGAAAATAAAGCAAGAGAAGCTACGCCAGTTCTCCAACTACCATACAGAACACACAATTGAGACAGTACTTACTGTCAGCTTCATCCACCCTCATCTTCCTGCTATCTGGCATGAGGGTCTGCCACCGACACTTCATCATCTTATAGCGAACATAACGCTCCAATGCCAGCACTTTACGCTCTCGAGTTGTGGAGGAGCAGGGATACATCCCAAACAGAAACTTCCAAACATCCTTACGAATGCTGGGATCCACACCACCTGAAAAACAAAAGAACAAAACTAGTTGTTCCATTTGCTTCCTCAAATCCTTGGCACCCAGGAGGCATTGGGAATCTTGCAGTTTCTTTTGTGACTAGTGTCTCAGTCCTTAGTAAACATCCTTTCAGATTTCAAAATATTGGAGACTTTCTCCAAGGATTAGATCGAGACTGGAGACATTATGGCTTCATTACTTCTATGGTTTATTACAGCATTGCAGGATTTGTGCTAATTTAAACTGAACATCTAAAAAGAAAGTTTTGGAAAAGAATTATGCACAATCTAAGGACACTTCTTTACAAACAAATTGATATACAGTCAGTTTTGCTACAATGTGGTAGTTCCATGTTTGTGCAATCCCGTGTCCCCAATTCATCAATCGTGTTATAGCAAAGTTGTATTAATGAAACGCGCATTATAGTAGAAATGATATTTATTTTGAGAGCAGTCACTGTCATAAGAAACACAGCAACCACTTTGCATTCAGCAAACTCTCACAAAAAGCAGCATGAAACAAGATTCTTTGCTCTTAGATTTTGATTGAGAGTTAAATACTGGATTGGGCACCAGGGAGAACTCATCCTTCTCACTTTACAAGAGTGGCATATGATTTTGTTCATCCACGTGAAAGGGCAGATTGAGTTTAGCAATTCATCCCAGAAAAGGCACTTGTGACAGCGGAGCAGTCCCTCAGTGGTAGCACAAAGTTTCATCCTAAATTATGGGGCTTGGAACCCCACTCAGAAAGGACAGTACCACCCACTGAGCCAAGATTGTAAAAATGACTTTGGAATCAGAATTTATGCCCACTCTTGGTCCCCCCACCAGTACCCACTCCAGTAATTTTGCTGGTTGCCATTTTAAATCATGTGAAGAGTTGTGAAATCTGAGTGTGCAGTTCCATTGTGAACACCTCCAGTAGCCATAGCAAACAGAGAAAAAAATCCTGGCTAACATTTTATTAAGGCACTTGGCAGCCTGGTTCAGTACAGTAGTCCTTTAGCTGGTTTGTGTTCCTCCATTTCCCTGTTTAAGACACTCTCTTTGGTATTGCTGCCCAGAGTTCACTTGGAGTTCTGCTCGAAGTGATGGTTCACATCCATCTCCTCACAACTGAAGGAAAATGGCTGCTATGTTAACTTCAAATGAGCCGCTGTTCCACCAGGAATATAGAATGAATATAGCAGAAAGAAGATAATCAAATACGTATAATTTTTATACAGAAAGCTGGTCAAAAACATTTAACAGTCATCTTCATAAACTACTGATGGGAGTCCTTCAAAGACCTGCGTGTGATTATGTTCTTGCCTCAGGATTTCTACTTCACATGTCAAAAGCAAGCATTTAGAGTAAGAAACATTGGAATAGGAGCCAGCTCATCTTAGACCACCTGCATGCTTGGCTTTTAACTCACTAGATCGAAGACAAATATACATAGTTTTCAACAATCGGTTTTTGGATTAGTATGCTTGAAGTCAGGCTTACAAGATCTAAATTGCACACCAAACAACTACCTGAAGGACACTAAACATCTAAAGACATCACAGACATCCAGAATTTCCAAGACAGAGTGAATTCTTGATTACGTTCTTGGCCATCCCCACCCAAGGGACACCAATTTCTCCCCAAAGCAATGTCCTGATATCTAGAAAGTAATTTTGAATTACATGCCAATTCAGGAAAACAAACTTAATTTAAATAAAAGAATTATATAGAATTTTCAGCACAGAAACAGGCCATCCAGTCCAACTTAATTGTCAAGAGTAAGGGATAATATCCTAGTGATTAGAAGCCAAGGCTAACGCTCTCGGCATTTAAATACAACTAATAAATCTACAATATAAAACTATTCTCAGTAATGGTGACCATAACAAGCACCATTAATTGTAAAATTCCATCTGGTTCACTGATGTCCTTTAATGAATAAAATCAGTCAGCCGACATTGATTCCAGACCCGTACTAATGTGGTTGACTCTTAACTGTATTATGATAAAGTCTTGCAAGCCACTCAGTTCCAAGGGCAATTTGAATGGGCAACAAATCCTGGCTTTGCCAGTGATCCCCACAGTCCATTAAAATAAATAAACGGTGGTGTTTATGGTCCAAACAAGCCTCATCCCACCCGACTTCATCTATCCCCATCTCCCTATCCACACAAACCTCTTCTGCAAGGCTTGCCAACCTCTTTGCCTGATAGGAGCCATACTTCAATTTCTCACTCATTCTGGGAAGGGAGCTAACTGCAGAAAGTTAACAATTGCCAGAGCAGTAAACTTGAATTTCACCCTTCCAGCGCCTCCCAGTCCGTCCACCACTCACTCAGTCACCCAGTCCCTCACTCACACTTTCAACCAGCTCTCTTGCTAAGCTACTAACCCACCAATCTCAAGCCATTCATTCCCTCCCTGGACCGGACTGTCCTGAAGCCAGTAAATTTCCAGAAATCTTTCCAGTACCGTCAAGGACCCAGGCCCGACTGAGTTAAATTGCACACATTGTGCTGCCCACTGCTCCTCCCATCAGATACTGTTTTGCTCTCTCTTTCGCTGTTTTTGGATTTTACCAGAAATCAGATAAGCATCAATTTTGGCACGTTTGATGGAGACTTTAACTCCATGAGGCCCATTGAGATTTCTTATGCTGTCCTCTGAAAACTGCCTTGTTGGCTATGTACCACCCAAGACTGATTGTGGATAGGCAATATGGCTTTGTGCATGGAATATCATGTCTTACAAACTTGATTGAGTTTTTTGAAGAATTAACAAAGAGGATTGATGAGGGCAGAGGGGTAGACGCGATCTATATGAACTTCAGTAAGGCGCTCGACAAGATTCCCCATGGGAGACTGGTTAGCAAGGTTAGATCTCATGGAATACAGGCAGAACTAGCCATTTGGATACAAAACTGGCTCAAAGGTAGAAGACAGAGGGTGGTGGAGGGTTGTTTTTCAGACTGAAGGCCTGTGACCAGTGGAGTGCTAAAATGATCGGTGCTGGGTCCACTTCTTTTCATCATTTATATAAATGATTTGTATGTGAGCATAAGAGGTATAGCTAGTAAGTTTGCAGATGACACCAAAATTGGAGGTGTAGTGGACAGCGAAGAGGGTTACCTCAGATTACAACAGGATCTTGACCAGATGGGCCAATGGGCTGAGAAGTTGCAGATAGTGTTTAATTTAGATAAATAGGAGGAGCTGCATTTTGGGAAAGCAAATCCCAGCAGGACTTATACACTTAATGGTAAGGTCCTAGGGAATGCTGCTGAACAAACAGACCTCGGAGTGCAGGTTCATAGCTCCTTGAAAGTGGAGTCGCAGGTAGATAGGATAGTGAAGAAGGCACTTGGTATGCTTTCCTTTATTGGTCAGAGTATTGAATACATGAGTTGGGAGGTCATGTTGCAGCTGTACAGGACATTCGTTAGGCCACTGTTGGAATATTGTGTGCAATTCTGGTCTCCTTCCTATCAGAAAGATGTTGTGAAACCTGAAAGGGTTCAGAAAAGATTTACAAGGATGTTGCCAAGGTTGGAGGATTTGAGCTACAGGGAGAGGCTGAACAGGCTGGGCTGTTTTCCCTGGAGCGTTGGAGGCTGGGGGGTGACCTTATAGAGGTTTACAAAATTATGAGGGCCATGGATAGGGTAAATAGGCAAAGTCTTTTCCCTGGAGACGGGGAGTCCAGAACTAGAGGGCAGAGGTTTAGGGCGAGAAGGGAAAGATATAAAAGAGACCTGAGGGGCAACTATTTCACACAGAGGGTGGTGTGGGTATGGAATGAGCTGCCAGAGGAAGTGGTGGAGGCTGGTACAATTGCAACATTTAAGAGGCATTTGGATGGGTATATGAATAGGAAGAGTTTGGAGGGATATGGGCCAAGTGCTGGTAAATAGGACTAGATTGGGTTGGGATATCTGGTCGGCATGGACAAGATGGACCGAAGGGTCTGTTTCCTTGCTGTACATCTCTATGATTTCTATGGCACCTTGCCAATTCTAGCTTCCCTCTGGAGAAAAGTGACCAGGTAACCAGTTTGTGCAACATCTGCAGCTCAAACTTCCATTCACTGTAGCTGTAACACATCAGTCAATTTGCCCCCTGTTGTATTTTACTTGTTAGAAATTGGGTTATTCAAGTAATCCTCCTCTTTGCACTTGAGGTATCCCCAATCTGAACACTTAAATGTACTTTTTTAAAAACTTTTTTTAAAAACACACTTGTATCAATCTTATAGCCATCAAGCCTATTTGTAAGAGAGAGAGAATAAAAAAAAATGACATTGGAGGGTCTGCTTTTCAGTTCAGCTCCTGTTACAAATCCTTCAGCAAAGCCTTCTTCTGAGTCCGATCAGTGCTGTTAGTACCAATGTGGATGATGAGAATTGGATCCCTCCCCTCCCATTCCAAGTTCCTCCCCAGCCCTCAGAAAATACCCTTAATCATGGCATTAGGCAACATAGTCCATAACCCACTTGAAACTGTGGAAGGATTATAATGTTAATTAGTCCTTAGCAATCATCTCTCGGGACTGGAATAGATGGCAGGTCATCAGTTTCCTGCATCATGTCCCTAATCACTGAAATTTCCTTACACACAACAGATTTCTAACTTTTATTTAGGACTACCATTTTGTACTAACATATGAATTTATACTTTTTAAATACAAATTAAATAGGGCTGTTACCCCTTTTAAAGAAACTTACTATCAAAACAGTGCTTCCTTGAAATTGCATGAATGTGTAAGAACTGTCAAAACCAGCAACAGTAAATGAAATTTCACGACCCAGCTGCGGGAGTCAGTTTAATATTCCCTATCCTTTTATTTAGTATGCATATAACTTCTCACTTACTTAGATCATACAGGTCTAGTATTTTTACAATCATTGCTACTTTAATGACAGAAGGACTAACCCCTCTTAATTGTGCAAGCTCAGACCAGACAGACATTCTAATCCCATCAGGAGTAACAGCCAGCATTTAGTAAGTGCTTAAAGCATCTCTTGCTTCCCCAGGACAGATGCCACACAAGCTTATGTACAATAGATTCAACTATGTGACACCACAGTGCTAAAATTTTAATGTATGTAAAAACTGAGTAGAGGTTACTGTAAAATTGTACTTTGGATTCTATTGCCGCCTCGAACCGTGCAACTGCAGATGCTCAATAAAGAGGCTTTTTTTTGCCAGTCACTGATCTCTTGTCAGTATTGAACACGATCCCAAGCCAAAAACTATCATTACCATCTCTGGGAAGAGTTTAGCCATGTTCACTGGTGAGGCAAGCATAGCTGACTCGTTGCCATACTTTAAATTGAAAGCAGCCAAAGTACACAGAATTCGGTTAAAATACCAAACACATTTTTTACATGTGTCTACGGTTACTTATTCTACTTGGTTACCAATGCTGTCACTGTCCTCAGCTTTTTCCTCTGGACAAAATCATTACCATAATGTCATCACATGCAAATGTGTGAAGTACAGACTCAACACAGTTTATGTTCATAATTTCTTGAACATCTTGCTCACCCAATGAGTGTGCAGCTCGTGTGGACCTCTCTCACAGAATCGAACAATTCCAAAAATCACCTTCTCATTAGATACACTGGATGCTTCAAAATTACCATCAGCATGTTCATCATCAGCAAACACAAATGCTGACCACAGGCTCTGCCAACTGTTTGTCAGATGTCTTGTCCCTCGACCGCTCTTTCACCCAGATGGCACTTTTCACGCCAAATACTTTCTGGAACCCTGCTATACCCAGGCGTCAGTTCACAGCACAATGTGAATTGTCTTTATACTCATACTTTATGGACTATAAAATCTTTTGGTCCCTTGGCTGTGTCAATGAGGGTACATTCGGAGGTAAGTAAATGCTAAACACACTGAAAAGGGGTTTAGCATCTGCACATGCTGAGTAAACGTCAAGCAAGAACAATATCTTGCAGTTTTCATCATGACTGCATCCTCTGGAACAAAGTACTTCTGAAACCAGTCCAGACAAACTTGCCTGGTTATTCATGCTCTAGTTACCATAATAATGTAGTAGAAATACTCTTACCCAGATTGTGGGCACTGGTTTTTTTCCAACGTACAATAATTTACACTGGTCTGTTCCAACTCCACTAACACAACCAACCACATTAAATCTTCTTCTGTGCCTTTTACATCTGTTGGTGTCCTTTTCACTAGCCGTTGCTAAGGTTTTTTTTCTCATGCATTATGCCAAAATAAGGATATTGAATCGATATTTTAGATTTCTCCACTAGAAAAGCTTTCAATAGCAAATTCCCTCAGAGTAGAGGAGTTCCAAAATAGAGGGCATAGGTTTAAGGTGAGAAGGTAAATAGTTAAAGGGACCTAAGGAGCAACTTTTTCACGCAAAGTGTGGTGCGTGTATGGAATAAGCTGCTGGAGGAAGTGGTGGAGGCTGGTACAATTGCACCATTTAGAAGGCATCTAGGTGGGTATATGAATAGGAAAGGTTTAGAGGGATAAAAGGCCAAATGCTGGCAAATGGGACTAGATGAATTTGGGATATCTGGTCGGCATGAATGAGTTGGATCGAAGGGTCTTGTTTATGTGCTGCACAACTCCGACTCCATGACTTGGCAAACTTGTTTACAAATCTTTCAGCTGTCTCAATGTGCTGAGGATTTATCTCCAGACTCTTAAATACTTTACTTCATGGTATTTTTTAGATTTGTGAACCAACCTGAACACTATTTACATTAAGTTTAGGTATTCAGTTCAGTGGGCTGAAAATTTGGGTTTGCTTTATCAACAATGGCCTAGTCAATGGCACCTCTCATTCTATCATCATTCAGTTTAATCCATCATTTTTTGGTTTACGCGTAGTTTACTTCCTTCTTTCTGAATGTGATATCCAGTATAAAAACTGGATTTGCTGCTTCTTAAAGTCATAAATAATGGAGGTACCCACTCCATACTCCTCATTCAGCTTTTGCACAGAGTATGATGGAGGCAGATTCAATCGAGGCATTCAACAGGGAATCAGATCATTATCTGAAAAGGAAGAATGTGTAGGATTACATGCAGAAGGTGGGGTAAACAGTACTACCAGTACAGTACCTAAAACCCAGCTGAGAACCATCAGCATCCAACAACTGAATGTGTTTTTAAACAGGCCAAGCAAGAATTTTAATTTGAATGAACAAGGTAATATTGGCTTGCATTGGTGAGATGGCAAGATTCAAGTGGCTGAACAATCTTTGTGACTGTATCCACAACAACTTGGAAAGCTCAGGTATTCCTACATTAGCATGGTGACATTCTCCCACAAAGACACCTAGGTCCATCTACTCCTGCACTCCTTTTAGTGTCATATCATTTATTTATGTTGTCTCACCATGCTCTTTGTACTAAGATGAATCATTATATACTTCTCTGCATTGACTGTAATCTGCCACTTATCTATTAAACTAACTTGTCTATATCCTTTGGAAGTTCTCCATTATGTCCCTGTAGTTCTCAATGCTTCCATGTGTCTTATCATCTGCAAGTTTGAAATTAAATATAAATTCCACCAATAACCATGGTAGGATTTGAGTCCATGACCCCAGCCTCTGAACATCAGGATTATAAATCCAGTAACATTACCACTTTGCCACCAACTTCTTAGTTCAGCAAGGCTTCAGTAAATCAAGGCACAACACTGAGTGAATGGAGGAAACTTAAATGAAGCACAAACAACATGAACCAGGTGGGCTGAATAGCCTGTTGCAACATTATACATACAGATGTCGGAATGCACATCTTGGCCCTTCAAGCCTGCTCTGCCATTCAATAAGAGCATGACTGGTTTGATTACTCCACATTCCTGTCTATCCCGATAAGCAGGGGGTGAAAAGTTATCAGAATCTACTGACTATTACCTTAAATTCAAGGACTCTGCTACTAATGCCTTTTGAGGATGGTACCCTGCCTTTACGAGGGTAACACCACCACAATGTGACGATGCTTAGTTTTGAAGGAATGTTCAAGAAACCTAGACACTAAAAACAGGACTGAATCTTTCCTCAGCTGCATATAAAATTGTTGAACTGCAAGTTCCCCTGACATGACTATTACAAGGAGGAATACGTCTGCTTGAATCCAACAAACATAAATAATCACCATCGGTTTTCACACAGTCAACAAAGAGCATGAAAACCATCTGCTGAGAGACACACTCCCTTCTGTCAACATATTCCAAGAGCTCAAGACACTAAACTATCATCATTATTACAAGCAGTGGGAAAAGCACAACTTTCTTGACCTGTCAATCACAAATTACATTATGTGCTTCTGACTGAATGGCACACATCAGAGACACCGTTAGTTTACCCATGGTAATTTTACATATTCAGCTTCCCCTCCCTTAGCCCCTTGTCTACTTTGAACACTCATTAAATCACCCCAGAATTTGCTAAATTCCAGGAAATATAAGGATATCTTGTGTAATTTCTCCTCTGAGGTTACCCCTCAAAGTCCAGATTATTATGCTATACATCTGTGCTGCACTCTCTCCAAAAATAATAGTCTTCTGACAGGGTGGTTCACAGTAACCAAAGGCTGTAGATTTACTTGTCACCACTTGATTTCGAGTCATTACAATAATTACTCTACTTCAAAAAGTACTTCAAAGGGTTTCACTCTTCAGTGGATAATCTCATTGAGATCTATTTGACAAATTTTACCTTCTGTCCAAATTTAAATCCCCTAGGCTACCTTGATTTTAGTTCCCATTGTAAAGCGCAAAGCCAATTTTGCATCACTGGTCATTCCAACAGTTTGGTGAGGTTAAGTCAAGTGAAGCAGATCTATGCTAATTATTAAAATATATAGGTGAGAGCTTTACATAACTTCTTACACATGTGAAATTTGTAAGGCTTATAGACATTCCTAATCAGTGATCACAAATACCTTTACACTTGCAGTACTGAAACATAATGAGCAAGTTTACAAAAGTACGGTCAAATCACACCATCAACACAAAAAGGAAAAGGTGAGGTCAAACTTAACTCCAAGCCTTGTCATCACATGGGCTGCTTTCAACACAGCCAACCCATTTTTACCTACTTCTGGTCTTTCATCCTGGCATATCATTATCCAGCCCTTTGTCCACCATACTGTCTTTCTCTGCATACAAACCTTCACTGGTGGAGGAATTTGTTGAAAAGATACACTTAGACCAGTTCAAATATGTTCTTGGTGGGAAATTACTGAGCAGAGTAGATATATATACCAGAATCATTCATGTGAAGTTATGCCTCCAGAAGCCTAAAGACCTTTTGTAAATCAAAGCTATTTGTCATTCAGTCCCTGAATGAAATCCAGCATGTTTTATTTATTATGAAAATGACTTGCCTCCTGGCTTCAAGCAAGAGCTTAGAAACTAGCTGTCCCAACAGTTCTGAGAGATGGTAATCCAATCCCAGCCTGACTGTAACTGTATTTACCATAACCTTACATGGTGATATTCTGTATTGTTGCACTCCATGAAAGGCAGAACTTTAGCCTGTAGTCTGAAATTAAATAATTCCTTCCCTTATGCTGGATACTTACTTGTGGGCAACATGGTGGCTCAGTGGTTAGCACTGCTGCCTCACAGCGCCAGGGACCCGGGTTCGATTCCAGCCTTGGGTGACCGTGTGGAGTCTGCACGGGTTTCCTATGGGTGCTCTGGTTTCCTCCCACAGTCCAAAGATATGCAGGTTATTGGCCATGCTAAATTGCCCATAGGGATTTGTAGGTTAGGTGCATTAGTCAGGGGAAAATATACGGCAGAGGAATCCCCCACTAATTCTAATTCTCACCCTCAGGGCTCTATCTATCTTGTCATTCATTTTACCCACTATCTTCAGCATGTATGCTAGCCTGCTCCTATCTCCTACTAGTTCTGAAGAAGGGTCACTAGACCTGAAACACTGATTCTACTTTCTCTCCAAAGATGCTGCCAGACATGTGGAGTTTCTCCAGTAATTTCATTTTCATTTCAAATTTAACCATTTGCTCATTCTAATATTCACATAAATAATGCAACTCTCTATTAAATTTCACTGTAGAACTGCTACCACAAAACAAGTGATAACTCCACCTTGAGAAAAATGTCCAACACAAAGATATACAATATCAGAGTAATAACACTAAATTAGAGACAACACAATCAATTACTTGGAAGAGATCTTTCATTACATTTCTTACTCATCTCCACTGGCTTTATGTCATTCTCCTCCTTGGGAGGCATCACAATCCCACTTCACCCTGTGGCTCCACTAACCTTCACCCATTCCCTATATCAGATGTGAGAAATCACAAATTTAAAAAGAAAATCTGTAAGACACCTCATCATTCACCACTCTCTTCACACCCTGAAGATCCTGTCAGAGGATTCTGCATTGTGAGGAATCACTGCCTGTCTCCCTTCAGGGCAGTTGTTTCATCTCTTCCCTGGGGTGGCCTGTTGAGCTTGGGTGGGTGTCACACTTCAAGGACTGCTCAGACCTGGAGGTATCACACCCCTGGCGTTGCTCGACCCTGGACGGCATCACACCCCTGGCATTGTTCAACCCTGGCCAGCATCACACACCAGGGGTTCATAGAGTCATAGAGACGTACAGCATGGAAACAGACCCTTCGATCCAACCCGCACGTGCCGACCAGATATCCCAACCCAATCGAGTCCCACCTGCCAGCATTTGGCCCATATCACTCCAAACGCTCCCTATTCATATACACATCCAAATGTCTCTTGAATGTTGCAATTGTACCAGCCTCCACCACTTCCTCTGGCAGCTCATTCCATACATATACCACCCTCTGCGTGAAATAGTTGCCCCTTAGGTCTCTTTTATATCTTTCCCCTCTCACCCTAAACCTATGCCCTCTAGTTCCGGACTACCCAACCCCAGGGAAAAGACTTTGTCTATTTACCCGACCCATGCCCCTCATCAGCTCCAGGGAAAACAACCCACAGCCTCTCCCTGTAGCTCAAATCCTCCAACCCTGGCAACATCCTTGTAAATCTTTTCTGAACCCTTTCAAGTTTCACAACATCTTTCCGATAGGAAGGAGATCAGAATTGCATGCAATATTCCAATAGTGGCCTAACCAATGTCCTGTACAGCTGCAACATGACCTCCCAACTTCTGTACTCAATACGCTGACCAATAAAGGAAAGCATACCAAACGTCTTCTTCACTATCCTATCTACCTGTGACTCCACTTTCAAGGAGCTATGAATCTGCACTCCAAGGTCTCTTTGTTCAGCAACACTCCCTAGGACCTTACCATTAAGTGTATAAGTCCTGCTAAAATTTGCTTTCCCAAAATGCAGCACCTCGCATTTATCTGAATTAAACACCATCTGCCACTTCTCAGCCCATTGGCCCATCTGGTCAAGATCCTGTTGTAATCTGAGGTAACCTTCACTGTCTACTACACCTCCAATTTTGCAGTCATCTGCAAACTTACTAACTGCACCTCTTATGCTCACATCCAAATCATTTATGTAAATGACAAAAAGTAGAAGACCCAGCACCGATCCATGTGGCACTCCACTGGTCACAGGTCTCCAGTCTGAAAAACAACCCTCCACCACCAGCCTCTGTCTTCTACCTTTGAGCCAGTTCTGTATCCAAATGGCTAGTTCTCCCTATATTCCGTGAGATCTAACCTTGCTAATCAGTCTCCCATGGGGAACCTTGTCGATTACCTTACTGAAGTCCATATAGATCACATCTACTGCTCTGCCCTCATCAATCCTCTTTGTTACTTCTTCAAAAAACTCAAATCAACTTTGAGAGACATAATTTCCCACGCACAAAGTCATGTTGACTATCCCTGGCGGCATCACACCCCTGGGGGATGTTCGACCCTGGTAGGAATCGCTCACCCCTGGGGGGGGATGTTCGACCCTGGTAGGCATTGCTCACCCCGGGGGGATGTTCGACCCTGGTAGGCATCGCTCACCCCTGGGGGGGGGATGTTCGACCCTGGTAGGCATCGCTCACCCCTGGGGGGGGGGGATGTTCGACCCTGGTAGGCATCGCTCACCCCTGGGGGAGATGTTCGACCCTGGTAGGCATCTCTCACCCCTGGGGGGGGATGTTCGACCCTGGTAGGCATCACTCACCCCTGGGGGGATGTTCGACCCTGGTAGGCATCGCTCACCCCAGGGGGATGTTCGACCCTGGTAGGCATCACTCACCCCTGGGGGGGATGTTCGACCCTGGTAGGCATCACTCACCCCTGGGGGTGGGGGGGGGGGGGGGATGTTCGACCCTGGTAGGCATCGCTCACCCCTGGGGGGAGATGTTCGACCCTGGTAGGCATCGCTCACCCCTGGGGGGAGATGTTCGACCCTGGTAGGCATCGCTCACCCCTGGGGAGGATGTTCGACCCTGGTAGGCATCACTCACCCCTGGGGGGGGGGATGTTCGACCCTGGTAGGCATCACTCACCCCTGGGGGGGATGTCCGACCCTGGTAGGCATCACTCACCCCTGGGGGGGGATGTTCGACCCTGGTAGGCATCACTCACCCCTGGGGGGGGGATGTTCGACCCTGGTAGGCATCGCTCACCCCTGGGGGGGGGGGGGGGGGGGGGGGGATGTTCGACCCTGGTAGGCATCGCTCACCCCTGGGGGGAGATGTTCGACCCTGGTAGGCATCGCTCACCCCTGGGGGGAGATGTTCGACCCTGGTAGGCATCGCTCACCCCTGGGGAGGATGTTCGACCCTGGTAGGCATCACTCACCCCTGGGGGGGGGGATGTTCGACCCTGGTAGGCATCACTCACCCCAGGGGGATGTTCGACCCTGGTAGGCATCACTCACCCCAGGGGGATGTTCGACCCTGGTAGGCATCACTCACCCCTGGGGGGGGGGATGTTCGACCCTGGTAGGCATCGCTCACCCCTGGGGGGGATGTTCGACCCTGGTAGGCATCGCTCACCCCTGGGGGGGGATGTTCGACCCTGGTAGGCATCACTCACCCCAGGGGGATGTTCGACCCTGGTAGGCATCACTCACCCCAGGGGGATGTTCGACCCTGGTAGGCATCACTCACCCCAGGGGGATGTTCGACCCTGGTAGGCATCACTCACCCCAGGGGGATGTTCGACCCTGGTAGGCATCACTCACCCCAGGGGGATGTTCGACCCTGGTAGGCATCACTCACCCCAGGGGGATGTTCGACCCTGGTAGGCATCACTCACCCCTGGGGGGGGGATGTTCGACCCTAGTAGGCATCACTCACCCCTGGGGGGGGGATGTTCGACCCTAGTAGGCATCACTCACCCTGCTTGAAGATGAGTTTACGAAAGTAAGACTCTCTGACCAGCCTCCCGTCCGGGTCGAACAACACTGGGAAGGTGTCGGCGCTCAGCCGGGGCCCTCCGCCTCTCAGCACAACCGGTACCGGGGCCTCCCTGCAGCCGCAGAACCAGCGCCCCTCACCGACGGCGACCTTACGCCTCCTCTCCCGAGGCTCTGAACCCTCATGCTCCTCAGAGCCAAGGCCACAACGCGAAGTCCCGGGGCTCGGGTCCCCGCTCGGCTCCATGAGCCACACCGAGGGGAGTGGAGGGGTGGGCGACTGGGAGGGCAACGAGGCGGGGCCCTGGGAGACGGGGAGGGTCACATGGAGAGGGGCGGGGTTACGATGGGGCGTGATTCAAGAGGGGGCGGGGCCCTGGGAGACGGGGAGGGTCACATGGAGAGGGGCGGGGTTACGATGGGGCGTGATTCAAGAGGGGGCGGGGCCCTGGGAGACGGGGAGGGTCACATGGAGAGGGGCGGAGCTACGACGAGGGTTGGTGCTAGAGGGGGCGGTGCCCTGGGAGGGGAAGGATAAACGGAGAAGGGCGGGGTCACGCGGAGGGGCGAGGCTCCAACATCGGGTGGGCCAAAGGGAGGGGACCGGGGGTAGAGGGAAGGGGAGAGATTCATATGGGCGGGAGCAGATCGCGCATGCGGCCCGAAGGAGGGGCGGGGTCAGAAGGGCGGGGATTTGGTCGTGGGTGGGACATAACGGGGTGGAGCGAATGTGGGGCGGGGCCAGAAAGGGGGCGGGGATGGATTGTGGGCGCGCGGGAAGGTGAAGGGGCGGGTTGTTTTGGGCGGGGCCTGATTGGGGGCGGGGCCGCCCTCATCAACATCAGCTGTCCTTCATTTCAGCTATTTGTTTCTATCTCTTTCTATCAGCTATTTATTATTCAGCTATTATTTCCATCTCTTCTTGCAAATTCTTTTATTTCGTTGAAGTTATATCTTTAATAAATCAAAGCACGTTATTCATATTTAGCACGTTATGGAAATATTTATGGAGTGAGAATGGAATGCACATTTTAGCTCAGCTCTTTCACCATCCTCTTTTTATAACTTAGTTCGTCCATCTCCTTTATCCGAATAATCCACCAAACTTTCTGACCACATCACAAATTGTTTCCATATTTTTCGATCCATCTGTCTGCCTATTTTCCATTTTCTCACTCTCACAGCATTCCTTACAAAACCTTTGTCCACCCTCTTACTAGATGCATCCACCAACTGCTTGTGAACACGGATATCATTGTCCTACTGCAAAGCAAAAAGTGTGGTGCTGGAAAAGCACAGCCGGTCAGGCAGCATCCGAGGATCAAGAGAATCGACGTTTCCGGCATAAGCCCTTTATCAGGGACGTGAGGGGGCACCAAGGGGGCTCAGAGATAAATAGGAAGGGGGTTGGGGCTGGGGGTGAAAGGTAGCTGGGAAGGCCATAGGTAGATGAAGCTGGGGTTGATGGCTATGGGAAGGAGAGGAGGGTGGACCTGATAAGTGGGAAGGAAGATGGACAGATCAAGAGGGTGATGCCGAGTTGGAGAGTTGGATCTGGGATGAGCTGGAGGGAGGGGAGATGAGGAAAGTGGTGAAGTCAATGTTGATGCTGTGCGGTTGGAGGGTCCCAAGATGGAAGATGACGTGTACGTCCTCCAGTCGTCGGATGGCTTGGATTTGGCAGTGGGTGAGATCCATGACTTGGGTGTCCTTGGCGGTGTGGGAGGGGAAGTTGAAGTGTTCAGCCTCAGGGCAGTGGGGTAGTTTGGTGAGTGTGTCCCAGAGATGTTCCCTGAAGCGTTCTGCAAGTTGGCGCCCTGTCTCCCCAATGTAGAAGAGACCACATGGAGAGTAACAAACACAGTAGATGAGATGTTTGGATCTGCAGGAAAATCACTGCCGGTTGTGGAAGGATCCTTTGGAGTCTTGTACGGAGATGAGGAGGGAGGTGTGGGCAAGTTTTGCAGCTCTTGCAGCAGCAAGGGAATCTCCTTAGAGATATCATACTCCAAGGGGAGATCTGCAGGATAGAGGTTCAACTGTTCACTTTGTGTTATCTCAAACTTTTCTGCGGTTTGTTTTATTTCCACATCAAATTGATGCAACCAAAACATAATGTTGCTGTTTTTAAACTGTGAGCTTTTATGAAGTCCCTGTCATATCGTGACTGGCTAAACAGCAATATGCTTGCCATCAGAATTACGTCGAATGCACAGCAGAGAAACAGGCCATTGAGCCCAACCAATCCAAGCTAGTGTTTATGATGCACACATCCTCCTTCATCTCACTCAACCAGCAATTCTTCCTATTCCTCTCCACTCCTGTATGTATTAAGCTCAAACCTAAATATATTTATGCTAGTCACCTCAACCACTCCCTATGATCAATATTCCTATTTCCTACTGAGGTTCATGCACAGCAGAACCTGAACCAGAGGTCAATGTATTCACAATCCAATTGGCATGCATGGACCCTGTGCAGATTAAAGAGAATATAGTAAATTTAACACTTTGACTATGCTCTAACTGAAGACATCTGTCTTGAATTTCCCCAATATATTTATTAGTGAGTATAGTTTTAGGAACATAGGAACAGAGGTTTGATCAACTACTTCAAGCCCTTTTACCCACACTATCCCAATAAACATTTATGCCACTGGTAAACAGAAATCTCTTGAACCCTAAATACGGTTGAAGTCTCCACAGCCCATGTGATCTGGATGTGAGCACAAGAGGTGAAGTTAGTAAGTTTGCAGATGACACCAAAATTGGAGGTGTAGTGGACAGCGAAGAAGGTTTCCTCAGATGACAATGGGATCTTGCTCAGATGGGCCAATGGGCTGAGGAGTGCCAGATGGAGTTTAATCTAGACAAATGCGAAGGCTGCATTTTTGGAAAGCAATTATTAGCAGGACTTATACACTTAATAATAAGGTCCTACGGAGTGTTGCTGAACAGAGAGTCCTTGGAGTGCAGGTTCGTAGCTCATTGAAAGTAGAGTCGCATATGGATAGGAGAGTGAAGAAGGCATTTGGTATGCTTTCCTTTATTGGTCAGGGTATTGAGTACAGGAGTTGGGAGGTCATGTTGTGACTGTGCAGGATATTGGTTAGGCCGCTGTTGGAATATTGTGTGCAATTCTGGTCTCCTTCCTATCAAAGGATGTTGTGAAACTTGAAAGGGTTCAGAAAAGATTTACAAAGATGGTGCCAAGGTTGGAGGATTTGAGCGATGGTGAGAGGCTGAACAGGCTGGGGCTGTTTTCCCTGCATCTGAACTGACTGTAGTCCGTGTGCTTAAGTCCAACCCTGGACTTGAGCTTGCTGATAAGGGTCGTGCTGTTGTAGTCTGGTGTACTGACCTCTACATTGCAGAGGCTGAGCACCAACTCTCAGATACCTCCTCTTATCCTACCCTGGACCATGACCCCACTATGGCACATCAGGCCAGTGTATCAATTACAGTCACTGACCTCACTTCATCTGGTGATCTCCCCCCCAATGCCTCCAAGCTGATAGTCCCCCAGCCCCTCACAGCTCACTTCTACCTCCTTCCCAAAATTCACAACCAGGACTGCCTGGCAGACCCATTGTTTCAGCCTCCTCCTGCCCCACAGAACTCATCTCTCCCTTTTCTCCCCTGGTCCATTCCCTGCCCACATACTTCCGTGACTTCCCTGATACTTAATGCCAATTTTGGAATTTCCAGTTTTGCGGGCTTCAATAGCCTTGTCTTTACCATGGGCGTGCAATCCCTTTACACGTCCATCCACCACCAGGATGGTCTAAGGGCTCTTCGCTTCTTCCTGAAGCAAAGGCCTGAACCTGTCCCCACTCATCACCACCCTCCTCCACTTGGCCGAGCTCATCCTTACCATCAACAACATCTCTTTTAACTCCTCTCATTTTCTTCAGGTCAGAGAGGTGGCCATGGATACTCACATGGGCCCCTGTTATGCCTGTCACTTCGTGGGGTATGTGGAATATTCCGGACCCCACCCACAACTCTTTCTCCTATATATCTATGATATCATTGGTGCCTCCTCCCTCTCTCATCTGGAATTGAAAAAAATTCATCGATTTCACTTCCAATTTCCACCCCACCCTCACTTTCAACTGGTCTATCTCTGACTCCTCCCTTCCCTTCCTCAACATCTCTGTTTACATTTCTGGTAATAGACTGGCCACTAATGTCCACTATAAACCCACTACCTCCCACAGTTACCTTGCACCCTGTTTCCTGTAAAAACTCCCTTCCATTATCTCAGTTTCTCCGTCTCTGTTGTGTATGTTCAAATGTGGTCAACTTCGACAAGGGAGCCTCTGAAATGTCCACCTTCTTCCTCAACTGAGGATTCCCCAGCACCAGTGTTGACATGGCCCTCTGCTGGATCCAACCCCTCTCCCGCACTTTGGCCCTCACCCCCTTTCTTCCCTCCCACCTCAGTGATAGAGTTCCCCTTGTCCTTACGTACCATCCCACCAGCATCCACATCCAGAAATCATCAGCCACCATTTCCACCAGCTCCAGCGAGACGCCACCACCAGACACACATTCCTAAACCCTCCCTTGTGAGGCTTCTGCAAGGACCATTTCCTTCAGGACACCCTGATCTACTCTTCCTTCACTACTTTTACACCCCCTCCCCTGCCCCATAGCCCCACAGCATCTTCCCCTGAACGATCGAAGGTGTAATACCTGCCCATTTACCTCATCCCTCCTCAGTATCCAAGGGCTCAAACACACCTTCTAGGTGAAGCAGCACTTTACCTGCACTTCTCACAATCTAGTCTACTGCATTCACTGCTCACAATGTGGTCTCCTCTACATTGGGGAAACAAAGCATAGACTGGGTGACTGCTTTGCAGAACATCTATGTTCTGTCCACAGAAAAGACCCTGAGCTTCCAGTTGCCTACCACTTTAACACATCACTCTGTTCCCTACCTACCATCCCGGTCTCAGGCTTGCTGCAGTGTTCCAGCGAAGCTCAGTGCAAGTTAGAAGAACGATACGTCAGTTTATTCTTGGGGACCCTACAGCCTTCCAGACTCAACATTGTGTTCAATAATTTTAGGAGAAAGTGAGGACTGCAGATGCTGGAGATCAGAGCTTAAAAATGTATTGCTGGAAAAGCCCTTCTTTCCTGAAGAAGGGCTTATGCCCGAAACATCGATTCTCCTTCTCCTTGGATGCTGCCTGACCTGCTGTGCTTTTCCAGCAACATATTTTTAAGCTCAATAATTTTAGGGCCTGTATGCCCCCATGTCCTAGCCCCCTAGCACACACACCAGACCTTGTTATCACAAAGTCTACCATTACACACTACCCATTGTTAACCACTAACAGTCTCCATTAAAAGCTATTCATCCTCCCAGTCAAATCGTTATTGACTCCTTTGTCTGTCCAACTGTTCTCTCTCTTTGGGTTCTATCCCTACCTATTGTTTACACCTTAGCCCCTTCCCCCAGCCCTATTGTCTGTGTATAAACCAACATTTTCCTAACTAGCATCAGTTCTGAGGAAGGGTCACTGGACCCGAAACATTAACTTTGATTTCTCTTCACAGATGCTACCAGCCCTCCTGAGCTTTTCCAGCAACTTCTATTTTTGTTTCTGAATTATAGCATCCGCAATTCCTTTGGTTTTTATTCCCTACTTTAAAATTGCACCTCCTGGATCGAGATTCTCCAACCAGGTGAAACATCTTAACATGTGTCAACTCTGTCTATCTATTTAAGTGTGTTTTAAGTTTCAATGAGATCACCTCTCAATCTTCAAAACTCCAGAAAGCACAGGTCCAGTTTCCTCAATTTCTCTTCATTTCCCTTCATCCTGCGAACAAGTCTGATGAACCTTCATTGCACTTCCTTCGATTGCAATAATATCCTGAGCAACGGAGACCAAAATGACACACAGTATTCCATGTGAACTAAACAAGCTCCTATACAATTGAAGCAAAACTTCACTACTCCTTTGTTCAAATTTTCGTGTAACAAACATTGCTTATACATTATTTAATATCTCACATAATTACAAGACAATTCTGTTCTGATCTATATGCAGAGTAAAACTAGTGAGTATGGAAGCATCTCAAAGTCTCTCTGTGTGGTGAATAGGCTAATGGGTCATCTCTGGGTGTCCATACCTCCATCACAAGGACACCTTCAAGAAAGATATGAAGAATGCGGATTGAGAGACAGTCACTGACATCTGTGAACTCTAGAGGTTGACTGTTTGAAAGGGTGTTGGAAGAGGCGAACAGAAACAAAAAGCTTGGTTTGATGAGAAGAGGGCCTAGAGAAAACAGAGGCCGGTGAGTCATGCACTTTCTGAGCCCATTGTCTTCTACTGTAGAGGATGCAGAAGAGACTGTGATGCTGGAGTGGGAGTCCCGAGCTACACGAAGCGATACCTAACACACAATTGTCCACTATGGTGTCAATGATTGACATAGGAGATAGAAGCTGCTGCAAAAGTCATCAGGTTGCTCGAAAAAAAAATTGAAGATATCAATCTCAATAACGAAACAATGTTTATTAATAAGGAAGAGGCAAAGAATCTTTATGTGTAAGCTAAATATGACTGGCATAGCTTCCCATTTTATGAACTTAACAGGTAACCTTTTGCTCTAGGTTGTCCTTTGTATGAAACATTAAATTGGAACCCTGACTGCCCTCTCAGATGTATGCAGTAAGATGCCATGGCATTTCTTTGAATAACAGTAAGGGAGCCCACCCTGGTGTCAATGCCAGGGAGAGTATAGACAACAGTGTCTTTACTTCATAGAATCCATACAGTGTGGACATAGGCCATTCAGCCTATCCAAGCTGCACCAATCATCTGAAGAGCATGCCGCCCAGACTCAGCAGCACCCCACCCTATCCTAGTAACCTCACATTTACCATGACTAACCCACCTAGTCTGCACATTCCTGGTTATTACAGAGATATGTTAGCATGGCCAATCCACCTAACCTGCACATCTTTGACTGGGTGAGGCAACCCATGCAGACATACAGAGAATGTGCAAACTTGATGTAGAGAATCAGCCAGGGCTAGAATTGAACCCAGGTCCTTGGTGCTGTGAGGCAGCAGTGCTAACCACTGTGCTGGCTTGCTGCCCCTAAAATATTTCATTGGTTGGAAAGAACTTTCAGAGGTTTGGTAATTGTGAAAAACATTGAACAAATGTAAGTCTTACTTTCTTTTAAAGTCGGAATGCCTGAAGCCATTATTTGTAAGCACCCACCAGCACCTCAATTACTCCAGTCCTGTGCTCATGGGTGTGTGGAATCAATAAGTCACTGCAAGCACTATAGCCAGCTTACTGTCTTGAATATTTCTGTCTCTCTATTAATTCACTGCTTGTGACTTACTCTGTGTGTAACAGAATTATTTCACTGAAGCCTTTGTTTGTAACATGGTTGAATGTCATTTTGCTACTCCCTATGAAATTATGTCTGTAATCATCAGACCTCATCCTCTTTCATATCTCTCTGGCTGAGACTAATTTAGTTCCAAAATCCTTGTTTTTATTGTGAGAGTAGACATTTACCATTCCGAAAGAAACAAGATTCTGGCTGAGGAATGGACTGTCAGATTCTATTGATTTCGCAGTGTGGAGACTTCCAGCAGTCTCTGTGCTGGGATATGTTTTATTTAAAAGGGGCACTGCAGCAACCTGGTCGTCTAACTTTGACAACACCTGCTTTCTTCACAACCACCACTACAAGGGAGGGTGGCATAGGAACACCACTGCTTCCAGATTCCCTTGCATCTCACGTAGAATCATCGAATCGCTACAGTGTGGGAACAGGCCCTTCGGCCCAGCAAGTCTATACTGACCCTCCAAAGAGTATCAGACCCAGACCCATTCCCCTACATTTACTCCTGACTAATGCACCTATACATCCCTAAACACTATGGGCAATTTAGCATGGCCAATTCACCCAATCTGCACATCTTTGGACTATGTGAGGGTATCAGAGCACTCGGAGGAAACCTGCACAGGCACAGGGAGAATGTGCCAACTCCACACAGACAGTTTCCCAAGGCTGGAATCGAACCTGGGTCCCTGGGGTTATGAAGCAACAGTGAGGCTAACCACTGAGCCACCATGCCGCCCCATATTTTGATACAACACAGGAGTGGAGGAAATAGGAGCAGAAGTAGCCCTTTGCCAGTTGAACTTACTCTGCCATTTAGTACAATGCGATATTCGCCAATTCTGGGCTTCAGCTGCACTTTCCAACCCACTCCATGTATCCTTTGATTTCCTGAGAGATCAAACATCTGTCCTTCACAGCATTAAATGTATTCAACGAATGGGCATTCATCTGGGGTAGAGAATTCCAAAGGTTTAAAGTAATTTTGCCCTAACTCAGTCCGAAGTAATGAGCCCCTTGTCCTGAGATGATGTCAATGAGTTATAGAGAAAGGCTGAATGGACTGGGGCTATTTTCCCTGGAGCATTGGAGGGGTGACCTTATAGAAGTTCATAAAATTATGAGGGCCATAGATATTGGTAAGTTATCTGAATGGATATTTGAATAGAAAGGGATTAGAGATATGGGCCAAATGCTGACAAGTAGGACTAGATTAATTTGGGATATCTGGTTGGCATGGATGAGCTGTGCCGAAGGGTCTTTTTCCACGCTGTACATCTCTATGGAGTCGATGTGTTTTAGTTGTAGTAGTCACAAGCTGTGTGAGTCCAGGAGAGTTGCTAGCTTCAGTAAAGAATTCCTCTGATTTTCTTCTGAAATCTCTCTCTAGAAGTTGATCCCTCCTGCCTGTAAGAATCTGTGTTTGAATTTACCTTTTTTTCCAAGGGGTGTGTTTATGGGATGTTACTATATTGGAGCAGTTAATTAGTTAAGTTGCTGTATTGGGTCAGTTTGGATACTTGTTAGTGAGTGGCAAGAAGCCTATTTGCTTGGATTAGCATTCATTAGCATGTATTAAAATCCTCATTATTACATCGGAAACCTCATTAGTATGTAGTTTCCCGAACTCCCACATGTACATAGAATCTAGACTGTGACAATTCCTCACATGAAAGTCAGAGCAGTAACCCAGTGATTCCAGCTCACTGCCTGTTCCTGACCTCCATCAGTCACCAACATCTCAGAGCACACTCCATTGGCAATGACTGCACTCACCCCTCAGCTAGCAGGAGCTCCAGGAACCCTTGAGTCAAGCAGGGTGCCAATTACTCACTGTCTGACATGCCTGGGGCAAATGAAATAATCCATGCATGGCAGCTATGGTCTGCAAATGCTTGGCTAGATGTATGGCTGAGCTGCTGGTGCCAGGAATCCTGGAAGCTACTGGTAAGTCCTGGTAGTGGCCTGTTCTGCCTCCTGCAGCCAGTGGGAGAATAGGATGAGCTGGGTGTCATAGAGGCATGGTACATGATGAAGGTGAGTTTGGGAAGATAATGCAGTAGAACGTACTAGGTCATGCAGTGAGGATTTCTCCACGAATCTCATCAAAAATGAGACTTAGTAATTTCTGGTAAGATTCAGGCCTATAGTTTGAGAGGGGGTGCTTATTTTGAATAGATAACATGGCATGCGGCTGGGGATGTGATGGGGATATCAGATATTGGTAATCATGGGTGAGGGAGTGATCTCAAGGCATAAGATTGTTATTATGGCCTTGAAAGTGATGGGTCAATGCAAATGTGGAATAGAAGGTTGCCTAAGTGTTACGGGGGAGGTGATCTTGAGCTGGAACACTGAAAAACAACCACTCTTCCAGGTGTTTTAGCAATGTAAGAAATAACGTTTAGCTGCTTGATCACATCGCTCTCAACTCCGCTCATAACTGTTGAGGTTGTCAAGCTCCGGGAAACTGAGTTAGCCAACATCGAAATCAAATCAGGCTCCAAGTGAACAAAGGAAAGTAGGGATGTAACAGGGCAGGTGACCAAATATTGGCTATAGAGATCGCTTTTTTAAAAAAAGGAATATCTTAATGCAGGAGAGAAAGGTGGAGACTTTGGAAAGTTTTGGAGGGTCTTTTCCAAAGCCTGTGTACCAGGCGGCTGGAGCCATTAAAATTGGAAAGCTGCAAGAAACTAAAATTGGAGGAGTGTAGAGCTCTCACTAGGTTGCAGGGCTGCAAGATATTACAGGGATCAGGCAAGGCAAGGCCATTGGAAACAAAGATACACGTGAAGCCTCACAATTTTGTTGATCGTTCAAATTCTATAATTCTTGTTTAGGTATTTTGCTCTTTATTTCTCCCAATCTTTTTATTACACAATACATTTTTTTCCTGTCAATCAATATATAAGTTGTTTCCTTCACAAAAGATATTTCAATTGCAGTGTTTTGCAAAATGACTTTTCTGAACGACGCAACAGCATAATTTAACACAAATAGATTTGTTATACATGGTGATGTCAAAGTGGAATTTCTGTTGGTTCTTCATCACTAAAGCATAGCTATTATTTCATATTGAAAATGAAACTGCCATTGCTGGTACAAAAATCAAAATTGAGGAGATTAACAAAAGAAACAATGGTGGCACAAGGGAAATACTTTTTTTTTGCACTGATTGGTTAACAGTTGGAATGCACTACATGCATGTGTGGTGGAAGCAGGTTCAATCATGGTTTTCAAAAGAGTATAGGAAGATTATCTGAAAATGGAGAATGCTTCCAGAGCCATTGGGAAAGGGCTACTGATTGGTAATAATTAAATTGTTTTTTTGTGGAGAGTAACATGGACACCATGGGACATATGGCCTCCTTTGGAACTGTAACTGTTCTATGATTGTATCAAGCTGAAACCAACTGGTTACATGTCAGTGAACAGCAATGAAACTTGGTGAATTTTGACCACTGGTAGCTAAAAATATTTCAATACCATCAGAAAGTGACTGCTCAAAATTGTTGGTGCCTGCTCATATCCCAATAACTAGGACATTTTTCACTTCCCTCCTACTATCTCTATAATCTCCTCCAAATCGCCAACCGTACAGGATCTTTGTGCTTTTTAAATTCATATGCGGGATATGCGGGGTGTGACGGGCTATGTCTGGATTTATTATCCATGACTAATTGCCCAGAGGGAAGTTAAGAGTTAAGCACTTTGCAGTCACATGTCGGCCACACTAGGAAGGGACAACAGATTTGCTTCCCTAAAGGACCTTAGTGAACCAGATGTGTTTTTATGGCAATCAACAATGTTTACAGAATAATGCCAGCAGCTTGGGTTGAATTTCCATTGCAGCTGTGGTAGGCTTGGACCTATCTCATTGCATTGCTTCATGCTTAATGTGGAATGGTGCCCCTCAAAGCCACATATCCACTCATTATCCCTTGTGGACTATGGCTAATTACCTTAGTCAACATGAGAAAATGGAGTCAAGGGAGATGGTAAGTCATGATAATGAGGAATAGCTGAGAGAGTTTGTACAGCTTGTTTCCTTCCATATTTTCTTATGCTCTCATGATGGTTTTCACTTTTTGAAGCTTTGAGGGTTATGGGTAGATTATAGAAGGAGCTCTTTATAAAATAATTCTGTGGTAAAAAGAGAACATCCATTAATAGTGTAATTTCAAAAATAATAAACATTAAAAAGCAAAGGATCCATCATAATGTCAGTTGAAGGTACACTTATCAACCACAAAAGATTCCCAATTTCAATTAAATACTTCAATTAAAATTTGGAGCAGTTGAAAAGAAGAAAATCATGATTTATGAATGTGTAAAAATGTGAATTCACTATAGGGTTGCTCTCTTAAGCAGGAGTAGGCTTGTGATTGGTTAACCTGAAGTTTACCACATCCCAGACAAAGGGGAGGGGGTAGGTTGAGAAGGAAGAGCCTTCATGGTAACCTCACGCTATGCAGGAATTGAACCCACACTGCTGATATTACTCTACATTACAAACTAGCCATTCAGCCAACTGCACTAACCAACCTCCTTGTGAGCATGTGATCAGATTAACAAAAAGGGATTTGATTTAAAGTAAATTCTTTACAACAGTAGTGGAATCCATTTGAAAAATTGTCACATGAAGGCAGTGTCATACATACTACTGAAAGCAAATGGCAGATGTTATCCTGTTTGAGTGCTGAAAGCCTTTTAGAACTTGTATGGATGTTGACTGGCCAAAGATAATCTTCCTTTACTCCCATGTTTCTAGACGTTTCAACATGCAACCTCTCTAGTCATTCAAACACCTTTTTATTCTCAACTTCAATGCCTTTTTAAGTAATAAACAAAAATGATCAAAAGACATGAAAGAACAAGTGATTATTTAAAATGACTGTGTAAGTTTTTCACCTTGGATTGTTCAGGAAGTTAATCTGCAATTCCTAGAGACACTAGGTCCATCCTGGAGTTTTGACAACTTCCACATCTAAATACTTTAGGGAATCAGTTGATTTTGGAATTGGTGCCAGATATTTTCGCCAGAATGACACTGAAATTTCTGGAATTCGGTAATGAGGACAGGTTGCTGGTTTGTATTTCCCAATAATCATCCAGTGGTGGTGTTTAAGATCGTTACAGGATTGTGTCGGGAAGATTGAGTGAAACAATTTGCTCTGGTGGGGATGGGGAACCTAGAGTAAGGGAGTATAAAACTAAAATGAGTGTTTTGCCATCTCAGGGTGCTATCATGCTGCATTTCCTCACAGAAAAAGCAGCACACAAAAGTCAGTGGAAATATGGAATACTGTCAACAAAAAAAAACTATAGAAGCTGGGGATCAATTGCAAGTTTCAATTCTGAGTGTAGTGTTTCTAATGAGGATGGATTTCATAGAATATGAATTCCTTGACGGGGGCTGTTAATCTGGTCCAATCAGACATCCTGCTCATTCGGAGAGCTGGCTCTGAGGGAGCTGGATCAGTGTCAAGGACACTCCAAGTGTAAACAAAGGGTGACTTGGTGATGGGAGACCAGCCTCTATGGAGTTATTTCAGCAGACATGAGACAAAAACATGCTCCAGAAGAGGTACACTTGCAACAGTCATATTTGAGTTGGAATAAGCATTTCTGGCATCATGCTGCTGTTTGGGAAGATTCGCTTCTGCCATTGAAAACTAGGCCCAGTGTGTGGAACGTGTTTGTTTTTCGGACAAATGACATTGGGACAGATGAAAAGCAATGAGTAATTCTGCTGACAGCTTGTGGATTCACAGCTTTATCAGTTATTAGGAATCTAACTTTCCCCAAGGCACCAGCTACTAAAACCTTTTAAGAGTTGATGGATTTATTTAGGAATAGTAAACCCCAGTCCTCCTCTAAATCTGAGATGCTATCAGCTTTACTCAGCAGTTCAAGAACCGGAGAATCCATTTTGACAAGGTTAAGATGACTGGTAGAGGCATATGACTTTCATTTAACCCTTAATGAAATGCTGAGAGACTGTTGGGTAATGATTCAACCTTCCCAAAGCACTTACCAGCTGAAACCCAAACCGACTTCAATCAGGCACTACAACTGGCTTTATTAATGGAAAATACAGCAAATGGAGCATATGAATTGCATGGTATTTCAATGGAGTCCAACTGAGCTTGGTGAACACCACATGAGTAAAGGCAATTGCATAGCCTCAGACCTGTACAGAGGGGCTCTAGGTCAGCACACAGCAAAACCCCAAAACATAGCCAAATCTTGGCCAAACGGTTAAAATTGTCTTCAGGGTCCGGCCCAGCAAACCATTATTTTTGCTGCCAGCATGCAGACGCAAGACAGGGATGTCCCACTGATGTCTACACAAAGTGCTGCCTACACAAAGTGGTTGGACTTGGCATAGAGTTCATGCATCAAACACAGGGACAACAATAGAAAACCTGTTTGCATCTTTGCAATACACGAACCCCTGGAAGTATTAGCCACAGATAACCATTATTTACCAGCAGAGAATTTGAGTATTTCCTAAAGTTGAATGGGATTCAACATACAATGATAGCTTCTTACCAACCATCATCCAAAGGTCTGGTATAAGCACTTGTCCAAACTTTGAAGGCAGGCTTAAAGAAACACCCTACATCCTCACTAGATTCAAAAGTGTTCCGGTTCCTGTCTGATTATAGGACCACCCCTCATGCAACTACATGGATAGCTCCAGCAGTATTGTTAATGGGAAGAAGATTCTGCACCAGATTAAATCTGATCCGGTCACCTGGATGGGTGACGCGATTAGGAACACCAAATATAGACAGGAGTGTGAGAGGTTCTGTTCACACTGAGAGCTGACTCTGAGGGAGCTAGATCAGTGTTAAGGGCTCTCCATGTGTACAGGGTGACTTGGTGACAGGATACTGGCCTCTGTGGAGTTATTTCACTGAGAATAGATTTTTGTCGCTAGGAACTTAAAAGGTTATGGGACCAAAGCAGATGAATGGATTTAGCATTCAGATTAGCAACGTCCAATTGAATGGCAGAGCAAACTGGAGGGGCTGAACAGTCTACTGTGTGCCTAAGATACAGGATGTAGTATTTAATTTACATGTTATGCATCACCAATGTATAATGCAATAATTGTGGGAGACCTGGGGAAAGATGAAACTTTGTGGACTGGATGGAAGATTTTGAATGAGAAAATAAAGATTGTTGTTTTGGCTGCTATTTAAATCAGTAAATTTAAATCTGATCACATACCTGCTTGAGTAGTGAGTTGGTGGAGACAAAATGGTAATGCAGTACTTTAAGTTCTGTGAGATTATAGTTTGTTACTGTATGTGCTATTAAACAATGATTTTCACTTCTCCTCTAATACAATAACATAATTATGGTCCATAAAATTGCAATTTAACTGACAGAGGTGAGTACAGCCACCCTTACAAGATATTGCTGCAGTAATAAAACTATTTAACTGTGACTATCATCAGAATCATCACTAAATCTACTTTCTGTAACATTTCACTAGACATGTACAGTCTCTTATAATATATTAAAATCATTAAGCTGTTCTGTTTAATATTTCTCTTCACAGGCGCTTTCCAAACTCCTCGATTTTTATACTGTGTGACCTGTTTAATGATATAAAAATTAATTCATTTCAGGAATTTAGGTGCATTCATGCAACAATTTGCATTTACATTGCTTCTTTAAGCTGGTAGAAAAGTTCTGATGATTTAAAATTCTGCGTTTAACCACCAATGCATTTTGGCTAAGTTTGTTCAGCTTAAATTCTGCACTTGTAGTTTTTTCCTAAGCACATCCTAGGTTCTCAACTTCAATTATTATTTATAAAGTGCCTCTGAGTTCCTTTAAACCTCTGAAATATTCAAATAGCGCATATCAATGTTGCTTAGAATGGGCGGCACAGTGGCACAGTGGTTAGCACTGCTGCTTCATGGGACCTGGGTTCGATTCCAACCTCTGTGTGGAGTTTGCACGTTCTCCCCGTGTCTGTGTGGGTTTCCTCCGGATGCTCCGGTTTCCTCCCACAGTCCAAAGATGTGCAGGTCAGGTGAATTGGCCATGCTAAATTGCCCGTAGTGTTAGGTGAAGGGGTAAATGTAGGAGGATGGGTCTGGGTGGTTTGCGCTTCGGTGGGTCGGTGTGGACTTGTTGGGCTGAAGGGTCTGTTTCCACACTGTAAGTAATCTAATCTAATCTAAAAAAAAACACAGCTGCCCTTATTAAAGGGTATTTCACAAACTCACAATGTCCCATATTTGAAGGATTTCTCCAACACTGTTTTTACAGTAGGTGTGGTAGCAATTTGTTGGCTTATGCGAAAAGACAAGAAGGGCCTCCGGAATACAATTGATCGGTTGATACATAAAATGAGTATCATCAGAGTGTTTTTATTCCATTTTGTATTTGGCTTAGTTGAAGTAATACATTTAAAGTGAATCTAAATTAGCACGTAGGGGAAAGGAATACAAGGACATGATGATGAGGTTGGATTGACTTGGGTGAGGGAAAGCTTGCATGGAAAATAAATATTGGCACAGACTAGACAATAGGCATCTCACACAGTCACCCTAAGTCTTCAGTGCCTGTTTACTGCCCAAATGACAGATTCTGCACTTCAATTTCTCACCTAGAACTTCTGGAGATACAGCTAAAATGAGTCATTGTTACATTGGAGTGCTATAACAGGAAAGCTGTACCTACATTTATAGGTAGACCTGAGTTTCTCCACCATTTTATGTTTGTTACCTATATTTTTACATTTGTACGTTCCTGATCTGATCAGTGAGCAAGGCAAGGTTGGGGCTTTGACATCAAAGTTATGGTCTTGGTATACTGCTCATATATGAATGGTCTGAGATATATTATTTGGTCCCTCTGGGATCTAGGATCCTGTATCTTGATCACAGTTACTTAATGATATCAATTGCAAGTCTTCATCCATTCCCAGCAGCTAATTCATGCATCAGCTTAGATCCTGCAGCTGGGGAAATGCCTAGTGACATTAACTAAATGCTGATGAACAAACCCCAAGAGGCTAATGGAATAATGAAGCAAACATGAAAATCAACCAAACATTGTTCACTTTTTTCAATTTATTCAGGGATATAGATGTTGTTGGCGAGGTAAGGATTTATTGACCATCCCTCATTGCCCTGGAGAAGGTGGTACTGAGTTGACATTTTGAATCTTTAGCACATCAAACATCTGCATGAAAGAACTATAGAATTTACATCCAGGTTAAACACTGATGGAAACAGTTTTAGGAACATAAGAACAAAGGGTTATTGGCGGAGGAGAAGGCCATTCACATTCTCTTTGAGTACATTTTAATTACTGGTAGATCATGGATAATGTGTATCTTACATCTCCCTGCCTTGGTTCCATAATCCTTAGTGTTCATTACCGCACAAGAACCTATCAACCCCAAATTTGGAGGAAGCAAGTCCCAGACTTTCACTATTGTTTATGTCAGGAAGTGCTTCCTGAGATTAGCCCCAAACAATTTTAAGATTATGCCCCCCATTTGAGATTCGATTGGCAAAAGGATTAAGGAGATGGTCGTGGAGTGGGTAAATATGGATGATGCTTCAGAAGAATGGATTCTGGCACGGACTGGAAGCATCAAATGGTCTGTTTCCATGTTGTTTCTTACTATGCATGGAAAATTCTTGTGAATTGACAATATTATGTTGCTAGAAGTCTAGCAAGTATCCCGGTTGTGTTTGAGATGACCATATATGGACTTCATGCTAGTGGAATATCCTTTCACATCCAGCTTTGTTTTCCCTAACTCAGCCTTATCAAGGCTGTTAGCTCAGAGGTGATCTGCAGGAACCAAGCAGCAAATTGATAATACTCTTCTTTTACTCTGATTGTCCTGATTATTCTCCAGTAGCTTTGCAAAAGAATGTTCACATCAATTGTGTCTTTTACACAGGGTGCCCCAAAGTATTTCACACCGAATGGAGCAGTTCTGAAGTAACATAGTTAGTATTGGTGACCAATTAGCACACGGCCAGATCTCGCAAATGGCAGTGAGACACATGGTCAGCTGATTTGTTTTAGTGATGTTGGTTGATGTCAAATATGCCTGGAGGACCTCAACTTGATGAAAACTATTCTTTGGTCTGCCTGAAACCTGTTGGTCTTCTAGTACGAAGAGTTAACCTCGACTGAGTATTGGAGAATAGCACATTCCAAAATCCAGGACGGTGTGCTGAGGGATGCACTAAAGCTTGGGGCAGTTGCTGCCAAGGTGGAGTGGGAAATGACCACTGCTTAAGATTTTTCTGCCAATCACAATGGGTCTGTTCAATTCTCAGAAGGACCATGGCCTCAAAATGACTGTAAGTATGTTTTCCTGCATAAGTTAAAAAATGCCTTTGTTTTTGCATTTGCATGGTAGTTCTGTACGATGTCAAAGTCTAATATGTCATCTGTGTTTCCTTTTTCTCTCTGCAAAGATTGTGCAGACTGAGAACACTTCCTCTGTGCTTATATAGATAATGTTTATTCACGTAATTTTTTTTATGAATGAGATATATTTTATCAATAAAAATTTAGATGCTTGATAAATATTGGCTAGAGTATAATGGAAAATTCTCCAGCGTCTCTTCCACTGGTGGCACTCGGATCTTCATAGCTGTCTGATAGCCTTAGTTTACAATTTCATCCCAAACTGCAATAGGACAACCATAGCAGTATCAACATACTTTGACTTGATTTTTAACTTGATTTTTTAAACTCCTGAACCTTCAATTTTTTGGGCTTATACAAATCCTCAGAGGGCTTAGCTCACGATTCACCCTTACTTTGTGGAGTTCAGGCGAATTGGTTGCGAGTTCCAGAGACATTTCTAAGAAGTGTATTGGTTCCTCCAGCTCAGTAATTGAGACACTGTTTGCTGAGTATCCATATTAATCTATTGAATTCGACAATATGTGTAATCCTGATTACTTATCTCACACCTTCTCCCTGCAAAGATTGTATTGAGCTCAGGATACGACAGTAACAACCTCAACAACATTCCCCAGAACTGACATCTATAGTTTACTCACTATACAGTGCATCTTACTTTGCAAAAATATACCTTAATCATTAAAAAAAAAGAAATCTTTATCTACATACCCAATTTCTGAAGCGGTTTTCTCGAAAGTTACACCTAATCCAAAGGCATTTCTTAATTACGTAAGGTACTAGAAACTACTTCCATGTATCTGAGGCATCAGCAAGGTGTGATTACTGAAAGCTCCCCTGTTGTACTTTGGTAGAAAGACCTTAGACTGTGGTCTTTCCCCACTATGCCTTGGCCACAGCTGCCCCAATCTTTAGTACATTCCTTGCACACAATGTGCCAGTCTCCAACACTCGGTTGGGGTCAACTCTTTCGACTGGAAGACCAGAAAGCAACTTTCACCAAGTTGATGGCCTTCCAGGCACAGTCAATGTTTGGATAAATGTGTGTCTTGAGTAAAGTGCTGGAAGCAATCTGTTGCCATCTGAAAAATAGTGAAATGATTGTTTTGGTCAAAGCTATTCATCAGAGCACAGGATCCAATGAAGGTAATGGTTATCCACATTCTTTCAAAGGTTCCTATTCCTGTCCCAGAAGCAAACTCTTAGCAAGAGCAGACCATTTTCAATACTCTGTATTCTATGTAATGCTTCTAGCTTATACCAAGTCAGAGGGGTCATAGAGTCATAGAATTATACAGCATAGAAACAGTCCCTTCAGTCCAACCAGTCCATGCCGAATATAATCCCAAACTAAACTAGTCCCACCTGCCTTCTCCTCATCCATATCCCTCCAAACCTTTCCTATTCATGTAGTTATCCAAATGTCTTTTAAACATTGTAATTGCATCCACATCCATCACTTCCTCAGGAAGTCCACTCCACATGTGAACTACCTGCTGTGTAAATGATTTGCCCCTCATGTCTTTTTAAAATTTCTCTCTTCTTACCTAAAAAAAGTGTCCCCAGTATGATGTCCTCCATCCTATTGTCAGTTTTCTCTATCTACCCTATCAGAACCTCCCCAGATGTTTTTAAGCATTTATGAACCTTAATCTTCTCAATCTGAGGACAAATCTCCAAATTATCTGTTTACTCTTCTTAGATGAAGTCTTTCATCTTTCGTGTTTTATCTTGCAGTCTTGTCTAAAGAGTTAGGAGCTTATTAGCTCGGAGCCAATTGTTGTGTCATCATTTTGTGGCAGTGGGGTGCTTTAATACAGCAGAATAGCAAGCTCTGTTAAAGATTTCGAACCTGCCCAAATTACAGTGTGAATCTTTCTAATATATGGGAACCAGAAAATATAATACTTGGTGTCATTCTAGCAAGTCTCTTTAGCATTTCCCCATAACCTCGATGGCCTATCTAATATGTGGTTGCCTAGAGCTGATACACTATTCCAGTTGGGGACATTTGAATGTTTTACATAGGTTTCTTAGACATTCCTTGCTTTTGTACTTAATGCCTGTGTTTATAAAACCTAGGTTCTCAATATTTTGGGAACCAGTCTTCTCAACTTGTCCTTCCACATGAAAGATTTGTGTCCATATTCCCTCACGTTTGCTTGGTTCTTGCGTTTCTCTGTAAATTTGCACCATTTAACTTATTACGCCTTTACATTTTTTTTTTACTAAAGTGAATCTCTCCACACCTGTCTACAATAAACTGAAACGTGTCTGCCCATTCCACCAATCTGTCCAGGTCCTCGTGAAGTCAACCACAAAGTTGCTCAAAGTTTGTTGCATTTTCCAGTTTTGTGTCATTTGCAAACTTTACTCAAAATACCAAAGACCAGGTTGTTAATCAAAGTGTACAATGGTTCAATGGTGATATCTATCTCACACTGGTCTGCACAGCAATCGCTCACTTTGTGGCCTTCCTAGGTGCAGTGTAAAGCATAGAGCATTGAGTATAGGAGTTGGGAGGTCATGTTGCGGCTGGACAAAACATTGGTTAAGCCACTTTTGGAATATTGCCTGCAATTCTGGTCTCCTTCCTATCAGAAGGATGTTGTGAAACTTGAAAGGGTTCAGAAAAGATTTACAAGATGTTGCCAGGGTTGGAGAGTTTGAGCTATAGGGAGAGGCTGAGTAAGCTGGGACTGTTTTCCCTGGAATGTTGGAGGCTGAGGAGTAACCTTATAGAGATTTATAAAATCATGAGGGGTGATAAATAGGTTGAAGAGCCAAAGTCTTTTCCCTGGGGTGGGGGAGTCCAGTACTGCAGGCCATAGGTTTAGGGTGAGGGGAAAAAGATATAAAAGGGACCTAAGGGGCAACGTTTTCACACAGAGGGTGGTACGTGTATGGAATGAGCTGCTAGAGGAAGTGGTAGAGGCTGGTACAATTGCAGCATTTAAAAGGCATCGGAATGGGTATATGAATAAGAAGGGTTTAGAAGGTAATTGGCCAAGTGCTGGCAAATGGGACTAGATTGGGTTGGACGAGCTAGACCGAAGGGTTTGTTTCTGCACTGTACAACTCTATGACTCTATGCGATGTGGGACTGAAAGGGTTACCCCATCCAGTGGTTAAACGGATGCAGAGTAATAAGAGAATGGTTTTTAATCACCACAGTTGAGCGACAAATTGAAGTAGGAGTCATGGCCTCAGCTAGGTTCAGCAAGAAAAGAGAGAGCAGAAGAGTTTTGTGTGCCATTGCTTGCAGAATTCCAAGCCACAGCAGGATCTCGACAGACAGCACCTGCCCAGCTTCTATATGACACTTACTCAGCTTACCTACATGATACCAATCATCCAATCTGATAATAATAAGTATCAGGTTAGTCATTAATCTACCACCCACCAATCTATTGATACTTCTTTCTTATTTACCATCAAGACCGCCACCATAAATGGACACAAACAAGATTCAGAGGTAAAGGTATATTCCCCAAGACTGCGTAATGTTTATCAACTGAACTTGCACCATCTATAAATAGTAAACAATGCTGACACAAATGAGATCATGTCACAGAGCATTTAACAAATCAATTTCACATCTATTTACCTTCTAACAGAGCATTTGTAGCAGTTAGGTTGAGGGAGGGGTTAAGCTAATGTTCAAAACCAGTCCTTGTGTGATCTCCTGCAACAGGCAGCAATCATTTTATCGGGCAATTGATTATCTTGCCATTTCAGTGTGGCAGCACTCTGGTAAATCTCTGGAGCCAGCGTGAGGGCTAACAGCAGTGTGCCATCACACACGCAGTCCAAACACGGCAGGGAGGGACTGACAGATAAACGGCGGGCGAAGGCAGTCATTTCGACCAGTGCTGCAAGTATCCACTTCGCCGCTTTATCCTGAGATTTTGCCACAATTCGCATTTACACACGTATGTACTCAAACATGGTGGCTGTCTTTCTGGAGTGCGGTACACCCTAAGGAAATGGTAATCCAGGGTGTCAAATTAATACACAACGAAATCAGTTCAAAGGTTTCCAACTCTAATATAATCGTGAGATCTTCATCAGCAAAAAAAGCCGAGAAACTTAAGAAGCATTGGTAAGTTTCAATAAAATTCATTACTGTGGTATTCCTATCCTTTACATTCGAGATTCTACATCCTAACAAATTAATTAATTGGTTAGGCATGTTAGAAGTACAATGTAAAATGCTGGCTTTTTTCTTATAATATTTCTACATTGGAAAATTCATGTTGAATGTGCCAAGAAATTTTGTTTCGTTATGATAAATATTTATCAGCAGTAATATGTCCATTGCAATAGACAATTTTTTTCTCCAGCAGCATAGTTTGGTTAATTGACGTTAGTTCAATTTGGTATAGACTTTGAAAAGACAGTTAACAACAAATGACAAAAGGCTTTTTTTAAACTAAAAGTGTTAAAATCAGAGTTTATTATATATTTAGGTAAATCTGAACTCAAATCAAAACAGGAAATTTCTTTCCTCATAGTTGCCTTCTGTCTGTGAAAGATGTAGAGGGTAGATTCAGTGGGCGGCACGGTGGCAGAGTGGTTAGCACTGAGACCCGGGTTCAATTCCCACCTCAGGCAACTGACTGTGTGGAGTTTACACATTCTCCCTGTGTCTGCGTGGGTTTCCTCCGGGTGCTCCGGTTTCCTCCCACAATCCAAAGATGTGCAGGTCAGGTGAATTGGCCATACTAAATTGCCCGTAGTGTTAGGTAAGGGGTAAATGTAGGGGAATGGGTCTGGGTGGGTTGCGCTTCGGTGGGTCGGTGTGGACTTGTTGGGCCAAAGGGCCTGTTTCCACACTGTAATGTAATGCAATCTAATCCATTGCAGTAGCTACTGTTGTTGTGGTATTGGACTCAGGATAAAATTCCTGCCTTTGCCAGATTTCACATCCTCAAGAGGGGTGCAGAGTGCAGGAGAGAGTTGACTGGTAAGTTTGAGGATATCTTCATGTGCTTGTGGCTTAGACTTAGCAAAGGTGGTCATCCATAGGTCCTGATTGGACACGGATAGCATGGGAATTATGTTAAGAGATGTGGGTGGTAAAAAGACATATTAGTCACTCTGTCAACTCACTTCCCTGCTGCAGTTATTGTCCCTACCTGGGTGTGCCTGAAGAGGAAATACACAATGTCTACCAAATTATGTGAAGACTTCTGCAGTTGTTGGGTGCTGCAGGGACTGGATTGCGTAGTGTGTCGGGAAACAATAGTATTTAAGCTTCTCATTTTTAAAAATGTCTCATTTTTTTTTATCTGCATTCCCCTAAAGGAAGAGGTAATCTATTATTTAGTTTTTAATTACAGAGTCATAGAGTCATAGAGCTATACAGCATGGAAACAGACCCTTTGGTCCAATTCACCCATGCTGACCAGACTTCCTAAATTAATCTCGTCCCATTTGCCAGCATGTGACCCATATCCCTCTAAACCCTTCCTGTTCATATATTCATTCAGGTGCCTTTTAAATGTTGTAATTGTACCAGCCTCCACTACTTCCTGTGACAGCTCATTCCACACACGTACCACCCTCTGCATGAAAATGTTGATGTTAATGGGGCAACCCAAGTTCTCCATATGAGTTATCTAGGAGACTCATGTTCCCTTTGCAAAACTGAGCATGAACTGATTTAAATTTATTCACTCATGGGACATGGGCATCGCTGGCTTGCCAACATTTACTGTCCACCCCAAGTTGCCCTCAATAAGGTTCAAATAGAAAACATTATAAAAAAAGAGTCTTCTTCAGCTTTCTCGTCTCAGTTAAATCAGGTTCTAGTTGTAAATAATGTTAATACTGTTATATTTTTCATTCATTCATGAATGTGGGAATCGTTGGCTAAACCAGCATTTATGACACACCCTGAGCTGTCCTTGAGAATGCAGCATGAGTTGCCTGTTTGAAGCACTGCAGTCATTTAGTTCAGGTACAGTCACAATGCTGTTACACAGTGAGTCCCATGATTTTAATTCTGTGGCACTGAAGGAGCAGTGATATATTTTCAAGCCAGGATGGTGAGTTGCTTGGAGGGGAACTTACAAGTTGCGTTGTCCCCATGCCCCCATGCATAAACAGAACATTAACATTAAGAACAATTTTAATGTAAACTCTACTTAAATCTTCAAATGCAATGAAAAATTTAAAATAACTCAAAACAAAAATATCTTTAAGCTAACCACTTTTTGTGGTTTATGTTATATTAGTTATTTTAACAAAGGAGCACAAGGAGCTCGGTTAAGTTTGACAAGGGCCTTTGATAGGTTGGGAAAGTATTTGTATATGATTCAAGATGAAATTAGCTTACTTACATGCCTTAACAAACTTACTACACTTCTCAACAAACTAACAAATACAAACATTTTCACTGCTTACCCTCTGTGGACTGACATTCCTTAATCTTGTATGTCATTGAGGTCCATTGTCCCATTCTCATGCTGGGGATGTGATTCATGGGTGTTCCTATTCTTCTTGTTTCTCACCCTTCATATGTGACCCTAAATATTGGCAGGGAGGAGAAAGTGAGGACTGCAGATGCTGGATTCTAGATTAAAGCCCTTTGTCTATTCCTGATGAAGGGCTTTTGCCCGAAACGTCGATTTTCCTGCTCCTCGGATGCTGCCCGAACTGCTGTGCTTTTCCAGCGCCACTTTAGTTTAGAATTAGGTTTCCAGCATCTGCAGTCATTGTTTTTACCCTGCAGATGCTGGAGCTCAGTGTTGAAAGTGTAGTGCTGGAAAAGCACAGCAGGTTAGGCAGCATCCGAGGAGCAGGAGAATCGACATTTCGGGCATAAGTCCTTCATCAGGAAAGGCTGGTTTTCCAGTACTACACTCTCGACCCTAAATATTGACAGGTTATTGAATCCCCGAAGTATCTTCACCTGAGAGCCAGCTACATCCAGTAGTCCGGGCCAACTGATAGAGGTTGGGAGGGTCTGATCGCTTTTTATCTTTTCTCTGGCCCAGGGTTCTTGGCTGATGATAATGTCACAGTACTGCAGTGGCTAATATCATTAACTCACCACAGATGAGGCACTGAATTCAGAAATGTCAGAATTTGTATAATTGAGAAACGTTTACCAAGTAAGTCACCTGAGGAAGATTTCAGGATCTGATTAGTATTTCAAACAGAGAACATGGCTTTTCACAGCAGCTTTCTCAACTTCAGACTGTCCCATAGATTTAAAGCCAAAGAAGGATTTTTTGATACATAGTCACTGTTGTAGTGTCGGAAACACAGCAACGAATTGGCATGTCGCAAGCTCCCACAAACAGTGCTGAGATAATTAGTAAATTATTTGTTTTAATGATGTTGTTTGGGGAATAGGTATGTGTTCGAACGCCTCCCGATTTTCAAAACAGCAGAGATTTGGCTGCATCTGAGATGGCAGAGCAGGTCTTAGTTTAAGAACTTACCATAAAGTACTCCCTCAATATGAAGCATGGGTAGATTTTGCTCCCCCCCCATATCTGGAATTGAATTTGTTTCCACAAACTCCTAACACTCACGAGTAAGTGCTCCACAGTGAGCCACAATGGACACTGTCAATGCTTGACGGAAGAATTTCATACAATATGGGTAAATCTGGTTTTATTGAATTCAATTATTAGGTTGAAAAGCCTTATATAAACATGGTAAATGATATTTCTTCTAGCTACTAATCACAAGAAAGAACTGATTGCTAAGTTGCTAAGCGTACTAATGCAGTGAACCATACAATTGAGGAGTATGTCTGATTTCATCAATGAGGGAAGGGAAAAGGACAGTGCTATTGGGTTTGAGGGCAGGATTGCTGACTCTAGTCGCTGCTGCAGTTTCCTACATTTGCTGTTGGAAAGTTTGTAGTTATTTGATGTCGAGAATGCCTGATTTGACTGTAGCTGCCCTGTTGACTACTGAAGTAGAACTGACTATCTGTACACTCAGGAAAATTAAGCAGAAGGGATAAAATGTTAGATAATGCACAATGTCTTTTTTTTGGGATAATGCCACAGGCTAGAGCATTACTTTTCAGTGAAGAAGCCAGAGCAGAAAATGAAAGAGAACTTCTGTTCATAACTCACTGGAGGAGGCCAAGAATACTAGATATGATAATGTAAAATGGTAAAGTTACCTTCGCCCCACTCTCCCAAAAGAAAGAGAAACAGCTGGTGGTATGTTTAGCCTGATGGCTACTACACCTCAGTTAAAGGGTGAGATTGAGAAGGCTTTATGGTAATCTTAGCCAGATTAGGAACTGAACCCATGGTGATGATATTGTTCTACATTACAAACCAGCCAGTGAATGAACTGAGCTAAATAACTCCAACATACTGAAACACTGCTAATGTCACTGGAGTAATAACTAGTAATCCAGGCTAATGCTTTGGGGTTGTGGGTTTGAATTCTGTAACTGAAATTTATATTCAATTAATAAAATCTACAACTGAAAGCTGGTCTTCATACTGATGACTTTGGCAGCTCTTGTCATAAAAACCCAAGGGGTTAGGAGGTGGTTAAAATCAACAAGGTAAAAACAATGACTGCAGATGCTGAAAACCAAATACTGGATTAGTGGTGCTGGAAGAGCACAGCAGTTCAGGCAGCATCCAACGAGCAGCGAAATCGACGTTTTGGGCAAAAGCCCTCCTGATGAAGGGCTTTTGCCCGAAACGTTGATTTCGCTGCTCGTTGGATGCTGCCTGAACTGCTGTGCTCTTCCAGCACCATTAATCCAGTGTTAGGAGGTGGTTGTCTAATGTCCTTTGGTGGAAGGGAATCTTCTGGCTTACACGTGATTCCAGGTCCATAACAGCCTGGCTCACTCTCCACTACTCTCTGGGTTGGCAGTGCAGGCCACTCAGTTGCAAAGGTAATTGCATACATCCAACAAATGCTGGATTTGCCTGTGACATCTGTAACTCATCCAAGGATAAAGAGGTTCCTGACTCTGCTTTCTGAGATTTATGTTGTCAGCCCAACCAAACATGCATTATGGGACTCACTTTGAGCAATTAATTGGATGTGAAAAGGAAACAGAATTAATCAGTAAATTTAACTCAAAGAGGGAGCTGAGTCTTCCATGTTAAAGTAGTGAGCTTATGTTGAACTTTGAGTAAGACAGTATTTCAGGCTACAGCTGGAGAATTGTGCTCAGTTCTGGGCACCACCTTTAAGGTATTGGAGAGAGTGCAGAAGAGGCTGAGGAGGATATTTCCATGGTTGAGAAACTTAGGAAAATAGATAGGAGAAACTGAGACTGTCCTCTCTGGGGAGAAGACCATGCCTCGTCTGGACAGAGTAAATCAGAAGAAAATGTTCCCCATTGAGTAAGGATTAAGAAAAATACCGTATAGATTTAAAATAATTAGTTAAAAGAAGCAAAAGCGATATGAAGAAAAGCTTTTTTCTTGCTGGGTCTGGTTAACATCTGGAATGCACTGCCTGAGTGTGTAGTGGAGACAGATTCAATGGGGACATTTTGAAGCGAATTAGATGGTCATATGAAGAAGAAAAATGTGCAGCACTATGGGGCAAAGTCAGGAGAGGGCACAGTGTGAGATGCTCATTTAGAGAGCCAGTACAAACTCAGTGGGCCGAATAACCACCCTCTGCATTGTAAGAATTCTGTGAAGGGAGTGAGTTAATACTCTGTGCATGATGAGAGTGGCATACAAATGCATTTTGGGTTGTGTTGTTAAAATTTTAAAGCTTAACTGATCTTTGTCAACCAGAGAATATTTGACATTTTTATTTGAAAGATTTAATTGCGCTTGAGAGGGTCCAGAGAGTGGAGGATTTTAGCTATGAGGAACAACATGATAGGCTGAATTCCTATCTTTAGAATGGGAATTGGAGGTGTGACTGAGGGAATAATTGCAACATTATAAACTTGTGAGGGGTACAGATAGAGTAAATAGGAAGATCCTGTGCCCCTTGATTGAGAGGTCTGTGTTTACTCTAGGAATTTAGGGTAAGAAGGTTTAGGGAAAATATCTCATCCAGAAGACGGTAGGGTCCTGGAATTCAGTTAACCATTTAACATTTTTGAAGTGTTTGGACATTAAGTGTTATAACAAGTCCACAGAGCGAGGGCTTGAAAGTGGGGTCAGCTGGCAGGGACCTAATAGTCTCCTTTTATGTTATCGCTTTCTATAATTCTATAATTCTTTTATTAGACTTTGTTGCTGTTACTGTCTTCATCTTTGGTAGAATTTTATTGTTGCTTCCACTAATTAAATAAAATAAGTGACAAGTTGAATTGGATGAGGGGAACTTGAAGTCAAAATGAAACAAAATCTGCTGTCAGATATCAGGATTATTTTCTCACATTTCCATTCACAATGAAAAGAAATAAAATTTAATTGACAATTTTTCGAATGGAAAGGGCACAAATTTAAAGTCACATGCAAAAGAGGCAAGGGTGACACGAGAAAAAAACTTGTTCATACAGCGATTACTTAGGTCTGGAATGCACTCCGTGGAAGTGTGATGGAGGCAGGTTCAATTGAGGCATTCAAGATGGCAATGGCTGTTTGGATAGAAATTATGTGCAAGGGTATGGGGGCAAAGCAGGAGATTGTCATGAGGTAATGATGCTCATTTGAAGAGCTGGTGCAAGCACAATGGGCTTAATGGCCTCCTTTTGTGCCATAACAATCCAGTTGGCTGGATGGTAGGTTTGCACTCAGAGTGATGACAATAGTACAGATTCAATGCCTGCACTAAGTTGCCATGAAGGGCTCACACCTCTCAATCTCTCCTCCTGCCTGATGTGTGGTGACCTTCAGGGTAAAGGTCACCAGGAGGCATGTTTCTCAAATGAGAGCGCAGCCTTATGGTCTGGAAAGACAATGGTGACTTTATTTTTCCATTTGAATTTAGCTTTTTGTTATCTGACTGTTATGTTGGAAATTTTTCATGACCTAAACTGATTTTGCAAAGGAAGAACCATGCCACAAATATGGCTATGGTGGTCACATGACCACAGATTGAGGAAAGCTGCATGAGACCTATGCGGAATAAACAAAGCCCTGTGCACTGAAATTACTTTGAAAATTACACTGAAAAGACATGAGGGAACTGAGGCAGCATTAAGGAAGTCACATCTCTTGTTTAAATTCAGAGAATAATTTTTCATACTGGGAAATGAAAGGTTCATCTGCCAGTGTTTAGATCAGAGTGGCACTGGAAAAGCAGAGCAGGTCAGACAGCATCTGAGGGGCAGGAAAATTGACGTTTCGGGCAACAGCCCTTCATCAGGAAGCCCCTCATCTGCCAGTGGCCAGTTTAGAAAGAAAATAGAGCCAGACGCCAGTGAGCCACTGAGCGATATTTAAGAAACTGTTTTTGAGCAGTGAGGTAAAGAGATTCATAACAGCAGAACATGGCAGGCTTGCTTTATTTCTCTTTCACTGTTCCTCCTCATCTTGGAAGATATTACCCAGGGGAGTAAAATAATCTAACATTTCCAAGATTCCAAGGACTTTTAAAATGTACAGCCTTATTTCTCTGTCAATACCAGATGTTACCTGTGTTTTTGATGCAACCTTTTAAACTTTTCTTTCTTCAGGCTGAGTAGGAAATAAAATTCCTCTACCTTTCATTCAAAAGAACCTTTTAATAACCTTCTTGATTTTGATCTATTTAACTATATTTAAATTGTGTACAATAGTTAAGTAGCTACAATAGCTAAAAGAAATAAAAGATATTTCCGGTAACTGACTGTGAGGGGTTTATAAAACTGGAGAATGAACTGTCTTTCTTCACCTAATGATACTAAAATATTCTGTCTCTGAGGATTTGGTCATGTTGGAGATATATTTTTGTGTCTGGGATCTGGTTTAAATTTGGGAAATGTTGGAAGTAAGGGGGTTTTAATTAAACACAAATTAAACTTGCTGTCACCCAAAAAAGTCATTGAGTTGACTGGTGTGGAACTAAAAGCTCTCAAAATTGTATCAAAGTGTACCTCTGGTGGGCTTTTAGTTCAATTAAGTACAGCTTAGGATGAATGCTAAAATAAAACAAAGGACTGCAGATGCTGGAGGTCGGAAACATTCAAAAGCAGAAATTGCTGGAGAAACTCAACAGGTCTGGCTGAACTGTTAGAAAAGGTTCACTGGATTTGAAACTTAACTCTATTTCTCACTCCACAGATGCTGAGTTTCTCCAGCAATTTCTATTTTCAAGTATCTTAGAATAAACACTGTTCATCTGGCACTGTCATTGAAAGTTCGTGCTGCTGTTAATTCGTGAAAGATGCATGAAAGTATTGAAAAACTCTGCTTTAGGGCTGTTGTGGCATACAATTAGTGTCTGTGTGTAACAGCATCTCTGAACAGGTTGATTAGAAAATACCTATAACACAGTACTTGCCAGTTTAATATTGAATTCAAATTAATAGAATCAACTTTCTAAGCACTCTTGTCATGCAATGGTAATGTCCTCGCCTCTTGACTAGGAGGCTCACCTGCTCCAAAGATGTGTGATAACATCTCTGAGGTTGCTTAGAAAATACAGAGAACCCACTTCCTTCCTGATTTCAGTTCATAAGTCCACGTACTAACTGAGTGCTTGACACCTTGAATGTCTTGTCTTGTCTGACTGCTTTCAGTTCCTGAGTGAGCCTCTGCTTTCCGCAAATCAGTACAGAAGCTATGGTCTTCAGCTCTCTCCACAAGACCAAGTGAAGAAATGCATGGGGTGGTGGTAGCACTTGCTCCTCACGCTCAAGAGCTACTCTCCCCAGAAGTGCACCTTTTTCCTTACCACAGTTTCCACAGACTTATTTTTAAAATGATCCGGCATCTGCAGTTCGCTCAGTTTTTACCTTCCCACTCTCACCTGCCTACTCTCGCCACCCATTTCATGTCACAGGCAGTATATTATTTCAATCAATTGGCTTGTTAAAGAGATCAATTGCCTATTGATTGCCTATATTTATTGCCAAGGCAGGTAGGGGGTGAGTCTGGGAGGGATGCTCTTTAGAGAGTTGGTGTGGACTCAATGGGCCAAATGGCATGCTTCCACATTGTAGGAATTCAGTGATGAGTTCACCCAATGTCTGTATCTTATCCTTGCTTTCATGTTCCTATCTGTAATTGTTGGATACCGGCTCCCAATAGGCCAACTACTTTTAGATTAGATTAGATTACTTACAGTGTGGAAACAGGCCCTTCGGCCCAACAAGTCCACACCGCCCCGCCGAAGCGCAACCCACCCATACCCCTACATTTACCCCTACCTAACACTACGGCAATTTAGCATGGCCAATTTACCTAACCTGCATATCTTTGGACTGTGGGAGGAAACCAGAGCACCCAGAGGAAACCCACGGGGAGGACGTGCAAACTCTATACAGTCAGTCGCCTGAGTCGGGAACTGAACCTGGGTCTCTGGCGCTGTGAGGCAGCAGTGCTAACCACTGTGCCACCGTGCCGCCCCTAATGTAACATTCTAGTGTTTATATCACTGAATGATTTCACCTCTTACAATCTCCATAACATCCTCAACCCCTGTCTCTCCATTCCTTTAACATATGTCTTCTTGTTCAGCAGCACCTCTCATCACCCCTACCAAGCAGAATAGGGGAACATAGATTGACATATTCTCCTTTAACCTCTTTACCTTTCTGCCTGCCCTTTCCTCCTTGTAAAACCCGACTGACTAAGGGTAAAGATAATGTGGGATGATACTGGAATATTGATTTCAAAACATATACAAATGCTCTGAATATATGAGTTCAAATCCCACCTTGGCAGCTGTGGGAATTTAAGCTTAATTAATAAACATGGAATTAAAATGATTAATTGCTTGATTGTACAAAACTTAATCATAGTTTATTTACCAATTTTCCACTTAAAGAAGCCATTGACTTTTGTTTTATGTCTCTTATCATGACAATTTAGATCCATCACCCAAAATTTGAATCTATGTTCATTGAAATCAACAATTCATGCAGTTGAGTTCAGTTTCAATGACACTACATACACCCAAATAAAAGGCATTGCCATGGGATTCCCCGTAGACTCAGCTGTTGTGAACATCTTTGGTTATCACAACAAGCATGTCTTCAATGGGATAACTATTGACCTTCTATTCTACTCTTTGCATAATTCCAATATCTAAGTGTGATATTTGTACCCACAGCTGCGTCAACGAATTTAGTTACATAGTTCAACTTGCACTTAAGTTCACCATTAATGCTAAACAATCTCTCTTCCCTCAATGCATTAGTACAGAAATCTGCCGATGAGATTTCCACTGCTATCTACTGAAAGCCTATATTTACTGATCAGTGTACACATAAAATTCCTACAGATCCATGTGCTACAAGATTAATCTTTATTGACAATCTCATGAATACAACTCCAACCATCTGCTCACCGAGATAATGAGATTATGTGTGCCAAGTGTATCTTGCATGGTAATGCTCACTCTGCTCAAATCACCACTTGTTGCATTTTGGGCAAACTCATGAAAAGATTATTGTCCACCATTTTTGGCTCTGAGCAGTGCCTAGTGTACTTCAGATTACCCTGGAGGTTGAAGGTATCTCAAAGATTTAATGGATGAGGCTAGCTGTTTAATGCTGCTATTTTGCAGTGAATCCACAAGAGAGTTTCTCCACTAACTGGATGCTACTGGCAAGCCAAAAAGATTTTTTGACGATCACTACAAGTGATGTGATATGAGTTTTAGTGCCAGTGTGGTGCCAAGTATATAAGTTATATGTTCGAATGATTGACACTATATTAAACAAGACATCCCATTCAATATTCCCTCTAAGTTGAGCGGGTGTGCATGTATGTATCCAAAGTTCCATGCATGGCGATTAGTGTCAGTATGTTGATTGTGATATAATCTTCCATCTCCAGAATTCGGTGCTGCTATTGGGCCTCTGACTCCCACACAGCTAGAAAGACAATTCGAGTGCATGCTGGTCCTGTTGACTGTTCACAGTGGGCAATATGCTGATTAGGCTGTGCTTGCAAGTCTCAAAGTGCTGCACACAATAAGATGTGACTCTGCTATTGACAATTATTTATAAAATAATTTGGACTGCAGTCAGAATTGCACTGGAAACCCATTTAAGATCATTAGTCAGACTCACATTGTGATGCATTTCTGACATGCTAGAAGTTACATATTACTAGTCAGGCTATGTAGGCAAAAGGATTGTACCTTTTTCACAAGGTATCCAAACTCATGGAGACTGCCAATCCTGGCTGCACTTCCATGGCAACATTCTGATCAATCAGAATATACCTGTCTGGTCTGAGAACTATGATCAACGGTTAACTCTTCTTGCTATATCTCCATGCTAACGTTGACAATCAATCAGCACCCCCTCATGAATGGTGTCTTTTCTTTTCCCCAAGTGTGTTTCCTGCATTTTATTCTCGTTGAGTTCAAAATGTAAAGTTTCAACTCCTCATCTCCTTTTAGGAATTAAAATGCTAACAATGAAACTTCTGTTAAAACTGATTTGTTTCAATAACATCCTTGGGTGGCGGGGTCAGTGACAGGGGGAGGGGGAGCAGGGGTGGAGGTTGGAATTTGCATTAATTGGCTGGTCAGTCCTAGATGTGACTTCAGATCCCCAGCAATGTGCTTGACTTTAACATGGGTGCAGCAAGCTACTCAGTCATGTCAAGCTACAAACAGGAAAATCACTGTGGGTGTAATGTCCCCACTAGGACTCCAGCTGTCCGAAAAGGGAGCTCACCCCCACCTTCTCAAGAGCACCTGGGGGATGGGCAGCCAAAGCAGTCTCTGATGACTGTGATTCCCACAACAAATCAAAAATAAATTAAACATCCCCTCCCCACACCTCTTTGGGGTTGACATCCATCTTATTTATCTCATTAAAATATTGTGGAGTGCTTTGATGTTCCTATACATTGAAGACTGCAAATCAATGCAAGTTGTTATGGTTAGAATCTGATTTGTATTTATTGCATATACACCACAGAGCTTTCTACCAGTGTAGAGGCTGGTTAGTAATATTTCTGTCTCTATGGAAACCTGAGAGCTCTCCAGATAAATGGTAAAAGACTGTCTGAAAGAAAATGTCATGGATGATATTATTTGCCTGGTTGGAGGCATATTTATAAGCACATTTAAATGTGTTAGTTTGTATATAATTTTAAACATGCCACCACATGATTCAGCAAGTATAATAAATCATATTGTAAAAATTGAAGAAAGATCTGTTTAATCATGGCTATCTATTAAACTCTAATGTTGGGTGAAACTCAAGAGATAGAGAAACTATTACCTTTTGACGGGATACCCAAAGCAAGGAGGCATAACCCTTGGCACTGGGTGTTCACGGGTGATGTCAAGATCCAGATCAGTGAAAGTCTGTAACTTGCACCCATGTTTACAGCCCCCCAACCAACCTTGGGTCAATTGAAAATTTTAGAACATAGATGATCTAGTTTTGTTAGACAGAGAGATTCAGCTTATGGATCTGAAAGCAGGGAGATAGATCAGGAGATGTATTCCAATTCTAACTGAATAGTCTCCTCCAGTTACTCTGAAAATGATGGTATTAATTTTTCTGTTATCTTTAACAACCCAGGTGAGGAGGACATCCCAGCTCATATAAAATCCGTCTCATCTTCACCATAAGATCGCCGTTGATTGGTTGTACGACAAAGTGATATCAGTGTGAGATTTGAACGGATTCATGGTTCGTTTAGTGCCCCATCCAGCTGTAGGAGGATGTGTTCAGGTTAGTTACTTGGGAACGGGCTGATTATTAAAAGAACTCTGAAGAACCTTTCTTCAGTATATGCTTTAGAACTGACTATCTGAACAGAAAGTGCATTAATTAGTCAACTTGTAAATTACTTCTCATTAGAGATATGTATCCATTTTATCTTGCTTTGCTATTTGGAGATTACCTTATAGTTGTGTTTGGAGCTGGGGCTTGTGCATAATGTCAGAAATTAGAAATGCATTATTTGCAACCTGAAATCTAATGGTGTGTAGACAATTTTCATGACCAGCTTATATTTCTATTAGGTCAAAGCTTATGATGTTCCAAATGGTATGGACCAACCCTAAAAATGTCAGAGTCTACATATTGTACCTTATGTATTAAGTACTTATCATACAGACAGAGAGATTGTGTTCATTGGCGTGGATTTTGTAAGTCATTGATGAATCAACAATAGTTTTTGCATCTGACTTCACAGAAACATTCCCATAATAGTGATTTGCGGTATTAATTTCACCTTTGCCAATAACATTTTGATTTTTGTGCCACGTCAAAAGGATTTCTAGGCCTACCTACAAGATAGTATCAAGCAGAATATGCAAACAATCACATTGAAGCATTCTGACAGTCACCAAGTAAAATGTACTGATTATCCTTCACACTTTAACTTATTTTTCAGAGTGATATAGCTGATTGGGCGTATGCAAAAAATTAATGTAGGAACTGAATTAGCGCAGAGAAAATTTAAAAAATTTTGAAAATTATTTCGGTCTTGTTATGATGCAGAAATTTGACATTCCGCAAATATAAAAGTTTTCAGGCCCCATGAGGTAGTTCAATAAAGCTATGGACTCAATGTTGTTAAAAGCCCAGTTCCACCTCAGGCAACAAGATGCAACTTTTAAAGATTTTTTAAACAGCAAAACTAATCTTTATTTGAGAAAGTAAACTGGTGAAGAATAGAACTGGAGCCAATATTTACACATATTTTAAAACTATCTTCATCTATTGCTGAGGACAATGCGAGCATATAACCCCTAACTGCTACAACTACAGCTTGAATCTATGGTATTCATAGGAATTCCACTGAATGGTGAATTAATGCCACAATTAATTTATAATTAACAACTAGTAATGAAGAAGGTCACACATCCAGTGATTTCAAAATTTGGGTGGGGTTGGCCAGTGTGCAACACTTTTGGGAAGCCTAAAATCACTGAGAGAAACTTCTGGATTTCCATGGTTAATAGCAAACATGGAGACTCCAAAAGTTATCAGTTTCAGTGGAGTAATGATGGTGAATGCTGACGGTAATTTACAGAGATACTAACCCAAAATCTGACCGTATGATTGACAAATGCAGTATAATGATTGTTTCCTCTCTGCAGCAACTAACAAAGTGTTTCCAATCTGATGAGGGGCATGTCATGAGTTGGATCTAAGGACTGGTATGCGGGTTGCATAAGTGCATCAGTTGAAAAGCTTCCAGTTGGTTTTAATCTATTCAATATGATCTTACCTGTTTTGTATTAGCTATCATTTTTGCTGGTTACTATGGGAACATTGCAGATGGCTGCCTAATTTATCTGCAGGTTATGTTCAATTCTGTTTGAAACCTGTTGGTTCTCAGGAAATGCTTAAGGCAGGTGGTTAGATAGATGAATTTCACTCCATTAATACAGAAAAGCAGCTTGTAGCTGGAACGATTTGGTCTGCAGTGAGTACAGTTGGTTCTCTCACAACGATTTAAGGGAACAAATACTAGAGGTTTACTTTTAGCTAAAATCTCAGTTGGATAAGTCAGGGGTTTTGGGGGACAGTTAAAAAATTGACAACTTGAATGAACACTGAAGGTTAGCATCGAACTTATTTAACTTGACTAAGATGTATTGAGTACATTAGGACCAGACTCCAGATAAAAGATCCATAACTCTTGCTAGATTCACTCCTGGAGGTATTATAACATGATATCCCATTGTTTATCTGTTGTGTCCATTCGCAAACTGCGTTACTACTTGTAAAGCCAACGAAGCTTGTACTACCTATTTGGATTATTTGTAGACTCAATAGCAGAAGAAGAGTCATGCAGTCCATTGGTTTGTGATTCCCTGAAATAGCCACAGTGCTGAGTTGAATTGCCCAACTTTTTGTCTGAATTGCCCAACTTTTTGTCTTGTAACCTTGTTAAGCTACTCATCTTTGAATACTTGTCCAAAAACTTTTCAATTAGCTCCTGGTGCCCTTTCAAGTCGAATATTCCCAGAGCTTGACAACTCAAAATGAAATATTTCCCATCCTCTGACCGTTGGATTTATTGTAAGTGTTTTTTTTTACATTTGTGATCTCTGGTTATTGATCCAGTTGCTTGATCGGGATCCTTGACTCTATTAATCAACCATCTGAGGAACAGAATAAACACATTGGAATTTTAAAAAACTCTTCTTTTTTGTTTTACTGCTCCCTTGATTGCTATTCTTCAGGACATTCTTCACAGCAGGTCATAAACATCACTCTTCAACTCCTGGTCGCCTGATCTTTATCCCATTAATTGTGGCAGCCTGCTAGTCCTTTCATCCGGTCTAACCTTCTTTTCTCTTTGTTTTAAGCTATCAGGTTCCTATTTAACAGCACAGTGAGTCTGGAAAAACAACAAAGGTTGCCGACAGGCAATTCAGTCACCAAAATAAAATCTATTAAACTGCAAAGGCTGGAAATCAGAAACAAAATAGAAATTGCTGGAAACACTCAGCAGGTTGGGCAACATCTATGGTGAGAAAGCAGAGTTATAATTTCAGATCCAGTGACCCTTCTTCGGAACTGATTGTGGATAAGAAAAGGTTGGTATATGGGCTGGGGTGGGCCGATTGGCAGGTTGGGGGAGGGGAGGGAGTGGTGGTTTGGGGGGCAGGGGTGGGGGGGTTGGCAGTAAGCGATAGGTGATGATAGACCCCAGAGAGAGAGAGAGACAGAGAAAGACAGAAACACAATTGGGCAGACAAAGGAATTGGTGAAATTCAGCCTGGGAGAATCAATAGCTGCTTATGGGGACCAATAGTGATTGACAATGGGTTGGTTGTGGTAGCAGCCCATGTGATGACAGCACCTGGAGTGTGGGGATTGAGGTAAGGGCATGGGAGAAAGTGCTCAGGCCCTACATTATTGAATTCCATATTGAGTCCAGAGGGCTACAGGGTCCCTAACTGGAAAATGAGGTGCTGTTTTTCCAGCTTGCACTGAGCTTTGCTGGAGCACTGCAGCAAGCCTGAGACTGAGATGTTGGTTAGCAACACTGTGGTGTTTTGAAGTGGCAGGGAACTGGAAGCTTGGGGTCATTTTTGTGGCCAGAACATAGATGTTCTGCAAAGCGATCATCCAGGCTGCGTTTTGTCTCCCCAGAGTATAGGAGACCACACTGAGAACAGTAAATACAGGAAGCTAGATTGAGTGAAGTGCAGGTAAATTGCTGCTTCACCTGGAAGGTATGTCAGGGGCTTTGTATGGTGAGGAGGGAGGAAGCAAACGGACAGTGTCAAATCATCTGTGATTGCATGGGAAGATGTCATGGGGGAGTGGGATGGAGTTGAGAGTGGAGAAAGAATAGACCAGGTGGTGCATTGAGAAGGCCGAGAAGGGAGGAAAGGGGATTCTGTGTCTGGTAGAGTCTGAAGAAAGATCGCTGGACCTGAAACATTAAATTTGCTTTATCTCCACAGATGCAGCCAGACTTGCTGTGTTTTTCCATCAATTTCTGCTTTTTGGTTCTGAATTTAATAACTGATGTTGTCTGAAAATTGACTCTAGAGACTTGTACATAGTTTTTCTGTTAAAGTTGACTGCTTACAGGGTCTGAAGACAATCATAACCCAAAATCTCAAAGCATCAGACTTACAACGAAAAATCATCATTTTAGACGGATGAAAGAATTCCCTGTATCATTTTTATCTTTCTTTATCTCTCTTGAGAAACATTCTGACTTGTGCCCACACATTCTGTTATGGAGATTCCAAGTCAAGTTGATCCCCATCAATTTATTTCACATTCCAAGCACAATTGAAATCCATGGATTTACTTCATGCTTTTTGTACTTTACCATTTATGTCCTGTTTTCCTTTTTAAACAAAAGGCCGTTTTAGTTCAGTTTTTAAGCAAAAGCACTGGAACAATGCAATGTCACCTGTGGGCTTAGCTAGAATAGGTATGCTGTTCAGTAAAATGGAAAATTTGACAAGAATTTTAACAGAAATGATTAATTTTACAGAGCTAAGACTCTTGTACTTTTTCTTTTATGACACTGTGGTTACAAATTGTTTTGACCATATCAGTGTTGCAATTAATGTAACATTGACAAGGGATTTAAATTCAATGATAACCTGAAATATACTATTGTACTATTGTTCTAGTTTAAAAACACATTGACCTTGCTTGCTGCTTTCAATAGTTAAAATGCTTCTTTGCAAATCCTTTTATCAGAGCCACAGTATTGTTTTGGTACTTCACAATTTTGAGATTCTCCATTGAGGTATTGAAGAGGACATTGGGTGATTTTTGAATAGAAATGGTGTGCAGGAATGTAGAGAAATGGCAGGAAGTTGTCACTAGTGTAATCACATTGGGCCGAATGGTCTCCTTCTACACACGATAACAATCCTGTGATTCTGTGACAATACAGCGACACAGTAAAAATAGCAGGGTACTGGGATGCTGAAATTTAAAAACATGCTGGAGAGACTCAGTCAGTCTGGCAGCACCAGTGAAGAGAGAAATAGAGTTAACCTTTCAAGTCTGATATGACACTTCCTCGGACCGATCAGACTTCCTTTTTATTTCAGTGATACCATACACCAAAAAAATCCATTTGTTACAGAGGTTTTCATGGCTTCAGGATGTCCCAAAGTGCAATATATTAAACTGTCAACCTGTCTACACGCACACAAAAACAGACCAAGTTCAGCAGGTCTACCGTCACATGTCTACCTTCTTCTGCAGATGTAAAACATCACATGGCACATGGCAAAGCATTCTCCCTACTGTCTTGATCAATATTTTTCCTCAATGAACATCACTAGTATCGATTATCTGAACTGGTTCATAGCGCTATTTGTGGGGGCCTGTTGTGTATAAATTGGCTACAGTCTCTTTTCCCCAAATCGTAACAGAAACTGATTCAGAAGAAACCTCATTGGCAATGAAGCACTTCAGGAAATCCTGAGATTGTGAGAAGTGTTATACAGATGTAAATACCTTTACTTGTTTATCTAATATGAGTAGAACCTAATCGGAACTGTTGCATTCATTCTTCATATTTTTGGAAAGTTGGAAATTTTCCTGGAATCGCTTAATTAGTTGTGCATTGAGCTACTTCCATTGAGAGAGGTGTTTACATTCAAAACACATGTGCAGATAGATTCTTGCGGATAGAACGGCCATTCTCCTGCATGAGAGACTGCAATAACATTTTCTAGTGATCTTTTCCCTGTGACTGCTATAGAGAAGTACCAATGACTGCCAAAAACAGGAAGCTGCTTTAGCAGCGCTGTGATGATCTGTGAGTGAGTAGCACCACATCAAAGATGACCGTTGCATATTTCATGAAAGTGTGCCAGGCAGGGGTTTCACTATCTCTATGGCTACCAGTTAGCATCTGTGAGAAGTGAATTAAAATTTAGCTCCTCATTAAAGATTTATGGATTTCTTATCAGGGCACTCTCAAAAGAAAATGACTAATTGCCACCTTCTTGTGAGCATTTTAATGAGAGTTATTCTTTGAGATATTTGACAGGTACTACATTGCGATCAACCAGATCAGCACCGATTTAACATTTGATTTGATTTATTATTGTCACATGCACCTCAATATAGTGAAAACTATTGTTTTGCATGCAGTACAGGCAGATCATACCTTACAAAGAACATTAGGATAATATAACAGAGAAAAGAATATAAGGCTGTAGAGAAGGTGCACAAACAGCATGATCAACATTAAATTTAAAATTTGAGAGATCCATTCACAAGTCTAATAACAAAGGGGAAGAAGCTGTTCTTAAATCTTTTCATATTTATATCCTCTGCCTGATGGAAGAGGGTGGAAGAGAATATATAACCGGGGTGGGAAGGGTCTTTGTTTATGTTGGTTGCTTTCCCAAGGCAGCGAGAAGTATAGATGGAATCAATTGGATGGAAGGCTGGTGTGCGTGATGGTCTGGTCTGTGCTCATGACTCTCTGTAGTTTCTTGTGGTCTTGGGCAGAGCAGTTGCCATATCACGCTGTGCTGCATCCAGATGGGGTGTTCTCTATGGTGCATCTATAAAAGTCAGTAAGCGTCCTTGTGGACATGCTGGATTTCCTGAGCCTCCTGAGAAAGCAGAGGCGTCTTTGTGCTTTCTTGGCCATTGCGTCGACATGGGTTGACGAGGACAGATTGCTAGTTATCATCACTTCTGGGAACTTGACGCTTTCGACCATCTCCACCTCAGCACCTTTGATGCAGACAGGGGCAGACAGGCAGCCTGGGATCTTCCTAGTCAATACGACTGGCTGGCAGACACCAGCAATCTCTGCTCATTGGCAAGTGGGCAGAATAATTTTCCATCATGCATTGATACAGTGGAATGACTCATTTGGCCTCTTCAGAGAGTTATTAAGACTTAACTATGTTGGGGTTTTGAGTCATGTCGAGGTGAAGATAAAATGAAGAAAGTGAGTTTCCTTCACTGAAGGATATGAGTGAACCAGCTGGGATCATTCTACTCTCTCAGGAGATGATTCGCTAACTGGAGGATCAACAGTTCAATATTGAGAAAATAATAAATAAACTGCTTTCCTTCTTAAATTGTAATTGAAGGATATGATACATGAAAGTGAATATTTACTGGGCCAGTAATCTAGATCCAAACAATAATGATCACATATGATTTTAAATGGCACTTGAGGAATTTAAATGTCCTTGAACTAAAAAGCAAGTAGCCATGGGTAGAAGCTTCTCTCACTGTGGCAAGCATGGAGGCAGATTGGGCATTTAGACAGGCAGAGATGGTATCATACTCTGGTTCCTCATGTCCTTTTGTCTACTCCAGAAATAAGGCCCAGCATCGACCTACCTGCATTGCCATTAATTGAGACCCTTAAGTGGTCACTTAATGACTGTAAGAGCCTCACCCCTCCAATCCTGGATTGTCCCATCTGCAGGAAGTCCTGTCATCCAATGGAGTGTGTGACCAGTCAAACTGTGTGGGTTTGCTGTCACTGTGATCCTCGATCAAAGGCAATCACTGTCTGACTGAGAGACTGGACATCAGGAAATGGATGTTAGATGTGAGTCATTCCCACGTCCTGCCTCCTCGCTGTCCGTACTTATGACTCCACTGCCCACATTATGTCCTATGTCCTCCGTGATCCTGGGGCTCAAGAAGTTCCTCCCGGTAGCTGCAGTCGTACCTTCAGTGGGACTGAAACACCACTGATACTGGCTTCTGGCTGACATCTCTCACTTGGTGGGTCTTCTGTTGCCTGGGTCTTCCAAGAATAGGCCTGCTGGTGGCCTTGCTACTGCCTGATTGACTTATCGTTCCTGAAGACAAAGCAGCACAGGTCTTTCAACAGGAGACCAGGCCCCCAATACCAGAACAGGATTCCGCCCCATGGAACTACTGCAATATCTTAAACTCCTATAGTTCACTACCATCCCTTTTAGGGAAGGGAATCTACCATTCTTAGCCAGCCTGGCCTGTAAGTGACTGCAGACGCCAGCAACATTGTTAACACACCTTAGAAGCCATTCATTATCATTCAGAAGGGTAGCTCAAGGGTGATTAGGGATGGATAGTGGTGATACCCCCCACATCTTGTGAATGAATGGAGTTTAAATAAATTAAAATAAGAATAGAAAATTTTGGAAATACTCAAGTCAGGCAGCAGAGAGAGAGAAACAGATTTGGCAGGTGAGGTCTGTGACTTGTTATCAAAACTTGATGAAAAGTTTGGTGTTGAAGAAACTGACCTCCCTATGACAAATAATTGTTTAAATGTCTAAACATACTCTTTGGATGGATTCACTAATGCAACAAGTGGAGTGTAATTGGTGATTCACAGTTTACGCCTAAAGTCTCATAAAAAAAATTAATTCTGGACATCAAATTAATGAAGATACTGCAACACTGAGTCCTCATTTATAGTCACAGCTCAGTGAGTAAGCTTGTTTCCTCTGAGTCAGAAGCTTATGATTACTAAGGCCCACTCTAGAAATTTGAGCAAAACAATCTAGCCTCACCCTCTTAGAGCATTATCAGGGACTGCTGCAGTGTCAAAGCTGCTGTCTGTCACGTGAGTTGTTAAGTGAAGCTCCTGCCTGTGCTTTCTGAGAGCTTTCAAAAAACGCCTATTTTGTGGAAACACATGGAGGTTCTCCCCATTACCCTGGACAATATTTATCCTTCACTCAAAATGGCTGAAAAGTCTCTGGTCATCATTCACTTTGCTCTTTGCTGTGTGTGTAACAAGCTTGTGTTCACAATGCCCTCCTCACAGTAGTGAGCCAAGACAAGCCAAGAAAAATGGCTGACCTGCTGCTTCAGTGGAATATTAGACATCTCCTGGCAAAAACAAAATGTCATAGGTGGAAATACACAAATGTGAAAGAAGTTTCGGCATGTTTGTCCTCTTAATTCAGTGGCAACTCTGTTGACTTCGTCATGTGAGCTGAAAAGGTGAGGGCCCATATCCCCAAAGACCCGCTCTATTTGGGACTTGCAATGGGGTAGCGAGGAGAACCAGCAGGTTGCCCACCTCCGGCTGGAGCACAAGCAGAGCGGAAAGGGCTGGATAAAAGAAAAGGACCAAATGAGATGACCAGGCAGTAGAATAGGGTGCAGGCCAGCAGGAGATAAACCTCATTCAATCTCAGCTGTGGAAAGGACAGTCACTCATGAATTGGCCTCTACAGTCATTATAAACAATGACCAACCCAGAAATACCTCGGAAGCTGTCTATTCATCTCTTAATCTTGGTGCTATCAAAGGTTTGCTGCGTGCAATTTGCTGTCATGTTTCTTACATTAGAACACAGACTACACTTCACAAGTAGTTCATTGACAGAAAAGTACTTTGAGATGCCAGTGAAGGCTCAACAGAAATGGAAGGCTTACTTTTCATCCTGGAAATAATAGAAAGCTGTTGGTCAGGACATTTTAATTGTGACAATTGCCATCCTCCTTCTCTTTGCCCAGTGATCTTTTAAATCCCACTAGAGGGCATAGGTTTAAGGTAAGAGGGGGATGATTTAAAAGGGACCTGAGGGGGAATGTTTTCACACAGAGGGTAGTGCGTCTATGGAATGAACTGCCTGACAAAGTGGTATCGTTCCAACATTTAAAAGATGTTTAGACAGATATGGGCCAACCCCTCTTCAACTCCCTCTCCCACTCTGCCAAGCACATGCAAGTCCTGGGCCACCTCCAACGCCAATGCAAGCCATCCAACGACTGGAGGAAGAATGCCTCATCTTCCACCTCAGGACCCTCCAACACATGGCATTAACATTGACTTCACCTATTTCCAAGTCTCCCCTCGCACCACATCATCCCAGGTCCAACCCTCTAACTTGGCACTGCCCTCTTGACCTGTCCCACCTGTCCATCTTCCTTCCCACCTATCCGCTCCACCCTCCTCTCCGAACTATCACTATCAACCACCACCTGCATCTACCTATCACCTTCCCAGCTACCTTCCCCCCCCCCACACCCACCCCAACCCTCATATTTATTTCTCAGCCCCCTTCCCCACCACATCCCTGATGAAGGGCTTATGCCCGAACTGTCGATTCTCCTGCTCCTCGGATGCTGCCTGACCTGCTGTGCTTTTCCAGTATCACACCTTTCGACCAAGTTAAATTGGGAAACCTGGTTGGCATGGCAGACCGAAGGGTCTGTTTCCATGCAATATGATTCAATGACTCTAGTTAGTAGTTTCGGCCCTGAAGTAATTATTTATTTGCTATATAGTAATTCCGGCAGTGCACGTTCCCTCTGTACGGTACCGCAATGGCTCTGTCAGCACAAATAATCTGTTTAAATCTTTGGAGGGACATTTGAAGTCACAGCCTTGTTCTGAAGCAAGAGTATTACCAATTAGGCTCTGGCTGTCATCATGCATGAACTATATGTAGAACATTAAAGATGAGTTTTTTTCTGTTTCTTCCTTTGACACATACTGAGCGATTTTTCATTCTGACAGCAAAGTAATAAATGATTAAAGAAATTGTGACCTTGGCTGTGTTTCAATGAAAATTAGTTGCTTCTTTTAGTTATATATCATCATAATTTGTGAGGGGTAGTTTTATGAAATCATGTAGAGTTTTGACCTCTGGAACATGCATCCCAATGATTTTCCATCTTTTAAACTGAATCCGTCAGGAACAGACAGCAATTTGCAATGCGTGGCTTGAGGCTCCATTGAAAGTGTTTTTATAAACATTTGTCACTATATATGCATATTGGCTTATCCGTTTTCTGACACGTTTTTATGTCTACCTTTAATAAGGTAGTCGACTCATTTAAAATACTTCGTGGGGGAATTTCGGAATGCATTATTCTCCTATCTCAAGCAAGAACTTCCACAGGAAATTTCACATGCAAGCCCTAGATTTCTGGTAGCAGATTCCAAGGTGGAAGTTCCAGATGTGTTATTTGAAATAGACCAAGTGCAAATGCTGGATTGTTACAAATAGTCATAGAGTCGTAGAGATGTACAGCATGGAAACAGACCCTTCAGTCCAACTTGTCCATCCCAGCGGATATCCCAACTCAATCTAGTCCCACCTGCCAACACCCAGCCCATATTCCTCCATATCCTGCCTATTCATATACCCATCCAGATGTCTTTTAAATGTTGCAATGGTACTAGCCTCCATCACTTCCTCTAGCAGCTCATTCCCAACATGAAAAAGTTGTCCCTTAGGTCTCTTTATATCTTTCCCCTCTCACCCTAAACCTATGCCCTCTAGTTCTGGACTCCCTAACCCCAGGGAAAAGATTTGGTCTATCTATCATATCCATGCCCCTCATGATTTTATAAACCTCTGTAAGGTCACCCCTCAGCCTCTGACACGCCAGGGAAAACAGCCCCAGCCTGTTCAGCCTCTCCCTATAGCTCAAATCCTCCAACCCTGGTAACATCCTTGTAAATTTTTTCTGAACCCTTTTAAGTTTCACAACATCTTTTCGATAGGAAGGAGACCAGAATTGCACACAGTATTCCAACAGTGGTCTAACCAATGTCCTGTACAGCTGCAACATGACCTCCCAACTCCTGTACTCAATACTCTTAAAGGAAAGCATGCCAAACACCTACTTCACGATCCTATCTACCTGTGACTCCACTTTCAAGGAGCTATGAATCTGCACTTCAAGGTCTCTTTGTTCAGCAACACCCTCTAGGACCTTACCATTCATTGTATAAATCCTGCTAAGATTTGCTTTCCCAAAATGCAGCACCTCGCATTTATCTAAATTAAACTCCATCTGCCACTTCTCAGCCCATTGGTCCAACTGATCAAGATCCTGTTGAAATCTGAGGTAACCCTCTTCGCTATCCACCTTTTGTTAATTTTAAAATGCACCACCTGTTGTTCAAGTGTCTTGATGTCCTTGTCCGTCTCCATCTCTGTAATCTCCTCCTGCCCTATGACCCTCTGCGTTAGCGACACTCCTCTAATTCTGGCCTTGTGAATGCCCCCAGTGCTATACTCTCCATCTTTAACAGCGTCTTCTGATGCCCACACCCCTCGCTCTGGAATTTCCTCCCTTAATCTCTCTGCAGTCTTACTTTTCTCTGTTACATTCTCAGTCTTTTGGATGTAATGTTAAACCAAAGCCTCATTTGCCTGTTTTGGTGGATGTACATGCTCACGAGGCTTCTATTTTGAAAAACAAGAGAGTGCTCTCCGGTCGCCTGGACAATGCTTGTAGTCTATACTGTCAATAACAAATTGATGTTCGTGGGCGCTTGCTGTGTGCAAATTGTCTGCTCTGTTTCTTGCATTATAGCAATAATTAGACTTCAAAAGTATTTCATTGGTGGAAAATCACTCTAAGATATCTGGTAGTCTTGAAAGTGCTGTATAAATGTAATTCTTTATCTATCTTTTTAAAGCTTCCTCATTAATCAAGCTTTTACTCACACCCTAATGTTGGGAGAGATGCACTTTATGTGCACGACAGTGCTTGTGCTGTAGGAAAAATGTTTGCTTTGTCATTTTAATATAACTTGAATTCAACATTTCTTCTTTACATATTGAATTCACTACTTCCCTGCTATCTACTGAATATGTTTATTTTTGCTATAACACGATTGTTAAATGTTTTCATGAATTTCCTGATTACTCAATCTGTATATAAATTATCAATGTAAGTCACACTTCACATCAGTCTTTGGCTTATGAGCTTATTTCTTAAATAAAATACCACGAGTCTTATGTAGCTTGATGCTTGATCATTTTTGTTGTGAAACACCTTGGGATATTTAAAGGTGCTACATGAATGCAAGTTATTCTTGTTGCTGCGAAGGAATTCCATAAGATGTACTGAGTTGGAATTGAGTACAAGAAGGCATGTGTCTATGAAGGCAATGCCTCCTCCTTTGTGCTGAGGTGGTTGCCCCCAGTGCTATACTCTCCATCTTTAACAGCGTCTTCTGATGCCCACACCCCTCGCTCTGGAATTTCCTCCCTTAATCTTTCTGCAGTCTTACTTTTCTCTGTTACATTCTCAGTCTTTTGGATGTAATGTTAAACCAAAGCCTCATTTGCCTGTTTTGGTGGATGTACATGCTCACGAGGCTTCTATTTTGAAAAACAAGAGAGGATGGGAGTCAATGGCCTCGGAATCAGAAGTCAGGTTTTTATAAACCTCTTCCATTCCCAACATCTGTCTCCATAAAAATGTTGAGGGGCAGAGGTGGGGGAGTTAAACAATTCAAATAAAAGTTTATTTCCATTTGGAAAAAAAAGGATATCTGTTGCAGTCATGTGACATCCAAACTACTTGCTTTTTTTTGCATGTTGTATTATATTCCTTGTGGGTAAAAACAAGGACTGCGATGCTGGAAACCAGATTCTAGATTAGAGTGGTGCTGGAAGAGCACAGCAGTTCAGGCAGCATCCGAGGAGCAGGACAATCAACGTTTCGGGCAAAAGCCCTTCATCAGGAACGGAGGCAGAGTGCCTGAAGGGTGGAGAGACAAATAAGAGGAGGGTGGGGGTGGGGAGAAAGTAGCATAGAGTACAATAGGTGAATGGGGGTGGGGATGGAGGTGATAGGTCAGAGAGGAGGGTGGGGGAAGGTAGCAAAGAGTACAATGGGTGAATGGGGATGGGGATGGAGGTGATAGGTCAGAGAGAAGGGTGGAGTGGATAGGTGGAAAGGAAGATAGGCAGGTAGGACAAGTCATGGGGACAGTGCTGAGCTGGAAGTTTGGAACTGGGGTGAAGTGGGGGAAGGGGAAATGAGGAAACTGGTGAAGTCCACATTGATGCGCTGGGGTTGAAGTGTTCCAAGGCAGAAGATGAGACATTCTTCCTCCAGGCGTCTGGTGGTGAGGGAGTGACGGTGAAGGAGGCCCAGGATCTCCATGTCCTCGGCAGAGTGGGAGGGGGAGTTGAAATGTTGGGCCACAGGGCGGTGTGGTTGATTGGTGTGGGTGTCCCAGAGATGTTCCCTAAAGCACTCTGCTAGGAGGTGTCCAGTCTCCCCAATGTAGAGGAGACTGCATCGGGAGTAACGGATACAATAAGTGGTATTGGTGGATGTGCAGGTAAAACTTTGATGGACGCCTCCTAGCAGAGTGCTTTAGGGAACATCTCTGGGACACCCGCACCAATCAACTACACTGCTCTGTGGGCCAACGTTTCAAACCCCCTCCCACACAGCTGAGGACATGGAGGTCCTGGGCCTCCTTCACCGCCGCTCCCTCACCACCTGACGCCTGGAGGAAGAACGCCTCATCTTCTGCCTTGGAACACTTCAACCCCAGGGCATCAATGTGGGTTTCACCAGTTTCCTCATTTCCCCTTCCCCCACCTCACCCTAGTTCCAGCCTTCCAGCTCAGCACTGTCCCCATGACCTGTCCTACCTGCCTATCTTCCTTTCCACCTATCCACTCCACCCTCCTCTCTGACCTATCACCTTCATCCCCATCCCCATTCACCTATTGTACTCTTTGCTACCTTCCCCCACCCTCCTCTCTGACCTATCACCTCCATCCCCACCCCCATTCCCCTATTGTAGTCTATGCTACTTTCTCCCCACCCCCACCACCCTCTCATTTATCTCTCCACCCTGCAGGCACTCTGCCTCTATACCTGATGAAGGGCCTTTGCCCGAAACGTCAATTTTCCTGCTCCTCGGATGCTGTGCTGTGCTTTTCCAGCACCACTCTAATCTAGAATTATATTCCTTGTGTTGCTTAAGAATTGTGAGATTCATTGTTGTAATTCAATCGGGAGAAATATATCTACATGCAATTAAAATCAGCATCATCAGGAATTGAATCTTTTTGTAGTTTTGACAAAAGACAAAAAGTAAGAAATGCATACTCATTAATTCTCTCTTTTAATCTATTTAATGCAGTTATGTTTGTGTTCTGTCTTCATGCTCAATAATTTGGAACAAAGTTAAATTCTGGCCAAAGCATGAGCTGCTCCATTGTTTTTCTCCCCCTGCAATGTGATAGGGTTGCAATGTGATAGGGTTGCAATGTGATAGGGTTGCAATAGCCAACTTCATTGAAAAATCTGACATTCCAGCTTTTGAATTTCTCCACAAATTTCTGGGGTTATGGTCAGCATTTACCAAATGTCTCCTCATTCTGCTGGTTGACATAACCTTCAAAGAGCCAATCTTAGTCCAAAGGTTTCCTTCTCCATTGTGTGTATCGCTTGTGTTATTCATTTTAATTTTTGCAAAAGTATCTCATTGGCCTCTCTGTATACCCAACCCATAGTTTTGAAGCAGGACTGTGCGCCTCCCAACCCCTCCAGCCCCTCCATTTCATTACCATCAACCAGCATTCTGATGGGCTTGGTGAAATTTGAAATAGTAGCACCATTTCATTGATTAACAACACTTTTAGCTCCCCCAAAAATTCTTTGCCTTTCCCTGACCACACCATAGAGTCATAGAGATGTTGGCTTCTTCTGTGTTTAGTCCTCCAGGAGAGCAGCGAGTTTGAAATTTGCCACAAACCTGAGGTAGAAACCACATATCCCTGAAAAAAATCTCAATTTCCTATTTTTATTAGGCTAGGCCTGTACTTTTACTGTTCTTGTAATGCCTATCCCTGATGCACTTTATACCTTCACTATATTAACTTGTTTTGCAAACATGCTCTTAGCAAGCTTCATCACTGAACCAGCTTACTGCAAACTTTCTAAAAAGGCTTCCAGCTGTTCCAGGTGTCACTGTATACCAGTATGTCACGAAGGCATATTACAGAATGAGAAACACCATCCATTACTTGCATAAGTCAACTCTGCAAAGTGATCAGAACTCTTTTTAGTCCAAAAAGCATTACAAAGCATTGGAAAGCATACTTAGTGTGGCAAAGACCGATGTTTCTGTTGTTTGGGGTGTTAAGGAATCTGTCAAGATCCCTTTAGCAGATCCACTTTAGTTATCAACATGGCACTTCCAACGTTGTCAGAACAGTCCTCCAGGCCAGGCACTGAGTCAGAGTCTGCCCTGGTTACTGTGTTAAAGTTTAAGTCATCAATGCACGATCTGGTTGAATCGTCAGGCTTGGCCCTTGTTGAGCTCCAGCTACTTTGACTGGGTTCAATCTTACACTTTTTTCCCAAGATCTTTTATATTTCTGTTTCTCAGGACATAGGTAATAAGGATGCTGATTTAGTTTAGCCCTAGTTTCCCCTATAGACTCCAGTAAATGCTGTGAATAGCTGTGTCTGATCTCCTTACTGTTTTGCATTTAAAAAGGAGAGCGTGTCTAGACTCTCTCTAATTTGCTCTGTGTTAGCTAACTAGGCAGAGTTCAGATTGGGAATTGTCCAGGCCAATTCTGCTTCATCTTCACTACTTCTTTCATCCTCCAATGTCTTTATTGCCTGATTAGATCTATGATTGTTTATCTTCCTCTTGGCTGTGGTACTGTTTCAGAATGATAATTTGATGCATTAAACTCTTTTCCCATTGACCTGGATATCAATTCAATAATTCACCTCCCCAGTTCTCTGAGCTGTTGTATAAAGTTCCACTGATCTGGGCTTTCAACAGATAAGACAGTAAATGTAGACATATTGACAATAGCCCCTGGCTGAAATGTTCTGGTGCTGGGCCCCCCTACTTTCCCAACATTTAGTTCCTCTTTGCCAAGTTCTAAGTTGTTCCTGAGCCAATGTTCTTTTAAATTAGACCCCCATGGAAACAGGTATTTCGGCCCAACAAGTGTGCATCGACCCTCCAAAGAGTAACCCACCCAGACCCATTCCCCACATTTACTCCTGACTAATGTACGTAACACTATGGGCAATTTACCATGGCCAATTCACCTGACCTGCATATCTTTGGATTGTGGGAGGAAACCGGAGCACCCAGAGGAAACCCACGCAGACACGGGGAGAATGTGCAAACTCCACACAGACAGTCACCCGAGGCTGAAATCAAACTCGGGTCCCTGGCGCTGTGAGGCAGCAGTGCTAACCACTGAGCCACTGTGCTACAAACTCTGGTCCTGGAACATGATCTACTGAAAAGAATCATCTCTCTCTTTCTTTGACTAGTTTGACAATTTTAATCACTTACTCCTGCACATACACTAAATTGAAGGGACTAAATCTGTTTTTCTCATTGGGAGAATTCCAGATGGCAGATGAAAGAAATGCTAGGCTTTTGTCTCAGTCACGAGTTATTCACAGCACTGTGCCTTGATTATCATCTTGAGGATCTCATAGTGCCATTCTAAAGATCCTCGTGACTGTAGGTGGCAGGTGAGATCTTTGGCTGTGTTACACCCAGAATCCTCACAACGTCCTGGAAAATTTCAGCCATAATATTGACACCTTAATCTGATTGGCTGTCAGTTGGCAATCCCTGTTGGTGAAGAACTGAGTTAACTTCTCCATCAGTGGCTTGGCCCAAGTTACTCTCAGGGGAATGGCCTCTTGGAACCAGGGAGCTACATCCATAAGAGTGAGGACGTACTGGTTTGGTTTGCAGCAGGAATTCAATGCAATCAATTAAATGGTTACAAAACAAATCTGACATGGAAGTGAGGCATGCTGGGTTTAGTGCAGGGTGGGTCTTTTCCACAATTTGGCCAATTTTACTAAACTGCCCCAAGTCCTCGAGAAGGTATGGCCAATGAATATGCCAAGTTGTAGGTCCTTAGAAATTCCCAATCCTGATGTGCCCAGCTATTGGAAGTTTGTGGGATAACCCGTACCTCTTGATGGTACTTGTGTGGGTGGCAATGCTATCTGGTGAACTTTTCATCCGCAGTTCTGTCCACTTCCACATCATAACATTGTTCCTAGTATAGCATTCCACACTCCTCCAGCTTCAGTTTGAGTAGTCTGCTCTACTTTACTTAACTTTATATTGACTTGCTCCAACTTAACAAAAGAAAACCTATGAATTATTTCCTTTACTTAAGTCAAATCCCTGGAAAAGATTTCAGACAGGCAGATGGCAGAGACACCTGTCTGAGGTGCCAATTTGCCCTCTGGCCATTGCTTAGCTATTGACAGGGTTGCTCCACAGGAAGAGAAAATACGTGGAAGATTTTCCTGGAACTACATTCTCTCCTTGATCTCATTTGTTGGTCTCTGAGAATACTGGCAAAGCCACTCTGGTCACCCCATCAAATGATTTCCCAAGAGTAAATCAAACACCTATCCACAAGGACAATCCTCAGGATTACCAGCCCACACTTTAGGTCATACTCAAAGTGTACGCAATACGAAAATATGAGCATAAACACTCCACCAACAGCATTCCCTAACACCTTAGAATTCAGTGCACTCTTTTCTGGAGAAGTCGTAACTTTCTCCAACAAAGGGTTTGGGTGGCTTCTAAAACAAAAACAAAAATTGCTGGAGAAACTAAGCAGGTCTAGCAGCATCTGTGCGCAGAGAGCAGAGTTAACATTTTGAGCCCAGTGACTTTTTGTCGGGATACATTCCCAATAACTCCTTGGGATTTGTTAATTTCCCCTGCACCTACAGTGATGTTTCTGCTTAGATTTACAGGTGCAGCTTCTCACAGATGGTGTCTATTTTGAGTACCTGCATCCAACAATCGAAAGGCAGTTGTTTTACCCCCTCTCTGTGTAGGTCAGCCCAGACGACATCCACAGATTTCCAAATTTCTACCTGCAAGCTTCTGGGTCCAACTAATAAGCATTATGCCTCTTTAGGCATTTCGTAACCTGGAGAATCCACCTCAGAAGGCTTGATCCAAACTTCGTGAGTTTTCTCAGTCAGCCCTCACTGCATGAGCAGCTTTTTCTTGGTAATTCTGTTTGTTTGGCTTTTTGTTTGAAACAAAATGTGAACTGCTTTTACAACCCCCATCCTTCAAACTTTGGGTTTACCTATACAAATGTAAACAGCTTTGTCCTTGGCCCTGAGTGGGAAATAGATCCTTCTCTATCAATATTTTCATTGAAATGAAAATAATCTTAATTCCAAACTTTTTAATTGGAGTTCCCTTATGGGCTCACTTTCTGTCTTTCCTGCCTCTCTTCTTTTTCCCTTCGAACTGTCCCTTGCTCTCCTTTTCTAATCTCTCTCTTTTTCTGTTTGAAATGCTCTCTCCTTTTTCTTTCTCCTCCCTTTGAAATTCTTGTTCTAGCCTCTGATTGAAGTGAATCTTTGCCAGTGTTACCTTGTCTAATCCCAAGTCTGCACTTCCCTCTTGCTCTCCTTATTAAATAGATAGGTTGTTGGCCACCAGGTTTCTCATTTTGTGTTTCTTAGCTTTTGATCTAAATTCAATATCCAACTGCCTAGACAAACTTGCTATTAAATTATTCAAGTTTATTCCAACCTGCTGCAAAAACAAACTTATTTCAAAACTAGTCCTTTTGGTTGGCATAATCTTAACTCTGCACAAGAAACCTGTACTGAAGAAAAAGGAAAACACCAATTATTGCCCCCATGATAGTTCCGCATCTTTGTTTGTGGATTCAAACATGGGCAAACTCCCACATTTATGTCAGGACTGTGGTTGGAGGACAGCACTGTTCCCTTTTATTAGGCCAATTCCTCAACTGATCACCACAAATAATTAGATTTAACTGGGTTGGTGATATGGCCAACTATACAGGTCTCAGATTCGTTTAAAGAACAAATCGACCAGGTTCCTTCAGTTGTAGACAAGCAGGTGTAGAGGCTGGAATAGCACAGTAAGCTAGGCAGCATCAGGAGGTGGAGAGGTCCGATGCTTCGGGAATGGAGGTGGGGTTAGGAGGAGTTGCAAATTAAGGTGGGGGGGGAGGGTTATGTGTTGGGAGTGGGGTGGACCAGTGAGGTTGTGATAGGTGAATACGATGGTGGGTATGACCTGGTTGGTCGATGGGAGGAATGAATTCGGTTGGTAGCTGGAAGGAAGGGTCGCTCGAAGTGATGGAAGAGAGGAGATGGGCTGGAAAGGGAGTCGGGGAATGGGTGGGAAGTGAGGACAACGGGGATCCTGTCTCCCTGTCTATGTTTGGGAGGGGAGGTTTAGAGCAGTGGTGTGGGGAATGAAGAAATACGGTGGAGGGTTGTCAGAGGGGGGAAAGGTATGTTGTTTAAAATATGTGGACACCCGGACTGCTTGGGAGTGGAACATTTCTTCCTCAGAGCAGATGCAAAGGAGACAGAAGAATTGACACATTTACTACAAACCCACAGACTCTCCTGACTACCTCGACCATATCTCCTCCCACCCTGTATCCTGCAATACCCGAAACATGACTTCCCCACCTCCTGCTGCTGCCTGGCTTGCTGTGTTCCTCCAGCCTTCTGCTTGTCTACCTTGGCTTCCAGCATCTGCAGTTTATTTTGTCTCTGACTAAGTTTCTTCAGTTAGCAACAAATAATGGCTAATTACTAAAAGTCAGCTTACTTAAACAAAGATTCTTGCCAAACAATTTTGGATGACACAAATATATAATCTTTCCTTGTAAATAAACTAATCCGCACACAGGTCTGAGAAGAAACAAAAAAAATGAAAACTCCCATGGGTGTTAAGTTTAAAATACGTTTATCACGTAGTTGTTAATCACGAATGAAGGATAAGTCACAAACTGTCCTAAACTGTTTTGATTCCACCTGGCATTGGAATGATTTCCTGGAACAGTTTGTATTTAGTTGAATTCTCTTTACTTCAGATTCTGGGAAGATTCCAAGAAAATTATCTTAGTAAGAAAATTATCTTAGTGGGAAAGATAATCTCCAGTGGGTTTTCAGTTCACATGTTTTGCTGAGAGGCATTGTAAAGGAAGTTGGAACAAGCCATAGGCTGTGGCCTGCCAGGCATCTCACATTGAAATCAAAAACATCATAGTCTTATCATACTCACAAACTGGGGCATGTGCCCTCTCAATGAAGATTTTCCAGACAGATGACTCCACCTAAGCTTCCTATGTGTTGAAGGTACAATATTGTTGCTCTTGTCCCCATTGCCTTTCCCTTAGTAACATATTCCTTTATTTGAAAGCTCAGGATTATATTTATATGGCTCATCATAATTTTAGGAAATAATATTTGGATCACATCTCTTTGTAACAGTGTGCTCTTGTCAGATAATACCTTTGATCTGATGCCACATGAAATGCTGTGTAGAATGGTTAAGTCATGGATGCTACTGACTCTTTTAATGACTAAAATGTGAGTTTGATTTTTCTCATTACAGCATTTCCTATCTCTACAGTGTTGTTTGATCATAGTAGCTCATGGATCTTGGATGTTAGATGCTTCACGTTTTCCATTTTCTTTGACTATAACAAGAAGAGATTAATGGCCATGACTGATTCATAACTGCAAAGGCTTAGAAAACATCTGCCAACAAAATTCATTGTTAATTCAATGGATATGAAATTTAAAATTCAACAGGCTTTACACTGTCTCTGGACTGAATTCTAAGTTCAATAACAGCCATTTGCCAGCTTGCAATTAATGTGTTGCTTCCTGACAAAATATAAATTCCAATTAAGAATCTTAGGCAATAATATCATTTTTTCCATGTTCTTAATATGTAATATGCTTGTGATCCCTGCTGATAAGGTGATTGCCTTCTATCTTTCATTTATGATTTATGATCATTTTAATTGCTCAATTATACAAAATAACCCTCACACATTTATCTGCTTCTGCTATTCCTAATAGCTCACTTATCTTGAATATAAGATTCTGGCATTTACAGAAATTAAATTTGCTCCTCATGAAATAAGCTATAGATTGACCCTTCATACCACTCATTTCCAATATTGTGGACTGTGATTTTCCCTTGGACAAATGGTAATAAATGCATAATTGACTGATTGCTGCTCTGTAAAATAATCATGGTTTGTACCTTTTTAAGTCCTTAATTAAGCAAATGCATTCAACATTTGAAGATATCGATTACACAGGGAACTATATATCTATTTAATGATGGAATGCGGCATTGTTGATGGTGAGGGTGTTTGTAGGATCAGATTGCAACTTCATTAAAATGGATTGAGCGTTGACACCACCATTGCTGGCAGAAATACTTCAGGGACTTTCTCAAAGCATCTCTGAAATGGGTTGTCCTCAAATGTGTCCTCCAACACATGGGGAAGGGAATGCTAACTTATAACCTACCAGAGGCTTAACCTGGAGAGGCACTAAACCGATTGAGAAATTACAGGAATGTTCAGCAGCGAAGTTGAGGCATTGGAGGGAGCTCACAAATCTCCACACCTCATTTGCACTTGTGACCACTACATGACCCACATGTGGCAGATTGCAAGCTGGAGTTATTGCCATCTCAATACCCATTGCATTAGAGTGGGAGCAAATTATCCTTGATCCCGAGAGACTGCCCAAGAAGAGGTTGGCATTGAGTTGCGGGTAGGACAGGACCTGGGAATTGTTTGGATTCATGACACAAACTGGTAGAAAAGAGTTTCCTAATTGCAGAAGAGTTATGTCTTTTCATCTATTGATATTGTGATGACGCTTGGTCTGGAAGCAGTACAATAAACATTATATACATAAAATATTCAATTGTTTTCAAGTGTTTATTTTTTTAAAAAAGACTTTTAAATGATTGTATCAATTTGTAAACAGACCATTTGTAATTTTCTTGGATAATAAATTCTGGTCCAGAATTTATAGGAAAGAAGCCAATACCAGAAGCTGTGCGGCCAGGCACAAGACTAGAAGACAAAAAGGGTCCTGATCTAAAGGAGACAGAAAGGATGTTTTTTTTGTGAACGGGCTAATAGGATCTAAAACCTGAATGGGTCTGTGAATATCTCTGACACAAAAGAATTGATTATTTTACCATAAGTGGCCAAATTGTGAACTATTGTGATTTTGACTGGCCAGTTGGAAAGTAATTCTGACAAGTTACCCCATTAGGGCTACCTTGTTTTTTTTTGCAGGTGTGAGACACAGTGAGAGACACAAGGTGCACGAATCTTTATTCAATTTCCACCACCAGGAAGATAGGAAAACACCCGAGTGACCAGTGACAAGCACTGCCCTTCACAAAAGGGCAATGCTGTGTGATCAAACAGTGAAGGGGAGGGCAGGGATTAAATCAAAATAGAGTTGGAGGGGGAAATAATACACTCCACTCCCTGCGGCGCCCACCTCTCCCTGAACAACTCCAGGGTGTTGGTGGACACTGCGTGCTCCTTCTCCAAGGACACTCGGGCTCTAACGTAACCCCGGAAGAGGGGCAGGCAGTCGGCCCTAACGACCCCCTCCACGGCCCGCTGCCTGGACCTGTTGATGGCCAGTTTGGCCAGGCCCAGGAGCAGACCCACGAGGAGGTCTTCAGACCTGCCCTCCCTCCTCCGTACCGGGTGCCCGAAGATCAGGAGCGTGGGACTGAAGTGCAACCAAAAGCAGAGAAGGTTTTTAAGAAAATCAAAAAGGGAGTGCAAACGCCCACACCCAATATATAAATGGTCCACGGACTCCACAGCGCCACAGAACAAGCAGTTGGGCTGGGAGTCCATGAACCACCACAATCTGCGGTTGCAGGGGACTGCTGCGTGCAGCACCCTCCACCCCAGATCCCCGAGAGAAAGGGGGAGGACTCCCGCGTAGAGAGCCCTCCACTGGAAGGGCTACCTTGTTACCCAAGGGAGGGAGTGTTCACACAGCTGTGGCTTGTTGTTGCTAATCATTTTGATGAGACTCATGGGTGAAAGTTTTTGTTGACTCGGACTCCTGACCGACGCTGCATTAATCAAGAACAGCATATTGTGGAACTGTGTACCTAGATGACACCATCCATCCTGAAGTGGAACACTTATAGGTACATACGGCATATTCCATTCATATTGACTACCCCTGTTTTAATGAAGTACCACTTTTCTGTTAATTAGTTTAATATACAGTGGTTCTGATTTGTGATAAAATAAAAGCTATAAAAAAGTGAAATATTTTTGGTAATTTCTTCATTTAGAGGTTATTCAGTAAATATGGTTTATGATTTTCCCATGATGATTATAACAACACCTCAGACTGGTTTCAGCCATTTTTTTTATTTTCCTAACATATTTCATGACTGTTCTGTAATCTCATGAATGGAACTGTAATGTTTCCCAGTAATAGCAGGACAACAACGTATATCAAATGGAGAATATTTATTATAATAAGTGTTAAATTAATTCCAATCATATACAGTAGTGCCGTCTCCAGGGGTAAAGCTTATTGTGCTTACTATTGTCCAGTACCAGCAGAAACCTCAATGGAGTCTCAGCCACATCCACACAGGATAATCTGGATCCTTAATTAATCAAGTTGGAGTAGTCACAAGATTCTCCAGCATGCTACATCAATCAATGAGATCATTGGTGAGCTTCTTCACCAACCCCATTTTACCACCCAGTCTTCAGATTCTATTTCTGTGCCCAAATATTGGTAAATTGCACTCCAAATATTCTCAATAATTGAGCATCTGCTGCATTTTAGAGTTAAGAAGACCCATAGCCTGAGAGCGTGCCGTTCACTCTGGACTCACAAGCCCTTTCAAGCACTTTAAGCCTTTTATACATTTTCAATGAGACCACACCTTAATCTTCTAGACATTTTGAGTATAGGGATTGGGACATCATGTTGAGGTTATACAGGACATTGGTGAGTCCTCTTCTGGAGTACTGTGTCCAGTTCTGGTCACCCTGTTATAGGATGGACATTATTAAACTGGAGAGGATTCAGAAATGATTTACCAGGATTGCCAGGAATGGAGGATTTGAAATATAACTACAGACTGGTACAGCATGGAATTAGTTCACTGGAGTGTAGGAAGCTGAAGGGTGATCTTACTGAGGTTTATAAAATCATGAGGGGTATAGATAAGGTGAATGACACAGATCTTTCCCCTAGGGTAGGGGAATTCAAAACTAGTGGGCATACTTTTAAGGTGAGAGGACAAAGATTTAAAAAGGGCATGGGACAATTTTTTTTTACACAGAGAGTGGATAGTGTGGGGAAGGAACTGTTAGAGAAAGTGGTGAAAGCAGGTACAGTTACAAAGTTTAAAAACCATTTGGATAAGTTCATGAATAGAAAGGTTTGGAGGGATTTGGGCCAAGCATAGGCAGGTGGGACTGGTTTAGTTTGGGAATATGGTTAGCATGGACTTGCTGGACTGAAGGGTCTACTTCCATGCTGTATGACTCATTGACTATGACTACGATGAGAGAACATAGATCTTTTCAATCTAATCGCTTCTCATCAGCCAAACTACTCATATAGGAATTAGTTTAGAGTCAAATCATTGCAAGTTCCTGGATATTTGCCATTCATCTGCAAGGGAACTGGCATTATTTACCAGTTGGACATCATTAAAATGAGGATTTTTTGTGACATTATAAGTTTTTTTTGACTGTTACATGCATTCTGCTAATTGCCCCTTGCATTTGTCGGCAGCCTGCAGAAGGGGATGGCTCTTTTTGCTTGCTTCCATTTGGAAGGAGGAGATGTACAACCATCCTGAAGAGTGCACAAAAGTCAAATTAGCCAGGCAGCTGCTCACCATGATAACAATGAACAACTGAAGGGAGGCAATAGAAAATGTGCCACATGGCCATGCAGCCAATAGCACCACTGAGGCATGAGAACCGCTTTAAACCACTTAATCTTGTGTGCATTCAATTTTTTTTTTGGTTGATGGATCTGATACTGTGATTTTGGTTAAGTACACAAAGTTTTCCCCTCGGGTTCAGGTGTTTCAACGGCCTATTGGACATTTGGAATCTCAGCCAAGCCTCACTGTGCATTCTTGGTTCGAAGTGCTTGTTGCTTGATATTTTAAGTGGTCTCTGATTTTATTGTCCTTTACTATAAGGATATCTTTTTAGCACAAAGGAAATTTATGAATAAATTAATGTATTTTTAAAACTTTCATTTTACATTTCATATCATCATTATAATGTTAATTGGGTCCATGAAATTCAGTGTGTTAGCTTGGCTTTGGATTCATAAAGGGCCATGGAATATGGGTGGAGGGGCATGGATAGGTCTGGAGGTATTGGTCTCAGGCATAACTTGGCATTGGGCCATAGGATTTGCCGGAATGAGCTTAAATAGCCATGGTGGCATAAGGGACCAGGTGGGTGAAGGGGCACAAGGTGGCATTGATGGAGCATGAAGAGTGTGTTGGGATTGAGGGAGATGGGGGATTGAGGGTATTACTTTATCATTACAGCTGGGATAAGTTTCACGACATTGAGGTCAGGCTTTTTAAGGGCACCAAGGAGCTTTTGTGGCTGCCTCCAACCTCCCTCCCAGAATCAGCTGACCCAACTGCAGCTCACAGTCTTCCAACTCCCAGAAATGAGGATGCAACCTTTACAGGGACTCTGTCCAGAAGCAAATATTGGAAGCTCAGAAGAGTCTCAAATCATGCCACCTACCTTGAAAATGATGGTCCAGGCCATTGAGTCCAACAGCACTTAAACTGTGTTGAACAGCAATGCTCTGATTGGGCCCGTCAATCAACATCACTAAACAAATAACAGAAACAGAAAGTGCTGGAGAAACTCAGCAGGTCTGACAGGATCTGTGGTGAGAAACTGATAACGTTTCAACTCCAACATGATTCTTCAGAACTGAAGAGGAGTCAGAGCAGAGAGATCTGTTTCTGTTTTAGATTTGTAGCAGCTGCAGTATTTTGCGCCCCCCCCCCCCGAGATTGTCTGATGTTGGTCACATTGCAGTTCGTGGAGCTTGTCTGTAAATCACCTGTTGGGTTTCCTGCATCACAATCCTTCCAAAAGTGCATTGGGAATGTCTTGAGGTTCTAAAAAGGTGATATATAAATGCAACTCTTTTGTTGATTCATGTTCCACGCGACCGAAGACTCTAACACCGTTTGGAGGAGAGTGGATGCGGAAGTCTAAGACAGCATCAGAAAAAGAACAGGACTCCATCTACCTATCCACATGGCTGGTATCTAATACCTTTCTTATTTGCTTAGGTCTGTAACAGTCTAACATGCAAACCACACCTATATGGTGAGCTCCATCGGTGAGGTTAGGGGATAAAGTGTGCATCAGTGTCCTTTGCCTCCTCTCAGTGGTAAATGTTTCTAATTCTGTTGGACTGCTTCTCAAACAGTGTCAGGAACACCCCCCCCCAACCCTCTTCTGCAACTGTGTTGTCACATAAGGCGGAGCCCTCCAGCACCCTGTCCTCCCTACCCAATTGGCAGATGAAACACAGACAGAGTGGGTGAGGCAGACAGGGTAGAGACTATGCTTGCAGTACAGAGGGTGGCTCTCCCATTGCTTCCCAGCCTGACCAGGACCTCTTGCACCAAGAGTGCTGGGAAGTATGCGAGTGAGTAAGAAGAAGTGGCGGAGCCCGGGCGAGACCGAGAAGGGGGGCAGTGTGCGAGAGGAGGTGCCGGAGAGCAGGTCCAGCCGGGGCAAATTCGCCGAGTCCTGGAAGAGGCTGAGTTCAAAGCAAGGTTCGGTGAAACGGTCTGGCCTCCCGTCACAGCAGCAGCAGCAGCAGGTGAGCTGGGCGCGTCAGGAACCAGAGAGAGAGAGAGTGAGAGTGTGTGTGTGTAAATTTGCAAAAGTGAGCCCGTCTTTGTTTAACAAGTCATTGCTTGAAGGGGGAGAGAAACATCAGTGTGACACTGGGATGGATGGAGACAGCTTTGATTTTTTGCAGGCACAATGATTCGTGGAAATTCCTGTGCAGGTTCAAAACACACACCTTCCGTGGCCAGTGCGGTTTTAACCGCGTACTTCGACAATGTCTTGGGTTTTCCGTTAGAAGTGCTGCAAAGTGACTAGGAGAGACGGATCTGTACGGTGAAACAGCCTGTTGCCTAGGGACAATGAGTCGCCTCAAAATCCTGTTGCATGCTCTTTGGAAAACAGAATTCTAGACTTTTCCTTCCGATCTGGAGCCAGCCAAGAATCACAACCACTAACCCTATTTTGTTTTAAATCTGAAAAGTTACGGAAAACTCCAAAAATCGAATAAAGCTGCCGAAAAAGTGCAATTTGTAGACTGACATTCAATCTTTCCCCTGTGAACTGAGGGGCATAAGGTAGAGGTTTCTGAAATGTATTTTGTAAAATCGTATATAATTCTTTTATTTTTAAAAAAATGACCTCTATTTACGGAGCACGAGTGGAATTAGTGACTGATGGGGTATGCTGTGTAAACTTTCTTTAATGGTCAGCCATGTACTGTATGTGTCTTGACTCATAGCAGAGGCAGGGGTTCCAGGGTTGACCAGTAGGGCTGGAGTAACGGTGGGTTTTTCAGGACTTCAATCGCAGGACGTGGTGGTCAGGGCAGTTCCCGTTCATATTTCCCAGCTCCCTGTTTCAGTTGGACGGCATTTGTCTCCCTGCGACGACGGGAGACTTCTTGAACTCACACGGCTAACTTCTAGGGAGGGGGTCTATCTTTTTACGCGTCTCGCTGAAAATCTTATCAAACAAATCTGGCATCACGTTGGTTCCAGGCTGGCCAGGGTTTTTGTCAGGATTCCAGTTTCACATTAAATACAGCTCAGTAGCACTGTGAAGTTGAAGTGCGAGACCACTTGTTGTATTAAGGTTTTATCTTGGATCATGGTTGTGATATTTGGGGAAAAGAAAGAAGAAATCTAACTACAGAGAGATTTGTGTTGACCCCTCTGACCTCTCAGGTGGTTGTAAAGGAGGGTCAGGAGACTTCTTGTCTGGCCAACTGTTCTCCCTTGAACCAAACCTTTTTGAAGGCAGGGTCATATGTGCTTAGTTGCTCCTTGCCAGAGCTTGCTGTGAGCAAGTTGATTATCTCACTCCTTTACAGCTGGGGACTCCAGTTCAAAAGTGATTCACTGCTTGGTAGGAGCCAGGTTGTGATGATGTATCTTTTAATTGCAGCGCTGGAAAATGAGCAAAAATTGATCAGTGAATTGAGAACAAGTTGCGCTGTAGAATTCTTAAAGCACGCAAAGAGGCCTTTTGACCCATCCTGTCCATGCAAGCCATCTCTTCTAATCCCAGTTTCCAGCACTTGGCCCATAGCTATAACATTTCAAGTGTTTCACTAAGTACTTTGCAAGTCTCTTGAAGATTCCTGCCTCTGCTACCCTTTTCCAGGTACCCACAACCTTCTTGATGAAACAGATCTCTTCCAAATCTCCTGCTCCTTACTTTAAGATGGTAAAAACAATGACTGCAGACGCTGGAAACCAAATTCTGGATTAGTGGTGCTGGAAGAGCACAGCAGTTCAGGCAGTATACAAGGAGCAGTAAAGTCGATGTTTCAGGCAAAAGCCCTTCATCAGGAATTCCTGATGAAGGGCTTTTGTCCGAAACGTCGATTTTACTGCTCCTCAGATGCTGCCTGAACTGCTGTGCTTTTGCAGCGTCACTAATCCAGATGCTCCTTACTTTAAAACTGCCTTAATAATTCCGTGGCTATTAACTTTTCTACTAAGGGGAAATAATCCACCCTACCTATGCCCCCTCAGAAGTTTGTAACCTCAGTCAGCCCCACCCCCACAAACCCCCAATCCTCAATCCTTCTCTGCTCTAAGGAAAATAATCCCAGCCCAAACTTGTCTCGTCATAACTGGATCAGTGCAGCACAGGCAACAACCTGCTGAATCTCATCTGCACCCTCTTTCGTGCAGCATGCCCTTCTTATGATGTGGTGACCAGACTGCACACAGTGCTCCAGTTATGACCTCAGTAACAAAGTATACAGCTTCATCATAACCTCCCTGTTTTGAATTTAATGCCTTGACTAATATGGGCAAATATCCCAAATGCCTTCTTTCCACCTTTCTTTCTGCTGGTCCTGACTTCATTGGTCCATGGATATGCACATCAAGGTCCTTCTGATCATATTTACCTTCTAGAGTCCGATCATTCAATGTATACTCCCTTACCTCGTTAGTCCTCCCAAAATGCATCACCTCACACTTTTCAGAATTAAATTCCATTTGCCCTGCTCAGCTCATCTGATCAGTCCTTTAATACCATCCTATAGTCTGAGGCTTACTTCCTGACAATTTATCTAATCACCAACTTCTGTGACATCTTCTACATTCATAACCAGATCATTAGTGTATGCATGTCATTTGAAAATAAGTACTGTTAAAACCAACCCGTGGGGAATTCCATGATGTACCTTCCTCAGATAATCATTTGAATTTGGAGTAGCAGTAAGTCATTTGGCTCCTTGAGACATAACTCCACAATCCTGTATATGCCTGATGAACATTGACTTCCTTGTTGGTTAGGGAGAATCTATCTACCTGTGCCTTAAACATGTTACAATGATCCTTGTCTCCCTGCTGTCTTGAAAAGTGGGTTTCAAAGACTCACTCCCTTTGAGCCAAAATAAAAATCCTTCTCATCTCCATTTTAAATGTAAGACCATGTAAGTCTAGGAGTTGGAGAAAGTCTTCTATTACAGAAAAAAATCAGTTTAATTCAATTTTTAAAATGAATAATAAAAGGCAGTTAAATTTAGGTTTTGGAATCGTTCCACTCCGGGTCAGATATTTCCATGCCTTTTTCCACACTTGTGTGTTTTCTGTGGGGGCCTAAGGTATAACCCCAACCCCATGGGCAATGTTAAGCTAATGCATTTAAAAAGAATTTCTAGCTCATTCGATGTACTTCTTAACAAAGTTTGAGAGAAGATTTGTAGCTCGGGTGCTCGTTGTTGTGGTTCTGTTCGCCGAGCTGGGAATTTGTGTTGCACATGTTTCGTCCCCTGTCTAGGTGACATCCTCAGTGCTTGGGAGCCTCCTGTGAAGCGCTTCTGTGATCTTTCCTCCGGCATTTGTAGTGGTTTGAATCTGCCGCTTCTGGTTGTCAATTCCAGCTGTCCGCTGCAGTGGCCGGTATATTGTGTCCAGGTCGATGTGCTTATTGATTGAATCTGTGGATGAATGCCATGCCTCTAGGAATTCCCTGGCTGTTCTCTGTTTGGCTTGTCCTATGATAGTAGTGTTGTCCCAGTTGAACTCATGTTGCTTGTCATCTGCGTGTGTGGCTACTAAGGATAGCTGGTCGTGTCGTTTCGTGGCTAGTTGGTGTTCCATGAACAGGGGACGAAATGTCTACAACACAGATTCCCAGCTCGGCGAACAGAACCACAACAACTTCTTAACAAAGATTTTCAAATAAAAGTAAAGGCAAAAGCAAAAAGCACTAGTTAGGTTTGCCTAAGAGCAAATCAATCAGACATGACTTTCCCAAAATGTTTAGCAACAGCCACAATCTCTATTCCAAACCCACTGTTTCTCAATTTGCAATGTCACATAGAAACAGGAGGAGGCCATTCAGCCCCTCGAGTCTGTCTTGCTGTTCGATGGAATCTTGGTGGAATTGACATCGAACTCCCAAACCCACCTTTGTTCCAATATCTCTTGACAGTTTTTGGATCACACAATTTCTGTTGCTCTGATTTTCAGTTAGCAAACAACCTAGCCATATTTGCAAGAAAGTTCCAAACCTCTGTCATCCTTTGTGCAGTGTTTCCTAATTTTACTCCTGGAAAGTGTTTCTCTGATTTTTAGACTTTTCTCCCAGTCCAAGACTTTTCAACCAATGGAAATAGTTTCTCAGTATCTGCCCATTCCTTTTCCTTTAATATCGTGGAAATGTTCATCAAATCACCCCATAACCTTCAAAATTTAAGGGGCTGAAGCCGTGATTTATGTAATCTGCTCTCACAATGCCATGTTGGAGTCAATCATCCCAGTAAATTTATGCTGCAGTCTTTCCAAGGCTATGATATATTTTTTAAGGTATGGTGCCAGAACTAGTGAGTCCAAAAGCAGCCCAACTGCATCAAAATGTATAGAGACAAACACACTCTACCCCACCCAAGTACTTCTAATATTCTTTTTCTCCTCTCAGATGCCCCACACTTATTTCAGCCTGACACTCTTTAATTCCTTCTATTGCAGTCCGTCGAGGTTAAGCTGTGAATCCTCCTCTTCAGTTTCAAATTGCATTCCTCCATTCTTTGATTCGTGCTGCTCTCTGCTTCATTTTCAGAGACATCCTTATCCTTATTCAACACCACTTCTGGTTCACTCTCCGTAGAGCTTGGTTTGACTTCATTTCCTTTCCTGCTTTCTCTCTACAAAGTACTGCTCAAGGGGATCTATCATGAAGATTCTGCTCTGGAGGTATCTGCCTCCCTCCTTCACAAAGATGGCTTGGCATTTTCCATTCTTTACTGGATTAGTGGTGCTGGAAGAGCACAGCAGTTCAGGCAGCATCCAACGAGCAGTGAAATCGACGTTTCGGGCAAAAGCCCTTCATCAGGAATGAAGGTCTTTTGCCCGAAACGTCGATTTCACTGCTCGTTGGATGCTGCCTGAACTGCTGTGCTCTTCCAGCACCACTAATCCAGTATTTGGTTTTCAGCATCTGCAGTCATTGTTTTTACCATTTTCCATTCTTTGCCATTCTGACTTCCATCCTCAGCACAAACCCCTCCCCTCCTCCACTCAGCCCTTCACCAAAACCCCAGTCTCTGCTTCAGTTTAAGCCTCAGAAATTACTTATGTCAGTTTTTATCCTTTTCCCACACACGTCTCTCAGTCTCTTATCAGCCAGTGTTTAATATGATACTTAAAGGGGGAATGTATATCATGTGCCTGACTTTATTATGGGCTTTGATTTATCTGCATGGCCCTCATACTTTGTGTTGGCTACTAGACTCCATTCTATGCTGCTTCTCTCAGGGAAGACTGAGAAGATTTGATGGGTGAGGAAGACAAGGTGAAGGCAGAATGATCGAGAGACTTGCATTTATACCACATCTTCCATGAAATCCCATTTACACCCATGAACAGCTAGTTGAAGAGTAGTTAAGTTACAATGGAGGAAACGCACCAGCCAATTTGCACATAGCAGCATTCTGTAAACAGCAAAGTGATGATGACTAGATTATCTGTTTTTTTTCCAGTTGGGGGATAAATATTGGCCCAGATCACCAGGGAGATCTTTTCTCTGCTTTTCTTCAAAATAGTGCTATTTGAGCTTTCATGTTCATCTGGCACATAACACCCCTAACAGTGCAGCATTCCTTCCATACAGGTCTCCAGCATTAATGTAGCTTTGGTGTTCAAATTTCCAGACTTAAACCCACAGCGAACTAACTTGGAGGCTAGTGGGATACCCATTGAGCTCACTGCTGACATGGGAGGAGTTTCCAACTCTTTTCCTCACATCTGTCGGATGATGCTGTAGACTTTGGCTCAGATGCTACACTTTAATCCATGTCCTTGATCCTATTTTGTCTTGTATCCTGGCCTATCAATGTTCACTTTATTTCATATGCCAAACTCTGAGGTATACCTGTCCCTCATGACATACCCGCCCTAGCCCCAACCCATGATGTACTCTCTACTCTATGTACTCAAAACCCAACTATGCAGTTGGAAGCACTACCACACAGCATCACGTTTACTGTCACCCCCCCCTCATATCCCTTCTCAACTCATTGGGTTTGATTGTTCTTTGTCATCCCGAATACAGTGACTGGTGGAGCAGGTGGTGGTTTGCTGTTCTTGGCCAAATGCTTTGATTCTGACAATCAACAGCAATTTGAAAAAAAAACCTCTTTTCTTCCCAACTCTCAATCTTCCTCCTTTCTGTATGATTCAGATGGCACCTGCTGCCTGTCGTCAGTGTAATTTTAATTATCATTGAAAAATAAATATGATCCATCAATACACACAAACCAAAACTGTTGTCCAGGGATGATTCTGTCTGTAAATTATAAACTCATCCTAACCATGATTCTGCTACAAAGTAAAATACAAATTGGAAATCTTTTCTCTGTGCCATGAACATTAGTGACTACAATAGAACATACAGGAGCAGAAGAAGGTATTTGAGCCCCTTGGGCCTCAATGGCTACTTTGTACCTTACTTGTGTTTATCCGTAGTGGATTTTTATTTATTAACACCCTTGACTCACAAAAATCTATCTGCTTTTGAATTTTTAACTGATTCCCAGCCTCAACAGCTTTTAGAGGGGTAGAGTATTCCAAGTTCACACTTCCCCATTGCATGTTGATGTACTTCCTGACATCACCCCTGAATCACCATGCTCTCATGACAAGGTTGCATTTTCCTGAAAAGAGAAACAAAATGCTTATGCTTTTGTCCTGAAACGTGCAAAATGAAAAGCCAGAATGCCAAATTTCTAAAACTCACAACAGGAGAAAAGGGTACTGATATTTTTGCAAGTTGGCTGTGATTGATTAACATGTTGTCATAGAGAAAAACAGTGTACACACAGGAAACAACCCCCCACCCCAGTCCCCAGGTAACTTAAAATAGGTGCAAGACTTGAACATATTCCAAAATCGTGCCAAGTTCTAGGTATTAGCCTCTTCTTCTTGACTCGCTCCATCATAGTTTCTCTTCATTCACCCGCTCAACTCCATTATCCATCTTTAGTGCTTCAACTAGACCATTCCTCGATCATCAATACAATAAGGAAATGCAAGTGTAGTGTATGCAACTTCTCCTTATATTTTAATCCATTTAGCTTTGGTTGTGCTCTGGTGTATTTGTAGTAACCTAATTTTATTCAATTAACAATATAAAATTCTTAGCTGGACAATCAGTAGCTCGAAGACCAATTATACTTTTCTCCTTAACACTTCTTCAGAGGCAGAAATTGTAACCCAGCTTCCTTTTTAAAATATTGCCTGCTGTGTAATTGATCTGTAGAGGGTGACGATTATAAGAGAGACTGGGCAGAAAACTAGTTAAGAAGTTACAGGTGTGCCACTCGCTGCTATGTACTTGGAGAGCATGAAGAGTAAAAAGTTGAGATAAACAACTGAGGCAAGAAAGCAATGCTAACCTTTTGTTAACCACAGATTTGGCCTTAGCTGAAGAGTATGTCTAATTTTGACCATCATAGTTTAGGTTCGATGTCAAGGCATAAAGACAGGATACGGAGGCATTTGATGAATGGTACCAGGGATGAAAGACTTGGAACTACTGGAGAAACTGATATTGTTCATTTTGAAAAGAGATTAATGAGTACATTCAAAATCATGATAGATCTTCGTCATATAGTTGAGGAGAAACAGTTTCCAATGGCAAGAGGTTTGGGCACAACTTTTAGTAAAATGGCGATGGAGTAGGGCTACTGAGCCCAGGACGCATCCACTCCTTCTGCTTTTCTTTTTGTTTCTTTTCTCTTTTTTTTCCTCTCTCTTGTTTTTTGTCCCTTTTTGCTTTATTTACCTCTTGTTAAAGAGCTAGGTCACAATGATGGCATTGGCAGTGAATGGGCACAGCGCAGACTCGTGGTGACAGAGTTGGAGAGAATTTGGGTTCCAGTTGGCTTCTGCAAAAATTAGAAGACCCTATTGCTGGCTCACGGCTGCTGCGGTGGAGGTGGGTTTGTGTTCCTGGCAGTGTCTGCAACCCGCGCAGATTCATGTGCCCAGTATGAGACTTGGTGGCATGGGCCAGCTGCAGCATTGATGAGGTGGGCACAAAGCAGGCTCGCGACGGCAGCGGAGTAGAGTTTGGGCCAGGGCAGTACCTTGTGGGATCGATGGCTTCGGTGGAGGCAAGATGGCGCCAAAGAGTGGCGACTTTAAATCCAGCGACTCATGCCTGGTCAATAGGCCCACGTCCCATAATGGAGCATTTAACAAGAAGGGCTGTAAAGTTGAACACTTTTTATTTACTTATTTAATTTTATACCTTTTATATTCTATGTTTTGGTTTTATTTTTCTACATTTTAAGATAGTGCAGGTGAATGGCGATACTATACAATAGTTTTCACTGTATTTTGTAACAACATACACCTGACAATAAATAAATAAAATAAAATCAGAATACTCTGATCTGTGATTATTCGCAAAAGAGCCAAAGGGGAAATGAGGAGAATGTTTGTTTTACACAGGGTCAACCTGCTCTGTAATGTCTGGCTCAATAGGCGATAGAAGCAGATCCAATAGTAATTGTCAAAAAGGAATTGAATAAATATTAAAAGATGGCAAAAAAGATATGCAGGGCTATGCGGAAACAGAAGAATAGAGGGATGGTACTCGTGATGGGTTTGGGGTGATTAATTGGACTAACTAAACAAAATAGACTCCTGTTTACGGTGATTCTAATCAAATATAATCACTGGTGCTATCACATTCAGCAAACATCGAGCTTCACTGTTATTCAATAGGATATTTAGCATCATGTTAGCAGAAAGCTGTTCAGAAGTCTGTTTGAAATTCCTTGCCCCTCATCATGGCTGTTCAAATTTCTAAATAATACTGAGTCTAAAGAGCAATAGCTAGATTGGTATCCTCCTACTCTATTCCTGAACTTACTGCCTCCTCAGTGGTATAGCTGAGAATTCATCAGCAGTCTGCCTGTACCATAACTGATCAACTGAAGAGCTAAAGTGGTCAGTATGACCAGGCTGGTTCTCTTTTCTCTCTTTTGGTTACATCACAGCTGAGGCCTCTTCTGCCCTCATTCAACAGCCACATGTAATGTGCACAGACTTAAAATAGAATGACCAGCACTGAAATAGGCCGTTTGGCACAACTGGCTTTTGCCAGTCTTTATCTTCCACATAAGGCTCCACCATTCTTCACCTCATCCAATCAACATATTCTTGTATTTCTTTCTCCCTCATATATCCATGTAACCTTTTCTATAATTCATCTATACCATTAACTTTGACATTCGCCTTAGGTGGCTGGTTCCAGATTGTCTTCACTCTGGGTAAGACAAAGTTTCTCTTGAAATTCTCCTTGGATGTATTTAGGGACTCTCTTATAATTATGGCCCTGGGTTTTGGTTCCCCCCACCAAGTTGGAATGTCTTCTATGTGTCTTCCTTTTGTGAAACCCTTCATAAATCTAAAGATCTCTAACAGGCCTCTGCATTCTCTTCTTCTACAGAAAATCACCCCTGTTGAAACTTGGCTCTGCTTTTGTCATTTTTGTAAAACCTTTATATTGGATCTTCAGTTAGTGCCTCTATATCCTCTCTATAACATGGAGACAAGAATAATGTAATGTAGTTCAGATATGGTCTTAACTGAATAATAGTCAATAGCATACCCTAATCGATTATTTACTCTATCTAGGCCAAAGTACCTCGTTCTTGATTTTCCCCTACCCCTGATCCCAGTAAGCTTGACAGAACAACAAAAATTATGAATTGAACCTGGAAATTGCTACTGTAGACAACTGAGGACCTGTTTAGCTGCAGTTAAACCATTTGCAATTAAACCATTGACTATCTACCCTCTGTTTATTCTCATTAGTTGGATATATTTCACTGTGGGCTGGTTGCAAGATTCACAGTTCACATAACAGGAATTGCATTGTGCTGTCATCAAATGACAGCCTGTGCCACTTTCTACAGTGTTTTGCCTTGCTACAAGGTTATTAGTTCATCTCCCACTCCAAGACTTGAGAACAAAATTGAAAGCAAGTACTCCAGTACAGAATGGAGGAAATCTGCACTTTCGGGTCTTTTGGAAGGCCCTAAACAGAGCTGCCTTTTGCCACTGTGTGAATGCAAAAGCTCCCATGTTATTGTTTGGAAGAGACAAGGTTTCGTCTTGTATTAAGGTAGACATAGAGAAGATACTTCTACTTGTGGAGGAGACCAAAATCAGAGCCAATGTTTTGTCCCTCAAACAGCATGTCAATAGTAGATTATCTGCTTGTTAACACATTATTCTTTTTTTGACATATTGTGAGCCAATTGCCTGCTGCGTTTCTGACATTACAACAGTACCTTCACTTCTAAAGTGTTTCATTGGCTTCAAAATGCTTTGGAGCCTCCTGTGGGTGTGTACAAGGTGCTATATAAAGGCAAGTCTTTTACTCTATCGTGAGAACATCATTGAGTTCATGCAGTCATTTCCTTTGTTTTGTTTTATAGTTATAATGTAAAGTCTGCAGTAAGCTAGAATGTATAACTGTGCATGAAGCCACATTCTAAAACAGATGTTCAATTACAATTGCAATTACATGATCATAATAAGGACATAGGGTTAGGAAAAAAGGCACAGAAAGAGATTTGCAAGGATACTGCTAGAATTGACTGATATAGAACATAGAAAAATACAGCGCAGTACAGGCCCTTTGGCCCTCGATGTTGCACCGATCCAAGCCCACCTAACCTACACTAGCCCACTATCCTCCATATGCCTATCCAATGCCCGTTTAAATGCCCATAAAGAGGGAGAGTCCACCACTGTTACTGGCAGGGCATTCCATGAGCTCACGACTCGCTGAGTAAAGAATCTACCCCTAACATCTGTCCTATACCTACCACCCCTTAATTTAAAGCTATGCCCTCTCGTAATAGCTGACTCCATACGTGGAAAAAGGTTCTCATGGTCAACCCTATCTAAACCCCTAATCATCTTGTACACCTCTAGCAAGTCACCCCTAAACCTTCTTTTCTCCAATGAAAACAGCCCCAAGTGCCTCAGCCTTTCCTCATACGATCTTCCTACCATACCAGGCAACATCCTGGTAAACCTCCTCTGCACCCGTTCTAGTGCCTCCACATCCTTCCTATAGTATGGCGACCAAAACTGTACACAATATTCCAGATGCGGCCGCACCAGAGTCTTATACAACTGCAACATGACCTCAGGACTCCGGAACTCAATTCTTCTACCAATAAAAGCCAGTACGCCATATGCCTTCTTCACTGCACTATTTACCTGGGTGGCAACTTTCAGAGATCTGTGTACATGGACACCAAGATCCCTCTGCTCATCCACACTACCAAGTATCCGACCATTAGCCCAGTACCCCATCTTCTTGTTACTCTTACCAAAGTGAATCACTTCACACTTACCTACATTGAACTCCATTTGCCACCTTTCTGCCCAGCTCTGCAGCTTATCTATATCCCGCTGTAACCTGCCACATCCTTCCTCACTGTCAACAACTCCACTGACTTTCGTATCATCTGCAAACTTGCTCACCCAACCTTCTAGCCCCTCCTCCAGGTCATTTATAAAAATGACAAACAGCAATGGTCCCAAAACAGATCCTTGCGGAACACCACTAGTAACTGCACTCCAAGATGAACCTTTACCATCAACTACTACCCTCTGTCTTCTTTCAGCCAGCCAATTCCTAATCCAACTTACCCTCAATGCCATACCTCCGTATTTTTTGCAGTAGCCTACCATGGGGAACCTTATCAAACGCCTTACTAAAATCATATACACCACATCTACCGCTTTACCCTCGTCCACCTCCTTAGTCACCTTGTCAAAGAATTCAATAAGGTTTGTGAGGCATGACCTGCCCTTCACAAAACCATGCTGACTATCCTTGATCACATTATTCCTATCCAGATGTTCATAAATCCTATCCCTTACAATTCTCTCTAATACTTTGCCCACAACAGAAGTGAGACTCACTAGCCTATAGTTACTAGGGTTATCCCTACTCCCCTTCTTGAACAAGGGAACCACATTTACTATCCTCCAGTCTTCTGGCACTATTCCTGTAGACAACGAGGACATAAAAATCAAGGCCAATGGCTCTGCAATCTCCTCTCTTGCTTCCCAGAGAATCCTAGGATAAATGCTATCAGGCCCAGGGGACTTATCTATTTTCACCCTTTCCAGAATTTCCAACACCTCTTCCCTACATACCTCAAAGCCATCCATTCTAATTAATTGTGACTCAATATTCACATCGGCAACAATGTCCTGTTCCTGAGTGAATACTGATGAAAAGTATTCATTCAGTGTCTCCCCAATCTCTTCAGCCTCTACACGCAACTTCCCACTACTATCCTTGACTGGACCTATTCCTACCCTAGTCATTCTTTTATTCCTAACATACCAATAGAAAGCCTTTGGGTTTTCCCTAATCCTACCAACCAAGGACTTTTCATGTCCCCTCCTTGCTGCTCTTAGCTCTCTCTTTAGATCCTTCCTGGCTACCTTATAACTCTCAATCGCCCCAATTGAACCTTCACGCCTCACCTTTACATAGGCCGCCCTCTTCCCTTTAACAAGGGATTCCAATTCCTTATTAAACCACAGCTCCCTCACACGCCCCTTTCCTCCCTGCCTAACAGGTACAAATATACAGATATATTTCATAGTAAATGTTGAACAAGCTATGAATCATTTCTCTAGCAAGGGTGAAAATGCAGAGGACATGGAGGCAGCCTGACAACATGGACCTGTTAGGCCAAGTAGCCTGTTTCTGTGCTGTATATTTTATGCTCATCTAAAATAGAAATTTAATAAGAGCATTTCATTGAAGTCTTGTGATTTGATTTAAATGTTACGATTGCATAGCACAGATTTCCTTTTGATGTTGCCAGTCCATGTAGGCATCATTCATGACATCATTACCTTAACCCATGGAGGGAATCTATTTAGATGTCACTGAACAATATTGAGATAGATTCCTGAAAGATGATCCTGCTTAGAAAGGATTCCTGAGGCAGACAGAGCTACTAATACTTTCCTCTTGAAGATAGTTGTTTTTAAGAATCAATTAGGGAGTTATTCAATTAATCCCACTTGCCCTACTCTTGACCTATAGCCATGCAGCTTTCCCATTGCAGTATTTACCTAATTCCTTTTTGAAAATTCCTATTGAGCCTGCTTCCTTCATCCTTTTGGGCAAAGTGTTCCAAATCAGCATAACTCCTTGTGGGGAAAAAAAGAACTCCTGTGTTACTTTTATATTGCATCTGTGTCTATTGGTTATGGGCCGTCCTGCTGGTGGAAGTAATTTCTTCTTTAATTTACTCCATCAAAACTGTTCATACATTTGAACATTTGTTAAATTTTCCCTTAACATTCTCTGCTCAAAGGAAACCATTGGACTACCAACGATTTCTATCCATGTGCAAAGACTAAGTGAATTTCACTGCATTTGGCATCATGCATGCAAACAGTTAACCCTCATGAAGAAAGCAACCCCTTATTAATGAATAAATCAAAAGCAATACAGGCTGCTCCATATGTCTCTATGGGGAGTCTTCACAGCACAGTTACCACAACCGGTATACCTTAGTGTGCAGAAGGAGAGTGCTTTATTTAACTCAGAATCCTAGTTGAAGGGACAAGAAACAGGTGCTACACAAGAACAACTTGCTTTTATATAACACCATTAATGTAATAGAAATCTCCAAGTGGCTTTTCGGCAAAACCTGATCTGGACCAATTTGGAAGATATTAGGACAGTTGGACGAAATCTTAGTCAGAGAGCTAGGTTTTAAGGAGTGTCTCAAATGCAAATAATTTCAAGGACAGAATTCCAGAATTGACAATTCAGACAGGTGAATACATGGTTATCAATGGTGGTGTAAATAAATTGGTGAGGGTGGGGGGGAGCTAGGGTTTGCGGATTCATAAGTGACCAAACCTGAAGGACAGGAGAGATTTGAAGAGTTGTAGGGCTGATTAGAGTTCGAACACTGAGGAGGGACAATGCCAGGAATAAGAACTTTAGAGTTAACTTTTACCTGACTTGAAGTAATTAGCGAACAGAAGATTGTCCACATATCCAATTGATGAGCACTCAGCAAGGTTCCATGTATGGACCCCAACCGTGAAGATACTTTCATCCTCTCGCCAGATTCATTCGTTGGAGTGATGATGATGATTCTGTCCATGGCTTGTCCAATGTGTGCTTTAATTGTCAGTCAGGGCCTGTGTCTCAATCAGCCTCCACGTCTTCAGCAACAAAGTGACTGAACTGGACGTATCACGTTCAATGTTAGAAATTACCAAATACTATAACCTCCTTTTAATCAGTGGTGGTACTCTTTTCTCTGAATCAGATGTTTAGGATCTGGAGTGGGCTGCCTCAGTGTATGGCTGGAGGCAGATTGAGACACGACTTTTGAGAAAAAGGAATGGTTCATTATTTAAAAATAATTGAAAGGTTATGGTGAAAGAGTAGGAGTGTGTCCTTACAGAGGACCAACACAAGCAGTGCAGTAACCATTCTATGATTGTTACCGAGCCTCCTGTCACTAGAAACATTTTCTCCTTGTAAACCATTTCAAAACTCTTTCTAATTTCTGATCTGATATTAATGAAATACAATATCCTGGCTAACTAGTCTGTACACATTTCAAAATAACCTCTTCCTTTTGCATTCAGTAGCTTGCTTTAGAGAATGTGATTTCATATTCCATATGATTTCAATATGATTATATATTCAGCTATTATTTTACTACACTGGTAATACACACTTTGCTATTCATTACTGCCGTATCAGCATTAAGTTCCTTGGGTAAATGCACTACACGTGCAAAATATTCTAGATCACAGAGGACTGAAATAAAGACAGAAAATGTTGGAAATTCTCAACAGGTCTGGCTGCATCTGTGGATAGAGAAACAGAACTCCCAGATCAGTGATCTTTCAGGTTCTGCTCTCATCCATTCAGTTCCCAATTGACTTAAGTTGCTGTTGTAGCTAATATGAAGTAATTGACTTTGAATTAGTGAAGCACTGTTAAAGCATGTAATTAATTGTCATCTTTTTCCCCCTACCACTGCCAGTATGGTCTGTTGAAAACGATACATAAGAAGGGGATAAGATTAAACTGGATCCAACTGCTGACTTGGACACACCTGAATTTAACCGTTCCTACTGACACCACTGCCCTCAGTTGTTCAGACACTGCGCAAACTCTGCTTTATCTCTTTCCCTCTTTGATACTTTCCTTAAATCAACTCTGTAACTAATAGTCCACTTGTCCTAATGCGTTCTTTTGTGGTTTTGTATCAAATTGTATTTGCGATGATCCTGTGAAGAATCTTATTAATATTTTGCTAAGTTAAATATAAGTAGTACCTTTAAATACAGGTTGGCGTTTACTACATGCTGATAAAAGTCACATTTGTTTAAAATATGGATATGACCTGATTAGATGAGTAGATGAGGATAAACTGTTCCTGTTAGCAGAAGGATTGAGAGGAAATTTGGTAGAGATTACCAAAAGCACAAGGGGTATTGACGAGTAGATGAGGATTAACTGTTCCTGTTAGCAGAAGGGTGGAGAACTAAAGATTCCAATTAAGGTGATCAGCAAAACATCACGTGAGGAAAATCTTCCTTTTTGTTTTACACAGCATATGTTTAGGATCTGGAACGGGCTGCCTCAGTGGCTGTATATGGCTGTAAGTCTTGACCTTGTGCAGCAGCCACCAAAGGAGATGCCTGATGTTAGCTTTGAATAGCAGTCACAAAAGTTGTCCACTCGCTGTGTTGTGAGAATATAATAAAGGAGACTATTTCTAAGTCTGCAGAAAGTAGAATTACCAGGGGACATACTTCATAAACAGGACAAAATATCATTCACGATGTGACTCACCTCCTGACTCCTCAAAGCTTGTCCACCACTTACAAGGTACAAGCCAGGAGTTTGATGGAGTACTATCCACTTGTCTCGATGAGCGCAGCTCCAACAACACTCAAGCTTGACACCATCCAGGACAAAGCAGCCTGTTTAATTCACACCCTATTCACTTGCTTCAGCACTCAGTTCCTCCATCACTGATGCACAGTGACAGCACTGTGCACTGTTTACAAGGGGCACTGCAGAAAATCAGGAAGGTGTCTTGGACAGTACCTTCCAAACTTGCAATCTTTTACATCGTCAAGAAAAAATACCGAAGATTGCACTCCAAGCGGCAAGTCTTCTGTACTTAGAATTATACTGCTGTCACAATCCTGGGATTCCCGTTCTCTAAAGCATTGTGGGTTACCTATATCATATGGACTGCCACAGTTCAAGAAGCTAGCTCACCATTACCTCATCAAAGGTAGAGTAATGGCATTGGCAATAATAACCACATCCCAACAATGGATTCAGTAACCTGATCTTGATACTAAAAATTGCCTCGCCATTCTTTCTCATCTCCCATGCTCCAGTTTCCTCCCACAGTCCAAAGATGTGCAGATTAGGTGAATTGGCCATGCTAAATTGTGCTTAATGTTCAGGGGTGTGTAGGTTAGGTGCGTTAGTCAGGGAAATGTAGAGTAATAGGGTAGGGGAACGGGTCTGGGTGGGATACAGTTCGGAAGGTCGATGTGGACTTTGTTGGGCCAAATAGAGTCATAGAGATGTACAGCACGGAAACAGACCCTTCGGTCCAACCGATCCATGCTGATCAGATATCCCAACCCAATCTCGTCCCATCTGCCAGCAACTGGCCCATATCCCTCCAAACCCTTCCTATTCATATACCCTTCTACATGCCTTTTAAATGTTGCAATTGTACCAGCCTCCACCACTTCCTCTGGCAGCTCATTCCATACATGTACCACCCTCTGCGTGGAAAAGTTGCCCCTTAGGTCTCTTTTATATCTTTCCCCTCTCACCCTAAACCTATGCCCTCTTGTTCTGGACTCCCCCACACCAGGGAAAAGACTTTGTCTATTTATCCTATCCAAGCCCCTCATAATTTTGTAAACCTCTACAAGGTCACCCCTCAGCCTCGACGCTCCAGGGAAAACAGTCCCAGCCTGTTCAGCCTGTTCAGCCTCTCCCTTTAGCTCAAATCCTCCAACCCTGGCAACATCCTTGTAAATCTTTTCTGAACCCTTTCAAGTTTCATAACATCTTTCCGATAGGAAGGAGACCAGAATTGCATGCAATATTCCAACAGTGGTCTAACGAATGTCTCGTACAGCCACAACATGACGTCCCAACCCCTGTACTCAATACTCTGACCGATACAGGATAACATACCAAACGCCTCCTTCATTATCCTACCTACCTGCGACTCTACTTTCAAGGAGCTATGAATGTGCACTCCAAGGTCTCTTTATTCAGCAACACTCCCTAGGACCTTTATCATTAAGTGTATAAGTCCTGCTAAGATTAAATTGCCTGTTTCCACACTGTAGGGATTCTATGATCCTATGACGGACCCTCTTTCACAACCTCTCTCCTTACCTGAGGCGTGGTGACCCTCAGGCTGAACCACTACAAGTCATTTCTCTCTAATGAGAGAGCAGGGCTATTGTCTGGTAGGATTATAGTGACTTTATGTTTTACCTATGATGTGAATTGCAGTATCTTGACTAGGAGTTTATCTGAATACATCTTTTGGGCCCTCCCATTGAATGTAGGCATGTATTTTCGATACTGCTGAGATTTTGTTTTAGAAGTCAGGATATATCTGTCTCATTCATGTAACAAGTTTTCAGATTGCAAGTACACAAAATATAGAGGATGATTTTATGGTTTCTTTTGTTGAAGCTCCTTTTGTTCATCTGAACACCAAAGAAAATTACTGTGGATGCTGGAAATCTGAGATTAAAAATGTTATGTTGGAAATGTTCAGTAAGATGGGCAGCATCTGTGGAGAGCAATATTTCGAGCCAAGATAACTTCCATCATATTATTTGTTAAAATGAAGTATATTTATTAATAGATTGTTAACCTGCAGGGTTCAACAGTGTTTTATTTTAAAAGCCTGGAATATCAGTGCTGATTCATGGCACTGCAGGAGAGAATGTGGTGATGCTGATTTAAGATACTTCAGCATTATACATGTGTTGAGATTAATGACATTTGTTATTGTTAATAAATCTCGTCTGACAAGCTGTATGAAACAGATCAACGAGGTAAAAACAATGATGAAGGGCTTTTTCCTGAAACGTCGATTTCGAAGCTCCTTGGATGCTGCCTGAACTGCTGTGCTCTTCCAGCACCACTAATCCAGAAACAGATCAAGTTCAATTGTGGATTGATGGGTGCTACTAATTTGCAGGGCAGATTCTGACAAGATGCCCCCTTTAACTAACGTACTTAAATCCATCCGGATATATTTGCATAATCCTGGTATTGAAAGGGAAATCAATCTTGCCCATTGTACCTTGTTTACTATGGGAATGTATGGTTGTCAAGAATTTTAATCTGACTTTAAGAATAGTTTGCCTTCAGCGGAATAGTCAACAGAAAATTATTTTGCTGGGTACTAGCTTCAACATTCAAAACTTATCTATGCCCTCCTGTTCTCTAAATGCCATTTTGAGAACCACGCTACTGCTTAAGTGCATAAAATATGCAGCAAACAATGACCATTTGTCCCATCAAGCTTTTCCCTTCCATGACCACATGCAGTTTTTCCAATTATAAATTCTGCTCAGCTGTTTAACATCACAGCTTTTTGTTTCAAATGCAATCAGTGAGAATGGCACAGTGCAGGTGTTGTGGTGGCAGACTTTTCAAGGATAGACCCAGAGAAGATATTTCCACATTTTGGGGAGACCACAGCTAGAGGTCATCAATGTCAAGCAGTCACCGATAAATCCAATAAGGAATTCAGGAGAAACATTTCTTAAGACGTCGTTATCCAGAAGGTTGTGTGAATGTGGAGCTTGAAATGAATAGAATGGATAATATAAAAGATAGCTCAATAAATGACACAACTGGGACTTGGTACAAGTTAGGATACAGGCAGCACAGTTCATGGAGAGCCTTTATCTGTGAGTTCAGTTATTTCCTTAGGGAATTTTAAAGGTTATTGAAGAGTGATTAAATTGACTGAATTTCTTAAAGAAAGTAAGTGAACCAAGCGAAAAAGATGATCCATGATATTTATGTGCCTTCAAATCTTGGCATATTGCTCCTTCTTCATTGTAATGCTCTTTAATAGCATTGTGTAGAGCAGCAAAGTATTACCTCTTCCAGAGATGTTTTTACAAACTGCTGTCATTTATTTGGTTTGTATTGCATTATCTTTCTCAATACCAAGGCAATATCTGTCAGAGAAGTTAAACATGGCAGTGGATTGAAGGACAAGGCTTATAATGCTGTTAAAACAAACAGTAAGATAGAGGATTAGTCTTACCAGACCATAGGGCTACTCTCTCAGCAGTGAGAGATAACTGGTGGTAGTTTAATGTGCGGATTATCATGCCTCAAGTGATTGGACAGTTTGGGAGGGAGGTAAAAACAATGATTGCAGATGCTGGAAACCAGAGTCTAATTTAGAGTGGTGCTGGAAAAGCACAGCAGTTCAGGCAGCATCCGAGGAGCAGTAAAATCGACTTTTTGGGCAAAAGCCCTTCATCGGGAATACAGGCAGAGAGCCTGAAGGGTGGAGATAAGTGAGAGGAGGGAGAGTCATAGAGACATAAAGATGTATAGCACAAAAACAGACCTTTCGGTCTCATCCATGCCAACCTAGTCCCACCTGCCAGCATCCGGTCCATATCCCTCCAAACCCTTTCTATTCATATACCCATCCAGATGTCTTTCAAATGTTGCAATTGTACCAGCCTCCACCACTTCCTTCATGATAACCTCAGCATGGGCAGGAATCGAACTCTTGCTGTTGGCATCACTCATTATCAGCTGTCTAGCCAAATGGCAACCGTATTGATGTGGTATATGTAGATTTCTAGAAGGCATTTTGATACAGTACGACACAACACTCTTGTACTTATCTAAATATATTTTGAATGTTGTAACTATACCCACATTCACCCATTCCTTTGGAACTTCATTCTACACATGAATCACTCTGTGTTAAATAAAAAAGTTACCTCTCGTGTCTTTTTTAAACCTTTGTCCTTAAAAGTATGCTCCCCTAGTCTTAATATCCCCCACTCTAGGAAACAGACACCTGGTATTCACCTTACCTGTACCTTTCATGATTTTATAAGGTCACCCCTCAACTTCCTACACTCCAGTTTAAAAAAAAGTTCCAGCCTTTCCAGCCTCACCTTATAAGTCAAAGCCTCCATACCAGGCAACATCCTGGTAAATCTCTTCTGAAACCTCTCCAGCTTAATAATGTCCTTCCTATAACAGAACAGTGAATGTTGAGACCAGCTCCACAGCAATGGGTTTAAGGTAAAAGGGAGTAGTTTCAAAGAAATGTGAGAGGCAAGATTTTTACACAGAGGGTGATAAATGCCTGGAATTCCAGAGGAGGTAGTTGAAGCAGATACAAGAGAAATTTTAAGAGGCATCTTGACAGATTCATGAATAGTTATGGAATAGAGGGGTCTGGACTGCCTAGAGGCAAAGGGTCTTTGGTTTAGAAAGTGTCATGTGTCAGCATAAGCTTGAAGGACCTGTTCCTGTACTTAATTGTTCTTTGTTCCATTCAAATGCTGCAAGCCAGGAACTTAGTTTCATACTTCTGCTCTTCCCCAAATGACAACTAGCCCAGAAAGGCAAATTAGCTCGTGGATTCACTAACAGGGACCTGGAGGTGGTGGTGGAATGAAGAGAAGTGCTTTCTCTTACGAGGACAGCCACACCAGCAGATCCGATCAGCCTGGGTGGAGACAGCAGCCTACTCCACTGCAAGGAGAAGATGATCCCATGATCTCAACCACTAATGACTTCATCAAAGCATACAGATGGGCTCTGGAGCATTGAGCAGATCTGACAGAGGCAGTCAATAGCTGGCTTGATGGGTTTTCAGTGCCATGCTGCCTCTGGCATGCAAGCAGGCTGGTTATCCCCATTGAGATCCAGGGCCAGCACGCTCTGTGGATGTATGCACAGACCTATACTCCATTACTTTAGCTATGGGCGCTCAGCATTGTGGCAAGGCAGGATAATGAGGGAGGTAAAATTCCTACTTGGATGCTGCCTGAACTGCTGTGCTCTTCCAGCACCACTAATCCAGGATAATGAGGGACCATAACTTCACTCCTGGTGCCCCCTCCTCTAAATCGTGCCAAACGAACCTAGAGAGAGGGGATGCCACCCACAGTAACTTATAAACGACCTTTCAATAGACATTAGCATTGCCCAGCCCCTCCACCTCCCTGCCCCCAAGCCCCCCACTTTGTCTGTAATGCTGAACCCTGCAGATATCCAAGTGAGGAGGGTGAGCCTGCATCTGCACCGGATTTTCTCAGCAGGCCAAGGCCCTCTGGGTTTACTTGGCCCACAAATTACCAGCGCAGTCTTCCCAACTAACAGGGCCAACTCTAGGAAAACCAAAAGAACGGTGGATGCTGGCAATTAGAAACAAGAAGAGAAATTGCTGGAAAAGCTCAGCCGGTCTAGCAGCATCTGTGGAGAGAAATCAGAGTTGATGTTTCAACTAGTTGAGAAATTTGTCTGAAGCCAAGGCGCATCTCTCTGGTGAATGTTGGTCCTGTCCCATTAAAGAATCCCATTCATGTCATCTAGATCATTGAGTATCAATAAGCCATTATTGCTTGTAGACATCACAGCTTAGTCCAAAGCTGTTGATCTGTACAATCAACATGCATACTTTGCTATCCCTGTCACTGCTGTAATCAATACTGACTGATAAGGTAATTCAGTATAGGCCGGGGATCGAAGTAGTTGGCTTTGTGGCTTGTGTGTGAGCCCTATCCATTGGCAGGTGGGACTAGATTGGGTTGGGATATCTAGTCGGCTTGGACAGGTTGGACCGAAGGGTCTGTTTCCATGCTGTACATCTCTATGACTCTGTGACTCTACTGTGACCCTTCTTCAGAACTTCGCAGCCAACAGGGCCAATTCTATCATAACGCACTTCAGTGTGGTGCAAGGGAAAAGAAGGAGGAAGCCATTGAGGGCTCAATGGTGATACTTCATCGTCACTGATCTTAGACATTTGTAAATGTATGCTCACTTTCTGTCTTATAGTATCTGCTGAAGTCACTTGATGTCAGCTAAAGCCATGACTATTGAACATATCATAGAATCCCTACAGTGTGGAAGCAGGCCATTTGGCCCATCGTGTCCACACCAACCCTCCAAAGAGCATGTCTCCTACCCACCCTCCTACCTATCCCTGTAACCCTGCATTTCCCTGTGGCCAATCCACCTAACCTGCGCTTCATTGGACTGTGGAGGAAACTGGAGTAGCCTCTTCAGACATTTCAAGGATGATTGATGTTTTCAAAGTCAAGCATTGCTTCTCTCTCTCTCTCTCTCTCTCTCTCTCTCTCTCTCTCTCTCTCTCTCTCTCTCTCTCTCCCTCCCTCTCTCCCCCTAGCAACTGACTGGTTAACTGGAGGTAGCCTCCAATGACGCAGACAGAATCTCAGAATTGTTGTAGCGGAGAAGGAGGCTATTTGGTACATTGTGCCTTCACCAGACTCCTGCACTTTCCCCATATTCCTGCACATTATTTCTAGCCAAATAATTATCTATTGACCTTTTGAATGTCTCTGTTTTAGATTACTTACAGTGTGGAAACAGGCCTTTCGGCCCAACAAGTCCACACCGCCCCGCCGAAGTGCAGCCCACCCAGACCCCTACATTTACCCCTGCACCTAACACTACAGGCAATTTAGCATGGCCAATTAACCTGACCTGCACATTTTTGGACTGTGGGAGGAAACCGGAGCACCCGGAGGAAACCCACACAGACACAGGGAGGATGTGCAAACTCCACACAGTCAGTCGCCTGAGGCGGGAATTGAACCTGGGTCTCTGGCGCTGTGAGGCAGCATGTGGGTGGCACTACATGTGGGTGGCACGGTGGCACAGTGGTTAGCACTGCTGCCTCACAGCGCCTGAGACCCGGGTTCAATTCCCGCCTCAGGCGACTGACTGTGTGGAGTTTGCACATTCTCCCCGTGTCTGTGTGGGTTTCCTCCGGGTGCTCTGGTTTCCTCCCACAGTCCAAAGATGTGCAGGTCAGGTGAATTGGCCATGCTAAGTTGCCCGTAGTGTTAGGTAAGGGGTAAATGTAGGGGTATGGGTGGGTTGCGCTTCAGCGGGGCAGTGTGGACTTCTTGGGCCGAAGGGCCTGTTTCCACACTGTAAGTAATCTAATCTCCATATCCAGGTGGTACAATCCAGAAACAAACTACACAGTTTGTGAAAAAGTTTATTTTCTCACATCACTCTTGATTCTTTTGCATGTTGCTTTCAATTCATGCCCTCTCACTCGATTTTCTTTAGAGCAGGAACAGTTTCTGCTCAATCCTCCATTCAGCCTGCTCAAGGTTTTGAAACCTTCAATCAAATCTCCCCTCAGCTGATTCTGTCTGAACAGAACAGTCCTAAATTTTTAATCTCTCATCACACCTGAAGTTTCTCATCCCTCAAATCATTCTTGTAAATTCTGTACTCTCTCCAATGCATTCACATCTTTCCTATTATTTGACACCCACAACTGTACACAATACTCCAGCTTGAGTCTAAGAAGTATCTTGTAAGAGTTTAACATTATCTCCTATCTCTTGCACTCTGTGCCCCTATTCATAAAGCCAAGAGCACTATATGTTTTATTAAATACTCTGTCCACTTGTCCTGTCACATTCCATGATCTGTGTACATATACACTCAAATCCCTCTGCTCCTGCATCCCCTGTTGTACCACCTGTTTTATATTGTCTTTAAGTGTTCTTCTGTCCAAAGTGCACAACCATGCATTTCTTTGTATTGAACTTTATCTGCCCTTTTAGCCACTTATTAATGTCTTTTTGGAATTCCACACTGACTTTCTCACAGATTACAATTCTTCCATGTTTTGTGTCATCTGCAAACTTTTCAATTATCCCCTGTACACCAAGATCCAGATCATTCATTTACATCTGGAAAAGCAAGGGTCCCAATTCCAACCCCTGGGGAACTCCACTGTAAACCCTCTTCCAGTTGTGAAAACATCCATTGACCATTTCTCTCTGCTTCCTATCGGTCATCCAATTTTGTATCCATATTGCTACTGTCCCTCTTATACTACGACTTATAACTTTCTTCACAGGTCTGTTGTATGGTGCTGTGCCAAACACTTCTGAGAATCTATGTGTACCATATCAATAGCATTATCCCCTTTTGAGCCTGGAGTTAAACTCATTTTCTTCTTTAAAATTTGTGCTGACTCTTTATAATCAACTCACCTTTTTCCAAGTGATTAATAATTCGATCCCAATTAATTATTTCTAGAAGTTACTTCACCATCAAGTTTAAACTGACCAGTCTATAATTGCCGGGAATGTCCATATAACCTTTCTTGAACAAGGCTGTAATGTTTACGATCTTCTAGTTTTCTGGCACCTCTCCTGAGTCCAGGGAAGACCGAAAGATTACAGCCAGTGTCCCCACAATTTCTTCACCCTCAATCTTCAAAATCCTCAGATGCATCTCATCCGGTCCCAGTGTCTTGTCAATGTTAAGCGACAACAATCCATCCCAAACGTCTTGCTTATTAATCTTCAACCCTTCCTGTGGCAGAGTTTCCCCCTTTTTAACCATGGCCTGGGGAACTGCATCCTCATTTGTAAAGGCACATGCAAAGTATCCATTTAGCATTCTGCTTCACTGTGTAAATCACCTTTTGCATCTTTGATCAGTCCTACAAGACCCGTTAAGACCCTTGTGTAATAATTGTAAAGAGGTCAACCAGGTTGACCTGATAGAATACGGGTTCCCTGATTGGAACTGTTAATCTGATCCAATTCAGGAGCCCTGGCTGACAGATATAAACAGGAGTGTCTGCCCATTTGCCACCGGGCGGTGGGGATCCCCAGTGGAGGGCTCTCTATGCGGGAGTTCTCCCCCTTTCTCTCGGGGATCTGGGGTGGAGGGTGCTGCATGCGGTAGTCCCCTGCAACCCCAGATTGCGGTGGTTCACGGACTCCCAGCCCAACTGCTTGTTCTGTGGTGCTGTGGAGTTCGTGGACCATGTATATATTGGGTGTGGGTGCTTGCACTCCCTTTCTGATTTTCTTAAAAACCTTCTTCTCTGTTTTTGGTTGCACTTCAGTCCCACGCTCCTGATCTTCGAGCACCCGGTATGGAGTGGGGAGGGCAGGTCTGAAGACCTCCTCGTGGGTCTGCTCTTGGGCCTGGCCAAACTGGCCATAAACAGGTCCAGGCAGCGGGCTATGGAGGGGGTTGTTAGGGCTGACTGCCTGCCCCTCTTCTGCGGTTATGTCTCTGGAGAAGGAGCACGCGGTGTCCACCAACACCCTTGAGCTGTTCAGGGAGAGGTGGGCACCTCAGGGAGTGGAGTGCATTATTTCTCCCTCCAACTCTATTTTGATTTATTTCCTGCCCTGCCCTTCACTCTTTGATCACACAGCATTGCCCTTTGATGTGAAGGGCAGTGCTTGTCACTGGCCACTCGGGTGTTTCATTTCTTCCTGGTGATGGGAATTGAATAAAGATTTGTGCACCTTGTGTCTGTCGCTGTGTCTTACACTTGCACACACACAGCATGGGTGCTGGGGAATAAATAAGCACTACTGTAGTTTGGGTAAAAAAAAACAGGAGTGTCAGAGATTCTGTTCACTCTGTAAGCTGACTTTGAGGAGGCCGGATCAGTGTCACGGACACTCCACGTGTGAATAAAGGGTGACTTGGTGATGGGGTACCTGCCTCTGTGGAGTTATTTCACTTGTACCTTATCGACTGCAGCCAAGGTTTTGGACTTTATTGTATAGAAGAGGCTACAAGCATTTTTCAGGGATTATGGTAGGGACTGCCCGGCATAGATGTGAGTGGTATGAGAGAGAAGATGGAATTAGCTTTGAGTCTATACATTTTTCAGGCAATGTTATTTCATCTTTTCTGTTTTCTAAGAAAGTGCACGACCAATCAAGACTGGAAGGCACAGAATAGGAAGTTCACATCTCCTTCTTAGCTCAATGGCTTGCCAAAAGGTGCTGCACCAAATACTGCCTCATGGAGGTTAAACTCTATCCTGCAGGTTGTTCATCTGTTTCAGGGCAATTAGCAGTCTACACGAACTCTGAAATGTTGAAGGCTAACTACTGATGGAAGAATGAAAAGGAGATGCCTCAGAATTGCTTCCAAGCAGCTGCCTATCATGAGGGACCACTCTGCACGACACTCGAATATCATGTAATGACTGAAGCATTAGAAACTCACTAACGTGACATTGGGAAATAGATTTTCTACAATGCTCACATATTCTCCCAGCTTTCTTGCCTTTACTCAAATGGTTCAAGTCAGTAGAAAATTCCATCCAATAACTTCTTAGTATTTAGTTGAAGAAGATTTCTGTTCATTTTGCGCTTCATGTCTAACGAACAATTCAGAGACAATCCTGGAGTCGAGCGATGGTAATGTTGAGGTAAATACAAGTTTTTCATAAGGAATGTTTATGATGAAGAGCTTTTGCTTGAAACGTTGACTCTCCTGCTCCTTGGATGCTTTTTCAGCCCCACACTTTTTGACCTCTGCAGCCCTCACTTTATCCTAAGTATACATTTTGATGGTTTAGCCGAACTGCTGTCAAAATTACAGCAGTCAGTTGTGTTTTTATCCCTTCATGCCATTACTTAATGGTCACTAAACTCTTTATTCTCCTGCTTGTATCTGTGGAAACCCTTTGAAACAATGGGCTGAAATGGCACAACTGAAAACAACAAATGCCGGAGATCACAGCGGGTCAGACGGCATCCATGGAAGGAGAGCAAGCTAACATTTCGTGTCTAGATGACTCTTCATCAGAGCTGATGGGAAGTGGAAGGTGCAGCATTTACGGAAACCAGTCTGCGTTTAGATTCTCCAGTGTAGAGTGGGCTACGTTGGGTGCAATACACCTGGAGGAGGTACAGGTGAAATGTGCTTCACCTGGATAGACTATTTAGGTCCTTGGATGGTGAGCACGGACGAGGTGGATGAGCGGGTGTTGCAACTTCTGTGGTTACATGGGAAGGTTCTGTCGGTAGAGGGGTGGTGTTGGTTGTTGTGGACTGTACCAAGGTGTCCCAGAGGGAATGATCCTAGTGACATGCAGTTGTTTGAAATGGCGGAGAATGATACTTTGAATGTGGAGGCTGGTGGAATGATGAGTGTTGACATGGGGGACCCAACCACACTGTTCTGAGTGATGGGAAGGGGCAAAGGCGGAAATACAGGTGATAGGTCAGATGTGGTTGAGGGCCCTGTCAACCACAGTGAGTGGGAAACTTATGGAAGAAACAAGCCATGTCAGCTGTTTTGGAAGGTGGCATCATCCGAACAGATGTAAAGAAGGTGAAGGAACTGGGAGAATGGGGTGGAGTCCTTGCAGGTCGTAAGGTGTGGTGAGCTGTAGTGAAGGTAGTTGTGGGAGTCAGTGGCTTTGTAGTGGATGGCAGGGGACTGTTTATTCCCCGAAACAGAGACAGAGAGGTCAAGGAAAGGAAGGAAAGTGTTGGAAACGGACAGTGAAGGTTATAGAGAGGTGGGAATTGGAAGCAAAATGAGCAAATTTTCATGGTCTTGGCAGGAATATGAAGCAGCATTGAAGCAGTTGTTGATGAACTGAGAAAAGAGTTGTGGGAGGGAGCCAGTGTAGGAGTAGAACAAGGATTGTTCTACGTACCTCATAAAGAGGTAGGGCATAACTGGAGGGTGCTCATAGCCACTTCTTTGACTTGGCAGAAGTGAGATAAATTAAAGAAGAAACTGTTCAGCGAGAGAACAAGTTTAGCTAGGCAAAGGAAAGTGGGGTCGATGGGGATTGTTCAGGCCTCTGGTGGAGGAGGAAGCTGAGAACTCACAGCCATTCTGGTGTGGAATGGAGGTACGGAGAGAGTGGACATCCATTGTGAACAGGAAGCACTTAGGGCCAGGGAAATGGAAATTGTCATTATGGTAGAGGGCAACAGAGGAATTGCGGAGGTAGGTGGGCAGGGTCTGGACTAGTGGAGATAGGATGGAGCCAAGAGAGGAAAAGTGAGCTCAGTGGGGCAGTCTGGATTATGGATTTTGGGAAAGAGGTAGAAGCAAGACAACAGGGTTGGAAGCAGGGTAGGGGAAGATCTCCAGATGTATTAAGGTTGGTGGCAGTCCTAGCAACAATGGCTTGATGTTCAGGTAGGGGGTCATGGTCCAGGGCATGGTAGGGAGAAGTGTCCAAACGTTGGTGTTGAGCCTCAGCAAGGTGCCGGGCTACAATGGCACCACCTTTGTTGGTGGGTTTGATGACAAAGTTAGGGTTGGACCTGAGACAGCCTTGTGCAGCAGTTTCAGAAGGGGACAGGTTGGAGTGGGTGAGAGAAGCAGGGAAATTAAGACGGATGATGCCACGTCGGCAGTTGTCAATGAAGAGTTCAAGAGTAGGCCTGAGGAAGAGGTCCAAGTGGAGAGTGAATACTGGAGACCATGAAAGGATCAGCAGAATGGGGTTGGGGGGAGTGGGATGGGGTTTGGTGGGGCGGGGGGGGGGGGGTCCTGTCCGAAGAAGTGAACGTAGAGACAGAAGGGGCAGAGAAACATTTGAATGTCATGCCGAACCCAAATTTCACTAAGGTGAGGGCATAAGGGTCTGAAGCTGAGTCCCTTGCCGAGGGCAGTATGTTCAGCTCAGAGAGTGGAAGTTCTGGAAGCTGAAATGGCTCCTTCTGTATACTATCATTCTGTGATTTTCTGTGGGCAAATCTGACAATGCATTGCTGCTCAGTATCTGTCCTGCAGTTTGCTGCATTCTCTAATTGTATCCATGACAACAAGATTGCCAGTGTCATCGTTCCACTCAGAGGCTCGTAACAAGTTCCATTGATATAGTACCTTTAATGAAGGCAAGACTGTTATTAAACCTCACTTCCCATCAAACTGTGTGAGGAATTATTAAGGCAGATTAAGCAAAGCTTAGTGACAGTTAATTAAAAGAGGAAGCTTCTGAAGAGTGTTTTAAAGGAGTGTGAGGTACAAAGACAGAGAGGTTCAGGGATTTAAGTTCAAAGCTTTAGACTTTCACATTTATAGGCAGGGCCATCAATGGTATAGTGATTAAAATGGTCACAAGGGTAGAACTGGTCATCCTTCCTCAAATTTTCACTTTGTGTGGCTTGGTGTCAAATTTTGTTTGTTAGTGCTCTCTTGCAGTATCTTTGAATTTATTACTATTTCAAGGTTGCTATTTACTTGAAGTTGCAATAGGTTGTCTGACAGATTCTGAATTAAACAAGAGCATTGTCCTCTGGTCACGCATGTCTACTCAGCTTCTCTCCCTTAAGAGTTCATGTTTAACAAAGTGGCAACATGTCATTACTGCAAACAACGTACAATTCATTTATTATAACTGTCCAATTAATTTCATTCAACGAATGGGGGAAAAAAGGAGAGTACTTAATGACCAAACCTTCACCTGCTAATGGAACGTTCAAAGCTTCGTCCCTGCTGCCAACTTCCAAATGGGTGAAAGTGCTATCAAATTAATTCTAACATGGACTTGGCAGTCTATAACTGTGAGAATTACTAAAGTCTATCTTTTCAGCTCTGGGCTGGAGGTCAATTTGAAATTGATATCCTGATGTGCTATTGTGAAAAGTTCAAATTGTTCCAACATTAGTAGTTGTATCTTGTCAGACTTTATCATCACCGCGGAGGTGTAAGGTCCTTTATGTGTCTGTTAAATGAAGGAGAATTTCAACAATCCCATGCAGAGTTTTTGTCACAGGTTTGGGGAATGCATCTTGTGGACAGGCTAATATATGAATAGTTGTTTAAGTGGGTAGAACTTGAAAGAGTGTCACATTTCTACAGTATATATTTGACTTGTAGCTGTTCATCCATTTCAGGATTTAATTTGTACATTCTGTTAATAAGACAAATGGGATCTTTATAGCGCACTGCACATACAGATTTAGTGTTCGACTGCATGCCTGTTATGATTCACGGTTTGCACCTGAAATGATGCCTTCTGCCCAATTTCAGGCACCATTCTTTGGAATGATTTGAAGGCCGTTGAAAGGATTTAAAAACAGATTTCCAACAATGTCTCCAAGGTTGAGGGAATTCTGTTACAAGGATTTCTTGGAAACCTTGGGTTTGCTTTCCTTGGATAAGGTTGAGAGGAGATTTGACAGAGGCATTGTAATACATGAGTGGTCGGACGGCAGGGAGAAATGGTCCCTTTCACAGGAGGGCCAAGAACTACAGAAAATGATTTCTAAAAGAGGCAAAGGTAACACGAGGAATGCCTCTCATGCAGTGAGTGGTATGCCCTGTTGGGGAGTGTGGTGGAAGCAGAGTCAGAGTGTGTTTCTACAAAAGAGTTGGTTAATTATTAGAAGGGGAAAGAGTTTGCAGAGCTATAGAGAAAAAAGCAGAGGAGTGGTTATCCTTACAGAAAGCTGACAAAGACATGATGGGTCAAATGACTTCTCTGTGTTATAGCCATTAAGCATATTATAAATGATTCTAATTTCTGATTCATTTGTTGTTAACCCTCCAGAATTGCCCTCAAATATACAAGACTAATCTCTAAGACATCGCAACAAGTGGGACCCGAGAAAACTCATTGAGAAAAAAGCTGTTGTTCATTTTATTTTGATAATTGGCTATAAACAATATCAGAGATGTCAAAGAAAGGGATTTTTTTCTGGGTGGGGCATTTGTAAACAAGAGACGTGTTGTAAAACTGCAGCAATCTCTCCAACTAGAATTGGCAACCCTAATTGTGACCACGAAAAGGGAAGATGGATGTGAATATTATGATTGCTTTTGGCTCGAGATGATACATAGAGGGCTTCCCTGTCTTGCCAACAGCTATGCTGCTAATTGTCAATTGATTTAATGATTTAACTATAATTAAATTGACATAAGCAGATACTTTTTACAATTTAACAGAACAGATGTTTTTTTTTAAACAGAGATGGAAGTCATTACCTATTATGAATAAGCCTTATATATCATCATCTGCAAGGAACTGATTGCATTAGGTTTAATAGTCCTTACTGGGTGTGAAGTGTGTCGCAAACATCTTTTAACACTCTCTTTCCCTCGTGCGTATCAAGAATTGATGTAAACCTGCTAATTGAAGAACTTACTAATCACAGTGCATCACTGATTTATAACCAGCATAGCCAATAAAAGCTGTGTTTTACTGCAGTTAAATAAATTACATGGCATATATAAATACCATTTTCTTTTTAAGTTCCCTAACTGGTAACAAACAGCGCAAACAACTATAGTAAAACAACAAGCAATCTTTTCATCTTAAATACGTGAGTATCCCGTGAAGGGGTTCAAAGACGTCTGTGCAATATTGTATATAATTTGGGTGAATGCATGCAAAACACAAGCAAAGATCAACAAGGTGGCCTTTGTGTGGAGCTACAGAAAACGGGGAGATACTAAGCGAGCATTTTGCATCAGTATTCACTGTGGAAAAGGCCATGGAAGATGTAGAATGTAGGGAAATATATGGTGACATCTTGAAAATGTCCATATTACAGAGGAGGAAGTGCTGGGTGTCTTGAAACACATAAAGGTAGATAAATCCACAGGACCAGATCAGTTCTACCCAGAACTCTATAGGAAGCTCCGGAAGAGATTGCTGGGCCTCTCGCTGAGATATTGTATCATCGATAATCACAGGTGAGGTGCTGGAAGACTGGAGGTTGGCTAACGTGGTGCTACTGTTTAAGAAAGGTGGTAAGGACAAGCTAGGGAACTATAGACCAGTGAGCCTGATGTCGGTGGTGGGCAAGTTGTTGGAAGGAATCCTGAGGGACAGGATGTACACGTATTTGGAAAGGCAAGGACTGATTCGGGATAGTCAATGTGGCTTTGTGTGTGGGAAATCATGTATCACAAACTTGATTGAGTTTTTTGAAGAAGTAACAAAGAGGATTGATGAGGGCAGAGCCATAGATATGATCTGTATGGACTTCAGTAAGGCGTTCGACAAGGTTCTCCATGGGAGACTGATTAGCAAGGTTAGATCTCACGGAATACAGTGAGAACTAGCCATTTGGATACAGAAGTGGCTCAAAGGTAGAAGACAGAGGATGGTGGTGGAGGGTTGTTTTTCGGACTGGAGGCCTGTGACCAGTGGAGTGCCACAAGGATCGGTGCTTGGTCCTCTACATTTTGTCATTTATATAAATGATTTGGATGTGAGCAAAAGAGGGACAGTTTGTAAGTTTGCAGATGACAGCAAAATTGGAGGTGTAGTGGGCAGCGAAGCAGGTTACCTCAGATTACAACAGGATCTTGACCAGATGGGCCAATGGGCTGAGAACTGGCAGATGGAGTTTAATTCAGATAAATGCAAAGTGCTGTATTTTGGGAAAGCAAATCTTAGCAGGACTTATATACTTAGGGAGTGTTACTGGACAAAGAGACCTTGGAGTGCAGGTTCATAGCTCCTTGAAAGTGGAGTTGCAGGTATTTAAGATAGTGAAGGCGGCATTTGGTATGCTTTCCTTTATTGGTCAGAGTATTGAGTACAAGAGTTGGGAGGTCATGTTGCAGCTGTATAGGGCATTGGAATATTGTGTGCAATTCTGTCTTCTTCCTATTGGAAAGATGTTGTGAAACTTGAAAGGGTTCAGAAAAGATTTTCAAGGATGTTGCCAGGTTTGAAAGATTTGAGCTATGAGGAGAGGCTGAACAGGTTGGGGCTGTTTTCCCTGGAACTTCAGAGGCTGAGGGGTGACCTTATAGAGGTTTACAAAATCATGAGGGGCTTGGATAGGATAAGTAGACAAAGTCTTTTCCCTGGGGTGGGGGAATCCAGAGCTAGAGGGCATAGGTTTAGGGTGAGAGGGGAAAGATATAAAAGAGACCTAAGGGGCACCATTTTCACATAGAGGGTGGTACGTGTATGGAATGAGCTGCCAGAGGAAGTGGTGGAGGCTGGTACAATTGCAACATTTAAAAGGCATTTGGAAGGGTATATGAATAGGAAGGGTTTGGAGGGATATGGCTGGGTGCTGGTAGGTGGGACTAGATTGGGTTGGGATTCTGGTCGGCGTGAACAGGTTGGACCGAAGGGTCTGTTTCCATGCTGTACATCTCTATGACTATGACTATGACAATGGTGAACATTTGAGATTGAACTATGTTGAAAATCATTCTTGCTTCTACTAGCCATGCGAAGAAGAGTCAATGCTTTGCATTCGTAGCAGCATTTGGAGCACCAGGAACATAGGGAAAACATCCCAAGGTGTTTGAAAAGAAAAGTCTGTTGAAAATTTGACACTGAACCACTTAAGGATAGATAACCAAAGAGATAAGGTTTCAGTGATGAGTAGGGAGAATGGTGGAGAGGTTGAGACAGCGAATTCCAGAACTTAGCAGCCTGACAGCTGAAGGCATGGACATAAATAATAGGTTAAAACCAGGTGGGCTGAAGAAGCCAGAAATGGAGGAAGGCAAATGTACTGGAAGATTGTTGGACTAAAGGAGTGTACAGAGATAGAGGAACTGAGGCCACAGAGGGATTTTAAACAAGGATGAGGATTTTAAATTCATGGAGTTTTTTTTATTCATAACATGTGGGTGGCCCTTGCTGGCCCAGCATTTATTGCACATCCTCAGCTGCTCCTTGAGAGGTTGGAGCTGCCTCCTTGAACTGCTGAAGTCCATTTAGTGCAGGTAGACCCACAATGCTGTTGGAGAGGGAGTTGCAGGATTTTGACCCAGTGATATTGTGGTGAGCAGCTTGGAGGGGATCTTGCAGATGGTGGTGATCCCATGCGTCTGCTGCACTTGTCCTTCTATATGGTCGTGGATATGTTTGCAGGGTCTATGGAGCCTTAACAGTATTAACTGTCAAGGGGCAATGAAAAGATTCTCTCTTGATGGCAATGATCATTGTCTGGGTTCTTCTGTGGTGCAAATGTTACTTGCCACTGTCAGCCCATTCCTGGATGTTGTCCAAGGTACTGCTTTTATTAATTACCGGTTGAATTAATCTCTCTTTTTCTGTCCATGTTTGAACCAAGCCTATAATGATGTCAGGGGTTGAATGGCCCCTGGATATCAGTGAGTGGGTTATTGCTGAGCAGGTGCTGCTTGATAGCACTATTTTGACACCTTCCAATACTTTACTGATGATCGAGAGTAGATTGATGGGGCAGTAATTGGCACAGGTGGATTTGTCTTCCTTTCTGTATTCAGGACATATCTGTGCAATTTTCCCTATTATAAGTAGGTTCCACTGTTGTAGCTGCGCTGGAACAACCTGGCTAGATGTGAGGTCAGTTCAGCAGCACAAGTCTTCAGCCCCATTGCCGAAATATTGACAGGCCCCATAGTCTTTGTAGTATCCAGTGCCTCCAACCATTTCTTGATATCAAGTGAATCAAATTGGCTGAGGTTGGCTGGTTGAAAGGCAATGGCCTAGTGGTGTTATCACTGGCCTGTTAATCTAGAGACCCAAGTCATGTTTTGGGGGCTTGGGCTCAAATCCTGCCATGGCAGGTGGTGGAATTTGAATTCAATTTTTAAAAATTAATCTGGAATTAAGAGTCTATTGATTGTGAATCCTTTGTTGATTGTCAGGAAGAACCCATCTGGTTGGTTCACTAATGTCCTTTCGGGAAGGAAACTGTCATTCTTATCTGGTCTGGCCCAATCCACAGCAATGCATTTTACTCTTAACTCTCCTCTGGGCTAATGGAATGGGCAATAAATGCTGGCATAGGCAGCGACAGTCCAATGCCATAAATGTATAAAACTCATTGCCAACAGTGATGCTGGGGATCTCTGGAGGAGGCTGAGATGGATCATTTACCTAGCATTTCTGGCTAAATATTGTTACAAATGCTTCTGCGTTTTGCACTGAGGTGCTGGGCTTCCCCATCATTGAGAATGGGAATATTTGCAAAGCTTTTTCTTTCAGTGGATTGTTGAAATGTCCTCCACCATTCACAACTGGATGTGGTAGACTGCAGAACTTAGATCTGATCTCTTGGATGTGGTATCACCTAACCCAGTCAACACTTGCTGTTTATTCTGTTTAGCATGTGTTCGGTCTTGTTTTGTAGTTTCACCAGGTTTTCGGTGCTGCTCTGAGTATGTTCTCATGCTTTGTTCATTGAACCAGTGTTGATCCCCGACTTAATGTAATGGTAGAGTGGCAGATTTTTGTTTTAGATTATTCTCCCTAAATATGGAAACAGGCCATTTGGCCCAACAAGTCCACACCAATCCTCTAAAGAGTAACCCACCCAGACCCATTCTCCCCTACCCTGACCTATGCACCTAACACCATGAGTAATTTAGCATGGCCAGTTCACCTGCCTGTACATCTTTTTAGATTGTGGGAAGAAACTCACACAGACATGGGGAGAATGTACAAACTCCACACAGACAGTCACCCAAGGCAGGGATTGAACCTGGATCCCTGGCACAGTGAGGCAGCAGTGCTAACCACTGAGCCACCATGCCACTTAAATATGTTAGACCATTGTGGTGGCATATAAATCAGCTGCTTTTGATGGCCTATGTAGACACTCAATTTTTGGTTGATCACATTTAGCTAAGTAGTAGTGTCACATAACATGTTGGGGGCTATTCTCAATGTGAAAACAGGACTTTGTCTCCACAAGGATTGTGGGGTGGGCACTCTTAGCTGTACCATCATGGACAGATCCATCTGTGGCAGGCAGATATTTGAGGACGAGGTCACTCTTGTTGATTGTCTCACCACTCAGTCTAGCAGCAATGTTCTTTAGGACTCAACCAGCTCAGCTAGTAATGGTGTTACTGAGCCACTCTTGGCAATGGACATTGTTGTCCTGGCGGGGACTGCATTCTGCACTCTCGCCACATTCTGTGCTTTCACCAAGCTGCACACAACAGGGAAGAGTTCTGATTCATTAGCTGAGAGGGGACAATGTGGCCATCAGCAGAAGTTTCCATGCCAATATTTGACCTGATTCCATGAGACTTCATGGGGTGCTGAATCAGTGTTGAAGACTCCCAGGGCAACACTCTCCCAACTGTATACCGCTGTGCCTCCACAGTGCCTTCTCAGGGATGGCAATGCTGGTGGTGCCAGGGAAAGTTTGCGTAAAGGATGAATCTGTGAGGATGACTATGCTATGCTGTTGCTTAAATGGTCTGTGAGGCAGCTGTCCCAATTTTGGCATATTTCCTAGATGTTCGTAAGGATGAATTTGCAGGGTCTACAGGGCTGTTTTTGTTGTTGTTTCCAGTGCCAAAGTCAATACCAGATGATCCATCCAGTTTCATTCCGTTTTTTTCAAGGCCTGTAATGGTTTGATACAGCTGAGTGCTTTGCTAGGCCAGTTCAAAGAGTAGTTATAGAGTAAAGCACATCCCTGTGGGTCTGGGATCACATGTAGGGCAGACCAGGGAAGAGTAGCTTCCTTCCTAAGGGGATTATTGAACCGGATGGACTTTTAGTGACAAATAACAATAGTTTCATTGTCATAATTACACTTTCAATTTCAGATTTTATTGAATTCAAATTCCTACTATGTCTGGGTTCCCAGAACATTACCTGCATCTGTCGATTAGTCGTCCATCAATGATACCATCAACCCATGTCATTCTTGGATGAGGAGCCAGTGAGGAAGCAATAGTTCAAAGTACAATGTGTGATTAATAAGAGCAGTGGTGTGTTTGACTGTACATTAGATTGATAGTTCTCAAAACTTTCCTCGCTTCAGGGAATTAATTTCATTCATTTATGGAGTAGAAATATTGCTTCAAAGTCTGAGTTTTTTGCCTATCCTGAGGTGCTACTGAGGAGATGTTAGTGAGATTAATTGTGGACTAGAAATTTGTAGACTTTCAGTGCAGGTTATTGGATAGAGTCTATTATAGACTTTTTTTCTATTATATATTCTTTCATGGAATATTGGTGGCATTATCTAGGCCTGAATTTATTTCCCATCGCTAATTTCCTTTGGAAAAGTGGTGGTGGGTCACTGCAGTCCATGTGGTGTAGGAATATCCATCATGATGTCAGAAAGGGAGTGCCAGGAGTTTGACCTTGTAATGGTGAAGAAACAGCAATATATTTCCATACCTTGCTAATGTGAGGCCTTGGGAAGAAACTTGCAGGTGGTGGGGTTCCTATGCACCTGCTGCCCATGTCCTTCTAGATGGTAGAGGTTGTGGGCTTGGGAGGTTCTGTCTAAGGAGTTTTGGTGTGCATTGCAGCATATCTTGTAGATGATACACAGTGCTGCCATTGTGTATTGGTGGTGAAGGGAGTGAATGTTGAAAGTGGTTTATGTGCCAATCAAGCATACTGCTTTGTACTGGATATGTTACTACAGCTATAATCATCCTGGAAGTGGAGAGTATTTCACCAAAACCTGACTTGTGCTTTGCAGGTGATAGATGGGTTTTGGGCAGATTTGCTATAGTATTCCCAATCTTTGACCTGCTGTTGTAGACAGGTATATGGCTGAAACAAAAACAGAAGTTGCTGGAAAACTCAACAGGTCTGGCAGCATCTGTGAGGAGAGATCAGAGTTAATGTTTTGGGTCTGGTCGCCTCGGAACAAACAAACTCGCTACCACAGCCACATTTGCTTCCGCCTCGGAACACTTCAACCCCAGGGCATCAATGTGGACTTCAACAGCTTCCTCATTTCCCCTTCCCCCACCTCATCCTAGTTTCAAACTTCCAGCTCAGCACTGTCTCCTTGACTTGTCCGGACTTGTTGAACCTGCCTATCTCCTTTTCCACCTATCCACTCCACCCTCTCCTCCCCCACTCACCCATTGTACTCTATGCTACTCTCTCCCCACCCCCACCCTCCTCTAGCTTATCTCTCCATGCTTCAGGCTCACTGCCTTTATTCCTGATGAAGGGCTTTTGCCCGAAATGTCGATTTCGCTGCTCGTTGGATGCTGCCTGAACTGCTGTGCTCTTCCAGCACCACTAATCCAGTATATGACCAACATATATGTCTAGTCCAGTACAGTTTCTTGTCAATGGTAACCCCAGGATGTTGATAGTGGTGGCTTCAGCTTTGACAGTACATTGAACATAGAGGTACTAGTTAGCTTCTCTCTTATAAAGTTACACTCATGGAGTGATACAGCATGGAAAATTTTCAGAGATTATTATTGCATGGCACTTATGTTGCGGGAACACTATCCATTCAGCCATATCTGAGACCTCTAAAAATGAGGAAATGCACTTTTAGCAATTCCACTTGAGGTTGACTTGAGTTTTTAGGCCATGACCTGGGCAAAAAAAAACTTCCATAAACAGAAACCCATGTGTTTTCTGACAAATTGATATCTCCGAAACCAGGTAATTGAGTGTCAGGTTGATGAGATAGATAAAACTGTAAACCGAGAAGTAATTATCTCATTTTAACAGCAGTGTTATTCTATTTAGTTACCTGATATATGAATTTGGACATATTCCTGTACATTGGGCCTCCACTTGTTAACTAAATCATTAGGTGCAGATGCTCCTGTATGACACAGAGCATAATACTAGATAAATTGTTCTTGGCAGTTGGGGCTTGTGAAATGATGCATACTCTACTCAACACCCTGGCCTCATGTGATAAGACATATGAGCAAAGAGATGGCAGATTTTTCCATCTGTTTTGTTGTGATCAGCCATTCCCTGCTGCTTTCCTCATACTGGCTCTGTTGTCTCCTCCAGCTCTTTTAGATTCTGAGATCTCTGCGCTTCTCCAATTTGGTCTCTTGGTTTTCCCTGAAATTAAACAATCCTCTATGCGAGGCTTGAAAACATCCCAGTCCCATCCTCTGGATATCTCCCTCCCATTTTTATCATGTCTGTCGCTCACTCCTCTCCTTCAAGCCTTAACCAAGCCTTTTTTGGTATAATAGGGTTACACAGGATTCAAAGCACAGAAAAGGCTATTCAGCTGGTGCTTATGATACAAATGTGGGATTGTTAGCTCACTTGACTGGACAGTTGGTTGGCACACCAGTGTGATGCCAACAGTGTGGGTTCAATTCCTATGCCGGCTGAGGTAAACATGAAAAGCTGTCCCATCACCTGAGGTGTGGTGGCCCTCAGGGTAAGCCACCACCAGCTGTCTCTGTCTAATGAGAAAGTAGTCCTATGGTCTGGTAAGACTATGGTGACCTAACTTGATGGTCCACAAATAACCCTTCCATCTTTAACATCATAACAATTTATTCCCTTCTCTCTCCTTAGCTTATCTTGCTTTCCCTTTAAACAAATCTGCATCATTCATTTCAATCAGTTTCTGTAATAACATGTTCACCATTCTCACCATTCTTTAAGTACCTACCATGGAGATGCTAGATAATGTAATGTGTTGTTCTGATAATTGGTTTGCCATTGTAAATAGTGCCGCCTGGTCAAGCCATACTTGATTACTAATGCTCAATATAACATTATATAACATCCCCATGGTAGGTACTTAAAGAATGGTGAGAATGGTGAACATAAATAATTTGGATGCGAGCATAAGAGGTACAGTTAATAAGTTTGCAGATGACACCAAAATCGGAGGTGTAGTAGTAGATAGCGAAGAAGGTTACCTCAGATTACAACAGGATCTTGACCAGTTGGGCCAATGGGCTGAGAAGTGGCAGATGGAGTTTAATTCAGATAAATGCGAGGTGCTGCATTTTGGGAAAGCAAATCTTAGCAGGACTTATACACTTAATGGTAAAATCTCAGGGAGTGTTGCTGAACAAAGAGACCTTGGAGTGCAGGTTCATAGCTCCTTGAAAGTGGAGTCACAGGTAAATAGGATAGTGAAGAAGGCGTTTGGTATGCTTTCTTTTATTGGTCAGAGTATTGAGTACAGAGGTTGGGAGGCCATGTTGCAGCTGTACAGGACATTGGTTAGGCCACTGTTGGAATATTGTATGCAATTCTGGTGTCCTTCCGATCAGAAAGATGTTGTGAAACCTGAAAGGGTTCAAAAAAGATTTACAAGGGTGTTGTCAGGGTTGGAGGATTTGAGTGATAGGGAGAGGCTGAACAGGCTGAGGCTGATTTCAATCCATTTTGCTACAATCTGGGCTTTTTTATTACTCACATAGCAACATTACCAATATGCTACCACCTCCCTCTGCTCTTTGCATACAGTTACTCTGAGGCTGGAAGAAAATGCCATCACCTTAGTCCCATTACTCCATGGGACACAAATAAAAGTACTTTTTCCAGCTCCCAAGATGACTGTTTCAACCTTATCTATCTCAGGCTTTAAACACCTAATATCAATGAACAAGATTTCTGAGTAGAAACAATTATGGGGTTATTGGCAAAATAAAATGCATTCAAAGATGCAATAATTGATTAACATATAGTGTAAGTATAAATACTTATCCCTCCAACTATCCCTCAAACATACTCACTCTTCACGAAAAGAAAAAAATCTGCAGATTTTTGGTCAATGGATTAATCTTGAAAGCAAAAGAATAAAGTACAGGTATCCCCCTCTATCCGAAAGTAGAGCATTCCCAGGAAACCTTATGTGAGCCAAAAATGGTGTAAAGCAAAGATGCGTTATTAATATGGAAAAAGTACTGCAGTTTTTCATAAAAGTGAAAATCCTTTTTGGATTCATGAAAACAGGTACTAATGAGGTCTATCATAAAAGTGAAATTGCGAGAAGAGATCATTCGAAATGTGAGGGATCCCTGTCCAGCATGTTCCCAAGTCTCTTGCTCTGATGTTCAGACAAATGAGACTAAGTCACTGATCATACATTGTTGTCTCTGATGACTCTTACACAAGTACATTCAATCTCTTTCTCTCTCTTAAAGGAAAACACATTGGTTTCAGTCTGATGTTGAGAGGTTTTCTTCAGAAATGGAAGAGATCAGCTAGGCATCTTGTTCATAGATAGCCTTCCTCTAACTTCACTCGACAAAATAAGAGCCAGTGCTGTGTAAGCCAGTCACTGTTCAAAAAAGTAAAACAACTCCATCAGGGTTTACAGCAAAGCAATCAATTATCACCATTCAAGTGATTTCTAGAAAGCCTTGTTTGCTAAAAAAAAAATCTCCAATTGTCCACTGTCGACTTTCAGTAACATTTTAAAAGAACAACTTCAATAATGTAGAAAACCTGAAATAAATCAATTTTACCGAATTTAAAAACTATAAAATGTCTTTGTAACAATATGCAAAAAAGCAGCTTACTCTCCATTTGAGATCTCCACTCCACAAGTTTGTTACGATGGAGGCTGCCATGTCACTGTTTGATTACACTCTAACTCCTTACACCAACCATTCGGGTGATGGGAACAGGCGTGCGTGAAAGCTTAGCGCACATCTGCTTCTGCCAGTGCATGCGCAGTTTCTGCGACCATTGAATCAATATTGAATTATGCATCTGCCAGTGGGTGCAAGGCCTGGTTTATCTCTGCGTAGTCCAGCACATCACAGGCCTGAGGCCCCCCTTGATGTTCCGTTCTCAAATTCTCACTGCCTCTACTTGCGTCACTAGTCAAGTAGAGAAGAAACTGTCCTTATACTGTTCCATCACAGGATAATTACAGTATAGGTGAGTAAAATAGCATACTGTTGGCCATTTTGCAGTTTTCATTTCAAGGTGCAATTTTCTGATACTTTTCCATCCATTTTTGGTGCAAGTTGCTGCTTGGGGCAGTGATGTCTCTGGCATTGCAACTATAAGCACAGCAAGTAAACCCTCTGCAATTGAGGCACAACCAAACTAGACAAACTGATTAATCCTGTATTGGTGCCAAAATCCATTTTTCCTTTTTCCTATAAATGCTTCAAAAATACTTTTGAAAACGATTGCAAAGGTTCCCTTTTCAAACTTACTGTAGTTGCTCCCATCAGGATATAAATGTTCAGTGCTGTTTTTGACAGTAAAAAAGGTTGTTGTGAGAAGAATAAAAGCAAAAGGATATATCTTTTTTAAAGGAAATGCAAATGTTTCTGTGTGAAGTGTTTTTCATTTAAGATAATTGGCAAAAAAGAGCCAGCGGGGAAAATAACTCTCTTTTTGAAGAGCGAGTTGTTGTGATCTGGAATGTTCTGTCTGATATGATGTTGGAAGAAGATGGAACATGAACTTGAAATGAAAACAGCTAAACACTTTAAAAAAAATTGGAAGGACATCAAGAATGGAGTGAATCAATGAATGCTTTCAAGGAGTCAGCACAGGCGTGAAGGAATGAACAGCCTCCTTTTTGAGCAATATTATTCTTTAAGAATAACATTCACTTTATCTTCATTGTAAGAAAACAACTCAGTGTGCTTCAGAGACCATATGGAAAATGGACGTTGAACCAGGATGATAGATGTCAGGAAGAATGTGCAAAAGCTTGAGAGCATTTCCATAATGGCAGATAGTTATGGAAAGGTGAAATGAAAAAAAACAGTTACAGATGATAGCTGAGGAGAGGAGCAAATGCACTGAAGTCTAAAATGAGAGTGATGTTTTACAACATTACAGGTATTGTATAATAGCACGAAAAGTGGTCTGGTAGCAACTTTCTCTCTCATGCCAACCTGCCCAGCATCAAAATACTACCGACTCAAAATCAGATCTACTGGGGTGGGGCATACAGTTCATGTGCCTGACACCAGATTCCCCAAGTAACTGCTGTCTTCAGAACTCAGTCACAGTGGGAGACTCTCAGGAGGACGGCAGAAATACTTGAGCGATGTTCTTGAAGCATCCCTGAGGAGGTCAGTCTCAGCTGGCTTATTGGGGTGGCTTGTGACTGATCATATTTTAATTTTATTTATTCGTGGGATGTGGGCATGATTGGCTGGGCGAGCATTTATTGCCTATCCCTAAGTGCACCTTCATCCAATTACCTTCCTCAGGCCATTTCAGAGGGCAATTAAGAGTCAATCACATTGCAGCATGTCTGAAGTCACGTGAAGACCAGACCAGGTAAGGACGACAGATTTCCTTCCTGAAAGAAAATGTGCCAAATAGAAGTTTTTACAATAATTGATAATAGTTTCATGGTAATCATTAGATCTTGATTCCAAACTTTTATTCAATTTAACTTTTATTGTCTGCCATTAAGGGATTCAAATCCATGTCCCCGGAGCATTAGCCTTGGATTCTGCATTATTAGTACAGTAAACCTACCACATTGCCATTGACTTCCTTTATTTAGGAAGCTAGTGAACACATCAGGAATGTCCAGAATACACATAGGCAAAGTTAATGCATGGAAAAAGAGTATAAGCCTCCAAGCTATCCATTTTCCCAACCCATCAAGAATCATTTGTCCCTTAAGTGGCAGAGTTTTCAAATCATACATTGGAATCTGAATGGGTGTATGAATATAAAGGGTTTGGAGGGATATGGGCCAGGTGCTGGCCGGTGGGACTAGATAGGGTTGGGATATCTGGTCGGCATGGATGAGTTGGACCAAAGGGTCTGTTTCCGTGCTGCACATCTCTATGACTCTATGACTTATGGACTTATCAGCCACCTAAGAACCCATTGATCCAAGAAGGAATCAAGTGATTCGTGATCCTGAGGGACTGCTAAAGGAAGTATAGATGCAAGTTGCTGGTGTTGAGCATTCAGGAGAGAAAAGAAGATTTGTAACAACTGTATCTCTGACTGATCTCAGCTGGTTGAGATCAGTGTGAATGGCATAGAGTTTCCCTGCTTTCTCCAGCTAGGTTATTTTTGTCCAATTTTCCGAAGTGGTTGACAACCATGATTGGGGGAAATGGGGAGATGGAAATTTTGGGCGGCACGGTGGCACAGTGGTTAGCACTGCTGCCTCACAGCACCAGAGACCCGGGTTCAATTCCCGCCTCAAGCGACTGACTGTGTGGAGTTTGCACGTTCTCCCCGTGTCTGTGTGGGTTTCCTCCGGGTGCTCCGGTTTCCTCCCACAGTCCAAAGATGTGCAGGTCAGGTGAATTGGCCATGCTAAATTGCCCGTAGTGTTAGGTAAGGGGTAGATGTAGCGGTATGGGTGGGTTGCGCTTTGGCGGGGTGGTGTGAACTTGTTGGGCCAAAGGGCCTGTTTCCACACTGTAAGTAATCTAATCTAATATGCCATTATTCTCTTGGTGTTTGACAATCCATAAGCACATGGTTAGAGTCTGGAACAGCAATAAGCTGACAAATTTGCAATTGGTTTCCCTGAACAGCATTGTACCAGGCAACAGTTAACAGCATTGAAGTGAAATGTCAACCACTTGGTTTTTAATTGAAAAGGCTTCACATGTTACACTGGATGACTAAATGACATCATTAAGTACTGAAGCATTCTCTAGAATGAGTGAAAAATGTGCAGCATGGGATGGAAAGTGTCAATTTTAATAGTTGCCCTAAGCCTTTGTCACTGATATTATGAAGCATAATAGGAATAATTTTCATCTAGATAAATGTACTGCTCTGTTCTGAATGTAAAATACTTTGATGTGTACTCCACAGCTTATTATAAATGTCAGTGCCAATTTAGTGGTGGATTGCGCTTGGTATCACCAATAATTATCAACTGTTTCACACTTGAGTTTGTACCCATCAGTGAGCTTGGAGAAAATAGACCATCCCTCCACGTTGAACATCTGAGCCCTGGGTTCCTCCATACTTTGTTTCAATTTACAAAAAGACTTGGCATAGTCTCACCTTGTCTCAGTTGGGACCACTCCAAACGTTTTAAGGTAGAAACTCATTGTTTCAGGTCTTACACCAAAGGTTTGAACCTCTAATTGGACTTGGACTCTCAGTTCAGTACTTACAGAGTACTGCACTGCCAGAGGGGCAGTGCTGAGGAAGAACTGCACTGTCAGAGGGGCATGACTGAGGGAATGCTGCACTGTCAGAACCATCAACTTTTGGATGAGATGTGAAACCAAAGCATAGCATGCCTGTTCCAAGAGGGGTGAAACAAGAAACACATGTATTAATATGCCAACTTTCACATCCTTGGGATGTGTCAAAATGTATTACATCCAATGACATATTTTTGAATGGCTGTTATAGTGTAGGAAATGACACTCTTCATTCATAAGACTCCAGGCTGGGCTTTTTTCCCTAGAGTGTCAGAGGCTGAGGAACCTCTACAAACTTTTATAGAGTTTCATAAAATCATGAGGGGCATGGATTGGGATGAATAGCAAAGGTCTTTTTTCCCAGGGTAAGTGAGTCCAAAACTACAGGACATAGGTTTAAGGTGAAAGGGGAAAGATTTAAAAGGGACCCGAGGGTTAACGTTTTCAATCAGAAGGTGGTGCGTATATGGAATGGGTTTGGGGTCCAAATGCTGGCCAATGGGACTAGATCGGTTTAGGATATCTGGTCAGCATGGATGAATTGGACCAGAGGGTTTGTTTCTGTGCTATGTAACTTAATGACTCTATCTCTCAAACAGCAGTCTGATAGTGACCAGATATGTTCATTTGAAGTGCAGTATGTAAGGACTGCAAATATTTTATTTGGAAATGGAAGGCTTAGCCTAGTGATGTTGTCATTAGAATATTTGTCTAGAGACCCAAGTAATGTTTTGGAGAACGAGGTTCGAATCTCACCGTGGCCAATGGTAGATTAAACAAACATTTGGAATTAAGAGTCTAACAATGATGATGGAATCCAATCACTAGAAAAATCCATCTATTTCAGTGATGTCTATTAAGGAAGGAAATCTGCCATCCTTACTTGGTCTGGCCTCCATGTAACTCCAGACCCACAGCGATATGATTGATTCTTAACTGCCCGCTAGATAATTGGGAATGGGCAAAAAATGCTGGCCTAGCCAGTGACACCCACATCCCATGAATGAATAAAATAAAAATATGAACTGGAAAATGAAATATGGATTATTAACTTTTTTTTCACAACTCTAAAGGAAAGTGGTCACCTAGTGGTTACACAAAAGCATATAAATTTGGTGGAAGATGGATTTTTTTATCTGGTATCACTGAGTGAAAATGGTAACTATCCAGCAAGAGTGTTTGGATTGTTTATAAGTGGCAGTTTGCCAGAGAAATGAGAGGAAAGAATTCAGTTGGGACACAGACCTGCAAAAAGCTTTCAACTAGTGAATTCACTGTCTCTCCTCTTTGTCATGGGAAAAGAAATAACTCTCAAAGAACTTATAAAATGAAATAAATTTTCTAATTCAATCCGAGATCAAGTCCAACTGACAGGCTACCACAATGTGGATTGCTGCAGTCAGTAATGTGAAAGAAAACTGCCAAAAGCGCAATTTAAAACTGAGAAAAATCCCCTTTTCCTTCTACTGTTTTTATCTTGGAATTTGATCCACAGGCATTTGTGCCATGTCACCTTTTGCATCCGCAATATTCCCAAAAAGACTGTTTGCCTTATCTGCCTGTTTGCCCTATATGTGAATGAGTGTGTGTGTGTGTAAAAGGGGCGGAGTTTAGATGTGCATTTCAGGAATTAATAATCTGTTAGTGGGCGGCAAGGTGGCACAGTGGTTAGCACTGCTGCCTCACAGCGCCAGAGACCCAGGTTCAATTCCCACCTCAGGCGACTCTCTGTGTGGAGTTTGCACGTTCTCCCCGTGTCTGTGTGGGTTTCCTCCGGGTTCTCCGGTTTCCTCCCACAGTCCAAAGATGTGCAGGTCAGGTGAATTGGCTATGCTAAATTGCCCGTAGTGTTAGGTAAGGGGTAGATGTAGGGGTATGGGTGGGTTGCGCTTTGGTGGGGCGGTGTGGACTTGTTGGGCCGAAGGGCCTGTTTCCACACTGTAAGTAATCTAATCTAAATTGTCACATGTTAGATGTTCCGTTTGATGTAGTAAATAGCTTTGTTTTGTTTCTTACCTATTGATGGAAACTGGTGTGAGTTTCTTTTATCCTAGATGGTGGTCACCATCAGGCATTAACCGTCCTAGAGATTAAATCGGTAAAACTTCACATTTGTATTGACTTGTGGAATATTGGAACTTGATTTCCAGTGAACTATTTCCACCTGGGTCATTTACAAACAACTAATATAGGGAACCCTTTAGCCACTTTACACATAGCAAACTCCAACAACAAAGGCAAAATTTAATGAAGCTAGAAACCTGAACAGTAAATGATGGAAATGATCAGAAGCCAGGCCGCATCTGTGAAAATGAGAAATGAATATTTCATCTGATGATCTTTGACAGGACTTTGATTCTATCTGTCTGCCTGTTTTTCTGTTTCTGTCTCTCTCTCTCTGTCTGTCTGTCTGTCTGTCTCTCTCTCTCTCGCTCTCTATTTGTCAGCACTATCAATTTCTTTATTGAACTCCTCAATTCAGGCACCTCTTGCTTTTCTGTACTTAAGACTGGTCTACGAAACTTGTCCTCTTAATTTAAGCCTAAATATTGGTTGTTTAGGATAAACTTCAAATGTGGTAGAACTCAATATCTGGTGCAACCCTGAAATTTGTAATCACCAACTTGGACAGAAAGGAAGGGGAAGAGGCCATTTGGCCCCTTGAGCCTGTTTCACCAATTGGTCATGGCAGATCTATACCCTGATCACTTCTGATGAATAAAAATCTATCAAGCTCAGATTTAAAAATGGCAATTGACCAAGCATCAGCTGTCAGTTCCAAACTTCTGCCACTCTGTTTTGAAGATGTGTTTCCTAATTTCTGAATTCCTGAAAGATTTGCTTCTAATGTTTAGCACTTGTCCCCTTCTCAGATACAACCAAACCTGTGGAGCTACCCTCCCTCCATCTAACCCATCATTTCCCCTGTTAGTGTCTTGATTACTTCAAGTAAGGTCAGTCCTTGACTACGTTCTTTCCCAGTAAATACAACCCTAGTTATAGTCTAAACATTATTCAGATAACTCTAGGCTGCATTCCATTCAATGCTGTGGAGCTGTTTCACACTTTGTTTTTAATGACAGCTGCAAACTCCATTGAAAGTTGGGGTAGTAGTCACAGGACTATGGCAAGCCAACCAGTACACTGTGTACAAATGTATGTCTCCAAATTGTTTTCTTTGTTTTGTGTACGGATATTATTTCTCATCAGTTGGAAAGAGAAATATTGAGTTGAGAGTTATGTGGTGTTTAAATCTCATTGGGATAGAGCAGGCCTAAATGTGTGACCTAAAGCTGTCTTGTACGCTCCGTAGCCCCTAATATTTTAGTGATATCCTCAAGGTTTTAATCTCTTGAGTGGACAGAATGGTTGGTTGTACTTTGTGTTTGATGCTTGCTTGGCTTTTATATATCAGAATGTGTGTGATTTTTCTGTTGTTTGTACAATCTTTATGTAAATTTGTTCAGTTACTCTAAAGGCTGAAAGGTACACACATTTATCCAAGGACTGTGTTCCAATTGAGTGACAATTTCATTTGGTAATTACAAAGGATTTTCCATCAAACTGACAAATTGGTTTCTACTTTAATTCCCAGTTGAAGTAAGGAACAGTTTGATTGTTTTAGATTTGCATGACTCACGGTCGTATCGAGATTCGACAGATAAAGAGATATTTGAAGGAGTGACCAAAAGCTTGGTCAAAGAGTTGACTTTTAGGGAAGATCAGAAGAGAGGAAAGGTGGGAGCCAATGATTTTGGAATGGAATTCCAGAGTTTACAATCTGGTGCTTAAGGAAGGGACCGAGGGCTAGATGTGCCCAAATCACTGCGAGGTAAGAAAGTTATCAATAAGATGTTTCTGGGATTTATAAATAGAGGATAAAGAATACAACTGAAGAATTTTCTGTAAAACACTGATTCAATCCTAATTGGAGGGTTGTATCCAATCCTAATCCCCACATTTTAGGAAAGAAGTGAAGGTTTTAGAGAGACTACAGAAAAGGTTGAGCATAGTTGGATGAGGTGGTTCAGTCACAGTGACTAGAGAAGCTTGGATTATTCACCATGGAGAACATTGGAAGCAGTTTTGATCGAGGCATTCGAGATCATGAGAGGTCTCACCTGAGCAGCTAGGGAGAATCTATATCTGTCAGTGGAAGGATCTTAACAGGAGGAGTCAACTTTATGGTGATTGGCAAAAGAACCAAAAGCGACATGATGAATTCTTTTAAGCAGCAAATACAGTAGTTAGGCTCTGAAATGTACAGACTGAAATATTAGCAGATTCAAACATTGCTTCCAAAAAGGAATTGGAATAAGTACTTCAAGGGGGAAAATACTTGCAGGACTATTGGAGATTGCTTACAAGATCTGGCACTGCCACAGTGGGCTGAATGGTCTCCTTCTGTGGTTTGACCATTTTGAGATTCTGTAAGGCATAACCACCAGCTGTGGGAGTTGTAGAGGTTGGCTGAAGCGAGTGATGTAGAAAAGAATGGAGTCGGAGCAATGAAGTGAGTTGGGGTCTGAGGTAGAGCTGAAGGTGATTACAGTGTAGAAAAAGTGAAAGCATTTGTAGATGAGGATATGAATATAAAATTAGAGTTTTGGGGTGTTTAACAACTAATATAGATCATCAAGGGAGGGAGTGATGGCTGAGTAGCAGAACTTTTGATGATCTGAGGATGATGGAGGGTGGATCAAGGAAGTATCCAGATTTTGGATTGGTTTTTAAATGGCATGTGGGCTGAGGCCAGGACTAGGATGGGCAATGCTATGGGATGGAAGTAGGTGAACATTGTGATGGGTAGTTCACAAGATCTGGGGTTGAATCAGAGTTTGACATTTAGAACTTCTTCTGATTTTATTCATGGGATATAGGGCACTGGCTAGCCATGTACTGCTCATCCCTCGATGTCTTTGGAAAGGAGGTGGTGGGCTACCTTCTTGATCTGCTGTAGTCCATTTGGTGTAGGGAGACTCACAATGCGATTAGTGTTTTGACCCAGCGAGAGTGATTGAACGGTGGTTTATTTTCAATCCAGATTGGTGAGTGGCTTGGAAGTGAAATTTCAGGTGGTGGTGTTCCCATGTATCTGCAGCCCGTATTGTTCTAGGTGGAAATGGCTGTGGGTTTGGAAGGTGCCTTTTATGGAGCTTTGGTGAATTTCTGCAATGCATTCTGCAAATAGTGCACACAACTGCAATGGAGCATTGGTGGTGGAGGGAGCGAATATTTCTGGACGTGCTGCTCTCAAGTGGGCTGCTTTGTCCTGGATGGTGTCCTCTCCACTTGCCTGGAATAAGTGTTGTTGGAGCTGCATTCATTCCAGGCAAGTGGAGAGTATTTTGTCTTATTCCTGACTTGTGCTTGGTCAGTGGTGGTCAAGTTTTGTGGAGTTATTCACAGCAGGCCTCTGACCTGCTCGTTTAGCCACAGTATTGAATATTGTGCAACCATCAGCGAACATCCCCACTTCTGACATTATGGGAGGAAGATCATTGATGAAGCAACTGAAGATGGTTGGGCTGAGGACACTACCCTGAGGAATTAAAGGTTCTTGTGGCACAGTGGTGGTCTTCCTACCTCTGAGCCGGGGGCTCAGGTTCAAGTCCCTCGTGCTCCACGGGTTTGTAATAACACCTCTGAACAGATTGATTCGCAAATATCTCAACAGATACCCTGAGAAACTCCTACAGAGATCTCCTGGAGGTTAGATTAATAACCTTTGTGCTAATTATGACTCAAACAAATGGGGATATTGCCCCCTGAGTAAGACTTGGGCTCAATTTTAATCCATTCAAAATATGTGTACTAGCAACAAGTTAAAATCTGGTCTAATGATCATTTAGAAAGCTAGAACCAGTTGTAATGTTTGTGATAGTACACCAAAGACAATAGATGCAATCTTCACTGTATTTTACTGCGGGAGGTTATGGTTTATCCAGGATTGGATATTGGCCAACCTGTTTGACAACATAGTTACAGTGGAGGCATTGAGAGCAGGTGTAGCATGACATGAGGTCGCCAACGGACATTTAAAAGTTCATCAACTGTATTTGGATCAAGTAGCAGCTGTGGTTGTGGAACACCAGACAGTGAAGGATAGATTCTAGAGAAATTGCAGCGGCAACACTACAGGATGGGAAGAGAAACAATTGCTGGAAGTAATGTGGCTAGTTTGGATAGATAACTGCAACTCAGCCAGCATAGTTCCAATACACTGGACAACTGAAGGAGAGGCCAGGGAGTCAGATGGTAAATGAAGAGTGAATTGGTAAATTCTTTGCCTCATGTATCAAATACAAACTGACCTTTGTGGACGAATGGCTAAAAGTGTGCTTGCTTATGATTGGGATGTACCTCTTGGTTGTGCTAGTTACTTTACCAGGAGATTGAGAATTGACATTACTGTCAGTGAAACCTTTGTGAGCTGTTTTGTGAGTTAGAACAGAAATGAAGTGGAGCTGCTTGCTTGTAACTTGTAGATATGGCAAACAGATGGGTTTGGACAGATGACTGGCAAGGACAGATGATCAATCAGCATGGGCTTAATTTAAAGTAAAATACTCTGAATCCATTCCAGGATTTGCATTCTTGCAAAATGCCGTTGGGAGAGCAAATCTGATTAGCACTTTTTATGCAGCAAAGCGATCAGTTTCCATGCTGTGAACAGAGAATCATTTGCATGGCTAACCTTTACACTGGGAGAATTGACTGTACCATCTGTTAGAAAACCTCAGCTTGTTTGGAGCAGTATCGAAGTGTGAAGGTGCAATAGTTTAGACACACAAATCAAAGGATTGAAATTGGATTGTCAATAGTCTTTATTGAAAAAATTTCATTGATGTTCTTTAATTGCTTGTACTTGAAAATCCATTTAACACAGTTGTCTGAAACTGGTCCAAGTCTAGTTCAGTTTTATCCCAGACAGCTTTATCGATATATTTTGTTGAATTTTCTAGATGTACTATTGTAGGAAGGACATTTTGAGAAATTGATTAGGAAAGAGTTGCAATTATGTAGGGTTGCAAATATCTCAGGACATTTAATTGCACTTTTCAATTATCATCAACAGTAGCAAGTATCAATGTTGTAATTTAGGAAATGCAACAATTTTTGCACAGCAAGATCCCACAGACAGTGATGTGATGACGCAGATAATCATAAAGTCATGGAGATGTACAGCATGGAAACATCCCTTTGTTCCAACTCATCTAAGCTGACCAGATATCCCAAACTAATCCAGTCCAATTTGCCAGCATTTGGCCCATATCCCTCTAAACCATTCCTATTCATATACACATCCAGATGTCTTTAAAATGTTGTAATTGTACCAGCCTCCATTGCGTTTTCTGACAGTTCATTCCGTACATTCACCACCCTCTCCATCAAAACGTTGCCATTTAGGTCCCTTTTAAATCTTTCCCCTTCTCACCATAAAGCTATGCCCTCTAGTTTTGGATTCCTGACCCCAGGGAAAAGACTTGTCTATTTACCCTATCCATGCCCCTCATGATTTTATAAATTTCTATAAGGTCACCCCTCAGCCTCTGACACTCCAGGGAAAATAACGACAGCCTATTCAGTGTCATTTTATAGCTCAAGCCCTCTAACCTCCATCCTTGTAAACCTTTTCTTAAACCTTTCAAGTTTAACAATACCTTTCCTACAGCAGAGAGATCGTAATTTAGTGGAGGATTCCAGAAGTGGCCTAACGAATGTCCTGTACAGCTGCAACATGACTTTCCAACTCCTATACTCAACAGACTGACCTTCTTCACTATCCTATCATGACTCCACTTTCAAGGAAATATGAACCTGCACTCCGAGGTGTCTTTGTTCAGCAACCCTCCCTGGGACCTTACCATTCGTGTATAAGTTCTGCCCTCATTCTTCTATACCAAAATATAGCAACTCATATTTATCTCTCTTTTAATGATGTTGATTGAGGAATAAGTATGGCCAAAGATACCTGAAGAACATATCTGATTTTCTTCAGAAAAGTGGCCATGAGTTCCCTATAGAGGGAAGGCAGGGCTTCAGTCCGTTTCATCTGTTTAACAGCACCTACACCTGGTCAGCACCTGTCAGTATTGCACAGGCTGTGTCAGCCTAGATTATATACTCAAATCTTTGGAGTGGAACTGGCACCAACATCCTTGTGACTCTCGAGGAGACAGTACCAATGAGCCATGACTGACATTTTTGCTGCCAGTGGAGCACAATTGCAACATTTTGTGATTTGCCTGCAAGGGAGAAATGATGGGAGCTTAAAATAAGAAGCATTTGGTGATTAAGCCAAGGACAACGAAGATAAAAAAGGTTTTAAATCCTATACAAACTAAAGGGGTGAAAGTGTCCCTTGTTTACCAGTTGTAAAGGTGGTGTATAATTGTGGCGATTTGCTATTCAAGGCTTTTTTAATAATTTTCAAACTGTTAATAATTAGCACTTCAGGGGTCTTATAAGGTAAGGGCTCTCTTTTTAGTAAATGAAGATCCGTAGCTGTCAGATTTAAATTTAAATTTAATATTATTTTACACTCCACTTGGGTAAATATAAATGGGAAAGAGCAAAAAGGGAATAGCAACATGACAAAATCATTAACAAATTAACGAATTCAGGAGAAACCTCTTTTTCCAGAGAGTGATGTCATTTTGGAACTCACTATCACAAGGGTGGACATTGTGAATGCCACTGATCTATTTAAGAAGGGGCGAGAGGAAGAGCAGGATTCGCTGGTGGAATTAGTAAAGGTTTGGCTGAAAGTTGGTAAGGAGCATAAACATTGAGATAGGCCAGATGGACAGAATGCCAGGTTCTCTGCTCTATATGAAATGATTAAAAACAAATGTTTTCATAATTATGGTTAATTACATTGGACACGATTCACATTTCTTAATGTGAGAGTTAAATTTCCAAATCTATCATCCAATTCCACCATGTAACTAACCAGTACTTGACTCCGACCAAAATAATGACCTGAAACTTCAGGGCTTTGAAAAGTTCCAGAGATCAGGGATCATATTTGAATCCTGACCTCATTCATTTGGGGGGGGGGGAAGGGGTGTGGCATGGTGGCTAGGTGGTTAGCACTGCTGCCTCACAGCACCAGGGACCCAGGTTCAATTCCAGACTTTGTTGGCTGTCTGTATAGAGTTTACACGTTATCCCTGTGTTTGTGTGGGTTTCCTCCGGGTGCTCCAGTTTTCTCCCACAGTCCAAAGATGTGCAAGCTCGGTGGTTTGGCCATGCTATGTTGCCTTGTAGTATGCACGTTAGGTGGTTCAGTCATGGTAAATACAGAGTTACCGGGATAGGAGTCTGGGTGGAATGCTCTTCGGAGGGTTGGTGCACACTCAATAGGCCCAATGGCCTCTTCCTACACTGTAGGGAACTTCAGGCATGATTCTACCTGAACTGGCTAGCAACCCATTTTTTGGAATGTAGGATGGAGGCTGGAATGTACACATTCATGTAAAAGAATGGATAACTCCTATTTTGCTAATAAACAGTATCATTGATCTCGCGATAGCCCAGGATTCATGTCTGGAGGTATAATGAGGGAGAAGCAGCAGCGACACAGTGGCAATGCCATCATTATCAAGTTTACCTCTGGCACTGTGCTGCTATCCCAGCATTATCAGAGATAAGCGTCATTAAGCTGCAGCAAGCTTTTTAACATGGGATTGCATCAGGTCTATCATTTTGTTTTAACAGTAAACACTAAAAATCTCAGAATATTCACCGTACAGTGCATCCTCCAATTTGTTGTGGTTCTGACCCAGGGGAGGGAGGAATGGAGGAGATAACACTGGGAGAGAAAGGCCAAAAAGTTGTTCCTTTGAGTTGGCATCTTGGCAAAGGTCATGATCAGACCCAATTTGCTCCTGGGACAGGCAGCAGCAGTCGGCAATTGTTGGAGAACTGGCATGTGACATTTCTTTTACCGTCCTATGCTTGGGTCCCTTCCAGACATTGAAGAAATCGCTTACATTGAGACCTTGAACCATCAAGGAATGAAATAATGAAAGACTTTGAGTCATGAGTAAGAGAATAAGCCAGTGAACTCTTCATGGATGTTGGCATATGGACTTCCAATTAAAGACACATGAGTCAGTATCACCGGGAAACAAGGCACTTGCAAATCTGGTGCAGTTTCAGTTAAAACCAATTATGTTGGGCTCAGTGATTAATGTCACAGTTTCTGTATGCACATTGACAGTGGAATATTTTTGTCTCAGTTTTATAAGCAACACTAATTGTTAAGGCATAGTTAACATTGGACATGAGACACACTGAAAACAAGGCATAGGGCTTGAAATGATGAATTTTTCAAAGAGAGAGATTGAGTTTTGATTGAGACACGAAGGTCGAGTTGGGAAATCTCCCTCATACACATGATCTTTGCCCTCTTCATGGGGAATATTTGTCAGGCATGACTGCATTGGACTCACAGCCTCCAGTGGCAGTTTGGAGGTGGGGTGCAGAGGTGTGAGTGTGCTGAGGCAGATTGGGTAGAAGGCTCAGTTTGGTTCTACAGCTTCAGGCCAGGTTTATAAGGAATGTAAAGATTTATAAGTTGGTCTCTAGCCCAACTCATGTCTCAAGTTTCACCTCCATAACCACTTATCCTCTAGGGGCAATACAAGAAGCCACATGGAGATGAACAAATTTCTGATAATCTCAGGGCTCTCACACACACTTGAAATGGTTCAAAAAAACTTTTATGTTCATGAAATCCAGCTAAAGATCTCAAATCCATGAACAGGACAATCCATCAATTAAAATTTGAACTCTTTCACCCCCCCCTCCCCAAGTGAGATGTTTTTTTTTATAGCTGTTGAAACTCCATCAAGCATGTATAAAATGTTCAGCTGTAATACCAACCTTCGGGAAGGCCCATTGAAATTGCAGGATCAGGCTTTTTCTTAGCCTAAGGTGCACCTGACAAGCATTTGGACGTACATGGAATAGTGTAGGTGGGATGGGCTTCCGATTAGTATGACAGGGCGGCGCAACATCGAGGGCCGACGGGCCTGTACTGTGCTGTAATGTTCTATGTTCTATGTTCTATTTAAGTGCAGTAGCCAGTGTGTTTATGTTGTAACTGACAGCTCCATCCTGTTTCATAATATTTAAGTGGCTAGGGATTGAACTTAATTTTGATCAATGTCTTAATCATTGTTCAAGAGTGTCTATGCCACCTCCATAGAATCTGAGAGCCCCTCACTGCAACCTAAGGCACTTGGAACAGTGAAATGGGGTTTCCTTTAACTCACCATTACTTTTCAATGGTTCTGCTGAATTTGGGTTTCCTGATTCTACCATTCCAACTCTGATAGCTTCCCCCTGCTGGCAAAAATGGTTTCTTCCAGAAATTGGGGCAATCAGTAGTTTTTGAACAGGCGCAGAAAATGCTGGCAAAATTCAGCAGGGCTGGCAGTATCTGTGAAGAGAGATATGTTTATTGTCTCATGTCTGCACTGACTTTTTCAGAACTAAGAGGTGTCGGAAAATAGTTTGTTTTACATTTTTGACGGAGGTAGAGGCCCCGTGCAAATGACAAGGCGGCTGTTGATGGTTAAAAAAAGAGAAACAAAAAGATGTAAAATGGGCGCAAGTTAAGGTGTGAAATGGAGGGAACAGGTCCTCTCCACTCACTGCAAAGTAAACATGATCCAAACATGACAAAAACAAAAATAGAAATTGCTGGAAAAGCTCAGCAGGTCTAGCAGCATCTGTTATGAGAAATCAGAGTTAACTCAGAAATCAGAGGTCACTTGACCCAAAACGTTAACTCTGATTTCTCTCCACAGATGCCACCAGACCTGCTGGGCTTTCCCAGCAATTTATATTTTTGCCTCTAATTTACAGCATCTGCAGTTCTTTGGATTTCTATTTAGTGCCAAACAAAGCAAAGTTGTGAGGGAGAAAAGAATGCAAGAAAAATGGAGAACAGCGTTAAATGGCCAGTTTCTGAAGTTACGGAATTCAGTTTTGGGACCATGGGGCTGTAAAGTGCCAAAGTAGAAAGTGAGGTCTTGTTCTTTCAGCTGGTGATTTCCTTCATTGGAACATTGCAGCGAGCCCAGGGCAGGACTGTTAGCATTAGCACAAGATGTGCATTGAAATGGGAAGCAACTGGGAGGTGAGGTTCTTTCCTACAGACCATTGTTGAAGGCCTCCTGACTCGTCAGGGACTCCTTGAAAATCCAGCCCTTAGTGTTGATGCTCAAGATTCCAAGCCATGGGATGAATGATCAAGCTTTTGAAGGTCACTACCTTGTACTGGTTTAATTCAATCATCAAGTTCAGGGCCAGCAACACCTCATCATGTAAAATGTCTACTGACAGTGCTGACATTATTGCTGCAGGAGCTCAACAGGAACAGTCTGAAGAACCAACCGCTTTAACTAATTTTCTATCTGTGTCTAAGTTTGACCTGTATGCTTTCATTTTCCCATTCTCATCTTTGGCACTTCACCCATTTCATTGTGACTTTTCACTATAAAGTTGTAGAACTGCCTTGCAAGACATTTGCAAAAGGCCTGGAATTCCTTGCCAAACCTTTGACCCTGTCTACATCTCTCCTCCTGGTCCTCCAAGGAGACATTTCTTAAATCTTAGATCTTTGAACAGACCTGTCAATGATGTGAGTTTGACATCTACTGAGCAAAATCTCATGTGATTTCCCAAGCTTAATCTTCTCTTTAGTTTTCTATTTGTATCCAGTTCCTGGACTCCAACATTGGAGGCTCACTAAAGAGAGACGGGGTTATATCTGATAAAGTTGCTTTCATCTGTAATTAGACTGTATCAGACAAAAATAAAGTGACTGACAAAAATCAAGCGATGAAGGAATGGGTATGGTTGTTGAACCCATAAGGAAGTTAGCAAGCAATGCAATAACTCAATCTTGCCTCAGTTAGATCGGGATAAAATGGGAAGTTTACCTCAAAGTGAATGTAATCATTTTTTCAAAAAACCTATTCCTAAACCTAAACCTTTAAATCTATTGTCTCTCTAAATCTCTGCATCATTCTCTTTAGCACTGTGAGACAACTGCTACTTCACCTTAACATTTTTCTTGGGTTTCAGTGAATGAATTATATTTTTAGAGCTCCCTCCTAATGACTCCTATTTAATCAGCACTCTCGTACTGCTTTAAATGCTGTAATTACAGTGAATTAAGAAAGTTTAGCTATGTTTTGTTCCACATGAACATTGTAAACTATGCAAGAAACAAAAGAGCTGAAAAAGGCGAAAAATATTTGCGTAAACATAGCATTAAAAACACCCAGTACCAAAATACTGTGAAACAAAATTGATGCAGTTTAAAATGTTTCTGAAGAACTTGGTTGCATAATGCACTTCTCTTAAAATCACTGTACTTTCACAAAGAATATGTCCAGCGTACAGTCAGAGAAACCGATGCTTGCCTACAGTTTGAAAAATTAGGCCACTCAAACTAAACACTTCCAGTCTGCATATGAGGTGATACCCTAGCACCAGTATTTCTAAACCTGAAGCTTGTAAGAACAAGTTGAGGCCATTCAGCCCTTCCAACCTGTTCTGTTATTCTATGCGATCATAACTGACCTGCATCTTAACTTCATCTCTTCACCTTGAATCCATGAACCTTAATGTGCTTGTTTAACAAAGATCTATCATTCTCAGTACTGAGTTTTTCAGTTGATCCCTGAGCTCATTAGGAGCTTGTTGTATTTGTTTTGTGTGAAGAAATTCTTCCTGACATTGTTCCTGATTATCCAAGTTCTAATTTTATTGTATCCTGCCCCGCCTTTTGTTCTGAATTCCCCATACTGGAGCAAATAGTGCCTCTCTATCTGCCCTATTAAATTATTTAATCACCTTAGATACCTCAATTAGATCAATAGATTAATCTTCTATACCCAGCGGAATACAAACCTATGTTAATCCTGTAAAATATGTTAATATATCCAATGATGCATTCCATGTTTGACAACTTCTATCTAAACAGTCACATTAATTGAGAAACAAACCTATTAAAACAATTTCCCACCTAATTATCCAACAGGTTTATCATCAGCATTCCAGACTTCAAGGAGTATTAAATGTGTATAATTTGTAAACTGTCATGTAATCAGTGTATTTGCTTTTAAACAGGAACAAGTTTCCAAAAACAATGGAAGTGTGTCTGGACCAACTCAGTAAATGAGTGGTGAGCAGTTGATCTATTTCTGCTGTCTCTGGTGTTAGATATGGCTCAGTTAGTCACACTGTCACCTTTTGAGTTATGAAATTTCAGGTTTGGCACCCACTACAGGGGGTGAACATCAAAGCTAAAGGTTTCCATGCCCCCAGTGCAATACAAGGGAACGCTGCACTGTCAAGAGGTGTCATCTATCAGATGAGAGATTAAACCGAGGCCGCTTCTGCTTACTTGGGAGGATGGAAACGGTCCTCTGAGATTTACCTCAAAAGAAGATTGGGGGAATTCTCCTTGCCAACTCACTAACCACTCTGCCCCCTTGCCCCTGGTATCCTGTTGAATATTTATTCCTTAATCAACCTCACTAAAGTAGGTTATCTAATTCCCAAAAAGAGAAAATGCTGGAAAATCTCAGCAAGACTGGCAGCATCTGTCAGGAGAGAAAAGAGCTGACGTTTTGAGTCTAACTGACCCTTTGTCGAAGGATTAATTAGGTTACCTAATTAATTATCATGTTGCTATGTGTGGACATTTACTGTGTACAAATTATCGATGTTGCTTCCTGCATTGTAATGGTGATGATACTTCAGAATTACATCATTCCTGTAGTTCTTAAGGCAACTGGTGCTTGATGTAAATATACTATATAAATGCATGTACCTTTGTTTCTTTTTATCACAATGCAAAGCCAAAGCTTTGTTTTAATGTAACACTAGAGTTTAGTTTCATAAGGATGGCATCAATGGCGAATGAGCTGAAAAATATTACAGGATGTGGGGAATGGAGCCGATTGGATAGCCCTTTAAAGAACTTGCACAGATATGATAAGCTGAACAGCCTTCTTCAGTGTTATTTAACTTGATAGCACCATATAAGGATATTAAGGCATCAGCTTTGAATATTTGAATGGCTTCCTCCTGTTTCTGTATGATTTAACCAGTTCAAGGCAATCAATGTGTGTGTGATTAAATCACTATAGATAATACAAACCTTGTTGTGCACATGAAGAACTCACTGGTGCCAGATGATTGTGGGGGTGGGGGTGGGGGGCGCTGTGGGATGGGGTTGGGAGGGTCTTGGGGAAGGATTTGGGGCATGTACCTACTCATTAAGTATCTGACAGTATGAATTCATCAAGACTTCCCATGTGTCTTCTGATAGGTTGCGGTGCAGATAACTATTTATCCACTTAGTGGACCCCTTTGCTGCTCCTCGCCAAGCCTGGCAGTCTACGTTTTCATAACTTCAGTTATTCATGCCAATACTTTTTATTTGCGAGTCAGACCTTAGGGGCAGCTTCAGAACTAAGACACATGTGGGGTCTCCAGTCAGCAGGTGCCTGGCCTTCGACAGTCATCACTAGTTATTGCTTTCTCACCTGGGCACTCTGACTCATTCTCTTTTTATACTTCCTCCTTAATCTTACCAACAACATCCCTTTAGTTGTGTGTCACTGCACTGGTGGCTGGCAGAGGCGGTGAGAGTGACGCAAGGTGCTTTGAGCTGCTGGCTTCCTCAGGGACACCCGACTGTGCCAGCAGTCTGTTTTTCCATTTCGAATAGGGCAAAATGTCAAAAGTGCTGTCTTAAAGATAATCACTTCTTCCATTAAAAGTGATTACATTTCAAAATGTACTTCATTGGGATGGCACGGTGGCTCAGTGGTTAGCACTATTGCCTCACAGTGCCAGGGACCCAGGTTTGATTCCAGCCTTGGGCAACCGTCAGTGTAGAGTTTGTACATTCTCCCCATGTCTGCATGGGTTTGCTCTGGCTTCCCCCCACATTCCAAAGATGTGTAGATGAGGTGAATTGGCCATGCTAAATTGCCCATAGCGTTCAGGGGTGTGTAGGTTAGGTATTAGTCAGGGGTGATAACAGGGTAGGGAAATAGGTCTGGGTGGGTTACTCTTCAGAGGGTCAGTGTGGACTTGTTGGGCTGAAGGATCTGTTTCCACACTCTAGGGATTCTGTGATTGGCTGTAAAGCATTTTGAGACATGTGGTGGTCATGAAATGAGCTATGTAAATGCAAGTCTGATTTTCTTTTCCAGAAACACTTAATTGGCTTTTAAGCAGTTTGAGGCATCCTGAAGTCAGAAGTGGTGCTATTTAAATGAGAGTCTTTATTTTCTTTCTGTGCACAGTAATTTCTGATTTTAGTCAAGTATGTATCTAAGTGACACTCACTCTGGACAACGACATTACACAAAGAAAGTTTTTCCAGTTACTCACTACATTTCATAATTCAGCCCAGAACTGTTTAAAGCCAGTTGTACATTTTTGAGCTGTAGCTATTGTTGGAATGTTGGGAAACATAACATGTTCGACACAACACTCCTGACACGTTACCAAAATAATTTAGTGCTGTTGGTTGGGGAATAAGTAGTGACCAGGACACATGTCCTTCTTGGCTTCAGAATAGTGCCATGAGATCTTTTACAGTCAGCTGAGAGGTCACACAAGAACTTGGTTTCTCATCCTATTGGGGTGTCCCTCTCAATGTATGGCAGTCCCTCATTACTGCACTAGTGGTGTCAACCTAGACTATGCACTGGCATTGGATAGGGTCAGTTAAAGAAGCTCCAGCTTATGAGCCCCCATGGTCTTGATGTTATCTCTTTTAAAGTCAGTCACTTCAGTTGCTTAACTTCAATTCATCTTATGACTGAAGATCCCATTGTCACAATATTAATAACCAGGAAACAAGGCTGAACTGTATAGGTTCTTTCTTCTAGGTTGAGAAGGATGAGCAGATAATCTGGTTAAGATCGTTTACATTGTGAAGGGGTTTAATAGGATAGAGAAGATGGTTCCAGTTATGGGGTAAACCAAAACTAAGGTGACATAAATATAAGGTAGCTACCACAGAGGACTGTAGACATGGAATATGTTCAAGAGAGACATTGATGGATTTGTAGATATGAAACTACAAGTAAGGAAATGGTATTGAGGTGGATGATAAGACAGAATCGAGAATGGTGGAAGAGGCTCAGGCAGCTTATCGATCTACTGCTCTTTGTGAGGAGGGAAGTCTAGAGAAACTTCTTTACCCAGAGTGGTGAGAATGTGCAACTTGTTGCCAAAGGGAGTCGTTGAGGGAAATGGAATAGATGCATTTAGGAACTTAGAAACTGAAGCAGGCCATTCAGCCTCTCGAGCCTGTTTTGCCATTCAGTGAGATCATGGCTGATTTGTGGCTGAACTCCATATACCTGCGTTTGGCTCAAGTCCCTGAATACCTTTGATTAACAAAAATGATTACCTCAGGTTGAAAATTAACAAATGATCTAACAGCCACTGCCGTTTGTGGGAGAGAGAGCCCCAAACATTTACCACCCTTTGTGTGTAGAGGTGCTGCCTAACGTCTCTCCTTAATAGCCTGACCTTAATTTTTAGACTATGCCCCTAAATCTAGAATCCCTGACCAGTGGAAATAGTTTATCTTTATCCACCCTGTCTTTTCCTGTGAATATCTTGAAGATTTCAATCAGATGACTCCTTAACCATCTAAATTCTGGAGGAAATAAGCCTCATTGGTATAATCTTTGCTCATAACTTAAACCCCTGAAGTCCAGTTGTCATTCTTGTAAACCTACATTGTACTCCCTCCAAGGTCCATCCTCCTGAAGGTGTAGTTCCCAGGTCTGCTCACAGTACTCCAAGTGGGGTCTAACCAGGGTTTTTTTTTATAACTGCGGCATAACTTCTGCATCCTTGTCCTTTAGATGTAAAGGTCAGCATCCTTGTCCTGCTAACTTTAATTGTGATGAACTCAGTTGCACTGTATTTTTATTTAGGGATATAGGAAGCAAGTTAAAAAGTAGGACCTCAGGATTGCTACCAGCGCCACGTTCTAGTCAGAGTAGGAATGATAGAGTAGTCAGGATGAATGTGTGGCTTGAGAGATGGTGTAGGAGGGAGGGGTTCAGATGTTTGGGACATTGGGAGCAGTTCTGGGGGAGGTGGGACTATTACAAATTGGACGGTCTACACCTGGGCCGGACTGGAACCAATGTCCTTGGGGGTGCTTTTGCTAATACTGTTGGGGAGGGTTTAAGCTAATGTGGCAGGGCATTGGGACCCACCTGAGGAGGTTAGTGGACAGGAAAGAGGTAGTAACTAAAGCCTGTAAGGAACTAGATAATGAAGTCACTGTGAGTAAGGAGAAGAGTAGGCAGGAAGTGGAGGATGAACACAGAGGGAGGACTGGTGGCCTGAGGTGCATTTGTTTTAATGCAAGAAGTATAATAGGTAAGGCAGATGAACTTAGGGCTTGGATTAGTACCTGGGAGTATGATGTTATTGCTATTACTGAGACTTGGTTGAGGGAAGGGCATGATTGACAACTAAATATCCCAGGATATCACTGCTTCAGGCAGGATAGAGAGGGAGGTAAAAGGGGTGGAGGAGTTGCATTACTGGTCAGTGAGGATGTCACAGCTATGATGAAGGATGGCACTATGGAAGACTTGAGCAGTGAGGCAATACGGGCAGAGCTCAGAAATAGGAAGGGTGCGGTAACAATGTTGCGGTTGTACTACAGGCCTCTCAACAGCGAGTGTGAGATAGACGTAAAAATATGTAGGGAGATCATAGAAAGATGTTGGAGCAATAGGGTGGTTGTGATAGGAGATTTTAATTTTCCCAACATTTTCTGGGATTCACTTAGTGTTAGAGGTTTCGATGGAGCAGAATTTGTAAGGAGCATCCAGGAGGGTTCTCTAGAGCAGTATGTAAATAGTCTAACTCAGGAAGGGGCCATCCTGGACCTGGTGTTGGGAAATGAGCCTGGCCAGGTGGTTGGAGTTTCAGTAGGGGATTGCTTTGTGAATAGTGATCACAATTCTATAATTTTTAAAATACTCTTGGACAAAGACAAGGGTGGTCCTAAAGAAAGAGTGCTAAATTGGGGGAAGGCAACTATACTAAAATTCAACAGGATCTGGGGAATGTAGATTGGGAGCAGCTGTTTGAAGGGTAATCCACCTTCGATATGTGGGAGGCTTTTAAAGAGAAGTTGATTAGAATTCAGAGAGATACCTTCCTGTGAAAATGAGGGATAAAAATGGCAAGTTTAGGGAATCATGGATGACAAGTGAAATTGTGAGACTAGTTAAGAGGTAAAAGGATGCGTACATAAGGTCTAGGTGCCTGAAGATAGACAAAGCCTTGGAAGAATATCGGGAATGTAGGACCAATCTGAAACAAGGAATAAAGAGGACAGAAAGGGCACATGAGATATCCTTAGCAAGCAGGGTTAAGGAAAACCCCAAAGCCTTTTATTCATAAATAAGACACAAGAGAGTAATTATGGACAGGGTTGGCCTACTCAAGGACAAAGGAGGAAAGATATGTGAGGAGTCAGAGAAAATGGGTGAGATTCCTCATGTGTACTTTGCATCAGTATTCACTGAGGAGAGAGACCTGGTGGATGTTGAAGTTAGGGATAGATCTTTAATTACTTGAGGTCAAGTCAGCATAAGGAGGGCGGAAGCTGTTTGTATTCTAAAAGACACTAAGGTGGACAAGTCCCCAGGTCCGGATGGGATCTATCCAAGGTTACTGAGGGAAGCGAGAGAGGAAATAGCTGGGGCTTTAATAGATATCTTTGCAGCATCCTTGAACATGGGGGAGGACTGGAGAATTGCTAATGTTGTCCCTTTGTTAAGAAGGGTAGCAGGAATAGTCCAGGTAATTGTAGACCTGTGAGCCTGACATCAGTGGTAGGGAAGCTGCTGGAGAAGATACAGAGGGATAGGATATATACCCATTTGGAAGAAAATGGGCTTATCAGTGATAGGCAGGGAAGGTCATGTCTTACAAACCTAATGGAATTCTTTGAAGCGGTGACAAAGTTGATTAGGGAAAGGATGTAGATGTCATATACATGGACTTCAATAAGGTATTTGATAAACTTCCCCATGGTAGGCTGATGAAGAAGGTGAAGTTGCATGGGGTTCAGGGTGTTCTAGCTAGATGGATAGAAAACTGGTTGGGCAGCAAGAAGCACAGAATATTAATGGAAGGGAGCTTCTCAAAATGGAGAACTGTGACCAGTGGTGTCCCACAGGGGTCCGTGCTGGGACCACTGTTGTTTGTGATATACATAAATGATTTGGAGGAAGGTGTAGGTTGCCTCACGATCAAGTTTGCAGATGACACTAAGATTGGTGGAGTAGCAGATAGTGAAGGGGACTGTCAGAGAATGCAACCGAATGTAGATAAATTGGAGAGTTGGGCAGAGAAATGGCAGATGGAGTTCAATGCGAGACAGATGCGAGGTGATGCATTTTGGAAGATGTAATTCAAGACTGAACTGTACAGTAAGGGGAAAAGTCCTGGGGAAAATTGATGTACAGAGAGATCTTGGTGCTCAGGTCCATTGTTCCCTGAAGGTGGCAACGCAGGTCAATAGAGTGGTCAAGAAGGTGTATAGCATGTTTTCCTACATCAGATGGGGTACTCTACAAGAGTTGGCAGGTCATATTACAGTTGTATAAGACTTTGGTTCAGCCACACTTGTGATACTACGTGCAGTTCTGGTCGCCATATTATCAAAAGGGTGTGGATGCTGTGGAGAGGGTGCAGAGGAGGTTCACCAGGATGTTGCTTGGTATGCAGGGTGCTAGCTATGAGGAGAGGTTGAGTAGATTAGGATTATTTTCATTGAGAAGAAGGAGGTTGAGGAGGAACCTGATTGAGACCTACAAAATCATAAGAAGTATAGTCAGGGTGGATAGAAATAAACTTTTTCCCAGTGAGGGGGATTCAATTACCAGGGGTCACTAGTTCAAAGTGAGAGGGGAAATGTTTCGGGGAGATACATAGGGAAAGTTCTTCACGCAGAGGGTGGTGGGTGTTTGGATTGTGTTACCAGCGGAGGTGGTTGGGGCAGGAACGATAGTGTTGTTTAAGATGTATCTCGACAGATAATGAATGGGCAGGGAGCAAAGTGATACAGATCCTGAGAAAATAGGTGGCAGGTTTAGCTAAAGGATTTGAATTGGCGTAGGCTTCGAGGGCCGAAGAGTCTGTTCCTGTGCTTTGTTCTTTATATACCATCAGCTTTCGTTTTAGTGCTGCTACTTGAGGCAACTCTTCGAAAAGTGCATCAAGACGTTTTACATTCAGGCCTGAGAAATCTCTATTCCTATTCCATCCCTTGTTATTTTACCTCTTGTGGGTGCATCTGCAAATGCACAGATGGATCACGGCTGCAATGTTTAATAGCAGTGCCTATCTCCAGTATTTTTCATGACTTAGAAAGTATTTGAGGAGGTGTTTACTGAGTACACATTCTATTAAAATGTAAGATAATGTTTCTATAGTGAATCACTATGGTAGGAACCTGCACTTTAACATTCTTCTAATATAAAAAGCTAAATTGTATTTCTCCAGCATATAAAAATAGCCTTGAAACTAAACAGAAACAAATACGAGGGTGCCATACTGTAGATAAACAGGAACTATAGACGGGTGTACCTGATGTCAATGGTGGGTAAGTTCTTTGAGGGCATTTTGAGAGACAGCATTTACATGCATTTGGAAAGGCCAGTACTGATTAGCTATAGTCAGCATGGCTTTGTGCATGGGAAATCATGTCTCACTAATTTGATTGAGTTTTTTGAAGTGGTGACAAAGGAAATTGAAGAGGGCAGAGTGCTGGACATTAGGTATATGGACTCCAGCAAAGTATTCAATAAGGTTCTGCTTGGTAGAGTGGTTAGTAAGGTCAGATCACATTGGATCCAGGGGAGCTAGCCAATTAGATACAAAATTGGCTTGAAGGTAGGAGACAGAGGGTGATGGCAGGAGGTTGATTTTCAGACTGGAGGCCTGTGACCAGCAGTGTGTCACAAGGATTGATGCTGCGTCGACCACAGTCTTTCGTCATTTATATAAATGATGAAGGTTACCTCAGATCACAATGGGATCTTGATCAGATGGGCCAATGGGCTGAGAAGTGGCAGATGGAGTTTAATTCAGATAAATGTGAATTAATGTGAATTCTGGGTCGCCGCCATCTTGAATCTCCCCAGATGCCTTTTAAATGTTGCAATTGTACCAGCCTCCACCACTTCCCCTGGCAGCTCATTCCATACACATACCACATTCTGCATGAAAAAGTTGCCCCGTAGATCTCTTTTATATCTTTTCCCTCTCACCCTAAACCTATGCCCTTTAGTTCTGCATTTTGGGAAAGCAAATCTTAGCAGGACTTATACACTTAATGGTAAGGTCCCAGGGAGAGTTGCTGAACAAAGAGACCTTGGAGTGCAGGTTCATAGCTCCTTGAAAGTGAAGAAGCCGTTTGGTATGCTTTCCTTTATTGGTCTGAGTATTGAGTACAGGCGTTAGGAGGTCATGTTACAGCTGTATAGGACATTGGTTAGGCCACTGTTGGAATATTGCGGGCAATTCTCGTCTCCTTCCTATCAGAAAGATGTTGTGAAATTTGAAAAGGTTTAGAAAAGATTTACAAGGATGTTGCCAGGGTTGGAGGATTTAAGTTAAAGGGAGAGGCTGAACAGGCTGGGGCTGTTTTCTCTGGAGCGTCGGAGGCTGAGGGGTGACCTTATAGAGGTTTACAAAATTGAGGGGCATGGATAGACAAAGTCTTTTCCCTGGGGTGGGGGAGTCCAGAACTAAAGGACATAGGTTTAGGGTGAGAGGGAAAAGATATAAAAGATCTAAGGGGCAACTTTTTCATGCAGAATGTGGTATGTGTATGGAATGAGCTGCCAGAGGAAATGTTGGAGGCTGGAACAATTGCAACATTTAAAAGGCATCTGGGGAGATTCAAGATGGCGGCGACCCAGAAAGTCTGAGTCTGTAGTGCTCTGCCTAAGACTCGGGCAAAGTGGGGCACCTGCCTTCACCACACCTTTTAAATCATTTAAAATAACTTTTGCCCAGCGTAGTTAGTCTTTTTTTTATAATATATTTTTATTAAGAAAAAATAGATTTTTAAATAATACAACAAATACAAAACAATGCAATTCAAAACAGTACAAAAATAGTACAAAACTAAACTCAAATAATAAAAAAAGATTTCCCAACCCACCCTCCTATATGAATGTATAAACATATATAGAGAAGTATAAAATTTAAAAAAACCTAAACTAGCTATTTAACTAACTAAATAAATACCTAACAACAAACAAATAAATAGTAATAACTCAGCCCAGCCAAACAAAACACTCCTACATTCACAGTTCCTCCTCCCTGGATATTGGACTCATGAAAAACAATCGTTACGGTGATATAAAAGCCCTTGTTAGTGTGGCAGATAAATCTGTGTCCAGGTATTTCAAAAAGGGTTGCCATGTCTTGTAAAAATTCACAGTTTTGCGGTGTACCATATTTGTGAGAAAATCCAGGGGAATATGCTCCATAACAATCTTCCGCCAACCCGACAGGCCTGGGGGGGATTTTCTGATATCCAACCTAGCAAGATATTCTTCCTCGCACAGAATGTAAGAATATTGAAAAGTTTTGCCTTATGCGAGTCTGCAGGAAATAGAATGGGTAGGCCCAAAAGGAGTGAAATAGGGTCCTTCTCCACCCCTACACCTAAAATTCTCTCCATTGCACCCACCACAGCGCTCCAATATGTTTGAAGCCTGTCACAAGACCAAAGGCTATGGCTAAGAGTACCCGTACAGACTTTGCACTTGGGGCATGCTGAAGATATCCCTGGTTTAAATTTTGACAAACGACCTGGGGCTAAGTGGACCCTGTGGAGAATCTTCAACTGTAAAGCATGGGTCCTATTGCAAATTGATACCTTCCTTGCATTCTCCCAAATATCCTCCCATGCCTCTGAAGAAACTTCAACACCCAGCTCTCTTTCCCACATCTTGCAGAGTCGATCAGACTCATCTGAGGTGGCACCCCCCAATTGGTGATATCGAGTACTGACAGAGAGTGTACTCTTAGCCCTTAGTACCCCTCTTTCTATGTCAGATTTGTAGGGATCACTCAAAAGTATGGTCCTTTTTTGAATAAAATCCCTAACTTGAAAAAAATGAAAGAGGTCTCTATTAGGTAACTCGTACTTCCGTACTAACTGATCGAAGGACATCTCCCTCAAATAAATCACCCATGCAAGATATACCCCTAGCTGCCCAATGTTTAAATCTTGAATCTATCATACCTTGTTGACAACTCGGCATACCCACTGAAAGTGTAAACAAAGATGTTTTGCCAATATTACCTTTCCTCTGCCAAATTGCCCGCCATGCTTTAACAGTATTGATGACTATTGGGTTATGGCAATATTCCCTAACTGTCCTCACCTTGTCCAAAAACAGCAAACTGGTAAGGGGGCACCTTACCTGGGAGACTTCGATATCTAGCCATATTGAAAGAGGGTCCCCACAAACCCAATCACTTACGTAGGTCAAAAGCAAGCTTAATTGGTAATTTTTAATGTCCGGAAGGTCTACTCCCCCCAGTCTGTGAGGCAACTGCAGTTTGGCTAACTTAATGAGGGGCCGTTTATGGTGCCACATAAAGGAGCTGAATCAACTGTTCAGTCTCCTGAGTGTTTGTTTATTGAAAATCAGGGGGAGCATCTATATAGGGTATAGCAAACGAGAGAGAATATTCATCTTAATAAGCGCTATCCGACCCAACCATGAGACTGGAAGTGCCTCCCATCTTTGGAGATCTTGCTTAATTTTTTCAAATAATTGAGTAAAATTGGCTTTGAACAGCCAATCCAGAACTGGAGTAATGATTATGCCCAAATACACAAAACCCCCCTGTGACCACCTAAATGGGAATCTATAGTCACTCTCAAGAGCCAACTCTTTCGTAAGACCACCCATAGGCATAGCCTCTGATTTAGCAAAATTAATCTTATGCCCTGAAAAAGTGCCAAACGAATGAAGGTATTGTATCAGGCAAGACACTGAGACTGCTGGATTTGTCAAGAAAATCAGAACATCATCTGCATACAGCGAGATCTTATGTAATTTTGACCCCACTTCTGGAGCTGATATATTGAGATCCCCACGAATGGCCTCTGCCAACGGTTCAATCACCAACGTAAAAAGTAATGGTGAAAGGGGACAGCCCTGCTGGCTGCCCCTAGAAATATTAAAATTGCTTGATCGTACCCCATTGGTAATGACTGCAGCAAGAGGTACACTGTAGAGAACCTTTACCCATCTTATGAAAACTTCGCCCAGACCAAACCGGTCTAGAGTATAGAAAAGGTACGGCCACTCAACTCGGTCAAATGCCTTCTCTGCATCTAAAGAAATCACCAATCCCTGTATTGACTGCTGTCGGCATGCTTGAATTACGTTAAGCAGCCTCCTAACATTATTGGAGGATCTAGGACACTTTATGAAGCCCATCTGATCCTCTTTAATAATAGAAGGCAACACAGTCTCCAGCCTTAATGCAACAGCCTTAGAGAGGATCTTAAAGTCCACATTTAAGAGTGAGATGGACCTGTATGAAGCACAGTCTTCCGGATCCTTCCCTTTTTTAAGGATAAGTGAAATATTGGCCTCTCTCAGAGATGGTGGGAGACAAACATGACTGTATGAATCATTAAACATATTCAGCATCAGGCCTGACAGTATACTTATAAATTCCTTCTAGAATTCACTGGGAAGTCCACCAGGACCGGGCGCCTTTCCACTCTGAAGCTGCCTCACAGCTTCCTGCACTTCTTGCTCTGATAATGGGGCATTGCGAAAGGACTGTTGTTCAGGAGTCACACCTGGAAGCTTCAGATCTCTAAAAAAGGATTCCATTTTGGCCTGCCCCTCCTCACAATTCTCAGACTGATATAATTTAGAGTAGAATCTCTGGAACGCCACATTAATCATTTTAGAATCACATGTTAGTTTCCCAGACCCTTCCCTAATCGTTGTAATGGTTTGTGGGGCACTTCTCTTTCTGACAAGGTATGCTAAGTATTTGCCTCGCTTGTCACCATGCTTGTATAACCTTTACTTTGCAAAAGCCAGCTCCTTCTTTGCCATCTGCGTGAGCACGGAATTTAGTGCAGACCACAGTGCCGTAATCCTCTGTAATTTGACCAACGAGGGTCTGTCAAAATAGGCCTTCTCGGCTGCCTTCAACCGTGCTTCAAGGAGATGTTGCTGTTCACCCTTCTACCGTTTCCTACTTGTGGAATATGAAATAACTAACCCTCTGGCATAAGCTTTGGCAGTTTCCCAGAGAACAGATGAGCTATCAACTGAGCCTATGTTGATGTCTAGAAATGCCCGAAATTCCCTAGAGAAATACTCCACAAACTTGCTGTCCATGAGAATAAAGGGGTCCTTCGCCAGTACCTTGAATCCACTGTAACATCCTTAATTTTAACCATGAGGTACACTGGAGCATGATCAGAGATGGCAATATTACCAATCGTACAGGATGCCACCAGATCCAGGGTTACCGCAGGGGTCAGAAAAAAAATCAATCCTCGTGTGACATCTGTGCGGATTGGAAAAAAACTTGAAATCCCTACCTGTAAGGTGGAGACATCTCCAGATGTCCACCAATCCTAATTCCCCACATAAACCCAATAACTGTTTAGTTTGTGCAGAGGATATCGAGGGACCTTTAGGCAACCTGTCTACTGTGGCGTCCATGAGGCAGTTAAAATCTCCTCTATAATGATGTGCCGAGACTTGAGACTTATCAGTTTAGAAAAAGCATCTACCAAGAATTTAAGAGGATGAGCTGGGGGACAATAAACATTTAAAATGCCATATTCTTCCCCATTGATCAAGGCTTTAAGAATTACAAACCTCCCGTATGTGTCTTTAACACATTCCAACAATTTAAATGAGAGATTTTTCCTAACCAATACAGCCACTCCCCTACTTCTGGTATGAAATGATGAAAAATAAACTCAGTCAAAGCCATTCTGCTGTAATTTCAGATGCTCCCTGTCATCCAAGTGTGTCTCCTGTAACAAAGCAATATCCACCTTCTCCTTTCTAAGTCTCAAGAGTACCTTCTTCCTCTTAATTGGTGAGTGACTTCCCTTGATATTCCAGGTACAGCATTTAATCAAATCATTAGCCATAATCTTCTGCAATTACATTTAAATGCCAGAGAGGAGGAACCCAAACCACAAATTGCTGAGCCTTAGTGTCGCATGGTCCACCAAATATAAAAAAACTACATAAACTAAAACCACTACATTTAACAAACATACAAAATTATTAAAAATAAAAAACAACAAAAAACCAGAAAACAAACCAACATATAAAGCGCCAATAGCTCTGAGTAGGGGAACTCACCCCCTTCCTGGAGGGGGCAACTACCCATCCCGAACTGCCCATAAATAGGCATCTAACCATCTCAACCACTTTCACTTCTCCCAGCTAGAGCCACATCGCAAGCACAAGCTAAAAAGAATAAACACCCCATAGAATATCAATATGAATAAAAAAAACATTCTTTTATAAAAAATAAATACCACACCCATCCTTTGGTATGTCCTAACTTAGAAATTTAAAATGTACAACGCCAGACATAGTTTGAACCAAATTATTATCAATAGAGGCAAAAAAAGGGGGAAAACAAAGCTCCAACCAAATTTCCTCCATTTCTTTTACAGAATGATAAACGCATACCCAAGCAACAATATTTATACATACTACGTTAAAAATCACACAACACCAGGTTATAGTCCAACAGGTTTAATTGGAAGCACACTAGATTTTGGAGCAACGCTCCTTCATCAGGTGATTGTGGAGGGCTCGATCGTAACGCAGATCATAACACAGCCCTCCACAATCACCTGATGAAGGAGCGTTGCTCCAAAATCTAGTGTGCTTCCAATTAAACCTGTTGGACTATAACCTGGTGTTGTGTGATTTTTAACTTTATACACCCCAGTCCAACACCAGCATCTCCGAATCATTATACATACTACAATTGTTTAGCTTAGGTTAGTTTGTCCACAAAGTCTCTTGCCTTCTCCGATGTGTCAAAGAGATGCATGGATCCATCTAAGGCGATCGGAAGCACTGCCAGATATCTCAGGGAGTACTGAATCCCAAGCTCCTTCAATCTTCTCTTGACACCATCATACGATTTTCGTTTCTGGATCACCACTGCTGAAAAGTCCTGAAAACATATGATCTTAGACCCCTCATAAATTAGGGCCTTTGGATCCTTCCCCTGGAGTCTGGAAGCCTCCATGATTCTCTCCTTATCTCGGTATTGATGGAACCGCACCAGGAAAGGACGAGGGCGTTGACCCAGACCCGACCTCCATGCTGCGACCTGGTGAGCCCTCTCTATCTTCAATCCTCTCATGCCAGTCTCCAAGTCAAGGAATTTTGGAAGCCAATCTTCAACAAATTCTGCAGGCCGCTCACCTTCCTTACCCTCAGGCAGACCGATGATCCGAATGTTTTTTCTCCTGCCCCTGTTTTCAAGATCATCCACTTGGTCATGCAAATTACGAGCCTGTGTCTTCAGGGCTTGGATCTCTTCCTTGGATGAACTGGCATCAGCTTCCACCACTGTGACCCTGTGCTCCACCTCATCCGTCCTCTTCTCCAGGTCTCCCAGCAGCTGCTCAGGTTTCTGCAGCATGAGAGAGACTGGAGCCAGCTTCTCTTCAATCTGTTTCCCCAACATCTCGCGAGATTTCGAGAGCTGGTTCACCAGGCCCTGGAGAGTAATCTGCTCTGAGGCTGCTGCAGGCTGACCTGCAGGCCCGGCCTCAGATGCTCCTCCCCTTTTTTTTATGCATTTCTGGACAGCTGAAAAGACAGGTAAGTCAATTTTTAAATGTTTCTTGGGGCTCCACAATCTTTCCAACGCCCCAAGAAATCCTGATGACCTAGGTTGGGTGGGTTAAAGGACCGTCCTGCTCCTGCTGCGATGCGAAGCTCTGTAGTGCGATCTTCTCAGATCGCCGCCATCTTAGATCCCCCATAGTTAGTCATTTTACATCAAACTTAAACAGTTTGGTGCTGTTCTTAAAATGACTAAGGGCAAAAGTTCCTGAAGTTTGCAACAGGCAGGGACCCCTCCCCCATCCCCTCCAGTAGCAGCAGAGACGTCCGCGGCCGTTTCGGGGGACTTACCTGCAGAGGCGAGCCTGATCTCCATGATCAACAAGCTGCAGGAGAGGATTGACGCCTTCATCGAAGAATCCAGGTCCAGGTGGGAGTCTTCTCGGTTGTGCTGCAGAAACACGACCGGGAAATTGGAAAAAAAACCCCAAACAACACGTTGGAGGGGGCGGAGCAAAAGGTCGCGACCTCGGAAGCTGCTGCCGAATCGGCCGTGGGCCGGGTCAGGGCTCTCGTGCAGCGAGTCTGGACCTTGGAAGAGCACATCGATGACCTCAATAATCGGGGTCGTCGAAAATATATTCGGTTGCTGGGCCTTCTCAAATGGGAAGAGGAAAGCCAGCTAGCAGTTTTTTTGGAGCAATGGTTCCCTTAAATATTAAAGTTGGAGTCGGGATCAGGTCAGGTACAGGTAGAGTGGGCCCACCGGGTTGCTATACGCAGGCCCGGGCCAGACCAGTGCCCCCGCCCAGCTCTGTTCCGCTGCACTGCTATAAAGAGAAGCAGATGCTCCTGGAAGCCTCCAGAGTCCTGGGGAAGGAACCCCAGGCCATGATGCAGAAGGGTTCCAGGATTGTTATTCCAGGATTTTTCTCCAGCTGTGGTCCGCAAGAGGAGGGCATTCGATGAGGCGAAGAAGTGCCTAAGAGACCTAAATATCCAATATTCCTTGCGTTACCCAGCAACACTGTGCTTCAGCCACAAAGGATCTGTATACAACTTTGGATCACCAGAGAAGGCTAAAGAATCTTTGGACTCTCTTATATAGACTGTAAGATTGAAACCGTATGGATAATGATTTACTTTGCACCCCCCCCCCCCTCCCCGGTTTACCCGTTCTTTCCTTCTTCATCTCTTTTTATTGTTCATTACCTTCTTCAGGGGTAAGGGGGGGGGGCTTAGGGGGCTTATTTGTTATTCACAATGTGATTTCTTTTTTTAACAGGCCGTACAGCTTATTTGATTTGTGTGTGTGTTGGGGGGGGGGGGTGGGATTTGTTTTGTCCTATACTTTTTTAGAGCGGCGTTCTCTTATTCTGTCATCTTACTTAGTTTACTAATAATTGCCAGGATTGTAACTTTGTAGTTTTATATATTTATATTTTGTAATTGTGCTTGCTAAATGCACCTAGGTGTTGGGGGGGGGGGGGGGGGGGGGGCGGGGTGGTCACTCACTCTTAACTTTGGTTTTATAGAACACTTGAATTTGTCTACTCCATTTTATAATGCCTGGGTCAAGGGCGTGTCACTAGTTAGGAGAGGTTATGGTGGGGTTATTGATAGGTAGTTATGGGAGCAAGGGGGAAAGTTTCCTTTTAAATGTGTTCTGTATTTTTTTTTAATTAGGAATAGTTTTTAATTGTATTGGTGTAAATGTCTTAAAGAAGTTTTGCTTTTGTGAATTTTCCATGGTCTTTACTCCGGGTGTTTTGGGTGGGGTTCTTCCTCCTGGGGGGGTTTCGGGCTTGCCTGGACAATCATGGCTAGCCATTCGCTTAGGTGGTGCACCTGGAATATCAAGGGGTGTCATTCATCAATCAAAAGGAAGAAGATATTATCAAACCTCAAAAAAGAAATGGTTGATATAGCTCTTTTACAGGAGACATATCTACTTGACAAAGAGCACTTAAAATTACAACAGGGTGGATTTGACCAGGCCTTTTCCTCATCTTTTAGCTCAAAAAGTAGGGGAGTAGTCATTCTCATTCGGAAGAATCTTCCTTTTAAAATCTTAAGCCAGATAAAAGATTAATCTGGACGGTATATACTGATCAAAGCCCTCATAAATGGAGAGGAGTGTGGGATTTTGAATCTTTATTGCCCCCCAGCACACCCCTTCAAATTTGTAACAGAAGCGTTCTCCAAGTTGATGGCTTTTGGGGCCCGCCATCCAATTATAGGAGGAGATTTTAATTGTATTATGGACTCAGAGACAGATAGGATACCCAAGAGTACTATGGGTATATCTCTTAGATCCAGACAATCGGTTGATCTGAATAAGGAGCTAGGGCTAGTAGATGTGTGGAGGTGTCTCCACCCCCAGGGCAGAGACTTTACTTTCTAATCTAACCCACACAAGTGTCATACTAGAATTGATATGCTTTTTGCTCCCTTGACCCTTTTGAATTCCATATTGTCCTGCAAAATAGGTAATATGACAATCTCTGATCATGCCGCAGTATATATGGAAGTTAAGACGAGGGACAATAGGACGAGCCCCTGACATTGGCATATGGATTCCTTCTTAACGAAGGATAGCAAATTTATAAAATATCTTTCTCAAGAATTCAAAACCATTCTGGAAATTAGTTCAGGTACGGCCAGTAACCCGTCGACGATGTGGGAGACCATTAAGGCTTATGCGCGAGGTCTGATTATTTCATATTCTGCAACCCAGAAAAGACAAAAGAGAGAACAACAGCGCCTACTCAAGGTTCGCTTAAAGGCAGCTGAGATAGTGTATGTTGATAGACCCGATATTACTAATCTACAAAGGATCACAGCCCTTAGGACAGCCTTGAATACCGCGCTTACCCAAACAGCAAAGAGGGAAATATTATTTGCAAAGCAAAGACTATATGAATATGGTGACAAACCTGGCAGATACCTAGCATATCTTGCTAGGCAAAAAAAGGCTCCTCAAGCTATCACATCCGTTAGGGAAAGTGCTGGTACTTTGACTTGTGATCGTAAAAGGATCAATACAGCCTTTAGAAAGTTCTATTTTGAACTGTAGAAACCGCAGGACTGGGAGGATAGAACTAAGAAGGTGGAGTCCTTTTTTAAAAATTTGGCCTTTCCGGATTTAACTTCAGAGCAGGTGTCGATCCCCTGGCAACCCAGGAAGTACTCGATACAATTAGACAGCTTCAGAGTGGCAAAGCACCTGGACCAGACAGATTCCAGGTTGAAATTTTATAAAGATTTCATAGGGGAACTGGCTGGTCCACTTATAGACATGTATAATTACTCAAATAGTCAAGGCTGCCTCCCGCCCTTGTTGAGAGAAGCAAATATTTCTCTCATTCTTAAAAAAGGAAAGGCCCCAGAAGATTGCTCACCGTATAGACCAATATCCTTGCTAAATGTAGATTTTAAAATCCTTTCTAAAATGTTAGCATTAAGATTGGAGAGGGTCTTACCATATATCATAAAAGAGGACCAGGCAGGGTTTATCAAGGGCCGTAGGGTCCTAAAAATGATACAAGCCTGTCAACAGGAAAGAGTACCGGGGATAGTTGTCTCCTTGGATGCAGAGAAGGCATTTGACCGGGTTGAATGGTCATACCTATTTTACACACTGGAAAGGTTTGGTGTTGGAGAGGCATTTTTAAAATGGGTCTCAATATTATACAATGACCCCAAAGCAGTCATGATTACCAATGGTTTAGGTTCGGATAGCTTTAGTGTGGGTAGGGACTGTCGTCAGGGATGTCCACTCTCACCATTATTATTCATGCTAAGAATTGAACCACTAGCGGAAGCTATACCAACCAACTCTAACATCGTGGCTCCAAGGGTTGGTTCAGGTAAAATCACACTCTATGCAGATGATGTCCTCCTTTTCTTAAGTAATCCTTTGATATCCCTGCCCTGTTTAATTCAAGTAATTAATCTATTTAGTATGTTCTCAGGCTATAAAATCAATTTTACAAAATCGGAGGCCATGCCGTTGGGTGGTCTCGCTAGTATATCCAATTTATTGGACGAATCTTGTTTTCCCTTTTGGTGGTCACTGGAGGGTTTTCTATACTGAGGTATTTTTATCACCCCGGTATTTGGTCAGCTGTATAAAGCCAATTTTATGAACCTTCTAGAGAAAATAAGGCAGGACCTTCAACGCTGGGGAGATCTCCCAATGTCTGGTTAGGCAGAGTAGCTCTAGTTAAGATGAATATTCTGCCTCGTCTCGTACATCCTATGAGAATGCTCCCTTTGACATTGCCGAGACTGGCCTTATGTAAACTACACGGTTGGCTTCGTTCCTTTATTTGGAATCATAGACGGCCCTTTATCAAATTAGAAAAGCTGCAGCTTCCACAAGCAAGGGGAGGACTGGATTTTCCAGACTTTAGGAGGTATCAGTTGAGCTCTCCATTAGGCTATGTAGCTGATTGGGTCTCTTGTGACCCACAATCAATTTAGTTAGACATCAAGAGCTCCCAAGCAAAATGTCCCCTCTTCAATCTTTTATTTTTAGATAAGATGAGAGCTATTATGGACTATTGTAAAAACCCTATTGCATTAAATACAATTAAAGCCTGGAGGATAATGCGGCAAGATGAGGATAACTTACAAAAAACCTCTCCTTATACTCCTCTAGCATGGGGTTTTCAGCCAGGGTTGACAGACGCTACAGGTAAAACCTGGAGGTCCAGAGGTGTTTCTAGCTTAGGGATGACTTGCAAAATTTAGGGTAAGAACATCCCCAGTGTGTCTTAAATGTAAAATAGAAGTGGGCATTCTCACACACTGTTTATGGACATGTCGCAAGATCCGCAAATACTGGGACAGAGTAGCAAATGCTCTGACAGAAATCTTGGGAGCGGAGATTGGATTGGATCCAGTGTCTCTTCTCCTGGGCTTTTCAAGTCTGCCCTCTCTGGATGTGCACAGGAGGAAACTATTCTCCATTCTCTCTTTCTATATAAGGAAAAATATCTTCGTCAGTTGGGGAGCTGAGGGCCCTCCAGGACTTTCGAACTGGCACAAGTTAATCCTCACAAATGTGGTGCACCAAAAAACTGAATTATTCTATAAAATATGGCAACCCTTTCTGAACTATATAGACACAGATATTTCGGCCATATTGTCAAGGGCTTTTGTCTGGCTGTGGTAGTGGTTCTGGCTGGTCCGGGGGCCCCTGAGGGGGTGAAATCCCATATAAATGATTTGATGTTAATCCATTTTGAGTATATACTTAATTATTTAATTATTACATTATTTCTTACTAGTAATGTAACACATCTTATTTTATGCTTTATGGTTGTTTGTAGGATAGATTAGTAGTTAGCTGAGTTTTTTTTCTCTTTTTTTTCTTTTGTTGTGTTTTGGTTATTATATATTTCTTTTTTATATTTATTTAATTGTATATTAGTGTTTATACTTGTTTCTATTACTTTGTAATTTTGTAAAAAATGTTTAAAATTTTCTTTTTTCTTTCAATAAAAATACCTATTTTAAAAAGGCATCTGGATGGGTATATGAATAGGAAGGGTTTGGAGGGATATGGGCCAGGAGCTGGCAGGTGAGACTAGATTGGGTTGGGATTTCTGGTCGGCATGGATGAGTTGGGCTGAAGGGTCTGTTTCCGTGCTGTCCATCTCTATGACTCTTGTTGGATGTGAATTTCGGAGGTATGGTTATGGGAGTGGCAGGTGGAATTTAATTTTAATAAATGTTTTTCTTATTGCATTTTGGTAAGGCTAACCCAAGCAGGACTTCTACAGTTAATGGTAGGGCCCTGCGGAGTGTTGCTGAACAAAGAGACCTTGCAGGTGCAAATGCATAAAAGTTCCTTGAAAGTGGAGTTGCAGGTAGACAAGGTGGAGAAGAAGTTGTTTGAGATGCTTGCCTTCATTAATCAGAACATTGAGTATAGGAGTTGGGATATCATGTTGTGGCTGTACAGGACATTAATGAGGCCACTTTTGGAATAGTGCATATCATTCTGGTCGCCCTCCTATCGGAAAGATTTTGGTAAACTTGAGAGGGTGCAGAAAAGATTTACAAGCATTTTGCTGGGGCTGGAAGGTTTGAGTTAAAGGTTGATGCTGAGTAGGCTGGGGCTTTTTTTCCCTGGAGTGTCAGAGGCTGACCTTATAGCGGTTTATAAAGTCATGAGGGACATGGACAGAGTGAGTAGAAAAAGGTCTTTTTTTCTACGATGGGATGTCCAAAGCTGGAGGGCATAGGTTTAAGGTGAGAGGGGAAAGATTTAAAAAGGACCTAAAGGGTAACGTCTTCATGCAGAAGGGGATGCATGTATGGAATGCTGCCAGAGGAAGTGGTGGAGGCTGGTAAAATGACAACATTTAAAAGGCATATGGGTGGGTACATAGAAAGGAAGGGTTTAGAGGGAAATGGACCAAATGCTGGCAATTGGGATTAGGTGAAATTGGGATGTCATTTCAGCGTGCATGAATTGGACTGAAGGGTCTGTTTTCATGCTGTTTAACCCTATGACTCGAGTTGCCTGCATCACTGCTTTTCATCTTTCTCTCCACTGGCTTTTTAGAGAGAAAATGTGAAGCAGAAGTTTCTGTTTGATGCAGGGAGACAACATAAAGATGGCAACAGTTCCACATGAACCTTGGTTTTGCTTAGCCAATTGCTCAGTCTTAATTTACTTACATCTTCCATTTCTCTTTGAAAGCATCTCTCAGATTGTGCCTGAGCGTTTATGCTCATTATCGTATTATGTAACAGATCCTGGGGAGAGGCGTGCTACCTGGTGAGAGGAACCTACGTATAATGGAGGCAAGCAGTTTAGTGGGAATGAGACGGAGGGTGTTGGAAATGCCTTTTATGGGTAGGATAGTCTCAGAAAGGCCACAAGGGAAATTCAGAGAAATTGCCTGTTCAGTGATAGGTTGGGGTTGTAGGGGGAAGGAGGCAAAAACTGGGAGCTTTGGCCTGGCGGATACTATACGGAACAGTAGCTGAGGTAGCTGAAAGGTGAAGTCCAGAGAAGGTTTTCAAAACGAGGCTGAAGTTAGCTTTCGGATTTGTGCAATTAGCAGTTGGCGACGTAGGTGCGAATGGTGGAGAGATAGAAAATTGGGCATTTGCAGGAGCACAGAGTTAGAGAAATGCAGAAATCTTGGAGGTTTGTGGAGTTTGAAGAGGTTACATACAGAGGGAGGGGAGAGACCTTGGGGGAATTTGAAAACAATTTTGTAATTGAGGTTTTGCTTAACTGGGAATTTCAGGTAAGGTGGTAAGCTTTTTACATCTCTTTAAAGATAAGTGCTATTAACTATTTAGCTGTGGAGCTGAATGCAGTCATCCTGCAGCGCATTTTAAGCACTTAAACTTGACCACAATATACGACTGTCTGCTGAAAGCATTATCCATGTCTCCTTCAGTTCAGCTGTTTGGTAAATGCAGAGGACCTGTCTCTATTCAATATAACAACTAGTTCCAGCAATTATATAAAATGCACATATCTAAGTTCTTCAACCAATTTTGGATTTTCTTAACTTTCAAAATTACTTACGCAAAGAGTGGACAAAAAAATCAACATGATTTCCTGATGTGTAGAGTTCCACTTTCAAGAACTTCTGTGATTTTCTCCCTGCCAATGTATGAATCATAGATTCCCTACAGTGTGGGAACAGGCCATTTTGGCCCAACAAGTCCACACCGAACCTCCAAAGAGTAACCCACCCATACCCATTACCCTTGCCTATTGCTGCACATTTACTCCTGACTAATGCATCTAATCTACACATCCCTGAACACTATGGGCAATTTAGATAGTCAGTTCACCTAACTTGCACATCTTTGGACTGTAGGAGGAAACCAAAGCACTTGGTGGAAATACAAGCAGACATAGGGAGAATTTGCAACCTCCACACAGACAGTCGCCCAAGGTTGGATTTGAACCCAGATCCCTGGCACTGTAAGACAGCAGTGCTCACCACTGAGCCACTGTGTTGCCACAATGGTGGATTTAAAGGTTAGCCTTGCTGTCCAAAGACTGAGCCATGCTATGTGGTTACAAGGAAGTATTTTTCATAGCATTATCTATGACTGGACATTAAGGCCAAACGTTTCTGCTTTGGCTGATGATCCGGTGGAATATTTTCTTTCAATAAGTGTTTCTTCTGTTCCCCAACACCCTTCTCCCAACCCTAAATGCTATTTACAGATTGCCAAACTTAAAGTCTGTCATAATCCTGTACAACTGGACAGCTTTATAAGACATCCTTTCAAAAAGTCTTCTGTTCCTATAGTAGCTTTTGCAACCATTATGCCTCCCAAAACACCTTCCAACTGGTGAACTACCTCTGGAGTGTGGACATTGTGATCTCAGAGCTAGAAACTACAATTGCATTAAAAATATTTCTCAATATGTTGAAAGTTGGTAAAACTGATGTGGTTTGATTAATACAGCTGACAGTGGTTTTCACACATAGAAAAGTTATTAATTTATCCTGGTGAGTGACCTTATTTTAATCACTAAAATAGACTTGAAACAAACTGGGCTGAACCATTTACCAATTTTGTTGGTGTAAAGTTATCTGTTTTTACAGTAAACAATGTAGATAAGCAGGAGGCTGGAAGAACACAGCAAGCCAGGCAGCATCAGGAGGAGTAGAAATCAATGTTTCAGGTATAACCATTCTTCAGAAACCCTTATACCCAAACCATTCTGATGATAACTGGCTTGCTGTGTTCTTCCACCCTCCTGTCTATCTACTTTGGATTCTAGCATCTGCAGTTCTTTTTTGTCTACAATAAACGATAGCAACTTGGATTTTTATGGCACCTTTAATATTGTAACCTGCCCCAAGGTGCTCCACAAGAGCACAATCAGATCAAATTTGATAGTAAAGCACATTAGGAGATTGTAATTAAGGAGCAAAGCTTTTAAGGAACATCTTAAAGGAGGAAAGAGAGATGGGAACGTTTAGCGAATGAATTCCAGAGGTCTAGGCCTCGGCCACTAATAGTGGATCTCGTGGAACTTGGGAAAGTGTAAGAGACCATAAATGGAGGAGTGCAGGGATTGCAATTTTTGAGAAGATTTCTAGCTCAGGTTGAGGTTCAGGTTGTAAGTTTGCTCGCTGAGCTGGAAGGTTTGTTTTCAGAAGGTTCCTTACCATGCCAGGGTAATATCATCACATCGATAGTGACGAAACATCTGCAAACAAACCTGCCAGCTCAATGAGCAAGCTTACAATCTGAGTGCAGGGAGTTTGGAGTGTTGTAGAACTGGAGGAGGCTGGAGGGGCAAGGCCATTCACTAATTCACAAATATGAATGAGCATTTTAAGATCAAGGCCTTGTTGATCAGTCACCAATGTTGGTCAGAAAGCATGGGGAAGGGCTTGAAAGGGTAATGCACCATGGTGTGCTTTCAGATAGGGGGCATTTTGGATGAGTTTTATTTATTCATTTGTGGGCATTACTGGCTAGCCAGCATTTATTGCCAGTCCCTCGTTGTCCTTGCTTTCATGGAAATTTAACAAATGGAACAGCTAAAATAAAACCTTAGTAAAGGTGCCCACCATTTTCTTTGTGCCTTAGTCAGCCAGTTTCATTTGAAGGTCTTCCTTGAAGAGTCACAAATGGACAAGGTTTACAGAATGTTTTCAATTGGATCTGGAGGTAGAGTTAAAAATCACACAACTCCAGGTTATAGACCAACAGGTTTATTTGGAAGCACTAGCTTTTGGAGTGCTGCTCCTTCATCGGGTGGCTGTGGAGAATAAGATCATTTATAGCCAAAGAAGTCCAGTGTCAGAGATGTGATACAGTAAATAGTTTTAGATTAATTTTAGAACAATTTCAGTCAGTCTGAGTAAACATTGGGACACACAGATTTCACGCCAATTGTTAGAAAAGCTGAACTCTATTGAGAATGTAATTTAGAAGAAGTTCTGGGATTTACATATCAAAGAACAGAAACCAACATGTCCCATTATAAAAGATGAAAGATTTAATCTAAAATTATTTACTGTATCACATCTCCGTGACACTGGACTCCTTGGGCTATGAATTCTGTGATCATGATCTTATTCTTCACAACCATCTGATGAAGGAGTGGTGTTCCAAAACTAGTGCTTCCTAATAAAACTGCTGGACTATAATCTGGTGTTGTGTGATTTTTAACTTTGTCCACCCTAGTCCAACACCGGCATCTCCAAGTCAGAGAGGCAGAGCTAAATTTTGCCAAAATAAACATGGAAGCATTGTGACAAATGGTTTTAATTTTTCATTTGGGAGTCTGGTTTTGGCAGATAAAGCACATTGGCAAGAACATGCCTCTATATGCAGTAGGAGCCATCTTTTAGTTCGCAATACAATTCCCACTCTAATGTAACGTTTATTCTGAGTCCATCCACAAGTGCTGCATATCACAAGCAAGATGTTGTTTGTGATTTCCTCTAACAATATAACGGGCAAGTAGAAAAAAGTTCCCAACGAATGAAAAAACTTCAGAACTTCAGATTGAATTCTATGGTTAGGAATGGGATGAAATAAGTATTGAAAGAAATGATTAATATTGTTTGGAACCTGAGGCTCAGTCAGTTGGTTTGATTATGGAAAAGTCATGAAAGGAAGGTACATTCAATCAAAGCTGCAGATTGTCGAGTTAGGTAATTTGAAGATTTGATTGACTAACCATTATGGAGAGAAGCTTTGTTGAACCTTCTTCCCAAGAGGATAAGTCACTTGTATCAGCAGTGGAATGGAATGTATCTGAACTACAGAGAGAATGATCTATTTTTTTATATAGTGCTTTGTCCTGTTATTTTCTCATTATGTGAAGCAAAATATGTTTGGAGCATTTGATTATTGTAAAGTAAGATTATCGGGCTTTCCCTCAGAGTTTCTTTGCCTTAATTATTGCATAGATCCCTTGTCTGAAATTGTGAAGGAGCCAATCAAACATCAGTCAGATTTCAAGTATGCATGAGTAAACATAAGTGTAACTGCATTTTGTCAGGTTATGTTAGGTTACGTACAAAGAGGGATAGAAAGCCCTTTACTCTATCTACCATGCCCTGCATCTTTGCAGTGAGCTGTGCAGTGCAATATATATATGCACATGTTAGGATGTACAGCATAGAAGTATGCCATTTGGCCCCAGCAGTCCATGCAGATGTTTACCCTGAATAGAACCTCTTCATGTCATTTTTCATCCGATTCTCCTCTCAGAACCATCAATTCCCTTCTCTCTGATGTGTCTGTCCAGCTGCTTACTCTTGGGATAAAGAAGGTTCTTCTCAAATCCTTATTTGGATTGCTGAGTTATTATTTTATGAACTATCTTATAGGCAATCATTAGTTCAGTTAGCTGGTGTGTGAAGCAGAGTGATACCAACAGTATAGGTTCAATTCCCACGCCAGCTGAGGTTACCATGAAAGATTGTCCTCCTCAATCTCTCCCCTCACCTGAGATGTGGTGACCCTCAGGTTCAACCATGACCAGTTGTCGCTCTTTGATGAAGGAGTCGCCCTATGATCTGGTAGGACTTTGGCTCCCTTTACTAACTTAAATTGGAGACTTTGAAGACTTACATTGAAAATAAGTAAAGTAATTACTTAGGGGCAAGTTATTCTCTTAACCCGAGAGTCTAATGCCTGAATAACTATCAAACTGACCCCAAAGTTACCTCACACACCCCAAATACAACTCCACCTAGTGTGGCACCCGGACACAGACATGACCCCGGATCTCACCCACAACCTTGATGCCACGATTACGCTCAAATTCCCACCACTGCCCATTGGTCACAGCTCACTGCCAGACCAGACCTGACCTCTATCCAATATCCCCCAAACCCCACTTTCTCCCAATCACTGTTCACTGAACCTGACCACCTATTCCCTACCCACCCAGCTCAGTCAGACCAAATCTGACCCTACGATATGAAAGAACTGTAGGAATAGAAGTATGGCTCCACATTTCTGAATCGTCTCTCAGAAAGTATTGTGCTCTTTCCTTTAGTTAAAAAATGGGCAGAAAAATACATTCCATATAAAATTTGGCCCATTCTCTCTATACCACACTGTAACAACTTTTCATACTTTGACAATACGCTGTGGTGTTTTCCCAGATGACCTTTTTGTTGAATTCCACTCAGCATGATGTCAACGGTGACATTGCTCATTGTGAGAAATGACAACTCTGTTTTACACTCATTTGCCTTTCCTTTCTAGTCTGTGTTCGTATTTATTATAATATTCCCCTTTTCCCAAGTGGCTCTCTAGTGTTACCTCATGCAATCGCCACTTGCTTCTGACAATGCTTTGTTTGTTGATACCTCTGTGCTCTGAGTATGGTTGGCTTTTCTCTCTCTTTCCTTTGACCCCGCACTTACCTCAATGCCTCTCCCCAGCTTGTGAATGTGGGTGTGCATTCACAACCTGAGCTCACCCTCTTGTTGCTGTCATGGCTGCTGCTCCCTCTTTCTGTCAGTCAACACATTGCAGCTGCTGACTTGGCCATCTGTGCCTTCTGAAAGGGGCAAAGCTTTTAAAGTGGGAAATTAACTTGGTTGATATTTTCCTTTCCTTCTGAATTTATTCACCTCACGGTGAGGGTCTGATCCAGACTGCTGCAAACATGTGGTACTTTCTTCGATGATCATTGCTTCCACCTTCTGCTATTTCCCATTTCCCCCAGTATTGTGTAAGGGTTCTCTGAGATAGTTCACTTGTCATTGTTTTGTGATGGAGGATACACCATGCATAAAGCAGCTACAGAAGAGGAACTGTTTTTGGATAATAAGAAGGTTTATTGTTCTTATCAATACGTACAACTCCATTTGATCAGACCTTGTTATTAGGACCTTAGGGAGCAGGGACAGATACATTGCTGCCTCTGAGATCTAGAGTATAACTTCTTGTATCCACCTGTGTGTGACATTGCAGATGAGTAGAGACGTGGAACATGAACACGAATTCCTTCAAAATCATTACCTTCATCACAATCTCTGATAGCTTAGCCCCTCATCCTTTTTTTAAGGGAATAGAGGTGCAGCCTGTGAAACCTTTCCAGGTGTGAATACCAACACTTGCACCCTCACCAAAATTTCCTTTCTGCAGTAGACTGGGCACACAGCACTTGGTGAGGTTCAACCAAATTTTGTTGTCGTTTTAGCATAAATTCTCTATTTTTCAAATTTTTTTTCCCGGATAATAAAACCTCGCATTGATTTGAGAGAAAGAAAATTTGGGATATTCTTCACTTGATAATTTAATGCTGTAATGAATAAAGGACTTTCAAAATGTTGCTTAAGACTTGCTTTTAAAGTGCAATCATTCTGAGCAATTTCCGAAATTCCTTTAGTCACTAAATTAGCAATTCAGGTCAAAGGTGATCACAAGGTAATTTGGAAAGTGTGTTCAATCTTAAGAGTATGTGAGTTGTCTTTCATTTTTCTCTCAACTGGATGAGGTCATATTTGGGAGAAAGATTCACTTCCTTAAAATATGAAAGCACCAGTAAGATCTTCTAAAGTCCAATAGCAACTCAGCCTTACTACTGTGTTAGCTGTGGCTCAGATTTTAATCTTGTATTGCACATTATCAATTACGCAGTGTTTGTAGTAATGAAAAGCCTCAAGTGCAGTACCCTTAGACATTTCTAGTGGTTTATAGAAGCCCGATCAGCTGAGTGGAATGTCCTTGACCCCAGTGTCTTAACTGTGCTATGAATGGAATGGGGCAGATTATCTGCAATTTTATGAATTGTGGAAGAAGTTGTGCAATTTTATTCAGTTTAATGGTGGTGTTTATGTTCTCCCTGACTTGGTAGTCTTAACCTTTTGAGATCTTTTAGTGCCAAGTCTAATTTGGCAGTATCATGTATCTCTGTCCCCATAGCTTAGGCTACACAGACTCCTGCCTCTGTCTTAAGATTCCTTTGGGTCCATTAAACTGACCCATGCATCTAATCTGCTCGGCTCCTGGCTTTAGGTATGTGGCCAGTTTCCCTTGTGCAAACAAAAGATTATTTGTGATCCTGAATGCTTTTAGTGGGAGATTCACAAGTTAACTTCTTTGGTTTGCCAAATGTTAAATTAGTGATTAAATGAAATTGAAAACTGCCTCCTTCACCCTCTTATCTGGAAGGTTTCAGCTTTATAAGCGGAAAGATCCTAGTATTGACATGTAAGTTCACTGAGTTCAGTGTTGCAAGAACTGCTATTCTGTGTTCATTTAATGGGGAATACTCAAAATGTCAGCTTAATCGCTGAGTGAATATCATTCTTATTTCTGAGTCAGACGTTTGTGGGTGCAAGACCCACATCCAAGATAGGAACACAAACTAGGAGGGAAAACACTGAGATATTGCTTCATTGTCAGAGAGATTGAGTACAGTTGGAGTGCTGTACAGTTGGACAGTCAGTGCTGAAAGAGTGCTGCGCTGTCAGAAAGTCCGTATTGAGGATGCTCTAAATGGCTGGAGGAGTCAGATGAAGAGTATAGGATTGTCATAGAGACAGTTTTGAAAAGAGCTGCACCATGAAGGAGCAGTACTGAGGGAGTGCTACATAGCTGGAGAGGCAGTAGTGAGGGAATGCTTCACTATTAGAGTCGTAGTACTGAGAAACTGCAAAGTTATCAGTGGACAATACTGAGAGTGACCCCACACTTGGATGCATCCCTTGCATGAGAGAAAGTGAGAACTGCAGATGCTGGAGAGTCAGAGTTGAAACATGTGGTGCTGGAAAAGCACAGCAAGTCAGGCAGCATCCGAGGAGCAAGAGAGTCAACATTTCAGGTATAAGCCCTTCATCAGGAATGTGGCAGGGGCCCAAGGGGGCGGAGAGATTAATAGGAGGGTGAGGTTGGGACTGGGAAGAAGATAGCTGGGAAGGTGATGGGTGGATGCAGCAGGTGGATGATTGTGATAGATTGGTGGGGAGGGTGGAGCGGATCGGTGGGAAGGAAGGACAGGTAGGACAGTTTAAGAGGGCAGTGCCGAATGGGAGGGTTGGATCTGGGGTGAGGTAGGGGGAGGAGAGATTTGGAAACCAGTAAAGTCGACATTGATGCTGTGTATTTGGAGGGTACCAAAGTGGAAGATGAGGCATTCTTCCTCCAGTCATCGGCTGGCTTGGATTTGGTGTTGGGGGAGGCCGAGAAATTGCATGTCCTTGGCAGAGTGGGAGGTGGAGTTGAAGTGGTCTGCCACAGGGTGGTGGGATTGTTGAGTGTGTGTGTCCCAGAGATGTTCCCTGAAACCCTCCATGAGTTGGCATTCTGTCTCCCCAATGTAGCGGTGACCACATTGAAAGCAGAGGACACAGGAGATGAGGTGGGTGGGTGTGCAGAAAAATCTTTGCCGGATGTGAAAATTTCCTTTGGGGCCTTTAACAGAGGTGAGGTGGGGCAGTGTGGGGTCAGGTCTATACCTCTTGTGGTGACAAGGGAAGGTGCCGGAAGTGGAGGGTGGGTTCGTGGGGAGATGGACCAAATGAGGGAGTTGCGGAGGGAATGGTCTCTGTGCAATGCAGATAGGGATGGGGAGGGAAATATATCTCTGATTGTGGAGTTTTATTGTAGGTGGCAGAAATGGCAGAGGATAATGCACTGTATCTGGAGATTAGTGGGATGGAAGGTGAGAACTGGGGGGGGGGTTCTATCCTTGTTGTTGTTGGGGGGGTGGGTTCAAGGGCAGAGGTGTGGGAAGTAGAGGAGATGCGCTGGAGGGCTTTGCTGATCACGTGGGGGGGGGGGGGGAAGTTGCTGTCCTGGAAATAAGAGGCCATCTGGGATGTCTGGGAATGCAATTGCTCCTCCTAGGAACAGATACAGTGGAGGCAGAGGAACTGGGAGTAAGGAATCGTGTTTTTTTCGGAGGGGGGAGTGGGAGGAGGTGTAGTCCGGGTAGCTGTGGAAGTTTGTGGGTTTGAAATAGATGTCCGTGTTGAGTCAGTCACTGGAGACTGAGATGGCGAGGTCCAGAAAGGTGAGGGAGGTGTCGGAGATGGTCCATATAAGCTTGAGGCCTGGGTGGAAGGTGTTGGTGAAGTTAATGAACTGTTTCACCTCCTTGTGGAAGCCAAAACAGTCATCGATGTAGCGGAGGAAGAGGTGGATGATGGTGCTGGTGTAACTGTGGAAACTGGACTGTTCCACATAAACTGCGAAGAGGCTGGCATAGCTGGGGCCTATGAGGGTGCCCATGGCTACTCCTTTGGTGTGAAGGAAGTGGAGGATTTGAAGGAGAAGTTGTTGAGGATGAGGACCAGTTCCAACAATCGAATGAGTGTGTCAGTGGAGGGATACTGGTTGGGTTGGTGGGAGAGGAAGAACTGGAGGGTTTGGAGGTCTTTGCCATGGCAGATAGACGTGTATAGGGACTGGATGTCCACAGTGAAGATGAGGTGTTGGAACTGGGGAAGCAAATGTCATGGAGGAGGTGGAGGGAGTGGGGAGTGTCCCAAATGTATGTGGGGACTTCTTGGACCAAGGGGGACAGGACGGTGTGGAGATAATTCAGTTGGGCAGGAGCAGGCGGAGACAATAGGTTAACCGGGGGGCAGTCAGGTTTGTGGATTTTGAGTAGGAGGTAGAACCAGGTGATGCAGGGTTCCCAGACTGAGGTTGGAGGCTGTGGATGGAAGATCTCCTGAGATGATGAGGTTGTGGATGGTTTGGGAGATGATGGTTTGGTGATGGGAGGTGAGGTCATGGTTGAGGGGGCAGTAGGAGGAGGTGTCCGTGAGCATCTGTTGAATGACCATATGTTTGCGATTGTCTTCTGCTGCTAAGGCCCTAAGCTCTGGAAATCACCCCTTAAACATTCCCAGCTTTCTTTCACTCTTCCTATACTTTTTTTGTAAAATCAACATTTTGGCCAAGTATTTAACCACATTGCCCATATCATTCTCCTGTGCTTTGATGTTAAATTTTATTTGATAGTTTTCTTATGTAGTATCTTGGGATGTTTTAAGGACACTAAGTAAATACAAATTATTATTGGCTAATAGCAGCATAACTGCCCACATTGATATTGAATCATCTATAATACACTGCAGAAGAAGAAAGAGCTTAGTTTTGACTATTCTGTTGTTAGCACAATTAATGTCTCTTTGCTATACCTGCTTTCAAACATACTGCAAAAGAACATTGACAAATGTTTTAATATGGTTATGTTTTCATTTGGAAGTGGGTGTTATCACTGACTCAGAAGTAATCTAATTCTGTCCTTGCAGTCTCCGTAGTCAATTGAAGATGTGAGGGAGTCTCCAGACTCGAGAACCCATATCAGTTGGTCCTTACTGCTAACAAAAGGACCATTTTTTTCACCACTCTGATTCAATTCCACACATTCTCATTTATTGAACTTAAACTTAAGATGCTTTTTGTTGGCCATGAGTTGAATTAAATTATTAATCTGTCAATTTGGTGAGTCTAAACAAAGCAAGACAGTGAGCCTATATTACACTTGTGGAGAAAACCGATGCTATTTCTCCTCACTAGAAAATATGTTTGGTTAGGAATGAACGACATAATCACAGCTCTAGAAAGTGCAATAAAAAGCAGCCAACTACACATAGCAGCAATGGATTGTAAGCAAAATGCTGGCATGTACCCCACAAGGTGGAAATGTTTTGTAGGTATTGTTACGATTTCAGATGGAATACCACAAATGGTTATGCTTTGAGTGAGGAGGTATGAACTGGCTCCCTTTCCTAATTCAACCCCTCTCTTCAGTTGTTTGCAACAAGATTGCTATAAAGGGGTCACTTACCTCGTGAATACCTTTTACCAATCTGAATGTATTTGTTTTTAAAAGCAGCTAAATGAATCAAGCTTCCTTGAGTTACAGAAAGGATACATTTATTAAGCTGCCAAGTGTGAAAAAAGCACATACAAAACATGAATTGAGTAAAAAGGTAGCAGTTAAAATGATACACAGATTAGTCTCTCGGTTGTGTGAAGAATAGATGGTGGAACATTGCGCTGTTAAGTTGGATGGTAACATTCATGCTGGTATTAGTAGTGAGACAAAAAAAAACTGCAGACGCTGGAATCCAAGGTAGACAAGCAGGAGGCTGGAGGAACACAGCAAACCAGGCAGCATCAGGAGGTGGACAAGCCGACTTTTCAGGTATAACCCTTCACCTCCTGATGCTGCCTGGCCTGCTGTGTTCTTCCAGCCTTCTGCCTGTTGGCATTAGTTGTGAAGCAGTTGATTCCGAAATTCTTGGCTATGCTACTTAACTCATAGGCTTTTGTCTTTTTTTTCCCCTTTTCAGTGGTGATTTCACTGGTTTGCCCAGTTTCCTGCATTGAGTGAGAGAGAGAGGCTTTCTTTATCTGCAGTTTGGGGGTGTTTAATGGCTGATCTCAAGCTTTGACCTTCAAGTGCACAAGTCCAGACTAGCTCATCAGCCCAGTAACAGACTGAAACAGAGCTGCAGTGATTTTTAATCTCTTTTTGTGTATTCCTGAGAAATTAAAGCATACACGTACCTTTCAAGTCATGTCCACAGAGTGGTATATAATTCACAAGGGAATGAATTCCTGATAAGAAATGTTCTTGCTTTTGCCTTGAATCTACTCCTTTTAAATCACTGTATTTGAAGTTCCCTGACACAGTGTATGTGTGACATTCCATGACGTCACATAGAGACTTTGAGCAATTGGTTAATTTCATTCGCAGGATTTACATTGTTAGGCTCTTTTAAGAAGAAAAATAAATGTTTAAGCTCTTGTTTCGAAGTTCTTATTCAGTAATAACCTGCTCACCAATGTGCATTTTGGATTATTCATAGTTATCAGTTCCTGACCTCATTTTAATTGTAGCCCTCTTTTGTTTGTCATTTATATAAATGATTTTGATGAGAATAAAGAAGACACTGTTAATAAGTTTGTGGACGACACCAACATTGGTGGTATAGTAGACAGTGAAGAAGGTTTTCTAAGATTACAAAGGGATCTTGATCAAACAGGTCAATGGGCTGAAAATGCCTGTTGGAGTTCAACCTGGATAAATGCATTTTGGTACAACAAACAAGGGATTACATTGTTAATCCTAGAGCCTTGGTTAGTGCAGGGACCTAGGTGTGCAGGTATATAATTCTTCGAAGTTTGAGTCACCTATGGACAGGGTGGTTAAAAAGGCATTTGGCACGCTTGCCTTCATTACTCAGTCTTTTGAGTATAGGAGTGAAAATGTGTGGCGCCGGGAAAGCACAGCAGTTCAGGCAGCATCCAAGGAGCAGGGGAGTTGACATTTCAGGCATAAGCCTTTCATCAGGAATGAAGAGCTTGTGCCCAAAATGTTGATTCTTCTGCTCCTCAGATGCTGCTGACCTGCTGTGTTTTTTTAGCACCATTCTTTTTGACTCTGATCTCCAACAGCTGCAGTCCTCGCTTTATCCTTTGAGTATAGGAGTTGGGAAGTCATGTTGAGGATGTATAGAACATTGGTGAGACCTCTTCTGGAGTACTGTGTCCTGTTCTGGTCGCCCTGTTATAGGAAGGATATTATTAAGCTGGAAAGAGTTCAGAAGAGATTTACCAGAATGTTGCCGGCGTGGGAGGTTTGAGTTATAAAGAAAGGCTGGATAGACTAGGGTTTTTTTCACTGGAGCGTAGGAGGTTGAGAGGTGACCTTATAGAAGTTTATAAAATAATGTGGGGTACTGATAAGGTTAATGGTAGTTGGCTTTACCCTAAGATGGCAGATTTCAAGAGTAGAGGGCAAATTTTTAAGGTAAGAGAAGAAAGATTTAGAAGAAACGTGAGGGGCTCATTTTTACACAGAAGAAGTAGTGGATGTGGGTACCATTACAAAGTTTAAAGGACATTTGAATAAGTACATGAAAAGGAAAGGTTTGGAGGGATATGGCCCAGGAGCAGGCAGGACTAGTTTAATTTGGGATTATGTTTAGCATGGACTGGTTGGACCAAGGGGTCTGTTTCTGTGCCCTATGACTCTATGAACAGAAGAGCTGATTTCCAGGAATCAGGAGAGAATGTCTTTTGTTTGAAGGTAACATCTGACTGAATGCATTCGCAAGGAATCCTAGCAAAAGTAAAGCTGGTGGAAAGTGGGAGGCAAACTCTCTGGTGGCTGGAGTCATGTCTAGTCCAAAGGAAGATGGTTGTTGAAGATCAATCATCTTGGTCCAGGATATTGCTTCTTGAGTTCTTCAAACTAATGCCCTAGGCCCAATATCCAGCTGCTTCAACAATGATCTTGACCATGGCAGTGCATTCATTGAACACACTGTACAGTTACCTGGAGCAACAATGTTTTTCAGGCAGCAAAGAAACAGAATAAGTTATTCCGAAAACCACGAGGAAACAAGCAGACTTCAGAAGCGGGAATGCAAGGTCTAGATCTATTGGAATACATCCACACATGCCAACATTTCTACACATTTCCATGTACTTACATAGTGGTCCTTTCCAAATTTCAAATTATATCTCAATCTATTTGTAACATCTGCATTACTATTTCATAACTGTAAATCAAGCAATAATAACAAATAATATAATCTAACACTATCTTCGATAATACTTATGTTAATGATAGATATTAATAACCTAAGAAATAGAAGCATCAATTTGGAAGCACTGTAAAGAGAATGTAGTGCAGAAGTTCAAAAGGTCATAGACAAGTTGGTGAATGGGTTGACATGTGGAGAAATACAGGTGATTGATTTTGCTTGGTGTGATAACCAAATATACAGGTAATATCTTATTTTTGAAAATTGTATTTTAGACACAAAGTGACACACTTGGGTCATGTGTGTATGAAATGAGCTGCCAGAAGAGGTGGTGGAGACAGGTTTAATTATGTCATTTAAAATGCAGCTGGATGGGTATATGAATAAGAATTGTTTAGAGGGATATGGGCCAAATGCTGGCAAATTGGACTAGGTCATATTGCAATGTCTGGCTGGCATGGATGAGTTGGACCGAAAGGTCTGTTTCTGTGCTGTATAACTCTACAATTCTACATTGTTGGAACTGAATCAGTTTAGGCCATCAGGACTGTGAAAAGTTCAGGCATGAAGACTCTGAAAGGAATCATAAAACCATCTTGCAGTCCAAGAAAAGGAAACAAACTGAAAAAAATCAATTAAGTAAGGGGTTAGAAAGCTGAGATAGGAATGATATTCCTCCAGGATTGAGCCTCTTTATTGGATGGTGTTTGGAAATAGGTTAGAATTGTGTTTGATGTTTAGGATCTTCCTCACTTTTTTTTTGTGAAATAATCTTATATTCTATTGTTAAAAAATGTCTGCAGCCTCATGAGAATAATTTTTCAGTGACCAGGCATCATGTCAATCAACTGCAAAAGTTAAATGTATGATCTATCATCCCATATTTCATTTTCGGATGTGATTTGTCCAGTACTGTATTACCATCAGCTGGGAACATAACAGCAGGAAGACAATATGGAGAGCCAACATGAAATAAAGAAGGCTGCAGGAGCAAAGAGATTGAGGTATATATGTGCATAAGTCTCCAAAGATGGCAGGACAGTGTGAGCAACCAGGTAATAAAGAATAAAATACCCCGTGCTTTATTCATCGTGACAGAGAATACAAGTGTAAAGGGATTGTGTTGAACTTACAAAAGACGCCAGTTGGTCTCAGCTGAGTTTTGCAACCAGTTCTGGATGCCTTACTTGAGCAAAAATGTGAAGATACTCAGGAAGATGCAGAAGAAATTTATAATAATGATTCCTGTGATGAGGAACTTCTGTTATGGAAATAGATTGGAGCAGTTAGAACTGTTTTTCATGGAGAAGAGAAGGCTAAGAAGGGATTTGTTAGAGATGATCAAAATCATGAGTGACCTCGAAAGAGTAGATGGAGAGAAACTTCTCCTTGTGAAAAGATCACAAATAAGAAGGCAAAGATTTAAAATAATAGGCAATGCGAGCAAAAGGAATATGAGAAAGCTTTGTTTGCATATCATAGGGAATGCGCTGCCTGAGAGGGCAGTAGAGGCAGGTTCAATCGATGCATTCTAAAAGGATTAGAAAAAGAAGAATGTTCAGAGGTAAAGGGAGCAGGCGAGAGAATGGCGTTGAGCGAAACGCTCATTCGCAGAACTGGTGCAGATGCGATGGGCTGAATGGTCTCCTGCATTGTAGCAATCTTATGGTTAGATTGTGTAAATTCTGAATAAAATCATTTACTAACTGTTGCACAAACACATAGTGTTACTTCATGTGAGCCGTATTACAGTGTGTGTTTTTCTTGTACATATCCCATGATAAGTGTAGAACACTGTACAATGAGTATGCTAATATTCTCCTTTTTCATGTAATATAAATCTGTAATTACGAAATCACAATTTTTAACCAGACATAGTCATAGAGATGTACAGTATGGAAACAGACCCTTCAGTCCAACTTGTCCATGCCGACCAGATTTCCTTACCTAGTCCCATTTGCCAGCACTTGGCCCATATCCCTCTAAACCCTTCCTATTCATAAACCCATCCAGATACCTTTTAAATGCTGTAATTGTACCAGCCTTCACTACTTCCTCTGGCAGCTCATTCCATAAACACACCACCCTCTGCATGAAAAAGTTGCCTCTCAGGTCCCTTTTATATCTTTCCCCTCTCACCCTCAACCAATGCCCTCTAATTCTGGACTCCCCCACCCAAGGGAAAAGACTTGCTCTTTTTACCCTATCCATGCCCCTCATGATTTTATGAACCTCTATAAGGTCACCCCTCAGCCTCCGACACTCCAGGGAAAACAGCCCTAGCCTATTAAGCCTCTCCCTATAGCTCAAATCCTCCAACCCTGGCAACATTCTTGGAAATCTTTTCTGAACCCTTTCAAGTTTCACAACATCTTTCTGATAGGAAGGAGACCAGAATTGCACGCAATATTCCAACAGTGGCCTAACCAATGTCCTGTACAGCCACAACATGAGCTCCTAACCCCTTTACTCAATGCTCTGACCAATAAAGGAAAGCATACTAAATGCCTTCTTCACTATCCTACCTACCTGCAACTCTACTTTCAAGGAACTATGAACCTGCACTCCAAAGTCTCTTTATTCAGCAATACTCCCTAGGATCTTACCATTAAGTGTGTGATGTTCATTGTAGGGGATTCATTGTTGGTAATGCCATTGAATGTCAAGAGGCAATGGTTAGAACCCCCCCCCTTGTTAGAAATGGTCATTGCCTGGCACTTGCATGACATAAATATTATTGCAATGTATTGCCATCAGTTTGAATATTGTCCAGATCTTGCTGCAAATGGCCAGAAATTGCTTCAGAATCTGAGGAGTCAGGAATAGTGCTGTCTGTTTTGCAATCATCAGCGGACATCCCTCCTCTGACCTTCTATTAGTGCAGAGATCTGAGCTGGTGCAAGAGTATTTTACATCCTCACTCCCCACACACACGCCATATTACAGAGGAGGAGGTGCTGGCTGTCTTAAAATGCATAAAACTGAATAAATTCCCAGGAGCTGATCAGGTGTACCCTAGAACCCTGTGGGAAGCTCAGGAAGCCTCTTGAAAGAGAACTGGATCAGCCATTTAAATACAAATACAACAAATAGAGGGGCAAGTTAAAGGCTAGACACTTTGAGTAGCTCACTTCTTGTTCCCCTCGCCCCCCCCCCCCCCCCTCCCCAAGCCTGTCCATCATCTACAAATCAGCAGGGTGATGAAATACCATCCCACTTACCCAAACAAGTGCCAGTCCAGCAGTACTTAAAAAAAAACTTCCATACCATTGAGGACAAGCAGATCATTTGGCTGGCAACCAATGAAGGTTCAATATCCATCTCCTCCATCACTAATGCGCAGTTGCAGCATTGTCAACTATCTACATGATGCACTCCAATAACTTAGACCTTCCAACAGCAGCTTCAAAACCCATGATTTCTACTATCTAGAAGGACAATGTCAGCAGATACATGGGAACACCATCACCTCCCAAGTCCTCTGCAAGACACACACCATTCTGACTTGGAATTACATTGCCGTTCCTTTGGTAACATTGGGTCAAAATCCTGGAACTCCCTAACAGCCCTGCGAGAGTTCCTATACTGCAGATGTTCAAGAAGGCAGCCGACCAACATCATTTCCAGTACAATTGAGGAAGGGCGGTAAATGATCACCTGCAATCACCACCTCACACAAGCAGGGTGGTAGGACTACATAGTATAATGTTCCATCAGATCTGGTCAGAGGGGCAGGGAGGTCAGGATCTGAGGAGTTTAGCGAGGGAGTTGTTGGGAAGCTTGTGTTTGGAGGTATTTAAATGTTACCCAAGTTTGTCTTGATTATTACCTGTCCAACACTTCCTGACCAATTATACTGGTGTGCGTTTCTTTTTTGTCAGTTAGTTCCAAGTATCTTCCAAATCTCCCAACCTAATTCAGACAGTTTCAAAAGCTGGGGAATTGCCTATCGGAAGTTTGAACTATTGAGACAATTCTCACAGTTTCAGTACATCAGAGTTTCTGTGGGTTCCTGAGACAAATCTTTGAGGTATGTCCACTTTCCGACTATCAGAGACTGGAAGATTTGGCCATTAGCTCTTCCATAGATGCTGCTCGAACTGTTAGGTGTTTCCAGTATTTTTCTGTGTTTACTCTCAAATCCTTCATAAGTTTATGCCGCATATTTTTACTTTGACAGAATTCTGAGATTAGATCCTGGGTTTGTCTTACACACTCTTTCTGACAGTTAAATTGTGATTCCGTGATAAATGAAAAAAAAACTACCACAATTCAATAGCTTGAGGCACAATGCGTGATGCCAGTAATTTTCCCTCATTATCTTTCTGATATACCCTCCTTTGAAAAATGGCACAGGGAACCATTTTAAATTCAGGTTTGTTTCCATTTCTGACTTCTGTGCCAGCCCACAGCAAAGAGAAAAGAATGTGAGAACTGAAGTGGCCAAAAACATTCCTTGACAATCTGTGCTTTGTCCCATAAGCACCCAATTCTCTAAACAATGATATCTTTGGAGAATCTTCCCGCACGGTGGCACAGTGTTTAGCACTGCTGCCTCACAGTGCCAGAGACCCAGGTTCAATTCCTACCTCAGGCGACTGACTGTGTGGAGTTTGCACATTCTCCCCGTGTCTGCGTGGGTTTCCTCCCACACTCCAAAGATGTGCAGGTCAGGTGAATTGGCCATGCTAAATTGCCCGTAGTGTTAGGTAAGGGATAGATGTAGGGGTATGGGTGGGTTGCGCTTCGGCGGGGCGGTGTGGACTTGTTGGGCCGAAGGGCCTGTTTCCACACTGTAATGTAATTTAATCTAAAAAAAGATACTAAAACTTGCAATTTTATAGCTCCTTTCACAACTCCAAGAAGGAGGTATTTTTTGAAGTATTATTAGTGTTACAATATAGGAAATGCAGCATTTAATTCCCCCATGCAGGAATATAATGACTGGATAATTTGTTTGTAATGTTCAGTGAGGTGTGTGCTCTTAATGGTGACTGAACATCTCTGTATACTCACTATTGCAATGTAGGACACACAGCTAGCTTCCAAAAAACACCGGGGTGATAATAGTCAGATAATCTGTTTTTTTAAAATGTTAGTTGAGGTGTAAATATTAGCCCAGTCACCAAAGAAAATCTCCAGTTCCTGTCCAAACTCATGCCCATAGGAAAGCATTGCTCCACCTGTGAGAATGTTGTTTAACAACTTGCCTGTGAAAGGTAGCCCTCCTGACAATGCAGCACTCCCTCAGTACAGTACTGCACTGACTAAAGTTCACACTCAAGTTTTTTTGGAGTGCAATTCACACCAATGATGTTCTGATTCAAAGGCAGGATTTCTACACACTGAGCTATGGTTGATCAAAGACCTGGGATGGACTGTAAAAGTAGCAGTGCAGGCTCCACAGATCCTACTCTTTCTGACAAGAGTTCACAATTGGTCCTGTTCATTATCTCTCACAAACACTTGAGGCTGCATTAGCCTGACATTGTGGGGCTTACATAAGCCTGAACCCAGGGATGCAAATACGCCAGGATTTAAACTTAATCTCCAGGGCAATGCTGTGATCAAACATGGGCAAAAAATTATTGGGAATTGTCAATTGCAGCCACGTGAAATTTTCTCACTTGGTGAAACGAGTGCACTTTGTCTCTGTCTGTCTCTCTCTCTCTCTCTCTCTCTCTCTCTCTCTCTCACATACCAATCCTCCTTTTGAATCACACTTCCCCTATCACCACTATCTCTTGCCACAACCACACAAAGTAAATATGCAATCCGTAAATAAGACGTGAAAAAAAATAGTTTACAGAGCTTTCGAAGGCCTCTACCGTATAAAACTCAATGCGAATGATTGAGAATTTAATGAACTCACCTTGAGAACGTAAACTCTGTGGACTTTACTACAAAAAACAGTATTTTTATCTTCACTTTGTAAATTAAGAGGGCCTGATTTCTACAACACATTGTAATTAAGTGTACAGTGAGGACATTTATTATGCAGTCATATTATTTAATGCTCTATTTTAATATGTTGTAAATTAAAACCGGTCATCATAATTTGTAACTTCATCATATTTCACACCATAATGATTTTGCAATAAACCAATTACTTACTGCCTATTCATAGTGTCTGTCACTATGTCTGCCTCCAGCTTGAACTTCCAGTTAGGGTCAGGATCTTTTCTGGATGACTTCTTGTCTTAGGTAGTAATGTGAATTTTCTTCAGAGTAACTCATTCACGAATGGGCTTGGAACAATTTGAAAAATAAATCTCCAGGGACAGGTCCACCAGGAGTTAGAAACCTGCCCTCCAGGAGCATATACTGGTATTCTGTTTGGTGTGGTAATCCATTTGTCCTGATCAGATGGTGGAGGCGCAGGAATCTAAAGCAATAGTTCAAAGGTTGCTTCAGCTCAAAAGGTCACAGGTATAGGGGCTCACATAGCTCACATGAATAGAATGGGAAGACAAGTAACAGGGATGGATGTGGGAGGCTGAAACAAAAATAGGGACATCTTCTGGGCAGGAGAGTCCAATAGCAATGGTCAATACACCAAGATTTTCAGAAGTCACAGTGGAAGTAATGGAGATATAATTGAAGAGGATAATATTTCTGGGCTTGGGTTAGAACAGGGTATAGTCCTCTTTGGATGGTTCCTACAAAGTAGTGACATGGGCATTATGGGAAATTGGCCTCCCCTATGATTCTGAAAAATGAAGACCTGGGGTTGTTTAACACCAAGAGTGTTGTGCTTTCCAAAAATGGGACATGCAAGCAACTTGTCACTCTCACAAAGTTCAATAAAATTAATATTGTGGATTGGGTTCCATCTGCTGGCAATTCAGTCGAAACAACAGGCGTTCCACAGAATTCAAAACTATAGCATTTGTTGTTTTCAGTTCCAGTGTGCACTAAGATCTTTATAGCAATAGTTCAGTTTAGATTACTTAGTGTGGAAACAGGCCCTTTTGGCCCAACAAGTCCACACCGACCCGCCAAAGCGCAACGCACCCAGACCCATTCCCCTACACCTAAGACTATGGGCAATTTAGCATGGCCAATTCACCTGGCCCATACGTTTTTTGGACTGTGGGAGGAAACTGGAGCACCCAGAGGAAACCCACACAGACACAGGGAGAATGTGCAAACTCCACACAGACAGTTGCCTGAGGCAGGAATTGAACCCAGGTCCCTGGCACTGTGAGGCAGCAGTGCTAACCACCGTGCCACCCATTACGAGGTGAATTATATTACATATTATTGATGTAGAGAAGGTGATCCCAGTTGTGAGGATGTGCAAAACTAGCAGTCATCAATTTAAGGTAGTTACCAATGAATTCAACAACAACCTATATTTATGAAGCACTTCTCATGTAATGGACCATTCCAAGGCACTTCACAGGAGTGTAATAGAACATCACAGGGCTCCTAAAGGTCTCTTTCTTAGTCAAAGAGGTGAATTTTAAGGAATTTCATAAAATTAAGAATGCAATGTAGAGAGACGGAGAAGTATAGGGAGGGAATTCCAGAGCTTAGAGCCCACACGGCTGAAGAAACTGCCTTCAGTGATGTCATGATTATAATTGGGTATGTACAAGAGGCTAGAGTGAAAGGAGCAGGGAAATCTGAGGGCCGAGGTTGGAGATGAATAGAGCAATCAGGAAAGGCAGAGGCCTGGAGAGGTATGAACGCAAGGGTGAAAACGTCTGAATCATGACATTGCTTGACCAAATCCAGTAGGGAATTCAGAAGAAACATTCTTGCTCAAAGCGATGAGAATGTGGAACTTGCTATGACATTAGATAAATTACAAAAGGAAAGCTCATTAAAAATGTGAAGGGGAGTTTGTTGCATGTGTTGAGGGAAAATATAAAGGTCATTTTCACAGAAGAATGAAAAAGTAATTAATAGGAAAACAATTGCATTCTGAGACGCAGTGGGATCTGGGGATGCCAGTGCAGCAGTCTCAAAAAATTACAATGCATATACAGCACATAATCAAGAAGAATGATGGGATGCTTTTGTTTATTGCAAGAGGAATTGAACATAAAAGAATGTTGTGCTTTAATTATACGGGGCATTGGTGAGATGACATCTTGAATGCTGTGTGAAGCTTTGGTCTCCTTATTTAAGGAAGGAGGTAAATTGAAGATTGTTCAGGTTTCCTGGATTGATACCTGGAATGAATGTGTTGTCCAATGAAGGCAGGCTGGATCTGTTTCCACTGGATTTCGGAAAGTGAGGAGTGACATGACTCAAAGTTTATAAAGTCTTAGTTGACCTGACAGTGTGGACTTAGAAAGAATGATTCCTTTTGTGAGTCAGTCCAGAATTAGAGGGCACTGTTTTAAAATTAGGGGTTACGTGTTTTAGAATGAGATGAAGGGAAAGCAACCTCCATAAAGATTGGCATGTTCTCTCCAATATTTAATATGTGCAATAACATGGAGAAGAGAAAGGAGGTGTTCCTGCACCTTTCGTTGCCCCACAGACACTAAGTGCTTGCTTCAGAGTGAGAGAATGGTTCAATATAGAGTTTTAAATTGATTTGCATTCACGTTTTATGCATTTTAAGATCATAGCAAATCATCTCTCAGTCACTGGTGAGATTCAGTTATTACTTAAACTGGGTTTTATAGTTACCGCTGACAATGTACATTTTTGAGTCGGCTGTTACTTCAGACAAATCTATTATTTGTTCCACATTTTCCTAAATGCTAACAGCGGCAAGTGATGTGATGAAAATGAAAAAACCAAACTGACAGCTTTAAATTATCTTTCGATCAGATCGTGACAAGGCAGCGTAACTGTAAGTGAATGGAGAGCACCAGATGGAGTCAGTGCCCCGTATCTACTTCAGAATCACTCTGCCGCCCGTGTATCGCTCTGCCACTCGTGTATCACTCTGCCACCCGTGTATCGCTCTGCCACTCGTGTATCGCTCTGCCACCCCTGTATCACTCTGCCGCCCGTGTATCGCTTTGCCACTCATGTATTGGTCTGCCACCCATGTATCTCTCTGCCACCCGTGTATCACTCTGCCACTCGTGTATCCCTCTGCCACCCGTGTATACCCTCTGCCACTCGTGTATCGCTCTGCCACTCGTGTATCACTCTGCTGCTCGTGTATCACTTTGCCACTCGTGTATCGCTCTGCCACTCGTGTATCCCTCTGCTGCCCGTGTATCACTCTGCCACTCGTGTATCACTCAGCCACTCGTGTATCACTCTGCCGCTCCTGTATCGGTCTGCAACCCGTGTATCGCTCTGCCACTCGTGTATCACCCTGCCACTCGTGTATCATTCTGCCACCAGTGTATCTCTCTGCCACTCGTGTATCACTTTGGGACCCGTGTATTACTCTGCACCCCGTGTATCACTCTGCCACCCATGTATCCTTCTGCCACTCATGTATCACCCTGCCACTCGTGTATCGCTCTGCCACTTGTGTATCACCCTGCCACCCGTGTATCCCTCAGCCACTCGTGTATCCCTCTGCCGCTCGTGTATCACTCTGCCCCCCGTGCATCACTCTGCCGCCCGTGTATCGCTCTGCAAACCGTGTATCACTCTGCCACCCGTGTATCACTCTGCCGCCCGTGTATCACTCTGCCACTCGTGTATCACTCTGCTGCCCGTGTATCGCTCTGCCACCTGTGTATCTCTCTGCCACGCATGTGTCTCTCTGCCACCCGTGTATCACTCTGCTGTTCGTGTGTCTCTCTGCCACCCGTGTATCATTCTGCCACCCGTGTATCACTCTGCATATCGTGTATCACTCTGCATATCGTGTATCCCTCTGCCACCCGTGTATCCCTCTGCCACCCGTGTATCCCTCTGCCACTCGTGTATCCCTCTGCCACTCGTGTATCACTCTGCCCCCCCTTGTATCACTCTGCCGCTCGTGTATCCCTCTGCCGCTCGTGTATCCCTCTGCCACCCGTGTATCCCTCTGCCACTCGTGTATCCCTCTGCCACTCGTGTATCACTCTGCCCCCCTTGTATCGCTCTGCCACTCATGTATCCCTCTGCCACACGTGTATCATTCTGCCAGGCGTGTGTCTCTCGGCCACCCGTGTATCATTCTGCCACCCGTGTATCACTCTGCATATCGTGTATCCCTCTGCCACCCGTGTATCCCTCTGCCACTCGTGTATCACTCTGCCCCCCGTGTATCGCTCTACCACTCGTGTATCCCTCTGCCACTCGTGTATCACTCTGCCACCCCTGTATCGCTCTGCCGCTCGTGTATCACTCTGCCACCCGTGTATCACTCTGAATCCCGTGTATCGCTCTGCCGCTCGTGTATCACTCTGCCACCCGTGTATCACTCTGCCACCCGTGTATCGCTCTGCCACTCGTGTATCACTCTGCCACCCCTGTATCGCTCTGCCGCTCGTGTATCACTCTGCCACCCGTGTATCCCTCTGCCACTCATGTATCCCTCTGCCACTCGTGTATCACTCTGCCGCCCGTGTATCACTCTGCCACCCGTGTATCGCTCTGCCACTCGTGTATCACTCTGCCACCCCTGTATCGCTCTGCCACTCGTGTATCACTCTGCCACCCCTGTATCGCTCTGCCACCCGTGTATCGCTCTGCCACCCGTGTATCGCTCTGCCGCCTGTGTATCACTCTGCCGCTCGTGTATCACTCTGCCACCCGTGTATCACTCTGCCACTCGTGTATCACTCTGCCACCCGTGTATCGCTCTGCATATCGTGTATCCCTCTGCCACTCGTGTATCCCTCTGCCACTCATGTATCCCTCTGCCACTCGTGTATCCCTCTGCCACTCGTGTATCCCTCTGCATATCGTGTATCCCTCTGCCGCTCGTGTATCCCTCTGCCACCCGTGTATCGCTCTGCCGCGCGTGTATCGCTCTGCCGCTCGTGTATCCCTCTGCCACCCGTGTATCACTCTGCCACCCGTGTATCGCTCTGCCGCCCGTGTATCGCTCTGCCGCCCGTGTATCCCTCTGCCGCTCGTGTATCCCTCTGCCTCCCGTATGTCGCTCTGCCACTCGTGTATCACTTTGGGACCCGTGTATTACTCTGCCACTCATGTATCACCCTGCCGCCCATGTATCGCTCTGCCGCTCGTGTATCCCTCTGCCACCCGTGTATCTCTCTGCCACCCGTGTATCCCTCTGCCACCCGTGTATCACTCTGCAACCCATGTATTGGTCTGCCACCCATGTATCTCTCTGCCACCCGTGTATCACTCTGCCACCCGTGTATCGCTCTGCCACTCGTGTATCCCTCTGCCACCCGTGTATCTCTCTGCCACCCGTGTATCGCTCTGCCGCCCGTGTATCGCTCTGCCGCTCGTGTATCACTCTGCCACCCATGTATTGGTCTGCCACCCATGTATCTCTCTGCCACCCGTGTATCGCTCTGCCGCCCGTGTATCGCTCTGCCGCTCGTGTATCACTCTGCCACCCGTGTATCACTCTGCCACCCATGTATTGGTCTGCCACCCATGTATCACTCTGCCACTCGTGTATCCCTCTGCCACCCGTGTATACCCTCTGCCACTCGTGTATCGCTCTGCCACTCGTGTATCACTCTGCTGCTCGTGTATCACTTTGCCACTCGTGTATCGCTCTGCCACTCGTGTATCCCTCTGCTGCCCGTGTATCACTCTGCCACTCGTGTATCACTCAGCCACTCGTGTATCACTCTGCCGCTCCTGTATCGGTCTGCAACCCGTGTATCGCTCTGCCACTCGTGTATCACCCTGCCACTCGTGTATCATTCTGCCACCAGTGTATCTCTCTGCCACTCGTGTATCACTTTGGGACCCGTGTATTACTCTGCACCCCGTGTATCACTCTGCCACCCATGTATCCTTCTGCCACTCATGTATCACCCTGCCACTCGTGTATCGCTCTGCCACTTGTGTATCACCCTGCCACCCGTGTATCCCTCAGCCACTCGTGTATCCCTCTGCCGCTCGTGTATCACTCTGCCCCCCGTGCATCACTCTGCCGCCCGTGTATCGCTCTGCAAACCGTGTATCACTCTGCCACCCGTGTATCACTCTGCCGCCCGTGTATCACTCTGCCACTCGTGTATCACTCTGCTGCCCGTGTATCGCTCTGCCACCTGTGTATCTCTCTGCCACGCATGTGTCTCTCTGCCACCCGTGTATCACTCTGCTGTTCGTGTGTCTCTCTGCCACCCGTGTATCATTCTGCCACCCGTGTATCACTCTGCATATCGTGTATCACTCTGCATATCGTGTATCACTCTGCATATCGTGTATCCCTCCGCCACCCGTGTATCCCTCCGCCACCCGTGTATCCCTCTGCCACTCGTGTATCCCTCTGCCGCTCGTGTATCACTCTGCCACCCGTGTATCACTCTGCCCCCCTTGTATCACTCTGCCGCTCGTGTATCCCTCTGCCGCTCGTGTATCCCTCTGCCACCCGTGTATCCCTCTGCCACTCGTGTATCACTCTGCCCCCCTTGTATCGCTCTGCCACTCGTGTATCCCTCTGCCACTCGTGTATCACTCTGCCCCCCTTGTATCACTCTGCCACTCATGTATCCCTCTGCCACACGTGTATCATTCTGCCAGGCGTGTGTCTCTCGGCCACCCGTGTATCATTCTGCCACCCGTGTATCCCTCTGCCACTCGTGTATCACTCTGCCCCCCGTGTATCGCTCTACCACTCGTGTATCCCTTGGCCACTCGTGTATCACTCGGCCACCCGTGAATCCCTCTGCCACTTGTGTATCGCTCTGCTGCTCGAGTGTCACTCTGCTGTTCGTGTATCACTCTGCCACCCGTGTATCCCTCTGCCACTCATGTATCCCTCTGCCACTCGTGTATCACTCTGCCACCCGTGTATCGCTCTGCCACTCGTGTATCACTCTGCCACCCCTGTATCGCTCTGCCACTCGTGTATCACTCTGCCACCCGTGTATCGCTCTGCCACCCGTGTATCGCTCTGCCGCCCGTGTATCACTCTGCCGCTCGTGTATCACTCTGCCGCCCGTGTATCACTCTGCCACTCTTGTATCCCTCTGCCACTCGTGTATCACTCTGCCACCCGTGTATCGCTCTGCATATCGTGTATCCCTCTGCCACTCGTGTATCCCTCTGCCACTCGTGTATCCCTCTGCCACTCGTGTATCCCTCTGCATATCGTGTATCCCTCTGCCGCTCGTGTATCTCTCTGCCACCCGTGTATCGCTCTGCCGCTGGTGTATCCCTCTGCCACCCGTGTATCACTCTGCCACCCGTGTATCGCTCTGCCACCCGTGTATCGCTCTGCCGCCCGTGTATCCCTCTGCCGCTCGTGTATCCCTCTGCCTCCCGTGTATCGCTCTGCTCCCCGTGTATCGCTCTGCCACTCGTATATCCCTCTGCCACTCGTGTATCGCTCTGCCGCCCGTGTATCGCTCTGCCGCCCGTGTATCGCTCTGCTCCCCGTGTATCGCTCTGCCACTCGTGTATCCCTCTGCCACCCGTGTATCGCTCTGCCACCTGTGTATCGCTCTGCCACTCGTGTATACCCTCTGCCACTCCTGTATCACTCTGCCGCCCGTGTATCACTCTGCCACCCGTGTATCATTCTGCCACTCGTGTATCCCTCTGCCATGCGTGTGTCTCTGCCACCCATGTATTCCTCTGTTGCCCATGTATCATTCTGCCACCCGTGTATCGCTCTGCCACTCGTGTATCACTCTGCCACCCGTGTATCGCTCTGCCACTCGTGTATCACTCTGCCGCCCGTGTATCACTCTGCCACCCGTGTATCGCTCTGCTACTCGTGTATCGTTCTGCCACCCATGTATCACTCTGCCACCCGTGTATCCCTCTGTCACTCGTGTATCCCTCTGTCACTCGTGTATCGCTCTGCCACTCGTATATCGCTCTGCCACTCGTGTATCCCTCTGCCACCGTGTATCCCTCTGCCACTCGTGTATACCCTCTGCCACTCGTGTATCCCTCTGCCACCCGTGTATCCCTCTCACTCATGTATCGCTCTGCAAGCTCGAGTGTCACTCTGCCACCCGTGTATCACTCTGCTGCCCGTGTATCACTCTGCCACCAGTGTATTGCTCTGCCACCCGTGTATCTCTCTGCCACTCGTGTATCACTCTGCCACCCTTGTATCACTCTGCCACCCTTGTATCACTCTGCCACTCGTGTATCGCTCTGCCACTCGTGTATCCCTCTGCCACCCGTGTATCCCTCTGCCACTCGTGTATACCCTCTGCCACTCCTGTATCACTCTGCCGCCTGTGTATCACTCTGCCACCCGTGTATCATTCTGCCACTCGTGTATCCCTCTGCCACTCATGTATCACTCTGCCACTCATGTATCACTCTGCCACTCGTGTATCGTTCTGCCGCTCCTGTATCACTCTGCCACTCGTGTATCGCTCTGCTGCTCCTGTATCGCTCTGCCACCCGTGTATCCCTCTGCCACGCGTGTATCGCTCTGCCACTCGTGTATCCCTCTGCCACCCGTGTATCCCTCTGCCACTCGTGTATACCCTCTGCCACTCGTGTATCCCTCTGCCACCCGTGTATCCCTCTGCCACTCGTGTATACCCTCTACCACTCGTGTATACCCTCTGCCTCTCCTGTATCACTCTGCCGTCCATGTATCGCTCTGCCACTCATGTATCACCCTGCCACCCGTGTATCACTCTGCTATTCGTGTATCGTTCTGCCACTCGTGTATCAGTCTGCCACACGTGTAACGCTCTGCCACCCGTGTATCACCCTGCCACTCATGTATCCCTGTGCCACTCCTGTATCGCTCTGCCACCCGTGTATCACTCTGCCAGCCGTGTATCCCACTGCCACCTGTGTATCACTCTGCCACTCGTGTATCCGTCTGCCACCCGTGTATCCCTCTGCCACTCGTGTATCCGTCTGCCACCCGTGTATCTCTCTGCCCCTCGTGTATCCCTCTGCCACTCGTGTATCCCTCTGCCGCTCGTGTATCACTCTGCTGTTCGTGTATCGCTCTGCCGCCCGTGTATCGCTCTGCCGCTCGTGTATCCCTCTGCCACCCGTGTATCACTCTGCTGCCCATGTATCGCTCTGCTGCTTGTATATCCCTCTGCCACCCGTGTATCACTCTGCCACCCATGTATTGGTCTGCCACCCATGTATCTCTCTGCCACCCATGTATCACTCTGCCACTCGTGTATCCCTCTGCCACCCGTGTATCGCTCTGCCGCCCGTGTATCGCTCTGCCGCTCGTGTATCGCTCTGCCGCTCGTGTATCGCTCTGCCACCCGTGTATCACTCTGCCACCCATGTATTGGTCTGCCACCCATGTATCTCTCTGCCACCCGTGTATCGCTCTGCTACTCGTGTATCGTTCTGCCACCCATGTATCACTCTGCCACCCGTGTATCGCTCTGCCAGCCATGTATCCCTCTGTCACTCATGTATCCCTCTGTCACTCGTGTATCGCTCTGCCACTCGTGTATTCCCTCTGCCACTCGTGTATCCCTCTGCCACCCGTGTATCCCTCTCACTCATGTATCGCTCTGCAGCTCGAGTGTCACTCTGCCACCCATGTATCTCTCTGCCACCCGTGTATCGCTCTGCTACTCGTGTATCGTTCTGCCACCCATGTATCACTCTGCCACCCGTGTATCGCTCTGCCAGCCATGTATCCCTCTGTCACTCGTGTATCCCTCTGTCACTCGTGTATCGCTCTGCCACTCGTGTATCCCTCTGCCACCGTGTATCCCTCTGCCACTCGTGTATTCCCTCTGCCACTCGTGTATCCCTCTGCCACCCGTGTATCCCTCTCACTCATGTATCGCTCTGCAGCTCGAGTGTCACTCTGCCACCCGTGTATCACTCTGCTGCCCGTGTATCACTCTGCCACCCGTGTATTGCTCTGCCACCCGTGTATCTCTCTGCCACCCGTGTATCACTCTGCCACCCTTGTATCACTCTGCCACCCTTGTATCACTCGGCCACTCGTGTATCCCTCTGCCACCCGTGTATCCCTCTGCCACTCGTGTATACCCTCTGCCACTCCTGTATCACTCTGCCGCCTGTGTATCACTCTGCCACCCGTGTATCATTCTGACACTCGTGTATCCCTCTGCCACTCATGTATCACTCTGCCACTCGTGTATCGTTCTGCTGCTCCTGTATCACTCTGCCACTCGTGTATCGCTCTGCTGCTCCTGTATCGCTCTGCCACCCGTGTATCCCTCTGCCACGCGTGTATCGCTCTGCCACTCGTGTATCCCTCTGTCACTCGTGTATCCCTCTGTCACTCGTGTATCCCTCTGTCACTCGTGTATCGCTCTGCCACTCGTGTATCCCTCTGCCACCGTGTATCCCTCTGCCACTCGTGTATACCCTCTGCCACTCGTGTATCCCTCTGCCACCCGTGTATCCCTCTCACTCATGTATCGCTCTGCAAGCTCGAGTGTCACTCTGCCACCCGTGTATCACTCTGCTGCCCGTGTATCACTCTGCCACCCGTGTATTGCTCTGCCACCCGTGTATCTCTCTGCCACTCGTGTATCACTCTGCCACCCTTGTATCACTCTGCCACCCTTGTATCACTCTGCCACTCGTGTATCGCTCTGCCACTCGTGTATCCCTCTGCCACCCGTGTATCCCTCTGCCACTCGTGTATACCCTCTGCCACTCCTGTATCACTCTGCCGCCTGTGTATCACTCTGCCACCCGTGTATCATTCTGCCACTCGTGTATCCCTCTGCCACTCATGTATCACTCTGCCACTCGTGTATCGTTCTGCTGCTCCTGTATCACTCTGCCACTCGTGTATCGCTCTGCTGCTCCTGTATCGCTCTGCCACCCGTGTATCCCTCTGCCACGCGTGTATCGCTCTGCCACTCGTGTATCCCTCTGCCACCCGTGTATCCCTCTGCCACTCGTGTATACCCTCTGCCACTCGTGTATCCCTCTGCCACCCGTGTATCCCTCTGCCACTCGTGTATACCCTCTACCACTCGTGTATACCCTCTGCCTCTCCTGTATCACTCTGCCGTCCATGTATCGCTCTGCCACTCATGTATCACCCTGCCACCCGTGTATCACTCTGCTATTCGTGTATCGTTCTGCCACTCGTGTATCAGTCTGCCACACGTGTAACGCTCTGCCACCCGTGTATCACCCTGCCACTCATGTATCCCTGTGCCACTCCTGTATCGCTCTGCCACCCGTGTATCACTCTGCCAGCCGTGTATCCCTCTGCCACCTGTGTATCACTCTGCCACTCGTGTATCCGTCTGCCACCCGTGTATCCCTCTGCCACTCGTGTATCCGTCTGCCACCCGTGTATCTCTCTGCCCCTCGTGTATCCCTCTGCCACTCGTGTATCCCTCTGCCGCTCGTGTATCACTCTGCTGTTCGTGTATCGCTCTGCCGCCCGTGTATCGCTCTGCCGCTCGTGTATCCCTCTGCCACCCGTGTATCGCTCTGCTGCCCATGTATCGCTCTGCTGCTTGTATATCACACTGCCACCCGTGTATCACTCTGCCACCCATGTATTGGTCTGCCACCCATGTATCTCTCTGCCACCCATGTATCACTCTGCCACTCGTGTATCCCTCTGCCACCCGTGTATCGCTCTGCCGCCCGTGTATCGCTCTGCCGCTCGTGTATCACTCTGCCACCCGTGTATCACTCTGCCACCCATGTATTGGTCTGCCACCCATGTATCTCTCTGCCACCCGTGTATCCCTCTGCCACTCGTGTATCCCTCTGCCACCCGTGTATCCCTCTGCCACTCGTGTATACCCTCTACCACTCGTGTATACCCTCTGCCTCTCCTGTATCACTCTGCCGTCCATGTATCGCTCTGCCACTCATGTATCACCCTGCCACCCGTGTATCACTCTGCTATTCGTGTATCGTTCTGCCACTCGTGTATCAGTCTGCCACACGTGTAACGCTCTGCCACCCGTGTATCACCCTGCCACTCATGTATCCCTGTGCCACTCCTGTATCGCTCTGCCACCCGTGTATCACTCTGCCAGCCGTGTATCCCTCTGCCACCTGTGTATCACTCTGCCACTCGTGTATCCGTCTGCCACCCGTGTATCCCTCTGCCACTCGTGTATCCGTCTGCCACCCGTGTATCTCTCTGCCCCTCGTGTATCCCTCTGCCACTCGTGTATCCCTCTGCCGCTCGTGTATCACTCTGCTGTTCGTGTATCGGTCTGCCGCCCGTGTATCGCTCTGCCGCTCGTGTATCCCTCTGCCACCCGTGTATCGCTCTGCTGCCCATGTATCGCTCTGCTGCTTGTATATCCCTCTGCCACCCGTGTATCACTCTGCCACCCATGTATTGGTCTGCCACCCATGTATCTCTCTGCCACCCATGTATCACTCTGCCACTCGTGTATCCCTCTGCCACCCGTGTATCGCTCTGCCGCCCGTGTATCGCTCTGCCGCTCGTGTATCACTCTGCCACCCGTGTATCACTCTGCCACCCATGTATTGGTCTGCCACCCATGTATCTCTCTGCCACCCGTGTATCGCTCTGCTACTCGTGTATCGTTCTGCCACCCATGTATCACTCTGCCACCCGTGTATCGCTCTGCCAGCCATGTATCCCTCTGTCACTCGTGTATCCCTCTGTCACTCGTGTATCGCTCTGCCACTCGTGTATCCCTCTGCCACCGTGTATCCCTCTGCCACTCGTGTATTCCCTCTGCCACTCGTGTATCCCTCTGCCACCCGTGTATCCCTCTCACTCATGTATCGCTCTGCAGCTCGAGTGTCACTCTGCCACCCGTGTATCACTCTGCTGCCCGTGTATCACTCTGCCACCCGTGTATTGCTCTGCCACCCGTGTATCTCTCTGCCACTCGTGTATCACTCTGCCACCCTTGTATCACTCTGCCACCCTTGTATCACTCGGCCACTCGTGTATCCCTCTGCCACCCGTGTATCCCTCTGCCACTCGTGTATACCCTCTGCCACTCCTGTATCACTCTGCCGCCTGTGTATCACTCTGCCACCCGTGTATCATTCTGACACTCGTGTATCCCTCTGCCACTCATGTATCACTCTGCCACTCATGTATCACTCTGCCACTCGTGTATCGTTCTGCTGCTCCTGTATCACTCTGCCACTCGTGTATCGTTCTGCTGCTCCTGTATCACTCTGCCACTCGTGTATCGTTCTGCTGCTCCTGTATCACTCTGCCACTCGTGTATCGCTCTGCTGCTCCTGTATCGCTCTGCCACCCGTGTATCCCTCTGCCACGCGTGTATCGCTCTGCTGCCCGTGTATCACTCTGCCACCCGTGTATTGCTCTGCCACCCGTGTATCTCTCTGCCACTCGTGTATCACTCTGCCACCCTTGTATCACTCTGCCACCCTTGTATCACTCGGCCACTCGTGTATCCCTCTGCCACCCGTGTATCCCTCTGCCACTCGTGTATACCCTCTGCCACTCCTGTATCACTCTGCCGCCTGTGTATCACTCTGCCACCCGTGTATCATTCTGCCACTCGTGTATCCCTCTGCCACTCATGTATCACTCTGCCACTCGTGTATCGTTCTGCTGCTCCTGTATCACTCTGCCACTCGTGTATCGCTCTGCTGCTCCTGTATCGCTCTGCCACCCGTGTATCCCTCTGCCACGCGTGTATCGCTCTGCCACTCGTGTATCACTCTGCCACCCCTGTATCGCTCTGCCACTCGTGTATCACTCTGCCACCCCTGTATCGCTCTGCCGCCCGTGTATCGCTCTGCCGCCCGTGTATCACTCTGCCGCTCGTGTATCACTCTGCCGCCCGTGTATCACTCTGCCACTCTTGTATCCCTCTGCCACTCGTGTATCACTCTGCCACCCGTGTATCGCTCTGCATATCGTGTATCCCTCTGCCACTCGTGTATCCCTCTGCCACTCATGTATCCCTCTGCCACTCGTGTATCCCTCTGCCACTTGTGTATACCCTCTGCCACTCGTGTATCCCTCTGCCACCCGTGTATCCCTCTCACTCATGTATCGCTCTGCTGCCCGTGTATCACTCTGCCACCCGTGTATTGCTCTGCCACCCGTGTATCTCTCTGCCACTCGTGTATCACTCTGCCACCCTTGTATCACTCTGCCACCCTTGTATCACTCGGCCCCTTGTGTATCGCTCTGCCAGCCATGTATCCCTCTGTCACTCGTGTATCCCTCTGTCACTCGTGTATACCCTCTGCCACTCGTGTATCCCTCTGCCACCCGTGTATCCCTCTCACTCATGTATCGCTCTGCAGCTCGAGTGTCACTCTGCCACCCGTGTATCACTCTGCTGCCCGTGTATCACTCTGCCACCCGTGTATTGCTCTGCCACCCGTGTATCTCTCTGCCACTCGTGTATCACTCTGCCACCCTTGTATCACTCTGCCACCCTTGTATCACTCGGCCACTCGTGTATCCCTCTGCCACCCGTGTATCCCTCTGCCACTCGTGTATACCCTCTGCCACTCCTGTATCACTCTGCCGCCTGTGTATCACTCTGCCACCCGTGTATCATTCTGCCACTCGTGTATCCCTCTGCCACTCATGTATCACTCTGCCACTCGTGTATCGTTCTGCTGCTCCTGTATCACTCTGCCACTCGTGTATTGCTCTGCTGCTCCTGTATCGCTCTGCCACCCGTGTATCCCTCTGCCACGCGTGTATCGCTCTGCCACTCGTGTATCACTCTGCCACCCCTGTATCGCTCTGCCACTCGTGTATCACTCTGCCACCCCTGTATCGCTCTGCCACCCGTGTATCGCTCTGCCGCCCGTGTATCCCTCTGCCACGCGTGTATCACTCTGCCGCCCGTGTATCCCTCTGCCACTCGTGTATCCCTCTGCCGCTCGTGTATCACTCTGCCACCCGTGTATCGCTCTGCCGCGTGTGTATCGCTCTGCCGCTCGTGTATCCCTCTGCCACCCGTGTATCACTCTGCCACCCGTGTATCGCAATGCCGCCCGTGTATCGCTCTGCCGCCCGTGTATCGCTCTGCCGCCCGTGTATCCCTCTGCCTCCCGTGTATCGCTCTGCTCCCCGTGTATCGCTCTGCCACTCGTGTATCCCTCTGCCACTCGTGTATCGCTCTGCCGCCCGTGTATCGCTCTGCCGCCCGTGTATCGCTCTGCTCCCCGTGTATCGCTCTGCCACTCGTGTATCCCTCTGCCACCCGTGTATCGCTCTGCCACCCGTGTATACCCTCTGCCACTCCTGTATCACTCTGCCGCCCGTGTATCACTCTGCCACCCGTGTATCATTCTGCCACTCGTGTATCCCTCTGCCATGCGTGTGTCTCTGCCACCCATGTATTCCTCTGCTGCCCATGTATCACTCTGCCACCCGTGTATCACTCTGCCACCCGTGTATCGCTCTGCTACTCGTGTATCGTTCTGCCACCCATGTATCACTCTGCCACCCGTGTATCCCTCTGTCACTCGTGTATCCCTCTGTCACTCGTGTATCGCTCTGCCACTCGTGTATCGCTCTGCCACTCGTGTATCGCTCTGCCGCTCGTGTATCCCTCTGCCACCCGTGTATCGCTCTGCTGCCCATGTATCGCTCTGCTGCTTGTATATCCCTCTGCCACCCGTGTATCACTCTGCCACCCATGTATTGGTCTGCCACCCATGTATCTCTCTGCCACCCGTGTATCACTCTGCCACTCGTGTATCCCTCTGCCACCCGTGTATCGCTCTGCCGCCCGTGTATCGCTCTGCCGCTCGTGTATCACTCTGCCACCCGTGTATCACTCTGCCACCCATGTATTGGTCTGCCACCCATGTATCTCTCTGCCACCCGTGTATCGCTCTGCTACTCGTGTATCGTTCTGCCACCCATGTATCACTCTGCCACCCGTGTATCGCTCTGCCAGCCATGTATCCCTCTGTCACTCGTGTATCCCTCTGTCACTCGTGTATCCCTCTGTCACTCGTGTATCGCTCTGCCACTCGTGTATCCCTCTGCCACCGTGTATCCCTCTGCCACTCGTGTATACCCTCTGCCACTCGTGTATCCCTCTGCCACCCGTGTATCCCTCTCACTCATGTATCGCTCTGCAGCTCGAGTGTCACTCTGCCACCCGTGTATCACTCTGCTGCCCGTGTATCACTCTGCCACCCGTGTATCTCTCTGCCACCCGTGTATCTCTCTGCCACTCGTGTATCACTCTGCCACCCTTGTATCACTCTGCCACCCTTGTATCACTCGGCCACTCGTGTATCCCTCTGCCACCCGTGTATCCCTCTGCCACTCGTGTATACCCTCTGCCACTCCTGTATCACTCTGCCGCCTGTGTATCACTCTGCCACCCGTGTATCATTCTGCCACTCGTGTATCCCTCTGCCACTCATGTATCACTCTGCCACTCGTGTATCGTTCTGCTGCTCCTGTATCACTCTGCCACTCGTGTATCGCTCTGCTGCTCCTGTATCGCTCTGCCACCCGTGTATCCCTCTGCCACGCGTGTATCGCTCTGCCACTCGTGTATCACTCTGCCACCCCTGTATCGCTCTGCCACTCGTGTATCACTCTGCCACCCCTGTATCGCTCTGCCACCCGTGTATCGCTCTGCCGCCCGTGTATCACTCTGCCGCTCGTGTATCACTCTGCCGCCCGTGTATCACTCTGCCACTCTTGTATCCCTCTGCCACTCGTGTATCACTCTGCCACCCGTGTATCGCTCTGCATATCGTGTATCCCTCTGCCACTCGTGTATCCCTCTGCCACTCATGTATCCCTCTGCCACTCGTGTATACCTCTGCCGCTCGTGTATCTCTCTGCCACCCGTGTATCGCTCTGCCGCGTGTGTATCGCTCTGCCGCTCGTGTATCCCTCTGCCACCCGTGTATCACTCTGCCACCCGTGTATCGCTCTGCCACCCGTGTATCACTCTGCCGTCCGTGTATCGCTCTGCCGCCCGTGTATCCCTCTGCCGCTTGTGTATCCCTCTGCCTCCCGTGTATCGCTCTGCTCCCCGTGTATCGCTCTGCCACTCGTGTATCCCTCTGCCACTCGTGTATCGCTCTGCCGCCCGTGTATCGCTCTGCCGCCCATGTATCGCTCTGCTCCCCGTGTATCGCTCTGCCACTCGTGTATCCCTCTGCCACCCGTGTATCGCTCTGCCACCCGTGTATCACTCTGCCACCCGTGTATCGCTCTGCCATGCATGTGTCTCTGCCACCCATGTATTCCTCTGCTGCCCATGTATCACTCTGACACCCGTGTATCACTCTGCCACCCGTGTATCGCTCTGCCACTCGTGTATCACTCTGCCGCCCGTGTATCACTCTGCCACCCGTGTATCGCTCTGCCACCCATGTATCCCTCTGTCACTCGTGTATCCCTCTGTCACTCGTGTATCGCTCTGCCACTCGTGTATCGCTCTGCCACTCGTGTATCCCTCTGCCACCGTGTATCCCTCTGCCACTCGTGTATACCCTCTGCCGCTCGTGTATCCCTCTGCCACCCGTGTATCCCTCTCACTCATGTATCGCTCTGCAAGCTCGAGTGTCACTCTGCCACCCGTGTATCACTCTGCTGCCCGTGTATCACTCTGCTGCCCGTGTATCGCTCTGCCACCCGTGTATCTCTCTGCTACTCGTGTATCACTCTGCCACCCTTGTATCACTCTGCCACCCTTGTATCACTCTGCCACTCGTGTATCGCTCTGCCACTCGTGTATCCCTCTGCCACCCGTGTATCCCTCTGCCACTCGTGTATCCGTCTGCCACCCGTGTATCTCTCTGCCCCTCGTGTATCCCTCTGCCACTCGTGTATCCCTCTGCCGCTCGTGTATCACTCTGCTGTTCGTGTATCGCTCTGCCGCCCGTGTATCGCTCTGCCGCTCGTGTATCCCTCTGCCACCCGTGTATCGCTCTGCTGCCCATGTATCGCTCTGCTGCTCGTATATCCCTCTGCCACCCGTGTATCACTCTGCCACCCATGTATTGGTCTGCCACCCATGTATCCCTCTGCCACCCGTGTATCACTCTGCCACCCATGTATTGGTCTGCCACCCATGTATCTCTCTGCCACCCGTGTATCGCTCTGCCGCCCGTGTATCGCTCTGCCGCTCGTGTATCACTCTGCCACCCGTGTATCACTCTGCCACCCATGTATCTCTCTGCCACCCGTGTATCGCTCTGCTACTCGTGTATCGTTCTGCCACCCATGTATCACTCTGCCACCCGTGTATCGCTCTGCCAGCCATGTATCCCTCTGTCACTCGTGTATCCCTCTGTCACTCGTGTATACCCTCTGCCACTCGTGTATCCCTCTGCCACCCGTGTATCCCTCTCACTCATGTATCGCTCTGCAGCTCGAGTGTCACTCTGCCACCCGTGTATCACTCTGCTGCCCGTGTATCACTCTGCCACCCGTGTATTGCTCTGCCACCCGTGTATCTCTCTGCCACTCGTGTATCACTCTGCCACCCTTGTATCACTCTGCCACCCTTGTATCACTCGGCCACTCGTGTATCCCTCTGCCACCCGTGTATCCCTCTGCCACTCGTGTATACCCTCTGCCACTCCTGTATCACTCTGCCGCCTGTGTATCACTCTGCCACCCGTGTATCATTCTGCCACTCGTGTATCCCTCTGCCACTCATGTATCACTCTGCCACTCGTGTATCGTTCTGCTGCTCCTGTATCACTCTGCCACTCGTGTATCGCTCTGCTGCTCCTGTATCGCTCTGCCACCCGTGTATCCCTCTGCCACGCGTGTATCGCTCTGCCACTCGTGTATCACTCTGCCACCCCTGTATCGCTCTGCCACTCGTGTATCACTCTGCCACCCCTGTATCGCTCTGCCACCCGTGTATCGCTCTGCCGCCCGTGTATCACTCTGCCGCTCGTGTATCACTCTGCCGCCCGTGTATCACTCTGCCACTCTTGTATCCCTCTGCCACTCGTGTATCACTCTGCCACCCGTGTATCGCTCTGCATATCGTGTATCCCTCTGCCACTCGTGTATCCCTCTGCCACTCATGTATCCCTCTGCCACTCGTGTATCCCTCTGCCGCTCGTGTATCTCTCTGCCACCCGTGTATCGCTCTGCCGCGTGTGTATCGCTCTGCCGCTCGTGTATCCCTCTGCCACCCGTGTATCACTCTGCCACCCGTGTATCGCAATGCCGCCCGTGTATCGCTCTGCCGCCCGTGTATCGCTCTGCCGCCCGTGTATCCCTCTGCCTCCCGTGTATCGCTCTGCTCCCCGTGTATCGCTCTGCCACTCGTGTATCCCTCTGCCACTCGTGTATCGCTCTGCCGCCCGTGTATCGCTCTGCCGCCCGTGTATCGCTCTGCTCCCCGTGTATCGCTCTGCCACTCGTGTATACCCTCTGCCACTCCTGTATCACTCTGCCGCCCGTGTATCACTCTGCCACCCGTGTATCATTCTGCCACTCGTGTATCCCTCTGCCATGCGTGTGTCTCTGCCACCCATGTATTCCTCTGCTGCCCATGTATCACTCTGCCACCCGTGTATCACTCTGCCACCCGTGTATCGCTCTGCTACTCGTGTATCGTTCTGCCACCCATGTATCACTCTGCCACCCGTGTATCCCTCTGTCACTCGTGTATCCCTCTGTCACTCGTGTATCGCTCTGCCACTCGTGTATCGCTCTGCCACTCGTGTATCGCTCTGCCGCTCGTGTATCCCTCTGCCACCCGTGTATCGCTCTGCTGCCCATGTATCGCTCTGCTGCTTGTATATCCCTCTGCCACCCGTGTATCACTCTGCCACCCATGTATTGGTCTGCCACCCATGTATCTCTCTGCCACCCGTGTATCACTCTGCCACTCGTGTATCCCTCTGCCACCCGTGTATCGCTCTGCCGCCCGTGTATCGCTCTGCCGCTCGTGTATCACTCTGCCACCCGTGTATCACTCTGCCACCCATGTATTGGTCTGCCACCCATGTATCTCTCTGCCACCCGTGTATCGCTCTGCTACTCGTGTATCGTTCTGCCACCCATGTATCACTCTGCCACCCGTGTATCGCTCTGCCAGCCATGTATCCCTCTGTCACTCGTGTATCCCTCTGTCACTCGTGTATCCCTCTGTCACTCGTGTATCGCTCTGCCACTCGTGTATCCCTCTGCCACCGTGTATCCCTCTGCCACTCGTGTATACCCTCTGCCACTCGTGTATCCCTCTGCCACCCGTGTATCCCTCTCACTCATGTATCGCTCTGCAGCTCGAGTGTCACTCTGCCACCCGTGTATCACTCTGCTGCCCGTGTATCACTCTGCCACCCGTGTATCTCTCTGCCACCCGTGTATCTCTCTGCCACTCGTGTATCACTCTGCCACCCTTGTATCACTCTGCCACCCTTGTATCACTCGGCCACTCGTGTATCCCTCTGCCACCCGTGTATCCCTCTGCCACTCGTGTATACCCTCTGCCACTCCTGTATCACTCTGCCGCCTGTGTATCACTCTGCCACCCGTGTATCATTCTGCCACTCGTGTATCCCTCTGCCACTCATGTATCACTCTGCCACTCGTGTATCGTTCTGCTGCTCCTGTATCACTCTGCCACTCGTGTATCGCTCTGCTGCTCCTGTATCGCTCTGCCACCCGTGTATCCCTCTGCCACGCGTGTATCGCTCTGCCACTCGTGTATCACTCTGCCACCCCTGTATCGCTCTGCCACTCGTGTATCACTCTGCCACCCCTGTATCGCTCTGCCACCCGTGTATCGCTCTGCCGCCCGTGTATCACTCTGCCGCTCGTGTATCACTCTGCCGCCCGTGTATCACTCTGCCACTCTTGTATCCCTCTGCCACTCGTGTATCACTCTGCCACCCGTGTATCGCTCTGCATATCGTGTATCCCTCTGCCACTCGTGTATCCCTCTGCCACTCATGTATCCCTCTGCCACTCGTGTATACCTCTGCCGCTCGTGTATACCCTCTGCCACTCCTGTATCACTCTGCCGCCTGTGTATCACTCTGCCACCCGTGTATCATTCTGCCACTCGTGTATCCCTCTGCCACTCATGTATCACTCTGCCACTCATGTATCACTCTGCCACTCGTGTATCGTTCTGCCGCTCCTGTATCACTCTGCCACTCGTGTATCGCTCTGCTGCTCCTGTATCGCTCTGCCACCCGTGTATCCCTCTGCCACGCGTGTATCGCTCTGCCACTCGTGTATCCCTCTGCCACCCGTGTATCCCTCTGCCACTCGTGTATACCCTCTGCCACTCGTGTATCCCTCTGCCACCCGTGTATCCCTCTGCCACTCGTGTATACCCTCTACCACTCGTGTATACCCTCTGCCTCTCCTGTATCACTCTGCCGTCCATGTATCGCTCTGCCACTCATGTATCACCCTGCCACCCGTGTATCACTCTGCTATTCGTGTATCGTTCTGCCACTCGTGTATCAGTCTGCCACACGTGTAACGCTCTGCCACCCGTGTATCACCCTGCCACTCATGTATCCCTGTGCCACTCCTGTATCGCTCTGCCACCCGTGTATCACTCTGCCAGCCGTGTATCCCACTGCCACCTGTGTATCACTCTGCCACTCGTGTATCCGTCTGCCACCCGTGTATCCCTCTGCCACTCGTGTATCCGTCTGCCACCCGTGTATCTCTCTGCCCCTCGTGTATCCCTCTGCCACTCGTGTATCCCTCTGCCGCTCGTGTATCACTCTGCTGTTCGTGTATCGCTCTGCCGCCCGTGTATCGCTCTGCCGCTCGTGTATCCCTCTGCCACCCGTGTATCACTCTGCTGCCCATGTATCGCTCTGCTGCTTGTATATCCCTCTGCCACCCGTGTATCACTCTGCCACCCATGTATTGGTCTGCCACCCATGTATCTCTCTGCCACCCATGTATCACTCTGCCACTCGTGTATCCCTCTGCCACCCGTGTATCGCTCTGCCGCCCGTGTATCGCTCTGCCGCTCGTGTATCGCTCTGCCGCTCGTGTATCGCTCTGCCACCCGTGTATCACTCTGCCACCCATGTATTGGTCTGCCACCCATGTATCTCTCTGCCACCCGTGTATCGCTCTGCTACTCGTGTATCGTTCTGCCACCCATGTATCACTCTGCCACCCGTGTATCGCTCTGCCAGCCATGTATCCCTCTGTCACTCATGTATCCCTCTGTCACTCGTGTATCGCTCTGCCACTCGTGTATTCCCTCTGCCACTCGTGTATCCCTCTGCCACCCGTGTATCCCTCTCACTCATGTATCGCTCTGCAGCTCGAGTGTCACTCTGCCACCCATGTATCTCTCTGCCACCCGTGTATCGCTCTGCTACTCGTGTATCGTTCTGCCACCCATGTATCACTCTGCCACCCGTGTATCGCTCTGCCAGCCATGTATCCCTCTGTCACTCGTGTATCCCTCTGTCACTCGTGTATCGCTCTGCCACTCGTGTATCCCTCTGCCACCGTGTATCCCTCTGCCACTCGTGTATTCCCTCTGCCACTCGTGTATCCCTCTGCCACCCGTGTATCCCTCTCACTCATGTATCGCTCTGCAGCTCGAGTGTCACTCTGCCACCCGTGTATCACTCTGCTGCCCGTGTATCACTCTGCCACCCGTGTATTGCTCTGCCACCCGTGTATCTCTCTGCCACCCGTGTATCACTCTGCCACCCTTGTATCACTCTGCCACCCTTGTATCACTCGGCCACTCGTGTATCCCTCTGCCACCCGTGTATCCCTCTGCCACTCGTGTATACCCTCTGCCACTCCTGTATCACTCTGCCGCCTGTGTATCACTCTGCCACCCGTGTATCATTCTGACACTCGTGTATCCCTCTGCCACTCATGTATCACTCTGCCACTCGTGTATCGTTCTGCTGCTCCTGTATCACTCTGCCACTCGTGTATCGCTCTGCTGCTCCTGTATCGCTCTGCCACCCGTGTATCCCTCTGCCACGCGTGTATCGCTCTGCCACTCGTGTATCCCTCTGTCACTCGTGTATCCCTCTGTCACTCGTGTATCCCTCTGTCACTCGTGTATCGCTCTGCCACTCGTGTATCCCTCTGCCACCGTGTATCCCTCTGCCACTCGTGTATACCCTCTGCCACTCGTGTATCCCTCTGCCACCCGTGTATCCCTCTCACTCATGTATCGCTCTGCAAGCTCGAGTGTCACTCTGCCACCCGTGTATCACTCTGCTGCCCGTGTATCACTCTGCCACCCGTGTATTGCTCTGCCACCCGTGTATCTCTCTGCCACTCGTGTATCACTCTGCCACCCTTGTATCACTCTGCCACCCTTGTATCACTCTGCCACTCGTGTATCGCTCTGCCACTCGTGTATCCCTCTGCCACCCGTGTATCCCTCTGCCACTCGTGTATACCCTCTGCCACTCCTGTATCACTCTGCCGCCTGTGTATCACTCTGCCACCCGTGTATCATTCTGCCACTCGTGTATCCCTCTGCCACTCATGTATCACTCTGCCACTCGTGTATCGTTCTGCTGCTCCTGTATCACTCTGCCACTCGTGTATCGCTCTGCTGCTCCTGTATCGCTCTGCCACCCGTGTATCCCTCTGCCACGCGTGTATCGCTCTGCCACTCGTGTATCCCTCTGCCACCCGTGTATCCCTCTGCCACTCGTGTATACCCTCTGCCACTCGTGTATCCCTCTGCCACCCGTGTATCCCTCTGCCACTCGTGTATACCCTCTACCACTCGTGTATACCCTCTGCCTCTCCTGTATCACTCTGCCGTCCATGTATCGCTCTGCCACTCATGTATCACCCTGCCACCCGTGTATCACTCTGCTATTCGTGTATCGTTCTGCCACTCGTGTATCAGTCTGCCACACGTGTAACGCTCTGCCACCCGTGTATCACCCTGCCACTCATGTATCCCTGTGCCACTCCTGTATCGCTCTGCCACCCGTGTATCACTCTGCCAGCCGTGTATCCCTCTGCCACCTGTGTATCACTCTGCCACTCGTGTATCCGTCTGCCACCCGTGTATCCCTCTGCCACTCGTGTATCCGTCTGCCACCCGTGTATCTCTCTGCCCCTCGTGTATCCCTCTGCCACTCGTGTATCCCTCTGCCGCTCGTGTATCACTCTGCTGTTCGTGTATCGCTCTGCCGCCCGTGTATCGCTCTGCCGCTCGTGTATCCCTCTGCCACCCGTGTATCGCTCTGCTGCCCATGTATCGCTCTGCTGCTTGTATATCACACTGCCACCCGTGTATCACTCTGCCACCCATGTATTGGTCTGCCACCCATGTATCTCTCTGCCACCCATGTATCACTCTGCCACTCGTGTATCCCTCTGCCACCCGTGTATCGCTCTGCCGCCCGTGTATCGCTCTGCCGCTCGTGTATCACTCTGCCACCCGTGTATCACTCTGCCACCCATGTATTGGTCTGCCACCCATGTATCTCTCTGCCACCCGTGTATCCCTCTGCCACTCGTGTATCCCTCTGCCACCCGTGTATCCCTCTGCCACTCGTGTATACCCTCTACCACTCGTGTATACCCTCTGCCTCTCCTGTATCACTCTGCCGTCCATGTATCGCTCTGCCACTCATGTATCACCCTGCCACCCGTGTATCACTCTGCTATTCGTGTATCGTTCTGCCACTCGTGTATCAGTCTGCCACACGTGTAACGCTCTGCCACCCGTGTATCACCCTGCCACTCATGTATCCCTGTGCCACTCCTGTATCGCTCTGCCACCCGTGTATCACTCTGCCAGCCGTGTATCCCTCTGCCACCTGTGTATCACTCTGCCACTCGTGTATCCGTCTGCCACCCGTGTATCCCTCTGCCACTCGTGTATCCGTCTGCCACCCGTGTATCTCTCTGCCCCTCGTGTATCCCTCTGCCACTCGTGTATCCCTCTGCCGCTCGTGTATCACTCTGCTGTTCGTGTATCGGTCTGCCGCCCGTGTATCGCTCTGCCGCTCGTGTATCCCTCTGCCACCCGTGTATCGCTCTGCTGCCCATGTATCGCTCTGCTGCTTGTATATCCCTCTGCCACCCGTGTATCACTCTGCCACCCATGTATTGGTCTGCCACCCATGTATCTCTCTGCCACCCATGTATCACTCTGCCACTCGTGTATCCCTCTGCCACCCGTGTATCGCTCTGCCGCCCGTGTATCGCTCTGCCGCTCGTGTATCACTCTGCCACCCGTGTATCACTCTGCCACCCATGTATTGGTCTGCCACCCATGTATCTCTCTGCCACCCGTGTATCGCTCTGCTACTCGTGTATCGTTCTGCCACCCATGTATCACTCTGCCACCCGTGTATCGCTCTGCCAGCCATGTATCCCTCTGTCACTCGTGTATCCCTCTGTCACTCGTGTATCGCTCTGCCACTCGTGTATCCCTCTGCCACCGTGTATCCCTCTGCCACTCGTGTATTCCCTCTGCCACTCGTGTATCCCTCTGCCACCCGTGTATCCCTCTCACTCATGTATCGCTCTGCAGCTCGAGTGTCACTCTGCCACCCGTGTATCACTCTGCTGCCCGTGTATCACTCTGCCACCCGTGTATTGCTCTGCCACCCGTGTATCTCTCTGCCACTCGTGTATCACTCTGCCACCCTTGTATCACTCTGCCACCCTTGTATCACTCGGCCACTCGTGTATCCCTCTGCCACCCGTGTATCCCTCTGCCACTCGTGTATACCCTCTGCCACTCCTGTATCACTCTGCCGCCTGTGTATCACTCTGCCACCCGTGTATCATTCTGACACTCGTGTATCCCTCTGCCACTCATGTATCACTCTGCCACTCATGTATCACTCTGCCACTCGTGTATCGTTCTGCTGCTCCTGTATCACTCTGCCACTCGTGTATCGTTCTGCTGCTCCTGTATCACTCTGCCACTCGTGTATCGTTCTGCTGCTCCTGTATCACTCTGCCACTCGTGTATCGCTCTGCTGCTCCTGTATCGCTCTGCCACCCGTGTATCCCTCTGCCACGCGTGTATCGCTCTGCTGCCCGTGTATCACTCTGCCACCCGTGTATTGCTCTGCCACCCGTGTATCTCTCTGCCACTCGTGTATCACTCTGCCACCCTTGTATCACTCTGCCACCCTTGTATCACTCGGCCACTCGTGTATCCCTCTGCCACCCGTGTATCCCTCTGCCACTCGTGTATACCCTCTGCCACTCCTGTATCACTCTGCCGCCTGTGTATCACTCTGCCACCCGTGTATCATTCTGCCACTCGTGTATCCCTCTGCCACTCATGTATCACTCTGCCACTCGTGTATCGTTCTGCTGCTCCTGTATCACTCTGCCACTCGTGTATCGCTCTGCTGCTCCTGTATCGCTCTGCCACCCGTGTATCCCTCTGCCACGCGTGTATCGCTCTGCCACTCGTGTATCACTCTGCCACCCCTGTATCGCTCTGCCACTCGTGTATCACTCTGCCACCCCTGTATCGCTCTGCCGCCCGTGTATCGCTCTGCCGCCCGTGTATCACTCTGCCGCTCGTGTATCACTCTGCCGCCCGTGTATCACTCTGCCACTCTTGTATCCCTCTGCCACTCGTGTATCACTCTGCCACCCGTGTATCGCTCTGCATATCGTGTATCCCTCTGCCACTCGTGTATCCCTCTGCCACTCATGTATCCCTCTGCCACTCGTGTATCCCTCTGCCACTTGTGTATACCCTCTGCCACTCGTGTATCCCTCTGCCACCCGTGTATCCCTCTCACTCATGTATCGCTCTGCTGCCCGTGTATCACTCTGCCACCCGTGTATTGCTCTGCCACCCGTGTATCTCTCTGCCACTCGTGTATCACTCTGCCACCCTTGTATCACTCTGCCACCCTTGTATCACTCGGCCCCTTGTGTATCGCTCTGCCAGCCATGTATCCCTCTGTCACTCGTGTATCCCTCTGTCACTCGTGTATACCCTCTGCCACTCGTGTATCCCTCTGCCACCCGTGTATCCCTCTCACTCATGTATCGCTCTGCAGCTCGAGTGTCACTCTGCCACCCGTGTATCACTCTGCTGCCCGTGTATCACTCTGCCACCCGTGTATTGCTCTGCCACCCGTGTATCTCTCTGCCACTCGTGTATCACTCTGCCACCCTTGTATCACTCTGCCACCCTTGTATCACTCGGCCACTCGTGTATCCCTCTGCCACCCGTGTATCCCTCTGCCACTCGTGTATACCCTCTGCCACTCCTGTATCACTCTGCCGCCTGTGTATCACTCTGCCACCCGTGTATCATTCTGCCACTCGTGTATCCCTCTGCCACTCATGTATCACTCTGCCACTCGTGTATCGTTCTGCTGCTCCTGTATCACTCTGCCACTCGTGTATTGCTCTGCTGCTCCTGTATCGCTCTGCCACCCGTGTATCCCTCTGCCACGCGTGTATCGCTCTGCCACTCGTGTATCACTCTGCCACCCCTGTATCGCTCTGCCACTCGTGTATCACTCTGCCACCCCTGTATCGCTCTGCCACCCGTGTATCGCTCTGCCGCCCGTGTATCCCTCTGCCACGCGTGTATCACTCTGCCGCCCGTGTATCCCTCTGCCACTCGTGTATCCCTCTGCCGCTCGTGTATCACTCTGCCACCCGTGTATCGCTCTGCCGCGTGTGTATCGCTCTGCCGCTCGTGTATCCCTCTGCCACCCGTGTATCACTCTGCCACCCGTGTATCGCAATGCCGCCCGTGTATCGCTCTGCCGCCCGTGTATCGCTCTGCCGCCCGTGTATCCCTCTGCCTCCCGTGTATCGCTCTGCTCCCCGTGTATCGCTCTGCCACTCGTGTATCCCTCTGCCACTCGTGTATCGCTCTGCCGCCCGTGTATCGCTCTGCCGCCCGTGTATCGCTCTGCTCCCCGTGTATCGCTCTGCCACTCGTGTATCCCTCTGCCACCCGTGTATCGCTCTGCCACCCGTGTATACCCTCTGCCACTCCTGTATCACTCTGCCGCCCGTGTATCACTCTGCCACCCGTGTATCATTCTGCCACTCGTGTATCCCTCTGCCATGCGTGTGTCTCTGCCACCCATGTATTCCTCTGCTGCCCATGTATCACTCTGCCACCCGTGTATCACTCTGCCACCCGTGTATCGCTCTGCTACTCGTGTATCGTTCTGCCACCCATGTATCACTCTGCCACCCGTGTATCCCTCTGTCACTCGTGTATCCCTCTGTCACTCGTGTATCGCTCTGCCACTCGTGTATCGCTCTGCCACTCGTGTATCGCTCTGCCGCTCGTGTATCCCTCTGCCACCCGTGTATCGCTCTGCTGCCCATGTATCGCTCTGCTGCTTGTATATCCCTCTGCCACCCGTGTATCACTCTGCCACCCATGTATTGGTCTGCCACCCATGTATCTCTCTGCCACCCGTGTATCACTCTGCCACTCGTGTATCCCTCTGCCACCCGTGTATCGCTCTGCCGCCCGTGTATCGCTCTGCCGCTCGTGTATCACTCTGCCACCCGTGTATCACTCTGCCACCCATGTATTGGTCTGCCACCCATGTATCTCTCTGCCACCCGTGTATCGCTCTGCTACTCGTGTATCGTTCTGCCACCCATGTATCACTCTGCCACCCGTGTATCGCTCTGCCAGCCATGTATCCCTCTGTCACTCGTGTATCCCTCTGTCACTCGTGTATCCCTCTGTCACTCGTGTATCGCTCTGCCACTCGTGTATCCCTCTGCCACCGTGTATCCCTCTGCCACTCGTGTATACCCTCTGCCACTCGTGTATCCCTCTGCCACCCGTGTATCCCTCTCACTCATGTATCGCTCTGCAGCTCGAGTGTCACTCTGCCACCCGTGTATCACTCTGCTGCCCGTGTATCACTCTGCCACCCGTGTATCTCTCTGCCACCCGTGTATCTCTCTGCCACTCGTGTATCACTCTGCCACCCTTGTATCACTCTGCCACCCTTGTATCACTCGGCCACTCGTGTATCCCTCTGCCACCCGTGTATCCCTCTGCCACTCGTGTATACCCTCTGCCACTCCTGTATCACTCTGCCGCCTGTGTATCACTCTGCCACCCGTGTATCATTCTGCCACTCGTGTATCCCTCTGCCACTCATGTATCACTCTGCCACTCGTGTATCGTTCTGCTGCTCCTGTATCACTCTGCCACTCGTGTATCGCTCTGCTGCTCCTGTATCGCTCTGCCACCCGTGTATCCCTCTGCCACGCGTGTATCGCTCTGCCACTCGTGTATCACTCTGCCACCCCTGTATCGCTCTGCCACTCGTGTATCACTCTGCCACCCCTGTATCGCTCTGCCACCCGTGTATCGCTCTGCCGCCCGTGTATCACTCTGCCGCTCGTGTATCACTCTGCCGCCCGTGTATCACTCTGCCACTCTTGTATCCCTCTGCCACTCGTGTATCACTCTGCCACCCGTGTATCGCTCTGCATATCGTGTATCCCTCTGCCACTCGTGTATCCCTCTGCCACTCATGTATCCCTCTGCCACTCGTGTATACCTCTGCCGCTCGTGTATCTCTCTGCCACCCGTGTATCGCTCTGCCGCGTGTGTATCGCTCTGCCGCTCGTGTATCCCTCTGCCACCCGTGTATCACTCTGCCACCCGTGTATCGCTCTGCCACCCGTGTATCACTCTGCCGCCCGTGTATCGCTCTGCCGCCCGTGTATCCCTCTGCCGCTTGTGTATCCCTCTGCCTCCCGTGTATCGCTCTGCTCCCCGTGTATCGCTCTGCCACTCGTGTATCCCTCTGCCACTCGTGTATCGCTCTGCCGCCCGTGTATCGCTCTGCCGCCCATGTATCGCTCTGCTCCCCGTGTATCGCTCTGCCACTCGTGTATCCCTCTGCCACCCGTGTATCGCTCTGCCACCCGTGTATCCCTCTGCCACCCGTGTATACCCTCTGCCACTCCTGTATCACTCTGCCGCCCGTGTATCACTCTGCCACCCGTGTATCATTCTGCCACTCGTGTATCCCTCTGCCATGCATGTGTCTCTGCCACCCATGTATTCCTCTGCTGCCCATGTATCACTCTGACACCCGTGTATCACTCTGCCACCCGTGTATCGCTCTGCCACTCGTGTATCACTCTGCCGCCCGTGTATCACTCTGCCACCCGTGTATCGCTCTGCCACCCATGTATCCCTCTGTCACTCGTGTATCCCTCTGTCACTCGTGTATCGCTCTGCCACTCGTGTATCGCTCTGCCACTCGTGTATCCCTCTGCCACCGTGTATCCCTCTGCCACTCGTGTATACCCTCTGCCGCTCGTGTATCCCTCTGCCACCCGTGTATCCCTCTCACTCATGTATCGCTCTGCAAGCTCGAGTGTCACTCTGCCACCCGTGTATCACTCTGCTGCCCGTGTATCACTCTGCTGCCCGTGTATCGCTCTGCCACCCGTGTATCTCTCTGCTACTCGTGTATCACTCTGCCACCCTTGTATCACTCTGCCACCCTTGTATCACTCTGCCACTCGTGTATCGCTCTGCCACTCGTGTATCCCTCTGCCACCCGTGTATCCCTCTGCCACTCGTGTATCCGTCTGCCACCCGTGTATCTCTCTGCCCCTCGTGTATCCCTCTGCCACTCGTGTATCCCTCTGCCGCTCGTGTATCACTCTGCTGTTCGTGTATCGCTCTGCCGCCCGTGTATCGCTCTGCCGCTCGTGTATCCCTCTGCCACCCGTGTATCGCTCTGCTGCCCATGTATCGCTCTGCTGCTCGTATATCCCTCTGCCACCCGTGTATCACTCTGCCACCCATGTATTGGTCTGCCACCCATGTATCCCTCTGCCACCCGTGTATCACTCTGCCACCCATGTATTGGTCTGCCACCCATGTATCTCTCTGCCACCCGTGTATCGCTCTGCCGCCCGTGTATCGCTCTGCCGCTCGTGTATCACTCTGCCACCCGTGTATCACTCTGCCACCCATGTATCTCTCTGCCACCCGTGTATCGCTCTGCTACTCGTGTATCGTTCTGCCACCCATGTATCACTCTGCCACCCGTGTATCGCTCTGCCAGCCATGTATCCCTCTGTCACTCGTGTATCCCTCTGTCACTCGTGTATACCCTCTGCCACTCGTGTATCCCTCTGCCACCCGTGTATCCCTCTCACTCATGTATCGCTCTGCAGCTCGAGTGTCACTCTGCCACCCGTGTATCACTCTGCTGCCCGTGTATCACTCTGCCACCCGTGTATTGCTCTGCCACCCGTGTATCTCTCTGCCACTCGTGTATCACTCTGCCACCCTTGTATCACTCTGCCACCCTTGTATCACTCGGCCACTCGTGTATCCCTCTGCCACCCGTGTATCCCTCTGCCACTCGTGTATACCCTCTGCCACTCCTGTATCACTCTGCCGCCTGTGTATCACTCTGCCACCCGTGTATCATTCTGCCACTCGTGTATCCCTCTGCCACTCATGTATCACTCTGCCACTCGTGTATCGTTCTGCTGCTCCTGTATCACTCTGCCACTCGTGTATCGCTCTGCTGCTCCTGTATCGCTCTGCCACCCGTGTATCCCTCTGCCACGCGTGTATCGCTCTGCCACTCGTGTATCACTCTGCCACCCCTGTATCGCTCTGCCACTCGTGTATCACTCTGCCACCCCTGTATCGCTCTGCCACCCGTGTATCGCTCTGCCGCCCGTGTATCACTCTGCCGCTCGTGTATCACTCTGCCGCCCGTGTATCACTCTGCCACTCTTGTATCCCTCTGCCACTCGTGTATCACTCTGCCACCCGTGTATCGCTCTGCATATCGTGTATCCCTCTGCCACTCGTGTATCCCTCTGCCACTCATGTATCCCTCTGCCACTCGTGTATCCCTCTGCCGCTCGTGTATCTCTCTGCCACCCGTGTATCGCTCTGCCGCGTGTGTATCGCTCTGCCGCTCGTGTATCCCTCTGCCACCCGTGTATCACTCTGCCACCCGTGTATCGCAATGCCGCCCGTGTATCGCTCTGCCGCCCGTGTATCGCTCTGCCGCCCGTGTATCCCTCTGCCTCCCGTGTATCGCTCTGCTCCCCGTGTATCGCTCTGCCACTCGTGTATCCCTCTGCCACTCGTGTATCGCTCTGCCGCCCGTGTATCGCTCTGCCGCCCGTGTATCGCTCTGCTCCCCGTGTATCGCTCTGCCACTCGTGTATACCCTCTGCCACTCCTGTATCACTCTGCCGCCCGTGTATCACTCTGCCACCCGTGTATCATTCTGCCACTCGTGTATCCCTCTGCCATGCGTGTGTCTCTGCCACCCATGTATTCCTCTGCTGCCCATGTATCACTCTGCCACCCGTGTATCACTCTGCCACCCGTGTATCGCTCTGCTACTCGTGTATCGTTCTGCCACCCATGTATCACTCTGCCACCCGTGTATCCCTCTGTCACTCGTGTATCCCTCTGTCACTCGTGTATCGCTCTGCCACTCGTGTATCGCTCTGCCACTCGTGTATCGCTCTGCCGCTCGTGTATCCCTCTGCCACCCGTGTATCGCTCTGCTGCCCATGTATCGCTCTGCTGCTTGTATATCCCTCTGCCACCCGTGTATCACTCTGCCACCCATGTATTGGTCTGCCACCCATGTATCTCTCTGCCACCCGTGTATCACTCTGCCACTCGTGTATCCCTCTGCCACCCGTGTATCGCTCTGCCGCCCGTGTATCGCTCTGCCGCTCGTGTATCACTCTGCCACCCGTGTATCACTCTGCCACCCATGTATTGGTCTGCCACCCATGTATCTCTCTGCCACCCGTGTATCGCTCTGCTACTCGTGTATCGTTCTGCCACCCATGTATCACTCTGCCACCCGTGTATCGCTCTGCCAGCCATGTATCCCTCTGTCACTCGTGTATCCCTCTGTCACTCGTGTATCCCTCTGTCACTCGTGTATCGCTCTGCCACTCGTGTATCCCTCTGCCACCGTGTATCCCTCTGCCACTCGTGTATACCCTCTGCCACTCGTGTATCCCTCTGCCACCCGTGTATCACTCTGCTGCCCGTGTATCACTCTGCCACCCGTGTATTGCTCTGCCACCCGTGTATCTCTCTGCCACTCGTGTATCACTCTGCCACCCTTGTATCACTCTGCCACCCTTGTATCACTCGGCCACTCGTGTATCCCTCTGCCACCCGTGTATCCCTCTGCCACTCGTGTATACCCTCTGCCACTCCTGTATCACTCTGCCGCCTGTGTATCACTCTGCCACCCGTGTATCATTCTGCCACTCGTGTATCCCTCTGCCACTCATGTATCACTCTGCCACTCGTGTATCGTTCTGCTGCTCCTGTATCACTCTGCCACTCGTGTATCGCTCTGCTGCTCCTGTATCGCTCTGCCACCCGTGTATCCCTCTGCCACGCGTGTATCGCTCTGCCACTCGTGTATCACTCTGCCACCCCTGTATCGCTCTGCCACTCGTGTATCACTCTGCCACCCCTGTATCGCTCTGCCACCCGTGTATCGCTCTGCCGCCCGTGTATCACTCTGCCGCTCGTGTATCACTCTGCCGCCCGTGTATCACTCTGCCACTCTTGTATCCCTCTGCCACTCGTGTATCACTCTGCCACCCGTGTATCGCTCTGCATATCGTGTATCCCTCTGCCACTCGTGTATCCCTCTGCCACTCATGTATCCCTCTGCCACTTGTGTATCCCTCTGCCGCTCGTGTATCTCTCTGCCACCCGTGTATCGCTCTGCCGCGTGTGTATCGCTCTGCCGCTCGTGTATCCCTCTGCCACCCGTGTATCACTCTGCCACCCGTGTATCGCTCTGCCACCCGTGTATCGCTCTGCCGCCCGTGTATCTCTCTGCCGCCCGTGTATCCCTCTGCCGCTTGTGTATCCCTCTGCCTCCCGTGTATCGCTCTGCTCCCCGTGTATCGCTCTGCCACTCGTGTATCCCTCTGCCACTCGTGTATCGCTCTGCCGCCCGTGTATCGCTCTGCCGCCCGTGTATCGCTCTGCTCCCCGTGTATCGCTCTGCCACTCGTGTATCCCTCTGCCACCCGTGTATCGCTCTGCCACCCGTGTATCCCTCTGCCACCCGTGTATACCCTCTGCCACTCCTGTATCACTCTGCCGCCCGTGTATCACTCTGCCACCCGTGTATCATTCTGCCACTCGTGTATCCCTCTGCCATGCGTGTGTCTCTGCCACCCATGTATTCCTCTGCTGCCCATGTATCACTCTGACACCCGTGTATCACTCTGCCACCCGTGTATCGCTCTGCCACTCGTGTATCACTCTGCCGCCCGTGTATCACTCTGCCACCCGTGTATCGCTCTGCCACCCATGTATCCCTCTGTCACTCGTGTATCCCTCTGTCACTCGTGTATCGCTCTGCCACTCGTGTATCGCTCTGCCACTCGTGTATCCCTCTGCCACCGTGTATCCCTCTGCCACTCGTGTATACCCTCTGCCGCTCGTGTATCCCTCTGCCACCCGTGTATCCCTCTCACTCATGTATCGCTCTGCAAGCTCGAGTGTCACTCTGCCACCCGTGTATCACTCTGCTGCCCGTGTATCACTCTGCTGCCCGTGTATCGCTCTGCCACCCGTGTATCTCTCTGCCACTCGTGTATCACTCTGCCACCCTTGTATCACTCTGCCACTCGTGTATCGCTCTGCCACTCGTGTATCCCTCTGCCACCCGTGTATCCCTCTGCCACTCGTGTATCCGTCTGCCACCCGTGTATCTCTCTGCCCCTCGTGTATCCCTCTGCCACTCGTGTATCCCTCTGCCGCTCGTGTATCACTCTGCTGTTCGTGTATCGCTCTGCCGCCCGTGTATCGCTCTGCCGCTCGTGTATCCCTCTGCCACCCGTGTATCGCTCTGCTGCCCATGTATCGCTCTGCTGCTCGTATATCCCTCTGCCACCCGTGTATCACTCTGCCACCCATGTATTGGTCTGCCACCCATGTATCCCTCTGCCACCCGTGTATCACTCTGCCACCCATGTATTGGTCTGCCACCCATGTATCTCTCTGCCACCCGTGTATCGCTCTGCCGCCCGTGTATCGCTCTGCCGCTCGTGTATCACTCTGCCACCCGTGTATCACTCTGCCACCCATGTATCTCTCTGCCACCCGTGTATCGCTCTGCTACTCGTGTATCGTTCTGCCACCCATGTATCACTCTGCCACCCGTGTATCGCTCTGCCAGCCATGTATCCCTCTGTCACTCGTGTATCCCTCTGTCACTCGTGTATACCCTCTGCCACTCGTGTATCCCTCTGCCACCCGTGTATCCCTCTCACTCATGTATCGCTCTGCAGCTCGAGTGTCACTCTGCCACCCGTGTATCACTCTGCTGCCCGTGTATCACTCTGCCACCCGTGTATTGCTCTGCCACCCGTGTATCTCTCTGCCACTCGTGTATCACTCTGCCACCCTTGTATCACTCTGCCACCCTTGTATCACTCGGCCACTCGTGTATCCCTCTGCCACCCGTGTATCCCTCTGCCACTCGTGTATACCCTCTGCCACTCCTGTATCACTCTGCCACCTGTGTATCACTCTGCCACCCGTGTATCATTCTGCCACTCGTGTATCCCTCTGCCACTCATGTATCACTCTGCCACTCGTGTATCGTTCTGCTGCTCCTGTATCACTCTGCCACTCGTGTATCGCTCTGCTGCTCCTGTATCGCTCTGCCACCCGTGTATCCCTCTGCCACGCGTGTATCGCTCTGCCACTCGTGTATCCCTCTGCCACCCGTGTATCCCTCTGCCACTCGTGTATACCCTCTGCCACTCGTGTATCCCTCTGCCACCCGTGTATCCCTCTGCCACTCGTGTATACCCTCTACCACTCGTGTATACCCTCTGCCTCTCCTGTATCACTCTGCCGTCCATGTATCGCTCTGCCACTCATGTATCACCCTGCCACCCGTGTATTACTCTGCTATTCGTGTATCGTTCTGCCACTCGTGTATCAGTCTGCCACGTGTGTAACGCTCTGCCACCTGTGTATCACCCTGCCACTCATGTATCCCTGTGCCACTCCTGTATCGCTCTGCCACCCGTGTATCACTCTGCCAGCCGTGTATCCCTCTGCCACCCGTGTATCACTCTGCCACTCGTGTATCCGTCTGCCACCCGTGTATCCCTCTGCCACGCGTGTATCCGTCTGCCACCCGTGTATCTCTCTGCCCCTCGTGTATCCCTCTGCCACTCGTGTATCCCTCTGCCGCTCGTGTATCACTCTGCTGTTCGTGTATCGCTCTGCCGCCCGTGTATCACTCTGCCACTCGTGTATCCGTCTGCCACCCGTGTATCCCTCTGCCACTCGTGTATCCCTCTGCCACCCGTGTATCTCTCTGCCCCTCGTGTATCACTCTGCCGCTCGTGTATCACTCTGCCCCCCCGTGTATCACTCTGCCACTCGTGTATCACTCTGCCCCCCCGTGTATCACTCTGCCACTCGTGTATCCCCCTGCCGCTCGTGTATCACTCTGCCCCCCCGATTATCACTCTGCCACTCGTGTATCCCCCTGCCGCTCGTGTATCACTCTGCCCCCCGTGTATCACTCTGCCGCCCGTGTATCGCTCTGCAAACCGTGTATCACTCTGCCACTCGTGAATCACTCTGCCGCCCATGTATCGCTCTGCCACCTGTGTATCCCTCTGCCACTCGTGTATCACTCTGCCACTCATGTATCCCTCTGCCACTCGTGTCTCCCTCTGCCACTCGTGTATCACTCTGCCACCAGTGTATCTCTCTGCCACGCGTGTGTCTCTCTGCCACCCGTGTATCACTCTGCCAGGTGTGTGTCTCTCTGCCACCCGTGTATCATTCTGCCACCCGTGTATCACTCTGCATATCGTGTATCCCTCTGCCACTCGTGTATCCCTCTGCCCCCCGTGTATCACTCTGCCCCCCGTGTATTGCTCTGCCACTCGTGTATCCCTCTGCCACTCGTGTATCACTCTGCCACGCCTGTATCGCTCTGCCGCACATGTATCACCCTGCCACCCGTGTATCACTCTGCTATTCGTGTATCGTTCTGCCACTCGTGTATCGGTCTGCCACGCGTGTAACGCTCTGCCACCCGTGTATCACCCTGCCACTCATGTATCCCTGTGCCACTCCTGTATCGCTCTGCCACCCGTGTATCAGTCTGCCAGCCGTGTATCCCTCTGCCACCTTTGTATCACTCTGCCACTCGTGTATCCGTCTGCCACCCGTGTATCACTCTGCCCCTCGTGTATCCCTCTGCCACTCGTGTATCCGTCTGCTACCCGTGTATCTCTCTGCCCCTCGTGTATCCCTCTGCCACTCGTGTATCCCTCTGCCGCTCGTGTATCACTCTGTTGTTCGTGTATCCCTCTACCGCTCGTGTATCACTCTGCTGTTCGTGTATCCCTCTGCCACTCGTGTATCCCTCTGCCACCCGTGTATCGCTCTGCCGCCCGTGTATCGCTTTGCCGCTCGTGTATCCCTCTGCCACCCGTGTATCGCTCTGCCACTCGTGTATCGCTCTGCCGCCCATGTATCGCTCTGCCACCCATGTATTGGTCTGCCACCCATGTATTGGTCTGCCACTCGTGTATCCCTCTGCCACCCGTGTATACCCTCTGCCAATCCTGTATCGCTCTGCCACTCGTGTATCGCTCTGCCACTCGTGTATCACTCTGCTGCTCGTGTATCACTCTGCCACTCGTGTATCTCTCTGCCACCCGTGTATACCCTCTGCCAATCCTGTATCGCTCTGCCACTCGTGTATCGCTCTGCCACTCGTGTATCACTCTGCCACCTGTGTATCCCTCTGCCACACGTGTATCACTCTGCCGCTCGTGTATCACTCTGCCACTCATGTATCCCTTTGCCACTCGTGTATCACTCTGCCACCCGTGTATCGCTCTGCCACCCGTGTATCACTCTGCCACTCATGTATCCCTTTGCCACTCGTGTGTCCCTCTGCCACTCGTGTATCACTCTGCCACCCATGTATCACTCTGCCACCCGTGTATCGCTCTGCCACTCGTGTATCCCTCTGCCACTCATGTATCCCTCTGCCACTCGTGTATCACTCTGCCACCCGTGTATCCCTCTGCCGCTCGTATATCCCTCTGCCACCCGTGTATCGCTCTGCTGCCCGTGTATCGCTCTGCCGCTCGTGTATCCCTCTGCCACCCGTGTATCGCTCTGCCGCCCGTGTATCCCTCTGCCGCTCGTGTATCGCTCTGCCGCCCGTGTATCGCTCTGCCGCTCGTGTATCACTCTGCCACCCATGTATCACTCTGCCGCCCGTGTATCACTCTGACACCCCTGTATCGCTCTGCCGCTCATGTATCACCCTGCCACCCGTGTATCACTCTGCTATTCGTGTATCGTTCTGCCACTCGTGTATCAGTCTGCCACGCGTGTAACGATCTGCCACCCGTGTATCACCCTGCCACTCATGTATCCCTGTGCCACTCCTGTATCGCTCTGCCACCCGTGTATCACTCTGCCAGCCGTGTATCCCTCTGCCACCTTTGTATCACTCTGCCACTCGTGTATCCGTCTGCCACCCGTGTATCACTCTGCCACTCGTGTATCCGTCTGCCACCCGTGTATCCCTCTGCCACTCGTGTATCCGTCTGCCACCCGTGTATCTCTCTGCCCCTCGTGTATCCCTCTGCCCCTCGTGTATCCCTCTGCCGCCCGTGTATCGCTCTGCCGCTCGTGTATCGCTCTGCCGCCCGTGTATCACTCTGCAAACCGTGTATCGCTCTGCCACTCGTGTATCCCTCTGCCGCCCGTGTATCGCTCTGCCACCTGTGTATCACTCTGCTGCTCATGCATCACTCTGCCTCCCGTGTATCCCTCTGCCAGGCGTGTATCGCTCTGCCACCCATGTATTGCTCTGCCACTCGTGTATCACTCTGCCACCCGTGTATCACTCTGCCACTCGTGTATCACTCTGCCACCCGTGTATCCCTCTGCCACCCATGTATACCCTCTGCCACTCCTGTATCACTCTGCCACTCCTGTATCACTCTGCCACTCGTGTATCGCTCTGCCACTCCTGTATCACTCTGCCACTCGTGTATCGCTCTGCCACCCGTGTATCGCTCTGCCGCTCCTGTATCGCTCTGCCACGCGTGTATCGCTCTGCCGCCCATGTATTGCTCTGCAAACCGTGTATCACTCTGCCGCTCGTGTATCACACTGCCCCCCTTGTATCACTCTGCCACTCGTGTATCACTCTGATGCCCGTGTATCACCCTGCCACCTGTGTATCGCTCTGCCACTCGTGTATCCCTCTGCCGCTCGTGTATCACTCTGCCCCCCGTGTATCACTCAGCCGCCCGTGTATTGCTCTGCAAACCGTGTATCACTCTGCCACTCGTGTATCACTCTGCCGCCCGTGTATCGCTCTGCCACCTGTGTATCCCTCTGCCACTCGTGTATCACTCTGCCACTCATGTATCCCTCTGCCACTCGTGTCTCCCTCTGCCACTCGTGTATCACTCTGCCACTCGTGTATCACTCTGCCACTCGTGTGTCTCTCTGCCACGCGTGTGTCTCTCTGCCACTCGTGATCACTCTGCCGCCCGTGTATCACTCTGCCACCCGTGTATCGCTCTGCCACTCGTGTATCCCTCTGCCACTCGTGTATCACTCTGCCACCCCTGTATCACTCTGCCGCTCGTGTATCACTCTGCCACCCGTGTATCACTCTGCCACTCGTGTATCACTCTGCCATCCGTGTATCGCTCTGCCACCCGTGTATCGCTCTGCCACTCGTGTATCCCTCTGCCACTCATGTATCTCTCTGCCGCCCGTGTATCACTCTGCCACCCGTGTATTACTCTGCACCCCGTGTATCACTCTGCTCCCCGTGTATCGCTCTGCCACTCGTGTATCCCTCTGCCACTCGTGTATCATTCTGCCAGGCTTGTGTCTCTCTGCCACCCGTGTATCATTCTGCCACCCGTGTATCTCTCTGCCACCCGTGTATTGCTCTGCCACCCGTGTATCTCTCTCCCACTCGTGTATCCCTCTGCCACCCGTGTATACCCTCTGCCACTCGTGTATCGCTCTGCCGCTCGTGTATCACTCTGCCACTCGTGTATTGCTCTGCCACTCGTGTATCCGTCTGCCACCCGTGTATCTCTCTGCCACTCGTGTATCCCTCTGCCCCTCGTGTATCCCTCTGCCGCCCGTGTATCGCTCTGCCGCTCGTGTATCGCTCTGCCGCCCGTGTATCACTCTGCAAACCGTGTATCCCTCTGCCACTCGTGTATCCCTCTGCCGCCCGTGTATCGCTCTGCCACCTGTGTATCACTCTGCTGCTCATGCATCACTCTGCCTCCCGTGTATCCCTCTGCCAGGCGTGTATCGCTCTGCCACCCATGTATTGCTCTGCCACTCGTGTATCACTCTGCCACCCGTGTATCACTCTGCCACTCGTGTATCACTCTGCCACCCGTGTATCCCTCTGCCACCCATGTATACCCTCTGCCACTCCTGTATCACTCTGCCACTCGTGTATCGCTCTGCCACTCCTGTATCACTCTGCCACTCGTGTATCGCTCTGCCACCCGTGTATCGCTCTGCCGCTCCTGTATCGCTCTGCCACGCGTGTATCGCTCTGCCGCCCATGTATTGCTCTGCAAACCGTGTATCACTCTGCCGCTCGTGTATCACACTGCCCCCCTTGTATCACTCTGCCACTCGTGTATCACTCTGATGCCCGTGTATCACCCTGCCACCTGTGTATCGCTCTGCCACTCGTGTATCCCTCTGCCGCTCGTGTATCACTCTGCCCCCCGTGTATCACTCAGCCGCCCGTGTATTGCTCTGCAAACCGTGTATCACTCTGCCACTCGTGTATCACTCTGCCGCCCGTGTATCGCTCTGCCACCTGTGTATCCCTCTGCCACTCGTGTATCACTCTGCCACTCATGTATCCCTCTGCCACTCGTGTCTCCCTCTGCCACTCGTGTATCACTCTGCCACTCGTGTATCACTCTGCCACTCGTGTGTCTCTCTGCCACGCGTGTGTCTCTCTGCCACTCGTGATCACTCTGCCGCCCGTGTATCACTCTGCCACCCGTGTATCGCTCTGCCACTCGTGTATCCCTCTGCCACTCGTGTATCACTCTGCCACCCCTGTATCACTCTGCCGCTCGTGTATCACTCTGCCACCCGTGTATCACTCTGCCACTCGTGTATCACTCTGCCATCCGTGTATCGCTCTGCCACCCGTGTATCGCTCTGCCACTCGTGTATCCCTCTGCCACTCATGTATCTCTCTGCCGCCCGTGTATCACTCTGCCACCCGTGTATTACTCTGCACCCCGTGTATCACTCTGCTCCCCGTGTATCGCTCTGCCACTCGTGTATCCCTCTGCCACTCGTGTATCATTCTGCCAGGCTTGTGTCTCTCTGCCACCCGTGTATCATTCTGCCACCCGTGTATCTCTCTGCCACCCGTGTATTGCTCTGCCACCCGTGTATCTCTCTCCCACTCGTGTATCCCTCTGCCACCCGTGTATACCCTCTGCCACTCGTGTATCGCTCTGCCGCTCGTGTATCACTCTGCCACTCGTGTATCGCTCTGCCACTCGTGTATCGCTCTGCCACTCGTGTATCCGTCTGCCACCCGTGTATCTCTCTGCCCCTCGTGTATCCCTCTGCCCCTCGTGTATCCCTCTGCCGCCCGTGTATCGCTCTGCCGCTCGTGTATCGCTCTGCCGCCCGTGTATCACTCTGCAAACCGTGTATCGCTCTGCCACTCGTGTATCCCTCTGCCGCCCGTGTATCGCTCTGCCACCTGTGTATCACTCTGCTGCTCATGCATCACTCTGCCTCCCGTGTATCCCTCTGCCAGGCGTGTATCGCTCTGCCACCCATGTATTGCTCTGCCACTCGTGTATCACTCTGCCACCCGTGTATCACTCTGCCACTCGTGTATCACTCTGCCACCCGTGTATCCCTCTGCCACCCATGTATACCCTCTGCCACTCCTGTATCACTCTGCCACTCGTGTATCGCTCTGCCACTCCTGTATCACTCTGCCACTCCTGTATCACTCTGCCACTCGTGTATCGCTCTGCCACCCGTGTATCGCTCTGCCGCTCCTGTATCGCTCTGCCACGCGTGTATCGCTCTGCCGCCCATGTATTGCTCTGCAAACCGTGTATCACTCTGCCGCTCGTGTATCACACTGCCCCCCTTGTATCACTCTGCCACTCGTGTATCACTCTGACGCCCGTGTATCACCCTGCCACCTGTGTATCGCTCTGCCACTCGTGTATCCCTCTGCCGCTCGTGTATCCCTCTGCCGCTCGTGTATCACTCTGCCCCCCGTGTATCACTCAGCCGCCCGTGTATTGCTCTGCAAACCGTGTATCACTCTGCCACTCGTGTATCACTCTGCCGCCCGTGTATCGCTCTGCCACCTGTGTATCCCTCTGCCACTCGTGTATCACTCTGCCACTCATGTATCCCTCTGCCACTCGTGTCTCCCTCTGCCACTCGTGTATCACTCTGCCACTCGTGTATCACTCTGCCACTCGTGTGTCTCTCTGCCACGCGTGTGTCTCTCTGCCACTCGTGATCACTCTGCCGCCCGTGTATCACTCTGCCACCCGTGTATCGCTCTGCCACTCGTGTATCCCTCTGCCACTCGTGTATCACTCTGCCACCCCTGTATCACTCTGCCGCTCGTGTATCACTCTGCCACCCGTGTATCACTCTGCCACTCGTGTATCACTCTGCCATCCGTGTATCGCTCTGCCACCCGTGTATCGCTCTGCCACTCGTGTATCCCTCTGCCACTCATGTATCTCTCTGCCGCCCGTGTATCACTCTGCCACCCGTGTATTACTCTGCACCCCGTGTATCACTCTGCTCCCCGTGTATCGCTCTGCCACTCGTGTATCCCTCTGCCACTCGTGTATCATTCTGCCAGGCTTGTGTCTCTCTGCCACCCGTGTATCATTCTGCCACCCGTGTATCTCTCTGCCACCCGTGTATTGCTCTGCCACCCGTGTATCTCTCTCCCACTCGTGTATCCCTCTGCCACCCGTGTATACCCTCTGCCACTCGTGTATCGCTCTGCCGCTCGTGTATCACTCTGCCACTCGTGTATCGCTCTGCCACTCGTGTATCCCTCTGCCACCCGTGTATCCCGCTGCCACTCGTGTATACCCTCTGCCACTCGTGTATACCCTCTGCCTCTCCTGTATCACTCTGCCGCCCATGTATTGCTCTGCCACTCATGTATCACCCTGCCACCCGTGTATCAGTCTGCCACGCGTGTAACGCTCTGCCACGCGTGTAACGCTCTGCCACTCGTGTATCACTCTGCCATCCGTGTATCGCTCTGCCACCCGTGTATCGCTCTGCCACTCGTGTATCCCTCTGCCACTCATGTATCTCTCTGCCGCCCGTGTATCACTCTGCCACCCGTGTATTACTCTGCACCCCGTGTATCACTCTGCTCCCCGTGTATCGCTCTGCCACTCGTGTATCCCTCTGCCGCCCGTGTATCGCTCTGCCACCTGTGTATCACTCTGCCGCTCGTGTATCACTCTGCCAATCGTGTATCACTCTGCCACCCGTGTATCATTCTGCCACTCGTGTATCCCTCTGCCACTCGTGTATCGCTCTGCCACTCGTGTATCACTCTGCCACTCGTGTATTGCTCTGCCACTCGTGTATCACTCTGCCACTCGTGTATCGCTCTGCCACTCGTGTATCGCTCTGCCACCCGTGTATCACTCTGCCACTCGTGATCACTCTGCCGCCCGTGTATCACTCTGCCACCCGTGTATCATTCTGCCACTCGTGTATCCCTGTGCCATGCGTGTGTCTCTGCCACCCATGTATCCCTCTGCTGCCCATGTATCACTCTGCCGCCCGTGTATCGCTCTGCAGCTCGAGTGTCACTCTGCCACCCGTGTATCGCTCCGCCACTCGTGTATCACTCTGCCACCCGTGTATCTCTCTGCCACCCGTGTATTGCTCTGCCACCCGTGTATCGCTCTGCCGCTCGTGTATCACTCTGCCACTCGTGTATCGCTCTGCCACTCGTGTATCCCTCTGCCAACCGTGTATCCCGCTGCCACTCGTGTATACCCTCTGCCACTCGTGTATTCCTCTGCCACCCGTGTATCCCTCTGCCACTCGTGTATACCCTCTGCCACTCGTGTATATCCTCTGCCTCTCCTGTATCACTCTGCCGCCCATGTATTGCTCTGCCACTCATGTATCACCCTGCCACCCGTGTATCACTCTGCCACTCGTGTATCACTCTGCCGCCCGTGTATCGCTCTGCCACCTGTGTATCCCTCTGCCACTCGTGTATCACTCTGCCACTCATGTATCCCTCTGCCACTCGTGTCTCCCTCTGCCACTCGTGTATCACTCTGCCACTCGTGTATCACTCTGCCACTCGTGTGTCTCTCTGCCACGCGTGTGTCTCTCTGCCACTCGTGATCACTCTGCCGCCCGTGTATCACTCTGCCACCCGTGTATCGCTCTGCCACTCGTGTATCCCTCTGCCACTCGTGTATCACTCTGCCACCCCTGTATCACTCTGCCGCTCGTGTATCACTCTGCCACCCGTGTATCACTCTGCCACTCGTGTATCACTCTGCCATCCATGTATCGCTCTGCCACCCGTGTATCGCTCTGCCACTCGTGTATCCCTCTGCCACTCATGTATCTCTCTGCCGCCCGTGTATCACTCTGCCACCCGTGTATTACTCTGCACCCCGTGTATCACTCTGCTCCCCGTGTATCGCTCTGCCACTCGTGTATCCCTCTGCCACTCGTGTATCATTCTGCCAGGCTTGTGTCTCTCTGCCACCCGTGTATCATTCTGCCACCCGTGTATCTCTCTGCCACCCGTGTATTGCTCTGCCACCCGTGTATCTCTCTCCCACTCGTGTATCCCTCTGCCACCCGTGTATACCCTCTGCCACTCGTGTATCGCTCTGCCGCTCGTGTATCACTCTGCCGCTCGTGTATCACTCTGCCACTCGTGTATCGCTCTGCCACTCGTGTATCCCTCTGCCACCCGTGTATCCCGCTGCCACTCGTGTATACCCTCTGCCACTCGTGTATACCCTCTGCCACTCGTGTATACCCTCTGCCTCTCCTGTATCACTCTGCCGCCCATGTATTGCTCTGCCACTCATGTATCACCCTGCCACCCGTGTATCAGTCTGCCACGCGTGTAACGCTCTGCCACGCGTGTAACGCTCTGCCACGCGTGTAACGCTCTGCCACTCGTGTATCACTCTGCCATCCGTGTATCGCTCTGCCACCCGTGTATCACTCTGCCACTCGTGTATCCCTCTGCCACTCATGTATCTCTCTGCCGCCCGTGTATCACTCTGCCACCCGTGTATTACTCTGCACCCCGTGTATCACTCTGCTCCCCGTGTATCGCTCTGCCACTCGTGTATCCCTCTGCCGCCCGTGTATCGCTCTGCCACCTGTGTATCACTCTGCCGCTCGTGTATCACTCTTCCAATCGTGTATCACTCTGCCACCCGTGTATCATTCTGCCACTCGTGTATCCCTCTGCCACTCGTGTATCGCTCTGCCACTCGTGTATCACTCTGCCACTCGTGTATCGCTCTGCCACTCGTGTATCCCTCTGCCACTCGTGTATCACTCTGCCGCCCGTGTATCACTCTGCCACTCGTGATCACTCTGCCGCCCGTGTATCACTCTGCCACCCGTGTATCATTCTGCCACTCGTGTATCCCTGTGCCATGCGTGTGTCTCTGCCACCCATGTATCCCTCTGCTGCCCATGTATCACTCTGCCGCCCGTGTATCGCTCTGCAGCTCGAGTGTCACTCTGCCACCCGTGTATCGCTCTGCCACTCGTGTATCACTCTGCCACTCGTGTATCTCTCTGCCACCCGTGTATCTCTCTGCCACCCGTGTATTGCTCTGCCACCCGTGTATCGCTCTGCCGCTCGTGTATCACTCTGCCACTCGTGTATCGCTCTGCCACTCGTGTATCCCTCTGCCAACCGTGTATCCCGCTGCCACTCGTGTATACCCTCTGCCACTCGTGTATTCCTCTGCCACCCGTGTATCCCTCTGCCACTCGTGTATACCCTCTGCCACTCGTGTATATCCTCTGCCTCTCCTGTATCACTCTGCCGCCCATGTATTGCTCTGCCACTCATGTACAACCCTGCCACCCGTGTATCAGTCTGCCACGCGTGTAACGCTCTGCCACGCGTGTATCACCCTGCCACCCGTGTATCACCCTGCCACTCGTGTATCGCTCTGCCACTCGTGTATCCCTCTGCCACCCGTGTATCCCGCTGCCACTCGTGTATACCCTCTGCCACTCGTGTATTCCTCTGCCACCCGTGTATCCCTCTGCCACTCGTGTATACCCTCTGCCACTCGTGTATATCCTCTGCCTCTCCTGTATCACTCTGCCGCCCATGTATTGCTCTGCCACTCATGTATCACCCTGCCACCCGTGTATCAGTCTGCCACGCGTGTAACGCTCTGCCACGCGTGTAACGCTCTGCCACCCGTGTATCACCCTGCCACTCGTGTATCCCTCTGCCACCCGTGTATCACTCTGCCACTCGTGTATCCGTCTGCCACCCGTGTATCGCTCTGCCACTCCTGTATCACTCTGCCACTCGTGGAACGCTCTGCCACTCGTGTATCCCTCTGCCACCCGTATATCGCTCTGCCGCCCGTGTATCACTCTGCCGCCCATGTATCGCTCTGCCACTCGTGTATCACTCTGCCACTCGTGTATCGCTCTGCCACCTGTGTATCACTCTGCCGCTCGTGTATCACTCTGCCGCTCGTGTATCACTCTGCCAATCGTGTATCACTCTGCCACCCGTGTATCATTCTGCCACTCGTGTATCCCTCTGCCATGCGTGTGTCTCTCCCACCCATGTATCCCTCTGCTGCCCATGTATCACTTTGCCACCCGTGTATCGCTCTGCCACTCGTGTATCGCTCTGCCACTCGTGTATCGCTCTGCCACTCGTGTATCACTCTGCCACTCGTGTATCACTCTGCCGCCCGTGTATCACTCTGCCACTCGTGATCACTCTGCCGCCCGTGTATCACTCTGCCACCCGTGTATCATTCTGCCACTCGTGTATCCCTGTGCCATGCGTGTGTCTCTGCCACCCATGTATCCCTCTGCTGCCCATGTATCACTCTGCCGCCCGTGTATCGCTCTGCAGCTCGAGTGTCACTCTGCCACCCGTGTATCGCTCTGCCACTCGTGTATCACTCTGCCACTCGTGTATCTCTCTGCCACCCGTGTATTGCTCTGCCACCCGTGTATCGCTCTGCCGCTCGTGTATCACTCTGCCACTCGTGTATCGCTCTGCCACTCGTGTATCCCTCTGCCAACCGTGTATCCCGCTGCCACTCGTGTATACCCTCTGCCACTCGTGTATTCCTCTGCCACCCGTGTATCCCTCTGCCACTCGTGTATACCCTCTGCCACTCGTGTATATCCTCTGCCTCTCCTGTATCACTCTGCCGCCCATGTATTGCTCTGCCACTCATGTATCACCCTGCCACCCGTGTATCAGTCTGCCACGCGTGTAACGCTCTGCCACGCGTGTATCACCCTGCCACCCGTGTATCACCCTGCCACTCGTGTATCGCTCTGCCACTCGTGTATCCCTCTGCCACCCGTGTATCCCGCTGCCACTCGTGTATACCCTCTGCCACTCGTGTATTCCTCTGCCACCCGTGTATCCCTCTGCCACTCGTGTATACCCTCTGCCACTCGTGTATATCCTCTGCCTCTCCTGTATCACTCTGCCGCCCATGTATTGCTCTGCCACTCATGTATCACCCTGCCACCCGTGTATCAGTCTGCCACGCGTGTAACGCTCTGCCACGCGTGTAACGCTCTGCCACCCGTGTATCACCCTGCCACTCGTGTATCCCTCTGCCACCCGTGTATCACTCTGCCACTCGTGTATCCGTCTGCCACCCGTGTATCGCTCTGCCACTCCTGTATCACTCTGCCACTCGTGGAACGCTCTGCCACTCGTGTATCCCTCTGCCACCCGTATATCGCTCTGCCGCCCGTGTATCACTCTGCCGCCCGTGTATCACTCTGCCACTCGTGATCACTCTGCCGCCCGTGTATCACTCTGCCACCCGTGTATCATTCTGCCACTCGTGTATCCCTGTGCCATGCGTGTGTCTCTCCCACCCATGTATCCCTCTGCTGCCCATGTATCACTTTGCCACCCGTGTATCGCTCTGCCACTCGTGTATCGCTCTGCCACTCGTGTATCACTCCTCCGCCCGTGTATCACTCTGCCACTCGTGATCACTCTGCCGCCCGTGTATCATTCTGCCACTCGTGTATCCCTGTGCCATGCGTGTGTCTCTGCCACCCATGTATCCCTCTGCTGCCCATGTATCACTCTGCCGCCCGTGTATCACTCTGCCACCCGTGTATCGCTCTGCAGCTCGAGTGTCACTCTGCCACCCGTGTATCGCTCTGCCACTCGTGTATCACTCTGCCACCCGTGTATTGCTCTGCCACCCGTGTATTGCTCTGCCGCTCGTGTATCACTCTGCCACTCGTGTATCGCTCTGCCACTCGTGTATCCCTCTGCCAACCGTGTATCCCGCTGCCACTCGTGTATACCCTCTGCCACTCGTGTATTCCTCTGCCACCCGTGTATCCCTCTGCCACTCGTGTATACCCTCTGCCACTCGTGTATATCCTCTGCCTCTCCTGTATCACTCTGCCGCCCATGTATTGCTCTGCCACTCATGTATCACCCTGCCACCTGTGTATCAGTCTGCCACGCGTGTAACGCTCTGCCACGCGTGTAACGCTCTGCCACCCGTGTATCACCCTGCCACTCGTGTATCGCTCTGCGACTCGTGTATCCCTCTGCCACCCGTGTATCCCGCTGCCACTCGTGTATACCCTCTGCCACTCGTGTATTCCTCTGCCACCCGTGTATCCCTCTGCCACTCGTGTATACCCTCTGCCACTCGTGTATATCCTCTGCCTCTCCTGTATCACTCTGCCGCCCATGTATTGTTCTGCCACTCATGTATCACCCTGCCACCCGTGTATCAGTCTGCCACGCGTGTAACGCTCTGCCACGCGTGTAACGCTCTGCCACCCGTGTATCACCCTGCCACTCGTGTATCGCTCTGCGACTCGTGTATCCCTCTGCCACCCGTGTATCCCGCTGCCACTCGTGTATACCCTCTGCCACTCGTGTATTCCTCTGCCACCCGTGTATCCCTCTGCCACTCGTGTATACCCTCTGCCACTCGTGTATATCCTCTGCCTCTCCTGTATCACTCTGCCGCCCATGTATTGCTCTGCCACTCGTGATCACTCTGCCGCCCGTGTATCACTCTGCCACCCGTGTATCATTCTGCCACTCGTGTATCCCTGTGCCATGCGTGTGTCTCTCCCACCCATGTATTCCTCTGCTGCCCATGTATCACTTTGCCCCCCGTGTATCGCTCTGCCACTCGTGTATCGCTCTGCCACTCGTGTATCACTCTGCCACTCGTGTATCACTCTGCCGCCCGTGTATCACTCTGCCACTCGTGATCACTCTGCCGCCCGTGTATCACTCTGCCACCCGTGTATCATTCTGCCACTCGTGTATCCCTGTGCCATGCGTGTGTCTCTGCCACCCATGTATCCCTCTGCTGCCCATGTATCACTCTGCCGCCCGTGTATCACTCTGCCACCCGTGTATCGCTCTGCAGCTCGAGTGTCACTCTGCCACCCGTGTATCGCTCTGCCACTCGTGTATCACTCTGCCACCCGTGTATTGCTCTGCCACCCGTGTATTGCTCTGCCGCTCGTGTATCACTCTGCCACTCGTGTATCGCTCTGCCACTCGTGTATCCCTCTGCCAACCGTGTATCCCGCTGCCACTCGTGTATACCCTCTGCCACTCGTGTATTCCTCTGCCACCCGTGTATCCCTCTGCCACTCGTGTATACCCTCTGCCACTCGTGTATATCCTCTGCCTCTCCTGTATCACTCTGCCGCCCATGTATTGCTCTGCCACTCATGTATCACCCTGCCACCCGTGTATCAGTCTGCCACGCGTGTAACGCTCTGCCACGCGTGTAACGCTCTGCCACCCGTGTATCACCCTGCCACTCGTGTATCGCTCTGCGACTCGTGTATCCCTCTGCCACCCGTGTATCCCGCTGCCACTCGTGTATACCCTCTGCCACTCGTGTATTCCTCTGCCACCCGTGTATCCCTCTGCCACTCGTGTATACCCTCTGCCACTCGTGTATATCCTCTGCCTCTCCTGTATCACTCTGCCGCCCATGTATTGCTCTGCCACTCATGTATCACCCTGCCACCCGTGTATCAGTCTGCCACGCGTGTAACGCTCTGCCACGCGTGTAACGCTCTGCCACCCGTGTATCACCCTGCCACTCGTGTATCCCTCTGCCACCCGTGTATCACTCTGCCACTCGTGTATCCGTCTGCCACCCGTGTATCGCTCTGCCACTCCTGTATCACTCTGCCACTCGTGGAACGCTCTGCCACTCGTGTATCCCTCTGCCACCCGTATATCGCTCTGCCGCCCGTGTATTGCTCTGCCACTTGTCTATCACTTTGGGACCCGTGTATTACTCTGCCACTCATGTGTCACCCTGCTGCCCGTGTATCACTCTGCCACTCGTGTATCGCTCTGCCACTCGTGTATTGCTCTGCCACTTGTGTATCGTTCTGCCACCTGTGTATCACTCTGCCCCCCGTGTATTGCTCTGCCACTCGTATATCACTCCGCCACTTGTGTATCACCCTGCCCACCCGTGTATCGCTCTGCCGCTCGTGTATCATTCTGCCACCCGTGTATCACCCTGCCCACCCGTGTATCACTCTGCCACCCGTGTATCGCTCTGCAGCTCGAGTGTCACTCTGCCACCCGTGTATCGCTCTGCCACTCGTGTATCACTCTGCCACCCGTGTATTGCTCTGCCACCCGTGTATTGCTCTGCCGCTCGTGTATCACTCTGCCACTCGTGTATCGCTCTGCCACTCGTGTATCGCTCTGCCACTCGTGTATCCCGCTGCCACTCGTGTATACCCTCTGCCACTCGTGTATTCCTCTGCCACCCGTGTATCCCTCTGCCACTCGTGTATACCCTCTGCCACTCGTGTATATCCTCTGCCTCTCCTGTATCACTCTGCCGCCCATGTATTGCTCTGCCACTCATGTATCACCCTGCCACCCGTGTATCAGTCTGCCACGCGTGTAACGCTCTGCCACGCGTGTAACGCTCTGCCACCCGTGTATCACCCTGCCACTCGTGTATCGCTCTGCGACTCGTGTATCCCTCTGCCACCCGTGTATCCCGCTGCCACTCGTGTATACCCTCTGCCACTCGTGTATCCGTCTGCCACCCGTGTATCGCTCTGCCACTCCTGTATCACTCTGCCACTCGTGGAACGCTCTGCCACTCGTGTATCCCTCTGCCACCCGTATATCGCTCTGCCGCCCGTGTATCACTCTGCCGCCCGTGTATCGCTCTGCCACTCGTGTATCACTCTGCCACTCGTGTATCGCTCTGCCACCCGTGTATCACTCTGCCGCTCGTGTATCACTCTGCCGCTCGTGTATCACTCTGCCAACCGTGTATCACTCTGCCACCCGTGTATCATTCTGCCACTCGTGTATCCCTCTGCCATGCGTGTGTCTCTCCCACCCATGTATCCCTCTGCTGCCCATGTATCACTCTGCCGCCCGTGTATCACTCTGCCACCCGTGTATCGCTCTGCAGCTCGAGTGTCACTCTGCCACCCGTGTATCGCTCTGCCACTCGTGTATCACTCTGCCACCCGTGTATTGCTCTGCCACCCGTGTATTGCTCTGCCGCTCGTGTATCACTCTGCCACTCGTGTATCGCTCTGCCACTCGTGTATCCCTCTGCCAACCGTGTATCCCGCTGCCACTCGTGTATACCCTCTGCCACTCGTGTATTCCTCTGCCACCCGTGTATCATTCTGCCACTCGTGTATCCCTGTGCCATGCGTGTGTCTCTGCCACCCATGTATCCCTCTGCTGCCCATGTATCACTCTGCCGCCCGTGTATCGCTCTGCAGCACGAGTGTCACTCTGCCACCCGTGTATCGCTCTGCCACTCGTGTATCACTCTGCCACTCGTGTATCTCTCTGCCACCCGTGTATCTCTCTGCCACCCGTGTATTGCTCTGCCACCCGTGTATCGCTCTGCCGCTCGTGTATCACTCTGCCACTCGTGTATCGCTCTGCCACTCGTGTATCCCTCTGCCAACCGTGTATCCCGCTGCCACTCGTGTATACCCTCTGCCACTCGTGTATTCCTCTGCCACCCGTGTATCCCTCTGCCACTCGTGTATACCCTCTGCCACTCGTGTATATCCTCTGCCTCTCCTGTATCACTCTGCCGCCCATGTATTGCTCTGCCACTCATGTATCACCCTGCCACCCGTGTATCAGTCTGCCACGCGTGTAACGCTCTGCCACGCGTGTATCACCCTGCCACCCGTGTATCACCCTGCCACTCGTGTATCGCTCTGCCACTCGTGTATCCCTCTGCCACCCGTGTATCCCGCTGCCACTCGTGTATACCCTCTGCCACTCGTGTATTCCTCTGCCACCCGTGTATCCCTCTGCCACTCGTGTATACCCTCTGCCACTCGTGTATATCCTCTGCCTCTCCTGTATCACTCTGCCGCCCATGTATTGCTCTGCCACTCATGTATCACCCTGCCACCCGTGTATCAGTCTGCCACGCGTGTAACGCTCTGCCACGCGTGTAACGCTCTGCCACCCGTGTATCACCCTGCCACTCGTGTATCCCTCTGCCACCCGTGTATCACTCTGCCACTCGTGTGTCCGTCTGCCACCCGTGTATCGCTCTGCCACTCCTGTATCACTCTGCCACTCGTGGAACGCTCTGCCACTCGTGTATCCCTCTGCCACCCGTATATCGCTCTGCCGCCCGTGTATCACTCTGCCGCCCGTGTATCACTCTGCCTCTCGTGATCACTCTGCCGCCCGTGTATCACTCTGCCACCCGTGTATCATTCTGCCACTCGTGTATCCCTGTGCCATGCGTGTGTCTCTCCCACCCATGTATCCCTCTGCTGCCCATGTATCACTTTGCCACCCGTGTATCGCTCTGCCACTCGTGTATCGCTCTGCCACTCGTGTATCACTCTGCCACTCGTGTATCACTCCTCCGCCCGTGTATCACTCTGCCACTCGTGATCACTCTGCCGCCCGTGTATCATTCTGCCACTCGTGTATCCCTGTGCCATGCGTGTGTCTCTGCCACCCATGTATCCCTCTGCTGCCCATGTATCACTCTGCCGCCCGTGTATCACTCTGCCACCCGTGTATCGCTCTGCAGCTCGAGTGTCACTCTGCCACCCGTGTATCGCTCTGCCACTCGTGTATCACTCTGCCACCCGTGTATCGCTCTGCCACCCGTGTATTGCTCTGCCGCTCGTGTATCACTCTGCCACTCGTGTATCGCTCTGCCACTCGTGTATCCCTCTGCCAACCGTGTATCCCGCTGCCACTCGTGTATACCCTCTGCCACTCGTGTATTCCTCTGCCACCCGTGTATCCCTCTGCCACTCGTGTATACCCTCTGCCACTCGTGTATATCCTCTGCCTCTCCTGTATCACTCTGCCGCCCATGTATTGCTCTGCCACTCATGTATCACCCTGCCACCTGTGTATCAGTCTGCCACGCGTGTAACGCTCTGCCACGCGTGTAACGCTCTGCCACCCGTGTATCACCCTGCCACTCGTGTATCGCTCTGCGACTCGTGTATCCCTCTGCCACCCGTGTATCCCGCTGCCACTCGTGTATACCCTCTGCCACTCGTGTATTCCTCTGCCACCCGTGTATCCCTCTGCCACTCGTGTATACCCTCTGCCACTCGTGTATATCCTCTGCCTCTCCTGTATCACTCTGCCGCCCATGTATTGTTCTGCCACTCATGTATCACCCTGCCACCCGTGTATCAGTCTGCCACGCGTGTAACGCTCTGCCACGCGTGTAACGCTCTGCCACCCGTGTATCACCCTGCCACTCGTGTATCGCTCTGCGACTCGTGTATCCCTCTGCCACCCGTGTATCCCGCTGCCACTCGTGTATACCCTCTGCCACTCGTGTATTCCTCTGCCACCCGTGTATCCCTCTGCCACTCGTGTATACCCTCTGCCACTCGTGTATATCCTCTGCCTCTCCTGTATCACTCTGCCGCCCATGTATTGCTCTGCCACTCGTGATCACTCTGCCGCCCGTGTATCACTCTGCCACCCGTGTATCATTCTGCCACTCGTGTATCCCTGTGCCATGCGTGTGTCTCTCCCACCCATGTATTCCTCTGCTGCCCATGTATCACTTTGCCCCCCGTGTATCGCTCTGCCACTCGTGTATCGCTCTGCCACTCGTGTATCACTCTGCCACTCGTGTATCACTCTGCCGCCCGTGTATCACTCTGCCACTCGTGATCACTCTGCCGCCCGTGTATCACTCTGCCACCCGTGTATCATTCTGCCACTCGTGTATCCCTGTGCCATGCGTGTGTCTCTGCCACCCATGTATCCCTCTGCTGCCCATGTATCACTCTGCCGCCCGTGTATCACTCTGCCACCCGTGTATCGCTCTGCAGCTCGAGTGTCACTCTGCCACCCGTGTATCGCTCTGCCACTCGTGTATCACTCTGCCACCCGTGTATTGCTCTGCCACCCGTGTATTGCTCTGCCGCTCGTGTATCACTCTGCCACTCGTGTATCGCTCTGCCACTCGTGTATCCCTCTGCCAACCGTGTATCCCGCTGCCACTCGTGTATACCCTCTGCCACTCGTGTATTCCTCTGCCACCCGTGTATCCCTCTGCCACTCGTGTATACCCTCTGCCACTCGTGTATATCCTCTGCCTCTCCTGTATCACTCTGCCGCCCATGTATTGCTCTGCCACTCATGTATCACCCTGCCACCCGTGTATCAGTCTGCCACGCGTGTAACGCTCTGCCACGCGTGTAACGCTCTGCCACCCGTGTATCACCCTGCCACTCGTGTATCGCTCTGCGACTCGTGTATCCCTCTGCCACCCGTGTATCCCGCTGCCACTCGTGTATACCCTCTGCCACTCGTGTATTCCTCTGCCACCCGTGTATCCCTCTGCCACTCGTGTATACCCTCTGCCACTCGTGTATATCCTCTGCCTCTCCTGTATCACTCTGCCGCCCATGTATTGCTCTGCCACTCATGTATCACCCTGCCACCCGTGTATCAGTCTGCCACGCGTGTAACGCTCTGCCACGCGTGTAACGCTCTGCCACCCGTGTATCACCCTGCCACTCGTGTATCCCTCTGCCACCCGTGTATCACTCTGCCACTCGTGTATCCGTCTGCCACCCGTGTATCGCTCTGCCACTCCTGTATCACTCTGCCACTCGTGGAACGCTCTGCCACTCGTGTATCCCTCTGCCACCCGTATATCGCTCTGCCGCCCGTGTATTGCTCTGCCACTTGTCTATCACTTTGGGACCCGTGTATTACTCTGCCACTCATGTGTCACCCTGCTGCCCGTGTATCACTCTGCCACTCGTGTATCGCTCTGCCACTCGTGTATTGCTCTGCCACTTGTGTATCGTTCTGCCACCTGTGTATCACTCTGCCCCCCGTGTATTGCTCTGCCACTCGTATATCACTCCGCCACTTGTGTATCACCCTGCCCACCCGTGTATCGCTCTGCCGCTCGTGTATCATTCTGCCACCCGTGTATCACCCTGCCCACCCGTGTATCGCTCTGCCACTCGTGTATCGCTCTGCCACTCGTGTATCACCCTGCCCACCCGTGTATCGCTCTGCCACTCGTATATCGCTCTGCCACACGTGTATCACTCTGGCACTCGTGTATCATTCTGCGACCAGTGTATCTCTCTGCCACTCGTGTATCACTCTGCCACCCGTGTATCACTCTGCCACCTGTGTATCGCTCTGCCACTCGTGTATCACTCTGGCACTCGTGTATCACCCTGCCACTCGTGTATCACTCTGCCACTCGTGTATCTCTCTGCCACCCGTGTATCATTCTGCCACTCGTGTATCACCCTGCCACCTGTGTATCGCTCTGCCACCCGTGTATCACTCTGCCGCCCGTGTATCGCTCTGCCACCCGTGTATCACTCTGCCACTCGTGTGTCTCTCTGCCACTCGTGTATCATTCTGCCACCAGTGTATCTCTCTGCCACTCGTGTATCATTCTGCCACCAGTGTATCTCTCTGCCACTCGTGTATCACTCTGCCACCCGTGTATCACTCTGCCACACGTGTGTCTCTCTGCCACCCGTGTATCATTCTGCCACCAGTGTATCTCTCTGCCACCCATGTATCGCTCTGCCACCCATGTATCCCTCTGCCACTCGTGTATCCCTCTGCCACCCGTGTATCGCTCTGCCACTCGTGTATCACTCTGCCGCTCGTGTATCACTCTGCCGCCCGTGTATCGCTCTGCCACTCATGTATCGTTCTGCCGCTCGTGTATCTCTCTGCCACCTGTGTATCACTCTGCCACCCGTGTATCCCTCTGCCACTCGTGTATCGCTCTGCCACCTGTGTATCGCTCTGCCACATGTGTATCACTCTGCCACCCATGTATCCCTCTGCCACTCGTGTATCACCCTGCCGCCCGTGTATCTCTCTGCCACTTGTGTATCACTCTGCCACTTGTGTATCCCTCTGCCACCCGAATATCGCTCTGCCACTCATGTATCACTCTGCCACCCGTTTATCACTCTGCACCCCGTGTATCACTCTGCCACCCATGTATTGCTCTGCCACTCGTGTATCCCTCTGCCACCCATGTATCCCTCTGCCACTCGTGTATCGCTCTGCCACTTGTGTATCACTCTGCCCCCCGTGAATCGCTCTGCCGCCCGTGTATCGCTCTGCCACCCGTGTATCACTCTGCCGCCCGTGTATCATTCTGCCGCCCGTGTATCGCTCTGCCGCTCGTGTATCACTCTGCTGTTCGTGTATCCCTCTGCCACTCGTTTATCCCTCTGCCACCCGTGTATCGCTCTGCTACCCGTGTATACCCTTTACCAATCCTGTATCCCTCTGCCACTCGTGTATCTCTCTGCCACCCGTGTATCACTCTGCCACTCGTGTATCCCTCTGCCACCCGTGTATACCCTCTGCCAATCCTGTATCACTCTGCCACTCGTGTATCGCTCTGCCACTCGTGTATCACTCTGCTGCTCGTGTATCACTCTGCCACTCGTGTATCGCTCTGCCACTCGTGTATCCCTCTGCCGCCCGTGTATCACTCTGCCACCCGTGTATCACTCTGCTATTCGTGTATCAGTCTGCCACGCGTGTAACGCTCTGCCACCCGTGTATCACCCTGCCACTCGTGTATCACTCTGCCACTCGTGTATCGCTCTGCCACTTGTGTATCCCTCTGCCGCCCGTGTATCACTCTGCCACCCGTGTATCACTCTGCTATTCGTGTATCAGTCTGCCACGCGTGTAACGCTCTGCCACCCGTGTATACCCTCTGCCAATCCTGTATCACTCTGCCACTCGTGTATCGCTCTGCCACTCGTGTATCACTCTGCTGCTCGTGTATCGCTCTGCCACTCGTGTATCGCTCTGCCACTCGTGTATCCCTCTGCCGCCCGTGTATCACTCTGCCACCCGTGTATCACTCTGCTATTCGTGTATCAGTCTGCCACGCGTGTAACGCTCTGCCACCCGTGTATCACCCTGCCACTCGTGTATCCCTCTGCCACCTGTGTATCACTCTGCCACTCGTGTATCCGTCTGCCACCCGTGTATCGCTCTGCCACTCCTGTATCACTCTGCCACTCGTGGAACGCTCTGCCACTCGTGTATCCCTCTGCCACCCGTATATCGCTCTGCCACCCGTGTATTGCTCTGCCACTTGTCTATCACTTTGGGACCCGTGTATTACTCTGCCACTCATGTGTCACCCTGCTGCCTGTGTATTACTCTGCCACTCATGTATCACCCTGCTGCCCGTGTATCACTCTGCCACTCGTGTATCGCTCTGCCACTCGTGTATTGCTCTGCCACTTGTGTATCGTTCTGCCACCTGTGTATCACTCTGCCCCCCGTGTATTGCTCTGCCACTCGTATATCACTCTGCCACTTGTGTATCACCCTGCCCACCCGTGTATCGCTCTGCCGCTTGTGTATCGTTCTGCCACCCGTGTATCACCCTGCCCACCTGTGTATCGCTCTGCCACTCGTGTATCGCTCTGCCACTCATGTATCACTCTGCCACCCGTTTATCACTCTGCACCCCGTGTATCACCCTGCCCACCCGTGTATCGCTCTGCCACTCGTGTATCCCTCTGCCACCCATGTATCCCTCTGCCACTCGTGTATCGCTCTGCCACTTGTGTATCACTCTGCCCCCCGTGAATCGCTCTGCCGCCCGTGTATCGCTCTGCCACCCGTGTATCACTCTGCCGCCCGTGTATCGCTCTGTAAACCGTGTATCACTCTGCCACCCGTGTATCATTCTGCCGCCCATATATCGCTCTGCCGCTCGTGTATCACTCTGCTGTTCGTGTATCCCTCTGCCACTCGTGTATCCCTCTGCCACCCGTGTATCGCTTTGCCACCCATGTATACCCTCTACCAATCCTGTATCCCTCTGCCACTCGTGTATCTCTCTGCCACCCGTGTATCACTCTGCCACTCGTGTATCCCTCTGCCACCCGTGTATACCCTCTGCCAATCCTGTATCACTCTGCCACTCGTGTATCGCTCTGCCACTCGTGTATCACTCTGCTGCTCGTGTATCGCTCTGCCACTCGTGTATCCCTCTGCCGCCCGTGTATCGCTCAGTCACTCGTGTATCACTCTGCCACCTGTGTATCGCTCTGCCACGCTTGTATCACTCTGCCGCTCCTGTATCGCTCTGCAACCCGTGTATCACTCTGCCACCCATGTATCCCTCTGCCACTCATGTATCACCGTGCCACTCGTGTATCGCTCTGCCACTTGTGTATCACCCTGCCACCTGTGTATCGCTCTGCCACTCGTGTATCCCTCAGCCACTCGTGTATCACTCTGCAACCCGTGTATCGCTCTGCCGCTCGTGTATCACTCTGCCACTCGTGTATCGCTCAGCCACTCGTGTATCACTCTGCCACCTGTGTATCGCTCTGCCACACGTGTATCGCGCTGCCGCTCCTGTATCGCTCTGCAACCCGTGTATCCCTCAGCCACTCGTGTATCACTCTGCAACCCGTGTATCACTCTGCCACTCGTGTATCCCTCTGCCACCCGTGTATACCCTCTGCCAATCCTGTATCACTCTGCCACTCGTGTATCGCTCTGCCACCAGTGTATCCCTCTGCCACTCGTGTATCCCTCAGCCACTCGTGTATCACTCTGCACCCCGTGTATCACTCTGCCACTCGTGTATCACCCTGCCACTCGTGTATCGCTCTGCCACTTGTGTATCACCCTGCCACCCGTATATCACCCTGCCACTCGTGTATCGCTCTGTCACTTGTATATCACCCTGCCACTCGTGTATCCCTCTGCCGCTTGTGTATCACTCTGCCCCCCCCGTGTATCACTCTGCTGCCCGTGTATCCCTCTGCCACCTGTGTATCGCTCTGCCACACGTGTATCACTCTGCCGCTCCTGTATCGCTCTGCAACCCGTGTATCGCTCTGCCACTCGTGTATCTCTCTGCCACTCGTGTATCACCTTCGGACCCGTGTATTACTCTGCCACTCATGTATCACCCTGCCGCCCGTGTATTGCTCTGCCACTCGTGTATCACTCTGCACCCCGTGTATCACTCTGCCACTCGTGTATCACCCTGCCACTCGTGTATCGCTCTGCCACTTGTGTATCACCCTGCCACTTGTGTATCACCCTGCCACCCGTGTATCGCTCTGTCACTTGTGTATCACCCTGCCACTCGTGTATCGCTCTGCCACTTGTGTATCACCCTGCCCCCCCGTGTATCACTCTGCCGCCCGTGTATCCCTCTGCCGCTTGTGTATCACTCTGCCCCCCCGTGTATCACTCTGCCGCCCGTGTATCGCTCTGCAAACCGTGTATCACTCTGCCACCCGTGTATCTCTCTGCCACCCGTGTATGGCTCTGCCACTCGTGTATCGCTCTGCCACTCGTGTATCACTCTGCCGCTCGTGTATCACTCTGCCACTCGTGTATCGCTCTGCCACTCGTGTATCCCTCTGCCACCCGTGTATCCCTCTGCCACCTGTGTATCGCTCTGCCACACGTGTATCACTCTGCCACTCCTGTATCGCTCTGCAACCCGTGTATCGCTCTGCCACTCATGTATCACCCTGCCACTCGTGTATCATTCTGCCACCAGTGTATCTCTCTGCCACTCGTGTATCACTTTGGGACCCGTGTATTACTCTGCCACTCATGTATCACCCTGCCGCCCGTGTATTGCTCTGCCACCCATGTATCCCTCTGCCACTCGTGTATCCCTCAGCCACTCGTGTATCACCCTGCCACCTGTGTATCGCTCTGCCACTCGTGTATCCCTCAGCCACTCGTGTATCACTCTGCAACCCGTGTATCACCCTGCCCACCCGTGTATCGCTCTGCCACTCGTGTATCGCTCTGCCACTCGTGTATCACCCTGCCCACCCGTGTATCGCTCTGCCACTCGTATATCGCTCTGCCACACGTGTATCACTCTGGCACTCGTGTATCATTCTGCGACCAGTGTATCTCTCTGCCACTCGTGTATCACTCTGCCACCCGTGTATCACTCTGCCACCTGTGTATCGCTCTGCCACTCGTGTATCACTCTGGCACTCGTGTATCACCCTGCCACTCGTGTATCACTCTGCCACTCGTGTATCTCTCTGCCACCCGTGTATCATTCTGCCACTCGTGTATCACCCTGCCACCTGTGTATCGCTCTGCCACCCGTGTATCACTCTGCCGCCCGTGTATCGCTCTGCCACCCGTGTATCACTCTGCCACTCGTGTGTCTCTCTGCCACTCGTGTATCATTCTGCCACCAGTGTATCTCTCTGCCACTCGTGTATCATTCTGCCACCAGTGTATCTCTCTGCCACTCGTGTATCACTCTGCCACCCGTGTATCACTCTGCCACACGTGTGTCTCTCTGCCACCCGTGTATCATTCTGCCACCAGTGTATCTCTCTGCCACCCATGTATCGCTCTGCCACCCATGTATCCCTCTGCCACTCGTGTATCCCTCTGCCACCCGTGTATCGCTCTGCCACTCGTGTATCACTCTGCCGCTCGTGTATCACTCTGCCGCCCGTGTATCGCTCTGCCACTCATGTATCGTTCTGCCGCTCGTGTATCTCTCTGCCACCTGTGTATCACTCTGCCACCCGTGTATCCCTCTGCCACTCGTGTATCGCTCTGCCACCTGTGTATCGCTCTGCCACATGTGTATCACTCTGCCACCCATGTATCCCTCTGCCACTCGTGTATCACCCTGCCGCCCGTGTATCTCTCTGCCACTTGTGTATCACTCTGCCACTTGTGTATCCCTCTGCCACCCGAATATCGCTCTGCCACTCATGTATCACTCTGCCACCCGTTTATCACTCTGCACCCCGTGTATCACTCTGCCACCCATGTATTGCTCTGCCACTCGTGTATCCCTCTGCCACCCATGTATCCCTCTGCCACTCGTGTATCGCTCTGCCACTTGTGTATCACTCTGCCCCCCGTGAATCGCTCTGCCGCCCGTGTATCGCTCTGCCACCCGTGTATCACTCTGCCGCCCGTGTATCATTCTGCCGCCCGTGTATCGCTCTGCCGCTCGTGTATCACTCTGCTGTTCGTGTATCCCTCTGCCACTCGTTTATCCCTCTGCCACCCGTGTATCGCTCTGCTACCCGTGTATACCCTTTACCAATCCTGTATCCCTCTGCCACTCGTGTATCTCTCTGCCACCCGTGTATCACTCTGCCACTCGTGTATCCCTCTGCCACCCGTGTATACCCTCTGCCAATCCTGTATCACTCTGCCACTCGTGTATCGCTCTGCCACTCGTGTATCACTCTGCTGCTCGTGTATCACTCTGCCACTCGTGTATCGCTCTGCCACTCGTGTATCCCTCTGCCGCCCGTGTATCACTCTGCCACCCGTGTATCACTCTGCTATTCGTGTATCAGTCTGCCACGCGTGTAACGCTCTGCCACCCGTGTATCACCCTGCCACTCGTGTATCACTCTGCCACTCGTGTATCGCTCTGCCACTTGTGTATCCCTCTGCCGCCCGTGTATCACTCTGCCACCCGTGTATCACTCTGCTATTCGTGTATCAGTCTGCCACGCGTGTAACGCTCTGCCACCCGTGTATACCCTCTGCCAATCCTGTATCACTCTGCCACTCGTGTATCGCTCTGCCACTCGTGTATCACTCTGCTGCTCGTGTATCGCTCTGCCACTCGTGTATCGCTCTGCCACTCGTGTATCCCTCTGCCGCCCGTGTATCACTCTGCCACCCGTGTATCACTCTGCTATTCGTGTATCAGTCTGCCACGCGTGTAACGCTCTGCCACCCGTGTATCACCCTGCCACTCGTGTATCCCTCTGCCACCTGTGTATCACTCTGCCACTCGTGTATCCGTCTGCCACCCGTGTATCGCTCTGCCACTCCTGTATCACTCTGCCACTCGTGGAACGCTCTGCCACTCGTGTATCCCTCTGCCACCCGTATATCGCTCTGCCACCCGTGTATTGCTCTGCCACTTGTCTATCACTTTGGGACCCGTGTATTACTCTGCCACTCATGTGTCACCCTGCTGCCTGTGTATTACTCTGCCACTCATGTATCACCCTGCTGCCCGTGTATCACTCTGCCACTCGTGTATCGCTCTGCCACTCGTGTATTGCTCTGCCACTTGTGTATCGTTCTGCCACCTGTGTATCACTCTGCCCCCCGTGTATTGCTCTGCCACTCGTATATCACTCTGCCACTTGTGTATCACCCTGCCCACCCGTGTATCGCTCTGCCGCTTGTGTATCGTTCTGCCACCCGTGTATCACCCTGCCCACCTGTGTATCGCTCTGCCACTCGTGTATCGCTCTGCCACTCATGTATCACTCTGCCACCCGTTTATCACTCTGCACCCCGTGTATCACCCTGCCCACCCGTGTATCGCTCTGCCACTCGTGTATCCCTCTGCCACCCATGTATCCCTCTGCCACTCGTGTATCGCTCTGCCACTTGTGTATCACTCTGCCCCCCGTGAATCGCTCTGCCGCCCGTGTATCGCTCTGCCACCCGTGTATCACTCTGCCGCCCGTGTATCGCTCTGTAAACCGTGTATCACTCTGCCACCCGTGTATCATTCTGCCGCCCATATATCGCTCTGCCGCTCGTGTATCACTCTGCTGTTCGTGTATCCCTCTGCCACTCGTGTATCCCTCTGCCACCCGTGTATCGCTTTGCCACCCATGTATACCCTCTACCAATCCTGTATCCCTCTGCCACTCGTGTATCTCTCTGCCACCCGTGTATCACTCTGCCACTCGTGTATCCCTCTGCCACCCGTGTATACCCTCTGCCAATCCTGTATCACTCTGCCACTCGTGTATCGCTCTGCCACTCGTGTATCACTCTGCTGCTCGTGTATCGCTCTGCCACTCGTGTATCCCTCTGCCGCCCGTGTATCGCTCAGTCACTCGTGTATCACTCTGCCACCTGTGTATCGCTCTGCCACGCTTGTATCACTCTGCCGCTCCTGTATCGCTCTGCAACCCGTGTATCACTCTGCCACCCATGTATCCCTCTGCCACTCATGTATCACCGTGCCACTCGTGTATCGCTCTGCCACTTGTGTATCACCCTGCCACCTGTGTATCGCTCTGCCACTCGTGTATCCCTCAGCCACTCGTGTATCACTCTGCAACCCGTGTATCGCTCTGCCGCTCGTGTATCACTCTGCCACTCGTGTATCGCTCAGCCACTCGTGTATCACTCTGCCACCTGTGTATCGCTCTGCCACACGTGTATCGCGCTGCCGCTCCTGTATCGCTCTGCAACCCGTGTATCCCTCAGCCACTCGTGTATCACTCTGCAACCCGTGTATCACTCTGCCACTCGTGTATCCCTCTGCCACCCGTGTATACCCTCTGCCAATCCTGTATCACTCTGCCACTCGTGTATCGCTCTGCCACCAGTGTATCCCTCTGCCACTCGTGTATCCCTCAGCCACTCGTGTATCACTCTGCACCCCGTGTATCACTCTGCCACTCGTGTATCACCCTGCCACTCGTGTATCGCTCTGCCACTTGTGTATCACCCTGCCACCCGTATATCACCCTGCCACTCGTGTATCGCTCTGTCACTTGTATATCACCCTGCCACTCGTGTATCCCTCTGCCGCTTGTGTATCACTCTGCCCCCCCCGTGTATCACTCTGCTGCCCGTGTATCCCTCTGCCACCTGTGTATCGCTCTGCCACACGTGTATCACTCTGCCGCTCCTGTATCGCTCTGCAACCCGTGTATCGCTCTGCCACTCGTGTATCTCTCTGCCACTCGTGTATCACCTTCGGACCCGTGTATTACTCTGCCACTCATGTATCACCCTGCCGCCCGTGTATTGCTCTGCCACTCGTGTATCACTCTGCACCCCGTGTATCACTCTGCCACTCGTGTATCACCCTGCCACTCGTGTATCGCTCTGCCACTTGTGTATCACCCTGCCACTTGTGTATCACCCTGCCACCCGTGTATCGCTCTGTCACTTGTGTATCACCCTGCCACTCGTGTATCGCTCTGCCACTTGTGTATCACCCTGCCCCCCCGTGTATCACTCTGCCGCCCGTGTATCCCTCTGCCGCTTGTGTATCACTCTGCCCCCCCGTGTATCACTCTGCCGCCCGTGTATCGCTCTGCAAACCGTGTATCACTCTGCCACCCGTGTATCTCTCTGCCACCCGTGTATGGCTCTGCCACTCGTGTATCGCTCTGCCACTCGTGTATCACTCTGCCGCTCGTGTATCACTCTGCCACTCGTGTATCGCTCTGCCACTCGTGTATCCCTCTGCCACCCGTGTATCCCTCTGCCACCTGTGTATCGCTCTGCCACACGTGTATCACTCTGCCACTCCTGTATCGCTCTGCAACCCGTGTATCGCTCTGCCACTCATGTATCACCCTGCCACTCGTGTATCATTCTGCCACCAGTGTATCTCTCTGCCACTCGTGTATCACTTTGGGACCCGTGTATTACTCTGCCACTCATGTATCACCCTGCCGCCCGTGTATTGCTCTGCCACCCATGTATCCCTCTGCCACTCGTGTATCCCTCAGCCACTCGTGTATCACCCTGCCACCTGTGTATCGCTCTGCCACTCGTGTATCCCTCAGCCACTCGTGTATCACTCTGCAACCCGTGTATCGCTCTGCCGCTCGTGTATCACTCTGCCACTCGTGTATCGCTCAGCCACTCGTGTATCACTCTGCCACCTGTGTATCGCTCTGCCACACGTGTATCGCGCTGCCGCTCCTGTATCGCTCTGCAACCCGTGTATCGCTCTGCCGCTCCTGTATCACTCTGCCACCCGTGTATCACTCTGCCACCCATGTATTGCTCTGCCACCCGTGTATCCCTCTGCCACTCGTGTATCCCTCAGCCACTCGTGTATCACTCTGCACCCCGTGTATCACTCTGCCACTCGTGTATCACCCTGCCACCCGTGTATCACCCTGCCATTCGTGTATCGCTCTGTCACTTGTGTATCACCCTGCCACTCGTGTATCGCTCTGCCACTTGTGTATCACCCTGCCCCCCCGTGTATCACTCTGCCGCCCGTGTATCCCTCTGCCGCTTGTGTATCACTCTGCCCCCCGTGTATCGCTCTGCAAACCGTGTATCAGTATCTCTCTGCCACCCGTGTATGGCTCTGCCACTCGTGTATCGCTCTGCCACTCGTGTATCACTCTGCCGCTCGTGTATCACTCTGCCCCCCCGTGTATCGCTCTGCCACCCGTGTATCACTCTGCCGCTCGTGTATCGCTCTGCAAACCGTGTATCACTCTGCAAGCCGTGTATCACCCTGCCACTTGTGTATCGCTCTGCCACTCGTGTATCCCTCAGCCACTCGTGTATCACTCTGCCGCTCGTGTATCACTCTGCCACCCCTGTATCGCTCTGCCACTCGTGTATCGCTCTGCAAACCGTGTATCCCTCTGCCACTCGTGTATCACTCTGCCACCCGTGTATCCCTCTGCCACCCGTGTATCGCTCTGCCACTCGTGTATCCCTCTGCCACTCATGTATCCCTCTGCCACTCGTGTATCCCTCTGCCACTCGTGTATCATTCTGCCACCAGTGTATCTCTCTGCCACGCGTGTGTCTCTCTGCCACCCGTGTATCACTCTGCCAGGCGTGTGTCTCTCTGCCACCCCGTGTATCACTCTGCCAATCCTGTATCACTCTGCCACTCGTGTATCACTCTGCCACTCGTGTATCCCTCTGCCAATCCTGTATCACTCTGCCACCCGTGTATCCCTCTGCCAATCCTGTATCACTCTGCCACTCGTGTATCACTCTGCCACTCGTGTATCCCTCTGCCAATCCTGTATCACTCTGCCACTCGTGTATCACTCTGCCACTCGTGTATCCCTCTGCCAATCCTGTATCACTCTGCCACTCGTGTATCACTCTGCTGCTCGTGTATCGCTCTGCCACTCGTGTATCCCTCTGCCAATCCTGTATCACTCTGCCACTCGTGTATCACTCTGCTGCTCGTGTATCACTCTGCCACTCGTGTATCCCTCTGCCAATCCTGTATCACTCTGCCACTCGTGTATCGCTCTGCCACTCGTGTATCCCTCTGCCACCCGTGTATCCCTCTGCCACCTGTGTATCGCTCTGCCACACGTGTATCACTCTGCCACTCCTGTATCGCTCTGCAACCCGTGTATCGCTCTGCCACTCGTGTATCACCCTGCCACTCGTGTATCACCCTGCCACTTGTGTATCATTCTGCCACCAGTGTATCTCTCTGCCACTCGTGTATCACTTTGGGACCCGTGTATTACTCTGCCACTCATGTATCACCCTGCCACCCGTGTATTGCTCTGCCACCTGTGTATCTCTCTGCCACCCGTGTATCGCTCTGCTGCCCGTGTATCGCTCTGCCACCCGTGTATCACTCTGCCACTCGTGTATCTCTCTGCCACTCGTGTATCACTCTGCCACACGTGTGTCTCTCTGCCACCCGTGTATCATTCTGCCACCAGTGTATCTCTCTGCCACCCATGTATCGCTCTGCCACCCATGTATCGCTCTGCCACTCGTGTATCCCTCTGCCACTCGTGTATCCCTCTGCCACCCGTGTATCGCTCTGCCGCTCGTGTATCACTCTGCCACTCATGTATCGTTCTGCCGCTCGTGTATCACTCTGCCACCTGTGTATCACTCTGCCACCCATGTATCACTCTGCTATTCGTGTATCAGTCTGCCACGCGTGTAACGCTCTGCCACCCGTGTATCACCCTGCCACTCGTGTATCCCTCTGCCACCCGTGTATCACTCTGCCACTCGTGTATCCGTCTGCCACCCGTGTATCACTCTGCCACTCGTGTATCCCTCTGCCACCCGTGTATCGCTCTGCCGCCCGTGTATTGCTCTGCCACTTGTCTATCACTTTGGGACCCGTGTATTACTCTGCCACTCATGTGTCACCCTGCTGCCCGTGTATTACTCTGCCACTCATGTATCACCCTGCTGCCCGTGTATCACTCTGCCACTCGTGTATCGCTCTGCCACTCGTGTATTGCTCTGCCACTTGTGTATCGTTCTGCCACCTGTGTATCACTCTGCCCCCCGTGTATTGCTCTGCCACTCGTATATCACTCCGCCACTTGTGTATCACCCTGCCCACCCGTGTATCGCTCTGCCGCTCGTGTATCGTTCTACCACCCGTGTATCACCCTGCCCACCTGTGTATCGCTCTGCCACTCGTGTATCGCTCTGCCACTCGTGTATCACCCTGCCCACCCGTGTATCGCTCTGCCACTCGTGTATCGCTCTGCCACTCGTGTATCACCCTGCCCACCCGTGTATCGCTCTGCCACTCGTGTATCGCTCTGCCACTCGTGTATCACCCTGCCCACCCGTGTATCGCTCTGCCACTCGTATATCGCTCTGCCACACGTGTATCACTCTGGCACTCGTGTATCCGTCTGCCCACCCGTGTATCGCTCTGCCACCTGTGTATCGCTCTGCCACCCGTGTATCGCTCTGCCACTCGTGTATCGCTCTGCCACTCGTGTATCACCCTGCCCACCCGTGTATCGCTCTGCCACTCGTGTATCGCTCTGCCACTCGTGTATCACCCTGCCCACCCGTGTATCGCTCTGCCACTCGTATATCACTCTGCCACTCGTGTGTCTCTCTGCCACTCGTGTATCATTCTGCCACCAGTGTATCTCTCTGCCACTCGTGTATCACTCTGCCACACGTGTGTCTCTCTGCCACCCGTGTATCATTCTGCCACCAGTGTATCTCTCTGCCACCCATGTATCGCTCTGCCACCCATGTATCGCTCTGCCACTCGTGTATCCCTCTGCCACTCGTGTATCCCTCTGCCACCCGTGTATCGCTCTGCCGCTCGTGTATCACTCTGCCGCTCGTGTATCACTCTGCCACTCATGTATCGTTCTGCCGCTCGTGTATCACTCTGCCACCTGTGTATCACTCTGCCACCCGTGTATCCCTCTGCCACTCGTGTATCGCTCTGCCACATGTGTATCACTCTGCCACCCATGTATCCCTCTGCCACTCGTGTATCACCCTGCCGCCCGTGTATCTCTCTGCCACTCGTGTATCACTCTGCCACTTGTGTATCCCTCTGCCACCCGAATATCGCTCTGCCACTCATGTATCACTCTGCCACCCGTTTATCACTCTGCACCCCGTGTATCACTCTGCCACCCATGTATTGCTCTGCCACTCGTGTATCCCTCTGCCACCCATGTATCCCTCTGCCACTCGTGTATCGCTCTGCCACTTGTGTATCACTCTGCCCCCCGTGAATCGCTCTGCCGCCCGTGTATCGCTCTGCCACCCGTGTATCACTCTGCCGCCCGTGTATCGCTCTGTAAACCGTGTATCACTCTGCCACCCGTGTATCATTCTGCCGCCCATATATCGCTCTGCCGCTCGTGTATCACTCTGCTGTTCGTGTATCCCTCTGCCACTCGTGTATCCCTCTGCCACCCGTGTATCGCTTTGCCACCCATGTATACGCTCTACCAATCCTGTATCCCTCTGCCACTCGTGTATCTCTCTGCCACCCGTGTATCACTCTGCCACTCGTGTATCCCTCTGCCACCCGTGTATACCCTCTGCCAATCCTGTATCACTCTGCCACTCGTGTATCGCTCTGCCACTCGTGTATCACTCTGCTGCTCGTGTATCACTCTGCCACTCGTGTATCGCTCTGCCACTCGTGTATCCCTCTGCCGCCCGTGTATCGCTCAGTCACTCGTGTATCACTCTGCCACCTGTGTATCGCTCTGCCACGCTTGTATCACTCTGCCGCTCCTGTATCGCTCTGCAACCCGTGTATCGCTCTGCCACTCGTGTATCTCTCTGCCACTCGTGTATCACCTTCGGACCCGTGTATTACTCTGCCACTCATGTATCACCCTGCCGCCCGTGTATTGCTCTGCCACTCGTGTATCACTCTGCACCCCGTGTATCACTCTGCCACTCGTGTATCACCCTGCCACTCGTGTATCGCTCTGCCACTTGTGTATCACCCTGCCACCCGTGTATCACCCTGCCACTCGTGTATCGCTCTGTCACTTGTGTATCACCCTGCCACTCGTGTATCGCTCTGCCACTTGTGTATCACCCTGCCCCCCCGTGTATCACTCTGCCACCCGTGTATCCCTCTGCCGCTTGTGTATCACTCTGCCCCCCCCGTGTATCACTCTGCCGCCCGTGTATCGCTCTGCAAACCGTGTATCACTCTGCTGCCCGTGTATCGCTCTGCCACACGTGTATCACTCTGCCACTCCTGTATCGCTCTGCAACCCGTGTATCGCTCTGCCACTCATGTATCACCCTGCCACTCGTGTATCATTCTGTCACCAGTGTATCTCTCTGCCACTCGTGTATCACTTTGGGACCCGTGTATTACTCTGCCACTCATGTATCACCCTGCCGCCCGTGTATTGCTCTGCCACTCATGTATCACCCTGCCGCCCGTGTATTGCTCTGCCACTCGTGTATCACCCTGCCGCCCGTTTATCACTCTGCACGCTGTGTATCACTCTGCCACCCATGTATCCCTCTGCCACTCATGTATCACCGTGCCACTCGTGTATCGCTCTGCCACTTGTGTATCACCCTGCCACCTGTGTATCGCTCTGCCACTCGTGTATCCCTCAGCCACTCATGTATCACTCTGCAACCCGTGTATCGCTCTGCCGCTCGTGTATCACTCTGCCACTCGTGTATCGCTCAGCCACTCGTGTATCACTCTGCCACCTGTGTATCACTCTGCCGCTCGTGTATCACTCTGCCACACGTGTATCGCGCTGCCGCTCCTGTATCGCTCTGCAACCCGTGTATCGCTCTGCCGCTCCTGTATCACTCTGCCACCCGTGTATCACTCTGCCACCCATGTATTGCTCTGCCACCAGTGTATCCCTCTGCCACTCGTGTATCCCTCAGCCACTCGTGTATCACTCTGCACCCCGTGTATCACTCTGCCACTCGTGTATCACCCTGCCACTCGTGTATCGCTCTGCCACTTGTGTATCACCCTGCCACCCGTATATCACCCTGCCACTCGTGTATCGCTCTGTCACTTGTGTATCACCCTGCCACTCGTGTATCGCTCTGCCACTTGTGTATCACCCTGCCCCCCCCGTGTATCACTCTGCTGCCCGTGTATCCCTCTGCCACCTGTGTATCGCTCTGCCACACGTGTATCACTCTGCCGCTCCTGTATCGCTCTGCAACCCGTGTATCGCTCTGCCACTCGTGTATCACCTTCGGACCCGTGTATTACTCTGCCACTCATGTATCACCCTGCCGCCCGTGTATTGCTCTGCCACTCGTGTATCACTCTGCACCCCGTGTATCACTCTGCCACTCGTGTATCACCCTGCCACTCGTGTATCGCTCTGCCACTTGTGTATCACCCTGCCACCCGTGTATCACCCTGCCACTCGTGTATCGCTCTGCCACTTGTGTATCACCCTGCCCCCCCGTGTATCACTCTGCCGCCCGTGTATCCCTCTGCCGCTTGTGTATCACTCTGCCCCCCCGTGTATCACTCTGCCGCCCGTGTATCGCTCTGCAAACCGTGTATCACTCTGCCACCCGTGTATCTCTCTGCCACCCGTGTATGGCTCTGCCACTCGTGTATCACTCTGCCACTCGTGTATCACTCTGCCGCTCGTGTATCACTCTGCCCCCCGTGTATCACTCTGCCACTCGTGTATCGCTCTGCCACTCGTGTATCCCTCTGCCACTCGTGTATCACTCTGCCGCTCGTGTATCACTCTGCCCCCCGTGTATCACTCTGCCACTAGTGTATCGCTCTGCCACTCGTGTATCCCTCTGCCACCCGTGTATCCCTCTGCCACCTGTGTATCGCTCTGCCGCTCGTGTATCACTCTGCCCCCCCGTGTATCGCTCTGCCACCCGTGTATCACTCTGCCACTCGTGTATCGCTCTGCAAACCGTGTATCACTCTGCAAACCGTGTATCACCCTGCCACCTGTGTATCGCTCTGCCACTCGTGTATCCCTCAGCCACTCGTGTATCACTCTGCCGCTCGTGTATCACTCTGCCACCCCTGTATCGCTCTGCCGCTCGTGTATCGCTCTGCAAACCGTGTATCCCTCTGCCACTCGTGTATCGCTCTGCCACCCGTGTATCGCTCTGCCACTCGTGTATCCCTCTGCCACTCATGTATCCCTCTGCCACTCGTGTATCCCTCTGCCACTCGTGTATCATTCTGCCACCAGTGTATCTCTCTGCCACGCGTGTGTCTCTCTGTCACCCGTGTATCACTCTGCCAGGCGTGTGTCTCTCTGCCACCCCGTGTATCACTCTGCCACCCGTGTATCCCTCTGCCAATCCTGTATCACTCTGCCACTCGTGTATCCCTCTGCCAATCCTGTATCACTCTGCCACTCGTGTATCACTCTGCCACTCGTGTATCCCTCTGCCAATCCTGTATCACTCTGCCACCCGTGTATCCCTCTGCCAATCCTGTATCACTCTGCCACTCGTGTATCACTCTGCCACTTGTGTATCCCTCTGCCAATCCTGTATCACTCTGCCACTCATGTATCACTCTGCTGCTCGTGTATCACTCTGCCACTCGTGTATCCCTCTGCCAATCCTGTATCACTCTGCCACCCGTGTATCCCTCTGCCAATCCTGTATCACTCTGCCACTCGTGTATCACTCTGCCACTCGTGTATCCCTCTGCCAATCCTGTATCACTCTTCCAACTCGTGTATCACTCTGCTGCTCGTGTATCCCTCTGCCACTCGTGTATCGCTCTGCCACTCGTGTATCCCTCTGCCGCCCATGTATCACTCTGCCACTCGTGTATCGCTCAGCCACTCGTGTATCACTCTGCCACCTGTGTATCGCTCTGCCACACGTGTATCACTCTGCCACTCGTGTATCACCCTGCCACTCGTGTATCATTCTGCCACCAGTGTATCTCTCTGCCACTCGTGTATCACTTTGGGACCCGTGTATTACTCTGCCACTCATGTATCACCCTGCCGCCCGTGTATTGCTCTGCCACCCATGTATCCCTCTGCCACTCGTGTATCCCTCAGCCACTCGTGTATCACCCTGCCACCTGTGTATCGCTCTGCCACTCGTGTATCCCTCAGCCACTCGTGTATCACTCTGCAACCCGTGTATCGCTCTGCCGCTCGTGTATCACTCTGCCACTCGTGTATCGCTCAGCCACTCGTGTATCACTCTGCCACCTGTGTATCGCTCTGCCACACGTGTATCGCGCTGCCGCTCCTGTATCGCTCTGCAACCCGTGTATCGCTCTGCCGCTCCTGTATCACTCTGCCACCCGTGTATCACTCTGCCACCCATGTATTGCTCTGCCACCCGTGTATCCCTCTGCCACTCGTGTATCCCTCAGCCACTCGTGTATCACTCTGCACCCCGTGTATCCCTCTGCCACCTGTGTATCACCCTGCCACCCGTGTATCACCCTGCCATTCGTGTATCGCTCTGTCACTTGTGTATCACCCTGCCACTCGTGTATCGCTCTGCCACTGTGTATCACCCTGCCCCCCCGTGTATCACTCTGCCGCCCGTGTATCCCTCTGCCGCTTGTGTATCACTCTGCCCCCCCGTGTATCACTCTGCCGCCCGTGTATCGCTCTGCAAACCGTGTATCACTCTGCCACCCGTGTATCTCTCTGCCACCCGTGTATGGCTCTGCCACTCGTGTATCGCTCTGCCACTCGTGTATCACTCTGCCGCTCGTGTATCGCTCTGCCACTCGTGTATCACTCTGCCACTCGTGTATCACTCTGCCCCCCCGTGTATCGCTCTGCCACCCGTGTATCACTCTGCCGCTCGTGTATCGCTCTGCAAACCGTGTATCACTCTGCAAACCGTGTATCACCCTGCCACTTGTGTATCGCTCTGCCACTCGTGTATCCCTCAGCCACTCGTGTATCACTCTGCCGCTCGTGTATCACTCTGCCACCCCTGTATCGCTCTGCCGCTCGTGTTTCGCTCTGCAAACCGTGTATCCCTCTGCCATTCGTGTATCACTCTGCCACCCGTGTATCGCTCTGCCACTCGTGTATCCCTCTGCCACTCATGTATCCCTCTGCCACTCGTGTATCCCTCTGCCACTCGTGTATCATTCTGCCACCAGTGTATCTCTCTGCCACGCGTGTGTCTCTCTGCCACCCGTGTATCACTCTGCCAGGCGTGTGTCTCTCTGCCACCCCGTGTATCACTCTGCCACCCGTGTATCCCTCTGCCAATCCTGTATCACTCTGCCACTCGTGTATCCCTCTGCCAATCCTGTATCACTCTGCCACTCGTGTATCACTCTGCCACTCGTGTATCCCTCTGCCAATCCTGTATCACTCTGCCACCCGTGTATCCCTCTGCCAATCCTGTATCACTCTGCCACTCGTGTATCACTCTGCCACTCGTGTATCCCTCTGCCAATCCTGTATCACTCTGCCACTCGTGTATCACTCTGCTGCTCATGTATCACTCTACCACTCGTGTATCCCTCTGCCAATCCTGTATCACTCTTCCAACTCGTGTATCACTCTGCCACTCGTGTATCGCTCTGCCACTCGTGTATCCCTCTGCCACCCGTGTATCCCTCTGCCACCTGTGTATCGCTCTGCCACCTGTGTATCGCTCTGCCACTCCTGTATCGCTCTGCAACCCGTGTATCGCTCTGCCACTCGTGTATCACCCTGCCACTCGTGTATCACCCTGCCACTCGTGTATCATTCTGCCACCAGTGTATCTCTCTGCCACTCGTGTATCACTTTGGGACCCGTGTATCACTCTGCCACTCATGTATCACCCTGCCGCCCGTGTATTGCTCTGCCACTCGTGTATCACTCTGCCACCCGTTTATCACTCTGCACCCTGTGTATCACTCTGCCATCCATGTATCCCTCTGCCACTCATGTATCACCGTGCCACTCGTGTATCGCTCTGCCACTTGTGTATCACCCTGCCACCTGTGTATCGCTCTGCCACTCGTGTATCCCTCAGCCACTCGTGTATCACTCTGCAACTCGTGTATCGCTCTGCCGCTCGTGTATCACTCTGCCACTCGTGTATCGCTCAGCCACTCGTGTATCACTCTGCCACCTGTGTATCGCTCTGCCACACGTGTATCACTCTGCCACTCATGTATCACCCTGCCGCCCGTGTATTGCTCTGCCACTCGTGTATCACTCTGCCACCCGTTTATCACTCTGCACCCTGTGTATCACTCTGCCATCCATGTATCCCTCTGCCACTCATGTATCACCGTGCCACTCGTGTATCGCTCTGCCACTTGTGTATCGCTCTGCAACCCGTGTATCGCTCTGCCGCTCCTGTATCACTCTGCCACCCGTGTATCACTCTGCCACCCATGTATTGCTCTGCCACCCGTGTATCACTCTGCTGCTCGTGTATCATTCTGCCACTCGTGTATCGCTCTGCCACCTGTGTATCACTCTGCCACTCGTGTATCGCTCAGCCACTCGTGTATCACTCTGCCACCTGTGTATCGCTCTGCCACACGTGTATCACTCTGCCACTCATGTATCCCTCTGCCACTCGTGTATTCCTCTGCCACTCGTGTATCATTCTGCCACCAGTGTATCTCTGCCACCCGTGTGTCTCTCTGCCACCCGTGTATCACTCTGCCCCTCGTGTATCACTCTTCCACCTGTGTATCCCTCTGCCACCCATGTATCGCTCTGCCGCCTGTGTATCGCTCTGCCACTCGTGTATCCCTCTGCCACTCGTGTATCACTCTGCCACCCCTGTATCGCTCTGCCGCTCGTGTATCACTCTGCCACTCGTGTATCACTCTGCCACCCCTGTATCGCTCTGCCGCTCGTGTTTCACTCTGCCACCCGTGTATCGCTCGGCCACTCGTGTATCGCTCAGCCACCCGTGTATCGCTCTGCCACACGTGTATCACTCTGCCGCTCCTGTATCGCTCTGCAACCCGTGTATCGCTCTGCCACTCGTGTATCATTCTGCCACTCGTGCATCACTCTGCCACTCGTGTATCCCTCTGCCACCCGTGTATCACTCTGCCACTCGTGTATCCCTCTGCTGCCCGTGTATCACTCTGCCACTCGTGTATCACTCTGCTGCTCGTGTATCACTCTGCTGCTCGTGTATCGCTCTGCCACTCGTGTATCACCCTGCCACTCGTGTATCATTCTGCCACCAGTGTATCTCTCTGCCACTCGTGTATCACTTTGGGACCCGTGTATTACTCTGCCACTCATGTATCACCCTGCCGCCCGTGTATTGCTCTGCCACTCGTGTATCACTCTACCACCCGTTTATCACTCTGCACCCTGTGTATCACTCTGCCACCCTGTGTATCCCTCTGCCACCCATGTATCCCTCTGCCACTCATGTATCAGCCTGCCACTCGTGTATCGCTCTGCCACTTGTGTATCACCCTGCCACCTGTGTATCGCTCTGCCACTCGTGTATCCCTCTGCCGCTCGTGTATCACTCTGCCCCCCCGTGTATCACTCTGCTGCCCGTGTATCGCTCTGCAAACCGTGTATCACTCTGCCACCCGTGTATCTCTCTGCCACCCGTGTATCGCTCTGCAAACCGTGTATCACTCTGCCACCCGTGTATCTCTCTGCCACCTGTGTATCGCTCTGCCACTCGTGTATCCCTCTGCCGCTCGTGTATCACTCTGTCCCCCCGTGTATCGCTCTGCCACCCGTGTATCGCTCTGCAAACCGTGTATCACTCTGCCACCTGTGTATCCCTCTGCCACTCGTGTATCACTCTGCCACTCATGTATCCCTCTGCCACTCGTGTATCATTCTGCCACTCGTGTATCCCTCTGCCACCCGTGTATCACTCTGCCACACGTGTATCACTCTGCCAGGCAATTGTCTCTCTGCCACCCGTGTATCATTCTGCCACCCGTGTATCCATCTGCCACTCGTGTATCACTCTGCCACCCGTGTATCACTCTGCCACTCGTGTATCACTCTGCCACCCGTGTATCACTCTGCCGCTCATGTATCCCTCTGCCACCCGTGTATCCCTCTGCCACCCATGTATCCCTCTGCCACCTGTGTATCCCTCTGCCACCCGTGTATCCCTCTGCCACTCGTGTATCTCTCTGCCACCCGTGTATCGCTTTGCCACCCGTGTATCGCTCTGCCACTCATGTATCTCTCTGCCACCCGTGTATCGCTTTGCCACCCGTGTATCTCTCTGCCGCCCGTGTATCACTCTGCCACCCGTGTATCGCTCTGCCACTCGTGTATCCCTCTGCTGCCCGTGTATCACTCTGCCACTCGTGTATCACTCAGCCACTCGTGTATCACTCTGCCGCTCCTGTATCGGTCTGCAACCCGTGTACCGCTCTGCCACTCGTGTATCACCCTGCCACTCGTGTATCATTCTGCCACCAGTGTATCTCTCTGCCACTCGTGTATCACTTTGCGACCCGTGTATTACTCTGCACCCCGTGTATCACTCTGACACCCATGTATCCTTCTGCCACTCATGTATCACCCTGCCACTCGTGTATCGCTCTGCCACTTGTGTATCACCCTGCCACTTGTGTATCACCCTGCCACCTGTGTATCGCTCTGCCACTCGTGTATCACTCTGCCCCCCCCGTGTATCACTCTGCTGCCCGTGTATCGCTCTGCAAACCGTGTATCACTCTGCCACCCGTGTATCTCTCTGCCACCCGTGTATCGCTCTGCAAACCGTGTATCACTCTGCCACCCGTGTATCTCTCTGCCACCTGTGTATCGCTCTGCCACTCGTGTATCCCTCTGCCGCTCGTGTATCACTCTGTCCCCCCGTGTATCGCTCTGCCACCCGTGTATCGCTCTGCAAACCGTGTATCACTCTGCCACCTGTGTATCCCTCTGCCACTCGTGTATCACTCTGCCACTCATGTATCCCTCTGCCACTCGTGTATCATTCTGCCACTCGTGTATCCCTCTGCCACCCGTGTATCACTCTGCCACCCGTGTATCACTCTGCCAGGCAATTGTCTCTCTGCCACCCGTGTATCATTCTGCCACCCGTGTATCCCTCTGCCACTCGTGTATCACTCTGCCACCCGTGTATCACTCTGCCACCCATGTATCCCTCTGCCACCCGTGTATCCCTCTGCCACTCATGTATCCCTCTGCCACCCGTGTATCCCTCTGCCACCTGTGTATCCCTCTGCCACCCGTGTATCCCTCTGCCACTCGTGTATCTCTCTGCCACCCGTGTATCGCTTTGCCACCCGTGTATCGCTCTGCCACTCATGTATCTCTCTGCCACCCGTGTATCGCTTTGCCACCCGTGTATCTCTCTGCCGCCCGTGTATCACTCTGCCACCCGTGTATCGCTCTGCCGCTCGTGTATCACTCTGCCACCCGTGTATCACTCTGCCACTCGTGTATCACTCTGCCACTCGTGTATCCCTCTGCTGCCCGTGTATCACTCTGCCACTCGTGTACCCCTCTGCTGCCCGTGTATCACTCTGCCACTCGTGTACCCCTCTGCCACTCATGTATCGCTCTGCCGCCCGTTTATCGCTCTGCCACCCGTTTATCGCTCTGCCGCCCGTGTATCACTCTGCCACCCGTTTATCGCTCTGCCGCCCGTGTATCGCTCTGCCGCTCGTGTATCGCTCTGCCACCCGTGTATCCCTCTGCCACTCATGTATCCCTCTGCCACTCGTGTATCACTCTGCCACCCGTGTATCCCTCTGCATATCGTGTATCCCTCTGCCGCTCGTGTATCACTCTGCCACCCGTTTATCGCTCTGCCACCCGTGTATCCCTCTGCCACCCGTGTATCGCTCTGCTCCCCGTGTATCGCTCTGCCACTCGTGTATCCCTCTGCCACTCGTGTATCCCTCTGCCACCCGTGTATCGCTCTGCTGCCCGTGTATCCCTCTGCCACTCGTGTATCCCTCTGCCACCCGTGTATCGCTCTGCCGCTCCTGTATCATTCTGCCACCCGTGTATCCCTCTGCCACTCATGTATCCCTCTGCCACTCGTGTATCACTCTGCCACTCGTGTATCCCTCTGCCACTCGTGTATCACTCTGCCACCCGTGTATCCCTCTGCCATCCGTGTATCGCTCTGCCGCCCGTGTATCCCTCTGCCATCCGTGTATCCCTCTGCCACTCGTGTATCACTCTGCCGCTCGTGTATCACTCTGCTGCTCGTGTATCCCTCTGCCACTCGTGTATCCCTCTGCCACTCGTGTATCGCTCTGCCGCCCGTGTATCCCTCTGCCAGTCGTGTATCACTCTGCCGCTCGTGTATCCCTCTGCCACTCGTGTATCGCTCTGCCACTCGTGTATCACTCTGCCACTCGTGTATCACTCTGCCGCTCGTGTATCCCTCTGCCACTCGTGTATCCCTCTGCCACTCGTGTATCGCTCTGCCGCCCGTGTATCCCTCTGCCATTCGTGTATCACTCTGCCGCTCGTGTATCCCTCTGCCACTCGTGTATCACTCTGCCACCCGTGTATCCCTCTGCCACTCGTGTATTACTCTGCCGCTCGTGTATCCCTCTGCCACTCGTGCATCGCTCTGCCGCCCGTGTATCCCTCTGCCACCCGTGTATCACTCTGCCACCCGTGTATCCCTTTGCCACTCGTGTATCGCTCTGCCGCCCGTGTATCCCTCTGCCACCCATGTATAACTCTGCCACCCGTGTATCCCTTTGCCACTCGTGTATCGCTCTGCCGCCCGTGTATCACTCTGCCACTCATGTATCCTTCTGCCGCCCGTGTATCGCTCTGCCGCCCGTGTATCCCTCTGCCGCTCGTGTATCCCTCTGCCGTTCGTGTATCTCTCTGCCACTCGTGTATCTCTCTGCCACCCGTGTATCCCTCTGCCACTCGTGTATCCCTCTGCCACCCATGTATCCCTCTGCCACTCGTGTATCACTGTGCAACCGTGTATCCCTCTGCCACCCATGTATCCCTCTGCCACTCGTGTATCACTCTGCCACCCGTGTATCCCTCTGCCACTCGTGTATCACTCTGCCACCCGTGTATCCCTCTGCCACTCATGTATCCCTCTGCCACTCGTGTATCGCTCTGCCGCCCGTGTATCACTCTGCCACTCGTATATCCCTCTGCCACCCGTGTATCCCTCTGCCACCCGTGTATCCCTCTGCCATTCGTGTATCCCTCTGCCACTTGTGTATCGCTCTGCTGCTTGAGTGTCACTCTGCTGTTCGTGTATCACTCTGCCACCCGTGTATCCCTCTGCCACTCATGTATCGCTCTGCCACTCGTGTATCACTCTGCCACCCGTGTATCGCTCTGCCGCCCGTGTATCGCTCTGCCACCCGTGTATCCCTCTGCCGCTCGTGTATCCCTCTGCCGTTCGTGTATCTCTCTGCCACTCGTGTATCTCTCTGCCACCCGTGTATCCCTCTGCCACTCGTGTATCCCTCTGCCACCCATGTATCCCTCTGCCACTCGTGTATCACTGTGCCACCGTGTATCCCTCTGCCACCCATGTATCCCTCTGCCACTCGTGTATCACTCTGCCACCCGTGTATCCCTCTGCCACTCATGTATCCCTCTGCCACTCATGTATCACTCTGCCACCCGTGTATCCCTCTGCCACTCATGTATCCCTCTGCCACTCGTGTATCGCTCTGCCGCCCGTGTATCACTCTGCCACTCGTGTATCCCTCTGCCACCCGTGTATCCCTCTGCCACCCGTGTATCCCTCTGCCATTCGTGTATCCCTCTGCCACTTGTGTATCCCTCTGCTGCTCGAGTGTCACTCTGCTGTTCGTGTATCACTCTGCCACCCGTGTATCCCTCTGCCACTCGTGTATCCCTCTGCCACCCATGTATCCCTCTGCCACTCGTGTATCACTGTGCCACCGTGTATCCCTCTGCCACCCATGTATCCCTCTGCCACTCGTGTATCACTCTGCCACCCGTGTATCCCTCTGCCACTCATGTATCCCTCTGCCACTCGTGTATCGCTCTGCCGCCCGTGTATCACTCTGCCACTCGTGTATCCCTCTGCCACCCGTGTATCCCTCTGCCACCCGTGTATCCCTCTGCCATTCGTGTATCCCTCTGCCACTTGTGTATCGCTCTGCTGCTCGAGTGTCACTCTGCTGTTCGTGTATCACTCTGCCACCCGTGTATCCCTCTGCCACTCATGTATCGCTCTGCCACTCGTGTATCACTCTGCCACCCGTGTATCGCTCTGCCGCCCGTGTATCGCTCTGCCACCCGTGTATCACTCCACCATCCGTGTATCACTCTGCCACCTGTGTATTACTCTTTCATTTATGAATTCCATACCTAATTCCCTCCATACCTAATTCCCTTAAAGCCTTGACTAAACATCTGTTCCCATCCAACGATATCTTATTTTGCAGTTCAGTATTAAATCTTATTTCATAACAATCCTGTCACATGGCTTGGTACGTTTTACTGTGTCCAAGTTGGTATATAAATGTAATCCTGGGACTGTATTGAAAAACTATGTTTCTAAAAGCTAAGATAACAAACATCATCTGATTTTGTGATGATTTTCCTTCTAATTATTTGATCATTTTGAGAATATAACTGTATGACACATCTCTCTTCCTTATTATTGCCCTGTGATCGTGTGAGCTGTACTCCCTTAGACAGGCTGCTTTCAAATCAATACTATGTCGAGAATGAGTCTCCAAAAACGTGAAGTCACATTGTTCCAGATAGTTGTTAACATGGAGAAAGTAAGGACTGCAGATGCTGGAGATCAGAGCTGAAAATGTTCATTCCTGAAGAAGGGCTCATGCCCGAAATGTCATTTCTCCTGCTCCTGGGATGCTGCCTGACCTGCTGCGCTTTTCCAGCAAGACACTTTCAGCAGTTATTAACATGGGCTCAGCTTGCTTTGGGGCTGGATTCACCTTTATCACCTGCCTCACTCATACCTAATAGGTGCCAAATACTGAAATTGTTTTATGTTTGCTGAGAAAGACTGGGAACATGGTATAAACAATGACTGCAGATGCTGAAAACCAAATACTGGATTAGTGGTGCTGGAAGAGCACAGCAGTTCAGGCAGCATCCAACGAGCAGCGAAATCGACGTTTCGGGCAAAAACCCTTCATCAGGAATAAAGGCAGTGAGCCTGAAGCGTGGAGAGATAAGCTAGAGGAGGGTGGGGGTGGGGAGAGAGTAGCATAGAGTACAATGGGTGAGTGGGGGAGGGGATGAAGGTGATCGGTCAAGGAGGAGAGGGTGGAGTGGATAGGTGGAAAAGAAGATAGGCAGGTCGGACAAGTCCGGACAAGTCAAGGAGACAGCTACTGAGCTGGAAATTTGAAACTAGGATGAGGTGGGGGAAGGGGAAATGAGGAAGCTGTTGAAGTCCACATTGATGCCCTGGGGTTGAAGTGTTCCGAGGCGGAAGATGAGGCGTTCTTCCTCCAGGCGTCTGGTGGTGAGGGAGCGGTGGTGAAGGAGGCCCAGGACCTCCATGTCCTCGGCAGAGTGGGAGGGGGGAGTTGAAATGTTGGGCCACGGGGCGGAACAAATGTCTAGTTTCCTGAAACTTTCACCCATTTCAACAGATAGGGGAAATGTTTTAAAATGTAGTTTAACCACTTTATGAATAGAAGTAGAGAATACAAAAACATGAATGTTTTCCTAAACCTCTAGACATGGCTGGTTTAGACTTCAGTTGGAGTGTTGTATCCAATTCTGAGCCTACACTGGAAAAGAAATTATCCAGGCTTTGGAGAGGAGGTAGGGGAGATTTACTGCAATAATATCAGGGATAACGAACATGAGGTTTGCAACGAGAGTGGAGAGGCTGAAGTTGTTCCAATTAGAGCTTTCCAATTGATAAAGCTGTTTAAAATCTTCTCTGGATTTTTAACACAAACTAGAGAAAAACAGTGGCAGGTGAGTCAGCCAGAAAAGACATAACGGATATCTGAGGAAGGGTCACCGGACCCGACACGTTCACCGTGATTTCTCTCCACAGATGCTGCCAGACCTGCTGAGCTTTCCCAGCAACTCCTGGTTTTGTTTCTGATTTACGGTGTCCGCAGTTCTTTCGGTTTTTGTCATATATTTGAGGCACTTGGCAACAGTTAGTCAGACGAGAATTTATTTTATGCAGCAAATGATTGTGGTCTGGAATGTGCTCCGTGAAAAGGCGATGGAAACCGATCCAATTATAATTTTCAGAAGGGAATTAGATAAACAGTTGAAGGGAGATACGTGGTGCTGTGGGGAAACAGCGGGTGAATAGGACTGATGAGATAGAGCTGAAACAGACCCATTGATTGAATGGCCTCTTGATATCGTGCTTCATTCCGTGATTCTATCTTCCGAGCTCCCTCACCAACCTGCTCAGAGCAAGTGTATGAGAAGCATCAGAAATACTTCACAAACCATTTCAATTGAGAATAGCAATGAAGTTCATGTTTCCATTATTTCGGATTCATTGTTGTACCTGGAAGAGTTATTGCGCGGCAGATAAATATGATTATGCTCCATCATTACATGCATAATTCAATTTTTTGGAAGATTTATTGCCTCTCAAATAACATTTCCAGACGTGCAGAGCTGTGAGTCAGCATCGCTGATGCATTATTTATGATTAGGCAACCTCCGAAGATGAATATATTTTGACTTGACCATTTACGTTTAACTGTATAGACTTCCTGCAGAAGTGTATCAACAGCAGAAAGAAAAACTAATATGACAAAATCTGTTGGAAGTGATTTTTTTTGGGAGGGGGGGGGTGTCTGTAATTACGAAATTAATTAAGAAACAATCAGAAAATCGAAGAATAATTTGTGTTTGCTATAGTGGTTTGGATCAGACTAGAAATGTAACTAGCTGATCATTGGTTGTGAAAGGTTAACAAATTCCTATTACCTTAATACATGCAATTACAGAGTATGTCTAATATAGAAACAGGTGTTTTGCCTCAACTGGTTTCATTCCACATTAGCACCTTCTCACCTGATGAACAGTTTCTTCTAAATCTTTATTTTGAATGTCTTTATCTATTTTCCTTAAATGGTTTAGTATATTCATCCCAATACCTCTGAGATACTGTTACTGACTGTCAGGGGAAGGAAATTTCTCTTAGATTTTCCACTGGATTTGTTCATGATTATCTAATTTCTCATCTCTAGTTTCTCAGTGTCTCCCTCACAAGTGGGAATGTTACTATATGCCTAGCCTGTTTTAGCCTTTTATAAACTTAAAGGAGAAAGTGAGGACTGCAGATGCTGGAGATCGGAGCTGAAAATGTGTTGCTGGAAAAGCGCAGCAGGTCAGGCAGCCTCCAAGGAGCAGGAGAATCGACGTTTCGGGCATGATTCCTGAAGAAGGGCTGATGCCCGAAACGTCAATTCTCCTGCTCCTTGGATGCTGCCTGACCTACTGCGCTTTTCCAGCAACATATACTCTTAAAGGTCCCTATTACGTACTTAGAGGGATCTACAAGAAGTGAAGCAAGTCTGTGGGACAGTTCATCAACTTCACCAACATCTTCCACCCTGATCTCAAGTTCACATGGACCATCTCCGACACTTCCCTTCCCTTCCTGGATCTCTCCATCTTAGTCTCTGGCGACCGGCTCAACATGAACATCTACTTCAAATCCACCAACTCCCATAGCTACCTGGACTACACTTCCTCCCAGACCCCCCTCCTGTACAAACACAATCCCTTTCTTCCAATTCTTCCACCTCTGCTGTTTCTGCTGTCAGGAAGAGCAGTTTTACTTCAGGACATCCCAGTCACCTAGAAGAAAGTGAGGACTGCAGATGCTGGAGATCAGAGTCAAAAGGAGTAGTGCTGGAAAAGCACAGCCAGTCAGGCAGCAACTGAGGAGCAGGAGAGTTGATGTTTCGAGATTAAACTCTTCATCAGGAATGTTGGGGGGAGGTGTTTCCAAGGAGGCTGAGAGATAAATAGGAGGGGGGCTGGGGCTGGGGGTTAGGTAGCTGGGAAGGCAATATGTAGATGAAGGTGGGGGGGTGATGGTGATAGGTTGGAGTGAAGTGTGGATTGGATAGGTGGGTAGGAAGTTGGACAGGTAGGACAGTTCAAGGGGGAACTGCCGCATTGGAGGGTTGGATCAGGTGGGGAGATCAAGAAGCTGGTGAAATCGATATTGATCCCATGTGGTTGGAGGGTCCCAAGGTAGAAGATGAGGCGTTCTTCCTCTCGGCATTGGGTGACTAGAATTTGGCAGTGGAAGAGGCCCAGGACTTGCACGTCCTTGGTGGAGTAGGAGGGGGAGTTGAAGGGTTCAGCCACAGGGCGGTGGATGTGTTTAATGCGTGTGTCCCAGAGATATTCTCTGAAACATTGTGCAAGTTGGCATCCTATCTCCTCAATTTAGAGGAGACCATATTAAGAGCAAAAGACACAGTAGATGACTTGTGTGGAAGTGCATGTGTGGAATTTGGAAGGATTCTTTGGGGCCTTGGATGGAGGTGAGGGGGGAGATGTGAGCACAGGTTTTACATCCCTCACGATGGCAAGGGAAGGTGCTGGGAGTGGAGGGTGGGTTGGTGGGGGGCATGGATCTAACAAGGGAGTCATGGAAGGAATAGTCTCTGTGGAATGCAGATGGGGTGGGGAGGGAAATATATCTTTGGTGGTAGGGTCTGTTTGTAGGTGGTGAAAATGGCAGAGGGTGATGTATCGTATTTGGAGGTTGGTGGGGTAGAAGGTGAAGACGAGGAGTGTTTGGTCCTTGTTGCAATTAGAGGGGTATGATTCAAGAGTGGAGGTCTGGAGGGTGGAGGAGATGTGCTGGAGGGCATTGTTGACCATGTGGGAGGGGAAATTGCAGTCCTTGAAGAAGGAGGCCACCTGGGTTGTTCTGTGGTGGAATTGGTGACCTCCTATTCCAAGGACCACAAATTGCCCTCCCATGTGATTAACAATGCCCTCCAGCACATCTCCTCCACTTCCCACTCCTCCACCTTCAAACCCCAGCTCTCCAACTGCAACAAGAATAGAACCCCTTAGTTCACACCTTCCACCCTACGAATCTCTAGATGCAGTGTATTATCCTTTACTATTTCCATCACCTATAATCAGACTACACCACTAAAGATATATTACTTTCCCCACCCCTATCTGCATTCCACAGAGACCATTCCCTCTGTGACTCCCCAATTACATCCACGGTCCTCACCAACCCACCCTCCATACCCGGCACCTTCCCCTACAGCCGCATGAGGTGCAAAACCTGCGCCCACACATCCCACCTCATCTCCATCCAAGGCCCTAAAGGATCATTTCAAATCCAGTGGAGATTTTCCTCTAAATCCATCCACCTCATCTACTGCATCCATTGCTCTCAAAGTGGTCTCTTCTATATAGCAGAGCAGTCCAGGAAACATCCCTGGGACGGACACACTAACTAACCCAACCACTCTGTGGCCGACCACTTCAACTCCCCCTCCCACTCTCCCAAAGGACATGCAAGTCCTGGGCCGTCTCCACCGTCAAATCAAAGCCACCCACCAATTGGAGGAAGAATGCCTCATCTTCTGCCTCGGGACCCTCCAACCACACGACATCAACATCGACTCCACCAATTTCCAAACCTCCCCCCCCCCCCCCCCCGTCTTAACCCAGATCCAACCCTCCACTTGACACCACACTCTTGACCTGTCACACCTGCCCATTCTCCTGCCCACCTATCCTGCCCCACCCTCCCTACCAAACTATCACAAATACCTCCCACCTGCATTCACCTATCGCCTTCCCAGCTACCTTACCCCACCCCCACCCCTCACACCCTCTTTCCCACTCCACATTCCTGATGAAGGGCTTATGCCCGAAACGTTGTTTCTCCTGCTCCTTGACCTGCTGTGTTTTTCCAGCACCACTCTTTTCAACTCTGACTCTCCAGCACCTGCAGATCTTCTTTCTCCAAGGAGAGCATTTAGAACAGAAAAGTTTGATGAAGGGCTTAAATGTCCTAAAATTGAAGTAAAAATGACAGTGAAACTATCAGTTGTTGTCTCAATCTATCTCTTTCACAAATCTGGCATTCTTGGTCTACAGGTGACTCCACAGCAATGTGATCAACTCTAGCTGCCCTCTGAAGTACTCCAGCAAATAATAATTAGGGGAATAGATAAGCAATATTGACCATAATAGAATATACTTCAAATTTATAAAATATCAATCCATTATTAAGATGAAAATCAATGGAATGGCTTGCAAACAAAATTGATTTTCGAGAGACTGAGAACTGAACTGGGCAAGCAGAGAGAAGGAGTTCAAAGGAATCAATGGCCAGAAAGCCAAAAGAGCTTCAATCAAATTCAACAAGAAGAATGGCCAAGACAATGCTACCTTTCTCCAGTGTTGTGTTGAACGTTAGACAGAGGGAGTGAGTTGGCCAAGAACATATACTTTGAACTTTGACAGTATTTCTCAATCATGGATGATTGAACAGAATATGACAAAAAAGAACAGTTTTCCTGCTTTCCTTTGCGAAGGGACACTGAGGCATCATCAGCCAAAAGAGATTACAAAATGTGCAGGCTTGTCAAGATTAGAAGCCAGACCTCATCAAGGTGAAGAAGGGCTTGTGCCCGAAACGTCGATTCTCCTGCTCCTCGGATACTGCCTGGCCTGTTGTGTTTTTCCAACACCGCATTTTTCAACTGTGGTCTCCAGCATCTGCAGTCCTCACTTTCTCCTCATCAAGGTGAAGTCAACACTAAAGACAAGAATGAGCTGTGAAACTCATCCGAGTTCATTCAGAAATTCTTAACTGATGTTTTTCAGACAGCAGAATATTGTGGTGAACAAGTTGATACAGCAGATTTATCAATGACAATGACAAAGACTATGTTGAATGAGCAACAGTCTGTTAGTAACACAAAGTGAGAATCAGCAAAAGGTTAGGTTGCCCAGTTAAACAACCACAATTGGCAACAAATCAAGGGGAATAAGGTACATAAGATTTCATGGAAGCCAGACAAAGGTCCACAGGTCTAGGGCATGGTCAACAACAAGATATTGCCTTGCCTAAGCAACAAGGATCCCGTGAAAAAGAGTGTACCTCTTCCAATTAGAAAGTGATTGTCTGATCGAACAATCTAGGATACTACAAAGAAGGGAATACTTCCTTCAGCTGAGTGGCTGTCTGGCATAATGGACATTCATGATGTCAAAAGTCCTCTAGATAATGTTATGGGCAACTACCTGGATTAGTGAAGAGAATACCTCATGTAGTTTAAGAATATAGGGAGAACTAGCCATTTGGATACAGAACCGGCTCAAAGGTAGAAGATGATGGTGGTGGAGGGTTGTTTTTCAGACTGGAGACCTGTGACCAGTGGAGTGCCACAAGGATCGGTGCTGGGCCTTCTACTTTTTGTCATATACATAAATGATTTGGATGCGAGCATAAGAGGTACAGTTAGTAAGTTAGCAGATGACGACAAAATTGGAGGTGTAGTGGACAGCGAAGAGGGTTACCTCAGATTACAACAAGATCTGGACCAGATGGGCCAATGGGCTGAGAAGTGGCAGATCGAGTTTAATTCAGATATACGCGAGGTGCTGCATTTTGGGAAAGCAAATCTTAGCAGGACTTATATACTTAATGGTAAGGTCCTAGAGAGTGTTGCTGAACAAAGAGACCTTGGAGTGCAGGTTCATAGCTCCTTGAAAGTGGAGTCGCAGGTAGATAGGATAGTGAAGAAGGCATTTGGTATGCTTTCCTTTATTGGTCAGAGTATTGAGTACAGGAGTTGGGAGGTCATGCTATGGCTGTATAGGACATTGGTTAGGCCACTGCTGGAATATTGTGTGCTATTCTGGTCTCCTTCCTATCGGAAAGATGTTGTGAAACTTGAAAGGGTTCAGAAAAGATTTACAAGGATGTTGCCAGGGTTGGCGGATCTGAGCTACAGGGAGAGGCTGAACAGGCTGGGGCTGTTTACCCTGGAGCGTTGGAGGCTGAGGGGTGACCTTATAGAGGTTTACAAAATTATGAGGGGCATGGATAGGATAAATAGACAGAGCCTTTTCCCTTGGGTCGGGGAGTCCAGAACTAGAGGGCATAGGTTTAGGGTGAGAGGGGAAAGATATAAAAGCGACCTGAGGGGCAACTTTTTCACACAGAGAGTGGTATGTGTATGGAATGAGCTGCCAGAGGATGTGGTGGAGGCTGGTACAATTGCAACATTTAAGAGGCATTTGGATGGATATATGAATAGGAAGGATTTGGAGGGATATGGGCCGGGTGCTGGCAGGTGGGACTAGATTGGGTTGGGATATCTGGTCGGCATGGACGGGTTGGACCGAAGGGTCTGTTTCCATGCTGTACATTTCTATGACTCTATGACTCTAAATGAAATGTCCTCCAGTGAAGTTTATGGGCCAAGAACAAGGTCAACAAAGTGCACATCCAGTACAAAGGATATCTGAAAGGTAAACGTTTATTCATAGGAGAAATGATCCACAAATCAGAACCAAGATCATCAGTCATTGTTCAGGAGGCCTGCAATACTTACTCCTCTGAGCAGAGTGTGTTTTTGGAAGAGAGGAGGAAAATCCAGGTCACCTGCATTTGTAACATTCGAGACTCTGGGGGAGATGATGTCATGGTCAATGTTATATAGCTCTACACATGATTATCAAATGGGTTAACTGTGGGAAATGAAAAGCTTAGGGTAGGGGAAAATGTTTTCTTTATTCACTTGTGGGACCTAGGCATCATTGGCTGAGTTATATTTATTGCTTGTCACCTACTTGCCCTTGAAGATGGTGCTGAGCTGCCTTCTTGAACCACTGCAGTCCATGTGCCACCATGCAGGTAGACCAACAATGCTGTTAGAGAGGGACTTCCAGGATTTTAACCCAGTGACACTAAAGGAGCAGTGATATATTTCCAAGTCTGGACTGTGAGTGGCTTGGAGGGGAACTTGCAGGTGCTAGTGTTCCCATGTATCTGCTGCCCTTGTCCTTTGAGATGGACGTTTCTGTCAGTTTGAAAGGTACTGTTTAAGGAGTCTTGGTCCTGCAGTGCATCTTATAAATCATGCTACTGTGCATCGGTTGTGGAAGGAGTGGTTGCTTTTGGATACCGTGCCAATCAAGTGGGCTGGTTGTTCTGGATGGCGTTGAACTCCTTGAGTATTGTTGGTGCTGCCTTCATTTGGCAAATGGGGAGTATTCGATCACACTCCTGACTTGTGCTTTGTAGATGGTGGACAAACGTTGAGGAGTCAAGAAGTGAGTTACTCATATTGGGTAATGATTTAAAGGAGATAATATCCATAGTACAATAGTTGCCTCATTCTACTGGTGTCTCAGACAGTCCATGGCAAACATACAACCCTAACTCCCACTCATAGGCCATGAAGCATTGAGCAGACAGTGGTACATACCCTGGCAGAAAGCAGTAGATCATTCATCCCCCTGTGGCACTAGATTCCGGTCCTGTTGAGCTTCCCATAGGCTTTGATCTCCACAGCCATGCTGCCATTGTCAGTCAGGATGGACTTCTGTCCAAAAGATAAACAATTTCCCTTACCTCCTGGCCAGCCTTCAAGAGAACCTGTGGGGAACCGTCAATGAAGTATGGTGCTGCTTTTACCTGGTCTCCTGTCTCTCCATGGGTGGGTAGGGATGATGTGCAAAGGTTGGGTGATGCTTCTGGGTTCCAGGAAATGAAGTGCTGCATGCATCCCTTTTAAAACATGGCTCCTGGATGTTGGAGTCTGACTGGTCCATGTAGACTTCAGAATCTCCTGCCCATAAAATTCGGCATTTTACACATCTAAGGTAATAGGCTGAGAAGAATATAATTGGGTGAGAAGTTTGACCAATAGGGTGGGGAGCAGGGTGAGGTTTTGGGTTAGAGAGATTTGAAGTGGCGAGGTGTGGGGGGTCAGTGGGAAAGATGGTAGTGAAATAAAGGGAGTTACCACCTTTGGGGACTCCTTGTGGCTGCAGTGATCCCCTAAAAGGAGTTAGCAATAATAAACAACCTGCCCTGTTATAGCTGCCAGTTCTCCTTGCTTCTGGCTTCACCAGCAGGCTGGAAAATGGTGGCAAATTGTCACTCAAGGACTTCTATGCACATAAAGGCGGGCAGGTGGCCTGAATGATCTACCAACTCCAATGTAATGTGTGAAACAAATCAGGGTAGATAGAAAAGCAGTATTCCTCCCAATATAATCCCTGTGAAAGGAGAAAACAGAAAATAGGAACAAAGATATTTTGTAATGAATGTTAAGTATAATTTTCAAATAGTGAAAGCATTTCTTAACCAACCTCACGGTATTCTTCTGAAGAGTAACAAAGAGTGTAGACAAGGGTAATGTGGTGGATGTAATTTATGTGGATTTTCAAAGGCTTCTGATGAGGTGCAAAATGATAGACGAATTAATAAGATAAGAACACAGTTGTCATGGAAATAGCTAGCTGGCTGCAAAACACATCAGTAGAGAAGGGTAGTTGTGCGGCAGAAAGTAGGAAGTGCTATTTTACAAGGATCTGCACTAGGGCCAGTTGTTTTACAATGTTTATTGATTATATAGAGTCAAGTTTATTGATGCATCCGAAAGAAGATTGGGTTGTTGTTTGAAAAGAACAGTGTGGAGAAAGTGAGGACTGCAGATGCTGGAGATCAGAGCTGAAAATGTGTTGCTGGAAAAGCGCAGCAGGTCAGGCAGCATCCAAGGAGCAGGAGAATCGACGTTTCTGGCATGAGGCCTTCTTCATTCAGTCATTCCTGAAGAAGGGCTCATGCCCGAAACGTCGATTCTCCTGCTGCTTGGATGCTGCCTGACCTGCTGCAAGAACAGTGTGGAGGCTCATAGGGAGAAGGCAAGGGAATGGCATTAAGTGAAATGCTCATTGTGTGAGCCTGTGTAGTCGCGATGGGCCAAATGGCTGCCTCCTACAGAGTAGTTCTGTGATTATGTACAGCAGACAGGTCTTTGAAGCTGAAGGGCCAATTTGAGACATTGGGATGACATGGTTGGCCAGTAAGAGAAAGTGAGAGTCAAAACAGAGACATCTCTTCAACTTCTCAACAGTTAACGCTGCTGCCTTACAGCACCAGGGGCCCAAGTTTGATTCCAGCCTTGAGCGACTGTCTGTGTGGAGTTTGCACATTCTCCCAGTGTCTGTGTGGGTTTCCTAACGGGTGCTCCGGTTTCCTCCCACAGTCCAAAGATGTGCAGGTTAGGTGGATTAGCCATGGTAAATGCAGGGTTATGGGGATAGGGCAGAGAGTTGGGTCTGGGGAGCTCCTCAGAGGGTCAGTCAGGAGTCGATGGGCTGAATGGCTTGCTTTCACACCGTAGGGATTTATGATTCTAGGAGGCAGTGTGGAACCAGGAAACTGGCAGCCGCGCAGAGGTGCAAAACCCCATGTTAGACTGTTAATTACTTTAATAATACTGAGAAGGACTGTCAATAATTACAGGAAGGCATTAATTTTCTTGCAAAACAGCCCTATATTTGGAAAATAGATTTTAACAGAGATAGGTGTGAAGTTTTGCATTTTTGGTAAGAAAAATAAAAATTCAGTTCATTATTTGGAAAATTACAATCCAAATGGGGTACGGAAGTAATCTGAGAGTATGTTTACAAAAATCATTAAAAATGAACACAGCATTTATGGCCTTTAAAATAAAAATAAACCAAATATTAAGGTTATGTTAAATTTGTAATTAAGTTTAGCTAGATCACACTTGGGAGATTGTGTATAATTCTGATCTCTATATTACAAAAATGATTTAGAGGCACTGGAGAGAGTACAAAATAAGGCTGGCATCATTAAATATGAGATTATAATGATATGAGGCTGAACAGGCTGAGTCGCTTCAGAAGAAGAAGCTGAGGGGTTATCAAATCGTGGTCTTTAAAATATGCAGGGTTTTGGTAGAGTGGATATAGTGAAAGGTTTTCCACCTGTGGGGAAGAGCATTACTGGAAGCCATCAATCTAAGTTATCACCGATAAATCCCAATAGAGAATTCAGGAGCAACTTGTTTAGCAGAATGTAGAATCTGTTTCCAGAGGGAGTGGGTGAGGCAAGAAATTAAATTGCATTGAAGGGGCACCTGGGTATGTTTTTGAAGCAGAAGGAAATAATGGGTCGTGCTGCACATGTTTGTTGGAGAAGGATAGAAAGGTCAGCTGACCAATTGGACCAAATGATGTGTTTCTGTTCTTTAGATTCAGCATCATCATTCTATGTAATTAGATTGCTCCTCGGTCTTCGCTTTTTAGAGTAAAAGGTCACAGCCTGTCCAGCTGTTTTGATAGTTCAAACCTTACGTTTCTGTATCATTCTTGCAATGTATCATTCTTGTAAATCTTTCTCATAATTTCTGTAGTGACACTGTGTTCTTTCCATGTATGGGGATCAGAAATATGTATGTTACTCCCAGTATATTCTAACCAACTTCTCTATAAGCCTTTCATAATGATTATAAATGAATGCCTATGATTTATTGTACAGTATCTTACTGTTTAATAATTCTTTGTAACTCTTCCAGATCTTTACTGATATGAGTAGATATTCTCAAGAGCATATTTAGTAGTTTATACAGAAGTTTATCTACCCAAACCCACTGTGTTAGCTTTTGAAGATAATTATTTTGTAAAACAACCTCTCAGACCTAATCCCAGTTCCATTTAATCTATCTACAGAAATCAGCTCTCTCTCATTGTGCAATGTTCAAGTTTATTAAACATAGAACAGGTTGTTTGGTGTGAGCCAAATTACATTAATAGGCGTATTGCCATAAATCAACTGTACACAATCCAATTAATTCTAAATTTCTTAATTGGTTTTGATAAATCCCTCCAAAATACCAGTGCTCCCCTAATTCTGGCTTCTTGAGCATTCCTGATTTTAATTGTTCCACCATTGGTGATTCCAACTTAAGTTGCCTAGGCCACAAGGTCTGGAATTTTGTCCCTAAATCTCTCTGACTCTCACTACCTTGCTTTCCTCCTTTAAGCCACTTTTTAAAAACCTACTTCTTTGACCTTTACCTCAAAGGGTGCCATGAGAGCCTAGTGGTGTTATCACTGGCTTGTTACTCCAGAACCCCAGGTAATGTTGTGGGGCCCCAGGTTGAAGTCCCACCAGAGCACATGGTGGAATTTGAATTCAAAAAAAGTGTGGAAGTAAGAATCTAATGATGACACCACAAATCCATTGTTGATTGCCAGGAAAACCCATCTGGTTCATAAATTTCCTTTAGGGAAGGAAACTGCCATCTTTACCAGGTCTGGCCTGCATGTGACTGTAGGCCCACTGTGTGTGGTTGACTCTTAAATGCCCTTTGGGCAATTAGGGACAGGCAATAAATGCTGGTCAAGCCAGCAATGCCCTTATCCCATGAATGAATTAAGAAAAAGACAGTACATTCCTGTGGTACCCTCACTCCTCTGAAGCACCTAGAGGCATTTGATGACGTTAAGGATTACAGAATTATCAGTTATTGCTATATTTGCAAAAACAAAAAGTGTGGCAGGCTGTGACAAAACCCATTAGAAAGAATTGGATGTAGCCAGTCTGGTATCTATGAAATAGCAAATTCTAGTGTGTTCGCAAAACCCTTGGGTATTTCTCTCAAAAATCCAATCTCTACTCTGCCCTGGTGAGACTGTTGCTGGTTAGTCTGTCTGCAGGAGCGCAGGTGCCACAAAGTGACAATTAAATGGCAGAAATGAGGATGCTGTCGGGTCTCGGAAACACAGGAAACTGCAACAGCTCTGCTGCTTTCAGAAATTGAGCTATTCCCATGTCCTGCACCTCTCAATTCTGTTTTCATTAAAAATTCACCAAATAATTACATTTTACATTAGCGAAGAAAGTTCTGTTTCCTTTCTAATAATGTACTACTTGAGAGGATTTTGTGCTAATTTTCAAGTGAAAACAAAAAAAAAATTATATCTGTCCAAAAATGGTCTTAACCCTAATTCCAGGCAAATTTTCTCCTCCCACCTTTGTCACAATTAGAGCCACTATATATTTGTCTGAGAAATACTTTTGTTTATGGACAAATTTGAGCCTTCTAGATTCATAGACTGATACAGCACAGAAGGAGAACACTTCCCATCATGCCTACGCTCACTTTCTGAAAGCTTTATCCATTTAATCCCTCTCCCCTGCCCTCCAAGTTTACTTCCTTTTCAAGTATTTCTCTAATTCCCTTTCTGAAATTTACTATTGGATCTGTTTCAGCCTGCCTTTCTGATAGCACATTCCAGACCATAACTATCTGGTGTATGAAAATAAAAGATTCCTCACTGCCTCTGATTCTTTTGCTAATCTGCACATGCTGGTGACTGAACTTGTTCCTTACTGCAAACAGTTTCTCCTCATTATCAAAACTCTTTATGATTTTGAACACCTCTGCCAAAACTCCCCCTTACGATGTTTGGAATTCTTTACCCCAGAGAGTTATGGATACTTTGTTGTTGAGTATATTCTAGACAGAGATCGATAATTTTGGGGGGACTAAGGAGAATCAAAGCGTATGAGCTAGTGTTAAGATAGAAGATCCTTAAGATAGGAGATTGGACTGCCATGGTGAAAAGGGCAGGGGAGAGGGATTAAGTGGATAGAGTTTCCAAAAAAGTGAGTGTAGGCATGATGGGAAGTGTTGTCCTTCTGTGCTGTATCAGTCTACGAATCTAGAAGGCTCACATTTGTCCATAAACAAAAATATTTCTCAGACAAATATATAGTGGCTCTAATTGTGACAAAGGTGGGAGGAGAAAGTTTGCCTGGAATTAGGGTTAAGACCATGTCTGGACAGATATTAATATTATTTTTTTTATTTTCACTTGAAAATTAGCACAAAATCCTCTCAAGTAGCACGTTACTAGAAAGGAAACAAAATGGTTGCTCAAACCTGAGGGGCAAACTCTTCTTCTATTTTCTTCTGCATTTTCCTTCAGTGCTGAACGATATTGTCCCTTTAGAATGACACTTCTGCTACTTTCTCCCCATTGTGTTCCCAGGGTTTTTATCTCCACAGCTTGTTGACAGGAGCGAAAAGGGAACTCACCCTGTGCTGGGTGTACGGGAATTGATTTCACCACCTTCCCCACGTGGTCATTGGAGACTTCAAAGTTGATATATTTATCCCTAAAGCTCAGTTGACTGGATAAGCCAATTGGCGACGTAGAGTGATGCCAACAGCCAATTCCAACACCAGCTGAGGTTACCAAGAAGAACTCTCCTTCTCAACCTCTCCCCTCACCTGAGGCGTGGTGACCTTCGAGTTAAACCACTACCAGTCGTGTCTTTCTCTCTAATGAGAGAGCAACTTCACTGTGACACTGAAGGAATGTGATATTTTTTCAAGTTAGGATGATTGAGTGGATTGGAGGGGGAGTTACATGTGATGGAGTTCCTAAATTTTCCTTAACCTCCACAGCCACCTGATGAAGGAGCGGCGATCCGAAAGCTAGTGGTTCCAAATAAACCTGTTGGACTGTAACCTGGTGTTGTGTGATTTTTGCCCACCCCAGTCCAACAGGTCATTCCTAAATATCTGTTGCTTTTGTTGTTGTACATGGTGGAGTTTGCAGGTTTGAAGGGAGGTGGCTAGGTGAGTGGCTGCAGTGCAGTTTTTAGATAACACACATTGTAGCCACGATGGCAGAGGCAGTAGACACTGAAGGTAGTGGATAAGATGCCAATCCGGCAGGCTGCTTTGACCCTGGGTGTCATCAAGACTCTAAAATGTTGTCGGAGCTGTAGTCATCCAGGCATATGGAGAGTACTTGTGCCTGTAGGTGGTGGACAGGCATTAAGGAGTCAAGATGTGAGTTACTCACCACAGAATCCCTAGCCTTATCACCAGAGAATTTTGTTGATCTACGAGCTTGATCAATACTAACTCCCAAGATGTTGATAGCGGGGGATTCAGTGATGGTAATGCTGTTATATGTCAAGGGGAAATGGTTAGATGCTGTCTTGTGGACGATGGGCATGGTTTAGCACTTATGTGGCCTGCATGGAGATTTGTTATGTACAGCCGAACTTGCTCCAGTCAAGATTGCAGATCCTTCAACTTCAAATTAAATTTAGATGTGTTCTCAAAGTCTATGATTGTTTCCTCAGCATGTTGCACTCTAGTCCCTGAGTCAGAGGGTTCGGGGTTGAAATCCCACTTGAGGACATTTTCAAGGATGTCACTTCAGTGCAGTATTTTGTATGAGACCTTAAAGGAGACCCCTCCTGTGATGTGAGAAGGTACAACAGCTCAGTGGCCACTATCTCAAAGAGCTGGGGAATTCTCCCTGCTGTCCTGGACCAATACCTATCCATCAAACAGCATAATTGAAAACATACTAGCTGCTTATCATCATTATGGTATCTTTCTGTACCCAAATTAGTTGCTGTGCTTCGAATTTGAAAGTGCTCCCCTTCAAAAATACAACAGTGGCTGTGGAGTGGGCGGCATGGTGGCACAGTGGTTAGCATTGCTGCCTCACAGTGCCAGAGACCTGGGTTCAATTCCCACCTCAGGCGACTGACTGTGTGGAGTCTGCACATTCTCCCCGTGTCTGCGTGGGTTTCCTCCGGGTGCTCCGGTTTCCTCCCACAGTCCAAAGATGTGCAGGCCAGGTGAATTGGCCATGCTAAATTGTCCGTAGCGTTAGGAAAGGGGTAGATGTAGGGGTATGGGTGGGTTGCGCTTCGGCGGGGCGGTGTGGACTTGTTGGGCCGAAGGGCCTGTTTCCACACTGTAAGTAATCTAATCTAATCTAAGACCTTTGGGAGGCTCTGAGATTGTGAAAGTCTTCGTATGTTCCTGCCTTCGCCTATATTTACGGAGCAGCATTAATGGTGGAGTTCTGTCTGGCCTGAAACTAGACAGTCATAGGAATGAAGTCTCAAACTACTTTCATTTGAGCTGTTGGAGAAACACAGTTTGCATTTGGTTACGTAGCAAGTAATTGCATTGATAATGTGTCATTAATGTGAGAGAATTCTGGTCTTCACAGAGGCATGAGAAGTCCAAGGCATTGAAGTTGCCTCTGTGTTTCAGAGGAGTCTGCTAGATTGATACCCCAAATGAATGGATTGGATGGGCTGTGCTTGTTTCCACTGGAGTTTAGAAGTTGAGGGGTGACTGGACTGAAATGTATAACATCCTGACTGGTCTTGACAGGTGAACCCTCTTGTGGGTCAGTCCAGAACTAGGGGACAATGCTTTAAAATGAGTAAGTATCCTTTCAGAGATGAGATATAGTATCTTTCTGAAGGTTGTACAACCTTAGAAATCGCTGCATCAAAAAACAGTGGAGACAAGGTCACTGAACCTTTGCAAGACAGAAGTGGATAGAGTTTTGCTAGGCAGGAGAATCAAAGGTTATCTGGGTTGGTTGAGAATGTAGAATTCAAAACAGAAATATCATTCACCATTATTGACAGTCCCTCACAGACAAAGTTGCGTCTCTTCCACACTCGCAGTGAGTCCATAAGTGGCTATACAGACTGATGGAGCTTCTCCAGGCTCTGTTTCACTTGGTGCAGAAGATGGTTGTGGGAAGGGGTGGGTGGGACATTGGTAGCTCTCCTTTCGCTGTTTCCACCTGGCTTCCATGTTTTCCCGACGGCAAGTCTCAAGGTGCTCGATGCCTTCCCAGATGCTTCTCCTCCAATTTGGATGGTCTCGGGCCAGTGATTCTAGTGGGAATACCGCACTTCACCAGTGAGGCTTGAGGGTATACCTGAAGTGCTTCCTTTGTCTACAAGGGGTTCGCCTGCTGTTTCGGAGCTGGGAGTATTTGGTGAGTCTTGTGTTGGCCATATGGACAACATGCCCAGCCCATTGCAGCCAATCAAGGGCGGTCAGTGCCTCGATGCTGGGCCTGTTGGCCTGGTCAAGGATGCTGGTGTTGGTATATCTTGCTTCCTAGATTCACAGGAACATGCACTCAGCAATGACACACACTCATATGTGCATACCAGTATTTTGATCCTTTTTGCAGAGCTACCATTAGTTTACAATGATGGCTTTGCAGTGGAATATTTAATTTAATGTTATGCACTGAGGAAATTATGTTGACTTTTTAAAGGATGGGTGCAATTCCATGGAGTGATATCAGAGAAAGGGCTAATGAAGAGAATTTACAAAATTCCTTTCTGGGGATTATTTGATTATTTTCTCCTCCCCTATTGCTGTGTTGTGGAGATTGATAACTGCAACACTCCTAAACTGGACGCTTCAGAACCTTTCAGGTATGTCAGTCACAGAATGGACCTTACATTGTCGTTGTTTACATATTTATTCTCTGCTGCATACTTTTCCTATGTGGATTCAACCAGTGCCATTGTTGTTGCCAAAGTCAATGGGCAGGAACTTCATCCCTGAGGTGAGTGACAGGAGATGGGCTGTTTCTCGATTTTGGCCCTCCCACCTTGGGAGAAAGCGCTTTTGGAGATGAAGTTCCCACTGTGAGTGAGCAAAGAAATACTGTAGTCAGGCTAGCTGACCCAAGAAAGAGTTGGCAGACAGCCACCGGGGGCTGCTGTGTGCCAAGGGCTGCTATTTAAAAGGCCTGACGGGAAGTTGGAGGACTTTGTTACAGTAATAATGACAAGAGTATGACCATCTAGCCCTCATGCCTCATTCCCCATTACCATTCACACAATCCATATGCCCCATCCATGCAACCAATGGTCCACCACACAGAGCCCCCTCATGGGCCTCCAAACCCCATAGGTTTAGGTGTGCCCCTTGGCCTACACCTTTGGCCCTTCATATTCTTAATGCAATAGAATGCCTCTTCACCCGCCCTACATGGAACATCATGCCAAACCAAGCCACTCCTGCATCCATTCACCCACTGAATTGAACCAATGCCCTCCGTATCATCAATAGAATATTATTAAAATGGTTATATATTTTTGAAAAAGTCGTTCATTCTTTTTCACCTTTTTCTTAAAACAAAGTTTCTTCTATTACAAGCCACGTGCTAGCGAGACAAGGAATAGAGAGAGAGAGAGTAATTGAACACATGGCTACAGGGTAAATGTAGGAGGGAGGGATTCAGATACCTGACAATTGGAACTCACTCTGGGGTAGGTGGGGCCTCTACAAATGGGATGGTCTACACCTGAACCAGAGGGGTATCAGTATCCTAGGGGGGAGATTTGCAAATGCTCTTCGGGATGGTTTAAACTAAATTCAGCAGGGGGATGGGAACCTGAACAGTAGCTCCAGTGTACAGGAGGTTGAGAATAGCGAGGTCATGAATAAGGTTTCAAGGTCACAGGAGTGTACTGGCAGGCAAGAAGGTGGCTTGAAGTGTGTCTACTTCAACGCCAGAAGCATCCGGAGTAAGGTGGGTGAACTTGCAGCATGGGTTGGTACCTGGAACTTCAATGTTGTGGCCATTTCAGAGACATGGATAAAGCAGGGACAGGATTGGTTGTTGCAGGTTCAGGTGTTCAACTTTTTCAGTAAGCTGAAGGAAGGTGGTAAAAGAGGGGGAGGTGTGGTATTGTTAGTCAAGGACAGTATTACAATGGCAGAAAGGACGTTTGATGAGGACTCATCTACTGAGGTTAGAAACAGGAAAGGAGAGGTTACCCTGTTGGGAGTTTTCTATAGGCCTCCAAAAGATTCCAGAGATGTAGAGGAAAGGGTTGCAAAGGTGATTCTGGATAGGAGCGAGAGTGACAAGGTAGTTGTTATGGGGTCTTTAACTTTCCAAATATTGATTGGAAATGCTGTTGTTCAAGTACTTTAGATGGGTCAGTCTTTGTCCAATGTGAGAAGGAGCATTTCCTGACACAGTATGTAGACAGGCCAACAAGAGGAAAAGCCACATTGGATTTGATACTGGGTAATGAACGAGGCCACGTGTTAGATTTGGAGGTAGATGGTGATAGTGACCACAATTTGGTTACATTTACTTGAACTATGGAAAGGGATAGATATATACTGCAAGAGTTATATCCGGGAGAAAGGCAATTATGATGCGATTAGGCAACATTTAGGATGCATAGGATGGGGAAGGAAACCACAGGGGATAGGCACAACTGGAATGTGGGGCTTATTCAAGGAACAGCTACTGTGTGTCCTTGCCAGGCAGGGAGGAAGTGGTCGAGCGAGGGAGCTGTGGTTTACTAAAGAAGTTGAATCTCTTGTCAAGAGGAAGAAGGAGGCTTATGTTCAGATGAGGAGTGAAGGCTCAGCTCGGGTGCTTGAGAGTTACAGGTTAGCCAGGAAGGACCTAAAGAGAGAGCTAAGGAGAGCCAGGAGGGGACATGAGAAGTCTTTGGCAGGTAGGATCTAGGAAAACCCTAAAGCTTTCTACAGGTATGTCAGGAATAAAAGTATGAGTCAAGTAAGATTAGGGCTGATCAAGGACATGAGTGGGAAGATGTGCATGGAGTCTGAAGAGATAGGAAAGGTGCTAGATGAATATTTTTTGTCAGTATTCACACAAGAAAAAGACAATGTTGTCAAAGAGAATACTGAGTTACAGACTATTAGACTAGACAGGATTAAGGTTCATAAGGAAGAGGTGTTAGAAATTTTGGAAAGTGTGAAAATATATATGGCCGGATGGGATTTATCCTGGGATTCTCTGGGATACCAGGGAGGAAATTGCAGAGCCTTTGGCTTTGATCTTCATGTCATCATTGTGTACAGGAATAGTGACAGAAGACTGGAGGATATCAAACGTAATCCCCTTGTTCAAAAAGGGGAGTAGAGACAACCTTGGTAATTATAGACCAGTGACCCTTACTTCGATTGTGGGTAAACTGTTGAAAAGGATTAGAAGACATAGGGTTTCTAATCATCTAGAAAGGAATAATTTGATTGGGGGAGTCATCACAGTTTTGTGAAGGGTTGGTCATGCCTCATAAACCTTATTGAGTTCTTTGAGATGGTGACCAAACAGCTGGATGAGGGTAAAGCGGTTAATGTTGTGTATATGGATTTCAGTAAAGCATTTGATAAGGTTCCCCAAGGTAGGCTTTTGCAGAAAATAGAGGCATGGGATTGATAATGATTTAGCGATTTGGATCAGAAATTGGCTAGCTGGAAGAAGACAGAGGGCGGTGTTTGATGGGAAATGTTCATCCTGGAATTCAGTTACCAGAAGTGTACCACAAGGATCTGTTCTGGGGCCACTGCAGTTTGTCATTTTTATAAATGGCCTGGATGAGGGCGTAGAAGGGTGGGTTAGTAAATTTGCAGATGACACTATGTTCAGTAGAATTGTGGACAGTGCAACAGGATGTTGCAGGTTACAGAGGGACATAGATAAGCTGCAGAGCTGGGCTGAGCAATGGCCAATGGAGTTTCATGAGGAAAAGTGTGAGGTGATTCACTTTGGAAGGAGTAACAGGAATACAGAGTACTGGGCTAATGGTAAGATTCTTGGTGATGTAGATGAGAAGAGAGATCTCAGTGTCCATGTGCATAGATCCCTGAAAGTTGCCACCCAGGTTGATAGGGTTGTTAAGAAGGCATACTGTGTGTTTCGGAACCGTGACATCATGTTGCAGCTGAACAAAACTCTGGTGCGGCAGCATTATAGGAAGGATGTGGAAGAATTGGAAAGGGTACAGAGGAGATTTACCAAAATGTTGGCTGGTATGGAGGGAAGGTCTTATGAGGAAAGGCGAAAGGATTTGAGGCTGTTTTCATAAGCGAGCAGAAGGGACAGTGGTAGAGTGGTTAGCACTGCTGCCTCACAGCACCAGGGACCCAGGTTCGATTCCAGTCCTTGGTGACTGTCTGTTTGGAGTTTGCACATTCTCCCTGTGTCTTCACGGGTTTCCTCCCACAATCCAAAGATGTGCAGATTAGGTGGATTGGCCATGCTAAATTGCCCATAGTGTTCAGGGATGTGTAGGTTAGATGCATTGGTCAGGGGAAAGGGTCTGGGTAGGTTAATCTTCGGAGAGTTGGTGTGGACTTGTTGGGCCAAAGAGACTGTTTCCACACTGTAGGGATTCTAATTCTAAAAGTTAAGACTTAATACAGACATACAAGATGATCTGAGGATTAAATAAGTGAACAATGAGAGCCTTTTTCCTTGGATGGTGATGGCTAGCACAGGAGGACATAGCTTTAAATTGAGGGGTGTTAGATATAGGACAGATGTCAGAAGTAGATTCTTTACTCCGAATAGTAAGGGCGTGGAAAGCCTGTAGTAGACTTGCCAACTTTAAGGGCATTTAACTAATCATTGGATAAACATATGGATGATAATGGAATAGTGTATGTTAGATGGGCTTCAGATTGATTTCACAGGTCGGTGCAACATCGAGGGCCGAAGGGCCTGTACTGCGCTGTAATGTTCAATGTTCTATGTTCTAAGCCAATAAGTATATCAATGATTTAGAAACTTTAGTACCAATAGCAGAAACCACAAGCAATTGAAACCTCTTCAAGCCTCATTCAGTGTTATTGGCTGAGAGCACAAACATCCATTAGACTGTTGAAGCACCTCAGGAAAAGCATTTCTTGATTGATGGCTCTGACCCTTTGATTTCTTCTGTTATTTGCACAATGTTTTTGCACAAGATAAAGTGTTTTATTTAAAAAAGTTTTTTTTAAAGGAAGTGCCAAGTTATGAATGAGTGACTATTTTTTTTCAAACTTTCTGAATAATGTACATTCTGTTGTAACTATAGTCTTCGTTGGTTCTATACAGTTGGAGGATTGGCATGAGGGGTATAAGAGGCCATGGTTAGCAGGTGGAAGATATAGCAGGGATGAGAGGAATAGCATGACATTCTAGGAATGGCAGGATCTTCTAAACTTATCTCTCAACAGGTTTCCTCACCTACATTTGATACTTATTTAATATCTCTGGGGTGCCAAGACTTTGAATGCTTTAAAACTTGGGTCAGCTCCATGAATGGGCAGAGGACTAGGACACGCCTATCCAAGCAATACAATCAGGAAAGCGAATTGTTTGCTTGCGATCTGAACGAGAAGCCAGAAACCCCAAGAATACGACGAGCATTCAACACTGAGTTCCATATCATCTTTTCCATCAGTCCACAAAATCTCCTCAACTCCATGAAAATCCAGCCAAAAATTCCAAAAGTCTCCTCACAGGCCACCAATTGTCCACTTTTCAAAATCTTCAAAATCATCCAAAGCTCTGCCACCCAAGTTCTAACAAGCAACTAGTCCCATTCACCCTTCATCCCTATACTCACTGAACATGATTTTAATATCTTCCTTGTGTTCAAATCCTTCTGTAGCATCATCACTCCCCATCCCTGTAAACTCCTCAATAGTATTCTTGGTCTCATTTGAGCTGCTCAAGTTTGCTGAAGTAAAGAACACAATTTTATTTAAGGACCATCTTATTGAGGCTTCAACTTGCCTCAAGGCTCTTGCCTATTGTTTCATTAGCATATCAAATAGTTAGATTTAATTCTATATACTATGTCCTCCAGCACAGAAACCCTTTGAGATATCTGCTCTCCTCTAAACCTGCTGTTTTGTCCACTTCATTTTCCATTATCCATCCATGGCAGTTGCACCTTCATTTGCTAAGATCTTGCATTCTGAAATTCCATCCCTCAACATCCACACATCTCTCTCCTCCTTTACGATGTCCCTTAAAACTTCCTTCTTCGAGCAAGCTGTGAGTCACTCATCTTAGTAGCTCTGTCTATATTTCTGTACTCCTGTAAAGAACCTTGAGGTGTTTTAGTATGTAAAAGAGGTTATGTAAGTGCAAATTGTGTATATTTACATATTTCTGATCTCTTGCTTGCATGTTTACATAAGGATTATGTGATTTGGTATTTTCTGAGAAATATTATCTTGGAGATTTGCTCATTACCTTGGAGTCTAGTTGCAGCTATTGAAGGAGTTTTATTTGTTTTGGCTTCTACCCTCTGGCTGCTCATCTCAGAGAAGATTAAATACATCAGAGGGATGCCCATGACTGAAGCTTATTAGTGGTCTGTTGGACAGATTATTCTAAATGGAGCAGACAGACATTTTAAAACCCTTACCGATTCCAGTAAAATCTTACTAACTCCTTATTAATAAGAGGTACTTAGGAATTTAAACAACAAACTTTCATTGTTTAATGTTGAAATAAATATGCTGCATTTGACACATTATATTACGTTAAACATAATTGTATTTGAAATCCCTGGTCCAACAAATCATCATTTCATTTCTTCATCTGGCACCCACTGGTATTTGACACCCACAGTTATTTACCTTCATCACAAGTTTGATTGTGAGCCAGAGCATAAAAATGAAAAATCACAACATTTTAATTTCAGTCTCACAAGTCATAACATTATTAACTCTGCTTTCAAGTTATCTTCAAATTGTTTTGAAATGTCTTTACTAGATCTTGATAAAAACTGTACAAAATGGTGGTTGTGCTTAATTTTAATTCCGAACTGTACTTTTCTCCCAGACTTTCTCAATTATAGCACACTGACCTCTGACCTCAGAGATAGAAGGCTGGAGATTCAAAGCTCCTTTGCAGATATTGATGATATAAAATAAATATGTTACCATCTGACACTGTTGTAGCATTCTCAACTCCCACTCGGATGTAACATGCACCGGGGGCTTATGCTTTGAAGAATGGCACAGCGAGTTCCCCAGATAAGCTGACCTATGTTCATCTCTCAACCATGACGTTAGAATTGATTTTCTCCTTACGATCACATGGTTGTGGAAGCTTGCTGTGTGCAATTTGCTAAAGTCTTACAGATATTACAACAGTGTCTATGGGTGGAAGTTTCCCTCTCTGATGCAGTGTGGGTAAGGTGAGAAAGTTGGTAAAATGCATTAGGAAGGAAAAGATCAAAGTCTCAATGTCTAGAGTGATTTTTCTAATTTTCCCTTTAAGCCCACTATTGGATCTCACTATTTAGCATTTACTACTTTATTACATGCATTCGCTTCTCATTAATTGTGCAACTTGCTTTAGTTATTCACCACTCCCAATCCTCTTCCTTTTAAAAACTAAATGGCACAAATTCCCAACATCTAGGCCAGAGTGGGTAGCTGGCAGCTTGTCATGACTATCACCAATTCAGCTCATGTCCCTGAATGTGCCAACGACACCTTACTCCTCAACCCTTCATCCACATAAATCAAAGTTTTCAAACCACCACCTCAGCAGATCATTATACCTGCTCACGGACTGACTCGTATTATCCCTTCAACACTTTATCTTGAAACTGGTGGACATCTACAAAGTGCATGCTCCTGCCAGGTCACTTTGCATGTAAGGAAACATATGTACTTCATGCATCTACATGGATTGGATGTTATGGCTCTGAGCTTACATTCTTTCATGCACTTTGGGCTTATTTAGAGTTTGGCAGATTCTGTCTACTTCAGGTTACCTTCCTAGTGCAGAGGGAGGGACAACAGCTACTCAGAGGGGAAATTTCAACAGTGAACGGGGTGGACATGCTGGTGTATGGCATTGTGCTAGTTCAAAGTCAGACCTGCAGCATTTTATGTGGCAAACACTCTGCATGTGCTTCATAAAATGGTCATGTCTGAAAGTCAAAGGAGAGCAGAGCTTAAATGGCTTCAAGAGGATCCTCAGTCAGCCAGGGAGTATTATTTTGGTCAGTCAAGGGGTCTGATTGCTGTCTAAGGATTAGGCTACAGTCAGTTCTGTAGATCACATGTAAGCATTCTGGGGATTACCGATAGCGCAGTCTGGGTGCTGGACGGGGAGAGCGGATTTCAGTCTGATTAGAGAAGCTCCTGCAGTAAGACAAAGGGAGAGGTTGAGTATAATGAAAGAGCAGTGGGTGCTGTTACGGAGCAGGAGAGGTGGTGAGGTGTCGCCATTGGGTGAGGAAGAAGCTCAGAGGGCAGGAATAGTTAGTACTTTGGGAGGAAGAGGTGGGTAATGTGTTAATGCCAAGAGTTGTAGTTCACGAGTCTTTGTTAGATATCTGTGTGATGGCAGAGTTAGACTGAGTGATAGCACTGGGAGTGTGAGGTAGCAATGAGAAAGCGATGGCATTTATACTTTGCAGAGTTCATTGCTGGGTATCCTGCTTCAGCCGGGCCACAGCACTGACTCCGGTTACTATCTAGATCCAGGGGCTTGCTGAGTCTAATGGCATGGCTTCCTGCAGCAGTGAGCAAGATTGAGGCCTACTTTCCTCTCCACCATGCTGTCCATAGCAACGCCCAATTTCAGTCTGTGAAGCAAGGTGCACACCATCATTACTGGGCCATGTCCGCAGTCATACTGGTTGAACACCACAGTGTGAAGGGCAAATCTTATAACATCTGAAGTAGTGTGCGGCTAGGCTTTTAAAGAAAGTGCCAATGGTGTGAATGCTGCCCAGTCCCAGCAGTGTCAAGTCCTTCCACGTCTCCTGCCATTCCATGGGGAGAGTGCTGAAGAGCATTGGTATACTGTGTAATTAATAAGATGAAGAGTGGGCGATTGTGTGAGAAAGGTTACTTAAGCTGCAATGGACCAGACAGCTGAAGCCTCACTCAACAAACCACTTCAGCTGAGAATGTGACCATTCTACTCTAAACTCCAATGATACTTAACTGGCTGTAAAATGCCTTGAGATAATGTGAGGTTATGAAAAGTCCTACGGAAATTGAAGTCAGTCTACTTTTCTTTCATTGAATAAAGCACGATGAAGTCCCTAATGGTCTCAGTCGGGGGGGGTGTGGAAGGTCCCATGACACTATTTGAAAAAGATAGAGAATGATGGTGGAATGATGGGGAGAGGGTTGGGATCAGGTTTCTAGTATTCACCTAGGCATTCTGGTTATAAATGATGCCTCAGTTAACACACCAAAAATATCTAACTCAAGCTGGAGGTGGTATAGTATTGCAGCGTGTGAGCTCCTGAACACAGGAGCCCAGAACTCATCTGCTCCATCCACTTTTACCTTCTTTCCTTTCTGTGCTTTTTTAAAAAAACTTTAACCTTACTTACCGTCTGTGGAGAGTTTGGATGGGATGAAGGTGTCCAGCGCATTTAAGGGAAGGTTTGTTCCCAGTGGTTGCAATGGCAGAGGGATTCAGGTTTGTGCTCCTGGCAGCGTGAGGTGAGTTTGGGCACAGTGCCCGATGTAGGAGCTGACAGCTTCGGTAGCAGCTGCGTGGCATTGGTCTAGCGCTGTCTCAAGATGGCAGCGTCATTGTTAGTTGAGACAAGATGTCGCCGAAAAATGGCGACATGGTTGTGCAGTGCAACAAAGAGCCTCAGAGCAGGCCATCTGCTTTGTACAGTGATGGTCCCCGTGTCGGGGGTGGAGGAGCCTGGTCCAGGTCCATGGCTGACCACTCGATGTTGAACTTATAACTTTATTTCTTTAGTTTTCCACTTTATACCTAAGATTTTGTACCTCAGTGCCTTTGTCGAGTGAGAATGGCGACTTTGTACACTTTTCACTGTACTCCTGCATCCCTGTACTTGAGTGCACGTGAAATAAAGCTGAATTCTAATTCTAAATTTTCTAATATAGATGCATTTCATTGTTGTTTATGGGACCATACTGGCCCCTTACTGTGAGGTTTAACCAACCCATCAGGTAAAAAGTTATCCATTGACGAAAACCAATTTGGGATGTCCAGAAAATAGTGAAGATATTGTGTGCAAATCTATATGGTTCACTAACACTCTTTGAGGGAAAGAAATTTGCTATCTTTGTCGAGTCTGGCTCCCAGAGCACTGAGACTGATTCTGAACCACCCTTTGAAATAACCTACTAAACCAGTTAGTTCAAGGGCAATTAATTATATCCGCATCCCAAGATTACATGAGAGTTCAGAGAAGGAGTTCAGGCCCTTCTCGATAATGCCCTGACGATTGGACACTGCCACCAAGGGAAAGGACATTGGACTGATTAATTTACACACATGGTCATTTAAGGAATTGGATTAGATTACTAGCAGCAAGTATCTCATCATGTAGTGACAAAGAATTTTGCTGCAATGTTTTTCAAGTTCAGAGTTCAATAAAGTGTTGTGAAATATACATTTGCAGAAATGTAAAGCATGGAGGGACTAGAGAAGCTGAAATTGTTCAGTTCAGAGAGCAAAGGATAAAGGCAGAATTAGCAGGGATGTTCAAAAGTATGATACGGTGCATGTGGATAAATAATTTCCACTGACAGGAACATTGGTCACCTGAAAGACACAGAATTGGCAAATCATTCACAAACAAATTGGGTTTTTTTTTACACTGCAGGTTGTTATGGTTTAGTATACAGTCTTGACAGGGTAGTCAAATCAAACAGCAGCTTTCAAAAGGGGATTGGATAAGTGCTTAACCTGCACATCTTTGGACTGCGAGAGGAAATCCAAACAGACACAGGGAAAATGTGAAAGAAGGAAGATATGGGTTAAGATCAGAGGTAGTTGGAGTATTTGGATAGCTCCTTCAAGAAGACAGCACAAACATGCTGGGCTGGATGGCCTCCTTGTGTGCATCATGGTTCTTGATTCGTGATACATTTACACTATTTGGGGGGCAATGTGTGAGATGTTTCTGTTCCTAACCCCCTTGGTTTAAGTGGTAGGCAGCTTTGAATATGGAGGAAGTAACAGCTTCCTGAAATAATGAACTGTTCACACCCCTGGTGAAGTGTGTTATTCAGTTTTCCTGTTTTTCACTAATGCTGTCAAATCTGTAGGAGTGAAGCAGTTTAGTAGATTAAAAACCTATTTGTAAATAAAATCTCATTCGATGTTCCCATGAAGTGATAATAAGTGCATATCTAAAATATTGCTTTGTCGATATTTCATTTTGAGACAGTGAACTCTAGCCTTTTGAGCATTTCAAACTTCAGTTGTTCACCACTGGCAGCTGTGCCTTCAGTTGTCATGGTCCGAATCTGTACGCAATTCTTAAACCAAGATGTAAAACAGGTTTAACATGACTTATCTACTTTTCAATTGTATAGCTCCAGATATGAGGTCTATCATTCATTAAGCAGTATCCCAATCTTTAATAACTGTCTTTTTATTTATTTGCTTACCATTTTTGTTTAATAATAGGTACAATTAAATGCATCTGAATGAGACATTATTGAGTCGAAGTGTTTCTGCTGAAAGCCTTTGTCACTGTGCATGTATGATTAATATTGATGATGCTCAGCCTGTATTAGGGTGACTAAATCAGAGAAGGGTTACAGCACAGGAGACCATTAAAGCCTGTTACTCCACAGTAGGTCTCTAAGAGCATTTTAACGAGTCCCAGTACCTCCATCCTACCCTGTCCCCATAGCCTTGCACATTTCTTTCCTTCAGGTGTGCAGGCAATTTACCTGTGAAAGCTACAATCGAATCTGGCACCACCACATTCTCAAGGCAGTGGTTCCTAGATCCTAATTATTAGTTGCTTCTGTTTCTTATTACTTCAGATGAATAATTTGGAACAAGTGCTCAACACCTTTGGCACAATTTCAAGATTTCCTCTCAGAGCACATGACCTTAAGGAACAGGAGCAGGACTAAGCCATTCAGCCCAATGAGCCTGGTCTGCATTTCAGTGCAATCATAGCTGATCAAACACTTCAGTTACCCACCTCATCCTCATAACCCTGAATGCCACTGGTAATCAGAAATCTATCGGTCACTACCTTAAACAAACTCAAAGGCTAAGTTTCCACAGCTCTCTGTGCCTAAGATTCATAACCTTCAGAGTGTAAAAAAAGTCCTTATCTCAGTTCCCTCTTGTGTAGAAATTGTATCCACTGCTTCCAGACTCCCTAATCTGCATCTACCTTGTCTGCCTCTTTAAGTATTTTGTAGGCTTCAATGTTATTACTGTTCACTCTTCTCAAGGTAGAGAATACAGACCTAGCTTGCCCAAACTTTCTTCATCGGACTGTTCCTCCATCCAAGGAACATGTCTGGTGAACCTTTATTGGACTCTCCTTATATTAACAATTTCCAGGTAAAATTGCAAACAGTACTCAAGGTCCAGTCTAATCATGATCCTATACAATTCCAGCAAGACTTTGCTACTGCTGTAGTCAAAACCTATTATGATAAAGGCTAACATGCCTTTAGCATTTCTAATAGCTTCTTGCACCTGCATGTCAGCCTTCAGTAACTTATTGACAAAGATGCACTGGTCCGCTACACTTTCCAACCTCTTATCATTTCAAAAACATTTTGCACACATTTTTCCTACCCAATGTTTATCATTTCACATTTTTCTGCGTATATTCCAGTGCCACTCGTTGCTCACTCAGTAAGCCTATTCAAATCCTCCTGAACCAACTTTGCATCTTCTTCACAGCACAAATTACCATTTACCTTTGTACCATAGTCATAGAGTCATAGAGATGTACAGCATGGAAACAGACCCTTCAGTCAAACCCATCCATGCCGACCAGATATCCCAACCCAATCTTGTCCCACCTGCCAGCACCTGGCCTATATCCCTCCAAACCCTTCCTATTCATATACCCATCCAGATGCCTTTTAAATATTGCAATTGTACCAACCTCCACCACTTCTTCTGGCAGCTCATTCCATACACGTACCACCCTCTGTGTGAAAAAGTTGCCCCGTAGGTTTCTTTTATATCTTTCCCCTCTCACCCTAAACCTATGCCCTCTAGTTCTGGACTCCCTGACCCAGGGAAAAGATTTTGTCTATTTATCCTATCCATGCCCCTCATGTTTTAATAAACCTCTATAAGGCTACCCCTCAGTCTCCAACGCTGTAGGGAAAAAAGCCCTAGCCTGTTCAACCTCTCCCTATTAGCTCAAATCCTCCAAGATTGGCAACATCCTTGTAAATCTTTTCTGAACCCTTTCAAGTTTCACAATATCTTTCCAATAGGAAGGAGACCAGAATTGCACGCAATATTCCAACAGTGGTCTACCATCTGTGAAGTTGAAAATGTTACATTTCATCTCCACTTCCAAATACAAATCCAATTTTTCTGCCTGTTAGCCCATTCTTAATCCATATCAGTGCATTACCTCCTATCCCGTGTGCTTTAACTTGTTAACAACTTTCTGATGGAGACTTTATCAAAAGCCTTCTGAAAATTCAAGCAGTATGAGAGTTCCTCATTAAATTCACAGATGATATAAAAATTGGTGAGGTAGTAAGTAGTGAGGAGGACAGCTAGTGTTGAGAAGATTTGTAGCTCAGGTTGAAGTTCTGGATGTAGGTTTGCTCACTGAGCTGGAAAGTTCATTTTCAGATATTTTGTCACCATACTAGGTAACATTTTCAATGCGCCCTCAGATGAAGCACTGGTGGTGTAGCCCGCTTTCTATTTATATAGTTAAAAATCACACAACACCAGGTTATAGTCCAACAGGTTTAATTGGAAGCACCAGCTTTCCGAGCAACACTCCTTCATCAGGTGCTTCTAGGAATTCTCGTATGTTTCTTTGCTTGGCTTGTCCTAGGGTGGATGTGTTGTCGCAGTCAAAGTGGTGTCCTTCCTCATCCATATGTAAGGATACTAGTGAGAGAGGGTCATGTCGTTTTGTGGCCAGTTGATGTTCATGTATCCTGGTGGCTAGTTTTCTGCCTGTTTGTCCAATGTAGTGTTTGTTACAGTTCTTGCAAGGTATTTTGTAAATGACATTAGTTTTGCTTGTTGTCCGTTTAGGGTCTTTCAAGTTTATTAGCTGCTTTTAGTGTGTTGGTGGGGGCTGCCATGATACATGAACATGATACATGAACATCAACTAGCCACAAAAAGACATGACCCTCTCTCACTAGTATCCTCACATATGGATGAGGAAGGACACCACTTCAACTGGGGACAACACATCCATCCTAGGACAAGCCAAACAGAGACACACACGAGAATTCCTAGAAGCATGGCATTCCAACCGGAACTCTATCAACAATCACATTGACTTGGATCCCATTTACCACCCCCTGAGAAAAAGAACAGGAAATGACATTGCCATAAGAAATGACATCACCAACTCAAGGAAACCCAAACACATAAATAGTAAGCAAGCTACACCACCAGTGCTTCATCTGAGGGCTCACTGAAGATGTTGCCTCGTATGGTGATGAAACAGCTGAAAATGAACTTTCCAGCTCAGCAAGCAAACCTACATCCAGAGTGGAGAGGATAGCCTAAGATTACATGAAAATATAGATGGCTGGTCAGATGGGCTGATCAGTGTGTCATGGAATTCAAGCCAGATGAGTGCAAGATGATTTACTTGGCCAGGACAAACAAAGCAAGGGAATATAATGAATGGTAGGATCCTGAGAAGCATTGAAGATCAGATGGACGTTGGTGTGCACGCATATCCGTCCCTTAAGGTAGCATGACAGGTAGATATGGCGATTTAGACAGCATAGGGGATACTTTATTAGCCAAGGTATGCAGTTTAAGAGCAGGGAGGTTAAGCTAGAACTGCATAAAAAATTGGTTAGGCCTCAACTAGAGTACTTTGTGTAGTTCTGGAAACCACTTTATAGGAGGGATTTGGTAGCTCTGGCAAGGGAACAGAGGAGATTTACCAAGGATGGACTCTTGTAGCTATGAAGATTGCTTGGATAGCCTGGGGCTGTTTTCCTTGAAGCAGAGGAGACTGGGGTGGGTGGGGACATGATTGAGATGTATAAAATTATGATGGGTGTTGACAGGGTAGACAGGAAGGAACTTTTCCCTACGGTGGAGGGATCAATGACCGGGGGACATCAATTTAAGGTAAGGGGCAGGAGAGTTAGAGGGAATGTGAAGAAGAATTATTTTTCACTTGGAGGGTGGTATGAATCGGGAGCTCATTGCCTGTAAGGATGGTAGAGGAGAAACCCTCATAAATAATTGAGTTGCACATTTACAATGCCAAGGCAGATAATGCTATGCACCAAGTGCTGTAAAGTGGGATTTGAATAATTAAGTGTTTGCTTTTGACTGACATGGACTTGATGGATCAACGGGCCTTTTTCTGTGTTATAGACCTCCATGATTACATCTACTGACTCCTTATCAATTATGTTAGTTCTAAGATCTTCAAAAACCTCCAAAAGGCTTGTCAAACATGATTTTTCACTCACAAATCCATGCTGTCTATGGCCAATCAGATCGTTATCATCCAAATGTGTATCTTTTATTTCTGGTTCCAGCAGTCTCCTCATCATTTATGTGAGACTAAAAGAATCATAGAATCCCTACAATGTGGAAGTAGGACATCCGACCCATCAAGTGCACACTGACCCTCAGAACAGCATCCCACCCAGGCCCACCCCTCTACCTTATCAACCCACATTTACCATGGCTAATCTACCTAGCCTTACATATCAGTGTACACCATCAGCAATTTAGCATGACGAATTCACTTAACCTGCACATCTTTTTTTTAAAATCACACAACACCATGTTATAGGCAAACAGGTTTAATTGGAAGCACTAGCTTTCGGAGCGCTGCCCCTTCATCAGGTGGTTGTGGAGTACACAATTGTAAGACACAGCATATTTGGACTGCAAGAGGAAACACAAACAGGACAAGGAAGAATGTGCAGACTTCACCTGGACAGTTGTCCAAGGCTGGAATAAAACTTAGGCCCCTGTGCTGTAAGGCAGTAATGCTAACCACTGAACCACCATGCCAGCCTAGCTTAGGGATGTCTGGAGTTCCACATTTTCCCTCTATCCCCCACTTCTTAAATAGTGCAACCTGTTGGATTATAGCCTGACTTTGTCCACCCCAGTCCAAAATTAGCATCTCCACATTCTAAATGGTAGGGTGGCATTTGCGAGAATCTGAACCATTCCAGAATCGATAGAATTTTGGAAAATAATCACCAATGTATCCATTATCTTGATAGCTCCCTCTTTCAGCGCTTTGGAAGTAGAAATTCATTTCCCATAGTATTTTCAACCTCAGTCTCATTAATTTCTTCAACACGACCTTCTTACTAATATTAATTTAATTCCTAATCCTCCTTTGTCACTTAGATTTTGAAACTACAAGTTTTATTGTATCTATCTTCTTCAGGAAAGACAGACATAAATCAATCATTTAGCTTCCCTGTTTTTTCTGTATTCATCATTATAAATTCTCCAAACTCTGCCAGTAATTGACTCACATTTTTCTCAGTCAAACCTTTTTTATGTATCTACAGAAAATGTTACAACCCATGTTTTTGTAGTTTACATTAATAATGTATTCTCCCTTTCTTTATCAGATTTCTCCTTTTCTGTAGCGTAAAATCCTCCCAATCCTAAAGTTTATTAGTATTTCTCGCAACTTTATAGACTTTTTCTTTTAATCTTGTAGAACCTTTAACTTCCATTGTTAGTCATGATTGACTGTTCAATTCTATCAGGCAGGCAAAAGTGAGGACTGCAGATGCTGGAAACCAGAGTTTTGATCAGAGTGGTGCTGGAAAAGCACAGCAGGTCAGGCAGCATCCGAGGAGCAGAAAAATCGACGTTTCAGGCAAAAGCCCTTCATCAGGAATGTTCAGTTCTACCATCTCTAAAGTTTATGACACAAGATGATTATTAATTTGACATTTTTTTAACATTATTTTAGATCTTAAATAGCCCTTTCTCTAGTCAGTTTCTCAACATACTGCTTGAAAAAACAATCTGTAACACACTCCAGAAGCTCTTTCTCCACATCATTAGTGCTCATTAGATTTATCCAGTCCAGATCCAAGACACCCATGAGAGCTATTAGCTACATGCTACATGCTTCTCTAAAGCCCCTTATTCATAAATGCATGGCAACCAATGTACAACTCCTAACAATGTTTGCTGGTGTTTATTTCCACACAAATAGATTTCACATGCTGTTCTTCCAATTTGAAGTCTTCCCTTACTAATGCACTGTTCCCATCCTTTATTACCAGCACAACACCACCTCCCTTTCCTTTTTACCTTTCCTTCCTGACAAACTGTTGAACATCCTTGAATATTCAGTTCCCAGTCTTGGTCACTCTATCACCATGTTTCTGTAATAGCAATTAGATCATACCCCATTTATCTCTCTTCTGTGCCTTTAAATCATCTACCTCATCGTGAATTCCTGCTTTCAGAAAGAATCCCATTATCTTTGCTTATTTGACATTATACTCTATTGTAGGCTCAATTGACGCTCACCTTCATTTTGCTTGCCTCCTAATTTCACTTGCTACTTTCCTACTTCATGTTACTATCTTTACTTGCTACCAATTTGAAATATCCTTCGTGTTCCCATCCCCCTGGCAAGTTAGTTTAAACCATCCCAATAGTACTTGCAAATCTCTCTGGAAGGATCTCAGTCCCAGTCCTGTTATGGTGTAAATTATCCAGCTTGCACAGGCTTCACTCACTCTTGATCCAATACAATTTCCTCAGAAATCCCATGCCCTCCCTCCCTACATCAATTTACCAGCAGTCATTCCTCCAGTACCTAGCATGTGGCCCTGGGAGTTATCCTGAGATTACTGCTCTTGAGGTTCTGTTTTTTAATTTCTTTTCTAATTTCTGAAACTTCTATTCAGGACTCCTTCCTTCTTTCTACCTTTGCTATTGGTACCAAAGTGCATCACAATCTCTGATTAATAATTCTACCCCAGAATGATACTCTGCAGATGCCCTGTGACATTCTTTTCTTGACCCTATCAACAAGGAGGTAACACGCTATTATGGAATCACAATCCCCTGACAGTGGAACCCTCTATCATTAATGCTGCTGTATAAATATTTCTCCCCTCTGTAGAGCTAAGATGCCTATAGGCCATTAATTTAGCAGAGGCTGCACTCCACTGAGGGATCATCACCTTCACTGGTATTGAAAATGGAAAACTGATTGGCAAGCGAGATCAACTCAGGGGACTCATGCCTTTCTGTTTCTCTGAGATTGTCTGGTGGCTATCCAATCTCTCTCTGCCTGTATGCTCTTCAGCTGTGATGTGACCAATACCCTCAACATGGTATCCATGGAGCCCTCAGCCTCACATCTGTTCGAACAGAGAGTCCAACACTACTGAAGCTCCAAAGTCCAAAGTTCAAGCTAATGCAGCAGGTGACATGTCCTGCAGATATGTTTGTCGAAGATGTATCCATGATTTTCCATGTACCGCAGGATGTAGAGTTCGCTTGGGTGGGCTGACTTGCCATAGCTTAACTTGGATAACCTTTTACTACAATTAGAACATACAGCATAATTCACCAGTTTCTCACCAATCAGAATTTCCCCAGCACTAAAGCAAAGGTCAATTATTAGAGGCCTGAAGAAGGTAGAAACAACTTCTTCCCCTCCTTAGAGAATTCGCTTTTCACCAAGTTCCCATTTTACACCCTATCCATCCAAAGCAGCACTCGGTGCAGACAAGGCAGCACTGAGGAAGGTTTCTTTATATGCTTAAAAACAATTAGAATTCCAGCTTCTGACAACCAACTTTAACCTGCCATTCATTAACTGGCTGGGGCTACTCTGTGAGAGCTTATATATATTGTTTTAAGGCTAGGATAAAACTTTTCTTAAAGAGTAATTTTCAATGAATTGCTAGATAAATGAAAGACGAGACTTTAGAAATCGATTCTTAAAACTCTCCCACTCACCAGCTGACACTACTGGTAGCAACAGGAAGCCATTTGACCCATTCAGCAAGTCAATACGATCACGAGTTATTATCTTAACTCCATTTTCTTGCCTGTCCTCCATACCTTTGACTCCTTTTGTCACTAACATCCAAGCCACCCTTGAATATATTCATTGACCCATCCTCTTCTGTTGTCAGGGTAGAGAATTCCAAATACTGACAATATTCTGAGAGGAGAAATTCCTCCTCATTTCTGTCACAAAAGGTTTTATATTTTGAAACTGTGCTCCCTTGTTCTCAATTCACTCAAGAAAGGCAACATCTTTTACCCTGTCAGTGCCCACAGAATTTTATATGTTTAAATATGATCACCTTTTATTCTTCTAAACTGAGGTGAGTACCACATTGGTCTAGCTTGCAGAGACCTTCCTAAAGACAACATCTTCTTTCCAGGAATCAGCCGAGTGAACTGAAGATCTCCCACACTTGAGACTTGAAATTTGATCCACCAGCATTTATTTTACTAAATGTTATATTAAAGGTATGGGAGCAAATTTGTCCTATTTTAGATATTTTTAATCAACCTGTCCAGAGATGTTATGACCCACGTGTGGAACAGGTGGGACCTGAACCCAGATGTGTTGAGGATGTTGCCAGGGTGGGAGGATTTGAGCTATAGTGAGAGATTGAATAGGCTAGGTGTTTACCCTGGTGCATCGGAGGCTGAGGGGTAAACTTCTAGAGGTTTATGAAATCATGAGGGGCATAGGTAGGATAAAATAGACAAAGTCTTTTCCCTGGGGTGTGGGAGTCTAGAACTAGAGGGTTTAGGGTGAGAGAGGAAATATTTAAAAGAAACCTAAGGGGCAACCTTTTCATGCAGAGGGTGGTACTTGTATGGAATGAGCTGCCAGAGGAAGTGGAGGAGGCTGGTACAATTGCAACATTTAAAAGGCATCTGGATGGGTATATGAATAGGAAGGGTTTGGAGGGATATGTGCCGGGTGTTGGCAGGTGGGATAGATTGGGTTGGGATATCTGGTCAGCATGGACGAGTTGGATCGAAGGGTCTGTTTCCATGATCATCTCTATGACTCTAGAGCACCTCATCATCCTATTCTATAATGGTCAATGAATAAATCTTGTCAGCTCCACAATCAAAGCCTGAACCCCAAAGGTCAAGCATTCTAGTCCCATTCTGGAGATGTGGATGTGTGGCTGACAATTCTCCATCAGGACTGAGGGAGTGCTGTATCGTCAGAGGGGCCATCAAATGAGATGTTGACCTGATCCCCAGCTGCCTTTTCCACAGGGGGTAAAAGAATTCTGTAACATTACTTCAAAGAAGAGCAGAGACTTCCTCAATCAGTGTTTATCACTTACAATACTTAAAAATTGAAGATCTCACCATTATCTGGTTAGAATAGAATTGTACCTTGTTGTCACTTGTATTTTTACTAAAAATATGTTGAAAAGTGTTTAAGTCACCATAAACGGATGCCTATATGAATAACAGATATCATGTTTAAAGAAAAAATTAAGGCAAAGTCCATCTTCGTTATTCAATTCATGGCTCATGGGTTCCCAAGGTCAAGGAAAGGACAGAAACCATATTCTCGCTGCAGAAAGCCGACATTGAAGCTGTCGAATCTCAGCATGTTGGAATCCCAAGCTGGACTACCATTCCACCAAAGACACTGGAGAAGGAGACTAACACGCCAGGCCTTTGGAATCCTGGGCCCGTAGACGCTGCAGAAGCTGCTCAAGGAATTCGGGCTGTTGGGATCTTCCTGTGTGCAAAAGCAAAAATACTTTGGATGTTGAAAATCTGAACTTAAAGTAAAACATGCATCTGTGAGAAAAAGCAAGGCTAACATTTCAGGTCCATGACCTATTTTTTCCACATGAAGGCTGCTATTTTTCATATATTACAACAGTAATGATGCCTCAACTGTGAACCTCTTCAGGATATCCTGAGGGAGTGAAAGATGCATTCATATTGTAAGTCTTTCTCTTTTAAGTAATGGTAATACAACAGATCAAAACGTATTTCTGATCAGTGCTAGCTGTAGAATTAAATATTTGAACAAGTCGGTCATGTTGCTGATCAGCTCTATAATTAGAATGGTTGCTCATAAATTCATGAAATGTTATCAAGATGGCAGTTAATTAACCAACTGAAATTCTATAAAATGTGGTTTATTTTTATAAATGTAGTTAATTTGGAATGCAAACTGTTGTTAGCTTTGAGAGACGATGTCACTATTGACTAGTTTTAATTTTCAAGATTTTAGAACACAATTAACACCAATAAAAGCAATTCAATTCACTACAGACTTCAGACTTTGTGTAATTGCAACTTTGGGCCACAAACGTGAAGCATAACAACAACTTGTATCTACATAATGCCTTTAATGTAGTAAACAATGTTAAGGCACTTCACAGGAGCATGATTAAACAAATTTGAACATTGAACCTCATAAGTAGATATTAGGACTGGTGACCAAAATCTTTTGAGGAATGTTTGACAGAGAAACAGTGTCAATGAGGTAGAGAAACCTATGGAAGAAATAGCTGGGCTTAGGGGCTTGACAGCTAAAAGCACAGCCACTAATGGTGCAGTGAAAGAAATTAGGGGTCTCCAGGCAGCAGGATTGGAGAAACTATCTTAGAAAGTAGTGGGACTGAAGTAGGTTAGAGAGATAGGAAGGCCTTGGAGGGAGAGGTGTGAAACTTAATGAGCTCCTGTTGTATGAAATTAGCCCTAGCTCTCCAACAAAACAACCATCTTAATACATGGCAGAATATTAAGAAGCAACATCTTGCTACTTAAACTCAATTCCTTTTTTAAATGCAGCATCCGTTTTCCATAGTTCTGTACCTTTTCAAATGGGCTGTCAAATCAACAGCCCCTTCTGCCCTCTTGTGTGGCCATTAGATTAAATTAGATTCCCTACAGTTCGGAAACAGGCCCCTCGACCCAACAAGTCCACACTGACCCTCCGAACAGTAACCCAGCCAGACCCATTCCCCTACATTTACCCCTGACCATGGGCAATTTAGCATGGCCAATTCACCTAACCTGCACATCTTTGGATTGTGGGAGGAAACCAGAGCACCCGGAGGAAACCCACGCAGACACGGGGAGAATGTGCAAACTCCACACAGACAGTCACCCAAGGTCCCTGACACTGTGAGGCAGCAGTGCTAACCACTGAGCCACTGTGCCACCCTTATTTTGAAGGAGAACTGGAGGCATTCTCTCTGACATGTTGGAGAAATATGAACCCTTCCACCAACATCACTTTCCAAAGCACAGTTGGTCATTCGCTCATTGTTTGTGGGATCTTGCTGCGTTCACATTGACCGCTGGGCTTCTTACATGACAACATCAACACCCTCACCCCCCTCAAAAAGTACTTTGTTGGCTGCAGAGTGCTTTGGGATATTCAGATGTTGTGAAAGTGTTAGAAATACAAACTTTCCGTTTTTAATTTATTCCAAAAGAAGATATTTCTGTAATTAGATGCTAAAATGTATTATTGACATGATGCTTTTTAATTGGTGTAAGTATGTACAGGGTCGTTGGGGGTCAGCAGTCGTTTGTGGAATTATGAACCTCTCAGCCTTTCTGCTGACAGCTGGGTGGGAAGTTACCACAGCATTTCTGAACAGGCAAGGCAATTCCCTCACCTGAAATACTAAACCTATTATTGACACACATTTCTCATTATTAGCTCTTAAGGGAAGTGGGTGGGGAAATGAAGGAAATAAATCGCTTTTATGCATCACCTTTCACAATCACAGGACATTCGAAAGCATTTCACATTTAGTCATTACATACAACAAACTATCCACAGAACAGTGACAGGCCGTTCAGACCAAATGAGTCAAGTCCCACGTAAGACTCCTTCTCGTCTGCTTAATTCCTTAGAAATATAGGAAATAAGAACAGGAAGAGGTCATTCAGGCCGGCACCATCATTCAGTATGATCCTTGGTAACCATCCAAATCAGTTCTCGATTCCCTACAGTCTTTGATCCCTTCAGCCCTAAGAGCTATATCTAGCTCCTATTTGAAAACATTCAATATTTTAGCCTCACCCACTTTCAATGATGGAGAATTCTAAAGACTCACCATTCTCTGGGTGAATAATCTTCCTCCTCATCTCAGTCTTAATGGCCTACCCTGTGTCCTTAAACTCTAACCCATAGTTCTGAACTCCCCAGACATCAGGAACATCCTTCTTGCATTTACTCTGTCTAGTCTTGTTAGAATTTCATAAGTTTCTATGAGATCCCATCTCATTCTTTTAAACACCAGTGAACATAGTCCTAACCGATTCAATTTTTCTTCGTATATCAGTCCTACTATCGCAAGAATCAGTCCTAGTAAACCTTTTGTTACATTTCCTTCAGAGCCAGAACATCCATTTCAGCCTGTCCACCTATCCTTCCATTCCATTTTCCCTGCATGTTATCCAGCTTCTTCTTAAATGTAGTAATACAATCACATCAATGAGTTCCTTTGGTGGTGAGTTCCATGTTTCAATAGTCCCTGGTAAAATGGTTGCTTCTAAAGACCCTATTGGATTTATTAGTGACTATCATATATGGATGGCCCCTCATTTTGATCTCCCCCTTGTCCCCAGAACAAGTGGAGCACCATCTCGATGACTGCCACATAAATTCCTGATGTAACCTCCATCTTCTTGGGAAAAGAGCTTCAGATGGATATAACTTGTCATTTCTGCTATCAGTCCAATACTGTTTTCTTTATACATTCTCCAGTGCGTACCCCACTGCTGGAATATTGTAACATAGTTTTGGGGCCCTTTTAAGGAAAATAAGCTGGCATTGGAGGCAGTCCAGTGGAGGTTCACTGGGGTTGAGTTCACATCTGCAAGGTTTTTCAAAATTTATTCATGGGATGAGGGCATCGCTTGGTAGGCTAGGATTTCGTGCCTATCCCAGAGTCAACCACATTGCTGTGAGTCTGGAGTCAAATGTAGTTTCCTTCCATACAGGGTGCTCGTGTTGGATTTTTTATTCCAAGCAATTGCCATGGTCATTAGTAGATTCTTAATTTCAGATTTTTATTGAATTCAGATTCCACCATCTGCCATGACAGGATTTGAATCTGGGTTTTCAGCACCCAGGTATCTTCTGGATCTGTGGATGAACAGTCCAATGACGAGGCTGTTGCTTATGAGATAAAGTTTGGTAACTTGGGGTTGTATTCATTGGAGTTTAGAAGGTGGGAGATGATCTTATTGGGTAGATGAGGAGAGTTTGTTTCCCACTGTGAGAGAGTCTAGGACCAGAGGACAAAATCTGATATTGAGTTGTCTGTTTAAGACAGTGAAGAGGAGGAATTTCTACTCTCAGAGAGCAAATATGGAATTCCTTACTGCAGAGAGCTATTGAGATTGGGTCATTAAGCATGTCCAAGGCTGAGATAGATTTTTAATCAGTAAGGAAACCAGGCATTGTGGGATAAGGCAGGAAAGTGAAGTTGAGGATTATTAGATCAACCATGCCCATCAACCATGAAGCAGACTTGATGAATTGGAAAGCTTACTTCTGCTGCTCCATCTCACAGCCTTGCAGCCAGAATGCTTATAGTTTTCCAAGTGAGGTCTTTGACATGATTCCTCTGCTTTTTAGTTCCGTCTCCTGAGAGAATTGCTGTCTTAGAGCCGTGCACAAACCTTCTGCTTGATGGTATGAGATTCTCAGCCTTCAAGCGTCTTGGATGCTAGCATTCTTGCACAGACAGAGATGGAATACAAGTACAATTAGTTTCAATCCACTGCCAGATTATTAATGCAAAGAACCTGAATTCAAATCCCACAGTAGTAATTTATAAATCTGAATTGGTTAACAAAAGAAGTTAAAATGAAAAATGAAAACTGGTCACAGCAAAAAGTTGCCATACAGTTGTCAGATTTTTGTATAAACCCAAATGGTTGATGATTAAAGGAAGGAAACCTGCCTTGTTTAATTGTCTAGTTTACAGGTGACTCCAGTACCCCACAACACATTTGATTCTTAACCTGCATGTAGTGATCCATCAAACTGTTATAAGTAGTTACAGGGCCTCCCATGTATATTATGCAACCACACAACATATAAAGCTTTGAGGATATAATTCAGTTTTAAATAAATTCAAGTTTGTCTCTTCTATCCAATTATTCCTAACTGAACTAGTATTAAAACTTATGACAACTTATTTTAGGAAGAGCTAAACTCTAGTTTGATGGCTGACCATCTTAAATGAATAGCAGGTCTAAGAGCAGCATGTCATTTGCAGTTAACTTTATTGTTTTTCTGGCTTGCAATGAAATGAGCGATCTTAGGAAATGTGCCATGCCATTAATATTTCTTGGCTGTTAAATTAATCTCATCAAGTACCAGGTACATGAAGAAAGATATTTTTTAAAGGCTACAATGAGGAAACAAAGCCAGAATAGGCTATCATAACTATGAAATGAAGAATCTCTGAGATAGAGATTGGAAAGTCAAATGTTTTGAACTTTGATGAATCATTGCAGTTTTAAAGTTGAGACTGAGTCTGAAATTAAATGACAAGTTCGAGTAATTTCCAACCACAGACTGTAAACCGGAGTTCATGTGTGACAAGTTTAAAAGGCAATTTCTTTTAATACCAAAGGTTATTGACTATGTGTAATGACATAACCATTCTCAGAAGATACTCTGGAAAGGGAGGTAGAGAGCCAGAGAGCTTGAAGAGAGGAATTCCAGAGCTCAGGCATGTGAAGGTGTGGCCACCAATAGTGGAATGGTAAAAGTGAGGAATGTGCAAGAGGCAAATATTGAAGGAGTATAGAGTTCTTACAGGATAGAGGCCATGAAGGGATTTGACTACAAGGTTTTTCTTTCCCTACTATTCTTGTGTGAGATATGGTTTCACCAGCAAAGCCAGCATTTATTACCCACTGCCAGTTGTCTTAAACAGAATGACTTGCTGAGCCATTTCATAGGGCAGCTAAGAATAAACCACGTTGCCGTTGTCTGGAGTAGCATGCAGGGAGAAGGAAGGCAGATTGTCTTCTCTAAAGGAAATTAGTGGACCTGAAAGTGTTTTTTTTAAAGTGACTGTTTATTGCATGCTTACATTAGACAAGCTTTTATTTCCAGATTTTATTGAATTTGATTTTCGCCATCTGCCATGGTGGGATTTGAACCTCCCTTTGCACGACGTTAGCCTGGGGCTCTATATTACTAGGGAAGTGACAATACACCTGACAAGTGACAACAATGTGCCACCACTACCTCTGAGAACTTTTAAATGAAAAGCGTTGCTAGACTGGGAGCTAGTATGGGTCGGTGGGTACAGGGATTAATGAAACCGGGAGGAACGAGGTCATAGGCAGGAGAGTTTTGAATGAGCTGACCTTTACAGAGGTTGGAGGCAGACAAATTAGAAATGATAATATTTGGAATGTGCTGCCTGCAAGGTGGTAGCATCTGAGTCGCCAGCAAACTTCCAGTCGAAAATCGAATAAATACTTGACAGACAAAAAAAATTGCAGGAATATCAGGAAAGAGCAAGGGGGCTAGGGACTAATTAGGTAGCTCTTAGAAGTGCCAGCACAGTTAAGACAGACTGAGTGGCCTCCTCCTGCACTATAATCTATATGGGGAAAACACACACTCCCCATTTTGTGGAAATAAATTATATTTAGCAAACATTCATCACTAGACATAGTGACAAGTTGGTGAGACATTTAAAAAAGATAAATCATGTAAAGGCTATTTGTGGACCAGTGTTAACACTTAAACTGATATCGAAATGAGAAAGTTACTCATCTTGCAGTAATTCATTCTTATTTGATTACCTTAACTACGACAAATGATTTAAGCAACCTCCCTTGAAATTAAATATATTATTGGACAGTAATTTCCTTGTACGAGATAATGTCAAAAATAGTCTTCATTATTAATGATGAATAAAATATTCAGTATGCTGCTTGTCTTCTGCCACCCTGTGGCAATTTCGAGTTCACCCTATTTGTTATAGAAATTCAGAAGAGATTGAGAAAGGTTTTGTGAAATTGCATGCTGATTATGCTAGTGATATCAGATTTTTTTGGATTATGGTTGTGTAACAAATTTAAGCAATGAGGAAATGTTGAACAGGTTAGGGTTTTGTTTCTCAGATCAGAGAGGTCTGAGGTGGGGCCTGGTGTGGTCTTTAAGATTATGAAAGGCTTTGTGAGGTCGATGGAGATCTTTTTCTCTTGTAGAGGAAAGGGAATTAGGGGCCATAAATACAATATAGTCATAGTCATAGAAATGTACAGCACAGAAATAGACCCTTCAGTCCAACTTGTCCATACCAAGCAGGTATCCCAAACTAAACTAGTTCCATTTGCCAGCACTTGTCTCATATCCCTCTAAACCCTTCCTATTCATATACTCATCCAGATGCCTTTTAAATGTTGCAATTGTACCAGCCTCCACCACTTCCTCTGGCAGCTCATTCCATATACGTACCACCCTCTGTGTGAATATAGTGACTAAAAAAATCCAATAGGGCTTTCAGGAGAAAGTTCATTATCCAGAGAGTGGTGAGAATATGAGCCTTGCTAAGATGGGGAGTGGTTGACATGAAAATCATACTTCGATTTAAGAGGAGGCCAGGTACGAACATAAGAGATAAAGCAGAAGGAAATGTTAGACAAAAACAAAGAACTGGAAATCTGAAACAAAACCAGAAATTGCTGGTGAAACTCGACAGGTCTGACAGCATCTGTGAAGAGAAAGCAGAGTTAATGTTTTGGGTGCAATGATCCTTCTTCAGAAGAAGGATATATTATTGGATCGAGATGAAAAGGAGTGTGAGGCAGTTGGTGTAAAGCATAACTACTAAGATAGATCAGTTAACATAGTGGCCAGGTTTTGTAATCCATGGAAAAAATAAACAAGTTTGCCCAATTACAGATATAACAAAATCTGATGTTCTTGATGAAACTTTGATGAGAAGGTGTGGTTCTGCACTGGAAATGAAGGGTGGGCAGGTCCCACAACAGATGGGGGAGCTGCTCACCTGCGAACAGAACCCCTTGAAGATTTATTTACATGGATAAGAGGGACAGGATTTTGAGCTCCCTTCAAATCCAAACTGGAGACAGGCAGGAGCTAAAAATATTCTCACTGGTAAGCTTATTGATTCCCTGTCTAATCCCAACTCAGGGATGTTTTTGCAGAGCTTGGCTTACGGTAGGGAGAGGATGGGGGCAGGAATACCCACCGGGATATGAATTACTAAGAGGCAAGTTAAAGACGGATGTTTACACAGGTGGCAATGGCCGACTTTTAAACATTCCTTCTTTTGTGGGATGTGTGTGTAACTGGCAAAGCCAGCATCTGTTGCCTATGTCAAATTGCGATACAGTGGCTCCGTGGTTAACACTGCTGCCTCACAGCACCAGGGACCTGGGTTCAATTCCAGCCTCGGGCAACTGTCTGGGTTTCCTCAGGGTGTTACAGTTTTCTCCCACAATCCAAAGATTTGCACGTTAGCTGGACTGGTCATGCTAAATTGCCCTGTAGTGTCCAGGGATGTGTGGGCTAGGTGAATAAGCGACGGGAAATGTACGGTTAGAGGGATGGGGAGGGGTGGGGGGGTTTATGTATGGATGGGATGCTTTTCAGAAGGTCGGTGTGGACTCGATGGGCCGAATGGCCTGCTTCCACATTGTAAGGATTCTATGAATAGAGTGGCTTATTTGGCAATTCAGCTGTTACTAGGGGACACAGCTTTAAATTAAGGGGTGGTAGGTATAGGACAGATGTAAGGGGTAGATTTTTTACTCAGCGGGTTGTGAGTTCATGGAATGCCCTGCCAGTATCAGTGGTGGACTCTCCCTCTTTATGGTCATTTAAGCGGGCATTGGACAAGCATATGGAGGTTATTGGGCTAGTGTAGGTTAGGTAGGCTTCGTTCGGCGCAACATCGAGGGCCGAAGGGCCTGTACTGCGCTGTATTTTTCTATGTTCTATGTTCTATGTTCTAATTCAGAATGACCCACTTTGTATGGATCTGGTCAGATCAGATGAGGATGGCAGATTTCCTTCCCGAAGGGCATTAGTGAACCAGATGGGTATTTACAAATCACAGTTGATAGCTGTCATAGTCATCAATACTGAGACAAGCATTATTCCAGATCTTTAGTTGGGATTTGAGCCCATGTCCTTGAATTATCAGTCCAGGCACATTAACATCATTGTCTCACTTGTGAGTATAGCTGCATGGAGATACGTCCTCAATGACAGATCAGTGGGTTATTGCTAGAGGCTTTCCCTGCCTGTCTGGGTGTGAAAGTAGACACAGCTTGCTCTAGCTGAATAGGTAATTCATTTCCCTCAGCAGTGACCTGATGTCAAGATTCATTGCTTAATTAGCTTTAATGTTGGAGAGATGGTACTCCCATTTTGAGACATCTTCTCTCTGACTGAATTTCTACTTCAGTCTACTGCTTCTTTCGAATAGGAAGGCCTCTGAATGGCCGTGGATCTTTGAACCAACCAACTGTCTTTTATTGGTTGGCAGACTGTCACCATAAAGGCAGGGTGTGGGTGGGGGAGGGGGTGTGGAGGTGGAGGTGCAGGGAACTCTCATGGCAAGTTACAAATAATAAGTATTTATCTCCTGGGGACATGTTCAGAACCTATTAATTTTCCCAACGTCTGTCTCCCATACCAGAAGAACACCAGATTTGGGTATGGCCCCAGTCAATGCATAAGCATTCTGCCATATTGATCACTTCAGTATCTGATTTATTCCTACAGAGTGACTCTCATGTATACCTTCTTGTCCCACATTGTCTAATTCTTAAAGCACGTCACCAAAAAACAGCATAAAATCTCGGAAAGAGAATACAAACGTTTTACAGCCTCAAATGCCAGCAGCATCATGTCCAATCAACATGACCTCTTTTAATCTCCTGAGGGCACTGGCCATTAAGATTCCCTGATCCTCAAAAGACATTGAACAAGCGTCCATACCCTGCCATAGGTCACTGAGCAGTGGTCTCACTTTGAAGTCACATAGTGGAGAGTTCAAGTCTGAATCCAGACTGCTGAGTATGCACACGAAAAAAAGTCTGGCTGATTCCTTGGAGTAGCATTTAGGGAGTGCTGCACTGCTACTGTGTTGAAGTTATTTCTCTCTAAGTCAACATCAGAAATAGATTAGCTTTTCATTATTGGATAACTGTTTGTGGCAGTTTGCCATGTACAAATTAGCTACTGTGCATCCTGAATTACATTTGTAACTACATTCCAAAAATAATTCAATGACTGTAAAACACTTTGGGAGGATGTGAAAGGTGTTAAATAAATGCAAGTTTTTATTTCTCTCCTATATGCCTAAAATCTTTAAATGAATCTTGCCCAAGCACAATTCAAATCTTACAAAATAAAATCAGTTTGTCCCATGGAGTATTTAATATTTCTAAGCCTCCTCCTGTAAATTGGATCAAAGGGTCTGTTTCCATGCTGTATAGCTCTCTGACATAAGATAACCCATGTCAGTTTAACTAAGCAGTTGCAGACAACTATTTGAGAAAAGTTCTCAGAACATATTTCATCCACTGGACATGATATTGCCTTTTATTTTACATGTGGTGGCAGGCATGTTAGTTGGTAACTAATATACCACCCCCCACTACATGGTAACCCACCGTATTGATACAATAACATTAACAGCTGACAAGCAGAGCATTGGTGAGTTTTTCAGCTATCAAAGACCCTACTGCTGCTATCCCAACTTGCTAGATCAGTTCTGCGTCCTAAGGTCCGCCAGTCGATACCTACTCCTTGGGTCGGTAGGTAATTTTGATACATTTCTCTCATAGGGTGGAGGTTGCAGGCAGAAAAGCATCGAGGTGTGGAGTTGAGACCACTTTCCAAACCCAACAGGCAGATTACCCTGATTTCCCAGTCAGGAAACTAGTCAAATTTCTCTCTACTCGGAAGGCAGATGGTCCGGTAGTAGTAGCCATTAACTTATCCCCTTAAGGGTTTTAATTAGTGGCTGACCAAGACATCTATGAATTTTCTCAACCACTACTTAATTGGTGAGCTATCACTCTGGGGTCAGCTTGCCCAATTATTTCCCTGCTTGCCGCCTCTAGACAGAGAATACCTGTGCCCATGGTTTTTGAGCGATCTGCTGCTATGCAAGTATTTGATATTTAATTCACTATCCCTTCCAAGCCACTGCTGCCTGGATTCCCAATGTTTATGGTGCTGCCAAGAGGTGCTTCAAGAATCTGACAAAGATCACGCCTGCTCTTCTACAGGGGAACATCCCTGAGCAGCTGAGTTGCTGTGCGTTTTGACAAATGTCACCATTGCAAAATGCCAGCTGGCAGAGAACTTCTGGTGCCTGTCAGAACATGAAAGGGACAATTATCAAGTTCTTCTGACCTAATTGATAGCTCTCATGCAAACAAAAATGAGAATTCAAGAAGATTTTCAATGATGAATGCTAACTCTTCAGAAAATAGACAGGCACAAAGTCCAAGATCAAACATTTTGGTTTTAGCACTTACTCAGTTTCAGACTGAGTGAAATTTCCACATTTTTAAAAAAATGTATTCTATCATGGGATGTGGGTATCACTGGCAAGGCCAATATTTATTTCCCCCTCTAATTGCCCTTGAGAAAGTAGTGGTAACCTGCCTTCTTGAACAACTGCCGTCTTTTGGGTGTAGGGACACACCATGCTGTTTGGAAGTGTTCCAGGATTTTGACATGAAGATAGTGAAGGAATGGGTCATAATGCCCCAAATAAGGATGGTGAGAGGTTTGGAGGGGAACTCGCCATTCACTGGTGTTCCCACGTATCAGCTGCTCCTGTAGTTTGCACTGCAAGTGCTGGTGAAGGCAGCTTGACAGATTTCTGTGGTGCATCTTATAGATGTTGCCACTCTGCATTGGTAATGTTTAAGGTGATGGACAGGGTGCCAAATAAGTAGGCTGCTTTGTCCTGAATGATGTCAAACTTCTTGAGCATTATGGGAGTGGCACTCATCCAGGTAATTTCGGAGTACTCCATCACATGCCTGCCTTATGCCTTGCAGATGGTACTTTGAAGACTCAGGAGCTAGGTTACCTGCCGCAGTATTCCTAGCCTCTGACCTGCTCTTCTAGTCACTGTGTCTAGTTCAGTCTGGTAACCCCCTGATTCAGCACTTACATCAGTTACAATTCCTTTGATTGCTCCAAATGTTACTTGGATAACTGTGGTAATTCTAGAGTTAATACATGCAAATAAGTGCTAAGCCACACGGGGATGTATGTATTTACAGACTAAAACCAATTCAAGCTCTCCCAGCAGTTTCGGTAACTCTAGATAACCTTGGGCAGACCTCAAGCTGCGATGATAACGTAACATTGAATATCAATAGGGATGGTTAGGTTCTCTCAAGTTATAAAGATGGTCATTTGGTGTGGCATTAATACTACTGGCCATGATAATAGCCATGTTTCTTTATATATTAAAAATATGTTATTTTTAATTGGAAGGCAGTACAATGGTGAGAGAGAGAGAGACACTTGCATTTACATGTCACATTTAATATACAGTTTTTAAAAAACAAGGTTCTAGATGTTCAACAGAAGAGCTTTGTACAATTAAAATGGACACTGAATCATATGGGGAGATACCAGGACAAGCAGTCAAGAATTTTCAAAGAAGCAGGATTGAAGGAGCATCATAAAGAAGGAGAGAGGGAGGGAGGTGTGGGCAAGGAATTCCAGGACTAACCACATTGGCAACTGAAGCCTGGGTGATTGGTGATGGAAATCAGGAACAAACAAGAGCCCAAAAAGAGAGGAATCCAGAGATCTGAGAGGGTTGTAGAGCAGATGAGATTAGAAAGCTACTTATTAGGCACAGAGATAATAAATGAGTGTGAGACATTCATGCTCCAGAACACTGAACATTATTTTTTAGACTGAAATAATCAAACTGAGAGGAAAACTTCAAATTGACGTTTATATGCATATTTAACTGTTTTCTCATTCCCTTAAGGCAACTCACCATATCTTTATCCGTTATGAATTTTAATGGCAAGAATAATAATTGAATTATAAAGATGAGTACGAGTGACTAATTGTTATAGATAAAACAAAATAAACTGAAATTCAGAATGGTGTTGCCTGTGGGTTGTGTTTGAGATGTTTGTCAAATAAGGGATAGTATTTTAGGAAAGCTTACCTTTCTGTTCTATTTGAGAGGTCTGTCAGTGCCACTATGGCAACATTTCAGATTTAAAATTCACCTTCTTTATTTTCAAATCCATTTACTGCTTCTCCACCCCCTTGCACCTCTGGGCTCAGTTTCCATTGCTCCACCCTTGGAGACTGTAATAGCAGCTGCTGAGGCAGTAAGCTCTGGAACACATTCCTTAAATCTCTCCGCCTCTCTATATCTTTTTCCACCTTTAAGACACTCCTTAAAACTTGCAAATTTAACAAAGCTTTTGGTCACCTGTTCTTATATCATTTCATGTAACTGTGTCACACTTTGACTGGTAATGCTCCTGTGAAGTAGCTTGGGACAATTTACCACAGTTGAATTGCTTTTTAATGCCAGTTATTGTTGTAATAAGGACATGGTTAAGGGCTTTAGCAGCAGGTGAGCTTGAGCTAGGGCTGAATCGAACAACGTTAAGTGTGCGATAAGCAAAGCAATCCTATGCTTGAATAAAAGTGCCAATGTAGTAACCAAGGCTAAGCCTGTCCAACTGATGGGAGGGTCAGGAATCTGATGACATAGATTTAAGACAATTAGCAAAAGAGCCAAATGGGAGAGAGGACTGATACTTTCCATCCCAGGCAGTGAACTGTCGTGACCTGGAATACCTTGCCTCAAAGTTAGGTGGCGGCAGATTCAGTAGTAACTTTTAGAAGCTACTGCTGGTAGGCATGAGGGCAACAAATGCCAACCTTGCCAGCATTATCCACATTTCATGAAGGAATAAAGGAGAAACAAGCTCCTCCTGCCAGGATATCTGGTGCCATGGTGTGACATTTGTCTGCCTTGCACTATCCTCCCACATCCAGTGTAGCTTGTCTGCAGCCACTCCATGTCATCCTACTTTGCTTAGTATGACCAGCCCCCACCTCCCTTTTCTGATGCCCTCCAGTTTGTCGTTTCTGCACCTTTACAAATGGCCCAAACGATACTCTCTTTCCAGGAAGTCCCTTTCTGAATTCTTACTCTGTGGCATCGTGGAGTGCCTCCTCCATCATCTTCTGTGAGCCTTATCATCCACATTCCACAGGCTTCGGTTTTCTTATACAATCTTTAGTTACTTTCCAAAGGGAACTCGCTTTCAGAAGGAAAGTGGGATAACTACTTAAAGTGGAAACATGTGCAGATACATTCTAGGGAGAGAAGGGGTGGGAGAACATGGAGCAAAGTGAAGTGAGACTGGTGTTGGAGAGCTCTTTCAAATAGCTGAAACCAGGAGGCAAAATGGCAACCTTCTGATTTGACGTTTATATACTCTTCTTCATTATTTAGAATAGTATCTATACATATGTGTATAATATATAGTAGTGTGCATATGTGTGTGTATATATATATATATATACATATATATATGAGAAGTTGGCCAAATTGTGGCTGCAGTGGGATAAAGAAATAACCATTAAGCCAGGAAGATGAGAACCAAGGGGCCTATATGTTGATATTGTGCACCAGAACAGTTTACCAGGAAGGAATACAATCAAAACGTCTCTCCTTCTCTAACACAGCATCAAGACCTTGAGCTCTGCACCTTTTCAGGTGATCAGAAGAGTAATCATCACTTGCTGGGCTGGAGGGTGAGTGGAACATGTACCAGGCTGTGACAAATCTGTTACCTGATGGAAAGGAGCTAAATCCATTTCTCCAAATCTTTTCGAGCTTGCAGCTACCGCCAGGATCAGATGGGCGATTTGTGTGGAGCAGCTGTCATTGGATAATGCCAGCAAATAATAACAACAGCGCACAAAACTGTTCTGCAGTGCCGTGCCTTGTAAAGTTAGCAGTCAGGTTGGAAATTGTATCAGGTACATGTTGCAGTGAGCTGTGCTGAAAGGCAGAGGGTTTAAAGGAAATTGAGGGAGAATTACACCAGCACACTGATTTACAAAAAACAATGCTGGACAAGGCTATTGTAACTGCTGTGAAGGGAAGCATGGAAGTCTGTGATTTTTTTTCATCAAAACTGGGAAAAGTTTGCGATGTAATAGCTTCTGAGAATGGGATGGCTGGGGTAAGGACAAAAGAAAAGTCTGTGACAGGGTGGAAGACAGGGGCGATTAAATGACAGAAGTAATTAGTATTCCAACGCCAGAGGGAGATGAGGCAAGAAAGGAAACAAGGAAACAAAAGGTGTGCCGTGAGCTGGTCTGTGCTGGCTGGAAGCCACAAATGAAATAAACAAGCAGAAGGGAAAACGGAGTATAGATTATGATCTGAAATTGCTCAACTCAGAATTGAATGCGGAAGTCTGTAGAGTGCCTTATTGAAAGCTGAGCTTCACTGTCAGAATGCAACAGGCTGAAGATAGAGATGTCTATGAAACAGCAAGGTGGAGAATAAAATGACAGGCCACTGGAATCATGCTTGTGAATAGAGACGTTCTGCAAAGCACTGAAATTATGTTGTGTGGTGCAGGTAGCAAAGCTGTTGTACATATGACTAAAATTTCTCTATTGACTTTTTTGATGAAGGGAGGTTTCCTGTTTAGGTTAAAGTGGCTAATTCCATCATTTTAAAAAAGTCATTCAAGATACTCAACACCCTCCTGGACACCCTTCCTGAAGAAGGGCTCACGTCCGAAACGTCGATTCTCCTGCTCCTTGGATGCTGCCTGACCTGCTGCGCTTTTCCAGCAACACATTATCAACCCTCCTGGACAAAGCAGCCTGCTTGACTGGCAAAGACAAAGGAATTTGAGGAACTTGTGTTAATGCACTTGTGAATAATATGAAATAGCATAATTCCAGCTGAACACTTCTCCTCATATCAATATCTTTTTCCCCATTTCTCTTCCATTGGTAATGTTTGAATATCTTGCTTGGATGAACATTTACTTTTTGTGTAAATATGTATTACTGTACAGGATGGAAGTGTTTTACCCAGCAGGGATTTTTGGTGGCAGTGAAAATGCTGACTGCCGAAAGTACTTGTTGAGGAGGAACAAAAAATGATTGGATCTTACGTATTGTCCATAATGAAGATTAGACAATTTCTGCTCTGTATGTTTTGGTATCATTGGCCAGAATCTCTACTGCAGAAAAAGGATGATTTTACTCGATTATTTTAAATTGGGGTGGAAGTGGGACAGGGGACTTTAGGCTGATTATTTTCTTAATACTTTAACCCTGGTGTCATATTTTACCCTCATTGAGCTCCCAAACACTAAACTTGTGACATGACTGAATTTACCTCTTCCCTCTTCATTATCATTGCTCACCCTACCCCGGCTGAACTCATCCATTGCTGAAACCATATGCCTTTGTTACCTCTAAATTTTGTTACAGTGTGTCCTCTGACAAAGTTGTGGTTATGTTCCTTAAAATCACAGATCAGTATAATAATTTTTAAGCGAATCATATTTTCCTATTAAATCAATTGAAATGTTCTAGTCGGGTACAATATAACATTCATCCTGAGAAAAGCATTGTTAAAACTTAATACCTGTAAATTGAAATACCTTACATTGCTAAATTCCGATGCTGGAAAATTGAATCTTTATTTTATATTTTCCAGTTTATTTGATTACATAAGAAATATGGTAACTTTTGAATTAACGTGCCTCCTGCTCACCCAGCTGGTCCATGCTGCCCACTCAGCTAGTTCAAAGTGCCCACATTTAGCCCATATCTCATCATTGGACAAGCATATGCAATTGCAACATTTAAAAGGCATCTGGATGGGTATGTGAATAGGAAGGGTTTGAAGGGATATGGGCCAGGTGCTGGCAGGTGGGACTAGTTTGGAATGGGATATCTGGTCGGCATGGACGAGTTGGACTGAAGGGTTTGTGTCTGTGCTGTACATCTCTATGACTCTTCCGGATGCTCCTGGCGTTGAAGTAGATACACTTCAAACCATCTTCCTGCTTGCTGGTGAACTCTTGTGAAGTTGAAAACTCACTTCTGACTTCACTCCTGAAGAGCATTAGTAAGTTCCCCCCCTCCACCCCCCCCCCCACCCCCCCCAAGATATTGGTAGATCATCCTGTTTGTAGTAGTCCCACCTACCTCAGAATGAGCCCCAATTATCCAGGTACCTGTATACAAAACCCTCCCTCCTGCACCATCTCTGTAACTATGTCTTCAACTCCTCTCTCTCCGTACTCCTCACCTTGCTAGCACGTGGTATAGACCACAAACCAGAGTTAACAACTCTGTTTGTTCTAGCACTAAACTTCCACCCTAGCTCCCTGAATTTCTGCCTTATTTTCTTACCCATGTCGTTGGTGCCTACGTGGACCGCAACTTGGGGCTGCTCCCCCTCCCCCTCAAGGATCCCAAAAATACAATCCGAGACATCACGAACCCTGGCACCTGGGAGGCAACACAGCAACCGTGAGTGTCTCTCATTCCTACAGAACCTCCTATCTGTCCCCCTAACTATGGAGTCCCCCATGACTAATGCTCTACTCATCTCCCCCCTGCCCTTCTGAGCAACAGGGACAAACCCTATACCAGAGACCTGTACCCCATGGCTTACCCAGTAAGTTATCCCTCCCAACAGTATCCAAAACAGTATATTTGTATTGAGGGGAACAGCCACAGGGGTTCCCTGCACCACCTGCCGGTTCCCTTTCCATCCCCTAACTGTAACCCATTTGCCTCTTTCTTGCATCTGAGGTGTGACTACTTCCCTGTAACCCCTTTCAATAACAGCGTCCGCCTTCTGAATGATCCGAAGTTCATCCAGCTCCAACTCCAATTCCCTATCGCGGTTTTCGAGGAGCTGGAATTGGGTGCACTTCCCGCAGAGGAAATCAGCAGGGACACTAGTGGTGACCCTTACCTCCCACATTCTGCAGGAGGAGCATTCAACTGCCCGAACCTCCATTCCCACTATTCTAAATTCCCAAAGAGATTGTAGAAAAATAAAGAATAAAAATAAACTAATTACCTTATCAATCCAGCACATAGAACCTTTTTATTTTGGTTAGAAGAGGAGGATGGGAGTTTTCCAAGTAGTGTTTCAGGTAATGCAACCACCCAAATATATTACTTCACTCACTGAGTAGTCCTGTGTCCGTTCCTGCTCAGCGTGCGCTCCACGGTATTCATGAGGTAAGGTTTTAAATCAGTGACTCACCTTGCTGTCAGTCCCCTGGTCAATGCTCCTGCTCTTTGTGCTGATGAAACAATTTTTTTTTTAAATGCTTAATAAGTCACCCCTCATTCTCCTATGTTCCAAGGAATTAAGTCCCATCTTGGCCAATCTCTCCATATAACTTCGGCCTGCTAATCCTTGCACATCCTCGTAAATCTTCTTGGCAATCTTTTCAGTTTAACCAGTCTTTCCTATAACAGGATAACCAAAACTGTACACAATACTCTAATTGCAACCTCACCAATGACTTATACAACTGTAACATTACGTCCCAACTCCTATGTGCAGTGTCTCAACCAATGAAGGCCAGCATGCTAAATGCCTTCTTCACCCTGTCTACGGGTGACGCTGCTTCCAACAAACTATATACTTGTACTCCTGGGCCCATCCATTGAAGAGAATATGCCACTTGCAAGTCAGAGCTGCACCTCCTGTCTCTTATCTCCAGAGACCACGGTCGCAGCAAGGAGTCATGAGAAGAATGTGGAAAGTGGGACAATCAGGGAACAAGGGCTTCAGAGTGAACGGGTGAGTCATAGACTGGAAGAAGCCATAGAGTGGAATGCTCAAAGCAAAAGGGTTGGCTAGGAAGCAGCAGAGCTTGCCCCAGCATGATGCCAGTTGGAATAGACCAGGGAGCAATGATGTTAAAACGAAAGTCACAACATTAAACAAGGATAAAGACTTCATGAATTAGGATAAAGGCTTCAGAACAAACCAGCATTCAAGTGAAGCAAAATCAAGGGCGGAGTGAGGAGGCAACACTAAAACAAAACTTACTGTACTCTAATGCATTCCTTCTGGTGCCCTAGATCCCTACTTCTGTAAATCTGAGGTTATCCAATATTCTGTTGGTCATGTCTTGACTTGCACCAAGTTCACACATCATCATGGTGTTCACTGCAATATCTCGTATGAGCCGATTGAGTACTCCTGATCCTAACCACTGCACCATTGGTGTCCATGCTTTCAGTCACCTTGCATGCAGCAAAGTAACCCATGATGCTTCATTGGAACATAATCCAACAAAAATTGACATTGAACCACATGAGGAATAATTCAAATAGGTGGCCAAAACCATAGCAAAGGAGGTGGGCTTTAAGTTGCTCCTTTAATGAGAAAAACGAGGTAGAGAGTGGAAAGATTTCGGGAGAAAATTCCAGACCTTGAAACCCAGGCAGCTGAAGGCATGACCACCAAAATCTGGGGCTGCAGGTGAGAGCAGAATTGGAGGAGTCCAAACATCCTGTGTAGGTTTGGAGAAGATTACAGGAATGGAAGCAGTGAGACCATGGGGAGTAAATTGTTTACAAAATGAGAATTTTAAGATCAAAAGACTTCAGAACCAGCAGCCAGTGAAGTTAAATAAGGGCAGAAGTAATGAGTGGTTGGGACTTGAGAATACGCTGTAGGTAATTGGTAGCTCAGGTGCACAAACGTTGTAAGATTGCACCATGCTCTCTATTTCCCCTGTATTTCTTGACAGCATAAGCTCTCCTTGGCAAGTCAAATAGGTGTTTTTTGTTGCCTGCTCTGAAATGATATTTTATTTGGAATGATTGCAAGCATTGGTATTGTTCAGGGTTAGTCCCTTTTGGCTATGTCATCCTGCAGAGTTGTTTGGAAATCTGAATCAAGTTTACCCACTGTTTTGTATAATTTTGCCAGTCCTTCACATATTGGCATTTCTTTTGATGTGTTTATGTTACAATTGCCAACAACTGTGTGTGAAAAGGGAATGTGCTTTGCTTTCATCTCGTCATCATTATAATTCTAAGTCATTTTCAGATATTTATTGCAGTCATTCCATGTTCATTAATTACGTGCATTTAAGACCTTTCTGTCTGTTCAGCTGGAATTTATAGATAATTATCATGAACCATTTTATTCTCAGAGACAGTCACAGATTATCTTTATTCTGTGCTATACAGTGGGCAGTTCTCACACCATATAGCAGAATGACTAATTCAGAAAGCTTGGTGCATGTGGGTCTTTTAACTCTTTGGGATCTGTTTTCAACACACCTGCATGCATACAATTTCATTGCTTTTAATTCATGTTTCAAATGTTTTACAGTATTTAAAACAAAAATTGCTTGGATGAAATTTCTCCTTTCCTTCGAGAGCAGGCACATTCTGAATGCTAGTCTGCAGAGCTGTCATGTGACCATTCAGCCAGCTGATCCTCTTCCACTTTAGGAGATTCCCAAGTGTTTAAATAAAATATGGCAGGCTTCTTTTGTCTCTGGATGAACAGTGGCGTAGTGATGCATTTATGTGGATATTTGGTCGCAAAACAATTCTCACTATTTTGTCCTTGTATAAGACTTTGGCCAGTGCAAACAGGAAGAACAACATCACATCTGCAGATTAGGCACTTTCCAACCTTCTGGACTTAATATTGAGTTCAACGCCTTCAAATTGTGAACTCACTCCCATTTTCTCCCTTTCTTTTAGTTTTACTTGTTGCATTCTCTGTCAGCCCATCCTCCCCCACCTTCCAACTCCAATGGGACCATGTCTTCTTTCCAGTTTGGCAAATGGACACACCATTGTTCTACTAGTCTCATATTCTGATATTGCATAACTACTGCCCTCTCCACGCTTCATGTCATCTCTGATGAAGAGTCATCTGGACTCAAAACATTAGCTTGCTCTGTCTCCAAGGATGCTCCTGAACCCACTGTGATTTCCAGCTTGTTTTGAAGACTTTGGCCCGACTGCACTTGGAATATCATACCTCATTTTGATTTTCTCACATGGCGGGTAATATGGAGTCTTAGAATAGGGTACAGACCATCCACTAAAATATATCTTTATTTAAAGTATTTTGGTTACAAAGTTAGGGTAGAAGAGCTGTGACTGAACACTTTTAGGGAAGCTTATATATCCAGAAATATATGACTGTTCCTTCAGGTTGTGGAGTCAAGCTCCTGGAATTCCCTCTCTAACAGCATCATGGTGTACCTACATCGTATGGACTATAGCAGTTCAAGAAAGCATCTTCTTAAGGATAACTAGGGATGGGCAATAAATGCTGCCACGTCAGCATCACACACATTTCATGAATGAATTTTTTTAAAATTAGACTTAGGGTGATCTGATTGGGGATTGTAAGATCATGAAAAAAGTAAATTGTATTTCAACTGACATGTTATTCCAAATAAATAGGCTAGAGCGAACCAGAAGTCACAGTGTTGTATATGATAAGGCCAGATTGAAGTTAGAGGTCAGGAACGGCTCCCTTTCCAGACAATAGTGGATCTCTGGAGTAGGCTACCAGGTTATGAGATGGGCAATCATAACTAAACTTCTATCTCCAATTCCTATCCACATATCCCTTTATTTTCTTGTTGGACAAAAATATAATGAACTCAGTTTTTAAATTATTTAATTCACATGGAATGTGGCATCACTGGCTGTACCAAAATTTATTGTACATCACTAGTTGCTTTTAAGATGATGGTGAGCTGCTTTCCTGACCTGTTACAGTCCATTTGCAGGTCGGCCCACAATGCCATGAGGGAGGCAGTTCCAGGATTTTGAGCTAATGACACATAGAAATTATGATACATTTTTAACTCAGGATGGTGAGCGACTTGGAGGGAACCCTGCAGGTGGTGGTGTTCCCATGTATCTGCTGCCCTTATCCTTCTAGATGGTAGTGGCTGTGGGTTTGGGAGGTGCTGTCTAAGGAACCTTCTTCAATTTCTGTTGTGCATCTTGTAAATAGTACACACAGTTGCCTCTGGACATCAGTGGTGGAGGGACTGCATGTTTATGCAGTAATCAAGCAAGTTGTTTTGTCCCAGAAGATGTAAAGCTTTTGACTGTATCCTAAGCTACAATCATCCAGGCAAGCAGGGAGAATTCCATCATATTCCTGCTTTGTGCCTTGTAGATAGTGGATAGGCTTTGGAGAGTTATAGGCTGAGCTACCTGCTACCAGATGCCTAGCTTCTGATCTGTTCTTGTATCCACAATACTTATATGACTAGTCCAGTTCATTTTATGGTCAATTGTAACCCCCAGGTTGTTGATGATGGGGCATTCAGTGACAGTGATGCCATTGATTAATAAAAAGATACAGCTTTCACACCATACTAGTTAAAATCTGATTACAGGAACAACATAATCATTGAGATTAAGAACACATTTTTGACACCCATAATGGAACAGAATAGATTGGCTTTTCTTAATAAAATGTTGGAGAAGCAATTCCAGCTGAAGGCGATGCTTAGATTCTGTCTGGTTGGAGATGGTCAGAATGGAGATGAATGCATTCATTGACAGAGCATCTGGAATGGAGAAGTCCAAAGATTTACAACTGACCTGTGAAGACTTTTCTCCTTATCACAACCTTAAATGACTTACCACTTGTCTTGAGATTGTGACCCCACCTTCTAGACACTCTGGAAATAACTTCTCAGCATCTATAATACATTATACAAGTCATCAATGTGTGCCTGAGTAATGACTTGGCCATTTGAGCAGGGCAATAATAAGCCCAGTTGCTCCTGTCCCTACATGACATATAACACATACAGTTGCCGAATAGCAACTTGGAATGAAAAACATTTCTAATTTATCAATTGCCTAAGGGTGTTGACCCCAACTCTGTTCCCTGCCTCAGGCATGGGCACATCATCGTCTCTAAATTACTCCTCCCCCAATATCAAGTTATGACTTGGACATATCGTATTTTCTTCATGCTTCTTGGGGTCAAGTCTTAAAATCCCTTCTCTGATACCATGTGGGAGCATTGGCCTGAAAGAAATGGCAATGGTTTAAGAGAAAAGCCTACCACCCATAGGCATATCACCACATCCTATTAAATTTAACAGAAACCAACAATTAACTGAATCATACCAGCTTGTTTACTAAACAGCATCTCTTGCAGTGAATTCACTCATTAAGCAAATCAAAGGAGTTGCTTCTCCAACTTTTACTAAGAAAAGCCAATCTCTCCTGTTTCATTGTAGGTGCTGAAGATGTGTTCTCAATCTCAATGATTACTTTGTTTCTGTAATCAGATTTGAACTAGTGTGGTGTGGAAGCTGTACTTCTAATTAATCAGCCCTTAGCAGAGCTGCATAAATCAGGATTAACAGCAATCTTATTGATTCATCTGATTAATCTGATTTTTGAATTTAATGGTAGCTTGAGCTACAGTAATAAATTTTCCTTCAAGTTGTGAATGCTTCAGAATTACAAACAAGGTGAGCTGTTAGATTTATTTTGTATTTATAGTATGAAGTATAAAAATGCTGGCTAATTCTAAAGGCACAATAAATTTATCTAAAAATTGAGTAAATCTTTAATGGCTCATTTACTTTTACAATGGAGCATAGAAAAGGGAGGAGCCCATGCAGCCTCTCAAACTTGCTCTGCATTCAATGAAAATAAGGCGATTTGTATTTTAGCTCCATATCCTTCTATGTCCTCGTCCAACAGTATTCTATCAGTTATAACACTTAAATGATTAAGTGAATAAATAACTGTTGCAGTCTGTGGGGAGTTCCACACTTAGAACTTGGAACAGTAGAGCATAGGAACAGGCTCTTCGGCCCATGCTGTTGTGCTAAACATTACACCAAATTAAACTAATCCCTTCTGCCTACCCTTGGGCCATATCCCTCCATGATTAGATTAGATTACAGTGTGGAAACAGGCCCTTCGGCCCAACAAGTCCACACCGACACGCAATCCACCCATACCCCTACATTTGCCCCTTACCTCACACTATGGGCAATTTAACATGACCAATTCACCAGACCTGCACATCTTTGGACTGTGGGAGGAAACCGGAGCACCCGGAGGAAACCCACGCAGACACGGGGAGAATGTGCAAACTCCACACAGACAGTCGCCTGAGGTGGGAATTGAACCCGGGTCTCTGGCGTTGGGAGGCAGTAGTGCTAACCACTGTGCCACCGTGCCATCCCTTGCATATTCATGTGCCTATCTAAAAGTTCCTTAAATATCCCTATTCTTCCCTTCTCCACCACCACCCCGGCAGAGTATTCCAGACTCCTACCATTTGTTTAGCCATTTAGTGTGCTCACCTTCATTGGTTGAGGCATTGAGTATAGGAGTTGGGACATTATGTTACAGTTGTATAAGTCGTTGAGTCTGCAATTGGAGTATTGTGTAGAGTTATAGGAAAGACATAGTTAAACTGGAAAGAGTGCAAAGATGATTTACAAGGATGTTGCCAGGACTAGCAAGCCTGAGTTATAGGGAGAGGTTGGCCAAGATAGGACTTTATTCATTGGAATGTAGGAGAATGAGGGGTGACCTTATTCAGGTGTAGAAAATCATGAGGGACATGTATAGGATGAGTGCATCTAGTTTTTTTCTCCCCCAGGGATGGAGAATTGAAAACTAGATGGCATAAGTTTAAGGTGAGAGGGAAAAGATTTAAGAAGGACCTGAGGGGCAACTTCTTCATCCAGAGAATGGTGCATATATGGAATGGGCTGCTAGAGAATGCGGTTGAAGCAAGTACAATAGCAACATTTAAAAAACATTTGGATAGGTACATGGATAGGAAGGCTTTACAGTGATATGGACCAAATGTGGGCAATTAGAACAAGCTGAGTGGGCAGCATGGACTAGTTTGGGCCGAAGGGTCTGTTTCCATGCTGGATTACTCTGTGACTCTATGACTGTCTGGGTAAAATCCTTGCCTCTCTCATCTCCTTTGAACCTTCTCCCTCTCACCTTAAATGCATGCCCCCTAGTTTTAGACATTTCAAATCTGGGAAAAATGTTCTGTCAACCACATCTATGCATCTAATAAGTTTATAGATTTCTATCAAGTCTCCCCTCAGCCTCTGCCACTCCAGAAAAACCTTCCCTCACTTTTTACATGATGAGGTGTTCCCTAACTTTTCTCCTGAATGTCCTGCCTTCAATTTTAAGGTTAAAGTCATGGAGTCATACAGCACAGAAACAACTCGTTCATGCTGACCAAGTTTCCCAAACGAAATTAGTCCCATTTGCCTGTGTTTAGCCCTCTAAACCTTTTCTATTCATGTACCTGTCCAAACATCTTTTAAATGTTGCATCTGTACCTGCATCCACCACTTCCTCTGGCTGTTCATCCCATATAGACTCTGGTTACTACACTGTCCCACAAGCTCCCACAAGATGTTTCTCTCTATCTTCCCCATCACTTACTTCTAAAATCCTAAAAGCTTCAATCAAGTCGCCCCAAATTCCAGGGAGAAGTAGAGTTGCATGGGCAGGCTTGTTCACCCTGCATGAGTTGCTGTTTATGATACAAGATGCTGCCATCATTCTGTTTCAGTGTAGGGATCTCCAGGAGCTGCTTGTTCCAGTTTAGTGGAAGAAAAACATTTCTGAGTGTAACTAGAAAAATTTCTTGTCATTAACAAGACATCGTTTTTTTTATATGTTACTATATAGTTACAGGTTACATTGATATGATAGACATTGTTACATAGACTTTGAGGAAGACCCGATATTAGGATTTACTCCTTCCAGATCCCAAACTTTTCAGTCCACAAGTCCATATGACATCATCCAAGTGGGTGGTGCTTATGGGTGGGAACTCTTCAGTATTAACTCTTTCAGACCCTTATACAAGAAGTAGCACTTGGAAATTATTGGTACAGGTCCAGGCTGGAATTCTGTTTTAAGATACAAAGGACCAGGTTATACAGCCTAGTTTATGATATCTCCTTCTATTCAACCCACTGGTGGCCCAGTCATCTTCTCAGACAGTCTCTCAAGATTGAGATGACTTGTTTGCACTCCATTTCCCCGGGTTTTAAGTCCAATGTTTGATGCACAGAGTCTGCCACATGGAGTCCAGTAATGCTTGAATGGTTGGATAAATAAGTTGTTTGGAGGTTTTGATGCTGCCAGCAGTGTTTGACTTTGCCTTTCCATGTTCCCAATTCAGTCTATCAATATGTTCAATACCTTCACAAAGATGTCTCCTCCATTTTGGTCAGTCACAAGCTGTGAGTATTCCATACGTCAATGGTCATGCTTCACCTCCTCAGGGATACTTGGAGGAAATCTCTGAAGTGGTTCTGCTGTTGTCCTGTGAGTCTCCTGCTTTGTCCAAGTTCCAAGTAGAAAGTAGAGAGTTGGAGTCGTGGTAACATTCTGGCATTTCTACAATGCGCTAGTTGCAAAGCCTTTTCATTTTGTGACGCCAGGAACTCTACACAGTGTCCAGATATGTCAGAGTAGAGTATTAGATGGAATAAAATAGTGTCTGGTTTTAGTTTCCTTAGATGCTGATTTGACAAATTGAGTTGATTTCATTTCCTTATTAAATTCCAGCCTAACAGATTGCTATTGCTAACTCATGCTGGGCAAATAAATAAACCATCCATCTGATTTGTGTGGCTATTTGTCATGAACTCCAGCCCTCAATCTCTGAACTTTAACCTCTTGGGTGTCAATTCAATACTTGTAATAGCTCCAATAATGGATTAATCAGTGTTTGGAAGCCACTTGCTGTTTGTTGCAGGGTACAAATAGACGACATTTTTTAAGACGCTGTCTGAGCCTCTGAAGTTATTGCTGAAAAGAACGATGTGTTGCTGAGGCTTTTTATCTTGCCATACCACAGGAGGAAGGGATGCTGATTGATTAGCTAGCGAACACTGGCTGAGGGATTGTCATGGTAAAAGCAATAGAGAAACTATAGACTGCCTGAATTTCTGAATAGTTCAAAAAAGTCACAAGCCTTGAACATACTCCTTGTATTTGCGGAGAACAGTTACCTGTGAATGAATGTATTTCGCTTCTAGCAAGTATAAATGAGCTGTGTTCATGTGTTTGTCTGCTGAGTGTGAGCTGAAAAGCTTTAACAATGTCTTTCTTCGTAGTAATATTCATAAGTCATTAATTTACTGGGTCATCTGTGGCTCAGTAGCTAGTGCTCCTGCTTCTGAATCTGAATCGTAAGGTTTTGGGTTCAAATCCCATTCCTGAAGCAAGATCTGAAACCCTTTAGATTTGGTTAAGGCTATGACAAGATTCTGCATGAACACAGTGTCATTATTTTTTAACATTATGGAGTTGCCAAAAGGACGAGCAGATATGTCTCATTGACTCACATTCAGAATTGTCTTTTGGTGAGTGATTTATGCTTTTCACCCAATATCTACTGAGCTACAGAATGATTGCGGTCTTTTTGTTTAAGCTCTGAGAACAGTTAGATTCATGTTTTAATTGGATCTGATGTAGAAGATTAAAATTTTAATGTGACCACTGTTCGGACTTAGAACTATATCACCCTTCCTTCACCAGAGCTAAGTCAAAATCCTGGAGGTCCCTCCCTAATAAACCCACATGCATTCTTCATCATGTGGACTGCAGTGGTTCAAGAAGGCAGCTCTCCACCAGCATTTCAAGGGCAATTAGGGAGACGCAATAATTACTGGGATTGCTAGTGATGCCTACATCCCTTTTTTTGGAATGTAGCAGAGTTGTTGGAACTGCTATGATCAGACAGTCAGAAATGATGTTCAGGAAATTAACTCTAATTCTACATTGGCAGAAACAGCTGATGAACATTAACACAGAAGATGAAAAATTTAAAAAAAGGTTCAATATCAGTCGAGATTTTTTTCAAATTATGGAAATTTACTGTTAATCTTTCCTGCCCATAGCCCCCTGTTACTTTTCTTAGATTAGACTTTGCTTTGTGATTGAAGAAAATCTTCTTTCAGTTAGGACTGGTCTTGCATTCGAGCGTGAGTTTGCTGAATTAGTAACAGAAATTAATTCCAGCATTCATTTCCATTCCACAACTTATTGGTCCTTCCTGGTACACAATGGCATGACACTCCTTCAAACCATTTTTAGTGTAACCATAGAACTGGGAGAAGAACATTAGATTTTATGCAACAGTTTTTGTCTCTTCAAGACATGATAATGCACTTCAGATCCAATTCACTCCTTCCCTATCACTGATGCACAGTGGCACCTACAAGAATTAATAGTACTATCCAACAAGGCTTCTTCAAAAGCACCACCCAAATCTGTCACTTCTATCACATTGTAAAACAAGGACAGCAGGTACATGGCAACTCCACCACCTGCCAGATCCCATCTCAAACACAAACCAGCCTGCCTTCACTGATGCTGGATCAAAGTCATGGCACTGCCTCCTGAGTAGCACTGTTGGTTTATCAACACCACATGGTCTGCAGTGTTACAAGAAGGTGGCTCAGCATTACCTTATGAAGGGCAATAAGTGGTGGGCAATAAATGCCAATGATGCCCACATTCAGCGACTAAATAAAAATGATTTTAGTAGTGTATAAGGACAGTCCATCGCACATGATAAGATTCCATACAGAGCAAATCAAATTTTCTGATGCTAACTGCAGAAGAAACTGCCAGGACACTAGGACAAGTCTTTCATCTTCTGATTAGCAGTATGAGCGGGTCTGTCCCTGTGCTGTTCTGTGTGCTATGTTCTATCCATGAATCATATTAGGAAATTCAGATGGGGACACTCTGTTCAAGAACGGAAGGACAACACCCTTAACAAGAGAGGACTCCTATTTATATTGCACTGATATACTCAGTTCTTTAAGCAGGGCTAGAACCCCCAAACCTCTGTCTGCAAGGCAAGTTAGCCACCAAGTGTGCTCGTGAACACTTGTAACATGGATGGCCGCTTTCTGCGTAGTTTTAGAATGTAAGTGTGACTGAACAATTTCCATCCCAACTGGTGCTGCTCACACGTAACTGTTAAAGTCCCTCCTGACAAGTTACACACAGCATGCTGAGAATATACACTTTTGATTTATAAATTCAGCCACTTTCACTGCCACATGCGAGAGAGCAATCTTGTTTCTCGTCTAAGCAGAAAAATATTTCCCCAATTCCTTATTGGATTTATTAGTGGCTATCTTATGTTTATCGTCAATGGATTCGGTCTCCCAATAACGTGTTAACTATTTTTCAGTCATTTCTGCATGTCCCTGCTCATTCATTCAAATACTGACTTAAACCATGGAAACAATTTAGCAGCATGCATATTAACAATAACAACTTTGTTTCAAAACGTGGTGATCTTTCTCTTGTTGAGATACTGTTCATTCTGAGAGATTCTGGTACTTCATAAAATAGCTGTTTATTTTACCAGTGAATTTACTTAAAGATCTTTGGTTGGTTCTACAGATTTTAGTCTAGAAATACATAGAGTTTACTGAAACAGGTCTTTCAACTCAACTTTTCTTTTTACTTCTTTCATGGGATGTTCGTGTCACCAACATTTATTGCCCACCCTACTTGACTTTGAGAATGTGGGGGTGAGCTGACATCTCGAACTGCTGCAGTCTATGTGGCATAGATGTACCTAGGATATTTTTAGGAAAGGTGTTTCAGTATTTTGTCCCAGTGATGTTGAAGGAATGGTGACATAGCTATGAGTCAGGATGTTGTGTGACTGGGAGGGGAACTTGCAGGTGCTGGCATTCCAATTTATCTGCTGTTCTTTCGAAATGTAGGTTATTGAGTTTGTGAATTTGGAAGATGCTGCAGAAGGAGCCTTGGCATGTTGCTACAGTGAATCTTGTAGATGATACACACTGCTGCTAATGTGCACAGTTGGCAGTGAGAGTGAATGTCGAATACGGCAAATGGAGTGCCAATTTACAGAGCTGCTTCATCCTGGATGGTGTCAAGCTGTTTGCCTGTTGTTGAGTTGCACCAATCACACCCCTGTCGAAGGTGGACAGACTTTAAGGAATCAGGAAGTGAGTTAGGTGTTGCAGAATTCCCATTCCCAGTCTCTTTACTGTTCTTGTAGCTGTCATCTTCACATGGCTGGTTCAGTCAAGTTTTAGGTCAGTTGTAACCCCCAGAAACTGATCCATGCTGATGCTTATTTTCCATACAACCTTCCTCCCTTTCCTCTTCATATCCTCTATTGGTGGACCATTCTAGTCATAGAATCACTACAGTGTGGAAGCAGGCCATTAAGCCCATTGTCCACACCACCCCTCCAAAGAGCACCTTTCCTGGATCCAGCCCCCTATCCTATCCCTGTAACCCTGCATTTCCCATTGGTAATCTACCTTACTTTCACATCCCTAGACACTATAGGGCATTTTAACATGGCCAACCCACCTGACCTGTACATCTTTGAACTGTGGGAGAAAGCCGGAGCACCTGGAAGAAGCTCACACAAACATGGGAGAATTTGCAAACTCAACGTAGACAGTTGACTGAGGGTGGAGTCGAACCCAGGTGAGACAGCAGTGTCTAACTACTGAACCACAGTGCCTCCTGTCCTCTTTTATGTTTATCTAACTTCCCTTTAAATGTATCTGTGCTATTCACCACCACAATTCCATGTAGGAGTGGATTTTACACTCTAACTACTCTTTAGATGAAGAAGTTCATTTAATCTATTCACATTTGTTATATTCAGTTGAACTCATCACATAGATCAATTATGCTTCATAAAAATGACACACATTGATATATGCTCAAGCCTTTTGCTTGTTTTGAATTACCCAAGGGTTTGGGAAGCCAATAGATTGGCACCCTTTTCTTCTGTAATATAAATTAATGTAATCACTTGAGATTTGGCATTCTTGTATTTGTCCTGGTGAAGAACTTTGGCATTAGGTCTCTCTTTCTTTAAAAACAAGTTTCTCTCCAATTCCTCATTAGATTTATTAGTGGCTGTCTTATATTTATGGTCAATAGATTTGGTCTCCCAATAAGGTTTTAATTGTATTACTCAGTCATTTCTGCATGCCCTTGCTCATCCTGAAACAGCCATGCTTTTGAAAATCCAAGATGTAAATTAGCAGCAACAAAAACCGTAATGTTATTCAAAATACAGCTGCAGGTTGTGATGGGAGAATTGGAATGTTTAAATGTTGAATGTTAAAATGATGGATGACCTTTATTTATCAGACTAATTTGATCCCAGTCAATAAGTCTTATAAGCCTGGATTCCCAGGTTACAAAAACCAGCAATTATTCAAATAATTGGGAGAAGAAAGAATTTTTACATCACCATTAGGTAGCACTCTAATAGAACTGGTATTTTAAGACAATAATTCAAAGAGATAACTTTTAAAGGACTGAATGTGTTTTCTTTCCTTATGACCTGAAATCCCATGTTTCTAGGATGGACTCCACTTCTGCAGATCTTTAAAAGTACTAAAATTGTGGCTACACTTCCATATGTATTACAATGACCAAATTCAATTATATACCCCTTTAATGCAGGAAAATAATCAAGATGCATTACAGAAGCAATTACCAAAAGAAAATTTCAAAGCTGTAGATATCAGGACAAGTAGTCAAAAGCTTGGTATAGAAGTAGGATTTAAGGATCGTGTTAAAGAGGAGAGAGAGAGAGAGAGAGACAAAAGAAATTTGGAGCAGTTTAGGATGCAGTTTGCGTGTTGACACACCCCCATCCCGAGTTGAATGAACTGCTGTTAATGCTGGAGGAATTAAATTTAGGAGATGCTGAAAAGGCCAGTTTTGGTGGAATGCAGAGATCTTGGACAGTGTGAGGCTGGACATAGAGAGGGAGGTAGGAGGACAAGGAATGATTTAAACGGAAGTATCTGAATCTTAAATGTAGGTCCACAAATGCCATCTCAATTTTCCTTCCCTCAGAGGAATGTGTTTTCATGTAGGCCTCCTCTGTTGCTGTATTGATCACTCTCAATTTGAACATAACCTTCCAAGAAGACACAATTATTTCAGTCTCATCCATTTTCTTATCTTTTTACCTTAGAGAGGTCCATACCTTAGAGAGGTCCAAACCTTTCCTCTGGCAAACAACCTGGTTGTGAGGTGACTACTTAGAGTTCCTGAAAATCATGCTGTTTTTATACGCATAGATATGAAGATGTGTGGTCATAAATACGATCATCACCAATAAGCCCCATAGTAAAAATAATGCCAACATTGGTGGGTCGGGGGTGGGGGGGGGGGGGGGGGGGGGGGGGGATGGTGGTGGTGGTGGAAATTCTCACCCTGTACCTGCAGTAGTTAAGCTAAGGGAATAAAACACTGGTAGTCACTGACTGTCATTTGCCTTATTTTACCACAGTTGTTGCCAGTCCATCCCAATATTAAACCTCTCATTCTTGTCATCAAACTGCTGCATGATTTTTGCCTCTTTCAATCTCTGTAATCCCCCTCAGTCCTACCAAGACCTCTGCATTCTTCAGATTCTTGATGCTTCTCTTGAGTTTTTCTGATTTTAAATGCTCCACCATAGTGGACCTTGCCTTCAGCTGTCTTAATTTATTTAAGATGCTGTTTAAAACCTACCTCATCCACCTGTCTAACATTTCACTTTGTCGCTATTCTGTGGAGGAGCTGGTGTTGAACTGGGGTGGACAAAGTTAAAAGTCACACAACACCAGCTTATAGTCCAACAGGTTTATTTGGAAACACTAGTTTTCGGAGTGCTGCTCCTTCATCAGGACTTTGTCAACCACCTGATGAGGGAGCAGTGCTTCGAAAGCTAGTGCTTCCAAATAAACCTGTTGGACTATAACCTGGTGTTGTGTGATTTTTAACTTTGTAGCTATTGTCACACTTTGTTTTGATAATACTCTGATTGAAGGCTTTTGGGTTAGTAAAGGTACTATCTAAATGCACACTGTTGTCGTAATTGTTCTTTTTACAGAAGCAGAACAGCACAACCGCACTCCCTTCTCCAACCGCCAATGCCAACTCGATTAGTTAGTTCATAGCCAGCTTAGGAACTTTGGTAGCCCAGGGTCACCTTATTTGAGTTTTCGACTGTTCCTGTTCCTAATGTCTTCGACAATGCAATATTAATATCCATTTAATGTGAAAAAGGAAGCTAAACATAGGATAGATACATACTGGTTAAAATTTCATCTCACTTAATTGATGCAAAAGCTTTGCTCTGCTTTCTGTAGTATGATATTAGAATAAGCTTTCATGAGCAGAGATTTTCTCTCTGTAGAATCATTCTACTTGAGCATCTTGTGTCTGAAACCAAGCAGCATAATTAATAACTCAACGCTGTTGGGTCACTCTGAATATCAACCCTAAAATGACCTGATTATTGTGAACCAGATCACTAAGGCAAGTGAGATTTCTCAGGAATTAACTTTTCCTTGCTTATTGCGAGTGATCATAATGTGAATGTGAATCTAAATGGGTTGTGCTCAATTTAGCAGTCTTTTATTCACTTGGATATTTTAAGTATCTGGAAACCAAGCTGATATGATGATGTGATCAACTGGAGAACTTCTAACTATCAGGAAAAATCAAGAAGGTGCGGCTCCTTCCACTAAAACACAGAAGTCTGAGGGTGACCTTCTGAAAGACTTTGATGTTGTGAAGTGGCACAGATGCTTGATGTTTCTGTTTGTGAAGGTGACCACTTTCCCTCTCTGACCCCTGCAACTGATGCTTTACCCAGTACAATTAATTCCCACATTTCTCCATAGGGCTAGGGTTGCCAACCATCCCTGAGATTTCTGCAAGAAAGGTTAAACTTCAAGCCCAGGAGGAGTACAACCCTCAGGACCTAGAGGAGAGACCTTTTTAAAATTTGTTTCGAAGACCTTCATTCTTTGCTTTGCTGCCTCTAGACTGGACAATTCCAATGGAACTCACAGCTGGACTCCCACATTTTACCTTCTGTCATCAAAAACTCCTGTGTCCTAACTTATACCACAGTCTGAATTTGTGGAGCTCTGCTGTCCGTCAGTTCAGCGATATCTGGGTTTTAAATGCCTGTTCTTTATTTCAAATCCTTCCATTATCTCAAGCTCTCTCGATGTTTGCAGCTGTGGATTAGGTTTGAGGTGATACAGAAAACAATTATTTAGTATTTCTTAACTGTGCAGTGGGCCTTTTGATCTGTCTATTCATCTCCTACCTCATCTTGCCCATCCCTTTCTTATTTCATTGGATGCAAATCTCTCTTCCACGAATACCCCTCCAAAAATCAATGGAACTAAAAGATACAAACTAAGTAAATCAGTTGGACTTAAGTAATATACGGTTCGACTTGAAGAATGAGGTTCTTAGCAATATTTGGGATAATTTCATCACTGGAAACCTTTCAGAAGCCATTATCTTTTTCCAGACTCAGGTGATTATTCAGGGTGAGAGAACAAATCATTTCCTTTTATTTATTCACCACTTATGACTTCTGCATTCCAATCCCACAGAGAAAAAAAAATTCAAGAGCTTTCAAAGGGGGTATTTAAGCTGCTGCAAATTATTGCAGGTCAAATTTTCAGGTGGCTTTGGGAGTGGCTTGGAAGGACGAAACAAGAGTAATGTGCTGGGAAGATCCAAGGAATAAAGAAGCACCAATAATGGGGACTATTATGTTTTGTTAAAAAAAGTAACCCCTGAGGATCTCAACCTTCTTTCAAATAGCAAGTGAAGTGTAAGTGGGAGTTTAAAAGCCAAGAAGCAAGTTACTTCTCAGAATTATTTTGTGTAGAGAACAATGACATAACGATTGGCTGATTGCATGGTTTCAGTCCAGTAAGTTCTCCTTACTCAAGCTGTCCTTGGCCTCCCTCTTTCTTAATCAAATTTGGCAACATCATCAGGGGTCAAACATCTTACAGATGTATTGACAAAACTAACTCTACCTCTCCATCAGGTAGATAATTGGTTTATTGAAAGCTTATTATGGCACTAGGTGTCACAAGGTGCTGATGATACAAATAAGACACATCATCCTAATTCATAACATAGCTATATACAGTCTTCAAAAAATAAAATACTCAAAATAATAGTAGGATTGCACAATTATGAACATTTCAGTACACAAATAATTACATGTTGCAAAATGATTTGCGGAATAAAAATGAAAGGTTAACTACTCTGTATTAAAGTCCATAGGTCATATGCTATCAGGATGAGTTCATTCAATTCTCAATCATTTACACAATGCTATTGAGGTTTATAAAGTAGGGAAGAGGCTGTTTTGAAATCTGTTCTCAATGTCTTATTTATAGAATACTGTCTCTTCTCCTTACTTCCATCATACATTTATTTTCATGCAACTGTGGCAAGAGATAGTCACGATGGGAGGTTGGATTCCAGAGTTTTCTTGATGTGTTCCTGTCTCCTAGTTGTTGAACTGTTGATCTTGGTTTAGAAAAAAAAAAATAATCTCAGTTAAATCTAAGGAAAGTCAAAAGTCATTGCATTTGACTCCCATCCCAAACCCCTAATAGTTCCCATGATTCTATCCTCCCTCTGCAGCTACTGTCTGAGCTTGAATCAATCCATTCACAGTCTATCTGACCCCAATCTGAGCACTCAATCTCACAATTCCTCAGTTACAAGGACCACTCACTGTCCCATCACTGCCCCTGCTTCAGCCCACCAGCTGCTGTTACCCTCTTTTATTGCTCTCATCACCACCAGAGTTCCAGCGTTCTTGTTGCTAGTCTCTAATTCTTTGACCCGTAATCCTCAGCTCTGCTGCTCATAGTCAACCCCTCCCCAATCCTCATTCACTCATCATTACTCCTGTCTTTGCTGTCTTGAGTTGACACCCCAATATACCAGAATAAAATCCTCAACCTTGTGTTCAAATATCTCTCTGAGACCTCTTCTCACCTTAAAATTTATCCTCATCTCCAACCCTTTGAGTCTGGTTTCATTTCCTCTGTTGAGAGTATGTTGCTGGAAAAGCACAGCTGGTCAGGCAGCATCCGAGGAGCAGGAGAATAGACGTTTTGGGCTTGGAGCCCTTCATCACGACTCTGGCCCGAAATGTTGATTTTCCTGCTCCTTGGATGTTGCCTGACCTGCTGTGCTTTTCCAGCAACACACTCTCAGCTCTGATCATCTGCACACCTCATTTCCTCTGTTGTCAGCTGCCTTACCACGAGCTGTTTCATCTCACCAGCTATGGGAGCCATTTAAAACATACATTCCAGCCACACACTGAGGCTGCTGTGATAGCACCTTCTGAACCCATGACTTCTACCATTTGAACAGCAAGTGTGACAGATGAATGGGAACACCATCCACCTTCATGATCCCTGCCATCCTGATTTGAAACTCTATCATCATTCCCTTACTGTGGGATAAAATACAGGATGAATGCCCGAAAACTCCCTATAACCACTGTGGACATACCTCACGTAGATTGCAAAAAGGTAGCCCACCAGCACCTTTAGGAGCGATTGGGGGAATGGACAATAAGTGCTGACTCAGCCAGTGGCCATCACATCCTGTATAATAGTAACTAGAAGCCCTATTGAATTCCTCATTTCCTTTCTGACCCTTGCAACTCGTATTTTACCTGCCACTATCAATTCCAGCATTTCTGTATTTCTCCATAGGATTAGGGTTGTCAACCCTCCTGGATACTCATGGAGTGCCCAGCAGGAAAGGTTAATCTTCAAAATGCTGTGACAATAAAACAAAAACAGGAGAGATTGGTTCCTGGGGATTTAGAACAGACATTTACTTTTTTTTAAAATTTGTTTCTATGACCTTCATTTTTTGCTTTGTTGCCCCTAGACTTGATGGTTCCAGAGCACTCCTGGCTGGACTTTCACAGTTTATCTTCCGTAAGCACGTGATTATCCAAAACTCCTGTGTCCTAACTTATGCCATGCTCTGTAGTTGACCTATACTGTCTGTCAGCTCAGCTTTACCTCAGACTTGTTTTTGAATCCCTCCATTTTCTCACCTTCTTAGATCTTTCCAGCCTCCTTCAGTTGTCCACTCCTCAAAGAGCTCTGTCGCCCTTCAGTTCTGGCCTCTTCCAGTTTTCATCCCACCATCATTGTGACTCTGCGTTATGCTTAGTGGGTCCTGAGCTCTGGAATTCTCTCCCTAAACATCTCCACCTGTCTTTCCACCTTTAGGATGCTCCTAAAAACCCACCTCTCAGTCCAAACTTTGCTCTAACTACTCCATATATGGCTCAGTGTGTGTTTTTTTGGCGGCTGAAGTTCCTGTGGAGTGCCTTGAGATGTTTTACAACACTGAAGGTGCCAAAGATTTGATTTATTATTGTCACATGTCCCTAGGTACAGTAGAAGTTTTGTTTTGCATACAATACAGGCAGATCATAACATGCAAAGTGCATAAGGGTAATGGAACAGAGTGAGAAATACAATGTCATGGCTGCAGAGTAGGTGCACAAAGAGTGAGTTCAACATTAAATTTGAAATTTGACAGGTCCATTCAAAAGGGAGGCATGGTGGCACAGTGGTTAGCACTGCTGCCTCACAGCACCAGGGACCCGAGTTCAATTCCTGCCTCTGGCAACTGTGTGGAGTTTGCACATTCTCCCCGTGTCTATGTGGGTTTCCTCCAGGTGCTTTGGGGCACTTGGCGATGATGAGAGAAATCCTTTCTTTGCCTTCGCCGAGATCCCCAGGTAGAATTCGGCACTGAAACCGTTAACTCTGGGGCAGAAATACTTTGGTGCCCGCACTTGTCCACTTGCCCCTTGTGGAGCAGACACACACGTTTACAAACTTAAAAACAAAACCCCAGCGTGCACGTAAAACACCCATATCTGAAATTTCGGATGTGCTGCGGGGGAAAGCCTTTGCTGTAACTGGGTTCTTTCTAGCTCAGCCTCGGTAGAGACCACACTGCCGGATGAATCTTATCTCGCTTTTCAGAGAGACGGTGAGGGAAAATCAACCAGCCCTCCCCTGGGCAGCTGACTGCTCTTAGCCTGTTGTGATCGACATACCTGGGAACTAGTCCACTGGAGCTTTAACACCCTGGAAAGGAACAGGACTAAAGATTATCCTCACATGCTGAAGTGTTGGATGTATATACAATATGTAAAAAAAATATAAATACACATTAGCTGCTGCTGTCTTGGCGAAAGATCCATTCAGTTGAATTGGCTGTTTGCTGCTGCTGTTCCTTCAGTCCCTGGATTTGCCCCTTTCGTCTGTCTCTGCTCCACTCTATGCCAGGACTAACCCATCATGAGCCACACTGAAGCTCCTAGGCCTTTGAACTGGACCATCCGTAAGCTGTGTCATGCGGCTTTCCTGCCATCAGTTAGACTCCTGAAGGTACGGCAGAGTGCTACTTCTGTGGCGATATCTTTAACTGTGCTAATATTACTAGAAACATCGTGTCCTGAGTTGGGTGTGTTGCAGTCTGTTCGTTTCCCGTGGCTTTGGCGCTAAGACGATCAGCACCGTTTTACTAAACGGCATCCTGCCTCTGTATAATGTTGGTAGCTTAACGAATTTAATTTGTAGGTGTCTGCTTGCTCTTCATTTCTAGCGAAAAAGGGGATTAAACTGAGGTGCAGCATTGGGTTCAGTGTGTCCCAGTGTGACAGCACTAATCTGTTAAAGAGATAAACAAGGTAAACACGCGTTTCTGCTGTCACTGCATTTTGTGTGACAAAGGTGGTTTCTCGGGAGGTTGTACAGTGACTGCACCAGGGGTCAGGTGCCCGATTACCCCGGTGTGTGTAAAAAGTAATTCACCCGCAGTTCGATCCCTATTAGAAACTGCTAGCTTCAAGAAACATAATCTGTAGTGGATGAATTAACGCGACTCCCAAAACGACTAAATGGATTCTCTGTCAGTTGTTGACATGAAAACAACAACAACAAAAAAGGGCTATCTGTAAGAGTTTGGCTTCTTCCCATCAACTCGTTCTCAACCCTGGAATACCCACTCTGGGTCGCCTGAGAATACGGGCGCACGTTCTGGATGTGGTCCCAGAGTAAAGAATCAGCCATTGTGCTGCACTGACTTTAACTCCCAAGTGCTTTCACACACACACAAAAAAACCTTATTAGCTTCCCCAGCAGTGCGGGATTGGGGGGGGGGGGGGGGGAGTGGGGAAGGGAGGTGCGATATTATCACCTACTGCAGAAAGACCACCGCCATCCCTCGGAACCTACCAACCTAGATTTCAGCTTGAAGTGGGTGGGCATGGATATCGCCAGCACTCTGGGTCAGCACTTTGGAGAATAAAAGGGAGACGTCTTTTAGAAAGTGAAATGCTATTTTCATTGGCTGTTTCATATTAAAACTTGAACTGCTAGCTCACTGTGAGCAAGTGTTGAATATTTTCAACCATTGAGGGAAGGGGAGGGGGAAACCACAGAGGGTTAATTGCCATCTGTAGATCTCTGCTCGTCAAATCAGACCAATGCATGGACTAATCTGAATGGGTGTGTGTACAGAGAGATGTGGCGTTCGTGTCTCCTCCGAACAGATGCTTACCTTTCCAGAATTGATGTTTTGATTTCCCTTGTGGAATGAGATGGATAAATTATGCAGCATGATATCCCTAATGCCATTTACAAATGGAGGAGACAGTGATAAGCTGTAGGATAAAGAACTGTCAAATATTCCAACATAAGAAAATCATGAACAGTTAACATCCGAAATAATACATACCCCTTGGGGATTTACTGTGTGACAAAATCAAGCTTATTGGTATCGCTTTGAGTACAGTCGAGAGTGGGGTGCTGGAAAAGCACAGCAGGTCAGGCAGCATCCGAGGAGCAGGAGAATCGACGTTTCAGGCATAAGCCCTTCATCAGGCTTCTGGGCGGGTGGGGGGGGGAATGGTTGCTGAGAGATAAATGGGAGGGGAGGTGGGATTGGGAGGAAGCTAGCTGAGAATGGGATAGATAGATAGATGAAGGTGGGGGAGAAGGTGTTAGGTCGGAGAGGAGGATGGAGAGGATGGATGGGAAAGGTGATGGACAGGTCAGAAGGGCGGTGCAGAGTTGGAGGCTTGGGACTGGGATAATGTGGGGGGAGGGGAAATGAGGAAACTGGTGAAATCCACATTGATCCAGTGTGGTTGCAGGGTCCTCAAGGCAGTGTGTGAGGCGTTCCTCCTCCAGGCGTCAGGTGGTAACGGTTTGGTGATGGAGGAGTCCCAAGCCTCCAACTCGGTACCGCCCTTCTGACCTGTCCATCACCTTTCCCATCTATCCACACCATCCTCCTCTCCAACCTATCACCTTCTCCCTCACCTTTATCTACCGAACACATTCTCAGCTACCTTCCCCCCAATCCTACCCCATCCTATTTATCTCTCAGCCTCACAGCTCACAAGCCTCATTCCTGATGAAGGGCTTATGCCTGTAACGTCAATTCTCCTGCTCCCAGGACGCTGCCTGACCTACTGTGCTTTTCCAGCACCATGCTCTCAACTTTGATCCCCAGCATCTGCAGTCCTCATTTTCACTTCACATCTGCTCTTGAGTAGAGTCCTGAATCAGTTATCATTGTGTGCCTCTGCTCTAAAGTCTTGTGTAAAACTTTCAGGGACTTTGTTTCATTTCAAATACTTCCATTGAAATGAAGGGAGAGAGACACTAATTAACTCTGTCAGTCAGCTTTGTCAATATTTTACCTGAATCAGGAACTAGGAGAAAGTGGGGACTGCAGATGCTGGAGATCAGAGATCAGAGCTTAAAAATGTGTTGCTGGAAAAGCGCAGCAGGTCAAGCAGCATCAAATGAGCAGGAGAATCGACATTTCAGGCATAAGCCCTTCAATTCCTTATGAACACATTTTTAACACATTTTTAAGCTCTGAATCAGGAACTGTCAGGCAGGTGGACTGTCAGAAACAGAGCAGCTTGCAAATGATGTTTTGCTTTAGCATCAGATTAGATGGTGCAACATGTGCTGACAAATTGACTTTAGAAATTCTGCAGAATTTTAGAGCACGGAAATTGGCCATTTGGCCTGAACAGACCATGCTGTGTTTATATTCCATATACATCTCTCTTATACTCACCTCTCTTCATCTCTCGCTCTCAGCATTATCTTTATGTGTCCTTCATGTGTGTCTAGCTTTACCTTCAACTATTCCATGTGATATTGAAAGCCATATTCTCTGAGAATGGGATATTATACTGAATTTGTTTGTGGATGACATCAAATCTCCAATACAAAAACCAGTTGATTGTCTATTCTGGTACCTTTGCTCTCCACACACCTCTTATCCCTTACAGATTTCTTTGTGACTATTCTAAGTTTATATTTCTAGTTTAAGAGACTCAGACATGTGAAAACATTGTGACATCTACTCTATTGAACACACTTTATAGTTTTAAAGATACCTGTCAGGTCACTCCGCAGCCTTCACTTTTCTACAGAAGAGATACCCAGCCTGTTCGGTCTTCCCCCTGATATATCGAGCCTCTCGCTTCTCACAATTTGTATGTAGAGTCTGATGAAAAGCTTTACATTTGCAGGGAGTTCACTGGGAACTTCCTCTTCTGCTTATTCCCATCATTAACCAGGGAGCTTCCTTTTACTAAAATCCAATAACGAAGATTCCTAAGTGATGATAATTGCATTCGGCAGCTCAGTAATGCTTTCATGGCATCTTCTATTTAGTAACAATTCAGCAGGGCAATTGCCAACTGTTTTTGTGTGGCAGGATAGTAATGTAGAGTAGTGACCTGGGAATGCAACTCCAGACTTAGTGAGCCACTGGACGTATTATTGAATGTTGAGGGATAGTGGATTAGAAAATAACACTTTAGGTTGATTCCAAAACAGCTTCTCTCTAATTTGTACTCTTTTCAAAACTTGGTGTGACCTCTACTCTATCCATACAACCCTTCAATTCTAGCCTCCTCTGCTGTCCCAATATTCAGTGTTCCATGATTGACAGCTGTGTTACAGCTACCTGGGCCCTAAATTCTGTATTCCCCCCCCCCCCCCCCCCCCCCTTAGGTCCACCTCTCTCTCTTCCTTAAGACTCTTCCTAAAACCTATTTCTTTGACCAACCTTTTGGTTATCTCTCTCCTTATGTCTTCTGAAGCTCCTTGAATGGCACCAAGTAAATGCAAGCTATTGTTATACAAATACATTACTGCAGATGCTGGAATCAGGCTGCACCCATGTAGAGGAAACAAGCTAATGTTTCGAGCCTAGATGACAGAAGATTCAAAATGTTAGTTTGCTTTCTTTCCATAGATGCTGCCTAACCCACTGTGATCTCCAGCACTTTTTGTTTTCAGTGCAAGCTGTTGTTATTTGCTGATTGGCTATTAGCCATTGTAGTCTTACCTAAGACATCTAATTGCACTTCTCCAATGTTTGATATTCATTACTTTTACCGTCAATTTAAGATATATACTGGGTTGCATTTTTAAATTGGATTTTATTTGATGCAGCAACTTCCTGCTGCAATAAGGACCTGTTTTGCCTGGTGAAGCTATCTTAACAATGTCTGAGAAAATATTATTAGATCCTAGGGAATGTTTTGAAGGCCAGTCCCCTTCATTTTCCTGAGTTAAAAGCATTTGTGGAATGCAGAGTGCTGAATGAAGCTCAGAGATTTTTCTGAAGGAGGAATATCTGGCTTGCACAGAATACATTTAATGAACAAACTGACAGAGTTAAGTGAAGTAAATAAATAGTGGAGTGGGCTTTTGGCCCCAGACACTCACTACAACATATCCTATATTTTACAGAGGATCCCAAACATTAGAAACTTATTTAGTGTTCCAACTAATTCAAACCTTTTAAATGATTGCAAGTGAAGGGATTTACAAATATTTTAGATTGACTGTATCTATTATTGCCAGATCAAATACTATTGACTAACCTAGAGTTATACAGCACAGAAGCATACACTTCGGTCCAAGTCACCCATGCTAACCAGATATCCGAAATTTATCCAGTCCCTTTTGCTAGCATTTGGCCCATTTCACTCGCAATCCTTCCAATTCATTTCCCCATCCGATGCCTTTTAATATTATAATTGTACCAGCCTTCACCACTTCCTTCGGTAGCTCATTCCATACATGCACCACCCTCTGCGTGAAAAGATTGCACCTTGGGTCTCTTTTAAATCTTTTCCTTCTCACCTTAAACCAGTGCCTTCTAAGTTTGGACTCTACCCTGGGAGAAAGCTCTTGACTATTCACCCTATCAATACTCCTCATAATTTTATAAATCTCTATAAGGTCACCCCTCAGCCTCTGATGCTCCAGGGAAAACAGCCTCAGCCTGTTCAGCCTCTCTCTATAGCTCAAATTCTCCAACCTTCCTCAACATTCTTGTAAGTCTTTTCTGAACCCTTTCAAGATTAACAACATTTTTCCTGTAGGAGGGAGACTAATTTGCACACAGTATTCCAAAAGTGGCCTAACCAGTGTCCTGTACAACTGAAACATATCATCCCAACTTCTATACTCAAATGATCAATAAAGCCAAGTGTGCAAAACACCTTCTTCACAATCCTGTCTGCCTGTGACTCCACCTTCAAGGAACGCTGAACCTGCAACCAAAGATCTCTTTGTTTGGCAACACTCCCCAGCACTCTATCATTAACTGTCTAAGTCCTGCCCTGATTTGCCTTACCAAAATGTAACACCTCACATATATCTAAATTGAACTGCATCTGCCACTCCTCAGCCCATCGGCCCATCTGATCAAGGTCCCTTTGTAACCTAAGATAACCTTCTTCGCTGTCCTGTACATCACCAATTTTAGTGCCATCTACAAACTTACTAACCATTCATCCTCTATTCACATCCAAATCATTTATCTAAATTACAAAAAACAGTGGACCCAGCACTGATTCTTTAGGCACACCGTTGGTCACAGGCCTCCAGTTCAAAAAATAACTCTCATCATCACCCTCTGTCTCCTGCCTCTGAGCCAATTTTGTATCCAAATGGTTAGCTCTCCCTGGATTTCATATGATCTAACCTTGCTACCCAGTCTACCATGCAGAACCTTGTCAAACACTTTGCTGAAGTTCACTTGACAATGTCCACCACCTTCATCAATCTTCTTTGTCACTTCTTCAAAAAATTCAATCAAGTTGGTGAGACACAATTTCACAAGCACAAAACCATGTTGACTATCCCTAATCAGTTCTTGCCTTTCCAAATACATTTAAATCCTGACCGTCAGAATCCCCTCCAACAACTTACACATTACTGACATCAGGCTTACTGGTCTATAGTTCCCTGGCTTTTTCTTCAATAATGGCACCACATTAGCCAACTTCCAGTCTTCCAGCACCTCACCTGTGGCTATCAATAATCCAAATATCTCAGCAAGGGGCCCAGCAATCACTTCCCTAGTTTCCCATAGAGTCCTGAGATGTACCTGATCAGGTCCTGGGATTTTTTTTTAGATTACTTTAGATTAGATTACTTACAGTGTGGAAACAAGCCCTTCAGCCCAACAAGTCCACACCGCCCCGCCGAAGCGTAACCCACCCATACCCCTACATCTACATTGCTAACCACTGTGCCACCGTGCCGCCCATTATCCACCTTCATGCATTTTAAGACATCCAGTGCCATCTCTTCTCTAATATGGATGCTTTTCTAGATTTCACTATTTATTTCTCCAACTTCTGCAGCTTCCATATCCTTCTCTACAGTAAATACTGATGCAAAGTAATTGTATAGTGTCTCACCCATCTCCTGCTGTTCCACACATAGATGGCCTTTTTGATCTTTATGGGGCCCTATTCTTTTCCTTGTTACTCTTTTGTCCTTCGTATATTGTAGGATCTCATTGGATTCTTCTTAACCTTATTTGCCAAAGCTTAATCATGTCCTAATTTTGCCCTCCTGATTTCCCTCTTGAGTATATTCCTACTTGTCCAGGGATTCACTCGATCCCAGCTGCCTATATTGGATATATGCCTCTTTCTTTTACTTAACCAGAGCCTCAATTTCTCCAATCATCTCCCTACACCAACCAGCCTTGCCCTTCACACTAACAGGAACCTGCTGCCTCTGGACTCTCATCATCTCATTTTTGAAGGCCTCCCACTTTCCAACCATCCCTTTACCTGCAATTAGCCTCGCCCAATCAACTTTTGAAAGTTCTTGCCTCATACTAAGGCCAACATTGGGCTTACTCCAATTTAGGATTTTATCTTTTAGATCAGCTCAATCCTTTTTCATAACTATATTAAAACTAATAGAATTATGATCACTGGTCCCAAATGCTCCTCCACTGACACCTCAGTCATTTGCCCTGCCTTATTTCCCAAGAGAAGGTCAAGTTTTGCTCCTTCTCTGGAAGAATAGGAGTATACTTAAGAGGGAAATCAGGAGGGCAAAATGGGGACACGAGTGAGCTTTGGCAAATAAGGTTAAGAAGAATCCAGTGAGATTCTACAAATACATTAAGGACAAAAGAGTAACAAGGAGAAGAATAGGGCCTCACAAAGATCAACAAGGCCATCTATGTGTGGAACCACCAGAGATGGGTGAGGCACTAAACAAGTCTTTTTACTGTAGAGCAGGATATGGAAGCTACAGAAGTTGGAGAAATAAACAGTGATATCTTGAAAAGTGTCCATATTACAGAAGAGATGGCACCAGATGTCTTAAAATGCATGAAGATAAAATCCCAGGACCTTATCAGATGCATCTCAGAACTCTGTGGGAAGCTAGGGAAGTGGGTTGCTGGGCACTTTTAAACTATTTGGATCATTGACAGCCATAGGTGAGGTGCTGGAAGACTGGAAGTAGGTACATTCACATACTGAATCAGAATATTTTCTTACACACACTTGAAAAATTCCTCTTCTTCCCAGCCCTTAACACTATGACTGTCCCAGTCTATGTTTGGAAAGTAAAATCCCCTCTCATTACAACCCTATTATTCTTACAGATAACTGAGATCTCCTTACATATTTGCTTCTCAAATTCCCATGGACTAATGGGGGAACTATTGTGCAATCCCAATATAGTTACAATCCTAATACGGTGACCAAATCTTTTGGTTGTCTCAGTTCCACCCAAATAATGTGACGAGACATACTTCCAGGAACATCCTCTCTAAGTACAGCTGTAATGTTATTTCTCACCTAAAACATCACTCCCCCTCCTCTCCTGTCCCCTTTTCTATCCTTCCAATAGCATATACACCCTGGAACATTAAGCTGCCAGTCTTGCCCTTCACTGAGCCATGTTTCTATAATAGCTATGACAGTCCCATGTTCCCAACCAAGCCCTGAGTTCACCTGCCTTACCTGTCAGGTGCGTTGTATTGAAAGAAATGTAGTTTAATTTATCAGCCTTACCTTGTTCTCTGCCCTGCTCTTTCCTGCTTTGACAATTTGACTTGCTCTTCTTCTGAACTGTACCAGCCCTCAGGCTTGTTTCTTCTCTCACTGTCTCTTTGCTCCCACCACCCTCCCCCCCCCCCCCCCCCATTAGTTTAAAGTCTCCTGAGTAGCCATGATGTGGAGGTGCCAGTTTTGGACTGGAGTGGGCAAGGTCAGAAGTCACACGAAACCAGGTTATAGTCCAACAGGTTTATTTGAAATCACAAGCTTTCAGAGCGCTGTTCCTTCATCAGGTGAAGTGTGTAGCACCTGCAAATCTCTCCACCAGGATATTGGTCTCCTTCCAATTCAGGTGCAACTCGTCCTTCTTATACAGGTCACTTCTACCCCGGAAAAGATTCCAATGATCCACAAAGGTGAACCTATGTTCCCTGCATCAGCTCCTCAGTCAACCAGTCATCTGCTATATCTTCCTATTTCTACCCTCAATAACAGGCAACACCGACAGTATTCCAGATATTTCTACCCTCCATGATCTCCTATTTAAATTCCTACCTAATTTGCGAATATTCACTCTTCAGAACCTCATCCCTTTCTCTTCTATGTCTTTCTTCTGAAATGTATTTTTTGAATTCAGTTGGCTGACACAGGATTTAGTGCCTATCCTTGTGATCATCAGTTGCCTTCCTGACCTGCTGCAGTATATCAGGTATATCAGGTATAGGCACCTAGGGAGGAAGTTCCAAGTTTTTGACCTAGTGATAATGAAGTAACAGCAATCTTGTTCCATATCACGATGCTGTGGGGCTTAGAGGGAGATTTGCATCTGATGTTTAAGCATTTGTCCTTCTAGGTGGTAGAGTGCTGGTTTGGAAGATGCTGTTGTAAGAGCTTTGTTGAACTGAGCATATATGGCAACTTAATTAGTTTAAGGGAGCATTGTACTACCTTTCAGATGAAATATTAAGGTCTCTCAGTTGTAAAAAAAAACCCAGGTCATTTTGAAGAGGAGCTGGGGACTTCTCTCAATCCTCAACCAATATCAGTAAAACAGGTAGTCATGTTCATACTGCTTGTTGGGTCTTACTTGTGGAAACTAAAAAATCACACAACACCAGGTTATAGTCCAACAGCTTTAATTGGCAGCACTAGCTTTCGGAGCGAAGCTCCTTCATCAGGTGGTTGATGAACTATAACCTGGTGTTGTGTGATTTTTAACTTTGTACACCCCAGTCCAACACCGGCATCTCCAAATTGTGGAAATTAGCTTTTGTGATTTATACGTTACAACTGTGACACTATTTTAAAAAGTGTTTGTTGTCAAGTGCTTTGAGATACCCTGAAGTTGTAAATGGTTTCTATGGAAATGCAAAATCAATTTTTCTTCACAATTTAAGCATATAATTTGTGTCGCAATAACTGCTTTTCAATTCAGTGATGAAGTAAGAGTCAAATATTAGGTTAAATAGACGTTATTCTCTAGAAGCATTTTCATGAGAATTACACGATAATAGCAATGAGAAATGGAATATAGATCCATTTCTGACTCTGTTCCGTTCTCCCAGGCAAACGGACAACTTCTTATTGCCATTACTTCAAAGATGAGGGGCTCATGGGAGCTAATACCATATCATTACCACTGACTAGGTAAAAGTGGTTCTTCCCCATACTCCTGCATCTCTTACCCACAATTCTAAATTTGTGTCTTCTAGTCCTTGTGCAGTCAGCTAATAAGAAGATTTTTTCCTGATCTACCTTATCAAAGATTAGATTACCTACAATGTGGAAACAGGCCATTTGGCCCACCAAGTCCACACCAACCCTTTGAAGAGTAACCCACCTAGAGCCATTCCCCTACATTTACCCCTGACTACACCAAGGACTATGGGCAATTTAGCATGGCCAATTCGCCTAACCTGCACACCTTTGGATTGTGGAAAGAAACCCACGCAGACACAGAGACAATGTGCAAACTCCACACAGACAGTCACACGAGGCTGGAATCGAAGCTGGGTCCCTGGTGCTGTGAGGCAGCAGTGCTAATCACTGAGCCACCATGCTGCCCAGAAAGTCTGTCATAATCTCCATCAAATCTTCCCTCAATCTCCTTTGACCAAGGAAAATAACCCCTGCCTTTCCAGCATAACTTTACAGTTAAAATCCCCCATGTCTGGAATCAGTCTGATGAATCTGCTCTGCACCATCACAAGAATCTTTGCACCCTTCCTAAAGTGCGGTGACAGAACTGAATGTTATACTCAAGTTAGGGCCTAATCAGAGTTTTATAAAGCTTTACCATAACTCGCTTGCTTTTGTACTCAAAGACCCGATATGTGAAGCTGCAGATAGCATATGCTTTGCTAACCACTTTCACAGTATGCCCTTCTCAAGGATATTTAGAGATTAGAAATAACTGCTGGATAGGCAGTGATGCCCACGTCTTGTGAACTAATAAATAACAAAAAAACTATCCACTACAAAACTAATTGTCTACGTACCTCGTTTGTTGTTAAGTGGTCTACTGTTTCTTCTGTTTGTCATGCTGCTATGGCCTTATGAGGTTTTTCAATGACAGAACACCCCAAAATGATCTGCAGCTAATGAATGACTTATGAAATGCAGACAGTAATGTAATATAGGAAAGAACTGATAGCCAATTTGCGTGCAACCAGTAACGTAATAAAATCTGAATAATCTGATTTTAGTTATATTGATTGTGTGATGAAGACTTGCCAGAACATCAGTGATGACTCCATTGTTCATCTTTGAAATATTGCCATGGGATCCTTTACATCCACCTGCGATAACAGGCAAGTTAATGCCTTATCTAAAAGTTGGTACCTCTGATACAGCACTCCCTCAGTAACACCACTGTCAACCTCGATTACATGCTCATTTTACAATTTCAAAATTAATTGTCTTGTATTGAAATGTGACAGTTCATACAAAAATCCATAATTTCAAGGACCATTCAACTTTATACACTACTGGTATAATGTTCCCCTCCCTGGAGGTGGTGAGAAGGTGTTAATTATGTTATTAACAGACTTTTCTGTGAATTGATATGTGTTTTTGAAGTGTGATATTGCTTGTATCTAATTTGTTGTTGAAGTGAAATATTGATCAAAAGCAGTTAGACGGCTTTAAGCATAATTTGTTTCTTAGTGATCTATTGTCTATGTAACATATGATCTGATATTCTTCCCATGTTATGCATTAACTTGTTCAGCATTTGATTTAGTGTCCAGTACTGATGCTGTTCAAAATTCTATGAACTGTGCTTTCCATGTCTGCCAATTGATGATCTATCAAATAGATCTGAAAGCTTTAATTTTTCTAATGGAATGATTGACACCGGAAGGTTTTGTTAAAAATCACACAACACCAGGTTATAGTCCAACAGGTTTAATTGGAAGCACACTAGCTTTCGGAGCGATGCTCCTTCATCAGGTGATTGTCTGATGAAGGAGTGTCGCTCCGAAAGCTAGTGTGCTTCCAATTAAACCTGTTGGACTATAACCTGGTGTTGTGTGATTTTTAACTTTGTACACCCCAGTCCAACACCGGCATCTCCGAATCAGGAAGGTTTTGTGGTATTGATTGATTGAGAATAAACACTTGAAGTTGTTGATTATTTTTTGCTTTGGAAAAATATTAGGATTTTGCTTTCCTTGTACCACACTCATTTTCTTGTCCTATGGTGTTTTTACTGGATTAAAGTTGTTGTTGAACCTTTGTTGTTGCGGAGATTGTTGTTGTGCTAAAACTGAAAGTTGTTAACGTTTCTGCAGTTTTAAATGTGGTTTGTAAATTAACATTTGGCCTCTCCCAGCCAGTATGGTGAATAAATAGAGATAAATGAAGATGCTCCTTTTCCAAGACAGCTGAAGGATTGTTCAAGGTGTTGTGGATAGAACTTCCTCAAAATGGCTTCACTCAATAAGATTCAATTACTTGTTTTTGACTGTATCAAAGGTGACTGCCAAGATTCAATGACATTTGACTGTGTCAAAGCTGGCTGTCATGATGAGATTGCCTGGAGTTTCTCCTACATCCAACGTATTTTCATGCCAGATTTGACTCTGCATGATCAATTCAGTTTCTTTTCATTTGTCCAATTTGTTTTTGTGAGACTTTGAATTTGCTATTCAAAACATCAAATTCATAAAGCTTTGACTAATTTCATGGTTATTCAATTCTTCAAATTGCAATTCTAATTTTATTCCCTATTAATTTTCTTTATGTCTGTACATGAAGAATTATCTTAACTCACTGTTGTTAACTCTACCATTGATTAAATAGTTCAGAAATTTGTTATGTCACTGTTTGACATTTTAACTACACTCCTCAACCTAGGTTTTGGATGGAAAAAATGTTATTGTCCTTTCCCTGAAGGGATCACATTTGCTCTGGCGTCTGAATATTGGCTTCTTTTCACTCAGACTTTATATTTCTCACTTTAAGCTGTTCGTAGGCTTTTACTGCTCTTCTGGTATTTTTTCATAGGTGTGTTGCCCCTATTATGAACTATATAAGGCTTTTTGAGACTGAGGCATCCTGGTGTTTTCTCTGGAGGAGTTTTCTGTTTGGTAATGCTTCCTTCACAGCAGATGTTCAGCTCTATGGCTTTCCTGGTTGTTAGCTGCTCTTAAAGCTGTACTGATGATTTATTGAAAAATAATTTTCAAAAAAATTCTTCTCTACAGATGATCTAAGGTCTGCTTCACTGCTGCCATGATTTTCTAGGCATTGACACTCACCACTGCGGCCATCTTTTATGTTATAGTTCAATGACGCTATTTGTTCCAGAAAGACTGGACAAGGAGAAAGTGAAAATGACACTATACAAATATAAATAACAGCAGTATATAAATATACATTCCAACCAATCATTTCCTGGGGCAAAGCACTTTGTAATGTGGCATAATGTCCCCTGAGAACAGGCCGTGAACATATTTCACTGCTCACAAGCTATACGCACTTCTTAAACATCTCCATTTTAATGGACATAATAGACATTTCCACAACTTCAAGGACCCTGCTTTTAAAATATCAATATTGCAGCATTTAGATTAAAATAATTGGTGCTTTGGACTTTCAGACTTTAATCTGGTAAATAATTTGTGCATTCTAGATTCGCTGCAGTTGCAATGTACTATTTTGATCCAATCCATATGTTCCTGGTGATGTCTAGAAGGCATGGAGTTCACATGAAAAGATTGTCATGAAGTATTCATATATAAAGGTTGTTTTGATAGCATCTTCCAAACCTATGATCCCTATTACGTTTAAGGATGGCAGCAGCAAGTGCATGTGAATGCCAACTGCAAGTCCGCCTCCAAGCCTAGCACCATCCTGATTTGGAACTGAATCACCATTCCTTCATTATTGCTGTGCCAAAATCCTGGAACTCTGTCCAGACTGTACTGTGGGTGCTATGTCATGTGGACTCTAATAATTCAAGAAAACAGCTTCACCACTGCCTTGTCAAGGACAGTTTGTGAGAGAAAATAAATACTGGCATTACCAGCAACATTCATATCTCATGAATAAGTATTTTTTAAGAAATCAATTTGAAACTTGCATATTTCAAGCTATTAAAACTCACAGCTTTGTTCCCAGTGGGATTGATTTACTTGAGCAGTTATCAGACTGTGATTCCAAGTTCCTGACTGGAAGGAAGTAGTACTTCAAACTAATCTTTACATGAACTTTGATGCTAATTTTGTTGTGCTTTGAAATTGGATTGCATGATACAAGTACTGACATGAAGCTCAATATCATGGGGTTGAGCTGAAACTAAAACACACCCATAGTGTCTATCTAACCAATGGAATGAAGGATGTTATATCAGTTCGTATATATAGTAATTTCAATTAAGTATCCTTTGACTAAAGTCTCATCTGTCAGTTCAATGATGATTTGAATTGATTTTAATTTAATATTGCCACATGTACCAAGATACAGTGAAAAGTATTGTTTTTTGTGCTACCCAGACAAATCATACCTTACGTAAGTGCATTGAGGTATTAGAACAGAATGCAGAATATATGTTACAACTGCAGAGAAGGCGCAGAGAAAGATCAACTCTAATATATGGGAGGTACGTTCAGAAGCTGTTCATAAATCTGTTGGTATGTGGTTTCAAACATTTGCTGTTATGCCCAGTGGAAGAGATTGATTATGCTTCCCTTGGCAGCAGGAAGTGTAGATGGAGTCAGTGGAAGGAACACTGGTTGTGTGATGGACTGGGCTGCATTCACAACTCTCTGTACGTTCTCGAACTCTTGGGCAGAGCAGTTGCCATATAATGCTGTGATGCATCGGATTGGTTGCTTTCTAAGGTGCATCTGTGAAAAGTCATTGTGGTCGTGCCGAAGTCTCTCAGCCTTCTGAGGAAGTAGGGGTGTTGGTGTGCTTCCTTGATTGTAGTGTCAACATGAATTATAAGGCAGATTCAATGAATTTACCTCATGGTTGTTGTTTCTGAACCAGCCTGCGATTGGAAGAACAGCCTGTCACAGATTCTGTCCATTCTACTCATTTGAGTTACCTTTCCCTGCTTTGTTGCTCTTGTGATTGAGTTTTTCCAGGTGTTTGTGGACTATTGGGGGTGAATTTACCCACCCAATATATATTTTGATATATTTTGAATGTTGATTTGCAATACTTTTGTGTTGTAACTCTTGGCCAATACCGTGTTACAGACATTTCCTTTCTCATGCTTCTTCACTCTATACTTCTTCTTTCAATGCATTTTAACAACATCAGCATTTTTTTACACTCAACACTGGAACAATTTTGCAACTGGATTTTTTTGAACATGCCGTGTTTACTGCCCATAAATTCTGTTTAACATGTTAATTTTCTTAGAAACACTTGATCTAAACAAGTGATAATCTCCCCTTTCAGAGGACTACGTTATTGATGCTCGTTTCTACCTCTTTATATCACTTTTTAAAATTAGCCAATTTTCAGTGTGTCTGCTGAGCATTATTAGCATAAAAGCTAATATTAAATTTTGCATTTTAAGGAAATTCCCAGCCCATGTTTTTCTGTTAACTGTCATAAAATAGTTCACCATATCATGCTATAGTTCCATTTTGGCTGCTTTGTGAGGCATCATGTGATCAGCATATTTATTGCACGAGAGCAAATTGCGTAACATTCTCTTATAATTCAGCACACTCGTTGGGCAGAAAGCTAATTTGTCTAGAATTTGTTCTGCTCTTTCTGTATGATTGCCTGACACAGCTACAGAGTATTCTGTCATATCATTAACTTAGCTGGAACAGTGTCACATAATAGCTGCAATAAATAATGTTAATGGCAGTTGTAATGAGGAAGGGTTATACATTTCATTTAAACAGCATAGTAATAAACCAAATCATCAAATATTCTTCTCATCCCCCACCATAATAGCTTCAACTCATCAACCTACTTTCTTTGTAATGCAAACACTTGTCCATTATTAAAAATATAGTTGCTTTCATAACACAGGATTCCTCTCTGGTATTTTATCTTTCATTAAAGGTTCCTCAGTCAGTACAGGGGTTATTATCTTCCAGCATGGTTCACACCTTTATACAACTCAACTTCAACCTGGGGAATAGCATTGTCTTTCCTAAGTATCTTTTTCATCTAGTCTGTGGTCTTAATAACCATTCTTTTGCCACTCTGCCAGCTGAAGGAACATGCTGTCTAACTTGATCAGGCAATCACTGCACATAGGGAAAACTACTTTATAAAGAAAGGAACACGTGAAATGAATGTACTGCTCATACTGAAGCTCCATTTTGAGGAATATAAGACTACTCATACTAGTATCTGTCATTTGCAAGTTTTGCTGGTTTTTCCACTTTGAAGGGACATGCAGCCTATGACATTGCATTGGCACTCAGATTCAGTGTTGATCATACAATCCCTACAATGCGGAAGGAAGTTGTTTGGCCCATCAAGTCCACAACAACCCTCTGAAGAGCATCCCATCCAGTTCCTGTAACCCTGCATTTCCCATCGCCAACCACCCACCCTGTACCTACTTGGACACAATAGACAATTTAACATGGCCAGTCCACCAAAGCTGCATACCTTTAGATTATGGGAGGAGACTGGAGCACCCGGAGGAAACCCATGCAGGTATGATGAGAATGTGCAAACTTCACACAGGCAGTCACCCAAGGGTAGAATTGAACCCAGGTCCCTGGTGCTGTGAGGCAGCAGTACTATCCATTGATCCACTGTGCTGCCCAAAAGCAATGGTTTCATGATCATTATTCATCTCTTAATTCCAGATTTTTATTGAATTCCAATTCCACCATCTCAATGGAGTGGACAACAGAATGTCTTTTTGGACTGTTGATAGCATTCTGTTGGTGAGAAATATCATTTGCATAGTCACCGCACAATAGCAGTGTGGACTTACTGAACCTGTTGTTTAAATTGTATGATAATTTGCCATTCCACGGTATGGTAAGAATAGGTTTGATGTGCAACTCTGCCTTTTGACCCAGTGATTGGTTGATTGCAAAAACTCAAATTCCTTTGGTTGTTCATGAAAAGTAGAGTACCAACTATAGGTGATCAGATCACACTGACCAAATCCAAATCAAAATGTTTACTTTAGATTTGACTGCACAATTAAATGATGAGCAATTCAGACTTTGCCAAAAACTATACTACCATCCAATTTAAGATAATCAATCGAGTTTGTAACTTGCCTCATTTATGTTGATAGAATTTACCTACATTCACATTCAATTACCTGGGAGTCTGAAGAGCCTATGGTTCCCTTTGTTTGGTGAATACATTTCCATGAAGAAGGCAAAGTTGAATTTCCAAGTTGGCATCCTTTTTTCTTGTAAAATAAATTGGTGTGATCTTTCAAACTCTGGCATTCTCATGCTTGTCTTGATAAGTGCAAGACAAGAAGCTTGTTGAGTGTAACACATTTCTCTTTTCAGCAGTCTTCAAGTTCTGTTCTACCAAGCGACTTCAAAGTACTTTATGGTTTGGAAAATGTTTTGGCATGGTGTGAAAGATGACTTCTAAACGCAAGTTTTGATATCTTTTTGGAAGAATTTGTATGTTGGATTACAGAAAGTAAATGTTTAATGCCTTTTGTAAACTTGGGGGAAAAACATGATATCCAAGTTTTATGCATAAACATTTACAAGTATTGATGGAAAATTGAATGTCTTAGAGAAATGACAACATCGGCATATTATAAACCATATCCACCTGCATTAATTAGTTTGACTGGCAATTTAGTCATTTTACAACAATACATTCCAACTGGGCTTAACCCAACATGGAAATGCAAATTTACAATAGTTATATAAATGATACAATTGCAACAAAATAACCACATATTAAAGAAGGAGAAGGAATATTAACATTCTGCATTCAACATTCTGGAAAATGGTCATTTTTCTCACCTCCACCTTTTCAGTCTCACCTGAGAAATTTAGAATGTTCCTGTACCATCTGTATCCTGTTTTCCTTTCACTTAAAAAAAAGTGGGCTTTTTTCCTGACTTCAGTCCAAAGCCACCTCCTCAAAAGTCTTTTTTTGCATTAAAATGAAATTATGCTTCAACACTTCTAAGCTTGCATGCACTGCCAATGCTCCCAATTATATACATTAAATCAATTAGACATTAAGCCATCTGGAGAGACTTAGAGAAACTGGGATTGTTCTCGTAGGAGCAGAGAAGGTTAAAAGGAAATTAAGTCGAGGTGTTCAAAATGCTGGAGGTTTTTGATGAAATGAATATAGAGGGCTGAAACTCAAGCCTATTTTGGCTAAGTCTGAGTTGCGTTGAATTTTGGGATGTTTTGTCACCACAATGTCTCTCACCATATCTTACAAAGCATTTCTATTAATCACCTACCACGTTTCTATAACATCTCTCTCAATAAATTTCCACTCTATAATGCCACACGTCATTCCCAGAACAACTTGCCACTCACTGGATATCCCAGAATTCATCAGGATCCTTTTCTGCCTGTGTCCTCTTAAAAAGCCCATTGTATACTCGAGCAAGTACTGTCAGTCTGGAGCTGCCTTGCGCGGTTCCTGACATTTGCCCTAGGCATGGCAGATGGAGGGAAATTGTAGCTTTGCTTTATGGGCAGGGATCTGCAGCTCCTCCTGGATGTGGTAGTACCAAGGTGGGACATCCTCCCCCAGGATCAGCATGGAGGCTGTGATGCCAAACAATGTCAATTTGGTCTGAGGTTGCCACCCAATTAGTGCAGTCTCAGCCATCTGGAAGGAAGCCCAACCCAGTGGGAAGAAAGTCAACAGTCCTTCTCCAGTCCACTAATTAGGTCCCACCATCTTTTCTTTGATACCCCACACTCATTCTATCTCTGCTAATAGACCCACCTTCTAACAGAGGCTATGCTCTACCATTCTCACTATTGCCTTCCTCACTCATTCTCACTTACCCAGACATCACTCACACTGCATGCCTTCTGCCCTACCTACTCATTGCTTGGGACACGTCCATGGCTGCACCAGTACTGAAAGCTGTGCTACCCACATTCATCTCTCGTAATATCTGCTCCTAACTGGAGGAAAACATAGAACATAGAACATAGAAAAATACAGCGTAGTACAGGCCCTTCGGCCCTCGATGTTGCACCGACCGAAGCCTACCTAACCTACACTAGCCCAATAACCTCCATATGCTTGTCCAATGCCCGCTTGAATGACCATAAAGAGGGAGAGTCCATCACTGATACTGGCAGGGCATTCCATGAACTCACAACCCGCTGAGTAAAGAATCTACCCCTAACATCTGTCCTATACCATCCTCCCCCTAATTTAAAGCTGTGTCCCTGTGTCCCCTAGTAACAGCTGACTCCATACGTGGAAAAAGGTTCTCACTGTCAACCCTATCTAAACCCCTTATCATCTTGTACACCTCTATCAAATCTCCCCTAAACCTTCTTTTCTCCAATGAGAACAGCCCCAAGTGCCTCAGCCTTTCCTCATACAATCTTCCTACCATACCAGGCAACATCATGGTAAACCTCCTCTGCACCCGTTCCAGTGCCTCCACATCCTTCCTATAGTATGGCGACACAATACTCCAGATAAGGCCGCACCAGAGTCTTATACAACTGCAACATGACCTCAGGACTCCGGAACTCAATTCCTCTACCAATAAAGCCCAGTACGCCATATGCCTTCTTCACAGCACTATTTACCTGGGTGGCAACTTTCAGAGATCTGTGTACATGGACACCAAGATCCCTCTGCTCATTCACACTACCAAGTAGCCTACCATTAGCCCAGTAATCCATCTTCTTGTTACTCCTACCAAAGTGAATGACTTCACACTTAGCTACATTGAACTCCATTTGCCACCTTTCTGCCCAGCTCTGCAACTTATCTATATCCCGCTGTAACCTGCCACATCCTTCTTTGCTGTCCACAACTCCACCGACTTTCATGTCATCCGCAAACTTGCTCACCCAGCCTTCAAGCCCCTCCTCCAGGTCATTTATAAAAATGACAAACAGCAATGGTCCCAAAACAGATCCTTGTGGAACACCGCTAGTAACTGCACTCCAAGATGAACCTTTACCATCAACTACTACCCTCTGTCTCCACAAGTGGGCAGGAAGAACCAAGACATGTGGTGTGCAGCTTGTCATTCAGCTCCTCACCCGCTATGAAGTGAATCCTGACGCTGACCGCCCTGAGCAGGTCCTGGACTGGCATTGAAAGCTGCCCTTGACTTAGCGTGGGCCTGTCCTTGACGTCACTGAGGCCTGCTGACAACGAAGACAAGCTTCCTTCCTTTGACTGCGCTAAACAGCTCAGCAAGATAGCATCACTGTGAGCCTGGTATCTTTAACTGAGGGGGCAAAACGCAAAAAAAAAAATCAATTTAAGGTGGAGTTGCTGTGAGCACCAAGGTTGGCTCAGAGTGAGTGGGTTCTCTGACATTGAGTGAAGAGCCTGGGGGTGCAGTCTGCTCCAGGCCCTGAGCTGGGTGCAGATCCCTGAGAATGCAGTGCATCCTTGGGCACCATTATATTGCTGATGCAGCTGGAAGTGCAGCATTGAAATGGATAGCTACAAGTGGACAGGAGAAGTTTCTTACGTGGAGGTGGAGTGCATGTGAACACTGCCAATTGAGCGTGCCCAGAGACGTTGGTGCCCAGTGCGCCCGCTTTAGTTTCCTGGTCATGATTTCCTGACATGGAGTGTGCTGAGTAAGATGAAAGACTGAAGATTAATGAAGCAAGATAGACTGTTACCAAGAAATGGCAATTTACTGCTGCCAGGCAGGAATCGTGCCCATGCTGCCTGTTAAAGGCCTAAATGTTGACACAGGATGATCTTGACATTGAGATAAACTTCACTGCACTTGTCACCCAATCCTACCTTACATCTCGCCTTTCAAATGCTACATCACGCAAACCTCTTCAAGTACACCTGGAGACATGTTTCCACTGTCATTGGGTAACCAAAGGATTCTGTTTTAAGACATTTCTAAAATAATCAGAGAGGAGACAGAGAATTTACCTTGGTATGCTTTGATTTGAATGTGTTGCCTGAAAGGGCAGTGGAAGCAGATTCAATCCTCAAAATGAGACCTGGTTTATAATGAGAAAGAAAAAGTTTTGAGGACAGTGGATCAAATTCAATAACTCTATCAAATAGGCATGGATATAAGGAGCTGAATGGTCTCTTATGTGCTTTATCATTCTGTAATCTCCAGACTCTACAATTATTCTGATAGGTTGCCGCTTTTGCCAAGTCATCACCAATTACCCTCATTGAAACGTAGAAACTAGGCCCTTTAGCCCTTTGGGTCTGCTCCACCATTCAATGAAATCATGACTGAACATCTATCTCAATGCTATATTCCCACTTTCTTCCCATACCCCTTGATGCATTTAATATCTGAAAAAAGATCAGTTTTTCTTGAATATATTCAGTGACTTGATTTGCACAGCCTTCTGTGGCAGAGAATTCCACAGATTCGCTCTCCTTGATTGAAGAATTGCCTCATCTCAGTCCTAAATGGTCAAACCTGTGTCCTGAGATCGTCTCCCTAATTCTAGACTCCCCACCCAGTGGAAACCTCCTCCTGCATCCAGCCTGTTCCAGTCCTGTTAGAATTTTATAACTTCTGACATCCTTCTAAACTCTAGTGGAATACAGACTCAGTTAAACCAACCTGTCTTCATAGATTAGTCCAGGCATACCCTTTATCAGCCCAGTGAACCACCAATGCACTTCTTCTATGGCAAGTATAACCTGTCTTAGAGAGGGAGGCCAAAACTGAAAACAATCTCATATATGGTAATGTATAACTGCAGTAAGACATCCCTACTTCTGAACTCCAATCAGTTTGCAATGAAGGTCAATATATCATTAGCCTTCATAATTGTTTGCTGCACCTTGTCTATCTACTTTGGGTACAAGGACACCCAAATCTCTTTGTACATCCACATTTCCCAATATTTCACTATTTAATTATACTCTACCTTTCTGTTTTGCACACTAAAGTGTATAACTTCAAATTTAGCTGTGTTTTACTACATCTACCATATGTTTTCTCACTCATTCACCTTGTGTAAATCACTTTAAAATCTCTGATCCAGTTTTGTGCCATTAGCAAATTGGAAATGTTGCAAATAGTTCCCTCTTCCTGGTCATTTATAGTTTGTGGATAGCTAGGGCCCAAGCTCGATCTTTGAAGGACTGTCTGCCAGTCAGAAAAAAAGCCACATTTAGTCCCACTGTCTGCTTCCTGTCTGTCAACCAATTCTAAATCTATGCTGAAAGTGTGTTGCTGGAAAAACGCAGCAGGTCAGGCAGCATCCAAGGAACAGGAGAATTGACGTTTTGGGCATCAGCCCTTCTTCAGTGGCTGAAGAAGGGCTGATGCCCGAAACGTCGATTCTCCTGTTCCTTGGATGCTGCCTGACCTGCTGCGCTTTTCCAGCAACACACTTTCAGCTCTGATCTCCAGCATCTGCAGTCCTCACTTTCTCCCCAATTCTAAATCTATGCCAATATATTATTCCTCTCCCATGGATTTTATCTTTGCTATTAACCACTGATGAAGAACCTTATCAAAAGCCTTCCGAAAATCTAACTGAAGCATATCCAAGGCTCTCCCTTATTTATTCTATTCGTTACATTCTCAGAAAATTCTCTGTAGATTTGTTGAGCATGGTTTGCCTTTTATAAACCCATAGCGGCTTTGTCCAATGCCATTCCAAATGTTCTGTTCTCATCTCTTTCATTATAGACTCTAGTATTTTTCCCACAAACGGGTAGGTAATTCTGTTTTTTCTCACTCTCCCTTTCTCAGCAGTGGAGTTGATTTGCCACCCTCCCAATTTACAGAAACTGTTCCGGAGTATGTAGAATTTTAGAAGATGACCATCAAAGATTGGCCTAAGGACTCATGGAATGTAGATTATCAGGCCCTCTGATTTGTTAGCTTTTAATCCCTTGAATGTCTCAGCACCATTTCCTTATGTATATGGTAAGATTTCCTTCAATTCTGCCCTGACACTGGACCCTTAATTCCCCAACATTTCTTGGAGGTTATTTATGCTGTCTTTTGTGAAGAAAGAACCAAAGTATGTATTTAATTCTTCTGCCATTTCTCTGTTCCCCATTATAATTTCCCCAGCTTCTGACTGTAAGAGATGTCTGTTAGTTTATTCTAATCCCTCTCTCATTATATAGTGTCATGGAGTCACAGATGTACAGCACGGAAACAGACCCTTCGGTCCAACTTGTCCGTGCCAACCAGATATCCCAACCCAACCCAATCTAATCCCACCTGCCAGCACCCGGCCAATATCCCTCCAAACCCTTCCTATTCATATACCCATCCAGATGCCTTTTAAATGTTACAATTGTACCAGCCTCCACCACTTCCTCTGGTAGCTCATTCCATACATGTATCACTGTGTGTGATAAAGTTCCCTCTTAGGTCTCTTTTATATCTTTCCCCTCTCACCCTAAACCTATGCCCTCTAGTTATGGACTCCCCCACCCCAGAGAAAAGACTGTCTATTTATCTTATCCATGCCCCTCATGATTTTATAAACCTCTATAATGTCACCCCTCAGCCCCCGACACTCCAGGAAAAACAGTCCCAGCCTATTCAACCTCTCTCTCGCTCAAATCCTCCAACCCTGGCAACATCCTTGTAAATCTTTTCTGAACCCTTTCAAGTTTCACATGTTTGTGGTCAGTTTCTATGTCCACTGCAAATTTTACTGTCCTGCTGTATTTCCCCCTCTTGATTAAACTTCGTGTTCTCTTTTTCTGAATTTTAAAATGCTCCCAATCCTCAGACTTCCATGTTTTCTGGCAATTTTGCATATATTCTCTTTAGATCTGAAACTATTCCTAATTTCTTTTATAACCCATGGTTGAGCCATCTTTCCTGTTTTGTAGTTGACCTTGTTGCTGAAATTCTATAGTTACTCAAGCATCGCTTTGCATCATCTTATGAGATCACTCCTACAACAACTGCATCTTATTTTATAGAATAATTTTAACATTAAAAAATGCCTAGACACACCATCCAGGAGCGATTATAAATAAAAATTTGGCCTTGAGGCATGGGGATATGCTGGCAGGTGACCACACCATAAACAGAGTTTGGTTTTAAGGAGAGTCTTGTGAGAGTAAGGCAAGTTCAAGAAGCAGAGAGAGATTAGAGAGAGAATTCCAAATGTAAGGCCGACACAGCTGAAGGCACAACCGCCAATGGGTAGAGTAACTAAAATCAAGGATGCTCCAGAGGCCAGAATAGGACAAAATGTGAATAAATCTGAAGCATGTCGAGCTGGAGGGGATTACATGTGTAGGCAGGAGTGAAGCTATGAAAAGATTTGAAAATAAAGATGAGAACTTTAAAGCTTAGCAAGGTGTGGAGAAAGAAGTGGAGGTGTGAGAACTCAGGGAAATAAATATTGATGTTTTGAAAACAGTTCATTGTACAGAAGAGGAAGTGCTGGAGACCTTAGAAAACCTGATCGATTGTGTTGTCGACATTTTGGGAAATTAGTGAAGACATTGCGGGGACCCTAGCAGAGATATTTGTATCATCTTTAACCACGGGTGAGGTTCCGGAGGACTGGAAGTTGGCTAATATTGTGCCTTTATTGTGCTGGATGGCACGGTGGCACAGTGGTTAGCACTGCTACTTCACAGCACCAGAGACCCAGGTTCAATTCCCACCTCAGGCAACTGTCTGTGTGGAGTTTGCACATTCTCCCTGTGTCTGGGTGCTCCAGTTTCCTCCCACAGTCCAAAAATGTGCAGGTTAGCTTTATGGTAGGAGTCAGAGGGTGGTGTTGAAGCGTTGTTTTTTCAGACTGATAGCCTGTGACCAGAGATGTTCCCACAGGTGTCGGTACTAGGTCCACTATTGTTTGACATTTATATAAACAATTTGATGAGAATTTTGGAGGCATGGTTAGTGAATTTACAAATGACCCCAAAATTGGTTGTATAGTGGACAATGAAGAAGACTGGATCAATTGGATCAATGGGCTTTAATGGAGTTTAATTTGAATAAGTTTGAGCTATTGCATTTTGGTAAAACAAACAAGGGCAGGACTTATACAAGGAATGAGGTTGGTGAGACCTCCTCTGAAGTACTGTGTACAGTTCTGGTTGCCTTGTTGTAAGGGTGATATTGCTAAACTGGAGGAGGTTCAGAAAGATTTACCAGGATGTTTCTGGGAATGGAGTGTTTGAGTTATAAAGATAGGCTGTGACTTCTTTCAGGGTGAAAGTGAGGACTAGAGATGCTGGAGATCAAAGTCAAGAATGTGGTGTTGGAAAAGCACAGCAGGTCAGGCAGCATCAGAGAAGCAGGCAAATTATCATTTCAGGCAAAAACCTTTCATGCCTGAAATGTCGATTCTCCTGCTTCTCTGATGCTGCCTGACCTGCTGTGCTTTTCCAACACCACAGTTTTGACTGTGACTTGTTTCACCAGAGCGTACGAAGTTGAGGGATGGCGTTATAGAAGTTTATAAAGTCATGTGGGGCATAGATAAGGTGAGTGACAAGGGTCTTTTTCCTAGTATAGGAGGGTTCAAAACTAGGGGGCATATTTTAAGGTGAGAGGAGAAAAGTTTTAAAAGGGCATGAGGGGCGACCTTGTTACACAAGGAGGGGTTTGTATGTGGAATGAGCTGCAAGAGGAAGTGGTGGATGCAGGTACAATTACATTTAAGTGATATTTGGATAAGTACATGAACAGTAAAGGTTTGGAGGGATATGGGTGAAATACAAGCAGGTGGCACTAGTTTAGTTTGGGAACATAGTCAGCACGGACCAGCTGGACTGAAGGTTCTGAGTGACTCCATGACTCCATGACTGTATGAACCAGTGAAAGTCAGTGAGGACATTATGAAGGTGGGAATGACTGAATGGGATTTGGTGCAAGTTGGCACATGGGTAGCAGAGTTTGGATGATAGGAAATTTGTGGTTCCTCAGATGTGTGAGACTCACTAGGACTGCAAAAGAATAGCAAAGGAATGGATGAGGTTTTCTGAAGCAGATAAGTTGGGGCAGGGAAAAATAAGGTGGTGGAAGTGGAAGTAGGTGGTATAGGTATGTAAATGGAAGCTCATCTTGGGTTGCATTTCTAGTCTAATGTTTTCTGACTGATGGAAATGCAGCTAGATATCACCTCCTCTGCCTTTATTGCTGCCTCTGTATTGCTCCCATGATCACCATTCTCTGTGATAAAACATCCTGGAGAGTACTCTGTTGAAATACTGAGTCTAATATATACTGAATGAATATGTCTGACTGTATAATTTATAGATGATGTATTATATTACAACTTGATTTCAGCTCAATAGATGGATAAAACAACTGAAGGGACATTAAACGACATGGGAACTATTGACTTGCGTTGATGTTAATGACCAGCATGGGGTTGTTGGACTGAATGGTTTCTCAACGGAGGAATTCATTGAATTCAATGGATGAAAGATAAAATCGCTGTTTATCTGGTACAACTCAATCAACAAAAAAATCCCTTGTAAGGTCAGCTATAGTGAAGCTTCTTTAACAAGCACACATTATGTAGGAGGAACAAAAGACAAATCCTTTTCTTTATAGGTCTGGTATAACTGAAATTAATCTGAATGTTTTTTGCATTTATTGTCTGAATCACATCTTTTTTGAAAACTGTTACACTAGAGCCAGAATACCCTCTTCCCTCACCCACAGATACACTTGGAGCTTGGGGACTATTTGCTGAGATGTGAGGGTGCAAGGGGGGTGATTATTGCTTCCCTCTGGTCAAGTCTGGATGTCTGACCTCCAGCACCCACAGCTATCTACTTTTGTGCCAGGTACAACAAGTGGAGAGAATTCCCCCTGATTTCCGTTGACTCCATTTTTGCTTGGGTTTGTTGAGGTCACACATTGTCAAATGTGGTCTTGATCATAGAATCCTTACAATGTAGAAACATTGTAAGGCCCAAAGGCCCCACCCAGACCCACCCTCTTACTTATCCCTGTAATCTTGCATTTCTCATGCCTAGTCCACTTAGCCTGCACATCTTTGGACTGTGAGAGGAAGCTAGAGCATCTGGAGGAAACCCATGCAGACACGGGGAGAATGTGCAAACTCCACACACACAGTCACCCAAAGGTGGAATCGAACCTGGATCCCTGTGCTGTGAGCCAACCACTGAGCCACTGTACCATTCATAATGTCAAAGGTATTCACTCTCACCCCATCTCTGGAATTCACACTTTTGCCCAGGTTTGAACCAAAGCTGTAGTGAGATGACGACCTGAACCCGAATTGGGTGGAGTGAGCAAGCTGTTGTGAAGCAAGTGCTGCTTGATGATACCTTCCATCACATTACTGATGATGGAGAGTAGACTGATAGGGCACTAATTGGCTGGGTTGGATTTGTCCAGCTTTTTGTATACAGGAAATAACTGTGCAATTTTTCATATTGTCTGGTAGATGCTAGTGTTGTAAGTGAACTGGAAATAGCTTGTCCATGGGTATGACAAGTTGTGGAGCACATGTCTTCTGTACTATTGCTGGACCACTGTCAGGACCTATGGTCTTTGCAGTATCCATACCCTCCAATCATTTCTTGTTATCATATCAAATTAGCTGAGGATTTGTATCTGTGGCTGGGGACCACTGGAGGAGGCTGAGATCAATTATCCTGTTAGCACTTCTGGCTGAAGGTTGCTGCGAAAATACCAGCCTTATCTTTTGCACTGAGGTGCTGGGTTACCCATCATTAAGGATGGGGATACTTGTGAAGCCTCTTTTTCCAGTGATCTATTGAAAATCACTTAGCTGTGTCTGTCATGTGTTGATTATGGCATGCAAGTAGTCCTGTGTTGTAGCTTCACCAGATTGACACTCGCTCTTTAGATATGCCTGGTGCTCCTCTTGACATGCCCTCCTGCATTCTCCATTGAACCAGGCTTGATCCCCTGGCTTGCTCTTAAGGATGGAGTGTAGGAAATACCAGGCTATGCAGATTGTATTGGAGGTTGCTTGTGCTGTTGCTGTTGGCCCACACAACCTCATTGGTGCCCAGTCATGAGTTGCTAGATCAATTCAAATCCATTTAGCATGGCAATAGTGTCACATGACAGTATGAAGATGCACTTTGTCCTTGTGGAGACAGTGTAGTGGTCACTCTTATTAATATGATCCTGGCAGTGCATCAGTGGCAGGCAAATTGGTGAGGATGAGGTGAAAAATGTTTTTACCTTCTGTCAGTTCTCTTACCATTTGCCTCAGACCAGACCAGCCTCAGACCAGTCCAGCAACAGTATCCTTTAGGACTTGATCAATAGCGCGACTGCTGGGTGACTCTTAGTAATGGACATTCACGTCTCCCAACTAGAGCACACTCTGTGCCTTTACCACCCTCAGTGCATCCTCCAAGTTGTGCTCTAATGAAGTATGGATTTATCCATCGAGGTAAAAGATCATCAATGTGACTGTTTTCTAGTTTTTCCAGTTTTTCATTGGTAGATGATTCAGTAGTTGAGGTCAAAGGTCCACCGTGATTATATTGAATGGCAGAGCAGATTTGAGGGGCTGAATGGTCCACTTTAGCTCTTATTTCTTATGGTCTTGTGTTCCTTTTGATCCTTGTCCCAGTTTTGAAAAGCTGGAGACAACAATAAGTCTGACAATTGACTTTTTATCATGTTGTCTCCAGAGATTGATTTTAAATGTCCATGCAGAGTAGGCCACTCCCACTCCATGGTTAAAAAAATATAGGTACTGGATTTTTAATGGGAAATCACATGTGTGGCATATTCAAGTTTGCTTACATGATCTGAACTGGATGATTGTCAAAACTTCCTTTCAGTGTAGTGTCAACACTTGCTCAGTATTTTATTACTTTAGATCATTGAGCAGGTTACTGGACAATTACACAGGTTTGTATCCTGTTGCATTCTACTCTTGCTGCCTCTCTTTGCTCTTCTGACACCGTAACCTTTGTTATGAAAATCTTTGATTAGAATCTCTCCAGTAAAAGGAACCAAATGCCTATTTGTACCTTGGTCATTTCCTTCTTTTACACTTTTTCCTTCAGTGATCAAAAGCATAATCTAAACCTAATAAACCTTTAAGATCCATATTATCACAAATGCAAACAGACCTATTTATTAATTAATTTATATGTGCACTCCCTTAACAAATTCCAATGTCATTAACTCGGAGCCTCATCCTTCCTATAAAGGGAACTGAAGAGAGAATCAGTGATCATACAATTTTGACTAGCTTGGCATGTTTTAGCTGTTCTGTATTTGAATAAGCTTATTGCTTATCGACATCCTTACAAGGTTCTCACTGTGTTAATGTTTCCTTAATGGGTAAGGTCACTGGCTAACATCTCAGACTGTGATTGTTTTCCATAAAGTGGTTGTCTTCAGATTTTAACCAGAGAAGTATTTGTGAAGTGGATTATTTTGCTCTCCCACGCTGTGTACGTTTATTATTAAAGCATTAAGCTAACCAGCCAATCCTTGTGGAACAGGCAGGATTTGTACCTTTCAGGAGCTTTCTTTTCTGTAGGGAAAGACGTTTTGAAGAATGTGCAGCATGACAGAATCTGCAGCTGTCCATTGTTAAACAGACTGTATCAGAAGAACCTTGGATACCTTGAAATGTAGGATACGGTTGTAAATTCAACCAAACCAATCCAGATAACTGCTTTATTTGAGAACCTGAGGAAATTTGGCTGGTTTGGTTTATATACAAAAAAGTACCATAAAAACAGGCCATTTAACCAATCAGTTATTACAGTATTTATGCTCGACTCATGCATCTTTTCTCATTTAAATTGTAACTAGTCAACCATCATAACTAATTATCACTTTCTGCCTCATCAGTTTTTCCAACTTCCTCTTATATGTATCTTTACTGTTCACCTTCTCCTTGTGATAGGGAGTTCAACATTCTCAACTGTCCTGGTGTGAGGAATTTCAGTTGGATTTCTTGGTTACCTGAAGGCATATAGTTTAATTCTTGAAATGTAGCAACATCTAGGATCAGGCACGGTGGCACAGTGGTTAGCACTGCTGCCTCATAGTGCCAGGGACCCACGTTCAATTCCCGCCTCGGGCAACTGTCTGTGCGGAGTTTGCACATTCTCCCTTTGTCTGTGTGGGTTTCCTCCCACAGTCCAAAGGTGTGCAGGTTAGGTGAATTGGCCATGCTAAATTGCCCATAGTGTTAGGTGAAGGGGTAAATGTAGGGGAATGGGTCTGGCTGAGTTGCTCTTCAGAGGATCGGTGTGGACTTGTTGGGCCATAGGGCCTGTTTTCACACTGTAAGTAATCTAATTCTTTCACGTGAGAAAACATGACCCCCATTGACCATTGCATTTGTGAATTGAGCCATATCTAAATGATCCAACAGTTCTGACTGTTGGATTATCTGTCAGTGACTCCACATGGCACAAACAACAGCATCAAGGAAAACTAATGTGAAGATAAATCTGACAGCAGGTACTTAGCATGGTGACTCAAATGAGTCAACATTTGTTTATACCAGCTAAAATTTCCCTGGAGGCTGTGCTTGTGTTGTCGATATTTTTTTCACTTATGTTTACTCAACTAGAACTTGAGCAGAGACTTAAGCATGTAATCTAGGCCGACAGTTGAGTGTAGTATTGAAGAGTTGCTGCTCTGCTGCATGAACCATCAAATAGTGACATCATTTACCCTCTCAAGTGGATGTGAAAGATCCAGTGCCACAATGTTGAAGAAGACCATGGGAGTTAGCACTGGTCAATAGATTAGTATTTATTCCTCGATCAATATTATTACAACGATTATCCTGTCATTGTCACATTACTATATGTAGGAGCTTGCTGTGTGTAAATAGGTTACTGTGTTTCCTACATTACAATAGTGAATACAGTTCAAAAAGTATATCGTTGCATGGTGCGAAAAGTTTCAGTGCTAAAGGTTGTGACAGGTGCTGTATGAATGTAAGTTAATTTTTTATTCAATAAACTGTAAATATAGATGACAGAAATACTTAGACATAATAAAGGATTGTTTGTAGCAAAAATCCACCAGCACATTAGTGGATGAATCTGAGGGACAGATAAACAGAAAAAAAGGTATATCTCATCCCAAGGCAAAATGAATATTTACACTTGTGCATTGTCACTGTTGCATATATATAAGGAAAGATTCAACTCCCCTCTGTCATTGATTCACTTTTGCGACTACAGAGTTCTGCTTCCTTTCATTGGGAGCACAAAAATGTCTTTGGAAAGCATTGAAGAGAAAATTAGGAAACATTACGGTGTCCCATTATTTTATTTCATCTGTTGTTATAGACCGTTTGAAATATTCTTTTCGCTGAATAATGAAAAGAGTGCAATTTCAGCATTCAAAACAGTGGGATAGCAAGTACAGCTAACAGTAAAATAATGAGTAAACTATTGTAAAACAGACATTTTTCCCCAATGCTTAATAACTTTGTTGCTTTACCGAAGAAGTTGCCCTGTTTTGTTTGAAAACTCCCCCTGTGAAATACTTGTGTTCATTTTAGCCATGTTAAAGGTGCTATATAAATATAAGTCGTTATTACCTGTTTTTGCATTGCCACTAGAAAATGGCTGTCAAACTTCTCACTTAAAACCACCACAAGGATAGAAAGAGAGCAAGAAGCTGATTGCTGCTTCTTAGATTTTATACTGTTCCTGACCCCTACCCTCTTCCCAAATTCAGAAATGACGTGGAGGTGCAGGTATTGGACTGGGGTGGACAAGGTCAGAAGTCACATGACACCAGGCTATAGTCCAACAGGTTTACTTGACATCACAAGCTTTAAGAGCATGCCACTTAATGAAGGAGCAGGGATCCGAAAGCCTGTGATTTCTGATACACCTGGTGCTTTGTGATCTTCTGAACAAATTCAGAAAGTGCAGGCTTGAAAGGAGCACAACTTGCAAAAGACTCCCCCAACGGCAAATATTCCTAAGTAACCTTCGGGCCGGATCATTTGCTGTATAGTGAGCAACAGACTGTTAATGTGAAAGAGCAGATCAGCTCCAGACTCTTCCTTGGTGCTTCCAGGAATATGCAGAATCCTGCTCATGGAGTCCCAGAACAAGGTGAAGGAGAGAAAGTGAAAAAGGAAAGGGTAAAAGAGACTGAGAGGCTGCAGGAGATAAGGGATTCAATGAGTAAAAGGTTAAGGAGGTGGAAAAGGGAAAATAAAATGCTAAGAGAAAACCAGCAATCGGAAATGTCCAGAATCCGCGTTCCACATTGGGAGTTAATCATGAATTAATCTACGATTGATGAAGGGTTCTGTAACTTCGACAACTTACTATGGGCTCTCGCTTCTTCAGCCTTTGCCACCCATGCTGTTTCAAAGCTGGCTATTCCTTGGTGAGGGTAAAAACAATGACTGTAGATGCTAGAAAGCAAATACTGGATTAGTGGTGCTGGAAGAGCACAGCAGTTCAGGCTGCATCCAACGAGCAGCGAAATCGACGTTTCGGGCAAAAGCCCTTCATCAGGAATTCCTGATGAAGGGCTTTTGCCCGAAACGTCGATTTCGCTGCTCGTTGGATGCTGCCTGAACTGCTGTGCTCTTCCAGCACCACTAATCCAGTATTCCTTGGTGAAGCAGAACCTGCCATTCCGAGCAATCCTGTGCACTCTACTTCTCAACTGGCAAGGTCGATACCAAACCTCTTCAAGAAGACTTTCAGAGTATCTTTGAAATGTTCCTGCTGATGTAACCTTTGACCGGTTCTGAGCTGAGAATAGGGTGCACGTTTTGGAAAGTGAATCCAGCACTGTGGCGCAGTGGCCTGTCCACTGCCGGTTCTGGGTGAGAATGGTTGTCTGTATGCTCGGCATGTTCTCTTCCTAGAGGGTTTTAGTGGTTATGCAGTGATCCAAATCAGTGACATGTAGAATCTTCCAGAGACAATCCTGGTGGAACATCTCAAGCTTTCTCAGTTATTAGCAATAAGTCACCAAGTTTGGAACCTGGAGGATGTCTGCTTATAATCTGTCACCTTTGTGTTTATTCACACGTGACGATGAGTGAAGATTCCCTTGAGAAGTTTTTAAAAGGAGGATCTCATTCACTGGATGCTGTGTAGGATCTTTAAGTCTGTTCGCCACAACTGGGTCATCTGGACACCTGGATAGCATGTAACTTTAGAAGCATCCACCACAGGGTTGAAGCTCCTCCGATTCTCAAAGCCAGCATACTGGATGAAGGCAGCACAACCTATCCGACCACTCTGGAAGAAGGCCAGGCCAGCCGGAGGCAGCCAATGCGAGGGCCAGGCTTGGGGCCTTCCAGAAAATGGAGGACCCGAGACACCTGCCCCAGGAAGGACAACCAACACGAAATGCTCCAGACCCCATAAGTCACCTACCTAACATGAAATCTATCAGAACTTACCTGCAGAGCAGCCCAAACACTTCTGCAAAAAACGTGGCTGGAGCTGGAGCAGCAAATCGGCAGCAACTGAAACCAAGAACTTCTCCACTGGGTCCTAAGCAAACTCCCTCCGGTATAAAAAACAACAGTAAATTATCTGCTACACCAGGTGCTAAGAAGACCCTCTCCAAAAACACACTAGTGTGCAAGCGACCTGCTCCACAGGGTCCTAGGAAGAATCACTTAACTGGAAGCAGTCACAATCCACTCCACCACACCACCAGATCACTGAACTGTGAGGAAGCTGGGTAAGTGCGCTGGCCTGTAGTAAGACTGAGACTATGCAGTTTCAAAACCCCTCTTCCTAGCTTACTCCCAGCAAATGTATAATCTCTGGAGAACAAGATGGACAAATTCAGATCATGGCTCATGTTCCAGCATGAACTGCAGGACCGCTGCTTCACAGAAACCTGGTTCAACCCATCCATTCCCGACTGTGCACTTCAAGCTGATGGTTTTTCTATCTATCGTATGGACCGTACAGCGTCCTTGGGTAGGACAGAGGGTGGAGGGGTTTCGTTTTTAATCAACAACTTGTGGTGCACAGACATTGCAACCCCTGGGCAGCCATCGCTCCCCAAACCTTGAATTCCTCACCATCAAATGCCACCCCTTCTATCTACCACAGGAATGTACCGGTGCTACACTAACTGCTGTGTACATACTGCCACAAGCAAAGGTTGAGGAAGCTCTGGGTCTGCTGTTCTCCACCATTAACACCCTGGAGACAGAACACCCCGAGTCCCTGTTTATTGTGACTGGTATCTTCAATCAAGCCAATCTAAGGAAAGTGTTACCCAAGTACCACCAGAACACTAACTGCCCCACTAGGGGCTCGAACATTTCAGACCACCGCTACACCACTGTGAAAGATGCCTACCGCTCCATCCCCCACCCTCATTTCGGGAACTCTGACCACAATGCTGTGTTTCTTCTCCTGACTTATCGGCAAAAGCTCAAGCAGGAGACCCCCTCACGGATACAGGTCCAGTGCTGGTTGGAGGAGGCAGAGGATCAACTCTGGTGCTGTCTAGAATCGGTTGATTGGGCCACGTTCAAACAGTTTGCAGGTAACTTGGACGGGTACACCACCACCGTCACAGACTTTATCAGCAAGTGTGTGGAGGACTATATACCGAGGAAGTCAATCCAGGTGTTCACCAGCAGGAAACCCTGGATGAATCAGGACATACAGAGCCTGCTAAAAGCCAGGCGTGAGGCCCTCAGATCAGGATACCCACTCAAATATAAGGAATCCAAGTAAGACCTTCGTAGAACCATTAAGACAGCCAACGATCAGTGCCAATCCAAACTAGAGACCCAGACAGACATGCGGTGACTATGGCAAGGACTGAATGACATCACTGGTTCTAAAAAGAGACAGTGTAAGATAGCAGACGATGACATATCCCTCCCAGATTGTCTCAAGGCCTTCGATACTCGCTTTGAGCAGAATTTCAGCAGAGAGGTAACACCTATTCCAACAAGTCCTGACGAACCTATCTCAACAGTCACTGCATCAGAGATCACATCAGTTTACCTTCATGTGAATCCAAGGAAAGCAATGGGACCAGATGGAGTACCAGGCTGTGCACTCAGAGCATGTGGAGATCTACTGGCAGAGATCTTCTCAGACATCTTCAACCTCTCCCTGCAGTAGGCCACTGTCCCTGCCTGTTTTGCGAGGGCCAACATCACCCCTGTGGCTAAGAAGGCTCATGCAGCCTGTCTCAATGACGACTGCCCAGTGGCCTGAACTTCGGTGCTCATGAAATGCTTTGAAAGACTGGTCATGGCATTAATCAACTCCAGCCTCCCTACTACGCTTGACTCATTCCAATTTGCCTATCAGATCAACAGATCCATGTCAGATGCTATATCACTTGCTCTTCACTCCTCCCTAGAACTGCTTGACACCAGGAACAGCTCTGTAAGAATCCTACTCATTGACTACAGTTCAGCCTTCAACACTATTATCCCCTCGAGACTGATTCCTAAACTTAGTGATCTTGGACTAAACCCCACTCTCTGCAACTGGATCTTCAGTTTCCTGACCCACAGGCCACAATCAGTGAAGGTTGGGAACAATATTTCAACCTCACTAACACTCAACACTGGAGCCCCCCAGGGGTGTATACTCAGCCCCCCTACTGTACTCACTGTATACCCATGGCTGCGTCACCAAATATGGGACTAATTCCATTTACAAGTTTGCTGATGACACCACTATCGTTGGTTGAATCCCAGATGGCGACGAAACAGACTACAGAACATAGAACATAGAACATAGAACAATACAGCACAGAACAGGCCCTTCGGCCCACGATGTTGTGCCGAACTTCTATCCTAGATTAAGCACCCATCCATGTACCTATCCAAATGCCGCTTAAAGGTCGCCAATGATTCTGACTCTACCACTCCCACGGGCAGCGCATTCCATGCCCCCACCACTCTCTGGGTAAAGAACCCACCCCTGACATCTCCCCTATACCTTCCACCCTTCACCTTAAATTTATGTCCCCTTGTAACACTCTGTTGTACCCGGGGAAAAAGTTTCTGGCTGTCTACTCTATCTATTCCTCTGATCATCTTATAAACCTCTATCAAGTCACCCCTCATCCTTCGCCGTTCCAACGAGAAAAGGCCGAGAACTCTCAACCTATCCTCGTACGACCTACTCTCCATTCCAGGCAACATCCTGGTAAATCTTCTCTGCACCCTCTCCAAAGCTTCCACATCTTTCCTAAAGTGAGGCGACCAGAACTGCACACAGTACTCCAACTGTGGCCTAACCAAAGTCCTGTACAGCTGCAACATCACTTCACGACTCTTGAATTCAATCCCTCTGCTAATGAACGATAATACTCCATAGGCCTTCTTACAAACTCTATCCACCTGAGTGGCAACCTTCAAAGATCTATGTACATAGACCCCAAGATCCCTCTGTTCCTCCACCTGACCAAGAACCCTACCATTAACCCTGTATTCCGCATTCTTATTTGTTCTTCCAAAATGGACAACCTCACACTTGGCAGGGTTGAACTCCATCTGCCACTCCTCAGCCCAGCTCTGCATCATATCTAAGTCCCTCTGCAGCCGACAACAGCCCTCCTCACTGTCCACAACTCCACCTATCTTTGTATCATCTGCAAATTTACTGACCCACCCTTCGACTCCCTCATCTAAGTCATTAATAAAAATTACAAACAGCAGAGGACCCAGAACTGATCCCTGCGGAACTCCACTTGTAACTGGACTCCATGCTGAATATTTACCATCTACCACCACTCTCTGCCTTCGACCGGTTAGCCAGTTTTCTATCCAATTGGCCAAATTTCCCTCTATCCCATGCCTCCTGACTTTCCGCATAAGCCTACCATGGGGAACCTTATCAAATGCCTTACTAAAATCCATGTACACTACATCCACTGCTCTACCCTCATCTACATACTTGGTCACCTCCTCGAAGAATTCAATAAGACTTGTAAGGCAAGACCTACCCTTCACAAATCCGTGCTGGCTGTCCCTAATCAAGCAGTGTCTTTCCAGATACTCGTAAATCCTATCCCTCAGTACCCTTTCCATTACTTTGCCTACCACAGAAGTAAGACTAACTGGCCTGTAATTCCCGGGGTTATCCCTATTCCCTTTTTTGAACAGGGGCACAACATTCGCTACTCTCCAGTCCCCTGGTACCACCCCCGTTGCCAGTGAAGACGAGAAGATCATTGCCAACGGTACTGCAATTTCCTCTCTTGCTTCCCACATAATCCTAGGATATATCCCGTCAGGCCCGGGGGACTTGTCTATCCTCAAGTTGTTCAAAATGTCCAACACATCTTCCTTCCTAACAGGTATCTCTTCTAGCTTATCAGTCCGTTTCACACTCTCCTCTTCAACAATACGGTCCCTCTCGTTCGTAAATACTGAAGAGAAGTACTTGTTCAAGACCTCTCCTATCTCTTCCGACTCAATACACAGTCTCCCACCACTGTCCTTGATCGGACCTACCCTCGTTCTCGTCATTCTCAGGTTTCTCACATACGCATAGAATGCCTTGGGGTTATCCTTGATCCTATCCGCCAAGGATTTTTCATGCCCTCTCTTAGCTCTCCTAATCCCTTTCTTCAGGTCCCTTCTGGCTATCCTGTATCCCTCCACTGCTCTGTCTGAACCTTGTTTCCTCAACCTTATGTAAGCCTCCTTCTTCCTCTTTACTAGACATTCAACCTCCCTCGTCAACCAAGGCTCCCTCACACGACCATTTCTTTCCTGCCTGATCGGTACATACATATCAAGGACACGTCGTATCTGCTCCTTGAAAAAGTTCCACATTTCCACCACATCCTTCCCTGACAGCCTATGCTCCCAACGTATGCTCCTCAAATCCTGTCTTACAGCATCGTAATTTCCCTTCCCCCAATTGTAAAAACTTCCTTGTTGTGGGCACCTATCTCTCTCCATAACCAAGGTGAAAGTCACAGAATTGTGGTCACCATCACCAAAATGTTCACCCACTAACAAGCCCACCACTTGTCCCGGTTCATTACCGAGTACCAAATCCAATATGGCCTCCCCTCTGGTTGGACAATCTACATACTGCGTTAGAAAAGCTTCCTGGACACACTGCACAAACACCGCCCCATCCAATCTACTTGATCTAAAGAGCTTCCAATCAATATTTGGGAAGTTGAAGTCGCCCATGACTACGACCCTGTGGCTTCTGCACCTTTCCAAAATCTGTTTCCCAATCTGTTTCTCCACATCTCTGTTGCTATTGGGGGGCCTATAATAAACACCCAACAAGGTGACTGCACCTTTCCTATTTCTGACTTCAGCCCATACTACCTCCAGAGGCAGATCCCCCTCAAACTTCCTTTCTGTAGCCGTTATACCATTTCTAATTAGCAATGCCACCCCCCTCCTTTTTTACCACCCTCCCTAATCTTACTGAAACATCTGTAACCAGGAACCTCCAACAGCCATTCCTGTCCCTCATCTATCCATGTTTCCGTGATGGCCACAACATCGTAGTCCCAGGTACCAAAGGGAGGTAGAAAACCTGGAAAAATGGTGCACTGAGAACAACCTAGCTCTCAATGCCAGCAAAACCAAGGAACTCATTATTGACTTTCGGCAGGATGTTACTCATGCCCCTCCCAACACATTAACAGCACAGAGATGGAATGAGTGGAGAGTATCAAGCTCCTGGGAGTGGTCATCCACAACAAGCTTTCTTGGACTCTTCATGTGGACACACTGGTTACAAAGGCCCAACAACGTCTCTTCTTCCTCAAGTAGCTGAGGAAATTTGGCATGATGGTGAATACCCTTGCCAACTTTTATAGGTGCGCCATCGAGAGCATTCTGTCTGGATTTATCACTACCTGGTATGGCCACTGTAACATTCAAGATCGGAGACAGTTACAGTGAGTGACAAACTTGGCCCTGACAATCACAAAGGCCAACCTCCCATCTATAGAATCCATCTACCAGGCTTGCTGTGAAGGAAAGGCCGCCAGCATTCTCAAAGATCCATCCCACCCTGGCAATGTTTTTCTACAACCTCTACCATCGGGGAGAAGGTACAGAAGCCTGAACACACGCATCAGCCGATTTCGTAACAGTTCCTACCCTACTGTTGTTAGAATACTGAATGGACTCACAAACTCTTAACATTCGCCTGTACCTGTGTTTTTGTTTTTTTTGCCACTGTTTACCTATTACTTACTTATATATGCCACTTAACTCTGTGATCTGCCTGTATTGCTCACAAGACAAAGCTTTTCACTGTGCCTCAGTACACGTGACGATAAATTCAATTCAAACCATGAAAGGCCATCTTCACCCATTCGCTGCTGACAGGTCCACTCACAGACGCTGACCCACCAAGCCCAGCCAGAGGGGAGGGAACAGTCAAACTTTCTCTATCGCATCTCAATGGTCTTGGATACCGCTCTTCACTGCATAGGCCACTGCCCTGTGGATAAGGGTCTAGCCAAACCTCTGTCCCTGAACAATGCTTACTGAACTGTTGCATTGACCAAAAACAAGAAAACTGTCAGCCAGGATGGTATTGGGGCTGAGGTGTGTAGGTTTGGCAGGGACATAATTGTGGTCAGAAGTGGGTACTGCAGTTGCTGGAGATCAGAGTCAAGGTTAGTGTGGTGCTGGAAAAGCACAGCAGGTCAGGCAGCATCCACAGAGCAGGAAAATCAACGTTCCGAGCAAGAGCCTTCCTCAGGAAACTGATGAAGGGCTTTTCCCAGGGACATAATTATGCAGAACATATACTTACTCTTCAGGAAAATGTGGCATGAAGCAAGACTCCGAGGAGACTCACGGGATGGCAAGATGCTCTCGGTTGTCAAGAAGGGAAACAGGACTGAACTGCCAAGGCATCAACTCTAGTCTCTTGATTGATTCTTGATAGAGTATTGCTGGGCCACCTGCTTTCAGGCACAGAATTCCATTTTGCTGGAATCCCAATGTGGATCTAATCTCTGACAGATCCAAAAGCAATGCTGAAAGCAAAAACAAGCTGTCTACGTGTCTTTTATTGATCTGATGGAGGTATTTGACTCAGTCGATTAGGAAGCTCTCTGGGTGATTCTGTGCTGCATCAGCTGGCCATGGTAATGCATTAAGTTTGTGCTGTTTGTCCATGACAAATGACAGCCACCATCCCTTACTTACTTACACTGAGGTATTTCTAATGCCTTCTGATGCCTCTAGCAATAATATGTGTGCTTGCAAATTCCTTTACTTCACCTCCTTAGCAGTCAGTCCGACATGATCATTGATGTTCTTCAGTTTGTTGTCCACAGATTTACCAGGAAGCTTTTCAAACTCCAAAGGCTGACAGTGACGATCATTGTCTCACACACCACCACAGCAGATCTCCAATATGCAGATGGCTGCACCATTTTGATCACACAAGACCGACAGGCTACAGAGAAACATATTGAGCCTGAAAGCTGCAACTGATCATCAATAAGACAAAATCCTTGTCCATCCTGAACTGGGGCTTGCACTCAATCCCTCAGTACCATGGCTGCAAGCCACCCTCTGGTGGTAGTTCGAGGCCTAGTCACAACAACAAAAAAACATTTTCATGAATGGCGATTATATGGGATAATATATAATGGATAGTGCAGGAGATCAGGCATAGTTGCAAGGAAGATCAGTGTGATCATTGAGGCAAAATGAAATACCTGTTGAGCAGTGGATCACTCAGCTCATTTGATTGAAATGACAAACATTCCTTATTCAGATGCCACCTGCGAGCAGTCAAATAAAAACTCTTCTCTTGTGATCCATCATATTCTTCATCCCCTACCTTCGCCAAACCTGACCCATTGTTTTGCTGTAACATTTCCAAGTCTTGCATTAGCTTCTGAGTGGCAGTATCAACAGAAATTACGTTTATTCAGTGCCTTTCAGCAACTTGGCGAGCTTCTGTGAAGTACCTTTGAAATCTGACAATGAAGAAAATGCAACGGTCAATCTGCAAACAGCATTCCCCTCCAGGCAACAACGTGATAATGGGCAGACAATCTTGCTTTTTTTTTATTTCGCTCATTGATGGGACGTCAGCAGTTGCTGGCTGGGCCAGAGTTTGTTGCCCCTCTCTGTTGCCTTTGAGACGACATTGGTGATCTACCTTCTTGAACCATTGCAGTCCATTTGGTACAGAATTTCCACAAAGCTGTTGAGAGGAAGTTCCAGGATTTTGACCCAGTGACAAAGGAGAAACAGCACCGTATTTCCAAGTCAGGAATGGTGCATGACTCGAAGGGGAACTTGCAGGTGGTGATCTTGCCATGCATTTGTTGCCCTTGTCCTTCTAGATGGTAGTGATCAAAGATTTGGAAAGTGCTGTTTAAGAACCTTTGGTGAATTTCTGCAGTACACATTGCTGGTAATGTGCATCAGGGGTGGAGGGAATGGATGTGGTGCTAATCAAGTAGGCTACTTTGTCCTAGATGGTATCAGGCTTCTCCAAGTGTTGTTGGTGCAGCAATCATCCAGGCAAGTGGGGAATATTCAATCATTCTCCTAACTTGTGCCTTGTAAATGGTGGGCAGTTTGTTCTGAATCAGAAGGTGAGTTACTGGCTGCAAGGTTCCTAAGCTTTTGACCTGCTCTGGACCTGAGCATCAGTGAGCAGATTATTCTTAATGTGTTGGATAGCACTGTTGACAATCCCTTCCATCACTTTACTAATAATCAAGAGTAGGCTGATGTGGTAGTAATTGATGGGATTCAGCTAGACCTGATTGGATTTGTCCTTTTTTTTTGTACATACTTGGCATTTTTCCACATTGCTGGGTATGTTCACTGTTGTGGATCAGTTTAGCTAGGGGTGTGGCTTGTTCTGATGCACAAGTCTTTCGTATTAATGCTCAGTCTATTGTCAGGGCCCATAGCCATTGCAGTATCTGGTGCCTTCAGCACTTTCTTGATATCAGATGGAGTGAATTAAATTGGTTAAGACTGGCATCTGTGATGCCTTTGGGAGAAGATCGCAATGGATCATCCATTGACATTTCTGGCTGAAGATTGTTACAAGTTACAAGCTTCAGCTTTATCCTTTGGCACTGTTGTGCTGGTTTCCTCATTGTCACAATTTGTTTACAGTTAAGATTAGATTAGATTAGATTACATTACATTGTGGAAACAGGCCCACAACAAGTCCACACCGACCCGCCAAAGCACATCCCACCCATACGTTTGCCCCTTACCTAACACTACGGGCAATTTAGCATGGCCAATTCACCGGACCTGCGCATCTTTGGACTGTGGGAGGAAACCCACGCAGACACGTGCAAACTCCACACAATCGCCTGAGGTGGGAATTGAACCTGGGTCTGTGGCGCTGTGAGGCAGCAGTGCTAACCACTGTGCCACCGTGCCGCCCACAATGTTGGCTGTTTACAATCTGTATGAATGACATAAAGACATGATGACCTATTAAGTTCACCTGTGACACTTGGAATAACTCACTTTTATTTCAAATTTATGAGATCTTTTACATCCATTTGGGAGGGTTGGGGGATGGTTGATATGCCTTTAGTTAATAGGAAGTGGGGCTCTGGCAGTATAGCAGTCCCTCTGAATGACAGTGCAAGTATCAGCCTAGATTATATGATCAATGTTCTGACCTGGAGCTTGAACTCACAATCTCTTCACTGGAAGTGCTATCCACAAAGATACTGCACTAACTCGACTTTTCCTTTCTCAAAACCTTTTCAATTTTGGCCACTCATAACCTAAAGGAAAATCACTTGTATCCCAGCCATTTGAACCTGAGTGTTTATAAAATTATGAGTGGCATGGATAGGGTAAATAGACAAGGTCTTTTTTCCTGGGTTGGGGGAGTCCAGAACTGGAGGACTTAGGTTTAGGATGAGAGGGGAAATATTTAAAAGGGACCGAAGGGGCAACTTTTTCACACAAAGGATAGTGCGTGTACAATTACAACATTTAACAGGCAACTGAATGGGTACATGAGTAGGAAGGGTTTAGAGGGTTATGTGCCAAGTGCTGGCAAATCCGACTAGTTTAATTTAGGATATCCGGTTGGCATGAACGAGTTGGACCGAAGGGTCTGTTTCCATGCTGTACGTCTCTATGACTCTCTGACTCTAACTGATATCGTACTCAATTCTGGCTTGCCGTCAATAGATTTTCATTTATGGATTAATAATGAAGCTTTTTCTCACTGATGTATGTATTTATAATATGAACAGGATTTCATTAGTCAACACTGATCAACTGACAGAAACTATCATTCTCCAGGCAGTTATAAACTGCTATTCATAACATCTCTGCTGGATGAACTCTCACCTTCTACTTCTTTTAAACCTGGGTTCATTCAGGTTGGCTGTGAAGCTGTACAGAGTCTGTACGTCACTGCGGAGTAGGTTTACTGCCATCATTTTCTTTAAGTGTAGGAATATACAGACAATAGACAATAGGTGCAGGAGTAGGCCATTCTGCCCTTCGAGCCTGCACCACCATTCATTATGATCATGGCTGATCATCCTCAATCAGTATCCCGTTCCTGCCTTATCTCCATAACCCTTGATTCCACTATCCTTAAGAGCTCTATCCAACTTTTTCTTAAATGAATCCAGAGACTGGGCCTCCACTGCCTTCTGGGGCAGAGCATTCCACACACCCATCACTCTCTGGGTGAAGAAGTTTCTCCTCATCTCTGTGGGTGGCATGGTGGCACAGTGGTTAGCACTGCTGCCTTACAGCGCCAGAGACACAGGTTCAATTCCCACCTCAGGCGACTGACTGTGTGGAGTTTACACATTCTCCCTGTGTCTGCGTGGGTTTCCTCCCACAGTCCAAAAATGTGCAGGTTAGGTGAATTGGCCATGCTAAATTGCCTGTAATATTAGGGGAATGGGTCTGGGTGGGGTTGCACGTCGGTGTGGACTTGTTGGGCTGAAGGGCCTGTTTCCACACTGTAAGTAATCTAAATGGCCTACCCCTTATTTTTAAGCTGTGTCCTTTGGATCGGGACTCACCCATCTGCGGAAACATGTTTCCTGCCTTCAGAATGTCCAATCCTTTAATAATCCTGTACGTCTCAATCAGATCCCCTCTCAGTCTTCTAAACTCAAGGGTATACAAGCTCAGTCGCTCCAATCTTTCAACATAAGATAGTCCCGCCATTCCAGGAATTGACCTCGTGAACCTACGCTGCACTCCCTCAATAGCCAGAATGTCTTTCCTCAAATTTGGAGACCAGAACTGCCACAATATTCCAGGTGCGGTCTCACCAGGGCCCTGTACAGCTGCAGAAGAACCTCTTTGCTTCTATACTCAATCCCTCTTGTTATGAAGGCCAGCATGCTAATAGCCTTCTTCACTACCTGCTGTACCTGCATGCTTACCTTCATTGACTGGTGTACAAGAACACCCAGATCTCTTTGTACTACCCCTTTACCTAACTTGACTCCATTTAGGTAGTAATCTGCCTTCCTGTTCTTGCCACCAAAGTGGATAACCATACATTTATCCACATCAAACTGCAACTGCCATGCATCTCTCCACTCACCTAACCTGTCCAGGTCACCCTGTAATCTAACATCCTCCTCACATTTCACCCTGCCACCCAGCTTTGTATCATCAGCAAATTTGCTAATGTTACTATTAATACCATCTTTTATATCATTAATATATATTGTAAAAAGCTGCGGTCCCAGCACTGATCCCTGCGGCACACCACTGGTCACCACCTGCCATTCCGAAAGGGAGCCGTTTATCACTACTCTTTGTTTCCTATCAGCCAACCACTTTTCAATCCAAGTCAGTACTTTGCCCCCAATACCATGCGCCCTAATTTTGCTCACTAACCTCCTATGTGGGTCTTTATCAAAGGCTTTCTGAAAGTCCAGGTACACTACATCCACTGGATCTCCCTTGTCCATCTTCAGAGTTACATCCTGATATAGGACCTGATTGGCCTCATGTGGCAGAGGAAAACTTGCTGGTCAACCGAGGAGAGACTTGTCTTTTTACATTTGGAGCGACACTGTGGCTCAGTTGTTAGCACTGTTGCCTTACAGCGCCAGGGACCTGGATTCATTTCCACCCAACTGTCTGAGTGGAGTTTGCGCATTCTCCCTATGCCTGTGTGGCTTTTCTTTGCGTGCTCTGGTTTCCTCCGACAGTCCAAACTTGCACAGTTTTGGCCATGCTAAATTGCCGATAGTGTACAGGGAAGGTGTAGGCTAAGTGATTTGCTGCGTGGACTCGATAAGCCAAATGGCCTGCCTCCACACACAGTAGGGATTCTGTGAATCTATGTTAGCAACTACTTGAAGGTTACATTGATATAATAGATCAATAACAGTTACAGAAACCTTGAGGACGTTTCACTGTTCTCCCATAATGTGTTCTCTGCAGCTTTGATAGACTGCAACTTTGTTGGGCGGAAGACAGTTGTCTTTGATTCTCCTCTTAGAGACAAAAAAATTGCAGATGCTGGAATCCAAAGTAGACAGGCAGAACACAGTGGAAGAACACAGCAGTATCAGGAGGCATGGCTTCCCTCACGCCTGGCTTGCTATGTCCTTTGATTCTGAACTAAATTGAATTGAATTTATTGTCACGTTTACCGAGGCACAGTGAGAAGCTTTATTCTTGCGAGTAATACAGGCAGATCACAGAATTAAGTAGCATAGATAAGTAAATAATAGGTAAGAAGAGATGTTGTTGGGCGTTTGTAACCAGTGTGTCTACATGAAGAGTCCAAGAAAGCTTGTTGTGGATGACCACTCCCAGGAGCTTGACACTCTCCACTCATTCCACCTCTGTGCTGTTAATGTGTTGGGGAGCATGAGTAACATCCTGCCAAAAGTCAATAATGAGTTCCTTGGTTTTGCCGGCGTGGAGAGCGAGGTTGTTCTCAGTGCACCATTTTTCCAGGTTTTCCACTTCCCGTCTGTAGTCTGTTTTGTAGCCATCTGAGATTCGACCGATCATGGTGGTGTCATCAATGAACTTGTAAATGGCATTAGTCTGGTATTTGGTGATGCAGTCATGGGTATACAGTGAGTACAGTAGAGGGCTGAGTACACCCCACTGGGAGGCTCCAGTGTTGAGTGTTAGTGAGAATGAAATATTGTCCTCAATCTTCACTGATTGTGGCCTGTGGGTCAGGAAACTGAGGATCCAGTTGCAGAGAGTGGGGCTCAGTCCAAGATCACTAAGTTTAGTAATCAGTCTCAAGGGAATAATAGTATTGAAGGCTGAACTGTAATCAATGAATAGGATTCTTACAGAGCAGTTCTTGGTGTGAAGAAGTTCTAGGGAGGAGTGATGGGCAAGTGATATGGCATCTGATGTGGATATATTGGTCCGATAGGCAAATTGGAGTGGGTCAAGATTAGTGGGGAGGCTGGAGTTGATTAATGTCATGACCAGCCTTTCAAAGCGTTTCATGACCACTGATGTTGGGGCCATTGGGTGGGAGTCATTGAGACAGGCTGCATGGGCCTTCTTAGGCAGAGGGATGATGTTGGCCTTCTTGAAACAGGCAGGGACAGCAGCCTCCTGCAAGGAGATGTTGAAGATGTCTGAGAAGACTTCTGCCAGTTGATCTGCGCATGCTGTGAGTGCACGGCCTGGTACTCCGTCTGGTCCCATCGCTTTCCTTGGATTCACATGAAGGAAAACTGATCTGATCTCTGATGCAGTGATTGTTGGGATAGGTTTGTAAGGATTTATCGGAATAGATGTAACCTCTCTGCTGAAATTCTGCTCAAAGCGAGCATAGAAGGTATTGAGATGATCTTAGACGGATGTGTCATCGTCTGCTATCTTCCACTGTCTCTTTTTAGAACCTGTGATGTCATTCAGTCCTTGCCATAGTCGTTGGGTGTCTGTCTGGATTTCTAGTATTGGTCTTTGGCTGTCTTAGTGGCTCTGCGAAGGTCATACTTGGATTCCTTACATTTGAGTGGGTCTCCTGATCTGAAGGCCTCACACCTGGATTTTAGCAGATTCTGTATGTCCTGATTCATCCAGTGTTTCCTGTTGGGGAAACACCTTGTTTGACTTCCTCAGTATGCAGATATTTGGTATTCTCCTCCTGACACTCTGAAGTCTGTATCTCTGTCCCTTTTAAATTGGAAAAACACTAATCTTTTGGATTTATTTCATGAAGGATGTTTTTCCTGCTGAAACAGGCAATGTTTTGTTTAGAAGTGCCCTAAATTGTTGGGCATTCATCATTCCTTCTCTGTAATGGTGTCTGACATGTTGTGTGCACTGTGTCTCCAATTTTTGTCAGCGGATTTTTGTTCTCAATCTACCTGTGGGTTGTGCTGAACTATGTAGACTCTTTATTTCAACTTGTTGATTATTTTGAACATCCCCATTCGCCCTTAGCAAATGCATTCTTTGTGAAATCAATATATTCCTTTCCTCAGTTCTGCTGTTTCAGGATTGTTCCTTCCCGGATATGATGTTTGTCACAGTTACTAACGATTCTTTCTGGGAAGATAAGCAGGTCAAATCATCTGCTTGGACTTGCCCCTTCTGAGTCACCTCATATCAAACATTGCAGACACATTTATCATGACTATTTGTTCAGCAATCGTGTTGCACTCTGACATCAGTTATAGATTCATCAATGAGTTCACATCATGTGGACTGCTCATTGGCTATCTCATTGCTTGTGTTTCCTCATAAATCTGTACTCTCTTCAGTATTGATAGCAATGAAAAAATTTATGCCAAACCAATGTAGTCACAGGTTCTCATCTCATCAGCAGTATGAAACAAATGTCTTATGCCAACGTAGCTAAACTGAATGGATTTCGCTTTCTGTTTCGGTTCCACCATGAGCCTAGACAGCATTATGGTATGTTCTGCTAATTGTTCTTTTACTGATTGTTCCTTGACCAGTTCTTCTTTGACTTTAATTTCTTTAACCCCACTTTCTATTTGAAGCAGATTTGCCCAAGACACACCCTCTTATTCAAGAGTGAGAATTCTTGATCATGAAGTACATATCAGTTTTCTACTCTTGGCATCCCTTATATTTGACTATTACTACTAGGAGACCATTGATCTTAAGTACTCTGCCTCCTATACCATGTAATTGTACTATCATTCTGTGTAGACAGTCCTTCCTTAACCATTGCTTAGTATCTGATAATATAGTGATACACACACTGATGTCTAACGTGAAATTTGTGAGATGACCATTGACATAAATATAAGCTCGACAAAATGCAATTCAAAATCACTATTTCATCCAGAAATATTTCAGGTTTCCCTTCTGTTGTAAGCCATTCTATCTCATTAACCTGTCTGCGTTGGTAGCTCTTTGAGTTCCAGATTTTTTGTGTCTGGGTCCTACCTCAGAACAATTTTGGAAGTGACCTATTAGATGACAAACAAAACATTCCCTTTTAATATCCAGGCACTATGCCTTTGAAGTGTGTCTTTTTATTTCTGCAGCCCTGAAAAGGAATTTTAGTACATAGAACCTGTCTTACTTGATGTTTTGGTTTCTTATACATGTCGTTTGTGGTTTTATATCTTAATAATTGAGTGGATTCAACTAATTTCCTGTGCAAAGGTTGACCTTAGCCTCTTTGAATTGCTCTGTGTTACTTTCAGACTTCTGTTTCACTCATCATCTGAATAGACATCTCTGGAGTCTCCTTTAGGCTGTAAGAAATTGAACAAAATCTCAGTAGGAAATTCCTACAACAATTCTGTTTCATATGAATGCTGACTTGAAATCATCACAATCGTACCTTTCCCCTGATCTGTCGAGATATTTAATGGAATTAGCTATGGGTCCCCTTGGATTCTGAACTCAGCTGTTAAACTGTTCTGTTTTAATGATTTTATTAGTTCTGAGGTTGAGGTAATTGTCAAAGGATTGCAGCACCTCTTCAAAGGTATCTATTCATCCTTTTACACTTATAACACATGATGACATAGTCAGATATACTCCTAATTGTGTATAAAAGTGGAAATGTTTATTCAGCTTCTGCTTTATTATTTAATTTGGAAGCTAATATGGATCTTAAGAATTGTTATGTCCAAGGTATCCAATTCAGTGTTCTATTTGGCCTATCACTAAAATTAAATCTTCCTGGTAGTATTATTTTAATTCCATGTCATCCTAATGTGACTTTATTTTCTTGATTATCAACTTATTTTGCAGAAATAGTTATGCTACTGGATGTAGGTTTGCTTGCTGACTGGAAGGTTCATTTTCAGGCGTTTCGACACCTGAAGAGGGGCTTATGCCCGAAACGTCGATTCTCCTGCTCCTTGGATGCTGCCTAACATGCTGCACTTTTCCAGCAACACATTTTTCAGCTCATATTAGGTGACATCTTTAGTGAGCCTCCAGATGAAGAACTGGTGGTGTAGCCCGCTTTCAATTTATATGTTTGAGTTTCCTAGGGTTGGTGATTTCATTTCCTGTGATGACATCATTTCCTGTGGTGATGTCATTTCTTGTTCTTTTTCTCAGGGGGTGGTAAATGGAATCCAGATCAATGTGTTTGTGATAGAATTCCAGTGGGAATGCCATGTTTCTAGGAATTCTTGTGCTTGTCTCTATTTGTCTTGTCCTAGGATGGATGTGTTGTCCCAGTCGAAGTGGTGTCCTTCCTCATCCATATGTAGGGATACTAGTGAGAGTGTGTCATGTCTTTTTGTGATTAGTTGATGTTCCATGTATCCTGGTGGCTAGTTTTCTGCCTGTTTTTCCAATGTACTGTTTATTACAGTTCTTGCACAGTATTTTGTAAATGACACTAGTTTTGCTTGTTGTCTGTATAGGGTCTTTCAAGTTCATTAGTTGCTGTTCATAGAGTCATAGAGATGTACAGCATGGAAACAGACCCTTCAGTCCAACCTGTCCATGCTGACCAGATATTCCAACCCAAACTAGTCCCACCCGCCAGTAGCCGGCCCATATCCCTCCAAACCCTTCCTATTCATATACCCATCCAAATACCTCTTAAATGTTGCAATTGTACCAATCTCCACTACATCCTCTGGCAGCTCATTCCATACACGTACCACCCTCTGCGTGAAAATTTGCCTCTTAGGGTCTTTTATATCTTTCCCCTCTCACCCTAAACCTATGCCCTCTAGTTCTGGACTCCCTGACCCCAGGGAAAATACTTTGTCTATTTATCCTATCCATGACCCTCATAATTTTGTAAACCTCTATAAGGTCACCCCTCAGCCTCCGACGCTCCAGGGAAAACAGTCCCAGCCTGTTCAGCATCTCCCTGTAGCTCAGATCCTCCAACCCTGGCAACATCCTTGTAAATCTTTTCTGAACCCTTTCAAGTTTCACAACATCTTTCTGATAGGAAGGAGACCAGAATTACACGCAATATTTCAACAGTGGCATAACCAATGTCCTGTTCTAGTGTGTTGGTGGGTTTGTGGGTTACCATGATGCCATCATGACATCAACAACCCTAGGAAACTCAAACATATAAATAGAAAGCAGGCAACACCATCAGTGCTTCATTCGGAGGCTCACTGAAGATACCGAGTATGGTGACGAAACGTCTGAAAATGAACCTTCCAGCTCAGCAAGCAAGTCTACATCCAGAAGCTCAAACTGAGCTGCAAATCTTCTCAAAACTTGCTAGTCATGCTACTACAATACAGGGGAGGTTTTGCTACATTTTGAAAATGCCTACTGCAGACTTGGTTGCTACACATCATAGCTTCCACACTTTATAGCAAAAAGAGATAGACGTGCATTGCAGGAAGTCCAGAGAGGTTCACAAGGCTGCTTTCTGGGGTGACAGCCTCTAAGCAAATTTAGATTTTTCTATTAGCTCACCTCATTCTTCAAAACTCCAGGGAATTTCGGCCTGGTTTACTGTATCGATTAGAATGCATCTGCTTTTCATATAGGGCTGTGTGATCATATTTGCATCATTTATATTAAGTCTTCCGTTTATCATCTTTTCCAACAAACAAGGCCTGTGGTCTTTCGGTCCTCCCACAGTGCTATATTAAAGTGTTAGCTGAGGATATATGCACAGTGAGTGGGTCTTGAAAGTAACACTTTCTGATCTGGAGCAGAAGTGCCATCACTGAGCTAATCTGACTGCCCTCTCAGTGCACATAGGTACATATTACTATTTTAGAGACAAATTGAGGTGCAACAGCCTGTGCTTTAAGAACACCTCCCTCATCCCAAAGAATGATTCAGCACTGCAAATATGTTGAATGTCCTCCTTTAAATTGTGAAGTACTTGGGAAGTGTTATGTTTAGATTTCCTCTCCATAACTTAAGCTCAGTTTCCAATCTGTTCTTTAATCGTTTGCCAAACCTTAAATCTTATGACACTGAAAAGAAGCACATCTGATGTTTGGAGAGCATTTGATAACACTGCTGTTGCTGTTTCACTTAGTGGCAAATGCAGTTCTTTTTTAATTAACTGAATAAAGTTCATCAGGCAGATTGGCAAATTTCAAGTTACTGGCCTGTGATCCACTGTCATATAAATTACATAATTACCCCAGTTGACAGCTGTGAGTATCACTCTTCAAAGTTGTTTTAATGCTGCCAATAGGATCTCAAACACTATACTATACTGCAAAGGTTACATCACATCAAGCTGTTAGTCTCTAATAAGTGTGTGTCATATTGCTACTCGAGAAAGGCATCTTAGCTGATACATTAATTACACTTTAACTGTTAAAACTTTCACTGATCCATGGAATGATAATGAACTGTGTAGAATGAAAGAAAAACAAACAGAACAGCAATAGAAAAGAATTGAGATACATAAATCAAGATAAAAAGAAGTTGACTTTTAACAATTTACTCAGAGGCTGACTGTTGCTGACTAGGCCAACATTTATTGCCAATCCCTCGTTGCCCTGGAGCACATGGTGGGAAGCTGTTTTCTTGAACCACTGCAGCCCTTGATGTGGAACTACACCGACAGTACTGTTAGGGAGGGAGTTCCAGGATTCTGACCCAACATCACTGAAGGAACACCAATTTATTTCTGAGTGGTGTGTGGCTGGAGGGGCTTGCAGGGGCTGTTGTTTCCATGCATCTGCTGCCCTTCTCCTTCTGGATGGTACAGGTCATGGATTTGGAAGGTGCTTTTGAAGGAGCCTTGGCGAGCAGCTGCAGTGCGCCTTGTAGGATGGTACACATTGCTGCATCAGTAATGGAAGGGGTGAAAACTCAACATGATAGATGGGTTGACAACCAAGCAGCTGCTTGGTCCTGGATGATTCAATGCAAGGAATTGAGTGATCAAGCTTCTGAATGCAAAACCGATATTCATCAGAGGACTAGTATTTTGTGTGCAGATAAATATTTTAAATTTGCTTTTCACACTGACAGTGACCCTGCAAAGCTATCAATGTTTGGAGTTTAAAATCACACAACACCAGGTTATAGTCCAACAGGTTTAATTGGGAGCACTAGCTTTCGGAGCGACGCTCCTTCACCAGGTGATTGGTCCAAATCATCAATGTTTGGAGATTTGACCTGCAGTGTTTGAGCTTCTTGAGTGTTGTAGGAGTACCCGTGACTCCTAATTTGTATTTGTATGTGGTGGGTATATTTTAAGGAGTCTGCGAGAGCGGAGGTGGGTGACTTGCCACAGAATTCACTGAATGCATAGTGCATATAAGTGACTTAACAACATTCACTCTCTTAATGTATTGTAAAGCAATTTACAGCCAATGAAATACAAGACAATTCAAGAGAAATTAAGTGAAGACACTGTTATAAAGTAGGAAACATAACAGACGCAGCAAGTTTCCACAAAGTCCCATGTGGTGCTGATTAGATAGGCTGTTTTCTAGTGATATGGATTAAGGAATAACATCCAGGAAGCAGTGAGAGCTCCCCAGATCCTCTTTGAACCAATACCGTGGGACCTTTTTCACCTACTTGAGAGAGCAGAGACTGTTTCATTTTAGCATCTCATTTCTTTATTGCTGTGAAATCTGGAGTCGAAGGGCAATGAGATTTTGAATGTTGCATGTTTGCCTGAAATGTCCAATATTCTGAAAGTTCTTGTATTCTATTACCATCTCAGGAGTAAGGCAAATTCTAAACTTGTGATGATTTAAACTTGCCAGAGAGAAGAAAAAAAGATTCTCAATCCTTTTTCTTTTAAAATGCAGCACGCCTGAATGGATTACTAGTTTGGAGGCATTAACTTCATTTCCCAACAGGATTTTATACATTGCATTGAACACTTGCAAGCATGCCAGATTGGAAATGAGGAGATTTATTTGTACGTTTTGTGTCACTATGGGATGTGATGCCTGAAAGGGTGATGGAAGCAGATGGAATCGTAACTTTCAGAAGGGAAATTGAATAAATATTTGAAGGGCAGATACTCTCAGTGTATTGGGGAATAAAGCATGGGGTGTGGGCCATTGGACATAGAGTCAGCACTGTATGACGGACTGAATGGTCTTCTTTCATGAGTCAGATTTTGTGTACGGGATCTACCAAGGCAATTTTGCACATTTTTGAGTAGGTGCCAGTGTTATAACTGGATTGGAACGGTAGGGGGAGTAACAAGTTCTCTAGCACAAGTCTTCAAGTTTTGCTGAAATGTTGTCAGGGCCCTTAGCCTTTGCGCTATCCAGAGTCTCCAACTGTTTCTTGATATCACATTGTGTGAATGATATTTGCTGAAGACTGGCATCTTAATGTTGGAGATCACTGGAGGAAGCTAAGATGGATCATCCACTCCTGGCTGAAGACTGCAGCGTTGGGCTTGATGTGTTGGGATTTTCCACAATTGAGGTTGAGGGATTTGTTTACCCTCCTCTTCTAGTGAGCTATTTAATTAGCCACTACCATTCACAGCGGGATGTGGCAGGACGACAGAGCTTAGAACTGTTGTTTGTGAGATTGCTTAGCTCTATCACTTGCTGCGTATGCTATTTAGCGTACAAGTTGTCCTGTTTGGTAGCTTCATCAGGTTGACACTCATTTTCCAGTATGCATGGTGCTGCTCCTGGAATGCCCTCTTGCACTCTCCATTGAACTAGGTTTGATCCCCTGGCTTGATGGTAATGGTTCCATGGGGGCTACGCCAGGCCATGAGGTTATAGATTGTGTTGGAGTACAATTCTACTGCTGTTGATGGCCCACAGTACCTCATGGATGCCCAGTCTTGAGTTGCTAGATTAGTTCAAAGTCTGTCTCAGCTAGTACGGTGATAGTGAATACGGTGATAGTACGGTGAATCAATGTTGATGACTCCCAGAGCGACTACCTCCTGACTGTATGCCATTGTGCTACCACCTCAGCTGGGTCTGTCCTACCAGTGGGACAGGAAATATTGAGTGATGATGGTATCTGGGACATTGTCTGACAGGTTTGATTCTGTGCTTATAATTATGTCAGGTTGTTGCTTGACTAATCTGTGAGAGAGCTCTCCAAATTTTAACACTAGCCCCCTGTTGTTGGTAAAGAGGACTTTGCAAGGTCAACAAGTTTGTTTCTGCTGTTGTCTTTGCCAATGCCTAGGTCAATGCCAGATGGTCTATCCATTTTCATTTCTTTGTTGAGACTTTGTAGTGATTGACACAACCGAGTGGCTTGCTGGGGTTTACAGGGGACAATTAAGAGTCAACCACATAGCTGTGGATCTAGAGTCACACGTAGACCAGACTAGGTGAGGATTAGTGAGCTAGATGAGTTTTCCCAACAAACAACAATGGTTTCATGGTCATCAGAAGATTCTTAATTCCAGATATTTTTAATTCAATTTTCACCATCTGCCATGGTGGGATTCAAATCCGAGTTCCAGACGTTAGCTAAGTTTTTGGATTAATAGTCCGGCAATAATGCCACTATGTCATGATTTATCCTGAACGTTGCTTAGAAAAACATTCCAGAAGCATATATCTGTGGAGGTGTTAAAGGTGAGGCCATCCTAAAGCATACTGAAGAAATTGGTTAAGGAACCCAAATTCAGCAACGATATACAGTTGAGTTAGCAGCTGATTTAAATGTCTGGGGAGAGACATTAATTGAAGAAAGTAGAATCAAGTGAACACACAGAAACTTTGCAAGAAAGTGACACGTTTACAGCAGAGCCAGCTGAAAAAAGGAAAGGTGCAGAACAAGCATGGGAATAGTGGTGACCCTCTAATGAGGTTTGAATGTCAGTAAAGGTTATTGTAGGGTGTAATAGTTGAAGGTTCTTGTCAGTCACTTTCAATGAGTTTGTTTAAACTAGTTGCTGTGTAACATAATATAGACTGATTTTATTTTGGGTAAAGTACATTGCTGGTCTTTTGTGAATATGTTCAGTGACTGACATTGACAGTAAACAAAAATTAAAACTAAATTATCAAGCTACGTCTCTGGGGTGTGACTTATGTCGTATTACCGTCAGCTAGGATCATAACTAACTGAGTGCTCTTTGCGAGATCAGAAATAGGTGTTATTGTGAATTTATTAGATAGGTTGGAATTTCACTGGCTTTGACTGTCACTCCAAAATTTTTGGGTATGGAAAATGTAACAGTGGACAATTTGAAATACTTTACTAAGGTTGAACCAAGGGAGTTAGCAAATAGGTTGAAAATAAAAGCAAGTTCTTTTAAGAATGAGATGCTTAAAATAATTACTCAATATTTAGTGTTAAAAGGAGGGAAGGCTGAAATTGATGTATCACGACTAGAAATAACAAATATTCAGTTAGAAATGAAAAAAAAAGCTTAAATTTAAAGAAAAAGAGAAAAATAAGAAGATAAATGAAAAACAAACAGAAATGGAAAGTGAAGAGATAGATAAATACAAGAACAATGGAAAGAGTAGCGTATAAAAAGAGAATTGAAAAGAGAGATAGAAATAAGAAAGCTTGAACTGGTGAGAGAGGAGGAAGAAATGAAAGAACAATGGAGGGGGAAATTTAATTTAAATGCATGACCTTCAAGGACCGAGAACTAGGACAACATAACTTGGCTGAAGAACAGCTTAGAGTAAAGAAAGAAAGAGTTTGTAGTTAAGAGGATGATTCTGATTCCACTAACAGAGTAAATTTAACTTGTAATCTGTGCCTAAATGTACAGAGGATGGAGTTGAAAGATATTTCACCTCATTTGATAGCTGTGAAGTTCAAGTGGTTAAAGGATGCTTGGACCTTAATATTGCAGAGCGTATTGATAAGTACAGCTATGAATGTGCACACCAGATTGTCAGAAAACTATGACGATTTTAAGAAGTCTGTACTGGATGCTTATGAGCTGGTCCATGAAGCTTATCAATTGAAATTTAGTACTATAAGATACATGTAGAATTTGCAACAGAAAAAGAAATGCTATGATTTTGATTTTAATGCAATGGTTTTAATGACTGAGGTTAGAGAAAAATCTTGAGAATTTGAGGGAAATCATGATTAGGGATGAATTCCAAAATAGTATTCCCTTAACTCTTAAAACTTAGTTAGATGAGCATCAGGTACCAAAAATCCAAGAAGCAGCTGTTCTGATGTTTTCCTCACATATTTGGTTAGGGAAATGATCGTATGGAATCCATGCAGAAATAGAAAATCTGGGAATAGAAAATGTATTCAATTAAGAGACAAACAGAAGGGCACTAAAATGCTAAAAGAGAACATTAGATCCTAAAAATAATATAAAGAAAATGTTGTCTTGCCTTGTGTATTAACTTTTTGTTTGGCAACTATTCAAATATGTTCTAGAAGTCCAGATATACTACACCTCCAGAATCCCCACTATCTACTTTGCTTATTGCAACTTGAAAGAACTCCAGAAAATTTGTCAAACTTGATTTTCCCTTCAAAAAACCATGCTGACTCTGATGGATTGCAGTTTGACTTTCCAAATGTCCTGTTATTACTTTTTTTACCAATGGATTCTAACAGTTTCCCAAAGTCACATGTTAAACTTACTGTGAAGTTTCATCCTTTCTGCCTTCCTTGCTTTTTGGTAAGCATATTATATTAGCATCTTCCAATCCACTGGAAGCTTTCCCACATCCAGGGATTTTCAAATATTATAACCAATGGATCCATCATCCCTGCTTACACTAACTTTAACACCCTAGGATGCAGGCCATCCGACCTTGGGACTTGTCTGCCTTGAATCCCAATAATTTGCTCAGTATATTTTCCCTCCACAACAGACCTCAAACTAACTGGCTTACAATTTCAGTTTTCTGCCTCCTTCCCTTCTTCAGTAAAGGGATTATGTTATCTTCTTACTGGTCTGATGGAAGCTTTCCTGAATCTAGGGAATTTTTGGAATTTATCACAAATGTACCTACCACCTCATTGGTCAGCTCTTTTACTGCCTTAGGATGAATCTAGCGATGCATCAGTCCACAGTTCCATCTGTTTTCTCAGTAGCACTTCCCAGTGATTGTAACTTTTCTAAGTTTCCCTATCCTTCCAGCACCTGATTTATAACTATTGGTTAAAGTTTTTCTTAAATCTTCCCTAGATAAGACAGAGTAAAATATTTGTTCTTGTCATCTACCATTTCCTTATTACCTCCTATCAATTCTCCATTTTCACTCTCTCGAGGACCAGCACTTTTCCTTTTTTAAATACCTATGGAAAATCTTGCTATTCTTTGATCAGTTGAAGTGCAGCAATGTTTGTCTTGGCTGTATTGTGGGTGGAATGGTGCCTATACATTATCAAGCTCAAAGTGGAGGGACTGCTGATGTTAAGTGTTGATTTTGATGTTATAAATGCCTCCATCTGATTACCATGTTGATCAGTGCTTCTGAGTATGCATTTAATGTTTCAAGAACCATTTGTGAAAGACTGACTTTCCTCGAGCTATAAAAGTCTGATACAGCTTCCCACTGCTTTATAATTCAACTCAATTATTAAAGTTCATTGCACCCATGTTCCTATACAGTTTATATTGGGTTACAATGAACCAAAGGTTACAATTGTGACTCAACTCCCCAATTTTGATATCAGAACAGCTTGACAAGTAAAAGGGCTTTGACCCAAATGCAATGACATTTTACAAGAAGAGAAGTTGATATATGCCTAATACTTGGAACATTGCCTAGCAGTAAAGAAATGTGTTCAAAATTGTGCAGGGTTTAGAGACAGCAAAAAAGAACACCTGTTTCCAAACCCTGAGGGTTGATAAGGGCGCAAATCTTAAGACAATTGGCAAAAGAAGTAGAGGCAGCATCATGAGAATTTTTATTTACAAAACTGATCTTTGAGCTTTGGGATGCTATGCCCATTGGGAGATGAAGACAGCTTGAACAGTAACTTCCAAAAATTTGGACAAAAACTCAAGACAGATAAGAATTCCAGGATTTGGAAAGAGTTGAAGGGGTGAGACTAATTGGATCACTCTTCAGAAGAAATGGTTTGTTGGGCTGCATGTTCTTTTTTCAGCTGTAGTATTTCATATTCCGAGATACTTTACTGGAATATTCTGGGCTGAAAGCCAAACTACACCATAACTTGAGTCAGAAAGTATATTTCAGCAAATACCTGTGTCGAATTCAATGTTGCAAAATAACATTTGAGCAGTTTAACAAACTCCATCATCTTATCTAGACTTAGACATGAAATTTGTACCATAGATGTTGTCAGAAAATTTAATTATTATTAAATATTGTAATGTGGATATTTAGTTCTGAGCAGAATGTTGTGGATATTATTAAATTCAAAAGGGGATATTGAGTCAGGTGACTAAAAGCTTGTTCAATTGGATAGTTATTAAGAAATATTTTAAAGAAATAGAGACACACATCGAGATTGAGAGAAGCAATTACAGAAGCAGTTGAAGGCTTGTGCACCAAAGATGTCACTCAGTGGAGACCAGAATTGGAGAACCACAGAGATCTCAGGAGGTTACAGAAATAGGGAGGAGTTGGATGCCATGGCAGCATTTGATCACATGGATGATCATTTTAAATTTGAAGTGTTGCTTTATTTTGTATATCTGTTGTGTGTTGTAGTGAGCCAAGGGTGGGTGAGAAAGGGGAATAGAAAAACACCAGATTTCAACATTTGGAATGATAGTGTGAGAAAAGCACAAACACAAAGGTGCTGAAATTATACTGTGGGTTACAAGTTTGTAATGCATTCATTTACATTTCCGTGCTTGCCTGTTTCAGTAAATGTGTTAAACTGTTCAAAATAAATGTGTGAACACATTCTCTAAGATGATGTAGAGAGGATTCTCAGATAAATGTTTCTGGGGCACTCGTATCCTGGATCATTCTTACTCCTGCAAACAATTTGTTTGTTAAAAAGCGCAACATTTTGCTTCATCTGCCTCAACGTCATTTCTGTCTGCTCTACAAAGTATGTTTGGGGGAACTGTGTGACATATCCCTGCATCTATTTCTTATGTCACATAGTTTTTAAAATTCATACGAGTGGCAGTTGGGCTCAGATTGTATTTAAATCAGAAAATTGTGTGAAAATCCAGAAAGTCTTGCAGCATCTTGTGGAAAGAAAAAGAGGGTCAACATTTGGAGTCAAGTGTTCTTTGGAACCGAAGGGAGGGAGGTTTGTACTGTTGAAAGGGGAGGCAGGAGGAAGAACAGAGGGAAGCCAAGGGTTAGAGTACAGGTTGAGATAGATTAAAAATCAAAAACATCATTAGAGACATTGGCCCCTTGCTTCAATTTTGCCTGAAGGAAACTGCATGTCATCAAAATTCACTCATTTATTTTGAGTGCTAGTAATTTAACTGTGTGCCTGTCTGTATAATTAGTTCAGCAAATGTTAATCGCAGAGTAATAAGCTGATGTCTAAAAGCAAAACATGAAGATTTTGATCCATTTTTTGTGCCAACTATGGGTATGTAGAGAATTGTTAACAGAGTTCATGGTCAGAAATTGTTGAACTCAGTGTTAAATCCAGAAGGCTGGGAAGTGGCTATGTGGAACATGAAGTGCTGTACTTTAAACCTGCATTGTCTATGCATCCGAAGGCATGGAGTTCAATCTTCAGTGATTTGTACACATAATCTTGACAATACTCTTGTGCATATGAAGACAGTGCAACATTGCCAGAAATACTGCTTCTGGAAGGTTAGTGTCTGTTTTCACTGGTAGTTATTGTGGATGCTAAAGATCCTAGAAAATTATCTAAGGAGGAGCAGACTTCTCCCATTGCATCTCACTGAACTGACTGCAGGCTGTTGTGTGAGCAAATTACTAAAGATGCTGGAATCTGTACTGAAAACAAAAAACGCTGGAAATCACACCAGATCAGACAGCATCTGTGGCGATAGAGAAAGCTAATGTTTTGCGTCTGGACGACTCCAGAGCTAGCTGTTTTTCCCATCATATATGAGGCTGGAGATCACCTCACGTTGTCAATGTCGACAGAAGTCCCAGATTAACTGTCCCTGAAAACTGCTACAACCTGGGCATGCAGTCCCTGATTAACTGTCACTACTTCTAGATCAACCTAATACCCAATCTGAGGCTCCACCATATTTCTACTGCCCTTGGCATACTCTGAGTACTCAAAAATGTGATACACAGAACACAATTTTTTATAGACCCTTTAGAATCAACACACCTTATTTAAAAGCTGTTGTCAAAATTCAATTTGTTGATAAAATGATGATGCAATAATTTAGTAGGCTTTTTCTAACTCTGTAAATTTGAGCCAGGAAGCCCATTTGAAGTCCTACCTACTCCAGAGGTATATCATAGCATTTATGAACAGATTGATTAGAAAATGCCTATCTATAAATTGCCTTACACATAGGATCACGGGGCCATTTTAAACTGGCTGTTTTATCTCTAAGTGCGATAGACCTCAATTCAGTTATACATCTGTGGCTTTAAGATCCAAAGACATATTTAGCTAAATCAGATTCTGGATAAGTCTTGTTTTTGACATTCCCAAAGTCTGATTCTCACAGTGGTTTTAAAACACTGACAGTTAATATAATATGTTAGAAGAAAAAAAGATTAAACCCAGACTTTATTCATTAATATCAGTAATCACTATTCCAAAATTACAGTATAATTTTCTAATTTTCTTTCTAATTGTACATTGCCACCCACTACTCATAATTTAGTGTGTCAATATTTTGAGCTTGTTAAGTGAAGCAAAATCAAAATTTGTATTGTGTTATTCATAAAATGGCACTTTGGCATTGTTAGACTAGCAAAATGCATGTACCGAGTAAAGTAAATCTTAAAATCTAAAATCTAGGAAATTTATATTGTAGACACTTAGGGAGGGATTTTCGGAGGCTGAGAGTAGTGGGGTGCAGGAATTAATCTGGGATGCTCAGGAGCCTTGAAGTTTAGGATTGGGGAAATCTTGGAATATGGGACAGCTGAAGAAAATTACAGAGATGTTTCTTGCACTTGGTCGACACAGCCCAGTGTCTGCAAACATTCCAGAGAGAATGGTTGCCCTTTTATTCTATTAAATAAATCAGGGAGTTTTGGTTCCTGGAAAAATGCCATCTATGAGAAGCTCTAATTTAACTGTCACAGCAGCTTCAGGATACGCCTGTTAAGATGCCAAGGAATATGATGACTGGCAATTGAGTGTATGTGTCAAATCAGTGGTTTAGAAATTGAGAGAAAAGGAAAAGCTGCATGAAGTAGTCAACAATCCATCACAACCAATTGAGGAGTTTGATTCGTTAATGGGCTTTCAAGTGTTTGATAGGTTGACATGGAGACGATATTACCACTTATTCAAAATCAGAGACCATTAATATGAGATAGTCACTGATAAATCTAATAGGAGATTCAGGAAAACCTTAACCCATTGGGTGGTGAGAAAGGAGTGGTTGAGGTGAATAGCGTAGATGCATCAAAAGGAAAGCTGGATAACCACATGAAAGTGGATTTATGTGCCGAAGACGTGACTACTGCCGTCCCAGAATGCATAAAGTGTGGTGTGATGAGATCAGATGGCAAACAAGGTCAACACCAATTTCCCATAATGTGGAAGCTAGGCTGGAGCCGACTGTTTTCAAAAAGCTCGTTAAGGGGGCTTGTTAACAAGCCAACTGACCCAAATAATATGTTGCCCACACCACAATATGGTTTGTGGTGGAAGTCAGTGAACAGCAATAGTTGAAAAATCTGGAATGAAAGTGGGTTGGAGAGGAGGGGTACCTCCTTTTGTGGAAGGTATCATATGCGTGTCTGAGATACTGCTGCTCCCCATCTAAATGATACATTGTGCCTAACTTCCTGGCCTCCAACACTCAACTCTACACCCCTGTCCCATAGCCAGAATCTATGAGTCTGGGTTCCATGCAGTCGTCTTTGTGGGACTATTTGAAGTTCTCCAATGCCCTTTATTAAGGTCTGCAGCTGATTGGACTGCAAGTGCTTGGTCAACTCTCTTGGGAGCAGGACTGAGCTTGTTAAGGCAATCCACAGCATATCATCACAGTGGGATAGTGTTTTTGAAAGCCAGTTAGTTCACGACTGCACTTTGTATGTGTAAGCGTGTGTGTGTGTGCGCACGTGTGCCCTGCTGCAGTGATGTTCTGCCCATGAAGGAACAAGGAATAGAACAATATGTAGAGTCATAGAGCTGTACAGACCCCATCGGTCCAACTCATCCATGCCGGCCAGGTATCTCAAATTACTTTAGTCCTATTTGCCAGCATTTGGCCCAGGTCCCTCTAAACCCTTCCTATTCATTATCCAGATGCCTTTTAAATATTGTCATTGTACCAGCCTCCCCCACTTCCTCTGGCACCTCATAACATACACGCACTACCCTCTGTGTGAAAAGGTTGTCCCTCAGGTCCCTTTAAATCTTTACCCTCTCACCCTAAACCTATGCCATCTAGTTTAAAACTTCCCTACTCTGGGGAAATGACCTTGGCTATTCACCAGATTCATGCCCCTCATGATTTTATAATTTCTATAAGGTCACCCCTCAACTTCTCTGACACCCCAAGGAAAATGGCCCCAACCTATTCAGCCTCTTCCTATAGCTCAAACCCTCCAACAAAGTTGTAAAAGTTGTCTGAACCCTTGCAAGTTTCACAACATCCTTCCTATAGCATGGAAACTACAACTGAATGCAATATTCCAAAAGTGACATAACTAACGTCCAGTACAGCTGCAGCATAATTCTCCAACTCCTATTCTCAATGCAGTGACGGATGAAGGCAAGCATACCAAATGCCTTTTTCACGACCTTGTTTACAAGGAACTGTGAACCTGCACTCCAAGGTCTTTTTGTTCAGCGACACTCCCAGGACCTTACCATTAAGCGTATAAGTCCTATCCTGCTTAGCCTTTCCAAAATGCAGCACCTCGCATTTATCTAAATTAAACTCCATGTGCCACTCCTTGGCCCAACTGATCAAGGTCCTGCCTTTGTACTCTGTGGTAACCTTCTTGGCTGTCCACGACACCACTAATTTTGGTGTCATCTGCAAACTTACTAACTGTAAATCATACATCCTATATTTACATCCAAATCATTTATATAAATGACAAAAAGCAATGGATGCAACATGTATCCTTGCAGCATACCATTGGTCACAAGTTTCCAGTCCAAAAAGAAACCCTCCACCACCACCCTTATGGTTACCGGGCTAGTAATCTATAAAGTCAGGCTAATGTTCTGGGAAGCTGAGTTCAAATCCTAACATGGCAGCTGGTAGATTTGAAGTGATTGTAAATATCCATCTGGTTCTCAAAGATTCTTCAGGAAGGAAATCTGCTGTCACTGTTTGATCTTGCCTACCTGACCCCAGACACAAAACAATATGGTGGTCTCTTAACAGCCCTCTGAAATAGATTAGATTACAAGTCCACACCGACGCACAATCAACAAGTCCACACCGACGCACAACCCACCCATACCCCTACATGTACCCCTTTTTACCTAACACTATGGGCAATTTAGCACGGCCAATTCACCTGACCTGCACATCTTTGGACTGTGGGAGGAAACCGGAGCACCCGGAGGAAACCCACACAGACACGGGGAGAATGTGCAAACTCCACACAGTCAGTCGCCTGAGTCGGGAATTGAGCCCAGGTCTCTGGTGCTGTGAGGCAGCAATGCTAACCACTGTGCCACTGTGCCGCCAAATAACCAGATAGGCTACTAAGATCAAGGACAAACAATGAGTACAACAAATGGCACTATACAGTTAAAGGATTCCAGAATTTAGGAGCAATGTACTAAAGGCATTAAGTGAAGGTAACTAAGATGGGGAATACACGAAGGACCAGCATTAGAGGAGCACAGAGATCTGAGAGAGTGAAGGTTTAGAAAAGCTCACAAAGATAGGGAAGGTGAGGCAACAGATAGGGTGAGATGACAAACCATAGGAACAGGCCAAAGTGGAGCGTAAACTAGATGATGGGTTTCTGTGCTCTGCATTCAGCATAACTACTTTATAATTTAAAGATGGTCCTTTGAGCAAGGGAAGTGTTGGACTGACTGAGCTTCAGCAAAGCTAGAAAACCTTTTCACTGTCTATTTGATGATAAATATGAAAATGCAGTCAGAATACAGTAACATCTCAAATAATGCACTTTATCCTACAACAGTAACTACTTAGTGAGAGAAGCAAAGCACATATCTTTCAGTAATGCTCAGCATTTTAATTTACAGAATACCGTGGTTAAATGCCATTGGGACAACAAAGCACTTCCTATTGCCTGATGAGTGTATTGGGCTGATCTGGCTGGAAAACTAACAGTATGTTCATGGTGCTGGCTAGTGTTCTGATACAAATTATCCTGTTAGTTCAGGGGATGAAGAGATGAATTATCATTATGAATCTCCAGAACTTATTGTTCAATTTAGGTCACTCATGAGCAGTCATTTGGATTAGTGAGATTCCTGTGCCCTTCTAGTGACTGAGTACAAAGTTTAGAGATTGAGTCTTTTATTTATTCCCTTGCCTTTCAGTTTTATGTTCTAATAAGATATCCTGCCAATCTAACTCTTTAATTGGTTTTTGCTCCTCAATGAAGAAATCCAAGAAGAATATGTGAAATTTGATTTGGAATTTTAACAAAATATTCATATGGATGCAGCTCTGGCTCAGGGAACCACATACTTATCTGTGAGTCACAAATTAGTGGGTTGGAGTTCCACTCCAAGGACAAAGTCTGGGCTCTAAGTCCCAGCCAAGAACTGAGGGAGCTGTGAACTCCAAGGTGCTAAATTGATAGCCTACATATTCTCACCAAAATAGATTACCTCAATATTGCCAGGTTGCTGCTTAACTGAGAGCTTGCTATGTGTAAATTGGTCATTGTGTGCCCTACATTACAACAGTCACTACTCTTTGAAAAACAATTACCATATATACTCAAGTAAAAGTCACACTTTTTAGACTTATTTCAAGGTTAAGTTTATGTGATCGACTATTCCATGGATACTATTTTTGAGGGGCTGGAATTCACGCTACAGTCCAAAATACCGTAGCATTAAAGATTGGGTTGGGATATCTGGTCAGCATGGACAGGTTGGACCGAAGGGTCTGTTTCCGTGCTGTACATCTCTATGACTCTATGATTCTATTAGCAGAAGCCCAATTGATCTCTAAACGAATAAAGAAAAAAAATTATGACAATTCCACCAGTGCTACAAGGGAACTGAGCTGCACACAAAGGGAGGTTGTCACCCGACTCTGACCTGATGCATCTTAAACTTTTGCACCAAATTCGTCCATTTCCCTCCATTTTTTCTCATCTACTGTTGTTTTAATTTTTCAAATTGACATTTTAAGCTTTTCTTTCTGATAAAAAGGTGATCAGACACTTGACCCTCATGCAGTCTTACCAACCATTGTAACCATGAGAAATCGTCAACAGCTGCACAGTATTTATAGTGAAGTAAATGCATATAGGTCTATCTAAGAAATGATGGTGTGATAAACTTTGAATAACATTATTAATTCTGATTATAGTGCATAAACTTTGAATAACACTATTAATTCTGATTATAGTGCAACTTAAGAAATCCATAGCCTAATGTTGGTGTGAATTGCACATCAAAACACGTAATAGCATGAAAAAAATGTAATTTCCTCATTGTAACATTTATGTACAGGATAATACCTTAACTCACAAATGTTGATCTGTTACCTGTGAAGAACCAGGGTTGACTTTTACATGAGATAAATGGAAAATTCCAGATCTTTTGGCCAAAAATAGGGGGTCAACTATCACAGACTTTTACTCAAGTAATTGGTTGTAAGGTATGATACAGATCCCTTGGTTACAGATAAAGGTCCCGATGCTTGGCTTAACTGTGTTATCCAGCATTCGATTATCCGAACATTCGATTATCCAAACAAAATACTCCCCGCCCGAGGCACTCGGATAATCACGGCTACTCTGTATATCTTTGCTGGCTTTTTAAACTGTGGCTCAGTTGAGAATATTCTGCTCTCCAAATCATAATTTTCTGAGTTTGGCAAAACAGTAAATGTGATTTTCTTAAAAGTTCTGAATCAATTCATCAGTAAGTAAATAAGCCATCTCCCACACAATCACATAGTTACATCGATACACACACACTTTCCCTCAAATGCAGACTCTCACTTGCCCTCTCATGCATGTGCTGTCACTTAGACCTAATCAATCGTGGGCTTGGGGAGCAGCTCCAATATTTTGACTGCCGTCCTCTGGAGACTAAAGCTTATACGAGAACAAGAGATAACCATCCACTCCCAGCCCACTCCTGACTTGCAGCCTCATTCCTGACCCCATTTGTTGACCGACAAACTTGTCCCCAAACTGTTCACAGACGCACAGTCCTGTCTGCCAAGCTGGTCACTAACTCACAGTCTTACCCCTTCATCCATCCAGCTCTTCTACCCTTCCAGCCACTCCTAGTGTCCATGCCTCAGGATGACTGAGATAGGGACATGCACACAGCTTGCTGCTCCTCACATTAAAGGCTGTTTCTCTCTTGTCTTTGCTGCTGATATGCTTACTGATGAACAAGCCTGCCATAGAGTGTAATGCTACTCTCTTCTGACCTTCACCTATAGCCTTATTAACTGTGCTTTTCTAAGTTTATACCCAATGCCCTTTTGAAAGTTACTATTGAATGTGCTCTCTCTGTCCTTTCAGACACTTAATTCCAGATCAGGCACAAAATAAATTCTGCACTTGTTCTGGTTCATTTGCAAATTTTTCAGTAAATCTGTTTCCCCTGATTATTGATCCACATGCTAGAGGGGAAAACAAAAATCTCCTAATTTAATCTGTCAAAACCTTTCATCTGGTAAGGTCATTTAGCAACTTCACATGTAATTTATAACTGGTTGTATTAACAATCTAACCAGGGAGATAGTCTTACCACATATATTGTACAGCATTTCAGGGAATCTTATATGCTTAATTGAATAAAGGCAGAATTTATTGAAGCAAATGGATAATACTCTGTGTACTCCAGTTCAAGCAGCTGCTTAAAGCTCAGCAAATGACCGATGACAAAATATTTATAATTCATCGGAATGTAGAATGATACGGCATTGAACAAGATTGTTTGGCCCAACGTGCTTGTGAAAAGACTGTCCAATGAACTTTGTCACCCTGGTCTTTCCACATTGCTGTACAATTATTTTTTCTTTCTGGCATTAATCCAATTTTTTTAATAATATACCTTTGAATGTGTTTTCACCATTCTTTCAAATAGCACATTACAAATCACAAAACTCAATGGCCTGGATTTTCTGATTGTCAGAAAGCTGTTTCTGCAGCATTGATGGGAGATGCCCATTAAGACCCTTCAGAACCCTTCGGGTGGCATGGTGGCTCAGTGGTTAGCACTGCTGCCTAACAGCGTCAGGGGCCCTGGTTTGATTCCAGCCTCAGGCAACTATCTGTGTGGAGTTTGCACATTCTCTCCATGTCTGTGTGAGTTTCCTCCAGGTGCTCTGGTTTCCTCCCACAATCCAAACCTGTATTGGTGCATTGATCATGCTAAATTGCCCATAGTGTTAGGTGCATTATTCAGAGGGAAAGAGGTCTGGGTGGGTTATGTTTTGGAGGGGCGGTGTGGACTTCTTGGGCCAAATAGCCTGTTTCCACACTGTATGGAATCTAAAAAAAAATCTGGTGCAGCAGATTCTGAGGAAATTGCATTGGAAATTGACGATCCCAATAAGCTGTACCTGTGTGTCTGGAACCCACTTGCCCAGTAACTGTACAGCCATTCGGATACAAAACTGGCTCAAAGTAGAAAACAGAGGGTGATAGTGGAGAGTTGTTTTTCAGACTGGAGGCCTGTGACCAGTGGAGTGCCACAAGGATCGGTGCTGGGTCCACTACTTTTCATCATTTACATAAACGATTTGGATGTGAGCATAAGAGATATAGTCGGTAACTTTGGAGATGACATCAAAATTGGAGGTGTAGTGGACAGCGAAGAAGGTTACCTCAGATTACAACAGGATCTTGATCAGATGGGCCAATGGGCTGAGAAGTGGCAGATGGAGTTTAATTTAGATAAATGTGAGGTGCTGCATTTTGGGAAAGCAAATCTTAGCAGGACTTATAGACTTAATGTAAGGTCCAGGGAGTGTTGCTGAACAAAGAGACCTTGGAGTGCAGGTTCATAGCTCCTTGAAAGTGGAGTCGCAGGTCAATAGGATAGTGAAGAAGGCATTTGGTATGCTTTCCTTTATTGGTCAGAATGTTGAGTACAGGGGTTGGGAGGTCATGTTGCAGCTGTATAGGACATTGGTTAGGCTACTGTTGGAATATTGTGTGCAATTTTGGTCACCTTCCTATCGGAAAGATGTTGTGAAACTTGAAAGGGTTCAGAGAAGATTTACAAGGATGTTGCCAAGGTTGGAGGATTTGAGATATAGGGAGAGGTTGAACAGGCTGGGGCTGTTTTCCCTCGAGCGTCGGAGGCTGAGGGGTGACCTTATAGAGGTTTATAAAATCATGAGGGTCATGGATAGGGTAAATAGACAAAGTCTTTTCCCTGGGGTCGGGTAGTCCAGAACTAGAGGGCATAGGTTTAGGGTGAGGGGGGAAAGATATAAAAGAGACCTACGGGGAAACTTTTTCACTCAAAGGGTGATACATGTATGGAATGAGCTGCCAGAGGAAGTGGTGGTGGCTGGTACAATTGCAATATTTAAAAGGCATCTGAATGGGTATATGAATAGGAAGGGTTTGGAGGGATATGGGCCAGGTGTTAGCAGGTGGGACTAGATTGGGTTGGGATATCTAGTCGGCATGGACCAAAGGGTCTGTTTCTATGCTATTTCTGAGTTTCTGTGACTCTATGGCGTTGAAGTGTCAACCTTAATTTGTGTAGTCAGGTTTCTGTAGAAAACATTGAACCACAAATCTTCTGATTTACAGAAGGGAGTGTTATCCACTGAGATAAGCACAGAAAGAGGCCACTCTGTGCTTCCCCCTTGAAAGAGACAGATGAGAAAGTGAGGACTGCAGATGCTGGAGATCAGAGTCGAAAAGTGTGGTGCTGGAAAAGCGCAGCCAGTCAGGCACTTCTGAGGAGCAGGAGAGTTGGCGTTTCGCACATAAGTTCTTTATCAGGAATGAGGCTTGTGGCCCAAGGCCCCACCGTCCAACGCCCCAAAGGATTCTTCCACATTCAACCGAGATTTACCTGTACTTTCACACACGTCATCTACTGTGTCCGATCCTTACGTTTGGGAGACAGGACGCCTACTTGCAGAATGTTTCAGAGACCATCTCCGGAACACATACACTAAAAAACCCCACTACCCTGTGGCCGAACACTTTAACTCCCCCACTCACTCTGCCAAGGACAAGCAAGTCCTGGGCCTCCTCCACCATCAAATCCGAACGACCCGATGCCTGGAGGAAGAACACCTTATCTTCCACCTTAGGACCCTCCAACCACACGGGATCAATGTAGATCTTGCCAGTTTCTTCATTTTCCCTCCCCCCATTTTATCCCAGAGCCAACCTTCTAACTTGGCACCGCCCTCTTGAACTGTCCTACTTGTCCATCTTCCTTCCCACTCCACCCTCCTTTCCGACCAATCACCAGCGACCCCCCCCCCTCCACCTCTATCTACCTATCACATTCCAAGCTCCCTTCTCCCCAGACCTACACCCCTCACATTTCTCTCTCAGCCCCCTTGGGCTACAAGCCTCACCCCTGATGTAGATATTATGCTTGAAACGTCAATCCTCCTGCTCCTCGGATGCTGCCTGAATGGCTGTGCTTTCCCAGCAACACACTTTTCGACCTTGAAAGAGGCAACTATTTATTTCCATTGTGGTACAGTGGTCGTGTCCCTGTTTCTAATCAGAAGGTCTTGGTTCAAATCCCATTGGCCTCAGAGGTGTATCATAACGTGTCTACATAAGTTGATTAGAACAATTGTAATTCTTTCTCCGTACCAAATTAGGTATTGGATATGCATTTCAGGCGGGTCTGATAAAGCAAACAAACAGATTTCTCTCCAGAAAGCATTTTTTTCCTCCCAAGCTTTCACATCTGAGACTGTTCCTGGTACTGATTACTGAAGTTAAACCAATAGCAGAACTTGACAGCACATGTAATCCTCTGTCACTGAGCTCTCTACTTCAATTAGTGAGCATCCTGTACCAACAATTTATAAAGGGAATGTAGCCAATAGCATTTGAAGCTAATCACAGAAGCACCAACAAGAGAAATATAATATTTTCTGTATGAGTCTGTCAAGATAAAATCTCTGACTGGTATTGTCTTGAAAGAGCTAAGGGAAATTGTCCAGCAGCAATGGCTTTCCTTTTGATAATTGTGATAGTGCTGTACAGAACTTCCATACTAGTGAAAGAATCATGTTGACCAAGATTGACAACGATGGAATCACAAAATGATGGAGCATTTGGTCATTTAGTTCATCTTGCCAGAGCCAGCTCTTTGAAAGTGCTATCCAATTACACCCAATCTGTTGCTCTTTCCACATAACCCAACAAATTAACCCTCTTCCAGTTCATGTTCATTTGCTTTTTGTATTCCCTATGGAATCCCACTCCATCTTCCTTTTCAGGCAGTTCATCCTAACTCTTAACAAACCTCTAGATTTAAATAGAAAACCTGATTTCCCCTCTAGCTACTTTGTCAATTATTTTAAATCTTTGGTGTTTGCTGAATGACCCACTTGGAGGATTTGCTTGTTAAAACCCTTTATTACTTTCAACTACTCTATTAAATCTTCCTTTGACCTTCTCTGGTCTAAGGAGAACAATCCTAGCTGTTAAAAACATAAGTCGCAGCAGTAGGTCATTTAGTCTCTCAATCCATCTATGCCTTCAATAACATTGTGGTTGATCTGATCATGGCCTTAACCCCAGTTCCTTGTCTTCCCCTCCATAACCATTGATTCCCTTGTAAATAAAAAGTCTGTTTAACTCAACCTCAAATATATTTAATGACCTAAGCTCTGCTATTCTCTATGTAAGAGAGTTCCAAAGTCTGGCAACCATCTGAGAGAAGAAATCCCTCCACATCTCTAGTCCAAATGTCTTATTCTGAAATTATGTCGCTTAAGTTTAATTACACCTGACTACATGGAGGTGGAAATGTCTTCGCAGCATCTACCCTGTCAAGCTTCTCCAGTCTTTCCACATATCTGAACTCCTTCACCCTGGCATCAGCCTGGCGAGGGCTGCGACAACATAAATTGCGATACCTGCAATTGGGCACATTGTGGGTATACGGCTCCATTGGAAACAAGCCTTCCATTAACTTCCAGTTTCATGCACAGCTTAAACCTGCCAAGTTACCAAAAAAGCAAAAAGAAATTTACCACTGAATTGTTCTTCATGTCAGTTTCCAAACCACTGTAACCAGGATTTAACTGCCAGTGGAAAATCCTGCCATATAAATCATGCTCTAGTTATACTCAGAGCAATAATGGCAACAATATTTCAACATCCAACCAAAAACATTGAGAACACTGAACCTTCTGCAAATGATCTGCCACATTTTCTACGTTACAACACGTGGAAAAGATTTCATGCCTTTAAATGTGCTTTTTAATGTCCTGAGGTTAGGAAAGAATAACAAATGTAAGTTTTTCTTTCCTTTGTAAAAGGATCAGTAATTGCTCAATTCCCAGCAACTCTGTAGATGAATAGGGGACTGAGATCTGTATGTTCAATACCGCACTTCCATTGCATGGTCTCTGACATACAGAGAGACCTCGACAGGTATAGCGTTCTTTGTCTTCCTTCTATCAGTTCCTTTCTGTGATCAGGGTATTTCTGCAACTATTTTCTGTTATTGTGCAAGTTCAAAATACTTAAAATTAGACAACCTGGCCACTGGTTGTGGGATTGTGCTGTGTACAAGTCGGTGTCCATGCTTTCTATGTTACAACAGGGACTACACTTTGAAAAGTGCCTGATTGGCTGTAAAAGTCTTTGGAATCCCCTGCAGTTGTGCAAGGTGATATATAAATGCATGTTCATTCTTTTGAAATGTTACATGGGAGATCAGGATGGGCATGTGACTTGCCTGGAAACTCCGAGGTGATGGTGTTTCTCATCCCTTTCGGTATCGAGGATACTAAACTAGGGAGGTGTTGTCGAAGGAACCTTGGTCATTTGTAAGGAGTCATATAGAATCTGGCATTTGAAAGACATGCTGAAGGAATTAGCAGGGCCAAAAAGAGGTGAACCCATTAAAATAGAGCTTAACCCATTAAAATCAAGCCCACTTGCAGCTAACAGTTGGCAGGTTGATGCATTAATATAAAATTGATATTGGAGATAGCCGTGGCAATTCAATGCTTCACTGGCAATAGTTGGCCTGGGGAACATTAATTCCAGAGAGCAGAGATCCAGTTCAAATATGCAGCTGCATCAAGAGGCTTGATCATTCGATGGCTTTGCCAGCTTTCTCAGTAGTGGCGTAATGTTAATGGAACAAGAATGTTGCCAGCAATAAGATCCACAAGGGAGAAATTGTGATTAAATATTGATGGATGCATCAGGAAAATGCCATATTGCTAACCTGTCCAGTTCAGTCCTGTTCTTTCAATGGCCAGTATTTGACGTGGGAGGTGTTTGGGGGTATGATAAGACGCCTTGACATTTAACAGAACAAATGTATTTTACTGAAAGATGAGCTGTCATGATGAAATACTAAGTGCAGCATACTTCTGTCAATTTAGCAGTCCAATGTGCGGTTTGGAGAAACAAGCTTGAGAAGCCAGACACTGCTGTGTCCTACAAACCTAACATAGCAGAGGAAATCTGCAGTAGTGATTCAAACAGAAATACCATGACATTAGAGATGCAGGTGCTCTTTCTATTGCTCAGCAACCACCGTGATTTATGACAATAAAGGATGTTTATCTCCTAATTTATTTTGAATTAAGCTGCATTTTCCTTCTTTAAGTCTAAGAATTGACCCAATATTCTGAGTCACTCTTTATTCCTTCCCTTAAAAGTGATAGTGTGATGGAGCTTCTATAGCACAGCATGAGGCTATTTTGTCTATCAAGTCCTTACCATGTCTCTGTAAAACAGTCCAAACAGTCCCAACCCCTGTCCATCCCGAGAACCTTATAGATTTGTTTGCTCATGTGTCCATTCAATTTCCTTTTGAAACTATTCATCAGTTTTACTTCCACAACCCTCATTGGCAGGGAGTTGTGGTTCATTACTACTTGCTGCATTAAACATCCTTCCTCGTGTCCCTTCTTGCATTTCTTTGCCAAACCCTGTAATCTGTCTCCTTTATTCCTTCTGCCTCCCCAACCATGTAGAATCATAGAATGTTACAGTGAAGAAGGAAGCCATTTGACCTGTCATGTTTACACTAGCTCTTGAAAGTGCTACCCAGTTAGTCCCATTCTCGAACCTTATCTCTGTATCCCTTTAAATTCATCACTTTCAAATATCCATCCAGCTCGCTTTTGAAACCTCCTATGGAATCTGCCTCTGCCACTGTCCCAAGCAGTGCATTCCAAAACCTAACAACTTTCTGAGGAAAGAAATTTCTCATATTATTCTTTGCTTTCTTGCTGACAATCTTGAAATTGTGATCCCTAGTTACTGACATACTAACTAGTGGCAACAGAATGTCCTTCTTTACTCTGACAAAATTATTCATAATTTTGAACACCTTAACAAGGTCACCTCTAATTCTTCTCTGCTCCAGGGAGAGTAAACTCAATTTCTTCAATCTTGTGTCTAAAACCCTGCATTCCTCATAATCATGGTGGCAAATCTCCATTGCACTCTGTTCAGGGCTATAAAATCCTTCCTTAAATAAGTTATCCAGAACTGAACACAGTACTTCAAATGTGGTCTGACCAATGTTTAGTAGAGGTGTAGCATCAGTTCCATGCTTTTATACTCTACGCCTTTTATACTCTATGCCGATAAACCTTCTTAATAATTGTTTTAACTTGGCCATCTTCAGAGACTTATTCACTTGAGTCCTGAGGTCCCTCTGCTCCTATACTCCTCTCAATGTTGTACCATTGACCCTGGATTGTTTCTCTGTTTCTTCTACCAGAATGCATTATGACAAATTTCTCTGCATTGATTTTCATCTGCCAGGTGTCTGCCCAATTTGCCAACTTGTCAATGTCACTCTGAAGTTGTTCAGCATCACCCCTAGAATTCACTATTCTTCCTAGTTTAGTATTATCTGCAAATTTAGAGATTTTGCTTTCAATACCTATCTCCAAATCATTTATTTAAAATAGAAAAAGCAAAGTCCCAACATTGATCTCCGGGATCATCAATTATCATTCTCCTAAATCTCTTCATGAATCTCTCCAAGCTAGCCTTGTAGCTAAAATATTTAATCCAGGGAACCATTCTAGTTCACTTCCCTGTACTTTTTAAGAAATGTCTCATTAAAACCTACTCCTTTGATCAGGTTTTGGCCAGCCCCAAAATCTCAATGTAGCTTTGGGTCAAAGTTTGATGGTTATGCCTTCAGCTATCTGGACCCTGGGCTTTGGAATTCCCTCTTTAAGCCTCATCACCAATGTCTTTCAGTCATTTCAATTTAAAGTTAACCCTTTAATCAAGCCGGACTTAATGTCTCCTTTTGTGTTTCAGGCAAACTTTGTTCAGTAATGGTTCTGTGAATTTTACTGTCACAGTTTACAATAGAGAGATCATATAAAAATATGCTTTGTTGGTACTTTTAATATCGATGTATCAGTATGTTTTTAGGTAAGGTGTTCATTGAGATCTGCATAATGCTAACCAATCCAAGTGAGTTTTCAGTGCAGAACATCATCTGATTTAAACAAATTCAAAACATTTTGGCAGCAATGTTAAATTACTTGCTTTGATATCAATTCTGAGATTATTTTCACCAGATTTTCATACACCATAATCTATGTACGAATAGGTGCAAAACATTGACTTCACCTCGGCTGGAAAATAAAAACTACATTGCTAATTGATAGACGGTAAGCTAATCCAGATCACTTGGATTCAAATAGTTAGAGACTGGGCATACTCTGAAAAATGAACTGACAATACTGTGATTATCTGGTAGGTTTACACTTTCAAGGAGCAATTATCCACAGGCTGGAACCCTCCATTTCTGAGTTAGAGCCAGAGACATTGGAGGTTTTTATTAAATTCATTCATGAGACGTGGGCATCTCAGGCTGGACCAGCCTTTATTACCTGTCCAAAGTTGCTTTTCAGAAGGGGGTTGTGAGGTGCCTATTGTAAACCATGTTCTGTAGGGAGGGAGTTCCAGGATTTTGACCCAGTGACAGTGAATGAACAGTGATATATTTCTAAGTCAGGGCGATTTGTGACTTGGAGAGAAACATACAGGTGGTATTCCCACTGTCAGTGTGTTTCTAGATGGTGGTGGTTGTGGGTTTCAGAGGTGCTGCTTAAGGAGCCTTGGTGAATTTATATGGTGAATCTTGTAGCTGGTGCAGATTGTTGTTACAGAGCATCAGTGGTGGAGAGAGTGGATGTTTGTGGATGTGATACCAATGTTTGGCCTGGACGGTGTCAAACTTCTTGAGTGTTGTTGGAGCTGCTTTCATTCAGTCAAGTGGGGAGCATTCCATCACATCTGACTTAAGCTTTGTGGATGATGGACAGGACTTTGGAGGCAGAGGTGAGTTACTTGGTGCAGGATTCCTAGCTTCTGACCTGCTCTTGTAACCAATGTATTTCTACAGCCAGTCCAGTTCAGTTTCTTTTGCTAATGAGGAACTGTGTGATGATAATGCCATTGAATGTCAAACAGCACTTGTGTGGCGCAAAAGTTATGTCCCACCTCTCAGCTCAAGGACGGGTATTGTCCAAGCCTTGCTGCATTTGGACAGCTTCAGCATCTGGGGACTCATGAATGATGCTGACCACTGTACAATCAATGACAATATCCCCACTTCTGACCTTGATGAAAAAGATAAAGGTGCTTAGGCCTGAGGAATTCTTACAGAGATATCCTGGAGTATGAAGTGACTGACCTCTAACAACCTCAACCCCTTTAAATAATTTGGCACAGTGGTAAAGATTTTCAGCTTTTGCTGATTAATAGCAAGGCTCTATTTTTGGTCCATTCTTTACACAGATTCTTTGAGATGACTCTTAAATTACTATTAAACTCACAACATTTCCTTATTCTTTATATTTGCCCTGATGAATTGTACCGGCACGGTGGCTAAGTGGTTAGCACTGTTGCCTCACAGCACCAGGGTCCTGGTTTCCATTCCAACCTTGGGCGACTGTGTGGAGTTTGTACATTCTCCCTGTGTGTGTCTGGTTTCCTCCCACAGTCCAAAGATGTGCAGGTTAGGTGAATTGGCCATGCTTAAATTGTCAAGTAGGTGCGTTAGTCAGAGGGAAAAGGGGTTTGGGTGGGTTACTCTCTGGAGGGTCGGTTTCCACACTGTAGGGTATCTAGTTAAAAGGGGAGAAAAGACTTGCATTTATATGACACTTTTCACAGCCTCCAGAAGTCTTAAGGCACTTTGTGGCCAATGAAGTACTTTTTGAAGTGTAGTCATTGTCGCAGAAATAACAATGATTCTACACTGAAGACTTGTTAGTAAGGTTAGATCACATGGAATCCAGAGACATCTAGCCATTTGGATACAAAATTGGCTTGAATGTAGGAGACAGAGGGTGTTGGTAGAGGGTTTGTCAAACTGGAGGCCTGTGACCAACAATGTGCCACAAGGATCATTGCTGAGTCCGCTTCTTTTCATCATTTATATAAATGATTTGGGTGTGAACAGAGGAGGTATGGTTAGTAAGTCTGCAGATGACCCCAAATTGGCGGTGTCCAGACCAGTGAAGAAGTGAGAGTGTGGTGCAGGAAAAGCACAGCAAGTTAGGCAGCATCTGAGGAGCAGGAGAATCGACATTTTGGGCAAGAGCCCTTCATCAGGAATGTTATCCTCGGAGATCTTATTCATTCCCAATGAAGGGCTCTTGCCCGAAACATCGATTCTCCTGCTCCTCGGATGCTGCTTGACCGGCTGTGCTTTTCCAGCACCACACTCTCAACTCTGATCTCTAGCATCTGCAGTCCTCACTTTCTCCTCGGACAGTGAAGAAGGTTACCTCAGAGTACAATGGGATCTTGATCAGATGTGCCAAGGGGCCGAGGAGTGGCAGATTGAGTTTAATCTAGATAAATGTGCGGTGTTGCTTTTTGGAAAGGCAAATCAAGGCAGTAAGGTCCTGGGGAGTGTTGCCAAACAAAGTGACCTTAGAGTGCAGGTTCATAGTTCTTTGAAGGAACACAGATTGACAGGATAATGAAGAAGGCATTTGGTATGCTTTCCTTTATTGGTCGGTGCATTGAATATAGGAGTTGGTATGGGAGTGCAATGCTAGAAAAGCACAGCAGGTCAGGCAGGGCTTTTGCCCGAAACATTGATTATCCTGCTCCTCAGATGCTGCATAACTTGCTAAGCATTTCCAGCACCACATTCTCGACTCTGATCCCCAGCATCTGCAGTCCTCACTTTCGCCTGTAGGAGTTGGTATGTCATGTGGCAGCTGTACAAGACATTGGTTAGGCCAGTTTTGGAACACTCCGTTCATTTCTGGACTCCCTGCTATAGGAAAGATATTGTTAGGCTTTTGAAAGGGTTCAGAAAAGACTTAGATGGACATTGCCAAGGTAGGAGGGTTTGAGCTATAGGGAGAGTCAGAATAGAATGGGGCTATTTTCCCAGGAGCATTAGAGACTGAGGGGTGACCTTATTTGAAGTTTGTAAAATCATGAGGGGCATGGATAGGATGAATAGCCCAAGGTTTTTTCTCCTGTGTGGGGGAGTCCAAAACTAGAGGTTATTGGTTCAAGGTGAGAGGGGAATGATTTAGAAAAGGACCTAAGGGGCAACTTTTTCACGCAGAGGGTAGTGCGTGTATGGAATAAACTGCCAGAGGAAGTGGTGGAGGCTGGTACAGTTACAACATTTAAAAGGCATCTAGATGGGACATGAATAGGAAGGGTTTAGAGGGATATTAGCCAAATGCTGGGAAATGGGACGAGATTAAGTTAGGATATCTGAGGAGTTGGACCAAAGAGCCTGTTTGCTTACCGTACTGCTCTATAACTCTTGACTCTAATAGTCTTTATGACACTGAGTACATTTGTTCAAACTGATATTAATGCCGCCCTCTGAATTGTTGAATTATTTTGCCTTCATTTTCACCATTTGTTCTCAACTCTACACTAAACCACACCCAATGTCTGTTTGTGATTTCTCCATCTCTCCCTTTGCTGAGACTATCTATGCTAAATATTCCATATCACCATTTACTCATATCAAGTTGTTAAACATTTATGTTTGCAATATCCTACATGTCCTACAAAACAATGTAGGCCAGGATGACCTAAGCCCGAAACCTTATAAGAAATTCCATAACTGAATTTCAAACCTTTTTATCTAATCAGAAGGATAAACATAATCTGTATAAACTGAAGGAAATTACCTCAACCATCTCTCACAACCAGTCACCTCATCTTCAAATTGACAGCTTAAGAATTCAGTAATGCTGAGTGCTGTCAAGATGTCTACTGTAATTTGTACCCAACTTCAGAGGTTCGCTGTAAACATTGGAGTATGAAGTCATAAAGACTGTCTTGGTTTTGTCTGCAGTCCCATTTTAATCAACTCAGTGGCTGAGCTGGAATAGCATCCTGAGCCTCTGAAGTCATGCTGTTGTCCTGGAAACTGCATTACATAGCACTCACTGCATTTTCTTTCAATGCAATAAGCAAGGCCTGCATTCAGAAGTTGCTGCTCTGATGAAAAACAGGATAACACCTGCCTTTTCCCATTGTTGACCCACTTATGAAGTCATGTGGTGTTTTTCATTAAAGCAAGAAATTTCCACAACATTGATATAAATTTTGGCTGAATCCTGCCCCGGAGAAATGACTTCTTTGTGCACTTGTGGGATGTGGATGTTACTGGCTGGTCATCATTTATTGCCAGATCCCTAGTTGACCTTGAGAAGATGGTAGTGAATTTGTCTTGAATTGCTGCAGTCCATGTGTTGTTAAAGGGACAGAATTCCAGGATTTTGACCCAGCTGCAGTGACAGAATGGCAATATATTTCTATGTCAGGATGGTGAATGACTTGGAGGGGAACTTTTAGTTGGTGGTATTCCCATGTATCTGCTGCCCTTATCCTTCTAGTTGGATGTGGTCATGGGTTTAGAAGGTGCTTACATGGAATACAAAATCCCTACACTGTGGAAGCAGACCATTTGGCCCATCAAATTCACACTGACCCTCCAAAGAGAATCCTACCCAGTTGCAGTTCTGCCCCTGTAACCCTACATTTCCCATGGCTAATCCAACTAACCTACATATCCCTGAACACTATGGGCAACTTAGCATGGTCAAGTCACCGAACCTGCAAATCTTTGGATTGTGGGAGGAAACCACCTAGAGCACCGAGAGGAAGACCATGCAGACATGGGGAGACTGTGCAAACGCCACACAGACAGTTGCCCGTGGTGGAATCGAACCTGGGTACCCAGTGCTGTCAGGCAGCAGTGCTAATCACTGAGCCACCATGTTCCCCAAACTTGAATCCAGTTGGTATTTGAACCCATGTTCCTAGAGTGTTAACCATGGCCTCCCGATTGCTAGTCCAGCAACATTACCACTACACCATCACCTCCCCTGTCTAAGGATCTTTGGACAACTTCTGCAATGCACCTTGTAGATAATACATATAGCTGCTACTGAGCAGTAGAGGAGGGAGTGAATGGTTGTGGATGTGGTGCCAATCAAGTGGATCTCTTTGTCTTGGATGATGTCAAACTTCTTGAGTGTTGTTGGAGCTGCACCCATCTAGGCAAATGGGAAGTATTCCGTCAAACTTCTGACTTGTGCTTTGTAGGTAGTGGACAGACTTTGGGGAGTCAGAAGGCGAGTAAAACACAACAGTAGCCACTGTCTTTATGTTGTGAGTCCAGATGAGTTTCTGGTAACCCCAAGGATTGATAGTGGGGGATTCAGTGATGGCAATACCATTGATTGTCAAGATGCATTGATTGGATTGTCTCTTATTGGAGATGGTTATTGTCTGGCACTTGCAAACAATACTTGCCACTTGTCAGCCCAAGCCTGGATATTGTCCAGCTCTTGTTGCATTTGAACATAGACCGCTTCAGTATCTGAGGAGTCATGAATGGTGTTGAATCTTGTGCAATCATCAGCGAGCATCCCACTTCTAACCTTATGATGGAGGGAAATTAATTGATGAAGCAGCTGAAAATAGTTGGGCCTAGTATGCTACCCTTCTCCAATCTTGTTGAAAGAGTAAATTCATGTCATGATGTCTCGTAAAGGATGAAAGAAAGACTTACATTTGTGTAGCGCTATTCACAACCTCAGGATACCCCAAATGCTTCAAAGCTAGGGAAGTACTTTTGAAACCCAGTCCCTGGTGAAAGTCCCTGACATGGAAATTGAACCATAAACTTTTATGGATGAGAATAATCGTGCTAATGTTACACGAGTATACTCCACTCTTTTGATTAAATCCTTTTGCAGAAACATGTCCAAATTATTGCTCCCATTCATTTTGCATTTCCATTTTAATTTGAGTAATTGTACAACGACAAGGTGGCCACAGTGGTAATGGTAGATTTCAAAACTATTTCTGGGTGTATAATTATCAACTGCCCTTGGACTGGAATTTTAAGTTATGGATGTTTTTATTTTAAGATCATTTTAACAAATAGCGCTTGTTTCTGTCAGCTGAAACCTTTAAAATATTACAGAGAAACATAGACAGTATGACCAGGAGTAGATTATTCAGTCCACAGAACCCATTCCACGATTCATGATGATCATGACTAATCCTCCGTCTCACGCTTTATTCCCGCTCTCTCCCCATACCCCTTGACACTTTTAACTTCTCAACATCTACGTATTTCTTTCTTAAGTGTATTCAGTGAATTTGTCTCCACAGCTTCTTTTGTCAGAGAATTCTACAGGTTCACCACCCTCTGAGTAAAGAAATTTCTCCTCAGTCATCCTGTGACTTGTTCTTGACCCCTTGTTCTGGACCTCCTAATCAGGGAAAACATCCCTCTATCCAGCTCTGTCAGAATTTTTATACCTGTCAATGAGGTTCCGTCTTATTCTTCCAAACTCCAGTGAATGCAGGCCCAGGCAATCCAATTTGTCCTCATACAACAAATCTGCCATCATCAGAATCAGTCTGGTGAGCATTCACTGCATTCCTGTTTTGAGCAAGTATGTATTTTCAAACTGTTTGCTACATCTGCATTCTTGCTGTCAGTGACCAGTGAACATGGATAACCAGGTCTCTTTGTACATCAACCTTTCCCAGTTTATTACCATTTAAAAAGTACTGGGCCACTCTGTTTTTTTTTAACCAAACTTTACATTTATTTATGTTATACTGCATTTGCCATGTATTTGTCCATTTGTTCAACTTGTTTGCCCTTCATATATACTAACTTTACCACCATTTGTGTATTATGTTAAAACCTTAGAATAGAAAATTCTTTAGCTGCTCACCAGAGACTCCCCAAATAGCTAACAAACCCACAGAGTCTTGAGTGATACTGACTGCCTCCACTTGTCCTCTGCCCTCCCGTGCTCCTATCAGTAGTGCTGTTTTTTGCCTGCTCTTCTTGCTCTTAATGCTGTCTCAGAATTGACTCCAGTATATAAAAACACAAATAATTTTCAGCAGCTATCATTCCCATTGATACAGATCTCTCAATAATGTATGCATATCTAATCTTGGATTATATATATCTAATCACTAGGGAAGTTGTACTCCGCAAACAAATAGACTGGTGGGTTGTTAAGTCTCTTGGACCTGATGGATTTCATTCTTGTGGCCTAAGTGAGATGACTAATGAGGTGGTAATTGATGTTAATTTTCCAAAATTTCCTAGATACAGGAAAGGTTCCATCAGGGACAGATTAGCAAGTAATCTCTCTTTTCAGGAATGGGGGTGGCAGAAAGTAGAAATCTGTAGGCCAGTCATCTTAATCTCTAGCATGGTGAAGGTGTTAGAATTGATCATTAAAGAGATAATAGCTCTGCACCTATACAAAAAAAAACTCAGGGTAACCAGGAAGAGTCAGCATGGTTTTGTAGAAGGGATTTGTGTTTAATCAGTGTATTAGCATTCTTTGTATGGGAATCATGTACTGTGGATAAAGGAGAGCTTCTTGATGTACTGTACTTGGATTTCCAGAAGGCATTTGACCAGGTTCCACATAAAAGGTTATTGTGCAAAATTGGAGCAAAGTATACAGGGTAGCATAATAGTATGAATAAAAGACTGACTTAAAAAAAAAATGTCTAAATGAGACTCTTATAGATGGCAGGATATGACAAATGGGGGTCTTGCAGGGGTCTGTGCTGGGCTATCGACTTATACAATTTGTATCAATGACTTAGAAGTGATCAAAGGCCTGGTGGCTAAATTTGCAGATAACATAAAAATAGGTAGAAAAATATACTATGAAGGTGAGTTACTTAATGACATAGTTACATTAAGTGAATGGGAAAAAAATCTGACTGATGGAAATTGTGAAATTGTCAACTTTAGCAAGAAGAATGAAGTATTATTTATTGTGAATGGTTGCTGAATTTTAATGTGCAGAAGTGTTTGAGTACAGGAATCTCAAAATACCAGCATGCAGCTGCAGCAAGTGATAAAGGTAGCGAATGGAATACAATCCTTTCTTTTGAGAGGATTTTTTTTGAAAAATTCATTCATGGGGATGAGGGCGTCGTTGGCTGGTTCTAGTATTATAAAACAGCACACCCTCCAACTCACTGATAACTTTGATCGGTTTAAGATCAAACACAGGTTTAACTAAAAACAATGTGTTGAGATTCCAGGATCAACCAAAACATTGTGATGCTGCAGTATAAATACAGGCACATATCATCTTTACAACTTTTGCCTGTATCTCACAACTTTATTTATTTCCACCCTCTGAGAATTTAGTCTCATGCAAAAACCGCATATGAAGATCCGAACTAATGTAATGATGTGTTATATAATATTGCTGAAAGCTTTGTAGTCAACATCAAACAACTTAGGAGCATTCCCACTAGACAGCTGTGAAACATCTAAGCAATGATGTTTCTAAAGCTTTCAAATTCTCACAGCTAAACATTAAACTGCAGATTTCAGACACGCTTATTTCTTTTCTTATAGTGGCAATAGGTGTTAGCCATGGCTCAGAAACCGGAAGATCAGCTGGATCTATATAACATTTTTCCCCATGGCCAGGCACACTGCATCAAAATAAATAATTTTTAAACTGTAGTCATTGTTGTAATATAGGAAACATGGCAGCCAATTAATACACAGCAAACTCCCAACAACAGCAATATAATGATGATCAAGCAATTTGATTTCTCATGAGATTGATAGAGGGATAGATGTTGGTCAAGGCAGTGGGAAGGCATCCCTGCTCTTCAAAATAGTCCTACAGGCTCTTTTGAATCCACTTAAGAGGACAGAGGTGGTATCCGTTTAGCAGCTTTGTTGAAATGCAGTAGCTCCAGCACACCTTTGGTTCTGCAAATGGGAATGTCACCTTGGATTTTGTGCTTTTGTCTGTGAAGAATCAGAGAATCCCTACAGTGCGGAAAGAGGCCATTCAGCCCACCAAGTCTGCATCTACCCTCCGAACAGCATCCCACCCAAATCCTTCTCTCTCAGCCTATTCCTGTAACCCTACATTTCCCAAGGCTAATCCACCTAGCTTACACATCCCTGGACATTATGGGTAATTTAGCATGGCCAGTCCACCTAACCTGCAAACCGGAGCACCTGGAGGAAACCCACACAGACACAAGAAGACTGTGCAAACCTCAAGGTGCTACAAGCTGAACTGCCACCTCTGTACCTGCTCTGTTGAGTGTTCTTGTGGAGCATGCTTCTTACCAAAGGGGAGTGTTGGGTGGTGGCGGGAGGGGCAGTGGGGTGGGGGGTCGTGGGGGGTGGGGAGGTGTGGTGATGGTTGTTGAGACAGTCAATTAGTCCAGTTCCTAAGCAGAGAGGAGCTGGGAAAGAGAAGGAAGTTGCTGAGTAAAAATTCCTCATTCCCTCAATTCCATCAATCTCCCCAATTTTATAGATCAGAGACTTTTGTTCTTTTATGCATTTTCTGAAGTGAAGCTTAGTACTTTATAACTCCAAGCAGCTTCTATCTATCACCTGCAGGCTTTTTCTGTATTGAAAGTCTCACTGCAACGTAAATGACTATCTTTCTATATGTTTCTGTTCTTGGACCCAGCTAATAGCTGTGCAAGATAGAGGAGTAATTGCCAAACAAAAAAAGACAATGTGTTTTAACTTGATGCTGTTCTCTCTTTGGCCCAAGCCTCCTGGTTCAGGGACAAGGGAGGGTAACCCACTGAGCTATCATGGGCACTCTCAGCTCTGAGATAGGAGGCTGTGGTTCAAGTCCCATTCCTGAGTCTTGCTCACCTGACCTAGTTAACTCTTCCACTGTCAGATTAAAGGAATATTGCCCTGCTGAACTGTTAAATTAAGGCTTTGCCTATGTTTTGGGCTGAATGAGAAAGATCTCATAGCATTACATAGGGGTCCCCAATTTTTAAATGTCCAACTTACAAACACTTCTAAGTATGAATGTGGTCCCATATATGGGGTGTAATTTTAAATACCAAAATTGAACATTTCCCATAATTATGAGCAACTGCCTTAATTGTCCTAAATTCTGTCCTGACTTGCTTACAAATCGACACATTCAGGAATGGAACCCATTCACAACCATGGGACTGCTTGCATTTTAAGGAGAGTGGGGCAGCTATCCCTTTTGTCCTGTCAGCCTAACCTCACATATTGAACTTTTTTTGTGTGGGAGTTTGTTGTGGACAAATTGGGTGCCACATTTCCTACATTGTAACAATGACTTGGGGTTTATGTGGCACGGTGGAAGTGTCCCTATCTCTGAGCCAGGACTCCAGAGTTTAAGTTCTATCTGCTCCAGAGATGTGCAGTAACACCTCTGAACAGATTGATTAGAAAATATCTAACAATGACCACTCTTCAAAAAGTACCTCATTAATCACAAAGGGCCTTACCTTGTCCTGATATGTTGAAAGGTGAAATGGAAATCAAGTTAGTTCCATTTTATTAAATATGTAATTGGCTTTCCACCCCTATACTGCACAGAGGGACTACAAACTGTACACTGTTGTATACATTTAGATTTTGTTGGGGAAGATTGATGAGGACATGGGGAGAACGCTCTGACTCTTCTTCAGAATCGAGATATTTTTGTGCCTGTTTGAGAGGGCTGAAGTCGAATGTGTCATTTGAAAGATAAAACATCAGATAACATGTGCAGCACTTAGAGTGTTAGGCTGCACAGTCTGCCCTGGTCCCTTGGAGTGGGATTATGAACTCACTGTCCTGATTTAGAACTGAGCACAGCATATTGAGTCAAAGCTGCCATCAGTGGGATTCATGTGGATGTGCCTCTCAAGTGTTTCCTGCCAGATGCATAATGGAAGTGAGTATCAATAAGGCTTGCTGCTTTAATGTTTTCACGGGAGGTTTTGATCAGCTCATTCATTGTGGTAGCCTGAGCTTAAAAACATCAGTTTTTAACTGATGTTATAACTAATTTCTAATATAATAATTGCCAAAGCATTAATCCTAAGTGAGTTAAACCCGAGTTTGGAAGTAACTAATGTGCAGACGCTATTACAACTGGTGATGGTATCATTGAAAAGCTCCATCAGAACTGTGCCCCACGTTCCTAACAGTTTCCATTAGGAAAGCATTTGTGAAACTGTAATTTTTGTTTTGCTGAAATGGGTTTAATGCACACAGAGAGCAATAAGATTTAATTTATTTCTTTCAGACTGGAAATTAAGATACGATTATGCAATATTAACTTTAGCTGGCATTTGCTATGTTTTAAGCTGACGTACAGAGTTAGGCATCCAGTGGAGATTCTTAACATAGAATTAAAATATGAGCATCTAAGTAGTTATAAAGCATTATTCAATTATATCAGGGTGACCTGCCCCTTAGTTTGCAACTCTGTAATTCACCCTTCAAAGTAATGGTCCATGTTAATGTTATTTATTTCACAGAACCTTGCTTGTATTGTAACATATCAAGTGTAAGTCCCAATTTGGAAGCTTGGGGAAGCATTAAGTGCTCTCTTGTCGTCGTGCTGACAGATGGAGAGATTCAATTTCCTCAAAATGAATTTTGCACATTCTAAAGGTATATTTTAAATTTCAGAGCTTCTCTCCTTTGAAGTACTGCTTTGATCAAAACTCAGCTGATGTTCAGTGCTGTACAGCTGTCAACACTGTTACTTAAAAGTAATGAGATGTGCCCTACCAACAGCGGACTCCTATCTCTGCATCTGAAGATCGTGGGTTCAAGCCTCACCCTCAATCCAACAATCCAATACAGCACTGGATTAGAGTTATACTGTCAAGGATTAGATTAGACTCCCCACAGGCCCTTCAGCCCAACAAGTCCACACTGACCCTCCGAAGACAAACCCACCCAAACTCATTCCCCTTCCTATATTTACCCCTAACACTATGGGCAATTTAGCATAGCCAATTCACTCTAACCTGCACATCTTTGGATTGTGGGAGGAAACCGGAACATCCGGAGGTAACCCACACAGACACGGGGAGAATAGGCAAACTCCACACAGACAATCACCCGAGGTGGGAATTAAACTCAGGTCCCTGGCGCTGTGAGGCAGCAGTGCTGGGTCACCGTGCTGTGCCAAAGGTGTTGTCTTTCTCATGTAACATTATCCTAAAGCCTTGTATTCCCTCTCAGGTGGGCAGACAGAATCCCACAATGAAGGAGAGCAGGGAAGTTCTGCCCTGTATTCGATGCCAATATTTAACCCTTCAATTAAGATTACTAAAACAGATGAACTGATCTTTAATCCTATTTTGTTTCTGGGAGCTTGCTGATGCCATATTTTGAACATTACAACAGTGTCAAATATTTCATTGTCTGAGAAACAGTTTAGGATGTCCAGAATTGGTGAAAGGTTCCATTGCTATGAAAGTCACCTTTTTCAATGTTGACACTGGGTGACGCTGCATGGGTAGGCCAGCTTACTATGCTGACTGAATTTATGTTCATAATGAACTCTGCTGCCACCATTCTCCAATATAGGGCCTGCTTACTCTAGTGTGATGGAGGAAAACCACTTCAAAGTCTATCTGGAAGTCTCCTCCAGAAAACAAGATGTAATCTATTACATGTTTCTTCAGTAGTGGATAAGTTGTTAGAAGGTATTCTGAAATATATGATTCATAAACATTTGGAGAGCCAAGAAATGTTTAGAAATAGTCAGCATGCTTTTGTGAGAGGGAGATCATGTCTCACAAATTTGAGTCTTTTGAGTAAGTAACCAAGGACGTTAATGAGAGCAGAGTGGTAGACATTGGTTACTTAGACTTTAGGAAACTCTTTGACAAGGGTAGACTAATTTAGTAAAGTTAGATCACATGGGATTCAGGGTGAACTTGCTAATTGGATACAAAATTAGCTTAATGGCTGGAGACACAGTGATGGTGGAGAGTTGTTTTTCAGACTGCAGGCCTGTGACCAGTCATGTTCCACAGCGATCAGTGCTGGGTCCACTTTTGTTTATCATTTTAAAAAATTATACAGATGAGAATATAGAAGGCATGGTTAATATGTTTGTAAATGACACCAAAATCGGTGGTATAGTAAACAGTGCAGAGCTTAATCTAAGATTACAGAGAGGTCTTGATCAGTTGGGTCAATTGGCTGAAGAATGGCAGTTGGAGTTTAATTTGGAAAGATGTGAGGTATTGCATTTTGGTAAAACAAACAAAGTCAGGACTTACACAGTTAAAAGTAGGACCTTAGGTAGTGTTGTAGAACAAAGAAACCTAGGGGTTCAGGATCATAATTCTTAGAAGTTTGCATTACATATAGATAAGGTGGTTAAGAAGGCATTTAACACCTTTGTCTTCATTGCTCAGACCTTTGACTATAGGAGTTGAGACATTATGTTGAGGTTTTATAGGACGATGATGAGGCCTCTTCTGGAGTACGGTATCCAGTTGTGATCACCCTGTTATAGGAAGGATATTATTAAACTGGAGAGGCTCGATAGGCTGGGATTTTCATTTCACTGGAGCCTAGGTGGTTGAGGGATGACGTTATAGAGGTTTATAAAATCATGAAGGGTACAGATAAGGTGAATGGCAGGTGTCTTTCAAAACTAGAGGACATATTTTTAAGGTGAGAGGAGAAAGATTTAAAAAAGACAAGGGGGGGCAATTATTTTTTACATAGACTGGTTCATGTGTCGAATGAACTTACAGAGGAATTGTTAGATGTGTGTATAGTTACAACATTTAAAAGACATTTAGATAAGGAAATGAATAAGAAATATTTGGAGGGATAGGGGTCATGTGCAGGCAGGTGGGACTAGTTTAATTTGGGATTATGTTCAGCATGGACTGGTTGGATCAAAGGGTCTGTTTCCGTGCCGTATAACTGTATGACTCTTTTTAGCAAGTAGTTACATGTTATATTGATATGGTAGACATTATTATGAAGAGAAAGACCCAGATGTTAGGTCTCACTCCTTCAGGGTTCAAAACCTTCCTGACCACATATCCATATAACATCACCTTAGGGGGCTGTGCTTGGGTACTCCTTGGTACTAACCCTTTCAGACACTTCCAGATAGGTATATCATATACCACATATGTTTTCTCCATTATTAATCTTATAAATACGCCTATACAATTCTCTTTATCACTACAGTATCTCTCCCAAAGTCACTAACTTTGCAAATTAAGATGATCTGAAAGTTTCACTATTCTTCTGAAGTGAACCCTCCTTGGACATGGAAGTTTGCTGAGTGGAGGAGAGTTGTCTTTGATTCCCCCACCACCCCCCCACCCCCCGAAGGTCTCATTAAACCAGAGAATCTTTCATCCCTTGGATTTCTTTTAAGGGAGTCAGGTTCCTTGCTGAAACATGCAATTGCTTCTTTGCACTATCTTGTATAATTGGACATTGGTTATCCGTTCTCAGTGGTGGGTTTGTATGCACCACATATTCAATCGGCGTCATTAGATATTTATCCCCTGTTTGACCTGTAAGTTTGTGCTGAAACCTGGAAACCTTTTATTTATTAGTTTAGACTTGCTCATTCACCCTCACCTATCATACTCACCAAAATGCTTATTTCCTTGGATCTGCACTGTACAGGCTACCTTTAGCTTGGTATGATCTCTGTCATAGCTAGTGAGGATTCTTCCTAGGAAGGTGAAGAAGACAAATATTCTGCTTGAACTTGCCTCTTCCATGTCACCTCAACACCCAGCATCAGATTTGAAACTGTCACCGCTCTTTATTCACCAGGCAGTATTGCACTCGAAGTCACAGTTATAGATTCATCAGTTGGCTGTATTTTTCACTCACTCCCAGAACATGGGTGCCACTGGCTGGCCAAGCATTTATTGCCCATTCCTCTTTGTCCTTAAGAAGGTGGGTGGTAAGCTGCCATCTTGAATCACTGTAGTCCATTAGGTATAGTACCCCTAACAATGCCATTAGGGAACTATTTCAGAGGCTTCTCATGTGACAGCAGTTGGCCCAGGGACCACGGTAGATCTACAGCATTGGTTCTTTTGCAGGAAAAGGAAAGCTTCATTCTTTCAACAGGTTGATCACCAACTACTCCAAACAATATCCAAAGCAAAAATTACAGCCTGATAGCAATAAACCCAGGCAGGGACTCTCAAGTAGACAAATTTATGACAGAACATGTGATGACCAAGCAGTGCCTTGTTAAAAAAAAAATTCCATTGTCCTTTCATTGATGGTAGGGCCTTGGGTAGTTTTGTAGAACAGAGGCACCTAGAGTTTCAGCTGCATAATTCTTTGAAGGTTGAGTCACCTATAGGCTGGATGGTTAAAAAGGCATTTGGCATGCTTGCCTTCATTGCTCACTCCTTTCAATATAGGAGATGGGAAGTCATGTTGAGGCTGTACAGGACATTGGTGAGGCCTCTTCTGGAGTACTGTGTCCAGTTCTGGTCGTGCTGATATAGGAAAGATATTATTAAGCTGGAGAGGGTTCAGAAGAGATTACCAGGACATTGCCAGGTATGGAAGGTTTGAGTTATAAAGAAAGAGAAAAGGGATTTTTTTCACTGGCAGGAAGGTAGCAGGTTAAGAGGCAGCCTTAAGTGAGTTTGAGGGGTATAGATAGAATTAATGGTAGTTGTCTTTTCCCTAGGATGGGGGTTTTCAAGACTGGGGGGCATATTTTTAAGGTCAGATGAGAGAGAGATTTAAGAAAGACATGAGGGGCAATCTTTTTTACACAGAGGGTGGTTCGCATGCGTAATGAATTGCTTGAGGAAGTGGATGTGGGTAAAATTACAAAGTTTAAGAGACATTTGGATAAGTACATGAATAGGAAAGATTCGGAGGGGTATAGGCCAGGAGCAGCCAGATGGGACTAGTTTAGTTTGGGATTATGTTCGGCATGGACTGGTTGGACCGAAGGGTCTGTTTCTATGCTGTACGACTCTATGCCTCTTTAAAATACCATTCCAGGTGTCCAAAATCTTTCAAATGCAAGTCCACGATAATGATTAAGTATAAAGGCTTCATCACAATAGCGAACCCATCTTGTAGAGTATTTTACTTGAAGCTTGTCAGACATATATGATGCGTTGATCTCTACATTTAGTCACTAGACTTACATGTAAAGGGAGCACCAACAGTACTGTGAGTGGGTAGATCATTATGTTTAATTGCAAAGTGCACTGATCAAGGAGATATGGCAGTGGATGTGATGGTGTTAGTGTGGGAACTTGTTTTAGAGAGGGGCGGGCAAAAGACACCCACTCATTCAGGCTGTGTCTTTCTTTTGAACCCAAACATTGATTTCATGTTTCTTTCTTTAAGAAATTTATCATTTATTTGTCAAAATAGAGATGAAAAGGATATGGGTCACTGATGTTTTGCAAGGCAGGTAGAGCAGCAAGTTGCTGATTGAGATATCTCATTCTTTGGTTTCTTGGATAATTTTGAAGTTACAGATTGAACTTCTGGATCAAAATCCTCTAAAACTTGTTAGTTGGACAAGAGCTGAGTGCCATGCATAGAGTACACGCATCTAAGATTAGTATATCTGATTGAATATATTCCTGGTGGTGTCAGCGCTTGGTGTTCAACCTTAGAATATCTGCAGATATTTTTATTACTATTGATTCCCATCCATCATGTTACCCTTCTCAAGACCAATAAGAAATGAGCACTCTTTGTTGTCTCATTGGACAATTATTGACTTCCAATTGAACACCTTTCTCACTATTTCTAAACATTTTATAGCTGATAACAAAAGAAAATTCATTGCCTATGATCTTTCTCTCAGGTGTTGATTGCAACAACAGACTGAAAAGTATCTTCAAACCTCAGAAACTGGGTACTTCTGGACAGTGGTAACTTCGCCATGCACCCCAACTGAAATATCCAAGTTGCCATGAGGTCTTGGGCCTGCGCTGCCTTCTTTGAGTTAAGTAGGTGGCTAGTGGGACCCCCACAGGTATCTCACCCATTTGAAACATTGCTAAGTTCCATTAAGCAGAGTGTAACAGCAATGGGATGGGGATAGTATGACAATGGGCTGTGAGGGGCATGGGTATAAGTTGAAGGGACGATGCGGTATCTGGTGACGGTCATATCTGACTGGATGAGGGTGAAGTTCAGTTGCATTGCTCCTCCTTACGGATTATGTAAATACATCGTACTTTTTACAAGTCGCTGTGGTAGGATCCTGACCAGAGGTGGACTTTAATAGGATGTTTCCCTTTGTGGGAGAAACTAGAGTAGTGGACACAGTTTAAACATAAGAGTTCATCTACTTGGGGCAGCGGTGGCAGTGCAGTGGTATACAGTTCAGGAGGGTATTGCCCTTGGAGTCCTCAACATTGACTCCAGACCCCATGAAGTCTTATGGCGTCAGGTTAAACATGGGTAAGGAAACCTCATGGTCACTACCAAAGACTGCTTCCCTCAGCTGAACAACACTTGGAGGAGGCACTGAGAGTAGCAAGGGACAGGTATACTCTGGATGGGGGATTTTAATGTTCACTGTCAAGAGTGACATGGCTGCAGCATTATTGATTGAGCTGGTCAGGTCCCAAAGAAAATAGCTGCTAGACTGTGTCTGTGGCAGGTGTGAGGAAAACAAGAAGGAAAAACGTACTTGACCTCATGCCTAAAAATCTGCCAGCTGCAGATGGATCTGTCCATAACAGTTTCAGTAAGACTGACCATTGCACAGTCTTTACAGAGACAAAGTCCTGCCTACATTGAGAATGTGTGGCCATTGTGTTGTCTGGCACTATCGCTATGCTAAATGGGACAGACTTCAAACCAATCTAACAACTCAAGACTGGGCATCCATGAGGCACTATGGACCATCAAAAACCACAGAAGTGTACTCCAGTGCAATGTATAACCTCATGGCCCAGCAAATCCCTGATTCGACCATCAAGCCAAAGGATCAACTCTAGTTCAATGGAGGGCGTATAAGGACCAGCATCAGGCCTACCTAAAAATGAAAGGTTAACCAGATGAAGCTACCAAACAGATCTACTTACATGCCAAACAGCATAAGCAACAAGTGATAGTCAGAGCTAAGCAATCCCACAACCAACAGATCGGATCTAAACTCTGCAGTCCTGTCAAATCCAGTCATGAATGGTGGTGGATGATTAAAACAACTCACTTGAGGAGGAGGCTCCACAAATATCCCCATCCTCAATGATGGAAGAGACCAGCATATCAGTGCAAAAGATAAGGCTGAAGCTATTGCCACAATCTTCCAGAAGCCAGAAGTGCCAAGTAGATGATCCATCTCACCCTCCAGTGGTCCCCAGCATAGATTTGATTTGATTCTCTCCACATGATATGGTTCAAGGCATAGGATGCTACAAAGTCTACGTGTCCGGACAACATTCTATCAATAGCACTGAGGGCTTGTGCTCCAGAACTTGCCGCTCCCCTAGCCAAGTTGTTCCAATACAGATACAACTCTGGCATTTATCCAACAATGTGGAGAATTGCCCAGGTATGTCCTGTACACAAAATGCTGGACAAGTCCAACGCAGCTAATTACTGCCACATCAGTCTACTCTTGATCATCAGTAAAGTGATGGAAGGTGTCATCAACAGTGCTATCAAGCAGCAGCTGCTCAGCAATAACCTGCTCAGTGATGTCCAGTTTGGAATCCACCTGGGTCTCTCAGCGCCTGACCTCATTACAGCCTTAAGTCAAATATGGACAAATGGGCTGAATTCCTGAGGTAAGGTATTAGTAACAATCCTTGACATCAAGGCCACATTTGACTGAGTGCAGCATCAAGCAGCCTGAGTAAAACCGGAATGAATGGGTATCAGAGGGCGAACTCTCCACTGGCTGGAGTTATACCTGGCACATAGGAAGATGGCTTTGGTTGTTGGATCTCAGTCAACTCAGCTCCAGGACCATCTTCTGCAGAAGTTCCTCAGGAAAGTGTCTTAGGCCAAACCACCTTCAGTTGGCTTAATCAATGACTTTCCCTCTATCATAGAGTCAGATGTGGGGATGTTTGCCAATGTTTGCACAATGTTCAGTACCATTGACGACTCCTCAGATACTGAAGCAGTCCATGTTCAAATGCAGCGAGATCTGGACCACATCCAGGGTTGGGATGACAAGTGGCAAGTAACATTTGCATTGCACAAATGCCAGGCTGTGACCATCACCAATAAGAGGCAATCTAACCACCGCCCCTTGACATTCAAGTGGTGATGCCATCACCAAATGCCTCACTGTGGATGTCTATTGACCAGAAACTCAACTGAACTAGCTATACAAATGCAATGGCTACAGGAGCAGGTCAAAGACTAGGAATATGGTAGCAAATAGGTCACTTCCTGACTCCCCAGAGGCTGTCCACTATCTAAAAGGCACAAGTCAAGAGTGATATGGAATACTTCCCACTTGCCTGGATTGATGAAGCTCCCACAATCTAGAACAAAGCAGCCCACTTCTTTGGCACCGCATTCACTTCCTCCACCACAGATGCTCAGTAGCAGCAGTGTGTACTATCTACAAGATGCACAGCAGAAATTCGCCAAAGATTCTTAGACAGCACCTTCCAAACCCACGACCACTTCTTACTAGAAGGACAAGGGCAGCAGATGTATGGGAACACCACCATCTGCAAGTTCCCTTCCAAGCCACTCACCATTCTGACTTGGAAATATATCTCTGTTCCTTCACTGTTGCTGGGTCAAAATCCTGGAATTCCCTCTCTAATGGCATTGTGGGTCAACCCACAGCACATGGACTGCAACGGTTGAAGAAGGTAGTTCGCCACTAGCTTTTCAAGGACAACTAGGGATGGGCAATAAATGCTGGCCTGCCAGTGACACCCACGAGTAAATAAAAGAATACCAGATCAACCATGGTTTCACTGAATGGTGAAATAGACTCGAGGGGTTGACTGGTCTACTCTGCTCTTCATTTGTACATTCATAAAGTAGGCAGAGTTTAGCTCTTCTCCTGATCGAAGTGCTAGTTCCTGTTCCTGATTCCATTATAGACCCTGTTCCTAATTTTATTCCTGTTCCTACCTCTTACTTCACAATGTCCAGTTTGCTATGTAGGTTTTGGATTGTGAAACAGGCATGGAAAGCCCTCATTTAGCTCTGTCGAGTGGTCTGTTTCAGAGAGTATTCACCTGAGAATGAAGACCAGTTGAGACCCAATATCAATTTGGACAATTTTCAAACCTCCTAGGATCAGGAGGAGGCCATTTGACCCTCTGAGCCTGTGTCACCATTCAATGAGATTAAATCATAATTTCAATGAATTTTTGGATTTGTAATCCTGGATTACCCTTTCACTAATAAAAACAATCAACAATTGAAATTTTCAATTTTCCCCAGCCCCACCATCTTTTTCGTGGGAGAGAGTCTCAGATTTGCACTGCCTTTTCTGTGAAGAAGTGCTTCCTACCATCACCTTGAACTGTCTAGTTCCACTTTAAAGTTATGCTTCTTTGTTCTGGATGCCCTCCACTAGTGGAAAACATTTTCTCTGCCTATCTTCTCAACTCCTTTAGTCAGCTTAATTTGACCATCCCTCAATCTTCTATTCTGAAAGGTTTACAAGCCTGATCTCCTTGTAGCCCTTTCAGTCTGAGATCATTCAGGTGATTCTACAATATACACCCTCCAAGCCCAGTGTATCTTCGCTGAGATTCGGTGGTCAGAACTGAATGCTGTTGAAGAAATACTTAGATTTATATAGCATCTCTCATGATATCAGGATGCCGTAGAGTGTGTTGATGTGCAGCCAGTGCTGGAGACAGTGCAGCAAATTTGTGCGCATCAAACTCCCACAGAGAGCAATGTGATCTTGACCAGATAATCTGTTTTTGTGATGATGATCGACGGGTAAATATTCACCAGGACACCAAGAAGAACTCCCCTGTTCTTTGAAATTCTAACAGGGGAGTTTTGACGTTGAACCTGAGAGGTTAGGGAGAGTCTCATTTTAAAATCTCATCCAGGGGGACAGTACCTCTGGCAATGCAGTAATGTTTGTGGATAGCAGGATGCAGCCACTAATCATCTTGCCATTGACTGAGTCTCAGGGTCTAGTTGGTTTCTGGTGGGAAGAGGATAACCACTGTTGACTCTTAATAAGATGTGGTTTATTGGATGATAGCAATTAGGTACAAGTTACATTAGCCAGTTAGACATTGTCACTAAGACTATGGGGTGGCCTCTGGATACAAGTCTGCATTCTGTGGGATCCTTAGATGATCTCCCACCACGTCTGTAAGACATCATCATAGTGAGTAATTCTAAGGCACTCCCCAGTATTATTCTCTCCAGACCCTTGCGTATTTATACAACACTGTCCTGCAATGTTAGCCTGGATAATTGTGCTTATGTTTCTGGAATGAGACTTGAACCCACAGCTATCTGCTTCGGGTTGACAGTGCTACTCAATCAACTGAAGGCCCCAATGGTGAAAGAGGAGAGCCTCACCTGAGCTTCACGGGACTATAATTTCCATCCATCTGGAAATAAAAGCCTTCTTTGGGTGCAGGATATAAACTGCCGAACTTAACCAATCATAATTTCCATGTTACATTTATTGAACAAGGGAATGCAACAATGCACAATTCTACAATAAGATCTCTCCATTTTCAAATGCAAACCCTTCTCATTAACTTCATATCCTACAGGAGCTGTTGATTATACACATATGCATGCCCACGGGTAATGAATAGCTCTTGATCTTAATATCAAGCTTGGCTGCTTCTACCTAGCTAATACAGGACAGAAAAATAGAGTTAAATTAGAATTTGATTTTCATGTACTATATTGCCAAAGGAAGAATCTGAAATCTGCAAAGGTAACCCTGCATCAATTTGGCATAATAAAATTGGCAATATAAACGCAACTGCATCATTCAATTAATACTGTTGTTTATTTATAACCCCAGAAATTTGAACAGCCTCTGACAAAGCTATTCTATTACAGATGACTGTTGCACTCCTTCTGTTTGTGATATTGACTGGCATTTGGCTGCTGGTAGGAGACACAGTGTGCGTCTGTCTGATTATACGTGCTGGGTTTTACCATCTGCTGTACACAATCCCCTCCTCACATTCCTCCACAAGGACCAGTATTACATTCAATGGAAAATCAAACTGATATGGCCCTTTTGCATTCATTTTCTCATTTTGGGACTTGTATTGGTGTCTGTTATTCAAACTGAGGTGCGAGTGTGTGGGGGATTGGTGCAGTAATTCACTTTCATTTCATTTACCTCACTATGGAGGCACATAAGCAGCATGGGAAGTTTACTTTTTAAGTGAGGGTGTCTGAGTGGAGTTCATTTCTCCTACGAAGGCCATGAGATGGGTGAAACATAAAATGTGAATTTATGAGGAAATAGTTGATTTAAATGAAAGAGTTGCCTTTATTCGGCATCTCCCACAACTTTGGAATGTGCAAAGAGCTTTACAGTCAATGAAGTACATTGACAGTTGTAATGTAGGAAATGCAGCAGTCAATCTTTACGCAGCAATATCTAACAGACAACAATGTAATAATGGCTGAATAATCCATGTTTCCTTTTTTGTGTGTGGAAATGTTTTGAGCTATAAATATTAACAAGGACACCACATGCTCTAGAAATGTTAGAAACGAGCCACATCCACCTGAAAAGCCAAATGGGTCATCAGTTTAATACTTCATGACAAACATGCTCCTCTGACAGTGCAGCACTCCCTCAGCCTGGATTTTTGTGCTCACATTGTTAGCGTAAGGTTTATATCCATGACCTCTTGATTCAAATGGGACAGATGCACCAACTGAACCAAGCCTGTATGTTAAAGCATTTGCTAGCAAGGTCTGGCTAGCCACACTGTCAGATGCCAGGTTAGAACCCATACTCCACATTAGCCAATGAGTACAATGAAGGATTATTTAGTCAGGGGCTGTTAAGACTTGTAATAAGACCATAAGACATAAGAGCAGAAATTAGGCTATTCAGCCCATCGAATTTGCTCCACCATCCAATCATGGCTGATAAGTTTCTCAACCCCATTTTCCTGTTTTCTCCCCATAACCCTTGATCCCCTTGATACTCAAGAACCTATCTATCTCAGTCTTAAATATATTCAATGTTCCATGTAGGTGTTGTGATTATAATGAGGTCAGCCAGATGCACCACATAGAATATGAGTTCCCTGATTGGGGCTGTTAAACTAGACCAATCAGGGAGCGCTGGCTGACATAAATAAACACTGAACGCAGACTCTGAGGAAGATGGATCAGTGTCAAGGACTCTTCACGTATAAATAAAGGGTGACTTGGTGATGGGATACTGACCTCTGTGGAGTTATTTCAGTGGGCAAGAAAGAAAAAGAGGTATTGTGGCATTACTTGCTAGTCATCTGAGTAAGGGAGAGGCAACTAGCTCTTGTGCCCCCTCGATAATTGCTACTTCATTCCAGACAACACAAGTTGCCTTCCTGCGTGGGTTGGTATATCCAGGATCTGTGGCTCTCTTGGTATCAGATGTGGTTCAGTGGAAATATCACAGCCTCTGAATCAGAACATTGCAGGTCTACAACTTAGTCTAGAGACTTGAATAGAACCATGGGCTGATGTTTCAAAAGTGCACTATAGTGCCAGTGGTCTGTTTTTCAGGTGAGACATTAACCCAGGGCCCAGTCCACTCCCTGAGGAGTTAATGAATTGTTTATCCTGCAATCAACGTGGCAAAAACAAAGTCTGGTCATTGTTTGATGCGGTTTGCAATGTGCAAATTAGATGCTCTGTTTCCTATATTGTAACAGTGACTACACTTTGGGATTTTGTAAAAGATCCCATAGAAATAGACATTTTTCTTTCTCTTTGTGACATTATTTCTTTCAGGAGAGCGCGGGGTTCTGAATGAGTGAAGTGTTGCATTCTGTCCTGACCTTGGCAGCATGCCCTGCTGTCCTCTAGGCACAGATGGTGCTCAGGGTTACTCTCAATTCTGTGCTAGTGTTGTCACAATGTTGATGAGACATGCAGGGACATTGTTGAGTATGGAGTTGGAGAGCCAAGCCCTCCCCCTCTTCTGGATAGCAAAGGTACTGCAGATGCTGGAAATTTGAACTAGAAACTGAAAACACTGGAATCAATGAGCCCATCAGGCAGCATCTGTGGAGAGAGACCCAGAGTTTACCAGTTCACCTCTGAGATCTTTCATCAGAACTGGATGAAATTCAAGATTTGGGGACAGGGAGCTGACATCCAGAGGTTAGGAGCCACACAATGTGTTGCCAAGGCTGGAAGGGGGTCCCAAAGACTTGCAGCATTCATGTCTCTATGGGGTGAGAAGGGTACATGTGAGATGGAAAGGGGCGTGGGTGCAAGGGGAAGGGGGAGGCTGAAAGAGCTTGGGGAGGGTGTGGTTTGGGGGTGGGTGGGATCAGGCCACAAGTGGTCTGCGAGGTTGGAGACAGGGACACCACAATGGGACTGTGAGGGATGGGAATACCGCAGAAAGGGACTGATGGAGCAGAGAGTCGGGGGCTGGATAAGGTTTAAAGAAGTGGATGGGGTGGTGGCAGTGAGGAGAGACAGACATTCACAGGTGGGATCAGGACAAACAGGAGGATGCAAAGAAACTAGAGGGACAGATTGGGAAACCAGAAGGGAGCACGGGGAGGTGCAGGTCCACCATGTGGGAAGGGAGGATGGGACAAGGGAAGACAGAGGCCTGGGGTATGTAGAGAGGCCTAAATAGGCTAGGGGCAGCTGGCAGGCTAAAGCAGCTGTGGAGAGTTAGGGAGGTCAAAAGAGGACTGGGAGAAGGAAGCAGCAATGGGAAAGAGGATGAGGCTTTCGAGAGTGGGGGAGAGTGGGAAAATGTGGCAGGTTGTGAGAGAGGATAAGAGGCCACATCGGCAGGAGGGGAGAGAGGGTATAAGGATAGGTGCAAAGAAGAGAGAACAGCTTCAAGTCTCTGCACAAGGAAGCATTCACTGGGAGCTAGGAAAATTTGAAATCATTGAGATAATAAATAAGTTGCAAATGAATGTGGCATCTCTAGCTTAAGGCTGTCTATGTTCAGGACCTACTTAGTGGACAAGATTGTAACGGCTATTATATGGAACACCTGTTACATTGGTAAATTTCAATCTGAGATGCAGTAAGACAGAGTAATAACTGCCTGTATCAAATATTTCAGCTTTGTGAGTATGTGTTGTAAATATATTAGTTGTGACCTTATCAAACTGCAGAAGGTGGTTATCGGGCAACAGATATTTGTATGTGTCGAAGTATGTATTCAGTTATATACAGAAAAAACATACTTTGCTGACATGTGTCTACTATCCTGTGCCCATTTAAGTACTGCATCATCTAGGGTAATAGTGCTTTATTTGTGTATTGTGGCTCTAATTTATGAATGGAGTTGATAATTATTGAGAATATTGGTGAATTCTTCTAATTCTGCATCTGTGTAAGTTCAAATATACAAATGTGGAGCCTCTTCAGTGTTGTTGGAGCTGCACCATTTAAGCAAGGGGAGAGTATTCCATTGTACTTGTGGAACATATCTTTTGCAGAATGGGAGGAAGGAGATGAATTACTTGCCACAGAATTCCTAACCACTTTCTTGTTTTTGTAGCCACAGTATTTATATGGCTGGTCCAGTTCAGCTTCTGGCCAATGATAATTACCCGACATTGATTGTATGGGGATACAACAATACTATTGATATTGAATGTCAACAAGTGATGGTTGGATTCTGATTTATTGGAGATGGTCAGTGCCTGGCACTTGTGCAAATCACATGTCACTTATCACTTATCATTTGAAACCTAGTTGACATCCAGGTTTCGCTGCATTTGGACACTGTATCAATATCTGAGGAATCGTAAATGGTGCTAAACATTGTGATATCATCAGCAAATATTCTCACTTCTGACCTTATGTTGGAGGAAAGGTCATTGATGAGGCAGCTGACAATGTTTGGACCGAGGTTGCTCCCCTGAAGCATTCCTGTAGTGATGTCCCGGGGCTGAGGTGATTGACCTCCAATAACCACAATCGCAATCAGGGTGGCACGATGGCTCAGTGGTTAGCACTGCAGCCTCACAGCACCCGGGACCCGGGTTCGATTCCCACCTCAGGTGACTGCGTGGAGTTTGTACATTCTCCCGTGTCTGCGTGGGTTTCCTCCAGCTGCTTCTGTTTCCTCCCACAATCCAAAAAGATGTGCAGGTCAGGTGAGTTGACCAAGCTAAGTTGTCAAGTCAGGGATAAAAATAGGGTAGGGGAATGGGTCTGGGTGGGTTACCCTTCAGAGGGTTGGTGTGGATCTGCTGGCCTGAAGAACCTGTTTCCATACTGTAGGTAATCTAATCTTCCATTGGTTCAGCTTGATTGTAACAAGTGGATGAATGTCCCCCAATTCCCATTGGCTCCGGTTTTACTTGGGGGCCAAATGTTGCCTTAATGTCATGTATAGTCACTCTCAGCTCACCTCAGGTGAGTTTAGGTGTTTTGATCATGTTTGGAACAAGGCTGTAATGAGGTCAGTCATGGAGTGGCTCTGGCAGAACCCAAACTGAGTGTTAATGAGTAGGTTGGTCTTGTGCAAGAACTGTTTGATGGTTCTGTCAATGGCCTCACCATCACTTTTTTGGTGATCACAGGCAGACAGTGGCAGTAATTGACACTGAAATTTCTGGAAAAACTCAGCATATCTGGCAGCATCAATGATGTCTCCACTGGACTGGAAACATTAACTGTGCTTTCTCTCCACAACCACAGAGCTGCCAGACCTGCTGAATTTTGCCAGCAATGTCTGTTTTGTTTCAGACTTCCAGCATCCGCACTTCTTTGTTTTGTTATATTGGGGCAGTAGTTGGCCAGGTTGGAGTTGTCCTGCCTTTTGTGTACAGGACGTAGCAGGTCAATTTTCCACATTGTCAGGTAAATGCCTGAAGTATACTGGAATAGTGGTGCAGACAGATCTGGAGAACCAGTCTTCAGCACGACTGCTGAATGTTGTCAGGGCCCATAATCTTTGCAGTATTCAGCTTCTTTAGTCGTTTCTTTAAGTCACATGGAGTGGATCGAATTGGCTGACAACTGGTATCTGTGATGGTGGGGACTTAAGAATATCACAACAGTCATTCCACTTGAAATCACTTAATTGGTTGTAAAGTGCTTTGAGACATCCTGAGAATAACAGGTAGCACAGTGGCTCAGTGGTTAGCACTGCTGCCGCACAGTACCATGGACCCAAGTTTGACTCCAGCCTTGGGCGACTGTCTGTGTAGAGTTTGCACATTCTCCCTGTGTCTGCATGGGTTTCCTCTGGGTGCTCTGGTTTCCTCCCACAGTCTATCAATGTGCAGGTCAGGTGAATTGGCCATAGTGTTCAGGAGTGTGTAGGTTAGATGCATGAGGCAGGGGAATTGGTCTGGGTGGGTTACTCTTCGGAGGGTCAGTGTGGACTTGTTGAGCTGAAGAGCCTGTTTCCACACTGTAGGGGTTCTATGAATAACTGTAGATTCTTCTTTTCACTTCAGGAATAGCTTGGTGAATATTTCTTCCGGCCCCACACTTTATCAGAGCCGACTGCTATTCTTATGTGCTGTTCGCAAGCATTTAGCATTTCTTTCATATGTACAGCCATTAATTAGCAATCAGAATCACCAGCTTAAACAACTGTACCCTTCCCAGCTCAACATCATTAAGATAGATACATTAACTGACAACAACATTTGCATAACACCTTTAATGTACCTAAACATTCTGCTGCATAGGAAAAATAATTGGATAATATCTGGCTCTGAACCACGTAATGAAATATTGGGGCAAATAACCAAAAGCTTGGAGAAAGACAAAATTTATTTCTTTTAAGGAGGCACTTAGTGGAGGAGGGAGAAGGATAAAAAGTTGGAAGGGTGGGAGGAGGAAATTGCAAAGTCTAGGCCTTCTAATTGAAGATATGGTCATTAAGGATGGAACCACTAAAACTGGAGATGAAGAGGATCAGGTTGTCATCCATGAGGCAGCTCTCAGCCAGAAATCTATAACAAGGCTCGCCCAAGTGCTCAGGCAGCCATCAGAGAGCTGAAACACATGCACTCCTGCTTGATTGACAGCTCTCCTTGCCTAATCTCTACTATCAAATTCAAAATGTTTTTACATCAGTTTGTGTCTTTCAGGTTTTGAAACTGTAAAGGATCTGAGATGATTAAGACTCTTATTGAGCTGCCTGAAACGTTGACTCTCCTGCTCCTCGGATGCTGCCTGACCAGCTGTGCTTTTCCTAGTGCCACACTTTTCGATTCTGACTCTCCAGCATCTGCAGTCCTCACTTTCTCCTTTTTTTAACTTTGTTTGAATATAGTGGAAAGTGATGAATGAATCTCTTTCTATGAGATTTTCTTTTACACGTGCAACAGCCATTGTGCTGTATGGTAGCTGCATGGGCATGGAAGACCCATAACTTGGCATGGAAGGCATAATAGACCATTGGGGTGTGTCGCCGAGAACATTCCTTGGCAAAGGGAAATATGAGGAGCACCATTTGAACTTACCTTTCACAAGAGTTCCTCATGAAGTCTATAGTTTAAAACAGCTCTGAAATGCCAGGAACCGTGAGTCGATGAAAAGCAGATGATTTCAAAGTTGTGAAGATCTAAGTCCTGTTGGGCTCCACAATGGAGTGAGCCAGGGAAGCAATGCTGGGCATGGGCTTGCAAACTGATTCAGACCGCACCTTTAAAAGGCATTCCTAAAAATCTGAAAGCCCAGGCAAGGGATTAGGAATTCCAACTTCAGGTTCCGGCCACCATTCATAAAGAGCTCCGCAGGCAATGTGACTCAGTGAAAATCTGGCTAAGAGTCAGAGAGATGTCGGAAGGAATTCTAGACGGTAATTCCAGGGCAACTGCAGGCATGGTCATCAAAGTTGGAGCAATGAAAACTGGAGATGTACCTAAGATGAGAGTTGCAGGTACTTTGAGGACCCAGAACGTGGTAGATTTGAAGGACAGCACAGAAATAGGGAGGGATTTTTAAACATGAGAATTCCAATATCGAGGGGTTGCTGGACCCAGAGCCAGGGTAGGTCAGAAAGCACATCAGGTGTTGGGTGAATGGGACTTTGTGTGAGTTAGCACATGAGCAGCTGAGTTTTGTAAGAGCTGAATTTACTTCGTAGGAGAGCGTTAAAACATTCAAGCATGGACATATGTAAGAGTTGTAGCAGTAGAGGGACAAAGGTGGGCAAGGTTACCAAGACCACCTACTTCCACCTCCATAACAGTAGCTAAGCATAGTGCCTGAACCCCCGCAGCTAGTGATGCAAATCAGAACTAAGAATTTGTATTCTTCAGTACAACCATTATGGATTCGCCGGAACATTTTACCATTTGTACTATGGCAGGATTGCCATTTCGATTATTATGTTCTTTTTCTTGAGATTCTTACACACTCAATGCAACTGCAATATGCCAACCTCTGCAAACAGAGAAAATTTATTAAGCAAGTACAAACTTTGGAGGAACCCTTAGCACTCTTCATAATGCTCATCGAGCTGTGTTGAGAGATCTTTCTGAACCAGGGAACAGTCCTCCCTTGTACATCACAGTCAGTAAGGCCCATAAGTCAACCCCCAGCCACTCCCCCATAGGAACGTGCCATTCAAGACACTATGTAGTGATTTGATTATTTCCAGAAACAATGTGATTTAGATCATCCCTTAATGGCAAGATCTGGTGTAAATCATTTTTTTGTAACTGCTGGGTGTGATTAGATTCTTCACTGCAATGTTCTTAGCCATCTTCTGCAGTTCAGAAAGAATATGTAAATGGCCTCTGCATAGCAGAAGATGGCAATTTAGTTTTTTTTTAAATTCTACCTACAAGACAAAGAAAGATACCACCTTACCCCCACCCCCAGGATGTCCAATTTCTTTAAGGTTAGCTGAACAAATTAACCCCCTTAACATCTCACAATAATTAGGAGAACCTTAAGAAGGTGGCTTTGGAGATTATTTTAACCAAAATATTGCTCATCATAATTCAGGTGTTGGACAGTATACTGTATTGAATTTCCTAGTTCCATCTTGCATCAGTACTGCCCTGTGTCAGCAGCTTCATAAGATCAAACCTTGCAGAGACGTTGCCAGAACCAGGACTTGCTGTCCCCTATTTCAGGCTAATGAGGAGCTTAGGAAGTACCGACTCATCAACTGCTGAAACTTGAGATGTTGTGAGCTGTGAAAGTGCATGAGCCAGAGGCAATGAACAAATCTATACTCCCCAAATGACTGATGTTCCAGCCATGCCTCTGTGGGTAATGTTGTATCATGGCATTGATTCCAGACCAGACAGGTCTGTACCTTTTTGACAGTTACATGACGTTATGGCATGATGCAGTCCTATAAAGATACCCATGGCACCTTCAGTCTCTCTCTGTATGTCATGGAGTCCATGTAATGTTTTCAGTCAGCTATATATATGTTATGTACGTTAACATCAATAAGCAGGGAACCCAGGTGATGTGCCTAAATCTGTGATTTTGTAGAATTGTACATAGTTACCGCCATAAATAAACTACAAGACTTCTATGTCGATGAGTACCTGAGTCCTTCAGGTATATGTTACACAGATTAACATGCAGAAAATCACAAACTGTTGGTTTGGAATAGAAGGTTATGTGTTCAAGTCCCACTCCACCAATTTACATTCATGGCCTAGACTAATACTCAGTGTCAGCTCCGAGGGAATAAAGTACAGTCTTTCAGATGGGTTCCCATCCAGCCTCTCTGGTAGACACAAAAGATCCAGTGGTGTAATCCTGAGGAAGGGCAGGAAATTCTCCCTGCTGTCCAAACTGATATATAACATATAAACAACCAATCTGTTCATTATCACGTTGGGTTAGTAGGAACGTGCCATGTGAAAATTGACAGCTGTGTTTCCCACATTACATCAGAAGGTACTTCATTGGTTATAAATCACCCTTGGATGTGCTGACATTGTGCAAGGTCAGATATAAATGCAGTAATGTTAAGAGTGGGCTGAGAAACGAGGGAGAACCTGGGACAACCTCAGAATTGAGATGCCAATTTCAACTGATGCAAAGGGAAAAGTAGAATAACACCTTGCACCTTTATTTGTGAAGCACAGTGACTCTAATGTTGGCTAATCTGGCAGCCATTTTGGAAACCTCATGATTCCAGAAGTTGTTGGCAAAGCTCAGCAAGTCTGGCAGCATCAGTGGAGATAAATCAGAGTTCGTGTATCAGGTCCAGCGACTCAGAACTGTCTGCAGAATGTTAAAACATCATAGAGATATCTCTGATCTTGGCTGGATTTAAATATGAAGGATGAAACTTGAGTTGGAATCCACTTTGGATGAGTCTGAGCTGGAGGCAATCATTGAGGAATGTGATGTTGCTGTGGAAACAAGTTTTAGCAAATATCTTGTCAAACACCACGTGTGACAGCACCATTAATGACAGTGGACAAGAAAAAAGATTGGAATGGAAATCCTGTCAGAGAGAGGAGCAGAATTTCTTCAAGGTGGGTATGCCTGGAAGAGATGTGGCAGTGAGTTGAATACTGAATAAAAGCTGAAAGAACTGCAGATGCTGGAAATCAGGAAAAAAGAACAGAAATTGCTGGAAAAGCTCAGCTTGTCTGGCAACATCTGTGGAGATAAATCAGAGTTAATGTTTTGGATCCAGTGACCCTTCCTCAGAATGAATGAGCTAATTGGTTGGTCAATCTGTATTCCGTTGGGATTGCTGGAGAGAGCAATGTAATCCAGGTAACCGAGAGAGACTCCTGTTCATTTTAAAACAGTGAAACTGGCAAAATCTTTGGGCGACATTTGCATGGCCCCCAGCCAGTGGGAACAGAGGTGGGGAGGCTGGAATAATAGCTGGGAGCTAAGTCAGGACAGCTTTCCTTTGACCCTCAACCCCCTGAAAATTTACTTACCTGCAATTGTCCCACAGTCCCAGCCTCTGATGGGGCAACAGCGTCAAGAATTCACCCATCCTCTTTAATTGGACTGTCAGCCCAGTCAGGTAGGCTCGGCGATGACCCATTTGGAGGTTGCCGATGGCTGACCCACCATGCATGTCTCCTTTGTTGGTGGGAGGATCCATTGACTGAATCCACAGTAAAAGCCGGCCTTCAGACTCCAATGGAGTAAAGAAGAAGGCTGCAGTTTGGCATTTTGTTCGGGCAGCATGGCACTTCCTCAGAGCAGCATAAGAGTGCCAGCATAAAGGTCTGAAATTGCTGTGATGGAGACTGGCATCCAGAGAGTTGACCTTTTTGAGGTCATTTCCTGAAGAAGGGCTCATGCCCGAAACGTCAATTCTCCTGCTCCTTGGATGCTGCCTGACCTGCTGCGCTTTTCCAGCAACACATTTTCAGCTCTGATCTTCAGCATCTGCAGTCCTCACTTTCTCCTTTTTGAGATACTGACTGACCTGTTTGTATTAACTGCAGGTTTTCAATTTTATCTCAGATTTTGAGCATTCAGGTTTTTATTCACAAAATAAAATTTTAGTTGTAGTGAGAGGCCAGGTTTATGGGTATATGTCCCAAGTACTGGCATACTATTTCAACTGTTTGCCCAACCAGCCTGTGCTTGCAAACCTCACAACCAAGTATCCAACATTAGTTGTGATTCCACAATTGGACAGTCTTTGCTTGATAATCCTGAGGGTGCCAAGAATTGTGCCGACCAACATCTTAAAATTATCAGCCAGGGTTGCAGTGTGGTATGCTTGAGTGTACAAATATTAATGCACAGGGTGTGAAGAACATGTACATGTACTGTACCTATTTCAATTCAACAAAATAGGTGACAACCATTTATGGTATATCCTTAGGCAATGCCTCGATCAATGAGAGGCAACGTGCCTGGTTGAACTTTTAAATAAAGCCTGGCTGTTAGCTGTCAACATCATAAATGGATATATTCTTCATCCCAATGGCTCTACTAATCAGAGTCAACTTGTCCACCAATGAGTTCTCTCCTCTCATACTGTATAAATGCTGTTTTTCCCATTTCCTGTCATGAAAAATTTCTGATGAGCGCAAGACAAAAATCTTTGACAAAATGCATCGTTTTCAAAAAATGTCCTGTACCACCAAACAGGTATTTGCAAAATAATTTGCAAACCTGAACTATTATTTTTATATTTGCATGTACAAATGTATACATGAACAAAATGCTGCATCACACTCCTTCAACCTCCGTCCTGGTTGGCTATGAATAGTCCTAATTACCTGCATCTTTTGAAACTAGCAGACATCAGAGCTTAGACAACCCTCTTATTTATGCCAGCACTGGTTGGATGTGCCCTCTGGCGGTTTCATCATATGACCTCTGCCACCAACCAACCCCATCCTCTGTTGGTCACCTGATCTTTGCTTTGATCCAAGCTAATTTTATTCTTGGACAACTTAGATACCAGTCTGAAATCTAGTTTGATAGTTCATATTTTTCATTGTTTAGTTTTAACAAAATGATCTCTCATTGCAACATGTGCATGCAACATTGCGGATTTGTTTTTAACAATAAAACAGAAGTTTATTGAGCAAAAGAATGAAGATAAAATAGAATAGACCACCCTGTGTACTTAATACACCAACTTAAATATTTTGAAGTAGACAGTGAAATATTATACCATTAATCCCCAAACACGCTCTTTTATAGATCCCAAAACAACCCTGTGTGTAGTGCATACGGCAAACAATTTCTTCCTTCAACACCTCAATCGGTCTTATTTGACTTCACACCACATTCTGGAAAATCTGATAGTTTCTTCCTAGAGCTTAATTATTTTTGGTATTCATTCACTAGCTGGCCAGCATTTATTATCTGTCTTTTGTTATCCTTGAAAAGGTAGTGATCAGCTGCTTTCTTTAACCACTGCAGTCCACATGCTATAAGTTGACCTGCAATGCCTTTAGGAAGCAAATTCCAGGATTTGGACCTAGTTACATAGACAGAATGGCGATATATTTGCAAGGCAGAATGGTGAATGTCTTGGGACTGTGGGATTCACACACGTCTGCAGCCCTTGTCCTTCTTGATGGAAGTAGTTGTGAGTTTGGAAGATGCTGTCTAAGGATGTTTGATGAATTTCTGCAGTGCATCCTGTAGATAATGCACAATGCTGCTACTGAGCATTGGTGCTGTAGGATGCTTGTGGATGTGGTGCTAATGAAGTGGGCTGTTTTGTGCAAGATTGTGTCAAGCTTGACACAATCTTGAGTCTCATTGGAGCTGCACCCCATTCAGGCAAGTGGGGACTATTCCATCACCCTCCAAACTTGTGCCTTTTAGATGGCGGGCAGGTTCTGGGGAGTCAGGAGGTGAGTTACTCACTGCAGTATTCCTAGCCTCTGACCTGCTCTTGTAGCCACTGTGTTTACGTGATGAGGCCAGGTGAGTTTCTGGTCAATGGTAACCCCCAGGATGTTGTTAGTGTGGAAATTCAGGGACATTCATTGGATGTCAAGGGGTGGTGGTTAGATTGTTTTTTCTTGGTGATGGTCATTGCCAGGCATTTGAGTGGCATGAATGTTACTTGACACTTTTCAGCCCAAGCCTTGATATTGTCCAGATCTTGTTGCAGTTGAACACAGACTGCTTCTGTATCTGAGGAGTTGTGAATGGTGCTGAACATTATGCAATCATTGGCAAACATCCCCACTTCTGACCTTAAGATGGAGTGACAGTCATTGATGAAGCAGCTTGAAGATGGTCAGGCCTAGGACACTACCCTGAGGAACCCCTGCAGAGATGGCCTGGAGTTGACATGACTGACCTCCAACAATCACGACCATCTTCCGATGTGTCGGGAGATACCCATTGATTCCAGTTTTGCTAGGACTCCTTGATGCCACACTTGGTCGAATGCACCCTTAATGTTAAGGGTAGTCATTCTCACCTCACCTCTGGAATTTAGCTCCTTTGTCCATGTTTGAACTAAAACTATAACGATGTCAGGAGCTGAGTCGCTCTAGTGCTTTAAAATGGCTGTTTTTCATGTTTGCAGCAGCTTGCCTCAGCTCAGTTTTTATTTTCTAAATGATAACACCCAAATTTGACTAAACATGCACAGCAAGTAGTCAACAGTCAACAAACACACAAAAGCAAACCACGGAAAGCTACAGGCAATTTTCCTAACATCTCTTAGACCACTCGGTGTCAAATATATTTGATGATGACTCTTGAGAAATGCCTCAGGACACTGCACTATGTTAAAGGTGCTATTCAAATGCAAGTAGTTGTCGTATGGGCTCAGCCAAGCCGTGTATTTCACAAGATAGAGCTGTGACAGGGCAACAGAATCAGGATGGATGACTGTTGTCACTCACTAATGAAGATATGTGGAAAGAGTTACAAACGTAATGAGAATGCACACTGCGACTGAGCACAGCTGCTGCAGTCAACAGCCTGCAATTTTGGGCTCCCTCCGTATAATTTAGATTTGTTACTGATTTTAAGTGTTAGGTGAAGAAGACTTGGGAAATTCTCGTGAAGAAAAACATTCATTACAAATTACATTGCAGAATGAATCAAAATATCAGGACAATTATCAGCATTGATTCTGAATGCAAATGTTGAGACAGAGAGATTTACAAATTTCTGTCATAGTTGCCTTTATTTTTATTTTCTCCTTCGACATTCTGTCCTTCCATTTGCCAAATTAAAATTTGAGCAGATGAACATGACCGTTAAAGTACAATAACGTGCTTTATGGAAATATAAACGTGTAGAATCTTATATCACAGAAGGAGACCATTTGACCCATCAGGTTGGCACTTGAAAAAGCTTTCCAATTAGTCTCATTCCACCCTCCATATCTCAACACACACCTCAAGATTGTTCCCTAGGTATGTTATATTCCAGGAAGCCAGTTCGTGAAGGACAAATGTGACCCAATTTTAACTCATTCTTGTGAGCATTTATTTAGCATTTCAAATGACAAACCTGTACCTCCTAAACCACATGGTCACAGTTTTAGTCTGTGTGATTTATAGAAGTGAAAATGAATCCCCCAAAAATGCACACAACCTGAATTCAATTAAAAGACATTGAGGTCTGCAGATGTTGCAGATCAGAGTTGAGTGTGTGTTGCTAGAAAAGCATCCAGGAAGCAGGAGAATCGACATTTCAGGCCAGAGGCCTTCATCAGGAATGAGATTGGGAGCCTTGGGGATGGAGAGATAAATGGGAGGGGGTGGGGCTCGGGAGAAGGTAGCTGAGAGTGCAATAGGTGGATGGAGGTAGGGGTAAAGGTGATAGGTCGGAGAGAATGGTAGAGCTGATAGGTGGGAAGGAAGATTGATAGGTGGGACAGGTCATGAGGGTGGTGCAGAGCTGGAAGGTTAGAACTGGGGTAAGGTTGGGGGGAGGAGAAATGAGGAAACTGGTGAAGTCCACATTGATGCCCTGGGTTGCAGTGTTCCAGGGTGGAAAATAAGGCGTTCTTCCTCCAGGCGTCGGGTGGTGAGGAAGTAGCAATGGAGGAGGCCCAGGACCTGCATGTCCTCGGCAGAGTGGGAGGGGGAGTTGAAATATTTGGCCAGGGGCTGGTGGGGTTGATGGGTGCAGGTGTCCCAGAGATGTTCTCTAAAGCACTCTGCGAGAAGGCGTCCAGTCTCCCCAATGTAGAGGATACCACATCAGGAGCAACAGATACAATAAATGACATGTGTGAATGTGCAGGTGAAACTTTGGATGTGGAAGGCTCCTTTGGGGCCTTGGATGGAGGTGAGGGAGGAGGTGTGGGCACGGGTTTTGCAATTCCTGCGGTGGCAGGGGAAAGTGCCAGGATGGGAGGGTGGCTTGTTAGGGGGGCGTGGACCTGACCAGGTAGTCACAGAGGGAACGGTCTTTGTAGAAAGCAGATAGGGGTGGGGAGGGAAGTATATCCCTGGTGGTGGGGTCCATTGTAGGTGGTGGAAATGTCAGCGGATGATGCAATTTATGCGGAGCTGAAATCAATTAAGCTCATTAACATAATTGCATACAGTAGCTAATAACCGTATTTGCCCTTTAGCTAATTTATCCAATTCTCTTTCAAAAGTTATTATTGATTCTACTTCCACCAGCATTTCATCCACATCAGAACCTGTGCAGCATTGAAAAATCATTGTCACTACCTTTGAATTTTGTCAATTAACTTAAATCAGTATCCCTTGGTTTCTGATCCATCTGTTGCTGGAATAAAGATTTCCTGAAATACTCTATTAGAAACCCTTGTGGATTAATCACTCTTATTACAATGCTTCTTGTCACCGATAGGAGACGTTCATCCTGCTGAATCTTATTCAGGATTCATTAATGTTGCTTTACTGTGGTTTTCAGCAGTAATTTGTCCATGACTTCAAACTAGGGTTCAGTGACTGCTCTGGAAGGGAAGGATGACTGATTTTCTTTTGTACTAAATGCGCATGTACGTGAATTGGCTTGAGTCCAGAGGTGTACGAATGAGGGCAGCATGGTGGCTCAGTGGTTAGCGCTGCTGCCTTACAGCGCCCGAGACCCAGGTTTGATTCCAGCCTTGACCGACTGTCTGCATGGAGTTTGCACATTATCCCCATGCCTTCCACAATTGAAAAATGTGCAGGTTAGGTGGATTGGCCATGCTAAATTGCCCATAGTGTCCAGCGATGTGTAGGTTAGCTGGATTAGCCATGAGTTACAGGGATAGGATGGGGGGGGGGGGTTGGTTGTGCGTGTGATGGTCTTTGGAGGGCCAGTGTGGACTAAATGGGCTGAATAGCCTGCTTCCACACTGTGGAAATTCTACAAATGAAGTTATACTGAAATCTCTAATGGCAAGAATTAACCAAAAAAGGATCTCACTTTTAGGTCTATATTGAAGAGAAATTTCTTGACTGCTGTAATGTATTTCAGTAACACAAGTTTGTGAGGTGTGTTTTGAATTTTTAAGATTCACAAGCCCCTTCTTTATCATTTCCCATGAAGCTGATTGAAGGCTACATGAGCAGGCCCCAAACAGTTGCAAGTTATTTTATAGGCAGATCTTAGAAAGAGCACAGCTGCCCAACTACAGCAACAGGACTATTTTTATGGTGAGCATTCAGAATTGCCAGTTTTTTTCAGGCACAAGTCTAAGAGAAATATTCAACGACATCAAAAACATGCATTTATTTAGCATCTTTAATGTAGTAAGACAGTCCAATCACATTGAGAGCCCCAAAAGGGTCGTGGAGAGCTGACTGGTCTTTTAAACCCTTCAAAATTTTGTAAACAGTTATTAGTCCATGCTTCAGCCTTCTCTGGAGAAGAACATCAGTCTGCTTATCCTTTGTAGAAGCTTGCAATGTAATTTTGTTTGGAATGGAAGTATTATCTGACCTGCTGGGCTTACTGAGTGAGGGGTGTGCTATACCTTGCAATGCTGTCAGGAAGTCAGAAGCCCACAGCGGAGATTGGAGGCTTCCCAGGCACAAACTCAATCAAGTGGCTCACCTGCCAAAATGCAAATTCAGTAAGAGCATTCTAAATAAGTTCTCTCTGAAATTAAAACAAAAACCCTTCATAAAGAATGAGCGTCTGAAGTAGCAGCTTATTTGATGAATAAACAAGTGTTCGGGAAGCCGATCATAGCACTTGTTTTAACAATCCAATCAGACACTGGGAAATTGTGTTCGACCCACTTCACATTAATGAGATCTTTTGACAATTTTATGGAAATGATCAGATTATAGGGTTCAAAATGTAATCTTATCTCGGAATGCTCTGGAGAAATTATCTTCCAATTTTGAGCTTGCACTCTGGTTGCAAACACAACAACAGAGCTGTAGAGCTCTGTAATTCTCTCCACCTTCCCTATGCTGGCTCTCTGGAAAGAGCAGGTCGATTAGACCCCCACAGCCCCGCTCCCCCACTCCTCTTTTTGCAAAGGACATGATCAAGCCTGAACTGTCACTGAGTGAGATCTTCCACCTGCAGTACGAGTTTGGTGGCAGGTATGGAAGTGGGTGCCACTTTCCCTCCAAGAGGGTGGCGTTTCCCAGGTGATTCCACAGTCATCAGCTCTTTACATATTCATGCATAAAGGCAGCACGTGAAATCCTGTGGAGGGATGAGCAATAAGTCTCTACCCCTCAGTCACTATCTTATGGAGTCCATGGTTCTGGCATCATCTTTAAAAGAATTCATTCCCTACCAGCCAGATACCTAACGTGGGCTCTTTCAGTGGGCACCAAAGCCTTTTGACCCTTTCACCATCCTTCAGTTCGCATGCCACCTTTAGGTGGTTGGCCTTCCTCCCTTCCTAAGACCAATGTCTAACCCAAACCATCTTGCTGTGTGCCCATCACAATCCAGCCTTTCCCCCGCTCACTTTCCAGGTCCCATGAAATTTAGGCCACCGCTGCTCAAAGTTTGGGAGAAGATTTGTAGCTCGGGTGCTCGTTGTTGTGGTTCTGTTTGCCGAGCTGGGAATTTGTCTTGCAAACGTTTCGTCCCCTGTCTAGGTGACATCCTCGGTGCTTGGGAGCCTCCTGTGAAGCACTTCTGTGCTGTTTTCTCCGGTACCGCTGCTCAAAGTCCAACAGATGTAGAATGCCACCTGCTATACACTGCTTATATGCAGTCAGGCATCAGAAGGCCATGTTGCTCGCTCTCTTGGAAGGGATTTAATGTGATGAGTGTTCCTATTAATAGGCATTCATGAGATGCAAATGCATGAGAAAGGGCTTCCTGACAATTGCTATGGAACACCTGATCTAACAGTAATCTCCAGCACAATAAAGTTTCCTGCCTATCTTGTTTGTGAGCTTTGAAATTTGATAAATTCCAGGTAATTTAGCACAGAAACCGAATAGGCACTGTTCTTACTTTTACATAAAAACATTGGTTTGGGAAAGAGAGCCAGAGACCAGCCGCACAGCATAAAAACTGAGGCCTGACTGCATCAATTAGGTCAGCAGATATAATTGATGAGACATATAAGCACTTGCAGTGTTTTATTGTTACTGTTGAATTATTAGCACTGTTTTAAATTTACAGCTTAACTTGTTAACTTCGTTTAACTACACACAATTATTGAATGCCCCTTCCATAATTTAATTTGTTAAATTTGTGATGTAAGGTGTGTGATTATTATATATTAATATTTTCTGGGAGTTTGAATTAGTAGCGTGTGAGCTTTGGTCTGTATATATGAAAAGGTTTGTCAGTGTTTATGGCAGCATGATTTTAAATTAGTGTGCGACAAGGTAGAGAGAGAGAGACGGAGTTTTGATAGACAAGGATTATGGTAAGGTCAGAGAGAAAAGTGTAACAAAGACCACAACCAAATCAGCCATAATCTACAAAAGAATGGTGAAGAGACTCAAAAATCCAAATGGCCTACTCCTGTTCCCAAATCTTATATTCGCTGGAAATTATCCCCCTTCAAGTATCCATTTGAAACTTACTCTTAGATTTGCTTCCATCACCCTTCAAAGTAGCAGATTTCAGATCACAACTGTGTTAAAAAAAGCAAATTATCATCTCTCCAACCTCCTTGTTTGCCAATTAAGTTAAATCTATTCACTCTGAGCTATAGAATGAGAGCTGGAAAGTGGATTAGATTAGCTCGGTTTCAGGCTTTAAGCTATCTTTCTCCCATGGAAACAATTTCTCCTTATTTATCATCTTATTATGAATTCTTCAGTGTTTCATATAAACTCAGGTCTGACTTCTTGGTTTCTTTTTAAAGAAAGTTTACGAATGATATTGATAAGCAGCAGAGTTCCATGCTCTGAGCTGCCATAGTCCCAATCTTCTTGCAGAGTCCAATCATATGGTCACAGCTACATTGCAGCATACCAAGAGGATCATGCACCCATTCATTAACCCCTTTTATTATATTTATGATTATTAAAATCCCTTCATAGTTTTAACACATCCATTAAATAAGACTCTCCATAACCTTCTCTGCTTTAAAGAGAACAATCCCACTCTCTCCACATGTTGAAGTTCTTCATTTCTTATACTCCCAAAAGAAATATCTTCTATGCCCCCTTCAAGCCTTGATATCTTTACTAAAGTGCCGTGTCCTTCATTTGACATGCTACTGCTGCTGAGACCCAGCCAGTCTTATATAAAGATACAATATAACATGATACTTTTTGTGCTGTACATCACTATTTATTGACAGGGACTTGTATGTTTTTGTTTTGTTACTCTCATTCATTTGTCCTGACAAATCCAAAGAACTCTTAAAAAATTATTATTCACTGGACATGAGCACCACCGGCCCGGCCAGCATTCATTGCCCGATCCTAACTGCTCTTGAGAGACTTGTGGTGAGCTATCTTGAACCACTGCAGTCTATGGGGAGTAGGTACATGTCTATGCTGAAATTGCCCAAGTGCCTATCTTCCTGTGCCCCATTAAAATTACATCATTTTGTTTGCATTTTCTCTCCTCAGCCTTCCTTTCACACTCATCACTTCACACTTCTCTGCATTCAGTGTTAGTTGTCAAGTCCTTGCCCATTTCACCAGCCTATCTGTGACTGCCTGCAGTTTACTAACTTTTATGGGTCCATGGCATTTACAAACATTGAAATGACCATTATTATGTATCAAAAGGAGAAGAGGTCCTAAAATGCATCCTTACGGAACACTATGGTATACTTAACCTGCAGTCTGGAAAACAACTGTTCAACTCTATTTTCTGATACGTTGAAATATCAAAATTCTTAAGGCACAAGACACTATTCAGTCCATTGTGTTCTTGCCATTTAAGAAAGCGCTATCAGATTTAATCCCACCTTCATGATTCCTGATCTATAGCCATACATATCCAAGTGTCGTTTAAATACAGAAAGATGAATGTTTTGACTCCTATAATCCTTTCAGGCAGTGGGTTTGAGCACCCCACCATACGCTGTCTTTCTGAGCTGGCTGAGAGGTCCAATAGGTGAACTCCAGGCTCTGCCACAGATGGAGGAGGTGGCATTTGACGGGTGGGGAGAAGGATTGTTTTAAAGGCTGAGCTTTCCCTCTGGGGCCTTGACTTCACCACTGTGTATTCCTGGCGATGCTTCCCAATGTGTTTGGTACCTTCCTGCATTAGCCTTCTCCATTTTTATTGATCCCAAGCTAGGGACTCCCTTGAGTCAGTGGGGGTGCTTTAAAGACATCCTTAAAGAGTTTCCATTTCCTTCCCCCCCCACCCCCCCGCCACAACCCCTCTCCCAGATGTCTCCAACTGTAACTGAGTTCCAAGTAAAATAGCAGCTTGGTGAGTCCGGTGTCAGGCTTGCAAATGTCATCTCCCACCCAGTGGGATTAGTTGGGAGTGATCAGCACCTTCATGCTGAGTTTGTTGGCTTTGGGGAGGACTCTGCCATTAAGCAGCCTTTCTTTTCACTGGATTTAGTGTACAGGTATTGTGTGAAGGTACTGCTGGGTATACCTCCCCAGTGTTTCGTGCTCCCTGTTGTTGTTTTTCCAAGTCTCTAAAAAAAAAGGAGCATTCGGATCACTCATGCCCAGCAGTCATAGCCTTAGTCATACAGTCATAGTCATAGAGTTATACAGTACGGAAACAGATCCTTTGGTCCAACCAGTCCATGTTGAACATAATCCCAGACTAAACTAGTCCCACCTGCCTGCTCCTGACCCATATCCCTCCAAACCTTACCTACTCATGTACTTATCCAAATGTCTTTTAAACTTTATAATTGTACTCACATCCACCACTTTCTCAGGAAATTCATTCCACACATGAACCGTCCTCTGTGTAAAAACTTTTTCCGTCATGTCTTTTTTTAAATCTCTCTTCTCTTGAGATCTTGATTGTTGAATACTCTTTTCCTCAGTTGGCTCAAGGCTATTGCTGACACATTGGAAGTGATGGTGAATCTCATCCTGTATGTAAGAATATAAATAGAGAAAGCTACAGCTAAGATTCCCAATTAAGGCGCCAACTTGACTTGACTGCTTAAACTTCAATCAATGCGATTTCTCTGTGGGAACTAAACAGTGTCGCTTGCCCAATGTCCTTGTCTTAACATTTCAATGACTTTCCTTGGTTTGGTTTGTTTCTTTGTATTTTCAATTAATCATGATCATAGTTATGATAATTTTCTTTTTTGTTTACCTTTCATTGTAATGAACTTGCACATTGCGAAACCTACATGGGAATCAAAAGTTTCCTACCAACATAGTAACAGGGTGAGGACCTTCAGCCCCTCAAATCTGTTCTGCCACCCAGTGAGATTGGAGCTGATCTGTATATCAAAACTATTTGGCTGTCTATGCACATACCTCTGAAAAGCATATCAATGCTTTATATTGTATTGACTCCGAGAATTTACAACCTTGTGGGAGAAAGGAAGAAGAGAGTGTAAAGTCTTTGCTTTGCACCTCCCCCTCCCCTGCCAATCTTCTCTTTATCTACTTATCAAATCTTTATTGAAAACTTTTATTAAAACCTTCCCCCATTCTTTGAGAGAATGGTTCATTGATTCCTTAAATACAAACTCCTGGTACCACTCTCATCCTTGTGTTCACCTTTGTCCCAGGCTTTAATGCTCCCTATTGTCATCACCACTGCTAACTCCAGAATGCTGCAAGATCTCTGCATTTCTCCACTTCTAGCATCCTCCATTTCCATTGCTGAACCATTGATGGCTATGCCTTCAGCTGCCAAACCCATAAGCTCTGAGATAACTTCTCACAACCCTTCCTCCACCTTGACACCATTTCTGCTATCTTGAGCTCCTTATGGGACTCAGTGGCAACTTGTACCCGATTGAGTATCCGTGAAGTGCCTTGCGGCATTTTTACTGCTTTCAAGGTGCTATATGAATGCAATTTGTTTCTATGGAGAGGTAGTTTGGGAGGAAGGAAACAGGAAGACAGAGACTGGAATCAGACAGAGAGTGATCTAATTGGTGACACCAAAAGTACTGGCAGACTACCTGAAGACGTGCAGGATGAATAGAGAAGGATGCTGTTCACACCATTCAATGACATTATTTCTGTATTTTGCCTCAACCTCGGTCAATAGATAGAATTCCATGCCTGCCAAATTAATTCAGTTTTATTGATCTTCAGTCAAAGCAGCAAGTCTAGGGCACAGATGAGGATACTGAGCTGTTCAATTATGCTCAGATTCAGTTTGCCCCTGTTAATAGACACTGCAAATCAAGATTTTTCAACATGCTCTGTCTGACATTTCGACAGCTTTCAGAACATATTATGAGATGTGCAGATAGATGTCACCTTGGCGATGGATCCAGCTTGCCGTGATTTGGCAGTGGTTTTCACAAAGAAGAAGTTTCAAACTTCGAGCTTTCTTGGTCAACATACCCAGGATATTTTTTGTAAGCAAACTCAATTGCTCTCATTGAATTGCAACTTTAATTAAAACAAAAACAAAAAACTCTGGATGCTTGACATCAGAAACAAAAATCAGAAATTGCTGGAAAACCTCCAATCTGTGCAGAGAAAGCAGAGTTAATATTTCGGGTTCAGTCAACTTTCTTCAGAACTGATTGGAGCTGGGAAATATATATGTTTGAGAAGGGGTGGGGAAAAGGGGAAAGGGGAAACAGTTGGTAGAGACGGAGCTCATCACTCAAAGATATTCCAAATCAGTTTACTGCCAATGAAGTGCTCCTTGAAGTGTAATGTAAGAAATGCTCACTGAAAATTCTCACAAGCAGTAATGTGATAATGACCAGATAATCTGTTATTTTTTTTTGAGATGTTGCTTGAAGGATAATTATTGGTCAAGGCATTTGGGAGAATGCTGTTCTTCAAAGCAGTGTTATGAAATCCTTTACACATGTATGACACAGAATCCCAACAGTGTGGAAGCAGGCCATTTGGCCCATCAGGTCCACACTGATCCTCCGAAGAGCATCCCATCCAGACCCAACCCCTACCCTTTTCATGTAACCCTGCCTTTTCCATGGCTAGTCCACTTACCCTGCACATCCCTGGATACTATGGGCAATTTAGCAGGGCCAGTTCACTTAACCTGTACACATTTGAACTGTAGGAGGAAACCCACACAGACATGGGGATAGTGTGCAAACTCACACAGAGTGTCGCCCGAGGCTGGAATTGAACCTGGATCCCTAGTGCTGTGAGGCAGCAGTGTTAGCCACTGAGCCACCATGCTATGCTACCCCAACATATGGAGGCTTAGTTTAATGTGTCATTCAAAAGACAGGGCTTCAGGCAAAGCATTCCGTTATGCTGCATTAGGTGTAGCAGGGCAGATGGCATACTCTGGACTGGACTTGACGTACAATCTGCTGATTAAGAGGGAGGAGTGTTACCCATTGAGGCTCTCAATATCGGGGTAAGATACAGTCTCAATTACTGTATCTGGTGATCACAAGCACAGAGAACATTTTGTGCAGCTCTCAACATCCTTTTAATTCTTCAGTTCAAGAACTACCATTGCAAAATTGTTGGGCAATCTTAATCATAGCTACCTGTAAGAAGCTGGAATGAAACTGCTAAGAACTGTCTTGTCAGTAGCTCCAAAGATCCATCATGGAGTAATTGGTTTCCTTTCTGTAATCTCCATTAGCCATGCAACCCTCTGGCATCACAACATCGAGAATACAAATCCTGGGTAGTTAACTCTTACTTCTCACAATATCAGCATTATCTACAGAAGGCTGTAGTGATTGGTTAGGATGAATTTGGGTAGGTGGAAGCTCATGTATAGCGTGAACAGCAACATGAGGTAGTCTGGCCAAACAGCCTGAGTCCGTTGCTGTTAATTTCAAGAGAATGATATGTGGCTGTGTGTCTCCTGTCACCAGATGGTGGTACAGGCTGAATATGGCCTGTTTCATCAGGTATTTCCTATCTTCTAATGTGCCAGGCTAGAAAAAAGCAGGACTTGCATTTCTATGATCGTTCCATGACACCGAGACATTCTGACGAATTTGACAGCTAATAAACTGCATTCAATGTCAGAATTTGGGTTAACCAGCAGCTAATTTATGCACAGCTCTCCCTCAATCATTCACATTGCCACGCCTGAGTTAGAAAGTTGTGGGTTCATTTCCCCTTCTGGAAAATGCCACCAAATGAGGCCATTCAGCCCACCATATTTCAAGCAACTTCCCCCAACATCAAGTTATAGAAGGATATAGAACATAGAACATTACAGCACAGTACAGGCCCTTCGGCCCTCGATGTTGCGCCGCCCTGTCATACTAATCTGAAGCCCATCCCACCTACACTATTCCATGTACGTCCATATGCCTGTCCAATGATGACTTAAATGCACTTAAACTTGGCGAATCTACCACCGTTGCAGGCAAAGCATTCCATACCCTTACTATTCTCTGAGTAAAGATGTTGCGAAACTTGAAAGGGTTCAGAAAAGATTTACAAGGATGTTGCCAGGGTTGGAGCATTTGAGCTATGGGGAGAGGTTGAATAGGCTGGACCTGTTTTCCATGGAGCATCAGAGGCTGAGGGGTGACCTTATGGAGATTTATAATGTCATGGGGGACATGGATATGGTAAATACACAAGGTCTTTTCCCTGGGATGGGGGAGTCCAGAACTAGAGGGCATAGGTTTAGGGTGAGAAGGGAAAAATTTAAAAGGGACCTAAGGGGCAACTTTTTCACACAGAGGGTGGTACGGGTATGGAATGAGCTGCCAAAGGAATTGGTGGAGGCTTGTACAATTACAACATTTAAAAGGCATCTGGATTGGTATAAGAATAGGAAGGGTTTAAAAGGATATGGGGCAAGTGCTGGCAAATGGGACTAGATTAGGTTAGGATATCTGGTCAGCATGGATGGATTGGACCAAAGGGTCTGTTTCTGTGCTGTACATTTCTAAAACTCGATGACTCTAAGTTAGCTAGTCCCTTCTGTGTAGCTTTGCCTATTCTTTTCTCTTCAGGTACTTATCCGATTTACCTTTGAAAGCTACAATTTAATCTGTCTCCACCATTCTCTCTAGCACTGCATTCTAGATCTTAACAACTCACTGCATAACAATATCTCTCCTTATATCACATTGTTTTTACCTGATACAAGTACACAATCCTTTATCCAAAATTCCGAAATTCGAAAATCTCCAAAATATGAATTTTATTTTGTTGAGTGTGGAGTGTCGTTTTGGCATGCGAACATGTGACCCAACTCCACACCCACTCGAACCATGTCACTCAGGTGGCAAGGCCCAAAACTGGCAGGCATCAGTTGTGCCTCAGCATTTGTACTATTCATACATGTGTCTGCTGTTAGGTCTTTATTTTATTTCACGATGAAAATGTCATTTATACTGAAATCTGAAAAATTCCAAATTCTGAGAAAGAACTGGCCCCAAGGATTTCAGATAAAGGATTGTGTACTTGTACTAAGAACATGACTCAAGTTTAACATCCTTGTGTAGTATTTAGGGAGCTCTGCACAGTTGGAGGTGCCATCTTTCTGATGAGGACCTAATCTGAGACCCTGCCTTCCTTCACAAGCGAGGGGGAGTAATTCCATGTCACTATTGGAGAAAGAGGGTTCTTCGTTAATTAATATTTATCCTTCAATCAATATCAATAAAACAGTTATCTGGTCAGTATCACTTTGCTTTTATGTGAGCTTCCTATGTGCAAATTAGTTTCTGCATTCCACCATTGCCACAGTGACTAAATTCAAAAGTACCAGGTGGCACGGTGGCACAGTGGTTAGCACTGCTGCCTCACAGCGCCAGAGACCTAGGTTCAATTCCTGCCTCAGGCAACTGTCTGTGTGGAGTTTGCACATTCTCCCCATGTCTGCGTGGGTTTCCTCTGGGTACTCCGGTTTCCTCCCACAGTCCAAAAATGTGCAGGTCAGGTGAATTGGCCATGCTAAATTGCCCGTAGTGTTAGGGGAATGGGTCTGGGTGGGTGGTGGGTCGGTGTGGACTTGTTGGGCCGAAGGGCCTGTTTCCACACTGTAAGTAATCTAATCGACTTCATCAGCCATAAAGTATTTTGGCATGTCTTGAGGTTGTGAAAGGTCTTTCTCGAACAGTAACTGCAGAGAATGACCTGAATAATGGAACAATGTAGGAAACATCAAGTTACTCGTCCTGGCATCACAGGAAGGAGATAACATAAGATATCTGAATTAGTGGACACCCACGGGGCCAATGAAGAATTCTAAGTTAGGAGCAAAGTACTACACATGCTTGATTGAGAGCTAAGATGGATCATAGCAACAAATTTTACATGGGTTCTTTCAGTGGATGCTGATTAACAAATTCAACACTCTTATTTGCTGCTTCGGACCCCTTTTGGCAGCAGGCCTAAAAATTAAACATTTTTTAAAAATGTATGCTTTTGTGAATTAACTGCTGACTAACACACTGCCAAATAGGCCTGTTGTGCACCCATGGTGCACTCGACATTTGGGTGTGACACGTATCAATTTCTTCCGTACTCTCTGTGGGACAGCTGTCAGTAGTGACTTAGTAGTAGCTCTATCACTTCTCAGTCAAAAATCTCATTGGTTTGAACCCTGTGCTCCAGAAACTTGAGGTTCACAATCTCAGCTGATACCCTGGCACTCTTGAAGGTTCTGTCTTTCACTTGTAGATGCCAAACTGAGGACTTGCCTTCTTTCTGAGGCATACTGAGAACAAGTGAGATTTTTAAAAAACTAATCTTAATGATGGTTTGTCAGTTTCTTGTTGGTGAACAGTTAGAGAGGAAGAGTGAGTTTCTGCTTCAGTAGAGCTCAGCCTTCTGGACATTGGCAAAGAGCAAAAGTGAAGATACTTGGTGCGTCCTGAATAATCAGGCAAGTGACCTGTGACTACTGTTTTAACCTTTGTGCTGTGCCCTGCTAAAGCGGATGTTTTCTATTCACAAATCATAGGCCCAGCTAAGAACTTTCCAATGAATGCACTCATAAATCAGTCCATGTAAAATTCAAATTCTGGAACAATTAAGCATCTGTGAATCACTAGCAATCTTATGAATATTAATGTGTGCTTCATTGTGCCTTCTATATCAGAGCCTGCGGTACTTGTTTTGCATTATCTATCTTGAAAGTCTTTGAGGATGCAAAATTTCACACTGTGTTCCTTCATTTACTTTGGCTTTTGCAGAAGCTATGATTTCACAGCAGAAATGTTTGTCTTTCTTCCAAATATTGCTAAAATAACAATTGGAATTTGGTATCTTCTTAAAAAAGGCACGTTCTTTTTACATATAAAATTCCTACAACCCATTTCCCTGAATTGTAAACCACGGTCATTTGAGTGACGGCTTTGCTATTTTTTCTGGACTTAAGCCCATCTCATTGGGTTCGTGGCTAGTACTGTCACATCGCTGGGATGTAGGTTCAAGTTCCACATCTAGGCTGACACACTCAGAGCTGAAGTAGCGCTGCACTGTTGGAAGTGTTGTCTTTCAGTTCTGATGTTAAACCAAGTCCTGGTCTGGCCTTTTAACTGTTGATCAAACACCTAATGGCTATTATTTCCAAATCTTCTCCCTGGTGTTCTGGGCCAGTATTTATCTCTTAGCCATCAAGAAAATAAACAGATTTTGACCACATCACATTTGTGGGAGTTTACTCTGTATACACTGCTGGAGAGTTTTCATACATTTCAATAGTGATTGCATTTTAAAAGAACTTAATTGGCTGTAAAGCATTTTGGGACATTCGGAAGCCATGAAAGAAACAATATAAATTGTGGTTCTTTCTTTCTGTTCTAGCAGAACTTTGGAGAGCAATGAGAATAATGGATGGTGTCAATGAAAAGTTTTAATTTATAACCTTGATTTTTGTGATGCGCGCTGTATTTCCTTTTTCAGCATATCTCCCACATCAGGAATGACAATTACATTTAAATACTGTGCAAGTTGTGTTACAACTGCAACACTAAGATGAAGGACTAAAACCAAGAGTGTAGGACTATAGCATGATCTTAAGGACAGGGGATAATTGAAGGATGAAGGGATTTACAGGAAGAAGTGGAGTCTTACTGGGTTACCATGAGAGTTTAACTTCCTGTGTCCCCCATGGACTCACTGAGCAATGACTTGATTTTAAAATTCCCACCTTTATTCTCCAAGTCCTGCAGGGTTTTACTCATTCCTATCTCTGCAATCTCCTCAAACCCTACAAGAGATGGCTGAGCTCCTCCAATTCTGTCCTTTAATGCATTCACTGAGTTTAAATGATTCTTCCATTGGCAGCAATGTTTTCAGCTACCTGAGCCCGAAACTCTGGATTTCCCTCCCTTTACCTCACCACCTCTCTCTCTCCACCACTTTACATTATGAAAACCCACACTTTCTATCAAACTTTTTCCCTTAATATTTGCTCATGGGGTTCAACTGTAAAATTATGCCTGTTTCTGGTAGTCACATTGAGGCACTTTTACACATTTTGATACACTAAGGCATTCAAAAAAGCAAGTTATTGTTTAGTATTAATGTTAGCATTGTTTGGAGGAATTTCTACCAGATGGTTATCACTAGAGGGAGCAGTTGCAACAATTCTTTCACTGCTGACATCAAAATATACTAATCAGATTCATTCAGCAATAATTCCTTCATAGTAGTACATAGGGTCATAGAGATGTACAGCACGAAAACAGACCCTTCGGTCCAACCTGTCCATGCCGACCAGATATCCCAACCCAATCGAGCCCCACCTGCCAGCACCTGGCCCATCTCCCTCCAAACCCTTCCTATTCATATACCCATCCAGATGCCTTGTAAATGTTGCAATTGTACTAGCTTCCACCACTTCCTCTGGCAGCCCATTCCACACACGTGTCACCCTCTGCATGAAAACGTTGCCCCTTAGGTCTCTTTTATATCTTTCCTTTCTCACCCTAAACCTATGCCCTCTAGTTCTGGACTCCCCCACCCAGGGAAACGATTTTGTCTATTTACCCTATCCATGTCCCTCATGATTTTATAAACCCCTATAAGGTCACCCCTCAGCCTCTGACGCTCCAGGGAAAACAGCCCCAGTCTATTCAACCTTTCCCTATAGCCCAAAACATCCTTGTAAGTTTTTTCTGAACCCTTTCAAGTTTCACAACATCCTTCTGATCGGAAGGACACCAGAATTGTACACAATATTCCAACAGTGGCCTAACCAATGTCCTGAACAGCCGCAACATGACCTCCCATTTTCCGGCTGACCCTTTACCTGTGAACATCTGCCCCCAATCAGCTTTTGAAACTTCTTGCCTAATAATGTCAAAATTGGCCTTTCTCCAATATAAAACTTCAACTTTTAGATCTGGTCTATCTTTTTCCGTCACTATTTTAAAACTAATAGCCCCAAAGTGCTCCCCCACCCACACCTCAGTCACCTGCCCTGCCTTATTTCCCAAGAGTAGGTCAAGTTTTGCTCCTTCTCTAGTAGGTACATCCACATACTGAATCAGAAATTTTTCTTGTACCTGCTTAACAAATTCCTCTCTAGCTAAACCCTTAACACTATGGCAGTCCCAATCTATGTTTGGAAAGTTAAAATCCCCTACCATAATCACCCTATTATTCTTACAGATAGCTAAGATCTCCTTTCAAATTTGTTTCTCAATTTCCTTCTGACTATTAGAGGGTCTATAATACAATCCCAATAAGGTGATCTTCCCTTTCTTATTTCTCAGTTCCACCCAAATAACTTCACTGAATGTATTTCCAGGAATATCCTCCCTCAGCACAGCTGTAATGCTATCCCTTATCAAAAATACCATTCCCCCTCCTCTCTTGCCTCCCTTTCTGTCCTTCCTGTAGCATTTGTATCCTGGAACATTAAGCTGCCAGTCCTGCCCATCCCTGAGCCATGTTTCTGTAATTGCAATGATATCCCAGTCCCGTGTTCCTAACCATGCCTTGAGTTCATCTGCCTTCTCTGTTGGGCCCCTTGCATTGAAATAAATGTAATTAATTTATCAGTCCTATCTTGTTATCTCCTTTGGCCCTGCCTGCCCTGACTGTTTGGCTCACTTCTTTTCTCAACTGTACCAGTCTCAGATTGATCTCTTTCCTCACTATCTCCCTGGGTCTCACCACTGCCTCCTCCCCAACCCTAATGGTTTAAATCCTCCACAGCCCTAGCAAATCTCCCTGCCAGTATATTAGTCCCCTTCCAATCCATCCTTCTTGTACAGGTCACTTCTCCTCCAGAAGAGATTCCAATGATCCAAAAATGAGAACCCTTCTCCAATACACCAGCTCCTTAGCCATGCATTCATCTTCTCTATCCTCCTATTTCTACCCTCACTAGTTCACAGCATCAGGACTAATCCAGATATTACTACTCTCGAGGATCTCCTTTTTAAATTCCTGCCTAACTCTCTATATTCTCCCTTCAGAATCTCATCCTTTTCCCTTCCATTGGCGTTGGTTACAATGTGTGCAATGACCTCCTGCTGCCCCCTCTCCCCCTTGAGAACATTATGCACCGTCTCCGAGATATCCTTGACTCTGGCACCAGGGAAGCAACGCATTATTCTGACTTTTCGCTGCTGGCCACAGAAACGCCTATCTGTGCCTCGGACTAGAGAATCCCCCACCAAAATCGACCTCTTGGAACCCGACGTACCCCTCATTGCATTAGAGCCATTCTCAATACCAGAAACTTGGCTGTTTGAGCTACATTCCCCTGAGAGTCCATCACCCCCAACATTTTCCAAAACAGCATACTTGTTTGAAATGGGGATAGCCACAGAACACACCTGCACTACCTGCCTACCTCTCTTCCTTTCCTGGAGTTAACCTATCTATATGACTGTATCTGCGAATTTTCTCCTTTCCTATAACTGCCATCCATCACACCCTTTTGCTCTTGTAAATTCCTCATTGCCTCTTAACTGTTGCTCCAACCGTTCCATTCTATCTGATAGGATTTGAGCTAACGGCATTTATTGCAGATATAATCCTCAGTAACCCGTAAACTCTCCCTAAAGTCCCACATCTGACAGAAAAGCATATCACTCTACTAAGGGCCATTTTTGCTTCTTCCAATCTGCAGTCCCAGAAAATAACCCCGTCTTATCTCTCTGCAAACAGTGCTCCAGGCTAACTTAATACTTATGGCTTATATTTTTAAGTTTAATCAAGAGGCATATCTCAATTAAACATATAATCAAGAAGGAAGCTACTCTTCACTACTGCAGACTCCCCAAGGCCACACTTAAAACTATTCACTTATCTGTCTTTGTGCTGTGACCTCTCCTAGACAGGTTCCTCCAAGATCAGTTGTGAAGTTCACTGTTTGTTCATTTTCCCAGGTGCACTCTGGTGTCCAGCGATACATGGACTGTGCAGGTTCACTGCTCTGTCAGTTAGCAGTGTGGGTTTATTTCTCTCTCTCTCTCTCTCTCTCTCTCTTCCTCTCTGTCCTGCACTGCCTGACCATGTGTTGCCTTTGTCTGTTTCTCTCCCTTTTAAAAATGCCATTGTTTTGACTTTTTTTTTTCTCCAAAGTTCCAAAACAATGCAACAGCATATAAAACAGTAATTGCTGCTCCAGTAATTCGAGAAAATCACCTCCAACACCTAAAATACCTCAAAAAAGGATCGGCCTGTTACAGTTAGAAATTCTTCCTGTCCTCCATCTTGGTTTACATCTGGGACTGCAAGTGTTAGTATTTAGGTTTTGTGTATATTTCCAAGGTCGGCTAGGCATGTTCATGGCCTTCAGAGCTGGAGTCAGTGTCACTGACCAAGCGGTATCTATTTACTTCAAATGAGGGGGTCCGTTAGCTCAATTGACCAAATGGCTGGTTTGTAATGTAAAGTAACACAAACTGTTTGGGTTCAATTCCTACACTGGCTGAGGTTACCAGAAAAGGATTCTCATTCCCAGCCTCTATCCTTGTATGAGGTGTGGTAATCCTCAGGTTAAACCACATCTAGTCATCTCTGTCCCTAATGAGAGAATGGTTCTATGTTGACTTTATTCTTACTTCTGCTGAACCTACAGATCCAAACCAGACCATTCGACCCAATCTGGTGTTGTATGTTCCACAAGAGCCTCCAAATTTAGAGCTTCCTTTCTTTCACACCATTGCATATCCTTATATCATTTTCTCCTTCTCGTGCTTAGCGAGCTTCCTGAACTCCCTGGGATAGTGAGTTCACCGGTCTAAGCACTCAGAGACTGGTCTAAGCACTAGGAGACCGGTCTAAGCACTAGGAAACAAACTGTTTCCACTGGCAGGTGTCAATAGCCAAAGGTCACAGATTTAAAACAATTTACACAAACAAGAAGAGTGAAAACGAAAAGGAGATTTTTTTTTCATCAAGTGAGGTCCAACCAGCCGGAATATGCTGTCTGAAAAAGTAACTTTCAAAAAGGCATTGATTGAGTACGTGTGAACAGGTAAAATTTAAAGAGCTATGGGGAAGTGAGATTAATTGGAATGTCATCAACCAAGAAATATTCCCCAATTTCTCTCACTGACTGTCCCCAGTGACACATTCCAATGAATTCACACATCTAAAGTCCATTCCTGCACAATGTCCCAATACATATCTGTGGCCTGACCTCTCTCATGCCTTCTTGGATTGATTGCTTCACGTTTCCAACCTTCTGCCCTTGCATTTGGAAGCGAGAGAGCTCTCTGTTGTGATAAAGCATATTGGATTCGTCAAACCGAGTTGAAAGCTCTGCATTCTGACTTTTTGCACAGCCTGCAATTTACAATTCCCCACCCATTTGTTACTGTGCCTGTGTTATGTGACTTAGTATTGATTTTGTTTTCAAGAATGTCTTGAAATATTTTGCTCTGTGAATGGTGCTGTGTAAATGCAAATTGTTGCTATTTGTATTTCCTGTTGTTGAACAATATGGAATGTAGCCAGTTGAGGAAGCACACGGAAGGATCTTTAATGCACCAATGGTTCAGTCATAGAGGTCTACAGCTTGGAAGCAGGCCCTTCAGCCCAACTTGTCCATGTTGCCCAGTTTTCACATTTAATCTAGTCCCATTTGCCTTCATTTGGTCCATATCCCTCCATCCCAATCCAATCCATGTACCTGTCCAAATGTTTTTCTAGTTGTATTGTGTGAAGCATTGATAAAGTTAAATGCTCTTGAAGATTACAAATGCACTGAGGTGAAAAAGGGCACCAACAAGTCAAGGAACGCAATGTCATGGTCAGTTGACTTCACTGGCCCTGTCTGTGCTATGCTGGTGATTCATTTTGGAGTCAGGTTGAGGAACTTAGTTTGTTCTTCCTTTGACAGTGATGGTGAAGGGGGCAGCAGGTGGGGGAAAGAACAGGCACTGCAGCAGCCCCAACTCTGCCTCTGGCTACAGCCTCTCAGCACCAGGAAAGGCCCTTCCCCAGGCAGCGCCATGAGGTTGGAGAGGAGCAGGCAGTGGAGTAGTGGAGCAAGTGTTGCTGAGGAGACGTACTCCACAGGCCATGTCAGCACACACACTTTGTCCATTTTGGACTTACAATTAAACATTCCAGGTTAAAGAAGTGTCCACCAGTGCATCTGATTTCATATAAAGTAATTGTATTATCCAGCACTCCATTAACTGGAAGTCTCTAATTACCAGAATTTCTAGCCTCTTTAAAACATAGTCACTTTCAATATTCCGATAACGCATCCTTTAAAAGACAACTAATAACAAAAGCTAACAGTATAACAGTAAATGATAACGTCCACTAATTGTTCTTGGAGTTTACATTGAAGTTATTTAATTATTGAATAAGTTTTGGATATTGTTCCTGAGCAAAGATATACCACTCAGAGCAACTATCAGTGAAAATATTGGCTCAATTTCTTTTTAAGAAACTGCCCTGGAGCTTCTTGCAAATGATGGTTTGCATTGTAAGTTTGCAGTGTTTGTTTTAACACCAGTTGTTATGATTTACTCCGTTGCCCTGCTCTGCAGGAGCCTTTAACCACTTCTCCTTTCCTCTTAACCCATCAATGATGGGCCACCTCCTTTTCTTGTGTCAGCTCCCCTGTGACCAGCATTGATGATTAACCAGCATCGCCCAGTCCTAAACATGCTGAATATTAAAAAATTTTAGGGTCGTCATTTTAAAATCTAATTTATGCACTTCACTGTGAGAACCCATAACTTCACTTGATCTCTACAACCTCTTCATCTTGGCTGAATTTTGAGAGAGAATTTTTTCAATTGCATTCCACTGTATGATAAAGCGATTCTGCAAGCCATGGTGGAGAGGCACTGGGTTTATAATTTATAAGCTAATCGGTATGCCTTTTATTGTACTTTCTGTTCTCAGCACTGGAAGTTCTGCAAAAAATTGTCATTCGTAATGTTAAGGAACAAAAGAGGCTTATATTTAATTTAAATTTTCAGAAAATGCCAAGCCTTGCAATAAAAACCAGCTCAGCACCTAAATATGAGATATATTAGAACTATTCATAATATTCTCACCAGATATTTTCATTTTAATGCTAGTGCCGAGCTGTTCAATTCTCTAGGAACAGAAAAGGTCAAGAGGAGATTTTATAGAGGATTCAAAACTCTGAAGGATTTCGACTGAGTAAACAAGGAGAAATTGTTTCTAGAGGCTAATATCATGTGAACAGTAATGGTCTAATAAACAACGGCTCATCGGGATTTTTTAACCTGAGTTGCCTTATTCACTATAACAATAAAACACATTAACAACTATGAAGCAGGCATTACAGCAAACTGATTTTTGTGTGTGCAGCATGAAAACCCAGAACTGACCAACTAGGAGACAGGGAGAGTGGTAGCATTGTATACACATAGTATTTGGTGTCCTTAAAAGTGAATGGTCATGAAGGCAAGATACGCTTACAACATTCCCCTTCTGTTGAAAAGAAAGTTCAATTATTTGTGATAACAGTTCAGCCTAGGAGTCTGTTAAAACATACAGGTAAATTGCTGATACACCATGCTGAAAGTTGACATGGTGGCTCAATAGTTAGCACTGCTGCCTCACAGCGCCAGGGACCCAGCTTTGATTCCAGCCTCAGGCGACTGTCTGTGTGCAGTTTGCATGTTCTCCCTGTGTCTGCATGGGTTTCCTCCCACATTCCAAAGATGTGCAAGTCAGGTGAATTGGCCATGCTAAATTGTCCATAGTGTTAGGTTATTAGTCAGAGGGGGGTGGGTTGCTCCTCGGAGGGTTGGTGTGGACTTGTTTGGCGAAAAGGCCTGTTTCCACCCTGTAGGGAATCTAATCTTATCCATATCTCTTGATGCTAAGATTGTCTGGAGCTATAGTTGGGTTCCATAGTCATTCATATTGTCTGTCATTCCTGTGTTTGTGTGATGTTTTTCTCCTTTGGACTGCTGTTGTTGTCCCACTATTTGCTTATCCTCTTGCAACACAGCCATGTTTTGCACCAGATTAGCGTAGGCTGTTCAAGTGGTTCAAATTTTCTTGGTCACCACTATTTTGTTCCAAAGGGCTTCTAGCCCATTTCGAAATTTCTGGTTTTACTCTCCATCATCTCATCATTCGATCAACATTTTTATCTTCAGTTGTCCACGATAGTTTCTCCTTCATAACTTCTAATAAATATCTAACTGCTTCAATATTTCTCCTTTCTCTTTTCACTGAAAGCCTGGATCTCTTTAACTTGCTGCTTCAGTGGTTGTATGGTTTCCCCTATGTTCTGCTGGAATTCTCTCACCAGAACGTCACTTATTTCTGAAAGGACTGTCTCACAAGTGATAGCAGCTCCTGGTGCTGTGCACTGTGTGTCTCCGCCTCCTTTTGCAGGCTTGTAATAATTTCCAACATAACTTTCAGCTCAAGCCAATGTTTCGAGAGCTGCTCCTGCTGAGTCTATTGTTTTCTTTCATGGGATGTGCTCATTGTAGTAAGATCAACATTTGTCCTTGAACTGAATGACCTACTAAGCATTTTCAGAAGATTGTTATAGAGTCATGTTGTGGGTCTGGAGTCACAAATAAGCCACAGCAGATGAAGATAGCAGATTTTCTTCGTAAAAGAGCATTAATGAACCAAGTGGGAACAAACTACTGAAGATGCTGGAATCTATACGGAAAACAACAAATGCAGCAAATCACAGCGGGTCAGGCAGCATCCATGCAGAGAGAATAGGCTAACGTTTCAAGTCTAGATGACTCTTCACCAGAGCTGAAGTGAAGTGTGCAGGGGGCAGCATTTATGCTTTAGTTGGGTGGGGTGGTGGAGTGTACAGTATTGGGGCAAAAAGGATGTTGATAGTTCAGATTAAGAGATTGGAATGTGAGAATGGCAGAATAGTGGTGTGTCTGACTGCTGGGGGAGAGGGGGTGTGTGTGCGCGTGTGTGTGCGCACACGCGGAACATGATGACAGAGAATGTAACAAGCAAAGCTAAAAGAAAGGGAAGAAATTTAAAGGTGTTGAACTCAATATCAAGTCCAGAAGGCTGTAAAGTGCTTAGTCTGAAGATGAGAACAAGTGGCTTTTCATGACAACTGACAATGGTTACATGATTGCCATTAGACTAGCTTTTTATTCCAGATTTTAATAAATTCACATTTCACCATCTTTCATCGTGTTGTTTGATTCCATCTCCCTGGAGCTCCAGGTTAATTGTCCAGTGACATTTCACTTTGCCATCTTCTCACTAACTGATCGGTTTTACATGTGAATTGCTCCACATCTTCTGGTAAACTGGAAATATTTTCACTGGATTGACTATACAGAGCTTGTGGTTCATCCTGCTTCCTTTCTAACTCTTTTGGTTCTTCATTCCTCTTTGTGACTTAGCAGAGGTATTCCCTAAAGCTTTCATCACCTCAGAGATCAAGCCTGGATTTATCCTGATCTGGTGTTTGAGCCTTTTCCTCTTGAGGTTTATTTTTCCCTCTCGGTATCAGAGAGCTGAGATTTTTAGCTCCAATGTGTTCTGTTCTTCTTTTGTGTTTGATTCAGTAATTTTGAATAGTCTGACTGATTCTATGGATCATGACGGGTGAAAGGGTATGACATGCTGGTATACCTGCAGTGGTAAGTCCAGCAGTGCTTACAAGTTAAAACAGCTGAAATGTCAAAGCTGATTCATTTTACTTGCTGTCTAGCTCCGATGATCCTGCACATGGTACTGATAGCAGCTACATATGGACTGTTTACATTTTTAGATTTGTTATGTCATCCTATGTCTGTGCACATATGTATTTTAGAACTCACAGGGGTAGTATATTGGCACTTATCCCTGTGCCAAACCTTTTCCATTATAAAATAACCACCATAGAGTCATGGAGATGTACAGCATGAAAACAGATCCTTCGGTCCAACCCGTCCATGCCGACTAGATATCTCAACCCAATCTAGTCCCACCTGCCCGCACCTGGCCCATATCCTTCCAAACCCTTCCCATTCATATATCCATCGAAATGCCTGTTAAATGTTACAGTTGTACCAGCCTCCACCACTTCCTCTGGCAGTTCATTCCATACATGTACCACCCTCTGCATGGAAACGTTGCCCCTTATGTCTCTTTTAAATCTTTCCCCTCTCACCCTAAACCTATGCCCTCTAGTTCTGGATTCCCCCACCCCAGGGAAAAGACTTCGTCTATTTATCCTATCCATGCCCCTCATAATTTTATAAACATCTATAAGGTCACCCCTCAGCCTCCGACGCTCCAGGGAAAACAGCCCCAGCCTGTTCAGCCTCTCCCCATCGCTCAAATCCTCCAACCCTGGCAACATCCTTGTAAATCTTTTCTGAACCCTTTCAAGTTTCACAACATCTTTCCGATAGGAAGGAAACCAGAACTGCATGCAATATTCCAACAGTCGCCTAACCAATGTTCTGTACAGCCGCAACATGACCTCTCAACTCCTGTACTCAATATTTTGACCAATAAAGGAAAGCATACCAAACACCTTCTTCAGTATCCTATCTACCTGTGACTCCACTTTCAAGGAGCTATGAACCTTCACTCCAAGGTCTCATTGTTCAGCACCATTCCTTAGGACCTTACCATTTAGCGTATAAGTCGGGCTAAGATTTGCTTTCCCAAAATGCAGCACCTCACATTTATCTGAATTAAACTTCATCTGCCACTTCTCAGCCCATGGCCCATCTGATCAAGATCCTGTTGTAATCTGAGGTAACCTTCTTTGCTGTCCACTACACCTCCAATTTTGGTGTCATCTGCAAACTTACTAATTATCCCCCTTATGCTCGCATCCAAATCATTTATATAAATGACGGCCAGTCTTCTGAGGACAGATTATTTTAATTGTATTTTTGCAAGAACTTTAGACGATGTGATGGCATTGAAGTTTTACATGAGATTGACAGTGAGAAACACACATTCATCATGTCCATTGTCATTTTCTGGTCTGTTTATCATTTCATGTTTTCTCCTTTGGCAGGATAGATGGGCTTTATTGTCACTCTTTATAGCTGCATCAGTCTGTGCTCTAGTGCACTGCTTCTGTCAGTGGCTTTGACTACCAATACTGAACAAAATTGATTGAAAGCACGGCATTTTCGTGGCACAAGGAGAATGTCATATTTTCCATATGTCTTGCTCTGTCTGTGTGTTGGACTGTTGTATCAAACATTGTCAAGTTTCATTTAGGATCAGTAAGTTTCATTAACTTGCAATGATTTCTTCATGCTTACATGCAACCAGTCACAGCTCTCCAGCACCATAAATCTCTGTCTAAAAATCTGTCAGGAAAGTTTGCATGGTGGTGGTCGCAATCCCCCATTCAATAATTCTGTTTGTTTACTCTATTCAAAATCACAATGAAGGCTTTCTCTGCATCAACTCACCGAATGGTCTATGAACTCTGTAGGCTTCTGTTGAAATGAGATGAATTCTGGTCAATGATTACAGAAGTTCACTCTAACTCTTAATTGGTTTTCTAATATGGTCTGTGTATTTTGGGAATCATTTAGCTCTTTGGCTGAAAGTCCTGATGTGTTAAGTTGTATAGACCTTCATTCCCAATTGTTGAGCAAATCATAATGACTAGATTTTCTTCATTGAATGTAGTAAATATATGGAAGCCATTGCTGTTAAAACTGTTTAAACACTTGGATCTCTATTAAAAGGTCTGCTGTGCCCCTGTTTAAACTAGGGACTTTTGTGGCCATTCTGATATGCCTTTGATGTCCACTTGCTTGCTTTCAATTCAGCACATGCACTGTTCACTTGGCTTTTTCACATGAGTTAAACTGGAATCTTAGTAGTAATTTATCTGTTTACAGTAAACTTAGTTTCTCACACTCTGATGTTATAACCAACAAAGATTTCAAGGGTTGATTCATGTACTTTAGTGCAATATAAGACTGTTAACCATGTGTTTGACCTGTAGACTAACTTGCATGTTGACTCTTCAAGCAAAATAGGTCTCATCAGCATGACGCTTTCTGCTCTGTTTATCATATAGGAAGGATATTATTAAGCTGAATATGGTTATGAAGTGATTTACCAGGATGTCATAGAGTCATAGAGATTTACAGCATGGAAACAGACCCTACGGTCCAACTTGTCCTTGCCAGGTATGGAGGGTTTGAGTTCTAAAGAAAGGCTGAATAGGCTGGGACTTCTTTCACTGTAACGTAGGAGGTTGAGAGGTGACCTTATGAAAATTTATAAAATCATGAGGGATGTAGATAGGGTTAACAGTAGGTGTCTTTTCCCTGGATGGGGGATTTCAAGACTAGCGGCCACATTTTAAACGTGAGAGGAGAGAGATTTAAAAAGGACATGGGGGCAATGTTTTTACACAGAGGGTGGTTCACATGTTGAATGAACTTCCTGAGGAAGTGATAGATGTGGGCACAAGTACAACATTTAAAAGACATTTAGATAATTCCCTGTAGAGGAAAGATTTGGAGGGATTATGGGCCAGGAGCAGGAAGGTGGGACTCGTTTAGTTTGGGATTATGTTGGGCAAGGGCTACTTGGACTGAAGGGTTTGTTTCTATGCTGTATGACTCTATGACTCAATATCATTTTTAATGATAGTAGTCTAATGAACGGTTACTCATCAGGGATTGATTAACTCCATGACTTAGTTTACTTAAAATAGTAAAATACTTCATCAGTTATGAAGCAGTCATTACAGCAAACTGACTGATTTCTCTGTATACACCCACATCAGTCAAATTGGCAAGCAGAGTTGCTGCCGTGTAAATAAACAGTATGTGGAGTCTTTGAAAATGAAAGTCATATATACCACAGCAGGAGGGTTTGTAACTAGAGGACACAGAGTTAAGAGAATTTGCAAAGAACTAGAATGCAAATAAGGAGAATTTATTTTATGCAATGAGTTGTTGTGATCTTTCATGACTGCCTGGAAGATCAGTGCAGGATAATTCAGTAGAAACCTTCAAAGGGAATGGGAGAGACATTTGAACAGGAAATATTAGCCAGGTTACTGGGGAGGAGCAGGAGCGTGGGAGTAATTAAAAACCAAAGAACCGGCAGAGCCATAATCGAACAAATGGCCGTAGGACTCCAAACTCTGTAACTGGCTCAGATTCTCTGTGGCCTCACCTATTTCTGCCTCTGGAATCTCTTCTAAGCCCTACAACCTTTAGTGATCTCAGCACTCCTCTAATTCTGGTTCCTTTAGCATTTCCGATCCCTTAGTTTCCCATACCTTTGGCTGCTGTGGTCTTACAGCCTTAAATTTGTTGTGTCCTTATATTTTTAGCTTCTCTAATGCCCCCTTTAAAACCTGTCTTTTCTATCAAGCATTTCTTCTCACAATCTCAATATCTTATTCCATGACTTCCCATCTAGTCTGTCCAGTTAGCTCTTTGGAGAAATCTCCTGGGATACTAAGCTATGCTAAAAGTGCTGCATAAATGCAAGCTTAGTTTTTGTTTTGCTGATGGATTTCAATATACTCCTGCACTGAAGATTTGTTTTGATGATTATAAGGCAGTAATGATTTCTATTTGAAGAAAAAGTGTGTGAATCATTGCCCAACAGGAAAACTAGGACAACATAGGATAAAAATGATCATCTCATTTATCTTGGCCTAATGCTGGACATCTATATATGACAAATACTCTATTGACTATGTTATCTAAAGTACTAACCTGTTTATATAAACAGGTAATGCTTCTTGCCAGTTTACCATCTTGCACCCTCCATAAACTTGAGCTTTTCTACAACTACTCTCTGTAGCCTGACCTATACCAAATCCTATTCTAAAGAAGAATCGTATTGGACTCAAAATATTAACTTCTATCCATAGGTATTTTGATGCCTTTCTCCAGAATTATTCTTTTATTTAAGATCGTCAGCATCCACAGGCTTTTATTGCCATATCATATCCTGTTCACTCAACACCTCTCCCTCTGCTTCATTGCCTCCTGGTCCAGCAACATCTCAATTCCCTACGTCATCTTGTCCACCTCTCTCTCTCCTATTTTAAAATGTTGTGTAAAATCTACAGCTCTGACCTAGCTTTCGGTCACCTGCCCTAACATTTCCTTCGCTGGTCCGGTGTCAAATTTTACCTTATAACACTTCAGTGTTATATGACATCAAAGGGTAATTTAAATACAAGCCAGTATGGGTAAAACAGCAGGCAGTTGTGTCAGAGAGAGAGAGATTTAATTAACCTGTTAAACATTTCTTAAAATATTTATATCAAAGTTCTGCGTAGTGCCGCAAAGCAACATCAGATTTCCACAGAGAAACTGAGCATCATGTGATTGAACGAATATTCTTTACAGGGAGACTTGCATTCTTCTTGTAAGAATACTTAACTGTCTTAATACTTAACTGCCCCGTGGCCCAACATTTCAACTCCCCCTCCCACTCTGCCGAGGACATGGAGGTCCTGGGCCTCCTTCACTGATGCTCCCTCACCACCAGACGCCTGGAGGAAGAACGCCTCATCTTCCGCCTCGGAACACTTCAACCCCAGGGCATCAATGTGGACTTCAACAGCTTCCTCATTTCCCCTTCCCCCACCTCATCCTAGTTTCAAACTTCCAGCTCAGTTACTGTCTCCTTGACTTGTCCGACCTGCCTATCTTCTTTTCCACCTATCCACTCCACCCTCTCCTCCTTGACCTATCACCTTCATCTCCACCCCCACTCACCCATTGTACTCTATGCTACTCTCTCCCCACCCCCACCCTCCTCTAGCTTATCTCTCCATGCTTCAGGCTCACTGCCTTTATTCCTGATGAAGGGCTTTTGCCCGAAACGTTGATTTCGCTGCTCGTTGGATGCTGCCTGAACTGCTGTGCTCTTCCAGCACCACTAATCCAGTATTTGGTTTTCAGCATCTGCAGTTATTGTTTTTACCTTAGAGAGATATGGGCCAAGTGCTGGCACATGGGATCCGATTAGTTTAGGATATCTGGTCGGCATGGACCCAAGGGTCTGTTTCCGTGCTGTACATCTCTGTGACTCTTGGCTTTAATAATTTGACAGCTTTTCTGTCTGGCTGAATCTTTTGAATGGGTGTGTACATTCTTCATCACTCCCAGATAGAAAGAACGTGCATTTCTACAGCTCCTTCACAGGGTCAAGACAAAATGATGCTTGATCATGTGCTAGTTTCCTATCCAAAGGTATTTCAGGATGTGTGCAAAGTTGTATATATGAAAATAGGTTGTAGAACAGCCATGATCTCACTAAATGGTGGAATAAATTTGAGGGGTTAAATGGCCTTCTCCTATACCAATATTTCTTGCAGGGAATTGATCAAGGTTCATCAAAGAGAAATGTCTTAAAGGAGGAGAGTGGTAGAGCTTAGGATTTAAGCAGCTGAAGATTTGACCATCAATGGTGGAGCAATGAACACTGGGGATGTGTGAGTGGCCAAAACTGGAGGAGTGCAGAGTTTTCGGGAGAACTGAAGGGTGGAACGTATCTGGTTGAACATATCTACAGATTTGTCGATTTAGAGTCAAGCTACCATTTATGTGTATGTGACAAGCATATGGCCCTTTAAGAGAAGGGAATGTGAAATGATAGGAAAGGGAAATAACAGACATTGGGCAGAACGTTATGGCCACAGTGTGGGCAGGCCAACCCAGCCCACCCCTCTCCAAATTTAAAAAATAGTATGATGGCGTCATGCCAGGCTCTGGTACTACACAAGGCAAGAGAGCACCTTAATCAGAAACCTGCCCACCTTATTGATAGTGCCAGCTTCAGCTTCAGTATTGAATTTTTTGTTGCCAGCTGGAGTATCCAAGCAATGGACTGGAAAAGATTTGGGAGTTACGGTGAGGCAGGAGGGCAGAAGAAAAGACTTAGCCATGGGGCACACGGGCAAGAGGAGCAGCAGATTCTGCTGGGGAAGGTGGCAGCCTTCACATGACTTTTAACCAATTGTTGGAAATGTTTTTGAGCCTGCCATCAGGAATGAAGATTGCAGGAAGCCTTTTAGATTTGTCGGGCGTGACCAACTTCCTGTTCAAAGTCTAACTGCCTGCCCCACTCTCCACCAAGCAATGACCCAGTGTAGACTCCTAAGGAGGTGCAGTGCACTCCTCACCAACACCAATCGACTGCCTAACGCCCACCTACCCACCCACCCCCAACACTGTGCAGGGCTTGGCCATCTGGTGCTTGACTGGACAAGGTTTGATGGGGAGTGCGGGGTGGGGGGGAAGGTGCGCATGGTGATGAATCATCTACTTCCTTATTCCACTGAAAAATGCAAAATCCAGTCAGTGCAAAAGGGTCCCAGACAAATTTTGCTTGCCAGTAAATGTACATTGTGATAGACTTTGCAGAGACATTTCAGTTTTTAAAATAGAAATGAGAAGTAATAATAACTGATTAATATCTTGCATTAAGTCAGTCTGATGGTTCTTGAAGAGAGAATAAAGTGAAATTTGATAGCCCTATACATGCAACTGTTTACTCTGGCTGTATCAGCTATTCTGATCATTGGTATAAAGCTGGTCTTGCTAATCTAAGCCAACAACACAGCCTACAGCGGAATGGCAGATTAAACATATTACAACTGATAACTACAGCTACAGAGACTCTGTAATGTGATTAGTATCTCTCTTGCTGAGCACCTTACTTCCACATACAAAATTAACTTATCAGTACAGGTCAAATGTGTATCAGACATATCTGGCCAAGTCATAAATATTAGCGGCGAAGTGATTAATCGAGCACTGTTACGAAAAGAAATGCTGCTTTGTGCAACTACATCAGTAGCAATGCTTTGGAGATGCTGGTGTTGGACCGGGGTGTACAAAGTTAAAAATCACACAACACCAGGTTATAGTCCAACAGGTTTAATTGGAAGCACTAGCTTTCAGAGCGCTGCTCCTTGGCAACCACCTGATGAAGGAGCACGCTCCGAAAGCTCATGCCTCTAATTAAAACCTGGTGTTGTGTGATTTTTAACATCATTAGCAATGGCAGCTTAGTGTCTGGTGCTTAGAGCTGTGGATTGTGTAGCAGATTCAATCCTCATTCCAAAGTAAGCCTTCTCCTGGCTTAAGTCAGAAACTAGAGTGTTAAAATATTCTCAGTCATCTAGATAGGAGGAATGTTGCATGGTTTTTCCCCAAAGTGTGAACATTTTCTTTCAGAAGAAAATGAAAGGCTGCTGTTCTGTATTTAGAATTTGTACTCAATAAGTGGAAGACTTTTAAAGTGGCAAACTTAATCAGTTATTGTAACCCTTGAATACTCTGGAGTTTTGTCTCACACAACTATTCCTTTCACTTGAATCATCCATGTTTCTGGCAACCTATTAGGAGGACATCGATGCAATAGTTTTACAGAGCAGCAGTAGATTTTTGAGTGGAAGATTGGTCAATTATCAGATTGATGTTCACAAATCCTGTGCACAATAGAGTTTTTCCTGCATAAAAATAAGATAAAGTATAAAAGCGAGTCCTTTCTCCTCAGGTACATGAAAGGTTTTGCACATTAGAAGAGGAAATGTGACACATGATACCGATACATATTGAGTAATTCAGTTAGGTTTTGTGGTTGTCTCCATAATTAATTAAATCCAGAACCTCTTCCAGTCCTACAGATCTGAGATATCGATGCTCCTCCAAACTTCTATACCTCCCTTAGTCACTCTGCCAGGCATCAATCATTGAAGACACTCCTTAAAGCCTTCCTCTTTGGCCTTTCTTTTGGATGCATATTCTGTTATTTCATTATGTGATCTGGTTAAAAAAAAGCCTTGTTTGATAACTACTTCCACAAAACACCTTGTGAATGTATGACCAGGCTAAAAAGGTTAGGTAAATGTATGTCTTTGTTGTTGGACTGTGAGCAATATTTTTGAACATATTCATTCTTAGGATATGATGATCAGCAGCCCTTATCTCGGAATGTCTTTGAGAAGGTGCTGCTGAGCTGTCTTTTTGAATCATTGCAGTCCTGGGCATGTAGGGACACCAAAGAATTGTGAAGGTTTGTAGCTCAGGTTGAGGTTTAGGGTGTGGGTTTGCTCGCTGAGCTGTAGGTTTAATATCCAGACGTTTCATTACTTGGCTAGGTAACATCATCAGTGGTGACCTCCAAGTGAAGCGAAGCTGTTGTCTCCTCTTTCTATTTATATGTTTGTCCTAGATGGGGTTCCTGGGGTTTGTGGTGACGTCATTTCCTGTTAGTTTTGAGGAGTTGATTGATGGTATCTAGATCTATGTGTTTGTTTATGGCGTTGTGGTTGGAGTGCCAGGCCTCTAGGAATTCTCTGGCATGTCTTTGCTTAGCCTATCCCAGGATAGATGTATTGTCCCAGTCGAAATGATGGTTTTTTTCATCCATGTGTAGGGCTATGAGGGAGAGAGGGTCGTGTCTTTTTGTGGTTAGCTGGTATTCGTGTATCCTGGTGGCTAACTTTCTTCCTGTTTGTCCTACGTAGTGTTTGTGGCAGTCCTTGCATGGAATTTTGTAGATGACATTGGTTTTGTCCATGGGTTGTACTGGGTCTTTTAAGTTTGTTAGTTTTTGTTTGAGAGTGTTGGTGGGTTTGTGTGCTACTAGGATTCTGAGGGGTCTCAGTAATCTGGCTGTCATTTCTGAAACTTCTTTGATGTATGGTAAGGTGGTTAGGGTTTCTGGCTGTGTTAGGTCTACTTGTCATGGTTTGTTCCTGAGGAATCTGCGGATTGTATTTTTTGAGTATCCGTTCTTCTTGAATATGTTGGTGGTTTTCCAAAGTTCAGCTGTAGTGTGATGTGGCTCGTTGGAATAGTGTTCTGATACAGCTTTGTTTGTGTGTGTTGGGATCCACTCCATCCAGGAATTCCTAAAAATCATCAAAAGCACCAAAATAGAGGAAGACGAAACAATGATCTCATTCGACATAACAGCACTGTTCACCTCCATCAACATCGACCTGGCAAAGGAAACACTTACCACACTTGTAGAAGAGACCATCACACACACCCCAACCACCATCAATCACATTACCAATGCAAACATCATGAAGCTAGCGGACCTGTGCCTCACCACCCATTTCACCTTCAACAACATAGTCTACAAACAAACCAAAGGCACACCCATGGGATCTCCGCGATCAGGGTTCATAGCAAAAGTGGTAATGCAAAGACTAGAACAAACAGCCCTACCAATCATCAAACCAAATATCTGGGTCCGCTACGTAGATGACACCTTTGTCATCACAAAAGAAAACAAGATAGAAGAGACATTTAACATCATCAACAACACCCTCACAGGCATAAAGTTCACCAAGGAGGAAGAAACCGACAACAAACTCTCATTCCTGGACGTCACAGTTGAAAGAAAGGACAACGGAGAACTACAAACCTGCGTATACAGAAAACCGACAAACACTGACCAAATACTTAACTACACCAGCAACCATCCCAACACACACAAACGAAGCTGTATCAGAGCACTATTCCAACGAGCCACCACACACTGCAGCACAGATGAACTTCGGAAAACAGAGGAGAACCACCTATACAACATATTCAAGAAGAATGGATACTCAAAAAATACAGTCCGCAGATTCCTCAAGAACAAACCACGACAAGTAGACCCAACACAGCCAGAAACCCTAACCACCTTACCATACATCAAAGAAGTTTCAGAAATGACAGCCAGATTACTGAGACCCCTCAGAATCCTAGTAGCACACAAACCCACCAACACTCTCAAACAAAAACTAAAAAACTTAAAAGACCCAGTATATCCCATGGACAAAACCAATGTCATCTACAAAATTCCATGCAAGGACTGCCACAAACACTATGTAGGACAAACAGGAAGAAAGTTAGCCACCAGGATACACGAACACCAGCTAACCACAAAAAGACACGACCCTCTCTCCCTCGTAGCCCTATACACGGATGAAAAAAAACACCATTTCGACTGGGACAATACATCGATCCTGGGACAGGCGAAGCAAAGACATGCCAGAGAATTCCTAGAGGCCTGGCACTCTAACCACAACCCCATAAACAAACACATAGATCTAGATACCATATATCAACCCCTCAGAAAACGAACATCACTACAAACCCCAGGAACCCCATCCAGGACAAACATATAAATAGAAAGCAGGAGACAACAGCTTCGCTTCACTTGGAGGTCACCACTGATGATGTTACCTAGCCAGGTAATGAAACGTCTGGATATCAAACCTACAGCTCAGTGAGCAAACCTACACCCTAAATGTAGTGACACCATTTTGACCCAATGACAGCAATTTCACAGTGTTATGCAACTTTGAGGGGACCTTGCAAGTGCAGGTCTTTGCATGCATCTGCTTGTTTGTCTGGATGGTTAGAGGTTACTGTTTGAAAAACTCCTGTCAAAGCAGTCTCGATGAGTTGCTGCAGTGCGTCTTGTCGATGGCACACACTGCAGCCATGGGACATGGATGGTAATGCAAATCACTTCTTAAAGTGAGGGATGGAATGTTGATCAAGGAGAAGTTCTTGATTGTTGTGAAGCTGTATTCATCCAATCAAGTGGAGAACGAATATTCCAAAACACTCTTGTGCTTGTTGATGATGGACAGACTTTACAGAGTCAAGTGGTGAATTACTTGCTGCAAAATTCCCAGCCTTTGCCCTGCTTTTGTAGCCACTATATTTTTATGGCTGGTCCAGTTCAGTTTCTGATCAATGGTAACTCCTGGGTTGTTGATGAATATTTACCAGAGCAAAAAGGATCCAAATTGTGAAATACTGAGACTCAACTAGAATGGAGTTGGAATCAAAACTGGCCGACACTTGGAGGCTCCAGAGTTGGGCATGGATCAAGAAAAGTATCAGAAATGTTTTTCTCTTGATTCCGTCCTAATGGGCTCCTCCCAAATTGTACAGTGAAACAACTGGTAAAGACTGAGTCAAGTCCAGCTGAGATGCCTCTATGGTTGAAGAACTTAATGCTTTGAGTAATTTCAAGTGAAAACAGTCTTTGGACAAGATTGTGGAGAATTGTAACAGTCCATTTAACTTAGCAAAGGCACACATATTAAATTGATTAGATGGAACATTTTTTATGAGAGAAGGTAGGAAATGGAGAAATTCAGCTGTTTCTTGAAATATTACACTGAAGGTGGGCACATCAAAGCTAATGTACTCTTAATGTACATTAATGCTAAGTGTCATTTGTTCTTGTCTACACCAAATAACCTGAGCTTGCCAGAAAAGCTTTTTCCATCCAGTGACTTTCAACTCAATAGTTAGTTAGCATTTCCTATGCAAAGCCCATAATGCCAATGTAATATATATTCCGAGAGAATATTTACCTGTAGATTTATTCCTTAGATATAGTGTGACACTTCAGATATTAATGATCTTGCAATGCTTCATACATTGTGGTACTGTTATAAATTGGCATTTTAGAAGGCCATGTCTTCATTTTGTTTTGGTTTTGGTGTTATGCAAATATAAAAACAGGAGAAAACAATTCAACTCTTTGTGCTTGTTCTTCAATCATTTGGATCATGGCTAATCAGTACTTTAACAATATCTACCTGCCTAAACATTCCATATCCCCAAGGTTAACAAACATTTATCAGTTCTTGACATGATCAGTTGAGGTCCAGTTTCTCAGGTGGGGAGATTTTCAGTCACCGTTTCGTGAAAAAATACTTCCCAATAACACCCTGAATTACATACAGCATCCCTCAATCTTCTATACCAAGGGAAGTACAAGCCTATTGTAAGCAATTCACCTGCATTATTTAACACGCCTTTTGTTGGTGAGATTGACATTGATTACCCACCCCTTGCTGCCTTAACAAGATATTTATGAACCAGCTTCTTGAACAGCTGCCATTCATGTGATGAAGGAGCTCTCACTGTTAATTGAGGAGTCCAAGATTTTGTCCAAGTGATGTAGTAAATCACTTTGTCCAAGTGATGTATTGTCATGGCCAAATCCATAATGGTGTGTGATTTGTAAATGTTTCCATGGGGTCAGTGCACAGGTTTGGAAGGTGCTGTTAAAGAAGCCTTGATGAGTTTTTGGCATGGAGCTCATGGATTTGGGATAAAGTCATTTTCAATGAAGAGTGCAGAAAAGTGTGCCAGGAGCAGCACTAGGCATACATAAACACAAGGTGCCCAGCTGGTGAAGCTACCACACAGGACTATTTGGCATGCCAAATACATTAGCAGCAAAAGATAGACAGAACTGGGTGATTCTACAATCAGCAGGTCATGTCTAAGCCCTGCAGAACTGCCGCTTCCAGTTCTGAATGACAGTGGACAATTAAACAACTCACACGGGGTGAAGGCTCCACAAATGTCCTCATCCTTAATAGTGGGAGAACCCAGCTCATTGGTGCAAACAATGAGATTGAAGCATTTGCAAAAACCTTCCGCTGGAGGATCCAAGTGGACGATCCATCTCTCCTTCCTCCAGAGGTCCCTGGCATCACCCATGCCATTCTTCAGTCAATTCGATTCGCTCTCCATACTATCAGCGAGAGGTTCTGGATACTGGGAAATTAATGCTGTCCCAAGCAATGACTCCCATAGCCCATGAATGAAAACAAAAAATTGTAGCCTGCAATGTATCAGAATCCAAGAAATTGTGTGCAATTTGTACATGTTTGTCAAAAACCTTTGAAATATTTAGAGGCAGGCAGGTTCCACAATGATATCAATTTTCCACAAATTATGTCAATGATTCAACAATATTGAAATTGTGCATTGGTGCATAGACTACCTTGTCCAATTAGAAATCCTTTGAACTTTGTACCAGAAAGAACTCATAATTATAATTATCAAGTCATATAGCACAGAAAAGGCCATTCAGCCTATTGAGTCTGCAGCAACATACTCATGATTACAGAAAATCAAATTCTTTCTAATCTTGTAAACCTCCTTATAATCCTTGCACAATTTATTTCTTATTGGGGAAAATATAATTGAAGTGACACTGTTTGATTGCTATCAGTGAGCATGGAACAACCCTCAGAGAAAAAGCATGATTGAAGCTGCTGTCTGATAGGCTGGCAATGAGCCAATGGCAGCAAGATCAGTTGGAAATAGGGAGAAAGCTGAGAAATCTAAAAGAACAGATCTCCTCAGATCTTAATAAATTTAATGGCTGGACATAATGACCATCTATTTCCTAGCTATAGCCAAAGAGGATGAGAGACAGGTAGGCCTGCTCATTGGGTTTTGACTTGGACAGAGGTGATCTGCGGGTAAATTGGAAGGGTCTTTTTTTGTGCTGGTGAAGATAAAAGATGGAGGAGAATGGAGAGGCTATTGGGGGAAAAGGCAAGAGAGGAGATCAGAAGGGTTGGTGTGGTGATTATAAGGCTTGGGAGCAATGTCACCTTTAAAATGGAGTTGTTTTGTGTGGTCCATGTTTTCCCAGTGTGTGGTCTCTTTTCATGCAAGTGCCCATGCCTGATTATTTATCACAGACCAAAGCTTGTGATGGATCTGAAAGTGAAACAGGGCACTGGAATACCAGACAGCCTCCATGCTTGGAGAAAGAGAGTTAAGATTTTGTGTTCAATATGACTCTTTTACATGTGCACTACTTTTCAGGCCATTGCACCAATTTGCATCAACACAACTTAGCAGGAAGATGGATAGAAGGGACATTGGTTGGTTTAGGGGAGTGGTATTGGAATGGTAGTGAAGGTTACATAAAGACCGGTGAGGGTGTGTCTCCAACAGCGATAATTTTGGTGAATTAGGAAAACAGGATCACCTAAAGCACCTCTTTCCTGGATGAAGCAAACTTCAACCCCCTTTTGCTGCTAGGGTCTCTGAAGCCAAACCTGGTTAACCAGAGCTAAATTGAAGAGTGGTTAATTCCATCTCATTATAACTAAGTGACTTGCCTGCTTCCTACAAGTAGATTGATTGTCAACACAACTGTTGCCTCTGTTCAAATCTAAAGTGGGCAGGTCAGAAGCTGGTTTTAGATCCTTTAAGTTTTTACATGCCCCTCAGGCCAGAGCAACTCTTTTTGATTCCCTCCTTGAATCTTGGACAACTTCTTATCTTGGCATATCTATGATTTCTGCTGGAACAGACATTTACCTGCATTTGTTACCTTTCTACCACTCTCCCAGCAGCAGGATTCATGACAAAAAAACTTTTTCTTTTAACAATGGTGTAAGCTAAATTTTCACTCGATGCAAAATTACTTGCATAGCATTTGGAACTCCTCAGATACACAAGCTGCCCTTGTCCACAGACAAGGACAACATTCAGATTTGGGCTGATCAAAGTAAACTTCATGCTACACAAGTGTGCCAGACACTGACTGTCTCCAAGCATCACCCCATGACTTTCAACTGCATTACCCTCTCTGAATTCACCATCAACATCCTATAGGTTATCAGTGCCCAGAATTCTGATTCAGCCACATGATTATTGTGATTATAATTGCAGGGAGGAGGCTTGAAATTTGATGATAGGTAACTCAACTCTTGACTCCTTAAAGCCTGTCCACTGTCTACAAAGCATACACAATAAACCATTGTGTGCCTTCCACATATCTGGATAAATGCTGTTACAATTACATGCAAGAAGCTTGACAGTTATCCAGAGTAGAACAATTTGCTTGATTGGCACCCCATTCAACACCTCAAACCTGTACCAATGTACAGAGTAGCAGCAGTGTGGATTGTGTACAAGACGCACTGTGGCAACCTGCCAAGGATCCTTTGAGAGTATCTTCAAAACCAACAATCTCATTCACCTAGAAGAACATTGGCACAGGCACATGGCAACTCCACCCCCTGCAACTTCCTCTCCAAGTCACACAGAATACTGACTTGAAACTATATTGTTATCCTTCACTGTCATTCAGTCAAAGTCCTGGAGCTTCCTTCTAACAGCGTTGTTGGCGTACCGACACCAGGTGGACTGCAGCAGTTCAAGAAGGCAGCCCACCATCATCTTCTGAAGGGGAACTGGCAACAACAAGCAATAAATGCTGATCATTCCAGCAACATTAATTTCTCATGAATGAACAAAACAAAAAGTGTCGTGATAAGGATTGTGCTTCTTTTTTGATGTTGTCTTTACTAGGAGAATTACTAACGTAAAAGACCAACTCACAACTTTAGCTCCTTCGTGGTGATCCAGCAGGGAAGACATTTACAGCAAACTGAGTGACACTTCAACAAAATGTAGCTTTCTTCACAGAATGTACAATATGATGGGATTGACAAGAATTGGCATCTTTACAGATTCAAAATTCCCAACTTGTGCAAGGTTTGAAAGAGAGTAATGCAAACAGCCCCTTAACCTGATTAAAATTTTAAATGTTCATGTCGTTAGTGATTAAGGAGTGGGTTGTTTGATGCTCTTTAATCCTTTAGAAAGATTTATGGGAACCAGGCTTTTGGCTTGTTCTTTCTCACTGTTATGTATTGGATGTGACATTGTTGAACAAAGACTGACTTTCTGGTCCAGTAGACCAATTAAATGCATTCACGTTTGTCATTCCAACGATTATGGACCTGCAAACTAGGTCTCAGCCTCCATCATAAACTGCTGAGGGCAGTGATCCTTAGTAACATCCATCTATAAACATGGTGCTCTGGAGCCAGGGGGGTCAGAGTGACAGAATGTTTCAAATCCAACATTCAGTTTAGAAAAGTCAACTCAGGAAAATAGAGAGAGAAAAGTGTGTGTGTATTCATTAACCTGGGTTTTAACGGCACCTTGTAATGTTGTAAGACAGAGAATGCATACTAATGTACAGCACGGAAACAACCCTTCGGTCCAACTCATCCATGCCAACTAGATATCCTAACCTAATCTAGTCCCATTTGCCAGCTCTTGGCCCATATCCCTCTCAACCTTTGCTATTCATACACCCATCCAGATGCCTTTTAAATGCTATTGTATCAGCCTTCACCACTTCCTCTGGCTGCTTATTGCATATGTGCACTACCCTCTGCATGAAAATGTTGGCCCTTAGGTCCCTTTTAAATTTTTCCCCTCTGGGAAACCTGTGCTCCCTAGTTTTGGACTCCCCCACCCCAGGAAAAAGACCTTCACTATTTACCCTATCCATGCCCCTCATGATTTTATAAATCTCTGTAAGTTACCCCTCAGCCTCTGACACTCCAGGGAAAACAGCCCCAGCCTATTCAGCCTCTCCCTATAACTCAAAATCCTCCAACCCAGGCAACATCTTTGTAAATCTTTACTGAACCTGAGAGACATATTAAAGGTAAGTTAAATACTTGGCATAAGAGAAAAGAAGGATTAAAAAAATTAACAAAAGGCAGCTCAATATTAGTTTGTCTTATTACTGACCTCCAACCCCAATGGTTATACCTACTGGTTTTAAAAAAAAGCACTTTGTGATAACAAATCAACTAACAGTCCCCAGAAATTGAATTTGCATTGTCGTCCTTGTTCAACAATCTCAGTGTTGCTCCTTGTCCTAGACCCCAAACACAGCCAAACAAATGGCTATATACATTGTTTGGTTCAATGATCATGGAATTGTCTCTGAGTCAGGAAATTGTGATTCAAGTTTTACTGATAGGGTATCCACCAACCTACTGAGAGTGATCTCCAGAAAAAAACTCAAAGGATTATTTAAAGGGACTAATTATCCTTCAATGTTTTTATTAATTAGTTGTAAATATATTGTATTTGGGGAAAAAAAGATCTTTGGCAGTCAAGAATCATCCAATCACATAATCAGGGTAAGTGTGAGGTACATCAAATGTTAAGGAATGGTATATGGTTAATGGCAGGACCCTGAACAGCATTGATGTAGAGAGCGATCTTGGGTTTCAAGTCCATAGCTCCCTGAAAGTGGGCACACAAGTAGATAGAGTGGTAAAGCAGGCATTTGGCATGCTTGCCTTTAATGGTCAGGGAATTGAGTACAAGAATCAGGATGTCATGTTGCAGCTTTATAAGTCCCGATTAGGCCACAGAGTATTGTATTCAATTCTGGTCGCCCCATGACAAGAAGGATCTAGGGCTTTGGAGAGGGTGCAGAAGAGGTTTATCAGGATGCTGCCTGGATTAGAGGGTACAAGTTATAAGGAGAGGCTAGAAAATTCGCATTGTTTTCTCTGGAGTGACAGAGGCTGAGCAGAAACTTGATAGCAGTCTATAAAATTATGAGGTGCATAGAAAGGGTTGATGGTCAGAATCTTTTTCCCAGAGTTGAAGTGTCTAATACTAGGGGGCATGCATTTAAGGTGAGAGGGGCAAGTTCAAAGGAGATGTGAGGAGTAAGGTTTTAAGAAAGAGAGTGGTGGGAGTCTGAAACACGCTGCCAGGTGGAGGCAGATACGATGGGTGCTTTTAAGGGACTTTTAAATAAGCGTATGAATATGCAAGGAATGGAGAGATATGGACCAAGGACAGGCAGAAGGGATTAGTTTAATTTTGTGACATGTTCAGCACAACATCATGGGCCAAAGGGCCTATTTCTATGCTGTACTGTTCTATATACTATGTTCTATAATGAAGAGTTCATTCACAGGCCAGTAGGATGACACAAAAGTGATCAGTGACCAATGTTGGGGTGAGCATTTGGTAAATGACAGTCATGTGATCAAACCTCCTGAGGTGCATGCAGCCAAAGTTAGCAATCCTAGATGCAACTTTTCATTTCTCATGCCTTGGAGATCTTATTCATTCCTGGTGAAGGGCTTAAGCCCAAAATATCGATTCTCCTGCCCCTCGGGTGCTGCCTGACCGGCTGTGCTTTTCCAGCACCACACTCTCGACTCTGATCACCAGCATCTGCAGGCCTCACTTTCTCCTAGATCTTATTCATTGTTGCTCACTTTCACCCAGTTAAAGAAATTCTTTCTCTTAGTTAAATTTAACAGCAGCATTTTAGATCATCATTAGTTCCTCAAGTCTGATTTCAAGAAATGTAAACAAGCTGCCACGTATTTTTTCAAATCAATGATTAAGCTCAGGACATGCACTGTCAGTTTTTAAACATCCATACATGCCACACCAGTAGGAATTACTGTGGACAATCCCAGTTTCCCTGTAACAAAATAAATATGGGTTGAAGGTGCAAAAATTGATTTACAAGCACAAAACCAGAGCTGGGAGGTTGGTCTCTATCAGGAAAGGCTGAACAGGCTGTTGTTCCAGAAAAGGGAAGGCTGGAGGAGTAATCAAATGACAGTCTTTAAAATTATAAAAAGGGTTTGATGGAGTGCATATAGGAAACGTGGTTCTACTTGTGGGGAGACCAAAACTACAGGACATCAAAATCAGTAAATCCAATTGGGAATTCAGGAGAAATGTCTTTATGCAGAGAGTGGTGAGAATCTGGAAATCACTACCAAAGGTAGCTAGGGACTGAGATGTATTGATTATACAATTAGATAAACACATGATGGAGAAAGGAATTTGCAGACATGGAGAGGCGAACAGAGAGGAAAACACAAAAACACTAGCATGGAACAGTTGGAATAAATAGCCTATTTCAGTGCTGAAATTTCTGTTCAATTCTATGTGACCAGCACTGTCAAGAATAGATTAACTGGGTCTGCATTGTATTTGGTGTTTGTGATGCATACAAAATAATGGCCATGTTTACCACTAAAAAGCAGAAGTAAAATGCTCTGGTCTTGACACAAGAGGGAAAAATGAAAAGAATTGTATGCTGAATGGTTGAGATGAAAAGAGGTGAGTGTATGAAGTAGAAAAATGAGCATAAATCAGGGCCAAAGAGCCTATGTCTGTGCTAAAACACTGTAGGCAATTTATGGTTCAATTTGTGCGGGAGTCCAAATGTGGGCAACATAAGACAGTCACTAATAAATTCAATGGGGACTTTTTAAAATTTAGTCATGGAATGCAGGTGTTTCTGGCTAGACCAGCATTTATTATTAAGAGTTACCCATGCTCCTGTGGGTCTGGAGTCATGTGTAGGCCAGACCAGGTAAGGATGACAGTTTCCTTCCCTCAAGGACATTAGTGAACCAGATGAGTTTTTCCAACAATTGGCAATGGATCCATGGTCATCATTAGACTCTTAATTCCAGATTTTCTTTTTAAATTGAGTTCCAATTCCACCATCTGCTGTGGTAGGATTTGAACCTAGGACCCCAGTATGTTACCTGAGTCTCTAGATTAACAGTCCAGCAATAATGCCAGTAGGCCATCACCTCTCCCAGAGACTTCAGGAAAAACTTCTTTACCCAGAGAGATGATGAAATATACCAACATAAAGAGTGATTGAGGTGAATAGTTTAAATTCATTTAAGGGGAAGCTAAATGTACAAATGAGAGGGGGCAAGAATTATAGAATTAGAATCATAGAATTCCTACAGTGTGGAAAGAGGCAATTCAGCCCATCGAGTGTACACCGACCCTCCAAAGAGCATCTGATACAGACCCACCCCCTCCTCATAACCCTAGATTTACCATGGCCTGTCCACCTAACTGGCACATTTTTGGTCAGGAACATGTTGAGATGAAGATGAAGAGGAGGAGGAGATCCATGTAGAGTATAGACCAGTTGGGACCACCTGCACCCAGTGTAACAGAGCCTGCAGTATAGCTGTATTGGTCTGCGCAGCCCCTATGGACTCACGCCTAGAGTGAAAGAGAATCTTCCTTGTGTGTGATGATGATGGCGATAGACCAGTTGGTCTGGATGACCTGTTTCTACTCCATAAATTATGTGTAAACAAGAAATAATTTCCTTGAAGCATCACAGATATTTTCTCAGGATAGTTTAACCAGTGGCAACACAACTTTAAGTTATTGCTTTTGAAATTTTCCTAAAACATGCACTTACACTCATCCCAATTTGAGCTGCATTTCATGTTCCTAAATCTCTGCCATTCCCTATCTTAGATCCCAACACAGCCAAAAGCAGCCCTGAGCTTATGAGAAGCCAAAAAGCAGTTCAGTTCAATCACTATTATCATGGCTTTGAGGCAAAAAGTTGTGGTTCAAGTTATGGGTTGGACATGAGAAAACCATAGAGAATTGCAGCACCGAAAGAATCTGTTTGCCCCATTGTGCTTGGTCTGGATCTTTGGAAGATTGATTCAATTAATCCCACACCATCCTGCTCTTTCCCCACAGACATGCAATTTTTTTTTCGATCAAATCTTTATCCAAGTTTGCTAAATTGAACTTCCTTTCACTAGGCCTTTTCAGTCAATGGATTCCAGACCTTAAAACATCTTGTGCTTAAAAAATCTGCAAGATTTATTTTGCAAATTATCTTAAATTTGTACCCCTCGATTCCTGACCCTCCAAAAAAAACTTCTCATAATCTTGAACACATCTATCCATTAAATCTTCTCTGCTCAAAAATTAACATCTGCAGCCTCTCTTGTCTCTTCACATAACTGAAGTCTTTTAACCCTGATCCCATTCTAATAAATCTCTACTACTGCCTCTCAAAGGCTTTGACATTTTCTCTAAGGTGTGGCAACCAGAATTAGACAAAATATTATATATTAGACAAAATGCCTGCAGATCCAGCAGTCGTAAACAGCAATGTTTGAATGACCAGATAACCTGTTTGAGGATGGTCGTTAAAATTTAAATATTGGCCTAGGCTTCAGAGAGAACTCCACTGCTTTTCTTTGTAATAGTCCGGTTTGATCTTCAGGGCTTCAGTTTACTGTCCCATCTGAAAGAAAGTGCCTCAGCTAAAGCAGCAGTCTTTCAGTGCTGCACTGGGCGTGTCAGTCTGGGATCTTGTGCTCAGGTTTCTAAGGGGAATTTGAAGCCATAACCTATTGATTCACCAGTGAGATTGTTACACTTTGAGCTATGTGACAATGTGGTGCTTTTAGTCATTAAACTATGCAAATTGAAGTTTGATATTCCAAACAAATCACACAACCAAATATGTTGAAAATGAAGCAATGCATTCAAATTAGTTGGTTTTTGTTTGTGCATGGGGATATTGAATTTTTTAGTAGATATAGTAGCATTAAAATTTTGGCAAACTGGGTCACAATGACCAAGTTCCTCAGGGAAAGAAAGGCTTTGTATTCAATCAAATATCCTTTTGTTTTGTTGCCTATTTGCTTGCTTGATAAGAGAGCTCATGAATCACCACATTCTAATCACACTCTCCTGATTGCATCATGCTCTGAAGGAATAACTTTAATGTTTGCAAAAAGGAAGATGAGTATTTTGTAATTTCACTGTCCAGACAGGTGAACTTTCAAGGAAACTTTGGTTAATTTTCTGGTGTGTACATTGTGACCTTGAATCTTGTAATTACTTGCAAAGAACACGCCTGTACTGTCGGTGGATGATCTACACCCACTCAATAGCACTCATTTGGATTGGTAGTTGGGGACCATTTTGGTGAAAGTTCATTATCTTAAAGGTGACACAATGTAGAGGGCTCTTTACAGTTTGAAACTTGGTTGCAGAAAAAGTTGAGCCAAATTCTATAGTGGTGATGACAATGAAATGATCAAAATTCACTCCCACATACATACAGACAAACATGGAAATTCAGAACTTGCTTCCTGTAGTTTTATGCATCTCTACAGGACACACTGCTGAGGTACACCCAAACCTGCTGTCAATCAGAAATCACTAAAATTATTAACCTTTCTGTTAGTCTTTCTACAAAAATGCTAAGGAAAGCTACATCAAGTTGAATGAGGTGTAACTGCATTTTTGTTGATACATTAACTTTATAATGACAATTGAACAGCCTCACTGGCCTTGAAAGAGTAACTTTATATGGTGCAATATTAAACAACTGCTTTAGGATGAATATCAAGATCATAGAAAGATCTCATCATTAATAATGTTCTAGGGATCTCTCCTCGGTGTTCTTTCTATGACGCTGATATTCTTCCTAAAGTATGGTGCTCAGAAATGGTCACAACATACCTGATAGGTTTTCTTACCTTAGAGTCATAGAGATGTTAGCATGGAAACAGACTCTTTGGTCCAACTTGTCCGTGCCGACCAGACATCCTAACTTCTCGTGAGCTTTGTTTTTAAGCCAGAACTAAGATTATTGCAGTTGCATGGATAGACTGGAAAAGTTAGGTTGTTCTCCTTAAACCAGAGAAGGAGGTTCAAATCATGAAAGATTTTGCCACTTGCTGAAGGATTGATAATTAAAGGGAAAAAATTTGAAATGGTTGGCAAATGATCTAGAAGTGACCCATTGAAAAAACTTTTCTAAAACAACAAATGGCCTAACCAGTGATTTGTAATTGTTTTCATATATTTGTACTCTAAATCACTTTTATCTTAGTCCACTGAAATTGTACAGGAAGTGTAGAATTTCCCCTTTCAGTCATGTCAGGGACTCACAGAATAACTTATGCTTTAGAATTTTGAACAAAATGAGATGTATTAAAGTATTATTTTTAATAATTAAATTATTAAAGTGATAAAGTAAGTTCCTTCTTAAATTTAATCAGAATAAATAAAAACGACCTCTATCACCAGTAAAATATTTTTGTGAAGGGTATATCGGGACATGAGCTGAGACTGGGTTAAAGGGGCTGAATCGTACCAAACAACAGCTTTGTATCAATGCTGGCAGGTTTCTTGGAAGGTTTCTCTCCATCAGCCATAGTGAGATTTCTCACACTCTACTCTGCAACTCACTTAATTAGCTGCAAACTAATGTCACCTTGTCTTTCCCTCTCACCACTAACCACTGCTGGGACGTCAGCATCAGCACCATTTTTAAAATGTAGTTATGCAGCAGGTCAAGGGCCATCAGTCTTCAGCGTCCTTGAATGGTTCCTGTGAATTGCCCTGGAGATAGTGGACAGAGGCAAGTTATTTCCATGCTTTCCTGACAGGGACCTGGCAGTTCTGATGGCTGATGCAGTGAAGCATTGTCCTCTCTTCTTTGAGACCATAACATCAGACCCTGTCAATCTGGGGTCTTCTCCACCTCCTGATGCTGCCTGGCTTGCTGTGTTCTTCCAGCCTCCTGCTTGTCTATCTTGGATTCCAGCATCAGCAGATTTTATTTTTGTCTCTAACCAGGGTCATGGTCTGGAGAAATGGCCATCAGTGCCACAATGACCTTTTGTGCTGTCCTCTCTCTGCTGCCTCCTGCTCACTCAAAACCTGTTACCTCCAGTGGAAGGAGGCATTGTATTGCAAATATGCTGGCCATCATGACATGGTGTTCTGACCTTCACCTCAGGGCAGAATATAGAGCCATTGCTCCTCTCACCTGTATGGCATTGCATGGAAGATGAGCTTCCTATGTCACAAGAGTACCTTACGGCTGGAAGCTCTGCAATCGGGGGCAGCTCCAGATATGGGAGGCAACAAACTAATGGTATTATTGCTGGACTGGTAATCTAGAGACTCAGTTAATGTTGTGGTGACCCAGGTTCGAATCCCACCATGGTAGATGGTGGAATTTAAATTAGATTTTTTTAAAAAGTTTGGAATTAGGAGTCTAATGATGACCATAAAACAATTGTCTGAAAAACCCTTCAGGTTCAGTAATGTCCTTGAGGGAAGGAAACTGTTGTCCTTACCTGAGTCTGCCCTACATGTGACTCCAGACACCCTGCAGTGTGCTGACTCTTAACTGCTCTCTGGGCTATTAGGGATAGGCAATAAATGCTGTTGTAACCAGCAATGCCCTCATATCATGAATAATTTTAATATAACCAGCTGGAGATTGATGCTGGTCCTGAGTTTGCATCTTCATCTAGTTGTGAAGCAGACCTTAGTGCAGTAGCAACACAGATGACCACAGCTTCTGTGCCTGGATCCATTGACAATAGTTCTAGTGATCAGATGTGGATAATATCAAAATAAAATAGCTTCTCAGGAAAACAATAATGAAGCAGTCACAGCACACTCGAATACCATTTGAATAATGTTCTCCAAAACAATGGAAAGTGCAGGAGCCCAACAAGGAGATCAGTGGGCTTCCTCTACATTGACATTACTCATCGTTACACTGATTTAGATGTCTGTTGTTCAAGCTTTTTGATGCTCATACCATAGGATTTTTGCATGTGGCAGCAATAATGATCTCCCCACAAACCCCTGTAGTATCCACAAAAGACCGATTAAAGACAGCATGTTGACCCCCCCCCTCAACCTTGACTGTTCACTGCTGATAACCATGGCAAGCTGCTTGGTTTTGTGTCTGTACTAAACAGCAAGGTAACATAGAAGTACTGTGAGGCCTTAAGCTCAGGCCAACTATACAAAGCACAAAAAGGCAAGGCAGAGGTGCTGTGAATGGCATTAGGCGCAAAGTGAGTAAGTGCTAAGAGAGCATGCGAAGAGTCCTGAGATGCAGCCTGCTTCGATCCATGAGATAGGTGTCTGTCCCTATGCATAAAGTGACCTTGCAGCAGTATTACAACTATAGATGCTGATGCAATCCAAAGTGCAGTGTGGACCCGTAGAATTGTAAGTGAGGTAGATATGCCACTCGGTTGTGGTGAGGCTGGTTAGGTGCCATTGTGCACAGGGGGAATGCCATGCATTGTGCCCTGAGATTTTGGGAACTTCTGACTAAGATCAGAGACTGAAGGAACAAGCAATGAGCTGGAGCGATCTGACTTTCACATTGGGAATTTTTACTATCTAGTTTCTATCCTGTGTCTCGGACAATAGGAACTGGTAATAATGACGCAGTAATGCATGCACAAAGGCTTCTTGCTGCTCACTAGCGAGATTCTCATCTTGCCATTCAAAACTTGGTGGCCGAATGGGATTTTTCTTCTCTACATTTGAGAATCTCATTTTTCCAATCTTTCCATACTTTCCCAACAGACTCACTGATGTTCGCGTTGTTAAGGTACTGGGTAGATTCCAGTAATAATGTTGAGATACAGACCAGCAATGATTTAACTCAGTGACAGAAGAGACATAAAGAGTTGAATGACAGAATAGTGATATTGCTGAAGGATAACTATTTCATAATATTTAATAATAATAAATATTTAGTAAGTACTTAATAATTAAATAATTAATTTCATTAATTGAAATAATGACTATAGGATTCTCTACATTCACCTGAGAGAACAGGGGGGGACATTGGATTAATTTCCGAAAAGATGTATCATCCAAGAAGTTGTGACTGTAACATAATTAACTTGAGATCTTTGATAATATAGTGAAGAACTTGAGTATTACTGCAACAAAGGCACATTTTGTTGAAGCTTTTCACCTTGCACTTATTAGGACAGTTTGCAAGAAATATCAAAGTAAAGGGAAACAGTGTTTATACTACATGATAGGAGAGTGTTGAAGATGGGGAATTTCAAGCCTAGGGGCACATTTTAAGGTGAGAAGAGAGAGATTTAAAAGAAGATAAGCAAAGTTTTTACACAGAAGGAAGTTCGAGTGTGAAAAGACCTTCCTGAGGAAGAGGCGGATGCAGGTACAATTAGAATATTTAAAAGACATTTAGATGGATACATGAATAGGAAAAGTTTGGAGGATGTGGGCCAGGAGCAGGCAGGAGGGCCTAGTTTAGTTTAGGATTATGTACGGCATGGACTGGTTGGACTGAAGAGTCTGTGCTGTATGACTGTATGAACTCTCATTGTTCAAGACATTGTCCTGAGAAATGAACCAAAGAATGGTATTCTCTATTTTGTTAAATTGAACCATGTGCAGTGTGTGCACAGACCTTTCTGCCTGGAAAGAATAGGGCCCCTGTGAATTGATCTATTCAGTATCTGCATGTTGATCACTCTCTGAACCTGACTGATAATCATAAACTGATTGTTAGTATAATTCTTTGCCCAGTGAGGATTATTTAGCAAATGTTGTCTGATGGTGAAAACACATTTATGTTGGAGACTGTGTTCTAAGTTTTGTAATCACATGCTAATCATGTACAATCAGTATATTGCCTCTTACAAACAGCTAAAAGGATAATGCTGTTTGATACAATCCACCAGCCTTCAGGATGTACGACTTGCAAACCTGGCATCGCAGCAATACTGAAATTTATATGCCACATATTGATTTGTGCACTAGACCAAATGACTTTTTGCTACACAGCCAAAAAGACAAAGCCGAATGAATAATAAGAATAACCAATTTATCTGTAATTGTCTGACAAAGCTATTGCATAATTCTAAAACCTGTGCTTTTGATGAGCTGTATAAATAGAGCGTAAAGACAGTGCTTTTTAAAAAATTTGCAGTATTTTTATTTATGGACTGAAATTGAAAATGAACTGTTTTAAAAACAAAGGATTGCTGAAGGAGCGTGGCATGTTTTTGAAAGCAAATATATTCACACTCATTGTAGGTATTGTTTACCCTGCTGCTGGATCCAGCAGTAACAGGAGAATGTGCAGAGGAGCTGGAACCATGCGTGTGTACAAATGGAGATTTCGGTAACAAGCAGCTAATGGATCTGTGGACTAGTGACTAATGTCAAAGGCCTTCTGTGAGCCAATAATTATGTGGTTGGTTGCTAGGTAGCTAATTGGCTTGGGACTATGAACAAGGTAGAGATAAACCACCAAGTCTACACCTACCCAGAAACTGTCTCTGTTTGCTGTATTAGAAGCCATTTAAAGCCTGATGAAAATTAGTTTATTTTTTTCCTTCAGGTGTGACTTTTAATTAACAAGTCAAGGATCTTTTATTAGTGTGAACTCGAGATGACTCTGGGGATAGCGGGTCTTCATTTTCAGTGCACAGTGAGGTATAACAAGAGGCATGGAGTACAAAACCCAGAAAGTTTTTCTAAATCTATGTGAAACAATCCTAGTATAACTGTTTACAATTCTGCACACCCAAAGGATGTGAGGGAGAGGGTTAAACCAGTGGTGTGTATATAGATCCCAGATACGGGATCTTTCCCAGTCCCTTGTTGCTAACTTATATCAATGCCCCCTAATTCTGGACACCCCCATGAGTGAAAATATCTCAACACAGCCTCTTCGTTGATTAACAGACCGCAATCATGTCATCGCTTGGCTGTCTCTTTTCGAGAGAAAAATGGTCCAACTTGCTCAGAACAGATTAGAACAGATTTCAAATGGAATAACTTGAAACAAAAGGAACAGTGTGTTTTTTTTTAAAAAGCTTGTTTAATACACACAAAAGGAAATTCATTTGTCCGGAAAGACTGTTGATAAGTCTTAAGCCTCCACGGTCTGAAATGCTAAAGGAATTTAATTACACAGCGCATTCCTGTAATGTCACAGCGGGTATTTGCAACATGACTTGTTGCTTATTACTTTAACTTTGTTGCGGTAAGAATTCCTGTCAAGATTCTTGTGGGATTTAAAGTAATACAGATTAAGCCCTTCATTAAGCCTGTGTTAATTAGTGCTTCACTTCACTGTTAACTGGTACAAGGTATTAATCTGTTCAATTGGTAACAGGACAGTGAGCAATGGCCAGTGCGTGCTCATGGGGCATCGACAAGTTCGGTATACTTAGCACCCTTCTCCCTGTATACCTGCATACCCGACTTCAACGTTTAAATCTGAAGGGAAATAAAATTCTTCCATTTGTGCAGTAAGTCTTTTCAAAGATGTTCTGCACCAATAATAGAACATGGATAGATTGAGTAATCTCACATTTTATCTGCTTCATCTCTAGTGTTAGCTCCTGTTATAGGCTGGCCTGGTCTGTTTAAAGTATTTATTCAGAAACCAAACAGGAAGGTACAACAAAAATAATTTAAAAGGCAGGGATAGGATTTCCTGACATATGGTACTTGTACGTTTATTAATAAAGAATAGCAGTTATTTGAAGGAATTCCTTGCTCACCCACTCTCTGTACTTTTGCTCTCAGTGTAGAAGGACACTTTTTTAAAAAAAATTATTTTACCAAGTCATTTTCTTCTCTTAACTTTTCTGTTATTTATAACTATTTTAACTGGACAAGGTACAAAACATAATTGCAAGAATGATGCCGGAAGTTTAGAGTATGCAACTTTAAAGTTAAAGAATGAAAGGCTGGGGTATTTTCCTCCACAAAAGAGGAGGAAGAGGGGTGACCTGATCAAAGTATTGAAGAGGGGTGACCTGATCAAAGTATTGAAGATTGTAAAGAGCTTGTATCCAGTAGACATGAAGAAGAAATTTCCACCTGAGAGAAATCCAAAACTAGAGGACATCAAAATAAGACAGTCACTAATAAATCTGGTAGGCAATTTTGGGAATTGATCACAGATTTGGGAATTGCCCATAAATTTGGCGATTTCACCCGCAGATTGGTGAAAATGTGGAGAACATGATAACAGGGAGTAACTGAAGTGACGAGCATCGATGCAGTTAAGGGGAGGCTGGATAAACATAGCAAAGGAGGTCACAGTCTAGATAAGTTCAAAACCCTTACCAGCAGTATGATCTTCCATTTAAAATTCACAAAGATATCCCAGTTGTTTTTTTTTTATTCATTCATCCCCATGATATTGAAAGAAAAGATATACACAGCTTCCATCTGTTCAGTTAACTAGTAAATGTTTTAATTGAGTACTGAGGGAATGCTGTTGAATATTCTCTGAAGTAGAAGCATCAAAACAGACAATGTAAAACTCAGAAGATCATTTTCGTTCATTGTGTTTGCACTGACTTTAAAAGGCCCTAATCCCACTTTCTAGTTTTTGGTCTGCAGGTATGTAGGTTAGGGCAGTTAAAGTGTATTTTCAAGTATTTTACGAATGCATTGAAAGTTTTTTCCTTTCAATGAGTTTCAGAATCCCACCCTCTGGATGAAAATATTTCTCCTCAACTCATCTCTAATCAGTCTGCCGAATATTCCAAATCTGTGCCCCCGATTGTTGTCTTTTCTGCTAATGGTCCTTCCGAATCCACTCTAAGCCCCACATTATTTTATACACCTCAAATAAATCTCTCTTCAGCCTCCTCTGTTCCAAATCAAAACAACCACCGTCTTTTTTTAGTATTCCTTATAGATTGCCTTCTTTATTCTTGGCAGCATCCTCATGAGAAGTCAACTAGAGACACCAACATGACCTCTCAGATGGATGTGAAGTTCCAATGACATTGTCTGAAAAAGAGTTAGTGAGGTTCTCTGCAGGGTCTTCAGCGATTACTTGTCTTTCTAATAAATGCAGATGCTCTGGTTAATCGTTTGCTTCTATGATAGCAATGTCTCCAGCCGTCTGGATCTTAAGCTGTCCCTAAACATCTCCTGTCCACGCTCGTCCCTCCTCTCAGGCAATCCTTTCTGACCAAGATTTTGGCCCAAGTATCAATTTCCTTTAATACTCCTGTGAAAAGATTTGGGATATTTCAGTATTGGAATATAATACAAAGAAAATTGAAGTTATGCACTTTGGTAGGAAGTTCAGGTGTCCAAAGTATTTCTTAGGTGATTAGATGTTGGAAAAGGTAAATATGCAAAGGGACTTGCGTATCACAGTCAATAAATCACTGAAGGCTAACATTCAGAAAGCTATTGAGAAGGCTTTTGGAATGTTAGCTATCATCAAAAGTGGACCTGAGTACAGTAGTAGTGAAATCTTGCTTCATTTGTACAGAAACTTCCTTAGACCTGGAGTATCTTGTACAGTTTTGGTCTCCTTTTCACAGGAAATATATTATTATCATAGAAGACAAGGGTTTATATTCTCTACAGTTTCAAAGAATGAAAGATGAACCCCATGAAACTTACAAAATACTTAAAAGACTAGACAGGGTAGATGCAGATACAGTATTTCCCCCTGATTGGGATGTCTAAGACCAAGTGATGTAAGGAGGATGTCATTAACAACTGAGTGCAGGAGATTTTATTTTAACTCAGAGGGTCATGAATCTTTGGAATTCTATACTCCCAGAGTGCCGAGGAAATTCAATCTTTGAGTATACTTAAAGTAGGTTATACATTTTTGATTATCAAAGGATATGGGGATAGTGTGGGTAAAAGATATTAAAATATTCACTCAGCTATGATTGTATTAAATGACAGAACCAACTTAATGGGCTGAATGGCCTCCTATTCCTATGTGAAAGTAAGGATTGCAGATGCTGGAGATTAGAGTCGAGAGTGTGGTGCTGGAAAAGCACAGCAGGTCAGGTAGCATCTGAGGAACAGGAGAGTTAACGTTTCAGGCAAAAGCCGTTCATCAGGAATGAGGTCATTCCTGATGAAGGGTTTTTGCCCGAAACATCGATTCTCCTGCTCTTTGGACGCTGCCTGACCTGCTGTGCTTTTCCAGCACCACACTCTTGACTCCTATTCCTATGTCCCTATATAATCAACATCTAGAAGTGCATATTGTTGGGTTATAAAGTTTCAGCATGAACCTGAGGAAGCAATGAGTGTTCTTTGTTTGGATTTCCCTGATCCTTTCCCTTAGTAGAGGATAAGGCTAAACATTGATTGTAAGTGGATTTCAGGCACTGCTAGCTGCTGCCCACACCTTGCACTCCTTCAGTGTTGCTGTGGTGTACCTGGCTGTGACTCTCAGCATTACTCCAGATGATTGTGGCCTCCCTCAGACAGCAGCAGGTCAAATTAGAGCACATCTAGAGTGAGACTTTAGCTGAACAAAGTAAAAGGTCTCTACCAATAGGACTTGTCATCATGATCACACCCAGGCACCAATCACAAATTAGATTCTGGCTGAAATGTGGCTCTCATCCCTGTAGCTTCTTTTGGAAGATAATTATTTGCCATCAAACCCTAAACTGTTCTCCCCAAATCATGCTGTATAAGGAATCTTGCTGTGTGAAAATGTTACATTACAACAGTGATTAGACTTCAAAGTACTTCATAGAATCATTAAGTCCCTACAGTATGGAAACAGGCCATTCAGCCCAACAAGTCCACACCAACCCTCTGAAGAGTATCCCACCCAGACCCATTTCTCTACCCTATTCCCTGACATTTTAATTGACTGTAAAATGCCTTGGGACCCCCTGAGATCATTAAAGGCCCCGACCATACAAAGCAAATATTATCTTTCTCTAGACCATTTCAGACCAGCTGAATAAACTCTGAGGTGCTGTTGAGGATATTTCTTTATTGGGTTCTCTGTAAGAGTTAGATTGGTTGTGAGGATACAGAATTTCAATCATCAGAAGTTCAAGATGGGCTTAGGAACACATGCAGAAAGTATTTCGATATTCATAACGTATCTATTCACTTCATCAGAGTGTTCCAGCCACTGTCTACAATTTAAGTCTCACGAGTAAGATCAAATGCTGACTGACAAAAACACCAACTTGTGTTGGCAGGCAGATGGTTGTGGTTGTTGAAGGTTAGTCATCTCAGCTCCAGGACATCTCTGCAGGAGTTCCTCAGGATAATGTCCTTGACCCAACCATCTTCAGCTACTTTATCCTTCCATCCATCGGAACGTGAGGAGTTGGGATATTTACTATTGATTGCATAATGTTCAGCCCCACTCACAATTCCTCAGGCACAGAAACAGTATGTGACCAAATGCTAGAAGACCTGGACAACATCCAATCAGTGGCAATAAGTAGCTAGTAGTATTTGTGCCATCTCCAAAAAGAGTAAATTAAACCATCGCCCTTGGCGTTCAATGACATTATCATCACTAAATCACCCATTGTTATCAACTATAGACCAGAGACTGAACTGGACAATCCATATAAATGCCATGACTACAAGAGCAGGTCAGAGGCTGGGAATTCTGCAACAAGTAACTCACTTGCTGATCCTCAAAACCTACAACCATCTAAAAGGCACACATCATGAATGTGATAGAATACCCTCCATCTTCCTGGATGAGTGTAGTTCCGGCAATACACAGGAAGCTTGAAACCTTCTAAAACACAGCATTTGCTTGATTGACACCGCATCTAACACCTTCAATATTCACTTCCTCCCCAATGCCACAGCTTAGACAGCACCTTTCAAATCCATGACTACCAGCCTGGAGAAGGGCAAGGGCAACAGATACATGGGAACACCACCACTTTACAAGTTCCCCACCAAGCCACTCACCATCCTGAGTTGGAACTGTATCACGATCTTTCAGTGTCATTGGCTCAAAATCCTGGAACTCCTTCCCTAACACCAATGTCAGATGAGATGTTCATCTGAGACTGTGTTTGAATTTTTTGGACGGATGGGAAAAATTCAATGGTAGTATTTTGAAGAAGAGCAAGGAAGTTACATCCGGTGTTGTGTCCTTAAACAGCTGTGAGCTAAAATCAGATTGGATCATTGCGATAAAGTTGTATAAAATATATACCATCATCAGCTGGGAATTTGGATTTTCAAAATACACTTAGTTTGTGAATGTAACATTATGTTTTAAAGCAGTCACAACATCATTTTTAAAAGAGATTTAAATGCATTCATTTCCAAGAAAGCAATTGGCTTAGTGAGGTCCCAGTCAGATAGTTTGGTATTAATTGATGAAGTGTTTATGCTACTCAGTTTAGGACATGTAGAAAAGAAACAAATGATCTGAGGAGTTTTGTTTGAGTTCAGGACTGAAGAACAATGTTTTCAATTCAGAATAATGGCTTCATCCTAGAGGACAATCCGTCTTAGTTATGTAGAATTTCCAGAGTGGGAGAGATTAATTTTCAGAATCTCCAGAATCTCCAGTTGAAAATTTGCTAAATTTTCAAGCTATAAGAGCTAGTGTCATCTTCTGTAAGTTGGGCTAAACTGGGAGAGAATGGTTTATATAAAATCATATATAATCTATCAATAATATCCAAGTGTGTTTATTCTTGTGATTTTTGAGAAATTGCCATCCAATTCTCAGGTATGTTTTCACACCTTCTGTTGGAATGTCACATTTAAAGATGACAGTAGTCACTTTACATGTCTGAAGACAGCTAAGAACTAAGACTATTTTTTGTTCCAAGTGGAGGATCAATAATATTGAGCTCCATTCACTGAAATATACAAACACAAAGGCCACTCAGCCCTTCCGGATTGTTCCTCATTCATTGATTTTAATGTTGATCCATACCCATACTCCATCCCTGATCTGCTTTGGCTCCATATTCTTATTAAGAAAGATGTATCTGCCTCAGCTTCAAAACAATTCATTAAACTAGCATCAATCGCACGTTGTGGGCATGAACTCCAGACTTCAAGTACAGTTTTGTGAAGAAATGTTTCCTAAATTTACACTCCTGAAGAAGATGAGAAGTGTTGGAGAGCAATAAAAAACAGAAGTAAAACTCTGAATATATCTTAAAACAACTGTGTGTTGTGAGGTACAAAGCTGTGCATTTATTAGTGGTTTTACAGAAATCTAATGCATAATAAAAGATTTTTGGACAAGTTGGCATTGGTGAAATGACCTAACAATCCCGATGAAGTTGGCAAAGTACATTTATAGCCAATTGAAAATCTGAGTAAAAAAATTAAACATGGCTCAGAACAAACCCAATCTTCTGACTGCCTCGATAAATGGATTATAATCATGGGACTGGTCAGGGCATTAACTACCACGAGATTTGGAGACTAAATCAAAGAGGTTTTTGTCTTCTCACATGCTTATCCTGTGAATGCCAGTTCTTAAATAAGATCAAGCATTAGTATAAGGGAAAGAAAGTCTGATTATTTCAGATAAGAAGGCATGAGGCACGGAGTTGATAAAATGAATCAGATCTAGGTGTTGGCATTCCAAGCCTTTCCCTGTTTGGTGGAAAAAAATGAAGAAGGAAGCCATCAGCTTCCCCTCTGATTTCATTCCTCAGCACCGGAGAGAAACAGGAAAAGTGACCTGCAGCATGGACACCATCCAAATGGAAAGTAGGTATCCGTGACAACGGAAGAACCAGTTCCTTTGTCTGCTCATGTACCTCATTCAACATTTGCTCACTCATCAGCAATTTAGTGCCCTCTCAGAAAGAATTAGAATTCCTCGATAAGTGTTTCTGTAGCTATCTACTGACAGACAGAGAAAAATGGGACTTTTATTCAAAATATAATTAAAGTCATTGTTTGTTGGCAGTTTATAAATCTGAAAGTAGTTGCATAGAGACGCCATCATTCCCCACCATCCTTCTCAATATATTGGTCTTGATCTCCTAATCTAACTCAGGTACATTAAGGCTATGTGTCCAGTTGATGGGGGGGGGGGGGGGGGGTACAGCATTGAGTGACTTAATTATTCCCAAGATTAAAAATATTTGGCTCGATCACAGTTTAATGTTGTGGTATTAGCTTGCTGTTTTTCAAAGGATTAGCTTCTCCAGTGGAATTATAAGATGGCTAAACATTCCCTCAGCAGAGTTTTCATATGCAGGCATTTAAAACAAAATACCTGCTTCAAGTTGAGGGGAAATCCAAAATTTTGAGCCTTTTGTTCTTGGATTAAAAGATCAAACCCAGATTTGCTTTTTAAGGGGCAATATGTGTGGACAGATCTAGTAAAATGCAACCAGTCCCTTTAGCACATGCCGAGTACCTAATGGACCCAGAGCCTATTACTGCGTGTGTGTATTTTTTTTTAAATGAGTGTGAGTATAGAGTTGAGTGGGCTGTCTATCAGCAGCGCAGACACAGCATAAGGCAAGAACCAAGGGAATGGTTTGTGTGGAGTTGTTGCTCACTGGAAGTGCACACGAAATAGGAGCAGTCTGTAACTTCAAAAAGGCCTTCAACAGGTATTGCTGCATTCATAAATGTTTTTCAAAGTGAGCTGTGTTTATTTATGTACAAGACTTTATGAAATGTGAGCTTAAGCCTAAAGCTTAAAGTACTCAACTTGTCTACTGCCTAACCTTTATCTCTGGAGTTCAGTCACTCTGTATGCTTTGAAAATTGTTCGAAGGGCTATATTTACTAGCTGAGAAGTAATTTTATTTTTCTGTCCTGCTAGATGTGAGTTTTAAGAGAGAGAGAGCACACTCAAGAACAGTGGCATTGACTAAGCACAAATACTGTAAAAGGTTATGTTCACAATTGTTTTGCTAAAACTTCTTGAATAGTTTTGCAATCATTGAGGTTCTTTCTGTTGCGCATAAAATCTGAATACCCTTCAAATAAGAATCAAACTAAGATAGAACTTACGGCTGACCAGTCTGTAACGTGTTTAGAATTGATAGCATTTCAGCAGGACACCCTGAGGTCTGTGCTTGAAGAACTGTTAGGATTAATAATTTGATTTAATTAGCTCAAGCTTTTCAGCTTGTTCATGAGATAAAGAGAGACAACAGTCACTTCGTAAAGTATTGAAGATGAGTTTTAACGATTTTGTTTCTCTTTATACATAATGCTTAGTTAAAAAGGGAAATCTAAGCAATACTGTACCAATTAATGCTAAAATTAATGGGTACATGTGATGTAAAAATGCTAATTTGATATTTATTTCAGTTATTTCTAATCAACAGAATGCCATTTATGATAATGTGGATATAAAGTTCCAACTGTACAATCGCATACAAATAACCTTTACGATAAGACCCCAATGAAATAACAATGAGAATGTATAAGTTTGTTAAACCACTCACTTCAGCTGGGTCAGGTTTTTTATGAAGATCATTGCAAAGTGGACCAAGAGCAATCTCAGTTTCATTGATCCTTTCAAGGCGACATAAAAATGTTGGGACTTAAAATTGGATCATAAATTAACTTTTATCTTTTCTTCTGCTTTTAAAGGTATAGTTAATACTATTAACTGGTATCCTTTTGAATTGTGAAAGCTGATTAATGCAGATTTTAAATAGTGTAAAATGCAACCAAGAAATTGCTGGAAAAGCTCAGCATGTCTGGCAGTTTCTGTGGAGATAAATCAGGGTTAAAATTTTGGTCCTGTGGCCCTTCCTCAGGACTGAAATAGATTTGGATGTTATGTAAAATTGATCAACTGAAATGCAATAGAAAAATATATCTTCACTCAATCCCTGCAAACCCCTGATAATGCAGCAATATTGTACTTTGAGATTCAATTCACAATCTGTGTTATAGTAGTATCACTACCTGCAAGTTGGAGAGTAGAAATATCAACATGGCTGTTTGATGTTAGCTATAATCTATGGTAACAATTTTCATAACCTAGAAGAGCAAGAGAAAATAGTCAAATGTAATTAGAACAGGCCAGTTCTCCCTGGTTCCTGGCCATTGCTTACCCAGCAAACAACATGACTAAAAAAAATTGATCTCTTCAGAATCTCATTGCTGATTGTGGAATCTAGCTGTGTGCAAATTTGCAGCTGTGGTTTCTATTTTACAATACTTCAGAAGCTACTTTATTAACTGTAAAACATTTCAGCCACCCTGAGATCATGAAAAATGCTACAGAAATACAACTTATTTCTTTCAACTGGGATGTCAGTGCTCACTGTCATGACCCCACTTGTTCAGTGATCACTGGTACTGGGTCATGATCACTTCATATGAATGCTTGGACTATTATACACAGGTCTGGCTCCAATGCTATTAAAGCCATAGGGAGGCACAGAAGAAGTAAAAAAAAAGATTGGCAGTATCCATCAAGAAAGACTGGAACAGGCAGTAACTGGTTTCTTGAGAAAAGTTAAGATTGATGAGTGACCTCAATTCAGAGCTGAAAATGTGTTGCTGGAAAAGCGCAGCAGGTCAGGCAGCATCCAAGGAACAGGAGAATCGACGTTTCGGGCATCAGCCCTTTTGACCTCAATTCATAGAATGCTTCTAGCACAGAAGGAGGCCATCCAGCCTTCTGCGGCAGTTCTGGAACAATCCTCCTTGTGCAATTCCCCTGCCTTTTCCCCAAATCTATGTGTATTCCTCCCTTTCAGAAAACCTAATTCCCTGTTGAAAGCCTAGACTGATCCTTTTTCCACAATACTCTCAGGCAGTTCATTCCAGATCCTGACCACTCACGTTTTTCCACATGTTTTGATTGCTTCTGCTTGTTTTGCCATTTTAAACACCACTATTAAATCTCCTCTCAACCTTGCCTTCCTCACTTCTCCACCTATGTAATTGATCTTCCTCATCTCTGGAATATTCTTGTCAGCCTTTCAGCACTGTCTCAAGCATCTTCATTTTCATTCTGAAGTGTGGTATCCAGAACTGATGTAATACTTCAGTTCTGATCAAATGAATGTTTTATACAAGTTCAACGTACCTTCCTGGTTTTTGTACTCTATGCGCCTATTGATAAAACATAGGATGCTATATGCGTTGTTAACCACCCTTTAATCTTGTCCTGGTACTTCAAGAGCTTTTAAACTTATACACTCATGTCTCTCTGCTTTTACCTCCCTTTAAAATTGTCTATATTTCTATATAATACTTCCGAGATATCTCTGCCAAAATTGAACTCTTAATAGACGAGCACAGCAGAATGAACGCAGCAAGCCAGGCAGCATCAGGAAGTGTAAACGTTGACGTTTCAAGTGTAATCCTTCTTCAAGACTCTTTACATTTCTCCATATTGAACTCCATTTGCCATATGTCCTCAGCCTCACACCACATTCCATCAACTTGTCTGTGTCCTTTTGAGGTTCTACACTATCCTCCCCACAGCTAACAAAACTTTCAAGCTTCATGTTGTCCACAAATTTTGAAGTTGTGCTCTGTGTGCCAAGGTCTAGAAAATTAACATATCAATATTTGTTTGGTGGTAGAGAACTTGAGTATACCTGAAAATAAACATGCTTTGTTGAACATTTCCAGCTTGTATTGATCAGGTCATTTGGAAGAATACCAAAGAGGGAACAGCATTTTAGGCTGCTGGAGAAAAGAGTGCTGATTAGTCAGCAGGTGGATTCTGGTTGGTCGAGGCATTGCCATGGATAATGTATTGTGCAGCTAATGACTGACAGTTAACTGCCAAGATATACATTGCACCTCTTTAAAATTAACAAAATAGCCAAAAGGCATCCTCTAAATCAATCCTCAGGCAATGCCTTGACCAATCAAAATCAACCTGCCTGGTTTAAATTTAAACAAAGCTTGACAGTTATCAACATTAAGTACAAACAGCCTCCCCAATAACTCCGCCTTATTAATTTTGAACAATTCAAGTTTCAGAGTTGCCATTTTCTTTTACAATGACCTTGGAAGTATCTTTTTCCTTGGTGAAGACAGTTGCAAAGTATTCATTTAATAGCTTAATCATGTCCCTACCTCCTTCCTCCAAATGTAGGTCCCTTTTTGGTCTAAGATTGTTCCCATTCTTCAACGTATCTCTGTTATTATTTATATTCCTGTACAAGACTTTTGGGATTCCTTTTTATGTTAACTACTAATTTCTTCACAGTCTCTCTCTTTGTTTCTCTCGTGTGCTTTTTCAATTCACTTCTGAACCTTTTATATTTAGCCCAATTCACAAGCTACATTGTCCACCTAACCTCTGTCACAGCTTTTCTGCTTCATCTTAATTTCTATGTTTTTTTGTTTCCAGGAAGCTGTATATTTTTTGCCCTCTATTTCTTTGTTGAGGGAATATACCTGGACTGTGCCTGAACTATCTCTTCAATAAACACAGTCCATGAGGTAGTTACAGTTCTGCATGTTAACCATTTCCCCCCAGTTAATTATTCTTAATCTGGATTATTCCTTGTTCTTTCGTATAGCCAACCTAAATGCCATGTCACAATAGTCACTCTCTGTAACTTCCCTGCAAATTTGTCCTCTATATTTTTCTTGCTCATTGGTGACCTATTCATTATACATAGCAGTGTAATTGCATTATTTTTGTTCCTCAGCCCAAATAGATTCTTCTCTTGATCCCTGTGGGATGTCTCTCTCCCTCTCCATGACTGCAACATTCCTTTTATCAATGCCACAATGCTTTCCCCTTTCCTACTTCTCCTGAACATCTGGTATTTATATCCAGTCTTACCTTTCATTGAGCTAGGTTTCTTTCATAACCACAAAATCAAATTTCTATGTGACTGTCCATCCCTGCAACATTCAAATGATTTATTACACTCTGCACAGTAATCCTAAATTGGACACCATAAGCTTCCAATTTACTTTGAACCTACCTACAAGTTCCAGCTCCAATGCTTTATGTCTCTCCTAATATTCCATGTTCTTCTGAATTCCACTGTAGCATTACCATTTAGTTCACACACCCTTGCCAAGGTAGTTCAATAGAACCAGCAAAACAGGAAGTTAGTCCCATCTCTGGTTAGGTACAACACATCCTGCCTCTTCTCCAGAGATGGATCCCACCTGTAACATAATTCCAACCATACATTCACCTGCTTTGTCCTGCTGAAGTGGTAGCAACCGAAGACAAGTGGGTAGCTGGTATGTCTCTATTTTCTTAAGTATCTACTGGCAGGTCAGCTCCAACCTTTCAGGTGCGCAAACTGAGAAAGAAGAATGTGAGAAAGAGTTCAGCATTGGCAAATCTGGCGCAGATGGTGGTGAGACACAGGAACCGAGGGCAGTGGCATTGGCAGCAGTGAAGCAGCGTTGGTGGATTCAGTGCAGCTGGGCTTGGTGAGCCCAGACTCATGGCGGGGGCAGTAGCAAGGGTGATCAGGACATTTTCTTTTCCTGTTGTAACTGTGTCTTTAATTTTAGCCCTTTTTAAAAAATTCTAACTATGATGTCACTGGGGAGTGGCGTCTCTGTGCTCTTTTCACTCAGATACACATGACAATAAAATCTGAATGAATCTAAATATTGGCGGGTGTGGTGCTTGGAATAGGTTCTATGTTCAAAGGTCCTGCTTATTAATTTTTGACCATGCTCTCTTTCTCACATTCTTCTTTCTCAGTTTGCGCACCTGAAAGGTTGGAGCTGACCTGCCAGTAGATACTTAAGAAAATAGAGACATACCAGCTACCCACTTGTCTTCGGTTGCTACCATTCAAATTTAGGGAACGTAACTGATTCTTTTTCTCTTTCGCCGGCTGGCCAGTATTTATTACCCATCCCTATTTGCCCTTGAGAAGGTGGTGGTGAGCTACCTTCTTCAACTGCTGTAGTCCAACGTGCTGCAGGTATACCCACAATGTCATCAGCGAGGAAATTCTAGGATGTTGTCCCGGCGACAGTGAAGGAACAACAATGTCAGGAAGGTGAGTGGCTTAGAGGGGAACTTGCAGGCGACGGTATTCCCTCATATCTGCTGCCCTTACAGAGGCATCATCACTTCAGGGAGAATCTAAAACAGGGGACTATGAATGTAAGAGACTTGTAATAAATCTAATAAGGAATTCAAGAAAAGTTTCTTCACCGAGAAACTAATGGGAATGTGGACCTTGCTAGCAGAAAGTGGTTGTGATACCGAGAATAGATACATTTCAGAAAACGTTGGAAAACCATGAAGAGGAAAAGACTGGGAGTGAAGCTGTTAGGGTTAGATGGCTAGGGGGGTGGAAGTGAGGCTTATGTAGTATGACCCATTTTAGCCCAAGAAATAGAAATAAAAATAAATTTGGCATTGGAGATATGTTTCATTGTACCATTAATATTTAGCATTTAGTTGGCTTAATGTACAAATCATGAGCTTGTGATACATATGCCCTCCAGCTCAGTTCAGTAATCTAATGGGTCAGAGTTTTCTATAATAGGGTATCCAATAGCTCTTACTATTAGATAACTTTTGCTCTTCAGCTTGAACCATTTTTTGCCCACCAAGTTGCTCAGATTGTCACCTGACAATGTCCTGCGGGGGCATCATGTGAACTAGTTCACCAACTGAATTATCTCCTTAACTGCTCAGTATTGTCGGATCGGAAAATAGTCAGCACTTGGACTGAACACGGAAATAGAATTGAGAGTTGGTGAATTCAATATCAGAAGCAAATTCCCAAAGTTTCTAGAAGTCAGAAACAGGAATAGTGAGTTGGTCAGTGAGGCTTGCAGATACAGTGAGGCAGAGACAGTACATGGGGAGAAAAGGTGAGTTGAGCTAGGGAGAAATGAGTTCGGTGGGGCAGCAAGACAACACTGAGATGACCAGGACAGCTCTTATTTATGGATTTTTGGGAATGAGATAGAAGTGGGCTGTTTAATGTTGGGAGACTATGGAGTTGACAGGAGGGCAGTCTGCAGAGGTCAGTGATGGCCTCAGTCAGCTAAGTTGAGGTCAGTATTCCAAAAAGCACCAGTGCCATCTTTGCCAGTGAGTTTGATGACAATGTTTGGGTTTGATCTCAGAACAGCATGCAGCATGTCCTGAGGGAGTCAGGCTAGAGTCGGTGATGGGAGCAGAGAAGTTGAAACAGCTAATGACAATTCCTAATGAAAAGATCTGGAGAGGGTAACATGCCAGGAGGAGTGTTCCAGGTGGAAGAAGAATGTTTTTTGATACCTAATAAAACACCAGAAGGGAAATTGAAAGCAAAAATGACCAGTAATTAGAGAACCAAACAGAAAATAGGGGGAGAAGAACTGTAGGCATTCTTGGTAGTGAATTTCTTACTTGTAAAAAAGGTTAACGCCATGGATGCTGGACATTGATAGTGAGGACGAGAGCTGATAAAACCCAACAGTTCAGTGAGTCACACATGTAGGTAGGTACAGACTACAAAAGGGGAGATTCACTATGGTCTATGAGAAGATATTCCTCCTCACTTCTCTCTTATATAGGTGACCCCTCTTCTCTGAGATTATGCCTTTTGGTCATCAACTCACTCACAAAGGGAAACAACCATTCTTCATCTACTCTGTCAAGTCCCATAAGGATTTTGTATGTTTCAGGTTGTTTTTCATTTTTCAGCCAATGGTAACCCAACCAATCAACACTCACCCTCTTCTCACTCTTCATAAAATGGTATCTCCTCCTTCAAGTCTGCTTCTTGCATCCTAATACGGATCAGAGCAAGATGAAAAACCTCTGAAAGCTTCAACTTTTTGTCTCATTTTAGCAATGTTTAAGTTCTGTAGTACCGTTCATTTACTTATGTAAAAGCACTACACAGGTGTAGTGATTGTAACGAGGTCAACCAGGTCATAGAGGTTTACAGCATGGAACCCAGTTTTTCACAATTGTCCATGCCACCCAGTTTTTCACAATTAATCTAGTCCCATTTGCTTGCATTTGGCCCATATCCCTCCATACCTATCCCATCTGTGCATCTATCCAAATGTTTCTTCAATGAAGAAATTGTACTAACCTACACCACTTCCTCTGACAGCTGTTTCCAGACACTCACCATCCTCTGTGTGAAAAAATTGCTCCTCTGGACCCTTTTGTATCTCTCCCCTCTCACCTTAAACCTAAGCTCTCTAGTTATAGTCTCCCCAACCATGGGGAAAAGCTGTTGGCTTTCTACCCTATCTATGACTCTCATGATTTTATAGGTCTCTATAGAGTCATGACTCAGTCTCCTATGCTCTAGAGAAAAAAAAGGCATAGAAAACTCATTGAATGTGAGTTCCCTGATTGGAGTTGTCAATCTGGTCCAATCAGGGACCCCTGGCTGACAAATATAAACAGGAGTGTCAGACATCCTGTCCACTCTGAGTGCTGGCTCTGAGGGAGCCAGATCAGTGTCAAGAACTCCCCATGTGCAAATAAAGGGTGACGGGGTGACAGGGTACCGGCTCTGTGGAGTTATTTCAACGGGCGCACATTGAGATGAAATATGGTAAGGTGAATGATGGAGATGGGAGTGTCAGGAAGAAGACAAGGAAGATGTAAAACCAGATTAGATGGTGTGATGGCAAGACACTTGAATATAATGGGATTAGAACAGGTTGAGTAACTGAGAGCAGAAGATTGAGAAGTGTGATCAAGCAGCATTGTGGCAAAACCTCAAACAAATACAAATTGTGTTGCCATGTTTATTCTATTTCATTACACTGGAACTGATTATCTGTGAAAACGGTGAACGGAGAGACATTATTCAAACCAGATAAGCATCAACCACTTATATCACTGACAGGAATTCTGTACTAGGTTCTCGCACTCTCCTATCATAAACTTTAAACAAAAGGAAGTCAGTTTTTGTTTCTATCTAGGATTTCCCTCCTTCTTTACCCTGCTAGTTCCTGCAACCTTCCAGGAATGCCACAGTGAAAAATCAACGAGGTAAAAACAATGACTGCAGATGCTGGAAACCAGATTCTGGATTAGTGGTGCTGGAAGAGCACAGCAGTTCAGGCAGCATCCAAGTAGCTTCGAAATCGACGTTTCGGGCAAAAGCCCTTCATCAGGAATAAAGGCAGTGAGCCTGAAGCGTGGACTCTCCACACTTCAGGCTCACTGCCTTTATTCCTGATGAAGGGCTTTTGCCCGAAACGTCGATTTCGAAGCTACTTGGATGCTGCCTGAACTGCTGTGCTCTTCCAGCACCACTAATCCAGACAGTGAAAAATCAGGAGAAACCATTCCCTGGCTCCCATTTCAATTCCATCTCATGGTGCCATCCGGGGAGGTCTTGTTGTGCAGTGATAATTCCCTGACCTCTGGGCCAGAGTTCAAGTCCAGCTGTTGGACATGATGCCCATGGATAATGCAGCCCAAATATTTTGATCCTCTGCCTGTGAACCCTATTATTGACAAGTGGTATGAGTTTCCTGGTTCCCGATGCTGCTGAACACAACAGCAGGCTGCTATAGTACTTTGCCATGTCTCATGGATGCTAATGCCCTCAGGTCATGGTACCTGAACACCAGGGTGCATGAGGGAATGTGTCCTTACAAACAAAGAAAGACCTTTCAGAGACCTCAGTGAAAAGGAGGATCTGGCACATTGGGCTCTAGAATAAGATCAACACTTGTGCCTCACCCTTGAATTGCTTTCAATGTCATGAAGACTATGTGAAGGATTTCTTTTGTAGTTCATTAATATATTTCAAGAGTTTCACTTCAAAAGTAGACTTCCGTCTTCTAAACTGTGTCAGTGACTTACAAATGATCACAGATTTCCCATCTCATCCCACACTGCATTAATATTTGATGCTCGCAGTTTTCTTCATCTCGCTCTTAAGCCCAGAGACACTCAGAATGACAGAATAAAGGCAATGTTTTAAGTTTGCATTATTTCCGCCCATCTCATTAAAGTTGAAGCAAATTATATGCTTCTGTCGAGATGAATTCAGAATGGTCCCAAATAATGAGGACTTCTAAGCAGTGTAAAACAAAGCAATGACAGATTGAGCAGGAAAAGGGAATGTCAGTTCAATGTGAACTGTTTTGAGAACAGTCTTTCCATGGGTGAGTTCAGCTTTGACAATGAGCTTTGATGCCCTGATTATAATGGGAGTTAATGATGTCCTTAATGATCCAATGAGAAATGGGCATGTCACCAACCTCTGGTGCCCATCTGCAGGTGGGAGGTGAAAAGGTCAATCCTGCTCACCACTGTTCCTGTAGGATCATGCTGATTGTCCTTCAGTACAAATTGGCTGATTTTTTTTGCCACCATTATAATGGTGACTACATTGCCAGCAAATCACATTCACTGATCAGAAAGCACTTTGTGGATCATGAAGTTGTGGAAGACACTGCAGCAATGCAAGCTTTTTATTTTACTTTTTAACCAGTTGAACATCTAACGAAGAGTCTTTTTTTTTTGCTTCTTTCTATGATTGTCTTCTCAAACATTTTTCCACCTTTTCTGCACTGAAACACCTAGCTTTGCCAAATCTGTCACCCCAGGCAGTCTGTTCCCTAGCCTCTGTCAGTGCTATGCTGTATCTACATGGTGAGAATGTGGAACTCATACTGTAGGGTGTGTTTGATGAGAATAACGTGATTTGGACATGCCAGTGTTGGACTGGGGTGTACAAAGTTAAAAATCACACGACACCAGGTTATAGTCCAACAAGTTTAATTGGAAGCACTAGCTTTCGGAGCGCTGCTCCTTCATCAGGTTGTTGTGGAGTACGGTACACAATTGTAAGACACAGAATTTATAGCAAAAGTTTACAGTGTAATGTACCTGAAATTATACATTGAAAAATACCTTGATTGTTTGTTAAGTCTCTCATCTGTTAGAATGACCATGTTAGTTTCACTTCTTTCATATGTAAATCACAAAACTTTTTTTAATAAGTTACATTCTCAGGTTAACTTTAACAATTGGTGTCAGCCCAGATAATGTGTTGAAGGTGTTAGCCCCCTGTGTGCTGCTGTCTGTGCCATAATGTTTAGACTGATTCTAATCTAAAAAATGAGTTAACAAAGTCTTACATGGATTCATGCAGTTTCTGAGCAAAGTATAATGTAACTCTGTGAGTGCAAATTCACCCCACAACGTATGTGAGCGTGTGTGTGTGTGTCTGTGTTTGGGGTGGGGGTTTGTGAGTGTCTGTGAGAGTGTATGTGTGCATGTGTGAGTGTAAGGGGTTTGAGATGAAACTTGATAAACATATGAGACAGAAAGGGATAGGAGATATTGATGGAGTGAGATGTTAAGCTGCAACACCCTACTCCATCTCACCCTATGAGCATATCCTTCTATTACTTTATCTCACTCGTGCTTGTCTAGCTTTCCCTGAGGTTCAGCTGAAGCTACAATACCAACAAAGATCTGCACTTGCCCAAACTCCACTTTTCTTTATCTCCTCAGTCACTTCTTGTGGTAGCAAATTCCACATTCTCACCATCCTCTGGATAAACAGATTTCTCCTAAGTTCCTTTCAGAATTTATTGGTTGTGACCCTCAGTATTTAACTCCTCCCCCTCCCAACCCCACCTATTGGTTAGCACCTTTCTCCTGTGTCAACATGTTGCACTATTAAGGCTAAGAAATGGCAGTTTGTAGAATTTTTAATTACTGACCAATACTCTGAAGTTACTTATGGAACAGGGCGTACTGCCAAATGGCTAATGCAAATGCTTTCTGAACGTGAGATGGAAAATCTGGTAAAAGGTCATTCCTTTATTAAAAAAAATAAAATTTCCATATTATATTACTCTCTACAAGGATTTTAATTTCACACTCCAGTAACATGGGAATCAATAAGTAAAAAGTACAAACCTGAATTTAATTAAGGAGTTTTTTGGATGCCAGTCCATTATTGTGGTTTATAATAACATTTGTTCATAATATTCCTGTGATGCACTTGCCATTGGTAATAATAGGAGGCAAATACCGTCAATATTTTGAAAGAAGTGGTCTCTATGTTACCCCATAAGTCTTGTTTAATCTTTTAAGCAAGTTTTTACAGGAATGACAATAGTGAAGTCAAGAACAAGATTAGATTACTTACAGTGTGGAAACAGGCCCTTCGGCCCACCAAGTCCACACCGACCCGCCGAAGCGTAACCCACCCAGACCCTACATTTACCCCTTCATCTAACACTACGGGCAATTTAGCATGGCCAATTCACCTAACCTGCACATTTTTGGACTGTGGGAGGAAACCAGAGCACCCGGAGGAAACCCACGCAGACACGGGGAGAATGTGCAAAATCCACACAGAGTTGCCTGAGGCAGGAATTGAACACAGGTCTCTGGCACTGTGAGGCAGCAGTGCTAACACCGGTGGCACAGTGGTTAGCACTGCTGCCTCACAGCGCCAGAGACCCGGGTTCATTTCCCGCCTTAGGCGACTGACTGTGTGGAGTTTGCACTTTCTCCCCATGTCTGCGTGGGTTTCCAGGGGTGCTCCGGTTTCCTCCCACAGTCCAAAAATGTGCAGGTTAGGTGAATTGGCCATGCTAAATTGCCCGTAGTGTTAGGTAAGTGGTAAGTGTAGGGGTATGGGTGGGTTGCGCTTCAGCGGGTCGATGTGGACTTGTTGGGCCGAAGGGCCTGTTTCCACACTGTAATGTAATCTAATCTAATCTAATCTAAACAATTATTTTGTGTGTGTTCACCAATTGGTGATAATTAAAACATATACCATACAGATCACAACAACTGTGAGTGAAAATATATAATAACTTGAATAGAAAATGCATCCATGGCTAAAAACCATTTAAAAAATAAATCATACATGGGATGAGAGCATTGCTTGCTAGACCAGTGTTTATTATCCATCCCTAATTGTTAAGGATTAACAGCATTGCTGTGGGTCTGGAGTCACAAAGAGGCCAGACCAGGTAAGAATGGCAATTTCCTTCTCTAAAGGACATTAGTAAAGTTGGTGGGCTTTTCCTGAGACTCAGAATGGTTTCATGGTCATCATTCGACTCTTAATTCCAGATTTGTGCTGAATTAAAATTCCACCATCTGTTGCAACAGGATTTGAACTTGGGTCGCCAGAAGCCTGGGTCTCTAGGGCGGCACGGTGGCACAGTGGTTAGCACTGCTGCCTCACAGCGCTGGAGACCCGGGTTCAATTCCCACCTCAGGCGACTGACTGTGTGGAGTTTGCACGTTCTCCCCGTGTCTGCGTGGGTTTGCTCCGGTTTCCTCCCACAGTCCAAAGATGTGCAGATCAGGTGAATTGGCCATACTAAATTGCCCGTAGTGTTAGGTAAGGGGTAGATGTAGATGTAGATGTAGGGGTATGGGTGGGTTACGCTTCGGCGGGGCAGTGTGGACTTGTTGGGCCGAAGGGCCTGTTTCCACACTGTAAGTAATCTAATTAACAGTCAGATGATAATACCAATAAGTCATCATCTCCTCCTTTTTCAAAGCACAGTCTATGTAAACATAAATATTCCACTTAGATTTGTAAAACTACACAAACACATATACAAAATGTTCTCATAGAATCATATAGTACAGAAGAGACCCTTCAGCTCATTGAGTCTATAGCACCAAAGCTACACTATATCTACACTACTCCCACCTTCCAGCATTAGGCCCATAGCCTTGAACATCATGATATTTCAAGTACTTTTTAAAGGTTGGGAGATCACTCACCTCAACTACCCTCCCAGACTGTGCATTGCAATCCTCCACCATCCTCTGGCTGAAAACCTTTTTCCTGAAATTCCCTCTAAACCTCCTGACTTTTGTTAGTGATCCCTCAACTAAGAGAAATAACGCTATCTATTCATGCTATCTATGCCCCTCAATCTTATACACCTCTATCAGCAGCCCCCCAAATCTTCTCTGCTCAAAAGCAGACACCCTGAGCCTATCCAGCCTCTCGTCATCGCTAAACTGCTCCATCCCAGGCAGCATCTAATGAATCTCCTCTGCACCTTCTCCAGTCCAATCACATCTTTCATATGGTGTGGTGACTAGATCTACACACAGTATTCCAGCTGTGGTCTAAACAAAGTTCGATACAGCTCCAACATAACCTCCTACTCTCATTATCTATGCCTCAACTTATGATGACAAACTTCCTGTAAGCCTTCTTAACTACTCTATTAACCTATCCTACCAGCTTTAGGAATCTGTGGACGAGTACCCCAAGATCGCTCTGTTGCTCTGAGCTTCCTAATGTCCTGCCATTCATTGATATTCACTTGTCTTGTTACTTCTTGTTAAATTACATCTGCCACTGATCTGCCTATCTGACCATCCATTTATATCATCCTGTAGCCTAACACTTCCCTCCTCACTGTCAACCACCTGGCCAATCTTCACAGCAACCACAAACTTATCATCACCCCAAACTTTCATCTACAACATTTATACCTATCACAAACAAAAAGGAAACCAGCACCGATCCCTGTGGTAAACCACTGGACACTGGCTTCAATCGCACTCTTCTAGCACCACCCTCTGTCTCCTGTCACTAAACCAATTTTGGATCCAACTTCACAAGTTCCCAAGTGTTTTTACTTTCTTCATCAATCTCCCATGTGGGAATTGTCAAAGGCTTTGCTGAAATCCATGAAAAAGCTACACCAATTGTACTACCCTAATCTACACACTTGGTCGCCTCATAAAATTCACGAGACTTGTTAGGCATGACCTCTGTCTGACAAAGTCATGCTGACTGTCCCTCATCAAAATTTGCCTGTCCAGGTGGAAATTAATTCTCTCCTTCAGAAGATTTCTCCGCTTATTTTCTTACCACTGATGTGAGACTCATACAATTACTATTCACCTTCTCTGATGGTGTTGGACTCTGTCCTTTGTTTCAACTGGTCTATACAGTAGCATTTCAGTCAAATATTTGCATTCTAAAATGTAGTGAAGTGACACCTTTGTCACATTCAAAACACTCAGAAACTGAACTGGATCAGCCATATAAATGCTGTGGCTATAAAAGCAGGTCTAGGAATTCTGCCATACAGAACTCACCTTTTGATGTCCCAAAACCTGTACACTATCTACGAGGAACCAGTCAGGAGTGTAATTGAATACTTCCAGATGAGTATAGCTCCAACAACACTTGAAGCTCAATGCCATCCAAAATAGGTTGCTCCTCTTGGCACCCCATAAATCACCTTAAACATTGACTCTGTCTGTCACCAGAGCAGTGTGTACCATGTGCATGACATGTTGCAGCAACTCACCAAATTTGCTTTGATAGCACCTTCTAAATCTACAACCTCTATCATCTGGAAGAACAGGGATGTATGGGAACATCACCATCTGCAGATTCCCATCCATGTCACACGCCAGCCTGACTTGCAACTAGGCTGCTATTCTTTTACTGTCCTGGAATTCCCACCACAACAGTACTGTGGATGTACCTAGCCCTCATGGACTGTGGCAGTAGAAGAAGGCAGTTCACTACTACTTTCCTAAGGACAATTAGAGATGGCAATAAATTCCTCCACTGTTCAGTAACACTCATGTCCCCCCACAAAAAGAAAAACATTCAAGCGAGCACAAAGTAGATTCACCTTACTCCCAGGTCTAAAACTGTTACTGCAAACTGGCCACCTACTGCAGTCACCACCTGATTATCACCACCCACTGTTAATTCTATTGGACAGATAATCCAGAGGCTGATGCCCTGGGGACTTGTGATCAAATCTCACCATGGAAGTTGATGGAATTCAAAATCAATTTACAAAGCTAGTTTCAGCATTGGTGACCACAACAATTATTGTCAATTGTAGTTAACAACTGGTTCACTATGTCCTTTACCCAAGGATATCAACCATTCCTACCTGGACTGGCCTATATGTGACTCCAGACACACAGCAATGTGCTTGGCTCTTAACTGCATTCTGAAATGATCTAGCAAGCCACTTAGTTCAAGAGCAGCTAGGGGTGGGTAATAAATGCTGTTCTTGCTGTCCCATGAAAGATTTTAAAAAAGAATGAATAAATCATCAAGCCTTTTTGACAACTAATAAATGAGTTTTTTATTTCATTTGTTGCTTTGTTTTTGCCAATTTATGTTCTAGGTCTCATGCAAGTCTGTGATCCAATGATATTTGAACTTTGTATTTGTCACAGTTAACAATTTTTTTTAAACATCTCACAGTTAGAGTCATAGAGATGTACAGCACGGAAACAGGCCCTTCGGTCCAACCCACCCATGCCGACCAGCTATCCCAACCCAATCTAATCCCACCTGCCAGCACCCAGCCTATATCCCTCCAAACCCTTCCTATTCATATACCCATCCAAATGCCTCTTAAGTGCTGCAATTGTTCCAGCCTCCACCACTTCCTCTGGCAGCTCATTCCATACACGTACCACCCTCTGTGTGAAGAAGTTGCCCCTTAGGTCTCTTTTATATCTTTCCCCTCTCACCCTAAACCTATGCCCCCTAGTTCTGGATTCCCTCACCCCAAGGAAAAGACTTTGCCTATTTACTCTATCCATGCCCTTCATAATTTTGCAAACCTCTATAAGGTCACCCCTCAACCTCCGACGCTCCAGGGAAAGCAGCCCCAGCCTGTTCCCTTTAGCTCAAATCCTCCAACCCTGGCAACATCGTTGTAAATCTTTTCTGAACCCTTTCAGGTTTCACAACATCTTTCCAATAGGAAGGAGATCAGAATTGCACGCAATATTCCAACAGTGCCCTAACCAATGTCCTATACAGCCGCAACATGACCTCCCAACTCCTGTACTCAATACTCTGACCAATAAAGGAAAACATACCAAACACCTTCTTCACTATCCTATCTACCTGTGACTCCACTTTCAAGGAGCTATGAACCTGCACTCCAAGGTCTCTATGTTCAGCAACACTCCCTAGGACCTTACCATTAAGTGTATAAGTCCTGCTAAGATTTGCTTTCCCAAAATGCAGCACCTCGCATTCATCTGAATTAAACTCCATCTGCCACTTCTCAGCCCATTGGCCCTTCTGGTCAAGATCCTGTTGTAATCTGAGGTAACCCTCTTTGCTGTCCACTACACCTCCAATTCTGGTGTAATCTGCAAACTTACTAACTGGATCTCTTATGCTCGCATCCAAATTATTTATGCTGAAAAATGTGTTGCTGGAAAAGTGCAGCAGGTCAGGCTGCATCCATGGAGCAGGAGAATCGACATTTCGGGCACAAGCCCTTCTTCAGGAATCATGCCCGAAACTTCGATTCTCCTGCTCCTTGGATGCTGCCTGACCTGCTGCGCTTTTCCAGCAACACATTTTTCAGCTCTGATCTCCAGCATCTGCAGTCCTCACTTTCTCCAAATTATTTATGTAAATGACAAAAAGTAGAGGACCCAGCACCGATCCTTGTGGCACTCCATTGGTCACAGGCCTCCAATCTGAAAAACAACCCTCCACCACCACCCTCTGTCTTCTACCTTTGAGCCAGTTCTGTATCCAAATGGCTAGTTCTCCCAGTATTCTGTGAGATCTAACCTTGCTAATCAGTCTCCCATGGGAAACCTTGTCGAACGCCTTACTGAAGTCCATATAGATCACATTTGAATGCAAACCAATATAACGTGGATACAGAAAGCTTGTGACTCTGAGTGAAGAGATTAGCCCACTCCAACCTTTATTTTGTATTCCAAAATCTAGACTCATACACTCTTTGAAACATTGCGTTCACTTCTCGCTCCTTAAAAGGTGGAGCGGTAGCGATTCCTCTTTGGAAGAGTTTCCAATTCGAGCTGAAATAGCATTTAAAATTACTCCTGTTTTAAAACTTTCTCCCAAGAATTTGCTGAAACTCATTCACCCACCTTCAGAGGTTAAAGTTGCTGGTGCAATTAACCAGCATTTTGAAAGGTAGCATTTGAAAATTTGTCTTAGAAAATATTCCTTGAAGTCTTTAAGAGTGATAACATGTTTAATTAGGCTGAAAATCAGTATATCACAAAAAAGTAGAAATTTAATTTGGTGTCAACCCAACGGCTGTGAGTAATTTGGTTTTGGTTAATTAAGAGCAGTTTTTGAAAATAAAATTTAGAAGCTTTTCCAAATTAAGTTGGTATAGATTCCTTATTCAATTCTTCGCTATTCCTTAGTTTTTTTTACGTATTCAAAGTTTTTGAAGATGTCCATTAGTGTTTTTCCATCCTAAAGTACCAGCTTAATTTTAAAGCCTCTTCAAATACCACCAAATAGTTACAATTAATGAAAACTCACTGATTAATACATCTTAGCCAATTTTGTGTGCAATGTCTGTCTCCAGTACAATGCTTTTAAAACTAACTCGTCAGACAATGTAAACAACAATTAAAATTTAAAAGGTGAGTTAAAGTTGCAGATATTTTCTAATCCACTTGTTCAATGATGTTATTTCACTTCTTTGGAGCAGCTGGGATTTGACCCTGGGCCTCCTGGCTCATAGGTAGGGGCATCATAAGAGCCCTCGAATGTAAATTGCATTAAAAATTCTGCAATTCACGTGTGAACAAATCACAACAGAAAAAAACCACACAACTGAGTAGCGACTCTTTTCCTAGATTGTCATTTGTTACAACTTTACAACAGACTGTGCAAGTGGATGTGAAACTTAAAACAAGTCATTTGTTCTGGAGAGAACCCAAAAAATACTCTTTTTGCAGACAGCATTTCTTCCATTTGCTACTGTCGTTATTGTTCAAAGTTGATGTTTTACATTTCAATGAATCATCAGTTTTTACTTTATGTTGCACTTCTGTAGACAATTACTCTGAAATATTATTTTTTCTGTGATTTTCAGGCTCAGAAATCATGGATAGAGAGAGCATTCTGCAAAAGAGAATGTGTCCACATAATACCGAGCACCAAAGACCACCATAGGTAATAGATTTGTTGGTAAAGTATATTTAATGCAGTTTGCTATTGAGAAAAGAACGGTGACTATCAATAATTTGAACTTCTTTTAATTGTTAAAGCACCTCTAATTGGAGATCCTCCTACGTACTCAGTGGACCAATCCTTTGTGTTATTAAGATTGTAAGGCCACACATTTCAATTGCTGATTAATATTGAGAGTGCAGAAAAAGCATTGAGTGAATTTTATAATTCTAAAACCTGGGTTCATACCCTCCCCTGGCCTCCTCACTATCTTCATAGCTCCTCCACCCTTACAACTCATTGAGATCCCTGTGACCCTCCAATTCTGGCATCTTGCCCCTTCCTGAGTTTCATCATAGCATCATTGTTGGCTGTGCTTTCAGCTACCTTCACCTGAAGTTTTGAAATTTCCTTCCTAAATCTCTCTGCCTCTCTGTCTCTCTCCACCTTTAGGATGCCCCGTCAAACGTATTTCTTTTTCTCTCTCCTTATACCTTCCATATATGATTCAGAGCTGATTTTCTTCTTTTAATTCTTTTATGAAGCATCTCAAGATATTTTTACCACATTAAACGTGCTATGTATATGCAAGTTGTTGATGTTGTTGGTGTAAAACTGGTCTCAACATTCTCTTGAGGCAAACTCCAGTGACTGTATGTCAATATCCAGTGAAGGTCAGACTGAGATCTGCTGTATTCTTTCCATTGTGAGACATGGGAGAGCTGCCGTAACCTTCTCAGTCTTGAACCAATACTCCACCCAATCCCTAGCCCATTCCTCTAAGTGAGTAATCTGTGGTGGATTCCCAGCAGAAATCCTAACCAGCAGATTGAAGTATGTGAGTTTCCTCTCCTGCACCACAACATCCCCCATCCAGGGGGTAATTCTGACACTGGGGAAATGAGACCACTGTGAAAAAGGACAGAATCAAAATCATATTGTACAAAAGGAGGCCATTCAGCTCATCCTGCCAATGCCAGCCCCAATTAAGTTAACCCCCTCTGTACTTTCTCCTTGGCCCTGGTAAAATATTCCTTTTCAAATGTTTGTTCACTTCCAGTTTATTGAAGTCCATTCGCTGTTGAGATTGCTTCCATCACCATTTGAAGCAATGCATTCCAGATCAGAAGAAGTCACTGTCTTGGGGAGGGTGCAGGAAACCTATAGGCTGCCCACACCACCAGGCACTCTGCAGTAGCTGGAAAGCGCATTGACAGGGAGGACTTCTTGGGCACATAAAGACCTGAGCACAGAGGGCTCACAATCTGACATTTGATCTGTGATGGGAGCGCAAAGGGAAATCTTTCCTTTCACGACATCTATAAAGGGTTGTATGTGCTCTTAGAAACATACAGCACAGCCTTTCAAATGGAACCTTGATAAATTATGCTTTTGCTTCCATGAAAAGAAATACATGAAAACAGACCCTTCAGCCCAACAAGTCCACACCGAGCCGCTGAAGCGCAACCCACATGCTGAAGCACACGGTGGCACAGTGGTGGTGGGCGGTACGGTGGCACAGTGGTTAGCATTGCTGCCTCACAGCGCCAGAGATCCGGGTTCAATTCCCGCCTCAGGCGACTCTCTGTGTGGAGTTTGCACATTCTCCCCGTGTCTGCGTGGGTTTCCTCCCACAGTCCAAAGATGTGCAGGTCAGGTGAATTGGCCATGCTAAATTGCCCATAGTGTTAGATAAGGGGTAGATGTAGGGGTATGGATAGGTTGCGCTTCGGCGGGTCGGTGTGGACTTGTTGGGCCGAAGGGCCTGTTTCCACACTGTAAGTAATCTAATCTAATCTAATAAGACATGTTTGTTTCTGCTATGGCAGGTGTTGTTGTGGTCGACTGATGGGTCAACATGTTGGATTGCCTCCTGTTATTTCCATCAGTCAGAATGAAAGTATTGAAAGCAGAATCACAAAGAATGATTTGCACTCGGAGAAGTGGTCCATCAGCAAACATACCCAGCTCAGCCCCACAGATGCCTTTGGAACTATCGAATTCCAAGGAGGAGGACACTCCAATAAAGCTATGGTAATAAGCAAAGCTTTAATCATCTCTAAAGACTCTAATAAGTTATTGCTAAGGCCCTGGATGTACAAAATGTAAGTGTTGATTGTTAACAAAGATAATCAATTGCAATGGTAAGGTCCACCACAGATCAGTGGGTAACACATTCTGACGTTTTAGTCAGAACGGGTGAACTTGAGAGCAATGCTTGAGACTTCACCATGAAACATAAGCTGATGCTCCCAGTTCAGTACTGAGATATTCCAGCACTCTTGACAGTGCTGTCTTTCAGATGAGATTCTTAAATAAAAATCCCCATCTGCCCTCTCAGGTGAATATACAAGATCTTCATTGCACCACTTAAGTTAAGAGCAGAAGGGTTCTTCCAATGTTCTGATGAATGCTTATCCCTCAATCACCATCAGAAAATCGGATTTTTTGGTCAATATGACACTGCTATTTATGGGCTTGTGCTGTGTGCAAATCAGCCAGTTACATCGCTGCAATAGTAGATGAATACCTGTGAAGCACTTTGGGACATCCTAGGGGTTATGAAATGAGCTACAGAAATGTAAGTCTGTCTTTCTTTCAAATGGATAAGGGCCAGGACACCCTTAACAAATTGAGATTAAGTGCCCATGTGGACTAGGGAAGCTATTATTTTCTGGCTCCATGACTTCTGATATTCTTAATGTTGTAGATTAGATTAGATTACTTACAGTGTGGAAACAGGCCCTTCAGCCCAACAAGTCCACACCAACCCTCCAAACAGCAACCCACCCAGACCTATTCCCCTACATTTACCCCTTCACCTAACACTACAGGCAATTTAGCATGGCCAATTCACCTAACCTGTGCACTTTTGGACTGTGGGAGGAAAGCAGAGCACCTGGAGGAAACCCAAGCAGACACGGGGAGAATGTCCAAACTCCACACCGACAGTTGCCTGGGTCTCTGGCATTGTGAGGCAGCAGTGCTAACCACTGTACCACCATGCTGCCCATGTAGGTCCAGTACAATCACAAGTAGAATGTGGCAATCACTAGGGCATTGGCTGAAGTGCTTACTTAGGGCATTGGTGATACCACTCCTGGAATATTGTGTCCAGTTGTAGCCTCTTCACCAAAAGGCAGGAAGTAATTGCCGTTAAAAAAATACAGTAAGGATTCATTAGACTGGTTCCTGGGATGAGGCGATTGTCCAATGATTGTCCTCAATGAAACATAAAATGTTGTTGTCTTATGTTGTTTGAGGGAGTAGACACTGAGAAAATGTATTCTCTGTACTTCTATAAACATTTAGTATAAACAGAAACCAGCAGTGGGAAAGTATGGTGATGGCACAGTGGCTCAGTGGTCAGCTCTGCTGCCTCACTGTGCAAGGGACCCAACTTTGATTCCAGCCTTGGGCAACTGTCTGTGTGGAGTTTGTACATTCTCCCCATGTCTGCGTGGAATTCCTCTGGGTGCTCTGATTTCCTACTACAATTTAAAGATGTGCATTTAACAGGGATAAAATGTAGAATAATAGGGTAGGGGAATGTGTTTGGGTGGGTTACTCTTCGGAGAATTGGTGTGGACTTGTTGGGCTGAGTGACCTGTTTCCACACTGTAGGGATTCTTTACAATCTTGTTACTGGTTTCTCCTCTTTTTCCCATTTCTGTTATAGTATGTGCGTGTTTCATTTGACACAAAGCCTGATCTCCTGTTACATCTAATGACAAAGGAATGGCAGCTGGACCTCCCTAAGCTACTCATCTCCATTCATGGAGGCCTCCAAAACTTTGAACTCCAACCCAAACTCAAGCAAGTATTTGGAAAAGGTTTAATTAAAGCTGCAATGACAACAGGGGCTTGGATATTCACTGGAGGTGTGAACACAGGTAAAGAATAATTTTACTTTTTCTTTGAGTATTTAACTATGAGTTTTGTTAAGAATTTCCACAATTCAAGTGTTAAGACAACTGTATTAAAAGTAGACACTGGCAATCGACATTGACAAGTCCCTTCTTCCTGGTGGAATTAATTACTTGGAGGTAAATGTGTTTGTTCACTCAGTCTGTTTAATTCTGTATATCTGCAGTTGGTTTTGACTTGGGTCTTTGCTCTCTATCTAGCCCCAGTTTTATCTTTGTCTATTCATTTTCAGCTGTTTCTTTCCTTTCTTTTTAATCTGTTGATGGGATGTGGGCATTGCCGGTTGGACCAGCTTTAATTTCCACTCTCTAACTGCTCTGGAGAAGGTGATGGTGAACTTCCATCATCCTTATAGTGTAGGTACACCGAGAATTATTAGGGGACAAGTAATTTATATCTACCTTCACAACAGAAGGCTCAAAAAGTATCCGAAGAATAGTAAAATGATGAAGAACTAAAGGAAAGGAGAGACTGGTCACCAACACTATTGAAATAGTAATAGGCACATGAATGGAACTTAATGATAATAAGCCCTATGGCCCTGATGATCCTGCACAGATACTGATTTCAGGTATCACTGCCTCAGCAGGTTAGGCAACAAAGCGAGGACAGCACAGTAGGATCTGCAGCCTACTGTTTGGTCATTGTGCAATCAGCCTGTCTGCTGCATCTCACAATGGTCACATTTTCACTGGTTCCCCTTCAGTTCAGGAGAGAGCTTGCATATAATCTGATTAATGGAGCACACAGGTAATGGCTGTGCAAGGGGTGCAAACTATGTCCAATCTGTCAACTGACAAACAGAAATAGGGATCAGTGTCTGTACTTAATGTTAACTGACAGACAGGAATAGGGATCAGTCTGTGTACATTCTGACATACAGGACTAGCGATCAATGTGTATACTCCATGTTAACTAGCACACAGCAACGGAGAACAGTGTGTACAGTCTGACAATTGATACATAGAAATAGGGATCAGTGTGTGTACTTAATGTTAACTGACAGACCGGAATAAGGATTAGTGACTGTACTGTTTGACAATTGACACAATAATAGGGATTTCTGACAACTGAAACATAGGCATGGGGGTCAGGACGCAGGAATCGCTGGGCACAAGTTTCTTGCAATGTCTGCTCCATTTTTGGAGTCTGTATGTCTCCTAAACACCTGACTGCTCCATTGACATCAATATTCCTCTGCCATCCACACCAAGCGTAACACCAAAGTACATCCATTTCCTACAATTACACAATAAAATTCCAGGCTCAGCATATTCCATTGACATTATTTCTGCTATGCATATCCAATAGTTTAGATTTCACTCTTATTGAGACACAGAATATTTTCTGGCTTTTACGTGGGCATCATGATCTCATTCATGCAAAAGATAAAAGTTTCCAACTTTGTCCTTTTTTTGTCTCAAACACATTGTACTCAGTGTGTGTAAATGAGGCTTTGATTCCCAATTTACTTTGCATATCATCACTATAAAGAGGAATTTCAAGAAAGGAGAGGGCTGATGTTTCAATTCTTTTATCCTACTTTTAATTCACTTTATGCCAGTTTTTTTTTTAATGTCCAGGCTGATAAATTCCTGTGGAAAGATCAGCATAGAAACTGGTGTAAATATCCATGTCATTTCTGCCCAAGTGTAACTCAGGAACTAATAGTGATAAATCAACGTGCCTTTTAGAACAGTTTATATCTACAGCTGATATCTGAAGCATTGGCTCTGGCAGGAGAGATTAAGCAGAAACACTCAGACATTGTAAAAAGAATGGGGTGCTAGCAAATGAATTCCAACAAGTATAGGAGTTGGGAAGTCATGTTGAGGCTGTATAGGACATTGCTGAGGCCTCTTCTAGTTACCCTGTAAAAGGAAGAATATTACTAAGCTAGAGAGGGTTCAATAGAGATTAACAGGTTGTTGCCAGATGTGGAAGGATTGAGTTATAAAGAAAAGTTGAATTGGCTGGGACTTTTTCCACTGGAGTGTTGAGAAGTGACCTTATAGAGGTTTAGAAAATCATGAGGGGTATAGATAGGATTAATGGGAGATGTCTTTTTTCCCCTAAGATGGGGTAATTTCAAAGCTAGGGGACATATTTTTAAGATGAGAGAGAGATTTAAAAAAGGCATGAGGGGCAAATGTTTCACACAGAGGGTGGTTCACATTTGGAATGAACTTCCTGAGGAAGTGGCAGATGTGGGCACAGTTACAAATTATAAAAGACACTTAGATAAGTACATGAATAGGAAAGGTTTGGAGGGATATGGACCAGGAGCAGGCAGTGGGACTAGTTTAGTTTGGGATTCAGTTCAGCATGGACCGGCTGGACCAAAGGGTTTGTTTCCATGCTCTATGACTCTATGAGTTGCACAGAACTAATTACGAATGAATTTTTAGAAAGTGGTCTTGAGTGTTAAAATGGTTGACATTGACACTCCAATAGTTGCATGGCTAGATCTCGAGGGTCAGCTTTGAACAAGTTTTCTATCACCTGTCCTAATTCTGTGGTTTAGTCTGAACTTTGCATGAAACCAGCCCTTGTGAAAGCCCTTGAGGATGTTTTGCAATGTTAAAGGTGCTAAATAAATACAAGTTATCGTTGCAAATGGTACAAGAGATAATCATTAAAATGAGGATTCTGTTGTTCCAATCAGCTAAAATGATGTTGCAATCACGTTTATTCGGCTCACTTTTAGGGGTCATTCGCCATGTAGGAGATGCACTGAAGGACCATGCTTCCAAGTCCAGAGGAAGAATCTGCATTATAGGCATCGCTCCATGGGGAATAGTGGAGAATCAAGAGGATCTGATTGGGAAGGATGTGGGTATCCTATCTCTTACCTCTTCACTACTGTAACTGAAAATGTTACAAGAAGCAAATGCCTCTCGTATTATAAAAATTGTTTATAAAAACCATCTGAAGTCAGTCCCAATACTAAAAACTCATATTATGAAGTGCTACTTTATGTAAAGAGAATCTTAGCCTGGTCTGGAATAATGTTTTGGACAAGTTTTACAGTACATTTCGAAACAAATTTAAAACTTCTGAATTAATTGAAGCACTGCAGAGAAAATGATATTCCTTTGGCTTTAAATCCATAAAGAATCAATGCAACTTTGGCATCTTGTTGGCACACTTCCAATCAAGAATTCTTGCCTCAAGTAAAGCTAAATTGAAACAAGGTTTTCTCTTAATCCCAAGATCACAGAATGCAATATTAAAATTAGCTTTTAAGATGTAGCATATTTTTAAATGGTATATATACTTACATTTTCAAAAGTTCAATAAATATATTTTTGTGCCTCTTTATCTTCTTCAACTAGCTTTTTTTTGCCTTTAGTGGAAGATTACAAATATCTTAGGATGCATGAAATCATCATTCACCTCGCTACAACATCATCCTGAATTCTATTGAGCTATGAAGAAAACATTCCCTTATCTGATTGTCTGGACAGTAATCCTTAACACAGCCCAGGTTCTGAAAGCCCCATTTGAAATTGTATTAGCTATCTATGAATGACTGTAGAATAATATCCATCAGGATATTTGCTGGAATGTGGAAAATTAATCAGATACAGTTATTTCACTGATCTTTATTCTAACTTATTACCTGCTAAAGACTGTACCATATTGTCCAGGGTATGTCTCCACTTTGATGCAAATTATTTCAAATTATTTCCACTTGTTTTAAAACTAACAGTCTTTGTTTGCCTTGGCCCATTATCTAAATGGAAATATAACAGGAATAAGAAATCACAACACAAAAGAGATCCATCTATCTTTGACAGCACAACATAGACACTGTATTAGCTTTCAGTGAAGCAACGTTTTTGAATCCTTCCATGATCTTATGCCTTTGTATCTCTGTAATCTCCTCCAAAGAATACCCCTGTGAGCTATGAGTCTCTTCAATGTTGGCCCCTTAAGCATCCCCTAATTTTAATCAGGCCACCATTGATGGCTGTGCTCTTAGATGTCTATTCTCTGAGCTCTGGAATTCTCTCTCTAAACCTCTGTCTCTCTACTCTTTTCTTCTTTTTTAAGAAGTCCCTTCAAACCACCTCTTTGACCAAGCTTTTGATCACCTGAACCAGTATCACCCCATGTGCTCAGTGTTAAATGTGTTAGATAATGCTAATGTGTAGCACTTGGCATATTTTGCTATGTTAAAGTCACTGAGTAAATGCAATTTGTTTTTGTTGGTTAATATGTCTTCAAACAGGTGGTTCGACCATATCAAACAATGTCCAACCCCTTGAGCAAGTTGACTGTGCTGAACAGCATGCATTCACATTTCATCCTGGCAGACAATGGCACAACAGGAAAATATGGAGCAGAAGTGAAGTTGAGGAGGCAACTGGAGAAACACATTTCCCTGCAGAAGATTAACACCAGTGAGTACTTCCAAAAGGAGGCCAATTAGACTTTTTGAAAAACAACTGTAGCAAATGATGCAAGTGTTCAAAGCTAACTGTTCTCTTAACAGGACACAGCCACTGCTTTCAACTGCTGTGCTGCCGGCTACAGTCAATTTTCATTCAGAATCACAAACTGGTGCATTAATCCTCCTTGTTTTTAAATCCCACCATGAATTCACCTTTCTCTATCTCTGTAACATTCTCCAACTCTATAACCAAGTTCTCTGTCACCTCTATTTTGATCCCCTATGCATTCCCTTCTGATCACCTCAAAATTGGGCTGTCTTCAACTGTCTAGATCCGAAATTTAGGAATTCTATCCCTATGTGTCTTTGCCTCTTTCTCCTCTCTAGAATTTCTTAAAACCTACCACTGTGACTCAGCTTTGGGTCTCCTGACCTACATTTGTTTTTACCTGGCTCAGTATCACATTTTGTCTGATAATCTCTATTGAGATGGGCTGGTGCTATTTTACTCAATAAGGCAAGGTGAGCTGTTTAAAATCACATGGGAAGGTTTCCTTTTTGCACTGCTTAACAAGTTGTTGACTATTCTTCTTGTAGTTTACAATTTCACACAGTGCACAGAGCGTGTCAAAATTATACTTTGGTCACCAATCGCTGGCATTGTTATAATTGCACATTTGCACAAGCTTTATTTTCATTTAAGATAGTGATGAGGAGGAATTTCTTCTCTCAGAATTTTGTTAGTCTAAGGAATTCCTAGAGAATAATAGAGGATGGGCCATTGAACTTATTCAAGTCTAAATTAGACAAAATTTTCATTGACAAGAGAGTCAACAGTTATGGCAGTCAAAGTGGATTTAAGTCAACCATGATTGTATTGAAGCTTGGAACAGACTCAAGACGCTACCTGTTTTCATATTTCTTACGTTTTGTTTATAATGCACAGACTAAAATCAGAAGATAAGCCACTCTTCATTTCTTACAATGCCTCATAGTCAGGAGAAAGTGAGGACTGCAGATGCTGGAGATCAGAGTCAAAAAGTGTGCTGCAAAAGCACAGCTGGTCAGACAGCATCTGAGGAGCAGGAGAGTCGATGTTTCAAGCATCGAAACGTTGACTGTCCTGCTCCTTGGATGCTGCCTGACTGACTATGCTTTTCCAGCACCATACTTTTTGACTCAACACCTCATAGTCATCCTGTTTATCTCATCGAGTCTGTTGCTCCAAGGTACAAAGAAAATTGACTGTTCACTCCTCATCACACAGGACACTCCAGAAAATGCAGGTTACTTTTAAACTTATAAATAAAGTAATAAAATATAAAAGTGAAAAAGGCCTTGCAAGCACTTTATAAATAACTGGTTTAGGGCTCAACTGGAGGACAGTGGAAAACTGGGTGGTCCATTTCAGAAAAAAAATGTTAATGCCTTCGAAATAGGTTTTATTGTCATGTGAACTCAAATGTAGAAGAGCTGGAGTACAGTGAAATGTTTACACTATTGGCTCTCATGACGCCATCTTAGGTGCAAAGTACCTAGGTATAAATTTTAGATATAAAAAGAGGAATCAAGAAGAAAAAAGTTTCATCACCTTACAGTGATTCATAGTCAAAGTTAGAAATAAGATATACAGTTAAAAGGATAAACATTACAGACAGATAAACAGATTACAGGGACTTCCACATGTGGTCAGACCAGCCTCATAAGCCACTGACTGCCCGTATTGGTTCCCAGTCCAACAACTGCCCCTGCACCACTGCATGCCTTCAGCCTGCTCCACTCCAGTCCTCCGGTATTCCGCTCCATGCCTTCAGCCTGCTCCACTCCAGCCCTCAGCCACTCCACTCTGTGCCTCAAGCTCACTCCACTCCAGTTCTCAGCCACTCTGCTTCAGCTCTCAGCTACTCCAAAATGAGCTTTCTTTCAAATCAGTGGAAGCATTCGGGAAGAGGAAGGTTGAGGAAACGTGTTTAAGAGCCACCCCAGTTGAATGGTACAGTGGCTCAAGTAGTTAGCACTACTGCCTTATAGTACCAGAGCTAGAGACAAAAAAACGTGCAGATGCTGGAATCCAAGGTTAACAAGCAGGAGGCTGGAAGAACACAGCAAGCCAGGCAGCATCAGGAGGTGGAGAAGTTGATGTTTCAGGTGTAACCCTTCTTCGGGACAGGGGGGTGGGTGAAGTGGGGGAGGGGGAGGGCTGCAGATAAAGAGGGTGACGTGGGCAGGGTGGTAAAGTAGGGATAGGAGGAGGCAAGCAGAGGGTAGGACCTGGTTGGTCAATGGGAGGAATGAATCCAGTTGGTGACTGGAAGGAAGGGTCGATAAGAGGAATGGAAAGGAGGGGGACATGCTGTTAAGAAAGTCGGGGAATGGGAAGGGAGGTTATTTGAAATTGGAGAACTCAGTGTTGAGTCCTCCAGGCTGTAGACTGCCCAGGTGGAAGATGAGGTGGTGTTCCTCCAATTTGCAGTTTGGCTCATTGTAGCAATGGAGGAGGCCAACGATGGTCAAGTCGGAAAGGGAATGGGAAGGGGAATTAAAATGGGCAGTGACTGGGAGGTCAGGTCTGCCCCTGTCGGCCTGGCTGAGATGCTTGGTGAACTTTTCCCTACGTTTGCATTTGGTGTCCCTGATGTAGAGACACAGGTTCAATTCCAGCCTTGGGTGACTATCTGTGTGGAGTTTGCACAGTTACCCCATGTCTGCATGAGTTTCTGCTGAATTCTCCTGTTTTCTCCCACAGCGCAAAGATGCATGGGTTAGGTGGATTGGTCATGCTAAAATGCCCTATAGAGTGCAGGGATGTGCAGGTTAGGTGGATTAGCCACGGTAAGTGTCTGCTCATGGGGATAGGGTGTGATGCTCTTTAGAGGACTGAAACAAACTTGCTGGGCCTCTTTCAATGCTGTGACCAAACAGATCTTGTGTTGAAAAATTATGGAACTGTTTTTCCATCCGTTCATGAGTTTTTCTTTTTCGGTTTCCTTTTGTCTGTGCATGTGTACGGAAGTGTTTAAAAGTGGCTTAGAGTTTCAATTTATAGTTTATTTAATGTAATTGTTTATCTGTAGCTATAATCCAATTACGTTTACTAAATAGTGACTGTTGTCAAGTACAGAAACCAAGTCGGAGTTTTCAAACAACTTGGCTCTGAAGTTCAGATGGTTTGGGAATTTTGCATATTTCTTTTAAAAACATTAACTTTGTGATAACTCTGAGAATAGCAGGGCTTGACTTCCAGCATGCAACCCCAGTGAGGTATGACAACTTTAACTAGTCATCTTTTGGAAGTTGTAGCTGAGGTCGAGGTTCCTTCCAGTCTGATTAGCAGAAAGAATGTACAAAGACGTGGGAACAGAAAGGGATCTTTCAGATTTCAGTCTTTTCATTCCATTATATCATCACTAATCTACATATTAGCTTATCTATCTCTCCTAGCTCAATAACTGATGTATGAGGTCATGGACATCACAGTGTAAATCTGGAAGTTAAGCAGACTCTCCATCTACTCTGATATATAACACAGCCATTGGGGTAGTTGGAGAGTTCACATGTCTTGGGTGATTCTGGACTGCTGTAGTTACAGACAATCAAGTATGTTACCTTTAATTTTTGACATGCAGTGTGATAAAGATCTAGTTTAGGTGCAACCTATCTTCATATTTTAATCCTTTCAGTCCTGGTATCATTGTGAGCAATCTGTGCTGCCCCCCTATCTAAGATCAGTACAAGTAACCAAACTATGTCAGCTGATAATCCAGAGGTTTGGGATAATAATCTAAAATTTGAGCTATTGATCTAGCAAACTCGATTTTGAATCCCATTAGGATTAGTCTCAGATCCAACAAATACAGGAACAACATTAAAAGCATTCACCTGAACCAATAGCACCTCTCACCTGAGCAGGTAACTACATCATACTGATGGTGTGTGCAGCTTTTACTCACCCATGGATTGGCATAGCATTGATCAAAGGCTGATTCTGACCCATCACAATGCACATCATTGAACCAGATTCCCCAGTCACTTCTCCATAGTCAGTTCCAAACTGTGCTGACTGGGCCATCCCACAATTTAACACTTTGCACAACACTTTTGCTGCATTTAGATTCCAGCCATTGTCACAGACAGTTCTCCAGATAGATTTACGACAGACATCAACTCGCCCAGAACACACGTTTGTACGGTTCGCCAGCTGGACAGTCACTGGACCTGAGCAAAGAATGCAGAGATTTGCTCGTACATTACCAGTTATGAAGGGTTTCAATAATGAGGAGATGTCAGAAAGGTACTCTTCTCCTTAGAACATAAAATGCTAAGAGGAGACTCAATCGAGGTCATGAGAATGATGATAGAATTTGTGCTGAGTAGCTCAATAATTAGGGATCATAGATAGGGAGCTGAGGAAAATTCTTTCACTCAGTTGTTGAGATCTGGAAAGCTCAAGCTGAAAAGGTGGTGTTTGCTGACGTTATGAATTATTTTAAAAGGAAGTTGATTAAATAGTCATTGTGATGAACTTCCAGGGATGTGAGACAGGGCATAGCTCTCCTTTCAAAGAGCTAGCATCAGCAATGTAGAATGAGTGGTATCCTTCCATGCAGTAAGTTTCTAAGCTGTCGAATAAAAGGTATAAAAGATTTCCTCTTTGTCCCTGGTCAGTATTTATCTGTCAATTGTCATTGCTATGATGAACAGATTTATTGGTCATTTATCACTTTGCTCAGAGAGTTTGCTGTGTGAACCTTTAGACCATACTTTGGCAATTGGCTAAAAAGCAAGTCTGATGTCAATCTATGCATCAATAAAAACCAGATCAATGCATTACTTAGCATGATTGGCTCATGTCAGGGAAAGAAACTTCCAAAGTTCTAACTAAAACTATTCTAGATTGTATCTGCTGATAATAACTCTTTAGAAAATGACTTTACGCTTTTCAGATTTTTAAAAATTATTGACTATGGTTCAAATGAGATCAATTGTGAATATTGTAGAAAGTGTCTGAGGTCATGTTTTCTCATATTATTGTTCAAAGGCTTGCTATACATTGCTGAGTTGCCATGAATCACTGAATGTTTAATTTGAGCTGCAGATGCACCAATGCCCATTCAACTATTCTGACAGATCGTTTATACAGAGGAACCTTGATTAACTGAAGGACATGGGCAGATAATTGAATGATGGATAACATAGTTTAGCTAAGCATCGGGAACTTGCAATTTTGCCGGATAATCCGATATTTGGATTATCGAGGTTCCTCTGTATTCTGCAGACTCAGTTTTAGCAGAACTCTGTGAAACCATGCAAAGCTGCTTAGTTGTATGATAAATTGTACTGAATTGACTTGGGATCTAGTCTGAATCAGGACTACGATACATTGCCTTGCGACTACATTGCAGACTGTAGATTGTACATGGAAAAAACAGGCAGCTTACAGTATACACAAAATGTAAGAGAATTTGCATAAGGATGAGAGGAAACATAATGAAAAAAAAATCATTTGGTGAGTTGTGATCTGATGGCAGAAACAGATTCAATAATAACTTTCATGAGGGAATGTCAGACAAAAAATGATTGAAGGGAAAACAGCAATGGAACGGGGCAGATTGGATAGTTCTATCAGGAGGTCAGCACAGTTCAGATTGCACTCTGCTGAAAATCCAACCATTATGTAAGAATTAGCAATAAATTTAGTAGATAGAAATTTCACCTAGATTAAATCTTGAGCACAAATTCCAGGCGAATGTTCCCACACTGTACTGCGGGAGTGCTATAGCGTCAGTGATGCAGCCTGTCACCTTTGGTGGATGTCAAAGGTCCCATGCCTCTACCATTCAATAGAGTTACGACTGATCTGATATGACTTTCAATCCACTCTGCTGCCTGCTTCCACTGCCCATAGCCCTTGACTCCATTAACAATCACAAATCTGTCTGGCTCAACCTCGAATATATTGAATGACTCACTTTCCACTGCTCCCAAGGGCAGAAAATTTCACTACCAACCACCTGTATACAAATTCATCCTCATCTTCATCTTAAAAGGGAGACCTATTAAATTTTAAACTGTGCCTCCTGGTTCTTGATTTGTGGAATTGGAAAATTATCTGACACGTTTTCTTTCAAACAACAGTGACTAGTTTCAGAAAGTAATTAATTTTCTGTGAAGCACTTTGCAATGTTCAAAAGTTATGAGTGGTGCTAATAAATACAAGTTCTTTCTTTTAGACTGTACACATCAACTTATGTGACCTGTGGACTTCCCTTTGTCATCCTATGCCTGGGAATATATGAAGGGGCTGGGAATGCAAAGGGATGTTCAATAGTTACCAGTGGCATCCCATTGATTGTTCTACCTGGATTACGTCCATTATTTGTAGGGTGGTTATCCATGTGTGACTCCAGTCTCCACATGCTGATTGGCTGTAACATGTTTATATAGCCTTTTGTTCAAAGAAAGACTGCACTCCAGATATGTTGTTCTAGTGGAGCTTCAATGTCACATTCCAATAACCACTTTGTCTGCTTTCTGTCTTTGAAAATGTTACGTGACTTGTTTTCTTTCTTTCAGTGACATGTTTTTGGTTTCAAAGGCTGCATGAAACTGCATTAATTACTCAGGAGGAAGGTGTACTTAAATTGGCAACTGTATTTAAACATCAAATTTAAACAAAAGCGTGAACTCGTAAACATTTTCTGAGGATATTTTGATGTTAATGGTAAAGGTTTAATAAGAATTCACTCATCAGGGCTTGGTTAATTCTGTGGGTTAGGTTATTTTAAACTGTAAAACACATTGTCAGTTATAAAGCAGACAGTGGAGATGCAACTGATTTCTATATGAATCTTGCAAACACTGGACTAGCTGCCAGGCACAGTCACAGCTCGATATGCACAGAGCACATGAAGCCATTACAGGTGAACTCATTTAAAGGCAAAATACACAGACAACAGATTTAATTTTTCCTCATTCTGTGTAGTATAAATACAAATATACTTCCAATCAATTGAAAATAGAACACACGCAACCTGATTAGTACAGCCAACTCCCAGGGTTTATTTCTAGAGGGATAGAATTGAAAAAAAATAAGACAAGTTAAATCTAATCTTTGGTTAGACTGCACTTGGAGTATTGTCATAGTTCTGGCTTTCATATCATACATCAGATTTAATGAGACAAAGAGTTGGAAAAGTGTAAGAGGAAGAGCTCTTATCCTCAAAACATCGATTCTCCTGCTCCTCGAATATTGCCTGACCGGCTGCGCTTTTCCAGCATCACACTCTTCGACTCTGATCTCCAGCATCTGCAGTCCTCACTTTCTCCTATTGGAGAAGATCCAAATGAGATTTATACGGTTGTTACTGGATCTTGGAGATTACACCTATCAGGAAAGATTGAATTGGCTGGGATAGGGGAGGGGGGGGGGTTTCTTTAGAAAAGAGAAAACCAGATGTTTTCCTGATGAAGTTGCTTTGAAAGGTATGAGCAGATTTTATAGGATAATTGAAGAGAAGATGTTTCCAACTTTGAGTGAGACCAAAAGTGGATCCAATAAGACAGTCACTAATAAATCCTGCAGGAAATACAAGAAAGTTGTAAAGATGTGTCGTTCACTTTCATATGGAAGAGTTGGTGCAAAGCGTAGAAATGGGATAGAAGGGAATGGGAACTTGAGGGGTAACCCAAATTGAAAGAAAGTAAAATTGATAATGGGAAGTATAAAATAGCTGTTAAGGACAATGAAAGAAGGGAGAACAAAACCAAGCATTGTCTTGAATGTGAAATGATGTCAAAAAGAAAAAGTTAAGGGCACTTTGCCTGAATGCATGCAGCTTTCACAGCATGATAGATAAGCTAAAGGCACAAATTGGTGATGATACAATTGCCATTACAGAAACATGGCTGCATAGTTCTCTGGTCTGGTAACTGAATTTTCAAGGATATTCAATATTTAAGAAAGACAGACAAGAAGGTGGAGTTGTGCTAATAACATAAGGTGGGTTCAGTACAATAGTAATGGAGGATCTCAGATCAGAAGAACAATGTGTAGATTCTGTTTAGGTGGAACTCAGGAACAGAATGGACAGCAGATATTGGTTGGAGTTATTTATTGGCCACCAAACAGTAATGGTAATGTGGGGTATGGTGTTAATCCAGCTTGTCATAAGAGCAGCTCAGTAATCATGGATGACCACATACAGACTAGGTCAACCAAATGAGCAGTAAAGCTGTAGAGAATGAATTTCTGGAGTATATTTGGAATTTTCTTTTTAAAGTAGCACATTAAGAAGTCGACTAGCAGACAGGCTATTTTAAATCTAGTATTATACAAATTAAAAGGACAAATTAATAATCTTGGAAATGAACCTATGGAGATGAATAATCATAACATGATAGACTTTTAGATTATGTTTGAAAATGCGATAGCTCAATCTGAAGCAAATTTAGATAAGGGAAATTATGAAAAGGTGAGGCCTAAATTGGATGAAGTGGAATGGGAGAATACATGAAAAGGCATGACCACACTTAGGCAACAGACAGTCTTTAAGAATATAGAACATAGAACAGTACGGTTCAGCTTTTGCCCTTCAGCCCTCAATGTTGTGCTGGCCTTTTACCCTACTCTAAAATCAGATTAACCTACATACCCTTCATTCTATCTTCCATGCCCCATGCAAGAGTCACTTAGATGTCCCTAACGTATCTGACTCTACTACCATCGCTGGCAGTGCATTCCACGCACCCACCACTCTCTGTGTAAAGAATCAACCTCTGACATCTCCTCTAAGCCTTCCTCCAATCACCTTAAAATTATGCCTCCTCATGATAGACATTTCCCCTATGGGAAAAAGTCTCTGGCTATCCGTTCTATCTATGCCTTTCAACATATTGTACACCTCTATCAAGTCACCTTTCATCTTTCTTCGCTCCAATGAGAAAAACCCTAGCTCCCTCAACCTTTCTTCATAATATATGCCCTCCACTCCTCTGCACCCTCTGTAAAGCTTCCACATCTTTCCTGTAATAAGGCGACCAGAACTGAGCACAATGTTCCAAGTGTTGTCTAACCAGTGCTGTATAGAGCTGCAGCATAACCTCGCGGCTCTCAAACTCAATCCCCTGCAAATGAAAGCCAACACACTATATGCCTTCTTAACAGCCTTATCAACTCAGACAGCAACTTTGAATGATTTATGGACATGGTTTCAAGATTCCCCTGTTCCTCCACACTGCCAAGAATCCTGCCTTTAACCCTGTATTCAGCATTCAAATTTGACCTTCCAAAGTGGATCATTTCATACTTTTCCAGGTTGAACCCCATCTGCCACTTATCAGTCCAGTTCTGTATCCTGTCAATGTTGCATTGCGACCTACAACAGTTATTCACGCTATCCACAACTCCACCAACCTTCATGTCATCTGCAAATTTACTAACCCACCCTTTCACTTCCTCATCCAAGTTATTTATAAATATCACAAAGAGCAGAGGTCTCAGAACTGATCCCTGTGGAACACCACTGGTCAGCGAGCTCCAGGCTAAATACTTTCCATCTACAACCACGCCCCGTCTTCTATGGCCAGTCAATTCTGTATCCAGTCAGGTTTCCCTGTATCCCATGCTTTTTTACTTTCTGAATGAGCCTACCATGGGGAACCTTATCAAATGCGCTAAAATCCAGATACACCACATTCAGTGCTCTACCTTCATCAATGTGTTTTGGTCACGTCCTCAAAGAATTCAGTAAGTTTTGTGAGGCATGACTATCTCTAATCAAACTATGGTTTTTCAAGCAATCATAAATCCTGTCTCTCAGAATCCTCTCCAATACTTTTCTTGCCATTGACATAAGATTGACTGGTCTGTAATTCCCAGAATTATCCCTATTCCCTTTCTTGAACAAGGGAATAACATTTGCCACCCTCCAATCACATTCTCCCCGTGTCTGCGTGGGTTTCCTCCGGGTGCTCCAGTTTCCTCTCACAGTCCAAAAATGTGCAGGTGAGGTGAATTGGCCATGCTAAATTGCCCGTAGTGTTAGGTGAAGGGGTAAATGTAGGGGAATGGGTTGTGCTTCGGCGGGTCGGTATGGACTTGTTGGGCCGAAGGGCCTGTTTCCACACTGTAAGGGCCTGTTTCCACAATTTAATCATCTGGCATTACGCTGGTGGGCAGTGAGGATGCAAAGACCGTTGCCAAAAGTGCAGCAATCTCTTCCCTCACTTCCTGTAGCAACCTAAGGTATATCCCATCTGGCCCAGGGGATTTATCTATCCTTATGTTTTTCAAAATTTTCAGCACATCCTCCTTTGTTACATCAACCTGTTCTAGCATATCAGTCTTTTTCACGCTGTCCTCAGAAACATCAAGATCTCTCTCAGTAATGAATACCGAAGCAAAGTATTCATCATGGACCTCCCTTACTTCCTGTGACTCCAGGCACAAGTTCCCTCCACTATTCCTGATCGGCCCTACCCTCACTCTGGCCAGCCTCTTGTTCCTCACCTTAAGTGTGGAAGGCCTTAGGGTTTTCCTTAATCCTACCCCTAAAGCTTAAGGAACTATTGCATGACTGACAGCAACTATAGATTCCTTCACAGTGCAACAACTTGAATAAAAGTCAGTTAACCAGAGATGATAAAGGAAGTTAAGAATTGTATAAGATTTAAGGCATACAAAAGTGGGCAGAATTAGCATAAATCTGAGGATTGGAAAGTTTCTGTAATACAGTATAAAGGAATCAAGAAACCGATGAGGAAAGGCAGAATAGAATATGATTGCAATCTTGCAAAACATAAAAAACGGACTTTAAAAGCTCTTACAGGAATGTAAAAAGAAAACATTTTGTTAAAATGTAAGTGGGTCCATTGCAAGCAAAGTCAAGTGGAAAAGCGAAATGATTACTTTGTGTTAGTTTTCACTGAGGCAGATGCAGTAAATCTTCACACATTAGAGATTCATTAACGAGGGCAAATGAGGAGTTGAAAATCAAGGTTGACAAACTTGTTGGAGGTTTCTTTAGGATGTTACTCACATAATTGATAAATTAAAGCTCATGGGTTATGAGGAATGTATAGTAATGGATTAAGAATTGACTAAGGCAGGAAGTAAGAATAACCAGGCCCTTCTTGCATTAGCAGTCTATATTCTAACTCACCACCACATCCCCTACACTCAAATCTCCTATGTTCCCTAACCTATAATGACTCCCAGTCTGCATTATTACAATTTAAAATTCTCATCTTTCTTATTGAATACTTATGTGGCCTTGCCTGTTTCTTATCTCTGACCTCATGTTACTCCATATCCCTCTGAGACAGATGTCTGAGTTCCTGAATATTCTGTGAATCTCCAGTTTTATTCACTCCCGGCATTGCCTTTAGCTACCTAGGTTCTGAGCTCAGAAATTACTTTCCTGTGCCTTTCCAGCTCCCTTCCTCTCTCTGCTTCTCTAAGGTGCACTTGTTGTGCAAGGATGTAAGGATCTGAAGGGGTTAATACTGAGGTATGCCTTAAGCATCACCCAGTATGATAATGTCAGATTGACTTGGTGAGAGAACAACTTAGGATCTCTAAAAAGTAAGGCCTAACATCCAGGTCTGTTAGAGGCCTCCAACAATATTTATCAGAGTAACTTGTATGTAGTCGCTATCATGAACAAATTAAGAGCCTGTTCTCATTTAGAACAGCAAATGGTTTTCCTTTACCACACCAGATTGTAAGCACTGTAACTCACTACTCTAAAAAAGGATGATGGCAGCAAATCTACCCCATGGTAAACCATAGTCCAAACAGACTCATACAACACCTTAAACCCCATCTTTTCCATCAACCCTTTGACCGCCTGCCTCCTGTGAAACATCTGGAGGTACTCTTTTATGTTAAAGCTGCTATGTGAGTGCAAGTTGTTGTTAAATGCAACAGAACAAAAGAAGGAAGCACATCAGATATTCTGATGAAGTGACAGATTCTTCGATTAAAAGGTTTCCAGCAAGAAAATTAACCTGTCTACACCTTTGAGTGCCCTGAGGTTGTGAAAGATTACAGAGGAATCTCGATTATCTGAAGAACATGGGTGGGGAATATTTTATTTGGTTAATCAAATTCTGGATAATCAAATGCCAGATAACATAGTTTAGCCAAGCATCGGGACTTTGCGAACTTGCCGGATAATCTGATACCCAGATAATCGAATGCCGGATAATCGAAGTTCCTCTCTATGTGTAAATGCAAGGTATTCTTTATTTCTTCCTCAATATAAAGAACCATGGCAGTTGAAAATGGTTGAGAATTTACATATATTTTCAATATTTCTCTCATGCTAGATATATTCCGAGTTCAATTTTTAAAAATAGATGCAAACTCTTCACTGGAAGCTTGATGAAGCCATTCATGGCATTGGAGTGAAACCCAAAGACAATGATAATAAATACAGGTACTTTAGGAGGCCCTCCAACCCTGTACCACCATTCAATTAGATCATGCTGATCTGTATCTTTCCTCCATTTACATGCCTTAATTCTGTAACAGTTAATGCTCTTGGTTACTTAATATGTCAATGCAAAAACCCTGGGTACAAAACTATTATTGCCACCTTTCCCACTCTGTACTCTGCAAGTACACCTTCTCAGTGCAAACACAGAATCATCGCATTAAAGGACTTATTAAGGCCCACAGACACACTGTGTACTAGAAAGTTGGCACTCTGGTTCCTGTGCTGGAAAATCAGGGTAATTGAAATGGAGCCTTCTATATGAAGAGATTGCAATATATCATTTTTTCTGCTTGAGCAGATCAGACATGCTTCATGAACTAGGTGCAAAACTCTTAACTATTTATCATAGCTTATTATTAGGCTATTATCAATTATCCTATGAATAGAATATTCTACTGACTTGTGTAGTGATACAATACCTAAGTTCAATGAAGTGTTGTAAAGTAGGAAATTTTGGAGTCAATTTGTGCAAAGCAACATTCCAAAAACAGCAAGGTGATAGCATGAAAGTAGTTCATTTAGTAGGGCTGGCTGAGAGATAAATGTTGACCAAGAGACCAGGAATAGCTCCACTGCTCTCCTTTGAAAGAGTGCCATTGGATCTTTTACAACCACCTAAGTGGTTAGACAAGGACACATCCAAAAAAAAAGGCACCCCTCAACATTGCAATCTCCACTTTGTGCTCAAATCTCTGGGATAAGACTTGGACACCCAGCCTTCTGACTTCAAGGCAAGTGTGCTACATAGAGCTAGACAGCTTAGATTTGACCTGATAGGCAGTTTGATGCATTTTGGTCCCTCGTTCTTCCCCTTGACCTGATATGTCTCTCTCCCTCTCTCTCTCCAGGGATTGGACAGGGGGTTCCAGTGGTGGCACTCATTGTGGAAGGTGGTCCCAACGTTATCTCCATTGTGTTGGAATATTTACGAGATACCCCTCCTGTGCCTGTGGTAGTCTGCGATGGCAGTGGGCGGGCTTCAGATATCCTCGCCTTTGCTCACAAATATTCCGAAGCCGGAGGGTAAGTACCAAGAAAGCAAAACCTTTCAACTTCAACTATCATTTCTTGGGCAAAATAACCAACTGAGAAAAAAAGAAATATAGCCATTTAATGGAAACAAAACCTGCATATTGCTGAAAAGAAAGCCATTCTGGGAACATCTGATGAACCTTTTTGGTGCACTCCTTCCAAAGCATAACATATTTCCTGAGGTAAGGAGACTAAAACTGTACAGACTACATGATGTGTGGTGTAACCAAGTTCCTCTAAAATTGAGGCAGAATTGGGTACTGCAGATGCTGGAGATTAGAGTCAAGATTAGAGTGGTGCTGGAAAAGCACAGCAGGTCAGGCAGCATTCGAGGAGCAGGAAAATCGATGTTTCAGGCAAAAGCCCTTCATCAGGAATCACCTTTCCTCTAAAATTGAAGCAAGACTTCACTTTTCCTGTACTCAAATCCTCTTGTAACAAAAGCTGACATTCCATTAGCTTTCACAATAGCTTACTTTAACTGCATATTAGCCATCAGCAACTCATTGACAAAGACAGCCAGGTCCTTTCATACACTTAAACTTTCCAGTCTCTTACCATTTAAGAAATACTGAACGCATCTATTTCTCCTACCTCATATTTTTTCACATTATGTTCCATCTGCCATGTTCTTGCCCATTCACTAAGCCTGACCAAATCCTCCTGAAGCCACTTTACATCTTCCCACTTAGCTTTATAACATCTGAAAAATTGGATATATTACATCATGTCCCCACCTCCAAATACTTGATATATATTGTGTGCAATTGGGTCTGATTCTTATGGGTAATCACAGCATACCAAAGTGAAAAAGATTCATTTATCCCTATTCTTATTGTCGGTTAGCCAGTCATCAATCAGTGAATTACCTCTTATTTCATGTGCCTGAATTTTATTCTGACCGGCCTCCAGTGGGGCACTTTAAAAAAGCCTTCTGTAAATCTAAATATATTGTTTATCAAATCTCCTTTATCAATTTTGTTAGTAACATCATCAAAAACTCCAACAAATTTGTCAAACACAATTTCTCATTCAAAAATTCATGTTGACTATGTCCATTCAGATCATTCTTAACTAGGTGGTTAAATATTTTTCATGTTATATGTGAGAATGTACAGTATATATATTTACTGTGGATTGTGCAATGACATATGTGCTTTAATTGCATAGTTCAATGTCTATACTCCCCATCAAAATGTTGAGACAATGGATATCAAAGGGCTACAATTTAAAATTGTTGGACGCATCGTAAAAATAGTCTTTGCACATATAGTAAATCCTCTCCAAGTTTTGCTCACATTTCAAAATTCTTACTTTGAAATCATAGTCAAGAACATAATTATGGGTATAGTGAGAGTTTCTCAGTAGCTAGGTTATAACCAACTCACCTAGAGCAGAAGTGCATCAAAACTGATTGTACTTGGTACATCCTCATCTAGATGGGTGAAATACAATTTAAAACATTACCTGCAATACTTTGGCAAAAGTTTAGACAAAAAAATCTTTTCGGGCTAGAGTTCAGGGGTTAGTGGTAGGGAGCTGAGATTAACTTCCGTTAGGCAAGATGTTATAAGGGTTATAAATGAAAGAGAAGTGAAATAGAGTTAAAAGAAACATCAACCATGATCTTTCAACCTAAGTTAACATGTTTAATGCAGGTTAGGATTTGAAAGTCGCTACTTGATAGAGTAATTGAGCCAGATTGCATGGCAGATTTATAAAGTAAATTGAATTAATTTGACAGAAAAAAAACTTCAGGGGTATGGAGGAGTTGGACTATCTGGTTTGCTCTTTGAAAACCCCATAAAATCTTGATGCACCAAATGGCCTTTGTTGAATGGTCTGATTGTATGATGAGGCAGGTCCATGGGTAATTCCTGTTCCTAGGTTATCACCTCAGTAGATCCCTTGTCACTGTGTAATTCTAAAGGCTCCATTCATTCTCTCTTTTTCACGTCAGGGTAATCAATGAATCTTTGAGAGACCAACTCCTTGTCACCATCCAGAAGACCTTCAACTACAGTCGCACACAGGCTCAGCACCTCTTTATAATTTTAATGGAGTGCATGAAAAAGAAGGAACTGGTGAGTGAAGAAACGCCTCTGGGAGTCCCACATCGGGCACAGTCTACAGAGACACGGAGAGACACAGCAGATACAATCCAGCTGGTCAGAGTTTTTACCAAAATCCAGTCACTAGTAAAATTTTACTCTCACCAAAGTAGAGCTTATTGTGACAGGTGAAGAGAGGAGGATCATTCAATCTAATGGACTGTCCTGTAACACACAGTAAATCATGAGATGCTTTTTTATGAACTCTGACAAAAAGTGTCCATTCTTTTTTGTGAGAATGGGCATGTTTTATCAAGGATCCTCTGTTATATTTGGGAAAGTATAAACTACCAAAAGGAACCAGAGCAGAATAACTTTTACGCAGCAAGTTGTTGTGATCTGGAATGCACTGCCTGAATGGTGAATGAAAGCAGGTTCATTGGTAGCTTTGAAGCGGGAATTAGATAGGTATTGAACAAAAACTTTGCAGGGCTATAGAGACAGAACAGACTGATGTAGGACCAGTTGAATAGCTTTTTCAAAGAGCTGACATGACCACAAAGGGCTGAACAGACTGCTGTGCTGTAAATTTCTATATTTCTCCACCTAAACCAACTTACTAATGCTTTACAAACCCTCACACCTAATAGATTGTTATAATGCTTGTTTCTTTAAAATTGCATGAACAATTTTCCTGTTAATTTGATATTGTTCATGAATACCAGAAGAACCTTAGTCATGCGCCTCCTATTATTTGTTCAACAACTTAATGATTCAGTGGAAATTTTATGATAAAAATGAATAACTTTAATTTTGTAGTTACTGAACATCTGTAAGAAATTTTTAAAAATGGTTAAATTTGAGCTTTAACTCCTACAAACCCAATTACTTGATGAAATCCAGGAAGTTAAATCATATTCTTTCCAGAGGGTGGCTTAAGCTATAAAAGGTGACATAATCGCAAATAAATTTAAGGCCTAGTAGGATATAATCAACAAAGTGTTGAGGATCAAAAAGGCAGACTTACATTTATAGAAGAGGAAAATCCTGAGCACTTGGCAACTCCTATCATGGGCATCTGCTTAATTTTTTAATATTCTCAAACGTACACGAGTAACACAGTGGTTAGCACTGCTGCCTCACCGCGCCTGAGACCCGGGTTCAATTCCCGCCTCAGGCGACTGACTGTGTGGAGTTTGCACGTTCTCCCCGTGTCTGCGTGGGTTTCCTCCGGGTGCTCCGGTTTCCTCCCACAGTCCAAAGATGTGCAGGCCAGGTGAATTGGCCATGCTAAATTGCCCATAGTGTTAGGTAAGGGGTAAATGTAGATGTAGGGGAATGGGTGGGTTACGCTTCGGCGGGGCGGTGTGGACTTGTTGGGCCGAAGGGCCTGTTTCCACACTGTAAGTAATCTAATCTAATCTAATCTAAATCAAGGTAAATGTCCTTCCTGCCCTCATTACCATTAAAAACTCTGAACATGTGGAGTTTGCACATTCTCCCCGTGTCTGCGTGGGTTTCCTCCCACAGTCCAAAGATGTGCAGGTTAGGTGAATTGGCCATTCTAAATTGCCCGTAGCGTTAGGTGCATTAGTCAGGGGTGAATGTAGAGGAATGGGTCTGGGTGGGTTGCTCTTCAGATGGTCGGTGTGGACTTGTTGGGCCGAAGGGCCTATTTCCACACTGTAGGGAATCTAATCTAATCTAATGTCAGTCAGATTTTGAAGTGGTGAAGTCATTTTCAAGCTTGACTTGACCTCAGTAGGCATTCTGTCAGCAGTTTCACGAGGAAAGTGGATATGAATCTTTACTTTGCAGTTGTTCAGTAAGACCAACAGTGTGCCTTTATTCAGAATTTCCAAATATATCTAAGATCGTGTTCTTTTTATAAAATCACAAACTATTATTTTTCCACTGCTTTGAAGTGTATATTTATGCTAAACAGGCAGCTTCCTTCTTCCCAGAAAATAAATCTCCAAGCACAGCAATGCTCAGGATGAAACTACAATAGTCTCCTAACTGGGTCATCGCTGATACTTCCACACAATGCCTTCAAGGGTTGTTGATTTAACTTTGCCAGTGTTTGTCTCTTTCCAAATGTTTACCAAAACATTTAAGAATAGCAGAGCATCTGAAATAACATCAAGAAGTAAGACATTTAGTTCTTTAAGTCTGCTTCGCCATTCAATAGGAGCAAGTTTGATTTAACCAATTTCATTTTCCTGTCCTATCTATATACACTTTGATTTTCTCAATGTCCAAAAATATATCAGTGTTTGCCTGAAATATGCTCAACAATTGTGCATCAAGAGCATTCTGCCATAGCAAATACCAAAATTTCACAACTGTCTTGAATAAAAAGGTTTCTCCTCATCTAAGTCCTAAATGACTAACCTCTTCTATAAGGACTATAACCCATTGTTCTAGATTCTCTGCTCTATAAATCGCTCTCTAAACATTGGTGCATTCAAGCTAGTTTTCAGCAGAACAACCACATTTTCACAAAGCAATTGCACTTTCTTTTCTGATGCTGGATAAATTAAACCTAGCCCTCATGGCAGCAGGTTTTAGAATTCTTTTTTATAAGTGTTAAGTTGGTTTATTGGATTTTACCTGCAGCTGTGATTGGGTTGGGTTTGTGAGGAGGGAAATGTGTTTGTGAGGAGGGAAATGATAATGGGATGGTAAAGTGGAGGATGGTGAGGCATTGATGAAAGGGTGCGGACTTGTGAGAACGGCAGAGAGGTCTGTGAACCTGCAACTGCAATGAAACATTCTTAGGTTTAGTAACATTGACAGCCATACAGCTGATGTGGCATCTAGGGAATAGGCTGTTGACAGAACACCAGCTAAAAGGAGGGATGTCATTCAAATCAATCTTAAAAATCACTTTGTTCCATCAATCTCTCCATGACAGTAGTTTCTAATGCAATTAGCTGTCCATTTCAAAACCAACACATTCCCTGACATTCACACTTGAAAATGTGCATTCACCCAGCAGAACAGGATTACATGCAAAACTAGTTGTTATAACATTTTTCATCAGGTTACTTGACACTATGTGCTTCTATTTGACACCTGCCCACATTCATCAGTCTTTGCCCCAAACAAAAGATTTCCAATAAAAGGTGAAGAAGCTGTTATGAATGATCATCTTCAGCACACACCTTTACAGGTGAGATAAATAAATGGTGCAATATTGTGTGAAAGGCCATAATCTATGCCTGGATCTCTTAATGCAAGTTAGTATTATTTATCATATTAGTCTGATCAGCCAACCACATGATGGAATATTAAGGGAGTCATAAAGGTAGGTTCTAAAGGAACATTTTAAAGTACAAGAACAGCTAGAGGCATGTAGGGAGGGAATTCCAATGCTTCGCACCCAGGCAGCTGAAGGCATGGCCCTATTTGTATTTTATCAATTCTTTATTCAAATAATTAACAAAGAATTTAATGTTTTGTTTCTGTTATGCACATTCTACAGTGTATTTTATGATTTGAAAGCTTTGTTGTATTATTTGCTGAGATTTTGTGCGAGTAGAACATTTGTATTTTTAATGTTTTCATTATTTCTTCATAATTGTTCGCACCCATTTTTTCATAAAAATATCACACAAAATCCTGTCTTTGTATATTTTATTAATACATAAACTCTACCTGAGCAGAAAGTGACATGTTATCCGTGTATTGCAGTACTTCTAATTAGTTGCTGACCGTCGTCTTCTGAAGGGCAATAAAGATTGGCAATATGCTGAAGTTATGGAGTCATTGTGTCATGCAAAACAGAGACACACCTTTCAGCCCAACTCATCCATGCTGACCAGGTTCCCTAAACCCAACTAGTCCCATTTGTCTGCATTTGGCCCACATCCCTCTAAACCTTCCCTATCCATGCACCTGTCCAAATGTCTTTTAACTATAGTAATTATACCTGCCTCTACCACTTCCTCTGGCAGCTCATTCCATACATGCACCATCTTCTGTGTGAAAAAGTTGCCCCTTGGGGTCCCTTTTAAATATTTTACCTTTCACATTAAACCTATGCCCTCCAGTTTTGGACTCCGCTACTCTGTGGAAAAGACCTTAGTTATACTTTTTATCTATGTCTCTCATGATTTTATAACCCTCGGCCTCCTATGCTTCAGGTAAAAATGCCCCAGCCTCTCCTTATAACTCAAGCCTTCTAGTCTCCAAGGTAACATCCTTGCAATTTTGTTTGCATCCTTTTCAGTTTAATAACATCCCTCCTATAGCAGGATGACCAGTATGGCCTTACCAATGTCTTGTACAGCCGTAACATGACACCCCAATTCCTGTAACCAGTATTCTGACTATTAAAGGCAAGAGTGTTAAATGCTTTTCTCACCACCCTGTCTACCTGTGTCACCACTTTCAAACAACTGTGCACCTGCACCCCTCGGTCTCTCTGTTCGACTACACTTCCCAGGGGCCTACCATTAACTGTGTAAGTCCTACCCTGGTTTGTCTTAAAAACACCTCACGTTTATCTGAATTAAACTCCATCTGCCAGTCATCAGCCCACTGCCCCAGTTGATCAAGATCCCACTGTTCTCTTAGATAACCTGGTTCAGAAGAGATTTGATCATATTTTCAAGATATTGAGGGGACCTGATAAGGTAGATTGGGAAAAACTATTTTCACTGATTGGCAGTTTAGGACCAGGGAAATAGACCCTGTTCCTATCTTTACTGTGTTGCCAGTGATGCTCATACCCTATGAATAAATTAAGAAGTAAACTAAATGAGATCTGAGCAAGATTGAACACAATTGATCCACTGATAATTTGTTGCTTTTTCCCTCACTGGAGAAGGAGAAAGATTGCCCAGTTATTTTGATCAAGTAAATTTGTTTGTCATTTATTCTCCTCCGCATTTTTTGAGAATTCATGTACCAATCTTTCTTGACACAAGACAAATCTACTGGGAAATTATTGCTCAAGGTCTTTTCTTTTTTATTTTCAATCTTTAGAGAAGAGAGAGCAGAGGGGTGACCTGGTGGATAATTGTCATCATATCTTTAGTGGAGCCATTGGCTTCACCTTGCTCCCTTAGCTAACTTTAAGTTGCCCTTAGTCCATGTCTCAATGTTATCCACAACATCCAATTTTTCTTCTTCCTCTTCTATTTTTAATCCTCCATTTCATCTTCAGGTTTTGCCAGGATCACATTGTCAGCTGTTTGTTTCCATTGTCTGTACTTGGTTATCTTTCTTTCTCTAACTGTTCACAGTGACCCTTTTTTGATGAAGTTTCTATTCTTGATTTCATCCATTCTTTTGTCTTTCTGTTCTTCTAGCTGCCTCAGGAGCTCTTTAACATTATGAAAGGATTGGAGTTGGAATGTTTCTTTGTGTAGACCAGGAAGATTAGGAGCCATAAATATAAGATAGTCATTAAATTCAATACTGAATTCTCAAGAAAGTTAAAAATTACACAACACCGGGTTTATTTAAATCTGTTGGACTATTACCTGGCATTGTTTGATTTTTAACTTTGTCCACCTCAATCCAACACCACCACCTCCAAATCATGAATTCTGCAGAAACTTCTTTACTAAACCCTCTCCACACACAAACACATTCACTCACGGGTGAGAAGGTAGTGCTCGCAAACACATGAAATGACTGAGGTGAATAGCATAGACAGAAGGAAATGGTAAATAAGCAAGAAGAGGAAAGAAGTCAAAGGATATGGTGATTGAGTGGGACGAGGCTTGAGTGCCGTATTAACACCAGAATAAACCAGTCAAGTCAAATGCCGGATGCTGTAGATGTATGACATAAGTAGCAATCAGTATAATTCTCTGCTGCCTCTCTCTTTCTCTAACATTCAAAGTTTTTACACAAAAGTAAGCCTCCTTAATTCTCTTCCATAGTTTTAAAAGCCATTTGAACAAACCAGTGTTTAATTTGAAAGTGAATATTCATAAGACTCAGCACTCACTTATGATTGATCCTCTTGAGATTAATTTGATAAATTACCAGTAGAAGCAGCAGTTTATATCCATATCTTATGATTTCAAAGGAGGTAAAGCTGAGGTTGACATACTTTGTGGTAAAGCTTTACTCATCCAAACCTCACACGATAGGCATTAGTGGCATATTGAAATTCTTGGTCATACACACCCTAAAGCTCAATTATATTACTGCTTCACTTCAGAGTAACATGCAGGAAATGACACTTTAGTTTGAAGTTGCAATGACAGTCACTCTTAAAGCAGATAACAAAAAGATAAATGTGACTGAAAATAACTGCTCTGAATGGGTTTAGTATCTTTCCGTGAGGCTAGTGTAACAGCATGATTGTTTTAACATTTGTTTGAAGTACAATTTGGTATTTAGTGGTGTTTGAACCTTAATACTACGAATGCCACTTTCTATTTAATCAAGGAAACTATTCAATTAGGCAATGACTTCCAAATCAGAAAGTCAAAGTCGAATCTAAATGGGCTACACGGTGGCTCAGTGGTTAGCACTGCTGCCTTACAGCACCAGGGTTCCAGGTTTGATTCCAGCCTCAGGTGACTGTCTGTGTGGAGTTTGTACATTCTCCCTGTGTATGTGTGGGTTTCCTCCGCGTGCTTTGGTTTCCTCCCACATTCCAAAGATGTATTGGCCATGTTAAATTGCCCATAGTGTTAGGTGCATTAGTCAGAGGGAAATGGGTTACTCTTTGGAGGGTTGGTGTGGACTTGTTGGGCAGAAGAGCCTGTTTCCACACTGTAGGGAATCTAATCTAATCAGATAGCAGTATTAATTCTAATTTAGGGCAATAAACAAAAGAGGCTCATATGGATGAAGAGAATTCTTTATATAAGAAACAAGGTATTATGATCTGCAATGCACTGCAGGTTAAAGCAGATTAATGAGCAACTTTCAACCTGAAGTTGAGAAAAGTTGCAGGGCAATGGGGAAGGAGCAAGGAGGTTAGCACTAATTGGATAGTTCTTGCAAAGAGCTGGCATGGTGACACTGTGGCTCAGTGATTAGCACTGCTGCCTCACAGTGCCAGGGACCCAGGTTTGATTCCAGCCTTAGGTGATTGTGCAATCTCCATACAGACATTCTCCCCATGTCTGTGTGTGTTTCCTCCAGATTCCTCCCACAGCCCATAGATGTGCAGGTTAGAGTGGATTGGCCTTGGTAAATTGCTGAATAGTGTTCAGGGATATGTCGGTTAGGTGCATTAGTCAGGGCTAAATGTTGAGTGATAGGGTAGGAGGAATGGGTCTGGGTGAGTTATCTTCAAAGGGTCGGTGTGGACTTGTTGGGCCGAATGGCCTGATACCATATTGTAGGGATCCTATGATTTACGATGTGCTGAACTGCCTGATTCTATGCTGTAAGACATACAATCTTATTCTAATGCTTGAAGAAAGAAATAATGGAGAACTGGGCATGATTCTGAAGCAGAAATTTCACAATGCTTTGCGAAGGAACAATTGATCCTCCAATACATTTTAATCAGTAAACTTCAAGAAGAAAGAACAGTCTTGAAATCATTCCAGAATGTCTATTATTATCCATCAGCACCAAGAATTAGCTGAAGTACTAATGCTCTTCATCTAGTTGATACATTGATGAATTATGCACATTGATGGATTATGATCATGATGCATTCAATGTAAGTTTATAGAATGGCTGACAGCTGAATCATGATAATGACAAAAATAGATTTAAATCATTTATGTCCTTATCTTGCTCGAAGCATATACCCTGTGAAAAGACAATTCTGTGAGACTGGTTCACCAGCCGTGAATTCACGCTACACTCTAAACTTAGACAGTAAATTGGAAAGTTTATTCCACAATAGGATTTGAAATTGGTTTGTTACATTAATAACTGACAATTGTTAACTCATTCAGGTCTTTTTAAAAAAAAATGTCTATGATACCTTTTTATTTAGAATCTTAACTGATCAATGAATTACTTTTTAAATAAGTGACCCTTGATCAAAACAGTAGAGAAAAGATTGAAGAATTACTTTTCTATTGAGCCTATCACATCCTCTCAAATGATCCAAATGCTTTACAACCAGTGATGGACTTTATAAGTGTAGTCACTGCTGTAATGCAGGAAATTTGCAGTCAATTTGCACACATACCTCCTACAAAATGACTTAAATCTGTCCTAATTATTTATTCACCAAACTGTGTTGCACTCTGCGTTATTTCAAACAAACATGCATTAATGATCTCAAGTGGAATGTATTGCTCACGATCTCTCTGGTTTCTAGTTATTGCTTGCACACCTTGTTGATCCTTGCAGTGTGAACTCTCTTCAGTATTGATAGCAGTGGAAAGCCATTTGGCTCCTCTGAAGAAAGGTCACTAAACCCCTGATGTTACCTCTGATTTCTCTCCAAAGGTGCTGCTAGACCTGCTGAGCTTTTCCAGTAATTTCTATTTTTGTTACGGCTAATTCTGTATACTTGTGGGTTTCCATCTTGATTACTGCACGAACAATATTTTTAGTGCCTACATTGTTAGTTGTAAAGAAGTCTGTTGTTTGCTTGGGTTCTAAAATGAGCCTAGGGATCCCTATGTAACCTTCTATCAACAGTCCATTGACCACTTGTTTCACAACCATCTGTTCCTAAACCAAATGTCTTTAATCCATTGTTCCATGACTGGCTGTTGCTGCACCAATGGTTTCTTAACTCTAATTAGTTTAAAAGTGCTTGGGACAAGCACTGAAATGTCATAACATTCAAGTTTATGGGTCTTGTGTTGGAGAGTTGGACTATTGTAGAGTTGGTGTGGTTTTGGCAATACAGACTCAATGGACTAAGGAGCCTCTTCTGTATTGTATGATTCTAGTTTGACTCCTTCCATCCATCTGAAGAAGATTGAGAACAAGATATGCCTTCATACTCAAGAGTGTGTTATGATCCTGGATGGGACTAGCTGTTTATGTTAAGATCTCAGTCTAGGCCACCAACTTTGTGTTATGATCTGATAAGGGACTTTTATGTTTAATAATAATTTTTATGTTTAAAGTTGACAAAAGGTGATATCCAAAGGATATAGTAAGAATGTAAAGCCGCAAGATTCTACAGTTTTGAACAAACAAGAAGATATTACTGAGTAATATAGTGTCACCAAGCATCCCACTGTGCACATCAAAGAGCAAATGCAATCATGACAGATCCAAGGATTTCTTGGTAACTCTCCCAGACGTTAATGACATGATGGGTCATCAAATCTCATTAAACATTTTAAGGGATCACAATTCTTTGGTTTCACTGATCCAGCCTTGACACCCCCTCTCAACAGACACTTCATATTGTTTCCCTCAATGACTGCTCCTGTTCTAGTTAATAAATCTCCTGTCCAGTGTTCATGCTCCAGTAGACTGCAAAACTACATTCTGATACCTATTCACAGGTACAACCCCAGCTTTTCTCTGACAGCTAGCTTCACCAAGCTGGTTCTTGCCTTGGATTTTTCCTTGTGCTCCCATCTTGCTGAGCTGGATCAAATATCAACTGCTATGACTTTACAACTCTCACTCTAAACTGTACTGACCTATTAGTGACACCCAGCTTCTTGTAACCACCATAACTTCTTTGAGGACTTAGGACTTTTTCTAAGCCCTGACTGCAACACCCTGCTGCCTAATAATTCTTAGAACTTGTATTCTAACAGCACAGAGATTTCTATCTGCTCTTGGGACTTAACTATCTGTCCCCTATATAAAACTCATGTAGTTCACTTGGCTTCCCTGTAATACATCTGAAAATCCGTAATTTTAGCAGGGTGCCTACTCACTGTCTCATTCTTAGTTCCAACTTCAGTCTGTTTCCTGTGAATATCTTTAGAATGAAAATAGTGTGGCTGGACTGAAACTAGCCCATTTCATGAAAGGGTCTGAAGTGTGGGAGTAGGTAAAGGACATTAAAGAAAGTTTTCAGGTTCTAAAATTATTGAACTTGATATTGAATCCGGAAGGCTGCGGGTTCTCATTTTCACCTACTTATGGTTCCCATTATCAGCTTTTCTTTCTCCTGAGTAGAATGCCATCTGTTCCTTCATGTCCCCAACTGCTGCTATCTCTCTGTTTCTCTGTGGCTCCACCTCCACCTATCTGCTCACTCCTTTTCACCGCTGCCCCCCCATCCCTGTCTTCAGCATAAATACTACTCATAGCTACTATCAGGTTTGAAGAAGGGTAACTGGACTCAAAACATCAGCTCTGCTTTCTTTCCCCGGATGCTGTCAGACCTGCTGAATTCTACCAGCAATTTCTGTTTTGTTCCACCATCCACAGTTCTTTGTTTTATTTAAGGACTTTTAGTAACTGCTGTCTGTCTGACTGGCTTCTGTCATTATATTTTATGATGTTTTATCTGAAGAACTGAATAGGTTGTGCTGATTTCCTGTGGTAATGTTGATCATCTCCTTTTATCACTGATCTGTGCTGCTTCCAAATTTCTAGGTCACTCACCATCTGAATGAATTTCGTAAGAGTCAAATCTTCTTTTGACTGTATTAATCCGACAAAGACTCATCAGCAATTCCAACAGCAGTTCTGTCTCTTGTGGACTCTGATTTAATTTGCCATAGTCTTATTTCTCCACTGTTGTTATCATTAATTTAATTATTTACGGATATCTCTGGATGGAGAACACTCAATTAAATTGTTGTGGTTCTGTTCGCCGAGCTGGGAATTGTGTTGCAGACATTTCGTCCCCTGTCTAGGTGACATCCTCAGTGCTTGGGAGCCTCCTGTGAAGCACTTCTGTGATCTTTCCTCCGGCATTTGTAGTGGTTTGAATCTACCGCTTCCGGTTGTCAGTTCCAGCTGTCCGTTGCAGTGGCCGGTATATTGGGTCCAGGTCGATGTGCTTATTGATTGAATCTGTGGATGAGTGCCATGCCTCTAGGAATTCCCTGGCTGTTCTCTGTTTGGCTTGTCCTATAATAGTAGTGTTGTCCCAGTCGAATTCATGTTGCTTGTCGTCTGCGTATGTGGCTACTAAGGATAGCTGGTCATGTTGTTTTGTGGCTAGTCGGTGTTCATGGATGCAGATCGTTAGCTGTCTTCCTGTTTGTCCTATGTAGTGTTTTGTGCAGTCCTTGCATGGGATTTTGTACACTACATTGGTTTTGCTCATGCTGGGTATCGGGTCCTTCGTTCTGGTGAGTTGTTGTCTGAGAGTGGCTGTTGGTTTGTGTGCTGTTATGAGTCATAACAGCACACAAACCAACAGCCACTCTCAGACAACAACTCACCAGAACGAAGGACCCGATACCCAGCATGAGCAAAACCAATGTAGTGTACAAAATCCCATGCAAGGACTGCACAAAACACTACATAGGACAAACAGGAAGACAGCTAACGATCCGCATCCATGAACACCAGCTAGCCACGAAATGACACGACCAGCTATCCTTAGTAGCCACATACGCAGACGACAAGGAACATGAATTTGACTGGGACAATACTACTATTATAGGACAAGCCAAACAGAGAACAGCCAGGGAATTCCTAGAGGCATGGCACTCATCCACAGATTCAATCAATAAGCACATCGACCTGGACCCAATATACCGGCCACTGCAACGGACAGCTGGAACTGACGACCCGGAAGCGGCAGATTCAAACCACTGCCAATGGCGGAGGAAAGATCACAGAAGCGCTTCACAGGAGGCTCCCAAGCACTGAGGATGTCACCAAGACAGGGGACGAAACGTCTGCAACACAAATTCCCAGCTTGGCGAACAGAACCACAACAACGAGCACCCGAGCTACAAATCTTTTCACAAACTTTGAACACTCAATTAAATCTTTCTCTTACAAGTCTTACAATAACTCAATTTGTTTTGAAGTTAAGGCAATTGTCAAAACGTCCAGCAAATCTTTGAAAGTATCTGAGACTTCTTTTATATCTTACTGAGTTGTAATTTAATCAGTTATTCTTCCATTTGTACATAGTATATTATATGCACAATTTCTGATTTAGTATTCAATCTGCATGCAATTTTCCCTCTTAAGAAGTGTTTTCTCCACAATGTCCAATTCTGTCTACTATTTGACGCATTTCTGAATTAAGTCTTCCTAGTAATATTATGCCTGATGCCATATCATCTTAAATGTCATCATTTCGTAACAGCAGTGCTGTTGTCCTGTGCTGCCAGTGAACAGTTTTCTTCTGATTTAGCAAGCAAAATACAAGATTCCCATTTTCTGCAGCTAGAGTAGAGGGAGCCTGGCTTTCACAGGTAAAATGGAGGATTTCCACATTTTTTACAGCTTTTCTGTATGAATCTTGTTAATTGCAGACTGAAAATAATTATTCCCATTTCTTTCACAGATTTTTCTGAATGATTCCAGCTGTCTGCATTTTCAATACATAATTACCCCCTTTACAATGATTTTAATAATGGATCACTTCTGTGGCCTTAATAAATTCTCCTAGCTTATTTTTCCGTTTGAAGTTGCCTGTTTCGGCTTTTAAATTGCCCCTTTATTGCTTTAATTCTGATTTAATGAAATCCCCAGATACACAACTTCACTTTAATTGTGCTTTGTGGCCCTTGATTTCCCTTACTGTAGCTGTGCCTCATGTTGCCCATTTGGCATGACAATGATGCTTGGTCTATGCTGGGACAACTTATCTTTAATTCTGGCTCTCCTACCCTCTAATTCTGCACCCTTTAAACAAAGTTTTGTCTTGCTTATCAGGATTGAAACTCAATTCTCGGAGCCTCTTAAGTCGTGGAATATATCTACAGATCACTGGCACACAATGCAACTCCTAACTGTCTTGGAGGGACCAAAACTCAAGCTCCAAGGAGTTCCTAAATTCCTTATTACCTCAGAGGTGCTTTTACCATTGACTATAGATTCTACTGCACCTTGCCACAGAGTTTCCTTTTGAAGAGTTCTTAAATGTTCAGCTCTTCCTAGTGCTGAATGTCTGCCTGATAAGGATTCTGAAGGTTTTATCTGAGGAAACCTTCAGACTGGCACTGCTGCCAGCAAGCTGTAGTATCAGCTAATTGGAAACTGCAACACTGCTCACCTTGTTGTTAAAGCAATCCACATCACTGACCGTCATGTTGTCTGAGACCGTCTGCACCACTGCACACCTTGTGTTAGATTTGCTACTGTCATCCTGTTTTTAGGGTGGGGCTCCACAGGGTCTGTTTGGTCAAATACAATGGAGGAAAGCCAATCTATTTAGAAAAGGCTCTTGTCTTAAACAAGAGAGAAGTTTTTGCTTGTTAACAACAATGTACAATTTACACGATCTGATAGACATTGTTACAGAGACTACTGAGGAGGACCTGGATGGTGGATCTTACTCCTTTGAGATCCTACTCTGTTCTCCTACCAAATCCATATATCACCATTATTGTGGGTAGTTCCTAAGGTGTTCCTCAGTATTAATCCCTTCAGACCATCCAAAACAAAGGAATAGTGATAGAGTTTCACATCAGGATGATGAGTGGCTTGGAGGAGAACTTGCAGGCAGTTGTGTTCCCATGTATCTGGTGTCCCTATTCTTCTTGCTGGTAGAGATTGAGAGTTTGAAAGGTGCTGTCAAAGGAGCCTTGGTGAGTTATTGCAGTGCATCCTGTAGATGGTACAGACTGCTGCCGTTTTGCACCAGTGAGGGAGAGAGTGAAGATTAGATTAGATTAGATTCCCTACAGTGTGGAAACAGGCACTTCAGCACAACAAGTCCACACCGACCCTCCAAAGAGCAACCCACCCAGACCCATTCCCCTACATTCACCCATATCTAATGCACCTAACACTACGGGCAATTTAGCATGGTTAATTCACCTAACCTGCACATGTTTGGACTGTGGGAGGAGATTAGAAGAAACCCACGCAGACACGGGGAGAATGTGCAAACTCCACACAGACAGTTGCCCGAGGCAGGAATTAAACCCAGGTCTCTGGTGCTGTAAGGCAGCAGTGCTAACCACTGTGCCACCGTGTCGCCCATGAATGTTGAAAGTTGATAAGGTGCCAGTCACATAGGCTGATTCTTCTTGAAGCTTTTTTTTTTCAAATGCACCCGTGACATTTGGCCAGCGTTAATTGGCCAGGCCTAATTGCCCTTGAGAAGGTTGTGGTGAACTGCCTTCTTGATTCTAGAGTGTGGTTGGGGCTCCACTCATCCAACCAAACAGTGAATATACCATCACTCTCCTGGTGTGCTTATAGATAACAGACAGGCTTTGGAGTGTCAGGAGATGAGTTCCCACTTCAGAATTCCCAGCCTTCGACAGACTCTTGCAGCCACAGTGTTATTATAGCTGGTCTAGTTTAGTTAAACACAAATGTTAACAAATGGGGTGTTTGAAAGAAAAAAAATCTTTTATTCCCCATCCCATATCTTTGAAACAACACTGCGTATTATTTTAAAATATTGGTTTTATGAAATGAAGTATTACTATAGCTGTAATAAAATCTTGGAATAGTACACCAGAAGAACACAATTCACCCTATCAAAGCTACACAGCTTTTTAAAAATAGATATCTAGAAAGTCCCATTCCCCAACTCTACATTAATTTTCCCTTTCATGTATTTATCCAAAACCATTTGAAGGCTACTATTTAATCTGTATCCACCACTACAGCAGACAGCTCATTCCAATCCTAACCACTCATAAGGTTAAAAAAAAGTTTTACTTATGCTACTTCTGATACTTTTGCCAATCACCTTAAATCTCTGTCCTCAATCAGCTGTTGGAAACAGTCTGTCTGTATTTACTCTATCCAAATCCTTCAGGATTTTGCAAGTGCCCAAGCAGTCAAAAGCTCAGTCACATATTGAGTGATACCTAATGGTGTTGAGCTCATTTCCCAGATTTAATGCCACAAATGCTTCAGGAATTCTTTAATAATTTATTAACCAGCTGTCAGAATATCACAGTGGTACATGAGGAAAAAGTACTGCAAGTGCTTTCAAATTGGAATCAGGAGCAGAAGCTGCTGGAAGTATTTAGTGGAGCATTGCAGAAGGGGAAAAACAGATAACTTAGTCAAGATTTTCACCTCAGAAGCACATTTTCCCTGTTTCTTAAAAGATGTTGAACCATTTTACTGTGTATTTTCATCAAGTTTTGCTTCATACAGCTTTCTGCTTCAAACTTACAGCAGTCTCAGAAAAATAATAATCTTCCTCTTCTAAAGACATTTTTTGATACTGGAGCATTACAATCAATAAATGGAGTATCAACATTGCACAGAATTAAACATCTGACAAACTTGAAGCATGAATAATTCCATCAAGTTTCTCAACACAAAATTATTCTTTTCAAGGAGTTGAGACATGAATATGTTGTATATAAATTACTTCATAAACGTATCAGGTGAAAATTAAAACAGTATTTATTAAAAATTCCTTACTGTAAGGGCTGGTAATGTTTAGTGAAATTAGTGCCCATTTGTAGAAATGCAATTAGAGGTGATTAATGATGAACTTAGTCTTAAATATCTACATGAAGAAGTTATTTTGAAATCATTCCTCTAAATGGCCTTGTGTTGGGTGTTCCTATGTTTGGTTTAAATGGGTTTATTTCTCGCCTGGGTTTTGCAATCACAATTGATGATCCTTTATACTGTTGCTGCTAAATTATTTTTTTTCACATAGTCAGGCATTTTGACAATAAATTTTAAAAACTCCCTTTTGTCAGATTGGGTCCCAGACCAGCAGTTCCTACATATTAAAATGCAAATCCATATTGAGTTAAAAATCCTCCATAGTCTTGTTTCTCCTTATCTTTCAGCCTTCCCCAGACCCACAACCCTTCAAATCCTCTCCACCAATCACTGATTTCCATGCTCCAAAATGAGTGACAGTGTCATAATCTCTAGAATTCCCTACTTCAAAATCATTGCCTCTCTCGCTTCATTTAAGAAGATGCTCATAAACTATTGACTAAAGTTTTATGTGTATTAGCTTGATATGCCCTCATAGGATCCACTGTTAAATATTATCCAATAATGCTCCTGTGTATTGCATTGGAAAATTTTCCAATATAAACTGCACTATAGGAATGGAGTTTATTGTTGTCAAGTGGATATTGAAAAGCCTGACTCCAACTGCAGTGAATTCAACAGGTGGAATTCCAGTTCACACATATTGGATCAAATCTCCTACTCCCTGGATTGTTGGAGACTGTATATATACAATGGACGATGTGTGTTGGTACCCTGTGACTGTCATGATGGGTGAGCCTAGGTGGGAATTTCCAGAGAAGCTTACATTTCTGATGGGAAAAGCCCCTGCTCCTGGGATCCAGCATGAATGTCAGAGTTAGAGACTTGGGATAGCTCCACCGAAATTACCAGGTAATTACCCAGGAAATCTAACCATTGACTTGTGACATTCCATTGCATGACCATTGCAGAATCCAAAATATCAATATCCAGGCAATTACCATTAACCAGAAATTGCATCGAACAGGCCATTTAACTACTGTGATTACAAGAGGAGCTCAAAGGATAGGAATGAATGCAGTGAGTAACTCACCTCCTGCCTCCCCAAAGTCTGTCTGCCACCTACAAAGCACAGGTCAGAACTGTGATGGGATACCGCCTGGATGAATGCACTTCAGTAGCGCTCAGGAAGTCTGGCAGCATCCAGGACAAAGCAGCCAGCTTGACTGGCACCACATCAGCACCTTGAATATTCACTCCCTTCACTACCATGTTCCAGAGCAATAGTGTGTCCTGTCTACAAGCAGGACCGCTTCGACAGCAGGTTCCAAATCTATGACCATTACCATTGAGAAGGACAAGGGCAGCAGATACATAGGAATGCCAGCACCTGCAAATTGCCCTCCAAGTCACACGTCATCCTGTCTTTGAAGTTCCTTCACTGCCCTGGTTCAAAATGCCAGAATTCACTCCCTCACAATACTGTAGGTGTACCTTTAACATAAGGGGATTCAATGGTTTGAGAAGGCAGCGAATCACCACCTTTGGCAGGGCAATTAGAGAATGGCAATAAATGCTGACATAGCCAGTGATACCCACATCCCATGAAGGAATTAAACATCTGGGTAAGTACACAACTGATGCAACCATCAACTCCCTGCCAACTACTTGAACCCTGATCTACTGCTCTGACTTGACTACCCACCTGACCACCTGACTATCCTGCCTTATCAGCCCCAAACTGACTGTCCTTCCTAATCAGACCACAGTCCCAATTTAACCTCTAACAAATACAGCTACTGACTCCACAATAAAACCCAACCACTCCTCCAACCTGTCCTTCCTCGGGGACACCAGACTAGCACCATCATCTAGTGTGACCAGCCACCGTAACTAACGACTAGTCCCAACTACAGAACTAAAACCCCGAACTAGACTTGGCTACCCCTCTCAAGCTGACCCACCTCCCCACTCACTCACCTACCCACTTAGCCACCTCGCCCACCCACTCACTGCACTTTCTAAAGATTATGACCAAGGTATGTTGACATGACTTATACTTCAGTGTGAGAGTTTGTGGCAGAGTGTTAATGTCATTGGACTAATAATCCAAAGGTTAGAATATTGCTCAATGAACATAGATCCAAATTGCACAATTGCAGCTGGTGGAATATGAATTGAATTACTTCAAAAAGTCTGTATTACAGAGCTAGTCTCAATAATTAAACCAGTGTTGATTGTCATAAAGACCTTTCTGATCCACTAGTATCCTTTAATGAAGGAAATCTACCATCCTCATCTGGTCTGGCCTACTGGTGGCAATCTGGTTGACTCTTAACCTCTCTCAAGCGCAATTAGGAATGTGCAGAAAATGGTGGCATTACCAGCAATGCTAACATCCAATGAAAGAACATTTTCTTTAAAAGTTCCATCTCTACTTTTAATAATTATTTCACTGAGCACTTTTTCACAAGTCAGGAGAAACATTTTCTACCTGGTATGTGGAGAACAATGTGTTCATTTTTTGCTCATAAATTATTAAGATGTTCCTTTTCCTGAGATATGTACCAATCAACCTGCTTGAATTGGCACAAAAGCAAAATACTATGGACGCAGGAAATCAGAAATGAAAACAGACATTTCTGGAAGCCTAGAACAGGCCAAATAGTGTCTGTGGAGAGAGAAAGAGAGTCAACGTTTCTAGTTATGAACTTTCGTCTGAACTGGAAAAAAATAAAGTTTGTGAAAGGTTTTATCCAAGTACAGGGGCAAGGAATGAAGGAGAAAGGGAAAGAACAAAAGGGAGTTTTTGCAAAAAGTGGAAGGCAGGAGGAATTAAATGACAAGAAGGGATGATGATGGGGGTCAAAGGAGATTGTAATGGGACAAGTATAGAAAGAAAAGATGGGCTAAAGGAGCTGTGATTGGCCATTGTCACACATCCAAATTAACAGCTCAAATCACTTTGGGCTATTGATATCACTGGATGAACAATGTAGAGTGTCTGCTGAATGGATAAACTTCAATATACATATAGAAGTTAACCCACCAAATAACAGCAGTCCTTCCCTTGTTAGCAGGTTTAATGACTATATTCAGGTTGGACCTGAGGTTGTATTGCCCAGAATGGTACACTTGAGCTCAAGTTACATGAACTTGGAATCTGGGGTCTTTCTGTTTATTATTGGCTGAGTATCCACCAACTTTTAGGTTTGCCCCAGCCGTACTTTTTTATTGAAAAGCTACTTTATAGTGACAATAAATTAAAGAGCTTTAGCACTGTATTTGTACTGAGAAGCTAACTGCTGAGATAACATTTCAGAGCATTTACGTTGGCCCAGCAAGTCTATTTTGGTGTTTATACTCAGCAGAAGCCCCCTTCATCTCATTTTGTCAGTGTGTGCTTCCATGGTGTTCTCTCATTCTTATGTTTATCCAGCTTCCCATTTCTACGACCACCAATAACCAATAGATGCAGTTAACAGCTAAAAAATGTGACACATCAAGATTTCTTGATTGTCATAGGGATCTACAGCACAGAAAAAGGCTCTTTGACCCTTTATGTCCTTGCCAGTCAAAAAGAAAACACCTAACTATTCTAATCCTATCGAACAATAGCGGATGCTAGAGATCTGAAACATAAACAGAAATTGCTGGAGAAATTCAGCAAGTCTGGCAACATCTGTGGGAAGAAAGCAGAGTTAGAAATTTGAATCTGATGATTTTTCATTCTTTAAGCAACTCATTCTTTAAGCAACAAAACAGAATGTCCCCCTTTTTTAGTCCACCTGTCCTTTGTGTCGATATTAATTACTCTAGGTTTAATGCAAGGTGATTCTTAGCTCTCAAGGGTTTATTCCTGTTCTTTTCTCAGCCTGGAATCTTGAAAACTTACTTTTATAGAGGTTTCATTTCCTTAGAGCCTCCCCCCGGCCCAAGGTAGGTGATTCTTCCACCTACATTACAGCAAACTATAGTGACTTTTCTGGCCTCTGGCTGCTCCCTCACTCCTGGTTCCATGCAGATACCAAACTGTGCCTGTGATTTTCAGTGATGTTCTTGGAAAGCCTTGAACCTAATCTGTCAAAGGTTTGCTCTGTGCCTTTCTCCATGACAACATGAGTCATCCATCTAGATAGAAATGTTAATTAACCACTTTCAAATGACCTCTTTTATCTTGGAACTATGTGGATAGTTTAAAACACAGCACTTTTCTAGAGCATTGCAGACTCACAGGATTGAATGGTACATCTTTTTGCTTAAGTGCAAGTTGCATTGAGTTTGTTTTTTGATGGATGCTTGCAGTGAGATCCAGCATATTTTCTTGCCCTATTTTGCCAAATATGGCTCATTAACTAATGAAGGGCTTATGCCCGAAATGTTGATTCTCCTGCTCCTTGGGTGCTGCGTGACCTGCTGTGCTTTTCCAGCACCACACTCTCGACTCTGATCTCCAGCATCTGCAGTCCTCACTTTCTCCCCATGGCTCATTAACTACCTAACCCAACCCAATAGTATCTCTCATGTCCACATTCTATCCCCATCTTACCACATGCAGTTCCCCAAACAACTCACCACTCACCAGAAAACCCATGGATCCTGTTAAAAAGCAGCTGTTCACCTTGATGAGAACTGGCATCCAAAGCTGCCCTGCTTGGATCAAAGATGGACGCAAAGACTTTGGAGGAGAAGATGGGACCATGATTCTCCAACAGGGACCTGGAGGTCCTGCTCAAGGGGATGGTACAAGGAGAGGAGGTCTTCCCCCAGAGGACCAGCAACGGAGGCATGCCACCAGACCAGTTTAGATCAAGGTTGCCACCTGGGTTGGTGCCATCTCTACAGTGCACAAGCATTGCCAGCAGTGTCATTAGAGACAAAAAAAAGGCTGCAGAAGCTGGAGTCCAGAGTAGACCGGCAGGAGGCTGAAAGAACACAGCAAGCCTAGCAGGAGTTGGAGAAAGTTTGGTCCTGAAGGAGGGTTACACCCAAACCATCGCCTTCTCCACCTCCTGATGCCGCCTGCCTTGCTGTGTTCTGTCAGCCTCCTGCCTGTCTACTCAGCAGTGCCATAAGGGCAATTATTTTCACTGTGCTGCCAGGGCAAGTGCTGTTGTCTCTGCTCCCTCACACTCACTCTATCTCTGCTACTTCACCCATCAAAACTCATGGTCCGCCACTTTTAACTATTATTCGCAACATCTTCTCCCACCCGCTCTCTGCAACCCCTCCCAACCTCCCAGGCTACAAACCCAGCACCCCCTCAGTGATGTTTACTCACTCCCTCAGAACATATCACCATTTTCTGATCAACAACACCACCCAATGTGCTATCCACCTGGACCTCCCTTTCTCCCATTCCAGGAGTAGGCAGCCCACAGTAGGCCAGAAGGAGCCTGGCTTGGTGAATGGCTGCCCAACATCAAACTTCTCAGCCGCTCTGAGGAGAGGATCCTGGCCCTTGCAGCAGCAGGAGACTCCAACTGCTCCAAACCGACCCTCTAACTGAGTAACTACCCTTCCTCATTCCAGTGTACTCCTCACATTAACCCTTCAGTTAATGTCAGTCACTGTAGACCACCTCCCACCACTCGTTATGAAGCCTTCCTTCTCTTTTAATCTTGCATGTACTGCCAGCATCTCCACCAGCTCCACAACTAGCTTTCCCAGAAGCCATCTCCTCGACATTGAAGGACCTGAATCCTGAGGATTTAGAGGATGCATCAGCAAAGGCTGTCTCCTATACTCCCTACCTGCTCAGATACTTGACATATTGGTGGCAATGTTAGGCCTTAGAGGTTTTTGAGAGCTCCACCTGCTAAACACCTCACGGCAGCAATTCCACAGCTATCGGAGTAAGTGATGCCCCAGGCCAATGGCACTTGCTGGAGGCCAGGCATCTACTCAGACTGAGAGAAGAGAGGGCCCTGTGATGTTGATAGTCAGGGACTTCATCCGCAGTGCACAGGGAGGAAGAGAAGCAGCAGACAGGAATGTGGGATGCAATGGCCCTCATTACCCAGAAGTTGCAGCAGTGCAGTGAATCATGTGACTGACTGTTGGCCTTCCCTTGGACAGGCTGGCAGCTGCCAGATCCCGTGACCTCACGGGGGTGCTAGAGACACGCGTCAACCTGCATTCCATTGGTTCTCAGGACTGACAGCATGGCAAAGGGGAATGGGAAACCTGGCCCTTCCCATGAACTCCATAGGCTTTGCACCTCCTCAGGTCTCCATCCAACATAGTGATGACAATGCCTGGTGTGGACATACATTTATACCTCCACCCCTTTGAACGCAGTGTGTTGCTGACCATCGACACCATCCTGCTGCATCCCCCCCCTGCCCCCACCCCTGCACCTTGCATGACCCCTGCTCATCCATGTTTTGTTCTTTCTCCTTGCAGATAATATTGTGACCCGTCACAATTGCCACACGCTCTCTCTGCAGCCCCCAATCCCCACGAGTCATCCCCCCACAGCACTGCTTGCATCATCACCCCCATCCTCCCAATTCCCCTTAATTTCTGTGGACGGACCTGACAGGATGACCGTGCCCACCACTCGAAGCATCATAATGGGACAGCCCTGGATGAGAAGTGCTCCGTCCCCAGACTGATGGGTGTACTTCTCCCTGACTGAGTTCTCCCTGCCCCCTGGACCAGACACTCTAGAGCCACAGGGCTGACCATAACACTCGACTGCAGACATATGGAGCTTTTGACTGAAAACATTACAACCAGATGCCTTACCATGACTAGTCCACTGTGCTGCTTGGGGAGTCTTCTCTTGACTTACTGTGATGGGCTTAAAAATGTGTTGCTGGAAAAATGCAGCAGGTCAGGCAGCATCAAAGGAGGTTGGAGTGGGTGAGAGGGGTGGAGAGGTTGATGGGTCCCGATACACCTCCATTTCCCCATCACGAAGACCTCAAAGCCCTCCGCTTCTTCCTTTCCCACCGAACCAACCAGTACCCTTCCACTGACACTCTCCTTCGACTGACTGAACTCTTAACAACTTCTCCTTCCAATCCTCCCACTTCTGCCAAACCAAAGGAGTAGCCATGGGCACCCGCATGGGCCCCAGCTATGCCTGCCTCTTTGTCGGATATGTGGAACAGTCCATCTTCCGCAGCTACACTGGCACCACCCCCCACCTTTTCCTCCACTACATTGATGACTGTATCGGCGCTACCTCGTGCTCCCACGAGGAGGTTGAACAGTTCATCCACTTTACTAACACCTTCCACCCCGACCTCAAATTTACCTGGACCACCTCAGACTCCTCCCTCCCCTTCCTAGACCTCTCCATCTCTATCTCAGACGACCGACTCAACACGGACGTATACTATAAACCGACTGACTCCCACAGCTATCTAGATTACACCTCTTCCCACCCTGCCCCCTGTAAAAACGCCATCCCATATTCCCAATTCCTTCGCCTTCCCTGCATCTGCTCCCAGGAGGACCAATTCCAATACCGAACAACCCAGATGGCCTCCTTCTTCAAAGACCGCAATTTCCCCTCAGACATGGATGACAATGCTCTCCACCGCATCTCCTCCACTTCCCACTCCTCTGCCCGTGAACCCTGCCCCTCCAATCGCCATCAGGACAGAACCCCAATAGTCCTCACCTACCACCCCACCAACCTCCAGATACATCGGATCATCCTTCATCATTTCCACCACCTCCAAACGGACCCCACCACCAAGGATATATTTCCCTCCCCTCCCCTATCAGCATTCCGGAAAGACCACTCCCTCCGCGAATCCCTTGTCAGATCCACACCCCCCACCAACCAAAACTCCACTCCCGGCACCTTCCCCTGCAACTGCAAAAAATGCAAAACTTGCGCCCACACCTCCCCTCTCACTTCCCTCCAAGGCCCCAAGGGATCCTTCAATATCCATCAGAAATTCACCTGCACCTCCACACACATCATTTCCTGCATCAGCTGCACCCGATATGGCCTCCTATACATTGGGGAGACAGGCCGCCTATTTGCGGAACGTTTCAGAGAACACCTCTGGGACACCCGGACCAACCAACCCAACCACCCCTTGGCTGAACACTTTAACTCCCCCTCCCACTCCACCAAGGACATGCAGGTCCTTGGCCTCCTCCATCACCAGACCATGGCAACACGACACCTGGAGGAAGAGCGCCTCATCTTCCGCCTAGGAACCCTCCAACCACAAGGGATGAATGCAGATTTCTCCAGCTTCCTCATTTCCCCTCCCCCCACCTTTTCTCAGTCCCAACCCTCAGACTCAGCACCGCCCTCTTGACCTGCAATCTTCTTCCCGACCTCTCCGCCCCCACCCCCTCTCCGGCCTATCACCCTCGCTTTAACCTCCTTCCACCTATTGCATTCCCAACGCCCCTCCCCCAAGTCCCTCCTCCCTTTTATCTTAGCCTGCTTGGCACACCCTCCTCATTCCTGAAGAAGGGCTTATGCCCGAAACGTCGATTCTCCTTCTCCTTTGATGCTGCCTGACCTGCTGCACTTTTCCAGCAACACATTTTTAAGCTCTGATCCCCAGCATCTGCAGTCCTCACTTTTTACTGCGATGGGACCCTCCAAGGACTTTGATGTGGTCAATTCCCCTAATACTTTGAGATACAGCCCCCTGTTTGCTGCACATAGAATGTGTTTGCTGCGTAAGCTGCTAGCAAAGGATACCAGTGTAATGTTGACGTATCACTCTGCTGCACATCAAGGTGTCTGTCCCCTTTGACTGAGGACATGCTGAGCAGCAAGGCAAGCTGCCTGGGTGTGTGCGACTGTAATCATTGGCACAGCCCGGTAAGGCATGGATACCATGAGCACAAAGGTAGGCATTAAGTAAGAAACCAGTAAGAAAACAAGTAAGCAACCCTGAGATGTAGCCTGGTCCAATCTGTGAGCTGGGTGTCTCTCCGTTGGCGCAATGTAAAAGGATCCTTGCAGCAGCCTTTTGATGCAAGGTGCCTGTGCAACCTGTAGTGCAGGTCTGTGCTTCCTAAGCCACCTGCAGATGTATGGGAGAGGTGCCATGACAGTTGTGAGGAGTTGGCAAATGTCAGATGTCAACCATCAGTGGATGAGGGGTACATGTGGCTGGTGCCGGTATATTGTGCCCTAAGATGCTCTTTGGGCCTGATCAAAATGGAGACAGTTTGCAGCCAACAGTGAGTTGATGTCGCCAGTCAACGTCCAAGTCGACATTTAGCTTTGTTAGGTAAAATAGGAAGCTGAATATTAATGAGGTGAGATCAGGTATTAAGAAGGTACTTAACAATCTATAGTCTCCCTTTACCATTTGGCAAAAGCATAAAAGATGGCATGAGGTACTTGGATGTTGAGGTGGGCCTGACCAGACTTCTCATCTGATTCTCCCACAAAGCTCACCATGGTCCACATCACTCAGCCCCTACCCGATTCTGCCTGCACTGTCAACTGGAACTACACAGGCTGCTGCCATTGTCTCCAAGTGTAAATATCTCACACTGTCTTCTCAGCAAAGCAGCCCAAACCTCCCTTTGATTTCTAATAATCAAAGCATTCAGACTTCAGAACTAATACCTTGATCCCTGTATTTTACTTCCAATTAAATCCATCCATTCAGCCTTCTCTTTTATAAAGAAGAGTCCCAGCCTGTCCAATATTTATTGATAGATGTAACCTCTTAATTCTGATAACCTTCACATAAATCTTAGTTGCAACACCTGAAATACCTCTGTTTCTTATTTTTCTATCATCACATCCTCAATTAAGGCAGCAACATGTTAAAGTAACCTGAAAGTACAGAGTGTCTTTAATTAGTACTAAGACTGAAGATAAGAGTTCCAGTTGGCATTTTCTGAAATACCCTTCAAAGCACTGTGATTCACCTTGTCATTTGTCACATGCTATAAATTAAACATCGTGAGGTATTTCTCCTGAACGCAGTGAAATTGAATCAACAGAATCTTTTTAATTGAATGGATACATTCTCATCCTGATTTGTCATTGTGAAACGTTTGTTACCTGGTGAGCAAAGACTATCTCTCACAAGGACAGCATTGGGCTTCTTGCTCAGAAACTAAAAAGGCTGGTCACAGAATGTGTTAAATCTACGTATCACAAATACCTTCGATATCACTGGGAAAGTTACCAGCCCAAGGATTGTTCAAAGGATTTAAGAAAGTTTTGTTTTAACTTTTAGAACCTCCGAAAAACAAGAATCAAAATTTTAGGTGATGGCACTATTCAAGGACAGTTCCATCCAGTGGCACAATGCAGAGAGTGCCATTTTGTCCATTCTGTCTGTGCCAATTTTTTTTCAAAGGGTTAATCCAACTGTCCCCCTGCTCTTTCCATATAGCCCAACAAATGCGGATGCTAGAAATCACAAAACAGAAATCGCCGAAACAGCTCAGCAGGTCTGGTAGCATCTGTGGAAAGACGTCAGAGTTAACATTTCAGGTCCAGTGACCCTTCCTCAGAACCCTTCTTACAAATGTTATTCCTTGACAAATGCTTATTGAATTCTCCTTTGCAAAAAAGCACCATTGAACCTGCTTCTTGATTATATAGACTAGATTGTGAGTATACTTTAGGACTTTTCCGAACATATGATAAACACGGTATGGAAGAACATATCTTCTTGTCCCTTCTCCATTCATCTGTCTTTATACGGTTGCATAAGATTGGGAAGTCTTCTCAACCGGTTTACCCTTCTTGGGTTCCCCAGGAAGTGGGTGTTGATTACTACTTATAAGGGTTTGACTCTTTCAATCCATCTAACCACCTTACCATTTTAAGTCAGAAACAAAGAAGCCCATCTTTCCACTTCACAATCTGCTGATTTAACACAGACCGGAGCTCAAATCTGGAAACTTGGAGCAGTCTAGCTCACTCCCACTCTCAGCAATGTACATACCAGCACAAGGTCAGAAGTCACACAACACCAGGTTATAGTCCAACAGGTTTATTTGAAATCACTAGTTTTTGGAGCGCTGCTCCTTCATCAGGTGAAGTTGACTTGTCCACCCAAGTCCAACACTGGCACCTCCACATCATACTGACTAGCACAACCATTAGAGATATTCCAGCTGTGCCTTCTTACATTGATTCTAAAAAAGGAGCTTTCAATATCATTTTGGGCTGAAGGTAAGAACTTTGCAGCATAGAGCCAGGCCATTTGGCCCAACTGGTCTGTGCTAGCCATCATATTCCACTCATGAAAATATTGCATATCTGCAGCACCTTTCATAATGTCTTATTGTGGTCTACAGGGAATGAAATACTTTTTGAAATGTTTTACTATAGAAAATACAGCAAACATGTAGCAAGCTCCCACAAAGAGTAATGTGACATTGATCAGATAATCTGGGCTGAACATTTGTCTTCCTACATAGGTCATGAAATGCTACACCTAGGTCCCTTTTTGCTGTAAAAGCAATTTCTTTGTGCCTTTCCTATCCTACCAATGAGACTTATGCTGGATTGAGATGTTGGGTGCATTATGTGCCCACACATACACCATTTCTGAGGGTGGGGTTCCCATTGTGAACACCACAGCTAAGTTATATTTCCTACTATATACTATTAATATCTGCTAGTGTGATATTGCAAACCCCTGAAGTGAAGAACCTCATTTAAGGGGTCATGACCACTGAGGCAGCCGAACTGTGGAGTCCAGAACATTCAGAAAGGTAAGTGCAATAATGTGTTTCAGTGCAATAATTCATCAATTGAACCATTCTTGGAAAGGTAAGTTGACCAGCATTTGTAATTCTTGATGCATTTTACAGTTCTTTTTCAACTATGAAAAATACCATGACACTCACAAATGTAAAAACAAAAGCCACTTTGCCTCCTCTGTGCTGTTTTATGCTTTGATCTAAATCAATTGACAGTCCTAAATCAATTGTAAAGAAATCCCTGTTTCTGAAACTTAAAAGAATCTTTGCATCTGGTCTCCTCCATTGATTGACAGGCACTCTGCTGTGAACTGAAATGGAACACTCTTTGCTCAGTTTCTGGATTTGTAGCTGGAGTTTTCATCATGACAACTGTCATCATTATGAATGCTAGGCTGAGTTTCAAAAGTTCGTAATAGCCTCTGCTTAGACAATGGTCTATTGATCCCAGAATAAATGAAACATTTATGAGGCTGTTATCACAGAATTTGTCATTGATGTGGCTTTTTGATTGTTTACAAACCTGTTAAGCATGTTAGTGATTTTGATTTTGATCACAATGAGGTAGTTGTTTTTTTTTCCCCAGGATGTACAATCATATATTTGAATCCCAAGTGTTAATGGGTTTTTTCCAATGATTTGAGAGTAATTCCTTGCTAATGCATGATTACTGAGAACCATGCACAATGGATACTGGGTAAGCTGCTGTGGAGGGTACATGGGGGACATGGAGGGTCTTGGTTGACACAAGGGGGTACAGGGAGATATTTTCGATCTGAGGGGGCATGGTTGTGAATGGGGTGTGGTGAGGTTTAGGGCTCAGCTAGGCAATGTTGAGCTGTCCTCAGCTAGGCAAGGTTGAGAAGTAGGTTGCTGTGTCAGAGAATTGTGGGGTTCTTCTAACCAGCACATATGTTGTCCCTCTAAGTTCCATCATGGCTGTACTGTGAACCAAACTCCTATATGAAAAGGTAAAGATCCTGACCAAAGTCATACCTGGATCAAGCTTCAGAAAGTGCACAGGTTAGGTTTCATCAAGCCAACACAAAAACACAGGTTTCTGCCTTTTCTCACTACGTTAATGGAGGGACAGATATTAATCAAGGCTGCTCTTCTTTACAACAATGCCACATGATCAAAGGGCAGATGGATTTTGTTTCAGGTCGCCGTTAAAAGATGGCTCTTCTCACAATATAAATCTCTCTCATTATTGCATGAGGTCAGGGTAGATTTTGATGCCTCTGGAGTGAGATTTGAATCCAAACCCTCCTCTGATTTAGAAGCAAGACAGCTACATGCTGAGCTATTGCAGAACAGTAAACTGGAGGGCCAGAGTTTTCAGTGGTATTCTGGCCAGTACTTATCCCTCAACCAACATCATAAGAAACAGGTGAGATACTCATACTTACCTTGCTTTTAGTTGGACATCAGTGTTAAAAATAGACTCTTGAAGGAATTAATGCTGTTGACCAACTCCTTCAAGAAAGAAAATATCAAAAAGACACATGGAAACTACTGCTACAGCTGGGATAATGATGGATTCAGGGATAAGTAAGACTCATCTGATGTAGCAAGTAGGAGTTTGGGGTATTAATGTATAAATTGGGGTTTCCGATCTTCCAGGATTTGGATATTAATCTCATGGGCACTGCTGGGAGGAAAACTCAAAAGGGATGCATCAAAAATAATTTTTTAAAAATTTTCTTCCAATGCATTTGTTTATCATGCAAAGATGCATTAGATATGGGGAAAATAGGCTGTTTGATTGTTATCTAATTGACAGTTATGAATCAATCAAAAAATCTGCTTGTTTCTCAATTGACCATGAGATTGTCAGATACAATTCTTTGTGTGACCAATGGCAAGAATATGAAAATGGGGCCATTTGAGGCAGAAGGTCACAGGTTGAAACCTTCAGGAACCCCAGTGTAATTGGATAGAGGATGCAGCCTTTCAGTTCCAAATCATGGCGCATATATAAATGGTCTGCAGTCAGATCAATATTGCTATCTTCATTCATACCTGGTTTTGTTAATATACAAGTACCTTCCTCTTGAAAATCCTGAGTTTGTACAGTTTAGTCTCAGTGTACACAATAATGGCTTATTCCTCAATCATTTTTCAGATTACTGTCTTCAGGATGGGATCAGAGGGACATCAGGACATTGATCTAGCCATTCTAACAGCACTCCTGAAAGGTAAGACAGCTTGCTGCATTAATTGGGCTTGATGTGTGGAATTACTTCTCTCTTGCTGATGCACTTTTGTTTTCCTGTCACCTTCTGAAATCTCTGCACTTTCTCCAATTGTAGCCCAATTCCCTTCACTCCATCACAGGTGACCATGCCTGTAGATGCCTGGCCATAAGCTCTGGAATTCCCTTGTTAAACTTTACCATCTCTCCACTTTGTTCGCTAAAAGCTATCTTTAATGATCAACCCGTCAGTCACCTGTTCTAATTCCTTCTTACGTGTCTTGGTGGCAAACTTTGTACGATAGCTCTCCCAGGAGTTGCCCTTTGGGTGTGTTTCTGCATTAAAGGCACTATGTAAGTGCAGGTTTTTGTTATCTCTGTGTTGTTCATTGTTGCACATTTCTCTATTCCACAGACAGGGAAGAGAGCAATGAATCTGAGCAAATCATTCTACTAAATGTTCAGCAGAAGTCACTTCGTTCATCAGTTATTTTTATAGCTGTCATCAATCCTTTCATTATTCTAATTATTGTTATATAAAAACCATGTTATTGCTAAAAATGCAATCAATTCAGTGTAGAAAATGAGTCCTTCATAAAGTTTGGTAATACCTTCACATTATCTGTAAAATGTTAACAACATTCAAACATTTAATCATCATAATAAGCCTTTTATCTGGGTCAGCATATTCTATATATTGTATAATATTCAACTAGAGTGTTAAAGGATTTCTGTGAAAGAATATGGTGTTGGATTAGTTGACATGCTTCACAGTTTCCTCATGTAAATTAAATGAGATTTGGAGACAGTCAATTGTGTGAGACCGAAATCACGTTTTCTTCATTGATTTATGGGATGTGCATGTCCCTAGACAGGTCAGCATTTATTTCCTATCCCTAATTGCCCAGAGGACAGTTAAGAGTCAACCACATTGCTGAGGGTCTGGAGTTCACATATAGACCAGAAGACATTAAAAGATATTGGAAGATATTTGTGAATCAGATGTGTTTTTTTGAAAATTGACAATGGTTTTGTGATCTTAATTTCAGATTTTAAAAAAATTGAATTCAAATTTCGACATCTGCCATGGTGGGATTCAAACCCAGATCCCCAGAAAATTAATTAACTGGCATTTATTAATAGTTTAGCCATAATATCACTGACCATCCAAATTCAAGGTACAACTTAAACATATTGTATGCTATCAAGAAAGTCCCATGGGAAGGTATGAACATGTTAACTCTTAATATTATACACCTTCAAATTAACTTAGAGTTTGATTTTAAAACTGCATGAGATATGACCTAGGCAGAGAGAGAGAGGAATATCTGTCTCAAAGACTATTGTGGGAGAAGAGGGCATAGGTTCATCGGACACTGGGGAAAGCAGAAACTGTACAGATGGGATTGTCTCATGCTGAGTTTTCTTGCCAGCTGCACAACTGGGAATCAGAGAGGATTTTAAACTAGCTAGTAGTGAAAAAGGATTAAATTTGGGAAGAATCAAAGAGTTGAGACAAAACAAAAGAGAGAGGTATTAAAATTGGAAATGATAAACAGATTGAGACAAGAAGGACTGGAGAATACAAATCTAAGTGTAAGTCAATAGCTAAGACTAGAGGTTACGAAAAGGAGAGAACCAAAATCTCTGCATCTGAATGCATGTAGTATTCAAAATGCAACATATGAGCTGAGAGTGCAAATAGAAATAAATAAGTATGATTTGATGGCCATTACACTCACTTAGCTGCAAAATAACATTGAATCAGTTGTGAATACTGATGGGTTCAGCACATTTTGGTGCGTTAGGAAACTAGGAAATGATGACACTGTGTAAGCTAATGATGCTATTAGCACAAGAGAGAGAGAGAGAGAGAGAGAGATGACCTAATTCAGGAATGTGGAAATAGCTTGGGTAAAGATGAGAAATGATAAAGGCAAGAACTTGTGGAAATGATACAAAGGGCCCTAACAGTAACTCCACTTTAGGGTAGAACATGAAGGAAAGCATGATAGCACAGCAATTCCCATGAGAGATTTTAATCAATGTATCAATGGGTAATGTCAGATGGGGGTGGCATGGTGGATCAGTGCTGCCTCACAGTTCAATTCCAGCCTCAGGTGACTGCCTGTGTAGAGATTGCACATTCTCCCCATGTCCGTGTGGGTTTCCTCCAGGTGCTCCGGTTTTCTCCCACAATCCAAAGATGTGCAGGTCAGGTGAATTGGCCATGCTAAATTGTCCATAGTGTTAGGTGCATTAATTAGAGAGAAATGGATCTGGGTGGATTACTCTTTGGAGGGTCGGTGTGGACATGTTGGGACAAAGGGCCTGTTTCCACACTGTAGGGAATTTAATCTAGGAAAACAATAGCCCAGATACCAATTTTGAATGCTTTCGAGATGGACTCTTGCTGGGCGGCACAGTGGTTAGCACTGTTGCCTCACAGTGCTAGAGACCTGGGTTCAATTCCCGCCTCAGGCAACTGACTGTGTGGAGTTTGCACATTCTCCCCGTGTCTGCATGGGTTTCCTCCCACAGTCCAAAGATGTGCAGGTCAGGTGAATTGGCCATGCTAAATTGCCCGTAGTGTTAGGTAAGGGGTAAATGTAGGGGTATGGGTGGGTTGCGATTCGCCGGGTCGGTGTGGACTTGTTGGGCCGAAGGGCCTGTTTCCACACTGCAATGTAATCTAATCTAAACATGATAGGGAGCCAACCAGACAGCAAGCTATACTAGGCGTGTTATTGTGCAAAGAGATAGGATGAACTCGGTATCTTTGTGAGTAGAGTTTTCCCATTTTCAGTGAGTTGGTGTCCAATCTACCATGACCTGCAGTGACTTACCTTTCACACTTCCTATCTTCCCATGGAGTAATTGGACTATGCTCTCCTCCAACCTCTGTCAAGACAGCTGGAACCAGAAAACTCCCTCCAACAAGAAGACAGACCTCACTCATAAATAAATATAATGCTTGTGAAAATAAAGTACACTACCTGAATAATTCCCAGTCAACACCACTACTTACTTGAAAGCTCAACCAGACAATTTCAAAAGACACCTCCGAACATCACCGCGTGTGTCTTTTGTGTTATTTACATAACAGTAATTGCTGACTTCAGAGAGATTAATTTATCTACAGAGGTGTTAACTGCTTTGTCAGCTTCATAAATAAGTTTCTAGGGAATTAAAGTGCAATAAAATCTAAACAGATTTGTTTTGAAAGATCATGTGTTTACAGTGCAAAGGTGCAAGCCCTGATCAGTCACCCTTTGTCAGCAATGTGCATCAAATGAGACTATTGATTAGATCTCTCCTAATTAATGGTAGCTGGTATCTTTATACCGTAAAATTATATACACAGCAATAAGCACAAGGGAAATAAACAATGATTAAAACTCAACATGTGCACAGAACTGAAATTTTGAAAACATTCAGGTAACTGTGTTGGTTAAGAACCATAGTTAATTAGGATTGTTCACAACACTGACATTCAGACAGATTTCCCTGTCTAACTTCCCATCTGACAGATTTCCCTGTTTGATTGTCAGATTTCAAGAAAATGTACCTCCTCCCCCATCTAATTTCTGAAAGACATTCCAAAGTGACTGTTAGCTGTGGCTCAGTAGGTAGCACACCCTCCTCTGAGGCACGAGGTTGTGGTTAAAGTTCCATGAAATGGACGCTCATCTAAAAATCTGAGGCCCATATCTCCCATCCACATAAAATCTCATTCTCCCACTGCCTTTGTACTAGATGACCAACATCATTTCACAGTCTGGCATCACTTTAGTTTTAACATGTCCAACCTTGTGTCGAAGTTCTCTCCATAGTCTCACTTCCCTCTATCTCTGGAACTACCTCCAGTCCTCTAACATCTCTCCAGTTCTGGCATCTTGAACATTCTCAACTACCATCACTCCCATCTTTGGTGAGTGGGCCTTAAGATCTGGGAGTTCTCTCGCTAAACTTTCTCCACCTTTTAGATGCCCATCAAAATGTCCTCTACCTAAGCCCAGTACCCTCTTATTTGGCAATTGGTGTTAAACCTTTGGCTAAAGATGTTGTGAACCTTGAAAGGGTTCAGAAAAGCTTTACAAGAATGTTGCCAGGGTTGTGGGATTTGGGCTACAAGGAGAGGCTGAATATGCTGGGGCTTTTTTCCCCCTGGAGCATTGGAGGCTGAGGGGCTAGCCTTGTAGAGGTTTATAAAATCATGAGGGGCATGGATAGGATAAACAGGCAAGGTCTTTTCATTAGGTTGGGGAAGCCCAGAACTAGAGGGCATAGATTTATGGTGAGGGGGGTAAGATATAAAAGAGACCTAATGGGCAACTTTTTCACACAGAGGGTGGTGCGTGTATGGAATGAGCTGCCAGAGGAAGTGGTGGAGGCTGGTACAATTGCAACATTTAAAAGGCATCTGGATGGGTATATGAATAGGAAGGGATTAGATGGATATGGGCCGGGTGCTGGCAGATGGGACTAGTCTGGGTTAAGATATCTGGTCGGCATGGACAGGTTGGACCGAAGGGTCTGCTTCGTTTCTGTACATCTCTATGACTCTAATAATACTCTCATGAAGTGCTTTTCGGAGCATTTTACAACATTAAATATCTTAAAATATGTTAAATACGACAGCTGATCAGAAGAAGTGCTGAAGAAATTTGCAGCGAGAATGTAGAGCCAATGACTGAGTGCTGTTAACCCTTGTTCCCATTTGTTTTGTAAACAGGGGCCAATGCTTCAGCACCAGACCAGCTCAGCTTGGCTTTGGCCTGGAACAGAGTAGACATAGCTCGCAGTCAAATATTTATTTATGGACAACAGTGGCCGGTATGGTAAATAATTTGTTTCACATTTTGTTTCCAAAATACAATATATACATTGCACGTGTTATATTTTCATTGATTCACTATTTATTAAACGATACACATTTTTGACATATTTTTCCTTTACATGCTAGACATTTCAAATCTTTCATCCTTATTGAGCCTGATATTCCAATGGCCAGACAGTCATAACAGCATAGACTGGTGTTGTGCAACAGGGCAATGCAGTTGACTTTAATGGAACTGCCCAGGAAATTGAAAATCTCAATGAACAATCCCAGAAGCCTCGGATAAAAAAACCCCTTAAGGTTGGAGATTTTGGAAGATTCCAACTCACATATTTACTCAGAAAAAGTTGAGATCCCTCCCCATCCCCCAACCTGACCCAACACTACTCCCCCAATCCCCTGACCTGACTTGACACCTCCCCATCTCCCACCCGATTTTAATCGAAGCTTCCCCTCAGGAAATTGGCAGGCATAGGTTAAATGCTTGTTATACAGACCAATTTATTTCACTGTCACACTCACTTAACCTTGAATAGAGTATTGTGTTTGATTCTGGACCTTGCATCTTCAGAAGGATCTGAAGGCATTATAAGAGGGTGCAGAAAAGACTTACAACAATGTTTCTGGGAATGAGGATAGATTTGTGAAGTTGAGATGCTACCTCTTGGAAGGTTTAAGGTGATTGGCACAAAAAAAAGGGCAGCCATGAGGAAACCTTTATTTTAAATCACAGCAGGTAGTTAGGATGTGGAATGCACTGCCTGAAAATGACATGCTTCTGACATGCCTTTGAAAATCAAACTGTCGAAAAAAAACCTTGTCATTACTGTCGGGAAAAGGGAGCAAAGTGCTGACATTGGCTCAATGGGAAAAATGGCCTCCTTTTCATATCCAACCATTCTATGAGTCTACAGAAGGCTTTCAGGAGAAATGGGGTTAGGAATATCAATCATTAGATTGGATCAGTTGGGTTTGCCAACCCTCCAGCGCCCTGGAGACTGGAATTTGAAAATTGTCTCCAGGAAACGCATCCAGCACGAAGGAAAATTGTGTGACTCGTTTCAGATTTATTGAACAATTTCATAAGGTTATTTCTGACTGAAGGAAAGGTGATTTGGTGGATGTTGAAGAACTAGCCATCAGGAAAATTTTTAGTTTTCCAACTGGCCATGGGAAGGTGGGGCGCCAGCAACTGGATACGTTTGGTGTCTAAAGGTGGGAGTGTGGGGCAACTTTTATTATTATGTTGCAATAATTCTGACAAAAAGGGAAAATTCTGAAACTTCCTTCATTGCTTAAAAGGTGATCCTGTTAAATCTGTTTCTTTGCCGTCTTCTTTGAAGTCTAATCTGGTTTAAGTAGGAATGCTGTGGCATGGTAAACAGCCAATCAGCCCATCCTTCTTGTGTCAGCTCTTTTGAAAGGGCTATCAACTTAATCTCACTCTCCTTTGCTGTTTCCTCACAGCCCTGAATTTCTTTCTTCTTCAAATACTTATTCCATTCCCCTTTTTAAAGTTACTGTTGAATATTTTCAATCAGTATATTCCAGATCCCAACTGCTGAAGCAAAACTATTCTTCCTCATCTCACCCTGTTTTTTTTCTGCCAGTAGCCAAACATTTCTGACACTGGTCACAGTGCCCCTGCCAGCAGAAACAGTTTTCATCTATTCATCAAGTTCCTTGTTCCTGCTATTTCCATTACTCGCTCTGTCCCAAAAAAATGGTTCAATATCTTAGGAAACACCGCCCTCTACAGTTTAATGAGTATATTGCGGTCAGTGCATTAAAAGTGAAAGATTTGGACAATGTCCTTCATGGCTTTATTTAGCACCTGTCATGTTTGTGCAATGTAGCTAAACATTCGCGTCTGTCACAGTTTGACAACAATGAGTCAGAATAGTTAGAAGTCCCTAATGATGCTTTAAATTAAGAATTAGAGCAACAGGGCTATAATTCTGCCCATCTGGTCTACAGGCCAGTATTTATCCTCCACACGATCCTCCTCACACCCCTTTCATCTTACTCCATCAGCATACCTTTCTAACTTTTCTCCTTCGTGTACTTATCCAGATTGCCATTAAAATGCATCAATGCCATTTACCTCAATACTCTCTGAATTTGTCAGAGAGTATCTCATATTTCTGACACAGTTCTAATTAACACCCACAAGTGGAAACATATTTTCAACAATTGCCCCATTAAAAACCTTTCTTTATTTTTAACAGCTTCCATCAGATCACTGCTCCACCTTAGCTTTCCTGGAGAAAAGAGCCTCAGTCTGTTCATTCTTTCCTGATAGGTATAACCTGTCAGTTGGAATTGAAACTAAGACAGTCTGTCCTGCAACTCTTTGTCTCTCCTCCAAGTTTGAAGACTGGAAACCATCACGTTAATGAAACATCTTCATTGCATCAAGTCAATGAGATAATAAAACAGCACTCTGCAGGGTATGTGAGATAGAAATAGCATTCATAACATCATATACATCCCATAAACTCCTCATGTATCTTGAATGCTTCCACAAGGCTTACTTAGGTCAATTCAAAAATTATTGCCAGTATTGTTTCATTTATGTAATTACTTACATCCTCCACATAGAGCGGTATTATGTCAACACTTTGTAACTCTATCAGCTTTCAATCAGTCTGTGCAGTAACATCTATTTATTCGCAAATGGGTATGTTTGGAGTTCATCTCCATTCTATTTTTCATTTAAACCCTTTGTAACACAAACCTACTGTAATCAGGTTCCCTCCCTACAATCATTTGTCTTACTTACTGTATTCTAGCTATATTCCTAATCACGACTTAATGGAAAATCAAAGATGTAATGTCTCAATTGCCTGAATCATAGAACTATTACAGTACAGAAGGACACCATTAAGCCATTGTGTCCATGCTGAAGAAGAAATTCAGTTTGGTGTCAATCCTCCATCATTTCTCTGTAGCCCCTCCTCTTCAGAAAATTCTCTCTTGGAAGCCAATTTGAATCTGTCTCCACTCTCCAGCAGCACAGATCCTAAGGATTTGCTGTGCAAATAAATTTTTCCTTATGTCACCATCACTCCCTTTGCCAATCATCTTAAATCAGTGCCCTCTGTTACTCAAACCTCCCACAAATGGGAACAGTTTTCCTCCCTATCAACTCTATGAAGGGCCCTCATTAAATTTGAATATTTCTATAAATCTTCTTTCAACCCTGTCTTCTTCAAGAATGAATCTGCTCCTCCAATCGATCTATGGGAACTGAAGTTTCTCATCCTGGAATCATTCTAGTGAACCTTTGCTACACCCTCTTTCGTGCCTTCACACTCTGTGGTGCTTAGAATTGATTATCATCCTCTAGCCAAGGACAGAATGTTGTTTGATACAGATTGATCATTTCTTGATCTTGCAGGACTAACACACAATGACATGTTTTAAAACTTAATTCTGACTATCCTATCTGGTACCCCTTTACTTACATGTACTACATTTGCACAAATAAGGCCCCCAAAATTCTAGACATTGCCACTCTTAAGTGAGATTGGCTTGTGAAGAGTTTATATGAGGTACAGACTGAATATGATGCCTTTGGTACCATTGGAGATGGATCTATTTGCTGTTGGTATTTAGGTGGGCTCCCTGGAGCAGGCCATGCTTGACGCTCTAGTTTTGGATCGTGTTGACTTTGTGAAGTTGCTGATTGAGAACGGGGTGAGCATGCATCGCTTCCTCACCATCTCCAGGCTTGAAGAACTCTACAACACAGTGAGTAATTCATCAAAACGCTCATCATTCACAATCCAGCTTATATGATGCTAAAAAAAAATCAGTTGTCTACTCTAAAGGTGCAGCATTTAGCAAAGCCTCAGCAACACCCAATGAACTCTTTTTGAAGTGTCATTATGACTGTAAAGTGGGAAACATGGCAGTCAACTTGCCCTCCTACAAACAGCAATGTATTATTGACCAGACAATTTGCTTTTCTATGTATGCTGATTTAGGGATAAATATCAACCAGGATAGTAGGGGGAGTAATACTCCATTCTTCTCCAAACTAGCTTCATAGAATCTTTTACATCTTGAGATTACAAGTGGGGCATCAGTTTAAGATTTCAGCTGAAATAGGGAATCTCTGATGGTACGGCATTCCCTGTGTACTGCACTAGAAGTGTCAGCTTGAATGTTAGTCTGGAAGGAGTCTTGAGAAAGACTTTAATCCATTTGCTTTGAGCCACTAATGCTACTCACAGAGCTACAGCTACCACTCTAACTGGGCTGCTTGACGTCCAATTGAAAAGCATGCTATAAGCCTGCTGAGGTTTATTGTTCATAGGGCCACAGAATCCCTACAGTGTGGAAGCAGGCCATTCGGCCCTTGGGGCTGCCCTTCAGAACAGCATCCCAACTGGACCCACCCCATCACCCTGCATTTCCCACAGCCAATCCATCTAATCTGCACATCTTTGGACAGTGGGAGGAAACTGGAGTACTCAGACGGAACCCACGCAGACATGGGGAAAATGTGCAAACTCCACACAGCCAGTCCCTGGAATTGAGTCTAGGTCCCTGACACTGTGAGGCAACAACACTAACCACTGAGCCACTGTGCCACCCAAACCATAAGGTTCAACACCTGGTCACCATTGCTGAGACTAGCTTTCAATTCCAGTCAGTTCCAGTTTTTAATGCACTGAATTTAAATTCCTCCAGCTGGCATTGTGGGATTTGAACCCAGGTCCCTCCAAGCATTAGCAATGGTTTCTGCATTACAAATCCATTGACATTCCCAATATACTACCGTGTCCCCTATTGTTATGAACCTCCTCATCCAGTTCCATTGCAGTGCCACTCAGATTCATATGGTGAATATCCTATGTGGTGCCTCATTCAAGGATCGAGTGGTCCAGCTTTTAGCTTTACATTTTGCGAAGTGGGTATGGTAACTCTGCCACTGAGATCTCACTGAAACAGCAATGTAACTGTCAGATTCTCTTTGCAAACTCTGCTGATTTCATTGTCATCTGTTTCAGAGACACGGTCCACCAAACACTTTGTACCAGCTCGTCAGGGATGTTAAAAAGGTAGGCTGTGGTATAAGGTAGGTCAGAAAATTATTGTACTTCATAGAGATGTCCCATACAATGCATCCATCATGTTCACCATCTCGTTTATTTTCCAGGAAGGAATATCACTGATTAGGATCTTTTTTTGGATTTAGAGTTGTCAGTGATGGGGCATGGAATGCTCCTATTCATGACTGTTCGGTGTCATCAACAACCAGTCCTCATGGTATTGCAGTAGAGTACAGTTCCCTCTGCACATGTTCCCACCTTAACCACAAACACAAAACCTGACACCTCCATTTCTAATATCAGCCATTCTGTGGCCTCTTTAATGAGGCATTTTATCAAGGAAAATGGAGCTAAGGCAAGTAAATGGATTTAGTTGCAGATCAGCCATAATCTAATTGAATGGCAGTGTAACAATCTTGACAACTAACATTTGAGTTATCATCCCATCTGCTTTTTTCCAGTGTTACCAGACCTGCTGCATACTTATAACATTTTGATTTTATTTTAGTCATTCATTAATTACTTTAAGTGGGCTATACTAAAACGCAACTTAGAGACCTTGTGCAACGCATTGACTGGTCTGTATGGAGAGAGTGACTCTTTCTTAGAATTTGATGCCCTTTAACAAGATTCAATGTGCTTTCAGTTTGCTTGCTCATTATAGAAACTGCCCAGTTTGTTTTTACATCAATGAACAGCTTTTATAATGATCTATATCGACACTTGGACAGCAGGTCAATAAGTTGGAAATTTAACCCATGGAATTCCAGTGTACAATCTCAATTGAATTCCTTACACCCACCTGCCTCACAAATTTCCTGCCTAATATAATCTTAACTCATTACATACTGAGAGGAGATTTGTTGGAAGATCTCACAGTCCTGAAAGGTTGGAACAAAGTGGAGATGGAGAAACTATTCCTCTTCATAAAAGATTTGAGAGTCAGAGGACCCTGATTTAAGGTGAATGGCAATCCAATGAAAAGGACAAGAGGAAAACTCTTTTTACACAGTAAATGGTTAGGATCTGGAATTCACTAGCTGAGATTATAGTTGACTTAGGTACAACTATGCTATCTAAAAGGAATTGGAACATTATCAGGATAAACAAGATGCAGGGAAAGGATGGAGGAGTGGGACTAGCTGAGTTTCACTTGCCCATCTTCTTGTATGAGGTAATCTCACATCAACAGCACCAGCTCTTGCTTGACAGACTCACTGAAACCTCTGGATCCATGTGTATCATGTGATGCCTCTTACCTGTTACATGTGTTCTGTTGAGTTGCCAACCACAACCAGCTTGTAGTTGTGCCACCTTGATTGGGTCAAAGAGCTTACTTGGTTTACAGAAGTGGAGAAAAACCAATGAATCTTAATGAGGAGAGGCATATGGATCCATCAACATTGGTCATCCCGCTTCAGGGTTGTCTCTCATGGAGTTAAATGAAGCCATCTTCAATCTGAGTACACAAATCTTTATTCTCAATCTTTTGATACCTTGGGGCTGAAATATGTAGATTAGGTTGCCAATCTTCATTTGCCCTCAAAGATTCTCTCACTGTTAAACTCAACATGTTCACATCATCAGTAATGTTAGTTGAGCAGCTGGTGACTTAGCCTAGTCACTGAACTGATAACTCTTCCTTGGAAGATGAAGAATTGAAATAGTCCTCTTGGACTTATATTGTTTCATCACATAACATCAAATTTGAATCTGTTATCACACTCTGTTCACCATGTTGTGTTGGTGCCTTAACAGTTTCAATGAGCTCAGATAGGTTGCCCCTTATTTGCATTTTGTTGCAAACTTTGCTGATTTCAGTCATCATGATTTCTTCAGTGACGCCAGGACTGTTTTCCACTCCTGAAAATTGTATGTAATCACCACACACTGCTGACGGAGCTATAAACCTGACAATCCTTAAGTACCTTGGTGTATCCTTTCAAGGATATCTTCCTGGAAGGAGGCTGGAATGACGAGACTTCTGTCATATGGTGGTTCAGTGGTTAGCACTGTTGCCTCACAGCGCCAGGGTCCCAGGTTCGATTCCAGCCTTGGGCGACTGTCTGTGTGGAGTTTGCACATTCTCCCCGTGTCTGCGTGGGTTTCCTCCGGGTGCTCCGGTTTCCTCCCACAGTCCAAAGATGTGCAGGTCAGGTGAATTGGCCATGCTAAATTGCCCGTAGTGTTAGGTAAGGGGTAGATGTAGGGGTATGGGTGGGTTGCGCTTCGGTGGGGCGGTGTGGACTTGTTGGGCCGAAGGGCCTGTTTCCACACTGTAAGTAATCTAATCTAATATACCAGTATGATGTCTATGATTGTGAAATGCTGTTGGTGCTCAGTAAACTCACTGGATGTTTAGTTTGGCCACCCAATGTGATATCGGTGAATGGTGGCACGTTCTTGGTTAGCCTTTGGTTCGCATTGAATTTGCTTGAGTCTACTCTTGGCTTCCTGGTCATTTATTCTTTTCAACTACGTGAGAGAAATTTCTTATGCCATCACAGCCAATACTGGCTTTAGCATTTCATATTGTCGCTCCTGGTTGATTTTTTTCCACAAATTCTGTGCAAGCTGTTTGACTGTAGACCTGCTGCAGTTATGTATGAGTTGCTCTTAAGGCCATAAAGTCTTGAAAACTGGAAATGTCTAGTATTGCTCCTGGGTTCAGTGGAATGCTCGCCATGGTTACCTTGAGGCAATAAGCAACAGAACCCACCGCTGCTACCCACTGCTGCTTTGATAGCCACTTGAGATTGCGGTAGCTTTCAGCCACTGTCCTCTTTCTTTAAACAGGATAAAGGAATTTTGTGGTTTACAGTGGTAACAGAAAGCTACTCATGAGTCTGAACTGAATCTTTAGTTCAGCCACAGCTGGAGTAGTGTGCAGTTCACTACATTATAGGAAGGATGTGATTGCAGTGGAAGGGATGCAAAGGAGATTCACCAGGATGTTTCAGCTATGAATAGAGACTGGATAAGCTCAGGTTGTTTCTATGCAGCAGAGAAGGTTGACGGAGGTCCTGATAGGCTTATGTAAGATTATGAGAGGATTAGGCAAGTTGAACAGAAAGCAGCTGTTCCCCTTAGTTGAAGGGACAATAACACGGGGGCACCATTTTTGAGTGAGGGTTTAGAGGGAATTTGAAGAAAAACCTATTCACCCAGAGGATGGAGGGAATCTGGAATTTACTGCCTGGGAAGGTAGTTGAGGCAGTAAACGACACAACCTTTTCAAATTTCTTGGATGAGTTTGTGAGCACTTGAAGTGCCATAAACATTCAACACTACAGGCATAGTGGGGGCAAGTGGGACTAGTATAAGTAAGGGTATATTTTGACAGTACAGACTCAAAGGGCCAAAGGGCCTCTTCTGTACCATATATGACTCTATGAACTATGAGGAGGCTCTCTTCATAATCAATATGTAGTTTATTACATAATGGTGATCAGGTGAAGTTAGACACTTCACCAAAATCATTGGGAGACTTATAGATGTAGCTCTTCACTCTGCAAGATCTTGAGGTGTTCTGCGTTGCCCACCCAAGTACTTATGACATCATCAGTTTGGGTATGCCTGTATGCAGTCTCCAACATTAACCCTTTCAGAAGCATTACCATCTCCAACATTACCCAATGTGTCTGCACAGAAGCTGATACTCCAGGTTACAATTCAGAAGCAACAGCTTGACTAAGGGCCCAACCACATGGTGTCATCCTCAGTGAAAGTCAGTTACAATCCACCTATGATCAAGTTGTAGTTTACTCAATGTCATCTTATATTCCCATTACAACAAAGAGAGAAGTTAAAATCGCCCTTTCTCTTTAACATATTTTTACCTCTATTTCCTAAGCAGCTCATGGCTGAATCCAGTATAACTATGCAACACTGGGCTGGATGTTACAGCCACAGATCGGGTGGGCTCCAATTGCCTCTCCCTGGCCCAACTCTGCACTTACTTAAAATACAACCTTACAGAAGGTGAGCAAATGCCAAAATTGAAAGTTCACCTCCCATTTTCAAATGAACAGCAAACTATCGAGTTTATTAAAGATCCAGCTGTTACTGCCTCGTCAGTCCACTCTCAATCAATAAAGTGATGGAAGAGGCACAGCCCTGCTGTCAAAAGGCATTTACTTAGACAGCAATGGATCTGACTGCAGAGGGTGACAGTAGGTGCATGTTACTAGTCTTTATTCATTCACTTCTCTTTAGGCTTCCATAGCAATTAATGAGTGAGTAAAATGGAAAGGAGACCTTCAATTCATAGTGTGACCAAGCTCTGGTTCATGGTGAACCCCCCTCCTCTGCCTGACATTCTTGCCTAGAGCCTGCAATGGACGTGTAGCTGCCTAACTCCCCTTACCAAGTGCTAGCTGACCCTCTTACCATTAAGTTGCTGCTAATTGGATGCCTGTTGCTTGACTTGCCAAGCCACGATGGCAAAGGTGGGAGTGAGTAGGTCGCTCGTGTCCCACTCAGCCTCCCTCATCCATAAAGTGCAAAGTTCAACCCACTATCATAATAGATGTATTCTCCAATGAGGTCTACTGTCCATCCATTGGATCACTAGGTGCATAGTAATCATGGGATATTTCAGACCTGAGTTGGATGAGATAATAGTGATTTCTGGTAGGTATTCAGACCACAGAAGAAAGGGTTGTCATCTAATTGTGGAGCCAGCATTGTTTTATATTCATCTTTCATCATTTCTGTTCATATTGTTTGTACAATAGTGATGCTATGGTTACCCTCAATGATACTGGTGTCAGTTTGATGGATTCGTTAGGAAGTGTACCCATCCTGGAAGCCATTCCTGTTGGCATACAGCAGCAAAAAATCAGAAAGCAACTTGTGGTTGCATCTGTTCTTTAAATGGGTACCTTTGTTTGTTGTTATTGCATGAATGTTTAAGTGCAAATATTAGATGGATAAAGAATGTGCTCACAGATATTTATAAATGCCTAGATTTCTATTTAATCTTCACCCTATTTAAGGTGCAACCTCTATCTCTCGAGGAAAGGTTTGCATTTGTATAGCAGCTTCCACAACCTTAGGACATTCCAAAGTGCTTTTCAGACAATTAAGTACTTTCTGAAGAGTAGTCACTATCATAATGGTTATGTCAGCCAATTAGTGCAGAGCAAGCTCTCCCAAACATCAATTTTATAATGCACATGTAATCTGTCTTTCAAATGACATTGATGGAGAGATACACATTGGACAGAAAATAAGGGGAAAACTCATTTCTTCTTCTTTGAAATAGTATCAAAAGATCTTTTACTTCCAGCTGTGAGAGCAGTCAACATCATAGTTAACCTCCCATTCAAAAACTGCCGCTGCCAACAATGCAGCATTCCCTCAGTCCTGCACTGGGTGAGTCTCTCCTGGGTGGAACTTTCCAGCACCACTAATCCAATATTTGGTTTTCAGCATCTGCAGTCATTGTTTTTACCTTGAATCCACAACAGTCTGATTCAAAGGCAGAAGTGCTACTGAACCGTGCCATTGAATTTGACTATTTAACCTCAGTGGCCTAGCCTACAAAATAGCTGCTCAAAAAATAAACTTCTCAATGCCTGTTACTCGAGATAGATTCCGGTTAGTTTGAGCACAGAGTGACTTTTGCAGTAACTCAATGTTGAGCATACTGCTTAGAACACGATGTTTCATACTTCAATAATTTCACTACTGTAACCCTTATGTTATGTCAAAATGATTTTACGAAACTGCACAGTGCATAGAGGAGAAGGTGAAGGGTAATCTGTTTGACTTGTTAAACAAATTGCTTACAAGTTAAGAATGCCCTTGGCATTGGAAACTGAAAAAAACTTCTCTTTAAAATATTATTGGATTTAATGTATATTCCACAAAGGGCTAAGGCGATTCCATTAATAAACATTTCTCCTTCATTCTCTGGATGTGGGTGGCTTTAATGAGCACTGTAATGGAGGAGAGAAAGATAGTTGTCGAGGTTTATGGAGGAACTTCTGAAGCTTGCCATTTTGGTTACAAATGGTGGAATAATAAAAAGAGCATTACATTCAGGCTGTAATTAGAGGAACATAGAGGTCTCGGAGGGTTGTAGCAATGAAGGTAATAAAGGAGATAGGGAGGGGCAAGGAGGGATTTGTAAACAAGGTTCGGATTTTATTTTAATGAAGGGATTACCAGACTGGGAGCCAGTGTACATTAGTGAGTACAGGAATGATTAGTTAATGCAAGTTAGGATATGGAAATGTACTTTGATTTGTATTTGCCTTCATTATGCTTTATGTTAGTGTCAAGAGCATTGGTATAAGGCCACAAGACATGACGCCAATTCTGGAAGTTTCCAGCAGTGTGATACACGGGCTACTTTACGCGAGCTGTAAGAAACATTGCAGACAAACTTGTCGTAACTAACGAGGATCATAAATAAACAACAGAATTAAAAGCCCTCTCACCAGCAGTTGATTCAATATTTTAGCATTAAAAGCAGCTGTTTCTGGTTTTCAAATTAATGTCCTGAAAGTGCTGCTGAAAATCAAAAAGCTGTTAAGGGCGTCTTGCATATAAATCACCAAATGACAATGTCTTTTAAACACACCTCATCAATACCATTTTACTGAACAGAAGCAATCCACAGACAGGTATTCCTGCAGAAAGATGTTCTGATGAACTGGTTGAGATGACAGCTTCATTGCCAGAGGATAGCTTGTTAAAACACTTACACCAATTCATTCCTCTGATACCATCATCATTGAAGGCAGATTTTTTGTGCTATAAAATATACCAGTTACTTATTCAAACTTATTTGTTCTCTCCAGCGGGAATATCAAGCTTTCAGCTGGATCTATTTTCAGGTGAATGGCTTAAAATCTGCTTAGCATATAAAATACATTTGTTATTAAACTCGAGTTTACACATAAGTTGTGTGAAAATCCATTGCGTGCATTTCACGTGACCACTAAAAATATTCATTCATTTTAAACTCATCAGTTGAATTTAAATAATAATTCACGAGCTTATGTCTGCTGCACTCCTGGTGGTTTCTAAAGATAAAAGTTCCCTTCCTAAATATACAAGTTCTCTTGGTGTTCTATAGGGGAATCTCCCTCCTGACTACAGGATAAGTTTAATTGACATTGGACTAGTGATTGAAAACCTGATGGGAGGTGCATATCGTTGCAATTACACTCGGAAAAGATTTCGAACCCTGTACCACAACTTGTTTGGTCCCAAAAGGGTGAGTAATTTATTTTTTAAAAAGAAACTCAAGCTGTTTGTAGCCACCGGGAGACTTTGACATTATTTTAGTTATTTTCCACTTATCTATTGGTGCATGGAATGTTCGTGTCACTGTCAAGGCCAGTATTTATTACCTACCCCTAATTATCCTGGAGAAGGTGGTGCTGAGCTGCCTTCTTGAACCACTGCAGACCACTTGGGTGTATCTACACCCATAATACTGTTGGGAGGGAGTTCCAAGATTTAGACCCAGTGATATTGAAGGAATAGTAACACGTTTCATGTCACTTAGTATGTAACTTGGAGAAGAGGTTACAGAGGGTGGTATTCCCATGCTCCTGTTGCCATGGTGCAGGTCACTGGATTTGAAAGGTGCTGTCTAAGAAGTCATTTCCACTCCTCTACCTTCTCCTTTTCCCCCCACATTTCCTCTTCAGACATCTTCTCCTAGCTGTGGTACATCTTGTAGATGGTATTCTCTGTGGTCAATGGAGGAAATAAATGTTTATGGTGGTGGATATGGTGCCAGTCAAGTGGGTTGCTTTGTCCCAGATGGTGTTGAGTTTCTTGAGTGTTTTTGGGGCTGCACTCATCCAGGCAAGTGATGTGTATTTCATTACAGTCCTGATTTGTGTCTTGTAGCTGAAGGACAGAGACTTGAAGAGTCAGGAGGTGATTTATTCACTGCAGGATTCCTAGCTTCTGATCTACTCTCGCAGCCACAGTATTTATAAGGCTAATTCAATTCAGCTTCTGGTCAATTGTAGCCCCAGGATGTTGATTATGGGGGGATTCAGTATTGGTAATGCCACTAAAAATCAAAGGATTGTTGTCCAATTCTCTTTTGTCAGAGATAGTCATTACTTGGCACTTATGTGGTAGTAATGCTACTGGCCATTTTTCAGCTGTGTTTGAACATTTTCATTCCCATGATAAATAAAAGAAACTTACAAAGTAACATTGAAATGATTTTCTTGAGAGAAGCTTTTTCACAGACAATGGGAAAACCTGATTCTGAAGTGTCACTATTTACCTGCTGTATGTGTTACTGCTGGACGGTTATTTGTATTTGATATGTGTATTGTTCACTAATATCCCTTTGGTCAAAATTGAGAAACATGCAATATCACTAATTACCCACTGGCTGACACTGCGGAATGAATATTGCTATAGAACTGAGAGAATCCACTGAGAGCAGAAAGGTATCTCTCTGATATTAAACTCCTCGTCATTTGTTCACTGTTTCTTTAAGGTGCCATTAATCACTAACCCCACTCAATTCCCAGTTGGCACTCTGACCCCTTTTGAATATACACCAGCCTTTTCTCACAGCACTGATTTGGAACTTTGTATTGGATAACCCATATTCCTGTATCTCACCCTTCCTCTCCCAACTGCCCCTCCCCCTTGCCTCCAAACATCTCTCTTCCTACCCCACCTTCTCCTCCCTTCATCCCACCTTTGAATCTCTATTTCTCCCTGCACTCCCATGCACTCCCTCCATCTCCCTTTGATCCTCCTCCAAATATCTTCCCATCCTCTTCCCTCGTCACCCCTCTCTCCCACTCCCTCTGTACTCCTTCCATTTCCACCTCTCTACCTTCTCCTTTTTCCCCCACTTCTCCTCTTCACACTTCTTCTCCTTCCTTCCTGCTCCTCACACTTCATCCCCACCGTCCAGCTAGACCACTACCTCATACTCCTCTTCCCGTATCCGCTCTCCCCAATTCCGTCCTCATCCCTCTGTGCCTCCATCTTCCTGCCACCTTTAAATCTTCCTCCCTCTGCACTCTCTTGCTTCCTCTCTGTCTTAAGACCTTAAGGCATAGGAGTAGATGTAAGCCATTCAGCCCATTTAGTCTCCTTCACCATTCAAAGAGATCATTGCAGATTCAATAATCCTCAACTTCCTTCCTTTTCCCTATAATCCTTCATTCTCTTTACTGTTTAAGAATCTGTCTATCTCAGTCTTAAATATACTTAATGACCCAATTTCTACAGCCCTCTGTGGTAAATAATTCCACAGATTCACTACCCTCTGAAAAAAGAAATTCCTCCTCATCTTCACAATGTTCTAGATTCTCCTACAAGAGGAAGCAAACTTTTCACATCTATCTGTGAAAATCTTGTACATTTCAATAAGGTTTCACCTCATTCGAAGAAAGTCCCTCCATTTCCAGGATCAGACTTTTGGAAAACCTGTTGGATCTCTGGCCTGTCTCTAATGCCAGTACATCTTTCCTCAGGGACCCAAAACTGTTCACAGTATTCCAACGTTGGTCTTACAAGGGCCTTGCAGTGTTTTAGCAAGATGTCTCTGTTATTTCATTACTTTTGAAATAAAGGCAAGCATTCCATTTGCCTTCCCTATAACATGTGGAGATAGAATGCTAGCTTTTTGAGGTTTAAGTAAGAACCCCTAAATCCTTCTGTCCCATTGTTTCCTGCATGTAATTAATATTCAACTCCTTCCTTCCTGCCAAAGTATATTCTAACAGTATATTCCATCTGCCATATTTTGTCCAAAGATCTCTCTGTGGATTCTATTTCATCCTCACTCCCCACTTGCTGCTCCTGTCCCTCCCTCTCCCACTCTCTGTCATTTACAGATTCACCTTCTTCCATTCACCATTCCCCTTTTATCTCCTTTCTATCTCTCTCATCTCAATGGCCTGAATACTTGGCTTGACTTTGATATCTCATATGGAATGCTGCTGTTGTATGACACAATACAGCGGTAGTATCCCTACCTCTGGGCCATGAGGCCTTGGTTCAAATCCTACCTGCTCCATTGTTGTGCTACATCATGCCTGAACAGACTGATGTACAAGTATCTATACCAGAAGTTCTAAATGACAAGTCCAACGACTGAGGAAAATCTATTAATTAAAATGATTAAACTTGTCGTCTTAACTAAACTGACATAATTCAAGAAGTCTCCAAACGGTTTTTGAAGCAGTGTCTCAGAATTAGGTTCAGGTCTTCATGCCCTTACAGATATTTTTTAAATTCTACATTACATACAGCCGTGCCCCAGCTGAAAATGTAGGTCCCTTTCTTCTGAGTCCTGATCTGTAATTTGTTCTGACTTGAGACCATTGCAATTCAGCATCCCGTGCAGGTTTATTCAGACCACAAACACCTTTCCATTGTTCCCAACAGTTGCATTCTCTATGATACTGTATCTAGCAATCGAAAGCCTTGCCCAGGGTCAACCTTAAGTAAGTAGGAAAACTTTACACAGTCTAAAATTTAGATCGTCCCTGGAACACCAACATTGTCCCGTCTTCAGCTGCCACCCTCCTCCGGTTGACACAGGGCCGAGTCTCGCCCATTGGTGACAGAGCCAGCCAATGAGCCTCCCTTTTGGAAAACGTGCTGGATCATGAGCCAGTCAGGCCAAGATAAGGCCACCAGTAGGGTTTTTCACAGGATCAGGAGCTATGGTGGTAGAAATCCCAACTATTGTGAATTGCAGCCAATTCAAAAGATCCTTTGCTCAGTAGTGCCACTAGGAGGCAGTGGCTGCTGCAGGAAATGCACAAATTAGAGCCCAAAATAGAGAGATGATCCTGGTCATTGGTAAGTGAATGAAGAGGGTATTCATGGGGTAGGTGTGTGGTGGTGGGTGTATATGCATCAGCAAGGGGGTGTCTGTCAACAAACTTCCACGCCCCCATCACCCAACAATTCTTTCCAATGCTGGGTTGTCCAATCAGTCACTGCGAGCTTTTGAATTAAGGTATGAGCCCATTCCTGATGAAGGGATTTTGCCGAAAATGTCGATTCTCCTGCTCCTCGGATGCTGCCTGACCTGCTGTGCTTTTCCAGCACCACAATCTTGGTTCTGATGAGCCGAACACCCAATGCCTCCCAGCTCAGCTCAGCTCAGCCCAGCCCAGTCCAGCCCACCTCAACGCCACTCAGCCCAGCTCAGCCCAGCTCAGCTCAGCCCAGCCCAGCTCAGCCCAGCCCAGCTCAGCCTAGCCCAGCTCAGCCCCGCTCAGCTCAGCTCAGCACAGCCCAGCCCAGCCCAGCCCAGCCCAGCCCAGCTCAGCTCAGCTCAGCCCAATTCAGCCCAGCCTAGACCAGCTCAGTCCAGCTCAGCCAAGCTCAGCTCAGCCCAGCCCAGCTCAGCTCAGCCCAGCCCAGCTCAGCTCAGCCCAGCCCAGCTCAGCTCAGCCCAGCTCAGCTCAGCCCAGCCCAGCTCAGCCCAGCCCAGCTCAGCCCAGCCCAGTTCAGCTCAGCTCAGCTCAGCTCAACAGACCCACCTGGGTGATAGCAACAGTTCTCTCAGATTTACTGTTACATAGCAACAAACCCATCTACAACTGGAATACCACTAAAAATGGCAGGTGATCTCTTTAAATGCTTACTTATGGTTCATTTAAGGCCCTCAGTTGGGACCACCATGGGCATTCATGTCTTGGATGTGATCAGATTGGAGGCAGCAGTGTGATAGAGTGAAGCCATTTGAGAAGGCCCATGATTTGACGTCTTCTTCATTAGGTACTGGGGTGACTATAAGACATAGGAGTTTTCCTTTTACTCCACCTACAATTTATCACTACATACCAAATACTGTAGTGGGTAGGCCACAGCTTTACAATTCCCAATGTATGTTTTGATAGTGAATTCATAATTTAAATATATTAAATTTAGTAAATGGGACTCTTACGTTATTGAAAACTTATTGGTTCCATCTGCCATATCTATTGTATAGCAACAATACCATCATGGTTAAATCATTGGACTAATAGACTAGAGGTTTGGGCTGCTTATCCTCCTTCACAGTGGCTGTCTTAACTAGTTAAATAATTCTGGAAGTGGAAAAAGTAATGATGAAACTGTGATCAGTTGTTAAAAAATGCCATTGAGTTCACAAATGTCCAATGGCAGGTAAATCAGCCATCTTTACACTGTCTGGTCTAACTGTAACTCCAGACTCACAGCAATTTGATTGACTCTTGACTGCCTTTTAAAAAAGACTACTAAGCCATTTAGCTGTTCAGAATGTGGCTCATCATCATTTCCTCAAGGGCAGTTAGGAACAGGCAAGGAAGTGATGTCCATGTCCCACCAGTAAATAACAAAATACCACATCTGAATTAAAACAGAAAATATTGGAAGTTACTGACCTGAGAGAAGACAGAAACTAAGTTAATGTTTCAGCTCAATGGTTCATAAATTAGAATGAAGCCTTCACCCCAGAGCAATATCATTAACAAATTTTCCAGTGATTTTATTCAGATTCACAGAGATAGTTTTGAAACTGTCAAGCATGAAATTCGACATGTTAAAACTTCAGTCTTGCTGCCTCACAGCGCCAGGGACCCAGGTTCGATTCCAGCCTTGGGTGACTGTGTGGAGTTTGCACGTTCTCCCCGTGTCTGTGTGGGTTTCCTCCGGGTGCTCCAGTTTCCTCCCACAATCCAAAGATATGCAGGTTAAGTGGATTGTTCATGGGAAATGCAGGATTACAGGGATAAGGTAAGGAGTTAGGTCTGGGTGGGATACTCTTTGGAGGGTTGGTGTGGACCTGATGGGCTGAACAGTCCACTACCAAGTTATAGGGACCCTATGATTCAAAGATGAATCACAACTGGCTGGAAAGAATCCCTGCTGCAGTGTCACTCCCACCTGCAGGTGTCAGTATATTACCAGGTTTTTGAAGTGAAAGTTTTTCACCATCCTGCCACACATAATAATCTAGACTCACACATTGTAGGAGGAATTTAGGGGCAAGATTGCATTGTGAAAAAAAAATCACATTTTTATAATATATACAAGATTTCAAATAATGCATAGCTACTTGGTATTACATAGTAATTACAGCCCAAAAACAGTATTCCGACCCAATTTCGCCAGTATGTCTGGTCCACATGTGCCTCCTCCTAATCCTCTTCATCTCATCTCAGTGGCATATTCTTTCTCTGGTATTGATTTAATAAATCTTGTTTGTGCCGTCTCCGTGACCTTTTTATCCTTTTGTGACATGGAGACCGAAGTTGAGCACAGTATTCCAAACATGGTCCAACAATGATTCTGAACAAGTTTAACATAACTTCAAGCTTCTCTATTTTATTCATTTGCAAATGAAAACTGGTGATTTGTTTCTATATAAATGAACTGGATGCAAGGAGTCATCACTTAAAGTTGTGGTTCTGCTTTTGAAAATCAAAACTTTAAGTGAATCACAGATTCCCATTGGAATCAATACTGAAGATGGAGTTACAATCCTTCAGCTATTTTCTTGCCCAGAAAAAACTAATGTACAATCTGAAATACTGTATCAAACATGTACATGTACATGTTCGTTTCCTAGCTGAAATAACTTGCAAAAGAAAATGCATCACTAAATGTTAGAAACATTTTTTTAAGGTAAGATAAGGCCTTATTTCTGTTTGAGAGGTCAATAATAAGAGGACCACACCTCAAGTATTTGGGAAAAGGATTAGAAAAGAGTTAAATCTGTATTTTCTGCCCAAAGGATTGTGGGAGTCTGGAATTCTTTGCCTGAAAGTTCCACCATTTCCTCTGGCAGCTCATTCCATACACATGCCACCCTCTGCATGAAGAAGTTGCCCCTTAGGTCTCTTTTATATCTTTCCCCTCTCACCCTAAACCTCTAGTTCTGGACTCCCCCCATCCCAAGGAAAAGACTTTGCCGATTTATCCTATCCATGCCCCTCATGATTTTATAAACCTCGATGAGGTCACCCCTCAGCCTTCAACGCTCCAGGGAAAACAATTCCAGCTTATTCAGCTGCTCCCTGTAGCTCAAATTCCGCAACCTGGCAACATGCTTGTACATCTTATCTGAATTCTTTTAAGTTTCACAATATCCTTCTGATAGGAAGGCGACCAGAATTGCACACAATATTCCAAAAGTGGCAAACCAACGTCCTGTACAGCCGCAATATGACCTCCCAATTCCCATACTCAATGCTCTGAGCAATAAAGACAAGCATACGAAAAGTCTTCTTCCCTATCTCCTGCAACTCCACTTTCAAGGAGTTATGAACCTGCACTCGCAACATTTAAAAGGCATCCGGATGGGTATATGAATAGGAAGAGTTTAGAGGGATATGGACCAAGCGCTGGCAAATGGGACTAGATTAGGTTGGGATATCTGGTCAGCATGGACGAGTTGGACTGAAGGGTCTGTTTTCACGCAGTACATCTCTATGACTTTATGACTCTAATTGCGCTCACTTACTGTATTGTCGTACATTTACGCTGACCAGGCTCTATCTGATGGAAGGCACGGCTGGTGCAGGTAGCAGAAAAAGTTCCAAGACTACTTGCATTGAGAATTGTTCACCACTAGTTGGAGCCCTGGACTTCAGTGTAAGTTCAGAATGGGAGCCAGGAGTCTAGAGTCATCAGCACAGAAACAAAACCTTTAGTCCAACCACTCCACGCTGACCATGTTTCCAAACTAAACTAACCCCACTTACCTGCATTTGCCAAATATCCCTCCAAGCCTTGCCCATTCCTGCACTTATCCAAATGTATTTTAAAAGTTGTAACTGTATCTGCATCCACCACTTCCTCTGGCAGTTCATTCCACCCACGAACCACACTCTGTGTTAAAAGAACATTGCCCCCATGTCCTTTGTAAAACTTTCTCATCTCATTTTAAAAGTATACCCCCTAATTTTGAACTCCCCCACCCTCGGCAAAAGACCCTTGTTCTTCACCTTATCCATGACCCTCATGACTTTATAAGCCTCTATAAGGTCATCCCTCAACCTCTCAAGCTCCACTGGATAAAGTCCTAGCCTATCCAGCCCATTTTTCTAACTCAAACCCTCCATTCCCAGCAACATCCTGGTGTGTATTTTCTGAACCCCCTCCAATTTATTAATAACTTTCCTATGACATGGCAACCAACACTGACCTGTAGAAGTGACCTCACCAAGGTCCTGTACAACCTCAATATGACATCCCAACTCCTATGCTCAAAGGTCTGAGCAATGAAGGCATGTGTGCTAAATGCTTTCTAAACCACCCTGCCTACCTGTTCTACAACACTACCCAGGGCCCTGCTTTTAATTATATAAAACCTGGCCTTGTTGTTTTACCAAAATGCAATGCCTCGCATTTATCCAAATTAAACTCTACTCAGCCCTTCAATTTAATTAATCAAGATCTCAAGTCAACTTCTTTAACTAACTGTAACAGGATAAAGACAAATTGCTGATCAACATCTCTTTGTAAATTTAGATAACCTCTACACTGTCCACTATACCACCAATTTGTGAACAAGTTCCTATTGTCAGTTAACCAGAGTTCTGTTAAAAGTATGAGATCATCTGGATGTTTTTATATAACAAGGAAACCACAATTTACCCAAAACCGGCCTAATATCGGTCAAGAAAAGCGGGCAGCGGAAGAACAGACCCTGAGGACTAAGCTAAGAACAGAGGGCAGGAGACAAAACCAGGTGAGGCAAGGGCAGGAAATATGCCACAGGGCAAAGTGGGAAGCAAGTTGTAAAAACAATGCTGGGGGTATGTCAGGAAGTAAGGGTGGGAAGCAAGGCCATTAGACAAATGTGAGAGTGACTGAGGGTGAGGGCAGTAGAGGGGTGGGAAAGTTCATCTGCTCACACAGGGAAGCATTGATCAATTGGAACTGCTGACAATAAGTGGATATATTGCCCTCACTTTATCAACAACCTTAAAGTAAAACAACATAGTGAGTTACTGTTAAGCAGGACTTAAATGTAGGGTCAAGCCCTTTGACTAATTGTAAGAGGATAAACAAATATTGCTGATATCCTTTAAAAGAGATTATTGCAGTAATATGAAGTTATGGATATGTTTTCAGCTAAGATTGTCACATTGCTTCAGAGGGTCAGCATCTGCCATGGTCCAGTAATTCACCCCATCCTAATTTATATCAGGACTTCCTCACCAAGTTGTCAATTACCAGTTTACATTGTCAGAAAGACTTTGGAATTAGACCCATGGCCTGGTCCATTCTAACATCCGTCAGTTTCATTTTATATATACTTAAACCGGATTCTGATTCACAAGTGCAGCAATCAAAGAGAATGGTGAATCCTGTGAAATACAAACTAACGTTACATGAGAGAGGAGGAGATGAAGAAACCTTTTTATTTAAAGATAGTGAGTGGTTCTGATTTGGATGTGTTGACTGAAAGCGTGAAAGAAGCAGATTCAGTAATAACTTTCAAAGACAATTGAATAAATACTTGAATAGGAAAAAGAAATGGTCATGCTGTGGGCAAGAACAGTGAAGACTGAGAGGAACTGGATTGCTCTTTTAAAGGGCCAGTGGACCCAAAAGCTTCCTTCTGTGCAGCCTCAACTAAAGCTCATTCTTATTGAACTGGTGCAAGTGCCAATTTATTGTCATTAACTGTTGGATTGTGAAAATATGAAAATATATTCAATATGTGTTGTGCAGGAAGATAAAGTTACTTTGTGTTTATTTTAAATTTTCACTTTTCTTATTGATTTCTTGCAGCCTAAGGTTCTGAAACTGCTGGGAATGGAGGTATGTTAACACCATCAATGTCTGTTCCTTCATTCAAGGAGGTCGACTTGGTTTATACAAGAGGGGTTTGGATATTCACCAATGGCAAAGTTCCAATACTGGACATCAGCGTGATTTCTGAGACAGTATCTCATTGAGAATTGTAAATACATCACAGAGGGCACATACTATGAAAATACCAATATGCCTGAATGCGTGGCATTGGGGCAATAACACATACTTAGAAACATCAGCACATTTGAGATAATGATGATTTTCCCTCATTACCTCAAGTTTTTGAATTAAATGTTCAACCTGTCTCTATGACTCATCTTTTAAAGCAACAAGGAAAACTCATACATAAAATGGTTAGTGTGAGTTTTTAAGATATCAGCCAATTATATCTGCAGGAATATATATTCAAGAGTATTGAAATGTAGTTTTGCGCTTCTAATAATCCCACTGGGGCCAAATTTTGAAATTCATTTAATTTTAATTTTTGTTGTTGACTATTCCAACCCTTGATCTATAAAAATAAACCACACATTAGAAAATAGTGGAATATGCAGCCTGAGGAAAAAAGTTTGTAGCAACTCAATCATTACTGAGTTATCAGTGTTTTTTGGCGTGGTAAGATGTATTGGATTTAATATTGTTTCCTTCTGGGTTCCCTTAATGCCTCTGAAACCTCCCTCTCTTTCTCATTGCTGCTTAATGATCTGCATCCATTCCAATGCTGTTTCTATGTAACTGATGTTTTAGTCGCTGTCCCTTCCTCAATCAGTCCTTCATTCTTTCATTTCTTTGTGGTGAAGTTTTTTTTTCTCGTTGTGGTTTTACTCACTGAGTTTTTTTTAGAAGAATGCCTTAATCATAAGTTCCAAGTTCACTGTATATTGTTCGTATTTGAGAGATATTACCCATATGTTAAGAACCAGTTTTTATTTGTCTTTTCTTAAACATTAAAGTCTAGTAGTAAAAATAAGTAAGGTAAAAATAAATGTTATAAGTGGTTATATAATCTTTACTTTTCTTTTCTTAAACATTAAAGTCTAGTAGTAAAATTGAATAAGGTACAATTAAATGTTATACGTGTTTAATGTTATACGTGTTTAAATATGACATGTATTCAGTGTGCCCAGATTCCCATTATCTCTTTCTAAAATTAGCTTTATTTTTGGAAATGAAAATTCTGGGTATGTCAGAGAACTGCCTTCGGATGATATGGATGCTTACAGCATCCTGTTTGAGGAATGTATCTGTGTGTTACTAATAGATATTGCATTACAACAGGTAGATAACCTGTTCAAGTATTTTATAAACCTTTTTGTTATGTGGTCTCATTAGATCAGTTAGCTAAACGGTTAGTATATGATTCAGAGTCACCATCAACAGTGTAGGTTCAATTCTAGCTCTGGCTGATGTCAGCTTGGAACCTACCTCCTTGCTCAGTTCCCTGAGAGTGGAAGGCAATGGCAAGTTAGCGCTGGCAAAACTGAGCAAGAAAAGCAGCTCAGGATGAAGCATTAGGAAGCAACGGGCCTTCAGGACAGAGCACTCAAAACAATGACCCCAGCTCTCTCTTGTAAATGATAGTTCCCCAAATATTACAAGAGTTACAAATGCAGGAAATATTCAACAGGTCAGGCAGCAGCTGTGGAGAGAGAAACAAAGTTGATGTTTGGTGCCGCTATGACTCTATGTCAGGCCTTCCTGCTGTCCAGGTCCCAACCACCTTCAAAGCCTTCATCTCTAACTTTTCTAGTTCTGATGGAAGGTTGTGGTAATGTTGTTTCTGTCTTCAGCACATTTCCAGCATTTTTCATTGTTATTGTGGTATTAAGCTAAGTTAATGAAATAGAATTTGAATTGTATTATTACAAACAGACTTTTTCAGTTCTCAGATCAAATACTGTCCTAACTTAAAGCGCCACATTCTACAACATTAGAATCTGTACATCGCAAATCCTGAGAAACAGGGTTGCCAACTCTGTGAGGGGCATTTTCCTGGATGGAATGACTGTCTCTATTTGCCTGCCTTACGTTCTCGCTATTGGGCATGTGTAATGTCAATCCTCATGATACCCTGCCTTCACACATCCTGTTTGGAAGAATCTTGACTATCAATCAATCAGCCTTTAATCCTCCCCTCCTTTTCTTTCTTCACTGACCTTCTGCTTGCTCAGGATTGGATGCAATGTTGCACCAGTCACCTCTACTGCAAGTAGCAGCATTTTCTGTACCAGATTACATTGCCAACTCTAGGTTGACACTTGGTAAAGTTCTGACCTTATCCAGAGGATGTGTCACAAATCTTGCTGGTGTTGCTGTAAGAGTCATTGTCCTCAGGTGAGGACTGTCTGCCTCTTCCATCCTTATGGATCATGCACTGAGAGGGCTGTTGTGCTGTATCACCACCAGAGGGAGCTGAATGATGCCCACACTTAGTTTAGCACATCAGCCAAGGTAAAATACCAAGATATGCCCATTGACGTGCATTACAGCTGCTTGGAGGCATAAATGAGAGCCGACGACAGGGTGGAACACTAGTGAGTGCACTCAAAACAAAAGTGTGTGACTGACATTGATTCATTGGGTTCAAGTCCCATCACAGAAATACCCATGTACTCTTCCATATCAGAGCTAATAAACAAAAGAATAAAACCAAGAAGTTTATTTTAACACCCTTATGGTTGGTCTCCCGGGTATCTATTCCAGTAATGTCCAAGAGATCAGTCGTCAATTCCTGGCAAGTTCTTTGGCAGCCCCGACTGACAATGTGTGACATCTCAAGCGTAGTGATTCCGTAGAGCTGTCATTTTGCTGATGAATGTTCTCTTTGTCAAATAAACAGGAAGAGCCTCCCATGAGAAGAGGCAGGAAGACAACAAAGAAAAGGGAGGAAGATGTGGACATTGACTTGGACGACCCCGAGATCAATCACTTCCCCTATCCTTTCCATGAGCTGATGCTCTGGGCTGTCTTGATGAAGCGGCAGAAGATGGCGTTGTTCTTCTGGCAGCACGGTGAGGAAGCCATGGCCAAGGCTCTCGTCGCTTGCAAGCTCTGCAAAGCCATGGCCCATGAGGCCTCCGAGAACGACATGGTTGATGATATCTCACAAGAATTAAACCATAACTCCAGGTTTGTCTCTGATTGCTTCACAAAGCTGCAACATATAACATGGCTGGCTGTGTGCACAAGGCCTCGCCTTTAGGTTTATTCCTCCAGTCTTCTGAGGGAAAGCAAGAGAAGGGGAGAGAAAGGCACGGGAGGGGATGAGAGGGAGAGGAAAGCACAAAAGGAAATAAGAGCATAAGCAAGAACCCCTAGGAGTAGCCATTCAGCCCTTTGAGTCAAAATTAGAGTACTGCTGGAAAAGCACAGCACATCAGGCAGCATCCGAGGAGCAGGAAAATCGATGTTTCAACCAAAAGCCCCTTCATCAGGATTCCTGATGAAGGGGCTTTTGCCCGAAACATCGAGTTTCCTGCTTTTCAGATGCTGCCTGACCTGCTGTGCTTTTCCAGCACCATTCTAATATTGACTCTAATCTCCAGCATCTGCAGTGCCCACTTCTGCCTATTCAGCCCTATGAGCCTGTCCTGCCATTCAATAGGATCAAGGCTGATCTTTGAACTCAAATCTTATTGTCCCTCCTCCATCCCAGATCCCATGATTCCCTTAGGAAGTCAAACAATACTACTTCTACATTTTATGGTCAATCTGTGGACCTTGCTTACCTTTTTAATTGGAACGAAACCAAATCACCATTAAATCTATGCTTCTCTTAAGGGTAGAGTCACAATTATTTTAACACAGCTGTGTTGCTATGAATCTCTCTAGTGGCCACCTTCAACACCCTTTCCAAAGCCTGACTATCACTGACCACCTGACCTTGCTTTACATGCTAACCTTGCTGACATTCTCCTTGAGAGTGGGGCATTTTAGATGTAACTCTCATCCTCTGCCATTTAGCCCATATCTAACTGTCAATAAGAAGTGGATCAGCTCATTTTTGTTTCAGTTTGATACCAACCCCAAGGAGGCAGAAGAACTGGATGTTAAAGGGTGAATCAGCGAGATAGCGGCGGGAGTGTTATGTCCCGCAGGGTTGTTGTTGATGACAGTGCAGTTCAGGAAGGCTGTGGGTAGATGGACAATAAAGGAAATCATAACCTGCCTTATGCCCATCATCCAGGAAACATACATAAAGGATGGCAGAGTGACAGAGGGCTCCTGTAAATCTGGAGCAATGTGCAAGTCAGCACCAAGACTGAAGGCTATAGATTAAAAAGGCCTTTATCTCATGGAGGACGAGAATCTGAAGAGGTGGATGTTTAGTGGGTCATCCCAAACTCTGATCTGACACTATTCCAGGTACAATACTACACTTAGTCTGGACACTACACCTTAGGAACGATAATGGATTGGCTTGCAGATTCACCAGAATAATACCAGTCTAAATTACAAGGATAGGCTAATAGACTGGGTTTGCATACCCCTGGTTATAAAAGACTAGGAGATGATATAACTGGCATGTTATGATAATCAAAAGAGTTGATCGGGTAGTTGGAGAGAAACTATTTCCCTTGGTGGTAATGAATCCTGGAAACAGATTAAAAATCGAGTGAGGTTATTCAGATAATCAGAGGAGGCATTTCATGCAGATAGGCTTTGAAGTTGTCAGGGATGTTAGTGAGTTTTGAGAAGATTTGTAGCTCTGGATGGGGGTTTGCTCACTAAGCTGGAAGATTCTTTATCAGACGTTTGTCACCATGCCAGGTAACATCATCAGTGAGCCTCCAGATGAAGCACAGGCTGTATGGCCCGCTTTCTATTTATGTGTTTAGGTTTCCTTGGGTTGGTGATGTTATTTCCTGTGGTGATGTCATTTCCTGTCCTTTTTCTCAGAGGCTAATAAATGGGATCGAAGTCAATGTGTTTATTGATAGAGTTCTGGTTAGAATGCCATGCTTCTAGGAAGTCTCGTGCATGCCTCTGTTTAGCTTGTCCTAGGATGGATGTGTCATCCCAGTCGAAGTGGTGTCCTTCCTCATCTTATGTGAGGATACTAGTGAGAGTGGGTCATGTATTTTTGTGGCTAGTGAATGTTCATGTATCCTGGTGGCTAGTTTTCTGCCTGTTTGTCCAATGTAGTGTTTGTTACAGTTCTTCCAAGGTATTTTGTAAATGACATTAGTTTTGCTTGTTGTCTGTATAGGGTCTTTTCTGTTCATTAGCTGCTGTCAAGTGTGTTGGTGGGTTTGTGAGCTACTATGATGCCAAGGTGTATGAATAGTCTGGCAGTCATTTCCGAGATGTCTTTGATGTAGGGGAGAGTGGCTCGGGTTTCTGGACGTGTTTTGTCTGCTTATTTGGGTTTGTTGCTTAGAAATTGGCAGACTATATTCATTGGGTACCCATTCTTTTTGAATACACTGTATAGTTGATTTTCCTCTGCACTCTCTGAAGTTCCCTATTGGCTGTTCGCTCGACTGATACATCAAGGAATTGCAGTTTGTTGTTGTTTTCCTCCTCTTTAGTGAATTTTATGCCAGTAAGGGTATTATTAATTATCTTGAAGGTTTCCTCTAATTTGTTTCGTTTAGTCATGACAGAGATGACATTAACGTAGCGGACCCAAAGTTTGGGTTAGATGGTTGGCAGAGCTGTTTGTTCAAGTCTCTGCATTACTGCCTCTGCTAAGAATCCTGATATTGGAGATCCCATGGGTTTGTCTGTAGGTTTTGTTGTTGAAGGTGAAGTGGGTGATAAGGCATAGGTCCACTAGCTTGACAATGTTGTCCTTGCTGATGAAGTCGGTGGTGTTTGATGTATGTGTCTTTGGGTCTTCTAATAGTGTAATCAGTGTTTCCTTGGCCAGGTTAATGTTGATGGATATGAACAGGGCTGTTTTTGTCAAAGGAGACCATTATTTCATCCTCTTCTATCTTGGTGTCTTTGATGGTCTTCAGGAACTCTTGGGTGGAGTGGATGAAGTAGGCGGGGTGGAGGGTCAATTGAAAATGTCAGAGCTGAGATGGTCAGGCATGGACATTAAGAGTTAGAGTATCAAGGCAGGTGAATGGAGTTAAGATGCAGGTCAGGTATTATCAAGTTGAATGGTGGATCAGGAAATTGAGGGGCTGAATGGCCTGCTATGTCAGTCCAGAAGGATGGAGGCTGTGGTGGTATTGATACCTGAGATGAGAGTGATTGATATTTAAGGAAAAAACAAAAATGAGGCATAACTTTGCATGAAGTGGATTTGAACCAGCCTTCAGCTCAGTCTGACTGCATATTGTTCCGTGTGTAGGGAGTTTGCTCAGCTTGCTGTCGAGCTCCTGGACCAATCATACAAGCAGGAGGAGCAGATGGCTATGAAGCTGCTGACCTATGAGCTGAAGAACTGGAGTAACTCAACCTGCCTGCAACTGGCTGTAGCAGCCAAGCACCGAGACTTCATTGCTCACACCTGCAGCCAAATGCTACTCACTGACATGTGGATGGGGAGGCTCCGAATCCGCAAGAACTCAAGTCTGAAGGTGAGGACAAAGCAATGCACGAAACTACCAGACAGAAGATTGCTCACAAATTTTATAGTGGTCAAGTCCAAATGTCTGCTGCCAATATCGAACTCGTACCAAATCCTACTCACCCATAAGACAGAGAAGCAGAAGTTAGGCCATTAGATTCACCACTCCCTGGCTGTTTTTTCTCCTTATCGCCATTCTAAAAGGTTTTCCCTTTACTCTAAGGCTGTGCCCTCTGGCCCTAGTCTCTCCTACCAATGGAAACATCTTCCCAACATCTACTCTATCCAGACCATTCAGTATTCTGTATGTTTCAATTAAATCCCCCCCTCATCCTTCTAAACTGCATCGAGTTTAGACCCAGAGTCTTCAAACGTTCCTCATATGTTCAGCTTTTCATTCCTGGGACCATTCTCGTGAACCTCCTCTGAACGCGCTCCAGGGCCAGTACATCCTTCCTGAGATATGGGGCCGAAATCTGCGCACAGCACTCCAAATGTGGTCTGACCAGAGCCTTATAGAGCCTCAGATGTACTTTCCTGCTTTTATATTCAAGTACTCTCAAATTAAATGCCATCACCCCTCTGCTTACTGGTATCACCCCAATTTTAAAATTCTCATCCTTTCAACGCTATCCAAACTTCACCTCCTCCCTCTTTGTGTAAGAGCCTCCCTCTTTGTGTAAGATGCCAGTGTTCTTCCAATTCTGGCCTCATGTATCATTGATTTTTTTCTTATTGCTCCACAATTGGCACAAGTCTTCAGCTGCCGGATTGCCAACCACTTGGACTCCCTCTCTAAACTTCTCCCATTTTACAAAAGTCTTTAGCATTGAAATTTTCACTTGATTTCTAACCTCAACATTTGAGGAAGAAGGCTTCAGATTGGAACTAGCCTTTGTATGAAAAAGTGCTTTAATCAGAAGTCTCAAAGCAAACCCTACCATTCCATCTATCTTCTTATCACCATTTGGGTCCCAATGATACATCCCTTTTTGTGTTTGTCTTGATGTGATTCACCCAGGATTCATTCCTATTGCTCAATTCTCCCTGTTTCCTAAAAAACATCAAACTGTGGGGCAGCACTGTGGCTCAGTGGTTAGCATTGCTGCCTCACAGCATTATCGTCCCAGGTTCGATTCCAGCCTCGGGCAACTGTCTGTGTGGAGTTTGCACATTCTCCCTGTACCTGTGTGGGTTTGCTCTGGTTTCCTCCCACAGTCCAAAGGTGTGCAGGTCAGGTGAATTGGCCATGCTAAATTGCCCATGGTGCTAGGTGCATTCGTCAGAGGGAAATGGGTCTGGGTGGGTTACTTTTTGGAGAGTCGGGTTGGGCTGAAGGGCCTGTTTCCACACTGTAGGGAATCTAATCTATAACCAGAACCCTGATTACATTCATAACATTCACTTTTCTTCCCTAACCCAATGACTCATTCTGCAGTACTTAGGTGGACAAAATCTTTCTTTCTTGCATATTTTTCTCATTTTTAATTCATCTGAAGCCTTTAACATAAATTCATGTATAAAAGCATCAATTAATATTGTCGATCTCCTTTACAGATCTAATAGTGGTTACACAATGATATTCTGCTAGACATGAGTCAGCTCAGTTTCACCATTCTTATTTCACTGATTCATGAACGCTTATCACCTCGAAGAGAGCTTCTAACAAACTTTTACTTGCATTGTTCCCAAGGTTATTCTGGGCATCTTACTGCCTCCATCGATCCTGAGCCTGGAATTTAAGAACAAGAATGAGATGTCATATATGCCACACAACCAAGAGTCAGCCTTGCTGGGGAAGGAAGTGGAAGAGCCAGAGAAACCTGTCAAAGAGAAGGAGGAGGAAGATATGGAGTTCACAGTAAGCAAATACCAGAGACACTCAAGCTGCATTGTCAGTGTAAAACAGAAACTGAGGAAAGAACTTACACTTGTATAATGTCTTTTGCTATACTAGGACATAACAAAATGCTTTACAGCCATTTTGAGTGAAATAACTATTGCAATGCAGGAAATATGACTTCCAGTTTGCACTCAGTAGATTCCCCCCCAAAAGAAAACTATGATCATTACTAGTTTGTGATGATGACTTGGGGCAATTATTAGGCAGGAGAATTCTCCAAAATTGTCCTTTCACGTATAAGGGCCTTGATTTAACATCTCATCCAAAAGATAGCACCTCTAACAGTGCAGCACTCTCTCAGTACTACAGTGGGAGTGTCGCCTGAGATTTTGCATTCTCATACAGGAGTGGGTTTGAGCCTCTAACTTTCTGATGAAGAGAAGGATGCCGCCCACTGAACTGTTACTGCTATGGCTTAAAGGCTGAAGCTTGTTTCTATATTACTCAGGTAGGCTGGGGAGGCACGCATGGGATAAAATGAGCCAGCCCAATAACTGAGAAATGGATTTATGGTTCTTTAGCAACAGCCTCATCACCATACATTCTCGGCCAAAAGAAATGAACAGTACAGTGAATAATTCAGCACTGAAGAAGACTGTTTGCTCGCTGTGCCTGTGTTATCTCTTTCAATTGTGTTGTCAATTAGCCCCATCTTTGCAGTTCCCCATTGTCCTGCAAGGTTGCCCCGTTAGTAACTCAATATTCTAAGCAGATCTCAGGTTTACTCCCATTGGCTCCTAATATAGCTTTGATTTTTGAATGCCCATCTTCGTTTTCAAATAGTCCCACAGCTTTGACTCTCCCTAACTCTATAACCTCCTCCAAGCCTATAACACCCTGAAATTTCTGTGCTCCCTGGCCCCTTGCAAAATCCAATTTTGATCACCTAACCACTGGCCAACATGTCTTCAGCTGCTGAGGCTCTAAGATCTGGGATTCTTTACCTAAACCTCTCGGCCTTGCTCGCTATCTTTAGGAATCTCCTTAAGTCCTACCATTTTGACGGTGCTTTTGGTCACTTAGCATATTATCTCCTCATGTGACTCAAGATTAGATTAGATTAGATTAGATTACTTACAGTGTGGAAATAGGTCCTTCAGTCCAACAAGTCCACACTGACCTGCCGAAGTGCAACCCACCCAGACCCATTCCCCTACAATTACCCCTTCACCTAACACTACGGACAAGTTAGCATGGCCAATTCACCTAACCTGCACATTTTTGGAGTGTGGGAGGAAACCGGAGCATCCGGAGGAAACCCACGCAGACACAGGGAGAATATGTAAACTCCACACAGAGAGTCGCCTGAGGCAGGAGTTGAACCCGGGTCTCTGGCGCTGTGAGGCAGTAGTGCTAACCACTGTGCCACGGTGTCATCCACCACTGTGGCACCGTGCCGCCCACATCAAAGTAAACCTGACAACACACTTGTGAAATATTTTGGGATATCTTTCCACATTAAAGGTTCGTTGTAACTACAAATAGTTTTTGGTTGGATGGGAGAAAGGGAATATTGCGCAGCATTACCCCTTCTGATCCTGTCCTGTGCCTAAGATCCAGTAGCATGTTAAATACTACAAGCCAAAGGGGCTAGGTTTACGTACTCAAATTGGACATGTACACCATGCACTAACATGGATTGATATCATTGTAAGTCATCAAGCTAGTCTCCTCAGTTACAGAAGATGAGCAGGTATGGAAATTGGCAGCCCCTCCACCATTCTGTAAAAGCTAACTATGAGCTCAGAGTCAAAAAGTGTAAACATTCCTAATGAAGAGCTAATGCTTGAAATGTCAACCCTCCTGCTCCTCGGATACTGCCTGACTGGCCGTGCTTTTCCAGTGCCATACTTTTTGACTCTGATCTCCAGCATCTGCAGTCCTCACCTTCGCCCAGTTGATAATAACCTTACTGCGAAGCCTCTTCCAAGGATGCCCACCTTGAAGAAGTTCTCCTCCTCCCTCTATAAGGGTCTCTGTGAATCTCTCTCACTGCACACCCGGTTGTCTCCTCTGACCTGAAGCTCTTCAGCCATGTCCTGAAGCAGACCTGCTACCACAGCCACATCTCCTTCCGTACACATTCCTGATGAAGAGCTTATGCTCAAAACGTTGACTCTCCTGCTTCTTGGATGCTGCCTGACCTGCTGTGCTTTTCCAGCAACACACTTGTTGACCCTGATCTCCAGCATCTGCCGTCCTCACTTCCTCCCAGCTAAATATAAGCTCTTGAGCCAACTCAACCCAATCGTCTATAAGTTTACATTGTCTGCTGCAATTTTCAGGCACTGAATGTGAGACAGCTTATAGAGTGCTTTCTTTCACCTTTAACAAGATAGCACAAGGATGGTAACAAAGACCCAGATGCTGCGGCCATGTTGAATCTACCAGTTGATTCTGTTGTGAAAGGTGTCAGGATGTTTTTTAATTACATTTTTGAAAACTTTTTTTTGCTTATCCAATTTAAAAATGAAAAGAGATTCTGAGAAGAGAAGGCTTTTACAATTATAGCAAAGACCCAGTTCCAATTTTTAATATCTCATTGCATTTGCAGTCACACTCATGCCTTAAATCCTTTCCGACAATGAGAACAGACAAATCTTTATCATTCCATGGTCAAAGGCCAATGATGTTCAGGTCATTGTGAGTCAAGTGACTGTGTCAGGTCTTGTTGTGATGTTTGTTTTGAGTTTCCTGTCTGTGAATCCTGCTATATTGCCCTTCTCCTCCTTCTCTCACAGTCTCAGCAACAGGGCGCTTACAGGGGGCTGGTCACATGATAGACCCACTTCCTATTTGCAGTCTTACCCCTCTGTGTGACGTCCCAGCTGACATCCCCAATCAGGGGTAACTCCCTGAATATGTTCCTCTAATTCAGAATGAACTGCTGGACGGCTACTAATTGGTCACCCAAAGCTTAATTGGATGAATTGTTACATCAGGGCTGGTACAAGTGGAAATTTCTGTTCCACCTCCCTCAGCCTGCTGAAAACCTCAAAATTCAATCCCAGAATCTCAGAAAAAAATATCCTTTCTCCAAATTGCACCATTTCCTTAAGGGAATGGCTCCCATTGAAGCCAGTGTAGGAAAAGGAGGGGACTCAATTCTCCCAGGTAAATTCAGAGGCTGTTGCTGTTAAATTGCTTATCAACCCTTTACTGATTGCAGGAGTCAGCCTGTTGTCCATATCTATTTTCTCTGAAGCACATCCTGGTTCATTCTTAAAGGGACCATAGCTTACAACATTATCAGTTGCAGTGGTTGACGTTAGTTGTAAAACTGGGCTATTGAAGGCTGAATCTCAGAACTGTCACCTTCTGATACCTTCAGGCAATGCTGGATGGGGTGAATGGAGAATCTGTTCGAAAGAAAAATGAAGAGGAAGTACCAACTGTACATAGAATGATTCCCTTTGGGAGAAAGATTTATGAATTTTATAATGCTCCAATTGTCAAGTTCTGGTTTCACACGGTAAGCAACAGAACGCACGCTTGATTTCAGACTGTCCAATAACAGGGAATTCACACATTGATAGACATTGACAATTCCTTGGCAACAGTCAAGGCCCAGGTGCATGGAGCTTTTTGAAGGGATCATTAGTCAAAAGTAACATAAGTTGGCCAATTTAAATCAAATCCAATCAATAGCAGAAGGTGGACTGTTAACTAAATGGCAGTATTTCTGAGTCCTATACATGTCAATCACACTGAAATCTGCTTTCCTCAGCTGGCTATGTTCAACAATTGTTTTTTTAAAAAGTCACTTACAGGAGGCAGGCAACATTGCTCAGTCTATTATTTATTGGCCAGCCCTTGAGAATGTCTTAAGTAGCAGTTTTCTTGAACCACTACAGTCCACATGGTATAAGTGTACCCACAGTGCGGCGGGGAAAGGAAGTGCAGCTTTTTAATCGCTTAATGATGAAAGAATAGCTGGTAAGTGTCCAGGTTAGAACGATGTCTGTGACTTGGAGGTGGACATGAAGGTGGTGGTTTCCCATGTGACTGCTGCCCTGCTTTTCTAGATGAAGGACATTGTGGGGTCCTTATTGCTTTTTAATAGCCTGACCAAAACTTCTGATTTACTAGATTAGATAATATCAGTATCTCATGCTACAGTCAGCTCAGACACATATGTAGGATTCTTTACTTTTCTAGATCGTTCTGGTTATCTGCAACCATAATCATCTGCAAAAGTACAATCTACATTTAATTAATTCCTTCAACACATCAATCAAACCAAGGTGAATCACAGGCGAGAGGTATATGCTCCGGTTCAGTGGAAGACTTAGGAGAGATTAAAAAGCATGCATTGAAGAGATAACCTTTATAAGCATGAAGGAAGGGAACAAAGGTGAAAAATACTATGGAGAGAGTGTAAAGCCAATCTGACAAAATACAAACAGAGAAAACAAAACAGAAGGGAAAAAGGTCACTGAGCTATACTTGCTAGAAATTATGTACATTCAGATTTAGGGACCTGTTTCCTGCAAATAAAAGGAACATGTTCAAGCTTTTTGTCTTTTCTGAATTACCAGAGAGCTTAGGAAGACTGTACTTCCCTTTACTGTCTCCGTGGCAGCACCTCAGCCAATCAGAATCAACTTACTAACCAATTTGACATTTGAAATTTGGCATTTGTGAGAGTGACTGTGCTTGGCATCAAGGCCCCATTTTACCAAGTGTGGCATTAAGGAACCTTATGAAAAACTAGGTGATCAGGGGAAAGCTTTCTAGTAGCCAGTGTTATGCCTGGCACAAAGAAAAATAATTGTGGTTGTTGGCCGCCAGTCAGCTTAGTTCCAGGACATCTCTGCAGGAGTTCCTCAGGGTAGTGCCCTGAGCCCAACCATCTTCACCTGCATCATCAATAACCTACCATCCATCATAAAGACAGAAATGGGGATGTTCGCTGATGATTACACAATGTTCGCAACTCTGTGGATACTGAAGTGTCCAGCAAGAGCTGGACATTACCTGAGTTTAGGCTGGCAAGTAGCAAGTAAATTTAATTACACATAAGGGCCAGGCAATGACTAGCTCAATCAAAAGAAAATCTGGTCATCAAATCTTGACATTGAATGGCATCACAATTATTGAATACCACACTATTTATGTCATGGGGTTACCGTTAATCAGAAACTGAACTGGACTCACCATAGCATGACTGTGACTACAAGAGTAAGTCAAGGGATGAGAATTTTGCAGTGAGTAACTCACCTCCTGACTCCTCAAAGCCTGCCTACAGGCACACGTCAGGAGTATGATGGAAAATTCCCCACTCACCTGGATGAATACAGCCCAAAAACACTCAACAAGCTTGACACCATCCAAGACAAATGACTGGCTCCTCATCCACAAAGATTCATTCCCCCAACACCAACACTCAGTAGCAAGTGTGTACCATCTACAAATGTATTGCAAAAATTCACCAAAGCTCCTTAGATATCACCTTCCAAACCCGCAGCCATCAACAAGAGCAGCAGTTACACTCCACCACTTGCAAACTCCCCTCCAAGCCACCCCCCAACCTAACGTGGAAATAAATCACCATTGCTTCAGTATGACTGAGTGAAAATCCTGGAACTCCCTCCCTAACAGCAGTGTGGGGGTACCTGCAGTACATGGACTACAGTTGTTGAAGAGGTCAACTCACCATCACCTTCTTGAGGGCAACTAGGGAGGGGTAATAAATGCTGGTCCAGTCAGTGACATCCACATCTATGACTGGAGTGGAGGTGGGGTAGGAGAAAGACATGAGCCAGACCATGAAAGGAATGTCTCTCATGGGCTACCTTACCCCCCCCCCCCCCCAACCAACTCTTAACACTACAATCTCAAATGAATAACCATTGAAAGCTTTGTGGACTAACCTTGTGGCTTGCCCCTTCCTCCAAATAATGAAGATATCAATGCCATTTAGCTGTCCTGAATGTCAGCCAAGGTTTTGCTGATTACATTAAGTTGTGTTTTCCATCAAACAGTTGGCGTACTTTGGCTACCTGATGCTTTTTAACTACATTGTTTTGGTGAAGATGGACCGATGGCCATCAGTGCAGGAATGGATCGTCATATCTTATATCTTCACACTTGGCATAGAGAAGATGCGAGAGGTAAGATGTTCTGAACAGCAAAATATAAAGTGTGTTCAAGCCATCCATGAGTTTGCCATGAGCCTGTGCTTACAGTCAAGGAGATCGTAGGACAGGTGACTAGAAGAGGCAGATTTTAAGGAGCATTTTGAAGAGAGAAAGATGGAGAGGTTTATGGAGGGAATTCCAGAGCATCAGAGTCGCTGCAGCAGAAGGAATGGCTGCCATTGCTGGAGTGGTATAGATTGGAGCTGGAGAAAAGGGTAAGGGTAAGGATATGTAAAGGTATTGAACTCAAGGTTGAGAGTCCACTGTCTCTACTTCATTTCTTCACACTTACTTCCAGGTAATGAGCAGAGGAGATCATGGAACCTCACACCGTGCGGCAGGTGAAACACTAACTTGATTAAATGCAGACAGAGACACTTTCTAAGTTGTTGAGGTTGTTAATTATATATTAATTCGACTTAATAGTAGGTGGGTCTTAACCAGCTATCTACCAACAAGAACAGACTGGCCCTCTGTGGCACAGTGATAGTGTCCCTGAACAAGGCTAGCATTTTTTGCCCATCCCTAATTGACCTCGAACTGAGTGATGTTTTTCACAGATTAGTTAAGAGTCAATGACATTGCTGTGGGTCTGAAGCCACATGTAGGCCACACTAGTTAAGGATGGCAGATTTCCTTCTCTAAAGGGCATTAGTGAACAAGACGGGTTTTTATGACAACCAGTGATAGATGCATGGCACCATCAATCAGAATAGCTTTGAATTCCAGGTTTATTTAATATTAATTAATCTACTGTGCTGGGAATTGAACCTGTGTCCTTGGGTGTTATCTGGCCTTGATGGATATCATTGATGTTACCACGACATCACCATCTCTCCCCATGTGTGCCCTCTTAGTTAGTAGAGCCAGTTCAACAATGCCCAACCCAAATGCTTGTACTCATTCCTTTGGTCTTTTCCACTGAATTGATACAGTAATTTGACTTGTTCAGATCCTGATGTCAGAACCTGGGAAATTGTTGCAGAAGGTGAAGGTCTGGCTGCAGGAGTACTGGAATATCACGGATCTCATGGCTATCCTGCTATTTTCTGTTGGGATGGTGCTACGCCTGCAAGAGCAGCCGTACATGAGCTACGGCCGGGTTATCTACTGCGTCAACATCATTTACTGGTACATTCGCCTATTAGACATCTTCGGGGTCAACAAGTATCTGGGGCCTTATGTCATGATGATTGGAAAAATGGTAAGATGAATAAGCTACTTAATCGAAGCAAAATGTTGCAGGTGCAAGAAATCTGAAATATAAAATCAAGTGTTGGAAACACTCAGCAGGTCAGGCAGCATCTGTGGAGAGAGAAACAGAGTTGGTGCTTTAGGTCAATGATCTTTCATTGGAACTGGCACAAGTACAAGATATAATGGTGTTTGAGGCAGTACAGAGGCAGTGAAAGAGACTGGGATATGGAAGAATGGAAGAGAAAGTCCGTGACAGGACAGAAGGCAAAACACACAATGGGTCAAGTAAAAGGTCATAGGACAAACAAACGAAAGATGGGCTGAGTGAGGTATAAATTATAACAGCAAAATCATTATTGCCAAGTGAAAAAATGGCAATGCTTATAGAACAATGAACAAAGAAAATTTACAGCCCAGGAACAGGCCATTCGGCCCTCCAAGCCTGAGCCGATCCAAATGTGCTGTCTAAACCTTTCAGTCAACTCCTAAGCATTTGTATCCCTCTGCTCCCCACCTACTCATGCATTTCTCCAGACACATCTTAAATGAATCTACCGTGCCTGCCTCTACCACCTCAGCTGGCAACATGTTCCAGATGCTCACCACCCTCTGTGTGAAGTACTTGCCGTGTGTATCCCCCTTAAACTTTCCACCTCTCACCTTGAAAGCATGACCTCTCTTTATTGAATCCTTCACCCTGGGAAAAAGCGTGTCTCTATCCACGCTGTCTATACCCTTCATGATTTTGTAAACCTCAATCAGGTTCCCCCTCAATCTCCTTTTTTCAAGTGAAAATAAACCTAACCTACTTAACCTTTCTTCATAGATAGCACCTTCCATATCAGGCAACATCCTTGTAAACCTTCTCTGCACCCTCTCCAAAGCATCCACATCCTTCTGGTAATGTGGCGACCAGAACTGTACACAGTATTCTAAATGCGGCCGAACCAATGTCATATACAATTTTAACATGACTTGCCAGCTCTTATACTCAATACCCTGTCCAATGAAGGCAAGCATACTATATGCCTTCTTGACCACTCTATCCACCTGACAGCAACCTTCAGAGTACAATGGATGTGCATTCCCAGATCTCTCTGCCCATCAACATTTCCCAAAGCTCTTCCATTCATTGTATAATTCACTCTAGAATTAGACTTGCCTAAATGCATCACCACACATTTGTCTGGATTGAAGGCCATCTGCCACTTTTCTGCCCAACTCTCCAGTCTACCTATACCCTCCTGTATTCTCTGACAGTCCCTTATGCTTTCTGCCACTCCACCAATCTTTGTATCATCTGCAAACTTGCTGATCATACCACCAGTGCCCTCTTCTAGATCATTTATGTATATTACAAACAACAGTGGCCCCAATACTGACCCCTATGGACCACCACTGGTCACCTTTCTCCATTTTGAGAAACTCCCTTCAACTACTACTCTGTCTCCTGTTGCTCAACCAGTTCTTTATCCACCTAGCTAGAACATCCTGCACACCATGTGACTTCACTTTCTCCATTAGTCTACAATGGGGAACCTTATCAAACGCCTTACTAAAGTCCATGTATATGACATCAACAACCCTTCCTTCATCTGTCAACTTGGTCACTTCCTCGAAGAACTGAGATCAGAGATGATTGAACTCAGAGTGAGGTATGGAAGGCTGCAGAGTGTCATAAGGAAGGTGAAGTGCTATTCCTCTAAGTTTATTATAAGCAGCATTGTAATAGTATAGAAGGTTAAGGACAAATTTCAAATTTGGCTCAAAAACAACAAAATCTATCAAACTATAATTATCAGAAAAAAACTAAAACTAGTTTTTGTTCTAGATAGGAGAAAACAGAGTGGTGACTTAATCATTAAAATTCTGAAGGGGATTGATAGGGGTCATCACAGAAGATGCTTCCATTTCTGAGAGAGACCAAAAGTAGGGCCCGTAATTATTCACCAATAAAACAAAAAGATAACTCAGGAGAATCATCTTCACCCAGGGAGTGGTGAGAAAGACACACTGGCTGCCACAGCGTGTAACTGAAATGAAGAGCATAGAAGCAGGTAAGGGGAAGTTTGATAAAGATATGATTGTTATACTGAGGGATGAGCTGAGGTAAAATGGGAGGAGACTTATATCGAGCAGCAACAACAGTGTGGAGCAGTTAGGCTGAATGGTCTGTTTCTGTACTGTAATTTCTATGTTATTATATAGATGCATGAGACTTGAAAAATTTAAGTTACTTATAAATAGTCATTGTAAACTTCCCTGAAGGAACCATAATATGTCATTAAAAGCCATGTTATTTAGATTTTTTGATTGATTTATCCACTTAACGTACTTCAGAAAAACTACTTTGAAGTTGGAGAAAGTGCACTGCAAATTCACCAGAATTAGGTCCAAGCCAAAGAATTATGGTGACTGGTTGCACAAGCAATGCTCATACGCCTTCAAGTTTAGGTAACTAAGGTGATCAAATTAAAGTTTCAAAGATGAATATAAGCAATCATGGAATCCTTACAATGTGGAAGCAGGTAATTCAGCCCATCAAGTCCACACCGGCCTCTGAAGAGCATCTCACTCAGATCCACATCCCTATCTTATCCCTGCATCTAATCCACCTAGTCTGCAGATCTCTAGACACTGTGGGCAATCCACCTAACCTGCATATCTTTGGACTGTGGGAGGAAACCAGAATTAACCCAAGCGGACAAGGGGAGAACATGCACGCTCCACATAGACAGTCACCCAAGGCTGGAATTGAACCTGGGTTCCTAGTACTGTGAGGCAGCAGTACTAACCACTGAGCCATCGTGCCACCCCTTGAAGCCACTGTGCCTCCCCTAGTAGAGAATAGTAAGAAAGATAGAAATTTCCTCTGGTTGTACAGTCAAAAACAAGGGAGTACAACATGTTCCACATGATAAAGGTATGACTGACTGGCTAGCCAGCATGTATTGCCCATCCCTGATTCTCTGGGCCATTTCAGAGGGCAGTTAAGTGTCAACCACATCACTGCGAGTCTAGACTTGAGTGTAGGCCAAACCAGGCTAGGTTTGATGATTTCCTTCACTAAAGGATATTAATGAATCAGATGAGTTTCTAAGACAATTGTTACCCGATCACTAGCTTTTTAAAATTTCAATCTTTTATTGAATTCAAAGTCACCACTGCCACAGCGGGATTGAACCCATCTTTTGAGGAAATTAGCCTGGGGGTCTGGATTATTGGTCTAGCAGCATTGCCACTGCCTCCCCTGAGATACATTTTGAACCCATCTCGTCAAAACATTAACCAAGGACTCTGAATGATCAGTTCAGTGATTTTGCTATTACATCACTACACTAGTTAGGCTAGTCTGGAGTGATATTAGGAAGGACTTCTGCCCACAAATGAGAGTTAAATCTGGAACTCTAGCCCTTACAATGATTAATCAGAATTAGAATTAGATTTTATTGTCACATGTAGTCAAGTACAAAAGTACAGGAGTATAGTGAACAGTGTGTAATGTCGCCACACACGATGCCATCTTAGGTATGAAGTACTTAGATATAAATCTTAGATACTAAAATAGATTAGGTACAAAAACAGAGAAACAGAGAAAAAAAGCTAACAATTCTACATTACAGTTCTTCCTTGTAAGAGTTAGAAAAATAAAGAAATAAGGTTAAAAGATAAATATTACAGTCCCTCTATAGCCTGCAAACGCCCCACGCTGGGGGCTTTTAAGATTTCAAAATGATAATAGATTTTTTTTTGTGGGACAATGGTTTGAAGGTTTGCGGAGCAAAAGCAGGTTGTGTGAATTAAAATTAAAATCAATCATGACCTCATTGAATAGTGGACAAGGTTTGAGGGTCTGAAGTTCTTGTATTCTTCTCTGGCCTCAAATGTTATTTCCAAATTACTAGTTAACTTGGGAATGAAATTTTGATTCTGTGCCATGTCTTTCCATCAACAATGTTCTTCAGTTTTATAAACTGAATTCTAGATTCCCAAAGTGAGTTCAGAAGGTCAATGAAATGGTTTATTTTACAAATAAAGAAAAATATTTGTTTTTCTGTAATGTTTTCTTTCCATAAAAGATTAAGGTGTTTCCTAATTAACATATTCATAACTATTTAAGGTGTCAATAGGATAGTTAAAGTATTTCCTCTACGAACATATTCGTATAAAAGGACATAACCTTAAAATTAGGGCTGGGTTGATCAAGCACTTCTTCACATTAAAGATGGTGGAAATCTGGAATCTGTCTGCTGAACGGACAGAGACAATGGAAAATTACAAAACTGCAATTGTTAGATTTTTTGGCCACACCAGAACGTTAGAGGTTACAGGATGAAGGCAGGTAGTAAAGCTAAGATACAGATCACCCAGGATCCAACTGAATAGTGGAATAGACTTGAGGGGCTGAATGGCCTCTGGATGTTCCTATATTGCTAACCTTGCCTCCCTTTATCTCGCAGATGATTGACATGATGTATTTTGTGATCATCATGCTAGTGATATTAATGAGCTTCGGAGTAGCACGACAAGCAATACTTCACCCCAACGAAGATCCTTCTTGGAGGCTAGCGAGGAACATTTTCTACATGCCCTACTGGATGATATATGGAGAAGTGTTTGCTGACCAGATTGATCGTGAGTGCGCATGGGTAATCATGGCTTGAGTAGGGGGACATGGGGAGCTCACAATACAAACTTACTCTGGAAGTCTCAATCATGGACCAGATTTTAGGAAAACAAGTTTGCATTACATCCTTCTGAAACCCATTGTATCTGAAATATTAATCTATGCTTGAGAAGATAGCACTGCCTGAAAAAATATATATTTTCATTAGCCTGTTCAGAGTTGCTATCTCACACCTCTGGAGCAGGTGGGACTTAAACTGGGCCCCCCCGGTCCAGGGGCAAGAACTCTGCCAGTGCACCACAAGAGGGCCCTAAAATCAGATGGTTTCTTATTCATTCGAGTGAGACCATTACCTGACAGCATTATTGGAATGGGTCCAAATTCAGACTGAAAATGAACTAGTGGTATCATTAGCCCACCGAGAACAACACCTATTCGCACTTATATGACACCTGCAACAGAATAAAAGTGCACTGCACATGTGTGATTAACAAACAAGTTTTAATACATGGACGGACATAAAGGTCAAAAGTTCAGCTAATGAGATAGGTTAAGGAGCATCTTCAGGGAGGGGACTGAGGCAGAGAGATTTCGGGAGAGTTTCTCAAGTTTTGGGCACAGGCTACTGAAGGCACTAACACCAACTGTGGCACAATTAAAATTGGAGATGCACAGGAGATGGAAATTGGAGGGGTGGAGCTATTTTAGAAAGCTTGAGGGCTGGAGGAAATTGCATAGATAAGGAGGAGCAAAAACATGAAGTGTATTGAAAACAAAGATGACGATAATAAACTTTATTCGATTCTTCATAACCTATTCAATGTACCACTAGCATATAGGAATGAGCTGGTAAGGCTCCAAATACAATTTTAACCCTCCCTTCCCCCCACACAGTGTTCCCTCGAAGCCGCACAGCAGTGATAACTATCTATGCTGCTTGGCATGCCCCGATGCCATTTCCATCATTGACTTCCGGTTTCAGAAGTTGTTGCATCATATGGATCTGGGAGATCTGCGCAAAAAAGAAATGAATTAGAGGGAATGTAGCCCATAAAATATCTATAGGACAGGATTAAAAGGGTTAAAATATCGCAAAAGGTTGTGTAGAAAAGACTGGTATTCCTTCAAGTACTATGCTGTAACTCAGGTCTGTTAGATAATGACAGGATTTGGTAAGGTAGAGAAATTTCATCTGTTTCTTCTGATGGGAGAGTCTGTGGTCATACACATTCAATTAAAACTCACTCATTTAGGGTGATGTTAGGAAGCACTTCTTCACGAAGACAATTGGAAATCTGAAACTCTCACACCTCTGAAAAAATGTGCTATCTGAAGGCTGAGGGCCAATTGAAGAGATTGCGACAAAGTGTATTAAGAATTACAGAAACATGGTGAGTAAAATAGAGTTTAGATATAGAATTGCATAATCCAGTCAAAAAGCAGCAACAACATAGAATAGATATAATCAGGCACATGGTCTCCTGTCATTGAACCATGCTATAGGTAACCTCGAGGGGCTAAATGGACAAGAATGAGGCAGTTGAACATAAGGGCTTATGTTACTAATCAATTGGTTTCAAGGTTCAGGATATGACCCAGAAATGCAAACTTACTGTTTTTGGAATTGACATTTATTCACACTGAGTTGTATCTTTTTCTTTTGGCTTTCTCATATAGTTTGAAGTTATTTGTTCCAATTTAATTTTTTGGTTTCTTTTCCCCTTTATTATTTTACACCTTCCTTGCACTGTGAACTGTCAGCATGTTGGATTCGATATTCATCCAGCGAAAAGCTCATCATTATTTAGGTTGGTTGAATCACTTTTATGTTTCTCCATGTTTAATATCCTATTTCATGAAACACTGCTGGATTATGATTTTGAATTTGAATCTGTAAACTCTGCTGGACAAGTAAACATTCTGAACTAATTGCGAGCTGTCTGGGTCCTGAGTAGTTCATTGCATATGTAACGAATTTAATCTTTTTAACGTGTTAGCCCAGCACAGTGGGAGCACTCTTATAGTGCCTTTCACAAGTATAAGATGTCCCAGTGGAATATGTGGCGCAGTCAATTTACACACTGCAGTAACTGGATAAACTGTTGGTTTTTTTTTTAATTGATGCTGGCAAAGGGGTAAATGACAGTCAGTTCCCCAGGAAGAACTTCAAAGCGCATTTGTGAAATAGCAACCATGAGAATTTTTTTTACATCCACCTGAAAGTTTTGGTGGCTAATTAAGAAAGGAGGGTGATACATGGTGCAAGAGGAACACTGATTTCTGGTTGTCCATTTACAGGAAGGATATTATTAAGCTGGAGGGGGTTCAGAAGAGATTTACCAGGATGTTGCCAGGTATAGAAGGTTTGAGTTGTAAAGAAAGGCTGGATAGGCCTAGGACTTTTTCACTGAAGCAAGGAGGTTAAGAGGAGACCTTACAGAAGTTTATAAAATAATGATGGATATCGATAGAGCTAATGGGAGTAGTCTTTTCCCTAGAATGGGAGATTTCAAGACTAGGGGGCACATTTTTAAGGTGAGGGGAAAGAGATTTTAAAAAGACGTGAGGGACATTTTTTTTTACACAGAGAATGATCCGCATGTGGAATGAACTTCCTGAGGAAGTGGCGGATCTGGATACAATTACAACATTTTAAAGACATTTGGATAGGTACATGAATAAGAAAGGTTTGGAAGGATACGGACCAGGAGCAGGCAGGTGGGTCTAGATTATTTTGGGATTATGTTCGGCATGGACAGGTTGACCCGAAGGGTCTGTTTCCGTGCTGTACGACTCTATCACTCTCCTGCTCCAGTTCAGCATGAAGGTGACCCTCAGTTGATTGGTTAATCTCAAAACCGAATGGACTTCCTGAAGATAAGATCTGTGGCCTTCCCAGCAGACAAGATGACCTTCATGACAAGATGGCGGAAAACTGAGCCAGCTCTTGGTCTTGTCATGTAGTCTTGAGGAGTCTTATGTTAACTGAGGTCTCAAAGAAGAGAGAGAGGGGATTGGAGGCTTAGGTTGGGGAAGTGGCTACAAGGGAATGAGATTCTGCTTCCTGAGAAGACACTTCTCATTGGAAGTCAAACTGGTGTTTCAGCATTGGGTTAGGCAATGTTTACATTTGGAGATGAATCTTCAATTCTTGAAAGTTCCAAGGCAGTGCTGGAAGATTGGGAACCCCACTGTCAAGAGAAATGGGGCCAACTTTGGGGAATGCTGGCAATGATCACAGCTTGAACTTCCGGGAGTGAGGCAAGAGGGTTTTTTTAAAATATTAGAAGGTGGTGACTGTCCCTTACTGATACACACATGTCCCTATCCCTTTAGCCCCAACCTTTGTCCCATGAACCACAGTAGAATCCAATGATGGAGACAATTGACATGGAGCTCCCAGTCTTCACACTGGAATGTGACACCTAATCCCTGCCACAGGTAGTCAGAGACCTGCTTCTACATGTGGTTTTCTACAAGATGTACTGCAGCAATTCGCCAAGGGTCCTTCAATAACTTCTCCAAAACCTGCAAATTCTCCTCCAAGATACTCACTATCCTAACTTGGAAACGTATCGCTATTCCCTAATTATCACTGGATCTAAATCCTGGAACTCCCTCACCAATAGCACTGTGGGTGTCCTCACTTCAGATTGACTACCTCAGTTCAAGAAGAAGCTCACGGGAGCAAGGGATGGGCAATAAATATTGGCCGACTTAGTCAATACCTGATTGCACATACTCAACTGAGGTAACTTGATTTAAACATGTCTTAATGTGGTTGACAACTTCCAACTTGAAGATCAAGACTATCAGTTAACAATCTGTTACACCTTCTGCATAAAGCACCATTTGATTTGTGTAGTATATTGATTGTTACAGACTAATGATCCCTTGTTTCCCTAAGCTATATCAGAGCCCTACTTCTCAGCTGCACAGTAATATGGCTCAATTCAAGCACAAGACTTTCTTTAGATTCAGGTTACTGACAAATTGGTATAAGTGTTGAATAAATTTTGTATCCAACATAAATTATATTCAAAAGGGACAAGATTGCAATGCAAAGTAATGTTCTGACAAAGCTTATGGGTTTCTTGAGAAACATTTCATGCATCATATTCACCAGAACTCTACTGTGTTGTATTTTATTGCAAATTCCAATAATTGTTTATGGAAACATTTGTTTGAAGTTTAATTATGCATGCAATCTCTTTGACTGATTTCATTTGCTGGGTATTGAAAGGAAGGACTGGGGTGAGGGGGAGATGATTGTACTTAATTTAACCCTGTATTTAACCCTGACTAATCCCCTGGATTTTAGTTCTTAGTATCTATTGTCCCTCCCTTGCATTGCAGATGGTGAAGCAAAGATTCATTCTGATGAGAGGCTGAGTACACTGGGCCTTTATTCTCTGAAGATTAGAAGAATCAGTCATGACCTTATTGAAACAAACAGAATTCTGAAGGGATTTGTTGAGATTGTTTCTGCTCATCACAGAATCTAAAACATGGGCACGCATTGTCAGGATAAGGGGCTAATCTTTTAGACCTGAGATGAGGAGAAATTACTTCACTGAAATGGTAGCAAATCTTTAGAGTGTGCAAGCTCAGAGGGTTTTGGAAACTTCAATATTGAAGGCTTGGATAGACACAGATCTTTGGTCTCTCAGGAATCGAAGAGATAAGGGGAGCAGATAACTGGAGAGCTCAAGATCAACCAGAATCATATCGAATTGGGAGTCCAGGGGATTAGAGCTGAAAGTGTGTTGCTGGAAAAGCGCAGCAGGTCAGGCAGCATCCAAGGGGCAGGAGAATCGACGTTTCGGGCATGAGCCCTTCTTCTTCAGGAATTATTCGGGCTCATGCCCGAAACGTCGATTCTCCTGCTCCTTGGATGCTGCCTGACCTGCTGCGCTTTTCCAGCAACACATTTTCAGCTCTGATCTCCAGCATCTGCAGTCCTCACTTAATCCAGGGGATTAGACAAGGTTAAAAACTCTGTATATTAATTTCCCCGACATCCCCAGTCCTTCCTTTCAATGCCCAGCAAATGAAATCAGTCAAAGAGATTGCATGCATAATTAGATTTCAAACAAATATTTCCATAAATGACTATTAGAATTTGCAATAAAATAAACACGGAAAAGTTCTGAAAATATGATGCATAGATCCCTGAAATGTTGGGAAGCAGACTTGATGGGCTGAATGGGAGTACTTGCTGCTCGTGTCTCTTGTGTTCTCCCATGAGGTGAGGAAGGTTGCAAGAGAAGATAGGGTTGGATGGCTGATAGAGATTAGGGGAGTGGTGGTTAGTAATGATGCTCCAACTATTATGGCATAGGATAGCCTCACTGAACTAAGTGACTTTTTAAAATTGTATTAATGTTTAAAAATACAGTACTTTATTTTCTTGTTCTTTTAACATTGAACCCTATAGTATATGGAAATTGATGCATTTTCCAGCTGTGTTTTTAAATAATCAGCATGACAATATTCCACCTTTTTTTAAAGTCATCCCACTTTAAATCTTTATTTGCAAATTAAATATTCTTTCAGGTAGCAGAATGGAAATTTCACCTTCCTTCTATATTGTTACTATTCAATGTATCTTAGAGAGAGATTTAGTTGAAGCATCCAATTTTGGGAGAGTAAATAAGGAGGAACTGGTTCCATTGACAAGAGGGCCATTAACTGGAGGACACTGATTTAAGATACATTATGAACTAACCAGTAGGAGGTGGGGAGACTGAGGGATTTGTTTTAAGTTATATTTGTGAAATGCATTGCCTGAAGGTAGTGGAAGCACTTTAAACAATAATGCTCCGAAGGGAATTATTTTAGGAAAGCAAATTACAGGACAATTTGGAGAACAAGGGGTGAACGACAAACTTTAAAATACTTTTAGAGAGCTGGTATAAGCACAATGGATTGAATGGCTGCCTTTTCTAGCATACAATTGTCGTTGTCGCGGTGCTAAAAGCAATTCACTGAGGTTGTTGCTGTGAATATTTAACTCATGGTTCTTGTACTTTAGAATGCAAGTTATAGGTTTAGAATATGATTTTTAGTGTTGGGAGTTAAAGTCTTTAACTGAAGAAAATAGCATGAGTGCAATGAATGCAAGCATAGAGTCTATTAGCCTCAAAAGGCTGGGCCTGTTTGGCATAAAGAGGTTATTATCTGAGAAGGTAAAGGTCAAGTTGATGATGCTGTTTCTTTAACAAGGTCATGTTGACCTTGGTTTTTCTCTCAAAGGGGTTGTAAATGCAGAGCCTCTGGGAGGTCTGTTTTTTATGGGTTTTAGGGGCCAGTTTGATTATAGCTGACAAATATTGTCTTAGGAAAAAGGCTTTTAAGTTAGAAAAAACTTGTAAAATGAAAGGGGAGTGTGGCCAGTTCTACCAGTTGAGCTCCTCTCTGGTTTGGTTTGGTTTTAGCAGTCTGGCTGTTCACTGAAAGCAGTCAGTCAGTTTTGAGACTGCTGTTCGTAGAAACAGTGACATGAAAGAAGGTGTTCCATGCTGAATCTCTCTGCCATCTCTCTCTCCTGGAAGACTTTGTGTTTGATTTTACCTTTTTTGCCAAGGAATGTTTATGGGGATTGTTGCAAGTATCTGGAACAGCATCATTCAGTTGGGATAGTCTGTTGGGTTTTAAAAGAAGTAAGTTATTCTGTATTCTGTTCTCTTGTGTCTGTGTTTCTTTTGGTAATCTTGTAAATAAATTGTGTTTTGTTTAAAACTATGTGGTTGGGCTGCATCACTCCTGGAATATCCACATTCCACCTACTTAAAACAGCTAGAAAGGTTAGGGTCCGGGCTATTTTCTTGAAATGTTTTGAGGAGGGTCTGGGCTGGTCCATAACATACAGTAATTATAATGCCGGCCTTTCGAAATTGCCAGACCACTCAAAGAAATTGCAGTTTAAAAGGTAGCCAAAATGTTTTGGTTTAGTAAAGTGACAAAAGAAAGGTAAAATCAGAAAATAGCAGGTGTATTTAGTTAACTGCAGAGCTGGGGACATGATGTCTTGCCTTGTAAAGCCAGGAAATTCGGAGATGGTTTCGATTTGGGATTTCAGACTCACATTCATTCAATACCATTCAGTAAAACCCATTTCATTAATAAGATCAAAGAAGAATTTGTAATTAAGGGATAACTAAATTAAAAGTCAGTTTGATTATAGCCCAACAAGGTTTAGTCATCATGGGAGTGAATGGAGCTGAGGAAAGTGTTCTGGTTTCAATTTCTCTGGGTGTTTGCTTGGAGAGTTTTTTGTTGTAATTTAGATCTTGTGTGATTTGCAGCTTCCAGAGATAGGTTAACCAAAGTAAGTGACAGGTAGACCTGCACTGAAAGCAGAATAAAACACTGACATCATCATTGACCATGTGAAAAGTGGATGAGGCTTAATCTCAGCTTTAATCTTGTGGGGAACATAAACTAGTGGGAGAATCTACAGTGGACCTCACATATTACAAAAGGAACTTAGCAATCAAATTAGTTGGACGCATTGGAAAAATAACCAGAGAAAAGGACTAAGACCTCCATAGTCAAGAGGTGGGGATAAAGGTTTATCCCTGAGAAATAGATGGAGCTGGGAACTGTAACATACTCAGGGGTGGTCTCAACAAAAGTAAATAACTTAGATTGATGTGCCTTCTAAAAGATTTCTTGGGGAACTAAGAAGTAACCCTGATTGCATAACATATGTCATTGAGAAAGTGAGGACTGCAGATGCTGGAGATCAGAGCTGAAAATGTGTTGCTGGAAAAGTGCAGCAGATCAGGCAGCATCCAAGGAGCAGGACAATCAACGTTTCGGGCATCAGCCCTTCTTCAGGAGGGCTTATGCCCAAAACATCGATTCTCCTGTTCCTTGGATGCTGCCTGACCTGCTGCGCTTTTCCAGCAACACATTTTCAGCTAACATATGTCGTTATAAACCATAATTGTTAATAGTGCTTATTTGATTATTTTACCAACAAAGACATTTGTTTTGCTTAAAAATAATTAAATCATGTCACTCAATTCTGTTTCTTTTTAAATGTTAGTCGTTCCTAACTCCATCATAATAGTGTAGAGGTGATTTATTAGAAAGATTGCAGGGATGAAGGATGCCAGTTATTTGGATGGACCCCTGGAGAAATTGGAATCAAAACAGAATGTGCTGCAAATACTCAGCAGGTCTGGAAGCATCTGTGGAGAGAGAAATAGAGATAGAATTTCAGGTCAATAACCTTTCACTAGAACTGAACTGGAAAGGCTGAAGTTGTACTCTTTTAAAGAATCCCGGGCATCACAAGCAAAAATAGTTTTATGCATTGGTTAGGATTTGGAATGTACTGTTGGACTACAGGAATATAGGGAAAAGACAGCGATTGGAACTAATTGGACTACTACATGAAAGAGCCAGAACAGAAATGATGGGCTGAGTGGCTACCTTTCATGCACTTCTCTTTTATAATTTTATGATTCACCCATGAGAATAATTGCGAGGAGAAAATAAGGAAGGAGATTTGTAGACATAGACTCAACAAATTTTGAAGCTGAGATTCCACTGGTGAGCACATCCAGCAGAGCTGGAATGTAATGATGTTACACGAGATTCCTTAATGGTTAACCTCCCCCTTCTGGCTACGCTCCTGCTCCCTCCACTCTGTGTGTATAATGGGCCCTCCTATCTTTATGCTACTGCAAAAAGAGGTGTGCAGTCAAAGAGTGCCAGGTTTCAAGGGGGGAACAATCTATGTCCGTGCTCCTTTCCCTTTTCTGTATAAATTGTTGCTTCCTTTGAAATCTTGTATCTGTCTCAATGAGTGCAAGGTAGAAATCTTTGACACCAATGTCTCCGTCATAAACAATACCCAACTCCTGCGTAACAAAGTAAACTATTCTATATCTTCCTCACACAAGTTAAACTACCAGTGGGAAACCACTGCAGTCACAGCTGTATCAATACACAAAGTCCCAGCAACAATCTTCATTCTGTTATTATGTCTTTTCTATTTCTTTTAGCTCCGTGTGGGGCTGGTTTGACAGAAGATGGTAAACGTCTGCCACCTTGCATAACTGGAGCATGGATCATTCCGGCTATAATGGCCTGTTACCTCTTAGTTGCCAATATTCTACTGGTGAATCTCCTTATAGCAGTGTTCAAGTGAGTACTGGGCTACAAACAATGCAAGGGAAAAAGAAAAGTAACACTCAAACGCAAAAAAATAAAATTATACTATGGGTGATGTAAAGGAATTCTTTCAGTTATAGCCTCAAAGGTTCTTTAGCAATATTTTTTTCCTACCTCCATGCATTCTTGATGAACTCAGAGTACATGCAAGGGAACTTATCCACCCAGCGGCAGCAGCTCATGGATTTTACACATTTATAGATACTCCTGAGGCAACTTCACCCCCTCCTCACCTCTCCACCACCAGAGTCCACACCCTGGTATGGTCTTATAACGGCAGATTGGAGGCTACTGATACTCCTTTCTCTTCTCCATCACCCTAGCATCGAGTCGCTGGGATGTGATGTCCACAGACCATTCTGTAGATAGGATCCACAATGACGCTAACATCTGTGCCCAGCAAGACTTTTAAATGTTCACAGTGCTGTAGAAGGCTCGTCCATTCTGAAGTGCCCTTGGTGTACCCCATCGGCTTCACCAGCAGCCACCTCTCCAGTGGAGCTGTCTGCCTGATATCCCTCTGAAAACTCCTTATCACCTCCACGTTCCCTGGTCTACCCACTCTCCTTACTTTGGACAAGGTGGTGGGTTTTGATTGGCCGTATTCTGGATAGACGGCACATGACCTCCTAGCATAGATACTTGCATGTTCCAGATCTGGATTTTTTGGTAGATAATATAATATAACAAGGGACATCCCAAAACATTTCACTGCAAAGTGTGGTTACTGTTGGAAAATCAGTATAGCAATGTGGGATTGACCAGATCATTTGTTTTTCATAATTTCAATGGAGGGATTAATATTGGCTAGGACACTGGGAACAATTCCCTGATTTTCTTGAAAGTCTGCCATAGGATCCCGTATGTCCTTGACAGTTTGGACAGTGAGATGGGGGAGTGGAGCTGATTCTTAACAGAACTTAAGGAAGTGTCATTGTTGGTGTGTTTTATAGAGCTCTACTTGTGCTAACTTCCCAAACTCACCTCATTAACTATGTATTATGTCCCCTTGGAATCCCTCTTGCCATATTCTCCCACTTGGTACAGGCGGGACATCCCAGAATTCCTGGTGATGTTACCAACTTTAAAGTTTAGCCAGTCAAGTACTCGAGCCCATATCTGGTTTGTTTTATTTGCCCTGGACAAATTGGACAGAGGATAGTTAGCTCCCTTCTCCCTCCCGTTTTGCTGGCAGGTAGATGGGGTTGGGAGGTGGTGTTAAGTTGGTGGCACGTGCAGTGCTGCCCATCGATCATGCCCTGAAATGTTGGTGACTGATGGAGATCTGAAGGAGCAAGCAGTGAGCTGGAGTCAGCAGTTTACCCTCTGACTTTTATGTCAGGAATTGACACTGTGTAGTTTCTTATGGGAGAACAGGAAACCACATAACAATGATTAGATTAGAGCACCCGGAGGAAACCCATGCAGATACAGCGAGAATGTGCAAACTCTGCACAGACAGTTGCCCGAGGCTAGAATTGACCCTAGGACCCTGGCGCTGTGAGGCTGCAGTGCTGACCACTAAGCCACCGAGCCGCCCACCCAATAAGGCAAGTTGATGTATTAATAAGGTCGTTAATGCTTGCTAATGTACAATATAGCATCTTATCTTGCTGTTCAACCACTTGGTTGGAAAAATGGGAGTCCTTGCTCTCAATAGCAGAAAGCTATGCACCGCTGATCTCTCAAAATTTTCACAACTTCCTTGCTAATGCCAATGTTATATATATGTGAAGGTTCTACCCAGAGTCCCAGTTTAACTTCAAAACTGAAAGACAGCACTTCCAACATTGCAGTACTCCCTCAGCATTGTGTTTCAGCCCAGGTTATGCATTCAAGTCACTGGAATGGGACTGAAACACACAAACTCAGATTCAGAGCACAGGGTGCCACCAGCAGACATTTGCATATTAAAACTTCACAAAAAGACATCTGAATAGAATCCTCAAACTTGATGACCTTCTTTTCCACGATAGGGGTCAGCGTGGGAATCCACCTTTCACACAATTGTTGAAGTGTTTATGCTGGGATGTTATGTGATGCACATGGCTGTGGAGAAAGCTTATTGTTTGAAACTGACCATAAATGAATACAGCAACAAGATATAGTAAACTTCACAAAAAGGGACCATTCGTTAGCCTCTTGGAAATGGCTATCTCATCAGTCCCTTTCAGAGTCATAGAGTCATGCAGCACAGAAACAGAACCTTCAGTCCAACCAGTTCATGCCAAACACAATCCCAAACTAAACTCATCCCACTTGCCTGCTCCTGGCCCATATGTCTCCAAACTTTCCTTTTCATTTATCCAAATATCCTTTTAAATATTGTAATTGTGGCCACATCCACCACTTTCTCAGGAAGTTCATTCCACATTTGAATCACCCTCTGTGTAAAACATTTGCCCCTCATGTCTTTTTTAAATCTCTCTCCTCTTACCTGAACAATGTGCACCCTAGTCTTAAAATACCCATCCTAGGGAAAAGGCAGCGACCACTAACTATTTATAACCCTCATTATTTTATAAATTTCTCTGCATTTTCCTCATAACTCAATGAATGGCTCCCCTTAAAATATTTATCCAATTCCTTTTTGCAAATTGCTATTCAATTTGTCAACTGCCTGTATAAAAGTACTCTCCTTATCTTCCTCAGATTATTTTGCCAATTATCTTAGATCTGTGGCCCTGTTTCCACCAACCCTTCTATCATTGGAAATGGTTTCTCTTTACATATTCTGTCAAAACCCATCACACTAGGGCTACAGAAAGCAGAACAATTAAATAACAAAGTCTATAATTAGCCTTTTCCAACTATATACTTTTGGCAGAAATTTTGTTTCTGCCTGTAATCATTAACATTGGATTGAGGATATAGAAATCTTCAAGTTAGCAGAAAGATGAGACCATCACTTTGTTAGGTTGTACTGAACTTGCACTTTGACCCCAGAGGTGACAGTGTACCATTGTACCACTGGGCTGTTTTTAACTTCCTCCTCCTCCTCATCCTCCTTCAATCCCTTGAATGTGAAAGATTGAAGGATGATCTCATTGTCTAAAGGGATCATTGAAAGACTTGATACTATAAATAGAGAGAAACGACTTCCTTTGGTAAATGGAGCTCAAAACCAATAAACAGGTCTTACAGGCTGTTCAGAAGTAATGTTAGGAAGCAGTTCTTCACATGAACTTTAGTGGAAATCTGGAGTTCTCTTGGTGGGGATCAATTGAAAATTTAAAATTAGACAGCTTTATTTTATGTTGGGTAAAATATTAAGATTTACAAAACCAGGGCAGATGGATAGAGTTAAGATATAGTTCAAGTATTATCCAATGGAATTGCAGAATAAGCTGAAGGGTCGAATGGACTCTTTCTGTTCTCATGTACTGATACTTCCTTTGTTTTTTTTCTTCATCTTACAATTTTCCACCCAGCTCTCCCTTTAGCATTTTTTTGCAACATTGGGATGTTTCACCAGCTATCCACTTTCCACACAATGAAACTTAAATGAAACAAAATTAAATGGATCTTAATTCTTCCCTGTAGCTCTTGTCCTTTTTACTAAAAGCTTTGCTTCTTGACAAGGTGCTCTGTGAAAACAACAACAGTCTTATCTCAGTACAGTGAATGAGGAAGCCCCAGTTTTGTTTGACATTGTGGCTCAATTTTGTTTTCTAATTCCTTCTTGCCTTCGCAGCAACACATTTTTTGAAGTCAAATCGATATCGAACCAAGTTTGGAAGTTTCAACGATACCAGCTGATTATGACCTTCCATGAGAGACCTGTCCTGCCTCCTCCACTAATCACTTTCAGTCACATGACCATGGTCTGCCAACTTATTTGCTGCCGCTGGAGGAAGCAGGAGACTGAACAGGAGGATAAAGATTATGGACTTAGTAAGTAACTTCTGCACCAGCAATGGCTGTTCCATGTCAGGGCTCCTGTTTTTGCTTAGCTAATCCACTTTGGTAACAAGTAAAATCAGCAACTAGGACATAATTTATTGTGACCTTAGAATGTGCATTTGGCAGCAAGATCCCCACCCCAACATGGGATCTTGGATACATTAAAGTGAGATCATGTCTTAAGACTAAGGCCACAGTTTGGTCTCCAGCCACTCTGGTGGACTCCCACTGCAGTTGCCAGATGTATACATACGGCGACACAGTGGCTCAGTGGTTTGGGCGGCTTGGTGGCACAGTGGTTAGCACTGCTGCCTCAGCACTAGGGACCCAGGTTCAATTCCAGCCTCAGGCGACTGTCTGTGTGGAGTTTGCACATTCTCCCCGTGTCTGCGTGGATTTCCTCCTACAAAGATGCTAACTTGCCCATGCTGTTCAGGGATGTATAGGTTAGGTGCATTAGTCAGGGGAAATAGGAGGGGGGGGGGAATGTGTCTGAGTGGGATACTCTTCGGAGGGTCAGTTTGAACTTGTAGGGCCAAATGGCCTGTTTCCAATAGATGTGTGAGGTAACCAAATAGAGATCTCTCGAAACCACAGTGTTAATTCTGGAAGTGAAACTTGCTACCATAAGGAATAGTTGAGGTGAATAGTATACATGTATTTAAGAGGAATTTAGATCAAAACATGTGGGAAAACTGAATACAAAGAGTCACTGATAGGATGAGATGAAGTGATGTGGGACGATGCTCATGTGTAACATAAACATTGGCATGTACTTGATGGGTTGTTTTGATTTGTAAAATTCTATTGTATTCTATTAATAGCCATGGCTTTTTGATTCTTCATTCCTATGGCCTGTTTTAGCATGCTTCCAAATGAAAAAATGTATTTTGAACTATCACAGTACCATGGCAGTATAAAATGAACTAATTTTAAAATGTGCCCAACCAAACTAATATACTTGTATCAGGCTACATAGAGTGATGCCTACAAGTCTGGACCAGCACAGAGATGAATGACAAGCTAATTTACCCAATCACTAATGTAAGTGACTGGGATTTATTTAACACACAACTTGCATTTTGTAAAAATACGATTCATGCTCTTCACTGAAAACTTGCATTTTTTTTCAGGAGACTTTGCTGCCTTTTCAGTGTTGAGTTCTATTGCCCATAATTCAGACATAAGCTATAACTCACTGTTTAAACAGACTCTGTTTGCTGAGCTAGATTCTGTTTACTGTTGACTCCATTTACCATTAAATAAATTGTTTGCCATGAGCTCTGCTCTCTAAGTATTACAATTCACTGGGTCTAGTCGTATTACTAGACACTTGGTTTAAACTTATAGTAGACCATATAACTTATTGATGAGTGTCCACATTTTTACAATAAAACTCATTGATTACTCCTTTCTTTCTTCCAAATCCATTTCTCATCAGAACTCTTCATCACTGAAGATGAACTAAAGAAGCTGCATGACTTTGAGGAGCAGTGCATAGAGGAGTATTTTCGAGAAAAGGATGATATGTTCAACTCTTCAAATGATGAGAGAATCAGGGTCACTGCTGAACGGTGCGTTATCGCCATTTTCACCATCATACATTGACACACCATTTTCAGTTCAGGTTCAGAGGTATTTCAGGGCTCTGTATGTATGTATGTTCAGTTTGTCTGAGATGGGGAAGGGTTAACCAAGCTCTTGATGCTGATCATAATCCTGTTGTCTATCCTAATCTTGTCCCTGTTCCTGACTATAATCCTGCTCTAAATCCTGAACTTGTTCCTGATCCTGACCATAACCCTGCTTTCTATTCTAATACTGTTCCTGATCCTGAATTCGATTCTGATCTAGTCCCTATTCTGGATCTTAATCCTAATATAGATCCTAAATCAGTCCCTGTTCCTGATCTCAGTCCTGTTCTCAATCCTGTTCCTAATCAGTCCCTCTTCCCTACTCATGGTGCTGCAACTCTTTCCCTTTTAAATATTTATTCAGATCCCCTTTAGGAAGTTAATGTTGAATCTGCTTCCCCTGCCCTTTAAGGCAGAGCAATCCAGATTAGGACATCTTTGTTTGCCATTGCCAGTCCTTCAGTTCAGGTTCATATGCTGTTTCTTTCCTGTTGATTTGAAATTATTCTAATGGGGCTAGAAAGAAGGATTCACCAGTTGAGTTATGTTCAGTTTCTGCTCCCTTTTCTCTTGAGCAGGGTCGATAACATGTCAATGAGGTTGGAAGAAGTGAATGAGAGGGAACACTTCATGAAGGCATCCCTGCAGACCATGGATGTCAGGCTGGCACAGTTAGAGGAGGTGACAGGACGCATAGCATCAGCCTTGGAGAGGCTGGCTGGCATGGACAAGGGAGAGTCAGGCAAGGTGAGATCCAGGACTTCCTCGGACTGCACTGACACGGCTTACATCCTGAGGCAGAGCAGCTTCAACAGCCAGGAGGGCAACAGCTACAAGCTCCCAGAATGCGGGGAGCAGGCCGGAGAGGAGCCCATGTCTCCCACATCACCCACCATCACGCCAAGGATGAGGAGCCACTCCTTTTACATGGTGAGCCCCAAGCCTCAGGCAGGGACAGAGCGGACGGAGTTCGCCTTCAAGGAGAGGTCCCTGAGCCTACAGAGGACCAGCAGCTCGCAAATGATGGCGGTGGTGAAGGAGCTGAAACCCGGGCCCCCACCCCCTGAGCCCGTCCCCACCACAGCCCCAGCAGCTGCCTCACCAGATGGGAAAAGACCATCGTCTTGTATCGACATCTACGTCTCAGCCACTGAGAAGGAGGAGGAGGAGGAGGAAGAAGAGAAGCTGGCAGAGAGTTCCCTGAAGGTGCCCACTGGGCTCGGGCCATCTGAAATGATGGTGGTCATGCTTGGCAGCCAGGGCTCTCCTCTAGTGTCCAGCCAGTGGCCAGAAGGGAGTGGGACATACGAGGAGATGTTTATCTCAGACAGCCAGGTGGTAGCCCCAGAGACTGCACTGACAGCTGGGGAGTGCCTGCAGCAGTGGGAGGCTGACCCACCCATGTACCACACCTTGGAGCGCTCCAAGAGCAGCCGCTACCTAGCCGCCTCCAGCATCTACGCGGACGACTCGCCGATGGTCAAGTCGCACAGTTTTGTCTTCCCCTCGCGGAGCTACTACGGCTGCTGCCTGGGCGTTCCTGTCAAAACGACCGAGTACACAAGCATCACCGACTGCATCGACACCCGCTGCGTGTCTGCCCCGCCCCTTGGCATCGAGCACCCACACTTGCCCAGCGGCTCGGCTGGACTGCACTCGGGCAGCCTGGACGAGTTGTGCGCCTCTCACCCGGAGAGGGAGGCCGAGCTCAGCCACCCGAGTTCGGACAACGAGGAGGCCGAGGGAGAGGGCCGGCCGCCAGAGCCACTCTGCAACAACAGCAACCTCCTGGTGTGTGGCCCGGACGCCGTGTCCCCACTGAGCCGCCTGGGCAGGGCCAATAGCTACACCGCCTCAGAGCCCAACGCGCTGGCATCGCATACCAGGAAGAGCTGCTCCATCAGCGGCAGGCTGGACACGCAGTGGAATTCCCTCCGCCTCCAAACCCCATGCCAGCGTGGCCGCCCCTCTGAGCCAGACCAGGGCATCTCCTTGAAGACTCTGTCCAGAACGACGGCTTTCAAAAGTTTCGACAGCAGCAAGCACAGCTTCACATAATGCCACTGCCTCCTCTGTCCTTTTATTGTGGCACAAAATGTTGTACTTGTTTTCCTTCTACCACCCCACCCCCCAACCCCTCTTTGTGAGATTTATTGGCACCTGAACGGTATCCTGTGGCCACCACCATAATCTTGTGTCTTTGAAACACTACCCAAATGTATGTATGCCCCTGATGTGGAGGTGCCTGTATTGGACTGGTGCGGGCAAGGTCAAAAATCACACGACACTGGGTTATTGTCCAACAGGTTTATTTGAAAACACTAGCGTTCGAAGCTTTTGAACGCACCGAAAGCTAGTCTTTTCAATTAAGCCTGCTGGACTTTAACCCAGTGTCATGTGACTTTTCACCGTGTCTACCCTCGGCACAGGTTTCTTCCTTGTCCTGATGTTAAAGGGACTGCATCACCATGTGGGTAATGGAGTAATGTTTCTAAACCTCTGGTAGTCCAGAGTGTTGGCAGGTGTTGCCAATTCCCTTAGCATTACAGCCGGCTCTTCTATGATGCAATGGTTACGTGCTTGAGTAATCCTGCGTTATAGAAAAATCGTTCTTTAGAAACAGTGTTTAAAGTGTTGATGCTGTAATTGCGTTACAGCCAAACACGTTTTAAAAGTTCACGTTTTAGAAACAGCATGTCCAACTCATCAATCATGTTACAGCAAAATCGCATTGACGAAACGTGTTATGGTAGGACAACCTGCACTGCCATTACACTGAACAATGCTTTTCACTATATTTGTAATACACGTGTCAATAGATTAATCGAATCCAACCCATTGTCAGATGCTGGCAGCAACAAGCGAATAAGTGGTGGAGGAATAGCCCTTCTGTCTCCTGTATGTCTGAGGTGCTGCCTTCAACAGTGGCAGGTCATTTAAAGGTTTCAGAAGTAAGGCCATAGAATCACACATTTATTAGCAACGCATATCATGAAAGGAGGTTATTCAATACATCATATAGAATCATAGAGATATATAGCACGGAAACAGACCCTTCGATTCAACTTGTCCATGCCAACTAGAGATCCTAAAATAATCAAGTCCCATTTGCCAGCATTTGGCCCATACCCCTCTAAACCCTTTCTATTCATATACCCATCCAGATGCCTTTTAAATGTTGTAATTATGCCAGCCTCCAGCACTGTCTCTAGAAGCTCAGTCCATGTACGCAACCTCCTCTGTGTGAAAATGTTGCCACTTAGGTCCCTTTTATACCTTGCCCCTTCTCACCTTAAAACTCTAGTTTTGGACTCCCTTACCCTGGGAAAAAGGTCTGACTATCTTTGGATATCTTGGCATCTATTTGAAAGGACTAACTAATGAATTCCACTTCAACCCCACTCATTCCTCCATTTTGCATTTCCTGCATTTTTCAGTGTTATTTGCCAGTGTTTATCAAATTCTTTTTTAAATTTCTACTAAATCTACTTCCAAATGACAATCATTCACTACAGATAAATATGTATAAATGTTGTCCTCTTGTTTTGTCTCTTTTCCCAATTACCCTGAATTTTCTGAATCTTCTGTTATTAGGAACAGTTTTTCCTTATTAACTCCAAGTCCTTCATTATATTGAATGCCTTGCCTCAATCATCTTTGTTTAAAAGAGAGAAATCTCTGTTCCCCTGATCTATGAGTCTATAATGATGCTGCTAATGTCAAATGAAAATTGCAGAACTGAGATTGTTTGTCACTGTTGGGTAAAGGCTGTTAAGGGTTATGGAACTGAAGTGAGTGGGTGGAGTTAAAATACAAAGCAGGAATGATCAAACTGACTGACAAGAAAAGGTTCAAGGAGTCAATTGGCCTCTTCCTAATACCATGACCCTGTGGTTCCACTTCTGAAACTGTTTTAATTTTTTTATTAAACGTATTTTTCTAAGAATCTGTTCAGTGATGTGATTACACACTGAATGAGTTGAACCGAAAGGTCTGTTTCTGTGCTGTGCATCTCTATGACTCAATGAATCTATGGCCTCGTGCGACTTGAACCGGAGTCTCTTCGTTCAGGGGTAGGGACGCTAACACTGCATCCCAAGATGCCTCTGAAACTGGTTTAAAGAATTGATACATAAATGTTTCACACAATTTAATCTTTAGCTCTACTTGATTGGCTAATGTTAAAAACAGTAGTAACAAGTGATAGAGTGATGGAGTTTATCATGTAGAGTTCATCACATGTAGATGTTATAGAAAGAGCTGACCCAGCCTAAACTCCAGATGACATTGTCCCCTGAGTTCATTTTTCAAAGAATAAAATGAATGAACTGTAGGTAAATGTGATCACAATGCAGTGAGTAAAACAGCACAAAGGAAGAAATCATTTTGATAGCAAGCACTGGTGAATTTTATCTTAAGTGCTGTTTGTTAATATTTGATAGCCTTTTGAGGAAGGATTGTACAGTATTTTTAAAAATAATTTGCAAGTATCTGTAGTTTTGTGATTCCAAGTCCAATTATTCATCAAGTGAGTAACGTTTATATGGTTGCTGAAAGTCTATTTGCTAGATCTTATTTTAAAAGCATGTATGCTGTTGCAATAAAGATGTAAATAATAATGTTTACCCCTTGGTCCAGACGTGAGATTAAGACTCTAGCATTGCATGCATTTTAAAAAAAGACTGGATTTCACCAAAATGTATCAGGCTTAATAGGTAAAAGTCAGTGGTTGTCTTGGACAAGTGCCACATATTACAAATGCACATGGCTGATTGCCAAAGCAATGATTTTAGTTCTTTTACACTTTAATGTCAAAGTTAGTTAGCTCTAAAGGGTTGAACCCACAGGCCTTGGAAAACACTCAAGCATATTGATTTTAAAAGGTGATGTTTTGAAGAATCATTGAATCATACAGCACTGATGGTGGACATTCAACCCACCTTCCCTGTGCTAGCTGTTAAAAAGAGTTATTCAACCAGACCTACTGCCCTGCTCTTTTCACATAATCATGTGAATGGTTCCCTTTAACTGTTTAACCAATTACAAAAACATACAATTTTTGTAAGTTACTATTTAAAAAAGTGTTTTCTAAAAACAAATGTTTCCCTGCTTTTTTATACTGATAATATTAAATCTGTGCCATCTAATTACTGAGCTTCCTGCCACTCGACACTGACTAACAGATTATTCAGGAGCTTTCACTGTCCAAAACTAAAACTCAAACTGAAGCCCCCAGAAATGCCAATCAGGATTTCAACACTCTGCTCTCTTATACATCTTCAAATCAACAATATTCCATCGCCTGTGTCTAGTTACATAGATTTGTTAAAGTTTGAATATGACCCACAATCTGCGATGACTTACTATAACAAAATACCATATTATCTTATTGATAACAAATATGTAATCAAAGCATACACAGATGTTGTAAACTTGAAGTGCAATATTTACCTGCTATGATGCCAAAATCCACAGGTTAAATGGTCATTGTGATACAATAGTATGAACACAATGGGTATTTTGGTCCAAATGAATAGGTCAATCCAGTATTTATCACTACATTTGTTCTCATAGCTTAATGTAAAAGCAAGGGGAATGTTTATTTTAAAACATTAGATCCCTTAATACAATTGCCGTTAATAACCCCAGGGAAAACATTGAGCTTAACAGTAATGTAATCACAATGCAAAGTTTGGAAAAGGATTCTTTGAAAAGAGTTCCTGCTCTTCAGGCTAAGAGTTATAAATGTGTGTTCTGGTTGTATAATAAAGTTTTAAAAACTACTTCATGAGATTTATAAGTCTTTATGTGAGATTATCCCTGTTCACCAATTAGATAATGATCACTTCAGCTGAGAATAACTTCCCTTCCATTCAGCCAAATGACTGTAAACACCGTGGGATCAAATCCACGATATATGCTTTAAAGAAAATGCTATGTCATTATCGCGGTAGATAGTGTTAATGCCAATTAAAGGGAACGATTTTACATCCAATATTTTGTCTCTATCTTTATTTTCATAATGCCTTTGTTTTCTTCATCTCTTCATCGATGAAATTGAATGAAAGTCTCACATGAGAAAGGTTTGGTTGCTTCATTACAAAAAAAAGGTGCAAATGAGGCAAAAATACCTTGAAATTATTGCTTTAGAATCCCCTGGTGCTGTAGGAATTCTAGATATAGAGTTTTTGGATACAATCAAGAAATTGCACCTAAAATGTGTTGACTCAGTAACATCGAAACTCTTCACTAAAGCTAATTTGCATAATCATAACTCCAAGATCTTCCATGAACCAGTGCAATCAGACCATCCAATAAAATGTTATTACTTTTTAGTTTATCCCCATTAAAATCTATTACTTAAGATTGGTAACCATTACTGTTTTAGTTTACAAATATGTATGTTGCCTCACAGCACCAGCGTTCTGGGTTCGATTCCAACCTCGGATAACTCTCTGTGTGGAGTTGCACATTCTCCCCATATCTACATGGGTTTCCTCTGGGTGCTCTGGTTTCCTCCCACAGTCCAAAGATGTGCAGGTTAGGTAGATTGGCCATGCTAAAGTGCCCATAGTGTTAGGTGCATTATTCAGAGGGAAATGGGTCTGGGTGGGTTACTCTTTGGAGGGTCGGTGTGGACTTTTTGGGCCAAAGGGCCTGTCTCCACACTGTAGGGAATCTAATCTAATCATTATTACACGGTTTCCTGTTCTCCCACTCCCAACATAGAAACTACACAATACCTGACATAAAAGTCAGAGGGTAAACTGCTGACTCCAGCTCACTGCTTGCTCCTTCAGATCTCCATCAGTCACCAACATTTTGGGGCATGATCGATGGGCAGCGCGGCAAGTGCCACCAACTTAACACCACCTCCCAACCCCATCTACCTGCCAGCAAAACGGGAGGGAGAAGGGAGCTAACTATCCTCTGTCCGATTTGTCTAGGGCAAATAAAACAAACCAGATATGGGCTCGAGTACTTGACTGGCTAAACTTTAAAGTTGGTAACAGCACCAGGAATTCTGGGATGTCCCACCTGTACCAAGTGGGAGAATATGGCAAGAGGGATTCCAAGGGGACATAATACATAGTTAATGAGGTGAGTTTGGGAAGTTAGCACAAGTAGAGCTCTATAAAACACACCAACAATGACACTTCATTAAGTTCTGTTAAGAATCAGCTCCACTCCCCCATCTCACTGTCCAAACTGTCAAGGACATATGGGATCCTATGGCAGACTTTCAAGAAAATCAGGGAACTGTTCCCAGTGTCCTAGCCAATATTAATCCCTCCATTGAAATTATGAAAAACAAATGATCTGGTCAATCCCACACTGCTGTACTGATTTTTCAACAGTAACCACACTTTGCAGTGAAATGTTTTGGGATGTCCCTTGTTATATTATATTATCTACCACAAATCCAGATCTGGAACATGCAAGTATCTATGCTAGGAGGTCAGGTGCCGTCTATCCAGAATACGGCCAATCAAAACCCACCACCTTGTCCAAAGTAAGGAAAGTGGGTAGACCAGGGAACATGGAAGTGATAAGGTTTCCTCCCACAGTCCAAAGATTTGCAGGTTAGGTGAATTGGCCATGCTTAAATTGTCAATTAGGTGCATTAGTCAGAGAGAAAAAGGGTTTGGGTAGGCTAGTCTTCAGAGGGTCGGTATGTACCTGTTGGGCCAAAGGGCCTGTTTCCACACTGGAGGGAATCTAATCTAATCTATAAAAAAAAGGTGTCCAAGAGTGAGTAACCCAAATTAAAATGGCTGAAAATGAATATAAAAAGTTCAAACTTAACCATTTAACCATTTCATGGTTTAGTTAGTATGGACTTGAAATAAATTCTGTGTTGTTTATGTAATAACACTTTGAACTTCAATAGGAACTCTCTTTTATTTGATTCTGCAAGCTGCTGGTGCCAGAGAAGACCCCTAGTTTAGGTGCTCCAGGTCAGTTCCTACTGGTTCTGTGACATGCTTATCAAGGTACAGCTGTGGAAAAAAAAATTGCTGGAGAAACTCAGCACGTCTGGAGGCGTCTGTAGAGAGAGAAACAGAGTTAACGTTTTGGGTCCAAATGGCTTATTCAGAACTGAATATGTTCCCTACTGAAATCTTCACACATAATACTTTAATTTCTAGTCCTTATTATATCTAGCACATGGATCAGTTTCCTTTTCCTTAGGGAGTTCTTCTTGAAAAGAGGGCACCGTTGGCAAGTCTAGCATTGATGCCCATCCTGTTTCAATTTCCCTTGAATTGAGTGACTGCCAGATTATTTCAGAGATAGGAGACAATCATATTGCTGTGAATCTAAAATCAGGCCAGACTAGATAACAACAGCAGTTTCCTTTCCCTAAGGAACATTAGTAGATTTTTATTGTTTTTTCTTTCTTTTTTTTTCTTTTTCTTCTGTTTTTTACAGTCACACTGATCTAATTCTCAAAAGGGAAAACACCTGAGTGGGCAGTGACAAGCAGTGGTCCTTCAAACCAAAGGGCAATGCTGTGTGATCAAAACAGTGAAGGGGAGGGTAGGGACTAAATCAAAATAGAGTTGGAATTAGTAGGTTTTTATAGCAATCAATAACAATTTCATGGTCATTATAGCAGAATTATGAACTGTATTTAATTCAAATATAAATTCCACCAGTATGTCATGATAGGATTCAAAGACATGTTTGCGATTTTGGAGAAAAGTTGTGGCACAGGTTGTGGATCAGGTTGTACATTTGCTCGCTGAGCTGGTAGATTTATTCTTAGACGTTTTGTCACCATGCTAGGTTACATAATCGGTGAGCCTCTGGTGAAGCGCTGCCGTTCTGTCCCGCTTGCTATTCATGTGTCTTGATTTGTTGTGGTGGGTGATATCGCTTCCATTTCTTTTTCTGAGAGGTTGGTAAATGGGGTCCAAATCAATATGCCATTAATAGAGTTCCGGTTTGAATGCCAGGCCTTTAGGAATTCCCATTCGTTTAGCCTGTCCCAGACCATATTATAGCACCCCTGAATAAACTTCACAAGGCAGGTGAAATTAACAAGTCAGACCTCCAAAGAATGAAACCAAAAGGAACCAAGTTATAAATCACACAACACCAGGTTAGAGTCCAACATGTTTAATTGGAAGCACTAGCTTTCAGAGCGCCGCTCCTTCACCAGGTGGTTGTGTCCTTCATCAGGTGAGTGCTTCCAATTAAACCTGTTGGACTATAACCTGGTGTTGTGTGATTTTTAACTTTGTACATCCCAGTCCAACACCAGCACCTCCAAATCATGAAGGAACCAACGCAGCCCATTTCTATGGATTACCAAAGGTACATAAACACAGGGCCCCCCTCAGACACTTAGTCTCACTTTATGGCACACCGACATACAGACTGGCAAAGGAACTGCAATGCAAACTGAAAAACCAAGTAGAAAACTCAAGCCACTCGATTCGCTCCACCCAGGGATTCCTTAACATCAAATCACCAAGGTAGAGGATGACGAGGTCATGGTTTCCTCCAACCTGATGGCCCTATTCACATCAATAAACATCACCGTGACCAAAGAAACACTGGCCTCGCTGCTAGACGAACCAAGGACACAAACACCTGACAGCACCAACTCCATCAGCAAGGACAGCATCCTCAAACTAGTAAACCAGTGCCTCACGACCCACTTCACCTTCAACGATAAGATCTATAAACAATTCAATGGGATGCCTATGGGATCACCAATATCAGGACTATTAGCAGAAGCAGTTATGCAGCGGTTAGAATGAACAGCCCTTCCCACGATCCAGCCCAAGCTTTGGGTCCACTATGTGGATGACACCTTTGTCATCACGAAACGAAACAGATTAGAAGAAACCCACAAACACATAAACAACATTCTTATGGTGTAAAGTTCACCAAAGAGGAAGAGAACAATAACTGACACCCCTTCCTAGATGTCACGGTAAGAACAAAAAGCCAATGGAGAGCTGCAGACCAGACAGGAAAGCCACACCCACTGACCAGATACTCAACTACAGGAGCAATCATCCCAACACCCACAAACAGAGCTACATCAGGACATTATTGAAATGAGCCATAACACGCTGCAGCACCCAGAAACTACACCGAAGAAGCCGAAGAAAAACATCTATATAACAGGAACAATGGGTATCTGATAAGTGCAGTCCGCCAATTCCTACACAACAGACCTAAACAAGAAGACACAACATGCCCAGAGACTCTAGCCACCCTGCCGTACATTAAAGACATCTCGGAGATGATGACCAAGCTACTCCAGCCCCTAGGCATCATGGTAGCCCAAAATCTACCACCACACTGAAATTGCTCCTGGTGAATTGAAAGGATGCCATACCAACGACCAGCAGAACAAATGTCACATGCAAAATACCCTGCAAGGACTGCAACAAACATTACATTGGACAGACAGGCAGGAAACTAGCCACCAGGATACATGAGCACCAACTAAAAGACGTGACCAACTATCACTAGTATCCATACACACAGACAAAGAGGGACGTCAGTTCGACTGGGACAATACATCCATCCTGGGACAGGCTAAACAAAAGACACGCATGGGAATTCTTAGAGGCCTGGCATTCAAACAGGAACTCCATTAACAAACACATCGATTTGGATCTCGTTAGAGGCTCACTGATAATGTTACCTAGCATGATGACAAAGTGAGAACAAATTACCAGCTCAGTGAGCAAATGTACGACCTTAAGTATGTGTACCCAGAGCATTAGCTTAAGCCTCTGGAATATTCGTAAAATGACATTACTGCAACACTATTATCACCCATTCTTAATACATATACTTTTGATATGAAAATCTTTTAAACTAAGCTTTCTGGCAGTAAGAAATTGAATGCAGTTTGAAGAGCCTTCTTGAACCAGTGTAATTTGCAACATTGGGCTGAGGACATGGGGAAGGGGTGTTGCTGACTATTTTGTGGGTGGGAAGTAATTAGGGAGAATAGAATCTTTAATCAGTGTGAAAGATCATGGAAATCCTGAGCAAAACTGATGTTGTCCTTACTTTCTATACTTCAAATTCCTCGATCATTTGTACTGATTTGGCTAAATGTAGTGGGGTGAGAGGTCGAGACGAGTGGAAATTTATAACGTAAACTGGAGTAATGAAAATTTATTTTGACATAAATTCCTCAACTTAACATGGAATTGCTAAACCTCTCTGTTGCAGGTTAACTATCTCAATCTAAATGGCACAATGCTTTTTCAGAGTAGGTCTAGATTATATACAATTAAGCATGGTGATTGTAATTCAGGTACCATAACACTGAGCAGGGCTGCACAACAAGAATCTCATGACGATGGAAGCCAAGAGGACTTAACCTGACAGCAATATCTTCCAGTTCCACTTATTTAAAGTGCGGCTGCCCTTCGATAGAAAGGATGTTGTTAAACTAGAAAGAGTGCAATAAGGATTTACAAAGTTGTTACCAGGATTGGAGGGTTTGATTTATGGGGAGAGGCTGAGAATAGACTAGGTTTTTTTTTATCCCTGGAGCTTCAGAGGCTGGGGGGGGGAGGGAGGTGGGTAACCTTATAGATGGTTATAGGAGGGCACAGATAAAGTGACTAACCAAGGTGTTTTTCCTCGAGATGGAGAATCCAGAACTAGAGTGCATAGGTTAAAGGTAATGGGGAAAGTTTTAAAAGCGATCTAAGGAGCAACTTTTTCACAGAGGGTGGTGCATATGTGGACTGAACTGCCAATGGCCGTGGTAGAGACAAGTACAATTACAGCATTTAAAAGACATTTGGACAGTTACCCGGATAGGAAAGATTTAAAGTGTTATGAACTGAATAGGAGAAAGTGAGGACTGCAGATGCTGGTGATCAGAGTCGAAGAATCTGGTGCTGGAAAAGCACAGCTGGTCAGGCTGAGGAGCAGAAGAATCGACATTTCGAGCAGAAGCTCTTCATCAGAAATGAGGGGGTGGCCCAAGGGGGTGAGCAATAAATGGGAGAGGGGTGGGCCTGGGGAAAGGAAGCTGGGAATGTGATACGTAGATGAAGGTGGGGTGAATGTGATAGATTGGAGCAGAGGGTGGAGCAGATAGGTGGAAAGGAAGATAGACAGGTAGGATAGTACAAGAGGGCGGTGCCGAGTTGGAAGGTTGCATCTGGGATAAGGTGGGGGGAGGGGAAATGAGGAAACTGGTGAAATCCACATTGATCCCAAGCAGGAAGATGAGGCTTTCTTCCTCCAGGTGTTGGGTAGTTAGGGTTTGGCGGTGAAGGAGGCCCAGAACTTGCATGTCAGAGTGGGAGCAGGAGTTTGGCCACCAGGCTGTGGGGTTGCTTAGTACATGCGTGCATCACAAAGACGTTCTCTGAAATGATCCATAAGTTGATGCCCTGTCTCCCTAGTGTAGAGGAGACCACATCGGGAGCAATGGACAAAGTAGATGACGTGTGGAAGTAGAAGTGAATCTCTGTCAGATGTGGAGGAATCCTTTGGAGCCTTGGACAGAGGTGAGGGTGGAGGTGTGAGTGCAGGTTTTGCACTTCTTGCTATGGCAGGGGAAGGTGCTGGGAGTGGAGGATGGGTTGGTGGGGAGCGTGGACCTGACAAGGGAGTTATGGAGGGAATGGTTTCTCCGGAATCCTTGTCACGATTGTAGGGGTAGGGTTCAAGGGCTGAGGTGCGGGAAGTGGAGGAGATACGCTCAAGGGCATCGTCAACATCATGTGAGAGGAAATTGTGGTCTTTGAAGAAGGCCATTTGGGATGTTCTATGGTGGAATTTGTCCTCCATGGAGCAGATGCGGCAGAGGAAGAGCAATTGGGAATAAGGGATAGCATTTTTACAGGAGGTAGGGGTGGAGGATGTTTAGTCCAGGTAAGTGGGAGTCGTTTGGTTTGTTGTAGCTGACTGTGTTCAGTCAATCGCCGGAAATGAAGATAGAAAAATCCAGGAAGAGGAGAGAGGTGTCTGAGATGGTCCAGATGAACTTGAGGCAGAGGTGGCAGGTGTTTGTAAGTCGATGAACTGTTCAACCTTCTCGTGGGAGCACAAGGTGGGGCCGATACACTCATCGATGTAGCGGGGAAAAACGTGGAGAATGGTGCCAGTGTAAATGAAGAAGATGGACTGTTCCATGTACCTGATGAAGAGGCAGGCATAGCTGGGGCCCATGTGGGTGCCTGTGGCTACCCCTTTGTTCTGGAGGAAGTGGGTGGATTCGAAGGAGTAACTGTTGAGGGTGAAGACCAGTTTAGCCAATCGAATGAATGTGTCAGTGGAAGGGTGCTGGTTGGATCAGTGTGAGAGGAAGAACCTGAGGGCTTTGAGGCCTTCGCCATGGCGGATAGAGGCATATAGGAACTGGATGTCCATGGTGAAGATGAGGTGTCGGGGTGGGGGAAATGAAAGTCATAGAGGAGGTGGAGGGAGTAGGTGGTGTCCTGAATGTAGGTGGGGAGTTCCTGGACTAAGGGGGACAGGACAGTGTCAAGGTATATAGAGATGGGTTCGGTGGGACAGGAGCAGGCTGAGACGATGGGTCGACCAGGGAAGTCAGGTTTGTGGACTTTGGGTAAGAGGTAGAACTGGGCAGTGCACGATTTCCAGACTATGTGGTTGGAGGCTGTGTATGGGAGATCTCCTGAGGTGATGAGGTTCTGGATGGTCTGGGAGATGATAGTTGGTAATGGGAGGTGAGGTCATGGTCGAGGGGGCAGTAGGAGGAGGCGACCATGAGTTGGCACATGGCTTCAGCGATGTAGAGGTCCGTGCGCCAAACTACCACAGCATTCCTCTTGTCTTCTGGTTTGATGGGGAGGTTTAACACCAGAACACAGCCGCTGACATCGCTTACATCATGCGTTACGTCACTTCCACCCTCACGACGCCACCAAAGGCACCTCTTCATGGTCAAACACTTTAACTCCCCCTGTCACTGTGCCAAGACCATGCAAGTCCTGGATTCTCCTCCACCGCCAAACCCTCATCAACTGATGCCTGAAGGAAGAACACCTCATCTTCCGCTTTGGGACCCTCCAACCCACGTGATCAATGTGGAATTCACCAGTTTCCTCATTTACCCTCCCCCCACCTTACCCCAGATCCAACCTTCCAACTCGGCACCACCACCTTGTACTGTCCTACCTGTCCATCTTCCTTCCCACAATCTGCTCCACCCTTCTCTCTGACCTATCACCTTCACCTCTACCTTCACTTACATACTGCATTCCCACCTACCTTCCCCCCAACCCCACCATCCTCCCATTTATCTCTCAGCCCCCTTGGGCCACAAGCCTCATTTCTGATAAAGGGCTTATGCTCAAAACTTTGATTCTCCTCCTCCCCAGATGTTGCCTGCCCAGTTGCAATTTTCTAGCACCACACTCTTCGGTTACGAACCAAACACAGGCAAATGGGACCAGTTTAGTTTTGGAAACCTGATCAGTATGGATGAGCTGGGGCGAAGGTTCTGTTTCCGTACTGTAGGACTCCATGACTAATCACTGTACGGTTGTGTGCAGTGGAAGTGTATGTACAAATGTACATGGCTGTATACTTATGCAAATGTGGGTGGTGGAGACATTTATGGAAGAAATTCAAGACTTGGGACCAAGGAAGCAAAATCCAAGGCCACCAATCACGGATTGATTAAAATCCAGGATACAGGAGAAGCCATAATTTGAGAACCATAGAATTCTTGGAGTGTTGCACGACTGGAGAAGGTTACAGAGATAAAATTATTGAATGGAATATCAAGGAAGGAGGATTTTCAGCCCACAGAGTGGCAAAATCACAGAGGAATTTCAACACAGAATTTGAATTTAAAGAACATTGGTACCAAGAATGTTTCTCACGAGTCTGTGGCAACAAGCAATTTGGCAAACAATACCCGGTCAGTTGCGGTAATGACAAAGCATGTGTACATGTGGATTTTTGTACTCTCAGAAGATAATTTTAATTACAAGGCTCATTGCAAATTTCAACATGTATTATGTTTTATTTCAATATAAAATATTGGGCCAGGTTTTCTGAGGGGTGCAATCACAGTCAGATTTCTACTTGTTTTTCCCATTAAGATACAAGACACACATTCTTGGCGGGAAATTATAATCACAGCTCCTTCAGAAATGCAGACCTTATCTTAAATTCAATTGTGATCTTGCAGTGCAGGATAATTGGGGAATGAGTAATCAAACCAGGCTCCTTAATTCACAGCAGAAGTTACCCCATCCCATGACTTAAATGTCCAGCAACATAGACAGCCACATTGACAGCTCCTGTGAAAGGTAAGCTAGGTGTACGGTCTTGGGGCGTAGGGGTATGTCACTACCCCCATCCAGGGAGCCCAGGTTCAAATCCTACCTTCCCCAGAGATGTATCATAAAATCTCTGGATTGATTGATTAAAATAATTGTAAGTGCAGGCAGCATCCGAGGAGCAGGAAAATCAATGTTTCTGGTAAAAGTCCTTTAAAATCCAAACTGTGTTGGTCTGAATGTGGTTCGGAGTCCATATGGGATCAGTTGGTTCCATTGGCAGGCACTGAGGAAGGAGATGTGGCTGTGGTAGCAAGTCTGTTTCAGGCTGTGGCTGAAGAGCTTCAGGGCAGCGGAGTACAGCGAGAGAGAGACTCACTGAGATTCTTGTAAAGAGAGGAGGAGAACTTCTTCAAGGTGGGCATCCTGGGAAGAGGATTCACAGTAAGATTAAAATCAGCTAGGCGAAAATGATACTGCAGATGCTGGAGATCAGAGTCAAGATTAGATGCTGCCTGACCTGCTGTGCTTTTCCAGCACCACTCTAATCTTGACTCTGATCTCCAGCATCTGCAGTACTCACTTTCGCCTCAAATAATTATGAGGTAAGTGTGGAGTTAGGGTGTCAAATGAATCCAATGCCATGTAGGTAGGATACCTGAATGCCAGGTGGGAAAGGTGCCAGAGTGCAAGGTGGGTATGATGCCAGATACATTGGGGGTGGGGCAGAACAAGGTGGGTAGGAGGCATAGGATTGACAGAGAGAGTGTTGGGATGCAGTGTCCTGCAAGGTGGAGGGGAATTGTCATTTCTGGCAGCAGATATGGGAGTCAGGTATTGTGGTAGGGAAGAGTGGATTTTTAGATCCTGAAGTGGATAGATGGATGTTGGGTCCAGTGGTGGGTTGGGTTTGAGAATGGCCTGATCAGGAGAGGTCAGGTGATTGATTGGGTGAAAGGAATGTCTGGGAGGAGTATTTAGGGGTATTGACTGGTGTGTTGAAGGTTCAGTTTAATAGTTACCAGGGAGTTATACTAGGTTTATCACCTTCTAACTTCTCCTGGGTAGCTATTAACTCACCTTCAGAGGAATCTTCCAAATTGTCAAATTTAAATGGATACTGTTGAAGGGTGTCGCATGAGGGGAATTTTTTAAAAAATTCATTTGTGGGACTTGGACATGGCTGGCTGGCCAGCATTGATAGCCCATCCCTATTTGCCCTTGACTCACTGCAGTCTACCTGCTGTGGGTTGACCTACAATGCTAGTAGGGAGGAAATTCCAGGATTTTGACCCAAAGACTGTGAAGGAACGGCAGTCTATTTCCAAGTCAGGGTGGTAGTGTTTCCAAGTATCTGCTGCCCATATCCTTCCAGGTGGAAGTGGTCATGGGTTTGGAAGGTGCAGTCTAAGGATCTTTGGTGAATTTCTGCAGCGCACCTTGTAGATAGTACACACTGCTGCTACTGAGAGCCACTGGTGGAGAGATTGAATGTTTGTAGATGTGGTGCAAATCAAGAAGGTTGCTTTGTTCTTGAGTGTTGTTGGAGCTGCACCCATCCATACAAATGGGGAGTATTCCATCACACTCCTGACCTGTGCCTTGTAGACAGTGGATAGACTTTGGGGTGTCAGGAGGTGAGTTACTCACCACCATATCCCTAGTCTCCGACCTGCTCTTGTAGCCACTGTGTTTATGTGATGAGTCCAGTTGAGTTTCTGGTCAATGCTAACCCTAAGGAGGTTGACAGTGGGGGTTCAGTAATTGTAATACTGTTGAATGTCAAGGAACATGGTTAGAGTGTCTCTTATTGTCGAGGGTCATTGTCTGGCACTTGTATGGCGCGAATGTTACTTGCCAGTTGTCGGTCAAAGCCTGGATATTGTCCAGATCTTGTTGCATTTGAGCACGGACTGCTTCAGTATCTGAGGAGTTGCAAATGAGGCTGAACATTGTGCAATCATTGGTGAACATCCCCACTTCTGACCTTATGACAGAGGGAAGGTCATTGATGAAGCAGCTGAAGATTGTTGGGCCAAGGACACTACCCTGATGGACTCCTACAGAGATGTCCTGGAGCTGAGATGACTGATCCTCCATCATCACAACCACCTTCCTTTGTGCCAGATATAACTCTAACTAGCGGAGTATTTACCCCCGATACCCATTGATTCCAGTTTTGCCAGGGCTCCTTGATGCCATACTCGGTCAAATGTTGTCTTGATGTCAAGGGCTGTCACTCTCACCTCACCCCTGGAACTGAGCGCTTTTGTCCATGTTTGAACCAAGGTTGTGATGTGATCAGGAGCTGAGTGACCCTGGCAAAACCAAACTAGGCTTCACTGAGCAGGTTGCTGCTGAGCAGATGCTGTTTGATGGCACTGTTAATGACCCCTTACATCACTTTACCGATGAAGGAGAGTAGACTGATTGGGTGGTAATTGGCCTGATTGGATTTATCTTGTTTTTTGTATATAGGACATACCTGGGCAATTTTCGACATTGTCGGGTCAATGCCAAAGGGTGGCACGGTGGCTCAGTGGTTAACACTGTTGCCTTACAGCATCAGGATCCCAGGTTCGATTCCAGCCTCGGGTGACTGTCTGTGTGGAGTTTGCACATTTTCCCCATGCCTGCAGGGGTTCCCTCCAGGTGCTACGGTTTCCTCCCACAATCAAAAAAATGTGCAGGTTAGGTGAATTGGCCATTCTAAATAGCCCATAGTATTAGGTGCATTAGTCAGAGGGAAATAGGTCTGGGTGGGTTGCTCTTCGGTGGGTCGGTGTGGACTGGTTGGGCCAAAGGGCCTGTTTCCGCACTGTAGGGAATCTAATCTGATCTTTAAAAAAAGATGCAACTCATTTCATGGTTCTATCCTGCATAATTTCTTGGAATAAATATGTCAACATTTTTTTAAGGATAAAACTTGAAGTACAGTATAATTTGAAGAAACTCCAAATTGCCCTGATATAAAACTTTTATTTCCATATTTAAATTACTTGTATGTCACTAATTGGATTTCTCTTACAAAGGGTTGGCACAGACCTGATGGATTGAATCTATTGATTCCATAATCCTCTGCAGTGTTCCTCCTGGTGATAACACATTAATTATGATTTCTATATGATATTCTAAAATCAATGAAATAGTTTTGGAATATTGTCAAGGTAAAAACAGTGACTGCAGATGCTGGAAATCAGATTCTGGATTAGTGGTGCTGGAAGAGCACAGCAGTTCAGGCAGCATTTGGATGTTGCTGAGCTCTTCCAGCACCACTAATCCAGAATTAGAATATTGTCAGACTGGTTGATAAAATAACATACTTCTGCAGAAAAAAATATTGAAAAAGTTATGTTTTGATTTCAATTTAATATAGTTGTAATGCTAATCAATGACAATGTCATTAGTACATTTGCTGACCAAATTCAGATTTTTTTATTTATTCATGAGATTTGTTTATTCGTGGCAAGATCAACACGTATTGCTTATCCTTAATTGTCCTTTAAAAGATGCTTGTGTTTCGCATTTGCGGTTCATGTGGTATAGTTACACTCACATTGCTGTTTGGGAGGGAGTTCCAGGATTAAGCAGCAAAATATAATCAGGATTGTATGTGTCTGAACCTGCTGGTGGTGCTGTTCCAATGTATTGGCTGCCCTTGTCCTTCTGGATAGCAGAGGTTGTATATTTGGAAGGTGCTGGTGATGGAGCATTGATGGGTTGCTGCAGTGCATCTTGGAGATGATAAATATATCTGCCACTACACACTAATGCTAGAATGAAAATGGAAGGTGGTGGATCCAGTCCTGAATCAAGTGGGTTGCTCTGTCTTGATGAGTGTCAAGTTTCTGTATGTTGTTGGTATCATCCAGGCAAGTGGAGGCGATTCTATCACATTTGTATCTTCTCGTGTACAGAAACCCAAGTGATGACCTATAGCAGAAAGCACCATGATTAACTGTAATTGTAATATGAGGGATGTCAATAGCCTCATCTACACACTAGCTAAAGTAAAAGGAATAGATTTTCATCACACCCATCCATCTGTTAATCAAATATGGTGGATCATTCACTCTTTATAGAATATATGTTCTTGTTAGTCGATTATGGAAGGTATCTCAGACAAATACCAAAAAAGAGTTTGTGCTCCAATCCATTTGATTAATACTGGACATTGAAGATGAAAATGTACCATTATCTTATTAGTCATTCAAAAAAATGGTCTTTTGCAATCTTTGGGCACGCTGAAGGCTTCATATCAAATGAAATGGTTTTAAAGTATGGTCATTGTAACATTGTTTGCACACGCAACAATATGTTATTTGGCGAGGTTGGATGAAAGATAAATCTTGGCCACACACTGATGAGACCTTCGCTGCTGTCATAGAGTCATAGAGATGTACAGCACGGAAACAGACCCTTCGGTCCAACCCGTCCATGCCGACCAGATATCCCAATCCAATCTAGTCCCATATGCCAGCACCCAGCCCATATCCCTCCAATCCCTTCCTATTCATATACCCATCCAAATGCCTTTTAAATGTTGCAATTGGACCAGCTTCCACCACGTCCTCTGGCAGCTCATTCCATACCCGTACCACCCTCTGTGTGAAAAGGTTGCCCCGTAGGTCTCTTTTATATCTTTCCCCTCTACCCTAAACCTATGCCCTCTAGTTCTGGACTCCCCGACCCCAGGGAAAAGACTTTGCCCATTTACCACATCCATGCCCCTTATAATTTTGCAAACCTCTATAAGGTCACCCCTCAGCCTCCGACGCTCCAGGGAAAACAGCTCCAGCCTGTTCAACCTCTCCCTGTAGCTCAAATCCCCAACCCTGGCAACATCCTTGTAACCCTTTTCTGAACCCTTTCAAGTTTCACAACATCTGTCCAATAGGAAGGAGACCAGAATTGCATGCAATATTCCAACAGAGGCCTAACCAATGTCCTGTACAGCCACAACATGACCTCCCAACTCCTGTACTCAATACTCTGACCAATAAAAGAAAGCATACCAAATGCCTTCTTCACTATCCTATCTATCTGAAACTCCACTTTCAAGGAGCTGTGAATCTGCACTTCAAGGTTTTTTTTGTTCAGCAACACTCCCTAGGACCTTACCATTAAGTGTATAAGCCGTGCTATGATTTGCTTTTCCAAAATGCAGCACCTCGCATTTATGTGAATTAAATTCCATCTGCCACTTCTCAGCCCATTGGCCCATCTGGCCCAGATCCTGTTGTAATCTGAGGTAACCCTCTTTGCTGTCCACTACACCTCCAGTTTTGGTGTCATCTGCAAACTTACTAACTGTACCTCTTATGCTCGCATCCAAATCATTTATGTAAATGACAAAAAGCAGAGGACCCAGCACCGATCTTTGTGGCACTCCACTGGTCACAGGCCTCCAGTCTGAAAAACAACCCTCCACCACCACCTTCTACTTTGAGCCAGTTCTGTATCCAATTGGCTAGTTCTTCCTGTATTCCATGAGATCTAACCTTGCTAATCAGTCTCCCATGAAAAACCTTGTTGAACGCCTTACTGAAGTTCATATAGGTCACATCTACCACTCTGCCCTCATCAATCCTCTTTGCTGCTTCTTCAAAAAACTCAATCAAGTTTGTGAGACATGATTTCTCACGCACAAAGCCATGTTGACTGTCCCTAATCAGTCCTTGCCTTTCCAAATACATGTACATCCTGTCCCTCAGGATTCCCTCCAACAACTTACCCACCACCAAGGTCAGGCTCACTGGTCTATTGTTCCTTGGCTTGTCCTTAACACCCTTCTTAAACAGTGGCACCACGTTAGCCAATCTCCAGTCTTCCAGCACCTCATCTGTGACTATCGATGATACAAATATCTCAGCAAGAGGCCCAGCTGTGGGATCTTTTATGTCCACCTCAAGGGACATAAGGGGCCTCACTTAAACACCTTATCCAAAAGGCAAAACTTCCAATTGTGCATAGCTCCCTCAGTGCCAATGTGGATTCTAGCTCAGGAAGCAACTACCTGGTTGGAGATCTGAACCCACAACCTCCTTGAATTAAGAGTGTTCGACACTGAGTCCATCCATAAAGTCTCTGCCGCTTTATTTGACTCATTACAAAATAAGACGACACTTATTTAAAACTGAGATGTGAATGAATTTCATCTCTCAGAAGAGAGTATATATCTGGAATTCTCTAACACAGGGCGTATTTAAAAACGAGATAGAGAGGTATTTGAAGTGACATTCCTGATGAAGGGCTGATGCACATAATTTCCACTCTCCTGCTCCTCGGATGCTGTTGCACTTTTCCAGTGCCACACTTTTCAACTTCGGAAATTGAGTTAAAGGGTATGATGACCTGTGACGAAGGAGCGGTTAAGGCTTGGGGCAAATCAGCCATGAACTTGTTGAATAGTAGTCAGGTCATTCTGCTCCAGCATGTACTTTATACTTGTAGTCTTTACATTGTCTCTCGATATTCTTCCTCACAAAATGAACATCTTCTCTGTGTTCGACCTCATTTATTACTTGTACATCCATTTCACTAACTTTTCCATATTCTTTTGGAGTCTTAACACTATCCCCTTCACAGTTCACAATGTAAATACTTGACACATCCCTTGCAAATACATCCCTTGCATTCTTGTAACTCCTTTTGCCACCTCAGGACATCCCACAGCACCTTGCAGTCACTGAAGTATGTTTGAAGTGTGATCACTGTAGGAAACGTGGGACAATTTGCACACAGCAAGTTCCCATAACCAGCCATATGATACTTACCTTGTGTCCTGTGTTTTAATTGCATAGCTTTGGGATGGAGGCCCCTCTTCAAAATGGCAGCACTGGACCTTTTATTTTGTTTTGATTTATCATTGTCACGTACCTAGTTACAGTGAAAAATTCAGTTTTGTGTGCAGTACAGGCAGACCACACCATACAGAGTGCATGGACAGAGCATGGAATACAATGGTACGGCTGCAGAGAAGGTGCACAATGAGCAAGATCAACATCAATTAAAAAATTTGAGAGGTCCATTCAGAACTCTAATAATAGTGAGGAAGAAGCCATTCTAGAATCCACTGATTTGTTTGTTTAGGCTTTTGTATCTTCTGGCTGATGGAAGAGATTATGACTGAGGTAGGAGGGGTCTTTGATTATATTGGCTGCCTTTCCGAGGAGTATAAATAGAGTCAATGGATGGAAAATTGACTTGTGTGATGGCCTAGTCTGTGTTCACAAAACTCTGTAATTTCTTACGATCCTGGGCGGAGCAGTTGCCACACCAAGCTATGATGCAAGTGGATAGAATGCTTTCTGTGATGCATTTGTAAAATAGAGCCTTTATGGACATGGATGGAGGTTTGCTCACTGAGCTGGAAGGTTCATTTTCTGATGTTTCGTCACCATACTAGGTAACATCTTCAGTGAGCCTCTGGACGAGCATTGCTGATGATTCCTGCTTTCTATTTATATGTTTGGGTTTCTTTGGGTTGGTGACATCATTTCCTGTGGTGATGTCATTTCCTATTCTTTTTCTTGGGGGTGGCAAATCGGGTCCAAGTCAATGTGTTTGTTGATAGATTTCCGGTTGGAATGCCATGCTTCTAGGAATTTTCGTGTGTGTCTCTGGCTTGTCCTAGGATGGATGTGTTGTCCCAGTCGAAGTGGTGTGCTTCCTTATTTGTATCTAAGGATACTAGTGAGAGAGGGTCATGTTGTTTTGTGGCTAGTTGATGTTCATGCATCCTGGAGGCTAATTTTCTGCCTGTTTGTCCAATGTAGTGTTTATTACAGTTCTTGCACGGTATTTTGTAAATGACGTTAGTTTTGCTTGTTGTCTGTATAGTGTCTTTCAAGTTCATTAGCTGCTATTTTAGTGTGTTGGTGGGTTTGTGGGCTACCATGATACCAAGGGGTCTGAGTAGTCTGGCAGTCATTTCCAAGATGCCTTTGATGTAGGGGAGAGTGGCTCGGGTTTCTGGACGTGTTTTGTCTGCTTGTTTGGGTTTATTGCTGAGAAATCTGCGGACTGTGTTCATTGGGTACCCGTTCTTTTTGAATACACTGTATAGTTGATTTTCCTCTGCTCTGCGGACATGCTAAATTAGCCTCCTGAGGAAGTGGAGGTGTTGCTGTGCTTTCTTGACTGTCACATCAACACGAGTGGACCAGGACAGATGGTGATCGTCACTCCTAGGAACTTGATAGTGTCGATGATCTCCACCTCAGCACCATTCATGTGGACAAGGGCATGCCCTCCACCTTGCTTCCTGTAGTCAATGACCAGCTTTGTTTTGCTGAAAGTGAAGGAAAGGCTTGGTAACAAGGTTAACATTTTATTCATGAGACTCCAACAATGAGGTGCTCCCCTAGCACTGTGCTGGGATTGTCAATCTGGATTACAATATAGCACGAAAAGAGACTTATTTGTATTTATTGTTGGAGGAGTTATCTTCCCTTAACCTGTGATAGCATGTTCCTCAGTTGTTTACCAGCCTTAGCACTCGGGATGCATGCTGTATTGTGGATGCTATAAATATAGTGTTTCCCTTCAAAGTGGTTTTGTTCTTCTGTAAGCAGCCAATTCAACAGCTGAAAATGATTAATCTGCTCACTCTGTCCCCAATGCGTTCAGCGGATTTAAATTCTAACATAAACAATTTGCTTATTAAATGTTAATCTTCCAACCACATTTTATACATATTCTAAAGTAAGCCAAGGCAAACTGTTCCTATCCCTTGATAGGACTTATCCACAGAAACTACAATCTCTGTGACAGTCACGCAATACAGGTTTGTTTTTATGGCGTGTGCAACCAGGGAGTTAATAAATCCATGTTAATACTGCTTTCCTTATTAAATAAACGTGTCTTGTTTTCCAAAAGCTTTGTTACCCGAACTGTAAAGCCTGAGGTTCAATTACAGTTCATGGAAGAGGACGTCTTGTTCCCTGAGACTTCAATAACAACATGCCCTTATTGAACTATTACACACTGACACAGCACTTCACACCCTCTTCCACTTAAACGGGGTAAGACTCGAAACGGAGCTTAAGAAGCGGCTAAATCGCTCGCTCCTGCATGTTTAAAACTTGTGTTTATTTCTGGGACTTCACATTATCAGCGAACTAAGCTTTCTTTTTTAAAAAAGTGTAAAATACGTGTTTTGCGGCCTGCTTATCTTCAGCTCGTGGTTGCTTTAAGAAGTGATCCCTGCATCAAGAGAAGTAAAACTTGAATTCTCCACTATTAGATAGAACTGAGAGAGATACAGAGGGAGAGTGTGGGACCCACAGATGCGGTACACAATGTCCAGGCTCCACACTGGGATAAAGTCGCTGTTTGTGATTGTTCATTTCAGTCCCTCCATCCTTCCCCACCCCAATGGGTTATAATCTTGTAAAAAAAATATACTCATGGTGTCGCATTTCTGCTTTTTTTTGTGCACCCCTGCAAGGCGATTTGTCCGTGTAAATACCGAATAGATCAGATTATTGCTACATTGGTTGTATTTCGATTGTGTGTGTTTACATCTGATGCTTGTTACACGCCAGTCTGATGCTTGATTCTGATCAAGCAAATAAAAGTTTGCAGCCGTTTGCTCGGTTTCATAACTCATGTCAGTGGTAAAATGTTACATAACAACCAGTTATCTCAAAGTGAGGCCTTTTGTGCTATAAGTGTAAACAAGAGGGCAATGTTCCTCAAGTTTTGCAAGGTCTCTATTAAAGAACCCGCGATGAACTCGGTCCAGCTGCTGCGTTGCATGTTTTTGAGTTAGAAGCCTCTCTATCTTAAAAAGGCAATGTCAAATCTTCCTAGAGAAGGGGAGTTTGATAGCGGTGTTTCAAATCAATGAAGGGTTTTCACACGTAATATGGAGGAATTGTTTTCACTGAGAAGATTCCATAATCAGAGATTATTGATTTAAACTAATTAATTAAAGAACCCTGAGTCTGAATGTTTCTTCAAGCAAACGAGTTGTTGTGACACATTCCCTCAAAGGGCAGTTTCAAGTGGAAGCAACTTTAACCTTGACATTCAAATTCGATAAGGAAGGGTTCAGTGGTGCAGTGACTTGATTTGATTTGATTTATCATTGTCATATATTGTGAGATACAGTGAAAAGTATCATCTTGCATGCTAACCAGACAAATCATGGTTAGAGACAAAAAGACTGCAGATGCTGGAATCCAAGGTAGACAAGCAGGGGGCTGGAAGAACACAGCAAGCCAGGCAGCAGCAGGAGGTGGAGAAGTCAACATTTCATGTGTAGCCCTTCTCCCATTCTGAAGTTCTCTGTCTACCATTGTGAAATCTCTTCAAAGGATGTCAATTTTGAAGAAGTTCTCTGCCAGTCCTGAAGAAGGGTTACACCCGAAACGTTGACTTCTCCACCTCCGAATTCTGCCTGGCTCGCTGTGTTCTTCCAGCCTCCTGCTTGTCAACCAGACAAGTTATACCTTACATGCTTCTATCAGGGTAACAGAACAGAATGCAGAATATAAAAACAGAAAAACCTGTGGATGCTGTAAATCAGAGACGAAAAGAGAAATTGCTGGAAAAGCTCAGCAAGTCTGGCAGCATCTGCAGAGAGAATCCGAGATACGATAAACAAACAAAGTCTCTTCCCTGGGGTCAGGGAGTCCAGAACTAAAGGGCATAGGTTTAGGGTGAGAGGGGAAAGATATAAAAGAGACCAAAGAAGCAACTTTTTCACGCAGAGGGTGGTACAGGTATGGAATGAGCTGTCAGAGGAAGTGGTGGAGGCTGGTACAATTGCAACATTTAAGAGGCATCTGGATGAGTATATGAATCAGAAGGAATTAGAGAGATATGAGGCAGGTGCTGGCAGGTGGGACTAGATTGGGTTGGGATATCTGATTGGCATGGACGAGTTGGACCAAAGGGTCTGTTTCTGTGCTGTACATCTCTATGAATCTATGACCCTTCCTCAGAATGCAGAATACAGTGTTCCAGTTACAGAGAAGGTGCAGAAAAAGATCAGCTCTATAATAAGTCAGGGCCATTCATAAGTCTGATAACAATGTAGTGTCCTTCCCCTTGGACCAGGAGGCCTGGGTTCAAGTCCCACCTGTTCCAGAGGTGTGGATTAACATTTCTGAACAGGTTGATTAGAAAATAAGTCAAATTCGATAAGGGAGGGCTTTTATGGTGCAGTGGTAGTGTCCCAGGCCTGGGTGCAAAGCCCAGCTACATCAGAGTGTTCAGTAACATTTCTAAACGTTGATTAGAAAAGATCTCAAATTCAATATGTAAATAAGGGAAGAAAATTTAGATTAGATTAGTTTCCCTACAGTGTGGAAACAGGCCCTTTGGCCCAACCAATCCTCTGAAGAGTAACCCACCCAGACCCATTTCCCTTTGACTATTGCACCTAACACTATGGGCAATTTACCTGTCCGGCACATCTTTGGACTGTGGGAGGAAACCGGAGCACCCGGAGGAAACCCACACAGACATGGGGAGAATGTGCAAACTCCAACCAGACAGTCACTCAAGGCTGGAATCAAACCCAGGACCCTGGTGCTGAGAGGCAGCAGTGCTAACCACTGAGCCACCGTGCCACCCATTTACTAGACTATAGGTTAGTGGGGCTAATTAGGAGGCTAATTAAAAGAGCCAGACAGACATAATTGGCCAATGGCCTCCTTTTCCATGGTGTATGATTGTACAATTCCAGGATGGGGTCACATTCCCTGAGGTAAAGCGTAAATAAAACTGAAGCTGCATCATGTTGGAGCTGATCCACCAGGAACACACCTGGAGCAAACATCTGGAGCTCCAGCAACTTTGGGGGGAAGTTGGGGAGCTGGAGTCTGAGCAACACATTTCTCGACATCAAAGAAAGGGACACTTTGCTCCATGAGGCAGCCATGCACCTCAGATTAGGTTATTCAGTCTTGGCCTGTGATCTGGAACAGAAGGGTGTGATTGTTTGTGAATCATGTATGGGGACCAAAGAGGCATCTCTCGAGCTTCTATCCTTTAGTTGACCAACAGTTACAAGGTCCTTGCAAGCTGTGTGAGAAAGAATGGGGATTGCAAGGAGGATGAGTGAATTGACCACGGTACCTTAGTACATTCAAGTGGAGGGAGGAAATGGCAACCTAGTAGTCAGTAAAATTAGTGAGTGAAATACTGTTCTCTGCAGCAATGAGCGTGAGTTCTGAAGACTGTGTTGCCAACCTGGTAGCAGGATTAGAGACATCTCCTCAGGGCTGCTGTGGAACTAAAAAGTAGAACCTGCAAGGTAATAAATAATCTTAGGATTACTCCTTGAGCCATAGGAAAGAGGCACAGAGTAAATACAATCAAGGAATTAAATGTGTGACTGAAAAAGATTGATCTGGGTGAAATGTGGCATATTGGCACTACTACTGGAGTTGAAGGAAACTGTTCCGGTCAAATGTACTTCATTTGAACTGTGCTGGGACCAACGTGGTGGCAAATCAAATAACTTGGGCTGAAGAGAGCAATTTAAACTAGTTGGGTGAGGTGTGGTTTGGTGACATGAGCTTACAAAGCAAAAGGATATGTTGGCATTGAAGGGCAACTGTTTTGATAATGATACCCACAGTAGGACAGGAAGGAACAGAGTATACAAGCATTAAGAAAATCTGCAAATAGTGCCAAAGGAAGAAAATGATAAAAACAGAAAATCAATGGCTCTTTACTTAAATTCATGTAGTGTTTGGAATGAAATAAATGAATTGACAGCAAAAAATAGAGGTTAATGGGTAAGATCTTATATGGAGAGATGGATTCAAGGAGTTCAAAGTTGGGAACTAAATATTCAGGAGTATATAACTTTTTAAATGGACAGGCAGGAAGGGAAGGGTTTTCGGCTAATGTTTTTAATACAAGCTGGAATAAGTACAATAGCAAGAAAAGACCTTGGATTGGATCTTAGATTCCATATGAGTGGAGATTTTAAAAAAATCAATAAGGGAGGAAGATGCTGATGGGTGTATTCTTTCGACCCCTAACAGTAGCTGTTATGTGAGATAGCAAACAAATCAAGCATGTAAAAATTGCAGTACATTAGTTATGGGTGACTTCATTCTTCATGTAGATTAGGAAAATCAAATTGGCAGGTGTAGCTATGAGGAAGAACTGAGAGTGTATTCGGGACAGTTTTCTAGAACAATATGTTATGGATCCAACCAGTCAACGATTAGGCTATTTTGGATCTGGTAATGTGTAATAAGACAAGTTTAATAAATGATTTCTGAAGTATAAGATCCTCTAGGGAACAGTGAACATAATATAGTAGAATCTAATGCCCTGGGGAACCAGACAATTGCAGTGGAGTTGAATAAATACTTTGTATCAGCATTCACAGAGCACACTAATTCCAAAAATACTAAATATTCAAAGTAATCAGGTGCAAAAGGAGGAAATGAAATAAACACAAGAGCTATAATTAGAGAAAGCATGGTAGAGAAACTAATGAGGTTAAAGAGTCATAGAGTCATAGAGATATACAGCACAGAAACAGACCCTTCAGTCCAACTTGTCCATGCCGACCAGATATCTTACGCTAATCTTGTCCCACAGGCCAGCATTTGGCCCACATCCCTCCAAACCCTTCCTATTCATATCCTGCTGCCTTTTAAATGTTGCAATCGTACTAGCCTCCACCACTTCCTCTGGCAGCTCATTCCATATACGTATCACCCTCTGTGTGAGAAGGTTGCCCCTTAGGTCTCTTTTATATCTTTCCCCTCTCACCCAAAACCTATAACCTCTAGTTCTGGACTCCCCCACCCCAAGGAAGAGACTTTGTCTATTTATCCTATCCATGCCCCTCATGATTTTATAAACCATAATATGGTCACCCCTCAGCCTCCGATGCTCCAGGGAAAACAGCTCTAGCCTATTCAACCTCTCCCTATAGCTCAAATCCTCCAGCCCTGACAACATCAGTGTAAATCTTTTCTGAACCCTTTCAAGTTTCACAATGTCCTTCCAATAGGAAGGTGACCAGAATTGCACACAATGTTCCAAAAGCGGCCTAGCCAATGTCTTGTACAGCCGCAACATGACCTCCCAACTCCTGTACTCAATACTCTGACCAATAAAGGAAAGCATATCAAATGCCTTCTTCACTATCCTATCTACCTGCGATTCCACTTTCAAGGACCTATGAACCTGCACTCCAAGGTCTCTTTGTTCAGCAATACGCCCTGGGATCTTATCATTAAGTGTATAAGTCCTGCTATGATTTGCTTTCCCAAAATGCAGCACCTCGCATTTATCTAAATTAAACTCCACCTGCCACTTCTCAGCCCATTGGCCCATCTGGTCCAGATCCTGTTGTAATCTGAGGTAACCTTCTTTGCTGTCCACTACACCTCCAATTTTGGTGTCATCTGCAAACTTACTAACTATACCTCCTATGCTCACAGCCAAAGCATTTACATAAAGGCTGGACCTGATGGGATATATCCCAGGATTTTAAAGAAAGTAGTTATAGGGTGCACTTATAGTAATCTTCCAAGTATCCTTAGATTCTGGAAGTGTTCCAGAGGATTGGAAAACTGTCAATGTAATACCCTTATTCGAAAGGGGACAGAGACAAAATAAAAGTAGGTAACTATTGACCAGATAGTTAACATTGTCATTGGGAAAAACACTAATATATAAAACCCAAGAGCAGCACATTGAGCCTGTTCTGCCATTCAATAAGATAACAGCTGATCTGATCATCCTCAATATTTTATCACTTCATGGGATATGGATATCATTGTCTGGGCTGGTATTTGTTGGCCATTCCTAGTTTCCCTTGGGAAAGTGATGGTGAGCTGTGTTCTTGACCTGTTGCAGTCATGTGCTGTAGGTCAACCCACATTGACCTTAGAGAGGAAATTCCAGGGTTCTCTCCCCATGACATTGAAGGAACAGTGATATATTTCAAGTCAAGGTGGTGAATGGCTTTGAGGGGGAACTTGCAGGTGGTGGTGTTGTTTTAGATTAGATTCCCTACAGTGTGGAAACAGGCCCTTCGGCCCAACAAGTCCACACCGACCCTCTGAAGAGTAACCCACCCAGTCCCACTTCCCTCTGAGTAATACACCTAACATTATGGGCAATTTAGCATAGCCAATTCACCTGACCTGCTCATCTTTGGACTGTGGGAGGAAACCGGAGCATCCGGAGGAAACCCACGCATACACAGGGAGGATGTGCAAACTCCACACAGACAGTCGCCCGAGGCTGGAATCGAACCTGGGACACTGGTGCTGTGATCCCATCTATCTGCTGCCCTTGTCGTTCTAGATGGAAGCGGTCATAGTTTTGTAAGGTGCTGTCTAAGGATCTTTTGTGAACTTCTGCAGTACTTCTTGTAGATGGTAGACACTGCTATTAATGAGTATCAGTGGTGGAGGGAGTTGTGAATGTGTTGCCAATCAAGTAGGCTGCTTTGTCTTGGATGGTGTCAAGCTCCACTTTGCTGCATTTTCCCCATAACCCTTGATTCCCTTACTAATTAAAAATGTCTATCTCAGCCTTGAATATACTTAATGATGCTATAGCCATAAATCCACTGTCCTCTAAGAGAAAAAAAATCCTCCTCATCTCTGTGTTAAAAGGGCAACCCCTTAATCTGGTCCTAGACTTCCCCATATTTACACTGACAAGTCTCTCGGAATTAATCTGTTTCAATTAGGTCACCTTTCATTCTTCTAAACTCCAAAGAGTACAGGCCCAACCTACTCAACCTCTCATCCAAACCTGGTATCGACCTCATGAACTTTCTCTGGACTGCCTCCAATGCCAGTATATCTTTCCTAAGACATCCTGCCCAAAATTGTTCAGTATTCCAGCTGTGCTGTGATGAATGTTTTGTATATTTTTTAACAAGACTTCCCTATTTTAATGCTGTATTCCCTTTGAAATAAATGCCAACATTCCATTTGCCTTCCCTGTTACCTGCTGAACTTGTATGCGAAATTATTATGGTTTAAGCACAAGGGCTCCCAAATCTCTCAGTGCTGTAGTTTTCTGCATTCTTTCTCGATTTAAATAATATTCAGATCCTCTATTCTTCCTGCCAAGTGCATAATCTCACATTTTGCCACATTATATTCCATTTCCAAATTTTTGACCACTCACTTAACCTCTCCATATTCCTCTGTAAACACTTTCTGTCGTCCTCAAAACTTGCCTTTTTGTGTCATCTGCAAAGCTGCCAATCATACATTCACCTTTCCCATTCAAGTAATTAAAACATTGTATAAATAATTATAACCTCAATGCTGATCCCTGCAGCATTCCACAAGTTGCAAGATTGTCATCCTGAAAATGATCCACTTATCCCAACTCTCTGTATTCCATTGCTTAACCATTCCACTATCCATATTGATGTAGTGCCCATGGGCTTTTATCTTATTAAGTAGCCTTACATGCTGTACTTTATCAATGCCTTTTTGTGAAATCAAACATTCTACAGCAACTGAATCCCCCATATCTATGCTGTTTATTACTATTTCAAAGAACTCTAATAAATTTGTTTGATAAACAACTATGAGAAAGTGAGGACTGTAGATGCTGGAGATCAGAGCTGAAAAATGTGTTGCTGGAAAAGCGCAGCAGGTCAGGCAGCATCCAAGGAGCAGGAGAGTCGACGTTTCGGGCATAAGCCCTTCTTCAGGAATGAGGAGGCTGTGCCAAGCAGGCTAAGATAAAAGTAGGGAGGAGGGACTTGGGGAAAGGGCGTTGGGAATGCGATAGGTGGAAGGAGGTTAAGGTGAGGGTGATAGACCGGAGGGGGGGTGGGGACGGAGAGGTTGGGAAGAAGATTGCAGGTCAAGAAGTCGGTGCTGAGTCCGAGAGCTAGGACTGAGATAAGGTGGGGGGAGGGGAAATGAGAAAGCTGGAGAAATCTGTGTTCATCCCTTGTGGTTGGAGGGTTCCTAGGCGGAAGATGAGGCGCTCTTCCTCCAGGCATCGTGTTGCTATGGTCTGGCGATGGAGGAGGCCAAGGACCTGCATGTGCTTGGCGGAGTGGGAGGGGGAGTTAAAGTGTTCAGCCACGGGGCGGTTGGGTTGGTTGGTGCGGGTGTCCCAGAGGTGTTCTCTGAAACGTTCCGTAAGTAGGCGGCCTGTCTCCCCAATGTAGAGGAGGCCACATCGGGTGCAGCAGATGCAGCAAATGATGTGTGTGGAGGTGCAAGTGAATTTGTGATGGATATGGAAGGATCCCTTGGGGCCTTGGAGGGAAATGAGGGGGAGGTGTGGGCTCAAGTTTTGCATGTCTTGCGGTTGCAGGGGAAGTTGCCGGGAGTGGAGGTTGAGTTGGTGGGGGTTGTGGACCTGACGAGGGAGTCGCGGAGGGAGTGGTCTTTACGGAACACTGATAGGGGAGGGGAGGGAAATATATCCTTGGTGGTGGGGTCTGTTTGGAGGTGGCGGAAATGACGAAGGATGTGATGTATCTGATGTATCTGGAGATTGGTGGGGTGGTAGGTGAGGACCAGTGGGGTTCTGTCCTGGTGGCGATTGGAGGGGCGGGGTTCAAGGGCGGAAGAGCGGGAAGTGGAGGAGATGCAGTGGAGAGCATCGTAAACCACGTCTGAGGGGAAATTGCAGTCTTTGAAGAAGGAGGCCACCTGGGTTGTTCGGTATTGGAATTGGTCCTCCTGGGAGCAGAAGCGGCGGAGGTGAAGAAATTGGGAATATGGGATAGTATTTTTACAGGGGGCAGGGTGGGAGGAGGTGTAATCTAGGAAGCTGTGGGAGTCAGTTGGTTTATAGTAAATGTCCGTGTTGAGTCGGTTGCCTGAGATAGAGATGGAGAGGTCTGGGAAGGGGAGGGAGGAGTCTGAGACGGTCCAGGTAAATTTGAGGTCAGGGTGGAAGGTGTTTAAATAAAGATAATTACAAAGGACTGAGAGCAAAGTCAGCTGGAGTGGACTGGGAAAGGACTTCAGCAGCAAAAATGATTGAAGAAAAATCACAGATAGTCATAGTCATAGAGTTGTACAGCACGGAAACAGACCCTTCGGTCCAACCCATCCATGCCGACCAGATATCCCAACCCCAATCTAGTCCCACCTGCCAGCACCCAGCCATATCCCTCTAATCCCTTCCTAATCATATACCCATCCAGATGCCTTTTAAATGTTGCAATTGTACCAGCCTCCACCACTTCCTCTGGCAGCTCATTCCATACCCGTACCACCCTCTGTGTGAAAAAGTTGCTTCTTGAGTCTTCTTTATATCTTTCCCCTCTCACTCTAAACCTATGCCCTCTAGTTCTGGGCTCCCCCACCCCAGGGAAAAGACTTTGTCTGTTTATCCTATCCACGCCCCTCATGATTTTATAAACCTCTATAAGGTCACCCCTCAGCCTCTGATGCTTCAAATGTATGAATTGATGAAGGGGCAAATGGAGGAAATGAAATAAATACTATAACAATCACTAAAGAAAAACTGCTAAGGAAACTAATGGGACAAAAGCTCAATAAGTCAAATATTAATGTTATTAAACAACAATGTAATGAAAACACAGACAGCACATTTATTGGTAATTGAAAGCAAGCCAATAAATTGATGAGATAAAATCTGTAGCAAAATACATTATCTGGGAGATTTGGCAATCCTTAGAAAATCAAGTAAATAATCTCACCACTTCGTCACATTAAATCCTTAGATAATATATAAGACCAAGCCTATATTAGGGGTAAAAATACACTATGGAAAGACTGGAAAGATGCAGCACGTTGGGATTTGGGGTCCTTGTGCATGTATCACAAAAAGCTAGCACATACGTTCAATGGATAATGGGGAAAGCAAATGGGATGTCAGCCTTTTTACCAAAGGAGAAAGTGAGGACTGCAGATATTGGAGAATCAGAATCAAAACGTGTGGTGCTGGAAAAGCACAGCAGGTCAGGCATCATCCGGGGAGCAGCAGAATCAATGCCTGAAATGTCAATTCTCCTGCTCCATGGATGCTGCCTGACCTGCTGTGCTTTTCCAGCAACACACTTTTTGACTTTTTACCAAAGGAATGGAGCATAAAAATAGGGAGGTCTTACTAAAACTATTCAAAACTATATATTCATCAGACCATGCCTGGTATGTGGGAGCAGTTTTGGTCACCATATCTAAGGCATGATATATTGAGAATATATTTTATGGTCGATGCTATAATGGCTAGATTAGTTTTAAACAACAAAAAACAAATTTACTGAACAGACCTTTGAATACTCATGATACAACAGGTTCAGAACTGGGACTGCTCTGCCGATGTCTTTGAAGAATTTGAGATCCTTGTTACCAAATCAGAAGTGCAGAACCAGCGATAAGAAAGAAGTTTGTTCAAGTTAACTGGATGAGATGAAGAAACACATTCAAGTTGTAAAAGTCATATTCATTTCTGGTTCCCTAATGCTGTACCTAAGTTGGTGCAAGAGTTGTGAGGGTGAATTGCTGAGGTCTGCCTAAGTCTTATATATTAAGTAACAATTTACTGTGACTAGGCAGTTAGCTTTCAATGATTGGAACACATATTAATGATTTGATTTTCTAAGGATTGCCAAATCTCCCAGGTAATATGTTTCACTTCAGATCTTATCTCCCTCATTTGTTGACTTGCTTTCAATTGCTAATGAATGTGTTGTCCATTATATGGTTAATTAATAACTTAGTTCTGTACAACTGAAATGTTCAGCTTTCTGCATCTTCCCTCCCCATCTCTGCAACATCTTCTGGCCTTCCAAAACCTCCACAGCCCAATTCTGGTTTCTATTGCATCCCCAATTTCTTTTGGACCTCCATTTGTTTGCTATGGTATCTCTCATGGAAAGGAGGCCAGTTCTCAGTCCTTTGGATTGATAAGGTTGCTGCAATTTCCAGCTCTGCAGCCTGACCCATTGACACTCTGCCTCTGCCCATCTACTGCTGAAACCTTCTTGACACAATTATTGTATTCCATGCAGTCTCCTGGCTAACCTCCCACATTACACCCCTGTAAACATCGCATCTAAAACACAAGCTGCTTGTGTTTTAACGTAAATGCTATTCGACCCAGTCCTGCGTATACTGACTTGGCATTAAGTATCTCATTCTTGTTTTCAAATTCCTTCATGGCCTTGTCCCTCCCTCTCTCTCTCTGAAATGTCATTTAACCCTATGACCCTCAGAATTTTCTGCACTCCACTAATTCTGGCCTCTTATGTATCCCTGATTGTCTTTGCTCCAATATGTGTACTACAACTTGTCAGCTGGGCTTGCAATGTGGTGTATTTCCATGCACTTGAGCTATGTAGCTTAATATATAGAGCCCTGTTCTTTCCAGCCAAAAAGAACACATACAGACACGGCACCCATTCTTTTTTATTCATTTCATGGGATATGAGCATTGTTGACTGGGCCAGTGTTTGGTAACCATCCCTCATTGCCCTTGAGAAGGTAGTGATGAGCTGCCTTTTTGAACCGTTGCAGTCCATGTCAATGCCATTAAGGAGGGAATTCCAGGATTTTGTCCCAACAACACTAATGGAATGGCAACATTTTCTAAGTCAGTATGGTGAGTGGCTTGGAGGGGAACTTGCAGGTGGTAGTATTCCCATGTAAATTCTGCCCTTGTCCTTTTGGATGGTAGTGGGACCATAGCTTTGGAAAGTGCTATCTAAAGATTTCGGTGATTTTCAGCACTGTAAATGATACTCACAGCTGCTACTGAGTGACAGTGGAGTGGGGGAAGAATGCTTTGTAGATATAGTGCCAATCAAGAGGGCTGCTTTGGCCTGGATGCTCTCAAGCTTCTTGAGTATTGTTGGAGCTACACTCATCCAGGTCAATGGGGAGTATTCTGTCACACTTCTGACTTGTGCTTTGTAGATAGTGGAGACACTTTGGAGATGACTTACTTGATGCAGTATTCCTAGCCTCTAATTTGGTCTTGTAGCCATTGTGTTATTTGGTTAGTCCAGTTCAGTTTTTGGTCAATCATAAACCCCAGGAATATTGACAGTGTGGAAATCAGTCAAGGTTAGGCCATTGAATGTCAAAGGCTGGTGGTTAGATTGTCTCTTATTGGAGAATCTCATTGCTTGGCATTTGTGTGGCATGAATGTTAACTACCCAAATCTGATAATTTATCTAAGTCTTGATTCATTTGGACATTGTAGTGATAGGATTAAAAAAGATATCTTCAAACCAGATCATTAAAGGTTAATCATGAAGGGTTTAATTGGGCAAGACAGCGCATGATTGAAATAAAGTAGAAAAGTATGTGGGAAACAGGTCAAATGCAAAAGCAGTTTGTTTTGCCTGAGGACTACACTGTTGTGTGAATTGTACTGCTTGGCTGTCTCACAAAGACGCCTGGAGGTGTTGTATTTTAATGTAATCGAATGTCTTGGAAAGTATTTAAAGTACTATGGACCTCAAATGGACCCAACATGCTGATATCAAGTGGGCACAGTGTGGAGGAGAGCGAGTACAGTATGGCCTTCAGTCAAGCCCAGCTTAGATGAGAGTGGACCCAGCGCAGACCTCGAGAGAGCACTTACTTACATTTCTGGGGTGAGTACAGGACCTGGCATCAGAATTGGCAGCTGATACATCAGCAGAGGTGGTGTCGATGAGGTTGGCCCTGTGGTGAAAGATGGCGACTGAGCATGGGTGATTTTGTCATTGATGGGGTCCAGCAGTGGAAGTAGTGAGGTGGTGGTGGAAGAGCGTCACAATAACATTGAGGAGGTGGGCCCAGTGGCGACAGATGCAACTCTGACATTGGTTAGTCCAGCTCAGGTGGTAGTGAGGCAGCAGCAGAGGAGTATCGGCCCAGCAACTAAAGTTGGTGCCTGAGGATCAGCAACTTCGAGTTTGGTTGGGTCCAGTGTAGATGGCAATGAAGCATTGGAGGAGGGATGGCAGCGGAGGCGTCATTGATAAGCTGTCTCAAGACTGATGGACTCTCTTCAAGTTATATCTTTCTTTTTTTTTAATCTTTATTCTTAAATTATTCAAAATGGGGCAAAATCTTGGCAACAAGTGAAAGCTTTTCACTGTATTTTGTTGTATAACAATACACATAACAATAAAGCATTCATTCATTCATTCATTCACTCGGAATAGTATTAATATCAGAGACTTTGCCCTATTCAGGGGACTCCACTTTGGACCAGGTTTACAATATTGTCAGGAACTCTGAGTTCTCCAGACCAGCCATTACAAAAAGGGGTCACCAATGGGCAGGAGGCAGTGAGACTCATTAAACATTTCTAAAGTAAGCTCATAGATTCACTTATTTGTTTGTGTATGTCTCTAATATATTTTAAGTAGATTAAGCTAATAAACCTGTTTTATATAAAAGCACAGCGACCTTCTTGTAATCGTTTTATTCAGATCTAAAAGAACCTGTTAGGTACTTCCAGTCTAATAAGACAGACATGGACTACTTCAGTATCTGAGGAATTGCGAATGATGCTGAACATTGTTCAATCCCCTCTTCTGACCTTACGATGGCAGGTAGGTCAGTAAAGAAGCCGCTGAAGATGGTTAGGCTTAGGACACTATCCTGGGGAACTGCTGCAGAGATATCCTGGAGCTGAGATGACTGACCTCCAACAGTCAAACCACCTTCCTATGTGTGAGGTATGACTTCAACCAGTGAGCAGTTTCCCCTGTTATAAATTGATAAAATAGATGAGAACAATTCACCAGTTCATTTCTCAGGGCAGCATATTGACCAATGCAAGTTAATCTGTCTAGTTTACAATTTAAACAAACCCTGGCAGTTATCTGTCAATCAGCATTAATGGATGTATTGTTTATGAAGCATCTATACCAATCAAAGTCCATTTGCCAATCAATCAATTCTCCCCCACTCCTACAGTACAAATGCTAGTTTTCCTCTTGGAAGTGGTATTGTTGGGAATTTTCCTGATGAATGCCAAGATGAAATGCTTTGACTAAATGTATCTCATTTTAGGAATATGGAGATATTGCAGGGTTGTCTGTCCACAGAATGTTATAAGAATAGAGAAGGATCAGGCCTTGGGGGAATTTGGAAGTAAGGATTAGAATTTTAGAAGTAAGGTATTGCTTAACTAAAAGCCAGAGAGAGAGAAAAAAAACGCTTGCTGGGTTAAATTGTCTACTTCTGCTGCTTTCTTTTATTCTCATGTAAGATCATGCACAACATTAATGTTTGAATTGGAGCTGGTGTGAGGTCGAACACTGACACCAGAACATTGGATAATGTTTAGATTATGCAAAGGAGAATGTTGGAGGCTGGCCAGAAGCATATTGGAATAGTCAAATCTAGAGGCAAAAAAACCTGATTAAAGATATTAGCAGCAGATGAACAGAGATAGAGACAGGCAATATTAAGGTGACAGAAATCAACAGTCTTATTGATCATGAGGATACTTGGTCCAGACCATGAACCTTGGAACACACTCCCCGAATCTTTCCCTTCAAAACACAATTCAGTCAGCAAGCTTTGGTCGCTTCTCCCATTGTCTGTTTATGTGAACCTGCATCAAGTATTGTTTGAAAGCCCTCTGGTGAAGCACATTATATATATATTTTAGTACATTGAAGGTGCCAAATAACACAATCCTGAGTCCCTTTTTTTACTGGCAGCATCTGCAAGGAAGCCTGGACTTCATTTCCCATCCCAGATAAATGTGGTGGGGAACTTTGTTTACTGACAGCAAGAGAGGAATTCACGTTGGGCATTCTGATGGCTCTAAGGTCAAAGCAAGAGGTTAATAGATCCGTGACAGAGCAATTACCAGAAATACATTGTGCCCTTGTTGGAGATGAGAGAAATTTGATTATCAGCAATTCTTCAATCTCACTCAGATCCCAGGTGACCTTGCTTGGATGGGAAGGATTCAAGTCAGCTCAATCAGGAGAGTGCCTCTGACACAGTGTTATAAATATGGCCTGCCTTCTAACAAGTACAAATAACCCTGGATTTAGGAATGGGTCAACATGTGCTCAATGGAAGCTGCAGCTTACTATACTTTAGTACTTTCCAAATACATTCCGGGATTTTAATACTTTTTCAGATCTTGAAAACAACCTATCACAACGCACAGAAATTACAACTGGTCTGTGTCCACATCAATTCCTCCCAGGCTAACATATCTCACCCTATCAATATAAGCTGATATTCCTCTCTCTCTCTCATGTTGTGATGAAACTCTGGATTTAAAAGGTGTATGTTGTCCTGTGTTTTTTAATGAAAGGTTGTAGAAGAGGAGCAGGGCAATCCACTCCAAAACCAGTAAACAGATTGTGAGGACTTAGGGTTCTTTTAAAAGTTGGGATAGAAGCAGCTTGAATGGGTGGGGGCAAGCTCCCAATGAACCAAGTTTCGTTTTCAGTAGCAGTTACTGGGTTCTTGAAGCTGGGTTTGCAAGCAGCAGTACATATCTCCCTGCCACGCTCTGTCAGAGTTTTCTCTTGATGTCTTTCCTAATGTGACATAATCTATTTAACTGAATTTGTCTTTGCCAAGGGTGTGTTTATGGGAAGTTACAATATTGGAACAATTTATGTTTAGCAATTAAATAATCTATTATTCTGTTAAGTTTTCCAATAGTTTCAAATTTCTTTTTTTTTGTATTGTTACTATAATGTATGAATAAATTATGTTTTGCTTCAAGACTGGTAGTTTGACCAATAGAATTGCATCTGGAATGTAAAACCTGGCACTTGCCTTTGAAACAAGAAAAACTTGGGGTCTAGGCTATCTTCTTATTATATTTTGAGAGGGTTTGGTCTGGACCATAACAAACTGGGGGTTCTTGTCAGCATCAACATCTCTAATTCTAGGTTAGGTTTAGGATTGTTGGTCTCAAAGGCAGTGAGAAGTGAGTGTTGGTGTTGTTCTTATTTTGGGTGTTGCATTCAGTTGGTTTAAGATATGCTTTGCGTAAGAATGGCTTTTTCAGTCATTAAGAGTTTTCTGGGGGTGGAAGGAATCACTTCAGGAGTTTCACAGAAAGTGAGCAAGGCAAAGCATTTGGAATTGCCAAACAAGCTGAAGATGCCTGTGTCTGCGAGGAAAGGAGAGATAATTGTGGCAATCACGCAGCATTTACATTTGCCAGGAATGCCATCGGAATCTTAGGAAATGGCTAAAATGTAATTGCAAATGAGGCAGCTTGAACACAAAAAGGAAATGAAACAAATTGAATTACCTTTAAAAGCAGTGGAAAAAGAAAAAGAAAGGAAAGCGCTAGCCGAAGAAAGGGAGAAAGAGAGAGAAGAAAGGGATAAAAGAAAGGAAGAAAGTGAGAGTGTTTGAACTTCAGAGGTTGGAACTGAAAACTCAAAGTTGTCTTAAAATGGCGGAGGTAGAGATGTAAGGTATAAGTAGTGATAAGGACAGTGATGGAGAGCAATCCCATCAGAGCCACAGGCCTGATAGGGTTTGGTTTAAATATGTCCAAGCGTTGCCGAAGTTTGACAAGAAGGATGTAGAAGCTTTTTTCATTTCATTTGAGAAAGAAGCTAAACAAATGAAATGGCCAATGACCATGTGGATATGTTTGATCCAAACAAAGTTGGTAGGTGGGGCTAGTGAGATTAGATTAGGTTAGATTACCTACAGTGTGGAAACAGGCCCTTCGGCCCACACAGTCCACACCGACCCTCCGAAGAGTAACTATTTGCATCACTGACAGAGGAGTATGAAGAGGTTGAATAAAGCTAACTTAAGTGAATATGATCTAGTACCAGAAGTCTACAGACACCATTTTAGGAATTTAAGGAGGGTCCATGTCAGACTACATACAGTTTGAAAGGATCCTTTAAAGTGGAGTTGCAGGTAGATAGGATAGTTAAGAAGGCGTTTGGTATGCTTTCCTTTATTGGTCAGAGTATTGAGTACAGGAGTTGGGAGGTCATGTTGCGGCTGTACAGGTCATTGGTTAGGCCACTGTTGGAGTATTGCTTGCAATTCTGGTCTCCTTCCTATCGGAAAGATGTTGTGAAACTTGAAAGAGTTCAGAAAAGATTTAGGAGGATGTTGCCAGGGTTGGAGGATTTGAGCTATAAGGAGAGGCTGAACAGGCTGGGGCTGTTTTCCCTGGAGCGTCGGAGGTTGAAGGGTGACCTTATAGAGGTTTACAAAATTATGAGGGGCATGGATAGGATAAATAGACAAAGTCTTTTCTCTGGGGTCGGGGAGTCCAGAACTGGAGGCATAGTTTTAGGGTGAGAGGGGAAAGATATAAAAGAGAACTTAGGGGCAACTTTTTCACACAGAGGGTGGTACGTGTATGGAATGAGCTGCCAGAGGAAGTGGTGGAGGCTGGTACAATTGCAACATTTAAAAGGCATTTGGATGGGTATATGAATAGGAAGGGTTTGGAGGGATATGGGCCGGGTGCTGGCAGGTGGGACTAGATTGGGTTGGGATATCTGGCCAGCATGGATGGGTTGGACCGAAGGGTCTGTTTCCATGCTGTACATCTCTATGACTCTAAGTAATTTTGATAAGTGGATAATAGCGTTGAAAATAGATCAAACATATGACACTCTTGGAGAAATGATTATTTTGGAGAAGTTCAAAAATTCACTCCCTGAAGTACTGAGAACTCATGTGGAAGAGCAGAGTGTTACAACTGCAAGATAAGCAGTGGAACTAGCAGATGATTATGAGTTGGTTCATAAGTCAAAGTTTGGCTTCTGACATCACTTTCAATCCATGAGGAATAGAAATTGGGGGAAAGAGATATCCTCGGGTAGTCTCATTGAAGATAGTAAAAATAGCTCACCACAGGGTAAAAAGGAAACCCATGAGGAAGAAAGAGATGTTAAAAAGCTCAGGTGTTTTCACGACAATAAAATAGAGCACATGAAGTTGCAATGCTGGTGATTTAGAAAAAGCAAAGGGAAGACAGATTTGGGAAAACAGAATAAGCCAGTGAGTTTTGTTGAAGTGGTAAAGGTAAAAACAATAACTGCAGATGCTGGAAACCAGATTCTGGGGTAGAGTGGTGTCGGGAAAGCACAGCAGAAAAACACTTTGTTAGCTAAAAGAGCTGCAAAAGTGTATACAATCTCACCAGGGGCCGGTTGAGAAGCAAGTGCCAGATCTCTTCAAAGAATTAACTTGCATGGGTAAGGTTTACTCATGTATGCCAGGAGGAACAGGTAAAGAAATTATGATGTTAAGAGATATGGGAGCAAGTCAATCTTTGATGATTAGAGATGAGGAGATATGTAATTCAGAAGGATTATTGCCACAAAGGGTGGTAATATGTGGAATTCATGGTGTGAAGAGTATGGTTTCATATGTAAACTGAGGTTGGAGACTCCAGTGAAAAGTAGTGAAGTGGTGATAGGAGTAATAGAGAAATTCTGAGTTCCAGAAATATGGTTCATTCTCGGTAATGATATAGCTGGATCATGGGTGGGAGTGGTGCCTATGGTGGTTAAAAGCCAGTGGAAAATCAGGCAACTTAGGTGTAATGGGAAGTATATCCTGAGATTGTTCCTGAACTGTGTGGTAACAAGGTCACAAAGCCACAGTTGGAAACAAGAGGAGAAATCATAGAATAAAGATGAGGAAGTTGAAGTTCAATTATCAAAAACTATGTTTGATCAAATGCTTGAGAAAAAAAAACAAGAACAGGTGGAGGACAAAGTGGATATTTTTAGTTCAGAGAAATTTGCTGAATTACAACTGAAAGATGAAAAACTAAAGCAGTAGGATCAAAATTCATTCGCAGAAGAAGAATCTGAGTGTATCCCAGATATTGCTATGTTAAAAATAACATCTTGATAAGGAAATTGAGACCGACATATTTTCAAACTGAGGAGAAACTGGCAGAAGTGCATCAAGTTGCAATACCGGTGGGTAACAGAAAGGAAGTGTTATGGGTAGCACATGAGATACCAGTAGGAGGAATTTTGAGAAGAAGGAAAACTCAGACCAAAACATAAAAATATTTTTATTGGCCTGGACTGTATAAGGATGTGGTTTTACTGGACATGTCATATATGTCAGGTAATTGGAAAACCTCAGGCAGTGATGACACCAGCACCATTAATACCCATTCCTGCATTTGAAGACCCTTTTATAAGAGTCTTAATTGATTGCTTAGGACCCTTACCTAAAGCAAAGAGTGGGAATCAGTATTTGTTGACCATTTGTTCCCCCATGGTAGGCTACTGCAAAAAATACGGAGGTATGGCATTGAGGGTGAGTTGGAGGTTTGGATTAGGAATTGGCTGGCTGGAAGAAGACAGAGGTTGATGGTAAAGGTTCATCTTGGAGTGCAGTTACTAGCGGTGTTCCGCAACGATCTGTTTTGGGACATTGCTGTTTGTCATTTTTATAAATGACCTGGAGGAGAGGCTAGAAGGTTGGGTGAGCAAGTTTGCGGATGATACGAAAGTCAGTGGAGTTGTTAACAGTGAGGAAGGATGTGTCAGGTTACAGCGGGATATAGATAAGCTGCAGAGCTGGGCAGAAAGGTGGCAAATGGAGTTCAATGTGGGTAAGTGTGAGGTGATTCACTTTGGTATGAGTAACAAGAAGATGGGGTACTGGGCTAATGGTCGGATACTTGGTAGCGTGGATGAGCAGAGGGATCTTGGTGTCCATGTACACAGATCTCTGAAAGTTGCCACCCAGGTAAATAGTGCAGTGAAGAAGGCATATGGCGTACTGGCTTTTATTGGTAGAGGAATTGAGTTCCGGAGTCCTGAGGTCATGTTGCAGTTGTATAAGACTCTGGTGCAGCCGCATCTGGAGTGTTGTGTGCAGTTTTGGTCGCCATACTATAGGAAGGATGTGGAGGCACTGGAACGGGTGCAGAGGAGGTTTACCAGGATGTTGCCTGGCATGGTAGGAAGATCGTATGAGGAAAGGCTGAGGCATTTGGGGCTGTTTTCATTGGAGAAAAGAAGGTTTAGGGGTGACTTGATAGAGGTGTACAAGATGATTAGGGGTTTAGATAGGGTTGACCATGAGAACGTTTTTCCACATATGGAGTCAGCTATTATGAGGGGGCATAGCTTTAAATTAAGGGGTGGTAGGTATAGGACAGATGTTAGGGGTAGATTCTTTACTCAGCAAGTCGTGAGTTCATGGAATGCCCTGCCAGTAGCAGTGGTGGACTCTCCCTCTTTATGGGCATTTAAATGGGCATTGGATAGGCATATGGAGGATAGTGGGCTAGTGTAGGTTAGGTGGGCTTGGATCGGCGCAACATCGAGGGCCAGAGGGCCTGTACTGCGCTGTACCTTTCTATGTTCTATGTTCTATAATGGATATATCTACTAGATTACCAGAGGCCATTCCATTTTGCAGTATCACAGCTAAAAGGATTGTAGAAGAGTTACTCAGATATTTTTTGGATATGGACTATCCACAGAGATATAGTCAAAGGGTGTTATTTTACATCAAAATTATTCAAGGAACTTATGGATAGCTTAAGAATAAAACAATTCAAATCCACTGATACCATGGAATCAAACTTTTAAAACCATGTTGAGGGCTTATGGTCAAGACTATCCAGAGGATTAGGATAAGGGAGTTCCATTTTACTTCCTGCAATTAGCAATGCATCTAATGCATCAATTAATTTCAGTCCATTTGAAATAAAGCATGAGGCAAGAGGACCACTGAAATAATTTAGGGGACGTTCATGAGTCAGAGTTTAGAGACCACACATTTGGACTATGTGTTAAATTTACATAACGAGTTTGATGTAGCTAACTCAGGAGTGATATGAGACACAATTTGACAATGTTGCTTGAGATGAAATTAGGGCAGATCCGGTTAGAAGTGCTTTTTTTACACAGAATCTTCAGGGAAGAGAGAGGTAGCGAGGCAGAAAAACATACAGAGGGATGGAACTCAGAGCACACATATGAAGATGCAGTCATCCATGTTGGAGTTAAAAATTACACAGCACCAGGTTATAGTCCAACAGGCTTTTTTGGAAGCACTAGCTTTCAGAGCATTGCTCCTTCATCTGGTCTTTGTCAACCACCTGATGGAGTAGCATTCCGAAAGCTAGTGCTTCCAAATAAACCTGTCGGACTATAACCTGGTGTTCTGTGATTTTTAACTTTGTTCACCAGTCCAACACTGGCATCTCTAATCATGACTATCCATGATGAAGTGACGAAAGTGGAGGATGCCTAAAAGGCCAATGTTGGAAGTATGCGTAAGAGAATTGTAGGGACGAAAGAAGTTACAATAGGGGTGAGGGGTAGTCAGTAGAAGGAAGTTGAATGCAATGCCTGAGGTTTGTTTTCTACATTCAAAGCATTTCCTGGAAACCAAGGCATTTTCAACAAAAACAACGTTCGGAAGAAAAGTCATACTGCACTCGAAACGTTAATTCTATTTCTCCCTCCACAGTAGCCAGACCTGCGGAGATTCTCCACACTTGATGAAACAAAACAAAGCATGACCATTTCTCCTTTAAGAATACGCTCAGCCAGTCGGAGCCAAGCACGGAATGAGAGATTGTGTGAAAGCGATATGTAACTTTGCATGGAATAGCCTCGGACATGTCAACATGAACTTGAAGGTCAGCTGTTGTCAGTGCCCAGTGCCAGGTCACTCAGCCAATTTGAATGGGGCGGAGCCCCATATATTTTGGAACCCCGGTTGAATAGAATGGTGTCTGGTCCAATCAGGAGTCCCCCCTATTGTGATGTGGAGGAAGGGGGTGTGGCTCAGGGTCAGTATCCAGGAATTGGTTACAATTGTGAAAGAACATTGGGAGATGCCGCAGCGATTTGGTGTAGCGTGACTATATGGAGCTCCTATCATTTATCAACTCTCTAAATCCGGTCTGTGATTAGTCTCGCCTCCAAAATTCAGCAATTCCGCGCACTGACCAAAATAAAACAGTTTTTTTAAAAAATGGGGTAATTGAAATCTCCCTATTGTCTCATTTTTAGGGATGCTAAAAGAAATAGGTTTGTCAAAATTCAACTGTTTTGTATTTTCTTTTGCCAATGCAAGAGAATAACGTTTATATTTTTATAGTTTCGTTCATCTGCTCCATTGGGGTTAAAAAAAAGAGATTGGAACCTTTGCCGTATGTGATCTTTAGAATAGAGCAATGTGATCTGAGATTTCAGTGCACGCCACGTGTTTGTACAAGGAAAAGACTTGGGTCCTTAGTGCTGGCAGCAAATCGACTCTCCTAAAAGTCTGCTGTTGAGCTGAAAGTCAAAGCAAGGTGTCACCAAACAGTAAGAGGCTTCCTGATAAATGTGCTTGTGGAACTATGTCTGCTGTTGCTTATATCGAACACTTGGCCGCCGAATGCTTGGTCTCCATCTCCAATCGCCCGATTGTGCATCAGTCACCCGGGCAGCAGTTGACCGAAGAGGGTGACGGGGACCCCAGGGAGAGCCGCAAGGATGCAGGGTCCCTCACCACCATGGCCAGGATCCTGGCCGGCCTCAGCAAGCGCCAGCCGCTCTCGCAAATCGGATGCAGTCACACGGAGGGCTGCGCTCACTCCGAGGGAGCCGCCTGCAGCGCGCTCGGCAGCGGCGGCGGCGGAGCACAGCCCTGGGAGCCCCACCCTGCCAATGGAGCTGCGCCGGAGTGTGGGCTGTTACAGTGCAGTGTCACGAGTGAGGTGAAGTCCTTTTCGGGCAAAAGACACGAGTGCCCCTTTACCGGATGTGGCAAAGTGTATAGGAAGTCCTCGCACCTGAAGGCACACTTCAGAACGCATACGGGTAAGTGTTGCAGCTCTCTCATTTAAAATTATTTTATAATTTACTTCGTCCATTTAAAAAGAAGTCATTAACAATACCGCGCAAAGCGGGTGATTCAGCCCATCGTGTTAATGCTGCTTCTTCGGAACTATGAGTCTAATCCTCAATCTCCCCGCATCCCAAAACTCCAGTTTGGAGTTTGGAAAGATACGACTGAATTTGCTTCCACATCCCGCCCGACCCCAACACACAGAGGCAGCGCATTCTTTCTAGCAGTTCTTTTGCGAAATACTTCAATATTTTCTGATCAGCCTTTTCAGAATTGTTATTACACACCTCCGGAACAGGTTCCTGGCTCGGGGACAGGGACACGGCCACTGCACCATAAATGCCGTAACCCTGCACTTCCCAAATTCCGAATCCTTTGCCAGTATGGAAAGTTCCTGCTCATATCTACGCTACCACATGCGATGTTATTACAGATAATACAGGCATTGCAACAGTTAAGTTTAAAACTGAACTCGCAGATGGTATTTGAAGTGGATGGAGACATGAGGTTTTTCTTTCTTAGTATTGGTGGTGTCTGGGTGTAACCTGTCGATTGAGGATGTGGGCGGTGGCTTTTCCTCATTCAGCCTATCAGTTGCTAGTGTGGGGCAACAGCTACATGGAATTGTTCTGTCCCTGTCCACAGTTCAGATATTGCGAAGCTAATGCAGGAGATCTTGTTCCATACATAAAATACACCCCAAAATAGGCTTGGTCTGTTATCCTGAGGTCGCATGGACAACACCCGACTGGGTGAACTCCTGGAGGAGGACTTCACCTGGAGCTTCTGGCTGAGAGGGAAGAATAAAGAACAATACAGCACAGGAAAAGGCCCTTCAGCCCTCCCTGCCTGTGCCGCCACAGTTTGGAGGGCCGAAGGGCCTGTTCCTGTGCTATATTGCTCTTTATCCTTCCCTCTGAGCCACAAGCTCGTGGTTGAAGCCCCCCCCTCCAGGAGTTTACTACCGCAGAAGGTCTTTGCTTAATGTGATCAAGCAAGTACCAATCCAACCTGAAACTCCTTTCAACACATTCTGATGTCAGGCATAACAGCGGGATAGATTCCTGGTCAGTGATGAGACGGAAAGATCACATAATTGTCTGCAGCTTCAGATAACAGGTGTGAAAAATGGATGTTACCGCAGCAACTCAGACTCCTGGTTGGGTGTGGGGATAGAGAGGGGGAGGGCGGTTAGCCGTGTTGGATCAGATGGGGCAGAATTTGGGACTTGCCTCTGCCCTACTTGTGATGAAGGTTGTGGCACTCTGGGTCACACCTACCTTTGTTCAGAGAGTGTCATCCTCCAGTTCTCTTAGGCAGCGTGGAAACAGACCCTTCGGTCCAACTCGTCCATGACGACCAAATATCTTAACTTAATCTAGTCCCATTTATCAGCACTTGGCCCAGATCCCTCTAAACCCTTGCTATTCGTTTACCCATCCAGATGCCTTTTAATTGCTGTAATTATACCCGCCTCTGCTGATTCCGTAGACACACCATCCTCTGTGTGAAGAAGTTGCCTCGTAGGTCCTTTTTTAAATCTTTCCCCTCTCACCCTGAACCTTTGCCCTCTAGTTCTGAACTCTCCACCCCCGCTCCCAGGGAAAATACCTTGTCTGTTCAACCAGAGAAGTACAAGAGATACAGGGATGTGTAGCAAAGAAGAAATAATTTAAAGACATAAGTATTGAGTGGCCTCATGTTGCTGGCTAACTTAAAATGAACATTATAATCAGAGAGAGGGAGCAAAACAGAAATGGGCAAACCATTTCACTGCTTAACATGGACTACAAGATTCTATTCAAGGTCAAGTCTTCTTTGGAGGTGGTGATCCACTTTGGCCAGACCTGCATTGTACCCTACAGGAAGATCACAGCCTGGCGTTGTTATGTACAGGACAAAGGATGGAGTTGAGAGTTTGGACCAAAAGGCGGCCTTTGATAGACTCGTGCTCAGCTACAGGATTGACTGAGCTCTCCAGAATGGGGTCAGGATCCAAATATATAAATGTCAGCAGCACACTTTTAATGAATGGGTGGAAATACCTTACTTCCAATTTGATTGGAATCTAAGGTTTGCCCTCTCCCTTCCATCTTATTTGTGTGTTTGTATTAAGCATTTTGCTAAGTCCATCAGAAAGGAAGATAACCATAAGAGAGGTGACAATCCCAGACAGTGGAATCACCCCAATCAAAGCCTCCCTGTAGAGTATATTGATGTCCTGTCTTCTACTCCAATCTGCTATCAGACCTTGAGAACCATTTTGAGCATCTGCAGGTGGATGCCAAGCTCAAACAAGTGAAGAAATGTATGAAAACATTAACATCTCACCTAACCACCTCTTCAAAGACCTCTTGTAATCCAATATGCAGATTAAGCATTGGACTACTTGTCACCTCAACTACCTCAACACTGAAGTGGAAGGAAGTCATCCTCAGTCCTGAGGGACTGGCTAAGAAGAAAACGTTCTTTAACTTGGAGGTTGAAAGGAATTCTAAGAGGCATACCTGTCCTATTCACCCCTTTTATAGTGTTGGTAGAGAGAATGAGCAGGGGAATTCCAGAGTTTATCATATGTAGTTAAACATTCTTCTAGGACTGGAAACATAGAAAAGTCTGAGGATTGTTGAGTTGGATAAGGTTGCAGAGGGATGGGGTTATTGTGACGGTAGCTTATAATTGGATTCACTTTCACATTGCATTTTATAACTACATTATATTCTGCGAATTAAGCTTTTTTGAGCCTTTACATTGTCTATTGTGTCTAATTTATTTCACTTATTGTCTGCCAGATACCCTCAGCATTATTTATAATATACCAAAGGACTTTGGAGTCTTTATTATCTACAAAAACTTTTCTCTACTCCCACACTTTTCCTGCTTAGAAATTGGAAAGGTCGGGCCAGTTGTCAAAGAACATGACCACTGTTGACTTTAGTTCACGAAGGCAGTTTGAAGTGGTTACAAATTTGACAACTTTGTCGCTCCTTTCCAATTTTGGGTGGTCTTAGGGAAGATGCACCCAGGTGTCAATGCGGATACAGCAATTTTTGAGGGAGGCTTTGCAGATGTTCTTGAAGGGTTTTCTCTGCCCTGTTGTGATGAAGCTCCAAGGTAGAAAGCTAGAGAACTAGCAGGTGTTCCAGAGAAATTATCAGAGGGTGCTGCCTATATCCTATCTCTCACTAGATCCTCATTCATTACTCTCTGCACTCATGGACTTGCATTGATTCCCCAACTGGAACCGCCTTACTTGTAGTTCTCAACCTAGTTTTCAAATCCCTCCACAGCCTTATTCCTCCCCTACCTCTACATCCTAACAAGAATATTGCATTAGTCCAATTTTCCTTTTTACACATTCTTACTTTTAGCTGCCCCATTATCGAAAACTGTGTCTGCACCCTCTCTCTCGCTGTGAGACTCACTTTAAATCCAAATTTTTTGAGCATTTGTTCACCTGTTCTAACATGTTAATATATGGCTTAATATGAAGTTGTGTATAATAATGTTCTTGTGAAGTACTTTTAGACATTTTGCTACATTAAAGATGCCATATAAATGCATGTTGTACGAAGTTCATCTGAGTATGAAATGAAGTAGCTTAACAATTGGAACAAAGTCTGTTGTTGATAATATCTGTCTTATTTAGATATGCTTGTGTCAAAACTATCCAGGACTCTAAGTAAGTTATGGGACTGTGTGGGACAAATTCTTCTATGAACTGGTGTAATTGAACCAGGGAAAGTATCCAGAGGACACCCAGAACCATTTCAATTTGCGAGAAAAAGAAATACTGTGCAATGATGGATCTCTTTTTAATAACATTCTCTTTGCACTTTACAGGGGAAAGACCCTTTCCTTGCACATGGCCTGATTGCAGCAAAAGGTTTTCCCGTTCCGATGAACTGACACGACATTACAGAACCCACACCGGGGAGAAAAGGTTCAAGTGCCCCATGTGTGAGAAATGCTTCATGAGGAGCGATCATTTGACCAAGCATGCTAGGCGGCATCCTGGCTTTCATTCCAGCATGCTTCAAAAGCAACGTAGAAGAATTGGGCCACTTCGATCAGCAGCCCCTGAAACAGCAAGATAAAAAGCCTAGCTTTGGGAGGAAGGAGATAGATTGCTTAAGTCATCGTATCATCAGTACACCAGTTTCCTTGCTGCTGCTGTTTGTATTCAGCACTTCACCGCTGTGGTATCAAAACTCTGCGACACTTTCTAGTCGTGGCTCTCTGCTTGCTCGTGATCTATGGTTGGCCAGCAAATTTTGTTCTGTCACAGCCCTCAACATCAACAGATTCTCAACATTTCCAGTAATCCTCGGTGCAATTTGAAACGTAGTCTCCCAAACTACGCAATAATGACTCCTGCACTATTAACCATTCAGCTGGTGTGAAGGTTTACCCCAACACTTTACTTTCCTCATCTGGACAGGGACTTGGTTCATTCTGAAATGTTTGGGATAGTATAGTAAATATAGTAAAAACAATGCAACATTACTTCCATTTGGTGCTATAGGCTCTACAAGATGTGACTTTGAATTTACACCAGCATCAGGCTAATGGCAAGACTTACAAACTGAATACTGCAGTGGTGCATGTGACCATCTAAATGCCTTGGCCTAATTATGACTGGTAGTGTATTTTACATGCTTACCCAAAATAGGAGATGGGGAAAAGGTGTACAAGAGAATGTTTTTCTCAGCTTTGGTGAGATAAAATGTTACTGTTTTACAGTACTATCTTTTTGAAGAACAAATACTGGAAAATCTACCTCATTAAACTAGAGCGAGCAAAAGTATACTTTTACATATAACAATGATTGATGGTGTAAAAATAAAAGTTGCCAGTTTTACCAGACCGTAGGGCTTCTGGATTAACTTAAGGGTCACCACACTTCAGGTGAGGGGAGAGATGTGTGAATATTTGTGTCACATTGTATCATTGTCTGGTTTAGTCCTTTTACTGCATGTAATGCAACTATATTTCCTTTAATCATCTGAGATCTTGAAATTTATATTTTGTGAAAGCTGACTAAAATAAAAACTGAAAAATTCAACTTGTTCTGATTTTCAAAACAGAGCACGCTTTAGTTTAGCTGTAATTAATATTCTAGGTTGAGCAAGAGAAAAATGAACAGGTTTAAGTGAAAAAAAAAAGTGAATGTTAAGGAAATGTTCAGTGGAGGCCTGCTTATTAATGCTTCTCAGACCCATTCACTAAAAGCTCACTGCTTCCATACTGGTTGACCAAGTCATACATCATAGATGCATTGATTGTATTCAAGGTAGTATTGTTTGATAGCAATTTTTTCTAGTTTTAAAAATAAGAATCCAACATCCAAACATTTCCTGTACTTACAAATAGTTGCAATATAATTGAGGGTGGCACAGTGGTTAGCACTGCTGCCTCACAGCTCCAGAGACCCAGGTTCAATTCCCACCTCAGGCAACTGTCTGTAATGGAGTTTGCACATTCTCCTAGTGTCTGCGTGGGTTTCCTCCAGGTGCTCCGGTTTCCTCCCACAGTCCAAAATGTGCAGGTCAGGTGAATTGGCTATGCTATATTGCTCATAGTGTTAGGTGAAGGGATAAATGTAGAGGAATGGGTCTGGGTGGGTTGCTTTTCAGAGGGTCGATGTGGACTTATTGGGCCGAAGGGCCTCTTTGCACACTGAGTAACCTAATCTAATATTGTCCTGCATAGTGTTCTGATTTGTGTACAAATATACGTGCAGTGACATTCGTAGAACCTGGAATGTGCTCTGCCATTCAATGAGGTCAGGCTGACCTAATATATCCTCAGCTGTACTCTCCTGCCCTTTCCCTTTTAAATCTAGATTCCCTTATTGATAAAAGCTTTGAATATACTTAAAGCCCAAGCCTTTATCGTCCTGTTGTAAGTAATTCCAGATTCACTATCCTTGTAAGGAGGAATTTATTCTCTTAATGTCTTAAATGGGCAATCCAAACAATGAATTTACACCTTTTGTTTCCCCCTTTTGGGAGTGTCTAGCATCAATCTCTCAATATCCATCCTAACAAGCCTGCTAAGAACCTTTTATGCTCTTCTAAACTTTAATGAATACAGACCCAATCGACTCCACCTCTCTTCGTTAAAAAATCCCTCCATGCCCAGAATCATCCCTTTGGACCTTCTCTGGACTACCTCCCTCATATAGTTTGAGCAAGACTACCCTATTGTTATACTCAATTCTCTTTGAAATAAATGCCAACATATTATTTGCTGTCCCTATTTCTGCTGAACATGGAAACAAGGATTCAGGCAAGATGATGTCCAAAATGCCACTGTGCTGCTTTTCCTATTTAAGTAACATTCAGCCCTTCTATTTTGCCAAAATGTACAACCACATATTTTGCTACACTACATTTATAGAGTCAGATGTACAGTATGGAAACAGACCCTACGGTCCAACCCGTCCACGCCAACCAGATATCCCAACCCGACCTAGTCCTACCTGCCAGCACCCAGCCCATATCCCTCCAAACCCTTCCTATTCATATACCCATCCATATGCTTTCATCTGCAAAAGTTTTTTCCCCACTCACTTTGAACTGTATGTCCATGTGTGTCATTCTCAATATTTGCTTTTCCACCTTGTTTTGAGAAAACAAACTGGGCAATAGTACATTCACTTTGCTCATCCAAATTATTCATATATATTGTAAAAGACTGCAGTTCAGCACTGATCAGCATAGCACTCCATGAGTTACAAGTTGCTGTTCTGAAAATGCTTCACTTATCCAAATTCTGTCTTCTACTAGTTAGCCAATCCTCTGTCCACATTATAATAAATGTAATATAAATTTTAGCTACAAGTGACAAATTGCTATTCTAATCTATTCTATATACTATCCCAACACCATGAGCTCTTATGAGATAGTACTGCATGTGATATCTCAAATGCCTTTTGGAAACCCAGTATATATCTACTGATTCCCCTTATTCTGCATGCTACTTCCTCAAAGAATTCAATAAATTTATTAAGCATGATTTCCCCTTCGTGAAACCATGCTGACTTTTCTTGATCAAGTGTTCCTAAATTCTCTGCTATTTCATGTTTTGTGGATTCTTAACATTTTCCCGATGGCAGATGTTAAGCTAATTGGCCTATACTTAGCCATTTTCTGTGTCCCTTCCTTTTGATTAATAAATGTAAGAACTAGAACTAGGAGGAAATTCAGCCTGTCAAACCTGCCTAGTATGATCATAGCTGAGCTCATCTCAACTCCACTCCCCTGCCTGCTCCCCATAAGTCTTCAACCTACTACAAATTAAAAATCTGTCTATTTGACAGGGCACTTCACAAATAGTGGAAAGCTGCAACGTCTGCTATTGAGGCTAATGCTGCGAAAATTTGACAACTGAAAAATGATTGTTAGAAAAGATTAGAGGTTACAAAACCACGAACAATAAATGGAATTTAAGATAAAGATGACCTTATAATGGTTACAGCAGGCATGGGGGGTTGATTGGCCTTCCCCCTATTTTTATGTCAGGCTAGAACAAGCTGCTGTAAAAATGAAATTGCAAAAGTAAGATTCTTATTGGTAGGAAGTCATCATGAGGTTATGAGCACTGACTACTGTTACACAGTAAACTGAACACAATTTCCAGCACACACAAACATTTAAATGTCAGAACAGGAAAGTTGAGCTATCCAAGTTGGTCTGCTCCTCCACAAGGTTCGTTACAGTCAGGGATAAAAATATTCTTCTCTAAGATCCTTCTTGACAAGGGTTACTTTTGATTTAGTGGCTTTTTTTTTTGGTTTTCAGCAGATTCATTTTCATTTTAATTGTCTTACTCAGTGATGCAGTTCTGCAATATTCCTGTCGACACACGAAGAAAAAAAAATGGCTTCATTGCAACTCAAAAGAATTAATCAATATCCTCAGTAATTACTAACCCTCCACTAACAGTCAAGACACAAGGAAAGTATTAATTTTCTAGACACCACACTATTTATTTTTGGCCAAGACAACATGCATGAGTTAATAACAATAACAGACAAACTTCTACATGCAAAATCCATCACCCTAATTACATCTGCAGATTGGAGGGCTCACAATTCTATTACACATATATAAAACTGAACCAGTCACTTATCCTTTCTCCAACATCTAAACCTCAGACCTAAACTTAACAATTGATAAACGCTACATTATACTATCACTTTGTTTTCCTCCAAGTGGTACCTCCTGAACCTATGCTGTCTTAAGCTAGCTATTCTACATTCATAATTGCAGTTTTTTAAAAAACAGTTTTTCCTGATTATTTGTTGACAAGGTTAAAACTGTTCTCACCTCCTCTTGCTCCCCTGCATTTTGTAAACCCAAACCTTGTGCAGTTAACCCTTTTCCCAATCTCTCCGAGCATCCCATCTTGCACACTTCATCTCCCATCAATCCCTTGGGGTCTCCTTTTGTAAACTCATTCTTCCTTCCCCATACCCCACCCCTGCAAATCCTTTATAACCTCCCTCAACCCCTGAAGTTGCCTCATTTTCAAACCATCAATCTTTTTGTGTGATGTGGGGGGATTAACAATTTGCTAATTTTATTTTTCATTGGCTTCAGTAAAGTTATTATTTTGGTTTTGTTAATATGTTAACTGTTCTTGGATCGGTAACTTTGTGTCTTCTGGTATCAAAATATTTACCAACACATTTAATCTCATTTGGAATGGACCTCAAGTGATTATTGCATAGTTCTTATGTCACCATGCTGCCTTCTGGTAGAGGCAATAACTGCAGTGCTGGATAAGTACAGCCAGGTCAGGCAACATCGAGGAGCAGGAGAGTCGACATTACAAGAATAACCTCTTCATCAGGATGAAAAGCTTATCCTCAACATTGACTATCCTGCTCCTCGGATGCTGTCTGACCGGCTGGGCTTTTCCAGCACCACACTTTTTGACTCTGATCTCCAACATCTGCCGTCCTTACTTTCTCCTTGCCTTCTAGTAGGGTTCAGCTTTGCCTTATTGTTCAGTCTACATTCAGCTGCAGCTCTTTACAAGATGCAGGTTGCCTTTGAAAGTGCAGTTCTTGAGAAGTGAGAAGAACATCACATGGCCCTGACTGCGTCCCAAAGTCAGACGACTCTATTGCAGGATAACATGCAATGCAAATTTGGAAATTGCAATCTAATTTATAGAAACAGGCCCTAAAAATAAAATAAACTTCATGCCTGCTTGGGAACTTTTAGGTTGCTGTACATTAGAAGGAATATTGCTTCTCAGGAAGATATCCACAAAACAGGCCACAATAACTTGTGATTTGCCCATTCCACAGTAGGTTAATTTTTCATCTGGTGTGATAAATTGTTAACTGATCTCGCTGGCACTGAAAATTAACTTTTACAAGCATGGTATTTCATCCCTTCAGATTTGAATTTCTGTTGGATACATTTTTAAAAAAACACAATTTTCTTTTAATTTTTCCATTTCTCAATTCCATCTTTCACCATTTCACTTTCTGTACCATTTTGACTTACACTTCCTGGTTCAGCCTGTGTGCCAAAGTACCAACTTTTCAATCTAATTAGTAGACGAGTCATGCCATTGCCTGCCATATTCATGAGACACAAATGCCCTGTAGAACACAAGGAGTCAATTCATCCTTCGAATCACTGCATATTTCATTCTACAAAAGCGCAGGAAGTTTAATGAATGACAACATTGGGCGGCACAGTGGCTCAATGGCTAGCACTGCTGCCTCAGTGCCAGGGACCTGGATTTAATTCCCACTTCGGGCAACTTTGTGTGTGGAGTTTGCACATTCTCCCCGTGTCTGCATGGGTTTCCTCTGGGTGATCCGGTTTCCTCCCACAATCCAAAGATGTGCAGGTTGGGTGAATTGGCCATGCTAAATTGCCTGTAGTGTTAGGTGCAGGGGTAAATGTAGGGAAATGGGTCTGGGAGGGTTGCTCTTCAGAGGGTTGGTGTGGACTTGTTGGGCCGAAGGGCCTGTTTCCACACTGTAGTGAATCTAATCTAATCTAATCTAAAAGTGCCATAAGTTAGCTGCTGACTATAAAATCCAAGCCAATGTTTTTTTTGTAAAACAACTTCCACATTTTGACTTTAAACCTCATGATACAAATGCAATTAACAGAGAAATAGCTTGGCAATACTCAAAAAAAAGGAGGCTTTTAAAAGGTTGTTTATTTCAGTTCAAAAAGAAACAGCAATAAACTTATGCCTTCTTAATACAAAGCATCTCAAAAGGTGACATTTTTAAAAAATCTTTTTTTTAAAAAGAGCAACATTAATGATTATTAGACAACAGGTGCAAACACAAAAACAAAGGCAAAGTTCTCAAACAATGAAATCAAAACACCAAGAATTATGCAACAGAAGTTTTATGAAAACACAAGGAAAATCAATTTCTCAGAGATTTCATTAAAAATCAATGCAATGGGAATGTAATAAATTAAACTGGTTCAATTGTACTGAACAGATCCAAAAATTCCAAATATCTGCCTTTAAAAAGAATTTGATATAAAAATGGTGGTGAATATGTCCTTCTCCAAGTGTTAATAGGTTGAACAGTGGCTATGGAAAAACAAAGCTTTGGTCACCTCTGATGACTAAGCGGAATTTCTTTTAAAAAGACATCCTCCCAAGTGTTACTGTGGAGACAGCAAGCTTTTCAGTTCATTTTTAAACCATGTTTTAATATTTAAAAACTTGCCACACAACTGGTGCAATATGTACATTATCTTACAAAAATAAAGCAGCACATTTTAAATAGGCAATCCTTCAACCTAACACTACCCCCTATAGGCCCAAATATGAACAGCACAAATAGAATAAAATTATTTTACCACAGGCTACAATAACAATCAGAACCAAACTGTTGGGGCAAGTGGTGATGCTCAGCTTGGCTAATATTGCACTATCCTAGTCTTTAAGCTAGGTGACCTTTACAGAGAACTGGCCAACAAGCAACTCTCCCACATGAAGTTACATCTGTGCAAAGAACACTTAGTGATTCATTCAAATTTTGTGCCACATGCACTACTTTACAAGATGCAACTGCAGTGTACAAAAGGAATAAATGACTCAATGACACATTATCCTGCAATTATGACAGACTGAGTAGACATCTCTCTCACTTGAAGACCAAATTACGTTCTATATGTGGATTCAAGAATAGCTGATTTCTCCAGCTCAATTCTGATTTTGGGAAGAGAGCACTTTTTTTTCCTCTTGGAGGGTGCAAAGTCTGGCTGTAATCTATCTTATTTTTAAAAAACGCATTTCTGCATTACACAATGTTCCTAATTATTTACACAAGCCAGCTCAGTTGTACAAAGGCCCACCTTAATTGTGCTTAACAATCCAATAATTTGTTTTTCCATTCAACTGCTTGAATAGTACATAACAGCTTTAAAAAAAAGTTTATAAATATGAAACAGGCATCTTTGCTGTCCTAAAGGACAGGTTGGGAGGTGGGAAGTGGAGTTGGGAAAGCAATAGTTGCACTAATTTCACAATAGCCTCTCACGACATAACGTGTTACAGAAATAGAACACCCTGCATCATTATATTGGCAAGAGTTTTTTTAAAATAGGGGGGCATTTTGCCAATAAACAACAAGCTACTTTTTCAGTTATACAAACTTTTGACTCCCATTATTTTACAGCTCTGTACATTAGGTTAGCTATCAAAACACGCTACCATCCAAATGGTGGGGGTGTGCAATTATGGAGCAAATGTGATATCCGGCAAAAAAAATAAGTTTACCTTTGCTGTTATCGCTCAAGAACGAATTACAGATAGTTAGCATGTCTCTGCTCATATAATAGGCACCTGAAAGCCAAACACAAAAACGCAGAACACCTGCGCACCTAACTCTAGGGTCATAATGGATTACAAAATTCTGATAACTCTAATGTAATCATCCATTTCAGAAACAGAAGGCAAGACGACACTGCCAGGCACTTAGATTTCTTTTAATTGCAACCTCTAATCCTCCATAAACACAGGTAGTTTTTGTTTTAAAGAGACTGAACTTCAAGAAGAAGCAAAAAAAAGGGCAAGGGAAATGATCCTAAGATCCCAAGAGTTTTTTTTATATGTAAACATAACGACCATTGCCTGAGATAGAACTACTTAGTTCTCAGTTATGGACTTGTACTCTTCGTCGTCTCCTGAGAAAAGCTTTGAGATTCCACTTGCCTGGCGGCAGCATGTGTGGTCCATTGTAAACGCACAGTACTGTCATATTGTCAGAATAAGTCAGATTCTGCAAAAGCTGTGAAAAAAAACCCAGCAACAAGTAAATATGGTTAGTCTTGCAAAGACTCAGAGTAGATTCATAGAACACTTGCAGCACAGAAGGCCATTTGACTCAGTGTGTTCATATTAGCTCTCTGCAAGAACAACTCACCTACTCTCACCACCCAACCTTTATCCCATATCCCTGCAAGTTTCCATTTTTCACGTAATGATCTACTTTGCCTTTAAAAGGGCATGAGTGAGTCTGCCTCAACCAAACTTTCAGGCCGTGCATTCTTGATCCTAAACAAGTGTTGCATAAAACGTTTCTCTTAGCATCACCATTTTATCAATTACCTTAAAACTACACCCTCTAGCTCACAATCCTTCCACCAATTCCATAAGGCCTTTTCAGGGAAAGAAGCATTCAAGGTTCATTAAAAAATAAAATTTAAGTTAAGTGAGGGAAGCCTTATAATATGAGCTCAAGAGCAAAGCAGTGTCCATAAAGGTAAGTCCTCCAATCAAATGGGCAGAGCAGGGGATGAGGAGAAAGAGGGTTCCATTCCTTCAAGTTGCAAGATAGACTGTTGCTCATGTTTTTACAGAATCATAAATTGTAACATTTAGCTACTTGTCACCCAGTTATTGAGCTTTAGCCATTTATGGTGCTGTCTGTGGTATAGACATGTACTCTGATGCTAGCTAGATGTCATTCTGAGGAGGGCATTCACAAGCGTAGCCATGTACCTTGGGTGTGATAAAGAAATACTGAGAGGTGTTCTCTTTGCAAGCTGTCCGTACCACCATTTCAAAAACCCTCCTCTCATTGGTTGGGTCCATACCCTGCCATGACAAAAGGTAAATGAGTCACACATCTCTGCCACACGTTGTTCATAGAAACGCCAACATGCTTTTTTACATTGAAATTTTTACTTTATAGAAGCAGTTAGGTGAAATTAAGCAATGGAAGTTGGTAAAAGACAATTCTTATGGATTGTTTTTGCTTTTGTTTGCCACTTGAACTATGCAGCATTATTGATCAATATATTTCCTGAACACTGATGATAAAATTACCTGATTGATTTCATCTACTACTCGAAAGGGGCATCTATTTAATTCCTGTAGAGCCATTAAATACAACATTGTAGAAACACTTCGCTCTCCGCCACTCTGGTGATGTGGGGTGAGTTCATGGAGCTGAGTACTGCTGCGAAACTTCACTCTGATTCGGATGCCATACTTATCATATTCTTCCTGTAGGAAACAAGAATGAACAGGACTGAGGTGTTTCATTAGCTGTATACTTATATTTTGCATAACTGCACTGATTATCTTAAAATTAATCTTTTCTGACACCAAACCTGCAGTACTTGACCCACGGTTTAAAAGCTCTCACCTACATTGTAGGAAAATGTCTCAAAAGTTTTCATGGGAGCACTCCAAAACTATGTTGCTACGATAAATATTAGACAAGTGACTGAAAAGTAGCAGCTCTCACACACCGTTTGAAATTGACACACACCGTTTGAAATTGACTTTGGTTTTCTTGCTGCTGAACCAAATGAACTGAATTAATTTGAATTAGGTCTATTGTCACATTTCCTCACGAGTAGTGTTAAAAGTTACACCCCTTCTTACTAAAAGATGGAAAAACAAAAACATATAACAGTTGAACACAACAAGTGCCAGGCCATGTTAGGCTTGCACTCCTCATGGGCTCGAACCTGCCTCCGTCCCAGGCTGCCCGCTCCCATTCTCATTGCCGGCCACCAGGGGCTGCCTGCTCCCATTCTCATTGCCGGCCACCAGGGGCTGCCTGCTCCCATTCTCATTGCCGGCCACCACGGGCTGCCTGCTCCCATTCTCGCCGCCAGCCACCATGGACTGCCCGCTCCTATTCTCATTGCCAGCCACCACAGGCTGCCTGCTCCCATTCTCACCGCCGGCTACCAAAGACTGCTTGCTCCCATGATGCTGCCGACTGCCAGAACCCTGCCCGAGCACAAAAGCCAAAACCCTTAGCAGCTACCACCACTGTTACTGCCTCCATGACCGAGCTCCCTCCAGAAGGTAAGTAGAGAAAAGAATAATTGAAAAACTAAAAAAGGAAAAAGCAAGAAACAAAATAAAGAAAAGTGGTCAGAGCGGAAGAGCTCAGGATCCCTCCTCTGCCACTATCCTGAACCACAATGAAGGCCACACCTCAATTTTCATTGATAAATTGGAAGGAATATGGCCATTTGCAACCAGTAACTGGAGAAATAAGTTTGCAGAACCCACAAAAATGACATAATGTAAATGAAAACAAAGGAAAGCTATATTCAATGTGCGCTGATACAATAAAAAGCCTGTTCTTCACTCAGGTAGGATACAGCAAGGCACAGTGCAAAAAATACAATAGTTGCAATCACCATCAGTAGCTACAATGAAAGGCGTCTAGATCAAATGACAGAATAAATAGCCAGTGTTTCCATTGCAGCGGTAATCAATATTAAAAGGTACACAAACAACATTTAAACAAAAAGCAAGAGATGATTCAGAGTTTACTTCTACTCAATCAAGGGGAAAGCCTAATTTTACATGACTCATGTATACTTATTATTGGAATACGTCACATGTTTGCACTTAAATGGCTTGTGGATTTGTAATTAATGCTTGCTCATTCCCAGGATACTTTACAGATTAATATGCATGCGCACAATTTCATAGATGGCGTTGCTCAGGATGACTCATTCATGCTTCTTCACTTATTTTTGTGCGTGCATTGTGAAACAAGATATCTAAGACGTTACTGAAGGAGGACAGTAGGACAGGACAATAAATAAATTGAATTGGGAAACTGACCCTTCTAGATTTCAAGGAAACAAAGACTGAAACAGAGCTAGAAAAACAAGACTTCAAGGCAGACTGAAATTAGTTGAAATCATTAAAAAGAGACACAGCTATCAGCGCTCTGATGATTATTGAGTGTTACAGTGCAGGGAGGCTGAAAATGATGGAATCGGAATCCAGAAGCTACGGCTAGTCAAAAATACTGTCTCTCCTGCTTGACTTGTTATTTGAAGATAAAACTGGTGATGTATGCTATCCAGGCTGTTGTAAACACAATTGAGGTAGTTCTGCAGGCATGTCCCTTTTGTTGATGGGCGTATCCAAATTGGTTGGACACAGTTGTCAGCTGGAGATCGGGGAAAATCCTAGAAGGAAACTCTGAAATTCTTTGAGAAGTAGCTAGACACCGGAAGGACTTTGTAACTGAGACTGATAACATATTTGATGGGTGGACCACTGATTAAATTCATAAGATCTTTCTTAACTGTATCTGCTATTTAACATTTAAATTATAGTTTATAATTGATTAACATTTGCCTGTTAATTCATGTTGATTCTAGTTTTAGAATAAAGATAGTGACTTTAGTATCATTCGTTTACTTTGACTCTTGCATAGCAAAATGTCTTCTGTTTTAAACTATGGAATTCTCTGGTTTTATTCTTTCAGTAACTAGGATTTTGGATTTTGTCTTTTTTAGAAAAAGAGGTATACTGGTCAGGACCGAGATCATAAAACAATTGTCAAGAACATAATAGATCAGCAAGAACATTAGATTAGGGAGGTGATGGCAGACCAATACTTGTCAATGGCCAGATAACTCAAAGACCAAGGTAAAATTCTTGTAACCACAGCAGATGGTGAATGCAATAGAATCTGGAATTAAATGTCTAATGATGACAAAGAATCCAAATACTATCGAAAATATGATCTGGATCACTAAAGATATGCTGCTTTTCTTACCTGGCGTGGCTTACTTGTGACTCCATACCCACAGATATAACCCTTAACAGCTGTCTAAAATGGACCAGAAATCTATAACTACTATAACATCTCAAAAGATGGACCACTTGGCATCAATCTAGCTACCAGAAACAAATGACAAACTCAGTCCTGTCAACATTGCCAAGTGTTTCTTACCAAAATATGGGGGCTAGTGCAAAAATTGGAAGGGTTGTGTCACACTAACTAAACATCAGCCACCGTCATACTCATGGGATCATACTTTAGAAACAGACTGGAGTTTCCAAGGAGTGACAATCTCACAAGATTGTCACATTTCTTTTAAACAAAAAAAAAAGGGTGATTGGCATTTCTGAGTGGAGATTCTGATAGGTTACCTTCAAAACCATGAAGTCCTACTTCCATTCTAACAGTTCTTTCACAGAACAGAACTCCCATTAAAGAAACCCTACACATATGTATGTAGAGACACAAACAGACAAATGCATTACAGATGGAGGTGAAAAAGTTGGGAAAGCAGTGCAATCACCCCAATACAAATATTGACTAACTCCACCAAACTCAGTTGCAGCAGTGCATACCATCCACAAGACACTGCAGAAATGCTCCAAAGCTCCTTGGACAGCACCTTTCAAAGGATTTGCTGAGATGATCCTTTTGCTTGCCAGGATTTTCTGTTCATCAATCTCTTTTCTTGGGTTCTTTTCCATTCTTGGGAGACACGGCCAATTGGTGCACTAACTGTAAACTAAAGGTAATTCCCAGATGCTGACATTTGAGCATTCATCTATGGAAATGCCAGTGAATATGAAGGAACAATCATTATTAGTTACTAGGTTTAAGGACCACAGGTTACAGCAACTGGTGAGGGAATACAAACTGATTTTCTTCAAGCTTTAGGTATTTTACTGGAAAGCCAGAATCAATGGGAATCAGGTGGAGACCTCATCACTGACTGGAGTCATACTCAGTCCTAATGAAAGGTCCTGACTGCAAAAGTTGACACCCCTGCTCCTCTGAAGCTGCTTGACCTGCTGTTATCATCATACTCAGTATAACAGGAAGGAGGTTGTGCTATGGGAGGTCAGTTAGCTCAGCTGCAGGACATTTCTGCTAGAGTTCCTCACGGTTGTGCCGTAGGTACAATCATTTTCAGTTGCTTCAAAGGCCTTCCCTCCATCATAAGGTTAGGAAATGGTAAATTGGCTGGTGGCTGCATGATGTTCAGCATCATTCACAACTCCTCTGACACTGAAGAAGCCCATGTAAACTGCAGCAAGACCTACTTGGTCTGAAAAGTGGCAAGTAACATTCGTGCCATGCTAGTGCCAAGCAATGACCATCTTCATAAGAGAATCTAAGAATTTAATAATCACTCCTTCATATTCGAATGGCATTACCATCGATTAATGCTCCACTATTAACATTCTGGGAATTACAATCAAACAAACTGAAATAAAATAGCTGTACAAATATTCTGGCTACAAGAGCAGTGATTAACATCTTCTGACTCCCCAAAACCTGCCTACCTTCTACAAAGGCACACTTGGGGGTGTGATCTATCACTCTACACTTTCCTGAATGACTGCAGCTCCAACAACACTCAAGAAGCTTGACTCCATGCAAGTCAAAGGAGCCCACTTAACAGCAGATTTACAAATATTCACTTACTCCACCACTTACTTCACTTACTCAGTTGCAGCAGTGCATACCATCCACAAGACACACTGCAGAAATTCACCAAAGGTCCTTGGACAGCACCTTTCAAACCAACAGCCACTACCATCTAGAAGGACAAGGCAACACATACACAAGAACACCACCATCTGCAGCTCCTCTTCTTCTTTTAAACACTGGGGTATGTTTTGTGGTAAGCATAAATTATACAAGAGAGACAGTTTGCACCTTAATAGGTTAGGGACCAGCATTCTGGCAGGCAGGTTTGCTAATGCAACACAGCTACGTTTAAACTAAGTAGCGGGGGGAAGGGACAGACTGGATATTTAAGAAGGAAATTGAAGGGAAAGTTAAAACAAGGGAAGTCAAGAAAGACAACTGTATCAATGAGGCAGAAAACTCAAAAAGGGAACATGTTGTAAGGTTGAGTGAAATAGGAGTTGATGGGAAGGGGGAGGGCAGTAACAAATTAAAAATACTATACATAAATGCACAAAGCATTAGAAATAAGATGGATGAGCTTGAGGCTCTTTTGGAAATTGGCAGATACAATATTGTGGGGATAACTGAGACGTGGCTTCAAGTGGACAGGGCCTGGGAAATGATTATTCAAGGCTACACGTGCTATCGTAAGGACAGACTGACGGGCAGAGGGGGTGGGGTGGCCATGTTGGTAAGGGATGATATTCAGTCCCTTGTGCGGGGAGACCTAGAATCAGGGGATGTAGAGTCAGTGTGGATATAGCTGAGAAATTCTAAGGGTAAAAAGACCCTCTTGGGAGTTATCTACAGGCCTCCAGTAGTCTGGATGTCGGATGTAAGTTGAATCAGGAGCTGATATTGGTCTGTCGCAAAGATGTTTCTACAGTTGTTATGGGGGATTTCAACATGCAGGTAGACTGGGAGGATCAGGATGGTATTGGACCTCAAGAAACAGGTTTTGTGGAGTGCCTCCGAGATGGAGTCTTCGAACAGCTGGTGCTGGAACCTACGAGGGAGAAGGCAATTCTGGATCTGGTATGGTGCAACGAACCAGAATTGATCAGGGACCTCGAAGTGAAAGAGCCATTGGGACGTAGTGACCACAATACAATAAGCTTCAATCTGCAATTTGAGAGGGAGAGGGTACAATCGGAAGTGACAATATTTCTGTGGAATAAAGGGAACTATGGAGCTATGAGGGAGGAGATGGCCAAAGTTCAATGGTGCAATACCTTAGCAGGGATGACAGTGGAGGTACAATGGCAGATATTTCTGTGTAAAATGCAGAAGATTCATTCAGTTCATTCCAAAAAGGAAGAAAGATCAGAGGAGAAGGCATGGGTGGCCGAGGCTGACGATGGAAGTTAAGGAACATATAAAGTTAAAAGAGAAAAAGTATAACATAGCAAAGATAAGCGTGAAAACGGAGGACTGGGAAGCTTTTAAAGAACAACAGAGGATTACCAAGTAGGAAATACGCAAAGAAAAAATGAAGTACGAAGGTAAACTGGCCAAAAATATAAAGGTGGATAGTAAAAGCGTTTTTAGGTATGTGAAAGGCAAAAAAATCGTTAGGACTAAAATTGGGCCCTTGAAGACAGAAACAGAGGAATATATTACAGGAAGCAAAGAAATGGCAGAAGAATTGAATTGGTACTTCAGATCTGTGTTCACTGGGGAAGACACAAGCAATCTCCCTGAGGGAACAGTGGCTGAAGGACCTGAACTGAAGGGAATTTATATTTGCCAGGAATTGGTGTTGGAGATACTGTTAGATCTGAAGGTTGATAAGTCCCCAGGGCCTGATGGTCTACATCCCAGGGTACTGAAGGAGGTGGCTCGAGAAATCGTGGATGCTTGGTGATTATTTTCCAGAGTTCGATAGATTCGGGATCAGTTCCTGCGGATTGGAGGGTGGCTAACGTTGTACCACTTTTTAAGAAAGATGGGAGAGAGAAAGCAGGAAATTATAGACCAGTTAGTCTGACCTCAGTGGTGGGAAAGATGCTGGAGTCTATTATAAAGGATGAAATTAAGACACATCTGGATAGTAGTAACAGGATAGGTCAGAGTAGGCATGGATTTATGAAGGGGAAATCATGCTTGACTAATCTTCTGGAATTTTTTGAGGATGTAACTCTGAAGATGGACGAGGGAGATCCAGTAGATGTAGTGTACCTGCACTTTCAGAAAGCTTTTGATAAAGTCCCACATAGGAGGTTAGTGAGCAAAATTAGGGCGCATGGTATTAACTTGGATTCAAAGTTGGTTGGCTGACAGGAAACAGAGCAGTGATAAACGGCTCCATTTCGGAATGACAGGCAGTGACCAGTGGGGTACCGCAGGGATCGGTACTGGGACTGCAGCTTTTTACAATATATGTTAATGATATAGAAGATGGTATTAGTAATAACATGAGCAAATTTGCTGATGATACTAAGCTGGGTGGCAGGGTGAAATGTGAGGAGGATGTTAGGAGATTACAGGGTGACCTGGACAGGTTAGGTGAGTGGTCAGATGCAGTTTAATGTGGATAAATGTATGGTTATCCATTTTGGTGGCAAGAACAGGAAGGCAGATTACTACCTAAATGGAATCAATTTAGGTAAAGGGGCAGTACAAAGAGATCTGGGTGTTCTTGTACATCAGTCAATGAAGGTAAGCATGTGAAGAAGGCTAATAGCATGCTGGCCTTCATAACAAGAGGGATTGAGTATAGAAGCAAAGAGGTTCTTCTGCAGCTGTACAAGACCCTGGCGAGACCACACCTGGAGTATTGTGTGCAGTTCTGGTCTCCAAATTTGAGGAAAGATATTCTGGCTATTGAGGGAATGCTAGGTTCACTAGGTCAATTCCTGGAATGTCGGGACTACCTTACACTGAAAGACTGGAGCGACTGGGCTTGTATACCCTTGAGTTTAGAAGACTGAGAGGGGATCTGATTGAGACATAAGATTATTAAAGGATTGGACACTCTGGAGGCAGGAAACATGTTTCCGCTGATTGGTGAGAGCAGAACTAGAGGACACAGCTTAAAAATATGGGGTAGACCATTTAGGACAGAGATGAGGAGAAACCTCTTCACCCAGAGTGTGGTGGCTGTGTGGAATGCTCTGCCCCAGGGGGCAATGGAGGCCCAGTCTCTGGATTCAATTGAGAAAGAGTTGGATAGAGGTCTCAAGGATAGTGGAACCAAGGTTATGGAGATAAGACAGGAACAGGATACTGATTCAGGATGATCAGCCATGATCATATTGAATGGTGGTGCAGCTCGAAGGGCAGAATGGCCTATTCCTGCACCTATTGTCTACTATCTCTCAAAGACACTCAGCATCTTGACTTGGAAATATATGTTTCTGTTCCTTCAGTGCCAGATTTTTTTTGTACCCTCAGTGTCGCTGGGTCAAAATCCTGTAACTCTCTCCTGAATAGCATTGTGAGAGTCGTAATACCAAATAGACTGCAGTGGTTCAAGACAAACATATTTTCAAGAGCTACTATGGATGAGCAACAAATGCTGGCCCAGCCAATGATGCCTTTATCCCATGAATAATTACAAAAATAACTGTGTACACAAAAATCTTTATCTTCCATAATAATCTATAGGGTGTTGGGATTGAAACAAATGATGAAGTTTATGCTTCTATCACGGGAAAATAGGGTTAAATAACAGGGCTAAATGACTATCACATGATGCATTTCAATGACTTGAAAAACAACAACAAGCTGATATGCTGAAATCATATTTAGTTTGTCAGTTTTGAATCATCTTATGGCAGTGAACAAATGACTGGGGCCAAACGCGATAAGTGATTTCTTCAGATATAAAAAGGTTTGATAAATGTCTCAGGTCACCCAAATGGCCAGGGAGTTCTATAATTATCATGTCAACAATGACCAACATCTTGCAAGAAGGTAACAACTTAATGATAACTTAGTTACGCTGAGAGTTGAACTGTTTGATAAGTGGTATTAGGGACATTATTGGGGGCATGTCAATGTCAAAATACAGATGCAGATCATCCTACCTCATTATCTGTGTGCAAATCAATTTCTCCTGCGCACTGCATTGAGCGGAAATATTCACTAAACTTCTCATTAATTTGTTCGACAAGCTGTTTCAAAGGATTTAGCCACTTTTCTTTCGCCTATGGGAAGTGATAAAGTAAATTCAAAGAAAGACATGAATGACTCACATTGATGTTAAGAACAAACATAAAAATGAAAGGTCTGAATAAAATGTTTCTTCAACTACCTGTGAGATGTTCAGTTTATACTCTTCCAGTTCATTATTTTTTCTATTCAGCTCTTCTGATAAATTTTCTATTTCTTGTTTTCTCCTCTTGTATTCATCTATAACCTAGAAGTTATTATATTGAATATATCAATTGAAATAAATAGCGAATCATGAAGTGGCAGATGGAGTTTAATTTAGGTAAATGCGAGGTGCTGCATTTTGGGAAAGCAATTCTTAGCAGGACTTCTACACTTAATGGTAAGATCCTAGGGAGTGTTGCTGAACAAAGAGACCTTGGAGTGCAGGTTCATAGCTCCTTAAAATGGAGTCGCAGGTAGACAGGATAGCGAAGGCAGCATTTGGTATGCTTTCCTTTATTGGTCAGAATATTGAGTACAGGAGTTGGGAGGTCATATTGCGGCTGTACAGAACATTGGTTAGGCTGCTGTTGGAATATTGCGTGCAATTCTGGTCTCCTTCCTATCGGAAAGATGTTGTAAAACTTGAAAGGGTTCAGAAAAGATTTAGGAGGATGTTGCCAGGGTTGGAGGATCTGAGCTTTAGGGAGAGACTGAACAGGCTGGGGTTGTTTTCCCTGGAGCATCAGAGGCTGACGGGGACCTTATAGAGATTTATAAAATGAGGGGCATGAATAGGATAAATAGACAAAGTATTTTCCCTGGGGTGGGGGAGTCCAGAACTAGGTTTAGGATAAGACGAGAAAGATATAAAAGAGACTTAAAGGGCAACTTTTTCCAGGCAGAGGGTGGTAGGTGTGTGGAATGAGCTGCCAGAGGAAGTGGAGGAGGCTGGTACAATTACAACATTTAAAAGGCATTTGGATGGGTATATGAATAGGAAGGGTTTGGAGGGATATGGGCCAGCTGGCAGGTGGGACTAGATTGGGTTGGGATATCTGGTCAGCATGGATGGGTCCGACCGAAGGGTCTGTTTCTGTGCTGTACATCTCTATAACTCAATATGTTACTATCATGGCAGTTTGAGGACAGTGTTCATCTTGGATTTGCAGACAACCTTAGCAAATGTTTCTAATTAAGTTACCACATAGCATAATTCTCAGCTCCTGTGAAAGGAAATTTATACAGCTAGCAATAATAGTTCCCTTTGGATATTCTGAATGTAATAATGATGCACTTATCTGAATTAAATATTTCTGACTGGACTCAAGTTTCTAAGTAAATGTTTTGACCAATACCTGAAACAGATAATTTTATTTATGTGATTGAAGTTTGTGGAACCTGGTGTACAAATTCATCCATAAACATGACCGCAAGCTTCCAGTTTTCTGTTCATCACATCAGTGTACCCATGCCAAACTTTTTTATCACAGGCCTGCTGCAATGTTCCAGTGAGCCTCAGCACAAGCTCAAATAACAACATCTAATTTCTGGCCTCTCAGACTCAACACAGAGTTCAATAACTTAAAAGCACAGTTCTGTCCTTTTTTTAAAGCCCACTCCGACACCCAGAACTGCCATGACATGAATTACTTTTAATATAGGGAATCCATTCACACGGTCAGGCATATTATTACAGGACATGGGTTGCTTTGAGCACAGCCTACCCATTCTCTTCTACTCTCAGGTCTCATTATGACTTGTCCAGCTTCTCTTCTGTCTTGTCCTACTATCAATAATCACCTCATTTGCAAGTACCCCCTTTCGTATCTCTCAACCCCTCTCTGGTCTTCTTCTCCACCTATCTGCTCACCTCTTGCCCTCACACCCAACCTCATCTTCAGCATAAATACTACTTTTTCCTCACAGCTATCAGTTCTAACGAAGAATCATTGGACTCGAAACATTAACTTTGCTGTCTCTGCACAAATGTTGCCAGACCCACTCTGTTTTACCAGCAAATTGTGATTTTGTTTCACATCTCCAGCACCTGTAGTTCTTTTGTTCTTTTTGCTGTGTTGTTCTCCATTTCAATAGTGACTACACTTGCGAAGTATTTAATGGTCTGTAAGCATTTCATGATATGCTAAGACATAGAATGGTGCTATATTAATGTAATTTATTTTTGCATAAACATCTGTATCTTAAATTATGATGGAAACCTATCTTTCCCCCATTGATGCACATACGGGAGTACCAATATTATTACTTCAACTGAAACTTAGGAAAATCACAGAAGGGATACAGGATTAATGCTCTCAACATATATGAATGCATTTACTTCTCAAAGCATCTGATCACGTTTCTGCTGAAAAAAGTAAATCAACACTCTTACTGAAGAGTTCAAGCCAGTGAAACAGGACGCTCTTGATCTTTCTTCATTAAGCGAAGCATCTATTTCATCCAGTGAATTTGGAAGACTTTGAAATGCCTACAACAGAGAGAAGGTAGTCACACTTACAGATCACCAAAGATTGAAATGGCTCACTCTAACTTCATGACAAGTTAAACATAAATACCAATGTTCAATAATAGATTAAGCAGTCAGTTACAATGAGGTTTGATGAGTTTATTTGCAAAACAGCATTCTTCAATAACAGCCTTTACAACTATTCACAGCAAAAGCAATGGGATTAGAGATTAACTGCAGCCACCCTGTGTTTATAGGGGAAAGCAACAGTGAAATGATGAATCACAATGTTGTATCCACCCTGGTCAAAGGAGCCACATAGATCTTCCAATACTCTGTCCCACTGTCCAACCCCATCCCTACTCTTTCAGAAAGCACATTCACTGTTGTGTATTCAATAATAAATGTGACTAAGTATAATAAGATCCAATAATTTCCATTTCATGTGTACAACAGTGATTACTTTCAAGATAAAAACTGCATTGACAATTCACAGTTGCATTCCAGTTCCTTTACTTGCATTGACGTTTATTTATCCTGAAGCAAGATTCCAATATCCCAGAGTAATATTCTTCCAGAACATTAGTATGTGCACAACTGCAATTTAAAATTTGTCATCACCACCCACAATTTCAATATTAAAGCAACACCTATATGAGTTTTCAAAGTAAATGACGATTCCTAATTTTTTTGCTTCTGCAATCACACTTTTGCGATCAAAGAAATCACTACATCTTTATCAACAGAATAATTAAAGATAATTACTGCTTTAATTATTCACACATGGTGAACTGAATACGCTAGAAGCCAGCAGATTTGCACCTGATTTAGTTTGGCACGAGGTTAAGCCATTATCCCACTTAGTGGAAACAATTAATTGCACTTTATATTTATCTATATTTCAGCGTGCAATTCTTGAACTCCCATTAACAGGCATGCATCACATAACACATCATGACAGGCTGAGGCCTATAAACACTTCAGGTAGATAAGTGGTACAGCCACAATTTGCTATAGTTCAGCACTTCATCGTTCCTTACTGTCATCAGCTCCGAAGGGATGTCACTTTCATTAGGATCCAGGTCGCAGGTCTCTCTGGCTGCTTTCATGCGCTCTTTACACATATTTAGAAGTCGTCGCTTTTTCTCATCCAACTCTACATACTGTTGCTGTGATTCAGAAAGATTTAATCAGAGAGTAAAGCAGCCATTTATAAAGTTACTTGGGCAGCAACTATCCAGTCAAGGAATTCTCTGTTGTTCCCTCAGTTTTAGATCATGTTTGCCAATAGAACACTAGAGACTACAAAAGTATTTGCATGATCCATTCACTCGTGAGCCCTTTAAATCAAATACTTAACACACATAAATCACATTTTTAAAATAGCTGACATCATCAATTCATTCCCCCATTAATTCACAGCATATAATTTTTCCTGAAAATGCAACTGGTTTTGCTACTTAATTTCACTATAAGGGAATATAAAATTCAAAAATCTTGAATTACAGCTATATATACAAAGAGGCACATGAATCTCAAATTAAGCTTAAATGACTGGCATAAAAGTTTTTTGTACACACTAGGTTTACTAACTGTATTTTTACAATCAGTTATTCTTTAATTAACAATAACCTATATAATAACATGCATAGTTCACACAGTGGGAACAAGTTGGGGTTGAGAAACTGAGCAGTCATGATTGGATGGCAGAGCAGACTCTATGGGTTGAATGGCCGAATTTCTGGTCCTATGTCTTATGGTCTGAGTTAAACCCTAATAAGTGAATTTAACTTCCTTACACTACCCTCAAAGCCAACATCTGAAAAACCGAGTGTTTTGTCAGATATTTTTGCCTGAATGGAGGATTCATGAATTGGAATGGAGTCAAACAGCAAGTAGAGTACATTTCTGGTTATGAACTTGCAATATTGAACTTATTTTTATTTAGGGAAAGCATTGAGGTGACACGATTCTCGAGTGGCACATACCGACCAGTTGAGCTGAATGGTTTGCTTCTATGCTGTAATTTTACGGTCGAGTGTGGTGCTGGAAAAGCACAGCAGGTCGGGCAGCATCCGAGGAACAAAGGAATCGACGTTTTGGGCATAAGCTCGTCATCAGGACCTGCTGTGCTTTTCCAGCACCGCACTCTTGACTCTGATCTCCAGCATCTGCAGTCCTTTCTTCTTCCCTATAACTTAATGGAACAGAATTCAAAATGGTACCTGTTTCATTTTTTGTTCCACAGCCGATTCTTTTAGTTCAGTTTCCAGCCGGTTCTTCTGATAAGTCAATGACGTGTTTTCAAGAACAAAGCCAACTTTCTCCATGTTCAGTGTGAGGCAGGTCTGGAAAGAAAATGCTGCAACTTTAATCAAAGTTCTCCATTCTTGGCCAGTCCAAAATTCCCACCAATCTTGCAGAGGTGAGAACTTGGCAAAATAAACACATTCTCAACATGAAATTCAACATCACACGATAAATTGTGAAGCAAGGGTACATGATTTCAGCACAAATGTGATATGTTAGCTGTGGATATGTAACTCTGGCTTTTGGATAATTACAATGCATGGACAATTTGAGCATTGGTTATCCAGCTGGTAAAGAGACTTAGCCAAGAGGAGGAGGAGGAAGTAAACTTTAAAATAAGAACAAAAAAAAATCCCAAGTATTAAAGTATGTACGTATGAGGGCTTTATAAAGAGAGGTACAGATTGCAAGACACAGGAAGTTATGTTAAACCTTTATAAAATGCTTTTTATTTATCCATGGGATGTGGGCATCATTGGGAAGGCTTGCATTTATTGCCTACTTCTGACTGGCTACGTGAGGGTGACATGCTGCCATTTTGAATCACTACAGCCCTGAATGGTGTTAAGCTTTTCAAATGCTCTTGCAGCTATAACAGGGAAATAATAAATACTCCAAAAAAACTTCTGACTTGTGGCTAATAGGTTGCAGGCAAGCTTTGGGGAGTCAGGGCCTACCCTTGTTGCCACAGTAGTATGTGAAAACTCTGGTCAAGTGACCTTCAGGATGTTAATAATTGGGGATTCAATGATGGCAAATCCTCTGTATATCAAGAAGAGCTGATTATATCCTCTTGAATTTTAGGTCTGTGCATAATTGTGAGTACCACCTTGTAGAAAGGATGTGAAGGCTTTGGAATGGGTGGGTACAGCTAAGATTCACCCGAATGATTGCAGGGTCGAGGGACAACGATTATGAGGATAGACCAGAGTAACTGGGGCAGTTTTCCTTAGACCAGTGGGAATAAAAGGAGATTTCATAGTGGCGTTTAAAACTATTAATAGCTTAGATAAAGCACATACAGGCAGCCTAATTCCAGTAGTTGAAGGTTCAAAATTCAGAGGGATACAAATCTAAGGAGACTGACAAACAACCAAAAGAAGCCAATGAAGAAAACTTCCTTCTTAAAGAAGTGTTTGAGGTTTGGAATGCACTGCCCAAAAAGGACGGTGGAAACAGGGTCAATATTAACTTTCAAAAAGAAACTGGATAAATACTTAAGAAAACAACTGTAGGGATATGAGGATACTGCAGAGAAGTGGATTATTCTTTTAAAAGGGCCAGCACAGCCACAAAGAGCGGAATGAATTGGAAAGTGCTGATGTACAATAGAATTTGGGTATCCTGGTCAATAAGCCACTGAAAGCTGATATGCAGGTGCAGCCAACTACTAGGAAGGCTAATGTAATATTAGTCTTTACTGATAATTCTGTCCAAGATGAGGAGGATTTTACTTACAGTCATAGAGATGTACATCATGGAAACAGATCCTTCGGTCCAACCCGTCCATGCTGACAAGCTATCCCAACCCAATCTAGTCCCGCCTGCCAGCACCCGGCCCATATCCCTCCAAACTCTTCCTATTCATATACCCATCCAAACGCCTCTTAAATATTGCAATTGTACCAGCCTCCACCACTTCCTCTGGCAGCTCATTCCATACACATACTACTCTCTGTGTGAAAAAGTTGCCCTGTAGACCTCTTTTATATCTTTCCCCTCTCACCCTAAACCTATGCCCTCTAGTTCTGGACTCCTCAACCCCAGGGAAAAGACTCTGTCTATTTAGCCTATCCATGCCCCTCATAATTTTGTAAACCTCCATAAGGTCACCAGTCAGCCTCCGACGCTCCAGGGAAAACAGCCCCAGCCTGTTCAATCTCTCCCTATAGCTCAAATCCTCCAACCCTGGCAACATCCTTTTGAATCTTCTCTGAACCCTTTCAGGTTTCACAACATCTTTCCGATAGAAGGAGACCAGAATTGCACGCAATATTCCAACAGTGGCCTAACCAATGTCCTGTACTGCCGCAACATGACCTCCCAACTCCTGTACTCAATATTCTGACCAATAAAGGAAAGCATACCAAACGCTGCCTTCACTATCCTATCTACCTGCGACTCCACTTTCAAGGAGCTATGAACCTGCATTCCAAGGTCTCTTTGTTCGGCAACACTCCCTAGGACCTTACCATTAAGTGTATAAGCCGTGCTAAGATTTGCTTTCCCAAAATGGAGAACCTTGCACTTATCTGAATTAAACACCATCTGCCACTTCTCAGCCCATTGGCCCATCTGGTCACGATCCTGTTGTAATCTGAGGTAACCCTCTTTGCTGTCCACTATACCTCCAATTTTGGTGTCATCTGCAGACTTACTAACTGTACCTCTTATGCTCGCATCCAAATCATTTATGTAAATGACAAAAAGTAGAGGGCCCAGCACCAACTACTCAGAAGGTTGTGAACATTTGGAATTCTCTGCCACAGAAGGCTGTGTAAGGTCAATCTTTGGAGTATGCTCAAGTAACAACTGATAGATGTTTGATTACCAAAGTACAACGGAGTTATGAGAATGAGTAAAAGACATGGCAGTGTCCAATCAGCCATGATCATGAGCATGCCAGGTCAGGCTGAACAGGATGAATGGCCTACTCCAGTTCTTATATTCCGAACTGGTCTCTTTCTGAACTGTACAGTTGGTTGGTCTTATGAATTTACTTTTCAAATATTCCAACCCCACCAACCAACTCGAATCGACACACATTACCTCAACACATGAATGCACTCTCATCACTCCTACTCGTCTTTGAGCTCTCAGATTTAACGGAACTGTAAAGGAACATTCATCTTATCAGAAAACCTTAAAACAGAAGTGTGTGGTGAGGTTTAGGGGGCAATTTAAAGGTTTAGGCAACTAAAGATGGCGTGGTGAAAATCAAAAATTACAAGAGGCTAAAATTGGAGAGGGACAGAGATCTCAGGTTTTTGGACTAGAGGTGGTTAAAGAAATATGGAGTGATGAGGGGGCAATGGAATGATTAGAAAACAATAAAGAGAACTTTAAAATCGAGGCACAGCACTTAAACGTGTATCCAAAGCTAATGTGTATACAAAAATGCTTCTGCTTACACTGAATTTCTTTACGGCCTTGAATATTTTTCATTTAAGCAATACGGATTTGCATTTACTTATACAGCTAAATATTTTTGTCAAGACACTGATTGTTATTTTCAGAACAAAAAAAATTACACAAAAAATAAATTCCAGCATATTTTGCTAAAGGGAACTCATTCAACTGAATCAAGGGGTTATGGAATCGACAGATTTTTATGAAGATAATGAGATAAAATGTTGTAATACTTACCTTAATAAGCTGTGTTAATTCAGAGACTAATTTGGCCTTTTGATTTTGGATTGCCTTCATTTTAGCATTAGCTTTTTGTTCTTCCTCTTCAATGTTGATAGCGTCCATCTCCATCTGCTTCAGACTAAGAACAAGTTATTAAATAAGGGGAGAACGGCAGCTTCTCTTAGCATTCAAGCATTTCCAGTACCTATCTTTGAATGAAGACCATCCTCATCTGCTTTGCTTTCTGTTACAGAGTAGTTATCACCGAAAGGTGTGGCGATGGAAAAGTACAGCAGGTCAGGCAGCATCTGAGGAGCAGGCGATTTGAAGTTTTGGGCATAAGCCCTTCATCAGCAATGAGGGGGAAGGGGGCTGAGGGGAAGGTGACAGTTGGAGGGAGATGGGAGTAAGTTGCGATAGGTCAGTGGGGAGGGTGGAGCAGACAGACGGGATAGAGGATGGACAATTAGGAGGGCAGTGCCGAGTTGGAGGATTGCATCTGGGATAAGTTGGGGAGTGGGGAGATTGGGAAACTGATGAAGTTGATATTGGTGCTGTGTGGATGGCAGATCCCAAGGCAGAAGATAAGGTTGTCTTCCTCCAGCTGGCGGGTGAATATGGCAGTGGAAGCGGCCCAGGACTTGCACATCTTTGGGGGAGTTGAAGAGGTTGGCCAAAGGTGGTGGTATTGGTTGCTGTGCGAGTCCCAGAGATGTTTCCTGAACTGCTCTGCAAGTCGGTGACCTGCCTCCCCGATGTAGAGGAGATCACACCGAGAGCAACAGATGCAGTAGATGAAGTAGGTGGCTGCGCAGGATATTCTCCACTGGATTTGAAATGATCCTTTAGATCCTTGGGACGCAGGTAAGAGAGGAGATGTGGGCACAGGTTTTACACATCTCGGGGTGGCAAGTGAAGGTCCTGAGTGTGGAAGGGAGTTGTGGAGGGAATGATCTCTGCCGATCGCAGATAAGGGTGGGAAGGGAAATATGTATCTTTGCTGGTGGGATCTGACTGAAAGTGGTGGAAATAGCAGCGGATAATGCGCTGCATCCGGAGATTCGTGATTCGTGGGGGTGGGTGGAGGGAAAGAGATAAGGACCAGGGTGGGTTCTATCCTTGTTGCTGTTGGAGGGATGGGGTTTGAGGACGGAGGTGTAGGAAGTGGAGGAGATGTGGTTGAGGAGGGCACTGTTGACCTGGATGTAATGAAGTAGCTGTGGGAGTCGATGGATATTAAGTAGATGCCCATGTTTAGTTGATCGCCGAAAAGTGAGACAGAGGGGTCCAGGAAGGGGATGGAGGTGTCGGAGCTGATCCACATTAACTTGAGGTCAGGGTGGATGGTGTTGGTGAAATTGATGAATATTCAACCTCCTCATGGGAGCACAAGGTAGAGCTGATATTCATCAACGTAGCGGAGGAAAAGGTGGGAGATGGTACCTACAAAGAGGCAAGCATAGCTGGGACCCATGCAGGTGATCACAGCTACCCCTCTAGTCTGTAGGAAGTGGGAATAATTATAGAATAGTCATGCACTATGCAGAGACGACTAAAATAACAATTTGTAACCCACTGTCATTAAAGTTGCTGACCAACAGTCTCCTATTCCAATGACATTCATCGCTAATCTCCTTCAGGTTCATATTTGACAAGTTATTAGAAAATTAAAAGTTCATGCAGAAGTATTAAACAAAGTTTAGAATATGTTTTAATTTGTATATCATCACTGCCTCGGTTATCTTTAAATCCAAAAGGTGCAACAGTCCTCTTTCCAAAGGTCCAAAAGATAATGAAGCTGAACCTAGACTTGATTCACTAATTCAACAGAATAAAATTTCAGCTGTAAGATAGTTTCCAGCACATCACCCATATGCAGAATGCAAGAAGAGCAAGCAATATTTGGCTAATGAAGCCAGCAAAAACAATATGGTAAATAAAATAGAAAAAGTGGGCTCACCAGCACTTTCTCAAGAGCAATAAATGCTGAGCTAGCCAGCAATACCCATCCCCCATGAACAAATTTTTTAAAACTCCGTGCCACAGTTTATATGACTCAAAATTTATTTTTAAGAATGTTGCGCAACTGAAAGTTTACTTTGCACAATGTTTGGAAAATTTGAGATAGGTACACAGTTTTTGAAGTATGTTTGGAGGCAGTCTCACATCAGAGATTAACAGACCAAAATGATAAAAATAGCAATATCACCTACCCACTGTGACAAATAAATATAAAATACAATTTACATGGTCACAATGAAAATAGACTCCAGAATTTTAATTTTTTTTAGTTGAAATTGCAGCAATCACATAATTGCATTAATGTCAGCAATTCAATGATATAATAAAGAAATATTCACAATAATTTTAAGCAGCCAAGTGGACTGTGAAATTCAGGAATATTCAAATGCTAACCTGTCTAATCCTGATACAAAAACTATTCTCTCGAAATGGGATTCACTTTTCACATGCAGAATAATGTAAGAACACTTCTCACTAAATTGCTCAATAAAATGTTACTGCTTGATCTTTACTCACAAAAAACCATGCAAATCTCACATTCTACAAGCTTATATTGCTCTGCCACTAATCTCTAATTAAATCACACCATGGTAATAAAATTTTATTCTCATAGGCAAGGCCACCATAAACATCTGTCTACATAAATAAATTTGCTCGAACATACGGATTAGAAGTAGGTCATTTGGTCCCTTGAGCCTGCTATGTTATTCAGTAAGATTACAGCTGATCGGTTTCATATTCAATATTTCCAACTACCATTAATAACTTGTGATTCTCCTCCCTATCAAGAAGCTCTTCAATAAAAATATTCAATGACGTTCCCTCCACTGTCTTCTCAGGCAATGGTGTTCCAAAGTCACTCAATGCTAAGAAAAAAAATTCTCATCTCTATCCTAAAAGGGGTCATCCTAACTTTTAGGCAATTTCTCCAGTTATACACTGACCCACAAGAGGAAATTTCCTTTCATGTTCATCTTATTAAGTCAGCCATTCAGGATCATATGAACTTTAATCAAGCTGCCCGTTGCTTTTCTAAATGCCATGGAAATATGCCTACCCATCTAACCTATTCTTGTAAGACAACCTAGTCCTCTGGGTATCAATTTACTGAATCTCCTTTGAACGGTCTTCCAGCACATTTACTAGCTTCTTAAATAAGGAGGTCAAAACAGTACTTGAAACGTGGTTTCACCAATTTCCTGTGTAAATGAACTTGGCAGCTCATAATAGTAAGCAGTTTTCTTTAAATATTTCAAGCAGTGTACAATCTCCACCTTCTTTGTATCACACATGAATGGACATCATTAATATCTTGAGTACACAGAGATTAGTGGGTGGATATAGGTTAAGCAAATGTTCTGCAAACAGTATAATGCAGAGCCCATACCTATCATTTTTTGTGCTGATCTTTTGTTCCAATTGTCTTCGCCTGCTCTTCATCTCCAACAGCTCTTTCTTCTTTGTTCTCAGTTCATTATCTTTGCGCTCGAGAAGTCTCTGTTTCTCAGAAAATTCAGTAATGCGTGATTCTACTGCATTCAAATTGGAGGTTATGTCCTATGGATGAAACAGAAGAGGGAGTCATTACACTCTGCAGTTTTATGTAAGCAACCACCATTGATTCCTCACTCTTTGACTGTATTCAACCTTCTCATTCAAATTAAAAGGCAAGTATCCAACTGGAGGAAAACGCCTGTACCATTAGAGGGTAGCTTTTCTGCAGTTACACTCACCACATAACTGGTTCACAAAATACAAGGTCTTCAGTAAATTATATTCAAGATAAAGGATGAGGAAAAGCTTTAAGTGATCACACATACATGGTCAATAACTAAAAGATAATGTTGGAGAAACTCAGCAGATCTGGCACTCTGTGGAGACAGAAATAGAGTAAATGTTTCAAATCTGATGTGATACTTCAGTTCTGAAGTCACAACAGTCTCAACATTCTAATTTTGTTTTTCTCTCTCTACAGTTGGAGAGAGACTTTCCGAGTTTCTCCAGCATTCTCTGCTTGTTTCAGATTTGCAGCAACTGCTGCATTTTGCTTTTATTTGGCCAGTAAAATGGATTGAAATCTGAGCCTTTGGGTGTGACACAATGCCACCTTTGCCCCATCACACAAAATATTTCAGGATTGATTGTTTTTAACAGATGGTCTCAGATTATGAACTCAAACAATTGAATTCACCAGTGTAACCATCCTCATAATAAATGTTAACAAAAAGAGCCAAAGTTTTTGGAGGACACCCTGTTGTAAAAAATCTAGTTAGATAACACAGATATAATTAAAATTGTCATTTCTTGGCACCCACATTTTGGATGCAAGTTTGCTTGCTGAGCTGGAAGGTTTGTTTTCAGATGTTTCGTCACCATACTAAGTAACCATAAGACCATAAGACACAGGAGTGGAAGTAAGGCCATTCGGCCCATCGAGTCCACTCCGCCATTCAATCATGGCTGATGCGCATTTCAGCTCCACTTGCCAGCGTTCTCCCCGTAGCCCTTAATTCCTCTAGACAACAAGAACCTATCAATCTCGGCCTTGAAGACATTTAGCGTCCCGGCTTCCACTGCACTCCGTGGCAATGAATTCCACAGGCCCACCACTCTCTGGCTGTAGAAATGTCTCCGCATTTCCGTTCTGAAATGACCCCCTCTAATTCTAAGGCTGTGTCCACGGGTCCTAGTCTCCTCGCCTAACAGAAACAATTTTCTAGCATCCACCTTTTCAAAGCCATGTATTATTTTGTACGTCTCTATTAGATCTCCCCTTAATCTTCTAAACTCCAACGAATACAATCCCAGTATCCTCAGCCGTTCCTCATATGCTAGACCTGTCATTCCAGGGATCATCCGTGTGAATCTCCGCTGGACACGTTCCAGTGCCAGTATGTCCTTCCTGAGGTGTGGGGACCAAAACTGGACACAGTACTCCAAATGGGGCCTAACCAGAGCTTTATAAAGTCTTAGTAGTACATCTCTGCTTTTATATTCCAACCCTCTTGAGATAAGAGACAACATTGCATTCGCTTTCTTAATCACAGACTCAACCTGCATGTTTACCTTTAGAGAATCCTTGACTAGCACTCCCAGATCCCTTTGTGCTTTGGCTTTATTAAGTTTCTCACCATTTAGAAAGTAGTCCATGCTTTTATTCTTTTTGCCAAAGTGCAAGACTTCGCACTTGCTCACGTTAAATTCCATCAGCCATTTCCTGGACCACTCTCCCAACCTGTCTAGATCCTTCTGTAGCCTCCCCACTTCCTCAGTACTACCTGCCTGTCCACCTAACTTCGTATCATCGGCAAACTTCGCTAGAATGCCCCCGGTTCCCTCATCCAAATCATGAATATATAATGCGAACAGCTGTGGCCCCAGCACCGAACCCTGCGGGACACCGCTCGTCACCGGCTGCCATTCTGAAAAAGAACCTTTTATCCCAACTCTCTGCCTTCTGTTAGACAGCCAATCCTCAATCCATCCCAGCAGCTCACCTCGAACACCATGGGCCCTCACCTTGCTCAGCAGCCTCCCGTGTGGCACCTTATCAAAGGCCTTTTGAAAGTCTAGATAGACCACATCCACTGGGTTTCCCTGGTCTAACCTACTTGTTACCTCTTCAAAAAATTCCAACAGGTTTGTCAGGCATGACCTCCCTTTACTAAATCCATGTTGACTTGTTCTAATCAGACTCTGCTCTTCCAAGAATTTAGAAACCTCATCCTTAATGATGGATTCTAGAATTTTACCAACAACCGAGGTTAAGCTGATTGGCCTATAATTTTCCATCTTTTGCCTTGATCCTTTCTTGAACAAGGGGGTTATTACAGCCATCTTCCAATCATCCGGGACCTTTCCTGACTCCAGTGACTCTTGAAAGATCTCAACCAATGCCTCTGCTATTTCCTCAGCAACCTCTCTCAGAACTCTAGGGTGTATCCCATCGGGGCCAGGAGATTTATCAATTTTAAGACTTTTTAACTTTTCTAGCACTATCTCTTTCGTAATGGCAACCATACTCAACTCAGCCCCGTGACACTCTTTAATTTTTGGGATATTACTCATGTCTTCCACTGTGAAAACTGACGCAAAGTACTTGTTAAGTTCTCCTGCTATTTCCTTATCTCCCATCACTAGGCTCCCTGCATCAGTTTGAAGTAGCCCAATGTCTACTTTTGCCTGTCGTTTGTTTCTTATGTACTGAAAGAAACTTTTATTATTATTTCTAATATTACTGGCTAGCCTACCTTCATATTTGATCCTCTCATTTCTTATTACACTCTTTGTTATCCTCTGTTGGCTTTTGTATCCTTCCCAATCTTCTGATTTCCCACTGTTCTTAGCCACTTTATAGGATCTCTCTTTTTCTTTAATACATTTCCTGACTTCCTTTGTCAGCCAAGGTTGTCTAATCCCTCCCCAGTTAATCTTTCTTTTCTTGGTAACATCATCAATGAGCTCTTGGTGAGCTTTCTATTTATGTGTTTAGGTTTCCTTCGGTTGGTGATGTCATTTCCTGTTCTTTTTCTCAGAGGGTGGTAAATGGGGTCTAAGTCAATGTGTTTGTTGATAAGAGTTCCGGTTAGAACGCCACACTTCTAAGAATTCTCGTACATATCTCTGCTTGGCTTGTCTTAGGATGGAGGCGTTGTCCTAGTTGAAATGGTGTTCTTCCTCATCTGTATGTAAGGATACTAGGGAGAGTGGGTCATGGGTTTTTGTGGCCAGTTGGTGTTCATGTATCCTGATGGCTAGTTTTCTGCCTGTTTGTCCAATGTAGTGTTTGTTACAGTTCTTGTAAGGTACCTTGTAAATGACTAGAATTTTGCTTGTTTTCTGTATAAGGACGTTCAAGTTCATTAGTTGCTGTTCTAGTGTATTGGTGGGTTTGTGGGCTACCATAATGCCAAGAGGTCAGAGATGTCTGGCAGTCATTTCTGAGATATCTTTGTAGGGAAGAGTGGCTAGGGTTTGTGGGCACATTTTGTCTGCTTGTTTGGGTTTGTTGCTGAGGATTCAGCTGACTGTGTTCATCATGGGACAAGCTAAAATAAGACAGGCATGATCACCTTACTGGGATTGTATTTATGGACCCCCTAATTGTCAGAGGGAAATTGAGAAACAAATTTGTAAGGAGATTTCAGTTATGTGTAAGAATAATAGGGTGATTATGGTAGGGAATTTCAACTTTGCAAACGTAGGCTGGGACTGCCATAATGTTAAGATTTTAGATGGAGAGAAATTTATTAAGTGTGTCTAAGAAACTTTTCTGATTCAGTATGTGGATGCACCTACTACAGAAGCTGCAAAACCTGACCTACCCTTGGGAAATAAGGCAGGGAAGGTGACTGAGGTGTCAGTGGGGGAGCACTTTGAGGCCAGCAACCATAGTTCTATTTGTTTTAAAATAGTGATGGAAAAGGATAGACCAGATCTAACAGTTTAAATTCTAAATTGGAGGAAGGCTAATTTTGACGGTATTGGCAAGAACGTTCAAAGGCTGATTGGGTGCAGTGATCACAAAGAAGGGGACGGTTAAAAAATGGGAAGCCTTCAGAAATGAGAGAGTCTAGAGACAGTATATTCCTGTTAGGGTGAAAGGAAAGGCTGGTAAGTGTAGGGTATGCTGAATGACGAGAAAAATTGTGGGTTTGGTTAAGAAAAAGAAGAATGCATATGTCAGGTATAGATAGGAGAGATAGAGTGACCCCTTAGAAGAGTGTAAATGCAAGTATACTTAAGAGGGAAATCAGGAGGGCTAAAAGGGGACATGAGATAGCTTTGGCAAATAGGATTGAGGAGAATCCAAAGGGATTTTACAAAGACATTAAAGACAAAAGGGTAACTAGGGAGCGAAGAGGGCCCCTCTAAGATCAGCAAGGCAGCCTTTGTGTGGAGCCGCTGATTTTTGGGGGGGGGGGAGAGATACTAAACGAGTGTTTTGCATCAGTATTTACTGTGGAGAAGGACATGGAAGATATGGAATGTAGGGAAATAGGTGGTGACATCTTGAAAAATATCCAAATTACAGAGGAGGAAGTGCTGGATGTCTTGAAACGCATAAAAGTGGATAAATCCCCAGGACCCGATCAGGTGTACCCTAGAACACTGTGGGAGGTTACAGAAGTGATTGCTGGGCCCCTTGCTGAGATATTTATATCATTGATAGTCACAGGTGAGGTGCCAGAAGACTGGAGGTTGACTAACATGGTACCATTATTTAAGAAAGGTGGTAAGAACAAGCCAGAGAACTACAGACCGGTGAGCCTGACGTCGGTGGCGGGCAAGTTTAGATTAGATTACATTACCTACAGTGTGGAAACAGGCCCTTCAGCCCAACAAGTCCACACTGACCCTCCGATGAGTAACCCACCCAGACCTATTTCCCTTTGACTAATGCACCGAACACTATGGGCAATTTAGCATGGCCAATTCACCTGGCCTGCACATCTTTGGACTATGGGAGGAAACCAGAGCACCCGGAGGAAACCCACGCAGACACAGGGAGAATGCGTAAACTCCACACAGACAGTCAACTGAGGCGGAAATCAAACTTGCGACCCTGTTGCTATGAGGCAGCAGTGCTAATCCTGAGAGATAGGATTTACACGTATTTGGAAGGTTGGGGACAGTCAAATGGCTTTGTGCAAAGGAAATCATGTCTCACAAACACGATTGGGTTTTTTGAAGTAACAAAGAGGATTGATGAGGGCAGAGCGGCGAACGTGATCTATATTGACTTGAGTAAGGCGTTCGACAAGGTTCCCCATGGGAGACTGATTAACAAGGTTAGATCTCATGGAATATAGGAAGAACTATTCATTTGGATACAGAACTGGCTCAAAGGTAGAAGACAGAGGGTGGCGGAGGGTTGTTTTTCAGACTGGAGGCCTGTGACCAGTGGAGTGCCACAAGGATCGGTGTTGGGTCCACTACTTTTCATCATTTATATAAATGATTTGGATATGAACATAGAAGGTATAGTTAGTAAATCTGCAGAAGACACCAAAACTGGAGATGCAGTGGACAGCGAAGGAGGTTATCACAGAGTACAGCTGGATCTTGATCAGATGGGCCAATGGGCTGTGGAGTGGCAGATGGTGTTTAGTTTAGATAAATGTGAGGTGCTGCATTTTGGGAAAGCAAATCTTAGCAGGACTTATACACTTAATGTTAAGATCCTAGGGAGTGTTGCTGAACAGAGAGACCTTGGAGTGCAGGTTCATAGCTCCTTGAAAGTAGAGTCACAGGTAGATAGGATAGTGAAGAAGGCATTTGGTATGCTTTCCTTTATTGGTCAGAGGTCATGTTGCACCTGTTCTGGATGTTGGTTAGGCCACTTTTGGAATATTGCATGCAATTTTGGTCTCCTTCCCAGGAAGGGTGTTATGAAACCTGAAAAGATTCAGAAAAGATTGTTGCCAGGTTGGAGAGGCTGACTAGGCTGTGGCTATTTCCTCTGGAGCATTAGAGGCCGAGGGGTGACCTGATAGCGGTTTATAAAATCAAGAGGGAAATGCATATGGTAAAACGACAAAGTCTTTTTCCTGAAGTGTTTTCCAGAACTAGAGGGCATAGGTTTAGGGCAAGAGGAAAAAAATATAAAAAGGGACCGAAGGGGAAATTTTTTCACAGAGTGTGGTACATATATGGAATGAGCTGCCAGAGGAAGTGGTGGAGGCTGGTACAACTGCAGCACTTAAAAGGCATCTGGATGGGTACATGAATTGGAAGTGTTCAGAGGGATATGGGCCAAGTGCTGGCAAATGGGACTAGATTAGGTTGGGATATCTGATTGGCATGGACAAGTTGGACTGAAGGGTCTCTTTCCGTGCTGTACATCACTGTCTGTATGATTTATCCTACTCCCCCAATACCAAATTTGTCCTAAGTTTCCCATGACAATCTCTGCAACATTTTCTTGCTCTACAACCCATTAACTAGCCTGCATTCCTCCACCTCTGGCTTCCTTCACTCCTAACTTAGATGTTGGGGAAGAACAGAAATATGGATGCGGAAGTGGGCACAGAGCATAACATGATTTAAGCATGAAGACTAGAATCATGACTAAAGTGGAGACCAGAAAGAGTAAATCAATGGGGCCAGGAATGATGGATAAGGAAGACATGGTGTGGGTTAAAATACAGGCAGTAGAGTTTTGGACCAAGTGGAATACCGTTTGAACATAATTGTTTTACAAGAATAAGTGCGAAAGCGGTTTCAAATTCCATATTAAACACCACTCCTTTCCCAAACCCAGCTTTAACCTTTACTGTATTTTTGACAAAGCTAAATGGCCCTTCTTGCCTGCAATAAAGTCAATGGTGCAGGGTAAAATAAATCACCGAATCAGACCAGTGTGAAAGGAGATGCATAGAGACACGATACAACTACACTCACTTAAGAGGGGAGAGAAATGAAGGAACACCAAGGGTTTGAAAACTTTGAGCTGTGGTGCTAAAACATGTACCCAAGAGTCAGTGAAGGGGTCAGGAATCCACCTTGCTCATGCATCAACCTCACTCTAATCTCCCAAGAATGCAAACATAGTGTCCCAAAATCTGTTTCATGTGTTCAGATTTGTTAGACCCAGCCTCATTGGCCCTAAGACGTAATGCTCTGCATAGCTCATCAACTGTTTAAAGCAAGTATCCTTCCGTGACCCTGAGAGTCAGGTGAAGTGTATTTTTATCCAAAAGGTGTTCATCTGAAAGGAAATGCCTTTTTAAATTCAGATTAATTTTTAAATTACTGATGCAATTTAAAAGACCAGAAAATTAGATTAGATTACATTACAGTGTGGAAACAGGCCCTTCAGCCCAACAAGTCCACACCGACCCGCCAAAGCGCAACCCACCCATACCCCTACATTTACCCCTTACCTAACACTACGAGCAATTTAGCATGGCCAATTCACCTGACCTGCACATCTTTGTGACTGTGGGAGGAAACTGGAGCACCAGGAGGAAACCCACGCAGACACGGGGAGAATGTGCAAACTCCACACAGTCAGTCGCCTGAGGTGGGAATGGAACCCGGGTCTCTGGCACTGTGAGGCAGCAGTACTAACCACTGTGCCACCATGCCGCCCAAAACTTAAGGTATTGTAAAAATTCATAAGACATGAACACTTCTAGCTATTTCTATGTGTACTGATGGATCCCATTAAGGCACAACCTCCTGAGAACATTCAGATACAATTGTCTTGTATCAACAGCCAAAATAATGAATCTGTTAGTAGTGACTGAGTCATAGAGGTTTACAGCCTGGAAACAGGGCCTTCAGCCCAACTCACCCATGCCACCTGATCTTCACAATTTAAACTAGTCCCATTTGCCTGCATTTGGTCCATATCCCTCCATCCCTGTCCTTTCCACGTACCTGACTAAATGTTTCTTAAATGATGAAATTACACTCGCTTTCACCATAACCTCTGCAAACCTATTCCAGTCACTCACCACGCTCTTGTGTGAAAAAGGTTGCCTCTCTGTACCCTTTTGTACTTCTTCCCTCTCATCTTAAACCTATGCCCTCTAGTTTTAGATTCCCCTACCATAAGGGAAAGGTTGTTGGCTATCTACCTTACCTTACATTTCTAGTAACTATAGGCCAGTGAGTCTCACTTCTGTTGTGATAGGATTTATGAACATCTGGATAGGATTAATGTGATCAAGGATAGTCAGCACGGTTTTGTGAAGGGCAGGTCGTGCCTCACAAACCTTATTGAATTCTTTGACAAGGTAACTAAGGAGGTGGACGAGGGTAAAGCGGTAGATGTGGTGTATATGGATTTTAGTAAGGTGTTTGATAAGGTTCCCCATGGTAGGCTACTGCAAAAAATACAGAGGTATGGCATTGAGGGTGAGTTGGAGGTTTGGATTAGGAATTGGCTGGCTGGAAGAAGACAGAGGGTAGCAGTTGATGGTAAAGGTTCATCTTGGAGTACAGTTACTAGTGGTGTTCCGCAAGGATCTGTTTTGGGACCATTGCTGTTTGACATTTTTATAAATGACCTGGAGGAGGGGCTAGAAGGTTGGGTGAGCAAGTTTGCGGATGATATGAAAGTCGGTGGAGTTGTTGACAGTGAGGAAGGATGTGTCAGGTTACAGATATAGATAAGCTGCAGAGCTGGGCAGAAAGGTGGCAAATGGAGGTCAATGTGGGTAAGTGTGAGGTGATTCACTTTGGTATGAGTAACAAAAAGATGGGGTACTCGGCTAATGGTCGGATACTTGATAGTGTGGATGAGCAGAGGGATCTTGGTGTCCATGTACACAGATCTCTGAAAGTTGCCACCCAGGTAAATAGGGCGGTGAAGAAGGCATATGGTGTACTGGCTTTTATTGGTAGAGGAATTGAGTTCCAGAGTCCTGAGGTCATGTTGCAGTTGTATAAGACTCTGGTGCGGCCGCATCTGGAATATTGTGTGCAGTTTTGGTCGCCATACTATAGGAAGGATGTAGAGGCACTGGAACAGGTGCAGAGGAGGTTTACCAGGATGTTGCCTGGTATGGTAGGAGGATCATATGAGGAAAGGCTGAGGCACTTGGGGCTGTTTTCATTGGAGAAAAGAAGGTTTAGGGGTGACTTGATAGAGGTGTACAAGATGATTAGGGGTTTTGATAGGGTTGACCATGAGAACCTTTTTCCACGTATGGAGTCAGCTATTACGAGGGGGCATAGCTTTAAATTAAGGGGTGGTAGGTATAGGACAGATGTTAGGGGTAGATTCTTTACTCAGCAAGTCGTGAGTTCGTGGAATGTCCTGCCAGTAGCAGTGGTGGACTCTCCCTCTTTATGGGCATTTAAACGGGCATTGGATAGGCATATGGAGGATAGTGTAGGTTAGGTGGGCTTGAATCGGCGCAACATCGAGGGCCAAAGGGCCTGTACTGCTCTGTATTGTTCTATGTTCTATGTTCATATCTCTCATGATTTTATAGACCCCTCAGTCTCCTACACTCCAAGGAAAAAAAAGTCCTAGCCTATCAAGCTCTCCTTCTAACTCAAACCTTCCAATCCATGTAGGATCCTATTAAATATTTTCTGCACTCTTTAGTTTAATAATACCCTTTCAATGGTAGGGTGCCAGGGATAGCGTTTTGATTTCATTCAGTCACCTGACACTTCCTGCAACAATGCACTGCACAAGTTTCTCAACAATACTCTAATTTTCCAGAGTCTGGAAACACCATGCCTGGCATTTCTCCAAATGCAGTTATTGTCTGAAACAACCTCTGAAATACAAATCCTAAAAATATATACTAGATTTTATTGCAGAAACAATGATGAGTTAACAACACTCGCGGTTAAAACACAAATCAAACTGTAAATGCAATCAAATGAATAAATCCAAATTGTACTGCTTGAAATCGCCCGGTTCCTCGAAGTTACAATAAGAAACTTTGCAAATGGAAGGTTGAGAAGTTGGCATACTTACATGAGATACCAACTAACTCAGAAAACATTCAGGCTTATTAATTAAATAGCAATAGTCAATACAATGCATCAAATCTGCTCTACTTTTCAATAATAAGGTCATGGACAGACTTTTGTTAACTCCACTGCCACACCACTTACCCAATTCCTATATTTGCTTCATGCTCAAAATCGACTGATTTCAGTCATGAAAATACATGGTGGCTGAGCTTGCAAATCCCAAAGGGACTGAAAATTCCTCCAAGATTCACAATCCTCTGAGTGAAGATATATATTGTTCGGTCCTAAATGGCTGACCCCTGAGACTATGGCTCATAGTTCAATACTCCATAGGCAGGCTAAACAGTCTTTCATGTTTAACATCCCGCCAATTTGTCAAAAGACTAACAAATGGAAGTGGATGAACTATTCAGTATTAGGGACCCGCAATCTCTTGACCACAAAGCAGTAATTATTTTCCTCTTTTTAGGCGTGCACCAAAAGCTAATGTTTTGTATAAAATCTTTACCCTTGATAGATCCTCCAAGCGTCGTCTTTCATCTGCATCCACCTGTATAGTGAGAAACTTAGCATCCTTTAGCTGTGTGTTGCTTGAAATTATTTTATTTGAGTAAATTGATTTCTTTACAGTGTATCGTTCTTCTCCTGTATAGATCTGACGCAGCTGTGTTTCGCTTATTACCTACAAAAACAAAACACATTGCTTTGGTACAGACCGCTCCACTTTCACCTTGAAGATTTATACTCTATTACAGGAATGTTCTGTTTTCAACAAAGTTACAAAACTGTTGCTGAGAGTAAATTTTCATCAGTATCCTCTTCTTAAACTTTGAAATATGTTTTAAAAAGCATGCATAAAACCTGTAAAAGGCTTACCAAAATGGTGCAATGAGAATTGACACAATTCAAGACAATATCCCAACAGTAAATTACTTAATTACTGTAGATTTGTTAGGGTCAAAAGCTAAATAGACATTTCCTAAAATCAATTTGCTGCCAAAACTAAAAGCCACTTTCACACCTCCAATTTACTTCTTGTGAATATAGATAACCTATCACAGTGCGATCACTCAGTATATCAGCAGATCAGTGGAATTCTAACTATCAATACATTACTGTGGAAGGTATTTCTATTTGAGGAGAATACCAAAACCAATGTAGTGTACAAAATCCCATGCAAGGACTGCACAAAACACTACATAGGACAAACAGGAAGACAGCTAACGATCCGCATCCATGAACACCAACTAGCCACGAAACGACACGACCAGCTATCCTTCGTAGCCACACACTCAGATGACAAGCAACACGAGTTCAACTGGGACAACACTACTACTATAGGACAAGCCAAACAGAACAGCCAGGGAATTCCTAGAGGCATGGTACTCATCCACAGATTCAATCAATAAGCACATCGACCTAGACCCAATATACCGGCCACTGCAGTGGACAGCTGGAACTGACAACCAGAAACGGCAGAGTCAAACCACCACAAATGCCGGAGGAAACATCACAGACGCGCTTCATAGGAGGCTCCCAAGCACTGAGGATGTCACCTAGACAGGGGACGAAACGCCTGCAACACAAATTCCCAGCTCAGCGAACAGAACCACAACAACGAGCACCCGAGCTACAAATCGTCTCACAAACTTTGAATACCAAAACTGGAGGGTCATAAAGACACAACAGTCAATAATAAAGCCGACAGGATATTATGAAGCAACAGGTTTACATGGAGAATGGGGAGGATATGGAACTCACTATTCCAAGGAGTTACTGAGTTAAATTGTGAAGATGCATTTGAAAGGAAGGCAGGCAAACACAGAAGAAGAAAATATGTGCATTTATGTAGTGTCTTCCTCAACAACTGGATGTCTCAAAACACTTTACAACCAATGAGGTGCTTTTGAAGTGAAGTCCATGTTATAAATACAGCAGCCAATTTCAGCACAGCAAGATACCACAGACAGCAACATGATAATAAACAAACAATTTACTTTTAGTGATGCTGATTGAGGGATAATTATCAGTTAGGATACCATGGAGAAGTTCACTGTTCCTCTCCATTATAGAGCCAGTCATCCATCTGTGACAGCAGTTTTATATCTCACAGGGGATATGTGAAAACATCTTGCTTATGTTTTTGTAGTAAATGATAAATTAGATGCAGAACAAATCCTAGCGAGACTAAAAGGTCTTGTACCACATTGAGCTCCTAATGCAGACAGTACTTATTGTTACGAACACACAATTAACATTGTCTGTGATGACTCCACTATTACCGCTTACATTTCCTCTGGATCCATCAGTTGTTTCTTTACTTGTTGCATTCCATCTCTTGACTCACATTACTGTCCTAGTTGTTGTTTATTTTCTACTACCTTCCAACCCCACAGCTCTTCCCATTTATTCTTTCCCTCCTGCTGGCTTTCATTGTCTGTTGTTGTGTAAAAGGCTGTTAGGTCTCAAACTTTACCCAGTTTTAATGAAACATAACGGAATTGGAGCATTAAGTCTGCAGAGGCTGCCAGACATATTAAGCATTTACAGCATGTTATTTTTATTTCAGATTTCCAGTGTCTGTAGATTTAGCTTTTGCATTCATGTTATAACACTTAGGAAATAGAAGCCAAGGTAATTAAGGCCCCTTTGAACATTTAATAGCTCTCTTGCAATCTGCTCCCTGTGTTTGCAGGTGACTGAATATTCAAGAAGGGGAGTAATTCTGAACTGGGTAATTATAGCCCATTAAACCACATAAATTCATTGGGAGCAGGGCAGAGGCATGGGTTCTACCAGATGGTGAGGTCAGAGACAGAGAATGAGGGCTGAAATCCTTGCAGGGTGAGGAAATTATTTGAGCAGCAAACCACAAAACAGGACACCTATAAAGTGACAAAGTGAAACTAATACTGGTAAAAAAAATAACTTTATACTACTTTATTAATTTAGTTTAAATGTTTCCCTTTAACCCTAAGCTTTAACTCAGTTAATAAAGTAGTATCAGTTTAATTATAGACTTTGCCAGTTTCACATTAATGTCTTTTTCCAGACTTCCTGTTCTGATGCTTTGCAATCTCAAATAACTTCTTGCCCAGTGCTCCCAAACCCAGCCAGCATGGTCTCTTTCCTGCTGTCCCTGTCCTCACTGTCTCTTAGATCCCATGTCCCTGCTCACACGCCTTAGTCACCTGCCCTTGATCCCTGCCACTCAGACCTTGCTCATCATATCTCAACTCTCCCTTAGGGCCTGGCTGTCCAGATCTCCAGCTTAAAACACCTCATGATAGAAGAAAAATACCTATGGTGCTGTAAATCTAAAATAAGCATAGGATGCACTGGAGAAACTCAGAAGTGTAGCAGTATTTGGGGGGGGGGGGGGGGCGGGCGGAGAAGAGAGAGAGAGAGCGCGAGAGAGAGAGAGAGAAGACACTGAGTCTAATAGGACTCTTTTTTTTTCAGAGCACATACCTTTTCAATCAACATTTTGGTTCTTGCAGTCCCTATTGGAACGTCATACACCTTGTACTGCTCACATAGGTAACTCATTACAGGTTCCGGTGCATCTATCAGCTCTCTCAAGTAGGATACAAAACCATACATTCTATTTGAAACAAAAATGATAAGTTAATTCGAAGCAATAAAGAAATAAATTCAAAAGATTTCTGAAAGAGTAACCAAATTTGATTGTTTAAAGTGCACAGATGCTTATGTTACAAAAGTTTTTGCAATTGGTGCCCTGTTAACAGTATCATATTTACTTTTTACCATTAGCTCAAGCATTCCAAAAACGAATGAACAAAAGAAAAAAGGAAAGTAAAACAAAGTAAATTAGATTCAACTCAATCTAAAATTGTACTAATTTATTGAAATATAGTAAAAGTAGAAAGTGAAATGCTTCATGACACATGTAAAATGATGTAAATAATGTTTATCCAATTGTTAAATTACAAGATTACATGCAAAAGACTAACTAGATCTGTTAAAATATTAAATGTGATAAATATAGGGATATAGCAGTTTTAATTATAACAACAAATTGTTTATGCAAATTGTTCTTTGAGTTGGAAAACTGCAAATCAATTAACAATTATAGATATCTACAGATGAGTCATCAAGTATTCAGGGCAGGAGGCATAAGTGATTAGGGAAAGTCCATTGAGCCTCTTCGAAAGCTAGTCAAGCATAACCAGCTAAAAATAAAATGCAAATTTTATATGCCGATAGTTCTACTTACAGGAGGTTTTATTTCCGTTACATGTTGAGGACAACATTGTTAACTTATAAAATCAGTAAATACAATTTTAACCTTATACAAAGCTTTGTTATTATTTCACAAGTTTAATCCTGTCAAATTTATTTCAAAATTAAATTTAAACTACTTACTGAAGTTCTTGAATGGGTCTCGTGGGTGGCCTCCCTGCAGCTGAGACAGAAGGTGCACATACTGCATTTACTTTTAGCCTCTGTTTATCACGAACCTGTAAGTGCAAGATTTCTGTCAACCAACCTATTAGGCAATATTGTATCAGATTATGAATTTTCTCAACTCCTGCCCCTTGCACAATCTTCTTAAATGTTTGTTAATCCTCTTTTTTTTCTAACATACATACATGCACACACCACTAAATAGGTAGATCATGGATGTCTGTCCCAAACGAAGTTAGTGCTGACATCAACACAGCCTCTCACTGAAGATCAGTAAGCTCTAGTAATAACAGTAGTAACATGAAATTGCATATTAGAGTCTGTGTAAAATAAGTATCTGAGCAGAATTTTTAAAAGAAATCATTCATGGAATGCAGCTGTCACTGGATGAGCTATCATTTATTGTCCATTCCTAAATGCCCTTGAAAGTCAGAAATAGGTACACCAACCACCTTTCTTACTTGGAACAAAGATGCTTTTCCTCTTACAGCTGCTGGATCTAAGTCCTGAAACTTCCGACTTAATAGCACTGTGCGGATTGCCTTTCCTACAGGATAGCAGTAAACCAGACGGATTTTTAAAACAACTGACAACAGTTCGAAGGGCATTTTTAGATTAGCACTTAATTTCAGATTTATCAATTGATTTAAACTCCACCAGCTGCTTTGACGGCACTTAAACTCACATCGCCAGTTACTAGTCCAATGACATTACAATTACACCATTGTTTCTCTCTGACTTAAGACATTACAAACAATTAAAACATTATTAATAGTGTAATTGCTACATCATAAGTAAAGAAGTCTTTCAATTTCACTAGCGTCAATTCACAGTTGGATGATTGTACATATTTTGGGTGGAATTTGACCTTGTATGATCATGTTTAATGACAGCACAGATTACACCTTTCCAAATTTTCAATTTCATTTATTTCAGAGCAGAGATTGGCAGAGCCCTGGTCAGGAATTGGATAGGAAGTCAACAAAAGCATAATGGAATGACCTGATGGGTGGTGTAGGTTCCTCAATAACTGAGGACAATGAGGAGAAACTAGGTGAAGGCAGTAGGCAGGGAACACAACAGAAGAATATTGACAGACACACGTTTAATTAACTTTAGTTGTGGAGATATTTTAGCAATCTCTTTCTGAAGTTTGCTTGCAAAAGATCAAATGAAATGCAGAGTCTTGCGGATGTCTGTGCTCATACTGACCTCAGAAAGGAAAGCACCCATATCATCCATGTTCACACAAACAAAGGCCCTCATATCGTTCATTGAAATATGATTTTCAACGTATTTGGCATTTCTTGAATCCTTCATATTAAGCTATAATAAAATTAATAGGTAAAAATTGATAAAATGTTGCTGGAAAACAGACTAAAATAAGGCACAACCATAACCTGCAATTTCAATTTCTCGATTTGAAACTAACAGCATTGAAGTAGATCATTATCTTTCATTCAGAATGGTTAAAAATTCTCAAGTTCAAGACGAGTAAAATCCAGAATACCAACAAGGCTGGAATGAGTGAAAGGAGATAATTTGGGTGTTAGCAAATAGTTTTAAACATTCTTGAAGTAGAATTTAGAATTTTTTCTTGTTTTTTTGAAACATTCATGGAGGTACACATGCTGCTTGCTAGGTTAGCAAGTACAGCCCAACTCTAATTGTCCTTGAGAAGGTAGCACTAAGTTGGAGTAGGAGACTGTGCAACAGGTACTTTACTGTTTCTTCTTGCATTCTAACTGCATTGTAACGTGGGGAGAGGTCATGAAGGTTAGTATAATAAATAAAAGTTGCAATCATAATCATAAAATTACTTAAAACTACAGTGCAAGATACAAGCCATTCATTCCAAATAATCATGCTGATCTTTATGCTCCATCGACTCTCCTCATACTTCTATATTCCCACTGATTAATCAACCACACGGCTGAGGCTTAAGGTGATTAGCAAAAAAGAAAAACCACAGGCAACCTGATCAATTTTTTTTGCCAATAACTGGTGAGAATTTGGCATGTCATATCTCCTGAATAGCAGATACAGATTCAATGGTATCCTTAAACAGGATTCAGCACAATGGTTGCCGCAGGATGCTACTTAAATAGATTTTGTTTACTGTACTGTACTCTACATCCTACTTTTATTTCATGTTCTGCTGTTTCACTGAAAACACTGATCAGCACACAAAAGTCCAAATACAAGTACAAATCAAATACACATTACTTTCTCTAATTATAAATGCTACCAGTATTCACGTATAGATAATTAAAAAGAGAAATTTACCTCAAGCATAATTGGTTCATAGATGTGCCCACGGAATAGATTCCTATTCTGTCTTAACCACAAGACAGCATTGTATGTATCCCGGAAATAATTTCGGAGACTTTCTTCTTTAATGTGCATCATGTCTTCGAGTCTCTTGATATTAGCCATAATCTCTGAGTTTCAATTAGTAGTACATTACTCAATGGGTCACCAAATGTTTCCACTAACAGTAAGTAGTAACATAAAATACTGCCACTGTCTAAGTAGAACAACATAAATGCAAATACAGATAACACAGTAAACAGGAGCAGAAGCAGGCCATTTGATCTTTTGACCTTGCTCTGTCATTCAATGTGAACGGCTGATTATCCAACTCCGATTGTCCCTGCTTTCTCACCAAATCCTTGATTGCTTCAGCCCCAAGATCTCTATCTAACTCCTTCTTGAAAACATTCAATGTTTTGGCTGTGGCTAACTGGTCTGTAATTCTGTTTTACTCCTCCCCCTTCTTTTCTAATTAATGGAGATCACATTTACCACCCCCCAATCTTTAGTAACTACTCCAAAATAGAGAATTTTGAAAAGATGACCACCAATGCAGCCAATATTTCCAGAGTCACTTCTTTTAGTACTCTTGAATGCAGATCATCAGAATCTGGTGATTTGTCAGCCTTTAACCGCATTAATTCACCTGCACTATTTTCTTACTAATAGTGATTTCCTTCAATTCACTCTCAGTAGACCTTTGGTTCCCTAACATTTCTAAGAGGTCATTTGTCCAGACAACAAGAAAGTACATATTAAATTCCTCTGCCATTTCTTTGTTCTCTATTACGGTTTCCCCATCTTTTGGCGGTATTTACTAAACTTTTTTCTGTTAACATACTCATAAAAGCTATTATGGTCAGTTTCTATGTCCTCTGCAATTTTACATTCATGCTCAAATATCCCCTGTTTGATTAAATACTTTGTCCTCTATTATTAAGAATTAATTTAAGTACTGTGAAATTTTATTGCAATGATTTACTGATAAAAAGGTTTTGGAATTAAATATTACAATAAATCCTTTCACTGTAAGAATTCACATGATTTGCATATTACCAACTGGTTTTTTTTGGTCCGGAGAAATGCAAAAAACAGACTAATTGACCCATGTCATTTATCATTTCATTGAAAATAACACCTCCCTTCAACTTTCTTGAATTAAATTCTGACTAGTTAGTATTAGAAAAACATCTTAGTTTTCTGGGTCTATTTAACAACTTCTGCTGAAAACTTTCACGAGTAGTAATAATTTGGCTGTTGAGATAGTAGTTTATTTCGTTGATCCTAGAGTGACAGATTTCAATATTTCCTTCAATAAAAACAAAGAATTGTAGATGCCATTAAAAAATTACAAAATTTTGACAAAGGGTCACTGGACTTGAAACAGTAATTCTGTTATTCACTCTACAGATGCTGCTATACCTACTGAAGTTCTCCAACACTTTCAGCTTCTGTGTCAGTACTTTCCTTAACTATCCATATTATAGATCTTTAAACACCAGAATTTACAATCTTTCTAGAACACACTCACTCTTCTTCTCTTTCTCCAGATTTTCCTTCTCTCTTCGCAGTTCTACTTTCTCACTGTCAACAGTGCCTTTATCCTGTTGAACCTTGCGGAGAGCACTACTGATTTGATCTATTTCTGGTTGCACATGGTCATAATTCCTGGTCGTGTTCAGTTCTTTCTGCAAATCTTCTATCATTTTTTTGGTGTTACTTATTCTTTTCTGGCGGTCAATTTCTTCATCTTTTTTCATTCTTAAACGTTGCTGAACTTCTTCAACCTTGAAGATAAAAATCCTTCAGTTAAGTATATCAAAATACAAAGCAAAAAAAAAAGAACAAATAGATCCTCTTCATCTTAAACATGATATCAACATTTGAGCAGTTTATAGACTGTCGAAAAGTAATAGTCATAAAAAAAAGGGCAACAGCACATTTTACGAGTACTTTTGAATACAGCTTCCAGGAGAAAATGTTATTGCGCAGTATTTTTGTTCTACAAAGATTACAAGGCTCAAGACGGAAAGAGAAACATTATATCATGCAAAACATTATCTCAAGATTGCTGTTGATAATTATAGCTTGGCATCAGAGTGGTGAGCATATGCTAACACTCACGTTTGAATGTCTTTTTTAAGTGAAAGTGCAATAGGCATGTAATAGTGGCATGGAGTTGATGTCATACAAGACGACTGAGGAACGAACAGCAATACAATAAGCATCTGGCCATTTTCCCAAACCTGGATGGAATAATTTATCTATTTACCCTAACAACTACTTTTACTATTTTAAACAGATTAGTTAGGTCATTTCTTAATCTTCTGCACTTAAGGGAATATAACACAAGGCTATAAGCTTATTTTTTAATTCCAACATAGCACTATACACATGACAGTATTCAATAAGGAGAATTTCCAGAGCAGTCATGAAGGTGGTTGGTGTTAGAAGTTGCCAATGCTAAGATGTGCATGCAAGTCATTCTTCTCAAATTATAATTACAAAACAAACTATATCATTGTCTGGTTCGCCTTAATGCATGATACTGTTGGTTTTCATCAACAAAGGTACTGTTTCCCCATAGGGCCATTTCACAGAGTGCGAATACATTTACAGATGAAGTCCTACCAACCTCTTTGTCCTTCCTTTCCAAATAATCTTGCTTCTGTTTGCATTCTTGTGTGATCTTCTTAATTTCAGACCCCTACAACAAAAAAACCAATCATTCCGCTGAGGTATGTTATTACAGAAAAGCCCAGGCTTTAAATGTTATATACAATACAGATGTTATTCAAACGAGGGTAGATGGACAACACAGTGGAAATGACTGATTAGATTAAGACAATAAAAGGAGTTGCACTCATAAATAAAGAAATCACAGGATGCTCACTCCAACGATTAGTTACACACTTTGCTTCACGTGACTGAAAGCAACCTACCCCATATGAATCCTCTAATTTTGTTTATGCAAGAAGGTTCATCTAAAACATGAAATGCAAAAGGCCAATCCATACTTACACTAACATGGTGGTACCCTGTCACACTATCAAAACTATTGTTATTAAGCAAAATCTGCAGCACAGACACAGACATGCAAAGAATCATAAATGATGCCGTATATCCAGTCTGACCCTCTTTCCTTGTGTTGGCTCTTTGATAATGGTATTCCAATTAATTCCACTCCCCTGTGATTTCCCCATAGTCATGCAAATCATTCCCCTGCCAATATAACTTATCTCAATTAAACATTCAGAGCCTGAAATTTATCAGTCTCTAGGAAGTGAGGGAGAAGGCGATGGGAGCTGGTAAAACCATAGGAAGTTGACTGCATCCTACTGTCAGGGAATTTGATAGATGTAAAGACCTAATGTGGGCCATTTCATGGTGTCATGAGTCAAACAACCAACATGCATTTGAAAAAAAAAGTTTCTCAATAGTTTAGAATACAACAGTTTAACCAAGATGCTTATTTTCACCAGAATAAAATGTTATAAATTATAAATAACATCTTTTAGAGCCAAGATGTCTGCGACACTTGCAATTGAGGGGTGCTAAAGTTTATGAAATGCTGTCATAAATAAAATCAGGAATTCTTTCTTGCACCAATCTTTTAACCTTTTCTTTTATTTTTGTTTCCTGCTCCCGACATTGTCTTTCAACAGTTTGAATTTTTCTGGTCATTGGAGCTTGGGCTTCCTTGAGTGCTTTCAGTTCTTGTTTAAGCTGGTCACGGACACGCTTCACTTCCTCATGCTCCTGTCGAGCAACTTCATATTCCTTTTTAAAAAAAAGGGCATGGCGTCAGTCATTTATTGAAGGAAATAGATGTAATACTTTCTCCATCACAACAGAGACCATAATAAAACTATGAAAGGAAAAAAAAGGTTGAACAGTTTCTAAACACCTAGGTCATCAAAAGCAAGAAAATAGCCAACAATATTACACTCTAAATGAGTTTACATTCACTGAAAATCAACAGCCCTAACATTGTTCTATGAAGCTCTGAAGGAAAATGCCATCTTACGTAATTATAAAGTCATAACTTACCACCCAAGGCCTCTTTCTTTCCAGCATCTTTATTTTATCTAAATGTCTCTGTCGTTCATAATATCGCTGCACATCTTGCTCGTTCCGTTCATTCCTCTGCTTCATCTTCTCCAAAGCAACAGACTTTTCTTTACATGTGTTCTACAAATGCACAGAATAACTCTTTTCACATGTTAACAGAAAAAACGGGCCAAATAATGTTTACAACAAAAACAATATTATTCCTTCATACCTCAAGCTCCTTCTCTTTTTCGCGGTAATTCTTCAGGTCACTGTGAAATTTGTACATTTCCGGTGGGCCAACTGATTTTTCAGTTGCTTCAAGCAGCTCGATTTTTGACATTTTTGCAAACTCCCCAACTTTCTCCTTTAAACATGAATCAAAACAATGGTTAAACTGGACCAATAAAAAACCAAGAAACAAATTTGATCGTTACATGAAGACGAGACTGTGCCATTTAGTAATTTTATACAAAGGTACTGGTGCTCACGATGTCATTAACATTTCTGCAAAGCCAGGAACACCACGAATGAAAGCATATTTAGTACAAGTCGGCAACACAAACATTTTTATCTCTTGAAAAGTGGTGACTAAAGAGAATCTTTTTTCAGTCTTTGAAAGGATCAACAAGTTGCAATCCTTTGTATCTAGCGAGGAGCAGCACTGAAATATTGTCTCTCAAACTGTAAAATTTGGCAAAAAATTTTTGATTGACCACTTTGCTTTTCCTTTTGAATTCAGACTTAGCTTGGAATTTTCAGAATTTAAAAATTGGTTAACAATTTTTTTAAGGGAGGGGGTGGAGGTGGTAATGAGCACAGAGAAAATAAGGTCATTCTGTGGTCTGGCACTCTCAAAAAATATTTCTGTCCCATGCATATTATCTGCATCAAACATACAGATCCATAAACACAGAATAGCAATGTTCTGAGTCAAAACTGCAGAATCAATGATCATTCAATAAGAGATCCCAATAAAATTCCCAATACTGAAGCCTGACATCAAACAGTCCGATTTTTATCTCTCACTAACTTCGCCAAAGAGCTTCATACATTAAAGGGGCAGAAATGAAGAACAAGAACAGGAAGACAAAACTAAAACCAACAAAAATTTTGCCTAAATACATTTCAGAAAATGTGTTTTGATGAGACTTTGTGGAGAAGTAACAAAGCAAACAGGTTTAGAAAAGGACTCTAAAATATAAGCCCAAGGCAGCTGAAAATCTTATCATGGGTAACTTACAAAGCCAGAAAAGCAGAGCGTGTATCATGCCAGCACTGAAATGTGAAAAAGTTGGGTTATAGAAAATTACACAGGTAAACAGCTTTGTTAATGTCTGATAATTTATTACAATCCTCATTACTGGATATGTTTTCTCAAAGCCCTGCAATTTGCTGCATTCAAAAATTTTGAAACTCTGTTTTGATTAACTTGTTAACATCCTCCTTCAGCCTTCAAAGCCTAAGCATGCCCAGCTAGAACGTGTTGCTGTGAGGTGACCACTAAGATCAATGGACAACAGAAGATTTTGCTAAAATTAGGACAGGATTCTGCAAACAAGAGTGTTTTGGATGAGTTGATAACTCGGAATTGGTTTCTCTTGCATTTCTTATCTGCCTCTGATGTGTGCTTGCTTCTGAAGTAGGCTGCACTGTTGTTTTTGTGTGTATGACTCAGATGCAGTCGCCTTGAGAAGGCTTATTCCAGGGATTTAGCCAATGTTAAAATTGCTAAATGAACAAATCTTTGTTGAAAATTGTTCAAATAAATTGTGAACAGCACTGATCCTTGAGGGAGCACAATTCCATCTTCTGTCACAATGGACAGTAAGCCGTTGCCCATTATTCACATTTTGTGTCTTTCAGCCAATATTGCAGATCAGATCATCAGGAAGGTGATGAATGGAAAAGTGCAACTTTATGAATCCTGTTCACTCAGATCTTTGCTGAATTCTAAGTTTCAACATAGTTTACTAATTCCAACTTATCCTATCGAACTGGTGCAAAAAGTAGCACCATACCTGATCAATCCATCAGGCCCAACTCAAAATCAAGCCCACGACATCTACTAAACCACATATTTGCATTATGTAAAGCACTACACAGTCAAATACAAGTTAAATTTGCTTCTTCACAATCTCCAGATTTAAATCTTCACCTACTTTTCACCCACTCTCCTCCAGTTCCCTCTTTGAAACTGGTTTCAACTTCTTGCTATGTTTCTGGACAAATTAAAAATGTGAAGAAATAAATAAAGAAACATAGGGGGAAGAGAGAGAGAGAGAGAGAGAGAGAGAGAGAGAGAGAGAGAGAGAGAGAGAGAGAGAGGAGGGAGAGAGAGAGAGAGAGAGGGGGAGAAAGAACAGGAGTGAGGCAGGAGACAGTGAAAGAAAAGAAATCTAAAACAATCAGAAGACATTTTAAAAGAGAGAATCAAACCCGCTTAATGTAACGTGACCTCCCATCTACATGCAAAAGCTGTAGTACATAGAAAAAAAAGTTGCACCAGGATCAAGTATACTCAGAACTCAAGCCCATTTTTAAAACTTGTGAGAAACCAAACAACTCTGCAAAAGGAATCAAAGGGCATACCTTTCCCCAAATTAAGTAAGGAACCAACTGGAAATATAGCATCTGACATTTTCAGAGAAAACATTAGTGAACAATGTTGGTATGGAATATAAACTTTTAGTTCAGAAGGCACATTTGAATCCCAGGATCATGCCAAATATTTCTTGCATTTATTCAGAAGAATTATCTAAAGGGCCTGTTAGCACTATTGTGTAGCACCGTTCTAGAATTCAAATCACCTGTCATTCAAAATTATAGGTAGGTTAACACTAAATGCAATCAACTGGTGTGAGTGAGGGTTAAATAAGAAGCATGAACAATATTTACCCAAATGCATACTATAGTAATTCTTAGATTTTCCATTTATTTCTGGCATAAACACACCTGAGGTAAAAACTGGCAGAGATTCCCCACTTGGATATTCAAAGCAGAAGTCTGTTCTTCCACCATTTTCTGGGTTGCATGCTCTCCATTTATTTGCCAGACAGATTGGTTGTTTAAAACAGAAATCTCTCGACTCACTATAAGGTTGTGTGGACGTTTGTAACTGTAAAAGGCCAACATTTTTATTTCATAAAATTTATTTCATGCAAGAAATTTAGATAATGAATGATAAAGTTTAGAAAACAATCAGAAACCAACATTGCTTTAACTGCCTCATACAAGTGTACAAAATATATACAAACAGTAAATAACCATTTAGCCCTTTGAACACTATTACCCATTAATTAAGATCATTGCTAATCTGTATTTTAATTTTTATTTTCTCTTCTTGGTTTCATAAGTTAACCTAATTAAAAACCAACACTCTTAGACTTGAAATTTACCATCAACTCTCCATGGCCAAAACATCTGCTTTCTTTCCTTATTTTTTCAGGGGTTTGGTCGTGGTGGCAGGCACAGTGAAAGATTTAAGATTTTCCACTACCTGCGAGTGGACAAATATCTCCCGAATGATCTAGCTCAAATTTTATGGTTGCAGCCTCTGCTTCTAAATGTTTACCAGCAGAGGAAATTGTTTTCTCTCCATTTACTCTATAAACTCCTTTATTCATATGCAAAGAATCCAAATTTAGTCCGTGCAACCTAATCTACTTCTTTTTATAATTAATATAATTTTATAAAATTATTAAACGACTTCAAACTGAAAGTTGCTATTTTTAGCTTCCCAATAACAACTTCCAGGTTCACTCCCCAGTCAGTGCAATGTCCACTGATCTGGGTAGGTTCAGTGTAACATTTTGGATTTTTTTTCTTTGAAGAATTCTTCAATTCTTCTTTGCATTCAATGCAAAAAGCTGTTGCTGTGAACAGAATTAAATCTACAAGTGAAATTTTCAACTTTCCATGCCATTGAGTAAAGGATTTTATCCAATTTAATCACAATTGTAAAGATCCAGATGCACTTTCTTCCCCCAACACACTCCCCTCCACTCCAAATGGTGGAATATAACACAGCAAGATCACGGTGGCTCAGTGGTTAGCACTGCTGCCTCACAGCACCAGGAACCCGAGTTCAATTCTCACCTCGGGCAACTGTCTGTGCAGAGTTTGCACATTGTCCCAGTGTCTGCGTAGGTTTCCTCCCACAGTCCAAAGATGTGCATGTTAGGTGACTTGGCCATGCTAGATTGCTCTTAGTGTTAGGTGAAGGGGTAAATGTAGGGGAATGGGTCTGGGTGGGTTGCTCTTCGGAGGGTCGGTGTGGACTTGTTGTGCCGAAGGGCCCGTTTCCACACTGTAGGGAACCTAATCTAATCTAATCTAATTTGTTCAGGTCACAGAGATAACAATATAGCAAATAACCAGATGCACAATACTTACACTGGCTTGCAACAAAATAATAATACAGTAGCGCCTCGACTTACGAACTTAATCCGTTCCGGGACCCAGTTCGCAAACTGAATCAATTTTTCCCATTGTTCGGATAACGTAAGAATACTTGGACGGCTGCTCACAGCGCATGTGCCAAACACGAACTGAATGAGACCACGCGGAGCCCGAGAGCTTTTGCGTTCAACAAGCGCGTAGCAAAGCAGAACAATGAAACCACGTGGTCGCACACGGGCTTTCTGCGTTCGTACCTTGAATTTCATACGTACGTTGAAGCAAAGTTTTACGTACAATCCTGTTCGTAAACCGATTTGTATGTGAATCGGTCGTTCGTATGTCGAGGCACTACTGTATGCGGAATCCTATTACTTTTCAAAAGTATTCAATTATCTGTTTGACTAATACAAGATGGCTGCACAGCAGGTACTCACGCTGCCACAATATGGAATTAGACAGATGAACAAAACTGAGGAAAAGGAAATGTATTCAAAGGTATGCTAAAACATCAACACAAAACAGCTGAGTGTCTACTGACATCCATGTCAACCAATGCATTAGCCTAAGAGTTAGAGGCAAGGTTGAGGGGGCAACTTGACTGTAACAAATAATTTCTTTTACAACACACACAATTTATAGTATCTCTACTACCAAAACTACATAATTTCTCCAGCTAAATGCCATAAATGGAGGATATTTACGAAGATAGCAGTGCAGTCTCCAGGTGCAGTTGTCGGGAAACTGTCTAATTGTCTCCTTTCTGGACTATTATTTGCAGCTAAAGGAATTCCATGGTTATCCCTTATAACTGGAAATATCATTCAAATAGATGGTAATTCAAGTATGGCCGATTTCATTTATCATTTCCTATCTGATGTGTAAATCAAATAACTTCTTGTTTTCACATCTACAACTGACTGACAGCACTTGACTGTTTGATCATCAACTGAAAATTTACATGTTAAACAGTGCCATCATATTAAGTAATTTCTAGTGTTTTTGATTCGAAGTACAAGCAAACAACATCAATGTGAATAAAATGGTAGGATCCCTTCTAGAGCCATGAATGCTTGATTGCAAGTGTCTTCACAAAATTTTGTTTCTCGCAAAGACTGAATTGCTACAATTTATTTCAGCAGCGCAAAAATCGAGAGAGAGAAAATTTGGTCATAGTTACTACTTAGCATTCTACAATAAGCCCATAGAATGTGATTATTTACTGGTTGAGTGTCAAGGGCTGGTGAAATACAAAAGTTGATGGAAAATTGAGATGAAAGGTTCTCTGAGCACTGAATTTCCATGCAGTACTAAATGAGGAATCAGGAAAGACCAAACCAAGGTATTGTAGCACTACTTTATAGACAAGTTTACATATGGAACTTCCATTAGATTATACTTACATTTCAAGTTCAATAGATCCTTTGCTATATCCTCGTTTTACATAAAGACCAACCTACTCAACAAATTAAAAGATGCAAAATTTTAGTAAAGCCATTAGAAATTAATATGAAAATAGACTCAAACAATTAGGAAATAAATTCATTGGATTTAGTTTACTAATTGCCAATCTGAATGAAAAGAACATAATGTTGAAGTGCGAAACAGCTCAGATTACATCTTCCATATGAGGAGACAGTGGGTCAAAGATCTAATCATCCTAATTATGTTAGATTTGAAACGCACAAGATAATTTCCATTGTCTCAAAAATTAGTCAGAGACTCAAGAAGTCAAACCATTTAATTCTTCATACTGATCAGCATCACTTTTATAAGAGAGTATAAGACAAACTTCACGATTAGTCTGTAATGTCATAACACATTCCACTTATCTCTTCCCATTTCAACACTCCTCAGGCTGCCAAGCAAAACAAAAGTCAAAACGTGACACTTATGTAAACTATACCTGGAACTAATCATCATTTTAAACAGTGAAATTTGGAATAGTGAATATAATATAGTGACAGATACAAGAAAATAAGGAAGGGAAAAGAAATAATGAATTAAGAAATAAATAAAATAGGAGGAAAAGGTGAAAAATAAACTATTCTCTCTCTATATCTTTAGTAGTTAAAATATAATGGAATATAACTCCATGCTTGTTGGACTTTACCATGCCAAAGAGATTGTTTCACAACACCCCAATTAAGACATCACATCATTAATAGGAATGATGTACACAAAAAAGTTAAATGCCAAGTTTAGTGGTTATATATAATGCAACTACAGAAAATTTATACCAATACATTTGAATTACAAATCTCTTGACAGGCATTATGATAACAGATCATAACCCCCAATCATCTACAGATGAAAGGCACAGGGGTAGTTTCCAAACCTCTGAGCCAGGCTACCTGGGTTCAAGTCTCACTTGCTCCAGCAAGATGTAATAACATCTCTGTAATAGGTCGGTAAGAAAATATTTATAATAAAAACTTAATTACAATGTGATTTTTAATAGAAGGAACACAATGAAAAAGTGATTGAAATTATAAATTCTGAGCAATGTCATTCATTGCCTGGACTGTCTGGAAAGCCTGGGTAGCATAATTCAGCCTTGAGGGAGACCATATAATGTTAGTCTGGCAAATGTCACAGAAGTTTAAAACAGAAGAACTTCAAAGGAATAAATGAAATGCAAACTGAACTGTAGGACTGTGAATAGACTGAAGTACAAAAAGCAAGAAAGACATGTCCTGTGGAAGAATAGTGAGGGGTGTGTGTGCTAGCAGACTGTGCTATGAGGGTCACAGTGAATAAATCCCTAATTATCCCGATGCTACAGGTAAATAGAAAGGAAGTTTTTCTCTCTATATATATACCGGAAGCCAGAAAACAAATGAAAGTGCCTTCAAAAAGAAATAAAATACTGACATTTCAGCTGATCTGCAAAGCTAAGTGATCAATTGCTTGTCTACTGATATCACACAATATAAAGACAGAGTGTCTCAGTCTATTCTTTTTATGGAACTCGGACTGATCGGTATACATTTTTTAAAAACTTTCATTTTCTTTGGACTTAATCTCACCTCTAATGTGTATTGAAATGTTACCATGCTTAGTAACTAATAACCTCATTTTTTCACTAACTCAAGAAAGCCTCATTAAGTTAGTTTCTGTTAACATGTAAACTTATTTGGCTGACAGAAAAGCATCCAGAAGGAAAAGGATCATTTCTAAATTAACTTTGATGCAACCAACCAAGTAGGCAGGTGAACAAAGAAGGGAACCATTATATCCCTTCTCACCTGGGAACTTGACAATTTGGAGTATCAAGCCTACACCTGTAAGAAATTGTGAAACCTTGCCAAGAAACTCATTGGAACACAAATTATCACTACAGTGATTATCACTCTGGAAGAGTGCAGCATCTTGGATGACAAGCTGACTAATGCATTTATCTGTGTACAATCAGTCCTGATATAACATGATAGTTCTGTTGAGCGATCCAGTGTTATAAGACAATCATATAATAACGGCACCATTTAAACCAATAGGACCAGAATTGTATTATAGCCAATAGAGATAAGGAAAGTTTGCATTCTACAAGTGGTCTAAATTCTTCAATCATGTTATAGTCAATTTGCAGTGAAGCAGTGTGCAATATAGCAGAATCGATTATGTGTAAACATTGGACATTGCTGACCAATTTGCAGATGATGACGGTGAGTGCTGTTAGCTTCACCACTATATCTATTTCAAAATTCTGTAATGTTGCAAATCTGCACAACCAGGAGTGTCTTATTTGAAAGATGACAGAAAATTACCACTTTTTTAAAAGATAGTGCCCACGTGGGAGAGCAGATTAATATCTCATCTAAAAGATGGCACCTCACTGGTGTTGTATTTTAGCGTCAACTTGGATTATGTGCTTCAATTGCAGAAATGAATTTTGAACTCATGATCCACAGAGTCCCTACTGACACTCCAGCAACGGCTGAGAAAGCAGAAGAAATATGCCACAAGGAATCTTTTTATAACTTAGTCCTCCAATTTGTGAAACTTGCTGTAAAATCAAGTCAGATTTATTACATAAAGTATCATTACCTTGTCTCCTCTGCCAATAAACGACGTTTTTCCTGCCAATCCCAGACAAATTGCACAGATGATGCTGGACTTTCCAGTGCCATTGGCACCCACTATCATGTTCAAATTGGCCCCAGGGTGAATTTCACAGGAATCATAAGTTCTGAAAATCAACATATCAATATTCATGTATTTATTTCAGCTTTCCACAATCTGCATTACTTTACATTTAATCCAGTGAAATTCACTACGGTAACTTCAGTAATTGTGGCAGCATTCATATCAGGTTACTACTCCAGATGAGGAAGCTTCATTTGCTTTTGCACCTGATAAAGGATATCATGAGGCTAATTGAAAAATTGTTAAGGTGAGAAAATTCTAGCAGTTTAAAAATGTGCAAGAACAGAATCTCAACTCGTGTTATTGGAAAGCACAACGAACATGCATACTTTAATGTCTTCCAAATTTGAAATTTCTCTGTTGCCCTTTAGACACTTCCAGTGACCTTAATGCATTGCAGTGGAATATCGGGAAAACAACAACTTTTCCAATGGAAACCATATTTTGTATTTTAACAGTTTTAACCATTAAATCAGTCAGTGTTTTTACATACTCAATTTTGTCCTCTCAATATCCAGTTTCCAAATGAATCATAATTAAAAATTCAACAATACAAGTTCCACTGTGGCTGATCAATCATCTAAACACCACTGAGCCCTAGTCATTACAATAAAATAATGTACCATCTTTCACTGCAAACTTTTTGTTTACAGCTTGCATTAAGTATAAATACACATTATTCACAAAACCACATGGCTCAATGCTAAGTTTTTAAGTAACATAAATTATGGCATTATTTTCAATTTCTTCAGCTATTAACAGGGCAATTATTTAATTAAATAGATAAGATTCCAGGAGGACTTATGGTTTCAGTCTGAAATTCTTTTAGCAACTTGAAGTACAAATGCAAAGAAAACAATTTTTAACTTTGGATATTTATTCAAATCTGATCAACTGATTTACTTGTCCATCAGTTTTTCTGTAATTGTGATTCCAACTGATTACTGTAATTTTTTTTTAAATTGTACAGTTGATTCAATCATTTGGAAACATTCATTCCACTTGGTGTCCAATGTCTATTTATTTTTTAAGAAAGAGGAAGATATTCCTCAATTTAACTGACCTACAACTAAGGAACTGATTCACATAAATAGCAAGGCCAAAATTTGGAAATTCACTTGCAGCAATTAAGTACTCAAATCTCAAATAAAGTGCAAAGGCAAGAATTAACGCAACCAATTTCTGCGATGCTAAAATGACCACTGTCCACCTCTGGAGCAAATTGCTGACACAAATATGAGACAGTCAATATTTATGTTTATTGGAAACTGTGCAAAACAGTCAGGCACCATAGCGGCAGTCCAGGAATCAGCTACAGACCTACAGAATTTTGTGCACTATTACGCCTCCCACCCCTGTTGTACTCTCTTCCATCAGGCAAAAGATACAAAGGTTTGAAAACAAGTACCTAAAGATGTGAGAACAGCTTCTTCCCCACTGTTATCAGACTTTTGAATGGACCGCTCATCTTTCTCTGCAGCTTAACACTATATTCTGCAATCTGTTCTATCACACTGATGTACTTATAAGAGGTATGATTTGTCTGGATAGCATGCAAAACAATACTTTTCACTGTATCTTGGTATATGTGAGAACAATGAATCAACTAAAACTATGAATTCAGTCCCTTTAATGATCCAGACAAGGTTAGAACAATTCAATAGCATGTCTAAAATTATTACTATTAAATGTTGGAGACACGTTTAGATGTCTTATTGATGACAAACTATCAAATTAAAAGAAACATTTTACACCTTATCACTTCCTTAGACTGAAAATACGTCACAGCAAGCTTTTGTTTTAAAATGCAGAATCATAAGTGAGAATAAACTCAGTAGACACAACAGCTGCCTCAGTTTTATTATTTTTCATAACTGCAGTCATTCAGTGCATGTGCATAAAATAAAACCTTTCAAGAGTGAATTAAACAATTGTCACAAGCAATTTACTATGAAACACTGAGATATTGCTATCTACTAAATTAATGGTGCTATATAAATAGAAGCTGTTTTTATTACTTTTATTGAAAGGTCAAGACTACAGACATAGACAACATTCTGCTGTACTATTGAAGAATCCCACTCCAGAATAAGCGAAGTTTCTCGCCACTGGCATCTACCTAGAAAGGTGGAAAATAGCTTAGGAACAAATCTAATCTGGTCAACTGACCCCATCAGTCTACCATCAATCAGTGGAAAAGTGATGAAAGGTGCCATTAACACCGTTATCACCAATGCTCAGTTTGTGATCCTCCAGAATCTTTGAGCTCCAGCCCCATTACAGGTTTATGAAAACTTGCAAAACAAACCAAATTCTAGAATTGAGTGTAACTTAGGTTAATAATTGGCAAAGAGCATTCACATCACACATATGCCAAAAACAAAATGACAATTGCCAATAAGACAAAACAAGAAAGATTCAAACTTCTCCAATCTCCAACAATTAGATTGACTTATTAACCAGAAACTCAACTTGACTAGTTATATTAATAGTGTGGCAAAAAAGACAGGTCAGAGGCTGGGAACCTTGTGGCATGTATTTCACCTCCTGACTCTTTGCATACAGCCTGTCCATCATCAATGGGCACACATCAGGACTGTGAGGCTTGACACCATACAGGAAATAACAGCCAGCGTGACTGATGCCCCAATTACCACCTTAAAAATTCACTCTTTCCATCACCTGAACGTAGCTGCAGCTGTAGCATACCACTAACAACTTGCACAAGTGCTTTCAAGAGCATCTTCCAAACATGTCACTTCTACCACCTCAAAAGACAATAAAAATAGATGCAATGGAACACAACCAAGCTGCAGATTCCCTTCCAAGCCACACATCATCCCGGCTTGAAACTACAGGTATATCGCAGCTACTTCACTCTTGCTAGATTTAAATTTTGTAACTCCCTTAACAGGTAAATTAGTGTACCTACACCCTATAGGTCGCACTAGTTCAAGCTGGTGGTTTACCAGTTCCTCCTCAAAAGTAACCAATGATGGGCGATAAACGCTTTGCCAGTCATGTCCACGAGTGGAAAAAAATTCCTTTGCAATAGACATTATTAAATCCAGGATGTGATGTTTATTTATTAGAAACAAAACCAAAAACAAAAAACAGAAATTATTGGTAAAAGGATTCTGATAAAGGGTCAGAGACCCAAAACATTCTCTCCATAGATGCTGTCACACCTGCTGAGTTTTTCCAGCAATTCCTGTTTTTGGTTCTGATTTCTAGCTAGTTTATTAACCAGGTTATCATGCAGGTATAGGGGTCATTGGGAACTTTGCAGTCTTGCTTCTACTTTTAAACTGGTTAGAATTACTATATAAAGTACAAGGTGGTAAATGAAGAAAGTTGCTCTTCTACATTTTGACAAAGGAATAACAGGCAGAATTGGAGAATACAGTTCTGGAATTAAAACTAAATATAATTACCTACTTTCAATAAATCAGTGACTCGAATGAAAAGGCCAATTATGCCATCTACTGGTTATAACTGATGCACTAGAATAGTTATATAACCAGGCTTACTGTTACAAAACAGAAAACATTTATTTTACAGAAACAGATCATTTCGCCTAAGTCTTCTATTTAGTGTCTTCGCAAAGGCATCCTTCCATTTAGTTCAGTTAATCCAGTCAACCCATCTAAGATTTTGCTCTTTCATCTGTGCTTGTCTAACATTCACTTAAATACATACATACTGCTCACCTCAATGGAATACCATAACGTTACATTATGGTACACTCTCATCAATCTTTGAGTAAACATGTTTGTTATGAATTCTTTATCAAATTTACTTGTGATCCTCATACTCCAGGTTCCTAGTTTTCATCTCCGCCATAAATTAGGTTAGGACTATATTCACTGGAATTTACAAGAATGGGGAATGATCTTAGAAACCTAGAAAATTCTAAAAGGACTAGACAGGATAACACCAAAGAGGATATTTCCAGTGACTGAGGAATTCAGAACCAGGAGTCATAGTCCAAGAATACAGGTTACACCATTTATGGCTGAGAAGGAGAAATTTATTCACCCAGAGTAGTGAGCTTGTGGAATTCTCTGCACAGAAAGTAGTTGAGGCCAAAACACAATGTTTTCAAGAGGAGTTATATATGGCTCTTAGGGTTAAAGGGATCAAAGCGCACAGGCAGAAAGCAGGAATATGATCAGATGATCAGCCATGATCATATTGAATGGCTGGGCAGACTCAAAGGGCGAAATGGCCTTTTCTGTTTTCTAAGCAGAAACATCTTCTCTACATATATGACCTCAAACATTTTTAAAATGTTAAAACGATTTTGTCTGATCAATCATGTGCCTTCTATTCCAGAGAAATATTTCAGCTCTCTAGTGGCCTGAGAGCTTTAATGGCCTAGTCTATTAGACTGTCTACAAATAATGCAATAATGTTCAAACTAAATGCAATTTGTATGAATTGTTAGAATTTTTTGGGATTTGTAGATATGACTAACACAAGTTTAATTACCCTGGGCAATTTTAACATCTTGTCTGAATGATGGCACTCCCAACACCAAAGCACCAGCATAGCCCCTGGAATAGGGTTTGAACCCACACTTACTATTTCAGAGGTAACACAGCTTCTACTGAGTCAATGCTAAGATGATTAACTCTTAAAGAGATCAGAGAGAGGGGATAACTGGTCTTTTATTAGACAAATATATTGCAGGTACCAGAGGTTGCTGTCAGTTTTACACAGTAATGGCAATGAATGTTAGAAGTTTTGCATTATAACATAGAACATAGAACAATACAGCACAGAACAGGCCCTTCGGCCCACGATGTTGTGCCGAACTTCTATCCTAGATTAAGCACCCATCCATGTACCTATCCAAATGCCGCTTAAAGGTCACCAATGAATCTGACTCTACCACTCCCACGGGCAGCGCATTCCATGCCCCCACCACTCTCTGGGTGAAGAACCCACCCCTGACATCTCCCCTATACCTTCCACCCTTCACCTTAAATTTATGTCCCCTTGTAACACTCTGTTGTACCCGGGGAAAAAGTTTCTGACTGTCTACTCTATCTATTCCTCTGATCATCTTATAAACCTCTATCAAGTCACCCCTCATCCTTCGCCGTTCCAACGAGAAAAGGCCGAGAACTCTCAACCTATCCTCGTACGACCTACTCTCCATTCCAGGCAACATCCTGGTAAATCTTCTCTGCACCCTCTCCAAAGCTTCCACATCTTTCCTAAAGTGAGGCGACCAGAACTGCACACAGTACTCCAAATGTGGCCTAACCAAAGTCCTGTACAGCTGCAACATCACCTCACGACTCTTGAATTCAATCCCTCTGCTAATGAACGATAATACTCCATAGGCCTTCTTACAAACTCTATCCACCTGAGTGGCAACCTTCAAAGATCTATGTACATAGACCCCAAGATCCCTCTGTTCCTCCACCTGACCAAGAACCCTACCATTAACCCTGTATTCCGCATTCTTATTTGTTCTTCCAAAATGGACAACTTCACACTTGGCAGGGTTGAACTCCATCTGCCACTCCTCAGCCCAGCTCTGCATCATATCTAAGTCCCTCTGCAGCCGACAACAGCCCTCCTCACTGTCCACAACTCCACCTATCTTTGTATCATCTGCAAATTTACTGACCCACCCTTCGACTCCCTCATCTAAGTCATTAATAAAAATTACAAACAGCAGAGGACCCAGAACTGATCCCTGCGGAACTCCACTTGTAACTGGACTCCATGCTGAATATTTACCATCTACTACCACTCTCTGACTTCGACCGGTTAGCCAGTTTTCTATCCAATTGGCCAAATTTCCCTCTATCCCATGCCTCCTGACTTTCCGCATAAGCCTACCATGGGGAACCTTATCAAATGCCTTACTAAAATCCATGTACACTACATCCACTGCTCTACCCTCATCCACATGCTTGGTCACCTCCTCGAAGAATTCAATAAGACTTGTAAGGCAAGATAACAGTTATCAATTCCGAGCTGTTAAATCCTTGAAATCAAATACTCCCCAATATGACTCAATTTTGCAAGTATATACAAGTGGGCAGTTTTATTTGGAAGGATGAGGAAAAAAAATAAATCCAGCTTTCTGTAATTTTCAATAAATTTCAATGATAAAAGTAACTGTAAATAAGTAAGTTCCAATAACTGCATTTATATAGCATCTTTACCATAGAAAAATAGCTCAAGATTCATCATAAGGAGCTAATCAAACAACAATGGACACTTAGCCGAACATAAACAATGGGAATGGTGAACAAGAGCTCAGTCAAGGCAAGTTTTAGTTTATTTTGGAGCAAATTAAAAATAAATTTAGGAAGAGATAAATACTTACAACATGGTAGCTGCCCCTTTAACCTTGAAATAAAAAAAATACAAGGTGGTACGGTGGCTCAGTGGTTAGCACTGTTGCCTCAAAACGCCAGGGTCCCAGGTGTGATTCCAGTCTTGGGCAATTGTCTGTGTGGCGTTTGCACATTCTCCAAGTCTCTGCGTGGGTTCCCTCCGGGTACTCCAGTTTCCTCCCACATTACAAAGATGTGCAGGTCAGGTGAATTGGCCGTGCTAAATTGACCATAGTTGCTAGGTGCATTAGTCAGAGAGAGAGGGGGGGGGGGGGGGTAGGTTACTCTTCAGAGGGTCGGTGTGGACTTGTTGGGCCTTAGGGCCTCTGCCCACACAGTAGGGCACCTAATCTAACCTAAAATTATTTTGGAGATACAGTGTGCATTTGTAAGACATGAGCTGGAGTTAATTCCAACATGCTCAGGTAGTATACACCTACAATCCTCAAAGTTTTCTACTGCTAAAAATTTTTGCTAACCTGTCTGTTGGTAGATAATTAATAGCAATTTATTGTCATTCAAAATATCAAGCTTCGCCTCGGATTGAAAAAGGTGATCATGAGTATTCTCTGCCATTTCTTATCCTAATGTAGTGTCAGGTTTCACTATAGAAGAGACAGACGTGGAGCCTCTAACTTCATCTCTTCACATAACCAGTGCAATTTAGAGCAAATATTAGGATTTTCTTGTTTGAGTGGCATAGTTTATGTATTATGCATTGTTTTAGTCACAACTTCCTTTTTGGCAAATTTATTTTAAAATAATTTCCTAATATGATTATGTCAGACAGCAAAATTTGAAATTACAAAGAATCAATAAGGTGAACCCCCACTAATAATTATTCAGCAAAGCTAGAGAAACATCAAAGGAGAAATTCAAGGATACCAGCCGGGTTACAGAAAAGAGGGCTAAGGTGGGTCGTGAAAGACCAACGAAATCAAATGGCTAATTTCTACTAGATATGCCATGTAATTCCATGCACACATACCTATAATATTCTCAATCATATTTCTCTTCCATTCTCGAGCTGGACACTTGCTGCTCTGCTTTCACTCAATAACACATGCTGAAGGAATGGCAAAAAACAAAAAAAATGTATGCAGCTACACATTTTTCTAGCTGTATGGTGTAGATAGGGCGGCACGGTGGCTCATTGGTTAGCACTGCTGCCTCACACCACCAGGGACCCGGGTTCGATTCCCACTTTGGGTGACTGTGTGGAGTGTGCACATTCTCCTAGTGTCTGCGTGGGTTTCCTCTGGGTGCTCTGGTTTCCTCCGACAATCCAAAAATGTGTAGGTAGGTGAATTGCCCATTGTGTTAGGTACGTTATTCAGGGGTAAATGGGTCTGGATGGGTTGCTCTTCGGAGGGTCGGTGTGGACTTGTTGGGCCGAAGGGCCTGTTTCCACACCATAGCGAATCTAATCAAATAAATTAAATGTCACCATAGTTGTAAAACTAAACCTAGTTATAAACAGAAATTAGTATAAGCTTCAAACGAATTCAGTGGAAAGACAAAGGTTGCAGGGAGCAGGCATCATAATATTTGAATAATACTTTTCAATGGAACAATTGTAAGGAGCAAGTTCAATACAAAATATGCAAAAGAATTCTGAACAGTCATATCAGATCTGAAACATTAATCTCTCTTTCTTGATACTTCCAGTCATGCTAAATTTCTACAGCAATTTCTGTATTTATATGAAAGGTCAATGTTTGTTTTTCTTTATACAAGATGCTGTTAAATTATGTATATTTCTGACTCGTTATAATCTAGATTTCCAGTATTAATTTCTTTCTATATTGTAGTTCACCTTTGTACCGAGTCAGAGTGTTCAAAATTAGAATAAAGGAGCATTCCTCAAGCTCTATGTCCTTTCTTCATCATCCCAATTCTCCTCCCTTGACCACAGTAGCTTCAGAATATAGTGATGTTCTTGTACTTTTTTCAATTGTATTGTAAGATCCTACACTGCCCAACACCAAAACAAACTTACACTATTCTACTGAAGTACAATTGAAATGCTAGGAAAAGTATTTACCTTTCAATTAAGTACTTAATAGCCTTCCAGGCTCACACACAAATTCCACAATTTTAACAGACATCACTGCTTTTTTCGAATTGCATCTGTTGGTAATAGTCATTCACACTTCCTCCAGATTTCTTTACCTGTCCATCATCATTTCACTTTGTCATTTAATCATGCAGCCTAACAGACCTTATCTTTTGTTTTTGCCTCCACTCCCCCTTTCTTATCTCTCCAGTCATTTAAAACTGGTTTCATCTTTAGGTTTTTCCAATTATGACATAAAATTCAGCCAAAAGTTTAACTACTAATGGTTCCCCTCAGATGTTGACTAACTGTTGACTAAGTGCTTTAGCATTTACCTCAAATTTACAGTTTTATACCAGAACAAAGTATTCTCTCCAATTTGCCTAATCCAAGGTGAAGTCTGCGCTTGTTATTGTCTAAATTCTCCTTCAATTGAGTGGAGCGGATAGAGAAATCACTAAACACAATCAATCGCTCCAGGATTAATTTGACTCTGAAAGGAACCATCTGGCCACTTTTGCGATTTTGTAATCTGATCGCCGAGCTAGGTTGTGAACAGGCTCAACGCATTTAAAAAACACCTGCACTGAAGGTGAACGCATTGGCAGGCTTTTTAAATGAAATAAAAAATGAGGCACTTCTTGAGACCGACATGTAGCAAGAATCTTTTCATAACATTTCACACACTCGGAGACCCATTTCAGGGGAAGCGAAATAGGGGGATGATGGAAACTTGGAGAAGGCTCGTGTAAAAACATGAACTCCACCATGGATCAGTTTGACCGCACGGTTTGCTTCTGTACTGCAAATTCTATGTACTTCTTTGGGTGATGCTACTCTCTTATGTCTTAGTCTGATTATTATTATTTTATTCCTGATGAAGGGCTTTTGCCCGAAACGTCGATTTCGCTGCTCTTTGGATGCTGCCTGAACTGCTGTGCTCTTCCAGCACCACTAATCCAGAATCTGGTTTCCAGCATCTGCAGTCATTGCTTTTACCTCTCTGAATATTATTAAAGCATAGTCTATGCAGCTGGGTTCCCTCCCATTCAGATCAGGAAACAGAAGTAGCTGAAGTTTGTTTATAAAATCCACCGTCAGGGTGAGCCCCAGCGCGGCCTGAACCCGGAGGGAGTCTCACCTTACTCAGTAACCCCCCCTCCTCCCCGGGGGGAGGAAACGACTGAACCTCTCTGACAGGACATTCGCTGCTAAACCGGGAGATATCACTCGGTTAAAGAGACTTACCCAAGCTCTCCCGGGCCTGGACTCTGAAAAGAACAGAAAACCGGCAGCTGTGGCCTGGCCCGACCCGATCAATCAGAAAGACCCTGATTTTTTGGGGGGGGGGGGGGAAGGTTGTGGGAAAGAGAACTCCACCGACCCGGACCCCTGACCGAAGGCCCAGAAGCCTCGGTTTGTCCCTCAGCGCGACCGCCGCTTGACTCACAGGAAATTATCCATCTTGATCCTGACAATCGATCCTTCCACGAACTGGTTGCCGGCTCTGTCTCCCCCGGTTGCCTCCAGTAGGAGTTGCCGGCCACTCAGCCCTCGTTTTCCGCTCGCCTCCCGCTGCCCGGACAGTTTACGTTTCAGCGCCGCCATCTTGACGGTTTCCAAGTTCTTTTCCCGCGCAAACCTCCGGACCCCGCGTCATCCCGTCACTGACGCTTCACCCCCCCCGACACGTGATCCGGGAAGGGTCAGGGGGAGGGCGAGCGGGCGCGAGCTACGTAATCGTTGCGCTTGGGACCCGCCCTCTTTGGCGGGACGTCACAAAGAGGTGGAGCGGACAGTGTACGACTGTCGATCAGCTGTAACCAGATTGTAGCGAAAATCAACCTGTTACACACCTCTGGATTAGATGGGACTTGAACCCAGTCCTCCTTGGCTCAGAGGTAGGGATATTGCCACAAGCCTATCCCCCTTGAATCGCAGTTTTGAACACTAAGTGAGGATTGCAAATAAAGGACAAAGACTAAAAGGAGGTGGGTTATGGTTAAAGAGGACATTAACGCAATAGCGATACTTACACCTGTCAAGTGGAATCTGTGTGGTTACAATTTAGAAACACCTAGGGTAAGAAAGATACTGGCTGTTGTAAATAGACTCCCTCTCCTACCTGCAGTGATAACACTGGGAAGGCACTCAACAAGAAACTAGAAACCCAAGCAAAAAAAGGAACAGATGTAAGTCTGCGTATTGATGTCAGGAACAATGCTGTAGAGGAGGAATTCTTGGAGTGAATATTTATGGATCAATGCTTTGAGGAATCAGCTAGAGAACAGGCTATCCTACACTAAGAGATATATATGTCTTTTTGGGATCTTTCCTGCTTGCCTGCATTTCTGTCGAAATTTGATGTCTGTGTCGATGGCCTTAACCAGGACCTTGGGTTCATGTCACACAACAGGTGACCCCATTGCACTATATACACACACAGACAGACACACACACACTCACACAGACCCTCTCTCATACACTCACACATACACTCCCACGCACACCCTCTCACAGACTTATACCCCTTTACACCCACATACACACTCTCTCACAGACACTCATAAACTCCCCCCTCCCCCAACACACACATGCACATATACACATATAAGTTTGTGGGGTGAATTTGTACTTGCAGAATTACATTTTACTTTGCTCAAAAATTGCATGAATCCATGTAAGAGTCTGTAAATCTGTTTTTTTAGATTAGAATCAGTCTGACCATTGTGGCACAGACAGCCTCACAGGGAAACTCACACCTTTAATATGTTATCGGGGCCGACATGACACCAATTGTTAAAGTTCACTTGAGAATGTAACTTTTTTTAAAAAGTTTTGCAATTTACATATGAAAAAGACCAATATGGGTTCTTTACAGTCAGAAACAGGTGGAAATTATAACAGGGAGCAAAGAGATAGCAGACGAATTAAGTGTATGTTTTTGTATTGTCTTCACAAGGGAAGACACAAATAACCATCCAAAAATGCTGGAGAACACAAAACCCTCTTTACGTACAGGATCTGTATCCCTCTATTCTCTTCCGATTCATGTATTCGCCCAGTTGCTTCTTGAATGTTGCTATTGTGCCTGCTTCCACCACCCGAAGAAGGGTTACACCTGAAACGTCGACTTCTCCACCTCCTGATGCTGCCTGGCTTGCTGTGCTCTTCCAGCTTCCTGCTTGTCTAGTTTGGACTCCAGCAGATTATTTTGGCTCCACCACCTCCTCTGGTAGCACATTCCAGACACTCACCATCTGTTGTGTGAAAAACTTGTCTCGCACATCTCGTCTATATTCCACCCCCCTCCCATCGCACCTTGGATTTGCATTCCCCCAGTAATTGACTTCTCCACCCTAGGAAAAAGGCTCATACTTTCCACTCTATCCATGCCATTCCCAATTTATAAACTTCTATCAGGTTGCTCCTCAACCTTCTGCGCTCCAGTGAATACAAACCCAGTCTATTCAACCCTTTTTCAATGCTAAAATCTCCCAAAATAGGCAACATCCTGGTAAACCTTTTCTGTATCCACTCCAAAGCATCCACTTCCTTCTGGTTATGTGGTGACAATTGTATGCAATGTGCCCAGTGTGGTCTAACTATAGTTCTATAAAGCTACAGCATAATTTGTCTATTCTTATACTCAATGCCCCTTCCAATGAAGGCAAGCATACCATAGTTTTTTTTTACTACCTTATCTACCTGTATTGCTACCTTCAGTGATCTGTGGACCTGCACGCCCTCTGCATATCATGGGCTCTGCCATTCTCTATAATTTCCACATGTACTTGACCTTCCAAAATGCATCACCTCACATTTGTCCGGATTAAACGCCATCTGCCATTTTTCTGCCCATGCCTCCAACTGATCTATATCCTGCTGTGTCCTCTGACTATCCTCCTCACTATCTGCAACTCCAGTATATGTATTGTCCGCAAACTTACTAATCAGACCAGCTATGTTTTCCTTCAAATTATTTTTATAGATCACAAACAGCAGAGGTCCCAGCACTGATTCCTGTGGAACACCACAACCCACAGCCCTCTACCCTGAACAGCATCCTTCCACCATTAACCCTCTGTCTCCTATGGCTAAGCCAGTTCTGTATCCAGCTTGCCAGCTCACCACTGATACCATGTGACTTCACTTTTTGTACCAGTCAGCCATGAGGGACCTTGTCAAAAGTTTTACTGAGATGCATGGAGACAACATCAACCACTTTTCCCTCAAGAATCATCTTTGTCAGCTCCTCAAAATCTCAATAAAGTTATTGAGATACGACCTTCCCCACTCAAAACTATTCTGTTTATCGCTAATAAGTCCATTCGCTTCTCAATGCATATAGATCCTGTCATTTTGCTACCACCAACGTGAGACTCACAGGCCTGTAATTTCATGGATTTTCCCTGCTATCCTTCGTAAACAATGGGACAACATTGGCTACTCTCCAGTCCTCTGGGGGGGATTGTGGCTGAAGAGGATACAAAGATGTCTGTCAATGTTCCAGCAATTTGTTCTCTCTCTTCCCTCAGTATTCTGGGATAGTTCCCATGAGGATCCAGGAACTTATCTACCTTAATACTTTTTAAGACCACAACACCTCTTTCTTTTTAACAGCAACTTGGCTTAGAAATTCTTTACTCCCTTCCCTGAGATCATTCTCTACCAATTCCTACTCTTTGGTGAATACCGACACAAAGTATTCATTTAGGGCCTCACCTACTTCCTTTGGCTCCACACATAGATTCTCTCCTTTGTCCTTGAGTGGGCCAACCCTTTTCCTGGCTACCCCCTTATATATGTGTAAAAAAGTTTGGGATTCACCTTAATCCTGTTTGCTAATGACTTTTCATGATCCCCTTTCTTCTAATTCCTTGTGTTTTATCATGAGTCTAACTATATTTAGTCTTCCAAAGTGCTCTGTCTTGCTGCCTGGACCTCTCTTTATCCATAGTCTACTGCGTACACATTCTCTCTAGACTCTGGTAGAGCTTTTGGTCTCTTCCCGTTCTCTCTACATAATCATGAGACTCTATACATCATTGTACACAATTATCATTATTCATTCTGCTCATGTTTCATTACTCTGCGCTCACTCAAGATGATATGTAGCAGATTTCTGGCAGCCATTCCCACCTGCTTGGGGCTTGGCATGAGTCATGTCTCCAACAGTCCTGGTCTGTTACATCCTCCAAAGGCTGCCTAGACAGTTTTGATATTGTCACCCCAAGCCTAATCATGTATGTACATTCATGGAAGTGACTATTTCTCTGCATTAGTGGAGAGGGTACAGGGGATGATGTGACAGTGCGTCCATAGAGTAGCATCATTATCCTCAGAGATGAAAAGCTGGGTTGTGGCATAGTGTGGGATACATGCCTCCCAGTTACAAGGACTTATAGTGAAAAACACTCAGAATTAACTTGAGGGCTATGCAGAATTCCACATCCCAGTGTAATGTCCTGTGTGTCTTCCTGTTCTCAACACTAAGTTGAAGATTTCTCACTCTGTTGTCTTGACACTTGGACCTTGCCAAAAACTGAATGTTTGGCCTGCTCATCAGCTGAGTAGTCCATTTCACTCTCTTCAGAGGTCGGTAAGTGGATGTCGGAGACAGTGAAATGAGGCTTTGAACACTCTCCGATATTGTGCATGCTTTTGCCCTGCAGGCAGACAGAAGGGTTGAGTATCAATTTAATTGACAGCAAACCCCTTGAAAAGCATACATGATTATGACAATGAATACCATCTCCCACTCAATGCTACAGTCTCCTGCAACTTGTGCAACATTCACAGCATAAATTGTCTTCCACACGTTCAATCCACATGTTACATTAGGTTCAAGTTCACACACACACACACACACACACACACACACACACACACACACACACACACACACACACACACACACACACACACACACACACACACACACCCTGTCTTATTCCTAACATTTGTACCCTTAAAGGGTCCATTGGAGGCTCCTCCAAAACCATACAAATTTTACTTCCTTTAAGAATTTGTGTGGCTGAGAAACAATCCAACTAGTCACAATATGTATTAATGATTGAGATGAGGGATGGAATGTACAGTCTACAAGTTTGCAGATGACATAGAGCTGGGTGGGAGGGTGAACTGTGAAGAGAATACAGTGATGCTTCAGTGTGATTTGGACAAGTTCAGTGAGTGAGCATGTTCATGACAGATGAAGTAGAATGTGACATTACCCCCTTTGGTTGCAAAAACAGGAAGGCAGATAATGACAATAGATTGGAAAAGGGGGAGGTGAAATGAGACCCGGGTGTCCTTGTACATAAATCACTGAAAGTAAGCATGCAGGTACAGGGAAGACAGCAAATGGTATATTGGCCCACATGGCAAGTGGGTTTGAGTACATGAGCAGGGATGACTTGCTACAATTGTACGGGACCTTGGTGAAATCACATTTATAGTATTATGTGCAGTTTTGGTCTCCCAATCTGAGGAAGGATGCTCTGGCAGAGTGCAATGAAGGTTTACCCGACTAATTCCTGGGATGGCAGGACTGATGTCTGAAGAGAGTCCTAATCAGTTAGGACTACATGCAGTGGAGTTTAGAAGAATAAGGGAGGAATCTCATGGCAATCGATAACATTCTAATGGGACTGACAGGATAAATGCAGAAAGGATGTTCCTGGTGACTGAGGAATCTAGGACCATGGGTCACAGTCTAAGAATATAAGGTAGCTCACTTAGGACGGAGATGAGGAGAACATTTTTCAGCCAGAGAATGGTGAGTGTGTGGAATTTTCTACCACAGAAAATGATGGAGGCCAAAATACAGAATGTTTTCAAGAAGGAATTATATATAGCTGTTAGAGCTAAGGGGTCAAAGGGTATGGGGGAATTGGGGTAATCAGTCACCCTTGTATTGAATGGCGAGGAAGCTTGAAGGGTTGAATAGACTACTTCTGCTCGTACATCTTATGTTCTTATGGCAACAGATGCATGGAACATCGCCACCTGCAAATTCTCCTCCAAGTCTCTCACTATCTTGACTTGGGTGTGTATTGCCATTACCTCAGTGGGTCAAAAATCCTGAACTCCCTTTCTAACAGCAATATGGATGTTTCTACACTATGTGGTTGAAGAAAGCATGGGTGGTCTGTTAGCCCTATTTTTGTGTGAATTGTTGTTTCCTTCTTAAAGTAAAAAAATCCAGATGATTTCACAATTTTAACAGACAATTGTGGTTTACTGACAACAAGAATTTGTTCACAAATTAGTGGCATAATGGACAGTGAAGAAGGTTATCTAAGATTACAAAGAGATTGTGATAAATTGGGTCAATGGGTTGAGGAATGGCAGACGGAGCTTTAATTGGATAAAGGTGAGGTATTGCATTTTGGTAAAACATTAAGGGCAGGACTTGTACAATTAATGGTGGGGCCTCAGTAGTGTTGCAGAGCAGAGACCTTACAGTTCAGGTACATAATTCTTTGAAGTTTGCATCACGTATAGACAGGGTGGTTAAGAAGGTGTTTAGCATGCTTGCCTACATTCTCAGATCTTTGAGTAAAGGAGTTGGGATCTGAAAATGTGTTGTTGGAAAAGCACAGCAGATCAGGCAGCATCCAAGGAGCAGGAGAATCGACGTTTCGGGCATGAGCCCTTCTTCAGGAATGAGGAAAGTGTGCCAAGCAGGCTAAGATAAAAGTTAGGGAGGAGGGACTTGGGGGAGGGGCGTTGGAAATGCGATAGGTGGAAGGAGGTTAAGGTGAGGGTGATAGGCCAGAGTGGGGGTGGGGGCGGAGAGGTCAGGAAGAAGATTGCAGGTTAGGAAGGTGGTGCTGAGTTCGAGGGTTGGGACTGAGACAAGGTGGGGGGAGGGGAAATGAGGAAACTGGAGAAATCTGAGTTCATCCCTTATGGTTGGAAGGTTCCTAGGCAGAAGATGAGGTGCTCTTCCTCCCGCCGTCGTGTTGCTATGGTCTGGCGATGGAGGAGTCCAAGGACCTGCATGTCCTTGGTGGAGTGGAAGGGGGAGTTGAAGTGTTGAGCCACGGGCTGGTTGGGTTGGTTGGTCCATGTGTCCCAGAGGTGTTCTCTGAAATGTTCCGCAAGTAGGCGGCCTGTCTCCCCAATATAGAGGAGGCCACATCGGGTGCAGCGGATGCAGTAAATGATGTGTGTGGAGGTGCAGGTGAATTTGTGGTGGATCCCTTGGGGCCTTGGAGGGAAGTAAGGGGGGAGGTGTGGGCGCAAGTTTTGCATTTCTTGCGGTTGCAGGGGAAGGTGCCGGGAGTGGAGTTTGGGTTGGTGGGGGGGTGTGGACCTGACAAGAGATTCACGGAGGGAGTGGTCTTTTCGGAACGCTGATAGGGGAGGGGAGGGAAATATATCCCTGGTGGAGGGGTCCGTTTGGAGGTGGCGGAAATGATGACGGATGATATGATGTATATGGAGGTTGGTGGGATGGTAGTTGAGGACCAGTGGGATTCTGTCCTGGTGGCAATTGGAGGGGCGTGGCTCAAGGGCGGAGGAGCAGGAAGTGGAGGAGATGCAGTGGAGACCATTGTCGATCACGTCTGGGGGGAAATTGCGGTCTTTGAAGAAGGAGGCCATCTGGGTTGTTCGGTATTGGAACTGGTCCTCTTGGGAGCAGATGCGGCGGAGGAGACGAAGGAATTGGGAATATGGGATGACGTTTTTACAAGGGGCAGGGTGGGAGGAGGTGTAGTCTAGGTAGCTGTGGGAGTCGATCAGTTTATAGTAAAAGACCACTCCCTCCGTGACTCCCTTGTCAGGTCCACACCCCCCACCAACCCAACCTCCACTCCCGGCACCTTCCCCTGCAACCGCAAGAAATGCAAAACTTGCGCCCAAACCTCCCCCCTTACTTCCCTCCAAGGCCCCAAAGGATCCTTCCATGTCTGCCATAAATTCACCTGCAACTCCACACACATCATTTACTGCATCCGCTGCACCCGATGTGGCCTCCTCTATATTGGGGAGACAGGCCGCCTACTTGCGGAACGTTTCAGAGGACACCCGGACCAACCAACCCAACCACCCCATGGCTCAACACTTCAACTCCCTCTCCCACTCCATCAAGGACATGCAGATCCTTGGACTCCTCCATCGCCAGACCATAGCAACACGACGGCTGGAGGAAGAGCGCCTCATCTTCTGCCTAGGAACCTTCCAACCATAAGGGATGAACTCAGATTTCTCCAGTTTCCTCATTTCCCCTCCCCCCACCTTGTCTCAGTCCCAACCCTCGAACTCAGCACCACCTTCCTAACCTGCAATCTTCTTCCTGACCTCTCCGGCCCCACCCCCACTCCGGCCTATCACCCTCACCTTAACCTCCTTCCACCTATCGCATTTCCAACACCCCTCCCCAAGTCCCTCCTCCCTACCTTTTATATTAACCTGCTAGGCACACTCTCCTCATTCCTGAAGAAGGGCTCATGCCCGAAACGTCGATTCTCCTGCTCCTTGGATGCTGCCTGACCTGCTGCGCTTTTCCAGCAACACATTTTCAGCTCTGATCTCCAGCATCTGCAGCCCTCACTTTCTCCTTCACAAATTGTCAACCTATAGCCAGAGGCAAGGACAAGTACGAGGGCCTTCCAGATCTAAAGATGGGTTAGTTTCAGGAAAGAAATGGAAAAGCCGTGTGTTACTCATGAAGCTAAATAGCGCACACGCGCACACACACCATTTGTATTAATTGTAGTGCCAATTGCTGTTTGTTCCTAAAATTCTCTCTTAAGTCACTTGTGTTTGCGGGTATGTCTGCCCATTTGCTTAAACACGCAGATTTAACAACTGATTATGAATTTGACACTTTAATTCAAGAGAGAGCCAGAAATGCACTGTAAATACATTCCAAATTTACTGGCGGCTGTGTCTTGAGCTGTCCTGTCCCTAAGCTCTGGACTTTCCTCTGTAAACCTCTCAGGTTTCCATCCTCCATCAAGAGCTTCTCAAAACTTGCCTCTTTGATTTTCGAATTCAGTTCTTGTATCTCCTTATGGGGTGCCATGCCTAAATCTGTTGGATAATGATGTGAAGCACTTTGAAATGTATTATTAGCTTGGAGGTGCTTCATAAATGCAAGTTGTTGTTGTCGCACGTGATTCACTGGATCACTGCTCATGCCTGAGGATGACACATTCAGCAAGTACATGCATGTTTTCTCTGACATCTTTATTTGAACTGGATAAATATAGAACACATGTGGCATGTCACTGGACAGTACATAGCCAAGAAGGAATTGCTAACTGCATTCATAATAACTTTAAACAAAACCTCAAACAGTGCTGTTGATCCCATCTTCTATGATTTTGAAATGTTGAATATTTACACTTCTTCAGTAATGAACGAATACTGGATATTTCCAGGTACTAAAGCAAACATTGAGGAGCCCACGGCTACTACGTCTTCACTAACAGAACTAACACATTTATCTATTTTAATATTTAGAAAAAAGTCATTCAAATCAATTGAATTCTTCTTTCTGATGAAGGCCAAAAATCATTTACAACTTCTACAAGATCCAATTCAAGCTCCTCATTAACCCAATTGTTCCCAGTCTTGTTGCTCCACAGCCCATGCTGATGGAACCCCAAATCAGACATAAAAGCTGTACCAGTCTGGTTCATTTGGAGATTCGGGGTCATGTAGCAAAGGTTTTCTTATATCTGTAAATAAACAAGCAAAGAGAAACACTCAACAATTATTTTTCTCCTCATATTTCTAAACATAAAAACATTAAATGAAGTCAAATAATAGTGGCCATTTGGTCTTATGTGTTAACATAATCTTATGCAGCTTAGTGTCTATTTTCTATTTTGATAGTCCTGCTGTGAAACACATGTGGGCCAGTTTAATACATTACAGGCACTATATAAATGTAAGTTGTTGTGATGCAATTGGAAATGGGACAATAACCAAATTCCATCTGTGCTCTCTTCAAGACAGATAGCTCCCATGTCACTCAATATTTAGGAGATCTCAATCATTTCATAGTGTCCGTGTAACATGCAATAAAAAGTGGTTAATTAAGAGCGAAGAGCAAAAGCAAGTGACTGTCTCCATGCTAGAGAGAGGGTGACAAGGTTACGAATGAGATTTATGAGGCTAGTGCCAGGAATGGAGAAATTTATTTATGATGTATGATAGCTGCAATTGTACACAGCCTGGGTGAGACCACACCTGTAGTAGTTACTGAGTGTGGTTTTGGTCTCCTTATCGAAAGAAAGGATGTTCTGACTTTGGAAGGGGTGCAACCAGGCTGATTCCTGGGATGGCAGGAGTGACCTATGAAGAGAGATTGGATGGGTTGGACTATATTCAGTGGAATTTAGAAGAATAAGAGAGGATCTAATGGAAATCTATAAAACTTTAGACAGGGTAAGCACAGGAATAATGTTCCCAATGACTGGGAAGTCCAGAACCAAGGTTCACAGTATAAGGAACCAGGAAATGCTATTTAAGACTGAGGTGAGGATAAAATTCTTCACCTAGAGAGGGGGGAGCCTGTGAAATTCTCAGCCACAGAAAACAGTTCAGGTCAAAACGGGACTTGGAGGTGCCAGTGTTGGACTGGGGTGGACAAAGCTAGTGCTTCCAAATAAACAAGTCAAAACATTGAATGTTTTTGAGAAAAAGATAGTCATTAAGGATCAAATGGTACAGGGAGAAAGTGGGTCTGAGTCGCATGATTACATTGAAAGGTGGAGAAATTTAAAAATCACACAACACCAGGTTATCGTCCAACAGGTTTACTTGGAAGCACTAGCTTTCGGAGCACTGCTCCTTCACCAGGTGGTTGTGGAGCAGAATCGTACAACACAGAATTTATAGCAACAGGATTTCAGTGTCACTGGAATGTAAAATTAAATAAATTTAGCTTGAGTCTTTTACCTGTTAGACTGATCATGGTAGTTTCGGTTCCTTCGTATGTAAATTCCAGAACTTTTTTAAAGTTACGTTCTCAAGATAGCTTTTAACAATAGGTGCCATCTCAGCTCAAATAATGCATTATGATGTTAAAGTCTGTACATGTCCCAATGTTAGATCAGACTGATTCTATTTCTAAATTCCAGTGGTGCAATACCTTAGCAGGGATGACAGTGGAGGAGCAATGGCGGATATTTCTGTGTGTAATGCAGAAGTTGCAGGATCAGTTCATTCCAAAAAGGAAGAAAGATCCTAGGAGGAGGCATGGGTGGCCGTGGCTGACGAGGGAAGTTAAGAAATATATAAAGTTAAAGGAGAAAAAGTATAACATAGCAAAGATAAGTGGGAAAACAGAGGACTGGGAAGCTTTTAAAGAACAACAGAGGATTACTAAGAAGGAAATACGCAGAGAAAAAATGAGGTACGAAGGTAAACTGGCCAATAATATAAAGGAGGATAGTAAAAGCTTTTTTAGGTATGTGAAAGGCAAAAAAATGGTTAAGACTAAAATTGGGCCCTTGAAGACAGAAACAGGGGAATATATTACAGGGAACAAAGAAATGGCAGAAGAATTGAATTGGTACTTCAGATCTGTGTTCACTGAAGAAGACAAAAGCAATCTCCCAGAGATAAGTGGCTGAAGGACCTGAACTGAAGGGAATTTATATTTGCCAGGAATTGGTGTTGGAGAGACTGTTAGGTCTGAAGGTTGATAAGTCCCCAGGGCCTGATGGTCTACATCCCAGGGTACTGAAGGAGGTGGCTCGAGAAATCGTGGATGCGTTGGTGATTATTTTCCAGAGTTCGATAGATTCGGGAGCAGTTCCTGCGGATTGGAAGGTGGCTAATGTTATACCACTTTTTAAGAAAGGTGGGAGAGAGAAAGCAGGAAATTATAGACCAGTTAGTCTGACCTCGGTGGTGGGAAAGATACTGGAGTCTATTATAAAGGATGAAATTAAGACACATCTGGATAGTAGTAACAGGATAGGTCAGAGTAGGCATGGATTTATGAAGGGGAAATCATGCTTGACTAATCTTCTGGAATTTTTTGAGGATGTAACTCTGAAGGTGGATGAGGGAGATCCAGTGGATATAGTGTACCTAGACTTTCAGAAAGCTTTTGATAAAGTCCCACATAGGAGGTTAGTGAGCAAAATTAGGGCGCATGGTATTGGGGGCAAAGTACTAACTTGGATTGAAAGTTGGTTGGCTGATAGGAAACAAAGAGTAGTGATAAACGGCTCCATTTCGGAATGGCAGGCAGTGACCAGTGGGGTACCGCAGGGATCAGTACTGGGACCGCAGCTTTTTACAACATATGTTAATGATATAGAAGATGGTATTAGTAATAACATTAGCAAATTTGCTGATAATACTAAGCTGGGTGGCAGGGTGAAATGTGAGGAGGATGTTAGTTAGATGAGTGGTCAGATGCATGGCAGATGCAGTTTAATGTGGATAAATGTATGGTTATCCACTTTGGTGGCAAGAACAGGAAGGCAGATTACTACCTAAATGGAATCAATTTAGGTAAAGGGGCAGTACAAAGAGATCTGGGTGTTCTTGTACACCAGTCAATGAAGGTAAGCATGCAGGTACAGCAGATAGTGAAGAAGGCTAATAGCATGCTGGCCTTCATAACAAGAGGGATTGAGTATAGAAGCAAAGAGGTTCTTCTGCAGCTGTACAGGGCCCTGGTGAGACCACACCTGGAGTACTGTGTGCAGTTCTGGTCTCCAAATTTGAGGAAAGACATTCTGGCTATTGAAGGAGTGCAGCGGAGGTTCACGAGGTCAATTCCTGGAATGTCGGGACTACCTTGCGCTGAAAGACTGGAGCAACTGGGCTTGTATACCCTTGAGTTTAGAAGACTGAGAGGGGATCTGATTGAGACATATAAGATTATTAAAGGATTGGACACTCTGGAGGCAGGAAACATGTTTCCGCTGATGGGTGAGTGCCGAACCAGAGGACACAGCTTAAAAATACGGGGTAGACCATTTAGGACAGAGATGAGGAGAAACGTCTTCACCCAGAGAGTGGTGGCTTTGTGGAATGCTCTGCCCCAGAGGGCAGTGGAGGCCCAGTCTCTGGATTCATTTAAGAAAGAGTTGGATAGAGCTCTCAAGGATTGTGGAATCAAGGGGAATGGAGATAAGACAGGAGCAGGATACTGATTAAGGATGATCAGCCATGATGATATTGAATGGTGGTGCAGGCTCGAAGGGCAGAATGGCCTACTCCTGCACCTATTGTCTACTGTCTATTGTCTATAAAGTGGGATTTACAGAATTGTACATAGATCGAAGCATTATTTGAGCAGTGGAGTAGGTTGGAAAGGTGGAGTAGATGCAATGAGATGAATGGTCTGTTCCCACTCCTATTTTCTGTATTTTCACAGCTGGTTAGAGTGGAGTTTTTCTGTTTAGAATGAGGATGCTGGAGCAAGATTTAATTGAAATTTATAAAATATCAAGGAGCAAGGTAGCGGAGATACAAAGGATGTATTTCCACCTTGGTGAATAACCAGGGTCACAGATTTAAAGTAATTGGTGGAGGGATTAGATTGGGAGTTTGGAAATGTTTCCAGGCAAAGGGCAGTGGAAGGTCTGGAACACACTGCCATGGAGCGGGAGAAACCCTCGTCCGTCGTCAAACATGTGAGTGCACTGCCCTTGCATACAGGGCTATGGAGTAAGAATTCAAATGTGAGACCAGATTAGATAGTTTTTCTTTAGTCCTGTTAATGTGTTTCTAAGTTAATTTGATTTTCTTCTTTCACGGGGTGTGTTTGTTGTTGGCTCGGTCACCCTTTGTGGCCTATTACCCCTGAGGTGGTGGTCATAGTCTTGTCTGTTAATAATTGCAAAGTTTGGAGTTTTCAAAGATGAAACTTTAAATGTATTTTTTTCCGGTTCGTGGGGAGAGTACAGAACTGTCAGCTCACTGAGAGAGTGAAGCAAGGTCATGGGGGAGGGTATTACCGGGGGAACCTGGATTTAGCCGTTCTCCCCAACGGCAGGAGAAGGTTTCTATGTATCATAAGTAACTGGAGTAATAGAATGACACAATGGAGGAGGCCACTCAGCCCATCATGCCTCTGCTGTAGGGTAAATGAAGAACATGATCTAATTGACTGGCAGAATGGGCTGAATGGCCTCTCGCTGTTTCTATGAGACTCGGGATCTAGCTCTGGTGCACAGGGCTGGAAGATTGAGGGTGGACGTGTGCCCTTTATGGAGGGAGTTCTCGGTCAGCATTGTGAAGATAACGCCATCGATCTTTGTCCTACCTGTACCCAATCCCCCGACCTCAAAAGTATGTTCAATCCCTGTTTACCTTCCACATTCTATATCTGACCTGCATCAGCTGATATTCCATTTCCCCTCTCTGGTCACAGAATCACAAGGTCTCTCATTCTCAACCTCACCCTCTCCTGAGGTATGGTGAGAGAGCAGCCCTGTGGTCCAATGGGGTTATGGCAACTTTACTCACTTGAATGGATATACCATCTAGGAATTAACAACGTACAATAGATTTAAGTGGTTGCAATGTTAGTTGAAGTGCCTGTTCCCTGCTCCACTCCCCACCCAGCCCCAATGGGGAAATGAGGTTAATTAGAGGTGAGGTTAGTTAATGATAAAGCACAGATGCATAGGACATGATCAACGAAAGTTGTGGAACATCATTGCCATTGCTCACATTGTGCCAGCTCCATCCCTATTGTTTATGGTTAGGAAGGATGAACAGTATGGGATTGCATTGAGATGGAATGAATTAACACAGTGAAAGTAATATGTGAAATCAGTGCTGATAAGTGCACATCAGCACCAGCAGTGTGACAATTTGTTCTCACCTCACGGACGGTAAAAATGTTTGAGCATCGAGGTATCCACTGCCTTCATAGACACTCCCTGCCAGAAGTGTCACTGGTTAGTCACTTGACACATTGCAAACAGTTATCGAGCACACACATATAGGCAGCACACCCTAACACTTTGTATTCATGCAGGTGCTGATCATTCGGAAAGAATCACCAGTTAGCAGGTCATTTCTGCTACCAAACTGTTTCGAGGGTTTCCGGTCTCCCACCTTCTATCCTCCTCAAACCTGAGTTCATCCAGAACTCCACTTCCCCTTATTCTAACCCAAATCGAACCCCATTCACCCAATGGGCCAAGGGGGCCTCCTTTTGCTCTGTAACAATCCTATGATCACCTTCCTGTGCATAGCTATGTTGGCTTCCAGCACCTACGTTCAAAATTCTCAAGCCTCTATTCAGATCCCACCCCCCCCCCCCCCCCCCATGGCCTTGTCTGTCCCACCCCCCCCCCCCCCCCCATGGCCTTGTCTGTCCCACCCCCCCCCACCCCCCCATGGCCTTGTCTGTCCCACCCCCCCCCACCCCCCCATGGCCTTGTCTGTCCCTGTTTCTGTAATCTCCTCCAGCTCCACAACCCTCTGAAATCTTGGCCATCATTATTTGTAATCGCTCCAACAATAATGGCCGTGTCTTCAGCTGCCTGGGTCTTTATGGTCTGGAATATGCCAATTCCAACTCTCTCTCTCTCTCTCTCTGCCTTTATGATGCTCCTTAAAACCTAACACCACTTTGATCAAGCTTTTGGTCATCAGCCCTAATATACACTTAGGTAGCTCGTGGTGAAACTTTGTCCCCAGTAACATGACTATGAGGTCTGTTGGAATGTTTTAGTGCAATGAATAGCAGAGTTTTGGATGAGCTGGTACGTGCAGCAGGTTGTATGTGGGAGGCCGGCATCAGGAATATTTCAAGTCTCCGGGTGGCACAGAGGAGCAGCGCGGTGGTAGCTGAGATTACAGAGGTGGAATCTTCATGTTGCTGATGTTCACCAGGAGGTGATGGGGTGGGACTTGGTTCTGAGGGTCGGTCCTGGGGAGAGGCGTGAGGGCTTTGGAGAAAACACAGAATCAGTTAGCAAGAGTGTTTTCAGGGATGAGGGCCGGTTGACAAAATTAGAATGAAGAAGGCAGAGAGGAGATCTGACTGAGATTTTTCAACATCATGAATGGGCCTGGATAGAATAGATAGGGAGAAATGTTTTCCAAAAGGAACAAGAACAGATTTAAAGTGACCTGTAAAAGGGTGCAGATAAGTAAAAAGCTTCTCACACAAGTAGTTCAGGTCTGGAATGCCAGGAGATTTGGTGGAGGCCGGTTCAATTGAGGCATTCAAGAGGATATTGAAGGATTATTCTGGATAAAATTAATGTGCAAGGATATGGAGAAAACAAATTGGAGGATGAGCACTAGTCAATGAGGTCGGGGTTGAGAGTTTGGTGCTGGAAAAGCACAGCAGGTCAGGCAGCACCACACTCGTGACTCTGATCTCCAGCATCTGCAGTCCTCATTTTCTCCAACTAGATAATAATGCTCATTTAATGAGCAGGTCAGGCATTACTTCTGTGCCATAATGCTTCTGTGATTCTATGATCTAGCCTGAATGCAAAGATTAGGTACAAGTGGTGGAAACAAGTGGCAGGGAAATACTCAGAGCTCATGACAGAGAGCTTTCTGCTGACAGGAATGGGGATTTCTGATAGAACCGCTTCGCATTGATCCAGATTGCAAGACGCAAATGGTGCAACTTTAGCAGCCTCTGCTGGCGAAAGTGGAAACTGCAGGCCAAGGGGATTCAATTTTGATTTTTTTTGTTTAATAGAACATAGAAAAATACAGCGCAGTACAGGTCCTTCGGCCCTCGATGTTGCGCCGACCGAAGCCTACCTAACCTACACTAGCCCAATAACCTCCATATGCTTATCCAATGCCCGCTTGAATGACCATAAAGAGGGAGAGTCCACCACTGATACTGGCAGGGCATTCCATGAACTCACAACCCGCTGAGTAAAGAATCTACCCCTAACATCTGTCCTATACCAACCTCCCCTTAATTTAAAGCTGTGTACCCTAGTAACAGCTGACTCCATACGCGGAAAAAGGTTCTCACTGTCAACCCTATCTAAACCCCTAATCATCTTGTACACCTCTATCAAGTCACCCCTAAACCTTCTTTTCTCCGATGAGAACAGCCCCAAGTGCCTCAGCCTTTCCTCATACGATCTTCCTACCATGCCAGGCAACATCCTGGTAAACCTCCTCTGCACCCGTTCCAGTGCCTCCACATCCTTCCTATAGTATGGCGACCAAAACTGCACACAATACTCCAGATAAGGCCGCACCAGAGTCTTATACAACTGCAACATGACCTCAGGACTCCGGAACTCAATTCCTCTACCAATAAAGCCCAGTACGCCATATGCCTTCTTCACTGCACTATTTACCTGGGTGGCAACTTTCAGAGATCTGTGTACATGGACACCAAGATCCCTCTGCTCATCCACACTACCAAGTAGCCTACCATTAGCCCAGTAATCCATCTTCTTGTTACTCCTACCAAAGTGAATGACTTCACACTTAGCTACATTGAACTCCATTTGCCACCTTTCCGCCCAGCTCTGCAACTTATCTATATCCCGCTGTAACCTGCCACATCCTTCTTCGCTGTCCACCACTCCACCGACTTTCGTATCATCCGCAAACTTGCTCACCCAGCCTTCAAGCCCCTCCTCCAGGTCATTTATAAAAATGACAAACAGCAATGGTCCCAAAACAGATCCTTGTGGAACACCGCTAGTAACTGCACTCCAAGATGAACCTTTACCATCAACTACTACCCTCTGTCTCCTTCGAGCCAGCCAATTCCTAATCCAAACCTCTAATGCACCCTCAATGCCATACCTCCGTAATTTTTGCAGTAGGCTACCATGGGGTACCTTATCGAACACCTTGCTAAAATTCAAATACACCACATCTACTGCTTTACCCTCGTCCACTTCCTTGGTCACCTTCTCAAAGAACTCAATAAGGTTTGTGAGGCCTGACCTGCCCTTCACAAAACCATGCTGACTATCCTTGATCACATTATTCCTATCCAGATGTTCATAAATCCTATCCCTTACAATTCTCTCTAAGACTTTGCCCACAACAGAAGTGAGACTCACTGGCCTATAGTTACTAGGGCTGTCCCTACTCCCCTTCTTGAACAAGGGGACCACATTCGCTATCCTCCAGTCTTCTGGCACTATTCCTGTAGACAACGACGACATAAAAATCAAGGCCAATGGCTCCGCTATCTCCTCCCTAGCTCCCCAGAGGATCCTAGGATAAATGCCATCATGCCCAGGGGACTTATCTATTTTCACCCTTTCCAGTATTCCCCGGACCTCTTCCCTACGTACCTCAAAGCCATCCATTCTAATCACTTGTCACTCAATATTCACATCAGCAACAACGTCCTGTTCCTGAGTGAATACTGACGAAAAGTATTGATTTAGTGTCTCTCCAATTTCCTGTGCCTCCACGCACAACTTCCCACTACTATCCTTGACTGGACCGATACCTACCCTAGTCGTCCTTTTATTCCCGACATACCTATAGAAAGCCTTAGGGTTTTCCCTAATCCTACCAACCAAGGACTTTTCATGTCCCCTTCTCGCTGCTCTTAGCTCTCTCTTTAGATCCTTCCTGGCTACCTTATAACTCTCAATCGCCCCAACTGAACCTTCATGCCTCATCTTTACATAGGCCGCCCTCTTCCCTTTTACAAGGGATTCCAATTCCTTATTAAACCACGGCTCCCTCACAAGACCCCTTCCTCCCTGCCTGACTGGTACATACTTATCAAGGACACCCAATAGCTGCTCCTTGAACAAGCTCCACATATCATTTGTGTCCTTCCCTTGAAGCCTATTTTTCCAATCCACGCATCCTAAGTCATGCCTCACCGCTTCATAATTTCCCTGCCCCCAGCTATAACTCCTGCCCTGCAGTGCACACTTATCCCTCTCCATCACTAGAGTAAAAGTCACCGAGTTGTGGTCACTGTCCCCGAAGTGCTCACCTACCTCCAAGTCTAACACCTGGCCTGGTTCATTACCTAGAACCAAATCCAGTATGGCCTCACCTCTTGTTGGCCTGTCTACATATTGTGTCAGGAAACCCTCCTGCACACATTGGACAAACACCGACCCATCTAACAAACTCGAGCTATAGCTTTCCCAGTCAATATCTGGGAAGTTAAAGTCCCCCATAACAACCACCCTATTACTTTCACTCTTCTCCTGAATCATCCTTGCAATACTTTCCTCTACGTCTCTCGGACTATTAGGAGGCCTGGAGAAAACTCCTAACAGGGTGACCTCACCTTTCCTATTTCTAACCTCAGCCCAAACTACCTCAGATGGCATGTCTTCCTCCATCGTCCTTTCCACCGCTGTAATACTAAAAATTTCTTCAATTGTACTTAGCACAGGAAACAAAGGCAGAGCAAAATAAATTACTAGAATGATAACAGGGCTGATGGGTTATACCAGTCAGGAAAGGCTGAACAGACTGACCTCTTTGCTATGGTCGAAGTTTATTATAGGGTTCAAAAGGGACGGTGAAGATCTCTTATGGCACAGAGGTACAGTCCTATTCCTCGACTAGGAGACCAAGTTTCAAGTCCCAACTGCTCCAAACATCTCTGAATAAGTTGATTAGGGAAAATAAGTTAATTAAAAGAAGGGAAGGTGGAGGAAAAATCTATTGAAGTTGAGATCAGAATCAAGGAATCATTAATGTCAGATAGTGGCGATGGAATTAAGGATGGCTATTTTTACTTTGAGAATGTGCTACCAGAGGAAGTAGTTGAGGTTCCGTGGGTATGGATACATTTAAAGGGAATCCTCAAATAACCACCAGGGAGAAAGGAGTAGGTGAGTATGCTGATAGGGTGAAATGAAGTATGGTGGGAGAGAGGCTGGTGTGGAGCAACAGCACTGCTGACGTAGACCAGATGGGCTGAATGGCCTGTTTCTGTGCTGGAAATAAGACAATATATGCTGAAATTTTAGTTTGTTTCTATGCCAGGCTTGCCAAGGGGAACACCCCCCCAAATTTCCTGAGTCTCACTGACAACAGCCAAAACAGACAAAGCAGGCTCACCTGAGGAGCATCAATGAATCTTGAAGTCATTATGTTACTGGTGTGATGAGAATTACATTTTGAGGCCACCAGGTGGTTCTGCTATAACGCAACAATTGTGTTCCTCAGCAATCTCGCTTGATAGAAAATCGCACTATGGAAAACTGCTACAGGAGATCGCTAATAGAAAATCACTATACTCATTCAGTAGAAACTTTGTGTTATCCACATAATGTCTACATTTCATCAATCGCGCGATAGCCAATTTGCACTGATGAAATGCACGTTATAGCAGAACAACCTATACCTAAGAAAATAAATTGTGGAAGCTTTCTCCTTTTTAACACAGTCAGATACTAATGTTCAAAGATGCAGAAAACACATCCAGTGGAAGCACATCTTTCCTGATCCATAAGTCAGCGATATATCAGTCCCATTGGTGATATGGTAAAGCTTCTAGTGCAGGTCTTCGTGTTCTATGGGTCATCTCAACTAAATCATTCAGCTGTCACTAGATGGGAGAACCACTAAAACTGGGCACCACCTTTCCAATCCCTTCCCAGCTCTCCCAATTTTAAGGCACGCCATTTTTGTTTTCTAGATCACTGTTTGCGAACAACTGTAGTAATAAGAGTGCTCCGGCCACAACAACAACTTGCATTTTTGTAGTACATTTTGGAAAGCCAAACATCCCAAGGGGCTTCACTGGAGAAATTATCAGCCAAAATTTTGACACCAAGCCAGGAGGTGATATCGGGGCAGGTAACTGAAAGCTTGATCAAAGATGTAGGTTTAACTGAGACAGAGTCGATGGGAGGCAATAGCCTATTGATAATATTTGCTAGAGTGTTAATCCAGAAGCCCAGGTAATGTCCTGGGAACCTGGGTCTGAATCCTGCCACAGCAGAAGGTCAGATTTGAAATCAGTAAATACCTGGAATTGAGAATCTAATGATGACCATGAATGATTCTTCCTGCCAACGCATGGTCTAAAACCTGTGTGCAAATGGGATTTCTATCTCTGTTCTGCTATTCTCTATCATTTTGTTATTAACCAGTGGTTTTGCAGTACAAAGCCCCCATCGTGAGATAACAATTCAGTTTGCATCTGTTTTCCTTACTAATTAACATTATGGCGAGTTAAAAAGATTAAGATTTAAATTTGCTTTCGAATTATTGTTCCCATTTTCATATCACTCTGTGGTTTCCCTTACTCCCTAACTCTGCAACCTCCTCCACCCTTAAGTCCTTTGAGATCACTGAGTTCTTTGGGCTGAATGATGGCTCAGTGGTTAGCGCTGCCACCTCACAGTGCCACAGACCCAAGTTCGATTCCAGCCTCAGGTGACTGTCCTGTGTGCAGTTTGCACATTCTCCCCGTGTCTGCCTGGGCGGATTGGCCATGCTAAATTGCCCTGCAGTGTGCAGGAATAGGATGGGGGCTGGGATGCTCTTTGGAGGGTCAGTGTGGACTTGATGGGCTGAGCTGCCTGCTTCCACACTGTAGGGATTCTGTGATCTCAACACTCCGTCAGTTCTGGCCAATGGCACTTTGTAAAGGAGGTAGTCGGTCAAAGGCAGTGACCATATGGGAAGCATCTCAAATGGAGAAAGAAACCTACACTGCTGTCTGACCCAGCAGTGAACATGCACAGTTGCTGCCTTTGCTGCCTGGTTTCAAGTGTCTCTGGGACATCAGAGTTCATTCTAAGAAAAATAAACAAACAGCAAAATTCACAGCTAGCCTTGGAGAAACCTGTGGGTGGGAGCTCATGGCATGGGATGCAGCTAAGTGGCTACTTTTTAAATGTAACCTTATTGATTTTTGTGAATCTACAATTGTGTGTAGAGTGTTTTCTGTCTCTTGATTAAATTTAAAAAATATAAAAATATAGGTACTAAGTTACTGTGGAGCAGTGAATTTAAAGCAGTATGGCTGTGCTTTTTATTTAGGTGTGTAGATTATTAATGTGCAAAGATGGCCTTTAGTAGAGTACTATGCTCTTCCTGTCAAATGTGGGAGTTTAGGGAGAGTTTCCAGGTTACTAATGATTACATCAGCAGGAAGTGTGTTTGGTTGCAAATCCTATCAGATCGCACGGATTGGTTGCAGTGGCAGTTAGAGGCAATGAGGAATTTACAGGAGTTACGGGGAGTGACAGATAAACTGAAGATACAGTCAGGTTGATGGGTGACTTCCAGAGGAGAAGGATTCACATTTTTGGATCATTGGAATCTCTTTTGGGGTAGAAGTGACTGGGTAAGAAGGACAGATAGCACCTGAATTGACAGGGGGCTAATATACTGGCAGGGAGATTTGCTAGAGCTGCTCAGGAGGATTTAAACTAATAAGGTGGTTGGGGGAGTGCAGGGCAGGGCAGGGGCTGGCGTTGGGACCAACATAGATAGTGAGGAAAGAGATCAGTCTTTACACTTGGGAAAAGGTGTGGGTCAAACAGTCAGGGCAGACAGGAATAAAGCAGTGAATAAGGTAGGACTGATAAATTACACTGCGTTTGCTTCAATGCAAGGGGCCTATCAGGGAAGGCAGATGAAGTCAGGGCATGGTTAGGAACATGGGAGTGGGATATCATAGTAATTACAGAAACATGGCTCACGGATGAACAGGACTGGCAGCTTAATGTTCCAGGATACAAATGCTACTTGAAGGACAAAAAGGGAGGCAAGAGAGCGGGCGAGTGACGTTTTTGATTTGGGATAACATTGCGACTGTACTTAGGGAGAATCTTCCTGGGAGTCAGTCCGAAGAAGTTATTTGGGGAGATCTGAGAAATAAGAAAGCGATGATCACCTTATGGGATTGGACTATAAACCTCCAATAGTCCGAGGGAACTTGAGAAACAAACTTGTAAGGAGATCTCAGTTATCTGTAAGAATAACAGGGTGGTTATGGTAGGGGATTTTAACTTTCTAAACATAGACTGGGGCTGCCACAGTGTTAAGGGCTTAGATAGAGAGAAATTTGTTAAGGTGTATACAAGACAATTTTCTGATTCAGTATGTGGATGTAGCTACTGAAGAAGCTGCAAAACTTGACCTCCTCTTGGGAAGTAAGGTAGGGCAGGTGACTGAGGTGTCAGTGGGGGAGCACTTTGGGGCCAGCAACCATAATTCTATTAGTTTTAAAATAATGATGGAAAAGGATAGACCAGATTTAAAGGTTGAAGTTCTAAATTGGAGGAAGGCTAATTTTAATGGTATTAGGCAAGAACTTTCAAAAGTTGATTGGGGGTGGATATTTGCAGGTAAAGGGATGGCTGGAAAATGGAAAGCCTTCAGAAATGAGATAACAAGAATACAGAGAAAGTATATTCCTGTCAGGGTGAATATCAAGATTAATAGGGATTGCTGGATAACTAGAGAAATTGAGGTTTTTGTTAAGATGTTGGGAGCAACTGCCTTACAATGCCAGGGACCCAGGTTCGATTCCAGCCTTGGGCTGTGTGGAGTTTGCACATTCTCCCCGTGTCTGTGTGGGTTTCCTCCGGTGCTCCGGTTTCCTCCCACAGTCCAAAGATGTGCAGGTCAGGTGAATTGACCATGCTAAAATTGCCCATAGTGTTCAGGGATATGCAAGTTAAGTGTATTAGTCAGGGGTAAAATGTAGGAGAATAGAGGAGGGGAATGGGTTTGGGTGGGTTACTCTTCGGAAGGGTCGGTGTGGACTTGTTGGGTCAAAGGGCCTGTTTCCACACAAGTGATTCTATCGGGATTCTACGAATAAGAAGGAAGAATATGTCAGGCATAGACAGCAGATATCAAGGGAATCCTTAGAAGAGTATAAAGGCAGTACTTTAAGAAGTACTTAAGAAGGAAATCAGGACGGCAAAGGTGACATGAGATAGCTTTGGCAAATAGGGTTAAGGAGAACCAAAGGGTTTCTACAAATGCATTAAGGACAAAAAAAAACTAGGGCGAGGATACGGCCCCTTAAAGATCAGCAAAGCTGCTTATGTGTGGAACCACAGGAGATGAGGGAGATACTAAACAAGTTAATATGCATCAGTGTTTACTGTGGAGAAGGATATGGAAGAAAGAGATCATGGGGAAATAAATAGCAATATTCTGAAAAATGTCCATATTACAGAGGTGGTAGTGCTGGATGTCTTAAAACGCATAAAGGTCGATAAATTCCTGGGACCTGATCAGATGTAACCTAGAACTCTGTAGGAAGCTAGGGAAGTGATTGCTGGGCCACTTGCTGAGATATTTGTATCATTGATAGCCACAGTTGAGGTGCCAGAAGACTGGAGGTTGGCTAACGTGTTGCCATTATTTAAGAAAGATGGTAAGAAAAAGCTAGAGAACTAAAGACCACTGAGCCTGACATCGGTGGTGGGCAAGTTGTTGGAGGGAATCCTGAGGGACAGGATTTACATGTATTTGGAAAGGCAAGGACTGATTAGGGATCAGTTTCTCACACTGAATTTTTTGAAGAAGTAAAGAAGAGATTTGATGAGGGCAGAGCGGTGGACGTGATCTACATGAACTTCACTAAGGCGTTAGAAAAGGTTCCTCATGATAGACTGGTTAGCAAGGTTAGATCACATGAAATGCAGAGAGAACTAGCCATTTGGATACAGAATTGGTTTGAAGGTAGAAGACAGAGGGTGGTGGTGGTGGTGGAGGGTTACCTTTCAGACTGGAGGCCTGTCACCAGAGATGTGCCACAAGGATCGGTGCTGGGTCCACTGCTTTTCGTCATTTATATAAATGATTTGGATGTGAACATAGGTATAGTTAGTAAATTCGCAGATGACACCAAAATTGAAGGTGTAGTGGACAGCGAAGAAGGTTGCCTCAGATTACAACGGGATCTTGATCAGGTGGGACAATGGGGCTGAAGAATGGCAGATGGAGTTTAATTTAGATAAATGCGAGGTGCTGCATTTTAGGAAAGGCAAATCAGGGCAGGACTTATACAATGAATGGTAAGGTCCTGGGGAGTGTTTGTGAACGAAGAGACCTTGGAGTGTAGGTTCATAGCTAATTGAAAGTGGAATCACAAGATAGATAGGATAGTGAAGAAGGTGTTTGGTATGCTTTCCTTTATTGGACAGAATCTTCTAGGAGAAAGTGAGGACTGCAGATGCTGGAGATCAGAGCTGAATATGTGTTGCTGGAAAAGCGCAGCAGGTTAGGCAGCATCCAAGGAGCATGAGAATCGACATTTCGGGCACGAGCCCTTCTTCAGGAATGAGGAGAGTGTGCCAAGCAGGCTAAGATAAAAGGTAGGGAGGAAGGAAGGACTTGGGGGAGGGGCGTTGGAATTGCAATAGGTGGAAGGAGGTTAAGGTGAGGGTGATAGGCCGGAGTGGGGGTGGGGGCGGAGAGGTCAGGAAGAAGATTGCAGGTTAGGAAGACGGTGCTGAGTTCGAGGGTTGGGACTGAGACAAGGTGGGGGGAGGGGAAATGAGGAAACTGCAGAAATCTGAGTTCATCCCTTGTGGTTGGAGGGATCTAGGCAGAAGATGAGGTGCTCTTCCTCCAGCCGTCGTGTTGCTATGGTCTGGCGATGGAGGAGTCTAAGGACCTGCATGTCCTTGGTGGAGTGGGAGGGGGAGTTGAAGTGTTGAGCCACAGGGCGGTTGGCTTGGTTGATCCGGGTGTCCCAGAGGTGTTCTCTGAAACGTTCCGCAAGTAGGCGGCCTGTCTCCCCAATATAGAGGAGGCCACATCGGGTGCAGCGGATGCAGTAAATGGTGTGTGTAGGTGCAGGTGAATTTGTGGCAGATATGGAAGGATCCCTTGGAGGGAAGTAAGGGGGGAGGTGTGGACGCAAGTTTTGCATTTCTTGCGGTTGCAGGGGAAGATGCTGGGAGTGGAGGTTGGGTTGGTGGGGGGTGTGGACATGACAAGGGAGTCACTGAGGGAGTGGTCTTTTCGGAATGCTGGTAGGGGAGGGGAGGGAAATATATCCTTGGTGGTGGGGTCCGTTTGGAGGTGGCGGTAATGACGACGGATGATATGTATATGGAGGTTGGTGGGGTGATAGGTGAGGACCAGTGGGGTTCTGTCCTGGTGGTGATTGGAGGGGCGGGGCTCAAGGGTGGGAGGAGCAGGAAGTGGAGGAGATGCGGTGGAGAGCATCGTCGATCACGTCTGGGGGGAAATTGCAGTCTTTGAAGAAAGAGGCCATCTGGGTCGTTCGGTCTTGGAACTGGTCCTCCTGGGAGCAGATGAGGCGGAGGAGACAAAGAAATTGGGAATATGGGATGGCGTTTTTACAAGGGGTGGGGTGGGAGGAAGTGTAGTCTAGGTAGCTGTGGGAGTTGGTCAGTTTATAGTAAAGGTCTGTGTTGATTCGGTCGTCCGAGATAGAAATGGAGAGGTCTAGGAAGGGGAGGGAGGAATCTGAGACGGTCCAGATAAATTTGAGGTCGGGGTTGAAGGTGTTGGTAAAGTGAATGAACTGTTCAACCTCTCGTGGGAGCACGGGGCAGCGCCGATACAGTCATTGATGTAGCGGAGGAAAAGGTGGGCGGTGGGGCCAGTGTAGCTGCGGAAGATGGATTGTTCCACATATCCAACAAAGAAGCAGGCATAGCTGGGGCCCATGTGGGTGCCCATGGTTACTCCTTTGGTTTGGAGGAAGTGGGAGGATTGGAAAGAGAAGTTGTTCAGAGTGAGGACCAGTTCAGTCAGTCGAAGGAGAGTGTCAGTGGAAGGGTACTGGTTGGTACGGCGGGAAAGGAAGAAGCGGAGGGCTTTGAGTCCTTCGTGATGGGGGATGGAGGTGTACAGCGACTGGATGTCCATGGTGAAGATAAGGCGTTGGGGACCGGGGAAGCGAAAATCATGGAGGAGGTGGAGGGCGTGGGTGGTGTCCCGAACGTTTCAGAGAACACCTCTGGGACACCCAGACCAACCACCCCGTGACTCAACACTTCAACTCCCCCTCCCACTCCATCAAGGACATGCAGGTCCTTGGACTCCTCCATCGCCAGACCATAGCAACACGACGGCTGGAGGAAGAGCGCCTCATCTTCCGCCTAGGAACCCTCCAACCACAAGGGATGAACTCAGATTTCTCCAGTTTCCTCATTTCTCCTCCCCCCACCTTGTCTCAGTCAAATCTCTCAAACTCAGCTCTGTCTTCCTAACCTGCAATCTTCTTCCTGACCTCTCCGCCCCCACCCCCACTCCGGCCTATCACCCTCACCTTAACCTTTTTCCACCTATTGCATTTCCAACGCCCCTCCCCCAAGTCCCTCCTCCCTACCTTTTATCTTAGCCTGCTGGACACACTCTCCTCATTCCTGAAGAAGGGCATATGCCCGAAATGTCGATTCTCCTGCTCCTTGGATGCTGCCTGACCTGCTGCGCTTTTCCAGCAACACATTTTCAGCTTTATTGGACAGAGCATTATGTAAAGGAGTTGAGAGGTGGTGCTACGGCTTTTCAGGACATTGCTTAGGCCACTATTGGAATACTGTGTGCAGTTCTGGTCTCCCTGCTATAAGAAGTATGTTGTGAATCGTGAAAGGGTTCAGAAAAGATTTACAAGTATGTTGCCAGGGTTGGAGGATTTGAGCTATAGGGAGAGACTGAATAGGCTGGGGCTGTTTTCCCTGGAGCATCGTAGGCTGAGGGGTGACCTTATAGAGGTTTATAAAATCATGAGGCCTACGGATAGAGTAAACAGACAAGGCCTTTTCGCTGGGGTGGGGGAGTCCAAAACTGGAGGGCATATGTTTAGGATGAGAGGGGAAAGATATAAAAGGGACCTAAGAGGCAAAGTTTTCATGCAGAGAGTGGTGTGTGTATGGAATGAGCTGCCAGAGGAAGTGGTGGAGGCTCGTACAATTACACCATTTAAAAGGCATCTGGATGGGTATGGATAGGAAGGGTTTGGAGGGATATGGGCCAAGTGCTGACAAATGGGACAATTTTGAATATCTGGTCAGCATAGACAAGTTGGACTGAACGGTCTGTTTCCTTGCTGTACATCTCTATGACTGTATGACTTATAACTTCCCGATATTAATCAATCCACCATTGGCAGCCATGTCTTCAGCTTATTGGGCCCTACATTCTGAAATTCCCTCCCTAAACCTCACTAACTTTGTACCTTTCGGTGCTTTTTAAAGCCTTTGACCAAGCTTTTAAGTCACCCTCTCTCATAATATGGTTGAGAGTCAAATTTTTGCTTGATAACAACACCTTGGGACCTTTTTATTTGATTGAAAGAGCCATATGAATGCAAGTTGTAGTTGTTATTAGTCAGCAGTGTGTAAGAGTGCAGAGCTTATCTGATGGATATCTGCCATGTATGAACTGTGTAACAATCGAATGTTTACATTGCACATCTTGTACTGAAGAGAGTGGTTTCACCATGCATGTGAAAGATCTGGTTATCTATGATTATCACTGAGCTGTGGTGTGATAAAGGTACTCTTAATGTTGTGACTAAATTAGCAAGTTCAAAACTGAAAAACAAATCTGTAAAAAAAAGCCGTTCTGCTTTAAAACATCAGCTGGCATTAACGAGCTCGGAATCTGTTGTTGAAGCGAATATCATGCATGTGTCATGAAAATGCTTTCGATGAGTAGCACTCCCCATTCTGAGTTAAAAGGCTATGGGTTCAAGACCACTTTCAGAGGCTTGAGCAAGAAACCCAAGCCGATGAGGTTAAATTAAAGGCATTATATGTAAATGTAAGTTGTTATGCACCATATCTTGCCTTCTAAGCAAAGAGAAGAATTAACCAGATAGCTGTATTTATAAACATGAACCAAGTCTGAATTACAAATGCACGTCCTGTAAACAATCATTGTTCTTTCACACAGCACGATTCTGCACTCAGAATTTCCTTGTGAGCTCTCTCCAGCCGAAAACAGACAGACTGTGAGAAACTTCCTAGTCTTAGGAATATAGGAACTTGGGAGGCCATTCAGCCCCTCAAGTCTGTTCCACAATCCAATAAGGTCAAGGTTGCTCTGCATGTACCCACCCTTCCCATATCTCTCAACAGGGGTAAATGTAGGTGGTATACGCTCGGTGGGTCGGTGTGGACTTGTTGGGCCGAAGGGCCTGTTTCCACACTGTAAGTAATCTAGTAATCTAATCTAAATATCTTCAGTGACCAAGAATTTATCAATTTCAGTTTTCAAATGAACTGATGCAGCATAAATTGCCATTGTGGAAGAGTGTTTCAAATCCCTACGACTCTTAGTGAAGAAATGTTTTCTAATTTCATCCCAACCTGCTGGAAGGTCAGCAGAAAAAGTTCCCCTCTCTGTCAGACTTGCTGAGCATTTCCAACAGTTTCTGTCTTTAATTTATTCCTGAGAGTTTGATTTTACCTGTTGGATTAGGCTATGATTTCCAGACTCCCCAACCAGTGGCAATAGTTTCTCTGCTGGTCCTATTCTGATGAAGCGTTAGTGCCTGTCTTTTTCATTCACAAAAGTAACAGCTGACTAAGGGTGTCTTGCAGTTTCCATTTCTGCAGAGCCAGCAAATTCGTCATGAATGAATCAAAGGTTCCAAATCCTGCATATGAGTCAAAAATTCCACACTACTTCCCAATTTGGCCACCATCTGTGCATTGAACAATACAAAATTGTTTTCAAATTAATGCCCAAGTGTTTATTTTCCCCAAAACATGGAACCACTTCTCTAATTCCTAGATGACGTTAGACAGTCTTTAAGAGCCAGATTATATGAGGTGATGCCAACAAGCACTTTTTCACATAAAGGGAACTCTCTCTCCAATGCAAAAAAATGTTGTTTAGGCTGAGGATCAATTGGAATGTACTAAAACCACAACAGATGGACTTTCTTTGTTGGGTAAAGGAATTATGGGTTACTGAATCAAGCCCAAGAAAGAATGATTTAAGATATAGCCAAAATTGAACTGAATGGTGTAACAGGCTTGAGGGGCTGAATGGCCTCCTCCTGTTCTCAAATTCCTACCAATAGTTCTCCCTCTGCCATCTGAGGTTGTATTTTACTGAAATGATAGGGGTCTGACTTGTTGATGGATTAGTTAGCGAGAACCCCAAGTTTCCTCTTTTCAGCTAAATGAGTCAGGCACTCAAGTGGGCAGCAGTGGGGGGGGGGGTCCTTCCCTGGAATTAAGGAGCTGGAGCCAGAACTCCCAGCAATGAAGACATGTCAGCAACTCAAAGACCAGCATCTGTGCTCTGCTCCGATCAATCTTCTTCAATATCCAATGTTAGGCTGAATCTTCCCAGCCAGTGGACACAGTAGCATTGGCAAGAAAGTTGGGAGAATAATGTGAAATGGCCAGTGAGGTAATTCTAAACGTCAAGACAAAATTCTCCAATCAGTTATTGAACAAGGAAATGTGAAACTTGTGAGTGAGAAGTGCGAGGCCTATTTGCATGCATCAGAATGTATTAACACCCTCGTTATCATGTTAACTCTCTTTATTGATGTGCGGTTTCCCATTTTCCCACTTGCTGGATAGAAACTGGATGGTGACAAAGACAAGAAAACCTGACAAATTCAACTTGCTACTGGGCGTTCATCTAGGACACCTGGCACCAACTCTTAGGATGTGCACAACAGGCAGTACCCATGAGCATGCCCCACTCACCAGAACCGCATTGGCAAAACGAGTTGACAAGTTCCCTCTGCCAGACATGTCCCCTGGGGCAATTGACAGGACAGTGGCAGAGTACTTTCAGTCCTTGACCAGCTTCTTAGCTGGGCTTCAAAGGTGGTGCTGGTGCCAAAGATCCGAGGAGATTCTGACACTGGCCAGTACATCTCCTTATGGCAAGTGGGAGAAGAGTAAATCTGTGCCATGGGGCCTTCTGAATAGATAATGAGTTGGGCTTGGGAAGAAAGTGTCAGAAAATGCACCAGGGTTCGCAGAGGGAAACCCTTCACAACGTTCGCTAAAACTGACTCTTCATCAATTTCTGGTAAAGTTCAGCTCTTTGTCTTTCTCTGTATCTACCTCCACACAGTTGCTGCTTCACATGCTCATTACTTCCAGCCTTTCCTGCTTTTTGAGGGCAATGTGTCTGTTGTTACATTGTTTGAGAAGCCTGACAAAACTTTATGGAAATCAGGACAGATGCAAGAATGCGAAATTCCGAAATCACACAAATGTCTTGTCCTGACAAGTACAGGACAAAAAGCATCAACACATCATCTCTTTTCAGCAAGATTTAAGTTCTGTACTACTGAGTGGGCACTTTTTTTTTGTTCTTCCTCTGTTTTCATACCTATCCATGCCAAGCAATGTGGGATAAAACACTCTCATCTCCTGCGGCAGCTCAACTGACCAATTCTCAATAAAAAAGCCAGAGGTGAACATTTAATATCCCATGCCTTAAAATGATGAGATCACTGCTTAGAATTAGAGGAACAAAATATACAAACGGTGCTCAAACATTTTAGCTCAGTTATCATTTGCTGATTTTTAAGCTTTAATTTTTTACTGAACTCTTCTCCCCAAATTAACTTGGTCACCAACAAGTGCCATGCTTTTTCATGCCAGAAATTGAATGAAATATTGGAGAGTTAATTGGCAGAACAGTTTGTTGCAGGAACAAGATAAACCTTTAAGCATCAACAACTTACATTTACAAAGTGTCTTTGACTGGAGCACTATCATATCAAATTTTACACAAAGCCATTTAGAATCATAGAATGGTTACAGTCAAGCAGGAGGGTATTTGGTCCATCGTGTCTGTGCTGGCTCTCCACAGGAGCAACTCAGCTAGTCACTCTTCCCCCACCTTTCCTTCAGAGCCTTGCAAATCTTATCCTTTTGGAAAATGATCTAATTCTCTTTTGGAATGATTTAAACTGCCTTTACCACACTCCCAGGCAGTACATTTCAGATCCTAACCACTCGCAGGATGAAAAGGCTTTTTCCTCATGTTGTCATTGTTTCTTTTTCCAATTACCTTAAATGTGTCTTCTCTGATTTCTAATCCTCCCATGGACGGGAATAGTTTCTGTCTATCTACTCATGTCCAGATTTGAACACCCCTATAAAATGTCCTCTCCACGTTAACTTCTCTGAGAAAACAGTTCCCCCTTCTCAAACCTTATCCACATTATGAAGTTCCTCACCTGGAACCATCCCCATGCATCTTTTCTACTTTCACATCCTCTCTAAAGTATGGTGCCCAGAATTGAATATGATCCTGCAGATGAGGCTGAACTAATGTTTGTGCAAATTTAACTTAATGTCCTTGCTTTTGTACTCTATGCCCCAGTGACATTTTCTGAACTTGCCTGATACCTTCAGTGCTTTGTGAATAAACATTTTCTGCTTATTTGCTCCTTTGAGAATATAATCCTTTATTTTGTATCACCTCTCCTCATTTTTACTGAATAAAACGACTTCACATTTTTCTACATTAAATTTCACCTGCCAGGTTTTTTTTTTGCCCATCCCTCTCTATGTCTGTCTGTAGTTTCTCACACTATCGTCTGTAACTCATAATCCTTCTAAAATGTTGTACCATCTTCAGATTGTTAAATTTAACCGTGTGTAGTAAGGCCCAGACCATTTACATCAAAAATAGCAGGGGGCGTAAAACCAACCCCATGAGAAAAAGAGACAAATTATTTTTCAGCAATACTCAAGTTCTAGGAAGTGACTATAAATCTTCCGGCTGTGTAAAAAACATTTTGCCAAATAGCCAGTTTTGCAATCAAGCTGCCAATGTGATCTGTAATTTTCCAGTAAAGCCTGTAATGTGTGATCCAATGCCTTTGGGAAATTCATGTACACCACACAGTCTCATAGAGATGTACAACATGGAAACAGACCCTCGGTCCAACTCATCCATGCCGACCAGATATCCTAACCTAATCTAGTCCCATTTGCCAGCACTTGGCCCAGATCCCTCTAAACCCTTCCTATTCATATGTCCATCCAGATGCCTTTTAAATGGTGTAATTGTACCAGCCTCCAAAACTTTCTCTGGTAGTTCATTCCTTACACGCACCATTCTCTCCATGAAAAAGTTGCCCCTTTTAAATTTTTCCCCTCTCACCCTAAACCTATGCCCTCTAGTTCTGGACTCCCCCACCCCAGGGAAAATACCTTGTCTATTTACCCTATCCATGCCCCTCATGATTTGATAAACCTCTATAAGGTCACCCCCGAGCCTCTGATGCTCCAGGGAAAACAGCCCAGCCTATTCAGCCTCTCCCTATAGCTCAAACCCTCCAACTCTGGCAACATCAATTGCATTACCCTTATTAACTGTCTTTGTTAACTCTTCAACAATCAAACAAGTTTAATAATCACGATTCACCTTTAACAGATCTGTGCCATCTTTTTAAAATTAATCCACAGACAATTCATCTTGTCTGTTTACAGACAAGATCTTTAGATGTTGGGCTTAATTTTATGGCATTTTCCCTGTACAAGGATGGGTATAACACTGAGAAACATCAACTGATAACTAAAAGCTTAATCAAAGTAGTGGGTTTCAAGGAGGGTCTTAAAGGGAAGAGTGTGAAGCAGAGGGATTATGGGTCGGGGTGAAATTCCAGGACTTAGGTTCAGGCAGTTGAAAGCATGGTCAACATTGTTGATGCGGTGGAAATTGGGGTTGGAATTAGAGAAGTGCAGAAATCTTGGAGAGCTGTAGGGCTGACAGAAGTGACAGAGATAGGGAGGAGGTAAACAGTAAGCACAGCAATCTTGATGAAAGGTTACCATGCAACAAAATAAATTGATGCACATTATTAGTGCAGTTTCAGCACCTCTTCCATTAGACATTTTCATTCAATCATAAAAGTCTACAGGATCGGAAATTAAATATCCACTTTTAGTTTATGCTGCCTGTTGGTTTAAAGTGAATAATAAATTCTCCTCAAGTGTGCACCATAGAGTGATACAGCATAGAAAGAGGCCATTCCGTCCATTTATCTATGCCCACTTTTAAAAAATAGTGCTATTTAAAAATAAGAGGAATGCCACTTTAGTCTGAGAGAAGGAGAAATTCTTTTACTCCGAGAGTTGTGAACCTTTGGAATTTTCTACCACAGAGGGAGATGGAGGCTCACTCTTTGAGATTGTTTAAGGTAGAGATCGATAGAGTTCTGATTTCCTCCAGTGTGCGAGGTTATGGGGTTGAGGTGAGTGAAAGGCTTTGAAGTGTTTATATTGAATGGCAGGGCTGAACAGCCTAAACTTGTTCCTAGATAATTCCTTTTCTTGCTGCTGTTTCCCCAAAGCTCTATAAAGTTTTATCCACTCAAGAACTGTAATTTGTTTACTGCTTAGTCCCAGTTGTGATATTTAACTCATTCACAGGAATTATGGGAGTTTAACCCATATGTCAGAGAGCTTGCACAGATTATATTACACAATACAGTTTCCACATGTACCTTCACAGGGTCCATTTTGAAATAAAACGTCATCTATTGCAATGTCACTGTGTATTGATAGGCCACGAATTGCTTCAAAGACAATCTGTAAGAAGAACAATATTTGTAATTACAACAGCATGTTTTTGTGATCTGGAATGCACTGCCTAAAAGGATGGTAGAAACAGATTCAAGAGTAACTTTCAAGACAGAATTAAAAGGGAACCAATTGGACTTATCTGTTAGCATAAGAAAATAAGAATTAGGAGCAAAGTAGGCAATTCAGCCCTTCAAGCCCACTCCGCTATTTAACATGATCATGGCTAATCTTATCCTAGTCTTGACTCTACTCCTGTCTGATTCCCCATAGCCCTGTATTCCGCTTGTTGTCAGAAGCATATCTGTTTCTGTCTTCAATTTGGTGATTGATTCCACCTCCGCTGCATTCTGGAGCAGTGAGTTCCACAGAGTCACAACCCTCTGAGAGAAATAGTTTCTCCCCATCTTACTCTATATCTATGACCGTTTGTTTGAGGCCATCCCACACAAGGAACATCTCTTCAATGTTCACCAACCTCCAACAGACCCACTCTGCCCCCCAATTCCTCTGAACTCTAGCATGTACCAGCCCATGTTATTCAACCGCTCCTCATAAAACAGACCTTTTATCACTGGAATCAACCTGGTGACCTGCCTGTGAATGGCCTCCAGTGCCACCACCTCCTCTTTCAAGTAAAAAGACCAAAACTGGACACAGTACTCCAGATGTGGTCTAACCAATGCCTTATATAATTGTAACAGCATTTATTTTATAATCTAGCTTTTTTGCAATAAATGCTAGGATTCCATTTGCTGTTCTTATTACTTGCTCTACCTGCAAATCCATTTTCTGTGATTCATACACAAAGACACCCAGATCCCTCTGCATGGGTGCACTTTGAATCTGCTTCCAAGTTGAATAATAATTTGCCCTTTTATTTTTCCTGCTAAAATAATCTCGTACTTATCCACATTAAACTCCATTGGCCAGATTCTGATTCATCCCCCTAGCCTATCAATATCCATCTGTAAATTCTATCTCCCCATCACAGCCTGCTTTCCCATCTATTTTATCATCATCAGTGCATTTTGCTATATCACATTCTATCGCCTCTTCCAAATCATTTATACAAATTGTGGATAGTTGAGATCCAAGAACATAACCCTGTAGCACCCCACTAATTATAGTTCACTATCCAGAGAGGGACCCATCCATCTGGATCCTCTGTTTTTTCTCAGTCAGCCAATCCTCTATCCAAACCAATACTCCACACTTAGCCCCATGGGTCTGGATCAATGTTTTATGCTGCATCTTGTCAAATGTCTTCTGGAAGTCTTGATATACCAGATCCACTGCATCCCCATTATCTACCTTGCTGGTTGCATCCTCAAAGAACTCCAGCAACTTTTGACAAGTATGACCTGCCCTTCATGAAACCGTGTTGACACTGGTGAATTAAGCTTTGTTTTTCCAGTGCTCAGTTATCTCCTCCTTTATGATTGACTCCATCAACTTCCCCACTACAGAGGTCAAACTAACTGGTCTACTTTCGGCCTATCTCCTTTTTTTGAATGAGTGTGTCACATTATCATGTTTTCGATCCACTCGAACCTTTTCCAGAACCCAGGGAATTTTGGAATATCATGACTAATGCATCGACTACTTCTGCTGTCACCTCCTTTAATACCCCAGGATGCAAGCCAACTAACAAGGTGAAATGCCCTTCTCTTATCTCTCAGGAGTAGAATGGTCCCAGGGATGAGGAACTTAATTTATTTAGACTGGAGAAATTGGAACTATTTTACTTAGCAAGGAGAAGACTGCGATAGAGATCTGACAGAGGAATTCCCTCCCTGAGCACATTGTGAATCTACCTACAGCACGTGGTCTGCAGTGGTTCAAGAAGGCAGCATACCACCACCTTCTCAAGGGCAACTAGGTACAAGCAATAAATGCTGGCCAGCCGGCAACGCCCATGTTCCATGAGTGAATATTTTTTAAAAATCAATATCATGAGGATTCTGGTCAGAGTAAATGGAGAGAAACCATTCCTATTTGATCAAGAATGAGAAGGCACAGATTAAATAGTTACCAAAAGAAGCAAAAATGGCATGAGGAAAATCTTCTGCATGCAATAAGTGATTAATGTCTGGAATGCACTGATAATGTGATGGAGGCAGCTTTACTTGAGACTCTTAAGAAGGATTTAGACTGTTATTTGTAAAGGAAGTATGTAGATTATTACAGGGAGAAGGTAGGTTAATCGCTGTAGGTTTTGTTTGTTTCAGTTGCTCATTTGAAGAGCCAATAGAGAGACAATGGACTGAATGGCCTCCTGCTCTATGACCCTGAAAGGAATTTCAGACACTCTACAGCCTGTGGTTGTACTGTACAATAGTGCCTACATTTCTGTGTTAATTCAAAAGTTATCATTTGATTTTATTTAACCAAAACAGAATACAGCAACTTGCTAAAACTCAACAGAACATTATTTATTTATTGTGTTACAAGATAACAAAAATAAATACATTGTGAAAACAAATTAGAAGGGATTGAGTTTGTCTCTTTTACCTAGAGTCTCACGGATATGATTACTCTTAGGTAACACTTTCAGCTACAACTGTGACTAGGAATGTTGTGTTTTACATTGTCATAATCAGTTCATATATTGCAGAAAATGAAACAGGACTGTTGTTCACATTTGGATTCTGTAGAATAAATTGCAGTGATTGTTAATTTAGATTTTTTTATTTGTTCATGGGATGTGGGAGTTATTGGCGAGGCCAGTGCTTATTCCCCATCCCTAATTGCCCTTTAAAAGGTGCTGGTGAGCTGTCTCCTTGAACCAGTCCATCTGACATAGGCAGAACCATAATTTGGTTAGGGATGGAATTCCAGAATTTTGACCCAGTGATTGTGAAGGAATGGTGATATACTTCCAATTGAATGGCTTGGAGGGGAACGTGGCAGTAGTGTTATTCCCATGTATCTGCTGTCTTTGTCCTTCTAGATCATAGTGCTATGGGCTTGGAATGTGCTGCCTAAACACCCTTGGTGGGTTGCTACAGTGGATCTTGTAGATAGCATGCATTGTTGCCATGGTGCGTCGGTAATGGAGATACTGATGTTGAAGGTGGTGATGTGGTGCCAATAAAGAGAGCTGGATGGTGTCAAGCTTTTTGAGTGTTGTTGAAGCTACACCGATCTAGGCAAGCGAGACTATTCCATCACACTCTGATTTGTGCCCTATCAATCGTGGATAGGTTTGGAGGATTCAGGAGAGGTCTTGCTGCTGTAGGTATGGCATTTATACTATGAGCCCAGTTTAGTTTATGGTCAGTGGTAATATTGGTGATGTCTTTCATTCAACTGACACATTATTGGCAAAGCCAGCATTCATCACCCATCCCTCGATTGCTCAGCCATTTCAGAGGCCGGTTTAGAGTAAATTACATTACTGTGGATCTGGAGTTGTATGTATGCTGGAATGGGTAAGACTTCCTTCCCTAGAGGGGCATTTGTTAACCAGGTAGGCTTTTATGACTGTTGTTGATCCTTTCATGGTGATCATGACTGGGATTAGCTTTCAGCTACAGATTTTTAAAACTGAATTTCAATTCACCAGCTGCCATCATGCAATTTGAACTTTGCCCAGAGCATTCCTTGGGTCTCTGGATTAATAGTTTAATGTTAATACAACCAGGCTATTGCCTATATCACCAGTGTGACATTTCTTCATTTTCATAATTCACCATCCTGTGCCCTCACTCTCACCACATCAACTTAATTTAATATAAAACTAGGAGTAATGTTTTGTATCATGGACACATAGTAATGAGGAATTGGTCAAAAGCAAAGTGCTGTAGCTGCTGAAATCTGAAATAAAACAGAAAATGCTGGAAATACCCAGCAGCATTTGTGCAGAGGCTGACTGATTGAACATTTCAAGGTAACCATCAGTTCTACAAGGAGATATTATGTAAATACAATCTACGTTTGCTGGAGTTGAGAAGAATGAGCAGTGATCTAATTGAACAGATACAATTCTTAAGTGGGTTCATAAGATTCTTACGATACTGAAAATGCTTCCCTATGGCTGAGGAATCTATAACAGAGCTACATAGTCTCGGAATAAGATGTTCAGGTATTGGGGACTGAGATGAGGAACTGAATCATTCAGGGTGTTGTGGATCTTTGGAATTCTGAGGAAGCTCAGTCATTGAAGAAATTTGAGACAATGGCTAAAAGATTACTGAATACAAAGGAAATTAAGGGACAAGTGAATAGGATGAGAAGGTGGGATTGGGACAAAAAGTCTTGTCTTGTTGAATAGTGGAGTAGGTTTTGAAGGGCTGAATGACCTCTTTGGATCGTTTTTCTTATTTTCTTTTTCTCTCTCTACTGACATTGCTGAGTACATCTGTTACTTTGTTTTTAACTTCAGGTTTATGGGTGGCACAGTGGCTCAGTGGTTAGCACTGTGGCCTCACAGCGCCAGGGACCATTGTTTAATCCCAGCCTCAGGTGACTCTGTGTGGAGTTTGCATGTTCTCTCCCAGTCTCTGTGAGTTTCCTTCGGGTCCTTCAGTTTCAAAGTCCAAAGATGTGCGGGTTAGGGTGAATTGGTCATGCTAAATTGCCCATAGTGTTCAGGGATGTGTGGGTTAGGTGCAGTAGAGAGCGGTAAATATAAAATAATAGGGTAGAGGAATGCAGCTGGGTGGGTTACTCTTCGGAGTGTCGCTGTGGCCCTGTTGGGCTGAAGGGCCTGTTTCCACACTGTAGGGATTCTATGATTCTGGTCAAACTATTTCACAGAAGAAATTCTCCTTCAGTTTGGATGCAATTCAAGGGTAAAAAGTTTTATACTCTAATTTTCTCCACTGGCTATTCCTAACCATGCAGAATTTTAAGGCAAACCAACCTGATGGTTTTCTTCACAGTTGTATTCTACAGAGGCCTTCAGCCAAGATACACTCTGTTCCCCTGTTCTTTTCCATAAGAGAGTTTCTTGACCATTCTCCTTCCTTAAGTAAACATTTAATGATCCAGTTCCAAGTCCATACATGTGGTAGAAAAATATCAGGCACTGGTCACCAGTAAATCCTCTCAGTGGCCATGACAACAATCGTGCATTGTATCCATGCCTTATATGAGAGGCTTCTACATATAAGTATCGCCCTAAAGGAAAATAATTAAATTTATTTAGATAGCAGACATCACACATCAAAATAAATCCCTTCCCTCTCAGAGAAAAACACACTATATCTACTGTCCTTTAGTTAATGTTAAAGATGAAGACGGCAAAAGAGATGATACAATACCAGTATGTCTCTACCTCTCCCCATCTCTGTAAACTTTTCTAGTTCTACAATCCTTGGACATCTCTGCACTCCCCCAACTCCAGTCGGTCATGCATCCCTGATTTTAATCACTCTACTACAGTGCATTCTGTCTCCAGTTGCCTGGGTTCTAAGCTATTAGCACCTCAATCTCATCACCTCTGTACTCCTTGCTCCTAAACTCCTTTACGATGCTCCTTGATTGTGGACCAAGCTTTGGGTGACTGACATCTCCTTCAGTGTCTGGGTCTTAAACTCTCATTTAAAAACTCTCCAGTTCCTTGGGAAGCTTGACTTAAAAAGGTGATAAAAATTATACATATATATGTATATAAACACATGTTGCACTATTGAAGAACAAGACATGTTGCCAAAACCTTTCATCATGGGCTAACAGCAAAGCTTCAGCAACATTTGCATTTTTTTTTTATTTTGTCAGCTACTGCACAATGAATTTCCACTACTGGACAAGCACATACTCTATTCATTTAAGATCTCAGCGCAAACCTTTCGGGTTTAATGATGGATTCCACCAGGCTAATGCCCGTTGAGGACTGAGGAGTTGTAGGTGGGGAGCAGGATATGTAACCTGGTTATTATCTAGGTATTTTTTGCTGAAGGTGATACGTAAGAGGAATAAGGATGAGGATAATAATCAGGCTCAGTTGTGAAAGCCCACACAGTTGAGCAGCCTAAAAATATTACTCATATGTGGTTGATTTGGATAACGTACAAGAGGGAGAGTGGAATCATCTCTCAGTACTAATTAGAGCATCGCAGTGTGTCTGCCTGAGGTTAGATAGTTCAACTTGTCTTTTTCCAAATGACAGCCTTGCAGAACATTGTAATTTAAGGCCTGACAGCTGGAAAAGCACATATTTGAATGATTTCATCAAACTTTGGTTTGGCTTCATATGTGCAACTATTCCCACTGAGCAGTGACCAGCTTTCCTTCAACATTAGTCATTTCTGCTAATTAGACTTTCCCTGCATCAACACACCAACAACATATCTTTATATAGCACCATCCCAAAGTGGCTCTCAGGAACTGCCAGGGACAAAGATAATTTGATACAAAACGGCATAATTAGCTATCAGGAAAGGTGACCAAGAGTTTGGACATAAGCGCAGTGTCTTAAAGGAGAGGAGCAAGGTGAAGAGGTTTAAGGAGAGAAGGTAGAGTTTAAGTACTCACTAGTTAGAGACATGGTTGCTAATAGCACAGTCATTAAAATCAGGGATATTCGAGATCAAATTCAGCACCTTCCTTTCTGTCAATTCATCTTTGTGAATAAGGTGTGTGAGAGATGACTCACACTCAGAAGTGGGGATTTTCGACAATGATTGCACAATGTTCAGCATCATTTGCACCTCCTCAGATACTGAAGCAATCCATATCCAAATGCAACAAGGTCTAGACAATATCCAGGCTTGGGCTGACAAGTAGCAAACTACATTTGTGTCACACAAATGCCAGGCTATGACCATGACCAATAAGAGACAATGTAACCACCGCCTCTTGACATTGAATGGTGTTACCATCACTGAATCTCCCATTATCAACATCCTGCAGGTTATTAGTGATCAGAAACTCGACTGGACTCAGCACATAAACACCGTCACTGCAAGAGCATTTCAGAGGCTGGGAACACTGCAGCGAGTGACACACCTCCTGCCTCCCCAAAGCCTGTCCACCATCTACAAGGCATAAGTCAGGAGTGTGATGGAATACTCTCTATTTATCTGGATGAGTGCAGCCCTAACAACACTCAAGAAGCTTGACATCACCCAGAACTAAGTAGCTCATTTGATTGGCATTACTTTCACAAGCACCCACTCCCTCCATTACCAATGGTCAGTGTCAGCTGTGTGTACAATCTACAAGATGCACTGCAAAACCTTGCCAAAGATTCTCAGACATCACCTTCTAAACCCACAATCACTCCCATTGAGAAGGTCAAAGGCAGCAAATATATAAGAACACCACCTTCAAGTGCCTCTCCAAGGCACTCACCATCTTGGCTGGGAAATACAACACAGTTCCTTCATTGTTGCTGGACCTAAATCCTGGAATTATCTCCCTAATGGCATTTTGGGTCAACCCACAGCAGGTGGACTGCAGCAGTTTAAGAAGGCAGCTCACCACCACCGTCTCAAGGACTACTAGGAATGGGCAATAAATGCTGGCCAGCCAGAGATGGCCACATCCCACAGATGAATACATTTTTAAAAACTTCAATTTAGGAGATGGTACACTATTTTGAGGCCCAGGCTAATACTGTCAGAACTTAGTTTCAAATCCCACCATAGGAGCTGGTGAAATTTAAATTCAATTAATAAATTCTGGAATTGAAAACTAGTTCCAGGATCATGAAGCTATCAACTGTCATTTAAAAAATTGTTCATTATGTCCTTTTTAAAGAAGGAAATTTGCTCTCCTTACCTAGCCTGGCCAATACATACGTAGAAATTCAGAGCAGGAATAAGCCACTTAGCTCTTTAAGCCTTCCCCACCATCCAATAAGATTGGCTGATCTTGTTTTAAACCTCAAGCCTCATTCCTGCCTAACCCCAATAACCTTTCACTCAAAACGCTAATTGTTTTTCTCTCCACAGATGCTGCCAGACCCACACTCTGTTTCTACTTCAGATTTCCAGCATCTGCAGTATTTGGCTTTTGATGATATATTTCCACACCTTCATTTCTTGAAGTTAGGTGGCTTCTCTCTCTTGTATTAGTATAACTTTTATTCAACAAAGCCACCTCTCCACCTTTTCCTAGCTTCCCAAGTACCACACAGTCTTCAATATTCAAATCCCAATCAATGTCATCCTGCAACCCTGCCACTGCAAAGATCATACCTGTTTATCACACTTTGCACCATCAGTGCATCTGTTTTGTTATAAGTGCTACTTGCATATGGAACCTTGAGTTTTATCCTATTATTTTTGTAACCTCTAATATTAACTGATGATTGACTCTTAGATCTGTACTTTCCATCCTTTCCTGTTCTGGGCTGTTTATTATTTGTCATTAATATCTTTCCTTTTCTCTCCTCTTTGAATGACTATATCTTCCTGATTTTGATCCCTTGCCCCACTATTTATTTTAAAACCCTTGCTTGGTCTCTAGTTATGTGGCTGTCAAGAACAGTGATCCCAGCTGCACTCAGGTGTAGACCTCCCAATGGCTCGGCCTCACTTTCCCCAGTACATATGCTGATGTCCTCTGAACTGAAACCCAACTCTCTCACTCTAGTCTTTCAGCCAATCAATCACCCCTCTAATCTGTTTTGCCTTATGTCAGATTGCACATGGGTCTGGTAATAGTGCAGAGATCATGACCTCTGAAGTTTCACTTCTTAATTTGGTGTCTACCTTTTCATAATGATTAAGCAGATCATCTTTCCTTGACCAACCTGTATTATTGATACATTTATGAACAACAAAAGATGATTCCGACCCCTCGCCCTGTAAATTCTTCTCTAGCCCTGAGTAGATTTCCTGAAGGTAAAAACAATGACTGCAGATGCTGAAAATCAAATACTGGATTAGTGGTGCTGGAAGAGCACAGCAGTTCAGGCAGCATCCAACGAGCAGCGAAATCAACATCTCGGGCAAAAGCCCTTCATCAGGAATAAAGGCAGTGAGCCACTGCCTTTATTCCTGATGAAGGGCTTTTGCCCGAAACATTGATTTCGCTGCTCGTTGGATGCTGCCTGAACTGCTAGATTTCCTGAACCCTAGCACCCAGCAAGCAACATAGCCATCTGAGCTCATGCTATTAGCTGCAGAGGAGAATGTGACTCCAGACCGTCAGCAACATGGTTGACTTTTGACTGCCCTCTAAAATGTCTTAGTGAGCCACTCATTTCAAGGCTAATTAGGGATGGACAACAAATGCTGGCTTTGCCATCCCATTAAAGAATCTACAAAAATAAAATAACTGTCTTGCCTTTTGGTGAGGTAACTTTCATCTACCCAATGATTTAGAAGATTAAGATCGTGGAACAGATTGAGAATGTAAGTCTAACCTTTCATTGCTCTTGCTTCAAGGTGGATAAACACACTGATCCTTTGACACATTTGTGGTAACACTGCGACAGGGATCTTAAATACATTTCTCTGGGCAACCTCGAGACATTTCAAAATGTGGGAAAGTCTCTCTGTGTGGAATGCAGCAGAGCACAGCAAGCTCCCACAAACATCAGTCCATGATCATCTATTTTAATGATGCTGGATAGGGTAAATATTGGCCAGGATGCCGGGGTAAACTTCCCCAATCTTGTTTGAAATTATGATATTACTCATACACCGGAAAGGCCAGAGGGGAATTTAGTTTAATAGCTCATCTGAAATATGGCACCTTAGAGCAGAGTTCCCTCAGGACTGCACAGGGAGTGTCAGGCTGCAGTTTGCACTCTGGACTCTGCAATGGGACTTGAGCACCCTCAAACTGACTTAAAGAGTCAATTCTAAAGGCCAGAGAGACAAGGCTAAAAGACAAAGGAGATGGGCAAACTAAATAAACTTTTCAGTAACAAGTTTGTATTTATGCAACTTTTTAAAATGTAATATCATTCTCAGTAGTGGTTAATAAACAAAGTTTGACATGTAGAGAAATAAAAATCAGGCTGAAGATGCAGATTTCAAGGCGTGTCTCCCAACTTGTAGACAACTTGTTTTGCCCAAAACAAGAGCAGAAGGCTGATGACACAGTGAGAATCAGAGCAAAGACCAGGAGAGAAACACAGAAAGAGACACAAGAGAAAAGTGAAAATTACAAGTAATTTCTGATGCCAGAACTCTGAAATGAAAACACCAATAGCTGGATATACTCAATAAATCTGGCAGCATGTGTGGGAAAGAGAAAAGAAGTTCACATCTCAAGTCAAAAATTAGTTTTCTTTAGAATTTGTGAGTAATATTCAACTGGAAACATTAGCAGCGACTGTCAAGAGAAACTGCTAATGTTTGACTTGAGATGTGAACTTCTTTTCTCCCTCCACATATGCTGCCAGACCAGCTGAGGAAAATAATCAAGATAGCCTTATGAGCCATCTGTCTTACACTTCAGATTTCCAGTTCAAATATGGCATTTGATACAAAAGTAGGAACACTCCCCAGGTACACTGCTGCAAAGCTCTCTTTAGGTAGACTTCCAACAAATCAGTCCAGCAGTGCTTCACTTCTAAATGCATGTCATAAATGTCAGCTTCATATCAAACTGTTTGTGGTGAATACAAGCAAAATCTGCATAATTATGATTGCAACTACAGAAACCACCTTAAATCTGGAAGTCCACACCCTCCCTAAAATAGGCTTAAAAAGGAAAGCTGTATTTTGTAAAGGTTGTGTCAAATGGAGTGCTGCCGCTTAGTGGCACAAGTTTAGGCCTTGAAAATCCAGAGAGCGTGAGTTCAAATCTTATCATGGCAATTTTTGAAATTTAAGACCAATAGGTCCAACAAAGAGCAGTCAAAATAAGGGAATTATTGTTAACCACTCGCCAACAGTGAAACCCTGTAAGGAAAACTTCCCAGCACTTCTCTGTGGCAGAGATGGTACAATATTGGTAATGTCAGTAAACAAGCAAAACAAAGCTAATACTCTTTCAAATATGGGTTCAGATCCCATGAAAATCAATCAATAAAGTGTGGAATTAAAAACTAATCTCAATAATGGTAACCAGGACAAATATTATCGTAAACCCTATCTGGTTCACTAATGTGGAAAGGGAAGGAGATCCAGCATCCTTACCTGGTTTGGCCCACAGTGGCAATGTGGTTGATTCTTAACTGCCCTCTGAAATGAACAAGTTCAAGGGCAGTTCCAGATGCTGGTGCTGACAACCATGCTCAACTCCCAACAAAGAAAAAGTTGATTCTTAGGCCTGAATTGTATCAATCGGGCAGAGGTCCTGACCAACATTCCCTTGAAGCTGTGTAGCCATTCTGAGTGGCTGTGCACTCTGATCAGTGTATTGATACATTAGCTTCTGGTTTCTCTAGCCACTGCTGGGTACAGAGCTTAGAGCTTCATGCAGTGGCTGCAGAAATTAGAATAAATACAGATGAGCAGCAAATGCCTGTTGCTAGCGTGCCTGACATCCCTCTGAATTGTATAAGCGACACCTAGTGTCTTCTGAGGTGGCCAAACAACCACCGTAGAATGGGAGACCCTGCCAAATCCCTCTCATTCACCTGGAGGCACTTTCTGAGAAGAGTGGTTTTTGGTTAAGGTTTGTCCTGAGCAGTTCTGTGATGCAGGACTCTGTGCTCTACATGCTGTTCCCCAGGATTCACATCGAATTGATTGAGAATGGTCAGCCATGATCATAATGAATGATGGTGCTGGCTCAAAGGGCAGAATGGCCCACTCCTGCACCTATTGTCTATTGTCTATTGAATGCGCCTGGAGGACCATAAACCTGGTGAAAGACGCTCTTTGGTCTGCGTGAAACATATTTGTCTTCCAGTGCAAAGTGATGACCTCTACCAAATGTTGCAGACTGGCATATTCCAAAATCTAGGACTATGTGCTGAAGGACGCACTACAGCTTGGGCCAGTGGCCACCAAGGCACAGTGGGGAAAGACCACTGTCTAAGGTCTTTCTGACAAAGTTTAATGAAGGTCCATTCTTTGATTTGATTTGACTTGATTTGATTTATTGTAGTCAGTCACATGTATCTAAGTACAGTGAAAAGCTTTGTTCTGCAAGCAGTACTGACAGATCATAGCAAACAGGGATATACAGATCATAGGGTGCTTAGACAAAGCAGGTTACAACTGTACAGGAGGTGCGCAAAGCAGTCGACATTAGCAATATCAACATTATTTGAAGTTAGGGAGTCCATTAGAAGTTGTCAGACTCTCTCAGTGTCTCAAACTGAGCATGAATAGTTTCCTGAATAAGCAGAAAATGCCTTGTTTTTTGTGACTATAGACAAGATCTGAAAAATGTCAAAATTTCAATGTTTTGTTTTCTCTTTGCAAAGACTGTACAGAACTGATTTAGAACTTTTTTATGTACTCATGCATGTTTTTTATGAACAATGTATATCTCTGAAATTAAAGAAAAATCAAGCAACTACAAACTTCTGCTTATGCAGTCTCTTTAGCATGGTTAAACATTCTCAGGATGTTTCGCTATAGCGATTATCAAATAAAAATTGATATTGAGGCACAAATGGACGTCTTTGGAACAAATAACCAAGCCATTGTTCAAAGTGATAGATTTTAGAATTTCCCCAAAAGTTGTGAAAGATATATGAATTCTGAGGGAAAGAATTCCAGATCTCAGGATGTCAGAAATCAAAGGCACTGCCAGCAATGGTGTAGCAATTAAAAGAGGCATAATTCAGAGATGTGCTAGAGGCGACTACAGAGGTAGGGAGTTGGAGGATTAACATGGAGTTACTTGAATGATGACGAAAAATTTCAAAATTGTGCCATTGCTGGATTGGGAACCACTCTAGGCCAGGTGTGACGTGTGAATGTCTGAGAATATAACTGGACGTCAGCCTTAATTTTTCCAACAGATTTTGGCCACTTTTAAACAAGGGAAGACTCATAGCTTGTTCTTTCTTCACCGGCCTATATAAAGAGAAGAGAAACAAGAAATTGCACCTCAGAATAGTTATTGAAATACAACTCACCTACCCCTGTCGTGTGATCACCCTTTGGACCCGTGAATGATGTTGGTGTCGTACCAGTTCTTCTGTACCAGTTGCCTTTGTCCTTATGATCCTGAATGAATCCACAATAATCCATATCAAAATTGCACTTTCCTGGAGTAGGAAGCCAGGAACCTGTACAGAGTAGGGGGGAGAAAAGAGTTGTTCAAACTGTCAGGATTTTAGATACAAGGTTAGGCTGGAGCTTATTGCCTTGTTTCTCTTGCAGCAATGAGGTCTGCCAGGAGAAGTGTACAAGATTGATGGGTTTTGATATGACCAACAAAAAACGCTTCTCATTAACTGATGACACAGGGACAGGGGGAAACACATTTAAGGCTTTGGATAAGGGATGTAGAGGAATTCCAGGATCAGGGACGATGACCTAAAATTTTCCACGAGGGTGAAGAAAGTGGAGACGATTAACGATTTGAAAAGAAAATGGGATGAGATTACAGGGATAGCGCAGGGGATTGGAAATTACTAGATTGCTCTTAAAGAGAGATTGAAAACGCTCAATGGCTTCCTAATGTGCCAGAGAAGACCCTGTGACTTCTTCCAAAGTTAGTGTTTTACTCTACCCCAGCCTCCACGTGAAACATTTTAAACATCACAACAGCAGGAAAACATTTCAACAATAAGCGCAACATTATATTAAATTCCTTGAACTCCTTGTGCAGGAGGGTAGCACTAGTTAAGTGTCAGAGTCAATCACTTCCAAGGGCAAGACCGGCATGCTCAATTGAAATTCAGAAGGTGATTATTTTCACCAGGCAAGGGTCTGTCCAGGGCGGGCTGTCAGTATGGTGAACAGTTAGAAAATCCACCTTGAAAGTTTAACTGCTTTCTGGCTGGGACCAAGAGTCCAGGATCTCTCACATGCTCAGTGTCAATAAGTTGACATTTGTGAATTGCAGTCAAAGTCTTTGAGTAGAGAATTGTCTGTAAGAACACTCTTTGCTGCAAGAGAAATTTCCCGACTACACTGCTGTCTCGATGTCACAAAGTGCTGTTTTTGGGCCAGGTTTGATGCTGTGAAGTTATTCTCCTGGTTGTGAAACAGGCCATCCCAATGCTTCAGTCAGTGTGGACAAGAAAGAAGAACAAAAAAAAAGAAAAATATCTGTGCTTCAAGATTTCTTCACCATTTCAAAACTTTGGGATAGGAAGGAGATCATTCAAGGCTCTGAAGATGGTTTCATGCTTCATTGAAATAATGGCAGATCTGCATCTCAGCTCCACTGGGGGCATTTTGTGCCACCCACCATGGCAGGTTTGAGATGGGGAGCACTTAAGTGTGGAGGAAGAATGGTGAGTGGTTGAGGTCCCTAGCAACCTCCCACCTTCATCCCAATTAAGATCGAAGTGGGAGAGCTATGAGCAGACTCCCCACAATGTTGTCAATTGAAGCTCTTAGGGGGGTAATTAATGACCCTGTAAGGGCCTTGCCATACCACCGGTGGTATTAATATGGTTGAGGGGAACTTGCCAGATGGGGAGCAAAATGAGCAAATCCTGACAAGAGATCCTGAGAGGCAATCCCTGCCTTTGCTGCTATTTGCTCTTGCCCTATCTCCCTTGCAAATCCCCCAACCCATGTCAACCTTCTGGTCATTATTCAACTGAGCTGCTTCCTCAATGCTGGGAGGGTGTCATATCAGTAGCAGCCACCGTTTTCTCCATAGCACTCCTGAGTATAGAACAGCAGGACATCTCATCCTAGGTCCTTGAAGACTGTCACTGGCCTGTTTAGTGCCTAAGTGGGACAAGATATCAAAAGCCTTCCCAAAAAGCGGTGAGGTAGTACTTTCACCAGTTCGCTAACAGAGACCTCCCCTCACCTCCACAAGATTCAGCCTCAAATTTGCCTTTCCCAATATCCCTCAAAGGCCTAGGTTAACAAAATATCTATCAGTCTCAAATTTAAATTGAACCATTGTCTCAAACATGCACCTATTTACCTATTAAAAAGAGGCAAGTTCCAAAATTCTGTCATGCTTTATGAGGAACAAATGATTCCTCCTTTCATTCTTGACATAGTTGGCTCAGCCCCTACTCCTAGGCTATTCAATCAGATCCAAACAGCTCTGCAGAGTTAAGCATTTAGAACGACCAGCTGATTGATGGATCCTCCCTTGTTATCTAAATGATATTCCGGGTATCATATCTGCAGAGGACTTTATTTTGTTGGCTTAGCCATAGTACCAGAGTCAAAAAAACTACAGATGCTGGAATCCAAAGTAGACAGGCAGCATCAGGATGTGGAGAAGTCGACGCTTCGGGTGTAACCCTTTTTCAGGGCATCAGGAGGTACAGAAGTCAATGTTTCAGGTGTAACCCTTCTTAAGGGCATCAGGAGGTAGAGAAGTCAATGTTTCAGGGTCCTGAAGAAGGGTTACACCCGAAATGTTGACTTCTCCACCCCTTGATGTTGCCTGGCTTGCTGTTGTTCTTCCAGTCCTGCCTGTCTACTATGGTAACAGAGTTGGCATTTTGATATTCATTATTGTAACAGACAGAACAAATAAACATTTATGCTATTTTTCTCATAAACCCCCATTTGTACCTCCAGGAATCCGACAGTCTCCTTGGCTCACTGTGATGTCATCCAATGCTACTTTTCCACAGTTCCAGAAATTCTTACAGACACTGACGAAAACTATCTGGAAAAGAAATAAAAGAAAATGATTTGTTTAATTATTTCAGTAACATTTACAAACTTTGTTCTACTGGAAGTAGATTCCTCCATTTATTAACATGAAACTCATGAAACTGATCTGTATCTTAACTGCAGTCACCCAGTTTGGTTCCATAAACTTTGCCAAATGAAAATCTATCAATCTTAATTTTTTAAATTTCAATCAACACTGAGCATCAGAATGTGAATTAGTGCTTCTGATATAAGTCTTGAAGAGCCCAACTCCAATCTTAAGGTTCTGCACCATATTTTGTACTGCCCCACCAAAGGCATTAGTTTATCTTTAGGATGTAGGTTTGCTCACTGAGCTGGAAGGTTTCTTTTCAAACGTTTCATCAACATACTAGGTAACATCTTCAGTGAGCCTCTGGATGAAGCACTGGTGGTATAGCCCACTTTCTATTTATGTGTTTGGGTTTCCTTGGTTTGGTGATGTTATTTCCTGTACTTTTTCTAAGGGGGTGGTAAATGGAACCCAAGTCAATGCGTTTGTTGATAGCATTCCGATTGGAATGTCATGCTTCTAGGAATTCTCATGCGTGTCTCTATTTGGCTTGTCCTAGGATGGATGGGTTGTCCCAGTCAAAGTGGTGTCCTTCCTCATCCATATGTAAGGATACTAGTGAAAGTGTGTCATTTGTTTTGTGGCCAGTTGATGTCCATGTCTCCTGGTGGCTAGTTTTCTGCCTGTTTGTCCAATGTAGTGTTTGTTGAAGTTCTTGCAAGGTATTTTGTGAATGACATTAGCTTTGCTTGTCTGTATAGGGTCTTTCAAGTTCATTAGTTGCTGTTTTAGTATGTTGGTGGGTTTGTAGGCTACCATGTTGCCAAGGGGTCTGAGTAGTCTGGCACTCATTTCTGAGATGTCTTTGATGTAAGGAAGAGTGGCTAGGGTTCCTGGACGTGTTTTGTCTGCTTGTTTGGGTTTGCTGCTGAGAAATCAGCAGACTGTGTTCATTGGGTACACATTCTTTTTGAATGCAAGTCTGCCAATTTCTAGAATGAACCTTGTTTTTAAATTGGCAATAGTTTATTTCAAATATCTTTGTAATCACAAAATGTCTGCACTCAAGCTTATCTAAGATATTTGAGGTCTTTGTGTGTCTAGTTCTGAGTCCACACTCATGTTTACCTAATCAAACACAGCCAGCATTGATTAGTTACCAGACTAGCAGAATTGAACACGCAATAAAACTATGGATTACCATGCTCAACAATTTAGCAGCTCATGGGATCTATGGAATTCTGAATCGTCATTAGCCCAATATTTCTCATTGATTTCAAATTACAAAAATGTGGGCGATGGTGCAAAACCAACAGAGTGCCCAATATTGTCACTTTCCCAACTGGTGAGATAGGTTAATATTACTACCAAGGTTACATGACATAAAAATACTGTCCTGTTCCTAGTCCTGCTTCATTGAGCTTTCATGCTCAGTATCACTCCAGGTTAGGTTCTGATCATGTCATCTGACCTCATTATTTAAGCTGAAACATTCCCCCAAATACCAATACAAAGAGCATATTTAGTTTGCTCAAATAATAGACTAACTTGTTGTTAAATCTGAACCCAAGAAAAGCCTGATTAATGTCAAAAAGGATTGGTTGAACACTAACATTGTCAACTACTCAGCATACTTCATGGTTTTATCTTTTTTGCATGCTACCAATATGCTGGAGTGTTGGAAGTTGTTCACAACATTCTAGAGATTCCGCTTCGGAGTAAAATGTTGGCACAGTAATTTATGATTTCTGGCACAAGGCACACTATCACTCACCACTGATCTAGTAGTGAATAATTGCAAAGTATCTAAATGAGTGCAAATCTGATCATGTTAGGAAAAAACCATTAAAAACACACAAAAAAAATTAATTCCTGAAAAATATTTTCAATAAACCTTTCTTGGGGAACTGGAAGAATTCTGTATGATAGGTGGAATCTTGAAGAGTCTGACATCTCGTCAGCTGGCTGACTGATTTATGTTTAAATTCGATATGTTATCTTAGTTTGCTGAACCTGTCTTTCTTTATCCAACTAAGTTCCTGACCTGCTGAGTATTTCCAATAATAGCTGCTGTTTTTCTATCAAGAAACACTTAATTGGATGTGGACATTGGAAAGTGTTACGATCATTAAGGGGGCACACGATTGCAAATATTTTTGATTACTCAGAATTTTAATTACATGTTTACGCCATTACTTAAAACAACCCAGAGCAACTCAGTGCTGAGGATTTTCAACCCAGGATTGTCTGTTTCCTGTCTGAAAATAGGAGGCAGTCAATTGACAAATCAGGGATTGGTGGCAGGATGAGTGGGGTTTGATAAAAACAGCTCAGCTGCCTTATTCCTTTCTCAAGACTGACACAACGGGATATTTAGGTGGTTCTGTAAGTTACTACTGAGCCCATCTTAAGGGGTAAAGCTGCTAGAATTTGTGAATTATCCATTTGTTGCAAGCAATGCTCAGCCCAAGCAGTGGTCCTCATAAGGACCCTCTGAAAGATCCAGAAAAGGCTCAAGAGTCTCGTGATTCTTAAGCTCTACTGAATTGGTTTTCTCGAACTGCATCCAATGAAGAAATTTCCTACCTATTACCAGCTTTTAAAAGGCAATTAGTTGCTCATCCTGACTGATCAACTGCATGGGTTGGTTAACTTGAAACAGTAAAGTGCATTATAAGTTATGAAGTAAATATTGCAGCAAGCCACACTCAGCTGACCAACTGATAAGCAGAGTCACAACATTGTATTCACACAGATAGAGCCCTTAAAGGGATGGTGGTTTGGTTCCAACTAAGGATGCTGTGTGGCTTGATGGGAAACTTGCAGGTGATGATGTTTTCATGCATCTGCTGCCCTTGTCCAATGCATTAGAGGTCATTAGTTTTAAAGGTACTGTCTAATGGGCTTTGAACAGTTGCTATAGTAACATCTTGTAGATGGTACTCACTGCTACCCCTGTGTATTGGTGATGGAGACATTGAATACTTAAGGAGGTGCACAGTGTGCCAGTCAAGAGGGGTGCTTTCTCTTTGATAGTGTCAAGCATCTTGGAACTGCACTCATTAATGCAAGTACAGAATATTTCATTACATTCATGACTCGCGTATTGCAGGTGATGTTCATCTGATTCATTTGTGTTTGTGTAGTGGGTACTATTCATGGCAAAATTCATACCCTGCACTTGTACAGATACATTTTCCAGTAGAAAGTACTGGACAGGGTTTATAGGAGTACAAACCCTGATTAATCTTTCTCCATTTCCATGAGGAACAATAACTACCTTACTGGCCTCCTGCCTTCGATAGTTAACCTCTGCTTGAATCCACATTCCAGTGGGCGATTTGGGAATTGACCAAATCTTTTCTTGAACACGGTCTTCTTCATCGTAGATGTAGACTGCGAGGGCATCCTCTGTGACAAAGTGATTCAGGGCGTAAAAGAAACGCAAGCAATACTGGAGATTGGCGTGCAAAAGTGGACCAGCCAGATGAGCCACGTACTCCTGATGGTAACCGAACCTTGTGTTGGAAATCAGAAAGCCACCTGCGAAAGGTAAGACAGTATCCAAAACTGAATTAAGACAGGAAATGCAAATAAATACCGATCCCAAAAATAATCGGAAGTCAGGGCCTGGAGATTGCCAAAAACGTGAATGCAATGCACACTATACAGATTCACACAGAATTCACAGAGCAGAAGCAGGCCATTCGGCCCACCCTGACCTTGATGATGTTTATGTTTCTCACGAGCTTCCTCTCAACTCCTTCCATCCCATCAATCTGCAACAAAAGTTTACAGTTCCCCACCAATGGGTTTGCATGAGGTGAGGTGTGAAAATTACCCAGGGGCCTTGTGCACAATTTTACCACGGGGTGACTCGCCTAACCCAATGGAAGCTCTTATGCAAGTTAGTGGTCACTTACAAGTCATTTTTGCTCAGCTGAAAGTTTTCAGCGAGCAGGAGGAGTTTGAGGGGTGGATAGGATGATAGTCTAATGGGGGGGGTGGGGATGGGATAGTGTGGCATCGGTGCCTCCATTACTCAGTGCCTCCATTAATGCCCACCCCAGTTATCACAATCACCAAAACCCTTTCTTGCCACAACTCAGGCTTCTCTTCCTGTCTCCACTGTGGAACACTCCCATGTACCTCCACTCTACGTTCGTGGACCTTGACTGTTTGCTGCTCCCACCAGGGCTGCTGTGTCTACAGAGAGCTGTTGCACAATCAAATTAGCTGCCAGGTCATGAAGGTGGGATTTTCTCCCCAAAGAGTAACAGAGACATAGCCTCCAGGAAACACTACAGTTCGATGAATACTGGGTTGCTGGCAGTGCCAGCATGTACTCTTCACCCAGTCTTTGGGTGGGTGTGAGAGACACACCTGAAAACCCCCTACCTGAAACTTTTGACCCACGTCCTCCTTTTCTTTCTCCTGCGTTTATCTAGTTTCCTCTGAAATGCGTCTTTTCTATTCACCTCAACCACTTCTCGTAGCAGACAATTCCACATTCTCACCACTCCCTGAATAAAAAAGTTGCTCCGACAGGCTTTATTCAGGAGTTAAAATAATTGTTCAAATTTGATCAAGCCAGGATGACAGTGATGTGGAGAGATGAACTTCATAACATTATTCCAAGCAAGTCATTTGATAAAATTGCTCCAATCAACAAAGGCAAGTCTGGAAATTACAGTAAATGTGTTGTAAAAATAGAAACATTAACTTGGCCATTGTAGATATGGAGCCACAACTGTCCATTCAGTTGATTAAGTCAGAGTGTATCCTGAAACCTCTTTTGCATTGTGAATGGGGCACTAAACTGTTACCTGTTTTGTGTGAGCACGTTCACACACTGGAGAGTATTTAATTTTCTATGTGCGTATCAATTACCTGAATCGGCTTTAGTTTGAGTGGCTGCTGTTTGGGGAACTCTGTGAGTCTTGCGAACCATCAAAGCCACCAATCCAGTGTCAGGTCAGGCAGCACGGTGGGCGGTACAGTGGTTAGCACTGCTGCCTCACAGCGCCCGAGACCCTGGTTCAATTCCCGCCTCAGGCAACTGACTGTGTGGAATTTGACATTTTCCCCGTGTCTGTGTGGGTTTCCTCCGGGTGCTCCAGTTTCCTCCCACAGTCCAAAAATGTTCAGGTTAGGTGAATTAGCCATGCTAAATTGCCCATAGTGTTATGTGAATGGGGTAAATGTAGGGGAATGGGGGGTCTAGGTGGGATGCACTTCGGCAGGTCGGTATGGACTTGTTGGGCCGAAGGGCCTATTTCCACACAAAGTAATCTAATATAAATCTAAATATCTCTCCCTTGAAGGTCTTTCACCAAGAATTTGTGACTTCTTATGAACTCCATTCAGCTTTGCAAATACCATCAGGGTTGAAATTGCATTGTCTAAGTTTAACCACGTGAGTTTAATTGATTTTAGTGAGTGAATGAATATGAGCAACTTTAATTTAACAGACCAGGCAGAAATCTCATTGAGGCAGAAATGGGGACTGCAGATGCTGGAGATCATAGTCAAGATTAGAGTGGTGCTGGAAAAGTACAGCAGGTCAGGCGGCATCCGAGGAGCAGGAAAATCGACGTTTTGGGTATTCCTGATGAAGGGCTCTTGCCCGAAACGTCAATTCTCCTGCTCCTCGGATGCTGCCTGACCTGCTGTGCTTTTCCAGCACCACTCTAATCTTGACAGAAATCTCATTGAATTGGGTACATATGAAATATGGGCAGGAGGGCCATTTGGCCCATTGAACCTGTTCCACCATTCAATAAGATTGTGGCTGATCTGGTTTTTGGTCTCAAATCTACTTTCTTACCTGTCCCCCCCCTAAATTTCAATTCCTTTGTAGATCAGTAACGTACCTATCACAGTCTTGAATACATTCAATATTTCAGCATCCACTGTGTTTGAGGAACAAAACCACAAAGACTAATGAACTTCAAAGAACAAATACCACTTCCTTTCTGTTTTAATTTTAAACTGTGATCCCATTTCTAGACTCCCCACAAGAGGAAATACCCTCTTAGCAATTACCCTACCGTGCCCCCTCAGAATCTTATAAATTTAGTTCAAATTATAAGACCATAAGACATAGGAGCAGAAATTAGACCATTCGGCCCATCGAGTCTGCTCCACCATTCAATCATGGCTGATAAGTTTCTCAACCCCATTCTCCCACCTTCTCCCCATACCCCTTGATCCCCTTGATACTCAAGAACCTATCTCAGTCTTAAATATACTCAGTGACCTGACCTCCACTGCCATGTCTCTTCTTCTGCACTCAAGTAAGTATAGGCCCAATCTGTTCAACATTGCATCATATGACAGACTTCTCATCTCACGAATCAATCAACTGAAACTGGTCTGAGCTGTCTCCACTGTAACTAGGTCCCTCTTTAGGTACAGAGACCAGGCTGACACACCTCTCAGTGCTGACTTCAACAGAGTCAAGTCAGACAGAGCATGGGAGCAGTGGTGCACACAGTTCCTCCAGTTCCCCAATGAACAGGTTAAGTTTAAAAATCCTCTGGTTGTTTTATCTTATCTTCCAGTCAATTTATCGTCTTTCCAAATGTTTGTGCACAGATGACGAATGATCTTTTTACAAACATTCATTTTCAACATTCTTCACATGTTTATTCAGCTTTGCCCTTTAAATATCTCCACATTCTGTGTAAATAGACTATTTGAGGGGCAATTATCGATATAAGATACTTTGGCATATTCTCAGAGTTAACCTCGGACTCATGTATGTGCACAAGAATCCCAGTTGACTGGCTAAGTTTCAATTTTATTAATACCCAAATCCTCACTTAATCCCAACTGTCTCAGCAGGCTATATTCAGTAGAGATTGATAGTCTGGGTTTTAAAACTGAGAGCCTCATGTTCACTAACTCAAACAGGCATGTTACCAGATAAAGTTCAGATCTCACAGGCACATCATCCTCTCTCTGTTTTAAACAGTGTAATGACAAATCTTCAGCAAACCACCAAGTGCAACATGCTGATGAATAGCATAAGTGCCTTTAATCAACACCATGAACCAGCTGTCCATGAGTCTGGTGGAACCGGAGACAGCCAAACAGCTGCTTGAGAGAAATAAAATGCAAAGCTTTTGGGATAATGTGAGGGCTAGATGATTCTAAAAGGAGTTGACATGTCTTCAGTGGGCTGAGTGTCCTCCTCATACCGTAATGACTCCACGGGCTGGATTGTACACTGCAGCGTGCGGAGACTTTCCTTAGTTCAAGTGTTCGAGGACAGCCCACCATCGCTCATCCAGCTCTTCCCAGTTTACTATTTCGGCCGAGGGGTTCCTTTTATAAGTCCCACCTCACAGGGCGGCTGGAGAATTGGGGGCTGGCAGCTCTGAAGCACTGGCAGCGCCTCAGGGATTGATGGCTACTCTTGGTATTGCAGGAGGCCGACATGAAGAGCAACTGTGGCTGCTCTGGAACTCAAGGGGGCCTGAGATCTAACTGAGGCCAGGCTGGCTGGGAGGCTCTGGCAAAGTGCTGACGGGTATTTTCTACAGGGTAGTGGTGGGAGGAGGGAGCCAATGATGGATGTAAGGAGAGAAAGCCATGGGCTGTGGGGATAGCCTCCATGTAATATCATTGTAGGAAGCATGACCCCCACGATTTGCTATATGGCAGTCTGCAGGATCAAAATGGCTCAGCTCCAAGAATCTTAGTGCCCACTAAATTGCAACAGGGCAGAATGTGGTCCTTGATTAGACAACTAACGCTCACTTAAGGGCCAAAAGTGTCCCAAGTGGTTCCCTGATGTCTGTCCAGCCCTATATGGACTGAACTTTGCAGATGAGCTGCAGTGAGGATTAAAAGGCAGGTGGTGATTCCCCTCCAGCAGGCAGTGATTGACTGGAGTGGAATTATGGTCTGTCAATGAGCCATCATCCAACTGACGAAGGCAGCTGACATGCTCAGAGCTCACAGCCCAATTGGGGATTACTGGTAGCTCACCATAACCAGCCAAACTCTATGGTGGTTACAGCTGAGGCTGTAACTACTAGGCGAGGGCCCATCAATGGTGAGGTACCCTTGATCAGCCCTTAGAGAGGAAACCAGATGCCAGGCAGGCTCCCAGTGATCGGTAGAAACTGTACACGGAGCACTGGATGCACTTTCAATGGGTCAGGCACTGTCCCCCCACAGGGATCACCCTGTGGGTCATGGAGCACTAACCCCCCTCCCCTTGACACTGGGAACCTGTGAGGAGTCTCCCCACAGGATGGTGAACCTGACTGATTCTGGGAAAATGCCATCAGGAACGGGCAAGATGTCAATGTCCTCTCCTTCCCTGCTATACTGCCAGGTGACTAGAAGGAGGAAGAGCGAATACTAATGGACTAGGAAACTTAACTCTGTGACTTTATGGGAAGCTAGAGGAGCACATGAAAGTGAAAGCAGGGTTGTCAGGGTGAGATGATGGGGGTTTTGCAAGGTACATAGAATAGCTATTGGAACAGATGGGCTGATTCTGCCCTTCCCATTATATGTAAATCTCTCCTTAGCAATTTCAAAGAGTCCCTGTATTTAATTTGAATGTTATCCTATCTCATTTGAAGGTGTCTTGCTAATCCTCAGTGGAAAAGTCTGGTAGGTCCCAGACCACAGGCATCATTCCAACCAGTCGCTAAATAAAATCATACAAGATTGATTTGCCTGCTGACAATTTCCTCTCAACCATAACTGGGCTTTGTGTTGTGGGTTTAAAGCTATCATAAGGTGCTTCACAGAAGTGTTACCAAGCAAAGTTTGACACTGAGCAATGTGTGGAGCTTTGGGAGAATGGCCAAAAGCTTGATCAGATAGTTTTAAGGAGCATCATCAAGAAGGAAAGCAGGGGAGGAACAGTTAAGGTGAGGAAAGGAAATCCAGAGCTTAGATTCCATGCATCCAATGCCAAGGCTGGAATCAGGAAATCCAGAAATGCACAAGAGATCAGAATTAAAGTAATATGGAGATAATAGAGAGTGGTAGAATTTCAGGTGACTTCTGAGCTCGGGAGACTCTAACCCAAACTCTAACCATAACCCTTTGACAACAAGGATGTAAAGTTTAAATCCAAGGCATTGCTGCAGCCTATATAGGTTGCCAAGCATATAGATGATGAGTGTTTAGGATGAACTTACGCTTACTGAGGATTGAAAGGGGAAGGCCAGCTAAGGCTATTAGAATAGTTGAGGATATGTGTAGAATTCACAGAGGTTTGGGTAAAGATCAAAAATCTGTCAATGTTGAAAACTGACAATTTGGAAGTGTGGCCAGGATTTTTATGCTCAAATCTCAAGTGCAATTTAAATTCATAACCTACTGACTCAGAGGTGAGAAAACTATCCAGTACCACCGCTAACAATTCCAACAGCTTTCAGATGAGTCAGTAATAATTAAGGCTGTAGTTTGAAAAGCAGCATGATGGTGAAACTGTATCCTCACCCACTCCCTCAGGTTCTCTCTTGACTTAGGAGCACCCCCTCCATCACTCCAATCTCCCCCATAAGCAAAGTTGCAGATCACTGATATTTTGTGCAATTCTTCAATTCTTCTGTGTTTGTTTATGTGAATGTGCTTGTTAGTTAGATAAAATAAAATGTGGAAGTTGTTGGAAGAAAAAGGCTGTATGCATGGAGTATATTGTCCAAAACATAGCAGTATGGAAGTAGGTTTGTTCGCTGAGCTGGAAGGTTCATTTCCAGACGTTTCATCACCCTACTAGGTAACATTTTCAGTGGGCCTCAGGTGAAGCCTACATCCAGAACCTCACCTTGAACTACAAATCATTTCAAAACCCACATAACAGTATATTCAACATGAGAACTTTTTATTGAAGTGAAGCTTAAGATGTCTGCCCAAAAGGATATGTGCCTCATGATAGAGTTCCTATGACTATAGTTAACTAGGACAGGAATTTGTACATGATTGTACTTCAATCCACTTTAATACAAAAAGAAAGGAAAAAATGGCATGAATTATCATGTACCTTTTAAGTATTCATGTTCCCAACAATAAATATTACATTACCTTAGCAATTTGTTGTTCCCAAAAGTCCCGATGCATTGCACACATCATCCATAAATCATACTGGTCTCTTAATGCAGTTGGGGAACAGTTTCCGGAACTGAGTGTATGTGTCTGCCATTGAGGGGGTGTATCTGGTGGTTCACTTCCTCCACATACCATTGAGGTGACAACTGCTCCACACAAGTCCCATGTTGCTACTTAGGATAGTTTTTGTTGAGATTGTTGAATGATTGTACTCTAACTGGCTCTCCAATATTCAACTCTGACAACAACAGCTTTGTAATCTTGCTGAAATGAAAATGAGCTTTTGGCTATTTCGCCATCATGTTTGCACTCACACCGATTTCTACTTCTGGCTTCCGGAATTGTTTTTGCAATTGGAATAGTACTTTGTGTGGGGTGCACCATTAGTTTTTATACTGGATTACTTTCCATGCCTTCACGGCTGTGTTTTTCCACATGAGGGTTGCCTTGAGTGCATCTGTATTGGATTTGCTCCATTTCTTTATGATTCATTTGGTGATTTTCATTGCTGCCTCAGCCTTTCCAGTTGACTGGAGATAACGTAGAGATGACGTATGGTGTTGAATTTCCCAATCTTTCATGAAGTGACTGATGAATTAACTCATGGATTAACAGCCACTGTCCTTCATAACAGTGTTGGTAATGCCATAATGACTGATGTGTTATTTTAGATCCTTTGTAATTGCAATGGGAGTCATTGAAGTCAACTAGTCCACTCCTCAGTAATCAGAATACAGAGGAACCTTGATTATGTGAACGAAACGGGTGGGGAGTATTTTGTTCAGGTAACTGAATGTTTGGATAATCAAATGTTTGGATAACACAGTTTAGCCAAGCATTAGGACCTTGCCATGTTGTTCAGATAATCTGAAATTCAGATAATCAATGTTCGGATAATCGAGGTTTTTCTGTAGTGGTCTCCTGTAACAAGATAGTCACTTCCTGCAAGTATGAAGAAAACTACTTCCAGCTTCATCCATAGTCTGTCTGGGATGTCATGTATCATCTAGCATGCTTAGCTTAGTGCCCATTACAAGTCGCACAATAGCTGATCTGATCCTAAATTTCCATGCTCATGTTTGGTCAGTGGAGGACATCTTCTGTCTTCCTCCGGTTTGATTCAATTCATTGTCTTGTGAGGATATGATTTAGCGTCTCTCCTCTCAACTCCTTCAGGATAATTACTCTATTTCCTTTGTACAACATGCCACCCTGGGCTGTCAATCCAATTCTATCTGCCCAATATGCTTTCATAGGAATGGGAATGCCCTTGATGCCATCTGGCAATCCTTTTATCACTACTTGCAGCAGTTGGAGATTTGCATCTTGTTGGATAGTTGTTACTTTCAGTGTTTGTGCTGATTGATGACTTCCAGAGCATAATGAGCTGCTGCTTCACACTAGAGGAGTTTTACATTCTTTGGTAGCATTGTCCACTTCGCTCACTAGGACAGCTATTCTTGACAGCATGTCTACAACATGCATCTACTTCCTTTGCTAGTACATCCAGATGATATCTCTGTATACGGAGTAACATCATTTTCTTATTATGTTCTTCTATTTGTTTTCGTGCTCTGGATGCAAATGGATCCAGTGTCCTTGCTGCAGTAGGGTTGCTCCAAGTCCCTAGACCATAAGTTTCAGGAGAAATAGGCCATTCTGCTCCACCATTTGTTAAGATTGTGGCTGATCTTATAATTCTCAACTTCACTTACCTTTTGCCGATCTCTCACAATTCCCTCACTGATAAACAAATCCGTCTGTGTCTCTCAGCTTTGAAAATAGTTAATAATTTGGGGCGGCATGATGGCTCAGTGGTTAGCACTGCTGCCTCACAACGCCAGGGACTTGGGTTTGATTCCAGCTTTGGGCGACTGTCTGTGTGGAGTTTGCACATTCTCCACGTGTCTGCATGGGTTTCCTCCCACAATCCCAAGATGTGCAGGTCAGGTGAATTGTCACGCTAAATTGTCCATGATGTTAGATGCATTACTCAGAGGGAAATGGGTCTGGGTGGGTTACTCTTCAGAGGGTCAGTGTGGACTTGTTGGGTCGAATGGCCTGTTTCCACATTGTAACGAAGCTAATCTAACTTCAACAAATCTCTAAAAGAAATGTTTGTCTTTTAAACTTGTTGTTTTTCTGACCTATGTTTATACTGTATATAGCTGCAATGTAATTTTTTTCTTCATTTCTCTATTCTGAATCTAAGGATTGGACCTAGGTACTCTGTACCTAAAATGATGCTGTGTATTGGTGACATTGTTACACTGCTTGTATAACTGAAGGAGCTGTACCTAGATACCTTTATACCTAAGATGGTACTGTAACTGGTGACTTCTAAACTTTTTGCTGTTCTCATTTGAAGACACGTGACAATAAAGCTGATTCAATTCAGAATTCCATAGATTGACTCAGAAAAGAAATCCTCCTCATATCTGTCTTAAATGTGTGATCACTTACTATTAGATTATGCCCTCTGGTCCTAGACTCTCCAAGAAGGAGAAACATCATCTCTGCAACCACCTTATCAACCCACCCAAGAATCTTACATGTTTCAGTAAAGTCTCCTCTGTCTCAGTTTCTAAGTCCTGGCTCACTGGCACCACACTGCAGAAAGACTTCATTATTTACACCCTAGTATTTCAGCATTGTCACTAGTTGCTTAATTTTAGTAAACATTGTTTCTTGTTCTCTGCCCAATATCACTGCATGTCTTGGCCAGGAGTTGGCATACGATTCTTGACTTTGGGCATCTTTAATTGTATATTTTTTCTTGTTTAAATCGTTTCCAGGAAGATCACAAATTATCTTAGTGCTTTTCTGGAGCAGTGGACACGCCAAACTGCATATGCAACTATTTGTATCACCTAAAGCATGTTGAGAATGTAGTTAGACAACTGTTACTTTTATCTAACTTCACTTTGCAGGAAGATTTTTGTCTTTGCAAATCATGGTGAAATTCCTTAGATGGTTGGCATGAGATAGTGAGATCTCTTCAAAACTTGTCTAGATTCGTTGGGTCAGTGCAGAGCCTCAAATTGTCAGGTTGGTTCACAGCCATTAAACCACCCTGAAGCCATTATTACTTTCTTCATTTCGCTCTACTTTTCCAAATCTTTTGTTTTGTCTTTTATGCTTTCCTATGCAGCTGCTGAATTGATCTTGGATTTCCATCTACTTTGAGATGATAGTCTCCTGGAAGACATCCTAATCCTGTGAATACAGCTTTGCACTTGTCAAGAATGTGCTCCATGTTCAATTTGTGCTGGAACAGGCTGTAAATCTCTTTTGGCATGTTGAAGGTAACCAGTCCAAGGTTTGGACTTGCTCCAAATGAAATCAGTGTCATTTGCTTGTTGACTATGACCTGGAACTCCACATTCTTGTTTTCATTATTGCAATGAGCTCACAGAGTAATCTGTCCTCTCAGCACAAGAATAGTGCCATCATATATTAATCAACACTTGGAAAGGCTGGGAAGGATCAGAGATTATTGGAAGAAGATCATTCTGGCTAATTTAATTCATCTTTTTGAAAAAGTGACTAAATATATTGATGAGGCTGGTGCAGTTGATGTGATTTACATGGACCTCAGTAAGGCCTTTGACAAGGTCCCTTTTGGATGGCAGATCCAAAAGATAAGAGCCTATGGGATCCAAGGTAAGTTGGAAAACTGGATCCATAATTAGCTTACAAATCAGAGGCAAAGAGGGGTAGAGCGATGTTCTTGTGACAGGATGCCTGTGGCCAGCAGTGTACCTTGCTGTTTGTTATGCACATTAATGACTTGAGTGCAAATGTAGAAGGCATTATTAGTAAGTTAGCTTGTGGCATGAAAATTAGTGGCATTGTTAATAGTGAGGAGGATGGTCTCAGGTTATAGATCTGATAGCGATCAGATGGCAATTTGATCAGAGCAATGGCAGATGTAATTTAATATCACTAAGTGTAAGTGATATATTTTGGGACAACTAATAAGGAAAGATTTACAGAATGAATGGTAGGTCTCTAGGGAGTACTGAAGAACAAAGGGTTTTGGTGTACAAGTCCAAAGGCCTGTGAAAGGGACAGCACACATAGAGAGGGTCGTGAAAAAGACATAGGGGATGCTTGCCTTCATTAGCCAGGGCACAGAGTATAGGAGCAGGGAAGTCTTGTTAAAACTTTAGTTAGGCCACAGATGGAATACTGTGTGCAGTTCTAGTGGCTACACTATGGGAAGGATATGATTGCATTGGAGAGGTTGCAGAGGAGATTTACCAGCATGTTGCGTGGTTTGGAAAATCTCAGTTATGAGAAAAGACTGGATAGGCTGGGTTTGTTTTCCCCGGAGCACAGGAGGCTGTGGGGAGATCTGATTGAGGTGGACAAAATTATGTGAACACGGATTGGTCAGATTTTGAGGATCTTTTCCCCATTGCAGACATTTCTAAGACCAGAAGGCATAAGTTTAAAGTGACGAGTAGGTGATTTAGAAAGGATCTGAGAAAACTCTTTTCACTCAGAGGGGGGTAGAAATATGAGACGTGCTGCATGAGAGAGTGGTGGAGGCAGGTACTCTCACAACATTTCAGAAGCACCTTAAAACGCCAGGGCATAGCAGGCTATGGAACAAGTGCAGATAAATGGGATTTGTGTCTGTTTGGTGCCTGTTATGGTGGGCTGAAGGGTCTGCTTCTATGTTGCATGATTCCATGACTCTACAGTTTGAACCTTACTTTGGTGAGCTTCATTTTTGGATTGCTACGTCAAATCCAATTAGTACAGGTCTATGAAGGTCGTGGTGTTGCACCAGTGTCTAGATAACATTTTACATTGATCTTATGTTCTCTTTCAGCAGTCCTCATTCCAACCATCACAAACCATGTTTCATCTGTCAACCTAACTGAATTAACCAATTTTATCGTTTTTGGTGATTCATTGGAATCTTCAGCCAATCTCTCCATCGGCCATCTGTTCCTGCCTGTTATGTTTCTTTTTAACCATAGATTGTGTGTGATAAAGGTTTTTGCAGTGAGAGCGCTGCTTTCTCCCACGCTGTACATGCCTTCTTCTCTTTTATATGAAATCTTCCACAGTATTTGCAATCTGCCCTTTGTGATTGTTCTGCCCTGTATGCCTAGAGTAACTATCAACATTGCAAACCTGATCTGTTCTGACATGGGAAACTGCTATCCCGAATTGGTCCTCTCTCAATACAGGTGCTTTCACTGTTAGATCCCTTATTCCTAATACAATCCCATCTCTGATTAGTTCATCCTTTATATGTGAAAATTCACAGGTTTCTGAGTTAAGTTAATAATGTTACATATTGATCAATGGACCCTTTTTCACTTTACTCCTAATATTGAATACCCATTATTCGTATATAATATTCACATGGGTCTCAAAGCATGCCTTCAGAGCTTTTAAAATTTCTTTTCCTTACTCAGAAGTTTAGGGCAAGATGTATTTTGAAACAGTTTCTTCCCAACAGTGATAAAATTGTAACAACTTATATCTGCCCTGGTTTTCTCAATAAATGCAATGCTATTGCATAATTCTGCCAGTGTTATGGAATAACTCCCAGTTTTGCCTCATGTTCCCCAGTAATTTGAACAAGAGTTGGCAGAGGAAAAACTTCAGTTATTTTCTCTTAAGCAGCATTTCCCTCTGATCTTTAATTTGACTTTACTGATGGCAGCTCACGTTGAAGTGAAGGTTATCAAATCTGCCTAAGGGTGTGTGCCACTTGGTAGAGATCACATGACTGTGGGCGACTGGGACAGACATTTATACATGATGGTATTCCAATCCAAACAGAACAGTCATTTCAAAAACAAAAGTCTTGTAAATGTAGTTCCTGGAAATAGAAACTTGTGTGTCATTCCTTTTGCTTATTCTCAGAGGTATAAAATATACAGCAACTGAGAGAACAACGAGATAGAAAGAATATTATTTCTCTCTTAATTAGCATCTTTCACAAAAGAGATATAAAACTGTATTCCAGTAAATGTTTAGTCACCTTGTTTTATGAATGTATGCACAAAGTATGGTTTGCTAATTCTTTTATAAAGATCATGTCTTTTACCAGCCTCTATCATACTGAACATCATACCTGTTCAATCATAATGACCGTATCCCTCTCTTGCATATAGAATGTGAACAATAGGAAGAACACCACATGATTTAGCACACAGATACAGCTTACCTAGTCCACTTGTGTGATCTCCAAAATGGAACGCATTGGGTTTTCGAACCAGTCTCGTCCACTTTGTACCATCTTTGTGGTTTTGGGAATAATTGCACAAATCTTCATCGAAGTTGCAGTTTGCCACGGATGGGTCGAATAATATTTCTTCATTTCAACAAAGATAGAAAATGCTGTTACCAACAAATTGTATTGAATGTGGAAGATTATAAGAGCAATTCAGAATCATATGACAGGATGCACATCATTTTGATACTACTCAGGTATAGTTCAACCCTTCAAGGAGACTGTATAAAATCCATTAATGCATTGAGTACTGCCCACGACAGTTAAAGCTGGAAATAGCCATTGAGCAATCTGAACTCGCTTGGGCTTTATTGAGAGTGGAGAGTAGGGAGTTGATCGATTTAGACTTATGACAATCTCCTTCCAGGTTGTTAGATGGGCCAATTTTAACCCTTATCCCCAACTCAATACAAATGGGATCAAGGGGCTAAAATAATTCTGATGTTGTTTGTCTCACAACCTTAGAACCTCACATGTAGCAAAGTTACAAGAAGTTCTAAATACCCCTGGACAAAATGCAAAGTTCTTCAAATAGTTGATTCTCATAATTAATTCCACTCCTCATTTTGAAATAATTGCTCCAGGTCAGAGACAGATAATTTTCTTTTATTTTGATTACAAATTGAGCAAAAAATACAGGCTTTAGATAGAGAGAATTTATCAAAACAAATGGCTCCATGTTCTCACTGCCAAATAAGCCTAGCCATATGAACTTGTGCCAGATCCAAAACGGTCACAATGATTAACGGATGAATATAGACCAATGTTAAAATAGAGGACTTTGCTAAGTTCAAAAAGAAACAGTTAGCTCAGACAGCAAAACTATAATCAGCAAATCAGCTTTAAGACAACCACAAGTTGATTCTGCACAAAAAGCATAAACTGTACAAAACACAAACTTCTTTCTTCCCATGACATTAACTAGTCCAGTTAATTGCAAGCTTGTGCATGTTTTTAACAGTGTACTTAAAATAGATTTTGAATGTAAGAAGACAGTCTCAATGAGGCAATTGGATAGCAAAGAATTCAATTAAAATGAGTAAGAATATTAAGTGCACTTAATGTTCACAATTTCGTTGCCAATAAAATTATTATAGAAAAACAAATGTGAGTTGAGAATGATCTATTATTCACACCACAATAAAACCAATGATTGCCAAGTCTGGTCATAACGCACTTTGCAAAGTTTCATCTCACATCCCAATTTCCTAGCACCATGTTGCCATCAGTAACCTGTGTTTGCCAATTATCTATGCCTGTCACTCAAACAACGTTTATCTTTGCTTCAAAGTCTAATATTTATATAATAATCAAAAACAGTCAAAAAATTATTTAACACATTCATGAGGTTCTTCCTCTCTGTCTCTGACAGATTAGTGTTCAGTTACTGGAACCACAGGATTGGCAATTCAAGGTTCAGCTTATATAATTCACTCACTACTTAGAAAGTGCCTTAGCTTAGAAGGATTTGCTTAGAAGGTCAAGAGGGCGGTGCTGAATCTGAGGGCTGGGACTGAGATAAGGTGGGGGGAAAATGAGGAAGCTGGAGAAATCTACATTCATCCCGTGTGGTTGGAGGGTTCCTAGGCGGAAGATGAGGTATAAAATATACAGCAACTGAGAGAACAACGAGATAGAAAGAATCTCGTGTGGCCATGGTCTGGCGATGGAGGAGGCCAAGGACCTGCATGTCATTGGCGGAGTGGGAGGGGGAGCTAAAGCGTTGAGCCACGGGGCGGTTGGGTTGGTTGGTTGGTGCGGGTGTCCCAGAGGTGTTCCCTGAAACGTTCCGCAAGTAGGCGGCCTGTCTCCCCAATGTAGAGGAGACCACATCGGGTGCAGCGGATACAGTAAATGATGTGTGTGGAGGTGCAGGTGAATTTGCAACGGATATAGAAGGATCCATTGGGGCCTTGGAGGGAAGTAAGGGGGGAGGTGTGGGCGCAATTTTTGCATTTCTTGTGGTTGCAGGGGAAGGTGCCGGGAGTGGAGGTTGGGTTAATGGGGGTGTTGACCTGACGAGGGAGTCGCGGAGGGAGTGGTCTCTCCAGAACGCTGATAGGGGTGGAGAGGGAAATATATCCCTGGTGGTGGGGTCTGTCTGGAAGTGGTGGAAATGACGGAGGGTGGAAGGTGAGGACCAGTGGGGTTCTGTCCTGGTGGCGATTGGAGGGGCGGGGTTCAAGGGCGGAGGTGCGGGAAGTGGAGGAGATGCAGTGGAGAGCATCGTCGATCACGTCTGGGGGGAAATTGCAGTCTTTGAAGAAGGAGGCCATTTGAGTTGTTCGGTAGTGGAATTGGTCCTCCTGGGAGCAGATGCAGCGGAGGTGGAGGAAATGGGAATATGGGATGGCATCTTTACAGGGGGCAGGGTGGGAGGAGGTGTAATTTAGGTAGCTGTGGGAGTCAGTCGGTTTGTAGTAAATGTCTGTGTTGAGTCGGTCGCCCGAGATAAAAATGGAGAGGTCTAGGAAGGGGAGGGAGGTGTCTGAGACGGTCCAGGTAAATTTGAGGTCAGGGTGGAAGGTGTTAGTAAAGTGGATGAACTGTTCAACCTCCTCGTGGGAGCACATGGTAGCGCCAATACAATCATCGATGTAGCGGAGGAAAAGGTGGGCGGTGGTGCCAGTGTAGCTGCGGAAGGTGGACTGTTCCACATATCCGATAAAGAGGCAGGCATAGCTGGGGCCCATGCGGGTGCCCATGGTTACTCCTTTGGTTTGGAGGAAGTGGGAGGATTGGAAAGAGAAGTTGTTCAGGGTGAGGACCAGTTCACTCAGTCAAAGGAGGGTGTCAGTGGAAGGGTACTGGTTGGGTTAGTGGGAGAGGAAGAAGCAGAGGGCTTGGAGGCCTTCATGATGGGAGATGGCAGTGTGTAGGGACTGGATGTCCATTGTGAAGATAAGGCATTGGGGGCCGGTGAAGCGAAAATCATGGAGGAGGTGGAGGGCGTGGGTGGCATCCCGAACGTAGGTGGGGAGTTCTTGGACTAAGGGGGAACAGGACAGTGTCAAGGTATGCAGAGCTGAATTTGGTGGGGCAGGAGCATGCAGAGACGAGTTCGATGGGGCGGGAGCATACAGAGATGAATTCAGAGACCCCAGGCTCATGGTTTCAAATCTGAGCAAGGCATCTGGTGTAATTTACATTTAATTTATAAAACAATCTGGAATTAGAAGTCAATTTCAGTAATGGCAAATGCTAGGACTATAGTTGATCATCATATCTGGTTCATTAATGTCCTCCAGGGAAGCAAATCTGCCACCTCCACCTTGTCTGGCCCACAGGCTGAGGAGTGATGTTATGCAGGTTTATAAAATCATGAGGGGTAGGGATAGAGTGAAAAGCCAAGGTCTTTTTCCCTCGGTGGGAGAGTCCAAAACTAGAGGGCATAGGTTTAAGGTGAGAAGGGAAAGATTTAAAACAGACCTAAGGGCCAACTTTTTCATGTGGAGGGTGGTGCGTGTATGGAACGAGCTGCCAGACGAAGTGATGGAGATGGATACAACCACAGCATTTAAAAGGCATCTGGATGGTGACATAATAAGGAAGGGTTTAGAGGGATATGGGCTAAATGGTGGCAAATGAGACTGGATCAGTTTAGGGTATCCAGTTGGCATGGATGAGCTGGACTGAAGGGTCTGTTTCTGTGCTGTATAACTTGATGACTCTATAAATGCGGCTGACTCTAAAATACACTCAAATGGCGTAGCAAGCTGTTCAGTTCCAGGGCAATTAGGGCCAGGCAGCAAATGTTGGACTTGCCGGTGAGTCTCACATCCCTCAAAACAATTTTGGTTTCTAAAAGATAGCCAGTCTTTATACGTGAGACTCAACAGTGAGCATTGGTAGAAGTACAGTTTCATTTTGGCAGAGCAGAAATAGAGTTTTTAAGAAGTGTCCAGGCTGAAAGAGTTTAGTTTGCAGAAATTTTGTTGCTGTGAATCCTGCAAAGGAATCCAGGTCCTCAAGAGTTGGAAGTATGAATAAGCCATCAGAACTGTATAAAATTAGATGAGACAAAAAATCTTCAAGTTGTAATACTGCATTGTAATACGAGTGATACTGATTGGGATTGAATATCTGTAAATAGGTATTGTTGGGAAAAGAGATTATTCTTTATTTTTGCTGTTTATGTTAAAACGTTTCAAAACTGTCTTATATATATCTAGATAATATCTTTTATATGATAAACTTGTGTTCTTCTGTGAAAACAATATTTGCAGCTTTGTGTGAATATGTTTAGTGGCTGACCACTGTAACCAAACTGCAAAGATAATATGTTTAATGTATCGAGGCAGTTTTCCATATGATCTGACCAGTCCAGTATTACCACCAGCTGAGATCATAATATGGTTTATTGAGTTGGAAGGTGTTGGTATGGCAGCTGGAAGATAGGCAGCTTTAGCTAATGTCTCTAAGGACACAGAATGGCATGGAAAACTGACCAATTCCACCTGAAGCTTAAATAAAACAAAGGGCTATGGATGCTGGAGATCTCAGATCAAAAGCAGAAGCTCTGGCAGCACCTCTGGAGAAAAAGCAGAATTAACATTGAGTCTAGTGACTCTTCACCAGAACAGCCCAGCTGAAGTTTGTCTATCGAACCTCTTCAATTTCCTGACAATAATAAGTCACTTCAACATTGAGCAGGGATCGTGTGGAAATTTGAATAGTTTCTACGCAACTTGTTCAGAGATGTTAAGACATGCCTCTAGAACAGGTGGGATATGAACCTGGGCGTCCTGGACCAGTGGTAGGAATACTACCACTACACATTTGGAATTCTGTTTTACATTACTTCTGAAATTCTCCCCTTCTTCCTGACTCAGTTGCAGCTATCTCCAGAGGGACAAATCATTAATTAATGGTGGAGACTTGCCTATTCAATCTTAAGGTGGATTTAATTGGGTCCAATAACAACTATTTCTTCAATATTGTACACTCTACTCCTATAAATGCACATGCCTTCATCGTGACCAATCTCAATATTGCTTTCATACTCATCATATTACTGAAGATAACTAGCCACACAAATGCCTTTGTCAGGAGACAAGCTTATGATAACTTATACAGAAGCTACTGGAAAAGGTCCAGTTGCTCAGTGATTAGTACTGTTGCCTCACAGCACCAAGGTCCCAGGTTCGATTCCAGCCTCAGATGACTGTCTGTGTGGAGTTTCCACATTCTCTCCTTGTCTGTGTGGGTTTCCTTCCACAGTCCAAAGGTGTGCAGGTCAGGTGAATTGACCATGCTAAATTGCCCATAGTGTTAGGTGCATTAGTCAGAAGGAAGTGGGTCTGGGTGGGTTACTCTTCGGAGGGTCAGTGTGGACTTGTTGGGCCGAAGGGCCTGTTTCCATACTGTAGGGAATCTAATCTAAAGGTCTGGCAGCATCTTGGTGAGATATCAAAGTTAACATTTCGGGTTCAACGATCCTTCTTCAGAACTGATGGTGGCTCGGAGAAAGTTTATTTTTATGCAAAAGATATGGTCAGAGGAGGGGGTCAGGAGTAAACAAGGTGGAGATAGAGCCCAGAGAGAGAGAGAAGAGACTGGTGGACAGACAAACGAGTGGATAATGGTCAGCCTAGGAGAATGAATGACTGCTAATGAGGCCTGTTAGTGGCTAACAATGGGCTGTGTGTAATAGCAGACCATGTGCTAACAAAACCTGTGGAGGGTAGGGTAAGGACATGGGAGAAGATGCTATTTCAATACACCATCTTGTTCCCTGGCCAACATCGCTGACTCAGGCTTGCTGCAGTTCTCCAGGGAAGCTCAGTGCAAACTGGATAAACAGTATCTCATTTTTCCGCTTGGAAACTCTACAGCCTTCTAGACTTAATATTGAGTTCAACGGCTTTAGGGTTTGAGGCACCTTCTCCCATGTCCTTATCCCAACCCCCACACACCAGGTCCTGCTACCATATGGTCTGCTATTACACACAACCCATTGTTAGCCACTAATAGTCTTTCCTAGCTACCATCAGTTCTGAGGAAGGGTCACTCGACCCAAACCGTTAACTCTGATTTCCCTCCACAGATGCTGACAGACCTGCTGAGCTTTTCCAGCAATTTCTGTTTTTGTTTCTGATTTCCAGCATCCACTGTTCGTTTGGTTTTTGTTAAGGTAACTTGTGTACAAATTACTCAATTAAGGCAGAAAATGGAGATGCTCACCTGTTTTATTGTCACAAAACTGGGAGGAAAAATAAATATCATCCAAGGCGGCGTAACCTCCTTTTGTGCTGCTGAATGCAACTTCAAACACGATCTGGAAAACCAATCACATAATCTAGAACAATGAGTTGAGCGGAGGCTAGAACATTTGAGACATGTTTTTAGTTTTTGATTTCACACATATGGCGAAACCTGGAAATGAGGGACACCATATGGGGACTTTTCTCAGGTGTCCTTGAAACACTGCTGTCCTTATTTTCCAAATGGTCATGGCAGACGACATAAACTGTATATAAATAGACTACATGGATTTATACATTTCGTCCTGTCACGTGGTGAATAGTGGACAGCAGCAGCTCAAGATACATCCCCTTAAAGGAATACCACTAGAGTTATTGTGAGTCACGCGATAAAATTTCCATCATTACTTCCAGCCAGAGTTGACAAACCCAGTTACAGGCAGATATCAAGACAATAGGGAATAAAGTTGATGTCCTACACATTATCTAAATATTGGGAGGGATTAACTAAAATGAAGGGGGAGATAAAGAGGTGACCGAAGGGACTCTTCTGTGCTCTATGACTCCGTCAGTGTGTCACTGTGTGACATTGTCAGGAACACAAAATTCCACACGTTGGGTTCTGAACGCAATCCAAGAGTGACGACACTTCAAAAGTACTTTATTTTCTGTGAAACGCTTTGGGAGATCATGAGGTCATGAAAATTGCTTCAAAGTTCAAACTATTGCATTCTTAGTACCACTGCCAGGTTGTGAACAGCAAGGAATGTAAAGAAAAACACACAACGCTGAAGGAGAGGTTAAAATGATTAAACTATTAAAAGTTCCAGAGCATTGTGACAACAATAAATGTAACTAAACATTCTGGACTCACTGATACTCCAATGTGAAGGACATGGCAATGCAGACCAGTATGTTTCATTTGCCAGCTTTATTAGCTTTTCCTTCTGAGACATTCACAAATTATTGCCAGAAAACTGGTGTGCTGGGGGCATATATCGATTCAGGTCATGTTCATATCGAACCAACAGCACTGGAACAGACCATTGTCTCCAGCAAGGTAGGTGTTCCACATCAACTTCTTTCCACTCTTCACCGTGCCACATCAATATATCCTGCAATTCTCTCTCATGTGTATATCTATTCTTTTCTTAAATGCATCCCTGCAATTATTTGTTGTGATAGTGAATTCCACATTCTGGTTAAAGAGAGTTCTCCTGAATTCCCTATTAAATTTGGTAGTGACTATCTTATATTTTTTGACATTTAGTTTTAGTATTGCTCATAAGTGGGTCCGTGAGCTCCTCTGATTCTGCATTCTCACACATATCCCAACATCTTCTGCAACTCAAAGCTCTGGAACTCCTTCCCTATACCTCTCCAGCCTTCTCTCCTCCCTAAACCTCTCCAGCCCTCTTTCCTCCTTAGGCATGTTTTATACCTGACTCTTTGACCAAGCATATGGTCATCTGCATATAATCTCCAAAGGTGGAATCATACGATCCCTATAGTGTGGAAGCAGGCCATTCAGCCCATCGAGTCCACACTGACCCTCTGAAGAACATCCCATCCTGATCCACTCCATCCCCGTAACTCTGCATATCCCATGGCTAATCCACATAATCTACACATGCCTGGACACTATGGGGTAATTTAGCCTGCCAAATCCACCCAACGTGCACATCTCTGGATATCATTTGATCATTGCTCCTAAAGAGCACTTGGAGGCATTTACCTGTTTTGCCACATTTGTGCTGCTATTTAAACGCAAACTGGTGTTGCGATGCTATGAAATCATGAAAAGTCTGTACAGACAGAAAGAAACAGTTTCCACTTGTGAATGGATTGAGAACAGAGGGTTTAATTTTAAAGCGTTTTTCAAAGAAATGTAAATGCAAGGTAAGAAAATGCTGCAAATAATTTGAACCTGAAATGCAGTGCCTGGAATTTTGGTAGAGGTAGGTTCAGTTGAGGTATTCAAGAGAGGACTGGGTGATTATTTAGATAGCAGCAATGTGCAGGGTTGTGGGAGAAGGTCAGGAGATTAGCACAAAATTAAAACACTCGGAGAACTGTTGTAGACATGATGGGCCAATGACCTCTCTGCGCATTGTGACAATTCTACAATCTGCAAAGTGGGACAATCAGGTTAAATACAACAGCAAGTATAATCCAGGAAGCAGTGACCATAGAATAAAGAGGCCCACTGAAAACTGGTAAGGGAGAAAGAACAATCAAATGAAACCAAGGCAGGAGGGAAATGTCTTGAAATTTGAAAAAAAAGCATAGCTCAAATAACCTGGAAACAAGGACTGGCAAAAAAATTAATAATTAACAAATGTCAGTTTTTTTGAAGAGCTGACAAAGGTGGTGGACAGATGTAAGTCAATGAATGTTATTTACATGGACTTATAGAAGATTTTTGAGAAAGTTTCATGCAAGAGACAGTTCGCTAAGGAGGAAGGCCACAGAATTGAGGGCAAATCATAGGAAATGATAGGTTGACTGGTAGGAATCAGAGAGATGGAATAATGGGGAAGTACTCAAATTGGTAGGACGTGACTAGTGGTGTTCCACAGGGATATGGGCTGGGGCCTCAATAATTCACAATATTCATTAGTGACTTGGATAATGGCATAAAAAGTCAAATTTTTTGATGACACACAAATGGACAGCATTGTAGATGGCGTTGATGACAGCATAAAATTACAACAGCATTTTCATAGATTAAGTGAATGGGCAAAGCTGTGGCCAATGGATTTTAATATAAGCAAGTGTGAGGTTATCCATTTCAGACCGAAAATGGATAGATCGGACTTTTTTTTTAAGAAGGCAAAAATTCACATGCAGTGGATGTCCAATGAGATTTGGGTGATCAGGTACATAGCTCTTTAACATGCCATGAACAGGCACATTAAATAGTCCAAAAGGCTAATGGAATGCTGGTCCTCATATCGAAAAGTCTGGAGTATAAGGATGTAGATGATATGCTGCAGACATACAAAACCCTTGTGAGACCCCCACTGAGAGTACAGTGAGTAGATTTGGTTATCATATCATAGAAAGGATGTTTGACCCTGGAGGGAGATCAATGTAGACTTGCAAGGATGATAACTGAACTTCTGGGGTTAAGTTATGAGAAGAGATTATACAAATTTAGGTCTTTATTCTCTAAAATGTAGAAGGTTAAGGGCTGATCTAATTGAGGTCTTCAGGATATTGACAAGGAAAGACGGGAGAGATAAAGAGAAATTATTTCCATTAGTTGAAGATTCTAGAACTGGGGCATAGTCTAAGAATTAGGGTCAGGCCATTCAAGAGAGATGTAAGAAAGCACTACTGCATGTAAAGAGTAGTGGAGGTTTGGAACTCTCTTCCTCAAATAGTAGTCAATGCTAATTCAATTGTTAAATTTAAATCTGAGATTGACAAATTCTTATTAAGGGAGAATATCAAGGCATATGGAATTAGGCAAGAGACCAGCCATAAATCTATTGAATGGCAGAGCAGGCTTGGGGAGGCTAAATGGCCTACTTCTTTTCCAATGTTCCTATGTTCTTCCCCCCAAATCAACGTCACCCACTCTTGCAATTCACTCAAGGAAAAGTCACCATCCTCTCTTCCATCACCCTTAACTACCAGGAATGAGGGACTTCAGTTCCATGAAGAATGTGGAGAAGTAGGGATTGTTCTCATTGGAGCAGAGAAAGTCAAGAGGTGATTTGATAGATGTGTTCAAATTGTCCAGTTTAGACAAAGGAGATACTGCATCCTTTGACAGAATGGTTGATAGTTAACGGACACAGATTTAAGGGAATTGGCAAAAGAACAAGAACAAATGTTTTCCCTTTCTCACAACAAGTTTGTTATGATCTGGAACATATTGCCTCAAAAAGAAGTGCAAGTAGATTCAATGATAACTTTCAACAGGAAATTGGATAAATAAATAAATTGGATAAAATTGGAAAGCATGTCATACAGAGGGCTCTGGGGAGACAACAATGGAATGAAGATAATTGGAAAGCTCTTTAAAAGAGCAAGCATAGACACAATGGCTTGAGTGATCTCTCTGTTTATCATTCTTCAACTAAGTTAGATTGCTGCAAACTTTTATGTATGCATCTGACAATGCATCCATTCACTCTCAATTTTGTCACACATGACAAGTAATACTGTGCCTCATACCCCTCAGCTAAAACTTCCAGTTGTTCGAGGTGTATGAGAAGTCAGGCCACCCCATGACCTCTTTGTTGTGTACCACTCTTCCAGGACCCCTTTCTTTGGTCATTTCATTCTCGCCTTCACTAACATCTGAGGAATCAATGGATTTCTTCAACTCAAATATGTAAGTCTATCTGTTCAGCTGCACAATCCTTCTCTGCCCCTCTATGTTGAGTCTCTCCCTAAACTTTTCATCCATGTTATCTCTAGCCCCCCTTATTGAGATTTCTCACCTGCCCTTCCCCATCCTCAAATTAGCCTAACTGGCTCCCTTGTTTTTGGCACACCAGTTCCTGTATCCTTTTGATACAATACTATTCTCTGTCCCAAATCTTCCCATCTTTTTGATGCTCAAACATATCGTCACCACACACCTCTATGTCTGCCTTTCCCTATCTGCTCCAGGAGCTATTAAATCCAATTGTGAGTAGCTTAAATTAGGAAAGATGTCAAGATATCAATGCACATGGAGAGAGTGCAGAAGATATCCAGGAAGCTGGGACAAGAGAAGAAAGGCTTTGTTATTGAATGGGGTCCTAAATAAGTGGAAGTCTTTTTTTAAAAATGAGACTAGAGAAGAAAAAAACAATGTTCAAAACTCATGAGAGGTTCTGATAAGATAAATGTGAAAAGTTGCCCTTGGAGAGTTCTGCAAGGATGGAATGTTCAACATAATCGCTTTTAAAAGGGAACAGAATAAATATTTGCAAAACAAAAAGCACATGCAATACATAAGGGAAGTGGACTAAGTATGTAATTCCAGCAGACAACCAGAAAAGTACAAATGGGGTCTTCCTATGAAGTAAGATTCCACAATTTCATGTGATAGGAGGTCCCATCTTTGCTATTGGCATTACATTAGTGTAGTCACTAACACAAGTTAATGCCATGAAACATGAATATGTGGGTGAAAGCCCAATCATATAAGCAAAATTGATAGATTTCAATCAGCACAGCCATTCAATATTATGTATGATCCCAAATGAAGCTCATTCTATTCTCACATAAACAAACAGTCACTTCAGAGTATCCATTACAAACAGCTCTGCTTGAATGGAAAAGTCTTTATAAGTAACCATCATTTCTGGAAAGTGCTCTCTTCTGAATTCTTCCATTTTAGTCATCCCAAGCAGCCCATCCAAAATCTATCCCTCATTATGGAAACACTGAGTTCATGATCTAAAAATCTCCCTTAGTGTTTTATTTTCTTTTGCTAAAAAGCTTGACATGTGAATATATATACGATTGTCTGAGACACCAGATGGCTTCTCTCATGCACCAACTCTACAGTCATCCCAACACATTCCGGAGACAAAAAAAAATCACATTTTGCCAGTTAAATGTTTCAAGGCAGAAAACGAAGGAACTTCAAATACCTTTTGGATGTTAAAAAATGGTATGAAAGTAAACATGCAAAAATAATCCCAATGACCATAAATTTGAAATAAAAAAAGCAAAATCCTAAACTGGTTCCACGTCAAAAAGAGAACAATAAATAAATATGTAACAAATAAGTCATAGTTGTTATAGAACCCATTGTAACGTCTTATGTTATTCTCATGTTTATTTACGCCAATTCTGAAGAAATCAGATTATCATGTAGGCCACACTTGGAGCTCTCTGCACAGCTCTGTTCTGCATTTGTCTAAAAAGCTACAGAATCACTAATGAAGGCACAAAAAAATAAGAATTACAAGAATGTGGCCTGAACTGAGAGGTTCTGTGCTTAATGGAAAGGTTGAACAGGCTGGGTGTCTTTAAAAGATGTCTTTAAGATTTGGAAAGGATTTGATGAGATGGAATTGCACAAACGTAGGATCAAGACAATTTTACCCCTTAAGATTGTTCATCACTTAATGAAACTGAACTCCTTTCCAACTATCCATTAATACCTTGGGATAACAAATATCTTTCAATATCAGATTTAAAATTAGCAAATAAGCTCATCTCAGCTTTTATTTACAAGTAACTTTCTGCCAACCCTTATGTCAAATTGTTTCCTAATTTCACTCCTGAAAAGTCTGGGTCTAAATGTCAGACTCTATCCTCTTGCCCAGATTCCCCAACTAATGGAAATACTTTCTTTCTAACTGTATGGTGCCATTAATACCTTAAACTTTGATCTAGTTACCTCTACTACACCTCCGGTAGAATCTTTGATTATTTGAGGGTTGCTGAACCACAGTTTGTGTTGTGATTATTTTCCTATGAGGAAGGGCCCAGTTCTACATCAATAGGAACGGGGATTTTATCATTCCCTCCTGTTATCCTGAACTACTTTCTTATCATCAAGCTTACCTTGCCACAACCAAATCAACCCAAATTAACTTTTGACCCCATGTAAATCACCCTGATTAAAACTTTTCCTAATACTAAAAGGTGTGTTATCAGGATACCCCAAGCCTTTTCAATCTTTCCATTAAACATAGAACCTTTAATTTCAGGTAATTTAGGTATCCTTGTAATTCTCATGAAACCTGGGAGTAGAATGCTACAGACACTATCTCTTTCCTTGGCAATGATCTGGTTGATCCTGAGATGAGCTTTTGATCTCTTAATCGTGTCACATCCAAGACTGCATACTGCCACCATCCTAACGCCACTCAATCTCACTCATCTATGTTCATGTGCTATTGAACCTCTCATTCATGACTTTGTTACCCCTAGGCTTGATCATTCCAGTGTATTTCTGGACTGTGTCCCACGGAACCTCCCAAGCTCTGTGAAAATCCAGTCATTCTCTGTTCCATGGTGCTCCAGGAAGCGCACGCGAAGCACATTGGAATGATTCACTGTGCTGAAGGCAGTATCAAAATATGAGTAGCTGTTGCTGCTGCTGTTGTTCAATACCTCAATGTAGCTTGATCTTTAGAGGTCAGGTATCATTTTGGTAAATCAGCATGGCACTCCGTCAAAGCCCAACATGTCCTTCACCTGATGTGACATCCAGAACAGCCTACATATAGAAGATGTGGTCTAACCAGGGTTTCCTAAAATGGAAGTATAGCTTCTACCTGCTTGTATCCAATTTCTCTAGCTATAACAACCAGCATTTCGTTAGCTTTTCCTGGATTATTTTCAATATCTATTGACTTACCAATTTTATTTCATTCTAATGATTAATCAACCTGTACTCTCAAATTTCTTTTGACTTCCACTGTTTCATGGTTTAATATGCTATGTCATTATGAATTCTTATTGCATAATAGAAATATTTACCTGAAACGGATGCGCTGCTTTAATATTCACTTTTACTGGGGTCCAACTGTGTGTAGACTTATTTGCCCTCCACACCTCCTCATAATGTCCCATTCTGTCCTTGGTATAGACAACAAATAAGTTGGATCGAGTCTGTTCAAGTTGGTAGAAGAAGGACAGGCATCCCAATAGCGCGAAAGTTGTCACCGGTGACATTAACTGGGCCACTTCATGTAAACTTGTGGTGTAAATAGCATCAACGTACATATAGTGACCTGAAAGAACAATGCTAATGTAAAGTGGATCATTTAATAGTCCTGACAATCTGATAATAAGATATATTTACTTTGCTACAAAAATATATAGATTCTCCAATCAGTAGTTTGGTGGTTTTGTGATGCAATGGGTGGTGTCCTGCCTCTGAGACAGAAACTCAGGGTTAAGTCCAATCTCAGACTCGATGGGCATGGAAAATGAGTGTCAACTTGCAACTCATTTCAACATACACCAATGGCAGGTAGTGACCAAAGGAGAGATTCCTGGTCAGCAATGTTATGGGAAGCAATTTGGAGTCTCTACCAACACAACTCATCACTCCAGGCTATAATATGCATGTAAAAGTACATGGTTTCCACAGCAACCTGGACACCCTGAATGACAATTAACAGAGCACCATTACTCAGTAGTTTAATATACAAGAACAAGGAGAGGGAGTCAGATTACAATGGAAAAGGTTTTCCATAGATTCCAATAAGATTGGAACAATGAAGAAGGTGGGCATTCAACTCACTATGCCTGAGCTGGTTCTTCAAAACTTATCCAATTAGTTTCGATCAGCCTGCAATTTTCTGATCTTTTTGCAAGTTTCTATTGAATCTCCTTTTACAATCCTTTCAGGTTTGCACTGCCTTTCAGAACTATTCTTTAACTCCTTCACCAACATGTGTCCTTCTGCCAGTGGAAACAATTCCCCTCTTATTCAGATTTTTGAACCTCCCCAACCTGTTTGCTGTATGAATAGCAAGCCCAGCTTTTCTGAGTAAAGAAAAATGAAAATTGCCCTTTCTCTAATATATGTAGTGCAAGTCTTAAAATTGGGTGATTCCGTGAAAATCTGTCCTGCTGTGGCCATAAATTCTGATGAAATCAATGTCACAGACATAACTATAACAGAGAACTGCAGATGTTGGAAATCCAACACCAAAACAGAAAATGTCAGAGGAACTCAGCATCTGTGGAGAGAGAAATAGATTTATTGTTTTCAGTCCAGTGACAAGTATGAAACATTGGAACAGCAGGCAGTCAGTCATTCCCTTGAGTCTATTTTAGCATTCTTTTAGATTATGGCTGGTCTATATCTTAACTTGACTCCTCATGTCAATGACAAAGTATTACAAAACATTTACAGCAAAGAAAGAGGCCATTTAGTCTATCATCTCCAGGCTAGCTTCCTTCCACCCCTCCTTAACTCAATCAACATATCCTTCTTCCATGTCTCAAATTTTGACATTGTATTTCTGATTCCTGAGGCTAAATCATTAATGTAACTAGTGAACAAGATGGTTCCTGCACCAATTCCTGTGAAAAATGTTTTTCTTTTCACGCTGTTCACATGATGCAATCCATCTTGAGCAGGCAGTTTTATCCTCCAAGTTTGATTCCTCTACCTTTGATTGCCTTCCTTTCTATTTTAAAAATCTTTACATTATTTGCGATCTGCATCTTGCTGAAGAGAGGATCATGTTGCCAAAGCTTGCATCTTACACTCATCAGAACAAATGCAAGAATGTCAAGTTTCAAGTGCTCATACCTCACCAGTGAAGACAAAAACTTTTCACATCATGTCTCTTTCTAGCAAATCCTTTATATACCTCTTCTGGCTATCTGTTTCTACTGAAAACACTGAGGCAATGTAATCATTAGTATTTCTGTCATTTTGTTGTCATCCCCTGCTTCATGTGTATCCCCTACTGGCTCTACCACCACATTAATCTTTAGTATGTCTAAAGATGGACTTCAGAAACAAAGGTTTATTTCAAACAGAAGTTTGTAATCAAAGTTATTCTGGAGAAAAATGGCTAAAACCAATTACAAAATCTCGGATTATGTTTTGTAAGTTGAAACTCAAGATCAACAGAAGAGTTAAGGGGATATTTAGACAAAGATTACATCTCCACTACGAAAACAAAAAACAGGGTGATCTTGACACTGTCGCTTCCTCTGAGGAGTAAGATCATTTAAAATACTGTCTGAGCTAAAGGATCACCAATTGGACATAGGTCAGTTTTGAAATTCTATCAAAATTATAGACAAAATTTAGAAGAAAGGTAATATACCAAATGAATATGAGGTATGATGAGAAAAAGGCTGGATGTTTCATAAAAGAATATATAATGGAATTTCACAGGTTATTTGCAGGTTTGCAAAAGTTACAGAAGATTGCCAACTCAAAGCTTGCCTTTAAAATTTTGGACAATGTTAAGGGTTAAATGTGTGGATAGAATCCTGGTATAATGTGGAGTTAGTTTATCAGAAAGAACAGCTGTTGAAAAAGATGTCAGAAGCCTTTAACACATTCCTCAGAAACTTAATTGCCAGTAGCTTTATGGCACCTTGGGATATTTAGCAATAACGCAAAGAATGCAGGATTCGATCGCAGTGACATTTCACAACCATCAAGATATGGGGCACAACTGTCAATAAGAAAGAAAAAATATAACCAAAAGGAGTGATATGAGGTACATCTCTGCTATTTATGGGATGCATCAGGAACTGGGAAACTGTTAAATGAATTTCAGGAATGGTCAATAGGTGTTTCATTTGTAACTCTAAATGTCATCATACAGTTGCCCCAAATGGAATAACAAGATTGTCCAAATAACAGGCAGCACAGGAATTTCAGAAGGAGGTTATGGTGATGCTGATCAGGCAGGAGGAAGTGCACTGGTCGCAAACAGCTTCAGTCCAGTAACAAACAGTTGCAAATGCATTCAACTGTGCTGTGTTGAAGAGTGGATGTGTATCCACAGTGGGTGGAGTGGATTAGTTGACACAATATCCAGATACTCTAAATAACGAGGTCCAAAGTAAGGTTAAGGAATTAGAGAGTTCCATGTGCTCCAGGTGTAGGGATAACAACACACTAAAATCAATGAACAAGGTAGCAATTCCATGTAAAATCACTTCATTACAGCATAGATGTATCATTTCAATCCCCTAACTTTTGAACATTCTGTTTAGAAAAGGCTCAACCCAAACTCGACATGGAACATGGCAAAGCAACTGTTTTTGTAAAAACTGTAGATTTCAATTTATCACATTATTGTCTCCCTTTAATGATACCCAACGTATGTAATAAAAATCTTTTAGTATTACATCAAGGGATATACAAGCAAAAGCTAATTGCTTCAGTACTACATCAGCAGTTTGCCCCGACAGATTTTCACAGGTCAAACATTTCTATTGAATGATGCAGCAGTAAGGGACAAGGAGTATATCAAACTTATAGATAGATGAATAATACATAAGAAACGCGTAAAAGAAATGGAAAGACACTATCACGCTTGGTAGTGAATCTACCGTTAGCAAGAGATTTTAATTATGTTTTAGCAATGCACTTTAAGATATGGGATAAAGGATACAAATATTTTCATCTGCACGGCAATGAGATTTTGGCAACAACATTTAGTCAGTCTATAACTATAACTTGCAAAGAAGAAGATGACTGTGGACAAGATGCTGAAGAATTGCATAAGGAACCAGTTAAATTCTTAACTAACAGGAGGAGGAATTTGCCAATGATATGTGAAAATATGAACATTGTCATAATGAATACAGCAGCAGAAAGCCTCTTTAGTAATGGAGTTTATACATAGAATCATGCAATAATAGAGATGCTTCATAAAACCTTAGCAAACAAGTACTCAACTAACATCTGTCCTGGCATGGGTAGTCCATGCAAATAACTCACTGCAAATATTTGAGGGCTATTATCCATATCAATTTGTTTTTGTGCAAAATCCAAAAAATTCCTTCAGTAATAAATGATCATCCCTCAGCGTGGGAAGGGATTATAATGTGCTCCACTTTATATGAGCACCTGAATGCTTTTCATGCAGGGAGAAGGCTGAGGTTTCAGAAAATTTGGCAAGCTTTCCAGCATCATGGAAAGTCATCAAAAATAAAAGGCCTTTTCAAATAAATTAATCCGGGTCATAGGTACATTACAAAAGACAAGGGCGGTGACAGCTGAAACGTTCGGGCCACCTTTGAGATAGTGTTGGAAAAGCAATCATTTTATAAGATGGCAATCAAATTGTTGGAGTACATTCCTCAAAGTTAATTGGCACTGGTTGAGCATTTGCAGAGCCCAACGAGTAATAGTGATGAGGCATCTTAGAATTTGCTTACACATTTGTTGGACAATGACAAGGAGTAGATTCTGTCAGATTAAAAATGGATACAGTGATATTGAAGAATACATTAAGGCTATTTGTTCCACTGGACAACTGCTAACATTTGGTAGATTAATTCTAGAAGGGGCTGGTGAATGGGGACTGTCACTGTTTCAGAGAGGACAGGGAAAACCATCAGCAAATACAAAGATTGGCTAAATGTAAAAAGTGAAGGATAGAAGGCAAGATCTATAGATTGGATTAATGGTGTAAAAGTGTGGAAAGCCAGGATTCACAGGACAAATTCTGAAAGTGGAGTTGGCCTAGGAAAATATCACAGACTGGCAAAAGGAACTCAGATCACAGGATGGGCAGATCTTGAAGTAGTCTAGAACAAAATAGGCAGATAATTAGAGGCTGTAGTTTCATAAGATCAAAGACAGGTCAGGAATACCATAAGAAATAGAAGCCCTTATTGTTGTGGTTTAGTTGCTTCTAACAACATAGAAGCTAAGTTGACAAAGGATATCAAACAAAGGATATCAAACTGGAGCCAGCCAGTTCAGAGACAATCCCTGAAGTGAAGAGATTCTAAATTCCCTGTTTATATCTGTCAGCCGCGGCTCCCCTATTGATATAGGTTAACCATCCCATTCAAGGAACTCGACGTCAATAAGATCCATCTGGTTCCAATCACTACAGAAGGGAAATGGTCTAAACCAAACAAGTATATTTATGGGTTGAATGATCCATGAAGTTAGATCTGTCCTTTGAAAGTGGGCTGTATACAGTTAAAAGTAATGTTTGGTTGGTATCATGAGAAGAAAGCATCAGACATCATTACAATCCACATTGACAATTTATTAGGGCGAGGTTATGACAAGGTGAGATATAAAAAATAAAAAGGAGTTTAAGGTTGGGAGTAAAACTTCAAGAGCCTTTAAATGTAGAGGATGGGATATCAAGCAGAACAAGTTAAGGGTGACCATTGATCAAGAGCCTGACTTGGAACAGATGAAGTGCATCTTAATAAACAAAGTCAGGTGAGGGCATGGTGGTACAGTGGTTAGCACTGCTGCCTCACAGCACCAGGCACTCGGGTTCAATTCCCACCTCAGGACACTGTCTGTGTGGAATTTGCACATTCTCCCCATGTCTGTGTGTCCGGGTGCTCCAGTTTCCTCCCACAATCCAAAGATGTGCAGGTCATGTGAATTGACCATGCTAAATTGCCCATAGCATTAGGTACATTAGTCAGGGGCAAATGTAGGGAAATGAGTTTGGGTGTGTACTCTTCGGAGGATCGGTGTGGACTTGTTGGGCCAAATGGCCTGTTTCAGCTCTATAAGGAATCTAATCTAATCAAGGTTCTCACAAAAATAGGATCCTGCTTCCAAGGTAGAAACGTAATTAAGAAGTTTGACTGGTCAGTCAGACTAGATCAGATAGCAGTTGGTCATACAGTCAGACTAAATTAGATACCAGTTATGACCTATTGAAACTGTTCAGTTCAAGTTTAGTTCAGAGCTCAGAGTAAATAAAACATGACTGGCAGGAATGTGCAGTTGCAGGGAAGTGGACTGGGAGGAGTGTGCAGTGAGTAAGCACCACAGTGAAGCAGACTGGGAGAAAGGGTCGGTAAGTGAAGGGAAGCAACAGCAGGAATTAAAATAAAGCAGAAGCAAATAGCTTCTTCAACTTATCTCATATCTGAATTGGAGATGCCGGTGTTGGACTGGAGTGGACAAAGTTAAAAATCACACAACACCAGGTTATAATCCAACAGGTTTATTTGGAAGCACTAACTTTTGGAGCACTGGTCTATCACCAGGTGGTGAAGAAGCAGTGCTTCGAAAGCTCATGCTTCCAAATAAACCTGTTGGATTATAACCTGGTGTTGTGTGATTTTTAACTTTGTCATAGCTAAAGTATAACATCACAGGAAATTAGGTGATTGCAGGTATCGCTTTTGTGTCTTTTCAATTGTACAAGTTGTTTAAATCATTAGGTATGATTACAGCTGCAGAGTACAGTTAGGAAATTCACTTTTCAAACATTAAACAGTCAAATTACATGTTTGCAGCAAGCAGTGACTACACAAAGAATGTTGGCTCAGAGTTACTGAGCTAGAGTCTGAGCTGTAGACACTGTGACATATCAGGGAGGGGAAAGGTGACCTGAACAGTGGCGTCTCTGGAGACAGTCACTGCCCTGAGATTAATTACATCAGGGCTGTCAGTGGTCAGAGACAGTAGGGTGTGACTGCAGTAAGGCAGATATTGGGATGTACAGTTAGTAGTCCTTGCCCAGTTCTTGTTCGTGGTGTGGACTAAGGCACAGGCTGCAAGGAGGATGGAAAATCTGACCAAAGCACCAAGACAGAGTGCAATGGGGAGGGAAATGTATCGCTTAATGGGTGTGGCATAATTCGGACAAAAGTTGCTGTCCTCTGTAGCAAAGACAGAGTATCCTAAAGACTTTGTTGCCTACCTGGGTTCAGGACATCCCTTCTGGAATGGAGAGGAACTTGGAATGGGAGGAGAAGGATCCAGGTATCATGGTCTATGTAAGCACCAATGACATAGGTAGGATTAGGAAAGAGGTTCTGCTGACAGATTATGAGCAGTTTAAGGCTAAATTAAAAAAGCAGAATCTCAAAGGTAATAAGACATGTGCAAATTGGCAGAGGGTAAATCAGATTAGAGAGGTAAATAAATGGCTGAAAGATTGGTGTGGGAGAAATAGGTTCCAACTGGTACCAGTACTCGAGAAACAGAGAGTGGATCTTTTGATTGGGCTTCATTTAAAGCACATTGGGTTTGGTATCCCAGTGACTCATATAACTAGGTTTGGAGACAGTTAATTACTGGGGTGGGAGGGAGTCAATTTAAGGGAAGATTGAAAAATCAAAAAGAAACGAGAGAGAGAGAGAGGAGAGATGCAGAAATGACAAAGAGGCAAAAGTGTGACAGGGAGGGGCAGAAAATATAAACAACAAAGTCCTGTAGATGCTTGAACCAGAAAAGAAATATTCACAAAACGAATCAAAGCTTAAGCGTTTTTATCTGCATGCATGAAGTTTCATAACTAGAAGAGTTTATTGGACAAATAGAAATAAATGAATATAATTTGATCACAATTATAGAGACATACTTGCAGTGTGACCAGGACACAGAAATCAACACTCAAGGGCATTCAAAGTTCTAGAAAAACATGCAAAAAGCACATGGGCATATTTATTAACAGTACTGTGCTATCAATGCAGTGGTGAATTGGCATTTCATTTAGGAACCAGCTGCAGATGATCGAAAAACTAATATAAAGGGAAAGAAAATTATATGGAAGTAAATTGGCAAAAAATCTTTTGAAAGATCAACAACTTTTTTGGGGGGCTCCTGCATCAGGGAGGCTGAGAAAAAGCAGGAAACTATAAGCCAGTTAGTCTGACCATCTGTCATTGGGAAATGCTAGAATCCATTACCTAGAAAGAAATAGCAAGTTAGTTTGAAAAGTTTAACAAAACGAAACAGAGCCAATATCATTTTGTGAAGGGGAATCATGTTGTCAAATTTGCCACAGTTCTTTGAGGATACAATAGGCAGAGTTGATGAAGGTGAACTGATAGATGTATTACATTTGGGTTTCCAGAAGGCATTTGATGAGGTACCACATAAATGATTATTGTGAATAATGGAAGCTCACAGTATTGTGGGTAATATATTAGCATGGATTGAGGATTTGTTAATATACAGAAGACAGAGAGTTGAGATTAATGGGTCTTTTTTAGGTTGGAAAGGTGTAACTCGTGAATCAGAAGCAGGATGTCAATTATTTACCATCTTTATGAATTACCTGGAGGAGGAGGCAGAGTGTAACACTGCCACATTTGCTGACAAAATACAAAAATGGAATCAGAAGAGAATGCTTCTGTTTGACCAATTTTCTTGACCCTTAACTTTATTGAGGAAACAGTATCCCATGTGGAGCCTGAAAATCCTGAGATTTCCAAAATACATTTGAAAATATATTTTGGCGGCACAGTGGCTCAGTGGTTAGCACTGCTGCCTCAAAGCACCAGTGTCCCAGGTTTGATTCCAGCCTCAGGCGACTGTCTGTGTGCAGTTTGCACATTCTCCCCGTGTCTGCGTGGGTTTCCTCCGGGTGCTCTAGTTTCCTCCTACTGTCCAAAGATTTGCAGGTCAGGTGAACTAGCCATGCTAAATTGCCCATAATGTCAGGTGCATTAGTCAATGGGAAATGGGTCTGGGTGGGTTACTCTTCAAAGGTCGGTGTGGACTTGTTGGGCCGAAGAACCTGTTTCCACACTGTAGGGAATCTAATCTATTTTTTAAAAAAGCCTTGAAAAAATGTCCATATCAAAGAGGAGGAAGTGCTGGATGTCTTGAAACACTTAAAAGTGGATAAATCCCCAGGAACTGATCAGGTTTACCCTGGAACTCTGTGGGAAGCTAGGGAAGTGATTGCTGGGCCTCTTGCTGAGATACTTGTATCATTGCTAGTCACAGGTGAAGTGCCGAAAGACTGGAGGTTGACTAATGTGGTGCCACTATTTAAGAAAGGTGGTAAGGACAAGCCAGGGAACTATAGACCAGTGAGCCTAACGTCAGTGGTGGACAAATTGTTGGAGGGAATCATGAGGGACAGGATTTCCAAGAATCTGGAAAGGAAAGGACTGATTATGGATAGTAAACATGGCTATGTGCGTGGGACATCATGTCTCACAAACTTGACTGAGTTTTTTGAAGAAGTAACAAAGAGGATTGATGAGGGCAGAGTGGTAGACGAGATCTATATGGACTTCAGTAAGGCGTTCAACAAGGTTTGCCAATGGGAGACTCATTAGCAAGGTTAGATCTCATGGAATACAGGGAGAACTAACTATTTGGATACAGAAGTAGTTCAAAGGTAGAAGACAGAGGGTGGTGAAGGGTTGTTTTTCAGAATGCAGGCCTGTGACCAGTGGAGTGCCACAAGGATCGGTGCTGGGTCCACTTCTTTTCATCATTTATATAAATGATTTGGATGTGAGCTTAAGAAATATAGTTAGTAAGTTTGCAGATGACACCAAAATTGGAGGTGTAGTGGACAGCGAAGAGGGTTACCTCAGATTACAACGGGATCTTGACCAGATGGGCCAATGGGCTGAGGAGTGGTAGATGGTGTTTAATTTAGATAAATGCGAGTGTTGCATTTTGGGAAAGCAAAGTTAGCAGGACTTATACACTTATAAGGTAAGGTCCTAGGGAGTGTTGCTGAACAAGGAGATCTTGGAGTGCAGGTTCATAGCTCTTTGAAAGAAGAGTTGCAGATAGATAGGATAGTGAAGAAGACATTTGGTATGCTTTCCTTTGATGGTCAGAGCATTGAGTCCAGGAGTTGGGAGGTCATGTTGTGGTTGTACAGGACATTGGTTAGGCCACTTTTGGAATATTGCGTGCAATTCTGGTCTCCTTCCTATCAGAAAGATGCTGTGACACTTGAAAGGGCTCAGAAAAGATTTTCAAGAATGTTGCCAGGGTTGGAGGATTTGACCTCTAGGGAGAGGCTGACCAGGCTGGGGCTGTTTTCCCTGGAGCGCCGGAGGCTGAGGGGTGACCTTATAGAGGTTTATAAAATCATTAGGGGCATGGATAGGATCAATAGAGATGTACAGCATGGAAACAGACCCTTCGATGTCTGGGGTGGGTGAGTCCAGAACTAGAGGACATAGGTTTAGAGTGAGAGGGGAAAGATTTAAAAGGTACCCAAAGGGCAACTTTTTAATGCAGAGGGTGGTGCCTGTATGGAATGAGTTGCCAGAGGAAGTGGTGGAGGCTGGTACAATTACAACATTTAAAAGGCATCTGGATGGGTATATGAATAGGAAGGGTTTGGAGGGGTATGGGCCGGTTGCTGGCAAGTGGGTCTGGATGGGGTTGGGATATCTGGTCAGCTTGGATGAGTTGGACCGAAGGGTCTGTTTCCATCTCTATGACTCTATGACTCTAATCTGCAAAAGGGATTTGAAGGGTGAACAAGTGGGCAAAAACTTGGCAACTGGAATTTAATGCATGAAAGTGTGAAGTCACGCATTTTGGTCGTAAGAATCAAAAGGTAGATTATGATTTAAATGAAGTGAGACTCCAAACAAGTGCATCTGGGTTTTCTTGTGCATTGTACTTAAAATATTAGCGTGCAGGTACAACAAGTAATGAAGACAACAAATAGAATTTGGCTTTTATTGCTAAGGACCTGGGAATTTAAAAATAGGGAAGTCTTGTGACAACTGTACATGGTTTTGGTGTGGCTGCACATGGAATGCAATGTTAAGTTTTGTGCCCTGTATTTAAGTAAGGATATTACTCATTTTGGAGGCAGTTCAAAAGAGATTTACTCGGCTGATTCCTGAGATGAAATGTTTAAGTTATCAAGGACAGTTAAATAAGTTAGGCCTCTATTTATTAGAGTTTAGAAGAATAAAAGGCGATCATACAAGATTTCAAAGGGGACCCGAAAGGGTAGTTTTGAGAAGATATTTCAATTAGTCAGGAATCTCAAACTTGGGGTCATATATAATAAGGGAATATTAATCTGAAACTGAATGTGAAGGAATTTCTTCTTCCAAAGGGTCATGAGTATCTGGAATTTTCCACCTCAGAGCTGTGGAGGCTAGATCACTGCAAGTATTTAAAGAGGATGTCGACCGGTTTTTGAAATATCAAAGAGTTAAGAGAGACAAAGACCTGGCATGAAAGAAGAATTGAGCCCTGGGATAGATCAGGCATGATATTACAGGACGCTAGGGCAGACTCAACTGGCTGAATGGCTTTTTCCTGCTCATATGTATTATGTTTTATTAAAGAAATTTAAATTCAAGAAATATGCACTTAAGTTTCTGGTTTTGAATGACCCAGAAGCTATAAAGCTCATCATTTTTATTGATGCTTCACACCCGGGTCTTCTAGATGGATATGCCAGGATAGGAGGGGTTATTATATTCTTGGCTGTAACGAATGATAAACACAATTTTTTGGTCTGGGAAGCCAAGAAAATGCAAGGGTAGTTAAAAACACCTAGTCTGCTGAAACATTGATCTTGGAAAAAGCAATAAATGCATGAGGTGTCCTTGTATAAGTTTTGCTTCAGAATATTAGACAAGGGGCAAGCTGAGAAGAATTTGTCTCAGGAATGTCATGTGTGGATAATCATTATTTTTGGGATAATGTTCATTTGCCGAAGGGTGATGTAGAGAAAACTTTGCAAGTTGACTTTACTTAATATGGAAAAAGTGTTAGGAAGAACTCTAAACTAAAATAGGTTTGTCACCAATTATCAGATTATTTTACAAAGAGGAATGTTGTCCTAAGAAATTATTAAATATTCTCAAAAGGGAACTTCTTATGTTATGATGAGAACATGGAATATTTAAAAAAGAACATGCAAAATTTCATAAGAATATCGTTCTTTTTCTCTAATTGCTTCGTAATTATTTCTATATGTGGAAAAATATATTTTTTTGAAATAACAAGGCATGTGGGATCTATTAGAGGTGATTGTATTATAACGTGCAACATTAACAAAAAGCATTGATTAAATTTGGAAAGAATAAATTTAACATTTTTGTTTTAATAAAAAGGGATTTGGCTTATATCTGGTTAATCATGCTAATGTCTTTATTTCAGGTTAAGAAGAAAACAGATGTTTGCTATCAATTGGCTGAGCACATGTACAGAAGGAACATGTGTCACATTGAAGGTGGAATGAGAGGGGTAAAACTGAGCAGGTCAATAAACTCTCCTCATTAAAAAAAGAAGTGCATCTTGATTTAAATCCCTCCAATCTGCTTATAATCTATTTATAGTTTCCACTTATGAAGACATCCAGAATTAGGGGACATTAAGTTAAGATAGTCACTAATAAATCCAATGGGAAATTCTGGAGAATCTATTTCAGAGAGAGTGGATCTCACAAGGAAGTGAATAGACTAGATACATTGAAGGAGAAGCTGAAAAACAAGGAACATAAGGATGTGTTGATAGAGGACCTAGAAGAGTGAGAGGAGGATCTTGAGAAGCATAAATACTATCTTAGACGAATTGGGACGACTAGTCTATTTCTGTACTGTATATTCTTTAATTGCTCCATTCTTTCTAATTCATTTTGTCACATTCTCATTTGAGGTTTCCCTGGTTTTCTTTTCTTTTGCAATGGTTGTACATCATAAAATCTGATGGGAGCATCACACAGAATAAAAACTTCATGAGTGGAAAGAATCATTCTTTCCTCTAGCACAATTGTGCAATTTACTTTGCTGGTTCTGACTAACACACAAACTCAGATTGAGTTGTGTAACTGCAAACCCACTTTGGAAAGTCCTAAAAAATAAGCCATCAATTTAAACATAACCAGCAATCGCCCTGCTGTACAATAATAATTGTTAGAAGAATAATCTCTCCTTAAAGTAATGGCAAGTACACAAATATTTCTGAACCAATTTGCCAACCTTTGCCATTCTGGATGTGAATAAGATTGCTGCTTTCTGCTACACTTTGACTACGGTTAAGGGTGTGGTGCTGGAAAAGCACAGCAAGTCAGGCAGCATCCGAGGAGCAGGAGAATCAATGTTTCGAGTAAAAGCCCTTCACCAGGAATGGTTCCTGATGAAGAGTTTTTGCCCAAAATGTCGATTCTCCTGCTCCTCAGATGCTGCCTGACCTGCTGTGCTTTTCCAGCACCACATTATCAACTCTTAACTATCATACCAGCACAGTCAGGGGGAGAGAGAGAAACCAACTTTCTCTGGGATAATTTTCTGAACAAAGTCATATGTCATGAGTGGCTTTGCAGTTCAATAAAATCCAATAATTATGCAACAATGCTTACTTACCTGGCACCAGGAATACTCATTCAATCTCAAGCAAAACAAGTTATGAAATGATGATTCACCAAAGGATTACAAGGGGAGATATTTTGACTGGAATGATTAAGAACAAACTCACGATTTTGAGTTTTACATAGAACAGTACAGCATGTGGACTTAACTCTATCAATTAGTTAACCTTTTCCTGCTACCCTGGTTTTCTGTGGTCATGTAAGTGACAACATCATTTGAACATGTAAAATGCTCTCTGTCTTTGTACTAATAACATGAGAAATACCAACATAAATATGAGCAGGGATAAGTCAATTGAATCTTAAACCTATTGTCTGTACTGACCATGATGCTAATCTAAACTAACTCCACCTGAGGAATAAGTTTGAGTTTCTTTCATGCTGACATTGCTTTATTTTTTAAAAAGGCATTCATTTTTTTATGTCAGTGCGCTTTGGCATTTCTACCCAATAAGACATCTGGTTGAGAGACCAATGCCGATCTGGATGCACCCTGCTCTCCCCATTTATAATCAGAATAAAAGTTGACATTTGTTAATATTTTTAATTTCTTTTTACTTTAGTCAGTTTTATGTAACTCTTTAACGCTCTATTAACATCAAAATATCACAAAATACTTTGATTCATTGAGTATTGGACTCTATAGATCACTGAATTATAGAATCAGGCAGCATGGAAGGAGGCCATTCAACCCAAACTCACTGAGAGAGCTATCCAATTCATTGCATTCCCCTACTTCTTCCCATAGTCTTGCATGATTTTTCTCTTCAAGTATTAATTCTATTAACTTTGGAAAGTTACTACTGAATCTGTTTCCAAAGTCCTTTTCTGCACTCCAAATTGTAGCAACTGGCAGCAAAGGAAAATTTCTTCCCATCTCCCCTTTGGTTCTTTTTCCAATTGCCTTAAATCTGTGTCCTCTGGTTACTGATCCTTCTGCCACTTGATACAGTTTCTATTCCTTAAACTATTAAAACTCATTGTAATTTCCAACACCAAATCTCCCTTATCCTTCCAAGTTCCAAGAGGAACAACACAATATCCTCCACATAACCTCAGTCCCTCATCATGAATTTGAGAGATTACATAAAGCTTTATGACAATCATCCTTTGGCATTTTCTGTTGGTTTAGGGAGTCATCATGTGGTTTTGCTATGAGTAAATGCCTCTTGTGAAATATTTATCTCACTGTTTAATTACAGATGTCAACGGTATTACTTTCCTGCAGATCGGTGATGGTTCGAGCGCTTAATTAATGTTTGTTCTTTAACATATAATGCTTTATCCATATGTGGTCAGAATATTTTTTCTGGATTATCCCCCACTGTTGCAGTTCTGTGCCCCTTCCAGCTGTCAATGATATAATGCATAACAGACTTCAGTATCTCATAAGTTGTTGTACTCTTGATCCACCAAAAGTTTTTTAAGAGCTGAGGTAATTTATTTTTATTTCATTCTAGAACAACGAAGATCGAGGGTATATTTTTCCTAGACATTCCAATTCACATTGGAATTAATCGAGGTCAACCTTCCTTTCCTTATAGTTGCTGGACACGTTGTACCTCAATGTGAGTTAGAAAAACACAAGCATAACAAGAAAGGAGAGAGACATAAAGCTGGAAGTTATCAACCAGTTATTCCAGCATTTGTCTTTGGTAATGGATTCTAGCATCTTTCCAAAGAAGTAGTCGTAGGACATTTAGAAAATCGCAATACAATCAGGCAGAGTCAACACAGTTTGTGAAAAGAAAATTGAGTTTCACAAACATATTAGAGTTCTTTAAAAGATGTACACTATACATTGGATAAAGGGTAACTGGTAGAAATGGTCAAAACAGATTTCTAAAAGGCATTCAATAAAATTACTACACAAGATGAGAATATATGGGGTGTGGGTGATAGATTAGCATTAACCTTGGCTAACTAACATGAAACACCCGTGAACAGATCATTTTCTGGTTGGCAAACTGTAGCTAGTGGGATGCCACAGGGACCAGTGACCTAAACAATTAATGTTTAATAAATATTAATGACTTAGATGACAGCATCAACTGAATTGTTGTCAAAGTTGATGATGCTACATAGATAGGTAGGAAAGTAAGATGTGAGGAGCATACAAGGACTCTTCAGTGATATTAGGTGAGGTGAGTGCGTTAAAGTCTGGAGCACTGCTGTTTGTATATTCTCTCCCCAAGACAGCAATGGAAGCCGGGTGTTCATAAATATATTCAATGCTGAGTTTGACAAAAATGAATTGACATGAGAGTCCAGGGTTATGCAGAAAGGCTGGAAAGTGAAGTTAAGCTACATTAGAACAGCTGTGATCTTACTGAATGGCAGAATAGGTTTAAGGTTCAATTGACTTATCCCTGCTCATTATTATGTTGGTATTTCTCATGTTATTAGTACAAAGACAGAGAGCATTTTACATGTTCAAATGATGTTGTCACTTACATGACCACAGAAAACCAGGGTAGCAGGAAAAGGTTAACTAATTGATAGAGTTAAGTCCACATTGAAATTGGCTGGGGCACCATAAAGAGATTCCCTGTCTTACCATCAATACCACATACCCTAATCCCATACAGACTCATGCAATCTTCAGGAGGAGGCAAAGAAAAGTGCTGGGGAAACATAGGTCAATAGGGAGATAGAGGTACTCTGAAAGATTATTCTCTGACTCAGGCAATAGAAGCCAACCTAGAAGATTGTATACGTTAATTGTTTGAGAAAGGCACATGCCTTCCATCAGATGTTACCTTGCTCCAGTAAGGAGCTGTCTACCTCCTTCTGACTAAGAGTATTAGCCCACCACACAGCTTAATAATTGTTCCTATAGCTCATTATGCATTTGGTGCAATACTCCAACATTACTGCCATGATTGTCTGTCTTGTGGTCCCTGTACCCACTGAGAGAACAAGATAACAGAAACATCCCCATGTATTTTTCACTACCCTTTGTGCAAGTTAACAGGATTATAATCCATCCTGGTAACCTTTTGAGATTTTGGGATCAAATCCACATTTTTCTTGATGTAGGTGCATTCTTAATTAATGACATGTTGTCTTTTAATTCAAAACAAAGTACCGAAACCAAATCCGAGGGTTTTGCTTGAGTCCAAACAGAGACACTGTTTTCAGTGTCAAGAGAGTCAGGAACTGAAGACAATCGGCAAACGCAGATGATGTTGAGAAGTATTTTTCACACAGCAAGCCGTCACAATTGAGAATGCACTTTTAGAAACAACATAAAGGTTCAGTAGTGACTCCCGAAAAGCACTGGTTAAATGCTTGAAACTGAAACAGTTGCAGGCTATGGGGAATAAGCGAGATGTGTGTTAATTGCACATTAACTGTGTAGATGGTGGGCATTAATAGCGAATGTGCTTGAGGCTGCAGACAGAAAGGATTGTGAATTGGGTTTGAAACAGAAAGCAGAGAATGTGAGTAAAAGAAAATAGACAGGCAATTCAGTGAGAAGGGAATTGAGGATTATAACGAGAGATTTAGATGAGGAAAGATGGGAATACACACAGACTAAAACTGCGATCAAAGGTATATGCTGTAAATAAATACAAAAGTGTATAAAGACTGGCTACTGTTCCATCTTTCATCAATGGGATTTCTGGAATCGAACAGCATGTAGTACTAATTGGAGCTCCTTCAAAGAGCCATCGTGGGTATGATGGGTTGAATGGCCTCTTCCTGCACTGTACGATAAATTTCACGAAAATATTTTAGCAGCCTTTCAGAAATGACAACAGATTTTTGCTTTAGTCCACAAATACTTGCATGATAGAAAACATACCCTGCTCATTGTCCAACGTATGATCAGTCGGAAGATTTGTGGGTGAATCTCGAACAGAGCCTCCACCGACCAACCAGTTGAGATTTGGGTTCCACCTGTTGTTATAGCCGCAAAGGTGATTCTCTTCGAAGGTACACACTGGAATTGTAACAACACTCGATGAAATTAAACGTCACAGCATTGCACACAGAGTAAGATCAAATTTAGAACCAAGCCTATATTCTGACATAGAAAGTGGATACATTTGCCACTTGTTTCTGAAATACAGGGTAGATGCAAAACATCCCAATGTTCTGTATTCCATACCCCATGGGCACCTAAATTCCATCCACGTTGGGTCAGCTGTAGGCATTGTCAAACCTCCCTGTAACCTACAGAACACTGCTGCAAGCAGCCAAGGTAAAAAAAAAATCACTAGGCCATTGAAAGCAATTTGTTTTTACATTTCTTTAAACACTTAGGCAATTGGGGGAAGCCTGCGATTTAACTGGGCAAGGTGGTTGGAGATGAAGAGTCATTTGGCGAAAGTTTCCAGAATAGAACCTAACATGGTTGATTACTTGGTAATGGAGACTACAGGAATTAAATTATTTTTGTAAATCTTTAAAAAAAAAGAGTCATTTGAAATGTTCAATATTAGCTCAGTATTGTTTTGGACATTGAGGGAGTTATGATAGAAGATCAGCCAGGATCTTATTGAAAGGCAGAACAGATTCAAAAGGCCAAATAATCTTTTCCTGTTTCTTATATTATCCAATTCATTAAAATTAAAATTGCCACTGAAGCCTGGACAGTTTTGTTTAATTGCTGAGAAATACCATTTCCCTGGAGCGTCGGAGGGTGAGGGGTGACCTTATAGAGGTTTAGGTAGGGGTATAGATAGGATAAATAGACAAAGGCTTTTCCATGGGGTGGGGGAGTCGCCTCAGGCGACTCTCTGTGTGGAGTTTGCACGTTCTCCCCGTGTCTGCGTGGGTTTCCTCCGGGTGCTCCGGTTTCCTCCCACAGTCCAAAGATGTGCAGGTCAGGTGAATTGGCCATGCTAAATTGCCCGTAGTGTTAGGTAAGGGGTAGATGTAGGGGTCTGGGTGGGTTGCGCTTCGGCGGGGCGGCGTGGACTTGTTGGGCCGAAGGGCCTGTTTCCACACTGTAAGTAATCTAATCTAAAAAAACTAGAGGGTATAGGATTAGGGTGAGAGGGGAAAGATATAAAAGGGATCTAAGGGGCAACTTTTTCACGCAGAGGGTGGTGCATGTATGGAATGAGCTGCTGGAGGAAGTGGTGGAGGCTGGTATAATTGCAACATTTAAAAGGCATCTGGATGGGTGTATGAATAGGAAGGGTTTAGAGGGATATGGGCCAAGTGCCGGCAAATGGTGCTATATTGGGTTGGGATATCTGGTCAGCATGGACAAGTTGCACTGAAGGGTCTGTTACCGTGCTATACACCTCTATGATTCTAATTGTTCCCTGCTTAAACCACTGCATTCAACGTTGGCTTCCGATTTTTAACAAGTAGAAGAACAGTCTCATCATCCATGTACTCATTTTACTGTAGCAATTAAATAAACTTACCAATGCAGTAACCAGGAGTGATGTTGATTTCAAAAACTGCAATACTAGCCTTTGGGTCTGGACTGACTACAGCTTCTAGAAGAATCTGTGCAGAAGCAGTAAGAAGTATTAATGCAAAACATTTGTAAATAATGGTTTATGTTTCCTGTGGAACATTTTACGAATTGTAATGAACAGAGTATTCCTTTAATTTTTCCTCAGTGATTCTCAGCTTATATCACAACAAACTGAAGTTGGTGTAGTTATTGGACAATTAATCTGCACACCTCTAAATAACATCCCAGCCAAATTTTACATGTGGCAGTCTAGATTGCTACCATTCAACGCAGGAGGAGGGTTGGTTAACTACAGCTGCTTCGACATATGGTTTGTGATACACTGTGAAGCCAACAGCACAGGTGCCACTCCTGTACCAGTTGAGGTTTCCACAAATGTCCCACCTTCTCAACCTTGCCTAAGGTGTGATGACCCACAGGTTACACTCACCACCAGTCATCTACCTTTAATGGGCGAGTGGGACTATGGTAACTTTACTAAAGTCCAGTGAATTATCATGACTGGCGCATCAATGTCTGCTTCCCACAATACATTATTTCGGTGGATGCCAAAATCAATGCCACTGCCTGCCCACCATTTATAAAAAGATCTCATTAACCGTCAACAAGTTTGTAATTAAGTCAAATCACCTGAAAATAATGATGCCGATGCCACAATGCAGTTAGTAAGGGAAGGCAGGTGAGAGTGGGCAACTCTTGTGACCAATCCACATTTGGGACCTACCTTCCCAAGATGGTAACCCTAAACCCCAATGCCTCCCTCTCTACTGCTTCCCCACCCTCTAAAACCTAATGCCCTATCCCAACCCCACCCTCCCGAGGGTGCCTATCCCTCTCTGGGTAAAAATGGCAGCCTTATCAAAGTCTGGGTACCATGCTGTTTTCACTATGGAACTGCTTGCAATCTGGAGCTCTCCTGGAAGAATTGAAGAAAACTTTCATTTATATAGTGCTTTTCGAAACTATGCATTTTTGAAGTTTGGAAAACATTTTGGTCAATCAGACTGAAAACATCTTCACTGAAGACCAGAAATCCTACACTGAGCTTAAAAAGCTGTCACCTACAACCTCTCTGAAATGGCTGAACCAGTATGTTTCTGAGTATGTACAATTAATGTCTCCATGACATTTGTGTTTATAAATGTTCTGTAAAAGCTAGTGCCTCCAAATAAACCTATTGGAATACAAAAGATAGCAGCATAACTCTTTTCTTCCTTACATATGGCAGTTCTGGCTGAGCGGGTAGTACTCTGGCCTCTAACTGAGATGATTGTGGGCTCAAGTCCCAAACTATGAATTGGAGCATAAGATCCCAGTGAGCACACTCCTGAGGTACTGAGGGACCATTATATGGTTAGATGTGTTTTCTTTTCAATGGACTTTGCTTTCTCACACGGATGTAAAGGTACCATGGTATTATTTCAGACAGAAGCAGAGGTCTTCCATGGTGTCCTGGACAATACTTATCCTTCAACCAATATCACTAGAAATAGATTATTTGATCATCATTGCTTTGCTTTTAGTGGGAGCCTGTAGTGTGAAAATTGACTATTGTTTTCTACACTTCAAAATGCTTTGTTGTGAAACATAGTACATAAATGAATATTTTCTTTTTTTCTCTCATGACAGCTCCAGATGAAGGTTTAGGATAGGCGATGGCCCAGTGGTATTATCACTCGACTATTAATCCAGAAACTCAGCTATTGTTCTGAGAACCTAGGTTCAAATCCTACTATGTCAGATTGTGGAATGTGAATTCAATAAAAAGTTCTGGAATTAAGAACCTACTGAAGTCCATGAAATCATTGCCGATTGTCGGAAAAATCCACCTGTCTCACTAATGCCCTTCAGGGAAGGAAATCTGCCATCCTCTTCTGGTCCAGCCTACATGTGACCCCAGACCCAGACTCAGCAATGTGGTTGACTCTTAATTGCCCTCTGAAATGGCCAAGCAACCCACTCAGTTGTATCAATAGCTATGAAGTCTCAACCAAAAAATGAAACCAGATGGACCACCCAGCATCAAACTAGGCATTGGAAACAACAATGGCAAAAATAGCCCTGTCAACCCTGCAACATCTTCCTTATTAACATCTGGGAACTAGTGCCAAAACTGGGAGAGCTGTCTTGCAGATTAGTCAAGCAACAGCCTGACATAGTCATACTCACAGAATCATGTCTGACATGTCCCAGACACCACCACCATCATCCCTGGAAATATCCTCTGCCAACAACAGGACAGCAGAGGTTGATTGATGGGGGAAGGGATGTAAATGTCATATACATGGACTTCAGTAGCACATTTGATAAGGTTCCTCATGGTATGCTGATGGAGAAGGTGAAGTCTCATGGGGTCCAGGGTGTTCTAGCTAGATGGATAGAGAACTGGCTGAGCAACTAAGAGACAGAGAGTAGTAGTGGAACGAAGTTTCTCAAAATGGAGACCTGTGACCAGTGGTGTTCCACAGGGATCTGTGCTGTGACCACTGTTGTTTGTGATATATATAAATGACTTGGAGGAAGATATCGGTTGCCTGATTAGCAAGTTTGGAAATGACACCAAGATTGGTGGAGTAGCAAATAGTGAAGGGGATTATCAGAGAATATCGCAGAATATAGATAGATTGGAGAGATGGGCAGAGAATTGGCAGATGGAGTTCACTCTGGGCAAATGTGAGGTAATGCATTTTGAACGATCCAATTCAAGAGTGAACTGGAATTCACTGGAATGAAATGGAAAAGTCATAGGGAAAATTGATGTACAGAGAGATTTGGGTGTTCAGGTCCATTGTTCCCTGAAGGTGGCAATGCAGGTCAGTAAAGTGGTCAAGAAGGATTACAGCATGCTTTCCTTCATCAGATGGGGTATTGAGTGCAAGAGTTGGCAGGTCACGTTACAGTTATATAGGACTTTGGCTCAGCCGCATTTGGAAAACTGGGTACAGTTCTGGTCACCATATTACCAAAAGGTTGTGGCTGCTTTGGAGAGGGTGCAGCGGAGGTTTAGCAGGATGTTGCTTGGTATGGAGGGCACTAGCTATGAAGAGAGGTTGAACAGATTAGGATTAATTTCATTAGAAAGACGGAGGTTGAGGGGGGGACCTAATTGAGATCTACAAAATCATGAGAGGTATCGATAGGGTGGATAGCAAGAAGCTTTTTCCGAGAGTGGGGGACTCAATTACTAGGGGTCATGAGTTCAAAGTGAGAGGCGAAAGGTTTAGGGGAGATATGCGTGGAAAGTCCTTTACACAGAGGGTGGTGGGGGCCTGGAATGCATTGCCAGCGGAGGTGGTAGAGATGGCAATGATAGCATTATTTAAGATGCATCTAGACAGATACGTGAATGGGCAGGGAGCAAAGGGATACAAATCTTTAGAAAATAGGTTTAGATAGAGGATCTGGATGGGTGCAGGCTTGGAGGGCCGAAGGGCCTGTTTCTGTGCTGTAGATTTCTTTGTTGTTTGTTCTTTGTTCTTTGAGGTGGTGGCACCGTGGTATACAGCCAGAAGAGAATTGCCCTCAGAGTACTTAACATTGACTCCAGACCCCATGAATTCTCATGGCTTCAGGTTAAACATGGGCAAGGAGACCATCTGCTGACTAACACCTGTCATCCTCCTTCGGCTGATGAATCGATACTCCTCCATGTTGAACAATACTTGGAGGAAGCCCTGAGGACTGAGGATGGACTCTGGGTGGGGGATTTCATTGTCTACCACCAAGAGTGGCTCAGCAGCAGTACTACTGATTGAGCTGGTCAGGTTCTAAAGGACATAGCTGCTAGACTGGGTCTGAGGCAGGTGGTGAGGGAACCAATAAGAGGGAAAAACTTACTTGATGTCATCCTTACAACTGTGCCGGCTGCAGATGCAGCTGTTCATGACAGCATCAGTAAGAGTGACCATTGCACAGTCCTTGTGGAGAGAATGTTCCACCTTCACATTGAGAGTACCCTGCATCATAAAGTGTGGCACTATCACTGTGCTAAATAGGACAGACTTCTAACAGATCTAGTAACTCAAGACTGGGTATCCATGAGGTGCTGTGGGCCTCAACAGCAACAGAATTATTCTGCAGCACAACCTGTAGCCTCATGGCCCGGCACATCTCCCACTCAACCATTCCCATCAAGCCAGGGGATCAACCCTGGTTCATTGGAGAGAGCAGGAGGACATGCTAGGAGCAGCACCAGACATACCTGAAAATGAGGTGTCAACCTGGTGAAGCTACCAAACAGGCCTATAGCATGCAAAACAGCATAAACAGCAAACTACAGACAAATTTCAGCTATCCTACAACCAACAGATCAGATTGAAGATCTGTAGTCCTGCCACGTGATTGGTGGTACATGATTAAACAACTTACTAAACGAGGAGGCTCCACAAATATCCCCAACCTCAATGATGGAAGAGCCCAGCAAATCAGTGCAAAAGATAAGACTGAAGTAGATGATCCATTTCAATCTCCTCCAGTGGTCCCCAGCATTACAGATACCATAGAATAATCATAGAATCCCTACAGTGTGAAACCAGCCCATCACATCCACACTGACCTGCCTGTTGGTTGTAGGATAGCTGAAATTTGTCTGTAGTTTGCTGTTTATGCTGTTTTGCATGCTAGTAGGCCTGTTTGGTAGCTTCACCAGGTTGACACCTCATTTTCAGGTATATCTGGTGCTGCTCCTAGCATGTCCTCCTGCTCTCTCCAAACTGACCCGCCAAAGAGTAACCCACCCAGACGCATTCCTTGAACCTATTAATCTACATTTACCCCTGACTAATGCACCTAACCTACACATCCCTGAACACTATGGGCAAGTTGGCATGGCCAATTCACCTAACCTGCTCATCTTTGGATTGCGGGATGAAACCGGAACACGTGGAAGAGACCCATGCAGACACAGGAAGAATGTGCAAACTCCACACAGACAGTCACCCGAGGCTGGGATCAAACCCAGGTCCCTGGCGCTGGAAGGCAGCAGTGCTAACCACTGATCCACTGTGCTGCAGTCTTAAGCCAATTCAATTCACTCCACATGTTCCCAAGAAATGTTCAGCTAAACAGGATACTATGAATGCTATGAGACCTGACATGATTCCAGCAATAGTACTGAAGTGCTGTGCTCCAGAACCTGTGACTCCTGGCCAAGCTGTTCCAGTACAGTTACAACACCAGCATCTACCCGGCAATGTGGGAAATGGAGTCTATTCTCAATCATTGATAGCGATGGAAGGGGTTGTCAACAGTGCTATCAAGCACCATCTGCTCAGCAACAACCCTCTTAGTGATGTCCAGTTTGGGTTCCACCAGGGGCCCTCAGCTCCTGATCTCATTACAGCCTTTGTTCAAACATGAACAAAACAGTTGAACTTCAGAGGTGAGGTGTGTGTGACAGCCCTTGATATCAAGGCTGCATTCGACCAAATGTGGCATCAAGGAACCCTAGCAAAACTGGAATCAATGGGTATCGGAGGCAAACTCTCCAGTGGTTGGAGTTATACTTGGCACATAGGTATGGTTGTGGTTATCAGAGGTCAGTCATGTCAGCTCGAGGACATCTCTGTAGGAGTTCCTCAGGGTAGTGTCCTAGACCCAACCATCTTCAGCTGCTTCATCAATGACCTTCTGTCCATCATAAGGTAAGAAGTGGGGATGTTCCCCGATGATTGGAAAAGGTTCAGCGCCAATCACGATTCCTCATTACTGAAGTAGTCTGTGTTCAAATGCAACAAGATCTGGACAACATCCAGACTTGAGCTGACAATTGGCAAGTAACATTCACACCACACAAATGCCAGATAATGACCAACACCATCCACCCCGCATAATTGCTACCACAATTATAAGCATCCACTCCCTACATCTCCAACGCTCAGTAGCAGCATGTGTATTATCTACAAGGTGTACTGTACATATTCATCAAAGATCCCCAGACCATCCAAACCCATGACTACTTCCATCTAGAAGGACAAGGGCAGCAGATGCATGAGAACACCACCAAGTGCAAGTTCCACTCCAATCCACTCACCATACTGACTTGGAAAGGTACAGCCATTCCTTCACTATCGCTGGGTCAAAATCCTGGAAGTCCCCCCCCCATGGGGAATTGTGTGTTAACCTACAGCAGTGGACTGCAGCAGTTCAAGAAGGTAGCTCACCACCATTTTCTCAAGGGCAAATAGGGATTAACAATAAAAACACTGGCCAGCCGGCAATGTCCATGTCCCACAGATAAGTTTTAAAAATCCCTTCTGGCCTTATCACAGTTGTTTTAAGATCATGGAGATCGCAGTGGTAAGACCATGATAGGGCCTTACCATTAAGTATATACGTCCTGCTAATATTTGCTTTCCCAAAATGCAACACCTCGCATTTATCTAAATTAAATTCCATCTGCCACTCCTCAGCCCATTGGCCTATCTGATCAAGATCCCATTGTAACCTGCAGTAACTTCCTTCACTGTCCATTACACCTCCAATTTTGGTGTCATTTGCAAACTTACTAACTATACCTCCGACGTTCCGTTTACTTGGATGGAATAAATAGGGAAAGGCTGTTCACACCATTGGAAGGATTGCAAACTAGAAGGCACAGATTTAAACTAAGAGCAAAAGGAGCAAAGGCGACAAGAGGATAAATGTTTTCCATGTAACAGGCGGTCAGCATCTGGAGTGCACAGACTGAGAGTGTGGTGAAGGCAGGTTTGGTTGATGATTTTGCAATGCAGTTCAATAGTTACCCGAGAAGGAACAATGCACAAGCTTATAGGGAGAAGGCAGGAGAATAACATTACAGGTGAGTTGCTCATTCGGAGAGCTGGAGCAATGGCACTATGGGCTGAACGTCTCCTTCTGTAATGCTGCAGTTCTATTATTTGGTTTTTCTTTGAGTCAAAAAAGTTAATTGGAAATTCAAAATGATTTGGTAAGGAGTGAACAAGGAGAAACTGTTTCCACTGGCAGGAAGGTCAGTTACCGGGGACGCAGGTTCAAGATAATTGGCAAAAGAGCCTGTGGAGGCATGAGGAAACATTTATTTTACACAGCAAGTTATGATGATCTGGTATGCACTGCCTGAAAGGTTAGTGGAAGCAGACTCAAAAACTAACCTTCAAAAGAAAATTGGATTTATATTTAAAGGGGAAAAAACCTAATGCAAGAGGGGAAGGGAGAGGATTGGGTCTAACAGGACAACTGTACCAGTATGAGCAAAATAAGCCGAACTGCCTCAGTCTCAGCTGCAAAGGTTGCAGGCCTCTATGATAAGCTGCAGCTGAACAATGGACCTCTGGGATTGAGAGCCCACACAGGATTACTCCATATCAGCTAGTTCTTCACAAACAACAGATGACAACCAGGAAGGTGAATGGATTCACAATATTGCGAAAGCACGAGATGTTTCCATCCTGTCCTCAGGACTTCGATAGACCATCAAATGTCCGGTAGCTAGCTGATCTGAGCACCTGATTGCATTAAAGCATCCTGGCACCAAGGCATTCTGGGATAGCGGGCAACAGCAAAGTGAGACAGGAGACCAAGACTGGTCTCTTCTGACCTTGCCAGCATAACTTGGATCAACTCCTGGTCAGGAATAGGCCGAGTTACATTATAAAGGAACTGTGGAGAAATGCCAAAACAGCTGTGCTTGGGGGCAAAAGTGAAATGTGGAAGGGTGCGGGTTATCTAGGCACAAAGAAACAGCTACATGACTAAACCTTGTTGGTGTATACTTCCAGGATTCTCGTTATGTCAGTATAGTCATATTACTAGACTGGCAACCTAGACTTGAACTGACGATCCTGAGATATAAGTCCCGATCCCAGACGCTTAGTGGAGAATTTAACTTAGTTACCTTGATAAATCTGAAATAAAAAGCTACCGGTGATGGTGACAACAAATTAGCTTGCTGTATAAAACAGTATGGTTCACCCTTACCCAGTCTGGCCTATGCGATGCCTGAAGCACTTTAATATGGTCTAACAAACTCACCAAGACTATCTCAAGGAATATGCAATAAACACACCAATTGAATGAAGAAAGAGGGTGACTGATCCTGCCCTCATACAATTGTTCATTATGCTTGAGCCAATCAGGCCAGTTGCTTATGGCATGAAGGTTTGATTCTCTCCTTGATGGACATGCTTTAATCCCATAAGATTTCCCCTCTCATCAGACCAGTGGACACTGAAGCCCTGGTCACAACTCACTGCCTTCACCAAGTAATTCAGCAACAGTAAAGGGTCAAACTTAAGAGTCTGTGAACAGCTCTGCTCCAATCCTTAAGCTATTGGAACAGCTTTTCAAATTCTGATTGCAAAATAATTTCAAACTCCCACTGAGTTAGAAAACCACTGGTTGTATTTTTAGAGGCAGCAGATGTTGAATAATTACAGTATGTTGGTGGCAACAAAAAAAGGAGGAGGAACACAGTATATTAAATTGAGTAGTTATACCTCTCTGTACCATAGAGAGACTCTTCAAAATAAATAAAATTAACTTGTTTTGAATCAGGGTAAAGGTAATGGTTGATCTTTGACCCACAGTTTATCTACAGTGTTGACATAAATATCTGAGGGAACCTAATGTGTGTGTTCCCAATGATAGCCAGCATCTTTCACGCAACTCAGAACATCTGCAACATTCGTATTCATTCCAACAGAATCCCTTAGAGCAGCAAAGGCTAAAGTGGGGATGTGACAGAGGTTTTGAAAATTAAGTGTTTTGAATGAGGTTGCCAGGGTTGGAGGGCTTGAGATATAGGGAGAGGCAGAATGGGCTGGAGCATGGGAAGCTGAGGGGTAACCTTATAGAGGTTTATAAAAGCATGAAGGACATGGATAAGGTAAATAGACAATGTCCGTTCCCTGGGGTGGGGGAGTCTAAAACTAGAGGGCATAGGTTTAAGGTAAGAGGGGAAAGATTTACAAGGGACCTAAGGGGCAACTTTTTGATGCAGAGGGTGGTGCCTGTATGGAATGAGCTGCTGGAGGGAGTGGTGGAGGCTGGTACAATTACAACATTTTAAAGGCATCTGGGTGGCTTTATGAATAGGAAGGGTTGAGAGGGATATGGGCCAAATGCTGGCAAATGTGACTAGATTATGTTAGGATATCTGGTTGGCATGGACAAGTTGGACCATAGGATCTGGTTCTAGGCTGTACATCTCTATAATTCTACAACCCTAAATAACAAGAAACTGTTGCTAGTTGTGGGAGGGTCAATAACCAGAGGACGCAGATTTAACAGAATTGACCAAAGAACCAGAGGGGAGTGGAGGCTAATTTGTTGTCACACATTAATTTGCTGTGATCTGGGTATGGGTGGGGAGGGTTGAAGCAGATTCAATGGTAACTTGCAAAAGAGAATAAAAACTGAAGGGCTACAGTCTCAGAGTAAAAGTAAGTGGGAGTGGAACCAAGTGGAGAGTTCTTTCAAAGAGCCAGCACAGGCACATTGGGCTGAATGGACTCCATCTGTGCTCCAAGATTCTATGGTTCCAAGGGCTTAGGAAAATGGAACAAAGAAAACTCGAAACACTCTCAAAAGAAGCTCAGCTAGAGATATGGACTCTTTAATAGAATGTCTGGATAGGGTAGTTGGCATCTAATTCCAGAAGTTATGGGTTTGACTGAAGGTTAAATTATTGAACCTGTAACCCGGAAACCAGGACTAATGATCCATGAATAACAGTCTATATCCCATTGATTTTAACTAATTGGAATAAGCAGAAAAATAACAACAAGCACAAAACTACCGGGTTGTCATAGGCTCTCTGCCTATATTCCTGATGAAGGGCTTTTGCCCGAAACGTCGATTTTCCTGCTCCTCGGATGCTGCCTGAACTGCTGTGCTCTTCCAGCACCACTAATCCAGAATCTGGTTTCCAGCATCTGCAGTCATTGTTGTTACCGAGTTGATTTTAACCCAACTGCGAATCCTCTTGCAAGGATGCCTGCCTTGAAGAAGTTTTCCTCCTCTCTCTACAAGAATCTCAGACTCTATGCTACTTTCTCCCCACCCCCACCCTCCCCTCACTTATCTCTCCACCCTTCAGGCTCTCTGCCTGTATTCCTGATGAAGGGCTTTTGCCCAAAACGTCGATTTTCCTGCTCCTCGGATGCTGCCTGAACTGCTGTGCTCTTCCAGCACCACTAATCCAGAATAAGACCCATCTGGTTCACTAATATCCTTTAGGGCAGAAAATCTAATGCCCTTATACCATCCATTCTATATGGGACCCCAGACTCACAGCAATGTGGGTAACTCTCAATTTTCGCTGAAATAGTCAAGCATCCACTAAGTTATATTCAAGGTAGCAGCTCACCACTTTCTCAGAGTTAAAATGGGAATGGGCAATAAATGCAGGCCTTACCAGTGATGCCTGCATCCAGTGAATAAGAGAAATGTATTTTCTGACTCCAAACTTTCTTATCCTCAACAAAAAAGCAACAACAACAAAAAGAACACCTACAGATGGTGGAAATTACAGAATGCTGCAAGGAGACTGTTTCCACTTTCTCAACTAATTTCCTGAGCTGCTCATGTGGTTCCTGCCGCGGGTTTGGCATCAGGTTCTGAAACGACTAACCTTGGCTTCTTTATCCATTTCGTGATGTTACCAGAATGGAGTAAAGTTCATTTAAAGCGTTTAAGATGGACTATCTTTTTTAACTTAAAAAAAGAAAGCAGTTGAGTGACATTCGTCAAATATTAAAAACATATTTCTCACATCGAGATGCCACCAAAACTTTGTAGATTCTGACCGCAAGATCGACATGCCACATAAATTGGCTTCAGATTCCTACTGAATTAGGAAGGGCCTTGTCAGAAATATCTTTAATTACCATGAGATGGAAAATCCATGTTAATGCCATGTTTCATGTTGCTCAACTTTTACATCTTGCAGTTGTTTTATTTACCCTAACCTTTCTCACACGACCTGACTCACAGTCACAATAGCACAGAAGGAGACTCTTCAGTCAATTCAATCCATGCTGGACTTTCTACACAGTAGAGTCGAGAGTGTGCTGCTGGAAAAGTTCAGCAGGTCAGGCAGCATCTGAGGAGTAGGAAACTTGACGTTTCGGACAAAAGCTCTTTCTAGACAGCAGTCCAGCCAGTCCCACTCTTCTGCTCTATCTCTTTAGTTCTGCAAATTTATTTTCCTCTTATAAACATCCAATTTCATCTTGAAATAATTCATCAACTCTGCTCGCACCGCTTTTGCAGGCAACTAGTTCCAGATCATTACAATTTTCTTCCTAAGAACAGTTCTTCCTCATATGCACCCCCACCCCCACCAGGAAATTAAATTATTGGTTACAACTTGAAAATGAATTAGCAAAATGAAATAGGAAATACTCCATATTGAAAATATTGCACTCTGCCTGACTGAGGGCATGGTGATCGGGGAAGGGGATACCTGAGGTAAACCACTTTGTTTCCAACCATGAGGTCACCATGAAGGTCCCACCTTCTCAACCTCGTCTCTTGCCTGAGATATGGTGAGCCTCAAGTAAACTCACTATCAGTCGTTTTTCTCTCTCTCTCTCTCTCTTTCTTTCTCTCTCTCTGATGAGAGAGCATCCCTATAATCCTCTGGGGCCTTGGCAACTACTACTACCCACGGGAGGATATAATTTCTTTAGAAATAGTGCAACAAAAGTTTCCTGATCTGATTCCTGAGACTGGAGGTCTGTCCTAAGAGGAGCGAGAGTAGGAAAGCGATAAAATATTAAGAAGATATTTCTCAGATTGAGATGCCACGAAAACTTTGTAGGTTCTGACCCCAAAGTCTACATGCCACATAAATTGGCTTCAGATTGCTGCTGAATTAGGAAGGGCCTTGTCAGAAATATCTTTAACTACCATAAGATGGAAAATCCATGGGGCTTGGGGGAATCAGAATCTCATTGAACTCTATAATATTCTTAAAGGGCTTCAAAGTGTCGATGTGGAGAGAGACTGTCACTCTAGATGAGGAATCTTCAACACAGGGGTCGCAGTCTCAGGCTAAAGGGTCAGCCATTTTGAACTGAAGGAACAGCACTTTCTTCAGAGGGTTTTGTAATCTTTGGAATACTTCTCCTCCTCAGATAGCAATTGACAGAATTGACAGAATAATAACTGACAGAAATTAGAAAATACTTAAGGAGGGCATGGAGGTAAGGTAGGAGTGTGGAGATGATGGACAAGGTTACAATGATTTTGTTGACTGGAGCAAGTATATACAATGAGCCATAAAGCTCAGTACTGAAGCATTCCTGAAGGACAGAGCCGTGTGCCTATGTTTACCAATGGCATAGACATCATGATGCATTAAGTCACGGAGACTGGAGCATAAAATTTCTAAGTGAATTGGTGGATTGGGGAAGGGGCAAAACTGGCAGATTAATTTCAATGCAGGCCAGTGTGAGGTCATTTATTGCAGAACAAAAAGTATTCATCTGATTGTTAATTATATAGTTAAAAAGCTAGAAAGAGTGCATGTCCAAAGAGGTCCATGTACACAGATCCTGACAATGCTGTGGTCAGATCTAAAAATAATCATTGTGTTAAACAGAATGCTAGCCCATATATCCAGAGGACTAGAACATGGAAGGGAAGGACGCTTTGCTGAAGTTATACAAAACTTTGGCTACATCACACTCCATGTTAAGCTCTTGGCTCCACGCCTTAGAAAGGGTACATTGGTCAAACGAGTGCAGTGCAGATTCACCAAAACGTTACCCATGTTCCAAGGATTAAATTAAAAAGAACAATTATGTGAACTAGGCTTCTTCCCTGAATGTAAAAGTTTTAGAATCAAAAAGTGCGGTGCTGGAAAAGCACATTCGGTCAGGCAGCATCTGAGGGGCAAGAGAGTCAACATTTCAAGAATAAGCTCTTCATCAGGAATGCTTATGCTCAAAACATCAACCCTCCTGCTCCTCGGATGCTGTCTGACCAGCTGTGCTTTTCCAGCACCACACCTTTTGACTCTGATCTCCAGCATCAGCAGCCCTCACTCTTTCCTAGTAAAACATTGAATGGGTGAGTTGATTGAGGATTTTAGACTCTTGAAAGGAATTGACAGGGTAGAAAGAGGGAAACTGCTTCTGTTGATATTGAGGAGTTTTGGGCAAAGGTGTAAACTTAATCTCGAAGAGGTTAGGGAACATTGCTTTGCACAAAGGGTAAGAAGTGTGGAGTCCTCTCCCACAGGTAGTAAAGAACACTTGATGCTACCTCAATTAATTGTTTTAAGTCTGAGATGGAAAGCTGCTTGCTAGCTGAAGGTTATGGGAGCAAGGCAAGTGGAAATACAAAGCTGCCATATTTCACTGAATGATGGAACAGGCTTGAGGGGCTAAATGGCCTCCTCCTATTCCTATCTGAAGACCAGATGTGAATAGTTGAACTGGGCTAATTCACAGGAAATGGACATTGAGAGTAATGATTCTAAGCAGACTCCCATAATTTACTCAGTGCAGTTTGTCTTTGAGTAATAACACAAAATGAGAAAACACTGCCATTCCCCACAACAGTGGCCATCTTGGTTTAATCCTGCCTTCTAAAGTTCTGAAACCAAGATACCACAAATCCTAACTTTCTAGGCTGTACCCATCCATTAAAAACAGTGGCAGGGTAGGATTTGCTCAATTACAGAGCAAAATGCTTATTTTTATTGCGCCTTGCACAACGTCAGGACATGTCAAACTGCTTATTGTCAATAAAGTGTGATTGAAGTGCATTCACCGCTGCAGCAGAGGGAACGTAGAGGCCTATCTGCAAACAGCAAGATGTCACAGGCACCAAGGTGAGAGCAAAGGCAAAAAACCTGTTCATGCTAGAAAGCTGGAATATAAACAGAAAACTCCAGAAACATTCAAAATATGTCTGGCAGCATCCATAAAAAGATGAAATGGCAGAGACAAGAGTAAGAGAGGATGACTATTAGGCCCATTTCTAACTCATCCGGAAAATACCCATTTACAGATGTAACGTTGGGCCTAATGCTCCAGATGAATCTAATCGAGCTGAAACAATGTTTTTCTCCACAGCTATTGCCTGAGTAACATCTGGGGATTATATGCCCTACTGGCTGAGTAACATTTGGGAATTATATCCCCTATTTGTCAGAGTAACATTTGGGGATTATATCCTCTATTGACGGAGCCAACAGAAGGTTTACCCCTGTAGCTTCTGGAATTGTCTCATTGTAGGGACATTGCTTTCCTTTTTTAGAAAATTCTGAATGCAGAAAGACAATCTCATCAAACCAGCCTGGTAATTACCCCACTGATCTCCAACTTATAGAGTCTTTTTTACTAGATGATATCCCTAAATCAGGTCTGTCAGACTACAGGAACTGAAAACTTGGGAGATAAGGTGATGGTGGTATTGGTGGTAGTGGTGGGGGTCATTTGGGATGAATAATAGCTTCTGGTAGCTGCTTTCAAAGCCAGTGCAAAACTTGGTAGGGAAGTTAAAGCACCACACAGTGGCTAAAGCAGGAGTCTCAAAGCATTGTTCACAATTGGATTGAGAACAGGAAAATGTGTCTAAATTACTCACTTTTCAATAATTGGAGCATCCCGTCAAATTATAATCAATAGAAATTGCTGTCCTGTTGATTTAACCACTGGAGGTTTGATATTACTCAGTTGCAACTTGAGCATATTTTACAGCATCAGTGCTTCCCTTTGTCAGCGTAACAACAGCAAAAAAGGAAAGAGTATCAAGCAAAGCTAAGCACCAAGTCATGTGAGGAGATATTTGGAAGAGAATTGACCAAACAGATAGCTTTTAAATAGTATGTTAAGGAGGAGAGAAATATGGAAGGGCACAGGGAGGAATTCCCAGACAGTACAGCACAAAACGCTGAGGTTATAGCTGCCAGTAATAAAGCAATGAGACCTGGGACTGTCCAAGAGGTCAGACGTAGAGGAATATGGAGATCTTAAAGGTTTGTGACTGCAGCATGTTACAGAGATAGAATGGGATTGATATCATGGAGAGTCTTGTGCACACAGGGAAAGTTACTTTCGCATTGCTGGACTGCAAAGCCAAGAGACAACCAGCTGAATGGAGCTTGGCAAAAACTAATGTTTAGAGTTATGTGTGTGCTCATGTTTGCAGAAGGCGGATGGTTGGGAAAGTGGAATATTGGGGCAGTCAGGTGTAAATGTAACAAAACATGGATAATGAAATCAGGAGCAGGTGAGCTAAGACAGAAATCCCAAACAGTTAATACCTTAATGTAACATTTTTCTCGATTCTTAACTTGAACAGTTAATTAGGAGAACAAGCTGTCTGCTTGCACAAAGCAGGTACCTTGGATTTTTCCGTTATGTTCCTTACACCGATACTAGCAATTTTCCAGCTGTCAGATGGCTCATTAGCAGACCACAGTAGAAAGTCAAAGCTGTTTCCTTCTGGTCGAAAGTACATATTCAGTCTTCCAGAATCTGTGCCAGTTATCTGATATACAAGCCTCACGCAGCTTTCTCCCAGAGCTTGCAGTTCAGGACTGGTAAGGAGGCCCAATTTTCCATCGTGATGGTGAGACCCTTCAATATAGATGTAGCGGCCTGAAAAACAAGGAGCACTCCAGCAATCAGTGAACTCTGGAGCAGCAACAGACTTATACATTTTACCAACATTGCTAACTTCAGGCTTGACAGGAGGAACTCCTCTCCCTGTCCAACTCTGCACAAACCTCCATAGGTCAATGCAACACTGAAATGACAAAAAAGCAAACAAATTATGTCAATGTAGGGAAACGCTTAAAAATCTGGAGAGTTGCTGCTCAGCGGTGCTGATATTTTCAACATACTTTGATCAGAATTGGAGCACATAGCAAGAAGGAACACGGCGTTTTATTTTGGCTTGAACGAATCACCAAGATTAATTGCACTTATATCCAGCTGTCTGAAGAGACTCTTCAAATCAAGTGTTATTTTTTGTGAGTAATGCCACAGAAAGGCACCTTCCAAACTGCTTTGATTTTTTTTAATTTAAAGAAAACTGACTTAACTTCAATATTCCCAGAGCTGCTGCATGTTTTTAAAGCCATTCTAGGGGATTTAAAATTCTGTTACTCATGCACAGTGGCCTTGACTAAAAACGCAGATTTTCTTTGTAACAATTGTTTGAATTAAACTGTATCAAGTTAACATTTTTAGATAGGTCAAGGATTAGGATTCAAAGCAATTATTTATCAAGACAATTACATTATAAGACAATGCCTGACTGAGCTGGTATTGACAGGTTCAATTAGACTCAAATAAATTGGAGTAGAAACTTCAAAAATAATGGTTTTACAGAATGGGCGCAATTATGGATGGATTTCATATCCCAATTGCTGATAGTGCTCAATGCAGAAACCCAAATTTCTGAGTGCTATATACCAAGTGTTTCTGGCTAGTGGCAGCCTGCTTAATCAGTACCTCATCTGCTACCTTAAATATTCACTACGTCCCCCACCGGTGTGCAGGGGCAGCAATATGTACCACCTCCAATTTGCACGGCAGCTACTCACCAAGACACCTTTCAAATTCGACCTACAGTGTCTTACCATCTTACTTTCAGGATTGATTCTGTTTGCGGCAGTCCTGTAACTTTATCTTTTGAATTTTGCACGTGTCCAGTATGCGCCTCCTGGCAGCCACTCATAAAACCTGAGCAGCGTCCTTCCACCCCCCCACACCGAAGTGTTCTGGGAATCTTTTTGCCAGGAAATTGTTCGCTCTGCCTCTGCCGCCCAAATATATTCCACAAGGATGTCCCAGTTTACTTTTAAATCAGGCAAATCTGTGCCCATCAGACTCAATGGATGAATGGGAACTGTTATAAGTGGATTTGAGTTTTTACTGTTTCTATATATCTAAAACAGAGGCATGCCGCTTTGCATAGGCCAAGAATGTTTTGTTAAACCTTTATGAATCGCCAGTTAGACCTAACCTGGAATATTGTGGGAACCATATGCTGGGGAGGATCTCAGGGCCTTGGAGAGGTTGCCCAGGAGCTTTACTGGAATGAGATCAGGTTTAAGGAGCTTTAGTTGTGCACAGTAAACTAGAGAAACTGGGATCATTCTCTTTGCAGCTGGGAAAATTCAACAGGAATATAATAGAGGTTATCACAATCATGAGTGGTTATGCTAGGGTAAGTAAGATGGGCCTCTCTCTCGTGGCAGGGAGGGTCAGGAAGTAGAGGACATGGGTTTAAAATGATTGGCACAAGAAAGGAGCTGAGGAGAGGTTTTTTAAAAAGTGAGATGTTAAAATCTGGAATACACAGTTGGAGAAGGGGTTTTCACAATGACTTTCACAAGGGAAATTAGATAAATACTTGAAGGGTGGAAAATATTAGGACTGTGGGAAAAGAGCAGAAGAGTGTGACTAATCGAATAGCACTTTCAGAGATGTGGCACAGAGACAAAGGGCTGAGTGGCTTTCTTCTTTACTGTATCATTCTATAAGCTCCCAAAGCTCACGTCCTCACCTTGATGAAGACAAAACTCACCTAATCTACTATTCCTAATGTTACCTTATCGGTACGAAACTTAGCTCAGCATGTTTCAAGTGCTGTAGTAAGATGGTCCGAGGAAGGTTATCAGACAAAATGAACTCCACATTGTAATCATTGGATATCTTGGTGGCCCTGGATATTTCAAATGGGAACAAACACCCTCTCTGGAATAGAGTCATAGAGATAGACAGCATTGGAAACAGACCCTTCAGTACATGACAGCCAGCTAGCCTAAATTAATCTAGTCCCATTTGTCAACATTTGGCCCATGTCTCTCTAAACCCTTCCTATTCATATACCTATCCAGGTGCAAATGTTGCAATTGTACCAGCCACCACCACTTCCCCAGACAGCTCATAGCATACACGCACCACCCTCTGCTTGAAAGAGGTTGCCCCTTAGGTCCCTTTTAAATTTTTCCCTCTCACCTTAAACCTATGCCCTGTGGTTTTGGACTCCCACAGCCTGGGGAACCCTATCCATGCCCTCGTGATTTTATAAACTTATATAAGATCACCCTCAGTCTCTGACACTCCAGGGGAAATAGGTCCAACATACTCAGCCTTTCCCTATGACTCAAATCCCCCAACCCTTCCAATATCCTTGTAAATTTTATCTGAACCCTTTCAAGTTTCACAACAACCTTCCTACAGCAGGGATTCCACACAGCATTCCAACAGTGACCTAATGGAATGGGACAGAGAGAGGCCTGAAGTAGGTGAATACCCAATAATGGGAACAACACTATATAATTTTCTGGTAACGTGGATTCAAATTCCACCAGAATAAACGATGACCTTTGAATTCAATAAAAGTATGGCAGTAAAATGGTAACCGTGTAATCACTGTCAATTGCTACAAAAAACTCATCTGGTTCACTAAATCTGCCATCCTTACCTGATCTGGCCTACACGTGACTCCAGATCCACAGCAATCATTTTTGACTCTGAACTGCCCATAGGACAGTTAGGAATGGGCAATAAATGCTGGCTTTGTCAGAAATTCCAACACTCCACGAATGAACAATAAAAACAGTGAAGTGATCCAACAGCAATATAATTGGATATTAATGACTGTTCCATTTCATAACTCAGTCCTGTTTGAAATAACCATTTACTAAGAACAGATAGCCCAGGAATTGTTACTTCTAGTTCCAAACAGACACTTAACCTTTTATGAGGTTTATAAAAAGAGGTCTCCCATTTTGGATTGAGATTAGAAGAATTATTTTTCACTGAGTGGGGTCTGAGTCTGTAGAATTCACTTGTCTTCAGAGTGGTGGACATTGAGTCATAGAACATGTTCAAGGGTGAATTGGAGAGATATTTATCAAGGACTATGGGGGAGGAGAATGGAAAGTGGAGCTGAAGCCACAATCAAATTATTTTATGAAAGGTGAAGCAGACTTGAAGTCCATATGGCCTGCTCTTCCTGATAATTCCTGTGAGCTATGATAACACAATGATTAGTAGATATGTTACTGGATGAATAACCCATAGGCATGGGCTAACCATCTAGGGTGACAAGTTCAAATCCCAGCATGCAGCTAGAAAATTTAAATTCCGTTAAGTGAGATTAAACATCAATCTGGATTTAGAAATTCAGTAATGGTGGCCATGGAACTCTATTTGCTTCAGTACTGCCCATTGGGGAAGGAAATCTTCCCTTTATACCTGTTCTGGCCTACCTGTAACTTCAGGTCCCAACAATATGGTTGACACCTTAGCTAATGTACTCAGAGAGAAGATGGTAAAGTGACTATTAATCCAATGGCATAGGCTATTGTGCTGTGGAATGTGGATTCAAATCCCATCACACCAGCTAGTGGAATCTGAATTAAATTAATACATTTGTAATTCAAAGCTAGTCTCTAGCAACTACTGATTGACACAAAACCCCCTCTGCTTCACTAATGTCCGTTAGGAATGGAAATCTGCTGTTTTTGCCCACATGTGACTTCTGACCCATTGCAACATGGTCAACTTTAAACTGCCCTCTAAATGACCTTGCACACCAAGGGCAGTTAGGGATGGACAAGAGATGTTGGCCTTGCCATCATGGCCTCAAGCTCATGACAGAAAAAGTAAAACATTGACCTTGTGAGCAGCTGGTGGCTCAGTGGTGAGTGCTGGTAGCTCAGTGATTAGCAATGCTGCCTCACAACACCAGGGACCTGGGTTCAATTCTAGCCTCGGGCAACTGTCTGTGTGGAGTTTGCATATTCTCCCTGTGTCTGCTCCGGTTTCCTCCCATAGTCCAAAGATGTGCGGGTTAAGTGAATTGGCCATGCTAAATTGCCCCATAGTGTTCAGGGATGTGTAGGTTAGGTGTGTTAGTCAGGGGTAAATATAGGACAACAGGGTAGGGGAATGGGTCGGGGTGGGTTACTCTTCAGAGAGTTGGTGTGGACTTGTTGGGCCAAAGGGCCCGTTTCCACACTGTAGCGATTCTGTATGCGGCTCAGGGTCACCAGTTAGAACGAGCAATAAATGCTGGCCTTGCCAGGGATACCCATAACCCAAGAGTGAATTATTAAAAATACGATAATTTGTTTTAGCTGACCATTAATGTGTGTCAGACAATATCTCTAAACTTATTCAAATTGCCCATCTCTAAAATCTGCAAGAAGACTTGGCAAAAATAGTTTCTCAAAATATCCTGGTTGACACAACCCCAGAAAGTATTGCCCAGAACCATAAACACAAGAGGGAGTGTTGACAGCTGGGCTGTGATTTAACATAGTGAGAATAAGCAATGCCAATCCACAAAACCTTCACTAGACCATTCCAGTGGGATCAAGGCTCGAGTTCATAAATAGAGCCAGCCAGTCCATAAACCAGTGATATGTAGATTAACTCTCAGCTTCCTTTCTCAGTAAAAGCAGTTGGGATTAAATGACTGCAAAAAGACTAAACCGTGTCGAACAACTGATGTTTCTGGTTTAGACACACAGACTGTTTCTCTTACTGAGCCACAAAGACATGAAAGTCCAAAAGAGGGAGGGGGACACAGAGGAGAGAGAAGGGGGGGCAACGAGAGAGAGAGGGCCAGAGGAAGGGAGATAGAGGGGTCCCAGAGAGAGAGAGAGAAAGAGAGACAGAGAAAGTGAAGGAGGGTGAGGGTTGGCCAGAGCAAGAGAATGAGGGAGAGGGAGGTGAGGGGAGGGACACAGGAGGAAAAGATAGACAGAAAGACAAACGAGAAGGAGGGTGGTCAGAGAGGGAGGGGGTCACAAAGAGAGAGAAAGACAAAAGAGGAGGCAGGGAGACAGAGAGAGGGAGGTGTAAGGAGAGAGGCAGAGGGACAAAGGCACAGCGAGTGAGGAGGTCAGAGAGAGAAGGAGTCACAGAGAGAGAAAGAAATGAGAAAGGGATACAGAGAGATATGGAGGGACGAGAGTGTGTGAGAGAGAGACAGACAGAGAGAGGGGGGCACACAGGGGGTTGGACAGAGAAAGAGAGAGAGAGACACACACACACACTAATATTTTAGTTACAAAATTAGCGGTCTTAAAAGTGCAAATAGTTTTCATAGATTGATATCAAATAAAGAGACTCAGTGATAATGCAATAAAGACCTGCATTTAGATATAGCCCTGACTGTAGTAAAATATCCAAAAGAGCCTTGGAGGAAGATTATTGGACATTAAAGAAGACACGACAGCTCAGCCGATTGGAGAGGTAGGTTTTAAGAAGTTTCTCAAAAGAGAGAAAGGTGAAGAGTTTTAGGGAGCGGCTGGAGTGATGGAAAGTAGCAAACTGAAAGAATATTGCGAGCTCAAAGTGCTGTAGACGTGAAGGGGTAGATTCTAAGTTCACAAATATCTCTTTTACACTAATCCAAAGGAAACAGTTAGCAAGAAGTGTTCACCCCCTTTAAAAGATTAACTTAATATTGTAATGTGTGACCTGCTGTTTGACAAACATTTGCTTTTCCCATTCCATCTTCCTTCAGTGATTTTTCTTTCATTAGGAGCCCAAATTACTACAGTACCGTACAGTAAAGCCAGTAATCTATCCTTTTTTGAGAACTGAAAGATGACTACTTCATATCAACGCAGCATTGCAACCAACACAGCTCAGTTTTCAACATATTTATCTAAGGTGTTATGTATCTGTAATACCTTTCTCTTCCTTACTATTTTAGTTAGTATTTCCATCCCATGACTATCTCTTATATAGCTCACCTCCATCTCTGCCTCAGCTCACCTGCTCCTGAAACCCTTTCCCACATGTTTTGTTACCTCTAAATCTAACCATTCCAACCCTCTCTGGGCTGGCCTTCGATATTCCACCCCCTGTAAAACTGCACACCCAAAACTTCGCTGCTCATGCCCTAACTCTCAACCAATCCAATTGACCCATCACTCCTGTCCTTGGTGACCTGAATTAATATTTGGTCTGGGACTGCCTTGAATGCAAAATTATGATCTTTATTACAAATTTCCCCTTGGTCTCACCAGTCTCAATCTCTGTAAACTCCTTGTAACTGTGTAATAACATCGCCTCCAAACCAGCGTCTCTGCACTCCACCAATTCTGGCCTCTTGCACACTCTGAATGTTGGCTCCTGGTGTGAGCTGACACTGTGGATTGATCTGCTTCCATGTGTACATCTCTAAATTGCTCTGCCTTCATTGATCCCACCTACCATGAGGTTTGGATGTCAGGGTTCAGAGCTATAAAACAGAAGCTGCTCTCAGGCTGTACTGTCCTGTATCTATTAGTATCCAGCTCTCTAGTGTGTCAATAAACACTGATCCTGGTGTTACAACTCTCCACAGCAGTTCTTCCATCCCCTACTCAGAGTCTTGAAATCATGTCAAAGTTGCATCATCGTCTCATTAATACATCTGATTAGACTACTAATACCTCACCTCTGGTAGCTGTCCCTTAAGCCCTGAAATTCTTCCCAAAAGCTATCTAAGTGGAATTTTCCCAGGCCCTGAACAATGTGGGCTGTGGCAAGAAATGTAGGAGAATCATGAGAGAATCGAGCAAGGCCTTTCTCAATGCCGGGAACAACAAATTGCTTAGTTCCGAAGGTAAGCTCTTGCCAGTGAGTGGTGAGACACCCATTAATGGGGATTAATGTTCAATATCACCCTCATTACAGAGAGAGACAGAGGGGGGCACACAGGGGGTTGGACAGAGACACACACACACACACACACACACACAGAAAATGCAATAAAGACCTGCATTTAGATATAGCCCTGACTGTAGTAAAATATCCAAAAGAGCCTTGGAGAAAGATTATCGGCCATTAAAGAAGACATGACGGCTCAGCTGATTGGAGAGATAGGTTTTAAGAAGTTTCTCAAAAGAGAGAAAGGTGAAGAGCTTTAGGGAGCATCTGGAGTGATGGAATCCCACTAATTGGGATTCCATTAATGTTATCCCATTAATTGGCAGGTTCCTATCACCTATTGGGTAAAACCTAGTTGCTGAAAAATTACCAGCATGAAAGTCAGAGTGATTTCAGATCACCACTTGTTCCTCTGGACCACTATCCTGAACACCCACTACCAACAACTCAGGGCATGGTTGAGGACAGCACGTGCCAGCCTCACTGTACCATCATGTCATATTTCTAAACCACTTACACTTTAATGTGGCACTTTGGAGCACAGTGGCATCTTTCGTTGCAATATTGCTGTGAGGACACTGTGCCACAGGGACAGGCACCAACCTCACTAACTGGACCATCCTGAGGCTCTCTCAATGCTCCCGCCTACCTGCATGACCACAGCCTCCCTGCCTCACTTTACCTGGGTTTTCCTTTTCGCAGTTTGTCCTCTCAGCCAGAGCTAAGAGAAGCACAAATTTCAGCCTTGCCATGCTGTTTAGTGCAGACAAGGCCAGGTAGCTTGTTATGGGTGTCAGCAGGGATCAGTCACAGGAGTGGGCACATGGCTGGACAGCACCTTGCTACGTCCTTATCACACCTTCCCAAGGAGAAAACACACTGCATGTGCTTTGATCAAATGGCCACATCGCAAAGCCTAGGTTGGGAGGGGGGGTAGTCGTCACTGAAGACCAGGGAGACATCTTTTCATCAGGGAGTCATCCTTTCAACTGACTGCACATCGTGCCCTCACATCCAACCCTGCCTTTGTTATCAAGCCTGCTGAAAAAGTGGTGCGGTTGTGGTATGGCAGACTGACCTCTACATTGCAGAGGCTGAGCACCAACTCTCAGATACCTCCTCCTCTCTCCCACTGGACCATGGCACATCAGGCCATTGTGGCCACAATGATCACTAACCTTATTTCTCTTCTCAGATGCTGCCAGACCCGATGAGTTTCTCCAGCAATTTGTTTCTGCTTCAGATCATCAGCATCCCATTTTATTCCAATCGATCAAGTGTTACCTCAAAACTGTTAGCTCCATTGCTATTAGTCTATGGAGGGCCTCACAAAAACGTTGCAATGGCTTTCATCACAGGAATGGAGACATTGCAAAGCCTAATTAACAGCTAAATTGACCGGGCATCTTACCACTGCCAGATGCCAGTTTTGCAATATTAGAGTTGAGTACAACGATGGAAAAGATGGAAGATATTATTCAGGTGAATAAAGCAATGAAAAGTTTAAAAATAGAATGTTCCATTCTGCAATGACGATAATTTGTATAGATTAGATTCCCTACAGTGTGGAAACAGGCCCTTTGGCCCAACAAGTCCACACCGACCCTCTGAAGAGTAACCCACCCAGTCCCATTTCCCTCTGACTAATGCACCTAATACTCTGGGCAAGTTAACACGACCAATTCCCCTAACCTGCACATCTTTGGACTGTGGGAGAAAACCAGAGCACCCAGAGGAAACCCATGCAGACACAGGAAGAATGTGAAAACTCAATACAGACAGTCACCCAAGGCTGGAATCGAGCCTGGGACCCTGGTGCTGTGAGGCAGCAGTGCTAACCACTGAGCCATCCACGTGATTGGAAAGTACCAGCAAATGCAACTTATTGTTTTTAGTAACATGCGAATGTCGGTGGTAACTTCTCAACTGCAAGAGCGGTTTTAGTTTTTCTTGCAGGGAAAAGGAACATGGTTTGGCCTTTAGCTTGCGAAGCTAAGAATATCAGAAGGGTACTAAAAATAACTTTAGTGGCAAAAACACTCATACTCTGCGAAGCAGTAGACATGGCATTTTCTTAGCGCAAATAGACAGAAGAAATAAAAAGGGAATCAGCAATACTATCCAGTGAATATTATATCAATAATAAGTCACTTTGGGACAACAGGCACTCCTCAAAATGCATGAATGAGTAAAAACTGAGGATCGATATTGCAGTTTTTAAACAGATGCTGGAGAATGTTGCCAAAAATTTTCAAATTCAAACTCTGAACCATGTAGGGGCAGTCAGCAGACTGGAATCCTGAGCAGAATGGGGACAGTCAGAGGGCGGGAGGGTAGAGGAGGGACAGTCAGTGAGCTGGAGGGTGCAGCGGGGACAGTCAGTGGGCTGGAGGGTGGAGTAGGAACAGTCACTGAGCTGGAGGGTGGAGTAGGGACAGTCAGTGGGCTGGAGGGTGGGGTAGGGACAGTCAGTGAGCTGGAGGGTGGAGTAGGGACAGTCAGTGGACTGGTGGGTGGCGTAGGGACAGTCAATGAGCTGGAGGGTGGAGTTGGGTCAGTCAGTGGGCTGGAGGGTGGAGTAGGGACAGTCAGTGGACTGGAGGGTGGAGTAGGGACAGTCAGTGGACTGGTGGGTGGCGTAGGGACAGTCAATGAGCTGGAGGGTGGAGTTGGGTCAGTCAGTGGGCTGGAGGGTGGAGTAGGGACAGTCAGTGGACTGGAGGGTGGAGTAGGGACAGTCAGTGAGCTGGAGTGTGTTGTGGGGTTAGTCAGTGAGCTGGAGGGTGGAGTGGGGACAGTCCGTGAGCTGGAGGGTGCAGTGGGGACAGTCAGTGGGCTAGACAGTGCAGTGGGGACAGTCAGTGGGCTAGAGGGTGGAATAGGAACAGTCAGTGAGCTGGAGGGTGGCGTGGGGAAAGTCAGAGAGTTGGAGGGTGGAGCGGGGACAGTCAGTGAGCTGCAGGGTGGGGTTGGGACAGTCAGTGGGCTAGAGGGTGGAGTAGGGACAGTCAGTGAGCTGGAGGGTGGCGTAGTGACAGTCAGTTAGTTAGAGGGTGGAGCGGGGACAGTCAGTGAGCTGAAGTGTGTTGTGGGGATAGTCAGTGAGCTGGAGGGTGGATTAGGGACAGTCAGTAAGCTGGAGGTTGGATTGGGGACAGTCAGTGAGCTGGAGGGTGGAGTAGGGACAGTCAGTAAGCTGGAGGGTGGAGTAGGGACAGTCAGTGGGCTGGAGGATGAAGTGGGGACAGTCAGTGAGCTGGAGGGTGGAGTAGGGACAGTCAGTGGGCTAGACAGTGCAGTGGGGACAGTCAGTGAGCTGGAGGGTGGAGTAGGGACAGTCAGTGAGCTGGAGGGTGGCGTGGGGAAAGTCAGAGAGTTGGAGGGTGGAGCGGGGACAGTCAGTGAGCTGGAGGGTGGGGTTGGGACAGTCAGTGGGCTAGAGGGTGGAGTAGGGACAGTCAGTGAGCTGGAGGGTGGCGTAGTGACAGTCAGTTAGTTAGAGGGTGGAGCGGGGACAGTCAGTGAGCTGGAGGGTGGAGTAGGGACAGTCAGTAAGCTGGAGGGTGGAGTAGGGACAGTCAGTGGGCTGGAGGATGAAGTGGGGACAGTCAGTGAGCTGGAGGGTGGAGTAGGGACAGTCAGTGAGCTGGAGGATGAAGTGGGGACAGACAGTGAGCTGGAGGGTGGAGTAGGGACAGTCAGTGAGCTGGAGGGCAGCGGAAGGACTGTCACTGAGCTGGAGGGTGGAGTGGGGACAGTCAGTGGAATGGAGGTTGGATGAAGGACATTCAGTGAGCTGGAAGGTGGAGTAGGCACAGTCAGTGGGCTGGAGGTTGGTGTGGGGAAAGTCAGAGAGTTGTAGGGTGGAGCGGGGACAATCAGTGAGCTGGAGTGTGTTGTGGGGTTAGTCAGTGGGCTGGAGGGTTGACTAGGGACAGGTGGTGAGCTGGAGGGTGGAGTGGGGACAGTAAGTGGGCTGGAGGGTGGAGTTGGGACAGTCAGTGGGCTGGAGGGTGGCGTGGGGAAAGTCAGTGAGTTGGAGGGTGGCGTGGGGAAAGTCAGTGAGTTGGAGGGTGGCGTAGTGACAGTCAGTGAGTTGGAGGGTGGAGCGGGGACAGTTAGTGAGCTGGAGTGTGTTGTGGGGATAGTCAGTGAGCTGGAGGGTGGAAGAGGGACAGTCAGTGGGCTTGAGGGTGGAGTAGGGACAGTCAGTGGGCTAGAGGGTGGAGTAGGGACAGTTAGTGAGCTGGAGGATGACGTTGGTACAGTCAGTGAGCTGGAGTGTGTTGTGGGGATAGTCAGTGAGGTGGAGGGTGGATTGGGGACAGTCAGTGAGCTGGAGGGTGGAATGGGGACAGTCAGTGGGCTGGAGGGTGGAGTAGGGACAGTCAGTGGGCTGGAGGGTGGAGTAGGGACAGTCAGTGAGCTGGAGTGTGTTGTGGGGATAGTCAGTGAGGTGGAGGGTGGATTGGGGACAGTCAGTGAGCTGGAGGGTGGAGTGGGGACAGTCAGTGGGCTGGAGGGTGGAGTGGGGACAGTCAGTGAGCTGGAGGGTGGAGTGGGGACAGTCAGTGAGCTGGAGGGAGTATTAGGGACAGTCAGTGAGCTGGAGGGTGCAGTGGGGACAGTAAGTGGGCTGGAGGGTGGAGTTGGGACAGTCAGTGGGCTAGAGGTTGGAATAGGAACAGTCAGTGAGCTGGAGGGTGGAGCGGGGACAGTCAGTGAGTTGGAGGGTGGCGTAGTGACAGTCAGTGAGTTGGAGGGTGGAGCGGGTACAGTTAGTGAGCTGGAGTGTGTTGTGGGGATAGTCAGTGAGCTGGAGGGTGGAAGAGGGACAGTTAGTGAACTGGAGGGTGGAGTGGGGACAGTCAGTGGGCTAGAGGGTGGAGTAGGGACAGTTAGTGAGCTGGAGGATGACGTTGGGACAGTCAGTGAGCTGGAGTGTGTTGTGGGGATAGTCCGTGAGGTGGAGGGTGGATTGGGGACAGTCAGTGAGCTGGAGGGTGGAATGGGGACAGTCAGTGGGCTGGAGGGTGGAGTAGGGACAGTCAGTGAGCTGGAGGGTGGAGTGGGGACAGGCAGTGAGCTGGAGGGAGTATTAGGGACAGTCAGTGAGCTGGAGGGTGGAGGAGGGACAGTCAGTGAGCTGGAGGGAGTATTAGGGACAGTCAGTGAGCTGGAGGGTGGAGTGGGGACAGTCAGTGAGCTGGAGGGAGTATTAGGGACAGTCAGTGAGTTGGAGGGTGGAGTGGGGACAGTCAGTGAGCTGGAGTGTGTTGTGGTGATAGTCAGTGGGCTGGAGGACAGAGGAGGGACTGTCAGTGAGCTGGAGGGTGGAGTGGAGACAGTTTGTGGGCTGGAGGGTGGAGTAGGGACAGTTAGTGAACTGGAGGGTGGAGTCGGGACAGTCAGTGAGCTGGAGGGTGGAATGGGGACAGTCAGTGGGCTGGAGGGTGAAGTGGGGACAGTCAGTTAGCTGGAGGGTGGAGTAGGGACAGTCAGTGGGCTGGAGGGTGGAGTAGGGACAGTCGGTGAGCTGGAGGGTGGCGTTGGGACAGTCAGTGAGATGGAGGGTGGCGTGGGGAAAGTCAGAGAGTTGTAGGGTTGGAGCAGGGACAGTCAGTGAGCTGGAGGGTGGAGTTGGGACAGTCAGTGGGCTGGAAGGTGGAGTGGGGACAGTCAGTGAGCTGGAGGGTGGCGTAGTGACAGTCAGTGAGTTGGAGGGTGGATCAGGGAGAGTCAGTGAGCTGGAGTGTGTTGTGGGGATAGTCAGTGGGCTGGAAGGTGACGTGGGGAAAGTCAGAGAGTTGGAGGGTGGAGTAGGGACAGTCAGTGGCCTGGAGGGTGAAGTGGAGACAGTCAGTGGGCTGGAAGGTAGAGTCGGGACAGTCAGTGAGCTGGAGGGAGTATTAGGGACAGTCAGTGGGCTGGAGGGTGGAGTGGGGACAGTCAGTGGGCTGGAGGGTGGAGTGGGGACAGTCAGTGAGCTGGAGGGTGGAGGGGGGACAGTCAGTGGGCTGGAGGGCAGAGGAGGGACAGTCAGTGAGCTGGAGGGTAGAGTAGGGACAGTTATTGATCTGGAGGGTGGAGTTGGGACAGTCAGTGGGCTGGAGGGTAGAGTAGGGACAGTTATTGATCTGGAGGGTGGCGTGGGGAAAGTCAGAGAGTTGGGGGGTGGAGCGGGGACAGTTAGTGAGCTGGAGTGTGTTGTTGGGACAGTCAGTGAGCTGGAGGGTGGCGTGGGGAAAGTCAGCGAGTTGGAGGGTGGAGTAGGGACAGTCAGTGAGCTGGAGGGAGGAGTGGGGACAGAGGTGTGCCGGAGGGTGGAGTAGAGAGAGTCAGTGCATTGGAGGGTGGAGTGTGGACTGTCAGTGGGCTGGAGGGTGGCGTGGGGACAGTCAGAGGACTGGAGTGTGGTGTAGGAAGAGTCAGTAAGTGGGTGGGTGGAGTGGGGACAGTTTGTGGGCTGGACGGTGGCGTGGGGTACGTCAGAGAGTTGGAGGGTGGAGGGGGGATAGTCAGTGAGCTGGAGTGTGTTGTGGGGATAGTCAGTGAGCTGGAGGGTGGAGTAGGGACAGTCAGTGAGCTGGAGGGGGGAGCTGGGACAGTCAGTGAGCTGGAGGGTGGAATACGGACAGTCAGTGAGCTGGAAGGTGGAGTTGGGACAGTCAGTGAGCTGGGGGGTGGCGTGGGTACAGTCAGTGAGCTGGAGGGTGGAGTAGGGACAGTCAGTGAGCTGGCGGGTGGAGTGGGGACAGTCAGTGAGCTGGAGGGTGGCGTGGGATCAGTCAGTGAGCTGGAGGGTGGGGGGACAGTCAGTGAGCTGGAGGGTGTAGTAGGGACAGTCAGTGAGCTGGAGGGTGGAATGGGGACAGTCAGTGAGCTGGAGGGTGAAGTGGGGACAGTCAGTGAGCTGGAGGGTGGAATGGGGACGGTCAGTGGGCTGGAGGGTGTAGTAGGGACAGTTAGTGAGCTGGACGGTGGAATGGGGACAGCCAGTGGGCTGGAGGGTGAAGTGGGGACAGTCAGTGAGCTGGAGGGTGGAGTAGGGACAGTCAGTGAGCTGGAGGGTGGCGTTGGGACAGTCAGTGAGATGGAGGGTGGCATGGGGAAAGTCAGAGAGTTGTAGGGTGGAGTGGGGACAGTCAGTGAGCTGGAGGGTGGAGTTGGGACAGTCAGTGGGCTAGAGGGTGGAGTAGGGACAGTTAGTGAGCTGGAGGGTGGAGTGGGGATAGTAAGTGAGCTGGAGGGTGGCGTTGTGACAGTCAGTGAGTTGGAGGGTGGAGCGGGGACAGTCAGTGAGCTGGAGTGTGTTGTGGGGATAGTCAGTGGGCTGAAGGGTGGAATAGGGACAGTCAGTGAGCTGGAGGGTGGAGTGGGGACAGTCAGTGAGCAGGAGGGTGGAGTAGGGACAGTCAGTGGGCTGAAGGTTGGAGTAGGGACAGTCGGTGAGCTGGAGGGTGGCGTTGGGACAGTCAGTGGGCTGGAAGGTGGAGTGGGGACAGTCAGTGAGCTGGAGGGTGGCGTAGTGACAGTCAGTGAGTTGGAGGGTGGAGCAGGGAGAGTCAGTGAGCTGGAGTGTGTTGTGGGGATAGTCAGTGGGCTGAAGGGTGGAATAGGGACAGTCAGTGAGCTGGAGGGTGGCGTAGTGACAGTCAGTGAGTTGGAGGGTGGAGCAGGGAGAGTCAGTGAGCTGGAGTGTGTTGTGGGGATAGTCAGTGGGCTGAAGGGTGGAATAGGGACAGTCAGTGGGCTGGAGGGTGGAGTTGGGACAGTGAGTGAGCTGGAGGGTGGAGCGGGGATAGTCAGTGAGCTGGAGGGTGGAGTGTGGATAGTCAGTGAGCTGGAGGGTGGAGTAGGGACAGTCAGTAAGCTGGAGGGTGGAGTAGGGACAGTCAGTGGGCTGGAGGGTGGAGTGTGGATAGTCAGTGAGCTGGAGGGTGGAGTAGGGACAGTCAGTGGGCTGGAAGGTGGAGTACGGACAGTCAGTGGGCTGGAGGGTGAAGTGGAGACAGTCAGTGGGCTGGAGGGTGGAGTAGGGACAGTCAGTGAGTTGGAGGGTGGAGCGGGACAGTCAGTGGGCTGGAGGGTGGAGTGGGGAAAGTCAGTGAGCTGGAGGGTGGAGTTGGGACAGTCAGTGGGCTGGAGGGTGGAGTGGGGACAGTCGGGTGCAGGAGGGTGGAGTAGGGACAATCATGGAGCTGGAGGGTGGGGTAGGGACAGACAGTGAGCTGGAGGGTGGCGTGGGGAAAGTCAGAGTTGGAGGGTGGAGTAGGGACAGTCAGTGGGCTGGAGGGTAGAGTAGGGACAGTCAGTGAGCGGGTGGGTGGAGTGGGGACAGTCAGTGGGCTGGAGGGCAGAGGAGGGAATGTCAGTGAGCTGGAGGGTGGAGTGTGGACAGTCAGTGGGCTGAAGGGTGGAGTGGGGACACTCAGTGGGCTGGAGGGTGGAGTAGGGGCAGTCAGTGATTTGGAGGGTGGATCAGGGACAGTCAGTGGGCTGGAGGGTAGAGTAGGGACAGTTATTGATCTGGAGGGTGGAGTTGGGACAGTCAGTGGGCTGGAGGGAGGAGTGGGGACAGAGGTGTGCCGGAGGGTGGAGTAGAGAGAGTCAGTGCATTGGAGGGTGGAGTGTGGACTGTCAGTGGGCTGGAGGGTGGCGTGGGGACAGTCAGTAGACTGGAGGGTGGCGTAGGGACAGTCAATGAGCTGGAGGGTGGAGTTGGGTCAGTCAGTGGGCTGGAGGGTAGAGTAGGGACAGTCAGTGGACTGGAGGGTGGAGTAGGGACAGTCAGTGGACTGGAGGGTGGAGTAGGGACAGTCCGTGAGCTGGAGGGTGCAGTGGGGACAGTCAGTGGGCTAGACAGTGCAGTGGGGACAGTCAGTGGGCTGGAGGGTGGAGTGGGGACAGTCAGTGGGCTAGAGGGTGGAATAGGAACAGTCAGTGAGCTGGAGGGTGGCGTGGGGACAGTCAGTGAGCTGGAGGGTGGGGTTGGGACAGTCAGTGGGCTAGAGGGTGGCGTAGGGACAGTCAGTAAGCTGGAGGGTGGAGTAGGGACAGTCAGTGGGCTGGAGGGTGGAGTGGGGACAGTTAGTGAGCTGGAGGGTGGAGTAGGGACAGTCAGTGGGCTAGACAGTGCAGTGGGGACAGTCAGTGAGCTGGAGGGTGGAGTAGGGACAGTCAGTGAGCTGGAGGGTGGCGTGGGGAAAGTCAGAGAGTTGGAGGGTGGAGCGGGGACAGTCAGTGAGCTGGAGGGTGGGGTTGGGACAGTCAGTGGGCTAGAGGGTGGAGTAGGGACAGTCAGTGAGCTGGAGGGTGGAGCGGGGACAGTCAGTGAGCTGAAGTGTGTTGTGGGGATAGTCAGTGAGCTGGAGGGTGGATTAGGGACAGTCAGTGAGCTGGAGGGTGGATTAGGGACAGTCAGTGAGCTGGAGGGTGGAGTAGGGACAGTCAGTGGGCTGGAGGATGAAGTGGGGACAGTCAGTGAGCTGGAGGTTGGATTGGGGACAGTCAGTGAGCTGGAGGGTGGAGTAGGGATGGTCAGTGAGCTGGAGGGTGGAGTGGGGACAGTCAGTGGGCTGGAGGGTGGAGTGGGGACAGTCAGTGGGCTGGAGGGTGGAGTGGGGACAGTCAGTGGGCTCGAGGATGAAGTGGGGACAGTCAGTGGGCTGGAGGGTGAAGTAGGGATGGTCAGTGAGCTGGAGGGTGGAGTGGGTACAGTCGGTGGGCTGGAGGGTGGGGTGGGGACAATCAGTGGGCTGGAGGGTGAAGTAGGGATGGTCAGTGAGCTGGAGGGTGGAGTGGGGACAGTCAGTGAGCTGGAGGGTGGATTAGGGACAGTCAGTGAGCTGGAGGGTAGAGTAGGGACAGTCAATGAGCTGGAGGGTGGAGTGGGGTCAGTCAGTGAGTTGGAGTGTGCAGTGGGGACAGTCAGTGAGTTGGAGGGTGGAGCGGGGACAGTCAGTGAGTTGGAGTGTGTTGTGGTGATAGTCAGTGGGCTGGAGGACAGAGGAGGGACTGGACTGTCAGTGAGCTGGAGGGTGGAGTGGAGACAGTTTGTGGACTGGAGGGTGGAGTCGGGACAGTTAGTGACCTGGAGGGTGGAGTCGGGACAGTCAGTGAGCTGGAGGGTGGAATGGGGACAGTCAGTGGGCTGGAGGGTGAAGTGGGGACAGTCAGTTAGCTGGAGGGTGGAGTAGGGACAGTCAGTGGGCTGGAGGGTGGAGTAGGGACAGTCGGTGAGCTGGAGGGTGGCGTTGGGACAGTCAGTGAGTTGGAGGGTGGCGTGGGGAAAGTCAGAGAGTTGTAGGGTTGGAGCAGGGACAGTCAGTGAGCTGGAGGGTTGAGTTGGGACAGTCAGTGGGCTGGAAGGTGGAGTGGGGACAGTCAGTGAGCTGGAGGGTGGCGTAGTGACAGTCAGTGAGTTGGAGTGTGGATCAGGGAGAGTCAGTGAGCTGGAGTGTGTTGTGGGGATAGTCAGTGGGCTGGAAGGTGACGTGGGGAAAGTCAGAGAGTTGGAGGGTGGAGTAGGGACAGTCAGTGGGCTGGAGGGTGAAGTGGAGACAGTCAGTGAGCTGGAGGGAGGAGTGGGGACAGAGGTGTGCCGGAGGGTAGAGTAGAGAGAGTCAGTGCATTGGAGGGTGGAGTGTGGACTGTCAGTGGGCTGGAGGGTGGTGTGGGGACAGTCAGTGGACCGGAGTATGGTGTAGGAAGAGTCAGTAAGTGGGTGGGTGGAGTGGGGACAGTTTGTGGGCTGGACGGTGGCATGGGGTACGTCAGAGAGTTGGAGGGGGGAGGGGGGACAGTCAGTGAGCTGGAGTGTGTTGTGTGGACAGTCAGTGAGCTGGAGGGTGGAGTAGGGACAGTCAGTGAGATGGAGGGGGGAGCTGGGACAGTCAGTGGGCTGGAGGGTGGAATACGGACAGTCAGTGAGCTGGAAGGTGGAGTTGGGACAGTCAGTGAGCTGGGGGGTGGCGTGGGTACAGTCAGTGAGCTGGAGGGTGGAGTAGGGACAGTCAGTGAGCTGGCGGGTGGAGTGGGGACAGTCAGTGAGCTGGAGGGTGCTGTGAGGACAGTCAGTGAGCTGGCGGGTGACGTGGGATCAGTCAGTGAGCTGGAGGGTGGCGTAGGGACAGTCAGTGAGCTGGAGGGTGGAATGGGGACAGCCAGTGGGCTGGAGGGTGTAGTAGGGACAGTCAGTGAGCTGGAGGGTGGAATGGGGACAGTCAGTGGGCTGGAGGGTGGAGTAGGGACAGTCAGTGAGCTGGAGGGTGGCGTTGGGACAGTCAGTAAGATGGAGGGTGGCGTGGGGAAAGTCAGAGAGTTGGAGGGTGGAGCGGGGACAGTCAGTGAGCTGAAGTGTGTTGTGGGGATAGTCAGTGAGCTGGAGGGTGGATTAGGGACAGTCAGTGAGCTGGAGGGTGGATTAGGGACAGTCAGTGAGCTGGAGGGTGGAGTAGGGACAGTCAGTGGGCTGGAGGATGAAGTGGGGACAGTCAGTGAGCTGGAGGTTGGATTGGGGACAGTCAGTGAGCTGGAGGGTGGAGTAGGGATGGTCAGTGAGCTGGAGGGTGGAGTGGGGACAGTCAGTGGGCTGGAGGGTGGAGTGGGGACAGTCAGTGGGCTGGAGGGTGGAGTGGGGACAGTCAGTGGGCTCGAGGATGAAGTGGGGACAGTCAGTGGGCTAGAGTGTGGAGTGGGGACAGTCACTGAGCTGGAGGGTGAAGTAGGGATGGTCAGTGAGCTGGAGGGTGGAGTGGGGACAGTCGGTGGGCTGGAGGGTGGGGTGGGGACAATCAGTGGGCTGGAGGGTGAAGTAGGGATGGTCAGTGAGCTGGAGGGTGGAGTGGGGACAGTCAGTGAGCTGGAGGGTGGATTAGGGACAGTCAGTGAGCTGGAGGGTGGAGTGGGGTCAGTCAGTGAGTTGGAGTGTGCAGTGGGGACAGTCAGTGAGTTGGAGGGTGGAGCGGGGACAGTCAGTGAGCTGGAGTGTGTTGTGGTGATAGTCAGTGGGCTGGAGGACAGAGGAGGGACTGGACTGTCAGTGAGCTGGAGGGTGGAGTGGAGACAGTTTGTGGACTGGAGGGTGGAGTCGGGACAGTTAGTGACCTGGAGGGTGGAGTCGGGACAGTCAGTGAGCTGGAGGGTGGAATGGGGACAGTCAGTGGGCTGGAGGGTGAAGTGGGGACAGTCAGTTAGCTGGAGGGTGGAGTAGGGACAGTCAGTGGGCTGGAGGGTGGAGTAGGGACAGTCGGTGAGCTGGAGGGTGGCGTTGGGACAGTCAGTGAGATGGAGGGTGGCGTGGGGAAAGTCAGAGAGTTGTAGGGTTGGAGCAGGGACAGTCAGTGAGCTGGAGGGTTGAGTTGGGACAGTCAGTGGGCTGGAAGGTGGAGTGGGGACAGTCAGTGAGCTGGAGGGTGGCGTAGTGACAGTCAGTGAGTTGGAGTGTGGATCAGGGAGAGTCAGTGAGCTGGAGTGTGTTGTGGGGATAGTCAGTGGGCTGGGAGGTGACGTGGGGAAAGTCAGAGAGTTGGAGGGTGGAGTAGGGACAGTCAGTGGGCTGGAGGGTGAAGTGGAGACAGTCAGTGAGCTGGAGGGAGGAGTGGGGACAGAGGTGTGCCGGAGGGTAGAGTAGAGAGAGTCAGTGCATTGGAGGGTGGAGTGTGGACTGTCAGTGGGCTGGAGGGTGGTGTGGGGACAGTCAGTGGACCGGAGTATGGTGTAGGAAGAGTCAGTAAGTGGGTGGGTGGAGTGGGGACAGTTTGTGGGCTGGACGGTGGCATGGGGTACGTCAGAGAGTTGGAGGGGGGAGGGGGGACAGTCAGTGAGCTGGAGTGTGTTGTGTGGACAGTCAGTGAGCTGGAGGGTGGAGTAGGGACAGTCAGTGAGATGGAGGGGGGAGCTGGGACAGTCAGTGGGCTGGAGGGTGGAATACGGACAGTCAGTGAGCTGGAAGGTGGAGTTGGGACAGTCAGTGAGCTGGGGGGTGGCGTGGGTACAGTCAGTGAGCTGGAGGGTGGAGTAGGGACAGTCAGTGAGCTGGCGGGTGGAGTGGGGACAGTCAGTGAGCTGGAGGGTGCTGTGAGGACAGTCAGTGAGCTGGCGGGTGACGTGGGATCAGTCAGTGAGCTGGAGGGTGGCGTAGGGACAGTCAGTGAGCTGGAGGGTGGAATGGGGACAGCCAGTGGGCTGGAGGGTGTAGTAGGGACAGTCAGTGAGCTGGAGGGTGGAATGGGGACAGTCAGTGGGCTGGAGGGTGGAGTAGGGACAGTCAGTGGGCTGGAGGGTGGAGTAGGGACAGTCAGTGAGCTGGAGGGTGGCGTTGGGACAGTCAGTAAGATGGAGGGTGGCGTGGGGAAAGTCAGAGAGTTGTAGGGTGGAGCAGGGACAGTCAGTGAGCTGGAGGGTGGAGTGGGGATAGTAAGTGAGCTGGAGGGTGGCGTTGTGACAGTCAGTGAGTTGGAGGGTGGAGCGGGGACAGTCAGTGAGCTGGAGTGTGTTGTGGGGATAGTCAGTGGGCTGAAGGGTGGAATAGGGACAGTCAGTGAGCTGGAGGGTGGAGTGGGGACAGTCAGTGAGCTGGAGGGTGCTGTGAGGACAGTCAGTGAGCTGGCGGGTGACGTGGGATCAGTCAGTGAGCTGGAGGGTGGCGTAGGGACAGTCAGTGAGCTGGAGGGTGGAATGGGGACAGCCAGTGGGCTGGAGGGTGTAGTAGGGACAGTCAGTGAGCTGGAGGGTGGAATGGGGACAGTCAGTGGGCTGGAGGGTGGAGTAGGGACAGTCAGTGGGCTGGAGGGTGGAGTAGGGACAGTCAGTGAGCTGGAGGGTGGCGTTGGGACAGTCAGTAAGATGGAGGGTGGCGTGGGGAAAGTCAGAGAGTTGTAGGGTGGAGCAGGGACAGTCAGTGAGCTGGAGGGTGGAGTGGGGATAGTAAGTGAGCTGGAGGGTGGCGTTGTGACAGTCAGTGAGTTGGAGGGTGGAGCGGGGACAGTCAGTGAGCTGGAGTGTGTTGTGGGGATAGTCAGTGGGCTGAAGGGTGGAATAGGGACAGTCAGTGAGCTGGAGGGTGGAGTGGGGACAGTCAGTGAGCTGGAGGGTTGAGTAGGGACAGTCAGTGGGCTGAAGGTTGGAGTAGGGACAGTCGGTGAGCTGGAGGGTGGCGTTGGGACAGTCAGTGAGATGGAGGGTGGCGTGGGGAAAGTCAGAGAGTTGTAGGGTGGAGCAGGGACAGTCAGTGAGCTGGAGGGTGGAGTTGGGACAGTCAGTGAGTTGGAGGGTGGATCAGGGACAGTCAGTGAGCTGGAGTGTGTTGTGGGGATAGTCAGTGGGCTGAAGGGTGGAATAGGGACAGTCAGTGAGCTGGAGGGTGGAGTAGGGACAGTCAGTGGGCTGGAGGGTGCAGTTGGGACAGTGAGTGAGCTGGAGGGTGGAGCGGGGATAGTCAGTGGGCTGGAGGATGGAGTAGGGACAGTCAGTGGGCTGGAAGGTGACGTGAGGAAAGTCAGAGAGTTGGAGGGTGGAGTAGGGACAGTCAGTGGCCTGGAGGGTAGAGTAGGGACAGTCAGTGGGCTGGAGGGTGGAGTGTGGATAGTCAGTGGGCTGGAGGGTGGAGTGTGGATAGTCAGTGAGCTGGAGGGTGGAGTAGGGACAGTCAGTGAGCTGAAAGGTGGAGTACGGACAGTCAGTGGGCTGGAGGGTGAAGTGGAGACAGTCAGTGAGTTGGAGGGTGGAGCGGGACAGTCAGTGGGCTGGAGGGTGGAGTGGGGACAGACAGTGAGCTGGAGGGTGGCGTGGGGAAAGTCAGAGTTGGAGCGTGGAGTAGGGACAGTCAGTGGGCTGGAGGGTAGAGTAGGGACAGTCAGTGAGCGGGTGGGTGGAGTGGGGACAGTCAGTGGGCTGGAGGGCAGAGGAGGGAATGTCAGTGAGCTGAAGGGTGGAGTGGGGACACTCAGTGAGCTGGAAGGTGGAGTGGGGACAGTCAGTGGGCTGGAGGGTGGAGTGGGGACACTCAGTGAGCTGGAAGGTGGAGTGGGGACAGTCAGTGGGCTGAAGGGTGGAGTGGGGACACTCAGTGAGCTGGAAGGTGGAGTGGGGACAGTCAGTGGGCTGGAGGGTGGAGTGGGGACACTCAGTGAGCTGGAAGGTGGAGTGGGGACAGTCAGTGGGCTGGAGGGTGGTGTGGGGACAATCAGTGGGCTGGAGGGTGGAGTAGGGGCAGTCAGTGATTTGGAGGGTGGATCAGGGACAGTCAGTGAGCTGGAGTGTGGACGAGGGACAGTCAGTGGGCTGGAGGGTAGAGTAGGGACAGTTATTGATCTGGAGGGTGGAGTTGGGACAGTCAGTGAGCTGGAGGGTTGAGTAGGGACAGTCAGTGAGCTGGAGGGAGGAGTGGGGACAGAGGTGTGCCGGAGGGTGGAGTAGAGAGAGTCAGTGCATTGGAGGGTGGAGTGTGGACTGTCAGTGGGCTGGAGGGTGGAGTAGGGGCAGTCAGTGATTTGGAGGGTGGATCAGGGACAGTCAGTGAGCTGGAGTGTGGACGAGGGACAGTCAGTGGGCTGGAGGGTAGAGTAGGGACAGTTATTGATCTGGAGGGTGGAGTTGGGACAGTCAGTGAGCTGGAGGGTTGAGTAGGGACAGTCAGTGAGCTGGAGGGAGGAGTGGGGACAGAGGTGTGCCGGAGGGTGGAGTAGAGAGAGTCAGTGCATTGGAGGGTGGAGTGTGGACTGTCAGTGGGCTGGAGGGTGGCGTGGGGACAGTCAGAGGACTGGAGTGTGGTGTAGGAAGAGTCAGTAAGTGGGTGGGTGGAGTGGGGACAGTTTGTGGGCTGGACGGTGGCGTGGGGTACGTCAGAGAGTTGGAGGGTGGAGTAGGGACAGTCAGTGAGCTGGAGGGGGGAGCTGGGACAGTCAGTGGGCTGGAGGGTGGAATACGGACAGTCAGTGAGCTGGAAGGTGGAGTTGGGACAGTCAGTGAGCTGGGGGGTGGCGTGGGTACAGTCAGTGAGCTGGAGGGTGGAGTGGGGACAGTCAGTGAGCTGGAGGGTGGAGTAGGGACAGTCAGTGAGCTGGCGGGTGGTGTGAGGACAGTCAGTGAGCTGGAGGGTGGGGGGACAGTCAGTGAGCTGGAGGGTGTAGTAGGGACAGTCAGTGAGCTGGAGGGTGGAATGGGGACAGTCAGTGGGCTGGAGGGCAGCGGAGGGACAGTCAGTGAGCTGGAAGGTGGAGTTGGGACAGTCAGTGAGCTGGAGGGCGGCGTGGGGACAGTCAGTGAGCTGGAGGGTGGAGTAGGGACAGTCAGTGAGCTGGAAGGTGGCGTGGGGACAGTCAGTGGGCTGGAGGGTGGAGTAGGGACAGTCAGTGAGTGGGTGGGTGGTGTGGTGACAGTCAGTGAGTTGGAGGGTGGCGTTGGGACAGTCAGTGAGCTGGAGGGTGGTGTGGTGACAGTCAGTGAGTTGGAGGGTGGAGTTGGGACAGTCAGTGAGCTGGAGGGTGGCGTGGTGAAAGTCAGTGGGCTGGAGGACAGAGTAGGGACTGTCAGTGAGCTGGAGGGTGGAGTGGGGACAGTCAGTGGGCTGGACGGTGGAGTAGGGACAGTCAGTGAGTGAGTGGGTGGAGTGGGGACAGTTTGTGGGCTGGAGGGAGGAGTTGGAACAGTCAGTGAGCTAGAGGGTGGAGTGGCGACAGTCAGTGGGCTGGAGGGTGGCGTGGGGACAGTCAGTGATTTGGAGGGTGGAGCAGAGTCAGTCAATAAGCTGGAGGGTGAAGTGGGGACAGTCAGTGGGCTGAAGGGGGTAGTAGGGACAGTCAGTGAGCCGGTGGGTGGACGAGGGACAGTCAGTGATTTGGAGGGTGGAGCAGAGTCAGTCATTAAGCTGGAGGGTGAAGTGGAGACAGTCAGTGGGCTGGAGGGTGGAATGGGGACGGTCAGTGAGTTGGAGGGTGGAGGGGAGACAGTCAGTGGGCTGGAGGGTGGAGTGGGGACAGTCCGTGGGCTGGAGGGTGGAGGGGGGACAGTCATTGGGCTGGAGGATGGAGTGGGGACAATCATTGGGCTGGAGGGTGGAGGGGGGACAGTCAGTGGGCTGGAGGGTGGAGTGGGGACAGTCAGTGGGCTGGAGGGTGGAGTGGGGACAGTCAGTGGGCTGGAGGGTGGAGTAGGGACAGTCAGTGAGCTGGAGGGTGGCGTGGGGAAATTCAGCGAGTTGGAGGGCAGAGTAGGGACAGTGAGTGAGCTGGAGGGTGGAGTGGGGACAGTCGGGGGCTGGAGGGTGGAGTAGGGACAGTGAGTGAGCTGGAGTGTGTTGTGGGGATAGTTAGTGAGCTGGAGGGTGGAGTAGGGGCAGTCAGTGAGCCGGAGGGTGGAGTGGGGACAGTCGGGGGCTGGAGGGTGGAGTAGGGACAGTCAGTGGGATGGAGGGTGGAGTAGGGACAGTCAGTGAGCTGGAGGGTGGAGTGGGGACAGTCAGTGGGCTGGAGGGTGGAGTGGGGACAGTCAGTGGGATGGAGGGTGGAGTAGGGACAGTCAGTGGGCTGGAGTGTGGAGTAGGGGCAGTCAGTGGGTTGGAGGGTGGAGTAGGGACAGTCAGTGGACTGGAGGGCAGAGTAGGGACAGTCAGTGAGCTGGAGGGTGGAGTGGGGACAGTCGGGGGCTGGAGGGTGGAGTGTGGACAGTCAGTGGACTGGAGGGTGGAGTAGGAAGAGTCAGTGAGTGGGTGGGTGGAGTAGGGACAGTCAGTGATTTGGAGGGTGGAGCAGAGACAGTCAGTGAGCTGGAGGGCAGAGGAGGAACTGTCAGTGAGCTGGAGGGTGGAGCGGGGACAGTCAGTGAGCTGGAGGGTGGAGAAGGGACAGTCAGTGAGCTGGAGGGTGGGGTTGGGACAGTCAGTGAGCTGGAGGGTGGGGTTGGGACTGTCAGTGGGCTGGAGGGTGAAGTGGGGACAGTCAGTGTGTTGGAGGGTGGAGTAGGGACAGTCAGTGAGCTGGAGGGTGGAGTAGGGACAGTCAGTGAGCTGGAGAGTGGAGGGCGGGCCAGTCAGTGAGCCAGAGGGTGGAGTAGGGACAGTCAGTGGGCTGGAGGGTGGAGTAGGGACAGTCAGTGAGCTGGAGGGTGGAGTAGGGACAGTCAGTGGGCTGGAGTGTGGAGTGTGGACAGTCAGTGAGCTGGAGGGTGGAGTAGGGACAGTCGGTGAGTTGAAGGGTGGAGCGGGGACAGTCAGTGAGCTGGAGTGTGTTGTGGGGATAGTCAGTGGGCTGAAGGGTGGAATAGGGACAGTCAGTGAGCTGGAGGGTGGAGTGGGGACAGTCAGTGAGCTGGAGGGAGTATTAGGGACAGTCAGTGAGCTGGAGGGTTGAGTAGGGACAGTCAGTGGGCTGAAGGTTGGAGTAGGGTCAGTCGGTGAGCTGGAGGGTGGCGTTGGGACTGTCAGTGAGATGGAGCGTGGCGTGGGGAAAGTCAGAGAGTTGTAGGGTGGAGCAGGGACAGTCAGTGAGCTGGAGGGTGGAGTTGGGACAGTCAGTGGGCTGGAAGGTGGAGTGGGGACAGTCAGTGAGCTGGAGGATGGCGTAGTGACAGTCAGTGAGTTGGAGGGTGGATCAGGGACAGTCAGTGAGCTGGAGTGTGTTGTGGGGATAGTCAGTGGGCTGAAGGGTGGAATAGGGACAGTCAGTGAGCTGGAGTGTGTTGTGGGGATAGTCAGTGAGCTGGAGGGTGGAATAGGGACAGTCAGTGAGCTGGAGGGTGGAATGGGGACAGTCAGTGAGCTGGAGGGTGGAGTAGAGACAGTCAGTGGGCTGGAGGGTGGAGTAGGGACAGTCAGTGGGCTGGAGGGTGGAGTAGGGACAGTCAGTGGGCTGGAGGGTGGAGTAGGGATAGTCAGTGGGCTGGAGGGTGAAGTAGGGACAGTCAGTGGGCTGGAGGGTGGAGTAGGGACAGTCATTGAGCTGGAGTGTGTTGTGGGGATAGTTAGTGAGCTGGAGGGTGGAGTAGGGACAGTCAGTGAGCTGAAGGGTGGAGTAGGGACAGTCAGTGGGCTGGAGGGTGGCGTGGGGAAATTCAGCGAGTTGGAGGGTGGAGTAGGGACAGTCAGTGAGCTGGAGGGTGGAGTGGGGACAGTTGGGGGCTGGAGGGTGGAGTAGGGACAGTGAGTGAGCTGGAGGGTAGAGTAGGGACAGTCATTGAGCTGGAGTGTGTTGTGGGGATAGTTAGTGAGCTGGAGGGTGGAGTAGGGACAGTCAGTGAGCTGGAGGGTGGAGTGGGGACAGTCGGGGGCTGGAGGGTGGAGTGGGGACAGTCAGTGGGATGGAGGGTGGAGTAGGGACAGTCAGTGGGCTGGAGGGTGGAGTGTGGACAGTAAGTGGACTGGCGGGTGGAGTGGGGACAGTCAGTGAGCTGGAGGGTGGCGTGAGGAAATTCAGCGAGTTGGAGGGTGGAGTAGGGACAGTCAGTTAGCTGGAGGGTGGAGTGGGGACAGTCAGTGGGCTGGAGGGTGGAGTGGGGACAGTCAGTGGGATGGAGGGTGGAGTAGGGACAGTCAGTGGGCTGGAGGGTGGAGTGGGGACAGTCAGTGGGCTGGAGGGTGGAGTAGGGACAGTCAGTGGGCTGGAGGGTGGAGTAGGGACAGTCAGTGGACTGGGGGTGGAGTAGGGACAGTCAGTGGACTGGGGGTGGAGTAGGGACAGTCAGTTAGCTGGAGGGTGGAGTGGGGACTGTCAGTGGGCTGGAGGGTGGAGTAGGGACAGTCAGTGGACTGGGGGTGGAGTAGGGACAGTCAGTTAGCTGGAGGGTGGAGTGGGGACAGTCGGGCGCTGGAGGGTGGAGTAGGGACAGTCAGTGAGCTGGAGGGTGGGGTTGGGACTGTCAGTGGGCTGGAGGGTGAAGTGGGGACAGTCAGTGTGTTGGAGGGTGGAGTAGGGACAGTCAGTGAGCTGGAGGGTGGAGTAGGGACAGTCAGTGAGCTGGAGGGTGAAGTGGAGACAGTCAGTGGGCTGGAGGGTGGACTGGGGACAGAGGTGAGCCGGAGGGTGCAGTAGAGAGAGTCAGTGCGTTGGAGGGTGGAGTGGGGACAGTCAGTGAGCTGGAGGGTGGAGGGCGGGCCAGTCAGTGAGCCAGAGGGTGGAGTGTGGACAGTCAGTGAGCTGGAGCGTGGAGTGGGGACAGTCAGTGAGCTGGATGGTGGCGTAGGGACAGTCAGTGATTTGGAGGGTGGAGTGGGGACAGTCAGTGAGCTGGAGTGTGTTGTGGGGATAGTCAGTGAGCTGGAGGGTGGAATAGGGACAGTCAGTGAGCTGAAGGGTGGAATAGGGACAGTCAGTGAGCTGGAGTGTGTTGTGGGGATAGTCAGTGAGCTGGAGGGTGGAATAGGGACAGTCAGTGAGCTGGAGGGTGGAATGGGGACAGTCAGTGAGCTGGAGGGTGGAGTAGAGACAGTCAGTGGGCTGGAGGGTGGAGTAGGGACAGTCAGTGGGCTGGAGGGTGGAGTAGGGACAGTCAGTGGGCTGGAGGGTGGAGTAGGGACAGTCATTGAGCTGGAGTGTGTTGTGGGGATATTTAGTGAGCTGGAGGGTGGAGTAGGGACAGTCAGTGAGCTGGAGGGTGGCGTGGGGAAATTCAGCGAGTTGGAGGGTGGAGTAGGGACAGTCAGTGGGCTGGAGGGTGGCGTGGGGAAATTCAGCGAGTTGGAGGGTGGAGTAGGGACAGTCAGTGAGCTGGAGGGTGGAGTGGGGACAGTTGGGGGCTGGAGGGTGGAGTAGGGACAGTGAGTGAGCTGGAGGGTAGAGTCGGGACAGTCATTGAGCTGGAGTGTGTTGTGGGGATAGTTAGTGAGCTGGAGGGTGGAGTAGGGACAGTCAGTGAGCTGGAGGGTGGAGTGGGGACAGTCAGTGGGCTGGAGGGTGGAGTGGGGACAGTCAGTGGGCTGGAGGGTGGAGTGGGGACAGTCAGTGGGCTGGAGGGTGGAGTGGGGACAGTCAGTGGGCTGGATGGTGGAGTAAGGAGAGTCAGTGAACTGATGGTGGAGTGGGGACTGTCAGTGGGCTAGGGGGTGGAGTAAGGACAGTCAGTGGGCTGGAGGGTGGAGTGGGGAGAGTCAGTGATTTGGAGGGTGGAGTAGGGACAGTCAGTGAGCTGGAGGGTGGAGTAGTGACAGTCAGTGAGTTGGAGGGTGGATCAGGGACAGTCAGTGAGCTGGAGTGTGTTGTGGGGATAGTCAGTGGGCTGAAGGGTGGAATAGGGACAGTCAGTGAGCTGGAGTGTGTTGTGGGGATAGTCAGTGAGCTGGAGGGTGGAATAGGGACAGTCAGTGAGCTGGAGGGTGGAATGGGGACAGTCAGTGAGCTGGAGGGTGGAGTAGAGACAGTCAGTGGGCTGGAGGGTGGAGTAGGGACAGTCAGTGGGCTGGAGGGTGGAGTAGGGACAGTCAGTGGGCTGGAGGGTGGCATAGGGACAGTCAGTGAGCTGAAGGGTGAAGCAGGGACAGTCAGTGAGCTGGAGGGTGGAGTTGGGACAGTCAGTGAGCTGGAGGGTGGCGTAGGGACGGTCAGTGAGCTGGAGGGTGGCGTAGGGACAGTCAGTGGGCTGGATGGTGGCGTAGGGACAGTCAGTGGGCTGGATGGTGGAGTAAGGAGAGTCAGTGAACTGATGGTGGAGTGGGGACTGTCAGTGGGCTAGGGGGTGGAGTAAGGACAGTCAGTAAGCTGGAGGGTGGAGTGGGGAGAGTCAGTGGGCTGGAGGGTGGCGTGTGGACAGTCAGTGATTTGGAGGGTGGAGTAGGGACAGTCAGTGAGCTGGAGGGTGGAGTTGGGACAGTCAGTGAGCTGGATGGTGGCATAGGGACAGTCAGTGAGCTGAAGGGTGAAGCAGGGACAGTCAGTGAGCTGGAGGGTGGAGTGGGGATAGTCAGTGGGTTGTAAGCCGGAGTGAGACGGTACCATTGTTGGACTGGGGACCATGAGGGTGGTCTGTGGTTTGCAAGCCCATTTCGACTATGTGGGAAAGCCCCCTGCGCTGATCTACTTGCAGGCCCTTTGTAGGAAGACTGTAGTGTTTACCTTTCTAACTTCATTTTAAATTTTTTCTAACATATATCATGAAACTGTAAATAATGTAACTTTTTTCCTTTAATTTTCCCTTTATTTTTCTACGTTATATCTAAGATCTGTACCTCGGTACTTTGTACCCAAGGTGGGCACCATATTGGGTGATATGGTAATAGTTCACTGTACTCCTATGTACATGTGACAATAAGGATATCCTGTCCTATTGTATGCAGCAGTCAGTTATTTGATTGTTTAACCTGGAAAGGAGCAAGCTTTAAGAAATCATTGTTATGAAAAAGGACTGTTAGAACTTTGATATGCAAGGGGAAAGAAGAATTCAATGTTTTGTTTTGATTGCTTATTATAACATATATTAGTTTATTTAAAAATATTCAAAGGGAATATGTGATCATCTAATATGGTCTGAAAGGATGCCTGAGAATGAGGGAACAGGTGATGGATATAGTTAAAGGTTAATGTGTGTGAATTGTTTGTATAAATATGAGGAGTTAGTTATCAGTTAAACAGTGTTTAAGTTTTATGAAGCATATTTAACTGAAATAACGGTTTCACTAAAAGTGTGGACTTGGACTCTGTTCAAAGACATCTATCATCTCATGTATAACATGTATCTGCTCTTCTTGTCCTTCTAGAATGTCGAAGTCATGGCTTTGGAATGTGCTGTAAGAGCAACCTTGATGAGTTGTTGCCGGGCATCTTGTAGTTGGCACACACTGCTGCCACTGAGTCAGTGCTTAAGGAACAGTTAAGGTTAGGCACGAGGTGCTGATCAAGAATTCTGCATTGTCCTAGGTGCTGTGAAGTGTTACCGGTAAAATGTAGAGCGTTACCAGTTCTGAATTCTACAGAACAGACATACAGGCTGAAGGTACAAAACAAGCGACCAACCCAAACCTGGCCCATTCCTGTGGATCACAAGTTAAAAGTCAGGTTGGTACGTTTCTATCCAGCACACTAGCTCAGTCTGTCTGCCTGGTCGTCTATTTTCTCAATGTATTTACTCTGTTACTCCTACACTCTTGGAACGAGATCAGTTGTGTGACAACTTTGGCTTGCTGTTGCTCAGCAGAGACTGGAAGCAAAACGCTTGTGGATTCTGGACAATGTTAAACGAGACAACAACCATTGCCAATATTATGGAGCAGCTGTTATTCTCTGAATAACAGTCACCACTACCCCACCATGGCTCCCCTCTAGGCTCAGAATTCCCTCCCATTCCACTCATATTTAATTATTAACTGAAACAAGTGCATTTCTAAGCTTACAATTAAAACAATATGCTCTTTCAGATAAATTGAGCTTGTGGTTTCAGTTAAGTGCATTGCAGGTCGGAATCATTCTTACCTTTACATTTTTATATCTCTATCTGGATTAATGGGGGGTGGGTATTATCACTAGACTATTACTGCAGAAACTCAGCTAGTTTCTGGGGAACCCAAGTTCAAATCCTGCCCCGAAATCATACCTTTGAGACAATGTCCCAGACACTACCATCACCTCCCTGGATATGTCCTGTCCCATTGGCAGGACAGATCCAGCAGAGGTGGTAGCACAGTGGGATACCATCGGAAGGAAGTTGCCCTGGGAGTCCTCAACATTCACTCCAGACCCGATGAAGTCTTATGGCTCCAGGTTAAGCAAGGGCAAGGAAGCTTCCTGCTGATCACCACGTACCGTCCTCCCTCGGTTAATGAATTAGTACTCATCCATGTTGAACAACAGTTGAAGAAAGCACTGAGAGTGACAAGGGATTTCCATATTTCACACACCACCCCCCCCCACACCCCCACCACATCCACAAGCATCCACTCCATCCACCACCGACATTCAGTAGCAGCAGTGTGCACTATCTACATGATACTAGAAATTCAACAAAGGTCCTTAAACAGCACCTTCCAAACCATCATCACTTCTATCTAGTACGATAAAGGCAGCAGATTCATAGGAACACCGTCACCTGAGAGTTCCCCTCCAAGCCATCCTGACTTGGAAATATACCACCGTTCATTCCCTGTTAGTGGGTCAAAATCCTGAAATTCCCTCCCCGGTGAATCAACCTACAGTACATGAATGACAGCGGTTCAAAAGCGGAACTCACCACCACCTTCTCAAGAGCAACTGGGGATGGGCAATGACCACGCTTGAATTTAAAAAAAAATCACATTCAATTGCCAACAACTAAAATCAACTTGTTCTTACATTTTTGATTCATATGATGTTGGCATCAGTGATAAAACTAGCATTTATTGTCCATCCTGATTGCTTTTGTGCATGAGGTGTTTGCTAGGCCATTGTATGGCTCTTAACTGCCCTCCAAAGGTTGCCAAGCAAGCCATCCAGTTTTATTCTCAAAGAAAGCTCACCACTACTTCCTGAACAGCAGCCAGTTTTGGGCAATAAAACCAGCCTTTGCAATAAAATCCATGTCCAATGACAGACTAAAAAAGCAAATGGATAGGATAGTCATTAAATGAGTTCCTCCTGACCCGAACAATAGTGAGAACGTGGAACTAGCTGTCACAATTCAGAGTTGAGGAGAATAGCATAGTTGTATTTGAGGAGAAGCTAGATAAGCACATTATGGAGAAAAGTATTGAAGGATACACTAAAGGATGAGATGAAGATGGATGGGAGTAGGCTTGTGAAGCACAAACACTAGTTTAGTCAGGTTGACCAGTTTCTCTACTGAAAATTCAACTTAATGAAATGAGTGGTACTTTCCAGCAATGACTGATCAAACAATCTCATTAAAAGAAGGCTTCACAGTTAGGGAATCCCTCATCAGCACAGTTGAATTGACCAAAGTACAACCTCCAGTCAGTGAAGGTCAAAGACAGACTGAATAACTTGTTGGAATAATAAGTGCAAGCGTCTAGATATTGAACTGTTTTATTTCAACAGAAAAAAAATTATTTTCCTTACTTTACCTTCTTAATCAATGAAGTTTGAGAACCCTGCTTTTGTAAATATATGGCCACAATAATGATGCTGACATGAAGTTGTTCCAGTACAGAAGGGAGCTATTTGGCTAAGATCCATGTCCCTAACCATTACGCCATCAGCTAATGGGAACATCTTTTCTTTGTCTATCTGATCTAATCCTTTAATAAATACATACACATGGAGCAAATCTCCCCTGAACCTCTTTCTCTCCAAGGAGAGCAATGCCAGTTTTTCCAACCTAACCTTTCAGCTAAAATCCCTGAAAAAGGAAGCAAACTGTTCTGATAAATTTCCCTTGCATCCTATTAAGGAACCTCACATCCTTCCTAAGGTGTGGCACAAATGGAACTTTAAAAAGATTCTGTATAATTTCCCTACTTGTGTACTCAGCTCCTCAATTTATGAAGCCTGACAGACTATCTGCTTTGGTAATTATTCCTTAAGAATGTATAACCACCTTCAAGATCCATGAACATAAACCCCCGGAACAAGAATTGAAAATCACTCTGCATCACAAATCAGCCTTCCAGCCAACTGAGCTAACCTGTTTTTCAATTTAGTGACATCTGACTGAAAGGCTGGTGGCAAGAAAAATGTCCAACAGCATTATCCTCTCCCATGTCATTATGCTCAGCATTGAGACATTTATCACTCAAAACTATCTCACTGGGAAGTATATGTCCATATACCAGACTCCTGAAATAACTGCATTAACTCAGCCATGGCTGAAGACTCCCAGGAGTACATTGGTAACATTTGGAATCACCACCCACTCGATAGCGTCCTTGAAGATGATGACTGACCAAAATGGAAAGGGTTTTTCAAGGTGACACAAAACACGCAAATAATTCATTGGAAGTACATACACAGAAAGTTGAGATACCAAGGTTTACACACCAAACCTCCAGAGATCTCATCTATCCAACTCTCCCATTTGGCCTGGATATGTTGGTATGTAGATCATAGACTGGACTTAGCAGCCCTTTGTAATCCATCAAACCAAAATGGAAACAAATCAATCCCAAGGGACTGCCCAACAATGGAAGAGGCTAATGTAATCTGTGTTGATACACTATCCCCTGACTTGGCTAAATATCCTTTCAAAACCTAGTTTTGCAATAATCTATCACACCTGATTTAAAATTATTAATTGATTGAGCATTTAGTGTATTGCATAGGAGAGCTCCATCTCTTACCCTTTATACAAAGTGTTTCCCAACTGCTTTCCTGAATGACCTGGCCTTGATATGAAAATTTTGTACACTTTTAAACTTTTGCCATAGGGAATTTTGTTTCTTTCCATCTAATCCTAATAAGTCCTTTCAAAACCCTGACAGACGTCAGTCATATTGCCTCAAACTATTGGAATGGTGGAGATGAAAATCCTGGCAGCATCTACAGTTGAATGTTGCAATTTTTTTTCTGGTTGAATGATTATGTGTGAGAATAAGTCAATGGCTTCCCATCAAAGTGATTCATTGTGGCTTGTGTGGCAAATGCAGTATACTCTCTTTGTAATTGACAGAAGACATTAACCAATAAAGTGATTCAGCATGTGCTTTAATTGAATGTCATTTTGAATGAAAACAGCACATTAATCCCATTTTATCTCAACAGTGTTACCTCCATGGAAGCTGTCTGATCTGTTGTGATCTTCAGCATTTGTTGCTTTCAGTACAGATTCCAGCGCCTGCAGTAATTTGCTCCTACTCTTATCTAATCTATCCTTGTAGCTCTGAGATTGCTCTGAAATATGTATAATTTCTTAACAGAGGAAATCACAGTCTTGATACTGAGAAAGGTATCCAAAAACCTGATTGAAGAAGTAGCATTTAATGAGTGTATTATGGAGGATAGGGAGATGTGCAAAGGTGTAAGAGAAAATTCTCGAGTCTAAAGCCCAGAGAACAATGGCAAATGATTAAAACAAGGCAAGTGCATGAGGGCAGCACTGGAAGAATGCAGTATTGTCAGAGTTATAAGGCTGTACAAGATTGCAAAGATATTTGGGTGGGTGAGTGAGTGGGTCGGACTGGAGTGAAAGGTGGGGAGGGTCTATTGGCAGATTCAAAAACAAGTGTGAGAAGTTTAAATTTGAAGTATTGCTAGAGCAGCAGTCAATGTTGATCAGGATGTAGTGCAGGTTGGGATGAATTCTACTTTATGGAAGATGGGAAGTTTGGTTGCAGCATATTGGATTAGGCAATTCTGGACATAATGAAAGCATAGGGGTTAAGGAATCTAGGCAGTTTCATTTCACAACTAATACAAGTCATCATCTCATGCCAACACTTGTCATCAAAATCCAAATTGGTATCAATATGTTTCTTGGTAAATCTCACCTCAGACTTTCAACAGATGAAATGAGAATCTTTGACACTTGCTTGGTAGCACATAACTTAATTATTACTGCAAAGAGAGTTATGTTTCTGAAGTCTTACACTCATCGAAGCAAAAAAAATGCCAAATTTGAAATACTTACAATAATTTTAGCTCAGGAAATATTTCTAAGGGAGATTAATAAATGGTGAAAAGTTATGCACTGTGAAGGATCAGGGAGATTTGGGAATCCAAACACCAAAATCAGCAGAAGTTAATGGATAAGTACAAAAACAATGAAAAAAGATTAATGATCATTATCTCAAAAGGGCTGCAATCCAAGAGTTGTGAAAATTATGTTACAGTCGTATAGAGCTCAGAATATTTCAAAGTTAAAAATCACGCAACACCAGGTTATAGTCCAACAGGTTTATTTGGAATCACTAGCTTTTGAAGCACTGCTTTTTCATCACTACCTGATGAAGAAACAATGTTTCGAAAGCTAGTGATTCTAAATAAACCTGTTGGACTATAACCTGGTGTTGTGTGATTCTTAACTTTGTACACCCCAATCCAACACCGGCACCTCCAAATCAGAATATTTCAAGAATTGTGTTCAGTCCTGGCATGATGGCTCGGAGAGGATATATTGGCCATAGTGAGAATAAAGCACAGATTCACCAGAACTGTGTCAGGGCTATAACGATTAAAATGTGAGCACAGCTGCATAGATATTTTTCCTAAACAACGTGTCCAGAGATATAATGACTCATCCTCTGGAGTAGGTGAAATTTGAACCCAGGCCTCTTACTCGAGGAAGGAATGGAATCACCAGACCACAAAGGTCCTTCCTAGGGTGTATTCCTGTCAGTATGAGAGATTAATTGTGGTTGTTTAGATAGGAGAAGAAGTATTTCCTGTTGTTGTTAGGATATTGGGAGAAGAGACCAAACCAAGGCATCATAGCCACATCATTTACAGATGATATCCGTAATAACTTCCTCGCACAAGATATTGGAAATCTGGAACTTCCACCCACCCTGTAGGGTGTAGTTCAATTGAAAACAGATTAATAGAGTTTGACCTTGATAAGGATATTAAGGATTACAGAACTAAGATGGCTGGATGGAATTAAGATGCATGTCAATCATAATGTTGTTCATCTGTCTGTTATCAGCCTAGGGGCTCATGTAGTGCAGAGTAGTGTCACTACCTATGAACCAGGAGGCCTGCATTCAACTTGCACTTGCTCCAATGGTATGCAAAAACACCTCTGAAGAGGTTGATTTGAAAAACATCTATTCAAATGAAAATATATTCATCCCTGGCATTCAGAATGGATTCAAATGCCTCTATTGTGTTCATTCATAGCAGAAGTCCTGAGGCACATTCTATTCAGAATCAGATATAGGACTTCAAGATGCCTTTTTGGAGGAAACTATTTTAAGCTACTTGCAACTACAGTGCTAACATCTTACATCATTTGTCGTACTAGAATTCCTCATGTCAACAAAGCACCTCGCAAACCTGTGGCCTCTATCATCTAGAAAAACAAGGGCAGCAGGCATATGAGAAAAGAAATGATCATCTGCAAGTTTACCTCCAAATCACACATTGTCCTGACCTGGAGATACATTGCCCTACCTCACTGTTTCTGAATCGAAACCCTGGAATTTCCTTCCTAAGAGCACCGAGGGTCTAGCCACTCTAGCCAGTGCTAGTCTAGCCAAAAAGACCCACATCCCATGAATGAATAAATAGAAAGAACTTACAAAGAGTTTCTATCCAATGTAGTGTTTTAGAAATCCAAAATATACATACTATCACATTTGTCTCTGCTCTACTTTCATTCACTCATAGGATGTGGACATCTTTGGCAAGATACATATTCCACTTGCCCTTGAGAGGTTGGTGGTGAGCCACTTCCTTGAACACAACCAAAGGTGTGCAATGCTATTTCAGAGGGCAGTTTCGAGCCACACACATTGCTGTGGATCTGGAATCATGTAGGTGAGTCCAAGTAAGAACAGTTGGTTTCTTTCTCTAATGGAAATCAGTGAAACAGTTCCATTTTATTACCAGTACTATTTAATCTAAATTGGATTGAATTCATAGAATTGTTAAATTGCCCAGCTGCCAGGTTGAGATTCACTTCTGTTTAACTGAGTGGCTTACACCCTGGAGCATCTAGAAGCATGTGCTATATAAAGGTAAATGGTTCATTTTACATAAATAAGGTTAATTATCAAGTATCAATAATTATGCGAGGTTTTATTTTGTTATATAATTGCTCAACTGTCTGATACATGTCACTCTGGCCACTCTTCAGGCTAGATCACTATTTATTCCAAACTAACACCAGAAAGAGAAATAATTAATTCACCTCAAAGTTCACTGAGAGAGGTTGTCATGCCTGAAGTGGCTGCTGCCAGAATGAACACAATAGAGACATTTGAATCCATTCTGAATGCCAGAATCCATTCTTCTTGCATTACAACAGCAACTATCCTTCAAAAAGCGTTACTTTTGACTGGAAAGCACATTGGTATATCCTGAATTTATGGTAGGTACTTTACTAACACAGGATTTTCTCTCCCTAAGTATACACTATTCTGTTCCACCTTGATTTTACTTTGCCAACAAACTGCTCTGCTTATAATGTCTAATTGGAAAGTCATCCCATTCTTTACAGTTAGGGACAGGTGGTTCAATCCATCAAGTGTTTCAAAACCTTGTCCACTCCAGCATGTGGTGCTCATTTATCACTTATGACAACTTACAAAAGCATAGAACTTCCAAATATAATAAAAGAATTATTAGAAATGTTATCTCCATGTTCTAGGAATATTTCACAAAATGTTACCCTGTAATCAGGCAGTTTTAACTCACTGAATTCTTATGTTCTATTTGAGATGCTTAGGGTTCAACAGTAATTGAGTTCCTTGTGGCAGAGAGGATTAAGTGGAGATTTCATTGATGAAAACAATGTTATTGAGTTTTGATTGAATAAACTAGAGAAACAGCACCAAGAGGATCACTAATCAAAGGAGGTCATGTTGCGGCTGTACAGGACACTAGTTAGGCCACTGTTGGAATATTGTGTGAAATTCTGGTCTCCTTCCTATCAGAAAGATGTTGTGAAACTTAAAAGGATCCAGAAAAGGTTTACAAGGATGTTGCCAGGGTTGGAGGATTTGAGCTACAGGGAGAGGCTGATTAGGCTGGGGCTGTTTTATCTGGAGCGTCAGAGGCTGAGGGGTGACCTTATAGAGGTTTATAAAATCATGAGGGGCATGGATAGGATAAATAGACAAAGTCTTTTCCCTGGGGTGAGGGAGTCCAGAACCAGAGGGCATAGGTATGGGGTGAGAGGGGAAAAATATAAAAGAGACCGAAGGGGCAACGTTTTCATGCAGAGGGTAGTACGTGTATGGAATGAGCTGCCAGAAGTGGTGGAGGTTAGTATGACTTAAGGTACTGTCATTAGTAAAGGCCAAAATATAAGAGGAAGAGTTTTTTTTCTGCCAAAGGACATGCAATGGATAACTTTTCAAAAGTGAATTGGATACATGTTTGAAAAATAAATGAAGTGGGGATAAGGGGAACGAGCAAGGGATTGAGTCTAATTGATAGCTCTTTCAAGGAGTAAGTACAGGTTCTATGGGCCGAATGGCTTCCTTTGTGCTGCATTATTCTATGATTTGGGCCAACCCAACATTCCACATTTGTGTAGGGAGTGTTAACGTGACTTATTTTTATTTCTTTCGAGGAAATACATCCAGTTCTCCTTAAATCTGTATTGCAGACATCAGATAGGGATGCATACATGTCGAGTATGTAGCACCTAATGTATAATAAAGTTGTTTGTGATAATTCTTGGAAGATCTTGAGATTGGAAACGAGCTTGTGTCTCAAACTCGAACCTGAGCTTTAAGGCATATACTAAGCATCAGCCAGCACTTCCCGAGTATAAGCCTGACAATAGAAGCCACTTCTTTATCTCAGACTCCATCTGTGCTCCACAAATGCAGAAACCCACAGTAACAGGTTCAAAGTTAAAGGTTCATATCTAAATTTAAAATACACACGAGACAACCCGGGCATGATAAACAATTTGTCCCTGCAAGGTCTAATCCACTTTTAAAAATCTGCCCCGTCCCTGGCTCCATCACAGATTGTGGCGGTGGCTGTTGGAGTGTTCAACTGATACATAACATTTAGCGTCCAAGACAGCCGATTCCGGCTACTCACACACACACACAAAACAGCAATGCATCTGCCAGAGGGCGCTTTGGAAAGTGCACAAGCGCCTGAAACGTTAATGAGTTGCAAAACTTCAAACCCTTTCAAATGCTGCTGTTCACGGAGGTTCAGAGAGAACAGTGGATTGTGTAACATCCCACTCAATAATTGTTTCGCTCCTTTTGTGTTGATGCACCTCTTTCCCAGTTGCTCAAGGACTGAGCATCTATTGCAGAATTTGCTCTTGAATATAGTCGACTGGCGCTTTAGCATCGGCGCAGTGTTTGCCTACCTTGTAAATTCACGATCCATGGATCATTCCTGGGATCTGACTCGTATCCACAAGTGCCATCCTCAAAATCGCACGAACCGTTACTTCCAAAAATATCGGCATTGCCAAACTGTACGACTTTTCATAGACCACACACACACAGAGGTAAATAAATACATGTATAAAATACAAGGGAAGAAGAATAAACAAAGTTAAAAATGTAACAAATTCAAAATGATTGCTTATTTTTTCAAAAAAGACTCTTACCTTGCAGATCCCAAACTGTTACTTTTTTACAGGTGCAGAACGTAAACTGTTTATGGACTGTATGCTAATATAGAAATACTTTAGTGAACATTTACCGTGTAGAATTAAAAACATGAGAGGCGTCATGGCGTATGGTTAAGATCCAAAGTTGTCATCCACTGTTGTAATTCAAACTTTCCTTAAACTCAGTGTCATTCAGCAGTTCAGCAGCTTGGAGTTCAGCAAAAAGATAGGCTGGGACGAGAGAGAGAAGTGAGCTGCTTTGTTCCTGTCAGATTGAGGAGCAGAGATATCCCACGGGGCGGAGAGAATGCTAAGGGAAAAAAAAGTAAATGATTTCCAGATTGGCGGGATACACCTACCCAAATAGAAGCAGCTTGGCGGTTGTTAAAATAAAACACTGTTAGCAGAGTGAAGGATAGTTAACACCTAACTGTCTTCTGTGGTTACTGCACATTCAAAGATTGACAACGGCTGCCTTTCTGTCGTTTCCTCGTCAGAAGCCCCTCTCCTTAGGAAGTCCACTGATCATTTGCAACGAGGCATAGTTTTTTTGCAGCTGACCATTATAGTTGGTTGATACAAGGCGACTGTGCATTCCCTTTCAAGTCGAGAACAGTTTTGTCATTGTCAAGGGAGGGAGCAAGCGCGAGAGCAGGGTAAGGAGGTGGGGGTCAAAGTTTGAGTGTTCTTGGTAATGCTGATTTCCAAAGCAATTTCTCTCTGCTCTCACTGTCATAAGATGACAAAGCCTCGTTTATTAAACACTCAGAAAACGTTTCTCAGTGCTTTCACACTGCTGCCAATTTTTGCTTGTTAAAGGGGATCAGATTCTATCTGTCCAGCCCACTTTCTAGGCGCTGTTGTTTTGCTGCCAAATTATTTGGGAGCCAGTGATATATTTCACATCCAGATGGGTCCTTGTGTCAGGAGCTGGAACTGAGGACACTACACTGTGATTTTTAAAAAATGCATGTTTGATTCTTGACATAGTTCCACAAGTTACTAGGAGAGAAGGCGCAACACAGTACTTAAGGAATAAGTTTGCATTTTCCTTGACTAATATCACAGTGAAGGGAAAAGCAATAGAGAAATTACATTGGATAATAGATGTAGTGAGGAAGGAAAATATCAAGGCAGGCAGGGGTACAGTCAAGACTCGAGTTCAAGTTCCACCTGTAATTGAGATGTGTCCTAATATCATCAGCCTTTCATTGTGAAAAATCTAAACAAGTTACTCAATTGAATAGGATGCATCCTAGATCGCTGAGATATAAAGTAAAGGTGGAAATTGCAGAGCCTCCTACCACAATCTTCCCCTTCAGGTTGGATATGAACCAAAGCAGTGGAGGATTGTCACCTTTTGCAAAAAGAGGGAGCAGGTGAAACACAGCAACCTCAGGTCGGTTTAAATAATCCCAGCATTAAATAATGGGACTAATTTTAACAGTTCAGGCTAGTATGTTTTAAATGTGTCGAGATTAACCTAATTAAATCTAGATAGCATTAATGGTTGTTGTGGTTCTGTTCGCCAAGCTGGGAATTTGTCTTGCCAACGTTTCGTCCCCTGTCTCGGTGACATCCTCAGTGCTTGGGAACCTTCTGTGAAGGCTTCAACAGAACCACAACAACGAGCACCCGAGCTACAAATCTTGTCCCAAACTTTGAGCATTAATGGTCCCTTGGGAAAAGATGACTTAACAAATGAAAGCCAGTGAGGATTTGACAAAAATGCAATTTGATTGGAGTTTTTTTTTGTTTAAGATAACAGAGAGAGAGAGTTGATCTAGGTGGTTCAGTTGATGTTATGGATATTGGTTTTCAGAAGACACTTTATTAAGTGCCACATTAACGTAATGGCTTTGATAGAATAAAGAAGGAAACATTTATGCAGTGGTAGGGAAAGTGAAGGGAATTGGGATGAGCTGAATGCTTCTTTGAAAGAGCCAGAACATGCAGAATGGGCCAATTGTCTCATTCTATGCAATCAGGTTCTATAGAATGGGTGGATTTATGAACTTGCAGTGCTAAGCTGCATCCAACACTTTTAGTTCAAAATATTAGACTGAAGTGAGTAGAATACACAGCTGTTGTGACCTTGACTGAACCAAAGTGGGCTGTGGGAATAATTAATGAGCGCCAGGAATGAAAATGAAGGGAAATAGTCTGCAAAATAGACCATGTAAAGTTCAATCCAGTTGTTGCAAATAGTTTTGAACAGACGAAGAAAGAATTGAAAGAAGGATGGAAACAAAAAGAAAGACTTGCATTTCTACAGGACCTTCTATGATTTCAGGACATCCCCAAATCACTGACAGTCAAGAACATTTCAAGTGTAACCATTGTTGCAATCCAGGAAATATCAGCAGCCAGTTTTGACTGGAAATGCTATAACTCTAGTACATCAGATGGATCGGTTTTTGTTCAATGTGTACAGGAGGGTTTCCCGACAAAGTATGTTGAAGGGCCGACAAGAGGAGAGGCCACACTGGGTCTGGTGCTTGGTAATGATGCTGGAAGAGCACAGCAGTTCAGGCAGCATCCAACGAGCAGCGAAATCGACGTTTCGGGCAAAAGCCCTTCATCAGGAATAAAGGCAGTGAGCCTGAAGCGTGGAGAGATAAGCTAGAGGAGGGTGGGGGTGGGGAGAGAGTAGCATAGAGGGACTCCCTGAGATTTTTGTAGAGAGAGGAGGAAAACTTCTTCAAGGCAGGCATCCTTGCAAGAGGATTCGCAGTAGGGTTAAAATCAACAAGGTAAAAACAATGACTGCAGATGCTGCAGATGCTGCCTTGAAGAAGTTTTCCTCCTCTCTCTACAAAAATCTCAGGGAGTCCCTCTATGCTACTCTCTCCCCTCCCCCACCCTCCTCTAGCTTATCTCTCCACGCTTCAGGCTCACTGCCTTTATTCCTGATGAAGGGCTTTTGCCCGAAACGTCGATTTCGCTGCTCGTTGGATGCTGCCTGAACTGCTGTGCTCTTCCAGCACCACTAATCCAGTATTTGGTTTTCAGCATCTGCAGTCATTGTTTTTACCTTGTTGATTTTAACCCTACTGCGAATCCTCTTGCAAGGATGCCTGCCTTGAAGAAGTTTTCCTCCTCTCTCTACAAGAATCTCAGGGAGTCCCTCTATGCTACTCTCTCCCCACCCCCACCCTCCTCTAGCTTATCTCTCTATGCTTCAGGCTCACTGCCTTTATTCCTGATGAAGGGCTTTTGCCCGAAACGTCGATTTCGCTGCTCGTTGGATGCTGCCTGAACTGCTGTGCTCTTCCAGCACCACTAATCCAGTATTTGGTTTTCAGCATCTGCAGTCATTGTTTTTACCTGCTTGGTAATGAACCAGGCCAGGTGTTTGATTCAGTTGTAGGTGAGCACTTTGGAGAGAGTGACCATAATTCAGTTACGTTTAGTTTAGCGATGGAAAGGGATAGGTACATGCCATAGATCAAGATGGGGCAAGGGCAATTATAATGCGATTAGGCAAGAATTAGGATGCATAGAATGGGGTAGCAAAATGCAAGGGATGCAGACAATGGAAATGTGGAGCTGTTTAAGAAACAGGTATTGCATGTCCTTGATTGGTATGTCCCTGTCAGGCAGGGAGGAAGCCCTAAGGTAAGGGAACTGTGGTTTGCTACAGAAAGTGCATCTCTTGTTAAGCAGAAGAAGGAGGCTTATGTGTTGATGAGGCAAGATGGTTCAGATGAGGTGATGGAGAGGTACAGATCAGCTCGGACGGATTTAAAGAGAGAGTTAAGAAGAGCAAAGAGAGGATACGGGCAGTCTTTAGCAAATAGAATAAAGTTGAATCCTAAAGCTTTCTATAGGTATGTGAGGAATAAGAGGATGACTAGAGTAGGAACAAGAATAGGTAAAAACAATGACTACTGATGCTGGAAACCAGATTCTGGACTAGTGATGCTGGAAGAGCACAGCAGTTCAGGCAGCATCCGAGAACCAGTAAAATCGACGTGTTGGGCAAAAGCCCTTCATCAGGAATAAAGGCAGAGAGCCTGAAGCGTGGAGAGATAAGCTAGAGGAGGGTAGGGATGGGGAGAAAGTAGCACAGAGTACAATGGGTGAGTGGAGGAGAGGATGAAGGTGATAGGTCAGGGAGGAGGGTGGAGTGGATAGGTGGAAAAGAAGATAGGCAGGTAGGTCAGGTCGTGGGGACAGTGCTGAGCTGGAAGTTTGGAACTAGGGTGAGGTGGGGGAAGGGGAAATGAGGAAACTGTTGAAGTCCACATTCACCAACACTTTCCACCCTGACCTTAAATTTACCTGGACCATCTCTGACACCTCCCTCCCCTTCCTGGACCTCTCCATCTCCATTAATGATGACCGCCTTGACACTGACATTTTTTACAAACCCACTGACTCCCACAGCTCCCTGGAGTACAACTCTTCCCACCCTACCTCTTGCAAAAATGCCATCCCGTATTCCCAATTCCTCCGCCTCCGCCGTATCTGCTCCCAGGAGGACCAGTTCCACCACAGAACACACCAGATGGCCTCCTTCTTTAGAGACCGCAATTTCCCTTCCCACGTGGTTAAAGATGCCCTCCAACGCATCTCGTCCACATCCCGCACCTCCACCCTCAGACCCCACCCCTCCAACCGTAACAAGGACAGAACGCCCCTGGTGCTCACCTTCCACCCTACCAACCTTCGCATAAACCAAATCATCCACCAAATTTCTGCCACCTCCAAAAAGACCCCACCACCAGGGATATATTTCCCTCCCCACCCCTTTCCGCCTTCCGCAAAGACCGTTCCCTCCATGACTACCTGGTCACATCCACGCCCCCCTACAACCCACCATCCCATCCTGGCACCTTCCCCTGCCACCGCAGGAACTGCAAAACCTGCGCCCACACCTCCTCCCTCACCTCCATCCAAAGCCCTAAAGGAGCCTTCCACATCCATCAAAGTTTTACCTGTACATCCACTAATATCATTTATTATATCCATTGCTCCCGATGTGGTCTTCTCTACATTGGGGAGACTGGATGCCTCCTAGCAGAGCACCAATCAACCACACCGCCCTGTGGCCCAACATTTCAACTCCCTCTCCCACTCTGCCGAGGACATGGAGGCCCTGGGCCTCCTTCACTGCCGCTCCCTCACCACCAAATGCCTGGAGGAAGAATGCCTCATCTTCCGCCTCGGAACACTTCAACCCCAGGGCATCAATGTGGACTTCAACAGTTTCCTCATTTCCCCTTCCCCCACCTCACCCTAGTTCCAAACTTCCAGCTCAGCACTGTCCCCATGACTTGTCCTACCTGCCTACCTTCTTTCCTACCAATCCACTCCACCCTCCTCCCTGACCTATCACCTTCATCCCCTCCCCCACTCACCTATTGTACTCTACGCTACTTTCTCCCCACCCCCACCCTCCTCTAGCTTATCTCTCCACGCTTCAGGCTCACTGCCTTTATTCCTGATGAAGGGATTTTGCCCGAAACGTCGATTTTACTGGTCCTAAGAACAAGAATAGGGCCAGTCAAAGACAGAAGTGGGAAGTTGTGTGTGGACCCTGTGGACATCGGAGAAGTGCTAAATGAACATTTCTCATCGCTTTTCACTCAGGAAAAGGAGAATATTGTAGAGGAGAAGAATGAGGTACGAGATATTAGACTAAAAAGGATTGAGGCTGGTTATGAACAGGTGTTATCGATTCTAGAAGAAGTGAAAGTAGACAAGTCCCCTCATGTCAATGAAGGTAGGGCAGTTGACGTGGTATACATGGACTTCAGTAAAGCCTTTGATAAGGTTCCAAATGGTAGGCTGCTGGAGAAAGTGCAGAGGTATGGAATTGAGGGTGATTTAGCAGTTTGGATTAGAAACTGGCTTTCTGAAAGAAAGCAGCGAGTAGTGGTTGATGGAAAATATTCAGCCTGGAGTCCGGTTACTAGTGGTGTGGTACAAGGATCTGTTTTGGGACCACTACTGTTTGTCATTTTTATAAATGACTTAGACGCAGGTATAGGTGGATGGATTAGTAAATTTACAGATGACACTAAAGTCGGTGGAGTAGGAAACAGTTTCGAAGAATGTTACAGGTTACAGGGGGACTTGGATAAACTGCAGGATTGCGCCGAGAGGTGGCAAATGGAGTTTAATGCAGCTAAATGTGAGGTGATGCACTTTGGGAAGAATAACAGGAAGGCAGAGTACTGGGTCAATGGAACGATTCTTGGTAGTGTGGATATGCAGAGGGATCTTAGAGTCCATGTACATAAATCCCTGAAAGTTGCCACCCAGGTGGATAGTGCTGTTAAGAAGGCATACGGTGTGTTAGGTTCCATTTGTAGAGGGAGCTGCAATATTATGCTGCAACTATACAAAACGTTAGTGCGGCCACACTTGGAATATTGTGTACAGTTCTGGTCGGCATATTTCGGGAAGGATGTGGAAGCATTAGAAAAGGTGCAGAGGAGATTTACGAGGATGTTGCCTGGTCTGGAGGGAAGGTCTTATGAGGAAAGGCTGAGAGACTTGGGTCTGTTCTCATTGCAAAGAAGAAGGCTAAGAGGGGATTTGATAGAGACACACAAGATGATCAGAGGATTAGTTCGGGTAGATAGTGAAAATCTTTTTCCTAGGATGAAGATGTCAGCTTGTACAAGGGGGCATAACTACAAATTGAGGGGTGATAGATTTAAGACAAATGTCAGAGGCAGGTTCTTTACTCAGAGCGTGGTAAGGGCGTGGAATGCCCTACCTGCTAATGTAGTTAACTCAGCCACATTAGGGAGCTTTAAACAATCCTTGGATGAGCACATGGATGATGATGGGATAGTGTAGGAGGATGGGCTGAGAATAGTTCACAGGTCGGCGCAACATCGAGGGCCAAAGGGCCTGTTCTGCGCTGTATAGTTCTATGTTTACGTAGCACAAACATACAGATAAAGAGCAGGATAGGCCATTCAGCCTCTCAAGCCTGCTCCATGACTTGATGTGATAATGGTTAATCTGACTGTGGCCTGTTTAACCTCTTGTCAATCAGGAATCTGTCTAACTTAGATTAGATTAGATTCCCTACAGTGTGGAAACAGGCCCTACGGCTCAACATGTCCACACTGACCCTCTGAAGAGGAACCCACCCAGACCTATTCCCCGACATTTACCCCAACTAATGCACCTAACACTACGGGCAACTTAGCATGGTCAATTCTCCTGACCTGCACATCTTTTGTGATTGTGGGAGGAAACTGGAGTACCTGGAGGAAACCCACACAGACACAGGGAGAATGTGCAAACTACACACAGTCAGTCGGGAATCAAACCCAGGACCCTGGTGCTGTGAGGCAGCAATGCTAACCACTGAACCACCGTCTTTAAAATATTCACTGACACAGTCTCCACTGCACACTGGGGAAGAGAATTTTACGACATTTATCCCTGTCTTAAATGAATGATTCCCTTTCTCTTAAACTTAGTTCTATTCTCTACCGCAAGGGAAAGCATTTTATCAATGTCCACGCTATAAATCATCTCTCATTCTTCTAAATTTCAATGGATAAAGGGCCCACCTACCCACCTTTTCTCATAAGATGACCCTCTCACCACAGGAATCAATTAAGTGAATCTTTCTTGGACTACTTCCAATATTATTATAACCTTTCTTAAAGAAAAGCTGTGCACAGTGCCCAGAGATGGGGTAGAATCTTCCATTCAGCAGCAAGCGTGGAAGAGAATGCAGTAAACATTCCAGCCCTTTAACACTTTGTAGTTAAACTGTCTTCCTTGCCGAGACTCTTGGTCAGGCAATTTTTCTTGACTAGGCTCCTGGACTTGGGTGCATTACTCTGATACCGGCAGAGCAGGACAAAACAGAAGAGCAGACCAGAGATGATATGGGCTTTGATGGCTGTGCCAGCATTTATTACTTACCCCTAATTGCCTTTGAGATGGTGGTGGTCAGCTGGCTTCTTGAGCTGTTGCAGTCCACTTTTTATAGCTATTCCCCAGTGTTAGTAGGACAGGACTGATAGGGTCTCGACCCATTGACAGTAAAGAAACGGCTATATAGTTTCAAGTCAAGATACAATGCAATTTGGAAGGGGATTTGCAGATGGTGGTATTCTCATGTATCTGCTGCCTTTGTCGCCCTAGGTGGTAAAGGTTGCAGGTTTGGAAGATGCTGTCTAAGGATTCTTGCTGAGTTGGAACTGTGCACCTTGTAGATGATACACAGAACCACTGTTGTGCTCCAGTAGTGAATAGAAGGAAATGTCGAAGGTGGCTGCTAATAAAGGAGGTTGTTTTGTCCTGAATGGTATCAAGCTTCTTGAATGGTGTTGGATCCGCCTTTATCCAGGCATATTCCATCACACTCCTGGCTTGTGCTATGTAGTTGATGGACAAGCTTTGAGGAGTGAATTAAGGGGTAAGTTACTCAGTGCAGAATTCCCTGCGTCTGACCAACTGTTGCAGCCATTGTATTTATGTGGCAAGTTCAATTCAGTTTCTGGTCAATTGTAAACCCCCCCACCCCCCCGGATATTGATAGCGGGGGACTAAATGATGGTAATGCCATTGAATGTCATGGGGTGATGGAAAGATTCTCTCTTGTTGAAGATGCACATTCCCTGCTACTTGTATGGCACAAATGTAACTTATCATTTGTAATCCATGATTAGTTTTTGACTAGGACATGGTCTGCTTGAATATCTGAAGAGTCATGAATGGAGCTGAACATTGTGCAATCACAGCTAACATTCCCACTTCTGACCTTATGATGGTGAGAAGGTCATTTATGAAGTTGCTGAGATGGTTGAGCACCTTCCAAACTGGCAATTTCTACCACCTAGGGAAACAAAGGCAGCAGATACATGAGCGTGGCAGGTTGAGCCTACAGCACTCCCCTTAGAAAACCCTGCAGGGATGTCCTGGAATGAGATGACAGACCTCCAGTTACTTTTCTTCATGCTAGATGTGACTTCAGGCATTTTCCCTCAGATTCCCATTTACTGGCTCTGCTGGGTCCCTCCTCTCCAGCCTTTCATTTTCACCCACACCTTCACTTACCTATCACATTCCCAGCTACCTTCCCCCCAGCTCCATCCCCCTCACATTTATCTCCCAGAGCCTCCCAGCCCACAAGCCTCGTTCCTGATGAAGGGCTTATGTCTGAAACATGATTCTCCTGCTCCTCTGATGCTGCCTGACTGGCTGCGCTTTTCCAGCACCACACTCTTCGACTCTGATCTCCAGCGTCTGCAGTCCTAACTTTCCACTTAATGCTACACTTGGTCAAGTGCTTCCTTGATGTCAAGGGCAGTCATCTGCACTTTCCCCTGTTAAGTTCAGCTCCTCTATCAACGTTTGAACAGGGCTGTAAAGAGGTCAGGAGCTAAGTGGGCGTGGAGAACCCAACCTGAGTGTCACTGAGCTGCTTATTATTGTGTGAATGCTGCTTGATAGTGCCCTCATTGATACCTGTTATCACTTTGCTGATAATCAAGAGGAGACTTAGAGGCAATGACCTAGTGGTATTATCGCTGGACTGTTAATCCAGAAACCCAGGTAATGTTCTGGGGATCTGGGTTTGAATCCCACGGTGAAATTAGAATTCAATAAATATCTGGAATTAAGAGTTTTAGTGAAACCATTGCTGATTGTCAGGAAAACCCTTTCTGGTTCACTAATGTCCTTTAGGGAAGGAAACTGCCATCCTTACCTGGTCTGGTCTTCATGTGACTCCAGATCCACAGCAGTGTGGTTGACTCTGAACTGCCCTATAAATAAATGCTGGCCTTGCCAGTGATGCCCTCATCCTGTGAATGAATAAAAGAAAGACTGAAAGGGCAGTGATTGGCCAGGTTGTATGTGTCTTCCTTTTTGTGGGCAAGTCGCAATTGGTCAACTTTCCACATTGTCAGGTAGATGCCAGTGTTGTAGCTGTACTGGAAAATCTTGGCTAGGAGTGTGGCTAGTTAATGGAGCACATATCTTCAGTAGTATTATCGTGAAATGGCAGAGACTAGAGCTTTAGATGAATTTGCTGAAGGCTGGCTTCAGTGATGCTGGGGACCTTGGAAAAGGATGGATCATCCACATAGCACTTCTGACTGAAGATATTTGCAAATGTCTCAGCCTTGTCTTTAGTCGACTAGAGAAAGATACTATGCTGAAGAGGTGTATTCAGTTTAATATATCTATCTCCATGTAAATAAAGACTGTTAGTGAAATAAAGAGAGTGAAAAATCCATATTCTAGATGAGGAAGAACTGAGGATGCTCAGAACTAGGAAAAGCCAAGTATAAACAAAAGAGTCTCAAACAATGCAGCTGTAGATGCCCAACACTATGTAGAACAAGAAAGAATACATTCTGACAGCAATATTCTCTTAAAGTAATTGTGTTGTAGCTTCCCTCACTCAGTCATCCTCTACACTCAGTCCAACTTAGACCGTCACCATCCAACCTTACTCAGGGCATGACATAGGCAAGGACCCTTCAGAGAGATCATGGCAGTGGATACTCCAAGAAATTCAGCAAGACGACCATGTCACCTCAAAGTGCAGTCATGAATCTGATGAATATATTGGTCTCTCACATCAACCTTAACTGGAAGGGGGAAACCTAATGCTGGTGAATCTGCACATGATGCAAATGCATCAACCCACCTTTCAAATTCCAACAATTTAATTACAAATATTCATCCCACAGACAGGAACCTGATTTTTGGCATCTTGCTCAATTACGTTCCCATGTCCATCTTGCTTTCTCTCATTCTGGGAGGACACAAGATTCCTCATGTGATCTCACCAACACTATACAACTTGTAACAAAACATCTCTACTTTTATAATCCATTCCTCTTGCAAATGGAAACAGTTTGGCATGGTACAGTGGCTCAGTGGGTAGCACTGCCACCTCACAGGCACCCAGTTTTGATTCCACTCTCTGTGTGGGGTTTGCACATTCTCCCTGTGTCTGTGTGGGTTTCTTCTGAGTGCTCCGGTTTCCTCCCACAGTCCAAAGATGTGTAGGTTAAGTGGACTGGCCTTGCTAAATTGCCTATAGTGTTCAGGAATGTGCAGATTAGATGGGTTAGCAATGGGGAGGTGGGGGGGGGGGTGGTGGGGGGGAGTGGGGTTCTGCTCTTCACTGGGTCAGTGTGGACTCTATCGGCCAAGTGGCCTGCTTCCACTGTAGGGATTCTATATAACATTCCATTTGTCTTCTTTATCATTTGTTGTACCTGAATTTTTTAGATTAGATTCCTTACAGTGTAGAAACAGGCTCTTCGGCCCAACCAGTCCACACCGATCCTCCGAAGAGTAACCCACCCTGAACCATTTCCCTCTTAACACTAACACTAGTGGGCAATTTAACATGACCAATTCACCTGATCTTTTGATTGTGGGAGGAAACCGGAGCACCCAGAGGAAACCCACGCAGAAACGGGGAGGATGTGCAAACTCCACACAGTCAGTCGCCCGAGGCTGGAATTGAACCTTGGACCCTGGTGCTGTGAGGCAGCAGTGCTAACCACTGAGTCACCATGCCGCCCTCTGACCTTTTATGTGATTCGTGCACCAGAACACCCAGATCGTGCTATACCTCACTCCTGCAATCTCTCTCCAGTTAAATCATCTATTGCTTTTCTATTCTGCCTGCCAACTTGGACACGTTCATATTTTCCCACATATACCCCACCTGTCAATTTTGTAAGCTCTCACTGAACCTTTTCATAGCCCTCTGCAGATTCTTCCATACTCCTCGCAATTTAGTCTTTTTGTGTGAGTGACAAATTTAGCAACCATACACTTCTTCCTTCAAGTCGTTATTTTAAATAATTCTAATGAAACAGCATTGATCTGATGTTTTATCTCTGTTTCTCTTTTCACCAATATTGTTGAGCATTTTCCATCTTTCCCTGTTCAATTGTTCGCATCAGTTATAGTTTGCTATCACTTTTGCTAATCAACCTTTTCTGAGATGTTGATCTACTGGATCAGGTGTACTTGAACCCAGGTTTCCCAGTCAGGGGCCAAGGACACTATCACTGTACTACTATTTTGCTGTTATTTAGTGTTACTTTAACTGTGACAACCTGTTTAACATCACTAAACGACATTGCAGTTTGCTTTGCTTTGTGAATGTCAACATGTTGTTCTGTGGTAGTAGAAATTAGACCAAAAAAACCACACATTTTTAAATAAAGCATTGTCAGGAATTAATGTTGCGCTTTCTGTGAATTTCACACCAGAGAAATTTGGGAAGTGTGTTTTGGTTAGACAGTAATGCCATGGGAGAACTGGCATCGGGCGATGGGTTCATTGTTTCGATTTTTGGTGTCATCTGTGACTCAACTTGTGGCACTTTCTCATCTCTGAAGCAGATGGTTTCAGGCTAGAATTTGACTCTAGAAGCTCCAGCACAAAAATTCAGCTCACAGTCCCGGTGCCGCACAATAGACAATAGACAATAAGTACAGGGGTAGGCCATTCGGCCCTTCGAGTCAGCATCACCATTCATTATGATCATCCACAATCAGTATTCTAATTCCTGCCTTATCCCCATAGCCCTTGATTCCACTATCTGTAAGAGCTCTATCCATCTCTTTCTTGAAATTATCCAGAGACATGGCCTCCAGTGCCTTCTGGGGCAGAGCATTTCATACAGTACGAAGGAAGTGCTTCTTAGAGCTTCTGTCTATTGGGTGCAAGATTAAAGGGAGGCTCCATATCTGCCATTTGAGGATGCAAATGATTCCATAATGCTAATTTGAACAGCAAGGGATTTATCCTCAGTCCCCAGGGGACATCCCTCAGCCAACATCACAAAAACAGACCATTTGGTCATTATCACTCTCTGCTGTTTGTGGAAGCTTGCTGCAAACCAACTGGCTGCAGCATTTTCTAAATTCCAACACACACTACTCTTCAAAAATAACTTAATTGGCTGTGAAACACTGTAGGAGGTCCTGAGGTCATGAAAACTGCTCTATGAATGTGTATCTCCCATTTTGTGTCAGGTGAGGTTAACAATTTATTTTCAATGAGTAATTGATCTGTGGCCCATGACAGAAATAAATTACTTGTAACTGGTAGGTGTTGTTTATGAGAGCCAAGATTATTCACTTAGCAGATTTCAACGAGATTTATTACTTGAAACAATCCTATAGATATAAAGGAAAAAAACGAGCAGCATTAAAGTGCTGCATTGGACAGTCTCCCTTCATAACTGTTGGACACATCAAACATCAATGAAGCTGGAGATTTTATATTCTAAGCTAAAAGCTCATAATACAACAACATATTGTACTTATACAGCATCCTTAACGTGGAGCAAACAGGATGGCATAGTGGCTCAGTGGTTATCACTACTGTCTCACAGCATCAGGGACCTGAATTTGATTCCAGCCTTGAGTGACTCTCTGCGTGGAGTTTGCATGTTCTCCCTGTATCTGTGTGGGTTTCTATTGAGTGCTTTGGTTTCATCCTACAGTTCAAAGATGTACAGGTTAGGTAGATTAGCTGTGCTAAATTACCCATAGTTTCGAAGGATGTGCCAGCTCAGTGGATTAGCCATGGTAAATATGGGGTAGGGATCTGGGTAGGATGCTCTTTGGAAGGTCAGTGATGGGCCAAATCACCTCTTACTGACTTTGTAGGCATTCATTGATTCTAAACATCCCAAGGCACTTTGTAGGAGAGATTATCAAGCACGGTGGGCGGCACGATGGCACAGTGGTTAGCACTGCTGCCTCACAGCGCCAGAGACCCGGGTTCAATTCCCGCCTCAGGCGACTGACTGTGTGGAGTTTGCACGTTCTCCCCGTGTCTGCGTGGGTTTCCTCCGGGTGCTCCAGTTTCCTCCCACAGTCCAAAGATGTGCAGGCCAGGTGAATTGGCCATGCTAAATTGCCCACAGTGTTAGGTAAGGGGTAGATGTAGATGTAGGGGTATGGGTGGGTTACCCTTCGGCGGGGCGGTGTGGACTTGTTGGGCCGAAGGGCCTGTTTCCACACTGTAAGTAATCTAATCTAATCTAAGTAATCTAATCTAATCTAATCTTTGAAGGGCTATCTCAAGGTGAGTATGAAGTAGCCAGGCTTAGGATGTGGGGGAGGAATTCCAGCTTATGATGCAGGCCACCACCGGTGAGGTAACCGAAATCCCAGATGCAAGTATTTCTTCCCATTAGTGCCCTGTCTCTTTAAGAATGCAAGAACTTGAGCAGCAGCTCAGAAAACAGCCATGACAGTGGTTTTTAGGTGGAGGATTATGCCAATTGCTTCCAGCCTGATTCTGAAGGAAGTAGAGGACATCTAGTTGTAGTTGTGGATAAATGTCACTTGACATCCAGGTGTACTCACAAGGACATTCACAGAGGAAGTACAGGGGTAGTACACATAAAGCACAGAGCAAAGACTCATCTCTATTGTTCAGGTACTGCATCGAAAAAAATTGTAGAGAAACATTTATCTTTGGCACTTTGGTAGAATTATAGTTCTCAACAATTAGTTGAGATGATAATTTGAGACCACCATCTATCTGCTGTCTGGGCATTAAATATCCAATAACCACTGTTTTGAGAAAGGTCAGGGGAGTTCTCTCCAGTGTTTTGACTAATATTTATCTCTCAATTAATATCACTGTGAAAGAGGACATCTGGTCAGAACTGTTTATGGCACCTGGATGTGTGCAGTAATGAAAATCATGGGATACAAAAATTGGGTAGAGAAGTGTAATTCTGATAGATCAGTCAGGACTTTATTCAGTAGCAAAGCAAGCTTGAGGGGTCAGGTGACCTCTCCTTGCTTCTAGACCATAAGAGATAGGAGCAGAGTATAGACTGTTCAGCCCCTTGAAACTACACTGATGTTCAATAGGATCATTGCTGATCTGACAATCCTCATCACTACTTCTGTGTGTTTTCCCCATAACCCTTGATCCTCTACGTTGTTAAAGTGGCTATTGCATTTTTATACATAACAAGAGTATGTTCACTTTGTACTTCAACAAGTACCTCATTGGCTCTGAAACACCCTGGGATATCTTGGGTTGTGAAAAAAACACAATGTAATAAAATAAGAATTGGAACAAGAGTAGACCCCTTGAGCCTGCTCTGCCCTCAATAAGGTCATGATTGATCTGACTGTGGACTTAACTCCACCTTCCTGACTCCCTTATCTATCAAAACTCTGTCTAACTCAGTCTTAAGTATATTCAATCATCCAATCTTCACTGCTATCTGGGGAAAAGACTTCCAAACATTAACAATAGTGAGAGGGAAGCGATTTATTCTCATCTCCATCTTAAACGTGAGACCCCTGGTTTTTGAAACTGTGTTCCCTCGTTCGAGATTCTGGCATCAGGTGAAACATCCCTTAAACACCCACATTGACACGTCCGCCCAGAAAATGCGCACCTTTCTATTCTTTCAGCAAGCTTGGCAAGCAACGTGGTTATGGCCTAATGTTCTTCGTGTCTGTCGTAAGGCACCTTCTCTGCTGTCAATGTGCATCACAGAAACTGGATGAGATTCTCAGAGAAGCACAGAGGACTGGAGAAAATTCATGCCTCTTGGGTTCAGTGTTTTTAGGAGCCTACTGTGGGGTAGCAGGTAGCACTCTCTCATCTAAGTCCCACTGAACACACTTACATGCCAAAATCTAGGCAGCCTCTTACACTGTGCTATCTTGAAGATAAACAAGAAAGTCCTCTTAGATGTCCTGGACAACATTTATTCCTTGATTAATACTGTTTAAAAAAAAGAGCATTTGGTCATTGCTGTTTGTTAGACCTTCCTGTGCACTACCTGGTTACTTCCTTTCCTATATTACAACAGTAACTGCACATGAGAAGTACTTCCTTACATATAAGCTCTTTGAAATTCCTGCAGTTATGAAAAGTGCTATATAAAAGCAAGTCTTTTCTTGTTAAATGAGGATGTGCATTTATGGCCTACTGTATGAATTTACTGAACATTTTTTTTTCAATTAATCAAGGTTGCATGCATAACTTAAAAATAGACCTTCATTGAAGCCAAAAATGTCATAAAATGGGAACCGTATGTGAATTAATGTCACTCATTCCCCTAAAATAACACCGTCACCTCATAAGGAAGTTTCCTTGAAATATGCTCTGAATGAGATCACCTATTTTAGTGGATAACTGTGTTGAATCTGTAAAATGGCTGTTTCATATTGCTTTCATTATGAACTATTAGATTGTTTAAGAAAAATGTCTTGCTGCATCAGCATAAGGAGAATTAAAAAGATTTCAGCTGCATGTTATGTATGACCCACTAGCACTTGGAGCACTGCATGTTCTTGGCAGGTCAGCACACACACTCCTCATGTAAAATAAATTCTTCAAATCAAAACAACTAACGACTTCTTCAATTTGGATGACTCGTCGAACCTACAATTGTCCCAGTCTGCCCTTCTACCCTGGTTCCAGGTACTGAGTGGGTCTAAACCAAATACATTTTATATCTAGATAGAGTCTTTAATATAGTTAAATATCCCAAGGCACATCACAAGGGTGTTTTTAAATGAATTTATACTTAACAACATAAGGAGATGCTAAGACCAAGTACTTACTCAGAGATAGGCTTAAGGGAGCATCTGGAAGGAGGAGGGGTAGAGAAGCTGAGTGGTATTGTGAGGTTACTCTGACTGCCGTCAATGGAGTGATAGAAATCAGGGATAGTCAGGGCAACAGTTTTGGAAGAGTGCAGCAATTTTGGTTGGTAGTAAGGATAAAGTTGAAAAGCTACGGAGATCTCCACCAGGTGGCAAAGTAGAGAGCTGCAGAAAGAGGTATAAACCTTGGCATAGATGGAGGATGTCACAATGCAGTTGCAGACAAGCTACAGTGGATTGTGAGGATGGCACAGGCCAATGAGAATGAGGTACTGTGAAAGCAGATTTCCTGGCAGCAGTAGGTAGAAGCAGCAGTAACAGCAGGAAAGATAGAAGAGATTATAGAGATAGTGAAGGGATGAGGCAGTGGACGGATTTGAAGATAAGGATCAGAATTTTAACATCAAGGTCTTATTGGACTGAAGACAACATAGATCAGTGAGCGCAGAAACTTGGTTTTCGGATCCAAGTAGCAGAGTTCTGTTTTTGGATAAGCCTGAGCTTCTAGAAGCTGGAAGATGGGAGTCTAGCTAGAAGATTAAGGTAAATACTGATGATGCTGTTGGGCTACCCTTATCTTATCAATGAAGGAGAAATTCTATTAGCATCCAACATAAGATCTAGGAAGAAAGCATTCAAGCATTTCTATCTCAGTACTTAACAGGTACTGAACCCCAAGTACTGCTCGTGTTTTCTGCAACCAAGGACTTTTCAACATCATTTTTTTTGTGCTCCTTTTACCTTCTTGTTTGGTTTTAACAAGACGTGGTATTCCAAAATTATCTTTATTGATAATACTTACAACCAGCATCACCAAGAAGAGATTTTCTGATCATTTTCTCATTGCATTTTGTGGGATTTTGCTGGGCACAAATTGCCTGCTGTGTTTGCTACATCGTAATGGTGACTACGTCGGTAAAGTTTACGGAATCCATATTCACAAATGAAAAGCTGTGTTAGTAGTTTGTTTAGGGGGGTCTTATGAACAGACATTAGCTGAAGAGAATAGCACCAAGTGAGTGCAGAGGTTTGTCAGAAAGAAATCAAGTACAGCTATGACAACTGAGGAGAACAAAAATAGGGTGACTCCTTCGCTAAGCTTTGAGAATCTACAACATCATTGTTGAAGGTAAAATATTTGAATTTTTATTTTTGCTTTTGTAACAAAACAATTTCAACCAACTTTTGTATTATACAAATAGTTTGTGATTTTAATCTTTTGTGTTACATGAACTTTGATGTTTTTTTGCTAAAAGTACACTGGAAACCTCATATCAATATGTTCAAAGGCTGACCATCAAGATAATTAAGTAACAAAGTTAAAGCTTATGGTTTATCAGGCCAGGTTTCACTCTGCCATCTCACTTGTCCTATACTTACATCAACTGAGTTGATAACAATGGCATGTTGCGCTAAATCAGCCTTTAAGTATACAGCAAAAGTCACTCCCTTAATGTCAACAAGGAGAAAAGTTGCAATCATGCTCAATGCTTCAAACTTTTCTTAAAAATCCGCTGTTTCAGTTTCCAAACAGTTAACATTCATAACCTGAAAATAAATAGTCAGAGACAAGTTCTAAATTGTGTTGAAAACCAGCCAAAACAAAATCATGAAAACTTTCCGTTAATGCACTGTGTGCTCAGTTGCAACTCCCATGGAACCAAAGTATTTTTAATCGAAACAAACCTATTTTGGTGAAGCAGCAGAAGTAGTTATAAAAGTGGCTTAGTGACATAATGCAAATGTGCTATTAAAACAGCAGAAAGAATTAGCTTTGGAAGCATTTCTTGGAAACGGTACCCTTGCATGTATATTAAACTGTCAGCCTGCTATTTCGGCCTTGTTGATCTTATCTCTTGTTTAATACACATCTACTTTTAAAAATAAGGAAAAGGGGGAAAGATTGAAAAGAAAATGGATTATGCAGTGCATTGGATAGAACGTGAACCATGCAATTAGATGTCACATTGATTTTTATTGACATGCAAAGTCTCTAAAGCTTCAAAATTAGACCAGGATTTGTGGAAGAAGTACCGGAACAATGCTCATTGTTCTTATAATCAGCCACCCATCCTGTGGTGAAAGAGAACTACACCATGAGCTGTGGATGGGTACAATTGCTGCTGGACAATTTTCACAGTTGCACTGGTAACATTGTACAAACAACACCTCTTCCCTTCCCCTATAGCCTCCTCCCATACGATCCCACACGCAGTGCAAAATGGTGGATTGGCTATGCTAAACATTGTCCTGTAGTGTCCAGGGTCGTGCCAGTTAAATGGGTTTCCCAGAGCTAAAAAATCCCATTTGAGATTACAGGGATAGGGATCTTGGTCTGGGTAGATGCTCTTTGGAGGGTCACTGTAGGCTTGATGAGCTGAAGAGCCTCCCTCTGCACTGTAGGGATTCTGTGATTCTATGAACACTAGATGTCATGACAGTTGACCATGCCAGCCTGGTCCAGGACTGCCACATAACTCCGTACAGTCTCAGCCATCTGAAAGAATGCCCAGGACTGCATGAAAACGGACCATCTTCACTCCACCAGAATCAGAGCCACCATCTTCTCCCCAAAGCTACACATTCACTGGATCTCTGCCACTGCACACATCTCCCACAAAGGCTCTTACTTACCAGCTTCATTATTGCCTGCAATATCTTCCTCACTCACCTTCCAACCCTATGTACCTTACGCACTGCTTAGTCACTCATTTCGAACACCTCCCAACCCACACTCAAAGTTCCAGCTGTGCTACTCACTTTTTTGTCTCCTTTAATACTCGTCCACCAAGTCAAGCGTGTGAGGGAATACCCTGCACTTGCCTGGATGGGTACAGCTCCAATATTACTCAAGCAAAGTTTGACACCATCCAGAACAAAGCAGCCGTTTGATTGCCACCACATTCACAAACTCTCTCCACCACCAATGCTCAATGTGTATATCTACAAGATGCACTGCACAAACTCACCAAGGTTCCTTAAACAGCACCTTCCAAACATATGACCGGTTGGAGCGGTTTGTCTTGGTACACAACTGAACTCTGACCTAGTTAAAAGGGACTTGAATTACCTTTCCCTGTCCTGTCCCCACAAGCAAACAGTTGATAGAGGGTTAGAAGGTGATAGGACAACTTACAACGTGTGTCTAAAATCATAGACACAGCTCTAATTATTAAGAAACACTGACTCTACCTTAAGTGCGAATACTGAAGGAGTACTGAATAGTCAGAAGTATGGTCTGTTGGAGAAAATTTAAAGTGAGATCCTGTCTGCCCTCTCAAGTGGACAGAAATATTCTATGTTGAGAGTATGGTGCTGGAAAAGCACGGCAGGTCAGGCAGCATCCGAGGAGCAGGAGAATCGACGTTTCGGGCATAAGTCCTTCCTCGGTTGCTGCCTGACCAGTTGTGCTTTTCCAGCACCACACTCTTGACTCTGATCTCCAGCGTCTGCGGTCCTCACTTTCTCCAAGAAATATTCCATGGTACTACTGCAAAGAAAAAAACAGGGGAGTTCTCTTCAGTGACCTGCCCAACATTTTGCTCAGCCACCATCACTTAGAAAACAGATTACCTGGTTGTTAATGCTACTTATGGGAGCTTACTGTGTGCAAATTGGCTGCTGGCTTTCCTACATTACAACAGTGACTATACATCAAGTAGCATGACTGTAAACCACTTTGAGAGGCCCTGTTGTTGTGAAAGACATTATATAAATGCAAGTTATTTCTTGTACTTCTTTGCCCAACATGACACAGTATTCCTTGTAGACAAGCAGGAGGCTGGAAGAGCACAGCAAACCAGGAGGCGTCAGGAGGTGGAGAAGTCAATGTTTCAGGTATAAGCCTTCTTCAGGTATGGAGGTGGGGGTAGGAGGAGCTGCATATAAAGAGGGGAGTTATGGATAGGGAGAAGGGCAGAGTGGTGAGGTGTTGATAGGTGAATACAGATGGTAGGTATGACCTGGTAGGTTGATAGCAGGAATCCTGTTGGTAGCTGGAAGGAGGGGAGGGGTGGAGGGATGGAAGAGAGGAGGTGGGGCTGGAAAGGGAGTCGGGGGCAGGTGGAAAGGTTATTTGAAGTTGAAGAATTCAGTGTTGGGTTCTTGGGGCTGTAGGCTGCACAGGTGGAAGCTGAGGTGTTGTTCCTCCAATTTGTGGTTTGATTTGCTGTAGCAATGGAGGAGGCCAAGGATGGACTTGTCAGAGAGGGAGTAGGAAAGAGAATTGAAATCACCGATATAGAAAAGATCATATCGGGAGCACTGAATACAGTAAACTAGGTTGGAGGAGAGGCAGGTGAACCTCTGTCTAACCTGGAAGAATTGTTTGGGACCCTGGCTGGACATGAGAGGAGTGCTCTGCCAGCAGGTTTTGCATCTTTTATAGTTGCAGGGGAAGGTACTGGAGGGTTTGTGAGAGGGTGGCAAAGGGAATGGTCCATGAGGAAGGGAGACAGAGGTGGGGAGGTGTTTGACGATGATACATTGGATGCGGCCATTGGTGGGGAGGAAAGTGAAGACAAGGGATACCATATCTTTATTATCATTTATATATTATCATTATTATTCATCCAGAGAATTTGTTAAGATCTGAAATGCCCTATCACTTCCCATTGGTGCTATCACTTCCCATTGCAACTTTTAAAAGGCAGTTGGACAAGTGATTCTGTCTTCTACTGATTAATTGCTGGTAATATACTACCCCGGCACCATGGGTCCTTGTCTTGGAAGTAGATTTTCATCTGGTGCCTTACAAATGTCTTTAGTAAATCCAAATATATTACATCTATTGGTTCCCCTATATCCTGCTTGTTCCCTCCTCAAAGAAGTCTAACAAACTTGCCAATTTCCCCTTCATAAAGCCATGCTGACTCTGCTTGACTTTATTTTATATTCCTACAAGCTCTGCTATTACAATCTTCATAATTGATTCTTACGTGTTCACAGTAACACATGTTAAGCTAACTAGGCCATAGCTACTTGATTTTTTTGTGTTTCACACTTGTTGAATAATTGTTATATTTGCAATTTTTCAACCCTTTTGGGATTTTCCAAGAATCCTTGGATTCTTGGAAGATTACTACCTGTGCACCCAATATCTCTGTAAAACCTTAGGGTTCAGCTGATCAGGCTCGGAGGAATTTAGCCCCATCAATTTCCTTAGTTTTTTTTCACTAGTGATACTCACTATGTGAACTTACTATCCACCCTGCCCCTTTATACCTTTGATTTTGTAGTACTTTTGGGATGTTATTGAAGGTTGATGCAAAGTATTTTTTCAATTCCTCTGCCATTTCCAGGTGTCCCCTTATTATTTGCCCAGTTTCATTCTTGAAGAAGCCAATGTCCTAGGGAGTGTTGCTGAACAAAGAGACCTTGGAGTGCAGGTTCATGGCACCTTAAAAGTAGAGTCGCAGGTGGATAAGATATTGAAGAAGGCATTTGGTATGCTTTCCTTTATTGATCAGAGTATGGAGTACTGAAGTTGGGAGGTCATGTTGCAGCTGTACAGAACATTGGTTAGGCCACTTTTGGAATATTGCATGCAATTCTGGTATCCTTACAATATATGTTAATGATATAGAAGGTGGTATTAGTAATAACATTAGCAAATTTGCTGAGGATACTAAGCTGGGTGGCAGGGTGAAATGTGAGGAGGATGTTGGGAGATTACAGGGTGACCTGGACAGGTTAGGTGAGTGGTCAGATGCATGGCAGATGCAGTTTAATGTGGATAAATGTAGGTTATCGACTTTGGTGGCAAGAACAGGAAGGCAGATTACTACCTCAATGGAATCAATTTAGGTAAAGGGGCAGTACAAAGAGATCTAGGTGTTTTTGTACACCAGTCAATGAAGGTAAGCATGCAGGTACAGCAGGTAGTGAAGAAGGCTAATAGCATGCTGGCCTTCATAACAAGAGGGATTGAGTATAGAAGCAAAGAGGTTCTTCTGCAGCTGTACAGGGCTGGAGTATTGTGTGCAGTTCTGGTCTCCAAATTTGAGGAAAGACATTCTGGCTATTGAAGGAGTGCAGCGTAGGTTCACGAGGTCAATTCCTGGAATGGCGGGACTACCTTACGCTGAAAGACTGGAGCGACTGGGCTTGTATACCCTTGAGTTTAGAAGACTGAGAGGGGATATGATTGAGACATATAAGATTATTAAAGGATTGGACACTCTGGAGGCAGGAAACATGTTTCCGCTGATGGGTGAGTGCCGAACCAGAGGACACAGCATAAAAATACGGGGTAGACCATTTAGGACAGAGATGAGGAGAAACTTCTTCACCCAGAGAGTGGTGGGTGTGTGGAATGCTCTGCCCCAGAGGGCAGTGGAGGCCCAGTCTCTGGATTTGTTTAAGAAAGAGTTGGATAGAGCTCTCAAGGATAGTGGAATCAAGGGTTATGGAGATAAAGCAGGAACAGGATACTGATTAAGGATGATCAGCCATGATCATATTGAATGGTGGTGCAGGCTCGAAGGGCAGAATGGCCTACTCCTGCACTTGTTGTCTATTGTGTACTGTCTACTGTCTATTGTTTCCTTCCTATTGAAAGGTGTTGTGAAACTTAAAAGGGTTCAGAAAAGATTTACAAGCATGTTGCCAGGGTTGGAGGATTTGAGCTATAGGGAGAGGCTGAACAGGCTGGGGCTGTTTTCCCTGGAGCGTAAGATGCTGAGGTGTAACCTTATAGAAGTTTATAAAATCATGAGGGGCATGGATAGGATAAATAGACAAAGCTTTTTCCCAGGGTGGGGGAGTCCAGAACTAGAGGGCATAGGTTTAGGGTGAGAAGGGAAAAATATAAAAGAGACTTAAGGGGCAACGTTTTCATGCAGAGGGTGGTATGTGTATGGAGCGAGCTGCCAGAGGAATGCTGCCAATTGCAGCATTTAAAAGGCAACTGAATGGGTGCATGAGAAGGAAGGGTTTAGAGGGATATGGGCCAAGTGCTGGCAAATGGGACTAGTTTAAGGTAGAATGTCTGGTTGGCATGGACGAGTTGAACTGAAGGGTCTGTTTCCATGCTGTACATCTTTAAGACTCTATGGCTCTAATGTTCACTTTGCCCTCTCCCTTCATTGCTACACTTTTAAATAACATTTTACTCTCGGTGTTTATATTAGTTGCGAGCTAGCCCTTCCTGTTTATTTTTTGCCTCTTTATTTTTGTTTTTGGTCATCTTTTGTTATCTTTTAAAATTTTCCCAATCCTCTACTTTGTCATTAATTTTGTCCACATTGTATGTTTATTTCTTTTAATTTAAAGTCTTAGAGTGATAGAGGTGTACAGCACGGAAACAGACCCTGCAGTTCAATTCGTCCATGCCAACCAGATACCCTACCTTAAACTAGTCCCATTTGCCAGTACTTGGCCCATATCCCTCTAAACCCTTCCTTCTCATACACCCTTTCAGTTGTCTTTTAAATGTTGCAATTGTACTAGCCTCCACCACTTCCTCTGGCAGCTCATTTCATACATGAACCACCCTCTGAGTGAAAAAGTTGCCCCTTAGGTCCTGTTTAATTTTTTTTCCCTTCTCACCCTAAACCTATGCCCTCTAGTTCTGGACTCCCCCGCCCCAGGAAAAAGACCTTGTGTGTTTACCCTATCCATGCTTCTCATGATTTTATGAACCTCTATAAGGTCACCCCTCAGCCTCCGATGCTCCGGGAAAACAGCCTCTCCCTATATCTCAAATCCTCCAACCCTGGCAACATACTTGTAAATCTTTTCTGAACCCTTTCAAGTCTCACAACATTCTTCCAACAGGAGGGAGATCATAATTGCACACAATATTCCAAAAGCAGTCTAACCAATGTCCTGTACAGCTGCAACATGGCCCCCCCAACTCATGTACTCAATGCTCTAACCAATGAAAGAAAGCATACCAAATGCCGCCTTCACCATCCTACCTACCTGTGACTCAACTTTCAAGGAACTATGAGCCTGCACTCCCAGGGTTTCTTTGTTCAGCAACACTCTCCAGGACCTTATCATTAAGTGTAAAGGTCTTGCCTTGATTTGCCTTTCCAAAATGCAGCACCTCACATTTATCTAAATTAAACTCCATTTGCCACTCCTCAGTCCATTGGCCCATCTGATCAAGATCCCATTGTAATCTGAGGTAACCTTCTTTGCTGTCCACCACACCTCCAATTTTGTTGTCATCTGCAAACTTACTAACGATACCTCCTATGTTCACATCCAAATCATTTATATAAATGATGAAAAGCAGTGGACCCAGCACCGATCCTTGTGGCACACCACTGGTCACAGGCTTCCAGTCTGAAAGGCAACCCTCCACCACCACCCTCTGTCTTCTACCTTCGAGCCAGTTCTGTATCCAAATGGCTAGTTCTCTCTGTATTCCATGAGATCTAACCTTGCTAACCAGTCTAGCATGAGAAACCTTGTTGAACACCTGTCTGAAGTCCAAATAGATCACATTCACCTCTCTGCCCTCATCAATCCTTTACATTACGTCTTCAAAAAACTCCATCGAGTTAGTGAGACATGATTTCCCACTCATAAAGCCATGTTGACTATCTCTAATCAGTCCTTGCCTTTCCAAACACATGCAAGTCCTGTCCCTCATGATTCCCTCCAACAACTTGCCCACCATCGATGTCAGGCTCACCGATCTATAGTTCCATGGCTTTTCCTTACCACCTTTCTTAAATTGTGGCACCCCGTTAGCCAACCTCCAGCTTTCCGGCACCTCACCTGTGACTATCAATAATACAAATATCTCAGCAAGAGGCCCAGTAATCACTTCCCTAGCTTCCTACAGAGTTCTAGGGTACACCTGACCAGCTCCTGGGGATATATCTACCTTTATACGTTTTTCAAGATGTCACCATCTCTTTACCCGCATTCCCTATGTCCTTCTCCACTGTAAACACTCATGCAAAATGCCTGTTTACTATCTCCTCCATCTCCTGCGGTTCCTCGCAATTTGACACGATCTTTAACCTCCTTGGTAAGCCATGGTTAAGTTTGTCCCTTCCTGGAGCCCCTCCTCACTCAGATACCTATTTGTTATGAGTCATGAACTGTTTTCTTAAACAACTATGATTGTTCCCCACTTTTCTTTACTTCTAAACTCTTTTCCCAGTCCAATGCAGCCAGCTTGGCCCTCATCCCTATGTTATTACCTTCATTTAAGCTAGCAGAGGTGTTACTAACTCAAGTTTCTTACTTTCAAACCGAATGCCACAATTTTATAAAGTTAAAAAAAATCACACAATACCAGGTTATAGTCCAACAGATTTATTTGGAAGCACTAGCTTTCGGAGCAGTGCTCCTCCATCAGATGGTTGTGGAGTATAAGATTGCTCTAAATTCTGTGTCTTAAGATCTTAACCTGGTGTTGTGTGATTTTTAACTTTGTACATCCCAGTCCAACACTGGCACCTCCAAATCATGATTACAATTTTATAGCTACTGTTTCTTAGGAGACATATTATTGAGATCATTTATTAATCTTGTCTCATGCATTACTAGATCCAAAATAGTCTGGTGCCTGGTTAAATCCACAACATATTGTTTGAGGAAGCTGTCCCCATTACAGTCAATGAATTCTTCCTCTCGGCTATCTTTGCCTTTAAAGTCACCCTTGATTAATGTAGGTTTTATATGCTCTCATTATCTCTTGATGTATTCTCTGTCCTAAAGCTACTGTTGGGGGGCCTATAGGTTACTTCCATTTAAGTCTCATTCCCTTGTTATTTCTTACCTCTGCCCATGTGGACTCTACATGATCCAATGCAAATTTTTCACACAACATTATTCCTAGTTTAAGTTCACTGATGAACAATATTCAATGTATGTTCTAAATTGGTGTGTGTCTCCACGCAGTGTTCACAACTCAAGCCTTAAACCAGACTGTGGAACTATAGGAACTGAATGAACAGCTCAACTTGTTGCTGTCCAGGTCATAGCCTACTGGGGCATTGAATGCTAATATACTGGCATGCTGCCCAATTTTATGCAGGACTTCCTGTTGTATAGCCACCTACTTTCTTCAGTAGCCTTTCCCCTTTTGAATTGAATTTCTTATCTTCATGATTTAGGACTTGGAAATATAAGGACAATGTTCACTCACTGAGTTGTACCCAAACAATAATTCTTGAGATTCTAAGCAGGATGTTTCCTTTAAGTATTCGAGTTCGACAGCCTTTGAAGTTAGCACTGGATCAGACACACATGTGACCTCAGAACATCGATTGCCTACTTGCTTAGTTGACCTTATAATTATTGACCTTGTGGGGACTGTTACTTCTTTCCCCATGACATATAGAGCACTGGAACATGCTTATGCTCCACATGAGCCTTGTCCCACCCATCGCAAGTCTCCTGTTATGTTGTTAGTGCATGATCTTGCCCTATGGGGAATTGGCCAGTTCCAGTGTACTAGTGATCGGCGTTTGTTTGCACACTCAAATGGAAGGAAAGTATCTTTTTCAAAAAAAGAACAGAAGGTAATCTGATCAGTTTTTGCAATGTTTTACAAGTGGAAGTCACCATAGACAGCTCCCTCATAAGAGTGCACCAATCAACCACACCGCCCTGTGGCCCAACATTTCAACTCCCCCTCCCACTCTGCCGAGGACATGGAGGTCCTGGGCCTCCTTCACCACTGATCCCTCACCTCCAGATGCCTGGAGGAAGAATGTCTCATCTCTGCCTCGGAACACTTCAACCCCAGGGCATCAATGTGGACTTCAAAAGTTTCCTCATTTCCCCTTCCCCCACCTCACCCTAGTTCCAAACTTCCAGCTCAGCACTGTCCCCATGACTTGTCTTACCTGCCTATCTTCTTTTCCACCTATCCACTCCACCCTCCTCCCTGACCTATCATCTTCATCCCCTCCCCCACTCACCCATTGTACTCTATGCTACTTTCTCCCCACCCCCGCCCTCCTCTAGCTTATCTCTCCACCCTTCAGGCTCTCTGCCTTTATTCCTGATGAAGGGCTTTTGCCCGAAACATCGATGTTACTGCTCCTTGGATGCTGCCTGAACTGCTGTGCTCTTCCAGCACCACTAATCCAGAAGCTCCCTCAGAAGAGTTGAAGCTGATGTTCACCACATTTCGGACAAAGGGCCTGGTTGAAAAGCAGAGCCTTCATGGTGGCCTTACAGGGACGGAACCTGTTCTGTTAGTCTGACTCTGCATCACAACACAGCTAACCAACTGCTGGCGGCAACATTTATCCCTCACAAACATCACTAAAAGAAGCAGTTGTCACCAAGGTGCTTTTTGCAGGAATTTGAAAATTGACTGCCACGTTTGCGACATCACAACAGTAACTATATCTCCAGAGGTATTGGTTGTAAAGCAATTTGGGAGGTCCAGAGGTCAGGAAAGGTGCGACATATGTATAAGTCTTCCTTTTGCCTATGCTCACAATATTGAGAAAAAACGTTCACTCTGCAATACACTCCAGTCCTCAAATATTTTACAGTCTTTGTTTAGCTAACACATTGTAGATTATTAAAATATTTTTACTACACAATGAATGCATCACAAACAGAAAACATATTGCTTTAGAAATGTGTTTCATATGTAACCCTGAACTCTATATTCTAGACTCATTGTACTTACTGAATTTACAATGCCACAGGGATAGAAATTGTACATTCTTTATGCCTCAGCACAGTTGCCCCAAACACTATCCCCTTGCTACTTTTCAATTCAGTTGTCAGGCATGGTAACCATGGGCAGTTTATCACAAGCATATACAGTGCAGAGTTTCCAATTCACCTTTGATGTAAAGAAAAATGAGGTCATCTAATGATGTCTTGTTGGCAATAAGTCAAAGAAGTGTACACAAAATCTTCTACACCCTTCATCTGTTCTGTATTCGAATGATTCCTCATGGGATATATTTGCAGTTGGTTTGGATATCAATGTAACCAGCAATTTGTGTTACATGCTCACCAACTATGTGAAAAACCGATTTAAAAAATTACAAGAGTCCATGGAGGGAGCTGTTTAAAAAAAAGTAAAATTTCCTTACCCAATGAAACCCCAATGGATTCTGTTTGTTTTATGGCTTGAGGGATTTTTACCATGGTTTTCCATAATTTGCACATTACGTTTGTGCGTTGCAAAGGGCATAACCATTTCATCTTCCAATTATATTTGTAACCTTTAATATTTATGGTCTGGTGTGTTGCAGAGCCTCACTAGATAATTTCTTGCCTCTGAGTTGAAAGGCTGTGGGTTCAAGCCCTGGTTTCCAAGATTTGAGCACAAAACCTGTGCTGACTTTCCCTGGGCTGGATTTTGTATCACTGCTAGTGATGAGATTTGTGTGGGCATGCTTTACAAGTGCTGCTTATAGAATGTTCTGCAATTTTCCAAGTGGGGATATGGGTGGAGAGATGACCAGCGACCTGTTCAACTCCAATTTACTGCCTTTGTGGCATTAGCCTGATTGCCACTATGGGCATCTCATTGAATCTGATACCACTGTTGGTATGTGCTTGCCACAATTCTTTTTTTGTCAATAGATTTTCTAGGGTTTGTCTGATTTTGTTTGTCTGAACGATTCTAAGGATTTTGCTTCCATCATTCCACCACAGAATAGCATAAGTCCATTCCAGATATTCACTCTGACTAACGAACAACTGCTGTTAGTCGTTTTTATTAAAACAATGTCTTTAGACATATTATGACACACTTCTGGGGTGGGTGGGACTTGAATTCAGGTATCTTGGTTCAGAGGTAGAGTCATTACCATTGCACCATCAAAACCCCTGGGCCTATATGATTATCAACAGTGGAGAATAGGCTGCTGGTATGTCTTATCAGGAGAGACACTTGTCTTAGTTAACAAGACAGTTCATTGCATGATAGTAATAAGTAGGGTTCACATTAACAGAGATAATGACTACTGACTTATAGGAGCTGTACAGAATAAATCTGTTCCCTGAGAAGGCCAGTGTAGAATTCCTTGTCTCTACCCATAGACTACATATAACAGTAATTGTGTAGAGCTAATGCAATCATAGCATTAATTCTTTGAGAGCCATTGCATTGTACAAAGTCTCTCCCAAGTTTTATTCCCATAGTAACTCATCAGGCAATCATCTATTTAACTAATACATTTAGAACAAATCCTGCTCACCCCTCTCTCCCAAGTCACTGCCTTCATAGATGTACTTATTCACAATTTTCCAGAATGTGCACTCTTCAGACTTGGGAAAATGGTTAATCTTTCAGTTGAGGACTGTTAATCTTGGTTCTGATCCATGTATCGTATCTGCATGGAAAGATGTTTCATCTCTTGGATGTCCTTCACAGAGGATGACATTTCATTGCAGACACTTGTTGATCTATTTCTTTCTCTGGAGGTCATAATCTTCTGATTTTCCTTTGGGAGGAATGCTTGCTGCCAGCTAGATGATTGCCTCACAATATCGTCTGAGTTACCTTTAAACTCTAGAGTTTTCATCATAGAGTTCAGCTGCTCTATTGTAACAAGTACTGTCTTCCTTGCAGTATCAGGATTTATGGACCTGACAACATCTTTCTGATTGCAAGAGGTATTCTCTTTTTTAGCATTGTCCTAGATGCTTAAGACTGAGCAATTTTTTCTTCTTTACTGTGACCTGTCTCTGTGAGCATTAGTCTGGCTCACATTGAATTATACACAGTTTATCTCCCTCACTTGTTTGACTATGTAGGATGCCCCTAGTTTGGTGAAGTAGACATCTTCAGTCAGTCGTATTATTATAAGGTTGCTGCTCAGCATTATTGTTGATGCAGCAGAATTGTCAATGTCAGTGACAGTGTGTTCTCCAACTGCTGTCTGCTAAAGATTTGTGAATAAGCTCAAGAGGGTTATATTACTCATTCTTGTTCTTAGTATTTGTTTCTTCTCACAGACTTGACTGAGCCTTTTTTTTTGGATCTTTTGTCAGTGATGACAGGAATGTTTTCCATACCTGACAGTCCTGTATAATCTCAGATTTCACAAGGAGCTATGAGATTATCAATTTCTTTTTAGATATTTGGTCATCATATCTTTGACTGTGGCCTGGCTGTACGCCTGGAACTGTCTAACTGTCCCCGACATATCTCTTCCAATATATCTTGCACCATTAACTTAGAAATAAAACACAGTGATTGGTTAGCACTGCTGCCTCACAGCGCCAGGGTCCAAGGTTCGATTCCAGCCTCGGGCGACTGTGTGGAGTTTGACCTTCTCCCTGTGTCTGCGTGGGTTTCCTCTGGGTGCTCCGGTTTCCTCCCACAATTGAAAGATGTGCAGGTCAGGTGAATTGGCCATGCTAAATTGCCCATAGCATTAGGTGAAGGGGTAAATGTAGGGGAATAGGTCTGGGTGGGTTGCGCTTCGGCAAGTCGGTGTGGACTTGTTAGGCCGAAGGACCTGTTTCCACATTGTAAGTAATCTAATCTGTAAATATAATCCATGAATTAAGGTTGATGGGAAACCAATTCAAATAAAATTTCTAACATCTGGACACAAGAAGCATCCAACGTTGCAAAGTGAGTTCCAAAGCCTAAACTTTATCATTTCATCATCTGGCTAGAAAGGAAAGCCTTTGGCAGCTGTTGCTCCAATCTCTCCATCTTTGGTTGTTTATAGATAAATCAATTTACTACAACAAATAAGAGAATGATGCCTTTTGCCAATGATGTGATCTGACAAAATGCACAATTACGTGCATAAGGATAGGTAGTGGCAGCCAGTTTTAAAACCAACACCCTATCTCCTGCATGGCAACAAACACTTCAATCTAATTGTATTAATGACAGAGGATAGGCCATTTGTCACTGTAAACAAAAGAAGATTCTGTCTCAGTTAACAAAATGGTTTATTGCATAATAGCTCTAAGTCCAGTTCACATCACTTGTCAGGCATAATATTATGGACTGATGGGAGCCTTGCAAAAAAGAGCTGTTAGCTATGAAGGCTAATATATAACCCCTCATCTCCATCCAAAGACTGTGCAACATTGCCACATTGGATCAAGATAATGCATCTTTGACAATACCATTTTCAGGAAGATTTGCTCATACAACATCTGTTAAACTTGATAATAGGGTCTGGAGCAATTAAAGGCTTGTTGCAAAGCTGAATACAGGGTGTGAGAATATTCTGGGGCATGATAGTGCACAGCTGTTGAGACTACAGCAGTATGTACTGTTGTTGCTGGTTTCATGTTTTGTAAAGAGAGGGAAGTTCTGGTGCTCAAGCTGTGGTGCACAATGTTGCCATCTTTAGAGCAGAGCAGGTCATGAATATGATTGGCCAGTTGGATGCTTGTTTGAACTCCAAGATGATTTGCCCCTGGATCTCCTGCTTACTATATTGTAAAAGGAAATGCCAGCAAGACTAGTTATGTCTGACAACACTGGAGGAATGGCAAGTGAGGGTATTGTGTAGATGGGAACTCACTGGTAGTGGCGTTCCCATGAATTTGCTACCTTGTCCTTCTCGGTGATAGAGGTAATGGGTTTGGTAGGTGCTTTCAAAAGAGCTTTGGTGAGTTAGTGCAATACTGTTTGAGATTTCACACAATGCTGCTACTGCATGTTGTGATGGTGGTGTGCATCACTGTGGCCATTGACTGGGTTGGATTTGTCCCTCCCTTTGTGCACAGTTCTGGCTAATTATTGGAGCACCAGTCTTCTGACCTATTGTTAGTACTTTGTCAGAGTCCATAGCTGTTGCAGCATCCAGTGCCTTTAGCCATTTCTACTTCTCAAGCGAAGTGAATTAAATTGATTGAAATTTCGCATCTGTGACACGAAGATTCTTGAAGAAGACTCGGCACTGGTTGAAGATGGACGTAAATAGTTCAGCCTTATCTTTTGCACTAGTGTATTAATCTCCCCATCATTGAGAAGCTGGATGTCTATGGAGCCTTGTCCTCCTCCAATGACTTGTTTAATTGTCTACCACTATTCACAACTGGATGCTTGGCATCCATCGAGAATAAATAACAACAAGAACAAGAAAGTCACAATTACATTTTATAACCATTTCATATGTGGCACTTGTGACAGAACCTGTCCCTCACAGGCTGGTCTCTTGGGCCACAAGCGTGTGAAGCAGTCCCATTCCCAAGGGATTTGACTTGCTGCATGTCCATCATGTTACATGGCTGGAGGGATACCAACAATGAGAATAACTGAACGTAATGGAAACATTTGGGGCAGAAACTTAAGGAGCCTGAGTAACATCGGCTATGTTGAGATTTGTAGCAGCATCGGATGAGTGGTTCGGTGAGGCCCTTCTTGACCTCAGGAACATTTTGCAAGCAGCAAGGTGTATTTCTCACTAGGCAGTGGTGAGTTGCCAATTAAGGAGGAATTATTACTCATTAAATGCCTTAATGGTGATCCAACGCACCTTATTAATATTAAGCCTCCCATCTAAGCAAACTCATCAAACAAGCTAGACATTGAGAAAACTGACTCTAAAGGTCATGGCGGGTACCTGGCGGATTCAGCTGGCCACTTGGTCTGAACATGCCCTATGCTGTGTCTGAATAAAGTGCATCACAGGGCATGAAGAACGGGCAGCAGCTGCATTCACCCCTCATCCACACACATTGGCACCCAGCATTTGACAACACCTCATGACCACCATGGCACCTCTCTGATACACTGGCAGATTCCACACTGGAGACTGGTCAGTGAAATGAAAGCTCGTGGGATACAATGCACTGTGGTGAGTTGGACCAAAAATTGGTACAAGGCAGGAAACATAGGATAGTGGTCGATAAACATTTTTGAGAATGGAAAACAGTTTCATGTGATATTTGCACAGGGGTCAGTGTTGGGGGCTTTGGTCTTTGTAGTACAGGCATATGATTTAAAGTTAAATTTGAAAAACATGAATAGAGAATTCGTAAACATGGAATACAGGGAGACCTAGCCATTTGGTTACAAAATTGGCTTGAAGGCAAGAGACAGAGGGTGGTGGTGGAGTGTTGCTTTTCAAACTGGAGACCTGTGACCAGTGGAGTGCTGCAAGGATAAGTGCTGGGTCCACTACATTTTGTAATTTATACAAAAGACTTGGGTTGAACATAGAAGGAATGGTTAGTATGTTTGCAGATGACACTAAAATTGGAGGTGTTCCTTGAGATCCCTGTAAGTGGAGTCATAGGTTGACAAGATAGTGAAGAAGGTATTTAGAATGTTTTCCTTTATTGGTCAATGCATTGAATATAGGAGTTGGGAGGTCTTGTTGCAGTCGTGCAGGACGTTGGTTAGCCCACTTTTGGAATACTGCATTCAATTCTGGTCTCTGTGCTATAGGACAGATGTTATGAAACTTGAAAGTATTCAGAAAAGATTTATAAGGATGTTGCCAGGGTTGGAGAACTTGAGCTACAGAAAGAGGCTGAATAGGCTATGGCTATTTTCCCTGGCTGAAGTGTGACCTTATAGATGTTTATAAAACTGTGAGGTCATGGATAGAGTGCATTGCCAAGTCTTTTTCCCAGGGTAGGGGAGTCCAAAACTAGAAGGCATAGGTTTAAGGGGAGAGGAGAAAGGTATAAAATGGACCTAAGGGGGCAACGTTTTCATGCAGAGGGTGGTGCATGTATGGAACGAGCTGGCAGAAGAGGTGATGGAGGCAATTGCAACATTTAAAAGGCATCTGGATGGGTTCATAAATAGGAATGGTTAAGAGGGATATGGGCCAAATAGGATTAGATTAATTTAGGATTTTTTTTTCTAATGTGAATACTGATGAAAAGTATGAATTTAGCACTTCCCCTATCTTCTCTGTCTCCACATACAACTTCCCACTATTATCCTTGATTGGCCCTAATCTTACTCCAGTCATTCTTTTATTTCTGATATACCTATAGAGAGCTTTAGGGTTTTCTTTGATCCTATTCATCAACAACTTCTCATGTTCCCTCCTGGCACCTCTTAACTCTCTCTTGAGGTCTTTCCTGGATAACTTGTAATCCTCAAGCCCCTAACTGAGCTATCACATCTTATCCTAACATAAACCTTCTTCCTCTTGACATGAGGTTCAACTTCCTTAGTAAACCATAGCTCCCGTGCTCGACAACTTCCTCCCTGCCCGACAGGTACATACTTATCAAGGATCTGCAGTAGCTGTTTCTTGAATAAGCTCCACATTTCAATTGTGCCCATCCCCTGCAGTTTCCTTCCCCATCCTAAATCTTGCCTAATCGCATTATAATTGCCTTTCCCCCAGCAATAACTCTTGCCCTGCTGTATATACCTATTTCTTTCCATCGCTAATGTGAACATAACCGAATTGTGGTCACTATAACCAAAGTGGTCACCTACCTTCATTACCCAGTACCAAATCTAATGTGGCCTTGCCCCTTGTTGGCTTGTCTACCTCTTGTGCACATTGGACAAAAACTGAACCATCCAAAGTACTTGAACTATAGTATTCCCAGTCAATATTTGTAAAGGTAAAGTCCCCCATAACAACTACCCTGTCACTCTCCCTCCTACTAAGGATCATCTTTGCAATCCTATCCTCTACATCTCTGGAACTATCAGAGGCCTATAGAAAACTCCAAACAGGGTGACCTCTCCTTTCCTGTTTCTAACCTCAGCCCATACTATCTCAGTAGACAAGTCCTCAAACGTCCTTTCTACAACTGTAATATTGTCCTTGACTAACAATGCTACACCCCCTTCTTTTATCATTTTCTCTGTTCTTACTAAAACATCTTCCTCATTTCCCCTTCCTCCAACATCATCCCAGTCCCAAGCCTCCAACTCTGCACCGCCCTCCAGACCTGTCTATCACCTTTCCCCATCTAAACCCCCCCTCCCCACCCCCCACCCCCTCCCCGGATCTATCACCTTCTCTCTCACCTTCACCCACTTATTGCTTCCTCAGTTATCTTGCCCCCAACTCCACCCCCTTCCCATTTATCTCTCAACATCCCCCCACCCCGGCCCACAAGCCTCATTCCCGATAAAGGGCTTATGCCTGAAACATTGATTCTCCTGCTCCTTAGATGCTGCCTGACCTGCTGTACTTTTCCAGCACCACACTCTTGACTTTATTTTTCTAAGCACAGAGGGGGCTGAGGAGTGACTTGATTGAGGTGTTCAAAATAATAAGGGGTTTGGATAGAGTAGCTGGGGAAAACCTATCATCAGGCTCCAGTATGGGTGGCCCCAGTCAAGTCTAGGGATGGGTGGGGGATGAGGTAGGGGGTGGGGATGTGGCTTGCGCTTGAGCCTGAGGTTGGAGCCACTGTGCTCAGGTGAGGGGCTAGGCCAGGGGCATTGGACAAGACCAGCACCACTGTAAGACCTTATTGAGTAGTCAATTGTCAATGGACACAGATTTAAAGTGATTGGCAGAAGCATTAAAAGGGACATGAGGAAAGACTGTTTCCACCAGAGAGGTGGGTGTCTGGAAGCTGTTGCCCAGTTTGGTTGTTGTGGTGGAAACCCACAACTCAGTTAAAAGGAACCTGGAGCTGCATCTGAAGTGTTGTAAACCCCAGCTTCTAGAAAGTGGGATTAGAAAGGGTGGCTAGTTTAGACACCCAGCCCTGACGCAATGGACTAAATAGCCTTTTTCTGTGCTGTAATCATTCTCTGATTCCATCTACTATGTTGAGTGGATTGGTGAAACCCAATTAGATTCGAAATCAAAAATGTCACATCATTCTATTTAAGGGCAGCTTTGACCAGTGGAAAGTTTAAATTTCATAACTTTCTTGCAAAATTCATTCAGTACTACATTTTATACCTCAAAATATTTAGATTGAATCAACCATGGTTGCTACTGAGTAATGTTTTGCCTGTTCCTACTCCTCACCACAAAGCATATGACTCCTGGATAAAACAGATTTGCACCTCAATCATTGCCGTACAGTTCATTCCTCCCTGGCTATATTGCTTTGTTTTTCTCGCTGACACAGCCAGCATTCAAGAGAGCAGAATACAGAATGGAGAGGAAGAGTGACTCTTTAATTTGGAAACTGATCCAGTTATACACACTTTAAAATGTTTTACTTTAAAGAGGCCATTATTAAATCAGAAAGAAAGTAGCTCTGACACAACCCATATAAGATTACCGTTCAAGTTTGAGAGCATCAAACATGAATTATAAGGCCAAAAATAGGGATGGTTGCTGGTGATTGCATAGTGCTCGATACCAAATCTAACTCTTCAACTGCTGAAGCAGTCCATGGCCAACATTCAGGCTTGAGCTGAAAGGGGGCAAGCAACATTCACCCCTAACAAGTGTCAGATATTGAAACAAGAGAGATTGTAACCATCGGCACTTGACGCTCAGTGGCATCACCATCATGAAGTAATTTGCCATCAACACCCTGCGGTTATCATTGACCAGGATCTGAACTGGACCAGTTCCATAAATACCGTGGATACAAGAGCATCTCAGAGGCTGGGATCTCTGTAGTGACTGATACCCCAAAGCATCTCCACCATCTACAAGGTACAAGTCAGAAGTGTACTGGAATACTCTGCATTGGCCTGAAATGAACACAGCTAGAACAACAGCTCGCCATCCACCACCTCTATTTCTGATGAAGGGCTTTTGCCTGAATTATCGATTTTCCTGCTCCTCGGATGCTGCCTGACCTGCTGTGCTTTTCCAGCACCGCACTGACCTAAATTCTGGTTTCCAGGATCTGCAGTCCTCACTTTTGCCTAACCATCCACCACCTTTCATATTCACTCATTCCACCACTGGTGCATAGTGGCAGCAGTGTGTACCAGCTACAGGATCACCACAGCAATTTACCAAGGCTTTTTTTAAAAAGCACTTCTCAAATCCATAACTGTGACCACCAAGAAAGATAAGAGGAGCTAATGTACATCCTCTCTAGTTTTCTTCCCCCAAGCCACACACAATGCTGACTTGTATCTACATTGCCATTCCTTTACTGTTTCTGAGTCAAAATCTTGCAACTCCTTCTCTGATAGCTCTGTGGGTGTACTTGCACCACAGTCCAAAGATGTGCAGGTCAGGTGAATTGGTCATGCTAAATTGCCCATAGGTTAGTTGCATTAGTCAAAGGGAAATGGGCCTGGGTGGGTTACTCTTCGGAGGGTCGGTGTGGACTTGTTCGGCTGACGGGCCTGTTTCCACACCGTAGAGAATCTTCAGCAGTACAAGAAAGTGGCTCACCACTACCGTCTCATGGACAATGAAGAATGTATAATAAATGCTGTTGTTGCCAGCGATGCCCATATTCAGTGACTGAATGTTTTTAAAAAATAGGAGCAAAAAGCAAAACCCAGATATGATTCTGCTCAATGCTATGTTACTTGAACACACAAAGAGGAAAGCACTTCACAATATACAGGATATTATTGAATGTCAGGCTGTTCCAAACAATAAGAACAGACAGTTTCCTATATTGTCATTCATATGGAATGTAATCACATTCATATTTATTTTCCAGGCAATAGGCCAATCAACTCAAATTGCAACTTTCTCTATCTTCTATGATCGACCCTGGGCACTGCCTCGGAAGGATTTCTAGATTCTAAATGGGTTCTGAGGAGATAGATGAGAATTGCTTCATGCTTTTTGCTGACGTGGAGTTTTGTTTTAGATTTGGGAAGTGGCTTTATTACCCCCTAAAAACTGACCGACTGGTTCATTGTGAGGACAGGACAATTCAAGTCCCTTTTAACTGGATAAAATTTCAACTGCATGCCAGGGCAAACTGGTAATCTAGATCAACGCATCTGACAGTTCGTGTATTTGGCACCACCCAACTAATATTCACATCATCTGTACATCTCTCCCTGGTACAGTTGTGCAATGGTGATATTGGAGTTATGCCTCACTCTGGCTTCTGACTATTCAGAAAATTGAAGTGACGCATCTCTGTAAAAAGAAATGCAGAAAGCAATCCAGATGTTGGGTATTTTCCATTCAGCACTCCTTTGTAATTCCCTTTTCATGTGGTGAAGGCCTGCTTCCTATCTTGTTTTGCATTGGCCAGTGCTGTTTTGAGTCGTGTGTCTGGGAATTTCCAAAAAGTATAAACCGGATACCAAATTTGAAAATAGAAGTCATTTATGCTGATGTGAGCACCATATCGAGTTAAGCTAAAACTTTATAAATCACTGGTTTGGCCTCAGCTGGAGTATTGTGGTTTTCTCTGAGCACTGCACTTTAGCAAAAATGTTCACATCTTGGGGAGGGTACTGAACAGATCTACTAAAATGGGGCCAGGAACGAGAGGCTTCAATTGTATAGAGAGTTTGGAGAAACTGGGGTTATTCTCCTTACAGCACAGAAGGTTAAGCGGGAAATTTAATACAAACGTTCAAAATCATGAAGGGTTTCGATAACAAGGAGAAAATTGTTTTCAGGAATAGTTTGTGTTCAGAAATTTAAGGTGAGTGTCAAAACAACTGGCATGTGAAGGAGCTTAGTGGGATGGAGTAGGTAAGGAGGTTTTGTTTAATGGTAAGGTGCTACAGTGTGAAATATATGTGGGGCTGCACAGTGGCTCAGCCTCACAGCACCAGGGAACCGGGTTCAATTCCAGCCTCAGGTGACTGTCTGTGTGGAGTTTGCACGTTCTCCCCGTGTCTGCATGGGTTTCCGTCGGGTGCTCTGGTTCCCTCCCACAGTCCAAAGATGTGCGGGCCAAGTGAATTGGCCATGCTAAATTGCCCGAAGTGTCAGGTGAATTAATCAGAGGGAAATGGGTCTGGATGGGTTACTCTTTGGAGGGTCGGTGTGGACTCGTTGGGCCGAAGGGCCTGTTTCCATACTGTAGGAAATCTAATATTGCCAGAAAGGAGCATAGTCAATAATAGCTTTCCAAAGGGATTTTAATGAATAATTGTAAGTGAAAAAACTTGGCAGCAATTTGTGGAAAGAGAGAAAGAGACAGGATAGACACAATAGCCTCATTCTGTGTTGTAGAATCCCTAATCTATGAATTATGGCTGCTATTTACCTCGAGTATGTTCTTTTTTGCAGGTCTGTGGGGCCTTTATTTCAAATCCTCATGCTGTGTTTGCTCTGATGTTTTTAACATCTGCCTTCAACAAGTTAGACTCTCAGGTTAACATTGTCTCTAAATTCGATGGGACTGGGTAGAGTTAACCAAGACTTTTACATAAAACCATCTTGCTTCTATCAACCTTTCACCTCATTATGTTTTCTACAGCACAGTCTGGCTGAAAAACTTTGTTTAAAATCAATTAGAAATTTTGTTGGCATTTTTTCCCCAAATGATTGCTTCCAAAAATTTCCCAGAGTCTTGGGTTGGCCAAATACATTTGGTCAATATTTCCTTATGTTTTTCCTATTCATTTAATTTACTTCCTGCTCTCTTGATACCTCACCTCTTTTAATTTCCATTGAACTGTTGAATCCCAATTGGCTTCCCTGACCCCAGGCTGAACTGCTGTTGTAAATGGTTCCTTCTCCTTCAAAACAGCCATCATCAGCCCATTCCTCAAAAAGCCTGCTTTTGACTAACCCCGTTCTTCAAAATTAATGAAACTGTTTTCACTTCCTAAATCTCTGCCCATTTTTCTGACAACTCTGTATGCTTCAATCCCTGCAATCATGTTTAGACCGATCCATAACATGGAATGCTCCATAATATAAATCACAAATGATGGATTACTGTATCTGTGATTTGGATAAACTATCCCTCTTCATCGTTCTTGACCCTTCTGCAGCTTGGACAGGAGTTGGTCGCATCAAACTCCAATGAATGCCTCTCCATTTTCATCTAGCTAGGTAGAATTGCAGTCACTAAGTTTCACTTTTCCTTAACCGTTTGTAATCAGAAAATTTAATGACTTCCTTCTTGCTTCCCACATGGTTACCTCTGAAATTGTTGCAAGGATTTATCCTTGGCTCCCTCCTCAAGTGTTGGATGCAGCATCTGAAGACAGTGTCAGTTTTCATATATTCACCAAACTGTGCCTCCTCATAACACCTCACGGACTCCTCCATGTTATAGTTGATGAATACTCCAATTGAGCTTGTAATGTAATCACAGAATCAGGCTATTCACCACATCAGGTCCACACAGATCCTCCAAAGAGCATCCCACCCAGCCCCACGCCTCCTACCCTATTCCCATAACTGATGCACCAAGCCCGTACATCCCTGGACACGATGGGTAATTCAGTATGGGCAATCCACTGGCCTGCACATCTTCAGACTGTGGAAGGGAACCGGAGCACCCAGAGGAAACCCCCACAGACACGGGGAGGACGTGCAAACTCCACACACAGATTCGCCCGAGGGTGGAATCAAACCTGTGTCACTGGTACTGTGAGGCAGCCATGCTAACCACTGAGACAACGTGCTATTGGTTCCTTTACTTTGAACACTCCCAAACATGCTTTCAGGATATTACACTCACTAGTGAAGAAGAACATTGAGTGCAAATGCTGCTGACTCCATCAGAACCATCTAATTTTTTGTTTGCAATATGCAAATTTTGACTTTTATAACATTCCCCTCCCTACCTCAGAATTTTAACATCATAATAATTATCTTTACAAGTGAGTATGTTTAATCTCTTTAAAATATTAAATAACTTCAGCTGTTATGTCACAAATCATTCATTGCACACTTTCAGATATAGTAACTTGAATTTATTCTGTGCCTTCAGCATAATAAAATATTCAAGTTTCTTAACAGGGGTGATCAACAAAATTCAATTTGACACCAAGTCACATAAAAGTACAGGTAACTAAGAGAATGGCCAAAGGTGATCAGCAAGGGGAAGCAAGTAGATAAGAGAAACAACTTAGAGGAGGGAGAGAGAGAGAGAAAGAGAGAGAGAGAGACCAGTCAAAGAAGGGTTGTTCAAGGTTTGAGGCCTGAGACGTCTGACCAGGATCAGAGCAATGAAAATTTGGAGATTTACATGAGGTTGGATTTGAAGGAGCATAGATATCTTGATGGATTCTGGGACTGGCAGAGGATCTTACAACAACACTGCTAGTTTTGCTGCTTTGAGTCGTAATTTGTAAGGCCTATTTTCAAAACAGTGAGTTTGAATAAATGTACAAACCTCTCAGATTCCATTTGGCTAAGGGTGGTGGGTGGAGGAGTAACAGGAGACACATCATTCATTCAAAAAAAAATTAGAAAACTGTGCAACTGGAAGGGAGGTCCATTGTCAGAAACCAGCTCTGCAGGAAATCAGTGCCAGCCCAGCAAGTATAGTAAAACATCAATTGTTCTCTGATGAAATTGGAGAGACTGGAATGATCTACTATGAAATTCCAACATAAATAAATATTTCCACAATTTCATCTTTGTGTAGCCAACATGAATGGACCACCATGAATATTGCTAAGCACTAATCATCCTCAGAGATGTCAGATTAGTTCGGTCGTGACTCATTGTTTACGCTGTTACCTCAGGAAAGCCATCTCTTGGACATTCTTGTCTTCACTCTTCATGTCAAGCAAGCATACCGCCATGTAATTCCAGGATTGTACAATGTGGAAATCTGTCTGGAATAACAATTCAAAATCTGGACAACAAACACCAATCTTCAAACAAAACCTGTTCCTGATTTCGGTTATATATTCAGAGACTTGCTGGCAAAGATTCTCCACTGGCCAGTCACCAACTACATTGTATCTGATAGGATTGTGTACAGTATTAAACCATGAAGGACAGTGAGCTCAGCTGTTCAGCAAACAACTTCATATTGATGAAACTTTCGGCAACGCATAAGCCCAATACAGGAGGTAGAATAAAATATTTTGTGACAGCATTTGATTTTGACGGTGTAGCTTTCATGACATACTTATAAAGTGAGCATTGAACAATTCACCTTTCAATTGTTACAGGGTGAAATTTGACTTTTTCTTGGCTAAATCCAAGTTGCGTTGAGTATTTTGGAGAAATTCCAGCCACAGGATCTAGCGTAATTTTTTTCATTGTATTTCATCCACCTACCTCACCCCGTGGCATCCCCCACTTCAACTGAAAGGAAAGGAGATGCTGTGATTTCACCTAAGCTGAAGAGCTGATGACCTTAAGTCATTCAGAATGGCATGGTATCTGGATAGGTCCATGTGAAATTTCTTCACTTCAAATATGATAGCAACATACTCGCATTTGATTGTGAATTTAAGACAAGAGGCAAATACTACCTGTCCTTCAAATCCATCAAGATATTCATTATGAAATTCCAACTCCTAATCCAACCAACAAAAATAAATAATTGCATTATGTAGGACCTTTAGTGTACTCAAGCATCCAAAGTTTGGAAAGGTCAGGTCCCACTAACTTGATTGAACTTTTGAGGTAACCAAGGTGATTGTGGGTAAAGCAGTGGATTTTGGTCTAAATAGATTTTAGTAAGGCTTTCGATAAGGTCTCTCAGGGTTCTACCAAAAGGTTAAGATGCATAGGATCCATGCTGACTTAGCTGCTTGGATTCAGAATTGGCTTGCCCATAAAAAACAGAATGTGGTGATGAAAGGGTGTTTCAATGTTGAAGGTCCGTGACTAGTGTTTTTTTGCAGAAATCATACTGGGACCCCTGCACATATAAATGTCTTGGATGAAAATATAGATAGGTGGGTTAGTAATTTTGTAGACAAGACAAAGATCAGCAGAGTTGTTGATAGTGTAGAAGGTTTTCAAAGGATAGAGCAGGATATAAATCAGTTGCAACTATGGGCAGAGAAATGGCAGATAGAGTTTAATCCAAGTAAGTGTCAGGTGCTGCATTTTGGGAGGTCAAATGTTAAGGAGAGGTATACAGTTAATGGCAGGACGCTCAACAGCATTAATGTGCAAAGGGATCTTGGGATTCAAGTCCATAGCTCCCTGAATGTGGCGACACAAGTAGATAGAGTGCTAATGAAGGCGTATGGCATACTAGGCCATTCATCCCATCGAGAGTGCTCTGCTGTTCAAGTTGCTCAACTCCATTCTCCCAATTTTTCCCCTTAACCTTAGATCCCCTTAATACTCAAGACCCTATCTATCTCAGTCTCAAAAATACTCAATGACCTGCCCCCCACAGCCTTCTGGGGCAATGAATTCCATAGATTCACCACTCTCTGGCTGAAGAAGTTTCTCCTTACCTCAGTTCTAAAAGGTCTGCCCTTTACTCTCAGACTGTGTCCTTGTGTCCTAGATGGAAACATCTTCCCAACATCTACTCTGTTCAGGCCATTCAGTATTCTGCATGTTTCAATTAGATACCCCCTCATCCTTCTAAACTCCATCAAGTATAGAACCAGAGTCCTCAAATGTTCCTCATATGTTAAGCTTTTCATTTCTGGGACTATTTTTATGAACCTCCTCTGAACACGCTCCAGGGCCAATACATCCTTCCTGAGATAGGGGCCCAAAACTGTGCACAATACTTCAAATGTGGCTTGATCAGAGCCTTATGGAGCATCAGAAGTACATCCCTGCTTTTATGTTCAAGTCCTCTCAAAATAAATGCTTCCTAACTACTGACTCAATCTGCAAGTTTACCTTGAGAGAATCCTGGACTAGAATTCCCCAAGTCTCTTTGCACTTCAGACTTCTGAATTTCTCCCCATTTAGAAAATAGTCTATGCCTCTGTTCTTCCTACCAAAGTGCCTCACACCCTCCCACGCTGTACTCCATCTCCCACTTCTTCGCCTACTCTCCTAAACTGTCCAAATCCTTCTGCAGCCTCCCGCCTCCTCAATGCTACCTGTCCCTCTGTATCATCTGCAAACTTAGCCAGAATGCCCTCAGTTCCTTCATATTGATTGTTAATGTAAAAAATTAAAAATTGTGGTCCCAACACTGAGCCCTGTGGAACACTTGTCATCGGCTGCCATACTGGAAAGGACCCTTCTATCCCCACTCTCTGCTTTCTGCCAGACAGCCAGGCTTCTATCCATGCTAGCACCTTGCCTCTAACACCATGGGCCCTATCTTACCCAGTAGCCTCCCATGCCACATTTTGTCAAAGACCTTCTTGAAGTCCAGGTAGATAACATCCATTGGCTCTTCTTGGTCTAACTTGCTTGTTACTTCCTCAAAGAATTCTAACAGATTTGTCAGGCATGACCTCCCTTGATGAAACCGTGCTGACCTTCCCCTATTTTACCATACACTTCCAAGTATTTAGAAATCTCATCCATCTTTTGCCTTACTCCCTTTTTAAAAAGAGTGTCACATTACTGATTTCCTCTGGGACCCTTCCTCATTCTAGCAATTCCTGAAAGATCACCACTAATATCTCTGCTATCTCTTCAGCTATGTCCCTTAGAACTCTGGGGTGTAGCCCATTTGGTGCAGGTGATTTATCCACCTTCAGGCCATTCAGTTTTTCTAGCACCTTCCCCTTGGTGATGGCTACCATACTCAGCTCTGCCCCCTCACTCTCTTGAATGTTTGGGATATTACTCATGTCTTCCACGATGAAGACTAACGTGAAGTAATTACTTAGTTCTTCAGTCATTTCCTATCTCTCCAGCATCATTTTTCAGCAGCCCAATGTCTACTTTTGTCTCTCTTTTGCCCTCTATATACCAAAAGAAACTCTTACAGTCTTCCTTTATATTACTGGCTAGCTTACCCTCACATTTGATCTTCTCCTTCCTTATTTCTTTTTTTGCTGCCCTCTGTTAGTCTTTGTAAGTTTCCCAATCCTCTGGTTTCCCATTGCCCTTTGCTACATTATATGCTTTGGCTTTTGCTTTTGTGCTTTCCCTGACTTCCCTAGTCAGCCAGGGTTGTCTCATCCTCTCTGTACCATGCCTCTTTTACCCCTCGGGATGAACCTCTCCTGTGTCTCCTGAATTACTCCCAGAAACTCCTACCATTGCTGTTCCACTGTCTCTCCTGCTAGGCTCCTCTCCCAGTCAATCCTACCCAGCTCCTCCCTCATGCCTCTGTAGTTGCCTTTATTCAGCTGTAATACCATTACCTCTGATTCTTTCTTCTCCCTCTCAAATTGCAAAGTAAATTCAAACATATTATGAATACTGCTTCTTCACCTTAAGCTCCTTTATCAAGTCTGCCTCATTGCACAACACTAAAGCTAGTATTGCCTGTTCCCGAAATGCTATCTCATAGACATTCCACAAATTCCTTTCCTTGCAATCCATTACCAACCTGATTTTCCCAGTCCATCTGCATATTGAAATCTCCCATCATCACTGTAACTTTGCCTTTCCTACACATATTTTTTATCTTCTGGTGCATCTTATGCCTTAGCTTCTGACTATTATTTGGAGGCCTGTACATAACTCCAACTATGGTTTTTGTCACCTTTGTGATTCCTCAATTCTACCCACACACAGTGTACACCATCTGACCCTACTTCATTTCTTGCTATTGATTTAATTTCATTTCTTTCTAATAAGGCAACCTCACCCCATCTGCTAAACTTCCTATCGTTTTGCTAGGATACTTATCCTTACAGCTCAGGGGATTGAGTACAGGAGCTGAAAATGTGTTGCTGGAAAAGCGCAGCAGGTCAGGCAGCATCCAAGGAACAGGAGAATCAACGTTTCGGGCATAGGCTTATTCTCCTGTTCCTTGGATGCTGCCTGACCTGCTGCGCTTTTCCAGCAACACATTTTCAGCTCTGATCTCCAGCATCTGCAGTCCTCACTTTCTCCTCGAAGATTGAGTACAGGAGTCAGGATGTCATGTTGCAGCTTTATAAGATTTTCGTTAGGCTACACTTAGACTACGGCATTCAATTCTGTTTGCCACATTACGAGAAGGATGTGGGGGCTTTGGAGAGGCTGCAGAAGAGGTATACCAGGATGCTGCCTGGATTAGAGGATATGAGCTGTAAGGAGAGGCTAAAAAACTTGGATTATTTTTATTGGAATGGCAGAGGCTGAGGGGAGGCTTGATAGAAGTCTATAAAATTTTGAAATGCATAGAAAGGGTTGGCGGTCAGAATCTTGTTCCCAGAGTTGAAATGTCTAATACTGGGCGTATGCATTTAAGGTGAGAGGAGGAAGTTCGAAGGAGATGTGAGGGGTAAGTTTTTACAAAGAGAGTGGTATGAGCCTGGAATGAGCTGCTAGGGCTGGTGATGGAGGCAGATATGATAGGGGTATTTAAAGGCCTTTTAGGTAAACACATGAATATGCAAGGAACAAAGGGATATGGATCAAGGGAAGGCACAAGGAATTCGTTTAATTTGGCCCCATGTTTGCCACAATGTCGTGGGCCGAAGGACCTGTTCCTGTGCTGTACAGTTTTATGTTCCAGATATTTCACAACAGCATTAACAAACAAAATTTTAACACCAAGACATAAGACGAAACGTGAGAACCAATGACCAGAAACTTGGTTATAGTGTCATCAAGGAGGTTTATTTTAAGGGTGTTTCAAAGAACAAAATAGCACAAGATTATAGAGGGCATCTAAGAGCTTGGGGCTTCTGCCTTATCTTTTGCGCCCATGTGCTAGGCTCTTCCATCATTGAGGATGAGGATATTTGTGGAGCATCCTCTTGCAGTGAAAGTTTAATTGTTCGTCACCATACACAACTGGATGTGACAGCACTGCAGAACCTAGATTTGCTCTGTTGGTTGTGGGATTGCTTAACTCTGTCTATCACTGCTGTTTGGCATGCATATTCTCTCTGAGTATAACAATCACCGGGTTATGAAGGCCCAAAGATTAGATTATGAGGAGAAATTACATGAAGTAAGATTATATTCTCTGGATAATAGATTTAATGGAGGATTTGATTAAAGTGTTTAGGACTTGGAAAAGATGTGAGATCGCATTTACAGGGATGGATTGAAGAAGCTGGGTTTTCTCTCCTTAGAGAAGAAAAAGTTGAGAGGATATTACACTAACATTCTCAGTACCATGAGGGGTCTAGACAGAGCAAATAGAGATGGCTGAATCTTACGTTTTTTTGGCTAAGTCTAAATTTCATCAAGGTTTTTGGAGGGATAGACCTAGCAAGTTTTCTTGCTAAGAATTTCCAAAGTGACCTCATGAAATACCTATCCTGCCCCCAATAGCATCCATCATAATCTGCTTACCATGTCCTACTCCCAGAACTACTTGCCACTCAGCAGATATCCTGGAATTTACCAGGCCCCCGAAATATTTTTAAAACTGCTGATACATTTGGATCAGCACTATCAGTTCAGAGCTGCCCTGCACTGATCCTGACATTTGCCCTACGCATGGCAGACAGGGCAAAGTTTGTGCCACAGGGAACTAGGGATCTTGCTGAATCTAGGACTTCCTCTTTCCCCAGGTCCAATAGTGGAAGCCAAGGCAATGGACCATGCCAGTCCAATCCGAGGTTGCCACCCAGGTTAGAACGGTCTGAAACCTTTGGAGGAATGCCGAGCACTGTTATCGTAGAATCATAGAATATGCAAGCAGGCGATTCAGCCCTTCAAATCCACACTGCCTCTCCGAAAATCATCCAGCCCAGACCCACCCCCTACCCTATCCCTGTTTCCCTGCATTTCCTATGGTTAATCAAGCTAGCTTGCACATCCTTGGTTGCTATCAGCAATTTAGCATGGCCAATCCACCCGACTGCACATCTTTGGATTGTGGGAGCAAACCGGAGTACCCGGAGAAAATAGATGCAGACAAAGGGAGAATGTGCAATCTCCTCACAAACAGTTGCCTGAGGATGGTGTTGAATCTCTCAGGTCCCTACTGCTATGAGGCAATAGTACTAAAAATTGAGCCACTGTGACTCCATAGGAAAAAGATCAATGTCCTTCACCACTCTCTCAGCATATGAGTCCCTATCTTCTCTTCAATACCTCACACTCACTCTATCTCTGTTACTGTATCACATCCCACCAAGGCTCAAACTCTTCCACTCTCATTATTATCTGTGTTATGGACTAGGCCAGACCATTGAAAATATTTTTGAGCAGGCAACCCAGACCACAACTTTGCAATTTGTTTCGGTAAGTGTACAGTGAAAATTACCCAAAGTAAGCTATCTAGGTTGACTACCAGCGTTTAAAACAGGCAAAATTACACAATGAAACACAAAGAACAAAATAAAGAAACTCTACAGAACTCAGTCTATCCAAACTAGACTTAATCATACTGTTCCAAATATACACAATAATCCCAATAACCGAAACCCCCTTAAAAGACAGCAAAAATAAAAATAGAACAGATGCTTACAGGTTAAAGTTAGAAGGACTGAAAGAGAGAGAGAGAGTTTCCACACAGCTCACTGTTGAACTCCTAACTAGTTCTGGCCTGAACTGAACTGCTAGAAAGCTGACCACTCCCCTTTCATTATACAGTTCACTTCTAAAACATGACCATTTTGGCCTGAAGTCTCACCTGTTTACATATAAACAAAAGGCTTCTCAAAATCCTTTTCATCTCAGTCTGATCAGAGCCTGGTCCGGTTTATGATCCCTCTGACAAAAAATGAGGGATGCAGTATCCTTGAGAAAAGGAACAGATTTTAGGAAAAAAAGGACCAGCTTTGTGACATCTGCAACATCTTCCCAGACTCACTCTCACCAACCCATCATCTGACAGCAGTAACCTGGCATATCTTCTGCAATGCCTACTCACTCATCTCGCAGCCCACACACCTGCACCAAGAGTAACAGCCGTGCCACACGTCTTCATCTGCCTTAATATCTGCCTCCCTCTCATTCTGAAGGAGCATAGCCCCCAATAAGGCAGAAGGAGTCAAGATGGGTTCAACACTGAGTTCCTCACCCCTTATATGGAGAAGATCTGAATCTGACCACTCCAAATGGCTGACTTGAGTACTGGAGGCTTCCCTTGACTAACTGTGCCAGAACTTAATGAGTTAAAGCTATCCCCCTTGACCTGCCTGTGCTAAATGGCAAAGGAGGCAAAGAATTAATATGAGCCTGGTATCTCTGGCTAAGGAGGAAACATGCAAAAGACAGGGCAATGCAAAGCAGGGATGCCTTGAATATCCAGAGAGGGTCAGGAGAAGTGAGCACTCTGCTAGTGAATGAAGTTCCCAGAAATGCAGCCTAGACCTGTCTGTGAGCTGGATGTGTGTCCCTGAGTCCTGGCTGCAATACTACAATGATAGTTACTGATGTAGCCAAAGTTTCAGCTTTGAAGAACAGAAGATTTCTTTAAGTGGATTGGCGATGTGCCATAAAGGTTCTTAGAGGCTGGTATTTGTCCAATGCCAATGTCTATATATATGGTGTGTGCGTGTGTGAGTGTGACTGGTGCCAACGGTATTCTGCAATGTTGGTATTCAGTGTTCAGCATGGCGGTCCTACAGAGCAAGCAGCAAATTGAATTCAGCAGGTGCCCAACTCTGATATCCATGTCACAATTTCTCAATATCCATCTTGTTTGGCACCTTTCGTAAGATAGGAAGCTGGTAAAAGTTGGGCCGTTAGCAGGTCACACAAAAACACAGTAATCATATTTAACTGGCAACTTGCTGCTGCCTCATGAGAAGCTCACCATGCTGTTTCCCAAAAGCACTAGAGATGGGTGGAGATACTCTCAACATTGGACTTCCAATTCTGCCACGTATCGCGCCATGCTCCATGTCACTCAGGTCCCTTTTAAATTCCATCCAGAGAAACTGACCTATTGGCACAAGGTTCAAGAACCAAATTTCACTGGTTTAAGAAGATTGGCAGCATTAATTTGTCTTCTTCTGCTCCTACTTTGTTATTTGGTTTGTATGTCTGTAAGGAGCCATGATAACTTGAGATAAAATCTGTTTATATGATAATCAGTTAGGATCTGGACTGCACCGTGTAAGGTAGTGGTAGTGGCAGCTTCACTTGACTTTTGAGCCAATGACCTGTTTAGTTTTGGCTAATACAATGGAAAATGTGAAACTGCCGCTAACTCTGTGACTTTTGTCCTAGTTCATATGTTTCAGTGAGAAACAAAAAGAGTCTGACCCTTGGGTTCTAGCAAAACTGCAAACGTTGCATAAAATGTCATAATAAAATTGCATGATGGAAAAATAGTTCAAACTTGGAGCATCAGCAAATCCCCAAAAGTCTTTGGAAGGTAAAATGAACATACACAAAGAAATCTCTGATATTTCAATGTAAGGGTAAGACAAACAGCTCCAGTGTGTCAAATAATCTTCTATTATCCTCATAACTCTTCAGGATTACTCTCTATTGAAGGACTCTTGTGTCTCTTACCTCCTATAAACGCCTTTTTTTTGTGGCGTGGAGGATTTACTAGATTGTGATCCAATCTCTTTTGTTCACTAGGGTTTAATCATAGCTCCCAGATATCACATTATAGCATTCTTGACCTCAATTTTCATCTTGACTCTAGCATATTGTCCTGTGTTTCTAAGGCAATGATTCATTTAAAAAGACTTTGATTCATATCTGGTTAGAAATAGAAATAAGCCTCATAATGCAAAAACACATGTCGCTCACAACTTCTTGTTCTGATCAAATTATGTGCCTTTCTGACAACCACACATGGGGCTGGTCTCAGTTACTGATTCACATTTTGACCTCCTAGTGAGTATAATAATCTCCTTGCGCATTGGCAACCTATGCATAAAAACAGATTACTATTGTTAATTCACTGATTATTCCTAAAGGATGGGGTTAGGGTTAGAGTTATCTTATCTTTAAAAGGCTGCTTGGGGAGTGAATGTTGTATCCAAATGTGGTGGTAGAGTTAGAGACAGAAATAGTGGAATTGGAGACTGAGCTGCAATTGGAGGACATGGGGATAAGTTTGAGATCAAGTATGTGGTGATGGTATTGATAGATATTAAGATGAAGATAGAGTTACAATTAGCACTGGTGATGGGAAAGGAGATGTTGAACATATTGAGGGTGCAGAAATGGGTGGATGTGGAACTGACGGTGGGGCAGTCACTGAAGGGACTTGTACAATGCTGGTTACTGAGTAATATCTCAGCCTTCAGCAAAATTCCTTAGGAATCCTCTTGTAGAAGGCTTCTGGAGTGGGGCTGAGCTATAGAAGGAAAATAGAACTGAATTAGGACAGTCAGTGGAACAGGTTAATAGAATCTCCTAGCTCCAGTAGAGCTGGACACCAATGACTTTGTAGATCCAACTGAAATGTCAAGATAAATGCTTGTACCATTGAATGCATCAATGCCCCAATGTTACCATGCTTTAACCATGCCAAGTTCAATGTTCTTTTGATTTTGCAACATGTCTCATTATCAAATGCCTCATTAGCTATGCCAATAGTTCCATGAGGAAATCTTTTGAGGAGAATTGCAGTAGGAAGACCATTGGGCAAACTCAAGGGAGCAGCAAATGGCAGAAAGAGAAAGTGCCCAGGGCTCAAAGATGCCAGTTTTCTTGATTGTTAGCTTGTTCATAAATGGAAAGGAGTCCAAAACCAGGGCCTATCCATAAAAGATAGACACTGATTAAACTACTCGGAATTTAGGAGAAACATCTTTATCCTGGGAGTGGTGCAAATGTCTAGGGTCATATGTATAACATACAGATATAACTAGTCTATCCATTAGGAAATTCAAGAGAATTCTTAATCCAGAGAGTGGTGAGAATATGGAACTCATTATCATAGAGAAAGGAGGTATGGCGATGGGTATACAGGACTTGATTCAAATTAAAGTATGGGCAACAGAGTGTTGAATGGTTGCAAGTTCACCAAAAGTGCAAGGTGGCATGCTGGCTGGGAGTGCATTGAGGCTGAAGGAAACAGAGGCACAGATGTGGAGTCATAAGAAAAGCAATGAAACTGTTACCCTTTGAAAGTATGATGCTTATTATTTTACTGATACGTGCACACACTACATGCCACCTGACATGGCAGATTGGTGTGGTCAGTTAGCTCACCAGGCTGAACAGTTAGCTTGTGGTGCAAAATAACTTCAACAGTGTGGTTGAAGGTAACACTCATGGCCTTTCTCCTCATTTTACCCACGGCATCAACTATGATGAAGCAACCCTCCGACAATGCAGATCATACATAGAGAGATATTGATATGAAATCTTCACGTCCCATAGAAACATTCATTTCTATAGCAGAGCTATCTCTGATCCAGATGTCATAATGCAATCCGTGGTTAGGATTCTATGGCAGCCAACCTTGTGATGGAGCCTCGTACAGAGAGAAGAATTCACGTTTACTTTTAAATTTTTCTTTTATTAGTAATAAGAATAATAAGTTGGCAAAAAAAATGGCTGTTTTGAGCAAGAATCTGACATCCCAACTGGATGTAGGAAGTTTGGTGCCACGAGGGTGGAGGAGTCAGGTGGCATATAGACGAAGTGTGGGGTGAGGAAGTTGCAGGCAGGAGAGTCACATGACTACACCTCTGAGAATGCATTCAACCAGAGTTGGCAACTCGCAGAACTTGGTCAAAACCTTAGCCCTTGGCTAAAGAAAGACTGTAATTCTTTATTTCTGTCTGCTTTATACTAAGAAGGACTGAAATGTTTAACGTTTAACCTATTTAATCACTTTTCTACTTTGTACTTAAGATTTTGTACCTAGATACCTTTGTACCGAAGATGACACTGGGAAGAGCAACTTGTACATGTTTCACTGCATTCCTGTATCACTGTACTTGAGTACCCATGACAATAAACTTAATTCTAAATTGGTGTGTATACATTGATTTTGTTGCATGTCATATATTTGGCTTTGGGACCACAGCCTCCAGCACATTGGAATATGCATCAGAATCATGTGTGTACTATCCATATCGCATGTGAAATTTCATTCAAAATGCGGTGAATTCAAGTGTCATTTATTATGTCAGGTGCGTGGCATTTACAAAAAATTAAGGCAATATTTAAATCTGCTCACTTCCACCACTGCAGTTATAGCAAAGCCGAAGAAAAGAATAATCTCTGAGACTGCAGGAGAATTAAATTGGAAGCCCTTTCAGAGGTGTGACAAAAGTAGACAAATTTAATCACTCTTCCCTTATCCTCAATGACCGCCTAATAAATTATAGAAAATGCCATCGATACTGTAGGCTATTTTTATTGCAGATGCAAGTAAAAGTTTCAGGTTAGGTCGATGTTGTTGTAAATCAGCTTGAAAGTGAACTCTGGATTTATGATAAAGAAAATAAATGAAGGATTAGATTCAGTACTGAAACTGTCAGAAGTTCAATGCACAGTGAAAGACAAATAGAAAAAGGAATGCTCATGAATCTCACACAGTGTTTCCTGACCGACCAGAGAGGGGAGTTTGGGTTGGTAAATGTTTTATGCATTACTGCAAAATCATAATGCTACTGGATATGATTACCCTGGCAAGGGAGATGCTGGTAAGAAACAGACCAGTAAATCACAGTGGCAGCTGTGTATATTGCAGTGAAAACTTCTCTCTCTTTCTCTGTCTCTCTCTTATTTTTGGCCCTTTGCCTCTTCTTTCCATTTTAATTTCCAAAACATTGACCTCAAGTAACTGATGCATCAAATGTAACAGAATGAAATCATAGAATTGTAAGGCTTACAGTACAGAAGGAACCCATTCAATCTCACTTTTAGTTTGTTAACTGAAGTTCTTGCTTTGATGCCACATTCCTGCCTTAACCCCATGTCCTTTAACATAACATAGTGTTACACTGACTATAAACCATGGCACCAGACCATTCAGACCAACTGCTCTCTGGTTCACCTCCTATCCCATCTACTTCAGCTCAGTCATAGAGTCATAGACTCCTCAGCATGGAGATAAGCTATTTGACCCAAACTGGTCCATGTCAACCAAAATGTCCGACCATGCTCACCCAATTTCCCTGCACTTCGCCCATATCCTCCTAATCCTCTCCTATCCATGTATTTCTTCAAATACCTTTTAAATGTTGTTAATGTACGTGCCTCCACTACTTCCACTAGCAGCTCATTCCATATGCATACCACCCTCTGTGTAAGAAAGTTGCTCCTCAGGTTTCCTTTTATTCTTTCCCCTCTAACTTTAAATAGATGCTCCCTGTCCTTGATTCCCCAACCCTGAGAAAGAAAACTGAGTGCATTTACCCTTTCTGTGTCTCTCAAGATCTTATACACCTCTATTAGGTTCCCCCTCAGTCTCCTACGCTCAAAGTCCTAGCTTGTCCAACCTCTCCCTAAAACTCAGGCCATTGAGTCATGGGAACATTATTGTAAATTTCTACTACACTGTTTCCAGTTTAATAACATACTTCCTATAACAAGGTGACCAAAACTGAACACAATACTCTAAGTGCGGCCTCACCAAGGTCCTGTACAAATGCAACATAACTTCCCAACTTCTATACTCAATGCCCTGACTGATGAAGGCCAGTGTGCCAAAAGCCTTCTTCACTGCCCTGTCTACCTTTGACTCCACTTTCAGAGAACCGTGCACCTGAACTCCAAGAATTCTCTGTTCCATTTCACTCCTAAGGCCCTACCATTCACCATGAAAGTTCTACCTGGATTTGACTTTCCAACAAATCTTCCTATTCCTTTCTCTTTCATAATATCTAAATCTCTCTTGAAAGCATCTGTTCAGTTAAACCAGCACCAAGCTCTGAGTAAATAAAGTTCTCCTGATTCTTTTTGTAATTTAGTAGTTGCTTATTAACTACCTTGTATTGATGTTTCATAGTGCGGGGGTCTTCTAGAAGTTAGCTTTACTCTTTCACACGATGTAAGCACCACTGGCTAGGTCAATATTCATTGCCCATCCCTGATTGTCTTTGAGAAGGTGGAGATCAGCCACCTTTTTGAACAACATATTGTAGGTATATCAACACTGTTTTTAAATGGTTTTTGGTCCAGCAATAAGTTTCTATTCACATCTTTCTGTGACCTCTCTCAGGTCTCCTCCAAATCCTCCCTTATCCACAAAATAGAACTATTCAAGCTTTCTCAATAGCTCTCCTTTCTGTTTAGCTACCGCCATAGTAAATCCAGTTCCCTTTAAAGGAATACTTTATTTCCTGTGTCGTAGCCTTGTCCATTAAGGTAGAGAGAAGGAACTTATACTTTTGTAGAGCCTTCAACAGCCTCAGACCATCCCAAAGTGCCTTACAGCCAAAGAAATGCAGTCACAGTTGTGACGCTGTAAACTTTGTCAATCCTATCACGCCATGACAATAAATCTTGCATCAGTTTGTGACTGTAGATGTTCATAAAAAGTGAAGCATTCGGCACTAATGTATTTTATCCATGTCCAATTTGTTGGGCTCCTACAGGTTGATAAGTGTCCTTGGCTGGATGGTAGAGGAAGAACTAATTAAGGATGTCAAAAAAGACCAAGCCAAGTTCTAGACAACAAACGGGGTTCAGGGTTATTAGAAAATCTCCAAGGTGACACTGTACTTCTCTTATTTTTGGCCTTTTGCTTCTTCTTTCCACATTAGTTAGATGGATCAAAGATCTCACCCTTCCTATCTTCTCCTGTAATTCAGTTTAATTGGGTTTGAAACCCTGATCTGCACCGTCGTTACCTCCCAGCTCAGTTCTTGCAGAGCTCTCTTGGTTGGACTCCTACCTTATGTCTTCCATAAATTTACTCATTCAAACTCTGCTGTTCTCATCCTAAATCATAACAAGTGCCATTCATGCATCACTCCTCATGTTCACTGACCCAATCGAGAAAAGACTTGACTTTTTAAAAAATCACGCTTGTCTTCAAATATGTCCATACGCTCATCCTACACTATTGCTGCAATCTCCCTCAGCCATCGGCCATACAGGTTCTCTGTACTCCTCCAATTGTGGCCTCATTTGCAATCCCAGTTTTTAGTGCCTCTCCATTAATAGCTACCTCAGCCCCAAAATTTGTAATTTCCTTCCTGAACTTCTTTTCCCTCTCTACTTCCCTCTCAACTCCTTTGAGGCACGCATAAAGCCAAAGACTAAACTTTGGGTCAACTGTCCTAATTTGTGGCTTAGTGACAACATTGTATCTGATTATGTTCCTATGAATTGCCTTGAAATGGTTGACTATGTTCAAAGTGCTTTACAAATGCAATTTTGTATTGGAAACTACTGCAATGCTGCCTGTTGTGATAGTTTTGAGATTTAGGCTGATCCAGTGAGGTGGAGATGGTACTATGGTTATGGAATTGATTGGTTTCCAATCTTCAGTGGGACACTGTATACAATGTGTGCACTTCTGAATTGAAAAATACTTTGCATTCCTCAATAGCTGAGGTAACATATATGAACTAAGAAGTTATCCATGGGAATGTGTGTTCATTTTTCCTGTTGGTATAACAAGGAGGTTTTCCAAAATCATGGAAACATATTTGTTCTCTGATTTCTGTGGAGGGATGTGTCACCACCCACTGTTATCCTGGTTCAGGGTGGGATTTAATTGCTAGTGTTCAGGAAGGTATGGAGTGGAAGTTATTGACATGATTACAGTGAAACTTGTAAATCATAGATACTTTTGTAAAGCCACCTTATTTATTTGGCCTTATATTTACAGGCACCCTTATTTTTAAAGTAATCCCTCAAAGGTTTGTAAAAGACATTCTAGCAGAATAAAGAGTTCATTAGCTGGCAGTAAAGAAACAACTCTCACTCTGGGACAGAGCTGTTCAAGCAGTCATTCCCAGAGATATTGTCAACATATTGTCTAGCTATCACCATTGTTAACAGCTAACCCGAGAATGCAACTTTAAAAAAAAGGGTTTTGTGATTTACACATGAAAGAAGTGAAACTATCACTGTATTCTAACAGATGAAAGGCTTAACAGACAATCAATTTTTCAATGTATACAGTTACATCACACTGCAAATGTTTGCTATAAATTCTGTGTTACAATTGAGCCCTCCACAATCACCTGATGAAGGAGCGTCGCTCCGAAAGCTAGTGTGCTTCCAATTAAACCTGTTGGACTATAACCTGGTGTTGTGTGATTTTTAACTTTGTACACCCCAGTCCAACACCAGCAATTCCAAATCATTCCCAGAGATAGAATACTTTCTGTGCTGCTGTGCATGCTGGGTAATGAGTTTGCCATTCCTCAGAAGCTGTTCCTTTCACTAAATCTCTAGCCATCTAATGTTGACCTGCCAAGATTAGCATCTTGTGAATTGGTAGCACAGGATGAATTGATAGTGGTCCTTGCTCAGCTGTCGCTTTGCCAAAGGCCACATTCCATGGTTTAAGTTATTAAGGCTGTCTGTAGTTTGTGTCATTTTTTGCAGATCTTTTTGTTTTGGGAAGATGTTTGTACAGATTTCCATGTACTCACAGGTATTTTCTGATGCAAGAGGAGAATTAAAAATGATTTAATCCAAAAAGATGACTTAGTGGGTAACTTTTTCACTGTCTCAGCTGACTCAATATTAGAGACGCCAATAGAGATCCATTTCATGATCTGTTATTTTATGCCCTCCATACTCCACCCATCATGAACAAATTGGCAGTTGAACAGGCAGTCATAAAATTGAGTGGAAAAACGAAGGACACTCTGTTACTCACCTGCCTACTGGAATCCTTACATCAATCAGACATTTATTAAACAGCCTGTCATTCTGTGGGCATATCAAAGCAAAATAATTGCCTCTCAAGAGTCCTTTTCTACTTCCACTGAGGTGCCACACAACATGACAAAGACCAACAGAACTTGCTGGCAAAACTCAGCAAGTGGAAAGAAATCAGTGTTAATGTTTCAAGTCCGGTGACTTCATCAGAATCCTGATTCACTGAATCACTGGGCGAGCAATCCATGACCCCAGGCTAATCTTCTGAGGACATCGGTTCAAATCCCACCATGTGGTAAGCTGGTCTAATAGCAACTGTGTAACCTTTGTCGATTGTTGTAACAGCACAACTGGCTCACTAATATCCTTCAGGGAAGGAAACTGCCATAATGATGTTGTCTGATCTACAGATGACTGAAGTCCCACAGTAATGTGGTTGACACTTAACTGCCCCTCTGGACAATTAGGGGTAAGCAAGAAATGGTGGTCTTGCCAGTGACATCCACATCCCATGAACACATTTCAACAAAGCATGTCTTGTAATGTAGTCACTGTTCTAATGTAGATAAGAGAAAATTTACCAGGATCACTATGGATGGCTATCATCCAGAGAGCTCACTGGAAAGTGTGGACATCAGCACTGAGCTCAGCAGTGAGGCTTTCCAGAGCCAAATAGCTTGTTGAAACTACTATCTCAGCCACATACCAGAACCAGAAGGAACCACTTAGGATGGCTTTGCCAAGCAATTAGATCCTGGTAAATCTATCCAATTGCTCTCCACATGTCCACAGGCTTCTGGGAAGGAGAGTTCCGGAGATCTGCTCCCCTTTGTGTGAAGAAGTGCTTCCTGACGCCACCCCTGAGTGATTGGGCTCTGATTTCAAGGCAATGGTTTGTTTAATGAATGCAACGTGATGCTGCATTACAACAAAACTAGGCCAAGGTGTCCAATTATTTGTAGGGATCTTCTTAAAGGTATTGTTTGGAATTACAGTGTTACTAAATTAGATTAGATTACTTACAGTGTGGAAACAGGCCCTTCGGCCCAACAAGTCCACACCGCCCTGCCGAAGTGCAAACCACCCATACCCTTACATCCACCCCTTACCTAACACTACGGGCAATTTAGCATGGCCAATTCACCTGACCTGCACATCTTTGGACTATGGGAGGAAACCAGAGCACCCGGAGGAAACCCACACAGACACGGGGAGAATGTGCAAACCCCACACAGTCAGTCGCCTGAGGCGGGAAGTGAACCCGGGTCTCTGGCGCTGTGAGGCAGCAGTGCTAACCACTGTGCCACCGTGCCACCCACCGTGTCAGGCTTGGCATTAAATATCACATAAGAAAAGCAAGAATTGTTAAAAAATAATACATACTAGAAGCTCAACAGGTTAATACACATTTTAAAAGAGAAGGAATGTTTGGTCCTCATCAATCTTTTAAAACCAGTGCTTAAATTTGCCACTTGCAAATTTCTGTTCTACTCTGATAAAATGTTTATACCAAACTCATTACTCATCATCTTTTTATTTAAGAGGCCCTGAAGCTGTTGTGGTTTCCATGGCTTCTGACATCTGGCTCTATTCTTTCTTCTCATCTCAAAACAAATCAGAGATCAAATGTTTTCATGGAATGTCCAAACATCAGGAAAGGATCAGCTGGTCTCTCAAACTGATCCAAAGTTTAAATCCTTAACCAATCCTCACCCTCACCCCTATCCCCTTCGCCGCCTCCTCCCTGCCTCCCATTTGTTTTCTCCACCTTCTCGTCACCACTTTCCAAATGTACTCAACTTTACCCTCCTCCTCTCCCTCCTGTTCTCTTCTCCGCCCCTCTTGCTCCCCCCATCCTTCACTGCTCCCCTACCCAATTCCCCAATCCCTCTTCTCTTGCCCTCTCTTTTTCCCCTACTTCCCAATCTCTTTTGTATCTTGCCCTTTATATCTCTCTGGTCCTCTTACTTCAAATCCTTCATCTCCTCACTCATTTTGCTCTCATGTTCCTCTGTTGTCTACCCCTACCCCTCCAACTCTCTGCATCATCATCTCTCTCCCCTCCCTCACTGTTTCTTCCTCTCCATTCCCCTATTTCTTCTCCTTGCTTCTCACTCCTTCATACTCTCCCTTCTTTGCCTACCCCCCCTTCACTCTTTCCTCTCATTCACCTTAACGTTTTCTTAACATTTTCACCTTCATTTCTCTTCACCCTTTCTCCTTCATCCCTCCTAATCCCTTTCTCCTTCTCCCCCTCTCCTCTCCTATCCAACCTTCTTCCTCTTCACCGTTACTCTTCATTCCTCTTTTATTCTCTCCCCTCCCCTCTACTCTTCACAACCCCCCTCATCTTTACTCCTTCCTCTATATCTCCCTTTCCTTCTCTCCAATACAACCCCTCCCTCTCCTTCACATTCTTCACTTAGCCTCTCTCTCTCTCTCTCTCGCTGTCTCTCTCTCTCTCTCTGTCTCTCTCTCTCTCTCTCCATCAACTACATAATGCCTGGGAACTAATAAGGGACTAATAAGAGAGGAAACATATTGGAATATTCCTCTCTGACCTGCCCCCACCCTTGAGTGATGGAAACCAGACTATGAAACTATCCAGACCATGAGCAATCTATAGAGACACATCTCCAAGTGCTGAGTGCACACTAAGAGTTCCACACTGCAGCAGAAACAGTCTGAAACCAAAATCCTTGAAAAGCTCACATAGCTCTAAAAACCTTTATTCGAATCGGGTCAGAGCTTGGCTCTGATTGTGTGCAGATGATTTATGTAATATCCCTGTAGGCTTTCCAGAAAAATTCAGTAATGAGACAGTGACCTCTTTCTGCTATGTCAGGCCATTGTTAGTGTTATTGTCAATGACATGGAGTGCTTAATTCCCCCCAAGCCTCGTCAGTATTGGACGCCCTGCTGTAGAATAAAGCCAAAAATAACAACAGTGCGGGTATCATCACAAGGAAATCAGACATCCACCAAATGATGGATTACTAAAGAGAAACTGGGACCACAGAGTGAGCAGGCAGGACAATAAATATTTCCTGCTTAGATCAGCAGTGATTGCAGATGTCACAGTAACTGTTTCCTTCCTCTATTGCCAATTACACAAAGTACACTTGACTTAATACAGCGGAACCCCCTCCCCCCTCCCCATGGGTGCATCACAAAGCAAAGGATGAGAACAGAGTGAAGGGCAGTGGATGGACAATCAATACAATTGTATTCTGGATTAGTGGTGCTGGAAGAGCACAGCAGTTCAGGCAGCACCCAAGGAGCTTCAAAATCGACGTTTCAGGCAAAAGCCCTTCATCAGGAATAAAGGCAGTGAGCTGCTGTGCTCTTCCAGCACCACTAATCCAGAATCTGGTTTCCAGCATCTGCAGTCATTGTTTTTACCCCAATACAATTGTATTGTTTAGTCATGGCCTATAGGCATATCTAGCTAGGCCAACATTTGTTGCCTGTCTCCAATTTACTTGGCGAAAGTACTGGTGAGCTGCCTTCTTCAACTGCTGCAGCTAATGGAATGGTAGGTACACCCGCAATGCTGTGAGGAAGAGAGTTTTCAGGAATTTGACCCAGTGATGGCAAAGGAATAGCGATATAATTAGTCAGGATGGTGAAAGGAAGGAAACTTACAGGTGGTGGTGTTCCCATATATCTACTGCCCTTGTCCTTTTAGATAACAGAGGCCATAGGTTTGGAAGGTGCTGGCAGAGGTGATTTAGTGAATTGCAGTGCATCTTGTAGATGATAGACATTACTGCCAAAGTATGTCAGTTGTGGGCAGAGTGAATGCTTAAAGTAATGAATCAGGTGCCAATCAAGAAAGTCCAGAGAAATATGTTTATTGCAGCTTTTGATGATGGGAAGCAGGACAAAGATAACTGAAGGCTTTTTGCCATCAGCAGTGGAGAATTGGATAGAATTATACAGAAATGAATCAGTCCTTGCAGCCCATTGCGCTGCCATTTATGTGGTACCCAAGCTTCCTCCTAAGCTATTACATTTTACCATGTCACCACATCTTTCTTTTTCTCTTTCCCTCATATCTCTGTCCGACTTCCCTCGAATAAATCTTTACTCCTCACCTCAACCACTTCCTGTGGTAGGGACTTTCACATTCTCAACACTCTCTCTGGGTAAAAAGGTTTCTCTTGAATTTCTATTTGTTTATTAAAGAAGAGATTTGGGCCACAGATCTGAAGGTGTAGCAGAAGTAGTTTGGTGTGACACCATGACAGGATTGGTAAATCACTAATAGGTATCCTCAAACATCAAACAGTTTCTTTTATTTCCCACTAGAACACCTGACATCATAAAAATAACAACCTCTGTCCTTCGTGGGTAAACTGAACTCAGACTCAGCAACACTTGTTCATAATTTATCTGTGGCTCTTTGCATAGTGCCCTTGTCCCTGTGTCAGAGGCTGTAGGCTCAGTCCCACTGCAAAAACCTGAGCACAACATCTCGACCTGACACTCCCAGTGCAGTGAGAGACAGTGAGGTCTGCAGATGCTAGAGATCAGAATTGAGAGTGTGTTGCTAGAAAAGCACAGCAGGTCAGGCAGCATCCGAGGAGCAGGGAAATTGACATTTTGGGCTGGAGAAGAGCTCCATTGCAGTACTGAAGGACCACTGCCCAGTTGGTAATGCCATTTTTTAGATGAGACATTGAACTGTGGTTGTGTCGGCATCCTGGGGTGGACACAAAAGGCCTCAACACTGATATTCCAATGAAGAGTGCAGATGAGCAGAGAGACCTCGGTGTCCATGTACACAGACACCTGAAAGTTGCCACCCAGATTGACAGGTTGATAAGAAGGCATACAGTGTTTTGGCCTTTATTAATAGAGGGATTGAGTTCTGCAACCAGGAGGTTATGCTGCAGCTGTACAAAGCTCTGGTACGGCCACATTTGGAGTATTGTGTACAGTTCTGGTCACTGCATTATAAGAAGGATGTGGAAGCTTTGGAAAGGGTGCAGAGGAGATTTACTAGGATGTTGCCTTGTATGGAAGGAATGTCTTACGAGGAAAGGCTGAGGGCCTTGAGGCTGTTCTCGTTAGAGAGAAGAAGGTTGAGAGGTGACTTAATAGAGACATACAAGGTAATCAGAGGGTTAGATAGGGTGGACAGGGAGAGCCTTTTTCCAAGTATGGGGACGGCAAACACTAGGGGACACAACTTTAAAAAAAACGAGGGGAGATAGGTATAAGACAGATGTCAGAGGTAGTTTCTTTACTCAGAGAGTAGTAAGGGTATGGAATGCTTTGCCTGCAACGGTAGTAGATTCGCCAAGTTTATGTGCATTTAAGTCGTCATTGGACAGGCATATGGACGTACATGGAATAGTGTAGGTGGGATGGGCTTCAGATTAGTATGACAGGGCGGCGCAACATCGAGGGCCGAAGGGCCTGTACTGTGCTGTAATGTTCTATGTTCTAAGTTCTAAGTTTTCCCCAGTGTCCTGAGACCAATAGCATCACTGAAAACAATCAGATTATCTCTCATTTATCTCACTGATGACTGTGAGATCATCCTGTGCACACATCGGCTGCTGCATTTCCCAAATTACAACCGTATTTGCATTTGATTGGACTGGGACTCCTCTTTGCCAATCAAGGTTCACTTGTACAGAAGTCTTAACTTTAATTAGTTCCCAATTGGAAGCAGCATCAGAATGTCCCCAGCTCTTGTTTCTTGTCTCCATGGGGAACGTTCTATACTAAATGTAGAAGCCTTTGCGATGAAAGCACCAGGAATACAGGGCTTAGTTTAATTGCGGCTACCTAAACATTGCTAAATCTATTGCATATAGTGATCCTAATAACTTTCAATTCCAAATGTTATGACAGTGACAGATTTAAGGTTTTTGGCAAAAGAAGCAAAAGAGATATCAGGAGAAACACTTCCATGTTGAAAATTAGAGTGCTCTGCCAGAGAGTGTGGTCGAGGCAGGTTCAATCACTGCATCCAAGAGGAATTTGGATTGTTATTTGAAAAGGAAGAATATGACGGGTTATGCGGAGGACATGGGGAATGGCGTTACATGCATTGCTCATTCAGAGAGCTGGCACAGACAAATTGGGTTGAAGATCCTTGTTCTGTGCCATAACGTGATTCTGTGATTCATGCTAGATGGAAAGAAAACCTTGGACCGAAATTGTGGTGCAGAGTCTAAGATTGTCTAAGTTGATCCAAATTCCCCATTCTTTTAAAAAATCTGTAGTTGAACCTAGTTACAGTGAGGACTTCTGAATTGGCATTTAGTTCTCCTTGTAACAATAACAGATGAGAGAAAATATGCTGATTTCCATTTGTACAGATATGACTGTATTGTATTAAACTTAGAAAAACAAAGTGAAGCAGACACAACATGAAAGGATCAGCAGAAATGTCTCCTTAGTGTGTTGATCACATCATTATTTGTTTTGTGATCACCCAAACTGCTTAAAGAAGTCCATATGTGCAGCCAGTAATCCACATATTGGTTAAACATTGCATAAAATCATAAAATATCATGATGTAATCAATGGCAGATGGCAGAGGTGGGGGAGGTGGGGGGGAATGGAATTCTGTATTTTCCTTCCCAACAGAGGAGCATGTGAAACACATTTCTCCTCAAATACAAGACCCACCAAGCACATTGAGAGACAGCCAAGACTTGAATAACAAATAGTGCAGGATTGTAACATTATTAAATAATGAAAGTAAATAGATATCTCTGCTCCTGGATCATTATCTGGTGGCAGTTCTGCCCAGTCAAAAAGTCACTATAGTCTGCTCTCTCATTAGGGAGAGAGAAAAATGATGAGATTAACCTGAAGGTCACCACCACACAGATGAGGGGCAAGGTTGAGAGGGCTGGGCTTATGTGGTGCTGTTAATCAAACCTGCACTGTTAAGATCACTGTGTGATATATACCAGCCATCTGGGTTAACCGAACCCCTTCTCCCTGATATAGACAGGAGATGTTTAAGTTTCCACCTGCCATCTCAGAGCAGAGAAGAGCTTTCCTCAGTGCCCTGGCCAATAGTTACTCCTTATCTAACAGAATGAGAAAAAGAAAACAATTATCTTGACTTGTATCTCATTGCTGTTTGATGGAGGGTGCTTTGTACAAATTGGCTGCTGCACTTCCAAGTTTAAAGCAGCAACTAAAATTCAAATGTACCTCCCCGGCATGCAGAGACATCCTGAGGTAGTGAGGGATTCGACATGAGTGTTGGTCTGTCTTTAGTTTCAACAATTCTCCTCTTGCAACAATGTAGCTTAACTATTGCACGGGACAAACCGATCGTTATCCCTTTATTTTTGTACTCAGTGCTGAAGATGATAAAATGTCATATGTGATTAATCTCCATGTTGGTTTTATCTATGAGCACTCATATTCCCAGGGCATTCTGGCTCAGCTATATACATACTGTGACTAAAAAAGTACTTCAGAAGTTGGGAATTCTGTGGAGAGTTACCAATTTCTGTCTTCCATCATCTACCAGGTACAAGTTCAGAGTGCGATGGAAGACTCTCAACTTGCCTGGATAAGTTCAGCCCCAACAACAGTCAAGAGGTTTGACACAGTCCGTGACAAATCAACTCACATGATTGGCATCCAGTCCATCGCATTCAACAATCAATCTTCCACCACAAACACACAGTGTCAGCAGTCTGCGACAACTACAAGATGCACTGCAGATACTCAGCAAGGCTCTTTCAACATCTCCTTTCAAAATCGTGACCTGTACCATCTAGAAACACAGGGTAGCTGATACAATAGGAACACCACCAGCTACAAACTCCCCTCCAAGCCACATATTATCCTGATGTAGTACAAGTTCCTTCACAATTGTTGGTTCAGAATCCTGAGACCCCCTTCCTAACAGCAATATATGCAGTCCAAGGTTTGTTGTAGTGCAAGAACACTGTTCTTTGGATATATATATAGGTGGACAATAAATGACAATCTGGGATTCTCACAACTTGTGAATGAATATTTCTTAAAACATCTGTGTTAAAACTTTGGTCACTTTATTCATCCACTCTCGTTCACATCCTCCACTGCCATAACACAAATTTGTTTTATTTTGGAATTGGTAATAAAAGCAAATGGGATCCTTGGATTCATGAATAGAGGCATGAAGCACAAAGACAATGAATTTTGCTAAAACCTTATTAATTAATGGACAGGCCTCTGCTGGAATATTGTGTTCAAGTCTGGGTACTGCACTTTAGGATGAATGTCAAGCTTTGGAGTGAGTACAGAAGAGATTAATGAGCATGGTATTAGGAATACAGGATTTCAGCCAAGGTGGAGAGACTAAGAAAACTGAAATTGCACTTCCCGGAGTGGAGAAGATTAACAAAAGAGAGGTGTTTAAGTTTCTGAGGGGTTTGACAGGAGGGTCAATAACCAGGGGACACAGTTTTAAGGAACTGGCAAGAGTTGAGATGAAGACAAACTTTTTTGACACAGCGAGTTGTTATAATCAGGAATGCACAATCTGAAAGGACAGCAGAGGTAGAGTCAATAGTGTCTTTCAAAAGGGAATTAAATAGGTACTTGAAGAGGAAAACAATGTAGGGCTATGTGGAAGAGCAATTGAATGAGACTAATTGGATTGCTCTTCTAGTGGGCCAAATGGCCTCCTTCAGTAATGCATGATTTTATAGTTATTGAAATGCTTGACAGAAAATATTTGCTTCACTATCTTAGTCCAGCATTGATCTGTCTGTTTTGAATTTAGATTTTCAATCTTATCATACTGCCTAGTAATGCAGAAACTTGCAATCCCATTTGTGAACAGAATTGTAATAACATTATTATCAGCCTGTCATCTCCAAGTCAGATGCCAAGTTCCATTGCTTAAGTCAGAATGTTTTGTTTCCTTTTCATAGTTACAATTACAGCAGAGTCTGAAACATAAAATAAGTGGCATCCCAAGCAACAACTTACCATTAAGCTTAACTTAACATTAAGTAACGTTTTATGGCATTACCACATGGTCCAGAATTATAAACAGCTAGCACAACAATAATACTACATCGTTCTGAGTGCACACTTGGGAGACTTTGTAAACTGCATTTTCGCAGGGGAAATAATTTATGTTTCAGTTGACAGATTCTTCGATAGAAATATATTAATAAACCCTGAGGAATAAAAGAATGCTTGAATGACAATTACAGAAATTGAAAACACCTTAAAAAAAAGAACTGGAAATATGATGTTGATTGTATTTTACCCAGCCACCCGTGGAAAATAGAAACATTGAAAATTTAATATAGAGAAGGAGCTCATTTAGCCCATCCTATCTATTGCCATCCTTAAATGAACTCCACAATCTAGGTCGCTACCCAGCCTCTGGTCTGTTCCATGCATGTTACAATGTTTCCAATTCATATTCCAGTCATTTTTAATTGCAATGACAGTCTCTCATCTTCCTGTGCTTTCAGGCAGTGAGTCAGACACCAACACAGTCAATTTTGCTTTAATCCTTCTACCAATGACTTTAAAACTAACCTCTCAGCTGTTGAAATGCATCCAACTGATCAATTCTCCCTAGGTCTGCCATAATTTTAAACAGCTCAATCAATCTCCCCTTAATCTCCACTGTTTACATGGTAAATCACACACTGCAAGTCAGCAGGAACTGGGGGCATGGATAGCAGTGAAGAGTCCCAGTTAAAAGGTACAAGACAACTCTGCGTCACTGGAGCGGGATGCTGAGTGCTTGGAGTCAACAGTTGCTGGCCCAGCAGAATATCTGTGAGGCTGTATAAGCACTTCAAGAAGTATTGCACACAACTGGAGAGAGACTAGAGTCTGTCTCAATGATGTGTACCATGGTACTCATATGGCCATGGACTTTGATGGGAAGAGTGTTCACCAGCATGGAATCATCAGACAGGTAATGTAATGCATTCTGGTCTTTTCCAATGGGACAGTGTACAGTTTGCCAGTTTAAAAAGGGAAGTCTCCCCCTGGTGGTTCAACGTTCCACCGAAAGTTAACATGTTCTTCATTCTTGATTATCGGGGAAGTCTGGGTGGACTAGGAGAGGAAAGCTTGAGAAAGGCCATGTAAGCATTGCTCAAGGTGCTTCCACTCCTGTCACTAAGTACCCGCATCCCCTCCCACAAACTCTCACTAACTCCAGAGCTTTCCCAGTCACATGCTAGCTCCTGTCCCAATGGCTGTGTCTGCCCTGCACAGGTCCAGCTGGGGCAACCTTTCATGGGACCATCACACACTCCAAACCATTGGCCAAGGGCATCTTAGTCCACACAGCAGGGCAATGAGCATCTAAGCCTGCTGAAGCCACAAGAGTTATAAAGAGGATTAAAAAGAAAAGAAAGGAAAAAGGATTTGTAATTGGGCCAATGGCAGCAGTAATGGGGAAATTGTGCTCTGTACTATTGGAACAGTTTACGTCTGAAGCATGCTGGCACCAGTATTCTTGCAAACCACATAAACTAGGGAAGTATAGAGGGAGTTATACAAAATATTAGTGCAAGGATCAAATGTGGAAAGATGTGGTATATCAAACAGTAGAGACAGAGAAGAAAATAAATTAACAATATGAGAAATGAAGGTTTGAAAATGGCAGGAAGGTACAGAGAGAAGAAACTAGGAATACGCCAACATTCAAGACTAAGTATTACAAAAATTAAAAACAGACAAACTTAAAGGCACTGAATGTAGAATCAGAATGAAGAAAACAATTATGCACATTGAATTAACTATATACATATAACCTAATAGCCTTTATGGAGACATGCCACAGGCTAACAAGGACTGAGTTCTGAATATTGAGGGGTTTATGACATTGGAGAAAAATAGGAAACTAGGTAAAGTTGGAGGGATAGTACCGTTAATTAACTCTGGCATTTGTGCAGTGCATAGAGGTAAACTTTGTTCAGAAGATCAGAATATCAATTCAGTTAGGGTTGAGATGAGGAGAAAGGTCTGTGTAAAGACTGTTTTTTAAAAACATTTTCCTGCATTTTTAATTATAGACTTAAATGAGAAAGTAACTTTTTAAAACCAAGGATTGCTGTAATATGACTGAATGTTGACACTCATTGTCGGCACTGTTTACACAGCTGCTTATTTGAGCAGTGGTTAACAATTGCAGATGAACTGGAGCTGAGGGGCTGTGTACAGATCAAACTTTGTTTGGCACAAGTAGCTGATTGGTCTATGACCAGTTATTGGTGACAAAGATCTTCCTCTTGCTCCCAACTATTCAATTTGTTCTCAGGTAGCTGAACAGGACAATTTTGGACTGTGAACAAGATACAGGGAAGATATCAGACCTCCACCAGCACAGGAGTTCTCTCTACAGTAAAACCCACCTTAAGCCTGATGAAAACCAATTTATTTTTCCTTAAGCAGTTGGTGTAAGCTGTGACTTTTAATTAAATTTTAGACTTTTTATAAGTGAACTAGCTGCCTTTTGCAAACCAGTGGAAGCATCTAGAGAAGGACAACCAAGAAGTACCATCTGATCAACATGAGATAGATCCTTCTTACTAGTAACAAATAGTAAGTTTTGTTAAGTACAGAAATCTGGCCTGTGCTCTAAGTCAGCCTGGGTATGAAAGTTAAGTAAATTGGGGGTCATTTGCATACTTGTAAATTTTTAAAACTTTTGTGATAAGACCAGGAATAACAGGGATTTAGTTCTAGTGCACTATTCTCGTGAAACATGACATGTAAGAGAAAGAAGTAGCTGGTGGGAGTTGTCCACAGGCTTTCTAACAGTAACCACTATTGAGGACAGAGTATACTAGGAGATATATGGTATGCTTGTGATAAAGGGATGGCATAATTATAGGCGACTTTAATCTGCACACAAAATGAAAAAATCAGATTGCAGTAGTAGCTTAGATGAGGAGACATAGGATTTTCAGATAGCTTCTTAGAGCAGCACCTTCTGGAACCAACCAGACAGGAGGTTAAACTAGACTTGACACTGTGTAATGGGATATAATTAATTAATGACCTCAGAGTAAAGGCATCTCGAGACAGCACTAGCCAAAATATCATTGAAATCTATATTCAGTTTCAAAGAGAGGGTATTAGTTCTCAAATTAATATTTTAAACTCAAATAAGGGCAACTATATGGTGTGAAAGCTAAACGAGCTGAAGCGAAATGGCAGACTAAGTTAGGGCATACATCAAAAGAGATGCCAGGCGTTGCATTTAAACATTTCAAACTACTCAATAAATGTATTTCTAATGTTAAAAAAGTTCTAAATGGAGAATCTACCATGCGTGGTTAACTAAAGATGTCAGGGAAAGCAAATAAATGTGCCAAAATGAGTAGCAACAAAATGATTGGTCAGATTATAAAGAAGAGGATAGAATGAGAGGATGAGAGGACGCTAACTAGGAATGTGAAAAAAGCTTCACCGGGTATTTTAAAAAGGAAAAGAGTAAGAAAAGTGAGCGTAGTTCTCTCCAGAGTGAGAATGGAGAGTTAAAAGGAGATAAAAAGAAAATGGCAACAAAGTGAAAAGAATATTATGCTTTGTTCTTCACTATAGAGAGTATAAAAAACATTCCAGTAATATCAGTGAATCAGGAACTGGAAGGGCGAGAGGAACTGGGTGAAATTATAATCTTGAAGGAAGACATACTAAGCAAACTGATTGAGCTAATGGTTGGTACATCTTCAGGTCCAAATGGATTTCATCCCAGGCTCTTAAAAATGGTGCCTAATGAGGTAATTTTCCAAAGTTTCCTAGATTCAGGAAAGATTCCATCAGACTGGAAATTAGCTAATATAATCCCTATGTTCCAGAAGGATATCATTATTTATGGAAGAATGGACATTCATTGGAAACAGCTCAAAGAAGCTTTATTAGATTAATACCTGGAAGGAGTCGATTATTACATAAGGATAGGTGGGACCAATTGGACTTGTTTCTCCTGGAGTCTAAAAGAGCGAAGGGGTGATTTGATTGAAGTAGTCCTTGATTGATCCTGAATGCCTCTTACAGTTAGGGGTCGCAAACTGAATTTTGGAACTTGGTGCTTCAGAGGATGCTGGAGATAGGGTCATCAAATATTTTTATGACAGATTTTATTTTCCCAAAGAGATCAAAGATTATTGGAGTAAATGGGAATGTGAAATCAAATGGGTCAGATGATGAATGGTGGGGCAGGCTCAAATGGCAAATGGGACACCTCTACTTCAATTTCAAATATTTGTACTTGTAATCACCATGTCAGAAACTGTTAACTCACAGTAATAACCCCAACTCCAACATCACTAACTGGTTACTAGTTACCTGCCTCTTCATATCCTGGTTCCTTGATCATCTGCATATTCTCTGAAGGAATTATTACTTCAGCAGGTGGTTAGGGAGAAAGCTATTTGTGCTACTGCCCTTGTTTCACATCTGAGATCTAAGGACTGCTGTGACAGCTGCAAAATGCAGATCAAAGTCAAAATCCTCAAGTGTGGAGTTTGCACGTCTTCCCCGTGTCTGCGTGGGTTTCCTCCGGGTGCTCCGGTTTCCTCCCACAGTCCAAAGCTGTACAGGTCAGGTGAATTGGCCATGCTAAATTGCCCATAGTGTTAGGTAAGGGGTAAATGTAGGGGTATGGGTGGGTTGCGCTTTGGCGGGGCGGTGTGGACTTCTTGGGCCGAAGGGCCTGTTTCCACACTGTAAGTAATCTAATCTAATCTAATCTAAAAAAATGCCAAAAACGTCTCCTTATTAATGTCAATAATTTCCGAAGCAGTGAAAACACTCCGAGAACAAATGCTATGAGCAAAATACTTTCACTTAGGCAAAGAAACAGCTGTCAGATCTCAATATTTAAAGGCTCTTTTGCCTGACAATTCCTCAGCCCCACAATTTCTCACCTTGTATCACCTGGCAAACAATACCTACTTAGCAGTCATCTGCTCAATGACACCCAGTTTGGGTTCTGTCATGGCCACTCAGCTCCTGACCGCATTACAGCCTGAGTTCATAAATGGACAAAAGAGCTGAATTCCAGAGGTGAGGTGACAGTGACTGACTGCCCCTTGACATCATGGTCTAGGACACATCCTGCAGAGATGTCCTGGATCTGAGCCAACTGACCTCCAACAACCTCAACCATCCTCCTTTGTGTCAGGAATGACTCTGACAAATGAAGAGATCTCCCCTATTTCCATTAATTCCAGTTTTGGTTAGGCTTTTTGGTACCACACTCAGTCAGATGATGGTAAGGGCAGTCACTCACACTTAAACTTGGAATTTAGCTCTTTTGTTCAGTTTGACCCAAATCTGAAATGAGGTCAGAAGCTGAAGGGACCTGGCGGAACGCAACTGAGCATCAGTGAACAGGTGATTGCTCAGCAAGTGCTGCTTGACAGCACTGTTGCCAAAGCTTCCATAAATTTGATGATGATTGAGAGTAGACTAATAGGGAAGTAACTGGCCAGGTTGGATTTGTCCTGCATTTTGTATACAGAACATACCTGATCAGTTTTGCATATTGCCAGGTAGACGCTAGTTTTTATTAACTATGCTGGAACAACTTGGCTAGGGGCACAGCAAGTTCTAGAAAATAAGTCTTCAGTACAATTATCAGAATGTCGTCAGGGTCTGTAACCTTTGTAGCTAATGTCATCAACCGTTTTGTAATATCACGTGGAGTGAATAAAATTGTCTGAAGACTGGCATCTGTGATGCATCTGAGCTACTTGTGCTGTGCGTCGGAAGTGAATCATCTATTTGGCACTTCTGCCTGAAGATGGTTGCAAATGCTTTAGCCATATCTTTTGAAATAATTTGCTGAGCTCTCTCATCATTGGGGATAGGATATTTGTGGAACTTTCTCTTCCTGTTAGTCAATTAATGGATGTGGCAGAATTCCAGAGCTTTCATACGTTCCATTTTTTGTGGGATTGTATAGCTCGGTCTATCACATGCTGCTTGTTCTGTTTGGCAAGTAAACATTTTTATGTTTTTGCTTTATTTGCTGGCATGCATTGACACTCCTAGCATGCTCTCCTACACACTGAAACAGGATGGCCCATCAGCTTAATGGTAATGGCAAAATTGGAGATCTGATGGACCACGAGGTTTGAGATTGTGGTTGAATACAGTTCTGCAGCTGCTCACAGTGTAATTTTTTTTATTATTAATTTATGAGATGAGGGCATCGCTGGCTGAGGCCTGCATTTATTGCCCATCCCAGAGGGTAGTTAAGAGTCAACCACACTGCTGTGGGTCTGGAGTCACATGTAGGTCAGACCAGGCAGTTTCCTTCCCTAAAGGACATGAACCAGGTGGGTTTTTCCAACATTCGACAATGGATTTGTGATCATCATTAGACCCATAATTCCAGATTTTTATTGAATTCAAATTCCATTATTTGTGGTTTCAGGATTCAAAGCTGGGTGCCCAGAATCTGATTTGGCTCTCTGGATTAACAGTCCAGCAATATCGCCATGAGGCCATCGCCTCCTCGAAATGATCCCCAATTCTGTGTTGCTGGATTTTTATCAAAGCTATCCAATTTAGCACAGTGGTCGTGCGATAAAACACAATGGAGGGTATCCTCAATGTGAAGAAGGTCTCTGCAAAGAATACGTGCTGGCCACCACTTACCAATATTGCCATGGACAGATACATCTGCAACACTTCGGTGATGACAAAATCGAGAAGGTTTTTCCCTCTTTGCGTTTTCTCCACAATCTGATCATATTGCACATACAGCAGCTATGTTCTTTAGGAGATAGCCACATCAGTCAGTAGTGATGCGAATGAACCACTCTTTGAGGTGAACATTGAAGCCAGCCACCCAGACCACATTCTGTTTGCTTGCCAACTTCAATATTTCTCCCAAATGATGTTCGACGTGGGCCAAAGTAGGGTAGGGTTGGGTGGGGAGGGGATGAAAGCTGGAGGTAGCAATCAACAGGAGACGACTTAACCTGATGCCGTGAGACTCCATGTGGTTCAGAGTCCACGTTGAAGACTCCCAGGGCAACACTGTCCCAATTGCTTACCAAAGGACCTCCACCTCTAGTTAAGATCTAACCACATTGCCATGGGTTTGGAGTCATATGTAGGCTACACCAGGGAAGGATTTTCCCTGAACCACTTCAGTTTATGACAGTTGAGGATAGTTAACCAGATTGTATTAATTGAATGAAATGCCACAAACTGCCACGGTGAAATCCCCATGTCAGTTGATTATCAGTCCAGTGGCATTACCACCACATCATCACTTTCACTGGAAACTGCATTTTATGCATTTTAGACCTGTCTGCCCAACAGGACTTCCTATAGGCTATTAAACACACCTAAGTTAAATATAGAGATGGTGGGTTCCTTATGGTTTGCTGACCACCAGCAGCTTCTAGTATTTTAACCCACCCACGTCAACAAGTTAAAATTCAACTCTCCCTAAGACACCAGACCACTAGTTGATCAAATGTTTATAAAATGTTTTTGTGTACAATTTTTGGCTTAAGTGATTTATTTCTGTCACAATGTAATTGGTACCTTTGGAACATTTGGAACAGGAAAAGCCCTTGAAACCTGCTCTGCTTTTCTAATTTAATGTGATTTACTTTTAAAATTTGAGTTAAGTAACTTGGTCCTGGCCATTTCAACCACAGACTGAGCCTTGAGTAACACAGAGTGCAGAAAAGAAAATGCAAGGTTTTCTGAGTAAAGAGACATGGAATGGAACAAAGAAGCTCATGAGAATTTGCATGGCAAAGACCCCATTAATTCTTTCTTTCTGCAGTTGGTACATTATGTTCAGATTACATCAGGCCAGCCTACAATCATAGTGTGGAAGTAGGCCATTCGGCTCATTGAGTTCATACTGACCCTCCATAGATTTGACCAAATTTGGAAATTATTTTTAACTGGCCTAAATCAGGACTTATGGGGGCAGTATTTGCATCAAACCCATCATTATTCAGACCATCATTGACCTCCAACAACTCTAATTTTAACTCGGAGATGGAGGCTAACTGGATAATCATGGTGCCAGCATGAAGACAAGAGCTGAAAATGTGTTGCTGGAAAAGTGCAGCAGGTCAGCCAGCATCCAAGGAGCAGGAGAATCGACATTTCAGGCATGAGCCCTTCCTGAGCCCGAAACATCAGTTCTCCTGCTCCTTGGATGCTGCCTGACCTGCTGCACTTTTCCAGCAACACATTTTCAGCTCTGATCTCCAGCATCTGCAGTCCTCAATTTCTCCTGCCAGCGTGAAGACAAGGAAACTTATTGCACACTAGAGGGCATAGGTTTAAGGTGAGAGAATTTAAAAAGAACCTGAGGAGTAACATTTTCATGCAGAAGGTGGTGTATGTTTGGAACGAGCTGCCAGAAGAAGTGGTGGAGGCTGGTACAATTGCAGCATTTAAAAGGCATCTGGACAGGTATATGAATAGGAAGGGTTTAGAGGGATATGAGCCAAATGCTGGCAAGTAGGACAAGATTAACTTATGATATCGGATTGGCATGGACAAGTTAGATTAAAGGGTCTATTTCCATGCTGTACAACTCAAGAGTCTCTGACTCCTGGCACTACTGTTAATAAAGCACAGAGTGATTCAGAAAGGATGATGGGAGCTGACATAAGTTATCACAATACAAAATGGCAAATAAGGTGACAGAAAGATAAGGGAAGCTGGGGTTGTTCTCCTTAGAACAGAGATGGTTGAAATCATGAACCATCTTTTTAGAATAGATCAGAAAGCATTTCCACTGACAGGTGACATGAGGAAAATGTATTTTAGCTTGCATGTTGGCACAATCTAAAATGTGCTGTCTGAAAGAATAGTGGAAAAAGAGTCAATAGCAACATTCAAAGGAAATTGGATGGAAGTGTGTTTGTGGTTTTACAGGACCATGGAGAAAGAGCAGGGGAATGGGTCCAGTTGGATAACAATTAAACAACACAGTGTATTGAATGGGCTTTTTTCCACATTGTACCATTTTGATGGAGCCAAATCTATTATAAAATTGTGTCTATTCAAATGGAACTTGTCTAACAGTGTTCAGTAGCATGTTTTGGAGGAATAGATTAGATCAGTGATTATATAATGAAGAAAATTTAGCCAGTGGAAAAATAATGTCACTTAGTGGTTGCCATGAAGGAAATATTATCAATTATAAATACGTGTTCAGGTCAAGTGGAAAGTTACTCATGTCTGCAGAAGATTGTCTTCAGCAATGATCCTGCACAAACCCCACCATAAGAAGTGTTAAGAGCCGCTACATAATTTAGTTTGCCACAGAATGACTTTACCTTGGAAACTGCAGCTGCCCACAGGCCAAAAACAGATTACTTCTGTCAGGCCAAAAACCAGACATCATCAAGGCTATTTTTCTGTTCTGCCTTTCCTATTTGCTCTCTCCCAAGCAAAGAAGAACTCCTTATTTTCCTCTCTAAAATGCTGCAAAGTATTCAGCAACTTCTGATTATTAAATCAGGAATAAGAAAAACTAAGGGTTAAATTATAAGGACAAGTTGCATCGATGACACTTGCATTCTCTTTTGTAGAGAAGAATATGGAGTGATCTGATTGAGGTGTTTACAGTGATTAAAAAGGATTTGATAGACAAGAGAGAGAGAGAGAAAAAATCTATTGATTATGGTGGGGGAATCTAGGAGGGGGACAACCTTAAAATGACGTCATTCAGGGGTGATGTTAGGAATCATGTCTTCACACAAAGGGTTGTGGAAATCTGAAACTAATTCCCTAAAAATCTGTCGAGACTGGGGGCTAATTGGATTGTTTGGAATTATTTTAGGCAAAGGCATTAAAGGTTATGGATTCAAAAGGAGTCAATGGAATTCAGACAGCGATCAGTAATGATTTAATTTAAGCGAATGACAAAACAGGTTCAAGGGCCTCTTTCTGATTCTCTGTTCCTCCCAATGATTCAATATTTTGATAATTTGGAACTTTTACTGCCTAGAAGGACAATGGCAGCAGAGATATGGGGACACAAACACATTGAAGTTCACCATTAAATCACATATCATCCTGACTTGGAAAAATATTGGTCATTCCTTCAATATTAAAGTCCTGTAAATCCATACCCAACAGCACCACAGGAACATCTTCATCAAACAGATTACAATAATTTACGATGATGCTCAGCTGCTAGCTTCTTCAGGACTATTAGGGATGGGTAACAAACATTTACCTTGCCTGCATTAGTTATAATAGTGTAAAAAGGACTGAAATTGGGCCAACTAGCATCATAAACATTTCTTAATTTCCCAATGTTTCATCTGTGTCTTCCCTCTTGCTGTGTCTGGTGCTATACATCATTAACAAGCTCTGCTTTCATGATGATATTGCTCTCCTACCCCTACACAGGACTGATGCCATTGGACAGTTGACGATGTTTAGCAGTAGCCAGCAGAGTACTGAAGATATAAAACTATTTGCCAGCTTAATACTTTGGGACTAGATATTTATCAAAGGCATTTCAAGATTTTTAAAATTCATTTTCTTGGTGACAATTGATGGGAAGCAGTGAGGAATATTCTTGTATTTAAACACCAAGAAGGCTTAGGACAGGTTCAAGTCATTAGGACAGGTTCAATGAAGTTGTCAATAAATGGTACATTTTTTTTCCAAATTCACCTTTTGATTGTCTCTACTGAATCCCTTGCATTATCAGTGATAGTGAGCACCCGGTGTGTTAGAAACAGCTGGGAACTTCCCTGGCTGCTTCTGAGGACACTACCAATATTCAGCATTTGATGACACAGCCTCCATTTGTGCCAATTTGGGGACGGGTTGGGGCATAAGGCTGTTCACTGGAAGCACCAGCCCATCCCCTATCATTGCCCCTGACACCCCTGAACCACCTCACCCGGAGAGAAAAAAAATGACATCATCGCCCCAGAAAAACTTAACTGCTTTCAAGTACATAACTGCACAGCTCAGCTCTCCCAGAGACTGCAGGCCTCTGACTGGCTGGCACACTCATACTGGGCTAGGCTGCAGTGGTGAAGCTCGTGGTTGGATGAGGAGCTCACCAGACAGCACTTGGTGTGTGGTCTTGCGATGTTTCTAACTGGCAGTGGCCAGGAGTTAATCACTCCTGATGTCTGTGTCCCAACACAGTGCACAAAGCAGTAAGCACCATGACGTGGATTTATAGTAAACAAACAGGCCATTCAGTCAAACTGGCCCATGTTACTCTTTGTGCTTCTGTATTTCCTTTCAATCTATTGCTCCATTCCTCTCTCCCTCATGTGCTCATCCAGCTTCCCCTTCAAATGCACATAATCCCGTGGTCTCAACTACTGCCTGTGATAGCGAGTTCCACATTCTCACAACTGCATTGGTGAAAACCATCTGGGTTATAATAGTGACGAGTTTGGATTTATGGCCCCTGCTTTTGGTCTCCTCCACAAGTGGAAACATCTCTATGTCTAGCCAATTTCCCTGTTGCATAAACATGGATGGGACTTGTGGCTTCGTCAGTTACTGATATTACAAGGGATACAGTGGAGGTTGCTGCAAATTAGATTGCAGAAATTGGCACCAGTTCCTGTAATTAGTGGTCACATCTATCATGCATATTCCTCACTGCTTTTGGTTCAGGTGGAGCCATGGGTACATCAGCCCATAGATTCTGAAGCAGGCATACCAGTTGAGGGAAACATTGCCTAATACCTCCTCTTCAGTCTATTCTTCCATGTAATTCTTCTCTGTACATTTCTGGTAAGATAGTCATATACAAGGATGAATGGGTTCCCCAAAATCATTTTCTGCACAAAAGTGCAGAAGCACTAAAGCAAAAAACTCTAAGGTGACTCTTGAAGTACTAACAACAAACCTATGGTACAAAAAGATTGCCATAAAAGAAGTTTAGAAAGTACCTGTGTTGCCTTCCTTAATTCTCATGCAACACTGAATATCTGCTTTAACAAGTGTGCATTCTAAGTGCATTACACCAGTTGAGTTTAAATTACTGACAGTCATTTAAAAGGACTTAAATATTGTTGAAGAGAGAGCTATGCTGCTGAAGCTTTTTGTCTTGCACTTGTCATGAATATAGGAGAGTCTACAGTTCCCTACACTGATTCCTCCAGGCCAGTTAGAGATGACTTACCAACCAATAGCACCTTTCTTTCTGTATTATAAATTATTGTGATTGTTTAAAATTTGGCATTCTTGCATTTTTCCTGATAAGTGTAATGTGAAGTTTCAATAATGGGTCACTCCTTTCAGTAATATTCAAATTATTGTCCATATAATCTCCAAGTGTGTAGCCAATGACAGCATCCAGTATCAGATACAGTTTAAAATAAGTACATGGGCAAATGTGTCAGGATCTGAGCATTTTCTTCCACTGCTTCTCTATTTCCAGAAAGCCATCAGAATACAAAGCAATTACATTTTACAAAAGCAAAGCACAACAGATACTGGAAATCTGAAATGGAAACCAATATTGCTCGAAATGCTCAGGAAGTCTGGCAGCATCTATGGAGAGAAAAACAAAGTTTGCATTTCAGATCAATGGCCATTTTCCCTTCCTGATGTAAAGTTGTCAACCTGAAGCATTGACAGTAGCTAAACCTCCCCTGGCAAATTACCTGCAAACCACCCTAGCACAGAAATGATTGTTATTATTGTGTGAATCATCCAACAAGTTTTGGTGATTGTTAATACATGAGGAATTTCTCCTTTGTTATATATTCTCCCATTAGCCTCACAAAAAAGATGCTACATAAAGGCAACTTGGTGTTGTTGGGAGACATAAGGATTCCTTAATCCAGGAATTTTCAGGCCAGTTCATGCTGAATCTAGAGTCTACGTATGACAATTTTGATCAGGATTTCTATGTCTAAGTAAATGTTGTGGCTCAGTTTTCTCGTCTCTTATTCACACAGCACAATGTCTGTGGAACACCAAAAAATGGGGCAAACATAATTTATGCTTTTATCATCTGTTTTCATTAGTTTCTGTCTCAAACTGAAAGGAGACAACAGCAATTTGTTTTTTTATTAGCACACTTATCACAGTAAATATCCCAAGATACTCCAACACAAATGTTACCAACAAAATTACACCTTTTATTATTGACTTGTGGGATACGAGTGTCACTGGCTGGCCAGCATTTATTGGCCATCCCACATATATCAGGAGGTATTAGGCCAGTTGACCAAATATTGGGTCAAAGGAGTAGGCCTTAAGGACTCTTAAAAGCAGATAGAGAAGCAGAGAGGTTTAGGTAAGGAATTCTGGACTTTTGGGCCCAGGCAATTAATATCGTGGCTATTGGCGAAGGAATGAATGAAATAAATCAGGAATGGTCAAGTGGCCAGAATTAGGGATCAAATGAGAGCCTCCATGGAAGGACAAACTAGAAAACAGTTTCTATTACTTATGTTTTCCAAATGAACATTTCAGCTGGACATGGTACAAAAATACTTCTGTTAACCTTAATAAAATAAAGATGTAGACCCATTTCTTGAAAATCTATTTTTTCTAATGATGTGGTTACCAAAAAAAAATGAAGTAGATTTTCCACTGAGGAAATGGAGAATATTTTGCTTTGTGGTGCATGGCTCAAGATGACTGAAGAGCAGGAGCTCTGATATATAGATTATAGACCTGGGGATTAATGTACAAAATTATCTCGATTATTCTGAGTCACCGATTATTTTGCAAGTCTGCAAAGGACCGTGTGTTCTACGAGGGTCCTATCTCAAATTTCCAACTCAAAAAGAACTGCCCCTGAATTCCCTTCATGATAAAATGGGCCAGTCCCTTGAGTTCTGCCACAGGGGAGACTGACGAAGCTGGAATTGCTCTCCTTAGAGCAACAAAGGTTAAAGGGAAGATTAATAGAGGTGTTCAAAATTGTGAAGAGTTTGAGTAGAGCAAACAGGGAAAAACTACTGCCAGTGACAGAAGAGTTAGTAACCAGACTTCACAGATTTAAAACGATTGGCAACATAAGAAAGCACTTCCTTTATGGAATAAATTATGGTGATCAGGATTTCTATTCATGAATATGTGGTGGAAACAGAATTGGATAAATACTTAGAGAGAAAAAAAAGAGTTACAGGAAAGTGCAGAGCGTGGGATGAATTTGAAACCTCTTTCAAAGAGCCAGCTCAGGCATGAGTGGCCAAATTGCCACCTTCTGTGCTCTATCATTCCAGGATTCTGGTTGCTCTGGTAATTCCAACCAAACAAAACAAAACTCCCAAGTGGCATGATACTGAAGAACTGTTTTCCCCTATGCAGCTTGAGGTACTGGAGGAGGCTGTCATTGCAGACTTTGAACCCAGAGAGATGCCCCATCAGTAGCCCAGCATTTAAAGTGGTGAAGGTGGGGAGGGTAAATCAGGATCTGATGAGATCCCTCTCACTTGAAGTGATGGGAGGTGCCAAGAGGAAGCAGACGGACTACTTTTCTCCACAAAGACAGAACCCTCTACTGATACTGGATAGTGTCATACCTAACGTTTTCCATGAGATGAATACCTGCAAAAGTTATATTATTCAAAATATCCCCTCAAGTCATGATAGCTTCCAGCATTGAAGTCACTGATAACCTTAGCACTTCTTAGCAGCCTTAATGCTGAAGCAATGTCTCAAGCTGTCTTCACGAGGTTGCACAGTTCATAAGAGACTTCCCACAATGTGTGACAGCTGTAAGTAATGAACTTCTCCACTCAGCTCTCATCACAAATACATTACATGGAGTTACACAGATTCTACAGCACAGAAACAGGCCACTCAGCCCAAGTGATCTCCTTTCACCTCTCCTCATCTCACCCTATCAGCATATCTTTCTATTCCTTAATCGCTTAAGTGTTTATACAGCTACCTGTAAAATTCATATCCACTCCCCGTGATAATGAGTCCAGATTCTCAGCACACTCTGTTGGGTTTATTGGTGACAATCTTAGATTGATATTCTCTCATTATGACCTTTCCCATAAGTGGAAGCATACATCCATCCTATCAAACCCCTTCAATTTTTTAAAAGACCTTAAGGAAACAAAGGCTTTGTCAAACAGTTATAATTTTAAAGAGTGTTTTAAGAAGGAGAGAAAGATGGAGAGGTTTCCTAAAGGTAGACCAAAGCTTAGGATCCACACAGCAATAGGCAGGGATGCCAATGATGGGAGCAATTAAAATTGGGGATGCTTAAAAGGCCAGAGTTGGATAAGTGCAGAAAAAAATAGATTGGAATGGGGTTAAGAATGATGACAGAAATGGAGAGTTGGAATGACAATTTTAAAGCTAAAGCATTGATTAACCAACTCAATAATTTACAGAACACAATGGGTGATGGGTGAATGGAGCCTGTACATTTACAATGCAGGCAGAAGTTTGGATAAGCTGAAGCTTAGAAAGGGTGTGAGATGCGAGGTTATTCAGCAGTACATTGGAAAATTTGTGTTGATGCAGAATGCCCATATCCTAGCAATGGAAGAGAAACAGACCCACTAGACCCAGAGTCAGTTAATCACTGAATAACAACACTGGGATTAATGAGATTACTTGACTGTCTAACATACCTGCCTCTGTTGCCAAACAATTCTGTATTCTATAAATTGAAGTCTCATACATTCACATTTGTTCTTAATTCTGTACAATAGAATGTAAATTACTTACATGCTTATTTCTTTCACAGTATGCATCAATGGGTAAAATATTTTTAAAATGATGAATGCAGTCAAGTATGCAATCTACATATAGGTTGATCAATTATCACAATTCTATTGATTATGGAATTTCAATTGTAAAGATTTCATTGAGTTTGAACCAACAGTAGGGAACTTTTCTCTGTTTATAATGCATTTCTGCAATCTGCAAACAAACCTTTGCTCAATTGTTCACAGCAACTGAAGCAAGAAATGTTCCAATCTGTTTATGGTCTTTGACAATGATCTTGACTTGACTTTTGACAAATTCAGCTGGTTAAATGTTAGTTGGTCAGGCAGTTATACAACTCATTCATTCCAAGCCCCCAGGCTTGGAATGGTGGAGGAAGGGGAAATCACATTCTGTGCAACTTTGACCAACTGTAACAATTTAAGAAGCAGTAGGTTATACCTTCATTGCTATTTGCTTAACAAACAATCTCAGTGCAATGGTCAACTGTATTATAAAATTGCTAAAAGCAATGAATAAATTGAGACGCACTGTCACGGAAATACACAAATAAAAGTAAGTGCTCCTCTTCAAGTGTGAAGGTTCATGGTGAAGATTGCAGATTTACTTCAAACGAGTAGCTATTGGGTTGGACGGAGGGAAGAGGGCTTTCCTGAGTTCAGAATTGGCATATATTCCGCTCTCATTCATCCAGGTGTTCCGGCCATGGCGACGGTAATCATCTGTGTCAACAAATTGTGAATGGCATCTTCTATAATCAACAGATTCCTTGGGAACCTCATCCTGTGAGCAGAAGAGGAGAAGGGAAGAGGGGGATGAAGGGAAAATCCTCACAACGTATGAAACAGGCTGAGTGGACTAAAGTACATTCCTGCCTGGTGATTTTGTATGCTCAGAATGATTGCCAATATGGAAAGTAAATTTGTAAACTGCTTTGATCAATCTCAGTAATGCAAGTAAAATTACATTAACCATGATCATTGCATGACACTTACCCTTGCGATCCTACATTTACCTACATTGTCCTGAAGCTAGAAGAGTTACATTTTGAGGACGGATTGCACAAACCCATTAGTCATTTGGGAGGTCAATTTAAAGCTTGAAAATGGCACTGATCGATTTTTGTTAGCCATGGCTATTCAGGGTTACAGAGCTGGGATAAATGTCAAAGTCTAATCATGATCTCATTGAATGACATAACAGATTTGATGGGCTGAACAGCCTCCTCCTCTTCTTGCAATGATTCAGAGGGCAATTGTTCCTCAGGGGATCAATCACATGATGTTTGTCTCCATCATAGTCACGTAGTTTAGTGCATGGTTCCACACCAATAGGTGTTGTGTAGGAAGTTGCAAGCACCAAGGACCAACAAGAGAAAGGGAAAGTGGCTTTCAGGGAAAACTGAAATTTGGAGGGGAAGGGTGGAAGGAATTTGGGCTCCACCTAAAACTAATAATAACTCATTGCTATTATATCAACAACTATCTATGCGAATGTGTTTGGCAGTGTGCATCATTTTCAATCTGAACCTGGGAATTACCTCCATTGTTGCAGAGAGAGTGTGGCAGTTGGATATGGGTTTGTGAAGCAACACAGAGAAGCAAATATTTTATTTGTCTATTGTCATTCATGATGTCAGCACACCATAAATACTTTATGGGCAATGAAATATTTTTGGAGTGTGGTAGCCAATTTATGCACAGCAAGATCCCACATTAGATTAGATTAGATTATCTATAGTGTGGAAACAGGCCCTTGGGCCCAACAAGTCCACACCGACCCTCCGAAGAGAAACCCACCCAGATTGATTTTCCCTCTGATTAAAGCACCTCACACTATGAGCAATTTAGCATGGCCAATTCACCTGACCTGCATATCCTTAGACTGTGGGAGGAAACCGGAGCACCCAGAGGAAACCTACGCAGACACAGGAAAAATGCGCAAACTCCACACAGACAGTCACCCAAGGCTGGAATTGAAGCTGGCACCCTGGTGCTGTGAGGCAGCAGTGCTAACCACTTAGCCACCGTGCTGCCCCAGTGATCATCAATGTGATAATCTGTTTTAGTGACATCATTTGAAAGATAAATAACATTCTAGGAAATAGGGAGAGGTAGCAACATAGAATCTTTCTTGTTCATCTGAGGCCTTAGTTTAACTCATTTCATCAAAAGATAGATGACATCTCTGAGCATACAATACCTCTGAATCTTGTACTCAAGGCTGTTGGCTGTTGGAGTTAAACTCACCAACATTTGACCCTGAGGCAAGAATGCTATCCAATGAGAAGTGGCTGACAATTGACGCTTGTCATGCTCAGAGCTTCTCCTGTTTCAATAGTTTAATGGTTTGCACTGTCAAAGTTGATATTATGTCAGTACTTTCCAGCTTCCACGCTTTGTGTTTTGCATTGGTAGAAAAATTATAACAAAACTGGAAGAAACTGTTAATTGCAATTTTATTGACAGCAGAGAGATCATGTCTGCCTAAAGTGGCATCTAGGCACCCACATCAAGCATATTCATTCTGAAATATTCAGAAAAATACACACTGTACTGTAGTACCTTATGTTTTGGTTTTTAAGCATAAACATTTCCACTTGGCAGTGCTGTAATGGAAAAGATTACAGAGGTGCCTAATTACTGGTGTCACAGTGGTCGGATGATGACGGTGGGCCAGCTTCTGCTAGCTATTAAGTCCAGTAGTCTTTATGGATGCCAAGGTAAACAATACTGAAGCACTTGGGGAGGTGGGGGCAGGGGTACAGGAATTCGACATTTAGCAATACAGTGCATATAAATATGCTTACAGCTAGGACACAAAGTTAGCAGAAGTCAAGTTAAACTTACTGGAGCCGGAATAAAATTGAGCGGAGGCATAAAATCATAATTATAGGTTGTCTCTGCATACCTGAAAAGAGATAAAGATAGAACAGAACTAACACCTGTATATGAACAGAGTAAAACAATTGGCATTGACAACAGAAATTGATGGAAGAGCTCAGCCAGCATCTGTGGAGAGATGTCAGAGTTAATGTTTCAGGTCAAGTGACTTCAAGGAACTTCAGAATTGAGGAAGGGTCACTTGACCTGAAATGTTAGCTCTGATCTCTCTTCACAGGCGCTGCCATACCTGCTGAGTTTTTCCAGCAACTTCGGTTTTTGTTTCTGGTTTACAGCATCAACAGTTCTTACGGTTTTTAAAACAATTGGCATATTCATAGAGAAAATCAAAAACTTTGCAATTTATGATGTGTGTGTCACATTTCACTCAGGATGCAGCAACATGCACTTTTACAAGTTATAGTCCAGAGCAATGATTAGTGATGGTAGAAGTGGCTCCAATTTTATTTCCATCACATGACTGATGAGAAATCTCTCCTGCTCTTGCCACCTGCCATTGGCATGTATTGGAAGGAGTGACACTCAACCTGTCTGGCTCCATTATAATTGCACCTACCTTGACCATCAAGTCCTGGGGTGTGAGTTGAACCAGATTGACTCAGAGGTAGGTATGCTACCCATGTTGCCACAAGACCTCTAATCTGCAGTGAGATGCCCTTTTTATTAATAACCAAGTAACTTTTCTATGTCCTATTTCAGCATGTCTTGCTGCAACCAAAGACAGAAAACATGAGTGTGATTTTTCTTTCAGTTTCCCAGGACAACAAAAGTGGAATATGGATTGGAATTCTCCCACATTCAGGTGAAATGTCTTTAAGTGAGATTCATGGTGTCTGATCCACCAGGGCTCTTTTCTCATGCAGTCAATTCATTACCAATGCAACTGAGCTCTAGAGGACCCATCTTATGGAATCACATGGCAGGAGAGGTGGAAGTGCATTCATTGTGACATTCATGCCAGGAAAGGAAAGGAAAGCTCACTCCTCACTCTGCAGGCAGGGAGCCAGACATGCTGCTGGTCTGGCTGGCAGAGAGGAAGGTTAACCTTTTACCTCTGGACCACCACTAACCCAAGCCAGTTTGGACCCAGATAGCAACCCAGGTCAGTACTATGTCCTGAGTCAGAAAGGACACCCAGCAATGAAGGAAGTTGTCCCTGATCTACTGTACTCTTCAAAGATAAAGGCAAACACCTTCTCTCTGCTACTTAATGCTTGCGTGTTGCAACACACTAACTCTGCCAATGATCTCGCCTCTCACAATTGCATGCATCACACCCAATCGATGGTTCTCACCCACTGCTAATCCTTCCTGTCCTCTGCACTTTCTACTAACTCAGTAGCTTTAGCTGTCCACCTCTCATTTACATGAATCACCACCAAGTACTGTTCCATCCACTTTCACCACCCTCAATCCTTTTGCTTAATTGCCACACAGACTGGCACACAATTAGGCCAAGACAACAAAGAGCAGCTGGGGGGGGGGGGGGGGGGGGGTGGGAAGAGGGTGAGGGAGTTGGGGGTTTTGGGCAAAGTGGTAACCATCAGGCTAATCACTTCCCAGAAGGAGAAACTTCTCAAATGAACTGAAGTGTGAATGGAGTCAATTGCCAGTCAATCCAGGAAACCTCATAATACTGCTCAGTGTCACTTGCCCATCAACCAACAAGGCAAACGCACTCTCAATCCACACATGCTTTTACCCTCTCAAACATCTCATTCTCAACTGATTCCCTTGCGCAATCATGAGAGACACCCAGTGTACCACTAAGAAGGATCAGCACCAAAGATTGTCAGCTCCACCTCCACCTCTAAGGAGCTCTCCGCTGAACACTCTGAAATGTACTGCTAAGGTATTCAGCTGGACCCGAGTCCAGCTCACAGGGTTTCACCTCAGTGGGTACACTCGTTAGATTAGACTCTGGAGCTCAGTTTGGGGAGTTAATCACTGACTGGTCTCCTCAGCATATTTGAGCAAGGAACACCCCAGTGGTCTCTGGCACTCAGAGGACTCCAGAGATTATCTCAGTTATTAATCATTGTCAAATGCACAAACAGACACAAGAAAAGCCAGCAGGTTTGTCAGAGATACTGAATAAACTGGATCAAAGTTTGGTGGGATCCACCAATGTTGTCAGAGCCGTACTGGCTCCAGCATGCACATATTTGTCTGTTTCTCTGCATGGACAGGTTAGTGACTACCATGGACACTACGATCCAGTCATTTCTGCTGGTTATGTGCATGGACATGCACTCCATCACTCTAGCCATGGGGACTCAGCATCAGATGGCAAGATGAGAGAGACTGTGATTTCGCTCCATGTACTTCTGACTGCCAGGGAGACAAGGGGGTACCAGCTGAAGGAGAAGTCACACAGCAAACTTTCAGCTCTCTGACCTTACACCAGGCTTCCTCCTTCCACATTGTCACCTGACCTGCGACATGTTTCCAGCGTTTTCTATTTGATGTTCAAGTTCTTCATTTGAGGGTATGATGGAAGATGAGAGAGTGCACATAACAATATAAATAAGCTCATGCTAAGAGATGTGTGCAGGCTCTTGGAACCACATCTTCCAATAAAATTCCAGTCCGCGCTTGTAAAGTTTATTGAATAAAGAGAATTTAATATCTGTATGGAGAAGGAGTTCCTAATCAACAGCTTCAATGCTTTGTAATGACCTCTTAATGTACATTCTTGATAGTAATACTAATGCAGTAATCTTTAGCTAAATTTAAATGTTCAGATGGCAAATGCAATCTATAAGAAAGGACATTAAGAACAAAGTTTTCATATTGAGTGAGAGATTACACTCAGACTGCCTTAGTTTAAGGCAACACTTTCTTTTCCTATCAGCAGGTTCCTTCTATTATCAGTATTCCGCTGCCATTATCAGTGTTATACAGGCATTATCAGTATTATGTTGTGTTTTCTTTATTGCATAAAATAAAGAGTTGACAGCCCTAATAGGGGCCATAAAGTAAAAGTGGAAATAGTGATTCTCCATAGGAAAAGCTCCACAAACCAAACCAGTATTCATTACACACAAGGAATGAGTTTTGAAGAGATTTACAAGAACAGTAGTAGAGAAGAGCGAATTAACTTCATGGAAAGAAACGTTAAAAAATACAACTGCTCCAGGCAGGAGAGAGAGAAGGTTAGGTTTGTTATGTGCCTGTGGAAACAACCAGCTTGTACCTCAGGTAGAGTACTGCCACCAACCTGTCTTCTTAACCTCACAGAGTCCTGGAGATGTACAGCACGGAATCAGACCCTTCAGTCTAACTCGTCCATGCCAACCAGATATCCTAACTTAATCTAGTCCCATTTGCCAGCTTTTAGCCCATATCTCTCTAAACCCTTCCTATTCATATACTCATCCAGATATCTTTTAAATGTTGTAATAGTATCAGCTTCCACCCCTTCCTTGGGCAGTTCATTCCATACACCATCACCCTCTCCGTGAAAAAGTTGCCCCTTAGGTGTCTTTAACCTATGTCATCTAGTTTTGCAATCCCCTACCCTGGGGAAAAGGCCCTGTCTAATTGCCCTAGCCATGTCCCTCATAATTTTATAAACTTCTCTAAGGTCTCTCAGTCTCTGACAATACAGGGAAAATGGCCCCAGCCTATTCAGCCTCTACCTATAGCTCAAACCTTCCAACCCTGGTAACATCCTTATAAATCTTTTCTGAACCTTTTCAAGTTTAACAACACGTGTCCTACAGCAGTGAGACCAGAACTGAATGTATATTCCAAAAGTGGCCTAACCAACTTGGTGTAGGTAGCAACATAACCTCCCAACTTCTATACTCAATGCGCCACTCAAGGCAAGCCCAACAAAAGCCTTCTTCACTACCTTATCTACTTGCGACTCCACTTGCATGGAACTAGGAACCTGCATACTAAGGTCTCTTTGTTCAGCAACACTTCAAAGGACCTCACCATTAAGTGTTTAGGTCCTGCCCTGATTTGCCCATGTAGCAGCTCACATTTATCTAGACTAAACTTTTTTCTGCCCCTTGGCCCATCGGCCCAGCTGATCAAGGTCCCATTGTAATCTGAGGTAACCTTCTTCACTGTCCACTACACCTCCAATTTTGGTGTCATCTGCAAACGTACTAACCATACCTGCTACATTCATATCCACATCATTTAGATAAATGACAAAAAATGGTGGACTAAAAGAAAACATTTCAATCAAGTTAAACAACCCCTTGTGGCGCTCAAAACAAAACCAAAAATTTAACAGTCAATCTAAATTTACAAAACTAGAACAGAAATTTATAAAGATCTAATCAGAATAATATTATCCAGGATGATGATGCATCATGTCAAAGTCTGGCAGCAATGAGAACTCGTGCTCTACTCCATGATTCTCCATTCATGACTGTATGTCTTCATCAGATTGGATGGGTCTTAAAACAGTCTTCAATATTAACTCTTCCAGAATCATTACCCGACTCAACAGGGATAAATTTAATTGAATAAAAGCAGAATATTTCACAAGTTGAAAATTTGAAATAAAATAGTGAAACTCAAAAGTTGGGAGCATCTGTGGAGACAGAAACAGAATTAATGTTTTGAGTCCAGTATAACTCTTCTGCAAAACTGAAAGGAACTGGAACATTATGGTTCTCGTTCTTGAGAAAGGGGGAGGAATAGCAAGTGGAACAAGTGGTGAGCATGCCCAGAGCAAAAGAAAAGCAGTGATAAAGGTAGGTAAAGGAGTGAAAGATATGTAAAATAGGTGTAAATGTTAGCTGAGGAAAGGAGAAGATGAGAGCTGCGAGAAGAGCAAACAAGAACATATGAGCGAGGAGCAGGAGTAGGCCATTCAGCCCCTCAACCGTGCCCTGCCATTTGCTGTGATCATGGCTGACCTCATCGTGGCCTCAACTCCACTTTCCTACCATTCTCCATAACCCTTTGGCCCATTACAAATTAAAAATCTGTCTATCCCCCCCTTAAATTTACTCAATGTCCCAGCATCCACCACACACTGAAAAAGTAAATTTCACAGACTTACAACACTTTGAGAGAAGTAATTTCTCCTCATCTGTTTTAAATCTGCTACCCCTTATCTTAAAACTATGACCTGTTGCTCCAGATTGCCCTACATGATGGAACATCCTTTTGACATTTGCTTTATCGGTCTCCCATAGCATCTTACATACCTCAATTAGATCTCCTCTCATTCTTCTAAACTCCAGAGAGTGTAGGTCTAAACTGCTCACTATCTCTCCTTAAGACAACCTCTCATTGCTGGAATCAATGGTGTAAACCTCCCTTGAACTGCCTCCAATACAACTGCATCCCTCCTCAAGTGTTGGGACCAAAATTGTACGCAACATTCCGGGTGCAGTCTCACTAATGCCTTGTACAGTTGTAGCAACACATTCTGTCTTTTATACTCTATTCCTTTAGCAATAAATGCCAAAATTCCATTTGCCTTCCTAATTACCTGCTGGACGTGCACATTAGTTTTCTGCGATTCATGCACAAAGACACGCAGATCCCTCTGCACCAAAGTACATGAAGGTTTCTCACCATTTAGATAATAAGTTGCCTTTCTATTTCTCCAGCCAACTTGGATAATCTCACACTTATCTACATAAACTCCATTTGCCAAATTTTGGCTCATTCACCTAACCTATCCATATCTATTTGTAAATTTCTCACTTCTTCATTGCAAACTTACTTTCCCACGTACTTTCATGTCATCTATAAATTTAACGGTAGTATTTTCTAGTAAGGCCAGTGGATGGTGATGATGGGAGAAACGTGCAGCATAGAGGTCATACTCTGAAGCTGTGGAACTCAATATTGAGACTTCAAGGCTGTGAAATATCGAAGGGTAAAATGAGTTGTTGTTCCTCCAGCTTCTGTTGAGATTTGTTGGAACACTGTAGCAGACCAAGGACATTTTTTCCTTGTAAGTATAGATAACAGGTCCTATAACAGTTCTGAATACTCTTTGCAGGGAGAAAGAAATCAAACCCATTGGAATTTCACTTTCCTCAGAGCTTCCCTGCAGTTGCAAAACAAAGGCATTTTCTACTCATGTAGAAAACTATTTACATTAATTTTGAGTCGGGGGAGGGGGGGGGTCTAAGAACTTAGCAGACCCTCATTATACATTGCCAAAAGACCTCAGACAGTGGTCTCTCCCCACTGTGTCTTGGCAACAGCTACCCCCAGCTTTAATGTGTCTCTTAGTACATAATCCTGGATATTGGAATGTGCCGGTCTGCAACAGTCGAGGTCAACTCTTTCCACTGGAATAACAACAGGTTTCAGGCAGACCAAAAAGTGCCTTTCACCAAGTTGATGGTCCTCCAGGAGCAGTCGATGTTTGTCTTGGTGTGGATCCCAGGGAACAGCCTGTAAAGCACAGAGTCCTGAATCGTGGAGTTCTCAGGATGAACCTTGGCAAAAACCATTGCATCACTCTCCATACCTTCTTTGCAAAGGTACATTCCAGAAGTAGATGTGAGAGTCTCCACACCAGCACAGCTGCTTTGCGGGCAGGTTACAAATGCTCATGAGTCTGCGCACTGACAGAGGATCCAAGCAGAAAATGGTGTCATCATCCATGTACAACGAGGCCTTGACCCGCAGGCTTTAGTGCCTAGAATAGTCACCCCTCTCAGGCTCACATCTTAATGAACCTGATGAACTCAGCTCTATAGAGACTTTAAAGACTCTGTACAAACAAGGCAGCAGAGAGTGGGAAGCCCTGCCTGACTGGGCATACATGAAGGATCTGATGGGCAGTGCCCTTTCCACAAGCTGCCAAGCTACTTCTTGGTACTCGTTGCAAAGTTCTGGTAATATTCTGCTAAATGACTTTGGCAGTCTGCTCAGAAACCCTGGTCTTTCCCACAAGGTCTTGAGGATGCTAAGTGCTGACCACTTCCTGATAAACTTGTGGTCCAAGCTGATTTTCTTTGCAAGTTTTTCTGTGAAAGACAGGTGATACAGAATGCTCCAACAACTTGGACCACTCTGTGGCACTGAGGCCAGGCCCATCCTTTGCAACACCGGGGACGGGTAGAACCTCAATACATGGTGACACTTGGTGTTCGCATACGGAGGGTCTATTCACAACTTGATGCAGCCACACACAGAGGTGGCCATCAGGAAGAGGGTGGCATTGTTCCCCCCTTATTCAGACCTTTGTATATGTCTCTGTGGACACTGTCCAGCTTTGACCTCCAGATAAAATGGATAATGACTTGGGTGACAGCAAAAGCACAGGTTCAAGGGAATGTGCTAGACCTGTGCCACATACAGAAACACCAACAGTACTTCACACCTAATGCTCCCACCTGCCAAGTTTCTACCTCACCCTGGTGATACACTCCTCCCTAGACTTTGCACATGCCCTGACCCCTCTATACTATATTCCCAGCACCTTCCGGTAATCTGTCCTGACAGTGAAGGGGATAAAGGATCTGTTGGCCCAGGTGCCAAAGAACATGGCCTCGTTTTTGCCTAGATTTACTTTGGCTCCTGAGGCCAGTTTGAACTGGTTACAAATGCTCATGAGTCTGTGCACTGACAGAGGATCCAAGCAGAAAACAGCATCATCATCCGTCTACAGGGATGCCTTGACCTGCAGGTTTCTACTGCTGGAATAGTCACCCCTCTCAGGCTCACATCCTTCCTGATGAACTTGGCTCTGTGGAGACTCTACAGACTCTATACAAACACGGCAGCAGAGAGTGGGAAGCCCTGTCTGACTCCAGATCTAATCAAGAAGCTTTCTGATTCCCACCCATTGATTGAGACTGCACTAATGACGTTGGTGTAGAGCAGTCAGATCCAATTGCAGATAACCTCCCCAAAGCCCATTTTGGAGACCATGTCTCTCATGTAGATGTGTGATATCCTGTCAAAGGCCTTCTCCTGGTACAGGTTGATGAGACAGGTGGCCACCTCCCTGTTCTGCACATTGGCGATCGTATCCCTGAGCCTCTCAGAGATCTTCCTGTCTGGTACAACGCAGGACAGCAATGTTAGCATGGGAGCAAGATGATTTAATGAAATGGCAAGCTACTAGCAATGTTCTACAAAGTGGTCTCCCAAAATCTATTTGGTCTGGCCAATGTAAAGGTGACTGCACTGAGAGCAGCAAATACAACAGTCTAGTTTGAAAGAAGTACAAGTAAAGCACAGCTTCACCAGCAGGGTGAATTTGGGACCTTGTACGGTAAGGAGGAACGTGAGAATGGGTAAGCATTTTGTTCAAACTTCTGAGGGCTGTTGACAGAGAAAATTGGGAGAAACTGTTTCCACTGATAGAAAGGTCAGTAACCAGAGATCACAGATATAATGAAATTAGAAAAACAACCAGAGTTGGGGAAAGTGAAGAGCCTTTATTTCATACAGTGAGTTATTGAGACCTGGAATGCACAGCAAGATATGGTGGTGGAAACTGATTCTATGCTAACTTTCAAAAGGATTTAATAAACACTTGGGGAGGAAAGAATTTGCTAGGCTTTTGGGAAAAGGTAGAGGAGTGGAGCAAATTGGGGGGTGGGGGGGGAAAAGCTTTCTCCATGATGGTGTGAATCTGGGTGCCATTTTCCTCTGTAGCAGTTGCTGAAAAGCAGCTGATATGGCTCACAATGTCAAAACAATCATCTCAACTCTAATTTAGGAAGATTACAGACAAATCACGAAGCTAACTGATAAGGAATTTATACTTACAATAAACTTAAAATAGTAAAATACTTTTCTCTTGAGATTGAGCTTTTGTCATGCATGGCTCAGACTCAGATGTCAACTCTGAGGTAAACCAATTCAACCATTAGTTCAGCATCAATGTGGTGTAAAATATAACCACAGACAACTGTTCCTCACTTGAATTTACATGAGCAATGACTAATGTTAAGCTAACCACAGATACAAGAATATTTGTAATTTTACTGTAAATCATCTGATTTCACCCCCCACCCTGGCGGGGGGGGGGGGGGGGGGGGGGGGGGGGGGGGGCGGTGGGAAAGGAGGAGGAATTTGCTACAGTTGTATAGTTTTGGCCTCCTTATTTAAAGAAACAATGTCAGAAGACGTTCAAAGGAAGTTCAGTCCACTGATTCCTGAGGTTATCATATAAGGAAAGATTGGTCTTGTATCCACTGGAATTTATAGGAATGGGAGGTAATTTTATTGAAACACATAAGATCTTGAGGGACTTGGCAGGGTAAATACTAGAAGGATGTTTCTCCAAGTGGGCAAGAGTAGAACCATAGGATACAATTTAAAAATAAGGAGTCACCGGTATAATAAGAAGAGTTTTGATGTACTCAAGAGGGTTTGAAATCTTTGGAACTCTCTTCTCCAGGCAGCTGTGGAGACAGGATCATTGAATATGTTTTTAAGGGAGGGATAGATAAAATCTTGATTAACAAGGGAGTCAATGGGTATGGGGAATTAGTAGGAAAGTGGAGTTGAAGCCACAGTCAGGTCAGCCATGATCATATTAAATGGCTCAGCAGGTTCAATGAGTCTGAATGTTCTATTCCTGCTCCAGATTAGTATATTCTTTGGTTCACTAACAGTTGCAGACACCCATCCATTTAACAAATAAACTTTATGAAAGCATTATGAGATTCATGTAAGTCATGATGATGTAGATTAGAATCCCTACAGTGTGGAAACAGGCCCTTCGGCCCAACAAGTCCACACCGACCCTCCGAAGAGTAACCCACCGAAACCCATTCCCCTACCCGATATTTACCCCTGACTAATGCACCTAACTTATACATCCCTGAACACTATGGGCAATTTAGCATGGTCACTGTAGGAGGAAACTGGTGCACCCGAAGGAAACCCATGCAGACACAGGGAGAATGTGCAAACTCCACAGACAGCCCGAAGCTGGAATTGAACCTGGATCCCTGGCAGCGTGAGTCAGCAGTACTAACCACTGAGCCACTGTGCCAGATCACATAACTCTGCTATCAGTAACAGAGAAGACATCAGTCTCGAATAAGCACATGGACAGGAGAGTTCTACATGTCAATGCTAGAGAGCTGTATTTGATACCCTAATACAAATGTAAATAAAGAATGATATTGTACACAAAAAGTTGAAGAACATTGCTTGGAGATAAGAACCAAACAAGCACAGGGATAGTGTAAGTACATACACCCACAAGCTGAGGGACTCCAGGCCTGTATCTTAACGTGCAGGTAGCAGTGTGGCTTAAAGCCCATCATAGAGCATGGTGACAGTGAGGGAAAAATACCCCAGAGTTAGCATCTGAAGCTAAAACAGAATCTAAAGGATAGAGCTGAAAAGGGAACACACTGAACAAAAGCCAAGTCCTTTGAAGAGTTTGAGCCAAAAAGGTGGAAAATGAGAAGACTACAAATGCAAGGGAAAAGACCTCAGAAGACTTCAATTATGGGGCTACAAAACACCAAAACCACAAAGGACAGAAAAAAAGACCCTCAGAAAACTTTGAAGCCACGAACCAGCAATATTCTGGAAGACAGTGAAGGATCAGAATACATTGTCGGTTAGAAGCAAAACCCAAGACCTCATCCAGGTCAATCAGGCATGGTAGGCCCCAGGGATGGCAACTGCAATAGAGATCCTGCTATTATCTCATGCATCTGACATGCAGTGAAGACCAAATTGGGAGCTCAGGAGCTCCTGAAGCAGCTACTTCAGTATTATAGAATGGCTTCAGCTGTGTATGCAAAGTATTGCAGTATACACATTTGGAGTACTACATACAATTCTAGTCCTCCTGCCCTAGGAAAGATGTTATTACATTGGAAAAGTTGCAAAAACAATTTATGAGGGTATTACGGAGACTGAATGGTTTCAGTTATAAGCAGAGGCTGAACAGGCTTGGACTTTTCTCCCCTGGAGCGTGGGAGGCTGAGGGGTGATCTCATAGAGGTTTCTGAAATCACGAGAGGCATAGAGAAGGTGAATAGCCAAGGTTTTTTCCCAAAGGTAAGGGAGTCCAAAACTATATGGCATAGGCTTAAAGTGAAAGGGGAAAGATCTGAAAAGGACCGGAGGGACAAGATGCTAGAGGAAGTGATAGAGATGGGTACAATTACTACATTTAAAAGACATTTGGACAGGTACATGGAGAGGAAAGGTTGAGAGGGATGTGGTCCAAATGCAGGCAAATGGGACTAGTTCAATTTCAGAAACCTGGTTGACACATATGAGTCGGGCTTGTTTCCATGCTGTACAGCTCTGACTCCAACGGTCCTGTAAACTCAGCCTGTTTTCATTTTCTGTAGATCCAAAGTTGATGATATTCTGCTAAGACATAGCATGGAAGAAAGTACTTCAGAACTTTTAGTATAAAGAGGGGTTAAAAATGGATGTACCAGTTTTAGAACACAACCTCAGGCCAAACAAAACCTCTCGAGGCCACAAGAAAGTAAACAACTACAGAAAACCCCACAGCAAAAAAAGCAGCAGAGGTTTTACAATTGTAGAAAGAGAGAAACATTTTGTCTACTTTAAAGCCTGAACAGATAGTCTGGTTAAGGGACAAGAAATCAGATGCTATGGTCATCAGAGAAACAGATCAACTAAAGATCTTATATTGTCAGAACACCTTCAAGAACATTCAGGAGGAATAAGAAGAATTGATCTTACTTGAGACAAGAACTAAGACTAAGTATGATTTTCACAGAATATGAGACAGCCACATCCACCCTACATCAGACAGTGGTCAGAGTAGTGCAACAATTCCAGACACAGTACAACACCATCACCCTACTGTAGAAAATTGCATTTATTTCAATGCAAGGGGCCTAACAGGGAAGGCAGATGAATTCAGGGCATGGTTAGGAACATGGGACTGGGATATCATAGCGATTACAGAAACATGGCTCAGGAATAGACAGGACTGTGTTCAGGATACAAATGCGACAGGAAGGACAGAAAGGGAAGCGAGAGAGGAGGGGGAGCGGCGTTTTTGGTAAGGGATAGCATTACAGCTGTACTGAGGGAGGATATTCCTGGAAATACATCCAGGGAAGTTATTTGGGTGGAACTGAGAAATATGAAAGGGATAATCACCTTATTGAGATTGCATTATAGACCCCCTAATAGTCAGAGGGAAATTAAGAAACAAATTTATAAGGAGATCTCAAGTTATCTGTAAGAATAATAGGGTGGTTATGGTAGGGGATTTTAACTTTCCAAACATAGACTGGGACTGCCATAGTGTTAAGGGTTTAGATGGAGAGGAATTTGTTAAGCATGTACAAGAAAATTTTCTGATTCAGTATGTGGATGTACCTACTAGGGAAGGTGCAAAACTTGACTTACTCTTGGGAGCACTTTGGGGCCTGTGACCATAATTCTATTAGTTTTAAAATAGTGATGGAAAAACATAGATCAGATCGAAAAGTTGAAGCTCTAAATGAGAAAAAGGCCTAATTTGATGGTATTAGGCAAGGACTTTCAAAAGTTGATTGGGGGCAGATGCTTGCAGGTAAAGGGACAGCTGGAAAATGGAAAGCCTTCAACTCTGTGGGAAACTAGGGAAGTGATTGCTGAGATATTTGTATCATTGATAGTCACAGGTGAGGTGCCAGAAGACTGGAGGTTGGCTAACATGATGTCACTGTTTAACAAGGGTGGCAAAGACAAGCCAGGGAACTGTGGACCAGTGAGCCTGACGTCGGTGGTAGGCAAGTTGTTGGAGGGAATCCTAAGGAATAGGATGTACATGTATTCAGAAAGGCAGGGACTGGTTAAGGATTAACTCCATATAATGCTTGGATTAAAATAATGTCTGTGTGTGTGGGAAATCATGTCTCACAAACGTAATTGAGTTTTTTGAAGAAGTAACAAAGAGGATTGATGAGGGCAGAGCAATAGATGTGATCTATATGGACTTCAGTAAGGCGTTCAACAAGGTTCCCCATGGGAGACTGATTAGCAAGGTTAGATCTCACAGAATACAGGGAGAACTAGCCATTAGGACACAGAACTGGCTCAAAGGTAGAAGACAGAGGGTAGTTGTGGAGTTTTGCTTTTCAGACTGGAGGACTGTGATCAGTGATGTGCCACAAGGATCGGTGCTGGGTCCACTACTTTTCATCATTTATATAAATGATTTGGATGTGAGCAGAAGAGGTATAGTTAGTAAAGTTGCAGATGACACCAAAATTGGAGGTGTAGTAGACAGTGAAGGTTACCTCAGATTACAACAGGATCTGGGCCAGATGGGCCAATGGGCTGAGAAGTGGCAGATGGAGTTTAATTTAGATAAATGTGAGGTGCTACATTTTGGGAAAGCAAATCTTAACAGGACTTATACACTTAATGGTAAGGTCTTAGAGAGACTTTGTGAGTGCAGGTTCATTGTTCCTTGAAAGTGGATTCGCAGGTAGATAGGATAGTGAAGAAGGCGTTTGGTATGGTTTCCTTTATTGGTCAGAGTATTGAGTACAGGAGTTGGGAGGTCATGTTGTGGCTGTATAGGACATTGGTTAGGCCACTTTTGGAATTTTGCATGCAATTCTGGTCTCCTTTCTATTGGAAGGATATTGCGAAACTTGAAAGAATTCAGAAATGATTTACAAAGATGTTGCCAGGATTGGAGGATATGAGCTATAGGGAGAAGCTGAATAGGCTGGGGCTGTTTTTTCTGGAGCGATGGAGGCTGAGGTTTATAAAATCATGAGGGGCATGGATAGAATAAACAGACAAGATCTTTTCCCTGAGTTGGGGGAGTCCAGAACTAGAGAGCATAGATTTAGGATGAGAGGGGAAAGATTTAAAAAGGGACCTAAGGGGCAACCTTTTCACGCAAAGGGTGATGTGTGTATGGAATGAGCTGCCAGACGAAGTGGTGGTGCCTGGTATAGTTACAGCATTTAAAAGGCATCTGGATAGTTATATGAATAGGAAGAGTTTAGAGGGATATGGGGCGGGTGCTGCACTGATTTAAGCTTCAAGGTAGGACATAATGACAAGTTTTAATATAATGAGTAGTCATGGCAAGTGAGTTTATTAAAAATGTACAAACCTACTAAATATTCCAATAGGCCCATAAATACCAACCCATTATACAATGGTGCAAACTGCAATCTGCAGAATGAAAAGGAAAATTTTAATTAGGCACAGGGTTAATTTAAGAATAATATTGAAATGCATATACTACCTCAATATGTAGCCAAATGTTTACTTTATTTCAAAATGCTAGTCCTTCTTAATTTTAATTTTATGTAAAATGCAAAAAACAACTTACAGTTTTGAATGCTCTGGAGGATGCCTTGGCAGAGCTGCATTTGCCTTTGTATTGAGGCCGCCGATTGTTCTGCAAATTGAACAGGAAACTCAAAGTTCAGCTAGTTATCGTTTATTGATAAATCATTAATATAGTGATGACAATATAAAAATAAGTTATCATAATTCATAACATTGTTATAGATTATCATTCTAATAAAAATGAAGCATAACATTTAAAAAATGCATAAAGAACTTTCAGTTTGCAAATAATTATATTAAGTTGCAAAATGCAGATCTCTATAATTTGCAGAATAATAATGAAACATTTACTGCTCTCTATAATTTGTATTGAAGTCTATAGATCAGAACTTATAGGAGTCCATTAAATTCTCAGTTATTTACATAGCTTTGCAAGTTTTGTAAAGAAAGACATTGGATTGTTTCAAAGCCTGTTCATTCCAGGTGTCCAGGACAAAGGTGTCTTTTCTTCTTAATTCCATCACACATTTACTTTTGTGTGATTGTGGGAAGATGTAGTGGCTATGAGAAGTGGAATGTCAGAGTTTTCTCACAAAGCTCAGACAGAACTTTTCCCATCTTTCAACAAGTGAATACATGCTCACTTATATAATAATACACATTCCCAGCAACCACCATCACTAGTTAAATACTTACAGGCTCTTCAGAGTCACTGCTTCATGGCTCACTTCTTGTGCCTCATATTACTTGAGAATGCATTCTCCTCTGATAATTAAATGGCGACATCTGAAACCAAGCTGCTGAGTATCGTTTGGGTTGTTCTGCAATCAGCAGACCAGTATTATGAACCAATACAATACTTACATACAATGGATGCTGAAACTCAATTGTGTGACAATTCGTCAACTTTCATTCTCAAAAATCTTTTGCAAGCCCCCATCCCTTCCCCATCTTTGAAATCGCCTCCAATCCAACAACCTTCTTCAACATACTCTTTAAAACCAACCTGTTTGACCAAGCATTTGCTGCATGTCATAATAACTCCATATAATACTTGGATTAAAATAATGTCTGATATTATGAGGGCCATTTAATTGTATTCAAGATGCTATATACAGATACTTCTCCACGTCAATATTGTTACTCAAGTTCTGAAGAGTCTCTATAATCATATGTACTTTTGATGGTTATAGGAAAGCTGGATGAAATGGAGGGAAGTTGTCCAAATGGGATAATTATGATGAACTTTCTAACATGTTTATTTTTAATTCAAAATTCTTCCAGCCAAATTATCCACCACGTTGATGTAAACATTCCTACAAGCTATTTTATTCTGGCAGAATAATCAAATGACTCAATTACACAACTCCAGCAATATTCACAGTGCTAATGTAACCAGGGATCCAGACAATAAATCCAGCCAGTTCATCCAAGAAAACATTGCTCAGTTTATGAGCACCTTATAAATTATAGTGGGAGTAGTCATTCCCACCAGCAGCTTCTGCTATTTTGTATTGGCTTTACTAGTGCAATTTGTCCAAGAGCAACCAAAACAACACAAAAAAAGCAAGGAATTTCAGTGTTAATTATGACCAGTGTAAATCAAGTTTTTGTGGCCTCTTCCCCAGGTTTAAAAACCAGGACTGGATGGTGTCCCTCTCCACAAAAATGGCCAGATCCCCAGATTAAAATAATAAGGATGGTGAGTTTTCTGTAATTGCGAATCATTGAGAAAACTTTTCACAATGAGCTGGTAGTTTTCAATGCACAAGCACAAGTTGGCTCATTTTAAAAGCTTTTAAATATTAAAATAAAATTGTTTTACCAAAGAAACTGACTTACCAGTTAAGCCATTAAATGTTTTGTTTTCACGTTATGTTCACTGATTTTTAATCAGGAAACATTAATTTAAGATGCTCATTTTAGTAATAAACACATTGATCAAATTACACCAGATTATTACTTTTTAATTTATCAAAAGAATATTCTACAAAGCAAAGTTAAAAATTGTGGTCTCTCACTGCAGCCCAATATCACTGGTTCATGGAAGATTTTATCTGCATGGTAATGAAAATGAGTTTGCGCTGAAACTTAAACCATAACTTCACTTTAAAAATTGGTATGTCTTACTAGCGATGCCATAAGGATAATGCAGCATTTCATAAATTCTACTTTTAGCTGTACCGGTCGGAGGACTGTGAGGACAGATTGGTGAAGATGGAGTCCTTTCTTAAGACCCTAGGGCCTTCCAGGAGTTAACTTCAGAGCAGGCGTCTTTTCTGAATGCCTGACAATCCAAGAAATACAGGAGGTGGATAGACAGCTCCAGAGTGGCAAAGTGCCCAGCCCAGAAAGATTTCAAAGTGAGATTTACAAGGAGTCTACAGATACGCTGAGGGGGGGGGGGGCACTGTTGGATATGTACAACTACTGGTACAGTCAGGACTGCCTCCCATCCTCTCTGAGAGAAGCAAATATTTCTCTTATTCTCAAGAGAGGGAAAGTGCTACAGGATTGCACTTTGTACAGGCCCATACCGTTACTAAATGCGGATTTTTAAATTCTGTCAAAAATGCTGGCATTGAGGTTAGAGACAGTTTTGCCCTTCATTGTAAAGGAGGACCAGACAGATCGTAGCTCTACTAATAATATGAGACTATAAAACATGGTCAATTCCGGGCTTGGTAGTCTCTCTGGATGCAGAGAAAGTATTTGACTGGGGGGAGTTGCCATACCTCTTTTATGGCCTGGACCTTTTTTGGTCTTGGAGGGGTTTTTGCCAGGTGGGTGGCAGTGTTATATAGTGACCCAAAAGCAGCGGTTCTCATTATTGGTATAAGGTCAGACAATTTGAGTATCGGCGAGGCAGCTGACAAGGGTGCCCTCTCTTGCCATTATTATTTACATTGGTGATTGAACCACTGGTAGAGGCCATCTGGAGGGATCCCAACATAATTGCCCTGGAAGTAGGATCAGGCAGGCATATGATCAGCCTTTACACGGATGACGTTCTTCTCTTTTTAACTTATCCAATTTCATCTGTGCCCCATTTAACACAAGTGATTCATTTACTTGATTCATTTTTGGGGTATAAAATTTTATGAAGTCGGAGGCCATGCCTGTGGAGGTACCTTACTAGAACGTCCAATCTTGGGGTGGTCACAGTGAGGTTTCCTGTATTTAGGCATTTATATCATCCCGGCCTTTAGTCAATTATATAAAGCTAAATTTATGCAGTTGCTAGATAAGATAAGACAGGACCTTCAGCACTGGGAGGATCCTCCGATATCCTGGTTGAGTAGAATACCTCTGGTCAAAATGAATGTTCTTCCTTGTTCATTATATCTCATGCGAATGCTGCCTTTGATGCTGCCTAGGCAAGCACTACGGAGGGGAGACTGGACGCCTCCTATTAGAGCGCTTTAGGGAACATCTGCGGGACACCCGCACCAATCAACCACACCGCCCTGTGACCCAACATTTCAACTCCCCCTCCCATTCTGCTGAGGACATGGAGGTCCTGGGCCACCTTCACCTACACTCCCTGACTACCAGATGCCTAGAGGAAGAACACCTCATCTTCCACCTCGGAACACTTCAACCCCAGGGCATCAATGTGGACTTCAACAGTTTCCTCATTTCCCCTTCCCCCACCTCACCCTAGTTCCAAACTTCCAGCTCAGCACTGTCCCCATGACTTGTCCTACCTGCCGATCTTCTTTTCCACTTATCCACTCCATCCTCCTCCCTGACCTATCACCTTCATCCCCTCCCCCACTCACCTATTGTACTCTATGCTACTTTCTCCCCACCCCCACCCTCCTCTAGCTTATCTCTCCACCCTTCAGGCTCTCTGCCTTTATTCCTGATGAAGGGCTTTTGCCCGAAATGTCGATTCTACTGGTCCTCGGATGCTGCCTGAACTGCTGTGCTCTTCCAGCACCACTAATCCAGAAAGCACTACGGAGGCTTTACAATTGGCTTGGATCTTTCATCTGGCATCATAGGCGGCCTCTTATTAAGCTGGCCAAATTGCAGCTTCCACAGAGGATGGGAGGTTTGGTTTCCCGGATTTTAAGAAATATCAATTGAGTTCCTTACTATCCTATGTGGCTGACTGGGCTTACTAGGACCCGCGGTCAATCTGATTGGACATCGAGACTTCCCAGGCAAAATGCCCCTTCATTGGCTGTTTATGGACAAGATTCATTTAAGATGCGTCTGGACAGATGCGTGAGTAGGTGGGGAGCAGAGGGATACAGATGCTTAGGAATTGGGTGACAGGTTTAGACAGTGGATTTGGATCAGCTCATGCTTGGAGGGCCAAAGGGCCTGTTCCTGGGCTGTAAATTTTCTTTGTTCTCTTTGTTCCAAGATGAGGACTGTTATGGACCATTGCAGAAATTCAATTGCCCTTAACACAGTTAAAGCACGGAGAATGATGTGACAAGATTAAGGCAACTTAAAAAAAACTTCCCCTTTCATTCCCATAGTAGGAATATTAGGATTCTGGCCAGTGTCAATGGACTCTGGCTTTAAGCTCTGGCAGTCTAGAGGAGTCTCCTATTTGGGAGATTTATTTGATGGGAAGTCATGATGTCTTTCGGGCAGCTGAGTCAGGAATATGAGGTATCCAGGAGGGACTTCTTTCATTACTTTCAGGTTAGGGACTTTATACAGAAAAAGACTATATTGATGGTTAGTCCCTATAGGTCAGATATGAAAAGAAGAGTGCTCGGTCTACGGGCGCTCTCTTGGTCAGCACCCTCTATCACTTGTTAGGAGGCAATGTTTCGAAGAACATTGAGTGACTATGCGGAATCTAGACTCGGGAATTGGGGGTGGCACTCTCATCAGAGGCATAGGAGGATATTTGGGAGAACATATGGAAGATTTTGATTTGTAATAGGAAGCAGGCTCTGCAAGTGAAGGTACTCCACAGTGCTCATTTGGCACCAGAGGGGCATGCAAAAATTAAGACAGGAGCGTCCCCAATGTGCTCCAAATGTAAAACAGATGTTGGCACTCTTACTCATTGCATGTGGTCATGCCATAAGCTTCACAGGTATTGGAGTGCCATTGCGAGTATTTTGGAAGAGGTCTTCACAATTGAGGTTAAGTTGGATCCAGTGTCCCTCCTTTTGGATTTGCCAAATCTCCCTTCTTTGGACATGCATGGGAAGAAACTATATAATATTCTTTCATTCTGTGCGAGGAAGAACATTCTAATCAGCTGGGTGTCAGAGAATCCCCCAGGACTCTCGGAGTGGTGTAGGTTAGTTATGAAGTACATCCCCCGGACTTCCTTATGAGTATAGTGCACTAGAACTGTTTTAATAGGATGTGGCGGACCTTTCTGAACTATATAGCTACAGACGTGTTGGGTATGTTGGTCAGGGCCTTTGTGTAGTCATGAGGGCTGTGTCTGGCGGTCCGGGGACCCCTGGGAGGAAGAATCCTGAACAAATACGGGTATACCTACTGATGCTCCCGGTGATGGGGGAATTGCACTAAGTGCATTAACTTAACCGAATGCAATTTAATATACCTTGGTTTAATTTAGTTTTTCTTTTAGTTATTTACTGAATTGCAGATTTTGTCATTTTTTTTCTCTCTCCTCAGTGGTTTGTGGAGTATAGTAGTTTGTTTGTTTACTGTTATTGCCATTATATTATAAGGTTGCTATACTGTTTTGTAGTGATTTTGTACTTTTGTAAAAAGATGAATTATTTTCTTAGTATTTACAAAAACAGAAATTGGTATGCCTAGCTCTTCAAGTGCACTCAAAACAGAAATCCTACCTCATGCATGTGAATGAGTCTGAAGGTATTCACATTTGATCATGGGATGCGAGTGTGATGAGCTAGGACAACATTTATTGCCTATTCCTAATTGCCATTGTGATGTGACATAGGTTATTTATATATATTTTAATATCGTGTATTATTGAGATCAGAGTTATAAATTTTAACTAGTGGCATATGGATTTTACAAAAGGATTTAGTGAATATCTTGTCAGTATTTCTGTAGCCATGGTGACTTCTTTTAAAAACATCTTGGAGAGTAATGGGTTTTTCTTACATTGTTCACTTGTAAACTTTTCCCAAAGTAAATTGTTGGGCATTACATTCAATCTCAGAATGTCAGGTTTTGCTTTCTTTTGATCAGGGCAAACACCCATTGCTTGATTCTTAAAACCTATTTTGTTTGTGCAATTTTGATTTAGGTGATGTTAAATTTGCAAGGCAGTCGCTTCTGAGAAAGGGAGAAGTTGAAAATATATGACCTTTCCAGACCAGAAGTGTTTAGTTAGAACACTGAAATTGCGATTAGAGCAGAGAAAGCTTACACTCAGTTACGTAACATACTAAGAAAGAAGCTATCAGTTTCTCCTGACAAGGAATTGAAGTCACAGCTAAATCATATCCTATGTGGGATAGAAAAGGTCATTCTCTATGATGTTTGAGTACTGTAATGGGATTTGTTGGAACTGATGGGATTACATTTTTATTGTGCATTTCAAGATCTCATATATATTGCTTTTTTTCCTACGTTATTTTGATTAGTAATCTTCTTCGAATTGATAAAGCCAAATTTGCAACAAGAAACTACCTCACTGAATCAAAAATAAAAATGAAATACTACCTCTCAAGCCAGATTTCAATCTGGCATCTTCCTTGGCCAGTAATGACATCAGCTAGGATCATCATAATTGAAAAGATGGTAGTGACCTGCATTTTTCAATCATAGCAGTCTATGTGGTATGGGTACACCTATGATCAGTAAGGGGCTTTCCCAGGTTTTGACCAGTGACAGTGAAGGAATGGTAATATTGTTCCAAGTCAGGATGGTGCAAAGCTTTAGGATAATCTACAGAATGCGTGATTCCCAAGTATCTGTTGGTCTTGCCCTTTTATATGGTGGATATATCATTGTTGGTTAATTGATGCCATTGCTGGGTGTTGCAGCCAGGGCAAAAGCGACACTGGCGACAACTGTGGTTCAAACAGTCACCAAATAACTTTCAATTTAAGGCTAAAAATGGGTAGGAAAAATTTCATCTTGCCATGAATGTGTGTGTCAGAGTGGAGTTGCCTAGGCCAAGATCGACATAAGTTGGAGTATAGAAGTCAGCCTGTTGAAAAAGAGAAGGGAGAGGGTTTTCAAGTGACCCATGCCTGGGGGCAAGGAGCATTTGCACTGGAATGGTTTCACTTTGCAAACTTAGTTTCTTTGATAAGTGGAAAAAAAATTAAGATTTAGAAACATAGCTGCTACAATCACTTCAAACTGATTGAGTACCATAATTTCTCAGTTAACTTTGCAGATGCGTTCTTGAGAAGTTCAATTTTAAGCGAATAGGGCTTTTCTTTTACAATCAGTATAAAAGCTGCAGTTGGCTTTCATTGAACCTTTCTTGTCAGAAAAACGCTGAAACATTAAAGTCTTAACGTGAAATACTACGCATGTGAAACTCATTTGTAAATTACTTCTAATAATTAAGAATATTTTAATAAAATAAAAGAAATATGCCAACTCTTTTTACTGACTTAATACTTTCCCCCTCTCCCGTAAGTCAGCCCCTCTGTCGAACAAACTCGCCCCCCTCCCTTCCTAACACTTTTCCATTACCTAGCCTCTTGCTCACTGATTGTCCCATTAATGGACTCTTCTGCCCACTAACTCTCTCTCATTTGCTGACTGTCTCCTGCTCCATCTTGGTTCTCTCCTGTTCATTGATCATCCTGCTCATCAGCTTTCCACTCGCTGGCCTGCTGTGTTACTGGCCATTTTCTTCTCCTGCTCACTTTTCATCCTCTCCTTCTTCTACTGCTAGACGACTTTCCTGCTTCCTTCCCAACATGTTCTCCCTCTGCAACTCTCACCTGCTTCCAACTCTCACCTATTGATTCTCTCCCTCCACAACTCTCTTTCCTGCTCAAAGCCTTCCCACTGGCTGACCCTCCAATTTGCCAGCCTTTGGTATTCATTCTCTCCCATGCCTTTCCTAACACTCTCCCACTTGCTGACCTTCCCATTTGCCACCTCTCCCTCTCCCAAACTTCCTCTTGTTCCATTTCCAACTCTCTCCTATTAAATGACACTGCTGCTGGCCAAAACTGCTACTGGCTGACATCTTCCCACTTGCTTCCTCTCCTGCTCACTGTCTCTCCTGCTCATTGCTTCCTTCTCCTGAATGCTCACAGTGAGGAAACAAGAAAGGGAGTCAGAATAGCTAGGAGTGTGTTTGAGATAGAAATGCAATACTGTTCCAATATCATTCCTAGTTTGCTGTTGGCATGTTACTTCTAACATGAAGTACTGATTTTGGGTGGGGTGGGGGGGTTGGTGGTGGAGGGATTCATCTTTACAAAAAAGGCAGTGGAGACCAGACTGTTACCCTATAAGCTCATAACATTGCGTTAAACTGGAGCTGAGATTGAGTGTTGAGATGTTGTATAGAAACGCAGTTACTGACAAAAAGACAAAGCAACGTTCAGAGCTGTGAAAGTGCCACTAAAAGCATTTGAAGAGCACAATGCAGATATAGGCACAGTGGGCTGAGGGGCCTCTTACTGTGTAGTAAGCCATCTGTGAATATGTGAATTATTTAGCTCAGCTCATAGAACCCTGTGCAAATAGGAGATTGGATTGTATTTGGCCTAAGGGATCCTTCAGTGAGAGCACATCCATTGACAGAGGAGAAGCATACTCTCAGAAGAGTGATTAATAGTTGTAGAATTGCCAAGGTTGTAAATCTGAAGCTCCAGCACATTCATGGCAGAACATACTAGGCCTTTCATTATTTTGGTTGACATTCCGGGTCCAAAGGGCAGAATAATCATGAATAAAAGGCAGAATGAAAATACTGCAGAGGACATCAAGCAAAAGGAATGAAGGCATGTCCAGTGTGGAAAACAGCATTTTCACAACAATAAACTGAATTATTTTACACACAGGTGTAAAAGTTAAAGTCGCCATTGTCCGAGGGGACCAGAGCCCTGTTGTCTCAGAGAGAGATTTAACCTGAGGGTCACCACACCTCAGACAAGAGACTAGGTTGGAAAGTTGGGAAGAGAGAACAAAGAACAAACAACATTACAGCACAGGAACAGGCCCTTCAGACCTCCAAGCCTGCACCAATTCAGATCCTCTATCAAAACCTGTCGTCTATTTTCTAAGGATCTATATCCCTCTGCTCCTTACCCATCCATGTATCTGTTCAGATACATTTTAAATTATGCTACCCTGCCTGCCTCTACCTCCTCCGCTGGCAATGCGTTCCAGGCACCCACCACCCTCTGTGTAAAGAACCTTCCATGCATATCTCCCTTAAACGTATCCCCTCTCACCTTTATCTCATGACCCCGAGTAATTGAATCCGCCATTTTGGGAAAACGCTTCTTACTATCCACCCTGTCTATACCTCTCATGATTCTGTAGACCTCAAATCAGGTCCCCCTTCAACCTCCATCTTTCTAATGAAAATAATCCTAATCTACTCAACCTCTCTTCATAGCTAATGCCCTCCACACCAGGCAGCATCCTGGTAAACCCCCCTGCCCCTCTCCAAAGCATCCACATCCTTTTAGTAGTATGACAAACAGAATTGTATGCAGTATTCCAAATGCAGCCAGACCAAAGTCCTATACAAACATAACATGACCTGTCAATTCGTGTACGCAATACCCTGGCCAATGAAGGAAAGTATGCCTTATGCCTTCTTGACCACTATCAACCTGCATTGCTACCTTCAAGGTAAGCAACGGACCTGAACACCTAGATCTCTCTGTACATAAATTTTCCCCAGGGCTCTTCCATTTACTGTATTGTTTGCTCTTGAATTGGATCTTCCAAAATGCATTATCTCATACTTGCCCAAGTTGAACTTCATCTGCCATTTCTCCATCCAACTCTCCAATCCATCTATATTCTACTGCATTCTCTGACAGTCCCCTTCACTATCTACTACTCCAGCAATCTTAGTGTCATCTGCAAACTTGTTCATGAGGTAACCTACACCTTCCTCCAAATCATTTACGCATATCACAAACAACAGTGGTCCCAACACAGATCCCTGTGGAACACCACTGGTCACAGTTCTCCATTTTGAGAAACTCCCTTCCACCACTACTTTTTGCTTCCTGCTGCCCAGCCAGTTCTATATCCATCTAGCTAGTATACACTGGACCCCATGCAACTTCACCTTCGCCATCAGCCCACCATGGGCAACCTTATCAAACGTGACATCTACAGCCCTTCATTCATTAATCAACTTTGTCACTTCCACAAAGAAGTCTACTAAGTTGGTAAGATATGACCTTCCCTGCACAAAACCATATTGCCTATCACTAATAAGCCCATTTCCCTCCAAATGTAAATAGATCCTGTCCTTCAGTATCTTCTCCAGCAGCTTCCCTACCATTGACATCAGGCTCACTGGTCTATAATTACCTGGATTATCCCTGATATCCTTCTTAAACAAGGGGACAATACTAGCAAGTCTCCAGTCCTCCGGGACCTCACCCATGTTCAAGGACGCTGCAAAGATATCTGTTAAGGCCCCAGCTATTTCCTCTCTAACTTCCTTTAGTAACTGAGGATAGATCCCATCCGGACCTGGGAACTTGTCCACCCAACACTTTAGAATACCCAACACTTCCTCCCTCCTTATGCCAACTTGACCTAGAGTGATCAAACATCTGTGCCCAACCTCAACATCCGGCATGTCCCTCTCCTTGGTGAATAGTGATGCAAAGTGCTCATTAAGAATCCCACTCATTTTCACTGACTCCACGCATAACTTCCCTCCTTTGTCCCTGAGTGGGCCAACCCTTTCTCTAGTTACCCTCTTGCTCCTTACATACAGCTTTCAGAGTGACGTCAGGGAACTGAACCCACACTGCTGGCATCACTCTGCATTGAAAATCAACTGTCCAGCCAACTGAGCTAACCAACACAACTGTATGGCTAAAAGAAAGTAGGTACAGAATGCTGTTGGAGAGATATCCGCCCAAGGTTCAGAGAAATCATACAACAGATTGGTTCAGTTAGGTCAATGGGTGTGACACAGTTTGTAACAGTTGGAATAATGACTGCAGAAGGAGAACATCAGATCAGCATATCGTTGGAAGGCCACTCCAAAATGGTACAGATCAGGTCTCACACAATGGTATAGCAGAGATCTTGACTCTAAGGACTGACTTAGCTTCATTTTATCTGTAACGCTAGAACAGATAGAACCAGAAATTGAAATCTATAACTATATCGCCACCTACTGACACAACTACTATGAAAGATATTGTTGTACTTGCATGGATAACAATTTACATTTCATAAAGCCTTTCTTGCAGTGAAACATGCCAAGTTACTTCAGAAAAATGATTATTAAACAAAAGTTGACAGCCAGGCACATCAAAATTTTAGCACATGTAAAATAAAGAAAATAAATTGGGCCTCGTCATAAGTATAATTTATCAATACAGATGATTACACTTGAAGAGTTTGCAAAAACCTTTAAGGTTACATTAATCAACTGCAGCATTCTCTCAATGACTTACCTCTTACGAAGTTCTTTTACCGCTGTTTTCTGATCCATTAATGGCATTTTTTCCCTGAGTCGATAATCGTCCTTAAAACTAATTTGAGACATGAATGCCTCTGACGTGGTGCTCCAGTCCTGCAACAAAATAAAAGTCAGATTTTAATTTCATGTACTGCTTCTCAGACTGAAGAAACTAGAAGTCCCACAAAATCTCCGTTAAATCTCAACATTGACCAACAGAAAGGAATACAGGAACACTGGGATGTCCCACAGACTTGTGAGCCTATACTGTCATTCTGTTGGAACATGGCTGATCTGTATATTAACATTGGTACTGCAACCATTAATACCTATAATCAGCAAGAGTCTTGTTAACCACAAAATTTTCAATTGGCCCATAGCCTCAAAAGTTTTCCAGGATAGGACAGTACCAGATTTCCATGAGCCTTTGTGCAAAGAAATGCTTTCTGAATTAATACCCAAGGATCCTTTCAGTTCAACTCAACAAAGAGTGGGAAATTGAAAATAATATAATGGGATTAATGTGAATTGATGCTCACAGCAAAAGTTGCTTAATCTTGAGAAATTATGAATACGAGAAGAAAGTGAGGACTGCAGATGCTGGAGATCAGAGCTGAAAATGTGTTGCTGGAAAAGCGCAGCAGGTCAAGCAGCATCCAAGGAGCAGAAGAATCGACGTTTCGGGCATGAGCCTGAAGAAGGTGGTTTGGGGTCAGTTTCATTTTTATTCCAGGACTTACAGAAGGTTTTCAGTCCTCTATCTTTTCCTGATAAATATTCAGCTTCAGTGTGTCAAAAGCCTGTGAAGACCCACACTATAATTCAGAATTTAGAAGGTTCTAGATGAGCATTCTTTCTAAGCTGTGTGGCTGCATGCTGGTCGGTGTGCTGGCGCGTTGACTTCTAGTTTTGGAATTTGCTGCCAAATACGGAGATCGGCACACTGAGGAAAAATATTTTAGAAGGAGCATTGTTTCACAGGTCAGGTAATTGCCCTAAGGAAATTTCAATTTCCTGGACAATATCTGCAGAGTTAGCTATGTCAGGATTTCTGCATGGTCCTGATGTTCACCTCCAGTCTTCAGTACTGCAAAGACCATCTCCTCAATGGAATTCCTCGGTTATTGTCACAGAGACTTTGTGGAGGACCAGATCACCCTCATGGGTGATGCTTATGGCACTCCCTAGTATTTCTTTCAGACCTATATGTAGACAGATAGCCCTTGTTTAACATCTTCTGCGAACATTAATACCACCAACAGTGCAGCATTCCTCAAATCTACACTAGGAATGCCAGTTGGTTTATATGCTCAACCTTTTTGAGACTGGGACTCGAACTCACAATATTCTGGGCTCAAGTTTACTTTTATGGAGGCGGAAAAGTTTTGAATGAATTATAATCTCCTCCTGAGGCCGCAGAGTGAGAAAGTCTACCCACCAAGTCTGGAGGGAAAATTAACTCCAAGTCAAATTATCTCCAAGGTCACAGTTTATTCTCTAATGATTCACATGGTATATTAATACAAATCATATTGCATCTTTGAAGGTTATTCCTAAAAATGGGGAAATCTTGTTTTATCATGGTGAATGGACCAGTTTGTACCCAGAAAGATCCTGCTCCCATCATCAATTCGCTTGGATGTGTATACAATCCATCAATACAACAAGCTTTGCCAAAATCTATTTTGACACCTTTGAGTACAGGAGTTGGGATGTGATGTTGAAGTTGTATGGGACATTGGTGAAGTTTTTTCTGGAGTACTGTGTCCAGTCTGGTCGCCCTGTTATAAGAAAGATATTATTAAACTGGAGAGGTTTCAGAAAAGATTGACCAAGTTGTTGCTGGGATTGTAGGGTTTGATTTATAAAAATAGACTGGAAAGATTAGGATTTTTTTCACTGGAGCACAGGAGGTTGAGGGGTGACCTATTTGAGATTTAGAAAATCATGAGGGGCACAGATAAGGTGAATGACCAGGATCCACTCCCACCCCCCTCAAGACTGGAGGAGTTCAAAGTTAGGGGGCATATTTTTAAAGTGAGGTGAAAGATTTAAAAAGGACATGAGGGCCAATCTTTTGTTTAGACAGAGAGTCATTGGTGTCTGGAATGATCTGCCAGAGAAAGTGACGGATGCAGGTACAGTTACAACATTTAAAAGACATTTGGATACATTTGAAGGTTTGGAGGGAGACGGACCAAGCTCAGGAAAGTGGGACTGGTTTAGTTTGGGGAACATGGTTGTGCGTGGCTGGTTGGACCAAAGGGTTTGTTTCCATGTTGTATGATCAGGAGTCAAATAGTGGATCTTAGCTCATCAACCTAAAGATAAAAATCGATCAAAAATTACAAAGTTGAAACAATATACTCATTTAATGATTCAAATGTCACTTACTCCTGGGGGAACACTTATAAACCGTTTGTACGTTGAGCGGTGTAAGTTTTTCCAATATCCCTCTGGGATAGCATCCATATCATAATCTTTAGGTTCTGCTTCTCTGTGCTGATACCTGCAAATGGAAAGATATGAAAACTCTTGACTCAAGATTGGAAAAGCACAGCAGGTCAGGCAGCATCAGAAGAGCAGGAAAATCAGGCAAAAGCCCTTCATTAGGAATGAGGCTGGGAGCCACGGGGGTGGAGAGATAAAATGATTCATAGTCATACAGCATGAAAACTCTTGAGTCCATTTTTTAAATTATTAATTGAAGGGATGTGGGCATTGTTGACCAGGCTAGTATTTATTGCCTATCCCTAACTGCCCTGGAGAAAGTGCTGGTGTGTTGCCATCATAAACCAATGCAGTCCATGTGGTATATCCACAATACTACCAGGAAGGGAGCCCTCATTTTTTGACCCAGCAAACAGTGAAGAAACAGTGATGTATTTCCAAGTCAGGATGGAGTGAGATATGTTGAGGGTGGTCTTCCCATGCGTCTGTTGGCCTTGTTCTTCTAGGTGACAGAGGTCATAGGTTTAGAAGGTGCCATCAAAGAAAACTTGGGCTCCAAACTCATCGACATTTACAGCACTAAAGGAGGTCATTCACCCCTTCACGTCTATGCCAGTCAACAGAGATCTGACTATATTGATTCCAACTTCCAGCTTTTGGCTCATCGCTCTGGAAACTCTGGCAAAACAACTGAATATCTAAGTACAACTAAAATGTTATTAGTGTTTCGGACTGCCACCACCTTTTCAGGCAGAGAATTCCAGATTCCTCTTACCCATGGCGTGAAAAAATTGTATTCTCAACTCTTACCTCTTACCTTAACTCTCTGCCCCCTGTTTAGTGACTCCTTGAACAATGGAAAAGATGCCTTCCTATCCATTCTGTCCATGTCCCTCAATCTTCTACATTTCTATCAGGTCTCTAAGGAAGACAATCCCAGCCTATCCTCATTTGGAGTGAATGTTACTGCCTTGGTGAGGGTGCAAAGGAAATTTTCTCGAATAGTATCTCGGATATGAGGGATTTCAATTATGTGGAGATGTCAAAGCATTCTCCTTAGGACAAAGAGGGCTAAGGGGAGATTTAATAGAAATGGGCAAAATCCTGAAGGACTTTGTTGGACTAAGTAAGGAAAAACTTTCTGGTGATTGGAGGGTCAGTAATCTAAAGATTCAGATTTAAGGTGATTGACAAGAAAGTCAGTAACATTTTGTGATCTCAAACTCGTTGCGTAAAGGGCATTGGAAGCAGATTCAATAATATCTTTCAAAAGGAATTTGGACAAATACACAAATATTCGACAGGAAAATACTGTTGTTGAGGAAGTAGGGGTAGTTGGATCTGTTTTACATTTAGCATTGGCAAAATGGGCCAAATGGCCTTTTTCTTTGCCCTCATGCTTCCCTGTGACTCATGATGTATATTTAAAATACAGTTTAATTTGTAAGATACCTAATCAGAGTGGTTAGATTTACGTCATGTGAAAAGCACGCATGCAAGCAGTGGACAGGGGCAGCAGTAGTTGGAGTGAGCAGAAATACAGCTCTAGACGATAAACACTACTGATCCAAAAGAGCAACTGGGACAGCACTAAAGCAAATGGTTAACCTGGGTCAGAAAGATGGCATCAACACTGAAGAAGACTCCACGTAGTTTCCTCAGTGTTCAAGGAATGCTTATTCATGGCTTTAGCCAAGACACCATTGCAGGACAAGTTGAGTTAGCAAGTCCCAAGAACTACCTCAGCTGGTACAGAGATTGTGGTTGCACTGTTAGTGTCATACAGAAGAAAAGCACAGAGAATCTCAAGGGGTCAGACCTCTCCTGTTTCTGTAGCAAGACCACCACTAAGTCAAAATGCTGTGGATTTGAGTTTCACTCCAGAGTCATGAAGACACAAGACCAAAAGATACAAGATATAGGAGCAGAAGGAGGCCATTTGGCCCATTGAGTCTGTTCTGCCATTCAGGCTGATCTGATAATCCTCAATTCCACTTTCCTGCCTTTTCCCCATAATTCTTGATCCCTTCACTGATTAAAAATATCTGTCTCAGCCTTAAATAATACATTTAACGACTCAGCCACACCAGCCCTTTGTGATGAAGAATTCCACAATTCACTACAACTTAAGAGAAGAAATTCCTCCTCACCTTTGTCCTAATGTGTGACCCCTTATTCTTGAATCTTGCCCGCCAGTCCTAGATTCTCCCAGGAGAAACAACCTTTCCTCATCTACCCTGTCAATTCCCAAAGAATCTTGTATACTTCAATAAGGTCACCTCTTGTTATTTTATACTCCAATGAGTTCAGGCCCAATCTACTTAAATTCTCCTCATTAGATGGTCCCTCCATACTTTGGATCAGTCTAGTGAACCTCAAGTCGAGGATGGCACTATCAGTGCAGCACTGAGGGAGCACTGAAATAACAAATTAAATCAGTTCTGAAGAGGGGCCACTAGATTTGAAACCTTAACTCTGTTTTCACTCCACAAATGCTGCCAAACATAGTTTTGCCAGCAAATTCTGTTTCTGTTTGTTTCAGATCTCCAGTATCTGTAGTTCTTTGTTTTATTATATCAGTCTTCCCCGTTTGATTGACTTGCTTTTACTTTAGAAGATAAGAAACACGAGTAAACCATTTAGCCCTTCAAGCCTGCTCCCATTGCTTCTACACTGAGAATACAGTTACTTCCTAATGACTTAGCTATGCAACAAAGACAAGTGAATGTTGCTTTGTAAAGCTAAGAGAATATTAGGGCAAACTGTGTGGCTACACCTCCTCTACAGTCCTCTGGCACTCCCACATAAATGACAGCAATGCCATAGCCCCAATGCAACATTCACAGCAAATTGTGGCCCAATAAACAAACTGTCATAATGTACAAGCAATGCTGACAGCACACACAACCTGTTCTCTGCCACCCCACCCTCTCTGTCTTCTCCAAACTTTGTGTCGACTTGATTTATAAAGCTGGCTGAACTACCCTCTTTGCCATTAGGATCATTTTCAGCATTAACAGAGGAAATAGAGCTGCAACATCCCAGAATACTCAATGGTAATGTACCAAAACAAAAGTGCTATTGTGGTTCCTACTGCCTTTATATTGAAGAAGCTATTCAAAGTTTAATAAAACTTCCAAATTGACCTCTTACCAGTTGCAGACTAACACGGGCCTGCTGTATTTCTTATAATTCGAGCGGAGAGTAAGAGAACCTTTTCGATCTGGATTATCCAGTTGAAAGTTCTGACGGATGTTCCAGTTTGCCCACATCGTGCTGCCCCACTAACCTTGGTTGGCTTGTGTGCTCACCCAAACTCTATCCACTGCTTTAGCCTCGTTATTTCCCTGCACCTCTCTGTCTCACCACACTCTTGTTATGGCTTGCTCCTCTAGCCAATAATTCCTTGGCACTTTCTCAGAAAGTACCCTTTCTCAATACTCTCTTAGTTTCTTTGATCTCTCCTGTCTTTTTCTCTCAGCTTAGTGCTGTCTCTCAATAATTGTCACAGTCTCTCCAATCTCTTGTTATTTCTTATCTTTCTCTCTCAGGTTTCTGCCTCACTTAATTCTCTTACTTATATTTGATGCATTTGTCTCATTTGTCAACTATCTTTCCCTCCCTTCCTCTGTTTGGTATATTTGCAACTCTGGCTGTTAATAAAATTTGTTGCCTTTACTGCCTTATCTGCCGTTATACTTTGTCTTCTCTCTGTCTGTTGCTTTCATTCACTTGATATCTCTCATTTTCTAAGCATCATTTTTCATGTTTCCTGCCTTTACTTTCTTTTAATTCTATTTGTGCTGGCTACCTTGTTTTAAATATCTTCCTCAATTCAATTCCTCTACCCCTTCCAATCTCCCTCTGATAGAGGCCTTCACACACTCCCTCTGATAGAGGCCTTCACACACTCTTTTGTCTCCTTCTTAAAGAGTACCTCTACATATCCTTTGCTCTAACTATTGGCTTATCATTACCTCCTTTATGTATCCTCTGCCAGTTATGGTTTTCTACAATGGTCATCTATATTCCTCCTTCTATCAGTTTATTCTATTAGCACTGTCTCTCTCTTACCAATTGTCTCTGTTGCTATCTCACTTCCTTCTGAATAGGGCTCTTATTTCTATCTGTTTCTCAATTCTCTCCTATCTCCCTCTCTCATCATCCCACCACGCAGTTGTCTTTTTAGATTTTGCCTGTCTCTCTTTATCTTTTTCAATTCCCTTCTATCACCTCTCAGTTCCCTCTACTTTTCTTATTTTAGTTCCCACTACTTCGCTCTCTCTTATTACTTTCCTGTCTCCCCTTCAGTCACCTGCTACCTCTCTCCTATTTCTCTTCTATCTCTCCCTCTGTTTCTTCCCTGCCACAGAGTGCTCTCCCTATCAATACAATCCTAGCTGTCACTCACCTCCTCTGCCTATCTCTCAGTTCCCTCCTAGCCCACAGTTGTCTGTTGTTGTTATTATAGTTACACCTCTCTCTCCCTGTCTTTCTTCCTCTCTGTAGCTCTTTAAAGAGACACTTTGCCCAGGGCTAAGTGAGGAGTCTGCTCGCCTTCTAAAGTAGCGCCGACTTTGCACTGGGCTTCGAAGCCGGCGGCTCTGAGGTTTATCCCAAGCAACAAAAGTGACTGAAACAAACGTTGTCCGGCGTTAAAATAGCAAAGCCCTGCGCACATTGCAATCATTTAACGCCGTTGCCATGGACGCTTGGGGCGGTGAACACTGAGTGGCCTTAAACGGAATCCCTACGCTGCTGAACTATTTCCCCAAAGTTGGCGAGTTTGCAAAAGTTGGTTGCAATTTACAAATTAAAATGTTCGATTTTAAATAAAGGTTTTATTTAATTTGTGATAGAGAAATAACAGTTAAGATTTGCAATAGGAAGGTAGCCACACATCTCCAGCCTGTACTGTGTTTTATGTATGCAATGTAATTACTTTTAAAAAGTGTCAGTTTGACTTCTCATGGTAAAATGCGTGTATTTTTAATATATTCAGCTATCAATAATATATTCAAACTCAACTAGACTCACCACATAAAGGCAGTGGCTACAAGAGCAGGTCAGAGGCTTGCAGCACTGCAGAGAGTAACTCACCTACTCACTCCCCAAAGCCTGTACACCAGCTAAAGGCAAGTCAGGAGTGTGATGGAATACTCCCCACTTGCCTGGATGGGTGCAGCTCCAACAACATTCAAGAAGCTTGACACCATCCAGGACAAAGCAGCCTGCTTGTTTGGCACTGTATACACACACATTCACTCCCTCCATCTACAAGATGCACTGCATAAATTCACCAAAAATCCTTACAAAGCCACAATCGCTTCCATCTAGAAGTACAAGGATAGCAGATATATGGGAACACCACCAACTTCCCGCTCCCGTCCAAGCCACTCACCATCCTTGGAAATGTATCACTTGGTCAAAATCCTGGAGTCACATTGTGGGTCAACCCACAGCAGGTGGACTACAGTAGTTCAAGAAGGCTGTTCACTATCACTTTCTCAAGGGCAGCTAGGGACGAGCAACAAATCGTCAGCCAGCAATGCCCGCATCCCACAAATGAGTGACAAAAAGTTTAAAAAACATTCAAGGTCTCAATCTGTTCATGATCTCATTGAATTGTGGAAAAGGTTTGAGGGGTTGAATGGCCTCCTCTTTGTATTCTTTCCTCATTAACAGTATCCCTGCTCTTTGTGTCAACCATTCCATGTGGTAGCAAATTCCACATTCCCACTCTTCTCTGGCTACAGAAGCTTCTTCCGAATTTCCTATTTGACTTATTCCGGGACAGTCTTATTTTGATGGCCCTACATTTGTTCCACTCCACTACCTATCTTTATGACTACCCTGCCAAAGCCACTCACAATTTTCAGGTGAATTTGTCACTGAGCCACAGAAAATAGGACATTTAGCTAAAAATCTGACCAAATAGGTAGATTTTAAATGGCATCTTGATGGATGATACTTAAGGATGAGGAAGACAGAGAATATTCCAGAACTTGGCACGCAGGTATCTGAAAGCTGGAGCGATGAAAATGGAGGACATGTATTTGGCCATTCCAGGAATCTCCTCTCTGAACCTCTGCACCTCTTATGCCCCTTTAAAGATGTCCCTAGAATCTCTATGTCTTCAATCATTTGTATGCCACTTGTTCCAAAAGTTCCTAATGTGCCTCATTGTCAAATTTTGTCTGACAGTACTCATAAACTGCTGCTTGATAGTGTTAAAGGAGCTACATAGATGCAAGTTATTGTTCATGACATTGAAATAATTCAATGTTGCCCCCTGCAGTTAGTGTTAACACATAATGGGTGGCCATTCAGCTCATCCTGTCTAGTCTGACATTCTTAACATCCAACAGATACTTGGATTTGAACCTCGAGCTTCCATCTTAGAGGCACCTGTGACACAAGACATGTCAGGTAAAGGTACATACGTCCTAGACACTATCACAGAGGGTATAAAGTAAGTGCTTTAGGCAGGTGACCCAGAATTGGATGGGTCTACCGAGCAAAATCGACAATCCAAATTAATTGACCCTGAAGCCCGTTACGATGTCTTGGGGATGATTACAAGTCGCTATATAAATGCAATTGGTTTAGTTATAAATTACTTGTTTGCGAAGGGGGTTGCCATGGTGAGGGCAAATGGGGATGGGGGAAAATCAAGCCTTCCAAATGTTTACTCATGTGGATTTTTGAATTTCATCGTTGAGTTGAGCACCTAGTTATTTGGGGGGGGGAGGGTATAAAAGTTGTCTGAATATAATCGGGGAGAAATCTTTCTTTTTCTTTTTAAGTTGTAAGTTCTGTCCTTTAAAATTGCAGAATCCCCAGGGGAAGGTTTTGCAACCAGGGGCTGAAGGTAGACCTCTGCCACCTTTCTGCTGCCCCGCTCCGTGGTCTGTTTTTCCAAGAACTTTTCAGTTCTCCCCTAAAAAAAAATATACAAATAAATGTTTGTCATGCCCCGGAAGTGTTGCTGCAGCCGGCGAGTTGAATGAGGAAGATGGCAGAGTCGGAAGAGGAGGTGGACGTTTTGGTTCAAAGGGTTGTCAAAGACATCGCCAACGCGTTCAGGAGGAACCCCAACATGTAAGTGTCGGCGTGCCGCAGTCCCGCGGGTGCATTGCCCACTGCCCCGGGGAGGGAGGGAGGGAGGTGAGACCACTGAGCTTCAGACAATAGCGCAGCCTGATCAATCCTCACTGTCACTGGCTGTTTTTAAAACAACCCAGGGGCTGGGAAAAGGGCAGTAAAAAGACAGAGCCTGGCGTTAGCCTCCAAGAGTCTCTCCTCTCTGAACATCATCAAACTTAAAAAAAAAAGCACAAGGTCTCTCTTTTTTTTAATTTCCAGATTGCAATCACAAACCGGCTGCCTGCTGGTCGCCGATGTAAACATCAGGGCACGATGCCGTTTTGTCCTTTTGTACATCTGAATTCTCTATCACTTGTGAATCCACTACGTTGGGGTGGGGTGGGGTGGAGGAGGCTTGATTGTCTCCTGTTTCAAAGTGACCCACTGACCTTTTTTAAAAAAAATTATAAAACACCCATTTTTTTTCCCTCTGACATTCACATTGAAAAATATTGTAAACGTGACTGTTTCTGTTGTCCTTCCGAGAGGATGTGGGCATTTGTCAGTGCATTTCCAATCAGCTCATCTTGTATGTTGATTTTTATTTTGCAATGGCTACAAAGGGAGGGAGGGGGGGTGGGGGACGTTCATCCCTTTGACCTCTTCCTAGCTCTGTACAAGTTATCTAGTTGCACTCCCTTTTTTTATTATATATTGTTCTGTGGCCTAGTATTCATTCTCCAATGCCTCCAGTGAATATGCCTCCACCACGTTCTCAAACAAAGCGTTGCTGACCCCAGCCATTGTGTGAGGACAGATTTCCTTGTGTTACCTTTCATTATTTTGGCCATTCACTTTAAATTGGTGCCTGCTGTTTCTTGACCAATTCAGCCAATTGGAGCACTAACTGGATGTGCAAAGACCAACTTGAAAAGCAAATTCAATCACGGTTTACCTGTGAAAGTAGCCATTTTTACTTGTGCTTTACTTCCTGTGTGGACACAGGGTGTTTTTAATTTCTTTTCCTGTGTTTTTGCAGTGATGAAATTGGATTGATTCCATGTCTTGAAGCCCGGTACAATCGGAGTCCTATAGTTTTTGTTGAAAATAAGCTTGGTGTGGAAAGCTGGTGTGTTAAGCTTCTTCTACCCTGTGTCCATAGCAAACTTGTTCTCTATAGGCAACGAAAGCTGTGGTTAGACAGAGATGGTAAGTGATTGCTATTTTACTAGCTGTTCAGCTAGACTTGCAATGAACAGTGAATTTCTTTTTTCTGTGACAGTATCCAATTTTTCAAGTATTGAAGCTCAGTGATAGTTTGCATTTATATAAAACTTCAAAGGATCAAGGTTTAAAAAAGTTCTAAAGTGGAATGTTGTCAAAACAAAATTTGACGCCAAAACACTTGGCCTGCTGTATGAAAGCTTGGTCTCAGGAGTGGATTTCAAGGACAGTGGTAAAGACATTGACGTGGATATGTTCAGGGATATGTTGGTGAGCTTGGGGCCTTAATGACTGGAGGCATGGCCACCATTGGAGTGATTTATCAATCCAGGATTTACCAGGAGTCAGAATTGGAGGAGTATAGAGATCTCAGTTGTTGGATGGCTGGAGTAGATGAAGAAGGATTTGAAATTTGGGTCCCAAGTTGAAGTATTATGGGACTTAGGTGTGATGGTGTTCAGTAGTCAAATTAGCAGAGATATAAAGAAGTGCAACTGATCTTCCAGAAATAACTAGCTGATAAATAACTGTGAGCGTGTGTATGTTGAGATGCCTTCTTAATGCAGGCCTATTTGATCTGGTTTTTGAAGTTTGAATTGTGCTTCATAAAAATCCACTCTTTCAAATTTATACGGTCTGTTTCCTGCGGCTGGGTAGTCTGTGTCTTTCCTATTCAGTATTATATCAGATTTCTCTAGCCTTACAGTTTCTGTCTTTCTCCCCACGTGGTGGCATTCCCTTTCACTCGGTATTTCAGCAATAAATTCCTCGTGGTATTGCAACAAATGTTTTTTTGGAACAACAATATAAAGTGCACCAACTGGGAATTTTGAAATGTTGTTCTTTCCTAAATGCTTGTTCCAGGTTGAAACTTCGTGCTAATTTTTTAAAAATTTAATGCTGGTGATGACAGATAATCTGTCAATACTTGTACCTATTCAACGATAATGTTAAGTTTTGGGACCTGGAGAAATTAATGACTAAATTGTATAACCACTTAAAAGTCTCTGTTTTTGTTCTCTTTCTGGGTAGCCCCTCTCCCTAGTAATCAGATGCTAAATTGCCATTTTAGCTTTCAGGTTTCTATCTATACATATGCAGAATTGGCACATATCTTTACATTTTTCTATTTTTAAGAAGTAACAGGATTAATTAAGTGGTTAAGTTTTTTGAAGAAGCAGCTATTGTAATCACAATGTGATTTTCTTTCTAGTCTCTATTTTAATGAGTAGCAATTTTACAGAATGCTTTTCAGAATGATTACAGTTTATTAAAGAAGATGAACACCTATTTTACAATCTCTATTATCAGAAGATTTTCATTTCTATTCCACAGTCACTCATGTTTTGATTTCTGTAATCTTTATCTCAGATCAAAAAATCAGTCTGAACAAGTGAATTTTATTTATGCCAAGCTCTGGTAAATGTAGTTTCATTGGAGCCTATCCTTGACTGACAAGAATTTATCAAGGCTGCAGGTGATGGAGAATTATAGTGAAGCCAAGTGTTCAACACAATGCACACACATGTGCAGGCATGTATGTGGTGAACCTGTTCCTGTTGCGGTTTCTGGGTTTTTTCCCATCTGTACGTTGTTAGCTGTGACACTGAGCTTAGATTCTTGCTGCTGTGTCAGTTGGTTCCATTCCCTATCCAAAGACTCCAGCACAATCCAGTTTGACACTCTCACTTTTCTGGGGAGTGCTGCACTATTGGAGATGCTGTCTTCCAGATGAGATACTGGCTACCCTCTCGGGTAGACATAAAGGTCTCAATGCATTATCCGTTTGAAGATCAGCAAGTCCTTTGTATTCTGGACGTGCATTGGATCTTCAACCAACCTTGTGCTTTTGACAAAAGAAAACTTATTTAATCTTTGCCTAGCTACTGTTTCTGGGATCCTTTGCTTGGTACAAATCGGCTGCCATATTTTCTACACTGAAGAGATGACATTTCAAAATTACTCCTTCTGTTTGGACTCTTGTAAGCTTGTGAAAGGCACCGTGTTATTTTCATTCTTAATCAACTCTTCTTCTGATTATGTGATCAGTACTATTGGTGTTGAGTGCTGGTCTTTGCCCCTTCCTCCTGTTGTCTTCGGTCTAAGGGCAGCAGTTAAAGTGGAACCACTCATCAGTAGCACACAACAGTAGTAATGTGAATTCCTGTTTGCTGTCTAGATGTTTGTGCTGTCCTATAATATTGGTACAAAGAATATCATGGGAAGAAATTGAATTAGTGTTCTGATTTGCTGCACATCTTGGTCCATATCAGAATAAACACAAAGGCAAAATAATGTGAATTTTTAAAAATATAAATATTAAGTATTGTAAAAATCTGTTTCATGTTGATAACCTATTAATTAGAATCAAATATTCACTCTAAACTTATTGTTAATCAGAAACCGTCAAAAGCCAAGTTCATTTGCACAAAACCAAGAAATTAGTACTTCCTCATTGAGACAGTTTCACGAAAACAGTTTCAAGATCTTTTCTCTCCTTGACTCTTCTTGGAAAATCATTCCATTTATTAATCTGGAGCTCTTCCAGATGTCTCTGCCCTATGCTTTCACTGGGTGCAGCATGTCCTAATTATGCAGCTTTATTAAAGGTTGCACTCCTCATTTGGCTGTTTGTTTTTTTTTGAAACACTTTACTGTCTTGCGGTCACCTCGTCGTAGGGTAGAAATAGACAGCGTCTTCAATCTTTGCTTCTTTTAGCTTTTGGACTCCTTTCTGAGCTCTTTAGCTTGAGCTGTCTCCTTGAGTGGCTGAACTGAGTGTAGCCCTGGTCTGACCATTGCAGTGAACAGTTTAGATCAAACCTCAAATTTCTTCATGTTTCTCATTTCTGACATCAGCGTGTCTTTTCATTTTAAATGTAGCCATTGCCATTTAGTTTTTAAGCATTATTTTTTTCTGACTGGATTACAACAATTTTGAATTCATGTGGCACCTCTAACATTTTAACACCCACCCCCCCCCCCCCAAGATATTTTTCAAGAGCAAGCAGACAAAATTTGACACTGAGCCACATAAGGATTTTTTGGGACACCTGGCCAAAATGCTTTAGTTAAAAAGACAGGTCTTGAGGACAGGGATGGAGGTTTGGCGATGGAATTTCAGTTTAGTTCCAAGGTAACTGAAGCCTTTCCACTAGTGGAGAAACAATTAAAAATCAGGAATGGGCAAAAGACCAGAATTGGCAAAGTGCAGCATTCACAGAGATGTAAAGGACATTATGGTGATGTTGAGGGTCGAGTCTACAGAGGGATTTGAACACCAAGACGACAGGTTTGTGTTGTGGCATGAGAGGATAGAGAGGCCAGTGAGCCGAGGTGGTGATGGATGAGTAAGTTTGGGTTTTTTCTTCCAAAGTGGAGTGCAAAACTTCTGATGAGCTGAAGTTTACAGGGAATGGCAAGTGGGAAGCCAGTCACGAGGGTGGGTGCTGGAATCATTCAGTCTGCCACTTTAGCCATGGTTGAACATTCAGTTTGATTGGTGAGATTTTGCTGAGATTTGGTGTGTAAACCAACATTTCTTTCTTCGAACAGAAGCATCCTGCATCATGGCCATCCTCACTCAATTGACAATCTGTATATTTATTCTTGTCTTGTAAGCAGTAATGAATTCTGATCCACCCCCAACTTTTCCAAATATAGCATTTTATAGCTCCTACATTCTAGAAAATTAGATTTTGAAGTTTGGACTATCTGCAGCTTGATAATTTGCTAGTGTCTGCAACGGAATTGGATTTAATGGAAACCTGTTCAATTCCTGGCACAGATTTTTGATTCATTTTATGTGAATATACGCTGTTAAATAAGATTGGTTAATACATTTTTGTTTCTTCCTCTCGCCCCCACATCTCTCCCTCCTCCTCAGCACTGACTGATCTCACTTGTACTCTGCTGCTTCTAAATCCAGACTTCACAACTGCCTGGAATGTCAGGTATGTCACAGTCAGCAAATGTCAATATCCGTGGCTGATTTGGATCCGAAACCTGACTCCACCGTGGCATTTATGACTAATTAATGTCTTTTAAAAGCTGTTGTGTTGTTCGCTCGTGGTGGAGTTACTTTCTGAAATTAGAGAAATGACATGCCTTGCATTTATATGGCACCATTCAGAAAGTGCCAAAGCCAGTTATGACTGAAAATTACTGTCACAAAGTGCAGTCAAATAATTTGTGCTCCGTAACCTGACAAAAAACGCACTGGATAACGAACAAATAAAATCTGATATCGATCAAGATACCAGGAAGGACTCCTGGCTCCCTTTTCTATTTTGCTTGAGTAGCAGCAATAGGATCTTTTTGATGGGTCTGAAAGGGGAAGACATTATCTTATTGGAGCACGTTTCAACCAGGCTTCTCCAGCATCCCAAAAGATTTTGTACTGTTTTCAGTTCCCAATTTTTTTTTTCCCCTAATATTGGTTTACATTGTGACAAGGAGGAGGCAGAGCAGGTTGGAGTTCCACAGAAGTTTGCGATTTATTTCAGAGGTACTTAATTAAGGAAAAAAAGTTGAAACCCTCTGATTTAGTGTTTCATCTATAAGCTAGCACCTCCATCGAATCAGCATTCCTCGGGTACTGCACTCGCTATATCCGTCTAGGTATTGTGCTAACGTTTCTGGAGTGGGTCTTAAGAGTCATACAGCACAGAAATAGACCCTGCAGTTCACCCAATGGATGCCGACCATAATCCCACACTAAACTAGTTCCACCTGTCTTCACTTACGATGGCTCAGTGGTTAGCACTGCTGCCTCACAGCACCAGGGTCCCAGGTTCGATTTCAGCCTCGGGCAACTGTCTGTGTGGAGTTTGCACATTCTCCCTGTGTCTGTGTGTGGTTTCCTCCCACAGTCCAAAGATGTGCAGTTTAGATGAATTGGGCAATTTAGCATAGCCATAGTGTTAGGTACATTAGTCAGATTGAAATGGGTCTGGGTGGGTTACTTTTTGGAGGGTCGGTGTGGACTTGTTGGGCTGAAGGGCCTGTTTCCACACTGTAGGGAATCTAATCTAATCTAATTATATCCCTCCATACATTTCTTACTGATGTTGTAACTGTACTGGAATCCACCACTGCTCCCTGGAAGTTATTCCACACACAAATCTGTTTGTTTCTTTTCTTAAAAAAAAGCCCCTTATGTCTTTTTTTAAAATCATGCTCCTTTCACCTGAGCCAGAAAGTTCTGGCTTGAAGATGGGGGAGCCCTACCCACAAGAATGGAATTAAAATTGCCTTTCTGTATTGACCAAGAATATTGGCATGTAACATTATTTTTCTGATGGTAATTAATTGATGCTGCAGAATTAGGCACTGATAACTCCAGTACTAATGTTCTGAGGATTCCACTTGAAACTCCCTTTACACAGAGGATGGTAAAATGATGTAATTAACCCATTTCCATTAACGTTGCTTGGGCCAAGTGGAAGACTTGATGGCACAATAAATGGAGGGATGTTAGAAAATGATTTGAATAAGGATCCATGGCGTCTATCCCTACTGTTTTCTGCAGGCTGCTGGTGACTGATCGTTGCAGCTCACTGGATGAAATTATATAGCACTTTTTTTTAATGTAGCAAGAATTACAAAGGACCTTTTTATGGGGTGATGGTGGTGTAGTGGTGATGTTACTGGGCTAGTAATTCAGGGAGGAGTAAGTTACTGCAGATGCTGGAATCTGTACTGAAAATAAAAAAATGCTGGAAATCACAATGGGTCAGGCAGTATCCATGGAGAGGGAGAGAGAGAGCAAACTAATGTTTTGAGTCTAGATGAGGGTTATCTAGACTCGAAAGATTAGCTTGTGTGCTCCCTCTGTCCATGGATGCTGCCTGATCATTGATTTCTAGTTTTTTTTTGTTTCAGTAATCCAGGGGCCCAGGCTAATGTTGTAAAGTCATGAGATCAAATGGCACCACTGTGCTGCTTAAATTTAACCAAAAAAAAATTGAGAATTGAAAGGCAATCAAACTTGTTGTAAAAACTCACCTGCTTCATTCATATCCTTTTTAGAGAAGCAAATCTGCTGCCCTTGCTTAGTATGGGCCTGCAACAAGGTACAACAATTAACTCAGGCAAAAAAAAACAGAAGTTGCTGGAAAAGCTCAGCAGGTCTGGCAGCATCTGTGAGGAGAAATCAGAGTTAATGTTTTGCATCTGGTTACCCTTCCTAGTTGGAGACAGAAAAGACTGCAGATGCTGGAATCCAACGTAGACAGACAGGAGGCTGGACGAACACAGCAAGCCAGGCAGCATCAGGAGGTGGAAAAGGTGGTGAAGAGTCTTGACTTGAAACTTTGACTTCTCCACTACCTGATGCTGCCTGGCCTACTGTGTTCATCCAGCATCCTGTTTGGTTGTGTTGAAATAGGCCTAGCAAGGTAACTGTACAAGGACAGTTAGGAATGGGTAACAATGATACCCATGTCCCATGAAAGAAGTTTTTTTAAAAAATCACAGGAAAGATTATTCAACAAAACTTGATACAGTGCCAGATGAAAGACTGGAACAAAAATCTTGGTTAGGGCGACACGTCGGCTCAGTGGTTAGCACTGCTGCCTTGCAGCGCCAGGGACCAAGCTTCAATTCCCACCTCTGGCGACAGTCTGTGTGGAGTTTGCACATTCTCCCCGTGTCTGTGTGGGTTTCCCTGCTCCTGCTTCCTCCCACAATCCAAAGTTGTGCAGGTTAGGTGAATTGACCATGCTAAATTGCCCGTAGTGTTGGATGCATTAGTCAGGTGTGGGTGAGTGGGTCTGGGTGGGTTTCTCTTTGGAGGGTTGGTGTGGACTTCTTGGGCTGAAGGGCCTGTTTCCATACTGTAGGGAGTCTAATCTAAGAAGTAGATTTTAAGCAGTGTCATAAAGGAGAATCAAGAGGTTTTGGGAAGGGAGTATGAGCTTAGGGCTCAGGTGACTGAAGAGACAGTGCTGTTGATGATGGCGTGATTAACATCAAAGATGCATTGGAGATCAGAATTGAAGGAGCAATTCAATCTGCTTGACTAAAAACATTTGGGCAGAATTTAAGACCATGCAACGATTTGAGAACAATGTTTTAATGCTTTCTAGACTAGATTTTAATTAGTCAGGAACTCCCCATCACTTGTGACTTCCCTTGACATAAAAGAGCCTCATTACATCCTATATTTGCTTCTGGGATGTGTGGCTAGCACAGAGTAAAACCTGCTGACCCCTGAAGCAAATTGTTGGTAGGCACCAGAGTTAAAAGGCCCACCTTGGTTCTATGGCACTCAATCTCCGTTATTTTAGAAGCTGTTGGATCCTTTAGCTCCCACCCTCCCACTCCATGCCACCTCATGCAATAAATACTGCAGGAAGACCATAAGACACAGCAGCAGAAATTAGGCCTTTCAGCCCATCAAATCTGGTCCACTATTCAATCATGGCTGAAAAATTTCTCAGCTGAAAATGTGTTGCTGGAAAAGCACAGCAGGTCAGGGAGCATCCAAGGAGCAGGAGAATCGACGTTTCGGGCATAAGCCTTCCTGTTCCGTCGATTCTCCTGTTCCTTGGATGCTGCCTGACCTGCTGCACTTTTCCAGCAACACATTTTCAGCTGTGATCTCCAGCATCTGCAGTCCTCACTTTCTCCCTGAAAAATTTCTCAGCCTCATTTTCCCACCTATTCCCCGTAACCCTTGATCCCTTTGACAATCAAGAATCTATCTAAGACCATTTTAAATACATTCAATGACCTGGCCTCCACAGCCTTCTGTAGCAGTGAATTCCATAGATTCACCACTCTCTGATTGAAGAAGTTTCTCCTTATCTCCATTGTGAAAGGTCTTGTCTTTACTCTCAGGCTATGCTCTCTGGTTCTAGTCTCCCCTACCAATGGAAACATCTTCCCAACATCCACTCTGTCCAGGTCATTCAGTATTCTGTATGTTTCAGTTAGATCTCCCCTCATCCTTCTAAACTCAGAGTATAAACCCAGAGGCCTGAAATGTTCCTTGTGTTAAGCTTTTCGTTCCTGGGACTATTCTCGTGAATCTCCTCTGAACATGCTCCAGGGCTAGTACATCCTTCCTGAGATAGGAAAACTGTGCACAATACTCCCAATGTGGCCTGACCAGAGCCTCCGAAGTACATCCCTGCTTTTATATTCAAGTCCTCTTAAAAATAAATGCCATCATTGCATTTGCCTTCCTAACTACTGACTCAATCTGCAAGTTTACCTTGAGAGAATCCTGGACTAGAACTCCTAAGTTTCTTTGCACTTCAGACTTCTGAACTTCTCCCCATTTAGAAAATAGTCCATGCCTCTATTCTTCCTACCAAACTGCATGACCTCACACTTTCCCACGTTAGACTCCATCTGCCACTTCTTTGCCCACTCTCCTAAACTGTCCAGATGCTTCTGCAGCCTCCCCTCCCCAACCATGCCACCAGTCCCTCTATCTGTCTTTGTATCATCTGCAAACGTAGCCAGAATGCCCTCCGTTCCATCATCTAGATCGTTAATGTATAAAGTGAAAAGCTGTGGTCCCAGCACTGAGCCTTGTGCAGCACCGCGTGTCACCGGCTGCCACCCTGAGAAGGATTTTGTTGTAAACTTCTACAAGAGAGCTCTCACCTCCGCACACTTGCTTCTGAAAAAACGTCAGTGTGAAAAGCATTCAAGGATTTTAAATCTCATCCCCCCCCCCCCCCCACCAACTGCTCAATTTCTCATAGAAAACATCAAGCACTTATTCAGTAACTCCATCAAAGACAATTGATCCTTTAATACTCTCTTTCGCCTGTCAGTCAAATTGAGCTAAGACCATCTGCTGAGGAATGGTTCTGAAACTTGGCCAAGCATTCATAATAGGAGAAAGTGAGGACTGCAGATGCTGGAGATCAGAGCTGAAAATGTGTTGCTGGAAAAGCGCAGCAGGTCAGGCAGCATCCAAGGAGCAGGAGAATCGACGTTTCGGGCATGCGCCCGAAGAATTCCTGAAGAAGAAGGGCTCATGCCCGAAACGTCGATTCTCCTGCCCCTTGGATGCTGCCTGACCTGCTGCGCTTTTCCAGCAACACATTTTCAGCAAGCAGTCATAGTCTCAGTAACTGCCCTTGGGAGATGTCAGCAGTGAACACTACTGAAGCTGCAGGAATAAATGGTATTAGCTTTCTATAACCTACACTAGGTGGCATTTTGATCCAGGCAGTCCAGCAGAAGATGACTCTAAAGGGGGGCTTCAACATTTTATTTCATCTTGAATAGGCTGGACATTTAAATCACTTTGGATTGTGACAGCTCAATAAATTTTGTTTTTAACCTCCCCTTTTAAGGGCATCCATGTCTATTCCATAAATTTGGGACTCTCACACTGCAGATTAAGACATCTGAACCAGCGGTCCATTTGAACACTGTGCTAATTTCAAATAGTCAGCTTGTGTTTCATGTCCCCATTCTCTGCCCCTAGAAAATGAAGTTGGGATCTATTGGCAATGCGGGATGGACTCCTGCATCCAGGTCCCTGCATCCAGGTCCCTGCCTGCCACATTGAAAGGTCAGTCAGCTTGGTTCCATGCAAATCCAGTCCTTTGACTGTGGATAGCAGCTGAGTGTTGAAATCCAACCACTACCAGAAAAGTGTAAATTTTGAGCTTAATAGGAATGTATTCAGTAGCTTCTGATGTGCTTTATTCTGTTTGGCTTCCTCCCAAATAGTACCTAAATTGTTTGCTTTTCTAAATGTTATGACTTATTTAAATTTATAAACATAGATGTATGACTTGTGAATGAGTGTACAGATATAGACACCAGATATTGGATAACCATGGAGATTCAGGGAAGGCGTCTTTACTTGTCTATGGTTTTTCTTCTCCGTCTGCCCTCAGTTTCACTCTCCCTCTTTCTTTTCTCTACCCAGAATTTGGACAGTAATTATCTCGAGCCTGTTTAATCTAGGAGTAGTAATCTTATTAAAATTAAGAGCTGTATTTACTTTTCCCAAACCATGTGCAGTGTATGTGTCTCTGGTTCTGTGATGTGAAGATGCTGGTGTTGGACTGGGGCGAGTAAAGTCAGAAGTCATATGACACCAGGTTATAATCTAACCGGTTTATTGGAAATCGCAAGTTTTTGGGATGTTGCTCCTTCACCTGACAAAGGAGCACCGCTCCAAAAGCATATAATTTCTAATAAACCTGCTGGACTATAACCTGGTGTCCTGTGGCTTCTGACTCTCTGGTTCTGGACAGCTAAACAAGCTTTGAGTGGGAGGGAATTTCACGTGTGCCAATGTATGCACTTTAAAGGCAACTTTGAACCCTGCTTCTTCAATTCCGAACTCTTCACTGTGACTGACCCTCTGATTTGAATTTTTTTTCTTCAAATTTTAACATCTATAGATAATGGATGTAGGTTTGCTGGCTGAGCTGCAAGTTTCATTTTCAAAATGAACCTTCCAGCTCAGCGAGCAAACCTACATCCAGAACCTCAACTTGAGCTATCAATCTTCTCAACTCGCTATTATATAGATAAAGTTGTAATATAGCATTAAAGCCTAGGAATTGTAGGACAGTAAGGAATACACAGTGAGTGGTATTGCACAGCTAGATTTTCATGTTTCCGAACACATGGGATTAATTAAATAACTCTTTCAAAGAGCTAGCATGGGTATGATTGATCAAATGGTCTCCTTTCTTTTCATGCTGTAGAATACTAGGTCTTGGAACAGGCTTTGATATGCCTGCTCAGAGACTCGGCTGAGTTGAATTGATTACTGGCAGTGCAGGTCATGTTTGGGTCTAAGTTTCAAGGCTGGAAGATAGTGCCGTGGTGGTAATCTCACTGGGCTAGAAATCCAGCAGCCCATGGTAATGCTGTGGGGACACTACCACTGCAGCCAGTACAATCCAGATTTGGTTCATAAAAACCTGGAATAGAAAAGTAGTCTCAGCAAAAGTGACCAGTACTGCCATCTCATTTAAAAATCCATCCAATTCCCTAATGTTTGTTTAATTCAAAACTGCCACCTTTTGCCTGGTCTAGCCTCCACAGGATTCCAAGCCCACAGCAATGTGCTGGTCTCTTGACTGTTCTCTGAATAGTCTAGCAAGTCCAATCAGTTCGAGGGCAATTAAGGATGGACAAGAGTGACTCTCCTATCCCATGAACAAGTAGAAGAGAGATAATTGTGGCAAATATTAGGCCAGCCTCCACCCCAATCTGATTCTGGCCAGTAAAATATGGGTAATGAAACGGGCACTTAATTGGTCACTGACTCGTGCGTGAGTGAGTGTTGCATGCAGATGGACAAAGGAAACCTGCTTTCTAGTACCTGTGTTACTTCATAAGGTGTCATTCTTTCCCAGAATTCAGAATATGAAACTATAGACCGAGTGGAGTCTGTATAATCTAATTGTATTTTAATATCGAGAACTTTACTCGAGAATGGATGTTTTACACGAGGATTGAGGAGCAATTTTCTGACCTGGTTCATAATTTTACACGGTTGCTATGATTATATTGGCTGAAAAACTGTCTCCATTACCCGTAGAGTTTTATTTGAATTGAGTCGGGAGGTCATGTTGTGGCTGTACAGGACATTGGTTAGACCACTGTTGGAATATTGAGTGCAATTCTGGTCTCCTTCCTATCGGAAAGATGTTGTGAAACTTGAAAGGGTTCAGAAAAGATTTACAAGGATGTTGCCAGGGTTGGAGGATTTGAGCTATAGGGAGAGGCTGAACAGGCTGGGGCTGTTTTCCCTGGAGCGTCGGAGGCTGAGGGGTGACCTTATAGAGGTTTACAAATATGAGGGGTATCGATATGGTAAATAAACAAAGTCTTTTCCCTGGGGTTGGGGAGTTGAGAATTAAGAGGGCATAGGTTTAAGGTGAGAAGGGAAGGATATAAAAGAGATCTAAGGGGCAACTTTTTCAAGCAGAGGGTGGCACGTGTATGGAATAAGCTGCCAGAGGAAGTGTTGGAGGCTGGTACAATTGCAACATTTAAAAGGCATTTGTATGGGTATATGAATAGGAAGGGTTTGGAGGGATATGGGCCAAGTGCTGGCAGGTGGGACCCTAGATTGGGTTGGGATATCTGGTCGGCATGGATGGGTTGGACCGAAGGGTCTATCTCCATGCTGTACATCTGACTCTGCCAGGAGTTAAATCCCACGCATACTTGCCCCAAAGTATCCTATTGTCCATTTCAGACAGCAAGGAAGAATCAACCATATTGATGTCTTGACTGGAGTCTCAGGCAGACCTGATAAGGATGTTAGGCTTCCTTCCCAGAAGGATATTTAGTGGCATAGATTTTTCTTGTGACCATCTAATTGCTGCTTCATCCCATTTTTTTGTTGCTACCAGCATTTAATTGCTAGGTTCTGTTTGTTCTTGTTTAACAAATGCTAATCTCAAATGTTAAACCTGCAATGTTGGGATTTTGAACACTGTCTCTCATTCTCTGAAATGATAAAGCAAGTCTCCAAGTTACTATTATAAGCAGCTAAAACTAAAAAGACTGATTTAATTGTTATTGTAGAAAACCAATTAAAGTACTGACATATTAATATTCACGAAAATGATCTTGCTGATACTATCATTGACGTGTGTTTAATGTATCTAACACCGACTTGACAGTTGTGTATGTGCTGGCTTTTTTTTTTGCCTAATTTTAATAACTGGAATCTACTTCATTTGATAACATGAGAGAATGATCCTGAAATATTTTCCAGAAAGGAACTGGTGCAGTTGGGAGCTTTAGATCCATTTAAGGATTTGTATCTCGGAAAATTGGCCTTAACAAAGTTCCCTAAAAGTCCAGAAACTTGGATTCACAGGTTTGTAAAAGAACACATCGTGCAATATTTTTGAAATGTTATTTGAATTATTTCAAATGTAATTGAACTTTTCTGTCCATTTTAATGTCTCACCTAGAATGTTTTAGTTGTATTACTTGAGAAACTGTTGTTCGCAAATACTCTTGGTGGGATCAAGGATGGCACTTTTTTTTTTAAAAAGACTTGCTTCACAGGAGGCATTTTATTTGAGTAAAACATTTGTCCTACTCTTGCTTCTTAGCTTCCCCCAATCTCCATCTGTCTGATTTCTATATCTCTGCTCCCTGGATTATAAGATTGCCATTATAGTTATGGGGACGTAGGGGGTGATTCAGCCTGTTGAATTTCTTTTCTTCCTTGAGTTATGGCAAATCCGGCAATTGTCACCCATCCCAGATTATCCTTGAACTGAGTCGATTATTCGGCTGTAATAGATGACTGTGAAGAGTGAACTATGGTTCGGAAGTAGACCAGACCACTTAGGAATGGCAGATTTCTGTTCTTCAGAGATGTTGTCAAATCCTATTCAGTTCACTAATGGTCACTGATGGTTGCCACCGTGGTCAGCACTTTCGAGACTAGTGTTTAATTTCTCATTTTTATTATTTGAATTTAAATTCCACCAGTTTCCATGTCGGGATCTGAGCCTTTGTCAGAGCTTGGTCCTCTAGTCCAGTGATATCATTCTGACTGTTACCTCCCATTGCTGATCTGCATTCTAGCATCACCTGCCAATCTTGACATACCTACTGATACTCTTGGCCGACATCTGTAAATCTCTGGTTTTAAATGGACGAATTATCCCAACTTTCTTTTTTAAGGAGGTGTTGGTGGTTTTGTTTAGTGGGAAGAACTTCTTCCGCTCACTGGAATTGGCTACTGCCCAGGTGTGACTCTGCTGTAGATTTTTCTTTCTGTGAGATTCAATATCCTCCACTTGCACAGTTTGAAAGTCTATGATGGCTGAGTGCGACATGATGGGTAACATTTCCCCAGTCTATTGCACTTAAACTGCATGTTGCAATGTTCAGTGTCACCATGACCCTGTAGTATGTGAATGAAATATATTTGCTGAAATGTCTTGAGGTCACTCTCTATCTCACATTAATTCTTTCTGCTTTTAGATGGGGAGTGGGGGAGCGGAAAAAACCCTTGATGGCTCACTGAAGCTCCTAGCCAGCCTGGACGAGAGCTGAATGTTAATTAATAGCTTTCTTTCTCCTGACTGACACAATTGTTCAGCACATGGTTATAAAATTAACTTGGTTAAAGTCATATTCTTCCATCTATGACTGGAAAACACCACCTTGTTCTTTACGTTAAGAATATTTATTTGCTTCAGTTAGGAACAGGAGATGGCAAATAGCCTCTCGAGCATGTCTTGTCAATCAGGGACTTCCTGTCCGAACTCTGTGTACTTGTTTGTAATTCGCACTGCACAGCATCGGACACTTCTGAGAATTCAGTTCTTGCACTGCTGCTGGAATCTTAGTTTTATGTCAAACCTTGTCTTCAGAAAGACATTTTCTTCCCCAATAATATTAGAGGCTAAAATATTAGTGTCTTGATGGACCCCTTTTGTAAATGTTAATCTGCTGAGTTAAGATTCGTTAATACAATTGAAATGTGATTTATGAACATGAATGATACCCTCTTTATTTCGTCTCTTTCTGTCTTCACTAACCCCTCCCCCGACCCATCACGCTCCCCACCCCCCACCCCCATCCCCACCTCCCCACCATGTCTGTGGTACCTTATGTATCGCAATATATGTACCCCATCCCCCACCGAAGGGGATTTAAAATCCTCGGCCAAACAAGCATGAGGAGAAATCTGATAAATTCCTCTTTCTGTTGTCTTGGTGACCAAATCTAACCCAGATCGTTGCTCTGCTCTGACCATAATAACGAAAGCTCTTTTCAATCTATTTTAAGACTAGATCCAGAAGAAATAGACTATTCAGCTTGCTTTATCATTCAATAAGATCATGTCTAATTTGACTTGAGTCTCACCCCAACTTATCTGTCTGTCCCATGTTCCCTTGTCAATCAAAAATCCATCCAAATAGCCTTAAATGTATTCCATCCCCCAGCCCCCAATGCTCTCTGGAGCAGAGAATTCCACACTACGTACACTCCGAAATTCCTCCTCCTCTCAATCTTCGAGACCCCTAAATGAAGTACCTCTGGGTGGAACTTTCCGCAAGAGAAACATTTTGGGCCACTTCAAAAGTGTTTCATTTTGGGAAGGAACAAAATTTTGGCTCACTTTCCTCTTTTTATTTAATGCTTGATTACAACAACTTGTGTTTATTTCGCACTTTTTTTTATTGTTTATAAAATATTCCAAAGTGTTTCACAGGTCACATTATAAGATAAAGTGTGACATTCAGCCGCATAATAACTGGATCAGATGACAAAAGTTATTGGTCAAGGAGGTTGGTTTTAAAGGGCATTTTAAGAGGTGTCAAGAATGAATTCCAAAACTTGAAATTGCTCAGGGAATTGAAACATGGCCATTGATGGTGAAACAATTCAAATCCTGGATGTGCGAGTGGCCAGAATTAGAGGAGCAGAGATCTGAGTAGTGAGCAGAAAGAGATTAGAAAGATGGGGAGACTAAGTATTGCACCTGCACATCCATCAATATCATTTATTGTATCCGTTGCTCCCGATGCAGTCTCCTCTACACTGGGGAGACTGGACGCCTCCTAGCAGAGCACTTTAGAGAACATCTCTGGGACACCCGCACCAATCAACCACACTTGTGGCCCAACCTGTGGCCCAACATTTCAACTCCCCCCTCCCACTCAGCCAAGGACATGGAGGTCCTGGGCCTCCTTCACCGCTGCCCCCTCACCACCAGGAAGAACGCCTCGTCTTCTGCCTCGGAACACTTCAATCCCAGGGCATCAATGTGGACTTCAACAGTTTCCTCATTTCCCCTTCCCTCACCTCACCCCAGCTCCAAACTTCCAGCTCAGCACTGTCCCCATGACTCGTCTTACCTGCCTATCTTCCTTTCCACCTATCCACTCCACCCTCCTCCCTGACCTATCACTTCATCCCCTCCCCCACTCACCTATTGTACTCTATGCTATTTTCTCCCCACCCCCATCCTCCTCTCATTTATCTCTCCACCCTTCAGGCACTCTGCCTGTATTCCTGATGAAGGGCTTTTGCCCGAAACGTCGATTTTACTGCTCCTCGGATGCTGCCTGAACTGCTGTGCTTTTCTAGCACCACTCTAATCTAGACTAGGTATTGCACAGTCAACGTAGCCCATCAGTAAGAACAGATGATAGGAGAACTTGAAATATAGGCATAGAAGTTGTAGAAGTAGTGATAGAAGACCTGATTAGGGATAATCAACATGGCTTTGTGCGTGGAAAATCATGTCTCACAAACTTGATTGAGTTTTTTTGAAGAAGTAACAAAGACGATTGAGGGCAGAGTGGTAGATGTGATCTATATGGACTTCACTAAGGCGTTTGACAAGGTTCCCCATGGGAGACTGATTAGCAAGGTTAGATCTCGTGGAATACAGGGAGAACTAGCCATTTGGATACAAAACTGGCTCAAAGGTAGAAGACAGAGGATGGTGGTGGAGGGTTGTTTTTCAGACTGAGGCCTGTGACCAGTGGAGTGCCACAAGGATCAGTGCACTCCAGTGCATTACATAAATGATTTGGATGCGAGCATTGGAGGTACAGTTAGCCAGTTTGCAGATGACACCAAAATTGGAGATGTAGTGGACAGCGAAGAGGGTTACCTCCGATTACAACAGAATCTTGACCAGATGGGCCAATGGGCTGAGAAGTGGCAGATGGAGTTTAATTCCGATAAATGCGAGGTGCTGCATTTTCGGAAAGCAAATCTTAGCAGGACTTATACACTTAATGGTAAGGTCCTAGGGAGTGTTGCTGAACAAAGAGATCTTAGAGTGCAGGTGCATGGCTCCTTGAAAGTGGCACTGCAGGTAGATAGGATAGGATAGTGAAGAAGGCGTTTGGTATGCTTTCTTTTATTGGTTAGAGTATTGAGTACAGGGGTTGGGAGGTCATGTTGCCGCTGTACAGGACATTGGTTAGGCCACTGTTGGAATATTGCGTGCAATTCTGGTCTACTTCCTATCAGAAAGATGTTGTGAAACTTGAAAGGGTTCAGAAAAGATTTAGGAGGATGTTGCCAGGGTTGGAGGATTTGAGCTACAGGGAGAGGCTGAACAGGCTGGGGCTGTTTTCCCTGGAGCGTTGGAAGCTGAGGGGTGACCTTGTAGAGGTTTACAAAACTGAGGGGCATGGATAGGGTAAATAGACAAAGTCTTTTCCCTGGGGTCGGGATATCGAGAACTAGAGGGCATAGGTTTAGGGTGAGAGGGGAAGGATATAAAAGAGACCTACAGGGCAACTCTTTCACACAGAGGGTGGTATGTGTATGAAATGAGCTGCCAGAAGAAGTGGTGGAGGCTGGTACAATTGCAGCATTTAAGAGGCATTTGAATGGGTATATGAATAGGAAGGGTTTGGAGGGATATTGGCTGGGTGCTGGCAGGTGGGACTAGATTGGGTTGGGATATCCGGTCGGCATGGACGGGTTGGACCGAAGGGTCTGTTTCCATCCTGTACGTCTCTATGACCATGACACTCTGACCTCTGGTGTATGGAGATTGGAATGTGGGGGACCAGCCAGAAATGTATTACAGTAGTTGAGCTCATGAAAGCAGGAATGCGAGTTTCAGCAACAGCTAAGTTAAGGTGGAAGCAATGTTGAGCAATGAAAGAGGTGGAAGCAGGTAATCTTAATGATTGAGTTTGGAAGCTCATTACAGGAGTACAAACAGACTGATTTAATCTTAGATTGTTACCAAGATGAAGAATGGACTTAGGTGGGGAACAGAGTTTGGAAAGGGAATTGAAAATGATGGCTTCAGTTTTCCCAGCTTATCTCCTCCAACCTGTCACTCTGCACGATCAGGGCTCAGTGGCCACGTTCTTTTTGCTTGTGACACGAATTGAATTGTCTCTACTTGCACCTTGCGAAAATAATTGACACAATTCCAGGTCCAGAACGAAATATTTAAAAGGAACATGGTGTCTGTTTGCAATCTATCTAATCATACATCGCCACCTTTAAAATTTGTTGTTTAAAATTTATAATTTTTATTTACAATAGTGTCAAAGTCTAATTACTTAGTTTGACAAATGAAAGCGCTACCTAATTTTGTGAAGTCCTGTTTTACTGTTTGTTCGCCATGTATTTAAATTGTCCATTGAAGAACCTTATCTCCATAATTCAGCGGTTGCCCTTGGGTGTTGACATCTTGAGCAAGACTGTGTAATCTTCAGCTAAAAGTAAAATTGAAGGCTGAGGGATAATTAACATTGGGGTGTGCAGATATAATTCAGCCACTCGGTACGTTGAGACTGTGCTGTCTGTTCTAAAGAGCAAACCAGTTGGTTCCACTCCCCTATTTCCCCATTTTTCTCCAAGTATTGGTTCAATTCCTTTTTGAAAGCTTCTATTGACAATAGACAATAGGTGCAGGAGTAGGCCATTCAGCCCTTCGAGCCTGCACCGCCATTCAATATGGCTGATCATTCCTAATCAGTATCCTCTTCCTGCCTTATCTCCATAACCCTTGATTCCACTATCTTTGAGAGCTCTGAATCTGTATCCACAATGTCAACCATTGCTAAAGTAGGTTATTTCTCATGTCCTCCCTGATTCCTCTGCCAGTCAACTTAAATCACCCACTGGAAACATTTTCTCTTTATTCACTGCATCAGAACCCGTCACAAGTTTATACATTTTTATCACAACTCAGCTTTTCCATCTCTGCTTTGAGCAGAACAACTCTGACGTGACTAGTCTTAGTGTAACTGTAATTCCTGTAAACAATGTAATAAATCTCTTCTGTGCCTTCTCCAGAGATTGAATATTCAACTCCAGCTGGAGACTGAACTGTGGCTTTTTATCCATTTTAAATTCCCTGTTTTTCTGCTCTGTGGCTCTTTGAGAACCTGGGTTTAGTAACTGCTTTGGTAATCTGTCCTGCCTCATTCAGTGTTTGATGTACAAATGCTCCCAGATCTCTCTCCTCCTTGAACTCCTTTTATATTATACCATTTAGCTTCTCTTTTAAAGTTTGGTTAGGAAGATTGAATTACTTCACATTTTTTTTCTAAATGCTGCTGCATCTGACATTCAGGTTTCTAAAGTTAAGCTTGCAATATGCCGAGTTTAGTCTCTAATAGTTGTGCCATCTTTGTTCCTAAAAGGCGTTGGGTATATCAGAAGGTTGTTCAAGAAGCCTGTCTTCCCAATTTGAGGAATAACGCCAACCTGGGAGTTCTGTCAACTGAACAAATGCATCGAATAATCCAGGATGAGATGGCAGTCTGCACTGATGCTGCTGGCAGGTACCCAAGCAATTACAATGCCTGGTCCCATCGCATTTGGATCCTTCAGCATGTAGCAAAGTGCAATCTTAAGGTACTCTCCTCACTCCTGGCTATAAACCAGCACAGAAGTGTGTGTGTGTGTGTGTGTGTGTGTGTGTGTGTGTGTGTGTGTGTGTGTGTGTGTGTGTGTGTTTATTTGACCCAAATGGTGTTTGTGTTACACACTACCTTCCTCCCACACCTCTTATCTCGATCAACATGTTCTTCTGCAACATCTCTTCTCCCCCGCCCCACTCCCCCAACCCATCCCCACGATTACCCAGTTTCTGATGGACTTAATGCTGCTTTTTTGCCTCATTCGCTTCCTCTGGTTGTGAATTCCAAATTCTCACCACTCTCTCTTGTTAAATACATTTTTCCCGAATTCTGTATTGGATCTATGAGTGCTAATCTTATCTTGGCTTTAAAAACAACGTGCTGGAAATACTCAGCAAATGTGGAGATCGAGACAAGATTGCTTTCTCATCAGACTTTAACATTCACAACCTGAAAGTGTTATCTCTTTCTTTCTCCCCACAGTTACTGTCAGGCCATCAGATTATTTACAGCATTTTCTGTGTTTTTATTTTCGATCTGGGTGTTTTACTTGGGTTTTGTATGGATCGCTTGTTCTTGGGCTTTCACAGCTGGGAAATGTCTTCTGTACGTCTACCCTTCCACTTCTGCGGAATTGCAAATTGTTTGCTTCTTGTTTCAGCCTTTCTTTCTTTTTTTTTCTCCTCAGATCCTCCTTGACGAATTGTCCAACACCAAGTACTGGGTGTCCACCCATGTCTCTGACCACAGCGGTTTCCATTATCGCCAGTTCCTGCTGAAGTCTGTGGCGGGCAGTTCAAGAAATGCAGCCATTGCAACCGCTGGGGGTCTGGTGAGGAAGTCCTCAAGTAAAGACCTTTGTGCCAGTCAGTCTACACCTGCGAAGGAGGAGGGCATGTCAGCAGAGACGTACACCGTAGACGTGCCCCTCATGATTGAAGAGGAAATGGAGCTTTGCACTGACCTCATTGAGTCATACCCAGGCCACGAAGCTCTGTGGTGTCACAGGTAAACTGACTGACTGCTGTGAACGAACCTTCTTTTAGTTTCTTTTGAAGTTAGGATATTCTTTTGAGTTTCTGTTGGAAGAGAGGGGAACACCGGTGAGAACAGTGACTACAGTCTTATTTCCAGTTTGTTTAGCTGTTTCAGTGGTTGTGTTTTTAGGTGAGCACTATGGGCCAAGGCAGAATAACCGTATATCATTACCTCAGGGCACCTTGAAGCACTTTACAGTCGTTGAAGTATTTTCAGAGTGTGGTCACTGTTAGAATGGAGGAAGCTCAACAACCCAAATTTATGCATTCTCACATCCCAAAAACAACAAAGTGATAATGATCAGATAATCTTTCATGTTTACACTGAGGAGATCCAAGTATTCTCCAGGCCACCCCAGGGATAATTTTCCTGTTCCTGTTTGAAATAGGAGCAGGAGATAGGTCACTGGGGACCCTGCAGCTTAATGCAGAAGGTCTCTGACCGAGTGCCTCTTTGTAAAAACACTGCCTGTCCAGGTGACCTCTGCCCCAGCCAGGAGCTGGGCAATGTCCCTCTTGACGTCAGACAGCATATCCCACAGGGGCCTACTTTCCCTGAAGAAAAAAAGAGGATTCCTTCCCAACACGTCTTTAAACTCAAGAATACACTGGGACAGTCAGCCTACATTTGTGTTCCAGCGTCTGCATTGGGACAGCTTCCTAACTCTGACGCACAACCTGAACCACTATTCAACCGGGCACAAACTCTGAGCAACTGATCCCAGTAAAATACTGCGGGAGTGCTGCACTTCTGGTGTGTCTTCTTTCAGGTGAGTTACTTAAACTAAGGCTCTCGGGTGGACGTGAAGGGTCCTGTTTTGAAGAGCAGAGACGTTCTGGCAAATATGTATCCCTCAAATGTTGCTGTGGTTATTATCATGTTTTGCTGAGTAGGTTTGAGGGGCTGATTGGCCGGCTGACATGCTGTTTGTGGGAGATCCCATGTTGTCTTCCTAAATTGGAGGTGCAATGGACAGGGAAGAAGGTTACCTCCGAGTACAATGGGATCTTGACCAGATGGGCCAATGGGCTGAGGAGTGGCAGATGGAGTTTAATTTAGATAACTGTGAGGTGTTGCATTTTGGGAAAGCAAATCAGAGCGGGACTTATACGCTTAATGGTAAGGCCCTGGGAGTGTTGCTGAACAAAGAGACCTTGGAGTGCAGGTTCATAGTTCCTTGAAAGTGGAGTCACAGGTAGATAGGATAGTGAAGAAGGCTTTTGGTATGCTTTCCTTTATTGGTCAGAACATTGAATATAGGAATTAGGAGCTCATGATGTGGCTGTACAGGATATTGGTTAGGCCACTTTTGGAATATTGTGTGCAGTTCTGGTCTCCTTCTTTCTATCAGAAGAATGTTGTGAAACTTGAAAGGGTTCAGAAAAGATTTACAAGGATTGTTGCCAGGATTGGAGGATTTGAGCTAGAGGAAGATGCTGAACAGGCTGGGGCTGTCTTCCCTGGAGCGACAGGCTGAGGGGGTCACCTTACAGAGATTTATAAAATCATGAGAGGCATGGATAGGATAAATAGACAAAGTCTTTTCTTTGGGGTGGGGGGAGTCCAGAACCATAGGGCATAGGTTTAGGGTGAGAGGGGAACAATTTAAAAAGGACTTAAGGGGCAACTTCTTGATGCAGAGGGTGGAACGTGTATGGGATGAGCTGCCAGAGGAAATGGTGGAGGCTGGTACAATTACAGCATTTAAAAGGCATCTGGATGGGTATATGAATAGGAAGGGTTTGGGGGGGATATGGGCCTGGTGCTGGCAGGTGGGACTAGATTAGGTTAGGATATCTGGTCGGCGTGGACAAGTTGGACCAAAGGGTCTGTTTCTATGCTGTACGTCTCTATTTATGGTGACTGCATTTTGAAGGACCTTCAGTGGCTATGAAGATCTGTTGGATATCCTGAGGGTTGCAAAAGGTGCAATAGCAATGTAAGCATCTTTGATCACTGTTTGCTTTAGATCAGACTTTGGTGTCATGACCTCCAGTAGAGTCTTGTGCAGCAGCAGAAAGCCATGTTTCTAGAAACTACGAGGCCCCTTTAAATATTTGTTCTTTTTTGGAATTTGTGGGTGTTGCGTAATGGACGACCTTGACTGGTCTTGCAAACAAAAAAGGGACGGTGGAAAAAAGTAGATGTAGTTCTAACTCACCCAAACACCACTCCTGTTGTCTGCCGAAGGTTTCCTTTCTGCTCGGCATCTGAAGTCTATCCACCTCCACCCTCACCGCTGCCTCCAACTCCTCGACAATGAAGATCTCACTCCCTCCCCTAGCATCCTGCTGAGCAGTTCTCATGCACCCCAAATCTTAACTCTGTTTGTCTGTCACAGTCTGAAATGGGGTTTCAAGGGGGTATAATGTTTGGGAAGCACTGCTTTAGCTCTGACTAGAATTGTAGCTCTTAAGCAATACCACCAGGTGGCACCAAAGTAACAAACTCATTGATTGCTTGACATAAGAATTAGGAGTAGGCTGTTCAGCCCCTCGATCCTGCCCTGCCATTTGATGCAATCGTGGCTGGTCTCATCTTGGCCTCAACTCCACTTCCCTGCCTATGCTCTATAACCGTTCAACCCATTACTAATTAAGTACCTGTCTATCTCCTCCTTTTAAATTTACTCAATATCCCAACATTCAGTGCACTTTGGGCTGCGAATTCTATAGATTCGTGAGCTTTGAGAGAAGTAATTTCTCCTTATTGGTTTTAAATCCACTAAAATTATGCCCTCATGTTCTAAATAGCCCTGGATGAGGAAACATCCTTTCTACGTCAACTTTCTTAATCCCCTCTAGCGTCTTAGACGCTCCGTTTTTTTTTTACATTTAACTTTGAAAGTCTCATGAAACAATTCAATATTCTTTAGCAAAAAAAAAAGTGGCTCCCTAATCTCTCAAAATCATATAGCATGTAAGAAGACAGTTCAGCTCATTATGATTGTACCAGTCCTTGGAAAGAGTTATCTAATTAGTCCAATCACCCTCCCTCACATTGCAGGGCTAATCAAGAAGAGTATTTCCCTGAAGCACTTACCTAATTCGCCTTTTGAAAGATAATATTGTCTGCTTCCACCACCATTTTTAGTCCGTGCATTCTAAATCACAACCTGCCGTGCTTATTTATGAGAACATTATCCTCCTCCTACCTGGTTCTTTTGCCAATTACCTTTAAATTTGCATAACGTAAACACTACTGTTTGCATCACCAATTCTGATCCAGCCTGTTAATCTCTGTAAAATATGGATCCAGTGATGCATTTGTCACTTCAACTTACGGAGAAAATAATTGAAGTCAAGGTAACCAAAACAGTTTAATTTCAAATTCTTTGAACAAAGAGAGTTCCTTTCAATATTTTACACTGTTTTAAGTGTGAAAGTACAGGTTAGCAAGTACCTTGTTTGCAGCATCCTGCAAGCTGTATAATTTCTATAGACGAGATGGACAAGGGCAACAGAGAGATGGAAACACCAGCTACCTTGTGAAGGTAGTTGCAATCCTGTACGATTGTCTGGAAAGGACTGGGGCCTTTGGGTTAGGTGTGGTGGGATTACGAGTTGATGGGATCAACAGGGCTTCTACCGAAGTCACAGCCAAACACTCTGATTTTCTTTTTGTTACAGTCTCCCTTACTGCTTTACTCTTTTTGTCTCTTTTGACAACTTTTGACAGTATCATTATGCTTAGAACCAAGGAGGAGGAAAAATAAGCGCTCAAATTCCTTTAGCTTTCATGAATCTGTGGATGTTTAAAGTTAATGTAGGAAATATCTGACCAAGAGCTGCCCCTGAAAGCACTGACCTTCCATGTGGTCTGATCCCCGCAATTGAGGACTGTTCCATTCCTTTTTAAAGGCAGAGAGTCAACATGCAGCATCTTGCAAAGGCTCGCTCCTCTCCGGGAGAAAAGATTAAATTCGTAAAGTCTGAACCCCATCTCATCTTTAAAATCTGGAGTCCGAGTGTGACCAAGATAAACTCTGATAGGTCAAATGAGTCTCCGCTACGGCTAAAACAGTAGCTCGTGATGCGACTGCGATAAGTTGCTGATGTGCTTTATTTGAAAGTGAGTGGGCAATTTTGAATGGATAAAGCAGACTCTGTTGAGTTATAATAGATTCCGATGGGATATTTTTAAATTCTAATTTGTCTGGCACATGTTCATTTTCCAAACACAAACAAAATTTGAAAGGTGCTAGAAATTCTCAGAATGAAGGTGTAAAAAGGGAAAGAAAGAAGTAATGTTCATCTTTCAGGATAATGCCAGTTATCAGAATTGGAAACGTTAATTGTAACAAATGAAGAGAGTTGAGGTAAGAACAACAGACATCACCTCTGGGGCCTCGATTATTTACAATCTAGTCAATGCCTTGGATGAAAAGGCCAGAATTGTAGCTAATTGACACCAAGGAAGTTAAGAAACTAGTTTTGTCAAGTGAGAACTGCAGATGCTGGAGGTCAGAGTTGAAGAGTGTGTTGCTGGAAACGCACAACAGGTCAGGCAGCATCCGAGGAGCAGGAGAGTCGACATTTCAGGCATAAGCCCTTCATTAGGAATGAGGCTTGTAAGCCAAGGGGGCTGAGAGATAAATGGGAGGGAGCGGGTGGGGGTGATGGTGATCGGGTGGAGCAGATAGATGGGAAGAAAGATAGTTAGGTAGGACCGTTCAAGAGTGGTGCAGAGTTGGAGGTTGGGTCTGGAATAAAGTGGAGGGAGGGGAAATAGGGAAACTGATGAATTCCACATTGATCCTGTGTAGTTGAGGCGTCCCAAGGTGGAAGATGAGGTGTCCTTCCTCTCCGCATTGGGTGGTTAGGGTTTGACGATGGAGGAGGCCCAGAACCTGTATGTCCTTAGCTGAGTGGGAGGGGGGAGTTAAGGTGTCCCACTCCATCCCCAATCCCAGATCAAGTCTACACCAGGTCCTAGCTCCCAGCCAAGGACATGGCATGTTTTCACCATGCTCCCCACTCCAGACCTTCCCCTCACCTGAGGACGAATGATCAGTCCTTAACAAAGGCTTGGCCTTCATCCCCTTGTGCTCCCGGATCGAGAAACTCGACACGCTTTGTGACATTGAACAGTTCTTTTGCCGCCTCCACCTCCAGACCCAACGTTTTCCACCAGGACTCCTGCCCACGGTCTGAGGACCCCTTCTCCCATCTCCAACATAGTCCGTCCACTTGCACATCCCCTGCTGGTCTGTTACCCGCCCTCCATCTCTTCATTTTCCAACTGCTGCCGTGACATTGACCGCCTCAACCTGTTTTTCCCCCCCCCACCCCCACCCACTCCAACCTCTCACCCTCACAACGCAAGCTCTCCACTCCCTTCGCTCCAACTCCAAACTCACTATCAAATCATCAGACCAACTCCTCCTACTGCCCCCTTGACCACCACCTCACCTCCCATCATCTCCCAGACCATCCAAAACCTTGTCACCTCAGGGGATCTCCAACCTCGTAGTCTGGGAACCCCGCCCCACCCAGTTCTACTTCTGACCCAAAATTCACAAACCTGACTGCCCTGGTCGACCCATTGTCTCAGCCTGCTCCTGCCCCACCGAACCTATCGGTGCATACCCTGACATCATCTTGTCCCCCTTCGTCAGGAACTCCCCACTTATGTTCAGGACATCACCCATGCCCTTCACCACCTCCATGGCTTCTGTTCCCCTGACCTCCAACTCCTTATCTTCACCCTGGACATCCAGTCCCTGTACACATCCATCAGCCATGACCAGGGCCTCTAAGCCCTCTGTTTCTTTCTCTCCTGCCGACCCAACCAGTACCCTTCCACTGACACCCTCATTCGACTGGTTAAACTGGTCCTCACTGTCAATACTTTCTCCTTCCAATCCTCCCACCTCCTCCAGACCAAAGGGGTAGCCATGGGCACCAGCATGGACCCCAGCTATGTCTGCTTCTTCATCGGGTACGTGGAAAAGTCAATCTTCCGCAGCTACACCGACACCTTTTTTCCTCTCTACATCGATGGCTGTATAGGAGCCACCTTGTGCTCCCATGTAGAGGTTGAACAGTGCATGAACTTCACAAACATCTTCCACCCCGACCTCAAGTTCACCTGGACCATATTGGACATCTCCCTCTCCCTTCCTGGACCTCTCCAACTCCATTTCTGGCAACTGATATAACACAGGCATCTACTACAAACCAATTCCCACTTTCTTGGACTACACCCCCTCCCACCCTGCCTCCTGTAAAGACATTGTCCCTTATTCCCAATTACTCTGCCTCTGCCGCATCTGTTCCCAGGAGAATCAGTTCCACCACAGAACATCCCAGATGGCCGCCTCTTTCAAAGACCACAATTTTCTCTCCCATGTGATCGATAATGCCCTCCAGCGCATCTCCTCCACATCCTGCACCTCTGCCCTTGGACCCACCCCTCCAATCACAACAAGGACAGAACCCCCCCAGTCCTCCCCTTCCACCCAACCAACCTCCTGATATACCACATCATTCTCCACCATGTCCACCATCTACAAACAGATCCCAACACCCAGAGGTATATTTCTCTCTCCACCCATTTCTACATTTCAGAGAGGCCATTCCCTCTGCGAATCCCTTGTCAGGTTCATGCTCCCCCCCCCAACCAACACACTCTCCCCTTCCCTGCCACAGCAAGAAGTGCAAAACCTGCACCCATATCTCCCCTTTTACCTTTGTCCAACAACCCAAAGGATCCTTCCATATCTGACAAAAATTTACCCGTACTTCCACACACATCATTTACTGCATCCGTTGCCCCCAATGTGGTCTCCTGTACATTCAGGAGACAGGATGCCAACTCGCAGATAGTTTCAGAGAACATCTCTGGGCCACCTGCACCAACCGACCCCACCGCCCTGTGGCTGAACATTTTAACTCCCGCCTCCCATTCTGCCAAGGACATGTGGGTCCTGGGCCGCCTCCATCGCCTAACCCTAACCACCCAACGCCTGGAGGAAGAACTCCTCATCTTGGGAGCTTCCAACCAACCACGGGACCAGTGTGGAATTCACCAGTTTCCACATTTCCCTCCCTCTTATCTTATCCCAGTCCCAACTTCCCAACTCAGCACCGCCCTCTTGAACTATTCCACCTGTCCATCTTCCTTACCATCTAAGCACTCCACCTTCCTCTCCGAGCTATCACATTTACCCTCACCTTCATGTACTTATGACATTCCCAGTTACCTTGCCCCCCCCACACCCCCACCACCCCCACCACCACCATCTCCCCACCACCACCACCACCTCCCATTTATCTCTCCGCCCCCTTGGCCCATAAGCCTCATTCCTGATGAAGGACCTAAGCCTGAAACATCGATTCTCCTGCTCCTCGAGTGCTGCCTGATTGTGGTGCTGGAAAAGCACACTCTTCAGTGTTGTGAAGTAGGGGTAAAAGTGAATGGGCAAACATCTGCCAGATGGAATATAGAATGAGAACTTTTCCATTTTGACAAGAGCAGCAAAGCAGCACGTTGTTCTAGTTGGACGGTGACTGCAGAATTCTGTTAGACGGATCTGGGTGTTTTAGCACATGAATCACATGGTTACTTTCCAGATATAGCGAGTGATTAGAATTGGGTTTTCTTGTCATGTATTTTCACGTACAGAGATACAAGGTACCTGTGTACAACATCTTAGCAAGGGAATGTTGGTGTTTATCACAGGATATGTAATATAGACATAGGGAAGTTCTACTGGGGCTGTACAAGATATTGGTGAGACCAAATTGGAAGCACCATTTTTTCATCTCCGTATTGGAGAAGCAGTTCATGGGCACGGTGGCTCAGTGGTTAGCACTGCTGCCTCACAGCACTAGGGATCCATGTTCGATTCCGGCCTCAGGCAACTGTCTGGGTGGAGTTTGCACATTCTCCCCGTGTCTGCGTGGGTTTCCTCCGGGTACTCTGGTTTCCTTCCACAGTCCAAAGATATGCAGGCCAGGTGAATTGGCCATGCTAAATTGCCCAAAGCGTTAGGTACATTAGTCAGAGGGAAATGGGCCTGGGTGGGTTACTCTTGGGAGGGTTGGTGTGGATTTGATGGGCCGAAGGGCCTGTTTCCAGTTTGGGATAGTATGCTTTGATATTTGGATTAATGATAAATGATCTTATAGAAATGAGATCTTGGGGAAAAAATCTGGTTGGATACCAGGAAAATGTTGCCTTGTGAGGGAGATCCCAATCCAAGAGCACGTGGTTTTAAAAACCAAAAGGTCATGTTTTCAAAACAGGCGAGGATAACTCATTTCGAGGGCTATTAATCTGTATTTTCTGGGGATCAGAATTTCAATGAAGGCTGTCTATTTGAACTTAATCAAGACTGAGTTGGATAGATTTGAGATAGGCAAGGGAGTCTAAGGTTATGGTGGGGGTGGAAGTGAGGTGGGGTAGGCCAGGAAGGGGGGAGAGATAAAATGGCGCTGACACAGACTGGAAAGTGGAATTAAAGCCCCAACTGAATCAGCCATGACCCTTTCAAATGCCAGGACAGGCTTGAAGGGCGAAGTGGAAATTAGGAAAAGGAATAGGCTATGTTGTTAAAAGGAAGGATCTGTAATGGGATGGAAAGCCAGAGATTAAATGACAGAAAAATGATGGTACATGTCAAAACTATTGGTGATGGGACAATGATGGAGATACCTGCCATGTAGAAGCATGACTGACTAACCTGTGAGTGGTTGCTTGTGAGCTTGCAGAAATGATGGGGAGGGAATTCCCTGTTCAAAGTCATTCCATGCCTGATCAATTCATGCAGCATCTGAAAGGGAAGGATGGGAAATCATCTGGGAGCCCCACTCACTGTCTGCCCCATTGGTCTTCTCTCGAAGTCTTATAACCGAATGTCAATTGCTATCCCTCATAACCTAGGAAAGTAGATGCGGATAATGTGAAACTGAAATATCCAACAAACATTTATTCCAGTTCACTATTGTCTACAAGTAATAACATTTGCAGGAGACAGTGAGGTCTGCAGATGCTGGAGATCAGAGTTGAGTGTGTGTTGCTGGAAAAGCGCAGCAGGTCAGGCAGCATCTGAGGAGCAGGAAAATCAATGTTTTGGGCTGGAGCCTTTCATCAGGAATGAGGCTGGCAGCCTCAGGGATGGAGAGATCTCTGGATGCTGCCTGACATGCTGTGCTTTTCTAGCAACACACTCTCCACTATAATAACATTTGCAGGCTAGTATCGGACTACCTAGTTTCAAGGAGCAGAATGTTTCCATTAAAGTGTCACATTTCAAGTGATCCTGGTTAAGGTGGTCTGACACCTTTTATACCCACAGGTACAGTGACAATCTCATGGGCATGTCTCTTAAAGCTGTACTGACTGAGACATTACACAGCCCTCACCTCCTGCTCCTCAATCCCTTCCCAGCCTTCCTGTGCCTGAAATCCAGCGATGGAGTGAGAATTGTATCGGGAGCAACTGCTGTCTCCCCACCGATGCTGCCATTACAGTCGAGCTGCTGGGCTCTGATCAGTCTTCAGCTCGAAGGTAAAACCTGCTGCTCACCTGTTAACTGCCAGGGTGGCAAGGAGACAATGTAGGATCTTTGTCAGTCCTCCCGCTGATCCCACACGTCAATTGTGGCTGGTCATTTGGTCATGTTTATCAGTAAGCCAACAAGGCAATTAGTCTTACACTTGCTCAGTTACTAGTTTGCATCACTTCAACACTGGGTATTGTGCAGTGGCTGTATTCTCACACTCTTTCATTAGAATTTACCTCTTTGTCTGTTTCGAATATCTCGCTATCACAGTTTGTTTGATAGCTCCTAGCTTTATGTGAGCCCACATTCCTCTGATCTCTATTTCCAAGCGTCACTGTTACTACATAAAATACCAATGCTCTGAGTCAGAGGTGTTTGTAAAAGAATCGGCTGAAGGTTTGCCTCCAATGGTTTCAATGGATGGGTTGCACCTGAACTGGAGGGGCACAGCTATCCTGAGTGAGAGGTTTGCTGGAGCTCTTCAGGAGGGTTTAAATTAATTTGGCAGGGGTTTGGGAACCGGCGCTAATGATCTGAGGATGGAGTAGCTAGTGAACAGCCAGATACAGCATCCAGACAGTCTGTGAGGAGGGATAGATGGTTGATAGGGCAAAATTGCAGTCAGTGTAATGAGTTGAAGTATCATGAATAACTGGGATGAACTTAGAGCGTGGATCAGTACTTGGAACTATGATGTTGTGGCCATTACAGAGACTTGGATATCACAGGGGCAGGAATAATTGTTGAATGTCTCAGGGTTTAGATGTTTTAAAAGGAATGGAGCAGGAGGTAAGAGGTGGGGCATTGCTAATCAGAGATAGTATCACAGCTGCAGAAAGGGAGGTCATCGAGGAGGGTTTGTCTACAGAGCCCGTATGGGTGGAAGTCAGAAACAGGAGAGGAGCAGTTATCTTATTGGGAGTTTTTTTTTCTACAGACCCCCTACACAGGAGCAGATTGGGAGGCAGTTTTTGGAAAGTTGCAGAAGTAACAGGGTTGTTGTCATGGGTGACTTCAACTTCCCTAATATTGATTGGAACCTCCTTAGTTCAAATAGTTCAAATGGAGCCGTTTTCATCAGGTGTGTGCAGGAAGGATTCCTGGCTCAATATGTAGATAGGCTAACTAGAGGGGGAGGCCATATTGGATTGGTGCTTAGCAACAAACCAGGCCAGATATCAGATCTCTCTGTGGGAGAGCATTTCGGTGATAGGGAGTTGTGAACATTGACCTTTCACTTTACTCATGGAGAGGGATAGAAGCAGACGTTATGGGAAAGTATTTAATTGGAGGAGGGCGAATTGCAATGCTCTTACCCAGGATCTGGGGCACCCAAATTGGGAACAGATGTTCTCAGGGAAATGCTTGACCGAAATGTGAAGGTTGTTTAGGGAGCACTTGCTGATAGAGCTGGACAGGTTTGTCCCACTGAGGCAAGGAAGGGATGGTAGGGTGAAGGAACCTTGGGTGACAAGGGATGTAGAACATCCAGTCAAGAGGAAGATGGAAGCTTACATAAGGTTGAGGAGGCAAGGATCAGACAGGGCTGTAGAGGGTTACAAGGTAGCCAGAAAGAAACTGAAGAATGGACTTAGTCGAACTAAAAGGTTGCATGAAAAAGATTTAATGGGTAGGATTAACGAAAACCCCAAAGCGTTTTACACTTACGTGAGGAACAAAAGGATGGCCAGAGTGAGGGTAGGGCCATTCAGGAATAATGGAGGGAACTTGTGCCCGAGTTGGGGAAGTCCTTAATGAAAACTTTGCTTCAGTATTCACTGCTGAGAGGGACCTTGTTGTTTATGAGAACAGCATGAAACAGGCTGATACATTTGAACAAGTTGATGTTAAAAAGGAGGGTGTGCTGAAAAGTTTGAAAAACATAAGGATGGATAAGTCTCCCAGGCCAGATGGGAAATGCCGAAGGTTACTACAGGAAGTGAAAGAAGAGATTGCTGTGCATTTGGTGATGATCTTTGCATCCTCACTGTCCACTGGAGTAGTGCCAGATGATTGGAGGGTGGCCAATGTTATTCCCTTGTTCTAGAAAGAGAATAGTGATAATCCTGGGAATTACAGATCAGTCAGTCTTGCGTCTGTGGTAGGCAAATTATTGGAGAGGATTGTGAGAGACCGGATTTATGATTACTTGAAAAATCATAGTTTGATTAGAGATAGTCAGGATGGCTTTGTGAGGGGCAGGTCATACCTCACAAAACTTATTGAATTATTTTGAGGATGTGACAAAATACATTGAAGGTAGAGCAGTGGATGTGGTTTACCTGGATTTTAGCAAGGCGTTTGATAAGGTTCCCCGTGGTAGGCTCATTCAGAAAGTAAGGAGGCAAGGGATACAATGAAATGTGGCTGTCTGGATACAGAATTGGCTGGCCCATAGAAGACCGAGGGTGGTACTAAATGGAAAATATTCACCCTGGAGCTCCATGACCAGTGGTTTTCTGCAGGGATCTGTTCTGGGACTTCTGCTCTTTGTAATTTTTGTAAATGATTTAGATCAGGAAGGGGAAGGGTGGATTAGTAAGTATGTCGATGACACGAAGGGTGGCAGATAGTGTGGAGGGTTGTTGTAGGTTGCAGTGGGACATTGACAGGACGTAGAGCAGAGTTGAGAAATGGCAGATGGAGTTCAACCTGGAAAAGTGTGAAATGATTTGATTTGGAAGTTGAGTACAGGGTTAAAGGCAGGATTCTTGGCAGTGTGGAGGTACAGAGGGATCTTTGAGTCCGTGTCCATAGATGTCTCAAAGTTGACAGCAAGTTGATAGGGTTGTTAAGAAGGCATATGGTGTGTTGGCTTTCATTTGCAGAGGGATTGAGTTTAAGAGCCACGAAGTTAGGCTGCAGCTCTATAGAGCCCTGGTTAGACCACACTTGGAATATTGTGTTCAGTTCTGGTCGCTTCATTATAGGAAGGATGTGGAAGCTTTAGAGAGGGTATAGAGAGATTTGCCAGGATGTTGCTTGGACTGAAAGGCATGTATTATGAAAAAAGGTTGAGGGAACCAGGGCTTTTCTCATTGGAGTGAAGAAGGACGAGAGGTGACTTGATAGGTGTACAAGATAATGAGAGGCATTGATAGTGAATTGTCAAAGACTTTTTTCCCAGGGCAGAAATGGCTATCACAAGGGGGCATAATTCTAAGGTGATTGGAGGAAGGTTTAGGGGAGATGTCAAAGGTTGGCTCTTTACACAGAGTGGTGGGTGCGTGAAATGCACTGGCAGTGGTGGTAATAGAATCAGATACATTAGGGGCATTTAACTGACTCTTGAATGGATGATAGTAAAATGAAGGGTATGTAGGATAAAAGGTCAGCACAGCATCGAGGGCCGAAGGGCCTGTACTGTACTGTGCTGTACTTCTATGCTCTGTGTTCTAAGAGGGGGAAAATGCAGTCTGTAAACCTCTGCAGCTTGCCATATGTATTAAGGCATCTTCCTGTTTGATTCCTACTATTTCCTGCCATAACCACAAAGGGTTAACAAACTTCTTTTGATATCTGAACGCCAGCTGATAATTAGTGCGCACGAGGTAACGCAAGCTTTGTCATTGTTCCTAAATCATACTGGAAGAATAGGTTCAAGGATAGGTATATGTAAGTATACCCATTGTCACACCACTCACTCCTGACTGCAATCTTGATATGATCTCACCATTTATCCAGTCACAAAACATGTGATCTGAGAAATCTTTTCAATGAACGTTGAGCATTTGAGTATCAAGGTACTTTTAAACTTCTGGAATGACCAGACGTAACACCTGTGATGTGCTGTGCTACATTAAACGCACTATGTAACTGGCAGCTGTTGTTGTAACTGATCCAGTTATATTTATTGCGGAGAGCTGCCAAGATTATCAGTAATGATCTCACGTCCTGCAGATTTTAAGCATCTGTTTTTCTGCCCTTTTGCAGGAGGTGTGTTTTCTACCTTTGGCATTGCTGGAACAGAGAGCGTCTTCAGGTCCTGTCTGATCCCAGCAAGAGGAGCGATGGAACAGTGGACAATGTTCAGATGGCCACTTCGGACAGTTACTCCTTTCAAGGCATGGATGTTGATGGTGTGGCTGACACAGCCAAGCAAGGCTATACGCAGGAAACCAAGCGCCTCAAACGTGGCCCTTCGCTAGACTTGAACAGCTTGCTGGAAGAACACCGATTCATTGATACAATCCTAGCCAATTGCACTAATATAGAGCAAGCCAGATTTGCTAGTGCTTACAGAAAGTGGTTAGACGTAGCTATAGGTCAGTAGTTGAGTCTAATTCAGATGTTTTTAAATTGGTCTTAAATCCCATTCCCTAACACAAACACTCACTCACTCACTATTCTGGTTTAAGCAGCTATGTTGCATGGCACCTTTTTTAAAGGGAACATTCATACTTTGTGTTCAATTTAAAGGGTGTACTCACTGGAACTTTTTTTTAAATAAAGCTATGTTTTATGGAGGTTTGTTCAACAGAAATGAACTTGCAAATTGAAATGTTACACATTTTCAAATCTCAGTGTTAGAGAGGGACTTCTCACTTTAAGTATGAAAATATGTCTAACTTTGTGCATTACCCATTTTTATCTCTATGCTTAAGTGATCAATCAAATGGCTTTTTCTTGTAAGTGTAACTGTGAAAATTGGTTATTTTCCACACCTCCCAAGCAAGAAATCAGACTTGGCAATGTTTTGTTTTTTTTTTGTTTTGGTTTAATCCCATCTGAATATATGAAGGTTTAGTTAACTCGTCACCGATTTAATATTTACCTACATAATAAAGAATGGTTCTTGTTCAGGAGTCAATTTTGGATAATGAAATAAGTAGGCAACATATGACTCCACTACAAACCCAACTCACTTGCTGAATTCAATGCCTAACTTGCATTGTGAAAATTGTTGGGCAATCTGGATAGAGTATTGGCTATGTAACTGACAACACAGCATTTGGATACATGGGTCTTTTTTCCAGTTGAGAAACTATAACTAGTCAGATCATACAAGCACTTGAGTATCTGATTTACAGTCTGTATCAATGACTTGAATGAAAGAAGTGAGCATATTGAAGCCAATCTAGGGGTTGGTACAAAAGTTGGGCAGGCAAGCAAATTGTGGAGGACGGAAGAGTTTGCGATGTGATGTAGATCGGATAAGTGAATGAGCAAATACTACTTCGTAGGAGGAATATTAATGGAGGTTCTCTTATTGGAATATTTGATGGAATTCTCAACCCAGGGAGAGATGTAGAGATTAGGGCCTTGAAGATATTCAAGGCTGAATTGTCAGATTTATAACCTGTAAGGAAGATGGGTTTTATGGGGCATAGGCAAGAAGGAATACCTGAGATGGGGATCAAGTCTTATTGAATGGTGGTGCATTTGAGAGACCATATGCTCTACCCTTTTGTGTTTTCTACTTCTTTCCTCTTTTAATCCTACACAGATGTGACTTTTTAAACACTAAGTCAGGTCAGCATGTTGAATGTTGAGATTTGGAGGGGGTGGGGGGGAGAAAACTAATCTGTCCAGGTAATCTGTTGCTGCAGCAGTACAGTGAACAGTAAGTGCCTCATTATAGAACAGTATGGTGCTTGTGTTGGATCCATTATACATGGCATCTCAGTCTCCAATTTCATTCTTCTTTTCTCCCCTGTTCGGCACACCTTTGCTAATGCCTGTAAAGCTGATATATCTGGTCTTGTTCAAAGCGGGACTCAATCAAAAGTGGCAAGGGTTGAAAAGAAAAGCTATTATTGAATAAAGGGTTGCAGTTTGCTGATGCTTTAGCTGCAGGGCAGAAATTCAAGGGGACTAGGGTGGAGAGAGTCTGCCCTCTCCCCTCTCTTCTTCTAGCTCCCTCCCCTCGACTTGAAATTCAGTGATAAACTGACAGACACAAAACTGCACCTCAGGAGTGCAGCTAGATCCCTGGACCCATGTCAGTTGCTGTATATTTTGTGTGTGTGTATGTTTGGGGGGGGGGGGGGAAGGTGGAGAGGTTCCCTCTCTGCAAAGGGCAGCCTCCACAAATAATAGCCCCTTTCTTCCAGCCACTTTATAAACTTTCCAAAACATGGGCTTCCCATCTCTGCCCGTGTCTTATTTGCACCAACCATATTATGGTATTGGTAAAGTAACATTGGGATCAGTTTGAGTTCTTCGCAACCTCCATTATTTATTTATTTGTGTGTGGTTGACTTTAGGTTCCCATCTGGTTTTATGGTGTTGAGCCTGGAGTTGGTGGCACGCTTGTTGTGAGCTGGGTACTCCAAAAGCTATTTTACATATCCCCCTCCCCATCCCCATCAAAACCAAACCAACAGGGCCATGTAATATCCGATGTGGTCTTTTTGTCGTCATCCTTCCAAGTGGGACAAATCCCAACCGATGAAATGGGAAAACAAGCAATCGCTTGTAGTGTACGGATCCAGTTTAATGAACTTAAAGCACAATCTTAAAGGAACCGTGTTATCTACAATTTTCCCTCCTGTCCATTAAAATCTAAGTGCAGCAGAATTACAGAGTGAAACAGCAGGGAGGGGGAGGCCATTACCTGCCATAACTGTCCTGTGCTTTTGAAGAAACAATCCACTTAGTCCCATTCTATTTTTCCCCATTGCCCTGATAAACACTTGAAGGAGGGAAAAAAAGACAATCCCCCTGTGAATTTTCTTTGAATCTACTTTCATTACCCTTTCTGACTATGCAGTCTAGGGCATCGAAATTGTGACCTGTATGGAAAGAGAACTTCCCTCATATCCCTCTCTTTTCTGTTTACATTTGACTCCTAATTTGACCAGTGACCTCTCCATTACTAATATTAAATATGTTTGTTCTCCTAAAAGTTCTAAAGTTTGTTGAGTTTTGTTTCAACTTGTACATTAAACGCAAAGCTCACTCCCACGAGAGTGCTAAATACAAACTCCGATGTCAAATTCTTTCAAAGGAGACAGGTTCTTCCAACAGCAGATGCTATTTTGCGTCATTTATAATATAAGAATATAGTTGTAGCTTGTGTCTTGTACAAACCCATCCTCCCATCATTTCTTTATTCATATTAGCAGGTTATTTGAGTGAACAAGTATGGTTTTAGTTTGAACATGAGCAAATACAATTCCCTGGTGATGTAACTGCTTGTGAGATTGATTCTCACTTTGCTTTCTCTGTTCTGTGAAAACAATATACCATAGCCTAGTTCCAATAACACGTAGCCTTATTGTTTAAATCATTGGAATTATTGTACTGTGAAGTAAATTGTCTTTATCTTGAGTGTTGCTGAAAAAAGACATTTGCTGAGGCTTTTTGTAATGTAGTTGTTGACAGTTCTCAAGAAATATTAAAGGGGAAATGCCATACTGTATGAAAGGAGAGTACTGATTGTTGGTAAGTGATTTCTAGTAGAGGCATTACCCGAGAGAATGTACTAGTTAAATGATGACTGTCAGAACCCACCATTCCTAGCTTAAACTCAAAACTGTGTCCAACATTAGATGTGATTCTATGAGTGGATAACAATTAATAAATACTCCTGTGGGTATGAAGATTTTGCTGAAACTAATATAGGATTGTCATTTGAGCATGCAGTGTGATGCACTTGTGTGTACTGGAAGCTACACAAATTAAAATACAGGATTTTGTACTTTATTGTTGGAAAGAACATGTAATATGTACATCAGTTTCAATACTATGACAATAATGTGACAGCTTTCTATGGTTCATTGAACAAGGTGTTGCCCTGAGAAATCAGACAATCTGTCTGATTTAAAATTTCAGTAAAGCTTGGTAATTAACTGCCAGTCATCATCAAACTTGCGTTCACCTTGGCACCATCCTTACCAATCAGATTCCACTTAACAACTGATCATGCTTCTCTCACACAGTATAAGCATTGTTTCCATCACCTTGTTGTTTCTTACAAACTGTCCTAATAAATAAAGTTGAAAACCTTTTTTAAAAAAAAAGAATTTTCAGCAGTACTCAAGTTCATAACCCTTTTGGACTATAGCTATCCAGATGTTAGGATTAATAACAGGATGGTTGAACATAAAAATGTGTGGATTAAATTAGTGTGGTGCACTTTTTAAAGGTAATCCAATTTACAAATTTGCTTTGTTTTAAATTGTAATTGTACAGTTTATTTTACAATACAACACAAGTACGAGAAATGGGAACAAGAATAGATCATGCAGTTTGTCAAGCCTGCTCTGTCATTTAGAATGATTGTGACTGATGTGAGCTTTGACTCACTTTCCCACTGATTCCCCATAACTACCATTGAAGAAAAATCCCTCTATCCCAACCTCGCATTCAATCTTTGACGAAGCATTCCCAAAAGCTAATATAGAGACTTTCAAGCGTTCCTACTGCGCTGAAAGAATTAATTTCTCCTTTTATATCAGTCCTGAATAGTTGCCCCCTTTCCCTGGGACTGTATCCCTGTGTTTTAGATTCCTAACCAGCCAAGTTATCTCTATGCTGCATCCTCTTCAGAATCTTGTATGCTTCAATAAGAGTGCTTCTTCTAGACTCCAGAGATTACAGACCCAAAACAAATGCATAATCTGAAGGTGGCCATTAAATTGTTTATGTGAAAATAGAAAGCAAATGTTTAGGTTGACTCTGTGGATGTTCTTCTGTCTCAAAAGTGGCAAGAATAAATTGTACAACACTGCAAGGTGCATGAGTAGAAAGTGCTGGTGCAATGACAGCATCGTGACTGCTTCAGTGTCATTGAAATGTGACATGGATAACAAAGTTCACAGCACTAACATTGCACCCACTGAAAGTTCAACATCGATATACTCAGCATATTTTTAGTACAGACACTATCTTTGATATATAACTTGAATATAGTGTGTATATGCTTTAAAATAGAAAATGCATTAATGCCAGACCAGTTAAGTGTTTCCAGCATTTACCCTTTTTTATATTTCAGGTTTCCAGCGGTATTTTGCTTTTGTAGTAATTTTTGTTTGTGACCCTTCTATAGGATTACTACTTGAAACACAACTCTACAGCAAATTAATCTTCCCCCAAAAAATGTTTTCAGGGAACATTTTCTTACAAATATCATCTGTTCTTCACATCTGTAGGAATATCTAAATGGATTGTTTTAAAGTTGCCCTTCCGTTTGACTTTCCGAATTTCTGTAAGGTATTGTGAGCCATGTGTGGTCCCTCTGTGCAATTTCTGAAGACATACTAAAATGGTAAAATTGTTTTTTGTTTGTACAGATCTTTAAGATAATAAAGAAGCAATATTGAAATAAATCTCACTTTAGTACTGTAACAAAATTGGTAACTGATCTTGGCAGCTTTATGGCATTAAGTTGTGCATTATATAGTCACACAGTTATTGCTGGATAATGATGCGCATTATTTTACTGTTGAAAGATGGCAGATTTGCCTTTCATTGGAATTTATATTTGAGTGGGCTTTCCAGAGTGCCAGTTGTATTGAAAAGTTAATTCTAAGGTTGATGCACACCTTTTAGTGAATTTAATTGCTTTTTCAACTTCTGCTAACTTTCAAAGAGTTGTGTATTTCTTTTATGGCCGTCCTGCAAATATCAGTGCCCTTATCCATGTGGGTAGGGAAGCGGGCGAACCAGGAAGAGTGGTCAAATATAGTTTGGATCCTTTTACATAAAGAGGAAGAAGGATGTTTATAGTTAAATTAACGCAGATTGTTTGGAGCAGGTATTCTGGTTCTAGGGACTAAAACAAATTAATGAAAACATTCTGCAGGTAAGGCAGGATCTGTGGAGAGAGAAACAACATTAATAATGTTGTTGATAATTTTCATTTTAGAACTTAAGAGGTTAGATGTAACTGGTTTTAAGGTTAAGGGTGAAAAAAAAGGTGTTAACAAAAGACCTTGGTAGATATCATCTAAAATGTAAGTTTGGATGACAGGAGATATTAATTGAGAGAAAGAATGGTGCTGCAAGGCAAAAAAGGATGGTAATGGGACAAAAAAATAAATAAAAGACAGAACCAGAGGAGCTGCTTTCTCAAATAAAATGGAAGCAGAGGTTATGATTCAAATTGAACTTGATACTGAGGCTCGAGGCTAAATGCTTGATTGGAAGGTTAGCATTAGTGTTGCCTGGGGACCAATAGGAAAGAGCATATTGTATTTTTCATAAGATACAAAGTTGCAAAAATGTAGTTTTCATTCAAACCACTTTTTTGAACCTTGTTCATACTTAGAACTTAACAAATACAGTTAACAGAGGAAAGGTTCATGAAACCGTTTTGGAACAGTTGAAAGAAGATGGTTTTAGAACTTATTTTGGTGGTTTGCTGTTTGAATAACTAATTCAAGTCAAAGAAGAGAAAATTGGATCTTTGTTTTAAATTATCCATTGGAGCAAAAGTTTCCATTCTGACCTGTTTAGTTGTACCAACTTCATACAAGAAGTCCCGGCAACTAAATAGGTTCTCTGTATGTTTTAGTAATACTGCATGCTAGCTGTGTTCCAGTACATAAAGACAGAAAATTCTGTAGAAACAGCCTCAAGACACAATAGTCCTATGCAAGAGGTTTTGTTCTAGCTATCATTGTGTTTGTGCCATTGAGTAGCACAGAATGCTATTGTGCTGCTGTCAAAATTAGTATTGTTACATGGCAATGACATTTGTTATTTATTATTAGGTGTGTTTTATACCTGTATACAGATTTCAAATCCATATTTGGAAAGTGATGTAGTTATTACATTGGATTGTAAATTAACTTTCTATTTATTCTGTAGTGGAGATGCTTTTAATAAAATGTTCTCTGTATGATTTATCTACTTGTAACTAATGGACTTATTGTAATTATGTAAGTGCTTTAATATGTAATCTGTTAAAAGCTTTTGCACTGGTCTGCTCATGGAAATTTGTTTGAGTATTACAGAACTACACCCTAAAGCAGTGCTGCTTTTTACATCATCCTGCACTAGCAATTGTCATATTTTGTTCGTCTGACTGAAACCATAGAACTATGGGGGGGTGCCTTAAGAGGGTTTTGGGAAAGAGATAACGAGGACAAAGAACTCATTTTAACCTTGCTTATGTTGTTTTATTTTTTTCCCCAATTTTTTGGATAGTCTTGTCATTGAATTTGAAAACCTCGTTGGAAATCTTATTCTACAACTCCAATACGTCTTCCTGAGAATTCTTTCCAGTGTCTTAACAAAATAATGGAAGCATCACTTTAGTGCTGCCAAGTTTTACAAACGTTTTGGGAAATTCTGTTTCTGATCCAGACTGCAATAACTTGTGACACAGTCAACATCACCAGTTGAATCTTGAGCAGAAATGTAGGTTTTCTTTTTAAAAAATGTTAGGATCTACATTTATCCATCTACCTCTGACAGAACCAACATGTTAGACTTTTGCTAAATATCAACTTTTTCGAGTTGAAATAAATGCTGGAGAAGGAGGACCGGTAGCAAATGTAATATTCTCCTCTTCACCCATCAGAGATGAGGAGATCGTTTATCTTCTGGCATGCAAGATAAATCCAAATGAGGTGCTGGGATAAAATGTGTTAGATGTTGTTAGTTCCGTGTCATGGTTTAGATATAAATAAATATCTCTGCTAACATCAGCAGGCCTGTTTGCTGCAACGTTCCCTAACCAAGGAACGTGCAGCACAGGAATATGTCATTCAGGACAACCTGCCCATGGTTTATGTCCACATGCATTTTCTTTAATCCCTCTTCATCTCATTTGAAACGGCATATCTCTTCTATTCCTGGCTTCCTTATCTTTGCCTAAACTGTTGTTTGCTCCAATAGTTTCTGACATACATCTGATTAGCACCTTTAACAAAAATACCTCGCCTATGCGTAGAAACCAACAGGACTTCTACAGTTTAGAATTAGAATACGGTTTATTGTCACATGAACCCACATGAGTGCAGTCAAATGTTTACAAAGCCACCACTTACTGAGCCCTCTTAAGTATAAAAGTACTTATGTATAGTATCTTAGGAATAAAGAACAATCAAGAAATAAAATTAACAAGTTCAGTATTACAGTCCTTCACACCATCATAGGTGCAAAGTACTTAACTACTAAATTTTAGGAATAAATTAGAAAAATAAAGAAATAAAAAGTTCAGCATTTCCTTCCCGCAGACCGTGCCAGGACGTTATCTCCAGTCCATGCCAAGCTCAACCTTATACTGCACAAAGGATGCAACCCTGCCCTGGGCACCAAGTTTAGTTATGTCTCATGTCTGGGCCATTGAAAGAAACCTGCTCCATCACAATCATAACAAAAACACACAATGATCCCACAATCCTTCAAAGCTAAGTTAGCAAAAGAGAACGATCTGACAAAGGTTTAGACTTTGTTTTAATGGATTGATTAACACTTCCAATTACCAAGGCTTCCAGTCTTTGTTTGAAGGGCTACATCCCAAATCCTAAATGCTGAGTCTTTAAAGTGTCAAAAATATCATTAACACAACGATTTATTGTTGTTGTCTTCCTTCCATCTTTGCAAGATGGTGGACATCAAATCAAATCGCTTGGGGATGGGGTAGATTTAGGTGGTACAGCTTGGTTGATGGCTGAAGAGATCAATCTATGAAACGTTCTGCCGCAAGTGTTGTGTATGAAGGGGTTATCAGGTATTTGTTTTTAGTTTTAGTGACTGTTGAAAATTAGTGACTGAGCGTCATGGTGGTGCATGCAGATCTACAGGTGATGTTGACATTTTTCCTCTTTCATCAGTTTATATCTACATGTTGTAAATATGGATGTCCTTCATATCAGAAAAAATGAAAGAAAGAACTGTGGATGCTGGAAATCTGATATTAAAACAAAAATTTCTGGAAAAACTCAGCAGTTCTGGCAGCATCTGTGGAGAGAAAGCAGAATTAACCGTTTGTGTCCAGTGGTCCTTCTTCAGAACATTAGTTTTTGGTAATGAAGAAGGGTTACACGACTTAAAATGGTAGCTCTGCTTTCTCTCCACAGATGCTGCCAGACCTGCTGAGTTTTTCCAAAGCAGAGCGACCATTTCAAGTCCTGTGACCCTTCTTAATGATCAGAAACTAATGTTCTGAAGAAGGACCACTGGACACAAACTGTTAACTCTGCTTTGTCTCTATAGATGCTGTCAGAACTGCTGAGTTTCTCCAGCAATTTCTGTTTTTGTTCCTTCGTGTCAAATGTGTAAGCATCCTTGAGGCAGAGCTTGGGTGTCTTACCGGTCTTCTGGCTCCAGCTGTCTCACTAGAGCAGAATATCTTTGGATATGTGTTTTTCTCCTATCGTATCTTGAGTCAGCAAAGTTATCTCTGCTTAATGAGTGCTGACATTCTCAGGATTTCTCTGTTGAGGGCATTTTGAAAAACAAACTATTCCTCATAGCCAGGCAATTAAAATGTTAAACAAATATTGAAATGACTGGCAACATGCAGATCAGATAGTATTTCTGCTCAGGACAAAGCGTTTTTTGGTATCCTTCAGTAGTCAAAAATCAAATGACAAACAACTGAATTCACAGGATCAAAGACAATGAGGGAGTGATAGCTGTGTGACCATTGGATAGTGAAACAGATCCTATTTGTCAAATAGTGGAAAAAAACTGTACCAAACCAAAAGATCAACTAAAGCAGTAAGAGGCGCAGGAAGAGATTTAAAAATTCAAAACCCAAAGTTCAGCTTTCAAAATATCTGATCGATATAATGGAGTTCATCAGTTTTGGAAAGAGCAATCAATAGCTCCACAAGCAATGATATGATCTGATGTAAGGTCTTCAAATATTAATTTTTAAAAACCATTTAAATGGAAATTTGTGCAAATGAGGGTCATTCCTGTTCACAGCTTTCTTTTGTTTCAATTGCAAAATAGAATCCAGATTTTGGTTGAAATGGAATCAGCTTATCTAAATATCTTTCACAAGAAACAAGGAGCAAGGGTAAAGGGACTGCCATCATTCTTGAGCAAGACGGTCTCTTGTATTCTGCATCCTGCTCACTCCCACAAGTGGACCTCACATACTATATGATTTGACCTTCATCTTTTTTCTTCCTACATTAGTTAAATCAATGTGTGGATGAGAGAGTGAAGCCTAGGATGCTCATGCTATGCACCAGATATTCCATTGGCGCTGCCAGTGAATTCACTTGTCCTGAGAGACAGCAGATAGAATCAACACATCTTACTGAAACTAGACTTAGACTTCATATCAATAACTGCTTTGTTTACACAAAAATACATGAATGGAAAGTATGCAGTTTTCACAAGAAGAATATATTTATCTGTGCAGAATCTTTTGAAATACTATCATTATGCAACTTATGTAACTTATGAGTACTTTCAGTAGTTGAACCCTTTGAAACTAAGTTGGTCCAGACTCCAGATACACCAATAGTGGGCATTAAAGTTATGAAGTTTGGCAATAGGGGAAACATAGTTAATTTCACTTTGAGGGTGGGGAATCTGAAACTAGTTGACATGTATATAAAATGTTCATAAAGTTAAAAAGGAACTCAGGAGACATTCTTTAGATAGATAGTGGTGACAGTGTGGAACACATTGCCAGAAGGTCTGCTTAAGGAAAACCACAGAAATGTGTTTAAAGGGAAGCTAAGTAAAAACATGAGGGAGAAAGGAAGTTGCTTAGGTGTAATGGAGGAGGTTCATAAAGTGCATAAACAATTGCATAGACTGACTGGCCTACTTCTGTGTTTTAAGCGATATGAAACTTTCAGATCAGAGTTGCAAATGGAAGTAGATTTGTACTTTGGCTTGAATGAAATGTCGTACAGACAATGCTTACTCCAGGCAAAAAAGTTCTTAAATTCTTGCCTGCAGAGGAAGAATATAGTCAAGGACAAAGTTAAAAATCACACAACACCAGGTTATAGTCCAACAGGTTTATTTGGAAGCACTAGCTTTCAGAACACTGCCCCTTGAGCGGCGCCCCTAAAACTCGTGCTTCCAAATAAACCTGTTGGACTGTGATTTGGTGTTGTGTGATTTTTAACTTTGTCTGTCTCAGTCCAACACTGGCATTTCCAAGTCATAGTCAAAGACAGTATCCTTATCCAAAAGGGAGTGAAACAAAAAATAGGGAACCATAGACCAAGTACTTAAAATTTCTCATTGGGAAATGTCAGAGTTTATATACAGGATGTAATAGCTGTTCATTTAGAAATACATGATAGAATCAAGCAGAATTAGACTGACTTCATGAAGAGGAAATCATCTCTGACAAATTTATTAGAATTCTTTGAGGAGGTAACAAGCAGGATAGATAAGAGGGAACTAGATGTGGTAATATATTTGGAGTTCTAAAATGTTATTTGACAAAGCACCACACACAAGGCTGTTAATTATGTAGTAGCCTGTGATATTGAAGGTGGTATATTACCTTGGATTGAGGATTTGCTGTCTAATTAAAGACAGGAGTGGGTGCATTTTCAGGATTGCAACTCGTGACTAATGGAATGCATTGGGATCAGTGCTACAGCCACAATTACTTGCAATATGCGTTAATGACTTGGCTGAGGAAAGTGAATGTACTCTTGTCATGTTTACAAATGACATAAAAATAGGTGAGATGGCAAGTTGTGAGGATGACACAAAAAGGGATATAAACAGATTAAGTGACTGGGCAAAAAAACTTGGGAGATGGAATATAATGTGGGAAACTATGAGTTATGAACTTTGGCAGGAAGAATAAGTAAGCTAAATATTATTTAAATGGAAAAAGAAAGCAGGAAGCTACAGCACAGAGGCATTTGGGAGCCCTTGTGCATAAATCACAAAAAGTTAATATACAAGTTCAGTAGGTCATTGGGCAGGCAAACGGAATGTTAGTGTTTATATCAGAAGGAATGGAACATAAAAATACTGAAGATTTGCTAAAACTATATAAGACACCAGTCAGACCACATCTAGAATACTGTGTACAGTTTTGGATCCTTTATCTATGGAAAGAAATACTAGCATTGGAGGCAGTCCAGAAAAGGTTCACTAGATTGATTCCAGGTAAGGAAGGATCTTCTTATGAAGAGAGATTGAGTAGATTGGGCCTGTACTCATTGGAGTTTAATGGAATGAAACACAACCATTTTGAAACAGATATGATTCTTAGCAGATTTGAAGAGAGCTTGTTTCCCCTTGTGACAGAATCTAGAACCATAGGGAATGACCGCAGAATATGGGATTGTCCATTTAAGACTGAGATGAGGAGGATTTGTTTTTGTCTCCGAAGGTAGTGGATCTGTGGAATTCTTTATTGCGGAATGCTGTGGAGGTTGGATCATTAAGTATAATCAAGGCTGAGATAGATAGATAGGTTTTAAATCAGTAAGGATATCAAGAGTTATAAGGAAAAGGCAAGAAAATGGAGATGAGAATTATCAGATCAACCATCGTCTCACTGAAAGGTGAAGAAGACTCAATGAGCTGAATGGCCTTCTTCTCCTCCGGTGTCTGTGCAATTTTATACCATAGAAAGTGATTGAGGACAAGACTATATGTGTTTACAAGAAGGAGTTAGATATAGCTCTTGTGGCTAAAGGGATCAAGAGATAAGGTGGGAGGGCTGGATGAGGGTATGGAACTCCATGATCGGCCATGATCATATCGAATGGTGGGCAGGCTTGAGGTGTCAAATGGCCCACTCCTGCACCTACCGTCTCTGTAGCTATGTGTCTTATGGTCATTATCTAGGTTGTGAGAGGGATGAGGGAGGTGGCTATGGGTATACAGATGTGTTGAAAATGATTTGATTGGTATAGTAGATATTCCAGTAGAGCTTGAGGGATATTTACTCTTTATTGTAATTATGGCGTAGAGATTGAGGTAAGCAGCATGAATTAAAGATTTGGGGGATTTCTGATCTAAGTACCCTTGAAAAAGAGTTGTAAAACCAATAATAAATCAATGTCCTGACCCTTTAATGTAACATACACTAAACTGAAAGGCTATTTAGCCCAACTTGTCTGTGATGGTGTTTAGGCTCCACATGGGCCTCATCCACCTCGACATTATCTCACCCTAACAGCATTTTTTTCTACTCCTTTCTCCCTCACATACATATCTAATTTCCCCTTAAATGTATCCGTGTTATTCACTTCATTCTTCCATGTGATTCAAGGCAGAGATCAAGACTGAATTTTCAAGATTGTTGGATTCTAGAAGAGACAAAATATATGGGGATCAGGCAGGAAAGTGGACTTAAGACAAAAGATTAGTTATGTTCATATTGAATGATGAACTCTATGATCTGATCTTGCTTTTGTTTCTTACGTTCCTGTCCTCATTCTCACCACATTCTGAATAAAGAAGTTTCTTCTGAATTTCCTATTATGACGGTATGGTGATTAGCACTGCTGTCTCACAGCGCCAGGGACCCAGGTTCAATTCAAGCCTCAGGCGACTGTGTGGAGTTTGCACATTCTCCCCATGTCTACGTGAGTTTCCTCCAAGTGCTCCGGTTTCCTCCCACAATCCAAAGATGTACAAGTCCAATCCCCATGTCTGCGTGGGTTTCCTCCAAGTGCTCTGGTTTCCTCCCACAATCCAAAGATGTACAACCATGCTAAGTTGCCCATAGTGTCTGGGTAGGTTACGCTTTGGAAGGTCAGTGTGGACTGGTGGGGACAAATGGCCTGTTTCCAGACTGTAAAGAAACTAATCTAATTACCATCTTACATTCATGAACTCTATTTTTGGACACCAACAGCAGAAACATTTCACAGAAACCTCTATCACTTATGGATTTTTAAATTGGGCAGTGGATTTGTTGTCCTGTAGGAAATACTCAAGGTTTTTAACTTTCTTATATTTTCTATGTTCAGCATTCTACTGTATTCACAGTAGCTGAGAGACCAGATGTCTTTTGGATTTATAGATTAACTGCACAAATTCTCTAATTCAATCTGGTTGTAGGATTTTACCATGAAACAGGCTTCTTAACCATGTCAATCTCAATTAATGCTGTGGCAGTCTGCCACTGTTTCAGTGCATTGTATCATGAGCCCAGTTGGTACCTAAACCTCAGGAGATGCCGTATTGACAAAAGCAAAGGGATTTAAGGTTTTGACGGAGCGGAAAGAGAGTTTCTTCTTGTGGGGAAAAGCATAAGTAGGGGTCACCCAGGCAAGACAATCATCAAGGCATCCAGTAAAGAATTCATAAGATACATCTTCACTCGAAGAGTGAAATGAATGTGGAACTCAACTACAGGGATTGTTAAAGAAAATAGTATAGACGCATTTAGGAGGAAGCTGGACAGTCATATGAGGAAGAAGAGGCTAGAGGTCATCTGGATAGATATAGATGAGGTAAAATGGGAGGAAGCTGGAGTGGGAGGAAAGAAAACACTGGAACAGACTAGATTTGTCAAATAGCCTGTTTCTGAACCTTCTAAACTGTGTAATTTTATGTATGCAATCATTCACAAACACAAAATAGTAGAAGTTGATATTTCTTATGTAATATCAGAAGTAGGTGGCAAGAGTTTTGTCAAGTGATGGATAATAATTCATATTGTGTCTTTAACACAGTAATCTGTCCAAAGATGATCCACAGAGTGTATTTCAAAATTTAACACTGAGCTGCACAAGAAACATTAGGGCAGGAGACAGAAGCAATCAAAGACTTAGTTTCAAAAGAGGGGAAACAGATGGAGACAGAGACTCAGGGGCAGAATTCCAGAGCTTAAGGCCTCACCACTTGAAGCCACAACTGCCCGATTACAAAAAACAGGTATTATCATTTTTTTTTAATGTGGCTTTATTAGTTTCTCTCCACTTCTACTTTTCCATTTAACCTATGTACATAGATTCCACTTGTGTCAGTTGATGTTTTCAGGACCATAACATAATTTTAAAATTACAACTGCTTCAGATGAGAAACACATGGACAACAAAACAGCAAGAAAGCAATTACGAAACAATGTATTTTCACTTTCTTCAGGAAATACTTTGAATTAAACAAATGTGCTCATTCCCTGCTCTAGAATGTTTTGTATCAGAAGCAAATGATTTCTGTACATTTAAGTAAGAGACAAGCACACACCACAGATTGCTAAGCAGTTCCATTCATTAAAAAGGTTAAAATTAACATAATGCACTAACCTAACCAAATTACAGCCCTTTAGATGGCAGTTCTGCAGCAGTTATTTCCCTGTGGACACAGAAGGTAGTTTCTCTTTAGGATCCCTGACATCAGGGTGTGTTGGTACTGAAGAATGGAGAAACAGCATCTGCTACTGCAGAGCTGAGAGGCATCACTCACTATAAACACATTAACCTGGAGAGATGGAAAACAGTGAAGCAGCTGCAATCCAATGCTTACATCAAATCTGCACAGCCATGCAAAAAAAAAATTCCTTGCATTTTGTATTGCATGTTTAATACAAGTGATAAATTCATCAGTTATTTTCCTTTATTTTTAAACATTTTACCCAAAAGTATATACCTCTGTATTTTGTGAAATTTTCCAGAATATAGAAATTGCTACCACAAGGAGTGATTGAAATGAATAGCGTAGATGAATTGAAGCAGACTAAAACAGAAGTTGCTGGTTAAAAAAATACTCAGCAGGTCTGACAACAATTGTGGTGAGCAAGCAAAGTTAACATTTTGGATCCAGTGACCCTTCCTCAGAACTAGTTGAGTTCTCTCTGCTGAGTTCTTTTCCAGTAATTTCTGTTTTTCTTGTTGATTTCCAGGATCTTTTGTTTTTGTTTTGCATTTAAGGAGGAGCTGGATGACCACCTGAGGGAGAAAAGACTATGGAGATATTCTGACAAGGTGAGATGAAAAAGGAATGAATAAAGATCCATGTGGAGCATTAACACCAGCATGGACCCGTTGGGCTGAATGGCCTGTTTTTGTGCAATAAGTTATGTGAAACAACAATTGTAGGGCTGAAGCACAAGGTTCTCCTTATGCCTATGTATTCTATAGTGTAGTAGTCATCACATTCGCTGAATGTGCAAAACATCCCCTGTTCAAAATCAGACAGAATGATCAGGCTAACTTGGGGCTCAGTTAGCTGGACAGGGTTTCAGAATGGTGGAAGTGGGTGCTGCAGATGCTGGAGATCAGAGTCAAGATTAAAGTGGTGCTGGAAAAGCACAGCAGGTCAGGTAGCATCCAAGGAGCAGGAAATCAACGCTTCGGGCAAAAGCCCTTCATCATTCCTGAGCTGGTTTCACAATACAGAGTGACACTAACAGTGTGGGTTCAATTCCCCTAGTAGTTGAGGTTACCATGAAGGACTCCTTCTCAACTTCTCCTCTTGCCTGATGGTAAGTCACTACCAGACGTCTCTCTCTGGTGAGTGAGTGGGACCTTGGCAGCATTACTTTTGTATCAGAGTTGCAAATGACTTATAAAGACTGTCAACATATCCTATTTCCCATGCAGACTCTGTAGCTACTATTTATTGTTAGTTCCTTTACCAGCCAAGTTAATAAACACATTTTGTCCAATTGATAAGTATTTTATCTCTGCTCTGTCTTTAAATATATGTAATTCCTTGGCTTTGAAGCTCAGCAACAACCTGAGGTGGTGAAAGATGCTGAGGAAATGAAAGTCTTGATTTTCTTTCCTCTTTGATCCATATGCAAAAGCTGTTTTCCAATTTAAGCAAAATCCCTGTGGCCATTTGGGAATCTATCAATAATCTTGCATTGTGCTCAAGGAAAAGTTGCACAGACCATAAAACCCTTGCAATGAGCTAGGAACTGCAGACAGGGAGGAGTGAGAGAGCAGGAAACTGCAAATATTATTTCCCCACCCGGTTTCTGAGCATGTTTCGATGAGGTTCCACAAGCCTAAATCTCTCTGTGTGAAATAAAAGAATTGGACCCCATTGCTGGTATTAAACATGTGATATTACCATGTTAAGCCTCTATCATCAGGAAAGTTGCAAGACCTGAAAGGTGAGGTCAGTATCAAGTGTTGAGTGATGGATAGAGGATAGAGGATAGAGATGGACCCTCAGTGTGGGAGTGATCCCTGGGTGTGACAATGACACATGAACTTTGGAGATTGACTCCGAGGTGACATCTGGGGTAAGTGGAGAGTTATACCTGAGTGCTGGCGTGATCCCTGGGGACTGCAGCGTGAGAAGGACCACTGGGGAATGGAGAATTAGTGCTGTGTGTCAGAGTAACCCATGGGGAATGAAGAATAACTCGAGGGTTGGATGATCCCTGGAAGTGAAAGCGAAGACTGGGGAATGGAGAGTGAATCTGAGTGTGACAGTGAGAGTGATCTGGGGACGGAGAATGATCCCTGGGTGTCAGAGTGACAATGGGGAGGGTGCAGAGTGACCCCTGGGTGACACAGTGACCATGGGATGTGGTAGAGAATTACCCCTGGGGGTGAGGGTGACCACAGGGGATATGGAGAGTGACCCCTGGCTGTGGAGCAAACATCTCAGACACTCCTGAGTCCGGGCCTGCGCAATGGTCCACCTTGCCGGGCCCGGCTCCCACGCATGCGTCTTGAACGCGGGCTGCCGGAGAGCCGCCGGCCGCCGGCCCCCACGCGCAGGCGCACTTCCCCCTGCAGCGTCTTCGCGCACCAGGGCCACTTCCTGTCTGAGTCCCTCTGCAAATCTGAGTGTGTCTCTGCAAGAACCACAGGGAGGATCAGCTGGCAACTAGAGAGCTTTAAACAATTACAAGAAAACGGGCAAAGTGCGCGCAATGCAATCACCTCCAGATCTTGAGGGGCTTTAGGAATCACAGGTATGTAGCAGCAGGCTTCTGGCTCCAATTTCCCTTTTTTTTGTGCAAAACGCTTTTAGTCATTTGCAGAGTATTTTGCGACAGATGTAAAAAAGGTGGGAGAAAGGATGCAGAAATCCCCCTACACACTTTCGTGCAAGAAAATAAACACATCAAAAAAAAAGCACCTTTAAAGCAGAGCAATTCAAGCGTATTTTTAACTTAGATATCATGCATATGATCCTCCAATCTGAATTGTGCATTGACTGGAACATCCTAGAGATGGTCCATCTTATTGTGAAGATGCTGTTCTCGCCCATCAGTTTACTGAGGATCATGCTGCAGTAATGCTTTGTTGTGTTGATATGGCATCTTTCCTGAGAATGTACAGTAGCAAGGTTATGGCAGACTGCAAACAGAAAACCTTTTTAAGATCTTGTTTTTGCCTTTCATTTGTTGGTGTGCTTACATGTGTATGATATGGGGAGGTGGGGAAAGAAAACCTATGTTGCATTGTCTTAACCCAGAGAGTGATGAATCTATCTTACAGTAACAAGATTTCATACATGATCCCACCTGTAAGCTCACTGTGAATTCTCCCAAGATCAGGCGGGAACAATTCCTCTGTTTTTAAAGGCTAACATGGTTACAGTATTTGATTTGCAAATTGTAATTATTTCAGCAGCAATGATAACCAACAGTGACTCAAGCAACATCATCATGATGATCTAGAAAACATCTCTGTGCATTTTTAGCAAATATAATAGCCATTGTTGCTGTTTTACTGGAATGCCAATTTTACGTTTCACATAACTGTACATAGGTTAAAAAAATACTATCTCTAGTTCAGAAGAGAGAAAGTGTTTAGATTCTACAGCTTTTACACAACACCATGTGTTGTATTTAATTTTGACAAGTGTCTGAAGGACATTTCATTCAGTTTCTTTCATTTGCCAATAATAACTTGAATGAGTCAGGAAGATAAAAGATTTGGTTAAGTAATATCCACCGTATGTTACATGAATGATAAAGTCCATAGGAGTATAAGATTAAAAACTGATTAATTGATCTGTGCGAGATAAACAACAGACTTGAAATTTTCAACCTCACTCTTTTGCAAATAGGCAGTTCCATTCATTCAATGGATGTTTGATTTTGAGGAATGACCTCTTCAGTATCGTGCTGCTTCTTGTTGATATCTGCAGATGTGGGTCAGCTTTCAGATGTATGCTTACAATATCCAACTCTTCCTCCCTCTGTCTTGACTGCTTCACTGTCTGTGATGTTAAATACTTTGTTCAGCATCCAGACTTGCAGAGCCATGCTTCGGTGAAATACTGAGAAGACTGATAATACCACAAATTCTGCTGCCTCACCATCAATTCTGCCCCTTCCCCAATAAAGGCCTCCGGTTGAATTAAGCTGTTGGCAGCTTTGCTGTTATATTTGACTCTGAGCTGAGTTTCTGACCACATGTCCTGTGCATCATGAAGGCTGCTTGCTTGCATGTGGTCAGCTATTCTGACCCCATTTCAGTCTGGCTGTGGCTGAAGCCCTTGTTCCTATCTTTGCCATCTTCATACTCAACTATTTTATTGCTCTCCGATTTTCTGCGTTATGTAAATGTAAGCTTTGCTGGCCACGTCCTAACTCTCACTAAAAGTCTCTCGCCCTTCTGCTTGCTGAGCAACATTGGCTCACTGGCCTCCAGAACCTCAGATTACAGTGTATCATTCTCGTGTTCAAGTAACCTCATGTTTTTGCCCATTCTGTGTCTGTAACCTCCTCTAGCTTAGTAATCCCTTGCTATATGCATCCTAACTCTCACCAAACTCTGTTCACCCATAACTGAACTGCTGTGAGCTGGGAGGAGGCCATTCAGTCCTTAGACCCAGCTGTATCACTCGCTCAGATCATGTCTGATCATCTACTTCAAGTTAATCATCATGTTCAAACTCTTTATCCCTTAATTCTCTTATTACTCAGCAGTTCATGCTTAAACAACACCTTAATTTTAAAATTCTCATCCTTCTTTTCCATTCTCTCCATAACCTCACCCCTCTGTGTCTCTGTAATCTCCTCCAGCCCTATACACCTGTGAAATATCCACACTCCTCCAATTCTGGCTTCTTGAACAGCCCCAGTTCTAATTGTTCCACTGTTGGTAACTGTGACGTCAAATGAAGGGAATTCCAACAGTCTGGAATTCCCTCCATAAATATCTCTACCTCTGTCTCTCCTCCTTCGTGGTGTTCTCATCGTGAGTACAGTCATCTAAAGCCAGGTGTGCTGAATGCATGATCCATCTGGAGTTTCTCCTGAAATCACATCATTGCTGATCCCAGACTTTAAGCAACTCGATTCATTTTGTGTTACCTAGCAAGGGCTAAATGCACATAGGAAATTGCAAAGGCGGTGGGACCTGACAACATTTCAGTTATAATAAGGAAGGCTTGTGTTCCAGAAATAGCTGCTTTTCTAGCCAAGCTGTTTCAATATAGTCCAACACCAACATCTACTCAACAATGTGGGAAATCACCATGGTTCATGAAAAGCAGCACAGATCTAACTCAGCCAGTTCCTATGGCCCTATCACTAGCAAGGAAATGGAAAATTTCATTGATTGTACTATCAAGCAGTACAGCCTCGCTTAGCTTAGGTTCTGTCAGGGCCACTCAAGTTTGATCTAGTCTGATCTCCTGACCTCCTCATAGCCTTGATTTAAACATGGACAAAAGGGCTGAATTCCAGAGGTGAGGTGAGAATGACTGTCCTTGACAGTGACTTTGTGAGAGTGACGTTGCCGAGGGTGGCATTAAGGAGCCCTAGCAAAATTGGAATGGGTGAGTATCGGAGCACTCACTCCTCTTGTTGGAGTCATACTGGCACATAGGAAGATGGTTGTGGTTTTTGGAAGTCAGTCAGCTCAGCTCCAGGACATCTCAGCAGAAGCTCCTTAGGGTAGTGTCCTGGGCTCAACCATCTTCAGCTGTTTCATCAATGATCCTCCATCCATCACAAGGCCAGTGGTGATGATTGTGCAATCATCAGTACCATTTGTAATTCCTCAGATGTTGAAGTCGTCCTTGTGTCCATATGAGGCAAGACCTGGACATGATTCAGGCTTAGGATGATAAGTTGCAAGTTACATATTTTCCTTGCAAAGTCAATGACAGTACATTGCTGAATCCCCTACTAATAACATCCTGGGGATTACCATTGATCAGAAACTGAATTGGAACGGCCATATAAAAACAGAGTAGGCCAGGGTCTTGTTATTCTTTGATAAGTAACTGACATCCTGATCCTCCAAAGTCTGTTCACCAGCTACAAAGCATGCATCACATCCCATGGGAGATAACAAAAATTTCTGTTATTTGTTCAGTGTCGCATTTAATTTGATAACACTGTCATGAATGTCCTAGGATGTTTACTACCTTAAAGGTGCTGTAGCAACATGGGCAAGTTCCTGAATTGATTTGTTGATGGTATGAATTAAAACATGCAAATAAGAAGATAGAAAAGCTTTAAAATTAATTGCCTTTTGTTCTTTGGTGTGGAATTCTATTAATCAATCTCATTTGTATTCTGTCAGCTGTGTCTGAAACCAGTAATACCAGTGTGTTGTTCACCAAGTCAAATTATCCCTTCACCGCGTGACATTATTATTATGTAGCATGGTGCTGTCGCACAGAAGGAGGCTATTTGGCCCGTCAAGCTTGTGCAAATGTTTTTCTCCACATGAGCCTTCTAGTCTAATTTCACTGTCCTGCCTGCTTTCTGTCGTTTTCATTACTTTTCAGGCATCTGAGTCTAATAGCATTTATTTTGGATGTGTTGCCATGGGGAATATATAAGAAGTAGGAGCAGGAGAAGTTGTTCCACTCTGGAGCTTGCTCCATCATTCAATAAGATCAATGCTGATTGAGGCCTTAACTCAATTTTCCTTTCTGACACTCAAAATTCTGGACTCCGCTGAGGGTGAAAAATCTGTCTAACTCAACTCTGAGTGTATTCTACGACCCAGCCTCCAATGACCGCTGTGATGGAGAACTTCTACAATAAATGATGCATTGAGAGAAGAAATGCCTCCTCATCTGTCTTAAACTTGAGACCCCTTATTTGTAAACTGTGCCCCTTAGTTCAAGATTCCCGTACAATGAGAAACGTCCTCCCATCATATATCCTCTCAGAATCTTAACTTTCAATAAGGTCACCTCTCATTCTTCTCAACTTCAATGGGTATCGGCCAAACTTTCTCGACTTTTCCTCAGAACTGGACCTTCTTATCTAGTGCACCTTCTTTGAACCTCCTCCGATGTGAATAAATTTCTCCTTATGTAGAGTCATAGAGATGTACAGCACTGACAAAGATCTTTCGGTTCAACCCGTCCATGTTGGCCAGATGGCCGAAATCAATCTAGTCCCATTTGGCCAATTGCTGTCTAAACTCTTCCTATTCGTGTATCCATCCAGATGCCTTTTAAATGTTGTAGTTGTACCTGCTTCCATCACTGGAGTATTGTGCACAGTTTTGGTCCCTTTATTTGAGGATAGATGTAGAGACATTGGAGGCAGTTCAGAGGAGGTTCACTAGATTGATCCCAGAGATGAGGAGTTTGTTGTATGAAGAGATATTGTACAGATTAGGCTAAACTCTATGGAATTTAGAACAATGAGGGGAGATCAAATTGAGGTTTTCAAGATGATAAAGGGTGTGGATAAAATAGACATGGAGCGGATGCTTCCTCTTGTGGGACATTCTCAGGTGATAGATCATAGTCTTTGGATAAAGGGTAGCAAATTTAAAACAATTGAGGAGCAACTACTTCTAAAAGTTTGTACATCTGTGGAATTTGCTACCCTAAAGTACAATGGATGCTGGGAGAGTGAGTATATTTGAGGAGGAGTTGGACAGACTTTTAATTGGTAATGGGTTATGGACAGAAGGGATATGGACAGAAGGCAGTAAAAAGAGGGTGAGGAACATATTAGCCATGATTGAATTGGAGAGCAGACTTGATGGGCCGAATGGCCTATTCAGCTCCAATATCTTATGAACTTCCTCTGGCAGCTCATTGACACCACCCTATGCGTGAAAAATTTGCACCCTAGGTCCCTTCTAAATCTTTCTCCTCACAACTTAAACCTGTGCCCTATAGTTTTGGACTCCCTTACCCTGAGGAAAAAACCTTGACTATTCACCCTATCCATGACCCTCATGATTTTATAAACCTCTATAAGGTCACCCCTCAGCCTCTGATGCTCCAAGGAAAATAGCACCAGCCTATTCAGCCTCTTCCCTCTAGCTCAAACCCTGGCAACATCTGAACCAAAACTCTGCATGGTACATTCTGTGTCCCATGACCTCTGTAGCAGATTTTTTAGAACACCTTTTTAATTCTCTTCTGTAATCACCTTCAGCTCACCATCTCTCTGAGATTTCTAGACTCATTCCAATCTGACACCTTGTATATCCCAAATTTTAATAGCTTCACCATTGGTGGCCATACCTTCAGCTGGCAATACTCTTGAATTCCTTCCTTAAATGTGTCTGCCATTCTCTTTTTCTCTCCCTCTCTTCTCCATTATAGCCCTTCTTTTAGACTGCCGCTTAAAATGACCATTTTGCCCAAATTTCTGGTCACCTGCCCTTCTGTAGTTTGGTGTGAAATTTTATGGTAACACTTTTGCTGAATGCAGTTGGAACGTTTTACTGTATCAAAGTCATTATACAAGCACAGGTTGTTGTGGCGAAGAGCATGCTTTTCCCTTATGTTTTTTATTCCATGTTTTATAACCTCTTGTGCCTGCTCTCTTTGGCCTTCATGACTCAGCCCCAAATTCAGCTCTTCTTGAACATTTGACCAATCTGAGAGTTAGACATCCAGGTTTGTACCACACAGTACAATACATTGATAACTTTGCTGTTGCAGGAAGGCCTGGGTCCATGTTTTACTGGAAAATTGCCCTGTGACGGGCAATTCAGAGCTGGAAAATTTGGAAATTGTCCTGATCTGAGAAAGGAATGTTTGAAATTTGGCAAACTCGATTGCAAAGTTTGCAAATGAGAGGGCAAACAAAGTTGAAAGTAGATTGCAGCAGGAATCCTTTACAAAATGACGGATTTTAATGTTTTCTTGACTCGTTTCCTCATGCTCTTGCCCAATTGACTAATCTTTGCTGACACTAAAGTGTGCATTTTTCAATTGGAAACATGCTATGAAAATAACAAACCTTGTGGCCTTCTAACCGCCCTGTTCTTTATCTAGACAGCCAAATCTGTAAAGATATTAATCATACTGTGCTGTTGGCTGGGACATGTAGTCTATAAATCTAGTTTGTAGATCCATATTCTTTCGGTGAGGAGATTGCACCATCTGCTCTGGAAAGTTGCGAGCAGCCTCCTGACACCTCTCGAGGCTAACCCTGCAGAGGTAATTGTGTGCTGTTGGTATCTGATCGAATGTGCTATAGCTCATTGGGATAGGCTATGACAGCTGAATTAAATTACATAGAATTACAACATTGAAACCAGCAATTCAGCCCAATTGGTCTTTCCAGCGTTTATGCTCCACATGAGCTTCCTCTGACCCTCCTTCACCTCGCCCTGACAATATATTCTTCTAGTCATTTCATTTATCCAGCTTCCCCCTAAATTCATCAATGGTATTAACTTCAGGCACTCCCTGTGATTGTGAGTTCCATATTTTCACCGCTCCGTGGATAAGGAGGTTTCTGCTGAATTCCCCATTGGATTTGTTAGTGACTTACATAGATTTAGTTTTGGACTTGCCCATAGGTGGAAACGTTTTCTGTATGTCTCCCCTGTCAAACCCTGTCATGGTTTTAAAGATCTCTCAGACAAGGCTATTTGTTATTGCTTTTCTAGGGAAGCTCAGACTTTTTATCAGGTTTTCCTGATGGGGTTTACTTCTCAGTTTGGGTACCATCCACTAAAAAACTCTTGGACCTTCTTCTGTGCTTGCGTCATTTTTTTTGTAATACAGTGAGCCAAGATTTTAACTTCCCAAGTGGGTACCACACATCGTTAATTTTCTTTTATTGCTGGCTGCCTCTGCTCTCAGTAGGCAGTAACAAACCCTTGAGCAGAAGGTGTGATCATAAAGTCATAGAGATGTACAGCATGGAAGCAGACCCTTCGGTTCAACTCGTCCATGCCAACCAGACATCCCAAACCAATCTAATCCCACCTGCCAGCACCCGGCCCATATCCCTCCAAACCCTTCCTATTCATATACCCATCCAGATGCCTTTGAAATGTTGCAATTGTACCAACCTCCACCACTTTGTCTAGCTGCTCATTCTATACACGTACCACCCTCTGCATGAAAAAGTTGCCCCTTAGGTCTCTTTTATATCTTTCCCCTCTCACCCTAAACTTATGCCGTCTATTTCTGGATTCCCCCCACCCCAGGGAGGAGACTTTGTCTATTTACCCTATCCATGCCCATCATAATTTTGTAAACCTCTGTAAGGTCACCCCTCAGCCTCCGACGCTCCAAGGACGACAACCCGAGCCTATTCAACCTCTCCTTATAGCTCAAATCCTCCAACCCTTGCAATGTCCTTATAAATCTTTTCTGAACCCTTTTAAGTTTCACAAATCCTTCTGATATGAAGGAGCCCAGAATTACTCGCAATATTCCCAAAAGTGGCCATCAGCCATGATCTTTTTGATTGGCGGCGCAGGCTTGAGGAGCTGAGTGGCCGCCTCCTGCTCTGGATTTGCATTTTCAGAACCCCCACACTCACATCACAAGTCATGTGATGTTGCTGTAACATGATTTCCTTACATAAGCCTGTGTTTTGGTTCATAGAACATAAGAGCAGGACTAGGCCATCCAACCTTTTGAGCCTGCTCAAATGGCTGATCATCCAACTGAGTCACCTGTTCCTGCTTTCACCCCATACCCTTTGATCCCTGTAACCCTAAGAACTATATGGATCTCCTTCTTGAAAACCATGCAGTATTGATATTTCCATAGGCTCACTACTCTCTGGCTGAAGAAATTTATCTCTATCTGACACCTAAATGGCCTGTCCATATGCTTAAACTGTGAGGCCGGTTCTGGACACCTCAGTCATCAGGAACATCCTTCCTATGTTTAGCCTGTCTAGTCCTGTTAGATTTTAAAGGTTTCTAGGAGATTCCCCCCCCCCCCTTCATTCTTCTAAACTCCAGTGGGCATACCCCAAACTCATCTGGTCTCTCTTTGTAGTTCAGTTCAGTCATCGCAGGAGTTAGTCTGGTAAATGGTTGTTGCAGTCCTTCCATAGCTAGAACATCCTTTCTCAGACAAGAAGACCAAAACTGAACATAGTATTTCAGGTAAGGTCTCATTAGGATCCTGTTCAATTGCATCAAGGTATCCCTGTTCCTGTCCTCTCAGCTCCTCTTGCTATAAAAGCCAACATACCATTTGCTTTCTTCACCGTCTGCTGCACTTGCATTCCTACTTTCATACTTGCATTCCTGATGAAGGACTTATACCCAAAACGCCGATTCTCCTGCTCCTCAGATGCGGCCTGACCTGCTGTTCTTTTCCAGCACCACACTCTTGACTCTGATCTCTCGCATCTGCAGTCCTCTCTTTCTCCTACTTTCATATACTGGCTCAACAGATATTTGTATTTCTCTCTCCATTCATTGTCCTTCAGGCCATGGACAGCAGATTAGAACTTTGTCTTTGAAGTTTGAATTCAAAGATGGAAATGTTGTTTCTTTCCTTTGTGAGATTCCATTGTGAGTTGTAGGACTCTGTGGTATTTCACTTCACTCCAGGTCAGGAATGATCCCCACCAGGCTCTGTATTTACATCGATGCCCAAGGAAAATACGCAGCTGCTGAAAACCCAAAAGAGAAACAGAAAATGCTGTTCGTGTTCGGGAGGTCAGGCAGCTTCTATGGAGGGAGAAAAGCATAATTAATGTTCTAGGTGGATGGCCTTTCTTCAGAACTGGAAAATATTAAGAATCGTAGCAAATGATTCTTTTGGATTGCTGAAGAGGGGGCAGGGTAACAGCAGAAGGGAAGGTCTGTGATTGGAGAGATTAAGTAATAAAAGAGGCATGACGGGCCAAGCTAAAAGAAGACTATAACAGGACAAGAAGCAAATGAGGGTGTGGTTGGGATTTACAGAGTTATCGCAAACAGCTACATTCCGAATAAAGGGAGACAAAGTCTGTGACCTGAAGCTGTTGAACTTGATGTTGTGTCTCGAAGGCTGTTAAGTCACTCATCGAGAGATATGGTGCCTTGAGCTTACATTAAGCATTACAGGAACAAGTAGGGAGGCTGAGGTAAGAATGAGAGTGAAGTGGGGAATTAAAATGACAGCAGACTGAAAGCTGGGGGTCAGATTTATAACTCTACAAGTGCATCCTGCAAGAGCTCTCTGCATCATGGATGAGACCCCGTTGTGAAAAGAGTAACTTGGAAGGAGAATTTAGGGCCTCTTAACAATGACAGGAGAGAAGGTAAAAGGGCAGGTGTTGAATTCCCTTGTCCTTTCTCAGCAGAGTGTCAGAGATGAGGGATGAGGTGTTAGAGTGAATCAGGGTGCCATAGAGGGAAGCATCTCTTTGGAATGACGAAGGGGAGGAGAGGTGGAGATATGTTTGATTGAGGTGACAGAAGTGGAAAATGATGAACCATTCAGTAAGGAGGCTGGTGGAACTGGAAGATTCAGGGCTGAAGGTGATTAGAGTAGAGGTGTGTGTGAAAGAGAATGGACAGGATGTAGTGAATATCAATTGATAGCCTATCCAAACAAATAGAGACAGAGAAGTCAAGAGAGGGAAAGAAAGATCTGAGATGGACTATGTGAAGGTGAGAGAATCAGAGGTAAAGTTGAATAACCTTTTCAGCATGGAGAAAGAGTAGGAAATGGCAGTGGTGTCATCATCACTGTACCAGAAAATGAGATGAGAGTAGCCCAATTAGGGCTGCAATAAAGAATGTTCCTTATAATCTACATATAAGGCCCAGGATCAGGGCACACCAGGAATATTGTGTGCAGTTTTGGACTCCTTATCTGAGGAAGGATGAACTTGCTATAGAGGGAGTGCAGCAAAGGTTTACCAAATTGATTACTGGGATGGCAGAATGAAGAGTGATTGGTTTGAATTAGTTAGGATTGTATTAGCTGGAGTTTAGAAGTACGAGGGGGGCGATCTAATAGAAACCTACGGAATTCTAATAGGACTAGACAGGTTAGATAAAGGAAGGATGTACCCAATGGTGGGGGAGTCCAAAACCAGCAATCAAAGCATAAGAGTAATAGGTAAATCTTTTAGGCCTGAGATAAAGAGAAACTTATTTTATATTCCTCACCCAGAAAGTGGTGACTCTGGAATTCACTACCACAGAAAGTGGTTTAGGCCACAACATTCTGTTTTCAGGATAAAGGTAAATATAGTTCCTGTAGCTAAAGGGATCAAAGGGTATGGGGATGGGGAGGGAAGGATTAGGGTACTGAGCTCAATGATCGGCCATGATCAAATTGAAGAGTGGAGCAGGCATGAGTTGTCAAATGGCCTAGTCTTTCTCCTATCTTCTGTATTTCTCGGTAGGATTAGTTTGGACTCTGACTGGTTCCCATATTTGGAGAAACTGAAAACAGTGGAAAGGAGAAGTTGTTCAATGTGAGAACAAGTTCAGCCAGGCAGAGGTAGTTGGTAGTAGGCATGGACCAGTCAGTTCTTTGTTCAAGGAGGAAGCGGATGTGGGATTTGTAGATCCACTTTGCTTGATGTGGTCGAAGGGTTTAATTGGCTCACTGTGATAGAGGATAAACCACTATACATCTTAACAAGATGTGGTTTATTGTGTGATAGCAAGTGTGGAGAAGTTATAGTAGCTAGCTGACTTTATCTCTGAGGAGACCTGTGGACATAGATCTGCACTGTGTAAGATTTAAGATGTTCTATCATATCCTGAACCAATCCTATAAGACATCATCTAATTGGGTGGAGTTTAATGCAGCCTCCAATATTAACCCTTTCAGAACCATTGACTTATACATATTCCCTAACTTTTATTCCCCATGTTGGTATTTGTATATTTGAATGTATGGTTAGCATTTGTACATTTAAGTATATAGTTACATTTGCCATGATTCTATCTCCTGACAACTTTCTGACATTACAAATTTGAGAGGTCTGGAAGTTTCAGAATTCATCCAGAAAATATTTACTTTGCACATGGAAGATTGGCTGTGACCAGCTTGAGGACTATTGACCTTGATTCTGATCTTGAGGGAGTGGTTGCTTGCAGTGCCAGTCATGTGGGTTACTCTGTCCTGGATGGTGTCAATCTACTCGAATATTGTTAGAGTTACGCTCATCCAGGCATTTGGGGGGTATTCCATCACACTCCTGAATTGTAAATGGTGAATGGGGGCTTTAGGGAGTCGCACACCACAGTATTCTTTCCTCTTCTAGCCCCTGTATTTATGTATCTAATTTAGTTCTGTTCCTGGTTGGTAGTAACCCTCAAGATGTTGGCAGTGTGGGCAATGTCATTAAATGTCAAGAACGCATGGGTAGACACACTTCTGTTGGAGATGGTTTTTGTGGCACAAAGTTGTCAGCCTAAGCTGTCAAACCAAAATCTTCCAAAAGGAATGAGAACTAACCTTGTTGCTAGCTTAATGGTAGCTGCCAGAATCCACAGCTGGCATCAAGTTTAGTGAAGACTCTACTTTTCTAAACTCTTATCTACCGTAGATATAGGGTAGATTTCCCTTTCTATTGCATCGTTGAGCTCTGCAAAATGCATGCCACCATGTAATGGTAAATATGTCATGACTTTTTTTTTCAAGTTACATTACATGTAACAAATGAACATATAAAATAAAAACAGTAGTTGGCCATTCAATAAGATCTGGTTGTGTTTTAGATTCCACATCCCCAGCTATCCTTGATAAGCTTTGATCCCCATGCCTAACAAGAATCTATCAGCCTCTTTGTGAAAGTATTCAATAACCCTACTTCCACCGCCTTGAACCAGGGAGTTCTAAACTTGCACAAACCTTGAAGAGAAAATGTTTCTCTTTATCGCTGTTGTAAAAGGACCGCATCCAATTTTAAAACATTGCTCTCTCGTTTGGACTGACCCACATTTCCAAGAGGAAATGTGAGGGATCTGACATTGTAGATGAGGAAATGTTTGTGCCCCTTGTGAGAGAGTCTAGGACCAGAGGGCATAAACTCAGAATCGCCATTTAAGACAGAGATAAGGAAAGATTTCTCCTCTCTGAAGGTAGAGAATCTGTGTAAAACAGACTTTTAATCAGTATAGCATTCAAGCATTATGGGGGGAAAGGCAGACAAATGGAATTGAGGAGTATGAGATCAACCATGATCTTACTGAATGTCAGATGGGCCATATTGCTGGATTCTGTTCTTATGTCTTGTGATCATATGGATTTGACAATATCTAATGATATCTCTATGCCTTTATAAGATCGAGCATTTTGATATCTTGCAAAATGTTTGTCGAAATAGTTGAGCTTTCAAAACTTTCTTTGCAGAAGCTGGCCTGAAAGCTGGCATGGATGCAGAACTTGAGGAGGATACAGAGGTGTTTCAGTGGGATTTGGACACATTGAGGGAATGGGCAAATCTGTGGCATTTGAAGAATAATATGGATAAAAATGAGGTTATCCACTTTGGTATCAAAAACAGAAAGGCTGATTATTATCTGAATCACAATGATTGGAAAGAGATGGTGAAGAAGACAAATTATCTCTCTCTTTCTTTTCTAAACTCAAGTGGAAACATGCCATACCCTTCCAACCTATCCTTATGCGACAACCCATTTATTTATGATGTTAATCTAGTTAGCTACTTTTCAACTGCCACCAATCCATTTATATTGTTCCTGAAATAAGGACAACAAAACTACTCAATGTGCTTGCGATTTGTCTCATCAGTGTCTTGTATAAATGTAGCACTCTTTAAGGTTCATTCCCCTTTGTAATAAAGACTAACATCTCATTAACCATCTTGACTACATTCTATACTTGCATACAGCTTTTTGAGGCTCACGCACTGGGACACTTAGTTCCCTCTCCACCCCAGAATCCCCATGTCATTCGCCATTTAAGGACTTGTCTGTTTTTTCATATTCCTGTCAAAATTAACAATGTCACATGTTTTTCAATATTATACTGTGTCTCGTATGCCTAAGCATTTAAATTCTCTATTTCCATCTGCAAACTTCTTACATGTTCTTAACACACTTTCTATTTATCTTGGTATCAGCTGTGAATTTACCTACTATGCCTTCACTCCATCGAAATCAGTGATGTCAGTTGTAGAAAGTTGAGGCCCAGCTCAGTCTCCTGTGGGGCTCCACTCATCATATCCTGCCAATCAGACAAAGGCCCATTCATGAATATTCTGTTTTCTGCCAAGCAGCCAATCTCCTATCCTTGCTAACATGTTACCCTGTGCGTCGCGAGTTTTTATTTTCCGTAATAGCCTTTGATGTGCCACCTAATCAAATACCTCTGGACCTCCAACTGTGGAACGTTTACAGTTCGTGTTGTTCCTTCAAATAATTCCCATAAATTATTTAAATATGATTTCTCTTTGTTGAAATGATGCTGACTCTTGTTGATTCCTTTGAGTTTTTTTAAAAGTATGCAGCTGTAATCTCTTCAGTGATTGATTCTACCACCTTCTCCATGATAGATGTCAAGCTGCAGTTCAATAATCTTGAATAGAAGGATTCTGTTTTCTTCTTTCCAGACTGATTGAACCTTTTCTGATTGGAAGGGATTTTGGAAATTTGACAACCAGCCATTTGCTAATTCACTTGTAGCTTCATCGTTTTGCTTAGTACTGATTCTGTAATGAGATAATTTAACAAATTTCCTGTCACAGGAATGTTTTTGTAGCTTCTAAAAAGAAGACAAAAGCAAAGTATTTGTTCATTTTATCTGTATTGTCTTATTATCTACTATTTACTCCCCGTTCTCACGTTCTAGAAGACCAACACTCATTTTACTTTTTTTCTTTTTAAATCCTTATTAAAATTGTTGCTATCCATTTTTAAATATCTATCTAGCTTCCTGTCATGCTCTAAGTTCTTTCTCCTGATTAACCTTTTCCATCCCATTCTTTGTATTGTGACCAATCATCTGAAGCAGACAAGGCTATGTGCCAAGTGCTGGAAAATGGGATGAGAATAGTTAAGTGGTGGTTTTTCATCAGCATAGATTTGATGAACTGAAGGTCTGGCCAGCCTTTATTGCCTGTCCCTAGTTGCCCTTGAGAAGGTGGTGGTGCCCCCCCCCCCTCCTTTCTTGAACTGGTGCTATCCACGTGCTGTCATTTGATCCACAATGCCCTTGAGGCATGAATTCCATGATTTTAAGCCAGTGATAGTGAAGGGACTGGATATATTTCCAAGTGAGGATGATGAGTGGCTTGGAGGAAAACTTGCAAGTGGTGGTGTTCCCATGTGTCTGCTGCCCTTGTCCTTCTAGGTGGAAGTGGTCATGGTTTGGATGGTTGTGTCGAAGAATCTTTGGTAAATTTCTGCAATGCGCCTTGTAGATAGTACACGTTTCAGTTTCTGCACAATGGTGCTGGAGAGAGTGGATGCTTGTGGACCTGATGCTAACTGTGATGATGCTGTGGCTTTAAGAAATTATTTAGTCCTTTTTTTTAAAGAGAGATTTTAAGGCAGAGGCAACAAGTGGTCTACCAGAATCACGAGAGTAAACAACTTGTGAGGCCTTGAGTGTTTTTTAATTTGGAACAATAGAAGCATCCTGAGTTTGTGTGGCCAAATTCCTGCAGAACTAGGATCCTTGGTTTAGCTTTCAGTCCTGGGTCAAGCTTCTCGAGAGTTGTTGGAGCTGCACCTGTCCAGGCAGAATGAGCAGCACGGTGGCACAGTGGTTAGCACTGCTGCCTCACAGCGCCAGAGACCTGAGTTCAATTCCCGCCTCAGGCGACTGACTGTATGGAGTTTGCACATTCTCCCCGTGTCTGTGTGGGTTTCCTCTGGGTGCTCCGATTTCCTCCCACTGACCCTTCACAACCACAACTTAGGTGCCAGGTATATCTCTAACCAGCAGAGAGATTGCCACCTGATACCCATTGATTCCAGTTTTGCTTGTGCTCCTTGCTACCAAGGGCTGTAACTCTCACCTCACCTGAACTTTTTCTGTGCCACAGACCTCTATGACTGTATGACTCAACTTTACACAATTAAATGATGTATTTTCAATTTTGATGCTTTCCCTAACTCCTTTAGTTGACCTCAGATGAATCTTGATGGTAGGAATACACTTATGTAATGACACACAAGCTAACCATAATAAAAACATTTATTTAGCATTTTCGCATTTGCTGGACATCACAAAAGACTTTACAATCCAAGTTTATAATCACTGCTGTCATTTAGGAAATGTGTATACAGTAAGTTCCCACAAACAGCGATGTGATAATGACAAGATTGTTTTTAACGAATGTTGTTTAAGAGATACTGGCCAGGACACTAAAATCAAATCTTCTTCATACAGTGCAATAGGATCTTTTGTGTCCAAAGAGGAGGAGTCTTGTTTAAAATGACTTTATAAAGCAGCAGCTGAGACAGGGCAATATTCCCTCAGTACTGCACAGGGAGCCCAGTTTGAATTTTGAAAAACAAAATACATTCTGCAGATTATACCTCTATTCCCTAAAGCTTAGAAAACTGAGAGATGAACTCATTAAAATTCTTAAGAGGCTAGACAGGGTAGTTGCTTGGAAGACATTTTTCCCATCTGGGAAAGCCAGAATGAGGAGTCTTAATATCAAAAGGGATTGAACATTGAAGACACAGATGAGAAGAAATTTCATACGGTCCAATGGTTGTGAAAATTTGTCATTTTCAATCTTGGAGAATTATAAATGCTCACGCATTTAATATATTTGAGACAGCTCAAGGGACTTTGGGTGCACTGGGACATGGGGATAAGGTGGTAAACTGGAGTTAATCATGATGAGTGGTGAGCCAGTCTTGAAAGGCTGAATGGCCTCGTCCTGCTATTTGCTGTTTTAAAATATAAAAGGACAAAGAGCTTTTGCAGCATTTAAACAGCAGAATCAGAGCATGACTATATAGAGGATGCATTTTTTTTTGCCATGTTGTTGAAAAGTGATGGTGACAGTGAAGTGGTGATATGGATGTACTGGAGGAGGAACGAGTGTTTTGATCATTTCTGGAAAGAATGGGCAGATCTCAAGTGGATCAGTCACTGCATTTTGGGGACACTCATGGAAGAGGTAGAAGAGACTTTAATCACAGTAGAAGTTTGTGAGACTTTGAAACTTAACTTACTTTCCGAGAGAACAGTGGAGGCGGAATCATTGAATATTTTTAAGGCAGAGATCGATAGTTTCTTGACTAACAAGAGAGTCACTGGTTTCTCAGACTGGGTGAGAGTGTGGAGTAGAGGCCACAAGCGGATCAGCTGTGATCTTACTTTGTGGCCTAGTCCTGCTCCGAATGTGTATGTAATTCCCCAATCCTCCTGAAGTTTGCCAATTAACCCAGCAATGAGATGATGGTCAGTTTAACAACTCGCTGAAGATGACAGAGAAACTGATGAGCTATTGATGAGGTAGGCTAATATCAGTCACAAATCCCCCTGAATATTCATAATTTGAGTTAAGACTAGTTAGTTAAAGACGCACAATGCCATGAATTTTTGAAGAAGTGATTGGGACAGACGGTTCAGTGATTTCCAAACCTTACTGATTGCAAATCCAACTTCCAGATCTGTCAGCTACCCCCACATCCAACCAGAATTCAGGCTTAATAGCTAACCCCATTTACGCCCCAGTATTGTACAAAATGTACATACTATAATGCTCTGTGCACAACTTAAACAATGGTGTAAAAGTACTCCTTGCCATTAATGTGATGGAAGAAGTTGTTTCTTGGAGCATAGGTGTGTATATTTTGGGAGTGTTAGTTTGAGTGATTGATAATGTTTCGGTTTTATTCCAGATAGCGGGGAAGTTGTAACCAAACCTCGACACTGTGAGGAAGAGCTGTTCGTACTTGGACAGAAAACTTATCCAAGTGCTGTGATTGGAAGCCATTTGGAAACGTCCAGCTAGATATCTTGTTTCTTTTTCAATCAATATATCTCGCAGCATTATGACAGCAGAAATATTTCTGAGATTGGGGCTGGTTTAGCTTTTTGTCTTTCTCATTGAAGAAACATATTCACGCCATTGCCTAAGCGGCTCAGTGTGATATCACCTTCAACACTGTCCTGTGAGTGCTGTTTATTACTTGCCATGATTTCTTGGGTATTTTGGAAACATTGTGTTCTTTTCCTATGCAAAGCCAGCACACATTTTGACTTTATCTTTGACTCAACTTTGTCCTGAATGTTGGAGCTGTCTCCTTTGAGAGAACTCTACAGTAACCTGGCCTTGGCCTGCTGCAGCAAAGTCTGTGGATTGTGCTGATTGTCTTTTCATGGATTCGATCTTGGTCATTTAGGGTTTGGGGCCTGCACACTTAGAAGCTGTAATGTCTTACTAGACTGTTACTGTTATGAGTTCTAGTCTGTCCTTCCTAGAATAAGGCTCTCTCAATTTCTTCAATACTCTAAATTCTTTATTTATACTAAGATATCCAATATAACAGAATACAGCTCTGCAGTACAGTTTTTCTCTCATGCTGAACCTTGCTCATGTTTGTCTCGGCTCTGCTCATGCCCGAACAGCAGCAGCATTTACGTTGTCATTATTGGTGCACTATATGTCACTATCCTATTTGCGATTTTTGAGAAGATTTGTAGCTCAGGTTGACGATATGTCTGCAACTTAGCTCGCTGAGCTGGGAGGTTTGTTTTCAAATATTTCAGAAGGACACCACTTTGACTGGGACAACACACACATCCTGGGACAGGCGAAACAGTGGCACGCACGTGAATTCTTAGAGGCATGGCATTCTAACCAGAACCCCATCAATAAACTTATCAATTTAGACCCTGTCTACCTTCCCTTGGGAAAAAAAAATGAACATGACATCACTCACCTTAAGAAACCAATACCTATAAATAGAGAGGCGGGACATACCACCAGCACTTCACCAGAGACTCTCACTGGTGATGTTACCTAGTCATGGTAATGAAACGTCTGAAAATAAACCTTGCAGTTCAGCAAGCCAACTTACATACTCACTATATAGATATTATTTAAACCCAAACCTTGAAGTCCTAGGTGTTATGTCTTTAGCAGAGAATATATCTGACAAGTTGCTATGAGAGTTAGGCCACAAATGGGTTTCTGGAAAGAATAATTTGACTTCATACTGTTCCTGCCCTGCCTCTGACTGTTCCCAACAGTGGTTAGCACTGCTGCTTCACAGCGCCAGGAACCCGGATTCAATTCCACCGTCGGACAACTAGCTGGGTGATGTTTGCATATTTTCCCCGAGTCTGCATGGATTTCCTCCAGGTGGCTCTGCTTTCCTCCCGCAATCCAAAGATGTGCAGGTTGGTAGAGTGGACATGGTAAATTGCCCCGTAGTGTCCAGAGATGTGCAGGCTGGGTGGATTAGTCATGGGAAATGCAAGGTTACAGAGATAGGGTGGGGTCTGGGTGGAATGCTGTTTGGAGCGTCAGTGCAGGCTTGATGGGCTAAATGGCCTCTTTCTGACTTTAGGGTTTTTATTATTCTGTGTTGAAGCAAAGTGTGATGAGCCAAAGCCTTGCCTTCAATGTGCGTGTGGCGTAAAACAATGATTTTCTTTGTCTTTGTTTGTGGGATGTTGGCATCACTGGCTAGGCCAGCCTTTATTGCCTATCACTAACTGGCCTGAGGAAGGGGTGGTGAACTGCATTTTTGAACCTCTGGAATCACTGGGGTACACTTACTATGTTGTAAGGAAGGGAGTTTCAGGATTTCAACCTAGCAACATATTTCCTGCTCAGGATGGTGCATGGCTTAGCAGTGAACTTGCAGGTGATGGTGTTACCCATGATGCTGTGGCCCTTGCCCTTCTCAATTGTAGAGGTTATGGAGATTTTGAAGGTGTTTTCTAAGGAGCATGTCGTTGCTTGGCACTTAAATATCATAACTGTTACTTTTTACTTGTCTACCCACATCTGGAGATTGTCTATATCTTGCTGCATTTGGACGTGAATTGCTTCAATATCTGAGGAGTCGTGAATGGTGCTGAACCATGTACAATCATTAACGAACATTCCCACTTTTAACCTTGCAACGAAGAGAAGGCCATTGGCAAAGCAGGCGAATATGGTTGGGCCTGTGACACCACACTGAGTATCTCTGTGTTGATATCCTGTGGTCAAGGTGATTGACCTCCAAGAATAACAGCAATTTTACATTGAGTATGACTCCAACCAGTGAAGAGCTTTCCTTTGATTTCTACTGACTCTTGTTTTTCTCAGGTTTGGTTGAGTGCAGCCTGTGTATCAAGAGCAGTCACTTTCACCTCTCTCCTTGAACTCAACTCTTTGTCTGTGATTGGACCAACACTGTAATTAAATAATTGTCAGATAGATGCAAGTATTATAAATGTACTGGAACAGCTTGGCTACCGTTTGGCAAGTTCTGGAGCGCAAGTCTTCAGTACAATTGCCAGAATGTTGACAGGGTTCATAGCCTTTTCAGTATCCAGTGCCAACCGGGTGAACACATTGACATGTGTGATGCTGGAAGAAGTCAGATGAATGATCCTCCCAGCGCTTCTGGCTGAAGATAAATGCAGTTTTTCCAGCTTTATTTTTTGGACTGACATAGTGGGCTCATCCATCACCAAGGATGAGGATGAATGTGGAGTCTCCGCCTCTTGGTAGTTGTTTAACTGTTCACCATCGTTCCACGACTGGAGAGGTATAAAATACTCTCCCTATTTATTTGATTCCCCTCGCAACAAATAATATTCTGTTAGCGCTTCTGATTACTTGCTGTGCTTGCCTATTGACCTTTTGTGATTCACGCACTAGAACACCTCTTTGCCACTCAGAGCTTTGCTATCTCTCACTACTTAGATAATTTAAAAAAATTCTTCCTCCCACATGTGAAATGGGAAGCGATTCCACTAAATCTCCTCTGATTGACAAACTGGAAGTGACAGGACTGTAGAGCTTACTTCTGATATGTTGGTCATGGGATCACCAAGCCCAATCTAATGTCTGCTGCTTCTGCTTGGCTTCACCAGGTTGATACCTTAGATTAGATTATTTACAGTGTGGAAACAGTCCCTTCGGCCCACAAGTCCACACTGACCCTCCAAAGAACAACCCACTCAGACCCATTCCCCCTACATTTACCTCTTCACCTAACACCACGGGCAATTTAGCATCGCCAATTCACCTAACCTGCACATCTTTGGACAGTGGGAGGAAACCGGAGCACCCGGAGGAAACCCACACAAACACGGGGAGAATGTGTGAATTCCACACAGACAGTTGCCCGAGGTGGGAATTGAACCCAGGTCTCTGGCGCTGTGAAGCAGCAGTGCTAACCACTGAGCCACTGTGCCTCCCTTTATAGATCTGCCTGATGCTGCTGTCCGTATGCCCTAGTGTACTTTTCATTGAATGTGTTGGATATTCCTGGCATGTGGTCATACCTTGTGATTGAATAGAATTTGGCTGCTGATGGCCTACAGCACCTCATAATTGTCCAGTTTTAAATTTAGTGAAATCACTTCCCATTTCACAGTGTTTAATGTGGGAGGAAGAATTTTTTTAAATTATCTAAATAGTGAGAGATAGCAGAGCTCTGAGTGGCAAAGAGGTGTTCTAGTGCGTGAATCATGAAAGGTTAATTGGCAAGTACAGCAAGTAACCAGGAGAGCCAACAGAGTGTTATTATTTTTTGCGAGGAGAATTGTATAAGTAGGGAGGTTATGCTTCACATATGCAGAGCATTGGTGAGGCCACGTTTGGAGTACTCTGTACAGAATTGGTCACATTATTTAAGAAAGGATGTAAATGGTTCTGAAGTATTTCCGAGACAGTTTTACTAGACTCATACCTGGAATGAGAGGGATGTCTTATGAGGAGAGGTTGGATAGGCAAGGCTTATTTCAGCTGGAGTCCAGAGTTTGGTGCTGGAAAAGCACGGCAGGTCAGGCAGCATCCGAGGAGCAGGAAATCGACGTTTCGGGCAAAAGCCCTTCTCGGGTGCTGCCTGACCCGCTGTGCTTTTGCAAGCACCACACTCTTGACTCTAATCTCCAGCATCTGCAGTTCTCACTTTCGCCTTGTATCTGCTGGAGTTCAGAAGAAGGTTGTTTCCTTTTGTGGGAGTATCTAGAACTAGGTGAGATCATTATTTATAGTAAGGGGTCACCTATTTAAGACAGACATAAGGATAATTCTCATTTCAGTGAGGCAAGAGTGCCTTCGGAACACTCCTTTCACTTAAAAGTGGTGGAGGAAGATTCTTTGAAGAATTTTTAAGGCATAGGTTGATAGATTCTTGATAATTAAGGGCATGAGATGTTCTTGGAGGAAGGTGGCCATGTAGAATAATCAAAAGGATGTTGTGAAACTTGAAAGGGTTCAGAAAAGATTTCCAAGGATGTCGCCAGGATTGGAACATCTGAGCTATAGGGAGACGCAGAATAGGCTGGGGCTATTTTCCCTGGAGCATTGGAGACTGAGGGGTGACCGTATCAAGGTTTGTAAAATCGTGAGAGGCATGGATAAGGTAAATAGACAAGGTCTTTTCCTCAGGGTGGGGGAGTCCAAAACTAGAGGGCATAGGTTTAGGGTGAGAGGACAATGATTTAAAAGGGGACCTAAGGGGCAACTTTTTCGTGCAAAGTGTGGTGCCTGTATGGAATGAGCTGCCAGAGGAAGTGGTGGAGGCTGGTACAATTACAACATTGAAAAAGCATCTGGATGGGAATATGAATAGGAAGGGTTTGGAGGGATATGGGCCAAGTGCTGACAAATGGGACTAGACTAGAATTTAGGATATCTGGTCAACATGGATGAATTGGACTAAAGGGTCTGTTTCTGTGCTGTAAATCTCTATGACCCTATGACTCTGACTTTACTGAGTGGTTCACGAGACTGATTGACCTGCTCCTGCACCTACATAGTTTGCTCATAACTAACTGAGTTACAATCACTAGGCAAAGGTAAAGTTGCCATGGTCCTACACGACCATAAGGCTTCTCTGTTATTAGAGAGGTGTTGGTTTAAGTTGACAGTCACCACGCCACAGGTGAGGGGAGAGGTTGAGGAGGAGAGGCCTTCATTGTAACCTCAGCAGGAACTGAATCTGTTCTATAGGCATCACTCTGCACGGCAAGTCTGTCAACTGATTACTGTCACTTAAATGCTCTCCTGTTGCTATTCCTTCTACCTCCCTAGCTTCATTTCCTACAACCAAGTCCAGAACTGTGCTCTCTTTTGTTGTATTTGCTACACATTGGCCAAAAGCATTGTCCTGAATGTATCTCAAGAATTCTATTCCCTCAACCCCTTTCTCAGCAAAGTTATTCAAGTTCATATTGGACTCATTAAAATCCCCTGTTGTTTTTGTATTTCTGAGATTTGCCCAACCCTACCAGCCCTCCCTGGGCATCTGTTGTATTGTTCCAACATTGTGAGTGCCCCCTTTTTATTCCTTAGTTCAATCCATATCGCCTCATTTGTTGGTCATTCTGACATAACTCTCACGGTAAGGAGAGAGTGTATTTATTTGATCAAAATTGTCACTATCCCTCCTTGTATTTATCTCCTGTCTATCCGGTCCGCAGACTCTATAAACAAGAACTGGTGCCAGTAATGGCCCTTCTGAAGTCATATTTCTGTGATAGTTATGATATTGTACTGCTACCTTTCTGTCTGAACCTTCAGCTATAGAATCATAGTGTTGTAGAGCATGGAAATAGACCCTGGTCAAACCAAACCATAATCCCAAACTAAAGTAATCTCACCTGTTTGCACGTGGCTCAGATCCCTCCAAACATTTCTTATTCATGTACTTATCCAAATCTTTTAAATATTGTAACTGTACCTGCATTCACCACTTCCTCTTAGGGTTCATTCCACACACGAACTCAGCTCTATGTAGAAAAAGTTGTCACTCATGTCCTTTTTAAAACTTTTGCCTCTAACCTTAAAAATATGTCCCCTTGTCATGAAATCCTGCAGCTGAGTGAAAAGGCACCTATCATTCACCTTATCTATGCTCCTCATGACTTTATAAATCCCAATAAGGGTCACCCCTCCACCTCCTACGCTGCAGTGAAAGAAATCTCAGCCTACCCAGCCTCTCTTATAATTCAAACACTCTCGCATCATCATGTCTTCTGAACTCTGTCCAGCTTCCTATAACATGGTCACCAGAACTGGATGCAGTACTCTAGTAGTGGATTTTGTCTGTATATTTGCTACATTCCTCACTTATGATCCCCAAAGTTGAAAAGCGTGGCGCTGGAAAAAGTACAGCAGTATCCAAGGAGCAGGAGAGTCGATGTTTCAGGCTGGGTCCTTCATCAGGATCCCCAAAGCCAAACTATACCCTTCTGCTCTTCCCCATGGCCCCTCCAAACCAAGCTGTGCCTGTCAACTCACACTCTTTCTTCCTCATGGCAACCTGTGATACTTCCATGCTTAATCACATTGTGAAGTCAAGTTAGCAAAGTCTTCCCTTGGGTAAAGCTTCTTCAACAAACTAATGGATGCTTGGACTTCCAACCAGGATGACCCTGCAGGGTGCAGCTCACGATCTACTCCAGAAAACACCCTTATCACAAAAACTGGGGTGCCCACATCCTGGAATCAGGTCCCAGTCATTGTTTTAAAGCTCATGGTATCACACTGAGTTTGCAAAAAAATCCAGTCTGTTGTAACCAAATGATGTTGTATTGGATTTATGAAGCTGTCAGGCAATTGGAAACTCAACTCCGCTGTTGATTTGGTCGGCAAAATCTAGCAATGAGAAAAAGCATTGTAAATCGAACTCATTCCCAAGTCAGTAATTCTATGGGACACTGTACTGTTTGACAAGGGCAGTAACTGAATTAATTTTTAGACTCTCTTTCCATCTACGTGCTTACCATTTCTGCAGCCTTGAATAGTATTAGCTCCTGTGCTGTGATGTAGGATTTTATAGCTCTGTAACATGAAAAGTATGGGACTTCTAAGGTCTTAAGTTATCAGCAGCAAAGAAGCACAGTATTTGTCTTTGTGTTGACTGTTAAGCTCGCTTTTACAGGCAGTATTGAGGTAAATAGTGTATAGATGCATTTAAAAGAAAGCTAGAGAAACGCAGAAGGGGAAGGGGTTATATCGATAGATTTAGATGAAGCAAGATAAACAGAGACTTGAGTGGTACATGAACACTAGCAATGACTATTTGGGTCGATTGGCCAGCTTGATCAAGTGTCTGTGTAGAGGAGATGGTTTCAGGCTATTGCTGAACAGGACTGCACCACACAATGCAATGGCTGCAGTCCAAATGAATCCCATTGCAGAATAGATTTGTCACTTTTGTATTTGTCTGATGATATAGTCTATTTTTCACTTTGTGCCAAGGTTTTGCTTCACTGGCTGAGATTCTTGCGTTGAATCATTGCACGTTGCCTGTGCAATTTCAGTGAGTGATTTCCATCATCACTTTGCCTCATCACTGAGTTCCTCTTGACACTATCCATCTTTAGCCATCTGCCCATTTCTCAATATCTCAGCAGGCACAATCACAGTGTAGAGTCTAGGTTTACACTAACATTCTCCATGCCACCAGACACCAACTAGGTTCAGGAGCCACCAGCCCCACAAACAAACTAGCTCCCCATATCCCTTCAAAGAAGCACCAACTGCTGCAAACATTCTCTCAAACAAATATGATCTGCTGTGACAGGATTTAAACGTGGGTCCCCAGAGCACTACCTGAGTCTCTGCATTAGCATTCTGGCGATAATACCACTGGGCGGTCACCTCCACTTGTGGACATAAAGGGATTTGTGGCACAATTTTAATGCAGATCAAGAGAGTTCTCCCTGTTATCTTGTTCAATAATTATCCCTTAACTGCCATTGCTAAAAGCACATTGTCTAGTTAATATCAGATTGTAGTTAGTGGGTGCTTGCTGTGCATAAATTGACCGCTGAATTCCCTACATCCTACGTCTGACTGCATTTCTGAAATATATTAGTGCTTTGGGTTGACCTGAGGTTGTGAATGGCGCTACAGAAATGCGAGTCTTTCCTGTGAAACTCAATGTTGAGTAGACATGACCTTGTGTTGCGTGGAGAGCTGAAGCAGTGTGCATTGCAGGATAGCGATGCATCGATGTGTGTGTGTGTGTGAACTGAATTTCAATCCACATTTTATTGTCCTACCCATCCTGCGAGTACAAAATGACTCACTCAGCACTTGTGCTGAGAAACGCTTCTGTGCAATAAAACTGCAAAGCACACAGTACTGAAACAGCTAGGTCACTTTTTTATGAATAGTAAAGGATTTGTTTGTCTTACTTCTGTTGCACAAACTGATTGTTGGCAGTGGGACACAGTGAGGGTGGCTTACGTTAGGTCAGCAGTCGTTTTGTGATATGTGGTGTCAGTTGCTGTGTGCTTATCTGATTGTGAGAGAGAAAATTGCCTCTTGGACACTGGAGGTTGAGGAGAGTGCCCTGATAGAGGATGTTCAAATGATCGAGATGCAGAACATAGAGAAAATGTTTGCACTTGAAGAATTGTCCACGATCAGAGGCCATCAAATGAAATTGTCAGAAGTGACTGATCACTCACGAATTCAGAGGAACTCCTTGAGCTAGAGAGTGGCTAGAATGTGGAGCTTGCTACTACAGAGAGTGGTAGAGGGAAATGGGTGAATGCTGTAGAGAGATTTAAGGGGAAGCTGGGTAGACATGTAAGGGAGAACAGAATAGAAGGAGAACATTTTGGTAAACAAACAATGGCAGGATTTATACAATTAAAAATAGAGCGTTCTTTGTGTTGTAGAATAGCTAGGGCTTCAGACAGATAATTCTTTGAAGTTTGCGTCACATGTAGACAGGGTGGTTAAGAAGGGGTTTAGCAGACTTGCTTTCATTGCTCAGACCTTTGAGTATAGGAGTTGGGATGTTGTGTTGAGGTTGCACAGGACATTGGTGAGGCCTCTTCTGGAGTACTACGTCCATTCTGGTTGTCTTATTACAGGAAGGATATTATTACGCTGGAGAGGGTTCAGAAAAGATTTATCAGGATGTTGCTGGAAATGGAAGGTTTGAGTTATAAGGAGAAGTTGGATAGATTGGGGTGTAGGAAGGTGAGGGGTGACCTTAGAGAGGTTTATAAAATCATGAGGGGCATAGATAAGATAAATAGCAAGGGTCCTTTCTTTAGGTTGGGGGGTTTCAAGACCTTGGGGCATATTTTTAAGGTGAGAGGAGAAAGATTTTAAAAAGGACATGAGGGGCAGTTTGTTTTTACACAAAGAGTAGTTAATGTGTGGAATGAACTGCCAGAGGCAGTGGTGGACGAGGGTACAGTTGCAATGTTTAAAAGACATTTGGGTAAGTACATGAATAAGAAATGTCTGGAGAGAAATGGGCCAGGAGCAGGCAGGTGGGACGAGTTTAGTTTGGGATTATGGTTGGCATGGACTGGTTGGATCAAAGGTCTGTTTGCGCGCTGTCTGACTCAATGACTCACAAAAAGGGTGAGATAAGGTATTATCGACAGAAGCTTGTGTGGAGCTTAGAGACCGACATGTTTTCAGACATTCGTTCAACTCTCTCTGAATCAAAATGCATGCTGGCTCACACCTGTACTTTTCCAGTTGAACACACATGCAGATATTGTATTTTTCACTTGTGTTAAGAATTATATTTTAGAGATGATACCTTTCCATATTTAAAGTGTCAGATCATTGAATCAAGGGTTCAGAGTTCAGGACCTGGTCAGGTGAAGACTAATGTTGGAGATGCTGGAGATGCTGGAGAAATAGAGTCGAAAAGTGTGGTGCCAGAAAAGCCCAGCAGGTCAGGCAGCATCCAAGAAGCAGGAGAGTCGATATTTCAAACGTTAGGAAGTGGAAGGGGGCTGTGAGATAAAAAAGCAGGGTGGAGCTGGGGGGGAAGGGTGCTGGGAAGGCGATAGGTGGATGTAGGGGAGGGTGGTGCGGAAAGGTGGGAAGGAAGATGGACAGGTCAAGAGGGCAGTGCCGAGTTGGAGGGTTGGATCTGGGATGAGGTCGGGGGAGGGGAGATGAGGAAACTGGTGAAGTTAACATTGATGCCGTGTGGTTGAAGGATTCCAAGGCAGAACATGAAGCGCGCTTCCTCCAGTTGACGAATGGCTTGGAGTTGGCAGTGGAGAAGGCCCAGGACTTGTACATGTCCTTGATATGGAGGGATGGGGAAGGGTGAGACTATGGAGAGAGGTACTGGGTACCTCATGTCAGTCACAGGGGTGAAGGATGAATGGGACTTGCTTCGAGAAAGGAACTGAAAGGATTAGTGTAAATGAGATGTGTTCTGAGCGAGTGGCTAATTTCCTGAACTTTCAAAATCAGAATGACTTGGTTCTGAGGACATTGGATATTTTACTTGGCAGATTCAAAAACATAATTCGAATTCAAGCCTTCGATATGACTGAAATTTTTGATGCATTAAGTTGTGTATTCTTCCCTTGATGATTTCTGTATTTTTCCATTTTTGTTGATGTTCTCTGCAGTAAACAAGTCTCTGAATAATATTCTGCCTCAGTAATCCGCAGTCATGATCTAGTAGCAAGTACTTTTACAGTCACTGGTTTCCTCACAGCTTTCTGCTAGGCTGACAGTGAAGCACTCCCTCAATACCTCCCCTCCAACTGTGCAACACTCCCACAATACTGACCCTCCAACTGTGCAGCACTCCCTCAGTGCTGCCCCTCCAACTGTGCAGCACTCCCTCAGTGCTGTCCCTTCAACTGTGCAGCACTCCCTCAGTGCTGCCCCTCCAACTGTGCAGCACTTCCTCAGTACTGCCCCTCCAACTGTGCAGCACTTCCTCAGTTCTGCCCCTCCAACTGTGCAGCACTTCCTCAGTGCTGTCCCTTCAACTGTGCAGCACTCCCTCAGTACTGCCCCTTCAACTGTGCAGCACTTCCTCAGTTCTGTCCCTCCAACTGTGCAGCACTCCCTCAGTGCTGTCCCTTCAACTGTGCAGCACCCCCTCAGTTCTGTCCCTCCAACTGTGCAGCACTCCCTCAGTGCTGTCCCTTCAACTGTGCAGCACCCCCTCAGTGCTGTCCCTTCAACTGTGCAGCACCCCCTCAGTTCTGCCCCTCCAACTGTGCAGCACCCCCTCAGTGCTGCCCCTCCAACTGTGCAGCACCCCCTCAGTTCTGCCCCTCCAACTGTGCAGCACCCCCTCAGTTCTGTCCCTCCAACTGTGCAGCACTCCCTCAGTGCTGTCCCTTCAACTGTGCAGCACCCCCTCAGTTCTGCCCCTCCAACTGTGCAGCACTCCCTCAGTTCTGCCCCTCCAACTCTGCAGCACTTCCTTAATACTGCCCCTCCAACTGTGCAGCACCCCCTCAGTTCTGCCCCTCCAACTGTGCAGCACCCCCTCAGTTCTGCCCCTCCAACTGTGCAGCACTCCCTCAGTGCTGTCCCTTCAACTGTGCAGCACTCCCTCAGTACTGCCCCTCCAACTGTGCAGCACCCCCTCAGTGCTGCCCCTCCAACTGTGCAGCACCCCCTCAGTTCTGCCCCTCCAACTGTGCAGCACTCCCTCAATGCTGCCCCTCCAACTGTACAGCGCTCCCTCAATACTGCCCCTCCAACTGTGCAGCACTCCCTCAATGCTGCCCCTCCAACTGTACAGCACTCCCTCAATGCTGCCCCTCCAACTGTACAGCGCTCCCTCAATACTGCCCCTTGCAACTGTGCAGCACTCCCTCAATACTGCCCCTCCAACTGTGCAGCACTCCCTCCGTACTGCCCCTCCAACTGTGCAGCACTCCCTCAATGCTGCCCCTCCAACTGTGCAGCACTCCCTCAATACTGCCCCTTGCAACTGTGCAGCACTACCTCAATACTGCCCCTCCAACTGTGCAGCACTCCCTCAATGCTGCCCCTCCAACTGTGCAGCACTCCCTCAATACTGCCCCTTGCAACTGTGCAGCACTCCCTCAATACTGCCCCTCCAACTGTGCAGCACTCCCTCAGTGCTGCCCCTTCAACTGTGCAGCACTCCCTCAGTGCTGCCCCTCCAACTGTGCAGCACTCCCTCAATACTGCCCCTCCAACTGTGCAGCACTTCCTTAATACTGCCCCTCTAACTCTGCAGCACTCCCTCCGTACTGCCCCTCCAACTATGCAGCACACCCTCAGTACTGCCCCTCTAACTATGTAGTACCCCCTAACAGTACTGCCTTTCAAACTGTGTAGCACCTGCTCAATACTGCCCTTGCATAGGTGCTCATTCCCTCAATATTGCCCCTCCAACAGTGTAGCATTCCCTCAGTGCTGACCCTCCAACTATGCAGCACTCCCTCAGTGCTGCCCCTCCAAGAGTGCAGCACTCCCTCAGTGCTGCCCCTCCAACTGTGCACCGCTTCCTCAATATTGCCCCTCCAACAGTGCAGTGCTCCCTCAGTTCTGCCCCTCCAAAAGTGCACAGCTTCCTCAGTACTGCCCCTCCAACAGTACAGTGCTCTCTCAATACTGCCTCTCTAGTGTCACAATGCTCCCTCAATATGGTCCCTCCAACAGTGCAGCACACCCTCAGTGCAGACCCTCCAATGGTGCAGCACTTCCTCTATGTTGCTACAAGCCTCAATTACTTATTACGCAATTGTGCAGCGTTCCCTCAGTACAGACCCTCCAATGGTGCAATGCTCCTTCTTTATGGACCCTCCAGTGGTGCAGTGCTCCCTCAGTGCAGACCCTCCAATGGTACAGTGCACCCTCAGTATGGACCCTCCACTGGTGCAGTGCACCTTCAGTGTGAACTCTCCAATGATGCAGTGCTCCCCCAGTATTGCCCCCTTGGGATAGTGCAGCTTTATCTCTGTACGGTGTCTCTGCAGCTGCAGCGCTCTATCATTACTGTTCATTAATGCAGCACCATGATGAATCCATTATCATGTATGTGGTGGGGATCACCATTGACAAAGAATGCAACTGGACAGCCATATCAAATACGAGAACATTGTACAAGAACAGCTCAGAGGTTGGGACTCAGCAGGGAGTAGATCACCTTCTGGTTCCTCAACTCCTGTCCACCATTACAAGCCCCAAACCAGCAGTGTAGTTAAAGACAACTCCTCCAACAATTAAGAAGCTCAGCACCATCCAGGTCAAAGCACCTCTTCTGATTTGTAGCCTATCTAAAACCTATGTACCACCCTCTTTCATCATCAGATGCTTAAAATTTCTGAATCAGAAATTATAAGTGATAACAAAGCAATGTTTTACATTGACTTGAAACATTTGTTTTCTGATGCATTACTTGAACAGATTTATATGTTTTTTATTTGAGAAAGTAGCAATATTTAATTTAAAATAGCTCAGTTAAACAGGCAGCTGCCTAGTAGTAGCAATTATGCAAATCCCTTGCCTGAATAAGGCATTGATTGCTGTAGCAGGAAGCTAAACTGGAAGGTGTCTCATCATAGTGTCATCTCAGAAAGGGATTTTAAGAATGCGTGGTAAAGGTGCACAGTCAGTATGAGGGAGACTTTGCCTGAGGGAGACTGAGGCTGTGTGAATATATCTGGGAGTTGTGTTCAAAGTGGGAATTGGGTGCAGAGGGGTAAAGAGGTGTTTAAAGCAAGTGTTATTTCAAGAAATAAAATGTGCTGTGTGGGGAGTTTGGTGAAAAGAGGGGAAGTGGTGGCTTTTTTCTTTTTTACAGTAAGTGTGTTAGTCAGTAAGAAACTACTACTAGGGACAGTCTTTAAAAGCATGTTATTTTTAAAGAAATAGCTATACTTGGATTTAATGGAGAAACGCCAAGAATAGGGGAGTCAGGGCCAATCGTATAAAGTAATATAAGTAATCTTCAGCAAAAGAATGTTGATATCAGGGACGTATAATGAAAATATGGCAGCTCAGCTCAGTCAAGTAGAATGTATGGCTTGTAATATGTGGGAAGAGCTTACTGGTCTCCTAGATGGCCACACGTGTGGCAAGTGCTATTACTGCAAATACTCATGCTCTGGGGTTCACAGCTGGAGTAACTCCAGGAATTGATCCCTCCCTCACTGGTGCCAGAGTCAAGGATGTCACCAAGAGGCTGCAGGATCAGAAGACATTCAATAAAGTGCCACATAAAAGGGTTTTGTACAAGAAAGGAGCTTACTCTATTGGGTGGCGGGGGCGGCTCGGTGGGTCAGTGGTTAGCACTGCTGCTTCACAGCGTCAGAGACCCGAGTTCAATTCCAGCCTCTGGCGACTGTCTGTGTGGAGTTTGTACATTCTCCCCGTATCTGCGTGGGTTTCCTCTGGGTGCTCCGGTTTCCTCTCACAATCCAAGGGTGTGCAGGTCAGGTGGATTGGCCATGCTAAATTGCCCACAGTGTTCAGGGATGTGTAGGTTAGATACATTAGTACATTAAATGTAGAATGATGTGGAATGGGTTTGGGTGGGATACTCTTCGGAGGGGTCGGTGTGGACTTGTTGGGCCGAAGGGTCTGTTTTCATACTGTAGGGATTCTTTAAAAAAACATAGTTACTGAAGAAGGGGATACTCATTTAAAACAGACAGGCAAAGAAATTACTTCTCCCACAGGGTAGTGATTAACGATTTGGTTCGAGTGACCCTTTACTGGATGTGGAACATTAAATCTGATTTCTTTCCACAGATATTGCCGGACCTGCTGAGCTTTTCCAGCAATTTCTTTGGCCCATCTTTTCCCTGTTGGTCATATAACCCTTATCTAGTTGCATTTTCCAGCACTTGACCCAGTAACCTGTGTGCCCAGTGTTTCAACCATTCATCTAAATACTTCTTAAAAGTTCTTGATTGTTCACAGCTGTACCATCCTTAACTCCCCTATGTGCCTCCTGTCCCTTATCTTAAATCTGTACCCTCCCATCCTGGTTATTAAACTCTCTAAGGCACAACACTTCATCACGTCTTACACCTTGACCATGATGCCTGAGCCTTCATTGCTGTAAGGAAAACAATCCCAGCTTATTTAGCTCCATTTCATAGCTGAAACACTGCAGCTCAGGCAACATATTGGTGAAGTAAAACCAGGTTGCTGGAGAAGCTCAACAGCATCTGTGGAAAGAGAATCACGTTAACATTTTGAGTCCAGTAAGAACCGTCTTCGCAACTGAAAGGGGTTGGGATATGGTTGTGACGATATTGGCCATAAGAAATAAGAACAGGAGTAGGCCATTCGGCCCCTCGAGTCTGCTCAGCCATTCAGTAGGATCGTGGCTCATCTGTGACAGGGCTTAGAGGGCAGCGGCGAGGAGGAGCGAGTGGAACAGATTGAATGGATGCCCAGAGCAACTCACAGGAGGGTTGCTAATGGTAGTGAAGGAGAGATAGAGATGTGAATGCAAGTGTGAAAAGGAGCAAAAGGATCCTCTCACTACTAACAGCAAAGTCAACAAGGCCTGATCTTGGGGGAGGTGGGATGGGAGTGATGGTCTGAAATAGTGGAATTTAAAATGAGTTCTTATACGTAAGACACCTTTCAGTAAAATAGGTGCTATCCAGCTGAGCCATGCTCAGTTGTGCCTTTACTTGACTCTATGGGTTCTGAAGAAGGGACAGTGGACATGAAATGTTAACTTTATTTTCTCTCCATACATGCTGCCAGACCTGTTGAGTTTTTTTTCCAGCACTTGCTGTTTTTGGTTGGTTGTGGTTTTTAGGTTCTGCAGTTTTTGGGTTTTTTGCTGTTTTTATCACTGATCATCTGGGCACTACCTTCCAGAGTGACTTGGGTTTTATTCTATATTTGTCTGTGCATCACCCATTATTGTACCTCCACTCTGTATCCACCCACTCCCCTGCTAATTTAGTTTAAACCCCCATTGTACCTCCCCTCCCTAACCCAATGCACTTGTACAGTCTTCTGTTTCCCCAGTGTTCCGGAAATCTAAGCTGTCCCTCCGAGTTCAGTTCTTCAGCTATGTTTTCATCTACACCTATTTCTGTACTCACTAACATGTGATACTGAGAATAATCAAGAGGTTAAAATCTAGGAGGTCTCTTCCATCTGCTACCTAGCTCCATAAATTCTAGTTGCTGATCTCAGCCCTCTACCTACCTTCGTCCTTGGCACTAATATGAGCCACAGCCATTGACTGTTCACCCTCTGCTTTCAGAGTGCCCTGCAGCCATTCAGTGCCACCCCTGATGTGATAAACCATTCTGTGGACACAGAAAGGCCTGTCTGAACCTTTCTCTATTGACTTTCCTATCACTATTGCTCTTCCTCTGTTTTTCTCTTGGGAGCTGAACTCGGAACACTTCGTGCTCACTTTTTTTTCAATTCAGAAAAAAAGCTGTTCTTGAGTGAGATGCATTCTGAGGCACTCCTGGTTGCCTGTTTGCCTCTCCTGCTTAACAGCCACTCCTTTCCTGACCTTTCTATTCCCTTCCAGCTCCTTGAGGTATCAGTGACGCGTCTAAAAATGTGCTGTCTACAAAAACCATCAGCCTCCCAGATGGACTGCAGCCGATATTCAGGCTCCAAACTCTGGTGCTCAAGCTGGTCCAATGGTGACACTGCTTGAGGGTACAGTTGCCCAGACTGCCCAGCCATGTCTATGCACCAAATGGGTCTGAGCTCCCCTGCCATGCCTTTAATTTAGATAACTCTTAACCAGAATTTAAGTAGGGATATTATTTAAGTTTCTTGCACTATTGACTTGAAATTGTTGAAAAGTAGAAATTCTTTGCCCTCACTGACAAATTAGCTCCATCCTCTGTGCCTATAAATTCTTTCTTTCCCTTTGTGCCAGTTTAGAAGTTTACATTTCACAAAATCACTGCGGTCGAAACCAAAGGTTTCAACAAGCAATCGGTTCCTGACTTTCTGGTGATGCCACTCTGACTTGTGTGGAACTCAGCTGAGCAGCTCTGGACAGGGCTGCCATGTGGATCTGATTCCCCTCATGCCCACAAGTTAAAACAGTATCTTGAAATAAAATGCTACATTTGCAGCAAGCGGTCCTAGCTCTTACACGGGATTGGCCCTCAACATTTCAAACTCTCACCCCTCCTTCCAGCAAATGGACAGTGTTACCACACTGCAGCAGAGTACTCCCTAATCCACCTTGGCCCTCTGTTACAGAGTCTTCATCTGTCATTTGACTGAGCAAGGGTGAGCCAGTGGTCACGGTGTGCATTGACTTGAGTAGGAAGGGGGATATGGTCCTGCAATCAGTATTTAAGGAGATGGGTAGAAAATTAACAAGAATAGAGTGATCTCCAGATTATTTCCAGTGTCATGTACAAGTGAGTATAAAACCAGGCATGGCTGAATGCAGAGATGGTGGAAGGGGAGGGCTCTAGATCCCTGGAACTGGCCCTCATGAAGATGGCGCCACTACAAGCCGGATGGATTGCACCAGGACAGAGCTGGGACAGAGGTTTTTACAGGGTATTTTGCTCATGCTGTTGGGGATGTGCTTTATACTAACTTGGTAGGGATATGGGAACCAGGAGCGAAGAATGCGAAGGTTCCCAGAATACTTGGAAAGATGGAATCAGTCGTGTAGAGAATAGTGAGCTAAAAGGTGAAGTCGGAGTAAGGGAGAAAGAAATTAAGTCCCAAGCAGAGTTGACATGCATGAATGTAATTACATGGCATAGGGTAAATAAGGTTGGAGAGTTATAGACATAGGTTGCAATGTGGAAATATGATGTTGTGGCGATAACAGAGATCTGGTTTAAGAAAGGGCAGGTGTTTACAAAGGATAGGATAGAAGGAGACATGTAGTATTCATTAAGCAGAGTATTACAGTGTTGGAAAAAGGGGACATTCCAAAAAATTCAAGGACAAAATCAAATTGTCCAGAGCTAAGGAGCAACAACAGTGTAATTCCATTGTTTAGTGTAGTCTATAGATGGTCAGCATGTTGGAAGGATGTAGAGAAACAAATGTGTAGGGAACTTACAGACAGATATCAAAATTCTAGAGTAGATCTAATGGGGACTGTAAATACTCAGGTATAGGCTGGCATACTGGTTGTGTAATGGACAGAGAAGGGCAGTGTTCCTAGATTGTATTCAGAAGAGTTTTTTATGGCATGTGTGTCCAATCCAACAAGAAAGGATGCATTGTTGTACCTGATTCTTGGAAATTAAGTGGGTCAAGCAGATCATGTGTCAGTAAGGGAAATTAGGAGACACTGATTATTGTATCGTTACGTACAAAATGATTGTGGAGAATGACAGCAGTCATTTTGGTGTAAAAATAGTAAATTGACAGAGACCTGACTTCAATGGGAGAAGAACAGAGCAGATCCAGATAGATTGGAACCAAAGTTTGGAAGTAGAAACTGTAATTGAGCAATGGGCTCTATTCAAAGAGGAGATGACTCGGGTACAGTAAAGGTACAGTTCCTCAAAAGCAAAAGAAGTAGAATAAACAATTTCAGAGCTCTCTGGTTGACAAAGGAGATAGAAATTAAAATAAAAGAAGAAAACGTGCTTACGGCAGTGTCACATAGTAAATATTGTTGAGAACTTGAGCTGAATACTGATGGCTGTGAAAGGAGGTGATAAAGCAAATGTGAAAAGCAAAGAGGAATTGCGAGAAAAGACTGGGGTAGCTAACATAAAGGGGAATCCCAATGTTTTCTCTAGATGCATCAAAAGGGTAGTTAAAAAGAGGAACAGGAACAATTGGGGATCAAAAAGATTGGTGACATAGTTGAAGTGTTCAGTGAATACTTTGCAATATATTTTTTACCAAGCAGATAGAGATAGCCCAGGCTGTGGTAACAGAAGGGGAAGCTATGTCACAAGGAATATGCAAGATTGAAATGGCTGAATTGTTGGTACTTAAAGTTGATAAGGCACTAAGATTGATGGGACGCAACCAAGGATATTGAAGAAACTAATTGTGTAAAATGCAGGGTTACTGGCATTGCAAGCTTATGTAAACTCAGTGGAGGTCCCAGAAGACTGGAGAATTGCAAACATTATGCCCTTGTTCAAAAAAGGTTGTAACAATTAGCCTAGTAATTACAGACCAATCAGTTCAGTGGTAGGAAAGCTTCTAGAAACAATTATTTGAGATAGAATTAGTAGTTATATGAATTATTAGGAAGAACCAGCATTGTTTCTGAAATTTTAACTAACTTGCTAGAATGTTTTGAAGAGATAATACAATGGCTCAATGAGGTTAATGCTGTTGATGTGCTGTATATGGACTTTCAGAAGGTGTTTGACACAGTGCCACACAATAGACTATTGAGATAAGTTAGAGCTTATGCAGTAAATGAGACAGTAGCAATATGGATACAAATTTGACTGAGTCAGTGGATATTTTTCAACCTGGAGAAGGTGCGAAGTAGAATTCCCCAAGGTTGGTATTGTTCTTCCTGTTATTTATTAAAGAGTAGTTCTTGTATGCAGAGGACAGTTTCAAAGTTTGTAGATGATACGAAACTTGAGAGTTGTGAAGAACTACAAAGGTACTTTGACAAGTTCCTAGAGTGGGCAGATAGGTGGCAGACAAAGTCCAATGCAGAGAAGAAGAAGATAAGGGTGGCATGGTGGCTCAGTGGTTAGCACCACTGCCTCACAGCACCAGGGACCTAGGTTCAACCCCGGACGACTGTCTGTGTGGAGTTTGCACATTTTCCCCATGTCTGCGTGGGTTTCCTGCGGCTGCTCCGGTTTCCTCCCACAGTCCAAAGAAGTGCAGGTCAGGTAAATTGGCCATGCTAAATTGCCCATAATGTTCAGATGTGTAGGTTAGGTGTGTTAGCCAGGGGTAAACATGGGATAATAGGGCAGGGAAATGGGTCTGGGTGGGTTACTCTTTGGAGGGTCGGTGTGGACTAGTTGGGCCGAAGGGCCTGTTTCCACACTGTAGGGATACTATGATCTACGATCTACGATCTATGATTACACATTTTGGTGGAAGAACCTGGACAGCAAATATAAAATACAGTATACGGTTTGAAAGCAGGTGTACGAGCAGAGCAACATCATCTATATTTGCACAAATCCATGGAAGATGGCAGGGTAGTGGAGAGAACAGTTGATAAAACATTCAAGAGTCCCTGGGGTTTATTATTGGGGGCACAGAATATATAAGAGCAAGGAAGTTCTGTTGCATTTGTATAAGACACTAATAAGGCTTCAGATGGGGGTTTGTGTATAGCTCTGTGCCACAGTATAGGAAGGTTGTGAGCACACTGGAGAGAGTGCAGAAAATATTTACAGGAATGGACCCAGGGATGAGACAATTCGTTGAGGATATGTTGGAGAGATTGACACTGTTCTCCATGGAGGGAATAAGGCTAAGATCTGACAAAAGTTTTCAAGATCAGGAAGGGGCTGGATAAATTAAATAGTGAGAAACTGTACCCACTTGTAAAAGAATCAAGAACAAAAAGACATGGATTTGACCGTGATTCGGAAAAGAAGCAAATGTGATGTGACAAAAATCTTTTTTAACACCGTGCAGGCAATTTAAGTTGAGGCATTCAAGAGGTCATTGAGTTAATTGTTTCTATTTAAGTACAGTGGAAACTCGATTATCCGAACGTGATGGGTGGGCAGTATTTTGTTTGGATAATCGATTATTCGGAGCATCAATTGAATGCCTTTCCTTTGGGGCTCGGAGTTTTTAAAGTCTGCTCCACGTTCAGGAGACTACGTTCAGCACAGCGCGTGAGGCCCTGCCCCCATCCCAGTCCAACCCCGCCCACCCCCAACACAGCCCCCCAGCAGCTGCCTCTGTGGGGTAAGTCTCCAAATAGCACTCATACACACAGCCACAGCCACACACACAACTTTTTACTGCAAATGTTTGACAGCTTCCACGTTTGCCCTCCACAGGACAATGTTAGAGAGATTATTCCTCCGGTTGGGGGGGGTATTTAGGGTACACCCCTCTGTAGAACTCCAGGGAAAGTGAGAGAGAGAGGGCAGTCAGTCATTTGGAGACGGTGCCTGTTTAATAACTAAACAAAAGATGTCATCACTGTTGGAAATACGTCTTTGCTGTAATGTTTCTGTTGGGACCTTGAGATGTCCTTTGGATAATCCGATTTTCGGATAATTGGTATTCGGATAATCGAGGTTCCCCTGTAATGTGCAAGGATATGGAAAAAAAGGCAGGATAATGACTCAAAGACATGAAACTCATTTGGAGAGCAAGTGTAGATGCGATGGGTTGAATGGCCTTCTTCTGTGCCACAACTCCAACATGATTCTGTGATATTTGAGAGATGCCGCACCTAAGTAGTTCAATATTTACAGATTCAGTAATATTGCTTTTGCACTTTGGATCTATTCAGTTCCGTCATGAACTCCTGTGCAATATTTTGAGGAAGTGCCGCTTTTGGTTAAAGTATGCTGGTTTTTAATCTGTGGTGTTGCTGGGATTTTGTCCAAATATAATGATACCATGTGCATCTTAGGTTGATCCAGCAAAGAGACCACTCAGCCATTCAAGTGAGCTATCCAATTTGTCCAAAGCTTTTGCTCTTTTCCCATGATTTTCCTGTACAAGTATTTATCTTGTTCCCTTCTGAAAGGTACTAATAAATGTGCTTCCACTGCTCTTTCAGCCATCCCAGTCAAATTGTAACTAACTGCACCAGAAACAATTCTGCTTATCCACCTCTTGTTGTTTTAATCAATCATTGTAACACTATCTTTCCTGGTTAGGAGTGTTTCCACATGTGAAAACAGCCAGCTGAGTAGCGATATTTGGAGACCTTAATTACCGCGATATTTGGTGCTTTTAGATATTTTCTTTGAAACCTGTTCAAAGATGTCATTACACATCCTCTGGAGTAGGTGGAACTTGAACCTGGACCTCCTGCCTTGGAGGTGGGAACATTACCACAAGAACCCTAAGAGCCGTGAAGGCTTCATGTTTTAGGTATAAATATCCAGCACCTGGAGAATAGATAGTTTCCCCATTCATTCTTGATTTGAGCATTGCTGTCAAGGTCACTATTAATTATCCATTCTTAGTTGCCCTTACAATTAGAACATGATTGTATTGCCAGCAGTTCAGAGAAAGTTCACTGGGATGACAAGGTTTGTACCTGACAAAAGGGTGAGCAGACCTTGGCCTGCACCCATTAGAACCTAGAAGAATGAGAGGTGATCTTATTGAAACATAGAGTCAGAAAGATGTACAGCATGGAAACAGACCCCTTTGGTCCAACTCGTCCATGCCGACCAGATATCCTAACCTAATCTAGTCCCGTTTGCCAACACTTGGCCCATATCCCTCTAAACCCTCCCTATTCAGAAATATTTTGGGGGACTTGAAAGGGTAATTGCTGAGAGAATGTTTTCTCCATGTGGGATAGTCAGTAATGAGAGGGAAAGTTTCTAACTGAAGGGACTTCCGCTTAAGGCAATGAATTAAGGCCTCACACAGATCAGTGAACGGTCTTGTTGAATGGTGGAATAGTTGCAAAGAGTCAAATGGCTGACTCTTGATGCCAACTTGTGTGTTTGTGTGTACAGAGGGAAGGCGGACTTTCTTCTCTGAGGGGCGTTAAACTTTTGAGGTTCACTACTCCCGAGAGCAGTTGTGCCTGGCTCATTGAATATGCTTAAGATTGAGGTAGATTTTTGATGGACAAGTGAGCCAAGGGTTATGGTGGGTGCAAGCTGGAAAGTGAAGTTAAGGCACAGTCAGATCAGTCATGACCATATTGAATGGGAGAGCAGGGTCAAGGAGCCAAATGGCCTACTCCTTCTCATTCTTGTACAAAGTGGTAAAGGTAAAGTTGCCTTTGTCCTAGGGGACCTTAGGGCTGCTATATCATAGAGAGGAAACTCTGGTGGTGAACTTAACCCGAGGGTCCCCACTCCTAGGGTGAGGGGTGAGATTGAGAAGATGTGATCTTCATGAAAACCTCAGCTGGTGTGGTAATTGAATCCGTGCTATTGGCATCACTCTGCATGACAAACCAGCTGTCCAGCAAACTGAGCCAACCTACTCCTGAAGACGATCAACCACCGTCATGAACTGCAGCTGAACCACAGTGCTGTTAATAAAGAAGTTCCAGGATTTGGACAATGGCAGTGGAGGGACAGTGTGGGTGGCACGGTGGCACAGTGGTTAGCACTGCTGCCTCACAGTGCCAGAGACCCGGGTTCAATTCCCGCCTCAGGCGACTGACTGTGTGGAGTTTGCACGTTCTCCCCGTGTCTGTGTGGGTTTCCTCCGGGTGCTCCAGTTTCCTCCCACAGTCCAAAGATGTGCAGGTCAGGTGAATTGGCCATACTAAATTGCCTGTAGTGTTAGGTAAGGGGTAGATGTAGGGGTATGGGTGGGTTGCGCTTCGGTGGGGCGGTGTGGACTTGTTGGGCCGAAGGGCCTGTTTCCACACAGTAAGTAATCTAATCTCAAAAAAAGGAACTATAGTTCCAAGTCAGGGTAGTAGGCAAATTGGAAATGGTGGCATTCCCAAGCATCTGCTGCCCTTGCCCTTCTAGGTGGCAGAGGTCATGGATTCGGAAGGTGCTGTTGAATGACCCTTAGTAAGTTGTTGCTTGTCGATGGCACACACTACTGCCACTGTGTCTCAATAGTGGACGGAGTAATTCTTTAAGATGGTGTCCTGGGATGTATTGACTGTACAGTAAATGGTAAATAAATCAAATAATTTCATGAATCATGAAAAATAAAATTGGCCAATGAATTGTTGATTGTGAAGTAAGACAGTAAATAATTTAAACCAGGACCCAAGCTCAGAGCACATTAAATAGAACCCTGATTACTACTTGTATACTGTATCACTATTCATTATGAATGAGATTAATGCCTATGATTAATTTGCAAGTGAGTCATATGGCACTGTACATATAAAGCGTATTAATAAAAAAAAAGCTAAAAATAATGCCAGGTGGAGGCTGTAGTGCAGTGGTGATGTCAGTAGACTTGCGAGTAAATCAGAGTCCTTAATATTCTGGGTAATAAGTTCAAATCTCACCCTAGCAGATGGCAAAAGTTGAATTCAATAAAAATCTGGAAATACATGTTAGTCTAGTGACAACCTTGCAGCCATGGTTGATTGTCATAAAAACACATCTGGATTGTTCATGTCCTTTAATATCCTTACGTTGCCCTTACCTGATCTGGCCTCAATGTGATTCTAGCCCCACAGCAACCTGGTTGACTCTTAACTGCTCTTTGAAATGGGAGAAAGTGAGGACTGTAGATGCTGGAGATTTGAGTTTAGATCAGAGTGGTGCTGGAAAAGCACAGCAGGTCAGGCAGCATCCGAGCAGCAGGAAAATCGATGCTTTGAGCAAAAGCCCTTCATCAGGAATGAGGGCTTCTCATTCCTGATGAAGGTCTTTTGCCTGAAACTTTGATTTTCCTGCACCTCGGATGCTGCCTGACCTGTTGTGCCCTTTGAAATGGCCAAGCAAGCACTTAGTTCAAGGACAATTAGGGATGGGTAATAAATGCTGGCTCAATAGCAATGCTGACATTCTGTAAATGAATAAAAAGTGTGTCACGTTGTTGCAGGTCTTGAGTGACAGCCTGAGTAATATCAAAATTGACCAAGACTGACAATTACCTCAGGTCGATAGCATAGAAACAGGCCATTTGGTGAAATGGTCCCTCCTCCAACCCAGCCAATCACAGCACCATCCTTTTCTTTAACCCTGTCAACCTTGATTTGAGGGAACTCTGTATTAACCAGGCCTTGGCCTGCTGCAGCTAAGACTTTGGATTTTGTTTCTCCCCAAGACGTTTGGCTCCTGATTGGCCATTCCTGGATTCTATACTGTCTCTGTTGTTGAGGCTGTATGGCATCCACACTTGGAGACTATCCTATCTTACTAGGCGGTCACTGTTTTGAGTCTCTAACATGCCTAGGTTACCCTTAGAGTGAGGCTTACTCAATCTCTTCAGTACTGAAAGCTATTTATACTGTGACATCCATCATGCTGAATACAGCTCTTGAGTTGGTTGTTTCTTCTCTGCTCCTCTTCAAATCTTAATCACTTGTTTGCTTCTCTCAGGGTAGCATGATTATTTACATCATTGTCATCAATGTATTCATATTAAGAACATATCATTCCATCCCTTTCTCCCTCATGTATTTATCTAGTTTCTGCTTAAATGTATGTACTGTTCACCTCAACCACTCTGTATGGTAATGAATTGCGCACACTACTCCCTGAGTGAAGGGTTTCTTTTGAATTCTCTACTGGATTTATATGTTACAATCTTACTATTTAGCTCCTGGTTATGGTTTTCCCTCACTAGTGGAAACATTTCTCCTGTGTTTACCAATCGATGCCCTTCGGAACTCCAAATACCTAGACCTTGATCAATATGTGAGAGAGAAGAATAGAAGAAATGTTGAGGGGATGGGAGAAAGTTGAGTGGGAGGAGGTCCATATGAAGCATCAATACTGATATTAACCACGTTGCTAGAATGGCTTCCTTATGTTCCGACCCAGGAGGAATTCTGTGTGGAGGTGCACTCTATTTAAAATCAACAGTCCAGGCTTACTCCCAGTTTTTGATGATTAGGTAGGAAAACTTCAGGTAACACGTGGGGAAGAGAAATTTGCTACAAGTTACTCCGGAAGTCTTAGCAATGAATCAGTGGAAATTGCTATTGCGTTGTGGAAATGATAGCTATTAGCTTTTTCTTTCAAAAAACGTTTAGACATCTTTAGATCCTCCTACACCCTCCCTATGAGGCCTTTGTACTCCTGCAGTTCTCTTGTTTTCAACACAGCTGGATTATCTTTTAACCCTAAACTCTCGACACTTTCACATGTAATCACACGACAAAATGAAACCAGTTTGATCAAAACCGTAAAGGATAATTAATGCTCTCTGATCTAGACCCAGTACTGTACTTTTAAGAGTGTCCTTTTCTTGATTAGTCTGTGGTTTGGTTCTGTTGTTTCTGTGAGAGGAGGAGGCACAGTATTCTGCAATAGACATATCTTTTTGTCAAGCACACTTATTAGCAAGCAATGGAGTTGTGAGGAAGGCACTTTATCTCCAGCAGGATGGCCTTCAGTTATGCTTTACTGTTCCGTGCTGTGATGAGACCATTGTTAATGCATAATTAACACTCATAACAATCTGCACGTAGGTACGTATCCTACAGGATAATTAAACAGCCCAGCCAAAACAGTATGTGGTCTGCTGGGATTTTGTGCTGCTGCAATGGTCCACTGACCTTGCTGGTTTCAGTCAGGCCACCTGGTGAATGTAATTCAACGATAACCCCACCTCCCATTAATTGAATTGTATACAGGCAGTGAGCATTAACGTGAATCCCTATGACTAGGTATAGACTAAAACAGTGGTTGTTGAGTTTTGAGTATGTCTCCTCATGTGTAAGTCTGTAAATAAATATGTAAGAGTGTAAAGATTGGCTCCAGTTCTATTCTTTACCAGCTATTTGTTTTGGAGAATGATATACTCCTTCAAGCTCTACAACTTCCTTATAATTTCTGATACCTCTGTATTCCTCCCATGTTAACAGTTTGTGTCTCTCAGTCAACATTGAAATGGAAAGCAGTTTATCCTGGTATAAGCCTACAAAATGGCCACACGCGTCACCATTGCTAACCATGCCTCCAACTGCCTGGACCCTGAACAGTGGCATCAGGTTCTCAGTCCTCACCCATCTCCAGCTCTCTTAACCCTCCTTTGATTTATTTTTGACCAAGCTTTTGGATGCTGTTTTAATTCATTCATAGATGTTGCTGGTTAGGCTGAGATTTATTTTCCATCACTAGTTGCTGTTGAGGTGATGGGGAGTACATGTACACATGCACGCACACGCGCACAGACACACAGTAATATAATCCCATATCAAGACAGTGTGGGGATTGAAGAGCAACGTGCTGATGGTGTTTCTGCTGAAGGAACCTTTGTGAGTTATTGTCCCTGGTACCTGCTTGTGTGGCAATAATTACACCTGTGAAGGGTCTTGCAACACTTCTGTTATGTTCAAGGTGTTCTATAAATGCACTTTCTTCCTACTGTATGATTCTATTTTCCTTTTTATGAAGAAATACCCATGAATGGTATCAGAGTTGAATAGATGGTGAAAACAGAGGGATGGCATGGTGGCTCATTGGTTAGCACTGCAGTCTCACAGCGCCAGGGACCCGGTTCATTTCTAGCCCTGGATGACTCTGTGTGGAGTTTGCACATTCTGCCTGTATCTGCGTGGGTTTCCTCCAGGTGCTGTGGTTTCCTCCCCCAGTCCAAAGATCTGCAGTTTAGGTGGTTTGGCTGTGCTAAATTTCCCCATAGTGTCTAGGGCTGTGTAGGCTAGGTGGATTAGCCATGGTTAATGTAGGATAACAGAGTAAGGGGTCTGGATGGGATATGCTTCAGAGGGTTGGTGTGTACTTGATGCGCTGAATGGTCTGTTTCCATCACTGCAGAGATTCTCTGATTCAATTCTAACTCTCAACATTGTCTGTTGAACCTATATTGAAAGCCTGCAAGGCAATTTCACAGGACCAAAGAGCAATCAAAGCTATCTGTAGCATTTGAAAACTTTTGACATTGTCATTGTGGCTGCAACAAGACATCAAATTACTTGTATTAATTGAAATGATTGTTAACAATTGAAATTGGGGGATTAAGAGAGACATCTGTAAAATTGTTAAATAATTCTGAAATTGCATTCAAGTTTCAAACGTAATCCATCATTAAAAAGCAAAGCACGGTCTATTAATTTTCCTTATCTGATTGACAGCGCTCTTAAACTGAACAGTGCCTTATTTTTTCTGCTAACTGAATTGCCTGACTTGCATCAAATTTTGCAAGACAGGAACAGGCGATTCAGTCTGAATGGTTTATTCCCTGCTCCCTCTTGGGCTGATATAGTTTCCCCTTAAGTGTATCTATAGATCTTTTTAATCAACTGGTTCAGACATCTTATAACACACCTAGAGCAGCTTGAATCAAGAACCTATTAAACCATACCATAACACTACCACTGCCCCAAGATAGCCCTTAAATGAATCAATCCTATTTGCTTTCAACCATTCACTACGTTAATGAGTTCTAGTTCTCAGCACTTTTTGGGTGAAGTGATTTCTTCAGAATTCCCTGTTGGATTTATTACTGACTACCTTACGGTGATGACCATGTGTTTTTGTCTCAAATGGAGTGAAAATAAGACAAAGCAAAATGAAAACTGGTTACCACACTACCAAAAGGATGTGCATGCTTTGGAGATGGTACAGAAAAGGTTTACCAGGCTGTTGCCTGGTCTGAGGGATTTTAGCTATGAAGAACCGTTTTGTTTTCGCTGGAAGTCAGGAGATTGAGGGAGCAACCTGATAGAAGTTTAAAAAAAGGGTCAGTGGCATGGATAGAGTGGAAAGTATAAGTCTGTTTCCCAGGTTGGAGGAGTCAATAACCGTGGGACACGAGTTCAACGAAAGGGACCTCCGGCAAATGGAACACCTTTAAAAACGAGATAGCTAGAGTTCAAGGTCTATATGTTCCTGTGTGGGTGAAAGGCAAGGTTGACAGGAATAGGGAACCATGGGTGACAACAGATATTCAGGCTTTGACCAGAAAAGAGGAGGAGGTATGGCGCAGGTTTCACGTATTTGGAAAGCTAAGGACTGATTAGGAATTGTCAACATGGCTTAGTTTGTGGGAAATCATGTCTCACGAACTTGATTGAGTTTTTTGAAAAAGTAACAAAGAGGATTGATGAGGATAGAGTGGTGGATGGCATCCGAATGGACTTCAGTGAGACTTTTGACAAGGTTCCCCATGGGAGACTGATGAGCAAGGTTAGATCTCATGGAAATACAGGGTGAACTAGCCATTTGGATACAGAACTGGCTCAAAGGTAGAAGACAGAGGGTGGTGATGGAGGGTTGATTTTCAGATTGGAGGCCTGTGACCAGTGGAGTGCCACAAGGATCGATGCTGGGTCCACTGCTTTTTGTCATTTATATAAGTGATTTGGATGTGAACATAGGAGGTATAGTTAGTAAGTTCGCAGATGATACCAATATTGGAGGTGTAGTGGATAACAAAGAAGGTTACCTCAGAGTACAACGGGATTTTGATCAGATGGGCCAATGGGCTGAGAAGTGGTAGATGGAGTTTAATTTAGATAAATGCGAGGTGCTGCCTTTCAGGAAAGCAAATCTTAGCAGGACTGAATGGTGAGGTCTGAGGGAGTGTTACTGAACAAAGAGACCTCAGAGTGCAGGCTCATAGCTCCTTGAAAGTAGAGTTAGAGATGGAAATGATAGTGAAGAAGGCATTTGGTATGCTTTCGTTTATTGGTGAGAGCATTGAGTACAGGAGTTGGGAGGTCATGTTGTGGCTGTACAGGACACTAGTTAGGCCACTGTTGGAATATTGTGTGCAATTCTGGTCTCCTTCCTATCAGAAAAATGTTGTGAAACTTAAAAGGATTTAGAAAAGATTTACAAGGATGTTGCCAGGGTTGGAGGATTTGACAAATGGGGAGAGGTTGAATAGGCTAGGGCTGTTTTCCCTGGAGCGTAAGAGGCTGTGGGGTGAGCTTATAGAGGTTTATAAAATCATGAAGGGCAAGGATAGGATAATAGACAGTCTTTTCCCTGGGCTGAGGGAGTCTAGGACTAGAGGGCATAGGTTTAGGATGAGAGGGGAAAGACATAAAAGAGACCTAAGGGACAACTTTTTCATGCAGAGATTGGTGCGTGTATGGAATGAGCTGCCAGAGGAAGTGGTGGAAGTTGGTACAATTGCAGCTTTTAAAAGCCATCTGGATGGGTATATGAATAGGAAGCATTTGGAGGAATACGGGCCAAGTGCTGGCAGGTGGACCTAGATTAGGTTAGGATATCTGGTCAGCATGGATGAGTTGGACTGTTTCTGTGCTGTACATCTCTGTGACTCTACATGTGAGGCAGGTTTCTCACACAAAGGGTGGTGAGTGTCTGGAAGGCACTGCCACAGGAGATGGTGGAAGCATTCAAGAAGCACCTGAACGAATACATAAATAGGAAAGAAACAGAGGGATGCAGATCCTGTCAGTGAAGACAGTTAAAATGGAAGGGCAAAATATGTCAGCTCAAGCTTGCAGGGCCAAAGGGCCTGTTCCTGTGTTATATTTTCCTTTGGCCGTCATTCTGTTTGTTCTTTGACTTGCTTCGCAGAATCAATGTGGCAATCTGTTTGAAGGTAAATTTTAAGTATTTTTGCCTGTGAAGGGAATCTGTACTGAATGGCTAAATAACATATCCAAAATGTCATGTCTCACTTGGAATGCGAATCATCTTTATTGTCTGCTTTCTAAATATGTCCTTCATGCTAAAACAAATACTCCCGAGGACTAGAATCTGCTTTCGGATTGATTGGATTGTTCAGAATTTTTTTTAGCCCTTCAGGTTTTTCTAATCTGCTCCAGTTGCCAAGTAGGTCTATTCTCCAATGAAGTCACACCAATTCAGGGATAATTAGAATTATTGAGCATCAGAGGAGGTACTTCAGCTCACTGTGCCTCTGCCGTCTCTCAGCAAAGCTGTCCAATGTAGCCCTATTCCCTTGTTCTTTCCTCATAATCCTGTAAATTGATCCTCTCCCAATGTAGGTCCAAGGGCATATTGAAAGTCACTATGAAATCTGCTTCTTTCAGGTCACGAATTGCAAATCATAAATTCACCAAGTAAATAAATTTCTGTTTTCCCTTGCATCACTTTATAAATTATTTTAGACCTGTGATCTCTCATTAACAACCCATTACATGAGAGAAACATTCTTCCTATTTGGTCTGTCAAAACCCCTCATTTTTGGATACTGAGAGTCATAGCACACCACTCTTCAGTCTAACTCATCCATAGTGACCATATATCCTAACCTAATCTAAACCCGTTTGTCCACATTTGGCCCATATCCCTCTAAATTCTTCCTATTCATGTACCCGTTCAGATGCCTTTTAAATGTTGTAATTGTACCAGCCTCCAACATTTCCTCTGGCAGCTCATTCCATACATGCACCACCCTCTGCATGAAAACCTTGCCCCTTAGGTCCCTTTTAAATTTTTCCCCAATCGTCCTGAACCTACGCCCTCTAGTTCTGGACTCCCCCCACCTCAGGGAAAAGACCTTGTCTATTTACCCTATCCATGCCCCTCATGATTTTATAAATCTCTGTAAGGCCACTCCTCAGCCTCTGATGCTCCAGGGAAAACAGCCCCAGCCTATTCAGCCTCTCCCTGTAGCTCAAATCCTCCAACCCTGGCAATATCCTTATAAATCTTTTCGGTACCCTTTCAACTTTCATAACATCCTTCCTATAGCAGGGAGACCAGAAATGCACACAATATTCCAGACGTAGCCTAACCAATGTCCTGTACAGCCACAACATGACCTCCTAACTCCTGTACACAATACTCTGACCAATAAAGGAAAGCATGCCAAACGCCACCTTCACTATCCTATCTACCTGCGACTCCACTTTCAAGAAGCTATGAACCTGCACTCCAAGGTGTCTTTATTTCGCAACACTCCCTAGGACCTTACCATTAAGTATATAAGTACTGCTGTGATTTGCCTTTCCAAAATGCAGCACCTCACATTTATCTAAATTAAACTCCATCTGTCACTTCTCAGTCCATTGGCCCATCTGATCAAGATCCCGTTGTACTCTGAGGTAACCTTCTTCGTTGTCCACTACACCTCCAATTTTGGTGTCGTCTGCAAACTTACTAACTATACCTCCTACATTCATATCCAAATCATTTCTATAAATGGTGAAAAGTAGAGGACCCAGCACCGATCCTTGTGTCACTCCAATGTCACAGGCCTCCAGTCTGAAAATCAACCCTCCACTACCACCCTCTGTCTTCTACCTTTGAGCCAGTTCTGTATCCAAATGGCTAGTTCTCCCTGTATTCCATGAGATCTAACCTTGCTCATCAGTCTCCCATGGGGAACCTTGTCGAATGCCTTACTGAAGTCCATATAGTTCAAGTCTACTGCTCTGCCCTCATCAATCCTCTTTGTTCCTTCTACAAAAAATGCAGTCAAGTTTGTGAAACATGATTTCCCACGCACAAGGCCATGTTGAGTATCCCTAATCAGTCCTTGCCTTTCCAAATACATGTAAATCCTGTCCCTCAGGATTCCCTCCAACAACCTGCCCACCACAGATATCAGGCTTGCTGCTCTATGGTCCATGATGTCTCTGATCATGTTTTTGGGATCCTTCGGGGGGAGGGAGAGCAGCCCCGAGTCGTGGTGCACATTTGCACCAACGACATAGGTCGGAAGAGAGATGGGGACTTGAGGCAGAAATTCAGGGAGCTAGGATGGAAGCTTAGAGCTAGGACAAACAGAGTTGTTTTCTCTGGTTTGCTGCCTGTGCCACGTGCTAGTGAGGTGAGGAATAGGGAGAGAAAGGAGTTGAACACGTGGCTACAGGGCTGGTGCAGGAGGGAGGGTTTCGGGACTTTGGATAATTGGAGCTCTCTCTGGGGTAGGTGGGACCTCTACAAGCAGGATGGTCTTCATCTAAACCAGAGGGGTACCAATATCCTGGGTGGTAAATTCGCTAAAGCTATTAAGGTGGATTTAAACTAATACAGCAGGGGGATGGGAACCAAAATTGTAGGACAGGTACAGAAGAGGATGAGAGTAGGGAGTTCCAAAAACAAGTATCTGACACTGGCAAGCGAGAACCTGGATTGAAATGTGTGTACTTCAACGCGAGGAGCATCCGAAATAAAGTGGGTGAACTGGCAACGTGGGTTGGTACCTGGGACTTCGATGTTGTGGCCATTACGGAGACATAGATAGAGCAGGGACAGGAATGGCTGTTGCAGGTTCCAGGATTCAGATGTTTCAGTAAGAATAGAGAAGATGGTAAAAGAGGGGGAGGTGTGGCATTGTTGATCAGGGACAATATTACAGTTGTAGAAAGGATGTTTGGGGACTCGTTAACTGAGGTAGTATGGGCTGAGGTTAGAAACAGGAAAGGAGAAGTCACCATGCTGGGAGTTTTCTATCGGCCTCCGAATAGTCCCAGAGATGTAGAGGAAAGGATAGCAAAGATGATTCTCGATAGGAGTGAGAGGCGCAGGGTAGTTGTCATGGGGGACTTCAACTATCCAAATATTGACTGGCATCACTACAGTACGAGTACTATAGATGGGCCAGTTTTTGTCCAGTGTGTGCAGGAGGGCTACAAGGGGTGAAGCCACATTAGATTTAGTACTGGGTAACGAGCCTGGCCAGGTGTTAGATTTGGAAGTAGGTGAGCACTTTGGAGACAGCGAGCACAATTCTGTCAGATTTACTTTAGTGATGGAAAGGGATAGGTGTACTCCACCGAGCAAGAGTTATAGCTGCGGGAAGGGAAATTACGATGCAATTAGGAAAGATTTAGGAAGCGTAGAATGGGGAAGGAAACTGCAGGGGATGAGCACATTAAAAAATGTGGAGCTTATTCAAGGAAAAGCTCCTGTGTGTCCTAGATAAGTATGTACCTGAGGTAGGGAGGAAGATATAGAACACATGAGCCGTGGTTTACTAAGGAAGTGGAATCCCTGGTCAAGAAGAAGAAGAAGGCTTATATTTAGGACAAAATGTGAAAACACAGTTAGGGCGCTTGAGGGTTACAAGGAAGTCAGGAAAGACCTAAAAAGAGAGCTCAGAAGAGCCAGGAGGGGACAGGAGAAGTTGTTGGTGGATAGGATCAGGATAGGTATGTCAGGAATAAAAGAAAGCCGAGAGTTAAATTAGAGCCAATCAAGGATAATAATGGGAAGTTGTGTGTGGAGTCAGAGGAGATAGGGGAAGCACTAAATAAATATTTTTTGACAGTGTTCACTATAGAAAATGAAAATGTTGGCAAGGAAGATACAGAGATACTTGATCTAGACTAGAAGAGATTGAGGTTCATAAGGAAGAGGTATTAGAAATACTGCAGTGTGTGAAAATAGACAAGTCCCCTGGGCCAGATGGGATCTATCCTTGGATCCTCTGGGAAGCAAGGGAAGAGATTTCTGAACCTTTAGCATTGATCTTCAAATCATCATTATCTACAGGAATAGTGCCTGAGGACTGGAGGATAGCAAATGTGGTTCCCTTGTTCAAAAAGGGTAGTAGAGACAACCCTGGTACTTACAGACCAGTGAGTCTCACTTCAGTTGTTGGTAAAGTGTTGGAAAAGGTTATAAGAAATAGGATTTATAAACATCTAGAAAAGAATAATCTGATCAGGGACAGTCAGCACGGTTTTGTGAAGGGTAGGTCGTGCCTAACGAATCTCATTGAGTTTTTTTGACAAAGTGACCAAACAGGTAGATGAGAGTAAACCGGTTGATGTGATGTACATGGATTTCAGCAAGGCGTTCAATAAGGTTCCCCACAGTCGGCTATTATACAAAATGCGGAGGAATGGGATTGTGGGAGACATAACAGTTTGGATCAGTAATTGGCTTGCTGAAAGAAAACAGAGGGTTGTAGTTGACGGAACATGTTCATCTTGGTGTCCAGTTACTAGCGGCGTACCACAAGGGTCGGTGTTGGGTCCACTGCTTTTCGTCATTTTTATAAATGACCTGGATGATGGCTTAGAAGGGTGGGTTAGTAAATTTGCGGACGACACTAAGGTTGGTGGAGTTGTGGATAGTGACGAAGGATGTAGTAGGTTGCGGAGAGACATAGATAGGATGCACTGCTGGGCTGAGAGATCGCAAATGGAGTTTAATGTGGACAAGTGTGAGGTGACACACTTTGGCCGGAATAATCGGAATGCAAAGTACTGGGCTAATGGTAGAATTCTTAGGCGTGCAGATGAGCAGAGAGATCTCAGTGTCCATGTACACAGATCCCTGAAAGTTGCCACACAGATTGACAGGGTTGTTAAATAGGCATACAGTGTTTGGCCTTTATTAATAGAGGGATTGAGTTCCGGAACCAGGAGGTTATGCTGCAGCTGTACAAAGCTCTGGTATGGCCACACTTGGAGTATTTTGTACAGTTCTGGTCACTGCATTATAAGAAGGATGTCGAAGCTTTGGAAAGGGTGCAGAGGAGATTTACTAGAATGTATGGAAGGAATGTCTTACGAGGAAAGGCTGAGGGCCTTGAGGCTGTTCTCGTTAGAGAGAAGAAGGTTGAGAGGTGACTTAATAGAGACATACAAGATAATCAGAGGGTTAGATAGGGTGGACACGGAGAGCCTTTTTCCAAGTATGGGGACGGCAAACACGAGGGGACACAACTTTAAAAAAAACGAGGGGAGATAGGTATAAGACAGATGTCAGAGGTAGTTTCTTTACTCAGAGTAGTGAGGGTATGAAATGCTTTGCCTGCATCGTTAATAGATTTCGCCAAGTTTAAGTGCATTTAAGTCGTCATTGGACAGGCAAATGGACGTACATGGAATAGTGTAGGTGGGGTGGGCTTCAGATTAGTATGACAGGGTGACAAAACATCGAGGGCCGAACGACCTGTACTGCGCTGTAATGTTCTATGTTCTATGGTTCCCTGGCTTGTCCTTACCACCTTTTTTAAATAGCGGCACCATGTTAGCCAACCTCCAGTCTTCCGGCACCTCACCTGTAACTATTGATGATACAAATATCTCAGCAAGAGGCTCAGCAATCACTCCCCTTGGTTCCCACAAAGTTCTAGGGTACACCTGATCAGGTCCTGGGGATCTATCCATTCTTATGCGTTTTAAGACAACCAGCACCACTACGTCTGCAATATGGACATTTTTCAAGATGTCATCATCTATTTCCCTACATTCTATATCTTCCGTGACCTTTTCCACAGTAAATACTGATGCAAAATACTCGTTTAGTGTCTCCCCCATCTCCAACGGCTCCACACAAAGGCCGCCTTGCTGATCTTTGATGGGTTCTCTTCTCTCCCTAGTTACCCTTTTGTCCTTAATATATTCATAAAGTACCTTTGGATTCTCCTTAATTCTATTTGCCAAAGCTACCTCGTGTCCCCTTTTTTGCCTTCCTAATTTCCCTCTTCAGTATATTCTTACTGCCTTTATACTCTAAGGATTCACTTGATATCTGATGTCTATGGCTGACAAAAGCTTCCTCCTTTTTCTTAAACAAAACCTCAATTTCTCTAGTCATCCAGCATTGCCTACATCTACCAGCCTTGCCTTTCACCCTAACAGGAATATACTGTCTCTGAAGTCTCGTTACCTAATTTCTGAAAGCTTCCCGTTTTGCCTTTGAACATCCGCCCCCAGTCAACTTTTGAAAGTTCTTGCCTAATGCTGTCAAAATTGGCCCTTCCTCCAATTGAGAGCTTCAGCTTTTAGATCTGGTTTATCCTTTTCCATCACTATTTTAAAACTAATAGGATTATGGTCGCTGGCCTCAAAGTGCTCCCCCACTGATGCCTCAGTCACCTGCCCTGCCTTATTTCCCAAGAGTAGGTTAGGTTTTGAAGCTTCTGTAGTAGGTACATCCACATACTGAATCAGAAAACTTTCTTGGACACACTTAAATTCTTCTCCATCTAAAATCTTAACACTATGTCAGTCCCAGCCTATGTTTGGAAAGTTAAAATCCCCGACCATAACCACCCTATTATTTTTACAGATAATTGCTGCTACATCAACTAAGACTATATCCCTTTAAAGCCAAATGCACGCACCTTCAAACACAGACAGGCCTAATGGCAAACATGTAACCGTAGACGATGGTCGATAAAAACCCCCTGCAGTCCACTAGTGTCCTAGTGGAAGGAAACCTGCTATTGTTACATAGTCTGACTTACATGTGATTCTGGACCTGCAATGATGTGATCGACTCTTGGCCCCTTCTCTATTAGCTCAGAAGCCATTTTAAAATTCAACCAAATTGATTTAGATCCGGAGTCACATATAGGTCAGAATGGGAAAAGGCAGCAGATTTCCCTCTGTAAAGAACATGAATGATCCAGAAAGTTGTTTACAACAATCAATGGTTGTTGTCATAGTAACCATCCCTGAGAAGAGCTTTACACTCCAGATTTATTAATTAGATTTGAGAAAATTTAAATTCAATGTCTTAAATATTCTTTATTTTAATCATTCCACTAAAGCTGGGTTATGTCCTAAAATCTGGAATACCTGTCCGAAACCCCTCTGCCTCTCTACCTCACATTTTTTCCTTCAATATACTAATTATAGCCTACCTCTTTTCTTCAGGCAGTGGATTAACTGACCTAATATCTATGCATGTGTGTTTGTTAATTGTTGTTTGATTATTGCTGCAATGAAGGGTTCTGGAGAATTTCACTACATCAGATGCATTATATGAATTCATGTTGTCGTTATGGCTTTATCCTAGTTGCAATTGTATAAGCCTGTGTAACAAACTGGAAAATAGCTGGCTTGTGAAATTGTGCTAAGTCTGAGGTAGAAAATAGGATTCTGGAAATGGAAAGGGGATATGGGAAAGATTCTGATGAGTTGGGATTGAAGGCCCAAAGAATTGTAGTAGTCCTTTTGTAAAATTGATGGAAAAGTATCCTGGAATTGTTTTCACAAGCAAAGAGTTGTGTTTATCGTGGAGTAGTAACACTGCAGTGCTGTTGCTTGATAATCACTAAGCTGAGCACATGCTGCTTCTTACTCCACCATTGGTGTTGATATAGACATAAGGTGCAGGTTCTTCAGTTCGATCTTCCCCAGAATCTTTAAACTATGAATTGTCTAACCCTCCAGGTTTCATTCTGTTTTTCTAATTGTCTGTTTTCTAAAGTGAACCTTGCCAGCATGTATAATATGCAAAGTAAATTTGCTGATCACTCATTGGTTCCAGGTATGGCAGTGCCTTGATTTTTAAAATTCTTGTTCTTGTTTTCAAGTTATTCCAAAGAATTGTGGTGTAATTCCCTCTGTAACCTCCTCCAGAACTGCAATTCTCTGTGATCCGTATATTCTAATTCTGGCCCCTTGCATCTGTATGACTTTAATTATTCCAGTGTCGATAGCTGTGACTGGTTGCCTGGGCATTACGTATTACAAGCTCAGAGCATCACGTCTTTATTAAACTGGCCATAAGATGCCTGCATGCAGTGAATTGGTTCCTCCTGCATTGTTTGTGTGACTGATAAGCTTGGAAGAAATTTTGTCAATGATTACATTTCAATCTGACCATCCACACAAAAAAATACAAATGAGTTGCCCAGGTCCTTCGTCATTTCCGTCACCTCCAAACGGACCCCACCGCCAAGGATATATTTCCCTCCCCACCCCTATCAGCATTCCGGAAAGACCACTCCCTCCGCGACTCCCTTGTCAGATCCACACTGCCCACCAACCCAACCTCCACTCCCAGCACCTTCCCCTGCAACCGCAAAAAATGCAAAACTTGCGCCCACACTTCCCTCCAAGGCTCCAAGGGATCCTTCAATATCCATCAGAAATTCACCTGCACCTCCACACACATCATTTACTGCATCCGTTGCACCCGATGTGGCCTCCTATACATTGGGGAGACAGGCCGCCTACTTGCGGAATGTTTCAGAGAACACCTCTGGGACACCCGCACCAACCAACCCAACCACCCCGTGGCTCAACACTTTAACTCCCCCTCCCACTCCGCCAAGGACATGCAGGTCCTTGGCCTCCTCCATCGCCAGACCATGGCAGCACCATGCCTGGAGGAAGAGCAACTCATCTTCTGCCTAGGAACCCTCCAACCACAAGGGATGAATACAGATTTCTCCAGATTCCTAATTTCCTCTCCCCCCACCTTTTCTCAGTCCCAATCCTCAGACTCAGCACCGCCTTCTTGACCTGCAATCTTCTTCCCGACCTCTCTGCCCCCACCCCCTCTGCCCCCGCCCCCTCTCTGGCCTATCACCCTCACCTTAACCTCCTTCCACCTATTGCATTCCCAACGCCCCTCCCCCAAGTCCCTCCTCCCTAACTTTTATCTTAGCCTGCTTGGCACACCCTCCTCATTCCTGAAGGAGGGCTTATGCCCGAAACGTCGATTCTCCTTCACCTTTGATGCTGCCTGATCTGCTGCGCTTTTCCAGCAACACATTTTTAAGCTCTGATCCCCAGCATCTGCAGTCCTCACTTTCTCCTCCTTGTACAAACAACAGGTCTCATACATTAACAACTGTTTGTTCCTCTAGCAGTTCCTCATTTGTTAGTCTCTTTACATACATGCCATGTGTGCAGGTTTTCAGCTTTTCATCCAGTCGGTCCACTGTTTTTCATCATTTATATAATGATTTGGATGTGAACATAGGAGGTATAGTTAATAAGTTTGCAGGTGACACCAAACTTGGAGGTGTAGTAGACAGCAAAGAAGTTTACCTCAGAGTACAATGGGCTCTTGATAGATGGGCAAATGGATTGAGGAGTGACAAATGTAATTGTACTAGCTTCCACCACTCCCCCTGGCAGCTCATTCCATACATGCACGACGGTCTGCATGAAAATATTACCCCTTAGGTTCCTTTTATATCTTTCCCCTCTCACCTTAAACATATACCCTTTAGGTAATTGTGAGGTGCTGCATTTTGGAAAGGTAAATCAGGACAGGACTTTATTCACTTAATGGTAAGGTCCTGGGAGTGTTGCTGAACAAAGAGACCTTGTCCTGCTGGTTGGTAGTTCCTTGAAAGTAGAATCATAGGTAGATAGGATAGTGAAGAAAGCATTTGGTATGCTTTCCTTTATTGATAAGAGCATTGAGTATAGGAGTTGGGAGGTCATGTTGCAGCTGTATAGGACATTGGTTAGGCCACTTTTGGAATATTGTGTGCAATTCTGGTCTCCCTCCATTTGGAAGGATGTTGAGAAACTTGAAAGGGTTCAGAAAAGATTTACAGAGATGTTGCCAGGGTTGGAGGATTTGAGCTACAGGCAGAGACTGAATGGACTGGGGCTATTTTCCCTGGAGCGTTAGAGGCTGAGGGGTGACCTTATAGAAGTTTATAAAATCTTGAGGGGCATGGATAGGGTAAACAGACAAGGTCTTTTTCCCAGGGTGAGGGAGTCCATGGCCTAGAAGGAATACTTTAGGGTGAGAGGGGAAAGATAGAAAAGAGACGTAAGGGGCAACTTTTTCACGCAGAGGGTGGAGCCTGTATTGAATGTGCTGCCAGAGGAAGTAATGGAGGCTGGTACAATTACAGCATTGAAAAGGCATCTTAATGGGTATATGAATAGGAAAGTTTTGGAGGGATATGGGCCAAGTGCAAGCAAATGGGACTATATTAATTTAGGACATCTGGTTGACATGGATGAGTTGAACTGAAGGGTCTGTTTCGTGTGGAACATCTCAATGACCATATGAGTGGTGCTGGGATAGGAACATTTATAGCCGTTGGCTTAGTCTGTGCTTTTGGCTCTGGCCTGCTTCTGTGTTCAATTTCTGTAGTTTCCTTTGGCTCTTAGCATCTTTCAGCAGTTCTGAAAATCTGTGTTCCTCTTTTAGTAGATATGCTTCTATACAACGCTTTAACTCTCAATGGCAGCTTCACTTTCAGACCATCTTATAAGCACACAGGACAGAAGTCTTACATGTGATGACTACCTATGTGGAAGTGACTACCTTACATAGAACAGAATCTGTATTATGATGGCTATCTACGTAGAAGTGACTGTCTTACATAGAACAGAATCTCTACAGTGTGAAAGTAGGCCATTTGTTCCATCAAATTCACATTGACCCTCCAAAGGGCAACCCAGCCACATCCACCCTATCCATGTAACCCTGCATTTCCAATGGCTAACCGACCTAGCACATCTCTGAACACTATGGGCAAATTAGCATGGCCAGTCCACCTAACCTGCACTTCTTTGGGCTGTGGGAGAAAACCAGAGCACCCAGAGGAAACCCACACAGGCACAGAGAGAATGTGCAAACTCCGTACAGACAGTTGTCACCCAAGGCTGAAATCGAACCCGGGTCCCTGGTGCTGTGAGGCAGCAATGCTAACCACTGAGCCAACGTACGGCAGATGTCACATGAAGTGGTACTTCAGGAAAGATATTTGCTCATGACTGTATTTTAATCCATACACTAAATTCTAGAATGCCCTCCCTGCTCCTCTCCTGTCTTTGTCTCACTTCTTTAAGATGCTGCTTGAAGCATTTGTCATTGCTGAGGTCCTAATATCTCCTCCCACAGCTCACTGTCTTACATTTGTCTGACAAAGGCCTGTGGAGCACCTTTGGATGATTAATATATTAAAGGCACCTCATGAATGTGGGTTGTTGCCATGCTAGTATTCAGTAATTAGAGCACAGCTGCTGTGTATATTGTTGACATATGGAATTTGCACTCCCAGTGCACACACTGCAGAACCCGATCATAAACACATAGCCCGAGGGAAGGGAACACAAGAATTGCAACGATTATTAGATTTAAAAAAATAAATCCTTGTTGTCTGTTTTTCTGGTTAGTGTGGTTGTAGTTTTCTTCCATCCCAGGTGACTGTAGAGTGAGTAAGGAAGCTTAGAATACGTATTTGCACTTCAAGTAATTGTCGGTTCAGAAGGCTAATTATATAATGCCCATCGTGACCTCGGGATATCCCAAACCTCTTGCCTATCCAATAAAATACTTTTGAACTTTAGTTTACCGTTGTAATGTAGGAAGTACGGCAGTCATTTTACACAGCAAGATTCCACAAATAGCAACATGATGACGACCAGACAACCTCTTTCATGCACATTGCTGGAGGGATAAACTTTGGCCAAGGCTCCAGGAATGTCTCCCTTACTGCTTGTTAACATAGTACCCTGGAATTGGTTACATCTATCAGAAAGGACAGCCGGGGTCTTGGTCTAAGGTCTCTTTGAAAAGCTGACACCTTCGACATTGCAGCATTCCTCAGCACCATACCAGGAGTGTCCATCAAGATTTTGTGCTCATGTCTCTCAAGTGGGACTGAGACTGATTCAGAGGCAAATATACTGGGCACTGATTCAGAGATAAAAGTTAATGAGTTATTCCACTGCAAAATCAGTTGATACCTGTAATAATAATTAAATGGCGTTTAAATTATCCTTGTGGAGGGAAAAAAAATCAACAGTACTTGTTAGATTCTAGGCTCTGTCTAAATCAACATTGAAATTAGTTCCATTTCAAATGCTTTAAATACAATTTCTATTTTTGTTCTATGTGCCTTTTGCACTGAATGCTGTGCTGTTAAAATATATATTTGAGAAAGCAGATTGCACTGTTACAGCTGCAATTATGTTTAACTGCTTGACGTGTTTAGGTTTTAATTTAATTTCCAATCTTTTATCTTGGAGTCGTCCCGTTGGCTTTTGTTCAGTTCCTTGCTTTTTTCAAAAAAATTTTCTAATCAACCTGTTCAGAGATATTATTACATATTTCTGGAGCAGGTGGAATGTGAATCCAGGCTTCCTGGCCCAGAGGGAGGGACACGACTGTGAGCCCCACTTCAGTTCCTTTGTTAACTGCTACAGTCCAGCATGTTGGAAAATAGATGCCCATGGTTTTGTATTCAGACCATCTGCAGCAGTCAGCTTCAGGCTAACCCCTCCCAACCTGGTAATTTTTGGAGAGGTTAGCATTAAAACTAAATAGAAAGCATAGAAAGCAGGAGTGGGTGTTCAGTACTGCGATTCTGCTCAACTACAAGTCTAAAAGGCCACATTTGTATCAATTCAATGCAATTGCAAACTATTCATTGAAAAAAATTTAAGCTACTAGTGTTATTGTTTTTTTTCAAAAGTCTCAGGCTGTGAAATCTATAAAGTAAAACTATTTTGTGCAAACTAAGTTCTTTTACTGACTTTATCCTCCCTTGTTTTTATCTCCTTTTTTTGTCACACTCTCTCTCTCCCTGTTCTTCCCCCATCTCTCTTTTACCCCCATCTCTCTTGCTGTTTCTTCCCCACCTCTGTTTCACCTCTTTTCCCTCTCTCTCTCCTCCTCCTCCGCTCTCCTTCCACTACCCGCCTTCCGTCTTTCCCTGCCACCCTCACTGTTTTGACCCACGCCAGTCCCAGGCCCTAGGCTAATCCAGGAAAGGACGGCAGACTTTGCTTTCCAAAGAACATTAGTGAACCAAATATGTGTTTCCGATCTTTGGCAATAGTTATATGATCAGAGTTTATTGAATTCAAATGTCACCATTTGCTATTGATATTGCCATTAGGTGATTGGCTGCCTTGTCTTGGTAGATACCCGTTGTTATATGTGCTAGAATACCACCAGCCTCTGTGGGTATTATTGACTGCCACCTTTGACTGGAGCTCAGGACCTATTTGGTTTATAGTGGTAAAGGAAAACCATTAATCGGCATTAATGAGAAGAGGTTCTTACCTTAAACTAGGTGTCATTTACTGCTCAATCGCAATCACTTATAAGTTACATTAGTGACACAAACTGAGATAATCAGGCGATCTGTGGAAATAGATATTCAGTATATCTAAATGCTAAGATTTTCTGCTGTTACCTGTCCATATCCTAATGAAATCACTGTGGGTGGAGCTTGATGAAATTTCCAACTTTATAACATTAATTCTTCCAAAGGACCAGGCCAGACATTGCTCTGATGATTGAAAGAGCGAATGGCTGTCACCAGTTCTGTCAAACTGGAACAGGTACAGCCTGTACACACGTTCCACCCATTCATACAAGCTCATGGCCGTCACATTAACATATGATTCCCTATCCTTTGCAGATAGAGAGAATATGTGTGGACACTGCAGCTGTTTCACCTCAACAAAGCAATTGACAGCCAGTCTGTGGTCCAATTGCCATGGCAATTAACATCTTGCCCAATCAGAATTAACCTGCATGGTCTAAATTTAGATAAAAGGGCGACTCAGCGGTCAGCACTGCTGCCTCACAGCACCAGGGACCCGGGTTCGATTCCAGCCTCGGGCAACTGTCCGTGTGGAGTTTGCACGTTTTCCCTGTGTCTGCGTTGGATTTCCTCCAGGTGCTCCGGTTTCCTCCCACAGTCTAAAGATGAACAGGTCAGGTGAACTGGTCATGCTAAATTGCCCATAGTGTTATGTACATTAGTCTGGGGTAAGTATAGGGTAATGGGTCTGGGTGGGTTACTCTTTGGAGGGTCGGTGTGGACTTGTTTAGATTAGAATTAGAATAGATTCCCTACAGTATGGAAACAGGCCCTTCAGCCCAACACGTCCACACTGATCCCCCAAAGAGTAACCCACCCCAGACCGATTCCCCTACATTTACCAAATGTTGGGCCAAATGGTCTGTTTCCACACTGTAGGGGGTCTAAATCTAAATTTAAGCAGAGCCTGGCAGTTAGTAGCTAATCATCATCTAGCCGGTGCATTTGATCCACCAATCAGAGTCAAGTTGCCAAGCAGTCAGCCCTTTTCCCATAACAGGGTGAAATGGTTGATTTCCCTTAACATTTGAATATCTTGAGAATTGTCCTAGGCTGGATTAAAAACCAGATGGAATGTGTCTTCTTTCAGCAATATTGAAGTTCTGTACTACCAAACAACAATTAATACCGATATTATCCTTCTAATAATGGCTACAAATACTTGCTTTTATTTAGCACCATGTGATTTCCTTACTCTATTAATAGCATTATAGAACGTAGGGGTAAAAGATGTAGGGGCAAGGTTATGCCAGTCAGCCTCTCAAGCCTGCTCTGCCATTTGATAAGAACGTTACTGATCAAATTGTGAGCTGAACTGCACATCCTCCTCTGGGTTAGCTGTCACCTACAGGCTATGTGTCTGGTGATGAGGGTCCACCTCCCCCCTCACTATTCAATTCCCCCTCTTTCCCCAGCCTCTTGATGTGAATACACATCCACCTGTTTGAAAAGTTAGTCACTGGTATCCACTAACCCACATTCCAGCAGAAGTGTGCATGATCAACAGCAATCACCATGAATTTATATAGCACCTTCGGTGCAGTATAATGCCCCAAAGCAGAGGAACAATTGCCAATCAGAATCTGACAGATTCGCTTCAAAAGACAAGTGAATAAAAATCTGGCAGAGAACTGGGTTTTGAGGAATGTTTTGAAGGGCAGAGAGTTGGAGAGATTTAGGGAGGGAATTCCAGAGGTTAAGGCCCAGCTAGCTAAAGGCACAACCATTGACAGTGAAGCCATTAAAATCTGGAATGCTGAAGAGACCAGAATTAGAATAGCATTGATATCGTAGAGTTAGAGAGGTCTACAGCACAGAAAAGGCTCTTTGGTCCTTCAGGTCTGCACTGATCAAAACCATGCTCTGACTATTCTAATCCCATTTTTCCAGAACTTAGGCCATAACCTTCTAAACCTTGGTATCCCAAGTGTACATCTAGATACTCCTTAAATGTTAGGGCGTTTCTGTCTCTACCAGTCTTACAGGCAATGACTTCTAGATTCCCACCGCCCTCTAGGTCAAAAAATCTTGCCTCACATCTCCTCTGAGCCTTTATCTTAAATCTATGTCCCTGGGGCTGGTCAGATGGGCTAATCAGAGGCAAATGGAATTCATTCTGGATGAGTGTGAGATGATGTGCTTGACCAGGACGAAACAAGATAAGGGAATATACGATGAATGGTAGGATCTGGGAAGCAGCGAGGATCAAGGGACCTTGGTGTGCATATCCTCTCATCCCTTCAGGTAGCAAGACTGGTGGATGACGTGGTGAAGAAGGCATACTGGATAGTTGTCTTTATTAGCTGAAGCGTAGAGTTTTAGAACAAGGGGTTTATGCTGGAACTGTATAAAACATTGGTTAAGCCAGAATTAGAGTATTATGTGCAGTTCTGGAATCCACATTATAGGAGGGATGATTACAATGGAGAGGCTGCAGAGGAGATTTACCAGAATATTTGCCTGGTCAATTTGTTATGAATAGAGATTGGATCGATTGGGGTTATTTTCATTTCAGCAGAGATAATGGGGGGGGGGGGGGGCACGTGATTGAGATGTATAAAACGGAGGGGCATAGACAGGCAGACAGGAAGAAATAGAGACATAAAAGCACAAGAAATGGGAGTGGAAGTAGGCCATTCCATTGTTCAATCAGGTCATAAACCTTTGTTTCCTCGTCAATCAAAACTCTGTTAAACCTGAAATATATTCAATGACCCAATCTCTGCTGCTCACTGCGGAAGAGAATTCTAAACAATAATGACTCTCTGATAGAAGAAATTCCTCCTCATCTTTGTTTCAAAAGAGGGACACTTTATCTTTAAAGTATATTCCTTGTTCTAGGAAGTGTCAAATGAGTTGAGCCTGTGTATCAGCAAAGCGTCATTTGAAAAAGATGTTTGTTTGACAGTTTTCCAGGCAGTGAGTAATGGGGTGAATTTTGCAAGCCTGCACCAAGGAACTTTACCAATGGTAGGAGTTGTTTCAGACACACGTCGTGCCACAGTGAAGTCAGTTAAAATACTGCAAGGTCTCACATTGGGCTGGTTTTCCACACTATTGGTGCACTTACCCAGTAACCCACAGGGTGAACAAGTGAGTGAATGAGTGGCTGGGTGAGAGACTAGACCAAAAGGTATAGGACCAGAGTTCGGCCATTTGGCCCATCCAGTGTGTTCCACCATTCGACCATGGCTGAATACATTTCTCAACCCCGTCTTTTTTTGTTCCCCCCCCCACCTCCCCACCGTAACTAATCAAGAACCTATCTATCTCTGTCTTAATACACTCCTTGACTTGACCTCCACAGGCTTCTGTGAAAATGAGTTCCACAGATTAACCATCCTCAGGCTGATGAAATTCCTCCTTATCTCAGGGGTTGTCTCCTCACTCTGAGGCTGTGTCCTCAAGTCCTAATCTTCCTTACTGTTGGAAACATCTTCTCCACATCTACTATCTCCAAGCCTCTGAACATTCTATCAGTTTCAGTTAGATCTCCACTCTTCCTTCTAAACTCCATTGAATACAGACCCAGAATTCTCAACCACTCCTCATATGAAATGCCCTTTATTCCCAAGATCTTTCTTGTAATCTCTTGATCTCCTTTATGAATGCTAACATTGCATTTTCCTTCCTAACGGCCACTGAATTTGCATGTTAACCTTAAGAGAATCCTGAACTAGGACTCCAAAGTTCCTTTGTGCTTCAGACTTCTGAAGTCTTTTCCCTTTAAAAAAATAATTCTACGCCTCTATTGTTCCTAATAAAGTGCATGACCTCACCCTTTCCAACATTGTATTCTGTCTGCCATTTCTTTGCCCACTCTCCTACCCTGTCCAAGTCCTTCTGCAGCCTCTCCCTTCCTGAAGACTATCTGCTTCTCCATCTGTCTTGGTGTTATCTACAAACGTAGCAACAATGACCTCAGTTCCTTCATCCAGATTGTTAATATATAACGTGAATAGTTGTCCCAACACTGATCCCTGTGAAACTCCTTTAGTTACTGGTTGCTACCCTGAAAAAGACTCCTTTGTCACTACTTTGTGCCATTTGCCAATCAGCCACTCTCTATCCATGCCAGTACCTTGCCCCTAATACCATGGGCTCTTATTTAGCAATGTCCTGTTTGGCACCTTGTCAAAGGCCTTCTGGAAATTCAAATGGATCATGTGCACTAACTCTCCTTTGTCTAACTTTCTTGTTACCACCTCAAATAATTCCAACAGATTTGTTAGGCATGACCTCCCCTTAATAAAGTCATGCTGTCTCAGCCCTATTTTACCATGCACTCCCAAGTAATCCATAATCTCATTCCTAATAATGGGCTCTTAAATCTTATCAATGACCAAGATCTGACTAATCTGCCTATAATTTCCCACCTTCTGCTTCTCTTCCTTTCTTAAACAGAGCCTCCCTGAAGGATCCACATCTGATGCCTCCACAATTTCCTTCATCTCCTTCAGAACTCTGGGGTGTAGTTCATCTAGTCCAGATGATCTATTCACCTTCAGGCCTTTCAGCTTCCCCAGCATATTCTCCTTAATGATGGCCACTCCACTCACCTCTGCTGCCTGACTCTCTTGAAGTTCTGTAATGCTACTGGTGTCTTCCAGTGTGACAACTAATCCAGAATATCTATTCAGTTCCTCTGCCGTTTCTTTGTTCTCCATTACTACTTTTCCAATGTCCAATGTTGCCACTTTTTTTTCCTTTTTATGTAACTAAAAAAAAGCTCTTGCAATCTTCTTTTATGTTACTCGCTAGCTTACCCTCATATTTCATCTTCTCCCTCCTTTTATGGCTTTTTAGTCATCCTCTATTGGTTTTTAAAGTCTTTCTAATTCTCGGTTTTCCACAAATCTTCACTACGTTGTATGCTTTCTCTATTGCTTCTCTGCTGTCCCTGACTTCCCTGTCAACCTCGGTTGCCTCTTCCTCCCGTCAGTGTGTGTTTTTCCTTGGAATGAACTTCTACTATGTCTCCTGAATTACCCCCTATCGGCGCTGGTCTATTGTCTTCCCTGTGAGGCTGCCCTTCCAATCAATTCTGGCCAGCTCCTTCCTCATGTCTTTATAGTTACCTTTACTCAATCGTAATACCGTTGCATCTGATTCCAGCTTCTCCCTCTCAGACTACAACGATGACATTTATCATCTTGTGGTCACTCCCCCTAGGAGTTCCTTTACCTTAAGCTTCCTGATCCAGTCTGCCTCAATACACATCACCAAATCCAGAATTGCTTGTTCCCTAGAGGGCTGTACCACAAGCTGTTCCAAAAACAATTGTAGGCAGAGCATGAGTTCCTTTACTTGGAATCTGCCACCATCCTGATTTTCCCAGTCTACCCATATATTGAAGACCCCATGAGTGTTGCAATAGTCTGAGTGAATGGTCTGCTAGGTAAATGTGTGAGACATACAGCCAACGTTGTCTTTCTCCTCTGGCCTCAAAAATATCAACAATACAGGTTGAGTGATTAGGAAAGTTCAGGCAAAATGTACCCCACTTGCATGTGAATTCTAGTGAGGCCAGTTCAGAATATGCCTCATCAGATGTGAACCATGTGAACTCTTAGTTTTAGTCTAACTGTCTCATATTCAATATGTCAGCTTACCTTCAGCAACATGCACATGCCATCATTATGGTCACGTAGCTTTTGACCTGAGGATATAAAAATCTCTCACTCCATCCTACCTGGGGCTTTGAATCATGATATGCTATTGAAAGTATGATGCTTTGTTATAACCTGTTAAACAGACACTGACATGCCTGTGAATGTAGTGTTTGCACATAATAACTAATTGTAATAATCTGTTGGATTCATTTATAACATGACATCTGTGCTTTGTTTTTATGTTTCAGTGTACAATGTAGGCCTTATGTCAGGTAAAATACCCTGCTTAAAGCAAAACTCATTATTGCTGCTGATTTGGACTTGGGCCTAATCCTTTTCTATCTGACTGTTGAAATGTGCCCCTTGCCCCCAGCCCCATGTGAAAGTGATGGACAACCCTGCTGTACATGGTACACTTGTCTCACTGATATGTTTCTGTCCCCCTCGAGATAAAAAAATCTTTTTCTCAGGTATCCTCATCTTAAACTTATGCCCTCTTATTTTAGACAGATCTGCCATGGGGTAGAGGGTCTCATAATTTACTCTGCAACACATTTCATTACAATACAGTGAATTCTTTCGTCCAAGTCACTGATACAGATTGTAAATAGTAGAAGGCCTCGAACTGATGCCAATGGCACTCTACAAGTGCCAGTTTGAGGTGGAGGTGATTATAGAGGTGGGGAGGAAGAACAATATCGTTGGAAGCAGAAACAAGAACAGGAATTTTAAAGATTTCATTTCAAGCAAAGAGAAAACAAAATAAATTCAGGTGTGGGGTCAAAGGACAGAAGGGAAGTAATAAACTATGTTTTTCAATGCAATGGAAAATTGATGAGTTTCTTCATTACTGTGTTTTTCATTTTTGCCAGCTGCTTTGTGAAATCTTGTGCTGTGACACAGATTGTGCTCTTCACTAACTGGCACAAAAATCCATAGAATTAAGTCGCATAAAATTTAAATATTAATAGGTCTCATTGCACTTTGATACTTAACACCCACAATTTTTATTCAATTCAGCAACATGTTACCAAATTATGCATTGTGAACATTTTAAATTTGATCCACTTGCACATCATCTGTGATTACAGAGAGGGTCGGGTGTTTAAAATGGGCCCTCCCACTGTATTTGTTAAATTTTTATCCTTAAACCTCTGCACATCTCTCTCTCTCTCTCTCTCTCTCTCTCTCCCTGTAAGACATTAAAAATCTCACACCAGGTTATAGTCCAACAGGTTTAATTGGAAGCACACTAGCTTTCGGAGCACCGCTCCTTCATCAGGTGATTTTAAGACAGCACTTAAAATCTAACTGTTTAACTAAGCTTGTGTCACCTCTCATAAATCTCCTTAAATAAAACATTTCCAGATTCTGTCTGATTTGTGTTCCTTGGAAGTACCTAGTCACATTTCACTACTCTGGATATATTTTGCTATGTAAATGCAAGTTTATTTTAGATTAGATACCCGACGGTATGGAAACTGGCCTTTCGGCCCAACAAATCTACACTAACTCTCCGGTGAGTAACCCACCCAGACCCATTCCCCTACCCTATATTTACTCCTGACGAATGCACCTCATGGGCAATTTTGCATGACCAGTTCACCTGAGCTGCACATCTTTTAGATTGTGGGAGGAAACTGGAGCACCCTGAGGGGAGAACATGCAGACATTGGGAGAATGTGCAAACCCCATACAGACAGTCGCCCGAGGCTAAAATCGAACCCAGGTCCCTGGTGCTGTGAGGCAGCAGTGCTAACCACTGAGCCACCGTGCCACCCTTATTGCAGTCTTTTTTAATAACCTCAGGAAGTCGTTTGAATTCCGAACGCTTTCAAATTGGAAAGTATTTTTGGTAGAGAAAGCTGACACCCTGGTGTTATCAGCAAATACTTATTTCTGAATCAACATCACTGGAACAGATTATCCTGCTCATTATCAAATTGATTTTTTTCATGGGAGCTTGCTGTGTGCAAAAACTGGTGCCCCGTTTCTTGTACTACAATTAGTGTCTACATTTCACAACTACTTGTTAGCTGTGAAGTGGTGGGGAGGTCCTGAGGTGGAGAAAGGTTCTATAGAAATGAAAATTCATTCTTTATTATATGAACATATGTGACAGATTTCTGAGTTTTCAGAGGCATCTGCTTGCCATTCATAGGACAACACGGTCGCTCACAGCGCCAGGAACCTGAATTCAATTCCTGCCTCAGGCGACTGTCTGGGTGGAGTTTGCTCACTCTCCCCAGTCCTGCTTCCACACTGAAGGGATTCTCTGATTCTAGTCTTGCCTGTGGTAGCCCTCTTGTGTGGCTGATGCTTGTTTTATGTTTGGGCCATGGATGTTTTTCTTGGTTTTGTTTGTGGTTGATGAGTGTTGCCTTGCCCGGTTGTAAATATAAATTATTACAAAGTCAGGTGCTCTGTTCGGCCACAAAGTGGTGATGGGTGTGAGTTGTTGCTCATTTCTACATTACCAGTTCTGACCAGGGTCAGAACTAAGATTTGTATGACTCATTGTCAAGCCAGGGCAATTTAACTGATATGTTCGATTTACCCTATCAAAGGTATTCCGTGATAGTGAAGCACGGTGGCTCAGTGGTTAGCACTGCTACCTCACAGTGCCAAGGACATGGGTTTGATTCCAGCCTCAGGTGACTGTCTGTGCATTCTCCCCGTCTCTATGGGCTTCCTCTGGGTGTTCCGGTTTCCTCCCAGAATCAAGAGGTGTGCAATTTAGATGAGTTGGCCATGCTAAATTGCCCATAGTGTTCAGGGATGTGTAGGTTAAGTGCATTAGGCAGGGGTAAATACAGAGTAATAGAGGAATGTGTCTGGGTGGGATACTGTTCAGAGGGTCAGTGTGGACTTGTTGGGTCAAATGGCCTGTTTCCGCACTGTAGGGAATCTATGATCTGTGATCCAAATGGAGCTCAGTTAGAGATTGGATATAATCTCAATGAATGGTGGAACAGGCTAAAGGGTAGGTGGATGCGTAGATCATTGCTACATAGCCCCCTCTCATGTTCCTTTTTTTTGGAGAGGTGTTGGTCAAGCCTTATACTATGTTCCAACTCGCACCCCCCTCCCTCCACCCCTTGATGCTAATCTGCATAATTGAGATAGGTGCAGCATACTGGGGGAGGGAGGTGGAGAGGGTTAAGGAGGAAATTCCAGACTTTGGGAACGAGACAACTGAAAGTATGGTCACCAATGATGGTGCTGAAGAGAGGAAAGTGAGAGGCCACCCTGAGAGGTATGCAGATATTTTGGAGGGATTTTGCCCTGCAGGAGAGCACAAGAGATCAGGAAGAGTGAGACCACAGGGAAAGACGAGGACAAGACTTTTAAATTAAAGTTGAGGCGTTCCTTAACCAGAAAGCATTGTAGGGTCAGCAAGTGAAGGAAAGGAAGATCTTTGCAACTTGGTGCAGCAGAGCTTTGGCTAGGCTGAAGTCTACATGGAGTGGAAAGTGCCGGTTATCCTCGAGAGTTTTGGAGTAATGAAGGCTGTATACTAAAAGCTTTGGACACTGATTTCCATTATCAGTGAGCTGAAGCAGTGGAGGTAGGTGGTCTTTGTGATGGAGAAGATAAAAATTCTGAGCTCTGGGTCGGAGGTTATGAGTCATCTAACTCCATGTCAGAGTGCAGCCCGATAAAAGGATGGAAGCAGTGGAGTCATAGAGATGGTATAGCACGGAAACAGATCCTTTGGTCCAACTTGTCCATGCCAACCAGATATCCTAACCTAATCTAGTCCCATTTGCCAGCACTTGGCCCATATTCTTCTCAATCCTTCCTATTCATATACCCATCCAGCTGCCTTTTAAATGTTGTAATCGTACCAGCTTCCACCATTTCCTCTGGCAGCTCATCCCATACACGCACCAGCCTCTGCGTGAAAACGTTGTCCCTTAGATCCCCTTTAAATCTTTCCCCTCTTACCTTAAACATTTGTCCTCTAGTTTTGGTCACCCCCATCTCAGGGAAAAGATTTTTCTGTTTACCCTGTCCATGCCCCTCATGATTTTACAAAACCTAGAAGTTTCCGCTTTCGCCTCTGACACTGCAGGGAAAATAGCCTCAGACTATTTAGTCTCTCCCCACTTCTGCTGGTTGAATGCTGTATTTGGAGAAGCAATGTGACAAATTGGAGATAGTGGGAACACTCTGGAAATATACAACACAAAGAGTCACATAGTGTGATAAAGCCAAAGTAACCAGTTTTGATGAGGCCCTTCAGTGGGTTGTAACTCATCATGAGCTGTCAGCCTTTGGTCACGTGGTCCAGACAGTGTTATGTTGACTGCCTTCATTCTGAAGAAGGGCTTTACCTGAAATGTCGACTTCTCCACCTCCTGATGTTGTCTGGATCGCCGTGGTCCTCCAGCCTCCTGCTTGTCTACTTTTCACTCTACTCAACAGGTTCAATCACCGTTTCAACTAACTAGGCAGTGTGTTACAGTTAATTCAGGGCTCTGTGACTGCTGTAATCTAGAGGTAAGGATAGTGATGGTCAAGGCTCCAATGTCTTCCCATCATGTGACTGTCCAGGAATCTCTTCTCTCCCCCCCCGCCCCCCCCGCCCCCCTCCGCCCCCTCCGCCCCCCTCCGCCCCCCTCCGCCCCCCTCCGCCCCCCTCCGCCCCCCTTTAATGCCTGCTGTTGGTGTGTGTTGGAGAGAGTTATAGATTTTTTAACCATGATATGAACCTGGGATGGAAATTGAAACCAGAGCTTTTTGCTCAGGGTCAGGGACATTACTTACTAAAGCACTGCTGAACTGTTAATTGCAGGTCAATTGTGGTTAAATATATGCAGGTGGAGGGTATTGATTGGGTTGGTACTTGAACATACATAAAGAGACATGTACTGATACTGTTAGGAGAAATGTACTTGTAATGTTGCATTTTGAAATGTAAATGGAATGAAGATTGGTGCTGGTTCAATTTTACTTTGACCAGCTCGATGTCAGAAGTTGGTTCAGACACAGCTTGAGAATTCTGTGAAATAAATGCTTTTAAAAAGCCAGAGACATGATCTGAGGTTTTTTCTATGCAGCAGGGTCGTTGTGGTCTGGAATTGGCTGCCTGAAGAAAGGTTGTAGAAGCACGTTCATTGTAACTTTCAAAAAGGAGTTGAATAAGTACTTTAAAACAGGAGCTCTGGGGAACAGGATTAATTGGAAAGCTCTTGTAGAAAGTAGGCATTGGTACAGTGGGATATATGGCCTCCTTCAGTGAAGTGATTCTACAGGATTGGACAGCTCCCTGTTTAGTATGCAGCAATATGTGTTGTCACATTGTGTATGCGCATCGATCTACAATCGCATTTTTTTAAAAAAAAGCTTGCCCTGTTGTAAAGTATTGCTCCTTCGCTTTCATGCGTGTGAGAGGGATTGTGCAGCTTGAACCTGCATAGTTAATCCAGGAAAGTACGCTTCAAAAATGTCTGGATTCCTGAAAGGGAAGCACTAGATCAAAATCGTTTGCTATGTATTTATTTTTCTCTGCAACTTTTTGAGGTTTGAACAATGGCATGGTGCATCACTTAACCCAATCAACACAGGGTCAGACAGGAACTAGCTATTCAGCCAGTTGATGCATCGAGAAATGAATTGTTTGATTCATTGTTTTGTGATTGAGGTTTTATTGTCACTTGTACTCAAGCACGGTATAGATTAGAATTAGAATTAGAATTAGAATCCTTACAATATGGAAACAGGCCCTTCAGCTCAACGAGTCCACACTGACCCTCCGAAGAGTAACCTACCCAGACCCATTCCCCTACCTTATATTTACTCCTGACTAATACACCTGACACTATGGGCAATTTAGCATGGCCATTTCACCTAACCTGCACATCTTTGGACTGTGGGAGGAAACTGGAGCACCCGGGGGAAACCCATACAGACACGGGGAGAATGTGCAAACTCCACACAGTCGCCCGAGGCTGGAATTGAACACGGGTCCCTGGTGCTGTGAGGCAGCAGTGCTAACCACTTAGCCACCGTGCTGTATGCAGTGTCGCCATTACTGGCACCATCTTGGGTACAAAGGTACTTAGGTACAAAATCTTAGGAACAAAAATGGAAAAATAAAGAAATAAGTTAAAAGGTCAACACAATAGTTTTTCTTGGTATAAAGTAGAAACATAAAGAAATAAAGTTAAATGTTAAAGTTCTTTCTTAAGCCATGGGCTTGCACACGCCCCATGTGGGACTGTCCCCACCAGGGGTCGCTCTTTCTTGCACTGGGCTAAGACCCGCCTGAACTATACTGCCATTGTGCTCAGGCTCAGGCTGGGGCCTAGCCACTGCAATGCTCCATCGCTGCTGCTGCCTCCACTCTGAGCTCTCTCCAGAAGGTAAGTTTTTTAAAAAAAGAGAAAACGATAAAAGAAGAAAAATAAAGAGAAATGGTTGAAATGGACGAGACCCTGGCTACTCTGCCACCACCATCTTGCAAAGGTTAGAGGTCAGTGCTGTCCAGAGAATAACCAGAGCTCACTGTGTTCCTGTAAATTCCCAAGGCCATGCCTGTTTGTCATCTTCTCTTTGTGACTCAAAGCATTTTTGGGAGACAGTGCTGGTTAGCATTTTGGGAAATTGCCAACTTGCCCTTTTTCTGTACCCACTTTAAGAATCTGATTCTGCTGTGGTCCTCCATCCTTCCAAAGCCAATGTGCTGATCAACAGCAAACAGTGTACACTGTCACTTCTGGACTGGGAGCAGAAAAGGACCAACTGAGCAACTTACGAAAGCACTGACTAGCACTGTCTCCCACGAATGCTTCGAGTCACAAAGAGAAAGAGATAAACAGGCAAGGCCTCAGGAATTTCCAGGGAATTCTCTGTACAGCACTTCTAAATCACATAGGTTGACGATTTAAACAATCAACTGATTCATTTTGCAAATGCTTCAACTGATACACGGTGGCAGCAGTGTGTACCATCCAAGGGATGCACTGCAGCAATTTGCCTTCCAAATCCATGATCTCAACTATTTAGAAGGGTAAGGGTAGGGGTCGCACAATGACTTGCAAGTTCCCCTCCAAGCCACTCACCATCCTGACTTGGAAATAGATGGTTGTTCCTTCAATGTCGCTGGTTCAAAATTAAGATGCTGCCTCCCTAACTGCACCGTGGGTATGTAGGGACTCAGGAAGGTGACTCACCACCACCTTCTCCAGCACAATTAGGGATGGACAATAAATGCCGGCTCAGCCAGTAATGTCCAAGCCTTGTCAAGAAACCTTAAAAAATCTTCATAATATTGCCATGGTCTAATGGATTAGATTGTGAAGAGAATATTTCTAATTGAGGCTTGTAGTCGTGGGAAGTGAAGCTTTGAGGGTTTGTGTTGGGTAAGTAGAAACTTTGCGGATGGTGGAGTCTAAGACAAGAAGCTTCTTCATCCAGAGAGTGGTGCAAATTGGCAGATGCTACCAAAGGGCATGGTTGAGTTGAGGGAAGGGAAACTGGATAAACACAAGGGAAAAGGAATTAGAGGACTCACACTGTACAATTCGATCAGGAAGGATAGAAGGGATGTAAACAGAGTGTTAGAGAAACAAAGCTGACCTGTGCAGTTTCTCTCTCCAGAGAGAAACTATTTATTAACCAGTACTTATGGGACCAGGAGTGTGCTAGTTGGTTAAATATTCTGGATATTCAAGAGGTCCACATAATCGATGTAAAAACACACTAAGTAAAAAAGTGTAATGGAGTGGTATGTTCGCTGTTATGCTTTATTTACAACATAAATCGCTTAAATAATAATGCAACTTGTCCTAAAATAAAACTTACTGGCAGAGAGCATCCTCAACTGACTATTCAGACATCGTGGTTGTTTGTGGTATTTGAGGAGAAATTGACTCCAAATTGAATCAGCCTTTAACATTTCAAAGTTAAAAATCACGCAACACCAGATTATAGTCCAACAGGTTTAATTGGAAGCACATTGGCTTTCAGAGCATCGCTTCTTCATCAGGTGGTAGTGGAGATCTCAATTCCAACACAGAATTCATGTAAAACTCCGTTATCTCACTTTTTAGATTAGAATCAATCTAACCATCATGGCATAGACAGAGAACACAGGGGGCCAACACCTTCAACATATTAGGTAAAAACAATGACTGTAGATGCTGGAAACCAAATTCTGGATTAGTGGTGCTGGAATAGCACAGCAGTTCAGGCAGCATCCAAGTAGGTGCCACCGCAGGAACTGTAAAACCTGTGCCCACACCTCCTCCCTCACCTCTATCCAAGACCCTAAAGGAGCCTTCCACATCCATCAAAGTTTTACTTGCACATCCACTAATATCATTTATTGTATCCGTTGCTCCCGATGCGGTCTCCTCTACACTGGGGAGACTGGGCGCCTCCTAGCAGAGCGCTTTAGGGAACATCTCCGGGACACCCACACCAATCAACCACACTACCCCGTGGCCCAACATTTCAACTCCCCTTCCTACTCTGCCGAGGACATGGAGGTCCTGGGCCTCCTTCACCGCCGCTCCCTCACCACCAGACGCCTGGAGGCAGAACGCCTCATCTTCCGCCTCGGAACACTTCAACCCCAGGGCATCAATGTGGACTTCAACAGTTTCCTCATTTCCCCTTCCTCCACCTCACCCTAGTTCTAAACTTCCAGCTCAGTAACTGTCCCCTTGACTTGTCCGGATTTGTCCTACTTGCCTATCTTCTTTTCCACCTATCCACTCCACCCTCTCCTCCTTGACCTATCACCTTCATCCCCTCCCCCACTCACCCATTGTACTCTATGCTACTTTCTCCCCACCCCCATCCTCCTCTAGCTTATCTCTCCACGCTTCAGACTCACTGCCTTTATTCCTGATGAAAGGCTTTTTCCCGAAACGTCGATTTCGAAGCTACTTGGATGCTGCCTGAACTGCTGTGCTCTTCCAGCACCACTAATCCAGAACCTTCAACATATTGTCTAGCTATCACCATTGTTCGCAGCTAACCCGAGAATGTAACATTTTAAATAAAAGGTTTTGTGATTTACACATGAAAGACGTGAAACTGTCATGGTATTCTAACAGATGAAAGACTTAACAGACAATCAATTTTTCAATGTATAATTTCAGTTACATCACACTGTAAATTTTTGCTATAAATTGTCCATGTTTGGACTGAGCCCTCCACTACCACCTGATGAAGGAGCGACGCTCCGAAAACTAGTGTGCTTCCAATTAAACCTGTTGGACTATAACCTGGTGTTGTGTGATTTTTAACTTTGTACACCCCAGTCCAACACCGGCATCTCCAAATCATGTTTAACATTTCATGTGGTCATTGAATTGAACAATAAGTATATTTACAAACTGTAATAATTGGACATAATAATACAGTAATCTTCCTGGTATTTGAGGTGTATCTTGCTGATTTATCCCAAGTGCTGGTTCATAAGGTGCTGGTTAAAATAAGATCACAGTACTTACAGGTGATGTTCCTTGCAATGTTTCCTGCTGCTGTGCAGACTTCCAAAATCTGTGTGTAGCAATAGCTTCTGGGAGTGGAATTCTTGCACTAGCACCCCAATTGAGATATGTGGAGTTTCCCAAAAGACTGTGTGGACACACAGGTTAGAGGGAATGTTACTGCCAGGTCAGCTGACATTCTCCAACTCTTTCTGCTTTTTTTTTCCTGATTTCCAGAAGTACTTCGCTTTTATTTAAGGATGGAAGGAAACTTGAGAAGATCATAAATCCTACTGTGCGGGCCTGTTGATTTCAAACTATATATAATGTAATTATATGACATAAACTAAGGCAGCTGGTTGGAATTAAGATGCAAATTGAGATGCAGACAATATGATTGAGTGGGTGAACAGTGTCATGAGACTGAATAACCTCCAGTTTCTATGATGCAGTGCAGTGGTAGCAATGTCTTTCAGGTACTGCTAGTGACTACATTGACTAACTGAATGCAACCCACTTTTTAAAACAGCCCAACTTGGGCTGGCATGGGCCAGCGGTGGGTGGAATTTCCTGGAAGTCCCAAGTGCAGAAAATGACACTGCGGTTAATGCTATCAAATTTATCCCTGTGATTTTTTGCATTGTTCACTTGCGACATTATTAGCACAAATAGACCTCAAATTAATTACTGCCAATGTATTGTACAGTAGTGTCCTGAGAACACACCGAGGTAGACCATGTGACCTATCATGCCTATTCTAGCCTTCTGAAAGAGTTATCCAGTTGATCCTAATTCCCTTTCTTTCCCCAAAGCCTGGGATTTGTTTTTTTTTTGTTCAGTCATGAACCTCCATTTTAAAGGTTACTCTCGAATCTGCTTCCACTACACGGCAGCTTTTCCAGATCACAACTCGCTGCATAAAACAAAAGTTCGCATCCTGCCTTAAATTCATGATTCGGAGATGTCGGTGTTGGACTGGCGTGTACAAAGTTAAAAATCACACAACACCAGGTTATAGTCCAACAGGTTTAATTGGTTTAATTGTGCTTCCAATTAAAGGGACTTAAGAATCATAGAATCCTTACAGTGTGCACACAGGCCATTTGGCCCAACAAGTCCACACTGACCCAGGTGTTGTGTGATTTTTAACTTTGCCTTAGGTTCATTTGCTATTCACTTTTTAAATCTCTGTCTTCTGATGACTGATGCTCCTGCCATTGGAAGCAGTTTCACCTGTCAAAGCCCTTCATAGTTTTGAACATCTCTGTCAAATTTCCTCAAACCTTCTCTGCTCTATCGAAGCCAAATCCTGCTGTTTCTGCATTACGTTATGCAACCTCATGCTTTTTATGGAGGGCAATCTAGGTGCCCAATGTTTTAAGCTTGAAGGATCCGTAGTATTTCTGTGCATCAAGATGTATAACAATTCGGCTAAGTGTAGTTCAGGCCTTGATAAACTTTAAAGGATGCTCACTGCCAAACTACAGACACCTCAGTCACACCAAAATCCGGTGACTTTTAGGCAAAGCCCTGAGAGTCATACAGCATGGAAACAGACCCTTTGGCCCAACTTGTCCATGCTGACTAGGTTTCCTAAACTTGTTGCCAGGGGAATTGTTGGATGCAGGTACAGTCACGCAGCATTTAAAAGACATTTGGATAAGTACATAAATAGGAAAGGATCAGAGGGATTTGGCCGAATGCAGATGAGTGGGACTAGCATGGTTTGGGAACATGGTTTGATAACTAGTCCCATTTGCCTGCATTAGGCCCATATCCCCCTAAATCTTTACTATCCATGTACCTGTCCAAATGTTTTTAAATGTTGGAATTGTACCAACCTCCACAATTTCCTCTGGCAGCTCATTCCATACATTCACCATCTTCTGCAAGAAAACGTTGCCCCTATGGGGTTGCTCAGTGGTTAGCACTGCTGCCTCACAGCAAAGGGAGCCAGGTCCAATCCCAGCCTCGGGCAACTATCTGTATGGAGTTTGTACATTCTCCCTGTGTCTGCATCAGTTTCCTCGAGGTGCTCCGGTTTCCTCCCACAGTCCAAAGATGTGCAGATTAGGTGAATTGGCCATGCTAAATTGCCCATAGTTTTCAGGGATGTGTAGGTTAGGTACATTAGTCAGGGGTAAATGTAGAGTAATGGGGGTAGGGAAGTGGGTCTGGGTGGGATACTCTTCAGAGGGTCTGTGTGGACTTGTTAGGCCAAATGGCCTGTTTGCACACTGTAAGGACCCTATGATTCTTAGGTCCCTTTTATATATTTCCCCTTTCACCTTAAACCAATGCCCTCTACTTTTTGATTCTGCTACCCTGGGGAAAAGACCTTGGTTATTCACTATATCTATGCCTCTCATGATTTTATAAACTTCTGTAAGGTCAGTCCTCAGCCTCTGACACTCCAGGGAAAACAGCTCCAGCCTATTCAGCCTCTCCCTATAGCTCAAATCTTCCAACACTGGCATCATTCTTGTAAATCTTTTCTGAACCCTTTCAAGTTTCACAAAATCTTTCCTCTAGTACGGAGAGCAGAATTGAACACAGTATCCCAGAAGTGGCCGAACCAATGTTCTGTACAGGTGCAACATAATTTCCCAAATCCTATGCTCAGTGCATTGACCAATAAAGACAAGCATACCAAACACCGCCTTCACTATCTTGCCTACCTGTGACTCTACTTTCAACGACCTATGAACCTGCACTCCAAGGTCTCTTTGTTCAGCCACACTCGTCTGGACTTATGCAGTGTATAAGTCCTGCTGTGATTTGCCTTTCCAAAATGCAGCACCTCTCATTTATCTAAATTAAACTCCATTTGCCACTCCTCGGCCCATTGGCCCATCTGATCAAGATCCTGTTGTACTCTGAGGTAACCTTCTTCGCTGTCCACTACACCTCCAATTATGGTCTCATCTGCAAACTTATTAACGATACCACCTTGTAATTCAAGGCTACCAGGTTACATCTGTGTAAATCTTTTTTGCATCCTTTCCAGTTTAATAACATCCTTTCCATAACTGGATGATCAGAATTATACACAGTATTCCAAATGTGGTCTTACCAATGTCTTGTACAGCTGTAACATGGCATCCCAACTCCTACACTTGGTTCTGACCAATGAAGGCAAGCGTGCCAAATGTCTTCATCTTCCATCCTGTCCACTGGTGACACCACTTTCAAGGAACTATGTATCTGCGTTCCTAGGTCTGTCTGTCCGACAACACTCCCCAAGGTCCTACCACTAACTGTGTAAGTCCTGTCCTGATTTGCCTTACCAAAAGGCAACACGTTACATTATCTAAATTAAACTTCATCTGCCATTCCTTAGCCCTCTTTCCCAGTTGATCAAGATCTCATGGTACTCTTAGATAATCTTCTCACTGTCCACTACACCACCAATTATATTGTCATCTGCAAACTTACTAACCATACCTCCCATATTGTCATCCAAATTATTTACATAAATTATGAACAACCCTGTACCACCACCCTCTGTCTCTTACCATCAAGCCAATTTTGTATCCAATTGGCTATCTCTCCCTGAATCCCATGTGATCTAACTGTACTCACCAGTCTACCATACTGAACCTTGTCAAAGGCCTTGCTAAAGTCCATATAGACAATATCTACTGTCTTCAGAAGATAAATGCCTTCATTTATCTTCTTGATCACCTCTTCAAAAAATTCAACCAAATTAGTGAGACTTGATTTCCCATGCACAAAACCATGCTGACTATCTCTAATCCATCCTTGCCTTTCCAAATGCATCTAGATCCTGTCTCTCAGGATCCCCTCTAACAACTTGCCCAGCATTTAAGTCAGCCTCTGCCTGAATGTGCAGGGATAAATCTATATTGGTGTATTATTTTCTTCAATCCTGGAGACTCAAGCTAGTCTTTGCAAAGAGTGAGATGGGTGTGGGTGTGGAGACATATCACTGAGTGGCATATGGTTTTGGCGCACTCCTTTGCTGACAGCTCAAATGATTGTGCTCTTCCCTTGCGTTGCAGTTATGCTGGAAGTATTGTTGGAAATCCTGGGTTCCTGTTTTCCATCCTTTCTCTGGAGATTATTAAAAGACTTGAAAAATAAGTTACATTTTATAATTGGAAAAAAAACCTCAAGATGCCACAAAGCACTTTCCAGTCAACAATGTATTTCTCAATTTTAGCAAATGCAGCCCCCCCCCCACCTGTGTACAGAGAAATCCCACATCTAGCAATGTCATAACCAGTTTTTGTGATGCTGGTTGAAGGATAATTGTTGTTGAGGATACTGGGGAGAAGGTCTCTCCTCGCCTTTGAACTGGTGGCAATGGGGTGTCTTCTATCTGTCTGAGCTTTCAGAAAAGGCCTCAGTTTAGCATCTGATCCCTCAGATGGTGCCTTCAACAGTGCAGTTCCCCCACCCCCCCACCCCCGCCCCCAGTACCCATGCTGGCGTGTAAACCTATGTTATGCACTCCAATGCAATACACCTAAAAGTTACATCAGGTGGATGTAAGAGTTTAGTTTCCATGGTACTGTCTCAATGAAGAGCAGGAGAATTCTCTCCACTGCCATGGTCAATATCAATACCAAATGAGCTCCAAGGAATCATTCCAGCCAATTACTAATTAAATTGGACAGGCAATCCTGCATTTATATAGAACGTCTTTCACAACCTCAGTATGTCCCAAAATGTTTTACAGCCAATGAACTGACTTCTTGAAATCTGGTCAAGTGTTGTACAGTTGGCAAACTGGCAGCCAATTTACTCACAGCAAGTTCCCACAAATCGTAATGAGCAGGTAGCCTGCTTTGAAGGATGGTTGAGGGATAAATATTAAATAGCTCGCTGTGGAGAACTACCTTTCTTCTGTGAAATAGTGACCATGGGATGTTGTGTGCACACTGGGATAAGCTGGGTCTTAAATTAATATCGCGTCTCAAAATGAATTAAAAACTTCCCAATGATCAGGATTTGTAGACCATCATTGCTGCGGCAACTTGGCAATTACTCAGATGAATGCTACAGACTAATTTCCAACCATTTTATTACAGCAATTCTCATATGCCTGCAAGCTAACATTATCAAACTTGTCTGAAACGCATTCCATAAAGCTGTCATTGCAAGAAATATATTTTACTTGCTTTGGAGTGCAGGAGATGAATCAACTTTGTACAGCCAGTGCTGTTAAAAACCCCAGATTAGCAACTTAACGACTGCTTTTTACTCGGCAGGGTTTTACTGTATGGCGTTCATATAACACAACATATGGAAGAACGCCTGATGAGGAAATATTTAAATTTTTTACATTCTATAATTAAAATTCTCCCTGCTGTGATTTTGCAGTTTTGTGATTTTATTTATGAATATTGAATTTTTCATCGAATAAAAGAAAGATTTTGGTGAATGGGTATTTAAACAAAAATAGCAGGTTTGAATCAACCTGCTTGAGTGTCTTATGACATGTCTCCAGGGCCAGAGACTTGAACCTGGACATTGTGGACCAGAGATAGGTATGCTACCACTGCACCAACAAAGGCCCTATCTCTTGACATTTCTTTTAGCAACAGCACAAACTCTTTTATTTTTGGAAGTCTTCTGGAGAATTTCTGGAATAAATGTTAAATAAAGTCTTGACAAATGTCTCCGAAATTGCAAGCAGCTCCCAAACCGTCAAAAGGGTTTGTTCACACCCAGTCAGCTGCTTATTGATGGAGAAGGGGTTAAATTGAGTGCTTCACGCTAACGTTTTCTCGGAGGCTCCCTTAAATGAGTGCTAGTGGACAATTGAAGTGGTAATTGGCTTTTCAGCACTGCTCTGGTTGGTCACTTCAAGCAGTGGCTTCAGTTCATTTATCAAGAAAGTGCCTTGCTTCAAATGCTTATAGTCTCCGACAGTGTACAACACCTAACTTATAGAACGAAAGCCTCTTTTGATCATTTAGAGGTAAAGGCTATTGAACCTAACATGGCTGTCACTTTTACCTTGGTGCATTCCATTGACTTTCACAGGCTGGCACTCTCGCAGGAGTTGTCACGTCCCCTGCTGCATGTGACATAGGTTAGGAGCCTGGTTCACTGCTGCTAACGGCAAAACACCCGTCAATCCAGCAGCAGATGGTCTGTGGCTCTGAAGACAACATTGGTACACTCGTATCTTCCAAATAAGCTTAAAACTTTGATCAGACCTCTGAGGAGCTGTGAGATAACTGGAGAATAGTTCAAAATTTACTGACACCTTCTGAATACAATTAATTTCCTTGCATAAGTATCAGACTGACACATTAAGAAAATCATACGCAAAAATAGAGTGCATTTCAATGTTTGTATGTCTGTTTATCTACTTAGAGTCATAGAGACATATAGCACAGAAACAGACCAATGCTTGTTGAGGATATGCCTGCTAGATATTACCTGCATACAAGCCACTGGCTATAAAATGAATCGTTCCTTGTATTTATTGTAAAGTTCTTTCACTGCTGGTTATAATAGTTGCATTCTTGTTTTCAAATGCTTCCAAGGCCTCAACACTCTCTACCTCTGTAACCTCTTGATGAAGGGCTTTTGCCCAAAACATCGATTTTCCTGCTCCTCTGATGCTGCCTGACCTGTTGTGCTTTTCCAGCACCACTCTAATCTCCAGCATCTGAAATACCCACTTTCACCTCTGTAACCTCCTCAAGCCCTACAATCTTTCAAGTGATCTTCACTTTAACTCTGGTCTCTAATCACTCCCATTTTAGTTGCTCCACCATTGGCGGCTGTCCCTAATACCTGGAATTCCGTCTCTAAACCACTCTGCCTCTTTCTCATTAAAACTTGACTTTTTCGACCAAACTTTTGACCATCTGTTCCAATATCATTGTGATTCATTAGCAAATCTCTCCTGGGAAGCATCTTGGGAGATGCTTTATGACAATCATAGAGTCATAGAGATGTACAGCATGGAAACAGACCCTTCGGTCCAACCCGTCCATGCTGACCAGATATCCCAACCCAATCTAGACCCACCTGCCAGCACCCGGCCAATATCCCTCCAAACCCTTCCTATTCATATACCCATCCAGATGCCCCTTAAATATTGCAATTGTACCAGCCTCCACCACTTCCTCTGGCAGCTCATTCCATACACGTACCACCCTCTGCGTGAAAACATTGCCCCTTAGGTCTCTTTTATATCTTTCCCCTCTCAACCTAAACCTATGTCCTTTAATTCTGGACTCCCCGACCCCAGGGCAAAGGCTTTGTCTATTTATCCTATCCATGCCCCTCATAATTTTGTAAACCTCTATAAGGTCACCCCTCAGCCTCCGACCCTCCAGGGAAAACAGCCCCAGCCTGTTCAGCCTCTCCCTGTAGATCAGATCCTCCAACTGTGGCAACATCCTTGTAAATCTTTTCTGAACCCTTTTGAGTTTCGCAACATCTTTCCGATAGGAAGGAGACCAGAATTGCATGCAATATTCCAACAGTAACTGAACCAATGTCCTGTACAGCCACAACATGACCTCCCAACTCCTGTACTCAATACTCTGCCCAATAAAGGAAAAGCATACCAAATGCCTTCTTCACTATCCTATCTACCTGCGACTCCACTTTCAAGGAGCTATGAACCTGCACTCCAAGGTCTCTTTGCTCAGCAACGCTCCCTAGGACCTTACCATTAAGTGTATAAGTCCTGCTAAGATTTGCTTTCCCAAAATGCAGCACTTCGCATTTGCCACTTCTCAGCCCATTGGCCCATCTGGCCCAGATCCTGTTGTAATCTGAGGTAACCCTCTTCACTGTCCACTACACCTCCAATTTTGGTGTCACCTGCAAATTTCTAACTGTACCTCTTATGCTCGCATCCAAATCATCTGTGTAAATGATAAAAAGTAGAGGGCCCAGCACCGATCCTTGTGGCACTCCACTGGTCACAGGCCTCCAGTCTGAAAAACAACCCTCCACTACCACCTTCTGTCTTCTACCTTTGAGCCAGTTCTGTATCCAAATGAATAGTTCTCCCTGTATTCCATGAGATCTAACCTTGCTAATCAGTCTCCCATGGGGAACCTTGTCGAACGCCTTACTGAAGTCCATATAGATCACATCTACTGCTCTGCCCTCATCAATCTTCTTTGTTACTTCAAAAAACGCAATCAAGTTTGTGAGACATGATTTTCCATGCACAAAGCCATGTTGACTATCCCAAATCAGTCCTTGCCTTTCCAAATACATGTACATCCTGTCCCTCAGGATTCCCTCCAAACAACTTGCCCAGCACCAAGGTCAGGCTCAGTGGTCTATAGTTCCCTGGCTTGTCCTTACCGACCTTCTTAAACAGTGGCACGTTAGCCAACATCCAGTCTTCCGGCACCTCACCTGTGAATATCGATGATACAAATATCTCAGCAAGAGGCCCAGCAATCACTTCTCTAGCTTCCCACAGAGTTCTCGGGTATACCTGATCAGGTCCTGGGGATTTATCCACTTTTAACCGTTTCAAGACATCCAGCACTTCCTCCTCTGTAATCTGGACATTTTGCAAGATGTCACCATCTATTTCCCTACAGTCTATATCTTCCATATCCTTTTCCACAGTAAATACTGATGCAAAATATTAATTTAGTATCTCCCCCATTTTCTGTGGCTCCACACAAAGGTGGCCTTGCTGACCTTTGAGGCGCCATATTCTCTCCCTAGTTACCCTTTTGTCCTTAATATATTTGTAATTTTAAAAAATATATTTTATATTTAAATTGTAATATTTAAATGTAATTTTCTAGAGCCAAGGGGTAAAGGAGCAACCTGCTGATATTGGCATGAAAGAAGCTCTTTGCACTGGGTGAGATAAAGGAGAGGTAGGGAAGATTAACTGCAGTTATCCAAACTGAGAAATGAAGATAAATGCAGGTTGAGGGAAAATTAGAGGCAGCAGATCACAATCCAAATAGTGACATTCACCATGACATTTAACATGACAATCTGTTAAACTGTGTAGTAGATCCCATGCTGAAAATGTGTTGCTGGAAAAGCGCAGCAGGTCAGGCAGCATCCAAGGAACAGGAGAATCGACGTTTCGGGCATAAGCCCTTCTTCAGGATTCTCCTGTTCCTTGGATTCCTGAAGAAGGGCATATGCCTGAAACGTTGATTCTCCTGTTCCTTGGATGCTGCCTGACCTGCTGCGCTTTTCCAGCAACACATTTTCAGCTCTGATCTCCAGCATCTGCAGTCCTCACTTTCTCCTAGTAGATCCCATGCCACTGTTAGAGATAAGACGAGGGAGTTTTCCCTGGTCTCCTCAGGATCAGTGGTCTCTCATCTAATATCATTCAAAAAAAATCTAATGATTGCCAGACCTTCAGTGGGAAGAAACTCCCCTGCATCTCAGCTTGAAATCACTATCCGCTGACTCTGAGACTAGAGCAGATTTGTGCGGAATTGGGAATATGCAGTTTTTGCCATTAGAGGAAAGGGAGCTGGATGTAATTCATCCAGGAGGGAATATCCCAACTCTGCAGGGTCATTTGAATTCCGTACCGGGTTTGAGAAGAGTCTCAGTTTGGCTGATGCAAGGACTTTAAACTGCATCTCGGAGTCACGAATCAATGAAGGAAATGTAAACACTCTTGGAAGACCAATGACTTCAATTGTCACGATCTAAGGGATTTAAAAAAAAATTCCCCCACCCATTAAACTTAGGGATGGGAAGTGAGAAACAGCTGCAACTATTAATAAATTGTGCCCAAAAAAGTGCCACGGATGACCATCTTCAATGAGAGAAAATCTGACCATTCCCTCTCGCTATTTAGTGGCATTACCATCACTGAAGGCCCCACTATCAACATCCTGGGCTTGTCATTGACCAGAAGCTGAACTGAATTGACATATAAATAATGACGACATACAAATCCTGCAAGTAACTCACCTCCTGACTCTCCAAAGCCTAACCACTATCTGCAAGGCATAAAGCAGGAGTTGTGATGGAATACACCCCAATTTGCCTGGATGAGTGCAGCTCCAACAACATTCAACAAATCTGACACCATCCAGGATAAAGCAGCCCGCTTGATTGGCACCACATCCACACTGTCTGCCACATGTTCAGTGTGCTCCGTCTACAAGATACACTGGTGCAATTCACCAAGGCTTTTTAGACAGCTCCTCTAAACCTACTATAGAAGGACAGGGGCAACAGCTCCTTGTGGACACACCACCTGCAAGCAACCCCCAAAACCATGCACCATCCTGACTTGAAAATGCGTCACCATTCCTTCAGGGTCGCTGAGTCTAAATACTGGAACTCCCTCCCTAACAGCATGGTGGATGTTCCTACATCACGTGGACTGCAGAGGTTCAAGAAGACAGCTCATCACCTTCTCCAGTGCATTTAGAAAAGGGTAATAAATGCCAGCCCAGCTAGAGATACCCACATCCCTTGAGTAAATCCAAAAGACCTGCACAAAGACACCATTTTTTACACTAGAGGTTTACAATAGAATCATTGAATCTTTACAGAGCAAAAAGAGGCTGTTTAGCCCATTGAGTCTGCACCAACCCTCCGAGCTGCATCCCACCCAAACCCTATCCTTGCAATGCCAAATTTTCCATGGCTAGCCCACCTAACCTGCACATCTTTGGACTGTGGGAGGGAACCGGAGCAACTAGAGGAAACCCACACAGAGGAAACGCAGGGGAGAATGTGCAAAACTCCACACAGACGGTCACCCAAAGCTGAAACCAAACCTGGGTCCCTGATGCTGTGAGGCAGCAATGCTAACCACTGGGCCAACCTCCCGCTTAAGATTTGAAAGCTTTGACTGGAAGATTTTTATCCCCTCCACTATCAAGCAAGCAGGAATAACAGCTGTACTAGATTGTTAAATTTTTTTCCCATGTCCACATAAATCCTGAGCTGTGCCCAGAGTGCATGCTGGGTAAGTGGCTGTTAAGTTGGAATGATTGGAGGAGATGAGGGGTGATGGGATGGGTGGCATGAGTTGACGTTGAACTTGGGAGGTCGGACTTGTGTGTGGATATGTGAGGGCTGGAGAGCCAAATGGCTTCTGAAACAATTGGGGACAAAGTTCTGGAAAACAGAGGTGGGCCTTCTAATGAGCCTGCCGTAGTACTTGCCTGTCCCTATGGCAACATATGATCTCCTTCTGGGGTTAGCAATTCTATGACTTAGGGGACTGCTCAGGAACTTGGATCCAGTGAACCAGGAAATTTCTGAGCCGTAGTCCTGGCAGCCAAAATGCAGCACTATGTTTCCAGTTCTAGACACTGCAGCAAAGGGGAAACAACCTGTCCAACCGTACTGTCGCGGTCTGTGTAAGAGTTGTTTGTTTCAATGAGATCACCTTTCATTCTTCTAAACTCTGGTCAAAGGCTTACTTATTGGGATTCTGCATTTCAAAGGCTTTTTGTTTGAAAGGGAAGCCTTTGGTACACATATAAATGAATTCCTGTTCACTGACATGTGTCAGAATTTACTTAAGAAGTGCCACAACATTGAATTCAGAAGTCAAGAATTGTGTATATATAACGTTTGCCTTTGCGTAAGGTCATATTTGAAATATTTTTCTGCCTTGGTGTTAAGAGCAGATTCCTGGCATATAAGAACATGTGTACCACAGAAACCTACCATTTGGCCCAACTGGTCTTAGCTGGATTTTTTGCTCCATACCAGCCTCTCCTCACCCTACACTATATATTCTTCTATTTCTTTCTCCTTCATATGTTTATTTACTTTCCCCCTAAAAGCATCTGTAGTCTTCACCTCAAATACTGAGATGGTGCGTTCCATATTCTCAGTATTTTCCATGTAAAGGTGATTCTCCTGACTCTACCCTTTTTGTTTCAAATGTTAACTCATTAACAGCCCCTGATTTATGTTTCCCTTTGAGAGAAAACATCTTGGCCAATGATTGTAAATCCAGAGAGTCAGAGAATCATACACCATGGAAATCCACCCTATACACCAACTCGTCCTCATCAACCAGATATCCTAAACTGATGTCATGTTGAAAGCTTGGAAGCTCATATTGGTCAAGTTTTAAGTGTTCTTACTCTATGAGAACATTTCAGATGTGTAGGAAAAAATCAGACTTTAACATCATGGTACTTTATTTAAAGCACGGACAGCTGCGAACAACTTCACACCTTACCCATTCCACAGGCAAACTGGCGGGACTTTTCATTCTTGCTTGCGCACCAACTCTGGAATTAAATGCCCAGTTCTTGGGTGGCATTGACTTGAGGAAGAATGGCTGTTCGGATGCCAGGAGTTGCCCAGCTCCTTTTTGTGGTAACCCTTTGAAGCTTCCAATCATGCGTAAGCTGGTGTCACATTTTACTAATTCGTTCATGGACTGTGTGTCTTCCCCATTGACAAGATGGTGTTGAGCCCCTTCTTGACCCTCTGCAGTGCACAAGTTGTAAGTATATCCTGTTGTTAGGAAGGGAGTTCTAAGATTTGACTCAACAACATTAATGTGGTGATAATAGATTTCCAAGTCAGGACAATATGTAGCTTGAAGGGAAACTTGCAGGTGGTGGTGTTCCTATTTCCTTGTCCTGGATAAGATCGCGGGTTTGGATGGTGATGTTGGAGGATCCTTGATGAGTTGCTGCTATGTGTTTCGCAGATGCAACACAATGCTGCCTCTGTATGTCAGTGATGATGGGAGTGCATGTTGAAGGCAGTGGATGTGGTACCAGTCTGGCAGGCTGCTCTGTCCTGGATGGTGTCAAGCTTCTTCAGTCTTGTTGGAGCTGCACTCAACCTGTTTTTGGAGATGTCTGCCTAAAGGTTACTGAGGCAAAATTCTCTAATAAAAGGAGCTTGTGTATTTCACATGATCTTCCTACCTGAGGGATATTAGGCAGGGCATTATGCCTGATGTGGAAAAATAATGCAGATTCAAACTCAAAAGGTCCCTGGTTGCACATTCCCTTGTGGAATGTGACGTAAAAACCTGTTCTGAAGGATTCAACGACAGGAGAACAAGGCTGAATATTTAACTGAGCATCCAAGTCAGCTGCCCAGAGAATCAGAGGGGAAATGAGAAGAATTTTTTTTAATGCAGTGAGTTGCTCTGATCTGGAAGGTGGTGCCTGAACTAACAGACAAAGCAAGTTCAGTGGTAACTTGCTAAAGGGAATTGGCTAAGTATTAGGGAAAATTGTGCAGGGTTATACAGAAAAGAAAGGCATTGAGGCATCGTTAGACAGCCCTTTGAAAGAACAAGCACAATTGATAGTGTAGTCACAATGGGCCAAATAGCCTTTTGTGCTGTAGAGTTCTGTGATACTAGGCACATTAGGGTTTAGGTGAGGAAAGTAATATAATTACAAATTAACTCTTCTACATCGTGGAGACAGAGCGTATACTCGCAGAGTGCTTCAGAGAACATTTCCAGGACACGTGCACCAACCAACCTCACTGCCCTGTGGCCGAACACTTTAACTCCCCCCCACCTCCCAGTCTGCCGAGGACATGCAGGTCCTGGGCCTCCTCCACCGCCAAACCCTCACCACCCTACACCTGGAGGAAGAACACCTCATGTTCTGCCTTGGGACCCTCCAATCACATGGTATCAACTAACTTCACCGGTTTTCTCATTTCCCTTCCCACCTTATCCCACTTCCAACCTTCCAGCTCAGCACCGCCCTCATAACCTGTTCATCTTCCTTCCCTCCTATCCACTCCACCCTCCTCTCTGACCTATCACCTTCACCCCCACCTCCATCCACCTATTGCACTCTCAGCTACCTTCCCCCTAGCCCCATCCCCCTCCCATATATCACTCCACCCAGCCTCATTCCTGACCAAGGGCTCTGGCTCGAAACGTCTATTTTCCTGCTCCTCGGATGCTGCCTGACCTGCTGTGCTTTTCCAGTGCCACACTCTCTACTCTAATTTCCAGTATCGACAGTCCTCACTTTTGCCTAATTACAAATCTGTCTAGTTTCAATTTTTACAAAAAATTGTACTTTTTGATATTTCTTGGTGATTTTGATAGCTGTTCAATTTGGATAATTATTTACTTGTTGCTATGAACTGACCTTGCAACAATCCTCCCCACTAAGTCAATTCCTTGTAAACACAATACAACAGTTATCAGAAATAACCTTGATTATTAATCTGTGCAATATAAACCTCATTCGTACCAATCAACATAGCTTTATAGGAATAATTTACATTTATGTCGTATCTTTAACACAGTAAATTTAGAATAGATTCCTTACAGTGTAGAAACAGGCCCTTCGGCCCAACCAGTCCACACAGACCCTCCGAAGAGTAACCCACTCAGACCCATTTCCCTCTGACTAATGCACCTAACACTATGGACAATTTAGCATGGCCAATTCACCTGACCTGCACATCTTTGTATTGTGGGTGGAAACCGGAGCACCCGGAGAAGACTCACACCGACACAGGGAGAACGTGCAAACTCCACACAGACAGTTGCCCAAGGCTGGAATCGAACCTGGGACCCTGATGCTGCGAGGCAGCAGTGCTAACCACTGAGCAGCCCCATTGTCTCAGGGTGCTTCATGGAGAAGATATGTGAGGTAACATTAGGGCAAGTAATCAGGAGCCTGTTCAGAGATCTTGGCTTTAACAAGCAACTTAAAGGGGAGGGGGAAAGAGTGAAAGTGGGAGATTGAGGAGTAGAATTTTTGAGCTTGAGTCTAAGAAACTGAAAGCATGGCTGTCAATATTGGTCAGATTAAAATCGGGAGATGCTCAAGGATAAAAGTATCCTGTACGATTGTCAATATGTTTCATCACATAGAAGGGCTATGATGAACTGCTGCTGTGCCATTAGGGACAGTGGCATAATTTCACACTCTATAATAAATAGAAATATGGTTTAAAAATAGTATGCTCTTACTGCCTGAATATGTTCCATGTCTTCACACTGTAGAGGTGTTGTATAAACATAGATGTTAATAAGGATCATTTCAGTATAATTTGAAGTGGATTTATAGACCTTCCCATCACTAAGAAAGGAAAAAAATAGAAAGAAAATGTTTGGAGAGAGGGTAAAAGTAGCTCATTCCCAGCGAATTTTCCAAATTAGGCAACACACTAGAAGACACGAGATATCAAATGTTCAACTCCAGTTCTGCCCCTGTGGTTCACTTCTGATTGCCTGATGTTTGAATCAGCCTCAAACCCCCATTTGCTTCACTGCTGCTTGTTGTATGGTCAATCATTGATTCTACAGCAGAACAGGCCATTCAACCCAACTGCTGTATTCTAAACTCTGTGAAATGCGCAAACCCCCACCCACACTACTTCACCTCACCTAATCAGCAGTATTTTCTCTTCCTATCTCCACCACATGCTTGTCTTCCCATTTTAAACACCCATACTGCTTACTAACTGGTGACCAGAATGACAGACGTTTTCCATTCAAAGAAAGTAATGTCATGCACAAGTGCATTCCCTACCTCCCAATGAGTCACTCATTGTGCTGCGATTTAAAGCACATCTTAGTTTATAACACTTCCTTTGTTACCTTTTATGTCGTCAGATCATCTGGCAGTTTTACAGTGAATGAAGTATCCTTTTGAAGAGCTTGTCATGATTATAATGTTGGGACTGCAGCAGTCAATTTGTGCATAGCAAACTCACAGACAATGGGACAATGGCTGTTTTTGTGAAGTGGATTAAGGGAGAGATATTTTTACACACTGCCCTTTTTCAGTGATCTTGCAGTGAGATATTTTACCTCCATCTGTCAGAGCAGGTGGGACCTTGCTTTTATGCCTCATCTGTAAGGTTCATTGCTATCAAAGTCCAGGGCACTTCACAGAACCAGATGTCAGCCAGCAATGAAGACTGAGCCACAGGGAGGAGTTGCTGGAATTTATACTTTGGCCAAAGAGATCATGTACAATAACAATATAATCTTTAATGTAGACAATGAAGGAGCTTCAAAATATAACAGTTGGAAAGAGATGAATGCATATTTCAGGAAGGACAGTTGAAAATTTGGCCAGAGACCCTGGGTGTGAGGGGGAGGGGGTGTGGCCTAGTGATATTAATGGCCCTTTTTTTGCTGTAGAAATAAATGACTGAAGACACAGCCAGCTGAACTGTTAATCCATAGACCCAGGTAATGTTCTGGTGACCAGAGTTCAAATCCCACCCTGTAGATGGTGGAATTTGAATTCAATAAGAAAAAACCCCGGAATTGAGTCTAATGACGACCATGAATCCATTGTCAGACAAACCTATCTGGTTCACTAATGTCCTTTAGGGAAGGAAACTGCTATTATTACCTGGCCTAGCCTACATGTGACTGCAGACCCCCAGTAATGTGGTTGACTCAACTGCCCTCTGGAGAATTAGCCATAGTTAATAAATGTTTGACACTCTCATTCTGTGAATAAAGAAAGAAAAAGGACTTGAGAGGAGGGAACTAGAGACATTTTTAGGGTTTGCTCCCTATTCAGAACTATAGTAAAGGGAACTGTAAGACACAAGAAGCAATGCCCAGAATTGAGGGTTCAGGAATTGTTCCCTATTTTTGTTGACCTTTATCCATACAAGCTGCTAAGAACTATATTCTTCCAGTTCTGGCCTCTGAGTTTTAATCACTACAGCTGTCTGGGTCAAGTTGTGACATTTTATTTCCTTCATTCCTTGAGAACATACATCTTGGACTCAGTGTAAATTGTTCCTCTTAAGCACAATGGGGCATTTGAATGCAATAAAGACACTATATCAATGCAAGTCAAATGTGGTCATGGGCAAGGATGAAGAGTTGTTAGATAATCTGTATACTATGAAGGTTATACTGAGGCAGAGTATGCAGGACTGTGCTGTGATCTGTTTGTCCTGCACAGACCTAACTCAAGGTTACCACTATCAGTAGAGATTGCCTTTTTAAAGCAGTTTTCCAATACAGTGATTGTAATTGCACAGATGGTTACATTACTGGTGTTGCAATTGAGATTGGAGCTTTGAGGTCTCACCTACAAATAATTTGCAGAGTGGACTTTAGGCATGAGTAACCTCTCACTGTTTGGGAAGATTAAGGTTATGAAATGTGACTAGAATAAGAGATCCTGTATGTCGAGGCAAAAACTGATAACATGAAATTGCATTGATATAGTGCCTTTACTGCAATGAATACCCTTGATGCTTCAGAGGAGTAATATCAGGAAAAAAAGATGATATTAAACCAGCTAAAGAGATTTTAGGTCAGATTCATAAGCAACTGATAAAAATCTGAAATAAACAAGTGCTAGATCATTCACTTCTGTCCATTTAGCTGTAAAATGTTTGTTCAATATGGTTTTGGAGAGAGTTTGCCTCCATCAGTGTGTTCTACTGATGAAGCAATACTTATTTTCTTGTGGTACAAGAGAAACATGTGGACATTATGGTATTGAAGAATTCACCAAACCTTTACTATAACTAACCATTATATATAAATATTCCTTGGGCATAAGTATTTAGGTCCTGATTGTGCCTCCAACATAATGATCAGGTCAAAAAAAATGGCCCATGTGAAAGTAGGTGGAGTTTGAGGGTGAGGTAAACTTAATGATGCTGAACAAATTTGGAGCAATTTGGACACCTGGGCGCTATTAGGTTCTTGAGATTAAGATGTGATGCATCTGCAACATACCAACTTCTATGAACAGCCACAATTTATTTCAGCAAGTACAAGCTTTTGGAGGATCACTTAACGCTCTTTGTGATGCTTGTGTAGCATGTCAAGTGAGGCTCCCGGAACAAGGGAACCATCCTCCCCTTATACAGGGTTTTACATCACAGTCAGTCATGCATGCAAGATCCAACCCCCACCATTCCCCCATAGTCATATGCTATCCGAAAACAAAGTAAAGCAATTAGATTATTTCCAGAAACAAAATGAGATTAGGTTATTCCTCAAAACATTAGATTGTCACATCCTACCTGCAAGACAGAAACCCTCCCCTCCCCAGACATCCAATGTCTTACATGTCAACATAACAATTCAACCCTTTAAACATCTCATTCCCTCCTTTTATCATTCCATGATAACCAAGTAAATGGGGCTGAAACAAAGATGCTACCAGTTTATTTATAAGAATCTGACAGCCACTATTTAAGTAAGTTATTGACACAACATACAGTGATTATAACAGAATTGTGGGAAAAAAATGTTCACCAGTAAAGTTCTTAAATCCAGTCCTTTGATCACTCACCTCCAAGTTGAGTGGAAGTAAACCAGTTGTCCAAAAAATCTCTTTCGGTAAAGTCCAACCTGAAAACAAATTCCAGTCTCTCCTTGTGTATCACTCCATGGAGAAATGTGAGTTCTTGGATAAGATCAGTTAAATACTTAACTGATGAGACTTCCATCCTTGTGGAGATGCTTCAGATGGATGACACCAGCACATCTGAGTGTGAAGTGCAGCAGCAGGGTAGGTGAACGCAGTATGTGAAATGGCAGGGGCCAGTTCTGTTGTGTACAGGCAATAGGGAGCCCAGGCTTCTGGACATGCAGGAATCAATGCTGTTCCTGCACGGTCATAGGGGTCGTGTGCAATGAAGTGTGCTCCCAAGGCAGGATGCATATCTGTGGGGTTAGGTGTAGCTGTCAGTTTGCTTTTGGCTATCATCTTGTTCACCTTTACAAATTCCACCCAGAGAGTCTGAGGATTTTCAGGATCAAATAGAATACTGTTTAATGCATTCTTTACTGCTTCTGCACTGCTGTCAAGTGTAACAAAGCCAACTGGCTGTTTTGATGTTAGCTTGACCAGCGAACCTGCATATTCCTTAAATGAAGGGAAGAGAAGGTAAAGCTCACGTGATTTAATATTCATAGGAAGGCTATTGATGGAAAGCACATGAACCTCTTCACTGTCGGCTTCATCAGTTTGTGGTGGTGACTGGGAAGCTGATTGAATCTGTTGTGTCACCCTCCTCTGGGCAGGTGGTGCTGGTAAAGTGTACAGGTCACCAGAATGGGTGTAATATGTTCCAGCGTTAATTGTCTATCTGAAGTGCTGAGGAAGGTTCCCAGGAATGTGACTTGGTGCTGAGTGTGCAATGGGTGACATTTCCAGGGGGCTGGCTAAGTGGAATGGGACTTTGATCAAGTTGGAGGGGCAGGTGGTGGTCTGAAGGCATGCTTTACCTGTGAATGGAGAGGTGTTAGAGACGATGTTAGCTGCTGAAAGTATCCTTGCATTTCCTCTCTTTGCCCACCTTGACCAAGAAGGTATCAGAATGAATACAGTCAACAAGCATTGGTAACAAAGATTCAGGTGTACACACTTGGCCAACTGGAATGATCCAGAGGCCTTTGACACAGAGTGCAAACACCCATTTGTTTTTTTTTCAGGGTCAGGGGCATCTCCCTGTAAACACTGCACAGGGATACCTGTTTGAGGCAGATAATCTATTTAGCACCTGCTGGTTCAGAGGACAATAGAATTGAGCTGTTACTGCATTTTTGGTGGCTTGATCAGCTCTGGCATTGCCAGTATCCTTATTGTCTATTACGTGGGTAGCACATTTGATTATGGTCAATTGCTTGGGGAGGATGGATTTGGAGGAGATCTCAGACATCGTGAGTTCTAAATAGGTGTCCAAGGTCAGAAATCCACTTTAGATTCGATTCCCTACAGTGTGGAAACAGGCCCTTTGGCACAACCAATCCATACCGACCCTCCGAAGAGTAACCCACCCAGACCCATTTCCCTCTGACTAATGCGCTTAGCACTATGGGCAATTTAGCATGGCCAATTCACCTGACCTGCACATCTTTGGACTGTGGGAGGAAACCGGAGCACCCGGAGGAAACCCACGCAGACACGGGGAGAATGTGCAAACTCCACACAGACAGTCGCCTGAGGCTGGAATCGAACCTGGGACCCTGTGCTGTGAGGCAGCAATGCTAACCACTGAGCCACCGTGCCGCCCCGATGTGGCCATAGCTGGTCATCTGTGTCCTTATTTTGAAGGATTGGCAGACCAGACGTTTCAGGAGGTACCTCCATCTTATTCCCATGCAATAGTCCGGATTGGTGTTTCAACGCTGATCCCTTTTTGTCTCTCTATTTTTCCTCTTTGTTTACACAATCCCCACACTGACTCTTCAGCACCACTCAAGACTTAGGGCTTCCCTCGTGATCACACTGATCACTCTGTGGTGTGTTATTCTTCCAGCTGGCCTGTTTAGATTTGTTATTTCCTCAGTAGTCTCTCCATGTGGATATTAATGTTTTCCACTTTAGTCCCCCTATTATGTTTCCAAATTGCCTCCTCTGCTTTTAAAGATTTATCTATGTCGCAAGTTTCTCCTATCATCAAGTTTCATTTCCCAATTTAAGCATCCTGACAGCAGCCTGGCCCATTCCTCATTTTGGGATGTCATCCCGGCATAACTGATGCAAAGTAGTTTCAACACTTTTTCAAATGTTTGTCCCATTTTTGAAGTCTCAACTTCCTAACTTATCTCTATTTAAAGTGCCCTCAATCTCCACACCCACTTCAGTGTCCTGACCTTAATGTGGGAAAATTTCCCATTGGTCTGAGGCAGGTTGATTGAGACAGACATTATCCTTTATCATATGTACTATGTTCTGGGGCCTCAAATCCCATGATTAGAGAGATCTAATCACCAAATTCCAGGGGTCCCTAACCTCCCTGGGGCAAACTGGTTGCATACAAGTGAGTAAGTTATTTCAGAAATTCCATCACTACAGAATCCCAGGGGATGAAGAGTTTAGTGAGGGAGATCAAGGTAAATCTTAGTGGGCCCATCTGTCTCTCATTACCGTCACACAGGTGATCACTTAATCTGCCTAGAAGCTCCATAAATGTTGGAATCCCACTCTTGTCACCAAATGTTAGGTTGCCTTCTTGAGATTCTTACATGTTTGATACAACTGCAACATGCCAACTTCTGTCAAGAGCCGTGATTTATTTCAGCAAGTCCAAGCTTTTGGAGGATCACTTAATACTCTGCTGCTTGTGGAGCATGTCAAGTGAGGCTCCCTGAACAAGGGAACCATCCTCCCTTTATATAGGGTTTTACATCACGGTCAGTTATGCACAAAAGACCCTGCCACTCCCCCATAGTCACATGCCACCCAAAAACAGTGTAAATGGATTAGATTATTTCCAGAAACAAATGAGAGATTAGGTTATTCCTTAACAGTATTTAGAGTATGATTAGATTACCACATCCTGCCTGCAAGACAAACCCCGCTCCTCCCACAACATCCAATTCCTTGTATTCAGAACAAATTAGCCCTTTAACTTCTTAGGGACGGTGGGAAAAGCCAGACCAGTCCCAAGCAAACTAGGATGTCTGTATCACCTTGCTTACTGATTCTGCCCCGACTCATTAGTTTTGAACTCCTGTCCTGATGTGCATGGTATTATTTAATAAAGTGAAATTAGTTTATGATGTTATGAAAACTACAGGTTAATGAAAAGATGGTGGGGGTTTAGAGGAAGGTGAATTCTTTTTAACTCCTCCTTGGGTGATATTCTCTCATTCTCAGAATGCGAGTCTTGCTGGCTTGGTCATTTATTCATCATCCCAAAACCCTTTTGCTGCCAATTAGGAGTGGAGTTTTTGTAATGGTTTGGATACATCCTGATGTCTTACAAAGACCATTTCCAAAGGCAGTTAAGAATTGCTGCGGGTCTGGTCTTATAGGTTGAGCAGATGAGGAGAGCATGCCAACTTTGCTGAAGGACTAGTAAACCAGATGGGTTTTTAACATTAATCTCAGTTTCAAGTTGTCATTACTGACCATGGCCAGTTTTGTGATTTATTTCAACACCAAATTAAAATACAGATTGTCCATGTGTGATTTTAACTCACAGCTCTGGGTTAAAAGCCCAGGAACATTAACTATACATGGATTGTTCTGTGTTTTAAAATAATCTTTCCTTAATGGCAACTCTTCTCTTGCAATTACTCATCTTTAGAAATGCAGCAAATCTGATGAATGAATACTGGTAATTGGGTGCCCTGACTCTCAGCTTGATTGCCCTACAACCTCCAGGCAGACCTAAAATGTCCTTACCTTCACTTAAAAGGTAAAGAAATAAATTGCATGCGGTTCTGGCAGCCAATAAATCAAGACATATTCCAGCTATTTTTGAAAAAAATGTAGTTACTTATATATTGTGGCAGCTTTTCTTTGGGGTGGGGATGGGGTGTGTGAAGTTAGCTCAGTTGTCTGACGAGATACCAGTCTAATGCCGCAACATTAGGTACACAGTCTCTGTTCTGGCCTGGCTTTTCATTCTGGCCTGTGCCCCCTTGCCTGATCCCACAACAAAATGAGGGCCTTCGTCATAATGTGGCAGCCATCAAGTAATAAGGAGAAGAACTTGGAGAAGTCACTCTTGTATGGAGCATGTCAGCTAATTTGTGTACAGCAAGCTCCCACAGCAGCAAGGAGATAATCTGACTTTAGAAGTGTTGGTTAGTGAATTGTATATTATCCAGAACACCTAGGGATATGCTCAGCTCTGTTTCAGAATAATATTCAGGCAAGGTCTTATTGTCCATTTGAAAAGGAACCTCATTTAAATATCCCAGCTGCAAGATGGCCTGCCTGACAGGGTCATCTGGGTTTGTGCTCAAGCCTCAAGTGGGTCTCAGGTGAGAGTCCACCCAGTTGAGCTAAAGCTGATTTTTAAAAAAAAACACAGCTAGTAAATCAAGACATGCCTGTTTTTGATAAAAAGTGTGAAATGGTTGCTGGTTCTTTGCAAAGGTAAATTTGAGATCACTGCATAATGGATACAGTCTGCTTCTGTGACCAAAGGAGCTTGGCCTGGGGAACAAGCTGTGCCGCTAAACACTGATCATTTGTCAGGGTAACAGCAGGACTGTGTGACAATTATTTTGCATTGGGGACAGCCCCATGACAGGGCCTGATAGTAGCAATATAATCCTTTCTTTGGAAACTGGGGCTGAATGAAATGTAGAGCGAAGCAGTGAAGGTCACCTCTGGCTGATGTTTGAGGGGTGGTATTGTAAATGAAATTAATTTTGGTCATGCCTTTGGGGAGGCCTCACTAATGAATTGATGCCTCTGCTTAAGAGGCAAGCCTGCAACACAGAGTGGAGGCTGTACTGGAATAGCTGCAAAGCGACTGTGGATTCGGATCCTGCGACAGTTTGTGAAATGGAATCTTTTTAAAAGAATTCTACCTGGCTGAGGGATGGTGGCAGGAAATAAGTGCCCAAAGCTGGACACGAATGATTTGTCACCACTCTCCTGTGAAAAGGAGTGAAGAAATAGAAACAGGAGGCAGCTTTTGGACCGTTGAGTCTGGATTAGAGTAGTGCTGGAAAAGCATAGCAGGTCAGGCAGCATCCGAGAAGCAGGGAGATTGACGTTTCGGGCAAAAGCCCTTTTGGACTGTTGAGCCTGTTGTGGTAGTTACGAAGATCATGGCTGATTTTGAAGTGGCTTTAATTTGTTTATGCCTATCTCCCATAACCCTGGACCCTTTTGTCAGTCCAACGTAGCCTTGACTGTATCCAATGACCCAGCCTCCACTGCTCTGTGGAGCGAATCCACATATTGGTGACTCTCAAGAAATTCCTGCTTTTCCTAGTCTTAATGGAGACACCCAATGTTTTTAAAAAATCATGCTTTTTCTTCTAGGTTCCTTCATAGGTAGAAAATTCTCTCACCATCTCATCTGGTCTACATGTGACTCCAAGTATCACACTGGAGTTAAGCCTAAATGCCTTGAGGCAGTTAAGATTGAAAAAGAGATGTTTATTTAGGTTGTAACTTTGCTTGTTACGCTGGAAGATTTGTTCTCCGATGTTTTGTCACCATGCTAGGTAACAGTGAGCCTCTATTGAAGCACTGGTGTACTGTCCCACTTTCTATTTGTCTTGGACTGTTGTGGTGAGTGATATCACTTCTGCTTCTTTGATAGGTTGGTAAATGGGGTCTAAATTGATTTATTTCTTGATGGAGTTCTGGTTTAAGTGCTGGGCCTCTAGGAATTCCTGTGTCTTTGTTTAGACAGTCCCAGGGTGGATGTATAGTCCCAGTCAAACTGGTGTCCCTCATTGTGTGCAAGCATACTAGTGCTAGTTGGTCATGTCTTTTATTGGCTAGTTGGTGCTCATGTATCCTGGTGACTAGTTTCCTGCCCATCTGTCCAATGTAATGTTCGTTGCATGACTGCAATAAGCCTTAAAATTGGACAGACTGGTAGGAAACTAGGCAGTAAAAGACATGACCAACTATCACTGGTATCCATACACTGACAATGAGGGGCACCAGTTTGACTGGGACAGGTTAAACAAAGTGTTATGACAGTGTAGACGCGTACTATATCTTTGAGTGTGGAAGCTGGCTCGGACTGAAGGCACAGAGTGTGCTGAACAATTAAAAAATGCACCACTTGGTTGTGAAACAAATAGCTGGGAACTGAGTTGCCATAGTATTCAAATTCAGCCAGCTTAAATTATGCCACAAAATACCAAAATCCATATCAACTTTTAATTTTAATGCTTTGACAAACCAATGAGATGTTCGGATGTTTTGGGGTACATAAAATCGGACATTTTGAACAGTTAGCCAGAGGGCAAAGAGCACCAACCAACGCAGAAACAGCTTGCAGAGCCCTTCTCTGAAAGGTACTTTTCATATTCAAATTATGAAGCAGAAGACCAAAGAAAAGACCCAGGAAAGTACAGAGAAAGATACCAAAGGAAACAGTGATAACTGCCTGGTTTTGAAAGTTGATTTTTTGTAAACTTAATTGGGGGGGGGGGTTTATCAGATCAGTGTGTTGTTGGAGAGTGGGAGATAGACAATTTGTTTAGACAGAGGATTACTGTGTAGGTAGTTGTTGTTTAATGTTCTTTTATTTCTGAGTTAAAGAATAAATTGTTAAAATTTTCTTCTTTACATGGAAGGATTTTTGTAGCTCTTGGTCACTCATTTTAACAGATTATGAGGTGAGTTTTACTGTAGGTCTGGTTTACATTAGTAGAAGGGTTTACCCTTGTCATAACAAAATACATGCACGGGGATTCCTTGAGACCCAGCATTCAAACCAGAACTACATCAACACTGATTTGGACCCCATTTGCCAACCTCTCAAAGAACTGGAAGTGATATCACCCACCAAACAGTCCAAGACAAATAGAAAGCAGGACAGTACAACAGTGTTTCAATGGAGACTCACTGATGATGTTGTCTCGCATGGTGATGAAATGTCCGAGAACAAATCTTCTAGACCAGCGAGTAAACTTACAACCCGAGCTACAAATCTTCACACAAAAAAAAAACAGACTTTGTGTAGTGCCCATTAGTGATCTGAATATTTCAAAGCATTTTATAGCCAACAAGTTGCAGGATAAACATTAAGCAGGGAAAATTCCACCGAGCTTGCCTGAAATTGTGACCACAGGATCCCTTCCATCCTCTTGGGAGGACAGACAGCTAGTTTTTCACTGGATCAAAATACTGGAATTCCCTCTAAGGGCATCATGGATCAACCTGCAATGCATGGACTTTCAGAGGCTTAAGATGACAGCTCATCACCCTGTTCTCACAGGTGACTAGCGATGAGCAGCAACACCCACGAGTGAATTTAAAAAATGAAGACTACAAGAAAAAGGAGCAGAAGCAGTCCATTTAGTCCATGAAGTCAGCTCCACCTTTCAATGCAATCATGGTATTTGAAATTCTCAACTCCTTTCCTGCATTTTCCTTAAGTCTTGATTCCCCTTACTGATTAAAAATCTGTTTTTTTCCTCAGCCTTGAATTCCTTGAATGACCTGCCTCAACAGCCCTCCAAATAATTCCACAAATGCATTACCCTGAAGGGAATTTCTCTCATCTATCTCAAATGTGCGACCCCTTATTCTGAGATTATGCCTTCTGGCCCTAGACAACAGGAAATCACCTTTTTTTTTGGAACCACCCTGTAAAGTTCCCCAAGAATCCTGTATGTTTCAATAAAATTACCTCTCATTCTACGAAACTCCAGTGAGTAGAGACCCAGCCTGTCCTCTCAAGATGGTCCCTCCACATTGGAATCAGCTGAGTGAAGCTTCCGTGGACTGTCTCCAATGTCAGTTTATCTTTCCTTTAGAAAAAGCAGACCAACACTGATCACTATTTTAGGTGCTAACTCGTGCTTAGCAAGACTCTTTTTATTCAATTCCTTTTGAAATGAAGGCCGACATTCCATTTGCCTTCCTTATTATCTCCTGAAGGTGAATGCTAGATTTGAGGTATGTGCACAAGAACCACCAAATCCCTATGTGCTGCACCTTGTTTCAGTTTTCCCCATTTAAATATTAACCTCCTCCATTACTCCTGACAAAGTGCATAGCCTCACATTTCCCATGTTATATTCCATCTGGCAAGTCTTTGTAGACTTGTTTAACTTGTCTGTATCTCTAGACTCATTCTCACCACTTGCTTTCCCACTTATTTATGAGTCCGCCACAAACTTGGCTACCCAAGTCATTAATGTTGTAAATAATTGTGTTCCCAGCACTGATCCCTGTGGCACTCTACTGGTTACAGGTTGCCATCCGTAAAAGGCCCCCACTTATTCAAGTCTGTTGGTTAGCCATCCTGTATCTACGCTAATATACCATCTCCAATACGGTGGCTTTTACATTGTTTAGTCTAATGAGTGCTTCCTTACCAAATAGGTATGGAAATCCAAATATATTTCATCCACTGCTTCCCCTTTATCCATCCTGCTTGCTACTTCCTCAAAGCATCCTATTAAGTTTGTCAGGCATGATTTCCCCTTCATGAAACTGTGCTGACTCTACTTGATCATATGTATTTTTGAAATGCATGTAATTTCTATTAAATCTTTATAATAGGTTAACATGTCATTGGAGAAAATATCTAATTAATCAATAGTTGCCTTTATTTTTTAAAAGAGAATATTACTTTTTCAGTTTTATATGCCTCTTTTATTAGAAAATTTCTATCGGTGCATCCTCTAATTTTAGCTACTTTTAATATCTCTCAGGTCCAGGAGACTTATTGCTGTTTAATTCTATTCATTTCCATCACATCTCTACTGTAAACTTGTATTTATTTTCTATCCTGTTTTTGCCCCTATTATTCTGTAATTTGAGTGCTATTAGCGTGATCTACTGTGAAGACTGTAATGTATTTTCTCAACTCCTCTCTGCCATTTCCTGGTTCCAGTTATGGTTTACCCAGCCTAGTTCTAAGGGGCCTATATTATACTTTGGCCTCTCTTTATGTACTTAAAAGAAGCTCTTGAATATTAATTGCAGGTTTGCCCTCAAAGTTTATCTTTGGTTCATTTTTAAAACATTCCCAATCTTCAGGTTTACGACTAATCTTTGCCACATTTTTCCCCCCTCTTTCAAAGCCTTAACATCCCAGTTAACCATGGTTGGCTTATCCTTTTCCTGTAATCCTCATTTCACTCATCCACAAGACCTTCATAACTTTTGGATGAAGGGAAGATGATAGTCTAGTGATAATGCCACTAGGCTATTAATCCAGAGATCCTGGTAATGTTCTGGGTACCTCAGTCCGAATCCTGCCATTGCAGTTGGTGGAATTTGAATAAATATCTGGAATTAGTAGTCATAAAGATCATTAACAGTTGATTGTTGAAAAAAATCTGGTTCACTAATGTCCTTTCAGGGAGGAATCTGCGGCCTGTACCTGATCTGGCCTACATGTGTGACTCCAATTTGGTTGGCACTTAAATGGCCCATTAGGGATGGGTAACTGGCCAGTGGCACCCATTTCCTGTGAATGAATAAAACAAGAGGCAGCAGCTCCTCGATTGTAATCCCCTGGATCATCATACGCATCCTCTCCTTGAACACAGACCAACATTGAATGATCTAATATGAGGGATGTGACTGCTTTCGAGGTAAGCATTCAAGAACTTTTCCCTTCCCTGATGTGGTGCAGTGTCTGCTGCTCGGATTCCAGCTCAATGCTGATCCAAAACTTTCTCAAGCTGCAAACATTTCCAACAGATATGTTTGTTCTGGTATCCAGCAGTTCACAGATGTTGCAGCAGCTGTGCATCCCTCATTTGATTTAGTTTATAAAGTGATAACTTTAGATTCCCTAGACTTTACACTGCATTGTTACTTTCTCATTTTAAAAAATGAAATCTTCTACTTCAAGTCAGAAATGTACAGCACAGAAACAGACTGTTTGGTCCAACTCATACATGCCAGCCAGATATTTAAATAAATCTAGACACATTTGAGCTGTATCCTTCTAAATCCTTCCTATTCATATACATATCCAGATCTCTTAAATATTGTAATTGGACCAGCCTCCACCACTTCCTCTGGCAGCCCATTCCACACATGTACCACCTTCTGCGTGAAAAAGTTGACCCTTAGGTCTCTTTTATATCTTTCCCCTCTCGCCCTAAACCTACACCCTCTAGTTCTGGACTCCCCCATCCCAGGGAAAAGACTTTGTCTATTTATCCTGTCCATGCCCCTCAATTTTATCAACCTTGATAAGGTCACTCCTCCACCTCTGACTCTCCAGCCTATTCAATCTCTCCCTATAGCTCAAATTCTCCAATCTTGGCAACATCCTTGTAAATCTCCTGAACCCTTTCAAGTTTCACAAAATGTTTCTGAGAGGAGGGAGACCAGAATTGCATGCAGTCTTCCAAAAGTGACCTAACCAATGTCCTGCACAGCCACAACATGACCTCCTAACTCTTACACTGTCCAATAAAGGCAAGCAAGCCAAACACCCCCTTCACTATCCTTCAACCTTTGACTCCACTCCAAGGAGTTTGTTTAACAACACTCCCCAATACCTCACCATTAAGTGTACAAGTCCTCTCCAGATTTGCCTTTCCAAAATGCAGCCTCTGACATTTATCTAAATTAAACTCCACTTGCCACTCCCCAGCCCATTAGTTAATCCGATCAAGATCCTATTGCACTGAGTGTTGAGGAAAATATCAAGTCTCATACTTAGATTCTTGTTTCAAGAAATTCTCATGAATTCATGAAGAGGCTGCTACACTCTTCACTGTCTCACAGCACTCTCTCCAGCTGAAGAGTTGGCCCATATTTATACAATGATACAAATAACTTTGCTTACTTCCACACTTCACCTTTGTTCTTTGATGTTGCTCAAGGACATAGAAAGTAACAAGTTCAAGATGCACTCCCTATGCTTCAAACTATAGTTACACAACCTCAGTTGTTATCGGGAGCAGTGTTTTCCACTACAGACGTCAGCCTGAGAGCCAAGATACCTTTTACCTTGGTCAAGTGTACTATTATGTAGCAGTATGCTACATTCTTACTACTTCCACACTGGAGGTAACCTTCTTCATTGTTGACTGTTGACTACACCTCCAATTTTGGCATCATTGGCAAGCTTACTAACTATACATCCTACATTCACATCTAAAATGTAAGTGACAAAAAGCAATGGACCCAGCACAGATCCTTGTGGCAATCAACTGGTCACAGCCCTCCAGTCTGAAAAGCAACTCTCAACCACCACCCTCTGTCTTCTACCTTCAAGCCGGTTCTGTATCCAAATGGCTAGTTCTCCCCGTATTCCATGGGATCTAACCTTGCCAACCAGTCTACCATGAGGAACCTTGTCAAACCTTGTCAGATCCCATCCACCTCAATCCTCTTCATCAAGAAACTCAATTAAGTTATTGAGACAATTTCCACCACACAAAACCACTTTAAAAAGTAGCTATGTTTAAGAGAAACAAGAAAACAAAAAAGCATCCTGGGGATCTAAAGCAAATTGGAGATCTTTGTTTTAGTTCACAGGCTAGAAATATTCACTGTTCCTACTTACTAATCAGCCTCCTTCCCTGCACTTCCACCACACTGTGGCTGTGGTTTGTGATGTCTCTCTAGCAATGGCCTCCTTTTATCATCTCCCACCTTGGAGAATTTATTTTCTGTAATAAACTCGAGTTAAAGAACATCAGTACCCATTTGCATCAAATTCCCACTTAAAACTAAATTTCCAAGCATATATTCACTCAGACCCCACCCCCACCCCCACCCCATGCAAAATGAAATGGAGAGCCTTCGTGTTGGTAGTGTTGCAGCTTACATTGGAAGAACAGTGGGAGGGTCTCTCATGTGTTTGGGCCAACAATCATACTCAACCACCAAAACTATGAAACACATTGTCAGATCATTCCCACTTTAGAGACTTGAGCTCATAGTCTAGGAAATACCATGTTTTGGAAGAGACTCCCCGTCTACCCAATCATGGGTGGATGTTAAAGGTCTCCATTCACTCCAGATAGTTCTTCTATAATGGGATGGTTGTGTTCTTGTGCAACAATTTGTTAGAGAAAGATCGCACTTTAGAAACAGCACTTAAAGTGTTGGCAATATAATTGCTTTACAGCCAATACACATTGTAAAGGTTTGCGCTTTCGCAACAGTGTCCCAAATTCAGCAATTGCATTATAGCGAATTCACGTTAATGAAACGTGCATTATAGCAGAACAATATGTATTTTAAAGAAGAACAGAAGTGTTTTCCTCGCTTGTCCTGGACAATGTTTACATCTTAACCAACCTTACTTTTGGGGGGGGAATGAACTACCTGATTATACGCTTCATTTTTGTTTTTGTGGGCTTATTAAATGCAATTATAACTAAAAGTTTCTTCCATAATGACTGTGACTAGGCTTCATTAAGTAGTTGTGAATTACAGGGTCACATCTCTAAAATAATTCAAAATGCATATACAGTAACTATCTCAAAAACAATGTAAAGAATGGGAGCGAGAGGAGGTCCTTCTGCCCATCAGTGCTGCTCCGTGGCCGTATCATGGCTGATCTTCTACCTCAATTCTTCACACTGTCCCCGTACCCTTTAATTCCTGTAGTATACCAAACTCTTAATGATCTCTGACGTCAGTGTCACGACAGAGCATCCACAGCCGTCTAGGGTGGAGAATTCCAAAGATGCTTTGAATGAAGAAAATTATTCTCATCTCAGTCCAAGATGAATAAACTTGTATTCTGAGGCTGTGCTTTCTTATTCGAGATTCTCCAGGTAGGGGAAACATCCTCCCGGTATCTGCTGTATCAAACCTTGTAAAAATTCTGTGCGTTTCAGTTGGATCAGCTCTCATTCTTTGAAACCCTGGAGAAAAGAAACATCATCGACTCGATTTTTCCTTGAATGTCACTGACCTGCTGCTGAGAGAAAGTTAATTGCTTTTCATTTGAAGAGCTGCCGATTAAATTTGAAAATATCTCCTCATTTTGCTGCAGGATCCAATTGGGATGGTTAGAAAGAAGCTATTAGCTCTGGTGGAGGCAGTGCAGAACAAACTCAACATTAGAACTAGGCCATTCTGATTGATTCCTTCGCACTAAGGAGAATGGAAATCTTTATCTCTCTTGTCTACAAAGCAAAGAAACTCAGGGTCAAATGGAAAATTTCAAAATGAAATTGATTGCTTTCACTAGGCAAAAGAGTTCAAGAATTTTAAAAATGGATTTAAATAGTAATTTTCACTAATATCATACATCTCAAAGCATGATGTACAGTTTAATTTCTGAAGTGTAGTTATTGTATTGTAGGAAACACAGCAGTCAATTAGCACACGACAAACTCCCAACAGTAGCAATGCATTGACGACTGGGTAATCTACTGTTATGATGTTTGCATTGAAGGAGAGATAATCGCCAGGACATGGAGGAGAACAGCCTTGCTCCTTTTCACCCCTAGTGCTGTGGATATATTGAACTCACCTGATATGTCAGAGGGCAACTTTGGTTTAACATCTCATGTGAAAGTATGCACCTCTGACAGGGCAACAGCCCTTCAATACTCCATTGGCTTGCTAGCTTCAATTCCTATGCTGAAACTCTACTGTCAGACTGGAACCTTGAAACCTGTAATTCAGACATGAGCATACTACCTGCTGAGCTACAGCTATGGAACCAAATTGTATCAGCAACAAGGCAGCCATCTTCTAAGCGAATGGTGAAATGGGTTGGAGGGGCTGATAGATCCATTCATGAACACTCATTCTCCCCACCCCCCACCCCCCACCCCCCCCCACCCCCCCCCCCCCCCCCCCCCAATCTACCCTGCAGTAACCTTCTGGACAGTATTCCTGTGGGATAGCCTGAGTATTGGACACTGATGTGTTTTATTGCTGCAGTGAAAGCCCAGATTTCCTCAGCCATTATTAACGCCTCTCAAGGGTACTAAATTAGATTACTTAATTACTTACAGTGTGGAAACAGGCCCTTCGGCCCAACAAGTCCACACCAACTCTCTGAACAGCAACCCACCCAGACCCATTCCCCTACACCTAACACTACGGGCAATTTAGCATGGTCAATTCACCTAACCTGCACATTTTTGTACTGTGGGAGAAAACCGGAGCACCCAGAGGAAACCCACACAGACACTGGGAGAATGTGCAAACTCCACACAGAGAGTTGCCTGAGGCAGGAATTGAACCCGGGTCTCTGGCGCTGTGAGGTAGTAGTGCTAACCACTGTGCCACTGTACTATCATCCAAACCACATAGCAGGAAGACGCAAGCCACTTCCTGACTATGAGTACTGTAACAGTTAGGATTTATTTCATAGCCTTGAATACTAAAACATCCCAACATTCTTTACAGTAATGTTGCAAATCAAATTTTGATGCAGAGCTACTTGCCATATTAGAAGAGGTGGGCTAAAGCTTGGCCATAAGAGGTAGGTTTTTACAGAGCAGCTTAATGGAGGAAAATAAGACCGAGAGGTTGAGAGGTTCAGGCAGGGAGTTCCTCAGTTTACAGCTGAGGGAGTGACTTTCAGTGGTGGAGTGATTTACGTTGGGATGTGTTAAAAGCCAGAGGATGGTAGGGAACTAGGATGGTTTTGGGGTGGGATGAGGTTACAGAGATAAAGAGGGATGAGAGAATTTGAAATTGAGGATGAGAGATTTTAATACTCAAGGAAGTTGGTTTGACTTAAAGATAATGTCAGCTTTTGAGTCAAAGGGTGATGGGTGAATGAAATTCACTGGGAGGAATGACAGGGACAGTCAAACATTGAAAGACCTTCATTTGGTGGAGGTTGGTAGTTTGGAGGTTAGGCAAAAGTGTTATGGCACTTCTTGGCAATTCATAGGATGCGTGTGTCACTGGTCAGGCCAGCATTTATTGTCCATCTCTAATTGCCTAGAGGGAAGTTACGAGTCAACCACATTGCTGTGGGTCTGGAGTCAATGTAAGCCAAGACCAGGTAAGGATGGCAGTTTCCTTCCCTAAAGGACATTAGTGAACTAGGTGGGTTTTTCCAACAATTGACAACAGTTTCATGATCATTATTAGACTGTTAATCACATTTTTAAAAAAAAGATTAATTCAGATTCTTCCAACTGCCATCGTGGGATTTGAACCCAGGTCCCCAGAACATTACCTGGGTCCCTGGATTAATGGTGTAGTGATAATACCAGTGGGCCAACGTCTGCCCAATTAGAATTGAAATCTTTGTTTTTAATTCAGTGACTGGGACATCACTGAGAGAGTCAGCATTTATTACCCTTGGAAAATAACTGAGTGGCTCACTAGGCCATGTCAGGGGGCAATTAAGAGTCAACCACATTGCTGTCAGTCTGGAGTGTGCATGAAGACCAGAACAGAAAAGTATGGCAGATTGGTTTCCCCAGAGGGCTTTGGTGAACCAGATAAATTTTGCAGCAGTCCGATTTCTGGTTCTGTTGAGATTATCACTGTTCTTTCTTTACCTTTCTCATTTTTGATTTGGAAAGTTGAGCTGAAATTGAGAATTGAACTTTGAGCAGCCCCTTGTTTTGGACAAGACAGTAAACAAATGGATGTTTGTTTATGAGAACTGGCCTGGAAAGATATTGTAGTTAGTTAGTTATAATTAACATTGCAGATCTTTCAGCTCCAGGATGTGTTACGCTCAAGGGCCCAGCAGCTGGTTGGATGTTGCATTGGTCGATCAAGGGGAGGTTAGAGCTAATCAGCCAACACACAGCTTGTGGAAAAATGAGAGAGAAGCCAGAAGCTGAACTGGGCTATGTGCTTGGAAACTGCTGGACTAGAAAAATGTGTTTGAGTTTTACTCTCTAGTTTTATATTCAGTTAAAGAATTATTGAATATTTTGAGAAAAGAATCCCAGTTTGTAAGAAAGAAGTGACGATGTGTTGGAGCCTGCAGGAAGCTGTTTGCATTGGCTGCTGTCTTCAGAATTTAAGCAAAATACAATCCCATGTGCCTGTAATACAACCCATCAGTCAAGGAATTTCCTAAAGGCTTTGTACTCTTTGTAGAAATAGTTAGCAAACTGGCTTGTTACAACTTCTTACTTTCTAGTTTATCCTTTAACTGGGTATGTGGGGGTGTGTGTGGGTGTGTCAATCAAAGAAGAGTAGCTTTAACTCATGAATACTAGTTAATTACCTTATTAGTTAGCTTTGCTCGACTAAAGTTACAATGTTAATAATTCGTTAATTTCTGTCTAAGTCATAAATTTAGTGTCTGTAATTGGCTGTTCTTAAACTTTGAGGATCGTCAGCTGTGTTGTGAATTCAGTATCAGTGAGTCTCATTTGGGCAGGCTAGCTATCCCTTTGTCTGAACAGTACTATTCTAGATTCATCGAATTAACAGGATATAAATCTCACAGCTGACATGCTGGGAGTTGAACTCACATTTCCATAACATGAGCAAGGGCACATTACCACATTCATTATGCTATCATTTCTCATTGTCAAGGCTGGAGGTAAGAAAGCCATGCGTGAGGGTTTCAGCAGTCAGAGCACTGGGCTATGGGTGGATGTGGGCAAATGCAATGGAGGTAGGTTGTTTCAGTGATGGCGTTTTGAACGTAATTTCAGATATCCTGACCAAGATTTGTCCAGGAACCAACATCCAAAACCGGACCAATTGGTCATTGGCAACATTGCAGTGGACAAATCAGTTCCCATTAGATACTTTATTGGGGTGTGAAGCCTTCTGAGACAATAGAGGTGCTGAAAGGTACCCTAGAAATGGGAGTCTTCCCTTTGATAAAGAATGCATTAAAAAATATGATCAAAGTGTGCTGGAGTGGTTGGCTGATGAGGGAAATGTAGCTAAGCGAGGTGTTCATAGAATGAAACAGTGAAACACAACCCTAACTCTAACTTCAATGTTTCAAGTGAAGAAACGCTTAGGTCCATTGTGAGGTCTGGTGGAAAGAGCTGTAATGTCTGCTTTCCCTTCAACTGCACAACATTGACTTCCTTACTTTTGTTTTGTCCCTTTCTGTGCATCCCAGGGAGAGCCGCCGGAGATGCTGCCAGTGTAGACAGACCAGCTCTGGGCATTCCGACATGAACCGACCAGAGGAGGCGCTGGAGACGGACGAGGAACCGGGGAGTGAGGACGTTAACGAGGCAGTGGAGGCTGATCTCCAGCACTCTGAGGAGGAGGAGGAGGAGGCTGGTCGCCGCGGCAACAGCAAGCGAGGAGGACGGGCACGGCTGGCGGATGAGGAGGGCACCCTGGCCAGGTCTGCCAGCACTGAAAGCGGCTTCCACAACCACACGGACAGAGCCGAAGGCGACGTCATCTGCACGCACGGCGACCCCTACGGGTCCCGGGAGAGGTTGCAGGACAACGGAGAGGAGGACGAGCGTTCCTACGCCGTGCACTGCCGGCCGGAGGCGGAGGAGTACACGGAGAACGCCGAGTCGGAGCACGTGGAAGCTGCTGACAGCCGGACTCTCCCAAGCGTCCTGCACTTTGACATGGTGGACCGTGAAGGGCTTCTGGGCTCGGCCTACTCGGGGTACGTTTACAGCCACCACCCATTCCACCGTGGCGAAGACCAACAGTACGCCGAGCCCTACGACGACTATGCGGCACAGGAGCACGTTTATGAGGAAATCGGCGAGGCGCCCGAACTGGACGGCGGGGAAACCCTCCGGCTGTACGAGCAAGAGAGGGAGGAGGCTGAGCACTACCGCAAGGAAGCCCTGGGGGCCAGGCTGCATCATTACGACGAACGATCGGACAACGAGTCGGACAGCCCTGAGAAGGAGGCCGAGTTTGCTCCCTACCCTCGAATGGATAGCTACGAGCAAGAGGAGGACATTGACCAGATCGTGGCGGAAGTGAAGCAGAGCATGAGTTCCCAAAGCCTCGACCGGGGCTGTGAGGAAATGCCAGAAGCTGAACAGAACTCAGGCAGTGGGCAGGAGGCCGACGATGTCATGTCTGCGCTGAACTCCCGGTCTGTGTCTTCCACAGGCCTGGGAGAGCCTCTGAGGCATACCAGAGAACAAAGGGATGCCATTTCTTTAGCTATTAAGGACATCAAGGAAGCAATTGAAGAAGTAAAAACCAGAACCGTCCGATCACCTTACACTCCAGATGAGCCAGCAGAGCCCATCTGGGTTATGCGACAAGATATTAGCCCGACAGCAGAATGTGAGAACCAACTGGTGATGGAAGGAGACGTAAGTACCTGAAATCTCTGTGAAGGTTTTAGTTTGTCAACACTCCTTGAAGTACTTTGAATCTGGTTGTGCAACAAGTTGTAGTACCTGAAATAAAATTAGAAACTGCTGGATAATCTCTGGTTTCTGAAGAAGGGTCACTGGACCTGAAACATTAACTCTGATTGATCTCCACAGACTTGCTGAGATTTTCCAGGAGTTTCTGTTTTTGTTTCAGATTTCCAGCATACGTAGTCCTTTCTGGGTTTTTTTTTTTGTCAAGGTGTAGTACCGATGAGTTTTGGTAAACTGTGCCACATTTACCTTATTTGGTATTCTCGTGATGACAATGAGACAAATCCTGAAGGGTAAAAATTTACTCACTATGAGTAAAAAGGGTCACTGGGCTCAGTTGGCCATTTAAAAAAATTGAGCACCAAGTCTTGCCCCTCAGTCTCCTCCTTTTGTCAGAAACCCCAGAGAGCAAGATACACCTCAGAGGGATCTAGGGAGGGGCTTCCAGGGCCTCAGAAGTCAGGCGGAGTATATTTGGGTAAAACAATTAAAACTGAGGCTGTGTTGGAGAGCAGAGAGAACCTGGAAGATGATGGGTCTGGAGGGGGTAGAGAGATATAGGGAATGGTGAGACCAGGAAGGTATTTGAATAATTGAATGATGCTGTTAAAATGGAACTGTTGCTAGGCTGTGAGCGACCGAAGATCAGCAAGTACAAGGGAGGTGGATGAGCAGATGTGATGCAAGTCAGGACAAATGGCAACCACATTACCCACAACAGAATCCCACAAACAACAGAGAGACTTCCATCTGCAGTGAGAGTAAGCTCAGAGTTCAAATTCAGACTGGTGTTTCTGGATACACTTGTGTTTAAAATGTGACAATTGAAAATATTAAAAGTTGCATGCAAAGCACTGCTAAGGTCAATGGCAATATACCATTGAGCCAGCTGTAATCCACTGGGGAGCACTGTCACCTCGGAGCCAGAATGTTGCTTCCTCTTCAGAGATTCAAGGATAAACCTAACTGAGGGGCAGCTGCAGTGCTGAGGCAGCCCCATTATAGGTAAGACATTTAACTGCCCTCCCAGATGGGTGTAAAACATCCTATGACCACTACTTCAAAGAAAAACAAGGCGATCAATCTCCCAGGTATCCGAGTCAACCTTCGATCACCATTCATAAAACAGATCAGAATTAAAATTAGCTTTATTGTCACATGCACTCAAATGAGTACGGTGAAAAGTATACAAGTTGCCATTTAGAGTGTCAACTTAGGTACAAAGGTACCTAGGTACAACTTCTTCAGTTACAAGGTCTTAGAAAATGGAGAAATAAAGAGTCCAGCATTGCAGACATAAAGGTTCAGAACAGCAGGCTTCCAACCCAGAGCACGCTGGCATCAAGCCTCCAGTCTACACTAGGCCGGGCTTCACCTTGAGGTCCTCCAGGTTGAGAAATCACTGTGGAATCACCTGAAGACTGGGAGACCACAGTGAGGCCATGCCAGGCCAAGAGATCGCCATGCTGGGCTGAGACGATGCCACACCTGGAGGCTGTCGGGGAGGGTCCGCTACACCAAGCCGGATCATTATCACACTGTATTTTGTGGGCTAGTGTTGTGTGCAACATGACTGCCGTGTTTTCTTCATTACACCAGTGGTTGCTACAGTTCCAAAGTACTTTCTTGGCTGTAAAGCCATCATTGGTGCTACATAAATGCAATTTATTCCTTTTGGGGTAAAGCAGGCAGGATAAACCAGACATTGGCTAGTTAGCTGACACTTCTGGATTTTGTATGGCAAAAGTGTACTCTGGATGAAAGCAGCCTTTATTTTTGACCTCAAATGCAAAAGTGCACAGGGCTAATCCACCAACCAGAGCACCGTCAATGAAAGTTCAGATGAAGATTGAACAAATCTTGGTGAGGCTAACCTGGAGGTGGCACTATAGTGCAGTATATCCTAGCAAGGTCCTATAGGTGAGTGACTGGCTTGAATTATAGCTATCGTTAATGAATTAATTCCTGCTCATGTCCTGCAGGCATTGTATTTGGAAGGACTGACATAAATGCTGTCAGCGAGAGATGAATGCAAGATGAGGTTTAGGCTCAGGATAATATTTTACAAAACGAGTGAATGAATATTAAAATTTAGACACGGGTGATTAAAATTTATAGGCTTTATTAATTTGAAGTACTGTTGAGCGCAGTCACGTTTTAAAACTCGTGGATAAGAATTCTTATCCTAAATTTTATGCAAAAGCTCAGCTTTTGGAATGGTCTGCTGACCTCAGTGATGTACAAAAATACTGACACCAACTGTATTACAGGAAGAAATTGATGTTGTAAAGAACATAAGGAGGAGATCAAATCTGTGACCGTAGTTATTGACTTCTCTGCTAATGGAATTGGGTCCTTCCTATCCACTCTATCTAGACCTTGTATAACTTTCACCACCTTTAGAAAATCCCCCAAAGACCCTCTGTCCCACTGAAAACAGTCACAGGCATTGTGTTTCCTCATAGCTAACATTCTTACTTCCTGATAAATAGATGAATCCCCTGGACCTGATTAACTATATCCCACGACATTGTGGGAAGCTAGGGAAGAGATTGCTGGGTGTCTAGTGGAGATATTTATCTCATGGACATCCATACATGAGGTTTTGGAAGGCTGGATGGTCACTAATGTTGTGTCATTAGTTAAGAAAGGCTGCAAGAAAAAACCAGGGAACAAAAAACTGGTGAGCCTGACCTCAGTGCTGGGTAAGTTGTTGGAAAGGATTCTGAGAGACAGGATCCACATTCAGTTGGAAAGGCAAGAACTGATTAGGGATAGCCAGCATGGCTTTGTGCATGGGAAATCCTGTCACACAAACAGGAAGATGATGATAAATGAAGGCAAAGCGATAAACGTTTCTACATGGACGTTAGCAAGGCCTTTGACAAGGTTCTGCGTAGTAGAGTGGTTAGCAAGATTAGATCACATAGAATCCAGGGAGAGCTAGCCAATTGGATGCATAATTGGCTTGATTGTAGGAGACAGAGTGGTGGTAGAGGGTTGTTATGCAGACTGGAGGCCTGTGAACAGGGGTGTGCCGCAAGGATCAGTTCATTATTATATAAATGATTTGGATGAGAACAGAGGAGGCATAGTTAGTAAGTTTGTGGATGATGCCAAAATTGGCAGTATAATGGACAGTGAAGATGGTTATCTAAGAGTTCACTGGGATCTTATCAACTGGGCCAGTGGCTGAGAATGGCAGATGGAATTTAATCCAGATAAATTCAAGGTGTTGCATTTTGTTAAGACAAACCAGGGCAGGACTTGCTGAGTTAATGGTAGGGCCCTAGGCATGTTGGGATACAGAGAGTCCTAAGGGTGCAGTTACATAGTCTCTTGAAAGTGATGTCACTGGTGGACAGGGTGGTGAAGAAGGATTTGGCACACTTGTCTTCATTGGTCAGAACACTGAGTACAGGAGTTAAAATGTCATGTTACAGCTGTACAAGACATTGGTAAGGCCACATTTGGGGTACTGTATACAGTTCTAGTCACCTTGCTATGGAAGCATGTTATTAAATTGGAAAGAGTGCAAAAAGGTAGTACAGGAGGTTACTGAGATGAGAGGGTTTGAGCCATAAGGAGTGGCGAGATAGGCTGAGATATGTTTTCCTGGAGCATAGGAGGCTGAGGGGTGTATAAAATAATGGGGTCATAGATAAGGTGAATAGCCAGGTCTTTTCCCCAAGGTAGCAGAGTCCAAAACTAGGGTGACGGGAAAGATTTAAAAATACATCTAAGGGGCAACATTTTCAAATAGAGTGATGTGTATATCGAATGAGCTGTTGGAGGAAGTGGTAGAGGCCAGTACAAATACAACACTTAGAGTCACAGAGATGCACAGCACGGAAACAAACCAACTTACCTATGCCAACCAGATATCCTAAATTAATCTAGTCCCACGTCCCAGCACCTGGCCCACATCCGTCCAAACCCTTCCTATTCATATACCCATCCAAATGCCTCTTAAATGTTGCAATTGTACCAGCCTCCATCACTTCCTCTGGCAGCTCATTCCATACATGTACCACCCTCTGTGTGAAAAAGTTGCCCCTTAGGTCCCTTTCATATCTTTCCCCTCTCACCCTAAACCTATGCCCTCTAGTTCTGGGCTCCATCACCCCAGGGAAAAGTCCCCTATCCATGCCATGCCTCTCATAATTTTATACCTCTCTAAGGTCACCCCTCAGTTTCCGAAGCTCCAGGGAAAACAGCCCCAGACTATTCAGCCTCTCCCTATAACTCAAATCCTCCAACCCTGACAATATCCTTGTAAATCTTTTCTGGACCCTTTCAAGTTTCATAACATTCTTCCTGTAGCAGGGAGACCAGAATTGAACACAGTATTCCAAAAGTGGCCTAACCAATGAACTGTAGAGCACAACATGACCTCCCAATCTGTACTCAATGTTCTGTCCAATAAAGGCAAACCTACCAAATGGCTTCTTCACTATCCTATCTACCTGTGACTTCATTTTCAAGGAACGATGAACCTGCACACCAAGATCTCTTTGTTCAGCAACACTCCCCAGGACCTTACCAGTAAGTGTATAAGTCCTGCCCTGATTTGCCATTCCAAAATGCAGCACTTCACATTTATCTAAATTAAACTCCATCTGCCACTCCTCAGCTCATTGGCCCATTTGATCAAGATCTGTTGTGGTTCTGTTTGCCGAGCTGGGAATTTGTGTTGCAGACGTTTTGTCCCCTGTCTAGGTGACATCCTCGGTGCTTGGGAGCCTCCTGTGAAGCGCTTCTGTGATGTTCCCTCCGGCATTGTAGTGGTTTGAATCTGCCGCTTCCGGTTGCTAGTTCCAGCTGTCCGCTGCAGTGGCCGGTATATTGGGTCCAGGTCGATGTGCTTATTGATTGAATCTGTGGATGAGTGCCATGCCTCTAGGAATTCCCTGGCTGTTTCATAATAGTAGTGTTGTCCCAGTCGAACTCATGTTGCTTGTCATCTGCATGTGTGGCTACTATGGATAGCTGGTCGTGTCGTTTCGTGGCTAGCTGGTGTTCATGGATGCGGATCGTTAGCTGTCTTCCTGTTTGTCCGATGTAGTGTTTTGTGCAGTCCTTGCATGGGATTTTGTACACTACATTGGTTTTGCTCATGCTGGGTATTGGGTCCTTCGTTCTAGTGAGTTGTTGTCTGAGAGTGGCTGTTGGTTTGTGTGCTGTTATGAGTCCTAGTGGTCGCAGTAGTCTGGCTGTCAGTTCAAAAATACTCTTGATGTATGGTAGTGTGGCTAGTCCTTTGGGTTGTGGCATGTTCTCATTCCGTTGTCTTTCCCTTAGGCATCTATTGATGAAATTGTGGGGGTATCCGTTTTTGACGAATACATTGTATAGGTGTTCTTCTTTCTCTTTTTGCAGTTCTGGTGCAGTATGTTGTGGCCCTTTTGAATAGTGTCTTGATGCAACTTCTTTTGTGTGTGTTGGGGTGGTTGCTTTCGTAGTTCAGGACTTGGTCTGTGTGTGTGGCCTTCCTGTATACCATTGTGGTGAATTCTCCGTTAGGTGTTCTCCGTTAGGTGTCATCACGTCTAGGAATGGGAGTTGGTTGTCCTTTTCTTCTTCTGTAGTGAATCGGATTCCTGTGAGTGTGGCTTTGATGATCAAGATCTCATTGTACTCTGAGGTAACCTTCACTTTTGTGTGTCGTCTGCAAATTTACGAACCATACCTCCTATGTTCACATCCAAGTAATTTATATAAATGATGAAAAGCAGTGGACCCAGCACCGATCCTTGTGGCACACCAGTGGTCACAGGCCTCCAGTTTGAAAAGCAATGCTCCACCACCACCCTCTGTCTTCTACTTTTGAGCCAGTTCTGTATCCAAATGGCTAGTTCTCCGTGTATTCCATGTGATCTAACCTTGTTAACCAGTCTCCCAAGGAGAACCTTGTTGAACACCTTACCGAAGTTTAAAGAACATTTGAACAGATACGTGGAATAGAAACAGTTTAGAGGGATATGGGTGAAACACAGGGAAATGGGACTAGTTCAGTTTAGGAAACCTGATTGGCATGGACGAGTTGGGCCGAAGGATCAGTCACCATGCTGTATAATTCTGTGACTGTATATAACCCTCTGTAGCCTTTCTAATGTAATCACATTCTTTCTATATTACTGGGAACAGTACAGTGTCCAGTGCTCCAGCTGTGATCTAGCTCATGTATTATACCGTTTGAGCGCATTCTCCCTGCGCTTATCATGCAGGTCTTGTTCATTCGAAGAAAGTGCCTTATATGCCTGTTTGAATTCTATCTCCCTGCTTTGCTACCTCCAGGAATCTCTGGTTATATACTTCAAATTACGTCTGTTGTCTACAATTCTTAATATCCTCCTGTTTCTTGTATATTCTGCAGTTTTGTGTGTCCTCCTCAAATGCATTGCCTCTCGCTCATCCAGACTGAATTCCATTTGCCACTTCTTGGTCCACCTGAGATCTTCCTGTAGTCTTCTCCATTGTCAACCAGAAGACCAATATTTTTTATCAAACTTCTCAATCAGACTCCTACCAATTAAGGGTAAATTATTGACGCCATGAACTGCGAGGGGCCCAGTATGAAGCCCCACAGACACTCTTGTGTTGTGCTAGCTATTAATAAAACATTATGATTTCAGCTTCAGAAGCAGAAACTTTCTAATAAAAGAGTTGCCCTAATTTTGAAGGTTATTGAGGAGCATTTAGACATTGTAGGTGTGAGCTAGACTTCAGGATCCATATTAAGCATCTGTTTTGGCTGATGCTTCATAAATCAGCTTTGCAAAGCCATCTGTTAAGTGAAGAGTAAATCTATTTGGCAAGGGGATAGAGGATTAGCTAATGACTTTTGCCTCAATCTAAAAGAGAACTGGGACATTTTTCTTTGGAGACAGAGTTTTATAAAATTCTTTTCATTTTGAGATATAGGTGTCTCTGCTATTTATTGGTCATTAGTAGATATCCTTGAGAAGTTGGAAGGGTAGGAATTATTTCGGATTTCACTCCTCCCGCATTAGATGTTTAAGTGGAATTCGTAGAACTGAAGTCACCTTGACTGAAAGCCATTGGGCTAATTTGTTTTGTTTGATATTCAGCCGAGAAGTAAGACCCGAGCTTCCACAGTATCGCCAGTGGCACCAGATCAGCCGTTTTTCCGTCTGGCCATACTGTTCAATGAAGACTCGGCTGCACCGTCAGGAGAGCTGCTGAGGGAAGTCAGACCCCCCCCCCCCCCCCCCCCCCCCCCCCCAACCACCGAGCCTCCGATAAGCATGTAAATTTTTTTAAAAGGCATTCAGGGGAAATGTTTATAATTATCAAAAAATCATTCTGGAATAAAACTAAGGGAAGGAGCCTGCAGTGAAGCAAAGACGTTTCCACTTGTCATGAAAGGCATTCAAATAAAGAATTCAAGAAGTAGTGAGCTACTTTGCTTTCCAAGCCTTTAATATTTTACATAGAACGTGGAGCAGACACCAGGGATTCTGCCCAATTGCTCTGATTTTATACTCTACGCTCATCTCTCCACTGCCACTCCCTTTATCTTCCACATTTATCTAGTTTTCCAGTAAACAGAATGTATAGTGTAGTGATAGCCCTGAGCAAAGATTTTGCAACCCAAAGGCATCGTTTACAACCAACGAGCTGCCCCTTGAAGTGCAATCAGCATTGTAATTGAGGGAACTGGGCAGCAATTTGTGCACAGCAAGGTCCCACGAATAGCAATGCTGTAATGACCAGGTAGCCTGTTCTTATGGTGACATTGATTGAAGGATCAATGTTGGCCAAGTACATCACTGGTGAGAGATCTTCCTTGCTCTTAGTTCACCAGAGAGGACCATGGTTCAGTGCCTCATCTGAAAGACAGCACTTCTAACAGTGCGACATTCCTTCAGTTGTGCATTGAGATCCCTGCTTACATATTGTGTGTGTGTCTCTCCAGTGTGACTTGAACCCACAGTGACTAATAGATTGTACTGTTTTATAGATGTCTTTGTCTGTGTGTGTGCATTTTTAGAAACCTATAAAGTTTGTGTTTTTCTTATGCTGGGAATCCAAGAAAGACTGTTGTGTTGAGTATTAAATCTAACTGGAAACTGCTTTCAGTCAGCCAGCTTGTTGCTTACAGTAGAATTGATGACTTCACTTTGCTCCCTGATCTCTTTTGAGTGAGCCACTCACAAATGGGTGGCAGTCTGGGACTCTATAACTTATCTCAGTGTGCTACAGAAAGAAAATTTGAGGCAAGGGTCTAGCTAATGTGTGCCATCTTGTAAGAATTAGTTTCAGTCAGACATTGCAACAGGGTGGATTCTGGCTTAATTGCAATGCCCCGTGTAGTCAAATAGCTTACTTCCATGCATGTAGAAAGAAGAACCTCTTGATTTCAGTGGGCACTTACTGTTTATAGAATCTTGTCTCAACAAGAGTTGAATACTTGAGAAATGTTTTGTTGTAAAACACCCAATGGGACAGGTTCCAAAGAGGAGTTATTGCACTAGAAACATTAACCCAGTTTCTTTCTCCACAGCTGTCAGTCTTTAGACTTTTGTTTAGATAAAATTCCCTACAGTATGTAAACCTGCCATTTGGCCCAACAAATCCACCCCGACCCATTCTCCTACCCTATATTTACACCTAACACAATGGGCAATTTAGCATGGCCAATTCACCTGACCTGCACATCTTTAGATTGTGGGGGGAAACTGGAGCACCTGGAGGAAACCCATGCAGACGCGCGGAGAATGTGCAAACTCCACACAGACAGTCGCCTGAGGCTGGAATCGAACCCATATCAGCACTGTGCTAACCACTGAGCTACCGTCCTGCTGAGTTTCTCCAGCACTTCCTTATTCTTACCCAAAAGGACTGTTCTCTGTAAATTCCTATAGACTTGTGTCAGTCTCAGCTTAATGGGCAGCCCATTAACCTCTGAACCAGAAAATTGTTCAAGTCCGATCCCTGCACTTTAGCACAAAGATTAAGGTGACACAACCAGTGCTGTGCTATCAGAGTTGATGTTTTGGGGTGTGATAGCAACACAGCCTGGGATTCTTTTCACTGGAGTGTAGGAAGTTGAAGGGTGACCTTATTGAAATTTATAAAATCATGAGGGGCATAGTGAGCGACAAGGATATTTTCCCTTGGGTGTTCAAAACTAATGGGCATATTTTTAAGGTGAGAGGAGAAAGATTAATAAGGACATGAGGGGCAAATCTTTTACACACAGAATGGTTCATGTGTGGAATGAACTGCCAGAGAAAGTGGTGGATGTGGGTACTGTTACGTTTAAAAGACATTTAGATAAGAACATGAATATGAAATATTTGCAGGGATATAGGCCAAACGCAGGCAATAATCCCAAACTAGTTTAGTTTGGGATTATCGTTGGCATGGTTGGACTGAAGGGTTTGCTTCCATGCTGTATGATTCTATGACAATGTCCAGTCTACTCTCTAGGTGAGTGTAAGATACCCAAAATCTTTTGAAGAAGTTTCAAGATGACATTTTTAAAGGAGAGTACTGGGTATGGGGGGGGGCGGGGGGCGGCGGGCGGCAGGCGGAGGGGAGGGGAGGGGAGGTATTTATCCCTTAACCAGCATCACCACAACAGATTTTCTTCTTGTTATCACATTGCTGTTTGTGGAGGCCTGTTGTGCAGAGATTGGCTACATTACATCAGTGATTGCCATTAAAATTAGTTGCAAGTCACTTTGGGACGTCCTCATGTCCTTCAGGGCACTATGATATAAGTACAAGGCACCATCCAAACTCAGTTTGAGGGTTCTCAGTTTGAAGCTTAATGGTGCAGGTTGATCAAAAGAATGTTCCAGCGGTCTCGTGGTCAGCCCTAAGTTAACCTAAGCCTCTACTGCGTCTATCCCAACCCAAACTAATCACCCCATGCTCACTGCATCAACTACATTGTGTTATGAGCAAGTTAGGAGAGGTGAACTGACTCCTTTCCTTATCCCATTGTTCTATTAGTGACAGCAGAGATTGAATTTTTAAAAATGAAGGCAATATTGTCAACATACACCTTGGTACCAGAGACAAGGGTTCCACAAACTAACAGGTAAAGAACTAACAAAAAACATGAAAACATAGATAGACCCCTCGAAGCCTGTCAAAAGATATCAAACTCTGCAGTGTTTAATTTAAAAGCATTTTGGCCAAATAGTTGGATTCAGAAAAAAAAATACTTATTCACAGATTGTCCTGCAAATCTCTCTGTTCTGAGGAAGAGTCATACATTAACACTGTTTCTCTCTCCCCAGGTGTTGTCAGATCTGCTGCGTATCTCTTGCATTCCCATTGCAGACACAGTCACAAGCTACTGTCACTGAGGTTACTTCTTGGATTAGTTATAGCTAATTAAAGTCTCTTTTTTTAAGAGAGACAATGTAGATTGTGAGAGGAAACCAGAGCACCCGGAGGAAACCCACACAGACACACCCTTAAATTATAACGATGTAGTCTTCCAGTGAATTGTCACCTCAGGAGTGTTGATGAGAGTGGATTCAGAGAAATAGAAAAAAGACAGAGACTGTTGTCCTGTGGAAGGGCTTCTCTGAACATGCTCACAACCAATAATTTTGTTTCAGGCTCACACACTGGGTCATGTGGCCTCTGGAAACATTGCAGATTCGTTGTCTCCATTCAGGTAGATTGTGTTCTTTGAAAATACAACATTGTTGCTCCAGTGGCCAACTTCTCTGTTTTGAAAAGTGTCCTTTTCTAAAATATCAAGATTTTGTAGTCCGATATAACAAATTAATAACCATGTGGGGTGGCAAGGTGGCTCAGTGGTTAGCACTGCTACCTCACAGCGCTAGGGACCGGGTTTGATTCCTGCCTCGGGCAACTGTCTGTGTGGAGTTTGCATGTTCTCCCTGTGCTGTGCCTGTGTGGGTTTCCTCCGGGTGCTCTGGTTTCCTCTCACAATCCAAAAGGTGTGCAGGTCAGGTGAATTGGCCAGGCTAAGTTGCCCACAGTGCTAGGTGCATTAGACAGGGGCAAATATGGGGGAGGGCAATGGGTCTGGGTGGGTTGCTGTTCGGAGGGTCGGTGTAGATTTGTTGCGCCGAAGGGCCTGTTTCAATAGTGTAGGGTATCTAATGTAATAACCCTTCTTCATAGACTGACTGCCCTTGACATTAGGGCAAAATTTGATTGGGTGTGGCATAAAGGAATCTTAACAGAACTGAATTCTGATCAATCGTAATATAACAAAACAAAATGGAAAATGGGCTAAGTTCTCACCGGTTGTAGTCGTACCTAGTGCAACGGAAGACAGTTGTGGTTGTTGGAGGTCAGTCATCTCAGCTCCAGGAAAACTCCTAAGTCTAGTGTCTTAGCTGCCTCCTCAATGGTCTCCCCTCCATCATGAGGTTAGAAATGAGGATGTTTGCTGATGATTAAACAGTGTTCAGCATCAATCATGACTCCTAAGATACTGAAGCAGCCCACGTCCAAATGCAACAAGACCTCAGCAACATTCAGACTTGCATTGATAAGTGGCATGCAATATTCAGTATCAGGCAATGACCATCTCACAAGATAGAGTCCAACAATTGCCTGTTGACATTCAATGGCATTACCATTACTGAATTGCTCTCTATCAATTTCCTGGTGGATACTAATGACCAGAAGCTGAACTGGTCAAGCCTTATTAATATAGTGGCTGCAAGTTTATGTCAGTGGCTGGGAATTCTCTGCTGAGTAACTCATTTTCTGAACACGGCCCACCTCAAAACCTGTCTACCATCTACAAGGCACAAGTGCAATGGAATACTTTCTATTTGCCTAGCTAGGTACAGTTCCAGCAAGACACAAAGTGCTCAACACCATCCAGGTCAAATCATCCTATCTCACGTCTTCAACAGTCACTCCTATCATACCACAAGATGCACTGCAGTAACTCACTAAAGCTCCTCCAAAAGCACATTCAAAACTTGCAGCCTGCACCATCTAGAAGGACAAGGGTAGCAGTTACATGGTTAAACCACCTCCTGCAAATTCCCCTCCAAACCATCCTGTCCTGGAGATATATTCCTGTTCTTTAATTGTCATAGGGTCAAAATCCTGGAATATCCTCTCTAACAGTGAGTGAGTACCCCTGGTTGAAGGAAATGGTTCACTATCACCTTCTTTAGGTCACTTTCAAATAGACAGTAAATAATGGTGTAGTCATCAATGCCTACATCCCATCAATGAATACAAAACAACTTGATTCCCAATCTGGCATAACCTTGGTGTCAGAATTGTTCAGATCCCAATATGGCTTTATCCCTTGCTATAATTGTAACCTCCTTAGACCTAAACCCACCCCCATTGGTGGTCATGCCTATAGCTGTTCAGTAAGGATCTGAAAGAGTTAATGATTGATTAACTGCAATCTGGACCTTTTACAGTGGTGATGTCATGAAGGTTTGATGGGAAGCTTAAACTAGGACCGTGAAAGAGACAAACTGAAGAGTGAACCCTCCCAATGGGGTTGTCATAGTGATGTTGAACCTATTCTTATAACGAATAAATAATTACAATGCACCAAGTTACATCTTGACTATTGCTGAAAAAAGACTTCTTTTTGTCTTGCACCCACTGAAGCAATTCACAAACATACCAATCAGATGAAAACCAACTATTGGACTTTATCACAGGAGAGTACTGATTGGTAATCAAGTTGACTCTGACTGATAGAGGTATTGCCATGGAGAATGTAGCAGTTAATGATGATTGACTGTTAACTATCAGGCTTTGTTTAGATTTTAAACCAGGCAGATTGACTGATTGGTCAGAGCATGGCTGTCCTCTGTTTTGTTGAGTTGTAATAGGCACAGTGCAAGTACAGACTCTTTCTGTCTGCAAAAAATCAATAATTTGAAAGGTAACCACACATGAGCCAAACTGAGAAACCTAAATTGGTTCTCAGCGTAGTTCTTCTCGCATGTGTGATTATATAGCAAGTGTTGTCCACCTTTGCAGAGTCACCTCTGATGTTGCATACATGTGTTGCGAGTTCTACAAACATGGGCTGGTTAGTGCCTTAATTGTTGTTAACCGTCAAAGGCATGTGCTGTTTGATATGATTTGCCAGTTTTTTTGGGATGTGTGGACTAGGTAACAGGCAGGTAAAAACAATAACTGCAGATGCTGGAAAGCAAATACTGGATTAGTGGTGCTGGAAGAGCACAGCAGTTCAGGCAGCATCCAACGAGCAGCGAAATCGACGTTTCAGGTGGCTTTTGCCCGAAACGTCGATTTCGCTGCTCGTTGGATGCTGCCTGAACTGCTGTGCTCTTCCAGCACCACTAATCCAGTAGTAGGTAACAGGCATCACACCAGCAATGAAATTCATACACCACAGCTTCGCCTGCTGTTCAGAGCATTTCCCTTTTCAGGGTAATTAGGTAGACTAGGCAAGGTTGAGGACCAAAAGTGACTGCTTTTAAGGCCTCTCTTGATTTTGCTCAGTATATAGTGAGAAAGGAGCTGATCAGGGCGGCTGCTAGCTTACAAGATGACTTTGAAGCATTCCTGTTTGAGCATCAAGTTTGCCCAGTGTACAGATGGCTCAGGTAAAAACAATAACTGCAGATGCTGGAAACCAAATACTGGATTAGTGGTGCTGGAAGAGCACAGCAGTTCAGGCAGCATCCAACGAGCAACGAAATCGACGTTTCGGGCAAAGCCCATTCATCAGGAATAAAGGCAAATGGGAATTGTTCGGTTTAGGAAACTGGGTCAGCATGGACAAGTTGGGCTGAAGGGTCTGTTTCCATGCTGTATGCCTTTAAGACTCTATGACAGAACGATACCTAACCTTCTCCTCCTTGCATATCTCTGCCATGTAGATCATACATTTGAATCTGCAGCTGATGGGCCACAGGCTCACTGCCTTTATCCCTGATGAAGGGCTTTTGCCCGAAACGTCGATTTCGCTGCTCGTTGGATGCTGCCTGGACTGCTGTGCTCTTCCAGCACCACTAATCCAGTACAGACGGCTCAGGCCCTATTCATAAAGTTGCCAATAAAGACACTCTTGTAGTACACAGAACTGGAGGAATCACCAATGTATATACTAACTAATGAAGGTAGGTTTGCCGCAGACAATAGTAGAGAACACCCTAACTGTTATCTCAACCAGGAAGGAGGTCAAGAAAAGGGATCTCACTTGACTGTTCCGTTTCAAATGTGATTTTGAGTGCAGGATGGTGGCCCATCAGCTGCAGATTCAAATGTATGATCTACATGGTGGAGATATACAAGGAGGAGAAGGTTAGGTATCGTTCTGTCATAGAGTCTTAAAGGCATACAGCATGGAAACAGGCCCTTCAGCCCAACTCATCCATGCTGACCCAGTTTCCTAAACCGAACAATTCCCATTTGCCTGCATTTGGCCCATTACCCTCTAATCTCTCCTATCCATGTGCCTGTCAAAATGTCTTTCAAATGTAGTTGTGTCTACCTCTACCACTTTCTCAGGCAGTTCATTCCAAGTACGCACCACTCTGTGTGAAAAGGTTGCCCCTCGGGTCCCTTTTAAATCTTTCCCCTCTCACCTTAAAACTATGCCATGTAGTTTTGGACTCTCCTAGTCTGGGGAAAAGACCTTGGCTAATCACCTTATCTATGCCACTCAAATTTTAGAAGCCTCCATCAGGTTACCCCTCAGCTTCCTATGCTCCAGTAAAAAAAAACAAGCCTATCCAGACTCTTCTTATAATTCAAATCTTCCAGTCCCAGTGACATCCTTGTAAAACGTTTTTGGGCTTTTTCCAATTTAATAATATCCTTCCTATAGCAGGGCAATCAGAACTGTACACAGTACTCCAAATGTGGCCTTACCAATGTTTTGTACAGCCGTAACATGATGTTCCAACTCCTCAAAGGCAAGTTTTTTGTGCAAGAGAGCAAAGATGTCTGCAAGGGTTGGGTCTAGCGGGGATCCCATGGCAACACTATCTGCTTAGACAGAGTATCATTTAAACTGAGCTGACCTGCACGAGTCCATAAATTCATTGAATACTAATCCACACAATGGTGGCTGGCCCAGATTGCTGTGATGTGGTGCTGCAGTGCAGATGTTGAGGTCTTCCTTGAGTGAATACGAACATGTGTGTGCTACTGTTTCAACTCCCAAAAAAGATTCTAAACTACTAAATGACAATCAACTTCATCTTGTTTACTATCTCCAAGACTCTTCCAGTTTGACTTAGTGGTGACTACCCTTGCAAACGCTAAACCATTGAAACCCCTAAAAACATCCACACATTTAGAAAATATAATTGGCAGCACTGACAACAGTCCCTAACTTGGAAGTCTTTCTCTAACCCTTCCTGTTTCTGTATGTCTGTCTGCTCCTTTGAGATACTTGCTTACATCTGCCTTTTTGACCAAGTTTTCGTTCGCCTAAAAATATCACCTCATGTGGCTCAGGACCAAATCCTGTTTGGCAACACTTGTACGATTTGCTGTCGAGATGTTTGCTGTGTTAAAGGTGCTATGCAAATGCAAGTTAGCATGCAGAAAAGGTGGGCACATGAAGCCTGGAAGTAGGGACTTGTACTAATTTGTTGGTTTTAAAAGGCTGTGGACTATAGTTTGGAAGGGACACCGAAAAGTATAAGGGTTTTATTGAAGGTTTAAGAAGAGGAAGCAGTGCGTTAGGTTTTTGATTTCAGCTCAAGAGTCTGTTGAAAAGGTGCACAAGCGGCTTTCGGTCTATTGTCGGATTGTGGATTGAGTGGACAGAAGTCTGACCATTTGTCCTTGGGTTCACAGTCAAGCAGCACGGTGTGGATATAGGGATAGTGTGGGAAGGTAGGCTTGAGATGGAGGGTGTGCCATGATCCTGTTGAATGACAGAGCAGACTTGAGGGGCTGAATGGCCAGGTCCACTCCTGTTTCTTATGAGGCTGGAACTTGGAACAAAATGCCAGCTGCTTTAGTAAAGACATGGCTCTGAGGCAGTAAGATTCCTCGTGAATAATTAATTGTGATATCCGGCAAGGAAGATAGATTACCTTTCAAATTATTGTTGAACCAGAAACACATAGGGACACTGTCATAAAAAATGTGAATACATAGTAGTCGCCTACACATTAAATCTCTGAAGACTTGCCTCTAATAGCTTCCTGGCATAAGGTTATTTTTCAGTTTTATCAGCAGCTGGAATGAACTGGAGTTGTCAAAATCTTTGACCACATCACAAATTCTGTATCCTCGAAATCATTGAATTTAGCTGTTCTGCTTTGAGCTCTGGTTTTCTGTTTGTGTGAGTTGAGTTTTTGACTCATGTCCTGGTTATATTCACACCTCGGGGTCAGGAGCTTACGTTCCATTCCAGTTAAATCATCCTGAGCACAACGTGGAGACTGACCCGTCCAGTGCAGGTGCTAGGGGGGAGTGCTGCACTGTCCTCGCTTTTGTCATTCAGATGAAAAGTTAAACAGCAATGTCTGGTGGAAGCACCACATCTAGTTGGCAGATAGAGTGCATTTGGGTTCAGGTGTGACCCAAGAAAATAGAGAGAGAGAGAGGGGGAGAGAGGGTAGTGAGGAGGTGGAAGGACAGGGCGTTGAGGAGGAAGGAGAGAGCGGTGAGGACGAGGTGGAGGGAGAGGGCGGTAAGGAAGAGATGGAGTGAGAGAGCGGTGAGGAGGAGGTGGAGGGAGAGGACGGTGAGGAGGAGGAGGAGGGAGAGGATGGTGAGGAGGAGGAGGAGGGAGAGGATGGTGAGGAGGAGGAAGAGGGAGAGGGCGGTGAGGAGGAGGTGGAGGGAGAGGACGGTGAGGAGGAGGAGGGAGAGAGCGGTGAGGAGGAGGTGGAGGGAGAGGGCGGTGAGGAGGAGGTGGAGGGAGAGGGCGGTGAGGAGGAGGAAGGAGAGCGCGGTGAGGAGGAGGTGGAGGGAGAGGACGGTGAGGAGGAGGGAGAGGACGGTGAGGAGGAGGGAGAGGGAGAGGGCGGTGAGGAGGTGGAGGGAGAGGGCGGTGAGGAGGAGGAGGAGGGAGAGGGCGGTGAGGAGATGGAGGGAGAGGGCGGTGAGGACGAGGTGGAGGGAGAGGGCGGTAAGGAAGAGATGGAGTGAGAGAGCGGTGAGGAGGAGGTGGAGGGAGAGGACGGTGAGGAGGAGGGAGAGGGAGAGGGCGGTGAGGAGGAGGTGGAGGGAGAGGACGGTGAGGAGATGGAGGGAGAGGGCGGTGAGGAGGAGGAGGAGGGAGAGGACGGTGAGTAGGAGGAGGAGGGAGAGGGCGGTGAGGAGGAGGTGGAGGGAGAGGGCGGTGAGGTGGAGGTGGAGTGAGAGGGCGGTGAGGAGGTGGAGTGAGAGGGCGGTGAGGAGGAGGTGGAGGGAGAGGGCAGTGAGGAGGAGGTGGAGTGAGAGGGCGGTGAGGAGGTGGAGTGAGAGGGCGGTGAGGAGGAGGTGGAAGAGGGAGAGGGCGGTGAGGAGGAGGTGGAGGGAGAGGGCGGTGAGGAGGAGGTGGAGGGAGAGGGCGGTGAGGAGGAGGTGGAGGGAGAGGGCAGTGAGGAGGAGGTGGAGGGAGAGGGCGGTGAGGTGGAGGTGGAGGGAGAGGGCGGTGAGGAGGAGGTGGAGTGAGAGGGTGGTGAGGGAGAGGGCAGTGAGGAAGAGGTGGAGGGAGAGGGCGGTGAGGAGGAGGTGGAGGGAGAGGGCAGTGAGGAGGAGGTGGAGGGAGAGGGCAGTGAGGAAGAGGTGGAGGGAGAGGGCGGTGAGGAAGAGGTGGAGGGAGAGGGCGGTGAGGAGGAGGTGGAGGGAGAGGGCAGTGAGGAGGAGGTGGAGGGAGAGGGCGGTGAGGAGGAGGTGGAGGGAGAGGGAGGAGAGGAGGAGGTGGAGGGAGAGGGCGGTGCGGAGGTGGAGTGAGAGGGTGGTGAGGGGGAGGTGGAGGGAGAGGGCGGTGAGGAGGTGGTGGAGGGAGGGGGAGGAGGATGGAGAGGGAGAGGGCGGTGAGGAGGAGGTGGAGGGAGAGGGCAGTGAGGAGGAGGTGGAGTGAGAGGGCGGTGAGGGGGAGGTGGAGGGAGAGGGCGGTGAGGAGGAGGTGGAGGGAGGGGGAGGAGGATGGAGAGGGAGAGGGCGGTGAGGAGGAGGTGGAGTGAGAGGGCGGTGAGGAGGAGGTGGAGGGAGAGGATGGTGAGGAGGAGGTGGAGGGAGAGGGCGGTGAGGAGCAGGTGGAGGGAGAGGGCGGTGAGGAGGAGGTGGAGGGAGAGGGCGGTGAGGAGGAGGTGGAGGGAGAGGGCGGTGAGGAGGAGGTGGAGTGAGAGGGCGGTGAGGAGGAGGTGGAGTGAGAGGGCGGTGAGGAGGAGGTGGAGTGAGAGGGCGGTGAGGAGGAGGTGGAGGGAGAGGGCGGTGAGGAGCAGGTGGAGGGAGAGGGCGGTGAGGAGGAGGTGGAGGGAGAGGGCGGTGAGGAGCAGGTGGAGGGAGAGGGCGGTGAGGAGGAGGTGGAGGGAGAGGGCGGTGAGGAGGAGGTGGAGTGAGAGGGCGGTGAGGAGGAGGTGGAGGGAGAGGGCGGTGAGGAGGAGGTGGAGGGAGAGGGCGGTGAGGAGCAGGTGGAGGGAGAGGGCGGTGAGGAGGAGGTGGAGGGAGAGGGCGGTGAGGAGGAGGTGGAGGGAGAGGGCGGTGAGGAGGATGAAGAGGGAGAGGGCGGTGAGGAGGAGGGAGAGGGCGGTGAGGTGGAGGGAGAGGGCGGTGAGGTGGAGGGAGAGGGCGGTGAGGAGGAGGTGGAGGGAGAGGGCGGTGAGGTGGAGGTGGAGGGAGAGGGTGGTGAGGTGGAGGTGGAGGGAGAGGGCGGTGGGGAGGAGGTGGAGGGAGAGGGCGGTGAGGAGGAGGTGGAGGGAGAGGGCGGTGAGGAGGAGGTGGAGGGAGAGGGCGGTGAGGAGGAGGTGGAGGGAGAGGGCGGTGAGGAGGAGGGAGAGGGAGAGGGTGGTGAGGGAGAGGGAGAGGGAGAGGGCGGTGAGGTGGAGGGAGAGGGCGGTGAGGAGGTGGAGGGAGAGGGCGGTGAGGAGGATGAAGAGGGAGAGGGCGGTGAGGAGGTGGAGGGAGAGGGCGGTGAGGAGGTGGAGTGAGAGGGCGGTGAGGAGGTGGAGTGAGAGGGCGGTGAGGCGGAGGTGGAGGGAGAGGGCGGTGAGGAGGAGGTGGAGGGAGAGGGCGGTGAGGAGGAGGGAGAGGGAGAGGGCGGTGAGGAGGAGGGAGTGGGAGAGGGCGGTGAGGAGGAGGTGGAGGGAGAGGGCGGTGAGGAGGAGGGAGAGGGAGAGGGCGGTGAGGAGGTGGAGTGAGAGGGCGGTGAGGAGGTGGAGGGAGAGGGCGGTGAGGAGGATGAAGAGGGAGAGGGCGGTGAGGAGATGGAGTGAGAGGGTGGTGAGGGAGAGGGCAGTGAGGAGGAGGTGGAGGGAGAGGGCGGTGAGGAGGAGGGAGAGGGAGAGGGCGGTGAGGAGGAGGGAGAGGGAGAGGGCGGTGAGGAGGTGGAGGGAGAGGGCGGTGAGGAGGAGGGAGAGGGAGAGGGCGGTGAGGAGGTGGAGGGAGAGGGCGGTGAGGAGGAGGGAGAGGGAGAGGGCGGTGAGGAGAAGGTGGAGTGAGAGGGTGGTGAGGAGGAGGGAGAGGGAGAGGGCGGTGAGGAGGTGGAGGGAGAGGGTGGTGAGGAGGTGGAGTGAGAGGGTGGTGAGGAAGAGGGAGAGGGAGAGGGCAGTGAGGAGGAGGTGGAGGGAGAGGGCGGTGAGGAGGAGGGAGAGGGCGGTGAGGAGGAGGTGGAGGGAGAGGGCGGTGAGGAGGAGGGAGAGGGAGAGGGCGGTGAGGAGGTGGTGGAGGGAGAGAGCGGTGAGGAGGAGGTGGAGGGAGAGAGCGGTGAGGAGGAGGTGGAGGGAGAGGGCGGTGAGGAGGAGGTGGAGGGAGAGGGCGGTGAGGAGGATGGAGAGGGAGAGGGCGGTGAGGAGGAGGTGGAGGGAGAGGGCGGTGAGGAGGAGGTGGAGTGAGAGGGCGGTGAGGAGGAGGTGGAGTGAGAGGGCGGTGAGGAGGAGGTGGAGGGAGAGGGCGGTGAGGTGGAGGGAGATGTGTTGCTGGAAAAGCGCAGCAGGTCAGGCAGTATCCTGAGCAGGAGAATCGACGTTTCGGACATGAGCCCTCGTTCAGGAAACTGAAGCCCTGAAGAAGGGCTCATGCCCGAAACGTCGATTCTCCTGTTCCTTGGATGCTGCCTGACCTGCTGCGCTTTTCCAGCAACACATTTTCAGCTCTGATGTCCAGCATCTGCAGTCCTCACTTACTCACAGAGGAGGAGGGAGAGGCAGGTGAGGAAGAGGTGGAGGGAGAGGCAGGTGAGGAGGAGGTGGAGGGAGGGGGCGGTGAGGAGAAGGATGGAGAGGGAGAGGCAGGTGAGGAGGAGGAAGAGGGAGGGGGAGGTGAGGAGGAGGAGGTGGAGGGAGGGGGAGGTGAGGAGGAGGAGGTGGAGGGAGGGGGAGGTGAGGAGGAGGTGGAGGGAGAGGGAGAGGGAGAGGGAGGGGGTGGTGAGATGGAGGGAGAGGGAGGGGGTGGTGTGCCAATTTCACGAAGACTAACGCATGGTCAAATGCAAACTATCCAAATGGTGAATTAAATTTAGTTTCCCTTCCCCAACAGGCCGGACAATATATCAAACAAAATAACAAACAATACTTGCAAGTTCTTCACAAATAACTGTGATAGATTGGGAAGTTAGTAGGATTTATAGGACAATTGCCATCAGATTATATGTAAAATGTTGTCTTGTGCGTTATCTGTGTAAGTTGTGCATTTAAATTGCAATTGACCCTAAATTTCATGCTGGTGTTTCTGCTGCGCATGAGTCTCCTATCACCTTTCTTCAGCTCATCTTCCCAACATATCGTTCTCTTCCTTCCTTTCTCACGTGCTTATCTAACACTCCTTGAAATCCATCTACGTTGAACTAAAACTTGAGAACCTCCATTGCCTTTCTTTACTTACAAAATGAAATAAGTAGCAGTTTGTGTTGATCGATTCGAAAGAAAACATTCATAGTTACTGTCGATACCAGTAAGGTGTCCCATATCTCCCAGCTCTGTCTCTGCAATGTATGGTGTCATGTGGCAGGGTATGATTTGTTTTCTCTTAGCCAGCGTTAATGCTGTCAGATTTATTTTTGTTTTGAAGGTAGAAGAGTGATGCTGAGTGGTCAAGAGGGAAAATAAATAACTGGCCTGTGTGTTGGTACAAAATAAAACAATGAGATGCAAAATCAACAATGAAATCTGGGTCATGATGAAATGTACAGCATTTCTGGAATCATATAACACAGGTTGACTATACATACCATAACTAAATATATAGCAGGTCTATAAGGGCCGGGAATAATTCGACTTTTAAAGAGCCAGACTATATACAGTGGGTTGAATGGACTTCTCTTCTGCTGTACAATTATATGATATGCAGTAATCAGTGCCATTATAAAAATATTAATCATAATAGATGACCATACGGTCCCTTGAGTCTGCTGCACCACTTAAAGAGATCATGGCTGATCTTCCTGCTCCTCGGATGCTGCCTGACCTGCTGTGCTTTTCCAGCACCATTCTAATCTAAACTCTGGTTTCCAGCATCTGCAGTCTTCACTTTTGCCTAGTTGACTTCTATCTCAAAAAGACATTCCCACACTATGTTCTATCCCTTGACTTCCTAAATGCTGAAAAATTGACCAGTTACATTATTGAATATGCATTCAGTAGCTGAGCATGCAGACCCTAGAGTATTACAAAGGTTTTTGGTTATAGAACATCCCTGTAAACCCTTAACTACGTGCAATGGTGAGTCCATTTTCCAATATCGAGGTCTAAATTACAGTTCACAAACAAATGAGAAATGTGGTATCTGAATTTTAGTGCCAGTGTGATGCCAGGTACATGGGTTGTAAGTTTTAACAGCTGATGAATTCTATCGACAGCACATCCCTTCTGTAAATTGACCATACATAACCAACCCATGCTTGCAAATTGCAGAATTTAATAACGTTTGATGTAATTCCTCAATTCGTCAGCACTTGGTGAACAATCCCAAATGTGCGGCTAATTACAATTAAAAACAACTCAAGATTATCAGTCAGACTCACAATTTGGCTCTCTCACCCTTGACCAACAATGTGTAAGTACACATGTCAGAATCTGCCCTCTCTAAGTTCCAGTTCAGGCATTGTGACCTTTTTTAAAAATTAAAAATGTGAGGTGCAGTGATTCCTTAGTGGTTTCTCAATGGCAGTACCTCGCCCAATCATCCATCACTTGCCAACTAACCTGTGGCCTTTCCTCATGCAGGGTAAAGTGTTGTAATCCTTTAGATTTTGACATCTTTGAGTTTAGTCTGTTGAGTGCAAGATGAGAATCTTTGACAGCATGCCTTTTTCGCCTTCAATAAAAGTTAAGTTCTGTACCAACAGACAGCAATTTAATTTATTAGACTTCTTTAAGAAAACAAAGTCATTAAAATTTGTAATCTTTTTTTCTGAACACATTGAACATATGGTCCAGGCTCAGACAGTGCAAGCACATTGCCTGCTCTGGGTTTCCGATAGGTTGGAATGCGGTGGAGATTAATTCTTGATGATGAGTGTAGACTGTAAGGCAAGTTAAATTATTTGGGTGAAGTGTTATTATTGAGAAGCCTATTTAGGGGCTGAGTTTTATCCAGAAGTAAATACTGAGTTCAAGAGTTTGTTTTTGCAAGTGATCAAGACTGTCAGAAAATATTTGTCAGCTGCTTGATTATATTAAAATGATACCACAGCCATTCCTTGCCTCTGTTCCATGATTTTTCCACCCTATGCTTTATTCATGCCTGTTACCAATTAAGCTCTTCTTTAAATAATTGAGTAGGTGTTAGCTCACCAGAACAATAGAACGAAACACAGCCAGTCCTTGGGCCCTGGGAGTGAAGGGTTCTTGTTCCAGTATTTTGTGGGACCCAACATTCCGTCTGGGTGTGTTGTGGCTGTGCTTTCGTATTAACTAAATCATGTTTGTCAGGAAAGGGTTTTTTTTAAGAAGTGCTGAGTGGCTGGGTCTAGATTTGAGAATGTTTTCTTGAGTTCAAGCTTTCATCAATTATTAATAGAGCATAACCATGTTTGCTCCTCACCTTGACTCATACCATGACGGAACCTATGTTTAACCCACTGAGGCCTGTCTTATATTAAATTTGCGTCCCTTCACCCAATTGGAAATAAATATCTTTAGAAATCCCGGATTTAAGTTACCAGACTTCAGGATTCAACCCCTGAGCTACAATAGCAACTCCTATTCACGTCGCTCAGCCAATGTAGGAAAATGTCCCAAGGCATCTCGCAAGTGTGTGATCAGACAAAAGGAGGCCCTGAACCACACAAGAAAGTTTTTGGACAGCCGACCAAAGGCTTGGTCAAAGAGGAAGGTTTTCAGTAGCAAATTAGAGTAGAAGAGGGAGCCAGGGAAGGTTGGGAGCCAGACAGGCAAAGGCACAGCTATCAACGGTGCAAGAATTAAGAAAGGTCAGATTGGAGGCATGCAGAAATCTCAGAAGGTTGTAGGGCTGACAGAGGGAGGAGAGCAATGCCACAACACTGCACTAGACCAGAATAAATGGAGGTAAGTTTGAGATGAGTGGTTGAGAAGTGTTGCTGACATTGGGATTACAAGTGCAAGGTTTGATGAGCAATCCAATTTATCTGAGGAAAGCCATCTCAGTTGCGGAAGAACTACATTAGCTAAATAATTCTTCTGTTATTTTCAAGCTGTATCTCTATGGGTACCTCTTCACTCACCCCAGACTCAGAAAGTTGTGGTTCAAGTTTCACTCCAGAGACCCCAGTACATTGACACAGCTGGTGGGGTACTGAAGGAGAGTTGCACATTCGGATGTGCTGTCTTTCAGATGAGGCTTTAAGCCAAGTTCTCACATGCCGACTCAGTTGGATGTGACAGAATCCCCCAGCCGCTATTTTGAATCCCACTGGGAGATTTGTCCACCCCTAATGTTGTGAGCAATATTCATGTCTTGAGCAGATTACCTGACTGTTATCACATTGTAGTTTGTAAAAACTTAAGTGTGTTCAAATTGATGGCTGCATTTCCTACCTTACAACAGTGACCATGCTCTTAAAAAGCATTTGATCCATTTAAAGTGCTTTACAGCGCCCTGAGGCCATGAAAGATGTGACATAAATGTACGTCTTTCCTTTGTATTTAAAAGTACAGATCTGTTATTGAAGGAATATTGGGGAGCATTGACTGAAACACACATGTTTGCAGACCACAACCGTTACCTCCTGTGGTTGGATTGCCTCAGATGCCAGTGTTTTGCTCACAAGCATCAGCACAAAATAGTTCACTGGCAACTGCACCTTGTAAGTGAAGATTAGCTGCATGTGTAAAGTTGGTAGTGCAAGGACCGGTGGCAGAAGGTGTGGAACAGTGGGGTCGCTTTCTGATTGCTCCAGAAAAAAGTTGATATCGGCAGGAAGGGCTGAACGGTCTTGTGTGCTGTAAACTGGTTGTGGGTCTTGATAAAATTGAATCCAATTTTTTCAAATCCCATTAAAATGGAGCCCATTCTTTAAGCAAAATCAAGTGCATGTTCAGCCTGAAAATAGCCACTCAATTCGTGGAACTGTTATCAAATCCGTTTGCATGCTGAAATTCCGTCTGATGGAAATTGCTTGTTAGTTCGAATACTGCACAGAGATAGGAAGTCAGTGCAGGGTTAAACCCTTGATGCGAAACCTGACAGGCTATGGGTTATCCCATTTCAAGTCTCACTAGCTCAAGGTTCTGATCACACTGTGACACCAGCTCATTATCTACTGATCCCTGCACAGGATATCGACGATCGACAGGGGGCTGAAAGCAGCAGCAAGAGACGAGACCAAAAGAGGCAAAGGGAAAGGGACTTCAACTGTAAACAGAATGGAAAACTTCTGGGTCTTTCCAGTAGATTATCAGGATGAGGAGGTTTGTCAGAATTGGAGGGGTCTCAGCATCAATTTCTAGCAGATTTGAGATACTTTAATATGAGGATATTTAGTTTCTTTTCCCCATTTTGAGATTTATTACAATTGACAGAAAGTGCAAGCAGTAACTGAGCAGTTTTTAACAATATTTCTGTTAACAAAGATTATTGATGAAACAAATGCATTACTTTCAGAAGATCAAATGCATTTGCAAAGTACTCTGTTTTTTGGGATTGTAATTGGAAAATTTTGAAGCAAGCAATCACTAAAATTTGTCCCAGTTGTGTCTATTTTCAAGTTCAAATTTCCACCTGACTTTTGCATTTATCCCCATTGTATATTGTAACAAGAATCGTTTGTGTGGTCTCAAAACTTGATGATTTCTTCCCACTGTGTTATAGGCACCAGCAGGGAATCTCCATCTGGAGTGGCTGTAGTGCGAGTGAGGTTTTGTAAATATGTTTTTTTTTATCTCTCCTTCTTCCTCACCCGCCTTCAGCAGTCAGCGTCACCCGGTTCCTCTTCCCCCCGCGGTGCAGAATCGTCAATGATGCAGCATCGATCCGATTTACATGATGCAGCAGAAACATCAGCGAACCGAGAGGTACACACTGCACTTAGCAGTCTTGAATTTACATTACAACCAAGGCCTTGTAGTTATCTTCCCTAACCCCTGAAACCTCAAGCTGTGCTGTTGACCTGTGACGATTTTATTTCGCAGAAAATTGTTCACGGTTCTCTCTTGCTGGGAATGCCCCTCTCTCCTTCAAACCTGTCGTCATCATCCCTCTCCTTCAAGTAAAAACATTCACTGCATCTCCAACTCCCTTTCCTTTCAATAGACCTTGATCATCCTGTCATCTCCCAGATCCATGCCCGTCATTCCTGAAACTCTATGATTGAATCCCTCCTGTTAGCTTTCCACCTTGCCATACCCCCCGAGACAGTTCTTGTCAAAGCTTGAAGTGGCATCGTATGTGATTGTGCCAAAGGCAGACTTGCCCTTAAGCTATCTACATCCTCTTCGCCAATGCCACTCTTGTCCATCTGCTCTCACTGCCTCCATTCTTATTTGTCAATTCATAGCCAGAAAGTTATTGACAATGACTTCTCTTCCCAATCTCTCACTGTTACTTCTGGTGTCCTCTATGGAGCCATTATTTTTCCCGCACATCTATTTCTCATCTCCATCATACAAAAACACAGTCTCAATTTTCATATCCACCCTGGTCACATCCAGCTTTACCTCATCACTGTCACTGTCGCTAAACTATCTGGCTGTTTGACCGACATCCAGCACTAGATATTTCCCTCAACTAAATATTGGGAAAATTGAAACTATTGTTTTCAGTTGTTCCTACAAACTCCATTCCCTAGCTATTGACTAAAGCTTTCTCCCAGGCAGCTATCTGAGACCGTGTTACATCATTTCCAACCTTTTTGTCATAACCGAGCTGAGGTTCTGACCTCGCATCTACATCATCACCAGTCCTTATGTTTCCACGATCGTGACATTGCCTGGCTATGTTCCTGGCCCAGCTCCAGCTCCAGCCTATTCCTTCCCAAAATCCTCTCCTTGCCTTTGTTCATAGAATAGAATCCCTACAATGTGGAGAGCATCCCACCCAGATCCATTCCCCCTACCTTTTGTAACCCTGCATTTACCACTACTAATGCACTTACCTTGCACATCCCTAAACACTATGGGCAATTTAGCATGGCCAATCCACCTTATCTGCATATCTTTGGACTGTGGGAGGAAACCGGAGCACCGGAGGAAACCCACGCAGACACAAGGAGAACATGCAAAACTCCACACAGACAGTTGCCTGAGGCTGGAATCGAACACAGGTCTCTGGTGTTGTGAGGCAGCAGTGCTAACCACTGTGCCATCCTATTTTAATTTGAGACTTGCCTTTTCCGACGTTCTCTCTGCTGACCTCTCATCTTCCATCCTTCATCAACTCAAGAGTGTACTGAGCTTTGTACCCTATGTCCTTACTCTCACACCAAGTCTGTGTAGCCATCACCTCTTGTGTTTGCTGACTAACACTCTTTCCCCAAACTAGCAACATCTAAAGTCATTGCTGCATGGCATGAGCCTCCCTATCTGTCAGCTTTTCCTGCCTTACTGTTCCCACAGAAATCTGCCTCCTTTAATGCTAGCCTCTTGAGCAACTCTGATTTTAATTATTTCTGCATTAATGCCCATGTCCTCAGATGCTTTGACCCTAAACCGTTGAATTCTCCCCCATCCCCTCCCTCTCTGCCTCTGTTCCACCTTTTAAGGCCCACCATACAATGTACTTCCTTTCCTCATTGCACTAAATGTCTCATTCTGGAGTACTCTGTCAGATTTTGTCTGCTGATTGCTCCCGTGAAGTGACTTGAGGCATTTTATACAATTAAAGATCCCATAAAAATATAAGTTACTGTTGTTGCAGTATCTTCAAAAAGGTGCCTGATGAATCTCTAACTGCGCTTGAAGCAATCACTTAGGAAATGAAAAAAATGGAAGTAAGTTTCTCTTTTCGATTTAGGTGCAAAGACACTTGTCTTTGTCACAAGGTTTGGTCACAAATGCCAGTGTGAAATTTTCGATTGTTGTATGTGACAATCAAGTTACATTTTGAAAACCAGGGGCACGTTATGAGGACAGCAGCCAGAATTGTAACTGCTGCTGATATGCAATTATATGACTTTGCTAATTACTTTTTTTTCCCCCTACAATTGGCCCTCGCCCGCTCCTCTTCTGAAGGAATTGTCTCCCTTACTGGAGTCCTCTTACATGGCAAGTAATCACACACAGTGCCCATTTTATTCAGTAAGTGAACCTCCTCAGGATGTGCCAGTGAGCTAATCAGTGGTGGAGGATGCTAACAGGCCTGGTCTAATCCTCTTCTCTCTCCTTTCCTCACTAAATGTGCATGCACACATAAGTGTACATTCACATACTTGCACGCATTCATGGTTTATGATAGGGGTGGGTCTCTGGGCTGCCCTCAAGCACTTCTTAATTTTCAAAAACTTTGCTTGGTAGTACAAAACATAAGTTTGCTTGAAAAAAGGCTATCAAAGCTTTTCAACTGGCCCTCATCAGGACAGATATGCAAGAATGCCAAATTTTGAAGCAAGCAACGATATATACTTCATGAGAACAAGGCTGCTGATTGGTTGCTTGAGTTGACTCTGATTGGTTGTGGTGTTGTCATGGAAAATGCACTAAGGAACTTTTGCTCCCCAGCTTTTCAATACAGGTGCAATACCTGCACATGATTCAATTGCCTGTAAAGGACAGGCTTCAACATACAGTGTGGCTTTTTGCAAGCGTATTTGCACCGTGTGCATAACTGGTAATCAGCACCCCTTTTTATCATAGAGGGTAGGTTGTTGTTCTGTGACTGTCCTGAAGAGTGCAAGATAAAAAGCTTCAACTTCATCTCTCCTCTTTTTCGTTTTTCCTTTCTAAACTCGGATTGAAGTTCCAGTCCTTGATTTTTATTGGGCTACGATCAGCTGGCTAAGGGATAAACCAAGTGTCAGCTTTCTGATCCGCTCAGCTGTAGGTGATTGAGGAACTCCCCGCCATTTTCCTGATGCTGCAGGACTTTAATGTTGCTTTCCAATTCCACCAGTGCACCAGGGTCATTAGTTTGCAAACAAAGTTTAATAGAAGTAATCTGAAAGACGAATATGTAGAATTGCCTATACAAAGGAAAATAAAAGACAGCAAAAATAATTATTTCATCAGGCCAGCCCAAGAGCACTAGAAAGGACAGAACGTCATGACTGGATTCTTAGACCCCATCATCGACAGCCATGGATTACCCTCAGAAAGGCTACAGATCAAAAGGCCAAGAAGCTACTATTCTTCTGCATCCCCCTTAGACTGTCAAGACCTATTCAGGCAACATGGCTTAAGTGTTAGTGAGAAAGACATTTACATGATAGAATCTCTGCTCCAGTTCCAATCCAGAACCAGCCCTTCTGGAGGCGGGTGTGTTAAAAATCTGCTTGTCACCTAGGGTTTGGGCTCTTGCCTATCCTTAAATTAAAACGATTTCTGTTCTCTTTTAAACGAGTTGCTCAACCAAAGTTGATGTTTCTTAGGAACTTTAGGAATTTGAGTAATTTTATGATTTGTTTTCTTTCTGATAATTTGCATGCTTGCTTCTAAAAGGCAAAATTCAAACGTTATGCTGACAATAAAACAAAACATGGTAGTGGGAAGTAGAGGACTTGTAGGTGGTGTGGATGGTGGACCTAAACTTTATTGTATACTAACCTGAATCCTATTGTGTTAAAAGTGTGATATCTATTTAACACTGCTTCTCCTTTTTTTAATCATTGCCTTCTCTCATTAAGACTCAGGTAAGTATTTTATATTTCTTTTATATTGGATTTCTTCAAGCCTTTGACATATTCTTTCATTTGACAAATTTGTTTGCGTAGTTGCTCAATGGGTTGAGGATATTGTGAAGAGTTCTGTCTGGACAGTTTCACAGGTGTAACTCTCCTCCCTTAGCTTAAAATATCTGCAATCCGTGATTAGTTTGATTTATCCACATAATAACGGTAATGGTACATTATTCTGCACATCCTGCCAGGTTGTCAGTTGAAAGCTCAAATGGTTTCATTAATGTCTCTTTGGGAAAGAAAATCTGCCACCTTGATCCAATTTGCTCTGCGTGTGACTCCAGCCCTATGTCAGTCTGCTTGATTGACTTCCCGCTGCTCTCTGTAATAGTCCCTGTAGCCCCACAAATGCAGCAGAATCTGGCAACTAGAGACGGGCATTAAAAGCCAGCCTTTCCACCGAGACCCATGCCCTGAAACTAAATCGGTATCCCACATCTAAAATTGTAAATTATACAATTTGAATGAACACAAGTTTTCACATCCATCTTGCTGATTGTCGACAGCTGAGTTTTTAGAAAGGATGCCACCTCAAATATTGTCCAATCAATTCCATCAAATGAATCAGCTCAGCCTTGGATCAGAATTATTTTCAAGGACCTTGAAGCTGCATCCTCCTCAGGTCTTGCTGAGAGGCGAAAGACCTGCCCAGATTTTTACAAAATCTGTGTGGAATGCTCTGCCCCAGAGGGCAGTGGAGGCCCAGTCTCTGGATTCATTTTTGGGTAGAGCTCTCAAAGATAGTGGAATCAAGGGTTATGGAGATAAGGCAGGAAGAGGATACTGATTAGGAATGATCAGCCATGATCATATTGAATGGCGGTGCAGGCTCGAAGGGCAGAATGGCCTACTCCTGCACCTATTGTCTATTGTCTATAAATATCTGCAACAAATCACCTTTGGTTCTGCATTAAAATTTTAACAAGTTACAAGTTTCAATCGAACACACAAGGAGTGAATCAGAAAGGGTTGGCAGTTACAAATTGTGGAGTGAGAGATTTCATCCTTCCGAGAAGGCCATTTGTCCATTGTGTTTGTACTGTTCTGGTTGCAATGAAGTATAATTTTCATCCCATTATCCCTGTTTCTTTTTTCTCTTCCCATTTATTTTGGAATTTTTTTTTAACATTGGTTATTAAGGCAGAGATGGCCACACTTGAGACACTAAGTCTCATATTCGAACAACCCTTTGTGGGAAAATAAATATTTTAATCTCTTCCTTGAAACTTGAAGGGTGAATCCTAAATTCAGAGCTCCTTGGTTCTTTATAAGAATATAAGAATCTTTCACCTCTTCGTTACTCTTTCGCTTTGGGAAACTTACCTTTTTGGAGTACAGTTATATTATTTGTCCTTAATATACCTGCTTCTTCCCAAATTTTATCAAATTGTGCATAACTCTGGGCATGGCATTTTGAAGATGATGTTAAGGCCATGATGAGAAGTATCGCCAGGATTCTACCTGGTATGAGGCACTTCAGTGATGAGCGTTAGAATTAGGTTATGTTGTCATGTGAACAGGAATACAGGAGGACAGTGAACACGTACAATGTCGCCATTCATGGCACCATTTTAGGTTGAAGGTGTACACATACAAAATCTTTGGTAAAGAGTACACAAATGAAGAAATGAGTTAAAAGTTCAACATTACTGTTCATGTCAGTATAAAGTAGAAAATAAGAAATCAAGTTAAAAGTTCCAAATTAAAGTCCATCTTTAACCATGGGCCTGCAGTCACTCCACACTCAGCTTTCCCCTCAAGGGCTCCATCTCCGTCCCGCGCCGGGCCCGGTCCCCCTCCCGCGCCGGGCCCGGTCCCCCTCCCGCGCCATACCCGGTCTCCTGCACTGGGTTCGAACTCCCTCCCGCGCTGGGCGTGATCCCTGCTTGTCCGTGCTCCCCTCTCAGCACTGACTGCCATCCAGTCTCACCACCCGCCTGGCCATATGCTGCCAGAGTCCTACTGTGGTGACACTCCAGTCCCCATCCACTTCCAGGATGTTGCTGACTGCTAGTGTTCTGCCCATGCACACCAGCCACCTGGTGCCTGTCCGGCATTGTCCCCTTTGGCCCCAGCCACTGTTGTCACCACCATAACTGAGCTCCCTCCAGAAAGAAAAACTTAAAGGAAGAAAAAGTGAGCAAAGAAGAAAGGAATGCAGTCGGGCCGGAGCAGCTCCGGCTGTGTGGAGCGACTGCAGAAGCTGGAATTATTCAGCTGATGGCAGGAATGGTCAAAGGGATATCTCATGGAGCTGCTCAGAATAGAGGTGCTTTGACAGAACAGATCTGGAGAACCTGCTTCCTCTGGCAAATAACTGGAGGTGGCAGACTTAAACTAGTTGGCAGAAGAAAAAACCTGAGGGAAAATGCAGATATGTATCTTCATCCAGAAGGTTATGACCTGGAACACACTGACTAAAAGGGCGGTGGTGTCAGGTTCCATACATGCCTGGAGGAAGATCAGTTTGTAGGGAACGGGCTGTTCAAAGGGCCGGCAGATGTCAGTGGGCCAAATGGTGGCCCTCTTGTCTGTCAGGTTCTAAGTTCTCCTGTGGATAAGAAAACACTGTTGTCTTAGTTTTTGGTAAAAATGCATTTTTTAAAAAAAGAGTCGGAACTGACAGCTAGAATGGGCAGCTGACTGCAGACTCAGTACACCGACATGGCACTTAGAATATATTTACTCACTAGCTTTATTCCCATTAAGATTAGATTAGATTAGATTACTTACAGTGTGGAAACAGGCCCTTCGGCCCAACAAGTCCACACCGCCCCGCCGAAGCGCAACCCACCCATACCCCTACATTTACCCCTTACCTAACACTATGGGCAATTTAGCATGGCCAATTCACCTAACCTGCACATTTTTGGACTGTGGGAGGAAACCGGAGCACCCGGAGGAAACCCACGCAGACACGGGGAGAATGTGCAAACTCCACACAGTCAGTCGCCTGAGGCGGGAATTGAACCCAGGTCTCTGGCGCTGTGAGGCAGCAGTGCTAACCACTATGCCACCGTGCCGCCCTTAAAAAACACTGTTTGGGAAGATAGGGACAGGAGGAGGTCATTAGACTACTCAAGGTATTCTGTCATTTTGTGAACTCGAGGCTGATTTAAAATCTAGAGAAGGGAATGCTGAGAGGAGGTTGGACTGAGGAATTTGAAATCATGGAGTATTGAGAAACAGTAAATGAACTGATGCAATTTCCAATATCCGAAAAGCATAGAGAGTTACAGATATCAGTTCAATGTTAGACATCTGTGGGGAATTAGATAACTAATAGAAAGGGAACACAATTGCAGGAATATGAGGACAGAATAGGGAAATGGAGTCTGAAAAGATTCCTCTTCAAAACTGCTAGCAAACTCTCAATGAGCTGAATGGTATCGATGTAGGGATTCTGCAATAGAATCCCTACAGAGTGGAAGCAGGCCATTTGATCCATCAAGTTCACGCCAACCCTCCGAACAGCATCCCACCCAGACCCCATCCCCCTGCCCCATGGCTAATCCACCTAATCTGCACATCCCTGAACACTATGGGCAATTCAGCGTGACCAATTGACCTGACCTGCACATCTTTGGACTGTAGGAGGAAATCCACCCAGACACTGGGAAAATGTGCAAACCCCATACAGACAGTCGCCCATGGCTGGGATTGAACCTGGGTCCCTGGCACTGTGAGGCAGCAGTGCTAACCACTGAGCCACCGTGCTGCCTCAATTGAACATATATAAATTGTATGTTTAAAATATCATACCAATAAATATAATTTAGTGCCTAAATATATCAAGTATATCAACATGAAAAAGCAAATTCAGTTTTTAAAAAAACTTTGAATGAAATTGGCTAGAATGATTTTTTGGAGAAACCGATCAGTGTATGTATTTTCTGTGAATGTGTCACATTTAACATCATTTAAGGAAGGTTAGATAAGCTCACCTTTTTAATATACATGCATCATTTACCTTATTCACAAATCACTGCAGCCTGACATGATGCTTGCAGGTACAGTCTGATATTGTGTTATCCAGTAGTGCTGAGTCAAACCAGCAACGTTGCTATTTGGAGCTGTAATGCCAATAATAGAATAGAGTTGTTCACTGACAAGCCAGCTGTCCCATTTCCTTCCAATTTAACAGAGTCAGATTTCAGCAGTTGACAAGCTCGAAGTACAGTTGAACAAGTGTGACCAAATAATTTCATCTCACTCTCCAGAGTAATTTTGCTTTCCTCCTTCCTTTGGGATGCATCATTCTCTGTCTGAGAATCTGAGCAGTGTTTCCTACGTTCAGAACTGATCTCACAGGTTGGTAGATTTTCCCTTGTATATCTCTATCTCCCAGTCTTCATCACCTCAATCAGGTTGACGGACTTCCTGAGGTATTTACCAATTCTAATCTCCTGTGCATCCTTAATTTTAACTGCTCCATCATTGGCTGCCAGGGCCCTTCACTCTGGAATTCCCTCCATAATTCCCTTACTCCCTCCCTTTGTCTCTCTCCTTTTAAGCCACATTTTAAAACCTACATTTTTACTTAAAAATCATGCAGCACCAGGTTATAGTCCAACAGGTTTATTTGGAAGCACTGGTTTTTGGAACGCTGCTCCTCCATTAGGTAGTTGTGAAGTATAAGATCGTAGGGCACAGAATTTGTAGCAAAAATCATGACTACATTTTTAGCCAAGCTTTTGGTCGTCTGCAAAGTACTCTCATTGTATGGATGAGTGTCAAAATTTGGTTCGTTAATACTTCAATGTAAGGATTTTGAGATGGTTCACAACAGCAAAAATTTGCATTTGTATGATGGCTTCCACGTAATAATTAAATAGTATATTAGAAGTTTTCACATTGAGGCACATAAGGGGATATTAGGATAAGTAAAAGCATGTTTAAGGATTGATTCAAGAGCTGATGGCCAGTTACATTAAAGGCAAATGCAAGTTATTGTTACTTATTCAAACTTTCTGAGAAATTCCTTAATTCCAGCTGTGTATTCATTAGGGGTTTGAGAGGATTACATAGGAGAATTCTGCACAAATGTACTGTTTCTTTTATGCATCCTTTCTCTGTTGGTGTCTGGATGTGGGTGAGACTTCCATTGATTAACTTGCTATCCAATATTGGTTTCTTGGCCATGTTGAGCGAAACAACCAGTGCCTCAAATATTCAGGCTTTCTGCTCGAGAATGCTAGGCAGGGGAAGGAATTAGTCTATGACACCCATACCTCCACACCATTGCGATTCTGATGGGAGACTGGTTTTAAGCTGGACTGAGTGTCCAAAACCATCCCTCCCCCCAACCTCCATTGCTGTTAATGCCAGGGCTATATCCCCTACTGGAATCTCTGCCAGTTCTGTTCAGCTTTCCCCCAGTGCCCTTGCAACACAGATGTGACCAAGAGGACTGAATGCTTCTCTTCAAAGAGCCATCAGTCTCAGTGACCACCAGCCATGGAGAAGGTGACACACTGAAAGAAAAAGATTAGACCAGAATTATTGAAGAGGCATCTTTCTGCCTGATCCATTTGTTTGAGAGTTATTAGCCTGGCTGTATGACTAGGTCTCTGGAGTGAACATGACCCACCTTCTCCGAAATGACATTGATTGTTAGTAGTTTGACTCATTCTGAAGCCATTTCTATTAGAAAGAACACAACAATGAAGGATTGGAGTGCACCAAACGATCCACCATTCAGTAAGATCGTGGCTAAGTTACTACCTCAATATGACTTCCTTGCCTGTTCCACATCAGTCTTAATGCCCCCAAATATTTATCTACAATATCATGGGTGGGTGTCTGATTTTGGTGGGCAGTCCTTTCCCATATTACGGATGAGCTCTGGGGTAGGGAGGAAGGTGGTGGGCTTCCTGCTCCCCCTTGTGTTACATGGCCCCATACCTCCCAAAGGACTCCTGGCAGGAGCACATAATATCCAGCCAGAGGAAACATCCCCAGCGTCACCCACCCTCAGGATTTTAAGTTTCAGTTGGACTATACCTTAACTTCTCTCCGCTGCAGGAAGCATCGACCTGTTGTTTAGATTCCTTACAGTGTGGAAACAGGCCCTTCAGCCCAACAAGTCCATACCGACCCTCCGAATTGTAACCCACCCAGACCCATTCCCTTATTCTATATTTACCCCTGACTAATGCACCTAGCACTATGGGCAATTTAGCATGGCCAATTCACCTGGCCCATACGTTTTTGGACTGTGGGAGGAAACCAGAGCACCCGGAGGAAACCCTCGCAGACACGGGGAGAATGTGCATACTCCACCCAGGCAGTTGCCCAAAGCAGGAATCGAACCCAGGTCCCTGGCGCTGTGAGGCAGCGGTGCTAACCACTTAGCCACTGTGCTCAATCCATTCTTGAGGGACAACCTTCTAATCCCAGGATCTGACCTAGTGAATCTTTGTTATACCTCCTCAGGGCGAGTATTAGCTGAGGCAGTGACGTAGTGGTAATGTCACTGGAATGGAAATGTTCTGGGGATGTGGTTTGAACCCCACCATGAAATTTGAATGCTGATATTAAAAGCTAGCCTAATGGTGACCATCGTTGTAAAAGGTCACTGGTTCACAAGTGTCTTTTAAGGAAGGAAATCTCCCCATTCTTGCCTGCATGTGACTGCTACCCACAGCAATGTAATTGACTCCTCACTGTCCACTGAACAGGTCTAAATAAGCCAATCATCTTTAGGGCAGTTAGCGATGCGAAACATGTGCTAGCTTTGGAAGTGGCATCCATAACCCATGAAAGGACAACGGTTAAAATAAAGTATCTCAATCCTTAGGCATACAGGTCATAAAGCCCTGTACAATAGTAGCAGTGACTTCTTTACCCTTAAACTCCCAAATGGCACATAGATTACAAAATGTACATACACAGGAATAGCCAATAATTAGGAAGGCAAATGAAATGCTCATCTTAATTACAAGAGGAATTAGCTATATAAGTAGGGAAGTGTTACTACAGTGTGTTACAGAGACCACATCTGGACTACTATGTGTTACAGGGGACATAAATTTAAGGTGAAGGGTGGAAGGTATAGGGGGGTTGTCAGGGGGAGGTTCTTTACCCAGTGAGTGGTGGGGGCATGGAATGCGCTGCCTGTGTGAGTGGCAGAGTCAGAATCATTGGTGATCTTTAAGCGGCAATTGGATAGGTACATGGATGGGTGCTTAAGCCAGGACAAATGTTCGGTACAACATCGTGGGCCGAAGGGCCTGTTCTGTGCTGTATTGTTCTATGTTCTATGTATAGCTTGGTCGCCTTACTTAAAGCACAATATAATTGGAGGCAAAAATTCCTTGGCTGATTCTTGGGAATACAGACTACCTTATGAGGAAGGGTTGAGCCTGTGCACAGAAGCTTAGAAAAATGAGAGGTGATCTTGTTGAAACATATAAGATTTTGAGGGTGTTTGACATGGTAATTGCTGAGTGCATGTTTCCCCTTTTGGGGGAATGTGGAATGAGGGGATGCCATTAGAAATAGGAAGCCCCTTTTAAGACTGAGATGAGGAGGATATTTTTCTCTGAGGCTAGTTAGACTCTGGAATTCTCCATCCTGGGGATCGAGGCTGGAATCTTTGAATTTATTCAAGACTGAGTTAGATTGATAAATGAGTCCAGTGTTATGAGGGACAGACAGCAAAATGCAGTTAAGGCAACCATCTGATGAGCATGTAGGAACAAATTACTGCAGATGCTGGAATCTGTACTGAAGACAATAAATGCTGGGGATCACAGTGGGTCAGACAGCATCCATGGAGAAAGAGCAAGCTAATGATTTGAGTTTAGATAATTCTACTTCAGAGCTGAAGTAAAGTCTGGAGGCGACAGCATTTATGCAAAAGTTTGAAGACCTGCCCCTTCCCCTCCTCCCTGCTCACCATCCAAGGGCCTAAATAGTCTTTCCAGATGAAGCAGCATTTCACCTATCCCTCCTCCAATCTTGTGTATTGTATTCTCTACACTGGAGAAACCATACGCAGACTGGGTGACCGCTTTGGGGAACAGCTCTGGTCTGTGTGCACGCAGGACCCTAACCTTCCAGTAGCTAGTCATTTTAACACAGCGTCCTGCTCGCGTGCCCACATGTCTGTGCTCAGCATACTGCAGTGCTCCCTTGAATTGCAGCACAAACTGGAGGAACAGACTAGGCACTTTAGAACCTTGTGAACTTCAATACTGAGTTCAACACCTTCAAATTGTGAACATTTCTTCCCTTTCTTTTAGCTTATTGTCATCTGCACTCTCTCCCCACCCCACTCACTAACCTTTCAGGGTTGTCAGGAGAGACACCATTGTTCTCCCATTCTCACATTGCAAACATTTAAGCTAAACTATCAACATCTTTGGTTCACTGGCACCCTACACCACAACCTCCTCTCCCCCCCCCCCCCCCACCAACCCCGCCATCTATATCATAAATGCTGTCCCCTCCACACTTTACTTCAGCTCTGATGAAGTCATCTAGATTCGAACCATTGGCCTCCACTGTGTCCATGGATGCTGTCTGAACCGCTGTGATCCCCGGCTTTTGTTGTTTTCAATCTGATCGACAAGATCTTCATGTATGGTGAAACAAGCTGGGGAGTGGTGGGAGGTGTGTGTGCAAATAGCCTCATCTTGCTCCTGTTTCTTACAATCCTATTGTCCAAACCCTTGTGATGGAGGTTAACATACCCCTTTGATTTGGTGTACCTGCCTCTTTCATGACTAGGACACAGTTGACAGGCATTGAGTGATTTTTGAGCAAAATGAGTTTTATGTTGTTTTGAGTGAAGTTCAACATATTACTTCTTTAATTATAACAAAGACATCCTGTAAACACAAGTCAGCATGTTATAGGCTGTACCCAGAGTTCATTGAGTATTCCTTTTAAAGTGCTATTGCTCTAGGGTTAATACTTCTGATGAGAACCATAAAGCAGTTAATTTACTGGGTGGTCTCATACTTTGTCTTACAAGTTTCCTTGAGTGTTACTTTATCACATTACTTCTTGTTGGAATCTCAAGCAAAAATACCCTCAGCGTTTGCTGAGGACGTTTATATATTATAATTCTCCTTTGTGTTTGTAAAGTAGTCCCTAACTGATCTGTAATTTTAAAGAAAGCATGCCTGATTCTAATCTTTTACATGTTTGTAATGAATGAATTGGATTCTTCAGAATCCACATTGTTGGGACATTGATATAAATTTTCATCAAAGTGATTGCAAGTTAAAGAGAGCACCTTTACAAGCATCTTGTTGTTGAAGGTAATTGCATAATTTGTATCAGATAAAATTTTCATATAAGGTAAAGACAATTTCCCTGCTCATATCCCTCTGACACTGCGGTTTTCTCCCCTTCAACTATTTATTCACTTTCCTTTTGAAAATTATTTGCTAATGGCAGCCCATTCCAGATCACAGCATCTCACTGCATAAAGAAATTATCCTCATCTGCCCTCAGGTTGTATTGCCAGTTAGTAAAATCCTTATCCTCTTGTTACCCTACTTTTCATAATTAATTATTTTTGATCTAACTTGACTTATCAGCAGCAGATTATGTTTTAAAGAATTCTTGTTGGATCAATGCATCTATAGTCAACCATGATCTGTCAGAATAGTAGAGCAGGTGTGAGGGGCTGAATGGCCTTCTCTCTAGTTCTTTTATTCCAATGGTTCATCTTTCAATTCAAATTTGCTGGCTATCCAATGAACATAAGCTTTCAAAGGCAACAAACTTTTAAGCGACTGCATTAGGAACACAGTCGTTCAAAAATTATTGGGAATACTCAGCATGTCAGATAGAATGTGTGGATGGAGGAAGGAAATTAATGTTTCAGGTTGATGATCATGGTGACTCTTTTTCCTCCATGTTAATCCAGCAAAAGGTAAAAGTAGAAATAGAGAAAGGTACTACAGAGAAAGAGGCCATTCAGCTCACTGTCAAGATTAGAGTTGGTGCTGGAAAAGCAGAGTAGGTCTTTTGCCCAAAATGTCAATTGTCCTGCTCTTCGAATGCTGCCTGACCTGCTGTGCTTTTCCAGCACCATTCTAATCTCCAGCATCTGCAGTAGCCACTTCCATTCAGCTCACTGTGTCTGTGCCAGCTGGTAAAGATCTACTCCACCTAATTCCACCATGCACATTTTGGTCCATAACCCAGAACCGTTGTGGTGTGTCCTGTGCATATCCGAGTACTTATTAGATTACTTACAGTGTGGAAACAGGGCCTTCGGCCCAACAAGTCCACACCAACCCGCCGAAGAGCAATCCACCCACTCCCCTACATTTACCCCTTCACCTAACACTACGGGCAATTTCGCATGACCAATTCACCTGACCTGCACATTTTTGGACTGTGTGAGGAAACCGGAGCAGCCGGAGGAAACCCACGCAGACACGGGGAGAATGTGCACACTCCACACAGACAGTTGCCTGAGACGGGAATCGAACCTGTGTCTCTGGTGCTGTGAGGCAGCAGTGATAACCACCGTGCCGCCCAATGAATGTGTTAAGGGGCTCTACCTTCACTGCCCTTTCAGGCAGTAAATTCAAGAAGCAGCATCACCCTCTGGGTGACAAAGTAATCTCATCAACTCCCTCTAAACTGCCTACTAATTACTTTAAACCTCTGCCCGGTTATTGACCTCCCTACTAACAGAAACCACTCCTTCCCATTTACTGTTTTGACCCCACAGAATTATATGCACCTGAAATGAAATAGTTTTTAAAAAAAGTGATTGTTCATTGGATTTGCTACGGATTTTGACAATGCCTCTTGCCCTGCAGTCTAGAGACTAATTGGATTTCCACTGCTGCATGTGAAGTGGTGTCATCATGTTGGATTAAAATGCTTTTGGTAAAAGATAAGTATTTATATGCAGCATAGTGTGCGGTGTCTGAAGCAGTTGTTCTGTTTTAATTTCAGTCAAGAAAATGTTTGGCTTCCTTTCCAACTTATGTTGAAGGTAAGGTGCTTTCTAATTATTTTAAAGCAAATTCAGAAATCTCTGTGTTGTAGTTACTGTTAAAGTGAACAAGATTGTTTGCCGTTGATCAGGGGAATAATTTGTGCTTTCGTTTTTGTTTAGTTTGAAGTTATGATTGTAGAAATTGCTCTTTAATATTTTGAAGCTTGCTTACATGTAACTGTTCTTGTATTCCTGGATGCATTGTTCTTGGATAAATTTCTTGGATAAATTATCCAATGTTCTTGGATAAATTGACCCAGATTTTTACTTGACAGCAATGGTTAATATTGAGACATTTGCTATTGGTTCACATTGAGATCCTGAGCAAGTTCCTTACTGTGTGTCTGTGTGTGTTATTTTTACCCAGAAAGTTTAAACTTCTGATGGGGTAACACTATCCTGCCTAGGTCCCTCGGAAAATATCTTCATGCCAGAGGCTTGCACCCAGTACATACTCAGTCAATTATCTAACCCTTCTCCTGGGGTAAGCTGTGTTGGAAAAAAGATTAAAAACAAATCTCCCAACACACCTCCCAACAATGCTCACCCTCCCTCGTCTGTGACACTGCTCCCTCTCCCTCGCCTTCCAAAATGTGAAGCCTGCCTCTCTGTGTGGCCCCAGTCAATGTTCGTGCAGTTCATGTGAGCAGTGCGTGTGCTGACGTGGGGACTGTAGGTGGTAGATCTGAAATTCATGCCTCCCCCCCCCCACCACCACCACTGACCTATCCCAGCACAAACCTAACATTTCCACCCTTCACTCCAACCTATCACCATTACCCCCCACCTTGATCTACCTATCACATTCCTAACTACCCACGCCCCTCCCATTTATCCCTCCGACACCTCTGGCCTCCCCCGCCCCCCCCCCCCCCCCCATGTACCTGATGAAGGGCTTTGCCCGTAACGTCAATTTTCCTGCTGTTCAGATGCTGCCTGACCTGCTGTGCTTTTCCAGCACCACTCCAATCTTGACTGTACTTTTTCAATGTCGCATGTTTTTGACCTTCAGACTATTTAGTAGATATTTTAGAAAGATGCTATTATCTCAATGGTCATGGTGTCATGTTCCACTCCAGATACTTGAGCACAAAATTGAGGTTCCCACAGCCAATGCCAATACTGTGGGAGTGTTGAGTTGTCAATGGTGCCATGTTTTAGACGAGATATTAAACCTGTCAGTCGAATTGTAAAGCTGCCAAGACTATCAGTTAGAAGGAACAAAGATACATGGCAGATCTTTATGCATTGCTTTTGGTGGGAACTTGCTGTGGGTACAGTGACTGGACTTCAAAAGTGCTGCATTGGTTGTAATGCCTTTTGGAATTTCCTGAGATATTAAAAGCTGCTATAGAAATCCTTCCAGGATTTGTTAATCTTAAGTCCTAGTGAGGGGAAAGTTTAAAAAAAGAACAGAAATATGCACATTTTAAGAAAATAAGTTTTTTTTTAGTTAAGAAAGAAATATTCGATGATTCCCCTGAACAATTATATTATTGTTTCCAGGATGTGTTAGTTCTGAAATATACAGAGACATGCAGGAAGGAAATGTTTGGTGTGTGTAAATTGTATAAATAGTTTGGTTAGAAGAGGTTTCTTAGATGTAAAGCAACATGAAGAATGACAGCTCAGTGACTAAAAAAAATTCTATAAGAAGAAGCTGGAGAAACATGAGGGAACAAAAGTATATAAAGACCAGACCAGGCTGAAAAGTTGAAATGCCCTACTCTTTTTTTTTTCCCTGTGTTGTAATTTGTGAAAAAGAAAGCTGTGTGCAGAATGTTTTCATGGAAGGATAGACATAGAGAAGTTGTTTCTGCACGCAGGGAGCCCAGAACACTGGCAACCAGTCTCAGGGTCAGGGATAAATATTGAGGACTGAGAGGAGGAGGAATTGGAAAGCTGGTGAATCTTTGGAATTCGCCTGACAGCAGTAGATTGTTCCATCATCCACATTACTTAAAGCTGGGTTGGTCAGCCAGGGATATGGAGAGCGGGTAGGAAAATGGAGTTGGGGGAAACCCAGAATCACCCAGTGGCTGAGCAGGCTCAACAGACCATATGATCTGCTCCCAGAGGGAGTGAGAAGAGCATTGACTATTTGGGCCAAATAGTCCTTTTCTGGGCTGTCCTTTCCGTGTAGCCATCTGTTAACTAATTGTCCAGGATTATAAAGAATACTGGGGCAGACTTTTTATGGTCTGAATCTGGAGTGACAATCAAATGGCATTATTTTAGGCAGCTGAATAGTGATTCACTATTATGCAGAGGCAAAGACGAAATAAGTGGTAGGTGAATAATTTTGATTGTGATACTTTTGTGCTGTCAAAATGTTCAGTGAGATTATTGTTAAGTATAGATAGGAAATAGGCTAGAGGGTAGAACCATTGAATATGACATTTTGGTGACAAGAGACTATTTCTGGTTTAATTTATTCAGAGGGCAGAGGTAATATTCAAAGGATTATCCTGAAGTGCCCAAAAAATGAAAGACTAACTACCACAAACAATAGTTCGGTGAAAAATCTTGAGGGACAGCATAAACAATATTTCTTTACTTTTATTACAGTAGTTCTAAAAAAAACGTATCAGCAAGATTAAAGAGATCATGATTTTTCTTACCTAACCTGACCAAGTTCCAAAGTTATCCATCAAAGTTCTTTCTCATTACAATTTTCAGAGGTGAGGTTGACTGTTTTTGTTTTCTTGTTTACAGTACCTGGACCATGTGACCCAGAAGATCTGATTGATGGCATCATCTTTGCAGCCAACTACCTGGGCTCCACCCAGCTGCTCTCTGACAAAACCCCATCCAAGAACGTGCGGATGATGCAAGCCCAGGAAGCAGTCAGCAGAATCAAGGTGAAAACGTCCTTCTCCACTGTGAAGTCAGTGGCCATTCAACTCATCCTTGACAATTATTATTATCCACAGTTTAAACATTCAGAACTGACGAGAGTTTACTTCCGCAAACAGCAGGATGGAAGCCAGCACCAAAATGAAAATTTGTTTCCAATTTTTTGACCTTTTCACAAAGATTCAGTTGGGTAGACATATGGCTTTGCTTCACAATGAATCATAGAATCCCTACAGTGCAGAAACAGACCCTTCGGCCCAACAGGTCCGCGCCAGGCGGTCTTTTAGATGAGTCATTAAAACCGAGAATCTTTCTGCCTCCTCAGGCCGATGTAAAAGATTTCACATCCACTATTTTTGCGAAGAACAGGGCAGTTCATCCCGGTGTGCTAGCCCAGTATTTGTCCCCTGGCCAACATCACTTTTTAAAAGCAAAGCAGATTTTCTGGTTCTTTTTGAGCAATCTGTTCTCTTATCTATTCATGTGTCTTGGTGGTCAAGTTCTGTTTGATGACCATGTGTGGGAAATGCCTTGGGACATTGTTCCTGCATTATTGCATGCGGCTGTTGATACCATAATAGTGTGTTTAAATTATATTTTCAAACGTCCACAATTGGCCTCATGACCTTGATGTAGCTTCACTCCTGGTCACTAGGATGATTTTTCAGCCACCATCCTCCTTTTCCATTGGGATAGACAGGCACTGCTTTGTCTAATGTGGTAGAGGCAAATGACCAGGTGGTCTTAACAAGAAGAAGCTCCTGCCTTAAACTAACTAAAAGTTAAATCGGTATGATTGACATTTTTACAAAGATTATAATGAGACATAGAGGGTAGGTCTATTGCCTTCGCGACTCCGACCTGGTCTACTTTTCCCCACCCATGATACTACCAGATTGGTGGACCTTAATGCAGCCTTCAGTAGAACCATTATCTTATAGAATAAGTGGTTTAATTCTCACATTGCTTTCTGCAGGATCTTGCTAGGTACACATTGGTTTTCTACATTACAGGTGCAACTGCACTTCCAAAGTTAGTTAATTGGCAGTAAAGGGCTTTGTAAGATCCTTTCTTATTAGAACATAAGAACTAAGTGCAGGAGGAGGCCAACTGGCCCCTCAAGCCTGCTCTGTCCTTCAATAAAATCATAGCTGATCTTTTCATGGACTCAGCTCCACTCACCCACCCATTCACTGTAACCCTTAATTCCCTTCCTGTTCAAAAATATGTCTATCTTTGCGTTAAAAACATTCAATGGAGTAGCCTCAACTGGGCAGGAAATTCCACAGATTCAAACCCTTTGGGTGAAGAAGTTCCTCCTCAATTCAGTCCTGATCTGCTTCTCCTTATTTTGAAGCTAAGCATCCTAGATCTAGTTTCACTCACCAGTGGAAATAAATTCCCTGCTTAAATCTTATCTATTCCCTTCACAATTATATATGTTTCTATCAGATCCCACCGCGCCCCAATTTTTCTAACTTCCAATGAGTGTAGTCCCAGTCTATTCAATCTCTCCTCAAAAGCCAACTCCGTCAACTCTGGGTTCAACCGAGTGAACCTCCTCTGCACCCCCTCCAGTGCCAGTACATCCTTTCTCAAGTAAGCAGACCAAAGTTGTACACAGTACTCCAGGTGTAGCCTCACCATCACCTTGCACAGCTGCAGCATGACCTCCCTGTTTTTAAACTCCATCTGTCTTGTAATGAAGGACAATATCCATTTGCCTTAATTACCTGCAAACCAACTTTTTTTGTGATTCATGCACAAGGACCCCCAGGTCCCTCTGCACAGCAGCATGCTTCAATTTTTCACGATTTAAATAATAATTCATTTTGCTATTATTCCTACCAAAATGTATGACTTGCATTTACCAACATAGCACTCCATGTGCCAGAGCCTTGCCCACTCACTTAACCTATTCCTATCCCACTGCAGACTCTCTGTGTCCTCTGCACACTTTGCTGTACCACTCATCTTAGTGTCATCTGTGAACTTTGACACGCTTACCCTAAATCACTTATGTAAATTGTAAGCAGTCACGGAATAGTGCTATAGAAATACAAATCTTTCTGTCGCTTTCTTTCCCTTCTCTCTTTAGCCCCTCTTTCTCCATTTCACTTTCTTTCTTTCTTTGCTCTCCTGAATCTCTCTTTCACTCCCTCACTCACTCATGTTTTTCCTCTTTTTCTCTCTCTGGCCCGCTCGCCACCTTTCTTTCATTCTCTCATTTTCTCTCTTACCCTTTCCCTCATACTGTCTTCCTCTTGTCCACACACTGTTCTGGTTCCGTGTCGTTGCGGTATTTTTCCCTGTGAGAAAACTAAAGAAAGGATTGCTTTATGAATAAGATTGAAAGGTCGAAAACGCTTAACAGAACTGGACAGACTAGCTGAATAGGGAGTGTCAAACCAGGGAGGACAGTTTCTGGATACAGCATAGAACATTTAGCACTAAGATGAGGCAATATTTCTTCACTCTAAGTGGGCGGCATGGTGGCACAGTGGTTAGCACTGCTGCCTCACAGCGCCAGAGACCCGGGTTCAATTCCCGCCTCTGGCAACTGTCTGTGTGGAGTTTGCACATTCTCCCTGTGTCTGCGTGGGTTTCCTCCGGGTGCTCCGGTTTCCTCCCACAGTCCAAAAATGTGCAGGTTAGGTGAATTGGCCATGCTAAATTGCCAGTAGTGTTAGGTGAAGGGGTAAATATAGGGGAATGGGTCTGGGTGGGTTGCGCTTCGGCGGGTCGGTGTGGACTTGTTAGGCCGAAGGGCCTGTTTCCACACTGTAAGTAATCTAATCTAATCTAAGGTTGGAATTCTCAACCACAGAAGGCTGTAGAGTCATACAGCATAGAAACAGACCCTTCAGTCTAACAGATATCATAAATTGATCCAGTTCCATTTGCCAGCATTTCGTCCATGATCCTCTTAATCCTTCCTATTCATGTACCCATCTAGATGCCTTTTAAATGCCCTAATTGTACCTGCTTCCACCACCACCTCTGGCAGCTCATGCCATACATGCACAATCCTCTGTGAAAATGTTTCCCCTTAGTTCCCTTTTAAATCCTTCCCTACCTTGAGAAAAAGACCTTCGGTACTCTCCTTATCCATATCCTTCATAATTTTATAACCCTCTATAAGGTCACCCTTCAGCCTCAACCCTCCAGGGACAATAACCCCTGCCTATCAGTCTCTCTCTGTAGCACAGGCCAAGTCACCAATAATTTTCAAGGTAGAGGTAGGTAGTTTTAGATTTCAAAGGCATTTAGGGGTGTGGGGAGAAAGCAGGAAAAAGGTATTAAAATAGAAGATCAGTTGTGATCATATTAAATGGTGGAACAGACTCAAATGGCGTATGACTGTTCCTAGTTTCTATGTTTCCTTAAGTTGTGGCAAAGACTGTTATTCAGGTGCCTTCAATCTACATTAATGGCAACACTATTTATAAACTTGAATTGAAATATCCTTAACTGAAGCATCTGGACAACTTCATACACAACCTCTTAAAATCCAATCATTTAGACTCTATTGTGGAACCCCAGTTGAGTTGTGAATCTTTTAAGCAGAGGACTAGTTGTTTATTTCCCTCATGGCTTTTTGCCTGGAAGATTTAATTATGAAATGTGTTTGCATTCCTTTTAAGCACTCCATGATTGTGAGCGATAACATTTTTCAATTTTACACAGTTCTGTGAAATGAATCTTTCAGGATAATCTGTGAACCATTAAACAGTCAATATTGTAAATTACAGTACAGTTCATTTTTAAAAATCTAGTTTTAATCCTCTTGTGGATTTAGTTGATCATTTTTTTCCCAAAGGGATTGAAATGTTCTCTGTTTACTGAGCAGGCCTTCCAACTGTTGGCAGACTACCCAACATATGTATCATCTAATGATTAACATTGAATGACAGAATATGCTTGAGGGGTTATATTGCCTCCAATTGCTTTGTTGGCAAATCGTATCAAATGTTTTGTCTTGGTAAATCATTTGTGACGATTGAAAGCACCATGCACTTTTGAGGGTGTAATGGATCAATTGTATCATACACTGCATTTGGATAAAGTTACAGGATCAGAATCTGATGGACAAACTTCACATACTGAGTAACGGGTCAGTCTTTAATCCAGATGGTATCCTAACTAACCTCCTGAAAAGTACATCTGTCTGAATTTTCCTGGAATATCACCCCTATTAGTTAAACCTTTCCCTTTGCCCTTTAATTTAAATATCTTTTGAACCATAACGACTAGGTGTGTCAACTGATAATAGTGTAACAAAAGAAACAGGATATCTTAGACTTAAGAATATGACAGAACCAACATCCTTATCCACCAATGAGTTTTAAGAATTAAAAATGAGACAGAAGAACAAGTAAGAATTAGATCAAAGACTGAAAGGAGAAGAAAGAATTTTTAAAGCATCTCTAACTCTTCACTACCTTCAGGAATGAGAATCCACAATTTAAACTGCTTGGTTTTGAACCAGAAAGGTTGAGTGGTATTGGAAATCAAAAATTCTCCTCCTTCAATGGACTAAATACAATCCCTGACTTTCTGCAGTGGGTTTAATGGGTCACTGAAGTAAAGTTCAGTGATGTCATCAAACTCTGAGAAGTGAAGGACAGGCAGATATTTTCACAAAGCTAGTGGCAATATGTTCAGCACCTTGTGTCAGTTTGCAATTCTCAGGGAATCTGAGCCATTGCACAGTTTGTTAGGTGATTCACATATCAGTAAGATGATTGTTATTCACTTTTCTGTGACTTGAATAGGAATCTCTTGGCCTTTGTAATTAATGTCTACATAAAGTAGCATCAACGTACAATCTACTCCAAATAGATCCTCTTGCCCAGATTTAGATAGGGGAACTGGGTTTGAATGTTCACACATTTTGTTGGCAGGATTTTTCTTTTATTGGGTGAACATTTGCTCCATTTGACATCCATCGTCATGGACACCATTTGTTTTCCATGGATCCACTCATCAAACCAAACAAAATTGGCCTTTATTTTATGTTGTCCTCCATGGGCTTTTTGTTTCTCTGGAGTTTATGCAGATTGATGGTGACGCTAGAGGAAGGTATGACTAAGACTGAGAGGATGGAATGAATGTGAAAGACTGAACAAGCTGAGGCATTTCCTCTGAAAAAGAGAAGGCTGAGGGGTTTCCAAAAGACATCCATCGAATTATGAGTGGGCGCAGTAGGGTAGATGTTGAGAAGATGTCTCCATTTGTGTAAGAGTCCAAAATGAAATATCATGAAGGTAATATTTTGATTAATAAATCCAATAGGGAATTCAGAAGAAGTTATTTTCCCCAGAGAGGAATTGGAATGTAGAAATCATGGCACAGAAAGAGGCAAATGGCATTGATGCATTTAAGGGGATACTAGAAAAATACATAAGGAAGAAATGAAACAGGATATGCTGATGGGGTATGTTGAATAGAAAAGGAGGGGACTCAGATAAAATGTAACCAGCAGTACAGAGGAACCTCGATTATCCAAACAACACGGGCGGGGAGTATTTTGTTTGGATAATCAAATGTTCGGATAATCGAATGTCGGATAACACAGTTCAGCAAGCGTCGGGACCTTGTGATTTTGCCAGATAATCCAAAATTCGGATAATCAAGGTTCCTCTGTACGTTGTAAGGCTGAATGGCCTAGTTTTGATCTGTACATTCTGCGCAGTTCTGCATGTTTTAGTTGTTTTGAAGAGCTGCAAATTGTTTAACAAAGGTTGCAATAAACACAATATGAGGTGGGCAGGCTGTATCTGTTTGTATTAAACCCTAAATGGTTTTAAAGATAAATTTGGAGCCGTTGTGTTATGTATAAAAAGTCTTGTCCAAATCACCTCCCGTATTTCGGAAGCAGGAGAGGGTGCTTGACAATTAAGATTACTGTCACAGCATAATCCTCAACTGCAGTCTCCTCAGACATGGTTAATACTTCCTGCATATTTAGGTAATGAAGCAGTTCAGAATTGACATGCTTTCTCCATAATGAGGTTAAATGTATCTTTTGCATACACATTGCCTTTGTCGAATATATCACCATAAAATGATGCATTGTGCATTTTAAGAATATTTAATTATAGACTTCTTTTTAGTTTATTGACGAACAAAACAAAACTATGGTATTATTGTGGTTATTCATACCAAAGAATCTTTTTCTAAATTTAGTTTCACTGTTACAGGTTTTGGAAGTTGCAAAGGGATTTGCAAACTTAGTGCTTCTGGTCTTACAAGAGTGGTCTGAGTGGACTGAGTTAAAATACAAAACAAGTTTCTGTTATTTTAATCATTGAATGATACTGCATGGAATGAGGCCATTTGGTCCACCCTGTTGGCAAGTCTATATCAAGTTCCCTTTGAATCTGTTACCATCGCCCTTTCAAGCAGTACATTACAGATCACAGCAATTCACTGCTGCATTTATAAAAAAATTCTCATCTTCCCTCTTGTGCTTTTGCTATCTGAAATGTGTCCTTTTTGTATCTAACTTCGTGTAATTGAAAACCCTATCACCTCTTCACTCCTCAAAAGCATTCTTGACTGGCTGATTTTCAGCTATGATTGAACATGGAGCTGAAACTTTTCTTTGGTGTCAGTTCAGGTTCACTGGCAATTGTGCTATTTGGTAAATTTAGCCATGACATTGAAATTTCACCATGTTTTATTTGCAGCATTTAATTCATGAACTGAACTGTTGATTAAATGTGTCTTTCACACTGGGAGCTGTTCTTGCTTCGTGACGCCTTTATCCTCTTTGATGATAATCTGAACACTCCATTCTTTATGAGCTTTCAGCGCTCTGTGTGTATGTGAGGTGCCAGCGATTCAGTATTACTGGCCGTGGCATCATTTACAATAAGACTGCTCAAGAATTCAAACTGTTTCTTTCTCCCTCTTCCACACACAAGCATTCCTAATAAAGGGTGACCTACTTTTGAGAAATGGAAAATTACAAGCACGGCCAGGTTGTTAGGGCATTTACCCGTCGCCCCAGCTTGTGTTTTTTCTTCCAGTCTGATTTCATTACAGATAGTTGTGATGTAGTGCATTTGGGTGGAAACTTTAGAAGGCCACATATTCTGTGGGGTCAAGAAACAGAGGGATCTGGGAATCATGTACACAAATCACTAGAGATAGCATCACAGATTAAGAAGGCCATTTAAAAGAAGACAAACAAAGTCACGGGGTTTATTCCTACAGGGATAGAATTGAAAATGTGTTAAAATTGTACTGAGCATTACTTAGACACCATTTGAATACTCCATTCAGTTCTGGTATCCATTTTATGAAAGAGATTTAGGGGTGCGGGAAGGGTGCAAAAATGATGGAGAAGGATAATACTACAATGAAGTGGTTATATCAATCAGAAAATTCTAAACAGGGACATTTTTCCATAAAAAAGCAAAGGCTACATATGACCTACTAGAAGTCGTTAAGACTCTGAGGTGTTTGATAAACTACAATTAGAAAGGATGTCTCCGCCTATGGGTAACGCCAGAATTGGGGACCATAATTATAGGATAGACACTAATGACCCCATTAAGGAATTCAAGAGAAGTCGTTACTTGTTTGTACAGAACTTTAGTATTGCTGCAAAAAAGAGGCATGATGTCAAAGGCTTTTGACTGGCACTCATCAGAGCAGAATTGCATGAATACCAAATCTTAAAGGGAACAACAATTTATACTGCCTACAAAGGGGGTGCTGATTGACTGGTTGAGGTGTTGCTTTGGAGAATGCATGGGGGAGCAGTTCACATCCAAGCTTTTGTTTAAATTCAAAGCAGGCAAATCAATTTGATTGTCATGGAGGAACGCACCATTATCCAGAGAGTGTTGAGAATGTGGAAGTCTGTACCACAAGGGGTGCATGAGATGAATAGTGCAGATACATTTAAAAGGGAGAAGATAAGCACATGATGGAGAAATATTAGAAGCCATCAAAAGATATATACTGATAGAGTGAGATGAAGCAGGCTGGGAGTAGGCTGTTAAGGTGCAGAAACACCAGCATAAACTGTTGGGCCAAGTGGCTGGTACAACTACATAATCCAATGTATTTGTAGCAGTATCTTATAATCTTGGATTCTCTGTTTCTCTTGTTTGATTTTTGTTTTGGAAAAATAGCATGGTGTGAAAGTTGTATTTTAGAAAGTGAGTTTTATTCTTAAATCCAACATTTTCTGCCTCTCATTTAACGAAAAGCTAATAAAGGAAAATATTTGTCCTCATGAACATTTGTAGTTCTCATGCGAAAATCAACAATCAAAAGACTTGCTGCCATTTATTTCTGTTACTATTACATGTCCTGTCCTGTGTGCCAATCAAACTTCTCCAATTTGTAATTGCTTCTCAACAAGTTTGTCTGCCAGTTTGACTCTAACCATTCTCCTATCTCTTGTCTATTCCATGCCAAGCAGATGGCCCAGAAATTGACCAAAAACAGGAAGAAGGTGTAGTACCTCATTAGCTTGATGTTGTGCCTGTTGCATTTTGCTTTGTTTCGTGCTTTTTTGGCTAGCTTATTCAAACTTCTGTTTCTTTTTAAAAAGAACATTTTTGCTTACTTTTCTGCATCCAAAGTGACCCACAGAATTCAGTCAAGTGTCACCTTGGTTGTTTCTTGCTTGCAGGTGACTACCGGAGTCCACATTAAGCATCCATTGAACCTTTAGTTGATACACCTTTCACTTCTCAGACTCACTCCTGTAAAATGCTGTTTTAAATTTCATGGCCTGTTGCTGTTTTCGGAAGGTGAAGGACTTGAAAAGGGATATTGTGTTTTTCAAATCACACTGAGTAACCAGTACTTTGCTTTCTTCATTTAAGCTGTTTCTTTTGAGTCTACCGAGTGCTGACTGAAATTGCACCATATTTAAGTGGTGATATTTAATTAATATTATCAAGCAGTCTACTTTTTTTTAACATTTAGCAATATCTACTGATCAATCTTTCATTCCCTTTCTTTCTCACCCTAGTCCCACTTCCTAGCTACCTTACATGAAAGGAAGTCAGTCCTGCCCCCTACCCCCTAGCTTTGACCTTCTGCAGATCGCTGGATGCAGAAAGTTTGCACATTAGTTTTTTTAAGACAAAAATTTGACCATTCCTTTCATTGCCTTTGTTGAAAGTGTATTATCATGTGAGGTTGAATGTTTTTGTGTGTCTCACGTCTTTAAAATAAGTTTTTGTTTTTTAAAAAGCTTTATTTTTGTCAACTGCCAACTAGACTCAGAAAAAGGATGATTTCCAAAACATTTTTATTTCACTTTGTTTTCTGTGACCTCCCACATCTCTCCCCCCCCCCCCCCTCCACTGACACTCTAGCAAAGCAGAACATTGCCACCTTGTTGCTTCTTGAATGTAGCATATTCTGCGCATTTCACACATGCAAAACAGACTTTTATGAAGAGATTTTTTGTTTTGTAATTTTTTACTTTAGCAGCTCCTTGTCGATTCCTGAGTTGGTGCTTTGAAATGAAAAGTGGTTGAGTTGAATTAATTGGGTGCATTTAAGGGGCAGCTGGATAAATGTGATTGAGAAAGGATTATAAGGATAGATGATAAGATGAGGTAACTAGGAGAATGCCAATTGGACTGAAAGGTTTGGGTTTCAACTATAAATTCTGTGTAAGTACTGAACTTACCATGTTAGATTTATTTCAATTACGTTTTCATTTCATTTTTATTATTATCTTTTTATCTCATATTCTTCAGCTTCTGATCATTCCTGTAGTGTGGGTAGGAAACCGACTTATATACATAAACTGTTTCTGCTACTCTAACTCTTAGGGAATCCCAGGCGCAGGTCATAAGGTGAAATGGCAAAAAAAAAACAAATTGCATTCCCTGGACTAGAGACAGTTAAAGGATGATTTGTTTGAGGTTTATTTTGAAAGGTTAATTAGAGAGAAACATTCAAACAAAAGCAACATACTGGGGATGCTGGCAGTCTGAAATAAAAACAAAGTGCTGGAGACTTTCAGCAGGATCTGAGGAGAAAGAATCAGAGTTAACTGAGTTTTGAAGAAGAGTCCCTATTGGACTCAGTGTTAACTAGTTTCTCATTCCGCAGATGCTACCAGGCTTGAAGAGTTTCTCCAGCAGTAGACAGAAGTTTTGTCCGGTGGTAAGATAGAGTCTAGGATAAAGGGGCATTGAAATCTGAGTTGACTCTTCAGGAGAGAAATTAGAAAAAACGTTTTTTGTGCAAAGGCTGTGAAAGTGTGGAACTCTCTCCCACAAAATGATAATAGTTCAATTAATCGCTTTAAATCTAAACTAAAAAGATTTTTGCTAGACCAAGGCATGAAGTTACACTGGAATCAAGGCTGGTGGACTGAGTCATGAGCCATGATTGCACTGAATGACAGGATAAGCTTGAGGGGCTGAATAACCTGCTTCCTGTTCTCATGCACAAGACCAACATTGGGTGACTTGCCTGCACTGTGTTCTGCTTTCTGATGGTAGCATTTAACGTTCAGTTCTGCTTCCTATTGGTAAGCTATAAGATATATCCATTATATTTTGTCATGCAACATGTTAACTGAAACACAGGTCTTATCAACAAACCTAATTTTTGTTTTGTTTGTCTGGATTGTTTCTATACACTATTCACAGTACATTTAAAACCCAGCTCGCTTTCATTTTATCTTTTTAAATAGAATCTAAACCAATCGCATTAACTGGGCTTAAAATACATGAGCATTTGGCTGATGTTGGATCTCTGTCTCGTTCTTCACTCTATGTGCAAATTTAATATCGATTGGCATTAAATTGACACAGCAGTCCGTATTAACTAAAGCTCGGGTAATTGCCTGCCTATCAGTTCAATGTCATGGACTCAGTGCAGTAAGATTTATTGCTTTAACATAAGGCCAAGTCCAGAACACAAGGGCATAAGTCCAACAAATAAAACTAGAATTTCAGCAATGAAGTTAGGAAGCATTTGTTCACACAAAGGATGGTGGAAATCCAGAACACTCTGCTTCAAAGAAACTCATGGGGTAGGAGGTCACTTGAAAATTTTGCGATTTGTGTTAAGAGTATTCAGGAGCTAAAGGTTATAAGATGGTGTTGAAAGACCCATCATGATAAACTGGGAGAATAGGCAAACACACTGCAAATCCCTAATTTCCAACTTTGGAATTAGGCATAGTCTCTTTGTTTTATTATTACTGATAGCAAGTTTGCATGAAAAGTAAGGAGATTGAAGGATGGTCAGTGATTTTACTTTGGCAGTGTCAGGAGTGTTTTATGAGTGATTGCATGTGTCAGGTATCTCCCCGTGATGATCCCTTGAATCGTGTGTTCTCCTATTAAAGGCAGCTGAAGGAGAGGCTCAGCCCATGACTGAAGTTGATCTCTTCATCTCGACCCAGAGGATTAAGGTGCTGAACGCTGACTCGCAGGTACGTGTCAGGACTAAAGTCCTGCATTTATCCTCAAAAGTGACCAGAGATTTAAAACAAAGCCTCACATCAATTGCAGAAATAAAACACTCTGTTTGATAGTTCCTTAGTTTAATTGCATCACGATAACGGATGGGTCCACTGCCTCCCGATTTGGGACCATCTGAGGCAAGTTTATCTAAGGGAGACAATCATTGAATCCCTAAAGTGTGGAAGCAGGCCATTCAGCCCATCAGGTCCACACTGACCCTCTGAAGAGCATCCTGCCCAGACCCACCCCCTTACCTTATTCCTGTATCTTTGCATTTCCCATGGCTGATACACTGACCGACACATCCATGGACACTAGCTGCTCCCTTTAGCTGAAGGTACAAGGACTCGGGCGTTGGAGATTTAAGGCTTTGGACAAGAAGTGAAAGCAAAGACAAATGGAAGTTGAATGGGAGTTACAGGGGTGGAGTGGGAGAGTGGGACTGATCACAATGCTGTACGGGAGATGTGGACTCAGTGGGTCAAATGGTCTCCTCTCGAGTCTGTGTCAATGCATAACCCAAAGTGAAAGAGGTTGGCGGAAGAGGGACACCCTGTTTTGATGCAGTGCAGATTCTGTTTGGTTCTGTAGATTGGGTGTTACAGACCAGGCCAGACCCCCTCAAAACCTTTCAAGAAAGTTACCCAGCCTCTTAAGTTTGCTCATTGTTTTAAGCAGGTGTAACGTGGATATTCCAGGAGGAATGCAGCTGGTCAAACCACTTAGTTTTAAACAAAACAGAATTTATTTACAAGATTACCAAATGAGATACCAGCATAAGAGAACAGAATACCGAATAGTGCAACGTATCTTAAAACCCAGCTGATTATCCCAACTTAATGATGCTGTTCCAAAAACTTGCAACAATCCCATGTACACCCTTTGGCACAAAAGATGAAATCAAACACAGGGTCTTACAGGAGAGATGTCAGAGAGAAGGATCAGCATGAACCTGCTTTCATGTAGCTGTTTCTTGGATCTGCAGCCTCCAAACTGCCTGACTGCTTTCAGAGACAAACTGGACCAAACCAAACCAGAGAAAAGCTGAGCTGGGAGAACTGGCCACACCCCTTTCATTGTACAAGTGTCTTTGTTTTTTTACCTTGACAGCCTTTTGCCTGAGACAGTATCTGTTAGCTATAATCAAACTGGCCCTAAAACCCTTCAACTTAGACTTTTCAGAGTCTGTGTCTATTGACCCCTCTGGAAAAAAAAAGCCAAAGACAATATAGCCTTGTTAAAAGAGCAGCATTGTCACATTGGGAATAAAAGGGAGGGGGGGGGGGGGGTCCTATTGCCCAGCCCATCTCATCTGTTGTGAGAGTGGGTCAGCAACTGGTTAACCTAAAAGATGCCCACCTCGCAGTGATCACCATCTTGGCAGTGGGCTGACCAGATTGAGATCACTCTCAAAGCAGGGGCCTTAAAATCTAAATCCAGTTCATGATTTGTGCAAACTCTGATTTGAACCAGGGAGTCTACGGACTAACCACAGCCAGTGCCCAGTGACAAGGGACCGGTCATGTAGGGAAACTTGGGCTGTCCTTCTCTGAGGAGAGAAGTTTCAGGGAAGATTTGATAAAGTTGTCCAAAATACAGAAGTATTTTGATAGAGTAAAGCCGGGGGAGGGGAGAGAGGGGTGAATGTGCTGCCTGATAGGCCAGGTAAACCAGATTCAGTGGTATCTTTTAAAAAGAAGGTTGACAAATCCTTGAAACGTTTGCAGGATGAATGGGGAAAGAGCCGGGGAGGATTAGATTAGATTTCCTACAGTATGGGAACAGCCATTTGGCCCAGCAAGTCCACACTGACCCTTCATAGTGTAACCCACCCAGGCCCCTTGCCCTACCCTATATTTACCCCTGACTAACGTACCTAACACTATGGGCAAATTAGCATGGTCAATCCACCTGACCTGCACATGTTTGGATTGTGGGAGGAAACCCATCCAGACAAGGGGAGGGTGTGTGCTATACAGCAAGATGTGTCTCCCCACCAGGGCACAGATCCCTGCTGGCTGTGTGTAAAAGAGCTCATCAGTGTGGCAAGTACTGGCAAACTCCACACAGACAGTCGCCCAAGGCAGGAATCAAACCGTCGTCCCTCATGCTGTGAGGCAGCTAACCACTGAGACCGCGCCACCCTAAAGAGTCAGACTACATTAATTCTTTCAAAGTGCTGGCGCCAATATGATGGACCAAGTGGCCTCATATCTTGCTGTACCAAATTATTCAGCAGAGCAATTTCACTCAAACAGCCCAAACTGACAGTGTAGGGTCAGGGAGAGGTCAGAGCCTCAGACATTCCCATCCACCTCCAAGCTGTTATAGGCAATGAAAAAACTTAATGCTTCATTTGTACTTTCGCTGAAAGCCATGCCACTGTCAGTTAGGCTTCACTGGATGGATTTGATGGGATGCAGTCCTAACACATCAGTCGGACTGTTCAGCAGTGAGCTGTAAACAGAGAGCTGTGGCCATGGTCAGTGACAGTTAATCACCTCTTTGCTCTTTGACAAATTAGTTTGTACACCAGACCAGCTTTTTGATTTACAGGTTTTGGCATTTTCCATTTAGCTAGTGGCCGCATGTCTGTGAAATCGTGCTGGAATCTGGGATGATTTCTGTTCACTGCTTTGGTTGGTACATGATGCAGTGGGACTAGAGGTGGGTGTGTGTGGGTGTAGTTCTGTACCTATAATGTGGGTAACAGTTTGTGTGTGAGCGTGGGTGTGAACGCATGTGACAAACTCTGGGTGTGCATGGTGGTGTATTTGCGGGCTAGTGTGCGGGTATGACGGGGATACAATGTGTGTGTGTAGTAACCGTGCATCTGTAAATGCTTGCTTATGTTAATGGATATAGGTGAGTGTATGACAATGTCTAAGTGCATTTGTGGATGTTGGTGTGTGTTTGTGTATGTGTTTGTGGTGGGTAGTTGTGTGTGTGGTAGATAGCTGTTGTGTGTATGTTGGTGGCTGGGTGAGCATCTATATGTCAGTGTGTGTATATATATGTTTGTGGGTGTACATGAGTGTGCGTGTTTGTGGGTATGTGTATATATTTGTGGGTGTGTGTGAGCTTGTATGTTTGTGGGTGGGTGTGAGCTTGTATGTTTGTGGGTATGTGTGTATGTTTGTGGGTGTGGGTGTGAGCATGTATGTTTGTGGGTGTATGTATATGTTTGTGGGTGTGTAAGCTTGTATGTTTGTGGGTATGTGTATATGTTTGTGGATGTGTGTATGAGCATTGTATGTTTGTGGGTGTGTGTATATGTTTGTGGGTGTATGTGAGCATGAATGTTTGTGAGTATGTGTATATGTTTGTGGGTGTGTGTGTGAGCATGTATGTTTGTGGGTGTGTGTGTGAGCATGTATGTTTGTGGGTATGTGTATATGTTTGTGGGTATGTGTATATGTTTGTGGGTGGATGTGAGCATGAATGTTTGTGAGTATGTATATATGTTTGTGGGTGTATGTGAGCATGAATGTTTGTGGGTATGTGTATATGTTTGTGGGTGTGTGTGTGAGCATGTATGTTTGTGGGTGTGTGTGTGAGCATGTATGTTTGTGGGTGTGTGTGTATGTTTGTGGGTGTGTGTGTATGTTTGTGGGTATGTGTATATGTTTGTGGGTATGTGTATATGTTTGTGGGTGTGTGTGTGAGCATGTATGTTTGTGGGTGTGTGTGTGAGCATGTATGTTTGTGGGTATGTGTATATGTGGGTGTGTGTGAGCGTGCATGTTTGGGTGTGTGTGAGCATGTATGTTTGTGGGTGTGTGTGAGCATGCATGTTTGGGTGTGTGTGTGCGAGCATGTATGTTTGTAGGTGTATGTGTGAGCATGCATGTTTGTGGGTATGTGTATATGTTTGTGGGTGTGTGTGTGTGAGCATGTATGTTTGTGGGTGTGTGTGTGTGAGCATGTATGTTTGTGGGTTTGTGGGTATGTGTGTATGTTTGTGGGTATGTGTGTATGTTTGTGGGTTTGTGGGTATGTGTGTATGTTTGTGGGTATGTGGGTATGTTTGTGGGTGTGTGGGTATGTGTGTATGTTTGTGGGTGTGTGGGTATGTGTATATGTTTGTGGGTGTGTGGGTATGTGTATATGTTTGTGGGTGTGTGGGTATGTGTATATGTTTGTGGGTGTGTGTGTGTGAGCATGTATGTTTGTGGGTGTGTGTGTGAGCATGTATGTTTGTGGGTGTGTGTATATGTTTGTGGGTGTGTGTATATGTTTGTGGGTGTGTGTATGAGCATGTATGTTTGTGGGTGTGTGTGAGCATGTATGTTTGTGGGTGTGTGTGAGCATGCATGTTTGTGTGTGTGTGTGTGAGCATGCATGTTTGTGTGTGGGTGTGTGTGAGCATGCATGTTTGTGTGTGTGTGTGTGAGCATGCATGTTTGTGTGTGTGTGTGTGTGAGCATGTATGTTTGTGGGTGTGTGTGAGCATGTATGTTTGTGGGTGTGTGTGTGAGCATGCATGTTTATGGGTGTGTGTGTGTGTGAGCATGTATGTTTGTGGGTGTGTGTGAGAGCATGTATGTTTGTGGGTATGTGTATATGTTTGTGGGTGGGTGTGTGTGAGCGTGTATGTTTGTGGGTATCTATACGTTTGTTGGTGGGTGTGTGTGAGCGTGTATGTTTGTGGGTATCTATACGTTTGTGGGTGTGTGTGTGTGAGCATGTATGTTTGTGGGTGTGTGTGTGTGAGCGCTTATGTTTGGGTATGTGCATATGTTTGTGAGTTGTGTGTGAGCGCTTATGTTTGTGGGTATGTGTATATGTTTGTGAGTGTGTGTGTGAGCACGTACGTTTGTGGGTATGTTTGTATGTTTGTGGGTGTGTGTGAGCGTGTATGTTTGTGGGTATGTGTATATGGTTGTGGGTATGTGTATATGATTGTGGGTGTGTGTATATGGTTGTGGGTGTGTGTGTGAGCATGTATGTTTGTGGGTATGTGTATATGGTTGTGGGTGTGTGTATATGCTCATGGGTGTGTGTGAGCCTGCAATTTTGTATGTGTGTATGAGCGCATGCATGTTTGTGTGTGTGTATATGTTTGTGGCTGTGTGTGAGCATGTATGTTTGTGGTGGGTGTGTGTTAGTGGCTGGGTGAGTATACGTTGGGGTTTGTGTGTGGGCAGTTGGTGATATTGTATGTCTTTGTGTCTTGGTGTAGGCGATCCTGTGAGGTCAAACATGTTTGTATGTCTGTATGTATGTGTGACAGTTTAAGAGATAGCGCTTGTGTTTTGTGTGTTAGGCTGGGGCATGTTGCCTGTTGGCTGATTATGTATGTAATGGAGCTAACACTGGCTAGCACTGTTTGTGAATGAATGCTTCTAAATACGAGCAACCTAAATCCTATGAAACTTTGTAACCCATCCCCACTTATGAAATTGCTGAAACTGATGGTCTTTGAATGTAATATACTGCCATTGTACAGCGCACACTACACACTAAAAATGCAACAGCCTTGCTGATGATTCACATAGTTTTCTGAGTGGAAGGATTTTAAAGTAAATTGCCTCAAATTGCAGTTCAACCATAACCTCAGAGCTTACTGTGAGCAGTTTGAAAAGATTGGAAAAACAACGGAATGTTGCAACAGAGTGATCGAACATTTTACTTTAGTTCTCGCGTGATTGGTATTGCTGAGCATTCTGCTTAATTTCTAACTTGTGACTCCCCTATTCCTTTTCTTAGGAAACTATGATGGACCATCCCTTACGGACTATTTCGTACATCGCCGACATCGGGAATATTGTTGTGCTGATGGCACGTCGACGCATGCCTCGGTCCAATTCCCAGGACAGCGTGGAAGCGTCTCACCCCTCCCATGATGGGAAGAGGCAGTACAAGATGATCTGCCACGTGTTTGAGTCTGAGGATGTATGTAGCACTTATGCCTTTCCAGAAAGGAATGGTGGATCTCAATAGCGTGGATAGATCAGATAAGCTTGAACTGTTAGAGTAGAGAAAGTGAAGAGGAGCAATGACAGAAGTGTTCAAAATTGTGAATTCATGGGCAGAATCTTAACAATTTTTGGCTGCGTCCAAGTTAGCCCATTCTCTCAGCCTTACAACTGTTTAACCATCACAACACACACTTGACCTCTTTCCTAGTTGCATCCTATCTGGACACCCTCTGAGTCAGCACTACCCTGGCCCCAGTGCCCACTGTAGACTGGTATCCTGTTATTGTCTAGCAGGGAAAAGTCACATGCAGGCAAATAATCAGACAAATCCAGACACACACTTTTATTGACAGAAACCAACACAAACAAAACGAGTAGAAGCTGCAGTTTATCCCTCGCAAATCTGAATTTCGGCAGGATGCCCACAACTGCATGGAGTGCCCACTCCCATGACGTTGAACCTGCCCTGCAACAGAACTACTTGACATTATTCTTGTTTGGCACATTTGGTAAGATAGGAAGCTGAGTGTTAATGCAGTGAGTTGGGCCATTAACGAGGAGTTTAACAAGCAATACCACCCCCTTAACCAACAACTTCTGATTGCCCAGTGAGAAACTCGCCAAGCTGCTCAGGAAAAATATGAAACATGGAATGAGATGCTCCTGACCTTGAGATGAGCTACCCTGGACACCTTCTCCAATTCTGCCACAAATAATGTTGTCACTCAAGTCACTCAGACTCCTGTAAGATTTCACCATGAGGAACTATTTACAGCGGCTCAAGGGCACAAAGTTAAGGTGATTGGCAAAAAAATCAGAGATGACAAGAGAAAAAGCTTCTGTATGCAACAAGTGATTAGGATTCAGAATGCAATATCTGTTAGATAGGAATTAACCTGAAATTAATTAATTAGAAATTAAACTCCATCTGCCACTCCTCAGCCCATTGACCCAATTGATCAAGATCTCTTTGTAATCTGAGATAATCTTCTTCACTGCCAACGAAACCAGCAATTTTGATGTCATCTGCAAACTTACTAACCTTGCCTCCTATCTTCTTATCCAAATTATTTTTTGATATACAGACAAACAAAAGTGGACTTGGTACTGATCCCTGTTGGTCACAGGCCTCCAGTCAGCAAAACAACAGTCCACAACCACCCTCTGACTCTACCATCAAGCCAATTTTGTATCCAATTGGCAAGCTCACAATAAATCCCAAGTGATCCATCTTTACTAATTTAGCCAATGAGGGAAGGGACTGTAGTAAACACTGATTATAGGCTACTAAAGAAAGGGAACATTGGGGACGGACCAATGTATAACACACAAGGTTGTCTACTCCCAGCCATCTACCACCATTGACTCTCTCTCTGTGTTGCTTGTCCCTGGCACAGCCATTGCTGGACTTTTATGCACAGAGTTCTCAATGCTTCTTGAAAACTAACTAATACTGCCTAGAATGCCAAGTATTGCTTTATATTGACTTGTGGAGTACACTTAGGTGCTTTATCTTGTTAAAGTTGGCATATAAATGCAAGTTTTTGTATTGACAGGGAAATCTGTGTAATTAGAATTTGGTAGGGGGAGGGCAGAGAGGAGAGACTGGGAAAGAAAAGCTCACACTGCTGAAACTGCGCAGGTTTTGGAAGAGCCAAGATAAAATACTAAGACAAGTGAAGAGGCTTCCTAATTTCTAGGCGTGTTAATGAAGAGGCCACCCAGTATTGCACTGAACCATACAAACCAGGTGATGGTCCTGCCTCTGTAATCTCCTCCAGCCCCACAGCCCTGTGCCATCTCTGCATCTTCTCCAGTTCATGCCTGACTTTCATTGATGGCCCTGACCTTGGCCTTTCTTGAGACCTAACCTCTGGAATTCTTTCCCTGATCCACACCACCTCTCCGGCCCTCATTCTTCCTTTACGAGGCTCCTGATGACATAGCTCCTTGACCAAGTTTTAGGAACATAGCAGCAGCCTCTTGAGCCTGCTCAGTCCCTCTAGATCATGGCTCAGCATTAACCTCAATGCCCTTACTCCAATGCCACCTCTCTATCATTGGGTCCCATTAGTACCTAGAAATCTATCAATTTATGTCTGGAAACTGCTCAATGATTGAGCTTCCACAGCACCATCTAAATGGAGAAACTTCCTCTCAGGCCTAACCAACATGTCTTTTTTTCTGAAACTAGGTTCCCTGATAAACCACGCGGCAGAGGGAACTGTCCTATTTGCATCTACCCTGTCTCTTCTTTTAATAATTTTTTAAGTTTCTATGAGATCACGTCTGATTCTTCTCAACTCCAGTGAATGCAGGCCCAGTCTCCTCACTGTCTCAAGACATAGGACAAGCCCACTATCTCAGGGTTATGTCTGGTGAACTGCACTACACACCCACTATAGCTTGTCGCAGTATTTTCCAATGGGATTTGGTGTTAAATTTTGTTCTGAATGCTCCGAGAAAGGCCTTTCATACGGTTAAATGTGCTAATTATTGTTGCGATACGTGGCAATCTCTGAACTAATTTGAGTTAGCAGAGAGGTTAGATTCCCTACAGTGTGGAAACAGACCCTTTGGCCGAACAAGTCCACACTGTCCCTCCAGAGAGTAACTCACCCAGACCCACTTCCCTCTGACTCGTGCACCTAACACTACGGGCAATTTAGAAGGACCAATTCACCTGAAAGGGTGGGAGAATAGAATGGAGTGGGGGAGGGGGGAGGGTGGGGAAGGGGAGGAGTCAGTCAAGATACCAGGAGATTATGAGAGACTTCCCTATCTAACATTTGCCCACTGAATAAATGTCTGCTTCCAGTTCTCTCTTTCTCAGTTCACTCCTTCATTACCCATTGTGCAGAGAGAGAACTCCTGACCACGATGTCCACTTGTTAATGCTGCTATGCACGGAACACTCTGTGTGAGGTGGTAAATGGTTCATGGTTTCCATGGCATCAGTACTTTTCCTAAATAACTTACAGCTTCCTCTTTGCCAAATTTCTATTTTGTTTCTCTCTCCCCTTTCACTACCCTGTGAAAACCACAGGCAAGATTATAAATAAACTTAGCACACTCTTTACGTGAAACAGTGTTACAGGCAGATGTCAGAAATTATCACTCAAGTCTGCTATTTATTGCTAGTTTTGATTGAAGGTTTCTTGAGATTCATTGTTTAAAGACGGGGGAAGAGACTATCATGGTACTTTTAAATGTTTGTTTTCTTTATTGAAAAACACAAAATTGATATCATCTTGCTGTTAAATCTGTGGCAGTCCTAACTATGCAAAGTTTGGTACAGATCCTGTGTAATTACGATCCTTTCCTTTTTTCCTTCTCTGTAGGCCCAGTTAATAGCTCAGTCCATAGGCCAGGCCTTTAGTGTTGCTTATCAGGAGTTCTTGCGAGCGAACGGCATTAATCCAGAAGATTTGAGCCAAAAAGAATACAGTGATCTTCTCAACACTCAGGACATGTACAATGATGACCTGATTCATTTTTCCAAGTCGGAAAACTGCAAGGAAGTACGTGTGTCTTTGGATTTTCCTGTAATAATAACGGCTCTGCTTTGATGAAGAGACAGAGGGAGGATGATATTTTGAAGCATCTGCTGATTTTATGACCTCTTTCCGAAAAGAATTTTGCGTGTGTGTCTCTGAGTGTGTCTGAGTGTGTGTGTGTCTGTGACTCTGTGTGTGTGTGTGTGTGTGTGTGTGTGTGTCAGTGTTATAGCATTTATTCTGATTTTTAAAGTTATTGATATGTATTTGTACAGTCCAGGGCGGAAAGTTTATAGTTTACACCAGATGAGTTCAGAGGGGAATGGGAGCATAAATTGTTTCACCATCTGCATATGATCGTATTACGTGGTGGTCAAACTTCAGAATTTGAGTTAGGTTTATTGTCACGTGTAGTGAAGTACAAGGCTACAGGAGTGTAGTGAAAAGTGTACAAACTCATCCATTTCCAGTACCATCTTAGGTACAAAGGTGCCTAGGTAGAAATTAGAAAAATAAAGAAAATAAGTTAGAAGTGAAGCATTAAAGTCCTTCTAAAGCAGAGGAAGAGAGGAAAAACAATAAAAGCAGACAGAGCAGATGAGTCCACGATGGCTTCACCTCGAGACCAAGTGTCCGTGCTGGCCTCACCTCGAGGCCGGGAGACCATGCTGGGTTCACCTCGAGGTCGGGAGTCCGTGCTGGGTTCACCTCTAGGCCGGGAGACCATGCTGGCCTCACCTCGAGGCCGGGTGTCCGTGCTGGGTTCACCTCGAGGTTGGGAGTCCGTGTTGGGTTCACCTCGAGACTGGGAGACCATTCTGGGTTCACCTCGAGGCCGGGTGTCCGTGCTGGGTTCACCTCGAGGCCGGGATACTGTGCTGGGTTCACCTCGAGGCTGGGATACTGTGCTGGGTTCACCTCGAGGCCGGGATACCATGCTGGGTTCACCTCGAGGCCAGGAGACCATGCTGGGTTCACCTCGAGGCCTGGAGACCGTGCTGGGTTCACCTCTCGGCCGGGAGTCCGTGCTGGGTTCACCTGGAGGCTGGGAGACCTTGCTGGATTCACCTCGAGGCCAGGAGACCATGCTGGGTTCACCTGGAGGCTAGAAGACCATGCTGGCCTCTCCTTGAGGCCGGGAGACCGTGCTGAGTTCACCTTGAGGGAGGGAGACCCTCCTGTTCACGCAGGGCTTCACATCGAATCTACACTGGCTCAACTCGCTGTCGCCAATGCCAAGGGCAGGAAGTAAGTGGAAAGGAAGTAAAAACGTGAAAATAGGGAAAAAAAGAAGAAACGAAATGGATGGACTGGAGGTGTTCTGGCTGAGGACCCTACTTTGCCACCATCTTGGGTTTTGTGAAAATGTTGGATGAAGTATTTTATAGTTTTATAACCTCTTCATATTCAAGATTTTTTAAAAAAAAATCCCAAAGGAGACAATCTGGAACCCACTGCAGGTCCCATTCAAACTTTGACTGTGTCTACATCATGGTCACGGAATTATACAGCACACAAGAAGAATGGTCACCTACATAGTAACGTTTTGATTCTGCCTTCACAACGGAGGACACAGAGATTGGATCCATTTGGACAATATTCACTGGAGTTTAGTAGACTGAGGGAAGATCTCATAAAACTTGTCAGATTCCTAAAGGTCAAGACAGACTGAACACAGGAAGGATGTTCCCAATGATCTGGGAATGCAGAACCAGGGGCCACAGTCTAAGGACAAGGGCTAGACCATTTAGATCTGAGGTGAGAAGAAGGTTCTTCACCCAGAGAGTGGTGAGTCTGCCAGAGAAAACAGTTGAGGTCAAAGCATTGATGTTTTCAAGAAGGAGATGGAAATAGTTCTCAGGGCTAAAGGGATGTGAGGGCAAGGAGTGAAATTAGGAACTCGGTGTTGAGTGGGATGATCAGCCTTGATTCACTCAGGACGGATCTCCGACAGACACAGATTAGGAAAACTAATGATATTTTGTTGGACAGTTTGAATAAAGTCATTTGTGGGCAATTGCCCAAGATATCATTATGAACTCTTGGCTAAATTTCAAAATCTACAATTAAGGAGGTTCTGAGATCACAATTTAATTGACAGCTTATTGAGACAATAAAAGGTTTAACTATCTATGATATCTGTTTTATATGGATTAACATGAAGGTTTAAAAGCTTTGAATGGATTTTATGAATGGGAGATACTTCTGATATCAGCTGTGTAAGAATGAGAGCTGCATTAAATTATTAAATGTCTTTCCATCTGTACATGACATTTGTAAGATCTACCAATGGTGGATATCAGGTTACTATGGAAGTGGCATGGAAATACTAGGGACTGTGGCAGAGGAGGTGAAACATGGGCTAGCACTAAATTGTCGAGAATGGTATGAAGGGCCATGGGAGGGTGGGTGACTGGAGGGGTGTAGGGGAAGGAGGGCCTGACAATGTCTGAAACAACGGGGACAGAGTGCCATAGAGCTGAGCTGGCACTGAGAAACAAGCTACTTCAGCACTTGGCTGCTCCTGTGGCTTCCTATGACATCCTGCAGGGGACAGTGGTGGGAGGCGCGCAGAAAACATACATTTTGTTTTAACCAAGGTGGATTCTGCGAATCAGAAAATTCTCCAACTCAAGCTATCTGTGTCAGTAGCCAAAATTCAAATAAGACCCTACCAGAAAGAAATGAGGAAGCACTTTGATAAAGGGTGAGAGAGATGTGGAACTCTTCCACAAAGAAAAAAAACTGGTAGTTTGGATCAGTTGTTGGATTTAAATCTGAATTGTGCGAGATGTTTGTTGACTAAAGGTGTTAAGTATGGGGCGAAGGCAGAGTTAAGTCACAAATGATGCCAATGCTAGCACAAGCTCACGGGCTGATTGGCCTCCTCCTGTTACAATGTCTTTGGTAATTTAAATAGAGACATGTGTTGGTGTAACCCTTTTCTTGTTACTCTTTGGCAGGTTCACGTTGATAAGCAAAAAGGTGAAATATTGGGTCTGGTCATTGTTGAGTCTGGCTGGGGCTCCATACTGCCCACTGTAATTATCGCAAACATGATGCACGCAGGCCCAGCAGAGAAGTCTGGGAAGTTGAACATCGGGGACCAAATCATGTCTATCAATGGCACCAGCCTGGTGGGACTCCCATTGTCCACCTGTCAGAGCATCATAAAGGTACATTATCCACTCTTAAAATGCCATAATAATGTTGGGGAAAGGGTTGTATTGATATTTGGTGTTTGTAGTATATTTCAGCCTGCATTTCCATGGCTGTGGTCAAATTTCAGTTGTTGGATTGGAGCATCACTGACAAGGCAGTATTTTTTGCCATCCCTAAGTTGCCTTAGGGAGATTGATACTGAGCTACCTTGCTGAATACCACTCAGTAGCTTGCTAGGCCATTAAAGCCAATCTCGTTTCTGTGGGCTTGGGGGTCTCTTCTGGGCCAGACTGGTTGAGACTGCCAAATGTTCTTCTCTCAAAAGCATGAGGAAATCTGATGGGCTTTTATGACAATCGCGCGGTTTCACATTTATTGTTAACTGAGACTTCTTGTTTATTCCTCAGCTGCTGTGGTGGGAATTGGGCTTACGACTCCAGACCATTAGTCTAGGCCTCTGGATTACTAACCTAGCAACATATCGGTCCGTTACACTGCCATAGCTTGTGTCGTCCTCTGAATGCCTGAAGGCCACACTTGCTGGGGAATTTCTCTGGAGCCAAGATTTATTGCTCATTAGCATATAGAAATTACTGGCCTGGTGGATATCTCAGCATTTAAGTCAATCAGATACTTCTTCCATGCCTGCGGCTGAGTTGGACACAGACTCCGTACTTGCCAAACCTCAGTTCAGCCCGTTGTAGCAATACTCAGTTTATTGCTGTTTTGTGGCCAACACACTGGCGTGATTCCATTTCTGATTGTTGCATTATAGGTTTCATACCATCAGTGACCAATTCCCATTCTTCATCTGTGTGCGTCTCCTGAGCCGGAACTTGATTTTCAGTTCGACAGTAGCAAACCTGAAGTCATCTTTTTCTGAACTTCAGTCAGAAACAGTACACTTTAATTATTGTGCACAACCCCCTTCCTAGCTACGCACACCTCACCCGACTCCCTTCCCGCAGACACTACTGAGAATGCTCACACATGGGAAATTCGTGGTTATGGGGATAGGAAGTTGGGTCTGGGTGTGATGCTCTTTGGAGAGTTGGTCCAGACGCAATGGGCTGAATGACCTTTTTCTGCATTGTAGGGACCCTGTGACTCATGTGCATACAGCACCATGTATACTAAAATTGAATGACATAGAGTAGATTAGCAAGGCTCCCATGCGAGAACGACACACAAAGCGATGCACATGTATACTTGGTCTCCTGTCCAGTCTGGGACTGTGCTTTAATTGCTTATTTGTTGAGTCGTAAAGATCACTTGTGGAACGTTGTGCTTCATGTGTTTCTGTCTCAATCTCAGTGCTGTCAAATAACTCACCTTGACCAGCTTCACTTTTTGAGCTGTTTTTAACCTGATCCGTGTGGAGTCTCCCCTTCCCCATATTGGCTGCTGCCTCCCAGCCTGGTGAATCCTTGGCTTTATTTTCAGATTCTTGCACATGCCCTCTGCAATCTGACCTGGTTACAGTGAGGAGCCTACTCCCTGTGTGTCACCCCTTGTTTCACTGTACAGTGAGGCATTCATTCAAAACAGCAAGTGCAGAATCATGGAATGGTTGCAGAAAATAAAATGTTTAAGGTTTGAAAGTCACAGATTGCCTAAAACAAGCCATTGGGAACTAGTGTGCAGTTTAAAGAAAGTTTATTAAGAAGCATTGGTTTACAAATGTTGCGTAAGTTAAATAGACATGATCTAAATAGGCATAAAATGTGTACAACCTGTAACAAGTGAAAATAATTTATTGGTCCTGAATTAGAATAATGGATGTGGTAACAGGGCCTATTGCAGACAAACAGAAGGGTGGAAGAATATAGCAAGCCAGGCATCAGGAAGTGGAGAAGTCAATGTTTTGTGTATAACCTTTCTTCAGGAATGGTGGTGGGGGTAGGAGGAACTACAGATAGGAAGAGAAAGGGGCAGGGGTGGGGAGAGAAGCGGAATGGTGAGATAGTGAAACAGAGAGATCGTTGGGTGAGTGTACAGGTGAATTGGCCATGCTAAATTGCCCATAGTGTCAGGTAAGGGGTCGATGTAGATGTAGGGGTATGGGTGGGTACGCTTCGGCGGGACGGTGTGGACTTGTTGGGCCGAAGGGCCTGTTTCCACACTGTAAGTAATCTAATCTAATCTAAAGTAATCTAATCTAATCTACAGATTCCATGTAGAATACAGAAGAGTAGAGGTCCTGCACAAGTGTTGGAAAGAGAGGCCTTGAGCTGGGGGATGGATGAGGAGAGGGAATGGTGGTGCCAGCACATTGCAGAGAGGGCTGAGTGGAGAGTCCGGAGAGATCTCATGGCGGTTGATGACAGTCCCCTCAGAGTGGTGTAGTCGTTCTCAATCACATAAACTGATAGCAGCATTTGAGTTATAAGGAGAGGCTGGGACTTCTTTCACTGGAGCATAGGCGATTGAGGGATGACCTTATAGAGGTTTGTAAAATCCAGAGGGGCATAGATAAGATGAATAACAAAAGACTTTTCCTTCTAGAAGGAGGGGTCCACAACTAGAGAGCAGAATTTTAAGGTGAGAGGAGAAAGATTTAAAAGGGACTTGAGCGGCAACCTTTTCACACAGAGGGTGGTTTGTATGTGGAATGATCTGCTGGAGGAATTGGCAGAGGCGTTTACAATTACAAAATTTAAAAGACGTTTGGACAGGTGCATGAATGGGAAACGTTTAGAGGCAAATGGGATTAGTTTGTTTTGGTAACCTGGGAGGTATAGATGTGTTGGGCCGAAGGGTCTGTTTCCACACAATGTGACTCTGAGAAGTTGACCTCCTTGGCTGGAGGTGACAGTTTCTTGTCTGTTTGTTAACAGCAATCTTCTTCCCTCTTTCTTCTTTGCCTTAAATCAGATAAAATATCAGGAAGGTCTTTGCCCTTACTTACATAGGGATTGAAAGTGACAGTCGATTCTGTCTTGAACTAACCAAATTAAGTTGGAGCCAGCATCGGTCTACCTTGAGCAGATCCTCTTGTATTCAAATTTATGTTTTTTTCAATTGAACGAGTTCATTTTGATACCTTAATTCTGGAAGGCTTCTGTCAGTCATTTCATAGGAAGACAGATGGTTGCAGCACAGAATTCATTTGGCCATTGACAAAGGCTGGATATTCAAGACGCGCTCTCATTTTTCTGTCGTGAGTCCATTTAGTCACCTTACTTCCTTGGACTCCCTGCTTATCCTTTATGAGATGAAATCCCACCCGTCCCACCATCAGTATTACCAATGTCTTGTTTCCAATCCAACCTCTCTGCTTTACCTACATCACTGAAGTTCGCCATACCTGGTACCATTTTTTTGAATTTTTATTGCACTCCCTGCATTGTCTTCACATCTTTCCTATAGCACGGTATGTAGATCAATGCTCCAGTTGAGATTAAGCCAGTGTTTTATACAGGGTTAAAATAATCTCTTTTTTTTTTAATCTTGTGACCTTATTGATGATACCTTGGGTGCTGTAACTGCTGTCTTAACCTATCCTGCTACTTCCAATAACTCTTGCAGGTATATATCCAAGTCGTTCTGCTCCTGAGTCCATTACCATCCTCCCTGTTGCTATGATTCCAGCTGATGGTGCTACTGGATGAGCCAACTTCCGGAATGAAATCTGGCTTGATAGATCAGTGTGTTTTTTTTAGTTAATGTGGTGGTCAGTTATTGAAATATAGTCATAAGTGGCTATAACAACAGTTTCCTTAACAATGGAACAGATTTTATTACACAAAAGATGAAAACAAAAAAGATAAATTATCTAAATATAGAACATAATATTGTGTATTAGAATACCCAGTACAGCTAAGTTTCCATTTATTCTTCAAAATCATCACTTTACAATAATTTAAATCCAGGGAAATTTACCTTCCATATCAAGTCTTTAAATTTGACATAGTTGATTCTCAGTTCTTCCCTGTGAACTGAAGTCATCTCACGTGTGTATTCACAGAACATAGAGCTTAAATCTGCTCAGCTTTTTATTAACCTGTTGATTTCTACTCTCCCAGTCTGGAAGTTGCACAAACTAAACTTTTCTAACGAGGTAACTGCACATTCCTGAACAGTGCTTTACTCTTTTTGAAGGAGAGAAACTATATTTTCTTCCAACTCCAATCAGTCACCTCCAATCTGACAGAAACATTTAATCTCTGGAATTCCAGTACGAATGTCAATCTGTGGTTATCCTGAACCAAAAACCAGCCAATAGCTTTTACCATTTACACTGACTGTCATAATTTAGCACAGTATAAACAAGCTTCTATTAGCACACTAGGGATCCCTGCCCTCTAACACATACTGGATTAGGTCACTGTTCCCGAAGGTTTGTCTGATCTGTTTTTTCAAACTCTTCAGAAAATTAACTAATCCACATGCCACTATTTTATTCAAAAAACACCTTAAAAAAAACATATATACATAACATATCATAATGTTCTTCAGGGTCTTCTTTCAGGCCTTCCATATCTGTACATTCAGGCCACATCCCTTCTGAATGTTTTTTCCACTCAGTATTCGATATCTTCCCAAACTTGGTGCTTTGCTATGTGGAAAGGTGATTATATGGTTGGTAAGCTAGGAGCCCACAGACAAGCCATTAGTTAGGACTATGGCTATCAACAGGATGTCATTGATAACCATAGAGGTAAATGGACAGCACTACAAATATGCAAGAGCCGTGAGGGAAGCCAGTTAAACAGAGATGGTTGAAATATTATCCTACATCTACCTCAGTCTTACCTGCTGCTTTGATTCAGAATTCAGTCTGTCAAAGAGATAACCAATGCTATGTGTTTTGTTTTAAATTAAGGGTTTAAAGAACCAAGCTCGTGTGAAACTGAACATTGTGCGATGCCCACCTGTCACTACAGTCCTTATTAGAAGACCAGACCTTCGCTATCAGCTAGGTTTCAGTGTCCAGAATGGCATTGTAAGTGGAATCATGCTGTTTGGATTTTGGTGAAGGGCCATCTATGAAATAGTGCAGGAATGCAGCAATGATGATGGTGGTGGGAGACAAACTGAAGCTAATGAAGTAAATTTACAGCAGGCAGGTGGTGTAGTTGTAATATCACTGGACTAGTAATCCAGGGGTTCAGGATAATGTTTTAGGGACAAGCACACCAAGGCAGACAGTGACATTTGAATTCAATAAAGGTCTGGAATTAAAAAGCTAGTCTATAACTGTCAACTGTAGTAAAAACCCATCTAGTTCACTCATACCCTTCAGGGAATTTAACTGCTGCCCTTACCCAATCTGGCCTACATATAACTCCAGACCCACATTAATGCGGTTGACACTTGACTGCTGTCTGGGTATAACAATGTGTGTGGGCACAATTACAGCAGAGTAAGTCTTCCTGCCCCTGAGTAGCAGGGCATCTCAACTTGGAGCTGCTGGGAAATCAGATTGGCTTGCAGCCCCAGGGCTTCACAGTGGGTGCTGACGGTACTATGACTTGGGTAAGTAGCCGGCATTCTTAGGGAAGGTTTGACGACCTTGAGATTAAAGTCCATGCAGGGAGAAAGGATGTCGAGGTCCAACTTTCTGGGGGAGGTGCCCTGAATGTGCCAAAGACTGTATTCCATTCCTTCCTGCACTTGTAGCAAATTACTTAAACAAACTGCTGCCCATTCTTGCCTGAATAACTATGGCAACTGTATTATGGTATGGACAGCATAACACTGGGGTCAACATATGATAGGTGAATTTTTGATTTCAGCACTTGCTCACCCTCTGTATTATGGAGGTGAGCTCAGGATGGGCTGGAGGTTGGGAGATGTGATGGATTAGCCTCTTGCCCAAATCAGACCCCTGGATGTTTGCAGTTTCCAGCCCCTTGAGTTTAATCCTTGAGACTTCTATGAAGCAGCATTTAACAGGAGAAGGATATCCTAAAGCACTGACCACGAATGTATTTAGGCAGTGTGCGTGGTCTCTCAATCTGGAGTTGTTCTCCTCAACAACAAACAAGGTTAAGGGGAGATTTGACAGAAGTGTTCAAAGCCTTGAAGAATTTTGATGAAGTAAGTAAGGAGAGACTGGTTCCTGTGGTAGGGGAGTTGGTAACCTAAGGCTACAGGTTTAAGGTAATTAGCAAAAAGAAATCAGACAGGAGATGAGGAAACCACCGGGTATTTGAAGGAAAAAATGCAGAAATAGGGAAATAGCATTGGGATTGACAGCAAAGCTTTCAAACAGCAGGTACCAACACAATAGGTTAAATCACCTCTTCCCATTCTAGATCCAGCAACGAGAAAATGAGCTGACAGTCTGTTCCAGTGATTTCTGTCCAGTATCAAATTTTGACCAGGTACTCAGAAAAATTCTGCTGCAATGCCTCAAAAAACTGTACACTAAATTATTAAATACAGCTCCTTCACAGAAAGCAAATTGAAATGTTTATTAACTCCAGTTACAAGCTGAACTTCTCCATCTCTCCCACATCCTCTGCATGACAAACTGTTCAGGCAGCCTAGGGCAAGGGGAGAAGGCTTGTTTCATTTTTGTCAACAGAATTTTGCACAAAGTGATGTATTCATATGCATCATGTTCCAACATGTTCACATTCCAAATCTGTGAAGATTTACCAGAGTTTTTTTTTGATGTAAACAGCAACGGGGATTCAAGAACCAAACTGTCATGTTGCTGTAAAGGCAGCGGTTATTTTTGAATTGAGTTTGGAAGCGAATTGCATGTCACTCAATATCAAAGCCCGACAAATGGAATTCTTCCAATGCCTTACTATAACTGACTGTCTTTACTCCAAATTAGGACACTGTAAGGACGGCCAAGATTTACCCTAGATATTTGAAAGCTCTTAAAAATCCCTCCAAAGACAAGATCAACTCATACGTCAAGTATAAAAGTGAACAGCTCCCTGAGTCAGGATACCTGCATTCAAGTCACACCCCACTCCAGAGGTGTATCCTGACACATCTGAACAAGTTAGTTGTAAAAGCAAAGTGCTGCTGGGTGTGTGGGTGGTCACCATTTTTGTTGTTCACAATGTACACACCTGCACATTATTTATTTATTTATCCATTCGCGTAACTGGCATTTAGTGTCCAAAGGACAGTTAAGAACCAGCCACGTTGCTGTGGATTTGGAGCCACATGTAGGCCAGACTGGGTAAAGATGGCCTAGTGAAGGACATTAGTGAACCAGATGGATTTTCCCTACAATTGGCACTGGTCATCATTAGACTCTTAACTCCAGATGTTTTTTAAAGTTGGATTCAAATTCTGCTGTGGTGGGACTTGAACCGAGATCCCCAGAACATTATCTGGGTCTCTAGATTAACAATCTAGCAATAATACCACTAAGCCATCATCTCCCCTAACTTCTTTGTAACACATCCCATATTATCAGCTTAGATCCCTCCTATCCAGTTGTAAGACACAGATTGGTCAAGCATCCACTGGTGGGGTGGGAATTGGAGGCTGACTACTTATGTCAATACCTGATGAAGGGGTCTTGCCCGAAACATCGACTCTCCTGCTCCTCGGATGCTGCCTGATCTGCTGTGCTTTTCCAGCACCACACTCTTGACTCCTTATGTGAGTATAACATGTTTTGGTTGGAAAAGCGAGGGTTGTCTTATACTTGCCCTTAGTGGGTATTTGCAAAAGAAAACTGGTTTAGTCACCTTGTATGGAATATGTTAAAAAATACACAGGATATTCAAAAGGTAGAATACTGCAGTCTATCCTCCCTATATGTGAGGGTTGTGTTCTTGAGAACACTGCAAATTTTGAAATCCATGAATGTGGAGCTCGTTAAATACAGGTATAAAAATAAGTTAAATTTGTTAAAAAATATCACGGATATGCGTTTTTTTGCCCATGGGTGTTGGTTTTTATTGTAGCTTAATTTTTAGCGTGGATAGGCAAATTTGCAAATTGTGGTTTTGCAGATACAGAGGGTTTACTGTACAGATATTTAAATGTAAATTAATATTTTGAAAAAAGACTCTCAATTAAATTGCACCATTTGTCACATAGCAAAGGGCTATTGTGTTGTTAGAAGCCATTTGTCAAGATTAGAGTGGTGCTGGAAAAGCACAGCAGGTCAGGCAGCATCCGAGGAGCAGGAAAATCAATGTTTCGGGCAAAAGTCCTTCATCAGGACTGAAGGCAGGGAGCCTCCAGGGTGTAGAGATAAATGGGAGGGGGGTGGAGCTGGGGAGAAGGTACAAAGAGTACAGTGGGTGTAAGTGGATGGAACGGATAGGTGGGAAGGAAGATTGGAAGATAGGACAGGTCATGAGGTTGGTACTGAGCTGGAAGGTTGGAACTGGGGTTAGGTGGTTGGGGGGGAGGGGGGTGGGTGGGAGGTAATGAGGAAACTGGTGAAGTCCACATTGATGTCCTGGGGTTGGAGGGTTCCAAGGCAGAAGATGAGGCGTTCTTCCTCCAGGCATCGGGTAGTGAGGGAGTGGCGGTGGAGGGGGCCCAGGACCTGTATGTCCTCGGCAGAGTGGGAAGGGGAGTTGAAATGTTGGGCCACAGGGCGGTGTGGTTGATTGGTGCGAGTGTCCCAGAGATGTTCCCTAAAGTGCTCTGCGAGAAGGCTTCCAGTCTCCCCGATGTAGAGGAGACTGCATCGGGAGTAATGGATACAATAAATGATATTGGTGGAAGTGCAGGTGAAACTTTGATGGATGTGGAAGACTCCTTTGGGGCCTTGGACGGAGGTGAGGGAGGAGGTTTTGCAATTCCTGCGGTGGCAGGGGAAGGCGGGGGGATGTGTTCAGTGGGGCAGGAGGATGCTGAGACAATGGGTCGTCTGGGTGGTCAGGCTTGTGGATCTTGGGAAGGAGGTAGAACCGGGCAGTGCGGGGTTCCCCGACTTTGAGGTTGGAAGCTGTGGGTGGGAGATCTCCTGAGGTTATGAGGTTCTGTATGGTCTGGAAGATGATGGTTTAGTGATGGGGGGGGTGGGGTCATGGTCGAGGGGGACAATAGGAGGAGCTGTGTTAGAGTTGGCATTTGGCTTCAGCGATGTAAAGGTCAGTGCGCCAAACTACCACTGCACCCCCTTTACCTGCTGGCTTGATGGTGAGGTTGGGATTGGAGTGTACAGCAAGATCCCACAATGTGGTCACTACCAGAAAGTCCGTTCTTCATTATTCAGTCAAGGCACCAGAGAGAGCTCCCCTGCTTCTGGTTAAAATTAGTTACCATTAAATCCTTGAATGATTAGATCCTTTAAACCCATCTTTCAGGCTTCAAATTGAAGTCACATCTCGAATTGGAGCCTCAAAACAGTCTTTCTCCAGGTTGTTTTTTTTTTGCTCAGTGCAATATCCATGAGATAAATCCTGGAGATTTCAGACCAATCCTGAGAGTTAATAACCCTCAAAGGGAGCCTGGTTTTGTCCACTTATCCCTTTAGTGTTGAGATGATTGATTGGCAAAGGCTTCCTTTAAATCAAAGGTGCGTTTCATGTTCATCAACTGCACCTTCATGCGTCGATTCATGACAGCTCTCCTGTTTCAGATATGCAGCCTTATGCGAGGAGGAATTGCAGAGCGCGGTGGCGTGAGAGTTGGTCATCGGATCATCGAAATCAATGGGCAAAGTGTTGTTGCGACGCCTCACGAAAAAATAGTCCATATTTTGTCCAACGCAGTTGGTGAGGTAAGGATTCCTGTTCTTCCTGTTAATTGGTGTTTTGATAAATAACCAAGACATCATCTTAATTTCCATCGCAAGTAATTGAAACGCAGAGGTTTTGGCTCATTATTGACAATGAATTCTGAGTGGCATTCGATCTGGTTATCATACCTTAGGAAGTTTTTATTGACCTTGGAGTGGGCACAGTGCGGATCATTGGAACGGTTAAGAGGACAGTTTTCATTCATATGGCTTGTGTTCCCTTCAGTGTCGGAGATTAATTTATTCAGTGATTTGTTAGGGTAGCTAGAGAGGAACTATTTCTTCTGGTGTGAGGTGTCCAGAACAAGGGGGTGGAACCTTAACATTAGAGTGAGGCTGTTCAGGGCAATGTCAGGAAGCATTTAGAGTCAAAGAGCTGTACAGCATAGAAACCGATCCTTTGGTCCAATTTGTTCATGCCAGCCAGATATCCTAAACTAATCTAGTCCCATTTGCCAATATTTGGCTCACAACCATCTAAACCCTTTCTACATACCCTTCCTTTGCCTTTTAAATGTTGTGATTGTACCAGCCTCCACCCACATCTTCTGGCAGCTCATTCCATAGACTCACCACCCTCTGCATGAAAAAGTTACCCCTTAGGTCCCTTTTCAATCTATCCCTTCTCACCTTAAACCTTAAACTTTTTCACACAAAAGACTGTGGAGGCCTAGAATTGTCTCTCTCAAAGAACGATGTTGAGGCTGAGGTGTCAATGAAGAATATCAAAACAAAGATTGATAGTAGATCGAGCAATGATACAGATCAGCCATGATCCATCTAATGTTTGATAGAACAGACTGAAAGAGCTGAATGGTCTCTTCCTGTTGCAATGTCGGTGTTTAGTTTTCAGGATACGTTTTGTCTTTCCTCCTATTCCCTCTGCGCTGGCTGCTTGGGCAAACATCAATTTTTGTAAGTTTTGTCCAGCTTCCAGCTTATGGGAGGTACGGTGGCTCAGTGGTTAGCACTGCTGCCTCACAGCACCAGGCACCCAGTTCGATTCCCACCTTGAGCGACTGCCTGTGTGGAGTTTGCACATTCTCCCCGTGTCTGCGTGGGTTTCCTCTGGGTGCTCCGGTTTCCTCCCACAGTCCAAAGATGTGCAGGTCAAGGTGAATTGGCCATGCTAAATTGCCCGTAGTGTTAGGTGCATCAGTCAGGGGTAAATATGGGTATGGGGAATGTGTCTGGGTGGGTTGCTCTTCGGAGGGTCGGTGTGGACTTGTTGGGCCGAAGGGCCTGTTTCCACACTGTAGGGAATCTAATCTAAACGTGGCTTAATAAGCACCTTTCCTTGCTTTTTGTCCTGTGGGGAAAAGCTTGAAATGTCACCTCTTGGCTTGCTTTACAGAGAAACAGTAAATAAAGAGAGATGGTTTGCACTTGCTAACCCGAAGGCACAGATTGAGGGTAACCCGAGGCATTGTGAGGAAAGTTTTTACACAGCGAGTGATTACAATCTGGAATACAATCTGACTGAGAAGGTGATGGATACAGCTTCAATTTCAATGAGGAATTGGATTTTAAAAAATGAAGCAGAAAGGATTTGGGGGAAAGGGCAGGGTGGAAGGAGTGAGACTAATTGGATTGCTCCAGTACAGAACCACTGCCGACAGAATGATAGGGAAACCAAGGAAGGCTGTTCAACATTTGGTATTTTTGCCAGCTCTCTGTAGGAGCAATTCAGCTCAATGGACGAAACGACTTGCTTCTGATCTATATATTATTCCATAATTCACACATTTGGTACTGGGATGCGAAAGTTCAATCTTTATTCATTTAAAGGAGGTTGGAGCAGGACTCTGATTGTGGAGTCAGTTTTCAAGCTGGGCTGAGAGTGCGCAAGATAGTTAGCTGTAGGCTGTTGATTGGCAGAATATAGACATATGAGTGTGTGGACGTTGATTAAAAACATGGTCATCTCAGCTGCCGTACACTTCACTGGTGTGGCCTCCATTCCCAGGCTTCATAAAAAGATATCTCTTGAATCATTAGTAGTAGTCTAGTGGGAAAGGAGGAAATTGTAATTGCATAACACAAATCAATATTTCAGCAGCACATTTTTTTTTCATTACTAGTGACCTGCATGTTTCCACTATATAAAGACGCCAGTTCCTAGTGAGTGTGAGTCTGCATCAGCAACTCTATATGTAGGATCCCCTCACCTTTGAGCCAGAGGGTTCTGTGTTCAAGTCTTACCCCAGGCTCCTGAGTACACAAATCTATATTGACACTGTCAATGCAGTGCTGAGAGGGCCTCTCTGTCAGAGGTACGAACTTTCAGATCCCATCTGTCCTTGCCAACATATGCCAAAAGGTGAGGTGAGGAAACAAGTAGAACATAAACTTGTGTGTGTAAATGATTACAAACCTGTGCCAAGGACAATACACCAGTTCGTTGAAATCCAAGAGGACATGCTGATCATATGATTGCCGAACTAGAGTTAGACAATCGGCCTGTTTCCATAAAAGAAACATTCTGTGCAATTTCTGGACCAAATGAATCAAACTCAGGATGCAAAGGGAAACATTCTACTTGGTTAGCATTGCTGCTGACATATCTCCTATTCCTTTCTCCCACATGCTTCTCCAGTTTCCCTTTAAATACATCTATGCTGTTTACCTCCCTTGCTTCCTGTAGCAGTGGGGCCCATATTCTTACCACTGTCAGCTTGTAAAAGAATTAGAAACAAACACCTCTCGAAAGGCAACATGATCAGAGCACAGCAGGAAGATGCCCTTGTGTACAGGAAGTTGCAAGGGCAGATGGGATCTGAACGTTCGCACTCCTGACAGAGCAGCCCCCTCAGCACTGCATTGACAGAGTCAATATGGATTCATGTACTCAACAGCTTGGGGTGAAACTTGAGCACACAACCTTCTGGCTTAAAGGTGAGAGGGTACTATCTACAGAGCTGCAGCTGCAGACTCATGCTCAACAGGAACTGGAATCTTTACATAGTTGAAACATATGTGTCATTAAAAATAACCAATAGTACGTCCAAAAAATTGTGTTTTGGAATTGCCATTTCCTTCTTTTCATTTCCAGTCACAATCTAAGTCAGTTTTCTGAACTTGTAGGAGTGAACACTGTTATAGAAAAGAATGATCAAAGAAAATGAACACAAAGATTGGGGGAGCTCATTAAGAAAGGGGAGCATTTTTATTGCCTTGTTCATTCCACCTTCCTGTCTATCCCATGTTGCGTGATCCTGTTGTTTACCATGAATCCATTCTGTTTCTTCAAAACTTTGACAATATCTTACCCCTGGCCAAGAAAGACAGAGAACATAGCATGCTGAATCTTGATGCAACCGTGTGTGGTAGTGACCTAGGGAAGGATTAGAAAAGTCCCTGTGACTGTAGGCATGTGTGTGGGTGGATGAGATGGTGAGAATGGATGGGGTGGGGGCTGTGTGTGGGTTTCTTGTGCGGTTGAAGGGATTTGGGTGAGTGCGTGGGTAAGGCAGTGTGGGTGGGTGCATGGGTGATGGAGTGTGTGTGGGTGTGTGGGCAAGTGTTTAGGTGAGGGGCTGTGTGGGTGAGGGGGTGTGGGTGAGGAAGTCTGAGGGGGGTGAGGGAGTGTGGGTGGGTGTGTGGGTGAGGGAGTGTGGGTGGGTGTGTGGGTGAGGGAGTGTGGATGGGTGTATGGATGAGAGAGTGTGGGTGCGTGTGTGGGTGAGGGGGTGGGGTGGATGTTGAGTGAGGGAGTGAGAGTGGGTGTGTGTGAGGGAGTGTGGGTGTGTGAGTGAGGGAGTGTGGGCAGGTGTGTGGGTGAGGGAGTCGGTGGGGGTGGGTGTGGGTGAGCGAGTGTGGGTGTTTGGGTGAAGGAGTGTGGGTGGGTGTGTGTGGGTGAGGGTGTGTGAGTGAGGGAGTGTGGGTGGATTAGTCAGTGACAGATTGTGGGTGGGTGGGTGAGTGAGGGAGTGTGGGTGTGTGTATTGTGAGGGAGTGTGGGTGTGTGTATTGTGAGGGTGTGTGGGTGAGGGAGTGTGAGGGTGTGTGGGTGAGTGTTGGTGAGGGTGTGTGAATGAGGGAGTGTGGATGTGTGTGTGAGTGAGGGTGTGTGGATGAGGGAGTGTGGGTGTGTGTGTTGGTGAGGGTGGTTGTGTGGGTGAGAGGAGTGTGGTTGCGTGTGTTGGTGAGGGTGGGTGAGGGAGTGTGGGTGGGTGGGTGGGTGAGGGAGTGTGGGTGGGTGGGTGGGTGAGGGAGTGTGGGTGGGTGGGTGTGTGGGTGAGGGAATATGGGTGAGGATGTGTGGGTGGTTGTGTGAGTGGGTTCCTGTGTGGGTGAGGGAGTGTGGATGCGTGGATGGGTGGAAATGTGCATGAGGTTTGTGTGTTTCTTGTGTGCATGCGGAAAGTGGTCTGTGGGTCAGGGAGCTGGATGGGTATGTGATTATGGTGTATGGGGTTCTTAAGCGTGTTTGGGTGTCGAGGTAGTAGGTAGGGATTAGCAGCATAGCTGTTGTGTTATTAACCTAGAATTCCCGAGGTTTGGATTAACGACTGGGAAATGCGAGTTCAAATTTCATTACAGCTGCTGGGAAATAACTCTGAAATTAAAAGATTTTATCAGTAACAGTGCCCATGAAACTTCCAGGTTGTCAGAAAAATCCATCTAGTCCATTAATTTTTTTGGGGGGGGAATGAAATCTACCACCTTTACTCTGTCTGACCCACATATAAACTCCAGATTATAGCAATGTGGCTGACTTTTAAATGCCTGGCAAGCCTCTCAGTTGTATTCATAAAGGTGACTCTTCTCAAACACAGTTAGTGATGGACATCAAATACTGGCCCAGCCCACATCCTGCGAATGAACTGTTAAATAGAGGCAAGGATGAAAATGCAATTCTTCCTGGTTGTTCAAGATGTCGCAAGTCCAAAATAATTGCTGTATCAGGAGTTGTAACCTAAACCATCTGTTGCAGGGCTTAACCAAGTTAGCAATGTTGGAAATATCTATGATGTTATCACTTATAAACTTTGGATCAGATTGTGCCTATAATGTGATTGAAGCTGATCCCTAGAATGTGGTCAGTAAACGCAATTAGCTGTCCGATTGGTTACATCAGAATTGCCCTTGAAGTCACCTTTGGTTTCTTTAAAACAAAAATTCCATAGACTGAGGTGAATGTTAAGCTGGGTTATAGCTTTCTCATTAGAAGCTGTGAAAGCTGCATGTTGGTCCCTGTCCAGACATTCTCCTCCCCCGCCCCCCCCAACCTCATCAATAATTCTTTCTTCTAAGGTTACAAGGAGAACAATTCAGCTGTCATGTCAGGAATTGGTCACTTACAGAAATTGACCCAATATCCCAATGATATTAACATCTACAAAATGGTTTATATTTGAAAAAAAATTACTGTAATAATAAAGAGAGACGGAAGCTTCATTTAAGTAGCACCTTTCATAAAATCATAGAATTTTACAGTACTGAAGGAGGCCATTCGACCCATTGTGTCTGTACTGGCTCTTGAAAGATCTACCCATTCTCTAGTCCTATCTCTGTAAGCCTCTAAGTTATTCATTTTCAAATATATATCCAGCTCTCTTTTGAAATCTCCCATGGAATCCGGCTCCACCACTCTCCCATACAGCACATTCTAAATCCTAACAACTGAGTAAAGAAGTTTCTCATCATCTCATTCCTAACTCTCTTGCTGACAATCTTGAAATTGTGACCATTAGTTACTGACATACCACCTAGATGAAACAGAATATCTTCCTTTACCCTGTCAAAATTGTTCATAATTTTGAACTTCTCAATAAGGTCACTTCTTAATCCTCTCTGCTCCATGGAGAATAAGCCCAATCTCTCTAATCTTTTCCTGTATCAAAAATCCCTCATTCCTGATATTATTCTGCTTTGTCTCTCTGCAGGGCTCTAACATCCTTCCTTAAACAAAGTGCCCAGAACTAAACACAAAGTGCCCGAATGTGGTCTGACCAATTATTTAAGGTTTAGCGTCACTCAGATCCACCTGCTCATTTACTCCCCTCAATGTTGTACCATTTGAGCCTGTATTGTCTCTCCATTTTCTTCTACCAAAATGAATTACTTCACATTTCTCTGCATTGAAATTTATCTGTCAGGTATCACTAGTCACTGGCTTCCATCCTGAGAAGGACCCTTTTATCTCCACTCTCTGCTTTCTGCCAGACAGCCAAGCTTCTTTCCATACTAGTACCTTGCCTCTAATACCTGGGCCCTTATCGTACTCAGTAGCCCATTGTGCAGCACCTTATAAAAGGCATTCAGGAAGTCCAGATATATAACATCCATTGTCTCTCTATGGTCTTACCTGCTTTTTATCTCCTCAAAGAATTCTAACAGATTTGACAGGCATGACCTGCTCTTGATGAAAGCAGACTGACTTTGCCCCATTTTACTATGATTTTCTAAGTAATCAGAGATCTCACCCTTCACAACAGACTCCAAGATCTTATCAACGACTGAGGTCAGGCTAATCAGCCTGTCTTCTATGACTAAGCCAGTTCTGTATCCAACTTATTGGCTCACCATGCATCCTGCGTGACATCAGCTTTTGTATCAGCCTGCCCTGAGGGATCTTGTCAAAGGCCTTGCTAAAATCCACTTACACAACATCTACCACACTGTCCTCATCAATTATCTGTGTCACTTCCTCAGAAAACTCAATCAAGTTTTGTGAGACATGACCTTACCTGCACAAACCCATGTTTCCTATTGCTAATAAGTCCATATTTTTCCAAATGTGAGTAAATCACTTTCAGAGGAATGTGCTGCTCCTAAACTCTAATGAACTGGTCTTTAAAAGATTCTCACATGCAGATATGGATTTACCCTCAAACAGCCACCTCCAATCTACATGCCCTAGTTCCGGTCTAATATTATGGTAGTTAGCCTTCCACCAGTTTAAATCTTTCACCTGAGTACTACGCTTATCTTTATCCATAAGTAGCTTAAAACTTAGGGAATTATGGTCACTATTACTTTCATCATCTGGCTGCTCCTTCCCCAGTACCAGTATGGCATGGCCCCTTCCCTACTTTGACTATTTGCATATTGTCTCAAAACAATATCCTGGGTGCATCTAACATGCCCTATCTCTCCCTCCCCACAATCCAAGCCCCTGGCATTAAATAAGTCTCAGCCATTATAGGGGAAACTAAAATCCCCCACCACAACAACACTGTTGTTTTTATATTTGTCCATAATCTGTCCAACTCTCTATTCTTCTGTCTCCTGTTGGGAGGCCTATAGTACAATTCTATCAAAGTGATTGCACCCTTCCCTATTCCTGAGCTCTACCCATATGGTCTTGCTGGATGAACCCTCCAAGGTGTTCTCCCTCAATATTGCTGTGATTTTCTTCATTATCAATCCCCTCCCCACCTCTTCTACATCTCTCTCTATCTCGTTTGAAATATTTAAATCCTGGAATGTTAAGCTGCCAGACTTGTCCCTCTCTCAATCAAGTCTCTGCAGCAGTATGTATCAATCCAAGCTCTAAGTTCATCTGCCTTACCCATCATACTAAAACAATGCACCTGACATCTCCAGTCTTGCCATTTTCAGTAACATCTCTCTGTCTGATCTTCCTCTTAGCCTTGCTAAGATCACCTCTGACTCCTCCTCAGTCATTATACTTGCTGACCTATTAGTCTGGTTCCCACACCCTGCCACACTAGTTTAAACTCTCCCAAGTGGCAATACAAAACCACCCTGCCTGGATCTTGGTGTCCCTCCAGTTTAGGTGCACCCCATCCTCTTGTCTCACCTGCTCCAGAAGGCATCCTAATGATCCGTGTACCTGAAGCCCTCCATTCTACACCAGTTCTTTAGCTACGTATATAATTGTATTATCTACTTATTCCTAGCCTCACTGGCATGTGGCATAGGAAGTAATCCCGGGATTACAATCCTAGAGGTCCTGCTTTTCAACTTCCTATTTAACTCCCTGAGCTCCCTTTGGAGGATCTGATTTCTCTTTCTGCCTATGTTAGTATCAACCACTGGCTGCTACCCCTCTCACTTCAGAATATCTTGTGCCCTCAGATATCCTTGACCCTAGCACCAAGAGGGCAACACAGCATCCAGGAGTCTCCCTCGCAGCCATGGAAATGTCTGTCCGAGTCCCTGATTATAGAGTCTCCATCACTCCAATTTGTTTACACTTCGACCTGCCCTGCTGTACAACAGTGCCTGTCGTGGTACCTCTGATCTAGCTTTTGTGCTGCTTTCTCCTGAGAAGCCATTCCCACCCACCCCTCACAGTCTCCAAAACGGTATTTCTGTTTGAGAGGGGAACTGCTACAGGGGAACTCCACTGCCTGCCCACGCTTACTCATCTTCCTGGTGGTCACCCAACTCTTTGTGTCAGCCTTTACTGGTGGTGGGACCAGCTTGCTAAACATGCTATCCACACCATTCTCAACCTCAGGGATGCTCCATAGTGAGTCCATCTACAGCTTCTGGCACTCCATGTGGCAAATCAGGAGCCGCAGCTGAACACATTTCCTGCGTACGTAGTCACCATGGACACTGGAAGTCTTCCTGACTTCCCACATATTGCAAGAGGAGTATTCCATAAGGCTAAGTTTTCCTGCCATTTTGAACCTCATCAACCAAATCAACCTTATCGATCACAGACAAAAATCCAGAAACTAATTACGCAACCCTCTATACACTCATACACTTAATGGTAAGGTCCTAGGGTGTGTTGAAGACCTTGGAGTGCAGGTTCATAGCTCCTTCAAAGTAGAGTTGCAGGTAGATAGGATAGTGAAGAAGGTGTTTGGTATGCTTTCCTTTATTGGTCAGAGTATTGAGTACAGGAGGTCATATTGCAGCTGAACAGGACATTGGATAGGCCATATTTGGAACATTGTGTGCAATTCTGGTCTCCTTCCTATTGTAAGGACTTTGTGAAACTTGAAAGGATTCAGAAAAGATTTACAAGGATGTTGCCAGAATTAGAATTTGAGCTATAGGGAGAGGCTGAACAAGCTGGGGCTGTTTTTCTTGGAGTGTCGGAGTCTGAGGGGTGATCTTAAAGAGGTTTATAAAATCATGAGGGGCACAATAGGGTAAATAGACAAAGTCTCTTCCCTGGGGTGGGGGAGTCCAGAGCTAGAGGGCATAGGTTTGGGGTGAGAGAGGAAAGATATAAAAGGGACCTAACAGGCAGCTGTTTCATGCAGAGAATGGTATGTGTATGGAATGAGCTGCCACAGGAAGTGATGGAGGCTGGTACAATTGCAACATTTAAAGGGCATCTGGATGGGTATATGAATAGGAGGGGTTTGGAGGGATATGGGCCAGATACTGGCAGATGGGACTAGATTGGGTTGGGATATCTGATTGGCATGGACGGGTTGGACCGAAGGGTCTGTTACCATGCTGTACATCTCTATGACTAGTCACCAAACCCAGGCCTCCCATTCCTGCTTAGCAGTCTAAAAAGACAAAAAGTAACTATTTTATCTCTCTCCAGGCACTACACAGTCAGTGTGCAAACCTGGTTCCTGAGCAGTCAAATCTACATGGTGACTGAGCCAGCTACTGCCAGAATCCCACTCAGTGGCTTCTCACCAGCTCTCTCTCTTACCTCCTCACTCTCCAAAGCCTTTCCTCCATCTACCAAACCGAGCTCAACTCCATAATACCTCGAACTCAGAACCATCCAAAACAAAGCATCCTGCTTGTTTAAACACTTACTTCCTCTATCACTGACGCACTGATGTACTTCAGGAATTCATCGAGGCTCCTTTGACAACACCTTCCAAAACATGTGACCACTCTATCTAGAAGATCAAAGGCAACAGATGATGAGCACACTGCCACCTTCAAGTTCCCCTCCAAACCATGTGCCATCTGACTTGGAACTGTATCACCCATTTCTTTATTGTTGCGAGTCAAAAACCTGGAAACAGCATTGTGGGTCTACCTGTGCCCCAAGGACTGCAGCAGTTCAAGTATGCAGCTCACTCCCACCTTCTCCAGCGCAATTAGGGATGGGCAATAAAAATTGTCCTAGCTAGTGGCACTCTCTCACTGTGAAAGAATATATTTTAAAAATTATATGTTATTTTTCATCAGCCTTGTCAACTTTATTGTCACTTTGCATGACTTGGTTATATGAGCTACCAGTTCTTTCTATTCCTGGCATCCCTCTTGTTTAAATTACTTCTCTTGATCGCTTCCAAAATGCATCACATTACACTTCTCTTGAGTTATGTTTCTGTGCCATGTCTCTGCAGGATCTATAGGTTCCTTTTCCCATCTCAGAGGATAACATTGGCACCTCTGAACTGTAATGACTGCTGACGTCAGTGGATTGAATTTCCTTCTGTTGAAGCTAGACATGTAAACAAGTGCAGATTGGTCATGAGCAGATGTCTCTGCACAGAGATGAAATGACTGCCCCTCCACACTCTGTTTGTGTTTGTGTGTGTGTGTGTGTGTGTGTGTGTGTGTGTGTGAGAGAGAGAGAGAGTGAGAGAGAGATGGAAACCTGCCAGAGAACCTGCTATGCCTCTTGTAATAAGCTTGTTCTTTGGAAAAATCTTTTTGAAGAAGATTATTGCATTTGCAATCATGCAACTGTCTAGTTTGATCTGCCAATAGCCATGTTTTTAGAAACCAAGATTCAAATAGCAGCTGTAGGAATGAAGAGGTGCATAGTTCTTTGAAAGTGGATTTGCAGGTAGACAGGATGGTGAAAAAGGCATTTGGCACATTTACATTCTTTGAGAACATTTGAGTTTAGGAGTTGGGGAGGTCATGTTGCAGCTGTACAGGTCATTGGTGAGGCCACTTTTGGAATGCTGCATACAGTTCTGGTCACCCTTCTCTACGATGGATGTTGTTAAACTTGAGAGGGTGCAGAAAAGATTTACAAGGATGTTGCTGGCACTGGTGGGTTTAAATTATAGGGAGTGGCTGAATAGGTTGGGGATATTTTCCCTGGAATGTCAGAGGCTGAGGGTTGACCTATAGAGGTTAATAAAATCATGAGGGGCATGGATAGAGTGAATAGCTCAGGCCTCTTTCCTAGGGTGGGGAAGTCCAAAGCTAGAGAGCATAGGTTTAAGGTGAGAGAGGAAATACTGTATTTAAAAAGGACCTGAGGGGCAACTTTTTCATGCAGAGGGTGGAGCGTTTATAAAGCGAGCTTAAAAATGAAGAAGTTGAGGCAGGTGCAATTACAACATTTAAAAGGCGCTTGGATGGGGACATGATTAGAAAGATATGGGCCAAATGCTGGCAAGTAGGATTAGATTCGATTGGTATGTCTGGTCAGCGTGAACAAGTTGGACCGAAGGCTCTGTTTCCACGCTGTATGACTCTGTGACTCTATATCCACAGAAATTCATTTGATTAATGCAAAGGCCATTCACCCCACTGATCCTCATGAGCCCCCTCCCTCCCTACCTTATGTCCATCTATCAACATTTCCTTCTATTCCTTTCTTTCTTCTGTGTTTTGCAGTTTCTTTTCAGATCAATTTTGTCTCAACCTCTCCCCACGATAGCAAATTCCACATTCTCACGACTGTCTGGATTGAGAATTTCCTCCTGAATTCCCTTCTGGATTTATTAGTCTCCAGTTTTTGGCGCCTAGGTTCAGCCACTCACACAATATTAACATCTAAACGTTCAACCTACTGAGCACATCATAAATTTGAAGACTTCCATTGGGTCACCCTTTGGCCTCCCCTTTTCTTGATTAAAATAAATAAGTTTCAAAAGAAAAATGCAGAAAATGCTAAGATTAATGTTTCAGGTAGGAAATAGGTTATAATTTTTGGCTTTTTATTAGTCTTTCAATCACATTGCACTTCCTTACTTCTTTGTCAAGCCCTCTAGATCTCTAAGATCTCCAATTCTGTCTTTTTTGCATATCTCCCCATTATAACCATTCCATCACTAATGGCTGTAGCTCAGGTACTAGGCCGTGAACTCTGAAATTCCTGTCCTCAACTATTCCATCTCTCTCTGCACCTTTCAAAATCAATAGTCACACAACATCGGGTTATAGTCCAACCGATTTATCTGAAACCACGGGCTTCCGGTACCTCACTCCTTCTTTAGGTAGCTCCTTTCAAAACACTTCATAAAGTATCTCTCTTCAGTTGTCATTGTATCTCCTTATGCGGTTTAGTGTCGAATTTTGGTTGTTAACATTCTTGTGGTCCAGCTTGGGACATTTTACTTTCAAGGTGGCAAGTTAGCGTTTGGTTCCATCTCGATCTTCTCTGTAGCTGCTGACCGGTCCGCTGTGTATATCCTTCATGTTCATGTTTGGTTGTGATCTGCAAATAAAGATTGTTTCAACACTGTATGCCACTATTATTATAGAATCGCATCTAGGATTAGTCCTGGATATCCTGGGCATTGGATATGTCGAAGTTGTACTGATCTCCCTCTCTTTTGCCCTAGATCCACATGAAAACAATGCCTGCTGCTATGTACAGACTGCTGACTGCGCAAGAACAACCAGTTTACATCTGAAAGGGCTGTCACGATGACCCAGTGTGCAAAGTGGATATGTCTGTGTGGTTTGATTGTGTTAATCATTGCTGCCTTCCTGCAGCAGCAGAAACTACAATATTTTTTATTTAAACATGCTTGGTTTGACAAAAATCTGTTGAAAAATCTTTGATGCCTTTCAGAGATGCAGCTTTGTTGGTTTATATAGAATTGAACATAAATATATTCCCACAGACTAATTCTCAGTAATCCACAAATAGGTAAAATAACTGAGCACCTATATAGTTTGATGTTATTTAAGAGAGAACCTTTCACAGTAACCATTTCAGCACCATTGATGACGTCATTAGGAAATGTTATTTAACCTAAAAGAACTGGCTATGAGCATTTAGAAAGTTGTGAAACTTGTATTACGGAGTGTGTTCTACTAAGAACGACTCAGAAACATCCAAATTTTCATTGTTGGCATTTTAAAAAAAAATCCCAATGTTTTTCCTGATTTATTTACCATTCCTTCCCTGAGACATTCCCCAGACATTGATGTGTTGTTTAAAGTAGTTGTTATTTTGAAAATATTAATTGGTTTTGTTTTCTTCTATTTCAATATTTTAAAGCCATTTACTGATACACTGTGTGAAGCTAAGATCATTCCATTGACTCCACTTTATAAAGCAAAAGGCTGTGGGACATAATTATCTTTGCTAATTTTAACAAATCTGTAGCCAAGATTATAAAATGGGGAACACTATTTTATACTCAGGTCTATTTTTTTTCTGTAAGCATAAAAATCAGCAAAGAGAGGCAAATACCCCCCTCCCTAAATATGTTTACATTATTCCTTTATTTGTAATTTAAAACTACATTGGCACGTTCTAGTTAAACTATGTTCTATTTTGCAATGTTATGGTGCGGGAGGTAAGAATGGTTTTGAAGAGGATTTTCGGGTGACTTAGAAATATGATATTGTGAGTAATATTTTCACGTCAGGCACCCTGCCTTCATATTCTGCAACCTGAAATCTCATTACTTAACTTCCTACATGGCTAATGTGGGCATCTAATTCCGTGTAAGAGAATTTTACATGCACACTCCTGCCCTTCACATGGAGAAAAGGCTAGGATGCAGCCATTATTTCATCCTGAGTGTGATGTTGTTTCACTCAGAAAGCATTGGTTTCGCACAGGAAATTCCGCACTCCACTTAAATTCATTACTCAGACATATTGAACCACCTGTACAGTGCTGTGGGATTAATAGCTGTCAGCTTTACAGTGCCATGATGTATTTGGTGGCCTGCACTTTAAGGTCTAACATTTCTACTTGTTGAGGACAAGTTTAGGTAGCCATGTAAATAGCTCTTTAGAAGAAGTGATTTCGAATTGTACAAGATGTCTTTTCATAGCAAGAGTTCACACACCACACTGAAGCAGAAAATACGAATCTTAACGTCTGCAGCAATTCAATGTGAGCATAAGGTTAGCCAAAACTGGGCAGTAATTATTAGGTAATTAAAACCACTGGGTTTATTTCCATTTGATTAAGGTGAGGATGAGGTCTAATTAAGACTTGTTATGTACCCTATCAGCACTAGTTTCACAGTCGCTAACATCATGGTAATGGAACATCCGTTTCATTCCTCATCTATGGAACTGAGTTAGAGCTGAATAGTTTATGAATGGAATTGTCAAGGTTCACCCCCTACTTCAGATCAACATCACCCTGTTTACATGCAAATCAAAAATATTAACCTCACTTAGAAACCTGTCAGACTTTGTAGCATCATTACTTGAAGTAATTATAATGGCATGGCACAAACTAATGGGTTTCAGTCATCCAGTGACTTGGGTGTTGATAGTTTGTAATCAGATATCTGCAGCTGCTGACGTGAACTTAATGTAAATATCTTATGCAATCCTAGAACATAACATTTTTTTTTGTCCAGTGGTGCAATAGCAAATAACATTAAACATCAGGAAGTTATAATGCTGCAGTGTAATAAAGCTGTTCCTTGTAAAGTTATGTAACAGTTATACATTTCAACTAATGTATTAATTACGATTGTTGGAATAATGCACTTCTTATGAATGTAGTTCCTATTCCAGTGTTTGTTTTGTCATAAGTTCAGATATTTTTCGGTGTTTATGATGCAGCCGCAATATTTGTTTATTTATTTTACTATTAAGGATATATTTTGGGGTTGGGGGGGAGAGAGCAAGGGGGACAAGAGTCGTGTGTCTAATGATTTACATTCCTTTTCCCATTTTTCCATGTTTAAAACAAATGAAATTCCATAAACTTGTTGCAACGGGCTAAATGTTGGTTATTCTCTTTTTAAAAGAAGTAAACTCGATCAGATAATATATAAATACAATCTATATGTATGAATACATATATATATCCTAACTGGATTATGGGGAGAGGGGGGAGACTTTCTTCACAATGGGGTCGTTATTAACTCTCAAGTGGTGTGACCAATTGGGTCTAGTGATTAAAGGGGTTGAAGCTGTCTTGAAGTCTCAGCTTCCTTTATTAGGGAATGTGGGATGCCAAGGCATTGCCGTAAAACAGCCCATTAGGTGGAGTAGGTGCAAGAGGAACGGAGTCAAAATGTGGCTCTGGAAAAGCACAGCAGGTTAGGCAGCATCCGAGGAGCAGGAGAGTCACCGTTTCAGGCATAAGCCCTTCATCGGAGCTTATCACATTCCTAGTGAAGGGCTTATGCCCAAAACCTCAACTCTCCCGCTCCTCGGATGCTGCCTGACCTGCTGTGCCTTTCCCAGTGCCACAGTTTTCGACTCGGACTCTCCAGCATCTGCAGTCCTCACTTTCTCCTAGCAGGAAGAAAGGAGCCGAGTGGATCAATCAAACGAGAAAGGCCTAGATGGTTGCCTAGAAGGTTTGGGGGTTACCTTTCACCATGCCGTCCTCTTTGTCACCAGTCAATCACGTCCAGGAATTTTCCACCTCTACTCTAAAGTAGCAACTGGGGTCCCATACATGTTCCAGAATGCCAGTGTCGTTATAGATGGGTGCCTGTTGGTCGAAACAGATTGGCTGGCTCACTGAGGTGGGGTGAAAGTGTCTTCTGAAAAGCATCTTTAAATACTCCTGAGGTTGCTGACTCTCAGAGTTCAAAGATTGATGTCTAGGTCACTGCTACAAGTGAGAAACGACTGGGAGGTGGTGGGGGCAGGGGAGGGGTGGACATTGAACAGATCATTTTATTTGACATGTCCTTTCAGTGTCTTAGTTGGAACAATCCAGGGCGGGGTTTAAGTGCTAATGATCTCCAGGAGTTGGCAGTCTATGAACCAGCCTGATGTGAGGCTGATTTCAGAGTTAACGTCGACCCTAAGGAGTTTAGATGTGACTGAGCAGAGCAAAATGACAGTGTTCTTTGTATCCTATTGAAACCTAACTTACTTTCGGAGAGCGAAACTCTGTTTGTTCATAATATATTTCATGTGATATATAAAATATATGTATTTTAACATCTCATTTTGGCAATACAAAGCAAATGAGAGACGGGGTGGAAAGAAACTTTGAAAAATAAATCTCTATTCCATGCCTTACCCCTCCTTTGAAAGTACATTGGGTGAAGACAAAAACCTGTGCAGTGAGCAGGCAACGCACAGCGATTGACAACATTCTATCAGTTCAGTTCAAATAAAAGTGTTTTCTCACATGTAAATGGTCAGGTCAGGCAGCATCTGCATTGGGAGAGGGAGAGGGAGGGCGAGGAACAGAGTTGACATTGCAGGCTGGGTGGCCAATTCTTCTGAACTGAAAGCGGTGCATCCATTACATCGATATTCTGGTTTTATGTCAAGTTTCCAGACGCCTGCAGATTGCTCTGCCATTGTTTCTCCTGGCTTACTCCCAATGTGGCATTAAACCATGATAGAGTCCAGGGTGGGGTGTGGGGGTTTGGCTTCAGGCAAAGTTCTTTAGAGAAAGGGCCAAAAGAAGCATTGTTTCATTTCAGTCCAGATAGTGAAGGGCAGTGTTTTTGAGAAAAAAAGAGGTTACCACATGACAGCACTGAGCTGATCTCCACAAAGTGAATTCAATGGGTTTTTTTAGAGGAGGGGAAGGGGCACCTATCTCATCCACCCACCCCCTTCCACCGACCCGGAGTTAGTTACTGACCTTCCCTGTATTGGTTGTTCATGGCCTCCCATGTCTCTACTGTGACTGACATTTCCACGTGTTGCCTCTCTGTAGCTGCCGTGCTGTGTGTTGCATGTATTTACCTCTGTAACAGATTGTGTTCTGACACCTTAAGCACAGGGCACGTGTCTCGCAACTCTGACCAATAAAATCTACCAGAAACCAATGAATTTATGGCCTCAATTTGTTTAAGATATCAAACCTGTCATTGGCAATGTTTGCATTTAGGTGAAAGCTCTTGGGAATGGTGATCCAATGACTGGTAAAAACAATGAATTCCTTTATTTAGGTGTAAGTAAATCCTGCATGGTTTATTCCTACTTCTAATTCCCCTGTTAAGAATCAACTGGGTTCAATGTCTCTGGATGCTGGGGTACAATTCAGGTATGTTGGGATGCAGTCTCAGGATTGTTGGGGTGCAGTCCCCGGATTGTTGAGATGCATTCCCGGGATTGTTGGGGTACAACCAGGCATTGTTGGGGTGTAGTCCCAGGCATTGTTGGGGTGTAGTCCCAAGATTGTTGGGATGCAGTCCCAGGATTGTTGGGGTGCAGTCCCAGGCATTGTTGGGGTGCAGTCCCAGGCATTGTTGGGGTGCAGTCCCAGGATTGTTGGGGTGCAGTCCCAGGATTGTTGGGGTGCAGTCCCAAGATTGTTGGGGTGCAGTCCCAAGATTGTTGGGGTGTAGTCCCAGGCATTGTTGGGGTGTAGTCCCAGGCGTTGTTGGGGTGCAGTCCCAAGATTGTTGGGGTGCAGTCCCAGGCATTGTTGGGGTGCAGTCCCAAGATTGTTGGGGTGCAGTCCCAGGATTGTTGGGGTGCAGTCCCAAGATTGTTGGGGTGCAGTCCCAAGATTGTTGGAGTGTAGTCCCAGGCGTTGTTGGGGTGCAGTCCCAGGCGTTGTTGGGGTGCAGCCCCAGGCATTGTTGGAGTGCAGTCCCAAGATTGTTGGAGTGCAGTCCCAAGATTGTTGGGGTGTAGTCCCAGGCATTGTTGGGGTGTAGTCCCAGGCGTTGTTGGGGTGCAGTCCCAAGATTGTTGGGGTGCAGTCCCAGGCATTGTTGGGGTGCAGTCCCAAGATTGTTGGGGTGCAGTCCCAGGATTGTTGGGGTGCAGTCCCAAGATTGTTGGGGTGCAGTCCCAAGATTGTTGGAGTGTAGTCCCAGGCGTTGTTGGGGTGCAGTCCCAGGCATTGTTGGGGTGCAGTCCCGGGATTGTTGGGGTGCAGTCCCAGGCATTGTTGGGGTGCAGTCCCAGGATTGTTGGGGTGTAGTCCCAGGCATTGTTGGGGTGCAGTCCCAGGCATTGTTGGGGTGCAGTCCCAAGATTGTTGGAGTGTAGTCCCAGGCGTTGTTGGGGTGCAGTCCCAAGATTGTTGGGGTGCAGTCCCAGGCATTGTTGGGGTGTAGTCCCAGGCATTGTTGGGGTGCAGTCCCAAGATTGTTGGGGTGCAGTCCCAGGCATTGTTGGGGTGCAGTCCCAGGATTGTTGGGGTGCAGTCCCAAGATTGTTGGAGTGTAGTCCCAGGCGTTGTTGGGGTGCAGTCCCAGGCATTGTTGGGGTGCAGTCCCAGGATTGTTGGGGTGTAGTCCCAGGCGTTGTTGGGGTGCAGTCCCAGGCATTGTTGTGGTGCAGTCCCAGGCGTTGTTGGGGTGTAGGCCCAGGCATTGTTGGGGTGCAGTCCCGGCATTGTTGGGGTGCAGACCCGGGATTGTTGGGGTGCAGTCCCAGGATTGTTGGGGTGTAGTCCCAGGCATTGTTGGGGTGTAGTCCCAGGCATTGTTGGGGTGCAGTCCCAAGATTGTTGGAGTGTAGTCCCAGGCGTTGTTGGGGTGTAGGCCCAGGATTGTTGGGTTGCAGCCCCAAGATTGTTGGGGTGCAGTCCCAGGCATTGTTGGGGTGCAGTCCCAAGATTGTTGGGGTGCAGTCCCAGGCATTGTTGGGGTGCAGTCCCAGGATTGTTGGGGTGCAGTCCCAAGCATTGTTGGGGTGCAGTCCCAAGATTGTTGGGGTGCAGTCCCAGGCATTGTTGGGGTGTAGGCCCAGGATTGTTGGGGTGCAGTCCCAGGCATTGTTGGGGTGCAGTCCCGGGATTGTTGGGGTGCAGTCCCAGGATTGTTGGGGTGTAGTCCCAGGATTGTTGGGGTGTAGTCCCAGGCATTGTTGGGGTGCAGTCCCAAGATTGTTGGGGTGTAGTCCCAGGATTGTTGGGGTGCAGTCCCAAGATTGTTGGGGTGTAGTCCCAGGATTGTTGGGGTGCAGTCCCAGGCATTGTTGGGGTGCAGTCCCAAGATTGTTGGGGTGCAGTCCCAAGATTGTTGGGGTGTAGTCCCAGGATTGTTGGGGTGCAGTCCCAGGCATTGTTGGGGTGCAGTCCCAAGATTGTTGGGGTGCAGTCCCAAGATTGTTGGGGTGTAGTCCCAGGATTGTTGGGGTACAATCCAGGCATTGTTGGGTGCAGTCCCAGGCATTGTTACAAGCCTTCCAGTACTTCCTCCATTAACCGTTCCTCAGTGTTGCACTTCAGTGTGAACATTGAGAGACTTTTGAACATAGGGAATTCTAATTGATCGTGACCAATTTGGTTTTCAGTCATAGTTTGATTTGCTGACACAGAATGTTAGACAGTTATTTACTCATTTGTATTAACTATCTATGTCAGTAACTTTGATTCCCCCACCTTTTCCTGCCAGTGCCTGTATACTTTGAAGTGTATATAACCACAATTTTCAATGACCATCCTTGATCTCCCCATGAAGGAAGTATGTTTGAGGCGACATGATAATTTAAATGAGGTAAGAGCGAGTTAGCAAACAGATTTCTCCACTTTTACTTTCAGGGGAAATCGCGATCAGGTGAGATGTCAAATAAGCTGGCTGCTGATTCACCGTCACATTGCTGCACATCCTTACACAAGTCAAAATCTACCCAGCTTCTAGAAAAGGTCACTCAATGCTTTCCCAACAGTCCCCTGCCTGGTTTCTCACCTTCCAGTCCCTGTATGATCCAGCTCATCAAAAACCTTTGCTGCCCACGTCCTAAACCACACTAAGACCTGGACACCCATCAATCATTCCCTGTGCTCACTGAGCCTCACTGGATTCAGGTCCAAATGCTCATACTCATCTTTCAAATCCCTCCATAATGTTGCCTCTTATTTCCAGTCTGCTTCGGTGTCTCAACCCTTTTGGGGTCTCTGCAGCTGACTAATTCATAGAATCCCTACAGTATGGAAACAGGCTGTTTGGCCCAATAAGTCCACACCTACCCTCCGAAGAGTATCTCACCCAGATCCATTCCCCCACCCTATTACTTTACATTTCTCCTGACTAATCCACCTAACCTAAACATCCCTGAATACTATGGGCAATTTAGCTTGGCCAATTCACCTAACCTGCACATCTTTGGACTGTGGGAGGAAACGGGGAGCAACCAGAGGCAGCCTACACAGACACAGGGAGAATGTGCAAACTCCACATAGACAGTCGCCCGAGGCTGGAATTGAACCCATGTCCCTGGCGCTGTGAGACTTGGTTCCCTGGTTTTAGTTGCTCCACCATTGGTGGCAGGGCCTGAAGTTCTGCAATTCCATTCCTAAAGCCATTCCTAAATAAGATTCTTTAAACTTGTCGTTGACCAAGTGCTAAAATCCTCTTAAGCAGCTCGCTGACATTCATGTGAAGGAACTTGGGGCATCTTGCTGCACTAAAGGTGCTTTATAAATGCAAGTTGTGGTAACCACACAGAAACAGTGAACTAGAAGAGTTTTTAGCAATTGCCTGCACACAAGACCAAGTTTGAAATATGCCTAAAAACTGCCGTAGTAATTTAAAACATGCCATACATTACACTGGGTAACCAGTGTAGTGTGAATCCTTTTTTGATTTTTGGGGAATTTGCTGGTCATTTCTGTAGCATGAAATATTTCTTTCAGATGAAATATTTTGAAATGGTGCTGTAGCCACTTCCTCTTGGACACTTAGCCTCAGGGACCCTGGGCATCGCATCAGCATTCAGACCTGAGATGTGTTCTGTGATTGTTCAGCCTCCTTCGCAAACTTTCTCTCAAGTGTTAAATCTGATCATTCCTTCTCACCACAGAAACAACAGTTTGCAAGGAAGGTGTGAACAAAATTATACAACAGTTCGACATATTGCAACAAAAAATGGGACCATCTGAAGCAAATGTTTGATATAGAGAAAAACTAGATTCAATCAATTTCTTCCCAATCCAGTTAAATATATACATGAAAATATGGCCCCTTTTATCTGTTTACAATAATCTGATTTTCAGTCATAGATTGACTCGCTGACGCTAGATTTTAAACAATCGTTTGCTCAGTTTGTATTAACTATCTATGCCAGTAACTTTGATTCCCCTGCCTTTTTCAGCCACTGCCTGCATACTTTGAAGAGTATGTAACCATCCTTATAAATAATTTAACCTAATTTATTGGGAAGAATCCGATCTAACCAAATAGATTAGATTAAAGATTGATTGCATGTTTCCATAGCTACAGAAATTGTCTCATTTCAGTAATGATTATGGAAATGGAATCTAAGCACACCAACATGATTGAAAGACTGAGTTAAATGTGCAAATTCATCCATTTCACAGACAAATCTAAGGTGCGGCAGAGGCCAATTGGTCTATGTGAATGCTTATGAATCTCATTCCAACTCTCTTCATCCCCTCCTATCTTTCTTTTCCTTTCTCTTCCCCAGTGTGTTCATCCAGCTGCCCCCTGAAGGTATTTAGACTCTAGGCATCTCAGTGGTACAGTGATTAGCACTGCTGCCTCACAGCACCAGGCAGCTGGGTTCAATCCCAGCCTTGACTGTCTGACTGTCTGAAGTTTGCACATTTTCTGTGACTGTGTCGTTTTCCTCCAGGTGCTCCAGTCCAAAGGTGTGCAAGTTAGGTGGATTGGCCATTGTAAATGAGGGGTCATAGGCATAGGGTGAAGGTTATGGTCTGATGTTCTGAGGGTTGGTGTAAAGTTGTTGGACTGAATGGCATCTTTCCACACTGTAGGGATTCTATGGTTCACTTACTCACCATTTGATGTGGTCTCAACACTTCACATCCTTATCAGCTTCTTGCCCATAATAACTTTGTTTTGTACAAATGAAATATATGGACCATGTTGACACCACTTTATTAACTTTCCGAAGAGCCTCACTTCACTATTGCCATTACTGGAAACTCTGAGCTTCCTGGATGGATCTAGTCACGGTCAGAAAATAAACACACAAAGTATGCATTTGGAGACTGTGTTAGTGTAAGCAGTTACTACACTGTTCTTCGAGTCAGGTTTAATTCTGGGCTAGATTCAGTGTCAAAGATTGACAGAAAGGAAGTTGTCCATTGATAAGAAAGCATAGTCCCACATTCAAACGTTGAAAGTTTTTAAAAATTTCTTCGTGTGGTATCAGCATCACTGTTAAGGGCAGCCATCCCTTTTGCCCTTAAACTGAGTAGTTTACAGGGCTGTCTCAGAGTTAACCATGTTGCTGTGGGTTTGGATAGGCCAGACCAATTCAGAATTGGGAGATTTCTTTCCTTGAAGGACATAGATTTGGATTAGATAGGTTTTTATAATAGTTGATTTATTATTCATTGACTTTAAATTATACCAACTGCTTTGATGGATTTTCCATCCAAACCGGCACTACCCTGGTTCTCTAGATCACCAATCCTGTAACATAACCAGGATGCCATCATTTTCTCCCCATGTGCTAGAAAGAAAAATCCTATTAACAGACAGACACGTTTTCTTGAGGCATGTATAAAACTGAATACTGAATACATTATCTTTCTTTCCTTCAAGTCCAACTCATAATGCCTAATTTTCTGCCACACATAAAGCAAGGATGCAGGTCCTACACCCAGCCTGGCTAGATTGGGATCAAAATCTATGCAATTAGCACTAATCTGATCTACGTGGCCATCCAATCAACTGGGCAAAACACCCCCATTCCTCCACAAACTACAGCCCTTCCCACACCCACCAACCAAACTACCTACTCTTCCCCACACTCTGAGCAAAAAGCCCTCCTACACATCAAACATCTCTCTCTCTCTTTCTCCCACCACCCCCCCCCCCCCCCCCCACAAAAAAAAAGTGAGTGTTACTGTGGCAGCTATCGATCATGATGGTTGACGACCTAATGTTCTTGCCAGCTGCCAGAAACTCCAAGGCTGCCCAGGATTCACTCACTCTCTCCTTCAGTGAGTGCTCTGTGTTAGAAGAATTTACAAGTTGATACTTAACCTGCATGTACAGGGATGTATGAAAAATGGGCGTGTAGGGAATAAACGTAAAGTGTTGCTTCACGCAGGTTCTGCTTTCAGTGCAATTACACACTTCTATCTTTCCCTTCAAGGTAAGAAAGAACATTCATTATTAGTGTCCTTCCCAACTGCAGCTCTCCAAACCTTAAACTTCTCTTTGCTAGACCTGTCACAACCCATTCACTATGTTCTCTTATCAGCATTTATGTAGCACCTTTTCTTGACCTCAGGACATCCTCAGGCATTAACAGTGAATGAACTGTAGTTACTGTTGTCGGAAAGGTGGTAGGTAGTTTGCAGATACCAAGTTTCGACTAGTTGTTGATGGTTTCTAAGCAAGAGATAAATACCGGACAGAAAGTTCAGGTGAATGCTCTTGTTCGAGAATGGCAATAATGGGGATTTTTTGACGTCCGCCTGAAAGGACACACAGGGCCTTAGCTTAACATATCATTCCAAAGGCAGGACCTCCAGCAGTTCAGTATTCTCTCAGTACTGCACAGGAGTGGCAGCTTACAATTCTGTGCTCAAGTCATTGGAGTCACATGACCACAAAACTCAAGGACAAGATTGCTTCCCATGGTATACAACATCACATCTAGAAACAATATACTTAAGTAACAAAGTTTCAGCAGTGCCACTGGCAATTTTTCTTCATTGTTGGGCAAGATCAGACACGCGCTTCAGTGCAATTTCCAGTCACCTAGAATTTTCCAAAGTAGATTAATGAGTGTGGGAGATGTTTATATAATAGTGTGTTGTGTGACAATCTAAATAGAATAGGAATAGTTGCAGTATTTTTATATATAATCTATATTTTTCTCTATACATATATAACATTAAAGATTACAAACCTGTTAAATCATTTGTTAAAATTTTAAACAAAACAGTACTACAAAATGCAAAGGACATGTAATTATTCAGAGCAATAAAAGATACAAAGGAAAACCATCAGTGTTAAACCTGTCATCATGCTACCTTGCTGGACCTAGCAATTCCTCATTTTCTGTTTCAAATAAAGTGCCCTTTGACATGATGAGGCCTAAAGAGCAGGAACAGAAGTAGATTTTGCTTTAATGAATCTGGGCAGTTTCGAGAGTCATTGGCATTGTTCACTGACCAGGAACTTGAGATGAGGGGTCTTATACTTTCAAACACCATGACATTTTACAACATAAAGGACAACTTTCACTATCTCCCATTGAACTAAGTGCATTTTGAGCAGTTTATCGCTGAATAAGTTACACTTGCATACTGTACTTGGTTCTCCCATATGTTAAGTATGATTCTATGTCAGTGTTTCCTCATATTGCACTCCCATCCTTAAACTAGTTTCCCTCCCAGGCAATATTAGTTACTGGCATTTTGAAGCTGTGTCCTGGCTCGAATTGCACTTTGAGTAGTCCTGTATGTTTAAAGCACAGTCTCTTGCATCACACCGACCAGACTGTGAGGTCTCTCCTGATGGCTTTTGTGCTCGCTGCTTCCGTCTCCTGATTCCGACTCCGTGCTGGCAAATGTGCTCAGATCGCCGCAGCTCTGCAGATGCAGCAGTTGTGCATGGCCCTGCGTCTGGGGTGTCTCCCTGTTTGAGATGTTGTGTTCGGAGCTGCCAATGATCGCCTATCCAGAAAGAAAAACACAGGTAAAGCCCGGGTAGTCAAGTTGCACTCAGCAGTTCCCTCTCCAGAATGAAGCAGAAGTGAGATTCCACATATTGTGTGGAACATTCCTGAGAATTACTGAATGATGTTGTACTAAAAGAGACCAATCAGCCAAACATATCTTTCAAAAGAGTCAGTACAGGTGTCAATTAGTTCCACTGTACTCTTGGTCAATTGCGCATGGCCCTGCAATTTTGAATTCCTTTTAAAGTTTACTGTTGAATCTGTGGAGACAGGGGTATTGTCACTGGACTAGAACTCCAGAACCCCCAGGTTAACGTTCTGCGAGTACATGGGTTTGAATCCCATCGTGGTAGATGGTGAAATTTGAATTCAATAAAAATCCTGAATAAAACCTTAGTGTAATGATGACCACGGTAAAAACCCATCTGGCTCACTAATGTCCTTTAGAAAAGGAAACTGCCATCCTGACCTGGTCTAACCTAAATGTGATCCCAAATCCACAGCAATGTGGTTGATTCTTAGCTGCCCTCTGGGCAATTAGTGATGGGAAAGAAATGCTGGCCTAGCCAGTGAGTCCCAGATCCTATGAACAATTTTTTTTTAATTGTGTATATAAACTTAGTTCTTTTACTCATTACCTGAAGGTTGTGCCCTCTGGTTACTTACCCTCCTGCCCTAGAAACAAATTTCTCCTTATTACTCTTCTTAAAACCCTTCAATGTTTGGAATGTGTCAATTGAATATCCCCTTAACCTTCTCGGTTCTAAGGAAAACAGCCTGGAGTTTCTCCAGTCACTCCACACACTGGAGTCTCTCACCATTCTAATTAATTCCTTCCGCACACTTTAGGCCTTTGCAGTGTTTTTAATATCTGGTCCCCAGAACTGGGCAGATTTTTCTAGGTGGGGTCTAATTTGAGGTGAAAGGTCACTGCCCTGAAACATTCATTCAGTTGCTCTGATGTTACTTTAAAAATATGTAAAAATTCCCTCGTTCATTGTCTCCTAATTCTCAATTACTTCATCGTTTTTTGAAATTCTTATCCATGTTAATAACCTGGCGCATTACAAACCGATACTATCGATAGCACACATATAAAGCCACAATCCCATTCGTTATCTACCTGGGGAGTATCCAACGGAAGAAAAATATGTTGTACATAGAATTTCACAGGACAGACCAGGTCATTATCCTTCTCTCAGTGGTAAGATGAGTCCTTTAATGTCTACTTGAGGGGCATATATGATCTCTATGTAATGTCTCCTCCAAAACAGCACACCTCGAGCAGTGTACTGCTGCCTCAGTACTGCATTGGGAATATCAGCTGGATTTCAGCTCCATTGTTTGGGTTTATTTAACTCTCAACTTCTTGCTATTTTTCTTTTCATTTTCTCATAATAAATGTAAGAAATAAAAGCAGGAGGTGACCGTTAGCTCCTTGATCTTTCGCCGCCATTCAACAAGGTCATCACTGATTTGATGTGACCTAAAGTTCACTTTTCCTGTCTGCCCCCAAAACCTTGACTTACTTACAAATCAACAATCTGTCTCCCTCCGTCTTGAATATATTCGAAGATCCACTCCCCAGTGCTTTCTCTGGAAATGAGTTCCAAAGACTTACTCCCCTTGATGGGGAAAAAAAAAGTTCTCCTAATCTCGGTCTCAAATGGGCGACACGTACATTGAAAGGATTTGAAACTAGATCCAGGTTCGTCCCCAAGAGGAAACATCCTCTCAGCATTTTCCCTGTCAAGCCACCTCTGAATTTTAAGCTTCAATAAGGTCATCTCTCATTCTTCTGAACTCCAGTGAGTACAAGTCCAACCTGCTCAACCTTTCCTCAAAGGAAATTTCCCAAATCACCTGCCAATCTAATCTAATTTACAGTATGCATTGGAATCCTTCATAGCCTGATCGATCCTCTTTGATATATAGATGTAGCATCCCAGAGACAGTGAGAACTAAAACGCAGTTGCAATGATTGTCCCTTACCTGATCGAGTATGTTAGCACTTGCCACTGCCTCCTCCATGTGTTCCTCATCAGACTGCAACACTGATCGAATATTTTCCACAAGTTCCTGCACCTCCGGGGTCATAGTGCATGACGAGTGCTCCAAGAAGCTTGCAACCAGTAACTTGGTGTCTCTGTAGCTGCTGTAATCCACCAGTGACCTGGGCCTTGACCTGGGAGTTCCTGACCTGTGACCCCTGCGCAGGGTCACAACCTGCATATCTGGCCTCTCGTCTGTTTGCGTCGCTGCTTCGCAGCTCACCACCAACTCTTGAGTAAAACGGAAAAAAATTTGTGAGAAGGAGAGAGATGGTGCAAACCAAAAAGAGGGCAGTGGGTATCAAAATGGATGCTGTGGGTAGGAAATGGGAAGCCAGGAACTGAGGACAACCTAGGTTTGTTAGTGTTAACCCCATGCAAGCTGCAACCCAAATGTGACTTGGAAGGCAGGGAGAAGCAGCCACGATCTCACGGAATGGCAGAACAGACGCAGTGGGTTAAATGGCCTGTTTCAGTCCCTATGTCTTATGGCCTAAGGTAGTCATGAGGGCTCCCAATCCTCCAGAATTGCTCTGGAGTGTCCAGAAAATGAAAATTTGTCACCAAGACCCAAAGACAAATGACCGGGGCTGAAGAATATCACCAGGGAATTGAAATCCAATTGATTATGAAGACTGTGACCACGTCACATTTGGTGGGGCAGGAGATGGACATTAACAGGTCAAGTGTCAATGTTGGGCATGGATGGGAGCAGTTGGCAACAGAAAATCAGTAGTTCAATCATCCTGAATTACAGTTTGCAATCTTGAGAAAATAATTTATTGCTATCTGCATTTTGTGCACTTCCCACAAAGTGCAGATCTTTGAAAACATATCTCAGGTCATTTCTAGGCTGACACAAGAATTCGGAGCAATGTGTGGGCAAAGGGTACATGCTTAGGCGGTGTCTAACCCCCTGTCAGGTCCAGGACAGGCCTGAGGAGAGGTAAAAGATGGTCCTCTGGGAAAGGATCCATTACTTTCCAATAGGGGGCATTTGTTTCACATTGGGGGTAAGTTGAAAATCAACCTACAAGCAACCAAAATCATCTGGCCGCCCCGTCAGAGTGGTGGGCTGTTCATCAGGGTTTGGACGTCTGTACAAACCTCTAAACATGAGAAAGGTCATAATTATCAAGCTGAACTTGTCCCACCAAATTAGATATTAGTCAACAATAACTTGCATTTATAGGATATTTTAGATGTCCTAAAACAGCCCAAGGTGCTCCAGAGGAGTATACAGAAGTCACATAAGGAAAGATTAGGACAGATTCAGTCAAAGAGGTGGATTTTATCTTAAAGAAGTAGAGAGGTGTATGGGGCTGGGGGTGGTGAGGGGTTGTTTTGGCAAGCTGAAAAAATGGAATGACTTCAAAACAAGGCTGAGAATTTCAAATTTGAGGCTTCACCAGTTTAGAACATAATTTATTTCGGCAGGTACAGAGACTGGGTAAACTGTACACATTCACATAGGATGTCAGTCATTTTCAATCTTCGAGAAACTGGGATAAAGTGACAATGGTAACATTTCAAACTCTCGCTACAGGGAAAGAAAGAAACGTGAAACTAAAGCCCTTGCATGAAATGAAAATGTATTTTATTAATAAGATACGAGGAAGTAATTTCAAGGTCACAACCTAATCTCAGGTTTCAGATAGCAGCCACAAACCTGAAAAGTATTAGTTTCCTGGATCTCAATCTCATGGGTCAGATTAACAGCTTGCGACAATACATGACCTCAGTCTGTCTCGAAAGGGGAAAACCAGTAGCAGAAAGTGAACCAGGCTGTTTGCAATCTTCAACACGTGAGCTAACCTTGCAGCCCTGTAGTTTCCCACCATCACTCAAACCATTTCCATCTTCATAACATTGCCTACCTACCTCAGTTCATCTGCTGAAACCCTCATCCGTACCCTTGTTAATTCTACAAATGATTTTTCCAATGCTCACCTGCATCTCCGATCCTCATCTCCCATCCTCTGTAATCTTGAATCTACCTAACTGGTCCAATGCTGATAGTCCTCATTAGTATGCACTGTCAAAGCATAACTAAGTAATAGTGAGGGTGAGAATGTGTGATTTTTTTATTTCAAAAATATACTTTATTCATTAATGATTTGATGGTCTGTACATTGGATCATGCCATACATATGTCCATATTTACAAACACAGATTCGACTTTATCCTTGTCCTTTACAATCCTGTGCATTTTTCAATCTTGTATATATACATATATTTGGCTGAGGCATCAGCAGAGCCCAAAAAAACGTCTGTATGGGCCCCCTGTTCTTCTTTAGGCAGGCCGATCTTACACGGTGGTCTTTCCCCACCGCGCCTTGGCGGCAGCTGCCCCAAGCTTCAGCGCGTCCCTCAACACGTAGTCTTGGACCTTGGAATGTGCCAGTCTGCAACACTCGGTCGGGGTCAACTCCTTCAGCTGGAAGATCAACAGGTTTCGGACCGCCCAGAGAGCGTCCTTCACCGAGTTGATGATCCTCCAGGCGCAGTTAATGTTCGTCTCGGTGTGAGTCCCGGGGAACAGGCCGTAGAGCACGGAGTCCCGCGTCACGGCGCTGCTCGGGACGAACCTCGACAAGCACCACTGCATTCCTCTCCAGACTTCCTCTGCATAGGCACATTCCAGAAGGAGGTGTGTGACAGTCTCGTCCCCCCCACAGCCACTTCGAGGGCAGCGTGCGGTGCGGCAGAGAGTCCGGGCGTGCATAAAGGATCTCACAGGCAGAGCCCTTCTCACCACCAGCCAAGCCACGTCTTGGTGCTTGTTGGAAAGTTCTGGCGATGAGGCATTCTGCCAAATGGCTTTGACAGTCTGCTCAGGGAACCGCTCGACAGGATCCGCCCTCTCCTTTTCCCGAAGGGTCTCAAGGACGCTACGTGCTGACCACTTCCTGATGGACTTGTGGTCAAAGGTGTTTTTCCTCATAAATTTCTCCACGAAGGACAGGTGATACGGAACGGTCCAACTACTCGGAGCGTTCCGCAGCAGCAAACCCAGGCCCATCCTTCGCAACACCGGGGACAGGTAGAACCTCAGTACGTAGTGACACTTGGTGTTTGCGTACCGGGGATCCACGCACAGCTTGATGCAGCCACACACAAAGGTGGCCATCCGGCCCTCTCACATCTCAGTGGTGAGAGTCTTGTCTCAATGTCCAGGACCTCATTATGAACACACAACTTTTCAGTCTTGATATCAAGATTTGATATCTTACGCAATTTTCCTGATATTCTCACAGAGCTCACATTATTCAAGGCCTGGAAAGGTTCTTCCCTTTAAAACGTGTGAAAATCATTATTAAATCAGCTTCCGTCCTGTCAAGGAACACATTTCTGACCATGCATCAACATCATGATACTGCAACTTGAACTGGAATTGGACGGAGGTGGTTAGGAGATTTTCTGAGCATTTAAAGCCTGTAGCTAAAATGTTAGTCTTTAACAATGTCCATGAGATCAAATGTACTTCTGCACCTAATACAAAATGGACAGTGCCCTGTCAGTGTAAATGCCACTATTTCTCTAGTCTACCTTTCATTCACTCTATCCCTGCCACTCCACACAGGTCTAAGCAACATTAATAGATAACTCCTACAATGCAAGCATCATGTCCACTCAATGCTCTCATTCACCTCACACTCTACACTATTAACCCCTTCCTGCCTTCTGTGCTTCTGCTCACTCACTGGCACATCTCACCATCTCTCCTGCTCATGTGTTACTAGTAACTGTACTACCATCCACTTCCACCAAGTTCAATCCTGCACTGAGTCTCACTGCTGGAAAAACCAGCTCCCATTTCCCTGCAATCCTTAGACTGGAGGAATCTAAATCCCTGAGGTCAGGTAAGACCAAACACCTGATTGACTAGCCAATGCAATGCAGGTACATGCAAATAAGGTAGTCATCCACCAATAGCAAGATTCTGAAATTTCCATGTAAATCTTCAAGAGAAAAGGGGAAAAAACATTTGATGTTGAGATTATGATGTTTTTTCACTCTCCATATGTTCCCGCTGTTATTCAAAAAACTCCAGGAAGAGGTGCAATCACCAAGTGGAGTGCTTTGCTTCTTTGAATCGAGTGCATATGCAAAAGGGCGGCACGATGGCACAGTGGTTAGCACTGCAGCCTCACAGTGCCAGGGACCCAGGTTCAATTCAAGCCTTGGGTGACTGCCTATGTGGAGTTTGCACATTCTCCCAGTGTCTGGGTCGGTTTCCTCCGGGTGCTCCGGTTTCCTCCCACAGTCCAAAGATGTGCAGGTCAGGTGAATTGGCCATACTAAATTGCCCATAGTGTTAGGTGCATTAGTCAGAGGGAAATGGGTCTGGATGGGTTACTCTTTGGAGGGTCGGTGTGGACTGGTTGGGCCAAAGGGCCTGTTTCCAGACTGTAGGGAATCTAATCCAAGTGAAATCACATTCTTCAATCTACTTGAGCCAAACCACGATATCTGGAATCTGGCAATAACACGCCCAACATCGTAACCTGCACAGAAACAGGTCAGCATTCTCTCTAATCCATGCTGGCTTTTATGCTCCACTCAACCATCCCTCCATGCCCAATCATCTCACCCTATTAACATCTCCTTCTGTTCCTTTCTCCCTCATGTCTTTATCCAGCTTCCCTTTAAATACACTATTCATCTCATCTATTTCGTACAGCAGGAAGTGCCAACTTCTCACCAGCAGTGTGCAAAGGAGTTGCTCCTGAGTTTCCTGTTGGGTTTATTAGCAATGACCCCTGCGCAGATAGACTCAGTTCAGGTCCTGCCCAAACTGGTAACAAGCTCCTGGTGCCTTACACTTTTAACTATTTTAAAGACCACTATCATGCCATTTTTTCTTCTTTGCTTTTCTGGAGAAAAGAGCCCAATCTTTTCAATCATTTTGAGTCCACCATTACAGTACCATTCTTGTGTTTGTGTTTGGTTCCTTCCAAAGTGCCCAGAGTTGAAATGTCTAAAACTAAGGGCCATGTGTTTAAGGTGAAAGGGGGACAGTTCAAAAGGAAATATATGGGGAAAGTTTTTTTACACAAAGTGCTAGGAGTCAGGAACATACAGCCAGAGGAGATACGACAGGGGTGTTCAAGGGACCTTTAGATAAGCACATGAATATGCAAGGAATGGAGGGATAAGGACCAAGGTGAAAGTGAGGACTGCAGATGCTGGAGATCACAGTCAAGATTAGAGTGAGATGCTGGAAAAGCACAGCCGGTCAGACAGCATCTGAGGAGCAGGAGAGTCGATGTTTCGAGCATAAGCCCTTCAGCAAGAAGAGTCCTCACTTTCTCCTAAAATGGAGACCAGTACTGCATGTGTAATCTCACCAAGGTTCTACAATTTTCAAAGCACCAGCAACCCCTCTTTCGCGTTCCACTTCTTACCTTCTATAACTAATTCTTGAAGCAGTGGGTCACTGTTTGATCCGCTGAGCCCTGACCTGCTCGACTTGCTGCATTCTGTTCCAGAGTGTCTGCTCCGCGGTGGGTGCACAATGCATAACTGCAGCGGGTCACTGAGAGCGCCCCCCGGAGGATTGTTCTCTGCAAAGTAACGCAAGAAATAATCACCTTCAGTAGTTATAGTGGAAACTAACCCCAGACCCAATTCTCCTTTAAGTCATAGCTTAGTCTCACCTCGAGTCAGAGGTCATGGAACCAAACCTCACGCCAGACTCTTCAGCACAAAGTTAAACCTGATGAAGCTGCATGAGATTTTAAGCCAAGATTCCTCTCTGGTGGATATTAAAGACTCCACCGTCACTGAGCCAAAATTTACCCCTCACCCAGTACCATTAAAGTAGATTAATGTATGAAATCTTGTGCACACATTAGCTGTTATGTTTCCTACATTATTGTAGTAACTACACTTCTTTGTGGGCTTAAAGACACTTTGGGATGTGCCAAGAGTTTATTACTATGAAGGGACAGGACTAAGGACATTGGTTAGGCCACTGTTGGAATATTGCGTGCAATTCTGGTCTTCTTCCTATCAGAAAGATGTTGTGAAACTTGAAAGGGTTCAGAAAAGATTTACAAGGATGTTGCCAGGGTTGGAGGATCTGAGCTATAGGGAGATGCTGAACAGGCTGGGGCTGTTTTCCCTGGAGCGTCGGAGGCTGAGGGGTGACCATATAGAGGTTTAAAAAATTATGAAGGGTATGGATAGGGTAAATGGGCAAAGTCTTTTCCCTGGATCGGGGAGTCCAGAACTAGAAGGCATAGGTTTAGGGTGAGAGGGGAAAGATATAAAAGAGACCTACGGGGCATTTTATTCACACACAGAGGAAGTGGTGGAGGCTGGTACAATTGCAACATTTAAGAGGCATTTGGACGAGGTATATGAATAGGAAGGGTTTGGAGGGATATGGTCCGGGTGCTGGCAGGTGGGACTAGATTGGGTTGGGATATCTGGTTGGCGTGGACCGAAGGGTCTGTTTCCACGTTGTACATCTCTATGACTCTATGATAACTGGTTTATCGAGAACTGGGATGGGTGTGGGGAGGGTGATAGGAGAGGGTAGATCAATCTTGGTAGACCTCATCCCACTTCCAGACAACTGCTCAATAGCAGGACTGACAGAAACTCCCATGCTGAGCTGAGAATGATGTAACATTTAGGATTAGCATCGAACAAGAGAGAACATTATTTGAAATGGGGTAAATCATTTTTCTCAGAAGCATGGAAGCTGATTGAATTATTATGTTACAGGAAGGAAGAGAAGATTGCAAAGTACAAAGAAGATCTATAAGCAAGTTGCCGGGGAAGGAGAGGTTTTGTTATGAGGAAAGACTGAGTCATCTGGTGTTGCTTTCTTTGGACGAGAGGAGCCTGAAGAGGCACTTAATTGAGGCATAGCGGGGTTGACAAACAATGGATTAGGCAGGATCCGATTGCCCTTCGCAGAAAGGTCAATAACTAGGGGTCCCAGGTTCTAAGTGATTGGTACAAGGACTAGACTGGAGTTAAGGAGAAATTCTTTCATCCAGAGGGTGGCGGTCTGGAGTTCGCTGCCTTGGTGGGTGGCAGAAATGAAAACTCCTGACACATTTCAAAAACATTTGGATACAAGTGGAAAACCTTGGGGCCTAATGGCCTCCTCCTCTGCTATAGAGGGTTTCACATTTCAGCAAAATAGGCCTTTGTAGCAGAATGTCATTTCAGAAGGAGAAAAAGGCCAAAACAGGGCTTTACAAAACATTTTCAAGTGTTTACAGCGCAGAATCAGGCCATTTCAGAACAACGGTCAGTGTTTACACTGCACACCTACCTCCTCCCATCCCTACTTCGTCTCTCCTCATTGCGGTAGTTTTAACGGTAGATATTTGGGACCTTCAGCAACAGGAAGCTCATGGATTGAGCTTACCCTGATGGCACAGACCACTAAAGCCTGGATTGAGCTGAATGTTAGAGTTGAAGAAATTAACCCTGAGTCTTTATTCAGTCAGGTGACCATAGTCTCACTCAGCAAGGGCCCACTGGTCCTCGCAGGGGGTGCTCATGTTGAAGAAAGGGGGACACTTTGGTTTCGGGCTTGGAGGATGCTCTATTATACCCATGGAGTTATGTGGACTGAAAGAGACAAAGATAAGAGGGCAAAAATAAAACAATGAATTTAAGATGCTGGAAGTATGTCAAACTGATGAAATCCAACTTGAGTTTCGTTCTTGATTGATCGTGGTTTTTATTGTTGTGATCCATTGTTAATTTAGCAAGCAGGCAGCTACCTGTTCAGCAGAACTTGCAATATTAAATCATGTAGCAGAGAGGGAAGCCATTTGGTCCATTGTGCCTATGCTAACTCTTTGAAAGAGCAATCCAAATACTCCTATTCCTCTTCACTCTTTTGTCATTGCACTGCTATGTTTTTGTTTCCTTTTTATTAGATTCCCTACAGTGCAGAAACAGGCCCTTCAGCCCAACAAGTCCACACCGACCCTCCGAAGAGTAACCCCCCCAGACCCATTCCCCTACTAATGCATCGAACACTATGGGCAATTTAGCATGGCTAATTTACCTGACCTGCACACCTTTGTCCTGTGGGAGGAAACCGGAGCACCCGGAGGAAACTCAGACACAGACACGGGGAGAATGTGCAACCTCCACACAGACAATCGCCAGAGGCTGGAATTGAACCTGGGTCTCTGGCACTGCGAGGCAGCAGTCCTAACCTCTGAGCCACCGTGCTGCCCATCTTCCCAAGCTTTCATCCAATTCCACTTTTATACCATAGAATCTGCTTCAGATCTTTTCAGCCAGTGACCATGGCTCACTGTGTGAGAAAAACCTCTCTCTGTACTCATAGCATGGTGCATGTGGTTTGAGGATGAAAGAACTGAGGCTGCTAAGATGAAGGGGAGAAATATGTACCCAGTCTGTTTTGGAATACTGGGAGGTGAAAATCTCTTGGTATCTAACACTTCTATTGAGGCGGGTGTTGGGTGAGGAGAAGGTAGGAATTCGATGAACTGCTGCTAAAACCACAGAGGCAGCTAACACTTTGTCCTGTGCAACCACCAATACATTCCATCTCCAAACCAAAGACTCTTAAGAGTTACTGAATCCCTCTGTTGTTCCAGCAGGGGAATAAAGGAGGGATTGCCAACTCTCTAGGATTGCCCTGGAGTCTCCTGGAAGAAAAGCTGAACACTACTGCAAGTAAAGACCCAGGAGGAAAATCATACAGACATTAAAAGTAAAATCTTGGAACCCTTCTGTTTAGGCCATTTGAGTGACAGTCAAGTCCAATCTTATTGGCTCACAAAGTTGCTGCTTGTTTTCCAATTGGTTGTGGTATGGCAGGGGTGTCAGAAAACCTGACTCGTCGAAGAATATGTTGCTGGAAAAGCACAGCCGGTCAGGCAGCATCCGAGGAGCAGGAGAATCGATGATTCAAGCATAAGCTTTTATCAAATACCGATGAACAGCTTATGCTCAAAACATCGACTCTCCTGATCCTCGGATACTCCCTGACCAGCATCATGCTCTTTGACTCTGATCTCCAGCATCTGTAGTCCTCACTTTCCCTCCTGACTTGTCAGATGGCCCATGAGAGGCTGGACTGGTTTGTGGCAGGGGACCACGTGAGAGAACCTCCAGGAAAGGTCCCAGCAGAGTTGGCAACCCTGGATTTGGAGAGAGGACAAAATAACATGATGTTACCGCGGCCTTTACCATCCGATGTTGCACATGCTGCTCTTTCAGATGCTCCGTCCATGACCTCGGTGGCTTGCAAGCTCGAAACCTGACAACACAAAACTGTCAAGTTAAAACAGGTAGTGTTCATGGCCCACTGCAATTTCAAAGAGATCTTGATAAATTTGCTGGTGGTTTTCTCACGGCCACTTCACCCCTTGAGAGGAACTGAGACAATGTCTGCTGTGACTTAGTGGGACACACTCTTTAATCTTCAATCAGAAGTTCGTGGGTTAGAATCCCACTTCAAAGACTAGTCCAGGCTGACATTGTCTGAGTCTAAGGCACCTTCTTTCAGATGATACTTTACACTGAGCCCCTATCTGCTCTCTCAGCTGATGCAGATACCACAGACAAACAAAGAACACCAGAAAATTTCACTTGCTGGTCAATAATTAGCCCACAAATCAACAAGGAAAACAAACCTCATCATCATCATCACCTTGATGTTTGTGGGATCAGTTGTGTGCAAATTGGCTGCCACATTTCCTACAACAGGAACTATTCTTCAAAAGTATTTCATTAGCCGTAATGTACTTTGAGGCATCGGAGGTCCTGACAGGTGCTATAAAAATGAAAGCCTCTGGTTGTATTTGGAAGTATTGGATTCCAGCATCATCTTGATAGACTGTCTTATTATATGGACCTAGACACAAAGCTTTTCACCCAAATTTCAGCAAAGACACAAAGGAAAGAACAAAGAACAAAGAAAATTTACAGCCCAGAAACACACCCTTCGGCTCTCCAAGCCTGAGCTGATCCAAATCCACTGTCTAAACCTGTCGCCCAATTCCTAAGCATCTGCATCCCTCTGCTCCCCACCTACTCATGCATCTGTCCAGACGCATCTGAAATGAATCTACAGTGCCTGCCTCTACTACCTCTGCTGGCAATGCGTTCCAGACACCCACCACCCTCTCTGTGTAAAGTACTTGTCGTGTGTATCCCCCTTAAACTTTTCACCTCTCACCTTGAAAGTGTGACCTCTCGTTTTTGAATCCTTTATCCTGGGAAAAAGCTTATCTCTAACTAGTGAACATCAAGTGTTCTAGAAACATCAAGTGCATCAACGGGCATTTATGAGATGCATATTGTCCATTGCTTTGTGTGGTTTCATAAGGTCAATGCAGAGGTACTTAGTATTTAAAATAACTTATAACACGGGGTACAAAAACTTACAGCACCTTGCAGTAAGTGTTCGTAGTTGTAGGAACTTTGACTCAGTATTGAGCTGCACCCATCGGGGAAGGTTACGACACTACTCCAGGAGACGGTCACACCCCTTAAGTTTGGGTCTTCTGACAGGAGAGGGTGTGACTACAAGTGAGGCAGATAAAAGATCCAAGGCTGGAATACAGGAGCCTCATCCTTTGCGATTGTCCAACAGGTTTGAAGATTTTTGTTTCAGTTTGTTTGGATGAGAGTGAGGGTTGCAGGGTGGATGTGCTAACTGACCATGGCACTGTGGTACAGGAAGAAATTATGTCATGATAGTTAGGGGACAGTATACGGAGGGAAATTGACACTGTTCTCTTCAGCAAGAAGCACAAGTCCAGGCTGGGTTACCTGTCTGATGCCCAGTTTCAGGGTATCTCCCCTGTGCTGGAGATGAACCTGCAGTGGGAAGGGAAAGATCCACTTTGTGGACACTTTGACATTGCAGGGCAGCATGGTGGCTCAATGGTTAGCACTGCTGCCTCACAGCGCTAGGGACCTGGGTTCGATTCCAGTCTCGGGCGACTGTGTGGAGTTTGAACATTTTCCCTGTGTCTGCGTGGCTTTGCTCTGGTTTCGTCCCACAATTCAAAGATGTGCAGGCTAGGTGAATTAGCCGTGAATTAGGTGAATAAGTGGGCGGCATGGTGGCACAGTGGTTAGCACTGCTGCCTCACAGCGCCAGAGACCCGGGTTCAATTCCCGCCTCAGGCGACTGACTGTGTGGAGTTTGCACGTTCTCCCCGTGTCTGCGTGGGTTTCCTCCGGGTGCTCCGGTTTCCTCCCACACTCCAAAGATGTGCAGGTCAGGTGAATTGGCCATGCTAAATTGTCCGTAGTGTTAGGTAAGGGGTAAATGTAGGGGTATGGGTGGGTTGCGCTTCGGCGGGGCGGTGTGGACTTGTTGGGCCGAAGGGCCTGTTTCCACACTGTAAGTAATCTAATCTAATCTAATCAAAAATTGTCCATAGTGTTTAGGGATGTGTAGGCTAGGTGCATTAGTCAGGGGTAAATGTGGAGTAATAGGTAAAGGGAATGGGGCTCGGTGGGTTACTCTTCGAAGGGTCGGCATGGACTTGTTGGGCCAAAGGGCTTGTTTCCACACTGTAGGGATTCTACTCTATTAATAACACAGGAAGAGGTTCTGTAGACAATGTATGAGAAATTAGGTGCCAAATTCAAAAGCAGAACCTCAAAGGTAATAATGTCTGGATAAACTAAACAAGGGGAGAGTTGCAAGGGATCAAGCTGGGCAAATGTATCAAATCGAAGGAGAGTGTCGATTTAGGAGAACAAAATACTAATGTGGAAAATGACGATCAGGGAAAGATAGGAAAGGACAAAGAGAGAAAAAAACTAAGAATATATCAGCTGTCAAGACTAGATGCTACAAAGATAATAAGAAAACTCAAGGCTCTTTGTCTGAATATATGTGTTATTCATAAAAAGTAAATGAATTAATAGTGCACATTGACATGAATAAATATGATCTGGATTATCTCATGGAATGATGGCTACACAATTAGAAGGACTGGATTCTCAACATTTAGGAGTACAGGAAATTCAAGAACAGGAAGCTAGGTAAAGGCAGAGAGGTAGTGCCCCCATTCAAAGATGGTATTGGTGCAATAGTTGGAGATTACCTTGGATCATGAGAAAAGGACGTAAAAACAGTTTGGGTAGAGATGAGGATTAGAAGGAGAAATAAGTCACTAGTCGGAGTGATCTACAAGTCCCCAAACAATATCCATGATGCAGCAAGAAATACGCCAGAAAAAATACTGGGTGCTTGGAATAAAGAGACAGCACTAATTATGGGAGACATTAATCTCCATATAAAATGGAAAAAATCATATTCGCTACAGTACCTTTAATGACAGACAGATAGAATGTTTTCAAGATAGTTTCTTAGAGCATTACGTCTGTAACCAACCAGAAAGCAGGCTACACTAGACTTGGTATTGTGTAATGTGATAGGATTAATTAATTCATTCATAGTAAAGGCACCGCTCTGTCACATTTATCATAACATGATTGAATTTTATATTTAGCTTGAAAGGGAGACAAGTGAGTCTGAGAGTGAATAATGGCAACCATGTTGCCATGCCATGAAAACTGAGCCAGTTTAAGTATATTGGGATATTAGAATAGATGATTGATGAATAGAGAAGCAGTGACAGAATAAGTACATTTCAACTGTGAAGAAAAATTTCAAGAGAAGGAGCCACTAATATTAGTTGGCGAAGGTAAGGAAAGCATCTAACTCAGAAGAAAATATGTATAATTGTACAGAGTGACTGGTCAGAATATAAAGAATAACAGAGAATGACTAAAACACTAATCAAGGAAAATAAATTAAGTGCGCAAGGAAATCAGCTAGAAATGTAAAAAGAGATAGCAGGAGTTTCTATAGGTTTATAAAAAAGAAAGTCAGCTAAGTATTAGTCCTCTGGACAGTGAAAATGGAGAGTTAATAGTAGATAATAAAGAAATGGATACAATGAATAAATATTTTGCTTCTTCACTATAGAAGATACAAAAACATGCTGGCAATACCTTTAAACCTGGAGGTTGAAGAAAACAAAAAGAGAACTTTGGTGAATTAATAGTCCCTAAGTAAGAGGTACTGAGCAAACTGGTGAAGCCTTAAGATAATAAATCTCCATGATTAGCTTAATCCTAGGATGTTAAAAGCTGGGTCTAATGAGGTAGGTGTATTGGTGTTAACTTTCCAAAATTTGTTAGATTCTCAAAGGTTCCATGATACTGGAAAATAGCAAAAATGGCAGAAAACAGAGTATGCATAAATTGGTATTTTCAAATTGGCAGGATGCAATGTGTGGGGTCCTATAGGAGACTGTACTGGGTCCCCACTTTTTCACAATGTATATCAATAACTTAGATGAGGGCATTGAAGGTTTGGTGGCTAAATTTGTAGATGACACAAAGTAAAAGTGCATGTTGGGAAGATGACCTAACAATGATGCAGACCAACATACGACAGATTGAGTGGGTGGGCAAATATCTCACAGATGGAATACAATGTGGGTAAATGTGAAGTCGTTCACTTTAGGAGGAAGAATGAAAATAAATCAAGTATTATTTAAATGGTAAACAGCTGTAGGGATCTGGATGTTTTAGTATGTGAGTTGTAAGAAGTTAGTATGCAGTTATAGCAAATGATTCAGAAGGATGATGAAGTAATACTCCTTTATTACAAGAGGAATTGAACATAAAACATTAGAATGTTATGCTTCAGGGCAGTGGTGAGACCAATTCTTAAATCTGGTATTGTGTGATTTTTAACTTTGTACACCCCAGTCCAACAATAGCATCTCCAAATCGCATCTTAAATCCTGTGTGCTGTTTTGGTCTCTGTCCTTTAGGAAGAATGTAAATGATTTTGAATAATACAAAGGAGCTTTATTGGACTAATAGCCACAATAAATGGATTGTCTTTTGAGGAGAGGTTGAACAATCTGTGCTTTTCGCTGGACTTGAGAAGAGAGAGGGGTGATTTGATGGAGGTTTGTAAGTTCCTGAAGTCTTGACAAGATGGACATGGAAAAGATGTTTCCTCTTCTGGGTCAGTCCAGAACTGAGCAAACAGGAAGGGGGCAGGCAGTGTTTTGAAATTAGGGGGCGCTATTTTAGGCCAGAGATCAGGTGATTTTCTTTTTCTCTCAGAAGGATGTGCATCTTTGAAAACACTGCAGGGTCATTGTGGAGTCATTAAATATTTTAAAGACAAAAGTAGATAGTGGATTGACTGTTATTTAAAGTGGATCAGGCCAAGCCCAAATTATTTTTGTTCAGACAGACCAATTTCCATGGCTGTAGTGGAAAGAGCAGAGGGGATTAACTGTATAAGTTTTTAAAAAAAAGAGTCCAGCATGGGCAATTATTGGGCTGAATGGCTTCTGTGCACAGTATAAGATACTAAAACAGAAAATATCAAATTAGTTTCAAGATTACTGTTGTTTTTAATGTTAGTGGCTGCAGTTGAAGCATTTTTTGCATTTAGATGGCACCTTTCATACAGGAGTGTTACCAAGCAAGACTTACATTGAGCTACATGGGAGGGCAGTCAACAATTGTTTGATCAAATAAGTAGGTTCAAAGAAGTGTCATTGAGGATGAAAGAGTGGAGAGGAGGGTTAAGGGTTAAATTTAGGGCTTGATAATTGAGGATATGGTAGTGATGGAAAGGGAAATATCACCCAAGTCAGAATTACCCTAGTTGTCTCAAAAAAAAGGTGCTTTAATTGAGCGAAGGTATCAGGAAAATATACATCCCTGAGGAGAAGGAGGTGGCCGTGTGCTTGGGTGGATTAGCCATGGGACATTGCAGGGTTACAGTGATAGGGTAAGTGGATTGCTCTTTGGAGGTCAGTGTGGACTCAATGGCCCACATGGCCTGCTTCCACACTATAGGGATTCTATGATAAGTTAAGGAAAGCATCAAACCTAAAGAAAAAGCATATAATGTGCAAAGATGAGTGATACTTCAGATGACTGGTCAGAATATAAAGCATAACACAGAATGGCTAAAACACTAATCAGGGAAAATAAATTAATGCGTGCAAGGAAATTAGCTAGAAATATAAAAAGAGATAGCAAGAGGTTCTATAAAAAAAGGAAACAGGAAGACCTAGATTTAAGTGCAATCTGCCACAGAGTTTTATGTGATGTTTGAACAGGCTGATTATAAAAAAGATACATTCCTGGGGATTACACGGGCTGAGCCTCATATCGGATGAAATAGAATAGTGATGTGCCTCACGTTTTCAATAGTAGTAGTTCTGATCCTTTTGCTATTGACAAGTCTTTTTTTTAGATCTATACGACCATAAGACATAGGAGCAGAAATTAGGCCATTCAGCCCATTGAGTCTGCTCCACCATTCAATCATGGCTGATAAGTTTCTCAACTCTATTCTCCCAGTGACCCTTGATATTCAAAAACCTATCCATCTCAGTCTTAACTATACTCATTGACCTGGCTTCCACAGCCTTCTATGAATTCAATGAATTCTCTGACTCAAGGACGGTCAGTCACATCCATGTAATTGTTTCAACTGCACCAGGTTACTACTTCTAAAGATTGATCAGAGTTTCCTGCTGTTCACATCTAATTGTTCTCAATTTCTCAGAAATTGCAGTCTGGAAAATGAGAGCACCTCATTCAGCAAGTGTGATATGGTGACTGAAATATCCAACCCAACTAGATAGCACCACCTGCCATATTGCAATTGGTATTGGAAAAGCCTTCCTGCTTGAATTAGCAACGCTAGCTGGATGTGACCCTGAAGGTTTCCTCACTAGTTTAGACAGCCCGACCCCACTTCCTGCTATTCCTGTACCACAGCGTTAACCCTGTCCACACTCACACCCTAAATTCCCATCCCCACTTCCCATTGCTCTTCCCTCTCTCCATTCTTCCTCCCTAGCCACCCCACCCATTCCCCAATTCCTGCTTTCCACTTCCCCCTCCCTAGCTCCCTTATCTCACATCCCCCCCCTTCCATTTTATGTTCTCTTTTCCCTTCCCTTCTCCCTCTTTCCCCACTCCCCATTTATTCCTCAGGATTATAGGCTACCTATGCAATGCCATGGGAAACTGACTAGTAAAATGAGTAAAGGATTAAAAGCAATATGGAGAAAAAGACCCTTAATGCTGACCAGATTTCCTAAACCAATCTAGTTCCATTTGCCAGAATTTGGCCCATATCCCTCTAAACTCTTCCTATTCATATACCTATCCAGATGACTTTTAAATGTTGTAATTGTACCAGCCTCCACCACAAACTTGAAAGGGTTCAGAAAAGATTTACAAGGATGTTGCCAGGGATGGAGGATTTGAGCTATAGATTAGATTCCCTGCAGAGTGGAAACAGGCCCTTCGGCCCAACCAGTCCACACTGACCCTCCAAAGAGTAACCCACCCAGACCCATTTCCTGCTGACCAGTTTACTTAACACTATGGGCAATTTAGCATGGCCAATTCACCTGACCTGCACATCTTTTGGACTGTGGGAGGAAACCCACGCAGACACAGGGGAGAATGTGCAAACTCCACACAGACAGTCACCTCAGGCTGGAATTGAACCTAGGGCCCTGGTGCTGTGAGGCAGCAGTGCTAACCACTGAGCCACCATGCCGCCCCAAAACGGTAGGAGCGAAAACAACAAACTGTCCGTCCCAGGGTGGCCTTGAACCACCAACCTTTCGGTTAACAGCCGAACGCGCTGACCAATTGCGCCACAGAAACAGATCTTAAATTGCGCCACCGAAACAGGTCTAAAGGGAGAGGCTGAATAGGCTGGAGATGTTTTCCTTGGAGCGTCGAAGGCTGAGGGCTCACCTTATACAGGTTTCTAAAATTATGAGGGGCATGAATAGGGTAAATAGACAAGGTCTTTTCCCTGGGGTCAGGGAGTCCAGAACTAGAGGACATAGGTTTAGGGTGAGAGGGGAAAGATATAAAAGGGACCTAAGGGACAACCTTTTCACGCAGAGTGTGGTGTGTGTATGGAAAGAGCTACCAGAGGAAGTGGTGGAGGCTGGTACAATTGCAACATTGAAAAGATGTCAGGATGGGTATATGAATAGGAAGGGTTTGGAGGGATATGGGCTAGGTGCTGGCAGGTGGGATTAGACTGGGTTGGGATATCTGGTTGGCATAGACGAGTTGAACCAAAAGGTCTGTTTCTGCGTTTTACATCCCTATGATTTCGCTTGGCAGCTTATTCCATACATGCACCACCTTCTGCATGAAAAAGTTGCCCCTTAGGTCCTCTTTAAATCTTTCCCCTCTCACCCTAAACCTATACCCTCTAGTTTTGGACTCCCCTAACCTGGGGAAAGGATTTTGGCCATTCATCCTATCCATGCCCCTCATGATTTGATTAACTTCTGTAAGGTCACCCCTCAGCCTCTGACATATCTGCTATCACTGTCAGGGGTCAGTGAAGGCACAGAGAGGATGGCTTGCTTCTCCATGTTGATCAGTGATTCGTGATTCCCGACACCAAGGCAGGAAGTGCGTGTGTGGCCTTGACTAATTCTGCAGCCAAGAGCACGCATTTCCTTCTGAGGGACGTTAATAAATTAACAAAGAAAAGAAAACTCTGGCTCAGCGGAAAATAACAGCGCAAAGGAAGACAGAACGTCACAAAGAACTTTGCAACCAACGAAATAATTTTTGAAATGCGGTCACTGTTGTAATAGAAGAAACATAAGCAGCCAATTTACACAGCAAACTACCTCAGAAAGCAATGAAACAATGCCAGATTTTTCTTTTAGTGAATAACGATAAATATTGGGCAAGACATCAAGGACAGATCCCCTGCTCTTCAGTGAATTAATGGCAGTGGGAATTTTGTTTTTAATAGAGCAAAACTACCAGCTAAGTTCCTCAGTTTAACATATCGTTTGAAAACCTGCGGTGCCCAACAGTGCAGTACTCTCTCCGTAATGCAGAGGATTTACCCGCCTAGATTACTGACCTCAAGTGTCTGGAGGCTTGACTGACTCAGAAGTGAGAGAGTGCAGCCTACTGAAGATGTCACAACTGACCCAAGTTTGACCTGTTTAATCAGGACGGCCTCAGTTTTGATTCTTGCTGTATTCTGAGCTTTGTGATTTCACAGTGATGGTGATAATGGCAATGGTTCAGTTTGAAAGGCTAACATCTGAATGGGCACAATGGGCCAAACTGCCACAGATCTATAGCAGTCCATCCACAGGCCTCAGTATCCTCTTGCTCTGGAGACAGAGAGAGAGAGAGAGCAGAAAGAAATGGGGCAGGATTCCCACTGCTGACCGTTACCCTGTGTGACCTATCATCGGTCACAGATAATGTAGAAGAGTGAGTTAGAATGGACTATGAGATGCTACCAAGAAAAACTTTTCACGTCAGAAACAGTTAACAAGGAGATATACAGGATCACAGAAGGCTAATGTCCTCTCAGGACTTCAAAGAAAAGAAGTTATAAGACCGCACCCAACCAACAGCTTGCATTTATGTAGCACCTTTAACATAGTCCCAAGGTACTACAGAGGAGAAATGAGACTGAGCTGTAAAAATTGGGATAAGGACAGGGGAATATGGGGGTAATATTACTGGATTAGTAATCCTGAGAGCCAGGTTAAAAGCCCTGGGTACCAATACACTTCAAGGGAAGGAAGTCTGCCCTCCTTCACTGGTCTGGTCTGATTTCACATATGTAGCAAACCACTTCATTCATAGCAGTTAAGGACGGGCAAGGAGTATTTGAATGTTTCTGTACTGGGGCCACTATAGCAAGCCCAGTGCACAGGAGAGTGAGCCCTGGTGGGGAAAGCCCAGTTCGGAGCATCCCAGTTGGGCCCATGGTTTAAGAAAGGACTGGAATGTTTGACTTCTTAAACTTCATTTTTCTACTTTTAAACTGTAGTGCTGAACTTTTCACTTTTTTTTTTACTTTATTTTTCTACTTTTGTAAGAAAGAATTTGGACCTAAGTACTTTGCATCTAAAATGTGTGGCGTGACATTGTACACTTTTCACTGTACTCTTGGACCACATACTCGAGTACACGTGACAATAAAATCTAAATCTATGAGCAAAAAGGCAGCAACTTTAGACAAAAAGAAGTATTTGATGGGAGGCAGCTGGTTTGCTTCCTTTCAACTCCACCTATGCCCTTAACTCTTTCCCTTTCTTACCCTTGGTAACTACATATTCCACAGAATCAGAAGGTTTTCAATTTAGATTAGATTAGATTCCCTAAAGTGTGGAAACAGGCCCTTCGGCCCAACAAATCCACACAGATCCTCTGAAGAGTAACCCCCCCACCCCCCCACACCCATTCCCCTCCTCCCTACTAATGCACCGAACACTATGGGCAATTTAGCATGGCCAATTCACCTGACCTGCACATTTTTGTACTGTGGGAGAAAACCAGAGCACCCGGAGGAAACCCACGCAGACACAGGGAGAATGTGCAAACTCGACGCAGACATTCTGCCCGAGGCTGGAATCTAACCTGGGTCCCTGGCACTGCAAGGCAGCAGTGCTAACCACTGAGCCACCATGCCGCCCTATTTGTACAAAGCGGAAAAGTAAAATGGGTGACACATAGCATACAGGCCAAACCCCGTCTCTCTCATATCAAACTTCACCAGCAACCATTCAATGGAGAAAGTTATAATCTTATAGCACACACCGAACACGTTAGGATGGACAATGCCTGGCTGTTGGAGGAAGGAAGTGTTCAGGAATAAGTCAATCCTCCCACACTGTTGTACTGAAGAGGTTACGATGTAGATGTTGCTTACAAAGCAGGGGAAGATGTTTAAACACAAGCTTAGTGCCCGGGTCACTGCCACATAACAGCTAGAAACAGTAATCAGAAAGAGAAGTAAAGCTAAGAAATGGGAGCAGATGGGTGCTCTGGTTTTCTCCCACAGTTATTCAAACCCAGCCACAATTCCACAAAAAGTGTTGCAGTCTCCCCGAATGTCATCATTTTGGAAGGAAGATCAAAAGCACAGAAAATTATTTAAATGAAGAAAAACTACAGAAAGGGCTCAGGGGTGCCTTGTACATGAAACACAAAGGGACTGGGGGGGGTACCTTGTACACAAAACACAAGGTTAATGCACAGATAATCAGGAAGGCTACTGGAATGCTGGTCCTTATTTCATGCGGGTTGGAATACAAGAGTAGAGAATTCTTACCTGCAACTGTACAAAGTGCAGGTGAGACTACATCTGGAGTACTGTGTGCAGTTTTGGTCGGCTTATCTAAGGACATTTATCATTTTATTGGAGGTATTTCAGTGAAGGTTGATTTGGATGATCCCTGCTATGGGGAGACTGTCTTATGAGCAACGGTTAAACAGGTTGGGACGTTACTCATTGGGGTTTAGAAGAATGAGAGATAATCCACCTGAAACATAGAGGATTCTTAAGGGGCTTGACACAGTAAATTCTGAGAAGTTGTTTCCCCTCATGGGAGAATCTAGGACCAGAGATGAGGAGGAAATTCTTCTCTTAAAGTGTAGAGAATCTTTGGAAATATTTGTCACAGACAGATGTGGGGGCAGAGACCTTATAAATAGTTGAGACAGAGATAGATAAATTCTTGATCAGTGGGGGAACTCAAGGGTTATAGTGAAAATGCAGCTAAGTGGATTTGAGGCATGTTGGATCAGGCTTGATGAGGATCTGAAGGGCCTACCTACATACATCTTATGGTCTTATCATATTGAATAGTGGGGCAGGCTCGAAGGGCCGAGTGGCCTACTCCTTCTTTGTAATATCAAAGCGCAGCAGTGAGTGTATGCACAGCAAGATTCCACAGATGGTAATGTGATATACACTACAGTATTCACCCATGCCCAGGAGCTGCATTCAAACCAGTCCTAAAACATCCGATTCAAACATCTAGGGGAGTGGAGGATGGATGGGGACTGCAGTTATAAATCAGGTCCAGCTCCACCAGATGGAGCATGAATCCAGGCCAATGCAATACTGAAGGAATACTGCACTCTCAGGGGTGACAACCTTTCAGATGAGATGTTAATCCTCTCTGATGGATGTAAAAGATCCCACAGTCACAATTTCAACAAAGAACAGTGGAGTTTTCCTCGGTCAGCATTTATTGCTCTCCCACATCACAAAAACACCAGGTCGCCTGGGGTCACTGTCACACTGCTCTCTGTGGGAGTTTACCATGCAAAACCTGCCCAGTGTGTTTCCCTAAATCACTGTGACTACACTTCAACAGATCCTGAGTTTGCAAAAGGTTCTATACAAATGTAACCTTTTTTTAAATTACTATGATAGGCTGCATCCAAATTAGAGGAGGGTTGTTGAGCAATCCAGAATGTTGTTAGATTAGGTGTGAGGATTTCATGGTATTTGCAAAGTATAGTCCTGCAACTGATCAAAATTCTCATTCTGGCTTTCAAATCCCCCCATAGGGTCCCTATAGTGCAGTGGTAGTGTCCTGCCTCTGAGCTAGGAGGCCTGGGTTCACGAACCACCTGCTCCAGACATGTGTAATAACATCTCTGAACAGACTGATTAGAAAATCTCTCTAATCCCTCCGAGGCGTCACCTATTCCTATCGCTGTAACTCTACCAGTCCTACAACTATCTGCACTTGTTTTTTAGATTAGATTCCCTACAGTGTGGAAACAGGCCTTTTGGCCCAAACAGTCCATACCCACACCCAGATCCATTTCCCTCTGACCTAACACTATATGACAATTTAGCATGGCCAATTCACCTGACCTGTTCATCTTTGGACTGTGGGAGGAAACCGGAGCACCCGGAGGAAACCCACGCAGACACGGGGAGAATGTGCAAACTCCACACAGAGAGTCACCTGAGGCTGGAATTGAACCTGGGACCCTAGTGCTGTGAGGCAGCAGTGCTACCCACTGAGCCACCCTGCCCACCCTCTCTAACTCTGGCTTCCTCAGCAAATCCCAATTTCCATCACTCCACAACTGACCGCCATGCTTTCACATGCCAGGGCCCGAACATGGATTTCTCCTTCTACGCCTTCCCACCTATCTCTCTTCTCCTCCTTAAAGCCTACATCTTTGACCAAATCTTTGGTCACAATGTTCTAATATCTCCCTATGTGGCTCAATGACAAATTCAAGTGGATAATATCTCCTGTGAAACACACTCTGACAGTCTACCACATTAAAGATGTTAAACAAATGCAATCTGCTGTTCTAAGATTGGGTGATCTACAATGGGAATGGGTCTGATTGGAAGTTATCTTCATTTCCTTCGTGTATTCTTATTAAAGCCGACAGCTGTTAAATGGGTTTTGTTCTGCACAACAAAATTGATCAAAATACGTAGCCCTATTCATTTGTGAGGAAGCTGGTTCTGTTAAGCACAATCATTCCAATTAAAGCGCTGTCTTATAACCACATAATCCATCTCTGTCTCTCTCCAGTGCAAATAACATATTGTTCAGTTAGTTGGTGGAATTCAGCCAATGTAAATATTAAAATCTAAATACTTCCACTAATAGAAAACTATCCGAGTATCATCATAGTAAATCAGTGTGTATTTCCTTTGAAATTTGACTTGAATTATCCCGGAATAATCCTGTGACCCCCTTTTGTCAACAATTGCCCTACAAATAGCAAATGGAAAAAAATCTTCCATTTCCATCTGATCAGCAAGTTGAAGAAGTCTTTCGAAAGAGATTTCTGACTTAAGCATGGAGTAGGAGAAAGCAAGGACTGCAGATGCTGGAGATCAAGAGTCAAGTGTGTGGTGCTGGAAAAGCACAGCAGGTCAGGCAGCATCCGAGGAGCAGGAGAATCGATGTTTCGGACATGACTCCTTCATCAGGAGAGTACAATATTCTTAACAGACGACAGGACAAAAAAATAATTATTTAAAGCTGTAAAACAGAATATAGAGGGCTTTCCTCTTTATAGATGGATTCGGATTTGTCTTTGGCTATTTGTTGATCATCTGTAATTACGTTCCAGAAGGTGGTAGTGAACTGACTTCTTGAACCGCTGCAATCCATCTATCATGTAGGTACTCATGTTGGTGAAATTCTTAGCCTCAGACTGGCTTTTGTTTAGCCACATTATTTATCTGGCTGGTCCAGTTGAGTTTCTGGTCAATGGTAACCCCAGATTTGAGAATGGGGGTTGCAGCAATGGTAATGCCATTGAATGTCAAGGTGTGATGATTCAATTCTCTCATTTTCAATCTCTTGTTCCATTTGGATATGGACTGCTTCAGTATCTGAGGAGTTGCTCATGGTGCTGAACATTGTGCAATCATCAGCGAACATCCCACTTCTGACCTTATGGTGGAGGGAAAGTCATTGTTGAAGCAGTTGAAGATGTTTGGGCCTAGGACACCACCAAGTGGAACTCTTGCAGAGATGTCCTGGATCTGAGATGACTGACAAAAAACAACCACAACCATCTTCCTCTAAGCTTGGCTAAAAGCTGACATGTACAATAAGAGAGCCTTAGGAGGAAGCCAAGGTGGATCATCCACTTACACTGAACTGAAGCTTGTTACAAATACCACAGACATATCATTTGCTCTGCTGGGATCTCCCATTATTGAGGATGGGGACATTTGTGGAATCTTCTCCTCTTCCAATGAGTTGTGTATCTAGTTGTCACCCTAATTCACAACACAATGTGACAGGACTGAACAGCTTGGATCTGATCTGCTGGTTCTGGTTATGCTGGGCCATGTCTATTGATTGTTGCTTATACTGTTTGTTGCATAAACAGTCACTTATAGTTTAGCCAGGTTGACATTTTATTTTGAGGTATACCTGGTGCTGTTCCTGCCATGCTCTCTTCCACAGTTCATTGAACCAGGGTTGGCCTTGGCTTGATGGCTGTGGTAGAATACAAATTGTCCAGGCCATGGGATCACAGGTTTTGGTTGCGTATATATCCTCCTGGTGCTGATGGACCACAGCACCTTATGGATGCCCAGTTTTGAATGGCTATGTCTCTTTGAAATCTATCTCATTCAGCATGGCAACGTTACACAAAATACTATAAAGTATCCACAAAGTAAAAACATAACTGTCTCCACAATGGCAGTGGCCATTCCAACCATGGACAGATGCATCGATGAACGACAGATCTGTCTTGCGACAGGATGTGGTCAAGTATTTTTTCCCTCTTATTGATTCCACCACCTCCTAGTGCAGGCCCAGACTTGGAACTATGTCCCTTTGGGACTAGGTCAGCTCAGTCAGTCATGGTGCTATCAAAATTCTATTAGTGACGGACATTAAAGAGCCCACCCAGAGTACACAATGTGCTTTTGCCACCCTCAGCGCATCCTATGAGTGGTGTTTCACATGGAGGAGCCCTGTTTCATCAGTGGTGAGAGGAGGGTGAAGGAAATGTAGTAGAGTCAGCTAGAGATTTCCTTGCCTATGTTTGACCTGATGCCATGAGGTCCAGAGTCAATGTTCAGGAATGCCAGGACAATACCTGCCTGACTATATATCTGGGGCAAGGATGGTGATGATGGTGTTGGGGTTATAGTAAGGTATGAATCCATGAAAATGACTATTGACTGGTGTATGCCTAGTCTGTGGGACAGCTCAAATGCCGAGGACACAAGGTCTCTGTTGTTTTTTAAGGAGTACGCTCCAGGGCTCCATGTACTGTTATTGTTTCTGGTGCCTTGGTTGATGCTAGGTGGTCAGTTCAACATTCAACCCCTTTTATCAGATTCTATAACGGTTTGAAACAATTGATTTCAGGGACTTTGAATTGATTTCAGAGTTACCCAAATTGCTGTAGACTGGAGTCACGTGTAGGGCTGACCAGGTGAGAATTGCAGGTTTCCCACCCCTGAAGACTATTTGGAAACTGATGGGTTATCACAACCATTGCTCCATGGTAAATATCTGATTAGTCGTACTTCCACATTTCTAATTGATTCCAAATTTTACCATTGGCCACTTGGTCCCAGTGCATTAGCCTGTGTCTCTAGGTTACTTGCCCACTATTCCATTGCCTTCCCCTTTGTGTAACCGCAGCATGTGTAAATCCTGGTTACCTTCCTTTCAGTAATGGTCCCTCAACAATGATGGTGACAGATCTTCACGACGGCTGTTAAGGTGAGGCAATGGATGAACAGGGAATTTCCTTTTCCTGCTGCCTGAAGTTGGGTCAGATGTGGGGTGAGGTCTGAGGCAGGGAGATCTACCTTTGCTGGACTACCTCCCTTCATCCCTGGTGGGAGGGTCACTGTAAGTGGACAGCGAGGGAGAGAGGGGTTGTATGCAGAGACTGGGCTCCACCATTCCCCAACAGGTTTAAAGTGAATGGAACTGAATGTGAGGCATGGCAATATAATCACTGCAATGACCCCCAAACCTGCCTTTGTGAAATGAACCTCTGTCCCTTTTTCCAAAGCACGCTCCTCAGTCTCTTTCGGTTGTGCTCATTAGATAAACAAAGAGGGCGTTTACATTACTGACCTGCGCATCATTTGGATTGCTCACCACAGCCTCATATGGGGGAGGCGGTTCCACAGGACAAAACACTTCAATCCCTTTCATTCTGGTCGCATAGATATGTGTCAGGGGAATTACATCATTGCTAAGAACCCTGCAACAATGACAGCAATAACAGTTATTTTTTAACTAATCTCAACTAGTTACGAAGCGAACTAACAAGATAACTGATGGCAGCATAACATCTTAACAAATGTATAGTAAAAGAAACCATTTAAATGAAAGCAATCTCGATGGCAATCTTACCATCACAGGAACTTCAATAAAGTCACCCCCTAACCTTGCCTATTCTAGCTATTGCAAACCAAGTTCATGTACTCTTGAATTCTGGGGGACACTCTGGTGAATTTGATCTAAGGCTAATAGATCCTTTCTAAGATGCTGAACTAGAACACTACACAGCCCTCCGGATGTAAGCTGACCAGAAATAAACAAAATTCTGCAGCTGCTGGAGATCTGAGACAAAAAACAAATATTGCTGGCAAAACACAGCAGGTCTGACAGCATCTATAGGAAGAAAGCACAGTTAATGATTCAAGTCCAGTGACTCTCCTTTGGAATGGTTAGCAGCAAGGAAACAGTAGTACTTCTGCTGGAGACAAGTTTGGAGGAGGGGATTGGAGGTGGAAGGGGAGAGAGGTGAGCTGATAGGTGGAGACAGAATGCAGAGAAAGAGGTAGATAGATAATGGATAGCAAGCCAGGACAGAAGAAAAGCTGAATACGTGATAATAAAAACTGAGTGTGGGAGAGAGTGAATGAGCTGTAATGAAAGCAACCCATATAATGTTACAATGGGACTGGGAGTACGTGAGAATGGGTGACTGTGTTAAAAGCAGCCCGGATCAGAATAGAACTGGGTGCGGGGTGGGTAAAACACATACAAGGATGGAATCAGGCTTTAAAGTTATTAAACTCAAAGAGGAGTCCTAGAGACTGCAGGATCCCCAAGTGGAAAATGAGGTGCTGTTCTTGAGCTTGTGCTGAGGTGCACTGGAACAATACAGCAGGCCCAAGGCAGATTTGTTGGCATGGGAACACAGAGGTGTGCTGAAGTAGTGAGCAACTGGAAGCTCAAAGTTATTTTTGTGGACAGGACGTAAATGTTCTGCGAAGCGTTTCCCACTATTTCCTTGCTAACAGTTCTGAAGAAGGGGCACTGGGCTCAAAACATTAACTCTACTTTCTTCCTACGGATGCTGACAGACCTGCTGAGTTTCACCAGCAATTTCTGTTTTTGTTATAGTCTGAACAGAACTTCGTTTAGCTGGAACAAACTTTCTTTCCTTTTATATTCTAACTCTGTTAGACTTTTGGAATTATACCTGACCTTAGTGATCAACATGCATGGAGCTCCAGATCTCTTTAGACCTTCACTATTTGAAGCATATTACCATACAAGTTTGAGTTAGCATAGAAAGGGTTCCATTTTGTCTCCTAGTAAGAGGTAATAAGGTTGAGAGGGTTACTTTCCTTACCGTGGATTAATCCTGGGAGTGTAGGAACAGAAAGTGGAGAAATATGGAGGAGGAGGAATGGGTGGAACAAATTCATCTGGATCAGGTAACTGGCGAGTTCCTTCAGATTCTTCTTGGGGAATCTGGGCTTCAACCTGAAAACACATGAAACAACAAAGAAACATGAGATAGATATCTCGCTATGGAAACCAGGAAACAACTCAGAAGAGATCTTCATTACATAAATACCTGCAGTACAATGAGAGGAAAAGGCAAAAACACCACTTTATAGCATTGATGCTTAAAAAACAGCAAATGCTAAAACTGAGTACAGCAAACCTTTACTAATCAATGGAAAAACACACACACTTAGTAATAGAAATGTAATGCAGTGGGTATACATGTTGCTGTTATACTTTATTTACAGCATAAATCACTTAAATAGTAATGCAAACTTGCCCTAAATAAAACTTAGTGGGACAGCATTCCCACTCGCACCCTCAACTGACTTTGCAGTGATAATACAGTGAACTATTTGTATTTGAAGTATATAATCTTAACCGGTTTATCAAAGTCCATAAGGTGCTGGTTAAAACAAGGTTGCTGTATTTTTCTCCGATGGTGGTTCACTAACAAACAGCACTAGAGAGTCGGAATAGAACAATTCCAAAAGACCATATGATATTGGGGCAGAATTAGGCCATTGGGCCTATTCAGTCTGCCCCACAATTTGATCATGATTAATGTATTTCTTAACCCATTCTCCCGCCTTCTCCCTGTAACTCTTGATCTCCTTACTAATCAAGAACCTATCCATCTCTGCCTCAGATACACTGGAGACTTAGCCTCCACAGTCTCCTGAAATAATGAGTTCCACAAAATAATCACCCTCTAGTTGAAGAAATTCATCCTCATCTCAGTTCTAAAGGGTCATTCCTTCACTCAGAGGCTCTGCTCTTGAATTACAGACGAGTAGAAACATCTTCTCCACATCCACTCTATGCAGGGCTCTCAGTATTCTAAGTTTTAATCAGATTCCTCTCATCCTTCTAAAGCCCATTGAGTACAGACCCAGAATCCCCAACCGCTCTCGATATGACAAGCCCTTCATCCGCGGGATCATTCTTGTAAACCTCCTCTCTACCCTCTCCAATGCCAGCACAACCTTCCTTAGACACAGGAACTGCCCATAATATTCTAAATGCCGTCTGACCAGAGGCTTATACAACCTTAGCAGTGTATCTCTGCTGTTGTACATCCTTTTGAAATGAAAGCTAACATTAAATTTGCCTTCTTAACTGCCAACTGAACCTGCATGTTAACTTTACTGGGAACAAAGAAGAGGAATTAGTAGAAGCCTTTTGTCTGGGAACATTAGTACCTTAAAATAGGTTCAGGGGCTATAAGAGGCTTCCTTCCAATATTTCTGTGACCTGAATTAGACCTAGCCCTCACTTCACAGCTCACCTCTTCACAGCTTACCTCAGAGATGTGGTCTAATCAATAAAACAAAATAGACCTAACTCCACAAATAAAATATAGAGGAGAGACTACATAACAGTACAATCCCTACCTTATAAAATTCGTAAACAATGTGTTAATGATTGAGAATTTAATGAAGTCAACCTGACAACAAATAATCTATGAACTATGATACAATATATAAATTTCATTTCTATTCTATAAATCAAGGAGGCCTGTGCTTTGCAACTCAGCGTTTAAATAGTGATATGCTCATTATTATGCATTATTATTGGTTTATACTTTATTTTTATGTTAATGATTGCCTATAACTACGTTATGAATTATGCCTACTCCTTTTATTTGTATCATCATTACAATTCAGTTCCTTGCACCAATGATCCATCTATCCAACTTTTGGTCCAAATCTATCACCACCTGACAATGGCTCACTATAAGACATAGAAGTAAGGGCTTCCAAGTCTCAAAATTGTTTAGATAATGCTATCATTGTCTCTTGGAGTATTACTGAATGAAGTCCTCAAATGAAAAGAAAGAACCTGGACTTATTTGGCCCCTTTTACATCCTCAGGACACCCCAGTGTTTTCACCAATGAAGCATGGTACCTCTTGAAATATAGTTATTTTTGTAATGTAAGAATGGCAGCCAATTTTCACATCACAAGATCCCATAAGCAGCAATGAGAGCACAACTAAATAACCTATTTCTACTCGTGGTGAGTGAGGGATAAATATTGGCCAGCATACTGGGAACAATTCTCCTGCTCTTCTTTGAATAGAGTCATGAGACTTTTCACATCCAACTGAGAAAGAGGGCTGCCAAGGCCACAGTTCCAACATACACTGATGACAGTGCAACACTCTCCCACTGCTGCATGGAACTGTCAGCGTAGATTTTGTGTTCAACACTCTGGAGTGGGACTCAAACCGATGACCTCCTAACTCAGACAGGCGAAACTGAGGACTGCAGATGCTGGAGATTAGAGTCAAGATTAGAGTGGTGCTGGAAAAGCACAGCAGGTCAAGCAGCATCTGAGGAGCAGGAAAATTGACATTTCGGGCAGGAGCTCTTCATCACGAAGGGCTTCATCCTGATGAAGGGCTCCTGCCCGAATTGTCGATTCTCCTGCTCCTCGGAGGCTGCCTGACTTGCTGTGCTTTTCCAGCACCACCCTAATCTTGACTCCTAGCTCAGACATCAGAGTATAACAGATTTTCATTGGGATTATGTCAGGTTGAGTGAGGCAATACTGGACTGCTGGTATCGAACCTAAAGAGGAGCAGTGTCAGACATTTTGGGGAATGGGAATGCAAATATAAATATAAAGAGTCAGTAGTCTTACTGTCTGTGGTCGTCGGCCAACAAATATCTGGAGATATTGTAAAGCAGCAGCTACAACGCACACTGTGGTGGTCAAAGCATTCAACACACATATGGCAAACAGCAAGTCCTGAAAACGAAAAAGGAAATGTTACCATGCAATGTTAAACCAAGAACCATGGCTGACATTCTGTAAATACTTACATATTAATGCAAGATGATCAAACAAGACCCAACTGAGAATTCAGCAGAAACTTCTTTAACCAGAGACTACTGAGAAGGTGGAACTTGCTACCATAGTGAGTCATTGATGTGATTGATATGGGATAATAGGGGAAGCTTGAGGGAGAAGTGAACATATGGTCATGCTGATCGAGTGAGATGAAATAGGGTGGGAAGTGGTTGGCATGGAGCAAAAACACTGACACAGTCCAATTTGTTCCAAGTCTGTGCTATAGACTCTAGATAACTTGATGCACTTGAACCCAAGGTTTATTCCTGTAACTGAGTGACTTAATATGAAGCATAATCTGATGAACCATGCAAACTGTCAAACAGGCTGGTTGCTCAGTGATCCAGAACTGCTAACAAACCTCCAAAATGTTATAAAACATAGTGCTTTTCAGGGCATGTGTGTCATTTTCCACAATGACAAACAAAATCACTTAAACTTTATCTGAGTTAGAGCAGAATGCTGTGAAATGAAACCGGGTTGTTAAAGGTAACAAACATGCGTGCTAATTTCTAGTCAATTGGAACGTGCAGAGTAACTGGTAAAAAGACGTCTTTTCCAACTGTTAGAGACAGGTGTCAAACCCAGTGAAGGCATGTCCTATTCATAACTCCAAATATGGACTGTATTCCTGCGGAAACCACTTCAACTGCCTCTCAATTCTTAAAATGGATATGTACAAGCAGTCAAGATGTCTGTCAAAGTGTCAGGTAACACTTATAATTTCAAAACAGAACAATACAAGCTTCTGGAAAGTTCCCAACTGACTCAAGTTAAGTGGATGTCTTTGAATGGACATGGTTAGACAAAATTCACACCTGCCACTGTTTGAGGTTTACTCAAAACAGAGGATCAGTGGACTTCTCGATCTTAGGTTTCCAGTATTGAGATTTAATAAAAGAGATCTGATGAGACCATGCGTTAAGTGTAAAGGACCAACATCCATCTCTTATCCTTCAATGATGTCTTTGGACTTCCAAACCATTTTGGTTCGCAAATTGGTCATGTGACTACAATTGGCTGGAAATAACATTTACTCACCCATGGGCTCAGAAAAGACCCGAGCAGTCTGCAGACGACATCAAAGAAACAGAAGCTGTAGCAAAATACTGTGCTATTTTTTCCATATTGTGTGCTAGTGTTATTACGGTTTAAATTAACCACATGCAAGAACACAAACATCTATCAGTGCAAAAAAAAATTACTGGTTAGGGATGGAGAGGGAAAGGAATTAAGAGTTTCAGTTCATCTCCCTTACCCTGATCTTTCATCCAATTAGATCCTGACTGATATGTACCCTAACCCCATCTTGATGCCTGGATTCTATACCTCTCAATGTTAATGTTCAAAATACATGGGAACGGTAGACAAATTTATATGTGAAAGTCCTAAAGTCTCCTGGGAACAATCAATCATGGGGAGCAACAGTGGAAGAAAAGTCACTTCTCTAAGTAGAGATGACAGAATTGGATCTTCCTCCAATCAGATAATGTCCCTCTCTCACATATGCCACTGGGACAGAAGCAGCCTGTGTGATTAGGGTTAGGGGGAAGGTGAGTGGTGGCAGTGAACAAGGATGTCCAGACCAAAGGAGAGACGACCAGAGCCCTTGGTGAGGGAGACAGGAGACGAGGTTGGTGCCCAAGCAGTGAGGGTATTTGGAGAGGAGGGGAGCAATGCTGGAAGGGTAGGAGGGAAGTTTGCGGAGGTAGACGTGTGGCTGGAAAGGTGGGGGGGTGGTGGTGTTGGAAGAGACTACAAATTGGGATGGGGGGTCAACAGAGTGGAGGGTCAAAGGTTGGCAAAGGGGGAAGAAAGTCTTAAAAGGGGAAAAGGTAGCTACCAAAGTGAGAGAGCAGTTTTCAACTTTTCAATAATGGGATATTAAGCTAAACTTGAAATCCTAAAGGTCATGAATTCCTTGGGGTGAAAATGTAGTGGATGCTATTGTAATAAACACTGTCAACTGGAAATTTTTATTCCTGAACAGTTTTATTTCATAAAGATTTGCATTTATGTGTTGTCAGATCTCAGTGCATCTTGCATACTATGACAACACAAAAGCTGTCTTAGAGGCAAACATGTAACCTCTAAGCACTGACCTCACTAGTCCATGGAAAACGTGTTTAGAGCAATGCTTTTTTGAGCAGTGATGTGTGTCAATGATTTAGTTTTTTAATTATTCACTTTTGCTTGCTGTCTTGTGCCAATTTAAATCTTGTGCTGCCTCATATTAATGTTTTCCTTATGCATTGAGTCTTTAAAGTTGAACAGACTGATGTTGATTGTTTCGGATGTCAATGAATAATTTTAATTCTGTTCCTGTCTGAGTCCAAATGCCACATATACCAACACAAATACAGAAGGAACAGCTACAAACTGAGTGGGCCGTCGAATAAAGGAGTTCATGCCAATGGAAAAGTAACTCCTGAAAACATGAAAAGTAGCCTTTGAGAAAGTCTCAAGGGGAACCCTTGAATAGAAATATTTTGACCCTCAGGTTAACAACGGTTTTCGCCAGTCTCAATGACTTTGTAAGGGAGAGAGAAAGTTCCAGATTTCCACTGCCCCTTGTTTGAAGAAGTGCTTCCTGGCATCACTGCTGAACAATCTCTCTCTAATTTTAAGTTATTTTCTCTTGTTCTGAACTCCATCCCCCATGACAGCAAACAGTCCCTGTTAACCCAACTTACACTGAAGGTGTTTGCGAGGGCTGAGCGGCTTCCACAGGCTGTGGCCTTTGGCTCGGTATCATCTATCGGATAATTTCTTTCACAATGACTAGTTAACATTCAGTGAGAGTTACACAAAGAAACCCTGACTTGAGGATCTCAAACCTGTACAGAATTCAAACGTACTTTGTGTTTTGAAGCACTTCCTTCTTGTGCCTGGACTGGCAGAATGAATACTGTTCCTGAGACTCTTGGTTTACTTAATTGGTCAGGATTTACCCAGAATCTTGGCCTAGCTTTCCAAAGACATTTTGCAGTTTCTCAGCGGGTTCCTCATTATGTCTGAACTGTACCTTGAGCACAAGTCGCACAGTGTCACAGGAGACCGATAGAACCGGGTACAATATTAGTATCTCCTTCTTGTCACTGCATTTCACTGCCTGGTTGTCTTCACAGCAGAAACAACTGTTGCCCTCAACAACCTTGACCTTTAAGAGGAAACAGGAAATGTTATTAGAAGGGTCAGTAAGAGTAGCACTGGGCAGCCACACAAATTAGGTAAAAACAATAACTGCAGATGCTGAAAACCAAATACTGGATTAGTGGTGCTGGAAGAGCACAGCAGTTTAGGCAGCATCCAAGGAGCAGCGAAATCGACATTTCGGGCAAGATGAAGGGCTTTTGCCCGAAACGTCGATTTCGCTGCTCCTTGGATGCTGCCTGAACTGCTGTGCTCTTCCAGCACCACTAATCCAGCCACACAAATTATACAGTCTGATACATTCATTTGTTAACTGGGAACTCAAACCAAATATACATATTGCTGGCTAGTATTATCTTAGAATATATACAGAGATGGTTGCTTCATGGGTAGGGACATTAATGGAGAGCCTGTCTTGCCATTCATGGATGTGAAAGCTCCTTTGGCCCAATTTGTTTTGAAGAACAGGATAGCTCTGCCACCTAGTTAGAAGGCTGTGGCGTGGGTCCCACTCATGAGAGCACATAAATGTGGACTGACACTCTCAGTTCATTTGAGAGGGAATGCTGCATGTTTGGCAATACCACCTTTCAGATCTGACATTAAATTGAAACCCCATTTGCCCATGAGAGGCACAAGATCTCATGATTCTGTTTTTCAGAGAGCCAGACATTTCTCCCTTGATGTTCTGGGACCAATAATTTTCCCTTAAGCAACATCAGTCAGTATCAAATTCTGCTTGTAGACATCTTCTTTGTGTAAATTGTCTGCTTCATTTCCCACATTACAACAGCAGCATATGTACAGGATTGGCTGAAAAGTGCTTTGAGATGTCCAGTGATTGCGAACAGTGCTATGGAAATGGAAATCTTCCTCTTTTAGTCAACAACTGATTATTACTCAATAGATTCTATAGAAGCTTAGATATCATGTTTCAACTATACAAACGCTTGTTTAAACCACACCACTGTTCAGATCTGGGCATCACATTATGGGAAGTTGGTACTGGTGCTAGCAGCCATACCATGGAGATTTGCCAGATTTATATCTGGACTCTTAAAAGATACATTACAAGGAAAAATGATACAAGCTCAGTTTCTAGATGATCAAGGGGTGAATTGATTACAGTTTTCCCAAAATATTCAGGGTGTTTATCACATGGATAAAGAGAAACTATTCTTCACTGCTTGAGAGTCTCTGACTGCCAGTGACACAGGAGTAAATCACCTCCTCACCCAGAGAGGAATGGAATACAAGGTTTTAAGATGACACTGCAGCAATACTATACACTGCTGCAACGATAATTAGATTAGATTAGATTACTTACAGTGCAGAAACAGGCCCTTCGGCCCAACAAGTCCACACTGACCCTCCGAAGAGAAACCCACCCAGACCCATTCCCCTACATTTATCCCTTCACCTAACACTACGGACAATTTAGCATGGCCAATTCACCTAACCTGCACATCTTTGGACTGTGGGAGGAAACCGGAGCACCCGGAGGAAACCCACACAGACACGGGGAGAATGTGCAAACTCCAGGCAGACAGTTGCCCGAGGCGGGAACTGAACCTGGGTCTCTGGCACTGTGAGGCAGCAGTGCTAACCACTGTGCCACCGTGCTGCCTATAATCACAGCTGCTAATCATTTATTATATTTTGGCTATATTAACAGCCATTTTACGCTTGATAAAGAGTTTCTGCTTCTATGTTTCAATCATCCCTAAAGTGTTTGGGTTCAAAAATATACAGTAATACATGGCTGAATGGGTAACACTCTTGCTTCTGAGCCAAAAGATGTGGGTCTATACTCCACTCAGGAGACTTGACCACAAACATGGGGCTGACACCAGTGCAGCACTGTGTCAGTACCTCACTGAGGGTGTGTTGCGCTGTTGGAGGGTCAGTACTAGGGGAGTGCTGCACCAATGAAGGCTCAGTATTGACAGAGTGCTGCACTGTTGGAAGAACTGTACTGAGGAAGAACTGCACTGAGGAAGAACTGCATGATCAGAAAGTCAGTACTGAGGGAACTCTGCACTGTTGGATGCTCACCACTGCAGGAGAGCTTCATTATCTGAGAAACAGTATTGCTGGAAGGGCAGTGTTAAGGGAGTGCTGCACTATCAGCGGGTTGGTACTGATGGAGCCCTGCATTGTCAGAATCAGAACACAACTCCAGAGAGTGGTCCCAGGGAGAACACAGTCTCAAGGAGAACAAGATCTCAGAGAGTGATGCAGAGAGAACACAATCACAGCGAGAACACTATCCCAGACAGAGATCCTGGAGAGAACACGATCCCAGTCAGTAATCTGGGAGGCAACATGATAATAGACAGTGATCGTAGCGAGCATATCATGTCAAAGAGTGATCCCAGCAAGAACACAATCCCAGACAGTGATCTGAGAGAACATGTGAGGTGTTATATTTTGGCAAGGCAAACCAGGGCAGGACTTACACAGTTAGTGGTGGGGTCCTATGGAGTGTTGCCAAACAAAGAGACCTAGGGGTGCAGGTATATAGTTGCTTGAAAATGGCATTGCAGGTAGACAGGGTGATGAAGGAGGCATTTGGCATGTTTGCCTTCATTAGTCAGAACACTGTATACAGGAAGTGGGACATCATATTGCAGCTGTACAGGACATTGGTGAGGCCACGTTTGGAATGCTACATACAATTCTGGTCACCCTTCTGTAGGAAGGATGTTGTTAAACTTGAAAAGGTTGAGAAATGAATTAAAGCATGTTGCCAGGACTGGAGAGTTTGAGTTATAAGTAGAGGGTGAACAGGCAGGGCTTTTTTGCCTTGGACGGTTGAATGCTGAGGCATGACCGTACAGAGGTTTGCAACATCATGAGGGGCATGGGAAGGGTGAATAGTCAAGGCCTTTTTCCAAGGGTGGGGGAGTCCAAAAGTAGACGGCATTAGTTCAAGGTGAGAGGAGAAAGATTTAAACGAGACCTGAGGGATACTTTTTCACACAGAGTATGGTGCTTATATGGAACGAACTGCCAGAGGAAGTGGTGGAGGCTGGTACAATTACAACATGTAAGAGGCATCTGAATGGGTAAATGAATAGGAAGGGCTTAGAGGGATATGGGCTGGGTACTGGCAGGTGGGACTAGGTCAGATTGGGCTTGGTGCAACGAGTTGGACCAAAGGGTCTGTTTCCTTGCTGTATAACACTGTGACTCTATGACTGAGATAGTGTTGCACTATTGGACAGTTGGTGCTGAGGGAACACTGCATTGGTGCAGGGTCAGTACTGTGGGAATGCTTTACTGCTGGATATTTGATTCTGTTGGAGTGCTGTATTGTCAGCATCAAACTGTGGAAGTGCTGCCCTGACAGGATATTGCTGAGGGAACACTGTATGTCAGATGGCTAGCAGTGACAGAGTACTGCACTGCCAGAGGTTTCGTGCTGAGGGAACACTGCACTGTTAGTGAGTCAGTACGGAGAAGGGCTGCATTGACGAAAGGGCAGTGCTGGGAGAGTGTTGTACCATTGAACAGTTGGTTCTGAAAGAATTTTGCATGATCAGAAATGTTACAATCTAGATAAGACATTAAACCAGGGCCCTGTCTGCTCTAGCAGTGGTGGATTTAAAGCGTCTCATGGCGGTTTTCAAAGAATTGATTGGTGCTTCCCCCAGCTGTTCTGGCCACTATTTATCACTCGACTGACATCATTAAAAGCAACAAATGCTGACCTTGCCAAACCTGCCCAAACGGTCTTGCTGTTTGTGGGAGCTTGCTGTGTGCTGATTGGCTGCTGTCCTTCCTCTGTTACAACTATGACCCCACTTCATAACTATTTCATTGACTGTGAAGTGCTTTCAGAACGTCCCGATGTCATGAAAGGCACTAAGACTATCCTTTAACTTATTTAAATCAGGGGTCACAAGTTGTGCCATTCTGCAGACTCCTAGGAGAGTCGGCCCTAGATGCCCTGATTTGCCCGATGTATGTATGACCACGCATGTACCTGCTGAACTATGTCCAGCACCATGTAGAAAGAACTGTGAAGCAACACACGAGAACAGGACAAAAACATTTCTCTTTCATTTAAAGTGAGTTTATTTTTCTCCAGCATTTCAACGTTCCCTGTTTCAATTCATTGACAGAACATAAAGCACCACTGCAATGCACTGCATTGTTTGCAATGTCTGGCGCTTGTTTTTATTTAAGTAGTGTCTGCCTCACCGCACTCACTCACTGACTGACCGAGCCGACGTCACTCCGTGAAGGGATTGGGCTCGTCTTTGATGCCTAGACAAAGCAGCCAACCTTGTGCCACTGCCCGTCGCGGATTCGGCGAATGGACTGAATCTCTGGCTTGCGGCCGCCCCACTGGTTCCAGTGCCTGTAGTCATTCTTCTCGAACACGTACTGGTAGCCACGGTAGCCCGGGTACTGATAGCCCACCCAGGTTCCGCAGACCACGCTGGCGCTGCCAACTCGGTTGGTGAAACCGTAGGAGTACAGGCTGGGCACGTCGTTGTCGACGATCTCCATCTTGCGGCCCTTGAACTCTGCCATCTCGTACAGGCAGATCTTGTGCTGCTCCGAGTCCACCAGGACGGGCCTGAAGGACATGATGTACTCGCTCCTGTGGCTGTTGGACCATGAGTCCCAGCGAGGATACTCACCCCTCTCCAGGACAAACATCTCCCCGCAGAATCGGGCCTGCTCATAGAACACCCAGGGCCCGCAGTCAATGCGAATCGAGCCCACACGCTCGAAGCCACTGTCGCACAAATTCATGCACTCGCCGGAGAATTCCTTACAGCGGCCCTGGAAGTTCTCCTGCTCAAAGATGCACACCCTGTAGTTGCTCACCGACCCTTCGAGGGGCCTGGGCTGCAGCTCCTTGCGCTCGGACTTGGGGGTGGTACGACTCGCCTTCTCCGACATGGCTGCTCCAGCTCAATTCTCCTCCAAGGCCCCGTCTGGTGATCAGTGGCTGGCCGGTTGCCTCTTTTATACTCTGCTCTGAGCCGAGTGCGGGGATTACCCAGACACAGAGCAAATGCAGAGTCGACAGATCCGAGAGAATGAAAACCCCTGTCATCAGGAGGGAGCGCACGTGACACAGAAAGAGAAGAAAGGAAAACAGAATGAGAGAACGAGAGTCAGCAAAACTCAACTCACAGCGCAGAATTCTGGGAATAGTACTGAGGGGACAGGCCACACTACAAGCATCTCTAATGGTTATACCTGCACAGATCTAACTATCCACTGTCATCACCACAGTGCAGACTTGTTATTATTTCCAGACAATCTGATACTCCTTAAGAAAAATATTTGCATTTCCACAGCACCTCGCACTGCTTCAGGACTTCCCAAAGTGCCTTACAACCCAATGGAGTACGTCTTGTAATCATTATTGTAGCATAGTAAATTCCTTTAATTGATGTTGTATGGGCTAGACACCGGTCAGAACACCAAGGGAAACTCCCAGTTCTTGTTCAAACCTGTGCCACATGATCCCTTGTTTTCATTCAAGGGTATCCGCACCGTCTCAATCCGAGCGTGCAGTGCATGTGTTGTACTGTACCTGCAATAATCAGGCTGGGTGCTGCATTGCACTCCCTGGAGGAGCTGTACACCCAAAACCCTCTGATTCAAAGGTAGGAGCGCTACCCACTGATCCATTCTTTTCAGCTGGTGCTATCAGACCAGTGCCAAAAATCACCTAATCGTTATGGTGCAGAAGGAGGCTATTTGGCCCATCATATGTGCACCAATGCAATGCCATAGCACCCTTTGACACTATGTCTTCAATCGTATTGATTGATTACAAAAAGAAATACCATTTTCAGCTTCTGGATAGTAGTGCTGCGGTAATGTCACAAGACCAGTGATCAAGAGAGTTGAATTAATAATCGAGTGATGAAAGTTCAAATCCCACCACAGCAGCTGTGGGAATTTTGATGCAATGAAATAACAAGTAAAATTTTCATCTTGTTGGTTATAATTACAAAACCATTCGATTGTTTTAAAAACCCATCTAGTTGTCTACTGCCTGTCAGTGGAGGAGATCTGCTACACTTTTACTAGGTTGAAAATCTGGATGCAGCAATGTGGTTCACTCTTAAACAACAAGCCAATCACTTGTAAATGGGTCCTCATCATCAGTTTCTCAAGGGCAATGATGATGGGAAATATATGCTGATTTTGCCAGTGGCACTCGTGTTCCAAGAATGATTTCGTTTTGAAAATCAAATTTATCATTTGCTCATATGCTTTGAATTAAGCAACAGATAAAATGCAACGATTTCTGTTTAGTGTTTTTAAGAATGACCATTTCACTGTGATTGTAGTCAGTGTATTAAACAAGTGGAAGCTACCATTCCTGCCACCTGTGGGTGAGCAGCAGGTTTGCAGGATGCAGATATGTATTTCGCTCCAAGGTAAAAATTAAAAAGAATAGAGGGTGGGGACCTCCAGGAGGCTAGGAGATCTTACAACCCTCAAAGCAATGAAAAAAGGATTGAGAATCATAGAATCCCTCTGGTGTGGAAGCAGGCCATTCAGCCCATCAGGTCCACATCGACTCTGCGAAGAACATCTCACCCAGACCCACCCACTACCCCATCCCCGCAATTCCCATGGCCAACCCACCAATCCCTGGACACTACGGGCAATTTAGCATGGCCAATCTGCCTAGCCTGCACATCTTTTGACTGTGGGAGGAAACTGGAGCACCCAGAGGAAACCCACTTAGACACGAGGAGAATGTGCAAACTCCACACAGAGAGTTGACGGAGGCTGGAATCGAACTGTGAGACAGCAGTGTCAACCGTTGGGCCACTGTGCCACCTGCTGTAATGTCTTTCCCAACTTCAAGGCACCCCAACTTTCCAGCCAAACAAGTACTTTCAAAGCATAATCCCTATTACTGTGAGCACCAATGTGGGCATAGATATTAACCAGATAATTTGTTTTTTTATTTAGTAAAGTTAGTTTCGAGATAAACACTAGCCATGCTAATGGGAGGAGCTTTCCATTTTTCAGTATAGGAGATAAAACTGGAGTCGATTCTTTTTAGACATTCAAAGCTTTTATTTACAGATAGAAACATGACAGGCAGACATCTACAAACCCAATGATCCCGTTTTAATCTGCTCCAATTTACAGGAGCACAGTGAATCCACAGTTAATGCTCATCACCTGAGCACAGTTCAAGAATTAACAGTCTCTTGTTCAAAACAGCGGCACTGGGATTTGTACCTACTGAATGGCTCCTTACTCTCCAATAGGTTTCCTGACGTTGGGGCCATTTCTAGTGTGCAAGGCCAAGCAGCTTAGTTCATCACAGCCAGCATTAGAGGGAACAGCCTAAGAAGTGGTGGTACTTACACAGTGCTGATCATTTCTGGGGTACATTGAAGAATCGTTTCACAAGGTAACATTCCACACTGCCAGAGACACTATCACATCAACTCATCTACTCTACAAAATGCTGCAATGTGAGTGTCAGCTTTGAGAGATATTGTCTAATACATTATGTATGTTATCTATTGGGTTTAATGCACGGTGCTAATACACAGCACAGGAGAAGCAGCATACAGTACTAAGCTCATCATGTCTGTGCCACCTAGTTAGCACGAATACATAAAAAGAGGAGAGTGCTTGCAAGGTTATGGAGAAAGAGCAGGGGAAATGGGGTTAATTAGATTAGATTAGATTAGATCCCCGACAGTGTGGAAACAGGCCCTTCAGCCCAATCAGTCCACACTGACCCTCCAAAAAGTAACCCACCCAGACTCATTCCCCTCTGACTAATGCACCTGATGCTATGAGCAATTTAGCATGGCCAATTCACCCTAACCTGCACATCTTTGGATTGGAGGAGGAAACCAGAGCACCTGGAGGAAACCCACGCAGACACTGGGAGAATATGCAAATTCCACACAGACAGTAACCCGAGGCTGGAATTGAACCCAGGTCCCTGGTGCTGTGAGGCTGCAGTGCTAACCACTGAGCCACCGTGTTAATACAATAGCCTTTTTGAAAAGGCTGGTGTAAACACAATAAGTCAAATGGGCCTTTCTATTTGTTGTACAATTCGCTTAATTACTTTCTGGTAAATCAAACTGCTCTCGCTGAGTAAAGAAACCTGCAGCAATTAACCTACAACTGCTAAATGGTATAGTGGAGGTCACTAAAGATCAATCACATAAGGTCCACTGACTGCGAGTATCTGCCACAAGAACAGCTACAAATACACGGTGGGCACAGAAATGGCGGGTTGCAGCAGTGTCTGCTATGGAGTTCCCGTCAAGTGCTAGCAGTGTGAAGCACTTTTACTTTCGGATAGTCTAACTGGTGCATCTTTGATTCTTGTCCTGAAAACATAGTTGCATCTTTTGCTTAAATAACCAAACCACTACACCCCATTCTCATTGCCCTAGGGACACAGCAATCTTCAAACCTCAAAGCGGATCACAAAATGGTGGAAAGTCTGGGAAGCACTGCTCAAGAGACTCAGCACCATTCAGGACAAAACGGCCTGGCACCACATCAACCATCACTCCCCTCCACCACTATCACACTCTGGTAACAGTTTGCATCATCCACAGGATGCACTGCAGCATCTCAGCAAGGCTCCCCAACAGTATCCTCTACACCAGCTACCTCGAACATCTAGAAGGACAAGAGCTACAGATACATGGGAACACCACCACCTCCAAGGTTTCTTCCAAGTCACTCACCATCCTGACTTGAACCTGCATCACCACTCCTTTATTGTCGCTGAATCAAAATTTTGGAACTCCTTCCCTAATAGCATGGAGGGTATTCCTACAACACATGGACTACAGCAGTTCAAGTGGGCGGCACGGTGGCACAGTGGTTAGCACTGCTGCCTAACAGCGCCGGAGACCCGGGTTCAATTCCCGCCTCAGGCGACTGACTGTGTGGAGTTTGCACATTCTCCCCGTGTCTGCGTGGGTTTCCTCCGGGTACTCCGGTTTCCTCCCACAGTCCAAAGATGTGCAGGTCAGGTGAATTGGCTATGCTAAATTGCCCATAGTGTTAGGTAAGGTGTAGATATAGATGTAGGGGTATGGGTGGGTTACGCTTCGGCGGGGCGGTGTGGACTTGTTGGGCCGAAGGGCCTGTTTCCACACTGTAAGTAATCTAATCTAATTAAGGCACCACCTTCTGCAAGGCAATTGAGAAAGGACACTAAATGCTAGCTCAGCAAGTGATGCCCACTCTCTGTGACTGAGTATATAAAAAAAGAACTTGCTCTCCCAACTGTAATGAACAATCCTTTGTCAAGTGAGCTAACGTAGTCTCTACCCAGGACCGTTTAATAACATGAATTGGGAATCAGTGTCAGAATTTGAACATTGAACAGTACAGCACAGTACAGGCCCTTTGGCTCCTGGTGTTGTGCTGACCTTTTACCCTACTCTAAGATCAAACTATCATCCACGTGCCTATCCAAGAATCGTTTAAATGTTCCTAATATATCTGACTCGACTACCATTGCTCTCTGCATAAAGAACCTATCACTGATATCTCTCCTAAAACCTTCCTCTAATCACCTTAAAATTATGGCCCCTTGTGGCAGCCATTTCTACCCTGGGAAAAGTCTCTAGTTATCCACTCGATCTATGCCTCTCAAAGTCTTATACACTTTTATCAGGTCACCTCTCATTCTTCTTTGATCCAATGAGAAAAGCCTTAGCTCCCTCAACCTTTCTTCATAAAACATGCTCTCCACTCCAGGAAGCATCCTGGTAAATCTCCTCTGTACCCTCTCTAAAGCTTCCACATTCTTCCTATAATGAGGCAACCAGAACTGAACTGAAATATTCCAAGTGTGGTCTAAGCAGGGCTTTATAGAACTGCAGCATAACCTTGCCGTTCTTAAACTCAATCCACTTGCTAATGATTGCCAGCACACCATATGCCTTCTTAACAACCCTATCAACTTGGGTGGCAACTTTGAGGGATCTATGGACGTGGACCCCAATATCTCTCTGTATCTCCACACTGCCTAGACTCCTGCCTTTAACCCTGTAATCTGAATTCAAATTCGACCTTCCAAAATGAATCATTTCATATTTTTCCAAGTTGAACTCCATCTGCCACTTCTCAGCCCAGCTCTGCACCCTGTCAGTGTCCCGTTGCAACCTACAACAGCCCTCCATTCTATCCACAATTCCACCAGTCTGTCATCGGCAAACTTACTAACTCACCATTCCCCTTCCTCATCCAAGTCATTTATAAAAATCACAAAGAGCAGTGGTCCCAAAACAGATCCCCATGGAACACCACTGGTCAGCGAACTCAAGGCTGAATACTTTCCATCTACTACAGCCCTCTGTCTTCTATGGCCCAGTTAAATCTGTATCCAGACATGAAATTTCCCTGTGTTCTATGCCTCCTAACTTGCTGAATGAGCCTACCTCGGGATCCTTATCAAGTGTCTTGCTAAAATCCATATACACCACATCCACTGCTCTACCTTCATCAATGTGTTTTGTCACATCCTCAAAGAATTCAATAAGGCTTGTGAGGCATGAACTGCCCCTCACAAATACATGCTGACTATCTCTAATCAAACTATGCTTTTCCAAATAATCTTAAAGCCTGTCTCTCAGAATACTCTCCAATAATTTGCCCACTGCCGACATAAAACTGACTTGTCTGTAATTCCGAGGATTATCCCTATTCCCTTTCTTGAACAAGGGAATAACATTAGCCACCCTCCAATCATCTGGACTGTGAGGATACAAAGATCATTGCCAAAGGTGCAGCAATTTCATCCCTCGCTTCCTGTAATAACCTAGGGTATATCCCATCTGACCCAGGGGACTTATCTAACTTTATGTTTTTCAAAATTTCCAGCACATCCTCCTCCTTAACATCAACCTGTTCTAGCATATCAGCCTGCTTCACACTGTCCTCACAAATGACAAGGTCCACCTCATCAGTGAATACTGAAGCAAAGTATTCATTAAGGAACGCCCTTTCCTCTTCTGACTCCAGGCACAAGCTCTTTCCTCTATCGCTAATCTGCCCTGCCCTCACTCTGGCCATCCTACCGGCCAAGGTTTTTCATGCCCCCTTCTAGTTCACCTAAGTCCATTCTTCAGTTCCTTCCTGGCTACCTTATAACATTCTAGAGCCCTGTATGATCCTTGCTACCTCAACCTGAAGTAAGCTCCCTGCTTCGTCTTGACTAGATGTTCCACATCTCTTGTTATCTAAGATTCCTTCACACTACTTTCTCTTCCTTGCCACAGTCACTTGTGGTTGTTGGTTCAATCTCCATTCCAGAGACTACCCTTTGAAATCTACGGCTAATTCTCACTGGCATGCAGGGCTGAAGGAATGTCACACTATCAGAGGTGCTTTTTTTTGGATGTGATATCAACTGGAAGGTTTACCTGGCCTCTCACTTGGGCAGGACAGATCCCATGGTGCTATTTTCAAGGAGGACAGAGGAGACCTCCCTGGTGTCTCTGCCTGCATTTACCCTTCAACCAACAGCATTAGAAAAACTAATCACTTACTTGGCTGTCACATTGTTATTTGTGGGAGTCTGCTATGTGCAAGTTGCATGCCTGATTTCCCTCCAATAGTGACAGGACAACAGCTTCATCTGCTGCCAATTATGTTGGGATGGCCTGAGGCTAAAAACAGAGCATATGATAATGCAAGTGCAAAGATAATTCTTTCTTTCTTTCAATTTAACACAGCAGGAACAAAGGAACTGATCTGAATTTTAGCCATTTCACACAGGCACTGCGGGTTATGTCCAAAGAATGCAGGGTTGAAAGTACCCACTTGCCATATTGTTGGGATATGTATGCTGCAGATCGACTCACATGCAGCCAGAAGATGTTTAGCCATTAAGTTTAACGGAGATGAGGGAAAGCTGACCTAAATACATACATTCCGTGCGTGAACCATGGACCACAGGTGCAGTATGGGGAAGGATTTGGGACAGGATGATCCTTCAAGTTACTTGTCTTTGGCCCAAGCAGATGCACAGCACAAAAACAAAGTTTCCCAATGTTGTGCAACTCCAATTTCATTAAAAACAGATACACATTTAAAAACTGTAACAGTGATTGCTGCTCCTTCAATGATCCGGTATTGAGATGATTAAAGGATATGACCATCGCGTTCCTTCAAGCATTAAGACAACTCCCAACTTAACTTGTTAAGTTTAAATCCAAGATAGATAAATTTTTGTAAGCAGAAGTATTAATATGGACCAGGGGCAGGTATATGGAATTAGGCCACAGATCACCCATAATCTCACTGAAGGGCAGAACAGGCTCAGGGGCTGAATGGCCTACTCCTGTTCCGATGTCCATCAATATTTTCCCCACTGAGACACACATCTTGCTGGAACAGTAATGAAATGTCAGCAAAGAGCTGTTATTAATGCCAATAATAAGCATAACTGCACTTTAAAAGAGTCAGCAAAATAAGGACAGGCTGAATGATCTTTTACAATGACATTTTGAGATATGCCATGGTTTGCGAATATCTAGAACTTGCTGCTTGATTTACTCCAATTTAGGGCCGCACATGGTTAGCATTGCTGCTTCACGGGACCTGGGTTTGATTCAACTCCAGCCTCGGGCGACTGTGTGTGTGGAGTTTGCACACTCTCCCTGTGTCTGCATACGTTTCCCCAGTTCCTCCCACAGTCCAAAGATGTGCAGGTTAGGTGAATTAACCATCCTAAGTTTCCCATAGTGTTCAAGAATGTGTAGGTTAGGTGCATTAGTCAGGGGTAAATGTAGAGTAATAGGGAATGGGTCTGGGTGGGGGGAAAAGGTGTGGACTTGTTGGGCTGAAGGGCCTGTTTCCACACTAGGGATTCTAGGAATTTTCCAAATGGATCGAAGCTGATCGAAGTATAGAATAGAACTTCAAAATGTCATAGACAATGTGGTGGAATGGACGGAAAAATGGCAGATGAAATTTGAGAGAGAGAAGCGTGAAGTGAATCATTTTCGTAGGGAGAGTACAGAGACACCATGCAAAATAAAGTAGTTAGATGAGCACAGGGACCTGGTTGTATATGCACATAAATCATTAAAAGCAGCAGGACAAGTGGAGAGAGTAGTTAATAAAGCATACAACTTTATTTGCAAGATGTTACTAATAGAAGCATACAATAAGAACAAGAAGTTATGTTAAACCTGTATCAAACACCATTTTGCCCTTAGCTGGAGTATTACATGCTGTTCTGGCCACCAGACTTTAGGAGAGATGTGAAACCATTACAGAGGATGCAGAAAAGATTCATGAAATTGGTCCCAAGCAGAAAGAACTTCTGCTACACACGAAGATTGGAGAACAATGACTTTTCTCATTGGAGACGATTAAGAGGAGGGTTTATCAAGATGTACAAACTCATGGAGAGTTTGGACAGAGATTGATGGAAGGAATGAGAACTGGAAGGTGACTGCAAGGTGACTGGAAAAAGGAATAGCCACACAAGGAAGAACAGATTTATGCAGTGAGTGGTTAGGATCTGGCATTTACTGCCTGAGGATGTGCTGATGGTGGGTTCAATCGAGGGCTTGAATCGCTTGCTGAAAAGGAAAATTTTACAAGGAAGGCAAGAGTGTGATACTCGGCCAGTTGCTCTTGCAGAGAGCCAGCACAAAGACAACTGGTCTCATGGCCTCCTTATTCAATGGCTATTGTTAAGTAATGTCTATTCCCTAAATCAGAAAGTGATTTTCCCTGCAAAAAGTGAATGGCTCTTCATGAATGTATAAAAAATAAACTCCTAATATTTTACATGTTACTTTTTCTGTTTTTGTTCTTGTTTCAATCTTTCCATTTCTTTCTGTGCCCAATTTCATTCAAATGTGTTCCATCTCCTTCACTGTCATTCTTCTCTTTGTTTTTCAATCATTTACAGAAGTCTCAGACATCCTGTGGTCCTCACTGCACCATGAACTATACCTCAAGATATTTGAGAGTAAATATGCATTTTCTTAATGGGGCTAATCACAAGGTGGCCCACTGTCACAATGCATGGGCAATTTGCAACGTGGGTGTGTGCGCGCGCGCGTGTGCAGATACCTTGATGTGTGCGTGTGCACACATAATGTCCGTCATTTTTCACAGTGGATTCTATTTCTCATTCACAAGTATAATTTTTTCCATTTTATATCTACTCAGCATACCTTGTGTGAAATTACACCATTTAACATAATGTCAATGTAAAATTATGCACACGCATTATTTATTACCTATGCCTTGGCGAAATGAATGCATCAGAGAGAAGCATCTCTGATTTTCTTCGAGAGAAGATTTTGTCTTTAATGACAATACAGAACATTATACAGCTCAGAAAAATCCAATTATATTGCTTTCATCAATTTTGATAAAGGTTTTGACACATACGTCTCCCATGAAGGATTATTCATTATACTGTTGGATGCTTTCTGACCTTCTTACTGTTGTCTCTTACAATTCTGCATCCCAAGATTATCGTTTAAGTCAAGTCCCAGCTCCTGAAGAGTTTAAATTACTCTTTGCACTGATTAAATAGATTTTGACCAAGATCCCAGAAGAATCAGAAAACGTTTTTTGCAAATATTTTGTCAACTACAATCACAGAATGACAGAGGACAGAAGTATGGCCCTTCATGTCTGCATTGGATCCCTGAAAGAGTTACCCAATGCTTTCTTTATTCTTTCAGTGTTTGTAGGCATCACTGACAAGACCAGTATTTTTTAGCCCATCCCTAATTGCCCTTGAACTGAATGGCTGTGCTAGGTCCATTTCAGCAGGTAGTTAAGACACTCAGCCATATTACCATGCACCTGAAGTCACATGTAAGCCAGACCAGGTAAGGATGGCGGAGTTTCTTCCCCAAAGGACACTGATGAACCAGATGGGGTTTTATGACAATATCCGTCACAGTCATCATTAATGAGATGAGTTTAATATTGCAGATTTATTAGTTCAATTGAAATTCCTTCAGCTGTTGTGTTGGGATTTGAACCTGTGTTCAATAACATTAATACCACGCTACTGTCTCCTGTCCCCCATTTCCCTTTGCTTTCCCACGAAAACAGTTCTTGGTTTAGAGTGGGTGTTGTGTAGATGTATTAGAATGATACCTGGGCTCCAAGTGTTATGTTCCAAGGAGTGTTACACAGTATTTGCATGTGTCATATTCACTGGAATTTGGAAAGTTGAGTGATAATTTGATCAAGGTTTGTGCGAAATTTGCAGAATGTATAGTAGAGAGAAGCTATTTCTACTGGCTGGGGATTGTAGCACTAATTCTAAAATTTAGTGCCAGACCTTTCGGTTGCATGGAAAATTATGGAGAAGGATCGGTGCTGGGTCCTCTACTTTTTGTCATTTACATAAATGATTTGGATGCGAGCATCAGAGGTACAGTTAGTAAGTTTGCTGATGACACCAAAATTGGAGGTGTAGTGGAGAGTGAAGATGGTTACTTCAGATTACAACAGGATTTTGACCAGATGGGCCAATGGGCTGAGAAGTGGCAGATGGAGCTTAATTCAGATAAATGGGAGGTGCTGCATTTTGCGAAAGCAAATCTTAGCAGGACTTATAAACTTAATAATGGTTCTAGGGAGTGTTGCTGAACAAAGAGACCTTGGAGTGCAGGTTCATAGCTCCCTGAAAGTGGAGTCACAGGTGGATAGGATAGTGAAGGCGGCGTTTGGCATACTTTCCTTTATTGGTCAGAGTATTGAGTACAGGAGTTGGGAGGTCATGTTGCGGTTGTACAGGACATTGGTTAGGTCACTGTTGGAATATTGCGTGCAATTCTGGTCTCCTTCCTATCGGAAAGATGTTGTGAAACTTGAAAGGGTTCAGAAAAGATTTACAAGGATGTTGCCAGGGTTGGAGGATTTGAGCTATAGGGAGAGACTGAACAGGCTGGGGCTGTTTTCCCTGGAGGCTGAGGGGTGACCTTATAGAGGTTTACAAAATTATGAGGGGCATGGATAGGATAAATAGGCAAAGTCTTTTCCCTGGGGTCGGAGAGTCCAGAACTAGAGGGCATAGGTTTAGGGTGAGAGGGGAAAGATATAAGAGAGACCTAAGGGGCAACTTTTTCACACAGAGGGTGGTATGTCTATGGAATGAGCTGCCAGAGGATGTGGTGGAGGCTGGTACAATTGCAACATTTAAGAGGCATTTGGATGGGTATATGAATAGGAAGGGTTTGGAGGGATATGGGCCGGGTGCTGGCAGGTGGGACTAGATTGGGTTGGGATATCTAGTCAGCGTGGATGGGTTGGACCGAAAGGTCTGTTTCCATGCTGTACATCTCTATGACTCTAATGTTAAAAGGGTGAGGAGAGCTCAGAACTTCTTAAGGTTTCCCGAACAAGTAATAGGACAGATAGTGTGGAAAGTGTCAGGAATCTAACTTCAGGCACAACTCCAAAGAAGGGGCCGTCACTGCAAGACAGAGTTGTACTTAGATGCCTGCAGCAAATGAAACAAGGTTAATGAAATTAACAGGTACAGGTACAATGTTGAGGGTATCGCAGAGATGTGGCTACAAGGGGATCCGGGCTGGAAACCAAACATCCCAGGAATATCGAAAGTGCAGGTAGATGGGCAGGGGTGGGTAAGGCTGCCTTGTCAGTAAGAAATGAAATTAAAGCAGCAGCAGGAAGTGATATAGACTTGGAAGGTGTAGAAACTATGTGGGTAGAGTCGAGGAACTGCAAAGCAAAAATGAGCCTAACAGGAGGTGTGTACAGGCCTCCTAGCAGTGGTCAGGATGTAGGGAAGAAAATAAATTAAGAAATAGAAAAAGCATTTAAGAAAGGTGCTATTAACAATAATTGTGGGGTCTTCAATATGTAGTTGGACTGGGAAAATCAGTTTGGTAGCGGATCCCAAGGAAAGGCATTCATGGAGTGTCTATGAGACGTCTGCAGTTTTTTTGGAGCAGCTTGTGGTACAGCCCACTAGGAAATAGACAACTCTGGATTTGGTGATGTCGAATGAGGCAGACGTGATTAGGGAAGTGAAGGGGAAGGAACCCCTAGATGGAAGTGACCATAATATGATAGAATTTATCCTGCAGTTTGACAAGGAGAAGTTTGAATAATACGTAATGGTATTAAAATTGATTAAACTCCCTCATATAAGTGTGGAGCTGGCCAGAGTAGATTGGAAGGGAGGCCTAGCATGGAAAATGGTGCAATAGCAATGGCAGAAATTTCTGGGGATAATTCATTGAGCACAGCAGAAATTCATCCCAAGAAAGAAGAGACATACTAAGGGGAGAATAAGGTAACCATGGCTGTCAAAGAGGTCAAGACAATATGAAAGCAAAAGAACAACATAAAACGTGGTGAAGATTAACAGGAAGCCAGAGGATAGAGAAGTCTTTAGAAACAAGCAAAGGATAACTACAAGACCAGTAACAGAGGGGGTTAAATATGAGGGTAAGCTAGCTAGTATTATTGAAGAAAATTGCAAGAATGTTTTAGATATATATATACGTAAAAGAGGCATGAGTGTACTTGGACCACTGTAAAATGATGCTGGAGAAGTAGTAATGGGGAACAAAGAAACGGTGGAGGAACTGAATCAGTATTTTGGCATCAGTCTTCATAGGGGAAGACGCCAGCAGCATACTAGATCTTCAAGAGTATCAGGTGAATGCATTGTTCATCACTAAGGAGAAGGTACTGGGGAAAGGTCTGAGGTGGATAAATCAAGGAGACCAGATGGACTAAAGTCGAAGAATGTGACTCTAATCTCCAGCATCTGCTGTCCTCACTTTCTCCCAGATGGACTACCTCACAGAGTTTTGAAGGAAACAGCTGAGGAGATTGTGGAGGTATTGGTGGTGATCTTTCAGAAATCACTGCAGTCAGGGAAGCTCCCAGAGGAATGTAAAATGGCAAATGTAACACCCCTGTTTAGGAAGGGAGGGAGGCAGAAGACAGGAAACTATGAGAAAGTTAGCCTGACCTTGGTCACTGGTAAGAATTTAGAGTCCATTGTGAATGGATGAGATTGTGGAGTATATGGAAGTGTATGATAAAATAGGGCTGAGTTAGCATGGCTTTCTCAAGGGGAAGTCCAGGCTGACAAATCTGTTGGAATTCTTTGAGGAGGTAGCAAGCAACTTAGACAAAGAACTGCCAGAAGACGTGAACTATTCAGATTTCCAGAAGGTCTTTGACAAGGTGCCACATAGGAAGCTCTTAACTAAGATGGTGCTAGGACATGGTATTGGCATGGGTTGAGGATTGGCTGATTGGCAGAAGGCAGAGAGTGGACATAAAGGGGTCTTTTTCAGGATGGCAGCCAATGATTAGTGAAGTTCAACAGAAGTCAATATTGGGTCTGACAACTACAGTCATTTCTTTTGTAGTGCAATAGTCACCATTCTTGTGCGACCCTGCAAGAATTATGCAATACGGACAGCACTTAAAGTGTTGGTGGTGCAATCGTGCTATAGCCAACAAGTGTTAAAAGTTCACACATTAAAAACAGTCCCCTATTCGTCAATCGTGAAATGTGATGAGGATGTTAGGGGATTACAGGGTGACCTGGACAAGTTAGGTGAGTGGGCAGATGCATGGCAGATGCAGTTTAATGTGGATAAATGTCTGGTTATCCACTTTGGTGGCAAGAACAGGAAGGCAGATTACTACCTCAATGGTATCAAATTAGGTAAAGGAGCTGTTCAGAGAGATCTGGGTGTTCTTGTCCACCAGTCAATGAAGGCAAGCATGCAGGTACAGCAGGTCGTGAAGAAGGCTAATAGCATGCTGGCCTTCATAACAAGAGGGATTGAGTATAGAAGCAAAGAGGTGCTTCTGCAGCTGTACAGGGCCCTGGTGAGACCACACCTGGAGTACTGTGTACAGTTCTGGTCTCCAAATTTGAGGAAAGACCTTCTGGCTATTGAGGGAGTGCAGCGTAGGTTCACGAGGTCAATTCCTGGAATGGCAGGATTGCCTTACATGGAAAGACTGAAGCGACTGGGCTTGTATACCCTTGAGTTTAGAAGACTGAGAGGGGATCTGATTGAAACGTATAGGATTATGAAAGGACTGGACACTCTGGCAGGAGGGAACATATTTCCGTTGATGGGGGAATGCCGAACCAGAGGACACAACTTAAAAATACGGGGTAGACCATTTAGGACAGAGATGAGGAGAAACTACTTCACCCAGAGAGTGGTGGCTGTGTGGAATGCTCTGCCCCAGAGGGCAGTGGAGGCCCAGTCTCTGGATTCATTTAAGAAAGAATTGGATAGAGCTCTTAAAGATAGTGGAGTCAAGGGGTATGGAGATAAGGCTGGAACAGGATACTGATTAGGAATGATCAGCCATGATCATATTGAATGGCGGTGCAGGCTCGAAGGGCAGAATGGCCTACTCCTGCATCTATTGTCTATTGTCTAATCGCATTACAGCGAACTTGCATCGACGAAACATGCATTATAGCAGAACAACCTGTATTAACATTAACGTGAGTAATCTAGGTGAAGGAACTGAGGGCACTGTTGTTAAATTTTCAGAAGAGAGAAAAATAGATGGAGGGGCAGGTAGTCCTGCTTGAGGAAGCAGGGAGGCTGCAGAAAGACTTGGACAGGCTAGGAGAGTAGACAAAGAAATGGCACATGGAATATAATGTGGGAAAGTGTGAGGGCATGCACTTTGGTAGGAAGAATAGAGGCAAGTCTACTTTCTAAATGGAGAAAAGGCTTCAGAAATCTGAAGGACAAAGGTATTTAGGAGTTCTAGCTCAAGATTCTCTTAAGGTTAACATGCAGGTTCAGTTGGCAGTTGGGAAAGCAAACGCAATGTTAGCTTTCATTTCAAGAGGGCTAGAATACAAGAACAGGAATGTATTTCTGAGGCTGTAAAAGGCTTTGGTCAGACCTCATTTGGAACACTGTAAATGGTTTAGGGCCCTATATATTAGGAAGGATTTGGTGGTGTTGGAAGGAGTTTAGAGGAGGTTTACAAGAATGATTCCAGGGATAAAGGGCTCATCTTATGAGGAGCAGTTGAGGACTGTGGGTCTGTACTTGATGGAGTCTAGAAGGATATGGGTGAATCTCATTGAAATTTCCAGAATACTGAGAGGCCTGGATAGAATGAAAATGGAGAAGATGTTTCCACTAGTAGGAGAGACTAAGACCTGTGAGCACAGCCTCAGAGTGAAGGAACGACCCTTGAGAACAGAGATGAGGAAGAATCTCTTCAGCCAGAAGCTGGTTATTCTTTGGAACTCATTGCTGCGGAAGGCTGTGGAGGCCAAGTCATACAGTATATTTAGGACAGAGATAGATTGGTTCTTCATTAGTAAAGGGATCAAGGGTTATGGGGAGAAGGTAGGAGAATGGGGTTGAGGAACATATCAGCCACGATCAAATGGCAGAGCAGTCTCAATGGACCAAATTGCCTAATTCTGCTCCTATGTATTATGGTCTTTTAGGAATGAAATTCAGAAACTTGTCACACATAAATGGTGATAGAAGTTTTGGAACTCTCCTTGACAAATGGCAACTGATTCGGAATTAATTGTTAACTTTAAATTGGAGGGCAATAGATTTTTGTTTACAAAAACTTAACAAGCTTTGAGATGTATAAAAGTACATCGGATGATCTCACAGAATGACATACAATTATAAAAGGTGTGGAAGGCTTTCACCTGTGCCACAATCTCTTAATTCTGCAAAGTATTTCTTAAGTTCTACTTTTGTAGCTTCATAGGTTCTTACTGGATCTTAAAAGTGGCAGAGTGATATTAACAACAATCTTAGTTAAGACTAGATTACTTAGAGTGTGGAAACAGGCCCTTCGGCCCAACAAGTTCACACCAACCTGTCGAAGCGCAACCCACCCAGACCCATTACCCTACATTTACTCCTTTACCTAACACTATGGGCAACTTAGAATGGCCAACTCACCTGACCTGCACATTTTTGGATTGTGGGAGGAAACCGGAGCACCCGGAGGAAACCCACGCATACACAGGGAGAATGTGCAAACTCCACAGAGAGAGTCGCCTGAGGCAGCAGTGCTATCCACTGTGCCGCCCATTATTAAAAGCAAAGCAAATTGACAAATGACGACTAACCTATAAGCGAATTGATACGCTGTATGGAATCCCCGTGTAAGGCCCTTTAAAAACAATTCTACACTGATTATATTAAGCTGAATGTCTGACTAACTATTTTTTATTGCCTGATAAACTACACAAGACTCATTTCATACTTCTCCTCAAACTCAGAATTTATTCATTGGTACAGGCAAGATGTCTGTAAAGGAGTTACTGGGGCTGATAAATTAAATATTAAGTTGAATGTTAAATAATCCATGGTCTCTATTTCAAAGAAAAAAAGGAAAAGAATTTGTCCCAGAGTCCTGCACAATATCTATTAGTTTAAGGAAGAGTGACTGAGCTCTCCTTAATTTCCTAAACAATATTTACCCCTAAATCAATATTATAAAGAAGAACAGAAGGTGTGGTCAGTGGGATCTTGCTGTGTATAAAGTGTTTCTCTCCATCCCATCATTGGCTGTGATGTAAAGAGATAGTGTAAGTTGCCACAGGAATGTTTTTTAAGTTTAAATTTCAAACACTATACTTTGTTCAAAAATTCCTTTTTCTGCAATGCAGAACCTAGTTTTTAAACTGAGGTGAATTTAGTGAGATTGAGAAGATTTATATTCTGTGCTCAGATCTATCAGCAACTGTGTGGGTGCTACACACACACGCATACACACACACACGCACACACACACATGCCTGTCAAACAGCTGTGAGCACACTCCGAGATTTGGGATAACAGTTGTTCACCGGAGGTGACTGTGAGGTCAAATATCTGGAGTTTGATGGCTCTGACTGAGGAGTTATGTTGCAGATGGTGTTAATGCCTGCATTCCTAGGTTTCATTGTGATTACAGCGAGGACAGAGTGCGGTGAAGCACAATGCTTGTAGGATGCTCTGCATTTCATTGTGACTTTTACTGTTCCCTATGCAGGAGGAAGGAATGGGCATTTACTGATGAAAGACTCCAACTGAAGTTCCAAAGGTGAAAAAGCCGGGTGGTACATTTCCCTCAAAAGGTCGACTGGGACCATTTATGAAGCAGCAATGCCATTCTCCGAGCTATTTTAACAAAAGCAAAATACTGCGATGCAGAAGATCTGAAATCTTAGAAGTGCCGAAGAAATTGATCAAGTTTGGCAGCATCTCAGGAGAGAGAACTAGAGTGAATGTTTTCTCCAGATGCTGACAGACCTGCTGAGTTTCTCCAGCACTGACCAATTTCCCTACAGCATTCAATTTGTGACAAAACAAACGTAAACCAGAAAACAATGCCCATTGTGATTCCAAATCCTTTGGCTTACAAAGGCTCCCAGTCTGATAGTACTTCCATTTTAAAATTCACTTCTTGTCTGCAAGCTCACCAATGGACTTGCTCTTTATATCTCATCCCATCGCACTTCCCTTTAATATCTTTGTGCTCCCCTAATTCTGGTCTCTTGCTCATCCTGGATTTTAATCACTGGTTGAAGTGGCTTCACCAACTGACTCCATAAGCTCTGGAATATCCCACAAATGTCCTCACTGTTTGTTACTCCCTAAAACCAACCTCCTGAAGAAAGTTTTAGTCGCTTTTTGTTTCACTCATTCACGGGGTGAGGCTGGGTCAGCATTCACTGCCCATCACTAATTAGCTAGAGGGCAGTTAAGCATCAACCACTTTGTTGTGGGTCTGGAGTCACATGTAGGCCAGACCAGGTAAGGAAGAAAGTCTCCTTCCCTATTGGACATAAGTGAATCAACAATTAGATTCTTAATTCCAGATTTTTTTTACTGAATTCAAATTCCACTATCTGCCATGGTGGGACTCGAACCCAGGTACCCAGAACATGACCTGCATCTCTAGATTACAACTAAGCCAACACCTCCCCTATATGGCCTAATATTACATTTTGTGGCTTAGGTGTCAAATGTTATTTGATGCTGCTGCTGTGAAATATATAGAAATGCTCTTAGATGTCAAAGGAAATACAATAAATGCAAGTTGTTGTAATGTCAAGGAAAACCTTACGAGGTGTAGCAGGGTTCAAATCCTGTTCTCTTCCTCCCCAGGGACAGGCGTTCTAAAATACTTGATATATTTTTAGTTTTTGCAGGAGTCATGAAGCCTCTCACATTGAGCTTATGCATCTAAAAGTACGTGGTTAGAGGCAGTGCTCGCTCCAGTTTGGAACTCTTACTAAAAGAACGGATGAGTCATTAACAAGCACTCTCAAGATCACATTCTGTTCAAAAGGAAAAGTAATTCTGTGACGGTATGCTCCTAGTGAGAAGTCAAGGATTGCTTGACAGTGACACCAGCAAAGGATTAAAGAGGGCTGATTTTAGTATAAAATGTAATCTTTGGACCAGGCATCAAACCTCTCATTTATCTATTTCAAGGTTAAAACAAAGGCCAGTTCTGCCCTCACAAATAAAAGGTTCCATTGCACTATTTCAAAGGAGAGCAAGGCAGTTCTCCGTGAATACTTGGCCCAAGCCACATCACAAATAAACAGATTATTTGATCTTTTGTACAATGTTGTTTGAGGGATCTTGCTGCATGTAAAGTCACTACACTTCAAAATGTCCTCTTTTGGTGGTGAAACACCTTGAGACATCGTGAGATTATGAAAGTGTATTGTAATATGCAAAGCTTGTCACATTCTTTAAAGGTAGGAGTCACAAATAGAAAACTGGAGATAGATTAATCACCTCCTTCACAGAAAGCCAGTGTTAACCACAGTAGGACTTCCCAAGATGAAACATGCCACCCACTCTCAATTAGAATCAATGGATGACATGACACAAGTAGAAAGATGTGAGCAAAATGGCTTAATATCCTGCTAAAAAAAAAATCATTCAATCCCTCTCTTTTTGTTCAGCACTCATGTGGATTGATCCTGGTGTTCTTTCAAAGTTTAAGGGAAGATATAATAGAATCATACAATCCTGACAGTGTGAAAGCAGACCATTCAGCCCATTGAGTCCACACTGACCCTCTGAAAAGCATCCCACTCAGACCCACTCCCCTACCATTATCCCCACAACCCTGCATTTCCCATGGCCAACACATCTAACCTACACATCCCTGGATACTATGGGCCATTTAACATGGTCATTCCACCTTGCCTGCACACTTTCGGACTGTGGGAGGAAACTGGAGCACTCAGAGGAAACCCACACACCCACGGGAAGAATGTGCAAACTCCATACAGTCACCTAAGGGGTCCCTGGCACAGTAAGGCAGCAGTGCTAACCACTGAGCCACTGTGCCACCATCCCACCCTTAGATGTATTTGTGTTGTAATAGATGTATTTGAAATCATGTTGAATTTTGGTAGTGTAAACATGGAACTGTGTCCACTTCCAGGAGCATTGGTAAACAAAGAACAGAGTTAAGATAACTGATACAAAAAAGGGGAATTCTTTTTCATGCAATGAGATGTGAAATCTGGAATGCAGTGCCTGAGAGGGCAGTGGAAGTAACTTTCAAACAGAACATATGGAGCTATGGGAAACAAGCTGGGGAGTGGGACAGATTGAATAACTCTTTCAAAGTTAAACATGTGAGAGATAACAGAATGGAAGGATGTGCTGAAATGTTTATGTAGGAATGGAGGAGGCTACTGTGTAACATAATCAGCAGCCCAGGCAAGATGGGCTGAATGGTCTCCTGTGCAGTGTAATTCTATGCTTGCTCTATGATTGGTGGAGGAACCAGACAATTGCTAACTACGAATACAACTTCTAGTTCTTCAAAAGGTAAACTTTAACAATTCACATAATTCCAAATAGCTGATTCTGTTAGCAAAGTCTGTCATCATCAACCTCAACCGCCACTCTATTGCTAATCAATAAGAATATCAACTCTATCACACTCACCAGCTCACAGTCCACGATGCCAGACACAAACTGAGCGCTCTGGCATGAGAGAACGAATCCAGCCAAGTTCAGCAGGACACAGACAACGGACAGTAGGATGAACAGGTTTACCTAGAACAAGAGGAGACATCAATGAACAAAGGGCTGCTCCATCATCATTCTCACACAAAACAACACAGAAGTTCGCGTACTCCAGTAAGGGGGACAGCTGTCTGCAAGAGGGCAGCAGGATGGGCCCTCTCTACATTTCAACAGTGGAGACTGCTAAACATCTTTACAAGCTCAGGAATGGTGGGAATATAGATCATGTTTCCAATTGTGGGGAAAAACCAGAACTAAGAACTAAATTTAAGGTTAACAATTCACCAAAGCTCCTTCGACAACATCTTCCAAAGCCATGACCACTTCCATCGAGAAGAACCATTAAGATACCTCCAAGCTACTCACCATCCTGAATTGGAAATATAACACTGTTACTTCAGGGGCACTGGGTCAACATCCTGGAAGACTCTCCCTAATGGTATTGTGGGTCTACTTAGTGCAACGGATCAAGAAGGCAACTCACCAATACCCTCTGCAGGGGACCAAGGAAAGGCAATAAATGCTAGTCCAGCCAGCGACGCCAGCCAAAAATGAAAAACTATTAATTCCAATGAGAAATTCAGGAGACATTTCTCTGCCTAGTGAATGGTGAGAACTTGCTACACCAAGGCACAGTTGAGGCAAATAGCATAGAAACTTTTAAGACAAATTAGTAATGGATAAACATGAGAGTTGGGGCAGAGAGGAAAAGCCAGATACTGACCATAGGCTCTAAGACTATAAAACATTGGAGCAGAAGTAGACCATCTGGCCCATCGAGTCTGCGCTGACATTTTGTGAGATCATAGCTGATCTGATAATCCTCACCTACACCTTCTTGTTTTTTCCACATAATCAATGAGAGAATCATGGGATTAAAAATCTGCCTCAGCCTTGAACAGAGTTAAGGACATAATTTCCACACCTCTATTTGATAGAGAATTCCTCAGTGTCAGAAGCTTCAGAGAAGTTCCTTTCTATTCCTGTCTTAAATGGACAACCCCGGACTCAGAGACTATGTCCTCTGGTTCTGGACTCTTCCACAAGGGGAACCAACCTCCCCATTTCTACCCTGTCAAATCTCCTAAGAATCCTTAATGTTCCAATAAGATCGCCTGTCATTATTCGAAACTCAACTCACTCAACCTCTCCACATAAGAGAGTCAGTCCATACCTATAAGACCATAAGACATAGGAGTGGAAGTAAGGCCATTCGGCCCATCGAGTCCACTCCGCCATTCAATCATGACTGATGCGCATTTCAGCTCCACTTACCAGCGTTCTCCCCGTAGCCCTTAATTCCTCTAGACAACAAGAATCTATCAATCTCGGCCTTGAAGACATTTAGCGTCCCGGCTTCCACTGCACTCCGTGGCAATGAATTCCACAGGCCCACTACTCTCTGGCTAAAGAAATGTCTCCGCATTTCTGTTCTGAAATGACCCCCTCTAATTCTAAGGCTGTGTCCACGGGTCCTAGTCTCCTCGTCTAACGGAAACAATTTCCTAGCATCCACCTTTTCCAAGCCATGTATTATTTTGTACGTCTCTATTAAGTCTCCCCTTAATCTTCTAAACTCCAACGAGTACAATCCCAGTATCCTCAGCCGTTCCTCATATGCTAGACCTGTCATTCCAGGGATCATCCGTGTGAATCTCCGCTGGACACGTTCCAGTGCCAGTAATGAACTTTCTCTGGACTGCCTCCAATGCCAATATATCCTTCCTGAGGTAAGGGGACCAAAACAATATTCTAGTTGTGGTCTAATTAGTGCCTTATATAGTTTTAGCAAGACTTATCTATTTTAGGAAACAGGAATGGGCCTGTTCTGCACCTCCAGCCTGTTCTGCTACCATTCAATAAGATCATGGCTCATCGGAGGCCAAACTCCAAATACCTTCCTTTGACTCACATACCTGCCTTTGGCCCATATCCCTAATACCTTTGCTTAATGAATATGCACCTATCAGATTTAAGACTAACAGCTAATCCTGTATCAACTGGTGTTTGTGGACGAGAGCTCCAAACATCTACCACCCTTCATGTTCAGAAGTGCTTCATATTTCCTGAACAGTCTGGCCCTAATTGTTAGATTGAGACCCCTAATTCTAGAAACCCCAACCAGTACAAATAGTTTATCCTTATCTACCCTGTCTTTTCTGCTAAATCTGTCAATGTCATGGGTTCAATCTCCGAATGGGCAATGCTGCTGGTTTCCACTCCACAAATTTTACACTCCATTCTCTTTGGAAAAAAGCCAACATCTCATTTGCCTTCGCTATTACCTGCTGAACTTGGATGCTAGCTTTTTGTGATTTATGCACTAGGAACGCCAAATGTCTCTGAGCTCAGCTTTCTGAAGTCATTTCTCAATTAAATAACATATAGTTTCCTATAATCTTATTGATATAAGAAGAGGTTATTACATAACCATAACGTGGGCAGCCCGGTGGGTCAGTGGTTAGCACTGCAGCCTCACAGCATCAGGTACCCAGGTTCGTTCCCTGCCTCGGATGTCTGTCTGTGTGGAGTTTGCACATTCTCCCCATGTCTGCATAGGTTTTCTCCGGGTGCTCCGGTTTCCCCCCTCAGTCCAAAGATTAAATTATTAGATTACATTAGATTCCCTACAGTGCGAAAACAGGCCCTTTGGCCCAACAAGTCCACACCGACCCTCCGAAAATAACCCATCCAGACCCATTTCCCTCTGACTAATGCACCTAACACTATGGGCAATTTAGCATGGCCAATTCACCTGACCTGCACATCTTTGGACTGTGGGAGGCCCAGGTTAGGTGGATTGGCCATGCTAAATTGCCCATAGCGTTAGGTGCATTAGTAAATTTGGGGGGGGAATGGGTCTGGGTGGGTTACTCTGTGGACTTGTTGGGCCAAAGGGCCCACACTGTACGAAATCTAATCTAACGTCACATTGTCTTCATTATATTCCACAGCCAAGTTCTTGCCCACTCACTTCATCACTTGCTTATCCTCTGTACACTTTCTGTAGCATCCTCACCACTTGTCTTCCCACCTATTTTAGTGTCATCTGCAAACCAAGTGACAGTACACTCACATCCTTCATCTAAATCATTCATATATATTGCAAATAAGTGTAGCCCCGGGTACACTTTGATGCTCCACAAGTTATAGGCTTCCATCCAAAACATGTTCCTCTTATTCCAACTCTGTCTTCTAGTAGTTAGCTGATTCTCTACCTATGCCAATACACTTGCTCTAACACCATGGGTTTTTACCTTAATTAGTGTCTTTATGTGCACTACCTAATGTGCATTACTCAGAATAGTAGGTGCGTGGAATGGCATGCCTGTAACAGTAGTAGACTTGCCGACAATAAGGGCATTTAAATGGGCATTGGACCTGCATATGGATAATAATGGAACAGTGTAGGTTAGATGGGCATCAGATTAATTTTGCAGGTCAGTATAACGTTGAGGGCCAAAGGGCCTGTACAATGCTGTAACGGTCTATGTACCTTTTTAGATACCTTTTCAAAATCAAATATATTACATCTAATGACTCTTCTTTATCTATACTGCTTGTTACTTGCTCAAATAATTCTAACAAATTAGTCAGGCATGATTTCCCTTTCAGGAAGTTGTGCTGACTCTGGTTGGTAATAGCATGGCCCAATGATAACAGTATTTCCAAATGCTCTGCTTTTGCATCCATTATAATCAGAACTGTTGACATTCCCAGCAGCTAAAATTGATAATATATATTTAGAGAATGTTTGGAGTAAATGCAACATAACTTGATAAACAGTTTAGACATATTTAATGCATACATACATTTTCATACACTGATTGCAGCTCCTAGTTTTCCTAGCACCTATCCATCTTTCTGAGGAGCAGCTGTCCTAAGCATTGGTTAAATGCACATATATCGTCTCATCACAAATGATAACCATCAGAATTTCAAACTGACTGTCAGCATGTCAATGGTCACTGACAGCTATTACCATCAACCCTTTGTCCTGGTCTGAACCACAGTCATTCGATCATCGAATTCAATCCAGACTGGGAGGTGCTCTCTTCTCGACTTCCAGAATTAATAGGGGAAATACTTCCAAACAAAACCAACAACCCAACACACACGTGTGTGTGTGTGTGTGTGTGTGTGTGTGTATAAATATATTTTCAGATGCATGCATATACAGATGGGCACATATACACAACACATACATGCACCAAAACAGATAACACAGGCCCATATATACAAACACAGCATACATTCTCAAGTATTCACACATAAACACACAGTTAGAGATATGAACAAGATACTCAGATACAGAGACACTGAGACAGGGACGAACATATATAAACTTTGACAGATGTAGGTCACAGACGTAATGGACTAGACACAATATTTCAATATTTGTGGAAGCATCTAGCTTCTCATCTTAATGAAAATCTATGATACACAGTAACTGGCTTAGGAACAGACAAGGTCAAAATAACAGAGATTATGGGAGAAGGAATTAATAATAATAAGGAAATACTATTTTAAATCATGGCTAGGGATAAAGCCTCAGTCTTGGACACCAAATTGGGTCGTTCGTCATCTCAGCAATGATATATATTACTGACTGCTAACACAATGAAGGATTGATTCGTCACACTAGTAGCTAGCTAATGTGTGGTTAGAAAATACATTCACAGAATAATATTACTTACCCAAATCAATGTCACTAAGTCCCTCCATATCCATGTTGTGCCCTCATTCAGCAATCTCCTTCATCATTGTACCCACTTCTTGAATTTCTGTTCCCTTGTTAACTAATTAAAGCTTTTAGGAAGGGATATACAATGGGCTGAATTGTACATTCATTTTGTTAAGTGCGAGTTACAATGACATTTTTGGAGGGATTTGCACTGAGATTTCATGCCATGTCTTACTGAAAATAGCTCATTACCTACCTACCCCACATCTGTGGCAGCTCTCACATCCAATTCAATCCTTATCTTACTACATGAGGTTTCTGGAACAAATCCAGATATCCACTAATAGACCTGCATCCCTGGTACCTCGGCTGCTGCTGTACACCTTGGCATTCTGAAGCCATCTTGCTTATCAATGATATTTTCTGAAGATAATCGGAGAAGGGGAGGATGACACCATGATTCTCCAACAGGGACTGGCAGGTCCTGGTTGAGAGGTTGGTACAAAACAGACTTCTGGAGGTGGTCATGCCACCAGACCCTGCCAGCCTGGTCCGAGGCCACTTCTTGGGTCAGTGTTGTCACGATGAGAAACTAATAACAGCAAATGTTCGAGTGAACCAGCCTGTGATTGGGAAAGCAATTCAATCCTCTCTACTTGTAGGCAGCTGTTCTCCCATTGGACACCTCAGTGATTGAATTTTCTCAGGCAGTTTTGGTGGGATACATTTGCCCGGTGTATTTTGAGCTCTGGAAAAAAAAAAAATCCACAATCTCTCATCATCTAGAAAGACATGCTCCCACCCAAGTTGCACACCATCCTGAGTTGGAATTATATTGCCATTCCCTCAGTATCGCAGGGTCAATATCCTGGAATGTCTTCCCAACATTGGGAGTAGCCCAAGGATTGCAGCGGTTCAAGAAGGCAGCTCACCCTCACCTTCCAAGGGCAATGAGGGATGGGCAATAAATGCCAGCACAGCTGGAATACCTACAACTCACAAGAGAATGCTGCAAGAAGGGTGGAAGGAAGAGAAGCTGCAATAGTGGCTGGTGGTTTGGGAGGTTGCAATGGAGGCGAGAGGTAACATACTCAACTGGAAAAAAAAAGTAACAAAAGTAAGTTATTTGCATTTCAGTGGCAGAGAAGCATTATATCTCACAGAATGTACAGCACAAAAAATGCAATTATAGCCAATGGCTTTATGCCAGCGTTTTTAAAAAAAAAATTCATGGCATATGGATGTTGCTGGCTGGGCTAGGATTTATTTCCTATCTCTAGTTGCCCCTTGAGAAGGTGGTGGTCAGCTGCCTTTGTTAAAGGCGACAGTCCATGTGCCGGAAGTTGACCCACAATGCCCTTTGGGAGGGAATTCCAGGACGTTGACCCAGTGACACTGAAGGAATGGTGATATATTTCCAAGTCAGGACAGTGAATGGCTTGCAGAGGATCTTGCAAGTGATGGTCTTCCCATATATCTGCTTCCCTTGTCCTTCTAGATGGAAGTGGTTGTGGGTTTGGAAGGTGCTGTCTCAACAGTCTCGATGAATCTTTACAGTGCATCTTATAGGAGTACACACTGCTGCTACTGGGTATCCATTGAGGAGGGGGTGAATGTTTGTCGGATGCTTCATCTTGGATGGTGCAAATCAATGGTAATGAATGAGCTCCTTCAATCTCTACTTCATTTAATCCTGTCAGCAAATCCTTGTACTCCTTTCTCTCTCTCTCTTTCATTAGAATGTGAGAAGCAGGAGAAGCTGTTCTAGATACCTTGAATGTCTGAGAGCAATGCTACAGGGAATTTAGTTGTTTAAAGTTTGCTCTTTAAAGTATTGCATTCTGCTTCTTACAAATGTACTTGTAAAAAGAAAACTGCGCTCCCTTTAGTTTTTCCCTTCAAGTCAGCTAGACTGGTCTGACAGTGAAACTACCAGAACATGGTATAATGTATGTGTCACTAAGTAAGAAGGGTCTGAGCGAGACCTCCTGGACTCAGGGAGGGTTGCACTCTATGAGATGTTGACCTTTAAATATATAGTGACCTTGCATCTATTGAGAAGACAGTTTGCACCATAGTGGTCAACTCTGTGTTAAGTGTGGCTTGGTGTGGGTCTGAATCACAATCTCTTCTGCACATGCTTCAGCTTCAGAGGAAGATAATGATACATGATTCACCAGCCTCTGTTTTCTCCGGGTCCTCTTCTCAATCAGCTGAGCTTCGTTTCTGTTCACCTCTTCCAATGCCCTTTCAAATAGTCAGCCTGCAGAGTTCATACCAGTAACTATGACCTAGCTCGATGAGTCCTAGTGTTGACGTCTGCCATGTCTTACCTATAGGCTTCCTTGTAGCAGAGGTATGGACACCCAAGAAGTCATGAGCTTGTGGTCATTTCACCATATGGAAGTTCTTTGGTTTCCAGCCATCATCAATCTGATGAGTGTAGCCAAACCAGCGTGGACATTATTGGTTTAGTAATGAGTGCTTGCTGGTGGAATTAGCACAATCCAGGTCCTCCAATTTGGAGACCTTGCCCTGCCAAGGAGGTGCCAAGGAGATTTTTGAGTTAGCAATGGTCAAGCCTTTTCTCCTGACCAGCACATGATGTTCAGCTCTCCTCAAAGATGCAGGCTTGGTAAACTCGCAGTTAGTTGTTCTGAGTCAGGCATTCTTCTACTCAGCTTGGACATAACAGCTGCAGCTACATTTACTGATTTCAGCGCCAAGTGACACAATGCTGACGACCGTGGAGCTTAAATATGTAAGGCGATCAACAACCCCCAGCATTACATGGTCAATGCTGAGAGATGGCAGTATGATGACGTCCTTGGTCCATGACATGTCTGATGTTGATGGTCAAACCAAACTCCTTACAGGTCTGAGAGAGATTGTCTATTTGCCACTGGAGGTGTTTCTTCGTCTGGAATGCTAGAGCAAAATTATCACCACACAGCGACTCTCCATTGAGGACTTGCTGAGCCTTTTGTCCTGGGTGAGCAACACTGATCAGCTTTCCAGTAGTTCTGCAACTAAGTACCCTCTGTGATAACCTGAAAGCATTTGACAGCAACAAAACCAAAGGGTGTCGGTGCTAGAACACAATGCACGCAGAAGTGGATTTCAGGCTGAGAATGAGGTCAGCCATGATTGTATTATGAGGTGGAGCAGTCTTGAGGGGATGAATTGCCTATTCCCGCTCCCTACTTCTGGCAACCCTGTTTGACCCACTGAAGATGCCAAAAGTTTACAATGTTGGCCTCTCTGTTGCCTGAGGGAGTGTTGCACTGTCTGAGATGTCATCCTTTGACTGAGATTTCAAGGAAAGTCCCATCCCAAATGGATGCAAAAGATCCATGACCACAGCTTAGAATAAGTATTATGGTGCTTGACTGTCATTTATCCTTTAACTAGTACATTATGATCAAATTCATTCATTATTCATAGGCTTTGGACATATAGTCGGAGGTAAAACACTTAAGAGTTTTGGGGAAACAGTAACTGAATAGCTTCAGTTAGATTCACTGCTGGGACATGGGTGTCATTGGCTGGGCCTGCATTTATTGCCCGTCCCTAGTTTTGATTTGATTTATTACTATCATGCGCACTGAGGGACAGTGAAAAAATGTTGTCTTATATGCTTTACGGGCAGATCATACTGTACAATCTGAGCAGGGTAACAGAACAGAGTGCAGAGTACAGCTGCTGAGAAGACACAGAGAGGGATCAACACTAACATTAAAGAGGTCCATTTCTCTCTCATTAAGCTGCAACAAGAAGGCGAGAACCATTCTGTACGCTTTGCAAGCAATGCAACAGGGAATTTGCTCGCTTTAGGTTTGCTCTTAAAGGATTGCATTTGTCTCTTACAAATGTACTTATAAAAAGAAAACGGAGCTCCTTTTAGTTTTTTTCTTCAAGTCACCTGGACTGACCTGACAGTGAAACTACCAGCCATGGTACAATGTAAAGCCCTACTCACTGAGTTAGAAGGGACTGAGTGAGAGTCCCTGGGCTGAGGGAGGGTTGTACTCTGAGGTGCTGTCTGAGGATCTTTGGTGAATTTCTGCAGTGCATCTTATAGATAGTACACACTGCTTCTACTGAGGTTCGGTGGTGTTGTTTCTGCAGGAAGAGCCAATCAAATGGCCTGCTTTGCCCTGGATGGTGTAAAGCTTCTTGAGTGTTGTTAGAGTTGCACTCATCCAAGCAAGTGGGGAGCATTCCATCACACTCCTGACTTGTGCCTTGTGGATAGTGTGCAGGCTTTAGGGTAAGTCAGGAGGTGAGCTATTCCCTGCAGTAATCCTGATCTCTGATCTGCTCTTGTAGCCACTGAATTTACTTTTGCATTATTCATTGATGGGGTGCGCACGTCACTGGCTAGGCCAGTATTTATTGCCCAGAGGGCAGTAGAGAGTCAATGCCATTTTTGTGGGTCTGGAGTCACATGCAGGTCAGACCAGGTAAGGATGGCAGATGTCCTTTCCAAAAGGACATTACTGAACCAGATGGATTTTCCCAATGACCAGCAACTATCTCATGACTATCATTAGACTCTTAATCCCAGATTGTTTTTAAAATTGAATTCAAATTCCACCATCTGCCATGGCAGGATTTGAACACAGATCACCAGAACATTACCGGGGTCTCAATTAATAGTCCAAAGAAACACACTACCAGGCCATTGCCGCCCCCTCCCCCTCCCCCCCCCCTTTAAATGGCAAATCCATTTGAGGTTCTGGTCAATGGTAATCCCCAGGATGCTGACCTTATGATAGGAGTAACTGATGTTGTTTGAGCCTAGGACACTATCCCGAGGAATTCCTGCAGCAATGTCCTAGAGCAGAATGACTGACCAAAAACAACTACAACCATCTTCCTATGTGCCAGGTGTGACTCCAACCAGTGGTGAGCTTGACCCTTAATATTCATTGACTCACGCTTCGCCAGGGCTTCTTGATGTCTTGATGTCTTGACATCACTCTCACCCCTCCTCTGGAATTCAACTCTTTTGTCCATGTTTGAGAAAAGGCTGTAATGAGGTCAGGAGCTGAGTGGCTTTGGTGGAATCCAAACTGGGTGTCACTGAGCAGGTTATAAAGTTATAGAGAAATAAAGCATGGAAACAGACCTATTGGACCAACTCATCTTTGCCAACCAGATACCCTAAATAAATCTAGTTCCATTTGCCAGCACTTAGCCCATATCCCTCTAATCCCTTCCTATCTTTTTAATTTGGAGATTCTGGTGTTGGACAGGGGTGTACAAAGTTAAAAATCACACAACACCAGGTTATAGTCCAACAGATTTAATTGGAAGCACACTAGCCTTTGGAGTGTCGCTCTGAAAGCTAGTGCTTCCAATTAAACCTGTTGGACTGTAACCTGGTGTTGTGTGATTTTTATCTTTTTAATGTTGTCATTGTACCCACCTCCACCACTTCCTCTAGCAGCTGGTTCCATACATGCACCACCCTCTCTGCATGAAAAAGTTGCCCCTTAGGTCCTTTTTAAAAACTTTTCCCTTCTCACTTGAAACCTATAGTTTTGGATTCCCCCACCCCAGGGAAAAGACCTTGGCTATTCACCCTATCCATGCCTCTCATGATTTTATAAACCTCTGTACGGTCAACCCTCAGCCTCCGACGCTCCATGGATACAGCTCCACCCTATTCAGCCTCTCCCTTTGGCTCAAATCCTCCAACCCTGGCAACATCCTTGTAAATCTTTTCTGAACCCTTTCAAATTTCACAACATCCTTCCAATAGCAGGGAGAACAGAATTGCACGCAGTATTCCAAAAGTCGCCTAACCAATGTCCTGTACAGCTGTAACATGACCTCCCAATCCCATACACAATGCACTGACCAATAAAGGAAAGCATACCAAACAATTTCTTAACTATCCTATCTACCTGCAACTCCGCTTTCAAGGAGCTATGAACCTGCACTCCAAGGTCTCTTTGTTCAGCAACGCTCCCCAGAACCTTACCATTAAGTGTATAAGCCCTGCTAAGATTTGCTTTCCCAAAATGCAGTACCTCACATTTATCTAAAATTAAACTCTATCTATCACTCCTCGGCCAATTGGCCCATCTGATCAAGATCCCATTGTACTGTGCGGTAACCTTCTTCATTGCTCACTACACCTCCAATTTTGGTGACATCTGTAAACTTACTAACTGTACCTCCTATGTTCACATCCAAATCATTTATATAAATGATGAAAAGCAGTGGACCCAGCACTGATACTTGTGGCCCACCACTGGTCACAGGCCTCCAGTCTGAAAAGCAACCCACCACAACCACCCTCTGTCTTCTACCTTTGAGCCAGTTCTGTATTCAAATGGCTAGTTCGCTCTGTATTCCATGAGATCTAACATTGCTAACCAGTTTACCATGAGGAATCGCAAATGACTTACTGAAGCCCACACAAATCACATTCAATGCTCTGCCTCGTTAATCCCCTTCATTACTTCTTCAAAAAACTCAATCAAGTTAGTCAGACATGATTTCCCACGCATAATGCCATGCTGACTATCCCTAATCAGTCCTTGCCTTTCCAAACACATGTAAAGTCTGTCCCTCAGGATACCCTCCAACAACTTGTCCACCATCGATGTCAGGCTCACCGGTTTATAGTTCCCTGGCTTGTCCTTACTACCCTTCTTAAATAGTGGCACCACATTAGCCAAACTGCAGTCTTCTGGCACCTCACCTGTGGCTATTGATTATTGTTGAGCAGGTGCTGCTTGATAGCATTGCTGATGACATCGCCCATCACTGATGATTCAGAGTAGACTTCTGGGGTGGGAATTGGCTGGGTTGGATTTGTCCTGCTTTTTGTATACAGCACGTACCTGAGCAATTTTGCACATTGATTGGTAGATGGCCAGTATTGTAGCTGTACTGGAACAGCTTGGCTAGGGGTACAGCAAGTTCTGGAGCACAGGTCTTCAGTAATATTGGCAGCATGTTGTCAGGGCACATAGTCTTTGCAGAATCCAGTGTGTCCGACCACGTTTTGATATCACTTGCAAAGAATCGAATTGGCTGAACAGTGGCCTCTGTGATAGTGGGGACCACTGGAGGAGACCTAGAACTTTAGGATCTATCTAAAAGTACAGACATGATGGGCCAAAAGGTTTAAATTTGCTATGGGTCATTGGCACATTAGTGCTTGTGGGAGATGATTGCACAAACTGATTGCCACATTTCCTGTATTCACCACTGACCACATTTCCAATACTATACCATGGGGTCTGAAGCACTTTGAGATGACGTGAAGTAGTGAAAGGTGCTATATAAAATGTAACACTTTCTTTCACCAAGGCAGAGTATAATAGAGGGCAGACAATCAGGAGACAAGAGTTTGCAGTGTGATAGAGTGCATTCAAACATGTAGGCCAACTGATCCCAACTGGATAATCTTTATGAGCCAACAAAACAACTTTTTGGGATCATGAGATGGTTCTCTTTTCCAATACCACTAGCAAGAAATTTGTTGATTAATGGTAGCAGGATGTGTTCCTGCTAAAGTTACAGGGAGCTCCAAACAATGTTTATTTTGTTATAGCTTATCTTTCCAAAGATAGAAAACCTACATTTATATTGCATCTTGATCCCTTAAGGATGCGCCAAAGTGCTTACCTCAACTAATGATGCTCACTGTTTTGAAGGACTGTTCTGACCTGCACAGTTGGCCTCAAATTACCCTGAACTTGTACTGTGTAAAGCTATGGATGCTCCAGGTCATGCAGTACTGTCAAAACTCAATGTGTGGCCCAGAAAAAGACAATTTGCTTCTTTGAATCCATGGTTAAAAAGTACTAATCAGAGTGTAACTGGCAAGGTGTATCTAAGGGGCAAGAGAAAAATTGAGTGAAGTGTAAATGAAATAACTCTGTAGAGGCTGATATCCTGTCACCTAGTCACCCTCTACTTACACTTGGAGAGTCCTTGACACTGATCCAGCTCCCTCAGAGGCAGCTCTCAGAGTGAACAGAACCTCTCACACTCCTGTTCTTTTCCTTTTTTAAAAAAAACAGGAAGAAAACCCAGAAAAAAAAGCACAACAAACAATAAAGAAAACAAAGTCTAACTGAAACAAGGGGGAGGTACAAAAAGGAAAACTCGCCTCCTCAGTAGGAAACACCAACAGCAGTAATGAATACACTGACTGTGTGGGTCAGCCAGTTCAGACGTCAATCCCCGCCTCTGCCAGCTCCCAGAGTGAACAGAACCTGTCAGCCAGGGCTCCCTGATTTTATCAGGTTAACAGCTCCAATTAGGGAACTTACACTCTACGAGATCCATCTGACTGACCTTGTTATAATCACTACATCCCTCTCCCTCGGAGTCCGCGGACATATGCCAGCTCTTTTTTTCTGTAGCTCCTCCTGCGGTGTTCTGGCACTTGGTTCTCCAACTCTGTCTCTAATACAGGCAATGTGTAACACACAGTAGCTCGCATCTTACGCCCAGAGGGCGTCAGCAGAAATTCATTCTCCTCTTCAGGTGGCTAAAGCATCCAGGCTGCGACATCTGCTGTGTCCTTCTCTGATTCCAAGGTATCTTCAATGTTCGATGGAGAGGGTGAATCCACAGGCTCTGTCACAGTCGGAAAGGCAGTCAGGGGGCTGGGCACGTTTTTCTCCTGCCCTGTTTGAGTTTGCACTTTTCATATGCTTGTTCAGGACCATCACACCTACCTGAACTGTAAACATCACTGGACCTGAGCTCACACTGACCATGCCGCTTACCCATGCAGGGCCATTCCCATGGTTCCTACACCAAATGTTATCCTCTGAAGTAAACTGTCTCTCTTCCTTAGCAGAGTCCTGTGTCCAGCATTGGCGTTTCTGATACCGTTTCAGCCTCCCCGTCCAGATCCAGGAAGATCAGATGTAACCTGGTGTGGAGTTTTCTCCCCATGAGCAACTCAGGTGGAGCTATCCCTGTAGTCGCATGAGTGATGGTCCTATAATCGAACAGGACCCAGGACAGTTTGGTATCTAGTTAAGGTGTAGGCTGTTACTTTAAGTCTATCTTCAAAGTTTGGACTGCTCTTTCTGCCAGACCATTGGATGATGAATGGTAAGCAGATGAACTTATATATTAAAACCATTTGACTTTCAGAAATATTCAAATTCCGGCTGGTAAATGAGACCCATTATCTGTGACCAACACTTCCAGGAGTCTCTATATCACAAAGGACACACACAGTTTTTCTATTGTCATCCCCAAGTTTAATTAATGAACTCTGTGCATGTCCAACCACTTTATGCGGGTGTTCACAATGATTAAGAACATTGAGCCCATGAAAGGACCTGCATAGTCAAGGTGTAACCAAGTCCGGGGTTTACTTGGCCATTCCCATGAACGTGGGGGAGCTCCTGGTAGTAATATTTGTCCTTGTTGGCACTCTGGGTACTGCCCCACTAACACAGCTATGTATGCATCCAATCCTGGCCACCAGACATAACTTCTCGCCAACATCTTCATTTTGGAAACTCCTGGATGACTCCGGTGGAGTTCAGCCAGAATCTGGCAGCGACCTTTGCTCGGGACAATCACTCTTGCACCCCATAATAAAATGCCAACCTCTCCTGTGATCCGGTCTCTCTGGGTCCAAAGAGAGTTTCAATTCTGATTGTGGTGGCCCTTTGGTTTCCCCCATCACCTCCAGCTGTTTCCGTTTTGTCAGGACCAGATCTTTCTGCATCCAAAGTCTGATATTATTAGCTGTGACCCAAAGTGTATCCAAAAAATTTAAAACCACTACCAACACTTCCAATGGTAGTACCACCAGTGGTGTATCTGCCAGTGGGAAGCAGCTCAATGCATCTGTATTTGCTACTTGGCCTCCCAGACTGTGTTCCGGCTTGTAATTATACGCGTTTAGTATTGGACCCCACAGCTGAATTCAGCCTGAAGCTATTGGCAGCATTGCCTTGTTAGTTTTAAGCTGACCTAGCCAGGATTTGTTGTTCATTATTATTACAAACTTACATCTGTAAAGACATTGGTGGAACTTCCTGACTCCAAATATGACTGCCAAACCTTCTTTCGCTATCTGGGCATATTAACACACTGCAACAGCCAAAGTCCTAGATGCATAAGCTATTGGCCGTTTCTCTCCATTGGGCCACCTATGAGTTGAGAGACAGTGAGGACTGCAGATGCTGGAGATCAGAGTTGAGAGTGTGTTGCTGGAAAAGCACAGCAGGTCAGGCAGCATCCGAGGAGCAAGAGAATCGACGTTTCTGGCCAGAGCCCTTCATCAGGAAACTATTCCTGATGAAGGGCTCTGGCCCGAAATGTTGATTTTCCTGCTCCTCGGATGCTGCCTGACCTGCTGCGCTTTTCCAGCAACACACTCTCAACACCTATGAGCTAATACTACCTTGTACAGGGAAGCATCACATGTTAGTAGCAGAACTTGCTTGGGATCATAGCTTGCTAACACCTTCAAGGATGATAGCTGTTTCTTCACTTTCCTGAAAGCTATGGTTTGGCTAAGTGACAATTTCCTAGGCTGACCCTCTTTTAAGAGTTGATGCAAAAGTGCCAGGATGGAGACCAGGTTATGTATGAAATGTCTGTAATAATCCACCAGCCAAGATAAGACTTGTGCTCTGGTACTGACGTGGGAGCCAAGACACATTTGATTACCTTCACTGTATCTTCCAATGGGTGTAACCCAGTCTTAGTGACTCTGTAGCCCAAGCAGGTCAGTTGGGGTACCTGGAACACAGATATTTCCCTTCTAATGCATATGCCCGCATAGGAGTAACGTATAAGAACCACGTCCAAGTTCTCCAAGTCTCATCTAACGTAATTGCAAATATACATGGCTCATGTCCAGTTTTATGAAGGAACAGCCTCACTACCAGTATTGTATATAAATTCTCTATGTGAGGCATTAGGTATTTATCCAGCTATGAAAAGAGGCTTACTATTTGCTTAAAATTTTCACAAAGGCAAACCAACCCATCAGACTTCACAGTTGGTACAACCAGTGGTGCCCATTCCACAAACTGTACTGGTTTGATGATTCCTTCGCTTTTCAGCCTCCTGATTTCCGCCTCTACATTTACCTGTAAGGCAAATGACATTGGGTGGGCCTTGTAGAATCATGAATAGCTTCCTGGTCAACGTGCAATATGTCCTTGGCTCCTTTGATAGTCCCTAGACCTTCCTGGAAAATGTTTGGGTATTTAATTAGGACTTTGCTCAGGAAGCCATTTTCAAATCAAAAAACATTGAGCCAATCTAGATGAATCTTTCTCCACAACTTCACTCCATCAAACTTGGGCCGGAGCCTTTTGGCTCTGTGTTCACTGTAATGGCTATACTGTTATCAACCCCCATTAGAATCGGGTGACCATTTAACCAGACATTTATTTTGAATGGTTTTGATTTGAACATTGCTACCAATTTAACTGTTCCAAACCAGCTGTAGGTGGACACTCCAGGGTGTGCACTCTCCTGGACACTGGTCTATGAATTCTCTTACTCCATTAGATTCTTTTGCTATCCTGAGTCCACATACCCGTATGACTACAACGTTTTACCGGCCTGGATCCTGAAGAAAATTTTAACCATTTGGCAGAGGCTTGGTTTTGTTTTGGGATTTTGGAGTCCTTCTGTTCAGGATATGCCCTGAGTGAGCTTTCACTCAAGTCATGTTGCCTAAGCTCCGTTGGCCTGGTGAGGATATCCATCAGAATACTCTGCACTTACCGTATCTTCCAATGAAAAAGCCAGGTGTGGTGCCTGTTTGAAGTCCAGTTGGGCTTCAGCTAGTGGGCACTGCACATGTTTACATCATTAATCCTATAGTCTCTCAGCATCTCATTAAGGGTTATACTAAAGTCACATGCCTTGTCAAAAATCCCAGAATAGATTCCCCTAATTCTCGAATTGCCAAGTAAAACCAATATCATCTCAGAATTGGAGGCAACTTGGAGTCATAATTTTCCTTAACTAAATCCATCAACTCTTGAAAGTTTTACTAGCGTGTGCCTCAGGAAACGTTAGGTTCCTAATCACCCACAAAGATGCAGGTCCACAAGCTATCAGAAGATTGTCCAGAAAAACATAACACATTTCTTCCACACACTGGGCCCAGTTTTTGACAGCAGGATCGAACAAGTCAAGCTTCCCAAATAACAGAATAATGCCAGAAATGCTGACCTCAACTCAAAGCCAACTATTGGGAGCAAATTTCTTCAGGAGCACGTTTTTCTCTCGCCGCCACTGAAATGACTCCACGGAGAACGGTATCCCATCACCAAACCACCCTTTATTTACACACTGACCCAGCTCCCTCCAAGCCAGCTCTCAGAGTGAGCAGAACCTCTGACACTCCTACTCAGTCAGCCAGGGCTCCCTGATTGGACCAGGTTAACAATCCCAACAAGGGAGCTCCCAATCTATGAGGTCTACCTGGCTGACCTCATTACAATCACTGCAGTAAAGTCAGCCTCAAATTCACAAATGTCACTTTCTGCTCTCCTTGCCCAGCCACCAATTCCAACCCCTCCATAACTTATAGAACCAGAGTACAGAAAAACTCCATTCTGCCCATACTTTCAAAAACATTTATAGAATTAATTCCTGCTTTTTCCTCTAGCCGTGCAACATTTTCCTTTTTAACAATATATATTTATTCAATCTGAATTGAAATTTGCTATTAAATCTGTTTCCATCAACCTTTCAGGCAGTTCATTCCAGATCTCAACAATTGCTGCATTAGAACTTTTAATCAAGCAAACCCAGAAGGGGAATGGAAGTGCTTTTCATAAAGTTTTCAAAATGGCAATAAAAATAAAGATCTTGGACCCATGCTCCTTTTGTATTTCATCAAATCTAATATGTGCCTTTATCAATAAAATCATAAATGAAATTGCTATTTTCCTCACAATAGATGCATCATCAGTCAGCACTGGAGTATCAGATAAACATTCAGAGAAATCCACAGAATCACATCAAATTTATAGTACAGAATCCAACTGGTCTGTGTTGGTGCTTATGCTTCCATCCATACCCTCCCATCCCAACTTAATTTGACCCCATCAACATATTCTTCTGAATGCTTTCTCCCTCATGTGTTTATCTAACCTCCCCATAAACATATGTTGCCTCATCCATCCCCGGCAGTAGTGAGTCAGGTCATCACTATTGAACAGAATAGCTTTTTGAAAAAACTCCATCATCTGGTGAGAGCAGTTGCCATTTTTTGTTGAATAGAACCCCTACAGTGTGGAAACAGGCCATTCAGCCCAACAGGTTCACACCAACCCTCTGAAGAGTATTTCACCCACACTCTCACACCCCCACCTTATAACCCTGAATTTTCCATGACTAGTTCACGCATATCCCTGGTTAATCAATCTAACCTGCACATCTTTGTGATTATGGGAGGAACCAAAGCACCCAGAGGAAAGCCATGCACACAGGCAGAATGGGCAAATTCGAAACAGACAGTGCTCGAGGCTGGAATCGAACCTGGGTCCCTAGTGCTGTGAGGCAGCGGTGCTAACTGCTGGGCTACCGTGCTGAATTTATTAATACAGCTTGTTTAAATGAGGCATTGCTTGCTGACACTAAGTAGTGTGCATATTATCAACAATATCTCTTATAAATGTCAATAGAAACAATTAGAAAAAACAATTAACGTTAATATTTTAATTTAAAAGCATATGGGCTAACAGAAATAAATCTTAAAACAAAGGAGAAATTTTGTTTTGAATTTCAAAAATCCTTTCACTATTGTGCACTTGAAGTTGACAATAATTGGCACTGCATTTGTTAAGAATACTAAGAGCATTTTACTAAACCACAAAATTGTGATATTATCTTATAGTGGTCACATAAATAAAGGGTAAAACAAAGTAAACCTTTCTTTTAACATTCAATAATCATCTTAATATTGTGCCTATCTGCACAGAATGCCAGTAAACATATCTCTTTAATTAACCTCTTCCTCTGACCTAAACCTGTTACTTCAGTCTAGACAAATAAAACTTTATTAAAGGTACCTTTCATTGCACAGACAAGGCCTATTCAATGACATGCAGTGTGTTGCAATTGGACAATGATAAGAGTATTTCATAAAGTACACAGGGTGAAATGAAGTTGATTGAGAATCTTCTCCAAAGACTTAGAGAGAGAGGCTTGTTTGTTTAACCTCTAATATTAGACCATAAGACAACTCTGGTTCCATGGCAATATCCCTCTTCTGGTTCTCCAGTGTGTAAAAGAAATGCTGAGAAAGCTTCTCTCATGTTCGAACATGACTACATGGCCAGCAAACTTCCATTTAATTTTTATTCCCTTTTCACAGAAGACACTGCACTACTAAATCTAGTTCATCAATCTCCTGTGATGTTATCCAAATCAGACCACCAACCTGAAAATGATCACATGGACAATCACAATGCACAAATGGTCCCCAAATTTGCACAAGGGCCTCTCCCTGAGTCTATCTACCACGTCCTCAGGAGATGAAGAATTGGTCACGGGCCACATGCTGACACAGAGGTGTCTTTGGGCAGCATCATTAGTGGCTGTGCAGTCTTCTTCAGGATACCCTCTGCTCAGCCCAAATGGGGCTCAAGAAGGTTCTGTAAAAGTAGGTTGTCTCACTTTCACCTGGCAGGGGAACCACACCCACTGACGTCACCACCTCTCTCGAATTAAAACTCAAAATTTTGCAACTTGGAATGTTAGAACATTAGTGGGCGGCACAGTGGCATAGTGGTTAGCACTGCTGCCTCACAGCACCAGAGACCCGGGTTCAATTCCCGCCTCAGGCGACTGACAGTGTGGAGTTTGCACATTCTCCCCGTGTCTGCGTGGGTTTCCTCCGGGTGCTCCGGTTTCCTCCCACAGTCACAAAGATGTGCAGCTCAGGTGAATTGGTCATGTTAAATTGCCCGTAGTGTTAGGTGAAGGGGTAAATGTAGGGGTATGGGTGGGTTGTGCTTCGGCGGGTCGGTGTGGACTTGTTGGGCTGAGGGGCCTGTTTCCACACTGTAAGTAATCTAAAAACCTTCAAACATATCCTTCACAAGAACCATCCAGGTCCCAAACTGACAATGTACCCTCAGTGAGTTCTGGGGAGGGGCACTGGCCATACAAGGATTTGGGGGATTAGATTAGATTGCCTACAGTATGGAAACAGGGCCTTCAGCCCAACAAGTCCCCACCGATGACCCTCCCCCTACATTTACCCTAAACACTTTCAACAATTTAGCACGGCCAATTCACCTGACCCGTGCATCTTTGGATTGTGGGAGGAAACCAGAGCACCTGGAGGAAACCCACGCAGACACGGGGAGAATGTGCAAAGTCCACACAGACAGTCACCCAAAGTGAGAATCGAACCCGGGTACCCTGGCGCTGTGAGGCAGCAGTGTTAACCACTGAGCCACCGTGCCGCCCAACGAACTTTCTGCTGGAAAGCAGAGGCTGAGGGCAACCTTCATATCCATGGAGCTGGTTTTGCCATTTGGAATACAATCTTGATTGCCAGTTGTCAATGTTTTTGAAAATAACTTGTTCAGAGATGTTATGATACACATCTGGGTCCGGTGGGTCCAGACGGATCACCCACTGTACCACAAGAGCCCATAGCTCCCCAATGAAAGGCTGATGACTTTCACCTGCAGCTCGGCAGTAAGCAATGTGCCACTCCACCAATCCTTGTCTCCAATTAAGATTTTGAGGAAAAGGTCTATACTATTGATGCCACAGTTAGACTTTAAAAGCCAGTGCTGCCATCCCAGGAATCAGTCTGACAAATCCTCATTACACTCCCTTCAGAACACCGTTCCTGAGATAAGGAGACCAAAACAGCACACAATACTCTAGGTGTGGTCCCAACAAATCCCTATACAATTCCCTGGCCCTGACTGCTTCCTGTTCAGATGTCCAACCCCACTATACCTCCATCCCCCACTCCAGGGCTGTCTGCAAGCTCTTGGCTTCTTTCTCCATCAGAGGCCTGAACACTACCCATCCACCCCACTCTCCTGTGCCTAGCTGAAATTATTCTCTCACTGAAGTTTCTCCTTTAATTCATCTCACTTTTGCCAAGTCAAAGGAGTGGCTATGGGCACCTTCCTGGGTCCCAGTTATGCCCTGCCTCTTTATGGAGTATGTGGAAAAATCCTTGTTCCAGTCCTACACTGGCTCCCTCCCACAACTCTTTACATGGTTCATCAACAACTGCTTCAGTGCTGCTTCATGTTCCTGCCAGGACTTTGAAAACTTGTTCATTGGGCCTCCAATTTCAACCCTTCTATAACTCTCACTGTCCATTTCCGACACTTCCCTTCCTTTCCTTTCCTTGACCTCTCGGTTTCCATTTCAGGGAATAAACTGTCCCCCACCATCCACTACAAAGCCACTGATTCTCATAGCTAACTTCACTACAGCTTGTCACACCCCACGATCTGCAAGGACTCCATCCCACACTTCCAGTTCCTTCACCTACGTTGCAGGTGTTCAGATGATGCCATCTTCCAAAACAGTGTAGCTGACATGGCTTGCTTCTTCCATGACTGTGGTTTCCCACGCACTGTGGTTGACAGGGCTCTCAGCTGCATTCTAACCTATCACCCATGCTTCCATCTTTGCCCCTTCCCATCACTCACAACAGCGTGACTGGTCCCCCGTGTCCTCACTTTTCATCCCACCAGCCTCTACATTCAAATATTATTCTCTGCCACTTCAGATAACTCCAGTAGAATGCCACCACCCAACGCATCTTCCCCTCATCCCCCATCTGCATTTCTCAGGGATTGTTCCCTCCAGGAACATTCCACAACTACCAAGAGCAGCCCTCCACCCCCCACCTGACCCCCCACCCCCCCACTACATGTAACCATTGAAGTTGCACACCTGCCTCTTCCCCTCCTCCCTGCTCACCATCCAAGGGCCTGAACAGTCTTTCCAGGTGAAGCAGCATTTCACCTATTCCTCCTCCAATGTACTGTATTCACTGCACCCACTGTGGCTTACTGAAGGCACCAAACGCAGACTAGTGACCGCTTTGCAGAACACCTCCTGTCTGTGCTCAAGCAGGACACTGACCTTCCCATAGTCAATCATTTTAACACAGTGACCTGCTCGAACGCCCACTTGTCTATCCTTGGCATGCTGCAGTGTTCCAATGAAACACAGCGCAAACTGAAAGAACATCATCTCAACTTCAGACTAGACACTTTCCAGGCTTCTAGACTTAGTATTGAATTCAACACCTTCAAGCTGTGAATCAACTCCCAATTCTCCTCTTTCTTTTAGCTTGACCTGTTACTGCTCTGTCCCCTCTCCCCACTTCAGTGGGACTGTCTTCTCTTTCAAGTCTGACAGGAGACACACCATTGTTCTGCCATTCTCACATTCTAATCACTTAATCTGAACTATCAACATCAGCTCTCTAGACCCCACCAACGGCACCCAGACCTCTGTTCATAAACTAAACTGAGAACCTCAGACATACATAACCTAAGGTATACAGGTGGCCAGTGTCATTGTCCACTCTGCCCCAGAATTGCTCGCCACTTTCGGTCTCACCAATTCTGCATACAAGAGACTAGATTGATCTGTGAATGCTACCAATACAAAACTCATGTTCCAATCCAGGCCAGGCCAGTCAAAAGTTCCAACTCTCATATGTGCCAAAGGAGTGATGCTAGAATATTCTGAGCACTTCCCATACCTTGTCAACCACTTCCAAAAAAGATCACAATCAAAGAGGAGATCCAACACCAGAGCTGCTGCATTTGCTCACTCTTCAATAAATTGCAGCAACGAATGTTTTACAAAGAAGTCAACAAGTGTTTTAGTGTACAAGGCAACTGTCCTCATAGAATCACAGAATCCTTATTGTGCTGAGAGGGTCATTTGGCCTGAAGATCTTCTTGAAGCAGTCCAACATTCAGATTAATGATTCAAAATAGCAACATTTTGTACATCAAACTATGCCACTAATTCCAAACATTTTGCTAACGTGGGCAGAATGGCAGCAGAGAAGGAACGCACAGGAAGCAAATCCTGTATTCCGGATCCTAGCGCCTTGTGAGCGATCTTGCCCAGTGTGCCCAACCACAGGTTGAGAATTGGTCTTTTCAATCTCATGATGGCCCACGGCAGAAACGTGCAACCCTGAGTAGATGTTATTCTCAAACTGAGGGGCAGCTGACCCTCTCCTGCTTCTAAGACAACAGATCCTGGGTCAAGGCCTACACCAAAGACTTGAACACACAAACTGAAGTTGCCACTCCCAGTGCAACAGTGAGGGCGCACTGCATTGCCAGAGTTACTGTTCTACACGAGACACTAAAGTTAGGTGGATATAAATAATTCTATTAAAGGCAGCTGGGCAGTTCTCCTGGGAATTTTGGCTAATATTTATCCTTAATCAATACCACTGAGAAACTGATTATCTGGTCATTGCTGTTTGTGGCAACTTTCTGTGTTGTGTTTCCTACATTACAACAATGACTACACTTCAGAAAATACATCATTGGTTGCAAAGTGCTTTGGGATGTCCTGAAATCCTGAACACTGCTCTAGAAATAAAGTCCTGATTTATGCTTACCGATCTGTTCCATTTTAAGATACAGAATATTTGCATACATGTTCGGTGCAGGAGTAGGCTATTAAACTTATTGATCCAGCTCCATCAGTAAGATCATGGCTGATTGGATTGTGGTCTTTTTCCACTAGCTTGCCTCACCCTTTGGTCGATCAAAGACCACATCTTTAAAACCATTCAATGACCCTACTTTCAGTACTCTCTGGGGAAGAGAATTACACAGACTAATTACCCTCAGAAAATAAAATCTCATCACCTCCATCATAAAAGTGGCATCCCTTAGTTTTGAAGTTGGTCGCTAGTGCTACTTTCTCCTATAAGGGGAAACATTTTCTCATTAACCTCCTGTCAAGTCTCCTCTGGATCTTATAAGTTTCAATATGTTCACTTCTCGTTCTTTTAAACCACCCCAAACTTTCTGACTAAGGTAAGCCCTTCATCCCAAGTGACTGTGTGTGTTCGTGTTGCGCGGGGGCTGGGGGGGGTGGTCACATGAATCTTCTCCGTGCTGCTTCTCATGCGATTACTGTTTGTCCTTTTCATAAGTAAGGAGATCAAAACTGCACACACTATTGCAGATGTGGTGTCACCATGGCAAACTATTTCCTTTCCCACAAACTTTGAAGAAATAGGCCACCCTGTAAAATAGCCAAATTTAATCTTTACGGCCAGAGACTTCCTGCAGTCCACAGGGATAGATCCCATGCTGCTCTCCTCACTGAAGTGAGATCAAGAGTTTAAGACCCAGGCAGCTGAAGGCACAGACTGTCAATAGAGATCCAATTAAAACTGGAAATGCTCCAGAGGTGTTAAAGGACCACAGAGATCTCAGCGGATTATAGGCCTTGTCATGAACTCGTCAACCGAATTAGGGGAGTAGCTAACTACAGGTATAACGTCAAATAAGACAGCATGTTGAAAATTCTGCATGATCACTAAGATAAATAAACAAAGATTCAAGGTATCAACGTAACATTATCGCAGGCATTATTCAACCCTGACCAGTGGCATTCCAGAAATGCCATTCCCATGAGTGCAGCCCAACTTGAGTGAGTGTCATTTGATCGTCTATCTTTGTAACACTCAAACTCAATCTTAACAGATTATGCTAAAGATCCCTTTCCAAGAACAGAATTGATGTAACATGAACTGATTTTGATAATAATCTCTAGCATTCTGTCCCAGCTTTGCCTAATATGTGACAATTTCATATTTTGATATTTTTTTTCCCAAACTATTTGAAAGACCAGAGGTTTGGCTTATTGTCTAATGTCCTCAAGATGCATTTCGGCACTTGGTTAAACTACTTCCCACTGCCTGGAGGGCACACTATGCCACATCAGTCTCCCCCTACCATGGCCAAGTTACATTCTTGGAAAACCTGGTTCCCAAATCTGGTTGGACGCTTCAAGAACTTTCAATACATGATCCTCTACCTTCAGCTATCCCTCCCGCTACCTTCAAACCTGACATGCAGAGTCTACAATGTCCAACTTCACAGCTCCCCCCTTCCTACACACAATCAGAAAGCAGACTTAGGATGATTTCCTATTTAAAAGTCTTTATTCCCTCTCCAGTTTTATTCTAACTATAAAACATGAATGTAACTGTCTTTAATAAATTCCTCATCTGTTCATTTATTACTATGAAACTTGACTATTCCAGTGTACACCAGGCTGACCTCCCAGATTTTACCGTCCATAAACTTGAGATTATTCAAAACCACACTGGCTGTATCACAAATCACAAACCTGTTTCCCCTGTCATTCCTGTGAGCACTGAGCTACTCTGGCTCCTGGTCAGCCACGGTCTTGATTTGAACATTCAGTCTTTCAAATCACTCAATGGTTTCTCCCATGACCCAAGATTTCTCTGGTCTATTAGGCATTCCAGTTGTAATCGCTCCACCACTGCCAGTCATAACGTCTGCTGCCTAAACCCAAATCTCTGGAATATTAATCCTACACCCGACTATCGCTCCCCCTCACTTTTCTCCATTGAGACACTCCTGACCAGACATCAAATATCTCCCAGTGTGGCTTGGTGTCAAACTTTTGTTTTATAATGCTCCTGCAGAGCACCTCAGGACACTTCATTACATTAAGGTCAATCTATAAATAGATGTTGCTGCTGTTGTTCAAAGCAAATGGGAAAAGTCCCAATTGTTTTTAATATCCTTAGTCTTGCTGCTCCCAGCAGCATTCTGGAGATAAAGTTAAAAGTCTGGCACACCCTCTTTAGCTGCATAGAGTGTGTAGTTATAACAAACATATTGCAGCAATTCAAGATGTCAGACCACTAAAACCGCCTCAAGTGCAATTAAGGATGGACAATAAATCCTGGCCTCGCCAGTGGCATTCCCATCCAAGAACACATTTTATAAAATTTCAGCACATGCAGAATCACAAGTACTCATGGGGCAGAACTCAGGAGGAAGTATTAACTCCAGGAGAAGATTAAAAGCTACCAATGTGTAGACCAAACAGGGTCACACCACCCAATGGTGCAAAATGGACAATTAGAAACAGATTCACAGAAGCTGATGGGAAGCATAGAGACAGACCCCATAATGCACAGAATCATTACAATACAGAAGGAAGCCATTCAACCCATCATGTCTACACTGGCTCTCTGAGCATTTTGACTGAGTGCCAATCTCTATTGCCCTCATAATGCTACTTGTTTCTATCTAAGCTTTGCTTCTATATAAATACCCACCTTGAATGCTTCAACTGAATCCACCTCTGCTATGCTTCTAAGCTGTGCACTCCAAACAGTGTAAAAAAAGGTTTTTCTCCTCACTTTGCTTCTTTTGGAAAAACTTTTTAAAATGGCACCATTTTCCACACAACCCTCCTCCCAACTAGTTCAACTCACCCAATCAACACATCCTTCTATTCCTTTCCCTCTCATGCTTTTCTCCCTATGCTTCCCCTTAAAACAATCTGTTATTTGTTGCAATTGCTGTGTTGTTCCACATTTCCACTACCCTCTGGGCAAAGACCAAGAACTCACACATTCCTCTGGAATTCATCAGTGTCCATCTCACAATTAATGACCCTAGTTTTCATCCTCCCCGCAAGTGGAAAGATCCCTGTCCAATCCCCTCAAATTCAAAGACCCTGTCAGTTCACCCCTCAGCTTTCTTTCTATTGGAGAAAAGACATCTCCAGCCCATTCAGTCTTTCATTATAAATATTTCATTTCTGGTATTATTGTTCTGTAATAATGTGCTTGAAGTCTCACCTGTGCTTCTATGTCCTACTTGAAGGCTAGACCATTTGCAGTTTGACCAACACGAATGTCCGGGGGCTGTTTAGTACTCGTAAGAGAGAATATTAAGTCTAATAAGGGGAAAGCATTAACATCAGATCCCCATCTGAACATTAAGCTGCCATTAAACAATTCTGAGCCCCAGATAAAGCTGCTGATTTCCCTCACGCTGGTCAGGGTGCAGCGTTAGAGCTGACAGCCATCCTCCCCAGGATTTGAATCCCTCTCACCTATTGAGAGATAGTGAGGCCATTAGTGACAAGATGAGATTTGACTCGTGTGTCTCCCTCACGTCAAAGTCGACCAGTTCAGTAATAACTCATTGTCTGACCTCCAAAGTTAAATCACCATCTTGATCTCATCTCCGAGACAGTATGGCAGAAAATGAATAGAATCACGATTCACCACTTTTTATTTTCCAGCCTCATTTCCCTCATTTTTAAAAGAAAAATCATTAAGCACTGTCTGAAGGCTGCACAGTTGAAGATGGAAGCTTAAGTCAAGACATTAAAGTGAGAAGACTAGTCACATGGGATCCATAGTAAATTGGTAATTTGGATACAAAATTGGCTTGGTCATTAAATTCAGGATAGTTGTGGACGGGTGTTTTTCTGAATGGAGGCCTTTACCAATGGGGTTCGGCAAAGATCAGTACTGGGACTTCTGTTGTTGTAATATATTATATATATATATATAAAACGATTTGAACGCAAACGTAGATAGTCCGATTAGTAAGTTTGCAAGCAACATGACAATTGGAGGCATTGTGGATAGTGAGGGAGGATATCAAAGGATGCAACTGGATATAGATCAACTGGAACATCGGGAAGAAAAATGGCAGATGGAGTTTAATCTGGACAAGTGGGAGGTGTTGCATTTTGGGAGGTTAAATGCAATAGGAAATGAATGGCGGCACCTTTAGGTGTTTGATGTACAGTGGGATTTTTGGGTGCAGGTCCATAACTCCCTGCAAGTGCCAACACAAGTGAATAAGGTGGCAATGAAGGCATACAGTGTGCTTGTCTCCATCAGTCAGGGCATTGAATATGGAAAGTGGCAAGTCATGTCGCAACTGTATTAGACTTTAGGCCACATTTGGAGCACTGTGCACAGTGCTGGTCGCCACACTATCGGAAGGATGTGGAGGCTTCAGAGAGGACAAAAAAGAGGTTTACCAGGATGTTGCCTGGATTGGAGTGTAAGAGCTATAAGGAGAGGTTGGACAAACCTGGACTGTTTTCTCCAGAGAGGTGGAAGCGGAGGGGTGACCTGATAGAAGTATATGAAACAATGAGGGGCATGGATACAGATGATAGCAGAGTCTTTTCCCCAGCGTAGAAATGTCAAATATTAGAGGGCTTAAGGTGAAGAGGGAAAAGTTTAAAGGAAATAGGTGAGTTTTTTTTTAAAACACAGAAGGTGGTAGGTACCTGGAGCACACTGTCGGGGGGTGGAAGATAGATAAAGGCATGTAGAAAGACACATGAGCGGGCAGAAAATAGAAGGATATATGTCATGTGCTGGCAGATAGGATTAGTTTTGAGTAGCATCACATTCAATGCAGACATGATGGGCCACAGGACTTGTCCCTGTGCTATACTGTTCTAAGAGACCAGTTCGACTTGTAGATGCGAGTAAAATATTTCACGACATTATTTCAAAGATGGGTAGGGGCAGTCTTTCCTGACCAGTATCTTTTTCTTTAATTCCATGATCCAATGATTCAAGTAGAGTTCTGGCCCTGCAGGGCGGTTACAGTTCAGACAGCAATATTACTGTGCTCCTCAAGGCAGGGAAATAGAATCAGGTTGGAGATCTGTGGATGGATGGTTACTGCAGCTTCAGACAATCAGACCCTGTACACAGTCGTAAATTAATGTTTCACAGACTGCCTCGCTGATGAGAGAACAGCTCATCAGAATGAAATATAGACATCCTAAAAACTCAAGGAAATGCAACAAAGGGCCTGAAGCTTGTTCGGATGGATGGTCATTTTGGCTTGATTTGTAATCACTGCCGTGATGGTTGTCAGTGGCATCAGTCTTCCCCGTGAGCTCAACAGGAAAGCAAGCTGCCCTTCAAATTCTGACAATTCACGTTTCTCCTCCAATAACAACACAATTTATACAGTGCCTTTAACACACTAAAATATCCCAAGGCATGTCATTGGAATGCTATCAGACAAAGCTTGAAAGGAGTATCAGGAGATATTCCACTCAATAGTGAAGCAATTAAAATTGGGGGTGCAGGTGAGGTCAGAAGTGAAGGAGTGCAGAGATCTCGGTGGGTTGCAGGGCTGGAGAAGCTTACAGTGAAAGCATAAGCCTACAGTGGCTATATAGGCAAGAATCTAAATTTGACATTGGGCTGTTTCTGAGTTGGTAATCAACTTGGGTCAGTGAGCACAGTGGGTAACAGTCAACGGTGGTAGGATAGGACAGGATGCAGGATAGGACAGGCAGCAGAGTTTCGGAAGAGTTCTGATTTACAGATGGTGAAAGGCAGCCAGGATGTGGTAGACTGCATAGTGGCAGGTAAGCTGACCTCAGGATGAAAACAGGCAACGTTTCTAATGTCCATTTTTCTTTATTTATTGAAGAGACTGCTGGCTGGGCCGGTATTTATTGCATATGCCTATTTACCCTCGAGACAGTAATGACCAGTTGCATCGTGTACTGCAGTAATCCATGGGATGTAGGAATACCCAGAGTGCTGTAAGGGAGGGAGGTCCAGGATTTGACCGAGTGACAGTAAAGCTCAGGCAACTGCAGCTAAAATAATGTTATCAAAATATGTAAAACATTCCCTTCATGTCAATGAAACAATTGTATTTCAACGGGCAACACTGAATTGACTGATTTACAGGATCTACTGCCTATGTCCAGTGGAGCCTTTGCCCTGAACTGCTTTTACTTTTGCAGTTTTAGTACTCTGACAGCAGTGGTATGTACAGAATTTCACATTTTGACTCTGCAAGGATAAAAACAGAGGCCCACTCTAAATCTCAGCCAGGATGGCAGATGTCTTGGACAGAAACACACATTTTGATAATGTTATTTTCACTGCAGTTGCCGGAGCTTTATTGTCACTGGGTCAAATCCTGGACCTCCCTTCCTTACAGCACTCCGGGTGTTGTCTTCAGCTTCTTAGAAACCTTCTGCTGAGTCCCCATTTGGAGATGCACTGAGGATGTGCTACTCTGTTGGAGGTATCTTCTTTTGAGTGACACATGTGGACAGTAGAAATAGGTGGAGTAGACCTTACTGCAAATATGGTTGATCTTTGCTTTCAACTCCACGTCCCCATCCACTTTCCTAATCACTTGATTCCATAGTGGAAGAGTCTATGGATCTTAATGGATTCAATGATAGACCATCTGGAAGCCTCAACAGGCAGAGAATTCCAAAGATTCACAACTCCTTTGAGTGAAGAAATTTCTCATCATCTCAGGTCTGTATGATCCGTTTCTTATCCTTTGTCTATGCCCCAACTTCTAGATGTCCTTGCTAGGGGAAACAACTTCTCAGTTTCTTCCCCGTCAAATCCCCTCAGAATCCTATATTTTTCGATAAAATCATTGCTCATTCTTCGAAACTTCAGAGAATACAGGCCAAATGTACTCATTCTCACCATGGGACAATCCTCTCAACAGAGGAACAGAATTAGTATTTGTGGGACAGCCACCAATATATGCATCTTGACTCACAGCTCGCTCTGATCACTAACTCCATCTCGCTGAGCTTCGCCTGAGCACTTGCTTCAACCAAGGAAGAGAGTTCAGCAGCAGGAGAGGCAGTGAGCGAGGAATCAGCAAGAAGGATCATAGCTGATCAGATTATTCTCAATCTACACTCCTGCCTTTACCCCAATAACTGCTAGTTCCCCTCCTGATTAAAAATCTGTCCATCCCAGCCTTGGATATACTTAACGACTCAGACTCAACAACCCTCTGTGGCAAAGAATTCCTGAAAAATAAAAGCTTCCTGATTTCGGTCTTAAACGGGTCACACCCTACTCTGAAATAATGCCGTCTGGTCCTAGACTCTCCCACAAGGGGAAACAAACCTTTCTGCATCTACCGTGTTAAGTCTCTAATTATCTAATATGTTTCAATTCGCCAGTTCACTTGAGCTTATTATGCTTTTATGTCCTCATTAATGCTTTTATTTAAAGTTCTAAATACTAATTTTGTATCCATTCTCCTCAAAGTTCAATCAGGTTATGATTGCTGCTACCCAGTGGTGTCTTCACAGGGTCAGTAGAGCATGCTCTCTGGTAGGCTCAAGTATATGCTGTTCTAAGAAGATTCTTCTTTGAGATACTGAACGTGGGGTCCCCAAATTACTTTGTCTTGTCAACAAACCAAAGTACATCATCTCCATCATTTCTTTTAAGCCACAGATGTACCTATAGATGATAAATGGTTGAACATGGGGTCCTTTGTACTGATTTGTGTTGGTTTAAGGGATAAATAGGACATTTTCTGCGTAAGTGGAGTGCTGCAAGGATCCATGCTGGAGCCTCCACCATTTATCATCTATAGGTACATCTATGGCTTAGAAGAAATGACGGATGATGTATTTAGGTTTGCTGACAAGACAAAGTAATTTGGGAATGCAAGTTGTGAGAAGGACACAAAGAAACTGCAAAGAGGTACAGGCAGGTTAATTGAGTGGCCAACAACACGGCAGGTGGGGTATATTGTGGGAAAGTGCAGAACTATTCAATTAGACATGAAGAAAACAAAAAACATGATTCAACAGAAATGAAATTTGGTCATATTGATGCTTAGAGGGACCTTATGCAAAGAATACAGAGAGTAAGCATGCAGGCACAGCAAGCAATTAGGAGGACAAATAGCATGTCAGGCTTTGTACAGGGATTAGAGTACAAAATAAAAAGTGTTGTTACAATTTTCCTGGGCTTTGTTGAGACCTCACCTGGAGTAGTGTGTACAGTTTTCGTCTCTGTGTTATTGCACGTACCATATATACTCAAGTAATTGTTGATTTCTTGTATAAAGTAATTCCAGCTTTTAGTTAAAAAATCCGAACTCTTTCTACTCACTAGCTGCTCAATGCCTCACCCCATCACCAACTCTCTCTGTCTCACTGAAATTCCCACTCACTCATAGGCTGATTAAAAACTGGAATTCCAAAGAATTGAAACCAGACCAGCAGAAGGGCAATTTTAGATTTGTAGAAGTCTCCAGGATGTGAGGGTTGGAAAGCATTCTCCAGGACATTAGAGATGAGAAAAAGCTATTTCAGTAGTCCAAGGAGGAGGATTGGAAAGCGTCAGTGAGTTAACCTGCATAAACATATCTCTGGGAGAATATTCAGAAAGTCAGTTGGTAAGAAATCTTAAACTGAAAATACTTTCCTAAGTTCAAAATGTGCAAAAGTTATTGCAGGGAAAAGGACTGAATTTTTGTTTTGATTGTTCTTGCTTAGATTGCTCTAGATTTTATATATAGATAAAACAATATTAATCTTTTCTTTCTTCGTGTAATAAACGTATGCTCTTTCATTAAAATGCAATTGTAGCCTCATGTGACTATATTCAGTGATTAACCACCACTTTAACAAAAGTGCAAACATTAAACATATGATTGATCCAGCCAGATCTAGAGTCAACATGGTATTGTGAAAAATAAAGATATATATAGAAATCGCACTTAACCAATTTACTAAAATTCTTTGAGGAAGCTACAGCTCACAGAATCAGAGTGTTATGGCACAAGATGAGGTCATTCGGTCCAGCATGCCAATACGTGTTCATTAGAAATTTTTTTAAGAATCCCTACAGTGTGGAAACAGGCCATTCGACCCAACAGGTTCACACTGACCTCCTGAAGAGTCACCCAGACCCATTCCCCTACATTTAACTCTTACCTAATGCACCCACACATCCCTGAACACGGTGGGCAACTTAGCATGGCCAATTCACCCTGACCTGCACATCTTTGGCTTGTGGAAGGAAACCGGAGCACCCAGAGGAAACCCACGCAGACACAGGGAGAACGTGCAAACTCCACACAGACAGTCACCCGAGGCTAGATTTGAACCTGGGTCTCTGGTGCTGTGAGGCAGCTGTGCTACTGAGCCACTGTGCCACCTTAATTAAATGAATATCATTACCTAGTGCCAATCTCTGGTTGCTTTCCCCAAACCCTTGCACATCATTTTCATCCAAATGATCATTCAATGCCCTCTTCACCGCCTCAATTGAATCTGCCTCCACCACAACTACAGGCCGTGCATTCCATACCCTAACCACTCACCCAGTGAAAAACAGTTTTCCTACTTCACCCTTGTTTCTTTTGCAGATCACTTTAAATCGGAAGTTTAAAGCAGGGTCACTGGACCCAAAACATTAACTCTGTTTTCTCTCCCCAGATGCTGCTGGACCAGCTGAGATACTTCAGCAATTCCTGTTTTCATTTCAGATTTCCATCATCTGCATTTCTTTATTTAACTTTACATCTACTTTACTCTAAATCTACATTCTCTTGCTCTTTTTCCTTTACTAGGACATTTTACAAAGAACAATACACCACAGGAACAGGCCTTTCGGCCCTCCTCACCTGTGCCCACACATTTTGCCCTTCCATGCTAGAACTGTCTTCACTTACAGGATCCGTAATCCCTGTATTCCTTTCTATTCAAGTATTTGTCCAGATGCTTCTTGAATGCTACTGTTGTGCCTGCTTCCACCACCTGAAGAAGGGTTACACTCGAAACGTCGACTTCTCCACCTCCTGATGCTGCCTGGCTTGCTATGCTCCTCAAGCCTCCTGCTTTAGATCACAAACAGCATTGATCCCTGTGGAACACCACTAGCCACAACTTTGGATTCCAGCATCTGCAGATTTTTTGCCTCCACCACCTCCTCTGGTAGCACGTTCCAGACACTCATCACCACTTATGTGGAAAACTTGCCTCACACATCTCTTTTAAAAATCCCTCCACCTTGCACCTTGAATCTGCATCCTCCAGTTACTGACCCTTCCCACCCTGGGGAAAAAGTCTCATGTCTTCCACTCTATCCATGCCATTTGCAATCTTATAAACTTCTATCAGTCGCTCCTCAACCTGTGTTCCAGTGAAAACAAACCCAGTCTATCTAATCTTTCTTGATAGCTAAAATCCCCCAAATCAAGCAACATCCTGGTAAACCTTCTCTGTACCCTTTCCAAAGCATCCACATCTTTCTGGTAGTGCGGTGATCAGAACTGTACACAATATTCGAAGTGTGGCCTAACTAAAGTTCTATAAAGCTGCAATATAACTTGTTTATCCTTATACTCAATTTCCCCTCCAATGAAGGCAAGCATGCCACAAACCTTTCTTCACTACCTTTCTACCTGCACTGCCACCTTCAGTCATCTGTGGACCTGCACACCCAGATCTCTGTGCATATCAATACCCCTAAGGGTTCTGCTATTCACTGTATAATTTCTACCTGTACTTGACCTTTCGAAATGCATCACCTCACAGCTGTCCGGATTAAACTCCATCTGCCATTTTTCTGCTCATGCTTCCAAGTTATCTATATCCTGCTGTAACCTCTGACAATCCTCCTCACTATCCGCAACTCCAATCTTTGTATCATGCGCAAACTTACTAATTAAACTAGCTACTTTTTCCTCCAAATTATTTATTTAGATCACAAACAGCAGTGATCCCTGAAAAGCATCCTTCCACCGTTAACCCTCTGTCTCTTATGACTAAGCTGGTTCTGTTTCCATCTTCCCAGCTCACTCTGTTACTTCACCTTTTGTAGCAGTCTGCCATGACGGACCTTGTCAAAGGCTTTACAGAAGTCCATGTAGACAACAACAACTGCTTTTCCTTCATCAACCTACTTCCGATAAGTATTCTCCTCAAAACCCTAATCAGGTTAGTGAGGCACAATATCCCCTGCACAAAACTATGCTGTCTATCACTAATAAGTCAATTTGCTTCTGTCAAGACCCTGTCTCTGAGTATCTTTTCCAATAATTTTCCTACCATCAATGTGAGACTCACAGGCCTGCAATTTCCAGGATTGTCCTTCTTAAACAATGGGACAACATTGGCTATTCTCCAGTCCTCTGGGACCTCACTGGTGGCTAAAGAGGATACAGAGATGCCTGTCAATGCTCCAGTAATTTGTTGTCTTGCCTCCCTCAATATTCTGGAATAGATCCCATCAGGACATGGGGACTATCTACCTTAATACTTTTTGAGACATGTAACACCTCTTGCATTTTAAAAGCAATTTGGCTATTCAATTTTCTCCCTATCTACAATAGTCTGTCCACTCATGATTTTGGAAACCCCTAAAATCTTTTCTTAGCCTTCTTCTCTCCAAGGAAAATAGTCCCAACTTCTTCAATCCACTCTCAGAACTGAAGCTCCTCATTCCTGTAAACCACTTCAGCATTCTCTCTAATGTGTTCACATCCTTCCTAGAATGTGACACTCAGAACTATACATAATACTCCAGCTGAGGCCTAACAAATGACTTATACAAGTCTAACATAACCTCTTTGCTCTTATATACTTTACCGCTTTTAACAAAGCCAAGGATACAGTAAGCTTTACTTAACTGTTCTCTCCACCCACATTCAATGATCTGTGCTCATTGGTCCCTTTGCTCCTGCAACCTTTTTAGGCAATATACAATAAGGAGAACAATTCTTTCAATTTTCTTCAAACAAGATGCATCATCTCACAATTCTCTGCCTGCTCTTGCCCACTCCACCAACCTGCCTCTGTCCTTCTGGAGTTTTGCACTGTTTACAATTCTTTCAAGTTTTGTCATCTGCAATTTGAAATTGTCCTCCGCACATTTCAATATAGATCTATAGATCATTAATATATTAATATACTGTGTGTAGCCCTGGTTGCCCTGTTATAGGAAGGATATTATTAAACTGGAGAGGGTTCTGAAATGATTTACCAGGATGTTGTCGGGAATGGAAAGTTTGAGATATAAAAATAGACAGGAAAGGCTGGGACTTTATTCACTGGATCGTAAGAGGTTGAGGGGTGACCTCATTAAGATTTATAAAATCATGAGGGCCATAGATAAGGTGAATGACAAGGGTCTTTTCCCTAGGGTGGGGGAGTTCAAAACTAAGTGGCATATTATTAAGATGAGAGGAGTAAGATTTAAAAAGGAAATGAGGGGCAAATGTTTTAACACAGAGAATGGTTTGTGTGTGGATTGAACTGCCAGAGAAAGTGAAGAATGCAGGTACAATTAAAATGTTCAAAAGACATGTGGATAAGTTCATGAATATGAAAGGTTTGGAAGGAAATGAACCAAGTGTCGGCAGGTTGGCCTAGTGTAGTTTGGGAATATAGTCAGCGTGGACTGGTTGGACTGAAGGAATTGTTTCCATGCTGAATGACTATCAGGAAAAGCAGGTGCCTCAATACTAACCCCTGGGGAACTCTGCTACAAATCTTCCTCCAGCTAAAAAATATGCTATTGACCATCATCCTCTGTTTTGTATAACTCAGCCAACTTTGTTTCCATGTTTGTACTGACCCTTTTATTGTATACTCCATAATTCTCCTCAAGTCTGTTGTCTTTCATTGTATCAAACACCTTCTAAAAGTCATTGTATACGAAACCAACAGCATTACCCTTATCAAAGTTAAAAATCACACAACATCAGGTTATAGTCCAACAGGTTTAATTGGAAGCACTGGCTTTCGAAGCGCTGCTCCTTCATCAGGTGATTTTGATGAAGGAGCAGTGCTCTGAAAGCTAGTGCTTCCAATTAAACCTGTTGGACTATAACCTGATGTTGTGTGATTTTTAACTTTGTACACCCCAGTCCAACACCGGCATCTCCAAATCACGATTACCCTGATCAAGTCTTTCTGGCACATATCAAAAAATCTCCAACAACTTAAACATGATTTCCCCTTGAGAAATCCATACTGACTCTTCCTAGTCAATCCACCTTTTCTATGTAACTACTAATTCTATTCTGAATAATTGCCTTTGAAAACTTCCCCAGCATTGATAAAGGGGAACAAGTGGATATACTGAATTTAGATTTCCAGATGGCATTTAATAAGCTGTCACTTCAAAGACTATTGCAGAAGATTAAAGCTCACAGGGATCAGTGCCAGGGCCTCAATGTTTTACAGTTTCTATAAATGACTTGGATGATGCCAAATACATGATTGCTAAATTTGCTGATGTCACAGAAGTATTACTAACTTGTGAAGTGGCTAGGAGGTAGTAGGGGCTGCAGATGCTGGAGAAGTCAGAGTCAATGAAGTGTGGCACTGGAAAAAGCACAGCAAGTCAGGCAGCGTTTGAGGAGCAAGAGAGTCGACACTTTGGGCTTAACCCTTCATCAGGACGGAGGAGGGGGTAGCGGGCTGATAAATAAATGTGGGAGAGGCTACGGGAAAGATATTTAGAATGGCAATTGGCGGGCGATGGGAAGTGGGAGTGGCTAGGAAGATGGACAGGTAGGTCAGTTCAAGAGAGTGAAACCAAGTTGGAGGGTTGGATCTGGGATGGGGTGGGAGGAGGGGGGGGATTTGGAAACTGGTGTATTCAGTGTTCATGCCGTGTGGTTGTAGAGTCCCGAGGTGGAAGATGAGATGTTCCTCCTCCAGTTCATGGGTGGCCTTGTGTAAGCGGTGGAGGACGCCTGGAATAGATATGTCCTCAGGGGAGTGGGAGGGAAAGTTTTAGTGGATGGCCACAGGAAGGTGGGGTTGGTTGGCGCACACAGACCAGAGACGGCCCCTGAACTATTCCACAAGTTTCCATTTGGTCTCTCTAATGTAGAGAAGACCACATTGAGAGCACCTGACACAATAAGTGAGGTTGGTAAATATACAAGTAAATCTTTGCTGGATTTGGAATGACCCTTTGGGGTCTTGAACCAAGGAGAGAGGGAGGTGTGGGCGCAAATTTTGTACCTGGGCGGAAGGTGAAGGCGCTGGGTGTGGAGAGGGAGTTGGTGGGGAGTATGGAGAAAGTGAGGACTGCAGACGCTGGAGATCAGAGCTGAAAATGTGCTGCTGGAAAAGCGCAGCAGGTCAGGCAGCATCCAAGGAGCAGGAGAATCGATGTTTCGGGTATGAGCCCTTCTTCGGTGGGGAGTATGGACCTAACAAGGGAGACGCAGAGGGAACGGTCCCTACAGAATGCACTCGGGGTGGAGAGGGAAATTTATTTTTGATGGTGGGGTTTGACTGTAGCTGACAAAAATGGTGGATTTGGGGATTAGTAGGGTGGAATGTGAGGGTGAGGGTAATTCAATCCTTTTTGCATCTGGGGCATGGGGTTTGAGGACGGACGTGTGGGAAATAGAGGAGATGCGATTGAGGGCATTGTTGTTAACAGGAGAGGGGAAATTACGGTCCTAGAAGTAGGAGGGCATCTGGGGTCTTCTGGAGTGGAACTGCTCTTCCTGGGAGCAGATTCGACAGAGGGGGAGGAATTGGAAGTAAGGAGTCACATTTGTACGGGGGTGGGGGTTGGGATGAAGTGTCATCAAGGTGGTTGTGGGAGTCAGTGGGTTTGAAATAGATGTCCATGTGAGTCAGTTGCTGGACTTTCGGAGGCCACAAAGGGATATAATAATTTAAGTATATGGATAAAGATCTGGCAAATGGTGAAAGATGTGGAAAAATGTGAGTTTGTCAATTCAGTCTAGAAGAATAAACAAAAAGGAATCTAAATAGTGAACGATTATAGAACTCTGAAATGCAGAGGGAGCTGACAGTCCTAGCGTTTGAATCACGAAGGTTAGTATGCAGCTACAACAAGCAACATGAAAACCTTCTCAAAATATTATAAGTTGTGAGCAGAATTGAATACAAATTTGGGGAGGTTATGATTCAGTTACACAGAACATTGGTGAGACCCCATCTGCAGTTCTGTACACGATACTGGTTTTGTGTATGGGATGTTATACAGTAGTTACACTGGAGACAGTTCAGACAAAGTCTACTGAACTAATACCTGGAACAGCATTTTGTTTTATTACGAAGGCATGGATTAGGTTAGGTTGTATTTGCTGGAGTTACAAGAATAAGAAGCAACATGACCAAAATACATATACAATCCTGAGGGATCTTGACTGGATACACTGCTATCCCCTAAACACCTAGGGGTATGCTGAACAAAGGATTTATATAGCAGCGTCAACATCCATAAGCTATACAAAATTAGAATGACTAAATCACAGAGAAAGTCAAATGCGATGTCTGGTCTGTAATGAATTAAGGCTAAGAAGCCTGGAGTATTGGGAAAGAGGGAGGAAAGTCAATCAACAGCTTAAAAATGCGATGCTTAGGCAAGATCCTAAGGGTCAATCAAGTCGGAAAAAGAACTAACAGAGATATACTGAATGAGTTTGGGAGAATGAGCAATCTTTTCGTTAATACCAAAAGACAACAAATGGAGTTATTCATGTTATTGTGCAGGATGGTCACAGTGTCTAATCATCACTGGAAGGATTAACAATCAAAGATGATCAAGAGGCCATCAGTGATGGAAGCAGCTCAGACAATATGAAAGACTGTTTTAACCACAACTCTAACCACAAGGTCATCCACTGGGATTTTGCTCAGACTATCTGGAAGAACATGGTCATCCATATCACTCAGCATAACGTGTAGACAAAAACAAAACCATACCAATCAGAAAATTAACCTCTATTCATCCTATTTATCATTTAAAAATATGACATGTTACTTGTATGTCACAAGAACATTAACACTGTAATTAACTAATCACAACATACATTAATCATGATATCTCTTTACAACTTAGACAATAACACCGTGCACGTAAGCCCCAAGAGATATGACAGTCCTCTCGCTGTACAGGACTGTGTTACAGTCTATTATATTATCCTGTATCTCTAAGATACATGTCACCTCAAAAATGTGCACTTGTTGCCTGAGGTGCTGGGGTCATTATAATTGCCAGTTTCTGTCAGAATATTAATTGTACTGATACATTTTTTAAGAAATGGCTTAAAAATAATTATAAAGCAGGGCAGAAACACTGTACACAATCAACTGTTACTTCCTTTGCCAAACCACCAAATAATACCCCACCACTCCCTTGTCAAAATTATCAAGCATCAGCCATGGTTCAGTGGGTAACACAACAACCTTGCACTCTTAAGGGTTGTGGATTCAAGTCCCAATGCAGAGATTTGAGCCTAAACTCCAGGTTGGTAAATCCCATTGCTACACATGTTGAAATGAGGTTACATTTGCATTTTTTTAAACTTAAAAAGATCCTGTGGTCATTATCTTCAAGAAGAGTGGAGTGCCCTTCTGACTGCCTTGGACAAATACCTTTTTCTCATATAAACAAATTGGCTATTTTCACATTAATATTGCGGCATCTTTCTGCACATAAATTTGCTGCTGCATTTCCTACCTTAAAATAGTAACTACACTTCAAAAATACTCATCTAGCTGCAAAGGGCATCCTGATATTGTGGAAAGTGCTACATAAATTCAAGGTTTTTTTTGTTAAAAATTAGGATCTACTGATCCCTCTCAAGTTCATTTTTAGCCCAGCTGAACAGAGAGCACCATAACTGAAGCATCAGGAATTGACCCATTGTGACAGCTGAAACTCCGAACTTCTGCTGGTTTGAAGATAGAGCTGTTTTAATGATTCAACATGTTACAAGAGAAGCATGACTCCAGACACAAGAATGCTCTAACATGTACACATGCGTGCACACAGACACACACACACACACACGCAGAAAACAGGGTGTTAGAAGGTGGTTTGAAAGGGCTTGAATATGAGTGACTCTACCCACTACACTTATGACACATCACTTGGTAAAGCTTTCTTGCATATCCTTCGATGGGGACAGACATGTCTCAAGTACATCAGCATCTTTACTGGTTAGATTAGGTTAATTGCTGAGGGAACCAATTTTGGGTCCAATTCACATGACAATAGAGGCCCTGAGGCTTCAGCGCATTTTCCACTGGCATTCAGCATGACATCAAGGCAAGTCACCTTGATGGTCAGCAAATTGGTGTGAAAACAGATTCCAATAATTTTCTGCTCCAAATCAAGCACCCTAAATTTCACCGCATGATTAGGCTTCTTGCACTAAATTCTCAAGGAGGAGATGATCAATTACTGCAATGAGTTTTATACTTGCTGGATTTCCACTGGCAATGTTATTAGGGGGAATATGTTAGAATGAGAAATAAAAAGGCACAGCCTGGTACAGAGGGGATCAAAGTTTGTGAGAAGATTTGTAGCTCGGGTGCTCGTTGTTGTGGTTCTGTTCGCCGAGCTGGGAATTTGTGTTGCAGACGTTTCGTCCCCTGTCTCGGTGACATCCTCAGTGCTTGGGAGCCTCCTGTGAAACGCTTCTGTGATCTTTCCTCCGGCATTTATAGTGGCTTGTCTCTGCCGCTTCCGGTTGTCAGTTCCAGCTGTCCGCTGCAGTGGCCGGTATACTGGGTCCAGGTCGATGTGTTTGTTGATAGAATCTGTGGATGAGTGCCATGCCTCTAGGAATTCCCTGACTGTTCGCTGTTTGGCTTTCACTGTGTCTGAAGATTGCTGGCAGTACATGCTGCAATTACTATGTTTTAGACCAACTTGATGAACACTTTTTTTTGTTGACCGTTGGTCTGAACCCACACTCCAACCATCACCACAAGCACCCAACGTTTTCACCACTGGTACACAGTGACAGCAGTGTGTACCATCTGTAAGATTCACTGCAGAAACAGCAAAACATGTAACCTCAACCATCTAGAAAAGCAAGAGCAACAGATGCATGGGCATCTCACCACCTACAAAATCTCGGTACCCCCTCTCGAATAGCACTGTGGGTGTACCTACACCACACAGACCGCAGCTCTTCAAGAAGCTGCTCCCAAAAATTAGAACCAGACAATAAATGCTGGCCTGGCCACAATAGACCCTGCAAATAAATTAGAAACACAAGACAACGTTCCTTTTGCTTCTGACTACTTGTGGAAGCACACATCTAACTTTGGAGCAAGACTTACGTTGCATCAAATGGATAATGAAAATGACAATAGGATACAGAGGATTTATAAATTAAAGGAAATACTGCATTCAGTGCAGTGATAAGCTAGGACTGATGTAAACAGATGTGAATGGCTCTGTTCATGGTCTATGGCTTCTATTAGATTCTATTTGATAGTGATCTGGATTACTTTTACCTATGACTTGGATGCAGGCATATATGGATGGGTTAGTAAGTTTGCAGATAACACTAAAGTCAGTGGAGTGGTGGACAGTGTGGAAGGATATTGCAGGTTGCAGGGGGACTTGGATAAACTGCAGGATTGCGCTGAGGGGTGGCAAATGGAGTTCAATGCAGCTAAATGTGAGGTAATGCACTTTGGGAAGAATAACAGGAAGGCAGAGTGCTTGGTCAATGGAAAGATTCTTGGTAGTGTGGATATGCAGAGGGATCTTGGTGTCCATGTACGTAGATTCCTGAAAGTTGCCACCCAGGTTGATAGTGTTGTTAAGAAGGCATACAGTGTGTTAGGTTTCATTGGTAAAGGGATTGAGTTCCAGAGCTGTGATGTAATCTGCAACTGTACAAAACACTAGTGTGGCCTCACTTGGAATATTGTGTGCAGTTCTGGTCGTCCCATTACAGGAAGAATGTGGAAGCATTGCAAAAAGTGCAGAGGAGATTTACCAGGATGTTGCATGGTCTGGAGGGAAGGTCTTATGAGGAAAGGCTGAGGGACTTGGGTCTGTTCTCATTGGAGAGAAGGCGGCTAAAAGGATATTTAATAGAGGCATACAAGATTATCAGAGGATTAGATAGGGTGGACAGTGAGAGTCTTTTTCCTATGATGAAGAAGTCGGCTTGTGCGAGGGGGCACAGCTGCAAACTGAGGGGTGATAGATTTAAGACAGCTATCAGAGGCAAGTTCTTTACTCAGAGAGTGGTAAGGGCATGGAATGCCCTACCTGCCAATATAGTTAACTCAGCCCCATTACGGAGATTTAAATAGTCCTTGGATAAGCACATGAATGATGGGGATGGGCTTAGTTTAGTTCACAGGTTGGCACAACACTGAGGGCCGAAGGGCCTGTTCTGCACTATACTGTTCTACGTTCTGTAAGGGTTGGTGTTTTTGGAGTTTGACAACCTGATCTCATTTGTTAGTTTACACATTATGAATCTTGGCTCTGATGATTTAGGAATTGCATTGCATGCAATTGTAGCTTTGATATAGCTGATGCAAAGGATGGCTTATAGTGAGTAGTGAGTAGAGCATGAAATATTAACTTGATGCCCTGTGGTGGATCAGCCTTGCATATATTTTCTTAAAACAGGCTAATGTTTTGAATCTAGAATATGTTTCATCAGAGCTGAAATGAAGTGTGGAAGGGACAGCATTTACGCAATGGTTGGTGTGGTGGGGTGGTGGTGGGGGGGGGGGGGGGGGGGGGGGATGCTAGTGGCCGTGGGTGCACAGTGCTGATGGAGAAAAGATAGTCCAGCTTCAGTATTCAGAATGTGAGAATGACAGGACAATGGTGTCTGTTCTGCTGGACTTGAAAGGACAGTGAGTAGAGGGGAGGACATGATAACAAGCTAAAAGAAATGGCTTCCGCCCTTGCCCCTTTCCGTCACTCACAACAGCATGATTCGGTCCCCCTTGTCCTCACATTTTATCCCACCAATCTGTGCATTCAAAGGATCATTCTCTACCATTTTAGATAACTCCAGGAGAATGCCACCACCCAACACAGCTTCCCCTCACTCCCCCGTCTGCTTTTCGCACGGATCATTCCCTCTGGGACAGCCTAGTCCACTCCACAGCCACCACCACCACCACCCTCCCGTCTCCATAGCACCTTCCTAGTAACTGCAGAAGGTGCAACACCTGCCTCTTCCCCTCCTCCCTGCTCACCATCCAAGGACCTAAACAGTCTTTCCAGATAAAGCAGCATTTCACCTGTTCCTCCTCCAATCTTGTGTATTGTATTTTCTACACCCAATGTGGTCTGCTCTACACTGGAGAAACCAAACACAGACTGGGTGACCGCTTTGCGGAACAGCTCCCGGTCTATGCACAAGCAGGACCCCAACTTTCCAGTAGCCAGTCATTTTAGCACAGCGTCCTGCTCGCATGCCCACTTGCCTGTCCTCAGCATGCTGTAGTATTCCAGTGAAACACAGTGCAAACTGGAGGAACAACAACTCATCTCTAGATTAGACACTTTACAGCCTTCTGGACTTAATGTTGCATTCAACACCTTCAAATTGTGAACCAACCCCCATTTCCTCCCTTTCTTTTAACTTATCATGTCCTCCCCTCCTCCCATTCCACTTACTGTCCTTTCAAGTCTGGCAGGAGACACACCATTGTTCTGCCGTTCTCACATTCCATCACTTAATCTGATCTATCAACATTTTTCTCCATCAGAACCATACACCCAGTACCTCCATATCCCTACCCCTCAAAACTATAGCATAAATGCTGTCCCCTCCACACTTCACTTCATCTCTAATGAAGGGTCATCCAGACTCAAAACATGAGCTTGCTCTCTCTCCATGGATGCTTTCTGACCCACTGTGATCTCCAGCATTTATTGTTTTCAGTACAGATTCCAACATCTGCATTAATTTGCTCCTATATTCTCTAAGAGTTGTTTTGACTAACTTTTTTTTTGCTTCGGTTAGACTAAGTGCCTCGATACTATGGTATTAGTAGAGACGGAAACAGAAGCATAGATTCTTTCAGATAATATTAGCTCCAAATATGGGGAGGCGATAGCAAAGTGATATTGTCACCGGACTTGTAATCCCGACACCCAGGTAATACTCTGGGGGACGTGGATTTAAATGAGCAGATAATGGAATTAAAATTCAAATAATCCAGAATTAAAAATCTAATGATGATCACGAAACTTGTCAGTTTTGGAAAAAATTCATCTGGTTCACCAATAGCCTTTAGAGAAGGCATTGTGCCATTCTTAACTGGTCTGGCTACATGTAACCCTCTACCCGCAGCAACATGATTGGCTCTTAACTGTCCTCTGAAATGGTTGAGCAAGTCACTCAGTTATACAAAAATGAAACTCAATAATGAAATTGGATGGACCACCAGTTATTGACCGAAACACTGGAAACAATCCACGTCAACAGTGAGGTCATGAAAGCACAACAATGTCTCTACATCCTCAGGAAACTCAGCATGTTCACGAAGACTCTTACCAATTTTTATAGGTGCACCATAGAAAGCATCCTATCTGGATGCAGCACAGCATGGTTTGGCAAATGCTCCTCTCAAAACTGCAAGAAACTACAGATAGACAGTCATGAACACAGCTCAAAACATCTCACTATATGGCATGACAACAATAAATCAAACTCAAACAATAGCAAACTCAACCTATTGGGCAGAGAAATCTGGGAGTACAGGTCCATTGCACCCCGAAGGTTGCTGCCAGATGGACAGAGTGATCAAGAAGGCATATAGTATGCTTGCCTTCATTGGACAGGGTTTTGAGTATAAGAGCTGGCAAGTCATGTTAACATTGCACAAGACATTGGTTCGGCTGCATTTAGAATACTATGCACAGTTCTGGTTGCCACATTACCAAAAGGATGTGGACGCATTGGAGAGGGTGCAGAGGATGTTGCCTGGTATGGAAGGTGCTAGCTCTGAAGAAAGGTTGAGTAGGTTAGGTTTATTTTCATTAGAAAAAAGAAGATTGAGGGGGGACCTGATTGAAGTTTACAAAATAATGAAGGGTATAGACAGGGTGGATAGAGACAAGCTTTTTCCCAGGGTGAAGGATTCAATAACGAGAGATCACGCTTTCAAGGTGAGAGGTGGAAAGTACTTCACACAAAGGGTGGTCGGCGTTTGGAACGTAGAGGTAGTAGAGGTGGGCGTAGAGGTGGTAGAGGCAGGCACGGTAGATTCATTTAAGATGCATCTGGAGAAATGCATGAGTAGGTGGGGAGCAGAGGGATACAAATGCTTAGGAATTGACCGACAGGTTTAGACAGTACATTTGGATCGGCTCAGGCTTGGAGGGCCGAAGGGCCTGTTCCTGGGCTGTAAATTTTCTTTGCTCTTTGTTCTATTTGATCCTGCCAAATCCTTCTTACTAACATCTGGAGGCCTGTGCTGTCTCACAGACTGGTCAAGTAACAGCCTAACATGGTCACACTCTCAGAATCATACCTTACAGACCGTGTCCCATATACCACTGTCACCAGCTCTGGCTATTTTCTGTCCCACCCGCAGGACCAACCCAGCAAAGGTGGCAGCAGAGTGGCACACAGTGGGTGGAAGTTGCCCTGGCAGTCTTTAAATATCCCCACGTGATCTCATGGCGTCAGGTCAAAGGTGGGCAAGAAAACTCTGACAACCAAGCATACCTAAATATGAGGTGAAAGTGAGGACAGCAGATGATGGAGAATAGAGTCAAGGGTGTGGTGCTGGAAAAGCACAGCAGGTCAGGCAACATCACCTGAGTCTTCTGCTCCTAAATATAAGGTGTCAGCCTGAAGCTACAAACAGGAGTACTTGAATTGACCATGCGAAATTGTCCATAGTGTTAGGTGCATTAGTCAGCGGGAAATGGGTCTGGGTGGGTTACTCTTCGGAAGGTCAGTGTGGACTTGTTGGGCCGAAGGACTTGTTTCCACACTGTAGGGAAATCAATCTAATCTAATCAAACAGCATAGATAGATGTTTGAACAGCAAATGAATGAAGGGCTATGGTGATCAGGTGGGTAAGTGGAGCTGAGTCCACGAGAAGATCAGCCATGATTTTACTGAGTGATGGAGCAGGCACATTGAGCCAAATGGCCTACTCCTGCTTATGTTCCTATAAGCAGCAAGTGATAGACAGAGCTAAGCAATCCCACAACCAACTGGTCAGATCTAAGCTCTGCGGTCCTGCCACCTCCAGTCATAAATGGAGGTGGATAATTAAACAACTCACCGAAGGAGATGGCTCCCCAAATATTTCATGCTCGATAATGACAGAGCCCAGCACATCAGCACAAAAGATAAGGCCGAAGCATATGCAACAACTTTCATTCAGAAGTGCCAAGTAGTTGACTTATTTCGGCCTCCTCTAGAAGTCCCCAGCATCACAGATGCCAAGCTTCAGTCAGTTCAATTCACTCCATATGATACCAAGAAACGGTTGAAGGCAATGGATACTGAAAAAGCATTCAGCACTGACCACACTTTGGCAATAGGAGTGAACTTGTCACTCGAGCCCAGCTGTTCCAGTACATTTGCAACACTGGCATCTACCCGACAATGTCTTACCCAGGTAAAAGCAGGACAATTTAATCTGACCAATTACCACCTTCCAGTCTACTCTCCATCATCAATACAGTGATGCATTGCTGCAATAATATAGCATAATAGGCCAGTATTATAGATCACCGAGTGCTGAGAGGTAAAAGTTCAACATGTGCCAATTCTAATTTGTGCAGATGTTGATGAAAATTCAGACTTAACATGTTCCTCTAGGATAAGGAAATTTATTTTTCCTTGAGATTAGCACTGGGAGTCAAGGAAAGGCCCTTTACGAATATTTGTTTCATTTTTGGTATATTGCAAATTCAGTTACACCATTAATGTTGGAAAGATTGTATAATTTTAACAATTCTCAGTGAATTACAGTATATAACGGGAGTGCTGGGGATTTGAGGTATAGCCTACACTGCGTTCAATAAACTTGATGAAATAACTCTTCTTACATTACTCAAGACAATTAATGAAAATGAAACTTCGTCATGTCTAATCTATGTAGATCAACCTTGATTAATGGTATCCTACAGATATCATTTCAGAGCTCAAAACAACATAAAAGCCACTGTATTGCACAAGTGTTTGATCTTTTCTCTCCCTATATTTATCCTTCAGATGTTTAATACGTATTGCCAACCATGTATTTAACCAGTTCACCTTAAAGGTGTTTCCCTCAACCTAGAATTAGTCCCTTTCATTACAAACCTCTTCACATTCATTAACATTGTAAATCAAAGGTGAACAGCAAAGATTTAGATGACAAGATACCACCTATATTCAAAAGAATGTGACAAAAAGCCAAGACAAATGGAATTATAATGTTTTGGTGATGCTCAGCTGGACCTCTAAAAAGTGGAAGAAAGAAAATATTTAATGCTTTTAATAAATTATCAGAAATGTGGTTTCTTCTACTCTCTCCACATTTGTTAGACTTGTTCTGTAACTAGAGAATTGTTGACATTTTAGTGTTTGAGGAAAAGCAGTGGCAGATAGAGTTCAAAGTGGAGAGGTATGAGGTCATCAGCTTTGGTACCACAAACAATAGGTCAAAGTGTTCAGCGGACACAGTAATATAATGGGAATGTCACTGGAGTTGTAAATCTTGGCTAATACTTGGAGGGACCTGGGTTCAAATCCCACAATGCCAGTTGGTGGAATTTAAAGCTGGAATTGAATGGTGATGGTGGCCAGGTGTTGAAACTTACATTTTTTGTGTTGTTTCAGTTGGACTTTAAAAGGTTTTCTGCCGCAAAGATTTCTTGTCATAGTTTGTCATACTTGCTTCATCAATTACCTACGATGCCTCAACAACATCCCTCTCACACAATCCTAACCTCATTTTACCACACGACATTCCTGGAACTGACTGACATTCCCAGTGCTAGTGTCCTCTGTATTAACCTAACGTACGCCCAGACAAGTTCAAGTAAGTCCAGAGGTGCCCTGCACAGTTCCTGGTATTTGCCCCAAACATGACAGACAAGGGAAATTTCATGCCAAGCTTTGCAGGCAGGGACCTGGAGCTCTTGCTGGACGGGGTGGTGCAAAGGTGGGATGTCGTCTCCTCCCAGGACCAGCGGAGGAGGCTTGAACCCCAGACCATGCTGGCCTGGTGTAATTTTGCCACTCGGATCAGTGTAGTCTCAGTTGCTGAGAGGAGCAAGCAGTGGTGTAGGAAGATTATCAATGACCTTTGCGAGTGTAAATGCCACTATCTTCTCTCTCTCATCTATCGCTATCTCTGCTATTGTACCCACCTCTCACCAAGGCTCATGTCTTACAACTCTCACTAGTGCCTGGCAGCATCTTCCCTCGCTCACTCTCATTCACCCCAATACCCTCTCGCCAAGGCACCACTAACACCAACATCCTTGGCACCCTCTCCATTGCCAACTCACTCACTTTGGATGCATCCCCACCTGCACTGAATGTAACAGCTGTGCCACCCACTTTCGTCTCCTTAATACCTACTTGTCCCTCATTCCATGAGGTAAACAAGGCAGAGAGAGTCAAGACGTGTGGGGTGTTGCCTAACATTTGGCTCCTCGCTCCTAATGTGGAGAGGATCCTGATGCTGACTGCCTTGAGCAGCTGACTGACCACCTCCAAGCTGTTATCACTGGCTGCCCTGGACTTACTGCACTGGGACCCCCTGAGCAAAGACTATGCCCTTGACTTGACTGAGGACTGCTAATAAATACAATAAATCCTGGCTTTGTGTTTGAGCTAAATGACAAGGCAGTACAGCAATGCTAAGAGTCTGCTATCTCTGGTTGAGGGGTTAAAGAACAAACAGGCAAGCCAAGGTAGTGCAAGACAGGGATACCGTGAGCACCTAGGGAGGCTCAGAACGAGGGAGTGCTATGACAGCAAGTGAACAAAAGCCACTGTTTTGCACAGACTTGCAGGTTGGCCCAGCCTGAGCTGGGTGCATATCTCTGAGCAGACAGTGTCCTTCCTGCAGCGTTGCCATGATATTGGTTGGTGTAGCCTGAAGTGCAGCATTGACATTCTTTGGAGAAGTCAGTGAGCTGAAGCGCTCTGACTTCTGTGTCAAGAATTCTCAGCATTAGGTTTGTTTGGCATGTCTGCTTTTAGTGAAAATATGGTACATGAAAGACGGAGCGAGTTGCTCTCAGTGTCAAGCTTGGCTTCACCAATTCCACCATGGCCCACATCGTTCAGACCCCTTGAAGATTCCACCCCCTGAAGCTATGGTCGATTGTCATATAAAGTCGTTGGGTTCACTAATGCCTTTTAAGAAAGGAAATTCTTAACAAATTTCCTAATGGAGGCCATCCTTACCTAGCCTGGCCTCCAGACTCACAGCAATACGGCTGACTTTTAACTACCCTCTGAAATGGCCCAGCAAGCCACTCACTTCAAGCGCAACTAGAGATGGGCAACAAATGTTGACCTTCCCAGAGCCAACCAGATTACATGAAAAGACAAAACAAAACTTCTCAAGGGCGAGAAACTGGAGGAGCAGAATCCAAGTACTGTTCCCGAGAAAGTTCCCTCAAATATGGAAGATTAAGCACCATCAAATATGGAATAGAACTTAAAGTGATTAAAGGATTGATGGAGGTAGATAAGAAATTGTTTCTTCTGGTAGGAGGCAAAACCTTACAATTAGTGGCAGGCCATTCAGGGCTGATGTCCTACTTTTTAACACAAAGGATAGTAGAAACATGGAATTGGTAGATCATTACAAAAACGGAAATTGCTGTCGAAACTCAGCAAGTCTGGCTGTATCTGTGGATAGAAAGCAAAGTTAACAATTTGGGTGCAGTGACCCTTCTTCAGAACTGCTGAGCTTGTCCAGCAATTTGTTTCAGAATTGCAACATCCGCAGTTCTTTGTTTTATTTTATTGATAAATTGTTGTTGGGCAAGAATATTCAGGTATATGGAACCAACGTGGACAGATGGACTTAAGTTACAGGTTATTGAGTGATGGAACAACTTTCAGAGATGGAATGGCTAATGAAATGCCTGTCAGCATTTTGACAAGCTGGATGGTTGCCAGTTATGACTTTTTACGAGAGGTTGCTATGGTAATCTACGCACAGCTTAACTTCACAATCATACCATACAGCTTTGCAAGAGGGAAGTGGAGACTGAGGCATCTCCTGAGGCACAGAGTTTCTGGCAGCGTCCAGGCAAAGTGCCAGTGCCGAACTGCAGGAAGTGTTCAGCTTATCAAGGAGCTGCATGCAACAGGCAAACTTGGGAAAAACAAATGGTATCCAGTTAACAGTCATCAACGAATGTATTGAAGCTAACATCATATTTACAGATGATAGAACTGGAAGAAATGGGGGTATGAAAACGGGCATGGGACAGCTCCAGTATCGTTCTGGAGTCTCCAGGAATCCGTTATTAATCCGTCACAAGCATCCATAAGAGCAATTATTTGTCGTTATTTTTCATTTAATTTGTCTGTTGGCTAGTTTTTTTTGTTTGAAACAAAATGAGAGCTGAGAGATCTGATTAGGAGGTTGCATGTTTAAATCTTCAGAACCAGTCCAGCCAAAACTGGCAACCCAAAATTGAGATGGCGAATGAATGCTTGAGCTTGTGGGTAGACTGGAGTTGGCTGTGGGAACACAGAAACCGTTACAGGAGAGAGACTGACAGTGTCGGAACAGGGTCGAATGGAAACAACATGAGAACATAATACATTTGAGGAACTATCCCCACCCTGCTCCAATTTAGCTTGTTACATTTGAACCATCTATATTAGGCTTTCACTAAAATTAGACAGCACCGCTTTCTGTCAGTTATCTTAGACCATGAGAAAAAATATCACAAGAACTTCACTGCTCATAGGAATAATGAAGTGTAGAAACCTCCAGAAACACACTGAACATTTTCTGTTATTGGTCAGAGCACTGAGTACAGGAGTTGGGATCACGTTGCAGCTGTACAGGACATTGGTTAGGCCACTTTTTGAATATTATGTGCAATTCTGGTCTCCTTCCTATCGGAAGGATGTTGTGAAACTTGAGAAGGTTCAGAAAAGATTTACAAGGATGTTGCCAGGGTTGGAGGATTTGAGCTATCGGGAGATAGAGTCATACAGATGTACAGCATGGAATCAGACCATTCGGTCCAACTCATCCATGCTGCTCAGATATCCCAACCTAATCTAGTCCCACCTGCTTGCACCTGGCCCATATCCCTACAAACCTTTCCCATTCATATACCCAACCAGATGCCTTTTAAATGTTGCAATTGTACCAGCCTCCACCACTTCCTCTGGTAGCTCAATCCATACACATACCACCCTCTGTGTGAAAAAGTTGCCCCTTAGGTCTCTTTTATATCTTTCCCTTCTCACCCTAAACCTACGCCCTCTAGTTCAGGACTCCCCCAAACCAGGGAAAAGACTTTGTCTATTTATCCTATTCATGCCCCTCGTGATTTTATAAACCTCTATAAGGTCACCCCTCAGCCTCCAACGCTCCAGGGAAAACAGCCCTAGCCTATTCAACCTCTCCCTATAGCTCAAATCCTCCAACCCTGGCAACATCCTTGTAAATCTTTTCTGAACCCTTTCAAGTTTCATAACATCCTTCCAATAGGAAGGAGACCAGAATTGCATGCAATATTCCAAAAGTGGCCTAACCAATATCCTGTACAGCCGCAACATTACCTCCCAACTCCTCTACTCAATACTCTGACCAATAAAGGAAAGCATTCCAAACATCTTATTCACTATCCTATCTACCTTTGACTCCATTTTCAAGGAGCTATGAACTTGTACTCCAAAGTCTCTTTGTTCAGCTCCACTCCCAAGGACCTTACCATTAAGTGTATAAGTCCTGCTAAGTATTGCTTTCACAAAATGCAGCACCTCGCATTTATCTAAATTAAACTCCATCAGCTGCTCCTCAGCCTATCGGCCCATCTGATCAAGATCCCATTGTAATCTGAGGCAACCTTATTCGCTGTTCACTACACCTCCAATTTTGGTGTCATCTGCAAACTGACTAACTATACCTATTATGCTTCCAGTTGTTGCAAGAAATCTTCTTTTATCCTCGGCAGAAACATAGTGCAGGAACAAATTACTGAAGATGCTGGAATCTATACTGAAGATAACAAACACTGGAGACCACAGTGGGTCAGACAACATCCATGGATAGTGAGCAAACTAACGATGAGTCTAGATGACTCTTCATCAGAGCTGAAGTAAAGTGTGGAAGGGACAGCATTTATGCTATGGTTTGGAGGGGGTGGGGCTGAGAGATGTTGATAGTTCAGATATGCAGATATGGTAATGTCGAAAACAACTGCAGTTGTAAATGTGAAAAAAAAACAGAAAACAGAAAATGCTGGAAATATTCAGCAAGTCAGGCAGCATCAGTGGAGAGACAGAAATAAGAGCTCTCCTGAAAAGATATTGACCTGAAACGTCAACTCTTTTTCCCTCCTATTACAGATAATTTCATGTTTTAATTTGGAGCAAATTTCGACTTTACGCTGAAGGCAACAACTCACTTGTATTGAGTATGTCCTGATGAGAAATAAGATCATCCAGAGATTGAGGCTGATACTTTTCCACCCAGGGAAGATTTCTGATGTTGAATAGGCCAGGGCTGTTTTTCCTGGAGCGTTGGAGACTGTGGGGTAGCCTTATAGAGGTTTATAAAATCATGAGGGGCATGGATAGAATAAATAGACAAAGTCTCTTCCTTGATGTGGAGGAGTCCAGAACTAGAGGCCATTGGTTTAGGGTGAGTGGGGAAAGTTATAGAAGAGTCCTAAGGGGTACCTTTTACACACAAGAGAGTGGTACGTGTATGGAATGAGCTGCCAGAGGAAGTGGTGGAGGCTGGTACAATTGCAACATTTAAGAGGCATTTGGATGGGTATATGAATAGGAAGAGTTTGGAGGGATATGGGCCAAGTGCTGGTACGTGGGACTAGATTGGGTTGGGGTATCTGGTTTGCATGGAAGAGTTGGACCAATGGGTTTGTTTCCATGCTGTACATCTCTATGACTCTATGACTTTCTAAGTTGACTTGCAGAGTTGACCTTACTGTTTAGTAAATGTGGTTACCAGGAAGGAATATTGGCAGAATATTTTTACCTCTTAAATGCTGGCATCTTCATTATTTAAAAGACAGATTTGGTCTTACACAGCGCCTTTCTTGGCCACTGGATGTCTCAAGGCACTCGACAGTCAAGGTGAAACAAACTCGCTACCACAGCCACATTTGCTTTCGCAGTGCCAGCCTCCATAATCAACTCATCCCACACGGACTTCGGACCACCTTTAAACCAGCAGAGTTCGGACCCGAACAGGACAAACAGTACAGACTACAGATTCAAAAACACCAGCAACAGTTCTCCTTCAAGATCCTCCGCTCCACGCTTGCAGCAATGCGCCAGCACCTAACCTCTCTACAGTCAGTCCTGCCTCAGCTGAGGGCCACACTCTCTCAGAATTGCAAAGGACCCACTCTGTACTACATCCTCAGGAGAATTCATACTCTCAACAAACAGTATTTCAATTTCATCTCAAACATCAAAAACTGTAAGTACAACAAACTTTTATCCACCCACCTCCATAACCAGTGCTCCTCAAAAATTCAAGAAGATTCCCCTGGCCTCGGAAACTAATCAGATGCCATTAGCCATGCGGCTGATGCAGCTGTCACCCCCACGCTGATTGATGATGTCACTTCCGCCCCATCTGGCCACTCCCACAACCACTTCCACCCCTCACAATTCCTCATGCATCACACGTGACATCACTTCCGCCCCTCACATCATCGCTGATGCCACACGCTCAGTGACTTCCGCCACCCCTACTGCCGTGGTCACCACCACTTCTGCCCCCACTAGTGTCACTCACCTGCATTCTGCTGACACGCCCCCCACAGACCCCACTGTCACTATCCCCACCCCCCAGAACCCCGAGGGGAACATTATCGCTGCTCATGACTCCACCCCCATTCCCCCCACCACCACACCCACTCCAGTTACAGGTTCGGCTCCCACTCCCAGCTCTACACCCACACCAGATCCCAGCTCCCGGCCCTGCCGAGTTTTCACCATCCCTCCAGACCTCCCCCTCACTGAGGATGAACGATCAGTCCTCAGCAAAGGACTCACCTTCATCCCTCTCCGTCCACACATCAATGAATTTAATACATGCCATGACGTCAAACAATTCTTCCATCGCCTCCGCCTCCAAGCTTGCTTTCACAATCAGGATTCCTGCCCACCTTCCGAGGACCCCTTCGCCCACGTCACACACGCTGCATCCACCTGGACACCCCGCGCTGGCCTATTACCTGCCCTCGACCTCTTCATTTCCAACTGCCACCGGAACATTAACCGCCCCAACCTGTCTACCTCCCTTCCCCACTCCAACCTCTCACCCTCACAACGCGCAGCCCTCCAATCCCTCTGCTCCAATCCCAACCTCACCATCAAGCCAGCAGATAAAGGGGGCGCAGTGGTAGTCTGGCACACTGACCTCTACACCGCTGAAGCCAAACGCCAATTTGAGGACACCTCTTCCTACTGCCACCTCAACCATGACCCCACCCCCCGTCACCAAACCATCATCTCCCAGGCCATACAGAACCTCATCACCTCAGGAGATCTCCCACCCACAGCTTCCAACCTCATAGTCCAGGAACCCCGCACTGCCCGGTTCTACCTCCTTCCCAAGATCCACAAGCCTGAACACCCTGGCCGACCCATTGCCTCAGCATGCTCCTGCCCCACTGAATTCATCTCTACCTACCTCCACACTGTCCTATCCCCCCTAGTCCAGGAACTCCCCACATTTGTTCGAGACACCACCCGCGCCCTCCACCTCCTCCAAGACTTCCATTTCCCCGGCCCCCAACACCTCATCTTCACCATGGATATCCAATCCCTCTACACCTCCATCCGCCATGACCAGGGCCTCCAAGCCCTCCGTTTTTTCCTCTCCCGACGTCCCCAACAGTACCCTTCCACCGACACTCTCATTTGTTTGGCTGAACTGGTCCTCACCCTTAACAATTTCTCCTTCGAATCCTCCCACTTCCTCCAGACCAAAGGAGTAGCCATGGGCACACGTATGGGCCCCAGCTATGCCTGTCTCTTTGTTGGCTATGTAGAACAGTCCATCTTCCGTAATTACACCAGCACCACTCCCCACCTCTTCCTCTGCTACATGGATGACTGCATTGGCGCCACCTCGTGCTCCCATGAGGAGGTTGAGCAATTCATCAACTTCACCAACACATTCCACCCTGACCTTAAATTTACTTGGACCATCTCTGACACCTCCCTCCCCTTCCTGGACCCCTCCATCTCCATTAATGACGACCGACTTGACAATGACATTTTTTACAAACCCACCGACTCCCACAGTTACCTGGATTACACCTCTTCCCATCCTACCTCTTGCAAAAATGCCATCCCGTATTCACAATTCCTCTGCCTCCGCTGTATCTGCTCCCAGGAGGATCAGTTCCACCACTGAACACACCAGATGGCCTCCTTCTTTAGAGACCGCAATTTCCCTTCCCACGTGGTTAAAGATGCCCTCCAACGCATCTTGTCCACATCCCGCACCTCCGCCCTCAGACCCCACCCCTCCAACCGTAACAAGGACAGAACGCCCCTGGTGCTCACCTTCCACCCTACCAACCTTCGCATAAACCAAATCATCCATCGACATTTCCGCCACTTCCAAAAAGACCCCACTACCAGGGATATATTTCCCTCCCCACCCCTTTCCACCTTCCGCAAAGACCGTTCCCTCCATGACTACCTGGTCAGGTCCACACCCCCCTACAACCCACCCTCCCATCCTGGCACCTTGTCCTGCCATCGCAGGAACTGCAAAACCTGTGCCCACACCTCCTCCCTCACCTCTATCCAAGGCCCTAAAGGAGCCTTCCACATCCATCAAAGTTTTACCTGCACATCCACTAATATCATTTATTGTATCCGTTGCTCCCGATGCGGTCTCCTCTACACTGCGGAGACTGGGCGTCTCCTAGCAGAGCGCTTTAGGGAACATCTCCGGGACACCTGCAGCAATCAACCACACCGCCCTGTGGCCCATAATTTCAACTCCCCCTCCCACTCTGCCGAGGACATGGAGGTCCTAGGCCTCCTTCACCGCCGCTCCCTCACCACCAGACGCCTGGAGGAAGAACGCCTCAACTTCCGCCTCGGAACACTTCAACCCCAGGGCATCAATGTGGACATCAACAGTTTCCTCATTTCCCCTTCCCCCACCTCACCCTAGTTCCAAACTTCCAGCTCAGCACTGTCCCCATGACTTGTCTGGACTTGTCCTCCTGCCTATCTCCTTTTCCACCTATCCACTCCACCCTCCTCCCTGACCTATCATCTTCATCCCCTCCCCCACTCACCCATTGTACTCTATGCTACTCTCTCCCCACCCCCACCCTCCTCTAGCTTATCTCTCCACCCTTCAGGCTCTCTGCCTGTATTCCTGATGAAGGGCTTTTGCCCAAAACGTCGATTTCGCTGCTCCTTGGATGCTGCCTGAACTGCTGTGCTCTTCCAGCACCAGTAATCCAGAATCTGGTTTCCAGCATCTGCAGTCATTGTTTTTTACTTTTTTGAAGTATAGTTTGTCTTGTTTGCGGTAACCAATTGTTGCATAGTGAGAGCCCACAAACATCAATGTGATAATAGCCAAACAACCTGTTTTTGGTGATAGCAACTGAGGGATAAATATTAGTCAGGGTAGAAAGGATAAATCTTCTTTGAAATAATGCCACATCAGTGTTTCATACCATCACTGGTATTTTCAAAAAAAAACTTTTGAAGTTATAAAGTGTCCCAAAGTATGATTATCAGTTAGAAATGTAACAATGATACAGCATTAATTGCAACAATGGATCATGAAAACAATACAATGATCTAAACCAGCATAAGAAAATGCTAAACTGAATTGCAAGGAAGAGATAAATCTTATCTTTATGCACACAGTCACTAACTGGCTGTGGGTCTGATTCCAATCATATTAAGCACACACATCTTCACCTGATTGCATGAAAAGAGATCAACCAAAAACCCAAATGACTTATCTGATAGAGTAACGGTGAGGGCAGTCAGGATAAGGTGATTGGTGTTGTGTATTTGGGCTTTCAAAACATTTTTGATAAGATCCCGTGTAATATTAATATATTCACAAAATTGGATAATGTAGGGTTAAAAGGGCAATGACTCCATGGATACGGTGTTGTCCAGGCAATAGAAAACAAGAGAGCAACAGTGATGATTGTTGGTCACGTTGGGAAGACTTTCAGGGTGATGGGGTGAGATGAAGAGAAATCTTTTCATGCAGAAAATTGTCATAATCTGGAGAATGCTGGCTGAAAAAGCAGTGGGAATTGTTTGAATAATAACATTATGCTCCGAAAGTGAAAAATACAGCTATGGGGAAACAGTGAGAGAAAGTGACGAACTCTTGAAAAGTGATAGCACAGATATGACATACTAAATAGTTCCTCTGTGTTGCATCATTCTAAGATGCTATACTGTGAATACATTGACTTTTCAACTAATGGCTGGTGTAGAATAAAAAAAATTTCAAAATATTACTTACCAATAATAGCATTGGCCTTTTCCATGTAGTTAATCCTAGAATTCCTGAAAGTATCACCTGTAAGGAAAGAGAAATTAGGATTGTTCTCTGGCTCAAACAAATTTCAAAATAAAATCAACGAGGTAATGTGTGGTAAGAAATATACACTGGACACGCTGTGAAAGCTTTTCATTGGAACATAATCGCAAGATTGTCAAACATCCTAGGGTTAATTTGGGGGTGGCACGGTGGCTCAGTGGTTAGCACTGCTGCCTCACAGCACCAGGGCCCCAGGTTTGATTCCAGCCTCGGGCGACTGTCTGTGTGGAGTTTGCATATTCTCCCCGTATCTGCGTGGGTTTCCTCCGGGTGCTCTGGTTTCCTCCCCCAATCCAAAGATGTGCAGGTCAAGTGAATTGGCTATGCTAAATTGCCCATAGTGTTAGGTGCATTAGTCAGAGAGAAATGGGTCTGGGTGGGTTACTCTTCGGAGGGTTGGTGTGGACTGGTTGGGCCGAAGGGCCTGTTTCCACACTGTAGGGAATCTAATCTAATCTAATAATTTACGCTGCATAAGTAAAAAAAAGTGCTGATTGGGTGACAAATTGACTCTGATTGGTCAAGATGTTGTTATGCAGAGTGGACCAAGCAACCACTATTGTCAAAATTTTGCTTAATTTGAACGTGATGCAATTCTTCAACACACTCCTGTTGTTTCCTTTAAAAATGTGGCATTCTTGCGTATTTGCTAATGAATGCATGATAAACAGTTTCACTTACATGTCTCTACATTTTGAAATTGTATAAGAAATAGGAACAGGAGTAGACCAGTCTCTTGAGCCTACCCCTCCATTTAATATGATCATGGCTGATCATCAGCAAAATTTCATTTTCTTGGCCAATGACAGTGAATGAAGTAATGGTGAACACGCATGTAATTTTATGGGGATTTTGAAAAACGGTTATTTATGGTGAGTTCCAGTAAAACCAGAAAAGACTAAGGAGAACTTTAAGGAGGTACTCAAAATCAGGAAGTGTTTTGATGGAGTAAATAAAGAGAAAATGTTTTCAGTGACAGGAAAGTCAGCAACCAGGGAATACAGGTTAAAGGAAATCAGCCAAAATAACAGAGGGTGCATAGAAAAGACATCCTTTTACACAATGGGTTGGTACGCCCTGGATTACACTACTCACAAGGGCATTGGAATGGGATTTATTAATAACTTGATTTATTAATAACTTTTAAAATTGCATAAAGACTCGAATGGGAGAAAATTGTTGGATGATGTGGAAATGAATAGAACAATGGAACTAACTGGAAAGTTCTCAAACAGCTTTTGCAGAAATGATGGAACAAATGGCCTCCTTCTGTGGGCTAGCATTCTACGATTCTGGCTACTCACACACACACAACAGGAATCAATTAATGGGGAAACTGTCCTATTCTGAGAATCCAAGTGATCAGAATTATCAGAATATAAATGAGAATATGAGAACTTGTGCTCTAAATTCTGTGTCTTATGATCCTGCCCCACAAGCTATCTGAAGGTGGAGCAGCACTCTGAAAGCTAGTATTTCCAAATAAACCTGTGGGACTATAACCTGGTGTTGCGTGATTTTTAATGACAATGGAATAGTTAATGGAGTTGAAATCTTGTTGATGGACTGTAATACAGCTCTGTGAGATACTTAGACAATGGCAAAATGTGTCTTTGGAAGGGTTGAGGCTATTGCTTTAGCATAGGGCAAAACAAAACAAAAGTAATTCAACAAGGTCTATCAAAAATGGACAATAATACAACAATTGGACAGTGAAAACCACAGTACCAAGTCCTGAAGCCATCACTGACATTACAACTTACATTTTTCTTCAAATTAAAAGATGAGGAAAGTTTTTCTTATTCGTATATGCATCGACAAAACATTTGGAAGACCTTGCCACAAGAACTTCCAGTTGGTTTATATTCTTGCCCTGGCATGACTGAAGTTGCCAGTATAACGGAACACAATGCATACTCATCAGGTCAACATCAGGGAAATTAGTTGGCTTCCAATCTGTCACTGCAGCATCAACACGTGCAGTTTCTGGAACTCTCTATATTTATGCTGTGGTTCAACACAGATTCCGTGTACATTAATCTCCTCAGCAAGAGCTAAGAGGATAAAACAAGGAATGTAAGGCACAGTAAGAGACTTTTCAAATCAAGTGATCTATGCTGATAGTCCCATGTTTGTCATATTCTCTCACTCCTCTTCATTGCACCCCATCAGCAAATCACTCCCAACTATGCCAAAGAAACGAGAATAGAAAACCGTTAAGAAAATTCAAATGTAGAATGGATGGACAAGGAAACACAAATCTTACAGATTTGGGATCTTCATGTCATGTCTGATTTGTCAATGCAATTCTTCCAGATGGCATAATTCTAAGTAATTATGTAGTTATTTAATACCCTAGCCAAACAATAGGAGTTGGAGAAGGCCATTTAGTTTCAGGGGTCTGTTACAAAATTCATTAAGATCATGGCTGATCTGTAATCCTTCTCCATCCATCTGCCTTTGCTCCAGTTCCCTAACCAAGATTAATTAATCTTAGATTTAAAATTAGCAATTGATCTAGTATCAATAATTGTTTGCAGTATACAGTTACACCTTTTCAATACCCTTATAGAATAGAATAGAATCCCTACTGTGTGGAAACAGGCCGTTTGGCCCAACAAGTCTACATTGACTCTCCGAACAGTAACCCAGCTAGGGCCATTCCTCTACTGCTTCACACCAGACTAATACACCTGACCTACATATCTCTGAACATTATGGACAATTTAGCATGGCCAATTCACCTAACATGCACATCTTTGGATACCCATTGCATTGAAATGTAACCTACTTTTACTATCGACTTCCCATCAGGGGACAGTTCTCTCTACCTACTTGGTTTGCTATCCTTAATAGCCTTAAACTTTGATGAAGTCACATCCACCCTATACATCCCAATCTACACCCTGAGCTGAAATGACACTCAGGTTTTGTCAGCATCGAGGTTGGACGGCAAACCCAATGTTCATACATTGGCCGAGAATTTGACAAAACTGCCAATTTTATAACCGCAAAGTTCAGCATCATTACTGTGCAAATCAGATAGCAACTTCTGGTGTCTGCATTTGAGCAGGTAAACAGAGGAAGTTGGAGGGTTTTTGCAGTACTCACAGTTACGATCAACACAGTCTCCGGGATTTGACATGAACTTCAATCAATTATGTACTATTATCATTGTGAAAGCCACTGAAAAGTTTATTAGGTCTTCTGCAGTAAGGGTAATTAAGTTTTTAAAAGGTGTGCTAACCTAACATTAACCCTGAAAAAAAATGTAAACACTGCAGATTGTCATTCACCTATTAAAATAATAAATATAGCCGTCTTTAAAAGTCTCTAATATTCCAGCTCCTACAGTGATCCCATGTCCCAGTCTTCAGTTTGTTTTACAGTGAATTATCAAAGAGTAAATTTTAACGCTTTACTCTCTGCTTTGCTGTCTATGAGAATTCTTCAATCTGTTTGGCTGACTAGCCAGCTTGATGGCATTAATGCTTCTGGATGCCACAGTTGCAATACAGATGGTGCCAAGTGGAAATTAACATCCTTATAGTGATTACCTATGCCATGTGTTTTCAGATACCATTGCCACAGCATCTTTGATATTGACGCAGCATTTGACTGCGTGTAGTATCAAAGGGCCTAAGTAAGAGTGGAGCCAATAGAAATCTGGGAGAAAACTCTTCGCTAGTTAGAATCCGACCTGACTCAAAGAAAGATGGCTGTAGCTGTTGAAGGTCAATCATCTCAAACCCATGATGTCTCTGCAGAAGTTCCTCAGCTGATTATCCTACCTCAAACCATCATCAGCTGCTTCATCAATGATCTTCCCTCCACCATCAGGTCAAAGGAGAGGACTTCACAATATTCTGCATCATTCACTACTACTCAGCTACTGAATCAGTCCATGTCAAATGCAGCATAGATAACATCCTGGCTTCAGCTGATGAATAACAAGTAACATTCACATACAAATGGCATGCAGTGACCCCATCTCTAGAGTCCCAGCAATTGCTCCTTGATATTCACTAGCTTACCATCATAGTGGGAGATTCAGTGACAATCATTGACTAGAAACTGAACCAGACCAATCATATAAATACTGTGGCCAAAAGACATAGGTCAGAGGTTAGAAATTCTTCAGCGAGTAACTTACCACTTGCCTCCTCGAAGTCTGTCCCCCATCTACAAAGCACAAGACCAGTCTGAAATGAGTGAATACTATTCACTTGCCTGGACGAGTACAGCACCAACAACAGTCAAGAAGCTTGACACCATCCAGAATAAATCAGCCCTCTTGACTGGCACCACATTTGAAACCTTCAACATCTGCTCCCTCCACCATTGATGTACAGCGGAACATGGGAACTATCTGCAAGTTGCAACGCATCATTTCACCATGGTTCCTTAGACAAAACCTTCCAAAACCATGATCTCTACCACCTAGGAGGCCAAGAGTGACAAATGCATGGGCAAACTTCCACCAGCAAGGCTCGCTCCAAGACAATCCTGTCCCTAACAGCACTGAGAGTGGAATCAAGTGGAATGAAGTGGTTCCAGAAAATAGCTTATAACTAACTTGTCAAGGGCAGTTAGGGATGGGCAATAAACATCAGTGACACCATATCCTGTGAATGAATAAAAAGTGTTCTGGAGCTTGGAAGAATTAGCGATACCAGTTGTTACAACATATAACATTCTTGGGGGGTTTGACAGAAGAAAGAAAAGCTCACTCAGTTGAGACTCTTGTTTCCCCTGATTGTAAAGTTTAAACTACAGTCTCAGGATGAGAGATCAAGCATACAGCACTGAGATAAAGAGGAATCTCATCCCAGTCTGGTAACATTTCCAAATCTGATTGCTCAGCACGGAATGCACATCAGTTTAGTGAAGTAGGAAGCTTGGAATATCCATAGATTATTTCACACCATTGCGACACAGCTCACATAGGTGTGAGCCTAAGCTTTTGTCAAGAGGTTGGATATCATCGTCATTACAAGAATGACAGCAGAGGCCTGAACCCTTAAGTTATGCCATTTCTTGTTTTTGCAGCAGGATAATTGTGAGCAGACTCTACGTTTCCCAACCATGGCTTTCGCACAGCCTGGACAGCTTCAGGAGCAGGGCAGTGTATCAGAGTTTCATAGATGGCTGCAGGCCCTGTGGGCACTATGCGATCTTTCAGGTTCTTTCGGAAACAATCTTTGATGTAGGTGGTCAGTGCTAGAATGTGATGCACTCCTTACAGAATCCAGCTGTTCGACATTAAGGATAGTCTCTACTACTGGGGATATGGGTTGCAGGATAAGTGGCTCAAAGATACTTATAACACACAGACAAAAGTGGAATTAGTCAACAGTTGACTGCCAAGCATGAAACAGTTTCAGAATTTTGGAAACGGCAGCGATTTTTGCCGTATACAAAATCTTCGGGAGTGAGTCGAAAAATATGGTGCTGGAAAAGCACAGTCGGTCAGACATCATCCGAGGAGCAGGAGAGTCAATATTTCCAACATGAGCTCTTCATCGGGAGTGAGTCTGAGTTAGTGTAACTGTAGAACTGGGTCAGCCAGGCTAAACATGGGAGCCAAGTTGTTTCAGGAGTTTTGTTGTAATGTCATATTCTGCTGCTTTCCCACATTTCAGGGCCCTTAATGCTTTCTTCAGTTCTATGCTAACTCCATTTAACCATTGGTCATTGTTTGGGCTCAGGTATCAGGATGAGATAGACCCACTCTAGGAGCTGTTTACCATTACTGTCTGGTGAATAATCCTAGCCAGTGGAGGAGGCTGATGCAGTCTCACATATAGGTGACTGAATGAGGCAACATTGGTGGAACTTGCTGCTCCCAGCTGGCACTTGGAGCCTGAACACAAATGCAATACAGAAACCATCAAACCAAACAATGTCATAGAACAGGATTCAAGACAGACGTGGCTGGATCAGTAACGCCATGTCAGAGATAGATGTCCCAGCTGTGTTTAGCCTTTGTCAACCCTTTGATACAATAGTGACCTGTTTCTCTTGGATGCAATGTCAATGGAGTATTGGGTGGCGGAATATTCAAAGAGGTTTTGTTTGGCAGCCAACTGCACCTCAATATTACAGTGTAAGATTCAGAGAGCGTGCCTTATTACCATAAAACCAGAGGGTTGCTCAATGCTAAGAGTTGTAGTTCTGGGGAGGATTGGCAGCTTTGTCAGAGTCCTTGAATATTCTCTTGGTATTCGGTCAACTGGTAAGACCATTTGCTTCCTCAGGGATGCTAGAGTACTGATGGGGGAAGCAAAATGCAAATCGTAATGCATTGTCCCCTTCTCTCCTTTTTTCAGACACTCCCTAAAACCTGTGTTTTTGGACAGGCTTTTGGTCACCTAATGCCTGATCACATGGTTTAATCCCAACTATTTTAAGATGCTTTATGGTGTTAAAAGCACTACATAAATGCAAATTGTTGCTCTTCATGTATAGAAATGGAAGATATATTGCTGAATCTGAAAGACGTATAACCAAGCACAACTTGCTCAAAATGTTGTGCTGGGAAAACTCGTTGAATATGGCAAAAGTGAGGACTGCAGATGCTGGAACCCAGAGTTTGAATTAGAGTCGTGCAGGAAAAGCACAGCAGGCCAGGCAGCATCCAAGGATTGTCCCAAAAATTAGGAGGGGTGTGCAAATGTTCAGTTTCATCTGGGAATTACTGATGGTTCAGAGGAAATGAGTAACCAAATACTCGGTTCGAAATTGATGGTTTGTAGTGAAATAAACTTTCTGAAAATAATTCAGATCTGTTGAAGTTCCTTATACCTGAAGAGAAATCTTCTGTTCCGCCCTTGCCTAAAGCACAGGTGTACATTGAGAACCTTCAGGTGTCTTATGCTAAAGAAATACATACCAATCTCATGCAGTGGCAAGTTATATCATGTGAACCAGTCAGTCAACCAGACATACTACTGTTTCTCAGCACTCCCATAAGGACTATACAACAAAAGTGCCTAGGGTAGACATTCTCACGCAAGAAGCCAATTACATTCACTCACTGTCACAAAAAGCAGATCTCTCCATTGAATTCGCTACATGACTAAACACATATGTATACTCTGCTCTGAGCCTCAATTCCTTACCGCCTTATCCTGATCACCATGACCAGCCCACTCTTTCGCATGGAAAATTCTTCATCCTCTCAATAGTCTTGATAATGTCCACATATTATCCAAAATGGGAAGGATTTGGAAGGATATGGGCCAGTTGCTCACAGGCGGGACTAGATTGGTTTGGGATAACTGGTCGGCATGGATGAGTTGGACCGAAGGGTCTGTTTCCGTGCTGTACATCTCTATGACTCTAAATTATTCCAGCCTTACCTTGTATATTTTTCTGCCCGCGATTGCAAGTAGAAAGCAAAAAACAAATCAAAAATTCTGACATTTTGTACTGTTCCTACCACAGGACAAATTGTAAAACTGCTGTCCACAATGCTAATTACGTATAATATTACCTCCCAAAGGAGTACCAATATTTGAGGTACTACTGGAAAATGCACAAAACAACCCACACGCCTACTGATTGTCAAGAGCATGTCAGATGCTGGCTCAGGTTAAAACAAATGCCTGACTCTCTCCACAGGACTATTAACTATTTTAGAATATATATCTGCTTTGAAGTTAACAGACCAGGAAAAACACAGGCCTTTCAGACCCACTGGTCAAAGCAAGTGTTTACACTCCACGTGATCTCCCCACTTTCTTACTTCATCTCTTGCTTTCAGCATATCCTTCCAATTGATTAGATTAGATTCCCTACAAGTGTGGAAACAGGCCCTTCGGCCCAAGTCCACACCAACCCTCCAACCACCCAGACCCATTCCCCTCTGACTAATGCACCTAACACTATGGGCAATTTAACATGACCAATTCACCAGACCTGCACATCTTTGGACTGTGGGAGGAAACCAGAGCACCCAGAGAAAACCCGTGCAGATATGGATAGAATGTGCAAACTCCACACAGACAGTCGCCCAAGCCTGGAATCGAACCTGGGACCCTGGTGCTGTGAGGCAGCAGTGCTAACCACTGAGCCATCTTATCTCCCAACGCTTGTTGTAATATCTCTTAAACCAGCTGAGTGTCAAATTTTGCCTGGTGAGTTTCATGTGATTTGCTCTATAACATTTAACTATATTATATATGATTTAAGCTTTATTGTCACATGTACTCAAGTACAGGAACACAGAGAAAAGTGTACAATGTCGCCACATAGGGAGCATCTTAGTTATTAAGGTACCGAAGTACAAAACTTAGGTAAAAGTAATAACATAGAGAAACAAAGTTAAAAGTAAAGCATACCATTGTTCTTAGTAGAAGTAGAAAAATAAAGAATTAAAGTTTAATGTTAACATTATAGTCCTAAATGCAAGTTGTAAACTGAAAACACAGCATGAGCTGCTACAGAGAAGGCTTGTCCCAGAAACTCAATATTATTAAAAATAGGTAGATCAGGGAAAACAACTTCCCAAAAGTTCAACAATCCCAATTCAAAACAACATGACATTACAGCAGAAAGAACTATACCACAAAGGTGATTACATAATTAAATAAGTTACACAATTACCAAACAATTCATGACATTTAGCCGTGATACTGTTCTTAAGTACTCAGAATAGAGACTTCAAATTGTATTTCAATATCCAGCGATAACAGAGTAAACTTTCAAAACGTGCTGATGATCATCCCAAGCTTGGAGGTGTGGCAAGTCGTCGAGAAAAATGTTAATCAAATCCAAGTGGTCATCAGTAGGGTTGACAAATGGGCCGGTGAATGACAGATGGAACTTAATACACACAAATGTGAGGTCATCCATTTTGACAGCAGGAACAGTGAGAGGCAATATTGACTGGCACAGTTTTAAAGTGTTCAGGGGCAGGGGCACCTGGGGGAGGGGGGTTTCTTGTGCATAGATTCGAGAAGGCAGCAGATATATAGAGAATAATTAATAAAGAATATGTGATCTTGGATTTTATTAGAAAGGGTATTGGGTAGTTACTCAGGGAAGTTAATTTGGATCTTTATAAAGCTCTGATCAGAGCAGTGCATGGGAATCTGATTGTCCACACATTAGGAATGATGTGAATCCTCAAGAGGATGTAGATGAGATTTACCAGAATGCTTCTTGGAATGAGGAGCTTTAGGTTCTTCATGAATGCAAGGAGATTGAGGAGAGGTTTGACAGAGGTGTACAAGACTATTCCAACACTTACAGACACAGAGGGAAAGTTTTGGGGAAGAACTGCCATGGAACGGGGGAGGGGTGGAGAACTATGAGGAAGAACATTTTTATGCAACAAGTAATGATGTAATGACCTAGAACTCTTTGCTCATGAAGCTGGCATTAGAGGCAATAAGTGATTTCAAAAGGAAATTGGATAGGCACTTGGAAGAAAAAAAAACTTGCATTGGCACAGGGGACTGAGCGGGAGAAATGGGATTGGCCGGACTGCTCCATACAAAGCTGGCATGTACTCAATGGATCAAAGAGCCTCTTCCTGTGCATTAACCACAACAACTATGGGCATAGTGTTCGTTGTATGAAGTGTCTCAGGTTGCTTTTTTCTGCTCTTATAGGTGATATTTAAATGAAATTTGTTTCTTAAAATAATATAGAGGAACTAGAGAGAGTGCAGATAAAACTAACAAAGAATAAAACCAGAAATCCATGGCTATACACATCAAGAAAGGCTAGAAAAGTTGAGTTCTCTAGGGTAAAAGAAAAGACAGCTGAAACATGGCCTAATACAGGTCTTTAAATTATCTAAGAATTTGAAAAGTGGATACAAAGACAGGGGTTTCTCTTGTAGTGAAGAGCATAAGTAGCAGCCATCAATACAAGGTAGGTAATACAATACAGAAGAGGCAAAAACATTGTGGATGCTGGAGGGAATTCAGGAGAAATCTCTTTAACCAAACAACGGTGAGAACGAGGATCTTGTTAACACAGGAATGATTACAACAAGTACAATATCTCAAATCCAGTATCCTTGTGCCCAAAACCACACTGGATTCTGGATTTACAAGATTTTGGGTCAAGCCGTATTAGCTGGGCTCCAGGTTTACTTGGTGTGCAGGGCAAACCAGTCAAACTGGTAACTGGTCTGGAGCCACAATGGGCTTGGCTAAATTGTCCAGGTAAGTCTTTTAAAATTGTAATCAATTATAATTGACACATGGACAGTTATACAAACTGTATAACCAGAAGACATAGGAGCAGAGGTCAGCCATTTGACCCATTGACTTTGCTCTGCCATTCAATGAGATCATGATCTGATCATTCTCAACTCCACTTTCCTGCCTTTTCCTCATAACCCTTGATTCCCTCACTAATTAAAATCTGTCCATCTCAGTCTTGAAAGCTTTTAGTGACCCACCCTCAACAGCCTCTGATGAAGGAGCAGCGCTCCGAAAGTCTTCCCTGTGTCCACTCCAGTCTAACACCGGCACCTACCTCCTCATCATGGAGAAAAAACACCAGCATTTATTGTGCATCTTTCACAACCTTGAGACAACTCAAAAGAGTCCCATAGCCACTGAAGTGGAAACTCCCACAGACAGTGTGGTAGTTATCAATTAATCTGTGTGTCTTAAGGACACTGTAATTGTCAGGGAACTAAGGAAAGCTCTCCAGATCGTCAGATTAGTCCCAGGAGATCTCAGGTCCACCTGGGATGGCCAAACAGCAGAGCTGACAGTACAGCCCTCCCTTAGCACTGTAGTCCAAGTGTCCGTCTGGCATTTTAAAATGGTTTATAGAGTGCAGCTCAAAGGACCAACTTTCTGACTCAGAGGCAGAAGTGCTACCTAGTGAGGCACAGCTCATTCTTTTAGATGCTGAGCAATGTGCCATGCACTTCCAGAAATTCTATTATCCCACGTAAGTTCCTGCTATTCTTTATTCTTTGACAATGTTGCAAATATCACACGCACTGTCCTCTATGATGTCAGAAGCATAAGTTGCCTACAATACTATCCAATATTTCACAACTTAAATATGTGACTTTAAAATTCAAAACGTTGAAACTGCTCATTAACCTTGTCTGTTTAAAAAAGGTATCCATCACGGATTTCAAAACTGAATACTTTAAGTAACACCGCCAAAATGTTAGTTAAAGAGCAGCAACTTCAGAAAGATACATCAGGATTTAATTAAAACTGCACAACTTTAATTTGCACGTGTAAATGTAAATTGCTAGGTGAGGATAATATCTATATAGAATATTGTTTAAAACCAAAGGAAGAGAGGCAGAATAGAATAAACGACATGGCAATTTGCAGGGCTGTTGGGGAAGAACAAGGAGAATGAGCCTAATTGGATAACACCTTTGAAGATCCAGCACAGAGACAAAGGGCCAAACAGCCTCCTTCTGTGTCGTCAGATTCAAAATTAGAAAAGAATGAGTCAAAGACACTGAGGAAGAAGGCCGGAGGGCAAAAGGGACCAATGGTTGCACAGAATTTACAAAAAAAACCAGCCATTCGGCCCATCTTTATTTTTAAAAAGTCTATTGATGTTACCATCACAAAAATAGAAATAACTGGTCGTTATCACATTGGTGTTTGTTGGAACAGGGTTCAAATTGGCTGTTTTGCATTACCACACTTCAAAAGAAACTTTGAGATGGTCTGAGGTCGCGAAAGGCGCTATATAAATGACGCTCTTCCAACTGGACCAAAAAAAACCCACAACCGAATTGGTAAATGCAACAGTCCGAGTACGACAATCTGGGCACTGCCGGAGCACAGCCGAGAGTTAATTCAGTGTCAAACTTATGGAGAAAGTTTTCGTTGCTAAACTCACCGAGGAGCCGGCCCAGAAGGGACAGGAGTTCCTGACGTTGGGGGACTCGGTGAGGGACAGAGCCCCGAAACTGAGAGACACGATGGAGAAACCCAGAGCGATCTGGAGCAGTCCCAGAGCGAAGAGGGAGCGGCCGTAGAGCGGGCAGTGCAGTGGCTGGCGTGCCGGGCTGGTATTGTTGCTGTTACTGCTGCTGGAGTGCAGAGCCCCCGGCCATGACACACACCGAGCCCGGTTCCGAAGCGGTGGCTCCCCGCTTGGTGTGGTAGCTTGCACTGGGCAGCAAGAAGTGGGCAAGACCACTGGCAGTGACATCCGGCAAGAGAACAGAGAGAGAAAGACAGACAGAAAAGGTTGACTGTGGGGCTTAGTAACCCACAGTCACACCCCTAACAGAGAAAATCACAACGTTTTCTTTGGGAAGCCCCTTCAGTCCCCCAAATCACTCAAAAGCCATTTGCAAGGAACTGCCTTTTAGGAAATGCATCGCTCTCCCAAGTCGCGGTACGTCCCACTTTTCCAACTTTTTTTTTAACCCTCCCCTTGTTTTCCAAAGTGGCTGAGTTGAGTAGTTTTAAAATAACTCCAGGCGAGTTTGGGATTGCATTACCAGATCTGGCACACACACAGAAGCCAGTCACTTTCAAAGGAGACTTTGACCCTCCGAGGCAGCCACAAGCAGTGCTTTTAAAAAAAAAGAAAATAGGAAACCTAATTTTTAAGACTTAAAAAATAAATTGAGTTTGACCGAGCTAAATACTTTTTTAAAAAATCCTCCTATTTAATTTTTTTGCGGGCTGCAGTAGTTATTCACCTTCCTCGTTCATCATGAATTAGTAGTCCCAGTCGCTTTACAGCCAGATGGGGAATACAAAATCAACATGAGCGGAAAATACCGAGCACGTCAATATTATTGGCATGAAATTTCTTTTGAACGGGTTTCAGAAATGGAGGTCAAACAAGGTATCTTGTTTTGACTACATCCCTGATTGAAGGGTGGGAGGACAGAGTGCTTTGTTGGGTGTAAAATAATAACTTATTTACCTGCAGTACCATTAACATGAAACATCGAAGGGACCTCACAGAGTACCATCAAAGTACCAACTACAAAGGGATTCACAGAAGACAAAACATGCTGGGACTGTACTCCAGGGGAGTTTAGAAGAATGTGAGGGAATCTCATTGAAACATTTTAGACTCTTAAAAGGGCTTGTAAATGCTGAGAGGGTGTTTCCCCTCATGGGGGAGTCCCAGGCCAGAGTGCATAGTCTCAGAATAAAGAGACACCAATTTAAGGCTGAGATAAGGGGAATGGATGTAAGTTTGCTCGCTGAGCTGGAAGGTTAGTTTTCTGACGTTTCGTCACCAGACTAGGTAACATCAGTGAGCTTCTAGTGAAGTGCTGGTGTTATGCCCTGCTTTCTATTTCTGTGTTCAGGTTTCCTTGTTGCTGATGTCATTTCTCTTCTTTTTCCCAGAGAGTGGTAGATGGGGTCTAACTCAATATGTTTGTTCATAGAGTTCCGATTGGAATGCCATGCTTCTTGAAATTCTCATGTGTGTTTCAGTTTGACTTGTCCTAAGATGGATGTGCTGTCCCAGTGAAAGTGGTGTCCTTCCTCAGGTGTATGTAAGGATACTCGTGATAGTGGGTCATGTCTTTTTGTGTCTAGTTGATGTTCATGTATCCTGATGGCTCGTTTTCTGCCTGTTTGTCCAATGCCGTGTTTGTTGCAGTTCTTGCACAGTATTTTGTAAATGACATTTGTTTTACTTGTTGTCTGTATAGGGTCTTTTAAATTCACTAGCTGCTCTTTTAGTATGTTGTTGGGTTTCTGGGCTACCATGCTGTCAAGAGGTCTGAGTAGTCTGGCAGTCATTTCCAAGATGACTTTGATATAGGGAGAGAGGGTAGAGTCTCAGGATGCATTGTGTCTGCTTGTTAGGGTTAGTTGCTGAGAAATCTGTGGCTTGTGTTCATTGGGTATCTGTTCTTTTTGAATACTTTGTATAGATAGGTTTTCTTCTGTGCTGAAGTATATGGTGGCTCGTTGAAATAATGTTTTAATGCAGCTTTGTTTTGGGTGTTGGGATGATTGCTTCTGTAGTTCAGTATTTGGTCCATATATGTTGTTTTCCTGTAGACACTGGTTTGAAGTTCCCCATTGGCTGTTCGATCTACTATGACATCTAGGAATGGCAGTTTGTAGTTGTTTTGCTCCTCTTTTGTGAATTTTATGCCTGAAAAGATATTATTGATGGTTTTTAAGATTTCCTCTAATTTATTTTGTTTAGTGATAACAAAGGTTTCATCCATGTAGCGGAGGCAAAGTTTGGGTTGGATGGTTGGCAGAGCTGTTTGTTCGAGTCTCTGCATTACTGCCTCTGCTAAGAACCCTGATATCAGAGATCCATGGGTGTTCCGTTAGTTTTGTTATTTAAAGTGAAGTGAGTGGTAAGGAATAGGTCCACTAGTTTGATGTTGTCTTTGCTGATGAAGTATCTGATAATGTAGTCAGAGTTTCCTTGGCCAGTTTGTTGATGGATATGAACAGGACTGTAATATCGAAGGAAACCATTATTTCATCCTCTTCTATCTTGGTGTCTTTGGTGTTCAGGAATTCTTGGGCGGAGTGAATGGAGTGGCGTGGTTCTTCTACCATGTGTTTTAGTCTTTGGTGTAGCTCCTTGGCAAATCTGTACATTGGTGTTCCAGATAGTGAGACTGTGGGTCTGAGGGGGGACTCCTGGTTTGTGACTTTTGGGTAATCCATAGAATTATGGTGTGTTGGATCCATCTGGTTTCATTTTCTGGAGGTTTGTCATGTTTATTTGTCCAGATTTCTGAAGTTTTTTGAGTCGGGATGTGATTTGGTTCTCTAGTTATGGGGTCAGGTCTATCGCCAGCTGTTGGTAAGTGTCAGTGTCTGCAAGCAGTGCATTCGCTTTCTCGGTGTAGACTTTTTGGTTTAAAATGATTGTGAAGCATCTTTTGTCTGCAGATGGGATAACAATGTTTTTACCTTTTTTTTTGAGTCCTTCTAGTGCTTTCCTTTCTTGTGTATTAAGTGTGTTTTCTTCCTTTTTCCTGCTTAATGTTGGTGTGACCCTCTGTCTGATGGTTTGCTGGGTTTCTTCTGTGAGTTTGTTGTCTTTCAGTGTTGTTTCTAATGCTGCTAATAAATCTTTCTTGTCCGCATCCCGGAAATTGTACTTTAATCCTCAGTGTCTGTTAAGTGTTGGTCAGATAAATTATTTTTAATCCATGCTTCTGTTGTTAGTTTGTGTGAGGGGGAATTTCTTCCAAGGGTTGAGTCTTTGGAACTCCTTGCCAGAGAGCTGTGGGGGCAGAGTTGTGTTGTGTGTTTATGGCTGAGATAGATACATCCCTGATCAGTAGGGGAATAAGAGTAATGGGGTTTGGGGAGGGTGGATGCAGGAAATTGGATGTGAGAAACATTGGATCAGCCATGATCCTATTGACTGGCACAGCAGGCTTGAAGGGGCCAAATGGCCTTCTCTTGTTCCTATTTCTTGTGGTCTTATTTACCAAAGATAATTGGGAAAACGTTGGTCAAAGTGGAGTTTAAAGAGCAGAGACAGAGGGCTTTCCAGAGCTTGCAGGCCAACTGATGCTACAACAGGCACTGGTGGCAAAAATAAACCAGGGGGGAATTGCACAAAGTCAGAATTGAGGGAGTTCAAAGAACTCCAGAGATTTGTAGGGATGGAGACAGCCACAGACATTGGCATAGTTAAGGCACTGGAGAGATTTGAATAAGAGAATGTGATTTTTAAAATCAAGGTGCCACTTGTTGTGGGAGCCAATATAGGTGAGAAGTGAACAGGACTTCAAAAGTGTGACTGGATGAGCAGGGTGTGAAATGTGAGACCAGCCAGGAGAGTGTTGGAATAGTCAAGACTAGAAATTAAGATGGTATGGCTATCACCGTTATCAACAGCAGCAAAAAGAGAGGAAATTAGCAACGTACAAGTGTATGATTCTGGAGTGATTCAGCAATCAATGCTGTAAAATTTCATGCTGTTTGGAATTTAACAATGGATAAACACATTACAGAATCTTCCTAGATATGCTTTGGAGATGCTGGTGTTGGACTGGGGTGTACAAAGTTAAAAATCCCACAACATCAGGTTATAGTCCAACAGGTTTAATTGGAAGCACTAGCTTTCGGAGCGCTGCTCCTTCATCAACCACCTGATGAAGGAGCATCGCTCTGAAAGCTAATGAGCTTTCAATTAAACCTGTTGGACTATAATCTGGTGTTGTGTGATCTTTCTAGATAGAAAGACATAGCAGAAGTACAGAAGGCATAAAGTGCTAAAATGAAGATTAATTACAGAGAATGTGATCACACAGAAAAAAGCTGTTTGCTCAACTGAACAATGTTTATGCTCCACATGAGCCTCCTCCCACCTTATTTCATCTCACACAATCAGCATGTTTTTATATTCCTCCAGCTTCCCCTTAAACACATCTGTGCTACTTACTGCAACCACTCTGCGTGGTAGCAGAATCTACTTTCTAAGTAAATATATAATTACCTGGTCTTTACTGTAGCAGAGCACCTATTAATGGCTACGATTTGTTAGGCTTGAACCTTGTACACAGCTTAATACTGTAAATGTTTAGCATGGGCACTTGCTGAAGGTACAATCTGAGAATGTAGCAGCAGGGAAAATCAAACATCGGGACTTTGAATGAACAGGGCAAGCAACTGGCTATTCAAAACAAATAAATTAAAGGATAGGGACATAGAGTACAGGATCTGAACAAGGAAATGTACATTAAGTCAACACCTAGACAGTTACAGAATAAGAACATTTACAATTTCATGTAAAGCTCCAGCTGTTCTGCTCAAATTATCTGCATCAAACTCCAATCCTTTAAGGCCAAATAAATGTAACTTTTGGCCTGTGTGCAGTCACCCATTAGGAACTAAGTTGAAATTTGAACGAATATTGAGGCTCCAAGATTGGTCCCCAATGATTCTTTTGACATCGGAACTTACCAGTTGTCTCCATGTTGCTGCTTCTTCACTTTTCCCCCCCATTCCTTATCCCAATTCTTCTTATTTATACTATAAATTACAATAGTTTGAAATTTGCCATTCTTGCATTAGTCCTGGTGAACCCAAGTCAAAAAGCTTCAGTAACATTTTTCCTTTTTTTTTTCAGCAATATCTAGTTTTATTTGTTTTTTATCTGTCTCATACCAAGTTCAACCTGAACATTCAGTTGAGAAATGTTGATAATGACGTGACAGAGAAGGGATGAAGGTGGCTGTTCTCACTGGCAGTAAGTGTGAGAATGTGATCTTCAAAGACATCCTTCTGATTTTCCTACTTGCCTTTCATCTTGATCCAGACCTAATTCTTTCCAGTATTTTCTATTCTTCCACCACTGCTTCCATGAAGAATCCCTCCTACTCCTGTCTCCAGTCCTTCACCTCATCTTTCACGCTTCATCCACATCATACACTCTGCAAGTATGTGTGGAAAGTCCAGAAGTTCCCTTAACTGTAATTTATTTCCTTCCTCATCTTCCAACCTCTTCATTTTCCTAAAATGTGGGCTTTCGAAATTGTATTTATTTGCCTATGTTTCTTCAAGAAAAGAAATAAAGTAGAAGTTTGGGGTGGCATGATGACTTAGTGGCTAGCATTGCTACCTCACAGCATCATGGATCTGGGTTTGATTCCACCCTCTGGCGACTGCCTTTGTGGAATTTGCACGTTTTCCCCATGTCTGCCTGGCTTTCCTCCCACTGTCCAAAAATGCACAGGTTAGGTGGATTGGCCATTCTAAAATTGCCCATAGTGTCTAGGGATGTGTAGGTTAGGTGGATTAGCTGTGGCAAATGCAGGGTTACAGGGATAGGGTGGGGGGGAGAATGTTTTTTGGACAGTCGGAATGGATTCGATGACCCAAATGGCCTGCTTCCACACAGTAGGTTCTATGATTCTAGAATGAGGAAAAGTATTCTGTTGTCCTGCTGTCTGTAAGATGTAAGAAAATATAATTATTCCAGTTGCTAAATGTGAAGCAAAAACTGGTGAGATGAATTGGAAATTTTGTTCAACATTCAACAATCTAAAAATATAACAGAAGGAAAAAATCTTTTCAGCTTAACATTGAGGTTTACAAAGCAGAAGCTACAACAGAAATATAATCAGTAGCTCCTCCTCCCTACCAAGCCCTGTATAACTTCTCTTTTCAAAATCAGTAAAGCTCTGTGTTTAAAGTTGTTCACTCTCTATTACAAGTAAGTTTTGACAAACAACTGCTCAAACCACCAGGTACTAAAAAGAATATTCCACCTGGCTGTACATTACTGATACATCTTAGAAATGTGCACTTTCAGAATATTGAAGACAAATTCAACTAAGGGCATCATAACTGTGGAGAGAAAATAAATCACATTTGAGCATATACTTTTGGTAGAGACTGAATTCCTCAAGTTTAAAACAAAGTCAAATGATTAATTTACTAATCCCTAATAGTGTAATGACCAAAATAGCATTGGCTAATCCGGTTAGATAAATGTGATATAAAACAATGGTTGCTATTATAACCTACTAGTGTATGAGGAAGCAAAAAGCTTTGCTTTCAAATAATCCAGTAATTTCAATCCACAGAAGATAGTAAGGGGGGAAAATGACAATGAAGCAAATGGACTAATTTAAACATTGTGGCAATGTGTATTCAGACCTCACCATGGCAGCTAGTGAAATTTAGTTTCAGTTATCAGTCTCTAAAATCAAGCTAAACCATGAAGTTTACATTTAACTTTCCTCTTGTTTAAAAAAATTGGTATGATGCACTAATATCCTTCACAGAAAGAAATCTGCCATTCAAATCTCCAGTAATGTGGATGACTCTGAACTGACCATGTGAAATGGCCTAGCAAGCTGCTCTATTTAAGATTTGGAGGTGCTGGTGTTGAACTGGTGTGGACAAAATTAAAATCACGCAGCACCAGGTTATAGTCCAACAGGTTTATTTGGAAGCACAAGCTTTCAGAGCACTGCTCCTTCAGCAGGTGGTTGTGGAGCATAAGGTCATAAGGCATAGAATTTATAGCAAAAGTTTACAGTGTGATGTAACTGAAAGGTCTTTTTCAATACATCATTTCAGTTGCATCACACTGTAAACTTTGGCTATAAACTTATACTCCACAACTACCTGAAGGAGCAGTGCTCTGAAAGCTAGTGCCTCCAAATAAACCTGGCAGTGTGTGATTTTTAACTTTGTTCATTATTTAAGGGTAATTAATACTGGCTACTCAGGCACTACCTGGCAGTTGTAGTGCTAAAGAATTGTGTATCAGAATGAGCTGCATCTCTACCGAAGTTTTTGAAGTGCAGCTCTGATGTTGGAACAACATGTGTCAATTAGACAGATTTGGAAAATAACCCAAATAAATTCTAACCATAGGAGAACTGAAACCATTTACACCCTAGTCCTCCATCTGCATTCAGCCTCCTCCCAAGTGTTGCAGAAAATGACAAAAGGACACATTAGTAATACTATTAAACTGAATCATCAATTCGCCAGTTCTGAGGAAGGGTCACCAGACCAGAAATGTTAAATCCAATTTCTCTTCACAGGTACTGCCAGACCTACTGAGCTTTTCTGGCAAATTCTGTTGTTGTTTCCATCAATTTGCCAATGTCCTATTCACCCACACTCAAGCTTACTAGATTTACTAGAGTCACGTACTTGTCTGAACACAGTGATCCAGATGGACTGCCTAAGGGGGATGGTTTGGAGAGGAATGGGGAGCAAGTGAGAAGAGAAAGAATCGCTGATAAAGGAACTATAAGGAGGTGAGAATGAGCTAGTTGTGCTGAAAGCAGACTATGTCATTGAGGGGGTCTCAGGGGTGGGCGTGGGAAAAGGGATATGAAGGTGGTAGCGAGTTTTGAGAAGATTTGTAGCTCAGGTTGAGGTTCTGGATGTGGGTTTCCTCTCGGAGCTGGAAGGTTGATGTTCAGGCTCTAAAATTATTGTACTCTGTATGGAGTTCTGTAAACTCCAGAGTCCTCGCAGCAAAAAAAAAATTAGTCACAGTTCTTCCAGCTTGTGCTGAGCCCCATGTCTGGAGCCCTGCAGCATATCTGAGACAGATATGTTGGCCAGGGAACATAGTGGTGGGTTCAAACAGCAGACAATTGGAAGCTCAGGGTCATTTGTCTGGACAGAATGTAGATGTTCTGCAAAGTGGTTACCCAGTCTGCATTTCATCTCCCCAAAGTAGAGGAGTTCACAATGCGAGCAGGGAATACGGTAGACTAGGATTGAATGAAATGCCAATAAATTGCTGTTTCACCTGGAAGGTATGTCTGGGGCCTTGGATAGTGAGGAGGGAACGAGGTAAATGGGCAAATGTTAGACCTTTTATGATCACATGGTAAGGTGTTCTGGGAAGGTATTGGGAGCAGAGGAGTTGATCAAGTTGTCCTGGAGGGTACAGTGCCTATAAAATGTTGTTAAGGGAGGGGAGGGGAATTGTCTGGTGGTGGTAGTGGTATCATCTTGCTTGAGATGGTAGAAATGTTAGTTCACGATCCTTTGGATGCAATTGCTGGTGGTGAAAAGTGAGAACCAATGGGACTGTTGTGGAAGGGAAAAGGGGTGAGGGTAGAAGTACAGGAAATGGGTTGGACACAGCCATCAGCCAGGTTATAGTCCAGTTTTATTTGAAATCACAAGCTTTCAGAGAACTATTCCTTAGTCCGGTGACAAACATACAGTGCTCTGAAAGCTTGTGATTTTAAATAAACCTGTTGGACTATAACCTGGTGTCGTGTTGACTTCTGACTTTGTCCACCTCAATCCAACACTGGCAGCTCCACATCATGTTAACCATGGTGGCAGGGAATCCCCAGTTGAGGAAAGAGGTCGATGTTTGAAGGACTCCTGTGGATGATGGCATCATCAGAACAGATGATAGAGGTGGAGAAACCAGGAGAAGGGAATATAGTCCTTACAGGAAACAGGTCCTGGAAGCTGAAGCAACCAGATACGGAGTTGTTCCATAAGTAGGTGCAGCAAGAGATGGAGGTAGATTTCAGAATGATAGTTCAAGGGAGGGTGTCAATTTGATTGTGTAAAACTTTGACATTGAACAGTTCTACAAATATAAATGTATTTCAAAAGGAAACTGACTATCAACTGGTGCACAAGTTGGGAAGAATACTTTTATTTGCCATGAGAATTTAACTTGAGCAGTTGAACAGTGGATGGTTCAATCATTAGACTCAAAAATATCTAAATAACTTCCAACTTCAAATTCTGATCCATCTAACATTTAAAGTGATAATTCCAATAAATCACTGTGCATAAACTGACCACCAGGTTTCTTACATGGTCACATTTGCAAGTCTTTGGGAACACCCTGAGAATGCAACAGTCTGTCTCTTTGTGCTTTAGGTGAAAAACAAAATTGGACCAAAATGGCCCTTAGTTGACTTCCACTAAATGACCATATGACTAAGCTGCTTAGGAGATAAACCTAGTAGGTCCCTGTTTGAGTATTTTCAGTTTAATTTTAGAACAAGTTGGCAGACAGAAACATCTCTTAACCATGAACTCTGTAAATGAACTCTGCAAATGAACTCTGCTTAACACTGATGCCTTGCAGCATCAGGGACCTACATTCAATTCGAGCCTCAGGTGACTGTCTGCGTGGGTTTCCTCCAGGTGCTCCAGTTTCCAAAGATGCGCAGGTCAGGTGAATTGGCTATCCCAATTTGTCCCATAATGTCCAGGGATGTGCAGGCTAGGTGGATTAGTCATGGGAAATGTGGGCTTACAGTTAGGGTGGGGAAATGGGTTTGGGCAAGACGCTGTTCAGAGGATCAGTGCAGTCTTGATTGGCCAAATGGCCGCTACCTGCACTGTAAGAATTGTATAATTTGAAATTCTGTGTGCTGTCTAATAAGAGTATAAACCCCTGAAGGACACCTAATAGTGAGTTCAAACTCTGGCATTGCCAAACTGAAGAGAAGGAAAAAGGAGGTTTTATAAATCAAGGCTCCAGAGTTAAAGAACAGTGGATTCAGAACAGTTCTGACCCAAGGTGGCTACACTTAAGAATGTACTTCTGAAGGGACAGTTTACAACCATGGGACATTTGGAAGAAATTTGAAGAGACAATGTTACTGAAAGTCAGTGGAAGCCCCAAGAAATTTCAACCATTGTACTAAAAAGTATCCTGAGATCAGTTGTCCAATGTTGAAGAGACATTTGACTTGAGTTTTTGAGAGTATAAATCAAATGGGTGTAGAATGATAAACTTTAAATTAAAAGCAATTGCATTAAGTCAGTGTCCATTGAACTTTCAAATATAGTTGTCTTAAACAGCCAGTTAAAGTGTAGTTACTGGTATTCATGTTCTTAGATTTGTGTTGTAAAATTCTTGTGATTTAAACATGAAGTTTGTGGAGCCATTCTTGTGGTAAATACTTGGGTTTTCAGATTTCCAAACAAAACCTTACTGATGTTTATCACGATCCTAGTAATAGGTACAATGTAAAAAAAAATCTTTTATATGATAGAAAATTTTAAAATAGGCAAGAGGTAAAGAAATGCATGGAATCTTCCAAACCAGGACTTTCTAAAAACTTAATCTAAATCCCATGGCCTTGGTACTTTAAAAAGGAGGGTAGCAGAAGTGACACTTAAATACAATTTATTTTATTTGATCAGTTTAAAAACAATATCCTTTTCAATAGGTTAGAAGACAAAACAAAACTGTGCAAAACACAGACACACATCAATTACAACTGGCAATACAAAATTAGATATTTTCTCTCTGGTCCCTACAAGCACTTTATACCACAATGGTTGATCAGTTAGTAAAATAAACCACTCAAATCAAACCAATATCCAGTGTCATTACCATCACCAAATATATCTTTTTGTTCAAAAAAAAGAGAGAGAGAGAGGGGGCATGGAGAAAGGCACTTGTTACTGTTCAGAACTCTAATTACTTAAGAGTATCTGGTCAGTTCAAATACTTTATTGTAATTTGCTCTTTATCTTGAATTGCAACAAAAAAAAACTTCAATCAAATGATAAGGGAAAAATACAGTAAAGGCAGTTAGAATAGCATTTTGTAAGGTATAAAGTAGGTTATTCCATAAAGACCTATCAAAATAAAAATGCTGCCACAAATACTTAGCGAGTCAATCAGCAGCTGAAAATTCAGGCACCAACAGACCCGCTGTCCATTTCCAGCTTGTGTATGTAAATTTCTGTTTTTAAAAAAATTTGGATTACAAAATATTTTTTCTACAATTCGGTGTCCCTGTATTTGGTTGGTTGCACTGCATGTTGTCCATAGTAACCACGCTTTGAATGGTCAGCTAATTGTCTTCGATACTGCTCATCCTCCTCCTCATCACTGTAAATGGCTCCAGTGGGATCATGGTAGGTTTGTGATGGGGGCTTCTGTGGTTCAGGAGACCTGGAGATTTTCACAGGAGAAAATAAATATTCAGTCATTAAAACTTAATGATCAAACAAAACCTGAAAAGTAGAATGGATCAGTGAGAAGCAACAAACATTGCTGAGATATAAAAAAAACAAAGGGCTGCAGAAACTCAAATGAGTCTGACATGATCTGTGTAGACAAAGTTAATGTTGAACTCAAAAAGACTTCCAAACTGATGCTGTCCATTTAGGATTGTGGCAGCAGACACAACTGGGGGCAGCACGGTGGCTCAATGGTTAGCACTGCTGCCTCACAGCACCAGGGACCAAGGGTTCGATTCCTGCCTCGGGCAACTGTGTGGAGTTCTCCCAGTGTCTGTGTGGGTTTCCTCCCACAATCCAAAGATGTGTGGGTTAGGAGAATTGGCTGAGCTAAAATTGCCCATTGTGTTGGGTGCATTAGTCAGAGGTAAATATAGGGTAGGGGAATGGGTCTGGGTGGGCTACTCTTCAGAAGAGTGGTGTGGACTTGCTGGGTCGAAGGGCCTGTTTCTATACTGTATTTTCTTAGATTTAGATCTACTTAAAACTTTACACTCCACTACTTTAATTCAGTCACCACAGCATGAAAAAACACAAACTTCTGTTAACTGTGAAATGCTCTGAGGTGTCTGGAGATGGTGAAAAAAGGTTCTATATAAAAAATGTTCATTTATTTATCCTCCCTATGCTGGCTAATGCAAGTTTTGACTAATCACTGGAAAGAAAACATGAACTCTTTAATTTACAACTTCCAAATTCTCTTTAGATTTTCTCCAAGGAGACACAATAATACCAATACTAATCCCAGACAGGATAAAGATGTTGAGAATTTAGCTATAAAACATTGGTAACCTGAGTTACGTTCACAGATTAACCTTTTCTAAAAACAAAGTTTTGTAATTTACATATGAAAGAAGTGAAACTAACTTAAAATTCACACAACACCAGGTTATTTTTAAACTTTGTACACCCCAGTCCAACACCAGCATCTCCAAATCTTGGTCACTAACAGATGAGAGTCTTATCTTTTGCTATAAATTCTGTGTTTTATAATTGTGTACTCCACAACCACCTGATGAAGGACCAGTGTTAGATTAGATTAGATTAGATTACTTAGTGTTCTGAAAGCTAGTGCTTCCAATTAAGCCTGTTGAACTATAACCTGGTGTTGTGATTTTTTTTAAACGCCATTTTCAGTGTACAAGTCCTGACTTTTGGTTGAAACCACTAGATGGAGTGCCTTTCAAAGGCTGGGCTTTCCAGTTTAGGGATATGAGAGAGAAAAGCAGCCATAGGAGGAACCTGTGTCAACCAATACAGAACATGAACCGTGTCCACCCCTCCCATTCCCATCCAGGAGAACAACAGAACAGGGAGAGCTCAAAGCACTGGATTTAAAACAAAAATCTCACCAATATATATAGTTCCAGCAGCAGAATACAAGTCAAAGGGACATGCAACCAAACTCCAGTCAGAAAGCAACCATGGCATGACGTGACCAGTTTATTACCAAAACTCAAGGGAGACAGTGGGAAGAGCAAGATCATGACAGATCTTAATCTCATTGACGGACATTTCAACCATATTACTGAATACCCTTGCACAACTGAAATTGCAGTCTCGGAAACTTCCAACAGACCCCGAGCATTCACATGCTTTTGGGAGGAAGAAAGAGTGGCTTTTTTCTTTACCATCCATTACATGAAGTGATTTTTTTTTTCACTCCTGAGCTCTAATTTTAAAAGTTCTGACCCCTGACACTGCTCAGCCCCTGCAGAGGAAAATATTTCTCTCTGTCTAGCCTATCAACCCCTTCAATCAAAGTGATTCAATCCACCTTCTTCTAAGATTGAAGCTTTTAACATGATTAAAAGAAATCAACAGTTTCTCTCTATCAAACTTATTTCTTTGGCTGGGCTGGGGTAAGGGGAGCCCACAACAGGGGCACTGGATTAAAATTACAACGAAACTGTTCAGAGATGCTATCAAGAGACGTTCTTCATACAAATAAAAGGGTTGTGGAAATTTGGAACTCTTGCTCCCCCACACCATCCGATATTTCCTTCAAACATTTTTTTCTGCTAAGCTCCTTATAAAAACGGAAGCCAACGCATCGGAATGCTGATTGATGTGCATAGAACCTTCGACGAGTCACACAGCTTAGAGAGAATCTTTGCCTCCTCTCCCACCCCAAACCAAAAATAAACCTGTTTAGGGTTGAATTAACGTTTTCAAAGTTAAAATTAATAGATTTTGTTGGGTCAGAGTTTACAAAAAAAAAGGTAGGAAAATGTTACAGCATATAAAACAGAGAAGGTAAATGGAGTAACAGACTCGAAAGGGGCTGAATGGCCTTCTCTCGTTCCACTTGCTAAAAGATGAAGCATCGATGAGTACTTGGTCTTACCTTTGGAATTGGGGCTGTTCAGCTTTAGGTGGTTTTACAGGGACTGCATAAATATCCGCATATCTCTGTGCTAATTCCAGCTGTAAATGCAAAGAAGGAATTTATCATTTTCAAAGTAGACATTAGGATGTCTGCATCCAATTCACAATGCTGACTAAATGTAATGTTTGAAAGGTGGAGGACAGGGAGAGAGGTACAGTAAAAGAAGTGCTCAGTTGATTTTATTTCTTTTTGTATGTTTAGAAATTTCACCAGAAAAATCTGGACACAATCTTCTGATCTCTGGTTGTTAAAAGCCAGCTGCAAGAGGGAAGATTGTGTAAGGGGGCAGTGGAAATGCTGACATGCAGATCTAGTTGGGAATTGCCCTGGAAGCTCGAATTCATAGAATCCCTAAATTGTGGAAACTGGCCATTCAGCCCATCGAGTTCACACCGACCCTCCACACAGTATCCTACTCAGACCTCACCCTATCCCTGTAACCCTGCACTTCCCACTGCATGCAGCCTTGCTGTTAGAAATGGAAGATCCAAACCACTGAACTGCAAAAAAAAGCCTAAATTCTTAAGTGTTTGTCTTAAAGCAGTTAGGGGGAAAACTTAAAACTTGCTCTCCATCTTATTGAAAATCATGGTGCAAAACAGACTGCTTTGAAAGAATCATTTAATTATTCTCACTCATATGCTTTTCTCCCACAACTCTCTTTTAATTCTTTCCCTCCCTCAACTAATGTATCCAATACCCTTCAGAAGATTATTGTTGAATTTGTTTCTATTGGTAACATTCTAGATCAGAACAGCTTGTGCTTCAACAAACAAACCTCATCTAATTTAAATTTCTTCTGCTAATGTTCTTAGATTTGGTTCTGTGAAGAGTGCAGATAATCAACAGTGATAAATAAGGAACCCTCTTATTTAAGAAACGTCTAAAACACAGCGCAAGTCAACGTAACTGACCTGCTTCCAAACTAGTGGTGATGTTGAGTAAGTGAAAAGTCTATCATCTGAGGTCAACCAGATTAGATTGTTGTTTTTTTTTAATCCCATGACCACACATTAAGCTCAGATTGGTTCTTCAGGGGAAGCTCAGGCTTAATTATTAAAGCCTCTGGGCAGTTTCCAAACCTAGCGGTAAATTCCAATAATTCTCTGCATAATCACGCTTCAGCTAAGAGATAGAATCTTCAGTGAGAGAGAAAAATCAGGAGCAGTATTCTGTATGTTGCTGCCTAACGTGCTATTAGGCTGAAGAGAACCTGAACATAAACCATGGTTATTTTTGCACCAGTGAGTCAGAACGAGTTTAAACTATATAACTGATTAGGCAAAGTTAAATCAAGGAAAGGTCAACTCTTATGCTTCAATGGTTATTTGCCATTAATGGCAAGAGCTTCGTGGATAATTTTCAGGCCTCTTGCACAGAAGATGGATTCCAGTTTTCACAGATAGGTTTTCAAACATTTTGATTTGTCAACAACGCCATTTGCTCACATTCTTTGAAATTGCTAATCGAATGGCTGAATGGATATTGTTCACTAACATACACTCCGCTCTGGAGTTACCACGCTGAGGGAACCCACTGGATTTTCACACCATTGGGATCAAAAAGGGAAGTCAGACAGGGGGCATTATGATGCATTCATGTAGCATCTTGAAAGCATCAAGACATTCTACAAGCAATTACCTGACAAAACACTTAGTGTGCTCTGGATCAGGTTATTAAAACAGGTGACTAAACATTTGGGTAACTGAATAGATTTTGGGATGGGGTAAAAAAGAAATGAATTGGGTAGAGGGAATGGAGAGGTTTAAAAAGGAGAGAATTAGATAACTCGGCAGCCAATGAGTGATTAAAATCGGAGTACACAACACAAAAAAATGATTGCTGCTGAAATTCTGACAGGAGGGTGCAGCAAAGTTGAATCAGAGAATATATCCTAAGTCTTTAACACTGAGAGGACCATCACCAATGCACCCCAGCACTGCCAACTCCACAGGGAAGGCTGTTTAAAAAGTAAGGGTTCTTCTATTAAAACAAAAAAAAAAGAGGAGGAAAGGGTTTCTTCCAACAAAGTTGTTAATCTCTGAAGTTCTCTAGCCAGAGGGACATGGAGTTTGGGCCATCGCACGTGTTTGAACTTGTCAGATACATGTTTAATTTATGTGGTGGCCAAGGATTATTGGGGTTAGGTGTAAAAATAGAATCAAAGCAACAGCTATTATCTTAGCGAATGCTGCAGGAGGTTTAAGGGGCTGTCTTCCTAGTTATGCTCTTATGGCCTTTAAATAGTGGTAGGACTGCCTTACTCTCGCATTCTGTGCTTCCTGAAGTTCTTGCAGCCTCTGCACTCTAGCTTTGTGGTCCAATTTCTCAAATATTTTCACTTTGCCCAGCACGGACTGCTGTTCATTGCCTTCACCCAGCTCCACACTGTAGTCTCCTTCCTCTTCACCGGCAGGCGGCATGGCTGGAACAGGGGGTTTCAGCGCCGTCCGAACCCCAAAGGAGGGTTTTAAAGCCACGGGAGGGGGCTGCGGCTTGGAGGGTGGGATGTCCTGACCACGGGGATGCTCGCTGCTCCCAGGACTTGGGCTGCTATATCGAGAATCATATCCACGACTGGAATCATGATACTGCCTTTGTTGCTCTTTTGGATACGAGTGTACTTCAACTTTTGCCTTAAAAATGGGAGACAAAAGAATATACAAGTGTTAAATCAGATCCATTTGCTATGATCTTCAACTGACATTTTGCAGCTTTCAATTCACATCATGGTTTGTGCATAAGCAAGATCCCACATCACCAACAACAACAGCAAAGTTATAATGACAAGATCTGGTTTAAGTGAGTCAGTAAACGTTGAAAATACTCAGCAGTTCAATGTAGAACAATGCTAACTTCAAAGTTCCAGGCTGATACTCCTGTATCAGAACTGGGAAAATGGTGGAGTAGCAGAGCTGCAGTGATTATGTTTCTGGGCCAGGAGTCGTGTGTTTAAATCCTACCACAGTGGCATCAGAGATGTATAGCATGGAAACAGATCCTTCGGTCCAACTCGTCCATGCCAACCAGATATCCTAAATAAATCCAGTCCCATTTGTCAGCATTTGGCCCATATCCCTCTAACCCCTTCCAATTCATATATCCATCCAGATGCCATTTAAATTGTACCAGCCTCTACCACGTCCTCTGGCTGCTCATTCCGTACATGCCCCATCCACTGCATGAAAAAGTTGTCCCTTAGATCCAGTTCCAAAAAAAGGACAGGATAGAAGGCAAATGGGATTAAAATTAATGTCTTCTGTATTCCATTGTACTTCACTGCTGGCCATACAGCTGAGCCCAAGGTCAGAACATAGCCCTCTTCATTCTAAACTTCTGCCTAGTTCCTACCTGTTAGTCATGCTGTTGGTCGCCTCTCCTCACATCACCTTTTGCGGTCAAACTTTGCTTTACACACATTCCTGTGAAGCATCTTTACATATTTTTATTTCAACTTGTATTTGCACAGTTCTATTACTGTAAAGAATCCCAAGATAGCAGCATTTTATAAAAATCTGACAGCACACTGTACAAGGAGATACGAGAATAGACAAGTAAAAGCCTAGGTCAAAGAGGTAGGTTTTAAGAAGCATATTCACCAGGGGGAAAGAGAAGTGCAGCAGTTCAGGGAGGGAATTCCAGAATTATGGCCCAGCTAACTGAAAGGACCAGTAGTGGTCAAGCAATTAAAATCAGAGATCTACAAGGAGGCCAGAAGTGGAAAAGTTGGTTACAATGCTGTAAATGGTTCCATGAATAAGGAGCAAAGGCCATGGAGGGATTTGAAAGGAAAGACAATTTTAAATCTGGGATGTTGTCAGACCAAGAACTCAGGTGAGTGCAGGAGTGATGGGTTCTGCTTAAAAATGATCATAATGTAACAAAAGCAAGAACAGATTTTGTACAAAATCAAGTAATTAATGATGCTCACTACCTTTGGAGGTTCAGGTTTAAAATCGGGAGGGGGGCTGGGATCTCTCAAGACTTCCCTGCTACCAGCTCTCCTCATTTGACCTCTTGCTATGGCTGGTTCTGGACTCTGTTTCCGCTGAAAATAAAATCAGATTGTTAAGGTACTGAACAATCTCAAGATGCATCTAAACTATTAGTTCCCCTAGAAACTATAAAGAGACTAACATTTATAATTCAACTCAACAACTTTCAGGGGCCCAATCTCAACACAATTGGTCACTGTAGCCACATTATCACTTTGTCAATCTTGTACAAATATGCAGAATTTTACATATCAACAAATACCTTTAATATTTGTTAAGAATAAAGTACCAAGAAATCTGAAGAAGGGTCACTGAAACCCAAAATGTTAACTCTGGTTTCCCTCCAGAGGCTGCCAGACCTGCTGAGCTTTTCCAGCAATTTGTTTTTGTTTCTGATTTCCAGTATCTGCAGTTCTTTTAAACCAAGAAACCTTGTTGTACCGGGTTGCCATTTACATGTTTGTAGGGTAGATTTGGAAAATCCAAAGCTTGAGCTTGGAAATACACGATGTCCCCTCAAAAATCCAGTTGTTATTTCACTCCAGATGGAGACAGAATGTACAATTCTTGGAGATGATGAAACGAAGAGAATGGCTATGTTTGAGGGGAAGTTGGATTAACATGAAGGAGAAAGGAACAGAAGGTAACGTTGGTAAGATGGGAGGAAACTCACATGCAGTTAGGTCAAATGGCCTGCTTCTGTGCCTTTAATCCTCAGCATAATCATTTAATGTGCGGGAACCCTTCACATTTGAAGTTAATGTTTACTCCCAAACACAAATCTAGATTGCATTGCTCTCACCTCATCAACATTTATTGGTTCCGATGATCTAGCCACAGAAGAGACAGGAGGCTCATTGATTGGTTCATCCAGCTCATTGTCTGTGTAGGCTCCACCCTCTGTGTCTGTATCATCGTAGTCACTCATGAGTCGGCTGTCACAGCTGAGGTAGTCCGCTCCCATGGCTGACAGATAAGACATACGATCATCATGCATCTCAAGGTCTTCATCTCCTAATCCATCAGCCTAAAATTAAAAAGATAGGACAAGGTAAAGCATCATCCTGAAACAATATTCCTGTCCACATGAGAAATTTCTATTCCCCACACCCCAAAAGGTAAATACAGATCAACAACTACTGGCTGCTCTTTGTGGGGAAGGCAGTGGGGAGAACAGGAAAGGGAGATTTTCAATCATACTTCCTCTTAAGAGGATGCTGGATTCCTCCAATTATCCCCCAAGAGCTTCAGAATATCTTTGGTTTTCTCCAACAAGAGCAAAGCAACCAGGTGAGTCATATTCTGTGTGGGAAAATACTAAACTATGCTCAGTTCCTCTCAAGAGCAAGGAGGATTTTCCCAACAAAACTAAAGTGTTGATCAAAAATTTGATCTGGTTATTTTTGTCAATCAGTACGTTAGGGCACCAAAATCTTTTCAACATGCTGGTTTCATTTATAAATCCCAAGTATTAGAGCTCATTAAAATACTGGGCTCCATTCCAGAATACAAGCTGTGGTGTTCTGGTATTACAAGCATTTGCAAATAGCTGTGCTAATTCTTCAAAGAATCCAAATGATTTGTGAATAGTAGCAAGATTATACAACAGTAACCGGGATAAATATGCTTCAATGGCCCATCAATTCTTCCAAGTTCAGAGCAGAACTAACAAATTGCAGTTACCTAGAATAACCCATAAAGCATGGTGCAGTTAATAATTTGGATAGCCCATTGGGAAAATCCTAAACACGTTTTAAAACTATGCACTATTAATGCTTTGTAGGAGGCATATTTAATTATGACTAAGGTTAATTTAATGAGGAAATCTATGGGGAAGAAGTGCAAGTTCAGTTATGGTCACTGGAGTATAATCAGAACGGGGATGCAGGTAGAGGCAGGGAAGGGGAAGAAAACTCATGAAACTTGCACTTAATTGAAATGTAGTTAATCTAAAATGGATGGACAGGTAAATGACAAGGGCAAGAGAACACATACCATATGTAGAGTAACACTTACTCTTATCCAATTTTCTCTTAAGAGGAGCAGCCTGTATATCTTCTTAAATGCGGTCATTCTTTTGCAACACAAAGGTGTTAATTACTGACCAGCAGAGCTCAAATTGATAAATAAATTTTATAGCAGGAACCAAAAAAATTTTGGCTCCATAGATAATAAAACACTGCATTAAACAAACAACCTGCTTGATGAAACTGAGTGCTACACAATGCATAGCACAGAAAAAAAAGTGAAGTTAACTGTTGCCATAGTCTTAAAGACCATTGGGCTGCTCTCTCTCAGGGGTGAGAGCGGGAGAGATGACTGGTGGTGGTTTAACCCCAGGGCCACCGTGACTTGGGAGAGGTGGAGAAGTTGTCCCCTTCGTGGTCACCTCAGTTGGTGAGGGAGTGTATGACTGGCTATATATGCATATTATGACTAGTATACACTGTATGTAACCATTGATATCCAAAAACAGTTAGTGTTAGCCTAAGAAATGATGGTACAGCAAGCGGTGCAATAAGAGACTCATTCAATACATACCTTGCCTTCTGAAACCCAAACAGCAGAAGCCTGGTGATCTCTTATCAAATCCTTCAACAATCCATACCAACCATCGTGTGAGGAATTCAGATCAATTGTTTCTGTAATATTTTAAAACACAAAGAAATTCTCTTTTATCCACACAAGAATTTGGAAGTAATTGCATAGTAGGAAAAAGAAAATTTGTAAAGAAGTAAATCCAACACAATAATACATTCAAGAACACACTGGGATACATCTGTCATTAGCAGCTTTAGGTCAATCTTCAGGCCAGTACAAGAGTTATTACATATACTTTACACCACAAACACGCCATTCTGCCTAAGTGGTCTGAGTGAACATTTAAATGCTTCTCAGACATTCTCCCATCCATATAACAGCAAATTTATATCAGCATTAAAACTAGTCCTCAACTTCAAGCCTCCTATCTACTGCACTGTCAGAGTCTCACAACATTTCTTATATCCCCCTGGATAATAAGGGAGGAAAAGGCCACCTCCACTTGCACATTTCATCTCGCTTTCATTTTTCAGTCAATGGGCCTTTGAAATCCTCCCCTTCCATTCTGTTCAGGGAATGTAAGTACCTATGGCTGGGACAGTATTTAATCACCTGTACCCAGTTCCCTTAAGTTGGCATTGGTGAATTGCCCTCTGGAATTGCTGCAATCCATAGGATACACACAGACATATTATTAAAATTAAACTGAAGGAACAGCAATAAATTAACAAGTCATAATGGTAAGTGGTTGGAAGGGAATTTGCAGATGATAGTGTTCCCACGTGTCAGCTACCCCTGTCCTTCTAGATGATAGCCATTGAGAGTTTGGAAGGTGCTGTCAAATGAATTGGAAGTTCTTTCTAAGATGAAAAAAGTGTGCTGGAAAAACACAGTAGGTCATGCAGCATCCAAGAAGCAGGAGAATCAATGTTTCAGGCATAAGCCCATCATCAGGAATGATGAACCTTTCACCAGGGCTTATGCCCGAAATGTCAATGCTCCTGCTCCTCTGACGCTGCCTGACTTGCTGGGCTTTTCCAGTGCCACACTTCTTGACTCTGCAGTCTTCAATTTCCCCTAGTTCTTTCAAAAAGCCAATACAAACGGGATGGGGGAAGATGTCACTTTTTGTGCTGTTTTCATTTTTAAAAATTCATTAATGTGATGTGAACATTGCTGGTTGGGTCAATATTTATTGCCCGTCCTTAGTTACCCTCAGGGTGGTAGTGGTGAGTCCATGAGGTATAGGTACCCTGACAATGTCAGAAGGGAGGGGGTCGCAGGACTTTGACCCAGTAACACTGAAAGATCAATAATATATTTTCAAGACAGATAGTGAATGGTTTGGAGGGGAACTTGCAGGTGATGTCCCCATGTATCAGCTGCCTTGTCCTTCTAGATATGGGTTTGGAAGGTGCTGTATGCAGACTCTTGATGAACTTGTGACGTACCGTTTAGATGGTACACTACTGCTACTGAACATCAGTGAAGAACGGTATGTGTGTAGAAGTGGTACCAGTCAAGCCGGCTGCTTTGTCCTGGATGGTGTCAAACTTCTTGAGTCTAATTGGAGCTGCACCCATCCAGGCAAATGAAGTGAATGCCATCTCACTCCTGACATGTGCCTTCAAGATGGTCGATAGGCTTTGAGGGAAGTCGGGAAGTGAATTACTTGCTTAGGATTCCCAGCCTCTGACAATCTCTCATAGCCAGTATTTATATGGCAAGTCTAATTCAGTTTCAAGTCAATGGTACCAAACAATGGTGCATGGAGTAAGATTTCTTACCTGTAAAAAGATAAGAACAGCTCTTTCTTAGCTTGACTGCCTGATCGTAGAGTTTCTTGGAACTCTTGGTAGAGCCTGGGTTCAGTCTCTGTCTCATAGTTTTAACACCTTGCTTGTTGTCTGGGTTGAAGAAGATGACAATAGGGTACCACTGCGTGTAGTTCAGCAGATCCACTGCCTTGGGTGTTACATCCAGTAAAGCATGCTTATCCTGTTAACGAAGGTTCACAATGTCAAGACAACAAGTGCACGATGGACAAATTAAGTCTCTCTCTCTCTCTCTGGAGAATCTAAGATCTTGCACCTCAAGGTGGGGTGCAAAGACTATGGTTACTGCTCACAGAAGGGGCCACTCAGCCCATTGTATCTGTGCTGGCTCTCAGCAAGAGCAAACCAGCCCATGCCCCACTCACAGAGTCATGGAGGTGCACAGCATGGAAACAGACCCTTCAGCCCAACCCATCCATGCCAACCAGATATCCCAACCCAATCTAGTCCCACCTGCCAGCACCTGGCCCATATCCCTCCGAACCCTTCCTATTCATATTCCCATCCAAATGTGTCTTCAATGTTGCAATTGTACCAGCCTCCACCACTTCCTCTGGCAGCTCATTCCATACACTTACCACCCTCTGTGTGAAAAGGTTGCCCTTTAGGTTTCTTTTGTATCATTCCCTTCTCACCTTAAACCTATGCCCTCTACTTCTGGACTCCCCCACCCCTTTGTCTATAGAGACTTTGTCTACTTACCCTATCCATACCCCTCAATTTTTTAAACCTCTATAAGGTCACCCCTCAGCCTCCACACTCCAGGGAAAACAGCCCCAGCCTTTCAGCTTCTCCCTATAGCTCAAATCCTCCAACCCTGGCAACATCCTTGTAAATCTTTTCTGAATCCTTTCAAGTTTCACAACATCTTTCTGATAGGAAGACGACCAGAATTGCACGCAATATTCCAACAGTGGCCTAACCAATGTCCTGTACAGCCGCAACTTGACCTCCGAACTCCTGTACTCAATACTGTGACCAATAAAGAAAAGCATACCAAACACCTTCTTCACGATCCTATCTACCTGCGACTCCACTTTCAAGGAGCTATGAACCTGCACTCCAAAGTCTCTTTGTTCAGTAACACTCCCTAGGACCTTACCATTAAGTGTATAAGTCCTGCTAAGCTTTGCTTTCCCAAAATGCAGCACCTCACATTTATCTGAATTAAACTCCATCTGCCACTTCTCAGCCCACTGGCCCATCTGGTCAAGATCCTGTTGTAATCTGAGGTAACCTTTTTTGCTGTCCACTATACTCCAAGCTTGGTGTCATCTGCAAACTTACTAAACTGTACCTCTTGTGCTCACATACAAATCATTTATGTAATTGACAAAAAGTACAGGACCCAGCACCGATCCTTGTGGCACTCCACTGGTCACAGGCCTCTCAGTCTGAAAAACAACCCTCTACCACCACCCTCTGTCTTCTACCTTTGAGCCAGTTCTGTATTCAAATGACTAGTTCTCCCTGTATTCTGTGAGATCTAATCTTGCTAATCAGTCTCCCATGGGGAACCTTGTCAAACACCTTAGTGAAGTCCATATAGATCACATCTACCGGTCTGTCCTCAATCTTCTTTGTTACTTCTTCAAAAAACTCAATCAAGTTTGAGAGACATGAATTTCCACGCACAAATCCATGTTGACTATCCCTAATCAGTCCTTGTCTTTCCAAATACATGTACATCCTGTTCCTCAGGATTCCCTCCAACAACTTGCCCACCACCGACATCAGGCTCACTGGTCTATAGTTCCCTGGCTTGTCCTTACCACCCTCCTTAAACAGTGGCACCGCATTAGCCAAACTGCAGTCTTCCGGCACCTCACCTGTGACTATCGCGGATACAAATATCTCAGCAAGAGGCCCAGCAATCACTTCTCTAGCTTCCCACAGAGTTCTGGGGTACACCTGATCAGATCCTGGGGATTTATCCACCTTTATGTGTTTCAAGACATCCAGCACTTCCTCCTTTGCAATATCAACATTTTGCAAGGTGTCACATCTATATCCCTACAGTCTATATCTTCCGTATCCTTTTCCACAGTAAATACTGATGCAAAATACTCATTTAGTATCGTCCCCATTTTCTGCAGCTCCACACGAAGGCCGCCTTGCTGATATTTGAGGAGCCCTATTCTCTCCCTAGTTACCTTTTTGTCCTTAATATATTTGTCAAAACCCTTTGGATTCTCCTTAATTCTATTTACCAAAGCTATCTCATGTCCCTTTTATGCCCTCCTGATTCCCTCTTAAGTATACTTCTACTTTGTTTATACTCTAAGGATTCACTTGATCTATCCTGTCTATACCTTACATATGCTCCCTTCTTTTTCCTATCCAAACCCTCAATTTCCTTAGTCATTCGGCATTCCCTATACCTACCAGCTTTTCCTTTCACCCTGACAGGAATATACTTTCTCTGGATTCTCATTATCTCATTTTTGAAGGCTTCCCATTTCCAGCTGTCCCGTTACCTGCAAACCTGCTCTCAATCAGCGTTCCAAAGTTTTTGCCTAATACCATCAAAATTGGCCATTCTCCAATTTAGAACTTCAACTTTTAGATCTGGTCTATCCTTTTCCATGACTATTGTAAAACTAATAGAATTATGGTCGCTGGCCCCAAAGTGCTCCCCCACTGACACTTCAGTCACCTGCCCTGCCTTGTTTCCCAAGAGTAGGTCAAGTTTTGCACTTTATCTAGTAGGTACATCCACATACTGAATCAGAAAATGTTCTTGTACACACTTAAATTCCTCTCCATCTAAACCCTTAACACTATGGCAGTTCCAGTACATGTTTGGAAAGTTAAAATCCCCTATCATAGCCACCCTTACAGATAGGTGAGATCTCCTTACAAGTTTGTTTCTCAATTTCCCCTCTGACTATTAAGTTGTCTAAAATACAATCCCACTCAGTTTCAAACTCACTCGGTTTAAAAGTTCGCCTGGATTTCTGGGACATTCTGAGTGTTGGCACAAGCCTCAAGACCTCCTTACTGCAGAATTGTCATAAACAAGAGCAGAGCGCAAAACTATCCCAGAGGAACCATTTATCACGTGGTTCCTCAATATGTATAGGCTTAGACAAGTTTCCTGGCACTTTAGATTCTCCTTTGAGCTGCTCTGAGTGTTGGGCATTTTTGGTGTTGGAGGGCAATGCTCAGAGTTTCTCCCTCACTCTCAATCCTCTAATTTGTTTCATTGGTCAGTTCAAGTCGAAGGTTTCCGAACAAAATAAAACTTTGATTTCCTTTGTATCAATGTAGTTGTAAATCATTATTTGGAGATAGCCATCAGATAGCTGCAAGACCTTCACTAATTGGTGGGACGGGGGCAGGGGTGGGGGGGAACGGTTATGGAACCCCAACTGAACAAGACAAATCAATTTTCTGCAATGTCTAAACAAAGCCAGATGCAAAGACTTCTCAAAAACACACAGTCATTCAATGGGGTAGGCCTCTTGTCTCAATCTGCAAATCATCAGTTGAAGGTTTGCTCCTAAGTCTTCACAGCAACATCGTGCAGCTCACATTTTGCTGTAGTAGAGGCAGTGCTACACTGTGCAGAGAGAGAGAGAGCGAGAGCGAGAGCGAGAGCGAGAGCGAGAGCGGTGTTATCTGAAGCCTTATCTGCCCTCTCAAGTGACGTTATTTTTTTTGAAGGAGCACAGATTCTCCTTGCTCTCATTAGTCAATATTTCTCCTGTTTTGACTGGAGTGGATGATTTGGTTGCACTGCTGTTTGTGGAACTTTGTGCATACAAATTGGTTGTTGTGCTTTATACATTATGTGGTGATTACAACAATTAAAACATTTGTTGTAAAGTATTTTATGATATCCATAGGCTCAAACATAAATGAGCCTTTTCTCCCACTCCTCTGATTTATAAATGCATCTCTTTAGTAGAAAAGGGAATCCAATGCATTTGTTAAAAAAAGGAGTAAATGATAAATGCTCTGCTCTAGTTTCAAGTCTAAATTACAGAAGGGATCATATTTAGAAATGTTAAGACAGGATTATTTAGCTCCATGCAGGTCAGGCCTTCTAATAATCTAATTAGCATTAGAAGCAATATAAAAGTTATAGGAAGCTGCAAGTTTCTAGTTTTCTCAAGCTGAGTACCACCATCCCAGCTGCCCTACACTTCCCACTCCCTCACCACACATTAGTAAGATCATTTTTCAAAGGAAATTCTGAAATTCTCAGAATTCTGAAAGGAATTTCCTTACTTGAACATTATGCTGGCATGAAAGACAAAAATCAGTAACATGACTAGGAAGGGTAGGCAGGCAACTTGTTTAATAGTTTCTGCATTAATATCAATACAACCTAATAATTGGAGGACACCGATTACAAGTGCTGAGTGTCTTAACACTTTTGTTTCAAATACCAGACACCATTCAATTATTGAAAAGTATCACTCAAGATCTTGACGCCAACCAGGATTGAAACAGTCTATTGGATCTACATCTTGTCCACGGTGCCAAGTGGCAGGCTGGATACCAAATACAAAATGCAGAGCAGCAGCTTGCTAATCCTCCTCTAACAGCGCCTTCTAAACTGTTGGCCTCTATCATCAAGAAGGACATGGGGCAGCAAAAATACAAGAACACTGCTTTCTGCAAATTCCCCACCTAGCCACATGCCAACCTGACTTGGAACTACTTAATTGTTCTTTGAATGTACTGGGTCAAAATCCTGGGAGATCCCTTCAGGACAGCACCATGATTGCATTTGCCCCTCATGGACTACAGCGATTCAAGGGAGTTCGCCACCATCTTAGAGGGAAACTTGGAAGGGCAATAAAAGAAACTGACTTAGCCTGCAGTGGTCAGACCCCTGCCACCGAACAAAACAAAACGTCTACATTTGAGAAGTCCGTGCATTCATCCACTTTTTTCATGTTTACCCATTTTATAAGTTAACAGATTGTGTAATAAGATACTGTTAACATTGCAACTCCTCTATTCCTAAAAAACGTATTCCACCAATTCTGCCTCAAGTATCCTCGAATTTTATCACATCACCCAATGTCTTCCCCATCTTGTTTTACTATTGTCAAAAGGTATAGTGAAATTCAAGTTGATGCGCAATTATTCTTACCTCTTCAATGATCTGTCTGACTGTGTTTAGTCGAACAACACCAGTTGACTTTTCAGAACCTGCATCCCTCGGTTCGGTTTCTAAAAAATTAAAATTTACCATGGAGTTAATTATCTTGTGGAGATAACCCAGACGTCCATTGAAAACTATATGTGCATGAACAATTTACTTACTGGCAGTTTTGTAGTTGTCAGGTAATTCTGTTGCCAGTTTCTCTGTTGCAATGTCAGCGATGGGCCCAAAGAGCACCACAGGCCTCCTAAACCCAGCTAAAAATACAAAGGCATGTAAATGGAAACATACATTGGTAAAGAGCTCACATTTAAAAATACAGCATCCTTTGGCAACAGATTCTTTCTCCCCTGTGAAATTAATGTTTTAGTGATGTTGACTTGGGGATAAATAATTCCCAGGTCACTGGGGATAACTCCTGTTCTTATTTGAAAATCCCATGACCTTTCCATATCTGTCGGAGGATAACACAGGGATTAACATTTCAGCTGGAAGACTTGACCTCTCAGCAGGCTCAGGAATATCGGTTTGGACAATGTGCTCAAGTCTCCGGAGTAGGATGGACCTGGTGATTCAAAAACCAAGTCTGCCTTTTAAAGTTAAAGTTAATGTCAAATATCCCAGAACCACTATTTTGAAGAACGAGACAGACACAGAGACACACAGTCCTGCCCCAACGTTCAGCTCTCAATATGACTAACACAGAATACCCAGTCATGATCACATTTTGCAGGACTTGGACAAAAAGTGGCTGCTGCGTTTCTTACATTGAACAATGACAAAACTTCAAAAAGTACTTCATCTGGTGTAGAGTGCTTTTTAAAGTCATCATGGTGTGACAATGCTGCTCCTTTAACAAGATTGCGTTGTCCTTGGTTTTTTTCTCCCCCAAAAGTGTTGCGCAAGACAGAGTTGCTGAAATGTCTTGGTTGATCTTCTTGAAGCAGCTTTTAAGTTCAAAAAAAATTTGTACAATGAAAGGGGAGCGGCCAGTTCTCCCAGCTCAGCTTTTCTCTGGTTTGGTTTGGGTTTTAGCAGTCAGACTGTGCAGAGCGAGCAGTCAGGTTGAAGGCTGCTGGTGAAAGAAACAGCTACATGGAAGGCGGTGTTCCATGCTGAGTCCCTCTACCATCTCTCTTGCTCTCTCCTGTAAGACCCTCTGTTTGATTTTCTCTCTTTTTTGCTAGGAGTGTTTGTGGGGATTGTTGCAGGAATTTGGAACAGCAACACTGAGTCGGGATAGCCTGTTAGGTTTTCGGATAAGTTGAGTTATTCTATAATCATTCTTTTGTTTGCGTTTCATTCGGTACTCTTAAATAAATTCTGTTTTGTTCAAAACAGAAGGGTTTTGACCAGCTGCATCACTCCTGGAATATCCACTCTGCACCTGCTCAAAACAACTCAAAGATTTAGGGTCTTGGTTACCTTGTTTTGAGGTGGTCTGGCCTGGTCCATAACAATGGCCCTACCAGACCAGAGGGTGGCTCTCATTCTAGAGATGACAGGTGGCAATCTAACCTGAGGGTCATCACACCTGAGGGGCAGCACGGAGGCTCAGTGGTTAGCACTGCTGCCTCACAGCGCCAGGGACCCAGGTTCAATTCCTGCCTCAGGCAACTGTCTGTGTGGAGTTTGTACATTCTCGTGTCTGCGTGGGTTTCCTCCGGGTTCTCTGGTTTCCTCCCACTGTCCAAAGATGTGCGGGTCAGGTGAATTGGCCTGCTAAATTGCCCATAGTGTTAGGTGCATTAGTCAGTGGGAGATAGGTCTGGGTGGGTTGCTCTTTGGAGGGTCAGTATGGACTTGTTGGGCCGAAGGGCCTGTTTCCACACTGTAGGGAATCTAATCAAAAAACCTTAGGCAAGGAGAGAAGTTGAGAAGGAGAGTCCTTCATGATGACCTCAGCTGGTGTGGGAATTGGACCCACATTGTTGGCATCATGCTGCGCCTCATATTATAGAAGGCTGAAGAGCACAGCGGACACTGACAGTCAATGCAGTAATGATTATACATATTAAGTTTTCTCGGCTTTCACCCCACTAACTATTTCTGATTAAAATCAAAATAGAGTTATTTTAGATTTAGAATGTACCTATTTGTTCACAGCACATTTCTTGTGAGGGAGTAAAACTGGAAAATCTAATTACTTCCAAGGGAAAAATGAATGGTCATAAGATGCATGCAACTAATACACCAATTTCTCATACCCTCACGAAGAACAACCCTCTCGTAAGCTGGGAACTTTGTGCCAACCGGGACAGCTGTAAGGTCCTCACGACTCTTCCGCAGATTCTTCTTCATTGCTGCTCTCTGACCTCGTGACCTCCAGAAGTCTCCCCGGTCACTGGTGTTTGCTTTCTGGACATTCTGCACGTTGGCCATCTGCTCAGCTCTGGCGAGATATTCATTTCAGAGACAGACTGTTATTATGCAGGGACTGGATCACAAAATGCACAGAGTTCTGTGAAACTCACTGCACTTTGGTTGAAAACATTAAAATTGAAGCCACTGAGACCAAGAAAATATATTCAGAAATATTCCTTTTTGCTTAAAAAATCAGAGCATCATAAACTCAAACTGGATCAGGAGTGGGCCGTTCAGCCTCCAAACCTGCTCCAGCAATGGTCCTATCAGTACCCCATTCTCATTTTCTCCCTGGATCCTTGGATTCCTTTAGTCCTAAGAAGGGCTATAATTGTTGTGGTTCTGTTCGACGAGCTGGGAATTTGTGTTGCAGACGTTTCGTCCCCTGTCTAGGTGACATCCTCAGCGCTTGGGAGCCTCCTGTGAAGCGCTTCTGTGATCTTTCCTCCGGCATTTGTAGTGGTTTGAATCTGCCGCTTCCAGTTGTCAGTTCCAGCTGTCCATTGCAGTGACCGGTATATTGGGTCCAGGTCGATGTGTTTATTGATTGAATCTGTGGATGAGTGCCATGCCTCTATGAATTCCCTGGCTGTTCTCTGTTTGGCTTGTCCTATAATAGTAGTGTTGTCCCAGTCGAATTCATGTTGCTTGTCATCTGCGTGTGTGGCTATTAAGGATAGCTGGTTGTGTCGTTTCGTGGCTAGTTGGTGTTCATGGATGCGGATCGTTAGCTGTCTTCCTGTTTGTCCTATGTAGTGTTTTGTGCAGTCCTTGCATGGGATTTTGTACACTACATTGGTTTTGCTCATGCTGGGTATCGGCTCCTTCGTTCTGGTGAGTTGTTGTCTGAGCGTGGCTGTTGGTTTGTGTGCTGTTATGAGTCCTAGTGGTCACAGTAGTCTGGCTGTCAGTTCAGAAATGCTCCTGATGTATGGTAGTGTGGCTAGTCCTTTGGGGTTGCGGCATGTCCTCGTTCCGTTGTCTTTCCCTTAGGCATCTGTTGATGAAATTGCATGGGTATCAGTTTTTGGCGAATACATTGTATAGGTGTTCTTCTTCCTCTTTTTGCAGTTCTGGTGTACTGCAGTGTGTTGTGGCCCTTTTGAACAGTGTCTTGATGCAACTTCTTTTGTGTGTGTTGGGGTGGTTGCTTTCGTAGTTCAGGACTTGGTCTGTGTGTGGCTTTCCTGTATACCATTGTGGTGAATTCTCCGTTCGGTGTTCTCTGTACCATCACGTCTAGGAATGGGAGTTGGTTGTCCTTTTCTTCCTCTCTAGTGAATCAGATTCCTGTGTGTGTGTGGCGTTGACGATCCGGTGTGTGTTCTCTATTTCTGTGTTTTTAAATGATTCAATCAATAAGCACATCGACCTGGACCCAATATACCGGCCACTGTAGCGGACAGCTGGAACTAACAACCGGAAGCGGCAGAGACAGGCCAATATAAATGCCAGAGGAAACATCACAGAAGTGCTTCACAGGAGGCTCCCAAGCACTGAGGATGTCACATAGACAGGGAACGAAACATCTGCAACACAAATTCCCAGCTCGGCGAACAGAACCACAACAACGTGCATCCGAGCTACAAATCTTCTACCAAACTATAATTCCTCCTTGAAAACATTCAATGTTTTTCCCTGAATCCTTTTTGCAGCATAGAATTCCACAGGCTCACCAATCACTAGGTAAAGAAATGTCTCCTTAACCCAGTCCTAAATGACCTACCCAATTTCCAAAAGACTGTGACATTTGGTTCTGGACTCCATAGTCGTCAGGAACATCCTTCCAGTGCTTAACTGGTCAAGTCCTGTTATGATTTTATAGGTTTCTAGGAGATTCTGCCTTATTCTTATAAACTCCCGTGAATATAGTTTTAACTGATGCAGTATCTCTTAGAATCAGAGTCATACAGCATGGAAACAAACTCTTTGGTCCAACTAGTCCATGCCGACCATCTTCCCAAACTAAACAAGCCCCACCTGCCTGCAATTGGCCCATATCCCTCCAAACCTTTTCTATTCGTGAATTTATCCAAAATGTCCTGCATCCACCACTTACTCTGGCAGTTCATTCCACACGTGAAGTGTGTGTAAATAGTTGTTGTCCCTGGCATCCTTTTTAAAATCTTTCTCCTTTCACCTTAAAAAATATGCCCCCTATACTTGAACTCCCTCATCTTAGGGGAGTAAAGGCCTTTGCTACTCACTTTATCTCTGCCTCTGAAGATTTTATACACCTCTAAGGTCACCCTTCAGCCACCTAAGCTCCAGTGAAAAAGTCCCAGCCTATTTTTATAACCCAACCTCCCCATTCCTGACAACTTTCTGATAAATCTTTCCTGAACCCACTCCAGTTTAATAACACCCTTGCCATTGCATTAATCAGTCTGGTAAACCTTTGTTGCAGTCCTCATACTAATACAGATCATTCTGCGATAATAGGTGTTTCACCAGCACAAAGTGGCTATAAACGTGATTGATGAATTGTGGACATTGTCTGGATATTGCAAATTTTCTATTGAATGAGTACAGTGATTTTCTATTAATGATCTTCTACAGCACGATTTTGTATAGAGGTTTTCCACTATGCGATTTTCTGTAACACGAGATTGCAGAGGAACATGACTGTCATGTTATTGCAGAATGACCTGTACAGCTTTTTTCACTGGTAAATACAGTCAGAGTCAGAGTCAGATGTATAGCACAGAAACAGACCCTTCAGTCCAACCCATCCATGTCGACCAGAGATCCCAGCCCAATCTAGTCCCACCTGCCAGCACCTGGCCCATATCCCTCCAAACCCTTCCTATTCATATACCCATACAGATGCCTTTGTTGTAAAAGTTCAGACAGTGATGCATTCAAGAATTGAAAGCAAACATTTCTGTTTTGTGAGTTCTCTCAATAATCTCCTCCAGTTCTACAACCTATGATCCCAGCACATCCCCAATGTTCAATGCTTTGAAACTCTCAGCCCTCTGGCTTGTAAACAATGGAAATCTCAAGTGAATCATTCAGATTTTTGTTGTTTTGCCAAGTCTACAAATCATGTCAGGCACCAAACTGGCAAAGTCACTTTATCTGACTAGTTAACTCTTCAGATATCAAATCCAATAACTTTTGCGAAAGTAACACATGCATATATAATTGCACCCTTTCAGATCTAATTCGTCAAAAGAAGAAATGCAAGGAGCAGACCGATTTGTTGCAGCTCCTTTCTTCCCCCCCAAACCCCCCCCGCCCACCCCCAGCCCAAAAAGAACATTTTAACTTGAAAAATTTGAAAGCCAAATACCATCAAATATCAATACTTTGACACTTGTGAAAGAGGCTTCTCTGTTCAATTCAGAGACACCCACTGTTCTCTAGCTTCTCAACCGCTGATCTGAAGCTTAGGAAAAAAAGTTTTGGCCACAGAGTCTACAGCATAGTGAAACAAGCTAAGAGTCTCTGAACAAGGAGTCAGCCATTTTGGACTGATATGAGGAGACAGGTCTTCACAAAAAAGGTTGCGAAGCATTGGAATTCTTTATCTCTGAACTATGGATAGTCTGGCGATGAGTTTAAGGCAGTCCCCAGCTACAAACGGGGTTCTGTTCCCAAGTTGACTTGTATAAAAGTCAGAACATAATGCAGGAAGATAACAAATAGCTGTTTGCAAGCACAGGAAATGTTCACACTGTGGATCTTCAATGCATGAGATCGCATCCGAACAGCAAACGTTCACAAATCAGGGATCCCCACCCCTGTAGTCAAAACAAATGTAACTAGATATCTGGATGTTGAGGAAATGAAGGTATCCAAGGTCAATTTAGGAAGGTAGAGTGGAGGTAGAAGATCAGCCATGATCCCATTGAATGGCACAGCAGGTTAAGAAAGGGCCAAACACTTTGGCATTGCTCATCTTGTTTTTGAAGGGAATAAAAAAAATTAGTGCTGACACCTCATGTAATATTTCAAAACTTACCTGCTTTTATTTGGAATGATTCCTTTTTCTAGTTGTTTGATGTTGTCTGGAGCAATGCGGACTGCTAACCAATTCCCCAGCTTCCCGTTGTATAGAGTATCTAAAACCTTGAAGACATCTCCTCGACTGAAGTTCAAGCTTTGTGGGCTCTCTTTTTCATATTCAAAGTGTGTCCTAATGTAGAACGAGTCACCGCGGCCAGAGCTGATAATCTCTTTGTACACTGGGAGGGTGAAAGAGGGGGGTGGGGTGAGGTCACATATAGAAGTGAACAATTTTGATTTAACATTCTCAATTACTGACTTTATATACAATATAACATAATACTAATACAATAAAAAGGCAGAGATAATTGCCCAGTAAAATAATGACAAGTTACAGGTGTGAACATGTTATGAGATGCTATACAATCCCCTTATTCACAGCTCAACTTCATCTTAGAATTTCTATTGTCTAAATGAGGGAGTGTAAAGAATATGGAAAATCGGGAACATTTTTAAACTTGTTCAGCCAACTAAAGACAGATAGTCACTACTAGGACAGGTCAGGGGTCAGGAATTCTGCAGTAACCAACTCACCCCAAATGTTTTACAAGGCACAAATTAGGAGTGTGTTAACACGAACGCAGCTTCAAAACTCAAAAAAGGTCAACAGCGTTTAGGATAAATCACCTCACTTGATCACAATCAAAAACCAATCCTCTGCCATCTGGTGCACACAGTCATCATTGCAGCAGTGAGTACTATCCCCAAGATGCACAGCAACAAAACACCAAGGCTGCTTTGACAGTATCTGCTAAATCCGCAAGCTCTACCAACTGGAAGGACCAAGCCAGCGATCACATGAGAAAAAACTTCCACCTACAACGTTTCCTCCAAAACACAAACCATCTCGATTTGAAAAGACACCACAGTTCCTTCACTGCTGATTAGTAAATATCCCCCATTCCCACCCAGTCAAGACCACTCCAGGCATCCTTATTCCACATGAAGTGCAGTGGTTCAATGTGATATCTCAGTAACACCTTCCCAAGGGAAGGTCACAGATTCACAACAGTGTTATGGCACAGAAAGTGGCCATGCAGCCCACTGTGTTCACACTGCCTCTTCAAACAAGCAGAGTTACTGGCTGTGTCTGAGCGTTTTTAAACGGGAGCATACTGCCTAACATGGGGGTCGAATCCATGACCCTGACATTAAGACTCTCATGCTCTATAGACTGAGCCAGCCAGGCCACAGTTAGCTGGTGCTAATCACCCCCCAATAAATGCTAGCCTTCTCAAATGACACACACATTCCATGATTTTTTTTTTTAAAAAGCAAGTGCTATTCTACAGTCTCCTCTTTGGAGATGAATGCTTCTTTAAAACAGAGGCCAATCAAGTCAAAAATCATTGATCTTGATGGCTACTGACTGTCCATTATTTTCCACAAAGTAGTGATATTAGATGGATGGTCATTTTGGTTAAAAAGGTAATTAATCTTTGCATTCCGTAGCAGGGAGGAGAAAGTGAGGACTGCAGATGCTGGAGATCAGAGTCGAGAGTGTGTTGCTGGAAAAGCACAGCAGGTCAGGCAGCATCCGAGAAGCAGGAGAGTCAACGTTCGGGCATAAGCCTTTCATCAGGAATCTTGATGAAGGGCTTATGCACAAACATTGATTCTCCAGCTGCTCGGATTCTGCCTGACCTGCTGTGCTTTTCCAGAAACACACTCTCTATTCCATATCTGGGACCAGGTTAATTCTTTTTTAAAAATGGCTGTATTTATGGGCAACTGCACCACTAGGTGGAGCAACCTGTACGGAGGCGTTAAAAATTAGAGTATCGCTTAGGGTTTGATGTACAACTAACTAGACTCCTATTGACTGGATTCCCTTTTCCTGGGGAAGGTTATAATCATTCATTCCTAATACAATCTGTTGCGAAAAAGAAAGTCTATCTGCCAAAATGAAGGTCTCCAACCAAGTGTTAAACATTACAGCACCCAAAACGCAGCTCTATTGAATTTCAGAAACAAAAACAAATGCATTCAATAAAAACCAGAGGGAATTGCTGGAAATCAGAACTAAAACCAGAAATTGCTGGAAAAGCTCAGCAGGTCTGGCAGCATCTACGGAGAAAGGTCAGAGTTAAACATTTCAGGGATCCTTCCTCAGAACAAGGTATGCAATGCGTTACGGAATTCAACGATGTAACTGCCATTCGCAAAGATTTTTTTTTAAAGTCTGATCAAAGGATGTGGCTACCTCTGTGCCAATATGTTGTGCCCAACCCTAACTGCGCTTGATCTGAATGGCTTGCTAGGATCATCTCAAGACAGTTGAGAATCAACTAGACTTGTGGATTTGGAGTCATGTATAGGCCACACAAGGTAAGGAAAGTCTGATATCCAAAATGACAGCGGTTGCATGGTCTCCTTCAAGTTCCGATTTTTACCTATTTCAGATTTCCCCATCCACTAAGAACCTTGGGCGACTGTGAAGTTTGCACATTCTCCCAGTTTCCTCCGCAGTCCAAAGATGTACAGGCCAGGTGGATTAGCTATGGGAAAGGCGGGGTTACAGGGACGTGGGGGTCTGGCTGGGATGCTTTTTGGGGGGTCAGTGTAGACTTGATGGGCCAAATGGCCTGCTTCTATAATGTAGGGATTCTATGATATGATGATACAGAAGCAAAGTACTATAGGGGAGCCTGCAGACAAGAAATCCTGACTGAATTCTTCTGTACAAATAATTGTCATTGTCCATCTCCTTTTATGGAAGGAAATAGCTTTTGGTCAGTTACTTACCATCATATTTGCTCTGAGCAAGAATGGTTACGTCATCACCCTTGGGGATTTCTAAAAGGTAGAGGACAGCTTCCTCACGCACAATACTACGGAAATCCATGGAATTGATCTAGTTGAAATACACAGATTAAATACAGAAATGATAACATTATTACCCATTCGTAAAATTCATAGGCTTACTCACTGCAGAGAAATTAAATTTAAGAAAACAAAAAGTAAAAATAAGCTGCAAACATCAATATGCCCAACAGATGCTTCTGGTGGAGTTCACCTTTTAAATCACCTTTCACTCCACTATCATAGTATCACATGCCACAGAATGGGGTTGTGTGGCTCATCAGGTCAGTCTTTTAAAAAGTTATCCAATTCGCCTCTTTTTCTCTTTTCCTATAACTCTGCAAAACTGTTTTCTAAAGCATTTTCCCATTTTATTTTCAAAAGTTACTGTTCAATCTGCTTCCACTACCCTTTCAGATCACAAAAACTAACTGGACAAAATAAATTCTCTGGAGTTTTGGCTATTAAATCTGTATCCCTTGCTTATATTTAAAAAAATACCTGCCACCAAAAGCTATTTGTATTTATTTACTCTCAGAGCTCAGTGTATCACGTAATAGCTACTTTAGCCTGAGATGGTCTTCTCGGAATCATTTTCGATAGGGACACACTCCCCCAACGCCAGTCAGTCAATCCTTGGCAATTTATCCTTTAATTAAGATTAAATCTTAAGATTTAAGATGCAACAAGATTTACAGACGAAAGGAAAGGATAATTCAAGTGCACTACAGATAGAATTCTGAGACTTTATAAAAGTTTTCACAAGTATATCAATCCAGAATTGTGTTAATTAATACAATTCCATAGCTACAGTTGAAACAGCTCGTCAATGATTCCTTCAATAAATCTGCTGCAATCTGCCGCTCAATTGATTCTTCCAACATGGAGGTAGAATAGACATGAACTTGCTTTCTGTTTTTAAAAAATAGTTTGGTTTCTGCCACTGGAACCTAAATAACCTTTCTTGAGAATCACATTTAATTTTATTATAGCCGGAAGAGTTCAAAATCAATGTCACAAATCAGACTTATCTACAAGCTGTTCCAGTTTTTAATAGATAGTATTGTCATTAAAAACACCCATATCACACTCAAACAAGTCAGGAACCAAGTGGATCAGAGAGAAACTTCCCAGCTGAAAACAAATCTGATGTTCTAATCCTAAAACAGTTCACTCACTCATTCACTGCTCCAAAGTGTCGCATAGTTTCTCATCTAAATTTAGAGCCATTTATTATTCCCAACTCAACCTTGGTTCATTTCACAGCTCGGACCTCTTTGAATTCCCCAAACCAGAAGATGTGGATTTTTAAATCGCCGATTCCCCTATCTTTACCTTAAGCAGTTGATCTCCTTCCTCGAGCCCTTCATTCTCAGCAGGACTCCCATCTTGTACGCCTGCCACGAAGATGCCGACATCATTACCACCAGCTAGCCGGAGGCCCACGCTGTCACCTTTCCTGAACTGTACCATTTTTGTACCAGGTCTACAGGGGAAGGGAGCAAACGAAAATGATCATAAAAATGCCAGCGAGTTACCGTTCAGCTATCCTAAATACTCTGAAAATGATTCGTCGGGGTGTAGCGTGCAAATTTAACACTATGGTATCAAGAGTTTGCACATGCTAGTGAGAGTATTCAAATGCTTCAGGGGCTTGTGAGGAGAGCGTGAGAATTCCAGAGCAACTATTTCTAAACAGCTACTGTCTCCAAAAAACTAAATTCTATATTTGTAGTGTATCAAATTTCTCGATTATGAAAATGGAAATGAATTTGCTTTTTTTTAAAAATATACAAGTGATTTGAATTTCTATCTTCATCCCATTTGCACTCCTCCAGCACTGTGATTGTAACCACCTCTTTGGACTATAGCAACAATTCTCACTCCCTGTGAATGAATGTAAAAATTCCCAACCACTTATTTCACTAAAAATTTTATCACACAAAATATTTGAAGAATTTTATTTCCTCATTTGCTGTCAGAGAAAAAGTCTGATGTGATTGATGGCTTATCCTCATCGATAATATCATTGTTGCTGGATGTCTGGGGATCCCCCTGATTTGATGTCAAATTCAAATGGGGCAACACAAAAATAGAATTCCACACCACCAAAATTTGCTAGAATTTTGTGAGCAGCTTTCTTAGAAATCAGCACTGACATTGTTGCGCCACTAAAAATCACAAGTCAGTATGGTTTATTTATAATCTGAGGAACTTTGCGGTGTATTAATTGACTGCTGCACTGATCTCTGTTACAATAGTTGGACTTCAGAAGTAATTTATTGCACATGAAGCATTTCATAATATCAAAGATATGGAAGCACATTACATAAATACAGAGACGTTCTCTGGAAAGAACAAAATTAAGGATTGTAGACATGAGTCACTCACGGATCAGATGAGAAACTCAAGAGAAACTGCTTTGCTCAGATAGTGACTACAAAGTGAAGCGTGTTATCATATTTGTAGTGAATAGCATGAAGGAAACAGGATTGAAGGATACACAGATAGGGTGATATGAAGGAGGAGGATAAATGCCTTCCTGTAAGACAAAGAACTGCAAAGGTCTGAGCAGATACGTATTACAACAGCCACACCAGACGATACAGAGGAACCTCGATTATCTGAAGGACATGGGTTGGGAGTATTTAATTTGGTTAATCGAATTCCAGATAACAGTTTAGCCAAGCATCGGAACTTGGCAATCTTGCCAGATAACCCAATATTTGGATAACTGAATGGCAGATAATCGAGGTTCCCCTGTATTAGGGCATGTTCCCAAATGTTGATCAAAAGACGGAGCTTTCAAAGATCATTGTAAAATAAAAATATTGAGAAGCACAAAGGCTTGAAGAGGGAATTCCAGAGTTCAGGGATCAGCCACTAGTGGAGTAGCAATGAAAATCATATATGTGCAAGAGCTGGAGCAGAGATCTTGTGACAGCTGTCAAGCTGAAACAGTAAGTAAATACGTAAAGACACTCTCCTCCGGGATGACCCTGAACTTAAGAAATTAAAGACAAATTACCAAGTCACTGTGCGCAACCAAGAGGAAAAAAAAATTGCAAATCAATCAGAAGTGCAATAAAACATGGATTGTGGGTCTCTCCGCTAGGGCAAAATGCCCAGAAGGCCTGATTTTCCCGGGACCTAGCCAACTCCATTTTCTCAGGGGTTGGGGAGGTAGGGGAGAAGGAAAATAGCAGGTGGGTTGGAGGACAAGATTTGGGGTGTTTAAAAGGCAGAGGAGGACCATTGTGCCTTTCCTACTACTACTAAAACTTCATCAGTGCAATGTTATTGAAGCTTTCCACCCAGACCACCTTGGCATCCATTCGCCTTCACACACATTGAGGGCCCCACCACCCCCCCACCCCACCCCCACACCCCCACCCACCCCCACCCCCACCTTTCATATAAATGCACGAACTCTCTGCAACCAGGGGGAGCAATTAAAAAGCATTATTTTAACACTAGCTGCTGCCTTCCCTTAAAGTAATTTTTATTAAAAGCACATCACTTTCCATGAAAAAAACCAAAAAAGACTTGCACAATCCAGTTTTCATCTCCTACTACTTCAGATCTTTCTGGGAATACAGTACTGAGTTTGCTGCTTCCATATACAGATTGTTATTTAACCACTCGAATTAAAATGTCGATTAAGAGGAAGGAACATTATCCAACTAGTCCCACTCACCCTGTCTTTACTTGAAGAGTCAAAACAGACATGTTAGTGCAGGAGGAGGCTATTGCAGTGTATGATTACCAGTGACTACCTAGTTGGTTCATGTTTGAAAGGAAAACTCACCTTCATGTCAGTGGCAATATAGGTCTCTAACATGGTCATGGACAGTTTGTAAATGCTCAATCAGTCCAAAAGGAGACAAGTATTCATGCTGGGAAATGCTTAGGAGCCACCAGACAATATCAGTTGCAGCAACAAAATATATAACTTACTGTCAGAAGCAGAGACCCAGCCTGCATTTGGCAATGATTAGATAATGTTTGAGGCAAAACAAATTGGAAATAGGCAGCATTTATGGATAACCGTGCAACAATGTACTGCACTGTATCTTCTAATTCACAGCTGAAAATGTGTTGCTGGAAAAGCACAGCAGGTCAGGCAGCATCCAAGGAGCAGGAGAATCGATGTTTCGGGTATGAGCCCTTCTTCTAATTCACCTCTCCTCTTCTAATTCACAGCCTAGGGTCGAGTGGGTTGAGAGATGGAGGTGAAAGAGATAAGGAATAAGCAGAAGGAGTCACCAGGGTTAAAGCATTCACTGTTAAAAGGTGGCCTGGCATTGCTATTACTCAGGCAGCTGCTTTAAAATCTTTCTTCCTCCTTGAAATGCAATGTTATCAAGTCAAATAATGATTCGAAAGTGATGAACTCCAGAGTCACTCACGGAATTAAAATAAGAGATGCACACAAGGCTGGTCCACGAACCTTTAATGTTACTAAATGTCAATAAAAGAAAGGTTTTGCACTAAAATATGCCACACCATCTGACAGTTCCATATGGCACATGAGCATAGCCCACCTGATCAGGACGTCTATTTTTCTATCCCCAAATACTTATTTAGTTTCTATTTACGTGAGACTGTCATTCACTTCAATGATCCTTGGGGTAGCAAGTTCCACTTGCATATGATCCCCAGGAATTCCCCAACGGATTTATTAGGCGCTGGCATATTTATATGTCCTAGTTTTGAATTCTTCAAGTGGAAAGTAGCAACATTCAACTTGCTCAGCCAACTCCATCACTTCGGATGCAGACCTTCAACTTGCTAAGGTTTTCTACACCAGCAACACACATTTCTACAATGCAAAACATCCCAAGACTTTAACCAGGAATATTATAAAACAATATTTGATAGCAGCTACATTTGCAAGTATTAAAGTGTAAGGGGAGCAAGTGTAATTAAATACTGATGGAAAAAAAAATAAAGTTTGGGAATGTTTAATGGGGAGAAAAGCAAACACCAAAAAGGTTTGGGGAGAGTAAAATAATCCTGGTAAAGATCTCCAGAAATCAATCAAATTATTGTTTGTTAACATTCTTGTCAAGTGTCTTGGGTTCAAACTCTCTTGGTTTTCTCTTGCCTGTGCTGGCTTCTTGTACTGCACGGACCCCGTAAGGATGGCCACGAGGGCTAACATTTACACACCTCAAAAGGACAACTTCATCCTACATGGCCTTTGTACAATGCAATCCCAATTGCAGTGTTGCATGTACCCATATAGCTTAGAGGAGACATTGCTATATAAATACAGGCTGTTGTTGCCTTGACAAATTAACCAGCAATATGGTAAGTGAGCACGAAGGTGGACAATATCTAACTCTTTTTAATCTCTTATTGTTATTCAGTGACAACCCAAATCATTGCACACCCAGTCTCTTAGAAAAGAAGAATAAATGAAGAGAAGTCCAAAGAATACTTACTAGGAAAAATATAAAACAAGCTCTGACACCAAGCCATTGAAGGCCAGAAAACTGAAAGTTTGGTCTGAGTTTGTCTCCGGGAACATTAAGCTGCCAGTCCTGTCCATCCCTGATCTATGTTTCTGTAGTTGCTCTGACAGCCCAGTCCCAAGTTCCTAACCTTGCCCGGAGTTCATCTGCCTTCCCTGTTAGACCTCTTGCATTGATATAAATGCAGTTTAAATTTTTTTTCGATTAGATTACCTACAGTTTGGAAACAGGCCGTTCGGCCCAACAAGTCCACACCGACCCTCCAAACAGCAACCCACCCCCCTACATTCACCCCTGGCTAATGCACCTAACACTACGGGCAATTTAGCATGGCCAATTCACCTAACCTGCACATCTTTGGACTGTGGGAGGAAACTGGAGCACCTGGAGGAAACCCACACAGTCCTACCCTGACTGTTTGACTCACTTTTTTCACAACTGTACCAGTCTCAGATTGATCTCTTATCTCACTATCTCCCTGGGTCCCACCTCCCCATCTTATTGGCTTAAATCTTCCTGAGCAGCTCTAGCAAATCTCCCTGCCAGTATATTAATCCCCTTCCAATTCAGGTGCAATCAGTCTTACTTGTTCAGGTCACTTCTACCCCAAGAAGGATTCCAATGATCCAAAAATGTGAATCCTTCTCCCATACACCAGCTCCGCAGCCATGCATTCATCTGCTCGATCCTCCTATTCCAACCTCATTAGCTCATAGTGTCGTCCCATTTCCCCCCCAGTCGAAACAAAACGCTCAGAGACATTGTATAATTTTATCTCCTTCATCTTTATTCGGGCCCTGGAGGGAGAGAGAACGATTGCACAGGGACGAGTTCGCGGTCTTCTATGGAACAGCAGTTTCTTAATGAATTATACAAGTCATTTTACAGAGAGGAGCATCCAGATAAAGCAACATACACGCTGATTGGGTGATTTTTACAATCAACGAGTATCAATAGTAAAGATTAAGCCATCTGCTGTTGCACAATGAATGTTCTTAACCTTAACTGGCTTCACGTAATAAATACATTTCACCTTGTTAAATGACCTTCTATACTGAATGCTTCCAATATGGTTAAATGGGTCTACATATTGAATGCTTTTCCACCTTGTTAACCTATTACAGTTAACAATGAGGTGCTGGAGGCAAGGGTAAGTTCTTATCTGATCTGAGTCATGCTCAGTTGAACCTCTTGTTTCACAAAACTCAGAACTTAACTCTTTCCCTGCCTGCTTATATCCTATACACATTTTCAGTAACACTAGGAGTAATCCAGATATTACTATTCTCAAGGATCTCCTTTTTAAATTCCTGCCAAACTCTCTATATTCTCCTTTCAGAATCTCATCCTTTTCCTTTTCTATGTTATAAGTTCCAATGTGTAAAATGAGCTCCTGCTCAGCTCTCTCCCTCTTTAGAACACTCTTCACTCTCAGACATCCTTGATCCTGGGCACCAGAGAGGCAATCTACCATTCTGATTTTTTGCTGCTGGCCACAGAACTCAGACTAGAGAGTCCCCAAACAGAATCGATCTCTTGGAACCCAGTGTACACCTCATTGCATTACAGCTAGTCTCGACACCAGAAACTTGGCTGTTCATGCCACATTCCGCTGAGAATCCATCACACCCTATATTTTTAAAAACAGCACACTTGTTTGAAATGGAGATTGCCACATAAGACTCCTGTACTACCTGCCTACCTCTCTTACCTTTCCTGGAGTTAACCTATTTATGTGACTATATCTGCTTTTTTCTCGTCCTATAGCTGCTATCAATCACTTCCTCTTGCTCTTGCAAATTCCTCGTTGCCTCTAACAGTTGCTCCAAACGATCTATTAGATCTGATAGGATTCGCAACCAATGGCAATTATTGCAGATATAATCCTCAGTAACTCGTAAAAACTCTCCCAAAACTCCCACATCTGACAAGAGCAGCATATCACTCTACTCAAGGCCATTTTTTGCTTCTTCCAATCTGCAGACCCAGAAAATACCACACAGTCTTATTCCTCTACAAAAAAACTGCTCCAGGCTAACAATTCTTATGACTTATATTTTTAAGCTTAATCAAGAAACTTACCCGAATAAAAACATATAATCAAGAATGAACCCACTCTTCACTACTGCAGACTCCCCAAGGCCACACAAAACTTTTCACTTATCTGTCTCTGTGCTGTGACCTCTCCCAAACAGGTTCCTCAAAGATCAGTTATGAATCTCACTGTTCGTTAATTTTCCTAGACTCACTCCAGTTTCCAGCGATACATGAATTCAAACAGCAAAGGCAGTAATTGCGCAGGTTCACCTGTTGTGCGTCAGTTCGTAGTGTGGGTTTCTTCCTCCCTCTCCTGCACAGACCAATTGCTGCCTTTGTCTGTTCCTCTCCCTCTTAAGAGTGCCATTGTTTTGACTTTTATTCCCCTCCAAAGTTCCAAAACAATGCAACAGCATATAAAACCGTAATCGCTGCTCCTGGAATTCAAGGAAATCACATCCAACATCTAAAATACCTCAAAAAGGAGCAGCCTGTTACAGTCAGAACTTTTTCCCATCCTCCTCTTGGATTACCAAGAATCTGGGAGGATCTGGCTCTAATTTTTTTAAGACCATAATCCTGGTCCTAGATGTCCTAACGAGCACGTAGAGCACTTTTCTTCACCTATCTGATCAGCTTGTCTCAATATCTTGACTTACCCATAGATTTCTTCATCCTCTGGACTAGGGCGTAGAAATTTCTTAGGAGCTCTCACAACTGGTTCTTCTACTTTAGAGTCTGTTAAAAGAAACCATTAAGAGACAAAAATACACTGCATTAAAAATTCATCTGCAAATACTTCAAAAACAACATAAAGGCCCCTCCAGCTTCTTCTGAAAGGTCGAGAGCAAAGTGCCGATTTAGAGATTAGGAAATGATGATACATAGCACAAAAACCTAAAAGCACCTCATTTAGCAATTTCCATCAGTGCTCCCAATTTGTACAACTGGAAAGCAGAAGGTGATACAATGAAACAACACAGAAGGCAGTGAGTTAACCATCTTGTCTGCATCAATTCTTAGGAAACATAGTATGACCTGAATGCTCATCCCTACAGCTCTGCAACTACTTATTCCTCTGTCAACTACTCATCAAACTTCCTTCAGAAGGTCACTAATTAATTTGTTTCCACCACCCTTTCACATTACAGATCATAACATTCTGACTGTGTGAAAAAACAGCTCTCGACTGCCCTGCTCATGAAAATTGTTTGGCCATAATACCAGCTTGTAGCAAGTCTTCAAAATTAATTTTCTCCTTAAACTGCTCTAAAGATTTTTTCCCCAAATGTGAGTGAACTTGGGGAAATAAAGCAGCAACGTTTCATAGAATATTCACGAACGTTATACCCAGAGACAGGTCCTTGGCTCACTGTCTGATGATACTTCACCCTGAATCATCACCTTTGTCGTTTTAGAGTCAGTGGTGCCTTTGCCTTTGCCTTTTAGGGCAGAGTGAAGAGACAGCCCTGAGGCCTCACCTTGACTGGGAGTCGAACATTGTTGGCATTAAATGTAACCCATGCATCGAGCTCACCAGCCTCCTCATACATCAGCAGCAATATCACTAAAGTCAATGAATTGGAACCAGGCATTCGAGTCCTCCTGACTTTGTGGTGTAGAATCCTCATTTAAACAGTGAGGAAGTGAAAGTTGCTACAATCCCAAAGGATCTTCAGCTTTGTCTAACCTGAACATCTCACGTCTCAAGGTTGAGAAGGCACAGCCTGCACAGTGAGCTCAACCAGTACAGGCACTGAATCCATATTGTTGACATCACTATCAAGAACCAGCAGATTGAGTTAATTGGCCTGCATTTAAACCATACAGATACACAGCCCTGCCCAACTAACTTGGGATGTCAGTGTTGTGCCTACCTCTGTAGTCATCCTCATCTAGCTCTTCCTTCTCAGAGTCAACAGCAGCAGGCAAATCACTCTTTGTTGCAAAAGGAGTGGGCATGGCTCCCATTCGTGCCAATCTATGGGCAGGCTCCTCTCGAGAACTGAACAAAAACAGTTACAAATAACCAACCACATGAAAGAGTTATCCAAAGAGATAGAAGAACTCAATTGACAACAACAAACAAGAGAGGAGAGAAATAAACAAACTGTCACTGTTAAAAACAGAAAAGATTCATTATTCAGGTGGTATCTGTTTGTTAAAATGATCAGACATGAGGAGGGAAGCAAGATCATAAAAGATTAACTGGAATTACAAACATTTCCATCTACCTCTTGCAAGGTGAATAGAACTGGTCATTTGAGGGGCAAGTCAGATAAATACATAGGAGAGAAACCAATGCCAGGGAATCTTGAGAGAACGAGAACGAGTGTGGTGGGAGCAGGCTATTGTAGGCCACAAGACCAGCAGATAGCCTGCATTCTGTGCTCTAAACATGGTCACACATCAAAAATTAAAGTAGATTTGTGTTGCAAACAAAAAATCAATTCCTGTCAGCCATCATACATCTTGAATCTGACTTCTTGTCATTGCCTTTTCTCGTTAGCAGTTTCATGGCAATCAGGATTGCTTTGATAATTAAAAACTATCATCTGTTTATTTCGGGACCAGTCTAGATGTTAATACATAGAACTTTCTTTTCAGCATTATTCAAATACATGTTGCTGAAGTTTTTTATCTTGCACACAATCAGGACCACAAGAGATTGTTGCAAGTGCCTTTGATATGCAAGATAAAAGGAGTCAACAACATGCCTCCCTTTACTCTAATATCCAAAAAATATGCTTTTATTTTTAAGTGAAAAGAATTAAGTTAACCAGTAGTAAAAGGTACCTTTTCTTGTCAACAATTCTTCCTGAAGAATGAGAGGAAACATCTGAAGGTGGTGATCTCCTTTCTTCTGGAGGTGGTGAATAGGAGGGGTTTGATTCAATTTCAGAAATATCTAAACCAAAACAGATAATTTTTAAGAACTATATACACCACTTCCTTAAATACACCATGCGTGATCAATATAAACTCAAACAGAAGGTCAGTTGGATAGTGTTTACACTATTATCCTAAAATCAAAGAATCCCTACAGCATGGGAGTAAGCCATTTGACCCACCGAGTCCACACCAACCCTCTGAAGAGAGTTACACCCAGACCCATCTTTTATAATCCTGCATTTCCTATTGCTACTTCACCCAGCCTGCGCATCCCTGGACACCATGGGCAATGTTGCATCTGTGTGTGTGTCTGTCTGTGTGTCAACCAGAGAAAACCAATGCAGACTCCAGACAGACAATCACCTGAGGGTGGCATTGACGTGACAGTGCTAACCACTGTGCCACACTAAAATCATACATTAGGGTGTATACATTAGGAGAAGTGCAGGAATACCAAATTTCACGTGATCAAAACAATTTCTATCACAAGGGATTGTTGAGCGAGGTGCCATTTTTGTATTTGTCCTGATGAACATAGAACATAGAAAAATACAGCACAGTACAGGCCCTTTGGCCCTCGATGTTGCGCCGATCCAAGCCCACCTAACCTACACTAGCCCACTATCCTCCATATGCCTATTCAATGCCCATAAAGAGGAAGTGTCCACCACTGCTACTGGCAGGGCATTCCATGATGAGTGCAAGGTGAAAAGTTTCTGCTACATTCCTCTCCTCAGTAAGATTTTAAACAAGCAATTAAAAATGAAATCTAGGGCCTCAGAGTACTAGCCCAAGTGATTACACCATGACACCATCATCTCCCCATTCTAACAAGAGAATTCAGCTGGGAAGAGTGCGAGCGGGAGGTATAAGTGAGCAACAGATTATCCCCAATCATTGACTTTTTTTATTTTTGACCAAGGTGTCTCAATTAAACAGATATTGACAAGTCTACCCTGTAAATCACAAGTGACATTATGCTACCATTATTGCAGCAACACAAGTTTAACGTGGAAAGCACTTCATTTTGTGCTGACGCAGTACAAATAGAGCTTTCTCAAATATTCTGTAAAGTCAGAGTGTCATTCAGCACAGAAACAGACCCCTCAATCCATCTTGTCCATGCCGATCAAGTTTCCCAAATTAAACTTGTGCCACTTCCTTGTGTTAGGCCCAGATCTCTGTAAACTTCTCCTATTCATGTGCCTGTCCAACTGTGTCTTAAATGTTGTAACTGTACCTGTACCTAGCACTTCCTCTGCCAGTTCATTGCACGTACGAACCACACTGTGACAGAAAAGGTTGCCCCTCAGGTCCTTTTTAAAAATTGCTCTACTCTCAGGTTAAAAATAGTTTTGAACTTCCCCATTCTAGGGAAAAGATCTTTGTTATTCATCTGGTCTATGCCCCTCATAATTTTACAAACCTCTAAAGGTCACCCCTCAACCTATGTTCCAGTGAAATAAGTCCCAGCTTATCCAGCCTCTCCTTATAACTCAATCCCTCCAGTCATGGCAACATCCAAGGTAAATCTTGTGTGAACCCTCTGCAATTTAGTAATATCCGTCCTACATCAGGGCAACCATAACTGCACACAGTACTCCAAAAGGTGGGCTTACCAATGTCCTGTACAACCTCAATATAACGCTCCGACTCCTATACTTAATGGTCCAAGCAATGAAGGCAAGCATGCTAAATGATCCTTAACCACCCTGTCTACCTGCAACGCAACTTGTAAAGAACTGTGTACCTAAATCCCCAGCGGTCTCCAGTTGACAACACTACTACTCAGGGCCCGACCATTAATTGTAAAAGTCCTGCCCTTGTTTGTTGTAGCAAAATACAATAGCTTGCATTTATCCAAATTAAATTCCATCAGCCATTCCCCTCAGCCCATCGACTCAATTGATCAAAATCCCTTTATAACTTTCGACAACCTTCTTCACTGTTGACTATACTGCCAATCAATCCTCATTACTAAAGTTTCTCTTTCCTGGAAGTGTTCTTGTAAATAATTTCTCCACTCTCCCAATGCATTCACATTTGGAGGTAGCAGAGAACAATGAAATAAAAAGCAAAAGGTGGTGGTGAAGTAGTCAAACTAAACTGCACTCAGACTCTGCACAGCTCACCCATTTGAAAGCTGAAATACAGTTTTGTCAGACAGTTTGATACTCTACCATTCTAGTTCAATAAGCAGAAACACTAAACAGGCTGGGGGAGGGTGGTGGGGGCTCTTCTCTACAGTGGGAGGATCTGACACAGGTTTTAAAAATTATCAAGAGTTTAACAGAATTCATGGACAGACAACAGTTCCACTTCTTGGGGAGACCAGAACTAGAGACCATCAATAAATAGTCATCACTATTCAATCCAATAGGGAAAGCAGGAGAAAACTCTTTATTCAGAGTGTGTTGAGGAAGGGGTGGCTGAGGCAAATAGCATTTGCTGGATAAGCATGAGGGAAGAAAGGAATGGGAGGATGTGCCAATACAGTGAGATTAAAAAGGGTGGGATGGAAGCTAACATGAAGTACAAATACCAGCATGAACCATTTTCAGTGTTGTACATTCTTTGTGGCAATAGAAATTTCAACAATCAGATAAGGAAATAATTTCATCCTTTAAAGTGAATTCACCAGCTGGATTTATTGACTAGAGCAAGGTAATGGTCTATCAGAAACAAAAAAAAATCAGAAACAAAAAAAATTAAATGTTTCTTGTCTTCTATCCTTATTGGGTGTGCAAGCATTTAAACTGGTTATTACATGAAGACTTTCTTCTAACGGCCTATATTTTAAGCACAGCAATGAAACAAACACTAAGCGACCGGAAATAATTCTTTCTTACCTACATTACCAAAAATGCTACACTTGCAAGGCAGCAAGATAGTAAACAATGCTAATCAAAAATATATTTGAGGAAATGTTATTTCCATGACCACAAATCAGTAACCAACAAAGTAGGAACCAAATATTTCAAAACAACAAAAATCAGTTTTTGGGACATTTCCTGTAGCGTGAAGCTAAACAATTGTTTAGCTAATAAATGGAAAGGAATTTTTGTTATTAGTCTAAAAAGAATTGAGGGGGGAAATATGTTTGCTGTATGATACTTTTGAGAGTTGGAAAATGTCCCAGAAGTCACCAAATGGAATTCCTAGAGCAATAAAAATAGTTAGTTGTTGCCTGCCATATTTATTGATAATTAAAAAAGGTCACTAAATGACAAAGGAGAAAAGATACTGGATATGCCTTTAGGACTGTTTCCCCAGATCAGTACATTTTTAATTCAGAATTAGAATTTCATTTGGAGGTCCAGATCTGCATGAAGTGAGGAAGTAGGCATGGCAAGAGGAAGAACACGATAACCGTAATCTTCAGAACTAACGAAAGAACTGAAAGGGAAGAGGTTTCAAATATAGACAATCGCAAAACAAATGGTTTAAAAAAAAAGGAGATGCAGTTGCACTTTATCCACAGTTAGAATACTTTAAAGAAGAATGCCAATAATATTTTTTTTAAAAAAAAGGTGAAACCAAAGATTACAGCGCCAGAGACCCGGGTTCAATTCCCACCTCAGGCAACTGTCTGTGTGGAGTTTGCACATTCTCCCAGTGTCTGCGCAGGTTTCCTCCGGGTGCTCCGGTTTCCTCCCAGTCCAAAGATGTGCAGGTTAGGTGAATTGGCCATGCTAAACTGCCCGCAGCATTCAGTGAAGGGGTAAATGTAGGGGATTGGGTCGCTCTTCAGAGGGTCGGTGTGGACCTGTTGGTCCGAAGGGCCAATTTCCACACTGTAAGTAATCTAATCTAATAATTAAAATCTACACCAGCACTTACACCCATTTGGCACATTTGTTATGAAGGTGTAGAGTTGTACTGTACCTTTAAAAGGGAGAGAGGAAGCTAACAAGGACTGACTGAAAGCAGTGTCCTGAACAGGGTAAAAATGTAACACTTGGTCAAAACAAATAACAAACAAATTCAAGTTCAGCCAGTTTAAATTGTGCCCCAGATACTAAAATCCAATTGGATTTGAATTTTACTATTTGGGATGATATCAAAGCAATGAAATGATCTGATGTGTTGGGGTATAAAACCAGACATTTTGAACAGTTAGGAGGAGAACTGCCGAGAAAACCAACAAGTATCGATGCTAGCCAAATAGCTGCCTGAAAGGTACCTGTTCATATGAAAGACCTGGGGAAGCAGAATACTGAAGAAAAGACAACAGAGAAAAATCTGCAGAGGAAGATACAAAGAGAAGATTCGACAGCTAGCTGGTTTTGAAGCAGGAGTTTTTTTTGTAGCTCTTAAATCGGGTTTTTTTTAAAAAAAAAGACCAGTATTGTAGAGTGTGAGGTAAAAGATAGGTTTAAGAGAAAGGAGTTGTAAATAATTGTTTAGTGTTTTGGACTTAAGAATAAAATTGTTAATTTTTACTTTAGTGACCTCTGGGATAGTTGAAATTTAACAGATTACAGCGAGAGGTGAGTTTCTCGGTCTGTCAGGTTTAAATTAGCAGAGGGATGTACCCAGTGTTATTTACATTAAAAGTAACAGTTTTAACATAAAATATTCTGATGTTTTTCAGAGGAGTGGTACCAAACAAAATCAGACAAAACCACTGCGATATTGGAACAGATGCTTCAACGTTCATTGGTGTTTGAAGTTTTTGTGTCTGTCTGTTAACTCATCTCTGTCCTGTGTGTTACTTGTCAAGCCAGAAACTAACTAAATTAAAACAGGCAGCTAGAAACAAGAACAGACTTTTAAAAGCACTGTTTGGTCTGATCTCTGCACAACATGAGCCAGTGACCAGTACAAGGTGAAAAAGAAACATCCTTAGTATGTGAGGGTACTGCCAGGGCTAGAGGTACAGAGGAGTTTTTTTTTGTACACAGTTTGGTGATGCAAGAGGATACCAAAATTATAACAGGCTTTCATAAATGAGTAAACTCATTCCACTAATTAACAGCTTGCATTTAGAAGACATCAATTGATTAGGGCGAAGAAACAAGAAGAGAGCGGTTGTAGGAATGTGTATTCTCTACACAAAGAATGTTAAGGTGCATGGCAAGCGAGCAGAAACAAGTTCCACAAGAGCTTTTTGAAAAGCTGAACAGTCAAAAATGAAGGGCTTGGGACCAAATAACTCCTGTTTATGCAACTACAATCATGTTTTTTTTTGGGGGGGGGGGAAAAGAGGAGGGTTGGTTGGATTTTAAAAGTGCTACTTAAAACAAATATTTGATATTTAATATCATTCTTATACAAATCTGAAACAATAAATAGAGAACAAGTTTAATTTTTAATACAGTATTTAAAAGACATCCAAACAGTCCTTTCTTTAGATCTACAACATACTGCATTTATACATGCATAGATTTAATCTTTTATTTTTGTGCTTTCTAAAAAAAACTGGACTGAAATGAGAAAGTTGTTTGACAAACTAGTGTTTGAAAGCAGGTCAGCAGATACCCTGGCAGGCATTTGAAGCTGGAACTGAAATTCGGATTGCAGATGATCGAGCCAAGGATGTGTACTGATGCAACTCTTATTGGTCACCAGAAGCTGATTGGCCAGTGGATAAATGACTGTTACCAATGGCAGAGACCTTGCCAATAACTGTGCTTGCGTCGCAGGAGGCTGCGCAGCTTGGAGCTCGAGGCAGAGCATGAGCGCATGTGACAGCGAGAGACAGCGTGCGAGTGAGTGAGTGAATGAGAAGACAGATAGAGCGCGATCATATGAGAGAGAGAGAGAGAGAGAGAGAGAGAGACACAGTGAAAGCATGTGTGAGAGCATGCGACAGTGAGAGACAAGCACGAGAGAGTGAGACAGACAAAGTAGTATGCAGATATTCTCCCAGCCCTGCAAACAAAACCTCAATTCAAACCTGAAGAAAACCCTGTTACCTTTCCTGGTATCAACTGCTGTGCACTGACTTTTGAATTGATAAATCAGAGGCAGAGATATTTTCTAAGTGAATCAGTCAGCAGTTCTTACAAACAAGTGAAAGCTTCCAGAGAAAGATACACCTGAACAATGAAGGGGTCTGGCTAGCTGAGGGTGGATCATTTCAACACTGGAACCAGGAAGCAAAAACCAAATTGAACCAACTTCCTGGCTTCTCTACTCCAGAAAAAATATTATCCTTACTTGTTTATTTGTATAAGGAGGGAGCTTATAAAAGGAGATTAGAGATTTACTTAATGTTATATGACAGTGATTTATACCCCTGTACACTAGTTACTTGTAATAGCCAGAAACCCAGTCAGTGCTTCCTATCAAACTTGGGTTGAAAAAAAAAATCAGGGAAATTTGAGTAGTGTATACTTTAAAAACAACTTTTTATATTTGGTGCAACTCCAGAATTGAAAAGGCTCAATTAACAGTGTGCAACATAAGGTACCTTCACCATCAAAATGTTTAAGGCACTTCACAAGAGCAATGTACAAAATAAAACAAAGAAATTCTGGCACTGAGCCATAAGAAGAATGGGACAGACAGTCAAAGAGGTAGAACTACAGGAGCATCTAGAGACGCCAAGGGAACTCCAAAACTCCGGGCTGCCAACTATTAAAAAAATTAGTAATACACAGAAAATTCTGATCTGAAAGATCAGACAGATCAGGGGATTGTAGGAAACATGAAGAGAAGAAAGAAGGGATCTGAACACGAGGAAGACAACCTTAAAACATTGCTGCATTCCTGAAGCAGGAGGAGTCCATGTAAGCCAGTGAGCACAGGATGGTGCCGAGTGAATGAGGCATTTTTAGAAAAAACAGTCTCACCTTCAGGATCAGAATCACTATCATCCATGGGCGGGATGCTGATCAATGTTTGTTTACTGTCTCTTTGGACAACAAGCTGTAGCTTCCCTCGTGATCTTTCAATCAATTTCCGGGCATCTGCCAGGGACATGTTTTCAGTCACTGTCCCATTGATCTGTAAGAAACAAAAATAAAACAAAGCTGATCACTATAACTTCCCCAATTTGTTATACAGATGTTGGATATTGATGGAATAACATATGTTAGATAAGTTTTAAGAAATTATTGAATTATTGCACATTAATTATCCATTTAACTCATAGTAGAATGTTACTAGATAAATGCCTAATTAATGATATAATGATTTTTACCACAGCACAAATCAATTTCTCCAGACTAGAAAGGCAAACATTTTGAATTGTTCAATCACAATAGTACATGCAGTAAATCTTGAGATTTATTAAAATGTTTTAAATTTCGATAAAGTTTTTCTTTTAGGGGTATGTTTTGTGGCAAAGATAATTTAACTGCAGACTGGAGTGAGTGGGAGACCTATCTGCCTCTTTTTGGAAAGCCCCACCAAACAAAATGGCTCTCAGATTGTTAAGGGATCCAGCCATGGGACCAAGATCCCAGAGGATTGAAGGTCCACCCATCAACAGCAGCCAACCAGACACCAGCAGCTTTGCTGGATGAAAGTGACACTAGGTAAGCAGTGACTGCTGCTGGTTCATACAGTTAGTCAATGTCCACTATCATTGCTGGATGCCAGGTCACAGGGAGAAATGAAGGCAGTAGGAAAGGGCTGAAGTATTGATAGGAAACATTGGGTTATTCTCAGCAGCTGACCCTTGTCCCATCTTCCTGCTGCCCGTGTCTGGGGCAGTATGGTGGCTCAATGGTTAGCACTGCTGTCCCACAGCACCAGGTTAGATTCCAGCCTCAGGAAACTGTGTGTGGAGTTTGCACATTCTCCCAGTGTCTGCGCAAGTTTCCTCCGGTTTCCTCCCACAATCCAAAGATGTGCAAGTTAGATGAATTAGCCATGCTAAGTTGCCCATAGTGTTCAGGGCAGTGTAAGTTAGGTGTGCTAGTCAGGGGTAAGTATAAAGGATAGGGAATGGGTCTCGGTGGGTTACTCTGAGAGTCCATGTGAGCTCTTTTGGCTGAAGGGCCTGTTTCCACACTGTAGTAATTCTAATTCTAATTAGAATTCTGCCCAGAATGCCTATGAATGAACAACCTGCCCGAAGCCCTACAAGCAACCCTGCACGGATTTGTTCATCATAATACCAGTGATAATGGGGTGAGCTCCATTACATGAATACCAACTGCCTGGCATTCACGTTGCAAACTTGAAATCCCACCTCTCTGCACTCCTGCCAAACATATATGGGATGTAGGGGGCATTAGGTTCCACCTTTTGTTCTTTTATTCTCTCACTATCCAATCTTGCTTCGTCTTTTTATTCCCGATTCCTCTCTATCCACCTGATTTTCATCTCAATCCCTAAATCTCATTGGTTAAGGAGATAGACTGATGACCCAGTCATTCACCAAGGTCCTCTAAGTTCTTGCCACACATGATCAGCTCTCACTCCCAGCTGTTACACTGCAAAACATTGTGTGTTGAAATAAACTGACAAGACACATTGAGATATTTCCCAGTACAGCATGATCTGACCCTTCAGTTTTACAAGCCATGCCAATAAGACAGACACTGCTGCATATGGAAATTTATTATGGGAATAAACAACATGAATAAATTATATTAAGAACATAAGACACAGAAGTAAGGCCATTCAGCCCATTGTGTCCACAGCGCCATTCAATGAGATCATAGCTGATCAGATAATCCTTTCCAGCCTTATCCCCATAATCCTCAATTCCCTTTTGGATTAAAACATCTCTCAATTTTGAATACACTCAAGAACCCAACCTTGACAGATGAAGAGTTCCACAGATTCACTACTCTTGAAAAGAGATTCTTCACTCCTCTTAAAACTGGTAATCCCCTTAACATTGAATTGGCAGGACAGAAGGAACTCATTTTTCTGCTAATGTTGTGAACATCAAATGTCACGTGCAATGGAAAATGTGAATATAATTAGATGCTACTAAGTATCGCAAGACATGAATACTAGAACAAGTGAGGGGAGAGCGAAACAGACATCAAGAATTAAAATAAAAAATTGTTTGAATGGACTTGAAAACACTATGCGAATTCCTATTGTACTAATTCCAAGAGCACTCTCGAAAATCACTAAATACCAAAAAAGGCAACAACCACAATTTTAAAGATTACTTTTCAATGTTAAAAGGACGATATACTTTCAGTTCTCTTCACTCCGGAAGAGCAGGATAATTGGGACTGTCTTCTTTCGAAAGTGAACTCTAATGTGTGACGTCACGGGAGTTTTCGAATTGTGACAGGGGAAACAAATGGAAGATGTTGTGTTTTATTTTGCGGAGAAGGGAGGAGGGGCAATAATTATACAAGATAGTTACTGATAAATCCAATAGGTCATACAAGAGAAAACAAAAACTGTCACCTAAGGAGTGGTGAGAGTTTCCCCACAAGGTGTAGTGAAGGCAACTGACTTTGTCTTCTCTAACTTCGCATTGATCACAAGTGGAGAGGAATGCTATTGGTTGGAGAAGAGGAGAGTGGGAGGAAAGGTTCCTGGGGAATAAAAACCTGGCATGGATCAGCTGGGGCAAATGGCCTGTATATATTGCAAAATTCAATAGAATTCAGAAGCAAAGCCCATTTTCCACAAAATTAAAAAAAGAATTTCCAAACTTAAAAACTTGCCTTGAGAACAATGTCACCTTCTTCTAAGTTTCCATCCTTTGCTGCCAAGCCACTTCCAGTCATCTCTTTAATGAAAATCTGGCTGCCCAATCGAAGGCCATATTCTATTGGATACAGTTGAGAAAGGTTTAAAATATACAGCAACATAATATAAAACAAAGACGGCAGATGCTGGAGATCTGAAGCAAAAATAGAAATTGCTGGCCAAACCCAGGTCTGGCAGCATCTGTTAGAATATATTGTAATTGAATGTTACATTGATGTTATGTTGTCCAAGTGCACTTTTTGTTCTAACCGCCAATAAAGCAGATAGACATCGAGAGAGCCACTTATGGAGAAAGTTTATTAGAAATCATTCTAAATCTCTCTCTCCCTACAATCAGTTTGTTCTGGATTGCTCCATCTCTCCAAAGGTTTCAAACTCAAAACCACTATTTTGCTTATTAAAATAAAACTGCATATTAACACTTTGATATGACACCTTCCCTTGCATTGTTTTGTTATTCACTCATGGGATGTAGAGATCACTAGCCGGCCAGCATTTATCATCCATCCCTAGTTGCCCTGGAAAAGGTGGTTGGGATCTGCCTTCTTGAACCGCTGCAGTCCACATGTTCTAGGTAGGCTCTCAATGCACTTAGGGAGGGAACTCCAGGATTTTTACCCAGTGACAACAGTGAAGGACAAAGGGTGCTTAACGGCCTGGTATGGAAACTACAGAAAGTTGAATGCACAGCCCAGACCATCAGAAAAGTCAACCTCACGTCCATGGAGTCCATTTACACTTCACGTTACCACAATAGGCCAAAGACCCCTCCCACCCCAGTAGTGCTCTCTGCCATCAGGCAGAAGCTTCAACACACATACCAAAGTTCAAGAACGGCTTCTTCCCTGTAGACATTCAGCTGCTGAATGGACTTTCTAAACTTCAAATAATGTTAATCGTGTTAATGTTGATCTTACTTTTTAATGTTGATCTTACTTTGTGCACCTGCTGTGCGGTTATAGCCTGACTATGCCTCAGTCTAAACACCCTATGATTAGTAAATCATTGTTTACTATGATCTGCCTGAAAAATGTGTTGCTAGAAAAGCATAGCAGGTCAGGCAGCATCCAAGGAACAGGAGAATCGATGTTTCGGGCATAAGCCCTTCTTCAGGAATGAGGAGGGTGTGCCAAGTACTACTCGCAAAACGAAGCTTTTCATTGTACTTTAGGCACATGTGTTAGGCCACTGTTGGAATATTGCGTGCAATTCTGGTCTCCTCCTTATCAGAAAGATGTTGTGAAACCTGAAAGGGTTCAGAAAAGATTTACAAGGATGTTGCCAGGGGTGGAGGATCTGAGCTACAGGGAGAGGCTGAACAGGCTGGGGCTGTTTTCCCTGGAGCGTCGGAGGCTGAGGGGTGACCTTATAGAGGTTTACAAAACTGAGGGGCATGGATAGGACAAATAGACAAAGTCTTTTCCCTGGGGTCGGGGAGTCCAGAATTAGAGGGCATAGGTTTAGGGTGAGAGGGCAAAGATATAAAAGAGACAGAAGGGGCAACTTTTTCACACAGAGGGTAGTATGTGTATGGAATGAGTTGCCAGAGGAAGTGGTGGAGGCTGGTACAATTGCAACATTGAAGAGGCATTTGGATGGGTATATGAGTAGAAGGGTTCGGAGGGATATAGGCCAGGTGGGACTAGATTGGGTTGCGATATGTGGTTGGCATAGACAGGTTGGACTGAAGGGAATGTTTCCATGCTATACATCTCTATGACTATGTAATTACAATGTATCACATCAAATATATTTCCAAGATAAGAGGGTGAGTGGCTTGCAGGGGAACCTGTAGGTGGTGATAATTGTCCTTGTTCTTCTAGATGGAAGTAGTTGTGGGTTGGAAAGGTGATGTCTAAAGTTCCTTGGTGAATTTCTACAGTATGTCTTGCAGACAGTACACACTCCTGTTAATCTGTATCAGTGGTGGAGGAATTGGATGTTTGAGGAAGTAGTGCCAATCAAGCAGTTGCATTGTTCTGGATATTATCAATTTGAGTGTTGTTGGAGCTGCACTCAGGCAAGTGGAGAGTATCGCATCACATTCCTGACTTAGGCTTTGTAGATAGTGGACAGCTTTTTGGGAGAAGTGGGTACTGCAGATGCTGGAGATTTGAGTCAAGATTAGAGTGGTGCTGGAAAAGCACAGCAGGTCAGGCAGCATCTGAGGAGCAGGAAAATCAATGTTTCAGGCAAAAGCCCTTCATCCAACAGCACTCTAATCTTGACAGCTTTTGGGGAGTCAGGTGGCGAGCCTCTGACCTGCTCTTGACCATCCATATAAATACACAGTGTTTATCAGTTGAGTTTCTGGTCAATGGTAGCTCCCAGGACATTGATAGTGGGGGTTTCACTGATTGAAACACCACTGAATGTCAAAAGGGCAAAAATATGGTTAAGACTAAAATTGGGCCCTTGAAGACAGAAACAGGGGAATATATTATGGGAACAAAGAAATGGCAGAAGAATTGAATGGGTACTTCAGATCTGTGTTCACTGGGGAAGACACAAGCAATCTCCCGGAGGTAACAGTGGCTGAAGGACCTGAACTTAAGGGAATTTATATTTGCCAGGAATTGGTGTTGGAGAGACTGTTAGGTCTGAAGGTTGATAACTCCCTGGGGCCTGATGGTCTACATCCCAGAGTACTGAAGAAGGTGGCTCGAGAAATCATGGATGCGTTGTGATTATTTTCGATAGATTCAGGATCAGTTCCTGCGGATTGGAGGGTGGCTAATGTTGTACCACTTTTTAAGAAAAGGTGGAGAGAGAAAGCAGGAAATTATAGACCAGTTAGTCTGACCTCAGTGGTGGGAAAGATACTGGAGTCTATTATAAAGGATGAAATTACAACACATCTGGATAGTAGTAACAGGATAGGTCAGAGTTGACATGGATTTATGAAGGGGAAATCATGCTTGACTAATCTTCTGGAATTTTTTGAGGATGTAACTCTGAAGATGGACGAGGGAGATCCAGTAGATGTAGTGTACCTGCACTTTCAGAAAGCTTTTGATAAAGTCCCATATAGGAGGTTAGTGAGCAAAATTAGGGCACATGGTATTGGGGGCAAAGTACTAACTTGGATTGAAAGGTGGTTGGCTGACAGGAAACAAAGGGTAGTGGTAAACGGCTCCATTTCGGAATGGCAGGCAGTGACTAGTGGGGTACCGCAGGGATCAGTGCTGGGACTGCAGCTTTTTACAACATATGTTAATGATATAGAAGATGGTATTAGTAATAACATTAGCAAATTTGCTGATGATACTAAGCTGGGTGGCAGGGTGAAATGTGAGGAGGATGTTAGGAGATTACAGGGTGACCTGGACAAGTTAGATGAGTGGTCAGATGCATGGCAGACGCAGTTTAACATGGATAAATGTATGGTTATCCACTTTGGTGGCAAGAACAGGAAGGCAGATTACTACCTCAATGGAATCAATTAGGTAAAGGGGCAGTACAAAGAGATCTGGGTGTTCTTGTACACCAGTCAATGAAGGTAGGCATGCAGGTACAGCAGATAGTGAAGAAGGCTAATAGCATGCTGGCCTTCATAACAAGAGAAATTGAGTATAGAAGCAAAGAGGTTCTTCTGCAGCTAAACAGGGCCCTAGTGAGACCACACCTGGAGTACTGTGTGTAGTTCTGGCCTCCAAATGTGGAAAGACATTCTGGCTATTGAGGAAGTGCAGCATAGGTTCATGAGGTCAATTCCTGGAATGGCAGGACTACCTTACGCTGAAAGACTGGTGCGACTGGGCTTGTATACCCTTGAGTTTAGAAGGCTGAGCGGGGATCTGATTGAGACATAAGATTATTAAAGGATTGGACACTCTGGAGGCAGGAAACATGTTTCCGCTGATGGGTGAGTGCCGAACCAGAGGACACAGCTTAAAAATACAGGGTAGGCTATTTAGGACAGAGATGAGGAGAAACTTCTGCACCCAGAGAGTGGTGGTGTGTGGAATGCTCTGGATTCATTTGAGAAAGAGTTGGATAGAGCTCTCAAGGATAGTGGAATCAAGAGTTATGGAGATAAGGCAGGAACAGGATACTGATTAAGGATGATCAGCCATGATCATATTGAATGGTGGTGCAGGCTCGAAGGGCAGAATAGCCTACTCCTGCACCTATTGTCTACTGTCTATTAGATTCCCTTATTGCAGATGGCCATTATCTGGCATTTGCATGGTGCAAATGTTGCTTGCCACGTGTCAGCCCAACCCTAGACATCGTCCAGAAACAGTTGTATTTGAATATGGACTGCTTCAGTATTGGAGAAGTCATGAATGAACGCAAGGGGATGTTCACAGATGACTGCACAGTTCTAACCTTCTGATGAAGGGAAAGTTATTGATGAAGCAACTGAAGGTGGTTGGGTCTAGGACATGACCCGGAAGGTCTCCTGCAGAGAAGCCCTGGACCGGAGATGACTGATGTCCACCAACCACAACCTTGCTTTTTGCCAGATCTCACTCCAACCAGAGAGTTTGCCCCCAGTTCCCATAGATGTCAGTTTTGCTAGAGTTGCTTATGCCACATATTGTTGAATGCGGCTTTGATCAAGGGCTGTCATTCTCACCTCACCTCTGAAATTCAGTCAATAAAGAACTGCATTATTTTCTTCCAATATTAAGGCAACTAAGATCACAAAATGACAAACTGAAGAATGAAACATTTTGAAATAACAAAGTATCATCACCCAGATTACATAAGAGCCCACTCTCACCTTCTACACGAGAAGACACTTAAAGCATTTTCTTCCCTCACTCAGATTTAAAATTGCTCCGCTACAAAAAGCTGTGGCTTCAAAGCTCTGGAATTCATCCCGAAATTTTCCTTCTGCCTTTAAGACACTGCGTAATAATCCCTTTGGTCAAGATTCTTGCAACTATCCAAATATCCCCTTATGACTCTTTGGATTGATGGTAGCATCCTGTCAGTGGCAAGTACCACATGAATTGCTATTGATAAAAGCAGTGTGAAACAGCTAGTTTTACTTGTTGCTCAAACCTTCCAGAGAAGTCCTGCCTATCACACAAGTCATTGGCGTGTGATATGAATTTCAGAGGTAGTGAGAAGCTAGGTAGGTAGGCCATACTTCTACAAGACACATGGATCACATTCAAATAGTGCACCTCTTCAGCTGTTTGCAACAAGCAAGGTGCTAGTTAAACCCAAATGTCTGTGCTTTTAAAAACAAAACATGGTTCAACATTAGGCACGATTTAGATGATTAGGTTATTTAACAAATATCGTCCAGAGTATGCAGAGGTATGCCGACGACCAATTTTGGATTGCCAGCCTTGTAGTGTGGCACGTATATACTGAAAGTTAAGTATTCAAATACCAGGGCCCCCTTTGTTTTTGCAGAAAGAACCCGCACAAGTTGTCTGTATGACTCAAGAATGAAGACTGTGATTGTTGTTCTCTGGTTCATTTCTCAAAGCAATGCCTTGACTCTGAATTGATGTTCCATTTAACCAAAGCTTGGCAATTAACTGTCAGTCATGCTTGTTACGTTCAATGTGGCAACACCTACAGAGTCCACTTCCAAACCAATCAGCATTTCCTTTCAAAAAGGGAATAAATATTGTTTACCCTTTAATTTTGGTATTTCTTGCAAAGTGTCTTCAGTGCAAGACCAAAACAAAAATCTTTTTCAGCTATATTTAAATTCTGTACTACCAAGTGACTAAAACTTACTTCTCCCCATTATAAGTACTGTTGGTTAAAACAATTTAAAGAACTAAGCCTAAATAATACACATCAAATAGGAGCTTACAAATGATAACAGTTTGAAAATTTGCACAAAAAGGATAGGTTAAGCAAACCTCAGTTGGGAAAAGAGGTTAAATTTATACCAATTTGTCTTCCCTCTCTCTCTCCCCCTCTTCAGTGCATAATCGCTGAAGTCAGAATTTGCACTCCCTATTTTTAGCAATGGACGAGCTACTAGTGGAGCAGTTGAGCCATTTTTGCCTTGCACTGTTGAACAATCCATTGAAACATGGATGGATGTGTCACAGGAATGGAGGCTGCCAGTTCCCAGCTCTCTCTCGCTCTCACAGGGGGAAAATAGCAAAAAAAAAAGAATAGATTCAAAAATTGGCTGCAATGACAGGAACACATTCACTCCTACCTTCTCCACTGTACAAATCAGGTACGTCACCTTAAAATGATCAGACATCGATACTATTTGAAGGAGTCTGGTGTTCAGTCCAAATCAGAATCATACAGCACAGGAGGCAGCATTGGCACATTGAAATCATGCTCACTCCCCATGCTACTGCCCTTCCTCTTCAATAATCTATCCAGCACTCTTTTCAGAGGATCTCCTGAATGCTTTGCCACCCTTTTGGACAATGCACTTAAAATCATAATATACAACCTCAGCTCTCCTTTTGGCTCTTGTGCCTTTGAATGCCTCTTTTGTTATAGATTCCCTGTCAGTGGAAACTTATTTTCTCATTATTAATTTGTGAAGCATTTGAAAGTGTAAGCTCCAGATGGGCTGGTTGATTGGCTATGCTAAATTACTCAGTGTTCACTGGTGTGTAGGTTCGGTGCGTTAGCCATGGGAAATGTAGGGTTCCGACAGTGGTGGTGGGGGGTGGGGGGGGGGAGAAAAGAGTGTGGAGAACGGCCTGTTTCCATACTGTATGGATTCTAACTTCAGCCAATATAGGGATTGAACTCTTGCTGCTTCACAAATCAAGACTTTGCAGGATTTATATCGGTCAAAAAGCCTCCAGATTTTTAAATCAGTGTAATAAAATGATTAAGGGATTATGAAGATAACAACGGCCCAGATTTTGGTCCCCTACTGCCATTATACATCCAAAACCTTTCCAAATTTTCCAATATAAACATGATCAGATTGTACTCAAAAGGTAAAATGGAGTAAAGTGGCAATATATTACAAGATAAATATTGCCAGAGTTTTGGCTTAACGAGCGAAAGTCACAGGTTACCATCCCATCATGGCAATTAGCCAACTTAAGTCCTTTATCAATAAAAGCCATGTTATTATTAACAGCATACAAAGCTATTGAATTGTTGTAGAACCCAAACAGGTTTACTAATGTCCTCACAGGAAAGAAATCAACCATCTTTACTCAGTCTAGCCTGAATGTACTTTGACTCCCTATGAAAAAATTTAATAGCACTAAAAACTGCTACACTCTCGTGGCTCAAGAAGGAAGCTCACCACCTTCCAAGGACAAATAGGGATTGCTAGTTCCATGTGTCACCCATGAAGGAATTAAACACAAATACAATGCAAGTGTTATGTCGGAGACTGAACAGGCACAGCCCTAAATTGTCAGGCATCTCCTAGTGGCCTGGCACAAGAAAACTTGTACATTATCACAGATATATTTAGGGGTGGCCGTGGTATAGTAGTAATGTCTAATAGCTGGAGGATACTGATACAAATCCCACCTTCAGCTGGAAATTTAATTCAAGATTTTATTAATTGAATTTAAAACTGGTTTAATGGTATCCATTTCAGATCAGAAAATCCTGTTCAGTTTGCCAATATCTTTTCAGAAATAGACCTATAGTCCTTACCTAACCTGGCCAACACAATCCTCAACACCACCCTCTCAAGTGGCCTAGCTTTAGAATTTAAGACGACTAAAAACAAGACACATCACTGCTTTGGCCCTCAAACTCATTTCTTGGGGGCTGATGCCAAAAACTGGGACAATGCACATCTTTGGACCGTTGGAGGAAACCCTAGCACCCGGCAGAACCACACACAGACACAGGGATGATATGTAAACTCCAAACAGCTGGCCAAGGGTGGAACTAAATCCAAGTCCCTGGTGCTGTGAGGCAGCAGTGTTAGTAACTCAGTCATTGTCTACATGGTGGGATTTGATGAGTACGACCATCAGTAAAGCAGACCCAGCAAAGGTAACAGCACAATGGCGTATACACACACACACACACACGATCCCCATGAAGTCTCAGGTAAAAACTGAGAAGGAAACTGCCTGCTGCTACGATTTCTCAGGGTGTTGCCTGGGCTGGAGGGCTTGAGCTATTGGGGGTGACTGAATAGGCTAGGGCTTTTTTTTTAAAAAAGACCCCCGTGGAGCGTCAGAGGCGGAGGGGTGACCTAATAGAAGTTTATAAAAATCATGAGGGGCATGGATAAGGCAAATCGCAGTGGTCTCTATCCCCCACTAAGAGAGGGGAGTCCAAAGCTAGAGGGCTATAGATTTAAGGTGAGAGGGGAAGATTTTAAAAAAGGGATCTGAGAAGCAAATTTTCATGCAGAGGTTGGAGCGTGTCTGGAACGAACTGCCAGAGGACGTGCTGAAGGCTGGTACAATTGTAATAGTTAAAAAGGCATCAAGATGGGTATATGAACAAGAAGGGTTTGAGAGAGATATGGGCCAAATGCTAGCAAAAGGAACTACATTAGTCAGCATAGATAAGTTGGGAGTGTTTCCAGGCTTTACACCTCTAAATGGATCAGTACACCATGTTAAATACCACTTAGAGAGGACAGAGGACAACAAGGACAGAATGGCCTCTGGTTGGGAAACTTTAATGCCAGTCACCACGAGTGACTACTTAGTAACACCACTACTGACCAAGTTGGTCGAGTCCTAAAGGATGTAGCTGGTAGACTAGACCTACAGCAAGTGGTGGTGAGGGACCAACAAGGTGACATGACATACTTATACTTGTTCTCAAGAAAAACCTCCTGTCGCAAATGCACCTGTCCATGACAATACTGATAGGAGTGGCCAGTTCTTGTCTAGTGTTCTCATTGAAGATATTTCCTATTATGTTGTGATAAATGGTACAGACTTTGGAACAGACATAGCCACTCAAACCTATACATCCATGAGGTGTTGTGGACCATCAGCAGAATTATGTTCAACCACAATCAGTAACTGTGTGGCCTACATATCTTCCATTCTATCAAGCCAAAGGATTAAGACAAAGTGCTGGGAAAACCCACCAGATTGGACAGCATCTGTGAAGTTTCTGCTAAACAGTTACATTGAACTTGACATTTTAACTTCAGTTGAAATGTTAACTCCACATATGCTTCTCAACTTGCTGAGATTTTCCAGCACTTTCCACTTCTAGTTCAGATTTCTGTTGTATTTTGCTTTTAATTAAAACTGATTATCAATCGTGGTTCAAAAGAGCTCAGGAGAGCACACCAAAAGATGAGGTTCAATCTCACGAAGCCACACAACACAAACTACTTGCAGGTTGCTGTTGTTTAACATACCAATCGGCAAAAGTTAAATCATTCCACAGCCAATGGTTCAGATCAGAGCTCTGTAGGTCCTACTACTTTCAGTCATGAATTGTGGTGGACAATCAAGGTGGGACAGCATTATATGCACTTCCCATCCTCAATGATGGGAGCCCAGCACATTAGTGCAAAAGATAAGGCTCAAGCATTTGTAACCAACGGTCCCAATTGATCTCAGGCTCCTCCTGAGGTTCGCAGCATCTCACATTCCAGTCTTTAGCCAATTCAATTCCCATAATATTAAGAAAGGGCTGAAGGCATTGGATAGTGCAAAGGCTACAGGACCTGAAGAGATTCTGGCAATAGTACTGAAGACTTGTGCTCCAGAACTAAAAAAAAAGTGTTCCCCTCACCAAGCTGTTCACGTACAACTACAATATTGGCATCTACAGGGCAATATGAAGAATTGCCCAGACATGGTTTGTTCCATAAAAAGCAGGACAATTCCAAAACAGTCAATTACCTCCCCAAAACGAATATACTTTCAACCAGTGATTAATTTGCTAAACTGGTTTCCAACACTTAAGTAGCTATTCACAATTTGACATAGCAGGACAGATAAACTTAGATCTGATCGGTTGTTTGTGGAATCACTTAGCTTAGCAAATGGCGTACGCTCAGTAATTAACTGTTCACTAACTTTTAACTCTAATCTGATTTACCACTGTTTGCCATTGATAGGACACTGATCTGGACCGGCCATATAAATATAATGGCTACAAGAGCTGGTCTGAAGCTAGGATTCCTGTGGTAAGTAATTCACCTCCTATCTCCCACCTAGAACGTGCAGGTCAGGAGTCTGATCAATACACCCCACTAGCTTCAACAACATGAGGAACCTGACACTATCCAAGACAAAACAGCCTGTTTGACTGGCACCCCCATCCAACATTCACTCCCTCCACCAATAAGAGTATTAGCAGAGGGCAACTTCAACAAGATGCTCAGCAACTCATTTGATAGCAACTTCTAAACTTGTGACCTCCACCACCAAGAAAGTGGAGGGAAGCTGATGAATGGGAAAATGCCTGTCTTCAAGATTCCCCTCCAAGTCACACACAATCCGGACTTGGAATGGTATTGCCATTCCTTTATGGGTACTGGGACAAAACCCTGGAATTCCCTGAATGATTGTTTAAAAACTCTCAATAATGTCTTGCACAAGAAAACCTCAAGCAATTAAAAAAAAAATCACTCATGGAAGTCGCTGGCTGGGCCAGCATTTATTTTCTATCACTAATTATCCTTAAGTTGGCAATGAGGTGCCTTTTTGAACCGCTACAGCCCATGTGCTGTAAGGTATACCTGCAATACCATTAAAGAAGGGAGTTCCAAGACATTGACCCAGTGAACAGGAATATAATTTCCAAGTCAGGATTGGTGAGTGGCTTGGAGGGTAACTAGCAGGTAGTGGTGTTCCCATGCATTTGTCCCCTTGTTCTTCTAAATGGAAAATGGTTGTGGGTTTGAAAGGTGCTGTTTAAACATCTTTAGCTAACCTTGCAAATCTCTAAGTTACTCTCAATTTCAAGATTTTTAAATTCTGTGTTACTGATCGGCTGCAAATTAATGCCAATTTTAGGGGACAACCTTGCAATTACCCAGGAGAATGATTATTGCTTCAAAATTACTCTCCAAATATTTTGCTGAATTAATCATTTCGAGAGACCAAGAGATGTAAAGAATGCAGGCAAAATAAAGGCACACTTCTCACCTTCATTGGGTTTGCTCTTTACAAGCATGACTTTGTATGGCTTGGGTAATCCATAAGAATAGGAGGAGGATTCAGGTGATGGGCTCCTGGATTTAAGCCGATCCCGGCTTGGAGCTCTTGCTGGCTCTCGGTAATGGTCGTAGGCTCGATCATAACCTCGATCATCGTCGTATGTCCGGCCCCGCCCACGGTCACGGTCACCATGCTCGTAACCTCGATCGTCGTACACCCGCCCTCTACCTCTATCACCATGCTCGTAGCCACGGTCATCATCATACACCCGTCCCCGGCCAGCATGCTCGTAACCTCGATCATCGTCGTACAACCGTCCCTGGCCTCGGTCAGCATGCTCGTAGCCACGGTCATCATCGATTATTCTCCCCCGGCTGTGATCCCTGCTGTAGCTACGATCTCTGCTGTGGGCTCTGTCGTAGCTCCTGCCACGCTCTGTGTCCCGGCTGTAGCCTCTGTCGGGACTCCAATCTCGGCTGTAGCTGCGGCCTCTGGGCCCCCCGTCACTCCTCTCACTCTGAATGCTGTGCTCACTTCTACGGTCATAGTCATCTGCTATCTCAAAGAAGTTACTTTCGGGTTCAGTCAGTGGCGGCCGAGCTGGAACTTTCCGACCCCGTTTCACGACCTGTTGAAGAAAGTTTGACAATTGGCAAGTTTAATTTGAATTAACCAACCATCGAGACTGAATAATGCACTCTGGAAATCTGATCAGTATTAGAAATAAGTGATGGAATGGTTGTTTTGACCTTTTTAGTAAAAGTCATCTTCTGCCTTATTTTTGGCTTGTTGGACCATGACCCTATCCCTCAATTCCCCAAAGTGTTAAGTTCAGCCTTAAATATCGTCAATACCAGTTCACTGGAGGAGTGAATTCCAACGATGCACAAACTTGACTGAAAAATAAACTTTTCCTCTTTTCTGTTCAGAATAGTCAGTCCATTAAGTTGGAGATGGTGACAGTGTATGTCATGTTGTAGGAAATATTTTCTCAGCATCAACCCAAACCAAGAATTATACAATTCAATCCTAATATCAAATGCCAAAAAATGCTCGAAACATAAAAATTTTTAAAGAAGGTAGGGAAAGCAAAAAATAAATTGCTAGCAAGTAATAAAACATTTGTTTAAACACAGTTTGTCATGCAGGGAAGCACCATTTCAAAAATGAAAGCTGTGCAAATTCACTTTCCCAAAGACTCGTTACACGGCATCAGCCAGATTAGAGGGATGGAGATGTAGGACGTGCTAGAGATTGAAGAAACAAGTACATGCCACAAAGATTCATCAATAAGGAGAACAGGCATGAAATAATTTACTTTATACACATCCAGAACAGGCCCAGAGGGAACATGTAATATTCAAGATTAGAGAAGGGACGGTGGGATTGATTGGTGCGGGTGTCCCAGAGATTTTTAGTGGTCCTCAGCTGAGGCATAGCTAACTATGTTTTTTTAAAATGTGGTCCTCACCTCCCTGTTGCTGAACATTTCAACTCCCCTCCCACTTTGCCAAGGACATGCAGGTTCTGGGCTTCCTCCATCACCACTCCCTCACCACCCGACGCCTGGAGGAAAAATGCCTCATCTTCCGCCTCAGGACACTTCAACCTCATGGCAAAGTGGATTTCACCAGTTTCCTCATTTCTCCTCCCCCAACCTTACCCCAGCTCATCACCATCCTCCTGACCTGTCCCACCTGTCAATCTCCCTTCCCACCTATCCGCTCCACCCTCCTCTTTGACCTATCACCTTCACCCCCCACCTCCATCCAACTATTGCACTCTCAGCTCCCTTCTCCCTAGCCCCATTCCCCCTCCCATTTATCTCTTTCTCACCCTCACCACCCCCCCCCCCCCAGGCTCCCAGCCACATTCCTGATGAAGGGCATTTGCCCGAAATTTCAATTTTCCTGCCCCTCAGATGCTGCCTGACCTGCTGTGCTTTTCCACTCTAATCTTGACTCTAATCTCCAGCATCTGCAGTACCCACTTCTGCCTGGAACATGTAATAGGACCAACCGGAAACCAATCCAGAGAAAAATGTGTATGTACACATTAGACTAAGTCACCAAGTGTTACAGAACTGAGGTAGGTCGATTGAATCAAGAGTCAGACCAGTCACATTGGTCGAATAATCCAAGAGCTGAAATATCTCCTCTGAACCCACACTGCGAAATACCAGGCAAAAGTCATAGTAATCTTAGCAAAGAGAGACATGCAACAGATTAAATGATTTACCAGCCAATATATTTGTGGGTTTTGACTGAATGTTTAAAAATAAAACTAGTTCTTTACTGTTTGCAAAGAAAAATCAAAGTGGCCTGCAAAACAGTTTTGAAATAGACAAGGAAGAAAGAGGAAAAGTGAAGTGAATGGGACAATTTGGTACATTTTAATTAACTCGGAGGTGGTAAAGGAGAAAGTGGCTATTTCAAGTCATTACGTCAGGACACAGATGTCTCGGTCCTCTTCAGCATCCCATTTTCCATTATTCCACCATTAGCAGCTCTAGTATGTGGGAGTAATTGCTGATATTATTATTATCATTAATAATAATAATAGTCAGATTATACTGATGTCACATCATGTGCAGTTTGAGCTCTCGCGAACAAGGTTCTATGAAACATGGCTCTACCATGCTTCTGATGACTATTTATTAACTACTTACACAATACACAGTTTTCCCATGTATGGTGTCCAGTCCTTGCTAAGGCTAGGAGAACATACTTCATGACATTAATGCAATTCTCTACCTACTTCTGATCATCTGTCCAAATATGACCTTGCTTGGTTCAGTATCAGCTATATGCTAAACACCTGCTTGGGGAGATTTTAAATTGTTCAATGATGCAACATAAAATGGCAACATTTATTACTTTTACTCTTATGCTGATTGTTAGGATATTGAGCTAGCATTGACATCACATCGAGGAGAGGTTAGAGATTTTAATCTAAAAAGTGAGATAACAGAGTTTTACATAAATTTATGCAGTTTTTGAGCTCAGAGTTCTACATGAATGTATGCAGTTTTTGAGCAAAGTGCAATGTAACTCTGCAAGTACAAATTCACCCCACAAAATATATGTGTGCATGTGGGTCTTTGTCTGTGTGAGTGGTGGGGGTTGAGAGTGTGAGAGAGTGCGCGAATAGTGCAATGGTGATCACCTGTAATGTGACATGAACCCAAGGTCCCGGTTGAGGCCCTCCCTATGGGTACCGAACTTAGCTATCAGCCTCTGCTGCCTGTCAGGTTAGAGATTGCCATTGTAAAATACTGGCTAAAAACCTTAAACATTTCAGCAAGCCAATTCTTCTGTCACTGGAATATTCCAAAATTGCATACAATTTGAACAGTATCCCGTTACATTTCTGAAATTGGTCTGAACTGATTAAACAAACAATAAATTAATGATTCCTCAAAGTGTTTAGGTTTGCACAATTATTTTTCATCGCTTCATTCAACTATATAATACTCTCAAAGAGGAATAGAGGAATGCTTGAGAAAGGAAATAATGGGCCAAAAGACATCCTTCTGTGCTGTTTCATTCACTGATTCTCAGTTATATGGTGAGAGGGTACAAGAATGCAAACTCTCCAATTAAGCTTTTCATAAGGCACTTTACAAAATTTCATAAATATCTACAGATTGATCAAATGGAAGTATGCTTGACACTAATTTAAAACCCAGTCTTATAGCAAAGCACCAGATTTTTAGCATTCAGTGATAATTCTGTTGATTGTTCTTGGGAACAGCGAAAGTGCAAGGTGAGGAGGTAGATAAAAGTTTAAATAAAATTGGGAGGGGGAGCAAAATCAACGACATAAAAGACTAAAGCACAAGCTGAAACCCAGAGGAAATGGGAAAAAAATATGTTTCTTCCGCAATTATTCAGGGTAGGCATCATTCAATTTAAACCTACGGCTGGAAATTTAATCTGTATGATGAATGGATTCTGATAATTGCATTATAGTCACTGGAAAATTGATTTTTCAAATCCCTATTTTTATCCAAGCCTTGTCACACAGTTAGTGAAGAGACTGTACTTAGAACCACTTAAACCAACCATTGATACCACTTAAACCAACCACTGATATTTGAATGTTGGCTGAAATGCAATAAAGCATATACAAGTTACTGTACGTGTTGCAAAGCCACTGCTGCTTAAAGATCCTGGACAATAGCATTTTACATTGCTACAAGAATATCAATGTCTGTCAATATTAGCATGGATACTCAGGGAGAGCATCACTTATTGTTGACTAGTTTCCATGGCCCTGTTAATATTGACAGAGACACTGGAAAATTTCTACTTCAAGCAAAGAAAGTGGAGATTTAATAGAGATGTCAACAACATGGAGGTATTAGTGTACAGTAAATAAAGAAAAACTATATTCCCTGCTTGGTAGGCAATTGGGTAAAAGGAAACATGAGGAAAAAAAATTGTTAAAGGGGAGAAAGAAAGTGAGTTAGGATAGAAGACAGTGGACCCTGATTGGATAGTAAGTTTTCAAAAACAAGGAGGGAATATTTGAAGGAAAAAAGTGCAGAACTCTGGCAAAAAGACAGGTGGAGTTCATTGGACAGTGTATTTATGGGATGCAGGTGCTCTGCCCTTTAATGTAGTGACAAGCCTGCCTTCTTGAACTGCTGCAGCCCATTTGGTGGGATAAGAGAGGAAGTTCCAGGACTTTGATCCAGTGACAGTGAAGGAACAACAATGTATTTCCACGTCAGGATAGCAAGGATCGGAACCTTGAGGCCATGGTGTTTCTATGTAACTGCTGGCCTTTTGTCCTTCTATTTTTCTAATAGGTGCTGTTTAAAAAGAGCCTTGGAAAGCTATTGCAATGATTTGCATAGAGGGTGTACACTGCTGCCATTTTGTAGCATGATTACTTTAAATCAATTTATGTTTGGCTGCCTGTGCTCATCCAGCCCACACAGTATAGATGCTAATATGTCCAAAAAGACAGCATCCACTTAGTTGGTTTTGCAACTTCTGCCTCTTTTTTTCGTATAATTTTGCCCCTTTATCATATTCCTGTTTGCAAGTTACTAGTGAATCTGCTTTTACCCATGTTCTAGGTTACAACATCTTGTGCATATAACAGAAACACTTTCTGGTTGTAATGGGACTAATCCCAGTCAGTTTGACCATTCACTCTTGGCTGCTTTTCAGTGGTGAACATGGAATCATGGACATTCCACAATAAAAAAAAATACCGGGCCGAGAGATCTTAAAATAAAAAAAAGAGTCAGTATCACTTACAATTTGAGCTACCTTCCCACATTTTCTCAACTGTTGTACTGCAACAGAGTGAGGCACATTTTCCATCGGAAATCCATTAACATTTATGACACGGTCATTTTCTCTATTGAGAGAGAGAAAACATTCACAATTATAGAACTTGCATTTCTAGTAAATACAATTTGATACACATTCAGAAATAACTACTCCAACATTCTAAAATCCTTTGAGTTGAAAATTTGGAAATATAAACACATTCATTTTAAACGCTACTCATGAAATGCAATAAACAATTCTCTTCATTTGAAATACCAGATGCTTTTGAAGTTACACAATTCCAACTACCTCTTATTTGAATCTGGAATCATACTTGCCAGCTGTGACTCATATGGCATCATTTTCACCCCAGTCAAAATGTTCAGGTCCCACTACAAAGGTATGCAGAACATTACACTGCAATACAGGCCTTTCGGCCCTCGATGTTGCACCAATCTGTGAAATTAAATTTGAAGCCCATCTAACCTACACTATTTCATTCTCATCCATATGCCTATCCAATGACCATTTAAATGCCCTTAAAAGTTGCCGAATCTAATACTGTTGCAGGCAGGGCTTTCCACGCCCTTACTACTCTGAGCTGAAAATGGGTTGCTAGAAAAGCGCAGCAGGTCAGGCAGCATCCAAGGAGCAAGAGAATCGATGTTTCCGGTATGAGCCCTTCTTCAGCTCATGCCCAAAACGTCGATTCTCCTGCTCCTTGGATGCTGCTTGACCTGCTGCGCTTTTCCAGCAACACATTTTCAGCTCTGATCTCCAGCATCTGCAGTCCTCACTTTCTCCTTACTACTGAGTAAAGAACCCACTTCTGACATCTGTCCTATATCTAACACCCCTCAATTTAAAGCAATATCCCCTCATGCTAGCCATTGCCAGAGGAAAAAGGCTCTCACTGTCCAATCTAACCCTTCGATTATCTTATGTGTCAACTGAGTCAGCTCTCCACTTCCTTCTCTCCAACAAAAACAGCCTCAGTTCCCTCAGCCTTTCCTTATAAGATCTTCCCTCCATACCAGGCAACATCCTAGTAAATATCCTCTGAACTCTTTCCAAAGCTTCCACATCCTTCCTATAATGCAGTGACCAGAACTGTACACAATACTCCAAGCATGGTTGCACCCTCTACCAATAAAAATATGCTTTTTTAATGACCCTATCAACCTGTGTGGCAACTTTCAAGAATCTACATACGTGGACACACAGATCTCTCTGCTCATCGACACTACCAAGAATCTTACCATTAGCCCAGTATTCATTATTTCTGTTACTCCTTCCAAAGTGAATCACCTCACACTTTTCCACATTAAACTCTATTTGCCAGCTCTCAGCTCTGCAGCTTATTTATGTCCCTCTGTAACCTACAATGTCCTTCATCACTATCCACAACTCTACCGACATTAGTATCATCTGCAAATTTAATAATCCATCCTTCTATGTCCTCATCTAGGTCATTTATAAAAATGACAAACAAACAGTGGACCCAAAACAGATCCTTGCAGTACACCACTAGTCACTAAACTCCTGGGTGAATATTTCCCATCAACCACCACGCTTGTCTTCTTTCAGCAAGCCAATTTCTGATCCAAATCGCTAAATCACCCTCAATCCCATGCCTCTGTATTTTGTACAATAGCTTGACATCCAGCATAGTAGAGGGAATGCTGCACTGTCAGAGATACCACTTTTTGGATCAAAAGCTAGACGGAGTCCCTGTTTGCCATCTCAAATGGGCATACAAGATCTCATAGGAGAAAGTGAGGACTGCAGACACTGGAGATCAGAGCTGAAAAATGTGTTGCTGGAAAAGCGCAGCAGGTCAGGCAGCATCAAAGGAGCAGGAGCTCCTGAAGAAGGGCTTATGCCCGAAACGTCGATTCTCCTGCTCCTTTAATGCTGCCTGACCTGCTGCGATTTTTCAGCATACAAGATCTCATGGCAATACTTTAGAGCAGAGGAAATATATCTGCTGCTCTGGCCAAGGTTTACCTTTCAACCAACATCAATAAAAGCTTACTGTCACATTGCTGGCTGTGAACAAATTCCTCCACGGCTACACACCACTACGTGTAAACTACTTTGGGATGTAGTGAGGTCATGGAAGGTGCCATAGAAATGACACAGTCTGTTAAATATAGTTGACGTGAAGCTTCAAAATATCTCATGTTATCACCAATAACTACTTTTATACAACCTATGTGAAGGACACAGAACATCAGGAAACAAATATTGGGATAGAAACTCCCAAAAAAGAGATCACTGACTATTAAAGTGTTTCATGTTAAATCCCCAAATCAAGACTGGATTAATTTCTCTCAAACATCATCCACTGCATCAGTCTCATGTCAATCCAAAAGATCAACATAAAGCTTTATCAAATTAAAATAATTACTGTAAACTTTACTCTGGGGTGTGGATGGAGAAACAGTGCAGCAAAGTGCTTCACCATTTGTAAAAAGACCAAATTTTGGATTTGATTTTTGCCCAAAGTCTCAACCATTCATTATTACTTTTAAAGTTGTTTCAAATGACGGAAGTATGTTCACCGAGGTCAGCCATTTACTGTGCATCCCCTATTTGTGATGATCTACCTTCCCCTATCACTGCAATCCATATTACATACATTCTACCCACACTGCTGTTTTTGTTTTGGGGTTCATGGCGTGTTCCAGAATGGGAATTGATGGGGCAACTGACAGGGTGCAAGCGAGATTAAAAAAAATGCAACTCCAGAGCCAGGGGACAGAAAAAAGAAACTAAGTAAACAGCATAGACAAGCAATCATAAGGAACAAAGGAGCCTTCATTGAAGCAGATTATTTGCAAAAATCAGCAAGGACACCATTTTAAAAAAAGAACAACTTCTTATTTGAGCAAGATCATTGAATATTAACTAGAGATTAATGGAGTAACATCAGACATGATTACAAGTTGGAGCGTCTTCATTAGTTGTATTTAAATGATTATGAGGATTTGAAGCACTCATCCAGAGGTTGAGGTATATAGAATATCGAAATTTACTCATGCATATAATGGAGAGAGGTCTCTGGCCAATTTTAATTACAGCAAAAATATTTATACAACACTTTTGTCTCTTTGTATAATTACAAGTTGGGCCCTTTATACGTGTCCCATAAACATACACGGCGCAGAGAGAGACGCAGAGTACAATGTGTACGCATGTGGCACATGTGCGTGTTGGGGTGCGGGGGTGGTGGTAATAAAATATGTGAAAGAAAGCCAACATGACTGATACTTTTTTTAAAATTATGCAAACAAAATCTTCTGACTAGAAACAGAAAACCTGAAATATCACCCATGGGAAGGAATTCACTAATAAGTTGTTGAACAAATCCAATTTATAATACTCCCCTTGAAATGCAAAAAAAAAGGACAATGGGGCTCAAATCCTTATGTACTTGTGTCGCAACACAAAAATCTGCTTTCCAAGATGAAACAAAAGTATATTTTACTTTTTATTATAATGTATTGGGTTTTAGTTAACGACTGTTCCCAAGTCAATAACAATTATTCGTGGTTGCACCATTTGTTTCTCATTAGTTACAGCAGCCTTATAAAGCATGCTGAACAAATTAAAATGACAATATGCCTTTGGCGAGAGCAAATTCAGAATTCCCTGTGCAATCTGCTTTAGATCCCCACTTCACACAGAAACTCTAGGGAGTCTTACAGGCAGAACTATCATATAACAAGGTTAAAATTAAAAGCAAGACACATTTATCTTAATTCTCTCAAGCTCTCATCTATACACTTCACTTTCTAACTGCTAACAACTTAAGTTTTCTAATGTTCTTGTAACACAAGGTTATTACCTCGATCAAAGCTGAGATATGACGTGTTATAGATCTCACAGGTGATTATGGACCCACAGCTCACAAAGTTCTCCAATATACAAACAATTCCTCATGTGGCTGGATCTGTTATACATCAATTGCTAGAGACCAATTGCAGTGATTGTTTCACAACTTTTAATTCTCATATCAAACCTCTGCCAAAATGCAGGAATGAAATAAGATGGGCCTGAGAATCTGACATTTTGGTTAAATGATTTTCATGCCCCTAAACTTGATATTAGATTAGATTACTTACGATATTAGATTAGATTGCTTACGATATTGTGATGTGTGATGGACACATCATCTTTAAAAGTCACAAATCTTACATTGCTGACAGTCACTACTCACTATACAGGATATAATGTATTGTCCACAACTCTGCAGACAGGATACAGCAGAAGTGCTACAGGTCAGACATACTTACATAATCGTCAATTCATTGGGAGGCTAAAACTACAAAACAGACTTCTACTAGCGTAGCCAGTTTGTGTGTTTTGGTTAGACTTGTGTGTTTGGGTTCTGGAAGCTGAATGTGGGGAAAATCCTCTTAGATTCGGCAGAAGATACAAAAGTTTGAAAATATGCACCAATAGATTCAAAACAGCATCTTCCCTGCTGTTATCAGACTTATGAAAGGACCTAATTAGATCTTTCTCTGCAGCCATAACACTATATTCTGCATTCTGTTCTATTAACTTGATGCACTTCTATAAAAGGTATGATTTGTCTGGTTAATACACTCAACAATACTTTTCATTGTATCCCAGTACATATGAGGACAATAAATCAACTCAAAATTGAGTATCAAAAGACAACGATTGGATTCTCTTGTTGGAGATGCTCATGGTCTGGAACTAGTGTGACAAGGATATCACTTGTCCCATTATCCCTTTTTGTTACAGAGTTCAAATCTTAAGCTGAAAATTGTTCCTGTAAATAAAACATTTTGGAATCATAAATGAAACTGGTGGACCCATAGACCCGGGCTCAATTCCCGCCTCAGGCGACTGCCTGTGTGGAGTTTGTACATTCTCCCAGTGTCTGCGTGGGCTTCCTCCCACAGTTGCTCTACAAACCAACAATCCAGCCAACAGAGCTAAACCAACTCCCAAACATTATGTGGGGCTTATACTTCATATTAGAGATTTAATTATATAGCAATAAGAAAGATTTTTTTCACAGTTTTAGCTACTGGCGTTAACTTTCAAAAGATGTACAAGCTACAAAAGTAAATCCTTATCACAAGATCGTAGACTATGGTGAGCTGTTGGTGCAGACTGAAGTTACTTGTAGGCTCAAAAGACAGGAAGGAGGAAGACAGATCATTGTTGAGTGTTGTTTGAAGTATACATCTTGATCAAGACACTAGAGATTTCTTCTGTAACATTGTTTTATGCGCACTTGAGATGGTAGACCAAGCTTCAATTTAGCATCTTATCTGAAAGTCAGCATCTCTAACAGTGCAGCACTCATGCTGATGGCATTTCAGCCTGAATTTTGCACTCAAGTCCATGAATGAGACTTGAATCCTTAACTTTCTCATTCCAAGATCAGAGGGCTGAGAGTGCTATACACCAAGTCAATATCCTTTATAAATCGCACACTAAAATGTTAAGTGGAGCTCTCTGCCAAAATCACTGACTCCGCACTTAAAATGCAGATATTGCCACTCACAAACCAGACCTCCACAAGGTTTACTTACTGCAGTAGCCCATCGGCCGGGCCTCCTTCCAAAACATCAGAGATAATAATGGAGGTTTCACCATTCTCAAAATTGGGGTTATCTCTTCCTCCAGACACTGCTATACCAAATCCCCTCTTAGAGTCCTAAGAATTGGGAAGGTGAGGAAAAGAAAAGTTAGGAAATTTTGCAAAATATTGACCGGTGTGTGAAAATCAAAACTTATAATTAAAAAGGTTAGAAAGGCAAAATGAGAAGAAAAGAAAAAGATCAGAAGTCACTTTAGCAATTGGATAACTGAACAAAAGACAGCTGATTTTTTTTTAGCAAGACAATCGGGTAAAACATGGCGATCAGAATCACTTGAACATTCAAGAACTTTTCCAATTGAAAACTGATTACAGTTTGATCCATGGTCGCATCAGACTGTACTTGTATCTTGACTGAAGATTTATGTTTAAAATAGGCAGGTCAGACAATGAGAATTCAGGACTTTACCGATAAGAGCTTTTATCCCATTTGATTTCAAAATGTGGGAGACACACAAGATTGTACTATGAACAGAACTTTTAAAAATTATTTTGCAGGACATGGGCACCACAGTGTTTGAGTTCAGGCAGCATTCGAGAAACATCAGAAATGTCGATTTTCCTGCTCCTTGGATGCTGCCTGACCTGCTATGCCTTTCCAGCACCACTCTAATCTTGACTCGAATTTCCAGCATCTGCAATACCCACGTCTGCCTAGCCAGTGTTTATGCTGATTCCTAACTACCTAAGTTGCCTTCTTAAATACTACTGAAGGACTTGAGGCCATTACAATGGGCAGGGACAAAGAGCTAACCACATTGCCATTAACAGGCTGTGAAAGACCATTAGATAATGCTTACATAAAACAGAACTTGCAAGAATAAAAATATTTCCTGGAAAATGAGACCTCAGAAAATCTATGGCACAAAAGAAATCCATCCAACTAGAAGCACAGCAAAGAAATTACAATAATGATTCTATAATGTATTACATTCCAAGCAAGTTACAGAATGAATTACAAGTGGTTTTAAATACTGTCTAAAATTATTTATAATACCAAAGGTCGAATCATGGTAAACATTTAAAAATTAAGAGTACTCATAGGAACAGGGAGATGGCCATACTGCTCATGGAGTCTAAGCCACCATTGAATTTGATCATGCCTGACCTGTATCAGATCACCATTCCTTGTAAAGCTGAACAAACCAGAGAAATACTTACCTTTTGTAAAGTCACAGTAAACTGCTCCCATATCATCTCCTCCATGGTGGTGGTCTGTGGAAAAACAAAGGCAATTAACATTCAATCCAATGGATCCATTTCAATAGTTACACTAGTTTTGCCAGCTTCCCTTGGAATGCACCTACACTATCCACCTCAACCACCTCCTAACCATTTTCTGGGTGAAGCGTTTCTCCTACTCTACTAATTTTATTTGGACAATCTTACTTTCATGATGCCTAATTCTGGTCTTAGCAGGAAATGGAACTAGCTTCTCCACATTTAGTCTCAAAACTCCTCAATGGGCTACCAGTGTAACACTTTTCACCCTTGTTTTTATCCTAAAACAAAATAGCCCAACCACCTGTTCACCCGTTCACGTAATCATAACTTTTCTGTTCTGATACAAGTTTGCAAAATCTTAATTTACACCTTTCCCAGTGCATTTGTATCCTTAGACCCAAAACTCTTCTTTAGACAAACTTGGAGAACAGTGCAGAGTCTGTACAAGTTTGTTATAACAACTTCCCTGCTTTTTTAATTCTACTACTGCAGAAATAAATCCCAGGTGATTTGTTCAAGTAAAAAGAAAAGCTTTATTTGATGGCATCACAACTCAGAAGTGGTGTACCAGTTTCCCTAGATTGCCCTCTACTCTATTTCGATATCTATTTTCCAAGGAAATATGTACTCTTATCAACATTTATTGCTTCACACTGTACCTACGCAAAAGCTTGTGTTACTAAATGTGCAAATGTAGCAATGAGCATGATTGAATCACAGTCCATGACGTTCTGTCATTTTCTGCATGTTTGCTGATTTTAGCAAACTTAAGCTGTGTTGTAATGGCAAAAACCATCTCAAGTGGAAAATGGGTGTAATTATTTGGTTGGACCAGTTTAATGCTTGGTTACAGTGGCTTGCACAGGAACTCAAAAAGGGATAATACTTGCCTGTACTTTAGGAGTACAGCCATGTAAAGAAAGGAGTAAAATCAGCCAAAAAGATATCTATAAAACAAATGTTTCCACCCATAATAAAAAAGGTACAGCTGCTGTCTAAGAATATTGCTTTCACAAAAATCAGTGAAAACACCAACCCAACAGAATGGTCAAATCCCAAAAGATGACTTTTTCTCTCTTTAAAAAAAATTGATCCAACTGCACAAACTCAGGCTCAAATTCCAGGCTGATCCTCCCAGAGGAATGCAAAATTCCCTCAGTATTACCTCGGATTCTGTTAAACTGAAGTCCTAAGCTTCCCTCAGGTATATATAAAAGGACAGCATAGCTGTTATTCAGCAAACATTCCCCAGATGTCCTAACCAATATTTATACTTCAACGCACACCTTGAGAAATAGTTCATCTTGGCATCATCACATTGATGTTTATGGGATCTGGAAGAACAGAAGAGGGCCATACAGCACGTTGAGTCTAAGCCACCACCCACTCAATTTGGCCACACCTGACCTACAACAGATTTCGTACCCTTTAAACTTGAAGAAACTGAGAATTACTGACAGCACTGTGACTCAGTAGTTAGCACCACTGCCTCACAGTGCCAAGGAACAGGGAGTGGATTCCAGCCCTGGGCGACTTGTGTGAAGTTTGCGCATTCTCTCCACGTCTGCGTGGATTTCCTCTGGATGCTTCCAGCTTCCTTCCACAGTCCAAAGATGTGTAGATTAGGTAGATTGGCCATGCTAAAATTATCCATAGAGTCTAGTGATGTGAAGGCTAGGTGAATTAGTCATGGTAAATTTTGGGAATAGGTTTGAGTGTGGGATGCTCTTCGGAGGATTGCTGTGGACTTGATGGGCTGAATGGTCCACTTCCAGACTGTGGGGATTCTATTATTATTGTCAATAAATAGCTCCCGTAGTCAAAATTCTAGGATTCCCATGAAAAAAGCAGCGCTTCAGTGCTTTTATTTATATTGCTTTTTAAAAATAACAAAGGAGTAAGAATGTGGAAAAAAAACAAAGACTTGCTCACCGAATTCAAAAATCTCATAACTACACTCACTCATGTCATAAATCTCACCTGTCTAATTAAAATTCACGATTCATAATGTAAGATTTTCAGTGGGGAAGAATCTCCAAATTAGTAAAGGGATAAATGGGAGAACATTTTGGACACAGCCCTTCAGAACTACTTCAAATTTCACCACATTTCACAGCACAGAAACAGGCCATTCAAACTAAAGCAGACGAAGCCAATGTTTTATGCTCACGATCAACATACATATTTCCTTCCTTCCTCCTCTGATGTTTCGCTAGCTCCGCTTCAAGGCATCTATCAGACACCTCACTATGCCCTAGGATAGTGAATCATACATTCTCAGGTGAATCAAGTTATTCCCCCCCACCCCCCCCACCAAACACCAGATTTTGTTTATTACTTTAATTAATACATACAGCTGCTTGTATGAAACAGTCGTACTAAGTGAAAGAAAGATGCAAACTTTTCCACCTCAAATGGAGGCCTGTGACCAATGGAGTGCCACAAGGATCGGAGCTGGGTCCTCGACTTTTTGCCATTTATGCTTGCATCCAAATCATTTATAGAAGAGATACAGTTAGTAAGTTTGAAGATGACACCAAAATTGGAGGTGTAGTGGACAGCGAAGAGGGTTACCTCAGATTACAACAGGACCTTGACCAATGGGCGGAGAAGTGGCAGATGGAGTTTAATTCAGATAAAAGAGAGAGAGATGCTGCATTTTTGGGAAAGCAAATCTTGACAGGACTTATACACTTAATGGTAAAGTCCTAGAGAGTGTTGCTGAGCAAAGAGACCTTGGAGTGCAGGCTCATAGCTCCTTGAAAGAATTGTCGCAGGTAGATAGGATAGTGAAGGTGGCGTTTGGTATGTTTTCCTTTATTGGTTAGAGTATTGAGCACAGGAGTTGGGAGGTCATGTTGCGGCTCTACAGGACATTGGTTAGGCCACTGTTGGAATATTGCGTGCAAGTCTGATCTCCTTCCTATCGGAAAGTTGTGGTGAAACTTGAAAGGGTTCAGAAAAGATTTAAGGAGTTGCCAGGGTTAGACAGTAGTCATGATTTGAAGATGCCGGTGTTGGACTGGGGTGTACAAAATTAAAAATCTCACAACACCATGTTATAGTCCAACAGGTTTAATTGGAAGCACTAGCTTTCAGAGCACCGCTCCTTCATCAGGTAGTTGTGTGATTTTTAACTTTAGCTAGGGTTGGAGGATTTGAGCTACAGGGAGAGGCTGAACAGGCTGGGGCTGTTTTCCCTGGAGTGTCAGAGGCTGAAGGGTGACCTTATAGAGGTTTACAAAATCATGAGGGGCATGGATAGGGTAAATAGACAGACAGACAGTCTTTTCCCTGGGTGGGGGAGTCCACAACTAGAAGTCATAGGTTTAGGGTGAGAGGGGAAAGATATAAAAGAGACCTAAAGGGGCAACTTTTTCCACACAGAGGGTGGTACATGTATGGAATGAGCTGCCAGAGAAAGTGGTGAAGGCTAATACAATTGCAACATTTAAAAGTTATTTGAATGGGTATATGAATAGGAAGGGTTTGGAGGGATGTGGGCCAGGTATTGGCAGGTGGGACTAGATTGGGTTGGGATATCTGGTCGGCATGGATGGGTTGGACTGTTTCCACGTTGTACATCTCTATGACTCTATATACCATAAATAACCATATATTCATCGATCTCTTCACGAATCACAAATACAGAAACTGTTCTCCAACTTACATCTTCAAATGGACGAGTGAAGGTTACAGAAGTGACGGATATCATGGTGTTTCCCGTATGATTAGATTAGATTAGATTCCCTACAGTGTGGAAACAGGCCCTTCTGCCCAACCAGTCCACACTAACCCTTGAAGAGTAACCCACTCAGACCCATTTCCCTCTGACGAATGCACCCAACAGTATGGGCAATTTAGGATGTCCAATTCACCTGATCTGCACATCTTTGAACTGTGGGAAGAAACCAAAACACCCGGAGGAAACCCACACAGACACGGGGAGAATGTGCAAACTCAACACAGCCAGATGCCAGAGGCTGGAATTGAACCTGGGTCCCTGACGCTGAGAGTCAGCAGTACTAACCACTGAGCCACCGTGTATATAGAATGGTGTAGCACAGATTCAAGCCATTTGGTCAAACTGATCTATGCTAGTGCTTATGCGCCAAAAAAAGTCTTCTTCCAACCTATCAATGCATCCTTCTATTTCTTTCATAGTCATTTCTATATTTACGTTTCCTTTTAAGTTCCTCAATGCTGTTCACTCGACTGCTCATCAGGGTTAGAGAATCCCACTTTCAGATGTTCGCTGACCCAGTTCTTAACTTTCACAAATTATTCCTCTTATTTGGCTCAGTTACTGGATTTGTTTTAATGGTAAAAAAGGAGAAAATCTTTGTACTTTCAAACAAAGGAGCTGAAAGTGAATGCACTGCAATACAGGCTAGAAAACGTGGACTCCCTGATGAACAATTACACAGATTACAGATTCATTAAACACAACCCCTTTAAAACATGCAGAGTTTTGTTAAGTATCATAGCTGAGCAGAATGGACACAACAAGAGACGAGAAATAAAATAATTCCTTCAAGATTCATTTAATAAAAAGACTTATGTGTCAACATATATTTGTTATCAGGAGATTCATTAGTAAGATTTGTTTCAAAGTAAAATGGAAAAAAGAACCAGAGAAGAATGCTTTTTTCGACCTGCACAGCACTGCTCAGAGTCAGAGTCAATAGTAACATTCAAAGAAAGGAAATGGGATAAATCTTTGAAAAAGGAAAGTTTTTTTTCCACAGCCCTCGGGAACGATCAGTCTGAGAAAGACCCATTAGACAGATAGCTGCTTCAAAACCATCAGCATGAGGCAACCATTTGATCCATTGTGCCTGTGTGCTTCGTCAATCTCAAATAATAACACAACCCATCAGTAAAATTAGTCCACAATTCAGCAATTTAAACATGCATGCTGGACAAATGTAATAAAATAGCTGAAAATATTACACAGCTTAAGAATTATTTGACTAAAAGCTTCACATCGTACACACAGCTGGTGTTTTATAAAAATTGAATTGCCGTCACAACAATTAATCTCTTAATTAGGCATCATTACACCAGTTTAAACTGCAACAGCAGGCAATCGTTAGTCCAAATTTTCAACTACCAGGTGAAGGGAACTGCGAGCAGTTAGTTATAGGATTGAAAGGAACAAGCTACAGAGACAGACCATCAAACATTAGCCAAAAAAAAGGGTCGAATGACTCACAAGACCACTGTAGAGTTTGAACGAATGCATCAAATTGGCCCATTTTCTCTGCAGTGTTTGGATGGACTTCATACTGAGATGCAACACTACACTGTAGCAATCGCCTACAACTAGTCAGTCCTAGCTCTGAGAATCATCCATTTCCAGAAATCATCAAGCTAGATTATGTAAGCTTAATACATCGCTGCCCTACATGTAGCGCAAATCCTGCCAGTTACAATTGTGCTGGGAAGGCAAAACAGCCCATTCAGGACACAAGTCAGTCACAATCAGAACCTTGGCCGCCACACTGAATTTAGGACATTTTACACTGTACATACTAAGTAGGGCGATGCTACAAAAGAATGGAAAAGTTATGCTAATCTCATCAAATGTTGAAAAGTATGTATGTGTTTCCTACTAGCCATTAACTTCAAAAAGGAAGTTGATTTTTTTTTCTTACATCCACTGTTATGAAGAAACAAACAAACAGTCTCAACAGCATTACAACAAATGGGATTAAGTCTGTGAACTGGAGGAATGAGCCAGGGCTCCACATTAACTATTCACTGTCCACTTGGTTGATTCCACCCTGCAATTAAATCTAGTTTTCTTTCAGCTCAGTGTTTCCAGAAACAAACTTTCTATTGACAACAGCAACTTACACGGTTATATTTTATGAATTGTTCAGAACAAAAACTGATGTAAACAAGCTATGACATATCAGAAGAAATGCTAGTTACATGTTATTAAGGAGCATCGATCTCACCTCGTGGCGGTGGTTTGGTTCAGTTTGGTTTGTGGGGGCTTGGCGTTGAGTAGGGTGAGGTTCCTCTCTTTTTTCCCCACCCCCTCAAACAGTTGCCAAAAGTGGGGTCAATTGAAAATTTCAAAAACAGAGATTCTTCCAAGAGAATGTTATCAAGAGTTACAGAACAGGGTAGGTGGTCGGAGTTATGAAGCATGTAAGCCATGATCTCATTGAATCACGGATAGGCTGAAAAAGTACAGAATAGCCTAATGTTCCTACAGATATATATAGGATCTGCTAGGCCACACTTGATTAAATCAATCACAATCTCCCATGACTTTCAAAACCTTACATTTAACTACTACTACAAACAATCTTTGTATTTCTGCACAATTCACACATTAATATGCTGCCTCTGTCCCGAATTGGTCAAACTTCATTAAACATTCTGGACAGCAGAAGGCTACCAGAATTTAAACCAAACAGGTAGCTCAAAATGATTTTGGTCAAATCGGGAGAACTGACAACAGAATAATGAAACTTTTTTCTTGGTCAGTCTTTTAAAATTGTACCGGAAAACAAAAGGAGAAAAAAAAATATTAGTAGTAGAGTGTAGACTTTATCCCCTCAAAAAAATTACTGCATGTTTGATACTTAAAGTAAGCAACATTATCAAAATTGGTTCACAGGTCTAACACTGATTTACAAATAAGAATTTCTCTATACAAAATGTTTATATATCATATCAAATCTGCAAACAGATTTAGTAAAATTGAAAATGTCCCAAGTAAGAGAGAGAGAGTTTCAACAAAGACAACCAAGACAAGTGTTTTTTCCCTATGGCAGGCATCACTGAATTTAAACCTTGAACAACCTTTGAATGCTCCATGCCTTTCAGAACTGGAATTCATTAAAATGATCTTTATTATATGTGCGGCTGATAGAAAGCTTGGAGAAATTGGAGAATTTCCAATGGATTTAGAAACAGAACCTGGCCCAGCATATTTCATTTTTGCACAATGAGAAACAGGAAGAGGCTATGCTGTCCTCTCAAGCCTGTTCCACTATTTAACGAGATCATTGTTGATCTGCACCCCAACTCAGAACCATGGCACATAAAGTCACAATTGATATTGTTACACTACAATTAAAAAAACACAGCGGACTTTAAATTGACCCCAGGCTCAGAAGGATTTTTAAAAATGTTTTTTTAAAAAAAACGAGAGAGTGGGCATGCAGACACTGTAGTAAATGTTGTTCTTTCATGACAGTACCAAAAGCTGCATTACGCAAATCCATTAAATATTGTAACAAGCAGTTCGTATTTCAAAAATGGTATACAAGCCAAAATCAAGCACTTCGGTAAGGAACACACACATATCATACTAGTACTTTGAAGCATAATCCATATTAAAAGCATGAGTTTTGAAAGGTACAACCAAATAGCACGAAAAAAAGGACCATTTTCTTGAATGAGGTCATCCAAAACTTGGATGAACTTGCGATGACACTAATCGTCCAACCCAAGCACATTTGGAACCCATTAAAATCACCACGGTCGGGTGTGTTTCTGCACCACAGATGCCGAAGATGAACTATTCTTCCAGTCGTGAATAAACATCGCCTGCTGATAATGAAAGAAGAAGTTTCATCTGCACTGTTGAATTCAAATATTAATTGAAAATGTCACTTCATTTCCATAAAAGAACAGGAGCAATCTTCCAACTGTCTGATGACTTGATGCCCAAGTTAAATAAAGATGCAGCAACAAGCACAGTTGGTTTTACTCAATTATTTTTGTTTTTGGCTTAATGCTGTGGTGTCTTGGAGGATGACTATCGTCGGGGAAGGCCAGCAAGAACACTGTTTGAAAACACTCATTAGGCCTCAGCTGAAGAACTGCATCCAATTCTGTGCACAAAGCCGTTAGAAAGCATGTCAAAGCTTTAGGGAGAGGGAGAATGGAGGGGAGACTGGTGTCAACTTCACAACATCCAAACAGGACATTCAGCACAAATCACCCAAAGGTGAGGGACCTCAGTAAAGCGGAGAGACTGGAAAAACGGAATTGCTGGCCTTGCAAACAGGAGGCTATGGGGAGGTTTGATCAAGGTGTTCAAAATCAAGTAGGGTTTTGTAGAGTAAATAGAATATAAAGAAACGCTTTTCAGTGGCATGACAATCAGTAACCAGGAGGTTAGAGATTTAAAAATTAACCGTCAAAAGGAGCAGAAATTTAGTTTGTGCAGCAAATTATGATCAGGAACGCACTGACTGAGGGCATTTCGGAGTCAAAATTAACCTTCAAAACAAAAATATCAGATTCAGTGATCCAATTTGATAGTTCTGTCAAAGCACTTGATGGGTTGAGTGACTTCCTTTTGTTTTGTCTATGATTCTAACAGGGTAAAAGTTAAAACAAAATTATTCATTTACCAGACAGTAATCAAATAAAAACTGCACCCATCACCAATAGCTAGAATATCTTGCAGATCACCTACTATATCCAGTGGCCTTTGAAGCATTTGCAAATACAATTTTAAAAAAAACTGCTGTAACAAACAACTCTCTGAAAACATGTTGAAACAGTTCCTGTCATTTACTCCACCCAGGAGTATTAAAGCAAACAATGATAATTTGAAGAGAGGAGTTAAGCTTGCAATTTGATGCAATCTTGCTGCTGTCTTTTTGGAGAAATCATATTCACATCATCAGTCTCTGCCCACACTCCTTCACCCTCAGGCCTTTGAAAAGCTACACATGTCCATTAAAATTAAATGCACTGAAGTCCTGTTATTATGCACTGTACAAAGAGAACAATTCTCATTAATACAAGTAAGGCCTTCCAATGAGTCACCAGTTGGACAAAGCACCTCAGTTTTTGAAGACCAATGTTTGTTAGAGAATCTAAGGCAGCTAGCCAAAGCTATCTACATTACCATTCAATTCATTGCTTATTTTTCAAAGCATGGCAGTACAAATAAGTTCTTCAGTTAATTTTACATTTTATACAATGTTGACATATTTTATTCTGTTTTAAGAGTCAGCAATTAGGATTCCAGAGGAAAGAAAATAAATCCTTAAACTTCTGTTAGAGTAATACAGCTCAGAAACAGGCCCTTCGGTCCAACCAGTCCATGCTGGTCATAATCCCAAACTAAACTAGCCCCATTTGCCTGCACTTAGCCCATATCCCTCCAAAGCTTTCCTACTCACGTACTTATCCAAATTTCTTTCAAATATCTAACTGTACCTCCCATCCACCACTTCCTCTGGAAATTCATTCCACTCATTAAAAAAAAATTGCTCCTCATGTCCTTTTTAAAAAATCTCGCATCTTTAAAATAAGCCCCTAGTTTTGAAATCCCCCATAGGAGGGAAAAGAAAAAGAAAAAGGTAGTTCGATTCTAAAATCTCTGGTACCGTATTTTATCCAAAAACTGATCTCATCAAAAGGAAGCTTCAGTGCATTATTCCACGTGTGGACTAACCTGAAGTTAAGAGGATTTCAAGATTGTCTTGAAATATGTAATCAGCAATGCTATCGAGTTCAAATTGAAAGTACTTGCATTTGTATAGCATCTTTCACCACCTTCAATTTTTCAACAGCAGCCAATAGAAGCACTTCTGAAGTGTAAGCACTAGCTAGAGGCAGGAAACATCACTGCCAATTTGGGAATAGCAAGGTCCCACAAAAATCAATGCGGTAATTACCACATAACCTAATCTACATTTTCAAAAGGGGAGTGATAAATGTTAGTCAGAAACTCAGCATTAAAAATTGTAAGACGAATGGAACAGGGTGGTGAGTCTGATTGTGTGTGGGGTAAGATCTGCAAAAAAATCCAATTTCTAATCAACCTATTCAAAGAGATATTACACATCTCTGGAACAGGTGGGACTTGAACCCAGACCTCCTGGAGGCTTGGTATTTAAACTGTACCATTGAAACTATTTTCCCTGATCTCTAGATCGCCACATTAAATCTGAGATATTACAGAAACAGACCAGGGGGATAGGAATCAAACAAATAAAAAATTCATAGGCACAAACATGCAAAAACTTGCCAGACAGATGGATCCTTTTAAAACAGTAATGTCACCACCCTTGCAAACTCTTATCAGTATATGAAAGACAGCAGGCATATTAATTGTGTTTGACATCATACTTCAGTTTGGCTTCAAGCACAAGTAAAGTCTCTTTCAAATAAGTAACAGGAATTTTTTTTCCATACAACAGAGTTTATATGTGATTGCTGTGCAGTTGGGCAATGTCTCCAATCTGAAAACCGAAGTCCCAGATTCACATTTCTGCCCCCATCCCATGACTTGGGCAGTGTGTTCTGAACACAGTCAAAGTACCAACCAACAAATTTTTCCAAAAACGCACAACTGATCAGTCATAAGATGGATCCCATACCATCACAATCCATAGCTGCAAGTAAACTCTAACAAGTGCATGTTGCCACATCAAATTAAATTACAAGGTGAACTGTAACAGACTACCACTATCCAGATTGCAAAAATCAGACAAAACCAAACTTAGTGCCCTTGGACTGGGATTTTCCAATGCCATATCATATGCACCCCAAATATTGTTGACTTTCTCCTTCTGCAGTTATCACAAAGATTGTCGACACATTGTCACCTCCACAAACCCCCAATTCATTCAAAACATATTCTGTTGTGCACCAAGGGCACTCTCTCATCCACATGTACTTTAAACTGTCCAGCACAAACTTTCAAAGCTCTTCATTCTCTCATTTGCCTAGTGCTACCTTCCCTACTCTGCAATCTGCTCCCATCCTTCAATTTTTAGACTCAGAATTTCTGAGCACTTACTCTTTGCCGTCAACAACCTTCATTTCACTCTGTGGAACTCCCTAATTGCTCAGCAAATCCTCTTGAAATCCTCCATTGAATTCTATCTTCTGGAACAAGTTTTCAGTTACCTCCCCCAATGTGCACCGTGGCTAAGCTATAAGATAGGAGGAGAATTCAGCAATTTGGTCTATCAAGTCTGCTCCAACATTTGATCAGAGCTGACCCCGCTCTCCTGCCTTCATGTAACCTTTGATCCCCTTACTAATCATGAACTTTATCTGTCTTAACTACACTCTCAGCCTTCTGCGACAATGAGTCCCACAGATTCACCATCCTCTGGCTGAAGACATTCCCATCCAGGCCTGAGTGTTCTGGAGGTTTCAATGGAGATTCCTTCCCCACCCAGAGCCCTCAAATCGCTCTTCGTATGACAAAGCATTCATCCCTGGGACCGTTCCCTTTAGCCTTCTTTCGACCCCCTCCATTGCCAGTACAAGGCAAAGCATGCATATGCACAGAGAATACACAGCCACTTTCAGGACAGCAGCAACATGCAGAGTATTCAGGCCATCACCAACCACAGAATAGCATCGCCTGCTTATGCTGGCGATGCCTCTCTCCCGGATGAGTTGAGCAACTTCTACACATGGTTTGAGGCACGAAATGACATAGCAGTAAAGGAATTCCACCTCTTTCCCCCCCCAACCCCCACCCAAATGACCAGGTGCTGTGTCTTTTGACAGCCAACATGAGGAAAACCCTATGCAGACTCAATCCATGTAAGGCTACTGGACTAGATAACATCCCTGGCAGAGTGCTCACAGGATGCTGACAGACTGGTGGACGTTCTCATGGACATCTTCAACATCTCCCTGCACCATAGTCCCAACGTGCTTCAAGGCTACTACCATGGTCCCCGGGCCAAAGAAGTCTTCAGCATCCCGTCTCAATAACTATCGCCCTGTTGTGCTTACACCCATCATGAAGTGCTTTGAGAGGCTAGTGAAAAGGCATATTAAGACCTTGCTGCCCCCCTCACTGGGCACCCTGCAGTTCACATATCAACCAAACCGCTCCACAGATGATGCTATTTCCACCACTGGCCCTCACCCACCTGGAGAAGGACACTTACTTCAGACCACTGTTCATAGACTTTTCTGCATTCAACACCATCATTCCTCAGCACCTGTTTGGGGAGCTGAGCCTGCTGGGCCAAAATACCTCCCTTTGTAACTGGATCCTGGACTTCCTGACTGCGACACATCAGTTAGTTCAATTGGGTACAGCATCCCCCAACACCATCACACTGAGCATGGGGCGCCCCCCCAAGGTTGTGTGCTCAGTCCACTGCTGACACAACTATGCAGCGATGTATAGGTCAAATCACATCATCAAGTTCGCTGATGAAACGACTGTTTTGGTCTCATCAGCAGGAATGATGAGTCAGCACGGTGCAGCAGCTAATGTACTGGTACACAGCCAACAACCAGTGTCTAAACATGGACAAGACGAATGAGATGGTTGTTGACTTCAGGAGGGCACGGAGCGACCACTCTCCGCTGGAAATCGAAGGCTCCCCCATGGAGATTGTGAAGAGCATTAAATTTCTTGGCATACACCTGGCAGAGAATCTCACCTGGACCCTCAACACCAGCACCACAGCCAAGAAAGCCCAGCACCATCATGCCCAAGTCTCTGTGCTTCAGAGTTGCAAAGCCTTTCCCCCATTTAGAAAACATTCAGACTTGTATTTTTCCAAAGTGCATAACCTCACACTTTTCCATGTCGTATTCCATTTGCCACTTTTTTGCCCACTCTCGTGCCTGTCCAAGACCTCCTTCAGCCTCCCATCTCCTCAACATTATCCTTGTATCTTTTTGTATCACATCAAACTTAATGCCCACAGTTCTTTTGGCAAGGTTGTTAATTTCCTATTTCCTACGCAAGCTGAGGAAAGCCCACTTCTCACCTCCCACCGCCCCCATCCTCATCACATTCTACACAGAAGTACCCGGAGCTGCTGCTTCACTGCCTGGTTTGGGAACTACACGGTCTCAGATTGTAAGCCCCTACAACAGATAGTGAGGAAAGCTGAGAAGATCATCAGGCTCTCTCATTACAGACACTTACACCACATGCTGCATCCAACATTATTGTGGAATTGTGAATGAATGAAATGAATGAAATGAATGCATGAATCAACAAATAGAATATTTGACTCATTGAATGAAGGCAGGAGGGAAAGTGAGTAGAGTCTTCCGAATACCTGAGCATTCGGTCTCTCACAGCTAGACTGTACACCAGTTCCTTCCCCCAAGCCATCAGGCTCCTTAACACTATGACTGGACTCTTTCCCAACTGAAATTCTTTGCACAACTTCAAATTGCTGCTGGAAAAATGTCTATTATTTATCATTCTTCTATTACACAGTATCTTGCATGTTTGGCATTTCTTATGCACTTAATGCCATGCAAGTGTACGTAGTTTGTGCTGTCAGTGTAGCACCCTCGGTTCTGGAGGAACACACTGTCTTGTTTTTACTGAATCATTTATATATGGTAGAAATGACAAATAAATAGCTACTTTCTATTCTTCCTCTCGACCTTCCTCAGATAAAAAAGGGATACAAAACTGCTCACAGTATCCAGAATGTGGTCTGACCAGAGCCTTCGATAGGCTCAGCAGTACATCTCTGCTCTCTTATTCACAGACCTCTCTAAATGAATGCTAACGTTGCATTTTCATTCCAAACTGCCAACTGAACCTTAAGAGATTGTTGAACTAGAACGCCCAAGTCTCTCTGTGCTTCAGATTTGCAAAGCCTTTCCCCTATTTAGAAAACAGTCAGACTTGTATTTTTCCAAAGTGCATAACCTCACACTTTTCCATGTCGTATTCCATTTGCCACTTTTTTGCCCACTCTCGTGCTTGTCCAAGACCTCCTTCAGCCTCCCACCTCCTCAACATTACCTATCCTTGTATCTTTTTGTATCACATCAAACTTAATGCCCACACAGTTCTTTTGGCAAGGTTGTTAATACACAATACAATTTATTGGTTTAAAATTTACATGAAAACACCTTTACACTAATATTAGACACTGGGAATTATTTTGTTACCTAGAATGCATAGTACAGAAACAGGCCATTTTGCCCAACTGGTCCATACTGGCGTTTATAATCCACATGAGCCTTCTCCCGCCGTCAGCATGTGCTTCTCCCTCATGTGGATTTAGTTTTCCCTGAAGTGATTCTCTGCTATTTGCTTCAACTATTCCACATGATAGTAATTTCTACATTCCTCCCACCTTCAAGGTAACGAAGTTTCTCCCAAATTCCAGATAAGATTTATTAGTGACTAACAGAGCTTGGGTTGGCCAATAGTGGAAATACCTTCTCCACGTCTCTTATTAAACCACTTCATTATGTTGCTGCTGATATAGCAATTCAGCACAAGCCCTGACATGAGATACCAGCAATGCAGGATCAGCGCATTAAACATGTCATCATCTGCCAATGTTTTTCTGTACATTCCTTTACTGGCACAACATCCAGTATGGACGCTGTCTTCTAGTGGAAGCTTTCACAACTATGTTCTTCTGTGGTTTCATAAGGGTGCAGTAGGATATAGGAGTTCCAAAATAGGAACAGTGACATTTACTCATCTATACATCAACATCAAAACAATTACTTTAAAATTATTAAACTCAGATTTTGCTGCTACAGTAATGGAGATTTTAAGTACTTTTACCATCTTAAGTTATCCCAACAATTTGTTAGGAGGATAAGACGTCTCAGTCCTAGGCTCAATCATCTTCAGTTGTTTCATTAATAACCTCCTTTCCATTACAAAAAAGGGCAGAAAAAAGGAGGTTTGCTGATGATTGCACAATGTTCAGCACCAGTCATGACTTCTCAGACACTGATGTAGTCCATGTCTCAATGCAGTGAAACCTGGACAATAGCCAGGTTTGGGCTGAGAGGTGGCAAGTAGTAATTGTGCCAGAAATATAGCCATCACCCCTTGACATTGCTCTCACTGAATATTCCTATTCACAATGTCCTGGGTTTATCATGGATCAGAAATTGAACTGGACTAGCCATATAGATATTACGCTACAACAATCTTGCAAGGAATAACTCACCTGACTCCCCAGAGCCTGCCCACCATCTACAAGGTACAATTCAAGAGCGTGACTGAATATTCCCCACTTGTCTAAAGGGTGCAGCTCCAACAATCCTCCTGAAGCTCGACAGTATCCAGGACAAAACAGCCTGCTTGATTGGCACCCAATCCTCCAGCGGCTCAGTAGCAGTAGCGTGTACTATCTACACAATGCACTGCACAAATTCACCAAGGCTCCTTAGAGAACACCTTCCAACTAGAAGTACAAGGGGAACACCACCACATGCAATTTCCTGTTCAAGACATTCACCATCCTGATTTGGAAATATCGCTGTTCCTTCACTCTGTGAATCAAAGAACTGAAACTCCCTCCCTAATAGCATTGTTGGTCTTCCGATGGTGTATGAACTGCAGTGGCTCCAGGATGCAGCTTGTCAGCATGTTCAAGAGCAATTAGTGATGGGCATTAAATGCCAGCCTAGCCAGCAATGTCCACTTCCCACTAATCTTTGGAAAAATTAGGAAATTGCTGCAAGTTTCTTGATGATTTGTATGACTGTGCTGTCAATCTCTGGCAGTCCTCAGTTCTCTGGGCCTGTTACTTAACAGTGTAAAGATGAAGAAAATGAAGAAATTTGTTTTTTCTGCAATGCTGTTCAGCCAGAAACAGGGGCGGTGGGGGAGGGGGATGTTGAATTCTCTCAGAGTCAGAGTCATACATACAGCATGGAAACAGAACCTTCGGTCCAATCCGTCCATGCCAACCAGATATCCCACCCCAATCTAGTCTCACCTGCCAGCACCCGGCCCATATCCCTCTAAACCTTTCCTATTCGTATACCCATCCAAATCCTTTTTAAATCTTGCAACTGTACCAGCCTCCACCACATCCTCTAGCAGCTCATTCCTTACACGTACAACCCTCTGGTGTTAAAAAGTTGCCCCTTAGGTCTCTTTTATACCTTTCCCCTCTCACCCTATCCTTCAACCCTGGCAACATCCTTGTAAATCTTTTCTGAACCCTTTCAAGTTTCACACCTCTACAAGTAGCAAATTTTTCTTAGATTTTTAATTTTTTTAAAAATTCTATCACATTGTGCCATCTCTCTCCCCTCATTATTTGTCTTCTGTTCCTGAATTGACTGCAATTCAGCAGATTTCCTTCTGCTGGAAAACACTTCCTTAATTGCTTTTTGAATCTTTGCATTTCATTGGTTAAAAAAAAAAGAGAAGATGGTTTGGTTGGTTCCAGATACTCACCACCTTACCATGGCATTCAGATCACAGTTCCACTAAAACTTTCAACTACATAAATTTCCCTCCCAAAAGCTCAAAACTCCATCCTCCTCAAACAAAATAATTATCCCAGAATCTTAAAACAAACTTTCAATTCTCAGTTAAATGTCTCCTTTATTGTTTCAGTAATCATTTTCCTTTGCAGGGGCGGTTCATAGAAGACATTTTTTTATCTTAATGTCACAATATTATTGAAAACGATATATTGGTTATACTCAAGTAAATATATTGAATTTGCTCATTTAAAATTTTACAACTTCACAAAGAACCAGTACAGAATGCTGTTTCAGGATTAAGTTTTCCTTGAGTAATACTAGCAATCTAGTAATGTTCCTATTCATTATACTGCTGTTTAACAGGAATGGTAGAGACAGATATGCACTATATACAGCATCTTTCACAATCTCAGAATGACTCAGGACCTCTTGACAGCCAAATGGAGTACTGTTTGAAGTGTAGCTACAGTTGTAATCTAGGAAAATTTGCAATCAATTGAGTGCAGCAAGATCCCACAATCCATCATTTTAGGAGGAATGAACATTTGCCAAGTCAATGAGGATAATACTCCCAAGCTCTTTGAAATAAAAATCGTGGATCATTTTACAACAATCCAAATGGGCAGACAAGTCCCCAGTTTATAGAGTCTCATCCAAGAGACAGCAACTGCCACAGCGCAGCACTGCTCTACGAGAGTGGTAGTTCAATGCAGATGTTCAAGAAAGCATGTTGGAGTACAAGGGTGGGAATTAACTGAGCAGTCCACTCAAAGTAAAAAATGTCTGCACAAGCACAATATGTTAAATGGCTTTCTCTTGTATTCTCCAATCTTATAAAGCCTCTGAACCCACAATCACCTGAGGAAACAGACAGCATGCTACTCAGTCAGCCACTTGCATAGTAACTATTTTTCATGAATATTTAAAATTTTAAAAGTTAGCAATAGCAATTCTTTGTATAAAACTGTTTCTGCCTGAATGCAACAAGGTAAAGGAATTAAGTGACCATACAACTTAACTGCTTGTCACCAGGTAAGTCACTTATTTACATAAACTAGTATCACATTATACACTATTGACCTAGAAAGACATTGATGGATTAAATAAAAAAACCACATTAAACTTTCTGACAGATTTCAGTTTCTGCCTTCACTTGCACACACCACAGACAGGGAGAGAGAAACAAACATTAAAACCCTACCCAGTTGAACACACCTTTTCTGATTTGGCAGTGTACAACCGGTACAACGCTAACAAATAGAAGAGAAACTCTCCTTATCAAAACCGAAACTGGAGATTAAAAATACTTTAAAAAGTCTAAAGTCTTTATCAAAGTAGAGTTTTGAAAAAAAGTATTACTACTCCTGCAGAACACTTACCTGGTCCTGGAACCTGACAGCCATCTTAAATAGATCAACAGACAGGTTTAAAAAAAAACTACAGGAAACATGAAGGAGACATCTAGGGCTTTCTCCTCAACACCTGGAGACTCCCAACTTTTCAAAACTTGTATCAAAAAATAAGCAAGTTTTGATGTTTAAAAAATTCTTGTGTGCAAAACTTTCCCTTGAAATTTGAAACAGGGTTCACCTCTGGTAACTTATTTTAATAATAAACAAAAAAAAGAGAAACATTTGATAAGAGTTTGCCTTTTTCACTGCTGCCTTTGTTGTTAGTGGCAGTCAGCAATACCTTGGCTTCCCCCCCACTACTGAATCCACACCTTGACTCAACTCAGTCCCCAGCACCCAGGGACAAACCTAGACACCCGTCCCCCCGCAAAAAAAAAGACAGACAATCTCCTTAGTCCAGCATCTGAAGATTCAATTCAGGTTAAAAAGAGAAATAAAAAGTCGCCACCGCTTTCATCGCCCTGGGGACGAATGTATTAACTGTAAAACCATATCCGCCCGCCCGACTGAACATTTCTGACCTTTCAATCGATGAGAACCAATAAATTTTCTGGAAAAAAAAAGTTTGTTTCAAACTCACTTTTTTGGGAGAGAATTCACTTGAAAGTTTGACTCAATCATGAGAGAGAGAGAGAGAGACTCAATCCTCGTTGACTTAGATCAGCGTTCGGTTCACTTTTGTTTTAAATCATTGATCTTGTTCAAACTGAAGAGAAAGAGAGGAGCTGCCAACCCTCCAGGATTGTCCTGGATACTGCTGGAAGCTACACCCAAACAGCAAAATATGTTTAAACTTCCACAACAACCCCTCCTCCCTGAAAAATAAGCCTTACATATATTTACTGAACATGTTTTCAAATTGTTAACTCATTTTGTAAAGAGTATAGTAGATGGAAAAAATGCTATTCGACTGGATGCAACAGTCAGGTGAAAGATTAGGGGATTAAACTTCCAGGACAGCATCCAGAGTTGATAACCTGACAATTAAAATGCTCCAGGAACGTGCTCAATCTTTGTAGCACGTATACTTACAGTGTAGGTCAACAAAGTGGAAGTACTGTGGGTATAGTTTACATAAGTGTGACGTTTCTGCCAAAATTGTTTCATCTGAAAAGACCATTAATCTTTCAACAATTAAGTATTATTCTTGGTGTTAATAACCTTGACACAAATTGTACACTAAAGCAAGCTTGCAAAGCACCACCAGAGAAAGCCATTTCAGCAGGGCCAACAGAGAGAGAGAGAGAGAGAGCACTTTGCTTGTGCTAGTGCTTTGAAAGAACTATCCTACTGGAGCAAAGTAGCAAGATGTTCTCTTGGCCCAGCAATTTATTTGCTTTTTAAATATGCATCACCTTCCTTTAGAACTGTTATTGTTGAATTCACTTCTAGATCACAACAACTGGTCTAAAATCCCACTGGTTTTGTCAGTTACCTTAAAATTGTCTGCCTTGCTCATCAAACCTTTTATTTATTTATTAGATACAGTGTGGAAACAGGCCCTTTGGCCCAACAAGTCCACACCGACCCTCCAAAGAGCAACCCACCCATACCCATTCACCTACATTTATTAAAAGCAAGGAGCAATCTGACAGATCCGTTTCATCGCAGAATGAAAGATTGATTTCCTCGATTTATCGCAGTGCTTTCTGGCTGTAGAAATAGTTTCTTCCAATATCTAAAGCCCCTAATAAACGAGAATGACTTTCAGCAAAATCTAGCAGATTTTTAGACCTATGTAAATTCCTACTTTTTTTTGGGCAGTTAAGTGATTTGTAAAACAGTCTATATATGCTGCACCAATGCAAACTTCAGCACCATTGACAGAGTTAACCCTTCCACCTAAAGGCTTTTTTTTTTACAAAGCACCTATTAAAAACATGTATTTGAGACCAATTTAAAACCAGGCAGGTTCATTACGGCTATCATTCAAGATTAAAACCACTAATCCAATTGAATGATTTTTCAAATGTAACCAACCAGTCATCTGATTATTAGGATTGGATTAATTCACTGACATTCAACCAGTGAACTTAAAGAAATGGCTTGCATTTTGGCAACTGTTGCCCATGATGACAGAATTTTGCACAAAACTAATAATGCCATCTTCACTGGTGTTTTCTGGACTGAGCCATGCAAAAGATTATTCAAATGTAAGTTTTAAAAAATTGAGGTGGTGGATTAGAACTCACCGATCATTTAGAAGAGAGATCCTGGTCACTTCACAAGGGATCAATTAGTTACTGGCTCATAAGGATTTCAAGGAACATTTCCCTTTGCGAGGACAAATTATAGAAAGGTGATATAACAAATTTTATTTCTTTGGTACCTTTCCCATCCTAAAGCACCTCACAGGACCATTAACATTATTTGACACTAATTCACACAGGTATTATGACAGCTAACCAAAGACTATGTCAAATAAGCAGGCTTTAAAAGGGAGCATAGATGTAAACAGACCCTTCAGTCCAACTCGTCCATGCGACCAGATATCCCCAACCTAATCCAAACCCATTTGCCAGCACCCGGCCCATAGCCCTCCAAATCTTTCCTATTCATATACCCATCTAGATGCCTTTTATAATGTTGCAATTGCACCTCCACCACTTCCTCTGGCAGCTCATTCCATACACGCATCCACCATTTGCATGAAGCGGTTGCCCCTTAGGACTCATATCTTTCCACTCTCACCTTATTCCCTCTAGTTCTGGACTCCCCCACCCCAGGGAAAAGATGTTGGTTATTTATCCTATCCATGCCCCTCATGATTTCATAAACCTCTATAAAGGTTATCCCTCAGCCTCCGACGCTCCAGGGAAGATAGCCCCAACCTGTTCAGCCTCTCCCTATAGCTCAAATTCTCCAACCCTAGCAACATTCTTGTAAATCTTTTCTGAACCCTTTCAGGTTTCACAACATCTTTCCAAAAGGAGACCAGAAATGCATGCAAAAGTGGCCTAACCAACATGACCTCCCAGCTCCTATACTCAATACTCCTGACCAATAAAGGAAGGCATATCATACGCCTTTCTCACTATCCTATCTACTTGCAACTCCATTTTCAAGGAACTGTGAACCTGCACTCCAAGGTGTCTTTGTTCAGCAACACTCCCCAGGACTTTACCATCAAGTGTACAAGTCCTGCAAAGATTTGCTTTCCCAAAATGCAACACCTCACATTTGTCTAAATTAAACTCAGTCTGCTATTACTCAGCCCATTGGCCCATCTGATCAAGATCTAGTTGTAATCGGAGGTAACCTTCTTCACTGTCCACTACATCTCCAATGTTGGTGTCATCTGCAAACTTACTAACTAGACCTCTTATGTTCATCTTTCTTGCTAAAAGCATCTTTCTCTCTAAGCATCTTAAATAAAAAGATGCTGGGATGTGGACATTGCTGGCAAGGCCATTTTTTTTTGACTATCCTTAACACTCGTGAACAGAGTAACTTGCTGTGCCATTTCAGTGGACAATTATGAGCCAATCACCCTGCTACAGGTTTGGAGTCACATGCCAGCCAGACTAGGCCAGGTAAAGATGGCAGATTTCCTTCACTAATGGACATTTAGTGGAACAGATTTTTTTTAAAAATAGTAACAATCATTGTTAATAATGGGGACTTTGAAATAGACACTAACTCTACATTCCAGATTTATTATGGGATTTTAACTTGCAACACCAGCAATTGTTTATTTAAAACCTATGCCCCCAGTACATTGGTCTGGACTTCTGCAGTTCTAGACCAGTGACATTACTACTAGGTCAACATCTCTCCCTCTAAAAGGGACAACTATAGTGCTAGAATTTAACCTTTTAAGTCAAAGGCAGTGAGGGAATGGTCAGCAGTGATGAAGAAAAATAAATGAGGGATGTGCAAGAGACCAGAACTAGAGAAAGATGCTTCAGAGGGTGTAGACTGGAGATAGTGAGGAAAGGTTGAGGCAAGGAAAACTTGATTTTTTTTTAAATTAAAAAGACACATTCTTACTGGGAGCCAGTGCAGTTTAGTGAAAGACATGGGTGCGTTAGGCTAAAGGCAAAGTTTTAGAAATCCTCAAGTTTACAGAAGGTTTAAAGGACAGGCCAGCCAGAAGACAGCATTGGAATGTATTAAAACAGTGTAGTTGTAAAAGCTCCATGTATGGAAACAGAATCTTGTGATCGCATACAATCTACAGAAAGTTGACAGGATCATTTCTCAAAAATGCAAGTTAAAAAATGGCAGAGTGGATGCTGTCTGAACTGCTGTGCTCTTCCAGCACCACTAATCCAGTATTTGATTTTCAGCATCTGCAGTCATTGTTTTTACCTTACAAACTATATGTGTCAATTAAAGCATTGTGAATAATTCTGGGCACTGCATGGATGTTGAAAACTTAGTGTGCAATGGAGAATTATTAGACTGTATTTACATCTACATTAGCCTGGCTGCACCTGGTACAGTACTTTCATGGCAACCCATCTGAAGTGGTTTGCACTTGCAGTAATGGTGACTGGTCTAATAATAATCATCCCACGCCAAGTTCACTAGCTTGGTAAAAGGGGCCTTTCTCATATCTGCCCAGAATGCTCTGGACTCCAGAACCTGTGCCTGGCCAACACTGCACTGCTGTAACATGAATGACCAAGGGTTAGGACCATGCCATTATTGCATCATCTACAATAGAGGTGTGTGCATTGGCCTATTCTAGTCATACAATGCATGAAGGTCTTAAATTAAAAAGAATACTCAGGCAGTTTGCTTTAAAGTTTAGTCTCAGGATATGAATATCTTAAGGGTTATAAAATGATGGGTAATGGCAGCTATTACATAGTCAATTTCTTGAGATTTAGTCAAATATATAGAAATAACAATGTCTAATGGATGATAAAGAAAAAACGAAGTAAGAGGCAATTCAGTTCAACTAGTCCACGTTGGGACTTTATGCACCACAGGAACAGAGCAGCACAGTGGTTCAGTGGTTAGCACTGCTGCCTCAATGCTAGGGACTCTTGATTCCAACCTCAGGTGACTGTGTGTGGAGTTTGCACATTCTCCCAGTGTCTGCATGGGCTTCCTCCAGGTGGTCCGGTTTCCTCCCATTGTCCAAAGATGTACAGGCTATGTAGATTAGCAATGCTAAATTGTCCATAACGTCCAGGGATGTGCAGGCTAGGTGGATTAACAAGGGATGTGCAGGTTTACAGGGATAGGGTGGAGGGAGGGGGCAGTCTGAATGGGATGTTTTTCAGAGGGTCAGTGTGGATTCGAAGGACTGAATGGCCTGCTTCCACGCTATAAAAAGACTCTATGAAGAACCGCCTCTCAAATTTTATCATGCAACATATCCTTCTATTCTTCAGTCATAGGTTTATTCAGCTACTCCTTAAGTGCTCCAAAACTATTCACCTCAATCACCCCATGTAGTCGAGTTCCACACTCTCACCAAGGTCTGGATGAAGAAGAATTTTCTTTCCTGAGTTGTCTAATGGTGTAGTGTTTGGCTCAAAGCCCTATTTGAAAATTATTGCAGTGAAAACTTTTACCCCTTGCATATACATTTCACCTATTTAGGGAACTATACTTTCTATCCAAGTACAGTTAATATTAGTTTAAAATCAAGCAGTTTTATATGTTGCTGCATAGTTGGTTATGCTCCCTTAATCTTTTCCAAAATAAAAGTGGAAATATACTCAATAAAGCTATTTTTCCTTTTCCAAGCTATACACAAACAATTTTCCATCTCTGAAACACATTTCAACAAATTCTTTTGCACAGAATTCTGTGGGAAATACAGATTGAGAAAAGACATTGTCCACATAGAACTCGCCTCTCCCCTTTGTTATTGTTTTTCCAGTTTTATTCCCATCAGAAACATGGTAGAGGCTGGTCATAAAAATTCTTCCACAGAAGTGTTGCCAGGTTTTCAAGGAAACCAAAACATTGAAGAAATTCAGCCTTTTTTTTTAGGGCTTTTATTCCCAGCACAATGCAGTGCTTCTCTCCTGAACGTACAGCAAGTACTGAAACAGAGTGTTAGGCAAAGGTGCCAACAACTTGTTTTAAAGACATTAATTTGTACACGTTTTGGTTACATAAACATCAAGTCTTTGCTCAAGTTTCACTGCAGGGTCATAATGAATAGAAAAATAAACATCAAAGTCTAGAAATCAAGTTTAAAAGAAAATCAGAAAATGTTTGCACATTGCAGACAGATGAGTCATCACATCTAGCTCTATCAGGTTCTAATTAAGACGACACAAACTGTCATATTCTGAATATTGTTGTTACAAAAATATACTGATTTGCATTAAGCAGTTAAACAAATCGAATGTTACAGTAATCCAAAGCCCTGCCCTTGAAAGAAAAAAGGGTACATAATATGTCAGTGGAATATGTTCCGGTGTCAGTTGTGGCTCAGTGGATAAGATGCTCACCCGAGTCATAAAGATCACGAGGTCTTAAGTCCTAATCTAGGGGTTTTGGCACAAATATCCAGGACACCACTCCTGGTGCAGGATTGACAGAATCTCAGTTAACATTTCTGGTACTTTCCTTGACTAGAAATGCAGATGCAGAGAAATCACTCTTTTAAAAAAAAGAAATATGAAAAGCTCAAGCAGCTAAAATTTCTCTCGTCTTTCCTAGCCATTGGTGAGACTTAAAATGTATCAAAATTGAGGGACTCTCCACCAGGATCAACAAAACCTTGAAAATTCTTCTTTGCTGGCCCCACCCACCACATGCCTGACACAAAGTACTGTAGTTCAACAGCCCATATTGACCATGACTTCTAATAGACAATAACTACTTTTTGTTTTGCAGGTGGTTATCACTGGCCAAGTCAGGAATCAGTTTCTCTGTGTAAAACATCCCAAAGTGCTTCTATTACTCTGAGTCACATCTTGAAATATTAGGTGATAAGCTCGCTCAAAGAGAAAAGGTTTTAAAATGGCATCTTTAAAAAAAGAAGAGGAGAAAGGGATGCAATTAAAACTAAGCAGGTGAAGACACACTCGCTAATGGTCCAATAATTAATACTGGGGATGCTCAAGAGGGCAGAACTGAAAGATTGCAGAGGTCTCAAGATTGTAAGGCTGAAGTTAGGACTAGGCAGGGGAGGGAGGGTTGGAAAGTTAGGGGGAGAAATGTGTCTATTAGTAGAGTTTTACTATAAAAAAAGATAAACAAGCTCCAGCTTAGTCAGTTTATTTTGACCTTGAGTTTAGGGCAATCCTGTGATGTCCTTGGAATTGGATAGCTGTATAGAGCTGTGCTCCTGACCAAGGAAGAGTGACTAGTTAACTAGGTTACCTTAGACTGAAGACTTGGCAATAGTCCCAGACCAGAATTGTTGGGATAAAACCCTAAAGAGATTACTTAAAGCAGGGTACATTCAAGCAGATATGTGATGTGATAAATCCAGGAAGAACCTATCTTCAGTTCCAATCTAAAAGATAAAGTTACAAGTGACTTAAACCTTATGAGATGTTAGATAGAGTGACTGGTCGGAGAAAGATGTTGTTTTGGTTACTAAACAGAAGTGTTTTTGAAAAGTTAGAAAGGAAATAAAACGTAGTATTTTGAGTCTTTACTTTTAAAGGAAAAATCATTGAATTTTTATTACAAGCAGATGGTTTGGTTTATTCTAATTTATCTTCTTCATATCTTTTGTTAAGAAATACCTTTCAAAAATGTTATTTTCTTTCATGATGAGAATTTGCATTATACATTATATCATCTGCAAACTTGCGGATGATCTTCAACTTGCATTTAGTTTGCACTTTGCGCTACTTCAACATAACCCTGAAGAAAAAGTGCTAATAAAATACAGGAAAGTGGAGAAATCACTAAATATAGAAAATAGCAACCAGGTTTTCCACTCAAGATCCCAAAAATATCAAATGTAATTATCGGTTTTTGTGATGTTGGTAAACACTGGCTTCAAGACAGCAGGAAGAAAGCCTCACCTCTCCTTAGAAATAGTGACAAGTCCTTCAGATATACCTGCTGGGATCTTGATTTTCCTCTTTTGTAAAAACAAACACATTCTATTCATAAAATTTGCAATCAAATGCAGTAGTATTTACATTTAGCAAATACATTATTCTGGGATATTAATCTAATATCTTAAGCAGAGGACTATACCTTTGACAGTGCTAGCATTGACAGAGTTAGACGATGGGCTATTTTTGCCTATACCTCTCCTCCCCTCAACCCCACCCCCAACCCAAGACAAACTCTTGTAACCTTGGTTATAAAACTTATGCTGAAGAAAAGTACATGTCCACCAGCATTATAATTTCCAAGATAATGCTACAGCCAGCATTACTAAAGACAGAACTGGACATCCATCGCAGAGAGAAGTCTCACTCTTCAGAGTGCTTGCTGTTGCTGTCCCACCCAGTGGGCTGCTCTGTAATGAGCGCTGTCAGGACTGCAATCAGGCCTATGGAGAGCACCCCACTGGTCAGCAGAGTGAAGCAAATGTGGGGTGTGGAGGGAAAGGGGGCTCTAGACCATGACAGATGGGTTTGTTTGGAATGCAGAGTCTGCAAGCACAATGAAAGGAATGGGGAGGGGCTTCTCAAAAGATAGTACCCTTCCTTCTCACTGCTTCTAAACCTTTTTTAAAAAATCCGGTCTTGTTGTGTTCTCTCACATAGTCAGTAACACTTTTAGAGACATGCTCATGTTATTACCACTATCATAATATGTGACTGGGAATGTAATGGTATCATGCTCCAGCTTACCCTGGGAACATGAAGTGTGATACTAGTGGAAATGTCATCTAACGCTAATAAAACATTCCTATACAATAGTTAGCTGCTATAAAGGGCGGTTGTATTTTTAAATACCATGATATTCACACCCAGTTTAGATTAGATTCCTAACAGCGTGGAAACAGTCCCTTCGACCCAACAAGTCCACACCGACCGTCCGAAGAGTTATCCACCAAGACCCATTTCCCTCTGAATAATGCACCTATCACTATGGGCAATTTAGCCACTGCTGTGAGGCAGCAGTGCTAGCCACTGAGCCACCGTGCTACAAAGGATAATTAAACACAGCTGCACAGGAATTCCTGATGACGAGCTTATGCTCAAAACATCAACTCTCCTGCTCCTCGGATGCTACCTGTCCGGCTGTGCTTTTCCAGTGCTACACTTTTTGACTCCAATCTCCAACACCTGCAGTCCTCTCTTTCTCCTATATTATAGCATGGGCAAGGTAATACGGGAGTCAACTGAAACTTTTAAAGATGCTCCATTAACTCTTAATTTAGATAATGGCAGGTGGGCTGCAGATTTTCACCCAAATTCCAAATCTTCAAAAACAAAATCACAATGAGCTAGGCACCCACCTAGTTTATGCAATATCCCGTACTCCTAAAATACATCCCTGTCCCCCCACACACAACCTGCAGGGCCATGTCAAATCCAGATCTTGGGCTGAAAATCAAACCCAGTCGAAGGGGATTTTTTTTGGGGGGGGGGAGCGAATAAGAGGGATCGTGCAGGGATAAATCATCCAGTTTCAAGCCTGAATTCAACTTGTCATCATTATGATTTTAAGCAAATCAGTAAAGATAAAACACAAGTATTCTAGATACAGGAACAAGTCTAACAACATAACAAGCAAGTCTGAAAATAAATTCAAATTCAGTCTCCAAGGTAAAAGAAAATTTAAATATTTTTAGGACAACTTATACCAATCACGTTGGAGGAAAATATTCAAACCCAATATTTTTGAAAATAAATTTTTCAGAACAAACTAAACCATTTTTCTAAAAAAAGGTAAATAATTGGTTTCCACAGATTAGGTATTTGCCAAGGTAAACCATCCTACGTCTCTCAGCTTGGAGATTTTACTGAAGCACAAGTTCCTTGCAAACAATGCACTCTTGGTAATGTCAAAATCTGATTGCAAGATAAAACAAAAAAAAGAGTACAGATAAATAAATCTTTGTAGACTAACAGGCATACACTGCAATCTAAACTGGAATTTGCAGAATGTTATCACCATCAGCTACAGAGGTCATGGTTTGAATCACCCAACATGAAAAATATTGACGTCACTTCTGTAGCTGTTCAAGACGCTTGTGCATTGAAAATTGAGCCACACAAAACTAATCCTTTACATTTAATTTCTATATAACACTCTTGGGAGGACTTTGGCGAGGATAAAAGAGATATGCTAAAATTATTCCAAAAATATGGGGACCGCCTGGAGAATCTAGGGTTGTTCTTTGAGTGGAGAAAACCAGCAGGAAATTGGGTAAGTCAGAGTTCTGCAGAAAAATTGTGTTGGCACCAGCCAAAAAACTAGCACCTAACTATTCCAATCTCATTTTTAGCAATTGGTATATAGCTTTGTATACTGACATCACAAGTAAAAGTCAAAATACTTCGAAATTTTGAGGGTCTCTGTCTCTACTGTCCCAGCAGGCAAGTGATTCCAGATTCCCACCACCACCTGCGTGAAAGGGATTTTCCCCTCCTCACATCTCCCGAAGTCCTCTGTCCCTTACCTTAAATCTATGGCTCCTGGTCACTGATCCCTCCACCAAGGGAAAAAGATTCCTTTCTGTCTACCCTCAATTTTATCCATCTCAATAATTCCCTCCTCTGCTTCCCCTACTCCAACAAAAACATCCATGGTCTAACCCTAATTTCTCTTCATAACTAAAATTCTCCAGCCCAGGCAACATCCTGGTAAATCTTCTCTGCATTCTCTCCAGTGTAAACACATCCCTGTGAATTCCAGAACTGCATACAGTACTCTAGCTGTGGCCTAAACAATGTACAGTTCCACCATAACCTCATTACTCTTTAAATATCTTGCCTCAGCTAATAAAGGAATGCATTCTATTTTCCTTAACCACTTCAATCTATCCTGCTACCTTAATGGCTGGTAAACATGCACACCAAGCTCTTTGATCCTTGGTGCTTCCTGGGGTCAATTGTGCATAGTGTCTGGTTTGCTTTGCCCAAGTACATCACCTCACAATTATCTGAATTGAATTCCATTTGCCACTGATCAGCCCATCTATATCCTCCTGTAATCCAAGATTACCCTCTTCATTGTTTACCACCAATTTTCATCCACAAAACTTACTGATCAACCCTCCTACATTAAAGCTCAAATCAGGAATATATGCACCACAAACAGCTAGGATCTCCACTCTGATTCCTGATGAAGGGCTTTTGCCCGAAACGCCGATTTCGCTGCTCGTTGGATGCTGCCTGAACTGCTGTGCTCTTCCAGCACCACTAATCCAGTATTTGGTTTTCAGCATCTGCAGTCATTGTTTTTACCTCCCTGTGGAACCCCACTGGATACACAGACTTGTAGTCCACAAAAACGATCCTCAACCATCGCCTCTGCTTCCTCCCACTCGGCCAATCCTGGATTCAATTTGACAAAATTTCCTTGAACTCCATTGGATTTTTACCTTTAAATGATCAGTTTCCCATGCAGAACCTCATCAACAGCCTTGCTGAAGTTCAAATAGATTAATCAAAAGCATCTACACACCTGGTCACCTCTTCAAAAAATTCAAATCAAGTTGATTAGACATAGTCTCCTGTGAACAAAACCATGCTGACTGTTCTGGATTAATCCCTGCCCCTCGAGGTGCAGATTAATTCTGTCCCTCATGATTATTTCCAATAGTTTCCAATAGTTTAGACTGACTGGCCTATAGTTTACTAGTTTATCCCTTGCTCCCTTCTTTAATAATAGGATCCCATCTCCTGTCCTCTAGTTCTCTGGCACCTCTTCTGTGGCTAGAAACAAAATGAAAATGAATGCTGCTGCCCCTGCTATTTCCTCTCTTCACTCACTCAACAACCTGGGATACGTTTCAACTGATGGTGGAGATTTGTCTCCTTATAAGCCTGTCAGACCATTGACAACCTTCTCTGATAAGCTAATTTCATTCCTATATCACAGTCTTTCTCCCCGATTCCTATACCCACACAGTGCCTCTCACCAGTGAGCACCAACACAATGCATTCATTTAGAACTCTATGTCCTCCAGCTCCTCGCACAAATTCCACTGTGGCCCTTAATGGGCCCTAACCAATCAAAGTCTAAATATCTTTTTCCTCTTAAGTGTACCCATGAAACAATTTCAGATTTTCCTTTATTTTAGCTGCCATTATTTTATCACGCTTCCTTTTCACTCTTACTTTCCTTGCACATTCTATATTCCTCGAGGCCTTCTGTTGTTTCGAGCTATTAGTATCTCCCTTAAGTCTCAATTTTTTTCCTTTTTACCCAACCCTAAGATATCCAGGGCTCACAGGATTGATTGATACCACCTTTTATCTTCATTGGAAGATGCTGGCCCTGTACTGACCCCACTTCCTTCTTGAAGGAGTCGTCTTGCTGTGTCAGAGACTTACCTGAAAGTAAACTACCCCAGTCCAGTTTGGCCAAATCATATCTGATATTAAAAGCCTTCCTTTCCCCCAGTTTAGAATTTTGATTTCAGGGCCATTTTTGTCCTTAATCTTGAATCCAAGAGTTATTATCACACTCCCCACTGATACTTTGATAATTCAACTTGATACTTCCCTGGCTTCATTATCTAAAATTAAAGTCAAGGATTGTTCCCTCTCTTGTAGGGCCTTGTTTGTACTGGCTTAAAAAAATCTTTCCTAAATGCATTTGAAGAATTCTGCTCCCTCTAAACCTTTCACACAATGGCTACCTCAGTTAAGCGTTGGGGAAATTTAAATATCTCCCCAACTATTACTACTCTATTAGTTTTACACTTCTGAAATTTGCTTACATACCTTCTCGGTCGTTCCTCTGACTTTTTTGGGGGCGGGGGGTGAATTCTTTTGTACACTCCCAATGTTATTGCTTGTGTTCAAGACAAAGAATCCTGATCAGTAAAACGTTCGCAATGGTTGAGCAGTTGGTAAACAGCAGCACAGACTTGGAGAACAAACCAATAATACAAGAGGAAATAGTTTTTAAGATATACACAAGTTGTCTATATTTGGATTGTAGCACCCAAGACTGGTAGATATAGACAACGCAGCAAGATGGACATTTGAGGAACAAAAAAACTCAAGGATGTAGAGAGATAAGAGAGCCAAGGATTGTGACTGAATTGTTCTTCAATAAAACAAAAAGGCACTGACTCGATTAGTCAAATGCCTTCCAGTGCTGCATTATAGACACATTTAGAAACAAAAATAGATCAATTGTTTACAGCACAAAGGAAGAGACCATTCAGCCAGTCATATCATGCTGGCTCTCCGCCTTGTGCCATTCCCCCCACCTCTTGCCTGCAACCCTGCACGTTCTTCCTTTTCACATAGCAATCCAATTACCTCTCTTTAAAGCCTCAACTGAATTTGCCACAATCTCAGACAGCAATTCAATTCCCAGCCACTTGCTGTCTCACAAAAAAAAATACCCTCGTGCCACCATTTTGTTTTTTGCCAATTTCCCCGATCTGTTCCCGTTCATTCTTGCTCCTTCTACCAGCATCAACATTTGCTGAGACGTACAACAGGATTAGCAGGCATGAAGGACAGACAGACACCAAACAGGTCTTGCAGAATTCAGCAACAGCGGAGGGTTTATGTAGAAGCAAAAAATGTCCCAAAAATATTTTGTAGGAGAGATAATCAAATAGTCTTGCAAGAAAAATAACTTTTAAAGTTGCTACATTGAATATTCCAGAAACAGACTGATTTGTTGCTGATTTTGATATTTTGTGTGAAGGGGTGACTGAAAAGTTCTGCATTACAAATATGTAATGAACCCGGAGGGATTTAGAATCATAGAGATGTACAGCATGGAAACAGACCCTTCGGTCCAACTCATCCATACCGACCAGATATCCCAACCCAATCTAGTCCACCTGCCAGCACCCGGCCAATATCTCTCCAAACCCTTCCTATTCATATACCCATCCAAATGCCTCTTAAATGTTGCAATTGTACCAGCCTCCACCACTTCCTCTAGCAGCTCGTTCCATACACGTACAACCCAGTGTGTGAAAATGTTGCCCCTTCTGTCTCTTTTATATCTTTCCCCTCTCACCCTAAACCTACACCCTCTAATTCTGGACTCCCTGACCCCAGGGAAAAGATTTTGCCTATTTATCCTATCCATGCCCCTCATAATTTTGTAAACCTCTATAAAGGTCACCCCTCAGCCTCCGACACTCCAGGGAAAACAGCCCCAGCCTGTTCTGCCTCTCCCTGTAGTTCAGATCCTCCAACACTGGCAACATCCTTGTAAATCTTTTCTGAACCCTTTCAAGTTTCACAACATCTTTCCGATAAGGAGACCAGAATTGCACGCAATATTCCAACAGTGGCCTAACCAATGTCCTGTACAGCCGCAACATGACCTCCCAACTCCTGTACTCAATATACTGACCAATAAAGGAAAGCATGCCAAACGCCTTCTTCACTATCCTATCTACCTGCGACTCCACTTTCAAGGAGCTATGAACCTGCACTCCAAGGTCTCTTCGTTCAGCAACACTCCTTAAGTGTTACCATTAAGTGTATAAATCCTGCTAAGATTTGCTTTCCCAAAATGCAGCACCTTGCATTTATTAGAATTAAAATCCATCTGCCACTTCTCAGCCCATTGGCCCATCTGGCCCAGATCCTGTTGTAATCTGAGGTAACCCTCTTTGCTGTCCACTACACCTCCAGTTTTGGTGTCATCTGCAAACCTACTAACTGTACCTCTTATGCTCGCATCCAAATCATCTGTGTAAATGGCAAAAAGTAGAGGGCCCAGCACCAATCCTTGTGGCACTCCACTGGTCACAGGCCTCCAGTCTGAAAAACAACCCTCCACCACCACCCACTGACCTCTACCTTTGAGCCAGTTCTGTATCCAAATGGCTACTTCTCCCTGTATTCCATGAGATCTAACCTTGCTAATCAGTCTCCCATGGGGAACCTTGTCAAACGCCTTACTGAAGTCCATATAGATCACATCTACTGCTCTACCCTCAATCTTCTTTGTTACTTCTTAAAAAAACTCAATCAAGTTTGTGAGACATGTTTTCCCAAGCACAAAGCCATGTTGACTATCCCGAATCAGTCCTTGCCTTTCCAAATACATGTACATCCTGTCCCTCAGGATTCCCTCCAACAACTTGCCCACCACTGAGGTCAGGCCCACTGGTCTATAGTTCCCTGGCTTGCCCTTACCACCCTTCTTAAACAGTGGCACCACGTTTGCCAACCTCCAGTCTTCCGGCTCCTCACCTGTGACTATCGATGATACAAATCTCTCAGCAAGAGGCCCAGCAATCACTTCTCTAGCTTCCCACAGAGTTCTCGGGTACATCTGATCAGGTCCTGGGGGTTTATCCACTTTTAATCGTTTCAAGACATCCAGCACTTCCTCCTCTGTAATCTGGACATTTTGCAAGATATCACCATCTATTTCCCTACAGTCTATATCTTCCATATCCTTTTCCACAGTAAATACTGATGCAAAATATTCATTTAGTATCTCCCCCATTTTCTGTGGCTCCACACAAAGGCCGCCTTGCTGATCTTTGAGGGGCCTTATTCTCTCCCTAGTTACCCTTTTGTCCTTAATATATTTGTTAAACCCCTTTGGATTCTCCTTAATTCTATTTGCCAAAGCTATCTCATGTACCCGTTTTGCCCTCCTGATCTCCCTCTTAAGTATACTCCTACTTTCTTCATACTCTAAGGATTCACTTGAGGCTATCCTGTCTGTACCTGACATATGCTTCCTTCTTTTTCTTAACCAAACCCTCAATTTCTTTAATCATCCAGCATTCCCTATACCTACCAGCCTTCCCTTTCATCCTAACAGGAATATACTTTCTCTGGATTCTTGTTATCTCATTTCTGAAGGCTTCCCATTTTCCAGCCGTCCCTTTACCTGCGAACATCTGCCTCCAATCAGCTTTTGAAAGTTCTTGCCTAATACCGTCAAAATTGGCCTTTCTCCAATTTAGAACTTCAACTTTTCGATCTGGTCTATCCTTTTCCATCACTATTTTAAAGCAAATAGAATTATGGTCGCTGGTCCCAAAGTGCTCCCCCACTGACACCTCAGTCACCTGCCCTGCCTTATTTCCCAAGAGTAGGTCAAGTTTTGCACCTTCTCTAGTAGGTAGATTCACATACTGACTCAGAAAATTGTCTTGTACACACTTAAGAAATTCCTCTGCATTTAAACCTCTAACATTATGGCAGCCCCAGTCGATGTTTGGAAAGTTAAAATCCTAGGGTTTTGGGCGTGTTAACCTCCTCCAGATTCAAACTGCCCTCACTATCAGCAATTCTGCAATTGCAGTTGCCCCCTCAGAAATACCGTCTACATGTTAGAGATATTTTCATCTGCAATTCAATTGTCAGAACAGGAATATCTGATAATGTTTTGACATGTGGTACAGTTTAAAATACAAGATCCAAATTCCTGACAAAGCCGCAAGGATATTCCACTGGACATCCCTGGGAAAATTTAATTATTTTGCTTCTCAAGTTTCCTCAAAATAAATCTCAGTGGAGCCCAAAATACATGAATTGAGCTTCATAATTCAAGGGGAGACAGAGTAGTGGTAATACAACTGGACTAGTAACCCAAATGCCCCAGTTATGCTCTGGGGCATTGGCTAAGAGCCCACCACAGCTATCGGTGATATTTGAATTTCACTAATAAAATCTTCAATTGTAAGCTAGTCTCAGTAATGGTGACAAGACCACTATCATCAATTGTTGTTTAAAAAAAAGGGCAAAGTGGCTCAGTGGTTAGCACTGCTGTCTCAAAGTGCCAAGGACCTGGGTTCGATTCCAGCCTCAGGTGATTGTCTATGTGGATTTCGTCTCAGTCCAAAGATGTGCAAATTAGGTGAATTGGCCATGCTAAATTTCCCAGTGTTCAGGGAAGTGTAGGCTTGGTGCATTAGGCAGGGAAATGTAAAGTAATAGGGTGGGATCCTCTTTGGAGAGTCAGTGTAGACTTGTTGGGCCAAAATGCCTGTCTCCACACTGTAGGGGTTTTATGAATACTGATTTCCCTCAGGGAACAAAGTCTGTTTTTAACCTGATCTGGCCTACGTGGGACTCCAGACCACAATGTGTTTGATTCTCAACTTTCCTCTGAAACGGCCTAGCAAGCTATTCAGTTCAAGGCTGATTAGGAACAAAAAGAGGCAAACACCAACTTTACCCATGATGCCTCTAATCGGATCAGAAATCCCATAAGGGGAGCTCTAAACTGCACTTGTGCAAAACAAAAACTTTGATTTCATGATTAGAAGACATTGGAAAGTAAGTTCTGAGTGAAATGCAATTCTTGCTATTTTGGAAACACAGCAACCCATCTCTACACAGCAAACTGGCACATGCAACGTGATTAAGGGCCAAGTAATGTTATATGAGGAAGTAAGGTTGAGGAAGTGAATGTTGAGAGGTGCCTCAAGCATTACCCAATATAATCATTGTGTGATTTTGGAGAAGATGATTTGCAGCTCAGGTTGTAAGTTTGCTCGCTGAGCTGGTAGTTTTTTCGCTGTGGAGTCTGGTCCATCGCCACCTGTTGGTAGGTACTGATATCTGAGAATAGCATGTTTGCTTTCTCTCTGTACTGTGTTCTGTTCAGGATGATGGTTATGCACCCTTTGTCTGCCAGTAGGATTATGATACTTTTGTTTTTTTGAGTCCTTCCAGAGCTGTCCTTTCCAGTGTGTTGAGGGTGTTCCCTTCTTTCTTTCTGCTTAGTGTTTGTCCTACTGTCTGTCTGATAGCCTGCTGGATTTCTTCCACAAGTCTGTTGTCTTTCAGGGTGGATTCCAGTGCTGCTAGGAAGTCTTTTTGTCCACGTCCCTGTAGTTGAAGCTCATCCCACGTACTAGGATGGCTTTTTCCGTGTCTGAGTGCGGTCGGTCCGACAGGTTCTTTATCCAAGTCTCTAAATTGTCTGTGTTATTGCTGTGCGTAAGCTTGGCCAGATTTTCTTGGAGGGCTAATCTTTTCTGTGTCTTGGTCTGCTGTTGTTTAGTGTTTAGATTAGATTAGATTCCCTACAGTATGGAAACATGCCCTTTGGCTCAACAAGTCCACACCGACACTCCAGAGAGTAACCCCACCCAGACCCATTTCCCTACCCTATGTTTACCCCTGACTAATGCACCTAACACTATGGGCAATTTAGCGAGGTCAATTCACCTGATCAACACATCTTCAGATTGTGTTGATTGCTCATTCTAGCGAACTTGTCCATTCATGGTCAGTCACGTTAGTTTACAGAGCTTCTTGACATGAAGTGTCTCATTCGCTTTTGTGAAATCTATTGTGGGCATGATTTATCATTTCTCATGGCATCCTGCGGCCGTAGTGTTCTGCTGTTCTTCTGGCCAGAAGAATAACAAAACACTACGGTTAGTTTGTGTTTGACGTATCTTGGTTATACCTGTTTCTCAAGGCATTTGTGTAGGAAGTACAGTTGTTGGCCGGTAGTGCTCCGTTGGATGGACTTGGTTTCCCATCTTCCGGCTAGTTTGAGCGTATTGCGTCCATTGTGGCGTTTGAAATTTTGAAGAAGATTTGTAGCTCAAGTTGTGGATCGTTTGTAAGTTTGCTCGCTGAGCTGGTAGAGCTCATGTACAATATAAATAGGGACTAAACAAACATGGTTACATTTTGAAACAAGCCAAGCTAAGAAAGTTATTCAAAACTTCTAGGAAGCAATCTTAAGAAAACCAATGCAAAAATACAACAATTTTAAACATATTTATGACAGCAGATTTCTTTCCCCAGCTAACCTATTCCTTAAATGGGATGCGGGCACTTCTGACAAGAGCAGTATTTCTTACCCCTCACCAAGTTCCCTTAAATTGAGTGACTTGCTCGGCCATTTCAGCAGGTAGTTAAGAGTCATCTGCATTACTAGGTTTGAAGTCACATGCGGGTCAGACCATGTAAAGATAGCAGATTTTCCTTCCTTGAAGTTTATAAGTGAAACAGATGGTTTTTACAAAAACAGAGAGCCTCATGGCACCTTCGCTAGAGCTAGCTTTGAAACCAAATTAATATATCAGGAATTAAGTCCCACAAGCTGCCTTGGTAACATTTGAACCAATGGTCCGAGAACATTAGACTGGGTCTCCGGGTTACTCGTCCAGTAACACTACCACTGCACCATCTCCCCAAAACGAGACACCAATATTACGAAGAAATATTCCAGCATTTGAAACAATACTTTGGTTAAGTGAAAAGAGGATATCCCTCAAAAATGCAAGCTTTGAGCCAAAAAAGAAGTTGGAAATAAGGGACCTGTATTACATAGTTACTTCTCAAAAAGTATTCAACCAAAGAATAACAATTTGTATTTCAAACTCCTTTAATGTAAAGCATTTCACTAAATTATTTATCAAATCAAATGCCACATAAGGAGTTACGAGCACAAGAAATCTAAAAGTAAGGTCAAAAAGATAGGTTTTCAGAAATGCCCCGACACACACAGAGATTAAGGCAATGGTAGCATGACTGCTGACAGGGCAATGATTAAACACTGGGCAAATACAAGAGCCCAGATACTGTATGTTGGTGGGTTGTGGAGCTGCAGAAAGTTATGGAGATGGGAGATCGAGAGAGGCAAGGCTGTGGAAGGGCTTGAAACAAGAACGAAGCAGTCATTGTGAAGCTGGTGATGAAAAAAGGAAACTGGTTTGAAAAAGACACAAGTAGTATAGCCAATTCGGGTAACTAGAGATCCATTAATTTTGCATCAACAAAACTGGAAAAGTAATAGGAACAATGAAAATTTGAAGATTACCTGTGCAAGTTAAATAATCAACTGCAATCAACACAGTGCTGCCAGCGGTCACCCTTGACCTTTTGTCGGAAGGTTCACAATAGGCTGCTCTATGACATAATGAACCCAAACTTCCAGAAAGCTTTTGCTAAAGTTCTGCATAAAAACGGCTGACACACAACTTCAAGTCAGTGGGTATTGTAGTGTGGGTAAGAAATTGACTGAGAAAGGTACAAGCCACAATTATAATGTCAAGGTCGAAAGACGCCCAGAGTTTAAGCTAAAGTTGGAGAGTTGATATACAAATTGAGTGTGTAAAACTGTCAACAAATTCTGAACAAGTTAGGGTCTTTACTTTAGACAGGAAAGATGGAGAGGTGATAGGTTTGAGTATGTGGAGCACAGGAGAAAGCTATTCCAGGCAAAGGTGAGGACTGCAGATGCTAGAAACCAGAGTTTAGATTAGAGTGGATGCTGGAAAAGCGCAGGTCAGGCAGCATCCGAGGAGCAGGAAAATCGACATTTCATGCAAAAGCCCTGCATCAGGAAAACTATTCCACCCAAGAAGTTGGAGATGTTTATATTCCCCATGAAGATGCTTCCATTTATTATAGATTCACTTAACAGGAGTAGTAGTTACAGCAGCAAGAGACATTCAGAGAGGCATTAGATGATCATTTGAATAGAAAAGATGTGCAGGTTTGTGGGGAAAAGCCAGCAGAAGAGAACCAAATCATGACAATAATTCTGAGAGCTGCTGCAGATACAATGAGCTGAGGCCTCCTTCCATGAAGTAATAATTATGAAATTCTGTAAACAGAAGGATACAGAGAGGGGAAGATGAAGAAAACAAAATAGGGAAAGACTCTGTGGCAAAAACAAGAGGACTGACATAAACTGTACTAGTTTCTGTGCTGTAAATTTCTACATAATTCTATAGCCCCCCAGACAAACACTGAGAAGGGGAGGAGGGGTGAAAGAGACATTTATTGCCTAGAGGGTGGTCATTAAGCCCATCATGCCAGCTCCCTGCAGAGCAATCTAGCCAGTACCATTTCCACATTTGGTCAAAGCCCTGCTCATTAGTTTCCTATAAGTACCATCATTCCTTTCCAAAATCATTGACTGATTTTGCTTCCACCGCCCTCAAGAGCAGCAAGTTCCAGATCATTGTGATTTATGATTAAAAAGTTCTTCCTTGGCCCACGAGCCTTAAGGTGAATCTAGAGTGGACTCCCACCTTGACAACCTTGAGGTGAAGCCCAGCGTGGTCTGGAGGAGAGGTGCTGGCATGGTCTGGGTTGGAAGGACTGTTAACCTGAACTTTTTATTTCTGTAGTTTTTTAATTTAGTCCTATGATTTTGAACTTGCATACCCTAAGGTCTGTAAAAGGTAGACTTTTTATTTCTTTATTTTTTCCCCTTAGAATTTGAAGAATCGGTGTCAAGAGTGTAGTGCTGGAAACACACAGCAGGTCTGGCAACATCCAAGGAGCAGAGGAATTGATGTTTCAGACAGAAGCCCTTCATCAGGGATTACGCCTGAAACAGTGACTCTCCTGCTCCCTCGGATGCTGCCTGACTGGCTGTGCTTTTCCAGCTCCACACTCTTGACACAGATTTCTAGTATCTGCGGTCCTCACTTTCTCCTACTTAAGAATTTGTACCTTGGTACATATGTACCTAAGATGACACCATAAGCAGTAACTTGTAAACTTTTCCCTGTACTCATGCAAGTACATGTGACAATAAGGCTAATTCTAATTCCAATTCCTCATATGCCCATGTAATTCTTGCCCAAACTTTAAATATGGGTCGACTAGTCTTGGTCACCTATGAAAATGTATTTCCTCATCTAGCTTATCTAAGCCCATCATAAACTTCAAACCTTGACGATTTCTGTGCCTCAAGGCAGAAACTGGTCAAAACATTCATTCCATGCTCATACAAAACTATAATTAGCTTTCAATGACTGCACTTTAAGCAATAACTCAAAATTTCCTAAATAGTACATGCTGTCATTTTTTCTACTACAGATGCCAAACCAACATGTGAATTAATGACAGATTTATACTCAACATTTTTCCTTATAGAATCTAGCATTGCAACAATTACGATGTATTGAGCATCTTTTAAAGCAGATTAAGACACGGTCATAATCAAACAAGATCTGGCACTGAGCTCCACAAAGTATATACAGTATTGGGACATGTAACCAAAAGCATAGCAAATACACAACAATTCGGAGAAGGAGTAGGCGCTATCACTCAATGAGATCATGGCTGATCTGAGTGTGGCGTTAACTCCACTTTTCCATCTGCTCCCTCATAATCCTGGACTAGCCTGTTGATCAAAAATCTGTAAACCAGCTTCAAACACATTAAGTGACCCAGATTCCTCCATTCTCTGTGGGAATACCAAAGACAACTCTTCAAGGACGAGTGCCCTCTCACCTTTGTCCCAAATATGCAAACCAAATAGGAATCTGTGGTTCCCAGATCCAAATTTGCAAAAAGGAGAAACATCCCTCAATATCTGCCCTGTCAAACCCTCTCAGAATCTTACAGGTTTCTCAATAAGATGCCATAAGATTATCAATGATTTTTCCACTGGTCAGAGGTTAAAAAAGGCAGCAGAGTCTTAGTACAAGGGGCCACTCATCAGGATCAAAAGAAGCAGGAGAAACCCCCTCACTCAAAAGAGCCACGATTCTTCTAAACACTACATCCCAGAGGGCTGCATATTCTCTATAGTGGATTACAAGCGAGCCTGGAACAGGAAAAAAAATTCATGGAATCAAGAATTATGGGAGTGAAATCAAAAAGGGTCGAGGGAGAAGTGAGGCTTTATGGAGAAAATATAGCAAGGTTTACAATGGGAATTCCCGAGTTAAGGGCCATGTGGATATTTGCAATACTCATGCATTGTTGCACAATTTTGGTTACTCTTTCAATTATGTTATTTTCTAATGATTTTCTTCCTAAAGAATTACATTGCTGCAATAGACAGAAATTAAAGCACATTATATCTATCTCAGAACATAGTGGTGGTGTGCTATAGCTCACTTGGGATGCTAGGAAAACATGCACATTTATATCTATTTTGCATTCTGGATCGATGAATAGTGACAATCAAGAATTCAATGTTTAGGTTTAGATTTAGATTTAGATTAGATTCCCTACAGTGTGGAAACAGGCCCCCAACTAATCCACACCGACCCTCCGAAGAGTAACCCACCCAGACCCATTCCCCTCTGAATGATGCAGCTAGCACTATGGGCAATTTAGTATGGCCAATTCACCTGACCTGCACAGGTTTGGACTGTGGGAGGAAACCCACACAGACACGGGGAGAGTGTGCAAACTCCACACAGACAGTTGCCTGAGGCTGGAATCGAACCTGGGACCCTGGTGCTGTGAGGCAGCAGTGCTAACCACTGAGCCACCGTGCCGTTTCCACCCCACCCAATGTTCTTACTCTCACATGTACAACCAGGAATCTCTCTCACTCTGATCATCTGCATCATCAACCACACATTCACTGGCCATCAAGTCCTCGTGTAAGGTTAAAAGATTTTATGGGAATCTCTCTCTGAACATTAAAGTAATATCAAAGGGTTAAACTGCACTGACTGAATGTTCTGGAAGTGGGTGGGGGCAACAGTCAGGCAGGAATGCGAATGACACCCCCACAACAATTAGACAGTCATTTGCTACTACTCCCCCTACTATTATCAAATTAAACTCTCATTCAATCTCTTCCATACTTTCATAGCAATCCCCAGCCAATCAGGTTTGCTTGTATGATCATCCCCAATGCTGAGGCGTATCACACCTACATTGTCTGAGGAAGAAATAGAACCCAAACTCATTTGCAGGGTCACCCCAAAACTAGGACACATCGCATCTACATTATCTTGGGGAAATCACTGAGTCAGGAGATCATCAGCATAACGATTCTCCAGGATTAGGGCATTACCATTATCTCAGAGAATGATATCTCATCTTACCATTGTACCTGGGGTGACATGTGGTTTGCAGGGGTGAGGGGTGGGGGAGAAAGAGAGAAAGTGGCTAGTGTATCGGTAAGCATTGCCAACTGACCTCTATGTAAAAGGAATGTATTTTCCTTGTTCAGGGTCTTTTTTTTGACTCGACTTGACATGCCTGAGAAAGGGTCAAAAAGGGGTCACCTAGCTTGTACAAGCTTTAATAAACTAACTGTTTGCAGAAGTCAGTGTGTGCAAATTGCATCTTGTATGTGAAACCTCAGGAACAGAACACTAGAGTCCAAATGAAATACAGAACTACTGATTCATACGCAGGGTGGATATTCACTGCATGTCATCCCAAAGCACTGAGATTTATTCCACTTCACCCATATTTGTGTTTCTTTTTGCTTCAAGGAGTTATCTACTTGACTTTCAAATTAAGAATGTTAATCTCCATTTATGACAAAACATTTCATATCCATTCATTACACTAATCCCAAACCTATGTCTCCAATTACCATTGACTAACAATTTTCTTTATTTACCTTTGCACAAGCCATGAAGAATTTTGAAAAGCTTTTACCCATCTGCGAAAAATTTCCCACTTTAAAGAACCTTCCTTCATAAAGTACAACCTTTCATTCACGGTTGAATGAATCTGCACTGTACCTTTAACATGACAGGCACACTTCCTAAGCAGAGTGCCCAAGCTGCACACGATATTCTAAATGTAACTCAACCAATTCAAATAGTACTTCCTATTGTTATTTAATAAATAACATTCCCACAAATCGAAGCCAAAAATCCACCGCATTGGTATTCAATAACAAAGCCTTCCACCCACCCACCACTATACTGACATTTTCCTAACTTATCTCTCAAAAGTAAATTGACCAGCATATCTGTTTGCAGGGCTTAGAAGTTTGTGGACCCAGCACATTATTTTTAATGTAAGAAATCCCACCCTTAATGGCGAAATTAACACATTGTAAAAAGTGAGGTCTTCCATTTTTCAAACAACACACGAGAAGACGGAATGGTTGACAAATAAGAGTGCGAGGCAGAGTGCAAACAGTCTCGTTCAGTTCCTGAGGAACTTGCCTCTCTTAGCAAACTACTGGTCACTCATTCCCACTATTTCAACACACACAAAAAAATCAGAGTTTGAGGTGATCACTCCCTCTACAGATGGCGTTTAAACCGTGCTTAAAATAAAGAGGGAAAGCACGTTACTTCATCGGTCAAAGCAACTAAATCCCTAGTCACCGAATTCTTTCATTCACTTTCATCTTAAATCAACGCACTACTCGAACAGATAGACAATTGCAACAAGGTATGATGCTCATCTTTTGTGCACTGCGGTAACACAGATTCCAACTCTCAGATTACACTTGGCCCAGTTTTTTTAAAAAATCAGATTCAACCTCTTATTAATCACATTTACAATACATGGCGAATCGACCCATCGTGCCATTGCCAGCTCTTTGAAATAATTAAGTTCCATTCTTTCCGCAAAGGGCCTTACAATTACAAAGTGTACGTACAATTTAATACTCAGCCAACTTTATTTAATGCTAGGATTAAATTTAATCCATTATCATGGGAACGCTATTTCACCTAGAAGAGGGGGAGAAATGTACGCATTAAGCTTAAAACAGGGTTTAATGAATTGTTTCCCCCCCCAAAAGGTAAACTGTTTCTTAGGTTAAATTGCATTGTTTAGGCGAAACACAAAGGACGGAAGGAATCGGTCAAAAAGATGCTAATTAATTCACCTCGCCTCTCCTGACGGGCATTTCCTGATGAAACGACGAGCTGGATTTGTTCCCAGCTGTTTTTCACATTGGAATTGGTTGGAATCCGTACTCAGACAACTTCTCCTTCCCCCACAATAAATTGAATTACAGATTAAACATAAAAGTTGTTCTTTTTTTCCCCACCCCCACTCTGTGGAGGCTTCCCTGAAACTCACAGCTCAGCTGCTCACAACATTCTTATTCAAGGTTTGGGAGCATCCACTGCAGCCGAGGGGGAGCAGGGAGGTTGATGCAGGGGCACATCGACCTCGACCGAAGGGCTCTGAACCTTCATCATATCATTTATTAGAAGGCATTCAATTCTTTTCTTTCATTGTATAAATGTGTCGTAGAACATTTTAAAACCGGTGGATGTGCCACCCCTTTACTCTGTGGAACCCCCCTCCACCAAACGTGTGCTGCTCCACATGTAGCAAAGGTTGGGAACGCCCAGTATAAATTTGGAAGTCCGTGAATGCTCGTGTTCCAAGGATTCAGCGACAAAGTTCGCATTTAGAAGAGGAATGGGACATGAAAATTGATTTCATGAAATGTTACCAAAACGGTCAATGAGTCATCTTCGTGTCTACTGAGTTGCAGGGTTGGGCGTTCAAATCCCTCGCACACAAAATTCAGGCTAATAGTAAAGGACAGGTGCTTTCTCTCGAATGAGATAATACATTGGCTCTCTCCGGGGGGAAAAAAAAAGATGAAGAGAGGTGGCGTGGTCCTGGTCTCTCTTCATCTCTGAACCAATATCAGGAAAACAGGTGGTCAATCTTACATTTCTATTTATGGGAGCTTGCTGTGTTTTGACTCTTCGAAGTTGGCAATATTTCATTGCCTCTGGGGAGTTGAGGTCGTAAAGATGTGCAAGTTACTTAGACTCGCACAATGAGGTTTATAAATTCAAATTATGATATTACTGTAATAGTCCTGGCAGTGCCCACTAAACAGCAAAAGCATTGAGTCAACTGGCACCATATGTACTCCATGGTCACCTCTGTGCAGAAGGTCCAAGCATCAGAGTCGGAGAGGGATGAGGAAGACAAGACAGGGGAACATGGGTGAAATGGGGTAGCTTATCTTTTCCCACAAATCCCTAAACATTATGCTAGAGTTCCGCTTCTCTGCAAAATAACATTAAACTTGCACATGCCCCTAAGGAAGGTTCCTAAATCAAAGCAAGCAGGCACTATGAGGAAAACTACATAATATACCAGATGTATTCAACCAAAAGGCACCATTAAACTAAATGTTGATGTCATGATGGACAACATACCCAGCAAGAAGTGGACAGCATTCAGGCTTGGAGTCAGATAAGAGGCAAATAAAGTTCATGTCACACAAGTGCCAGATAATGAACAAGACAGAAGTGAACCATCTCACCATAACAGTCCATTGCTGAACCCCACCCCAGCCCACTGTGATCATCCTTCCACCACTGGCCAGAAATTTAACTGAACCAGCCACATAAAATACTATGGACAAAAGTCAGAGGCTGGAACTCTGCAGCAAGTTATTTATCTATTCATGTCTCAAAGCTCAGCTACCATCTACAAGGCATAAGGCAGGGGTTTGATTGAATATTTTCCACTTTCCAGGATAAGCAACTCCATAAAAGACTGAAGAAGTTGTGTATCATCCAAGACAACACAATTTATTTGATTGATACCCTACCCACCACCTTCAATATTCACTGTCTTCACCACTGATTCATGATGGTAACAGTCTGTCCCATTACAAGAGGCACTGCAAAAACTCATCAAAATTTCTGCAATGGCATCTTTCAAATCTGTGACCCTTGCCAACTGGAAGGACAAAGGCATTAGATGCATTTCTCTCCAAGCCAGACAACATACTGACTTGAAAGTATATTGCCATCTTTCACTGTTACTAGGTCAAAACCTCTCTCCCTAACAGCACCTTTTGTGTATCTAAATCACAAAGACTGCAATGGTTCAAGAAGGTAACTCACCATCGCCTTTAAGGATCAATTAGAGGTGAGAAATAAATGCTAGTTTTTCCAGCAACGGTCAAATTCCATGAAAGAATCTAAATAGCAAGAACTTACATTTATATAGCACCTATAATGTCATAAAGCAACCCGACATGTGTCATAAGAGCAAACTGCTGACCCCACCCTAAAATGATAGGCCTAAGTCCAGTTGGAAAGCACTAATTAGAAAATAATAATCAACAAAATTAATAAAGTGAAAGAAAAACTAGAATTGAATTTTGTTTTGTTTCTTAAAAGAAAATCATGTGAAACCCTGTAATTGAATTAAAATGAATTTATTGTCATGTGTACCGAGGCACAGTGAAAAGCTTTGTCTTACAAGCAATACAGGCAGATGTGTGGTAGGAATGTTGTGTAACGTGACCAGGCTAATGACACTTGCTGTACCCTGCTTGGTCTGAAAACAACATTGATCTTTAATCTTGGCTTTTTGACAGATTCCATCCAAGTGGAAAGAATTGATACTGACTGCTCAAACTATTTGAATTATCAACTACTGAGGGTGATTATTAAAAAAAACATTCACTAAGATCTTGGGATGTATTTATGCTAGGATTGGTGTCTGTAATTCAGATCCAGCTGTGTCACCATGTGTTTCTGGAGGTTTTGTCACAAGAACCCTTATAACTGTTTGTCCAATATATCTAATTTTCACAGGCTTGTTAAAAACCTTAATTTGTTTATGTAATTTAATGATTCAGTTGATTGTCAAACTTGCATATATTTGGCCACTTTTGGAATATTGTGTGCGATTCTGGTCTCCCTTCTATAGGAAGGATGTTGTGAAACTTGAAAGGGTTCAGAAAAGATTTACAAGGATGTTACCAGAGTTGGAGGATTGAGTTATAAGGAGAGGCTGAACAGGCTGGGGCTGTTTTCCCTGAAGTGTTGGAGGCTGAGGGGTGACCTTATAGAGGTTTATAAAATCATGGGGGGGCACAGATAGGGTAAATAGACAAGGTCTTTTCCCTGGCATGAGGGAGCACAGAACTGGAGGGCATAGGTTTAGGTTGAGAGGGGAAAAATTTAAAAGGGATCTAAGGGGCAACTTTTTCACGCAGAGGGTGGTGCGCATATGGAATGAGCTGCTAGAGGAAGTGGTGGAGGCTGGGACAATTACAACACTTAAAAGGCACCTGGATGAATAAGAAGGATTTAGGAGGTTATAGGCCAAGTGCTGGCAAATGGGACTAGCTTTATTTAGGCTATCTGGTTGGCATGAAGGAGTTGGACTGAAGGGTTTGTTTCCATGCTGTACATCTCTATGACTCCTTAACATGATAACATCATAATCTTATGCTTCTGAATATACTACTATACTGACTATACTGCAGGTTAGAAGGGCTGAATGGCCTACTCCTACACCTATTGTCTAAGTGCAAGCGTAAAACTATGGCAAATTGATTTCAATGAAAGTTAATATAAAAGTAAATATATTTGGACTTAAAAAAATACAAAGCAGGATTGCTTCTAAAGGTTGGAAAGCTAGAACAGTAGAGGCCCAAATAGACTTGCCAGTGTAGGTACATGTCATTAAAATGTCATGAATTAGTATACAAATAAGGAAATTGATTAATTTCATACTGGGCTATAGATCCAGATGTCCATATGCAAGGGGATAGATGTAATAATTGAGCTACAGAAAACCCTATATAAAACACCTGGAACAGTATTGGGCTCTGCAACTCAGGAATTATATATTGGCAATGGAGGCAGTGCAACATCGATTTTACTAGAATGATATATGAACTCCAAGTGTTACGTGAGGAGAAATTACGCAACCTAAAGTTGGATTGCCTTAAATTTAGAAGATAGTGGGGTGATTTGATTGAAGTTTTACAACTCTTAAGGGGAACAAAAAAGGTGGATAGAGAGAAACTCTTTCCTTTGGTCAGAATGTCTAAGGCTAGAAGACAGAGTTGAAAAGTAACAGACAGACTTTTTGTCTGCAAGCATACAATATTAGATTAGATTAGATTACTTACAGTGTGGAAACAGGCCCTTCGGCCCAACAAGTCCACACCGCCCCGCCGAAGCGCAACCCACCCATACCCCTACATCTACCCCTTACCTAACACTACGGGCAAATAGAATAGTAATTTATTGTCACTTGTATTTTTAAAAAAATACAGTGAAAAAGTGTTTTAAGTCACCATACTCCAGCCCTTATATTAATAACAAATCATATATTTCAAACGGCAGATTCAAACCACTACAAACACCGGAGGAAAGATCACAGAAGCGCTTCACAGGAGGCTCCCAAGCACTGAGGATGTCACCTAGACAGGGGGCGAAACGTGTGCAACACAAATTCCCAGCTCGGCGAACAGAACCACAACAACGAGCACCCGAGCTACAAATCTTCTCACAAACTTTGAACTTCTATATTTTTATACTGCAATCCAACATTCTATTTGCTGTCCGTATTACTTGCTGAAAGTATATGCAAGCTTTTTTGATTTGTGGATGAGGACTTCTAAATCCCTCTGTTCTGTGGCTTTGTGCTATTTTTTTCAATTTACATAATGTACATAATTATGGCACCAGTACCAATATAGAGTCATAGAGATATACAGCATAGAAACAGATCCTTCAGTCCAACTTGTCCATATTGACCAGATATTCTTTATATATCTAGTTCCATTTGCCAGCATTTGGCCCATATCCCTCTAAAGTCTAGTAATATACCCATCCAGATGCCTTTTAAATGTTGTAATCGTACCAGCCTCCACCACTTCCTCTGGCAACTCATTCCATACATACACAACTATTTGCATGAAAAGGTTGCCTCTTAGGTCCCTTTTACATCTTCCCCATCTCACCGTAAACCTATGCCATCCAGTTTTGGACTCCTCCACCCCAGGGAAAGGACCTTGTCTATTTACCCTACCCATGCCCCTCACAATTTTATAAATCTCTATAAAGTCATCCCTCAGCCTCTGACTATCCAGGGAAAATAGCCCCAGCCTATTCAGACTCTCTCTATACCTCAAACCGTCCAACCCTAGTAACATCCTCATAAACCTCTTCTGAACCCTTTCAAGTTTCACAACATCCTTTTTACAGGAGAGAGACCGGAATTGCATACAATATTCCAAAAGTGGCCGATATCTGTAGCTCTCCAAAAGTTACATGTCGCCATCATCCCAACTCTCTGTCTTCTATTAGATAGCCAATCCTCTATCCCTCTAATATAGCATCTCCAATATCAGGGGCTCTTATCTTACTAAATAGTCTTACTTATGGTACCTTGTCAACTCCATCTTAAAATTCAAATGTATTCCATTCACGTTCTCCCTTTAGTAAGTGGCTGATATATTCATATCAAAATTTGCTAGTGAGCTGGATTAGCTAGGTCTACTTGGTTGAGTACTTTTTTAAAAATCATATAGAAATTGGATTACATGGTTATTTTGCTATTTGGGTTAATACTTTTGGTAATAACACAAATAACAACTTGCCTTCACACTGTACTTTAGCGTTGTAAAATATTTAAAAATTCACTGGATCATTAACAAACAAAATTTGGCACCAAGCCTTATGGGGAGATATTAGGGCATGTGGCAATGAGCTTGATGAAAAAGGGAGGTTCGAAGGAACATCTTAAAGGGAGGAGAGAGAAAGGTAGAGAGTTTCTGGGAGGGAATTTCACAGTTTGAGGTCTCAGAAATGGAAGGCACAGCTACAAGTGGTGGAACATTGTAAAATGGGCAATGATCAGAAGGTAGACACTGGAGATCTCAAGAGGTCTGTATATTACAGAGTGATTGAACAGGGAGGACAGGAATGGCATTAAACAATGATGAGAATTTTAAAGTTGAGGCATTGTGGAACCATGTAAGAGAAACAATAGGAGGAAACCATCTTGTAATGTGCTCAGTTGAGCCAATCACTGATGTGAAAGTAGATGACTACTCACGAAATCATCTGCACATACACAATGAAATGTTATTTTCTGACAGGGACTCATCCAACTTAATTATTTGCCAAGGAAGTGATTTTATTGCCCATCATCTGGAAGTAACAAGGGCAAATATTCCAAGAGTAAAACAACCGTTTTCAATATAACTCATCAGGCAAAAGCCAGGTCAACGTCATTGTAAAATAGAATATGAGTTCTGCAGATGCCAGTCTTTCTCTTTGAGAATAGGCTTACCTACGGTGTCTTTTTCAGTAGTTTCTTTAGTCATTCTGGAGCTGTGAGCAACCCTGGCAAAGCCAGCATTTATTGTCCATCCTTAAATGCTCATGAAAAGGTGATGATGAACCATCTTCTTGAATCACTGCGTCTGTAGGTAATGCTACTTTGTTGTAGTTATTCAGTACAAATTGCGAAGACATTTCAGAGGACAGTTAAGGGTGAAGCACATTTTTGTGGGTCTGAAGCCTTATATATTTCAGACCATGTAAGGTTCGCTAATTTCAAAGAACAAATAAAATTTACAGCCGGGGAACAGGCCCTTTAGCCCTCCAAGCCTGAGCTGATTCAAATGTACTGTCTAAACCTGTCAGTCAATTCCTAAGCATCTGTATCCCTCTGTTCCCCATCTACTCATGCATCTGACCAGACGCATCTTAAATGAATCTACCGTGCCTGCCTCTACCACCTCTGCTGGTAATGCATTCCAAACGCCCACCACCCTCTGTGTGAAGTACTTGCCGCGCGTATCCCCTTTAAACTTTCTATCTCTCACTTTGAAAGCGTGACCTCTAGTTATTGAATTCTTCACCCTGGGAAAAAGCATGTCTCTATCCACCCTGTCTATACCCTTCATGATTTTGTAAACATTAAATCAGGTCCCCCCTCAATCTCCTTTTTTCTAATGAAAATAAACCTAACCTACTTAACCTTTCTTCATAGCTAGCACCTTCCATATCAGGCACCATCCTCGTAAACCTTCTCTGCACCCTCTCCAAAGCATCAACATCCTTTTGGCAATGTGGCAACCAGAACTGTACACAGTATTCCAAATGCGGCCGAACCAAGGTCTTATACGATGTTAACATGACATGCCAGCTCTTATACTCAATACCCTGTCCAATGAAGGCAAGCATACTATATGCATTTTTGACCACTCTATCCACCTGTGCAGCAACCTTCAGGGTACAATGGGCCTGCACTCCCAGATCTCTCTGCCCATCAACTTTTCCCAAGGCTCTTCCATTCATTGTATAATTCACTCTAGAATTAATCTTGCCTAATTGCATAATCTTACATTTGGCTGGATTGAAATCCATCTGCCACTTTTCTGCCCAACTCTCCAGTCTATGTCCTCCTGTATTCTCTGACAGTCCCTTATGCTTTCTGCTACTCCACCAATCTTCGTGTCATCTGCAAACTTGCTGATCATACCAACAGTGCCCTCTAAATCATTTAGGTATATTACAAACAACAGTGGCCCCAACACTGACCCCTGTGGAACACCACTGGTCACCTTTCTCCATTTTGAGAAACTCCCCTCAACTACTACTCTATCTTCTGTTGCTCAACCAGTTCTTTATCCACCTAGCTAGAACACCCAGCACACCATGTGACTTCATTTTCTCCATTAGTCTACCATGGGGAACCTTATCAAAACGCCTTAATAAAGTCCATGTATATAATATCAACAGCCCTTCCTTCACCTATCAACTTGGTCACTTCCTCAAAGAACTATTAAGTTGGTAAGACACGATCTCCCCTGCACAAAACCATGTTGCCTATCACCGATAAGACCATTCTTTTCCAAATATAAATAGATCCTATTCCTCAGTACCTTCTCCAGCAACTTTCCCACCACTGATGTCAGGCTCACTGGTCTGTAGTTACCCGGAATATCCCTACTACCCTTCTTGTATAGGGGGACAACATGAGCGACCTTCCAGTCCTCCTGCATCTCACCTGTATTTAAGGATGCCACAAAGATATCTGAGGGCCACAGCTATATCCTCTCTCGCCTCCCTCAGCAACCTGGGATAGATCCCATCTGGTTCTGGGGATTTGTCCACCTTAATAACCTTCCTTCGTTATCCTTTAGTGGACCAATCCTTACTCTAGTTACCCGCTTGCTTCTTATAAGAATAAAATGCTTTGGGATTCTCCTTAATTCTGCTCGCTAAAGCTATTTCATGAGCCCTTTTAGCCTGCTTGATTCCTTGTTTAAGACTTGTCCTACTCTTCCCATATTCTTCCAGGGCCCGTTCTGTCCTTAGTTGCCCGGACCTTATGTAAGCTTCCCTTTTCCTCTTGGCTAGTTGTACAATTTCTCCGGTCATCCACGGTTCACAAATCTTGCCCTTCCTATTCTTTGCTTTCAACGGGACATGCCTATCCTGCACTATCTTTGAAAGCCTCCCACATCTCAACTGTAGACTTCCCTTCAAATGTGTCCAATCCACATTTCTGAGCTCCTGCCTAATTTTGATATAATTGGCCTTGGCCCAGTTTAGGAGAAAGCGAGGACTGCAGATGCTGGAGATCAGAGCTGAAAATGTGTTGCTGGAAAAGTGCAGCAGGTCAGGCAGTATCCAAGGAGCAGGAGAATCGACGTTTCGGGCATGAGCCTTTCTTCAGGAATGAGGAAAGTGTGCCAAGCAGGCTAAGATAAAAGGTAGGGAGGAGGGACTTGGGGGAGGAGCGTTGGAAATGCAATAGGTGGAAGGAGGTTAAGGTGAGGGTGATAGGCCGGAGTGGGGGTGGGGGCAGAGAGGTCAGGAAGAAGATTGCAGGTTAGGAAGGTGGTGCTGAGTTTGAGGGTTGTGACTGAGACAAGGTAGGGGGAGGGGAAATGAGGAAACTGAAGAAGTCTGAGTTCACAAGGGATGAACTTAGACTTCTCCAGTTTCCTCATTTCCCCTCCCCCCACCTTGTCAGTCCCAACCCTCGAACTCAGCACTACCTTCCTAACCTGCAATCTTCTTCCTGACCTCTCTGCCCCACCCCCACCCCCACTCCGGCCTATCACCCTCACCTTAACCTCCTTCCACCTATCGCATTTCCAACGCCCCTCCCCCAAGTCCCTCCTCCCTACCTTTTATCTTAGCCTGCTTGGCACACTTTCCTCATTCCTGAAGAAAGGTTCATGCCCGAAACGTCGATTCTCCTGCTCCTTGGATACTGCCTGACCTGCTGCGCTTTTCCAGTAACACATTTTCAGCTCTTGGCCCAGTTTAGTACTCTTCCCTTAGGACCACTCTCTTCTTTATCTATGAGTATACTAAAACTTACAGAATGGTGGTCACTGTTCCCAAAGAAATCCCCCACCACAACCTCTACCACCTGTCCTGGCTCATTCCCCAGTACCCGGTCCAATATGGCCCCTTCCCTCGCCGGACTATTGACATACTGCTCTAGAAAACTCTCCTGGATGCTTCTTACAAATTCTACCCCATCCAGACCTCTGACGTTAAGTGTATCCCTGTCAATGTTGGGAAAATTAAAATCTCCCATCACCACTACCTTATTGCCTTTACACCTTTCTATAATCTGTTTACCTATTTGTTCTTCTACCTCATGCTCACTGTTGGGAGGCCTGTAATACAGCCCCAACAGTGTAACTGCACCCTTCTTATTTCTCAGCTCCACCCATAATGCCTCACTACCCAAGACCTCCATAGTGTGCTCCTTTAGCACAGCCATGAAATCGTCCTTGACCAGCAATGCAACTCCACCCAACCCCCTTTTAATTCCCTCCCTGTCCTGTCTGAAGTGTCTATACCTTGGAACATTTAATTGCGAATCATCATGCCCTTCCTTCAAATAAGTATCTGTGATTGCAATAATGTCATATTCCCAGGCACCAATCTAAGCCCTAAGTTCTGCCTTACACACTATACTCCTTGCATGAAAGTAGATGCATTTCAGGCCACCAGTTCTTTTGCGCTCATCTGCTCTCTGCCTACTCTTCCCTTTATTAATGCTATCTTCATAATTCTTACAGTCTCCAGTCTCCACCTTGCTGCCTACTTGTTTTCTCTTCTGGTTCCCAGCCCCTGCCACATTAATTTCCTACTCTGAAAGTTATAGAGTCATAGAGATGTACAGCATGGAAACAGACCCTTCAGTCCAACTCGTCCATGCCGACCAGATACCCCAATCCAATCTAGTCCCACCTGCCAGCACCAAGGCCATATCCCTCCAAACTCTTCCTATTCATATACCCATCCAAATGCCTCTTAAATGTTGCAATTGTACCAGCCTTCACCACTTCCTCTGGCAGCTCATTCCATTCACGTACCACCCTCTGTGTGAAACAGTTGCCCCTTGGGTCTCTTTTATATCTTTCCCCTCTCACCCTAAACCTATGCCCTCTAGTTCTGGACTCCCGACTCCAGGGAAAAGACTTTGCCTATTTACTCTATCCATGCCCCTCACATAATTTTGTAAACCTCTATAAGGACACCCCTCAGCCTCCAACGCTCCAGGGAAAAAAGCCCCAGCCTGTTCAGCCTCTCCCTATAGCTCAAATCCTCCAACCCTGGCAACATCCTTGTAAATCTTTTCTGAACCCTTTCAAGTTTCACGACATCTTTCTGATAGGAAGGAGACCAGAATCGCACACAATATTCCAACAGTGGCCTAACCAATGTCCTGTACAGCAGCAACATGACAGTTTTCTTTAATCACAATCCAGTAGCTTCATAATCACTATGATTAGTAAAAGCTTTGTATTCCAGATTTATTTATACATTTGAATTCAACTTTTTCAGCAGCTAAGGTCAGGTTTGAACATATGATCATTTCTCCATACTTCCAGATTATCAGTTTCTAATGGTAATGCTCTGTACTGCATGATATTATAATGTTTTATTTATCCACTTATTTTCATTAACTTTTCTTTCTAAATTTCCCCTCCCACGACCCGGCCAACTTCACATTTCTTTCTTTATAGAAAGAACAATTGTTCTTTCCCAGCTGTGCATTCTGATAATTGTCTCAGTGGTGTCTCGAACGAATGTGGCGATGTTGGTGAAGTTGCTGAACTGCTCAACCTCCTCGCGGGAGTATGAGGTGGCGCCGATGCAATTATCAATGTAGCGGAGGATGTTGGTGAAGTTGATGAACTGCACTCACGCCCTCCACCTCCTCCAAGACTTCCTTTTCCCCAGGTCCCAATGCCTCATCTTCACTATGGACATCCAATTCCTCTACACCTCCATCCGCCATGACCAGGGCCTCCAAGCCCACTATTTCTTCCTCTCCGATGTCCCCAACAGTACCCTTCCACTGACGCTCTCATTCGTTTGGCTGAACTGGTCCTCACCCTTAACAATTTTTCCTTCGAATCCTCCCACTTCCTCCAGACCAAAGGGGTAACCATGGGAACCCGTATGGGCCCCAGCTATGCTGTCTCTTTGTTGGCTACGTAGAACAGTCCATCTTCCATAATTACACCGGCACCACTCCCCACCTCTTCCTCCGCTACATTGATGACTTCATCAACGCCACCTCATGCTGCCGCAAGGAGGTTGAGCAGTTCATCAACTTCACCAACACATTCCACCCTGACCTTAAATTTACCTGGACCATCTCTGACATCTCCCTCCCCTTCCAGGACCTCTCCATCTCCATTAGTAATGACCGACTTGACACTGACATTTTTGACAAACCCACTGACTCCCACAGTTACCTGGATTACACCTCTTCCCACCCTACCCTCCTGCAAAAATGCCATCCCGTATTCCCAATTCCTCCGACTCCGCCGTATCTGCTCCCAGGAGGACTAATTCCACCACAGAACACACCAGATGGCCTCCTTCTTTAGAGATCGCAATTTCCCTTCCCACGTGGTTGAAGATGCCCTCCAATGCATCTCATCCACATCCCGCACCTCCGCCCTCAAACCCCACCCCTCCAACCATAATGAGGACAGAACCCATCGGTCCTCACTTTCCACGCTACCAACTTTCGCGTTAACCACATCATCTGCTGACACTCCTGCCACCTCCGAATGGACCCCACCACCAGATATATATTTCCCTTCCCACCTTCTGCAAAGACCGTTACCTCCGTGACTACCTGGTCAGGTCCACGCCCCCCCCCCAACAACCCATCCTCCCATCCTGGCATCCTCCCTTGCCACCGCAGGAATTGCAAAACCTGCGCCCACACCTCCTCCCTCACCTCCATCCAAGGCCCCAAAGGAGCCTTCCACATCCATCAAAGTTTCACCTGCAAATCCACCAATGTCATTTATTGTATCCTTTGCTCCCGATGCAGTCTTCTCTACATTGGGGATACTGGATGCCGCCTCACAGAGCACTTCAGAGAATATCTCCAGGACACCCGAACCAATCAACCCCACTGTCCTGTGGTCCAACATTTCAACTCCCCCTCTCACTCTGCTGAGGACATGCAGGTCCTGGACCTCCTCCAATGCTGCTCCCTCACCACCCGACACCTGGAGGAAGAACACCTCATCTTCTGCCTTGGAACACTTCAACCCCAGCACATCCATGTGGAGTTCACTAGTTTCCTCATTTCCCCTCCCCCCCCAGTCTACCCCAGTTCCAACCTTCCAGCTCAGCACTGTCCTCATGACCTGTCCTACCTGCCAATCTCTCTTCCCACCTATCCTCTCCACCCTCCTCTCTGACCCATCACCTCCGTCCCCACCCCCATTCACCTATTGTACTCTTTGCTACCTTCTCCCCAGCCCCAAACCACAACCCCCCCCCCTCCCATTTATCTCTCCACCCTGGAGGCTCCCTGCCTCCATTCCTGATGAAGGGCTTTTGCCCGAAACATTGATTTTCCTGCTCCTTGGATGCTGCGTGACCTCCTGAGCTTTTCCAGCACTACTCTTATCTTAAAAAGGATGTTGCCAGGATTGGAGGGTTTCTGGTATAGGGAGAGGATGAATAGACTGGGGAATATTTTCCCTGGAGCATTGGAAGCTGAAGGGTGACTCTCTTGAGGTTTATAAAATCATGAAGGGCATGGTTAGGGTAAATAGACAAGGTCTTTTCCTTGGGGTGGGAGAGTCCAAAATTAAAGGGCATAGGTTTAAGGTGAGAGAAGAAAGATTTAAAAAGGATGCAAGGGGCAACATTTTTATGCAGAGAGTGGTGCTGATATAGAATGTGCTCCCAGAGGACGTTGCAGAGGCTGGTACAATTACAGCATTGAAAAGGCATCTGGATGAATACGAAGCGTTTAGAGGGATATGGGCTAAATGTTGTTAAATGGGACTAGATTTGTTTAGGATATCTGGTCGGCATGGACAAGGTAGCAATGTGGGTTTACCTACAGCACATGAACTGCAGTGGTTCAAGAAAACTGCTCACTACCATCTTTTCAAGGACAACTAGGGATCGGCAATAAATGCTGACCCAGCCAGTAATGTCGAGGTCCCATGAATTAAACAATTGCACAAGTTCCAAATTCCGCGCCCCCACCCTGGCATTTCCCTGTTGCTCCTGCAAGTTTTTCTATTTGAATAATTACTCAATTCCCATTTGAAGATCATTTTTGAAACTGCCTCCATCACATTGTTAGGCAGTGCAATCCAGTTTGCAACCACTGACATGTTAAATAGCACTTTTTTCCTCAAGTCATTTCTGGTTTCTTTCTCAAATTACCTTCAGGGGTATCCTCTGGTTCTCAACCTTTCCTCCAACGGGAATAGTTTCGTTCTTTTTCCTGTCTAGATTGAGCAATTTGCACCACTTTTCTTTGAAGACACACACCAGAGGGCATTGGGAATTCCTTTGCTGTTGACGTCCTTAGTTTTCACCTTTAGAAATGATCTCTAAGTTATTCTGTTCAGGTTTTACAGCACGCACACTGAGCAAATGCTATGATGTCAATATTCTTGATTGTGCTGAGGCTCCACACAAACAAATTTCACTGATATCCTTTCCTTTATAGCAGTGCTTTCCACCTCCTTCTGCACGTTAAGGAAAACCTGAATATCCTTTCTGCTGTACCAAGTTTCAGACTGAATAAGAATTTGTACACTTTCAATAAATAGATCCATCAGGCTTTAGAGATCTACATCGTACAAGTCCAGTTTAACTCCAGGTTACAAAACAAATCTTGGTCCAGCAATAAGAAAGAAAGACTTGTATCTATATAATGCTTTTCACATCATCAGGATGTCACAAAGCATTTTACAGTCAATGAGGTAATATTGAAGTACAGTTGTTGTATATGTACCTTGCTTTAAAGAAAGTTAATTTTTAAAGGACACCATGTATTGTGAATCTATCTGCTCGTTAGCCTACAGCGAGTTTGCAAGCTGCATCCAGAAGTAAGTCAGTTTGCTATGATGGTTTCTTCACAACATATTATTCTGTTTTAAATAAACTAATCCACAGAGTTAATCAATCCTGACTAGCAATTGATAATTAAACATCATTAACATGACATACAATGCAATAATTCCTTCGTTAGTCTGTCCTGTCACTTGCAATGATTGTGTACAAATACCCCTTGTTCCTAGTCTCTCTTTTCTTTCATCCCTTTTAAAACAGTACACTTTCTTCCCCATTTTCTTAGTTTTTTAAAAAGTTAAATTGAATACACATTACTTTTTTTAAAAAAACAAGGCTCTATGATTTATCCCCAGTGAGTTCCTCATGGAGGCATTGAAGAGGTTAAGTTCCAATTCCTGGATACCCTAGGGGACTTCTAAGAAGTTGGCAACACTACCATCCCATGTCACAGTGTGATCTTCCTTTGGTCTGTCTTCAGGCCGGAGCCCAGGTATGGGTGGACATTCGCACAATTTCTGGGTCTTCTCCAACCACTCACTAATTACTGCCCAACCCCAGTCCAGGCCCCAGTGATAGTCAGGGTGAAGTAACTTTGGGATAGATTATTTTTGACACTGAGTAGTTGCTCATGGTGCACTCTTGAGTCACTTGTGACAATTGTCATTCCTAAGCATTGCGGTCAATTGCCATCTTATCATAATGCTTTCTACTGTCAAAACCCAATATCATTTTGAAACTGACATTGAAAGCCTCCTTCAGTAGTCCTGCACAAGAAAGATCTTAGCTCCATGCTTAACTAGTTGATCTCACAAAGAGTGAAAGTTGGTGTCATGCAACTGGTTTCAGTTTACATAAACATTGACAGAATTTATATGCCATTCAGTTCATCTGGTCTAGATCCTTATTTATACATCATAGAAATCTTCTCCCACTCTACTTGCTTCATCAAGTCTCATCATTGTATCCTTCATTTGTGTTCTCCCTTATGTATTTATCCAGCTTCCCTTAAATATTCTATTCACCTTAAACACTCCCTGTCGTAACAAGTTCCTCATCTTTAGTTCTGAAAGAGATTCATTTTCACTTCAAAACATCAAAGGTGCCTTCACTACACCAGCTGCCACACCTTTTGAGTTTTCCAGCACTTTGTGTTTTTATTCCACATGCTCACCACTCTCATATTGACAATGCTTCTCCTATATTCCCTATTGGGTTAATTCAGGACTACCTTGTATTTGTGGACTCTAGTTTGGTCTCACCCAATGTTCACATTCTCCACCTATCCTTTAAAAGTATTCTGTGATTTTAGATGTTTATCAGGGTCATCCTTCGGTCTTGTTTGAGTCTGGTCTTAATGTTCTTTCCAGTTGTGAATGGAAGGGATGCTCGGTGCTGGATTGGGGGTGTCAGTTAACTCATTTGGCTGGTTTGGATGCAGAGTGGTACTAGACGCGTGGTTCAATTTCTGTAACAGCTGAGATCACCATAAAGGTCCTACTATTTCAATATCAGCTGATGGGTGATTAGACTTAGGTCTAATGAGAAAGCTGCCAATGGTCCTCTGGGATTGAGGGAATTCTTATTCAGATAGCACTTCCTGTTTGCAGTATGTAGGAGCCTGAATCACCTCTGTTAATAATTGGACTGGGGAAGGAACAATGGTGACGTCTCAGGGAAGCGACAGGGGTTAGGAAATGGGAAATGGATACCAATGAATTGGGGAAGATAAGGACACTTAATGAGGTATTATGTATTTGACGGCTGTTAGTTCTGAGATTGTCACTATTAAATTTGAGAAGGAAAACACTTTTAGGATTGCTGCTGGCAGTCACTGTTTAGGGATCTTTGTGTGGACGTTGAATAGGAGTCAGGATGGTGATTGGACTGTTGCAGCCTCCACTCTGCAACATAACCAGCAGCACTGATTGTTAAGACTTCTAAAGTAAGGAAGGTAGTTTCAACAACAACAACTCAAATTTCAAGTCAGGTAAATTGCAGTCAGGCATTTCTAGTACATAGTGAGCAAAAACTGGGAACTTTGTTGGCATGTTGGAAGCTATTATTAAAGAAGTTATAACAAGATACTTGGCTAAGTTCAAGGTAATCAGGAAGAACCAACCATGGTTTTCTCAAGAGAAAATCATGTTTAACTAATTTATTGGAGTTCTTTGAAGAAGTAACTTGTGTTCTAGATAAAGGGAAAACAGTGAATGTAATGTATTTAGATTCCCAGAGGCATTTGATAAGGTTTCAGAGCAAAGATTATTGTGGAAAGTAAAAGCTTATGATATGGGGGTAACATATTGGCATAGATGGAAGATAGGTTTGCTAAGAGAAAACAAAGAGTAGGAATAAGTGGGTCTTTTTCATGAGTGGTGTCCCACAGGGGTCAGTGCTATGGCCTCAACTCTTTACAATTTGTATAAATAATTTGAATGAAAGGACTGAAGGTATGACATCCAAATTTGTTAATCACACAATTATAGGTAGGAAAGTAAGTTGTGAAGATTCCACCCTGACCTTAAATTCACCCTCCCCTCCCTGGACCTCTCCATCTCCACCAACAATGACTTACTCAACGGTGACATTTTTGCAAGGTTTGTGAAAGTGACATTTTTTACAAACCCACCGACTCCCACAGCTACCTGGATTACACTTCCTTCCATCCTACCTCCTGCAAAAATGCTATCCTGTATTGCCAATTCCTCCGCCTCCGCCGCATCTGCTCCCAGGAGGACCACTTCTACCACAGAACACACCAAATGACCTCCTTCTTTAAAGACCGCAATTTCACCTCCCACTTGGTTGAAGGTGCCCTCCAACATGCATCTCATCCATGTCCCACACCTCTGCCCTCAAGTCTCACCCCTCCAACCGCAACAAGGACAGAACCCCCCGGTCCTCACCTTCCACCCCACCAACTTCCACATATCGTGCATCATCTGCCGATATTTCCACCACCTTCAAACGGATTCTACCACCAGTGATATATTTCCCCCCCCCCTCCCCATCCGCTTTCCGCAAAGACTGTTCCCTCTGTGACTACCTGGTCAGGTCCATGCCCCCAACACCCACTCTCCCCTCCTGGCACCTTCCCCTGCCACCGCAGGAATTGCAAAACCTGTGCCCATACCCCCTCCCTTACATCTGTCCAAGGCACCAAAGGAGCCTTCCACATCCATTAAGGTTTCATCTGCACTTTCACACATGTCATTTATTGTATCTGTTACTCCTGATGCGGCCTCCTCTACATTGAGGAGGCCAAATGCCTTCTCGCAGAGCACTTTAGAGAACATCTCCGGGACAGATGAATCACAGATTTTGCAAGTAATCAAGTAAGTTAATAGAATGTTGCAATTTATTGTGAGGAGAATTGAATGCAAGACGAGTGATGTTATGCTTCAGTTATACAGGGCATTTTTGAGACCTGATCTAGAGTTTTGTGTACAATCCTGTTCACCATACTTTCTGAAGGATTTAGAGTGTTGGAAGCAGTTCAGAGAGGGTCTGCTAGTCTAATAACTGGAATGAGCATATTGCTTTGTGAGGAAAGTCTGGACAGGCCACGCCTATATCCTCTGGAATTGTCAAGGTTGACACTTGAAACATAGAAGAGCCTGAGGGGACTTGACCAGGTAGATGGAGAAAGTATGTTTCCTTTTGTAGGAGAATCTAGAACGAGGGGTCATAATTTAAAAATAAGAAGGTGCCCATATAAAACACAGAGACAAGGAAACATTTTTATCTCTCAGAGGCTTGTGAGTCTTTGGAACGGCCTTCAACAGACGGTAGATGCAGAATTTTAAAATATTTTTAAAGTGAGGTAGATAGATTTTTGATTATCAAGGGTTATTGGGGAATTGCAGGAAATGTAGAGTTGAGGTTAAAATTAAATTAGCCATGATCTTACTGAATAGCAGAGCTGGCTGAAAGAGCCACATGTCATACCCTTGTTCCTTGTTCGTATGTTCAACTCACTAGTCCAGCTGCACTAAGGGAGTTTAAATCTTCTTTTGGTGTTGGCGGAGTTCAACTATGTAAGGAGAGACTGTCAGTGCAACTTGGAGACTCCCCATCATGATCATTGCATGAGTTACTGAGTGAGCTAGGATAATTATTATCGTTTTTTGTAGAAAAGGAAGAAGATCTGAATTTTAAAGGAAGTTGTTAGTTTATTGAATGAACGTGTTTTATTGAAGTAGTCGTCATTGGTTGTTAATCTGTAACCAACTTTTTAACACACCCATTTTGTGTCAATGCTGAAGGTGGACTGCAATTCATGAATAAAAATCAGGAAAGTTAATCAAATAAAAGGTGGCACAGTGGTTAGCACTGCTGCCTCACAGCGCCAGAGACCTGGGTTCAATTCCCGCCTCAGGCGACTGACTGTGTGGAGTTTGCACATTCTCCCCGTGTCTGCGTGGGTTTCCTCCGGGTGCTCCGGTTTCCTCCCACAGTCCAAAGATGTGCAGGTCAGGTGAATTGGCCATGCTAAATTGTCCGTAGTGTTAGGTAAGGGGTAAATGTAGGGGTATGGGTGGGTTGCGCTTCGGCGGGGCGGTGTGGACTTGTTGGGCCGAAGGGCCTGTTTCCACACTGTAAGTAATCTAATCTAATCTAAAAAAAAAGGTTTGTACACAGTAAGCAGGAAGCACAAGATATTCGAAGAGCAAAAACAATTAACATTCAAAATACTCAGCAGGTTAGACAGCATCTGTGGAGGAAAACAGTTAACAAATCATGTTGAGATGACCCTTCATCAGAACCTGACTATCTCAATCTGAAACATTAACTTTGTTTCTCTCCATAGAGATGGCCAGACCTGGAAATAGGTTGTTGTTTTTTTTAACTTTTCCCATTCAGGTTCCCATTTCAGCATTCCCAGTGCAATGAAATTGCAATTACAGGTGGCTGAATTCGGATAACCCTAATTTCCGATTGTGATGAAAATGTCTTGCTAGAGCACAGAATCATGAGGAAACCTGCAGCGATGGCTGAAAAATGGTCTTTCCCACAGCTTGAACGAGAATGCGCTAAGAAATAGTTTTAACTTGGATGCACTGGATTGTTTTCCTGACTTTTTCCAGATTGTTCTTTAGCATTTAAAGATGAAACAAGTATAGCGGGATGTGAAGCAACGAGTGTGTCACTTCTATGGTCTGTCTCAACTTGGGTGGCACTGAAAAGCTGCCACTTCTTGTGAAACTATATTGCTTTGTGAATGTTAGGGCACTATCCAAGCAGCATGTGGCTAACAAAACTACCTGGATGACCTCCAGCATTTTTGAGGCATGGATCAGGAAAGTGGACAAACTGTAATTATGAAAGAAATAGAAGGTTATCACACTCGTTGCCCTGATGAGTCTGATGAATGACTGACTGCCTGTTCACTCTACAGCTGCTGAAGCTACATCATGTTCTGGGATGTCATACTGCAGCACAAAAGCATGGAAAGCATGTTTGACTGTATTGACGATAAAGGGCACTGGCCTGAAGACAGCATGTTAAGCAGAAAAAGACTCCTGAGCTTTTCCAGATAAACTCTCAATGTCTTTTTACAATGCCTTTTACTCTCAAGCCATTGTAAGCGTGTTACATTGGGGTTCCTTTGACTAACTCAAAGCCCTGCTGAATGTGAATTAATGGGTGCTCTGCAATTTGATCAATCATACTGTATTATGCTTTTGTCTTTCAATGTATTGAGGTCAAATGACATGAAGATTAAGCAATAAGTATGATAAGTATGATTGATTGTTACTTTTTCTATTCTGACCAATGATCTCACAAAGTTGTTCAGATGTTGATCAGAGTGCCATGCACTGACTTCCAGTTTTTGAAGCTGTTAATGAGCAAAGATCTTGAAATTCGTCAAAGTAAGATAAAGAATACAGTCATGTTGATTCTAAACTAATGTATAAACAACAATGTACATTGATGTAGGATCTTTAAAGACGCAAAAATATCCCAATGCATTTCACAAACCAAAAGCAAACAAACTTTGATTCTGAGCCACAAAACAAAACCCCGGAAGAGTAGCCAGAAGCTTTATTGAAGAGGTAGGTTTTAAGCAACATCCTAGTGGGATAGAGAGAGGCTTGAGGGAGCCTGTAATACAGGCTAGGGTTGCCAGTGGTGGTATGGTGAAAATTAGAGACGCATAAGAGGTCAAAATTGGAGAAGGATAAACATTTCAGAGGATTGTAGGGCTGGAGGAGGTTACAGTGTTGTTTTTTTATGGCCTGTTGTCAAATTTTGTTTGATAAAGCCATTGAGAAAAACTTTGCATAATTTCTACAGCATTAAAGGAGCAATATAAGAGTACACTACTGTTATCGGCTGGTTCAGGGCAATATTGGCAAATACCGGTGTGAAAATTACTTGTCCCTGCTCTATAACGGTGAGTGAAATTGGGAACCAAGAAAAGCGAACGAATATCTTTAAAGAGGTTTTCATGTAGCCACTGGCTTAATGAGCAGACAAAATTGGTCCAACATTTGAACTTGTGTTAATCCCAGTGCAAGCAATGCCAATAAAGTTTGGTGTGTCAATGTGCGCAGTAATCACAATATATATTCACTCCAAGAATACAAATTTCACTGTAAAGTTAGAATTAAAAAGGAACTCTGTTGACACGACAAGCATAATGTTGATAAAGGTTCCCCCTTGTGACTGGATGTACTAATATTTCTGTTGAATGAATATAACAGAATCAAGTCTAAATGTTTCACCTGCCTTGAGCAATTTGCTTGCCCATTATGCAGCTTGAACGCTGAGCAAAAGTAGTTTATTGGTTATGGGAGAAGGATCAGATTGTAAAATGTGGAACAAAGTAATATTGTCAGGAGAGCTTACGTGGTTCATGGTTTTCGCCATTTCTGCTTGATAATTAGTGGTATCAAATTACATTGTGCAGTATAGAGAACCCAACAAAACAAAAACGCTGCTGAAATTCTGCTTTTGCAAACTATGACCCTGGTAATTTGTACAGGTATTTGGTGCCCAATAATAGATGAAAACAATAAAGTTTTTAATCAATAGAAATAAGCACTAGGTGCTGCTGAGAAAGGCTTGTACACCAACACAGTCAGCATTTCTCTAGATGAGGAATTTGACTACTTCTTCCAAGGTCCAAGTACATTTATTAGTTTTCTCACAACTAAAACTACAGCCAGAAAACAGCTTGCTATTATAAGACAAATTGGATAATATTTCTTTGTTCATACACTTGATTTACTTACTGAACACACCCATCCACCTAGAAATCGTGCTCTTAATCTCACATACAATGTTTGTGATAATAAAAAAAATTATACTGCACTTACTTAACTGCTGTAAGTCGAGGAGGTAATACCAGGAGCTAGTCTCTCTCAGTTTCTGGTTTAACTCCAGGATAATTTTTGTGGTTGTGGGCTCACCCGTGATCAGAAACAGTCCTCTTCCTGTTCAGCACTGAAACTGGAATGACATGACTCACAGCAACTTCCTCTATGAATCACCAGAAGGTGTTTCATTAAATCATGCAGTCACCAGGTAGATTGCCTTAAATCTCCGAATCATTCTGCAAGTTGAGACCATTAATGGTGAACTATTGCTGATACTGAAGTTGCAATAATGGATTTTCCAGTGGGTACATTCCTGCTATTTCATTAAACTTAGTGGTGAGTGTTCAATAAACCTGTAAATGTTTTGTTACAGTTAAAACTCACTGAGAATACACAAGAATTTTATTTTGCTCTGTCACCATTAAGTTACTTCTAGTTATAGTTCCATGGTGTAGTATACATTGTAAAAATAGTGTCAATCTAAACAGTCGCTCAGAAATTCTAAACTAATGCCAAATTTGCTTTAATCAGTGTGTAAAAAAATCTGAAAGTCATGGTAAGCATTAGATACACTGTGAGTTACTTTTTGAAATTCTTTCAGAGGATGGAAGCATTCCTGGCTGGGTCAGCATTTGTTGCTCATGTTGATTTGGCCTTGAGATGATAATGTTGAACTTACTTCAACCACTGTAGTCTATGAGGTGTAGGCTCTGTTGTGAAGTGAGTTCCAAAATTTTGATCTGGCAACAGTGAAGAAACGGTGCTACGGATCCAACTCCACATGTTGTGTGGCCTTTGTTCAGACAATCTTTACTTTTTAAAAAACACTTTCTTTCTTTTTTTTTGCATCTTTTCAGAACTGCACTCTGAACAGCAGCTTGTTTTTTTTCTGAAAAAGAATACTGATGTTTGCTGTTGGGCACTCAACTGGAAGGATAATGCAGATTAATTACTTTTCTAAGAACACTCACAGCGAGATGTTGTGATGCTCAGGGACTGGCAGCCATTTTGATGTTGAATTGGTCAATCAAGGGAGGGCCTGTGCTAGCCAGCCAACCACAGAGGATTTTGAAAAAGAAAGAAGATTGAACTGGCTCTTACTAGATTTTGGGCAGGGCGCAGTATTACTTCAAACTGATATTGTAGTTGCCAGACATTGTTTCCTTTGGTTTTGCTTCTGCTGGTTATTCTCCAGAGACCAAATCGTTGAAAGTCCTAGGAAACAATGCCAGTCCATAACAAATATAATCAAAAGAACTGCGGATGCTGTAAATCAGAAACAAAAACAGAAATTGCTGGAAAAGCTCAGCAGGTGTGGCAGCATCTGCGCAGAGAAATTTGAGTTAACTTTTTGGGTCTGGGACTTCAGTTCTGAGGAAGGGTAATTCTGATTTCTCTTCACAGATGCTGCCAGATCTGCTGAGCTTTTCCAGCAATTTCTGTTTTTGTATAAGAAAAAGGAAATCACCCCAGAGGTTTGGGGATGCTGTTTACATTGACTGGTGACTTCAGAATTCAATCAAGACACAGTCATACATGCTTGCAGTACACCCCCATCAGATGTCATGAAAGCCTGGTATTCATCTTTGAAATGGTTAACAAACTTGCAAGTTATAATTCTTCTTTTAAAAAGGTATCCCTTAACTGTGTCTCTCTGCCCTCTGTAGTTGTGTGTAAGGCTTTGTGATCAAAGAGGATTGGGCTTAGATTGTTGATATTAGTTAGGTCACCTTGTATTCCACTAAAGTTACATTCTTAATAATAAGTTGTTAACTTTTGTTTAGTTATAAACCTGGTATCAAAGATCTGTTATTTGTAAAGTCTGGTTGGAAACACATGAGCAATTTTGACGATCACTGAATGTTCTAATCTCACTCTGTTGTGATTCCAGTGTTGGGGAGCTAATTTGGTCTGCCTTATCGTACCTGTGTCTTAACACCTGCAGGTGGCAGTGTTCCTATATACCTGCTGATCTTTTTCTAGCTAACCGAGGTAAAGACTGAGTGCTTATGGCGCTCCATTCTTGGTCTTGTGAAACCGTAACTCACATCATTAGGACAATGCCAGTAATGCAATTGACAGCCCTAACTAGAAACACAACCTATACCGTGTATTCAAAAAGATGGGTACCCAATGAACACAGTCCACTGATTTCTCAGCAACAAACCCAAATAAGCAGACAAAACACATTCAGAAACCCTAGCCACTCTCCCCTACATCAAAGACATCTCAGAAATGACTGCGAGACTACTCAGACCCCTTGGCACCATGGTAGCCCACAAACCCACCAACACACTAAAACAGCAGCTAATGAACTTGGAAGACCCTATATAGACAATGAGCAAAACTAATGTCATTTACAAAATACCATGCAAGGACTGTAACAAACACTACATTGGACAAACAGCCAGAAAACTAGCCACCAGGATACATGAACACCAACTAGCCACAAAAAGACATGACCCTCTCTCACTGGTATCCTCACATATGGATAAGGAAGGACACCACTTCGACTGGGACAATACATCTATCAAGCCAAACAAAGACTCGCACAAGAATTCCTAGAAGCATGGCATTCCAACTGGAACTCTATCAACAAACACATTGATTTAGACCCCATCTATCACCCCCTGAGGAAAAGAACAGGAAATGACTTCACCACAGGAAATGAAATCACCAACCCAAAGAAACCCAGACATATAAATAGAAGGCAGGAATTTTCAGCATTGCTTCGCATGAGGTCCACTGAAGATGTTACCTAGTAAGGTAACAAAACGTCTGGAAATGAACCTTTCAGCTCAGTGACCAAACCTACATCCAACACAACCTTGAAGACCAAAAAAGTGAATCATTTATGACTGTGGAGTTTCTTTTCTGCAGACAGTAAATAGTTATTGGAGTATTTTTTAAAATCAGAATATTACTTTTTATTTTGTTTATGGACCTAATTTGACTCTTATTTACTTCACTAATCCTCCTTTGTTTCATTTTATATCCTAAATCTCATCATTAAGGAAATTGTCCATTCAGTTTGGCATCTATCAGATCTTAAATTTCCCTGTTGATAGTTGGTAATTTATATTTGGAACAATTTGTCGGCAAAAATTATGTGACCTTAAGGATCAGGGAAAATGTCCCACTTCCCACATGTGATAAGGGAATACCGGTGATCATGGGTGATTTTAATGTGCATATAGATTGGGCAAATCAAATTAGCCACAATGCCAAAGAGGATTAGTTCCTGGAATGTATACAAGATAGTTTTCTTGACCAATATGTGGAGAAACCAACTAGAGAGCAGGTCGTCTTAGACTGGGTACTGTGTAATGAGAAGGGAATCATTGCTAGTCTGGCTGGGCAAGACCCTTTGGGGGTGAGCAACCATAAAATGATAGATTTTGATTTGGAGACTAAGGTGCTGAATCTTAATAAACTATGAAGATATGAGTGAGTTGGCCTTGATAGACTGGAGAGAGTTACAGTGGAAAGGCAATGACAAACATTCAAGGAATGCATGGGGCACTGCAACAAATGTTTATTCCTAAATGGCACAAAAGCAAAATGGGTAACAGAGCCAATCCATGGCTTACAAAGGAAATTAGAGATCGTATCTTATCCAAGGAAGACTGGCAAAGAAAAACAATAGGTCTGAGGATTGGGAGCACTTTACAATTCAGCAAATAAGGACCAAGGGATTGGTTTAGAAGAGGAAAATACAATGCGAAAGTAAGTTTTCAGTGAACATAAAGACTGACACTAAGAGTTTCTGTACATACATGAAAACAAATAGATTGGTGAAGACAAATGTAAGTCCCATACAGACAGAAACAGGGGAATGTCTAATTGGGGGCAAAGAAATAGCTGAACAATTGAATACATACTTTGGTTCCCCCTTTACAAAAGATGACACAAATCAGATACCAGAAATGTTGGAGAATGCAAGATTTAGTGAGAGGTAAGCACTAAGGATGATCATTATTAAAAGATAAATAGTGCTGAGAAAATTGAGGGGATTGAAGGTGGATAAATCCCCAGGGTCTGATAATCTATACTGAAAATGTGTTGCTGGAAAAGCGAGCAGGTCAGGCAGCATCCAAGGAGCAGGAGAATCGACATTTCGGGCATCAGCTCTTCTTCAGGAATCTGGATGATTTTAATGTGTATATAGATTGGGCAAATCAAATTAGCCACAATGCCAAAGAGGAGTAGTTCCTGGAGTGTATACAAGATGGTTTTCTTGACCAATATGTGGAGAAACCAACAAGAGAGCAGGTCATCTTAGACTGGGTACTGTGTAATGAGAAGGGAATCATTGCTAGTCTGGCTGGGCAAGACCCTTTGGGGGTGAGCTTCCTGAATTCCTGAAGAAGGGCTGATGCCCGAAACGTCGATTCTCCTGTTCCTTGGATCTGCTGCCTGACCTGCTGCGCTTTTCCAGCAACACATTTTCAGCTCTGATCACCAGCATCTGCAGTCCTCACTTTCTCCTCTGATAATCTATATCCCAGAGTACTTAAAGAAGTTGCTCCAGAAATGGTGGATGCATTGGCAGTCATCTTCCAGGATTCCATAGACTCTGAAAGAGTTCCTGCAGATTGGAGGGTAGCTAATGTCACTCCAATTTTCAAAAAGGGGAGCAGAGAGAAACCAGGGAATTATAGATCACTAATATCGGTAGTGGGGAAAATTCTTCAATCTATTATCAAGGACTTTGTAGCGGAACATTTAGAAAGCAGCGGCAGAATCAGAGTTAGCGTGGATTTATGAATGGGAAATTATGCTTGACAAATCTGTTAGAACTCTATGAAGATGTAATGAGTAGAGTTGACAAGGTGGAGCAAGTCGATGTGGCATATTTGGACTTCCAGAAAATACTTGACGAATACCTGCATAAGAGATTATTGTGCAAGATTAAAGTGCAATGGATTGGGGGAAGTGAACTGAGATGGATAGAAAACTGGTTGGCAGAGAGGAAGCAGAGTATGGAATTAATGGGTCCTTTTCAAATTGGCAGGCAGTAACTAGTGGGGTGCCACAGGTATCACTGCTGGGACCCCAGCTATTCACAATATATATTAATGATTTGGATGAGGGAACAAAATGTAATATCTCAAAGTTGGTAGATGATGCCAAGTTGGGTGGGAGGGTAAACTGCGACGAGGATGCAGAGATTCTTTGGCATGATCTGAACAGGTTGGGTGAATGGGCAAATTAATGGCAGATGCAATATAGTTTGAAAAAAATGTGAAGTTATTCCTTTTGAAGCAAAACCAAAAAGGCAGATTACTACTTGAATGGGGAGAGGGGAGTCTGCTGTGGGACCTGGGTGTCTATGTACACCAGTGGTTGCAGGTTCAGCACGCAGTAAAGAAGGCAAATGGTATATTGGCCTTCATTGCGAGAGGTTTTGAGCACAGAAGCAGGGATATATTGTTGCAGTCATATTGGGCATTGGTGAGACCACGCCTTGAATATCGTGTGCAGTTTTGGTCTCCTTTTCTAAGGAAGGATGCTCTTGTTCTCGAGGGATGCAGCGAAGGTTTACCAGGCTGATTCCAGGGATGGCAGGACTGACATATGAGGTGAGATTGATTGGATTAGGATTGTTTTTGCTGGAGCTCAGATGTGTGTTCTCATAGAGACTTATAAAATTCTAACAGGACTAGACCGGGTAGATGCAGGGAGGATATTCCCGACGGTGGGTGCTTCTAGAATCGGGGTCACAGTCTGAGAATTCCAGGTAGACCATTTAGGACAGAGATGAGGAGATATTTCTTCACCCAGAGTGGTGAGCCTGTGGAATTCATTACCACAGGAAGTAGTTGATGCCATAACATTGAATGTACTCAAGAGGTGGCTAGATATAGCAGTTGGGGCAAATGGGATCAAATGTTAGGGGGAGAAAGCAGGATTAGGCTATTGAGTTGGACAATCAGCCATGATTGTGATGATTGACGGAGAAGGTTCGAAGGGCTGAACGGCCTCCTCCTGCTCCTATCTTCTATATTTCTATGTTTCATGGCACTCGCCAGAAGGTGCCCTGCTCCACTAATTTGACCTTCAGTGAATATTATTAAAATATAAACTTTAGGTAGAAGTTGGCACCATGAGTTATTGTCCACAATTATTTTCCTCAAGCCAGCAACTACATTTCAGTCAAGATGCAAGATGTGAACCTGTCTCAACTTCAAGAAACTCAACAGATTTATGGAAATCATCTTTTCTTCTCAAGTATAAACTATTTTGGTTAATTTCAAATTATTTGGGGATTTTTTAGTGGGGTTCTTGTGATGAGGCCTAGCGAAATTTATTGCCATAAATTATCCACCTTGACTCTACATTTAGCTAACCCGCTCCTGTGGTGTCCCTCTCGACCAATTCTAGCCCCATCTTATCCCAAGTTGTTCCTGAAACAACCTACCATTCTGGATATTTGTTGGAAGACCGAGCACTTCTGCTATATTTAAAAAGCTACTGTATGCACTTACTAGTGTTGGCATTCCGAAGCTGCCTTGCTCATTGATGGACAGATTCTGAAAATGTCAGAGAGGGAAGATGGCATTGTAATTCTCTCGGGGACCTGAAGGAACTGGTGGTAGAAGTGGAGGATTGGCAGAGGTGGCCATGACACCAGACCCTGGCATCCTGGTCTGTAGAATCACAGAATCCCTACAGTGTGGGAACAGGCCATTCAGCCAAACAAGTCCACACTGACTCTCCTATGAGTAACCCACCCAGACCCATTCTCCTACCCTATTACTCTACATTTGCTCCTAACTAATGCACCCAACCTACACATCCCTGAACACTATGGACAATTTAGCATGGCCAATTCACATAACCTGCACATCTTTGGATTGTGGGAGGAAACCCCGCAGACACGGGGAGAATGTGCAAACTCCACATAGACAGTTGCCCAAGGCGGGAATTGAACCCGGGTCCCTGGCGCTGTGAGGCAGCAATGTTAACCACTGAGCCACTGTGCTGCCCTGTAGTTATCACATTTTAGTGCTGTCTCAACCAGGTTGAGGAATGGCCAGTAGTACCATAAGAAAGTCAACCTTTTTCTGCTCTGCCAATGTAAGTGCCACACTCCTTACACTTCAATCCATCTCTGCTACTGCACCCACCTCCCACGAAGGTTCATGCCCTGCTACTTTCACGGTTGTCCTGTAATATTTTCCCTCACCTGCTCAGCATGCCCCCCAAACCATTCTGCATGACTTGTACTCCCTTCTCACTCCTTTGGAAACTTCACTACCTTTCAGTCACCTGCAGTAACAGCTATTTAGATTAGAGTGGTGCTGGAAAAGCACAGCAGGTCAGGCAGCATCCGAGGAGCAGGAAAGTCGATGTTTTGGGCAAAAGTCCTTCATCAGGAACAAAGGGCTTTTGCCCAAAATGTCGATTTTCCTGCTCCTCGGATGCTGCCTGACCTGCTGTGGTTTACCAGCAACACTCTAGACTCTGATCTCGAGCATCTGCTGTCCTCACTTTTGCAGTAACAGATATACTATCCAATTTTACTGCTCAATGCTTCCTTTTATTTTGTTACAGAAGACAGCCCATAACAGGGCAGAAAGGACCTGAATGGGTGGGGTGTGACTGATATTAGAATTCTCAGCACATACAAGGATCGAATCCTGGTGCTTACGGAATGTCAAGGCATCCTTGTCCCTCTAAATGAATAAGTAGCACTCTTCAGTCCACTGCAACTTTCAAAGAAGCCACTGTCAGTGTTATTCTTTGCATACCACTTTTAACAATGTACACTTTCTCTTTTATTCTGCAGGTACCAGCAGGATTTCTAACACCTCTGCTAGAAGCCACCTCCTTGGCTCTATGGATGAGAATTTGGAGGCCTCAGAGGAAACACTGTAAAAAGACTATGTTTTTGTATTTTTGTTTTTTTTAAATTGTGAATTGAAATAGGAAAAGGATTTTTTTAAAAACAAAGGATCGTGGAAAAGATTAATGCATTGTTCAAAAGCTAGTTATCCAACACTCATTGTCAGTGCTGTTTGAACTGCTGTTCAAGCAATTAGGAAGCTAATTACAGATAGCCTGGGGTCAAGGGGTGTGTGTGAATGAAGATTTGGCTGGCAACAAGTTTCTGGTTAGTCAGGGCAATGGTTACCTTTTGTTGGCCTTCTGCCTGCTAACAATGAGGTGATTAGCTCCTGGATAGCTGAACAGTTTGTGGCTGTGAATACTTGGATCAGAAGCCATCAGATTTTCAAAGATATACCTTTTTTCTCCAGTGACAAAAACCTCAAGCATTAAGGAGACATTAAACCAATGTCCCCATCTGTCATAGAGATGTACAGCATGGAAACAGATCCTTTGGTCCAAGCCGACCAGTTATCCCAACCCAATCTAGTCCCACCTGCCAGCACCCCGCCCATATCCCTCCAAACCCTTCCTATTCATATACCCATCCAAATGCCTCTAAAGTGTTGCAATTGTACCAGCCTCCACCACTTCCCCTGGCAGCTCATTCCATACACATACCACCCTCTGTTGTAAAAAGTTGACCCTTAGGTCTCTTTTATATCTTTCCCCTCTCACCCTAAACCTATGCCCTCTAGTTCTGGATACCCCAACCCCAGGGAAAAGACTTTGTCTATTTACCCTATCCATGCCCCTCATAATTTTGTAAACCTCTATAAGGTCACCCCTCAGCCTCCGATGCTCCAGAGAAAACAGCCCCAGCCTGTTCAGCCTCTCCCTCTAGCTCAAATCCTCCAACCCTGGCAACATCCTTGTAAATCTTTTCTGAACCCTTTCAGGTTTCACAACATCTTTCCGATAGGAAGGAGACCAGAATTGCACGCAATATTCCAACAGTGGCCTAACCAATATCCTGTACAGCCGCAAATGGCCTCCCAACTCCTGTACTCAATACTCTGACCAATAAAAGAAAACATATCAACACTTTCTTCACTATCCTATCTACCTGTGACTCCACTTTCAAGGAGCTATGAACCTGCACTCCAAGGTCTCTTTTGTTCAGCAACACTCCTTAAGTGTTACCATTAAGTGTATAAGTCCTGATAAGATTTGCTTTCTCAAAAAGGAGCATCTTGCATTTATCTGAATTAAATTCCATTTGTAACTTCTCAGCTCATTGGCCCATCTGGTCAAGATCCTATTGTAATCTGAGGTAACCCTCTTCACTGTCCGCTACACCTTTTGGTGTCATCTGCAAACTTACTAACTGTACCTCTTATGCTCGCATCCAAATCATTTATGTAAATGACAAAAAGTAGAGGACCCAGCACTGATCCTTGTGGCACTCCACTGGTCACAGGCCTCCAGTCTGAAAAACAACCCTCCAACACCACCCTCTGTATTCTACCCTTGAGCCAGTTCTGTATCCAAATGGTTAGTTCTCCCTGTATTCCGTGAGATCTAACCTTGCTAATCAGTCTCCCATGGGGAACTTTGTTGAACGCCTTACTGAAGTCCATATAGATCACATCTACCACTCTGCCCTCATCAATCCTCTGTTACTTCTTCAAAAAACTCAATCAAGTTTGTGAGACATAATTTCCCACGCACAAAGCCATGTTGACTATCCCTAATCAGTCTTTGTCTTTCCAAATATATGTACATCCTGTCCCTCGGGATTCCCTGAAAAATATGTTGCTGGAAAAGCACAGCAGGTCAGGCAGCATCCAAGGAGCAGGAGAATCAACATTTCGGGCATAAGCCCTTCTTCAGGAAATCATTCCTGAAGAAGGGCTTATGCCCGAAACATCGATTCTCCTGCTCTTTGGATGCTGCCTGACCTGCTGCGCTTTTCCAGCAGCATATTTTTCAGCTCTGATCTCCAGCATCTGCTGTCCTCACTTTCTCCTCAGGATTCCCTCCAACAACTTGCTCACCACCAATATCAGGCTTACTGGTCTATAGTTCCCTGGCTTGTCCTTCCCACCCTTCTTAAACAGTGGCACCACATTAACCACCCTCCAATCTTCCGGCACCTTACCTGTGACTATCGATGATACAAATATCTCAGCAAGAGGCCCAGCAATCACTTCTCTAGCTTCCCAAGAGTTCTAGGGTATACCTGATCAGGTCCTGGGGATTTATCCACCTGCTGTCCTCTGAGGTGGACATGTAAGATCCCACTACTATTTGAAGAAAAGCAGGAGAGTTCTCCCTAATATCCTGTTCAGTATTTATCCTGCAACTCACATCAAAAAACATATCTTGTAAGTTTATTTAATTGTAGAATCTTTCCTTGTGGGATCAGAGAGAGCACCTCAGGACACTAGTAGGTAAATCTTGATGGTACCTTCATCCTTCTCAGCAGTCACCAATCCAATTCAGTCCGGTGAATGTTATATTCAAAACAATAAGCAAGTGCACATTTTGGTTAAATATGCAGGTTATAACATGACATGTATGTTTCTAATATAATGAAACAATTCATGATTTTCTAGTTCCCATACATTTCTGGGATTTTATTGAAAATCAGATTCTCATAAATAAATATTTTCTTGTTGGTTCCATTGGCCCAATTCCCATTTTATTACAAATGCTTTCCTGAAATTTACATAATTGCTGCACTAAGTGTACATTGATCAGGTAATGCACCTTATCATAGCCAAACTCTAAAATCCAATCTACCATTGCTCATCAAAGTGTTATTATTCAGAATGGTTGTGGGTGGTTGGAATACCTGATGTGCAGCCAGCTGCTACAGATGGGGATAGTTCAAAGATTACTATTACTGAAAGTCACGAGGTCTTGAATAGTGCTGTGGGAGTGAATCTGCCCTGGCCTGAGAGGCCTGGGTTTAAATCCCACCTGCTCTAGAGGTGTGTAATAACATCGTGAACAGGTTGATTAGAAAAATAGGTTGGTGAAACTCATGAGGTCTTCTGTGGTGCAGTGGTAGTGTCCCTATATCTGAGCCAGGAAGCCCAGGTTCAAATCCAACCTGCCCCAGCATGTGCAATAACATCTCTGAATATATTGATTAGAAGTATCTACTGAAGTGTTCACCAGGAAGAGGAGTATTTTGTTTATGTTGATAGGGGCTGGTAAACAAAGCTAAGTCAGCTTGCCTTTCTGTGAATTCATGGCAACAACGACCAATCACAGATACCAAATCATGGATAGAACAGAGATGGGGCTTAGAAATTTCACACACCAACTAATGTAAAATAGAAAAAGCTGGAAATACACTGTAGGCCTGTCAGCATTTGTGAAGAAGGAAACGAGAGTTAATATTTCAGGCCAACATCACTAAGTAAGGATCCAGTTAGAGTGTAGATTTGGAAGGCTAAATGTCAAATCATACCCACAAAACTGGCAAGCAACACTACAGTGTTGATTCCTTCGATCTCATCTCTAACTATTTTGCAATACTACACTTGTTTATTTTCGATTGTCTACCCACCCAACCAGCTCCTGCACTGGTGCTTTATTTTTCTGAGGTGGGACAAATGCCTATGGTTACCGTTGAAGAAATTATTTTTGGTGAATGAAAACAAGCTAAAGCTTACTCTACCTTTCAAATGGCAGGTAGGTTTCCCAGCAACGATTTAAGGACAAGGTGTCCTGTCATCTTGGATGAAAAGGGCAATTTCAGTTGTTGTGGAAACAAGACCAGCACTCTTTTTTTGCTGAATCCTACTGTGGAGTACAGAAATCTGACTTAATGAATAGCTTGAACAATGAATACAAGAAAATAAAGGAGAAAGTTAAAGTTGTTCCACATTATATGCTTTTACATCGTTTGGGTAAATTGACTTTTGTGGACTTATAGCGGGGACCTGGAGTTAGAGCTGTAGCATTATTTCTCTCCCCAATCTCCACTGGAGATTTGGATGTGATGAGTTTATGTAATTGGTCCTTTTCAATATATCATAAAATACACTCAAACCTAAATTTGAAAAAAAAGAAAATTTGAATTGTGCGCCTGTAAAACTATAAAACTTGAGGAAGCTGTCAAAACGGACAGGGAGTAGGTGAATCAAACACCCAGCATTATTATTGCTTGATATATATTCTATATTTTGCTTGAGTATCATAAATTTAGGAAAAAAGCAAGCATATTATCTAGGAACATCAGTAGGCACTTAATACTATTCACAATTAATTCAGGTACAGAAAGAAATCTTATTAATTTCATTGTACAAAATAAAATTCACTTTTACAGATTTACTGCAATCAAAGAATCTCAAGCCCTTTGGCAGTAAAAGACTCCACTGAAAAGGAGAGCTCCAACAGGGCAGTTTACTTTGGGACAACTTGCGGTCTTTACAGCATGCCAGAAACTGTCACAGGAACAAGAGATTCAAACATAATAAATCCAAAAGTATTTAGCTTTTATAAAACAGCTTTTGGAAATAGTTCTTAGATTTTTTTTGTTAGGTCATACATCACTGACATCTGCTACTGAAAGTACATCCACTTGGGTCTTGAATGTTGTAGAGAACTCCTTCGTGAGCAGACCATGTAAACAAATTCCATCATGAGAATAGACCCATTTTTTCCCGGTCCAATCGTATCGCTTAGGCCCACTGAGGAAAAATGTAGAGAGAATGGTTTGATGAAAATCCATGTACATTTCTAATCCTTACATCACAGTGGGAGGGTCTCAGCAATATGATAGCCTCTGGACTCTCACTTAAGTAGACATATCAACAAATTCACTAGCTGCCTGGAGAGCAGGAGTGGGATTTTGGTGGCAAACTGATTAGATTGTAGGAAGGCAGCCACGTGTAGCAGAAGCTCACTCCAGATTCTTGCTCGAGGTGTTTTAACAATGGAGAAGCCATCATACTCTCCACAAACTCTTCTGGCTGCTGGACTTCTTCTGCTATGATTCAGCTGTCAGACTGCAGACTTTGCAAGGCTGGGGTGAGGTAAGGATCAAATCATGGTGCTGATAAGGTCATCATGATGCTATTTTTGATTGTTAACTTGGACTCTGCCCTCCTTATCATGAAGATTATAGGAATGCAACAGGTTGGAGCTGGGAGATTAAGTTATCTTATTTTTAATCCCTCTCATATCATGAGTGCCAGTTCTTCCAGCTTCAGTCTGTTCCCCTGACATGCAACACGGAACTCCATCCCAGCTTCTCAGTTAATGTTCCAAATCTCTCTCTCTCTCCAATTTCAGTCCTCAAACTGCTTTTATACTGAGCCTGTTTTTTGTGACTACACCAGTACCAGCTCTATGCCCTGTCCTGTTCACCCTGGGGCTCCAGCAGACAATGCCTTCCTGGGTATGCACGTATACACACTTTTGGATGAGAGAGTGCCACATTTGACTTTATGACTCTACTCACTGGTCATAGCTAGTGAGTGGTGCTCATTGGTGCATAGCCCACAAAGTAAGGCAACAGTAACAACACTAAGACGTTGGTTTGCAATTACGCACCAACCCACACAAAATTTGTGTGACTTCAGAGAGACAGAAGCTGGCTCTGAAAAGAGAGGCTGTCATAAGGAGTGTTGCATAAGAGAAGGAATTGTAAAACTGATCAATTTTTCTATGAGCCACATTTTTTTTTAAACTGCAAGTTGCCATTGTACAAGCTTATAAAAAAAGCTTTGGTCCACATTCTGTATATACCTGATGGGAGATGATAACCAGATTTGTCGGTTTGGAGTCTGTTTATTAATCACATATGTCCCCAAGGGTTCTCCCATATTTATTGTCAACACACCATTCTGAAAAACAATAAAAATACATTGAGTCAGGAGAATATTTAACACGTGCTAGTTGCCCTCCTGTGGACCAAGTGGAGGTTTCAGGAGAAGATGGATTCAAAAACAGGGAGTAATTAGAGGTAATTAAACACAAATAATGTATTATGGAAAAAAAAATGTTTCTTTGTTATAATGAGCTAAACGCAAGTGCAAATACTTGATACTGAATTTAATACTTTGTATAATATCAGGAAAAGAAGTTTCCACATTAGTTCCCTTTGATCTGAATTAAGAGACTGATGTGGAACATAAAGCAGTACTCTGTTCGCTTCCATTTGTTTTCCAATATCAGTCTGTTCCGCATAAATCATTTTTCTCTGAAAAGATGTTTAAATAACATTTTCATTTATTTCAATCTATTTTATTCCTGATTATGATTTATTTTCTTTAAACAACATCTGGTTAACTGTGGTAGTTATGTCTGAAGAAATTATTGAATTTGTTTTCAAACCACTTCCCACACTGTCATCAGCATAAATGCCACCATTTGTTATTTTCAGTTTCTCAGAAAGGGTCACTGAGCCCAAAATGTTAACTTTGTTTTTCTCTCTACAGTTGCTGCTAAACCTGCTGAGTTTCTGTAGTACTTTGTTTCTGTTTCAGATTTCCAGCATCTGCAGTTCTTTGTTTTTATTATTTCAGATTCTGCTCACTTGAGCACTCCTGGTTTTAATCGCTCCAGTGGTAGTCATGCCTCAAGCTGCTTTAGCCATAAACACTTGAATACCATGCCTAAGCCTGTCAGCTTCTCAACCAGTAAAGTTCAACTTAAAACCTAAAATTCTTTACAAAGTAGTTGATACAATTTCTAATATGTGACTTAGATGTGATTTTGTTTTGTTAACTGTTCATGTGGAACGCTTTGAGCTGTTTATGATAAAGGAACTATACAAATCCAAACTGCAGTTATATTTACTAACATGGTGTTCTATGTTAATAAGTGATGTTATCCCACTGTCAGTGTTTCAATATGATTATAAGTATTGGGCAATCAACTTATTAATTATGAATTGGGAGCAGTGATGATCTTTGGTGTGATGGACAAGTATTTGGCCTCCACTTGGCAATTTCCTTAAAGATATTATCACATGCTTCTTCATAGCTGGCTGTATTGACAGATAATCAATAGCAGCAGCCTGCTCCATTTACATGGCCACCAAATGCAGTCAGTTGAGTTTTACCGCAAATGTTACATCATAGTCTTTTGGAACAAATGGTTGATCTCCAAGATCTTCAAAGAAGTCAGCTAAAAGGTCCAATGTTTCTTCTGCAAGTCTCTCATATGTGGCTTCATCCAGTAAACTGCAAAGAGGAAGAGTAATGATTTAAGCTCATCATCTTCCAAATACTTAAATAAAGTGTCTTTACAGGAGAGAATGTTATGGTATGCCAAAAATTATTTCTTTTCTTTTCCTTTCTCTCCTACAGGCAGCTTAATTCAATTTCACTCAAGAAAGGAAAAGATGACCATTCGTACTTCTCATATTTGTTGTTACTCAATTGGGTTTTTGAGTAGATGAAACCACCTTCTTCAAACCAATTAAATCCACTAAGTAAACAATTTAGGAGGAAACTGCAGCATTTGACCAGAAATTTTATCAGCCCTTTATGGATTCATGTAACCACAATTCAAGTTCAAAAGAATAAGGACACTCCCTTTCCTGAAATGCTTTTATTTTGTATGATATACTTTCTTCAAGCATTTCACATGCTATCGAGCAAGTCACCTGCTTAAGTGGAAGCGTATCTTGCATCATTATTGGTTACTTGTTTGTGCTATATACCTTTTGGTAAACTGGACACTTTTTTTTGGTACAAAATCTTTTTGTGTGGTGTCAAGAAATTAGGCTCTCTGGCATCACGAGTAGGGATGGTGAATTGGCAGTCCTGACACAGTGGACAATACTTTGCCTCTGAGTCAGGATGTTGCAAGTTCAAATTCAGTTTAAGGCTGACACTCTCGTTGGACCAGGATGTTGTTGGGTATGGAAGGTTTGAGTTATAAACAAAGGCTTGATAGGCTGGGAGTTCTTTCACTGGAACATAGGGGGTTGAACAGTGACCTTATAGAAGTTTATAAAATAATGAGGGGTATAGATAGAGTTAATGGTTGTTGTCTTTTCCCTAAGGTGGGAGATTTCAATGTGGGGGCACATTTTTAAGGTGAGAAGAGGGATTTATAAAAATTAGGGGCAATTTTTTTTACACAGAGGGTGGTTCAAGTGTGGAATCAACTTCCAGAGCAAGTGGTGGATGTGGGTACAATTACAAAGTTTAAAAGACGTTTGGATAAATACACAAATAGGGAAGATTTGAAGGGATTTGGGCCAGGAGCAGGCAGGTGGGACAAAATTAGTTTGGGATTACAGTTGGCATGGACTGGTTGGACTGTTTTTGTGCTGTATGACCCTATGACTCTATGTAAAGGGAAATTCTCTCCAGTGTCCTGGTCAATGTATATCCTTCAATCAACACCATCAAAATAAAGAAATGTCTCTGGATATTATCAAATTATGTGTACGGAGGTTGCTCTTTGTAAAGTGGCTTTATTTCTTGCGTTATAACACTGACCACATTTCAAACATATTCGCTGGCTGTAAAGCACAATCAGACAAATGAAGCAACATAGTCCCAGTCAGCTGGACAACAGAAGAGAGATGCTGAAAGGGGATGGTCTGGCCAACCAGATCAAAGGCTGTACATGTCAACAGCAAGGAAGAGGCAAAATGCACCATGTGTACAGTCACAATGATCTGGAAATGTGACTGATTTGACCCATTTAGTTCCTGTCGTAGGGATGTCAATCTGATGAGAGAGATTCCGATGGAAAATTGTGAGAAAGACGAGCATAGGACTTGGAAGAAGATCTAGAAATTGGAAATAATGTGGTAGCTTGGAAGGAGGAGGGTCGAAGGTGAATTTCTTTAAGGTGCAACTCATGGCCACACTTCTGATTGGGTGTTAATCACTAATTGGACAGCAGAAACCATTTGTAATATCATTTAGCATGAAAGGTGGCAAAAGTTGTCAACTAGGATGGGGTGGGATCAAGTATGAACAAAAATGAATAGAGACTTGCAATGTTAACTTCTTTGACATACACATTGAGTCAAAACAATGTTTTGTCATCACAGTTCATTTGCGCCCTGACAGAGAAATCAGAAAAATTTCAAGGCATTCAGATCACTAGGTTTGTTGAGGCTGTACCAAATGTCAAGCTTTCATTATTTAGACACAAATGAAATATTTGACTAGTTTTACAAAAAGGATCAGCAAACAACTTTAGCACTGTTGCTTTATCACACACACATACACACAAAGCCTTTTGTCACTTAAGGATACCTTGCATTTTCCATTCTTCTCAAAGTTGATGAATGAATTTCCTTCCTCTGCAACTGTAAGTACCTTAACCTGTCTGAATGCTGAAAACCCTACAAAAGATAAAAACATGATTTAATTGTCAGTGGGATGAGTAAAAAAATATTCTATGCAGGTGTAAAAAAGGATTTCATGCTAATGTCTTGCCAAAGACTCCAGCACAAGAGGAATTCCCTTCCTTGAGTACTAATTGGTATTTTTTCACATTAAACATAAAGATAATTAATGTTAAATCTCCCAACCTTTGTGAATTGCAACTTGTAAAGCTAAACAGACTATTTCAGGTTAACAATAATAAAATAAACCCTTAAGAGGATAATAAGGGCAAATGTTCTAGAGAAATGTGATAGCTGATCAGAATTGTAAATGTAGATCTCAGTTGGGGCACTAATGCAGAGCGTACTAACCTGAGTTGGAATATTAACAGGAATGTCTATGGCCCAAGGAGGGGGAGAAAAAGTAAATCAAAATAAGATCCCTGTTTATAACTGCTATTTAGGGAACCTCATTGTAATGTGCAAGTTTTTTGTGATTTCCTCTTGACCAAATATTGTAGTCTGCTAACAAACACAGCAATCACTATTTAGGCCGATGGAGAATGGCTGTTAAGGTACTGATAAAACTGTACTACAGCAAATGATACTTCCAGGAAAAGAGGAGTAAAGAATCAAAGGCTTAGATTAAAAGTTAAACATTGGAAACTTAGTAAACAAATGGCTAGATTGTGAGTTTCAGCATGAAATAGTGAATAAAACAGCTTTTGTCACTAATCAATAAATTTTAATTATTTACCAAATACCACTTGACATCTTTTTGTAATTAGATATAAAGGAGCGAACCATTTAGCTACCTCACCTTAGATAATTATTCCCTCATGTTTAAATGACTCTTTCTTCACAAGCAATGTTATTACCCCTCCTTAAAACAGCCATAGTTACCCTCTTTGATGAATGCCCATAACTTCAACTTCCCAATTTTGTTCCCTCAATGTCTAATAATGTATCTATGTTCTCATCTCTTTCACCATTCTGTTCAGATTCCTAATGTTTGCTTTCTATCCTATACAGCTGAGAGTGTGCTGATGAAAGGAATAAACGACTTATTCCTTGCAATGGCTTCCTCTCCTTAGCATTAGCACCTTTGAGACTTTTGACCTGGTGAAATTTTTCCACCATCTTTTATTTACATTTAGATACTCAGCTTCTGCCATATTTTAATTTTGTTATTGCATGTCAAGGTAAGTGCAGAAATGTGTGGTGCCTGAACAGTTATCAGAGTTCTGTATTACAGGTGTTTGGAATATAGCAGGGTTTGGTGTGTGGCTGCTTAGGTGTAGAATGAAAATTAACAGTAAGACAGTTTTGCAATCAAATTTATGGTCCTTTGAAGAAACCCAGGCAATTTCACTTAAGTAGGTCCTATTGTATTGAAGTTATAAATATTGTGACAAATTAAATTATTTGATTATATGCACAGTGAGTGCAATCCAAAAACAATGTGAAACATTTCAATCCTTCACATGCATTCACGTCTCTACCAGTTTAAAAGAACTGGAAGTATAGATGCAACTTGGGGCAAAATATGGCATGCTTAGCCCTGTGCAAACATGAGACTTAAAAGCTAAAGTATCTTTTGCCTTTCCTTTGTTTTGTGATGGGTGTAGCTCTATACTGTGCTACTCATTTTGAATGCAGTAGTTCTATAAAGAAAGAGGAAAAATACAGTACATAACTGTTGCCCTGCTGTCTCTGGCAGCATGTATTAAAATTCTGTGTGAAGCTCCATCTGGTGGAATATAGAGGAAACAATGAGAAACAGGGTCCAGGAGGCTAAATAAATAGACAACACAGATTTGAGGTAATTACCAAAAGAACGAGAGGCAACATGAATAAAATTAACAAGTTATGATCTGGAATGCACTACCTCAAGAACAGTAACTTTCAAAAGTGAAATTAAATAATTAATTGAATGGGAAAAATTAATTTAATGGAAATGGGCAAAAGAGCAAGCAAGAACTGAAAGCAATTGCATTTCCCTCTTAAAAAGCCAACATTTTCACAAAGGGCCAAATAGGCTCCTCCTGTTGTGTATGATTTCACAGGACCATTCTCAAGTAGTGCCATTATCTGTAGATTTATTAATTCCTATTGGAGGCTCAAAAAAGACTTGATTTTCCTAACATTTTGACCAATTGTTAGCTGACAACAGTCAATCTCAGTGAAACTAAAAATATTTATAGCAATAAGTATCTTTCTATTGTTTTATGATGGAAAGAAATTTATAATTTCCAAAGGCATTTCATAAGATGTCATATAAAAGATTATTGCACAAGATAAGAGCTCATGGTATGCTGGCAATATAGTGGGTAACACCCAGAATGTGGACAATAAGTTTTTTTCAGTTTGGAAAGATGTAACTTGGAGTGCCACAAGAATGAAGAGCACGGACTCAATTCGTTACAATATAATAATGAGATGGACGAGGGGTCAGAATGTAATTTATTTAAATTTGCTTATGATACAAAAATAGGTGGGTGGACATTTTGTGATGATTACATAAGAAATCTGCAAGGAAATCTGAAAGGTTGTGTGAATGGACAAAAAGAAATTGACAGATAAAGTTTAATATAGGAAAGTTTCAAGTTGTGTACTTTGGTAGGAAGAATCAAAGACAGACTATTATTTAAACAGAAGGAGACTACAAAAGGGAGGGAACTGAGGGAACCGGGTGTCCTTGTCAATGAAACACAAAAAATTGCCAGGTGTAAAAAGCAAACAATTAAGGAGGCAAATGAAATTTTGACATTATTGTTGGAAGTCTTGTTACAACAGGGTGTCGGTGAGGCTGCACCTGAAATACAATGTACAGTTCAGGGTCTTGTACTCAAGAAGAAATATATTGGCATTGGAGGCAGTTTTAATGAGGTCCAATAGGCTGATTCTGTGATGAATGGGTTGATTTACAGGAACAGTGAAAGAGGTTTGGTCTTCATTTGTTCGAGAAGGAGAGTGATCTCGTGAAAAATGCAAATATCATGAGGGTGCTTGACAGAGTAATGTCAAGAATATGTTTCCACTGCTGGTGGAATCTTGAATTATGGGACATATTTGCAGAACAAAGGGTCACTAATTTAAAATTCAGCTGTGAAGGAATTTAGTTTCTCAGAATAGTAAACATCTGGAATTCTCTAGCCCAAATATTTATGTAGTCTAGATCGTTGAGAACATTTAAAAAGGAGGTAGATAGATTTTTGAAATGTTGAGAAGTTGAGGGTTATGATGAACATCACAAAAGTGGAGTTGAGGCCTGGGGTAGATCAGCCATGAACCTACACAACGATGGGGTAGGATTGAGGGGCTGAATGGCCTACTTTTGCTCTCATTTCTTATGTCTGTGGTGAGGAATACAACTCCATCTCTATCATTTTTGTGACTCTCTCTGGCGGAATGTCATGGTTTTTCCAAGAAGAGGACAGTAGTAATTGTCACGAGATCAGCCAGGTGGGACCACAGATTTTGAGTTCCCTGATTGGGGCTGTTAATCTGGTCCTTCAGGGAGCCCTGGCTGACAGATAGAAACAGGTGTATGAGAGGTTCTGTTCATACTGACAGCTGGCTCTGAGGAAGCTGCATCAGTATTAAGTACTCTCCATGTGTAAATGAAGGGTGACTTGGTGACAGGATACTGGTCACTGTGGAGTTATTTCAAGGACCTTTGGAAGTCACAATTTTACTGCCAGTTTTGAAAACAAGAGATACTTTTGTCATGTTGTATTTAGCATCTGAATCAAAGCTGGAATCAGAGCATGTATAACCAGAGTAACTTCATAAAAAATCAGTTTTTATTTTAAGCTTCATTGAAGTTACAATCAAAAGAATAAAGATGCACTTTCAAGGTGTACAGAAACCTCCCTTTAACATGGAATAAAAATCTTTCTTAGGTGCTTAATGGAAGCATAATCGGCCCAAAATGGATGACAACACAATACAAGAGATTTAGAAGCGAATCCAAAAGCATGCTCAAAGTGATGGTTGAAGAAAGATATTAAATTGTGCAATGTGGCTCAGTCAGTATTACTTTTTGCCTTTTAGTCAGAAGATTATGGGTTTGAGTACTTCTCCAGAGACCTGAGCTCAAAATCCACACAAACACAGCCAAATGCAGTGCCGAGGGAACATTTCATTTTCAGGAAGTTCCATCTTTCAATTGTAATGTTTCCTCAGATGGATACCATTATTTTGAAAAAGAGTAGGTGGACACACTCCAGTGTCCTTGTCGATACATTTTCATCAACCAACCTCTCAAATAGATTGTTTGGTCATTATCACATTGGTGTTTGTGGAGGTGCAGTCTACAAATTGCTGATGCACTTCATTATTACAAAAGTGAATGGACTTCATTGACTGTGGGGTACTTTGGGATGTCAAGGTGGTGGAAATACAAATTTTTCTTTAAAATAGAACATGGAGTTCATGTTGGGGATTCAGAAACACAGAAGCTAAATGACAAAGGTTTCAATTCTAGCGAATGCATAATAGCCACAATTGGAGGAATGCTAAGATACTGGATGGTTACATATGATTATATAGGGTATAAACGACACAGAAACTGGCATTTGGCCCAGTCACTACCGATATTTAGGCCATGCTAAAGAGTCATAGAGATGTCAAGCACGGAAACAGACCCTTTGGTCCAACTTGTCCATGCCAACCAGATATCCCAACCCAACTTAATCCCACCTGCCAGCAGCCGGCCCATATCCCTCCAAACCCTTCCTATTCATATACCCATCCAAATGCCTCTTAAATGTTGCAATTGTACCAGCCTCCACCACTTCCTCTAACATATACAACCACCCTCTGCATGAAAAGGTTGACCCTTAGGTCTCTTTTATATCTTTCCCCTCTCACTCTAAACCTATGCCTTCTGGTTCTGGACTCCCCCAATCCCAAAGAAAAGACTTTGACTATTTATCCTATCCATGCCCCTCCTGATTTTACAAACCTCTATAAGGCCAACCCTCAGCCTCCAATGCTCCAGAGAAAACAGCCACAGCCTGTTCAGCCTCTCCCTATACCTCAAATCCTCCAACCCTGGCAATATCCTTGTAAATCTCTTCTGAACCCTTTCATGTTTCATAACATCTTTCCGATAAGAAGGAGACCAGAATTGCACAAAATATTCCAACAGTGGCCTAATCAATGTCTTGTAGAGCCGCAACATGACCTCCCAACTCCTGTACTCAATACTCTGACCAATAAAAGAAAGCATACCAAACGCCTTCTTCACTATCCTATTTACCTGCGATTCCACTTTCAAGGCGCTATGAACCTGCACTCCCAGGTCTCTTTGTTCAGCAACACTTGCTGGGACCTTACCATTAAGTGTATAAGTCCTGATAAGATTTGCTTTCCCAAAATGCAGCACTTCGCATTTTTGTGAATTAAACTCCATCTGCCACTTCTCAGCCCATTGGCCCATCTGATCAAGATCCTGTTGTAATCTGAGGTAACCTTCTTCGTTGTACACTCCACCTCCAATTTTGGTGTCATCTGCAAATTTACTAACGGTACCTCTTATGCTCACATCCAATTAGTAAGTACCTGTTAAATACCTTTTAACTAGGCCATTATCCCTTTCGGAAATTAACCACAAAACAGTTCTTCCACGAAATTGCATGAGTGAATGAAACTCACACCGGCAAATAGTAAACAAATCTCACAACCCTGCTGCATTAACCAGATTAATATTCTTTATTTTATTATTAAGTACAGGTACGATTTCTAATTCATTTAGAGCACATAGGCCCTAATATTTTTACTAACAATTACTAACTTAAAAGACAAAAGAAATAACACGTCTTAATTATGCAAGCAGACCGTCACACACTCTTAATCCCATCAGAAGTAGCAGCCAGCATTTAGCACATTTTAACCTGTCACCCAGAACAGAAGCCCTTCAAACCTTTGTGTACTATAGATAAAATAATGTAACACCATAGTAATAGAATTTTAATAAATCTCAGAACTGTGTATAAAGAGGCTCTTGTAAGAGCTGCATTTTATTGCCACCTCAAACTTGTGCTGTGATTGCTGAAAAAAAGAGACTATTTTCACCACTCAATAATTCTGGTCATTAGTTGAACATGATTCTACACCATCACCAGTAGGAGAGAATCTAACCATATTCCATAGACGTTCAATAGTCTCACCAAAGCTGAGTCTTCCTTTAGCAACATCCGGGTGTTACTCATGACTAGATGCAAAACTGAGCCAGTCATATAAATACTGTGGTGACAATATAGAGGCTGAGAATTTTAAGGTAACTCCCTCCATGCAACTCCACTTCCTGGTATCCGATGATACCCAGGAAACCTGACACCATCCAGGACAAAACAGCTTGAGTGATACGCTGTCCATCAGATTCAACATTTAACTCTCACCATTGCCAGCTTATAACTACAGCAAAATTTCTATATACAAAATACACTTCAGTATCTTGCCAAGCTTCCTTTGACAGCACCTTTCAATCCTGTGACATGTATCACCTTGAAACACAAGGGTAGCAGATGCATAGAATACCACCGTCTGCAAATTCCTCTCCAAGTCATACAACATCTTCACTTGGAACAACATTGCCATACCTTCTCTATCTCTGGGTCAAAATCCTGGAACTCACTGCTTTACAACACTCTAGATGTATCAACACTACATGGACTAGGGCATTTTAAGTGGCTCCTTGAAAGAGAAATCAGGGTGGTCAATAAGTACCACATTGCTAATTGCAGCCATATAGCACAAATTAATAAAAAAGATGCTATCCATCAATTAAGACATTAAACTATGACCTGTCTGTATCTCAGATGAAAGATAATGGACAATATTTTGAAGAATATGGAAGTTTTAATTGGCACTGTGATCAATATTCATCCCTCAACTGACATCACTAAAACACAGTATTCAATAATGCCACTGCTGTTCACAGGAACTTTCAGTGTGCATATGTTTCCACGACACTTCAGAAAAGTGCTACATTGGCTGTAAAGCATTTAATACCACATTTACATTACAGGATTTATCATTAATACCAACTTGGGCCACTTAAAACAATCGATCTGAAATCCTAATTTATTTTCATAAAGAGTCATACAGCGCACAGAGAAGCCATTCGGCACATGTACTGCAATCTTTCTTTGCTTTCACTTGTTTCAGTGGGCTTCTGATACCGGACGATAGGTGGCCAGCAGAACAGAACACTTTTCATGCGGACAAGATCAATCAGGAAGCGGCCACCAGGAGACCTGCTGGAAGGGTGTCAAAATCCTGAGGAGCTACTCAGAATGGACAGGGAGAAAAACGTTTATGTTGGTGTAAGGGTCCAGAACCAAGAGACAGAGATTTAAGCGAACGAACAAAAAGCGCTGCAGGACGTTTTTTTCATGCGGACAGTGGCTCGGATCTGGAAATGCAGCGGCATATGATGCAGGGTGAAGCAAGTGATCAGAAGAGAATGTAATCTCTTTATATCCACAGGTAGAAAGGAAATATGCAGAGGAATGTGACCCTCTGTCAAACAGTACAGACACAAAGGACCAAACAGCCTCTCGCTGCAACAAAACCACAATAAGGTGCCACACGAGCTCATTGGCGCAGCCTCCAATGCCGATGACCTTTAACCCCGGCTCAACCCTACCGGAAGAGCCGCTCTCTGAGCAGTAACCAATCGGCTTTGGTCAGGGAGAAGGGGGGGCCGGACCTTAATTGATGACACAAGAACCAGCCTTTGAGGATGCAGTCCACGTGACCTTCCAAAGCCCAATAGCAACACAGCTCGTGATGTTGGTGTGGGGTGCTTGATGGCATCGGCTGTGCTTCACGCGCGGGTTCCCATCCTCAAATGGAGTTTGAATACATAACGGCCATAACGGTCAGTCAGGTGACACCCGCATACATACAAATGAGCACCTCTAGCGCTCCTACTCACCGTGGAAACCGTGTTGAGTGGGAGAATTGTTACATGATGAATTTCGGGGACTGTCGTTACTCTCAGATGCCTTGTAAACCTGAAGATCGAGTGGCATAAGCCCCGATTTAGAAAACCCGCCATTTGCCACCGGTTTGGATGGTGGGGGATGTGAAGGCCAACGATCACATCGGCCCTCGACTCGCACTCCTTGTGTGAGGAGCGAGCGGCAATGTTGCGCATGCAAGCATGACCAAGGGTGGAGCGGGGCTGACAGACGTAACAGAGGCTACGGTGTACACGTATATGGGCGGGGAATCGGGACGTGCTTACATCACCAAAGCGATGGGGGCGCGGCTTGAGTGGCGATGCTCCGCCCCCAGGGAAATTGGAACTTAAAACCTGGAAGGGTTGAGCAGGTCAGGCAGTATGTGTGGACTGGTATTTCAAAAATTTTACAAGGACGGAAAAATAGAGAAAAATCTGAGTGTTTCCAGCACCCGCAGTATTGTGCTTTTAAATTAATTCAGATTTACGTAACGCCAAACTATTTATACAGCACCTTTCACAACCTCTGGACATTCAAGATAGGCGACTGAGCAGATTGGTTCATTCCCTCCCTCCCACCCATTCTGTGGGAAATGAGAAATAGGGTTTGTCACTCAAGCATAAGAGGTCGTCTTTTAACAATGAGATTTTTTTTAAACTTAGACAAGACTGTAAATCTCTGGAATTTCTTTTTCCCAGAAAAGTGGACGCTGGATCACTGACTTTGTTTAAGAGAGTGTCGAATAGATTTTTGATAGACAAAGTGGTCATGGAGCTCAGGAAGAATAGGGAGGTAAAGACCACAGCTAGATCAGTCATGAACCCAAGTCTCGGAGGGCTGAATGGCCTATTCTTATTGAGTTGGCTCTGCTAGGAATGTAACAAACATAGCAAGCTTCTGCAAATATAAGTGACTAGATAGCCTCTTTGCAATGCAGATTGAGGACATAGGGAAGACTTTTCTTTAAATCATACCATTAGGATTTTTAAAATACAGAAGTTTAAGGCAGATCTTGAAAATCTGAATTACAGCAAATGTTTTTGTAAATCTAGACAACTGGCTTGACATCAGAACGTTGACGTAGAAGAACTAAGGCAAAGCTTTTCACTGTGCCTCGGTACATGACAATAAATTCAATTTAATTCAATTCAAGTCAATTCAACCGCAGACTCCAGTTTCCAAGTTGTGATATTTGAAGCTTGTAAACTAACAGTCAGGGCCAGATTAGCCATTGCTTTTTGGAAAAGTGTTGAAGGAGGATGACTTAGTTAAAGATATAAGTTTTAGAATGAATTAGTGAAATTTGGTTTAAAGTCTAGGCATTGGACACTTTTCAGAAAATAATCTGAATTCTAAATTTAAATATTTGAATTTGTAGTTTATTACTAATCAGACAGTGAAGATCAGTAACATTTCAACAATATGGCTTGCATGTTATATGAATTGCAAACTAACGCACAGTTTTCATTAGGGGCAGTTTTATAATTTATGACACTAAGCATCCCTGAAAGTCAGTTGAGTATGTCCTTAAATTTCTTAAAGAAAAGGATAGAGATTCTATTTAAAACAAGGACATCATCGGTTTACTTTTTTTTGAGATCGCCTATCAAGTGATCAAACTCAAGTCTGGAACCATGCTTGCAATCAGGATAATTCAGTTTAGGGTGATTAGCCCTGCAACTGGAGGAGCCTGATAAGGAATCTTAAGTTTAATTCCTGAAAATCTACAGTCCATCTAGATTGTTGTGGGGGTGGGCATGTTCTGATGAGTACCAAGAATTTAGTACAAATGCTCTTCTGCTTATTTCTGAAATGTCATGTAGTGTTTGTTTTAACAAAAACACAGGTTGAAAGAAAATGCTGCAGAGATGCTCAGAACCAGGCTGCTGAACAAATAATCCAGAGGCCCAGTTCCTTAATCCAAAGAACATGGGTTCAGATCCCATCACACTTAAAGTCTGAAATATGATTCAAAGAAATTTGGGAATGATAGGCTAATATCAGTAAAAGTGAGGATGAAACTTGTTGGCATAAGGCTAACCTGTTTATTGGGATGGAGATCTGCCTGCTGTACAGGTGACTTCAGTCTTATATCAAAGTAGTTGACACTTAATTGGCATCTGAAGTGCTCCAGCAAGGCATTGTTGTAACAGAATAACAAGGATGAACAATAATGGCGTATAGAGAAGCTTTGTTAGACTAGTGTACAAATTGGATTAGACCACATTTACTTCCAGGCTGCATCTTAAAACAAGGAAATAAAGGCATTGGAAAGGACGGTTTTAAAATATAATTCACAAAGACAATGGTAGTACTGAGGATTTTTGTAACTGTCTGGAAAGAGTAAACAAGCTGTCTTAAGAAACATAGGCAGAAGTTGATCCTGCAGATGCTGGTGATTAGAGTGGTGCTGGAAATGCACAACAGGTCAGGCAGCATCAGAGGAGCAGGAATATCGACGTTTTCGCCAAAAGCCCTTCAAGAATGAGATTTTCCAGCACCACTCTAATCTTGAATTAAGAAACATGTCTACCCAGAGTAGTGAGAATGTGGAACTCACTACCACGACTTATAATTGATGTGAATTGTGTAGCTACATTCAGGAAGCTAGATAAATACATGGAGGAGAAAGGAATAAAAGCATATGTTGGTGGTAAGTTAAGGTGAGGTGGGATGAGATGAATATGGAGCATAAGCAGATGTAGTGTAAATGCTGGCCTTGTCAGAAGAACCCATATCTTAAGAAAAACACCTCCAATGTCTCATGCTTCAGTGTCATCACTCAATACACCAACAAGTATACTCAAGATATCTCGTAGAAACGGGTAGTGCAATGGTTAGCATTGGTGCTTCTCATTGCCAGAGACCCAGATTCAATTTCAGTCATGCGCTACTCTGTGGAGTTTGCATATTCTCCTTGGCTGCGTGGCTTTGTTCTAGGTGCTCAGTTTTTCTACCATAGTCCAAAGACGTGCAGGTTAGGTCGATTGGCCAGCTTAATTGCACATTTGTCCTGGGATGTGCAGGCTAAGCAAATTAGTAAAGGGAAATGCAGGGTTACAGTGATGGAGTGGGGGTAGGGGTAGGTTTGGGTGGGATATTCTTTGAAGAGTCAATGTGGACTGAATGGGCCTAATGAAGGGATTCTATGATTAAGACTTATATATTTAAAATAGTATCTGGAAGGCAAGGAGCCACAGGAGTTTCAGCATCACTGACTACATGCAGAGGTACTATGGATATTCTGAGGAATTCATAGCCAATTTATTGTCAACAAGTCTCTTGCTTCCTTTTTATGCTTTGTATTCACAGGTGAATACAAAGGTGAAAGTTCTCCAACCTCAACTGCAGTGGTGGATGCATTTGTACATTGTGATGGGTTATCAAAACCATGCTAAGCTCATTAATTATCTTAGCATTCAAGCATCAACCAGCATACATAAAACTACGAGTTAGAAGCAAGAGTAGCCTCTTAAGCTTGTTCTATGATTTTACAATCATTCCAAATCTGATTGTAACCTCAAAGACATATTCCTATCTACTCTGATAACCCATCGCCCACTTTGCTAACCCAAGGATATATGGAAACTGAGATTCTGAATATTTCTAAAGACAGAGATTTTCAAAGTCTTACAGTGCTCAGAAAAAAAATGTTTCAACACTGTCCTAAATGGGTGACTGCTTAATTTTGATTAGTGACCTCTTGTCATAAATTCTGTCAAGAGGAAACATTTTCACATTCAATATGTTAACACAAACAGGTTAATTTTGGGATCTGGGGCAGTGTAGAGCTGCTATAGTAACCTATTCAACTGGCCCAAAAACAATTATAAAGTGAGAATCAAATTAATTGAGGAACAATTGTAAAAAAAGAAACTATTACAAATGGAGATCTTAAATGGGGACAATAATGACCAAATAGGATTTGATCTTTTTTGACCCTACTTTGCCATGCCTTATTTTACATAAGCACAAGGTCAGAGGGCATTCATCAACCAAGCCTCTGTGAACTCCAGTGTACTAGATTCTTCTTGATGCAGTGAGTAGGGTATAGGCTCTCAGACATTATGATTCAACAGTGAACTGGAGTAGCCAAATAAATAACATAGCTACAATAACACTCAGAGGCTAGAAATCCTACAGCAAATTCCTCACTTTTTAACTTCCCAAAGTCTGTTCATCATCTGCCTGACACAAGGCAGGAGTGTGATGGAATATTCTTCACTTGCCTGGATGAGCGCAGCTCCGATAACAACACAAGAAGCTCAAAATCATCCAGGATAAAACAGGCATTCAATCCCTCATCACCTAAGCTCAGTGGCAGCAAGACTCCTTAAACAACAGCATCTAAATTCACAGCAACCACCATCTAGAAAGATCGATCACCAGATACATGGAAACACCACCGCCTGCAAGTTCTCTTTCAATTTGCATGCTATCCTGAGCCAGAAATAAATAGCTGTTCCTTCGGTGTCGCTGGGTCACAATCCAGAAATCGCTTCCCTGAAAATGCTGTGGATCTACTACATCAAATGTTCTGCAGCAGTTCAGGATAGTGGCTCTTCACCACCTTTTCAAGAATAACTGGAGAGGAGCAATAAACACTGGCCCTGCCGGTGATACCCTGCATCCCCTGAAATGAATTTTGAAAAAGTGGGTTAAAAGGAGATGCCAAATTGATACCACATCAATAAAATGTACACCACAAGTTGAAAATCAGCCAATAATTTTCTAGAATTAAGTTCAACTTGCTTTTATTAATTCTTTGCTGGTCATTTCTTTCCAAGTGCTTTTTATTTGGTTCAGACCTGATCGACAAAACCGAAATTCAGTTTGCTCAGATGCTGTAGTGCTAAACAATGTCCACCAGGGGATGTCAAACACATCCCCTTCTCATAAGTTGTTTCCTTCTAGAGAAGTTACAGCAAGACATAATTTAAATAAACATAAAGGTTCAATAATGTGTAACATTTAAATAATCTGATACAAGTTTTTTAAACATATGATTCTACTTCAGAACGGCAGCAAAACTTAAGTCCTATACCACCTACGGATATAATATGCAGCAAAAATTTTAGCAGGCCATTCAAGTGTTTATACTATACACCTTGGAAGATAATTTTGTCAAATAATTCTATACAATACTTCTTTAAGTGGACATTAAGTTATAGGAAGCATCTCTCAAGCAAACTCCTTCACAATTTTAAAGATATTTATTTACAGAGACTTTTAAGACGACCCCAAAAGACTTCATTAAAATAGACCTTTTGTCATTTTTTTTTAAAATAGATATTGAGATGAAGTACACACATTTCTGTAAACATTTTTTTCTGTTTCAAACTGACAGGTAAGCAAAACTAGGGATTCTAGAGTAACTTAATGTAGTCATGTGCAAACATTGCAATTCAATGCAAGTACAAAGTAGACAATTTTATCCAGAGGCTGATTAAAAGACTGCTTCTTAGGAAATTTAGCAAAATAGAAGAGTTAACAATTACGCTTCAGGCATAAGTGTTTTTGGCATCTGAGAAAAACCTTTTTTTTGAACTGCCAGACACTGAAATGTATGCAATCAAAACTATTGAAGTAACAAAATATAAATCTGGTAGAAGTTCAGAACCAGTAGAAATGACGAACTCTCTTCAGTTGGTCAGGTGGAATCACAAAAATGGGGAATAAAACTGCATCCATATAGCAGCAATACAGACTTAATGCTTAGGTATGAAATGTTCCTTGTGAATCCTGTGCCATTTAATGTCAGTTCACAAAAGTCTATGGCATGTGCCAGAGGTCATGCAATCCTGTTTACTAAACAGGATTTCCATCGGAATTCTTCATGAGTCGGAAAGTACAAAGTATCCTTCTTTTCCAAGTGAAAGAATGGGCATCTTGGATTTATATTCCTCTTCTCCTGCCAAACGTTGAATTAATCCTTCATGCGGTTTACTAGATTAAAAAACAAGACAAAAGTAGCTGCATTAAAAAGATAGTAATACTGCAACGCTACTTTGTTTAAAAATGACATTTTAGTGCCCTAAAAATAAATAATTTCATGAATATACTTTGCAGATCCCTTGAGCAAGCAATGACAAAATAACAGCGATATTTGTGAAATATCCATGTGAATATAGACATTTATTACACGTCAGATTTGACAAGTTAGATTTGTCTGGAAGTTAAAAGTTCACACATTTTTAGATCTTATTTTTGGAACACATCTCAAATTCAGTGGGCAGTGTTTGAGGTGAGGTTACAGCTAGCTGGAAAGTCCACTGTAAATGTGCCACTCTTCCTATCATCAACGTAAATCACACTTCTTTTATCTAGATTAGATTAGGTTCCCTACAGTGTGGAAACAGGCCCTTCTGCCCAACCAGTCCACACCAACCCTTGAAGAGAAACCCAGTCAGACCCATTTCCCTCTGACTAATGCACCCTTCAGTATGGGCAACTTAGCATGGCCAATTTACCTGGACTGCACATCTTTGGACTGTGGGAAGAAACCGGGGCACCCGGAGGAAACCCGCACAGCCACAGGGAGAATGTGCAAACTCCACACAGACAGTTGCCAGAGGCTGGAATCGAACCTGGGACACTGGTGCTGTGAGGCAGCAGTGCTAACCACTGAGCCACAGTTTTCTGCCAGCGGAGTAAGTTTAATGACTCCCTAGCTAATACATGGTTTGTAGAGACCAGAAACAGCTTACAGTTCTTTCACTAGGAGAAGCATTCAATATCAGTGGAAAATTACTTAACACCGTGGGCAGCACAGTGGTTAGAACTGCTGCCTCACAGCGCCAGAGACCCGGGTTCAAATCCCATTCTTCCAGTGTCTGTGTGGGTTTTCTCCGGGGTGCTCCAGTTTCCTCCCACAGTCTAAACATGTGCAGGTTAGGTGAATTGGCCATGCTAAATTGCCCGTAATGTTAGATGAAGGGGTAAATGTAGGGGAATGGGTCTGGGTGGGTTGCTCTATGGAGGGTTGGTGTGGACTTGTTGGGCCGAAGGGCCTGTTTCCACACTAAGTAATCTAATCATAACAGAACACAGTTACTGCATAATGCCAATAAGACTATTTAGATTTTGTTTAGGCTTTCTGGTTTGAATCTCAATCTACATACTGATTCTTTTTCTGAAGTAGTAATGGTTTCAAAGTAAAGATCAAAAGCTGAACAGATGAAACATCATGTTCTTCAATTCAATAAGTGAGCTTTGTATAGAATATTGTTGAAATGCAGCAATTCTGGAAGGACCCAAATCTAATCTAACAATCTCCTTTGCCAATATCAAACTGTGTTAACGTTCAATTCATGTTTTTTCCAAAACGTACCACTGTATAACACTGTGATGAATACCAAGAACTTTTGCAGTCCTTTTGGGTTGGAGGGTGGGGAATAATTGTTGCCATCTTGAAAAAAAAACACACTCCACCATCTTTGAACTATGATATTTGAGAGAGGGGCTTCATCTGTTGGGTCATAAAGTAATTTCTGCACAGAAGGATGCCATTCTGCCCATTGATCCAACAGTGACTCACTTTCAAGCAAACCAGTCAATCCTATTCTCCTGCTTTGTACCTGTAGCCCTGCACATTTATTTCATTATCCAGTTTTGTTCTAAAAAAATCATTACCTTAACTTTCACCATTTTTGTGAAGTACAAAGTTCCAGAATATTGCCACTTGCTGAGCAAAAGTATTCTTCCTACTATACTCCCTGCAACTTTTGCCAAGAGCCTTTGAGCTGTGTCTTCTAATCTTTGAACTACCAGCTAAATCTAAATTTGTCATGACCTCTATAAAATCTCCTCTGATTTTTTTTTCCCCCAAGGAGAATAAACCCATTTCTCCAATCTAACATTTCCAAAATCTCTCATTCCTTGAACCAATCTGGGCTCGACTCTGCCATTTTCATTGAGATTTAATTGCTAGGTTGATAGGTCAATGTAACAGAAGACTGTTGCTTCCTTCCTTCCAAGGTGCTTGGCTTTTGCTCAGGTACTTCCAAAAAGGAATGCATTTGAGATAAGGAAATCTGGACTGGGGGTATCCTGCTGTTAATATGTTTTATGTTGGTGCTAGAATATGTTGCAACTGTCTGTCCTAGAAACTTAGGAAATAGAAGCAAGAGTAGACCATTCAGCCCTTCAAGCCTGCTTTGCCACTATGACCAACTAGCCTGTTCCTACTTCCCCAACCACCTCCCCCCTCCCACTCCTTTGATCCATTTAGCCCTAAGTGTTATATTCAACTCCTCCTTGAAATCATAGTGTGTTTTGGCCTCGACTGCTTGTGTGGTAGCGAAGTTGCGAATTTCACAGGCTGATTATACTCTAGCTGAAAGATTTTCTCATCTTCGTCCTAAATGGTTTATCCCATAATCTGAGACTGTGACCCCTTGTTCTGAACTCTGCCACCATCGGGAACATCCTTCCTGTATCTATCTGGTCTCGTCCTGTTAGACTTTGATCTGTTTTTAGGAGAACCCTCTCATTCTTTTGAACTCCAGTGAATATAATGTGAACTGATTCAACCTCTCAAATGAGAGACTCGCCAAACCAGGAATCAGCCTGGTAAACCTTTGTTACACTCTATAACAACAGCATTCTTCCTCAGGTAAAGAGTCCAAGGCTGCCCACAATATTCCAGGGGTAGTCTAACCAAAGCCCTGTACAATTGTAGCAAGATGTCCCTGCTCCTGTACTCCAATCCTCTAAGTTTGAACACACACACACACACACACACACACAGGATAAGGAACAGGTTCTTGCCAGCCGTTATTAGACTGATGAATTGACTCTCTAACTTCAAATAATGACGATCTTGATAATGTTGCCTAGCACACGCCCTATGTGACGTAACCTGTATGCCTCTAGTTAAAAAGAAAATCACAACATCAGATTATAGTCCAACAGGTTTATTTGGAAGGACTGGCTTTCAGAGTGCTGCTCCTCCATCAGGTGGCTGTGGAGTATAAGATTATAAGACACCGAATACTCCACAACCACCTGATGAAGGAGCAGCATTCCGAAAGCTAGTGCTTCCAAATAAACCTGTTAGACTATGACCTGGTGTTGTGTGATTTTTAACTTTGTACATCCCAGTCCAACACCAGCACCTCCAAATCATGTATGCCTCTAAATTTTTTTCACCCTGTGATAGGTGTCCTTGTTGCTTATTATGATCTGCCTGTACTGCTTGTGAACAAAAGCGTTTCACTGTACTTAGACACATTAAACAATAAATAAATCAAAATCACAAATCAAATGAAGGCTGATGTATCACTTGCTGCACTTGCATGCTTAACTTTAGCGATTGGCGTACAAGAACACCCAGGTCTTGTTGCACATTCTCCCCTTTCACATTATAGCCATTTGGATAATAATTGGTGTTCCTTTTCTTGCTACGAAAGTAGATAACTTCATTTATCCAAATTATATATATTGTAACTGGCATGCATCTGCCCACTCAGCTTGTCCAAATTGCACTGAATCATCTCTGCATCCTCAGCTGACCCTCTTACAGAAATTTGTCACTTGCAATCTAACCAGATTATTCTTAGAATAACTGTGACAAACCACTTCATGCTTCATCACATGTTGCATTACATAACTTGCAAAGGTTGGGATTTGCCTTTTTTTTGTAGAAATTCTGCTTTATCAGATTTCCAAACTCATTAGCTAATTCCAAGCCACACATCTCCTAAGCACTGATATTAAGTTATTAATTGAAATACAAATACAGTTTTTAAAAAATACATCGTTATGCTTACTAAAAAAAAGTTTTATGACCAACAAATTTTTATAGGGAAGGAAAAACCTTTAAGATGGTATATCATGCTAGTATTTTCCACTGCATAACAAAAACAATATTGTGATGACTATCAAAAGAAATATGGCTCTAAATGTAATTTGCTCTTACATAGGGACTTTAGTCAAATGCACCAGTATCAAAGGTAACTTAAGACAGTTTACGGCAATGGTCTATAGTTTCAGCTATTGCATTAAGAGAATTATGTGTCAGCCATTCCAAATAACTCATCTTAAACAAACACAATGCTGGAGAGACTCAGTAGGTCTGGCAACACAGAGGGGAAGAGTTAGTGTTTTGAGGCCAGCATGACTCTTCAAAAGCTTTTCATCTTTATTGTCTAGGAAATATTAAGCGCACACAAGATATATGAACTCCCTAGTATTATTGAATTATTAAATAATCTCCAAAGATAGCTGCCTTTTCAGCTTGTGAGTAAAGAGAACAAAAGTTAGTTGACGGTGACTCATTACATCTTTGAAAGGAAGACTCAATAATTCATGAATCCTCCAGATTCAACAAATGTCAATAAATTTTTCCCATCACACTTTAAACTCTCCTACTCAGGTTCCTAATAGAGTCCTTGGTTTTAGCTTTTCACGCAAAAGCATTCAATTTATGAACATACTCAGACTCATGATATCTAAACCCAAAACTTTATAGCATTTCATGTTGCAACATATACATGTGACAAAGGCCATTTTCAGTCTTTATTCTTATGATTGTCATTGGTTGGAATTTTAATTTACTGCCTTCAAACAGCAGCTGCACAATGATAAATTTCATTCTATATTTTTCTTGTATCATATCTCTGCAAGTATGAACACAAAAGGTTAGTAATGTAGAAGTAGTGCTTTTAGAATATCTACAGCAGGCCACTTGAGTCTCACTTGAAAGAGACTTAAAGACAGAATCCAGGACGACATTTAGAGTCATAGAAATATACAGCATGGAAACAGACTTCGGTTCAACTTGTCCACACCAATCAGATACGAACTGAAAATGTGTTGCTGGAAAAGCACAGCAGGTCAGGCAGCATCCAGGGAACAGGAGAATCGAGGGGTTATTCCTCGGGCATAACCCGAGGAAGGGCTTATGCCTGAAACATCGATTCTCCTGTTCCTTGGATGCTGCCTGACCTGCTGCGCTTTTCCAGCAACACATTTGCAGCTCTGATCTCCAGTCCTCACTTTCTCCACACCAATCAGACATCCAAAGTTAATCTAGTCCCATTTGCCAGCACTTGACCCATATCTCTCTAAATGCTTCCTATTCAAGTATATATCCAGATGCCTTTTAAATGTTGTAATTGTACCAGTTTCCACCACTTCCTCTGGCTGCTCACTCCATACACACAAGACCTTCTGTGTGAAAAATTTGCCCATTAGCTCCTTTTTAAATCTTTCCCCTTTTACTCTAAACCTATGCCCTCCAGTTTTGGACCCTGCTACCCTGGAGAAAAGACCTTAGCCATTCAATCTATCTATGCCCTTCATGATTTTATAAATGTTTAAGTTCACCCCTTAGCCTCCGACACTTCAGGGAAAATAGGCCTGGTCTATTCAGCCTCTCCCTATAACTCAAACCTTTCAACATGGCCAACATCTTTGTAAATCTTTTCTGAACCCTTTCAAGTTTTGTAACATTCTTCCTATTGCAGGAAGACCAGAATTGCACTTAGTATTCCAAAAGAGTGCAGGAGTGAAGGAATGCTCAACTGTTGAAGGTGCCATCTTTCAGATCAGACACAAAACTAAGCTCGACCGTCCTTTCAGGTGGAACTGACCTCCATTTCAAAGAACAGCAGGGTCCACCTTCCCAGTGACTTGGCTAATATTTATTCCTAAAATCACTTAAGACGATTGAGGCAAGAATTGCTGTTTGCAAAATCTTGCTTTGTACAAAGTTATTGCCATGTTTCTAACATCACTAAGCAGCATGATGGTGGAGAGGTATATGGGATACCCTGAAATCATGGAAGATCAACAGACATGCAAATTACTTTATCTTCTATAATAAAGGAGGATCAACACTTCCCTGCCAATATTTTATGACAGTAGTATCCGAAATACCAGGTAGATTTCAATATTTTAAACCATGCTAATTTTCACCATACAATCCCTGCAGCACAACACTGGAATGCTATCCCGACACTCAATAAAGAAGTGACTTTACAGCTACATGCAAGCCTATAACTTTCGCCCATAAATCCAATTGCCCAACCACTGTACCACAGCACATTTAAAAGAAGTTAGGTTTCTCAAAATTATAATCTCCAGAGAACAGCCACTGTGAGCACTGATCCTTGTTTCATGTTGGAAGCTCCACTGGGCACCTGATTGTGTCAGCGTGTAAAAAGATCTAACCTTGCTGCAGCACAAATCCAAATGTCATACAACAGATTTAGACAGCAAACTCTCTGGCAGCTCACACCAGATAAATAGCCATCAGCAAAAGTACCTCACGAAATGGACTCAAAGCCAGTTTGTATTGCATCTAGCCAGAGGTATGATTCCACATAATGTACACACATTTAAAAAAATTACCAAAGTAATTAACTTATTGCATATCAATTCTTATACCAAATGGAATTGTCATTCTCTTACTAACTAGTTTAAACAAGTAAGGTGGGGAGGGATCTGGTAACAATGACATGTATGAGAGATTTGAATAAACTGAATAAATAGATTAGAGGTCATACCAAACTAAGTAACCAGTGCAAAAAATGGTCAGAGAACAAAACAAAATTCATTCTGGGGATGTGGGCATCACTGGCTGGGCCTGCGTTTATTGCCTGTGCCTAATTGCTCAGAGGACAGGTAAGAGGCAACCACATTGCTGTAAATCTAGGCCAGACCAGGTAAAGGTAGTAAATTTCCTTCCCTAAAGTACATTAATGAACTAGAGCAGTCTCCACTTGCCTGGATTGATGCAGCTCCAACCACATTTAAGATGCTTGACACTATCCAGGACAAAGTAACCCACTTGAATGGCACCACATCCACAACCCAACTATCAGCAATGGTTTCATGATCATCATTTTTTTGTAGATTTTTATTTGAATTCAAATTCCACCATCAACCATGGCTGGATTTAAACCAAGGCCCCCAGAACATTACCTCAGATTCTAGATTAATAGTCTAGTGATAATACTGCTAGGCCATTGCAACTCTGTAAAACGGTAACATAATAGAAAACGCTGGGGGGGGGTGTGGAGGTGGTGGGAGAGAGAATAGAAGTGAAGCAGGAAACCAATTAGAGTTATTGGCTGAGCAAGGAGCTTTCCTGCTGAGATTGAGGTGAATCTTCAATGTGGTTTGAGTATTTGTGCAGACATTACTGGGATAAATGAATTTTACTGTTTTTGCAATATCATTCCAAATAATTTTCCTATAGTGTAATAAATTACATGCTTCTTTTCTGAAAATAAGCTGTTATGTTCTTTTACTGATAGCCTCTTGGTAATGGTAGCTAAGACATATTCATGGCTGTTTGCACAATGTTCAGAACCATCTGCAACTCCTCAGATACTGAAGCAGTCTATGTTCAAATGCAACAAGATCTGGATAGTTCTCAGGCTTGGGCTGAGAAGTTGCAAGTAACATTCACGCCACAAAAATGTAAGGCAATGACCATCCCCAATAAGAGAATCTAGCTGCCACCCTTCACATTCAATGGTGTTACCATCACTGAATCCCCCATGATCCACCACTATCAATGGGTTATCAGTGACCCCAAAAACTCAACTGGACTCACTACATAAACACAGTGGCTATATGAGCACATCACAGGCTAGGAATACTGACCTCCTGATTCCCCAAAGCCTGTCCATCATCAACAAGGCACAAGTCAGGACTGGGATGGAGCAGTCTCCACTTGCCTGGATTGATGCAGCTCCAACCACATTTAAGATGCTTGACACTATCCAGGACAAAGTAACCCACTTGAATGGCACCACATCCACAAACATCCACTCCCTCCAACACTGATGCTCAATAGCAGCTGTGGCGCTATCTACAAGATGTGCTGTAGAAATTTACCAAATATCCTTAGACAGCATCTCCCAAACCCAGCATCTCTTCTAACCAAAAGGACAGATGTAAAAAGGATATGAAAGACAACCGTTTTAAACAGAGAGTAGTGTGTATGGAATGAATTGCCAGAAAAAATGGTTAATGCAAGTACAGTTACAACATTTAAAAGACATTTGGATACGTACATAAATAGGAAAGATTTGGAGGTACAGGCAGGTGGGACTAGTTAATTGGGAACATAGTCAGCGTGGACTGGTTGGACCGAAAGATCTGATTCCATCCTGTTTGACTATAAGGATAGCAGATACGTGGGAACACCACTACCTGCAAGTTCCCCTCCAAACCACTTGCCATCCTGACTTGTAAGTATATTGCTGTTCCTTCACTGCTGTTGGGCCAAACTCAGAATTGTGGGTCTACCTACAGCACATCCATGATAGGGGTACAAAATGGTAGATCACCACCATGTCAAGGACAACTAAGAACACGTACTAAATGCTGGCCACCCGGTGATGCCCACATCTCATGAGTGAATTTTTAAAAACTCTATTATTTGAGCTTATACCATTTTAGCATGCAGAAAGATTTCCGATTTTCCCCTTGGTTTGTCTTCCAGTTACAGAGGCATCTACCAGTTGAAACAGTTTACCCCCATTAGCCTCTCAAAATTGGTCAACATTTTGAGCAGTTCTGTTAAATTTCTGTTTAGGCAAGAACTTTCAAAAGTTGATTGGGGGAGACTATTTGCAGGCAAAGGGGTGGCTGGCAAGTGGAAGGCTTTCAAAAATGAGAGTCCAGAGTCAGTATGTTCCTATTAGCATGAAGGGAAAGGCTGGTAGTTGTACAGAATGCTGGATGACTACAGAAATTGAGGGTCTGCTCAAGAAAAAGGAAACACATGGCAATTATAGACAGCTGGGATTGAGTGATTCCCTTGAAGTAAAAGGGCAGTTGGATTATACTGTAGGGAAATGAAGATGGCAAAAAAAAGGGACATGAGGTAGCTTTCACAAATAAGATTAAGAAGAATCTAAAAAGATTCTACAAATGCACTTTCAGGGCTAAAGAGTAACTAGGGAGAGAATAGGGCCTCTTAAAAATTAACAAGGCTGTCTATTTGTGGAAGCGCAGATGGTGAGATACTAAACAAGTATTTTGAGTCAGGATTAACTTGACGAATATGGAAGATAAAGAACTTGGAGAAACAAACTGAGATATCTCAATGTGTCCATATTACAGAGGTAGTGATAGTGGATGTCTTGAAATGCAAAAAGGTGGATAAATCCCCCATACCTGATCAGGTGTCTCCCAAAACTTTGTGGAAGTTGGGAAGTGATTACTGACCCCCTCACTGAGATATTTTGAGTCATAGAGTCTGAGAGATATACAGCACAGAAACAGATCCTTCAGTCCAACTCATCTATGCTGACCAGATATCCTAAATTAATCTTGTCTCATTTGCCAGCACTTAGCCCATATCCTAAAACCCTTCCCATTCATATACACATCCAGATGCCTTTTAAATGGCACTTTAGTCCATTCACACACCACTGTGAGAAAAAGTTGTCTCTTAGGTCCCATTTGAATCTCTCCCCTCTCACCTTAAACCTGTGCCTTCCAGTTTTGGATTCCCTTACCCTTGGGAATTGTATCATCAATAGCCATGGGTGAGGTACCAGAATACCTTAGGGTGCCATTATTTAAGAAATGTCATAAGGAAAAGCCAGCGAACTATAGACCATTGAGCCTGACATCAGTGATGGATAAGTTGTTGGAGGGGATTTTGAGGGATAGGATTTCCATGTATTTGGAAATCCTAGGACTGATCAAGGGTAGTCAATATGGTTTGTTCATAGAGAACTAGTGTCTCACTAACTTGATTGTATTTTTTGAAGTGACAAAGAAGATTGGTGAAAGTTAAGCAATGGGCATTGTCTATTTGGGCTTCAGTAAGGCATTTGACAAGGTTCTGCATTTTATATTTTTCAAGGTTAGATAACATGGAAAACAGGAGGAGATAGCCATCTTGATACAAAATTAACTTGAATATAAGATACAAAGTGTGGTGGGAGGATTGTTCTTTTTTGACTGGAAGCCTGAGACCAGCTGTGTACCGCAAGGATTGGTGCTGAGTCCATTATGCTTTGTCATTTAAATGTTTTGGATGAGAATATAGGAGGAATAGTTAGTAAGTTTGCAGATAACACCAAAATTGGAGGTGTAGTGGACAGCGAAGGAGATTACTTCAGAATACAACAGGACCTTGATAAGATGGACCAATGGGCTGAGGAGTGGCAGATGCAGTTTAATTTAGATAAATGTGAGGCGCTGCATTTTGGAATGGCAAATCATGGCAGGACTTATACAATAAGGTCCTGGGGAGTGTTGCTAAACAAGGAGACCTTGGGGTGCAGGTTCTTGTTCTTGGAAGGTGGAGTCACAGGTAGACAGAATAGTGAAGGTGTTTGTTACACTTGCCTTTATTGGTCAATGTGTCACGTGTAGGAGTTGGGAGGTCATGTTGCAGATGTACAGGACATTGGTTAGTTGACTTATGAAATTCTGTATTCAGTTCTGGTCTCCCTGCTGTTGGAAAGTTGTGGCAAAACTTGAAAGGGTTCAGAGAAGATTTACAAGGATGCTGTCGGAATTGGAGAGTTTGAGTCATAGGGAGAGGCTGAATAGGCTGGGGCTATTTTCTCTGGATCATCAGAAGCTGAGGGGTAACCTGGTTCATAAAATCATGAAGGGCATGGGTAGGGTGAATAGTCAAGATCTTTTCCCCAGGCTAGAGGTCATAGGTTTAGGGTGAGAGGGAAAGATATACAACGGACCTAACGGGCAAAGTTTTCACACACAGGGTGGTGCGTGTATGGAATGAGCTGCCAGAGGAAGTGGTGGAGGCTGGTACAATTAGAGCATTTAAAATGATTCTGGATGGGTATATGAATAGGAAGGGTTTAAGAGTGATCTGAGCCAAGTGCAGGAAAATGGGACTAAATTACTTAAGAGTATCTGTATCAATCGTTTCTCTATAGAGAGATTGGAGATTCTCTACTCCATTTAAAATAAAGGGAGAGTGGAATTTTGCATGAATATGCTAAGCTTTTGAACATTAATTTCTGCAATAAACTTCAGGATGACTGTTTACAGTACCAGGTTTCGATCTGACAGCAGTTGTGGTATATCCTGGTATTGTAATAAAGAGGTGGTATATTTAAACTGCCACACCTGCGAAAACAATCTGAGGCATCTGAACAGTCCATATTTTACATTTTTGTCACATTTTCTCTTTCATTAGGTGTTTAAACCCAAGTTTGTGGATCGTCCAAGACTTTTCAGTGAGTTCCCACCAACAGCTTTTCATTATATTTCTGATTTTTTAAAACATTATGCTAGTATGTGTTCTCGTAATAATAATAAAATAATAAAAAAACCTCCTCTAACTGCATGGTTTTCCTTTGAATTGTTGAAGTGGTCTTTCATAAATAAGGATAAACAGTTGCCAGGACTGTGCAAATTTTTGAGAGAGTCCCTTGCATCAATAAAGGTTAAAAACCACAAACTGTATTGGTAGTTGGTTTAAGTCCCCCACATTAGGTGGGAATACCCAGTGCAGTACTCTTGGTTGGGGGCATTAATCAGAAACCCAGTCTGTTTTCTTTGCTGGATGTAAAACTTACATGGGTAGAATTAGACTCAATGCCTTTAGTAAGAACAAGGCTACAAATATTTACACCCTCAAAAGACATGAACTTGTCATTATCACACTGCTGTTTGTGGGTGCTTCCTTGGTGAAAATTGACTTGTGCATTTCCTACAGTGCAACCCTTTCTCTCTAAGTGGCAAAATGAAGGCTCTTTGTATCTGCCATAACAAAAGGAGAATAAAATCAATAATTAAATTCTGAATAAGTTGAAATAGCAAATAAAAAAGGAAAACAGTATGGGGGAAATCATAGAATCCAAATTCTAACTCTCACCAGTTTACAAGTCAGTCCCTTACTTTCTGGCTTGAAGTTTCAGTAAAAAAATCCAAGGGAGTCTTATGCATGTTTGAATTGTCCTCCTATATTTACAGGACATAAAAAAATGCATGAAGTACTTATATGCAAGATAATAGGCTGCATAAAAGCATGCACAGATATAACCATTAGAATTTACATGCTTGCAATTAATTTAGAATTCAACACAAAAATCTAATTCAATGTGTGTGTTTTCTAATAGATTTAAAGAAAATCAAGAAGTTGCAGAGGGAATAGTTTCAGGCAATTTTGGATTAGCTTTCTTTCAATTGCATAGATTTTTCATGCAGAGGAGAAAAAGTTTCTGAATATTTTCTGAGGTATTCTTCATTTCTTCTATTATCTTTCAAGAAAAGCACATCTTGAATGTGATGCACTTCTAATAGTGGCCACTCACCCCTTTGAATGTGGACACCATGTGAGATTCCAATGTAACAAGAGACATAACAATTCTACAAAATGTCAATTCACATTTAACACATCTGATCTTTGTTATGGTCACAATTCCCTAAGGAGATATAGTTAAAAATCACACAACACCAGGTTATAGTCCAACGGGCTTATTTGGAAACACTAGCTTTCGGAGCAGTGCTCCTTCATCAGGTGGTTGTGGGGCATAAGATCATAAGAGACAGAATTTTTAGCAAAAGATTATCCAGGAAATGACATCACTAACCTAAACACATAAATCGAAAGTGGGGGATAACACCAGCACTTCACTGGAGGCTAACTGATGTTACCCAGTATGGTGACAAAATGTCTGAAAATGAACCTTCCAGCTCAGCGAGCAAACTTACATCCCATACTTTGTAACTTCAATCCTGAAAGTCTGACTATTTTTCAATCCTGATCAGGGGAAGTCTATTAACTCTACCCATTTACATTAACATCTTGAAATCCTGGATTCGATGGTAACTGAGGTGTGGAAAGAGTTTTATTCATCTACACAAGACCTCTCAATTAGTTTACAAACTCTCAACAGTTCGAGTTCCAGGTTGGATTAACACTTTGATTCGGTTTTGGTTTACCTTTGTCATCAGGCGCTCGAGGTAACTTAAATTTCTTAGTCATCTATGCAATTTGGTATGTTATTGGTGTTGGGGGTGACTACAGCATAGCCTGTCCCTTCCATTCTGATTGAAGATTGCCATTTACAGACATGTATAGTGAGTACAGAATTGTGTATATCAATTTGATATCTCATTCACCAAACGACTAAATGATCAAAAAACATTTTTATTCACAATGCACTTTTTTATAAAACCATATCCTAAAAAATAATGAAATACCTTTGCATCAACAATTACATGTACTTTTAGTGTACTCTCAGAAATATGCTGAAAAGATCAGTTAGTTAAATTAGATAATACTGATTTCCATGTAAACTAATAATGGATAATGTAATGGAGATGCTATTTTTGGATGGGATTTTAAACTGTATTTTCCTTTCAGGTGGGTGTTAAAATATTTTAGAGCATTATTTAAAACTGAAAAGGAAATTCTCCCTGGAATTCTGACCAATTTCCAGTTCTCCAAACAATATCACTGAAACAGACTATATGGTCATTATCTCATTGCTTCTCAATCCTTTCGAGAATAGTTATACTTCAAGAGCACTGTGGAACATTCTAACATTGTGAAAGAGGCTCTGTAAACTCAAGTTCCTTCTTTGTTTGTACTCATGTAATTTTCTTTTAATCTGATTGGTGATAAATATGACTGGCTTGAACTCTTCATAGGACAATGACAAGCAGTTGTTTTCTTTCTAGTCTTCACTTGGTACTTGATGCTGCATTCTGCTATGTTCTAAATAAAAAGTAATTTTGCAAAGTAAAGTAACACATTGTAAACCAAAGTTCATTTAAAACTGCCGAGCCTTCCAAACGGACACCCCCATTAAATAGTACAAAATTTCCAACACAAAATTACATGAAATCAAACAAATCCACATCTGCCATAAAATTTGCCCTTGCACATAAACTCATTGCGAATTTTTCATAATTGTGCACTTTTCAAAAATCTTTTGAAATTTCATCTAATCACAAGTGACTTTCTCCCTCCCTCCACCCCCATTACTGTGAAAAATCACTTCTCCATCACTGAACATCCTACGCCTTTAATCTATTTGCTCACAGGAGTCAAATCAAGCTAAAATAATTCATCAGTGTTCCAATAATTTCTAAGTGGTTTATTCTAATTTACCACCTGCCTGGAAAAGTGGGTCAGGCTGTGCTGGGGCAGAAGTAGACAGTGTTCAGTGCCAACATTGGCACAAATCCAAAATGGCCAATTTGGCAGTGAAATAAAACAAATTTAGGAACAGAAAGAAAACTTCTCAAACTAATCCGGATATATCTTAGTTCACTTTTTATAGTTAAGTTATTCAGGTTCAGTACAAGAGGAAAATAAAAGCTGCATATGTCATTTACCTCAATTAATATTTTGTCCATAAATATCATCTGAGTAAGTGATGAATCCCATGAAGAATGGATTTGTGAACATGCCAATTACCAAACTGAATTACAAAAGATAAAGTAATTCTTTAACAATTGCTGGCTTGGAGGTATTGCATTTGAGATTTGTGCGATTAAGATAGAGCAACAGTAAAGAAGTCCCATGTTCCTCATGTCCAGGACATACCTGTGAGTAGGTACTTACCAAGTGAATGTCAAATTCAGAATCATCATCATTTTCTATGTCTAGTGTACTTTGCTCCAATGTTAAACAGATTGCGCTGTCTTCCAAAGTAACAGTAGAACTAGTTGGGTTACCCTCCCTGAAATTACAATTTTAACAAAGAATTAATAAAGATAGTTTGCTATTAGCTGGTAAAACGACGACATATAGTTTGGCACCCAGTATTACATTTTTCATAATCTATAAAGCAGCTAATTTTGATGTTGAATGATCAATATTAGCTTGCAACAGGGAGGGACTGCATTTCATATTTTTCTTATTCTTGGGATTAGCACGTCACCAACAAGGCTACATTAGTTACCCATCCCAATTGTCACTCAAACTCAGTGGCTTGCTAGGCCATTTTAAAGGGTAGTTAAGAATCAACTGATATTGTGGGACCAAATTACTGCAGATGCTGGAAATGACAGTGGGTCAGGCAGCATCTGTGGAGAGACAATAAGCTAATGAGAGCTTGGATGAAGAGTCATCCTAGACCCAAAATATGAGCTTGCTCTCTCTGCACGGATGCTGCCTGAACTGATGAGATTTCCAGGATTGTTTGTCCTCATTACTGTGGGTCTGGAGCAACATGTTCACAGGAGAAGGATTTCACTGAGACCAGCATTTATTACCCATCCCTAATTGCCCAGAAGGCAGTTAAGAATCAACCACATTTTTATGTATCAGGAGTCACTTGTAGGCCAGACCATGTAAGGATGGCAGATTTCCTTCCCTAAAGGGAATTAGTGATCCAGATGGATTTTCATCAACAATGGTTTCATGGTCATCCTTAGATACTTAATTTCAGATTCTTTATTGAATTCCAATTCAATGCCATGGTGGGATTTAAACCCAGCATAAGAAAATTAGTCAAGTTTCTGGATTAATAGTCTAGTGATAATAATACTAGGCCATTGCATCCCCCAATGTAACCAGTAGGTTGATATGACAGTCAATGATAATTTCATGGTTACCATCACTGAAGCTAGCTTTCAGTTCCCCACTTAATTGAGTTCAAATTGCATTAGCTGCCACAATGGGATTTTAACCACTGCAGTAACCTGGCCTTCTGGGTTACTTGTTGTGGTTCTGTTCGCCAAGCTGGGAATTTATGTTGCAGACGTTTCGTCCCCTGTCTACTGGGTTACTTGTCCATTGACATTACCTCCATGTAGCTGTCTCATATAATCCCTCCCCTGCCATCCTTGCACTCAGGCTCAGACCTAATAGATTTTCAATGAATAAACAGGACTTCCACCATGATCATATCAAACACTATTTAAATAGCCCACTCCTCTAATCTGTTGCAGTTGGGTCTAGAAGAATGGTTTCTCAATATTGTAATCTTTTCATGTCTATGACATTAACTCTCGCTGGAATATGGTAAATACCAACTTTATCTTGGTCAGGTCTTTGTCTCTATTTTCTCAAGTTGTTGAGTGGCTGTGATACGCTGACTCCAAAAGCACAAGTTCAATTCAGGTCCCTCTTCCTCAACCTCTCCCCTTGCATAAGGCATGGTGACCCTTATATTAAACCACCAACTCATTGTCCTGCTCTAATGAGAGAGCAGTTTTGTGCTGCAATAAGACAATAGTGTCTGCATTTTTAAAAAACTATTCCAAGTAATCAGGTGATCTTATAAACCTTCTCAATGATATAGTCTTCCATGTTTGTGTTCACATTAACCTTTTACAGTATCTGTATCATAACTGATCTAACAGTTGCACTGAAAAGTGTGTCTACTTTTTTGCCTAACCATTGTAAATCCTGCTAATTCCACATAGATTTGCCAACACTAGATGGAGGCATTTGATGTAAAACGAATGGCTGCATGCTTTTTAAAAAATTATTGGGTGCGTTGCTATGGAAACTGGTGTTCTACAAGTTGTATCATGAGTGACTGTAGAATTGAATTCAATGAGGGTGGCTTTCTTCACCACACTCTCCCTACAAACTTCACCTGGCTAGGGACTTTTCATATCAACGGACGCTCCCTTCCACTTCTGTACGACTAACACAGTAGCCCTTTCAAACTTCAAATTAATTCAAAAGGATCACAAAACCAAAATTGCATCATTTACTCATTTTGGGAAGCCTCCGATCGTTTTTGAAAAGCTGTGAATAGCTTGGGAACACAAGATTTTGTTCTAAACTAGTCTTCTTTCTCTCATAACTGAATGGAGGATTCCTAAACGCTGCATTTAATGACTCACTCCAAGAAAGAGAGAGAGAGAATGCTGAGACCCAACAGTTGTTCCTTTATATCACTGCAGCAGCTGCCTTCGAAACAAACATTGGGAGTTTCTCTTTGGTGTCAGTACCAAATTAATACCAATTTGTGTGTGTAATTGGAAGTCATGAGCAAATAGAAACAATAAAGAACTACCACCGCAAATTGGAAAGGAGGTACTCTCGGCTAGGAAGTGTAACAGACTGGAAAAGTGCAGATGAAGATTGGGGGGGGGGGGGGGGGGGGAGGGAAGAGTCGAATGGTTGAATCCATTTGAGGACTAAATCTTGTAAAGAAGTTACTGTATTCATATGTAAAAGATAAACTGTGTCTTTTTGAAAGATACACAGATTCTACAGAAATACCCCAGTATATGAATTTGTAACAGGTTGTCAATGTACTAAGTTACCACATTTCTCAGCTGATCTTTTAAATGAAAAGAGTTCAGATTTTCAGCACATAGATGAATTCACAACAAAGGCAGAAACCTCCAGAAAACAATGTTCAATTTTCCCTCAGATAAGCTACAATCAGTAAACTCCTAAAGTAAGAACTGATTAAAGCACTTAATACAATACTTATACCTTGAGGAAGAACCATCGATTCAGAAGAATAAAACATGACAGTACTTTCTCAAAAGGATAAAAATTATTTAAAAACTATTTTCAGATCAGATTCCACACAGTGTGGAAACAGGCCCTTCGGCCCAACAAGTCCACACCGACCCTCTGAAGAGTAACCACCCAGACCCATTTCCCCCTGACTAATGCACCTAACACTATGGGCAATTTAGCATGGCCAATTCACCTGATCTGTACATCTTTGGGCTGTGGGAGGAAATCAGAGCACCAGGAGGAAACCCATGCAGACACGGGGAGAACACGCAAACTCCACACACACAGTCACATAAGGGTAGAATTGAACCCAGGACCCTGGCGCTGTGAGGCAGCAGTGCTAACCACTGAGCCACTGTACCACCCATGGAGCTTTTCATCTTACTCATCAACACAAGTCACAAGAGATACCAAAGTAAAGAAAATATTTATACTGTATAAGTGTGCAGATTGGTTGGCAAGTGGATAACGATTTGTAGAGGGACTGCCATGAACAGTGTACCAGTTAGATGACGACTAACAGTCAACTGCCAAGATTTGTCTAAAGTTTAAAGTAGGCAAGTTAACTCTGATTGGTCAAGGCCCTGTTTGACCTAGTGACTCCAGAGCCAAAGCAGTGTGATCAACTCCTAACTGCACTCTTGTAATGGCTTGCAAGCCATTCGATTTGTATTGGGAATGGTAATAGATACTGACCTTGCCAGCAATGTCTACATTAATACTTTAGTTGCTCATCACCCCTGAACTTCCCAAATGGCTGATGCTCCAATTGTGACAATTTTGGCACTGGAACACATATTTTTACTTCAATAAACTGACTTTGGGAATTCTGACTGAATGCTATTATTTCACAGCAGAAGTGTGAACACATACCCTACATATTTTAATCAGAAATGCAGGAGACATTTTCCTGTTACTAGGATCTTGGCAAGACTGAAGAAGAATTGCTTAGCAGTGAATGAGGTAGTGACCTTGGTTAATGAAAAAGAAAATCCTGATCAGTAATAGGCGCTATATAAATGAAAGTTTTTCTGCCTTCATAAAAATCAGAGGTGCTGCAGGGGAAATTTAGAGTTAAAAATCCACCTTGACGCAACCACAACACGAGGGGACAAAGCAAACAAGAAACCAAAGCTTTGGCTAAAAAGGCCTTATTATCAGCAGGGAAAAAAAAAGATTCAGCAATGGTATTAAGTGCTGCATTATCACCACCCAGCAATTTTGAATGTTTCCTGTATCCATCTGTGTAAAGCAAACAGTGTAATGTGAGTGAAAATAATATTATTGAGCGCACATCATTGACATCTTGAATCAATTCAGTATCCCTTTTCACCACTTGCCCCAGCTGGTCATTTCTGTGTCCACCAATTAAAGTCACAATTAGAAATATGGAACATATTCACACTGGGGAGAGAACTGTCCTCATGACTGTCTTTCTAATTGCCTGGTCAGCAATGCACCACTTTATGCTCAAAGATTGGTTGTTCTTGAAAGTACCAATGTTGCAATATGAACAAAATCCTCTAAAATCCACTATAAGATTACAAGAAACAAGTACTCCTTTGTTTGAGTTGTAAATGTGTTTTGTACTATACCAAGCAAAGAATATCACTTCTTTGAGCTCTACATTGAGGACTGGTCCATTTGAGTTTGTATAGACTGTAACAAAATTAGTAATCAAAGACTTGTCATTAAAAATTGTACTGTTTGTTGGAACCTTAGAATCCCTACAGTGCAGAAAGAGGCCACTTGGCCCAGAGTCTGCTCTGACTCTCCAAAGAGCCCTGTAACCCATCGCTGAACCACCTAATATGCACATCGCTGGACTTTACAGGGCAATTTAGCATGACCAATCCACCTACCATGCGCATTTCTGGATGCAGACACAGGAGAACGTGCAAACCCCATACAGTCACCCAAGGCTGGAATTGAACCAACATCCATGTTGCTGTAAGGCAACAGTGCTAACCACTGAGTCACCATGCTACCTGTGCTTTGTTTCAAGATATGAGCAGGAATATAATGTAGATAAAGAGAAACTGCTTCTGCTTTTTTGGGGGAGTTTAAGATGAGTATCTGAAATAGAGAGCTGAACCTATCAAGAGAGAACTTATGATAGACCACGACACACAAAGGAAGTTATAATTTTGGAAATCACTTTTTGTAAATTACTGCTGATGCTAGATCAATTGTTAACTTTAATATCAAAATTGGTAGATTTTTATTAAACAATGTTATCAAGGATGGAGTTAGGTCACAAATCAACCATAATCTCAATGAATTATGGAACGGGCTAGAGGGGTGAAATAGTCTCTTCCTGCTCCCACTAACTTTCCCCAATGTGTTTACCTGATAAATCAATGGGTAAGTACATTAACTTCACTCTGTGACATCTATGTAAACACTGAGTCTATTGGAGAGTCAACAGGACTCAGACTACAACATCCTTTATTATGCATTAAAATGCACATATTGGATACTAGAATTTGCTTTCCATTTACCCCTAACTAATGATGAGCATCAACAGCTTCACTCAAACCTCAAACCAAAATCCATCATCAGCTGCATTTGCCAAATTCTCCTGATCAGCTTAAACTGAAAATTATGTTTAGGAGTCTGTTGCATGGACTTAATCTAGACACGGAGCTTCCCTGCCCGTCCCACACACACACACACACCCTCACCACCACCAAAGATAAAGCAAAACAATTTTGTATTAACTTGCTTGTACTGTAATATATACAAATAGGACAAAAGCCTTGGATCCAATTTATATGGCTTTTAATTAAAACATCGTAGTCCTGAGAACAACATGACCAATTTTAAAACAATACTTTATCATCAGACAAATAGTTATTAATACTTCAGAACAGAATGGAACTTCAGTTTTCAAACAGATATTAACATCTGTGCAAAACAGTCATCCACATAGATGATATATTTGAGATTTACTAGCATCTTCCTCTGTCTGTTCATATGGTACCTATAATGAATCAAATCCAGCAACTGAGTGGACACAAAACCCTAATGGAGTCTGAAGAGAAAGCTTAACTGTGGGTAAAATGTGTTTATTGCCAGTCAGCAAAATTCTTAATCTTCCATTATATTTTGGTCTTTATAGCTTCCTCTTCAATCTTCTGTCAAAATCAATCCTTTGTGATCTGCACATTTCCTTCTTCATATCATATTAGAATTGCAAGTACCTTGGTCTTTCTTGGTGTGTAAAATGAATTGAAAATAGATAACATTTCCAGTCACCAAATAACACTGCCTATGCATATTGCTTACATTTGCTAAAAATTGTCTCTAATTGCATGTTTAATGCTGTAGGTTTTCACACAGAAACCACTAGCTTGCAGATCCAGGACAATGATGTGCAGCAGGGTTGGTTCACACAATTGTTTGGGCTCACACAAGTCCTTTAATAGGGAAGGAAACATTTGGACGATATCCCCTTCCACCTGCTCTCTGGAGTTTAAGTGACCACCTCCTTCATTTGCCTTGCTGCCATGATCATGATGATATTTTTATACAAATGAGTTCCCAGCTTACTCATGTCTTCTTCATATTCTGGTTTAAGACTTTGAGGATTTATCTCAGGATTTGGACTGATTTCAGATTGAAGATCATCAGCATTTCAGAGTAGGCTAGTCTTTTCTTGGTCCTGGTCTTTTTGTCCATCACTCGGTTTCTTATTACAATGTGTGCTCAATTCTTTGGGTTGTAGGCATGTTGTTTATTACTGTGATTAGGGCCCAGACTGAAGTCAACTCCATGCAACTTAAACACTTGTAACACTTTACAAACAGCATCGAGGGCATCCTTTGTGTTATGTAGCAACCTGAGATGAATAATACTGATTATACCTCTGTGATTTTACATACCCCACACCAAATCTTAAGATCTTTCAAAGTGAGTGTAATTAAATTGTGAACTAAGGGCACTGTTGTGCAGTGGTTAGACCAGATAACCATAATAGTGCTGCAAATCCATCAGTATATGCTATATTCAAAATTAAATTTCAGAAGTGAAAGAACAGGGAGTTAAATCACCCAAAGAGACTTTAGTACTGGATATCAAAGTTGAAGAGATCTATTTTAACTTTTGCAACATGTTCCCTGTAATATCACCATGCAGAAGCTGGTTAGTAGATAGTAGGGGTGCGAGCTATATATCTTTTGAGAAAATACAAACTTTGACAAGTTTACAGAAATGGGTGTTCACATGATATGTGATTGAGAGATTATAATTGTGCACTCCACCTATGAATGGCCTAACAAAATCAAGCTCCCCAGCAGTTTCAGTATTGTTCACAACATCACGTGGCATTTTACGCGTTACTCTAGTAACATTTGCCACTATGTCAAATTAAACTATAAAGAAAAAAAGCCACAAGGCACACAATACAGGCTGTTACCAAAATGAACCTGTAATATTGGAGAGGAAGAGAAAAAAAGTATTGTTAACAATCCAAAAAGTAAATCCTGCAAAGTTCTTGTTGATACAGTTAACATGGGCAATTATTTTCAAATTCGCTCTCAAATGCAACAAGGCAGCACATGATACCAATAAGTGAAGTTTCCAGAATAATGAAATACAATTTAAATTTCACTACTATCATCAGACTCAATCTCAAGAGTGAGGAATGGTGATGGAAACAGATTACACAATAAAAGGTAATGATCTGTTTCTATTCCCTAATCAGCAAGAGGGAAGAATATATCAAAATGTCAATCACAAACCTTAAAACATTTCAGATCAATTTAGTGCTTCAAAGCATATAAAATATTCAACATCTGCCACAATACCAGAGCTCATATTAAACGAGCTATAAAGATTTGCACAGACACACTATTGGAAAAGTTTTTAAACCTGACATTGGAGGGTTTGATATCAATGCAACATTTGGAAATTCAGCAGATTGTAATGTGCCAAATTAGAATACAATATTCAACAGCAAGGATACTATACAAAGTTACGGGATTCGTACTTGTGTGAAGAGTTTGCAGTTCCTTCAGATGGTGTCTGTTCATTCAGAAATAAGGACGTTGAGGAAAGGGTGGTTGCTAAGGAGGCTGCTTCATATAACGATGTAGTGCTGGGGAGCAGGTCCGGTCGCCTACGATATCCTATTGCTGCCATGATGAAAACAAAAGGTCTACGTTAAGAATTTCAAAATGTTACGACTATTAAGTATCCAATTAACCTGCTCTTGAATTAATTAGAATTATTTAAATAAGGCCCTGCTTATTTAAGTGAGTTCCTCCTCACTTCTGGTGCTCTATCTGACCCACCCACACGTCCCGAGTTTCCTCTGAATGGTCCCTACCTCTGCAGCCTCTCTCAGCCCGTACAGTCGTTCAATCTCTGTGATCCTGACTCTGGTGCCTTGCATACACCCAACTTCCCTAACTTCATCTTTAGCCACTGAGATCTTAAGCTCTGCGCTTCACCCTCTCCTCCTTTAAGATAGCTCTGCCTGACCACTTCTCTACTCATTATCCCAATCTGACCACTGACTGCCTACCAAATGACCACATCCTGACCCATCATAGCATCCCCCACACCAGACCTACACATCCCACCAACCCTAGATCTCAACCTGACCAGATCATCGCCAACCTATCATTCAAGTAGCTTCTCATGACCACCTCCCTACTGCCTCCTGTCCCAACACAACCTGATGATCCAAGCTGCCCACGCAAAATGGCCACTACCTGACAAACCGCTGACTACCTCCCAATCTAACACCACCAGCCCACCTGACTACAGTCCCTGACCCAACCACCCACCTATTTGCCTACCTAATCCCTACCTCCCCTAAAACTAGTCACAACATTTAAAACCTATCTTCAGAATCCCATTTAAAGTATCAAATTATCTAAAAGGGGTCTATGTTCCTTTCCTTTCCCCACCTCTATTTCACTCTCCTAAAAACTTAGGGTTGCTGCCTTGCACACTTCTTTGCCAATAGGGATTGGAAGATCCAGGAAGAAATATGAAACATCAAATTGGCAGAAAATCTTTCCAGCCACCATCTGCTCATCATTGCCACCATTTGGAAGATCTGGCCTGTTGTACAACTATTATAATACTATGTGAGCAAATTTGAAGCTTACATGAATGAAGGAGAACAATAAGATAGTGTGGGTCAAAATTACATTCCCTATCCTGATTATGAGCTGTGTAAATTTTTTTTCCCTCATGTCGCCTCTGGTTATTTGTTTTGCTCTTCCGCTTTCCAACAATGGGAATTGTTGCTCTCAATATCCTCTGTCCAGACCTCTCCTGATTTTAAACACCTCTATCAAATTCACTTAAGGTCTTCTAAAGAATGCACAATGGCTCTGTGCAACTCAGCTAATCTCACTTCCCCAGTCATCCCCTGTTGCCCTGCAAGTGCCTATCCAATTCCTTTTTAAAATGATGATTGGATCTGCCTCTACAACCATCTCAGGCAGTGTATTCATATACTAACCAATCAATTAAATAATTTTTCCTCATTTCACCATTGGTTCTTTTGCAGCATTACCTTCAATCCCTGTCCTTTGGTTCTCAACCCTTGCATCAACGGGCATAGCTTTGCTATAGGTAAAAACCCTCCTCTCATTTATCATTCACTCCATCCTCCTCCCTGACCTATCACCTTCATCCCCTCCCTCACTCACCTATTATACTCTATGCTACTTTCTCCCCACCCCCACCCTCCTCTCATGTATCTTCCAGCTCAACACTGTCCCGATGACATGCCCCACTACCTGCCTACCTTCTTTTCCACCTATCCACTCCACCTTCCTCCCTGACCTATCATCTTCATCCCCTCCCCCACTCACCCATTGTACTCTATGCTACTTTCTCCCCAACCCAACCCTCATTTATCTCTCCACCCTTCAGGCACTCTGCCTGTATTCCTGATGAAGGGCTTTTGCCCGAAACATCGATTTTACTGCTTCTCGGATGCTGCCTGAACTGCTGTGCTCTTCCAGCACCACTAATCCAGAAATAGCTTTGCTATATTGACTCTCTCCAAACTTTTCCTGGTTTTGAAAATTTCAATCAAATTTCCTCTCCCCATTCTCTGCTGTAATACAAAAAATCCCAAATTCTTTAGTCACTCCATTAAAAACGGATGTCATCATGTAGCCCTGGGTACCATGATAATAAATATTTTCTGTCATTTCTCTAATAGCTTAACATCTTCCTTAAAGAGTGTGGGGTCCAAAACTAAACATAATGCTTCACATGGAAGCTAATAAATACCTAATCAAGTTTACTGTAGCCTCTTCGCTTTTGGACTCATTGCCTCTAATTATAAAGCCCAAGATCCCAAGTGCTTTTTAACAGTTTTCTCAAACTGACACAAAAGGTTCCTGCACCCCTTTAAAGGTGTGTCACTTCATTCATAGAAAAGTGAAAGGCATGGTGGCTCAGTGGTTAGCACTGCTGCCTCACAGTGCCAGAGACTTGGGTTCGATTCCACCCTTGGGTGACTGTGTGTGGAATTTACATGTTCCCCATATGTCTGCATGGGTTTCCTCCCACAGTCCAAGGATGTGCAGATTAGATGGAATGGCCATGATAAATTGCCAATAGTGTCCAGTGATATACAAGTGAGATGGATTAGCCATGAGAAATGCAGGGTTACAGGGGTAGAGTGGGAGTGGGATGCCTTTCAGAGGATACAGTGTGGTCTTGATCAGCTGAACGGCCTGCATCCACACTGTAGGGGTTCTGAGCTGATTTTGTGAAAAAGGTCAAACTAAACACTTGTTGAGCTGCAACTGCAGTATTGTATCTGATTCTGTGAATCACTCTTCAGGAGGGGTGATAGAGAAAAGATTTGTGTGAACAGTTCCTTGGAGAAGGGAACTTTTTCAAAATCATTATGACATTTATATAGAATCATTGAATCCCTACAATGCAGATACAGGGAGCACAGGGAGAACATGCAGACTTCACAGACACTCAAAGCTGGAATCCAGGTTGCTGGCATCATAAGGCAACAGTGCTCACCACTGAGCCACTATGCCACCTCCATTTTAACTGAACAGATGCACAGAAGTTGTTTCCTGTTGTAGGAGGGTGAGTAACCAGGGGATATGGATCAAAAGCTAATCAGTGAGGGGCGTAATCAGGTGGTGTCGGGTAGGGGGAATGGAAGGAATTCTGCAGGAATTTGTAATCTGGAATGTGATGACTGAAAGGGTGGTGGAAGTATTTAAAAATAACGTTCCAAAGTGAATTAGGTAAAAGCGAAGGAAAAATTTGGAGGGTTTCTAGGAAAGAGTGGGACTAATCAGAATTACAAGGCTACATTTTCTTTCCAATTGTAAAAGGTTCAATATGAAACAACATGGGACAGGCTTGTTTTTAAATTCACTGTTCAATTGCACTTCTTGGAAAGTTAGATTCATTATTACAAAACAACATCCCAACCTATTCAAGTCTAAAGTCAATGGATACACACCCATACACACGTACGGTGTCTGATCTCACCCTCACCTCATGGAGATCTTTGACAAGCAGCTCCATTACAAGTTAGTGTTCAAATGGAAAATGTTTACAGACACACTGTTTGCAAACTTGACACATCCTAGAATGCCTTCCTTTCAAAGAAAGAAAACAGTTGACCGAAAATCCAAAAGAGGCATTAAAATGACTGATTTCATACAGGACTGTTGAAAGTGGGACAAATCCATTGATACACAATGATTAAATTAAGTTATTTAATCAAAGTTTTCTTTGTTAAAGAATATTTTTAAAACTAAGCTTTCAATGGTCCCACAAAAACAGTTTCAGGATCTACATTCTTATTGTGTCGTTGATTAAACAATTAACTTTTGCCATTTAATATTGGGGGTTGGGGAATAAGAGAGGCTGCATTAACTCCAGATCAATTAAGCTCTCACTAAAGACAAATGAAGTTCCATGCATTACCTTCTCCATCAAGACTAAAATAGCTCCTGGTTCCAGATAGCAGCTCATTCTTTCCCTCAGTTGTATCCTGCATTGTTCCAGAGGATGAAACTTCTTGTCCTATGTATTTTAAAGCCGGAATGGAATTGCGAGCCTTCTTTGAGGGAGACGGCCGCAATGCTGTGTAGTGAAAAAAAAATATTGGATCTCACTTGAAAGACAACTTGAAGTACATACTTAATTCCATTTAATAAGGCAGCATTGAACGTGTTGCATTCTTGAAGGACAGACAGCAGTTCTCACTACGGTCATTTGTTGAGAAAGGCAAAGGTAAAGTTTGCTTTGTTTCTATCTGACCACAGGGCTGCTCTCTCAACTAGACAGAGTGTGGTGGTGGTTTTACTGGAGAGTCACCATACCCTGTGAGGTGAGGGGAAAGGCCGAGAAGGACAGTCCTTCACAGGAACCTCAGGCAGGGCAGAAATTGAACCCTCACTATTGGCATCATTCTTCATTGCAAACTAGCCATCCAGCCAACTGAGTTAACATTAGCTTGCCTTTTCTTATTTAAAGACTTGTAGAAATTCTCACCATTTGTTTTCATATTTCTAGGCAGCTCTCTCATATTCTAATTCCTTCTGCAACATTTTTGAGACAGTTTTTCTACTTTTCACAACCTGTTCAATTTTCTGACCTACCACTTCATTCAGAGATTTGCAGTGTTTCTTTCAAATTGATGCTATCCTTCACTTTTTTACTTAGCCATGGATCACTCAACATTCTTCGGGCCTCTCCTTTTCACTGGGACAAATCTTTGCTGAGAGTTATTTAATATCTCCTTACAATTCTGCCACTGCATGTCTACTGTATCACATTTTAACAGAGTTGCTCATTTTGGTCAACTCGACAGTCAAACCCTTATAATTATCTTTGCTTTTGTTTAAAAAACTACTCTTAAACAAATCACTTGCAAACTGAATGTGTAATTTGAGCACATTACTGTCAAGGTTGTCTACAGGTCCCTTATTTTGAGGTTATTGATTAATCCTGCCTCACTAAACACCTTGTCTAAAACACAGTCTGCTCCCAAGTTGGCTCTAGAAAATACTGCTCTAAGAAGTTATCTTGAATACACTCTGAATTGATTTTCCAAGCTAATTTTGTCAATCAGAATTTCCCCAAATTACATGTACAATACAAAGTCCTCCATGATTACTCTTCGCTCACACCCCATTTATTTATTCTGGTATACACTGTCCTGCAACACTGGTTAGTGGGCCTATACACTACATCCACAAGTGATTGCTCACCTTTCTTGTTAGGTTGATAGATAGGATAGATTACAGATGTTGGAACTGTTCTCCTTGCACAGATAAAGGCTTAGTGCAAATCTATTAGAGGTTACCAAATCATGAGTAGAAAGGGAGAAACTGCTCCCGCTTGTAAAAGGAACAAAAATGAGCTGGCACAGAGTAAGTGATTTGCAAAAGAAGCAAGGTTAATACGGAAAAGAAAAATTCAGCATGTAGTTAAGATATGGAATGCACCGCCTGGACGTCTGGGGGAGGCAGTTTCAACTGAGGCATTCAAGTGGGCATTGGTCAATTATTTGTATAAAAATGAAAGGCAAGGTTTTGGTGTAAAAGCAGGAGATTGGCACAAGGAAATGATGCTTATTTGAATAGCCAATGCAAGCACAATGGGACAAATGGCCTCTGTTGAAATAAACTCTGAGAAAGCAGAGAAATAAAGTAAGTAGCTATCAACATATTTAAACAAGGCAGATTGCAACGAGCCATCAAATATTCATTGGTACTCACACAGGGTCTTCTTAAATACTCGACTACTCATAAACTTTAAAAAGCGGTCAGCGTAGAATCCTGGTCTATGGACTGAAACTGAGTCCTATGGCAAGAGAAAAGGGAATTATGGACGAGCCATGTCTCTCCAAAGTATTGTAGAATTGCCCCTGAAAAGGCTTGGCAATCAAAGAAAGTGACTGCATCGGTGCTCCAGTAGATTTTGCTCAGCACCATTTTTCTCGACATCACTACTATTTGCGAACATATACAGCACCATGAGGACACTCTGCCTCATCATACAACTTTCCCTCCTTCTTCCTCAGAATAAGTAATTTATTATATGATTTCTGATTTACTGCATCCGCAGTCTTTTCAGTTTTTAATTTATTACACAGCCTGCTCAGTGCCATGTTTTTGAGAATGCACCAGCCTTTTGTTAAAGCCAACTGAATTTGTCAATTAACAGCTATAAAACAAGTTGTACCACCAAGGCAGAACCTGCCTGTCCACTTTCCCTCATACTTCACAAGATGCTATCATGATAAAAACCTGGAATAGGGGAAGATAATCTGAAAGCTTGCCCTCATCCTCTATGGCATTGTGTGTGTCAATGTACCTTGGCAATGAACCTTCACAACTAGATAGTTAGACTTTGGTGCCTAACACAGTGCCAAGCAATACATAGCTGAGCAACATGGCATGATGAATTGCTTTAATGATATCCTGAAACAGATTATATCTATTAGTCACTCTTATGCACTGACTGTCAGATATTACGGTGCCAACAATCTTCCAATCTCAGCCAGTTATAGCTCAAGAAAATATTTCTCCTTACACAGCAGAATCAGGATCATTGTTCGGAACTAATCCCTCTCCTGTTTCTGAATCTCAATCTGCATCAGTTGAATTGTGGAGACAGCTTAAAATTCTAGATACAATTTATTAGGTTACAACCTTCGTGATACCAACCTCATACCAAAACAATCCATATTCAATTTATCTTTACTAAAAAGATGCACGACCTTCACTGAAGTCATAGCTATGTACTTGGAACATCGGAATGCAATGTTCAACATTTGTATAACTTTTGAAAAGGGCTATTTTTACCATAGATAAGACACGTCTATTTTAAATTGGAAAACAATAATGTAAACAAAGCACAGGATGTATTTTGAGCACATTAAGCCTACATGAAGTAAAAAGAGCGAGAAAGTGCATTATTACATTTCACCTCACAGCATGTCCCCCTCAAGCAAGACAGAATATTGCTCAAAGATTATAAGTGTAAAGAGTTACTAATGAATCCAATCACAAACTCAAAAACTTTTTTTTAAAAACCCAAAAAATAATGAGTCTGTGGAACTCATGACAGCTGGGAGTGGTTGAGGAGACAGAAGCAAACATTAAGATAAATACAAGTGAGAAAGGAAATATGTTGATAGGAGAGATGAAATGGGGTGAGAAGAGGGTCACATGCAGTATAGACCAAATGAACTGAAATGTGCTTTACATTCTAGATAATGCAAGAAGAAATGTGGCACATTTACATTTGTTTATCAAATTATTGCTTTCATCTTCTTACTATTCAATACTAAATTACAGAATGAAAATACACAGTGTTTTCTTCAACGTTTTCATTCCCTTGAGGGCCACTTTCCCTTAGCTGCTGCTGTTAAGTAATTACATCTTTTCATTTAATGTTACTTTAGTCATAAAAATAAATTAAATGCAAACATACTCCATCATAGACGAGTGCTTTCCAAGAGTGTTCCAGCTTCTTAATGAACCTTATGGGGAGAAGTAAATTAGTTAAGTATTTGAAAGCAGAAATTAATTGCAATTACATTTTGTTTTGAACCTGTAAATTGAAAGTGTATTCCATCTCTGCTAAATGACATTTACAAAAGTGATTTCTTATGCACCAGATGAGAAATAAAGAAAACTAAGGGACGGAACAGCCAATTTCTAACCACAGTCTGTTTCGAACTCCCAGTTTATTATTAAACACGGTTGGGATAACATACTAGCTACACATCGAAAATTCTATTTCTCTGGGTCCAGCAATATACCAAATAACCTTGATTATCCGAATGAGGTGGGTGGTGAGTATTTTTTTTAGACAAGATTTTTTTAGATTACCGACAGTGTGGAAACAGGCCCTTCGACCCTCTGAAGAACAACCCACCCAGACCCATTCCCCTAACTAATGCACCTAACACTACGGGCAATTTAGCATGGCCAATTCACCTTACCTGCACATCTTTGGACTGTAAGAGGAAACCAGAGCACCTGGACGAAACCCACACAGACACGGGGAGAATGTGCAAATTCCAAACAGGCAGTTGCCCAAGGCGGGAATTGAACCTGGGTCTCTGACACTGTGAAGTAGCAGTGCTAACTACTGAGCTACCATGCTGCCTCGTAAACAAAGGAAACCATACTGAATATAATTACATAAAAAAGCATGTTTACAGAGCTTTTATCTCATTCAATTGATAAAATGTGTACAAGGACTGGATATTGCATAAAAATTCACAATATTTTAAAATAAAATCACTTTTTGGCTAGAGCTTGACTGAAGTCTGAAATTTTTCACTGACATTTTCCTCAGTTTTATCCTGGTCCTAGAGAGCAGCCAACATCTTTCTGTTTGGTGTTGTCCTGCCATCTAGACTAACCATGCGGTATCCCTTTCTCCTCAGCAACCGCCAAGCCCTTAGAGAGAGGCACAAAATACAGGGGGAGAACAACACAGGGGTAGATATTTTCACTGACTTCAGTTTCCATCCTCACCAATTTTTTTTTAAAAAGAGGATAATGTTTTCCTCACATTTCCTCCTGTTTATTTCACATGTGCTAACTCTCTGCGATTTGCTCTCCCCCACCAAAAAAATTTTCTTGTCAGCTAAAGATATTGAACTACTTTTTGTTTGGGGAAAAAAAAATGTTGTCATGGGATAATAGGAGGAAAAAGCAATGGAAGTGAAAAGTGCGAGTGCATTTTTTTTTGACCTAACTTTTCAGAGAATGACCTGAAGAAAAAAAATTGTTGGGTTTGCAAAACGGAACGAGTCACACAGAGTATATACTTGAAGTTAATTATTTATTAAATCATACTTGCATCTATATTCCTGTTCAAATTTATAAAATGATGCATTAAATGGATGAGGAATAGAATGTTTCTATTTCAATTGAAATGCATATACTGGAACCTTGAGATCTTGTTAGGATAATCTGAAATTCAGATAATTGATGTTTGGATAACCGAGGCTGTTCAGTACTTCTATCTCCGAGGACCATCTCCCTACCCTAATGTAGCCCTATGGAGTCTCTTGCTGTTGGGCACACATGGACTCTTGAGGTAAAAATAACCACTTAACCCCACTTCGCAGGTTGGAACTGAACTCAGTGGGGAGCAATCAAAAACATTGGTCCTAGATATGGGGTGTGGAGATGGTGGGACTTGTTTTTTTTTAGAAAGGGAGGAGGAAGTGCTTTATATTTGGAATCTGAATCAAATATTTGACTTCAAATGAATACTCAAAACTAGTATCCACCCATTTTCCAAATGAAACCTTCAAGACACAAGTAACTAACTTGTGGCTATATTCATAATTCTCACTTACACTGGTATGAAAGTCCTGTCTGGGACAGTGAAAACACCAACAACTCTCACAGAAGGAAACTAATCGGAAACATGCAGTCGATACCTGTAAGACTGTAGAATGTCAATAATGGCCATGTAAAGTAGAAGTCTCTCGCCTTTATTATTTTTGGCTGGTATACCACCCATTCTGGAAAAAGAAGACAAGAACAATAAGAAATATAAAACAAAGAATGGTTTAAAAAAAACAAAGAGGGAATGGGTGTCTAACTCAATCACACTCATTACCATTCATGGTTAGAATTACTTTCCAGGAATTATCAGAATTATATTTAATATAGCTGAAAGCCCTGAACTCTGGATTAAATACACTCAAAGGTTTCATTTTGGAATATAGTTCTAGATATCATTGATATTTCAATGTACGGGTTATAAAGACCAATCAGGTAGTGTCTCCTCTATTCACACAGTAAGTTCCTTGGAGCCTGTTGGATTACAGCTGACACCTATTGTAGTTTCGCCCATCACTGCCAGCGATCTAAATGCAATGCTGCTTCAACATTTCTTGAACAGTTATGCACTGGGTCATAGTAAATTGCCAGATTCTACCATTCATCACCACCCGTGGTGCGATGTGCCATGTTTTGAAGCTTGTACACTTAAACAGTACATAACTAACAGTTCCTTTAATATCGCTGAGTCAAAGTCCTGGAAGTCCCTCCCAGACAGCATCATGGGTTAACCCACAGCACATAGACTACAGCGATTCAAAGAGGCAGGTCTCCACCACCTTCTCAAGGGCAACTAGACACCAGCAATGAATGCTGACCCAAGTAGCAATGCCAACATGCCAAAAAAAATTCCCATGTGGCAGCAAGGTTTGAGGTCCAAAGAATGTTTTGAATCCAATATCCATCAATTTGCCAAAAGATAACTGCAAGGTGGAAATAGCCAACTCATGGCTATGCTTTATACACAAGCATCACCTTCACTGGTATGAAAGGCCAATCTTGGATAGAACGCTTTTTAAAATCAACCACAATCTGATTGGTCAGAACGGGCATGTGAAGGTGAATGACCTCCTCACTTTTTTTGTGAACCCAGTGTCAGCAAGCAACATTCCCAAATGGATTGTGTTATACAGTGTCTAAAGTAACAAATGTACAAAGGAAACACACGTGATAAAATAAATATCCAACAGTGTCAAAGGGCAGCATGGTGGCTCAGTGGTTAGCACTGCTGCCTCTCAGTGCCAGGGACCCAGGTTCGATTCCAGCCTCAAGCGACAGTCTGTGTGGAGTTTGTACATTCTCCCAGTGTCTGTGTGGGTTTACTCTGGGTGCTCTGGTTTCCTCCCACATTCCAAAAAGGTGTACTAGTCAGGTGAATTGGCCATGCTAAATTGCCCAGTGTTATATGCATCAGTCAGGGATAAATATAGGGTAGGGGAATGGTCTGGGTGGGTTACTCTTCGGAGGGTCAGTGAGGGCTTGTTGGGCCGAAGGGTACGTTTCCATACTGTAGGGAGTCTAATCTAAAAACCGTGATAGAAGACTGTGGAATATCCAGATTTTGAAGAAAGCTTTAATAAACAGAATAGTAGCAAGGTGGAAGCATTTAAGAATGATGTTTCAGAGAATGACCAAGGGGCTGAAAGTTTGGTCACTGGTGCTACAGTGAAGGAGATATACAAGAGATAGAGTCCAAGGAAATACACATGTATAAAAGTGTTAAAAGACAGTAGGGGTGAAAAATAACAGAGGTACAAAGATAAGAACTTTGAATTAAATAACGTGAGATAGAAACCAGAGAAGGTGACCGATGACATTATCAGGTTGATATCCTGATAATTCTAAAGTTACTAATCTGTGTATGGATAGAACTTGAGAGACTGATAAGGAGGACTTTGTCTCATCACTAGATCCATGTCAGGCAAGGCTGATCCAATGAAGTTGTAAAAATCCATTTAAACAAAGAGATTTTATCACATCCGTATGTGTTGGAACAAAGTGGGCCATTTCCCCTTGTAAAGCAACTTTGAGGTGGTATATTCTGTTGCACGCAAGATCATTTTAAAATGTTATCTTAAAAACAGAAATATTATATTCTTAATCAGGTTATCTATAGCCTCTTTTGACCATGATTCAATCTGGGTAATTTTTTTCTATCAATTGGACACATGTCACAGGAAGCACCAGTCTGATGACAGTGGATTGAGAGTAGGATTCTCCATTCACAATATCAGGAAGCACCTACAGCACGATGCTATATCATGGAGCTTCACACAAATCTAAGCTAGCCATCATCAATATGTTGTTCTTCATTCTTCAAATACACTTAACCCAAGATGTGCAAATGTATAAGTAGCCTCCCAAAATGGGAGTATTGCACTCTCCCATTGCATCAGTTTTTGGGCACTGATGGCAAATCTGAAAAAGTAAAGCAGCTCCATTGCTTCAATGAAATAGATTCAATATGGCAGCGAAATTAAACCAAATAAAATAACAGCATTTTAATCCTTTAACTTAATTTCTATGTAATACAGAATTCAGATTTATATAAACTAACTTAAAGCTCTTAAAGCTACATTTAAACAAGAGATTTATAAAAACCAAGTCAATTCTATGGAATTGACTTGATAAAGATTAGAAGGGACTCTTTGAATAATAGCTATTAGCATAAGCACATAAGCATTCATGCAATGAATAAAAATTAATGCATCCTATCTATTCTTCTACCTCCAAGCTTAACCAGCCTATCATTTAACTCCTTTCTTAACACTTCCAATGTGCATAGAAATAAAATGCTAAATAAAATCAACTGTTTACTACTGGTGTCTGAATTTTCAAAAATATCAAAATATTACAAGTTTATGTTTTATTTGCTTATAACTCTTGTTTGACTCATCATTTAAACAATACTTTGGATCCAATTGATCCTTGAAACACCTGATAAGACTTCCATTTGAACTTGCTTCTTTTCAGACTTTATATCCTTAGCTCTCTAATTGTTCTCACAGTTCATCATCTTCAGATAGGAATTATTTGTGTTCGCCTTCATCAAAAAGTTGAACACAATCAGATACTTATTGTTTCCAAATTGATCGGCACAATCAGGAACAGTTAGATCCTTGGTCAACTGAAGAATAATGAGGTAGATGATACAATTCATCAGGCAGGCAATCAGCAGGCAGTGCAGTAACAGAACAAGTAACTGCTTTGATTGGGAGCTGTCCTTGGCTTTCTGTTAGAAAGACACTGTTCCACAAATAAAGTGATAAGGAAGGCTCATGGAGCTGGTAATATTTCAGTACCATACTTTTCCTGATATGAATTTGGAGATATCTTTCTAAAAGAAATGCTGTTCTATGACTGTTCTATCAGAGTAACAAATACTGCATAGTGCTATCAGCTGAGCAAGGAACATGTTAACTCTGCTCGTAGAATGACATTTTAAAGATAAAGGTATTGATGCAAATGCACAAGTTCTTACAGATTCGACACTGTGTCAGACTCCAATCTCCAAGTCATAAAGTGGATATGGAGGTACTGAAAAAGCTACTAAAACAAAATTTACTAGAGCGATACCAGAACCGAGTGTTATAAATGATCAGGAAGGTCCAAACAAACCGGGAATTTATTTTCCCTCTTAAAAAGCAGCACATTTGATGGAAAAACTAAAGATACTCCCACTTATGCAGGAAGTCCAAAAGTGGGGGCCAGAAATAGAGGATAGTCACAAATAAATCCAAGAATTCAGGAGAAATTTTACCAAGAGTGGTGAATGGAACTCACGTAGTGCTTCAGTTAACTGATTGAAGGGGAAACAGATGAAGACATGAGGGAGATAGAAATAGAAAGATAGACAAAAAGGAATGGGAACATCAGTAATTCAACAGCTTTATTGTTATTATAAATTAAAAACTAAAATCAGCCTTTCATTCCCAGTTTATAAAATATCAAATTCTGAAATTGCCAAGGTGGCATTTGAACCATGAACTAGAAGGTAAAACCTCACAGCTGCCTCCCAACTACAAGCCTGGGACTCCACTGCTAACAAAGTAATCAGTTTCACCAAGGAGAATAACAGCCAAGGAAGAGGGCACTAACACAACTTACATGTCATCTGTTCCAACAGATTCTCCTGATTTGGTTGCACCTTGTATAGATTCCAAAGCTGTGGAATACAAGACCTTCTGCACTCCCAGGCGTTTCCCATCTGTGGTCATCTGGAGATTTTCTGCTTCTTTTTCCTTCTCTTTAACAGCCAGGTCCAAGTTATGAATTCCCAAAAGTAAACTGTAGTCCATGATTTTGAAACTTTCCAATACCTGAAAGCATAAAAATGCCCAATTATTATTCAGCTGCAGATGGAATCAATATAATTTACTGAGTCACACAAGTTTGAAATCACTGGGTTAGTGGCAATTTCAATGCCCAAAAGAGAAAGTGAAAACATAGGAACACAAAGAAGAATTAAAATACCCAGGAATATTTACACTGTTAAGTTATATAGCAATTTTCACAGTGTGAAAAAAAAAACCAACATCCTTCACAGGAACACATTAAAATTTGACACTGTGCTACAGTTTAATGAGAGCACCAGGAGTAAAAACCTTGTTTAAAAGGTTTACAGGGAGAATCCCAGAGGTAACCGGAGAACATTTTGGAGAGACTCAAAATATGAACAGCACAACCTTGGATCAGCTTATGCTTATGGAGGGTGACAATGGGTGACCAGGCAAAGAGCACAGGAACGAAATGGTTGCCTGAGAGTTTCAGCAGCAGTTGAACTGAGGCAGTGAAGAAAGCTTGCCATGAAGAATGCAACAAATAAGCCTTTTTGAGCCTTGGAATAATCTGGTAAATGTTAATTGTGCTTTGAACATCTCCTTGAATTGCTTGGGAGAATGCCAACACCACTTTCTATATACACTGACAGAATCAAATGCCTCCTGAATGGACATCAACGCAGCTCCTTCAAAAGGAAGTAAAACTTTTCTTCTTCTCCTACCTGTTTACTGTCAAGCCTGATTGTCATTTTCTCTCCTTTAAGATGTTTCCCGAACCCTTTCTCCTGGAGCAACTTTCTGGTTACCTCTCCCAAATGTGTTAAATTTTGCCAGATTTTTATTGTCACCTATTTTCAACATGAACTTTGAAATATTGCTAGCTTTTGAAATATTTCAAAAAATTCAATTTAATCTGGACAGCTAGCAATCAACAATCCTTCACAGATGAAAGGAATATGCCATTTATTTTCTTCCTCAGTGACGAGTTCCTGACCTCAACTATGAAGGGGAAGCAAACAATTAAACTGTCCAGAGGATACAAGGGTACTCAATGAATGCCACAGACAAAGTGTCCTTAATGCTCCTTTGCTAAGTGTTGTCATTTTGCAAATAAAGCAAAATTGTTTTCAAACAAAAAAATCTCTTTACAGGCAAAGGATCCAATTTCAGCCTTGAAAATGTTGCCAGTCTTGTTTCACCACTATGAATGTAATCACATCACCTTTAACCTTCAATTTCTTTTTCAAAAAATGTCACAAAAATCACCTAGTTTATAACAGCTTCCACTTTCCAGTTTCTCCCAACAACTGTGTTCGGGGCAGATTCTCCTCTTCAGAGGAGCATGTTCGCCACTCCCAGATTTTTAAACTTGAGCTTTCGATCCCAATGGTCTTACTGTTGTTCATCTATTGGAATGGCACTGCCTCTCATGGATGCTAGCAATATCACGCTAGCTTTCTTTCTCCATCTTAAGTGAATGCGTTAAGCCCTGCCATTGATCAGCGGAATCGGGGTCACAATCCTCAATACCTATGTGTTGTCTCTGATGTGCAGTGTCCAGAATGGACTGTAGGCCATAGATGCAGTATAAACACAAGATTGAGGGGTGATCCGACCACAAGTATCTGATTGTATTGAAAGTTTTTTGGAAGGCGAACATAAAAATATCAAAATGGATTAATGGGCCGAAGGACTGAACCAGCTTAATGGGTTAACTAGCCTCTTGTTTCTGTGCACCTCCTACAGCTTGAGTGGTTTTATGATTCCCCCCAAAGCCTGGGCTTTGTTGCCGTCGCCCAGACACCGGTATGTGGGAGATAATAAATCATAAATGAACAAGCAGCTAGAGAGAAGCAACCAGAAGTTACTGACAGCAAAAGCAATGATGCATTACAACTGTGATTGCAGATTCTCAAAAGTGCTTCATTGGTTGTAAAGGTGTGACATTGAGGACGTCAAAGATGCTATATAAATTAATTTTTAAAAATTTTATAACAGGAATGGGGGGGGGGGGGGGCAAAATGGGAGGAGGGTAGTCTAAAAAGAGTGCAGGGCCAGGGAAAAAGGAACAGACAGATGGAGAATGAAAACCAGCCATGATGGAAGGACAACTGAAATTTAGCTGTCAACTTTTTTTTAAAGTTGAGAGTTCTTGTAAAATAAATGTTTGAAAATGGCATTTCTGTCCTTGAAAACTTTGTTCAAACATGATTTGGAGATGCTGGTGTTGGATTGGAGTGTACAAAGTTAAAAATCAAATAACACCGGGTAATAGTCCATGGCAGCATGGTGGCACAGTGGTTAGCACTGCTGCCTCACAGCGCCAGAGACCTGGGTTCAATTCCCGACTCAGGCGACTGACTGTGTGGAGTTTGCACATTCTCCCTGTGTCTGCGTGGGTTTCCTCCGGGTGCTCCGGTTTCTTCCCACAGTCCAAAGATGTGCAGGTTAGGTGAATTGGTCATGCTAAATTGCCCGTTGTGTTGGGTAAAGATGTAAATGTAGGGGAATGGGTGGGTTGCGCTTCGGCGGGTCGGTGTGGACTTGTTGGGCCGAAGGGCCTGTTTCCACACTGTAAGTAATCTAATCTAATCTAGTCCAATAGGTTTAATTGGAAGCACTAGCTTTCGGAGCGCCTTTCCTTCATCAGGTGGTTGTGGGGGACACAATTGTAAGACACAGAATTTATAGCAAAAGATTACAGTGTGATGTAACAAATTATACATTGAAAAATACCTTGATTGTTTGTTGAGTCTTTCATCTGTTCAAATACCATGATCGTTTCACTTCTTTCATGTGTAAATCACAAAACTTTTTTTTTAGAAGCTACATTCTCAGGTTAACCATAACAATTGCTGTTAGCCAGACAATATGTTGAAGGTGTTAGCCCCCTGTGTTCTCGGTCTGTGCCATAATGTTTAGATTGATTCTAATCTAAAAAGTGAGATAAGGGAGTTTTACATAAATTCATGCAGTTTTTGAGCAAAGTACAATGTAACTCTGCAAGTACAAATTCAACCCACAAACGTATTATGTATGTGTGTGCATGTGGGTGTGCATGTGTGTGCGTGTGTGTGTGTCTCTCTGACTGGGGTGGGGGGTTGAGAGTATGAGTGAGTGTGTATGTGCATGTGGGTTTAGAGTGTCTTAAAGTCTGTGAGGGGGTGCATGTGCGAGTGTGGGAGTGTGTGTGTCTGTATCTGTGTCTGGGGTGGGGGGGGTTGGGAGTGTCTGTGAGAGAGAGTGTATATGTGTGTGTGAGCATAGAGTGGTCTGTGAGGATGCATGTGAGTATGTGGGAGTGTGCATCTGTAAGAGTGTGAGTGCCTGTGTGCGTGCCTGTGTACACGAATGTCTGTACATGTGCGCGGTGTGCGTGTATAGGAGTGTCTGTGTGTGTATAGTGCAGTGGTGTTCACCTGTCGTGTGACATGAACCCAAGATCCTGGTTGAGGCCCACCCTGTGGGTATGGAACTTAGCTATCAGCCTCTGCTCGGCCACTTTTCGCTGCTGCCTGTCCCGAAGTCCGCCTTGGAGGATGGTCACCCGAAGGTCCGAGGTTGAATGCCCTGTGCTGAAGTGTTTCCCAACTGGAAGGGAACCCTCCTGTCTGTTGATTGTTGTGCGGTGCTCATTCATCCGTTGTTATAGACTTTGCTCGGTTTCCCCAATGCCTCAGGGCATCCTTGCCTGCAACGTGTAAGATAGACAACTTTGGCTGAGTCACATGAGTACTTGCCATGTACAGGGTGGGCGGTGTCCACACGTGTAATGGTGGTATCTATGTCCACACTCTGACCTGTCTTGCAGCACCTACAGTGACAGGGGTGTATGGAGTTGTCCTGAAAGCTGGGCAGCATGTTACGAACAATGATCTGTTTGAGGTTTGGCGGTTGTTTAAAGGCAAGCAGTGGAGGTGTGGGGAAGGTCTTGGTGAGGTGCTCATCCTCATTGATAATGTGTTGCAGGTCACAAAGAACATGGCGTAGTTTTTCAGCTCCTGGGAAATACTGAACAACGAAGGGTACCCTGTCGGTTGCAGCACGTGTCTGTCTCCTGAAGAGGTCATTGCGGTTCCTTGCAATGTTGGAACTGGAGGTTGATGAGTTGGGCATCATACCCCGTTCTTATGAGGGCATCCCTGAGTACTTCCAGGTGCCCGTCATGTTCCTCCTCATCTGAACAGATCTGGTGTACGCGTAGGGTTTGTCCATAGGGGATGGCTGTTTTAATATGTTTTGGGTGGAAGCTGGAGAAGTGTAGCATTGTGAGGTTGTCTGTGGGTTTGCAGTAGAGTGTGGTGCTGAGGTGTCCATCCTTGATGGAGATGCATGTATCAAAGAATGAGACAGATAGTTGAGAGTAGTCCATGGTGAGTTTGATGGTGGGATGAAACTTGTTGCTATCATTGTGTAGTTTTAGCAGTGACTCCTTACTATCTGTCCAGAGGAAGAAAATGTCATCAATGTACCTGGTGTATAATGTTGGTTGGAGATCCTGCATAGAGAAGTCTTGTTCGAACCTGTGCATGAAGGTGTTGGCATATTGGGGTGCAAATTTGGTCCCCATGGCTGTTCCATGTGTCTGGATGAAGAACTGGTTGTCAAAGGTGAAGACGTTGTGATCAAGGATAAAGCGGATGAGTTGTAGGATGGTGTTTGGAGACTGGCAGTTGTTGGTGTTGAGTACTGAGGCTGTTGCCGCTGTGCCATTATTGTGGGGGATGCTGGTGTAGAGTGCAGAAACGTCCATTGTGATGAGGAATGTTCCCGGTTCGACTGGTCCGTGGATGCTGAGTTTCTGTAAGAAATCCGTAGTGTCACGACAGAACCTGGGGATCCCCTGTACAATAGGTTTCAAGATGCCTTCAACATAGCTCAAAAACTGCATGGATTTATGTAAGACTCTGTGATCTCACTTTTTAAGATTAGAATCAGTCTAAACATTATGGCACAGACAGAGAATACAGGGGGGGGGGGGCGGGGGGCTAATACCTTCAACATATTGTCTGGCTAACACCAATTGTTACAGTTAACCTGAGAATTTAACTTTTAAAAAAACGTTTTGTGATTTATACATGAAAGAAGTGAAACGATCATGGTATTTGAACAGATGAAAGACTCAACAAACATTCAAGGTATTTTTCAATGTATAACTTCAGTTACATCACACTGTAAATTTTTACTATAAATTCTGTGTCTTACAATTGTGTCCTCCAAAACCACCTGATGAAGGAGCAGCGCTCCAAAAGCTAGTGCTTCCAATTAAACCTGTTGGACTATAACATGGTGTTGTGTGATTTTTAACTTTGTTCAAACATGATTGTTCTTTGAATAATCTTGCAAGTTACTTTTGAACAGGCAAGCAGTGGCTTTCAGACAGACCACAAACTTTATAGTACCCTTCTATTCCAGTCTCCTACCACTCCTTTTCAATTACAATTCCCATGACCTGAACCTTTTAATGTTTAAACAATTGCATCTTTCTCATTTCAGTTCACTTTGCAGGCGTCACATTTGGCAACAAAATCCATCATTCAAAAAGGTCACTAACAATATACTATGCACAAACTTATATACCATGATTCAATTTAATACTATAAATCTTTAAGTGCATCAAGCAAACAGATCAGAATGCATATGAAATTGTACATTGAGCACCCAGAGTGCTCATGTGGGATGAATGGCACAGAAAAGTTTTACATTCTCCTCCCATCCGACAGGGAGAGAGAAGGAACCACTTACGAGTACAGCATGTTTCATAACATCCAGATGGCTTAAAGAGCTTTACAGTCAAATTAAATCTCTATCGCAATGCACAAGGTTCTCTAAAACATGTTTGTGCTGAGTTCCTTAAAGAGGGTTTGTCGACCTTCCAGACATTTTTTGGCTCCACAGCAAGCAAGTTTAAACACCTTAAATCTCAGAAATGTGTTTCTTTAAAAGAAAACTGATTTTATTTAGTTTTATTTTCTTTCAACACTTTCATCCATCAGTTCAGAAAACACATGAGCTGGGTAGAAGGACACTGTTTGACAGTCAAGGATCACCCAAATGAATCATGAAACACATTCCTTTCCTCTAAGAGAGGAGAATAGGCCCCTTGACTTGGTAATGGGAGGGATGTGGAGGGAACCCATGTGACAAATCTCTGATTCTATACCCAGTTGGAATGCGGGGACTACAAATACAGCTAGCAATTTCAAGTGAAAGATTAAGGGGAGTTAATTCCAGAACTAGAGGGCATAGGTGAGAGGAAGTGAAGACTGCAGATGCTGGAGATCAGAGCTGAAAATGTGTTGCTGGAAAAGCGCAGCAGGTCAGGCAGCATCCAAGCATTCCTGAAGAAGGGCTGATGCCCGAAACGTCGAATCTCCTGTTCCTTGGATGCTGCCTGACCTGCTGTGCTTTTCCAGCAACACATTTTCGGCATAGGTGAGAGGGGAAAGATATAAAAGAGACCCAAGGGGCAACTTTTTCACGCAGAGGGTGGTACGTGTATGGAATGAGTTGCCAGAGGAAATGGTGGAGGCTGGTACAATTGCAACATATATGAATAGGAAGGGCTTGGAGGGATGTGGACGAGGTGCTGGCAGATGGGATAGATTGGGTTGGGATATCTGGTCGGCATGGACAAGTTGGACCAAAGGATCTGTTTCCATGCTGTACATCTCTATGACTCTATGACTTTTACCACACTGGTTTGGGTGCCAATAAGGGGGTGGCACGGTGGCTCAGTGGTTAGCACTGCTGCCTCACAGCACCAGGGACCCAGGTTCAATTCCAATCCTCGGGCAACTGTCTGTGTGGAGTTTGCACATTTTCCCCTTTTCTGCATGAGTGTCCTTTGGTTGCTCCGGTTTCCTGCCACAATCCAAAGATATGCAGGTTAGGTGAATTAGCTGTGCTAAAATTGCCCATAGTGTTCAGGGATGTGTAGGTTAGGTGCATTAGTCAGGGGTAATTATAGAGTAGGGGGGAATGGGTCTGGGTGGGTTACTCTCTGGAGGGTCGGTGTGGATTTGTTGGGCCAAAGGGCCTGTTTCCACACTGTAGGGATTCAAACACTCAAACTGGCTGTTATTATACCATGCTTTGTCCCATTGGCAAGGAATGGAAACTGAGTTAAAACCAACCCCTTTAATATGTAGGAGACACTGAAAAACTGAGATACCCTCTCTGGATAGGTTTTTCTAGATCGTACAGCACTGAAACCTACCATTTGCAATCAAGTCTCAAAGTTAGACAGTGCTATCCTTTCCTCCTCCTGTATCTATTTTGAAAAAAAAAAATTGAAATTCCTAATGACCCAGATTTTGCAATGTTAACTATTGAGTGGAGGTGGTTCCTTCTAACCTAGAAATCTGAAGAGGAATAGATATATTCCTAGTCTAACTCTTGCAGTAAATTCAGGAGGCAAGCAGTAATTTGGCTTTTATTACAAGAAGTTTCGAGTAGTGGTGCAAAGAGGTCTTGCTTCAATTGTGTAGAACATTGGTGAGATGGCACCCGGAGAATCCTGTGCAGTTTTGGTACCCTGTGCTAAGAAAGGATAAACTGATGACAGAGTGCAGAGGGGGTTCACTAGATTGATTCTTGGCCCATCTGATCAATATCCCATTGTACTGAGATAACCTTCTTCGCTGTCCACAACACCTCCAAAATTTCATTTGCAAACTTATTAAATACTGGGCTAACATCTAATTGAAGTCAAGCATTGTTCAGAATGTGAATGATAACATTTCTTTATATTTCTACCCAATGTATTCTGTCCAAAGGTGCACAAAGCTTCAACAATGAATTGCAACAGTAATTTATGTCATACATACCCGACAATCCCTCTGAAGTGTTTTAATCAATGCATTATAAGTCTCAGCATCAAAAAATAGGCCATCTGGTGTATCCTGTATAAAGTCCAAGTCTTTGAATGTGGGTATATCTTTTTCTCTCTCTTTCCTGGAGGCCCTCCGTTTATAAGTTGAACCCTTCAAATCGTACTTATGATGCATCCGGACAGAACGTGGCAACACATTGTTCATAACTACAATTCTTATGTTAGTACCTCCTGACTGCATACAGTACAAGCCATAAAATTTTGGCAGAAGTGTCCGAGGATTTTGGTTTAAATTCTGCAAAGAAAAGAAACATTGATCCAGATCTTCTTTTAAAAAAACAACTGTGTGGATACACTTTAACAATCGCAGCAGCAATCCTAATTGTGCACAATGATCAAAGGCAATTCAAGCACTCACATAGCAGGCAATGAAACGGATAGAGTTGATTTTAATTGAATACAGACATGGAATTTAACAAATCTTTTTATAGATTAGGCATAAATATAATCCCAAAAACACAGAAGATATGTAGGCTTTGAAGTGTCATGTTGACTAATTAAAACTGGATTTGGACCTGTTAAAAAATAGTTCAGATTGAGCCTCTTATCTAACGTACATTTATATTAGTGAGTTTTGAGAAGATTTGTAGCTCAGGTTGAGGTTCTGGATGTAGGTTTTCTCAATGAGCTGGATGGTTTGTTTTCAGACATTTCCTTACCATCCTGGGTAACATCATCAGTGAGCCTCCAGATGAAGCACTGGTGGTATGGCCTACTTTCTATTTGTGTGGTTAGGAAACCCAAAGAAACCTAAACACTAACAGAAAGCAGGCCACGACACTAGTGCATCATCCAGAAGCTCACTGATGTTACCTAGTATAGGGATGAAACATCTGAAAACAAACCTCCCAGCTCAGCGAGCAAACCTACATCCACGTACATTTGTTTGGATTATACATTAACCATATTGTTAAGTATCGCATCTGTCTTCTGTAAATCCCTTTCAAGCTTTTCTCTGGATTTTGTCTGGAATTGAATTTGGCTCAGTAATTACATAATACTAATTGCATAATACTAATTGCATAATACTAATTGCATAATACTAATTGCACTTCCTCGAACACTTGATTCAACTTTGCCAGACTCAAAAGATCTTTTGTTTCTTTATCTATAAATTACCAATCAAGCAATAAGGATTGAAGCTTATTCCCCGCTCTCAGCCAGAAAGACAGCTTTGTAATATAACATGTAGCTGACAAAAATCCTCAATGAGTCAGATGCAATTCTGTGTCTGGTCAAAATGCTATAACATTTCTACAGCATGAACTGGTCAGCCAGTACGTTCATGGTAAAGCATGAATGATCAATTAACCAGGGACAAAAAAACACAACTTACGTGATAGGGAAATGTCAATGGATTTAAAATAAGGAACAAACTCAGACACAAAGATCTGAATATTTCAGGTTCAGTCCTCATTCTGAAGGAGATGCCACATCTGGGCTGATGGAGGGCACTTACGTTAGGAGTGGAAAAATGACCAAGAGCTTGTGGTATCAATGACCCACTGAAAACACAGCTTCGGGTTTTTGGCACAAGAACTGGATTGTGTTTGTTATGACACTTTGTGGACACTTTATTGGAAAGAGAGACTCAAGAGTCTTATCACAAAACCAAGGGCAAAGAAGAAAACTTGTAGGAAGAGGAGGAGAGGTCATATTTATGATCCCAAAACTCAACATGTCCCAAGTGCACAATCTTTACACGTGAATGCAGATAATCACAGGTGAAAATTATGAATTGTAAAAGGAAAGACACAGCATGTTTATTCATTTTCTGCAGCTTTGGAGTCATCTCAACAGGGCATAGATGCTTAATGAGAAAAAGAATTAGGTTTAATCAAATTTTCATTGAAGTTTAATATTAGACATGAAACTTAACCCATTCCCTTTCCCTCCTTATGTCATTTCTCAAAGGAGAGGAAAAGAGAAACTATCGTTAATGTTCTAGAACTATGGATAGTCACTGCCTTCAGATGTCAGGTGAAGTTTGGCAGTGCTGTCATTATGTGGAGAGACTACAGAAACTAGGATTGGTCTCCTTAGGACAGAGGTGGTTATGAGGAGATTTGATCAAGATGCTCAATTATAGGGATTAAGCCAGAATAAATTGAGAAATGGTTCCCGTTTTCAGGAGGCTCAGTAACTCAAGGACAAAATGAAGATAGCTGGCAGAGAAACCATAGAAACGAGGTGACAGTGTTTCTTCTAATTGAATGATGATAATCTGCATTGCACTTCTAAAAGAACTATTAGAATCAGATTCAACTGACTTTGAGGAGAATTAGATGCTTGAAATAGAAAATTTTGGAGGCCAATGAGGAAAGGATTAGAGATGGGACAGAACCAATTGGACAGCTCTTTCAAATAGGCTGGACTGGTATGGTGAGATGAATGGCCAATTCTTGTGGTGATAATGCACATAAATAAATTGAAATGCAAAAATCATTTATGGATGTCATCACAACTAGCACTTTTGATACAAGCACTGTTGGTTCTAGCTGCCCTGCATGGCTCCTGATGTTTGTCCTGAACATGGTAGAGATGGGAAATTTGGTGTTTTGCTTTGTGGGCAGGCACCTGGAGGTTCTGGTGGATGGGGTGGTGCAGAGATGAGACTTCATCTTCTCCCAGAGCTGTCAGTGGAGGCCATAACACCAGACTATGCCAGTTGGCTGGAAGTTACCACTCAGTCAGCTATATGAAGGAATGCACAGCAATGCAGGAAGAGGGTCAATGGCATTCTCTACTCTGCCAGTATAACTGGCACACTAACTATCTCTGCTACTGTACCCACAAGCCATTCTCACTCATACTTGCAACATCTTCCCCCTCTCACTTCCATCCACCCCAACCTTGCTTGGCCACTATGCTGCCAACTTACTTGCTTGAGACACCTTTCCATCTACATCAGCGCATGCACAGTTGTGCTAACCACACTCTTCTCTATTAACATCGGCCTCTCTTTCCCTCCAGGAGGAAATAACCCACAATAGAACAGAAAGAGTTCAGACTGGTGGTGGGCTGCTGGACATTCAGCTCTTCACCTCTCACAAAGACAGCATTATAACTCTGGTCTCAACAAGCAGCTGACCGCCCAGAGTCCATGCCCCTGGACTGGTATCAGAGGCTGCCCTCGAGTTGACAGAAGAGTGCTGATAAATAAGATAAGCTTCCTGGCTTTGTGTCGACATGAAACAGCAGAGCAACACCACAGTACGCTGAATCTGGGCTCTCCGAGCCTAAGAAACAAGGTGCAAAAAAGCCAGGCAGGGCAAATATGTCATGAGCGCCCGGGTCGGAGCAAAGCGAGTCAACACTAAGAGAGCAAGCAAACATCCTTGAAATGCAGCCTGGTCCACCCTAAGCCACATGCATGTCCCTGAACACAAAATGTTCTTGCTGCAGCATTACAACGATAGGTGCCATTGCTCTGTGCAGTATTGAAGTGTAGAAGTAAACTAAGTGAATCAGAGATGGGCTACGAAGGTTCTTAGTGGCTGGCACATGTCAGACACCAATGTCCATGCATATGGGGTGCATTTGGCTGGTGCCCTTGCAGCATACCAAGATGTTGGTGCCTCGTGTCCAACATGGACATCATTTGGTACAGTGAGCTGAGGCTGCCAGGTACCCACTCTGATCTCTAGGACAAACATTCTTGCCACCTGGTAAGCTACCATTGAATGGTTCAAATGAAAGCTGTATATTAAGGAGCCAGACCTGCAGTTTAGATTAGATTACTTAACTTTACTTACTTACTTAGAGTGTGGAAACAGGCCCTTCGACCCAACACGTCCACACCGACCCACTTAAGCGCAACCCACCCAGACCCATTTCCCTAAATTTACCCCTTCACTTAACACTACGGGCAACTTAGCATGGCCAATTCACCTAACCTGCACATTTCTGGACTGTGGGAGGAAACCGGAGCACCCGGAGGAAACCCACGCAGACACGGGGAGAATGTGCAAACTCCGCCCAGTCAGTTGCCTGAGGCGGGAATTGAACCTGGGTCTCTGGCGCCGTGAGACAGCAACGCTAACCACTGTGCCACCAAGCAAGATTACAGGCACTAATTCCCCTTCATAGGGAACTCACCTTAACATCCATTAGATTAGATTACTTACTTAGTGTGGAAACAGACCCTCCGGCTCAACAAGTCCACACCAATCCACTTAAGCGCAACCCACCCAGACCCATTCCCCTACATTTACCCCTTTCACCTAACACTACGGGCAACTTAGCTTGGCCAATTCACCTAACCTGCACATTTCTGGACTGTGGGAGGAAACCAGATCACCCGGAGGAAACCCACGCAGACACGGGGAGAATGTGCAAATTCCACACAGTCAGTCGCCCGAGGTGGGAATTGAACCCAGGTCTCTAGTGCTGAGGCAGCAATGCTAACCACTGTACCACCGTGCCGCCTTATGCTGCCGAAGGGCCTGTTTCCATACTGTAAGTAATCTAAAGATCTAATCTAATCTAATCCATTACTTAAAACGTGCCAGAGAGTCATAGAGGAGTTGAGTTGTTCCTGACATCAAGATCAGCCTTGCTGAACTTCCCTTGCGATTCTGCCCCATTTCTAAACACAGGCTGAAGATTCCACCCTATGTCAATTTACTCTCCCTTCTTCATGGCCAGCTTTAAAACCTCCCCATGGCCTAACCTATTTGCTACATAAACTTACGTAGGTCCAAAAGTTGTCCCATTAGTGCTCGAGTGAACCACCTTGTGAGTATTTCACATTAAATCATTGGATTGTGCAGCACAGAGGGAAGCTCCTCAACCTCTCAAATCAAGGCCAGCTTTGTCAAAACCTTGCCCATTTTATCCCACTTGCCAACTTTTGTTATCCAATCCTTGCAATAATTAATCCTTGCTTAATTCCATTTTGAAAGCTATTATCAAATCTTCTTCCACTGCATGTTCCAACATTACAAATGTCAAGTTCATAACATTGATAGAGTGATCTTATTTTAGAAGGTACTTTGCTTGACTTAATTTGTTTGGCTTTCAACTGACTATTTTTAATTCAATTTCACAATTTTAAACGATCTGTTGATGTGGCCTCTTTTAACAGATTTTTTGCACAAAATTTAGGAATCCCAAAATACTTAAGACTCTTACCATGTAATAGCCAGGCAACAGCTTCTGTAAAAATTCTGCTTCTTTATGTTGCACAGTCTTTATGATGAATTCATCGTCACTTGTGACGTAAAATAAAGACCCGCTAGCGCCAGGATTAGAAAGTTCAATCAGCGGTTCGTTGCATAAGGAATACTGGTGAGAAAGGCAGATTTAAAAAAAAATTAACATGCTTAGCTTCCAAAACCACGAACAATGTAATTTTGCTAATTGAAATTACATTTTTCATCACATAGCTGAAATACCGCTGACTGACAAAGCCATAACTCAACCAAAGCACTGAGTTTAAAAAGAAAGCTAGTATAATTATTTTTAATCCAAACTGATCTGAGACAACCTTACTAGAATTAATCCACAATAATGTCATAAAGGTTTTAAAATTTGCAGACTTTTTTTTTCCAGGGAACATGGAGGATTCTTTTTTAAGAAGATCCAATATTCAAAGTTGCTGTCGACATACAAAAGAATGCATCACACAGCAGCCATTTGGCCTATAAAGTCAGTGCTAGCTCTTTTTAAAGGACAGTACATTTCTATCCAATACTCAGCTGTTTCCTTCATAATTTAACAAATAAATGTATTAAATGCTGTTTACACAGACATTTGTGGTATACGTTAATTTAAAACAAATAGGCAGGATGAATTTAAATTATATGGGTCCTAGCTTATTTCAGAACAGGTACAGGTTGACAATCCTTTATCCAAACTCCAAAGCTTTTTCCTGAACATTTGTTTTCTCAATAACCATGTTGTTTGGCATGTAAACAGTTAACCCAACTCCACACCCACTCGACCCACTCAGCCGTGACCTTGCGGTGAGGCCCAGCACTGGCAGGCGTCAATGCTATCTCAGCCCTCGGAGTAATCACAGGTGCTTCTGTTACTTTACTATGAAAATGCCATTTAATCCTTTATTCAAAAAAATTCCAAAGTCCACAAGAAAGCCGGTCCCAAGGGTTTTGGATAAAGGATTGTCTACATGTATTAATCTGGAATACACACACAAGCTCAAAGCAAGTTAATAAACAAATACACACAACAAAGTTTTAAAAATAGCTAAACTAATGCTAATTAATGCTTCCCCATTCAAGATCTGTTCAGCACAGGAAGTTGATTTTTTGACCCAACAGAAGCTGGTGCAATAGAAGGATAAAATAGTATTCATACTTGGACTGTGACTGTTCCGTGCCCTGTCATAGTAATTACAAGGTATTCATCCTGGAGTCCTGATCCTGGAGTGATCGGTCCATTAGACTTTTTCTCTCAACCTTCAGACAGAGCATGTTTTACTATGACTTGCTGCGAGTGACAACCAATAACTGTGCGATGAGAATAAAAGACTATCTAGGACTCAAGTAAACCTCAGGATCCACCACTAAATCTCAATAATTAAAAGGAAATTTAAGGACGGGAAGGACAAGAAGGAAATCAATTGAAACAGTCAAATTTAGCAGAACCCCTAACTTTCTGCATTGAGAGCTACAAAAAATGCAGAAATCCAAAGAGTTCTTAAACATAACTGCAAGGTTCAAAGGGAGATGGAATTATTTAGAGGTTAATAATGGGGGTAATAATCAGAACTTTTGGTAAGGAACAATTCAAAGGATCACTTTTTCTCACCGTTAGGTATTTGATGATTTGTGCATTGCATAAAACGTCATTATTTTGTCTGGCCCTCTCTGCATGAAGCAACTATATTCCTTTCATTCCCACTTGTGAAAAGTTAGCAACCGTTGGTGAGACAAAAACAGAAACTGCTGGGAAAACTCAGCAGGTCTGGCAAGATCTGGGCAGAGAAAGTAGAGTTCATGTTTCCAGTTTGGTGACCCTTCATGTTCTGAAGAACAGTCACTGGACACGAAACCTTAACTCTGCTTTCTCTGCACTGATGCTGCCTGACCTGAGGCATTTTTCAATCAATTTCTGTTTTTGTTTCTGATTTTCGCCTTTTTGTTCAGCCTTCGAGAATGGAAGAACTGCATATGAGAGGAAGTAGTTTGTTGAACAAGTCTGGACACTGTGTGCCATGTATCCCTTGTACTGTAACAAGCTCATGCTTGACAGGCAAACTACTGAAAAAAAAAACTACGTGCATTCATTCCAATCTGCGATATCCAAAGTTTTCATTCTTGGGACCAGAATAACATTAACTAGTCCAAAAAGGTCCTTTTTTTTAAAGAAAAGGAAACAGTAACCCATCTACTCAGCTTCTCATCATAACTTATTTCTTCCTTTTTCCAGAAAGGAATCCAACAATCTTTTGAATCTGTATGTGCTTTCATCAGTTTACCCTGGAAATATATTCAAGCTCTGTTGTGGTTTTGAGTGAAATTTGGATTCATCTCTGAACAGGTTAACAGATCACATTTATCAATTCAGCTCATTTTTTTTAAAGAAGTCTTTTTTCTTAAATTAGCTTGTTTTAATCCAACAATACGTCATCTTTGAAATTCTCAACCTTGTTTTCAAATTGCTTATTTTCAAAATCTCTCTATGATCTTCCTCCCTTTCTCTGTTACTCCTGCCCTTCAACTCTCCAAGATATCTGGGCTCCTTTAATTTTGACCTCTTTACGCTGTCAATTTTAATCACTTTATCCTTTATGTTTGTGCCTTCAGCCTTGGATGCAAGCTCTAGGTGTCCCTCTATAAACATCTCCACCTATTTAATTGTCTTTCCTCTTTTAAATCTTTAGATAAACCTTTGATCACCTATCTGATCAAGTGGCTCAGACAGCATCCGAGGAGCAAGAGAATTGACATTTTGGGCGTTAGCCCGAATCCTGATGAAGGCCTTATGCCCGAAACATTGATTTTCCTGCTCATCGGATGCTGCCTGACTTGCTGTGCTTTCTCGATTCTAATCTCCAGCATCTGCAGTCTTCAATTTCTCCTATCCGATCGTGTGGCTCATGGTCAAATCTGGTTTTATAAATTGGTCTTTGAGACACCTTTTATTACAAAAAAAGATGTTATGCAAGTTGGTGTAGATAGGTTTGTTGAGTTCTGTAGCCTTCCTTGACAGTAATGATTAATTGGCCAGGTCACAGTATTCCAGCACAAGGTAACACCAAATGCAACAGAACAATGCCTCGTATTGCAAGCAACTAATTCAATAACATTTTTCATAAGACTTTCTAAAAAGGTAAAACTGCAGCATTACAAAATGAAACTCACCAAATAATCATCTGGCTTTATATCAAAGAGTTCTCGGAAATAGCGGAATGCTAACGGAGCATACGTCTTGAATCTGAAGTCTGGGTAGCGATGTGCAGGTGTAAGATTACTTCCTTCGCTGAAAGTCATCATGAAGTAACTTAATGATCGTTAGTCACTTAATATCTTGCTATCAACATTTATTTTTAAAAATAAGCATTCAAATATATTAAATTCCTTTGTAAGTCCACGTCCACCAGATCAATAGCTTTGCTCTCATCAACCTTTTTCTTTACACCTTCAACAAACTCCAGCAAGTTACTTAAATATGATTTGCCCTGAAAAAAAAAATCTATGCTGTCTCACCATTTTACCATGGGACTATTAATTGCTTCCAGAAGTTTCTCCATCATCAAAACTAAATAGAGTGGTCTGAAATTGTTGGGCTTCTCTTTGCATGTTTTGAACAAGGTGTAAAGTTTACAATTCTCCAGTCCTCAGGTGCCACCCTGAATTCAGAGAAGATTGAATGTGTGTTGCCAGTGCCTCTGCACTTTCCATTGTCACTTCCTTTATTGTACTTGGTTGCATCTCATCTGGTCCTGGTACCTTATCAACTTCAAATGCCAGCAGCTTATCCAATGCCTCTATATCAATTATAAACCCCGCTTATGATTGAGGTTCCTTCTGTTATTATGGCCTGGACACATCTGCTTCGTAAGTAAAGATGGATGCAAATACTTTAACACCTCAATCATGCCTCTTGCCTTTTGTATAAATTTCCTTTCCAATTCTCATCGATCCTACTCTTCCTCCTACGTTTCTTTTTTTTACTATTGATGTCCTTACAGAAGGCTTTGCAATTTTCCTTTAGCAGCCAATCTTTTCATTACCCCACTTTTGCTGTCTGGATTTTCTATCTCCTCTGTTCTGAACTTTGTATTCAGCATGGTTCTCTTTTAAAAAAAAACACCAAACACTGTCAGAAGCACATGTTTTCTTCTTTAACTTACTTTCTATCTCCTGAGTCAGTCAGGTAGCTCTGGATTTGTTTTTCATCCCCTGATCAGTTATTAGTTCATGCACTGTGAAGGTATATCCCCACTTTGTAAGGTAGCCCATTGCTCAATTATTGTTTCTCCTGCCAACGTTTGGATTCAGTCTGTCCAGCCCAGCTCTGTTCTTGCCCTATTGAAGTAAGCTGTTCACTAGTTGATTATTCTTTCCTGAACTGACAAGAGTCATTTTCTTCCATCATCCTAAACCTTTAAGTATAATAGTCCCTGTCTCTGAAAGGTTCCCCCAATGATATTTGCTCTTCTTGAACCAACACATTCCCAAGAACCAGGAAAAACAGAAACTTAAAATGCTGGAGAAATGCAGCAGTTCTGGCACCATCTGTGGAAAAAAAAGAGTTACTGTTTCAAATCCAGTGATCTTTCTTCAAAACTAGGTCTAGCGGCGTCTTTAAGACAGGTCCAATGCTACCCTCACACATACCACTATCCCATTCTAAAAATGCATAATTAAAGTCCCCTACAATCCAAAGCCATTCTTCCACTACCCCCCAATGCCTTCCTGTTTATTGTATATTCCCTTGATGTGTTTACAGTCCCCAATACATAACCTCAATTCTCTTCATCGAATACAGTTTGCCACCATTCCATCCACTCAACCAAACTAATATAACCAGCCATCCCATTCACATAAATTGTTTCCTATTCTTAAAAACAGTCCCCTTTTTGTCCCTCTAGTCTCTGCGCCAGTTTTGGATCTAATCATCACTTTTCTCCGTCAGCATCTTATGGGCTCTAGTTTCTCTGATCAGTCTGCCATGTGTTAACTTTTCAAATGTCTTACAAAATCTCATACAGACACCATCCATTGCATTACCCTCAATCACTCAACTTGTTATTTTGTTGACAAATTCAGTTTAGTAAAATATGACCTTCCCCTGAGGGACCATACTTGATTAATCTGTGCTTTTCTAAGCAACGGTTAATCTGCCTCACAATATTGATTCTAGGAATTTGTTGTACCATGGAGAATGGACTGACTGGCCTATACTTAGTGTCTCTCTTGCGTCATTTTTGAATAATAATATAATGTTCACAGACCTCTAACACCTTGTTGATAATCTAGTGAGGACTGGAAAATGATCCTCAGTGAGATTCCTTCCTGGATTCCTTTAAAAGTCTGGAAACAATTCATTGGGATCTAAGGATTTATCCAGTTTCAAGTCAGTCAGTCCCCGGGGAAATTCCCATCTCATTACACTTATTTTTAATCTAATGTTTCCTCCTCCTCTAACTAGAAAGTCTATATAATTCCTCTCCTTTGTAAAGAAAAAGAGACTCAAAGTACTCACCACAAATCTTGCATAAACCATCAGCATTCATGCACAGGTTTTCATGTAAATCTCTGATAGACCCTATCACTTCCTTCATCATCCTCTTGCTCTTAAACAAATTGATTAAAAACTCTTTCGACATTCCTTCAATTTTACTAAATAATTTTTCAAATTTGCTCCCCTAATTTCTTTTTTTTAAAAAAACTTTTCCCTGTACTTTCTGCACTCTAGCCAACCTCAAGTTTTAATTCATTTCTGTGATCATTCACTATTTTTCTGCTATATAATACTGAATAACCAGGCGATTCAAAATTTGATAGCATCACCTGCTTTCTTTACAGCTGCATAACTACTGGGCTGAAATATCTTTCCTAGCAATGTCTGCTGCTGATTTTTCTTCAAGAAGCTGTAACCAGTCCATTTTTTTCTAGATTATCTCTCAGCTTCACCCGTTTTGCCTTCTCCCAATTTGGAACTTTGACTCCTGTTCCATAATGGCATTAAATCTAACATCATTATGATCATTAGCTGCAAATGGTCACCCATTTCTACATCATCCTCTGGCCCAGCCTCATTCCCTAAGTCGGAATCTAGAACTGCACCTTTCGCATCTTACACACTGGCTAAAGAAAGTTCTCTTGAATGCCGTTCACGAATGTTGTGCCCTCTGCCTTTCAGCCAGTTTAGATCCCAGTGGAAATTTAGGTAGTTGAAGTCTCCAACTGTTATTGCCCTTTTGCTTTTGCATTCAGAAATTTGGGGACATACTTGCTTCTCTAACTTTCTACTAGTATTTAAAAGTCTATCATACATACCTAGTTGTGTGGCTGCTCATTTGCTTGTTCCATCTCAATCATACAGCCTCATTTGATCGAGCGAACTTAGAGACAAAGTAGGATACCTAACCAAATGACAATTCACACATTCCCTCGTCCTGCTAATTTCTTTTGAAACTACTAGAAAAAATCATTCTTCCTCTCTTTCCAGCTCTCCTGAAGCTTATCCTTCTCAGTTTTCTCCTGCCTCTGCCCATTTGGAGTGAATGGCCACTCCGCTCAATATTAAAAATTAAGTGAGCAGCGCACCAGAACTGGAAGATGCTTTGTGGAAGCAAGAACACACCAATTCCAAGGTGACAATGTTGATGATTTATCAAAAAAGTAAGTTTTCCCTGAAAGGGATGGTAAAGTTTACTCATTCCAGATGCTTTAGAAAATCCTATCAAAGTCAAGCCGCACTATATTGAAGGATCACAATCTACTGCAGTATTGAAGGTGCACTAAGCTGTAGAAGCTGCTGTTCTTTAGATGGAATATTCATCAGAACACAAGAACATAGAACATAAGAACCAGGAGCAGGCCTTCCAGGTCTTCAAGCCAGCTCCGTCACTCAGTAAGATCATGGCTAATCTTTTCATGGACTCAGCTCCACTTACCTGCGTTTTCACCATATCCCTTAATTTCTTTATTTTTCAAAAGTGATTACTGAAGTAACGTCAACTATTTCACTGGGCAAGGAATTCCATAGATTAACAACACTCTGGGTGAAGAAGTCCCTTTTCAGTCCAGTTCTAAACCTGCTTCCTCTAACCTTGAGGTCATGCCCTCTTGTCCTAGTCTCACCTACCGGTGGAAACATCCTATCTATTTCTATTTAATTGATTCCCTTCACAATTTTGTATATCTCTAGAAGATCTCCCCTCATTCTTCTGAATTCCCATGAATATAATCCCAACCTACTCTGTCCCTCCTCATAAGCCAACCCCATCAACTCTGGAATCAACCTAGTGAGCTTCTTCTGCACCCCCTCCAGTGGTGGTATGTCCTTTCTTAAGTAAGGAGACCAAATCTGCCCTCTGAGGATCCTTCTGTCCTTTCTAGTCAGCACAAGCGCTCCTTTGGTCACTAATTCAAAGTAGCAAAAGAGTTTTCTTCAGTGTCTTGGTCAACGTTTATCCCTCAACCAATATCACATTTTATCGGCTCATTATTGTATTGTTTGTGGGATCTTGCTCTGCATTAATTGTTGCAGCCAATGACTCTACTCCAAAATAATATACACTAGCTCTGATACACTCTGTAAACACATCTGATGTCACTGAAGGTACTAGGTAAATGCAATCCTAGTTTTATTTACATGCTGCAAAGCTTTTGATTGTCACTGCCTTTCTTTGCTGGAGCTCTGACATCTATATCAACTTTCAAGGACGGGTCCTGGACATTTAATAGTATTTACTTGCTGCATTTAAATAAGTGCTGCAATCAATAACCAAAAAAAAACACATAGCACTTCAAATTTCTTGAAGCCAACATTTGCAGACACGTAGCCATCCCTAATCACAAATAAGCAAAGTATTGCACTAGACATTGATAAAGAGTTTACAATGGTTTTGTTTTGATATTTTAAGATACAAATGTGACTAGCATAAACGTGGGTGTTCTGTCAACGTCCCGCCCTCAGTATCAAGAAGAGTTGGAAAATCTAACAATCTCAAAAAAATCATGTGCATATAAATGACACCTTTAATGCAGAAAAACATTGCAAAGGCAAGATCAGATAAATGGGCAAAGTGCCAAGTGAAGAGATATTAGAAGCGGTGCCCAGGAAAGAGGGGTGGGAAGGTGAATCAATAAGCAACTATTGACCAGAGTTTCCTCTCATTTGTTTTTTTTTTCTAAAATGAGCTGTGTGTTCTTGCTAAAATCAATGCAAAATCCACTTTCAAAAAGACAGCAATTAAAGATTGGGCAAGACCTGTGAGAGAATATGTAATAATCAGAAAAGGTAACTAAAGTCACCATGCCAAAGTAAATGGGGAAAGTTACAGTAGAGGAGGCAACAAATCCATTGGCACTTGATGCCGAAGCAGGAGGGGAACGAAATTGGACAAGTTCTTGTATATGCAAGGGGCTAGATTAGGGTGGTGCTGGAAAAACACAGCAGGTCATCCGAGGAGCAGATGCTGCCTGACCTGCTGTGCTTTCCCAGCACCACTCTAATTTAGACTCTGGTTTCCAGCATCTGCAGACCTTGTTTTTACCTTCTTGCACATGCAAGCTGTGTGAAAGACTAAAAAGGTTGTTCATTCAAAAGTGGAGAAAAGAATGAGCCAGGTGCTGGTGCAATTCCAGGTAAGTAGACCGTATGCCCCAATGACAGGTTGATTAAAGTAACCTGCACATTTCTTTGCCTTTTTGCAATGGGAGAGGACAGATGGTACTCGTTCAAATCAGAGTTAACGTTTCGGATCCGGTGACCTTTCCTTAGAAATATTAACTTAGATTTCTCTTCAGAAATGCTGCCAGACCTGTTGAACTTTTCCAACAACTTCTGTTCCTGATTCTTTCGGTTTTTACTTCATTATTGTGTTTCTGTATTAGGGTTAGAGGGGCAAAAAAAATACTGGGATTGGAACATGGACCACACGGAAGATACTCACCAACATGGACTGAATGAACTAAATGGCTTACTTCCAGATGAAATTTTCATGTGATGCAAAATGAACAAAATGTTTTTAAATTTGGAATGAGAATACCTTTCCATAAGCAAATTTAACACAACGATTTGTGTTTTTTCCAAATACACAAATGACCTCCAGGATATAAGCAGAATATATTCCCTACAACATAAAATTAGCAAAATCAAAAAAAAAATGTCATTCATATTCTGAAAACTTCCTGTTGTACAGCCATCATGTGTTCAAGGTATCTCCATTGTATAATATTATCAAATTCCAGAGATAAATGTGGAAATGTTTCAAGAGAGAAAGACTTTAAGAAACTAAAACCCAACCTTGGTAGAAAGACACTCTCCACAACGTAGAAATCTTGCATAAGCACATCCCTGCCTGGTTTTGATGTGAGGTTCCCAACAGCGTATCCTATTCCAAGTTGGATAGAGCCTTGAAGTGCAGATGATGGTGTCTGCATCAAAAATAACAATAGAACAACTCATGGTTTCTATGAAACCTTCTCTGCGCATTAAACGAGGCTGTTTAAAACCAAAATAATTTATCATAACAAGTCACTGGAAATTTCTGCAACACAAAACACAGAACACTCCAGTCATATAACTGTGATAGAGAGCGAACCCTCATCATAGTATTGATGCAATCTTGAACATTCTAGTCATGAGCTAAGAAGTTTAAACTAGCTGACCAGACCCCTTCAAATCCCAATCTTCAAGAAAAAATATCACGCAAAACAAAAAAGTTCCATCCCTGCTGTAAATCAATTGGTGAAGGATAGAACTGAAGTCAATATTTTCACACTATGATCTTCTTTTTGACAAATTAGAAGCAAAAAGTTCATGCACAAGTGTTGGAGTGCAGGTTCATAGCTCCTTGAAAGTGGAGTCGCAAGTAGATAGGATAGTGAAGAAGGTGCGCGGTATGCTTTCGTCTATTGGTCAGAGTATTGAGTACAGGAGTTGGGAGGTCATGTTGCGGCTGTACAGGACATTGGTTAGGCCGTATCGGAATATTGCGTGCAATTCTGGTCTCCTTCCTATCGGAAAGATGTTGTGAAACTTGAAAGGGTTCAGAAAAGATTTACAACGATGTTGCCAGGGTTGGAGGATCTGAGCTATAGGGACAGGCTGAACAGGCTGGGGCTGTTTTCCCTGGAGCGTCAGAGGCTGAGGGGTGACCTTATAGAGGTCTACAAAATTATGAGGGGTATGGATAGGATAAATAGACAAAGTCTTTTCCTTGGGATCGGGGGAGTCCAGAACTAGAGGGCATAGGTTTAGGGTGAGAGGGGAAAGATACAAAAGTGACAGAAGGGGCAACTTTTTCATGCAGAGTGTGGTACGTGTATGGAATGAGCTGCCAGAGGATGCGGTGGAGGCTGGTACAATTGCAACATTTAAGAGGCATTTGGATGGTGATATGAATAGGAAGGGTTTGGAGGGATATGGGCCGGGTGCTGGCAGGTGGGACTAGATTGGGTTGGGATATCTGGTCGGCATGGACTGGTTGGACTGAAGGGTCTGTTTCCATGCTGTACGTCTCTATGACTCTAAGTGCTTAGGGGTCTTTATAAGGGATGAAAGTGAATCCCCATTTCATAGAGCTCGACACAACTAACTATAAAATTGAATACTTTACATCCACAAACCTTAACTAAAGAGACTTAGCAACCTCTTTAAAAATAATCTATGTAGTAGGGTGAAAAAACCTGTTTACTACTCAACATTTCAGTGTGATAGCACGTAATTAGTTTTGTCCCTTGGAGCAGGCAAGTCAATAAATCTAATTGGCAGAAGTTAATTTCCATGTTTGACACCAAGAGCAAGCAGACAGTGGTTAGATACAAAGGGTTGGCATTGACAGTTTTACCTTTTTGTAAATCTTCTCCTGAGAGTTGCCTTCACCACTGTGCCCATTTTGCCTAACTGCAGTGTTTCTGGTTTCAGTCGTGGAAGTCATCTAAACAAACATTTAATGTTTAATTTATTTCAAATTACACCTTTATGAGAAATAAATACACATATCAGTAGTTATGTAAAGTTTTATTCATTAGCACATAAAAGAAATGTACACAGTACTTCTTCCCTTGGACAGCAAAGATTCCAAATTATTATTCCCGAAGCTAGATTGCTGAACTGTAGAGACTTGTAGTATTCAATTAAGGCGATAGGGGCCTCAACTGATACCTGAAAAGTTGGCAAGAGCCCAACTCTCTTGGCTCACTGCATTAAAACTCTGCAGCAAAGGGCTATTATGAGATCAAAGGGCCTTAAGGATGAAGGTCCTTGTCAGAGGACAGCAACAACTCTTTAGTGCTCTGCAATGGCCTGGGGTGGGGTGGGGTGGGGGATGGGGGGGGGGGGGGGGGTAGGGTTGAGGGTTGGCAGTGAAGACAGCTCTTAGCAAGCTGTCCCCTGCCTTCCTGCCAGTCTCAGATAGGGTCACATATTTATCACAGGCAGCAGTTAGTTCTGCCCTGACAGTGGTCTGCTTGAACCTCTCTTTACATCTAGGAAGATAGGAGTATTTGTGAAGCAAGCTGCTCAGTCTAACCACAAAAACGTTGGAAAACGTCAGGCTTGAAATGAATTAATTAGGAGCTTCTAAACAATCAGACAGGCCAAAAGGAAATTACGTATTAAAAACGTTATTCCACTTGAAAAGAGGAGGAGAAATTGGTCATCACTGAGCACATTCTCTATTCACAACTTATGAGAAACTCCGGGTATCCACTGGTAGCTGGGACCAAACAACTCAAGTGATCAAAACATTAACAAATGTAAAGTTCAGACTTGAACATTGATTCAGACTCCTAATGAAGAAGCACAGTTCTCAACCAGACATTTTAAATCTCTGGTGAGATAACATCCAGATTATCTATGGATTGAAGGATAAATATAGGCCAGGCTATTAGGGAGAACACTTCAAGAGATGCCCTTCTTCAAAGGCTGTGCTTTGGGACCTTGTATAGTTATCTGAGCTGGTAAAGGGGAAAATGGAGTCCCGACGTTTAACTTCCTACCAATAGCGCCAACAGTACAGCATTCAGTTAGTATCACACTGGAGCGCCAGCCTGAATAACATACTGAGAATAATTTAAATATGCATTTCCAAATATGCATTAATCACACGTATTCACAAATCACAAATGGTATTTGAGGCAGAGGAGGACATCATTTTAAAATTAAAAGGAAAATTGATAAGCTTTTGAAAAAGGACAGATAGAAGTCGACTAAACAGCTAGCACAGCGAAGAGGTGGTGGACTGAACTGCATTCTCTTGAGCTGTAATTGCTATCATTCTGTGATCTGCATGCTTCACTTTGAGATTTGTACTTTGTTTGAGATACATACCCTATGCTACAGAACAATTAAGAGTGTTATAATCTTTTCATGATCCCTGATATTCAACACCATTCCTGGCTTAAAGTAGAAGTGTTCAAAAATGCACATTATAAATGGGCACAAATAGGTACCAGTCCAGACTAACTGCACAAAAGTGGGGACTTGGTACACCTTTTGTTCAACAAGATGGTTTGTCCCTTTACATTTATTTAGTAAATGGAAGTGATAACTTTTTATTCTAAACATTTTAGAAATTTCCTTTTGAGAAACCAACCTCTTATCTGCAACGTGGGGGCAAGAGAACAAGCCCTGGAGGGGAAACCCAGTATGTAGTGTCAGCAGGGCCGTGGCTGAACTTTTAACTTTATTTTTTTACTTTTTAACCTAAGATGTTCTACCTAGGTACCTTGTGCCCCTGGCACTGGGCATTGCGACTTTATACACTCTAACTGTATTCCTGTATCTCTGTTCTCGAGTACAAGGAGACAACAAAATATAATTCTAATTATAAAAAGTTTGAAATCTTGAAGTTGTGTTTTTTGATTTGGCAAGTATGTACCAAACAGTCCCCTCTAAAGCAATCCAATTTTGTCCACTATCAGTGTGGCAGCTTTCCAAGAGTCTCATCTAATACAAATGCTTAAATTAATATTTCTGATGGGAAAAATTTGGAAAATGCATGCAGACATTAAACTTTTTAAACTGCATTCCCAATACATATTTGCTTGGCTCCAGACGCCAGAATAGAAATGTCATTCATTTGTTACCTTTATTGACAATAGGGTTCAAGTCATCTGAAGCTGTTCATGATGGGCTCCTTCATTGACAGAGTATGTAGTTCTTGCACATGCTGATGAAAATGAAGCATATATGAGAATTGTCACAAGATCTATACAATAGTTATGTACATTTCTATAGTATTTTCAATGCACTTCACAGGAACAAATTATAGTATGCTATCGACTTATGCAAGGAAATATTAGGGCTGGTGACCGAAAGGTTGGTCAAAGATGTAAGTTTTAATGGAAGAGAAAAGTAGAGAGAATTAAGATAGGAATTTCACTGTCCAGGCAGCTGAAGGCAAAGCCACCAATTATAGTGGGGGGGGGGGGGGGGGGGGACTGCACAGGAGACCAGAACTGGAGGACTACAGACATCTCAGGGGATTACGAAATTGAAGGATGTTATAGGAATTGAGGGGGATGAAGCCATGGAGGGATCTGAAAACACAAGATAATTTTTAAAAATGCAAGTTACTAGTCTTGGAGCCAATATCAACCACAGAACAGAACCAATGATGGCTAAACAGAACTTGGAGTGTTGGGACTCAGGAAAAAAGGGTTTTTAATAAGCTCAGTTTTATGAAAGGCAGAAGATGGGTGGTCAGACAGAAGAATAGCGGAACTAGAAAAGGTCAATCTGGAGGTAACAAAAGCATTGGTTCTACACAGCAAGTAGTTATCACTCTACAAAAAGCTCCTGCAGGTGAATTTATTTTCACCAGCATTTAATATTTACGATTCCCTCCTCCTCAGCATTTCTGAGCTAAAAGGTAGAAGAATTAAGAGAGAACTTGGGTCACATCTGAAAATGTCAGGAAAAGTAGCAAGCTTTGAAATAGATTTGAAAAGGGAAATGGTTGAAAAGCAAATAGTTGAAAGGCAATGAAATGTCAGCAGTCAATATCAAAGTAGGGTAACAGCACGCTGCCCATCTGAAGGGTCTCCAATATTTTTACAAAATTCAAGGATACAGAATTGTACAACATTTACTCCAGTCCAAGCAGGACCATTTGACTGAATGAGAAGCAGAACAAATGACTAATTCTTCGCTGGTTCCAAATTTTGCAGTGTTGCTAAAGCAATTATTGTTCTTTTAACATTTAAAAATAATTTAAAAAAATACAATGAGCAGCTACCAGTATGCACCAGAGCAGAAATTGCTTAGAATTTGTATGGTAAATAATGTCTAAAGTAGAATTTTTAGTAATCTTTCATTGGAAACATTACATTTACAATGTGACGGCAAGAAACTTACAAGTATTCAACTGCCCTAAGTTGAATGCTGAGGAATTATGAGAGAGAAAGATCTTCATCCCTGAGACCTCTACTTTATGAGATTTTGCCTGGTCATGTACATTACTATAAAAGCTTGGCTATCTGGAAAATGTGTTGTCACAAGTTGCGTCAATGACCTTTGAGGAGAATGTTTTTATTATGCAATGGCTGTTACGACCTGCCTCTAAGGTACTGCCCGAAAGGGAGGCAGAATCACATTTAATTCTGACTTTCAAAACAAAGGATTGAATAAATATTGAAGGGAGGGGAAAACTGTGAAGTTCCATATCAAGACAGAATCAGTGGCAGTGACAGGGGTGGTGGGATGTCCGACTAATTGGATTGCTCTTTCAGAGAGCCAGTTTAGGCACAGTAGGCCAATAGACTCTTCACGTGTTCTGACAGATCTATAAATTCATCCTTTCCAGAGGGCTGCTTTCTACTGAAATCAATGTACTTGGTTAGGATGCAAGTAGAATGCAAGTCATTGCATTCTGACCAGAAATTGATATCTGTATTCCAGCCTGAAAGAAAGAACTACAGCAAAACGTCAGGCAGTATGCTTTTGGCAAGGTGCCATCAGATACCTTAAAACATAATGATCGATATTTAAAATCATTCCAAATAACTTTACAGATTATGAAAGCACACGTTTTTGTAACTAAACTATTTGTTACAAACTCTGCTAAAATAAAACATGTATTGCTGATTTTGTTCCTGTTTATTTTCAACAAGGATGTTATTTGTCCTCAACTCCTTTGCTGCCTAAAGACTAGAATCTGGAACACGAGGTTCATTTGAACTCAGCTGTTTAACTATAGCAACAAGGATTTCTGTGGCTAATATAATACCCTCATATACGGTACTACACATTTTATCTCACATTATTAGTTCTCTGGGAGTAACAATTAATTTTCAGGAGAACACAAATCCCATTTGCTGAAGCAATTAAATTGTAACAAGACATCAGGCTAAACAAGGGGAGTAAGAATAAGTTTGCTTTCATAGAGAGGAAATGCAAGCCTTACCATTGAAGTGAAATGAAAGGCCATCTGACTGCAAAGTACAACTCATGACCCTCAGGGAATAAAATGTGACATGACTGCTCTCCAAAAGGCAAATGTGAACAAGTGCAGAAATATAGATTTGTGCTAAAATGTTATGCTGCAGAATTCATATAAAACCCACTACAAATGTGCATCTTTTAGATGAAACTTCCATTCTTTGAATTACACAGAAATAGGAGGCGGCCATTTGGCCCTTTGAACCTGATTTGCCATTCAACCTGACCACGGCTGATCATTCAACACAGTGCCCTGTCCCTGCTTTCTCCCCGTACTCTTTCAACCCTTCAACCTTATGAAATATACCTAAATCCTTCTTGAAAATGAGATATTTTTTGGGCTTAAACACTTTCTGTGACAAAGAATGTCACAGGCTCTCCACACTCTGGGTGTATTAATTCCTCACCTCTAATCGAAATATCCAGTTCTGTAACCTTAGACTGTGACCCCTGGTTCTGGACTCCCCATTCATCAGAAACATCTTAATTATGGCAAACAAAACATTATATGCTTGAAAACAAAGTATCTGAAGGGAAGAAAGAATCTGAGATTTGAGAATGTATCGTCCTACTTAGGAAAGTATTTGAAGAAAACCTGACTTCAAAATTAGATTGTGATGCCACGTTGAACTGTCAAATTACCTGCACTGTTCACCAAATCAAAGCTGTAATCCAGTTTCAAGTGTTCAATACAAAGTTTTTTTTTGAGTATTCAGTTGTACTGTAGGTTGTCGTGTTCTGCAAAGTTTCATTTCGCATTAAAATAATTTCTCTAAAACACTAAGCACCTGTTGTCAAATAACCAATCACATTTAGCTATGGAGAACAAATTGAATGATTTATAGTTCTCAGGCAATACAAGAGGTACCTTTTGATTAAGATGCCAAAGTTCTTCAAACAATATATGGCAAAAAAAAGTACAAAGGTGACTTGATACACACACAGAAATCATTAACAAGTTTCCAAATGAGCAATACAAACCAAAGGGTGACTTCACAAGGAATAGTTAAATTTAGTGTACACTGAAGAAATACAAAATCGCTTGAACAAGTTGTTCAGTCCTGCTTAGTTCTTAAAACGGTGTCTTTTATCTATCACACTCCAACCGCAAATATTTTGTCTGTTGATTTTAAGTAAGGACAAAATAATGCCAAGGCTCTTTCCATGCTTGATGTGTAACAGGAATAACTAGTTCAATAAAATTCTCTGCCCAAGATAACCTTAAAGTGATGCTTTCCGCAACATCTTAATTACATAATATATGTCTCCTTCCATACATGACACTGTATAAGGGACACAAGGTTCCCCTTACTGTCCAGTCCAGTTGAATTGAATTAGCTTGCGAGAGAGCTGTATTTTCCTATAAATTTCCTGCCCCGCCCATTCTCCCTCAGTGGCAAGAGGCAACTGCTTTCAGGAAGTTTGACTCAAAGGCAATGCTTGCATCCAAGTCAGGATGACAATGTGACAAGGAGAATACCTTTGGGAGATGACACTACCCCTAGGACAATGATACTCATGTCCTCCCCTGCAGTAGTGTTCATGAGGTTGGGAGATGTTAAAGTTACTGAACTGCGTCCAGAAGACCACACTGTGGAGATGGTTTGTTAGTGATGGATGGGGTGGGCAAAGGGCTCAGTGCAGAGTGCTCATTAAATAAACTGCTTTGCCTTGGATGCTGAAAAGCTTCTTCACTGTTATGGCCAGTTGTGTATTCCATCAAATTCTTGACTTCAGTCTCATGTACAGTGAAGAGGCATTTAGTGGGTCAGGGGTATTAAGCATTCAATTGAGTAGCCAACTTCTGACCTGCTCGTACAGCCACTTATTAGTATGGCTAGTCCAATTAAGTTTCTGGTCAATGGTGTGCTCCAGAAGGTTGACAGTCATGCTTTTGAAAAAGTTGATGAGAACAAATGTTCTCTACCAATTGTCAACTGAATCTTGGTATTTCCAGGTCCTGCTATAAAAATGCAGCTATTAAATGTTTGCATCCTGCACTTTCAAAAGAAAAGCTTTGAACAAGGAATGGGTGGTGCTGTTGTTAGAATACAAAGAAAAAATTGACCTTAAGTTGACGATTCAGCCCTTTAGATCCTGTTCTACCAGCCGTGAAAACCATGATCTCCTACCTGAACTTTATCTTCCCATATATCCCATAGCTCTCAATTCCCTCCAAATCTACCAATCTGTCTTGAATATCTTCAATTGAGCATCCACAGACTTCTAAGGAAGGCAATTCGAAAGATTCACAACTTTTTAAGGGAAGAAATTTCTTTCACCTCAGTCTTAAAAAGGCCAATCATTTGTTTCTAGACTGTGACTGTGCTCCAGACCCTCCATGAAAATGTTAAGCATCACTGAGAGGATTTACCAAATCGATCTCAAGACAAGGAGGGCTAATCTGCATTCAAAACACAGTCACAATAATTCATCAGGTAGTTATGAATAGCATTTTTTGAATGGAAATGGCCTATCAAAGTCAACTTAACAAATGTCAATTTCCAAAAGTAGCATATTATAAACACTCCTTTGTATTGCTCAGTGCAATAATCTGATATGAGCTATACTGAAATAAACAAATGGGGGAATTGTTACAAAAAAAACTAATACATTTTAAATTGTTTGACCTCATAGTATTGCAAAATTCACCGCAAATTTAATACTTTTAGGAGTGTCATCGCTGTTACAATGTCACCCAGAATTTGACTGGGCTAAATTCAGTGGTTCTGGTTACTCAGATCTGAATAACTTATGTATACTTGGGTGGACTGAATCTACTGATACACACCACAATCCCAGTAATAACAATAGAACTATCTTGCACCTTCATGCAGATTTCTCAAGTCTTTCTAAGATATAGACCAAAAGATGAAGCCATTTCACTACATCACATCTAAAGATGATCAATCTCATCAAATTCACCTACAGCTGCATCCATGACTCTCATACCAGGTAATGATACGTGCCACTGGTTTACTCTCAGCTGTTATGGCACGCTAGCCAACATATAATAAATTGTCTCAGTTCCTAAAATAAAGTTTGTTAAAGCAATCCCTTACCATTCAAATCCCAATGTGACTGGCTCACAAACAAACTCTTATTTCAATATAAATCATAATATTCAGCATCACTGACATTTCATGATCATTACTGCAGGAAGCGTTTCAACGAACAGCAAAAACATTTCCTACTGACGAGACTGACAATCACTCTTTTCTCCACCCCTCAGACAGGCATTTATCTATGAAGCAAATAGTCCCACCTCATTCGATCCAGTCCCCAATTACACAGCGACAGTACCAATATGACTAATGCCTCCTTATGCTCTTACAGTGCAACCCACTCAAAGAACTGGAGCCACATGACAAAATGGGGGGAGGTAAAAGAAAACCACTGATGTTCTCAACTCAATAGCTGCTTCTGTAGGTGGTTTGACTAGATTACTAATGTTAAAAATGTGAATTAATACCACCAGAGTGAATTAGAAAGCTTAATACTACATATTGCTTTATTGGGATATGCTATATAAGTACCATTGGACTACTGTTCATCAGTTGCTACACTGTGTTTGTGACAAAGTGAGAAATTGCTTGTACATTTGAAATTGGCAATTAGGAGTATATTACAAAAGGTTCAGTGCAAGTATTAATAGTGTAAAACAAAAAGAAAAGCACCAGGGATTCTGGAATTTGTATGCAGGAACAGAGAATGTTGGAAATACTTAGTAGGTCCAGCTACTCCAGCAGAGTAGCTCTCTCCACTCTCTTATGTGGAGAGAGAAGCAAAGTTAATGTTTTAGGTTGAGGTCCAATACAAGATCACTGAAATACTGTTTCTCCTTCTCCACAGACACAGGCAGATGAGAGGACTTTCAACATTTTCTGTTCTTATTACAAATGGCTAAGAATAACAGCTTGCACTTATGTAGAGTAATCATTCCCCAAAGCATTTGAAAGGAGCATCAGTCACAATGTTGCACTATATCACATAAGTCAGCATTACAGCAGATGTTTGAAAGCTTGGTCAAAAGATAGGTTTTGTCAGTGGCCTACTCAACGTGGTGATTCAGAGCTAGAATGTGGATTTATTGATCAAATAGAAGAACTACAGGTAAACTGGTCAACCCATGCTGAGCCTGGAAGATGCACAAACTGTCCTCCAAGAATGCACTGAAACTGTAGCATGAGGAAATTACAGAAAGAATCGTGTGGAAACATACCAGCTCAAGATGAGTAAGCGTCAGGAGTGGTTCTTGGAAATACAATTTCACCCCCACCCAAAAAGAAAGTTGGTGATGAGAACCTAGCACTAATGAAAAGGAGATGAGTCATAGATCCAAAGACAAAATAGGAAACACAAAGCAAAGAGTGATCAATTCACATCTTAATAGATAGTATTCTGTACCAATTGTAAGTGCTTGTATTACCCATTTGCTTGAATAAACTATAACTTAGTCTTGTATTAATCTGCATGAACAATTGTTATTTGGAATAGCACAAACACAGAAAGAGATAAGCAGTAGTTTAGGGAGGGAGTTCCTGATCTTAGTGCCCAAGCAGCTGAAGGCAAGACACCATTGATGTGTTGACTAGAAGAATTGCAGATAATTCGAGAGGTTTGTATAAGGTTACAGAGATAACAAGATGCAAGTCATGGAAGGATTCATACAAAAGGATGTGACTTTTAATGGAGAGGTATTGTCAAACTAGGAACCATTGAGAGCACAAGATGGGCAAATAGAAATTGGTGTAAAATGGTACTTGGGCAGAGTTTTGTGAGAATGAACAAGAGGATTTTCCCAGAGCTTACAGGCTACATTCAAAGTGCTTAACTCAATATTTGACCTGGTGGTTATCTTTCCAAGTTATCAAAGAACTGCCTCTCAGAAATTCTCCTCTCTGATGTGTAGCAATTTAGGAATGGTTTGCAAACTTCACAGAAACAGATTAAACAGAAAACAACCTTTGAAGTGGAAAAGAACATTTATTGATCATTCAACAATAAAAAAATTTCATTAAATATCAGTGCAAATTGCCTTCAGGTGAAAACTCATGTATTCTGTGTGTTGGTGCGAAATGAAAGCTGACAGTGTGTGTAAAATAGGCCATTCAACCAAGTGGTCTAGGTTGGTGTTTATATTCGTAGAAGTCTTCTCTCGACCAACTTTACCTCGCGCCACTGGCCTTACCTTCAATTACTTCCTCCTTTGTGCGCTTATTCAGATTGCCCATAAATGTATGCCAAATACTATACATTACAGTTTTCACCCGTACCATTCTGTGATAGTGAGTTCCACATTCTCAACACTGCCAAGTTGATATTTCTCCTGAAATTCACTAACCTGCTTTCTCTCTAAAAGAAGTGAAAAGTGATCAAGATCTTATTTTATGAAAAGAGAGATGAGCCCTAGATTGTTCAGTATTGCAGTCACGACAAACAAATCCAAAATTCTTTTAGAAATATTAAGGGTTTTTAAGCAATAGCTGGGAAATGTAGCGTAGTAATTGTAACGAGGTCAGCCAGGGTGGACCTCAGAATATGGGTACCTTGATTGGACCAGTTCCTGGCCCAATCGAGGAGCCCTGGCTGACAGATATAAACCGGAGTGTCAGAGGTTCTGTTCACTGAGAGATGGCTCTCAGGGAGCCAGACCAGTGTCAAGTATGATACACATGTAAATAAACAGTGAGTTGGTGATGGGATACTGGCCTCTGGAGCCCATTTCCTGCAGGAAAATACCTTTATGTTAAAAAAAAGCCAGACATTTTCAAGCAAAAAGTAATGACATTTGACCAAATACCATGCAAACATTATTTCTCATTTCTTGTGAAATATACAAAATCATAATCCTTGAAACACCAACAAAAACTTGCTCATATAACCGCATGTCCAATATTTACATTCTTGTCCTTCTTTTAAGCAAGATGGTTGACAGTAAAGCAACATGTTACAGATTTTGCCGATTGCCTCACCTCTCATGTTTACAACAGCTGCATTGGTACAGTGCCTTAAACCCAGTGAAGCACCTCAAAAGGATGGTTTTAGTGACTAAAACGGAAGAATCCAATCAAAGAAAAAGGTGCTGCCATGTAATAACTGTCCAGTGGTGCCTGTTGTCATAAAGTCATGTGAAACATACTTGTATAAACCATGGATTGTAGAAAAGCCCGAGAGATGTCAACAGTGGTTCAAGTAGGTAAGCAATCTGTCTTTAAATCAGATAGTTGACCATTTTGGATCCATGCCGCACTCCAGGAACTTGGATACAGATCTGGGCTGACACTCCAGTATCAGTCTTGAGGAAGAGCTCCAGTATCAGAGGGTGCCATTCTTTAGTTGGCAAATTAAATCAAGGGTCATCTAGCTTAAGTAGACATGAAAGATCCAGTGGCCACTAACATACACAACCAACGTATCCATCAATGTCACACAAACAGATAATAAACTGCAATATTTGATCTTTATCACTCATTGCTGTTTGAGTGTTTAATTGTTCTTCATAAAGTCGTACATTACAACTGTGATAGTGCTTCAAAATGTACTGTGACACTTTATTGAATCTCCTGTGTTGCATCATAGGAGTCATCTTTTTCTACTAAGGTGACTGCCATTGTAATCTTGATCGCCTTTAGTCAACTCCTCTGGTTGCATGGGACTCATGTTGAACAAGGCACGTGGAATATCAACACATGTGATACTCTGCCTGTCGGAGCCATCCTAACGGGATTCAAATTTCACTGGATGGGAGACTTCGGCTTCTGTAAAGGAATGAAACCATTTGAGCTTATTGCACAATCCCATGGTATAGGAGATGGCCTTTAGTCCATCGTATTGTGGCTCTGAAACAGCCTTCCAAGTAGCCCACTCGTCTGCTCCTTGCTCCATCAGAGTCATACAGAACCTTCTATCCAACCAGTCCATGCCAACAATAATCCCAAACTGAACTACCTGCACTTGTCCCATACTCCTCCAAACCTTTCTTACTCATGTGCTTATCCAAATGTCTTTTAAATCTTATAAACTTCATCCCATTATCTAATTCCTTTATGAAAATATTCCATTGCCCTTTCAGGCAGCACATTCCAGATCATTACAATTTGTTAAAATTCTCATTTTCTTCTCTTAGTGAAAGAGATTTTATTGAAAGCCATTTTTTTGGATTCAGATACTACAGTAACAACTTTGAGCACAATGATAACTACGACTATGTGTCATTGACTTGTAACTCCATAACTAATCTAGTTTTTTTAATATAAAAACATGTAATATGAGCATTTCTCATAAAAAACAAAACGTACTGTGAGACGGCATACTTTATAATAAAATGAACTGTTTTATTTGTAAATTGAATCTAGGAACTGTTTCAAATGCCACAGTTTACATTTAAACTGGTGTGGAAAAGGATAGAAATCTTAAGATAGCCAAACTAGTCTAAAAGAAAATAATGGGGCAAGAGATTCATTGTGACTCTAACAAGGCCTCAGGCAAAACTTGACAGCCCAGTTATTTATCTCCTGGTACATAGTGCATTTCATGACTCAACGACATCCCAAAGTACTGTGTAACCAATGACATACTTTTAAAGTGTGGTCACTGCTACAATGAAGCAAGTTGAACATAGCAAGTTCCTAAAAAGTGTGTTGTGATAAATAACTAGTTCATCTGTTTTAGTGATGCTGATTAAGAGTTAAGTTTTTAAAAAGGACACTAAGATAAAGACTATGTTTAAAAATACAGCCATGAGATCCTTTACATCAACTGGAAGGGAAGACAGAGCCTCAGTTTTAAATCTTATCTAAAGACGCACCTCTGACAGTGCAGCACTCCCTCAACATCAGAGAGGATCAGCCTTGTGTTTGACTGCGAAGTATTGGAATTGGACTTGAACCCACAACTTTCTGTCTCAGCGGCAAGAGTGCCAACAACTGTCATGGCTGAGAATCAACAATACACATGAGAATTTATTTGAAAACAAATTATATAAGTTTTTGATTATTAAGCAGGACAATTTAATGGTTTACTACAGATATCGACTTTGGTCATCAACCACACGCTTGCAGTAGTAACAAAGGTGAACAGTCTAACACATGCTGAAAGAATTTAGCAAGATTCTATTGTTCTTCATAGCGACATTGCAGATTGGTGAAGGCTGTTGTTGGAATAATAATGCACAGTAGGAGGCCATTTAGTCATTGCATTCCTGCTGCCTCTTTGAAAGAATTAATCAATTTGTCTCACTCCCCTGCTCTTTCCCCATGACCCACAAATCTTATCCCTCAAAATGATTTATCCAATTCCCAATTTAAAGTTACTTTTGAATCCGTTTCAATCCAAAGCATCAGGTAGCATAATCAAGATGGTAAAACTTGCCACATACAATAAATTCTAATCTCCTCACTTGCTCTTATGTCAAATACCTCAAAATCCTTGGCCCCTTGTTGCGATTCTCCTCACTTACCAAGTGAAAAACCTTCCTCACCCTGTGAAACCCTATCAAGTGAGATATGTTCTTGTGAGCAAAACATCTTGGATAAGGTAGGTAGACATTAGTTTGTTCCTGTAGACTTTCTTTTGTAAATCACATAAGCTGCTATAGAAAATAAAAGAGTTCATATCACATTATAAATGTAAGCACCTTGGAAAGTATAGAGCATTAGAAGGAATTGGTTGCATATCCACAGATACCTGAAGGACAGGTAGACAAGGTGGTGGAGAAGGAATATCAGCTGAGACATAGAACGCAAAGGCAGAGAAGTTACTCTGGAACTGTAGAAAATGCTGGTGATCCCACAATCGGCATACTGAGTTCAGTTACAAAATCATAGAGAAGTACAGTGCGGAAACAGACCCTTTGGGCCAACTCATCCATGGTGACCAGATATCCTAACTTAATCTAGTCTCACTTGCCAGCACTTGGCCCATATCCTTCTAAATCCTTCCTATTCATATCCCCATCCAGATGCCTTTTGGTTGCTGCAATTGTACCGCCTCCACCACTTCCTCTGGCAACTCATTCCATAAATGCACCATCCGGTGTGTGAAAAAGTTGCCCCTTAAGTCCCTTTTATATCTTTCCGCTCTCACCCTAAACCTATGCCCTGTAGTTCTGGACTTTCCCACCCCACAGAAAAGGACCTCATCTGTTTATCCTATCCATGCCTCTCATGATTTTATAAACGTCTACAAGGTCACCCCAAATCTTCTGACACTCCAGGGAAAACAGCCCCAGACTATTCAGCCGCTCCCAAAGCTCAAATCCTCCAACCCTGGCAACATCCTTGTAAATCTTTTCTGAATCCTTTCAAGTTTCACCATTTCCTTCCCATAGGAAATTCTGGTCATTTTATAGGAAAGATGTTTTTACACTAGTTAAGGTGCAGAGGAGACTTACCAGAATGCTGCCTGGGCTGGAGGTTTGTCTACGAAAGTTAAGAAGTGGATTTGCTTGGGTTGTTTTCCTTGGATCAATGAAGATTGGAAAGAACTTAGGTTATGGAGTGACATAAATAGGACAGTTAGGAAAGCACTTTTGTCCCCCATCAGTAAAGGGGTTTAAAACCAGGGGACATAAACTTAAAGTAAGAGATAGAAGGCAAAGAGTAGAGTTGAAGAGAAATATTTTTCCCATCCAGAGTGTGGAGGAAGTCTGAGATTCACAGCCTAAAAAGGGTAGTGGAGTCAAAAACTTTTATAACTTATTAGTGGTATTTAGATATTCACTTGCATTGTTTAGCTTCCAACGTTATGGTCCAAGTGCTGGAACACAGGATGAGTCTAGTCAGAATGTAGCTGAAAATGTGTTGCTGGAAAAGCGCAGCAGGTCAGGCAGCATCCAAGGAACAGGAGAATCTACGTTTCGGGCATCAGCCCTTCTTCAGGAAAATGTAGTCAGAACGTAGTTGACCAGCATGGACACAATAGGCTGAATGGCCTGCTCCTGTGTTGTAAACATCTAGAATCTATAATAATGCCACACAATAGGGACTAGTGAAAGAGGCAGCAAGTGAATGGGGATGTGATTGGGAGGGAAGGAGACAGACAGAATGACAAACAGGGAGAGATAGAAAGTGACAGACAGCAAAACCAGAAAAGAAAAAGGATTGACATTCACATCACCTGGAAATGATGACTACTGAGGTCTAATTTAGTGATTTATGAAACATTTACTGGTCTATAAATTCTTTGTTGTTTTTGTACTGAATGCCTTTATTTATAAAGCTAAGAATCCCATACATTTAATTGATTTTGCCTTAACCTCTGGCCCATGCCAGTTCCTGGAAATATTATGGAAATTTAGACCTTTCCAAGTTGAATTAGTGGAAAGAAGCCAACAAAACCCACAACCACCTGATGAAGGAGCAGTGCTCCGAAAGTTTGTGCTTCCAAATAAACCTGTTGGACTATAACCTGGTGTTGTGTGATTTTCAACAAATATAAATGTTTTCAGAAAATGCTAGGAAGCTTCCAGGATTATTTCCAGGGGAAGGGAAGAGGAGGAATTAAAGAGCCCCATGTGGAAAACCAGTGCATCCCTTAGAGATGAAAGCAAGCTATTGATTGGTGAAGGAAAATGTAATTAAAATAGAACATTGTCACAATGACGTAAAAATAGCAACCCTGCTGCTGCCTTTCAAGAAATGTCGCCCTACAACATCTTGCGCATGTGCAAACAGATAAACAGAGTACTTGTGCTGCTGTCATCTCAAACAAAACGATCAAATCTACAAGGGAGAATTAATGTAACTTCAATAAAATACTGGGATGATTGTATACTGATCTCAGCCCATCTGTAAGACTGTAGCTTTTGTCAAGGAATGGAGAAAGTATTTTTAAAATTTTCACATCAGGTATTTGAAACCCAAAAGACAGATGTTGATTGGGCTGAGAAGTGACAAGTAACATTTAGCTCACACAAGTGTCAGGCAATGACCATCTAAGAGACAATCCATCACTGAATCCTCCACTATCAACATCCTGGGGAGGTTACCATTGGCCAGAAACTGAATTGGATGAGCAATGGCACAAGTGACAAGTGTGGGTGGAATACTTTCCACGAGCTGAAATGAATGCACTCCAGAAAAACTTATAGGCTACTTTGTCCTGGATGGTGTCAAGCTGCTTGTGACAGGCACCATATCCACAAACATTCATTCCCTTCACCTCTGACCCAGTAGGAATGCACATCAGCTACAAAAGGTACTACAGAAATTCTTCAGAAAAAAAAAGGCCTTAGACAGCACCTTCCTAAAACACAACCATTTCCACCAAAAAGTACAAGAGCAGGAGATATAAGGTACACCAATTCTGAAAGTTTCCCTCCAAGCCACTGTCCATCCTGACTTGGAAATATATTGCTTTTCTTCAGTCCTGATGTGCCAAAATGCTGAAATTCACTGCCTAATAGCATTGTGAGTCTACTTACAGCAAATGGATTGCAGCAATTGAAAAACACAGCTCACCATCAACTCTTAAGGGCCATCAGAGACATGCAGTAAATGCTAGTCATGGCAGTGACCACCACATCTCAGGAGTAAATTTTCAACAAGATTAATTGTGACTTGACTATATTTCCCTCCTACCTTTACAAACCTTGCCCTATGCCCTTTAAACTCGAAATGATGTTTCTCAGTTGACAGAGATATAGGTGAGAACATGTAATTAAATGTGTAAACTAGATGTTGAGCAGACTGCTCAGAAATGCAGGCAACAATTGCTTACTGGCAGCCCTGCCTTTAGCTGCCAAAGCTGCAAGTTTTGAATTCTCTCCCTAAGCCTCACTTGCTCTTTTCTCCTTTACAATTTTTGCCTTGAAAGCTGACCTTACCGTACTTGCCTCATGCCATTATTTCACTCAAGTTGAATTGTGCACCATAACAATCCTCCATGAAGAATTTGCGACACTTTACTTCATTACCAGGTAGAAATAGTGAGATAATTGCTTCAGAGGTTTCTCCAATGACTGACAAGAAGCTTGAGGTTATTAACTTTTTCTAGGTGCATACCTGGAGATTAACATGTGATCTCCCAGTGTAAACTATTCCATGCCTATGCTCCCAGTGGTCTATTCCCAGGTGTACTATTTTCCCCCACAGTTAACCAGAAAGGGATCTTTCTTGTTTTTTTTATTGTACCTAATCAGATTCATCTCTTTGGCAATCCTTCCCTGCCTCCTGCATCATAACTACCGTAATGCATGAAAGTACTGAAAGAAAAGTAAATAAAAATCAAACTTTGCTTCATGCCTCCCCTCAAATCATTCTTCAGTTCCCCACACCCCCCTATTCTCAACAGTACCCTGAAGTTTAAACTTCAATTCCTGCAGACTCCAGGGCAACCTTAGGAGAGCTGAAAACTCAAATGCTTCATGAACAATAATTGTGCATTCTGTTGCTCAACATGTAAACTAGTTATATCAATTAAAGAGGCCCCACTGTTCTTGATTTTCAATTTGATAGGAATGTTTTTACTAAAGATTAAAAAACAAAAAAAAAGGAAGCATGTTAGACAGCAAAATAATGAAGTAGAAATAAGGTATTCAAGTATTTTTTAAAAATCCTTAATTGATTTGCAGAAAACAAGCAGACTCAAAAAAACAAAAATTTGGTTTTTATGTAGCTATACTATCACTCTGTCCATGAATTTTCAAGTTGAGAGTGTGGTGCTGGAAATTTCAAAGCTGATGTTATCTTCACTCCATCTTTATTTAGTCACAGGCCCAGTTAGTTACTCCAAATCTCTGACTCCACTGAACAGTTATCAATTCTTCAGAATTGCTCTCGAGTTTTAAGAAATTCTGGGTTTAGTTTCGTCAGCATCACAGACAAATATCGATATTCTTCCAGCAATAACTAGCACAGCCCATGTCAAACCAGGTATTATTTGTTTGGGTATTAGTCCCTGATGAAAGCTTCAATGGAAATAACCTAAAGCAGCTCTTGAATATTTCATGTGATTGGGCAGGGAATGTGTCTTTGGACAGCTCTTTCCTCTGTAGGATTGTTCTTGTTCTTGCATCGAGCTGATCTACTTCACACCAGCTACACCACTTCCAAAAATCACAGAACATTGAAACAACATGGAGAGACAGGAAAAGCTGAGACTGCTCTCCTGAAAGAAGGTTGAGGGGAGATTTGATAGGGATGTTGAAAACCATGAGGGGTCTGCACAAAATAGATGGTGACAAACACTTCCCAACGGTGGAATGAACCAAGAACTAGAGGACACCAACTGACGATGAATGATCAAAGACACAAATGGCAACATGAGGGAAAACTTCAATTTGTGGCAGCAAGTGAAGATGATCTGGATTTGTGATGGAAAAAACAACAACATTTAAAAGAAAATTAGATAATTATCTGAAGAGAAAATGCTGCAGGGCTAAATGGAAGACAGAGTGTGGTACTCATGGAGATTTTCTTCCAAAAGTCTGGCAGTGATGGGTCAAATGGCCTCCGATGTTGCAGCAGTTCTATGAACTGTATAACCTCGTACTGCAGTTTATGGCAGTCTTCTGCATTTAGGAGAATTAGATATCTTCCAGGTCCATAAAGTAAGAAGTGGATCTCGTAAAAAGTAGAGATCACAGCTGTTGAAATAACATGTCCCAAATCCTCTCTCCAATCACATCTTCTGCCATTAGCTGCCACTGTTTGCTATCCCTTCCTTCTCTCAAGCATTTTGGACAATTCAGTGTGTTAACATTTATCAAGGAATACTTGTCCAGTTACTTTTTCACAAGCAACCCAAATGAGATTTAAGTCTTAGAGGGTTATCATGCTTCAGGATCTAATGTCTACAAAACAGGGGGAACACTGTTTAATATTCACAAATTGATCTGGAAACAATTATGCAGAGCCACAAAGTCAACAGTGAGGTGCTAGAAAAGCACAGCAGGTCAGGCAGCATCCCAGGAGCAGGAGAATTGACATTTCGAGCATAAGCCCTTCATCAGAAAGGGTCCATATCGTCTTGCTAGTCCTCCAGCTCTCAGCATCTTGTGTTTATTTGTGGACATTCCAAAAACATCAAGTCAAGACTTGGATCCGTCCTCTGTGATATTTTCAAGCAACACTTCAGAAGTCATGAAAATTGTAACTTATAACACACTAGCAGATTAACCAGAAGTGATGGGAAGAAAAGCAAAGACTATTGCAATTTCTTACAACTTCTCAAGCAATTCTACATTTTAAGCTTTCCTTTCAAACCTTTAATACGTGTGCTCTATAAATTGAGCTGAAAGCTAATCTTTAAACTCCTGTTCAGTTCACATCAAAAACACTTAAACAAGCTGGTATACTTTATGCTGTTTGTCCCAGGACCAGTCCATTCAATCCACCTATTGAAAAGCCAGTTTTTAAATGAATTTCAAATGGTTATAACACACTAAAAGCCTGCTCAGTAATTCTTTTGGAAGCTTTTGACACCCTTCCAAAGCAGTGGTTACCAAGTCACATAATAATTTGCCTGAAATATTTTTCACACTTTTGATCTAATCTAGGACTTGGTTCTTTTAATATTAAAATACTTTGGCATGTGTTTTTCTATCCAGTGCCAAGAGCAAACAGCGTGGGACTAATCAGTCCCAGGAAATCTCCTGCTGTTTATAGAATGACACAATTCAGGAGGCCGCCATTAGTCCATCATACATTCTCTAGCTCTGATAGAAAGAGCTTTCAGATTAATTCCGTTGTCTTTCCTCCTGTTCAAGCTATTTGTTAGTGGGAGTAGAAAGACAGCATCTTGCTATAAGGATTCAATACTACTTCAATATCCCAACAGCCCTGTGAAGAGATGATGAAATAACATTAAAAGAATGATGTTTTCACTGCTTCCTGACACTGTACATACACAGACCCGCGCACACACTGTATCCTGGTTTCAAAAGAGGACAAGTTAAACCTGAAGTAGGAAAGATTGATAAGCAGGCTCAATGTCCTGGAAACACTCACTGGTGCCTCTCCAGGATGGAGTCCAAACCAGGAGCTCAGATTAATATAGTAGCTTTTATCTAAAGTAGAAACATGCTGCAAATGACAGAATTATTTCAGGATCGCCACCTGCAGCATTTTGCTTTCCTCCAATTTACATTATATAACCATTCATCTGACCCCGACCATTCAATATTTCTAGAGGTCTCAAAAATAAGCGAATGCATTTCCTTACCTCACACTATTCCAATTTGGAATCTCCCACAAGGTAAAAACTTCCTGATACACAATGAGAATTTGATAAGCAAATACTCAAACATTGAACTCTACACAGTTGAACTTTGCTTGAAATTCCATCATGCAATGGGCCACACCCACAACTGACTTCTCCAGTAAACCCCAAACTAGTTGCAACATCATGCAGACACATACTGTTGCAAATAGTTTGGGTTTACTGTAGAAACCAACTGTGGGTGTGCCCCATTGCATGATGGAATCTCAAACAAACAGAATTCTACTGTTTCAAGCATTTACCAATTTCCTCCTTAGAAAGGGCTGGAGGAGCAAACTAACAAACGAAAAGCGACTTTCATAATCTTGGAGTGTCCTTGAGTGCTTTACATCCAATGAAGAATTTCAAGTAGAGCTGCTGTTGAAATGTGGGAAATGCAGCAGCCAATAGAACATTGCAAGATCCCACAAACAATAATGAGATAATGACTGAATAAATATGTTTCTTTCTCAATGATGTGGATCCAGACATTAAGACCAAACCAGACCTCCTCTCCTCAGTAAAAACAATGATTGCAAATGCTGGAAACCAGTTTCTGGATTAGTGGTGCTTGAAGAGCACAGCAGTTCAGGCAGCATCCGAGGACCAGTAAAATCGACGTTTTGGGCAAAAGCCCTTCATCAGGAATAAAGGCAGTGAGCCTGAAGGGAGGAGAGATAAGCTAGAGGAGGGTGGGGGTGGGGAGAAAGTAGCATAGAGTACAATGGGTGAGTAGGGGAGGGGATGAAGGTGATAGGTCAGGGAGGAGGGTGGAGTGGATAAGTGGAAAAGAAGAAAGGCAGGTAGGACAAGTCATGGGGACAGTGCTGAGCTGGAAGTTTGGAACTAGGGTGAGGTGCTGGAAGGGGAAATGAGGAAATTGTTGAAGTCCACATTGATGCCCTGGGGTTGAAGTGTTCCGAGGCGGAAGATGATGCGTTCTGCCTCCAGGCGTCTGGTGGTGAGGGAGCGGCGGTGAAGGAGGCCCAGGACCTCCATGTCCTCGGCAGAGTGGGAGGGGGAGTTGAAATGTTGGGTCACGGGGCGGTGTAGTTGATTGGTGCGGGTGTCCCAGAGATGTTCCCTATAGCACTCTGCTAGGAGGCGTCCAGTCTCCCCAATGTAGAGGAGACTGCACCGGGAGCAACGGATACAATAAATGATATTAGTGGATGTGCAGGTAAAACTTTGATGGATGTGGAAGGCTCCTTTAGGGCCTTGGATGGAGGTGAGGGAGGAGGTGTGGGCGCAGGTTTTGCAGTTCCTGTGGTGGCAGGGGAAGGTGCCAGGATGGGAGGGTGGGTTGTAGGGGTGGGGCGTGGATCTGACCAGGTAGTCACAGAGGGAACGGTCTTTGCAGAAGGCAGAAAGGGGAGGGGAGTGAAATATTTCCCTGGTGGTGGGGTCTTTTTGGAGGTGGCAGAAATGTCGGCGGATGATTTGGTTTATGCGAAGGTTGGTAGGGTGGAAGGTGAGCACCAGGGGCATTCTGTCCTTGTTACAGTTGGAGGGGTGGGGCCTGAGGGCGGAGGTGCGGGATGTGGATGAGATGCGTTGGAGGGCATCTTTAACCACGTGGGAAGGGAAATTGTGGTCTCTAAAGGAGGAGGCCATCTGGTGTGTTATGTGGTGGAACTGGTCCTCCTGGGAGCAGAAATGGCGGAGGCGCAGGAATTGGGAATATGGGATGGCATTTTTGCAAGAGATAGGGTGGGAAGAGGTGTAGTCCAGGTAGCTGTGGGAGTCAGTGGGTTTGTAAAAAATGTCAGTGTCAAGTCGGTCGTCATTAATGGAGATGGAGGGGTCCAGGAAGAGGAGGGAGGTGTCAGAAATGGTCCAGGTAAATTTAAGGTCAGGGTGGAATGTGTTGGTGAAGTTGTTGAATTGCTCAACCTCCTCATGGGAGCACGAGGTGGCGCCAATGCAGTCATCAATGTAGCGGAGGAAGAGGTGGGGAGTGGTGCCGGTGTAATTACGGAAGATCAACTGTTCTACATAGCCAACAAAGAGACAGGCATAGCTGGGGACCATACGTGTGCCCATGGCTACCCCTTTGGTCTGGAGGAAGTGGGAGAATTTGAAGGAGAAATTGTTAAGGGTGAGGACCAGTTTGGCCTAACGAATGAGTGTCGGTGGAAGGGTACTGTTGGGGATGTCGGGAGAGGAAAAAATGGAGGGCTTGGAGGCCCTGGTCATGGCGGATGGAGGTGTAGAGGGATTGGATATCCATGGTGAAGATGAGGCGTTGGGGGCCGGGGAAACAAAAGTCTTGGAGGAGGTGGAGGGCGCAGGTGGTGTCTCGAACGTATGTGGGGAGTTCCTGGACTAGGGGGGAATAGGACAGTGTTGAGGTAGGTAGAGATGAGTTCAGTGGGGCAGGAGCACGCTGAGATAATGGGTCGGCCAGGCTTGTGGATCTTGGGAAGGAGGTAGAATCGGGCAGTGCGGGGTTCCCAGACTATGAGATTGGAAGCTGTGGGTGGGAGATCTCCTGAGGTGACGAGGTTCTGTATGGTCTGGGAGATGATGGTTTGGTGATGGGGGGTGGGGTCAGGGTCAAGGGAGCGGTAGGAAGAGGTGTCCTCGAGTTGGCGTTTGGCTTCAGTGGTGTAGAGGTCAGTGCGCCAGACTACCACTGCGCTCCCTTTATCGGCTGGCTTGATGGTGAGGTTGGGATTGGAGCAGAGGGATTGGAGGGCTGCGCATTGTGAGGGTGAGAGGTTGGAGTGGGGAAGGGGGGGTAGACAGGTTGAGGCGGTTAATGTCCCGGTGGCAGTTGGAAATGAAAAGGTCGAGGGCAGGTAATAGGCCAGCGCGGGGTGCCCAGGTGGATGCAGTGTGTTGGAGGTGGGCGAAGAGATCCTCAGAAGGTGGGCGGGAGTCTTGATTGAGAAAGTAAGCTCTGAGGCGGAGGAAGTAGTGTTTGACGTCACGGCATGTATTAAATTCATTGATGCGTGGACGGAGGGGGATGAAGGTGAGTCCTTTGCTGAGGACTGATTGTTTGTCCTCAGTGAGGGAAAGCTCCGGAAGGATAGAGTCAGAGATGTACAGTATGGAAGCAGACCCTTCGGTCCAACCTGTCCACGCTGACCAGATATCCCAACCCAATCTCGTCCCACCTGCCAGCACCTGGCTCATATCCCTACAAACCCTTTCTCTTCATATACCCATCCAAATGCCTCTTAAATGTTGCAATTGTACCAGCCTCCACCACATCCTCTGGCAGCTCATTCCACACACATACCACCCTCTGCGTGAAAAAGTTGCCCCTTAGGTCTCTTTTATATCTTTCCCCTCTCACCCTAAACCCATGCCCTCTAGTTCTGGACTCCCTGACCCCAGGGAAAAGACTTTGTCTATTTATCCTATCCATGTCCCTCATAATTTTGGTGAAAACCCGGCAGGGCTGAGATCTGGTGTGGGTGTGGAGCTGGGAGTGGGGCGGAGCCAGTAAGGGGAGTGGGTGTGAGGGTGGGGGGAATGGGGGTGGAGTCATGAGCAGGGGTGGTGTTCCCCTCAGGGTTCTGGGGGTCTGGAATGGTGACAGTGGGATGTGTGGGGGGCGTGTCAGCAGAATGCCGGTGAGTGGCGTTGGTGGGGGCGGAAGTGGTGGCAGACACGGCAGTAGGGGTGGCGGAAGTCACTGAGCATGTGACATCAGCGATGATGTGAGGGGCGGAAGTGATGTCACGTTTGATGCAGGAGGAATTGTGAGGGGCGGAAGTGGTTGTGGGAGGGGTCATGATGGGGGCGAAATGACATCATCAATCAGCGTGGGGGTGGCAGCTGCACAAGCCGCATGGCTAATAGCATCCAAGCAGTTCCAGAGGCCGGGGGAATCTTCTGGAATGTTTGAAGAGCACTGGTTATGGAGATGAGTCGACAAAAGTTTGTTGTACTTACAGTTTTTGATGTTTGAGATGGAGTTGAAATACTGTTTGTTGAGAGTTTGAATTCTCCTGAGGATGTAGTACAGAGTGGGTCCTTTGCAATTCTGAGAGAGTGTGGCCCTCAGCTTCCCCTTCCTCCACCTCACCCTAGTTCCAAACTTCCAGCTCAGCACTATCCCCATGACTTGTCCTACCTGCCTTTCTTCTTTTCCACTTACCTATCACCTTCCCTGACCTATCACCTTCATCCCCTCCCCCACTCACCCACTGTACTCTATGCTACTTTCTCCCCACCCCCATCCTCCTCTAGCTTATCTCTCCATGCTTCAGGCTCTCTGCTTTTGCCCGAAACGTCAATTTTACTGCTCCTCGGATGCTGCCTGAACTGCTGTGCTCTTCCAGCACCACTAATCCAGACCTCCTCTCCTACCTGCTGAAATAGCAACAGTAGAACTTTTACAATTACCTGGAAGAGCCGAAGGCATCCCAGTTTAATGTCTCATCTGAAACATGATACCTGCAACAGTGCTACATTCCCAAAGTACTGTACTGGAGTGTCAACAGAGATTATATGCCCACAACCTACTGATGCATGGAGAGTACTTCCCATTTAACCAAAGTTAAGACAGAGAAATAAAACATTAGATTGAAATCACATTCCACCTACTCAAGTGCCTCACTGTACAGGTCAGAAGAAATGTTGACTTAATTACAAAACTAAAACTGACAGACTGTTCCTTGTAGTTATGGTGTTACAGTATCTATAGGAGGTAAAGAGACTTGTGTTGTCAAGGTGTCAAATCTCCATTGGGTTAGGCTACACAAGTGGTCATGTGATCCTAAACATGGAAAATGGTCTCTTATGTAAGGATAGCTAATTATTTAGAATAAACATCTGAAAATAGGCAAAACTGTAACAGTTGACATTAGCAGAAAACTACAGGCTTGATATCAAAAATATCATTTTTATACTAGAGTGTTTAAATGTTCAAATGGTAAAACAGCAGTAACAAGCATACACAGCAGTTCACAGTTTAGTATTTTGGTTCAGGGATAATAAATCAAGGTACAAAGTTCAATGCTTACAGAGACTGACAAACAACAATTTTCAGGGGTGTGCCAAGAAAGAGACTGTTGGACAGCCTCAAAGTAGATGAAGCCTTTGAGATTTCTCATACATTGTAGACTGTACTCTCACCGGGCTTTTACATCTAATTGTAGACTACTTTTATTCTTACAACAGGACTACTGTGAGATTTACTGAATTTAATAGTTTTTATAACAAGTGTTTGTTAAAAGTTTTTTAAAAAGTGACGTGATCTGGAATATATTGCCTCAAAAAGTTTGTTTAAACAGATTCAATATACCTTTTTAAATGAAAACTGGGTAAATTCTGCAGAAGTCCAATATAAGGTGGGTCAACATACTGCAAATTTGCATTCAGTACTCGGTCTCATGGCTTCCAAAAATAGACAATCCAATGCAATGTGCCAATTCCCAAGGGTAATTATCACTACGACAAGAATGTGCAACGATAATTGCTTTACTCATAGGTAATTTACATAGATACAGAAAGGAGGTGAGTTTGTGCAAATGATGTATGCAGTTCCTGCAGAAATTCTAGGAATCTTCTGCTGAAGTTCTGACAGATAACGGAAAAGGGAGCTGAAAGTAACATTATCTCTACCTGCACAAGTTGCCATTTCCTGCAGCCCATCAGCTTGGTTAAATAGGACGACTGGCAATTACATTCTCCAGCCAAAATGTAGGACTTTTGCCCTTTTTAATTTTTGCCTCAATCTCACGCAGCTATTTGATTTTAAAAAGCACACACTATGAATAAATACACAGATAGTGGAGACCAGCAATCAGAATTCGCATTCCCACTGAAAGAAAACTGATTACAGTAGTTGATCATGCAACCATACCAGTTATCATGTCAGCTAAATTTTTTTGGACTCCAACATCCATGCTATAATCAGACTTACACTGTAAAACTAAAAGTTGTCAGACTTGGAGGAAGGGAAAGGGCTAATTGGATAGCTCCTTCAAAACATCAACACAGGAACAACGGGCTGAATGGAATCGTTCACTTTGTGGTGACTGTAGATGAAGTGATAGAGGGATAACAATTCGTGCAATAGCAAATCGACACACTTCAGAAAATAGGCAAACAGAAAACAAAATTCTCTCTTCAAAGCGAAAAAAGTATTTAAAATGTATTTTGGTAAACTTTGCAGGAATATAATTTTTAAAGGCACTGCTTATAATAGAAAAATCCTGTAGTATTTTATTGCCACATGCTGGAGAGCAGTTGAAATAAAAAGTCTTTAATATGCTGTGCTGTAGGAATCAAAGATGGCAAGAGATGATTCTATCATCTCGGTAAGGATTATTTGGACCTCTTACCTTCGATTATTCTAATATGTAACAATATTTCCAGTTGTACAATTTTTATAGTTCCAATTTCAACTAGAGAAAATAAATGAGTCATTTATTACGCTAATTCCATGATTCAGATTCTACATCCAATTTCTATTTAAAACCATTCTTTCCACTTTCACCCAGTGGTACTGACCAGGATGAAGAAAAATACTGGTTGTACTTTGCTTGACATTCTTTGTATGCAAATCATTTTCTGGATAATATATTCAAGTCAAAAAAAAGGAAAAAAAAGCAAAATTAAACCACATTCAGCAATGACTTGTTATTTTTCCAAAACAAAGCGAAATATAACAAAATATTTTGAATAGCAGCTATGCTTCTCAATTCTGATGTGACCATATTCCCGGAGTTTCTTCATGTGACTTTCTGTTGCTAATGTCTCCATCCTCATTTTCCCAATTGGCCGGCAGAGGCAGGATGTGATGCGGTGCATTATATGCGGTGTAGCTAATGAAAACATGAATATTCACGACCCAGCTGGTTTCTTAGAGCCCAAGCAGTTGTTCTACCTACTTCCCCATCTCCAATCTACTCAAAACTAAGTTAAAATTTTCCATGAAATTGAAACAAAAACACATCTTCAAGGCCCCAATCTTCTTTTTTGCCCTGTGTCTTGCTGTATCCCAGAAAAATGTCAAGTTAAGAAGCTTTTAAGGAATATTGACAAAAGTATTATATTGGTCTTGTAATATATACTTAATCTACATCCAAATATAGGTAAGAATCTTTCAAATTAATCTGAACAGGGCCTTAGTTTAATGTCCTCTAAGAGATCATTTGTTTTGGGGGAGGGCTGCCGAATTTTGTATAAGCTAGAAGATACTGAAGAGGTTCATTGTGACATCAGTAGAGCAGGTAGGCTCTCATTCAGAGCGTGAAGACAAAGGGTTCTATTCCTGTTGTCAGAGCAGATGTATCTGTACCGGCTCCCCAAGGTCTTCATAATTATACCTGACCAACGATGTTTTACTTATTGTTATCACATAATAAATCTTGTTGTTCAAGAACAGTGCTTCTTCTGTGGATACTCGCTCTCTCTCATCACTGAATGGGGGCAAGACAAAACAAAGACAAAAGAGGACTGGTGGAAGTGAAACAGCCCTCAGCCAATAGCACAATATACCAGAAGATGTCAGCAATGGCTATCCAGGAAAATATCACACTGCTTATTCGTGCCTCATAATAGAACATGCACGTTTAGAGTTTTTTTTAAAAGAGACAAAGTGCCCAAAGTAATTGCAGCCAACAGGACAAGAACATACCATACCAACAATGAGTTTAAAAGTAGGTCCACTCAGGGCATTAATACACCACCCAGCTTTCAGTAAATATTACATATTTTGATTAAAGGACCAAAAGAAAAAGTGTCTTTCTCATAAATTGAGAGATTCAATAGACTGCTTCATCATCAATTTCTTCCTGCAACTGCTCCAAATTGTGTAGTTAGCACACTTTCCACTGTAAGGATACTGCAAATAATCTTCCACAATAGTAAAAATAAAGGCGGTTATACACTCCAAAAGATGAAACTGCACTCCTTCTACCCTAATCTGACTGTCTCTTCAAATGTGCACCGAATTAGCCCATCAGACCACTTACTTGGACCACTTTATGAAAATAATTAGGATTGGGCAATAAATGATGACCTTAACAGGAATACCCACATACCAAGAATGAATAAAGCAAATAAAACGTATTAGAGGGATGGAAGTGACTGGCGTCATACTATAATTCACAAATTAGAAACATACGAGGTCACAAATAATGCCATCATTTAACTCCCTGGACCACATGGCTCACTGGTTAGCACCCTTGCCTCACAGCGCCAGGGACCCAGATTAGATTCTAGCCTCGGGCAACTGACTATGTGGAGTTTGCAAATTCTCCTAGTGTATGCGTGGATTTCCTCTGGGTGCTCCAGTTTCTTCCCACAATCCAAAGGTGTGCAGGTTAGACAAATTGGCCATGCTGAATTGCCCATAGTGTTCAGGGATGTGTAGGTTAGGTGCATTAGTCAGTTATAAATATCGGTGATAGGATAGGGGAATGGGTCTGGGTGGGTTACTCTTTGGAGGGTTGGTGTGGAATTGTTGGGCCGAAGGGCCTGTTTCCATACTGTAGGGATTCTAATTCTAGATTTGTTGTTGCATGTCTATAGAGGATCTTCACTTCAGATGAAGTCTGGGTCACAAGTTCCTGATCCAAACACAATCTACACAAAACAAGTCCCTTTGTTTTGTTACTTTAGCTACTAGATCACACCATTCGACTTCATTTTCAATTTTTAAACCCATCCTGACTTCCTCCCCTTTCCTGAGGTGAATTAAATCTTATCATTCAAGAATTGAAAACAGATTGATATTGCACAGAACTAATTATACAGTGCTTGAATAAAAAGAATTGATGCATTAAGAGGAAGCTAGATAACTGAGGGAGAATGGAACAGAAGGATAACTTGATAGAGTGAGATAAAGTTAAGGTGGGAGGTGGTTCAAGTGGAGCGGCAATGACATGGACCAATTTGGCCAAATGGCCTGTTCCCATGCTGTAAATTCTTGAGACAAAAGCTAACAAACCTGATGTTATAATGACAAGGGTCCCAAACACACTAACTCAAGATCTTGTTAGGGTGGCAGATGTCACTGCGATCTGTTACCTTTCAGGTCTTAACACACAGGGAACAGCGAAGGAAATGAGAAAGGTGGGGGGGCCTCTCATTGAATGATGGGAACAATAGTCTGATTCTACAAACAATGAGATTGAAGCACTGGGAAAACCCACGTTGTAGAAAGAAATCAAAATAGTTCATGTCAATTTCGGTCCAGACTGATAAATAAAGAGGGGAGAAGTGGCTCGGGGAAGCTGGTGACAGAGCTACAGAACGGGGTTGGGAGAGAATGGAAATTATTTAAAAGTTGTTAATGAATTAATTGATTGGAGTATTAAAAAAAATCTTAATCACCAAGTTAAATTTGTGATAATGTATTAGTGGACAATTAACCTGCAGATCCATCAAGTTCTTGAACAGTATCTTGTCCTTAACCTGGTCTTTTTTATGCAAATCAGAATGGAGAAAATTAACCAGAAAATTCTGCTGATTCACACTTCATGGTTCATCTAGCTCTTTATCCCCTGAATACACTGGGCAATTTCCTCAAAGCATATTGAAAATATGTCAGTCTGTTATCAATAAGAATCCAGGAGGCATACATCCTTTACCACTGATCCAGTTAGGAAACTGAGTAATATCGCAACAGTTCTTGATATCTTCTGTAGTTTTCACTCACTCCCAAAAACTCCAGGAATTGGACTGTCTTTTTAAATTAACAACTTGTGGTTAAACTAATAGCTCCTCAACAACCATCTTCCAGCCATCTCACTTTTCATTTTCACTTCTTGTGTCCTTCTGTAAAGCACAAAATTATCTATATTTTGTCAATTGGTTTTGACTTGAGACCGCTGGGAGTCTCAACTATGAAAATATTAGAATGAATTGTTTGTTTTAAGGGTGAAAAGGATAATTTTTTTGACCATATATATTGAATGCTGAACTGGCATACCAGACCCAAATTGCACAACTTGAGAAGAGGAACTGATATTCAAACAGATAAATTTGGATCAAAAACAGAACCAGCCAGAGACACTCGCCATGTCTAGCAGCATTTATGAAGACAGAGTTAACGCTTTGTTGTGTCACCTGGATTTAAAATATTATTTTTTTTTCTCTCCACAAAAGCTGCCAGACCCACTGAGCATCTCCACGTTCTGTTTTGATTCCGATCTCTGTCGACCACAGTCACACATTTTATTTTAGATCTATCTGAATTTCTACAATAAAGAGCAAGTAACTCTCATGGTGACCACAGAACTGTAGATTGCTGTAAACACATGTTTCATAAATGTCCTTTAGGGAAGGTAATCTGCTGTCTTTCCCCAATCTGGCCGAGATCTGACTCCAAAATATGAACCACGTTGCTGACCCTTAACTGGCCTCTGAAATGGCCCAGCAGGCCACTCAGTTGTATCAGATTGATCAAAACTAAAACCAGCTGGCACCAACAAGCCACTGCATATAACAAAAGTATGCACTGCCTCAACCACCTTTACAAAGTTTTTCCCTCTAACATTTAGGACTTGCAGCAAAATTGGGGTAACAATTCCGCAATCTGATCAAGTCACAGCTTAAGACAGCTATGCTCCTCTACCTTACAGACACCACCACCATCCCAGAGTTTGTCCTTTCCCAGTAGGACAGTCCTATCAGAGATGGCAGTGTGGTGGCACACTATTGGAAGAGTGTTCCCTGGGAATCCCTTAACATGGATTCTTAACACAATGAAGTGTATTGGCATCAGGTCAAACATGGGCAAAGAAACCTTATGCTACCACCCCAATACCCACCAGCTCAATCAGTAGTGTCCTTGTTCAACTTTGTCCCATTTAACTTTGCTTTTAAGTTAACAAGGTCTTCAATCTCGGAGTGTCATGAGGTTCATTTTAACACTATTTATTTTGTGACCGAATTAGCTCCATTTCTGAGCAGCCCTTCCTGCTCCGGGCAGCCTACAGCCGAAGGACTCAACATTGAATTCTCCAAATTCAAATAACCTCCCTCCCTATCCCCCAACTCCCTTCCCAGCCTCTCCTCCTTCCCTTCCACCAACCGGATCCATTCCTCCCATCGACCAACCAGGTCGTACCCTTTATCCGTCTTCACCTATCCCCACTTCACCACCCAGTCCTGAAAAAAAAAAGAGTTGTACCCAAAATGTCGACTTTTCCCACCTCTTGGTGTTGCCTGGCTTGCTGAGTTCTTCCAGCCTCCTGCTTGTCTACTTTCTACTGTCTAACCCTGTCCCAGTGTCTGACCTACCCTTGCTGCTTCCCTCTCCTGGAGCCTGCATTTTCTGATCTGAAGCTGGAGCTCCAGGTATGTGGAAGTGCAGATCCCAATATTACAGAAGTGCTGAGCTGTGGCTGTCATAACCCAATGTTTAGCTCAAAGCCACTCTTACTATGCCTTGTGGACAACACTCATCTCTAGAGCCCTCACTCTCAACTTCAGCTTTACCAGGGCTTAGTGTCACACATGCTACAAGTCAACTTTCAAGTCAAATACCATCCTGACATGAAGGAGCAGCAAAATATTTATGTTGGAACTCCATCTCTAAAAACGGTGAGTTTACCTATGCCACACAAACGACAGCCATTCAAGACAGTGGCCCACTAGCACTGACTCCAGGGTTGGACAATAAACACTGGCCTTGAAACCAATGAAAAAAATGCTAGCTACACAGAGATAATTTGAATCCAAATGTGAATTGATGTGCTTAACATTTTTTACTGAAAAAAAACAAGTGTAATGTTCTTGTCCAATTGGAACTCCAAATGTTAAACAAGCCTCAGAACTGATATTGCATTTAACCATGTGAAAAGATACACTTTGGAAGTCGTAACTAGACAAGGGAGCGCACATACAGCAGAACACTACAAAGCCCAGAGGAACAGAGAGACCTTGGGGTGCTTGTTCACAGATCCCTGAAGGTAACAGGATAAGTTAATAGGCTAGTTAAGGGGAAAAATGGGACACTCACCTTTTATCAGTGAGACATTGATTATAAGATCAGGCAGGTTACGTTGGAGCTGTATAGAACACTGGTTCAGCCACAGCTGGAGTACTGTGTGCAGATTTGGTCACCACACTATAGGAAGAACGTGATTGTTCTGTAAGGGGTGCAGAGGTGGTTTCCCAGGACGTTGCCCAAAATGGAGCATTTCAGTTACGAATGGCAGCTAGATAAGCTCAAGTTGGCTTTGTTGGAACAGAGAAGGTTGAAGGGGGACCCAAGAGGGGGTGTATGTTAGGATACTGGGGCATGGACTGGGTGGATATAAAACAGCTGTTCCCTTTGGTCACAGGGTCAAGAACAAGAGCAATGTTTTAAAAGTCAAAGGCAGGAAGTTTAAAAGGAGATTGAGGAAAACATTTTTCATCCAGAGTGTGTGGTGGGAGTTGCAGGGTCGTTAAGGTGGGTAACCTTACAATCTTTAAAATGTATTCGGATAAACACTAAGTATCATCCTATTCAGTGTAGATAATGAGACGAATGTAGGTAGTAGTGTACCTTTGTCCAGTACAGATTGGATGGGCCGAATAGCCCCTGCTGTACAGTATGATTTAACTGTCTACATAGAGTCAGAGTCAAAGAGTCTCTTCAAGCATGTAATCTGGTAATTAAAATGTGAGATTTGAAAAAACTCAGTTATTAAAATGTTCTTTGGCTGTGAATCCACAGCAATGCAGTAGGGTCTCCCATTAGAATACCTCACTTTTGCTTTATGGGAAAAATATTACTTAGGTGATGTTTGTGTTTGCTGCACCAAAATGACCCAATCGAATTGAGCCAACTGCTCAATTACAGGCTGATCAACCTTTTCGGTTACGAAACTAAATCTACTGAGAACTTGAAGGCATTTTGCACGGATCACAACTAAAGTGACGTTTTCACATGACCAAATTTTGGCCCATGTCATATTTTTGAATTCAAAGCAGGAAGCAATTGGTCTTGTATTTTTTTTTCCACTTTGCCTGGCTTTTGAAAATACAAAGGCAAACTCTGGAACAACACAGAATACCAGAGAATCAGTTCCTGCCAGTCTGAACACGTCATGGGTAGGAATCAAATTATAACCAAGGAATGCAGCAAGGGCATTAAGCAGTTACCAATTTTGAGCAATCTTGGGGAAATAAAACAAACATCACTTGTTCAGAAACCATATCCTGGGAAAGTTGTTCGGGTCGCCATTTTTATTCACAAATCCTAAACCAAGGAAGCTCAAAGCACACAAGATTGGTATTTTGCCCTGACTGCTGGAAACTTTTTGATAGTTTTAAATGAGAAATGCTGAGTCAGGTAATGGCACTAAGAAATGAACACAAACTTTTAAAAAGTCAGGCAAACTTGACATGGGCACTTCACAAGATAATGACCCAATGTGGTCATTCAGGTCATTTAAATGTACCCATCCAGAGAGATCGCAAAAAAACCCTTGCTGTAGTTTATTCTGTTTTTATTTGCCTTCATGTATCCTTATCTGGAAGCTTATTCTACATTTTGATTATTTAACATTTTATGACTGTCATCTAAATTAAACTATTTATTTGTATCAGGCTGTTTGAAATATTGGTATTGTAACTGATTTCAAGTTGAGCTTTCAAACACATATGCATACCATCATTAAGACCTTCACATCTCCACAATACTGCCAGACTCTGTCCTGCCTCAGCACATCTGCTGTGAAAACCCTCAGCTGCTGTGGAAGGGTCTGAAAGGGTTACTATTAAGGGATGACAATAAAAACCACCCACTAGGGTGGAGGTCACGTGGACTGGTCAGCATAACAGCTTAGATCTCACTCCTTTGGCATCCAAACATCTGATCAAAGTCTCTGTTGACAATGTCATCCATAATTAATTACAAATATGTAATAAACTAAATTTTGCTCATACAAGAAACTTATCCACATAGCGATTTTCCTCCACCACCACTTTAAAACCAAACAGACCAAATAGTTTCATACATCTAAAGAGAATAGTGGTAACAATATGCATCGTGAGCAGCAGCTCAGTGTAGTGAGTTGGCCTGCCGATGTTATTCAATACTGTTGGCTTGTCTCAATCCCTACAAACTTGAGACAATCACATGACAAGTCCTGTTTATCCAACAGCCCTGTACTCGCTTGCCCACATTTCTCACCCAGGACACACTACTTCAATGTTAAAATTGCTTACGTCCTCACTCATTCCCATCTCTAACCACTTCAGCCCTACAGCTCTCTGGTATATTTGCATTCGGACATCTGGAGCATTCCTGATGTCAATTGTTTCATTAATGGTGGTTGTGTCTGAAAATCTGGAAGTCCTTTCTCAAATGCTTTTGGAGGTGTTGGTGTTGGACTAGCATGGATAATGTTAAAAATCACAACATCAGATTATAGTCCAACAGGTTTATTTGGAAGCACTAGCTTTCAGAGCGCTTCTCCTTCATTAGGTCATGATTTGGAGATGCTGGTATTGGACTGGGATGTACAAAGTTAAAAATCACACAACACCACCACCTGATGAAGGAGCAGTACTCTGAAAGCTCGTGCCTCCAATTAAACCTGTTGGACTATAACTTGTGATTTTTAACCTTCATTAGGTGATTGACAATTGCCTGATGAAAAGGCAGCACCTCAAAAGCTAGTGCTTCCAAATAAATCTGTCTGACTATAACCTGGTGTCTGAGATTTTTAACTTCCTCAAATACCTCTACTTTTGGTTATTAGAACATTGCCTGATCTGCCCATCTGACCATGATTTAGCCATCAGCTGCTGTGTATTAAACTGAAAAGATTAATATGTGGACTCACAGCAAGTAGCAATTATTGAATTTACTTTGGTTACACCATAGTCAGCTCCACACTTTCCTTATTTAAAAATTGTACATTAAAGATGTAAAATTATACATGTACTCTGCAAAATTGTGTACATATGACTAAACATACAGCAAATTCCGAATTTTAATCAGTTAGCTTACATATATATTTTATCTGATTGTAGTAAAATAAAACTTTAATTATCATACTAATTCACACATAAATAAAAAGTGCTGTTCGTTAACACCTGTGTATTTAGCAAAAATATAATTGACAAGAAATAAATTAAATCAGCATTTTCTTCTTCCTTCCTACACATTTTTAATTATGCGAATTGGCTTCTTTCCCTTTCTATCATGGCATCGCATTTTATTTCTATTAGCTTGAAGTTGATCTCTCAAAATCAACTGCGTCAAATCTGACATTTGACTTTAACTACCAAATCCATTTACTGCCTGCAACTGCGAGAATGATTGATTTGTCTTAAGCAAACACTTGCTATAATGGCGAATTCTTTGAGACACTCAACATTCAATCTTTGTGATTTTGCACCTTCTTCCTGTAGGATGATTTGGACTATTGGAGGTTTCTCACACACTATTTCCAGACTTCCTCTTTCAATCAATAACCTGTGTGACACTGAAGCAGTCTCTCTCCAGCCTTCATTAAATGTGTGAACGCACCTAGCATCATTACGACAGTTTTATTCATCATGCCTGGGTTTTCATGACTCATTTTTAATCTGCGCTCTTTTCCCTTTCTTTACAATTAAATAGCTGAATATTATCCAAAGGGAAAATTTAAATGCTAACTCATAAGGAAATCAACTTTTGTAGAACATGGGGGTATTCTGCAAGGGAACAGAAAATTGTCTCGCCTATAATGAAGAGAAATATGAGAGTTATTGCCCAACCGGTCACCAGCAAATACTTGTGCCATCTCTCCACCCCTTTCCCGGTTCTGAAAGGTTATGCCTGAAATGTTGACTCTCTTGCTCCTCAGATGCTGCCTGACCTGCTGTGCCTTTTCCAGCACCACATGTTATTGACTGATTCTCCAACATCCATTACTATCCTTACCATCTCCAAAGATCTCCTTCCCAACTGTACACTCCCTTTCGCACTGAGTAATTGACTCCATTTCAAATCTTTCAACTTCTTCTGATATAGTACATGGAACATTATCAGACACCAATACCTCTGGCAACTCTTAAAATATGACCTCTCTTCTCAAATAATCAATTTTAATAGATGAAGACTCATTTATCCTCTTGTTGTAGCCATTGACCAAAACTCTTTCAAACATGCACTTGTTCCTCTGACTGATCATGAAGGGAAATGAACAATAATTCTATCATTTCTTATTCTAGGATATACTTCACTATTTTTCACAAGTTCTTTATTTAATGCTTCTAACTGTGCCTCTGGTACTGGTCAAGCCAAAATATTGCCTGCAAATTGCCTTTACCATGTTTATTTTATCAATTGGCCTTCCTTGCTTAAAGTTCATTTGGGCCCTCTTAACAAGTTCTTGGTGTACAGATATATGAATGTTGATCATGGCTCTGCTCGATTTAACCACATTTTCTGAATCCAGCTCCTTCCCTTCACCCAGACTGCACCTTTCGCTATTACTCAAAGTAACAGGGGATACATTATATTTCACTCTTATACTAACTTGACCTAGAATATTGGGATACTGTTACTCCAGTAACTTGTCTGAAGTACTGTAAAACTGGCAAGGAGGTGTGACATAGTATTTACTGTACTCTCCATGTAAGATAACAGATATTGCTGCAGCTGAATTTCTGACGTCCATTTCCAATCTAATTAATGTAATTATACCTTCAGCCCTTTTACTCATATTCTTAATCACATCACCCTTTGTTCCCAGGTCAATCATATGCACATCTGAAATGCATACTGGGATCTAGAACCTGCCTTTATTTCTACTTCCGCATGTTAGCTAGCTGTGATCAGCTTTCTCAGAAGCGTAATGATTTTACTGGAAACTGGTGCATGTCGAGGTTTGTTGGCTAATATAAGAATAGGAACAGCTAAAAGGTCTGATTCTGAGACTATGAAACTGACTGACATGACCTGGATTTTATGGAAATCTGCTGGACCATTTTTACTGCCTGTAAAAGATAACGTTTACATGGATGAGAGACTATTTTTTGCCAGATCCATGGCTCTGGCTTCATCTCATGCCTCCAGCCAAGTCAGCTCATTGCTTTTGCTCAAATGGTTTGGCCTTGATTTACTTGCTTTTGAAGCTTTTCCCTCATTCGTGGGAATGTGGCCAACGCTGGCTGGATTAGCATTTAATGCCCAACCCAAAACTGCTCTTGGGTTTGGAAAGTGCTGTTTGTGCAGCCTTGATGAATTTTTATAGTGCAGTTTGTAAATAGTACACATTGCTGATACTGAACATCAGTGATGGAGGCGGTGAGTGTTTGTACTTGTGATATCAACTAAAGTGGGTTAGCTTTAGCTTGGATGTTGTCAAGCTTTTTGGGTGCTGTTGAGCTGCACTCATCCAGGGAAGTGTGGATTAGTCCATCACACTCTCGACTTAGGCTATGGGGTGTCAGGAAGGGAGTTACTCACTGCTCTGACCTGTCTTGTAGTCATTGTGTACACACATGAATTGGGGGCTGGTTAGCTCAGTTGGCTGGACAAATGGTTTGTAATACAGAGTGACACCAACAGCATGGGCTCAATTCCTGCACTGGCTGAGATTATCATGAAGGTCCCACCTTCTTAACATTGTCCCACACTGGAGTGTGGTGATCCTCAAGTTAAACTCAATGAGGGTGCTGCCCTATAGACTATGGCGACTTTACACATAATTTATATATGACTACTTCAATTCAATTTCTGGTCAATGGCAATCTCCAGATTGGCAGAGGTGTGTACTGTAGATGCTGGAGATCAAAGTTAAGATTAGAGTGGTGCTGGAAAAGCATAGGAGTTTAGGATTCCTGATGAAGGGCTTTTGCCAGAAACGTCAATTTTCCTTCTCCTCGGATGCTGCTGAATCTCCAGATTGTTGATAGTGGGACAGTGATGGTAACACCATTGAGTGTCAAAGGGCAATGGTTTAGATGATCTCTTCTTGAAGGTTTTAATTGCCTGACACCGTCACATAATTGCTTATTAGTCGACTTGGACTGCTTCAATGTCTGAGTCATCGTGAATGGTGCTGAACATTGCACAATCTTTGGTGAACATCCCCACTTCTAACCTCACGTTGGAGGGAAGGTCACTGATGAAGCAGCTGAAGACAGTAAGCCAATGTCATGAAGAACTTCCATGACAATGTCTAAGGTTAATTTCCAAGTTTTCACCATATACAGAGTATTAAAAGCGCTTCTTCTATTCAAGAATGTAATCAGCAACAATATCATATGACAACAGATTCCTTTGACAAAACATAATTTTTGGGATTCTTGGACAACATTGGATGAGCACCATCTCAAAATGGTCTGGCCTCATCATGGTGAGGAAAACATTTACTCTATCGTCATCTCCTTTATTTGCTTTCACTCAAAACGTGCAAACGTAGTTGTAACTAAATCGGTTATGGCCGAATTCCCCCATTGCACCAAGTATGGCCTCGGTCCAATTTTTTATTCTCTTACGTTTTATGCAAACTTACTGAGCTGCACCTCATTACAATGTGCATCTTTCTGCTGAAGTTAAAGTTAACTCTTAAAGTTAACTCTTTCTCTGCACAGTTGTTCCCAGGCCTGCTAAGTTTTTCCCAGTACACTATTTTTGTTTCAGATCTGCAGCGCTTTGTTTTGTAAAAGGTCAAGTTGTTTTTGCTTGAATCCATGTTTCTTTATTTTATACCCACTTCGAGTAACATTCCAGGTTAAGTTTTTTCTTTATCCTTTAAGTCCTCGGTAGGGTCAGCCCTCAGTCAGTTCCTTTTATGTAATGAAACGACCATGTTTCAGTCAATGTTTCTTACCATTCAAGTCCTATTTGATGCTCAGCATCATTCAGGCATCAGGCATTGTAAAGTTGGTAGCACGTTCTCATTCCAGTGAGTAAAGAACAAAGCTAGACTGATGCTCCAGGACAGTACAAAGAGAATACTGCATGGTCAGCAATTCCACCTTTTTGGTTGAGATGTTAAAATTAAGCCCATCTGCTCTCTCGGGTGGCAAAAATTTCATATGGGACATGGAATCATCCGAAACATCCGAAACCCGTGTCTGTGTGGGTTTCCTCTGGGTGCTCTGGTTTCCTCCCACAGTCCAAAGATATGCAGGCAGGTAGATTGGCCATGCTAAGTTGTCCACAGCGTTAGATGCATTAGTCAGAGGGAAATAGATCTGGGTGGGTTAATCTTCGGAGGGCTCGGTGTGGACATGTTGGGCCGAAGGGTCTGTTTCCACACTGTAGGTCCTCAGCAAAGGACTCACCTTCATCCCCTCCATCCACGCATCAATGAATTTAATACACACCGTGACGTCGAACAATTCTTCCGTCGCCTCCGCCTCCGAGCTTACTTTCACAATCAGGACTCCCGCCCACCTTCCGAGAGCCCCTCACCCACCTCCAACACACTGCATCCACCTGGACACCCCGCGCTGGCCGATTACCCGCCCTCGACCTCTTCATTTCCAACTGCCGCCGGGACATTAACCGCCTCAACCTGTCTACCTCCCCCCCCCCCACTCCAACCTCTCACCCTCACAACGCGCAGCCCTCCAATCCCTCTGCTCCAATCCCAACCTCACCATCAAGCCAGCGGATAAAGGGGGCGCAGTGGTAGTCTGGCGCACTGACCTCTACACTGCTGAAGCCAAACGACAACTCAAGGACACCTCTTCCTACTGCCACCTTGACCATGACCCTACCCCCCCATCACCAAACCATCATCTCCCAGACCATACAGAAACTCAACACCTCAGGAGATCTCCCACCCACAGCTTCCAACCTCATAGTCCGGGAACCCCGCACTGCCCGGTACTACCTCCTTCCCAAGATCCATAAGCCTGACCACCCTGGCCGACCCATTGTCTCAGCATGCTCCTGCCCCACTGAACTCATCTCTACCTACCTCGACACTGTCCTATCCCCCCCTAGTCCAGGAACTCCTCACATATGTCCGAGACACCACCCACGCCCTCCACCTCCAAGACTTCTGTTTCCCCGGCCCCCAATGCCTCATCTTCAATCTTCACCATGGATATCCAATCCCTCTACACCTCCATCTGCCATGACCAGGGCCTCCAAGCCCTCTGTTTTTCCTCTCCACACATCCCACACCCTTCCACCGACACTCTCATTTGTTTGGCCGAACTGGTCCTCACCCTTAATAATTTCTCCTTCGAATCCTCCCACTTCCTCCAGACCAAAAGGGGTAGCCATGGGCACAAGTATGGGCCCCAGCTATGCGTGTCTCTTTTTTGGCTACGTAGAACAGTCCATCTTCCGTAATTACACCAGCACCACTTCCCACCTCTTCCTCCGCTACATTGATGACTGCATTGGCGCCACCTCGTGCTCCCGCGAGGAGGTTGAGCAATTCATCAACTTCACCAACACATTCCACCCTGACCTTAAGTTTACCTGGACCATCTCTGACACCTCCCTCCCCTTCCTGGACCTCTCCATCTCCATTAATGACGACCGACTTGACACTGACATTTTTTTTACAAACCCACCGACTCCCACAGCTACCTGGATTACACCTCTTCCCACCCTACCTCTTGCAAAAATGCCATCCTGTATTCCCAATTCCTCCGCCGGATCTGCTCCCAGGAGGACCAGTTCCACCACAGAACACACCAGATGGCCTCCTTCTATAGAGACCGCAATTTCCCTTCCCATGTGGTTAAAGATGCCCTCCAACGCATCTCATCCACATCCCGCACCTCTGCCCTCAGACCCCACCCCTCCAACCGGAACAAGGACAGAACGCCCCTGGTGCTCACCTTCCACCCTACCAACCTTCGCATAAACCAAATCATCCGCCGACATTTCCACCACCTCCAAAAAGACCCCACCACCAGGGATATATTTCCCTCCCCACCCCTTTCCACCTTCCGCAAAGACCTTTCCCTCCGTGACTACCTGGTCAGGTCCAGGCCCCCCTACCACTCACCCTCCAATCCTGGCACTTTCCCCTGTCACCGCAGGACCTGTAAAACCTGCGCCCACACCTCCTCCCTTACCTCTATCCTAGGCCCTAAAGGACCCTTCCACATCCAAAGTTTTACCTGCACATCCACCAATATCATTTATTGTATCCGTTGCTCCCGATGCGGTCTCCTCTACATTGGGGAGACTGGGCGCCTCCTAGCAGAGCGCTTTAGGGAACATCTCCGGGACACCCACACCAATCAACCACACCGCCCCGTGGCCCAACATTTCAATCCCCCTCCCACTCTGCCGAGGACATGGAGGTCCTGGGCCTCCTTCACGGCCGCTCCCTCACCACCAGATGCCTGGAGGAAGAAAGCCTCATCTTCCACCTCGGAACACTTCAACCCCAGGGCATCAATGTGGACTTCACCAGTTTCCTCATTTCCCCTTCCCCCACCTCACCCTAGTTCTAAACTTCCAGCTCAGCACTGTCCCCATGACTTGTCCTACCTGCCTATCTCCTTTTCCACCTATCCACTCCACCCTTTCCTCCCTGACCTATCACCTTCATCCCCTCCCCCACTCACCCATTGTACTCTATGCTACTTTCTCCCCACCCCCACCCTCCTCTAGCTTATCTCTCCATGCTTCAGGCTCACTGCCTTTATTCCTGAAGAAGGGCTTTTGCCTGAAACGTCGATTTCGAAGCTCCTTGGATGCTGCCTGAACTGCTGTGCTCTTCCAGCACCACTAATCCAGAATCTGGTTTCCAGCATCTGCAGCCATTGTTTTTACCTCGGTAATCTAATCTAACCTAATCATGTGGAATCCTGATTTATGCAAGATCCTGCATTACAACAGTGACTAGATTCCAAAGTACTTAAACCGTAAAATCTTTGGGCATCCAATGGTCAGAAAGGCACTACATAAATGCAAGGCTTTCAGCTCTCCTCCAATCAGCAATTCCAACACATTATCTATATTGAACATGAACAGAGAGAGTGCACGAGAGACTCTGGTCAAGCGTGTCGCAACATAATGTAAATAATTTATGATCTAGACCAAATTAAAAGATTTGAGCATGTGCAGATCGTGCCGTTTCACATATTAATACATTAGTTAGCAACAAAATTTGAAACTTCAATTGAATATCTTGTGACAGTGTGAAAAATCTATTAGTTTCCACCAGAGGCATTGAAAGACTTCAGCAGATTTACCCTTGTTGCAATCTCCAGTGTCCTTCCACTCACTAAACACAGGTTCATTTACCTACCAAAGTTAACGCAAATTCAAAAAGCACAAACCAAGAACTCGTGACCTTATTCCCCCACAGGCATCAGCTGGTATTGTCTCTTGAAAAGGTTACAGCTAAGTTTCTGGCAATCTCTCATCAAAGGGTTATTCTTTAGCAAGGAGGCTAATGGGGTGTGTGTGTGTGTGTGTGTGTGTGTGTGTGTGTGTGTGTGTGTGTGTGTGTGTGTGTGTGTGTGTGTGTGTGTGTGTGTGTGTGTGTGTGTGTGTGTGTGTGACACACACACACACACACACACACACACACACACACACACACACACACACAGTGGCCAACACAGAGGTGAATAATTTGGCTACATTTAAGCAAAGACTAGATAATTGCGTAAGCTAGAAAATGATAAAAGATGATAGGATGAGAATGGTAGGAAGTGTGTGTGGAGCATAAACACTGGTCATGGATGAGCTGGACTGCATGGCTTGTTCATTTACTCTCGATTCTATGTACTTCGATTCTCACCTCAGAAACTTGACTCAAAGCCAAGCAAAGAACACAAGTTTACTTAATCAGCTGTTAAGAGTCACATATAAAATGACTGCATACATTTGATCAGCCTTCCAGCACAAAGAGTTCAAATCAAATATTTTTCTATTAACAATGAAACCTTATACAGAGATCAGAGACTGGGATGGGGGTTGGTGGTGAGCGAAACTGGAGTTCAACACAGTTATAACATATTCTCAGAGGCTCTTGCCCATTCTATTATACAATAGCATATTTTACACCTGATATAATTGGATCCATTGACGACAAAGTGTTTGAAGACCTGTTTTTCATACCCAGTAAAACCAGACAAAAAAGAAAGGATATTTGAGCTGAAATAGTATCAGCTCTGTACCTTGTTGATAGACAAATGATATGACTTAACACAAGGTTTCTGCAAAGTGCATGGCAGCCAACACCAAAACCAACAGTTTATGTTGAGATGGTCAGAAAATAGAAAGGCCAACATTAATTTTGCAAGTGCAATCAAGCAAGCAATGGACAGCAGCTCATTTTCCTGAGGCCTAATTATACCGAGAAATGTACTTTGGTTGCTATAACATGATACAATGGATTGTACACACCTCACTATCTCCAACTCCACTCTACAGTTTTGTACCTGCTCCTGAAAGTCTGGCTGCCTTCATTTTGCATCTTCACACATTCTCGAGACACAAACTTGCCCCCCATTAAAGAACGCAGACTTCACAATAAACTTATATGAAAAGTCACTTACCCCTTCGACAGTGCTATCCAACCAAACAATTTCTAAATCTATAATTACATTTAATTTACAACATAGTGTTATGAAAACTTCAGTTGTTTATATGTAACCATTATATTGTCATATATTTGTATCACAAACTGTATGCTAACCAATTCTGTATCTTCATTGAATTGTTTTATAATAAATTAACAATTTTGTTTATTAAAAGAAACCTAGTTAATGGCTAATTATAAGTGAAATATAGAAAAAGCAGGTGGCTGGCCAAATCAGGAACCAAGTAAATCAATTAATGGTGTGGCAGTGGGATTAAAAGAGGGACAGAGCGCTCCTCCCACCTCAGTCGTAACAATAGAAACAGACAACTTGAGACAACTGGCTCATGCTGGTGTTAGTGTTCCAGAAGATCCTCCTCCTACAGCCCTTCACCCAATTCTATCAGCACATTCTCTATTTTTTCTCTCTCATGTGCTTAACTAACTTTCTCCTTAAATGCATCTATACTATTCACCTCAACCACTTCACACGAGTTCCACATGTCCATCACCCTCTGAGTAATTAAGCTTCACCCGAGTTTCCTGTTCAACTCCTTCATGACCACCTCATGTTATTGAGCTCTGGTTTGGGTCTTCCCTTATTTCTATCTACTTGCTTTCAGGAGAATCTAGCACCAGCTGAAGGCAGTTCCAGCAAGGAAAGGTAGAGACCTGTAGAAAAAGGATCTGATTTTTAGAAATTTGCCAGACTTCAAAACCCTGCCAAGAGGTGGGGTTGGGTAACATAGAAACATAACTAGGAGCAGGAGCAGGCCATCTGGCCCATCGAGCCTGTTCCGTCATTCAAGATGATTATGGCTGATCTTTCTGTGGTGTCAGCTCCACTTACCATAACCTTTAATTCCTTTACTGTTCAAAAATCTATCTTGGCCATAAAACATTCAATGAAGTAGCCTGAACAGCTTCACTGGGAAGGAAATTCCACAGGTTCACAATCCTTTGTGTGAAGAAGTTCCTCTTCAAGTCTGTTCTAAATCTGCTTTGCCTTATTTAGAGACAATGCCCCATTGTTCCAGTTTCACCCGCCAATGGAAACAACCTCCCTGCTTCTACCTTCTCTACTCCCGCCATAATTTTATATGTTTCTATAAGATCCCAAACCCTCAATTCTTCTAAGTTCCAATGAGTACAGTCCCAGGCTATTCAATTTCTCTTCATAAACCAATCCACGCATTTCTGGAATCTATTTGGTGAACTTCCTCTGCACCCCCTCCAGTGCCAGTACATCCTTTCACAAGTAAGAGACCAAGCCCGTACACAGTACTCCAAGTACGGCCTCACCATCACACTATACAGATGCAGCATATCCATCCCTCTAGCAGTGAAGGACAATATTCCATTTGTCTTAATTACCTGTTGCACCTGCAAACTGAATTTTTGTGATTCATGCACAACGACACCCAAGTCCCTCTGCATAGCAGCATGCTGCAATTTTTCACTAACTAACTATAATAGACTATTTTGTTGTTATTCCTACCAAAACGGATGACTTCACATTTACCAACATTGCACTCCACCTGCCTTACCCTTGCCCACTCACTCAACCTATTTATATCCCTTGCAGACTTTCAGTGTCCTCTGCACACTTTGCTCCACCACTCAACTTAGTGAGCTCGGACACACAATATTTGGTCTCCACTCTCAATCATCCAAGCCGATAGTAAACAATTGTGGTCCCCATACTGATCCCTGAAGCAAACCACTAGCTGCTAATTGCTAATCAGAAAAACACACATATATCTCTGCTCTTCGCTTTTAGAAGCAAGGATTGGTAGGGTGGGGGTCCTCAGCATTGCCCCTTTCTGTACACTAATACTGCACTATTCTTCCACAATATTTAACATTTATCACTTTACGAACTTCCAGATAATAATGGCAACATCACTTTTCATTCACATGTTTAACATGGCAATCATCCCAAGGTACTTAACCAGAGTATAGCTGACAAAACCTTGGTTACTGAGCCAATGACAGAGACATCAGAACATGCAGCAAAAAAAAACAAACAAGCAAAGGTCAGGGAAATAAGTGCTTTTTCTTTCGTTTCTTTACTGGCCCGATTACCATCGCTGCTAGCCTTTCGCCATCTTTGCTTTCCAATATTTATTCCCTCCAGCACACACAGCTACAGCAGTACACGAGAAAAGTTTGCACTTATGTAGTGCCTTTCTCAACTTCCCAAAATGCCATACAATAGATTAGGTACTTGTAAGAAAAATGTAGTCACTGTTGTAATGTACGAAACCCACAGTATCCACTGTATGCACAGCAACTCCACAAAGAGTGGTCAGAAAAAGGCCAGGTGCATTTTGTGGTTTTGGTTGGGGCATAAGTGCTGGCCAGACTTGAGGGGAAAGTTTCCTGTCATTCTTAACAGTGGCACAAAGTACTTGATGTCCAGCTGAGGTAGCAGATGGAACTCATGGTTTACTAGTTCACAACTGCAAAACTACATGTAGAGACCAAAATTCAATATGTAAAATTTTAATAAAAATATGAATAAATTAGAACTGACAGTAGCTGCCGTATAAGCAAGTCGCTCATTTGTCAGAACAATGCATCGAATATTTAGATTTGGACAGGGTACAACCTGTATCAATACATTTCCAACATGAGATACAGAACACGCATTCAAGTTTAACAAATGGGGGATATCCTTAGGCTTGAAATATTATGATCCCAGATGATGGTCTTACTGAACAAGTCAAATTCCAGACTGAAATTTGGCTCGATAGAGCAGTGTGTTTTTTTTTGGCTTTATTGAGATGGTCTTTCATAGAAACACACGCACAATGTTGCTGATTTGGGGAGTTATTAAACGCAAATTAAATTAAGATAAAAATAGAATAAACCAAACTATTTTCCATATAACACAAGTTTGAACATTTTAAATCATGGTAAAATACAATTAATTCCAATAGCACCCATTTACAGTACTAACATCAGACAGAATCCCTTTTCTACAGGTTTTGCCCTAACTGATCTTTCAATTCCTGGTCCCAAGAATGTGACAGCCTCTTCTTTGAGTCTTTATACAACTTAGCTTAGGCTTTCTCAGCTTCAAATCACCCCTTTAGGGTTTTAAACAAGCACTTATTTTCTGGAACTTCAATCTAAACTCCTAACGTTAAGTTAAACCATTTCTTAACAGTTCTAAACTGTCTCACTTCATGACAAACTAGTTTGCCTATCCAGCTACAACCTTTACTTCTGAAAACAAACCAAAAAGCCTTCTTCAAACTACGGTTGTTCTCCCCAGGCCAAAAATGCACATTATTACAGATACTTCTAACTGAAACCTAATATCGTCCCAGTTCCCCTTCAGTTGAAGCAAAACGCTCAGACTGTGTAGTTTTACGTCCTTCATCTTTATTCTGGGCCCTGGAGGAAGACAACAATCGCCCATGTACACAGGGACATGAGTTGTCTCTCTTCTCTGGAACAGCAGTTTCTCAATGAACTATAGCGTCATTTTACAGGGAGGATCATCCAGATAAGGCAACATACACATTGATTGAGTGACCGTTATAATCAATGCGTATCAATAGCAGAGATCCAGCCTTTACTGTTATACTTGTTAACTGTATTCATACAATGGATGCTTTTCCCCTTCTTACCTGACCTTGTATACTGAAAGCTTCCGATATTAATAAATGGCTCCATATAATGACTGCTTTTCCACCTTGTTAACCCATTAGCCTTGCCTCCAGCATCCCAATGTTAACTGTAAGTTCTTATCTGATTTGAGTCATGCTCAGCAGAACCTCTTGTTTCAAAACTCAGAACTTAACTCTTTCCCTGCCTGCTTATACCCGACACACACACACACACACACACACACACACACACACACACACACACACACTCTCTCTCTCTCTCTCTCTCATTCCCTCCTTTTACAATTTCATGATAACCAACATGATGGCACTACTAGCCTTCATAAGACTCTGACAAGCAGTATTTAAGCTATTGACACACAGCATCCAATAATTATAACAAAAAATTACTAGCCCATTACAGTAATTAGAGTTTGAAGAATCCTCTCATGTGGAAAACAAAATTCACCAGTAATATTCTTGAATCCACAGTCCTTAGTGACCACTCCATCCCCTCCAAGTCAAATGGAAATGAGTCAGTTCTCCAAAATCTCCTTTACTAAAGTCCAACCTGAAAACAAAATTCAGGTCTGTTCTTGCATCACCCCTCGGAGTAATCTGATTTCTTTGATAAGGGCAGTTCAATGCTTCACAAAACTGACGAGACTTTGATCCTTGCAGAGATGCTTCAGATGGAGGATACCAGTGCATGAGCCTGCAGTGCAGCAGCAGGCGAGGTGAACGCAGCATTCTTTGCTGCATCTGCTCCCTCTCTGCTGTTAAATGTAACAAAGCCAAGTGGATGTTGTAATGTTAGCTTCATCAGTGAACCTTCATATCCATTCAATGATCAAAAGACAAGGTAAAGCTTAGGTAGTTTAAGGTGCGTAGGAAGGCCATGGGCAAAAAGCGTACGGACCTCCTCTTCACTGTTGTTAGCTTCTTCACTTTCCATGCTCATGATTGGGGAGCTGATTGAATCCGTTGGATCAGGTTGTGGAGGGGTGGGCAGTGATGCGAAAGCATGCTTTACCTGTGAATGGAGAAACTCTGGAGAAGATGTCAGCTGCTGAAAGTATCTCTGCATTTCCTCTCTCATTCCTTCCTTGCGAAGGTAGTTATCAGCACAGACACTGTCACTCATTTAACTTGTTGGGCTGAAGGGCCTGTTTCCAAAGTAATCTAACCTAATCCAAATTGTGTCTGCTTATTTCAATATTCTTTGAATTCTTAAAGTCTATTACGCTGTTCACTATTTATGACATAATCAAGTTTTATACAATCCATAAACTTCTAAATTGTTCTGTCTAAATAATTCAGTCAATTGTAAAACAACAATCAATGGTCCTAAAATCAAACCCTCGGGAGACCCCATCCAGGTTATTCAGAAATTATTTCCTTTGAACAATCGATGCTTGACTAACGTGAAAGCTGTGAGGAAAAGTATTTCAAAAGTCTGGAACAGCAAGAAAACAACAAAATGTTTCCTGTGCTTTAGCAATTGAAGAGGCAGGTTCAGTGCAGATTTAAATCTCAAATATTTGTGGGAGATAAATGCTGAATATTTTAAAGTATGTTCTTCAAATGAAACTTCCCAAATAAAGCAGTCGGAATTACAGTGGCAACTTTGGTAGAGATCAACATTCTTTGAATTTGCAATATGAAGGTGACCAATGAAGTCTTAACAATAATTAACAAAACTGAAACAGCTCAGCTCAAAGTTCTAATATTCTCTCGAAAATCTTAAAACACCAAACTAAAAATGCCCTTTTCTTTTTGTAAACACTGTACTTTAAAAACAAAGATATTATAATACACTATGCTCATCTGATTAAAGCATGACCCCTGACCCAACTTTTTTTTTAAAACAGGCATTGCAGATTTTCAAACATGTCAGGGGCTCAAAGCACTCAGTCAATGTGTTTTAAGGGTACAAGTTCGATAATTTTAAAAAAGGACATAATGTTGTACAATTCCAATTCAAAAAAATCTGCCCAATACATAGCCCACAAAACACATTTAATTGAGATCCTGATTCAAACGAGGAAAACATTTCCTTAAAAGGATTTTCTGAACCAATATTTTAACAAACCAAAACTTTTAAACATCAAACACTCTCAGCATGGCACAATTTATATTGAAACGTTCCTTTTTCAACCTTATTAGTACAACCTTAATTTCAGCGTTTCTTATTTTATTTACTTTTTTGCATTCTTTCACTGCATTACATTTATAAAAAAGAGAAAGCCCTGGCAGCAGACCACATGGTGCCGCAATCTAAGCCACTTCCTTCCCCTAGAACAAAGACTCAGATACTCAAATTTTGCCACTAGGGGACTTTAATCCCTTTCTCACCTTACTCCTCACGTAGACTTGAATCCCACTTAAACACAGAAAACCTAAATCCCAATGAAACACAGCAGGCTCAAAGCTCAGCACAGCGTGGAGGTCTTGAACCTCAAATCAACCAACCCAGTAGACTCAAAACCCTGTGCCACGCAGAGGACTCAAACCTCATTCAAACCCACCCCAGGGGACTTCAACCACAATATCATGCAGAGGATTCTAACTGCAATCACACTGCCCAACCCCCAATGCAGTGCAGTGGACTCAACCTCTGCCTGCCAGTGCGATTGCAAAACTGTCTCTCTTGAATGAACTCATTACCATTTCAGGAATCCTTAGATTAGAGAGTGATCGATTGAGGGGACCATCTCCGGCACACAGGAATATCGAGAGGGGCCAAGGTTCCAAATCTAATCTTGTGAGCCTGTCTGTCTCGAGACACCGATATTCCGGGCAATTGCTGACAACATCCTATCATAACTATTAGTTTGAATCCTGCCGACTACGCCAATATTGTTGTCCCGCTCCTCCTTCAGTCGGAGCAAAACACTCAGAGATACAGTATAGCTTTAGCTCCTTCATCTTTGTTCCGGGCCCTAGGAGGAAGAGATAATGATCGCCCATGTGCACAGGGACATGAGTTCTCCGTCTTCTCTGGAAGAGCAGTTTCTCAATGAACTATATAGTCATTTTACAGGGAGGAGCCTCCATAGAAGGCAACATACATATTAATTGGGTGACATTATAATCGAGTATCAATAGCAGAGACCAAGCCCTTTACTGTTTTACAATGAATGTTCTTAAACTTGTTAACTGGATTCATACAATGGATACTTTTCCCCTTGTTAGCTAACCTTGCATACCAAATGCTTCTGTTATTGTTAAATGGCTCTACATAATGACTGCTTTTCCACCTTGTTAACCCATTACCCTTGCCTCCAGCAGCCCATTGTTAACTGTAAGTTCTTACCTGATCGGAGTCATGCTCAGCTGAACTTCTTGTTTCACAAACTTCAGAACTTAACTCTTGCCCTGCCTGCCTATACCCTATACACATTCTCATTAATACATGACACTGTTTATGTTATTCACTCAAAAACTCTTTCCAATGTAAACAAATTCCCATTAAGAACTTTATGTCTTTTTTTAAAATAAAGAAACGAAGGTTCCAAAAAGCTTCAAATGTTAAAGTTAATCATTAAACTTCTTCACACATGCAGACCAGGTCCCAAGTAACCTCTTGGGTCCCGCAGACCCAAGTAATGTTATGGGTACCAGGTTCATATCCCACAGTGGCAGATGATGGAATTTGAATTCAATAAATACTTGGAATTAAGAGTCTAATGAGGACCATGAATCCATTGCCAATTGTCAGGGAAAAAACCCCACCTGGTTTACTAATGTCCTTTAGGGAAGGAAGTTGCCATCCTTAGCTAGTTTGGCCTACATGTGACTCCAGACCCACAACAACATAGTTGACTCTTACCTGCCCTCTCAACATTTAGGGACTGGCAATAAATGCTGGCCAAGACAGTAGTGCTGACATCCCGTGAATGAATAAAAATGCCATTAGTTCAAACTCCAATCTTTAAAATAAATGATATTAAAACCTACATAAATCACAGCCCGACATCCAATGGTCACAATTAGCTAAAGAGATAGAGGGGACATGATGATTTACACACCAGTTATGATCTGAAAAGTCAATGAAAATAGATTCAACATACAAACTTTTTAAACAAGAACTGGTATGGCCACGACAAGCTGAATGGTTTGCTTCTGTGATGTATTTTGTAACTACATACACAAAATGGAATAATATTTTAAGATCCTGTTGCAAGTGCTTCACATTTAACCAACCTGAAATACAAGTTAGGTATGAAAATAAAATCCCACTGATACAATGCTTCCTCATCCTCTTCCACATCAGTAAATCCAGTTTCACCCACAGTTTTCAGGGTGCAAGGTGACAATTCAAGTGTTTTTTGTTGTATGGGTTCACCTCCCCCTGACCCTCTGCCCCCAGCACATCAGTCCCCATCAAGAGCTATATCAGCATATTGAAATAAACAGAAGAATCCAAGAGGGATGAAGGTGGAATCATATAAATATCTAATGCCTCAGGTCACATACGGTTGAACTGCATTCCAGAAACTTTAGTTATGGTAGGAAATCTCTCTGGTTTCAGTCAACCTCCAACAGCGAGACTGGCAGTATAATCTTTAAGGAGAAGGCTTCCTAATCGTCCAACCCTGCATTCGCCACATTAAGGAGGATGCCTTCATGTTCCTAATCCTGTTGAGCCTTGCCAGCCAAAGGCTGTGCAGCTTTGGACTCTGTCAACGTACTAAGAGAGGTGGGCACTGCTGACATGGGCAAGGGATATGTGGCACCCTGAGAAAGGTGCAAAGAGGCTGATATGGAGCAGGAGCATTGCCATGGGTCAACATCCATAGCTGAACCATTGGAGGTCAACCCTGTTCATGATCCAGGGACATGTATAAAGAGCATTTTGCATGATTTTCTTTCCCCAATCAGCTTCCTAAAAGGTACTAATTAAAGAATTCCCAGCAAGCATTATTGTTTAATTGACAACTCTGGATAAGCCCATTAGCACATATCACTGTACATTTTTAGGTCAAAGATTGCTCCCTTCAGAGAAGTGGGAAGGCAGTGTTATACATGCAATATTACTGCATTAGTAAACCAGAGGCCTAGGCAAATTGTCTGGGGATACAGGTTCAAATCCCACTACAGTATTGAGTGGCATTTACATTCAATTTATAAAGCAAAATTTTAGAAATGTTACAAAACCAAAGCCAACTGTCATTTAAAAATTCTCAAATTACCAGAAACAACAGAAAGGATGTAATTTCTGACAATCTGATGAAATTATGGCTGATCTGTGGCTCACTTTGGTCGTGGACAGAATCTTGACAACCTCAAAAGTTAAAAACCGAACGAACACCAATTGTTAATTGAAGATGAGAATTCTAAACTACTGCTGTATTGAGAAGACAAATGTCTTCATCTTAGATTAGATTATATTCTCTACAATGTAGAAACACGTCCTTCGGCCCAACAAGTCCACACCGACCCTCCAAAGAGTAACCCAACCCCCTCTGACTAATGCACCTAACAACGTTGAACAATTTAGCACGGCTAATTCACCTTAACCTGTACATCACTGGAATATGGGAGAAAACTGGAGTACTCAGCGGCTTCACACAGACAAGGGGAGAATGTGCAAACTCCACATGACAGTCGCCCAAGGCTGGAATCAAACCTGGGACCGTGGCGCTGTGAAGCAGCAGTGCTAACCACTTTATTCCCAAAAGGTCTGGCTTTAATCATTAGGCAATATCCCCTAGATCAAAACGTGCCTCCAATCAGGAAAGTAGCTTCCCCTTTTCTATCCTATTAGCTCCCCTTTATATCTTGAAAGTTTGATCAAGTGAATGCAAATGTTTTAAATCCCAGGGAATACAACCCTGGTTTATATAAACAGGAGCAAATTAGTACAGATGCTGGAATCTGTACCAAAAACAAAATGCTGGAGATCACAGCAGGTCAAACAGCATCCATGGAGAGAAAACAAGCCAACATCGAGTCTGGATGACTCTTCATCAAAGCTGACATGAAGTCAGCTTGCTCGCTCTCCGTGGATGCTGCCTGACCGGCTGTGACCTCCTGGTTTGCATAATCCCCTTTAGTAAGCTGTCTCTTAAGCTGTGGGCGGCACGGTGGCAAGTGGTTAGCACTTTTGCCTCACAAAGCCAGAGACCCGGGTTCAATTCCCACCTGAGGTGACTCTGTGTGGAGTTTGCATATTCTCCCTGTGTCTGCGTGGGTTTCCTTCAGGTGCTCCGGTTTCCTCCCACAATCCAAAAATGTGCAGGTTAGGTGAATTGGCCATGCTAAATTGCCCGTAGTGTTGGGTGAAGGGGTAAATGTAAGGGAATGGGTCTGGGTGGATTGCGCTTCGGCAGGTCGGTGTGGACTTGTTGGGCCGAAGGGCCTGTTTCCACACTAAGTAATCTTGCAGTCTAGATATCATTCTGGAACATCTACGTTCTGCTCCCTCTGGGAACCAAGATCTTCCTTCACAACATATAGCCCCCAGAGCCTCTCTTACTGTATTCCAGCTACATCTTTGTATAGATGAAGCTGGACCTTGCCCCTTGTATTCTGTTCCCCTCGATGTAATGCAGCTGGCTGTGCCTACACCAGCTCACTGAATGAGCACCTAACAAGCTTGTTATCCTGTTCAATAATTCACAACTATCAACAACCTTCCCCATCCCCTTCAACTAAATTAAACTAAAAAAAATCTAACAGCCTGAGAAAAGGTACACATCCTCTGATTTTACTCCTTGGATGTTATGGAAGAGGACATTAATTTTAAATCTTTCAAAAGTGCTGTACAGTCCTGAAGGAATGGCAAACTAACCAGAGAGTTGTGTGGAAAGTAAAATTTCTCTCAAATAAACAATGTAGCGACCCATTTAAAATCGGTAAAGCGAACCACCTTGCTGTTCATCGGAAAGAAATTCTTATGAATAAAAATGACAAAAAGTTCAAATTAACCACAATCCCATCATTTCCATCACATCATAGCATTATTCAGCATAGAAAGGGGGTGGTGGGGGATGTCTCATCAAGTTGGTGACAGCTCTCTCAAACAGCCATGCTGTTAGCTCCCACATCTGTGCTATTCATTCCCCATAGACCTGTAGAATATTCCCCTCACATTTATCCAACTTCAGTTCAACAGTAGCTTTTACTGGGTGTTTATCACTATATTAGGCAGGGCATTCCAAACTCTTGCGGATATAAAAACCATTTTCCTTTATCTATGCCTCTGGCCCTTTTGCCAATTATCTCATAGCCAGTGACCTTTCAGCTACTAGAAACCATTTCTCTCTCTCTCTCAAACCTTTGATGACTTGCTGTAATGCCAGATCCAAGCGGGTAAATATAATAGCCCATAAAGCTCTCAGGATAGCAACAAGCCTCTGCTTTTTTCCTCCCATGCCAGAAGAAGAGCCTGACAGAAATTGTTTCAGACGCAACTCAAGCAAAAAATGATCAAGCAAGCCGAGGTCAAGTCAAACAAAATGACAAGACAGTGCAAAGTGTAAAAGCTCGTAATGCCTGCATGTTTACATATGAGCAGAACACCAGCCTTAAATCAATGGAGTTTATGCTCCAAAGAAGCAGCCAGACCCGAAGCTTAGTGATCGAGTTCAAACCTCAAGTAGGATATCAACTGCAGGCCAAATAGTTTGAAATTCTGCATATCTCATTGGAGTCTGCCATTAATCACAAACAATGCTGTGCAGCAAGAGTCAAGGGAAAGCTTACTGCGCTGTAGAACAGAGACCAACTAACATCAACAAATAAAAGGAGAGATAGACTGAACATCACACAATGTACTGCAATCAAGGCCATAGCAACAGGGAATTAATCCATTTCACTGTGGACTTGACATTCTGTGATGCCCTTCAGGATGCTCGCGTCCCTGCTGTGACATATTGAAACAAAAGATCCTACATCTGTATTTCTTTAACACGATTTTAAAGAGGAGCAGGAGAGTTCTTCTCCAACATTGCGAAAACAAATACTTTGTAATAGAACATGCTGAGGTGGCTCGACAGGGTTTATCTGAGAGCATGTGGGCATTGAGAACTTGGTGGTATCATTTCAAAACAGTAAGTCTCTCATTAAGGACAATGATGAGGAGAAATTTCTTCCCCAAGCGTCACTAATCTTTGAAAGCAGGGGAGGCTAGGTTTCTGAACATAATCAAGTCTGGAGTTATCCAGAGCTTTGATCTTATCCTTTGTAATTCTGATTTATCACATTTATGCATATGGAAGTTTGCTGTATCAAAAGTGCTTACTACATTTCCTTCACTGAGATGATGACACCTCAAAATTGCTGAAAATTTTTTGGGGGGATCTAATGGTCATAGAACGACGTTAAATTTAAGTCTTTTGGAAGAACTTTACAATCCGTTTGAAGCTTTTAAGTGCAAATGCAAGAAAATACTAAACTTTTTTAAACATGCCCAAGAAAACCAGGGTCAAAAGTCCACGATTGGTAAGGAACATATTAGTAAGAGAATGAATTTCTACTTCACGCAGCTATCTAAAAAACGTGTTGCTCCCAAACTAAAAACTATTAAGTGAGACTTTGCTTATTCTTCTGCAGGACATGGCCAATTCTTACTGTTCATTCCTAATCACCCAAGAGATGGGAATGGTGAGCAACCTTCTTGAAACATTGTGTATACCTATACCACATGGACTGTATATTAGTAAGTTCCAATCCTTCAACCTTTTTCTCAAGTCAGGATGTTGTATGGTTTGGAGGGAATCTTGCAGATGATGTTCCCATGTATCTTCTACTTAAGTCATATCTTGTTCTAAGTCATAGAGTTTCTGGGTTTGGAAGGTACATCAAAACAGCCTTGGCGAGGTGCTGCAGAGCAACTTGTGCATGGTGCACATACTGCTGTCACTGTATATCAGGGGTGACTATTTAAGGTGAATGATTAATTTAAAAAAAAGACTAGAGGCCATATAGATGCTGCTCTCCCAAAATGGCCTCATCCATTTGGTAATCATATCCTCACAGGATAAACAGGAGCAATTTTACTCAAAGTACAACATGCAAATAGAACATGTGGAGGTATATCCTTCTTTCAACTATCTTAGGGTCTTCCATTCTCAAGTGCTGAAATAGGGCCAAATTTCCATACGTTTTCCACAGTCTAACAATCCTCTCTTTCCTTTACTTTTCTACTTGACCTGATTTAATTTTAGATCCATGTTAAATGACTCAACCACTGGAAACAGTCGGTTTCAACCTACTCCATCCTATTCAGTCATACGTTAAAACATTTCTATCAAATAATCTCACTTGCTCTGATGAGCATTGCCTCACGTTTTCAAGCATTTTGTCCAACCTGGATTTCCTCATTTGCAGCAGAGCCCAAATGAATCTGATTTCCAGACTCTCAATTGCCTCAATATCTTTCCTGCAACTTGGAGTGCAAAACTACACGAGACTTTAAATGAAATATTGCAAAAAGTTTATCCATAGAGGTGGTAATTTTATTGGGGATCTTGACAGACTGGTTGAGGAGAAGGCAAAGCCAAGAACTTAAATAAGTTTGAGTAAACAATTTATTACATGTTAATACTAAATATGGCTATTAAAGGCAATGACACTTACATTAGGCTCTGCCCTTATAGTTACACCAAGCAAGGGCTAATCTGTTTAATGGGTTAATGTTCATGCACTCATATGAATCTTCCAGTCAAGATTCTTGCAGTTTGGTAATCTTCCAGAGTTTTAACTCTGCCCACTCTGTGCTACATATAGCCAGTGGGATGTACGTTTTGTTGCAAGATGGTTCTAGGATAGGAAAATTCTTACAGAAATGGCACCAAAATAATAATGTTAGTTTATCATACACTTTTAATATAGTCAGTCAAACATCCCAAGATGTTTCACTGAAGTGGTTACCAAACAATATTTGACCCAGAGTTACATAGGAAAATCTTAGGATTAGTGACCTAAAGCTTATTCCAAGAGGCGGAATTCATGCAACTTTAGGCGAAGAGAGAGTGGGAGGCAGGCAAGTTTAAAGGAGAGAATTCTCAAGCTTATGGCCTGGGCGACTGCAAACACAGCCAACAATTGAGGGTCAATTTAAATCAGGGATGTGAAAGAAACTGAAATTGGAGAAGTACAGCTATTTCAGTAGCTCTGCATTTCAAAATCTATATCTCTTGCCAGAAAACACTTGCACATGCCTGCCTTTCCCAAAACAAACAGTCTCTCCATCAGAGTACTGCTTTTAACCACAGATTGCTGATTCTGAGGCCTCGCAGTCATTCATTTAAACTGTGGCTATCACTTTAAAAATAAAAGTTTCACCTAACATCTATTGAAATGGGAGCAGCACGGTGGCTCAGTTGTTAGCACTGCTGCCTCACAGCGCCAGGGACTTGGGTTCGATTCCAGACTCGTGCGAGTGTCTGTGTTGAGTTTGCACATTCTCCCAGAGTCTGTGTGGGTTTCCTCCCACATTCCAAAGATGTGCAGGTTATGGTGAATTGGCCATGCTCAAATTGCCCAGTGTTCAGGGATGTTTAGGTTAGGTGCATATGTCAGGGGTAAATAGCCTGATAGGGTAGGGACAATGGGTCTGGATGGGTCACTCTTGGAGGGTCGGTGTGGACTTGTTGGGGCAAAGGGGCCTGTTTCCACACTGTAGGGATTCTATGATGCTATGAAATGGAATTTAACTTGCTACATTAGTGGTCCATACCAACATTTGTATCAACAAATCTTGACTGCAGCTTCAAGTTATGCACAATGCATCTATTTTCAGTCATGTCCCAGTGTTTGATACCATCCTTATGTCTGAATCATGAAATGTTACAGTACAAGAGAAGGACTTTGTCCCATTGTGTTAATGCCTACTTTCACTAAGATTGATCAGTTAGTTCCACTCTGCAGGCCTTTCTCTATAACCTTGCATATGCTTTCCCTTGAAGTATTTATCCATTTCCCTTTAGAAAACTACAATCGAACCTGCCTCAATTATTCTTTCAGGCACTGCATTCCAGATCCTAATCACTTGATGCAGTGAGAAGTAACCCTGGCACAGAACCCTGTTGGCAGATATCTAAATATGATGTATCTGCTTCTAAATATGACTACACTGCTTGCTCCTCTGATGGGTTTTTCAACAAACACAGTCTCATTATAATCCAAAGCACTACAGTCAAATCAGAACACGCTTCAAGAGGTTTTATCACTCCAACTGATCTAACTCCCACATTATTGGGTGCTCAGCATGTCCAGCCTTCCCACAGTATGTTAGAAAGCGAACAAACTATTATCGCCTAATCCGACTGAGCGGGGAAATGGTGGCATTGTGGCAATATCACTGTACCAGAAATCCAGAGGCCCAGGTAATATTCTGGGGACAAGAGTTCAAATCTCACCACAGCTGCTGTGAAATATAGAGTAAATTAATACATTTGGAATATAAAGCCTCAAATTGCTGGGGAAACTCATTTGGTTTACATGTTATGGAAATAAATCTCTCACATTTACCCTGACTGCCATATATGCTATTCTAGATCCACACCAATGTAGCTCACTGTTCTCTGCTGAGCAGACCACTCAGGTCAAGGGCAACTACAGATAGCTAACAAATACTGACCTTACCAGCTACGCCCACATCCCAAGAAAAAATTCAGTCATCCAAGGCCTGAATTTCTGTTGCCAGCTGCCTTTAGTCAGATTCAGTTTTCAGTTGTGGGTTGTCCAATACTCATTTTAAACCAAATCAGGAGGGGGCCTAAAGGATACAGGACTCTCTGGGATAGTCAGATACTCTTCTGGATAGGTCCAGGGACACCTCTGGAGAGGTAAGTTATCCTTTGGGATTGTTAACAAAAAATGCAAATGTTCATTAAAAAAAAAATTCAATACACGTATTATAACTGACAAGGGAACTGTCAAGGGAGCTTTCAATGTCCTATTTACAGTTCTGAAGAAAAACATCTGCAGTAAACAAAAAATATGCTCGTTATTTTACTGACTGTTCATATCAGCCTAATAGTTATTATATTTGTGCTCCATGACTGATTTTACAGCCTTTTATCACAGTGGGGTGGCTATCAGTTCACAGTTCGATTGTCAGCTCCAAATGTTTATGACGTCGTTGATGGGAGCCTCAAAAATATTGTTTTCTTGTAAGGATTGATTAGTTGAAGGAAGTTAAATGTAGTGAATCAGCTTTAATCAAAGGCTTTTATTTTAAACAAAATAGTTCATCATTCGTCAATAGACAGGTGACTCATTCTAGCTCAGCACATCTTGAAACCTGGCCCATAGGTGAGCTGGTAAGCAGAGTGTAAGGGCAAGTAGTGAGGACGTAGGGCAACAAGATGTGGCACTAAGATTGCCTATAAGCCATAAGGGTCAATGGCGCTGGGTAGAGGGGTATGGGCTGGCATGGTAGGAATGAAAGACTATGAAGGGATGTAGAGGGGTGTGAAGTGGCCTCACGTTGCCTTTGACAGGGCACAGATGTATATTTTGACATAGACAGCCAGTGTTAGATGTCTGGGGTTTGAGGAATAAAGCTGGTGGGCGGCACGGTGGCACAGTGGTAAGCACTGCTGCCTCACAGCGCCAGAGACCCGGGTTCAATTCCCGCCTCAGGTGACTGACTGTGTGGAGTTTGCACATTCTCCCCGTATCTGCGTGGGTTTCCTCCAGGTGCTCCGGTTTCCTCCCACAGTCCAAAGATGTGCAGGTCAGGTGAATTGGCCATGCTAAATTGCCCGTAGTGTTAGGTAAGGGGTAGATGTAGGGGTGGGTTGTGCTTCGGCGGGGCGGTGTGGACTTGTTGGGCCGAAGGGCCTGTTTCCACACTGTAAGTAATCTAATCTAATCTAAAGCTATTTTTGTTTGCATTTTTGTTCCAGCTACTGGTAAAAGCGGAGAGTTGGAGCCCCAAGCAACTTCTGTGGCTGCCTCCAAAATTGTTCTCATGGAAGGGGAGGACAACTGACCAACTCCTATGAACACCATAGCCACCTGCTGGACCAAAAATCTAACAGTGTGGAGCACTGTCTTTCAAGTTAGGTGCCAGAACTGGAACCTTTCAAATTAGGTATACTGCTAAAGGGTGGCATGACAGGTCATGTATAAACTCTTATGACACCATTTATAATAAAAAAGGAACAGCATGTTTCATGCAAGAGCTACAATAAAATATTATGATCCTGATCATAATGAATTATGCCCATGGAATACTAATTCTATACAAGTTTCAGACTTAATTACTTAAGCAGAGCCTAACAGCGAGAGACAACACAATTACTGATCCAGAAACTGAATGAAGCCTGATTGAATCTTTGTGAGTATAACTGAACTTAAATACAATTTCTCAAGTCGACAAAATATTTTTGAATCTGCTTTTCATTGCCAACTGTAGGCATGACTAGATTCACAAGAAGGATTCCAAGGATGAGGAACTTCAGTTCAGTTAGACAAATTGGGATGTTTTCTTTGGAAGAGAGCAGGTTATTTGATAGAAGTCTTCGTTATCATGAGTGGTCTGTTTGGGGTTGACAGGAACAAATTGGTGCACTGATGGGAAGTTCAAGAATGAGAATTCAGGCAAAAGTGAAACGAGGATCAACTTTTTCACACGAGTGGTGAAGATCTGGAATGCATGCTCAAGAATGGAGGCAGGTTCAATATTTTTAGAGTCATAGAGTCATCCTTGTGACATTCCAAAGGGAATCGGAGGGTTAGCTGAAAAGGAATAATGTGCAAGATCATGGGGTGAAGGGCAATTAGTGGGGATGTGAATAAGACCATAAGACATAGGAGTGGTAGTAAGGCCATTCGGCCCATCGAGTCCACTCCGCCATTCAATCATGGCTGATGCGCATTTCAGCTCCACTTACCAGCATTCTCCCCGTAGCCCTTAATTCCTCTAGACAACAAGAATCTATCAATCTCGGCCTTGAAGACATTTAGCGTCCCGGCTTCCATTGCACTCCGTGGCAATGAATTCCACAGGCCCACCACTCTCTGGCTGAAGAAATGTCTCCGCATTTCTGTTCTGAAATGACCCCCTCTAATTCTAAGGCTGTGTCCACGGGTCCTAGTCTCCTCGCCGAACAGAAACAATTTCCTAGCATCCACCTTTTCAAAGCCATGTATTATTTTGTACGTCTCTATTAGATCTCCCCTTAATCTTCTAAACGCCAACGAATACAATCCCAGTATCCTCAGCCGTTCCTCATATGCTAGACCTGTCATTCCAGGGATCATCCGTGTGAATCTCTGCTGGACACGTTCCAGTGCCAGTATATCCTTCCTGAGGTGTGGGGACCAAAACTGGACACAGTACTCCAAATGGGGCCTAACCAGAGCTTTATAAAGTCTTAGTAGTACATCTCTGCTTTTATATTCCAACCCTCTTGAGATAAGAGACAACATTGCATTCGCTTTCTTAATCACAGACTCAACCTGCATGTTTACCTTTAGAGAATCCTCGACTAGCACTCCCAGATCCCTTTGTGCTTTGGCTTTATTAATTTTCTCACCATTTAGAAAGTAGTCCATGCTTTTATTCTTTTTACCAAAATGCAAGACCTCGCACTTGCTCACGTTAAATTCCATCAGCCATTTCCTGGACCACTCTCCCAACCTGTCTAGATCCTTCTGTAGCCTCCCCACTTCCTCAGTATTACCTGCCTGCCCACCTAACTTCGTATCATCGGCAAACTTTGCTAGAATGCCCCCGGTTCCCTCATCCAAATCATTAATATATAATGCGAACAGCTGTGGCCCCAGCACCGAACCCTGCGGGACACCGCTCGTCACCGGCTGCCATTCTGAAAAAGAACCTTTTATCCCAACTCTCTGCCTTCTGTTAGACAGCCAATCCTCAATCCATCCCAGCAGCTCACCTCGAACACCATGGGCCCTCACCTTGCTCAGCAGCCTCCCGTGTGGCACCTTATCAAAGGCCTTTTGAAAGTCTAGATAGACCACATCCACTGGGTTTCCCTGGTCTAACCTACTTGTTACCTCTTCAAAAAATTCCAACAGGTTTGTCAGGCATGACCTCCCTTTACTAAATCCATGTTGACTTGTTCTAATCAGACTCTGCTCTTCCAAGAATTTAGAAACCTCATCCTTAATGATGGATTCTAGAATTTTACCAACAACCGAGGTTAGGCTAATTGGCCTATAATTTTCCATCTTTTGCCTTGATCCTTTCTTGAACAAGGGGGTTACTACAGCCATCTTCCAATCATCCGGGACCTTTCCTGACTCCAGTGACTCTTGAAAGATCTCAACCAATGCCTCTGCTATTTCCTCAGCAACCTCTCTCAGAACTCTAGGGTGTATCCCATCGGGGCCAGGAGATTTATCAATTTTAAGACTTTTTAACTTTTCTAGCACTATCTCTTTCGTAATGGCAACCATACTCAACTCAGCCCCGTGACACCCTTTAATTTTTGGGATATTACTCATGTCTTCCACTGTGAAAACTGACGCAAAGTACTTGTTAAGTTCTCCTGCTATTTCCTTATCTCCCATCACTAGGCTCCCTGCATCAGTTTGAAGTGGCCCAATGTCTACTTTTGCCTGTCGTTTGTTTCTTATGTACTGAAAGAAACTTTTACTATTATTTCTAATATTACTGGCTAGCCTACCTTCATATTTGATCCTCTCATTTCTTATTACACTCTTTGTTATCCTCTGTTGGCTTTTGTATCCTTCCCAATCTTCTGATTTCCCACTGTTCTTAGCCACTTTATAGGATCTCTCTTTTTCTTTAATAAATTTCCTGACTTCCTTTGTCAGCCAAGGTTGTCTAATCCCTCCCCGGTTAATCTTTCTTTTCTTGGGAATGAACCTCTGTACAGTGTCCTCAATTATACCTACAAACTCCTGCCATTTTTGCTCTAGTGTCTTCCCGGTTAGCCTCTGCTTCCAGTCTATTTTAGTCAGTTCCTCTCTCATGCCTTCATAATTACCTTTATTCAACTGTAACACTATTACATCAGATTTTGCCTTCTCCCTTTCAAACTCCAGACTGAACTCTACCATATTATGGTCGCTACTTCCTAAGGGTTCCCTTACTTTAAGATCTTTTATAGAGTCTGGTTCATTGCAAAGCACTAGGTCCAGAATAGCCTGTTCTCTTGTGGGCTCCATGACAAGCTGTTCAAAAAAGCCATCCTGTAAGCATTCCATGAATTCCCTTTCTTTAGATCCACTAGCAACATTATTTACCCAGTCCACCTGCATATTGAAGTCACCCATGATCAATGTAACCTTGCCTTTCTGACATGCCTTCTCTATTTCCCGGTACATGTTGCGTCCCTGGTCCTGACCACTGTTAGGAGGTCTGTACACAACTCCAATTATGGCATGAGGTGCCTTGTTCATTCAGAGCTGACAGATACAAGATGTCAATTGCTTCTCTCTGTGCTGCACCAATTCTGTGATGACGTAGTCACTCTTTATATTGTGCTGAATTCAGCATGTGACCTGAGTCACAATTTAGTTTAAAAAAAAAACAAAACTTAACTGGATGCTTCAGGCAAAAAATAAGAACCTTTAATGTTGTTACACAATTAGAAATAAAAAAATTGGTCAAGGAATGCAAAACTTGAATACTGTATTGTATTAATATAAAACGTATACTGATGTCAAATACTAAACATCTGATACATTGTAGTGATTAATTATTGCCCCAAACAAAACGTGACACCACCCAATACAAAACTGCGTTTGTAGTTTGAATGCATTTTATGTACATTATAATTGTTTATTGATCCCTGCCATTTAAAAATTTTAACTGCCCAATATTTCAAATTAATATTTGCCTAGAATGATGCAAAGAGAAAATACTTAATTGTTTATACAGTACTTTTATTGTAACAAAATATCAAAGATAAGTGAACTGCTTAAGGTGGTGTTTGGCTATCTATCCTATGATATGGTCAGAGGCAGGTTTTAGGAAAACAATTGAAGAAAGTTGAGGTGCAGTGGTTTTGAGAGGTAGGGAAGGCATTATAGATCATAGACCCTAGGCCATTCAATAGGATTGCAGTGATCCTTGACCACAGTTCCACTTTCTTGCACCAAGCCCTAAAACGTTCAGAGAGGGAAGTGATAGGTTAGAATGATGGGGGACAGTGGGTAGAAGGCTATGCAGAAATTTGAAAGAAAAGATGAAAAAAGTTTAAACAGAAAAACAGGCAATTGAGACAAGCATAGGGTGATGGGTGAATGGGACTTGGCATGAATTTCGGATGAGCTCAAGTGGACAAAGGGTGTGAATTGGGAAGTAAGTCAGAACAGAACATTGGAATAGTCCAGATAGAACAAAGGCACGTGTGCAAGTTTCAGTGACAGACTAATTGAGGTAGGAAGTGAAGCTGTGGCATTAAGGTGGTGGAAATAATTACAATAATTTGAAGTGTAAACATATTTATCCAAAATAATACAGGAAGCATGTGCAGCCCAAATTTAAAAGTTGAAGTATTTATCCATATCTCCACATTGCCAAGACTCCTGCCTTTAAACCTTATAATCAGAATTCAAATTTGACCTTCCAAAATGAATCATTTCACACCTTTCCAAGTTGAACTCCATCTGCCACTTCTCAGCCCAGCTCTGCACCCTGTCAATGTCATGTTGCAACCTACAACAGCCCTCCATACGATCCACAATTCCACCAGTCTTTGTGTAATCGGCAAACTTACTAACCCACCATTCCCCTTCCTCATCCAAGTCATTTATAAAAATCACAAAGAGCAGTGGTCCCAAAACAGATCCCCATGGAACACCACTGGTCAGCGAGCTCAAGGCGGAATACTTTTCGTCGATCACCACCCTTTGTCTGCTATGGAGCAACCAATTCTGTCTCCAGATAGCCAAATTTCCCTGTATCCCATGCCTCCTTATTTCTGAATGAGCCTACCATGGAGGAACATTATCAAATGTGTTGCTAAAATCCATATGCACCACGTCCATTGCTCTACCATCAAAGTGTTTGGTTACATCCTCAAAGAATGTAATAAGGCTTGTGAGGCATGACCTGCCCCTCACAAAGCCATACTGACTATCTCTAATCAAACTATGATTATTTGGAAAAGCATAAATTCTATCTCTCAGAATCCTCTCCAATAATTTGCCCACTACCAATGTAAGACTTATTGGTCTGTAATTCCCAGGGTTATCCTTATTCCCTTTCTTGAATAAAGGGAATAACATTGGCCACCCTCCAATCGTCTGGTACTACTCCAGTGGAGAGTGAGGATGCAAAGATCATTGCCAAAGGTGCTTCTCCTCAAAACCTTGGGGATATCCCGTCTGGCTCAGGAAAAAGAATACTTTTATAATGTGCCAGTAAGGCCTCTTGTGATGTATGATAGTGTCCATATCTCTGAGCCAGGAAGCCTGGATTAAAATGCTACTTGTAACAATGTCTCCGAACAGGTCAGTTAGAAATTACCTATAACACGACAGATTCAATCATCATTACTAAATACTTGCAGCCAAGCAGAGGATGCAGCTTATAACCTTGATTAATTGTTAAACTTTCAAAAGTTGTTTAATATTTAATCTACAAAACAAAATGCCTGTAATTTTATATAAAACACCTAATCAAATCAATTGGATAGAATTCAGACCAGTTTGCCAAAGTCTACAATCGTAGTCACTACATAAAGTAATTTTGCAATCCACATTGGTTATCTTCATACTGTTTTGTATCAGTGCTCTACCTTTTGGCACCTTCATGTTAAAAAAAATTTTGAAATACTTAGTTTAATGTCTCCATGTTCCAAAATTCTCAGATATTGCAGGTGGCCATCAATTTTTCTTGCTTTAACGTGGAAGTAGTGTGTCTTCGGGGGATGGTGAATTTCAGTATTCAAACAAAATAGCAAGATTAACTAACTTGGAAAGGATGGAATTACATATTATAGTTCTCTTGGAATAGTATCAACGTCCCTGGGTTCATCAGTGACCAGAAACTGAACTATCCATAAAACTACTGTGCCTACAAGAGTAGGTCAGAGGTTAAGAATTCTGCAGTAACTCACCATCTGATTTCCTAAACCCAATCCATCATCTACAAGGCAGGAGTATGATGGCATACTTGCCTGGATGACTACAGCTCAAGAAGATGGACATTATCCATTTGGGCGGACACGGTGGCTCAGTGGTTAGCACTGCTGCCTCACAGCGCCAGGGACCCGGGTTCGATTCCAGTCTTGGGCGACTGTCTGTATGGAGTTTGCACATTCTCCATGGGTTTCCTCCGGTGCTCCATTTTCCTCCCACAGTCCAAAGCTGTGCAGGTCAGGTGAATTGGTCATGCTAAATTGCCTGTAGTGTTAGGTGCATTAGTCAGTGGGAAATGGGTCTGGGTGGGTTACTCTTCGGAGGAGTCAGTGTGGACTTGTTGGGCTGAAGGGCTTGTTTCCACACTGTAGGGAATCTAATCTAAAAATCTAATCCATGATAAAACAGCCATTTTGATTGGAACCCCATGCACCACATGCATTCCATCTGTCACCGATGCACCTTTCAAATCTGCAACCACTACCACCCAAAAGGACAAGTATAGGATCTGCATGGGAGTACTATCACCAACAAGTTACCGAGCAACTTCCTACCAACCAGCTTGGAACTTTATTGCTGTTCTTTCATTGTTGCTGGGTCAGACTTCTGAAAACTCCTTCCTAACTACTTGGGTGTACCTACTCAATATCAACGGCCGCAGCTCAAGGTGAGTGCTCATACAACTTTCTCAAGGACAAATCAGGGTTGGGAAATAAATGTGGATCTAGACAGCAACAGCAACATTTTGTGAGCTCAAAAAAAAATGGTGCAAATGACCATGTCCACGTTACCAGAACTGAGAAGTTACACAGATCAGGACATCCAGCATCTCTTGTTTCCAAATAGAAGACTCACCTGGTTTGAGATATTTAAACTTATGAAGTGGTTTGATAGTGCAGATTATTACTGATAGGTATACAATTCTGACAGGGCTTTACAGACTGGATGTAGAGATGATTTCCCTCAATGCTGGGGGAGGGGGCAGTCTAGAACAAGAGGTCATGGTTTTGGAGTATATAGAAGACCACTTACGAGCGAGAGGAAAAGAAATTTCTTCAGAGGACAGTCACCCTGTGGAATTTTCTTCTACAGAAGATGGTAAAGGCCAAATCACTGAATATATTTAAGATTATATAGTTTTCTAGATAAAAGGTACCAAGGGATAGCAGAACAGCACGGCTGTATGATATTGAGATGGAAGTTCAGGCAATTGTACTGATGTACAGCAGGCATATGGGTTGAATGGCCTTCTCTTGCTTATTTTCTGCAGTGCATACGGCAGGTCAAGTCTAGGGTCAATTATAATCACTCATCAATTGAATAGAAAATTCAGGGGAAGTTTATTTACCTAGAAAGCGGAGAGAATATAGAACACACTGCCAAAAAGGGAGGAGTTGAGGAGGATAGTTCATATTAAGCTCTAGGTGCCGACCATGGTGTGCTTGCTACCACCAATCTCTTCTCTTTTAAATAAATGCTGAATATGTTGATAGCCCCCATAATAAAAAATTAGAAGATCAAAAGGAAACCCACCAAATTTAAAGTTAAATGTCATTCCAAGGGGTGCAGTGTATTCCTGTGGAGCCCAGTAGTCTCTAAATGCCTCTGGTGGACAGTCTGAGGCTGGTGGCCTGCTTAATGATGAATAGTAGAGGACTGACCCCCGGAGTCTTAGCAGGAAGACGCACGTGTTTTGCATTAGGTGTAGTTTATTGCAATTTTTGTTTATTTTCAATATATTTTCACACAGAACTGAACATTTTCTATCATCACCAAATCACACTGCCTCACAGTGCCAGTGACCCAGGTTCAATTCCAGCCTCAGGCAACTGTGTGGAGTTTGCACGTTGTCCCTGTTTTAGCTTGGGTTTCCTCCAGGTGCTACAGTTTCTTCCCATAGTTCATAGTTCAAAGATGTGCAGGTTAGGTGAATTGGCCTGGCTAAATTTCCCACAGGTGTCCAGGGATGTGTAGGTTAGATAGATTAGCCATGGGAAAGACAAGGTTACAGGGATTAGGACGTGGGATGCTTTTTGGAGGGTTGCTGTTTGGAAAGTCAGTGTGGACTGAATGGGCCGAATAGCCTGCTTCCACACTGTAAGGATTCCACGATTCTATACAAGAGGTACTTTTCACCCTTATCTACCATTACTAAATCACTTGTGTTTCCAATTGATTATTGGAACTGCAACTCCCCATTGGGGCAGTGCAACAACAGCAAAGGTGAGGACAAGATAGGGACAGAGAGCAGGGATAAAATCAGAATCGAGTTGGAGGGGGAAGCTTATTGCATGATAGTAATAGATAATTAACATCAATTAGTTAGACATAATTACAATCATTAGGAGCTAGGTATGTCACGTGTTTCCCCATTGGGACCTCATGAAAGACTTTCTCCATTCAAACACGAACTACATCATCAGGTTGGAGCAGCTAATGCAACTTCAGCATTAACAGTTCCAGAACTATTATCATCTATAACAAGTGGAGTAGATACATTGAAGAGGAAGCTAGAAACACATGATGGATAAAGGCCATAAGCTGTGAACTGACTGAGTGGCAAAACAAGTTGGAGGATCTGAATTCCATTGTCTTGCTTCCCTGTGTTCACATACACACGTTTCACAACTTTACATCAGTTGTGAAAACTCCCATTCTTGCCAATTTACCTTTGGGTCACCGAGCAGGAAACTCTAAATCAAAATTCCCAACCCCAGGATCAGTCAATTGCACACTCAAATTACACCATAACTGGGGCCCCTCCCAACATCCAAACAGTAGAAATGTAAAACTGAAAACAGCAGAACGTTGTCTTGAGAACAAGTACAAATTAGGGATTGAGCAACCGACTTGTCATAGAAAGCAAACTTATTCCACACCCTAAAAAGAAATGTGGTCATTCTACTCACTCGCTTTTAATATCTGCTCATGTCAACAGACTGAAAAGATACCAAGATTAAATAATATTTGTCAGTGTGCAGCAGGCTGCGTCTAACTTCTGCAGCAAGCAAGCGTCATGGCTACAGGCCCAAGTACTTCAAAGTAATAAAGCCATTTGTTGCTAAGGTTACTCCAACCAAAAGCTGCATGCTTTTGTAATAATTAAGCACCAGTTCTTCTGTACTGTACATGCTCCACAATACTGAGAATGAGTAATGGCTCCTCTGACAAACGTTCACTATATGGCAACACAATGGGAAAGAAAAGAAAGCTAGAGGGGTAAAAGTTCGGCTGATGTTTTGGACACAACCACTTTAGTGATAAATTTCCCAAAATGTTTACCATGTTTCTGTTTCTAGTAATAGACAGAGTACCAAGATTGAAGGTCATTTTGGAGAGAGGGCATGGAAAGAGGGAAGAGAGATAGATTGAGAGATTGAATCGGGAGAATTTCTTTTTGGATGCACTGCCTCAAACAGCAGGGGAAACATCCACTATTAGTTTTATCTTCTTTTGAAAGTTAGAGGTCAGGGTTTCAGGAGAGAGGGGGAACAGATTTAAAGGGGGGCAATACTTTTTTCCCCCCAGAGGGTGGTGCGTATATGGAATGAGATGGCAGAGGAAGTGCTGATGCAGGTACACAGTTACATTTAAAAATCAGTGGACAGGTACATGAATAGGAAAGGTTTAAAGGGAAATGGGCCAAACACAGGTAAATGGGACTAGCTTAGTTTGGGAAAACCTGGTTGGCATGGACAAGTTGGGCCAAAGGGTCTGTTTCTGTGCTGTATGACTAAGATTGGATAAAGGGCAAGAACTGGAGGTTTTGGCCAAAGAAGAGAAGTGGGATTAATTTCAATAATGACCTCAAAATATATATCTAAAAAGGTAAATGTAGTGTGGTTTCTCCAATGTCAACCAGAAAGTAAAACATATTGCAATTCTGACAGTTAATAAATTCAGGTGAATCACTGAGAATAACCTGTATTTATATAGCAGCTTTTTGCATAGAAAGATATTCCAAGGTGCCTCTGAGCAATGACTATCAAGCAACTTTTGACACCAGGCTACGTAAGATGATACCAGGGCAGCTAATCACACTTGGTCAAAGAGGCAGCTTTTAAGAAGTATCTTCCAAATGAGACAGTGAGGCCAATGGGTTTGGAGGATGAATTCCAGAGCTGAGAACCGAGGCAGCGAAGGAAACAACTGACAACGGAGCAATGAAAATCAGGGAAGTGAGAGGTGCCAAAATGGTGGAGTGCTTTGGGGATGAGGCAGGCGGCAGAGAACGGTTGAAGAGGTTGGCAAAACAGGGAGTGAAGAAGGTTATGAAGGAACCTGAAATCACGGACGACAGTTCTCAGGTATGAGCAGAACAGCAAGCTATCTATCCTTTTAATTTTTCACCATAATTTATAAGGAGCTTAATTACCAGAATTATAAATGCCCATAAGTAAAATACAATTAAAAACTAGGCACTATGTCATTCAAGAGAGATGGACATTTCATTTGACAATTCTTGCTCTGAATTAGTGAACAATGGATCCATTCAACCACAACTGCCAGGTAGAATCAGATGTACATTTGATAACGTGACTGCTATAATTACAACTGCACAATGCTCCACATAATGGGAAATAAATAATGTAGAATATATCTCATTATGAACGATTGAGATCAAGATACACTCACATTGTAAAATCCTTGTGAATCATCTGGTTTGGTTAAGGTTACCATCTAATACCTTAATAGTCTTAATCATCTCAGGTGAACTTCTATTTTGAAAATCAAGGTTGCACCTCAGACTTGTTTAAAATATTGAACTTGTATTAGAATTTACAGCAGAGAAACAGACTATTCAGATCAACCAATCTATGCCAGCATTTATGCACTATTCAAACTGCCTACCATTCTTCCTCAAACCCAATCAGCATGACCCTCTTTTTTTTCTCCCTCTCCTTCATTATTTATGTCCCTCTCAAATGAAAGTGTACAATATTTTCATAATTCGCTCACGTTCCACATTCTCACCACTCTCTGGGTAAACAAGTTCCTTATAAATTCCTTATTTGATTTTAGTGATGACTATCTTGTATTGACAGCCATTATTAGGAAAAAAAACTGTCTCCACATCTACTTTATTGAAACTTTTCAATATTTTAAAGATGTCAGGTCACCGGTTTTCAAGAAAAGACAGAACAAGCCAGTGCATCCCTCTACTGATATGGTTTAACTTCATAGTTCTGGTATCATCCATGTAAATCTTCTATGCACCCTCTCAGTGCTACTATATCCTTTCTTAAACATGGCAACCAGAATTGGTACACAGTGGTGTGGTGGTAATCTCACTGGGTTAGTAAATCAGAACATGGATGCATATCCCACCATGGCATATAATGAATGACATTTTAAACTCAAAAGTTTGGAATTCCAAAAGCTAGCCTATTAACAACCTCACAAGCAACGTCAATTGCTTTAAAATGTTTTTTAAAAATCTGGTACATTCAGGGATCCTTATGTTGCTCTAGGTCTGCACTTCACTCTGGACCCATAGCAACGTGTTTGACTCCCAAGTGATCTTATTAATCACAGTCACCACTTGTTATTGATTTAATTGTACTCCCAGTGGCTCCAATTGATATACCCCACTTCCCCATCATTTAAATCGCTACCCTTTGGAAGGAAACTATGTATTGCTGGCTCTCTGCAAGACAATCCATTCTGTTACTGTCTGATGTGATTTTAAAGAAAAAAAATCACAGGATCTGCCAGCACTTATTGCCAATTCCTAGTCGTCTTCAAGAGGTTTGAGGTGTGCTGCCTTCTTGAATTGCTGCAGTTCGTTTGATGTACGCAGATGCAAGATGCCGCTCGGGAAAGAATTCCAGGATTTTTGACCCAGAGACATTGAAAAAACATCGACATATATCAAAATCAGGACAGTGACTGGCTTGGAGGGGAATTTGCAGGTTGTGAGGTTTCCATATATATTTGCTGCCCCTGTCCTTCCAGGTCATAGAGTTATAGAGACGTACCGCATGGAAACAGACCCTTCGGTCCAACCCATCCATGCCGACCAGATATCCCAACCCAATCTAGTCCCACCTGCCAGCACCCGGCCCATATCCCTCCAAACCCTTCCTATTCATATACCCATCCAAATGCCTCTTAAATGTTGTAATTGTACCAGCCTCCACCACATCCTCTGGCAGCTCATTCCATACATGTACCGCCCTCTGTGTGAAAAAGTTGCCCCTTAGGTCTCTTTTATATCTTTCCCCTCTCACCCTGAACCTATGCCCTCTAGTTCTGGACTCCCCCGATCCCAGGGAAAAGACTTTGTCTATTTATTCTATCCATGCCCCTCATAATTTTGTAAACCTCTATAAGGTCACCCCTCAGCTTCCAATGCCCCAGGGAAAAAAGCCCCAGCCTATTCAGCCTCTCCCTGTAACTCAGATCCTCCAACCCTGGCAACATCCTTATAAATCTTTTCTGAACCCTTTCAAGTTTTACAACATCTTTCCGATAGGAAGGAGACCAGAACTGAACACAACATTCCAACAGTGGCCTAACCAATGTGCTGTACAGCCGCAACATGACCTCCCAACTCCTGTACTCAATACTCTGACCAATAAAGGAAAGCATACCAAATGCCTTCTTCACGATCCGATCTACCTGCGACTCCACTTTCAAGGAGCTATGGACCTGCACTCCAAGGTCTCTTTGTTCAGCAACACTCCCTAGGACCTTACCATTAAGTGTATAAGTCCTGCTAAGATTTGCTTTCCCAAAATGCAGCACCTCACATTTATCTGAATTAAACTCCATCTGCCACTTCTCAGCCCATTGGCCCATCTGGTCCAGATCCTGTTGTAATCTGAGGTAACCCTCTTCGCTGTCCACTACACCTCCAATTTTGGTGTCATCTGCAAACTTACTAACTGTACCTCTTATGCTCACATACAAATCATTTATGTAAATGACAAAAAGTAGAGGGCCCAGCACCAATCCTTGTGGCACTCCACTGGTCACAGGCCTCCAGTCTGAAAAACAACCCTCCACCACCACCCTCTGACCTCTACCTTTGAGCCAGTTCTGTATCCAAATGGCTAGTTCTGCTTGTATTCCATGAGATCTAACCTTGCTAATTAGTCTCCCATGGAGAACCTTGTCGAACGCCTTACTGAAGTCCATATAGATCACATCTACTTCTCTGCCCTCATCAATCTTCATTGTTACTTCTTCAAAAACCTCAATCAAGTTTGAGAGACATGATTTCCCACACACAAAGCCATGTTGACTATTCCGAATCAGTCCTTGCCTTTCCAAATACATGTACATCCTGTCCCTCAGGATTCCCTCCAACAACTTGCCCACCACCGAAGTCAGGCTCATTGGTCTATGGTTCCCTGGCTTGTCTTTACCGCCCTTCTTAAACAGTGGCACCATGTTTGTCAACCTCCAGTCTTCCGGCACCTCACCTGTGACTATCGATGATATAAATATCTCAGCAAAAGGCCAGCAATCACTTCTCTAGCTTCCCACAGAGTTCTCGGGTACACCTGATCAGGTCCTGGGGATTTATCCACTTTTAACTGTTTCAAGACATCCAGCACTTCCTCCTCTGTAATCTGGACATTTTGCAAGATGTCACCATCTATATCCCTACAGTCAATATCTTCCATATCCTTTTCCACAGTAAATACTGATGCAAAATATTCATTTAGTATCTCCCCCATTTTCTGTAGCTCCACACAAAGGCTGCCTGGCTGATCTTTGAGGGGCCGTACTCTCTCTCTAGTTACCCTTTTGCCCTTAACATATTTGTAAAAACCCTTTGGATTCTCTTTAATTCTATTTGCCAAAGCTATCTCATGTCCCCGTTTTGCCCTCCTGATTTCCCTCTTAAGGATACTCCTACTTTCTTTATACTCTAAGGATTCACTTGATCTATCCTGTCTGTGTCTGACATAGGCTTCCTTCTTTTTCTTAAGCAAACCCTCAATTTCTTCAGTCATCCAGCATTCCTATACCTACCAGCCTTCCCTTTCATCCTAACAGGAATATACTTTCTCTGGATTCTTGTTATCTCATTTCTGAAGGCTTCCCATTTTCCAGTCGTCCCTTTACCTGTGAACATCTGCCTCCAATCAGCTTTTGAAAGTTCTTGCCTAATACCGTCAAGATTGGCCTTTCTCCAATTTAGAACTTCAACTTTTAGATCTGATCTATCCTTTTCCATCACTATTTTAAATCTAATAGAATTATGGTCGCTGGCCCCAAAGTGCTCCCCCACTGACACCTCAGTCACCTGCCCTGCCTTATTTCCCAACAGTAGGTCAAGTTTTGCACCTTCTCTAGTAGGTACATCCACATACTAAATCAGAAAATTGTCTTGTACACACTTAAGAAATTCCTCTCCATCTAAACCTTTAACACTATGGCAGTCCCAGTCTATGTTTGGAAAGTTAAAATCCCCTACCATAACTACCCGATTATTCTTACAGATAGCTGAGATCTCCGTACAAGTTTGTTTCTCAATTTCCCTCTGACTATTGGGGGGTCCATAATACAATCCCAGTAAGATGTTCATCCCTTTCTTATTTCTCAGTTCCACCCAAATAACTTCCCTGGATATATTTCCGGGAATATCCTCCCTCAGCACAACTGTAATGCTATCCCTTATCAAAAATACCACCCCCCCCCCCTCCTCTCTTGCCTCCCTTTCTATCCTTCCTGTAGCATTTGTATCCTGGAACATTAAGCTGCCAGTCCTGCCCATCCCTGAGCCATGTTTCTGTAATTGCTATGATATCCCAGTCCCATGTTCCTAACCATGCCCTGAGTTCATCTGCCTTCCCTGTTAGGCCCCTTGCATTGAAATAAATGCAGTTTAATTTATTAGTCCTACCTTGTCCCCGCCTGCCCTGACTGTTTGATTCACTTCTGTTTTCAGCTGTACCTGTCTCAGATTGATGACTTTCCTCACTATCTCCCTGGGTTCCCCCCCGCCCCCACACCCACACCTTACTGGTTCTAGCAAATTTCCCTGCCAGTATATTAGTCCCCTTCCAATTTAGGTGCAATCCGTCCTTCTTGTACAGGTCACATCTACCCCAAAAGAGATTCCAATGATCCAAAAAAATGTGAATCCTTCTCACATACACCAGCTCCTCATCCATGCATACACCTACTCTATCCTCCTAATCCTGCACTCACTAGCTCGTAGCACTGGGAGTAATCCAGATATTACTACCCTTGAGGATCTCCTTTTTAAATTTCTGCCTAACTCTCTGTAATCTCCCTTCAGAATCTCAACTTTTTCCCTTCCTATATCATTGGTTCCAATGTGGACAATGACCTCCTGCTGGCCCGTCTCCCCCGTGAGAACATTTTGCACCCTCTCTGAGACATCCTTGATCCTGGCACCAGGGAAACAACACACCAGTGTAGTGATCATGGATTGGAAGGTGCTGTCTAAGGAGCCTTGGCGAATTTCTGCAGTGCATTTTGTAGATCATATATACTGCTACTACTGTGTATCAGTGGTGGAGGGACTGAACTTCTTGGATAGGGTGCAATTAGAAGGCTGCTTTGTGCTGGATAGTGTCAATCTTCTTGATTGCTGTCAGAGCTGCACTTATCCAGGCAAGTGGGAAGTACTGTATTCCATTTCAGTCCTAACTTCTGCTTTGTGGATTGTGAGGTCAGATGGTGAATGAAGTTTAGTAGGACTCACAGCCACTGATCTGCTTTTGTAGCCATTGTATTGAAATGGCTAGTCCAGTTCAGTTTCTAGTCAATGGTCACCTCCCCCACCCTCAGGATGTTATTAGTGGGGGAATTTGGTGATGGTGGCAGCCAATGAATGTTAAGGGGACAATGGTCATTGCTTGGCACTTGTGGTGTGATTGTTACTTGCCACTTGTCAGCCCAAGTCTATATATTGCACAGGTCTTGCTGCATTTGGAGACAGACTGCTTCAGTATCTGAGTTGTTATTGGTGGTGCTGAACACCTGCAATGTGAAAATCTCCACTTCTGACCTCCTGGACGACGGGTCACTAATGAAGTAGCTGAAGATGACTGGTCCTAGGACACCCCCTTGAGGAACTTGTGCAGAGTTTCTGTGGCTGAGATGACAAACCTCCAACAATCACGACCATTTACTTAGGACACCAACTAGCAGAGTTTGCCCAGCACCCTAGCCCTCCCAGTTTTATAATGGTTCCTTGAGATCACACTGAGTCAAATATGGCCTTGATGTCAAGGGCAGTCACTCTCACCCCACCTTGAGAATGCAGTATTTTGGTCCATGTTTGAACTAAGGTCCATGTTTGCGATAAGGGCAGGAGCTGAGTAGCCCTGGTGCAATCCGATCTGGGCATTAATCAGCAGGTTATTGCTAAGCAAGTGCTGCTCAATAGCAGCACCTTCTATCACTTTACTGATGATTGAGAGTGGACTCAGGAGGATGAAATTGGCTGGGTTGGGTTCATCCTGCTTTGTGTGTACAGGCACATATCTGTGCAATTTTCCAAATCATTGGGTAGGTCCCAGTGTTGTAACTGTACTGGAATAACCTAGTATAGGGTCCAGCAAGTTCTGGCACACAAGTCATCAGTACTATTGTCCAAATGTCATCAGGGCCCACAGCTTCCAACCATTTCTTGATATCACCTGAGCTGCTGGGGACCTCTGAAGGAGGCCAAGATGGATCATCCATTTCGCACTTTTGGCTGAAGATTGCTGCAAATGCTTCACCTTATATTTTGCACTGATGTGCCTGGGCACCCTCATCATTGAAGATGAGGATACTTGTGAAGCTGCCTCCTCAAAAGTAGATTAATGTCCATTGCCATTCACAACTATGTGGCAGGACTGCAGAGCTTGGATCTGATCTGTTGGTTAAAGAATCACTTATCCTCATCTGTCACATGATACTACACTGTTTGGCATGCACATAGACCTGTTTTGCCTAGACGTCATATGTTTTGACCTTATTCATTAATCTATTAACTTACTGAAGGCCTTATAGGATCTACTGCAATACCTTTTTGTTCAATTTCCCCCGTGACATCAAAACTGGGAACTTAACATTCAGGGATATGTGACCTTTCACAGAGACAGGAAGGGTGGAAAACACTGTGGTAGCACCAATAATCAGAAAGGAAGTGAGGATAGTTGAGACAGATAATCGAAGCTTAGATGATGTACTGTCTATTTGGGTTGAGGTTTAAAAAAAAGAACAGCAAGGGAAAGAAGGAATTAGTAGAAACAGTGCACAGGAATTGTTGGAAAAACTGTAAAATCAACAAATAAGAGGAGCATGTAAGAAGATTAGAGAAATAACTACGCTGACTTTAATAAAAACAGCCAAGGTAAATTGTGAAAGAAAGCTAGCACAAAATATCAAAGAGAGCAAAAGCTTCTATAGGTTTTAAGAGAAAGAGAGACGCTAATGTGAATGTTGATCCTTTGGAAAATGAACCAGAGTGTTAACAGTGGGGAACACAGATGCCATGTCAATACTTTGACTCACTTTTCACAGTGGAGGACAATAGTTGAATCCTGTCAGAACGGGCAAGTCAGAGGCAATAGATAAGGTAGAACTTTTTTTTCCCCTATCATGTTGATTGTTCTAAACAAGCTATTAGGATTGAGGACAGATAAGTCCTCTGGGCCTGATGGCCTACATTCTAGAGTATTAAGGAAGTGGCAGCAGAGAGAGTAGATCCATTGGTTATGATATTCCAAAAATCCCTGGACACAGGAAAAGGTTCCAGTGGATTGGAAAATAGCTAATATAACACCCTTATTCAAAAAGGGAGGGACGCAAAATGTGAGACGTTACAGATCAGTTAGTTTAACATCTGGTGTTGGCCAAGTGCTAGAATCAATTAGCAAGGAAGCAAAATCAGGACATTTTGAAAGTCAAAATGCTATCCAGAGTCAGCATGGATTTATGAAGGGCAAATCAGACTTGACTAACTTGCGAGAGCTCTTCAAAGTAGTAACAAGCAAAATGGATAATGGGGGTATTGTAGATGTAATTTATCTGGACTTCTGGAAGGCTTTTGATAAGGTGCCGCACAAAAGGTTAATTCGCAAAGTTGAATCATATGGGATTAAGGGTAATTTATTAGCCTGGATGGCTGGCTGGCTGATAGACAGAACAGAGTGTCGGGATAATTTTTTTTCCTGGATGGCAAAATGTAACTAGTGGGGTGCCATAGGGTTCCATCTTTGGACCCCAGATATTTACAATCTACATTAACACCTTGGATAGAAAGCACTATAGCCAAATTTGCAGACAAAACAAAAATAGGCAGGATGGTAAATGACAATGAAGAAATAAGAACCTTACAAATGGATATAAATAGATTAGGAGGGTGGGCCAAAATGTGGCAGATCGAGTTTAATGTGGATAAGTGAGAGGTCGTGCATTTAGGTAGACAAAACGTGGGAAGCCGATCTATGATCTTAATGGAGACACACTTTGGGGTGCCCTTGTACAGAGGGATTGAGGTCTACTTGTTCATGAGTTACATAAAACTAGCATGCAGGTACAGCAGATAATAAAGCAAGTGAATGGAATGTTGACTTTTATAGCTAAATGAGTAGAATATAAAAGGTAAGGAAGAATTGTTGCAACTATACAAGGCATTGGTGAGACTAGGTTATTGTGCACAGTTTTGGTCCCCTTATTTGATGAAGGATGTAGTGGCATTGGAGACAGTTCAAAGGAGGTTCACTAGATTGATCCCAGAGATGAGGAGTTTGTTGTATGAAGAAAGACTGAACCGTTTAGGAGAATGAGGGGAGATCAAATTGAGGTTTTCATGATGATAAAGGGTGTGGATAAAATAGATGTGGAGCAGATGCTTTCCATTGTGGAGCACTCTAGGGCAAGAAGTCATTGTCTTAGGATAAGGGATAGCATTTTTAAAAGCAGAATTGAGGAGAAACTACGTCTCTTACAGGGTTGTAAATCTGTGGAATTCACTACAACGAAAGTGCAGTGAATGCTGAGTAAATTTGAGGAGGAGTTGGACAGATTTTTAATTGTAATAAGTTGAAGGGATATGGAGAGACGGCAGGAAAATGGGGGTGAGGAGCATATCAGCCATGATCGAATTGGGGGGCAGACTTGATGTCCTAATTCTGCTCCTACATCTTATGAAATAATAACATTGATTAGGTAGCTATGTCAATGCATTCATAGATTGCATTAAAGATAGTTTCCTAGAGCAATGTGTCACAGAGCCAGCCAGGACACTAGCTTTCTTGGATCTGAATGTGTAATGAGGAAAGTTTACTAAATGGACTCAAGTAAAAAGATCCTATGGAAAGAACATGATAGAATCTAATATTAAGTTCATGAGTGAGAAACTTGGGTCAGAAACAATTGCGTTTAATTTGGAGAATCATAATGAAATGACGATAAAACCAGAAAGTGAAACAGCTGGGTAGATTAGCAGATGAAAACCGAAAGTACTGTGGATGCTGTAAAATCAGAAACAAAAACATAAGTTGCTGGAGAAGCTCAGCAGATTTGGCAGCACCTGTGGAGAAAAATCAAAGTTAATGTTTCAAATCTGATAATCCTTCCTCAGAACTGCTCTGGAAGGGTCACAGGACCCGAAACGTTAATTTTGATTTCCCTTTACAGCTGCTGCCAAACCTGCTGAGCTTTTCCAGCAACTTCTATTTTTGTTTTGGATAGATTAGCAGGATTGATGGTAAGCAAGCAGTAACAGATGTTTAAGGAAGTAATTCACAACTTTCAGTAAAAGAAAATACATCCCAGTAAGGAAAAAAGATTGAGAGGGGGATAAATCTACCATGACTAATCAAGGAAATTAAAAGTTTAAAGAAAAACCATGGAAGGAGGCCCAAACCAGTGATAGCCCTGAAGATTGGGATAAATTCAGAATCCAGCAAAGGACTAAAAACATTATAATAAGACAGAAAATAAACTACAAGGCAAACTAGTAAGGTACATAAAAACTGACAATAACAATTTCTTTAAATATATAAAAAGGAAGAGAGGTCAAAGCGAACATAGGCCCTTACAAAACAAATCTGGGGAAATGGATGTGGGGAACAAGGAAATGGCAGCGTTAAATATTTTACATCAGTATTTATGGTCAAAGATACTGGGAGCACATCATTACTGTTAAAGAATATGGGGAATTAATTAAGTCCTATCACCTTCACTTGAAAAGCAATTTTGACAAACTAAATGTGACTAAAGGTAGACAAGTCTCCTGGCCCTGTTGGTTTGCTTCCTAGGATCATAAAAGAAGTAACTGTAGAGATACCAGATGCATTGGTTGTAATTTTCCAAAGACTGTTGGATTATGGAAAATTGCCAATGTGACACTCCTATGCTCAGTGAGGGAGGCATGAAACAGGTAACTGAATGCTGAATAACCCAAGTCTGTTGTTGGAAAAATGCTGGAATCAATTAAGGAAGTTACAGCAAAATATTTGGAAAAATCAAAAATAGAAAGGCACGATGGCTTTGTGAAAGAAAACTTGAGATTGATGAACCGTTTTTCCAAGGAAGTCTCAACCAGAGTGAATAGAGGGGATCTAGTAGATGTGTTGTATTTGGACTTCCAGAAGACGTTTCACAAGGTGCCTAACAAAAGTTTCAGTCTAAGATAACAGCATAAAGTATTGGAGGTAGTACACTGGCATGGACAGAGAATTGGTTAATGGGCAGGAAACTGCGTGGGAAGAAAGGGTTCTTTTTCAGGTTGGTGACCCGTGAGGTTCCACAGGGATCAGTGTTGGGAATGCAATTGTTTACAATATACATTAATAACTTGGAAGAAGAAAGTGAATATATCATAGCCAATTTTGCAGACAAAAGTATTTGGAAAGGCAGGTGGGTGAGAGGGATAGAAATAGCTTACAGGAGAGGTATTGATAGGTTAAATCGGCAAAACGTTGTCAAATGGGGTCCAATGTGGGAAAATGCAAAGTTGCTCATTTTGGAAGGAAGAACAAAAGAATAGAATATTATTTAAAAAGGAGAAAAAAATGCAGAAGGGTACTTGTGCATAAAACACAAAGCTACACGGGCAGCAGGTAATCAGGGAGGCTAATGGAATTTTGGCTCTTATTTCAAGGGGTTGGAGTAGGGAAGACTTACTGTAACATCTAGAATACTGGGAGCAGTTTTGTTCCACTTATTTAAGGAAATTATCATTTTATTGGAGGCAGTTCAGGGAAGCTTCATTACGATGATCCCTGATATGAAAGGATTGTCTTATGAGTAAAGGCTAAACCAGGTTGGGACTCTACTCACTGGGAGTTTAGAAGAATGAAATGTGATCTCTTTGAAACACATAGCATTCCTAATAGGCTTGACAGTGTAAATGAAAGGATAAACCCCCTCACATTGGGCGGGGGAGTGAATAGCAAAGCAGGCTCAAGGGGATGAAAAGCCTACTCCTATTTCTTGACGGAGTAAGTCAATTAATTTTGTCATCCTTTTTGAAATCCATTCTGATGAATATTACAACGTGGATTGTTTTCAGTTTATTTTCTCCTTTATTAAGGGTTCTATTATGTTTTTAAACAGTGTTAAATTGACTTACCAAGAATTCTAGATTCGTGGTGCTGGAAGAGCACAGCAGTTCAGGCAGCATCCAAGTAGCTTCGAAATCGACGTTTCGGGCAAAAGCCCTTCGATTTCGAAGCTACTTGGATGCTGCCTGAACTGCTGTGCTCTTCCAGCACCACTAATCCAGAATCTGGTTTCCAGCATCTGCAGTCATTGTTTTTACCAAGAATTCTAGGCATGTTCTAGAAAAGACATAACATCAGCCATGCACCAATCCTCCGAGTCATAGAGGTTTAAAGCAGTGAAAAAGGCTCTTTGGCCCATTGAGTCAGTGCCTGTTAAAAGCTCCCAGTTAAGTATTCTAATCAGAAATAAATCTTTTGAACAAAGAAGTACCTCTGCTGTCTCTTCCCTCGATTTATTTTTAAAATATGCAGATGTAGTCTATTCAAATCAGAAGTTTAATCTTGTTTGAGTATGGTCAGTTTATTTAATATTACTTCTCTTTATTTTAAATTGGAATCTCATTTTTTTTTAGTTTGCACACCCACCCTCCTCCCCCTCCCCACTTTATATCCACGAATTTTCTAAGTAAAATAGTGAAGGATAATAATTATTTCCTACTTCTGCCATGCTGCCTGTGATTTTATCCTTGAAAAATGTCCATATTACTCAGGAGGAAGTGCTGGATGTCTTGAAACACGTAAAAGTGGATAAATCCCCAGGACCTGATCAGGTGTACCCCAGACCTCTGTGGGAAGCTAGGGAAAGTGATCAGCTGGGCCCCTTGCTGATATTTGTATCATCGATAGTCACAGGTGAGGTGACGGAAGACTAGAGGTTGGCTAACGTAATGCCACTATTTAAAAGTAGGAAGGACAAGCCAGGGAACTATAGACTGGTGAGCCTGACATCAATGATAGGCAAGTTGCTGGAGGGAGTCCTGAGGGACAGGGTGTACATGTATTTGGAAAGGCAAGGACTGATTAGGAATAGTCAGCATAGATGGGATTTCCCATGCACAAAGCTAACGAATTTGGTTGAGTTTTTTGAAGAAACAAAGAGGATTGATGAGGGCAGAGCAGTGGAACTTCAGTAAGGCGAGCGGCAACTGGTTAGCAAGGTTAGGCCTCATGGAATACAGAGAGAACTAGCTCAAAGGTAGAGGACAGAGGGTGGTGGAGGAGGGTTGGTTTGCAAACTGGAGGCCTGTGACCAGTGGCATGCCACAAGGATTGGTGCTGGATCCACTACTTTCTGTCATTTATATAAATTATTTAGATGTGAACATAGGAGGTATAGTTAGTAAGTTTGCAGATGACACCAAAATTGGAGGTGTAGTGGACAGCAAAGTATTGCAACGGAATCTTGACCAGATGGGCCAATGGGCTGAGTGGCAGATGGAGTTTAAATTTAGATAAATGCGAGGTGCCGAGTTCTGGGAAAGCAAATCTTAGCAGGACTTATACACTTAATGGTAAGATCCTAGGGAGTGTTGCTGAACAAAAAGACCTTGGAGTGCAGGTTCATAATTCCTTGAAAGTAGAGTTGCAGGTAGATAGGATAGTGAAGGAGGCATTTGGTATGCTTTCCTTTATCACTTAGAGTATTGAGTACAGAAATTGGGAGGTCGTGTTGCGGCTGTACAGGACATTGGTTAGGCTATTTTTGGAATAGTGTGTGCAATTCTGGTCTCCTTCCTATTGAAAGGATGTTATGAAGCTTGAAAGGGTTCAGAAAAGATTTACAAGGATGTTGAAGGATTTGAGCTGTAGGGAGAGGCTGAACAGGCTGGGGCTATTTTCCTTGGAGCATCAGAAGCTGAGTGGTGACCTTATAGAGGTTTACAAAATCATGAGGGGCATGGATAGGATAAATAGACAAAGTCTTTTCCCTGGGGTGGGGGAAGTCCAGAACTGGAGGGCATAGTTTTAGGACAAGGGGAAAGATATAAAAGGGACCTAAGGGGCAACATTTTCGTGTAGAAGGTGGTATGTGTGTGGAATGAGCTGCCAGAGGAAGTAGTAGCAGCTGGTACAATTACAGCAACTAAAAAGCATTTGGATGGGTATATGAACAGGAAGGATTTGGAGAGATATGGGCCAGGTGCTGGCAGGTGGGACTAGATTAGGTTGGGATATCTGGTGCGCATGGACGAGTTGGACCAAAGGGTCTGTTTCCATGCTGTACTCCTCTACGACTCTATGATCCTGTTCCCAGACAATTACATTTCTGAAGAATATAGCAATTTTTAAGAATATCTTTAAGTTTGTAATTCCTTTGTCTTCCTGTGTTTAAAAAATTCTCCCCATGTCTTTGCATTCTCCCTCTTTTTGATCTTGCTTTCCATCAACATATGTTGCCTCTTTTCACTCAATTTCTATCATGGGTTTTTATGCATCCTACAGTAAACTTATCTGGTCAAATGAATGAAGCAGTCTTCATCCACCTCAAGAGAGTAATTTAATGTCCTGAAACAGTCACCAGCTGCGATTCATTTGAAAAACGATAAAGTGAACAGCCATTTGTGTATTCCCTTTGATGTAGCACCTTAAATGGAGACAAAAACTGGATTCTTGAGCCAAAGCAGATATTAGGAGGAGCAACTGAAACTTGTTCTTAAAAAGAAGAAGATGGATGTGTAGCAGTGATTGAGAAAGGAATTCCAAACAATCAGGCTGGGAGGACACAGGCACAAGGTTGAGGCCAGCCGAACAGCAAATCCAGGAGAGAGCTCCAACACTGGTCAGAGATGGAGAAAGGGAGACTGTAGAGGGAGATAAACACAAGCATAAGAATTTTACATCAATAGGTCTTGGTTCAATAATAGGCACGAAATGGTGCCAATACTTTGAGCAAACAATAGCCTTCAAACAAGATGGGAAAGATTAGTCTGACAATTTATGGCCATATAAATGAGCTGCATGTTTGACATTTGATGTTTACAAAATCCATCTGGAAAAAGGTATTAATATCATCAATTGCCTATATACAGATACGGTCACAGAGATGCCAGTAAGGTGTCCAGTGATGAATGGAGATTGTAAATACATTTTCTCCTATCCAAACAAACAATAAGGACTCCTACTCCAATGAATTTTAATAAATGCAACTTCTGATTTTCTAACCCTCCACTGACAGAACAACAAGATGCACATTGGTGTCTTTAGCCACATATGATCAGCCCAAACTCGGGCTCAAGCAGCTCAACTCAATACACGAGTTCTTCTACAAGGCTCCCTGCTGCCCCAAGCAATACCTTTTTTTCCAACTGCCCAAGTATTTGCACTGCTTTGTACAATTGCTGTGAAATAGCAGCAAAGTCAGAGGTGCGCCAACAAATCCAAATTGCAATCAGCCACCCTTATTATTATTATATATAAAGACAGCTTCATGACATCTCAACCATTATTTATTTAAAATCATTAGATTATCTCAGTCTCCTATTAGAATTCAGATTTTATTGGAAGGATGGCTGAAAGAGTCCAAAGTATCTGTCTTTCCACAAGCAAGGTTAGAGACAAAACAAAACTGCAGATGCTGGAATCCAAAGTCGACTGGCAGGCCAGGCAGGTGGTGGAGAAGTCAACCTTTCGGGTGTGATCCTCCTTCAACCCTTCTCCACCTCCTGATGCTGCCTGGCTTGCTGTGTTCTTCCAGCCTCCTGTTTGTCTACTTTCCACAAGCAAAGGCTCACTTTAGTGAGAGGTGATGACATTTCAGGACGAGATCAATATTTGTTTACCAGCAACTTTAATATTACAGCTCATACGCAATGATGGTGCAACATAATCTAATCAGACAGCAATTAATTCTTATTGTGCGGTGAGGTTAGTGAGGGAAGCTGGTGAAGCAGGCCATTTCCAAACTCTCTCTTGCTAATTTCTCTCACATTTAATTTTCCTTAGCTATTATCCCTGTGGCTTTCAGTTAACATCGTAATTTGTATTAATTATGCTCATTTATGTCATCAATTATGTTCATTGCAAACAGGACCCATTGTTTCAAGGAAATAAGAGGAAGAAGTACCTTTTCTTTTCCCTGAATTAGAGGATGCAACAGCAGTTCTAAAGAAAGAGACATGGGCAAAATATGCAAATTAGTTCCAATTTGCATCTAGGCACCAAAGGAGCAGGAGAATCGACGTTTCAGGCATAAGCCCTTCTTCTGGAATGAGGAAGGTGTGCCTTGGCACACCCTCCTCATTCCAGAAGAAGGGCTTATGCCTGAAACGTCGATTCTCCTGCTCCTTCGATGGTGCCTGACCTGCTGCGCTTTTCCAGCAACACATTTTTAAGTTCTGATCTCCAGCCCTCACTTTCTCCCAATCTGCATCCATACAAGTACCAAACAGATGGAGTCACAGGAGGTAAATAAGTGGCCTGTAGGATATTTGTGTTGGTGACATTAGTTTGGAACCCAATTCTGTGTGTGGGGATTATAGAATCACAGAATACTCACAGCTCTGATGGAGGCCATTCAGCCCATGTGTACTTGGGCATACACTTCCCATCCTTCACCTTTTCCCTGTGGGCCAGCAATTTTCACTTGTTTTTTTTCCCGCCCCTCAGGTAATTATCAGATTGTGTTTTGAAAACGACAATTGATTCTGCCTGTACCACACAGTCCATTCCAGATCCTAGGCATGAACGATGCAAGAAAGATTTTCTGCATGTCGTCATTGCCTCTTTTGTCAATCACTTAAATGGATGTTCTCTTCACTGTTCCAGCAACGGAAACAGTCTCTCCATATTCTCTGGCCATACTCACGATTACAGGTACTACTTTTGAGAATGGCTTCCCAAACTTAAGTAGAATAGCTGAACCCTTTCCAAAACATCACATAACAGAGCTTCCTCATTCTTGGAACCACATTCGTAAATCTTATCTGTATCCTTTCTTAATGTCTTCACATTTTCTGAAATGTGCTGCTCAGAACTGGGCATAAATATTCCAGAAGAGGCCTAACCAGTGTTTTATATAAAAAGGTTCAACAAAACTTCCTTGATTTTGTACTAGCATTTATTACACAGTTAAGCAGCATCTATCTTTTAATATCACCCTTGTTTTCAAAACCCTCCATAATCTTCATTCCTCCCAATCTCTGAAATTGTTTCTAGCAACAGAAGCCTCCGATATTCTCACTTCTCCAACACTTTTTTTTCTGTGCTGATTTGATTTCAGTTGTTCCCCCATTGGTGGTACTTCCTTTCTCTGGCTAGACCCTTAACTGTAGAATTCCACCCCTAAACACCTCCATGTTCCACGACTCCTTACTCCTTTAAAATATCCTAGAAATTCCACTTCTTTGACCAAGCTGTTTGTCATCTGCCCCAATCTCTCACGTGGCCCGGTTTCATACTTGGCCTGATAATTCTCTGAACTGCCGCGGGTTGTTTTGCTCCACTAAAGAGGTTATAAAATACGCAAATTGTCATTGCATCAATTGTACTGAACAAAGGGCATGATTTATCTCTGGGTGTCAGGGAAAATCGTACAGCACAGAAAGTAGCTATTCAGCATACTGTGCCTTTTTAAAATATTTTATTGATGGGATGTGGGCACTGTGGGCTAAACCAGCATTTATTTCCCAGAGAACAGATCAGAGTTAACCAGATAGCTTTGGGGTGGAGTGTGGGGGAGGGTCTAAAGTCACATGCAAGAATGATTTTCTTTCCTGAAGGACATTAGTTTTTTTAAAAAAAGTGGATTTTTATGACAATCAACAACTACTGCATGGTCACCTCTAGCTTTATATTCCAGATTTGTATTGTATTCAAATTTCACCATCTGTTACAGCATGATTCAAACCCATGTCCCCAGAACACTAACCTGGGATGCTGGATTTTTGTCCAGTGAATTTACCAGTATCCCACTGACTCTCCCTCCTTGAATGAGCTTTCCAATTAACTCCACTACCTTGCTTTTTCCATACAGCCCTGAAAACTGCTCTTTTTGAAGTGTGCATCAATTTATCATTTGAAAGTTATTACTAAATCTGCTTAACACCCTTTCTGACAGCGCATTCCAGATGATAACAACTCACTCCATTAAAAACATTTCACGTCTTGGCTGGCATTTTTCTCAATTATCTTAAACCCAGCTCTTCTGGTGACCAAATCCCTGCCCCCACTCCTGTTGTTGAAAGTTGGTTCTTCATTTTTAAAAAAGACTAACTAACTTTTTTAAAAAAATTAAATCGACTTGTTGAGAGGGGTTATTACACACCCCTGGAGAAGGTGGGGCTTGAACCTGAGCTTCCTGGTCCAGGGGTTGGATCACTGTCACAGCACCATATCAAAGCCCCTTCATTATTCCAAATAACTGAAGGATTCGCAAAAACCAAAAATCACTTCCTTCCTGTCAAACTGTAAAACAAAAGTCGAATAAGACTTTATTTTGTGCAAAATTACATGTACAAAAGAGATTAATTACTATAGATATTTCCAACCAACTCAATAAAAACAACGTTGCCAGCGTATTATACAACAGCTGAAAAATGTGTATTTATGGTTATCAACTCCAAGTGAATGTAGTCCTGGAGCTTTCATTACCTGTTCTACCATCACAATCCTGCTATTGGGCAAATTGTCCAATTGCACCTTCCCAGAGCCAGGGGCTTTTTGACAGACACTCAAGAAGCATCCATTAATCCACCACACACCCTCTCCAATCCCCTTTTAAAAGGATAAAGGACGAGAAGGGGGTCGAAGAAAATGAAAGAAACATTGTTTTTCACCATCCTATAATATTTTTCATGGTCCCTACTCACGGGAATGAATAGAGATGAATGTTCAAATCGGAGGCACTGCATGGGTCAAACTTACATGCATTAAAATAAGCAGAACTAATCCTCAGTTTGTTTAAAACTCCTCCATCGCGATGTGATATCAAATTTATGTTATAATAGCCACTTACTAAACTGTGTTTTCATCCTAATTAGATGACGATTGCAGTTTCGCATCATAGCCAAGAAAAATTTTTTTTAAAAAACATGACTCTCCATGGAAACTAATACCAGGTTTCCTGGGTAACAGGAAGCTCCCATCTTTCATAAACAAGTCTGTTTAGTTTAATTTTTTTTAAAATGCAAAAAATATTTTTGAAAATTAAACTGCAATCAACATTTTTGAAGCCGTTTAACTAATATCTATTAATGGAGCAGCATTTGATAGCTTTCGCAGAATTTGTAATGTAAATGCTTGGTGCAATTTGATCTACATAAACCTCAATTTCACATTCAGTATTGCTTATCTATTACCACTACCAACATGAATTAATTTCAAACAATGGGCAAAAGAGAGTTTAATGTTGAGTGTGTGTTGCTGGAAAAGCACAGCAGGTCAGGCAGCATCCGAGAAGCAAGAAAATTGACGCTTCGGGCTGGAGCCCTTCATCAGGAATTCATCAAGATTCCTGATGAAGGGCTTCGGCCCGAAACGTCGACTTTTCTGCTCCTCAGATGTTGCCTGACTTGTGCTTTTCCAGCAACACACACTCAACTCTGATCTCCAGCATCTGCAGACCTCACTGTCTCCTAATTTTAAAAAAAAGTTTAGTCCAGCACTATTTCTGCGAAACGAACAGAGGAAGAGAAATACAGATCAACCAAGCACTTGGATTTGATATTGTAATTATAATTATAATATTTTGAAGTTGGATTTTTCTGCACTCCTTGTGGATCTGAGAGACTTGCACTGCGCCAGCGCCTTCAACAAACTATGAAAATACTGCAAAGATTTTCTGCCAGTGAAGTATATGTAGCCACTGTTGTAATGGAGGAAATATAATACCTAACAGCAAGCTCTCACAAATAGCAGTATGATAACGACTAAATGTGGTTGTTTCTGTGATGTTGGTTGAGGGATAAATATCAAGAGTTCCCAAATGTCTTCAGACTAGAGTCAGAGGTCTCTTACATCCACATGAGGAGGTTTATTACATCATGTTAAAAATGGTGATCGGAACAGAAAACTAAAGTTTCCACTACACACCTGACTTGCTAAAATAATGGTCGGGAGAAGGAATAATGACACAAGAAATAGACACCAGCCACTGGAGCATTAGTAAGGCTTTTTGGACTAGTGAACTTTCATTAAAATGTTTGTGCGATGAACAATTATCCCACAGAATTTTTCTTTCTAATTTTTGAAGAACTTACAGCACAGTCAACTTATCTCAGGCACAGGAAAGAAAACAGAAGTAGATACTTCAGCTGAAGAATATGAAAGACTTGCACAGTGGTAAGCATCGCTGCCTCGTAGTGCTAGGGACCTCTGTGTAGGCTTTGCACGTTCTCCCCATGTCAGTATGGGTTTCCGCCAGGTACTCTGGTTTCCTCCCACAGTCCAAAGATGTGCAGGTCAGATGGATTGACTATGCTAAATTATTCCATATTGCCCAGGTACATGTAGGCTAGGTGGCCTAGCAATGGTAAATGTGGTGTTACAGGAATAGGGCGAGGGCAGGTGAGATATTCCTTGGAGGATCAGTTCAGACTCAATGGGCCAAATGGCCTTTCTGCACTATAATATCGTGCTCTGATAATTCTATGATTATGAAAGGGGCAATTACTGGAATTGGAGGGAATTAGAACTGACTAACTTTAAAGAGAAAGAATGTAATCAAAAATTTCCACCTTACAACTAAAGTTGTGTCCCCAATTCTGGACGTTGTATATTAGAAAGGATATGGAGGTTTTAGGGAGACAGCAGAAAAAAGTTACAATAATATAGTTACAGGAATGAGGGAGTTCTGATATGTGGATGGACTGTGAAGCTTGAAAGAAGATTTGATAAAGGTGTCTGAAATTAGTCACATTCTGAACAAAGTATAAAAGAAGAAATTGTTCCCATTTTGCAGAAGGGTTAAGTCACAGAGTCATACTGCATGAAAGCAGACCCTTCAGTCCAACCAGTCCATGCCAAACACAAAGCCAAACTAAACTAGTCCCACTGCCTGCTCCTGGCCCATATCCCTCCAAATCTTTCCTATTCATGTACTTATCCAAAATGTCTTTTAAACATTGCAATTGTGCCCACATGCACCAGTTCCTTAAGTTCATTCCACACATGAACCACCCTCTGAAAAAACTTTTGCCTCTTGTGTCTTTTTTAAGTCTCTCTCTTCTTGGTTTAAGAACTGGGGGATGTCACTTGAAGGTAAAACAACAAACAAATGAATGACGACATGAGGAAAAAACTAATAAACATAGCCAATGGTTCTGGTCTGGAATGCTCTGCCTAATACAAAATAGCAGGGGCTAATTCAATCTTGGCATTCAGAAAGAAACACTTGGAGAAAACGTTTGCATTGTAACTGGAAGGGGAAGGGGAGTGGGACTAGTGAGTTGCTCTTACAGAGAGAAAATGGGTTCAAATGGTGACCTTCAACGTTGGAACCATTCTGTGATTCATTTAATGATTTTACCAAAACATTAGGTTCAGCAGAACAAGGAAAAAACTCAAGAACTCACTCCACGTCTATTAAACCTGGTGAGATTTAAATGACAGATTTGCTATTGCATTTTGAAATGTTGTGAAAACACAACAGCTCACAGTGAAGGGAAAATTATAGCAGTCAGTTGCAAACGAACAAAAATTGAGAAATTGAGAAATAATCCTCACTAAACATAACCCTAAAACAAACCATAAAGGGATGCATTATTTAATGAAAGTTGATTTAACCATTTTCCCCAGCAAAAATAAAGTTCTCCATTTTTTAAAGAAAGTTATTTTTGCCTTATCTAGGGCATGACTGACTTTTCAAGATGGGTAAAATGCACAGTGATGCATATCACAAGACTCTGAGGGTCACCAGAGTCTTACCAGACCATAGGGCTGCTCCCTCATCACAGTGTTGATTAACCAGGCGGCCACCAGACGTGGGGAGAGGTTGAGAAGGACAGTCCTTCATGGTAGCCTCAGCTGGTGTTGGGAATTAAACCCATGCTGTTGGCATCACACAGAGTGTTACAAGGGGACATAAATTTAAGGTGAAGGGTGGAAGGTATAGGGGAGATGTCAGGGGTGGGTTCTTTACCCAGAGAGTGGTGGGGGCATGGAATGCGCTGCCCGTGGGAGTGGTAGAGTCAGATTCATTGGCGACCTTTAAGCGGCATTTGGATAGGTACATGGATGGGTGCTTAATCTAGGATAGAAGTTCGGCACAACATCGTGGGCCGAAGGGCCTGTTCTGTGCTGTATTGTTCTATGTTCTATGTTCGCAAACCAAGTGTCCAGCAAACTGAGCTAAACCAACCGAGTTTGGATGGGCCAGAGACTTGGCTGCCCGTGTGTACAAGCCAAATAGCCACTTGTAACAAGTTTCAATGACAGATGAAAACATTTCGCACAATCTAACTTCCCTCACCACCTGAGCTACTTGAAACAATGCAAATTTTCCTTGTAGTGAAGCCAAGATTCATAAGGTTCAGTGTGTTCAAGTCCCAGAGGAATCTAAGATCAATGTCTGCAGTGAGACAGAGTACTGAAGGAGAGCTGTACTGTCAGAAGTGTTATTTTCTGATGAGAATTAAACCAAAGTTGTCTGGCCTTTTGGAGATTGAAAATCCCGTGGGAAAGGGAATTCTCTCCAGCATCCTGTCCAATATTTATCATTCAAAACAAACTGATTATTACATTGTTTGCGTGAGCTTGCTCTGCACAAGTTAGCAGCCACATTTTCTCCATTTCAATAATGATTATTCTTACAAAAAGCTCCAGTAGCTGTCCAGCAACATAGAATGCCCCAAGGTTATTAAAAAAAAGATTTACATGCAAGTCTTTTCTTCAAGAAATCTCTTTTTTGCCTCCCTTCACAAAATTCTGAAAGCTGTGAACACATCTGTAATTTCTTTTCCTCTCTCTTACCGACCTGCTCAGGAATGTTATTGAGCATTTCAGGAACAGGTGGGATTTCATCCCAGGTCTCCTGATTTAGTGATAGGGATACTATCACTGCAGCACAGAATCCTCTTGCCATTTGCAAACTATACTAGGTTGAAGGAATTTCAGGTGTCTAATTGAAACTAAATGGTATCATGTGACAATATGACAAACAATGCAATTCCCAATTATGACCCTTAAATTATACAGCCAAATAAGCTCTTTTAACATTCAATCCAAAGTACAGTTGGAGGAGGAAGGAGGTTTAATTTTAAGACAGCAACGCTATGTGCTGTACTGTGGAAATACTTGGAAGGGTACATTTGTCTTTCATTATGTCTCATTTCCCTAATTTATCCATGCACAAGAAATGGTTTGGTTCTCAAATTAATTTACGTGCAGAATCAAATTATGTCCTTCTTCGTTGCAGATAAATTGAGCAAATCAAATGCCAATAAAAGGGCGTGCTGCTGTTACGTAAATGGCCACATGCAAACTTCAATATAATTTGAATTTTTGCAAATCACATGAGCAAAGTCTATCTCCATCATTTCAGCTTTTTGTATGGCACATCATCTGTCTGCATGCACCTATGATGTAAGGCTTTTTAAAGTAGCAACTGATACTCTCAACTAGGTATATTCATGTTCTTGGGAAAACTTCATCAATACGAGAATAACTCGTTTTACCACTAACTCGCAAGTAGTTAACAATTTAAATCAAATTTAACAATTTTACAATTCACATAATCTAGATGTTATTTGCTCCAGCAAGTGACAGACTCGGTGGATTCTACCTTACTCAGACACTGGAACTCTACAGTAGAAATGCAACAACCTCGCATATTTAATAACATCCCAATGCATACCATAAGACTGCCATCAAGCACCAGGCAGCATCTCAGTGTTCATGATGCCTCTGAGCACACAAGAGCTTCCTTTCAGAAGAAACGTTAAGCCAAGACCCTCTCAGATTGACATAAAAAGCATGTCATGGCACTAGGGGCTGTTTCCTAGCCAGTATGTAATCCCCATCCAGATTATCTGGTCATTACATAGTTGCTGTACTTGCGAATTTGCAGCACATTCACACTTTTCAACAGAGACAACACTTCAGACTTGGGTGCAAAGTGCTTTGGGACATCCTGAGGTCATGAAATATACTACTGTATAATAATCATGTTCTACATGTCAAATCCGTGTGTTCTGTTTTGGACTTTCAGGCACCATAAGTCATTTTGAATAGTGGTGCCCTTGCTAATGACTTTGCCGTTTATTTCTTGCAGAAAGCAAGAAGATACATACACCTTGCAAGATATCCTGTGCGTTCGGAATCCCACAGTTAACCTGCATGAGGGTGAGGGTCCCCACACTCCTCACCCCAACCGATTAGAGTCAGCTGATATCCCCACTGAGAGTGAAACAAACATTGCACACATACTGTTGCCTGGCAACTTGAGTGTGCTGAGACCCAACACTTCGAATATTCTACAGCAATGGCACAGAATAAAATATACACACTTGGTACTGTACAATACGAAACAAATGGTCAGCTAGAACATTCAGGGTTTCTCCACACCTCGTTCCACTCACCTATTTATCTGAATAAAAGGTCACCAGAGCTTTCATAACCTTAAAAGATGCTATATAAATGCAAACCGTTGTTCTCAAAACCATCACTTACTTTCATGATTAATTTATTTTATTCCTTCTAAAATCCCCTCTTCAGGGGAAACGTGCAAAATCCCACACGCAGAACACACAAATAAATGTTCCTGTGAATTTTTAGCAACTTGATAAACCAATTCCAGAATACCAAAAAAAACAGAATGCAAAACCTCAACAAGAAGTGTACATTAATAATGTTGGTTTATAAAGTAACCTGAAATGTCAGGTGCTGATGATTCCCCATATTAAAGGAAACCTTTGTGCTAGAATGGGGGGAGGCAAGGGGAGAAAACATTAATCTTACTTTTGCTTTCAAGTCATGAAGGACATGATCCAGTCATATTCCACAGAGAGGGTTCTGAAAGGCCAGAGACTTTAATCTGTTTTCATTAGCTGTCAAACAATTTGACGTAAACGGTTGGCCAATATCTTAGTTTTAACTTTCCACTACACTTTCACAGCAGCTAATTCTTTATACTTAGTCCAAGAACTTCCATGGGAGTTAATTTAAGCAACAGGCAACCACTTGTGTTGCTATTAACTCAATTTAAAAGTAATTCAGTATATTAAATTGGAACTCAAGTAAAATATAAATCCAACTATGTTAGCCTTTAATGGCACAACTGGGACTATTAGTTTGCAAGATAGTTTATTCCATGTAGGAGACATAATGCTCATGTGAATGTCATCTAGTAATAAAATTAAAACATGGGAAATGTCAGTTTGAGCAATCCATATATTTCTTCCTAACCATTGATCTGAATCCAGAAGAAAAACAGATACCAGCACAATTTAAAACACAAACCAGGGTGCACATCCAATATAGGCATGAATAAAATGCTAACCTTCAGAAACATTCACAACTGACATCAGAAACTGGACTCCCCCAACCCCCTGCACTTTCCACTGAAGTGTCTCCAGTCTCCACTTCTCAGAAGAATTTAGCTACATCCATGATGTTACAATAATTGCACAGTACTACAAATTTATTTACTTTTAGAACGTAAACCAAATGACAAAAGAGGTTCAAATAATCAAAGTGCAATTCCTCTCCAGCACCGAAGGAGTTAAAAGACCATGTGATTTTCCCTGAACTATTAAAAGTGTTATTTAAATATACAGTCAAATCTGATTATTACATGCACATAACCTTGTGGTTATTTGTTTAAATTTGTTGTTCAGCCGGATCTATGCAGGTATCAGGTATTACATCACCAGATGATGTACATTAGGTTACAGGTTCAGTTGATACACAAATTGTAATAAACAACTTATACTTGAATTGTAAGTATCAATTAGAAATCTGTAAATGATTCAGCTGCTGTACCATATTCAGGGAAAGATGCTTAAACCAATGTAAGCAATTTTACAATTTGCCTATTGGCTACCTCTGACTTCAACTTGCTACAAGTCTACCTCAAGGTGACAGGGTGAGAAGACAATACAACAGGCATAGCACGTGAATATTAACCTATATTTGCCACCAGCCCAAATTATGTACTTTGTTAGATAATATCTATTCCATATCTGTGAAGATGACCTTCAATAACTTCCCTGCCCTCACCATCACCTGCTTGTTTCACAGTACTACTACACAAACTACCTGTTAATGGATCACTTCAGGGCAACATTCTGAAGTTCTGGTTTTGTTTTTCTAATCAATTACCCAGCCAACTGTTATCAAAAATTCACCTCTAACTTGCACTGGCCTATTTTCAAATTTCTCTACCTCCATCTATCCCTATAGGTGCAACCTCTTTCAGCCCTACAAAATATGATATCTCTGCACTCCTCCAATTCTAGCCTCTTGGCCATCCTTGATTTTAAGTCAACCACCATTGCTGTGCTCTCAGTCACCGAGATGACATTCACATGAGCATTATGTATCCTACATGGAATAAACTAACTTGCCTCTTCCATTCTCTATCCCCCTCTATTTCTGCAAAGAGGCTCCTTAAAAATTAGTTATTTGGCTTTTGCCACTTTTCCTAATATTTCATACTGTATCTCAATACTAAATTTTGTCTGATAACGTTTCTGTAAAGCATCATAGGATTTTTAACCATATTAAAATCCAAGTGATTGTTTTGTTGAGGGAGCAATGACGTCGCTACCTTTGGAGAACAGTTCCCTACATTTCACTAACCATCTGATGACTTTTCAAAGGCAAAAAATAGATGAAATTATTATTGTTATGCAATACTTTTTTAAAAATTAATTATGAAACAGAATTTATTAATGTAAACCAAGTTAGCCACAGCGCACAGCTCCTTTTATTGTGGCCAAGTAATTCTGTATGTCAACAGAAGCTGACGACATTCAACTATGTGAGGCTTGAACTTTTAAAAAAAAAGGAGCACTATTGACAGACTTGACTATTTTATAAACAGTTATGGATTTCCACAACCATTCCTGCCTGAAATGCAACAGTGGGACTATCGGTACAATTTGCAAAACAGAAGCTGTCTTGCTGGACAGGAGAGGACGATGATGTATCTTTACTAGCTTGGCAAACTCTGCAAGGAGTAGAAAATGAGAATTTGGAAGTCACCTCCAGGATTGTTTCATAACATTTACACACCTCTATTGATAAGATTAGTATGCCTGCCTTGTCAAAGTACAGAAAAACAAAATTGCTTTAAAAAACACTCAATTATGCAGTAACAATTCATTTTAAAGTGACATTTAAAGGAAAATTAAAAGCTCAATTTTAGATTACACATGCTTCCAAGGATTGCTTTACAAATACATAGTTAAGAACTGTTTAAGTCAAGTCTAACCCCATTGAAGGAAATTGATTAATTGTTGCCTTTAAAGATTGAATCACTTAATCTATTCTTTAACCATAGCTAACACAAAGGCTCCTGTGGTGCACTGGTAGTATCCCTACCTTTGAGACAAGAAGCTAAGGTTCAAATCCCACCTGCTCCAGAGAGGTGTAATAACAACTCTGGCCAGGGTGATTAGAAAGTAGTCATATAGAAAAAAAAAGCTCACTTCACCAGAATAAGGGATGAAATCACCACCCATAAACCTTCTGGCCATTTAGAAAGAACAATGGAAGCTTCAGAAGTTGGAAAGGAGTGTTTTAAAAAAAACTACACCGATACAGATTTTAAAAATTTTTTCCTTGATTAGACATTTATTTTCAGTTACACTTTAATTGCAACAGTTTTGAGCAAAATTGATACAAGTTACACAAACATTTTATCAAAATGTACACATGACCAAAACAAATTCAGACAGGGTCCTTTTCAACCGTGGCCTTAACAGTAAAACTCGACAAGGCAGTTCTATTTTGTAATGAAACAAAGTTTGTAATGCCAGAAAGAAACATTTGGCTAATACTACTGAGAGTTAAAAATAATGCTAGCATTATTTCTCTGCTCTAAAAAGAGGCACATTACTCACTAGCAACATTGGATGGCTAGGTCCCTACCACTCCTTCAACGTTCGTGTAAATCGATTATAAGACTTCCACTAATTAATTCATTCCAAAAACAATTTCACCTTTAAAAACCTGACGCATCTGGCATTGCCTCTTATTCAGATATCAGTATTCACAAGAATCCATGTCCAGCTGTGGTCACAAGAACTGGACCTTTCCTAACATAAGTTTTTAAGCAAAAAAAAGCACATCTTTGCTCAATGCACCTGCCAGAAGAATTCGAACCTTAGCCTCGGACCAACAAGGCATTCAAACAGCATAATACATCTCCACTGACATGACAAAAAAGACAAATACACTCAGCATCTTTCTTCTCCTTTTTACGTACATTTTGTTTCTCGCCTTGTTTCTCTGCTGCTCGCCTGTAGTTCATTGTCCCCTTCCTCTCTCCATTTCCCCCTCCCCTCGCTGCAGTTTATTTACCTGCAGTGCTGCCTCTGTGTTACAGGTGTGAATGTGTTTGGCTTCTCCCAGGGCCCGGGGCTGCTGCAGCAGAAGCAGCTCCACTCCTCTCTCTTTCTCTCTCTCTCTCTCTCTCCCCCGATCTGCCCGTTTGGCGGAACGCGGGGACGCGCCTTGCAGCCTCTGCGCGCCCCCGCTCCCTCCCCCTGCACAAGCTATTGTTTGGTCCAATGTCCCCACGCCGGTGCACAGAAAGAGCCCAGAATTCCCGCAGTGATATAATGCGTGAACAACAACAATAATATGCCTGAGCAAGGTTGTTGCTGTTAGGCATCTTCACCAGGACGGGAGTTGGTTTTGTTTGTTTGTTTATTTATTTTGCAGCTCCTCATTCGGTTCCCCCAGGGAATCTAAGACCATTGAGATGGTAGCGGAGGTTTCTGTCTCTCCCTCGCTCCCTTAAAAGAATTGCAGCAATAGCCCTTCATTACCCGTCAGCATCGTTCCAGTTTCAGCAATGTAATACAATTTACATCTTTCTCACCTCTTCATCCAAGCGATAAATCCTGATTTGTAACAAGTTACATTTCCTGCTTGTATTTAACCAGCAAGATCCACCCCTCCCACAGTCCCTTGTCCAGATGTAGACCCGGGGAGAGAGGATGCCGAGATTTATAATCAGTGAGCACGACACAAATCTTGCAATGCCATTTGAGCTGTACCTATTTATTTTTAAAATACCTTTGCCTTTAAAAATAGGTCACATTTTGAAACCAAGGGGAGTTTCAGCACGCTCCTTGCTGAGAGTCCTGTTTCACAGCTCCAGAATGCTTTCTCCTTTCCAGGTCGAAAACTCACTTTGCAAATGATTCCCCCTCACAACTAAGTTCCCGGTTTTCATTCAGTTGCCACAGAATGCTTAAGGAAGAGAATCCTCGCCACCAACACAGGAGTGAAAAGAACACCCTCTACTGGCTGCTTCCAGAGTGCCAAAGCTCCAGCTGCAGTTCACCTCTGTCGGAGAATCACAAGAACCAAACAGCACTGAAGATTGTCGTTCATTTCCATTCCGCTTTCTCCACAGCACTACAGTTTATTCCTTCTCCAGGATAGTCCTCCACATTACAACCGGGTCTGCACTTCTAAAGGGTCTGGACAAAATACTGGAGATTTGAAAGTAAAAGACAGAAAATGCTGGAAATACTCAGCGGTTTAGCGTTTCAGTTCACCAGAATGGAGTTCTGAGCATTTAAGGCGATTTCTCTCTTTTACTTCGAAACGTACTTTACTGGCTGTATAGACTTTGGGATGCCCTTGAGATTTTGAAAGACACTTTATAAATGTCTGTTTGTCCTTCCTTACATATATGATATTGTTTGGAATCTTCTTCCACTGGCGTTTCAAATCAATACAACTCACTGGGTAAAAATATCACCTTATCCCTGCTTCTGGTTCTTTTGCCAATTATTGTAAATTATGTCCTTTGGTGACTGAACCTCCTGCAACTAGGAAAAATTCCTCCCTTTTCCTGTATCAAAACTGATCAAAAACAAAGGAGGGACTAAAGTTAGGAGCAATACACTTTTTCTATAAATTGGCTTTTCACAACTCCTGAACACTACCAATGTGTGATGCATTTTGCCTCTGGCTCAGCCACCAATTTTCTTCCTCATTGGTTAGACCTTAATACTGAACCTCTTTCTAATTTTCTTTTGTTGCAAAAAAACTGTTCTTAATCCAATCAAACTGTGGAAGAAAACCATACCTTGGAGCGACAGCCAGCATGACAATCTCAAACCCTAGATTAATGTTGTAAAATCTTTTAGATATCAATACTGTTGCAACAGTGTGAATGCTAATGTGATTCTATGAATCAGGCAGAAAACTTGATTGCCAAAACCAACAATTGTACTTATAGCCTTGCTGTAGAGATTGTGGAGTCTTTGCAAAACTTTCAATTTAAGTTTGTACCTCACTTGCTATCTCTGCTGCATTTGAATACCAATTCCCTTGTATCATTATTTTTCTGCTGTCATGCTCCCATACTCCTATGACTCCTCCACTTTCTAATATGCCTTCTCTAAGCAGACTCTGTTCTCTCCTTCAGGTCATGTTGATTTCTTGTACTCCTTTATCAAGTTCCAATGTTCCTAGCAGTGTAATTGACATTTTTTAAAAAAAGATGATCTTGCAAGACACAAAGTTACCTATTTCTTCAACACATTGATCTCACAGTCTGAGGTTTACTAAAAATGAAAAATCAGGGATGTGTTTTAATGTTGATTCTCTTTTTTTAAAACAAAATGCTCACATCATCAAAAAGATTTAAAAAGGAGAACAGCACAGAAAGAAATCTTTCAGCTCATTATGCTGACAAAAAATGTCATTCCAATCCACTTCTATGTTCAAACTCTTGGTCTGTAGCCTTGTCAGTGCATATCAAGATTACTTACACTGTGGAAACAGGCCCTTTGGCTCAACAAGTCCACACCGACCCTCCGAAGAGCAACCCATTGCCCTACATTTACCCCTTCACCTAACACTACAGGCAATTTAGCATGGCCAATTCACCTAACCTGCACATCTTTGGACTGTGGGAGGAAACTGGAGCACCCAGAGGAAACCCACTCAGATACAGGAAGAATGTACAAACTCCACACAGACAGTTGCCCGAGGCAGGAATTGAACCCAGGTCTCTGGTGCTGTAAGGCAGCAGTGCTAACCACTGTGCCACCGTGTATTTCAAAAATACAATGAGAATTTCTGCACCTAACAACCTTTCAGATAATGATTTCCATTCTCTAGGAGATCCACTCTCCCATCATTCTCTAGGAGTTCCGGTCTCCCATCATTCAAAGCAGTGATCAATATTTATCCCTTCAACAATACTGGTTGCTTAAACATATTAATAGTTGGTTAATAAATAGATTTTATAGCCATTATTCTATTAGGGTAGCGAGTTTTTAAATACGTAAGATATTCTACATTGCTTATTAGTTGCTGGAGTCAAAGGTCTTCTTAAGATTACTCTTTAGTCACTATTCTATGAACATTTTACACCTTTCAACTTAATATCAGGTCTGCACTGTAGCAATTTCTCTTCAGAGTCTTGCCATCATGTCAGCTCTTACATCACTATTGGCATAGCTTACTATTTACACATTTAAGTATCTACCCTTTACACTACATCTACCTCCATTTTGCTGTCTTTGTACAATATTTACATTCTCCAACAATTGTTACATTGCTGACTGCAGAGGGCTTACTATGCACACATTGGCTGCTAACCTTCATACATTACCACAGTGACGACACTTCGCTGCAAAGCCTTTTGGAATAGTCTGAGGTTATGAAAAGCCGACTCAAAATGCAACTCCTTCTTTAATACTAGGTTGTGTCGCTGAGCCTATTTAGGAGGGGGTATGATCAATACAGACGTTTCATCCTATTGTATAAATGTCTGGTTTACTGGTACAGGCAGGTTTAAGTGATTGCCTTTGACCAAATGCTTTAAGCATTACATTTGTAATTTTTCTTTTATTACAGTCTGAAGAAAGAATAGCCATCGCATTGTTGATTAAAACAGCAGTACATTGGTCATTTTTCTATTATTATATCTATAAAAAAGAACAACCATTGTATTGCTGATTAAAATGGTGAACTAGCAGCCACCAATAATATGTAAAAACCTTGCTGAATCTGAAGAACTGTCAACTATTTGTATGAGTGATGACTGCAGTAATTTAAGATTGATGGGACTATAAAAGGAAATAGTCTTAGTTTCTGCAGTTGAACAGATTATGTAAATATGATCAATGAACCATAGAAAAAAATTACACTACTGCTATACAAAGTAGGAGATACTTCAACTCAATGTAAGCCATCATTTGCTCAGAAGCAACTACAGTATAACTTATTCAATTATGGAAACTCAAGCTCACTTTTCTATTGCACTATTGAATGTTCTATATCCCAGGCTGATAATGGGGATCAGATGTGAGGTTGGATTGTATCTCACCAGTTCCCCTGGACAAGCTTTCAACTCGCACGTAGAGGCTACACAGATGAAAATTTGCTAGATAGACAGATAAACTTGCAGTAATGGAAAACTTTTGACAGGTCATTCCAAATCACTTCATAGCCAATGAAGTACTTCTGAAATGTAGTCATTGTTGTCATGTGGAAAATGCTGCAGCATATTTTCAAGACGTAAGCTTCCACAAACAGCACTATATTAATGTTCAGATAATTTGATGCAGTGATGTTGGCCAGGGCACCATGGAGAATTCCCTTCTCGATTAACCAAATAGGGCTGTGAACTCATTTATATCCACCTGAAGGAACAGTCAGCACTTAGTTTTAATGCCTTCTCTGAAAGATCATTCCTCAGACAGTGCAGCACACCCTCAGTACTGCATTACAGATGTGCCTGATCTTCTGGGAATAGATGCATAGATAGACTTTGACATTGAATTCCAGGAATCAGGCAGTAGTTTCACTCACAATAATTTTATGTATCAGATGAGCATTGCTATTGCTGTAGTACGTTGGGACATTTTATTGGAAAAATATAAGTTACTATAATGTATTTGTTAGCTATCTGGCTGTGTTAATAAATAAAGTCAATAATACATGAAGGAGAATTATTCAAAATGACTTTGATTGATGAGACAGTGTGGTCCAGATGTACTGAGTTCAATGAAGTTCTGTCAGAGAGAAAGGTTCCTTAAGTATTAAAGCTCATTTAACAGAAAATTATTGAAATTATGTGCAAAGTGCATCAATGCAACAAGTCAACTTTCAATAAAGCTTGTAGACAGAAAGAGAAAGAAAATAAGTTCCTCACCAGAAATTAGCTCTTAGTTAATAAGGGTGTACAGCGTTCCAGCTGTACATGACTTAAAATCACTGAAGTGATTTAACAGACTATACAGAACTATTCAGTAGTTTAATGAGTATATACTAGGAACACAGGGATGGGAATAGGCCATTTGGCCCATTGAGCTAGTTCCATCATTCATTTAGATCATGGCTGATCTGTGGCCTAATTCCATATATCCCTTATTACCATTACTTTAAAAAAAACTATCTATTTCAGATTTAAAATTAACAACTGATCCAGTATCCGCTAGAATCATAGAGATGTACAGCATGGAAACAGACCCTTTGGTCCAACCCGTCCATGCCAACCAGATATCCCAACCCAATCTAGTCCCACCTGCCTGCACCCGGTCCATATCCCTCCAAACCCTTCCTATTCATATAACCATCCAAATGCCTCTTAAATGTTGCAATTGTACCAGCCTTCACCACTTCCTCTGGCAGCTCATTCCACACACATACCACTCTGTGTGAAAAAGTTGTCCCATAGGTCTCTTTTATATCTTTCCCCTCTCATCCTAAACCTATACCCTCTAGTTCTGGACTCCCCCACCTCAGGAAAAAGACTTTGTCTATGTATTCTATCCATGCCCCTCATAATTTTGTAAACCTCTATAAGGACACCCCTCAGCCTCTGACGCTCCAGGGAAAACAGCCCCAGCCTGTTCAGCCTCTCCCTATTGCTCAAATCCTCCAACCCTGGCAACATCCTTGTAAATCTTTTCTGAACCCTTTCAAGTTTCACAACATCTTTCCGATAGGAAGGAGATCAGAATTGCATGCAATATTCCAACAGTGGCCTAACCAATGTCCTGTACAGCCACAATATGACCTCCCAACTCCAGTACTAGTCAGGTTTATAGTAAATTGACTATTTCTTTTCATCCAAATAGACATTTGAAACCTGGCGTTGGATCTTAAGTACAATTTAAAGATCTTCTTTGAACAAATGCAATGGGCGCATTCTTGCGATCTAAGTTGACTGGAGAATGTAGGTCACAAACTGGGAATAAAGGGTCAAACATTTAGGACTGAAATGAGGGAAATTGTCTTCACTCAGTAGATTGTGAATTTGTGAAATTCTCTTCTGTGGAGTTCAGAACATTAAGAGAATTATAGTGCAGGAAAGTAGAAATTTAGGTAGAAGATCAACCCTGATCTTACTGAGTGGCAAAATAGAGCCAAATGACCTAGTATGTTCCCTGTTCTTATGTCTTTCAGGGTAGTGTGCGAAGTGGTTTTGGATTTCACTTACATTTTAAAATTTCTGGGTCTTATTTGTTCCTGTTCACTCAAGTATGACTAGATTGTGGTGATATTATAATGAACAAGCAGAAATTTAGTCCCCTGAGTGTTTTCACAATCCCCCTCCCCCATACACTTAGCTGACAACTGTGTGGGAAAACAATTTAAAAATTCAAACATTTTTGAACGACTTTCTCAGTTCCAGACTACAGATTATTATAGTCCAGATTTCGAGATGAGAGATGGCCTTGGGCTACATAACATTGGCATACCAACCTGATAATGATATGAACAAAGTGTGAAGGCTGCTTTTCACAAACCCAGCTGCAGGAAGTGTTATTAGATGTTGCCATGGCGACTTCTTGGCTTCCTACCTCACACCAGGATGGAAAAAGAAAAACACTTAACTGGCCTGGTCCATCATAAGTCATCATCACTGGGACTGTAACATCTTTTGGGATGTGTTGCTGTGAAAGTAGTAAGGTCTGCAATCTGCATCAATACTGAGATCAAATACAGAAACACTTCATGCAGAAAAAGATTGGTGTTAAAACTGTAATTTTTAATTAGTCCAAATTTTCCAAAATAGCTAGGACATTCCCAAAACTAAGGCTAGCTGTTTACACATCTAGTTATTCCAAAAAAAAAATTGGAGCTCTGGAGAATGTGCAGGATGATGCCAGAACTGAGTAGTTATAACAAACGGGCTGACCTGATAGGGTTTTCAGTAAGATAGATGTAGGGGAGCTGATACCTGTTGTTAGAGAGACAAGAAGTATGAGCCATAAATATATGACAGTGATTACTAAATCCAATGAAGAATTCAGGAGAAATCTCCTTATCCTGAGAGTGATGACAGTGTGCAACTCACCACCATGGACAGTGATCGAGACAAATAGCATAGATGCATTTAAGGAAAACTTGGAAAACTACACTAAGGAGAACAGAATAGAAGACACTATTGGTTGAGTTAGATGAAGTACGATGAGAGGAGGCTTATGTAAAGCATTAACATCAGCATAGATCAATTTTCATGCTGCATATGTATGTGATTCTATGGTGATTCCCTGATAAAATAGATTCATGAAGTAAAAATATGCTGTGTTTAGTATACATTAAAATCAATCTTTGTGCTTCCTTATGATGATACCTCAAGATGCTGGAAGTGGTTTTGGAAAACAGTGTATTCAGAATAATGTTTTATGAGAATGTTTCTGCTGTTGAAAAGCTGTTTAAACTGTAATGACATTATACTGTGAATGACGCAAAATGATAAATATCTTTACTACTGCTCTAGGCATTAAATATTAAAGTCAAGGAACATGAAAAAAAAACAAAGCCAAGCCCTACTCACAAACATATATTATGTTTGTTTGCATTTTTTGACAGAAATTCCCAAGATACCTCAATGAGCCATGATTTTAACCAAATGGATCTGACTAGTAAAGTGATTTTCCAATTAAAACAACAAACTCGATAGTGTTGTAATCTGGTGATCAACAATCGCGAGATGAAACTTTTTTGTGAGTAGTATCACATTTCACATAAGATAATAATTAAAAGATTATGTTGAGGCAGCCACCATGAATTATTGCCCTATAATAAGAAAGACTTTTTATAAATTATACAGATTTATAAAATAATTTATAGAAGCGTTGGTTCATGCTGATGCTAACACTCCACACAAGCCTTAATTCTCTCACTCATACTCTTCTACTCCTTTCTCCTTCATGTGTTTATCTAGCTTCCCCTGATCTGCAACAGTATTGCTTACCTTAACAAATTCCCAAATTAGCAATTTCCACATCCTCACTGCTCTCTTACTGACGTAGTTGTTCTGAATTTCCTTATTGGATTCATTATTGATTAGCTTATATTTATGACCCACAAGTTCTGGTCTCCTCAATAAGTGGAATTATCTGTTCTACATTCACTTTATTGAGCCTTTCTTTAAAAATAATGTTTAATACTTCTATCATTTCTCCATCTCAGCCTTCTCTTCTAATAGAAGAGCACCAGCCCATTCAGTCTTTCCCAATTGTTATAAATTCACAGTTCTTGGTATGGTAACAGAGGAACAAGAGCAAACTAGTTAGCTTATCAAAGCTGTGTCACCATACAATCAGATCATGGCTGAGCTGTGAGCTAACATCAGATATCTCTCTTTGGCCCATAACCCTTAATACTTTTGATAGTACTACAAGATGGTCATGTCACCTTTTCCATTGCACTTGCATGTCATGATTGTTTTTAATTACAGATGAGGATAAGAGTAATACCACATCAACCTAATAAAGCTATCAAACAGGACTACTTGTGAACTAAGCAGCATAAGCAGCAAATGATAAACAGAGTTAAGTGATCCCACAACCAACAGATTAGATCTAGGTTCAACAGTCCTGCCACATATAATAATGAATGATGGTGGACAATTATACAACTCACTGGAGGAGGAGACTCCACGAATATGCCCATCCTCAATGCTAGAAGAGCACAGCACATCAGTGCACAAGGTAAGACTGAAGCATTTGCAGCAATCCTTAGCTAGAAGTGTGAAGTGGATGATCCATCCCGGCTTGGTTCAGTGGTGCCCAGCATCACAGAAAGTAGTCTTCCGCCAATTCGATTCATTCCACCATGATTTCAAGAAATGTTTGACGGCACTGGATACTTCAAATAGACCCTGACAACATTCTGGCAATAGTTTTGAAGATTTAGAGTCCAGAATTTGCCATTCCCCTAGCTAAGCTATTCCAGTACAGTTACAATACTGGCATCTACTCAACAATGTGGAAAATTGCCCGGATATATCCTGTGCACAAAAAAGCAGGAGAAATCCAACCCAGCCAATTACTGCCCCATCAGTCTACTCTCAATCATGAATAAAGTGATGGAAGGTATCATCCAACAATACTATCAATCTATCATGCTGTCACTAGGCTTAGTGATACCCAGTTTGGGTTCTTCCAGGGCCACTCATCTCTTACCTCATTACAGTCTTGGTTCAAACCTGGACAAACATGTGGAATTCCAAAAGTAAGGTGAGAGTAACAGCCCTTGACATCAAGGCCACATTTGACTGAGTGTGGCATCAAGGAGCTCTAACAAAACTAGAATCATTGATGATTCCTTAGATACTGACGCAGTCCATGCTTAAATGCAACAAGTTCTGGACCCTATCCAGGCTTGGGCTGACAAGGGGCAAGTAACATTTGCACCACATAAATAGTAGGCATCGATGATCATTATTAAGAGACAATCTAACCACTGTTCCTTCACATTCAATGGTGTTATCACTGCTGAATTCCCCATTGTCAACATTCTTGGGGTTACCATAAACCAGAAACTCAACTGGATTCACCACAGAAATACATTGGCTCCAACAGCAGATCCAAGGTAGGAATACTGCAGCGAGTAACTCACCCCCTGACTCCTCAAAGCTTGTCCACCATGTACAAAGCACAAGTCAGGCATGTGTTGGAATGCTTCCCACTTGCCCGGATGGGTGCAACTCCGACAGCGCTCAAGGAGCTTGACACCCATCCAAGACAAAGCAGTCTGCTTGATTAGCACCACATCCACAAACATCCACTCCCCCCTACAACTGACACCCAGCAGCAGCAGTGCGTTCTATCTACAAGATACACTGCAGAAATTCACCAAAGGTCCTTATAGAGCAACTTCCAACCCCACAATCACCTCCACCTAGAAGGACAAGGGCAGCAGATACACGGGAACACCATAACATGGAAATTCCCTCCAAGTCACTCACTATCCTGACTTGAAAATATGTTACTGTTCTTTCGCAGTCACTGGGATAAGATCCTGGAATTCTCTCCCTAAGGGCACTGTGGGTCTACCTACAGCACCATGGATTGTGGTAGTTCAAGAGGCAGCTTCCCACCAGCTTCTTAAGGACAACTAGTGACAGACAGATTGCCCACACCCTCTGTGTAATTATTTTTAAAAACCTATTTTAGCTGCTTACAGTAATATGCTGACTCTCAACAGCACCAATAACTAAACATTAACTAAATGCCATTACTTGTTTATGTGGCTCTCAGCCAGAGGCCAGGAGGATGCCAGATTCAAACGCTTAGTTAATGCAGTTGATCACCAGATCTCATTGTCAGGTGTTTTAGGACTACTTATGACTACTCTCTTCATTGTGACTTATTAGTTTGGGTGTTATTGCATGCATTGCTGCTTCTGTTTGTTCTGATAGACAGTCTTTCTTCATAGTTGTCATTTTCTGTTGTTTCAGCTCACTGAGCTGTTGATCCTGGTTTTCCTACTGTTTTGCCATGGACATTGTCTGAAGCTGAACCAGATTATTCTCAAGCTCAGTATCCTGTTTGCCCCTGAGATTTGCTGTCACCATCCTGGCAGGGATCTATAGAGCCTGGTTGCCTAGTTGTCTAGAGGAAAGTCTCTTGGCAACTAGAGGGCATAAATTAAGGGGGTAATAGGGGAAAGATTTAAAAGGGATTTAAGGGGCAACATTTTCATGCAAAAGGGAATGTATGGAATGAGCTGCCAGAGGAAGTGATGGAACATGGAATAATTACAACATTTAAAAAGCATCTGGATGGGTATATGAATAGGAAGGGTTTAGAAGGATGTGGATCAAGTGCTGGCAACTGGGACTAGATTAGATTAGGATATCTGGGCAGCATGGACAAGTGGACTGAAGGGTTTGTTTCCGTGCTGTACATCTCTTTGACTCTATGACTCTAAGTTGGGCGGGGCCTTTCTTGATGTCAGGAACAACTAGTTGCATTTACAAATAGGGTTCCAGTATCGAGACAAACTTCTTTTTAGGGAGGGGTGAGATATCTCTTCAATGGGATTATTTTTTATTATCGGTCACCTTAATTGAAAAATCTCACCTCATGAATATGTCACTTCCTGTCCTACCACCCGCAATGAGGAAACTAGATGTCAACAATTCCCAATATGAAAGTTGGAGTGGGTACCTGGTGACTTGGTACTTCCTCCTCCAGACCATCATGTTAGACCATCAGTCACACTTCTGACTTGTGCCTTGTAGATAGTGAACAAATTTTGGGGAGTCAGGAGGTGAGTTACTTGCCACAGTATTCCTAGCCTTTGACCTGTTATTGTAGGCATTGTATTTTTACAGATAGTCCAGTTAAGTTTCTGGTCAATGATAACCCCAAGAATGTTGATAGTGGGGGATTCAGTGATATTTAAGCTGTTGGATGTCAAAGAGTTGGAGTTAGATTCTCTTCCATTGAAGATAGACATTGCCTGGCATTTGTGTTGTGTGAATGTTACTTGTAAAGTTTCAACTCAAGCCTGGATATGGTTCAGTTCTTGTTGCATTTGGACATGTACTGCTACAGTATCTGAGGAGTTGTGAATAGCGATGAGCATTGTGCAGTCATCAGCGAGTATCTCTGCATTCAACCTTACGATGGAGGAAAAGTCTTTGATGAAGCAGTTGAAGATGATTGGGCCTGGGACATGACCCTGAGGAACTCCTACAGAGTTGTTCTGGAACTGAAGTGACTGACCTCCAACAACCACAACCATTTTCCTTTGCGCCAGGTTTGACCTCAACTAACAGTGAGTTTGCCCTTGATTCCCATTGACTCCAATTTTGTCTGGACTTCTTGATGTCAGACTCAGTGAAATGTGGCCTTGATATCAAGGACTATCGCTGTCACCTCACCTCTGAAATTGAGAACTTTTGTCTATTGTTTGAACCAAGGCTGTAATGAGGTCAAGAGCTGAGTGGCCCTGACAGAACCCAAATTCGGCATCACTGAGCAGGTGCTACTTGATAGCACTGTTGACGACACCTTCCATCACTTTACTGATGATCAAGGGTAGGTAAATGGAGTATTAATTGGCTGGGTTGGATTTGTCCTGCTTTTTCGTGTATAGGAAATACCTGAGCAATTTTCTGCATTATTGGGTAGGTGCCAGTGTTGTAACTGTACTGGAACGATTTGGCTAGGTTTTCATGGAAATATTCACAATTCCTTTACTTAAAGTTTATTTTCCCTCTCTCCTGAACCTAGTATTCCCCTTCCTCCCTCATCTTGTAACCATGTGAACTTTATGAGCAATTTTATAGTAAACTGGTTTTAACTTTTTGCAGATGAGTGAATTTTGACAGGGTTAAAATCAGGCCCACTGGATCAGGTAAAAGATTGTGAAAGAGGGCGGGTGTTGCTGGAGGGTGGAAATGTGATTCTAATCTTCTTTGGCAGACAGGAAACTGAAAGAATTGGGAACAGTGTTGATTTTACTCTCCATTGAAGTCAGCAATGACATGGATAGGTGCAAAATCTGCATCCTGCAATTGCCAATCCCTTGGGGTCAGAAACTTGTACATCATGTTAAAATGAACCATTTTGCCACAATTTGAGGAACGTTCTAGAGGACCTGCTGGTAGTTTATAAACATTTTATCATGATAATGAAAAGTAAAGTGAAAGATTGGTTTGGGGGAAAATGACACCGTCATCGGAGCTTAGAGTCATAGAGATGTACAGCATGGAAACAGACCCTTCGGTCCAACCCATCCATGCCGACCAGATATCCCAACCCAATCTAGTCCCACCTGCCAGCACCCAGCCCATATCCCTCCAAACCCTTCCTATTCATATACCCATCCAAATGCCTTTTAAATGTTGCAATTTTACCAGCCTCCACCACTTCCTCTGGCAGCTCATTCCATACATGTACCACCCTCTGCGTGAAAAAGTTGCACCTTAGGTCCCTTTTATATCTTTCCCCTCTCACCCTAAACCTATGCCTTCTAGTTCTTGACTCCCCCACCCCAGGAAAAAGACTTTGTCTATTTATCCTATCCATGCCCCTCATAATTTTGTAAACCTTTATAAGGTCACCCCCTCAGCCTCCGACGCTCTAGGGAAGACAGCCCCAGCCTGTTCAGCCTCTCCCCATAGCTCAAATCCTCCAACCCTGGCAACATCCTTGTAAATTGATCTTAGAATATTTAATCTTGTTAATCCTCTCGCCACATTAAAAAAAAATGAGTGTGATGCCACAATGCCTTCTGGCAGTAGTAAAGAATGACTGGTGTTCCTTTCCTCCATATTCAACAGATAGCTTTTCGTACTGGCATTTTCGAAGATGGACCTGAAAGTTATTTCCTTTCTTTCAAAGGGTGGAATTTAGGAGCTAATGTCTGTGCCAAACAATCAAAAATGTCATCTCGCAGAAGGATTGTTCTGATTTTCTGAGCGGTTACTCCTATGCTGATTGGCAGGTGGGGTGTTATTCCATCACCATCCATTGTACCTTTAAGACATTTAAAATTAAATATCAGGCTGAGTGCATCCTGCAGTCACACCTTAACGTCTACATCTGTTTAAATGAACAACTTAAAAAACTCAAAGGTAACTCCAAAACAATGTGGATTTACATGGTACCTTTTACAACTATGGAGGGTATGACAGTGCAGATACTGGGAAGATGTTTCCTCTAACTGGGGAGATTAGAACTGGATATCACTATCTCAAAATAAGAGATCCGCTATTTAGGACTTCAATAAGGAGATGTTTCTTCAGTCAGAAGGATAACAGTCTTTGAAATTCTCTCTGCCAGAGCTTTTCTGGCATCCAGTCTTTCAAGACAATAGATAATTTTTAATGGACTTGAAGTTGAAGGATTTTGGATGTCTCAATTGTTTTTAAGAGGTCAGAGAAAAGATAAAGAACTTTTATTAACAAGGTATCTCTTACAGTCATAGAATCATGGAATTGTACAGTATGGAAGCAGATTTTTCAGTCCAACTCATTCATGCTGACCAGATATCCTAAATAAATCTAGTCCCATTTGCTATGGATACTGCTTCCAGTATGTGGAGACCTGCCGGAGTTAACAAACTGCCCAGCTCATCACTCCAGTTTCTGAGAGAAATTGCATGAGAATCCGAATCAGTCTCTTGAAGAGCAACAGGAAAACCTTTTGATGCTATGTTTCCTGAAGAAGTTGAGTCTGCCAAGATTCCAGAGACAACTGCCTTTGTTTGGTGACATAACACCATAAGACCTTGAGACATAGGAGCAAAAATTAGGCCATTCAGCCTGCTCTGCCATTCAATCATGGCTGATAAGTTTCTCAACCCCATTCTCCCGCATTTTCTCCATAATCCTTGATCTCTTGTTACTCAAGAGCCTATCTATCTCAATCTTAAATATACTCAATGACCTGGCCTCCACAGCCTTCTGTGGCAATGAATTCCATAGATTCACCACTCTCTGGCTGAAGAAGTTTCTCCTTATCTCCATTCTCAAAGGTCTTCCTCTTACTCTAAGGCTATGCCCTTGGGTCCTAGTCTCTCCTACCAATGGAAACATCTTTCCTCATCTACTCTATCCAAGCCATTCAGTATTCTCTATGTTTCAATTAGATTCCCACCCTCATTCTACTAAACTCCATCAAATGTTCTTCATATGCAGAATGTCAGACTGACAGCTGATTGCGCATTTCAAATCTTTTACTTTTTGTCTTCAAGAACCAAATCATACTGGCCAAAAGTGTGTTTTGTTCCCCCACAGGTTAATCTCTGCAGAGAGAAATCTGTTAGTCATAGAGTTATAGAGTCCTACAGCACAGAAACAGGTCCTTTGGCCCAAACTGGTCCATGCTGACCAAAACATTCACCCATGTTCTTTCCACTTTACCCTTTCAAGTAGCAATTAATGCTAAAACTTGGGAGTAGATGTAGTCCTGTTCCTAGAAGATGTATCAGGCTTATAGAAGACAGTGGGAAATTTTTCCAAAAAGCTAAATTAACATCAAAAGGGACACACTGCAGTGAAAAAAAACAACTCTGCTTTGAAACATTTTGAGGTGTATGCTCATCTGGGGAACACTTGTTTATAATAATCATAATTCCTTAACCTTTCTGACACAATTCAAAACCCAAAATGTAAGATTGTTTTGCAAGTGATTACATTTACAGCCTCATCATTTAAAGATTCACATTGAACAGAAAACAAATGTAATTTCTGATCCTTTATTAAGAATTTAACCTTGTCTGAATTATCTGAATAACAAGAAGGTACCTGAAATAACTGTATACTTTACAAGTTAAAAAAAAACACAATTGAGACTCAGTGTGTAAATGTGTCTTAAATATTTTTATATTTATATTCTTGTCTACAATTGTAATGAAATGCATTGAAAATGAGGTTTCTTTTTTAAGGCTGGAGGTGTTGTAAGGGGGGAAGGGAAAGTGAAAGCGACAGGGAGTATGGAGGTAAATGGAAAGATAAGCAGCAGGATAGCATGTTTCCAGGCGGATTTAAAATTGAGGCAGACTGAGAATGCAGAAAAAAGCAAGGATAACTTAGGACATATGACTTCCAACATCTCTAATGATAAGGAAGTTAGCATTAAGGCACTTTACCTGAATGCTCGTAGCATTCATAACAAAGCCGATGAACTAATGGCACAGATAATAGTGAATGATTATGATGTAGTAGACATCACAGAGACTTGGTTACAGGGGGGTCAGGACTGGCAGTCAAACCTCCATGGTTTTTCAACTTATCGAAAAGACAGAGAGGTGGACAGAGGGGGTGGGGTTGCCTTGTTAGTTAAGAACAAAATTAAATCTATGGTATTGAATGACATAGCGTTGGATGATGTGGAGTCTGTGTGGGTGGAATTGAGGAACCACAAAGGCAAAAAAACCATAATTGGAGTTGTGTACAGACCTCCTAACAGTGGTCAGGACCAGGGACGCAACATGTACCGGGAAATAGAGAAGGCATGTCAGAAAGGCAAGGTTACATTGATCATGGGTGACTTCAATATGCAGGTGGACTGGGTAAATAATGTTGCTAGTGGATCTAAAGAAAGGGAATTCATGGAATGCTTATAGGATGGCTTTTTGGAACAGCTTGTCATGGAGCCCACAAGAGAGCAGGCTATTCTGGACCTAGTGCTTTGCAATGAACCAGACTCTATAAAAGATCTTAAAGTAAGGGAACCCTTAGGAAGTAGCGACCATAATATGGTAGAGTTCAGTCTGGAGTTTGAAAGAGAGAAGGCAAAATCTGATGTAATTGTGTTACAGTTGAATAAAGGTAATTATGAGGGCATGAGAGAGGAACTGACTAAAATAGACTGGAAGCAGAGGCTAACCGGGAAGACACTAGAGCAAAAATGGCAGGAGTTTGTAGGTATAATTGAGGACACTGTACAGAGGTTCATTCCCAAGAAAAGAAAGATTAACCGGGGAGGGATTAGACAACCTTGGCTGACAAAGGAAGTCAGGAAATTTATTAAAGAAAAAGAGAGATCCTATAAAGTGGCTAAGAACAGTGGGAAATCAGAAGATTGGGAAGGATACAAAAACAAACAGAGGATAACAAAGAGTGTAATAAGAAATGAGAGGATCAAATATGAAGGTAGGCTAGCCAGTAATATTAGAAATAATAGTAAAAGTTTCTTTCAGTACATAAGAAACAAACGACAGGCAAAAGTAGACATTGGGCCACTTCAAACTGATGCAGGGAGCCTAGTGATGGGAGATAAGGAAATAGCAGGAGAACTTAACAAGTACTTTGCGTCAGTTTTCACAGTGGAAGACATGAGTAATATCCCAAAAATTAAAGGGTGTCACGGGGCTGAGTTGAGTATGGTTGCCATTACGAAAGAGATAGTGCTAGAAAAGTTAAAAAGTCTTAAAATTGATAAATCTCCTGGCCCCGATGGGATACACCCTAGAGTTCTGAGAGAGGTTGCTGAGGAAATAGCAGAGGCATTGGTTGAGATCTTTCAAGAGTCACTGGAGTCAGGAAAGGTCCCGGATGATTGGAAGATGGCTGTAATAACCCCCTTGTTCAAGAAAGGATCAAGGCAAAAGATGGAAAATTATAGGCCAATCAGCTTAACCTCGGTTGTTGGTAAAATTCTAGAATCCATCATTAAGGATGAGGTTTCTAAATTCTTGGAAGAGCAGAGTCTGATTAGAACAAGTCAACATGGATTTAGTAAAGGGAGGTCATGCCTGACAAACCTGTTGGAATTTTTTGAAGAGGTAACAAGTAGGTTAGACCAGGGAAACCCAGTGGATGTGGTCTATCTAGACTTTCAAAAGGCCTTTGATAAGGTGCCACACGGGAGGCTGCTGAGCAAGGTGAGGGCCCATGGTGTTCGAGGTGAGCTGCTGGGATGGATTGAGGATTGGCTGTCTAACAGAAGGCAGAGAGTTGGGATAAAAGGTTCTTTTTCAGAATGGCAGCCAGTGACGAGCGGTGTCCCGCAGGGTTCGGTGCTGGGGCCACAGCTGTTCGCATTATATATTAATGATTTGGATGAGGGAACCGGGGGCATTCTAGCGAAGTTTGCCGATGATACGAAGTTAGGTGGACAGGCAGGTAGTACTGAGGAAGTGGGGAGGCTACAGAAGGATCTAGACAGGTTGGGAGAGTGGTCCAGGAAATGGCTGATGGAATTTAACGTGAGCAAGTGCGAGGTCTTGCACTTTGGCAAAAAGAATAAAAGCATGGACTACTTTCTAAATGGTGAGAAAATTAATAAAGCCAAAGCACAAAGGGATCTGGGAGTGTTAGTCGAGGATTCTCTAAAGGTAAACATGCAGGTTGAGTCTGTGATTAAGAAAGCGAATGCAATGTTGTCTCTTATCTCAAGAGGGTTGGAATATAAAAGCAGAGATGTACTACTAAGACTTTATAAAGCTCTGGTTAGGCCCCATTTGGAGTACTGTGTCCAGTTTTGGTCCCCACACCTCAGGAAGGACATACTGGCACTGGAACGTGTCCAGCGGAGATTCACACGGATGATCCCTGGAATGACAGGTCTAGCATATGAAGAACGGCTGAGGATACTGGGATTGTATTCGTTGGAGTTTAGAAGATTAAGGGGAGATCTAATAGAGACGTACAAAATAATACATGGCTTTGAAAAGGTGGATGTTAGGAAATTGTTTCTGTTCGGCGAGGAGACTAGGACCCGTGGACACAGCCTTAGAATTAGAGGGGGTCATTTCAGAACGGAAATGCGGAGACATTTCTTCAGCCAAAGAGTGGTGGGCCTGTGGAATTCATTGCCACGGAGTGCAGTGGAAGCCGGGACGCTAAATGTCTTCAAGGCCGAGATTGATAGATTCTTGTTGTCTAGAGGAATTAAGGGCTACGGGGAGAATGCTGGTAAGTGGAGCTGAAATGCGCATCAGCCATGATTGAATGGCGGAGTGGACTCGATGGGCCGAATGGCCTTACTTCCACTCCTATGTCTTATGGTCTTATGGTCTTATGGTAATGGCTTCAATTTATGGACTTGAATCTGAGGGATTGTAAATACCTGGCTTTTTTGTAAAGAAGTAAAGAGAGGACAGGTGAACTCTTTGTTTAACAAGGCATTTGTTGGTATTCATGTGTCTTATCATAACAGCATGTTTACTAATGACCCTCCACCTGGATTTACGAATGTCAGGTTGAAGTGTGGGCTATAGATATTATTTAGCCAGTTGACACCAAAGTGAAAGATCCGAGCTCAGCTGTCCTGGTTTGAAAAAGTCCCTTGTCATGAATCCTGATTATCCCCTTAAAGAGCTATTGGAGACCTTCTCAGCACTGTGTTTCCTGAGAAGCTGGATCTGCCAAGATGCCAGAGACAACTGCCTATGTTTGGTGAGACACGTCTACAAATATCCGACTAATGGACATTTAAGCATCTCAAATCTTATCCTTTTTTCCTTCAAGAGCTTAAATTAGTTGGCCCAAAAGTGTTCGTTATTCCTTCCTAAAATAAACCACTGCAGAGAAGTCTGCTTTGAATAGAGTAGAATAGAATCTCTATGGTGTGGAAATAGGCCATTTGGCCCAATGAGTCCCACCAACCCTCGAAGAGCATCCCGCCCATACCCATCCCTGTACCCCTATATTTCCCATGGGTAATCCACCTAATCTACACATCTTTGAACGCTATGGATAATTTGTTTTCTGTTTAACAACCTCTGTTAGTTTGTATGTGTTATTAGAGAAAGTAAACGATTGGCTACATTGGGAACCAGCTAAAATAACTACATATATGTTGTGATCCATGGAGTAGTGGAACTGGAGGAAAACAGTGTACTCTCCCCATCACAGTTGTAACAAATGAGCGGAGCTGCCTCAAGGAAGCTTCAATTTCTTATATTACATGGGGGTGGACTCAGGCAGCACCACATTCAATCACAGTCCAGCCAATATTCAGGTTCTTCAAAAAGCAGTTGCCTATCTCCCTAATGGCATGAAGGGTTGCTAATTCTCCAAGATCACCTTGCATACTCAAGGAGCTAAAGATTAATCTCCAAAACTCTGTATGGAACAATTCAGGTAATACATTGTTGGAGTAGTATTTTGAAAGACATTTCTCGATTGTTTACTGTTTTTGTACATATTTGACACTAGGGAAAAATGAACATACTGTTTGTCTGACAGTCAATTGGATAACCAAGGACTGAATTTAAATTGAAAAATAAACAGGTGGATTTGAGTTCAGCAATGGGTTGAAGTGACAGATACCTGTTTCCTGATCCAAAACTATTTAAGTTGGAAAACCAGAGTCGAGAGTGTGGTGCTGGAAAAGCACAGCCGGTCAGGCAGCATCCAAGGAGCAGGGGAATCAACTTTTTGGGCATAAGCCCTTCATCAGGAATGAGGTTTGTGAGTCAGGGCTGAGAGATAAATGGGAGGGGCTGGGGTTGAGGGGAGGTAGCTGGGAAAGCGATAGGTAGATGAAGTTGTGGGAGAGGTGATAGGTCAGAGGGGGCAGCGATGAATGGGTCCGGAGGGTGGTGCCAAGTTGGAGGCTTGGGACTGGGATAATGTAGGGGGAGGGGAAATGAGGAAGCTGTTCAAATCCAAATTTTCCCATGTGGTTGCAGGGTCCCAAGGCAGAATACCTCCAGGCGTCGGGTGGTAACGATTTGGCAATGGAGGAGGCCCAGGATCTGTATGTCCTTGACATAATGGAAGGGGGAGTTGAAGTGTTCAACCACGGGGCATTGGGGTTGGTGGGTGAGGGTGTCCCGGAGATGTTCTCTGAATCGATCTGCAAGAAGGTGTAGAGGAGACAACACCGGGTGCAACGGATGTAGTGGATGACATTGGTAGAGGTGCAGGTGAACTTCTGATGGATGTGGAAGGATCTCTTGGGACCTTGGATGGAGGTGAAGCGAGTGGTGTGGGTGCCGGTTTTGAACTTCCTGTGGTGGCAGGGAAAGGTACCAGGAGTGTAGGCTTTTGGGGTGTAGACCTGACGAGGGAGTTGCGGAGGGAATGGTCTTTTTGGAACACTGAAAGGGGTGGGGAGGGAAATTTATCTCTGGTGGTAGGCTCCGTTTGGAGGTGGCCGAGGATGATGCGTTATATGCAGAGGTTGGTGTGTTGGAAGGTGAGGACCAGAGGAAGTTCTGTCCTTGTCACGTTGAGAGGGGTGGGGTTCAAGGACAGTGGTGTGTGAAGTGGAGGAGATGCACTGGAGGGCATCGTCAACCACGTGCGAAGGGAAGTTGGAAGAAGGAGGGCAGCTGGGACTTTCTGAAGTGGAATTGGTCATCCTGGGAACAGATACGGCTGATTCAGAGGAATTGGGAATAAGGGATGGCGTTTTTACAGGATGTAGGGTTGGAAGAGGTGTAGTCTAGGTAGCTTTGGGAGACAGTTGGCTTGTAGTATGTATATGTGGTTAATCGGTCGCCAGAGACAGTGATGGAGAGATCCAGGAAGGGTAGGGAAGTTGCCAAGGTAGTCCAGGTGAATTTGAGGTCAGGGTGGAAGGTGTTGGCAAGGTTCAACATCCTCTTGGGAGCACGAAGCGGCGCCGATACAGTCATCGATGTAGCAGAGGAACAGGTGGGGGGTGGGCCAGTGTAACCGCAGATGATGGACTGTTCCACATATCAGACAAACAGGCAGGCATAGCTAGGTCCCATGTGGGTGCCCATGGCTAGCCCTTTGGTTTGGAGGAAGTGGGAGGATTGGATGGATAAGTTGTTGAGAGTGAGGACCAGTTCAGCCAAGCGGATGAGGGTGTCGGTGGAAGGGTACTGGTTGGGATGGCATGAGAGGAAGAAATGGAGGGCTTGGAGACCTTTGTTATGGTGGATCGATGTGTACAGAGATTGAATGTCCATGGTCTGCCCTGGTCAACCTATTGTCTCAGTGAACTCATCTCTTCAAACCTCCACACCATCCTGTCCCCCTTAGTCCAGGAACTCCCAACTACGTTCATGACACCACCCATGCTCTTCACCTGCTCCAAGATTTTCATTTCCTGGCTCCCAGTGCCTCATCTTCACCATGGCCTTTCCCTCCTGCTTCTTGTAAATACTTGACACATTCCAGCATCACTTTGATAAGATGCATCTGCGTATCTCCGGCCATGCCAGGCCCAGTCCTCCTTTTAAGAGAACCAGCCAACCTCAGTGTTCCCTAATGAAAGCTCAGAAGTCTTGCCTGCAAATCTCTAATGGGTCGATGGTTCACTGAAGGATGTGATACTAACAAAGATTTGCTGATGAAAAACAACATCATTTCCTGATGGGGGAAGATTTTCCACAGCTTTCACTTCAGACAATTATATCAGCACCTCGTGGGAAAATGAATATAAAACGAATGTTAGAACAGTCATTATGTGTTTGCAGAAATGCAGAATATTCAAACAAGAAATTTTTTTTCTCTTGTTTCAGGCATTGAGGAATGCAACCTACAACATCTCAGAAGTACCCAGGCCCCTCTGGAATCTTTCTCCTCTCTCCTTCCCTCTGTCTCCATCCCCTTCTCATAAACCCCCTGCTTCTTAGATATTCACTATCCCTTCTGACCTTCCACTCTCTGATGCTGAACATTCTTTACTCAGCAAAGGTTTTATCCCTCACCTCAATAATGTTAAACCTTTCTTCCATTGCCTTTGCCTCCATGCCCATTTCTCTGGGGCAAGAGCCATCTCCCTGTCCCACAAACCCCTTCACTCGCCACCAACACACTCCCTCCACCTGGACCACTCCCTCTCATCTTTTACCTGCACTCAATCTGTTCACCAAGAACTGTCAATGTGACATTTGCTGCCTCAACCTCTCTGCCCACCTCAGCCCACCCATTCCAACCTAGCTCCCTCGAAGCCTATTGCACTCCACACTCGCCGATCCAACATTGACTTTGTTATCAAGCCTGTCGACAAGGTTGGTGCTGTTGTTGTCTGGCATACTAACCTCTCCATTGCAGATGCTGAGCACCAGCTTTCAGACACCTCCTCCTATCTCCCCTGGAACATCATCCCACCATTGAATATCAAGTTATTGTGTTTGTGAGCATCACTAATCTCATCTTATCTCTGGATCTCCCTGCCCACAGTCTCCATGCTCATAGTCCCCCAACCTTGCAAAGCCCTATTCCATCTTCTTCCCCAAATCCAAAACAGGATTGCTCGGGCAGGCCCATTGTGGCTGCCTGCTCCTGCCCCAAAGAACTCATCTCTTCCTAACTTGATATTTTTTTCCCCTTGTCCAGTCCCTTCTTACTTTCATCCATGATTCCTTTGATGATTTACATCAGTTTTTAGAATTTTCAGTTTGCAGGTTCCAGCTGCCTCCTCTTTCCCATGGACATGCAATCTCTCTACACGTCCATCCCCCACCAGGATGGTCTCAGGGCTCTCTGCTTCTTCCTGGACCAAAGGCCTGAACCTTCCCCACACAGCACCACCCTCCTCCGCCTGGCCGAGCTCATTCTTACCCTGAACAATTTCTCCTTTAACTACTCTCACTTTCTTTGGATCAAACAGATGGCTGTAGGTACCCACACTGGTCCCAGTTATGCCTGCCTCTTTGTCGGGTACGTGAAACAATTCTTCTTCTATTCCTGCTCCGGCCCACACCCACAAGTCTTTCTCCGATGTATCGATGAAATCATTGGTGTTGCTTCCTTCACTGGTCTGGAATTGGAAAGATTTATCAACTTTGTTTCCAATTTCCACCCCTCTTTCACCTTCACCTGACTGATCTCTGACTCCTGCCGTCCCTTCCTCGACATCTCTGTTTCCATTTCTGGGGATAAGTGGGCCACTGTTATCCATAGCAAACTCACCAATTCCTACAGTTACCTTGACTATACATCCTTACACCCACCTTCCTGTAAAGACTCTATTCCATTCTCCCAGTTTCTCCATCTCGATTGAGTCTGTTCTGATGATATTATCTTATGCAGGGTGGGGGGGGCAGCCTCAGAAATATCCACCTTTTTCCTCAACCAAGGGATCTTTGTTAAGGTGGCTGACAGGTCCTCAGAGGTGTTTGGGATCCATCTCCTGTATTGCTCCCCTCAGCCTTTCCCATCCATGCCACAACACCAAGACCACCCCCCTTGTCCTCACTTTCTACCCCATAAGCATTCACAACCAAAGCTGCAATTTCCGCCACTTATCAGGGGAAGTGAATGGCCCAAGACTGCAAGAAATTGTGAAGAGTCCAGTCCATCATACAAACCAACTTTCCATCCATTGACTCCGTCTACACTTCCTGCTGCCTCAGGAAAGCAGCCAACATCATCGAAGACCCCTCCCACCCCAGTTATACTCTCGTCCATCCTCTCCCATCAGGCAGAAAGTATAAAAGTTTGAAAACACATACCAATAGATTTAAGAACAGCTTCTTCCCCACTGTCATCAGATTTGTTTTTACTGGACATCTCAAATATTAGAGTTGATCTTTATTGGAATCTTCTCTGTAATTGTAAGACTATATTCTGCATTCTGCTCTATTACCCTGACATTCTTATGTAAGGTAAGATTTTCCTGAATAACATGCAAAACAATACTTTTCACTGTATCTCAGTACATGTGACAATAATAAATCAAATCAACTCAAAATGGCAATATCGCTGAACCAGATTCAGATAATTCAGATAATTCAGAATTCAGATCCAGATAATGTTCTGGGGACCCAGGTTTGAATCTCAACATAGCAGATGGTGGAATTTGAATTCAATTTAAAAATCTGGAATTAAGAGTCTAATGATGACCATGAATCTGTTGCTGATTGTCAGGAAAAATCCATTAGGTTCACTAATGTCCTTTATGGAATGAAACTGCCATCCTTACCTGGTCTGGCCTACATGTGACTCCAGACCCCCAGCAATGTGGTTGCCACTTAACTGCCTCTGCAGAATTAGGGACGGACGATAAAATTTGGCTTAGTCAGCGACACTCTCATTTTGTGAATGAATTTTTAAAAACATCCAGCAGAATGCAACCACCAGACACATATTTCCGTTCTCTCCCTTCTCAGCATTCTGCAGGGACTACACCCTCTGGGACACCCTGGCCCATTCCCCCTCCACTTCCAATACACCCCTCAGGCACTTTCCCATGCAATTGTAGAAGATGTAACACCTGCCTGTTTACCTAATTCGTCCTCGCTACCCAAGATCCCATACACACTTTACAAGTGTAGCAGCGATTTCACTGCACTTTACTCAATCTAGTCTATTGCATTTACTGTTTATGATGCACTCTCCTCTATATTGGGGAAATGAAGCACGCAGACTGGGTGATCACATTGGTGAACACCTACGTACTCACCACTAAAATAACCCTGAACTTCCAGTTGCCTGTCACTTCAGCAAATCACTGTGTTCCCATGCCAACATCTCTGCCTTGGGCTTGCTGTAGTGTTCTAGTGAGCCTCAGCGCAAGCTGGAAGAACAGCATCTCATTTTCCACTTAGGATCCTGCAGCCTTTAGACTCAAAATTGAGTCAAACAGTTTTAGGACCTGAGCACCTTCTCTCATGTGCTTTTTCATCTACTTATGGTCTCCATTCTCATTTCTTTCAGCATGGCTTACCATTATCCATCTTATTGTCTGTATCTCGACCTCTGCGTTCAATCTTCACCTATCGCCTACACCTTTACACGACCACCCCCCAACCCCAATGACTGTCTTCAGCATACATATCGACCTTTTCCTATCATTTCTGAAGAAGGGTCACTGGACCTGAAATGTTAACTCTGCTAGCGAGTTTTGAGAAGATTTGTAGCTCAGGTTGAGGTTCTGGATGTAGGTTTGCTGGCCTAGATGGAAGGTTCATTTTTAGACGTTTCATCACTATTTGAGGTAACACCTTCAGTGAGCCTCCGAATAAAGCACTGGTGACATGGCCTGCTTTCTATTTGTGTTTAGATATCCTTGGGTTGGTGATGTCATTTCCTGTGGTGACATCACTGCCACAGCTGCTGAGTTCCTCCAGCAATTTCAGTTTTGTTTCAGATTTCCAGCATCCGAGATTCTTTGTTTTATTGCAGAGTACCTGCATTCCTTAAGTAATACTGCTGCCAATATGCCCTCAGAAAGCTTTTTTTCCCCTTCTGCCTCTCGCAACACCCACAGCTGAAGTGGAGGGAGCTTGCTGCTCTATTTGCCCCGGTGACTGGGAAGGCTTTGGCTAGCATCCTCTGGGGTTCAGAGACTTCAAGGGCCTGCCCTGCTGGGGGTCTCCTGCATGAGCACGACAGTGTCTTCCTCAGCCTGAGGGGGTCACTGGAGAAAGGAGTTGGAGGGGGAGGATAACTATGGAGTGTCCTGAGTAAAAGCTAAAAATCACACAACAGCAGGCTATAGTATAACAGGTTTATTTGGAAGTACTAGCTTTTGGAGCGCTGCTCCTTTATCAGGTAGCTTGTCATCTGATGAAGGAGCAGTGCTCTGAAAGCTAGTACTTCCAAATGAACCTGTTGGACTATAATTTGGTGTTGTGTGATTTTTAACTTTGTCCTCTCTAGTCCAACACCAGCCCCTCCACATCCTGAGTAAAAGCAGAAGGCCATCACGGCAACGTTGATGAGGTTGGCCGAGTGGTGAGAGACATGGTTGTCTCGAAAAGCGCAGCTGGTCAGGCAGCATCCGAGGAGCAGGAAAATCGACGTTTCGGGAAAAAGCCCTTCATCAGGAATGATTCTATCCTTATGAAGGGCTTTTGCCTGAAACAATGATTTTCCTGCTCCTCGGATACTGCCTGAGCTGCTATGCCTTTCCAGCATCACTCTAATCTAGATTCTGATTTCCAGCATCTGCAGTCCTCACTTTTGCCTTGGACATTGGTTGGTCTGGCATTGGGTAGCAGTGAGGCGGTAGCGGAGGAGAATCGACCCAACAGCAAAGATAGTGCCTGAGGATCGGTGACTTTGATGTTGGTTTGGTCTGGCATAGATGGTGGCGAAATGGTGGTGGAGGGATGATGGTGCCAGTGTTGTGGATGGTGATGAGCTGGCTCAGGACCTGATGGACTCCCTTCAAACTATATCTTTGTTCTCTTTTTCCCTCATTCTTAAATTATGCAAAATGGTGCCATTTCTAGGCAACTAGTGAAAGGTTTTCTCACATTTTATTATGTTCTTACTGTTAAGGAGAGGCTAGAAAATGTTGGGTTGCTTTCTCTGGAGCGGCGGAGACTGGGGGGCGGGGTGGGGGGTAGACTTGATAGAAGTCTATAAAATGATGAGATGCAGAGATAGGGTTGACGGTCAGAATCATTTTCCCAGAATCGAAAGGTCTAAAGCTAGGGGGTATGCATTTAAGGTGAAGGGGAAGATTCAAAGGAGATGTGAGGGGCAAGTTTTTTTAAACACAGTGTTAGGAGTCTGGAATACGCTGTCGGGGATGGTGGTGGAGGTAAATCTGATCGGGGTATTTAGGTACTTTTAGATAAGCACATGAGTATGCAAGGAATGGAGGGATATGGAGCAAGGGCAGGTAGAAAGGATTAGTTTAATTAAGTGTCACGTTCAGTGCAACATTCCTGTGCTTTATTGTTCTATGTTCTATGTAAAGTACACATGACAATAAAATCAAAATCCAAAAATCAAAACTGCCAGGGTATTTGCATGTTATTACACCTCCTTGTGGATGTTTGGTGTATACTTGACATGAAAGTTGCACCAGGAGTGACATTGAGGTGCCTCATTTCCCTCTCGCTTTGCCATTGAGGCTGTGTATCCATGGTGACAGTGATGGAGAGTTCTTGTGGACAAAATCGGCTGCCAGCCTGTTTCCATGGAGACAGCCAAGCTCTCGCATGCTGGAAACATTGTGGGACTCAGAAGGGGGACAGAATCCTCGTTCTTCAACTCCAATTGAGTTAGGGTCTCCTGCACAACCGCCCTGCCATCTCTCTCTCTGCAGGTTGAGTAGATCACTTACTGTTGAATACAGAGGGGCATCTACTGCATAGGGCCATGTCTCTTATACTCCTCTGAATATGGAAACCTCAGTCATTGTCTGCCCCTCCACTGTTAAATGGCAGTGATGTGCTCACCATAGTGGGTTTCTGAGACTAATCAAGATAGTGTAGCCAATGAGGTGACTGTCTCTGTGTTGGTGGAGGGCGCAGATGAAAATTTCCTTCTCTGAGGTGTCAGAGCCATCATCCTTAGTGGCACTTCTGCTGAGGGGGAGAGGCTGAGACCTCTGTCAGTTGCTAATAACTGCAGAAGAGATTAGAACTGATTAGTTGGTGAAGATGCACAGTCCCTGACAGAGATGAATGCGTGACACTGACTGCATATATGAGTACAGCAGCACGATAGTGCTCCAACCTGGCTTCCTGGTATATTCCTATTTCCCCATTACAAAGGAGAGATACCCGTCTTCCTTCTGCTTGCTCCTCAAAGTGCCTAAGAGGTCTTGTATCCAGTAACCCGTCCGCCACTTTTGCTCTGTGGTTGTGGGCAAAATTGTTCTACAATGGAAGAAATAGAAAGGACTGAGTGTGCTGGCAATTTGTATACATGAACTGCGCAGAGGGTTTTCCCTCCCCAGTAAGTGCGAAGGAATCATATTGCCGAAGAAGGATCAGAACATTTAAAGGTGAGGGGCACATCATGCATGTGACGTTGAGGTTTGCAGTCAATTGCCCAACATGCCATGCCTGAGCAGTCTCACGACTAGAATGAATGGTTCCCCCTGTGAGTGTGAGCTAGTAGTGAGAAGATGGTGCACTTTCCCTTGTGGTGTTATAAGAAGGGCGTTAATAAGCTGGAGTGGGTTCAGGGCTCTGGGCAGTCTTGTAGAACAGAGAGAGTTGAGATTCCGGTGTATAATTCTTTGGTACTTGCACCACAAGTAGACAAGGTGGTTAAGAAGGCACTTAGCATGCTTACCTTCATTGCTCAGAGCCTTGAGTATATGAGTTGGTACATCATGTGGAGGTTGTACAGGATGTTGGTGAGGCCTCTTCTGGAGTACAGTGTGCAGTTCTAGTTGCCCTGTTGTGGGAAGGATATTATTAAACTGGAGACAGTTCAGAAATGATTTACCAGGATGTGGTCAGGGATGGAGGGTTTGAATTACAAAAATAGATTGGATAGGCTGGGATATTTTCACTGGAGCATAGGAGGTTGAGGTGTGACTTTATAGAGATTTATAAAATCATGAGGGGCATGGATAAAGTGAATAGCAAGGGTCTTTTCCCTAAGGTGGGGGAGTTCAAAACTAGGGGGCATATTTTTAAGTGAGAGGAGAAAGATTTAAAAACGATGAGGGGCAACTTTTTCGTACAAAGCATGGTTCATGTGTGGAATGAACTTCCAGAGAAAGGTTTGGATGCAGGTACAGTTCCAACATTTAAAAGAAATTTGGGTAAGTACATGAATAAGAAATGTTCAGAGGGAAATGGACCAAGCACAGGTGGGTGGGACTAGTTTAGTTTGGGATCAACATGGACTGGTTGGACTGGAGGGTCTGTTTCCGTGCTGTATGACTCTATGACTCTAAGAATGCAGGAAATCTTTCATTCTGTTTTGTTCAGGCTGCTCACTTTTATCTGCTTGCTCATGCTCTTGCAACAACCATCCAGCTCTGAATGGGAGAATCTTCTGGTGCCACTCAGTGGGGAGGTGGGGTGAGCGGGTTGTCTATTCTTTCCTGGTCAGCCTGAAGCAGACTTGATCATAATCAAAGAAGCATGGCCGAACCATGTGATAACCTGTTGCCTCCTATAGAATATGCAAGTTCTTGGCTTGCAGTGAATGGGGAAGTGCTGTATGGGTGGCCTTCATATATTGAGCTTGAACATTTGACCCCAGAAGTCCTGCCAAAGGCTAGCAGCTCCTGCCTGTCGTTCAGATGATTTGCTTATTAGCTCGCACAACAACTTGCTTCCCTGTATAATGAGCTGTCGAGTGTGTAATTGTACGAGATAATTCACCCCCTCAACCTGGGCTATAGCAGAAACAATGACTTCTAACCTGCCATTCTTTAACATCAAAATGGACAGCCCTGGCCATAAAAACACAGTAATCTGTCCAGAGCTGTCAGAGATACAAAATATATCACACACCCCAGTTTCCAGTTTTCTGACTAACTCGCTCCCTGAGTGAGGTGGGAGGGGGTGAGAGCAGTAAAATTTCTCACCAGGAGAAGCAGGGTTCAGCCTGAAGTATAGTGAGTGTCTGAGCCCTGGGTATTGGAGCAGCCTTGCCCTTCGCTGCTCTCAACTTGGCTGGGAGTACAACAGCAGGAATGTGGGGGAGGGATAGTGAAAGGTAAGAGAATGTGCAACATTCCCCAATACATGTCCAACCTGAGGTAGCTACCCAAATTAATGGAGATAGCTAAGCTTTCACCCGTTCAATTCCACTCTGAATGTAGTTTAAAAAAAATCACACAACACCAGATTATAGTCTAAATGGTTTACTGTATTTGGAAGTACAAGATTTTGGATGCTAGTGGGGCAGGATCATAGGACACAGAATGTTTAGTAAAAGATCAAAGTGTCATACAGCTGACGCGATGTATTGAACAAACCCAGATTGCTGTTAAGTTTTTAATCATTTAGAATGTGGTTATAGGTTTGATTCATTAATCTATCAATCCCGGAACTTCTTTCAAGTCACATTGCCGAGATAACTTAAGGCTTTATACAAAAAAAAGTGACATCTCAGCTCAAACTGTATATAGTTTATGATCTTGAGATCGGAAATTTTTTTGTCTGCGGGGGGGAGGGGATTGAAACCTGAAAATCCGAGTATTTTGCTGATGGTATGAAGTGTCAGGGTTCACCGTTTAAAACAAAAGGATTCCATGGTGACAAAAACCAAAGAGAATTGATACTGAAAACTGCACTTCACACTAAATAAACTAAAATACTTTAGATGCTGCAAATATGAATAAAAAACACAACAGTGGAGAAACTCAGCAGCTCTGGCAGCATCTGTAGAGAGAGGAACAAAGTTAACATTTTGAGTCTGGTATGGCTCTTCTCTATAGGCCCAGGAGGTCCTGGACCTCCTCCATCGCCACTCCCCCACCACCCAACATCTGGAGGAAGAACACCTTATCTTCCGCCTCGGGACCCTTCAACCCCAGGGCATCAACATGGACTTCACCAGTTTCCTCATTTCCTCTCCCCAACCTTCCAGCTCAGCACCATCCTCATTACCTATCCCACCTGTCAATATTCCTTCCCACCTTTCCGCACCACCTCTCTGACCTATCACCTTTACCCCCACCTTCATCCACCATTGCACTCTCAGCTACCTTCTCCACAGCCCCACCCCCCTCCCATTTAGCTCTCCATCCCCGTGGCTCCCAGCCTCATTCCTGATGAAGGGCTCTGGCCCGAAACGTTGATTAACGTCGAACTCAAGTCCCTTTTTACCAATTCTTCACCAATTCCCCTCATCTCCGCAAACATTATAGTTTCTCACTGTGGACAGCATGCCTTTGAGACAGTCTGAAACATTGCTGCACTCCAAGTATATGACTGAGGTGGTGCCTCATTGTCGAAGCACCATCTCTCACCTGAGACATTGAGAACTGCCCACTTAGGTGGACATAAGTGAACCCATGGTGACAATTCCAAAGAAGAGCCTGGGAGTTTTCCCTAGCGACTTGGCCAATATTTACCCCACAACTAGAACATCTGGTCATTGCCACTGTAACAGTTTGCTGTTTGTGGGAGCTTGCTGTGTGCAAATTGGCTGCTCTGCCCCCTGTGTACGGCAGTGACTACATTTCAAGAGTTTTCTTTTAAATTCACTCATGGGTCGTGGGTGTCACTGGCTGGGCCAGAATTTACTGCCCATCCCTATTTGTCTGGATAAGGTGGTGGCGAGCTGTCTTTTTGAACCATTGCAGCCAATGTGGAGTAAGCAGATTTACAAAGCAGTTAGAGAGTGATTTCCAAGATTTTGATTCAGCAATACTGAAGAGATGGCAGATAATTCCAAGTCAGGTTGATGAGTTGTTTGGAAGGGAACTTGTAGGTGGTGTCATTCCCATGTATATGTTATTCTTCTCCTTTCACATGAGAGGGGCTGTGGGTTTGGAAGGTGCTGTCAAAGGAGTTTTGGTGAATTTCTGCAGCACATATTACAATATGCTGTTATAGAGCATCGATGGTGAAGGAAGTGAATACTTGTGGATTTAGTGTCAATCAAGCAAGCTGCTTTGTTCTGGATGGAGTCAAACTTCTTGAGTGTTGTTGGAGCTGCACTCATTTAGGCAAGTGAATAGTGTTCTATCACACCCCTGACATGTACCTTTTAGATGGTGGACAGATTTTAGGGAGTTATGAGGTGAGTCATTCGCTGTAGTATTCCTAGCCTCTGATGTGATTTTGCAGCCATTGTGTTTATCGGGTAATACAGTTGAGTTTCTGGTCAATGGTAGCTCCCAGGATGTTGGGAGTGGGGAATTCAGTGATGGTAACACAACTGAATATCAAGGGACAATGATTAGAATCGGTCTTTTTGGATTGCCTGCCACTTCATAGAACATAGAACATAGAACAATACAGCGCAGAATAGGCCCTTCGGCCCTCAATGTGGCACTGACTTATGAACTAATCTAAGCCCATCACCCTACACTATCCCATCATCATCCATATGCTTTTCCAAGAACTGTTTAAATGCGGCTGAGTTAACTACATTGGCAGGCAGGGCATTCTACGCCCTTACCATTCTCTGAGTAAAGAACTTGCTTCTGATATCTTATGTCTTATATCTCTATGTCTTAAATCTATCACCCCTCAATTTGAAGCTATGCCCTTCGTTCAAGCAGATGTCATCATCCTCGGAAAAAGACTCTCACTGTCCACCCTATCTAATCCTTTGATTATCTCATACGTCCCTATTCAATCGCCTCTTAGCCTTCTCCTCTCCCACGAGAGCATACCCAGGTCCCTCAGCCTTTCCTCATAAGACCTTCACTTCAGACCAGGAAACATCCTGGTAAATCTCCTCTGCACCTTTTCCAATGCTTCCACATCCTTCCTGTAATGGGGCAACCAGAACTGCACACTATACTCCAAGTGAGGCCACACTAGCGTTTTGTACAGTTGCAGCATGACATCATGGCTCCGGAACTCAATCCCTCTACCAATAAAACCTAATGCACTGTATGCCTTCTTAACAGCACTATCAACCTTGGTGGCAACTTTCAGGTATCTAAGTACATGAACACCAAGATACCTCTAAATATCCACACTACCAAGAATCTTTCCATTGACCCAGTATTGTGCCTTCCTGTTATTCTGCCTAAAGTGAATCACCTCATGTTCATCTGCATTTGCCACCTTTCAGCCTAGTTCTGCAGTTTATCCAAGTCTTCTTGCAACCTGCAACATTCTTCCACACTGTCCACCACTTCACTGAATTTAGTATCATCTGCAAACTTACTAATCTATCCACTTATGCTTGCATCCAAGTCATTTATAAAAATGACAAACAGCAATGATTCCAAAACAGATCTTTGTGGCACTCCACTAGTAACCAGACACCAGGCTGAATATTTTCCATCAAACACCACTCATTGCTTTCTTACAGAAAACCAGTTTCTAATCCAAACTGCTAAATCACCTTCAATCCATTCCTCCACATTTTCCCCAGTAGCCTGCCATGAGGAACCTTATCAAAGGCTTTACTGAAGTCCATGTATATCACGTCAACTACTCTACCCTCATCCACATGTTTGGTCACCTTCTCAAAAAACTCAATGAGATTTGTGAGACACGACCTGCCCTTGACGAATCCATGTTGACTATTTCCAATCAAATTGTCGCTTGCAAGATGATTATAAATCCTATCTCTTATTATCCTTTTGAAAACTTTTCCTACAACAGATGTAATGCTCACTAGTCTATAATTACCTGGGTTATCTCTACTGCCCTTCTTGAACAAGGGCACAATATTTGCAATCATCCAGTCCTCTGGTACTAAACCTGTAGACAATGACAACTCAAAAATCAAGGCCAAAGGCTCAGCCATCTCCTTCCTAGCTGCCCAGAGAATTCTCAGAAAAATCCCATCCGGACTTATCTACTTTCACTCCTTCTAGAATTGATAACATGCCCTCCTTACTAACCTCAATCTTTTCTAGTCTAATAGCCCATATCTCAGTCTTCTCCTCTACAATATTCTCTTTTTCCTGAGTGAAAACAGTTGAAAAATATTCATTTAGCACCTCTCTGATCCCCACAGGATCCACACAACTTCCAACTTCTGTCTTGGACAGGCCCAATTCCTACCCTCGATATCCTTTTATTCCTCACATATCTATAGAAAGCTCTAGGGTTCTCCTTTATTCTACCTGCTAAAGACTGCTCATGTCCCCTCCTTGCTCTTCTTAACTCTTTCTTTAAATCCTTTCTAGCTACTCTGTAACTCTCCATCGCCTCATAAACCATGATTCTTTTACCTTATCACTTCCTCCTTGCTTGACAGGGACATACCTATCAAAGACACACAATATTTATTCCTTAAACCAGCTCCACATTTCCATTGTCCCCATCCCTGCGTTTTGCTGCCCCATTCTATGCCTCCAAAGTCTTGCCTAATAGCATTATAATTGCCTTTCCCCTATCTATAGCTCTTGCCCTGTGGTATGTACCTATTCCTTTCTATCGTTAAACCAAACGTAACCGAATTATGGTCACTCTGTCCAAAGTGCTCACCTACCACTAAATCAAACACCTGACTGATTCATTACCAAGTACCAGATCCAGTGTAGTCTCCCCTCTTGTTGGCCCTTCAATATACTGTGTCAGTAAACCCTCCTCCACATATTGAACAAAAAGTGATCCATCCAACATTCTAGAGTTATAGCATTTCCAGTCAATGTTGGGAAAGTTAAAGTCCCCCATAATGACCACCCTGTTCCTTTCACTCCTGCCCGGAATTGATTTTCCAATCCTCTCCTCCACATCCCTGGAACTTTGCAGAGGCCTATAAAAATACTCCCAGCAGTGTGTCCTCTCCTCTCCTGTTTCTAAACTCAGCCCATACCACCTCAATAGATGAGTCCGCGTCAAATGTTCTTTCAGCCACCATTATACCATTCTTGACTAACAAAGCCACACCTCCCCATCTTTTACCACCTTCCCTGATCTGAATGAAAGATCTAAACCTTGGAAACTTCAACAATCATAGAAACCTGACAGTGTGGCAGCAGGTCATTCAGCCCATCATCTAACCTACACATCTTTGAAAACCGGAGCACCTGGATGAAATCCACACAGGCACAGAGAGAATGTGCAAACTGCACACGGACAGCTGCCTGAGGCTGGAATTGCCCCTGAGTCCATGTTGCTGTGAGGCAGCAGTTCTAAATATTGAGTCACTATGTCACCCAAACTTGCATGATGTGAATGTTACTGGCCATTTTTCAGCCTAAGGCTGCATATGGTCTAGGTCTGATGATTTGCGAATATTCTGAGCATTATGCAAACTGCAGCAAACATCCCCAGTTCTGATCTTATGTTGGAGGGTAGATCATTGGTGAAGTAACTGAAATATTTGGGCCTAGGACAGTACTCTGACACACTCCTGAAGAGATGTCCCGAAACTGACATGATTAACCTCCAACAACCACAACCATCTTCCTTTGTGCCAATTCTGATGCCAACCAACAGTAAGTTTTCCCCTTGATTCCCATTGACTCCAGTTTTGCCAGGGGTCCTCAAATGCAACCTTCATGGCAAGGGCAATCACTTGCTCTAAAGCATTTTATTATCTTTCTATTGTTCTGAAAGGTGCTATAACAATGCAAGTTCTTTCTTTTTTCCATTTGTTCTGTACAGAAAACAGAAAAACAGATATATCGCTATTCCATTGGTGAAATCATTGTGGCTAAGATTGAAGTTGCTGCTGGAAAAATTGCAGTAAAATTACCATAAAAGATCTTTAAAACTTCAATATTGCAAAAATAAATCTACATAGGAAATAACTGTAGGAAGTGGCATAAAAATGTTACAAATGAAAAATGTACTTTGGTCAATAAAGGAACTTTGGATTGGACATTAGTTCCCTAGAAACTCTGGATGCCCATTTTGCGTGAAAGTCTGCCTAGCTGAGTACAGTGAGCACTAAACTATGAAGAAGCTGTGTATGTGTCAAAAGAACATTCTTTTATTGCCGAAAAAGAGACATGTGGGTGGCACAGTGGTTAGCACTGCTGCCTCACAGCGCCAGAGACCTGGGTTCAATTCCCGCCTCAGGCGACTCTCTGTGTGGAGTTTGCACATTCTCCCCGTGTCTGCGTGGGTTTCCTCCGGGTGCTCCGGTTTCCTCCCACACTCCAAAGATGTGCAGGTTAGGTGAATTGGCCATGCTAAATTACCCGTAGTGTTAGGTAAGGGGTAGATGTAGGGGTTTGGGTGGGTTGCGCTTCGGCGGGGCGGTGTGAACTTGTTGGGCTGAAGGGCCTGTTTCCACACTGTAAGTAATCTATATATATAAAAAAAATGTTCCTTAAGCTTCTTGTTTTGTATATACCAGGACAAATGCACGAATGCCAAATTTGAAATTATCACAACAGCTTATATTACTGGAGGAAAGGGCACTGGTTGGGTGGTAAGTTGACTGTGGTTGGCTGAGATGTTGCCCTGAAGAAAACAGCAGGGAACTTTAGGCTCCCTATTACATAGAGGTCTGGGGGCTAATTGTACCTATCACATCCCCAATCCCTCCACTCTCAGTGAAGCAGTTTCAAATAATTAAAAATCCATCTTAATCCTGAGTAATTTCTAAGACATTAATCTTTAATTCTTGCAGATGCCAGAGAAATCCGGGAGGATTGGCAATGCTTAATGACATCCCTGTGCTCAAGATTTCAATCATGCCTCTGCTATGTACGATAATCATTGGCTACTATTCAGCACGTCTATCCATATGATTCATTGAAAGGTGAGATTTAACAGTATTTTGTTTTTTTTAGTTCACTCATATGATGTGGGCCTCTTTGGTCACACCAGCAATAAATGAAGAACTTCCCAGAGGATAGGTGAGAGTCAACCTCATTGCTGTGAATCTGGAATCACATGTAGGCCAGACCATGGAAGATGGCAGATTTCATTCCCTAAAGGTCATTAGTGAACCAGATGGGTTTTTCCAACAATTGACAATGGTTTCATGGTCATCATTAGATGATGAATTTAAGATTCCAGATTCTGTAAGTTGAATTCAAATTCCACCAACTGTCATCATGGGATTTGAACCCAAATCCCAGAGCTGAGTTCTGGATTAACAGGCTAGTGATAATATCACAAGGCCATAGCCTCTTAGTTAATTCTGTCACACGCTCTAACAACTACAACTTATGTTTGTGCAGTACTACTAGCTGCGTGCATATTGAGTTTCACTTCCTTCAGAAAATTCAAGAGAAGTCAGAAGCTGTGTTTTAATCCTAGTGACGTATGCCAATGAATGTATTGAAAAAAAAGTCACCTTTCTGGAAGTTACCAGAAATCTCTGGAAGAGGCAGCTGTTAACAGTTGTCTCGCTATCAGTCATACCATTTGTTCCCAATCCTCAGCTGTCTGGCTGTTCTCAAAATAGAAACGGACAGCGCTAACTTTGTTTAAAAGGGGTCTGGTAAACATTGCATATAAACTATTTTGAGACAATTGAATCCAAATGGCCCTATGATTAGTTTCATATGGTATTACTGTTTTCATATTGAATGTATCAATGTCATCCACTGATGATTGCAAAGTAGTTGTTAATGCATAGGTTTTCTGGGATCAATAAATGCCCCCACTGGTGCCTTTATCATTACTCTGGCCTTGGCCCATTTCAGTGAGATATATATGAACTGAACAGGTCAGATTAGAAGAAGTGTGACGCTGCATACAATATCCAGATCAAATTGGTGCTACACCTTCAACAAGTCAACTGCAGACGTAAGAACCTTTTTCGGAACTTTGTATGTGATGTTTTTTACTTCTTTCAATCAGCTAATTTGCAAATGTCTGAAAAAGTACAAGTAAAAAGAATAAAATACTAAAGTAAAACAAAGTTCAAAACAGGAAAAACAGGTGGACAGCAAGATTATAGCTGAGCGTAAATAGAATCTTTCTCAGTTCTATTGCAGATCTCCATAATCATTAATGTCTTTAAATACAATCTGATGTCTGGCTTCAAGTTCTTTTTACTTTAAGTTGCATAAAATTACAAAAGTACAACGAAGTTTTGATGCAGCCAACTGAACTAACAATTAAATACTTTTTGGACAATTGTTTGGAAGGGCACACTCTCAGCAAATGCTGCCCAAATATGGTAGGTTATGAGGCACTGAAGTTAGCAAGATAAGCATTAACCAAGTGGGATTGTGAATTTTATAAATGAGGCCTTCCTTTGCTGCTGTTCTACTGTTCACAGTTTCAGGCTGGTAAGCTCGACAAAGATAGTTGAAACCATTTTAGTTTGGTTGTTTTTGTTGTATTGATAATGGCAGTGACGAAATGTTAGCTGCTCAGACTTTCTTGAAGTGTTTTGGTTTGGCACAGATTGTGATTAGAATATAAAAGGACTTGTGATAGCAGCATTCCTGCCTGCAGAGTGAAATCTCAGCTCTCTGACCTTCGGTGATGAGAGTTTGAGAAATGTTTTTGTTTCATTTTCCAATGTAAGTCTTGCTGAGACACAAACAATAACTTCAAAAGGATCTGAACTGGGGAGAACATTTGATCTTTCTAGGGCAACCTAATGGGAATATAATCTATCAAAACAACTCCAGCAAAACTAAATAAACAGTGAGCACGTGTATGTTCAATTTAATTTTGCAAGAAACAAAATAGTGATTCACATACATGGGTATAAAGTTAGTATTCAGCTAGATTCACATTGCCCTTTTCTGATCAACAATGGTGAATTCGAGTTAAGTTTCTGTTGAATTTAAAGCAAAAAGGAACAGTAGAATAACTGAATGTTATAAATATGATTCTTCAGTTTTGAGCCTGAAGCCGTAACTCATTTGAAATGCTCTTGGATAAAATCATTCCTAAATATGGTTTGGAGCTTAATTTTTTCAGGGAGAAAGGTTAATTGAAGAGGAGACTTTGGGTTTGGGAAAAAATGAAGTTGGCTGTTTGTACGTCACAGAATTCATGAGATAGCAATAAATGGATAAATCCTATTTCCTTTTAAGGAGCAAAACATTACAAAACCAAGTGAAATATAATATGTAATAGGTTGTCGGGGCAACTTTCAATGTGAATGTCCAACGTTATAAATAAATTTGAAAAGCTCTGCATCATGCTTTTCTTCTCACAGCTATATTTTCTCATAATTGAAAAATAAACAGGGTAGTTCCCAATATGTTTTGCTCTGAAATTTTAAATGACATGGTTCATGAAAATGTGATTTTGTCAAGAGAAATGCCAACTATAACCTGGTGTTGTGTGAATTTTAGCTTTAACCTGCAAAGTGTCAGAGCTACGTATGGCTTATTGGGTTGCATTTTCAGATGGTTGTGGGTTCAAGTCCCACTTCAGAGTAACGTCTGGGCTGGTCCTTTGCAGAGCAGCACACTAAAGAGATTGTTGAACTGAACTTTAACGGAGGAAATCTGTTAATTTGATAAACTGAGGAGTCTGCCCTTTGAGGCAGGTATAAATGATCCTTAGCATTTTTTTGAAGACTATCAGGGGCAGCATGGTGACTCAGTGGTTAGCACTGCTGCCTCACAGCACCAGGGTTCAGGTCCGATTCCAGCCGCGGGCAACTGCCTGTGTGGAGTTTGCATATTCTCCCCTTGTCTGTGTGGGTTTCCTCCGGGTGCTCTGGTTTCCTCCCACAGTCCAAAGATGTGCAAGTAAGGTGAATTGCCCATGCTAAATTGCCCATATTGTTAGGTGCATTAGTCAGAGGGAAATGGGTCTGGGTGGGTTACTTTTCGGAGGGTCGGTGTGGACTGTTGGGCCGAAGGGTCTGTTTCCATACTGTAGGGAATGTAATCTAATCTATCAGGGAATTTCTTCTGTCAATATTCATCCATCACCTGACATCACTAAGGTTGGCTATCTACTCATTATCATGTTGAAGGAGCTTGCTGTGTGTAAATTGGTTGCTGTGCTTTCTACATCTAAACACATCAAAAGTATTCACTTGACTGCGAAGCACCCTACAATGCCCTGAAATTGTGAAGTGTGAGAAAAGCAAATTGTTCTTTTCTCTGTTGCTGGGATTTATTGGGGCTGATATGCTTGGGATATTAAATATACCAGGCCCAGCCATCATGGTTTCATGGATTGCCTTTGGGATCAAACAATTAATTGGCAAATGTTTGCGACAGATTTTTTTTCACCATAACCCCACACATAATAACTTTTTCCAAATGCTTTGCAGCAAGCAGGAAAGGGCAAGTTTTGATGGCATTTCCCTGCGCTCTCTTAATCTGATATAAAATCTATTTAGCCAAGCTTGTGGTCACCTGTTCTAATGTCACTTAATGTAGCATAGTGTGAAACCTGTGCCTGATTGCCTTGGGAGATTTAACTGCATTAAGCGTGAGTTATTGCCAGTAATCATTTAGAAATAACATAAAACCTACTGGTTAACAAATTGCACATTTAAAGAAAATACTTCTTAATTGTTGAGGAATGAGGTGCGGGGGGCAGGGGTGCAGGTAGTGGAGGGTAAGGGAAAGCTTGCTAAGTCAAACATAACATCAGATAATGACATACACACAGCCATTTACAGGAAAAGAAATGCTGAAACATGACATACATCACAGAGATAATGGTTGGAGGTCTAGCGCACTGCAGGTTCCTTCTCAATTGTACCTTAGCTTTCCTTTACACCCAAGGTTTGGTACAAGCCCCAGGTTGTAGGAGGTAGTTCACTGCATTTTGTAAGAATGAAGCCCAACAAAAGATGTTAAGAGGAATCCTGACACCCCAATATTGCACGGCTGTATCCCACTAACAGATGGCATGAAGCAATAAAGGAAACATTAGAGTTTACCATGCAGCGTCTGAAAATTGCTGCTTCAGTTCCCCAATTCATAGACACAATCTGTGCCTAATTCTGGCAAATTACTTTACATAAGACATAGGTGCAGAACTAGTACATTCAGCCCATTGAATCTGCACCACCATTCAATGACGTTACGGCAGATCTGAGAATCCTTAACTTCACTTGCCTGCCTATACCTTATAGTCCTTGATTCTCTTACCGAGTAAACATTTGTCTCCCTCCTGAATATACTTAACAAACCAACATCGACAGCCCTCTATGGTAAAGAATTCCACAGATTCACTATGCTGTGAAAGAAAAAGTTCCTTCTCAGCCTCTTATTCTGAGATGATGCTGTCTGTTCCTAGATTCTCTCATAAGAGGTAAAAAAATCTTTCCACATCTATCCTGTTAAGGCCTCTAAGAATCTTAAATGTCTCAGTAAGGTTGCCACTATGCTTCTAAATTGCGACCTGATCATGCCCAGTCTTATGAGGATAAGACATAAGACAGTCCCTGGTGTAAGCCCAGTGAACCTCCTCTGGACAACCACAAATAACTTTCTTTAGATAAGAGGCCATTGTTGTGGTTCTGTTCGCCGAGCTGGGAATTTGTCTTGCAAACGTTTCGTCCCCTGTCTAGGTAACATCCTCAGTGCTTGGGAGCCTCCTGTGAAGTGCTTCTGTGCTGTTTCCTCCGGCATTTATAGTGGCCTGTCTCTGCCGCTTCCGGTTGTCAGTTCGAGCTGTCCACTGTAGTGGCCGGTATATTGGGTCCAGGTCGATGTGTTTGTTGATAGAGTCTGTGGATGAGTGCAATGATGGCACTCATTCACAGACTCTATCAACAAACACATCGACCTGGACCCAATATACCGGCCACTACAGTGGACAGCTCGAACTGACAACCGGAAGCGGCAGAGACAGGCCACTATAAATGCCGGAGGAAACAGCACAGAAGCGCTTTACAGGAGGCTCCCAAGCACTGAGGATGTTACCTAGACAGGGGACGAAACGTTTACAAGACAAATTCCCAGCTCGGCGAACAGAACCACAACAACGAGCACCCGAGCTACAAATCTTCTACCAAACTTTGAATAAGAGGCCATAACGTGTTCATAGTATTCCAGTTATGATGTGATTATTGACTTGTATAGTTTCAGCAAAGCCTACCTGGTCTCATATTCCATTCCATTTTAAATAAAAATCAATATTCCACTTGCCTTCCTGGTTTCTTATTGAACTTGGATGTTAGTTTGTTTTTTTGTGCTTCATGGATGAAGACTCCCAAATCCCTCTGTTCTGTAGCTTACTGCATACTTTATCCACTTGAGTAATATTCAACTCCTCTATTCTTTTGCCAAAGTGCATAACTTCACATTTCCCTACATTATCTTCCATCTGCCCACTTTTTGCTCACTCACTTACCTGTGAATATCCCTCTGGAGGCTCAATGCGTTATCCTAACCACTTGCCTTCCCACTTATTTGCGTGTCATTAGGAAGGATGGCAAAGCCAAAGAAAAGGTGTAGAAGAGATTGACTAGAATAGAACTGGGAAAAGGGTTTTCTTACGAGTTGAGAGCTGAGGCTGACATTTTACTCTTTAGAATAGAGTGTGTACAAATAACCACCCTGATGAAGGAACAGCGCTCCGAAAGCTTGTGCGTCCAGTTAAACCTGTTGGACTAAAACCTGGTGTTGTGTGATTTTTAACTTTGTTAAAATAGAGATATTCATACATATGAATGTTATTTAATAAAGCAAATATGGGGAATTAGAGGATGCAGATTTACGATAAATCTATATCCACTGATTGTCCATGTTTTCCTACAGAACAAAGAGAGGAATAAACTGGAGGAATTTCTTTTTTATGCCATGAGTTGATTTGACCTAGAAAGCACTGCATAAAAGGGCGATGGAAGCCAATTCAATCGGAACTTTCAAAAGGAAAATGTTTATAATCACTGGAAAGGAGAAAAATTCACAGAATGGGGGAGAAAAAGGAAAAAACTAATTGGAGAGCTCTTTCAAACAGTTGGCACAGACAAAATGGGCCAAATGGCCACCTTCTGTGCTGTATCATTCTGTGAATTTATGAATAATGCAGTTAACACCCACACGAGTGTGAGAATTCAATAATTATTTTAAGGTATATAAGAGAAGTACCAATTCTTTATACAGGGAGCTGGAAAGCTGAACTTGCATAGAGTGTGAAATGTTTTAATCCTATGCAGACCCATGTAGTTCCCTCCTTGCAGTAACACTTGTCCATTCAGTACATAGCAAGCAGAAAAACCAACAAAAGAATTGAATGGCTGCCCTCAGACTATATTTCAGTGCTACTTTCTCTTGTGATTTGATTATCTTTTTTATGTAACCTTTCTGCTTAACATTGCTTTCAGATGGAGGATCCACTTCAATTAAAGGAGAATGGCAATGAATGCTTTCAGAACAAAGACTACGACAAAGCAATTGAATGCTACACAAAAGCTATTCAACTGACCAAGGACAAGAAAGTCCTAGCTGTACTTTATAGAAACCGAGCAGCGTGTCATTTGAAAAAGGTCTGATCTCAATGTTCTTTTTCCACGAAACAACTAACGTCATTATTGGCAAATGCTCATTCATTCTGTGTTTTGGTATTTTGATGCAATTAAAGTGACACATACATATTGATATCACTGAGTGAGTGTAAACAACATAATGTGGGTGGTCTAACTCAATTACAATGCAACATGGCAGATTTCAGTCTGAAATTGAAGGTCGCATATATCAATCTTGCAGCTGAACTTTGGTTTCCTGGAGTATAAAATTGCAGGATGGGTGGGTGGAACTTTCTCTGTTGCCAATTTGTTGCCCTTTACATCCATTAACAATTTCATTATAAGGACCATATATTTATGTATAAAGTAACTGCTCATGGTACACCTCCATTATAATTCCCCGGGATAAGTATCAGATTGTCATTCAATAAACTGGCAGGAATGAACTCATAAAAGTTAACCTTTTCCTCCATCAATGTGCTGCATCTGTTTAAGTGACCATCATCACTGTTACTACCCTGGAGGCCAAACAAGTGAAAAGACTTTCTACAGTGTTGGGAGGCCAGAAAAGCTGGCATTGTTGTCCTTACAACAGAGAATGGTAAGAGGAGATTTGACAAAGGCATTCAAAATTATTAAGAGCTTCAATATAGCAAGTAAGGAGAACCTGTTTGTGTTGGCTGGAGGGTCATCAACTGTTCGCAATTGTTTTGACCAATATTTTTAACTATATTGCAGTGAACTGTATGAAAGATGGCTTAGAAAGATCGTAACATCCACGAGTCATATTAAAACCTCCTTATTTCTTCTTCTTCCTTAAAGGAAAATTATGTGCCTGCTGCCTCAGATGCCTCAAAAGGTAAAGCAACCTCTCATTTTTCAAACTGACAATGCTTTGATTTTAAAATTGTCATCCTTGCTTTTAAACCCCTATATGGCTCCTACTCCTTCCCATCTCCATAATCTCTTCCAGCCTCACAGCCCTCTGGTTATCTGCTCTCTGCCAATTGTGGAATCTGATGGATCCCGAATTTCCGTCATTCCAACACTGGTAGGCATGCCTTCAGCTGCCTGGCCCCTAAGCTTCGAATTCTATCAATATCACTCTCACTGTTACCCTCACTCTTTAAGTTGGTCCTTAAAACCTAACACTTTATATAAGCTTTCGGTTACCTATCCCAACATCACTTTACACCACACAACGCCAAATTCTATCTAAGAATACTTCTGTAAAATGTGCGGGATGTCCCACTATAGGAAAAGCACTAGAGAACATAGAACAGTACAGCACTGGAATGGGCCCTTTGGCCCACGATGCTGTGCCGACCATGATACCGAATTAAACTAATCCCTTCTGCCTGTCCTTAGTCAATTTCCCTTCATTCCTTGCATATTCATGTGATTGTCTAAAAGTTCCTTAAACATCTCTATCGTATCTGCCTCCACCACTACTCCTGGCTGCGTGTTCAAGACTCCCACCACTCTCTGTGTAAAGAAACATGCCCTTCACATCTCTTTTGAACTTTCCTCCCTCTCATCTTAAATGCATGCCCTCTAGTATTAAACATCACAACTCGGGGGGAAAAGATTCTGACCGCCAACCCTATCTATGCATCTCATAATTTTATAGACTGCTATCAAGTCTCCCCTCAACCTCTACTGTTCCAGACTCAGAGTCGTAGAGCTATACAGCACAGAAACAGACTCTTTGGTACAATTTGTCCACGCTGACCAGATATCCTAACTAAATCTAGTACCATTTGCCAGCATTTGGCCCATATGCCACTAAACTCTTTCTATTCATATACCCATCCAGGTGCCTTCTAAATGTTGTAATTGTACCAGCCTCCACCACTTCCTCTGGCAACTCATTCCACACATGTATCATCCTCTGCATGGAGAAGTTGTTCCTTAGTCCCTTTTAAATCTTTCCACTCTCACCTTAAATCTATGATCTGTAGTTTTGGACTCCCCCCATCCCTGGGAAAAGACATTGTCTATTTACCTAATCCATGCACCTCATGATTTTATAAACGTCCATAAGGTCACCCCTCAGCCTCCAACACTCTAGGGAAAACAGCCCCAGCCAATTCAGCCTGTTTCTGTACCTCAAACCCTCCATTTCTGGCAACATCCTTGTAATTATTTTCTGAAGTCTTTCAAGTTTCACAACATCCTTCCAATAGCAGGGAAACCAGAACTGAATGCAGTATTCCAAAAGTGGCCTAATCAATGTCCTGTACAACCACAACATGACCTCCCAACTCCTATACTCAATGCACTGAGCAATAAAGGCAAGCATACCAAATGCACAAGCCAATCTACCTGGCATTCCACTTTCAAGGAACTATGAACCTTCTCTCCAAGGTCTCCTTGTCCAGTAACACTCACCACGACCCTGCCATTAAGTATATAAGACCTGCCCTGATTTACCTTTCCAAAATGCAGTACCTCACATTTATCTAAATTAAAGTCCATCTGCTACTCCTCAGTCCATTGGCCCATCTGATGAAGATCCTGTTGTACTCCAAGGTAACCTTCTTTGCTATCCACTATACCTAGAAAACACCCTGAGTTTTCTAGCCTCTCCTTCTAGCTCATACCCTCTAATCTAGGCAGCATACTAATAAAACTCTTCTGCACCCTCCCCAAAACCTCCACATCCTTCCTGTAATATGGCAACCGGAATTGAACGCAATTGAGCACTATAGAAATAAAATATATAAATTATTGTTATACTGTGACAAATGGTGATTGACTTGTATTTATCTTAAAAAATAATATATTGTTCCTCTTGTCAGCTATTGATGTGGATGCATCAGACATCAAAGCACTTTATAGGCGTAGTCAGGCACTGGAGAAGTTAGGGAAGTTGGATCAAGCTTTCAAAGATGTCCAGAGATGTGCCACCATGGAACCTAATAACAAAACATTTCAAGAAACCTTGCGACGTCTGAATCATGACATTCAGGAGAAGGTGAGAATTGAAAAATTAATTGTTTATTTAAAACAGTACAGTTTTAGTGCTACATCTGGAGAATTGAGGTAATAATTCAAGGGCGATTCTTTTATCTCTTGGTATGATATCCACCCAAGCCCTCTGAAAAATATATTGAAATTCTTTTTTAAGATTAATGGACAATTTTACAAATTTCAGACTTAAACAAATTCTTCTTTATGAAGTAAAATGTCAACAAACCTGTCAAAATAGTCGTCAATGTTTTGAAAATTCTGCATCATTACAACGGTTTGCAACTTTGAACATTTGTTACTGTGTAATGTAAGTGGAACAATGCCAGCCCTTGCCATTTTTATTTGTCCAACTCCTTTGCCTACGTTCAAACAATAATCATTTAAATTCAGGAAACAGGAATTATCCACAATTGAAGTAATGTGAACAGTTCTCATTTTTATATAACAAATTCAACTTTAGTCTCCCTGCTGTAGGAAAGCTGTTGTAAAACTTGAAAGGGTTCAGAAAAGATTTACAAGGGTGTTGCCAGGTTTGGAGGGTTTGAGCTACAGGGAGAGGCAGAATAGGCTGGGGCTCTTTTGTCTGGAGCATCTGAGGCTGAGAGAAGTTTATAAAATCGTAAGAGGCACAGAGACGGTCAAGTCTTTTCTCCAGGGGAGTCCAAAGCTGGAGGACAAAGATTTAAGGTGGGAAGGGAAAGATTTAAAAGGGAATTAAAGGGCAACTTTTTCATGCAGAGGGTGATGCGTATATGGAATGAGCTGCCAAAGGAAGTGGTGAAGGCTGGTACAATGACAACATTTAAAAAAGCATCTGGATGGGTGAATAGGAAGGGTTTAGAGGGATATGGGCCAAATGCTGGCAAATGGTACTAGATTTATTTCAGATATCTGGTCGGCATGGACAAGTTGGTATGAATGGGCTGTTTCCGTGTTGTACACCCCTATGACTGTATGACTCTAAGTTCGTTGAGCCCCATCTCAAAGTTGAGATCAACTGGTGGCATCTTTTATTCTTTTTGCAGGAGGTATAGTGAGACTCTTGCTAGGCAGCAGTGTGGACCATGAGGTCTGCTTCCATGCTGTATATAATCTATGACTTTCTAAAAAAGGATATGATGATAGTGGAGAAGATCCAAAAGTCTAAACTCAGAACTTGAAGATTAATTCTATCAAGAAAGATTCAATAGCTTGGATCTCTTTTCTCTACAAAATGGAAGCCTGAGTGGTGACTTGTTAGAGGTTCCTAAAATTATTAAAGTGTTTGATACAGCAGATGGACAGACAGGAGATAATTTTGATTTGTGGGAGGGGAGGGGGAAGGTGATAAAGCAAAACAAATGTCTTTAAATACAGGACAATCAAGAAAGAATTCAGAAGAACATTGTTATGCGAAGAGTGTTGGACTTTATATGATGCAGAGTAATTGAGGTGAATATACTGACATATTTAAGAGAGGTTAGACAAACCCATGAGGAAAGATGGTGTTCACAGTGTGAGATGAGGAAACTCAAGTGAAGCATAAACACCAGCATGGAGCAGCTGGACAGAAAGGCTTGTTTCTGTGGTGAAAAGGTCAATATAATTCTTCACACATTGATGCAACAGATCATAGCTGTGTGTAAACTCTGAGACAGCCCATTGAATGAGGGAGGATCCCATTCTTACACAGATCCTGTTCCATGTTTTTGGATCTTTCAAGATGGGTCATTCACATGGTCTGATGTCTGTACTTTTTAAAATAGAGCATTTTACTTTTTATACTTACAATTTTTACATTTTGCTCACTATGCTTGGAGTAATAACAATATATTGTTTTCCTCCAACAGCTAAAGATTCAGTTCTCCACAGATTCCAGGGTCGAACGGATGTTTGAGATCTTGCTAGATGAGAACATTGACAAAGAAAGGAAGGAAAAGGTGTGTCTAGTTATCAATTTTTTTAATATGCTGGCAGAGTGGGAATTGCTCTTTTCAAGGTGTTCACCTCGTCTTCTTTCTAGGTCTTCCCACCTCCCTGAACATGAACTAAATGCTTCAGTTTTAACAAGGATGCAAGAACAGAGAGACCTAGAGATGTGTGCACATAGAGTAACTTTGACACCAGCAGAAAACATTGAAAATCATGTTAAAAAGGCAGATGGGACCTGTAGCTACATAAGCAGAGGCCTAATGTATAAAAGCAAGGAGGATATACTAAATATTTATAAATTATTGGTTAGATAGCTTCAGCTGGTGAGCACAAGCTGGTGTATTCTGTATCAAGGAAGATGTCAAAGCCCTGACAAAGACACAGAGGACATTTACTAAAACGCCACCAGGGATTAAGGAGTTCAGTTATGTGAAAAAAAAACTTGGTGTTGGAATTGTTACAGTGAACCTCCAAATCAGCCTCACTAAAACAGGACCAAAGGGTCTACTTCTGAGCTCTGTATGCTTTTATAATATTGATGCCTCCTGCTGTGCACAAATCAAGAACATAATAAATAGGAGTAAGCCATTCAGCCCCTCCAAACTGCCCTACCATTGGATAAGATCATAGCAGATCTATCGCAGATCTCAAATCATTTCTCATGCTAGCTCCTCACAGCCTGCAACACCTTGATATTTCAAAAACCTATGTGCCCCCTCTTTTTAAATACTTGAAGTGATCTTGCCTCCACAATTCCCTGGGGTATAAAATTCCAGACATTTATCACTCTCTGGGAGAAGAAATTCCTTTGTAGCTCCTTTTGAAACAAGTATCCATTTGTTCTGTATTTAGTTCGTGATTTTACTAGTTGTAGGAACAACTTCTCAACATTTACTCTGACCTCAGAATTTTGCATGTTTCAGAAAGATCACCCCTAATTCTTCTAAGCTCTAAATAAAGATCAAACTTGTTAAGCTGTTCTTGATCAATCACTGCAGGAGTGATCCTAATGAATGTATTTTGAACAGCTTCCAACTTCTGATGGCCTCCAATGCCAATTTATAGGGGGTCCTTTAGCTCAGTGGCCTGGGTGGCTGGTTTGAGAAGGTCTACCAGTATGTGTGAAGAGAGAAACAGATGTAAAGTTTCTTGCACTTAGCAAATTAATTCTTGTTTTTCCAACTTCTTGATGGCTGGTTCAATACCCAGGTCCTACCTTCTCAACGTCACCCCTTGCCGGAGGCATAGTGACCCACAGATTAAACTCTTCGCTTGTCTTCTCTCTCTGATGACAGAACAGTCCTGTGTTACTAGGGCAACTTTAGCTCTATCTAATGCCAATTTATCTTTTCTTAAACACATGGATTAAATTAACAAAGCACTTAATTCCAAAATAGCCCATTCCCAGTAGGTAGGCAATATACTGCTCTAAGAATAAATGGGTCATTTTTAGAGGAGCAGGCAGTGATGAGTGGAGTGGCACGGGGTTCAGTGATGGGGCCCCACCTGTTCACAATATACATTAACAGTTTGGCAAAGGAACTGAATGCAATGTCTCCAAATTTGCAGATGATGTTAAACTGGGTGGTGGTGTGTGCTGTCAGGAGGATCCTAACGGGTGGTGGGGTTACTTGGACAGACTGGCTGAATTAGCAAAAACTTGGCAAATGCAATATAATGTGGATAAATGTGAGGTTATCCACTTTGGTTGCAAAAACAGGAAGGCAGATTATCATCTGAATGGTGGCAGTTTAGGAAAAGGTGAGATGCAACAAGACCTGTGTGTCATGGTGGAACAGTCACTAAAGGTGCAGCAGGCAGTGAGGAAAGCTAATGGCATGCTCTCCTTCACAGTGAGAGGATTTGAGTATCGGAGTAAGGATCTCTTGTTGCAGTTAAACAGGCCTAGGTGAGGCCACACCTTGAGTATTGTGTGCAGTTTGGTCTCTTAGTCTGAGGAAGGGCATTCTTACTGTCGAGGGAGTCGAGTGAGGGTTCACCAGACTGATTCTCAGGATGGCAGGACTGACATATGAGCAAAGACTGGATCAACTGGGCTTGTACTCACTGGAATTTAGAAGAATGGAGGGGGAGGATCTCATAGAAACCTATAGAATCCTGATGGGACTGGACAGGCTAGATGCAGGATGAATGTTCCCAATCTTGGGGATGTCCAGAACTAAGGGTCACAATCTAAGAATAAGAGGTAAGCCATACAGGACTGAGATGAGGAAGAATTTCTTCACTCAGAATTGCAAACCTGTGGATTTCTCTCCTGCATGAGGCTGTTAGGGCCAGTTCATTAGATATATTCAAGAGGGAACTGGATGTGGCCCTTGCAGCTAAAGAGATCAAGGGGTATGGAGAGAAAGAGGGAATGGGATATTGAGATTGCATGATCAGCCATGATTGTATTGAATGGTGGTGCAGGCTTGAAGGGCCAAATGTCCAACTTATTCTTTCTATGTTTCTAAGAAGCAATCAAATTCATCTTCCGTGCTAACCCTGTCAATCTGGTTTGTCCAGTCACTATACAGATTAAAACCAACCATGACATTTGAAGTCCCCGTCGTTCACACCTCGATTGTTGCTGATTTATACTTTGTCCTAAGTGAGACAACCCTACAGGAGTCTATAGGTGACTTAGACCATGACCTCTTTTCCTTGCTATCCCTTAATTCCACCCCAAGCGATTCCAGATCACAGTCTATTGGACCAATTAACATTGCCCACCATCAGCCCATATCTCTTGATTTAAATCATCTGCCAAATCAAAAAATGTAGAAACAATACCTACCAATCACCTACCTGTGATGTCAGAGTTAAAGTCTGAGAGGTACAACAGGTTGAAGGGACTTTCTGCTGCTGTTTTTCCTAATCTCCTGCTGTTGCTGCCTTTCTCTCACAGGTCCCCTCTCCCAGTCTGCTTTACAGTGAGGCTGACTCACTGCACACTTCTCCCAGTCACATTGCCAGCACAAGAGTGACTATATTCCAAATTCACAAATCTTTGTAAAGTGCTGAAAGTTATAAACAATGTTTTATAAATGCAAGTCTCTTTTATTGGTTTCCTTAATTTTTTTCTTTGTTTCTCTCACTTTGTCTTTTCTACTTTGAATCTTTCCAGTTCAAAATGCAGCACAGGACTTGAAGACGCAATTGTGTTGACTATTCTTTGATTGCTCAGCAAGGGGATTTTTTAAAACAATTATCATACCACATTATGCTTGCTAGCAACCATCAAGCATCATGATGTGTTGAGATAACTAGTTTGAAAAGTCTTGTGAAATAATCTCCCTTCAATTTTATTTGTTTTTCCAGGCTGCCAATAACTTGATAGTACTGGCAAGAGAAGATGCAGGAGCTGAACGGATTTTCGCAAACAATGGTCTTAACCTGTTGATGCAGCTTATTGATACCAAAATGCCAGAGATGATGATTGCTGCAATAAGGACACTTTCAGGAATGAGCAGTCGCCACAAGTCACGGGTAAGATGTCAACTGACATTGGATTACATTGTATGTACAACATAGAAACAGACCCCTCAACCCATCTGTTCCCTGCTAATGTTTTTGTTCCATGTAGGCATCGTCTCCATCTCATCCCGTTCTTTCTTCCTTTGTGTCTATCCAGCTTCCCCTTAATTGCATCTACATTGTTCATCTAAACTACTCCCTGTAGTAGTAAGTTCCACACTCTTCACCACTTCCTGGGTAAAGATGCTTCTCTTGAGCTCCAAGTCGGATTTTTTAGAGTCTACCTCGCAAGTAGAGACCTCTTCTGTACAACTTATCTCTCAAACACCTTCAAAATTCTTGTTGTTGCCCATTGCCCTTTAAAACATTCTCTTCAAGCATTTATTCACTTTCTTTTTTGAAAGTTACCAATTAATCTGCCCAACTTCCTTTTCAAGTAATACGTTCTATGTCACAAAAACTCACCATCTAAAAATATGTTTCCTCATAGTATCCCTGCTTCTTTGCATACAATTTTTGTACTTTACTTACCAACCTTCATGCCATTGAAAACAGCTGCACCCTTTATGGTTTTGAATTTTTAAATTTAATCTATATTTAACCATCACTACTCTGAAGACAACCATCACTGCTCCAAGCCTCAAATTCATTATGATTCACAAAACTGACCATTAGAGCACTTGGAACCTAATTATTGACTTGTTTCAAAAATTTGTTAGCAGGTAGAAAATTGAGAGTAGTAATATGTAGAGCGTGATCAAAATTGAAATAAGTAACATAAGATCAGTGCTGCTGCTTAACTATTCACCATATTTTTAAATGACTTCATATCACAACAGAGAACCAAATATTGAATTTTGCTGCTGATAATAAAGATTGAAAAGGTAGAGATGACTGGAGCATAAAATTACAAACTGCCATTGATAGGTTAAGTGAATCAGCAAAGGCGTGGCAGATGAATTTCAATCCAAGTCATTCTAAAACAACAAGATCTGATTGTTAATTATTTGGTGAAAAGTTGGGAAGTGTGAAGGATGAAAGAGGATTAGAGATTAATATACACAAATTGCTAATATGTAGTGGTCAGGGACTAAAAGTAATCACAAAAACTAATGGAATATTAGACCATATCTAGAGGGTGAGAAATAAACAGGAAGAGATTTTGTTACAGCTAGTCAAAGTTCTGAGCAGACCACATCTGGTGGTTTGTGTACTGGTCTGGGTATTGCAACTTGGAAAGGAGAGATTAGCCTTGGAAGAAACACCACAGTTTCAACAGCATGTTACCAGGGCTCCAAGTGTTACAATATGAGGAGGAATCGCATAAACTAGGGTGATATTATCTGGCATATAGAAGGTTAATGGGTGATTTGATTGTGGGACTTCGCATTTTGGAAGGAATTAATAAGATAGATTAGTTCTTCCCAGATATTTTCCCCATTGTGATCCAGTATCATTTTGTGGCTTGAAAAGTATTGCAAGCCCTGAGTGAAAACTGAGAGCGAGAGCCTGTGAGAGCAAGAGCAAGGCTGGTATAACTTGGTCTGAAATCCACAGCAGCCAATACGGCTTTAGATCTCATGACTTCAAACCTTTAGCTTGTGACCCCATTTGGGGTCCGAACCCCCACTTTGGAAACCTCTGGGATAGAAAGCGCATGGAAACATAACCTTAAATTCAGGTTCCAGACATTAAAGGAAGAGACTAGGGAACACTTTTTCACACAAAGAGTGGGTTAAGTGTGGAGATCTCTCCTGCAATTTAACAGTTTTCAATATGAGATTTGTAATTTCTTTTAGGAGAAATTATTGAGGGATATAGAGCCATAGAGTCATACAGCATAGAAACAGGCCCTTCAATCCAACTCGTCCATGCTGACCATATTTCCCAATCTAAGCTAGTCCCACTTGTCTGTGTTTGGTCTATATCCCTGTAAACCTTTCCGAATCAAGTTTCTGTCCAAATGTCTTTTAAATGTTGTAACCTGCATCTAACACTTCCCCTGGTAGTTTGTTCCACACGTGAACCACCCTCTGTGTAAAAATGTTGCCCTCAGGTCCCTTTTAACTCTTTCTTCTCTCACCTTAAAAAATAGTTTTGAACTCCCTCACTCTAGGGGAAAGACCTTTGTTATTCACCTTATCCATGCCCTTCATGATTTTAGAAACCTCTGAGGTCATCTCTCAACCTCCTATACTCCAGTGAAAAGTCGCAGTCAATCCTATAACTCAAACCGTCCAGTTCCAGGAACATTCTTGTAAATATTTTCTGAGCCTTTCCAATTTAATAATATCTTTCCTATAGCAGAGCGACCAGAACTGTACACAGTATTCTAAAGGTGTCCTTGCCAACATCATGTTCAACCCTCAACATGACGTCCCAATTCCTATACTCGATGGTCTGAGCAATGTAAGCCAAGGGAGAAGAATGGAATAATAGAGAAAATCAGCCAAAGGGGAGACAGCTTTAAACTAATTAGAGAGGAGGAGGGTTTGGGAGAGTGGAAATGTAGGCTTACAAAGTAAAAGGACATTAAAGCGTTACAGGGTAGTTATTTGCATAACAGCATTCAGAGTGGAATAGGAAGGGACAGAATGTACAAACATGAAAAAACATATGGCTAAAGGAGGAAAAATAGGAATAAGGCAGAATTAATGGCTCTATACTTGAATGCATATAATATTTCAGAACAAGACAAATAAACTAAAAGCTCAAATTGAAGTTAGTGGCTATGTTGTTACAGAGATGTGGACACAAGGGGATCAAAGCTGGGAACTTAATATTCAGGAATATATTAATTTTTAAAAGAGAGGCTGGAAGAATCTGGTAGTGGAGTAGTTTTGTATTTCTGGGATGGAATAAATATGATAGCAAGAAATGATCTTAGATCAGAAAATATAAGAATTCATATGGATGGAGGTAAGAAATAACATGGAGAAGAAGACATGGCTAGAAATAATCTCTAAGCCTTCTGACACTTGGTCAAAAAATAACTCATGAAATAATGCGGGCATGTAAAAAAGACAGTGCATTAATCATGACTGACTTAATATTCATGTGGATTGATGAAGTCAAATTGACAGAGATAGCCATGAAGAAGGGTTCATAGGGTGTATTCAGGACAGTTTCCGAGCATAACATATTGTCGATCCAAATAGCGATCATGCTATATTGAACCCCATATGTGTAATGAGACAAGGTTAATATATGACCTCTAAGTAAAAATTCTTCTAGATATAGTGACCATAACATGGTAGAATTTAACATTCCTTTTGAGAGGAAGAACCTTGACTTGAAAATAATTATGCTAAATTTAAATAAAGGCGATCACAAAAAGAATGAAAGCAGAGCTGGCTGGAGTGAACTAGGAAAGAAGTTTAGCAATAAAAATGTTTGAGGAATAATGGCAGAGACTTAACAACTTATTTTGTGGTTCACAGCAAAGATACTCCAGAGAGGAAGAAACATTCTAGGAAGCAGTTAAGTCAACCATGGTTAACCAGTGAATTTAAGGATAGCATCAAATTGAAATAAAAATACGTGATTAGTAGTAAACCAAAGGATTGCAAAAGTTTCAGAAAATGAGAAAGAAGAGTTGGGGGATATAAACTACAAGCATAACCTTGCAAGTATAGGAGTATTAGGATAGACAGTAAAAGCTTCTTTCTCAATATGAAAAAGAAGAGTGAGGCCAAAATGAACATCGGCCCCCTTAGAGAACAAAGCTGGAAAAATAACAATGGCAAACCAGGAAATGGAAAGGAAGTTGAATAGATACTTTGTATCAGTCTTCACAGTAGAAGATGCTAATAATGTTACAAAATCACTAAGTAATGAAAGAGGCAAAAGGGGGAGTGGAAATACATAAAACAATTATCGTTACAATTTATTAGAAAAACTAATGTGGCTAAAGACTGATGAGAACCGTAAACCTGATGGAATGCTTCCTAGGATATTAAAGGAAGTAGCTACAGAGATAATGGATGCAGTAAGAGCAATCTTCCAAGAATCTTTAATCTCTAGAAAAGCATTGGAGAATTGAAAAACTGCAAATATGTATTCAAAAAAGGAAGGAGATAAAGGATAAAAAATATGTCACTATATTCCAGTTGGTTTAATAGCTGTTAATGGGAAAATATTAAACTCTACTGTTAAAAAAATGTACAAGCAGAGATGTTGAAAATATATAATACAATCAGGCAGAGTCAGCATGACTTTACAAAGGGGAAATCATGTCAAACAAATTGTTGAATTCCTTGAGAAGATCAATAGAATAACTGAAGGGGTTGCGGCAGATGTAATGTATTTGGAATTTCAGAAGATGTTTGATAAGGTACTGCATGTTAGACTATTTAATAAGAGCCCATGATATTGTGGGTAAATTATTAGCATGTATAGAAGATTGTCTAACTAATAGAAGATAGGGAATTGCGTTAAGTGGGTATTTTCAGGACAGCAACCTGTAACTACTAGAGTGCCATGGGGATCAGATTACAATATATGCTGATGATTTGGATGAGGAAAGATCTTGTACTATAGTTAAGTTTGTGGATGACACAAAAATAGATGAGAAGATAATTAGTGAGGGTGACATAAACAAACAGCCTACAAAGAGCTGCAGACAGGATAAGCAAGTGGGCAAAAACTTGGCTGATGGATTGTATTATCGGAAAACATGAGGTTATGCACTTTGGCAGTAAGCATACGGGAGATGAATATTATTTACGCAGAGAAAAAGTGCAGAGAGCTACAGTACAGAGGAACAGAGGGATCTTGGTGTGCAAGTACATAAATCCCTCAAAGTTGCCACCCAAGTGGATAGGGTTGTTAAGAAGGCATATGGTGTTTTGGCTTTCATTAACAGGGGGATCGACTTTAAGAACTGCGAGGTTTTGCTACAGCTCTACAAGTCCCTGGTGAGACCACACTTCGAATGTTGTGACCAGTTCTAATTGCCGTACTATAGGAAAGATCCAGAAGCTTCGGAGAGGGAGCAAAGAAGGTTTACCAGGATACTGCCTGGACTGGAGGGCTTGTCTTACAAAGAGAGGTTGACTAAGCTTGGACTTTTCTTGTTGGAGGAAGAGAGGTGACCTGATCGAGATGTACAAGATAATGAGAGGAATAGATAGAGTCAATAGCCATAGACCTTTCCCCAGGACAGGATTGACTGGTACAAGGGGTCATAGTTTTAAGATATTAGGAGAAAGGTATAGAGGGTACATCAGAGGAAAGTTCTTTATCAGAGAGTTGTGAATGCATGGAATGCATGGCCAGTGGTGGTGGTGGAAGCAAAGTCATTAGGGACATTTAAGCGACTGCTGGACATGAACATGGCTAGCAATTAGTTGAGGGGTATGTAGGTTAAATTTTATTTTACATTAGGATTAACCCTCGGCACAACACTGTGGGTCAAAGGGCCTGTTCTGTGCTGTACTTTTCTATTTTCTATGTTCTATCTGGAAGTCTTCACCCCTGAATCATTAAATGTTGGCATGTAAGTTCATCAGGTAATAGGGAAGGCAAAAGAAATATTGGCCTTTATTTCAAAGGGAATGGAATTAAAATTAGAGAAGTCTTTCTTAAACTATGCGATGCACTGGACCACACCTGGAGTACCATGAGCTGTTTTAGTCCCCTTATGTATGGAAAGGTATATTGCATTGGAGGCAGTCCAGAGAAGATCATTAAGCTGGTTCTAGGCATGGAGGCATTATATAATGAAGAGAGGTTGAGTCAATCGGAGAACTCCTCAGAGTTTAGAAAAATGAGAGTCGACCTTACAGAAACTTGCAAGTTTATTAGGGGGCTTGATAGAGTAGATATGGAGAGGTTGTTTCCCTTTGTGGGAGAGTTAAGGACGAGAGGGTATTATCTCAGGGGAAGGGATTGCTCATATAAGACAGAATTGAGGAAGAACTTCTTTCAAAGTGTGGTGAATGTGTGGAATTCTGCTTTCGAGGCTGGGACATTAAGTTTGCCAAAACTGAAACAGACAGATTTTTAACCGGTAAGTGAATCAAGAGTTATTGACATACGGCAGGAAAGCTGAGTTGAGGATTATCAGATCAGGCACAATCTCATTGAATGACAGAGCAGACCTGATGGGTGAATGGCCCACTCTGTTCCTGTGTCTTAAGGTCTTATGTTTTTAGCCATAAATCATTGATTGTCAGAACTGTTGGAGGGACCTGAATAACTTTGTCTTGTTCATAAGTTTAATTAGCATCTCTGTGTGGTCTGTGGTGTTATTAAGAGAATTGGAAACTAATGTGATTGTGATTTTATGTCTGCAGGCAATTGCTGTGTTACATTTCATGGGCTTGAACAAGATTTGCAGTCTTATGGCTCTGGACAATGAAGACATCGCTTTGGCAACCTCAAGTTTCTTCCAAACAATCCTAGATAACTTTGAAGGAGTAGATAGTAAGGAACATCGTGGGAAGGATGAAGCTCTGGTGCTGGGTATGTAAAATGGTGGTTGCAGATCTGCTTGTAGACACAACTGAAGATTTCTCTATCAATGTTAGATAATGGGCTTAAAGGCAAGCACACCGCACATAACTCAGTTACAATTTCATTATAACTTACACTGTGCTGCTGTAAACTACACAGTTATTTATTTCCTGGCTATGTAACTGCTATCCCAGGGCAGCAGTTCTCAGAATGCGGTTCGATAGGGGTGGTGGTATCTATAGGGACTTCCATAAGAATATATGAAGGAATAGGCTATACCACCCTTTAGGCTTGCTCTACCATTCATTACAATTAAAGCCTAAGGGATGGTATAGCCTATTTTCCCTGAGATCCACTTAGCTACCTGTTCCTCATCTCCTTTGATTCTGTGAGAGACTAAAACATTGTCTACTGCAGCCTTGACTATACTAAATGCTGTAAGATTACTCATCTTCTAGGGTAGAGAATTCCAAAGATTCCCAATCCTGTGAATGAAGACAAGTCTGCTCTTCTCGCTCCTCAATGATTGGCTCCTTATCTGAGACATGACTCCATGTTCTAGATTCCACAGCCAGGTTTAAGCAATCTCTTGGTGCCTACCTTGTCAAGCTCCAGAAAATATGAATCTAATTTACACAGCCTTTCATCCAAGAGAATCCATTCTTTCCAGGAATCAATGGTGTGTCTCCACAGCAAGATGATCCTACCTTAAATATATGTACTCTAATAAAGTGGAGCACAGCATTTTGCTACATCATAGCCCTGCAGAATTCTAGCAAGACTTCCTTATTCTTGTTCTCCGGTCCCTTGCAATAATGGTCATTATGTCACTTGTCTTCCTAATTGCTAACTGTACCTGCAAACAAATTTTCTTATGAATATATCCAATTCTTAAGTTCCAACTAATGTTCGAACTTTCTTGCCTTTAAAAAATTTTCTACTTTGTGATTCTTCTTAGCAAAATGACTAACCGTGCCCACATTGTATTTTATTAATTACCTTGTGCCCAATCACTTAACCTGTTTATACCTCTTTTTAGCATCCTTATATCTTCCTTGCAGCCTACTTTCCCATATAACATTATATCTTTGGTAAACCCGAGTACATTACCATAGGTATTTGTCAAAGTCATTAACATAATATGAAAATAGCTGACTGATTCCTGAACCATTCCAATAGTTACAGCCTGCCAAACTGAAACTGTCCAGTTTTTGCTGCCTGCCTATTAACCTATGCTTTGGCTTTGCTAGAATATTCGCCCAACTTCATTAACTTTTATCTTATATATTAATCTTAATTTATATTTGGCATCTTTAAACCTTTAGTGCCTTTGGTAATCCATATATACTATATTGACTGGTTCCCCTTTACCTCCCACATATTCTGCCATTAAATATTCTAAAAGTTTCCAAACATAATCTCCTTTCCATAAAATGTTGACCTTATCTGATCATAATATGATTTTTCTGACTTCCAGTTTGCCAGGAAATTTATTGAAAATGCTACAATGACTGAAGCACTGCTGTATCTTATAGTCCACTTACCCAATTAACCTGAGCCAAGTCTCCATTTCATACCGATGAAGTTAGTTATTTGTTTGGGATTTGGTATGTCACTGTCAAATTTAATATAGAATTCAATTGCATTATAATCGTCTTTTGCAAGAAGAACATTTGCAAGGGTAATTAAGGCTAGGCAACAAATGTAAGCTTTGCCAGCAATGCCCACATTCCCATATTATGAAGTTGCACTAACCAAAATATTAATTGATAATGACACTGACTTGACAAACCTGTATGCATACTTATAATCATGAATGCTTTGGAAAGAATATGATCTTTCCAAAATATTCAAGATAGCACTGTTGATGATGTTTTCCATCATTTTACTGATGAGCAAGAGTAGATTGATTGGGATGCAATTGACCGAGTTGGATTTGTCCTCCATTTTGTGTGCAAGATATACCTGGGCAATCTTCTGCATTGTCAGTTAGATACCAATGTTGTAACTGTATTGGAAGAGCTTGGCTATAGAAGTGGCAAGTTGTTGAGAAGAAGTCTTCAGTGCTATTGCCTGAATGTTGTCAGGGCCCATAGAATTTGCAGTATCCAGTGCCTGTGGCCAGGGTTGGAGGATCTGAAGGGAGAGGCTGAGCAGGCTGGGGCTGTTTTCCTTGGTCCATCGGAGGCTGAGGGGTGACCTTATAAAGGTTAACAAAATTATGAGGGGCCTGGATAGAGTAAATAAGCAAAGTCTTTTCCCTGGGGTCAGGGAGTCCAGAACTAGAGGTCATAGGTTTAGGGTGAGAGGGGAAAGATATAAAAGAGACCTAAGGGGCAACGTTTTCACGCAGAGGGTGGTACGTGTATGGAATGAGCTGCCAGAGGATGTGGTGGAGGCTGGTACAATTGCAACATTTAAGAGGCATTTGGATAGGTATATGAATAGGAAGAGTTTGGAGGGTTATGGGCTGGGTGCTAGCAGGTGGGACTAGATTGGGTTGGGATATCTAGTTGGCATGGACAGGTTGGACTGAAGGGTCTGTTTCCATGCTGTGCACCTCTATGACTCTGAGTGAATCGAATTGACTGGAGACTGGTATCTGTGATGCTGGGTACCACTGATGGAGGTCGAGATTGAATCATCCACTTGGCACTTTTGGTTGAAGATTGCCCCCTCAGCTGGAGATACCAGGCTCATATTACTGCTGTCTTGCTTTGGTGTTTAATGCTAACATAATGGAAGGAATTTCATTATGATTGTTAGAAGTCAAATCAATCAGGATCAGCATCCCTTGACGGAGAGGGGGTCCTGGCACAGGAAGTCAAGGGCAAACTCTGATACCAGTCCAGGGGCTTGGAAATTCAGCCTCCCGAGGCAGTCAGAGTCAGTATCCTCTGAGGAGCCAAATGTTAGGTGGCACACCAACTGGCTTGACTCTTTCTCCACTATTGTGGGCTTTGTTTCTCCTGGATGAGAGAGGGGGTCAAGTGTTAAAGGAGATGAAAGTGTGTGGTATAGCTGGTACTCCTGGTGCAGTTAGGGAGGTGTCCTGAGCGAGTGAGTAGGCAGTGCAGAGGGCATGCATGGTGTGTGGTGTCAGGAGTTGTGGTGGGTGATAACGACTGAGGGAACACGTTGCAATTATTAGTAAGAGTGGTAGAACATAACCCTTGGTGGGAGATGGGATAGAACTAAAGCAAGATGGTGGCCATTATGCTGACATTGTGTAGAAGGTCATTGACCTTCTTCCTACAGGCTTTCCTGGACAGTTGAGACTGCACTGATCTGGGTGACAACCTCTAATCAGACTGACATGGTCTGGTATCATGGCCTCCATTGCTGATCCTAGGAACCTGCCCATAATGTGGGCACTGATTTCGCTGTGTCTGCCAAATCCAGGATAAACATCAGGAACTGTGTAAGGCAGCTCCGCATTGTCAGAACTTGATCAGGTACACATCAGCCTTTTAAAGATGGCGTGGGCACAAGGCATGCCGCTGAATTTTGGGATACCTATTGAGCAGTGAGTTATCTTAGGAATGGCGAGTCTTATGATGGGGCTGGAATTGGATGTGAGAGCCCCGACAGGGACAGGGTAGGTAGCTAATGAAGTGAGTTTAGTAAGATATGGCGAGAAAACTCATTAGACCTCATGGCAAGAAACCCTCCAAAAACTTCAATGCAAGTAAGATTCAGTCCTTGAGTCTGTTTCCAACACTCTTTCAAACCATGCAATCACAAACATAACAACTCAACTATTTCATAGAAATTCTCATCTCTATTCCTTTTTTTGACAATTATGTTATGTTAATGTACACTGATTTCTGACCTTTCTGCTAATGGGAACATTTTGTCCCTAATATCTGTCATGGTTTTGAACATCTTCGTTGAACCATCCCCTCACCTTCTCTGCTCCAAGATGTACAAAGTTATAAATCACACATTACCAGGTTATAGTCCAATAGGTTTAATTGGAAGCACACTAGCTTTCGGAGCGATACTCCTTCATCAGGTGATAGAAGGAGCCTGATGAAGGAGCATTGCTCCGAAAGCTAGTGTGCTTCCAATTAAACCTGTTGGACTATAACCTGGTGTTGTGGGATTTTTAACTTTGTACACCTCAGTCCAACACCGACATCTCCAAATCATGATCCAAGATGAACAGTGATAAGTTTCTCAAATACCTGATTCAAGTTCTTTATCCCTGGTACAATTTTAGTAAATCTTTTTTGTGTCTTCCCTAAAGGTGTACATTTTTGACTGTATGTATGATGATGTGAGATTGTTGATGACATCAAAGGTATTGTAAATCTGTTTTATCTTCCTCATACAGACACCTCTAAGGATGTCAAGATGATCATCAGGCACCTTCTGGAAATGCTGACTCTCAAAAATGTCTCAGGTCATGGACGGGATCAAGCACTTAATCTGCTGATCAGAAATGTGCCTCGAAAGGACCTGGACATTAAAGACAACACCAAAAGCTTGGATACAATTGATATTGGTGCGTTCATCCTTCATTATTTTGGATTTCTGATTTTCCCAGCCCAAATACCTTGGACAACTTTGCCTTGCAGATTCTTAGTATCCTGAGGCACTGTGGAAGGAAATTTCTCTACTTATGCCAGTATTAAGTGTTAAGTTCCGTAGCTCCCACAGGACATATGTTAATCTAAAACAGGACATTTAGCTATTCCTTGAATTTACCTTCAATCTCCACAGCTTTTTAGCGTAGAGTGCTCCACATTTCTATTCCACTTAAGTGTGAAAGTGTACTTCCTGATACCACATCTGAATTTTAAGATTATGTGCATGGTTCTGATTCCACAGCACCAGATCAGCTCTCTCTGTCCACATTAACTCTATTTCTCTCCCCATAGTGCAGACAGGCATGCTGGATACTTCCAACATTTTCTGTGCTTTATTTCACCTCGTCTGCATCCACAGACTTTAGCATTTCCGTTGGGTTGTCAAAGTGACGTATTCTTAGGTCACTTAAATTGTCATTTTAAACTAGGTTTAGTGGCACAATATAAAGGCAGTTTTGTGAATCCGAAGCTGCCAAAATCTTTCTGTATCCAATTCACAAATGTAATTTTCCATTTCAGGCTTGAAGAAGATTTTAGAAGTGGGAGGGCAATTTCCTGAACTGCCCAACTGTCTCCCCCTGACTGATAATACCTGCCTCACTGCTTCCATCTTACTCAACAAGCTCTATGATGATCTTCGCTGTGATGAGGAGAGAGCTACTTTTCGAAAAATCTGTGAAGAGTATATAACGTAGGTAGTGTGAAGAATCAGATTAGCTAATCAATTTAGACTTCAGTTTGACATGTTTATTACAACCCTTAAGGATGTTTGCCTTTATTGGTCAGTGCATTGAGTAGAGGAGTTGGGAGGTGATGTTGCAGCTATACAGAACATTTGCTAGGCCACTTTTGGAATAATGTGTTCAATTCTGGTCTCCCTGCTATAGGAAAGATGTGAAATTTGAAAGGATTCAGAAAAGACATGGATGTTGCCAGAGTTGGAGGGGTTGGGTTATAGGGAGGGGCTATTTTCTCTGGACCATTGGAGGCTGTGGGGAGAAATTATAGAGTTTTATAAAATCATGAGGGACATTGTTAGTCAAGGTCTTTTACCCAGAGTAGGAGAATCCAAAACTGGAGGGTATAGGCTTAAAGTGAGAGGGGAAGGATTTAAAAGGGACCTAAAGGGCAACTGTTTTCATGCAGAGGATGGTGCATGCACAGAATGAGCTGCCAGAGGAAGTGATGGAAGCTGGTACAATTACATTTAAAAGGCATCTGGATGGGTTTATGAATAGGAAGGTTTAGAGGGATATGGGCCAAATGCTGGCAAATGGGACTTGATTAGTTTAGGATATCTGGTCAACATGGATGAGTTGAACCAAAGGGTCTGTTTCTGAGCCGTATATCTCTATGATTCTATGTTGCGTGGTTACAATTTGATTGGTGTGGTCATCCTTAGGTAGGGCATGGTACAAATGCATGGTGGTTATGAACAGAAACATGAATTGCCTGAGGGAGCTGGAGTAGAAGCAGAGGCAACCTCAAAATTAGTGCTCTCCCAGATAGCAGCTAGTGTTCCAGAATATCTTGTCCCAGTGTCCCAGTTTTTAAAGTGAAGGAGGAGGAAAGGGGCCCTTGTTGAGTTTGTTAATCGGTAGGGAGGGCAAGGAGACAATGTCAATTTATAAATAATCATTTGGTCATTTGGCTACTTTGGTGACGCTGCTGGCCTCTGAGGTGCCGTCTGCTCTGGAAACAGTGGCAGGCCCATTATGGCTGCCTCCTGCCTTTACCATTCATTCTCCCCAGGCAGCCCCTGTCTCCTGGTGATGATTGCCTCCACAAATTGAACCCTGGGTCACTTTTTTCCGTTTGGTGATAGCATCGTGTCAGCAGGTGTGAGGTGTGGGTTCATGACCTGGAAATTATCTGGGTGTTGGATTGCTGATCCCAGATCGATCAACAGGTTTTCCATTATTGGGACTAGTATCGCAGAGGCTTGGATTATTGAATGGGAGGCATGAATTCAAAGCTGGCCACAGATGGTGCGGATTTTCGGTTAATTATGTACATAGAGTCACAGAGATGTACAGCATGGAAACAGACCCTTCTGTCCAACCCCTCCATGTCGACCAGATATCCGAACCCAATCTAGTCCCACCTGCCAGCACCTGGCCCATATCCCTCCAAACTCTTCCTATTCATATACCCATCCAAATGCCTCTTTCAGGGATAGTGACCCTGAAGGCACCAAATCATCAATAAAATCCCTTGGTTCACTAATGTGAACAGGATCTCCAACTTTACCCAGTACAGGTGATTCCAGATTTACAGCCAATTTGGTTTCACTCTTAACTACAGCCTCTAATGGTCTGACAGAGCTTTCAGTTGTATTCAAGAACTACAGGGAGGACAATTAGGATTGGGCAGTAAATTGCCAATGACTGTTATACTGTGAAGGATTATAAAAAGGAGTCTACTAGTAGTTTGCCCAAGGAAGACTTTACAAGGTAGTGGGCATCAGCAGGCTACCCGAGGGAGACCGCATTGGCTATCCATGAACATACGTTAAAATTCAGGGTCTTGGCCAGTTTGCAATTCCTGGAGTCAGCAGGATCATCGCAAGAAGGAGCAACAATCAATAATACTGAAAGATTAACAGACACCTGGGATTGGTCCTGGGTCTTCCTGATTGATATGGTTTAACTGCAGACTGGATAATGAGGTCTGTGGCTGAATGTATGGCTCTTGTTGCCTTTGTGAGTTCTTGACCCATTTCAGAAACATGAACATATAATATAGGTTGACATTCCCTACTCTCAGGAGGTGTCATCTTTCAGGCAAGTTGTTAAAGCAAGGCCTGTCGGCACTCTCAGATAGATATTGGAGAGACCATGGCATCACATTGAAGAACAGCAGTGGAGTTCTTTTCTACTGGACAATATTCATCCCTCAACCTACCAGAATTCATTGGAAATTATTTCATTGCAGTTTGTAGGATCTTGCTGCATACAGAATGGTTAACTATGCTTCCTGTGCTACAACAGTGATTGCATTTCAAAAAGTACTCATTTTCAATACAGAGCTTTGGGATGTCTTGAGGTTGCGAAGAAGTGCTATATAAGTGCAAGCCTTCCTTTTTTTGGCTTGACAGAAGTATTTAAAATTATGAAGGGATTTAGCAGGGATGATGTTGAAAAGATGTTTCCTTTGGCAATGGGCTGCATAGGGGTATAAAACAAATGAAAAGGAAAGGGGTATGGTGTCCATTACCTTTCCATCACTGCTGTCGGTTTGTCATCTGACCCACCCTTGGGCAAACCCTTGAGTAATCAAGATAGCCATTCCTGATTAGACGTCACTTGAGTCTATCAAGAAACATCTGCTGGCCTGCCTGCAGACCTAGCATTGGGGTGAGGCACTCTTGACTGGGCAATAAATCAAGGGACAGCTTCCATCCACACTGAAACCACCATTAAACTACTGTTTTGTGCAACGATCTGGCATAGGTTATTGTGACAAATCTATTTCAGAGTGCTAGCATCAACTCATTTCACTCCCCTGAACATTTCTCTATTGTGGAGAGAATGAACAATCGATGAATATTTATACAGTGCCTTTCAGAAGATCAGGATAATACTAATCAAGCTACATTCAATGGAATATATTTGCACTGTTATCACTGTTGTAATGGAAGAAACATTGCACCAAATAGCATAGATTATTTGTGATTGTATGTCTTACGTTAGATATGCAGGGGCAAATATACTAATTGAAGAAAAGATAATGATAAACAGAATTTTACAATCAAACACATTCAAAGGTTGGAATTTTCATGACTGTGGAACTGCTTTTAGCTGATGCCTGTAGAAAGTGATAACGTTTTGAAAGAAATTAATTCTCCCATCCCTATCACCAATGAAAGGAAACCACTAACAAAATATATCGTACTGTATCAAGCAAACCAAAATCAACATAATTGAAAAATTTATTAACAAGCAATGATTTTAAACACACAAATATATTTCACTTTAAGCTGATTCCACAATTGCAGCTGCAAATATGGAGAGTCCCAAGGTTTTTCCCTGTTCAGCACGCCAGGTCAAATCTTACAAAAGTCTTTAATAACCTTTACAATTCGTCCAAGCTTTCTAAAAATAATTATCACTGCCAAGGCAGAGAAAGAACTATTTCTCTGTCTGGTCAGGTGCTCAGTTCAAGCAGCATCAGTTTACAGAGACTCCTTTGTTTGAACTCTTGAATAAATGCGAAGTTGAGTTCAGTTTGGTGAAATTGCCCTCTACTGAGAGTTTGCTTTATTTGTGACCAAGAGATTGGACTCTTCTTTCTTTACTCTAATAGAAACAGAAACCTTAAAAATCTTTTGCTTGGACATTTTCATAAGCAATTTTCCCTTCTTCTTCACAGCATTAAATTCTGTCCTGAGTTTCTGTGCAAGATGTTCAAAAACTACAATTGAACGCCTCAAAGGGTCTGAATGTACTTTTACTTTAGTTGACTTTCATGTCCATAGCAACCTGATCACAAGTGCATTCTCAGAACTGAGATGTGTGTGACATACATTTCTCAGAATCCACTTTCACTTTGGATTTAGCTATCACAAAAAGAAAATAAAGGCCTTTTTTCCAAGGTGCATTGCTCATATTTCAGTGGAGAAAAATGCAGAAATATTCTTTTAGTAAACAACACATTTTAAACTTAAATTACTAGAAACAGAAATCAAATTGAACAAACAGTGACCTATTTAACTAGTATGAAACTTTATCATATTCAGATAGACCTTTCACCATGTGATTTATTTCAGGAAGTATAATGACCATGTCCAAACTGCATCAATTTACATTCAAAGTCAGAAATTCCTTATTGGCAAATCACTGAGTGCCAAATGTTCTAGTTGGTTGAGAAACAGCTCATGTACTGATAATAAAATCAATAATAAGATCACACCTCTGAAAATCTAACAATGAACATTTTACTGAACAGAGTTTAACTAAGATTTTAATTTTAAAAATAAAATTCTGCTTTAACAGTGTTCACGACAACATAATTTATGGAAATATATGTGGGCCTAATCTAGTTCTACCATATCTTGTGTGTATCTACCTTGCTGGGTAATTTGTCATTGATGGGCTACTCGTAGAGAATGAGGAGCTGGGCAAAAATCCTTCAATGAACAAATACTGAACAGACAACAACCTTCTTAAAAGCATTTTACGTGACAGAAGGTGAGAACTATGAAAGATTTATATTATCGATCTATATCAACAATCTATACTGAAGTAACAATTTAGATGTAGATGTAGGGGTATGGGTGGGTTACGCTTCGGCGGGGCGGTGTGGACTTGTTGGGCCGAAGGGCCTGTTTCCACACTGTAAGTAATCTAATCTAATCTAATCTAAAAAAAAACATATTTTTAACGTAGTGAAATGTGCCACGCATCAGACAAAATGTAACAATGAGCTACATAAAATCATTGAAGCTGATGACCAAATGTTTGGTCAAGGGAAACCTTCAAGAATGAAAGAGAGGTCGAGAGGTGAGACTGTTTATGGAGGGTAGGGCAAGACATCTGAGAATATGGCCACTAATTTTGGAGTTCAACCTGCTCAAGAGGCCACAATTCGGTGAGTGCAGGGATGCTGGAGGATTGTGCGGTTGGATAAGGCTACAGAGAGAGGAAATGGTGAGACCATGAGAATTCTAAAGTTATGGGTTTGTTTCCGAATGGGAACTAATAACAGTCAGAGGGAGCAGGGGTGATGGGTTAACAGAAATTGGTGCAAGTTAGGACACAAACAGCAGGGTTTTTTTAACTGATCTCAATTTAGGCCGAGAAGAAATGATCAGAAGAAAAAAAGTGCTAATTGTTTATTTGTCTGTTGAATGACACTGCAGGAGCAAGTTTGACCCTAAGGACATGGAAAAAAATTTACACGCAATCCAGTGTGTGTCTGCACTCCTTCAGGGACCCTTTGATGTTGGAAACAGCATTCTGGCCATGCAAGGTGTCATGGAGATGATGGTCGCATTGTGTGGCTCAGAGAGAGAGATTGACCAGATGGTAGCAATAGAGGCCATCAACCATGCAGCAAGCAAAGCCAGCAGAGCGAATTTCATCATTTCTAACGGGATCACCTTACTGAAGGATATGTATAAGAAATCAACTAATGATAAAATCAAAATCAGAGCATTAGTGGTAAGTTTTATTAAACAATATTGCTGGATTTTGTCATTTCCTTGTTACTCAGTTGCTGTGGTTTTTAGTCTAACTTTGCCCAAAGTTGGTGAAATGTAAGGTAGAGAGCCTACTTTAGTTTACTGCCTTTCTATCACTTTTTGTACATTTCATATATTACATGGAAAAAATGGTTGAAAAATATTTCTCAAGTTGGCCTTTAGCTACATTGCAAGTGGAAATGGCCAAGTAGGTTTGTCCTTTGTCATTAAACATGCAGGAGATGATTATTTTATAATCTGATTGTGCCATTAAAAATAAAGTATGTATTAGTGTGCTGTTCACATTCTGTGATACTTCCTGGTTTAACCAAGGTGTAAAAGGTTCACATGAAGTCATATTAAAATTGAAGATGGCATAGGTTTAGGGTGAGAGGGGAAAGATATAAAAGAAACCTAAGGGGCAACGTTTTCACACAGAGAGTGGTATGTGTATGGAATGAGCTGCCAAAGATTGTGGTGGAGGCTGGTACAATTGCAGCATTTAAGAGGCATTTGGATGGGTATATGAATAGGAAGGGTTTGGAGGGATATGGGCCGGGTGCTGGTAGTTGGGATTAGATTGGGTTGGGATATCTGGTTTGCATGGACAGGTTGGACCGAAAGGCCTGTTTCCATGCTGTACATCTCTATGACTCTATGTAGTTAATCTGTATTTTGGGTGTTTTTGCAAATTGGTCCCTTAAATATCTGCCAACATTATTTAAATATCTTCATTCTTTCCAAATCATGTTTGGAGCTCCATATAATACTATTATATGCTATTTGAAATAATCTATTTTACTAAACTTTAATTTTCAAATTAACTGGAATTTACAACACTGAAACAGGTCATCTGACTCAACTGGTCTCTGCAGGTATTTGTGTTGACACTCCTCTTCATTTTAACCCATTAACATGTTCATCGATTCCCTTTATCCCTCAGGTGTTTATATGATTTCCCCTAGATGCATCTGTGATATGCATCTCAACTACTCTTTGCAACATCGCATCACTTTTTGGGGAAAGAGGTTTCTCCTGGATTTCCTGTTGGTCTTATTAGTGACTGTCCTGTATTAAACCCAGCTTCTGGTCTCTCCCATCAATGGAAACACTTTCTCTACATGTAGCCTAGAAAACACCTTCATAATTTTAAGGATGTCTATTAGTCCATTACTCAATTTTCTCTTTTAAGTGAGAAATGCCCTACCTTGCGTGATCTTACAGGGCAGACTAAATCAATGTGCAACTCATGGAAAATGACCCCAAATTAAACTTGCTTATTTGGATAGACACATAGAAACAAATGGCCACAAGAGGTTGCTATTACATTCCTTAATGAATATATTACACAACATTCAAAATTCCATCCAATTGGCACATGTCTTGTTTTCCATTTATTTACAAGTTTAACCTAATAATTGGTTTTCTATTCCTAAGAGGTTACCTTCTTCCCTGAGTCAAACTTTCAGAGCTTGGAGAAGGACCTTGACTGAAACCAAGGGGAGGTTTTCTCTGATAACGTTCAATTGAATTTGTCCTTCATCAAACATGTAGGCCTGACTCTGACTCCAATCTGAACTGCTTTCTAATTTTGTTGGATTAACTATTAGCATGCTACTTGTATTCCAATTCATCAGTTTCATTTGATTTTTCCCAACTCCCTTCCTTTTCAAGAACTTGTGAAGATAAAGTATAACCTGCATGTCCAGATCTAACCTTTCCACTATCAAACATCTTGACTAAATATGTGCAAGAACCACATACTTTTACAGCTCTCCATGGGAACCGCTTATAAAGACATTCTTTCACCTTGTGCTTCAACTTCTGTTTTTTTCTCTCACTCAACTCTGCTCATGACTCTCTTTCTCTCTGAATTACTTTTCTTCCACTGTCGACAGTATGTGACTTCACCAATGAAAACCTTGTTCAAGGCTGTCTTCTAAGAAATAATTCAGCTGGCTTTCTACCAGTTGGAGAATGTGGTGTGTTACAATAAATAAACAAAAAGATCACCAGTTTGTGATTCAATGAAATTTGGCATTTCTTTCAGTTTCTATCCTGCATTTGTTGAACAAGAGAATGTTAACAATTTGTACTGTGTGCTCTGCTGCTCCATTTGAAGCAGGGTGAAAAGGTAGAATACTAATGCATTTTACCTTGTCATTCTCATTAAACTTGAAAACTCATTTGAAGAAAACTGATGTCCATTGTCAGACAGAGTTTCCTCTGAGCAACAACAAAAGCAGCAATCAAACCATGCAAAAACTTCTAATACTTTCCAGGTTGTTTGATTCATTGGGAATTTCTCAATGTACTTTGAAAAGCTACCTATTGCAATAAATGGTGGTTGACTTTCAAATCCTGTATAACCAAAGTGTAGTCTCTGCCATGCTCTAGTTGGCCATTTCCATGATTGCATCCATACCCAATCACTGTTCTTACTATGTACTTACCCAGCCATGGCCACCAAAGATAATTCCTTGCTCTACCCTTTAAAAATCTCATCCTGAGATCATGTAGCTCACATTGCAACTTATTTATTCACTATCAGGATATGAGCATCACCTACTGGCTGGAATTTATTGTCTAGCCCTGGCTGCCCTTGAGAGGATGATGGTGAGCTTCCTTCTTGAACCACTCCAGTCCATGTGCTGTAGGTAGACCCACAATGCTCTTAAGGTGGCTAATTTCAGGACTTTTATCCAGCATTTGCAGTCCTCACTTTCGCCGCAGTATCCCTAGCCTCTGCTATTCTAGCCACTCTGTGTTTACACGATCCTAGTTGAATTTGTTTAGTCAATGCTAAGCCCTAGAATATTGATAACAGGGGATTCAATGATGGTATCACAGAATGTCAAGGGTCAGTGGCTAGATTGTCTCTTATTGTGGATGTGGTGAGCTCATTCCTGATGAAGAGCTTATGCTTGAAAAGTCGATTCTCCTGCTCCTCAGATGCTGCCTGACTGGCTGTGCTTTTCCAGCACCACATTCTTGACTCTGCAGTCCTCACTTTCTCCCTCTTATTGTGGATGGTCATTGTCTGGCACTTGTTACTGGTGTATGTTGCATGCCACTTTTCAGCCAAGCCTAGATATTGTCCAGACCTTGCTATATTTGAATATGAACTGCTTCAGTATCTGAGGAGTCACAAATGGTGCTGAATATTGTACAATCATCAGCAAACATTCCCATTTCTGACCTTTATGATTGAGGGAGGGTCATGATGAAGAGGTTCAAGATGGTGGGGCCTAGGACACTACTCTGAGGAACTCCTGTATAACATCCTGGAGCTGAGATGACTGATGTCCAACAACCACAACCATTTTTCTATGTGTTGGGTATAACTTCAATCAGTGGACTCTTTGATCCTAATTGACATTGATTCCAGTTTTGCTGGGCTCTTCAGTGCCACACTTGGTACAAGGTAGCCTTGATGTATGGGGCTGTCACTTGCAGGTCACCTCTGGAATTCAGCTTTGTTGTCCAGGTTTGAACCAAGGCTGTAATGAGGTCAGAGCTGAGAGACTCTGGCAGAACCCAAACTGGGCGCCATTGAGCAGTGCTGAGCAAATGCTGCTTGATAGCACTGATGATGATATATTCCACCAGTTTACTGATGATCAAGCCGTGGCTGCCTTTGAGAAGGTGGTAGACTGATGGGGCAATAATTGATTGAGTTGGATTTCTTATATACAGAAAATACCTGGACAATTTTTCACATAGTTGGGAAGACGCCAGTGTTGTAACTGTACTGAAACAGCTTGGCTAGGGAAGCGGCAGGTTCTGGACCATACGTCTTTAGTACTATTACCTAAATGTTGTCAGGGCCCATAGCCTTTGCAATATCCAATACTTCCACTTCTTAATATCATGTAGAGAGAATCGAATTGGCTGGAGACTGGCACCTGAGATGCTGGAGATCACTGGAGGATGCTGAGATGTATCATTCACTCGGCACTTCTGGCTGAAGATTTCTGTGATTGCTTCAGTCTTATCTTTTGTACTGATGTGCTGGGCTCTTCCATCTTTGAGGATGGGGGTATTTGTGGAAGTTTCAATGAGAATCTCACTTCATAAGACTCAGCAAGTTGTTTCAGACTCTCTTCCCAAACTTGCCACTTAATCTGTCCTCCTCATCCATGCAGAGGGGCTGAGTGGAGTGGTTGAATGATTACTGCCTGGGGAGCATGCCCTGAGATGTTGGTGAGAGCTGGAGGCTTAGAGGAACTGGTGGTGGGCTGGAGAAACAAGATTACTGCACTGTGTCACAAAACTAGTCCCTTTTTTTCTAAAAGCTGTTTCTTGGCTCAAGGAGACTCTGTCGTTAATATTTTTTAGAGGGGCAATAAACCAGGCCGGACTCTGATCAGTCTGGTTTGGTACAGAGGTGAAAAGGATTTTGAAAGGCCTTTTCTTTATATATAAACAGATGAGTCTTCAGGCCAAAGTGGTCATGCTTTAGAAGTGACCTGTGTAATGAAATAGGAGTGGTCAGCTTTCTAGCTAGCTGAGCTGAGCAGTTCTGGTTCAGTCTTGAACTGGGAAGTTCAATAGGGAGCTGTATGGAAACTCTCCCACTTTCTGCCTTCAACTTCAACCTGTAAGCATGTGTTCCATTTATACTGGGTTTTAAAGGGAGTTTGCTTATTGGGACTATTGTGTGTATTCGAAACAACATAATTAAGTCTATTTGGATAAGTTGAGTCCTGTAGGGGCTCTTTATTCTGTTCTTTGTGTTTCATTGTTTAATTTTGTGAATAATTTTTCATCTGTTTTAAAATCTAGTAGTCAACCGAGCTACCTTACGCCAGGTAACTTTCACTGTACGCTTACCGAAACAAATTGCAAAGTTAGGTCTAGGGCTGCCTGCTTAAGGATGTTTTGAATGGTCTGGCCTTGTCCACTACAACTGGCTTTGATGTTGGGAATTGTTGTCGTCTAGTTTCTATCTGGTGGTTGGGAGAATTGGAAACTGCATATTAATGAGGTGTGATAATGTGCTGATGAGGATGACCATGGATATAAATAGGCATTGCACAGCTCACTAGCAAGTATTTTGTCTTGCTGTTCAACACTTGGTTGGAAAATGCATTATTTTACTTTAGACTTTGGGAAGCTCTTCACTGCCAATTTCCCGTGACTCTCCCAAACCTCTGCCCAGTAATCTCTACCTATATGCCTGTTTATGTACTGACCTGTGACTAACAGGTCAAATCTCCACCAGTTGTCTCTCTCTAATAAGACTGTGCAATTTTACCTTTTTATTTAATGTTATACCAATAAACAGACAAAATTAATGCCCATCTCTGCATTCAGGCTATAGCGACACCAGATCAGAGCTTTTGGATCCAAATAACCGTTGAGCTTATGATCAATTTTGATGGTGGATTGATGATTACAGAATTAATTAGACATCTTCTAAATCCAAAATCAAAGATAATGCTTTACTCTATCTGAGCATAATTTTACTCACCAATGCCGAATGTACCTGAGGCAAATGTAATTGGTTTCTCTTCACCATTATTCAACTGTGGGAGTTGGTGGGTTTGTAGAAAATGTCACTGTAGAGTCGATCACCATTGATGGAGAGGTCCAGGAAGGAGAGGGAAGTGTCTGAAATGGTCCAGATGAATTTAAGGTTGGGGTGGAATGTGTTGGTGAAGTTGATGAACTGTTCAACATTTGTGTGTATTCCTGATAGGGTCTGTGTAAGCTTGGATCAGCAGGGGGTACTGACTACAGCCTGAGGCAGTTCTCCGAAGGATCCACTGAAAAACTTGCAAAACAATGCAGAAAGTAAGTATCTCAAGTACAGTATTATAACAATAACTTGCATTCATATAGCACTTTTGATGTTGGAAACAGGCTCAAGTGCTTCACAGGAACATTATTGGACAGAATTTGACAACAAGTCACATGAAAAGATATTAGAACACATGAGCTTGGTCAAACAAGTGGGGTTTAAGAAATATTAGAAAGAGGGGAAGAGAGATTAAGAAGTTTAGGGAGGGAATTCCACAGATTTGGCTCCAGGCAGCTGAATGCACAATGGAGGTGTGATAAAAATTATAAGTGCTCAAGAATTCAGAATTAGAAGAATGCAGATATCTTGCAGAGTCATAATTCCGCAAGCAATTAGAGAGATTAGCGTGGCAATGGGAGGATTTGTACTGAAGAATGAGTGTTAAAATTGAGATACTGCTGGAGCAGGAGTCAATATAGGTTGGCAAGAAGTCTTGCATATTCCACCTTTCTCTGATGGAACATCAGAAATTTGCTCTATGTTAACTCCAACTTTTGTGATATATAGGATTACAAATTGATAATGATCTGAAAGAACATTGATAGAAATGGGTCTCTGAAATTTTGATGAAACTGTACCTCTCTTTATCATTTTTTAACTAATTTTGCCAAGGTACTATTAACTGCACTAGACAAATATTTAACAAAGTGGGAAACATTGTGTGGTTAGATAAGGAATTGAAGATTATGTGTAGTTTGTGTGATGTTGTCATATGAAGTTAAAAATCACACAACACCAGGTTATAGTCCAGCAGGTTTAATTGGAAGCACTAGCTTTCGGAGCGCTGCTCCTTCATCACCACAACCATCTGATTTTTAACTTTGTACACCCCAGTCCAACACCGTTATCTCCAAATCATGGCTGTCATACGAGCTTGTGTGGGTAAGCAGGTCATTTTTAAATTACATTCTATAACTAAACTTGGTGAAACCTTCATGTACAAGGCCACAGATCCATGAAGGTGTCAGTACAGGTCGACAGGGTGGTGAAGAAGGTATACGAGATGCTTGCCTTCATTATCTGGGGCGTAGAATGTAGAAGCAAGGAGATCTTGTTACAACTTAAAAAAAACATTGGTTAGGTCACAGATGGAATACTGTCTGCAGTTCTGGTCACCACACTTGCGGAAGGATGTGATTGTCTTGGAGAGGGTGCAGAGGAGATTCGCCAGAATATTGTCTGGGATGAAAAATGTCAATAATGAGGAGAGTTTGCATAGGCTGGGTTTGTTTACTTTGGATTAGAGGAGGTTGAGGGGAGTCTGATTGAGTTAAAACAAAATTATGAAGCGTAGGCAGAGTAGATCATGAAAATCACTTCTCTGAAGGATGTAGCATGGTCGCTCAGTGGTTAGCACTGCTGCCTCATAGCACCAGGGACCTGGGTTTGATTCTAGCCTCGGGTGACTGTCTGTGTGGAATTTGTGCATTGTTCTCGTGTCTGTGTGGGTTTCTTCCCAATGTTCAAAGGTGTGGTGGACTGATTAGGTGGATTAGCCATGCTAAATTTCCCATAGTGTCCAGAGATGTGCAGGCTAGGTGGATTAGCCATCGTAAATGCAGGGTTGCCAAGATAGTTCAGGGGAGATGGGTCTGGATGGGATCCCCTTCGAAGGGGCAGTGTGGAATCGATGGGCTGAGTGGCCTGCTTCCACACTGTAGGGATTCTGATCTAAAACCAGACAGCATAACTTTAAGCTGAGGAGATCTAAAAAAGATTCCTTCACCCAGAAGGCTGGTAGATAAATGGAACATGCTGCCTGAGAGGGTGGTGGAGGCAGGTACTCTTACAACATTTCAGAAACGTCAGGATGTGCACTTAAAATGCCGGGGCATAGTACAATATGGACCAAGTGCAATGGAATTAGAGAGGTTTGGTTTTGTTGGTCGGCATAGACATGGTGGGTCAAATGACCTGTTTCATTGCTGTATGATTCTACGACTGAAAGAATTGTTCAGCATTATTGTGGCAGGCGAGATAAATAAATGTATTTCAAAATTTAACAAACCCTGTTTTGACTGGCATATAATAAATGATAAACCGGCAAAATGTATATACATCAAATACGTGAAGTTCACTGTGTTATTTTGTCCAATTATTATAGTTTTTAAAGTTTATTTACCTTTAATGTAAATATATTTGTTGTTCAATCAAATGGCCACATGAATTAGCAAGTCAATTTCCCCTCAAATACCGCGATTTACCGCAGTGTCTGAGTAGTCAGTCGAGGGTGCTAGTGAGAAAGCTCTCTGCCAGTAGGTTTTATTAAAGACAAAGTTGTATTATTATTTTAGTGATTTAAGTAGTGATGTTTATCTCCCCTGCATTTGGTCTCCATTACTTAGCGCGTGTTTTTACATTGATTATGGGAACCTCTTGATCAACCGGAATGTTTAATCAACTGGCACATATAATGCTGGTTAATGAAACGTTTGCCATATTTTACATGGACACATTGGTATTTCTAAGCTATGGATTTGTGTGTCAGCTATGGGTCCTTGGATAGCATTTATGCCCCTAAACTGGAAGATCGTGAGACATATTTGGGAGGTGATGGCCTAATGTTAGTCTGACTGGACAATTGGCTGGACAACACCCCAGTGTTGTTCTGGAGACTCAGGTTTGATTCCTGTGATGGCAGATGGTTGAATCTGAATGGATTCAGAAAATAATCTAATGATGACCATGAAGCATTGTTGATTGTTGGAAAAGCTCATCTGGTGCACTAACAGCTTTTAGGGAAGGAAACAACCATCCTTACATGGAGTGGCCTACATGTGACTCCAGACCTACAGCAGTGTGGTTGATTCTCAACTGCCCTCTGGGCAATTAGAGTGGGCAATAAATGCTAGCCTGGGCAGTAATGCTACACTCCATGAATGAATGAAGGAACAAATAATACTTGAGTAGACAATGTAGACTGACGCTCCCAATGAAATACTGAAGGCATGCTATAATGGCAGGGGTACTGACTATCTGTTGAAATGAAAACTAAGGCCGCAACTGCCTTCTCAAGTGGATGTTATAGATTCTATGTCAATCTTTTTGAAAAATAGTTCTCTCCAGTGTTCTAGGTAATATTTATCCCTTAATTAGCAATATAAAAACATGCTTGATTTCTTTGTTACTGTAACATCAGTGTTTGAGGGAACTTGTTGTGTCCAAATTGACCGCTGAACCACTGACATGGATAACGCCGTGCTCATGAGTGACAAGTTAAAATGAGAAAAATGTTTTTCCTATTCATGTGGGAGACACAGAGAATAAAACCTGATTTAAAAAGATAAACGGTGTCTCAGTGGTTAGCCCTGCTGCCTCACAGTGTCGGGTAGTTTGTGTGGAGTTTGCACATTCTCCCCGTGTCTCCGTAGGTTTCCTCCGGGTGCTCTGGTTTCCTCCCACAGTCCAAAGATGTGCAGGTTAGGTGAATTGGCCATGCTAAATTGCCCATAGTCATCAGGGATATGTAGGCTAGGTGCATTAATAAAGGGAAATGTAAAGTATTAGGGTAGGGGAATTTAGAACTGGGTGGGATACTCTTCAGAGGGTCAACGTGGACTTGTTGGGCCAAATGGCCTGTTGCCACAGTGTAGGGATTCTATAAAAAAATTCTGATATTTCTCATACCCACCTGTGAACCAGACAGCTTCATGATGAGAGCAATCAATGGACATCAGAACATGAAAAGTCAATTCCTGATTTAAATGTCAAGATATGCTTTATATAGATTAATGTGAATAAAATTATTTTTTACCATGAAATGAATTAAATTCCTTTTTTAGGTGGCTATGCAATCAAAATATTGACATTCGTACGAGAAAGTGGGCGATTGAAGGAATGGCTTACCTGACACTGGACGCAGATGTGAAAGATGATTTTGTAGAGGATGAGCCAGCGATGCAGGCAATGTTTGAGTTGTCAAAGGTAGATGCTCTCTATAGTTTCATTTCAATGTATTATATCGTATTACAACCTCCTTCATTGTAAAGATCACTGAATGAGGAATGTGGTAGTATTTGCCTCTTTTGCTTCGTTATGAGGATCTTTCCAGCTTCTTCTCAGCTGAGTCCACCCCTCTCCCAGTGATCGTCTGAGGCTGAAACAAACTTTTCACAACCATTGTGTCTTAAGTGACCCCAAGGTGAGCTTCCAATTTTATGTCTTTTACATCGTAATGCCTGTTGATTTCCACCTCTGATTTCCACATTTCCACAACATTGCGTTGGCTGCTGTGAGCCCTTGCCATGCCTTTGTTAACCCGACACATGGATATTCCAATGCACTGGCTGATGTCCTTTCTTCCACTGTCCATGAACTTGAGTTCACCTTAGATTCTGCCATTTGTGTCCTAATTTGTATCAAATGCTGTTGAACCATCAACCCTGCGCTCACTGACCCTACATTGATTTTCAGTCAAGCAAGACCTTGGTCTCAAAATTCTCATCCTTGTTCTTAAATCCCTTCATAGCTTCACCCCTCACTTTCTCTGCAATTTTATCCAATCTCACAAATCCGGAGATGTTTGTGCTCTCTAATCTCAGCCTTCCCAGTTTTAAGTTAAAAATCACACAACACAGGTTATAGTCCAACAGGTTTAAATGGAAGCACACTAGCTTTCGGAGCGACGCTCCTTCATCAGGTGATAGAGCTCGCTCCGAAAGCTAGTGTGCTTCCAATTAAACCTGTTGGACTATAACCTGGTGTTGTGTGATTTTTAACTTTGTACACCCCAGTCCAACACCGGCATCTCCAAATCATTCCCAGTTTTAACCATTCCACCTTTATATCTATGTCTTTAGCTGCTTGGGCCCTAGTGTCTGGAATTCCCTCAAACCTTTCCACCCCTAACCCTCTTTCCTCATTTAAGGATTTATTTAAAGTGACCTCTGAACAAGCTTATGGCCACAGGTCTTAATATTTACAAGGATGTTGCCAGGGTTGGAGGATTTGAGCTATAGGGAAAGGTTAAGTAGCCTGGGGCTATTTTCTCTGGAACATCAGAGGCTGAGGGTTGACCTTACAAAAGTTTATAAAATGATTGAGAGACATGAATAGGGTGAATAGTTAAGATCGTTTTCCCAGGTAGGAGAGTCCAAAAGTAGGTTTAAGGTGAGAGAGGAAAGAGATAATAGAGATCTAAGACAACAGAGGGTGACATGTTTATGGAATTGGTTGCTAAAGTAATGGAGGCTGGTACAATCACAACATTTAAAATGCAGCTGATGGGTACATGAATAGGAAGGGTTTAGAGGGATATGGACTGAATGGGACTTGATTAATAGAACATAGAACATAGAACATAGAGCAATACAGCACAGAACAGGCCCTTCGGCCCACGATGTTGTGCCAAACTTCTATCCTAGATTAAGCACCCATCCATGTACCTATCCAAATGCCGCTTAAAGGTCGCCAATGATTCTGACTCTACCACTCCCACGGGCAGGGCATTCTATGCCCCCACCGCTCTCTGGGTAAAGAACCCACCCCTGACATCTCCCCTATACCTTCCACCCTTCACCTTAAATTTATGTCCCCTTGTAACACTCTGTTGTACCCGGGGAAAAAGTTTCTGACTGTCTACTCTATCTATTCCTCTGATCATCTTATAAACCTCTATCAAGTCAAAATTTAAGATATCTGGTTAGCATAGACAAATTGGACTGAAGGGTCTGTTTCCGTGCTGTACAACTCTATGGCTCTATCTCCTGATATGGTTTGGTGTCAAACTTTCCTTTCTAATAAATCTAGATTAGATTACTTACAGCGTGGGAACAGGCCCTTCGGCCCAACAAGTCCACACCGATGCACAACCCACCCAGACCCATTCCCCTACATTTTACCCCTACCCCTTACACTACAGGCAATTTAGCATGGTCAATTCACCTAACATGCACATTTTTGGACTGTGGGACGAAACCGGATCACCCGGAGGAAACCCCTACAGACACGGGGAGAATGTGCAAATTCCACACAGTCAGTCGCCTGAGGCGGGAATTGAACCCAGGTCTCTGGCGCTGTGACGCAGTGGTGCTAACCACCGTGCTACCATGCCGCCCATAAAGCATCTATGAAGCATCTTCAGATTTTTTTCACATTAAAGATGCAATTTAGATACATGTTTTTGTTTTCTACATATTTAAAGTTCTGATTACAGCTGATACCCTCCAACAGCCAAATGCCATTACCCCATTGTATTAAATGAATGTTAGAGAAAGATTCACCTGAATGGTGAGTTTTAAACAATTTCAATATGACATGGAGAGAGATCCTATTGCAATGTGATTATATTAAATTGTGGAGGCAAAAGTATAGTCACTGGATAAAACTTCATGAAATTCAACTGGATAAAGAGACTTTAAACTATTTACTTTTGTCATGAATCTCTCTCTTTTGCACTAAATCACTATAGTGCAAAAGAAGGCTATTTGGCCCGTTATGTCTGCATCAATTCTCTAAATGAGATTGCGACTTAATGCTATTCTCCTGCCTTTTCTCTGAACTCTGCATAATGTTCTTATTTAAATAACTACCCTTCTTGAAGACATCATTGGAATCTCCCTCCACAACACACCCAGACAGTGCATTCCACATTCTAACATTCACTGTGTGAAAATGTTTCTTTGATATCATACTTAATTTACAAATTTAATTCTGTCCTCTTGTTCTCATTTTATCTCAATCTGATGAATTCTTGGGCTCCAATTACTGCGATTTTTATTCAACTGGCAGATCTGTTTTTCCCTCTGCTACATGGAGAAGGAATCCTTGGTGAAACTATCATTTCAAACTGGATTTTACACATTCATTGTTGAAAGATGATTAAAAAGAGATTAAAGCCAACAGATTTGCCAATTTTGGTTAGTTCAGGCTAGATCAACATGTGATAGAACACAGAACAGTATAGCAGAGGAACAGGCCCTTTGGCCCACCACATCTGTGCCAACCATGATGCCATTCTAAATGAACACCATCTGCCTGCGTATTTCTGCCCTCTATTCCCTGCATATTCATGCATCTGTCTAAATGTCTCTTAAATGTTGCTATCATATCCACTTCTACCACCTCCTCTGCTAGCACGTTCCAGACAGCTACCACACTGTAAAAAAAAATCTTTCCGCACAAATATCCTTTAAAGCATCCCCCCCTCAACTTAAACCTATGCCATCTAGTATTTGACTTTCCATGCTGGCAAAAAGACTCCGATTATCCACTGAATCCATGGCTCTCAATTTTATAAATTTCTATGAGGTCGCCTCTGATGCTCTCGCAAAAAATCCAAATTTGTTCAACCTCTCCTTATGGCTAGTACACTCTAATCCAGGCAACGTCCTGGTAAACCTCTTTTTCAACCCCTCCAAAATCTCCACATGCTTCCCATGGTGTGGCAACCAGCACTACATATAATACTCCAAACGTGGCTTAACCAAAGTTTTATACAACTGCAGCATGACTTGCCAACTTTAATACTCAATGTCCTGACTGATGAAGGTAAGTATGCCATACACCTTCATTACCACCTTATCCACTTGTCATTTTCAAGTGAAATTAAAACAAATCATGAGTGACCCCAGTGAACAAATCATGAGATGGAGTTTTTTTCATATTTTTACAGGATTTCCTGCACAATGAAGTTATTTATTTTGGTAATGATTTTCTTTAAAAAATCAAATTGTTGAATTTTAAATGGGGCTATTTTTTACAGAGCACTTTGCTTCTTATCATATAACAAGACAGAAGGGAGGTCATTCAGCCCTTCATGTCTGTGCCCGCTCTCAGTTTGAATAAATCCCCTAGTCCAATGTTCTTGCCTCTTCTCCGTAATTCTGCAATTATCTTCCCTTCAGATATTTATCCAATTCTCTTTTGAAAACTGTAACTGATTCAACCTCCCCCACACTCTCAGGCTGTGAATTTTGGAACCTAACCACTTGCTGTTAGACATCATTTTTCCTCTCATGTCGCCATTTCTTCTTTTGCTAATCACTTTGAGTCAGTGACCTTTGATTCCCAATCCTTGTGCAAATGAGAAACAGCTTCTCCCTCTTTACTGAGTCTAGACCACTCATGATTTTCGGCACCATGATCAAATCTCCTCTTAATCTTATCTCTTCCTTCATTCCAACAGTCAGCTGACAAGACAATCCTTTATGCTGTAGCTTCGATCCTGGTGAATTGCACCAACAGTTATGATGTCAAGGAGAAAATCCCAGAGCTGGTTGAGTTGGCAAAGTTGTCAAAACAGCATGTGCCTGAAGATCATCCAAAGGTAAAACAAAACAAGATTTACATTTATATAGTACCTTTCATTACTTCAACTATCACAAAGCACTTTACAACCAATGAAGTAATTGTTGTAAGTTGAAAACATGTCTGCCAATTTGCACCCAGCAAATTCCCAAAAGCAACAATGGACACATTTTCTTTTATTGATATTGTTCGAAAGATCAATGTTAGCTGAGCACCAATAAGAACTCTTCCATATAATGTCCATGGGATCTTTTGCATTCACCCGAGGTGGTAAGCGAGCCTCCAGGTAATCATCTCATTTGGAAGATGGCATCGCTGACAGTGCAGCACTCCTGGAATACTGGACTATGGGTCTAGCCTGAATTTTCTGCTCCAGTCTCTAGAATGGAACTTGAATGATTTGATCTGGAGGTGTGAGTATTACCTTCTGAGTCCTGATATGGAGGTGCTGGTGTTGTGCAAAGTTAAAAATCACACAACATCAGGTTATAGTCTAACAGGTTTATTTGAAAACATTAACTTTCGATGCACTGCTCCTTCATCAGGTGGTCCTAGCATGTACAGTTGTCTTCCATTGCATCATCTCATGCTCAGACACAATTTCACACTGATTCTCACTCAGACTTCAGATGCACATAGTTAAAAGATTAAAATATAAAACATCTCTGCCAATCTTACCCCTCACACACACCTCTCACTTTTCATGCCTGATCCATGCCAGCCTATGCCCCTGTATCCATCCCTTTATGTCTCCATGCCAATCTATATATCTCCCATGGTCCCTCACATGTCCAACATCCCCAAGACCCACTAAGGTCCCTATGCCAACTATGATACATCTCATTCACTATCTTTTGGTTTTCTCTCTCCATGTCAATTCACCAATTATCCAGCATGGAGATAACTTTATCTCCTGTCAGAAAGCTTCTTAGGTTATCAGTCTATTGATGATGTTACCATTAAAAAAGGACACCCTCATTGATACAAAAAAAATCCAATGTCATTAATTAATGCCGTTTGAAAAGAAACACTTCAAGTGCTCAATGCCTTATGTAAACAAACATTTCACTCATGTGCCTTACCCTTAAGTTTGTAATTTTTTATGTCAGTAAATAACCACTTGGAGCTATCCACCATGAGACATTCTTTGTGAAATGCCACTTTGGGAAATCAGTCATGCAGCACAAAAGCTGTAATGGTTTTATGTGATAGGCAGGCTGTGATACCTAGTACCAGCGTATGTAATTCTACTCAATTTTCCTGGAGCCAGTTCTTTGTCAACTTTGCCAATCCCAATCAGTTCATGCATTCTTCACATACAAGTAAACTTTTTTCACAATCCCTTTGCTTCCACTCAAGGCATCTGGGGACCAGGTTCAAAGGGGTGCCTTTTCTCTTCAAAATGTGAGAAACATGAGCCATTCCTTCAGCCCTCACTGTTCACATCCCTACACCATATGCTCCTCATGTCACACTCTGACCCTCCAACCATCCGCACGGCTCCTTACTCCCTTATGGCAGCTTCCTGCCTACTTCCACCCACCATGAGTTTCCCCTTCACCATCATTCTCTCTAAGCTTCATGGCCGTGTATGCTCCAAGGTTCTGTGCAATGCGATGGGCACCTAGCATTGACTTCTGGATCTGGAAGTTGCTGCCCTTCATCAACAATACCAATTCATTGTTATGGACTAGGCCAGACCACCCAAAACATTCTTGAGCAGGCAACTCAGACCATAAATTTGCAATTTGTTTCCGTAAATATACAGTGAAAATTACCCAGAGTAAGTTACTTAGGTTGACTACCAGGTTTTAAAACAGACAGAAATTTATTTACAAAATTACACAATGAAACACAAAGAACAGAATAAAGAAACCCTACAGACCTCACTATCCAAACTAGATTTAATTATGCTGTTCTGAATATACTCAACAGTCCCAATAAGCGAACCCCCTTTAAAAACGTTTTAAAAATGGAGCAAATGCTTACAGGTTGAAGTTAGAAGGACAGAAGGAGAGAGTGAGTTTTGCAACCTGTTTCCACACAGCTGAACTCCTAACTAGTTTTGGACTGAACTGCTCAGCTAGAGAGCTGACCACTCCCCTTTCATTATACAGCTCACTTCTAAAACATGACCACTTTTTTCCTGAAGTCTTATCTGTTAACATATAAACAAAAAGGCCTCTCAATACCCTTTAATCTCTGTAACAAACCAGACTAATCGGCACCAAGAGTGTTTTTGACCCCTCTGATAAAACACCAAGGACATAGAAAAAGAACAGCTTTTAGAAAAAAGGGACCAGCTTTGTGACATCATTGAGTATCCACATATATCCAATCTTATTGAAAACAAAATGTGGAAGTGAAACAGTTAAATAGGATCCCCTTTCCTCAATGTCTCCGTTTAAATTTCAACCAGGGGATTCTCTTTTGTCTGCCTCCACCTTGCCTTCACTGGTCAGCATATACGTTGAGATTCCCATAGTTTCATGCACTTAAAAGGTTGGCCTTATTGGCAAAGTCATCAATAGGGCCCTTAGTGGTTCAGTGTGCAAACCTGATGTTGAAATAAGGCACATCAAACCATCCTGCAAGATAATGGCTATCCTTAGCCGATCATTTTGGGCTGCAGGTCACACAAACTCAAGAAATACTTTAAGGTCACTCCAGGACTGAAAAGTTCCCAGTCCAGTTCAGATTATCCTGCAAGGGAAAGATAGTTCTAAAGTTGAAGCTAACTGTTTCCCGCTGTAAGTAGGTAGTAACAACACAGATGCTGTTTGCCACAAGCAGGATCTTGCCATTAAGCCAAAAGGTGTCCTGTCTATCACACAACTGAGTAAAATGGTATATGAGTAGCAGTGTCAGTGTGATTCCAGGTGTGCAAATAATGCATCCCAAAGACTGCAGATTATGTCAAGTAGCATATTCCTTCATTTGCTTGCAATCAGCAAAGTACCAACCATAACAACCAGCTCACGCTTCCAAACTCACAACACAATCTCTAATGCCCGATGTAATTAGCGAGTTTTGAGAAGATTTGTAGCTCTGGTTGAGGTTCTGGAAGTAGGTTTGCTTGCTAAGCTGGAAGGTTCATTTTCAGATGTTTCATCCCCCTACTAGGTAACATCTTCAGTGGGCCTCAAGCAAAGCACTGTACATGATTCCTGCTTTGTATTTATATGTTTGGGTTTCCTTCGGTTGATGATGTCATTTCCTGTGGTAATATCATTTCCTGTTCTTTTTCTTAGGGGGTGGTAGATGGGGTCTAACTCGATGTGTTTGTTGGTAGAGTTCCGGTTGGAATGCCATGCTTCTAGGAATTCCCATGTGTGTCTCTGTTTGGCTTGTCCTAAGATACGTGTCCTAAGCAGTGTCCTTCCTTATCTGTATGTAAGGATATTAGTGAGAGAGGGCCATGTCATTTTGTGGCTAGTTTTGTCCAATGTAGTGTTTGTTACAGTTCTTGCATGGTGTTTTGTAAATGGCATTAGTTTTACTTGTCTGTATAGGGTCTTTCAAGTTCATTAGCTGCTGTTTTAGTGTGTTGATGAGTGTGTGGGCTTATGTGATGCCAAGGGTCTGAGTAGTCTGGCAGTTATTTCCAAATGTCTTTGATGTAGGGGAGAGTGGTTAGGGTTTCTGGACATGTTTTGTTTCTGCTTGTTTAGGTTTGTTTCTGAGAAGTCAGCGGACTATGTTCATTCCAACTGGAACTCTATCAACAAACACATCGAGTTAGACCCCATCTACCACCCCCTGAGAAAAAGAACAGGAAATGACATCACCACCGGAAATAATACCACCAACCCAAAGGGACACAACATATAAATAGAAAGCAGGAATCATGTACGGTGCTTCATCTGAGACCCACTGAAGATGTTACCTAGTAGGGTGATAAAATGTCTGGAAATTAGCCTTCCAGTTTAGTGAACAAACCTACATCCAGAACCAGATGTAATTCCATGACTGGGCAATTTCGGTGAATAATTCTGTGCATGTGAGAAATTACACTGACAGCCAATTTAGGATTGTTAGTTAGTCACTGATGTGAACTAGATATATACCGATAGCAATACACAGACAGAAAGAACATACTATGCCCACTTCCATTCAATAAAATAGGTGACAACCATTTGCTGCTTTATTTCACAGAGCAATGCCCTGATCAAAGTCAAGCTGCTTTTAAATTTTTTTAATAAAACCTGGCTGATAACTGTCAGTCAGTGTTAATGGGTGCATTTGCCATGGCAACACCTCTACCAATCAGAGTCCACTTGACAACTAATCAGCACTCTACAGTTTAGATATTGGTCTTTCCCTTGAATCAATAGTCCTGTGAAATGTTTTAATGAGTGCAAGATAAAAAGTTTTGACTAGCATATTTTTTTCAAGCAGAAGAAAATAATTATTTTACTTTAAGTTCCATATGCAGATTACATTCTATTGAGAAAAGCAATTGAGAAAAACACATTTTGACACTTCTTGAGACTGATTACACTTCTACATACTTTTTGACAGGTTGTATCAAGTTGGACAGTTCCAAAGGACTTTTGGACCTTTTACACTCAAACCACATATAACAACCTAAAGAACAAGAACTCCCAAGCATCCCTGATTGCCTCCCAAAAAAATTCCTGAACCCCTACCACCTCTATCCATAGAAAAACCCCAGCTCTCCAGGTATCATGGCAATCCAAAAGCAATGCATGGAGAACAGACCTCTGTTTACCCGGTCTAATCTTCCAAATCTGATAGGAGTTATAGAGTCATACAGCATGGAAACAGACCCTTTGATCCAACTGGTCCCTGTTGACCACATCCCAAAGCTAAACTGGTCCCACTTGCCTGCGTTTGTCCCATATTCCTCCAAACCTTACTAAGGGTTATTTCCAATACTTATCCAAATGTCTCCTAAATGTTGTATCTATACCTTCAACCTCTACCACTTTATCTGGCAGTTCATTCCCCTCATGAACCACACTCTGTGTAAAACATTTGCCCCGCAAATGCTTTTTAAAGCTTTCTCTTCTCACCTTAAAAATATGCTCCCTAGTTTTGAACTCCCCCACCTAGGTGATCTTGGTGGAGGTGGGCTAATCATTTCAATGATCAGTTACCCCCACAAACTGTAAATGCTTGATCGGTGGCCTGCTCTCCCCAGTCCCACCCCCATGAATATGAGAGATTCTATGTTTGTAAGTGGGACTTGGGATTCCCAACATCTTCCAGCATTTTCACCACAACAGAGACCTCTCTTGTCGCGGTGAAAATCAGGGCCTAACTGGGCTGAAAAAGAAAAAGAAGTTATTTTAAAAATGTGAGATCATTTTAAATGTGAATTGATGGTTGCTGGTGTTGTTACAGGATAAGAAAGACTTTGTGATGATGCGCGTCAAGCGTTTGATCAAAGTTGGTGTTGTCTCTGCCCTTGCAGTCATGCTGAAGGCAGACAGTGCCATTCTAACAGACCAGACCAAGGAGCTCATGGCCAGGTAAGATATATGTCTCAGTTTGGCTAAAGACCTAAAGGGAAGGAACACGGTTAAACCTGAATAGGCAGATTGAGCCTCAAATTAATGCATCTCCTGAATGATGAAATCTCCGACTGCACAGCACTCCCTCTGTACTGCACCAAAGCTTCAGGCTGGATTATGTACCTTCATGGTAAAAACAATGACTGCAGATGCTGAAAACCAAATACTGGATTAGTGGTGCTGGAAAAGCACAGCAGTTCAGGCAGCATCCAACGAGCAGCGAAATCGACGTTTCGGGCAAAAGCCCTTCATCAGGAATAAAGGCAGTGAGCCTGAAGCATGGAGAGATAAGCTAGAGGAGGGTGGGGGTGGGGGGGAGAGTAGCATAGAGTACAATGGGTGAGTGGGGGAGGAGATGAAGGTGATAGGTCAAGGAGGAGAGGGTGGAGTGGATAGGTGGAAAAGAAGATAGGCAGGTCAGACAAGTCAAGGAGACAGTAACTGAGCTGGAAGTTTGAAACTAGGATGAGGTTGGGGAAAGGGAAATAAGGAAGCTGTTGAAGTCCACATTGATGCCCTGGGGTTGAAGTGTTCCGAGGCGGAAGATGAGGCGTTCTTCCTCCAGGCGTCTGGTGGTGAGGGAGCGGCGGTGAAGGAGGCCCAGGACCTCCATGTCCTCGGCAGAGTGGGAAGGGGAGTTGAAATGTTGGGCCACGGGGCGGTTTGGTTGATTGGTGCGGGTGTCTCGGAGATGTTCCCTAAAGCGCTCTGCTACGAGGCGCCCAGTCTCCCCAATGTAGAGGAGACCACATCGGGAGCAGCGGATACAATAAATGATATTGGTGGATGTGCAGGTGAAACCTTGATGGATGTGGAAGGCTCCTTTAGGGCCTTGGATAGAGGTGAGGGAGGAGGTGTGGGCACAGGTTTTACAGTTCCTGCGGTGGCAGGGGAAAGTGCCAGAATGGGAGGGTGGGTCGTAGGGGGGTGTGGACCTGACCAGGTAGTCACGGAGGGAACGGTCTTTGCGGAAGGCGAAAAGGGGTGGGGAGGGAAATATATCCCTGGTGGTGGGGTCTTTTTGGAGGTGGCGGAAATGTCGGTGGATGATTTGGTTGATGCGAAGGTTTGTAGGGTGGAAGGTGAGCACCAGGGGCGTTCTGTCCTTGTTATGTTTGGAGGGGTGGGGTCTGAGGGCGGAGGTGCGGGATGTGGACGAGATGCGTTGGAGGGCATCTTTAACCACGTGGGAAGGGAAATTGTGGTCTCGAAAGAAGGAGGCCATCTGGTGTGTCCTATGGTGGAACTGGTCCTCCTGGGAGCAGATACGGCGGAGGCGGAGAAATTGGGAATACGGGATGGCATTTTTGCAAGAGATAGGGTGGGAAGAGGTGTAATCCTGGTAGCTATGGGAGTCAGTGGGTTTGTAAAAAATGTCAGTGTCAAGTCGGTCGTCACTAATGGAGATGGAGAGGTCCAGGAAGGGGAGCGAGGTGTCAGAGATAGTCCAGGTAAATTTAAGGTCAGGGTGGAATGTGTTGGTGAAGTTGATGAATTGCTCAACCTCCTCGCGGGAGCATGAGGTGGCGCCAATGCAGTCATCAATGTAGCGGAGGAAGAGGTGGGGAGTGGTGCCAGTGTAATTACGGAAGATCAACTGCCCTACGTAGCCAACAAAGAGACAGGCATAGCTGGGGCCCATACGTGTGCCCATGGCTACGCCTTTGGTCTGGAGGAAGTGGGAGGATTCAAAGGAGAAATTGTTAAGGGTGAGGACCAGTTCGGCCAAACGAATGAGAGTGTCAGTGGAAGGGTACTGTTGGGGACGTCTGGAGAGGAAAAAATGGAGGGCTTGGTGGCCCTGGTCATGGCGAATGGAGGTGTAGAGGGATTGGATATCCATGGTGAAGATAAGGCGTTGGGGGCCGGGGAAACGGAAGTCTTGGAGGAGGTGGAGGGCGTGGGTGGTGTCTCGAACGTATGTGGGGAGTTCCTGGACTAGGGGGGAATAGGACAGTGTCAAGGTAGGTAGAGATGAGTTCAGTGGGGCAGGAGCATGCTGAGACAATGGGTCGGCCAGGGTGGTCAGGCTTGTGGATCTTGGGAAGGAGGTAGAACCGGGCAGTGCGGGGTTCCCGGACTATGAGGTTGGAAGCTGTGGGTGGGAGATCTCCTGAGGTGATGAGGTTCTGTATGGTCTGGGAGATGATGGTTTGGTGATGGGGGGTGGGGTCATGGTCGAGGGAGCAGTAGGAAGAGGTGTCCTCGAGTTGGCGTTTGGCTTCAGCGGTGTAGAGGTCAGTGCGCCAGACTACCACTGCGCCCCCTTTATCCGCTGGTTTGATGGTGAGGTTGGGATTGGAGCAGAGGGATTGGAGGGCTGCGCGTTGTGAGGGTGAGAGTTTGGAGTGGGGGAGGGGGGACGACAGGTTGAAGCGGTTAATGTCCCGGCGGCAGTTGGAAATGAAGGGGTCGAGGGCAGGTAATAGGCCAGCGCGGGGTGTCCAGGTGGATGCAGTGTGTTGGAGGTGGGCGAAGGGGTCCTCGGAAGGTGGGCGGGAGTCCTGATTGTGAAAGTAAGCTTGGAGGCGGAGGCGACGGAAGAATTGTTCGATGTCATGTCGTGTATTAAATTCATTGATGCGTGGATGGAGGGGGATGAAGGTGAGTCCTTTGCTGAGGACTGATCGTTCGTCCTCAGTGAGTGGGAGGTCTGGAGGGATGGTGAAAACTCGGCAGGGCCGGGAGCTGGTGTGGGTGTGGAGCTGGGAGTGGGGTCGGAGCCAGTACCTGGAGTGGGTGTGATGGTGGGGGGAATGGGGGTGGAGGCATGAGCTGGGGTAATGTTGCCCTCGGGGTTCTGGGGGGTGGGGATAGTGACAGTGGGGCTGTGGGGGGCGTGTCAGCAGAATGCAGGTGAGTGGCGCTGGTGGAGGCAGAAGTGGTGGCGATCATGGCAGTCGGGGTGGCGGAAGTCACTGAGCGTGTGGCATCAGCGATGATATGAGGGCCGGAAGTGGCTGTGGGAGTGGCCATAATGTGGGCGGAAGTGACATCATCACTCAGCGTGGGGGTGGTAGCTGCGTCAGCCGCATGGCTAATGGCGTTTCCGAGGCCAGGGGAATCTTCTGGAATGTTTGAGGAGCGCTGGTTATGGAGGTGGGTGGATAAAAGTTTGTTGTACTTACAGTTTTTGATGTTTGAGATGGAATTGAAATACTGTTTGTTGAGAGTGTGAATTCTCCTGAGGATGTAGTACAGAGTGGGTACTTTGCAATTCTGAGAGAGTGTGGCCCTCAGCTGAGGCAGGGATGACTGGAGAGAGGTTAGGTGACGGCGCATTGCTGCAAGCGTGGAGCAGAGGATCTTGAAGGAGAACTGTTGCTGGTGTTTTTGAATCTGTAGTCTGTACTGTTTGTCCTGTTCGGGTCCAAACTCTGCTGGTTTAAAGGTGGTCTGGAGTCCGTGTGGGATGAGTTGGTTATGGAGGCATGCACTGAGGAAGCAAATGTGGCTGTGGTACCGAGTTTGTTTCACAACATGGTTGAAGAGATTCAGAGCAGAGGAAATGACCTGGGAGTTGCAGTGGGAGAGGGACTCCCTGAGATTCTTGTAGAGAGAGGAGGAAAACTTCTTCAAGGCAGGCATCCTTGCAAGAGGATTCGTAGTCGGGTTAAAATCAACAAGGTAAAAACAATGACTGCAGATGCTGAAAACCAAATACTGGATTAGTGGTGCTGGAAGAGCACAGCAGTTCAGGCAGCATCCAACATTGGGGAGACTGGGCGCCTCGTAGCAGAGCGCTTTAGGGAACATCTCCGAGACACCCGCACCAATCAACCAAACCGCCCCGTGGCCCAACATTTCAACTCCCCTTCCCACTCTGCCGAGGACATGGAGGTCCTGGGCCTCCTTCACCGCCGCTCCCTCACCACCAGACGCCTGGAGGAAGAACGCCTCATCTTCCGCCTCGGAACACTTCAACCCCAGGGCATCAATGTGGACTTCAACAGCTTCCTCATTTCCCCTTTCCCCACCTCATCCTAGTTTCAAACTTCCAGCTCAGTTACTGTCTCCTTGACTTGTCCGACCTGCCTATCTTCTTTTCCACCTATCCACTCCACCCTCTCCTCCTTGACCTATCACCTTCATCTCCTCCCCAACTCACCCATTGTACTCTATGCTACTCTCTCCCCACCCCCACCCTCCTCTAGCTTATCTCTCCATGCTTCAGGCTCACTGCCTTTATTCCTGATGAAGGGCTTTTGCCCGAAACGTCGATTTCGCTGCTCGTTGGATGCTGCCTGAACTGCTGTGCTCTTCCAGCACCACTAATCCAGTATTATGTACCTTCATATTGCAGTAAGGTGTGAAGACTTGGCCTTTTAACTCAGAGGCTAGGTGTACGATCATTGAACCAGGTCAGCGCATCAACACCATTAAGCAATATAGCCATCAGGCAGGTACTGTTACCAATTTCCATTGCCAGCTCCCAGGGATATTCTCTTAAAGAAAGACTTGCTTTTATGTAGCACCTGTTATAATCTCAGGACATGTCAAAGCTCCTTTGTGATTTTGTTGAGGGATGCATATTGGCCAGGAGACCAGGGATAACTCCATGACTTTTCATCAAAATAGTGGCTCAGGGATTATTTGCATCCGCTTAAGAGTGCAGACAGAGTTTTGGTTTGGTTTATCTGGAAACCAGCTCCACTGTCAGTGCAGCAGTCCCTCAGTACTGCCCACTGAGTGTCAGCTTGGATTTTAGCTTGAATCTCTGGATTGGGATTTCCTGTCTCAGAGGTGAGCGTGCTGCCTACAGATGCCTATTCATTTCAAACATATGCAACCAGCCACACTATATCCTGTGTACTGCACTATCAGTATTACATAACTGAACAATATTTTCATTTTAAAAGCATTATATCTTTCTTTAAACTGAATCTAATTTCAATTTGGTTCTTTAGGGTGTTCCTTGCATTGGTTGAAGATGTTAGAGATCGTGGTAAAGTTGTGGCACAAGGTGGTGGAAAGGTAATTACACAGAATGGCCATCAAACTTCCATCATAGAAACAGGCTATCTGACTCAACTGTTCTATCCTGGGGTTGTTGCTCCACACAAGCCTCACACCCCACCCAACTTCAATTCATCCTATCAGCATATTCTCGATTCCTTTTTCCATTGTATGACTTGTCAGTTTCTCCTTAAATTTATCAGTTTACCAATTTAGTGTGGCAATGGGTTCCATATTGCCATTGCTCTCTGGGTTAAGAAATTTCTACTGAAGTTATTAGTTACTATCTGATATTTAGGCCTCCTAATTTTAGTCTCCTCCATCAGTTGAAACCTATTCTTCATGATTATTCTGTCAAACTCCTATCTTATCTAAAGGACTTTTATCTGGTAACACGTTAGACGGTTACTTTCTGGGGAAAATACTAATCCCAGTTTATTCAATCTTTCCTGTGAAGTATAAACTTTTGGTTCTGAAACCATCATTAAATGTGATGCGTCGATGTAAATCCTTGAAGATAGGCATTATATTGCAGCTGATTAAAATTGCATTGGCTGAGTATTGTGAGTAGTTACAATAATGATAGCTGTACGTGTTCACAGTTATGAACAGGAGAGAATAACCAGATTGGGTTGTATGTGCATATGGACGGTAATGAATAATTAATTAGAGATGTGGTGAATAATTAATTATCAATGAATTACTTGATAATTACATTACATGTGGTTAAAACCTTAGCCCAGTACTCCATAGCTAAGCACAACTATTGCGACATTTTCAACCTAACTTTAATAATCAGTGCAAAACAGAGCCTAATAAAAATTAAGAACAAGAATTGGCCATCCAACCCTTGCAGTCTGCTCTGTCATTTGATACAATCATGGCTGATCTCATTTTGGCCTCAACTCCATTTTTCTGCCAGCTTACTATAACCCTTCAACGCATTACTATTAAAAACATATCCATCTGCTCCTTAATATTTCAATTCATAATGAATGCAAGGACTATATTAACACCTTTGATAGCACGAGGATGTGTTAAGCTTCACAATATGGTGGTCAGTAATTATCAGAGAGATTGGGGAGAGTGGACATTTCCCATCAGTCCATTATTGAATCATTTTATTTTTTGATCTGATAGTTGGAAGAGAAAGTATCTTTCCTTCAAAGTGATTCCATTATCTTATGAAATCTATGGAGCAGGCCTTCCAAACACATTAGCTACCTGACAAAATAAAACAGCAGAAGGAGTAAGCACGGTTGACTTAAAATGCAATGAAAAGCAAATAAAAAAAGGAATCTTTTTTAAAACGTGAAAAAAAGACATCAATCTATTCAATATCCCTTGATCTGTTCTGCAATTGCTTAAATAGATGCCTTTGGTCATCAACGATGTATTGGAATACTAAGAGTAACAATCAAGCTAAAAGAAGTCACTCTGTCACTATGAAATTAATGAAAAAGAAACATTTTAAAAGTTTTATGGAAGCTTCTCAGAAGTAGGTTTAGGTAAATGGTTCTTTTATAGAGCCACTATAAGTAATTAGAGTTCAATGGCTTTCATACAGTTAAATTGTAGGATTCCGTCGTCTCTCTTCATAAGGCATATTCTCCCTCTTCATTCTCTCACCTGTTTATTTTCTTTTTCAGACCTTACTGCCTCTTGCCCTACATGGCACAGACATTGGTAAAATTAAGGCGTCCCATGCACTTGCTAAGATTGCTGCCATCTCTGACCCAGAAATAGCCTTCCCGGGTGAAAGGGTAAGTGGGACAGTATCAAATTGATGACATTAAAGTGAGAGATATTACATGTCCTAGGTAGAGTTAGGACTTATTCAGTTGAGTATAATCTTTAATGGAATTGCATTTCTAATTATTGCTAAACAAACTCTTTGGGACTGAAAATTAAACTTGATGAATGTGGAGTCTCACCTTTTAATTATTATTGCATACTAAAAAAAACAAATGTGTTTCTTTTAATGTGCAACAGTAATTAAAAGATGAGACTCTGCATTTATTAAGTTTAACTTTTTAAATATTTATTTTTTGCTTTATCCATTCCTTTACATTCCATCTTTAATTTCACTCTCTTTATTTTGCTTTCTGTACCTGATTTAATATTGAACTAAGTACTCTAATTATCTAGATTTTGTGCTGCTTATGAATAATTTTTTAATCTGATTGTATCACCCCAAAACAATGTTGCTTGTGCTATTAATGTTGACTTGAGATGCCCTATAGAGAGGGGTGGGATGTTGCATCATGAGCTGGCAGTAATTCCTGCTGCAGAGGCCTATGGGCAGTTCACAGGTGAGTGCAAGTGTAATGATCAAATCGCATTATTTATTGCCACTGAGAGTAGAATATCAGCCTGATAATCAATCTGGTTTTCAGCCTAGGTGGCACAGTGGCTCAATGGTTAGCACTGCTTCCTCGTGGCATCAGGGAACCAGGTTCAATCCCAGTCCTTGGGCGACTCTGTGTGGAGTTTGCATGTTCTCATTGTGTCTCCATGGGTTTCTTCCTGCAATCCAAAAATGCGCAGGTTAGGTGAATTGGCCATGCTAAATTGCCCATACTGTTCAGGGATGTATAGGTTGGGTACATTAGTTGGGGTAAATGTAGGGGAATTGGTCTGGGTGAGTTAATCTTTGGAGGGTCATGTGGACTTGTTGGGCCAAATGGCCAGTTTCCATACTATAAGGATTCTGTGACATCTGTTATGGACTAGGCCAGACCACTCAAAACATTCTTGAGCAGGCAACCCAGACCATAACTTTGCAATTTGTTTCAGTAAGTGTATCGTAAAAATTACCCGGAGTAAGTTAGCAAGGTTGACTACCAGGTTTTAAAACAGACAGCAATGTATTCACAGAAGTACGCAATGAAACACAAAGAATGGAATAAAGAAATGCTACAGAACTCAGTCTATCCAAACTAAACCTAATTAAGCTGTTCTGAATATACACAACAGTCCCAATGAACAAAACACCTTAAAAAAAACAGTAAAACATTGAACAGATGCTTACAGGTTGCAGTTAGAAGAGCAGAAAGAAAGAAAGAGAGAGAGACTTTCTTAGCCTATTTCTACACAGCACACTGTTGAACTCCTAACTAGTTCTGCAGTGAACTGCTCAGCTAGAGAGCTGACCACTCCCCTTTCATTATACAGACCTCTTCTAAAACATGACCACTTTGGCCTGTAGTCTCATCTGATTAATATAAACAAAAAGGCCTCTCAACATCCTTTAATATGTGTACCAAACTAGTCACCTTGGAGCCGGGAGAGTTTTATGACCCCTCTGAAAGAAATCAAGGACACAGTACTTTTCCTTAAGAAAAGTAACAGCTTTCAGACAAAAGAGACCAACTGTGTGAGACTTCTAATTCTATTCCCAGAAAGGAGAGTGTTTCAAATAGGAGTCTTTCTGAGTAAATTATCTTGGTGTGACAGCAGAGTTCCAAAAAACTTGTTTCATCTCCCATAGCATGAATAAGTATCTTTCAAGAAAATGTTGTGCTTCAGTCATATATAATAAATCCATGCAACTGTGTCAAAATTAATCATAGAAAATGTATCTTTTTGGTACTTTCAGATCTACGAAGTTGTGAGGCCACTCGTCAGTTTGTTGAACACAGAGCGAGATGGTATACAAAACTATGAAGCCCTAATGAGTCTCACAAACCTTTCTGCAAAAAGTGAAAAACTAAGGCAAGTTCACTTTTGATTTTATTCAATTATACAAATAAGGGTTTTGCAAATTGCTGTTTTGAAAGATTTAATGCCATTTGTGTATTGCAGAATCTGACAACACAGATGGAAGCCATTTGGCCTATCTTTCCGGTGCTGGATTTTAGCAAGTGCAATCCAAATTATCCCCTAGCTCTGCTTTTTGTCCATAGCATTATTCTACTTCATATTCATTTTATTTTCAAATGTTTATCCAATTTTTAAAAGTTATTATTTAATCTGTTTCTGCCATTTTGGGCAGTTCATTCCAGATCACAATTACTTACTACCTTAAAGAAAGATTTGTTCATCTCCTCTCTAGATAACTTGCCATTGGGCTCTGAGCACTTCTTGGCTCACAGCTCCAACAATTACACAGTATCACTTCTTTGGTGATTGTGATTTTCCAGAGTTCCTCCCTCCTTCCATCTGCTGATTTAACATTGCTCTTGGGATGATACTCATATCCTCTATAGAGAAAACTGGTGAAAAATACCTGTTCAGTTTGCCTGCTTTCTTGATTTTCTATTATTAATTCTTCAGTCTCATTTTCTCTGGACTAAAGCTCACTTTATTAATTCTTTTCTTCTTTACATATTGATAGAAACAATTCTTATTTGTTTTTATTTCAGGTTAGACAATAGGTGCAGGTGTAGGCCATTCTGCCCTTCGAGCCTGCACCACCATTCATTATGATCATGGCTGATCATCCTTAATCAGTATCCTGTTCCTGCCTTATCTCCATAACCCTTGATTCCACTATCCTTGAGAGCTCTATCCAACTCTTTCGTAAACGAACCCAGAGACTGGGCCTCCACTGCCTTCTGGGGCAGAGCATTCCACACACCCACCACTCTCTGGGTGAAGAAGTTTCTCCTCATCTCTGTCCTAAATGGCCTACCTCTTATTTTTAAACTGTGTCCTCTGGTTCGGGACTCACCCATCAGTGGAAACATGTTTCCTGCCTTCAGAGTGTCCAATTCCTTAATAATCTTATACGTCTCAATCAGATCCCCTCTCAGTCTTCTAAACTCAAGGGTATACAAGCCCAATCGCTCCAATCTTTCAACATAAGATAGTCCCGCCTTTCCAGGGATTGACCTTGTGAACCTACGCTGCACTCCCTCAATAGTCAGAATATCGTTCCTCAAATTTGGAGACCAGAACTGCACACAATATTCCAGGTGCGGTCTCACCAGGGCCCTGTACAGCTGCAGAAGAACCCCTTTGCTTCTATACTCAATCCCTCTTGTTATGAAGGCCAGCATGCTATTAGCCTTCTTCACTACCTGCTGTACCTGCATGCTTGCCTTCATTGACTAGCGTACAAGAACACCCAGGTCCCTTTGTACTGCCCCGTTACCTAACTTGACTCCATTTAGGTAGTAATCTGCCTTCCTGTTCTTGCCACCAAAGTGGATAACCATACATTTATCCACATTAAACTGCATCTGCCATACATCTGTCCAGAGGTTAGCTTTCCCTCCCGCTCTGTTTCCATTCTTCCATTTTCTGATTATTCTTTGTGTTTTATTTCTATATTCTGCCCTACTTTTGCACAATTAAAAGGTTTTTATTTATGTTTTATACTATCTTTAACATTTTTTGTGAGTAACAGATGGTTTGTAACCATTCCTTAGGTTTTTCCTAACTCTTTGGAAAGTATATATTCCGTGTCTTTTGAAATATACTCTTAAAGGTCTGCCTCTGAATCTTTATTAACTTGTCCTTTAATCTAATTTTTGAAAGTCAAGTCACTTTAGACAGCCATGCTTTCATAACTTTATAATTTCCCTTGTTTAAATTTTAAAAAATCTCCGACCCATCCTTTCCCCCTCAAAATGAATGTAAAATGCAATCATATTATTCTGCTGCTACCTAAGGGCACCATCACTATGAGATCATCAATTAACCCTATCTTGTTGTACAATGGCAGGTATAGCCTACATTCTAAGAAACTATCACAAAAGCATTCTAAGCTTCTCATCTTCATTACTTTTTTCCACTCAACTTTTCTAGTCAATATACATAGATTATTGCTGGGCCTTTCTCACATTATTTTTTTCCTTTCTGCTTCACCCTACCATATAGCCATTGTTAAGAGAACCTGTATAAAATTCCCACAAGTGACTTTGTGCATTTACCTGTTCCCGTTTCTATCCAAACTGTTTCCCAATCCTGGTTTCCTGAATTAATATAATCTCTCTCCATTGTGCTAATACCTTTATTAACTAACAAACCCAACAATCACCTATTCCTAGCTTCTAAATGTCCTCGAGTCTTTAAGACTCATGCCCAAATCCATGTTGTCCAGGGAGGGGTCTCAGTTACAAATGGGATCAGGTAGAGGGAGGTGTCATTGGGTTTGGTGTATGTGTGTGTATATCAGGTCAGAGTGGAATGGTGGGTGCCACATCTGGTGGAATTGGGTACAAGGTTGTTAGTTCCAGTGGGGTCAGTTCAGATAACAAAGGGTAGATGGAAGGATGCTTTTTCACCTTTTAGGGACAGGACATTTAGGACTGAGATAAGAGGAATTTCCTCACTCAGTGGAAGATGAATCTTTACAATCTTCTTCCCCAGAGGGCTGTGGAGGCTCAGTCAATGATTATGTTCAAGTCACAGATCGATAGATTTCTGCAGACTAAGAGCATCAAGGAAAATGGGGAAGGTGCGAGAAAATATTGTATCAGCTTTGATTTTTTTTTAGATTAGATTACTTACAGTGTGGAAACAGGCCCTTCGGCCCAACAAGTCCACACCGCCCCGCCGAAGTGTAACCCACCCATACCCCTACATCTACCCCTTACCTAACACTATGGGCAATTTAGCACGGCCAATTCACCTGGCCTGCACATCTTTGGACTGTGGGAGGAAACCGGAGCACCCGGAGGAAACCCACGCAGACACGGGGAGAACGTGCCAACTCCACACAGTCAGTCGCCTGAGGCGGGAATTGAACCCGGGTCTCAGGCGCTGTGAGGCAGCGGTGCTAACCACTGTGCCACTGTGCCGCCCACTTTGAATGGAGTGTGCTGAAAGCATTGAGTGACCTACTCCAACTCCCACTTGTTAAATAATGTTGCACCTTACTCATTGCCTCCAAATTCTTTCATAATCTGAGAGCCAGAATTGCTTACTGTTTCAAATCTTGAACAGATTTTATTCTACAAATGATACCTAATGGAGTGATTCTGAATGAAGTTTTTAATAAGTAAGTGTGTTTTTTTTAATGCAATGGAGTAAAGCAGCTTGCAAACATTAAGTGTATTTGCACATACTGCAAATGTCAAGTCAAAGCATGATGAATGGGTGTGCATGAGTGCTTCGGCATACTAAGGGCATTTTCCTAGGCATCAATTGAGTTGGTATTTTGCATTAATGGATCAATTAGAGATGAAAATGAAAAATAATGTACACGGCTGCAGAAAGGTCTGCTCTAGTAGAGGTCCAACATCAGGGATAGTAGGCTATCTTTTGTCTGATTTACCACCTGAGTACATCACAAGACAATTAAAGCAGAATGCTGAAAATGGTGGGCAAGTTTGACAGCATCTACGGAGAATGTAACACTGCGAAGGAAATCACAGAGGACAGGGTGCATGGGAGAAATCTGGCAGCCATCCAGCTGGTTGGTTAGAAATCTAACAAACCTGGTGCCCACACACTATAAATAAATAAAAAGAAGGGCCAGCTGAGCTTGTTAAATTGACCCTGTATTATTCCACCTACATCACAATATGACTATTGTCAGAAGTCAGGCAGGTGTAGGATGCACAGACTTTTTTTAAGTGCTTATAGTAGCAGGAATAAACAGGGTGCTGATGTTGGAGAGTACCCATTGCCCAATTGGCGAACACCCTCAAGAAGATAGCACCCTATTTTCCTTCCAATCTTCATCTTTAAATCCCACCACTGGATTGTTAGTCACCTCCATGTCCTTGAGTTGAGAAAACAAACCCTAGCCTAAAGCCCCTGGGCATACCTGGATTGCGGTCCATGGGGATGCCTGCTTGGGCCTGCCCATGGTTCTGATGTGCATGCTAGCAAGCACTTGTGGGACTCCATAGGGTGGTCCTTCCGCTTAGTGAGGCATGAAATTCCCACTTGGAATTCATTCAGCCCTCCCACAGAGGAGGAATAAAGCATACTGCACCTGACGGTGGGGGGAGAAAATTCCAGTAGTGGAGAATCTTGGGGATGAACCATCCCAGTGGCCATGTGCAGGTAGAAGATTCCACCTACCCACACCCTATTGTAGCTTTTTCAAGTCTTATTAATTACCTTGTCCCATTTTCTAACATTTTTTACATCAGCTGTGGTACAGGGCTAACATTCTACCCTCTGAGTCAGCAAGTTCAGAGTTCAGGTCTGACTCCACAGCCTTGAGCTGTAAATCTGGCCTGATACATTCACTGTGATACTGTATGAGTGCTACAGTATCAGAGGTACTGTCTTCTGCATGACCTGTCCGTCCTCCCAAGTAAGTGTAATCAATCCCACAACACTATCAGTCTCCATAGTGTCCTGGCCAACATGTATCCCTCAGTCAAAAAGTCACTTATCTCACTATAAAAGCAGATTATTAGATTAGCTTCCCTACAGTATGGAAACAGACCCTTCAGCCCAACAAGTCCACACCGACCCTCCGAAGAGTAACCCATTCCCCATATTTACCCCTGACTAATGCACCTAACACTATAGGCAATTTAGCTTGGCCAATTCACCTAACCTGCACATTTTTGGATTGTGGAAGGAAACCAGAGCATCCAGAGGAAACCCACACAGACGCGGGGAGAATATGCAAACTCTACACAGATGGTTGCCCGAGCCTGGAATTGAACCCGGGTCCCTGACTGTGAGGCAGCAGTGCTAACCACTGAGCCACCGTGCTGCCCATAAACTACCATGTTTCCCATAGCCGCCGTGCTGCCCGTAGCCACCTTGCTGCCCATTATCTGGTCATTAATGCCATTGTGACTTGTGGGAACATGCATGCAATTTGGCTGGTGTATTTCCTTCATTACAACAGCGACTAGACTTCAGAAGCACTTTGTTATGTTTAAAGCACTTTGTGGTGTCTCACAATTGTGAAACCTGCTCTATAAATGGAAGTCTTCCTTTCTCTTTTTAGGCAAAAAATAATCAAGGAGAAGGCATTACCTGAGATTGAATGTTACATGTTTGAGGAACATGATCAAATTCGACAAGCAGCCACTGAGTGTATGTGCAATATGGTTGTCTGCAAGGATGTAAGTGAATACCAACAGAAAGTATTAGTGTGACTATTATTCAAAATTAAGGGGCAAAAAGTGGATATTGTTTGTCAATTGTGAACAGTCTTAGAAGTGAAAATAGTATGGGAAAGGGATGTATTTAAAAGTTCCTTTATCCTATAGAAACTGATCCAATATACAAGTTAAAATGAATATTGTCCAATTATCACTCAGCCACAACTTAATCTGTTCCACTGTTGGCCCAGATTTTGATCTAGTGAGGCATACCACTGCTTGTCATGTTACTTATATCCTTTCCTGCACCTTTTCTCTTCAAATATTTTGCAACATAATTTATTGAGAGTGTAAGTTACCAATGGTATAGCAGGGACAAATGGAACCTCAGTGAACAACAGAACAGTCTCTCTCTTCAAAAGGTGAGATTTATGGATTACAAAATAAGCAGTTGAACAATGGAGAAGGACATAATGTGAATTAGTTTTGAGAGAGGTCTCAAAAACTAAATAAAGAAAGAGAAAGAAAGACTGAAGAGGAACAGAGAGAAAAAGAAAAAAAAAACATGGAAGGGAGATTAATTTGAAAGAAATTAACAAAACTTCCAACAACAATGCACATCATGCATGAGAGAGACTCAACGACGGAAATTGTTGAAGAACTTGATTGCCACTGTATAAATTGCTATTAGTGTAAAGGACTTACACTGTTAATTACCAGCCTAACTTCCTGCAATGAGTTTAGAAACAATTTATTGTGCAAATCTATTATTAGAAATAACAAGGAGGCTAAAGATGAGATGCTGTTTGTGTGAAGCAGAGTAGATCAAATGGCAAGTTCTGGAGATTCACAACTTACACTGTAACTCTTCCCTTTGCCCTGAACTTGGTGATGTGTTCTATTAATAACAGCCTGTGTCTTTAACATGCCAATTGTGTCCCAGCAAGATCAGTCCCAAAGTACTATTGAAGAATGGTTATTATTAATAGTGTAAAACAATTAGACTCTCTTAAGATCGAGCAAAGTACTTCCACAGCAGTCATTAGAGCCTGAAGTCCTTCTGTCATTATTAAGGTTCAAGAACGTTTTGTGGCTGAAGGAAATGACCGAATGAAGCTATTGGTACTACTCTGTGGTGAAGATGACGTAAAGGTCCAGATGGCAGCTGCAGGAGCTGTTGCCATGCTTACCGCTAGCCGGAAGGAACTCTGCCACAAGTTGACAAGAGTGGTGAGTGTCATCTGTTGGCAATTGTAGGACTAGCATGATCCTATAATCCTTTACATTAGAAAGAGCTTGCATTCATATAGCAACCTACAAATGCTTTACAACCAATGAAGTGCTTCTGAAGCACAGTCAGCATTGTTGAAATATAGGGAGACACAGCATAACATTAAGTAGGCCCAATCTGCCCTCTCGAGTGGTCATAAAACAAAATGGCTATTATTCAACAAAGAATAGGTGGAGTGACCTAGCTAATATTTATTCCTGATGAACGTATTCAAGATAAATTATCTTCGATCTTGCTGCTTCATTTTGTACATTACAACACGCACAGCATTTCATGTGTACTGTATTCGCCACAAAGTGCTTTGAAATGTCTTGAAGTTGTGAAATTCTCTGTAGAAATGCAAGGTAGTCAATACTTCACATGATAATGCCATTGGGTGTGCCATCAGTAAAAAGCACCAAACTTGCGTGCTCTTGTAAACCATAGCTGTTCAACCTTCTTGACTTTTCTGAAACCCGTAGACTATATTAACCCCCTCCATTGCATCACCACCATTGCTTAGCTGGCTGGGATTGCTCCTCACCTGGATCCTCTTATCCAAACAGAGAATTACCTGTACTGACTTCTCTTCCCATTCCAGAACCATCACAACCCATTTTTGGCCTCCCAATATTTCCCATCTATATGTTCCACTTGGCAACATCATAACTTCCACTTGTACACAAGACCAGAAAAAGTAGGAAAAAGAGTAGGTCATTTAGCTTCTCAAGTCTCCTTTGCTATTAAATTTGATCAGATAGAGCCTTCTGATTCGACTCTACTGTTCTGCTCAGCCACCATATCCCTTAATTCTATTCTGAAAAATCTATTGATTTCATACCTTAACTATATAGTATCCATGATGAAATGGAGAATTGAAATTTCTCCTCATCTCAGTCCTAAATAATTGATGTCCTTGTCCTAAAAGTCTGCCAACATGGACCTCAAGCTTTAGACACTCCAGCCAGGGGGATCAACTTTTCAGCATCTATCCTTTGAAGCCCATTTAAGTTTCAATGAGCTCACCTCTCATTCTTCTTAGCTTGAGAGAGCATGGATCCAATTTGTTCAGCTTCTCATCCAGGGACAATGTCCTCTTATCCCTGGAACAATCTGATGAACATTCATGATGAACTGGAGCTGACCATTTCAATGGCCTTTCAAATTCCACCTTCTGTAATCTTGAGCCAATCTAAAACTCAGCCACCCAAACACTTCTTTGCACCACACTCCATTTCCCCCACACCATTGCGCTAATCCACACTGGTTCCCAGTTATGAGCATTGACTCAGACTTAAAATTCCCATCCACATTTTCAAATCCCTTCATTGTGACATGCCTCCCTATCTCTAACATTCAAATCATTAATGACAATCCATTCCTCAGTCAGTCACTAGTAACTCTCTTGGCCTTATTTGACCATGCTGCTATTTTGGTTCTCACATGGTCCCCGTAGCCATAGTGCCTCACAAGAGTTTGTGGCTAACACATTGGAGCAGACTTTTGAAGGAATCTTGACTGGATTTTGTTTCTGTCTTTGTGCACAGACTGCTCAGTGGCTCGAAATCTTGCAGCGACTCTGTATCCACGACAATGTGGAAATTCAGCATCGAGGCCTGGTCATTGTTTTCAACTTGATGGAGGCAGACAAGGAAATTGGCAAAAAGCTGATTGAGAGTGAAATGCTGGAAATCCTGACAGTCATTAGCAAATTGGAAAATAATGTAAAACACCAAGAATGTATCAATGTGGCTCGTGAATGCTTGACTAAAGCAATGGATTACTCTCTTATTAAACCAACATCTTAGTCTGCAACATAAAGAGCAGCCAGTGCAAATGGCTTAGATATCAGAATTAGACCACATTTTAAAAAGTAACTGGATATTTACTCAAAGCCTGTAACACTCCAGATGCTGATTATTTATCAAGCAAATTAACATTTTGACTGTGTTGCACGAACATTAGAAAACATTTGTCAGTTTGAAATAATTATTTTACTTCATGCTTGCAACAAGACTTTAACTGGAAAACACATAAAAAATGAGTAAACATGCTATTTTTAATTTTACATTTGTCTTTTTACTGTATTACTTTGAATACCGAGGACTGGAGCCTAAACTTTCTTTGAGCAAGTAAAGAGATTACTGTTAAACTGTGTCATTGAATTTTTTTACTAATGTGTGCTTATACCCTTCTTAGACTTTGACCCAAAGCAACAACTTGCATTTATATTGTATCTTTAACACTGCATAGGTTCCAGAGATGATAAGAATTATCACTAAAAATTGCCACATAATGAAATTTAAGACAGGTGACCAAAAGCTTGGTCACAAGTGATAGGCTTTAAGAAGCATCATGAATGAAGAAAAGAGTTTAGGAAAGAAATTTAAGCACTTAGAGTCCTGGCAACTGAAGGCACCTTGATAGTCATGCTGTGGCTCAAATTGGGCATTTCTAATAGGCCAGATTTGAATCTACAAGAGGTTACAGAGGTAAGGAGGGGCATGAGCATAGAGAGATTTGAAAACACAATTGAGAATTAATGTATTATTGTGATATAAACTCCTGGGTCTAATGCTACTGCTAGTATGACATAGTCTTGAGTATTGCACAATATGCTAGCTCATGTAACATGTATAACACATAGATATGGGTTCCTGTAAGATACTTGCCTTGAAGTTTATTTACAACATCTAATGTTTAGACAAGGCTAAAATATCACAGATGTCCACACAGTCTTGGTTCTATGCTTACTGATGTTCTGTACATCACATAAGCAACTGATTAAACAATGACTCCAATATATTGAGAGCGAATGACTGCATGACACATCTTGGTGTTATGTAGCTGTCTTAAAAAGATACCATGCCTTCCTGGTTTTATTCTTTGCCTTAATACACAATTGCCTCTTTTCCCTTTGAAAAATGGCAATGCCATTCCATTAGATTATTTAACTACTAAATGGCAACTATTCCAATATAGTAACATCCCATAAACACACCCCTTAGCAAAGACAAATTCAGTAAAACAGATTATCTCACATGCAATGTTTCTCCAGTCCAGGAGAGAAAAACAACAAGAGAAAATTCTGGCAGAGAGAGAAAACTCAAACATTTGGCTGTAAAAATGAGAGATATATGGCAACTTCAAAACCCGAACACTACTGAAAGCTCAACTAAACCTTGGTTCTGTGGAAGTCTAGCTTCACCCCTTCTGGCTACTTCTATTGTTCCCATTTTTTTTAAAAACCAAGACCTCACAAGCTGTTTACATTATTGGATTGGAACAGACTGTTTGGGACCTCAGTCTCAATTTCTCCTTATTAAAAAAAACCCCAGAACAAAATACATCTCTTAAAGTCACTGTACCGTCACACCATTCAACCCTTTGAGACTGTCCAGCATACAATAGTTGAAAGCATCAGTAACACTCAATAATTACATTATATTCAACGTTTTTGTGTTAATATTGGAACCTTATAAGTGGTTGATTGGCTACACATTGTCCAGTGGGTTAACTAATCACTACATTTGGCAAATTTGCAATGCGTATGTAGGAACTTGCATTTCTGATTAATGGACACAATGATTCAGCATATGATCTCAATCCTCATATGTGGGTGGTGCATTTATATGAATGTTAATCTTTGAATGATTGTTGCTAAAATGTTTTGTTGAATTTCTTGGAATTAGAATTAGGTTTAATGTCACACATACTCAAGTATAGAAGTACAGTGAAAAGTTTACCATGTCACCCCATGTGGCTCCATCTTGGGTACAAAGTACCTAGGTACAAATCTTAGACACAAAATACACAAAGGAAAAAAGTTACATTACCTTAAAGTTAAATAGATAAACATGACAGATGGCCTGCAGTAGATCAATGCAGGAGGTATTCACATGTGATCTGACTGGACTCGCAACTCGCTGACCATATGCACCCAATCCCAGTGCAACAACCGCCCCCACTTCAGGCCGCCAGCTCTGTGTCCGTCCCCTTTCCCCTCGGGCCTCCAACCCACTGGCCATACCCACTGCTCCCCCCCCCCGGCCTCCAGCCCACTGGCTACACCCACTCCCCTCAGGCCTCCAGACCACTTGCCACACCCACTCCCCACAGGCTGTCCCTGCTCCCCCTCTAATCCACTGGCCATACCCACTTCCTTGGACCTCTAGCCCACTGGCCATACCCACTGCCCCCCTAGCCTCCAGCCCACTGGGCACACCCACTCCCCACAGGCCTCCAGCCCACTGGCCACACCCACTCTCCACAGGCCTCCAGCCCATTGGCCATACCCACTCCCCCCAGGCCTCCAGCCCACTGGCCATACCCACTCCCCTCAGCCTCCAGGCCACTGGCCACACTCACTCCCCTTGGGCCTCCAGCCAATTGGCTGTCCCTGCTCTCCTGGACCTCCAGCCTGCTGCCCGTCCTTGCTCCCCCCAGGCTTCCAGCCCACTGCCCGCCCCCACTCCTCCAGCCCACTGACTGTCCCTGCCTCCGGCCCACTGGCAGTCCCTGCTCCACCGGGTTCCCAGCTTGTTGCCCATTCCTGCACCCCTGGGCCTCCAGCCTGCTGCCCACCTCCACTCCCCTTGGGCATCCAACCCCAATGGCTGTCCCTGCTCCCCCCGGGCCTCCAGCTTGCTGCCTGTTTCCCACTTCCCATGGACTTCCAACCCACTTTGCTCTGGCCCTCAGCCACTCCAATGATGTCACCACCACTCCAAAGGTAAGTTAGCTTAAAATAAAACTACAAAAGTTTAAAAAAGATCGAACAAGAAATGAAAGAAAAAAAATGAACAGATGGAATGGAAGAGTCCTGAGCTGAGGAGCCTGGATGCTGCCTAAGCTGTCACCACCATCAAAATTCTTTTTGATAATCTGAATGCCATCCTGATTTGATCACTGAACATGGCTCAATGTTTGGTTAATAAATATGTATGTGTGAAGTGCTTTGCATGTACCATGTGTGAGGTGTTTTTTCCTCTAAAAGTGGTGCTTGTAGCTAAAACAGCATTTCATAGCCTTTCCTGTGTCATCAGCAACCTATGAGTGACAGCGGCACATATATAGGGGAACTGGAACAAAGCTTTAATGTGTTCCTTGTTCCTGATATGTTGGATACTTTCCTGTGCTGGATGCCTGCATATCTATCAATGTCAGATTATACCCATTAGTATTTGCTGGCAACAATTATGCGAACATAAATGCTCGACAACATCAGAGTGGTTTAGAATACCTTTTAACTGAGGAATTAGAGTGTTTCTGAAATGTGAGATCATGGGTTTAGAGTTGAGTTGTAGTGATGTTTGTGCTTCGTAAAGTAGGTCAGAAAGACAGATATTTAAGTGTGGAACAATTAGAACTGGCACACTGGAGATCTATGACAGTCGCGTGACAGGGACGTGGAAATAGTCAGCCCTTCTGTAATTCATGCGCAGTATTGGTATCTTAACACTTCATCATGACTTTATAACCATCAATAACAAAATGTCACATAACAATGCATAACAAAAATGCAAATAATTTTATTTTTTGAGCTTTCAATTGATACCCTCACTCCTCAATGGTTTTTTTTGGGAGCAAGATCCATATTTCCACCCTCCTTTGTGTGAGTAATTCTCCTGATGGCTGTATTTGTAGGTGGTAGGATGCTGCCACCATTCCTCTTTTCTTGACTGTGTCTAAGGGCCTATTTAGTTCAGTGGCATTGCAGTAATATTTCTAGAACTGGTAAGCCAGGGCCACGGGCAAATGTCGATGACAGCTGGTGACATTAGAATCTAATTAAATCTGGAATTCAAAAAAACTTAGCCTTATGGTAACCATGTACAAAGTGTGGCACTGGCAAAGCATAGCAGGTCAGGCAGTATCCGAGGAGCAGGATAGCCAACGTTTCGGGCATAAGCCCTTCGTCAGGAATGTGGTGGGGGAAGCAGGCTGAGAGATATATAGGATGGTGGGGCTGGGGGAAAAGTAGCTGGGAAGGTGATAGTTGGATGCAGGTGGGAGGTAATTGTGATCGGTCGGTGGGGAGAATGAGTGGATAGACGGGAAGGAAGATGGACAGGTAGGACAGATCAAGAGGATGGTGCTGAGTTGGAGGGTTGGATCTGGGATGAGGTCAGGGGAGAGGAGATTTGGAAACTGGTGAGGTCGATGTTGATGCCGTGTGATTGAAGGCGGAAGATGAGGCATTCTTCCTCAAGCCATCAGGTGGCTTGGTTATGGCGGTGGAGGAGGCCCAGGACTTGCATGTCCTTGGGCAGTGGGAGGGGGTGTTGAAGTGGTCAGCCAAAGGGCAGTGGGGTTGTTTGGTATGTGTGTCACAGAGATGTTCCCTGAAACACTCTGCGAATTGGCGTCCTGTCTCCCCAGTGTAGAGGAGACCATATTGAAAGCAACGGACTCAGTAGATGAGGTGGGTGGATGTGCAGTAAAATCTCCATCAGATATGAAAAGATCCTTTGAGGCCTTGGATGGAGGTGAGGGGGTCGGTGTGGGCATAGGTTTTACACCTTGTGCGGCGGCAGGGGTGAGGAGGTTGGGTTGGTGAGGAGCGTGGACCTAACGAGGGAGTCATGGAGGGAATGGTCTCTGCAGAATGTAGATAGGGATGGGGAAGAAAATATATCTTTGGTTGTGAGGTCTGATTATAGGTGGCAGAAATGGCGAAGGACAATGCACTGTATCCGGGGATTAGTGGGGTGGAAGCTGAGGACCAGGGAGGTTCTATCCCTGTTGCAGTTGGAAGGGCGGGCTTCAAGGGCAAAGGTGCATGAAGTGAAGGAGATGTGCTGGAGGGCATTGTTGATCACGTGGGAGACGAAATTGTGGTCCTTGAAATAAGAGGACATCTGGGATGTCTGAGAGTGCAATTCCTCCTCCTGGGAGTTGATATGATGGAGGCGGAGGAATTGGGAGTAAGGGATTGCATTTTTACAGGAACTGAGGTGGGAGGAGATGTAGTCCAGGTAGTTGCGGGAGTTGGTGGGTTTGAAATAGATGTCCATGTTAAGTCGTTGCCAGGGGACAGAGACAGAGAGGTCCAGAAAGGAGAGGAATGTTTGAGGTGGTCCATGTGAACTTGACATCAGGATGGATGGTGTTAGTGAAGTTCATGAACTGTTCAACCTCCATGTGGGAGCATGAGATGACAACGTTACAATCATCAATACAGTGGAAGATAAAGTGGGGATGGTACCGGTGTAACTGCTGAAGATGGACTATTCCGTGTATCATGCAAAGAGGCTGGAAAGCTGCAGCCCATGGCTACCCCTTTGGTCTGAAGGAAGTGGGAGGATTTGAAGGAGAAGTTGTTGAGGGTGAGGACCAATTTCAACAATTGAATGAGTGTGTTGGTGGCGAGGTACTGGTTGGGTTGGTGGGAGAGGGAGAAATGGAGGGATTAGAGGCCTTTGCCATGGCAGATGGATGTATATAGGGACTGGATGTCCATGGTGAAGATGAAGTGTTGAGGGCCGGGGAATCAAAAGTCACCCAGTAGGTGGAGAGTATGGGTAGTGTCCCGAATGTAAGTGGGGAGTTCCTGGACCAAGGGGGGCAGAATGGTGTCGAGATATGAGGAGAGAAGTTCGGTGGGGCAGGAGCAAGTGGAGACATCTGCAGTCTTCACTTTGACCATGTAAGAATTGCCAACTGTTGTAAAATCCATCTGGTTCACTAATGTGTTTTAGGGAAGGAAACCCTTACATGGTCTGGCTTACATGTGACTTCACACCTAGAGGGTGGTTAACTCTTAACTGCCCTCTGAGTTAATTGGAGCCAAGGGCAATTAGGGTTGGACAACAAATCACAGCATAAAACAAAACAAGTCTTAAAAAAAAAGAGGCTCTTGTGTTAAGATATAATATATTGCATGATTCATTAACCAGTAAGGTCATTAGGATTATTAGGATTAGTGGAAGACATAAATAACATCAAAATCGAAAGCTATTTTCCCATCCAAGATTGTGTGATATCTTCAGATTAGATGGAGTTTAATTCAGTCTCCAATGTCAATACTTTCAGTACCATGACCAAATCAACACTGAAGTCACCTTGAAAGACCTGACTGTAATTTTAATATCTATAACTTCCTATTGTGATGATTCACTATATTGATAGATGGGCAGGAATTATTGTAGTGTTGGACATTGTAGAATGGAAATAGGAAATTAAGAAGGTTCACTGAATCCTGCAATACAATGACCACCTAATCCAGCCTGACATCCCCAGCACTGAGAGACCATGATACTATTGGAGGTGCCATCTTTCAGTTAAGACACTAAACCAAGGCCCTGTGCATCTTCTTAAGTGGACACAAAAACCCCACTACACAAGCATTTCCTTCTGGGATTTCGCTGCTTTTAAACAAACTCTTCCTACTGTGTGTGGAATCATAAATAAAATACATCCCAAAATGTTAAACTAATGGCAATGGAAAATAAGTAGCCTCCTCCCTTATGACCCCAAGCTAACCAGGGCATCTTAGCATATTTGCAGCCAAAGTTCTAATTTACTTATCTGCTGATTCATGCTCCGATCTGATATCACCTATCAGCACTTCACAATATATCTCATTGTCCATGCTCCAAGTATTGCAAAGTTCTTGGCTCGTTTCACTGCACTGTTTTTATTTCACTACGTTGATGTTATTCCTAACTGTAATTAGAGCACATTCTTTAATTATTGCCAAATTGTTTGTTGAAAAAATTGTGGACCTTTATAAATAATTACAGTTGGCAGATTTTAAGTGGGATATACGGTTAAACAGCAAATTAAAGAACACTCCAAGAATACCAATACAATATTATGGGTGATTATTTTTGGCTCTTGGTTGCCTAGCTGTCAATTCTGGAATTCTCCTCCTAAACCATGCAACCTCACGAGCAAGTATAAGCACTAGACCAGCTGGCTTCTTTTTGTTCTAGAAAATCTTAGGTAAAGAATCTCAAAATCCAGAACATAAGATCATAAGACAATAAGACATGGGAGGAGAAGTAGGCCATTTGGCCCATCGAATCTGCTCTACCATTCAATGAAGCCATGGCTGATCTAATAATCCTTGACTCCACTTCCCTGCTCTTTCCCTGTAACCCTTGATTCTCTGACTGATAAAAAATGTCTATTTCAGCCTTGAATATACATAAATATCCAATCCCTATAGCCCTCTGTGATAAAGACTTCCATTGATTGACCACCTTAAGAAAAAAAAATCCTCCTCATCGCTGTCTAACTTGGTTTAACTTTGCAAATACCCATGAATCCTTGAGGAGAATCACAGAGTAGTGTTAATACTTTAACAATCCACATAAATTCGAGTTTACCCGGGCTCAGTTGTTGTGTATTCACCACCTGATCTTGCCATCTCGCTTTCTGCCTTTACCTCGCTTGCTTGCTCGTGAATTGCAAAATCGCTTCCTTGTGAAGCTGTGACATTTTCAGCAACTGGAATGATTGACAGGCTGGGACTCCCTTCTCCAGTAAGGAGAGGACAGAGGGGTGACTTGATAGAGATCTTTGGAATTATGAAAGGGTTGTGATGAGGTAAACTTAGAGGCGATGTTTTCAATAATGGGCAAGATCAGATGTGGGGACTGTAAATAATAAAACAAAACAGTGGGAGAAAATTTAGGAAAAATGTCCTTACCTGGAAAGTGTGGAATTTTCACATGGAGGGGTTGAAGAGAATAACAGAATGTATTTGGTCAGATTTATCCTTTGCACCAGGTGGTATCTTTGGCAGAACAAGATCATTAGCTCAGATATATGCTAATTTCATTAAAGTACTTGGTATTGCGAAACCAATGATATTTGTCAGCTGGTTGATGGCTGAATACTCAAAGATCTTTTTTGCACGAAACTAGCCATTAGATCACTAACCCCTGGGTGGCTATATATGCACCACAAGGATTTCTGCAAGCAAGATATAAAGATGGTGGGCATCGACAATGACAGATGGCCATGACCACTGGACGCTGACAATTTGGAGGTCTAGTGGAAAAGCTGAATGGAAAGGAGAAGCTCAGCTGACCAAACAAAGACTGGCAAATCATATACATTATTAGCCCATAGTCCTCCTCTGCAGCAAATGTAGCACAGACTGCCATACCAAGCCCCATGAGACAATGCTTGACAGAATTAACCACTTCAGTGTACACCATCATTTGACGAGATGGAAGGCTGCAATGATGAAAGAGAAAACTAGATCAAATTCTATTTATTCTTTAAGACTGATGTCTCTGTTCCAGTTTTAGTTTGTAGTTATCGGTTACTTGATATCCGTTCCTTTTTAACACAAGAACACAACTAAAGGAATGTGCCTTATGGGGATTTACCTTATTATCCATATGCCAGAATGTATATCACACTTGCAAGTGAGTGCTTTGTTTAAATACCTTGTCTTCAATAGTGCACTAATTATTGAACTGTGACCAGTAATTGGAGCTCTCATGATGGCTATAATGTTGGCTCCCACAGGGTTCCAAAGTTGGAGGTCTGGATCAGCTTTTAAATGATTGATGAGTTTGTATGAATAAGTATGAATATATAACCTGGGATTAAGAGGGGAACAATATGGTTATCTCCCAAACTCTGTGTGATTGCAAGTCATGCTTGGTTTTATTCTATGCTTGGATTCAGTAAATATTGATATAAAAATACTGTCAGCTCAGGGAAAAGCAGCACATGCCTGGATGTTAAACATTTATAGCACTAAACGATTGAAGTTTAAGACTTCAATTCTGTTCATGGAACAACTAAGCAACATGTTAAGTGATTAAATCCTGATTCCAGCACTCTTCTGTAATGGTCCATGACAATGGCTTGGTGATGTTCCCAAAGCCAGTATTCAGGGAGTGCTGCACTGACAGGGTTATTGGCTTTTGGATGAGATGTTGAAGCAAGGTCCTCTCAGGTGGATGCAAAAGATCCCATGGCTAGTATTTTGAAGAAGGTCAGGTCAATTCTCTCCATACTTGACCCTCAACTAAAATCACAATAGATCAGTTTCTGGTCTGTGACAGTGACTACACCTTAAACAGTACTTCATTGCCTGTAATGCATAATGGAACACCTTCAGATCAGGAATGATGCTATGTTAATGCAATGTCTTTCTAACTCACTACCAACAGCGTTACTGGATTTCAAATGAAGTTTTGAATGCTCTGACAGTGGATTGTGAAGAGAACATTAATGCACAAAGAGTCAGTGGTTAAAACAAAAACTGCAAAAATCAATCCTTCAACACTGAATGCCCCATGTGGAGATTGTGCTTCACTTCAAAGCGAAGTTTTCATTGCTCAGTTGTGATTGCATTACTTGTAAGTCATGGATCATTCCATGATTGACAATGAAACAATGGAAACGTTGATTCTCCAGCTCCTTGGATGCTGCCTGACCTGCTGTGCTTTTCCAGCACTACACCCTCAACAATGAAACAGTAATGCTGTTCACCGGATTCTTGCTCTCCACAATAAGTAACAATCTATTACTTCTGTAACAACTCTTCATATTTACATGTTTATAATTAACAGTCCTAAGTAGAGAACAGGATGTTGTACAAGTGTGTAAGGATCTTAAAGGGCTAATACTGAAAGTGTCATAACCATCACCTACCATGATAATGTCATATGGCTTTGGTGGGAAAATAGCTTAGGATCTTAAAATAGTAAGACTTGCCTTCTGGTTCTTCCTTATAGCCTCTATGACAATATCCATCACATCAGTGTAGATTATACAGAGTTACTATCATGCAATCTTGTACAGGTAGTTCTCCTATAACATCATAGTTGTGTTCCAGCAAAACCTCGTTTAATAGAAATAATGGGGCCTACGGGAAAAGTGAGGAAGGGGCAGACCAGCAAAAAACATCACTCACAATCTCTCTAAAATCACCCAGAAGGCTAATGCAAATTATAGCACAGCCTGAGTAAAGGTTTAAATCATATTTATTAATGAAACAAAAGTAAATTTAACATATTATATTGAAAAAATATTGTTAATGCAGGGATTGAGGGTTTTCATCATAGAGTCATAGAGATGTACAGCATGGAAACAGACACTTCAGTCCAATTCATCCATGCCGACCAGCTATCCCAACCCAATCTAGTCCCAGCCCATATCCCTCCAAATCCTTCCTATTCATACACCCTTCCAGATACCTTTTAAATGTAGCAATTGTACTAGCCTCCACCACTTCATCTGGCAGTTCATTCTCAATCACAATCCTCTGCGTGAAAACGTTGCCCCTTAGGTCCCATTTATATCTTTTCCCTCTCACCCTAAACCTATGCCCTTTAGTTCTGGACTCCCCGACCCAAGGAAAAGACATTGTCTATTTACCCTATCCATGCCCCTCATGATTTTATAAACCTCTATAAGGTCACCCCTCAGCCTCCGACCCTCCAGGGAAAACAGCCCCAGCCTGTTCAGCCTCTCCCTATAGCTCAAATCCTCCAACCCTGGCAACACCCTTGTAAATCTTTTCTGAACCCTTTCAAGTTTTGCAACATCCTTCCGATAGGAAGGAGACCAGAATTGCATGCAAATTTCCAAAAGTAGCCTAACCAATGTCCTATACAGCTGCTACGTGACCTCTGAACTTCTGTACTCAATACTCTGACCAATAAAGGAAAGCATACCAAACGCCTTCTTCACTATCCTATCTACCTACGATTCTACTTACAAGGAGCTATGGACCTGCACTCCAATGTCTCTTTGTTCAGCAACACTCCCTAGAACCTCCCCCTCTGACACCTCAGTCACCTCCCCTGTCTTATTTCCCAAGAGTAGGTCAAGTTTTGCACCTTTTCTAGAAGGTACATTCGCATTCTGAACCAAAATATTTTCTTGTCCATGCTTAACAAATGCCTCTCCATCTAAAACCTTAACACTATGGCAGTTCCAGTCTATGTTTGGAATGTTAAATCCCCTGCCATAACCATCCTATTATTCTTACAGATAACTGAGATCTCTTGACAAATTTGTTTCTCAATTTCCCTCTGACTATCAGGGGGTCTATAATACAATCCCAATAAGGTGATCATCCCTTTCTTATTTCTCAGTTCCACCCAAATAACTTCCCTGGATATATTTCTGGGAACATCCTCCCACAGTACTATCCCTATGCTATCCCTATCAAAAATGCCCACTCCCCCTCCTCTCTTACCTCCCCTTCTATCCTTCCTGTAGCATTTGTATCCTGGAACCTTAAGCTGTCAGCCCTGTCCATCATCACCTTCGGGTGTGGTTGTGGTTCCAGAAGTGGATGGCTGTGGTTGATTGTCTTCTGCCTGTTTCTTGGGTGTTGGTTTAAAAAAGACATCCATTTTTTGCTGCTTTGCCCTTTATCTTCTATCTTGAAGAAGCTGTTCATAGGGTGCCAGATAAGATTTTATTGAACGAACAGCTCCCCTGCTGTGTTCTGTGCTGTAATCATTGTCCTCAAGAACTGCAAGTGCCTCACCCAACTATTTTTTACTGGCCCTGACGTAGACACCTAGAGTACACTTAGGGTAACCCTTCAATGCTCATGGATTGGCAGACTGGTACACCACCACAGGCTTAAACTTTACGTATCCACTGGCATTGGACCCAGCAGCACATTTGTACAATCCTTTGCTACCTTAAAGCCTGGAGCATGTTCTTCATTCTTAGAAATGTCAGTTCTTGCTAGCATTCGCTTCCAGTATATACCTGTTTCATACACATTGAAGATTCAATCTAAGGTGTAGCCTTCTGTGTCGATTTTGATTGCTATGGGAAGAAATGCCAGTGCACGCTCCTCATCTGCGCAGGCAGATTCACCGATTACATTATGGAATGCATAACGGTTCTTAAAACCAGCAAACCACCCACTGCTAGCACTAAAGGCAAGTACATCTGCAGGATTTTGAGTTTTTCTCTTTAGAAATTCACAAATGGATAGGGCTTTCTGTTTTATGGTAAGAAAGGTTGTCCCAGTTTGCTTTTTGGTTTGATCTTCTATCCACACAGTTAGAAGCCTCTCCATCTCCTCAAGTTCCTTTGACCGAGACCTCACAGGTTTGCTGGCACTCAGGAATCGAGCTTCTCTGCCAGCGTTATAGTCTTTCTCTTGCATTCTTATCAACAGGTGCTCCTTGTTAACATTCTTGTCACTATGCCCCTCCAGAATGCAAAGGAGAAGATTGTGTGATTTGCAGGTACAAGAACAATGTAGGAAGGCAAATGGTATTTATAAGAGTAATGCAGTCCTGCAGGAATTATAGGGTTTGTACAGGAATTATAAAAGAACATTCTTGCCTCAGAGGGAGAGCAATGAACATTCATTAGTTTAATTATTGAGATGAAGCTACTCAATGTATAATACTGTACCTCTCACATGCTCTGACGGCAGCTGCTATTGGCACAGAATGAAGCGTGCACAACGACCCCTGCTAGAATCATACTACTGCGATAAGAGGTAATCCGTTCCGAAAATACTGTTCCATAGTTCATCAGCGATGAACTACCTGTCTACGACGAGAGTCCCTTCATGACAGACTACCATGACATTCCTCTACCACACTAGTCTTTGTAGACTCTACACTGGCAGAAATTTGACCTTCTGGTGAGCAGTAGCTCAGTCAGCTCATGCAACATGATGAGCAGTGGTACAGATAGGTTGTACAACATGGTGGCAAGTTACACAGATTTCATTTTGTTTCCTAGTGCCACAATGCTGGCAGCCATGGAGATCTGAGGGTTACTTCCAATACAGCTTAAGCTGCTGGTATAGACAGTCAGCAACTGGAAGAGCTGAACATTCACAAACCCTACATGGTGGCAAGATGCAACAATGAAGAATCTACAGTCAGTGATAAAAATATTTCAGACCTGGTGAGAGATGTCAGGTAGTAGGAGTGTGTTTGGATTGCCCTGAAGCTGGAGTGTTTCTAATTTCAAGGTAGTTACAAATTGCATCAAATGCTGATGGTCTGTAGGAGTGGTCCCTAAGCGGGGGCTTTGGAATGTTGGAGGCTTCGTGAGTAAAGTTTAAAACCCTCATGGGCAAGGGAAAACTTTTATAAAAGGTGCAAATTTACAGGTTGGGAAAGTGAAACATAAGCATTGGACAAATCAAGCATCACCAGCAATTGTGAGTTGATACTACAAGGAACAGCTACAATAAGGAAAATCAAGGACAATAAAGGCAATTTAAAATTAGGTTGTAGACTTGGGAATATTATGAAATTAGAATTAAGACAATAAAGGGGAATTTTAGAAAGCTAAGCAGCCAAAGCCTAATGAATAAAATGAGGTTTGGAAACTATTGAAAACTCAGAAAAGCATGTAACACTGATTTGAGAAGATCACAAATAGTGGGATCATCTCGAAAAATTTATTAAAGGAATGGATTCATTCGGAATAACCATTAAGGTAGTGGGAATGATTTATTTGGGCAGCCTTGGGCAGGATCCATCCAGGAAAGCCATGAAAAAGATTTTCTATTTTACTCGCAAAAAGTAGCATTCCTTCATTTTAATCATAGGAATGTGGAAAAAACTCCAATACACAGCTGCATTGTTTTTCTGCAAAAGTAAAAGTCATTAAAGCAAAGAAAATAGAAAATCACATTAGGAAGACATGGTATCAGAAATAATATTGCCAGGAAGATGTAATTTCGGAGATGGGCCAAATAGAAAACAGAATTGGACATTGTGTTGAAAACAATTCTTAAATTACAGAACAGCTTCCAAACCCAGATAGTGAATCATAAGCCAAACTATTTAACATACTTCTGTATATAATTGAAACTGTAACTGATGATGTTATAGCTCAATAAGTTGTAAAAATAGCTCAACAAGTTGTAAAAAAAGCTCAACAAATACATTTGATGCAGTTCTGAAAGCCTTTGGCAATTGCTTCAACCTCAGAAACTATAAAAAGCTTGGGAGAGCAAGATTTAACCGAAGGGTTTGGCTTCTGGTTAAATCCTTACAACCTCCTTCCATGTCTTCCAACTGGATTAAAAATAATCGCTCAGGATGGACCCTCTGACAGTGCAGCACTCCCTCAGTAGTTACTCTGTAGCAGTGCAGCAGTCTGTCAGTCTTGTCCTTCCAACAATATGGTGCGTTCTGTCAGTACTGACTATCCAAAAGTGTAGCCATCTCAGTGCTGGCATTCCAAAGGTATGGTAGTCAGTACATCATCTAACCATGCAGTTCCCTCATTTGGAGGGAAGTTATGATGTAGTGGTATCATCACTGGACTATTTATCCAGAGATCCAGGTAATGTGCTGAGAACACCAGATTTGAATCCCACCATGGTGGAATTTGAATTTAATAGAAGTTTGTTATTAAGAGCCCAATAATGACCATGATGCCATTGTTTATTGTTGGGAAAATTCCATTTGGTTCGCAAATGTCCTTTAGGGAAGAAAGCTTAAAGCTATCCTTACCTGGACTTCACCTATGTGTGATTCCAGAGAAATTGGTTGAATCTTAATTGTGCGACAAAGCTGTTCCTCTAACAAGGTTAAGCAGTCCTTGGCTCGTTTTTTTCAGAGAGGTCATAAATGACACAGACTCCAAAAGGTCTGGGGGTTGAAGAGTTTAATGGCCAATCTTTTTATAGCTGACAGATACTGCCTCAGTAGAGGCTTTCAAGTTAAAAAAAAAACTTGTACAATGAAAGGGGTGTGGCCAGTTGTCCCAGCTCAACGTTTCTCTGGTTTGGATCATTTTTAGCAGTAATGTGAAAAAAGAGTTGCTTGACCCATAGAAGCAGGTCCAGGCTGGTAGTCTCACTCCCTGACTTCTATCCTGTAAGAACCTATGTTTGATTTTACCTTTTGTGCCAAGAAATGTTTATGGGGATTGTTTTTGGAACAGCATCATTAAGTTGGGATAATATGTTGGGTTTTCGGAGGGGTTAAGTTATTTGGTATTCTGTTTTCTGCTGCTTGTGTTTCATCAGTAATCTTGTAAATAAATTCTGTTTTGTTTAAAACTAAGCGGTTTGTCCAGTTGTTTCTCTCCTGAAATATCCACTATACACCTGCTTAAAACAACGAGCAAAGTTAGGGTCTGGGCTACCTTCTTGAAATGTTTTGAGTGGGTCTGGCCTTATCCATAACAATTGCCCTTGGGGTAATTAAGGGTGAGTGATAGGTGCTGGCCTGGCAATGACAACCACACCCTGGGAATGAATTTTTAAAAAGGCCATTCAATCTTGAGCCCATTTAATGTGATTGTGGTGGATTTGCAACTTAACTTCACTGACTTGCCTTTGCCCCATTTCCTTAATAACATGAGTTAACAAAAAAGATATAAATTAGCAACTTTTGAGAAGATTTGTAGCTCATGTTGATGATAACTATGTAAGTTAGCTCACTGAGCTTGAAAATTTGTTTTCAGACGTTTTGTCACCATATTTGGTAACATCATCAGCAAGAGTCTCTGGTGAAGTGCTGGTGGTATGTCCTGCCTCTCTATTTATAGGTCTTACTTTCTTGAGGTGGGTGATGTCACTTTTGGTAGGGAAGGTAGATAGGGTCTAAATCAATATGTTTATTGATGGAGTTCTGGTTAGAATGCCATGCATCTAAGAATTCTCATGCACATCTTTGTTTCACCTGTCCTAGGATGTGTATGTTGTCCCAGTGAAAGTATGTATGTCTGTATGTATAGAAACTAGTGGGAGTGGGTCGTGTCTTTTGGTGGACAGTTGGTGGTCATGCATCCTGGTGGCAAGTTTCCTGCTAGTTTGTCCGATGGAGGGTTTTTTACAGTTCTTGCATGGTATCTTGTTAATGACGTTAGTCTTGCTGGTGGTATCTATTGGATCTTTTAGGTTCATTAGTAACTGTTTAAGTGTGTTGGTAGGCTTGTGGGCTACCATGATGCCAAGGGGTCTGTGTAGTCTGGAAGTCATTTCTGATATATCTTTGATAGTAGGTAATGTGGTTATGGTTTTTGGTTGAATCGTGTCTGCTTGTTTGGGTTTGTTTCTGAGGAATCGGCGGATTGTGTATATTGGGTAACTTTTTTTTGAAAACGCTGTATAGATATTTTTCTTCTGTTTTTTGTAGTTCGTTGAAGTGTTGTCTTGATGCAGCTCCTTTTGTGGGTGTTGGGATGATTGCTTCTGAAATATTTGGTCCATGTGTATTGTTTTTCTGTAGATGCTGGTTTAAAGCTCTGTGTTAACTGTATGTTCAACTGTCACATCTCGGAATGGGAGTCTGTTGTCATTCTCCTCCTCTTTTGTGAATTTTATGCCTGTCAAGATATTGTTGATGGTGTTGTATGTCTCCTCTAATTTATTCTGTTCTGTGATGTCAAAGGTGTCATCTACGTAGCACACATAAATGGGAGGGCAGCTTGTTCAAATCTCTGCATTACTGCTTCCTCTATGAGCCCTGATATTGGTGATCCCATGGATGTTCCATTGACTTGTTTGTCGGTTTTGTTATTGAATGTGAAGTGGGTAGGGAGGCACAGGTCCACTAGCTTGAGGATGTTACCTTTGCTGATGAAGTTGGTGCTGTGTGGTGTTTGTGGTCCTGGTTTTCCTAGTAGTGATGCCAGTGTTTCTTTGGCCAGGTCAATGTAAATTGATGTGAAAAGGGCTGTAGCGTCAAAGGAGACCATTATTTCTCCCTCATCTACCTTGGTGTCTTTGATGCTCAGGAATTGTTGGGTGGAGTGCATAGAGTGACATGAATTTTCAATTACTGGATTAGTGGTGCTGGAAGAGCACAGCAGTTCAGGCAGCATCCAAGTAGCTTCGAAATCGACGTTTCGGGCAAAAGCCCTTCTTTTGCCCAAAACATCGATTTTGAAGCTACTTGGATGCTGTCTGAACTGCTGTGCTCTTCCAGCACCACTAATCCAGAATCTGGTTTCCAGCATCTGCAGCCATTGTTTTTACCTCGTGAATTTTCAATTAGGCATTTTAGTTTTTGGTGGAGTTCTTTGGCTAGTCTGTGTGTCGGTGTACCAGGTAGGGAGACTATGGGTCTGGGGTGGGGTGGGGCTAGTTTGTGTATTTTGGTAATCCATTGAAGCATGGTGTGTGGATCCATCTGGTTTCATATTCTGGAAGTCTGTCCTGTTTCGTTCTCCTGATTTTTTAAGTGCTGTGAGAAAGGATGAGATTCTGTTCAATAACTGAGGGGTTGGGTCTATTGCCACCTGCTGGTAAGTGTCAGTTTCTGCCGGTAGAATTCTGCCTTTTTAAGGTAGTCAGATTTTTTTTTAAAATAATGGTAATGCGTCCCTTGTCTGCAGGAAGGATAACCATATTTTTGTCTTTTTTTAATGTTGTTCTTAGGTTTTATTTTCTTGAGCATTAAGTGTGTTCCCTTCCTTTTTCTGGCCTAATGCAAGAGCTTGTCTTATGCCCTGCTGTGTTTCTTCTGAAAGACCATTATTTTTTAAAGTGGATTCAAATGCTGTGAGGAAATCCTTTTCACTTGTGTCTTTGTAATTGTAGTTTAACCCTCTGACTAGGACTGCTTTTTCTGTATCGATAAGTGGATGCTCTGAAAGATTTTTTTATCCAAGCATCAGTGTTGTATGAAGCGTATTTTTGTAACTTATCTTGAAGTGTGAGTTTTTTCTTTTTCTGTGTTTGCTGTTGTTTAAAGCTTATGGTTCATTCTAATAGATTTGTCCCTTCAAGTTCTGTCATGGCAAGGAACAAAGTTTTTTGGCGCAAAATCTCCCGTTTGTATTTATGGAGTTACTTGTGAGCATTGTTTATCATTTCTTTAAGCGTTCTGCTGCCATTTTGTTCTGCTATGTTTTGGCTATTGGGTTATTGAGGGGTTGTTTGTATTTTATACATTTAGGAAGTACCTGATTCCTGCTGGAAGAACACTTAGTGAACACCAACTGGCCACCAAAAGACCTGACCCATTATCACTAGTTTCTATACATACAGACAAAGAAGGATACCACTTTGACTGGGACAACACACACATCTTAGGACAGGAGAAACAAAGGCACGCACGAGAATTCTTAGATGCATAGCATTCTAACCAGAACTCCATCAATAAACACATCAATTTAGACCCTATCTACCTTCCCTTGAGAAAAAAAGAACCGGAAATGACATCACCCACCTTAAGAAAGCAAGTCCTATAAATAGAGAGGCGGGACATACCATCAGCGTTTCACCGGAGACTCTCACTGATGATGTTGTTGAGTATGGTGACAAAACATTTGAAAACAAACCTTCAAGCTCAGCGAGCTAACTTACATACTTAGAAATATAAATCTCAGATTTAAAATTAACAATTGATCCAGTACAAATTGCCACTGATACAAAGAAAATTCCAATTTTTTTTACTATCCAGTGAGATTGATCTTGTTTGTATGAAATCATGATTTATTCAGTGAAAATAGTCACGATGTGATTTAACTATCAGTAAGTTATCAACACGTTTGTTACCAATATATTTTAATATTTGTGGGATGGGGAGAGGAAGTTGACAATATATTTTTCTTAAATGATGGTTTACAATAATATAATTGTACAAAGCCAGTGGGCAACTTTTAACATTGAATCTGAATAAAACGTTAAGAGTAATGCACAGCCTGTCCCATATAGTGAATGCTAACTCAAACAACACATGTCATGCAAGGATAACACAGTGGCCCATTATAAAATACATCATTGTTGTTAACATCAGGTATGTTAATATTGTTAATGTAAAAGCAAAAAAAAAGAACTCTACAACCTCATTGTTTGACAAATGGTTACTTCTCTCTTCCCTTTTATTTGTTAGCAATTGGATTTGAAGCTGTGAGCAGCCATTATGAACAACAAAACATAAACTAGAATCTCTCTTGGCCCCTAGGGAGTTGTTGGCACATGGCTCTCAGGTGATGACTGTAGGTCCTCTCCTGCCTGTTCGATCATGGATCTGAGACAGCTTGAGTGCGATGGCGATCAGTGGACCCAGTACAACCTATAGAGGAAAAAAAAACAGAGTTTGGGAGAAGGTTTGTAGCTCGGGTGCTATAAATGCCGGAGGAAACATCACAGAAGCACTTCACAGGAGGCTCCCAAGCACTGAGGATGTCACCTAGACAGGGGACGAAACGTTTGCAACTCAAATTCCCAGCTCGGCGAACAGAACCACAACAACAAAAAAAACAGAAACTGTTGCTGAGCAGCATCATTTCTGAAAGTCCCTAATAGGAGTTCAATCACAGGAGCACAAGGAGACCAATCAGCCTCTCAGAACTGTTTCTGTCATTCAATTCGATCATGGCTAAGAAGAACATAAGACTACAAGATGGAGGAGCAAAAGTAGGCCATTCAGTCCATCAAGTATGCTCAATGAGATCACAGCTGCTCTGATAATGGACAGAGGCATAGAATCATACAGCTCAGAAACAGATCCTTCGGTCCAACCAGTCCACACTGGCCATAATCCCAAACTAAACTGGTCTCACTTACTACGCTTGGCCCCTATTGCTCTAAATATTTCTTTTTCATGTACTTAGCTAAATGACATAAATGTTGTAACTGTACCTGAATCCACCACTTCCTCTGGCAGTTCATTCTACACATGAACCACTCACTGTGTAAAAATAGGTTCCCTCATATGTTTTTTAAACGTTTCTCCTTTGACTTTAAAAATATGCCCTCTATTCTTGAAATGCCCCAATCTAGAGGAAAGACACCTGCCATTCACCTTATCTATACCCCCCATTATTTTATAAACCTCTATAAGGTCACCCCTCAACCTGCTATGCTCTAGTGAAAGAAGTCCCAGCCTATTCAGCCTCTCCTTGTAATGCAAACCCTCCATGCCTGGTAACATCCTGGTAAGTCTTTTCTGAACCTCCTGCAGCTTAATAATATCCTGCTTATAACAGGGCGTCCAGAACTGCACACCACTTTCCTGGCTTATCCCCTTGATTCCCTTACTGATTCAAAATTCATCTGTCTCAGCCTTGATTATATTTAATGACCCAGTCTTGACAACCTTCTGTGGCAAAGAATTTAATAGATTGATTCCAATTACTGATAGTTGCTATTTACAGCCTGACTTCAACCCTAGCTCCAGTTTCCATCCGATCTCCTTGGTTCCCAGTACAATAGTTCAGCAAAAATTTATCAGACTCAGTTTTGAAATTTTCACCTGACCCTCCCCACTTCAACACCATCAAATGGGAAAGAATTCCAACTTTCCATTGCCCTTTGATGAATAAATACTTCCTCATATCACCCCTGACTGGTCTGGTTCTAATTTAAAGGTTCTTCCTTCTGGACTTCCCCATCAGAGGACATAGTTTCTATTGACCCCATCAATTTGGTTAATTAACTTCAACATTTATTCTTCTACACTGAAGAGAATACAAGCCTGGTTTCTGCAAACCATTCTCAAACTTTAAAGCCTTTAGCCCTGAACTGTTCTGGAGAATCTATGTTGCACCATTTTCTGGGCCAAGTATGTATTTCTCATTTAAAGGGATAGGACCATTTTCAAAACACACTAAGAATCAATTTTAAGATCAACTCTTAAAACAAAAAGACTCCTGGCAGCACAATGAAGACCTACAACAACTTACATTTATATATAACACTGTTAATGTTATAAGGTGTCTGCTATCAAACAAAAATTGACACCAGGACACCCAAAGGAATAATATGGCAGGCGATCAAAAGCTTTTGAGGAGAGTCTAAAGAAGAGAGTGCTGAATTGCTGACAAAAAGAATTAGGGAAGGAGTTCCTGAGCTTAGGCCTAGGGTAACACAAGGCACTTTCATCGAAGTTTAGAGTCTTGGCCTATACAAGGATGTAGGCCTCCCTCAGTGAACTGTCAGCCTGGTGCTCCTCTGCCCTTACTCCCACACTCAAATTAACTTTCTAGAACAAATACAGTAAAGTGGTCCCACTCTAGCTCCAGTCTCAGCCTCAATTAATCCCACTGCTCTGCTTCTGCAGCACCATGTTCCCTCAGAACCGCATAAATTTGTGTGCACCACCACAACACCTCTTTTGAGACCTCAATCCATATCATAAGACCATCGAACAGGATGACTAGTTTTTCCATAACCATGACCAGTGGGATGGTCTATTTCCTCCCGCGTGCATCTCGGATTGAAATTAACTAACGTATTCTGGATTGGTTTAATATAAATAAATATCCTACATTTAAACGTATTAGCAGAGTTACTTTATAAGAAGGAGAACACATTACAATGCTGATTGCACATAACATCCTCATTGTAATACATTTTTCACAGTATACTATATATATTGCATACATATTAATGTGTAATATTGCTGATATGACATGACATCATACTGTGTTGTCTTGAAACAAAGTAAATGATATTGGGGGGCTGGGTACACATTAGGATGTAGGCAGTAGAGTTAATGAGCTATGAGAACCAAGTATTCTTTTTATGTGATATGTATATAAACATCAATGTTGTCTGCTGATAATTCAAAGTTGTTGACTTAAATTATCTGGTATTACACAATTATGCTGTGCTATTTACATAGCTTGCTTAAAAATATTGTCTACTTCAAATTCTTGAAGCTAAAACTAGTGGCTTTGATTTAGAAATGGACAGTTTTCATAATAGTAAATTGTAAAAAGATGATGTAGAAGTGCCGGTGTTGGACTGGGGTGTACAAAGTTCCTGAAGAAGGGCTTATGCCCGAAACGTCGATTCTCCTTCTCCTTGGATGCTGCCTGAGCTGCTGCGTTTTCCAGCAACACATTTTCAGCTCTGATCTCCAGCATCTGCAGTCCTCACTTTCTCCTGTACAAAGTTAACAATCACACAATACCAGGTTATAGTCCAACAGGTTTATTTGGAAGCACTAGCTTTTGGAGCGCTATTCCATTATCAGGTAGTGAAGAAGCAGCGCTCCAAAAGCTAGTGCTTCCAAATAAACCTGTTGGACTATAACCTGGTATTGTGTGATTGTTAACTTTGTAAAAAGATGGATAAGCAATAAAATTGGCATCACAGTCTCTCTCCACACTGCCCTCCTCAGGTTCTGTGGTGGTATTCTCAAGGCTGTAGACATATATAGAACAGTAGAAGAGGTAAAAACAATGACTGCAGATGCTGGAAACCAGATTCTGGATTAGTGGTGCTGGAAGAGCACAGCAGTTCAGGCAGCATCCAAGTAGTTTCGAAATCGACGTTTCGGGCAAAAGCCCTTCATCAGGAATAAAGGCAGTGAGCCTGAAGCGTGGAGAGATAAGCTAGAGGAGGGTGGGGGTGGGGAGAAAGTAGCATAGAGTACAATGGGTGAGTGGGTGGGGGAATAAAGGTGATAGGTCAAGGAGGAGAGGGTGGAGTGGATAGGTGGAAAAGAAGATAGGCAGGTAGGACAAGTCCGGACAAGTCATGGGGACAGTTACTGAGCTGGAAGTTTAGAACGAGGGTGAGATGGGGGAAAGGGAAATAAGGAAACTGTTGAAGTCCACAGTGATGCCCTGGGGTTGAAGTGTTCCAAGGCGGAAGCTGAGGCGTTCTTCCTCCAGGCGTCTGGTGGTGAGGGAGAGGCGGTGAAGGAGGCCCAGGACCTCCATGTCCTCGGCAGAGTGGGAGGGGGAGTTGAAATGTTGGGCCACGGGGCGGTGTGGTTGATTGGTGCGGGTGTCCCAGAGATGTCCCCTAAAGCGCTCTGCCAGGAGGCGCTCAGTCTCCCCAATGTAGAGGAGACCGCATTGGGAGCAACGGATACAATAAATGATATTAGTGGATGTGCAAGTAAAACTTTGATGGATCTGGAAGGCTCCTTTAGGGCCTTGGATATAGGTGAGGGAGGAGGTGTGGGTGCAGGTTTTACAGTTCCTGTGGTGGCAGGGGAAAGTGCCAGGATTGGAGGGTGGGTTGTTTGGGGGCGTGGACCTGACCAGGTAGTCGTGGAGGGAACGGTCTTTGCGGAAGGCGGGAAGGGATGGGGAGGGAAATACATCCCTGGTATTGGGGTCTGTTTGGAGGTGGCAGAAATGTCGGCGGATGATTTGGTTTATGCGAAGGTTGGTAGGGTAGAAGGTGAGCACCAGGGGTGTTCTGTCCTTGTTCCGGTTGGAGGGGTGGGGTCTGAGGGCGGAGGTGCAGGATGTAGACGAGATGCGTTGGAGGGCATCTTTAACCAAGTGGGAAGGGAATTTGCGGTCTCTAAAGAAGGAGGCCATCTGGTGTGTTCTGTGGTGGAACTGGTCCTCCTGGGAGCAGATCCGGCAGAGGCGGAGGAATTGGGAATACGGGATGGCATTTTTTCAAGAGGTAGGGTGGGAAGAGGTGTAATCCAGGTAGCTGTGGGAGTCAGTGGGTTTGTAAAAAATGTCAGTGTCAAGTCGGTCGTCATTAATGGAGATGGAGAGGTCCAGGAAGGGGAGCGAGGTGTCAGAGATGGTCCATGTAAATTTAAGGTCAGGGTGGAATGTGTTGGTGAAGTTGATGAATTGCTCAACCCCCTCTCGGGAGCACGAGGTGGCGCCAATGCAGTCATCCATGTAGCGGAGGAAGAGGTGGGGAGTGGTGCCAGTGTAATTACGGAAGATCAACTGCTCTACGTAGCCATCAAAAAGACAGGCATAGCTGGGGCCCATAAGTGTGCCCATGGCTACCCCTTTGGTCTGGAGGAAGTGGGAGGATTCAAAGGAGAAATTGTTAAGGGTGAGGACCAGTTCGGCCAAACGAATGAGAGTGTCGGTGGAAGGGTGCTGTTGGGGACGTCTGGAGAGGGAAAAAGGAGGGCTTGGAGGCCCTGGTCATGGCGGATGGAGGTATAGAGGGATTGGATATCCATGGTGAAGATAAGGCGTTGGGGGCCAGGGAAACTGAAGTCTTGGAGGAGGTGGAGGGCATGGGTGGTGTCTCGAACGTATGTGGGGAGTTCCTGGACTAGGGGGGATAGGACAGTTTGAGGTAGGTAGAGATGAGTTCAGTGGGGCAGGAGCATGCTGAGACAATGGGTCGGCCAGGGTGGTCAGGCTTGTGGATCTTGGGAAGGATGTAGAACTGGGCAGTGCAGGGTTCCCGGACTATGAGGTTGGAAGCTGTGGGTGGGAGATCTCCTGAGGTGATGAGGTTCTGTATGGTCTGGGAGATGATGGTTTGGTGATGGGGGGTGGGGTCATGGTCGAGGGGGCAGTAGGAAGAGGTGTCCTCGAGTTGACATTTGGCTTCAGCGGTGTAGAGGTCAGTGTGCCAGACTACCACTGCGCCCCCTTTATCCGCTGGCTTGATGGTGAGGTTGGGATTGGAGCAGAGGGATTGGAGGGCTGCGCGTTGTGAGGGTGAGAGGTTGGAGTGGGGGAGGGAGGTAGACAGGTTGAGGTGGTTAATGTCCCGGCGGCAGTTGGAAATGAAGAGGTCGAGGGCAGGTAATAGGCCAGCGTGGGGTGTCCAGGTGGATGCAGTATGTTGGAGGTGGGCGAAGGGGTCCTCGGAAGGTGGGTGGGTTCTGAATCTAGGGACAGCTTTTTCTATCGATATTGATTCTCACCAACTCTGTCTCCCAAAGTGCATTATATCAACACTATTGGCGAGTCCATGGAATCCACAAAGCGAAGAATGTATCCATGAAGAAATAAAGGAGAGAAAGACTTGCATTTGAATGGCACCTTTCAATACTGTGGATACTGGATAACAGAATTTTATTTTAGAAAAGTAAGTGCTGGAGAAACTCAGCAGGTCTGCCCTCATCTGCAGAGAGAGAAACCGAGTTAATGTTGAGTCTGATGTGATTATTCTGAAGAAAAGTCCATTCAGACTTGAAATGTGAACTCTTTCTCCACAGGTGCAGCCAGACCTGCTGACTTTCTCCAGCAATTTCTGTCTTATTATTGGTTAAAAATAATCAGGTGACCAACTTTTAGTGAAGCTGAATGAAGCATAACTATTGGTTATAGCTCCTACGATGTTCTTTGAATAGTGGCTGTAAGATGTTTTAATTTCTAGCTGAAAGACCTGGCAGGACTCATTTTAATTGTCTGAGTTGAAACGCAAAATTTCTGACAATATAGCAACAATTTGGTGTCAAATGGCAGGGTATGTCTAAGACCTTGGTGTGTGAATGGAATCAGCAACATTCTGATTCAGTGGTACAAGTGTTAAAATTGACATACTGGAGTCCAAATGATGTCTTTAAGATTCTGGTGAAGTGAGGATCAGTACTACATCAGCAGGTTGTTTAACGTGGAGTGAGAAGATAAAAATCACATACAAATTCAGAACTATCAAGTTACAAGTTGGATTAAAGCTTATAGCAAATTTCATTCCCCATGTAATGGAAACAAAGGGCAGGGTGATATAGACCAATCTATTAGGGAAAAAAAACAAGAGTGAATGATAACCGGTATTAACTGGTTTGTGCTCGCCTCTGAGTTAGAAGACAGTCAGCCCAAGCCCCAGTCAGATGTTTGGACAAAGACACTAGAATGACAGTAGGGTTGCAGTACCAAGGGAGTGCTGCAGTCAGAGGTGTTGTCGTACTCATGAGACGTTAATCCAAAATCTTGCATGTCCATTATTATAGATGGAAAAAATACCATGGCACTGATTCTAAGAAAAGCAGTTCCTTAATGTCTTTGACAATATTTATCTCTCAACAGCACGAAGAAAAAGATTATGCACTTGTCACTTTGCCATTTGTGGGAGCTTTCTCTGTACAAATTGGGAACCATGGCTTCCACACTATAACAGCTACTACTTTCAAAAGTATGTCATTAGCTTTTAAGAGCTTCGGTATGTCTTACAGCCTTAAAGGTGCTAAATAAATGCAAGCTTTTCTTTCTCTATAGAATGCTTTAATTGTGCTTCAATCACAGTCAGAATAATTAATAAAATTGAGGACTGTATTTTATAAGCCCCATGATTATTACAATATAAAAATCCAATCCTGGTGTTAAAAAACACAAGACATATATTGATTTTGAAGCAACTACACAGCAAGACAACAAAATCCCATTCTATTACTGTAAATTATGCAGAGAGGAATAATTGGTTTCAATGACTATGCTTTTACTGTTAACAGCATTGCAAAGCCCTTTGAAATTGTGATGTAAGTATTTCCATGCGGGACCTCTTGAGAAATTGTGATTATACAAATGAATTTTAGCACAATTTTAAGAACATTTTGGCACAAAGTCTTCCCAGAGACAAAATAGAATGTGGCCTTAAACCAACAGAGAAAATGCTGGAAAATCTCAGCAGGTCTGGAAGCATCTGTAAGGAGAGAAAAGAGCTGACGTTTTGAGTCTAACTGACCCTTTGTCAAAGTCTTGGGGGTGGCATGGTGGTTCAGTAGTTAGCACGGAAAAATGTGTTGCTGGAAAAGCGCAGCAGGTCAGGCAGCATCCAAGGAGCAGGAGAATCGACGTTTCGGGCATAAGCCCTTCTTCAGGAATGAGGAGGGTGTGCCAAGCAGGCTAAGATAAAAGTTAGGGAGGAGGGACTTGGGGGAGGGGCGTTGGGAATGCGATAGGTGGAAGGAGGTTAAGGTGAGGGTGATAGGCCGAAGAGGGGGTGGGGGTGGAGAGGTCGGGAAGAAGATTGCAGGTCAAGAAGGCGGTGCTGAGTTCGAGGGTTGGGACTGAGATAAGGTGGGGGGAGGGGAAATGAGGAAGCTGGAGAAATCTGCATTCATCCCTTGTGGTTGGAGGGTTCCTAGGTGGAAGATGAGGCGCTCTTCCACCAGGTGTAGTGTTGCCATGGTCTGGCGATGGAGGAGGCCAAGGACCTGCATGTCCTTGGTGGAGTGGGAGGGGAAAGTGTTCAGCCACGGGGTGGTTGGGTTAGTTGATGCGGGTGTCCCAGAGGTGTTCTCTGAAATGTTCCGCAAGTAGGCGGCCTTGGAGGGAAGTGAGGGGGGAGATGTGGGCGCAAGTTTTGCATTTTTTATGGTTGCTGGGGAAGGTGCCAGGAGGGGAGGTTGGGTGGTGGGGGGTGTGGACCTGACGAGGGAGTCACGGAGGGAGTGGTCTTTCCGGAACGCTGACAAGGGAGGGGAGGGAAATATATCCTTGGTGGTGGGGTCTGTTTGGAGGTGGTGGAAATGACAAAGGATGATACGATGTATCTGGAGGTTGGTGGGGTGGTAGGTGAGATCCAGCAACACATTTTTCAGCTCTGATCTCCAGCATCTGCAGTCCTCGCTTTCTCCTCAGTAGTTAGCACGTCTACCTCATAGCACCAGGGACACAGGTTTGATTTCACTTCACACGACTGTCTGTGTGAAGTTTGCACATTCTCCCCGTGTCTGCGTGGATTTGTTCTGGGGAGCTCCGGTTTCTCTCCACAGTCCAAAGATGTGCAGATTGGTGAACTGGCCGTGCCAAGTTGCTCATATTGGGTGAAGGTGAGGACTGCAGATGCCAGAGATCAGAGTCGAAGATTGTGGTGCTGGAAAAGCACAGCCAGTCAGGCAGCATCTGAGGAGCTTAGTCCTCACATCAGCTAATGGGAAACATTTTTCCTTGTTGTGGGTGCGGCCTAACCAGGGTGAATTGAATTGAGCATAAAAAGAAATTACAGAAAGCACAGACATAATTGGTAATGCACATTCTGAAATTCCTGATCGTTTTGCCCTGTCTCAGTTGATTCCATCTATGTGGTGATGATGCAACAAGCTGGAAAAAAACACAGGGACTTTAGTCATAATGTTTGTTCAACCTACTGCTGACCTCACAGAAAAACATTATGAGATTGTGGAATGGAGATTGAGAAATGTTTTGAAGCATGAGTCACCTCTGCCTCCTTGTGGCCGAACAGGTGTAAGTGCAACAGCCACTGAGGGGTGAAAGTTTCTGGGCTACCATGTTCAAGTCCCAACTGCTCCAGAGATGAGCCATAATACATCTGAAAAGGTTGATTAAAAATATCAAAAATTAGAGCTAGGCTGTCCCAAGGTGAAGTCAGGAAGCACTTCACACAAAAAAGCAGCAGTAATCTCAAAGTCTCTTCCTCAAAAGAGCTGTTGAGGTTGAAATTTTCAAAACTAAAATTGAGAGGTTTTTGTCAGACAAGGGTATAAAGGATTATGAAATCAAGGTTGGTGACGGAATGAAGACACAGATCTTCCATGGCCTGACCAAGTGTTGGAAAAGCTCCGAGGACTGAATGAATTGTTTCTATTCCTTTGCCAGCTACAAGATTAGGTGCCACTGTTCGTAGAACTAGACAGCATGGAAACAGACCCTTCGGTTCAACTTGTCAATGCCGACCAAAAATCCTAAATAAATCTAGTCCCATTTTCCAGCATTTGGCCCATATCCCTCTAAACACTTTCAATTCATATATCTATCCAGATGCCTGTTAAATGTTGTAATTATTCCAACATCCACCACTTCCTCCAGCAGCTCATTCCACACATGCACCATCCTCTGTGTGAAAAGGTTGCCCCTTAGGTCCCTTTTATATCTTTACCCTCTCATCTTAAACCTATGCCCTCTAGTTCTGGACTCCCCCATCCGGTGACAAGACCTTGCCTATTTACCCTTGTACATGCTCCTTACGATTTTATAAATCTCTATAAGGTCGCCCCTCAGCCTCCAACACTCTAGGGAAAATAGTCCCAGTCTATCCAGCCTCTCCCTTTATCTCAAACCATCCAACCTTGGCAACATCCTTGCAAATCTTTACTGAATCCTTTCAAGTTTCACAACATCTTTCCTATGGGGGGGGGAGACCAGAATTGCATGCAATACTCCAAAAGTGGCCAAACCAATGTCCTGTACAGCTGCAACACAACATCCCAACTCCTATACTCAGTGCATTGACCAATAAATGCAAGCATATGAAATGCCTTCTTCACTGTCCTATCTACCTGCAACTCTACTATCAAGGAACTATGAACCTACACTCTGTTTGTTCAGCAACATTCCCCAGGACCTTACCATTAGTGTATAAATCCTACCCAGATATGCCTTTCCAAAATGCAGCACATCACATTTATCTAAATTAAACTGCATTTGCCACTCCTCAGCCCACTGTACTCTGAGGGAACCTTCTTCGCTGTCCACTATCACTCCAATTTCAGTGTCGTCTGCAAACTCCTATGTTCACATCCAAATCGTTTTTATAAATGACGATAAGCAGTGGACTCTAACCTTGCTAACCAATCCACAATGAGGAATGTTGTCAAACACGTTACTGAAATCCGTATTGATCACATCCACTGCTCTGCCCTCATTAATCCTCTTTGTTACTTCTTCAAAAAACTCAATCAAGTTAGTGAGACATGATTTCCCATGCACGAAGCCATATTGACTATCCCTAATCAGTCCTTGCCTTTCAAATACTTGTAAATCCTGTCCCTCAGGATTCCCTCCAACAACTTGCCCACCACTGATATCAGCCCCACTGGTCTATTGCTCGACCACCTTTCTTAAGTAGTGGCATCACGTTAGCCAACCTCCAGTCTTCTGGCACCTCACCTGTGGCTGTCGATGATACAAATATCTCAGTAAGGGACCCAGCAATCACTTACCTAGCTTCCCACAGAGTTCTAGGGTACACCTAAAAAGGTCCTGGGGATTTATGCTGGCTATGTCCTGTTAACCATTGCATCCCCAGAGTGTGGTGCATGCTGGGACACTGAGTAAATTTAAGATGGAGATAGACTGAGTTTTAATTGGTAATGGGTTGAAGAGGTAAGGAGTATGATAAGGAAAGTGGAGTTGAAGCCATGATGAGATCAGCCATGATCGTAAGAAATAGAGGAGCATGCTCAAGGCTCTGAATTGCCTCCTCCTGCTGTTAGTTTTTTACATATTTATGTTCTCTGTAATCTCCTCCAACACTACAATCTTCTATGAGCTCTGTGTTCCTCCAGTTCTGATTTCTTGATATCCCCAATTTCAATTGCTCAATCACAGGTGACCACGTTCTCAGTTCCCTGGGGACTCACTTCTGCCATTCCCTCCCGAAATCTATATCACTTCCTGAAAGACACTTGTTAAAACTCATTATTTTTATCAAGCTTTGTCCACCAGCCCGAAATGCCAAAAGTTGTTTGGTAATTGATCCCGTGAAACAGCTTAGAAGGTGTTGTTGAGTTATAGGTGTGACACTAATGCAAGTTGGTTGCTGTTAGTTGGAGGAGGAGATGCATTTTTGGGCCTTAACAAGTAGTTGAACAGCTTTAAAAAAGATTTTATCTGCTCATCTGCGAAGATACTCCCAACTCATTTCATTACAGCCGAAAGTGATAACTAACCCAGTGCTCCTGCTTCTTCCAGCCTCCTGCCTGTCTACCTTGGATTCCAGCATCTGCAGTTTTTTTGTCTCTAACCCAGTGGAGAAGCTGCTGTGCAGAACTGTGCTTATTGAGTTATCACCTATCACCAGGGTTTGCATCATGTTCTCTGGTGCCTGAATGAGCACTCTGTAACCTTGCAAACTGAGGCCGAGACTGGTGGCTGTTTTACTCTGCACAGCTTTTTTCCTTTTGTGATCTGAGCTTGTTACTAAATTGTTCTACAACATTTTATTAGTAGCAATAAAAAAAACTTTGAATTGTGGATTGACAAAGAAGGAGGCCATTCAGCCCACGATGCCTCTGCCAGGTCTGTCCAATTAGTCCCACTCCCCAGGGCTCTTTCTCCACCGCCCTGCCACAATTTCCTCGAGTATTGTTTCAATTCCCCTTTGAAAAGCTATTACTGAATCCATTTCTCTTTCTCTTTCAGGCAGCAAGTTCCAGATCACAGAAACTCGACGTATCAATACATTTCTCTTCTTCTTCCCTCTGATTAATTGCCACAGGAAACAGGATTTGATATACAAGATTAGATTAGATTACTTACAGTGTGGAAACAGGCCCTTCGGCCCAACAAGTCCACACCGACCCACCACCCACCCATACCCCTACATTTACCTAACACTACGGGCAATTTAGCATGGCCAATTCACCTGACCTGCACATCTTTGGACTGTGGGAGGAAACCGGAGCACCCGGAGGAAACCCACGCAGACACGGGGAGAATGTGCAAACTCCACACAGTCAGTCGCCTGAGGCGGGAATTGAACCCAGGTCTCTGGTGCTGTGAGGCAGCAGTGCTAACCACTGTGCCACCGTGCTGCCCAGATTCCAGCTCTTCAATCCAATCCTTTGGTTTCAGCATCACTGAGTGTGATTTTTGAAAGGCAATCTATTTGCCAGGCAATAGGTTTATTTCAGACTCTAAAACAATGATTCACTGTCCAAAAAATACTGGGAATAAACTACACGAGCCAGGCTCTGCTGTGAGATATGAGTGTGTCCAATGCAGGATCACACTTTGTAGGTAACCTGTGGCCATCCAGGATGTGCTAATACAGATGAGGAGGAACATTTCATTTCAAAGGCCTGTTTGTTCATATAATTCTCTTCCAGTGAAGCCTGGGTCAATGAACATATTCAAAGCTAATGAGGCTTATGTTAGGGAGTCAAGGTTTATGGGGGACAGGCAGGAGAATGGAGTTAGGACCACAATCAGAACAGCCATGATAGGATTGAGCAGGCTTGATGGGCCAAATAGCTTACACACTTGCTTCTCTTTCATACGACCAGAAATGTTGAGAATAGCTGAGCCAGCACAATGGTGGTATAGCAATTATCATCCCAGAGGTTAAAGATCTTGGCAAGGAGGCAAACAGCTCCTCACTTACAAATTCTCTGGCACTAAAGCCTGCCTGTGAACAGTTGTCATCCCCTCAAGGACTGTTCTTGGTAGCTGAGAATGTTTCACTGTTATCCTTTTTAAGGAGAAATGCCTTAGTGAAGCAGTAGTGTTGGGGGTGGGAGGACAGGGGGAGTGGTGGTTTACTGTAACTCTAACTCATCTTCCATCAGGAAATGGATGGGCCTGGTTTGGCCTCTCCCACTGACAGAGAATTAAACATGACAGCAACTTCTGTCTGGTTTAAAATGGTCCCACAGTGTTCTAATTAAGGGGGAAGAGAATTACATACCATTTTCATCATCCTATCGTTGCACAGAATTAACGCGCTGGATTTCAAAAACATATATTTAATCCTCTGCATTCTGTTCCATTTCAGTCAGAAAAACATATTTACTTGTTATTTTAATCTTTTTAATATTTAGTTATTGACAGCAAGGGCAGAGATTCAATGTTCTAGCTCAGTCTGTAATGCAAATTAAAACTCTTATTCTTGTTTTTAGATTCTTCCATGCCCTAGTTACAACATTATCTCTGTAACCAACTCTATCTCCTACAGCTCTCTTTACATCTGTAACCTCCTCTAGTTCCAAAGGTCCTCCCTCTCCCTGTAATGTTTGCTCGACCCTCCTTCTCTCTCGCTCTGCAAACTTTTCCCGTCCCTACAACCTTCCCGATCTCAAACTTCTCCAGCCCTATAATCGTCTCTAACTCAATATATTCTTGCTGTAACATCCTCGCCATCTCTAACCTCCTTGAATACATCCAATCCTCTTTGAGTATGACCTCTTGCAACAGACCACCATATTTGTAACCTTCTCCAATCCACCTTATCTCTGTAATCTCCTTCAACCCTCCTTCTACGTTTGACTAAATCTGGTCTTTTGTACAACCCTGATTTCCTTTGGTCTACCATCAGTGGCTATGCTATCAGGGCAATAAGTTCTGGAATTCCCTCCATTGGATGGAAAATGAATTCCACAAGACTGTGGTGGAGGCAGATTCAGACTTGGCTTTCAAAAAAGATTTGGCTAAACATACAAAAAAAAACTTTGAAGGACACAGGAAATGGACAGGTGAGAAAAATATAAACATACAAATTAGGAGCAGAAGTAAACCATTTGGACCTTGAGCTTGCTTGGCCATTCAATAAGATTGTGGCTGATCTGTCTGATGTGTTTCAAATTCTACATTCCCATCTAGTCTTCATAATGCTTGATTCCCCTGCCTAACAAGAATCTATCGACCTTTGAGTTAAAAGTATTCAATGACCCCCAACTTCACCACCTTCTGAGGCAACTAGGAACTAGAAATGGGCAGAATGCTCTTCTTCTCAATGTTGTAACTACCATAAGACTATAGAATTTTCTCTGCCTCTCTATTTTCCTGTAAGATGCTCCTTGAAACCTGCCTCTTTACCCAAGCTTTTGGTCATCAATCCCAATATCTCCTTATGTGGCTCCATTTGAAAGTTTTGAGTTTGACAACAATCCTCAGAAATATTTTGCAATGTGACAGGTGGCATATGAATGCAAGTTGCTGTCATGATAATTTTAGTTAAAAGCAATACTGAATAAAAAAAAGAGGAAATGCTCATGGATATACTTTGATCCATTATTTAGTGCTAATCTGTAATATTTTGTTGTTTCCCAAAAGTGAGTTGGTGAACAGTGGTGTGAAGATTCTCTCCTTTAAAATTAATCTCTCTGATCAATGTTGTTAACCCTTATCTAATCACACTTCTTAGCCCCAGTGTCTATTTCTGACTGATCATGAATTTACAATGTACCTTGCGATGATTTCACTTCTATCTTAGTTACAATATAAATGTCAGACTGAACAATGTAACCTCTGTAAAACAACCTATACTTCAGTTGCTCGATTTACCTGTGGCTCCCTGTCAATCTTGCTGGGGTCCCGCTCATAACTCTCCGCATAAATCCTGATCGTAGATCCCATACTCCCGGTCCCGCTCAGTCTAAATATGATTCTAGAATCATCCGTGAATATCAATCTCAGGCCCTGTGAGAAGGAAAGTAGAAGTAGTTATCACAAGGAAATTTGTAGTGGGGTAACACTGCTACTGGTAGCTTGTACAAATACCTGTAATGGAAATAATTTATTTCTGTGGCTCTCAATCGAGTGCTTTAAAAGGAAGAGGTTACAGCAAATGTCTTGACTCATTGCTGAAATTCTTGTGGTGTTGTCCAACAGCTGAGAATAGTTAGCTACAGGCCTGGAAAATCCCTAGACCAATATCATTCTCAGCTGAAAGGACATCAACTCCAATGCTGACTGGAAAATATGACCAACGTATGGTGTTTTCTTACCTCATCATACTGCTGAGAATGGTATTACCCATGCTAAAATGGTGGTTTTGTAAAACAAATCAGGCATGGAGTTGTCAACCTTCTAGGATTGCCCTGGGGTCTTGATGAATTGAAGATTGATCTCCCTAATAGGTAAATTAATGATAATGTCTTGTTCTCTTCAGAATGCAGTTTATCTAATCCAAAAATATTGGAGAGGGAAGAAAAAGGTTGTCTGACTGGCACTCAGGAATCATCCAAACAGCAAATAATCAATCTGTTTGTTTTCAAATTGGCTGTAGAAAGTACTTTTGGGAAAGATCAGAGGTCATGTGATGGAATCCTGTGGAATTTGAAACCCTAAGCAAGTATTGCTGAAGCCTCTAAAGGAGCTAGGGGTGAGATTTATAACATATCAATGAGGCCTCATAATGTTGGCAGTGGATTGACTGCCTATAACTTGTACGGTAGCCTGATTTCTTGGGGTCAGTTAGTTGAGTTGGCTGGATGACTGGTTTACCATGTAGAGTGACACTAACAGTGTAGGTTCAGTTCTCGCAGTGGCTGAGGTTAATGTGAAGGACTCTCCTTCTCAAACTTTCCCCTCACCTGAGGTGTGGTGGCCCTCGGGTTAAACCACCAGCAGTTACCTCTCCCTAATGAGAGTGTAGCCCTATGGTCCAGTAGGACTATGGTGACTTTTGCGCTCTGATTTCCATGAATCCCTCTACAAACACCATGGAAAGGACCTTGCTGTACATAAATTATCAAATCACCAGGGCAATAGCACTAATTTCCCAAATTAAATGTCTGTTGGGCTCAGTGGTTAGCACTGCTGCCTCACAGCACCAGGGACTCGGATTCAATTCCCGCATTGGGTGACTGTGTGGACTTTGCACATTCGTCCCGTGTCTGCGTGTGTTTCCTCCAGGTGCTCCAGTTTCCTCCCACAATCCAAAGATATGCAGGTCAGATGAATTGGCCATGCTAAATTGCCCATAGTGTTAGGTGCATTCGTCAGGAGTAAATATAGGATAGAGGAATGGGTCTGGGTAGGTTACTCTTTGGACGGTTAGTGTGGACTTGTTGGGCCGAAGGGCATGTTTCCATACGGTAGGGAATCTAATCATGGGAGATAGCAGAGGATAGAAATATCTCCCATGCTCAAAGCAAGAGATTCCAAGATATTTTCATTCTAGTATACACATCAAAGAAATAAAGAACTCGATTTATGTAGTGATTTCCACATCCTTAGAATGTTCCAAACAACTTCAGAGTCTATTAAATTCTTTTTAAAGTGTAATCATTGCTGGATGTTACCACAAACAGCACAGTGATAATGACCAGATCATTTGTTTCAGTGATATTGAGTGAAGGATAAATGTAGGCCAGGTCAATAAAGAGAAGTTTCCTCATCCTTCTTCAATCTAAGATGTATGGGATCTCTGACATCCACCTGAGAGGAACGAGAGGGCCTCAAGTTTAACTGGAAGATTACTCTTCCAATAGTTCAGCACTTTTTCACTACTGCACTGGGAATGTCAACTTAGATATTGTGCTGAAGTCTCTGGAGAGGAACTTGAACCCACAACCTTCTCAGCGCAGAGAGGAATACTCACTGAACCATAGCTGAATGCAAAATGAGACCTATTTAAGAGACAAGGATATACTAGGGCTGTAATTAGGGAATATCAGTATATTTTTACATACAAAACATTGAACATTCCCTGCAGCATTCTCTAAATACATAAACATCGACATTTGGTACATTGCTCTAAATTAGAATGAAAAATTAATTCAGTCAAATCCTTCAAAAGTTAGCTTCAGGTTACAGAGAGAAAATGAAGTAGTTCAGAAAACGGAATCATTTATAAAGATTGTTAAAATATAAGTCAAACTATATTTATAAATGTGTGTGTGGGTGGTTGCTGGGAACAGTATTTATTCTCATCAAGAATAAAGTTGGATCATGAGATCTCCCGGACTAGTTTGATAGCCTGAGGGGGCAGAGGGAGGCATTCCCCATAGAATCTGTTTCTTTGTTGACTCATTCCCCTCCCCCCGCCCCCCATGTCTGCTTTTTTCTTGCCTCCATTGGAAATTTTAAGGCAGTTGGGCATAGAATGTGAGAAGGGAGTAGGGTGACATGGTGGCACAGTGGTTCGCACTGCTGCCTCACAGCGCCAGAGACCCGGGTTCAATTCCCGACTCAGGTGACTGACTGGGTGGAGTTTGCACATTCTCCCTGTGTCTGCGTGGGTTTCTGCCCACAGTCCAAAGATGTGCAGGTCAGGTGAATTGGCCATGCTAAATTGCCTGTAGTGTTAGGTAATAGGAGTATGGGTGGGTTGCGCTTCGGCGGGTCGGTGTGGACTTGTTGGGCCGAAGGGCCTGTTTCCACACTGTAAGTAATCTAATCTATGTGAGATAGGGGAAAACATGGAGAGGGAGTGTTTTGGTCATGATGTTTCACTTTCATAATGTGAACCAACTACCAGACCATATTGTATGTTTGTATGAGAGGAACACTTCCATTTTAATACAGATAGAGCACAGAGAAGCATCAGGAAGGTAGCAAACCGGAGGGGGGGGGGGGGGCAGCAAAAAATGCAGGAGCACCTGGCTGACATGGAAAGGAGGAGGAAGGGGAAGGGATTGGTCCCATCTGCAAATGTGTCAGCTATGCCTCAATGTGTAGCACTTCCACCACTGAGTCAGAAGGTTGTTAACACAAAATGCAGGCCTATGCTGAGGGAAATGTCTTCATAGAGTCATACAGGATGGAAACAGACCCATCAGTCCAACCAGTCATTCATCTTCAAGCATTTATCCAATTCCTTTTGAAATTTATTATTGAATCTGCTTTCCCTGTCCTTTCAGGAAGCTTGTTCCGGATTATAACATCACTATGCCAAACATTGTTCTCTTTTGTGGCTTCTTGTTCTTTTGTTAATTTTTAAAAGTGTGACTTGCCTGGTTGCTCACTCTCTTGTCACAAGAAACAATTTCTCCTTATTCACTCTATTAAAACCAACTATTATTTGCACACCTTTCTTAAATCTCCTCATAAGCTTCTCTCTGCTCTAAGCAGAATAATCAATTTCTTATTAATAATGACCGACTTGACACTGACATTTTTTACAAACCCACCGACTCCCACAGCTACCTGGATTACACCTCTTCCCACCCTACCTCTTGAAAAAATGCTACCCGTATTCCCAATTCCTCCGCCTCCGCCGGATCTGCTCCCAGGAGGACCAGTTCCACCACAGAACACACCAGATGGCCTCCTTCTTTAGAGACCGCAATTTCCCTTCCCACATGGTTAAAGATGCCCTCCAACGCATCTCGTCTACATCCCGCACCTCCGCCCTCAGACCAAACCCCTCCAACCGGAACAAGGACAGAACGCCCCTGGTGCTCACCTTCCACCCTACCAACCTTCGCATAAACCAAATCATCCGCCGACATTTCCGCCACCTCCAAACAGACCCCACCACCAGGGGTATATTTCCCTCCCCACCCCTTTCCGCCTTCCGCAAAGACTGTTCCCTCCACGACTACCTGGTCAGGTCCACGCCCCCAAACAACCCACCCTCCAATCCTGGCACTTTCCCCTGCCACCACAGGAACTGTAAAACCTGCACCCACACCTCCTCCCTCACCTCCATCCAAGGCCCTAAAGGAGCCTTCCAGATCCATCAAAGTTTTACTTGCACATCCACTAATATCATTTATTGTATCCGTTGCTCCCGATGTGGTCTCCTCTACATTGGGGAGACTGGGCACCTCCTAGCAGAGCGCTTTAGGGAACATCTCCGGGACACCCGCACCAATCGACCACACCGCCCCGTGGCCCAACATTTCAACTCCCCCTCCCACTCTGCCGAGGACATGGAGGTCCTGGGCCTCCTTCACCGCCGCTCCCTCACCACCAGACGCCTGGAGGAAGAACGCCTCATCTTCCGCCTCGGAACACTTTAACCCCAGGGCATCAATGTGGACTTCAACAGTTTCCTCATTTCCCCTTCCCCCAACTCACCCTAGTTCTAAACTTCCAGCTCAGTAACTGTCCCCATGACTTGTCCGGACTTGTCCTACCTGCCTATCTCCTTTTCCACCTATCCACTCCACCCTCTCCTCCCTGACCTATCACCTTTATTCCCCCACCCACTCACCCATTGTACTCTATGCTACTTTCTCCCCACCCTCACCCTCCTCTAGCTTATCTCTCCATGCTTCAGGCTCACTGCCTTTATTCCTGATGAAGGGTTTTTGCCCGAAACGTCGATTTCGAAGCTACTTGGATGCTGCCTGAACTGCTGTGCTCTTCCAGCACCACTAATCCAGAATTTCTTTTGTCACCCCACTTAATGAAGCATCCTTTGAATGGTTCATCTCATGTCACAAATGACACCAGTAGGTATTGAATTGAATTATGAAATAGCACAGAAAGAATTTATTCTGTGCATCGAGTCTTTTGAAGAGCAATCCTGTCAGTCCCATTCCTACACTCTTTCCCCATATCCTACTATCATTTTTCTCCTTCAAGTGTTTTTAAATTCCCATTTGAAGGTTACTATTGAATCAGTTTCCACTAAAATATCAGGCAGTGAATCCTAACCACATGCTGCGTAGAAAAAGGTTTGTGTCATGGTACCCTTACGTCTTTTGCCAACTGTCTTAAATTTATGCCTCTCCTTGGCCCCTCAGCCATTGAAAATAGACATCACGTTGTCTAAACCCCTCAGTAGTTTCAAAGCCTTATTGAATCCCTCCGTGGACCACATTCCTCTCAGGAAAACTATCCAGTTTCTCAATTGACCAACTCAACTGCATTTCCCCATCTATAGAATCATTCCAGTGAAACTAGTTTTGTTCCAGTGTTCCAGTGAAACAAATGCACCACTTACACCATCCTCAATTATATATGATGCAATCACAGGGACATTTATAAAATGTAATGTAAATACTTGTCATAGGATATATAACATAGATTTTGAAAAACGTAATGGAGACTAAATCTACAAATCCTAATTACAGAGAATGCAACTAGACCTTAAGTTCATTTCCTGTGCAATGTTGCATCGCTATGTTTTATAATGATGCAAAGAATTATAATGAATACAGGAAGTGTGGCATGATTATTGTGAAAAGGGACCAATTATATATTGGTTCTTTGGATTTTACATATATTAACCCCTTCCTTCTTGGTTTTGAGAATACCATTGCAGGATTTAACGTGCTCAGTTTAGGAACTCAGGACAGGAGGTGGTTCCTGTAGCTAGTTCAATATTCAATTAGATCATAGCTAATCTATGACATCACTCTATACATCCAGCCTTGTGATTTTAGCTAACATAAACTTCAAAGATTTGGCACAGACATGCTGGCCAAATGATCTCTGTCAATGTTGTAAGATTTTATCAACTGACTTATTAATATCAATTCGCCAACTGTTATGAACAACTGCTATTTGTGGAAGAGAAATCTAAACTTTGACCAACTTTTGCATGGGAAAATACTTCCTAATTTCACTCATCAAAGGCCTGACTCTAATTGTTACATTACACCCCCAGTTCTAAGCTCTCCAGACAGTAGAACAGTATGTAACTATGTTATATCTAATATATTGAATAATTGAATAAATCATCCTTAATCTTCTAACCTCTAAACCGTATAATCTAAATTGTGTGTTTTCTCCTTGTAATTTAACTTGCAGAGTTTAGGTTTCATTTGGGCAAATCCGCTGAAAGCTCCCTCCATAGACAATATATCCTTCCTATGGTGTGCTGCTGAGAACTAGAACCAGAGAATAATTATAGTGCAGAAGGATGCTTTTTGGTCCATTGTGGTCATGTTGACTTTGAGAGCAACTCAACTGGTCCTTTATTCCTATAGTCCTAAAAATCTTTTTCTTCTCTTCAGATAATTATCAATTCAAATCTGAACACTGCACTCCAGGAGCAAGTCTGACCAAGGATAACCTCTAAACACACGATGTAATCTCTTGAGTGCCATGAAGTTTAAATAAGACAGCAATCAGATATCACTGAGCAGCCTGGCTGGGATACTTTGGATTCCTGAGGTGGCCTCAGACATTCCAGGAATACATGAATTGGAATATCAACACCAAGCAGATTGTTATGATTGTAAGGTTGTTAACTTCCCCTCCATGTTAAAATCTGAATATCATCGGCCTGTCATTAAAAGTTGGGATAGAAGCCCATGACAATACAAAGCTTTATCGCCCTCAGAACATCCCAAAGTGCTTTTCAGCCAATGGAGTACTGCTAAAATGGAGGAAACACAGCAGCCAAATTGTCATTGCAAAATCTCACAAATAACAATAAGATATTTGATCTGGTTTATGGTTTTCTACATGTTGGACTTGTAACATATACCTTAGAAAGTTGGCTTCTTGTTGAGTCAGATATCTTGAAGTTTATTAACAACACTAATTACATGGTTACAATAGCATAGACTCATACATATGCAGGTCTGTACTTACCGACATTACATACATCTTACACACAACTGACTGGCTACATTTCCTCTATTACACAGAGAGTGACTTCAGGTGAGATGGATAACTTTGAGTAAGAATATCACATGTTGTAATGTTATAGCAACTCTCTTTAATGTAAAGGCCTTTCAAGTATGGAACTTATATAGAGTCATAGAGATGTACAGCATGGAAACAGACCCTTTGGTCCAACCTGTCAACGCCGACCAGATATCCCAACCCAATCTAGTCCCACCTGCCAGCACCCGGCCCATATCCCTCCAAACCCTTCCTATTCATATACCCATCCAAATGCCTCTTAAATGTTGCAATTGTACCAGCCTCCACCACATCCTCTGGCAGCTCATTCCATACACGTACCACCCTCTGTGTGAAAACGTTGCCCCTTAGGTCTCTTTTATATCGTTCCCCTCTCACCCTAATCCTATGCCCTCTAGTTCTAGACTCCCTGACCCCAGGGAAAAGACTGTCTATTTATTCTATCCATGCCCCTCATAATTTTGTAAACCTCTATAAGGTCACCCCTCAACCTCTGACGCTCCAGGGAAAACAGCCCCAGCCTGTTCAGCCTCTCCCTGTAGCTCAGATCCTCCAACCATGGCAACATCCTCGTAAATCTTTTCTGAACCCTTTCAAGTTTCACAACATCTTTTCGATAGAAAGGAGACCAGAATTGCACACAATATTCCAACAGTGGCCTAACCAATGTCCTGTACAGCCACAACATGACCTCCCAACTCCCCTATCTACCTGCAACTCCACTTTCAAGGAGCTATGAACCTGCACTCCAAGGTCTCTTTGTTCAGCAACACTCCCTAGAACCTTACCATTAAGTGTATAAGTCCTGCTAAGATTTGCTTTCCCAAAATGCAGCAAAACGCGTTTATCGGAATTAAACTCCATCTGCCACCTCTGAGCCCATTGGCCCATCTGGTCCAGGTCCTGTTGTAATCTGAGGTAACCCTCTTTGCTGTCCCACTACACCTCCAATTTTGGTGTCATCTGCAGACTTACTAATTGTACCTCTTATGCTTGCATCCAAATCATTTATGTAAATAACAAAAAGTAGAGGGCCCAGCACCGATCCTTGTGGCACTCCAGTAGTCACAGGCCACCAGTCTGAAAAACAAACCTTCACCACCATTCTCTGTCTTCTTCCTTTGAGCCAGTTCTGTATCCAAATGGCTAGTTTTCCCTGTATTCCATGAGATCTAACCTTGCTAATCAGTCTCCCATGGGGAACCTTGCCGAAAGCCTTACTGAAGTCCATATTGATCACATCTACTGCTCTGCCCTTATCAATCTTCTTTGTTACATCTTCAAAAAACTCAATCAAGTTTGTGAGACATGATTTCCCACGCACAAAGCCATGTTGACTATCCCGAATCAGTCCTTGCCTTTCTAAATACATGTACATCCTGTCCCTCGGGATTCCCTCCAACAACTTGCCCAGCACTCAGGTCAGGCTCACCAGTCTATTGTTCCCTGGCTTGTCTTTATCGCCCTTCTTAAACAGTGGCACCACGTTTGCCAACCTCCAGTCTTCCGGCACCTCACCTGTGACTATCGATGACACAAATATCTCAGCAAGAGGCCCAGCAATCACTTCTCTAGCATCCCACAGAGTTCTCGGGTACACCTGGTCAGGTCCTGGGGATTTATCCACTTTTAACCATTTCAAGACATCCAGCACTCCCTCCTCTGTAATCTGGACATTTTGCAAGATCTCACCATCTATTTCCCTACAGTCTATATCTTCCATATCTTTTTCCACAGTAAATACTGATGCAAAATATTCATTTAGTATCTCCCCCATTTTCTGTGGCTCCACACAAAGGCTGCCTTGCTGATTTTTGAGGGGCCGTATTCTCTCCCTAGTTACCCTTTTGTCTTTAATGTATTTGTAAAAACCCTTTGGATTCTCCTTAATTCTATTTGCCAAAGCTATCTCATGCCCCCGTTTTGCCCTCCTGTTTTCCCTCTTAAGTATACTCCTACTTTCTTTATATTCTTCTAAAGATTCACTCGATCTATCTGACATATGCTTCCTTCTTTTTCTAAAGATTCACTCGATCTATCTGACATATGCTTCCTTCTTTTTCTAAAGATTCACTCGATCTATCTGACATATGCTTCCTTCTTTTTCTTAACCAAACCCTCAATTTCTCTAGTCATCCAGCATTCCCTATAACTACCAGCCTTCCCTTTCACCCTGACAGGAATGTACTTTCTCTGGATTCTTGTTATCTCATTTCTGAAGGCTTCCCATTTTCCAGTCATCCATTTACCTGTGAACATCTGCCTCAAATCAGCTTTCAAAAGTTCTTGCCAAATACCGTCAAAATTGGCCTTTCTCTAATTTAGTACTTCAACTTTTAGATCTGGTCTATCCTTTTCCATCACTATTTTAAAACGAATAGAATTATGGTCACTGGCCCCAAAGTGCTCCCCCACTGACACCTCAGTTACCTGTCCTGCCTGAGTTCCGTTTTGCACCTGCTCTAGTAGGTACATCCACGTACTGAATCAGAAAATTGTCTTGTACACACTTAAGAAATTCCTCTCCATATAAACCTTTAACATGATGGCAGTCCCAGTCGATGTTTGGAAAGTTAAAATCCCCTACCATAACTACCCTATTATTCTTACAGATAGCTGAGATCTCCTTACAAGTTTGTTTCTCAATTTCCCTCTGACTATTGGGGGCTCTATAATACAATCCCAAAAAGGTGATCATCCCTTTCTTATCATAATACAACATTCCCTCTTTTGTCTTTAAAGAATTTGACAGAGGCTGCTTGGACTTCAGCAAGGGTTTTGATAAGGTCCCACATGGGAGACTGGTAGCAAAGGTAAAAGACCTTAGGATTCAAGGAAACTTGACAAACTGGATTTATGATTGGCTGAGTGGCAGGAAGCAGAGGGTGATGGTTGATGGATGTTTTTATGACTGGAGGCCTGTGTCCAATGGGGTTCCACAGGAATCAGATTTGGAGCCCTTACTGTTTGTGTTATACATTAATGATTTAGGCTTGAATAGAGGAGGGCTGATCAGTAAGTTCATGGATGATTTGAAAATAGGTAGAGTGGTAAATAATGAAGAGGATAGGTTGTAGGAGGATATAGACTGGCTTGTCATAGATGGGCTGATCAGTGACAAATGGAATTCAGTAAGTGTGAAGTAACACACTTGGGCAGGAAAAATAAGACAAGCAAATACATGAGAAGGACAAGGATCAGAGAGATCTTGACATGCATGTCCATCAGTCCCTTAAAATAGCAGGATAGTAGATAAGGTGGTTAAGAAGGCACATGGGATACTTTCCTTTATTAGCCAAAGCAGAGAGTTTAAGAGCAGGGGGGGCTTATGCTGCAACTGTATAAAATATTAGTTAGGCCAGAGCTGGAGTACTGTGTGCAGTTCTGGAATCGACATCCTAGGATGGATGGGATTGCATTGGAGAGAGAGCAGAGCAGATTTATTTTATTTGTTGCCTGTGCTGGGAGAGTTTTAGTTCAAAGACAGATTGGATAGACTGGGGTTGTTTTCCTTGCAGCAAAGGAGACGGAGGAGACATGATTAAGATTATCCAAGTAGACGGGCATAGACAGGGTGGACGGATCAATGGAGGGATTAATGACCAGGGTGCATGGATTTAATGTAAGGGGCAGGGACGTTTAGAGGGGATGTGAGGAAACCTTTGCTTTCACTCAGAGGGTGGTAGAAGCATAAACCTTCATAACATTTAAGAAGTACTTAGGCATACACTTGGAATGCCAAGTTATACAAGGCTGTGGGCCAAGTGCTGGAAAATGGGATTAGGACAGTCAGGTCGCTTTTGTCCAGCACAGTTTCAATGGGCTGAAGGGCCTTTTGCTGTGGTGCAGACCTCTAAAAGAAGTGACAGCGACACAAGGAAAAGCTTTCTCGTGCAGCAAATTGCTGAGATCTGGAATACCCTGCCTGAGAGTGTGATGGAGGCAAATTCAATTGAGGCATGCTAGAGGAAATTAGATTGTTACTTGAAAAGGAAGAATATACATGGCTTTGGGGAGAAGATAGGAGAATGGGACTAGATAGATAACTCCCAATGGGCTGAATAATCTTTTTCTGGGCTGTTACCATTCCATAATTGCATTAATAGACTGGATGGCCACTGTTTTGGAAAATTGCAAGGGGATTCTCCCCTCTATCCTAGCCAATATTTAATCCTCAACCAACATTGGCAGAAAACTGACTACCTGGTGATGATCAAGATCGTTGTTGGTGGAATCTTGTCATGTGCACATTGGATCCTATCGATATACATTATTATGGAGGCCAATTGGCTCTTGGTATGTCTTGAGATTGTGAAAAGTATTGCAAAAATGCAAATTTTCTCTGTTAGGGTTAATGCAAAAAATACTCCTTCACCACTGCTGACTAGTCCCATGAAGAGAATAAGTACAGAATAGCTTGACCACTCACCTGGTTCCTGGTCACGATGCCATCCACGGGATCTGTGTACTCAAAGTTTTCAGTTTTCTCCACTGTGTAGTTGTGATTGCCAACAGCGAACTGTTGGTTTATGAATGATCGTTCTGTGACGACAGCTTCAAGGTCCCTCATTAAATAGTAGGCAGCTCGTGGGTCAATATCTTCATAATCAAACCTAGGCATAAACAAAAAGCAAGTTCAGGTAAGGAGCTGAGGGGAAAGCAGTGAAATTAAAGGAAATAAAAGAGCAATGGAATATCAAAGGATTATAGATCATTTCCTTTTCATTTCACATTTGGGAACGTTACTATCATTAGAAAAGCTAGTATTTATCTTTAGTTGTCCCTTGGGTAGGTAACATTAAGTCTGCTTCTTAAACTTTAGACCATTTGGTGAAACTGCACTGTTTCTTTGAGAGTTCCTGGATTTTAATCCAGTGACTACGGGTGTGTGGTCACTGGACAATGGGGTGGGTTAATGTGCAATTGTATAAAGAACGTTAATTTAGTTAACGGTCCCAATGATTCAGAACCCAAACCAACTGAGTTACAGAGGAAACTGAATGGTGACTGACAGTTCAGGGATAAGTCTGTCTAACATGGAACAATAATGACCTCAGTTGCAAGGTTGGAATATGAGCCGGTGTCTCCGAGAGTGGATGCTGAGCTCACCTGCAGTAGTAATTCCGACCAAAGCGGGCCCAGTGCTCCTTAACAATCTCCTCCACACTCCGCTTTCGAGCTGCGATAATAGACAACCACGCAAGGACAGCCCAGAGACCATCCTTCTCCCGAATGTGATCAGACCCTGTGATACACAAAATAATTTAAGAGTTTTATGTCTAAAGCTGGTTTCATACTGGAGTTCCTTGAACATACAAACGATTGGCAGAGACATTGGCTATTTAGCCCATTGTGCCTGTGCTGGCGCTTTGAAATAGATGCTTAATTAGACCTATTGCCTTGATATTTACCAAAAGCCCTGCAAATTTCTCCTCTTCCCACATTTATCTGATTTCCTTTTAAAAATTGCTGTTGAACCTGTTTCTACTGCCCTTTCAGACGATCACAATAACTTGCTGTATAATCCAAGCTCTTTACATCTCTTCTCTCATTCTGAGTCTCTGAAGAGTTTTACCCAGAAAGAACACATGAGGAAACTTCTGTTATTAATATTTTTCTGCAAGCATAAATCCTGGTTAGCCAAGCAGCTGGACAGAGGAATTCACAACAATGTCTATCAGGAATGATCTGCTATAATGCCCAATTCAGTTATTTCCTACAAGGAATATGTCTTCTTTGTTTAAAGTCAAGGCAGGATAGTTGTTCTGAACTTTTCTGTTTCTATTTTCTAAATTTTTCCTACAATCTATATTGCTGGACTTTTCATTTCTTTATTTTTTTTAATTTTTCTCCCCCATGACCTTGTTCTGAACTATTTCTATTTAAGTACCTTGTATCTAAGATGACGTTGTCAGTGGTGACTTATAAACTTTTCACTGTACTCATTTGAGTTGCTGGGTTCAGAGGAAAATTACATAATTCATAGATTATCTTTAGGTTATTCTAATTATTGAAATCATTGCTGCAACAAACTGAAGCTTTTTTAAAATTTGTAATGCAATATGGATGGTTCTAACATTTTGATCCAGAATAAGATGGCTGGGGTGCAGAAGCCAGTGGGTTGCTGGGGGAGGGAGCACAATGAAGCAGACACACAGAAGGTATGTCGTGGGCACAATGAAATTCCTATTTCTGTTAAGCCTCTCAATCATAAAACTCTTAAGGGGCCTGACAGGATAAATGCAGAGACATGTTTCCTCTTGGCTGTGGAATCTAGGACACAGGGACCACAGTCTCAGACTGGGAGGTTCACCCCTTAAAACTGAGACAAGGAGCAATTACTTCAATCAGAAATTCAAGAATTTTTAGACTTCTCTGTGGATGCGTCGTTGTTGAATATATTCAAGTTACAAGTTGATACATGTTTGGATATTGTGGGAATTAAGGGATATAGGAATGATTGTGGGAAGATAGAATTTACATAGAAAATCAGCCATGATCTTATTGAAACATTAAGCAGAATTATGGTTTCAAATGGGCTACTCCTGCTCCTGTTTCTTATTTTTTGATAAGACCATCCTCAGGCTCCTATATTGATGAGAATACAAGCCTAGTCTCTGCAACATGTCCTTTTATTTGATTAACACTTCTAGTACTGGTATCATTACTGTGGATCTGCAATGCACTCCTTATAAGGTCAACATATGCTTCCTGTGGTTTAGAGCAAGAACTGAACACATTACTTGACAGCACTTCTCCCCATTTGTCTTTCAACTTTGAGATAAAGGCAACATTCCATTAGTCCTTTTACTGAATGATTCAATGCTTGGTCAATTCACAGTCATGAAAGATGTTACAGGCTTTTCAAGCAACAATAATCAGTTCATGGTGACTTTGACTTGATTTTGCATTCACTGTTTTACTACAGCAATGCTGATTTTGCATAGGCAAGGGCAATTTATTACATTGGAAAGCATATGATCAGCTTTGTCCAATACTGAGCTATGTGACCACAATAACCTCACTGTGTGAACGTAAATCTGTTAACAATTGCTTGTCCACAAACAGACTCTAGCTCTTAGTTGGAGCCTCCTGGTGAAAAGAATTGCAATGGTAAATCTTCTACTGTAAATTGTACTTAGATAAGGGCAGGAGATGGGGGTATTGCTGGCTAGACCAGCATTAAATGGCCATCCCTCAGTCCCTTCTTGAACTGCTGCAGTTTTGTTACTTACTGATCCTACCAAAAACTTGTATTTATATAGTGTCTTTAACCTACTAAAGTGATCCAGGGCAATTCATAGGAGTATGATCAAATAGTATTTACATTGAGCCACATAAGGGGATATCAGGACACATGACCAAATGCTTGGTCGAAGAGATAGATTTTAAGGAGTGTCTATTGGTGGGGAGAGAGGCCAGGGAGATGCAGTGCATTAGTCAGAGGGAAACAGGTCTGGGTGGGTTGTTCTTCGGAGGGTCGGTGTGGACTGGTTGGGCTGAAGGGCCTGTTTCCACACTGTAGGGAATCTAATCTAAATCCCTGAACACTATGTGCAATTTAGCATGGCCAATTCACCTAACCTGCACATCTTTGAACTGTGAGAGGAAACCAGAGCACTCAGAGGAAACCCACACAGATATGGAGAGAATGTGCAAACTCCACACAGACCGTTGCCCAAGGCTGGAATCAAACCCAGATCCCTGGCGCAGTGAGGCAGCTGTGCTAACCACTGAGCCACCATGCTGCCCTACTGAGAGAGCACCACTGAGGGAGTTGTGGTGTGTCAGTTGTGAGAGAACATGCACTGATGGAGTGTTACTGCTAAAGAAATGCTGCACTAACAGAAGGTCAGTGCCAAGAGAATGTTACACCATTAGACCTTCAGTACTGAAGGCACACAGAAGTGGCAGAGGTCAGTGTTGAGACAGTGCTGAACTATTGGAGGGTCAGTCCTGAGTGAGCAATATACATTTGGAATGCACAGTACTGAGGCAGCACTGAACAGACAGAGGGTCAATACTGAGGGAATGCTGAACTGTCAAAAGGCCACCACTGAGGGAGTGCTGCACTGTCAGAGAGGCAGTTTTGAGGATAGAATGTGACCAAGCTGGGGACAGAGTGTGGGTGCGAGAGTCAGTTCAGGTACTAAAGTGACATGCCTAAAAGGTAGTGTCAGTACCATTCCCATGGGCTCTGATCATAGGACATTCACTGGTGGAGTGCCCAGAGTCCTCAGGACAATGACTAAACCTACAACATTTCAGTTATCCTCACTGGAAGTGATCTTAGATGTAGAAGGTAGGGGCAGCTGAGACTCTCACACAATATCCTTCTATTCCCTTCTCCCTCATATGTTTATCTACCTTCCCTCTCAATTCCATTACAGTGTTTCTTTTAAAATCATTCATGGGAGGTGGGTGTCACTGCTAGGCCAGATTTATTGCCCATCCCCAATAGCCCAAAGGGCATTAAGTCAACCACATTACTGTGGGTCTGGAGTCACATGGAGGCCAGACCAGGCAAGGATGGCATTTTCCTTCCCTCAAGGACATTAGTGAACGAGATGGGTTTTTCCGACAATTGACAATGGATTCACGGTCATCATTAGACTCTCAATTCCAGATTTTTATTGAATTCAAATTCCACCATCTGCTGTAATGGGATTCAAACCCAGGTCGCCCAGAACATTACCTGGGTCTCTGGATTAACAATCCAGCGATAATACCACTAGGCCATTGCCTCCCTAGCCAGTCCCTGTGGTAGTGAGGTCCAGATTCTCACCACTATATGGATAAGGAAGCTTTTCCTTCATTCTCTGTTGGATTTATTAGTGACCACCTTATATGTATAATCTCTTAGTTTTTGTATCAGAGGTGCAGACAGATAATTACAAAGCCCTATGAAATGCAAGCCATGATGTGGAGGCGCCAGTGTTGGACTGGGGTGAACCAAGGCAGAAGACACACGACACCAGGTAATAGTCCAACAGGTTTATTTAAAATCACATGCTTTTGGAGTGCTGCTCCTTCACCAAGTCACTTCACCCGACAAAGGAGCAGAGCTCCAAAAGTGTGTGATTTTAAATAAACCTGTTGGACTATAGTCTGGTGTCATGTGGCTTCTGACTTTATGAAATATAAAGCCACTAAGGTCTGAGTTTGGGACATTCACGTCTAAAAGTTTGTGGGAACTATATTAAATTGTAGGCTAAATTGTGGGCTAATGGATGAAGTTTAAAAAGCTATGATTGATTACTGAGGAGCAGGGAATGTTGCTGTGGAACCGTTCCTTAGGAGATGAGAATACATCAGTATAGTAGATCAGATGAAATCTGTGATGAAAGTGTGTTTGATTGGTCCAATGTCTTTGTATCAGATCTAATTATATGTAATTACAGTATTCGCTCATTGCGGCTTGCTGGCTGACGATTTGTTTAATTGTTTAATAGCTGCTGCTTTGCTGGTTTGCACTGCTGCAAAGCTTACATCATGACATCAGTACTTTGCCATTTGCAAAACCGGCAAGCTGTAAGCATTCTGACAAAAATGGAAGAGTTTTTAAACTGTGCTGTCAAGGCACTGGCTCGATGCCAGAGAAGCAGTCTCCTCAGTAGCTCATTAAGGAAACTTCTATCCTTTTATAGCCGCAGACTTTGAAGAAACCCTTTTAGCCTGTCAGGGAGATATCAAGATCTGCAAAGTGATTCTGCTAAATGAGCACTGCCCAAATATTTATCCCAGGCTTTTAGATATATGGACAACAGCAATTCCAACATCAGCTTTGCGTGGATAAGTGAAAGACAAAGCACATTCTGTTGAAACAATGTTTAATTGAATTTGTATTACCTAATTGGCACCAATCCCTGATTTAAATTACTTCACCGCTGACAGTTATGTTCTCAGCTTGCTAAACCTAAATTCTGGAATTCTGCCTGTATCTCTCGACTTTTCTCTCCCTCTCTCTCTCCTCCTTTCTGATTCTTCTTAAAAGTCTACCTCTTTGAGCAAACATCTCGTTGTCTGTCCTAATATCTCCTTATTAGTTCACTGTTGATATTGGTCCTGCAAATAATGTCTTACCATTTGAAAAAGTGCTATATTAATGTACTTGTTGTTGTTTAAATATTGCTCTACATTTAGAGTCAAGGTTAGAGTGATGTTAATCTCCAGCATCTGCAGTAACCACTTCTGCCTTGCTCTACATTTAGTCAACTTTACACGATGACATCCACCTCTACCTACTACCCACTTCCCAGCGATCTCCAAAAGGCCCCTGTCTTGTCAGATTCTAATTCCAACATCCAGCTTTAACTTCACAGATTTTTGTAGCATGTGTGGCAATGGAAGAGAATGTTTTAACCTTCACAATCCAAGGCTTGCATTCAGAATAATATGTTTATTGTGTATATCCAGTATTGTACCTGTAATGGTCAGGGATGCTCCAGCATGCTTTTCTCATGGGGGAAATGAGATAGAAATCACTCAGGGTCCTTCATCAACTTTAAATGCAAAGTGTAAACACTACTTAATGTCAAAGTTTGTGATGTATCTGCTCTCAACAACAATAGCTTTCACTTATGTAGTGCCTTTAAAATGCCTAAAAGTGGCTCCACAGGGGCATAATCAGATAAAACAAAATTGTGGCTGAGTCACATATGAAAATATTAGGAGAGGTCAATGAAAGGTTGGTCAACAAGGTAGCTTTTAAGAAATATTACAAAAGATGAGACGGGGTAGCAAGAGATGGAGAAAAAGTTGAGGGAACTCCAAACTCTAGCTGCCTACGCAGCTAATGATGAAGCATTTTAACTTGGGGATGCTCAACAGATCTGATAGAATTGGAAGAGTATGCAGATCCTGGAGTCTGCTGAGGATTAAGAAGATTACCGAGATACCGAAGGTACAAAACCAGCCAAGGATAAACTTGTAAACAAATTTAAAATTAAGGTATTGCTGAACTGGGAACTAAATCCTCCAAATGTGTAAAGTGAGAAGTGGTCATTTAGAAAACATGGCCTTGCATTACTGCAGTAATTAATACTCAGCCATCAGAAACTAAAGGGTAGAAAAACAGAGTAAATGTTATTTTTTTAAAATTCCAATATGGGTCCAACAAACAGATTTTGAATGATTCTGGATCCAGTGTTAAGCTTGATGGGGGACACCAATGAGTGAAAAATCTGAGACTCAAGCTTTTCATTGTTGTTTTGGAATACTGTATTTCAAATGGTACCCAGCCTTAATATAATATCAGAAAGTGAAGTTACAATGTGAGCCAAGCTGCTCTTTATGAGTAGGGTGTGATAGGCACTTGGCCATGTGCTATGAAACAAAATCAGGAAAGTTCTGGTTACATCCTTAGTTCAATACTATATCTCTTTCAATCATCTCATTGGTCTCATGGTGTCAGAAGGGCCATTGTTCACTCTTTGTCAAAGCAGCACAGGAATTAGTAAGGTCATTTGGGGCACCAGATCCATGTCTTTGAGAATCCCATGATAAAATAAATGAAGAAATAAAGACATAACACTGGATCATAATTCTATCAGTAATACTGCAACAATAACCTTTTAAAAATCTTGGTATCATTGCAGAATGTCAGTACTGAAAGATGGGCCCTCCCATGTTTGTACAGAAACTTGGTTTAAATTGCACCATTAACATCTCAAGGATATTAACATCCTGTTTTAATCCATGTGGGGGAACTATTAGCCAAACTAACAAAATTTGTCAAATGACCTCCTAATGATGCAATTAGTCATCACATTTCAGTTTTTTGCAACTTTTTACTTTAACAGAAAAAAAACTAATGCAAATTCAACATGGATTAACAGAAGAATGATGCTTCAAATAAAAGATTAATTTAAATCTTTAATACAACAAGGAAACATCAACTGCGAGCATTTTCCTTCAGCGTATACATCTTACATAACATTAAAAATCACACAACACCAGGCGATAGTCCAACAGGTTTATTTGGAAGCACTCGCTTTCGGAGCGCTGCTCCTTCATCAGGTGGTTGTCCAAAAGATAGTGCTTCCAAGTAAACCTGTTGGGCTATAACCTGGTGTTGTGTGTTTTTTTAACTTTGTCCACCCCTGTGAAACACTGGCTCCTTCAAATCATCTTACATAACTACACGATTCAACAATGTACTATTCTTTCTTCACACAGAGTAGGTCAAGAGCCCATTCAAACAGCTTTCACCCCATGGTTTTGGGTATGATTATGAAGGCACACTTCAATGAACACTCCTTCCTTCAGGTCATGGCAGCACCAAATGATGCAGCTTTTCTGAATTTATTTTCAACTGACCAACAAGTAGGACCCTGGTTCATTGTTTGGCTACCACTTCCAGCAAAACATGAGCCCATTAGTGTCACCAAGCTATCCCCACAGCTCTTCAGGTTCCAGACCTAACTAGCTTGCAGAGTGTCTCAAATAGCTTCTTTTCCCTTTAAACATTAAAAGTGACCACATTTGAGAGAAATGAGATTTTTCTCTTCTCAAGAATTCAATGAACACATCTCTTCTGTCTCTGGTTGCTTTCGTTTTATGTTTGCACCTATGTCTTGATCACTTTCTCCCTGCAGCTCTCCTATCTTCTTTCCAATAGAAGCTTCTTTGTTTGCCTTTGACGTTCCTGCATCTATGCACTGATTGCCTTCACCCTCCAGCTCCACAGCTTGTAGCTCTCCTTTGGGAGTTCACCTGTCTATTAAGTTTACTCCAAGGTTAAGAGCTCCCAGATCACATGGAACAGTATTTCCTATTCTTCAAAAAAAATTAACAATTCACTTCTTTGGAATTGGTGAAATATTTTCACATATCAATTACAGGTTCAATAGTTTTTTTTAAAGGAATCACAATTTTTTTTCATGCTGTACTGGTTCTGGGTCCAAGGTTTTCACAATCCCAAAAAGCTTCACAGAGCTTATAAAGCAGAAAAATGATATTATGCCTCGTAAAAGACCTTATAACAGAGACAAAATACTGCTGGATAAGGACATAAATACATTTACATAGCACCTTTTACATCCACTGGTTGTCCCAAAGCAAATTACAGGCAAGCAAGTGTTTTTTATGAAGTTTAACAGTGTCATAACACAAGATCCCACAAATAACAATGTGAGAATAGCTAGATACTCTATTGATTTAGGGACAACTATTGTCCATGATGCTGGGATAGCTCCCTAGTTGTTCTTCAAAATAGTGCCACAGGATATTTTACATTGAGAGGGTAAATGAGACATCAATTTAGTATTGCATCCAAAAGATTGTGTTTCTGACCATGTGTTATTCTCTCAGTACTTGAGCATAAGCTTAGATTGTTTTGCTTAAGTCCTGGAATGGAACATGAGTCCATAACCTCTGATTGAAAAGAAACTGCAGCCAATTAAGCCATAATTCCAAATTATAGAACCGGGGTTGGTAGATAGAGTTAAAGGACAAATCATCCCTTATTTATGTGAATGATGGAACAGGTTTGAGGGGCTAAAACACTAAATATTGTCCCAGTGTTCCTCGTCTATCCTCAAAACTAAAGCATCTTATTACTGTCTATTTTAATAAATCTCTTCTGATTGATTAATCAGAACAGTAGTTTGTCATCCTTTGGCATCCACCTTAAAATAAGATTATGCAGATTGTGACACAGTAGACAAACATCTCCATGTTATTAGCATGGCTAGAGCTTTACTTGAATACACACTTATTAGAAATCACAGTTATGGTGTGCACGATTTCCCCCTTTGTCATTGCGCAGGTGAACAGATTTATGTAGATTTAGCATGACTCCTTATGTATGCTCTTGATATCTCAATTAAATAAGCATCTACTGTTCATCAGGTATAGGAGCATCATGGTTATGTTACCTCATTAATGAATCTTGAGGCCTGGACTAATGATCTAGAGAGGTAGAAGTTTCAGTTTAAACACCCCTGCTGCCAGATTTGAAGGTTGCAGTTGTCATTTTAATGGTAACAGTTGAATAATCATTTGATCATGAGAGAGTGATTATGTCCATGGGCTAGTTTATTTAAAACAATAAAATATGTTGTAAGTTATGAAGCAGACATTGCAGCAACTATTTCATTTCGGCATGACCTGCATGGAAACCCAAAGCAGACTAATTGTCAGGCAGAGTTGTAAAATTGTATGCGCACATGGAATCCTTAGAAGTGAATTCTCTTAAAGACAGTGTACACATAAAACTGGTGGCCTTTCACCTTCCTGACCACTGCCTGTCATACATTTTACTGCTGGAAGGGTAGGTGTCATACAACACCATAGCTCTTGGGTCTACTGAGAGACTTAACTGGCAAATTAACCTTCACTTTAAGGGCCTCATCCCTCTGCCACCCACAGCAATGGGAAGCCTGTGTGATACATCAAACTCAGAAAGTGGCATGTGTTGATGATGAACAAGGGAAGGAGGAGGAACTCTTTTGGGTACATCAGAGGTATCAAACACCAACATCTTCCATTAACATTACTTCCAATGTCAAATTGCTGTGGGACATCCACAGTGGTCAAGAGCAGCACCCTCTTTTTAAGCTGATGGCAGTGGATTGCTGGGACCTCAGAAATCTGTAAAACCCGGCCCCTGAGTTCAAATCCCACCTTAGCAACTGGAGAATTTGATTTTAGTTAAGTACCAAATGTGAAGTGAAAAAAATCAGCCCAGTTATGGTGATCATGAAACTATCACATCTAGTGCTGCTCCTTCATCAGATGCTCCTGAAGAAAGAGCAGGGCTCCAAAAGCTAGTGCTTTCAAATATTCCTGTTGGACTATAACCTGGTGTTGTGTGACTTTTAACTTTACCCATTTCTTGTTTTTCAGAGACCTCAGACCCACAGCAATGCAACTGTCCTCTGAATTGGTCCAGCAAGTCATTGAGTTGAATAAGAATGGGTAATAAAAATTGGTCTTGCCAGGTAGGAACACAACCTCCAAATGACTAAGAAAAAGTTATTTTTGTGATACTTATATACTTCGTTTCAACTTGTTCTCACACATTGAAAGAGTCTTGTAGCTGAACTTTTGCTTCCTTACATTTTTTAAAAAATGTGCTTTATAGTATAAAAACAAAAATGTGCATTTCAGTCATCCCTTTCACATTGTCAGCATACTTGTATGACTTTAAAGCTAGTGAAGCTTAGACACTTGAAATATAGAGAAAGTTGGTAGCCAATTTGTGTGCAGAAAACTCTACAAGCATCAGCAAGATAAGGAGCGTGAAATCTGCTTTTTTACTCATTTTGATTGAGGGACAAATACTAATTTAGGAAACTAGAGAGAACTCCCTTTCCCTTCTTAGAATTAGTCTTTTATTTCCACCTGAAAGATCATGTAGGACTTTGGGTTTTTAATAAGTAATATCTTTAGGTAATGTCAACTTTATTCTAACATTGACATGTGCACACATGAATCCATGGGTAATAATCGCTTGGATCATGTGACACACTCACCAACATTTTTGCCTATTTCAGAAATATACAATTTGAACATGTGGACTTTTGACAGTCAGGATAGTCCAGGCTAATGGGAGGCAGACAGGAGACATCAGTGCAAAAGATAAGGCTGAAGCATTGGCAGCAATCTCAGCCAGAAGTGCCGAATGGAAGATCCATCTTGGCCTCCTCCTTCAGTATCACAGATGCCAGTCTTCAGCCAATTTGATTCACTCCACATGATAAAAATTATTAGTTGAAGGCACTAGATAATGCAAAGGCTTTGGACTCTGAAAACATTCTGGCAATAGCACCGAAGACTTGTGTCCCAGAACTTGCTGTACTCCTAGCCAAACTGTCCCAGTACAGTTGTAACACTGGATCTACCCAACGCTATGGAAAATTGCCCAGGTAATTTCTGTATGCAAAAACCAGGATTAATTCAACCCAGCCAATTAATGGCCAGTGAGTCCACTCTAAATCATCAGTAAAATGATGAAAGGTGTCATCAACAGCAATAACCTGCTCAGCAATAACCTGCTCAGTGGCGCCCAGATTGGGTTCCGCCAGGGCCTCTCAGCTTCTGACCTCATTATAGCTTTGGTTCAAAAATGTATGAAAGAGCTGAATTCCAGAGTTGAGGTGAGAGTGACAGCCCTTGATATCAAGGCTGCATTTAACCAAGTCTGGCAGTAGCCCCAGCAAAACTTGAATCAATGGGCATCAGGGGGCATACTCTCTGCTGGTTTGAGCCATTCCTGGCATATAGGAAAATGGTCATGGATGATAGAAGTCAATCATCTCAGCTTCATGACATCTCTGTAGGAGTACCTCGGGGTGGTGTCCTAGCCCCAACTATCCTCATTGTTTCAATGACTTTTCCTTCATTATTAACTTAGAAGTTGGGATGGCTGCACAACATTCAGCACCATTCATGACTCCTTAGATACTGAAGCAGTCCATGTTCAAATTCAGCAAGAACTGGACAATAATCAGGCTTGGACTGACAAGTAGCAAGTAATATTCATGCCACACAAATACTACACAATGACTATTTCCAATAAGAGACAACCTAACCACTGCCCATTGGTTCAATGGTGTTACTATCACTGAATCTCCCACTATCAACATCCCTGTATTATCAGTGACCAGCAACTCAACTAGACTTGCCATAAAAATACAATGGCTTCAAGAGCAGGTCAGAGGCTAGGAATATTGCAGTGAATAACTCACCTCTTGTCTTCCGAAACCTATCCACCATCTACAAGGCATACAAAATGTCCAAATTACAGAGGAGGAAGTGCTGGATGTCTTGAAATGCATAAAGGTGGATAAATCCCCAGGACCTGATCAGGTGTACCCGAGAACCCTGTGGGAAGCTAGAGAAGTGATTGCTGGGCCTCTTGTTGAGAGATTTGTATCATCGATATTCACAGGTGATGTGTCGGAAGACTGGAGGTTGGCTAACATGGTGCCACTGTTTAAGAAGGATGGTAACTTTAGACCAGTGAGCCTGATGTCGGTGGTGGGCAAGTTGTTGGAGGGAATCCTGAGGGACAGGATGTACATGTTTTTGGAAAGGCAAGGACTGATTAGAGATAGTCAACATGGCTTTGTGAGTGGGAAATCATGTCTCACAAACTTGATTAAGTTTTTTGAGGAAGTAACAAAGAGGATTTATGAGGGCAGAGCAGTAGATGTGACCTATATGGACTTCAGTTAGGCATTCAACAAGGTTCCTCATGGGAGACTGATTAGCATAGTTAGATCTCACGGAATACACGGAGAACTAGCCATTTGGATACAGAACTGGCTCAAAGGTAGAAGACAGAGGGTGGTGGTGGAGGGTTGTTTTTCAAACTGGAGGCCTGTGACCAGTGGAGTGCCACAAGGATCGGTGCTGGGTCCTCTACTTTTCGTCATTTATATAAATGATTTGGATGCGTGCATAAGAGGTACAGTTAGTAAGTTTGCAGATGACACCAAAATTGGAGGTGTAGTAGGACAGCAAAGAGGGTTATCTCAGATTAAAACAGGACCTGGACCAGATGGGCCAATGGGCTCAGACGTGGCAGATGGAGTTTAATCCAGACAAATGCGAGGTGCTGCATTTTGGGAAAGCAAATCTTAGCAGGACATATACACTTCATGGTATGGTCCTAGGTAGTGTTGCTGAACAAAGAGACCTTGGAGTGCAGATTCATAGCTCCTTGAAAGTGGAGTCGAAGGTAGATAGGATAGTGAAGAAGGCATTTGGTATGCTTTCTTTTATTGGTCAGAGTATTGAGTACAGGAGTTGGGAGGTCGTGTTGCAGCTATATGGGACATTGGTTAGGCCACTGTTGGAATATTGCGTGCAATTCTAGTCTCCTTCCTATCGGAAAGATGTTGTAAAACTTGAAAGGGTTCAGAAAAGATTTACAAGGATGTTGCCAGGTTTGGAAGATTTGAGCTATAGGGAAAGGCTGAACAGGCTGGGGCTGTTTTCCCTGGAGCATCGGAGGCTATAGAGGTTTACAAAATTATGAGGGGCATGGATAGGGTAAATAGACAAAGTCTTTTCCGTGGGCTCGGGGAGTCCAGAACACGAGGGCATAGGTTTAGGGGGAGAGGGGAAAGATATAAAAGAGACCTAAGGGGCAACTTTTTCATGCAGAGGGTGGTACGTGTATGGAATGAGCTGCCAGAGGATGTGGTGGAGGCTGGTACAATTGCAACATTTAAGAGGCATTTGGATGGGTATATGAATAGGAAGGGTTTGGAGGGATATGGGCAGGTGCTGGCAGGTGGGACTAGATTGGGTTGGGATATCTGGTCAGCATGGATGGGTTGGACCGAAGGGTCTGTTTCCATGCTGTACATCTCTACGACTCTACGTCAAGAGTGTGATGGAATACTCCCAACTTGCAGCTCCAAAAACACTCAAGATGTTTGACATCATCCAGGACAAAGCAGCCTGCTTGATTAGCACTACATCCACATGCATCCACCACTCTCCACCACCAATGTTCAGTAGCAGCATACCTACAAAATGTACTGCAGAAACTCACAAAAAAAATCATTAGACAGCATTTTCTGAGCCCGTGATCACTTCCATGTAAAAGGATAAAAGTAGCAGATACATGGGAACATACCACCTGCTAGGTCCCCTCCAAGTCACTAATCATCCAGACATGGAAGTATATATATATCACCTTTCCGTCAGTATTGCCGGGTCGAAATCCTGAAATTCTCTTGTCAACATCATTGTGGGTCTACCTACAGCATGTGGACTGCAGCGGGTAAAGAAGACACCTCACCATGACCTCAAGAGCAACAATGGACAGGTAATAAATGTTGTTCTGGATTAGTGGTGCTGGAAGAGCACAGCAGTTCAGGCAGCATCCAAGTAGCTTCGAAATCGACATTTCGGGCAAAAGCCCTCAATGTTGGTCAGCCAGTGGCACCCCACATCCCAGGAGTGAATAAAAATTCACTCATCTCTGACCTTATCAAATAGAGGACCAAGTTTAAAAGGCGTTCAATAGCCTACTCCTATTCCCAAGTCCAATGTTGTAAATCTGGATTCTACTGTGGGTTTTTCAGTGTGCACAAAATATTCCTTTGTTATTGTTCAACATCTGTTTCAGGCAGTGTTCCTTAGAGATGTCACAAACATTTGGATCAAGACCAGATGTGTACTGCTCAGCTGTGAGCAAATTATTCTCAGCATATTTTATGTAACTCTCTTACTTCACATTTTTGTTATATCAAGAATGTATCGCAACACATAATTAACTAACAGGAACAGGTTTGTATTTCAAGACAGTAGTTCTCTAATCAGTTTAATTAGTTCTGAAAGAATGTCTTTCAGTAATTTATATCCGGTCTGTTGTAAAGGCAATATCTGAGCATTTTTACAAACGAAATATTAAAATTGTTCACAAAACCAGTTCCAATTTCAGGATCCAGGCAGTCCATACTGACTGAGTTTGGCTCACAGTCTGACAACATGGTGATTAAATATTCTCAATGGCTGACATGGTGCCTACTCCTTCCTGAAATCTCTCCACTTGTCTCTCCTCCTTTGAGACACTCCTTCATCTGTCTCCTCATGTCTGTCGTGTTGGTAAGTTTGTGTTCAGTAATGCTCCTGGGATCACTCTGGAATATTGTACAGCATTCAGGGGACCACATAACCATATTGAGAGGGTGACCTTTTGAATGAGGCCAGATTGCATTTTGAAGTTAGTAAATGCCAAGTCCAGGCCACTCACTTAGATTAAAGATTAGGAAACTATTTAGCAGAGCTATCCATAGCACTGACTCGCTCCCCTGCAGTAAAAACTCCTATTTGCCAATCAGAACAGGATCACAATTGTCAGTGATAGCTCTTTAAACTGAAGAAGGCTAGAAGGAAGAGTATTCATTTTGCAGACAAAGAAAACTAAAAACAAGTTGTTTAAACACATCAAAAATGAAGAGTGTTTGTATAACTTTAACCATCTATGGTTGCATAATATTGACCTTGAAAGCTAAATTCACCAGAATAATACTAGGACTAAAAGGATTAAAGTGAGAACAGGCTACATAGAACAATCATGCATATCATTGAAGTTAGATGATTAGAAATTGCATTAATTTAGTGTTTACAGAATTTCTTAGGGTAGATGGACCATTCTGGACCAGAACAAAGAGGAATAAATTTAGAATTAGATCCAGCCTCATTACAGCTGATGAGAAAAAGCACTTCTTCACACAAAAGGTAGTGGAAATCTGGAATTTACCTTCACCTTACAAAACAAAAAAAACTTGGCAAGAGGTCAATTGAAAATTTCAAAACTGAAATTGATATTTTCTCATCAGTCAATGTTGGGAAAGCAAGGCAGGTAGATGAGATTAATGTACAACCACCCAGGATCTAACTGAATGACAGAACAGGTTTGAAGGGTTGAATGACCTTCTCTCTTCCGAGGATAACTGATCTTTTTCCACACACTTAAACAATTAGCAAGAAGTGACATTACCTCATAAAACTGACACCTCAACAATAAATTAGCTTAGATCTTAAATTTTGAGCCATGAGCTTGAAATAATTAATATTCCCAGGCTGAATACATGGCTAATTTTTCCCTCTGAGTCAGAAACGTGCAGATTCAAGTCATACTCCAGAAACTTGAGTACACAGACTATGCAGACACACCCTGTGCAGTACTGAGGGAATGGTGCACTGGCAGTGGGGCATCTTAGAAGGAATGCTGCATTGTCAGATGGGCAGTACTGAGAGAGCACTACATTGCTGGAGGTGCGATATTTTAGATGAGATGTTAAACTGACTTATTGTGAAGATAAAGATACAATCGCATCATCTTGGAGAAATAGATGTTGTTAAACTTGGGAGAGTACAGAAAGATTTGTAGGGATGCTGCTGGGACTGAAGGGTTTGAGTTATTGGGCTGGGCTTTCTCCCTGGAGCACTGAAGGCTGAACGGTAACACTATAGACTTCTATAAAATTATGACAGGCATAGATATTAAATAGTCAAAGTCTCTCTCCTAGGGGGAGTCCAAAACTAGATGGCGTGGGTTTAAGGTAAGAGGGGAAAGATTTTAAATGGACCTGAGGAATAACTTTTTCAAACAGAGATTGGTATTTGTGGTGAAATGGTGGAGACAGATACAATTGCAATATTTATAGAGTCATAGAGATGTACAGCACAGAAATTGGACTCTTCAGTCCAACTCATCCATGCGACCAAATATCCTAAATGAATCTAATCCCATTTGCCAGCACTTGGCCCATATCCCTCTAAACCCTTCCTATTCATATACTCATCCAGATGCTTTTTAAATGTTGTAATTGTATCAGCTGCCACCACTTCCTCTGGCAGTTCATTCCATACACTCACCTCTGTGTGAAAAATTTGCCCATTAGGTCCCCTTTCAGTCTTCACCCTCTCACTCTAAACCTATGCCCTCTATTTCTGGATTCCCCCCACCCCAGGGAAAAGACTTTGTCTAGTTATCCTATCCATTTCCCTCATGATTTTATAAATCTCTATAAGGTCACCCCTCAGTCTCCAACATTCCAGGGAAAACAGCTCTAGTCTATTCAGCCTCTCCCTATAGCTCAAATTCTTTAAACCTGGCAACATCCTTGTAAATCTTTTCTGAACCCTTTCAAGTTTCACATCCTTCCAATCGGATTGTACGCAATATTCCAAAAGTGGCCGAACCAAGCCACAGCATGATCTCCCAACGCCTATATTCGATGCTCTGACCCATAAAGGTTAAAAGGCCTCTGGTTGGGTATATGTATAGGAAGGGTTTAGAGGAAAATGGGCCAAATGCTGGCAAATGGGACTAGGTCAGATTGGGATGTCTGGCTAATGCAGACAAGTTGGATGGAAGTGTCTGTTTCCATGCTGTACAACTCTATAAGTAAAAGAGGTTTCTCAACAATGGGTGATATCCAAATCTCAAAGAATATCATTAAAATAGATGATCGAGTCATATTATGTTGCTAATTGGGGAAGAAAGCTGTGTGCAAACTGAGTGTTGCATTTCCCAGGTTACAACAGTGATCACATTTCAACAGTCCTTCATTGACTGTGAAGTACATTGAAACAACCTGAGTTATTGTCCCTGCACATATAATGTCTGTCTATCTATCTCATGAGGCAAAAGTCAGGCTGTCTTGAACATAGGTTGATTCATGCTCTTTCATTCAGCCCAATTTAGCAGGTGGATATTTATTTTTCAATAAATGCTCCAAATAACATCAACAGCTCTCAATCCTGCCTGAAATGAATAAACATCCTCCCTCAGTTTGCTCCATTAATAGTGAAGTCATGAAAGCTGCAAAGGAAATGCGAGTTTTTTTTTACTTAAAGAGCTGGTATGTAATGAAATCTATTTTCTATAAGGCATTTCTCCCCCAGGACACCCTAGTTGGTGTTCCTTTTGGAGTTAACTGTAAGAGCTGCAGCATCATAGATATATGTAATAGTCCTAGCTGTAAATTCATCGGCCTTACCTTTCATACTCCTAAGCATTTAAACAAATGCACTTCAGACTGCAAATCCTGCTGTTTTTAGTCACTAAGTAAAAACTCAGAAACTTAGAAACAAAATGCATCAAATAAAATCAGTCATCGCATCAACTCTCTCTAAAAGTCGGTTAATGTATTCACGTCCTGAAACAGCCTTCATTGCCCAAAAGGAAAGCAGTTGCCCGAGGTGAACAGCTTCCCCATGCTGGCTGGCATATAACGGTCTCTTGCCTCCCAGTGCCATCAAAATGATTTATGGACAGAAGTTTCAAAGAAACTCGAGCTCACAGAACATTCAAAAGTTGCAATTTAGGAACATATTTGTCACGTATAACTGAGTTAAGTGGGTGAGTGCTACATGCAAGCACAGATAATGGAAGACACTCACTCATGTTAGAAAGGAAATTGATCTCACATTTTCGAAACAACAAGCTTTGGGAGAAAGAACACCCAACTGGCTGTGGCCCTGCTGTCTCGGTGATTGGATAGGCTTCAGCCAGAGCAGTAGATCAGCAAGTGAAATGTCAGGGGAGGAGTTAGAGACTAAAGCCAGTAAAGCTAAGAGGAAGAACAGACAGGGAGAAGTGACTGAAAACAGCAGGATTTGCAGTCTGAAGTGCATTTGTTTAAATGCTTAGGAGTATGAAAGGTAAGGCCAATGAATTTACAGCTAGGACTATTTCATATATCTATGATGCTGCAGCTCTTACAGAGACTTGGTTGCGAGAGGGACAATAATGGCAGCTTAATGTTCCAGGATTTGATGTTTCAGGCAAGGTAGAGAGGGATGCAAAAGAGGTGGGGGAGTTGTGTTACTGATAAGGGAGAATATCAAAGCTGTACTGAGCGAGGACACTTGGAGGGCTCATCTAACGAGACCATTTGGGTAGAGCTCAGGAATAGAAAGGGTGCAATCATTTTGATTGATTTGTACTATAGGGTTCCCAACAGCTAGCAGGAGAAAGAGGGGTAAAGAGGTGGATGGATTATGGAAAAATTAGAAAATAACAGGGTCGTTGTAGTGGGTGATTTTAACTTCCCACACATTGACTGGGCCTCCCTTAGTATCAGGGGCTTGACTTGGAAGGTGAATTTGTTAGGTACATCCAGGAGGATTTCTTGAAGCAATATGTAAATAGCCTAACTAGGGAACAGGCCGTGCTAGACCTGATATTGAGAACTAAACTTGGTCAGATGATCAAGTTTTAATGGGAGAGCATTTTGGGAACAGTGATCATAATTCTATAAATTTCAAGTTACTTATGGATAAGTATAACAGTAGTCCTTGGGTGAAAGTTCTAAATTGGGAGAAGGTTAACTACAACAACATTTGGCAGGAACTGTTTGTTTGAGGGTAAATCTACATATGTTATGAGGGAATCTTTTAAAGACCAGTTGATTAGAGTTCAGGACTATGAAAATGAAAGTTAAGGATAGCAAGATTTGGGAATCTTTGATGACAAGAGAAATTGTGAGCTTAGTCAGAAAGAAAAATGAGGCGTATGAATTTAGGAAACTGAAGATAGACAGAGCACTCGAGGAATATAAAGACAATAGCAAAGAACTTAAACAACAAGTTAGGAAAGCTTAAAGGGGCACAAGAACCTGACATTCTATCCCAGAATGCTGAGGGAGCCCAGGGAGGAAATTGCTGGGGTCTTGAATGAGATATTTGCATTCTCTTTAGTCACAGATGAGGTCCTAAAGGACTGGTGAATAAACAATGCTGTTCCTTTGTTTAAGGGCAATAGGGATTATCCAGGAATTTATAGACTGACAAGATTTATGTTGAGAGTAGGAAAATAACTGGGGAGGCTTCTTGCGAACAGGATTTCTTCACATTTGGAGAAATATGGGCTTATTAGTGTTAGGAAACATGGCTTTGAGCAGGAGAGGTCGTGTCTGACAAATTTGATTGAGTTTTTTGAGGAACTGACAAAGATGATTGGTGAGGGCAGGATGGTAAATGTTGTCTATCTGGATTTTAGCTAGGCCCTCATGACAGGTTGACACAGAATTTGAAGTCACGTGGGATCCACTGTGAGTTGATAACATGGATACAGAACTGGCTTGGTCATGGAAAACAGAGAATAGCAGTGGACAGATAATTCTCTGACTGGAGATTTGTGACCAGTGGTGTTCCACAGTGACCAGTGCCAGGACCCCTGTTGTTTAAAATATATATAAATGATTCGGAGGATAAAGTAAGTGGTCTGATTAATAAGTTTGCAGATTACATAAAGCTTGGGGGAGCTGTGGATAGTGAGGAGGATTGCCAAAGAATACAGTAGGATATAGATATACTGGAGATGTAGGTAGAGAAATGGCATGCGCAATTTAATCTGGACAAATGCGAGGTACAGTTGTTCTGCTATAACACATGATTCATCAGTGTGAATTGGCTATAATGAGATTGATGAATTGTGGATGTTGTTTGGATAAGGCAAACTTTCTGCTGAACAGATATAGCAGTTTTCTATTAGCAATCTTCTACAGCGCAATTTTCTATAGCACGAGGTTGCAGAGGAACACAACTGTGGCGTAATAGCAGAACAATCTGTAAGACATTTTGAAAGATCTAATGCAGGAGAACAGTACACAGTAAATGACTACCCTTAGTATCTTCAACAGATGGAGGAATCTGGACATTAGGGTCCACATATCCCTGAAAGTGGCAACACAAGTAGAAATGGTGTCAAGAAGGCCTACGGCATGCTTGCTTTCATTGTTTGGGGCTGAACAAGTCATGTTTCAGCTTTATAGAACTTTAGTTAGGCTATATTTGGAATATTGTGTAGAATTCTGGTCACCACACCACCTGAAGGATGTGGAGGCTTTGGAGGAGGGGGATACAGAAAAGATTTACCAGGATGTTGCCTAGTTTGGTGAGTATTAGCTATGAGAGATTGAACAAACTCTGTTTTCACTTGAACATCGGATGATGAGGGGCAACTTGAAAGAAGCTTGCAAAATAATGAGAGACATGGATGGAATAGATAGTTGGAGTCTTTTTTCCCAGGGTAGAAAGGTCAATTACTAGGGGACAGAGGTATGAGGTAAATGGGGATACATTTAAAGGAGGTGTGACAGGCATGAGTTTTACACCAGGGTGGTTAGTGTCTCAAAAATGTAGCCAGAGGAGGTGTTTAAGAAGCAATGTGACAGATACACAAATAGACAGGGAATAGAGGGAAATGGACTGCATCCAGGCAAAAGGTTTTTGGTTGAGAAAGGTATCATGAGTATTGCAGGCTTGATAGGCCAAAGGGCCCATTCCTGTGCTGTATTCTTTGTTCTTTGTTCAGCTCATCTTTACGATGATCTGACTGGTTGATATGGATGTGGGAGCTAATTTATTTTTTGAAATGCTAATAAACAAAGACATGGTTTAAAAAGCGAACAATTGGCATGCTGTGCAATTGATGTGAAGGCTTGGTGAAAATGGACAGGTTGCCTCCTCTGTAGTAACTTACTGGATTCACAGTGAGTACAATACCAACAAGGGAATGAGTGGTCAATGAAAAGGTTGCGACTTTGCTACAATACATCAATCTGAAACCAAGGACGCAAAGAGTGTTTGAAGCCTTGTGTTGGTCTTGACATAAAGCATTCATTTACAAATAGAGCCTCAGTGGCAAAATGTGAAAGGTTCACTTACATTTTCAGTAGCTGAAACACTCGCAATGTAATTGTTCAGAGCAGCATTTCCTCTGATGCACTACACAGAATTGTGTAGAATATACAATACAGAAACAGGACATTTAGTTCAACACTAAACTTCTCCCACTCTTTTTACTCCATCTAGACTGACACATCATTGCAGTATTGGTGGAGTGCTGCACTGTCAGAGAGGCCACCTTCCGGATGAGACAATAAACCGAGGCCCCATTTCAGCAGGACATAATAGAATTGAAGATTTGAAAAAGCGTTCTCTCCAGCATCATGGTCAGTACCAAGTACTGAAACAACATCAATAAAGAATAGATTTTTTGGTTATTATCACATTGGTGTTTATGAGAGCTTCTTCTGCTGTGTTTCCTGCGTTACATTACTGACTGCACTACAAAATATATTTCATCAGACGTGAAGCTCCTCAGGATGTCCTGACTTTGCGAAAGGTGTTCTAACAATCCTGTCTGATTTTCCTTTATTGAATGTCACCAGTTTCCCTCTGCAAAAAATGCATCACATCAGTGGAAATGAGTTCTGCAAAAAGAACAGTTCATTACCTGTACCAAAGCTCTCCTCTCCACAAAGGGAACACTTCCCAGCATCCATCAAATTCCCAAAGAATTTCCAGCCTGTCGGAGTTTCATATACAGGAATCTTCATGACTTTTCCTACCCTATGAAAATAAAATGAGCATGTTTGTTTAAGTAAATGGACTGAACACGCGACTTAGAAGGTTGTGGGTTCGAGTCCCACTTCAGACAATCTAAGCTGGCATTCCCTTTGCTTTATTGAGGCTGTGCTGAACGTTTGGAGGTGACGGTTTTTGGTTGAGGCATTGAACTGAGCTCTGTTGCAGACATAAAAGACCCAATGGATGCTGTTTTGAAGTAGAGCACGAAGTTCTTTCTGATATCTGACCAATATGTATCCCTCACACACTATCACTAAAAACAGATTATCCATTCATTATCACGTTGTATTATGTGGGATCACGCTGTGCGAAAATTAATCACCGTAGGTCCATCAATACAACAGTGACCACACTTCAAAAGTGCTTCACTATCTGTAGTACGTTTTGAGATGGCCTCAGGTTGTGAAAGGCGCAATATAATTGGAAATCCTATTATCATAATGTCTTCCTAAGAAGCAAAAGACTGAATTTTCATGAGGGCTGATTCAGGAAACCTTGCAAATTTGTCTTGCTTAGTAAAAGGCCCCTGTATGCTAGATTTTCATTCCACACATCAAAGGTAGGATGGAGTTGGGCCCACCACATTCAAAGGCAGGCCCAAAGCAGCTCTGCAAGTGAACGGTTATTCAGACCGGTAGGCTGAAGTGCCCACCTCTGTTTATTAAATCAGCCAATTTTAATTACAGTGTTAGGCCCTCACTCATTCAACCCCTGCATTTTTCATCTAAACCCATGCCTTTCATGTGCCCTTCATTCCCCCAATTAATGCCCATACATCTTCCATTCCCTCCCCCCCCCCCCACCCCCCCACCACAACCCCACCCCCACCATTCCCTTCCATGCTCCCACTTCATCCTCCATATTTTTTCACCAGTATCCACAATGGGCAAATCTCAGGATCTCTTTGAAACAGATGTTAACAAAAATAAACTTCTAACAATCTAAGCTCATTCAAAGTCACTACACTGAAAAAATTCTTATTTAAGAAGGCAATAAAAAATCCCTTGTTTGGTCAATCTGTTGTAAAAAGAAACAAACATCTAGATCAGTAACTACAGCAAAGGCTATTCTTTTAATAAACTCTGGCAACTGTTTGTCAAAATGTTTCATTCTGGATCTTTTAATACCCAACGAAGCATTCATAATGCACTCAACTATCACTACACAAGTTCTCAGGCAGTGTTTTCTTCAGTTTTGGATGGATAAGAACATGCTTATTAATATGAAACTAGCTGTAATTTATCTTAGGCTTGTACAATACTGGTCAACCTATATATGTCGGATAGAGTCTTATAATGTTGCAGTTGAAAACACATCTAACTTGTAATACAGCATCCAACCACAGCAACAGAAAGTTTTTTTTTAACTACAGAGTCTGTCAAATGAAAGAGTTTTTATTTTGGTTTCCCATTTCAGAGTTGGACTGAAGTGTCTATTTTCATGCTATATAACTCAATGGCTCTCTGACTGGGATTTCCTATGTGTTTTGCACATGCTCTGACAAGTTGTGAAACACATCTACTAAAAGAAGGGAATGGACTACACTAAAATTACGGGGACGTGTGAACTGCTCAACCCTTGCAATGGAGTTGGCAAGTCATGGAGTGTTGTGTGAAGGACTACTGTCCACACTGTTAACTCACACTGGAAAAAATTGTCAGAAAGAGGAATAAGGGCAAGAATTCTGGAATCTAGTGCCTGTAAACCAATGTTGCTCTAACTCTGCAAACATCCGGGCCAATAAGTATGGGAAGATGATGTTCTATCCGATTCCATGCTCCGTAGGACTAGGGCCGGGTCTTAGAGTTCTCTCTTTTTTTTAAGCAAAGTGATGTTTGCACTAACAGTTACAATGGCAGCAACAGTTTAAATTCTCCATACCTGTAACATTAAGCATACTATGAAACAAGAATTTGCAAGCTAAGGTTAACAAACCTGTACACTTATCGTACTGGCTAATAAATTAGCACTACCATGTTATAGATGCATGGCTGACGCAGACTCTCTCCACTGTGTATATTGTTGTACTACATTCAGTTCTGGACACCAGACCTGAAGATTGTACTAGCCTTGGAGAGAGTGTAGTGCAGATTCACCAGAATGTTACCAGAGCTACAAGAATTATGATAACAGGTTGCTTAGACGAAGGTTACTTTCTATTGAACAGAGAAGATTAAGGGGTGATCTAACTGAGGTGTACAAGACGATTAGGAGAAAATGAGGAATGCAGATGCTGGAGGTCAGAGTCGAGAGTGTGATGCTGGAAAAGCACAGCGGATCAGGCAGCATCCGAGGAGCAGGAGAATTGACGTTTCGAGCATATGCCCATCATCAGGAATGAGGCGGCTTATGTCCGGAACGTCGATTCTCCTGCTCCTTGGAAGCCTCATTCCCGATGAAGGGCTTATCTCCGAAATGTCGATTCTCCTAATCCTCAAATGCTGCCTGATCTGCTGTGCTTTTCCAGCACCACACTCTCGAATCTGTATAAGAAGATTGAAAGATTTGGTAGGCTAGTTAAAGAAGGATATTTCTTCTAGTGGGGGAATCCAGTACAAGAGGGCAGAACCTCAACATTTGAGCAAGGCTATTTGGGGAAGTATCAGGAAGAACTTCTTCACATCAAAGACAGTGGAGGTCTGAAACTCCATTTCCATAAAAACGTTGTTGAAGCAAGGGATCAGTGGAAAATGAAATTGACAGATTTTTAGAAGCCAATGTGATTATAGTTTCTGGATCCAAGATAGAGTTAAGATGCAGATCAGCCATGACCAAACTGAATAGAAGAACTGATTAAAAAGGTTGAAAGACTTCTTCTGCTCCTCGGTGTGCACCCCTCTAGAAGCATGGAATTGGTATCCCTTTTCTTTATTTTGCTATCACAGAGGTATTATTCAAGGAAACATCTCTTTATCTGCACCAAATGTATCTGGGATCGGAAATTCTGGTGATGAATACTCTGCTCAATAAAAGGGATTTTCCACTGTGAATTTCCAGTGTGCACAGTCATGATGCTTCTCAGGTTTTGAGTCATTCTTTCCAGAAGGCCTTTATTCCCTGTGCTGTTGTCAGAAGTCTGTTTTTAAAAGTTTTGTGATGAATACAACTCAGATTATCCTGAGGAACCCAAATTCTAACACCCCATTCATAGAGTCATAGAGATGTACAGCATGGAAACAGACCCTTCGGTCCAACCTGTCCATACCGACCAGATATCCCAACCCAATCTAGTCTCACCTGCCAGCACCCAGCCCTTATCCCTCCAAACCCTTCCTATTCATATACCCATCCAAATGCCTCTTAAATGTTGCAATTGTACCAGCCTCCACCACTTCCTCTGGCAGCTCATTCCATACACGTACCACCTTCTGTGTGAAAACATTGCCCCAGAGGTCTCTTTTGTATCTTTCCCCTCTCATCCTAAACCTATGCCCTCTAGTTCTGTACTCCCCGAGCCCAGGGAAAAGACTTTGTCTATTTATCCTATCCATGCCCCTCATAATTTTGTAAGTCTCTATTAGGTCACCCCTCAGCCTCCAACGCTCCAGGGAAAACAGCCCCAGCCTGTTCAGCCTTTCCCTATAGGCTGAACAAATCATCCAACCCTGGCAACATCCTTGTAAATTTTTTCTGAACCTTTTCAAGTTTCACAACATCTTTCCGATAGGAAGGAGACCAGAATTACATGCAATATTCCAACACTGGCCTAGCCAATGTCCTGCAACAATATAGCTGCAACATGACTTCCCAACTCCTGTACTCAAAACTCTGACCAATAAAAGAAAGCATACCAAACACCTTCTTCACTATCTTATCTACCTGCGACTCCACTTTCAAGGAGCGATGAACCTGCACTCCAAGGTCTCTTTGTTCAACAACACTCCCTAGGACCTTACTATTAAGTGTATAAGTCCTACTAAGATTTGCTTTCCCAAAATGCAGCACCTTGCATCTATCTGAATTAAACTCCATCTGCCACTTCTGAGCCCATTGGCCCATCTGGTCCAGATCCCGTTGTAATCTGAAGTAACCCTCTTTGCTGTCCACTACACCTCCAATTTTGGTGTCATCTGCAAACTTACTAACTGTACCTCTTATGCTCGCATCCAAAACATTTATATAAATGACAAAAAGTTGAGGATCCAGCACCGATGCTTGTGGCACTCTACTAGTCACAGGCCTCCAGTCTGAAAAACAACCCTCCACCACCACCCTCTGTCTTCTACCTTTGAGCCAGTTCTGTATCCAAATGGCTAGTTTTCCCTGTATTCCATGAGATCTAACCTTGCTAATCAGTCTCCCATGGGGAACCTTGTTGAATGCCTCACTGAAGTCCAAATAGATCACATCTACTGCTCTGCCCTCATCAATCCTCTGTGTTACTTCCTCAAAAAACTCAATCAAGTTTGTGAGACATGACTTCCCACGCACAAAGCCATGTTGACTATCCCTAATCAGTCCTTGCCTTTCCAAATACATGTACATCTTGTCCCTCGGGATTCCCTCTAACAACTTGCCCACCACCGATGTCAGGCTCACTGGTCTATAGTTCCCTGGCTTGTCCTCACCACCTTTCTTAAACAGTGGCACCACGTTAGCCAACCTCCAATCTTCCGACACCTCACCTGTGACTATCAATGATACAAATATCTCAGCAAGAACCCCAGCAATCACTTCTCTAGCTTCCCACAGAGCTCTAGGGTACACCTGATCAGGTCCTGGGGATTTATCCATCTTTACCCATTTCAAGACATCCAGCACTTACTCCTTTGTAAGATGGACATTTTGCAAGATGTCACCATCTATTTCCCTACAGTCTATATCTTCCACATCCTTTTCTACAGTAAATTTTGGTGCAAAATCTCATTTAGTATCTCCCCCATTTTCAGCAGCTCCACACAAAGGCTGCCTTGCTGATCTTTGAGGGGCCCTATTCTCTCCCTAGTTACTCTTTTGTCCTAAATGTATTTGTAAAAAGTCTTTGGATTCACCTTAATTCTATTTGCCAAAGCTATCTCAGATCCCCTCTTGCCCTCCTGATTTCCCTCTTAAGTATACTCCTACTTCCTTTATACTCTTCTAAGGATTCACTTGATCTATCTGTCAATACCTTACATATGCTTCCTTCTTTTTCTTAACCAAACCCTCAATTTCTTTAGTCATCCAGCAATCCCTGTACCTACCAGCCTTCCCTTTCACCCTAACAGGAATATACTTTCTCTGGATTCTCGTTATCTCATTTCTGAAGTCTTCCCATTTTCCAGCCATTCCTTTACCTGCGAACATTTGCCCCCAGTCAGCTTTCGAAAGTTCTTGCCTAATACCATCAAAATTGGCCTTTCTCCAATTTAGAACTTCAACTTTTAGATCTGGTCAATCCTCTTCCATCATTATTTTAAAACTAATAGAATTATGGTTGCTGGCCCCAAAGTGCTCCCCCACTGACACCTCAGTCAGCTGCCCTGCCTTATTTCCCAAGAGTAGGTCAAGTTTTGCACCTTCTCTAGTAGGTACATCCACGTACTGACTCAGAAAATTGTCTTGTACACACTCAACAAATTCCTCTCCATCCAAACTCTTAACACTATGGCAGTCCCAGTCTATGTTTGGAAAGTTAAAATCCCCTACCATAACTACCCTATTATTGTTACAGATAGCTGAGATCTCCTTACAAGTTTGTTTCTCAATTTCCCTCTGACTATTGGGGGGGGGTCTATAATACAATCCCAATAAGGTGATCATCCCTTTCTTATTTCTCAGTTCCACTCAAATAACTTCCCTGGATGTATTTCTGGGAATATCCTCCCTCAGCACAGCTGTAATGCTATCCCTTATCAAAAATGCCATTCCCCCTCCTCTCTTGCCTCCCTTTCTATCCTTCCTGTAGCATTTGTATCCTGGAACATTAAGCTACCAGTCCTGCACATCCCTGAGCCATGTTTCTGTAATTGCTATGATATCTCAGTCCTATGTTCCTAACCATGCCCTGAGTTCATCTGCCTTCCCTGATAGGCCCCTTGCATTGAAATAAATGCAGTTTAATTTATTAATCCTACCTTGTCCCCGCCTGCCCTGACTGTTTGACTCACTTCTGTTCTCAACTGTACCAGTCTCAGATTGATCTCTTTCCTCAGTTTCTCCCTGGGTCCCACCCCCCCACCTTACTAGTTTAAATCCTCCCAAGCAGCTTTAGCAAATTTCCCTGCCAGTATATTAGTCCCCTTCCAATTTAGGTGCAATCTGTCCTTCTTCTACCCCAAAAGAGATTCCAATGATCCAAAAATGTGAATCCTTCTCCCATACACCAGCTCCTCAGCCATGCATTCATCTGCTCTATCCTCCTATTCCTGCCCTCACTAGCTCGTAGCATTGGGAGTAATCCAGATATTACTATTCTCAAGGACCTCCTTTTTAAATGTCTACCTAACTCTCTGTAATCTCCCTTCAGAATCTCAACCTTTTCCCTTCCTATGTCACAAACATCTGATTGAAAATAAATCACAGATTAAAATTTCTCTGGAGACAGAGCAATCAAACATTTGGGCTTGATATGCACACTCTCTAGTCTTGCAATACTTCTTGACCATTCTTTGTAGCTGTTTTGTTTTAGCAAGACAGCAACCAAAGTCTTTAGATCCTATCCTCAATGCAAATTCCATTCTCCTTTAAAGTAACCATCTCAGGCCAAAAGACACTGTCTCTAACTACTCTGTCCCCAAATTGATCTTCCAACTTTATATCCTCATCTGATCTTTGCAGCATCTATTTGGTTTACTTCAGCTTATTTCCTATTGAACCTTCATCAGTGAATCTGCCATCTCCAGACAACATGGGCTGTGTTTAGTGGAGGTGACAGGGGTCTCGCATGCTGTCTGGCAAGCAAGAACCCATGCTGGCTCTTTTCAGAAAAGCATATCACATCAAGTATCGATCAGGCAGACCTACTGTGGAATTCCCGTCTGATCCAATTGGAGGCCATCAGCTTTTACTTGCACAGTAGTGTCAAAGATAAGGCTGTGACTACACGAGTCAGAGGCCCAGAATTGGCAATAAACCAAGGCATAGGTCAGGGCTGGTGAAAAATCCCGGGGTGAATGTCCCAAGTTGTGAGGGATTCAGTGGCAAGGACACAGTGGTGACTTTCAAGCACCCTCCCTCCCCAACTTCCGAATTCCACGTCTCTCCATCAGCAATTTGAATGACAGAATCCCCTAGCAACAGGGTCTGTTTTTCAGGCTTCACACCCTACTGCTGAATGAATAGGAACAGGATGAGGCTATAAATTTGGCATTAAGTACCCACTTGTGTGTCTCAATTTCTAAATTTGTGGATAATGTCAAATTGGGAGGGCATGGTCAAGACTGAGGAGGATTCCAACAAATTACGTGAATCTGCATACAGTTGGCAAATTAATTCCAACACACAAATGTGTGAGGGATTGCATTTTGATGCAAAAATGAGGAATTCATTGACTACTTGGAAAATCAGACTCTTAATGGAACAGAACGGTGAGGAGATTTATGAGTACAAGTACACAGATCATTGAAACAAGCAACACTAGTTAAAAGGCTAGTAAAAGAAATTAAGCCTAAGTGTGATTTCTAGAGGGATTGAATCGAAAAATAGAGAAATAAGTGCTAAATCTGTATTGCACTGTATCCGGAGTTCTGTGTCATGTGTTTTGAACTCCATATTACAAAAAGAGTACAAAGACACTGGAGAGTAACTCATCTCTTGACTCTCCAAAGCTAGTCCAACATCTAGAAGCCACAACTCATGAACTTTTAACACTTGCCTGGATGAGCACAGCTTCAACAAAACTCATGAAGCCCAAAATCATCTGGGACAAAGCAGCTCACTTGATTGGCAATCCATCCACCACCATCAACATTCACTCCCTCCACCATCATACACTTTGTAACAGCAAGAAATACGAATATTGCTTCCCATTGTGGAAGAGACTGGAATTTGCAGAGACGTAATTTTTACAATAAAGGTGTCTCCAATTTAAAAGGGAAACCGAGGATAACTTTTTTTCCCTCAGACGGAACTTGCTTTCTCAGAAAGCACTGGAGGAAGAGTTATTTGAGAAACTTTAAGGCAGTGGTGGATAGATTCTTGGCTTACAAGGGAGTCAGTGGCTGGCAGTGGTAAGCAGGAATGTGAAATTGAGGTCACAATCAGATCAGCCATGAACTTATTGAATGACAGAAAAAGCTAGAGGGGTCAAATGGCCTAATCATGCTCCTATATTTTATATTTGCATGCATAAGTATAAAATGCGTTGCAGCAACTCACCAGGCCCATTTGACAGTGACTTTCAAACATGGGGTCTGTACCCCCTGGATGGAAAGGGGAGTAGATGCAAGGGAACAACACCACCTGCAAGTTCCTCTCCAAGCCACACACCATCCTGACTTGTAAATATATCACCAGTCCATCACTGTTGCTGGGCCAAAATCATAGAACCCCCTTTCCTAATAACACAGTGGCAATCCACATGGTTGCATTGATTCAAAAAGGAAGCTCAGCACTAATCTTTCAACCGCAAATAGGGATGGGCAAAATTTGCTGGGCTGCCCATACCCCATGAAAGAGTAAAAAAAAGAAAATGGCAGCCATGATTTCAGCCACACTAAACTCTGGAATTCCCCACTTAACTTCACCAGCTCTTTCAATTCCTTCAAGGCACACCCTATAACTGACTTCTTGACCTAACTTTTCAACACCTGTCCTGAGTATCTCATTATGTATCTTGGTGTCAAATTTTGTCTGATGATGCTTTTGTGTAACACTGTGTGAAGAAAAGTCATTGAAGGGGACAGCCTCAAAGAAGAAAAATACTTGCAAACCTCCCCCTGAATCTGGAAACAAAATTGAACAATGAATCCATCACTACTCAACCATATTGAGCGACATTCATAGAGGATCTATGCATCTGATCACTCCTTTGTCTCTCTTCACCCATAACTCTGACTAAATAATTCTGAACATTAAGTGAACAAAACTTAAATCCATCACTAAGTTAAAGTAAAGAATAAAATTTTTCTTTCCTAACTGTATATACATCTGGAATACTCTGTGCAGGTTTCATCTCCAAATCTAATGGGGGACATATTTGCTGTAGAGAGAATGAATGATCAGTAGACTTGTTCACTGGCATTAACCCCTTGTGAGGAGGCACAGAGTATACTATGACCATATTCCTTGTTGTACAGAAGAATGAAAGATTATCTCAGTAAAACATTATATTTTTAAGATGCTGTATACAGAGTAGACGCTGTGAAAATATTTCTGCTGGTAGGGGAATCCAGAACATGGAGTCATTGTCATAGAATAAGAAGTTCGTCATTTACATTGAAATGAGAAGAAATACTCAAAGGGTAGTGAATCATTGGAGTTCTCCACCTCACATAACAATGGATACTCAATCATTGAGGATACGCAAGACATAGTTTGACTGACTTCTGGGTACCACACAAATTAAGGATAATGTGGGAAGGTGAAGTTGAGGTAGAAAATCAACCAAGATCTAACTTTATTGGTGCTGTATGTTCAAAAAGTCAAATGGCCCACTCCAACTCCTTTTTCTCCTGGGCTTAGGTTCATATCATTAACTATAAATTGAATGCAATACTTACATATCAGGTTAAACCATTGTGGGAGGAAATTGAGGAAATGTGAGGCCCTTTCTAACTTGAGATGGTAGAAAAGAATGTATCATTTTATCTCTCCATAAATCAAAAAAAAAGAGGTGAAATAGTCCTCCCAGGTTCCTCCCTCAAAGGGAATAAGAACCAAAATCTGTTTCTCTTTATTTTGTTTGGACCTCCTTTGAAAAATCAGGAATGTAATCTCTGGATTTAATCTAAGCAGAGGGGTCTAATAGAGAGAGTGACAAACTAAATACAGCAAGATAATTTCTATTTGACTATGAATTGGAATTATAGTTTTAAAAGATGGAACACAATGTCTTAATTTTCCCTAAACTGTTATCTTTGTCCCCCATTCTCATTCTTCTAGAGAGTCAATGAGGTAAAGAAATCTTGTCCACAGCATACAAAGGTAATCATTCCCTTGTAACAACAGATGGAAACTGGAGCTGGAAGTAGTGGAGTGCGAGTGTGTGTGTGTGTGTGTGTGTGTGTGTGTGTTTGTTTGTGAGAGGGGGAGAGAGAGAGAGAGAGAGAGAGAAAGGTGGTATAGAAATGCAGATTGTTTCTTCCTTTCCTTCCTACAGCCACAGAAACCTAGCTGACCACTTCAGCACCAATGCAGCATAGACCTGTTCCTGTCGCATAGATCTGCCTCAGCTTCCTTTGGACTGAATGTCCATTCTTGAATGAAAATGTCAGATGGCTTACAGTAAAACGTTTTTTTCAAACTAGGGAGCAAATGTAACAATTATTTAGTAATGGTATGTGTATCATGAAATGCTACAACATAGAAGGATGCCATCCATTCCACTGTACCTAGTCTAGCCCCTTTGAAAGAGCTATTTTGTTAACCTCATCCTCCTGTGCTCAGTACATTGCACTGCAAATGTCCCTTTTCAGATGTTTATGAACTTTCACTTTTGAAGGAGTTTGAGTCCATTATACTTTCAGACCATGCTGTCCAGTTCATCATAGTTCTCTGCACAAACATATTCTTCTCATCTGCCCAGTAGTGCTTTTGCCAATTCCTTAAATCAATGTCCTTGGAATGCTGATCCTTCTTCCAATGATTTTAAACATCACACTCATAACTTTACTGAACTTTGTCAGCTGTAAAGAAAACAATCTTATTCCTTCTAGCATCTCCTTGAAACTGAAGTTCCTCAACTCTTGAACCTTGTCTGCAGCCTTTTTAAAGATTTGACATCCCCCTGAAGTGTTTTGCCTCAAATCGAACACAGTACTCCAGCAAGGCGGCTGGGTGGGGGAGGGGGGATGTGAGCGGGGGAGACCAGTGACTTGCATCAATTTAACATTACTTCTTTGATTTCATACCTTCGACCTCATGGCCCTTACAATATTTATTAATCCTGTCTATTCACACTGAGACAGCTTTGGCTAATGAACTGCAGCTAAAACTGAGACATGATTTAACTGTGTTTATTGCAGTATAAAAGTTTGCTTTGTCTCTTGCCAGGACTGTTAATCCCGGTCCATGAAAAGTGTGCATTCAAATGTCAAGCTACGATAGTCATGCTCTTCATTATATTTTAGGTTAGGCCTGCTTAACATTGTTTGGTGAAGGGAACTAGCACAAAAACTCAGTTAAACAGAGTTTTTTAAGGCAAGTGCTGATATAAGATGCTAATCAGAAAATGAATCATATTTTCAATAGTAGGGAGGTTAAAGCGAAATAGATATCCATTCAAGCAATTTTTCATTTAAAAACAGGAACTTGTGGGTAGCATGGTGGCACAGTGGCTAGCACTGTTGCCTCACAGAGACCCGGGTTCAATTCCCGCCTCAGGCGACTGACTGTGGAGTTTGCACATTCTCCCCGTGCCTGCGGGTTTCCTCCGGGTGCTCTGGTTTCCTCCCACAGTCCAAAAATGTGCAGGTTAGGTGAATTGGCCATGCTAAATTGCCCATAGTGTTAGGTGAAGGGGTAAATGTAGGGGAATGGGTCTGGGTGGGTTATGCTTCAGCGAGTCGGTCTGGACTTGTTGGGCCGAAAGGTCTGTTTCCACACTGTAAGTAAGCTAATCTAATCTAATCATATAGTACATTTAACATGTAAAGTCTCTAAGTACTTCACATGAGCATTACCAGATGACGAAAGTTGACACTGCGCCACATAAGGAGATATGAAGGCAGTTCAATCGATGAGGTAGATTTTAATGAGCAAATTAAAGGAGGAAAATGAAATAGAAAAAAATTAGGGAGGGAATTCCAGAGCTGAGACCTCAATAGCGATGAGATTGAACTGATCTATGAAGGGAGATCAGGGAAACCGCGCCTGATGAGAGGTGGTCTCATTGAAACTTAAAAAGATAGATAGGTAAGATGTTTCCACTGCTTGGGGATTCTAGAAACAGGAGGCACAAATTTAACATAAAGGGATGCCATATAGGACCATGATGAGATTTTGTTTTACTCAGGGAGTTGTGAGATTCTTTGAAACTCTCCACCCCAGAGGGCTCTGGCAGCTCAGTCATTATTATGCTTAAACTAGAGATTGGTAGATTTCTGACAACCAGTGGAGTAAAAGATTATGGAGACAGTATGGGTAAAAGACATTCAAGATTTTGATTTGCCGTGATCATTTTAAAATATGGAGTTGACCCCAATGATTTGAATAGCCTATTCCTGTTTCTACGTTCCTAAAGGCATGCTGACCCATTACTAAATCAAAAGAAATTGGAAGTTCAAAAGGATTAGAATTGAAGTGCATAGATGGGAGGAGGTTCCAGAGATGGGGAAGGCAATACTGGAGGAATTTGGACACAAGGAGAAAGTGAGGACTGCAGATGCTGGACAGTCAGAGTTGAAAAATGTGGCACTGGAAAAGCACAGCAGGTCAGTCAGCATCTGAAGAGTAGGACAATTGACATTTCGGGCATAAGCCCTTCATCTCGAATATAGAGGGGAAAGAGGGCTGACAGATAAATAGAAGGGTGGGGGTGGGATTGGGGGAAGGTGCCTGAGAAAGGGATAGGTGGATGCAGGTGGGAGGTAATTGTGATAGGTTGGTGAGGAGGGTCAATTGGATAGGTAGGAAGGAAGATGGACAGGTAGGGCTGGTCAAGAGAGCGGTGCCAAGTTGGTGGGTTAGATCTGAGGTGAGGTGGGGAGAGGGGAGATTTGAAAACTGGTGAAGTCAATGTTGATGCCGTGTGGTGGGAGGTCCCGAGGCGGAAGATGAGATGTTCTTCCTCCAGTTGCCGGATGGATTTGATTTGGCGGTGGAGGAGGCCCAACACTTGCATGTCCTTGGGGGAGTGGGAGGAAAGTTTCAGTGGTTGGCCACTGGTTTGGTGCATGTATTCCAGAGATGTCCTCTGAGCCGCTCCTCAAGTTGGCGTCCTGTCTCCCCGATGTAGAGGAGACCACAGCGAGAGCAACAGACACAATAGATGAGGTGTGTGGATTTGCAGGAAAACCTCTGCCGGATTTGAAATGCCGCTATGCCTGCCTCTTTGTAGGATATGTAGAACAGTCCAACTTCTGCAGTTACACTAGCACCATCGCCCATGTTTTCCTCTGCTACATTGATGACTGTATCGGCGCCATGTTGTGTTCTCATGAGGAGGTTGAGCAATTGATCAACTTCACCAAGACCTTCCACCCTGACTTTAGGTTCACATGGATCATCTCAGACACCTCCCTTCCCTTCCAGGACCTCTCTGTCTCTGGTGAGTGACTCAATATGGACATCTATTTCAAACTCACTGACTCTCGCAGTTACCTTGACTACACATCCTCCCATTCCACCCCCTGTAAAAATGTGATCCATTACTCCCAATTCCTCTGCCTCCACTGTATCTGTTCCTAGAAGGAACAATTTTACTCCAGGACATCCTTGATGGCCTCCTCTTTCAAGGACTGCAATTTCTCCCCCCACATGATCAACAAAGCCCTCCATTGCATCTCCTCTACTTTCTGCACCTCCGTCCTTGAACCCCACCCCTTCAACCGCAACAACGATAGAACCTCCCCTGGTCCTCACCATCCACCCCACGAATGTCTGGATGTATTGCATTATCCTCTGTCATTTCCACCACCTACAGTCAGACCCCACCACAAAAGATATATTCCCTCCCTACCTATATCTGCATTCCACAGGGACCATTCCCTTTGTGACCCCCTTGTTAGGTTCACGCTCCCCCCCACCCACCAACCCACCCTCCACACCTGGCACCTGCGCCCTTACTTCCCACTGCCTTCATCCAAGTCCCTAAAAGATTATTTCACATCTACCCACCTCATCTACTGTGACTGTTGCTCTCGATCTGGTCTCCTCTACATTGGTGAGACAGAACGCCAACTCAAGGAACAGTCTAGGGAACATCTCTGCACCAATCAACCCCAGCACCCTGTGGCCAACCACTTCAACTCCCCTTCCCACTCCCACAAACACATGCAAGTCCTGGGCTTTCTCCACCGCTAAACCAAAGCCATCTACCAATTGGAGAAAGAATGTCTCAGGATCCTCCAACCACACAGCAACAACATTGAATTCACCAGTTTCCAAATCTCCCCTCCCCCCACCTCATCCCAGATCCAAACCTCCAACTCAGCATGGCCCTTTTGACTTGTCCTACCTGTTCATCTTCCTTTCCACCTATCTGCTCCACCCTCCCCACCAACCTATCACAATTATCTCCCACCTGCATCCACCTATCGCCTTCACATCTACCTTCCCCCAGCCCATCCTCACTCCTCTATTTATCTCTTAGCCCCCTTCCCCCTCCATATTCCTGATGAAGGGTTATGCCCGAAACGTCAATTCTCCTGCTCCTCAGATGCTGCCTGACCTGCTGTACTTTTCCAGTGCCACACTTTTTGAATTTTGACATAAGAATAAAGAATTTAAAATGGATCCATTGCCAGATCAGCAGCAAATGCAAAATGTTAGCATGGTTGTTAATTATGCATTTTTGTAGATGTGCAATTGTACATATTTATGTTTAATAGTACATAACTATTAATAGTGGGCAAATGCTAATTGCAGATTCATTCATTCCCCTGCAAATAGGAACAAATTAAAACAGGAATTGTTGAACCACAAGGTACACGTTTGTAATGTCAAAAATCGTTATGAGAATGCCTAAAGATTTGCTCTACCGCTGGGCTTTCTGGAGTGGAATAATTGTGCAAGTTCAAATACAAGTAGTAAAGTTTTGCATGCCTCAAGTTTATGTTCTGAAAAACTGAAAGGCAAAAATATCGTTATCTCATGGATACAGTAATTTGGAAAAACAGCACACTTTTCTTGCAACAATGGCTCTGAAAAATTGAAGCATTTGAATTGAAGCTCAACTATGAAACACTTCCTAAAATCATACCTGTTCTCACTTTTCCCCTCTATTACATGAATTGGCTCTGTCGATATTCTGAGTTGACATTGCTTCTGGCTAATAATTGTATGTGAGGTTTAGAACTGACTTCCTGCAAAATCCTTCACCATCATCGCGCTGCATCAAAGGCATTTAATAAAAACCAGCTGAGAAATATTCATAAGAACTGTAAAGGACAGAAAGTTAACTTGACTATGACTTTAGCTTTCCCACTCTGTTCATGGTGGTATTAGGGGAAAAAAGTTGAATTAACACAATCCAGTGATTTTAAAATGTGCTTTAAAGTGCCAAGGCATATTCAGACCTGCATCCCTTTAAGTTTAATCAATCATTTACGTAGCCACAATCCAATCTGGTTAGTTTATTCTGACCCCTAACTTCTTCCTTGTTATTAGCATTTCTTGAAGCGTATTATCATTGGTAGTCTGGGGACATTGCTTCTATAATCTGAGATGCATTTGCTTTCAATTTACTGCATTTGAGGAACATGTAGAAAGGAAGGCCTATAATTGATTCAAAAATGATAATGGAGGAGTCAGCCATTTGGGCCCACTCTATCATTCACTAAGATCATGGTCGACATGGTTGTGACCAAATTCCACTGTCCTGCCAACCCCATTAACTTACATTCCTTCTCAATGAAGGATTCTTCCACCTCAGCCTCGAGCATATTCAATAATTCAGCCTCCACTGCTCTCGAGGCAGAAAATTCCAAAGATGAATGACCCTCTGAGAAAAGAAATTCCTCCTCATCACGACCTTAAATGGGAGGCTTCCTTCTTCTGAAATTGTGCCGTCTCGTTCAGGATGGCCTCAGGAAGATTATGTCATTTATTTTTCTTCTATCAGATGAAGTAAATGGGATGAAGGTGATTTTTTTTATTATTGATGTCGTTATGTTAGTATTAGCAAGGGAACTTTTCATCCCACAAGGAGAGGCAGAAGAAAAGACACAAAGAAATGGAGAAAGGAACAGAAGGAGGTATAGTTTCTGAGATAGAAAAAAAAAACAAGAGAGAGAAAGATGTAGAAAGAGAGAGAGAGATAAAGTCCAGAACTAGAGGGCATAGGTTTAGAGTGAGAGGGGAAAGATTTAAAAGGGACCTAAGGGGCAACTTTTTCATGCAGAGGGTGTTGTGTGTATGGAATGAGCTGCCAGATGAAGTGGTGGAAGCTGATACAATTACAGCATTTATGGGTACATGAATAGGAAGGTTTAGAGGAATGTGGGCCAAGTGCTGGCAAATGGGGTAAGATTAATTTAGGATGTCCGATTGGTACAGATGAGTTGGACTTAAGGATTTGTTTCCATGCTGTACACCTCTATGACTCTAGGTACAAAGGTGGAGATAAATAGTGAGATGGAAAAAGAGAAAGAAATATATTGAGCCGACAAAAGGAAATACAGAGAGATAGAAGAAACAGGGAGCAGATTGCCAGAGGAGTACTATCAAACCCTGCCAGCCTAGTCTGAAGTTTCCACCTCGGTCAGTGCTATCTACAGCATACAGAATAACAACCAGCAATGTAGAAAGCTCATCACTTTCTCCAATCCACCAGAGTTAGGGCCACATCCTTCTCTTTGCTGCCTCACCTTCGCTCGATCAGTGCACTGCACACACCAAGGTTCCTTCCAAACCACCCTCAGTATTGGCACCAACCTCTTTCTTCATCACTCTGCCCCCTCAGGCTCCCACAGCACCCACCCTGAGTGTCCTCTTTCCTGCCTCCTCAATCCCTTGGAAACACCTCACCACCTTTCCCCACATACACCGGCACTAAGAAGTGCGCCACCTGCTGTCATCTCACTCTTCCACCCCCAAAGTCTTCTCATTACAGGAAAAGACAGCTCATTAAAGAGCAGAGAGAGCTGGTGTTGGGAAGATGGTGGTGGTGGTATTGGTGGGGGAAGAGTGGAATACTGCCCGACTTCTGTGTCCTTACCCACGAAGAGGAGAGAATCTTGGCCCTCACGGGAGAGGTCCAGCTCTGCTCCTGCAGGGATGCCGAGAAGTCCATGTCCTGCCAAATGAGTAATTATCACTTTGCAATGCCACTGTTATTGTCCCAGCACAACCTCTGTTAATCTCAATCATTGCACACACCACTTCTAATCAGTGGCCGTGATGTTGTTTCTCTCATCAGTCTTGCAGGTTCTGCTAGTTTCCCTAGGAGAAACAGTCTAGTGTGGAAGAAGCTTCTCCCTGGACCTTTGAGGTTGAAAGAACCTCTGAGGATTCATTGGCAAGCCTGCCTCCTGCACATCAACCCCTCACCTGCCCTGACACTGACACCATTGAAGGGAACCGTACACGTAGAGAGTATGGGAACACATTCTGATGAGTATCACACAGTGACAACTCTGCAGCTGCCTGAGGTAGTAACACTCCAGGCTGCTGACTCTCAGAGGGCTGCCAGAGACCTCAGCATCGGGTAGGAGAGGACCCTGTGGTGTCAGTAGTCATCCCCATGTTCATGGAGGAACAGGAGCAGCAGACTGGGGTGTGCAATGTAATGGCCCTCATTGCCTGGAAGCTACAGCAGGGCAGTGAGTCATGGCAGGGTGACAGATGCCAGAGAGAGCTGAAAAATGTGTTGCTGGAAAAGCCCTGAAGAAGGGCTTATGCCCGATACGTCGATTGTCCTGCTCTTGGGATGCTGCCTGACCTGCTGCGCTTTTCCAGCAACACATTTTTCAGCTCTGATCTCCAGCATCTGCAGTCCTCACTTTCTTCTAGCTGCCAGAGAGAGCCAGACTGATCACTCGCAAGGGCAGCTGGAGCAGGCCACACACCTGCACTGCATCGCCCAGCCTCAGGACTGAAAGCATTGCGACAGAGTGATGGGGAACCCTGACCCCAGTCCAGGTGTCCCCTCCTCAGAAAGAGACAGGCTCTACCTGCAGGTAACCATAAGTCTCCCCAGTGGCATTAGTCCTAGACTGCCCTGCCCAGGACTTGCTGCTTACGGACTAACCAATGCTCACCCCCTGGACTGCAGTGGGACCCATGACCTGAGACTTTCCTCTGGTCAGACGCCTTACTCTGGCCAGTGCCCTTTCCATATGTGATATCACTCTTGACTTACTGAGCCAGGACTCCCTGACTGATGGCAGCCTCCACGCACTTTGGTGTGCACTAACCCCTAATGACTTTGGGGCATGGGGTTTGTTTGCTGGGTACACTGCTGGCACCTGGTGTGGGTGTGCAATTTATGTAGCAATCTGCCATACAGCAAGATGCGCATCTCATAGACTGAGAACTGCTGAGCAGCAAGGCAGGCTGTCTGGTTGTGTGACAGTGCTAATCGACAGCAAGGCATGAATACTGGGACCATGTAGGAAGGTGTTACATAAGCAAGTGCTATTGGAGCAAGTGAGCATCCACGAGCTGTAGTCTGGTTCAGTCTATGAGCTGGGGTCCTTTCTATGCAAACTGTCCTCATTGCAACCTTTCAATACCAATTAGAATCATAAAATCCCTATAGTGTGGAAACAGGCCTTTCAGCCCAACAAGTCCACAATTGCTGCTGAGTTCTACAATGCAAATCTGTGCTTCCAGACTATGCTGCCAGTGAATAGCAGAGTTGCCATGATATTGTGATGGGCTGCTGGTCTGGATGTCAATGTCCATGGACATTGGATGCCGCCTGTGCATCATACTCTGAGATATAGCTGCCTGGTATCCAGCAAGGAGAATGATTCAAAGTAAATGGTGAGCCAAATCTTGTTGTACTGTCTGGTTTCCCTGTTTGCAAGATTGGTAAACTGCAAGTATGAATACTAATAAGGTGAGTTGTGGAGTTAACAAGGCATTTAACAAAATTAATCACTGTAAAATGAGAACTCTCTGCTGCCTAGAAAGAATCTCATCACACTGCTTGTGAAAAACTTAAAAGATACAATGGAGGGCTTGTGTGCTGCAAAGGCAGTGTCTGGGCCAGAACGTCTGGGTAAAAGTCCCACCTGCTCCAGAGTTATGTAATAACACCCCTGAACAAGTCGATGAACAAGATCTAAAAGCTGGAGGGAGATGATCGCAATGTCGAGTTGGACCTTACTATCCTTGTCAACTGTTCCTGCCACATATCTCACTGCAGCAGATACCCTCAGACTCCTACGAAATTCTGCCTATAGACGTATAAAGAGAGCTAAATAAACTGCACTCATATAGCACCTTTTACAAAAGCCATTCCATGGAAGTCTGAATATTTTTGTCAGGAAAGGCAATAGCCAATGTGTGGACAGCAAGATCCAGTTAATCTGTGCTAATAGTGTCTATTGACAATTGATGTTGGTCAGCAAGTTTAAGGAGCTTTCTCAATCAGCAGTTACTGATGATTATTTTGCTCTTGCCATTCACACCTCCTTTAGACATAACTTCTTGCTCTTTACTTGCCCCATTAACATCTCCTTTTGCCTTGTACAATAATTCCTTTAGTTATTTATTCTTTCTTCCCTTCCACCCTGTCACTAACCTACCCTTTTGTTCCGTTGACAATTGGACATTGGTTAGCAGGTTTAGGGAACTCTATGCTCTGTAAACAATTCCATGTCACAACTTTGGAGCGTTGAAACAGATTATTATCACATTGTTGTTTGTGGGACCTTCCTGTGCACAAATTGGCTGTTGTGTTCACTTCATTACAACACTGCCTAAAAATCAAAACGTATTCCTGTGGGAGCAAAACACTTTGGGATGTCCCAAAATCGTGAAAAGTGCTAGAGATAGCAAATATCTTTAAAATTCCCATAAATTGATGTTATTTAAGGGCTTTGTGGATTTCTTTTGAATTGAGAAAAGGACTATTTATGTTCTTTTTTATTTTTAATGTAAACAAATTGAACACTTTAGTAAAATCCGATTATTGTCAAGAATATGATTCCTGACCATAGCACTCCCACTAATAAATTTCAGTTCTGTCTCTCGACAGACATTTATTTAACCAAGTAATGACTAGAGTTGCTATTGTAGCTCTGGAGAGCAGAAAACTAAGCTTTATTTGGAGCTTCAAAAATCATGTACTCTGTTTATTATCATTATATGTGTCATGTTGTATTTTCCACTTCCACCCAACAGCTCCTATGGTATTTTTTTCTTCATTTAAGAATGGGAAAGGTTCTGAGAGGCACCTTCAAATATTTTCCTGGTGCCCCTTGTTGTTTTTCTTAATCTAGAAAGCCTCCTCCAAGTTTAAGAAACCATCTGCAGCCTTTCATTGGACAGGCAACCTGTCTCCTCGTCAATTGTATTTGTCAGGGAGGGGCAGGATGAGGGGGGAAATCCCAAAGGTTGACTATTTCTCAGCATCCCACCACTCCAGGAATGTGTTGTGAAACCAGAAAGAGCTCAACTCCCATTTCCTGTCTCTCGAGGGAAAATTCAGTCCAACTTTCCATTTACACGAGGAGTTAGAGATACAAAAAAGTGGAGAGGGAGGAAAGAACAAAAGGTGGATCACGGAAGACATTAAACAACGAATAGGAAGATGGTGTAAAATGGTTGGATCACTTTCTCAATCAGCAGTTGCTTATGATTGTTTTGCTCTTGCCATTCACACCTCCTCTAGATACATCTTCTTGTTTTTTTTATTTGTCCCATTAACATCTCCTTTCGCCTTGCACTATAATTCTGTTTGCTATTTATTCTCTCTTTCCTTCGACCCTGTCACTAACCTTTCCTTTTGTTCACCCACCTCCTCCCCCAACCCACCCCATCTTCATACAGCTCCAGTTCCAGATTTTTCCTGTTTTGAGGAAATATCATTAGCATGAAATGTTACCTGTTTCTTTTTCCACAGATGTTTCTGATCTCCTGTCTGCTTCCAGCACTTTCTGCCTTTAGTTTAAACATGTATATCCAGTTAGTCAGAGAATAAAATAAGTAAATATGTAACCTTGTCTGTTTTGTAATAGTTTCTTTCTGTCTACTTTAATACTCACTGTGCCTGATTAAAGGGAAAAGGGTCTGTGGAGTTCTGTGACTGCAGAAAAATAAATCAAACTTCCTCCAATGTGCTGTCTAACATTCAGCACTGTATACAATCCCAATGTATATGCTAGTCTCCAAAGCTAAATACGGCATGTCACAGTTAGTAATAAAACAGAATGTATGACTTTCCCCAGACTCAAACTGAACAGTTGTAGTTACAAAACCAAGTTAAGTCTGTAGCAACCTCACTCCACACTGGCAGCAAGTCACTAACTATAACTATGATATGGTTACTACAATTCACAGGTTATTATCTCTTGTTACACCATTGCAGTGTAGTACAGGTACACAATTCTTTATCAGAAATTCCGAAATCTGAACTTTTTATCGTGGAGCATGGAGTGTCATTTTGGCATGCGAACAGGTGACCCAACTCCACACCCACTTGAACCACATCACTCAGATGTGATGTGGCCCAGCACTGGCAGGCATCAATTGTGTCACAGAGCTCATACTGTTCACATGTGCGTCTGCTGTTAGGTATTTTTTTTTAATTTCACTGTGAAAATGTCATTTATTCCAAAATCTGAAAAATTCCAAATTTCCATAACAACTGGCCCCAAGGATTTTGGATAAAGGATTGTGTACCTCTACTGAGAGAATGGTATACCATCAGAGACTTGGTTTGCCATCCCCTGGAAAAGGTTCTGTAGCTACTATCTGAATAAATATCAGAAGAGTTCATTGAACGTTTTCGAGACATTTTGAATTTGACCAGAGAGCAGGCTATACTAGGCCTGGTTTTGGGCAACAAGACAGGCCTTGTTCATGACTTCAAAGGTGACCTGAGGTAGCAGCAACCAAAATATGATTGAATTTTGCATTCAGCTTGCAGGAGAGAAGAGTTGGTCCAAGACTAGTATTTTAAACTTAAATAAAGGCAATTATGAAGCAATGAAAGCAAAGTTGGCTGAAGTGAACTCAAAAATTTAGATAAGGTTTAGATCAATAGAGATAAAGTGGCAGACATTTAAGGGGATATTTCAGAATGTATACGATAGATATATTCCCATAAGAAATAGGGCAGCATGGTGACACACTGCTGTCTCACAGTGCCAGGGGCCTGGGTTTGATTCCACCCTCAGGTGATTGTGTGGAGTTTGCTCATTCTTACCGTGTCCACAATGACATCCTCTGGGTGCTCTGGTTTCCGCCCACAATCCAAAGAAGAAAAAGAAATACAGGTTCGGTGGATTGGCCATGCTAAAGTGCCCATAGTGTCCAAGGATTAGCCATGGGAAATATAGTTGCAGGGATGGAGTAGGGGGTTGGTTTGGATGCAATGCTGTTTGGAGGGACTTGATGGGCCAATTGACCTCCTTTCATACTGTAGGAATTCTATGAAAACTTTCAAGGGGAGAACCCACCACTTGTGGTGAACCAAAAAAAGTTTATGCTAGTATCAAACTGAAATTAAAAAGTATCTAGTTTCATAAAGGTGGGTCAGATGATTAGACAGAGTATAAAATGCAAAGAGCAACTGAAAGATTAATAAAGGAAGAAAAATTACAGAATGACAGGCAGTAAGCCAGAAATGTAAAAGTTAGCAAGATCTTCTATGGATATTTTTAAAAATTGGTTAACAAAGTGAGTTTTGGTCTCATGGAAAGTGAAGGATTATTAAGACAAAATAATGAACTGAACCAGTGTTTTGTATTAGTCTTCATTACAGAGATTACAGGTAACATCTTCACAAAATTTGAAAGTCAGGGAGTAAAACTGAGGTAGGGACGTAATAAATTATAGGCACCCGGGGAGTGATGTTGAGTGAATTGTTAGAGCTGCAGGCTAACAAGATCACAGGTCATTCTATGGTCTTAAAAGAAGTGATTATTGAGGGAGTTGATGTATTAGATGTAATTTTCCAAAATTCACTTGATATGAAGAAGATTTCGTGAGACTAGAAGATGGAGAATGCATTGTTTAAAAATGGAGGGAGAGAGAAAGCAGGAAACCGTAGGACAATTAGCTTAAAATCTATCATTGGGAATATGTTAGGAGCTATTATTAATGACATCATACAGATGTATAGGATGGAAACAGACTCTTTGGTCCAACTCGTCTATGCCGACCAGGTATCTTAAATTAATTTAATCCCATTTGCCAGCATTGATTCCATATCCCTCTAAACCCTTCCCATTCATTTACTCATCCAGATGCCTTTTAAATGTTGTAATTGTACCAGCCTCCACCACTCAGAAAGATTCAAACCAACCTACCAGAGACAACATGATGTTGTGAAAGGGAAATTATATTTAACCAGCTTCTTGGAGTTCTTTGAATTAATAACGTGTTGAGAATACTGAACTTGGATTTCCAGAAGAAATTTGAGCTGCACCAAAAGTTTATGTGGAAAATATGAGCTCATTGGAGTTAGATATTGGTGTGAATAGATTGGCTAGGTAATAGGAAACAGAGAGTACCATAAGAATATAAGAACTAGGAGCAGGAGTAGGCCATCTGGCCCTTTGAGCCTGTTTCATCCTTCAATAACATCGTGGCTGATCTCTTCATGGCTTCAGCTCCACTCATCCACCCTCTCACCGTAACCCTTAATTCCTTTATATTGTTAAAAAAATCTATCTTAACTTTAAAAACATTTACTGAAGTAGTGTTAACTACTTCACCGGACAGGGAACTCCATAGATTCACAACCCTCTGGGTAAAGAAGTTCCTTCTCAATTCAGTCCTAAATCTGCTCCCCTGATTTTGAGGCTATGCCCTCTTGTCCTAGTTTCATTGCCAGAGGAAACATCTTCTCTACGTCTAATTTATCTATTCCATTCATAATTTTGTATTTTTCTATAAAATCCTCCCTCATCCTTCTAAAATCTAATGAATATGATGCCAGTCTACTCAGCGTCCTCATAAGGCAACTCCGTCAACTCCGGAATCAATCTAGTGAAACTTTCTGCACCCCCTTTAGTGCTAGTGCATCCTTTCTCAAGTAAGGAGACCAAAACTGCACACAGTACTCCAGGTATGGCCTCACCTGCTTTTAAACTCAATACCTTGAACAATGAAGAACAAAATTCCATTTGCCTTTCTAATTACCTATTGTACCTGTAGACCAACCTTCTGTGATTTATAGACAAGGACACCCATATCCCTCTGCACAGCAGCATGCTGCAACTTTTTACTATTCAAGTAATAATCCTTTATACTGTTATTTCTACCAAAATGGATGATTCATATTTATTAACAATGTATTCCACCTGCCAGACCTTTGCCCACTCACTTAAAGTATCTATGTTCCTCTGCAAGGTTTCTTAGTCCTCTGCACACTTTGCTCTGCCACTCATCTTAGTGTCATCTGCAAACTTTTACACACGACGCGTGGTCCCCAACCCCAAATCGTCTATGTAAATTGTGAATAATTGCGGTCCCAATACTGATGCCTGAGGCACACCACTAGTTACTGATTGCCAACCAGAATAGCACTCATTTATCCCCACTCTTTGCTTCCTGTTTGTCAACCAATCCTCTATCCATGCTAATACTTCACCCGTAATTCCATGCATTGTTACCGTATGCCTCTTGTGCCGCACTTTGTTAAAGGTCTTTTGGAAATCTAGGTACACCTCACCTACTGGGTCTCCATTGTCCATTGTGTTCGTGATGTCTCCATAGAATTCCAAAAGATTAGTTAAGCATGACCTGTCCTTCATGAACCCATGCTGCATGTGCCCAATGGGACAATTTCTATCAAGATGTCTTGCTATTTCTTCCTTGATAACAGGCTCAAGCATCTTCCCCACTACAGAAGTTAAGCTAACCAGTCTATAATTCCCCACCTTACATCTACCCCCTTTTTAAACAGTGGCATCACATCTACTGTTTTCCAATCTGCTGAAACTGCCCCAGATTCCAGCAAATTTTAGAAAATTATCACAAGTGCAATTGCTATTTCTCCTCTCAAATGTTTTAGTACCCTGGGATGCATTCCATCAGGGCCAGGAGGCCTGTGTATTCTTAGCTCCATTAGCCTGCCCAACACTACCTGTTCAGTGATAATGATTGTTTCCAGGTCCTCACCTACCTTTGTATCTTTGTCAATTACCGATATGTTATTAGCGTCCTCCATTGTGAAAACTGACACAAAATACCCATTCAATGTCTCGGCCATTTCATCATATCCCATGACTAAATGCCCCTTCTCATCCTCTAAAGGACCAACATTTACTTTAGACACTCTTTTGTTGTATATACTTATAGAAACTTTTGCCATTTGTCTTTGTATTGTGTGCTAGTTTTTCTCATGTTCAATCTTACTCTTCTTTATAGCTCTTTTTGTGGATCTCTGTTGATCTCTAAAGCCTTCCAACCATATAGTTTCTCACTAATCTTGGCCACTCTTTCAATTTGATAACCTCCCTTATTTCCTTAGACACCCATGGCAGATTACCTCTTTTTTAACAGTCCTTCCTTTTCACTGGAATATACTTTTGCTGAGTACTTTGGAAAATTGCTTTGAAAGTCCTCCACTGCTCGTCAACTGTCCCACCATAAAGTCTTTGTATCCAGTCTTCTTTAGTCAACTCCTCCCTCATCCTATTGTAGTCTTTCTTGTTGAAGCACAGGGCGCAGGTATTGGGTTTTATTTTCACACTCTCCATCTGTATTCTAAATTCAACCATATTGTGATCACCTCTTCCATGAGGATCCCTAACTGTGAGGTCATTAATTATTCCTGAGTCATTACACAGGGCCAGATCTAGGATATCTAGGATAGATGGTCAATTTCAGGTTGTCATGATTTAATGAGTGGTATGCTACAGGGATTAGAACTGGAGCCTCAATTTGTTTAAATTTATATAAAAGATTTGGTTAAATGGATTGAAGGTTCATTCCTAAATTTGCTATGATACAAAGGTGTGTTGTGAAAGTAGTTGTGAAAAGGACATAATATGGGCTGCAATGGAAGACAAATAGGTTAAGTGACTGGACAAATATCCAGTAAATACAGGATAACATGGGAAAATACGAAATTGCCCATTTGACAGAAAGAATAAACAAAAACCTATTAGATTAGATTCCCTACAGAGTGGAAACAGGGCCTTCGGCCCAACCAGTCCATACCAACCCTCTGAGGAGTAACTCACTCAGACCCATTTCGCTCTGACTAATGCACCTAACACTAATTTAGCATTGCCAGTTCATCTGACCTGCATGTCTTTGGACTGTGGCAGGAAACCGGAACACCCTGAGGAAATCCACGCAGACACAGGGAGAATGTGCAAACTCCACACAGTCACCTGAGGCTGGAATTGAACCTGGGACCCTGGTGCTGTGAGGCAGCAGTGCTAACCACTGAGTTAAAGATTAAAGCACTCTAAGATGTGGAAGGATCTGGGTATCTCCTGCATGGATTGCAAAAGGTTGGTTTGCAGGTACTGTAAGTAATTAGAAAAGCTAATAGAATATGATTGTTTATTGAAGGGATATTTAGTACAAATTTAGGGAGGTTATGCATCAGATATATAGGGTACAGTGGTACCTACCTCTGAACCAGGGTGTTCAAGCCCAGCTGCTCCAGAGGTCTGTAATAACATTTCTGAACAGATTGATTAGAACATAGGTTAAATTTTTAAAAATCTACAGGGCATTGATGAGGCCTCATCTGAGTACAATGTGCAACATCAGTCTCCTTATTTAAGGAAGGATTTAAATATGTTGGAGGAAGTTCAGACAATGTTTTTGAGATGTTTACCTGAAATAGATGGATTGTCTTATTAGGGCAGGATGTATAGGATGGGGGAGGTTAGAATAGTAAAAGGTGATTCAATTGAAACATATAAATATTCTGAGAAGCCTTTTTAAGATGTGTCTGAAAAGGATGTTTCCTCTTGTGGGAGAATCTAGAACCAGAGATCACTGTTTAAAAATAGGGTGTATCTCATTTAAGACAGTGATGAGTATTTTTTCTCATGGAGGACTGTCAGTCTTTGGATATCTCTTCTTCAAAAGGCAGTGGAAGAAGTGACTTTAAATATTTTTATGGCAGAAATATACAAATTCGTGACAAGAAAGTATGTGAAAGTTTATCAAGGGTAGGTGAGAATGTGAAATAATTTGATCAGCCACAATTTATTGAATGACAGAGAAGTTTTGATGGGCTGTTTGGTCAGTTCCTGCTCCTGATTTGTGTGTGAATTTTCTCTCTTGTAATGGATACAATATTTATTTCTCAATCAAGTATAATAAAACAGATTACCTAGCACTTTATTAAATTGCCTGGCTGTGAAAGCTTGTGGTGCACAAGATAACTGTTATATTTCCTATATTATGACAGGGACAACATTCAGTAGCTGTCATCTAGACTTTGTGTTCACATGCCTCTGAATCCTGACCTTCTGAATTAAAAAGCAACGTACAACACACTGAACTACAGATAACCATTTTCTATTTAGACCCTCCCTAGTTAGAGAAATTCTAACACTTTTTGAAGATATGCTTTTTATAATCTACCTTTTATTCCATTTACATGAGACCTTTCAAACCTCTACTGCCTAAATGGTGACACATTCATGTGCCTTTAATATGTATATAATATAAATATAAATATATAACATAAATCACTTTTATAAATGATTTAGATGCGAACATAGGAGGTATCATTAGTAAGTTTGCAGATGATACCAAAATTGGAGGTGTAGTGGACAGCAAAGAAGGTTACCTCAAGTACAATGTGATCTTGATCAGATGGGCCAATGGGCTGAGGAGTGGCAGATGGAGTTTAATTTAGATAAATGCGAGGTGCTGCATTTTGGAAAAGCAAGTCAGAGCAGGACGTCTATACTTAATAGTAAGGTCCTGGGGAGTGTTGCTGAACTAAGAGGCCTTGGAGTGCTGCTTGAAAGTAGAGTCACAGGTAGATAGGATAGTGAAGAAGGCGTTTGGTATGCTTTCCTTTCTTGGTCAGAACATTGAGTACAGGAGTTGGGAGGTCATGTTGTGGCTGTACAGGACATTGGTTAGGCCACGTTTGGAATATTGCATGCAATTTTGATCTCCTTCCTATCAGAAGGATATTGTAAAACTTGAAAGGGTTCAGAAAACATTTACGAGGATGTTGCCAGGGTTGGAGAATTTGAGCTATAGGGAGAAGTTGAATAGGGCAGGGCTGTTTTCCGTGGAGCATCAGAGGCTGAAGGGTGACCTTATAGAGGCTTATAAAATCATGATGGGCATGGATAGGATAAATAGACAAAGTCTTTTCCCTGGGGTTGGGGAGTCTAGAATTAGATTGCATAGATTGAGAGGGGAAAAATATAAAAGGGACCTAAGGGGTAACTTTTTCACGCAGAGAGTGGTGCGTGTGTGGAATGGGCTGCCAGAGGAAGTGGTGGAGGTTGGTACAATTCAACATTTAAAAGGCATCTGGATGGGTATATGAATAGAAAGGGTTTAGAGGGATATGGGCCGAGTGCTGGCAAATGGGACTAGATTGGGTTTGGATATTTGGTCGACGTGGATGAGTTGGACTGAAGGGTCTGTTTCCGTGCTGGACATCTAAATGACTATGACTATAACTGTTGAGGAGGTGTGCAGCATCTAAATAAATTACACTGACTAAACAGGAGCAGTGGTAGTGTCCCTACCTCCAAGCCATCAGAACTGGATTCAGGTCCAACCTGCTGAGAAGTGTGTCACAGCATAGGTTGATAAAAATAGCTACAGACTAGACAGTTAGATTAGATTCCCTACAGCGTGGAAACAGACACTTCGGCCCAACGAGTCCACACTGACCCTCCAAAGAGTAACCCACCCAGATCCATTCTCCTCTGACGAATGCACCTAACGGTATGGAAGTTTAAGCATGGCCAATTCAGCTGATTTGCACATCTTTGGAGCACCAGAGGAAACCCACACAGGCACAGGAAGAACGTACAAACTCCACACAGACAGTCACCCAAGGATGGAATCAAACCTGGGACCCTGGTGCTGTGAGGCAGTAGTGTTAGCCACTGAGCCACCCAGTAACTCATTTTTTAAATCTCAGCCATGGTAGCAATTAGTCCTAACTTCAACCTATTCATGTATGTGCTCGGACTTGTATGTTTTAATGTGTAAGTGTGTTTTTGAGTTTATGCCTATGTGTTGGCATTGATGAGCATGTGTCATGCATTTGTGTTTGTGTAAGTGCATGCATACTTGTGTATCTGTGGTGGAGTTGAATAGATTATAAGTGACTCCAATGTTCACTGCAGTTAAATAGGCCATTAGCACTCATTATTGAAACCATTTGAGTGCATTACTGGGTCAATTGTGGAATATATGAGACTGCATGGTGGCTCAGTGATTAGCACTACTGCCTCACAGTATCAGGGATCCAGGTTCAATTCCAGCCTTGGGCAACTGTCTGTGTGGGTTTCCTCACATAATCTAAAGATGTGCAGGCCAGGTGAATTAGTCATGCTAAATTGGTGCATTAATCAGGGGAATGAGTCTGGGTGGGTTACTCTTTGGAGGGTCAGTGTGGACTTGATAGGCCAAATGGCCTGTTTCCATACTCTTGGGAGTTTAATCTTCTTGTTAAATCATCCAGCAAAGAAATGGACCTATCCTTCTTTAACAGAACATGAGTTTACCCAGCTTCCCTTTAAATGTATCTGTATTATTCACTACATAGACTAACCACGGTTGCAAGTTCCACTTTATCATCCTGCTCTGGATAAAGAGATTTCTTCACATGTACACATATCTTTTGACATGTATTAAAGTTACACTAATTGTTATAGCAGCAATAGAGTTGATGGTCAGAATCTTTTTCCCAGAGTTGAAATGTCTAATACTCGGGGCACACATTCAAGGTGAGTGAGAAAAGTTCAAAGGAGATGTGAGGGGCAGGATATTTTATACAGTAAATTATAGTAATCTGAAACCTGCTGCCAGGGGTGGTGGCAGAAGTGATCAGGGCATTTAAGGGACTTTTGATAAACACATGAATGTGCAAGGAATGAAGGGATATGGACCAAGGGGCAGGCAGAAGGGATTAGTTTAATTTGACATCATGTTCAGCACAATATCATGGGCCGAAGGGCCTGTTTTTGTGCTGTACCATTTATTGTTATATGTTTAACAATGTAAGAGCTAATTAGTTTTGATTAATGAGATGATAAAGACTGGAATGCTGAACAACTTGGATGTCACAAAGAACTGCTATGATGATGAAAGGCACCAAGAACAGTTTATGATCAATGCTTTCATTACAATCATGTATAAAGTGACACTCCCAAGAATATTTTTGATTGTGCAAAGCCTTCTCAATAATAATATGATTGCCAGGTTGGTAGAAGACCAAACAAAAACTTGCACTCATTTCACATGCTACGCGGTCAATGAGGTATTTTTCTTTGAGATGTAGTCACTATTGTAATTTAGGAAACATGCAGTCAATTTCCACACAACAAGCTCCCAATGACCAGATAATCTGGTTTAGTTTCTTCGTGATCCTGGCCGAGAGGTCAATATTGATTGAGGCCACCAGGAAAATCTTCCCTACTCTTCCTCAAAATGACACCATTTCTGTCCATTCACAAGGGCAGGTGGAACCTCAGATTAACTTTTTGTCTGAAAAACAGCACCTCTGACAGCATAGCATTCCTTCAGAACATCACCACGAATACCAGTCAAGTCACCGGAGTGGGACACAAATCCAGAGCTATGTGACCAAGATAAGAGCTGAGCCACAGTTGTGTAACTAAATGAAGTAAGGAGATGTTTGTATTTTCTTACGTCCTATCAGTGACTACGTTTCAAAAATAGTTCTTCGACTGCAAAGCAATTTGAGACCCATTGATGTCATGAAAGGCACTATACAAATGCAAATCTCTCAATTTTTCCTTTATAGCATTGCCAACTAATAAACAAACAAAACAAAAGCCACATTTTTCAATAAAGACAACACCCCTTTAAGATCATCTGCTGTGCTCTGGGCAGATTTTTCATGCATACTTTATGAGTCCCTGACTAATAATGAACCCTTTACAGTTTATTTATTGTACATGTTTTCTGCATAATCCACACATAGGCTGTAGTGGAGAGAATCCCCACTGTGTCTTCTATCTCAATGATAAATATGTGTAACTCCCATTTGGTGTAAAGTTTTTAGCAAAACCAAAGTATTCAGGTCAGATGGGAGGATGCAACATTCTCCTGAATATTTTATGCATGTATTTTGGCAGTGCCAAACATTAATTACTCGCATTCTCTCACTGTGCTATTCCTGTTACAACAAGCTAGGCTTCACTTTGCTTTGCCAAATATTCAGAAACTCCCACTGGGCATAAAAAAGGTTTCTTGTTTCCATCGAGTTTATAATCTCACTAGTGAACTGCAGTTGAGGGGGAGGGATGAGGAGATTGCTGGACACAGTTTAGCTGTAATCTGTTCCTGTTTATCTATCCATCAGGACATTGCTGCCCCCTCTCCACCCTCTCTCCACTCTCCACTACATGCCTTTCACTGGAAAACCAGTTACATTGAATGCACAAAGACCAAGCATTTTTGCCTCATTTAACACTTCATAATCACATTAAAAGAAACATATTGAAACTGTGCATAGTGAAAGGAATATTCATGAAATAGGAAACAATTTATGAAATTACTCCACAGAGGCTAGTATCCCGTTACCAAGTCAGTCTTTATTTACGTGTGGAGAGTCCTTGACGCTGGTCGAGCTCCCTCAGATCCAGCTATCAGGCTGAGCAGAACCTTCAACACCCCTGTTTATATCTGTCATCCAGGGCTCCTTGATTGGACCAGTCAGGGAATTAATATTCTATGAGGTTTATCTAGCTGACCTCATTATAATCACTATGATTTGGAGCCGGAATAATGGTGGTTATTTGACCCCTTGAGCTTGCTCAGCCATCGTGGCTGATCTTCCATCTTAACTCAGCATTCCTGCCCAATCCCCACAGCCCTCTCCACTGTCAGTGTCCAAAAAGCTATCAATCTTTGTCTTGAGTATACTTGATGATTAAGCATTCACAGCACTCTGGGGTCAAGAATGCCAAGGATTCACAGTCCTTTGGGTGAAGAAATTTCTCCTCATGGAGTGTCAGTTCTTTGAATGAATTATCCAGTTAGTCCCACTTCACTACTTTCTGCATAAATCAAAAACATTCACAGGACTAAGTATCCATTTCCTCTTTTGAAAGTTACTAAAAACTGCTTCCACCACGAGCACATTCCAGGGGGTCATAACAATTCACTGCATATAAAAATTCTCTTCTCCTCCCCTTTGGCAATTATTTTAAAGCTCTGTTCTCCAATACCAACCCTCCTTCCTAATTTTGAATACTGCTCTTAAATCTTCCCTAAAATGTCTCTCTCTAAGGAGAACAGTCCCAGCTTCTCTGGTCTCTCCACATAATTGAACTCCCTTATCCCTGATAATATTCTAGTAACTGTCTTTTGCACACAATCCAAGGCCTGGACAAGAAGTGCACTGTCTAGCATTGGATACAGTTCGATATTTTTTTCCCAATTCATCCTGCTACCTCTTCAACTCAGTAACTCTTGCAGGCTCCACATGCACAATAAGCCCTTCAATAACTATTTTCTATTTGTGAACTTTTACTCTTTCTCCATATATTCTCCTTCACCCTTACAAATAGAGATGCAGCGATGTCGTGGTAATCTCATTGAACCAGAGACCCAGACTAATGCTTTGGCAATGTAGGTTTGAATCTAGAATTCCCTCCCTAACCACATTGTCGATCTACCTACAGTACATGGACTGCGATGGTTCAAGAAGGCAGCTCATCATCACCTTCTCAAGGGCAAGTAGGGATGGACAATAAAGGTTGGCTCAACAAGTGACCCTCCATCCCGAGAGTGAATAAAAAAAATTCCACCTTCGCAAATGGGGAAATTTTAATTCAATGAAATCTGGAATTAAAAGCTAGTCTAATGGCCATCATCGAACCATGATTCATTCACAGTGTTCTTTGGGAAAGGAAATCAGCAATCCTTACTTGATCTTGCCGATATGTCACTTCAGATCCATTGCAATTTATTGGTAGCACCATTACTGACCTAGTTGGCCAAGTTCTAGAAGACATAATTGCTAAGTCTGGTCTGCAACAAATGGTGAGAAACCAACAAGATGGAGAAACCTACTTAAACGTGTCCTCACCAACATAACTGTCACAGGTGCCTCTGTCCATAACAGTATTAGTTGTAATGACCACCACATAGTCTTTGTGGTGAAGTTTCATCTTCACATTAGAATATCCATCATCGTATTATGTTATAATGTCAACATACTAAATGGTTTAGATTTCAAAGTGATTTAGCAACTCAAAACTGTACATCAACTAGGTGCTGTGGGTCATCAGCAGCAGCTGAATTGTATTCAATTACAATCTGTAGCCCCCATCATTAGATCAAACAATGGGATGTTCACTGATAGTCACGCAATGTTCATTGCCACTCACCATTCCCCATGTACTGTAGCAGCCCATGTATATTTGCAACAATACCTGAATATCATCCAGGCTGGACCAATAAGTAGCAAATGGCATTTGCACTACACAAGTGTCAGAAATGACAGTGCCCATCAAGATAGAATCAAACCATTTCTTCTTGATGCTCAATGACAGTACCACTATGAATTCCCCAGTTATCAACATCCTGGGATTAATCTGGTGGACCTTCATTGTATTCTCTCTGTGACAAAGATGTAAGGAGACCAAAACACCCACAATACTCCAGGTAATTCGTCACCAAGGCTGTCAACTTCAGCACAAGATCTTCACTGCTGTTTTGAAGCTGTTTTGCAATGAAAGCTAAAGTGCCTTTTGCCCTCCTACTTAGTCCCTGCACCTACTGTTCACATTTAATGAGTGATAAACAAGGACACTGAGATAGTTTCACACCCGCACTTTCTGACCTGTCACCATTTAAGAGGTATTCTACCGTTCTGTTTTTTAATCAAAGTGAATAACTTTACACTTGTTCACAAAATATGCCATTATCTTACACCATCATGAGATGTGATGGGGATTTGTCTTACAACAGGAGGATGAAGAGACATCATGTTAAACTGTGTAACAGTGCGAAGAGTCTGAACATTAGGAGGTTCATCTATTGTCAAAGCATGTTTCCAGAATCTATTGCCAGCTGTATGGTTGGCGTTTACTCTTTTCAGCTGAGTCTGCTTCATCGGTTTCTGACAGGGATAGAGATGACATCAAAATGAAGATCGATATCTTTACGGGGAACACTTGGTTCATAGGACCTCCAGAACAAATCACGACGGTCTCAGTGAGCCATAGAGGAATTGTGGAGAATTACCTATTCCTCTTTTTAACCCTTTTTTTCTGAAGTGTTTCTGTGTTGGCCTCTTCCAGAAAGGTGACAAGGCAGAGGTGTAAGGATGGGAGATTTTGTTTAGTCATGATACTCTTACCATCAAGGGTATAGGCCAGCTTTGTGGGAACAGCTGGTCTCCTGTCCATCATGTTAGTCATTCAAAGGCATCACAGCTGCACCAGAGTTTGTTTGTATTTGATCTGGTAGATTCCAAAAGAGGGTCGAGGATATTCAGAATCAGGAATTAGCAATCACAGATTTGACATATCCCCTTGCTCCCAGGGGCACTGAAACTATTGGATTACCTTGATGAGTATGCTTGCTAATTCAAATTCGGTATCAAATCTGTAACATGATTCTGACTCAGTGCAATACAAGCGAGTTGCTTAATCAGTTTAAACTTCAAACTGGAACATTCACTGATACAACAATGCGGTCAATCTGTCTGTAACTGGGGACAGATAATAGCCACAGCATGTAGCCTGCATGGATCAAGCTTGGACCAACTGTTAACTCAGAGCAAAAATAACCCAGTATTAAATTGCAGATATTCCAAAGCAAAGCCTTAAAATAATCTATATGTAAAGACTATGGCATGACTAGGTTTATCTGTGCAACTGAACAATGGAGAGTGGCAGCGCTCAACACCAAGACAGCATTTCACCAGGTTTGGCATCAAGGGTCCCAGCAAAAAATAATGTTAATGGGAACTGAGAGAACAAGTCTCCACTGGTCAGACTATATCCATCAAAAAGGATGATTTTATATGTCAATATATAAATTAGGAGCAGAAGGTTGCTATTTGGCCCCTCAAGCCTGCTCCACCATTCAATAAGATCTTGATTGATCTGTTTGTATTTCAATTTCCACATTATCATCTACTCCCAAAGGCCTTTGATTCCTTTGCCTAACAGAAATATATCTACCGATGCCTTAAAAATCCCCCATTATCAACATCCTGGGGGTTACCACTGAAATGAAACTGAACTGGCCTATATATATGGCTGCACAGCAGGTCCGAGGCTAGGAATACTGCAGCAGGTAACTCACCTTCTGATTCCCCAAACCCTGTCCACCATCTACAAGGGACAAATCAGGAGTGATGGAATATTCCCCACATGCCTGAATGAGTACAGCTCTAACACTAAGCTGGACTCTATCAGCAACAAAGCAGCCCTACTGTGTGACACCACAATGACAAACATTCAGCCCGTCCGTCAATGTTCAGTAATAGCAGTGTAAACTATCTTGAAGATGCACTGTAGAAAATCACCAAACATCCTAAGGCAGTACCTTCTAAACTGATGACCACTACCATCTGGAAGGACAAGGGCAGTAAATACAGAGTAACACCATAACCTTCAAGTTCCCCTTGGAGCCATTCATAATCCTGACTTAGAAATATATCACCATTCCTTCAGTGTTGCTCGGTCAAAATCCTGGAACTCCCTCCCTCAATGACATTGTCGGCCTACCTTCAGCAGTTCAAGAGAGCAGCTCAAGGGCAACTAGGGATTGGCAATAAATATTGGCTCAGTTAGTGATATCCATATTCCACAAATGAATGAAAACAAAAACAGTGACCCCATCTGCACCACCTTTTAAAGTTGAAATCCAAAGTCATACATCCCTCTGAGGGGAAATATTTCTCTTCATCTTTGCCTAAAGCATCAACTCCTAATCTTAAAACAGTGACCCCAATTCTGGAGACACTGCAAGAGGAAACATCCATTTCCATGCCCATCTTGTCAAAACCATTCAGAACTTCAGGATCTTATATCCCTCAATTAAATCCCTTTTCATTCTTTTAAACTCCAATGAAAACAAGCCAGGTCTGTCCAATGTTTTCTCATAAGGCAGCCTGTTAATTGAAGGTATTAATTTACTATCTGTCCTGTGAATGTCCTTCAATACATTTACATTCTTCTTGAAATAAAGTGGCCTAAACTACACACAGCATTCGAGACACGGTCTCACCAATCCCTGTGTAACTGAATGTATCATTCTCTGTGTCTATTTCAGATTTCTAGGATTCGCAGTACTTTTGCATTTACCCTTCTTTTCATATACTGTTCCTCATGAAATAAAGGATAGCATTCCATGAGACTTCCGAACCTCTTTCTGTACCTATATTCTAACCTTTTATGGTGGCTCAGTGGTTCGCACTGCTGCCTCACAGCGCCAGGGTCCCAGGTTCGATTCCAGCCTCGGGCAACTGTCTGCGTGGAGTTTGCACATTCTCTCCGTGTCTGCATGGGTTTCCTCCGGGTGCTCCGGTTTCCTCCCACATTCCAAAGATGTGCAGATCAGATGAATTGGCCATGCTAAATTGTCCATAGTTGATAGAAGCATTAGTCAGAGGGAGGTGGGTTACTCTTCGGAGGGTCAGTGTGGACGTTTTGGGCCGAAGGGCCTGTTTCTACACTGTAGGGAATCTCATCTAATCTAATCTTTTGTGACACTTCCATGAGATCATGTGCATCCCTCTGCACCTTGGAACTCTGTAGTTGTTCTCCATTTAGGCTGATCTGATAATCCCAAACTCCACTTTCCTGTCTTAACCTCATAACTCTTGATTCCCTAGAAATCTGTTCATCTCAATCTTGGGTGTACTTAACAACTCAATCTCAACAGTCTTCTCTGGAAAGAGTTCCACAAACAAAGCATAAATCAGGAAATAATGGAGATGTATAAGATGGGTAATACAATTATCGTGGGTGATTTTAACCTACATATTGACAGAAAAACCAGATGATCATGGATAACAGGGAAGAATAATTTATACAGTGTATCAGTCATTGTTTCTTAGAGCAGCATGCTGTAAATCTTTGGAACTGTCTATTTTAGATCTAGTAATGGATAATGGCATAAGATTAATAAGAGTTACAGTTAGTCGGGTAGATACCTGGCATATCTGGCCAGGAAGAAGAGTGCCCCCCCCAGTCTGTTACATCCATCAGAGAGTGTGCTGGTACTCTTACTTGCAATTTCAAAAAGATTAATGTGGCATTTAGGAAATTCTTTTCTGAGTTGTACCGGTCGGAGGACTGTGAGGACAGGTTGGCGAAGGTGGAGTTATTTTTCAAGAACTTGGACCTCCCAGGTGTAACTGTGGAGCAGGCATCCCTTTTGAATGCCCCTCTGACAATCCAAGAGATACAGGAGGCAGCAAGGCAGCTCCAAAGTGGTAAAGCACCTGGCCCAGATGGATTTCAGAGCGAGTTTTATCAGGAGTTCATAAACATGTTGGTTGGGCCAATGTTAGAGAAGTACAATTATTCGTACAGTCAGGACTGCCTCCTGTCTTCTCTGAGAGAAGCTAATATCTCCCCTATTCTCAAAAGCGGGAAAGCCCCAGAGGACTATGCTTCGTACAGGCCCATATCATTGTTAAAAGTGGATTTTAAAATTCTGTCAAACGCTGGCATTGAGGTTGGAGAAGATCTTGCCCTGTATTGTAAAGGAGGACCAGATAGATTTTATTTCACAAGTCCTCTAATAACATTAGAAGAGTGCTGAACACGGTCCACCTGTGCCAGCAGAGGCTGATTCCAGGCTTGATAGTCTCCCTAGATGCAGAGAAAGCGTTTGACTGGGTGGAGCGGCTGTATCTTTTTTCTATCCTGGAACGGTTTGGTCTTGTGGGGTGGGTAGGGGGAGGAGGGTTTTGCCAGGTCAGTGGCAATATTATATAACGATCCTGAGGCAGCAGTTCTCATTAATAGCATAAGGTCTGACAATTTTAGTATTGGTAGAGGTAGCCGACAAGGGGGAGGTGATGAGAGTGGACTAGGCAGATTTCACGAAATATCAATTAAGTTCCCTGTTATCCTATGTTAATGATTGGGTTTGCCAGGACCCAAGGTCAATTTAGCCGGACATCGAGGCCCCCCAGGCAAAATGCCCCCTTATTAATTTGTTGTTCATCAACAAAATGAGGACTGTCATGGAGCATTGCAGAAACCCAATTGACCTTAACATGGTTAAACCATGGAGAATAATGTGACAAAGTGAGGGCAATTTATATAAAACTTCCTTTTTTACTCCCATAGTAGGAATGTCAGGATTTCGGCAATGATCTTTGGATTCTGACTTGAGGTTCTGGGAGTCTAGAGGAGTCACCGAGACCTATTTTGGGGGGGTCATGATGTCTTTCGATCAGCTGAGCCAGAAATATGAATTGTCCAGTAGGGAACTCGGTCGTTATTTTCAGATTACGGATTTTATACAGAAAAAGACTACATTACTGGTTAATCTCTGATGTGGAGAGGAGAGTATTCTCACGATCAGTACCGTCTACCACTTACTAGGAGGTAGTGTCTTGAAGGACATTGAATGGCTGTGCGGGATCTAGACTCAGGAATGGGGGTGGGTGGAGATCTCATCAGAAGAACAGGAGGATATTTGGGAGAATGTGAGGAAGATTTCAATTTGTAATAGAATGCAGGCTATGAAACTGAAGGTTCTCCACAGGGTCTATTTGGCTCTGGAGCGGCTTGTGAAATTAAAAAAAGCAATGTCTCCAATGTGTCCCAAATATAAAACAGATATTGGCACTCTTACTCATTGCTTGTGGTTATGCCACAAGTTTCATAGGTATTGGGGCGCTATAGCAAGTTTCTTGGAAGGGATCTTGGGAACCGAGGTCAGGGTAGATCTGGTGTCCCTCCTCTTGGGTCTGCTGAATTTGCCCTCTTTAGATGTGCATGGGAAGAAACTGTTTAATATTCCTTCATATTGTGCAAGGAAGAACATTCTGATGAGCTGGATATCGGAAAATCCCCCAGGATTTGTGGGATGGTATAGGTTAGTTATGGAACATATCCCCCTAGACTTCCTCACAAGTATGGTGCACCAGTAAACAGAACTTTTTTATAGGACATGGCGGCCTTTTTTTGAATTATATAGATGAAGACTTGTTGGCCATATTGGTTAGGGCATTTGTATAGCCGCAAGGGCTGCATCTGCGGGGCCGGGGGTCCCTGAGTGGAAGAATCCTGAATAAATACAGGTGTGCCAACTGAAGCCCACGGTGTTGGGGAGCTTTGGTGGGGTTGCGCTGAGTGCTGAAATTTAACTTAGTTCAATCTAATTTAGTTTAGTTTGTTTTGTTTAATTATTTATTGAATTGTAGTATGAGTAGATTTTTTTGCTCTAACTTGTCTATGAAGTAGAGTAGTAGTTCATTTATTGTTATGGTTGTTACACTATAAAATTGTTATACTATTTTACAGTAATTTTATAAATTTGTAAAAAATTCAAAATCTTTTTCAGTAAAAAAAAATGTAAGGTTTACAGACAATGATTGTCTCAGGGTTAGCAAACACAACATGGCGGAATTTCAAATTCTGTTTGAGCAAGAGTAACTTAGGTCTCAATCCAATGTCCCCAACTTAAATAAGAGCAATTACAGAGGTATGAAGAGAAAATTGTCTAAAGTAGGCTGGGAAATAGATCAAAGGGAAAGTCAGTAGATAAGCAATGTCAGATATTTAAGCAGATAGTCAATAATACTCAGTAAAACATTATTCTGGCCAAGCAGAAAGGACTTGATGAGAAGGAGGAACCACTTGTGGTAAACAAAGGTAGTTAAGGAGATTATCCAAAGAAAAACTAAGGCATACAAGTGATAGGGCCAGATGATTTGGAATTTTTTAGGCGTCAACAGAAGATAACTTAAAAGTTAATAAAAAGGGAGACCATTAGTTATGAAAGTAAATTGACAAGAAATATAAAAACAAACAGCAAGAGCTTCTTTGGTTAAATAAAAAAAAGAGATCAGCTATAGTGAATGTGGGAGCTTTGGAGGATGCAACTGGGGAACATGGAAATGATAGTTCATTTAACCCAATATTTTCCATCAGTCTCCATGGTGGAGGATCTCAAAAGAATCAGATAAGCAGGGTGCTAATGGGAGGAAAAGGCTCCATCATGACGGACAAAGTACTTGACAAATTAATGGAACTGAAGGCAGTCACATCACTGGGGTCTGATGGCCTGTCTCCAAGGGGTTTAAAGGAAGTGCGGAGATGGTGGAACCATTAATTGAAATATTTTTGAATTCACTTGATACCAGAAGGATTCCAGAAGATAAGAAAGTCATTAATATAACACCCTTATTCAAGAAGACAGGGAGACAGAAAGTGGAAACTATAGGTTAGTTAACTTAACATTGTTGAGAAAATACTAGAGTCCATTATTAAGGAGGAAATAGCAGGACACTTCAAAAATGTATAACGATCAAATAGAGTCAACATGGCTTTGTGAAAGCAAAGTCATATGTGACAAATTTGCTAAAGTTCTTTGATGATATAACAAATATAACAAGTATATAACAAGTAAGAGGTGAGAAAGTGGAATTGGCAGATCTAGTGTATTTGATTTTCTCGAAGACATTTAATAAGTTACCATATTGCATAAGGTAGAAGCTCAGCGTTCTGGACTTAACTATTAACATGGATGGAGGATTGTTTAGCACACAAAAGACAGAGATTTGGGATTAATGGGTCATTGTCAGGTTGGAAAGATTAAACTAATGAAATGCCACAAAGATCAGACCTAGGACCTCAATTATTTACTAGCTGCATTAATGTATTGGAGAGGGGACAGAGTGTAATTTTACCAAATTTGCTGAAGATGCGAAAATAGTTAGGAAGGCATGGTGTGATAAAGACATAAGAAGTATGCAAAGGAATATAGGTTGGTTGAGTGAGTAGGAAAAAGACTTGGCAGATGGAGTTTTATGTAGGAAAATGTGAGGTTATGCACTTTGGTAGGAACAAACAAAAGGCAGATTATGGTCTGTAATAGAAGTAGGAGGAGCAGCAAATACTGAGTACTTTTTAAAAAATGGATTAAACTGGTTATATCTTAAGCCCAGATCCCATGTTCTCAAGAAAGAAAATATGGTGATGGACTAGAAAAGACCATTTGGTCTATCTAACCAGTACTAGATTTACAAACAGAATGCACAGTTCTCTGTGTATCATTCCAATTGATATTTTTACAACAAATACTTCCATGAAGCCTTGTTAAAATTATTGGTTATTGATCATTCAGGACAGACCATGCCAAACACTTGAAGTACAGACTGTAGTTATGCTGCTTCTATCGGTTTCAGCTAAGCACTTGTCGAGTTACAATACTGAGTCTGCAGGCCAGAGTTATGTTGGAAGCTGTACTTTCCATATATTCGGAGAAGATCAGCATTTGTTGAGCATCCCAAGGTTGGCACGAGATGCCATTAGTGGGCCTTCTCGTGGGAGCCATTGGTGTTCATGTGGTGACAGCATTCCTAGCGTAGTCACAAGTGGAGAACCTTTTGTTTATTCATTCATGGAACATGCGCACCACAGGCCAGGCCAGCACTTATTACCCAGAGAGCAATTAAGAATCAACCATATTGACTGTGGATCTGGAGTCTCATTTGGGCTAGACCAAGTAAGGATGGTAGATTTCCTTCCCTAAAGGACTTCAATGAACTAGATGGGTTTTTCTGACAATTGACAACAGTTTCACGGTAACCATTACATTCTATATTCCAGATTTTTTTACTGCCATGGCAGGATTTCAACCTGTGTTCTCAGAACATTAGCTCTAGATTAATAATACCACCAGGCCACAAATAATAGAGAGAATATTAATTTTGTGTTGCTATAGGAACAATTCTCAGTTATCCTGCTCTACAGCTTTGGAGGGAACTTGCAGCTGATGCTTTTCCGACAACATTGAGGTTTTTCACCTCTACTGTGATGGGATAGAGATTTAAAAAAAGACTGTGGATGCTACTGGAATTAACTTACAGAGTTACTCTAATGCATCTTTTAAAGGAAAGACTCCTAATTTGGCTTTACAGCCAATGGAGAACTCTTTGAAGTGCAGCCAGTCCTAATGAGACAGACAGGCCAGTTGACTAGTGCACAACAAATTCCCATAGAGAAGAATGCCATAACAAAATAGTCTTTTTTGATGTTGAATGAATGATAAATATTGACCTCAGTAGACTGCAACGTCCCTGTATTTCATTAAAATTAAAGCTATGGGATATTTTACATCCATCTGAGGGGCAGGCTGGGAATCTGTTTACTATTGCATCCAAACAACAATGGGTAAAACATTTGCCTTTAAAATTGTGGATTCAAATTCCAGCTTCAAACTTGAGCATGAGAAACAAAGTGAGCAACCCAATGCAGCAGTGAAGGAGTGCTTCACTCTGGATGAGAGGAGATGTTAAACAAAGACCCTTCTGCTCCCTCCATGGACGTAAAAATCTCACAGCACTAATAAAGAGAAGTAGGTGTGTTTGCTTCAGTAAGCGGTACAATATTTATGCATTCATCAAATTAAGGGATTATTTGGTCATTATTATGATGTAAGCTTGAGGCTTACGGTGGCTTGGCGGCTCAGGTTGGTATGTTTGCTCAGTGGTTAGCACTGCTGCCTCACAGTGCCAGGGACCCAGGCTCGATTCCAGCTTGGGGCTGTGTGGAGTTTGCACATTCTCCCCATGTCTGCGTGGGTTTGTTCTGGTTTCCTCCCACAATCCAAAAGATGTGCAGGTTAGGGGGAATTGGCCACGCTAAATTGCCCATAGTGTTCAGGGATGTGTAGGTTAGGTGCATTAGTCAGTGGTAAATATAGGATAACAGGGTAAGGAAACGGGTCTGGGTGGGTTACTCTTCGAAGGGTCGATGTGGACTTGTTGGGTCAAAGGGCCTGTTCCCACACTGTAGGGATTCTATGATTCTATTAACTAACTGCTGTGTTTCCCGCATTACGATAGTGATTACACTTTGGTACTTCATTAACTGTCCTTTGGAATGTCCTATGATTGTGAAAGTTCTTTCCATTTTCACTGGCAGTGCAACATTAGGAGTACTGGCATAGATTTTATTTTCACTTTCAATCCCACATTTAAGGGCACATGAAAGTGAACAGGTTATCATTTATGTTGATGATTGACTAAATTCAAAGCTTGCCACACAACACATTGTCCAAATGCTCAGGTGATTAAGGATTCAGTTGACAGCAGTACACATGTTGTTTAAAACACAGTGCTCCTTCAGTTCTGCTACATACTGCAACCACACTGTGCTGCTGGTGGAGCATGTGCGGAGTTCTCCTCACAGGCTGCTAATTGTTAATGTGAACAGAGCCAAGGTCAGCCTTTTACTCACATTTATAACATTGAAGGGGCCCACAGCTCTCCTGGCAGACAACTGCATTCACAGCAGATGGAGCTGTACTACAGATGGTGTTAAATCCCCACTTCTCACCCCTCCCCCTTAACAAGCACCCAAATCCCTTTACCCATACCCCACCGACATCAGAATATCATAAGACTATTGGACATCATTTTCCACTTGTTTATTTCGTGTGTTGTACGCTCAAAGCGTATAACTCCCTGCCCTCTATGTACCTATGCCCCCATCTCTTGCCAGCCCCCAAAATTAATTTCTGAAGATGAAGCTGCTTTGTAACAAGTTTTCACCTTTAGATTCAGTGTCGCTTCAGTCAAATACAGGTATCTGATAGTTGATTGTTATATTTTTAAGCAGGGAGTTGCTGGCGAGTTTAATCAAAATTAATGTAATTACTGGACAATCTAATTTCTTTGTGTTTCGCCTGGGACCATGTTACACCCGAAACTGGTGGTGCAACCGCAAGTGAATAAAGACCAGATGACTACTTTGTCCATGGTTTTCAATTTGTGGATTATAAAGTCGCTAGCTCAGCTATGAACCCAACATTGTGCAGCAGATCATGTTGATTCTGGACCAGACAAAAGCAGATGTTTCCTCTTGGTTTATGAATGGCTCCCAGGGGAAGTGTTTTACTCCACTCTGATAACTGAGCAGGCTGCATGTTAGGACATAATGTGCATCATAGTGTCAATATTGCAGTTCTTGTTTTTATGACATAATACCAGACATTCCCTAGAACTAGCCCAGAAGTTCCCCAGAAATACCCCAAGGTATGTCCCAGGAATGCATTAGCAATACTTGAGCTACACAGTAGGAGTATTCTGGCTATACACCCGAAATACTCTTGTTATACCCTTACGTACAAACGTAGTAAGTTAGGAGCAGATATAGACCATTCAGCCCTTCTAGCATGTTCCACCATTCATTAAAATCATAGCTGCTCTGCTTATGTTTCAAATTCCATATTTCTACCTCTTCCTGATAACTCTTGATTCCCCTGCCTACCAAGAATCTGTCTAGCTCTGTCTTACCAGTATTTGATGACCCCACCTCCACCATCTTCTTAGATAGACAGTCCAACCCTCAGAGAAAAGAATTCTCGTTATCTCTGTCCAAAAGGGTGACCCCTAATTTTAATGCAGTGCCCCTAGTTCAGGACTCACCCACAACAGAGATCACATTTTCCATATCCACTTTGTCAAGACTATTCAGAGTCTTATACACTTCAATTAAATCATCCCTATTTTTCTGAACTCACACATAAACAAGCCCTACCTGTCAAATCTATCCTCACTCATTCCATAAACTTCTTCTGAACTGCTTCCAGTGGATTTTCATCCTTCCTTAAATAAGAAACCAACACTGCAAACTATATTTGAGATGTGGTTTCACTTTGCCTTGTATAACCAAAGTAGAACACGCTTACTTTTATGTTCAATTCCTCTTGTAATAAAGGGCGCAATCCCAGTAGCCTTCTGGATTACATGCAGGACTTGCACACTAATCTTTTTAGATCAGTAAGCCAGAACATCTAAATCTCTCTCAGCCTCTGAATTCTGCAATCTTTCCCTGTTTAAGTAATACTCTATTTTCTTTTTGTTCTTCTTGTAAAAGTGAATAACATCACACTTTTACACATAATACTCCATGTGCACATTCATTCAACCTATCGATATCCATCTACAACTTCCTATATCTTCTTCAAAGCATACCTTCATACCAATCTCAATGTTGCCTGTGAATTTAGCTACTGTGACTTCACTCCATCTAAGTCATTGATGTAAATTGTAGAAGGTTAAGGACCCACCATGGACCCCTGTGGGACTTCCCTTGTCATATCCTGCCAAGCAGATAAAGACCCATTATGCATCCACTCTATTTGCTGCCAGGCAGCTAATCTTCTATCAATGCAAATATGTTTCCCCACACACAATGAACTTCAATTTTCTGCAATAATCTCGAAAGTGGCACCCTATCAAATGCATTATGTAAATCTAAGTATGCTACATCTCTCCGTGGTCAGTTCTGTCTCTGTGGTAGTCTGGCTCAATGCCCAGTCAGAGAATAATGATTTTATTGTTGCTGTGTGAACTGTCAAATTAAGGCAAATTTCTTAACTTTGCAGAATCAATTACGCTGCCTTGTTATCCTCATGTGAGTGTAAGTTGTGGGTAAAAGTGAATTAAATTTGTTTTTAGCCGGCTTTTGTGGCACAGTGGTAGTACCCTACCTCTGAGCCAGCAGGCACAGGTTCAATTCTCAACTGCAAGAGGCGTGTCTTAATATCTGTTAACAGGTTAATTAGAAAATATTCAGTACATCTCTAGGCTTCTCTTTCTCCACAGCACATGATACTCTGCTATGCTGACTCTTCCAACTACCCTTGAGTTTTTCCAAGTTCACAGCCACAGTCTCTTTAACAATTGATTCTAACACTTACCCAGTGATAGATATCAGGCTACCTTGTTATAGTTTCATTCCTTCCTTCTTGAATGCAGAGGGATTATATTTGCAACTTTCCAGTCAGATTTCCCTGTCCTGAATACAGGGAAGTTTGGAAAATTAATCCACTACTGCATTTTTAAGGCCCTAGAGTCATAGAGATTTACAGCATGGAAACAGACCCTTCGGTCCAACCTGTCCATGCCGACCAGTTATCCCAACCCAATCTAGTTCCACCTGCCAGCACCCGGCCCATATCCCTCCAAACCCTTCCTATTCAGATACCAATCTAAATGCCTCTTAAATGTTGCAATTGTACCGGCCTCCACCACATTCCCTGGCAGCTCATTCCATACACGTACCACCCTCTGCGTGAAAAAGTTGCCCCTTAGGTCTCTTTTATATTTTTCCCCTCTCACCCTAAACCTATGCCCTCTAGTTCTGGACTCCCCGATCCCAGAGAAAAGACTTTGTCTATTTATCCTATCCATGCCCCTCATAAGTCTTTTGCCCTAGGATGACTTCCTAGGAAAGAACTAGCAAGAGCCGAGATGTTTCCCCATGTGGTACCTTTATTCTACAAGTCTATCACAGAATTGCTATAACTTTGCTGCTGAAGGACCTTAGACCTTTGATGTCACACACTACGAAAAGAAAATCCCACCATAGTTGTGTGTATGTGCAGTTATAATCATAGAATCATGCAGTACAGAAGAGGCCCCTCAGTCAATCAAGTTCATACTGTTAAAAATATACTACTGCCTTCACCAGTTCCACTTTCCAGCACTCATAGAAAATATGTCTTTTATTCAGAAATAATCAACTGCTGCACAACCAAACAATTATTTATTCATTAGGTAAATTTAAATTCACATTGCTACAGAGGTGGGATTTGAACTTGCAACTGCAAAACATTAGAGCAGTTATTAATCCAGGAATATTACTACCATGCTACTATGCCCTGAAGGTAGGTTGGCTATGCCAGATACCGCCTCATGGTTCATACATACTGGCACTACACTTTCAGTGCTTGTCCTTATAACTCAGTGCATTAAGTATAGGAATTGGCAGGTCATGTTGTGGCTGTACAGGACATTGGTTCAGCCACTTTTGGAGTATTGCATGCAATTCTGGTCTCCCTGATATAGGAAAAATGTTGTGGAAACTGAAAGGGTTGAGAAAAGACTTATGAGGATCCTGCCAGACTGGAGGATTTGAGCTATAGGGAGAGGCTGAATAGGCTGGGGATGTTTTCCCTGGACTGTCAGAGGCTGAGGGGTGACCTTATAGAGGTTGACAAAATCATGAGGGGCATGGATAGGGTAAATAGACAAAGTAGGGCTTAGGTTTCAGGTGAGAGGGGAAAGATATAAAAGGGACTAAGGGGCAACTTTTTCACGCAGACAGCAGTGCGTGTATGGAGTGAGCTGCCAGAGGAAGTGGTGGAGAATGGTAAGATTATAACATTTAAAAGGAATCTGGATGGATATATGAATAGGAAGGGTTTAGAGGGATATGGGTCAAGTGTTGGCAAATGGGACTAGATTAGATTAGGATATCTGGTCAGCATGGACGAGTTGGACCGAAGGGTCTGTATCTGAGCTGTACATCACTATGACTCGATGACTATGTCAAGGCCTTGGAGAGGGCATAAAGGAGGTTTATCAGCACGATATCAGAAATGAGGAGCCTAAGTAGTGTAGTGGGCTTGTTCTCCTTAAAGCAAAGGGGAGTCCCAGGAGATGTACTCAAAATTAGATGGGTTTTGATAGATCAATTAGGAAGAAATTGTTTCCTCTGGGATAAGAGTCAGTAACTATAGGGCACAAACGTAAAATAATTGGCAAAAGAAGCAGACAGGAAAATAGGAGAAAGTTCTTCGCACAGAGAGGTATATAGGAACACAGGAATGTAGGAAAAGGAGTAGACCATTCAGCCCCTCAAGCCTGCTCCACCATTCAATAAGTTCATGGCTATCTGCAGCCAAGCTCCATATACCTGCCTTTGCCCCTTATCCTTAAAACCTTTGCTGAACAAAAATGTATCTATCTCAGATTTAAAATTGACAACTATATCAGACATCCACTTTTATTTGTGGAAGAGAATTCCAAACATCGAACTCCCTTTGTGTGTGTTTAGAGGTCCTTCCTAACATCTCTCATGAATGGCCTGGCCCTATTTCTCAGACTATGCTCCTAGTTCAAGAATCCTCAACCAGTAGAAATAGTTATCTTTATCTAGCCTGTCTTTTCCTGTTAATACCTTGAAGACTTCGATCAGACCACCTCTTAATCTTCTAAAATGTAGGGAAATTAGGTAATCTCTCCTCATGGTTTAAACCCTGAAGTCCAGGTATCATATTTGTACATTAACATTGTAGTCCCTCCAAGTCAATGTACCCTTGCTAAGATATGTTGCCAGATCTGCTCACACCACTCCAACAGGGGTCTAACCAGGGTTTTGGCTAACTGCAACATAACCTCTGCATTCTTGTACTTCAGTCCTTTAGCCTTAAAGGTCAATATTCCATTAGTTTTCTTGATTATTTTCTGCAACTGTCCATGACATTTTAAAAATCTATGCACCCGAACCCCCACGTCTCTTTGGATATTCATTGTATTCAACTTCATCCCATCTAGAATACAACCCGATCTATCCTTTGTTGGTCCAAAATGGATAACCTCACACTTGGTTATACTGAAATCCATCTGCCACAGTTTTGTCTACTCATATAGTCTATCAATATCCATTCGTAATTTTACACTATCTTGTATGCTATCTAATGCCACCTAACTTTATATCATTACAAAATTTGGTTATATGACTTTCCATGTCAGTACTCAATGAGTTAATAAATTGGGATCCTAATAAAGACCCTTGTAGGACACCACTAGTCACATCCTGATAATTTGAGTACCCACCCATTATCCCTACTTTCTGTCTCCTGGCACCAACCAATTTCCCAGACAAGTCAGTAATTTGCCCTCAAATCCATGGGCTTTTGTCTGAGTTAACAATCGCTTATGGGGGACTTCAGCAAATACCTTCTGAAAGTCCATATAAACAATATCCATCAACATTCCCCTGTCAACTATCTTAGTCACCTCTTCAAAAAAATTCAATCCACTTTGTCGGTCATGACCTACCTGTCTTGAATCCATGCTGACGCTCCTTGATTAACTGAAAATTTTCAATGTGTTCATTTACCCCGTCTTTGATTACAGAGTTCATCAATTTCTCCACCACAGATGATGGCAAAGTGGACTTTAATTCCCTGCTTTTCCTTTTTTGCCCTTCTTAAATAGTTAGAGCTCTACAATATGCTGCCCTACTGTCTTTCACATCCTTGAATGGAAATCATCAGGACCTGTGGATTTGTCATTCTTTAATTCCAGTAATTCCTTCATTACCAATGTTTAACTTGCATTGTTTGTAACTTATTTAAATTATTTTGAGGAGAACCATTAGTGAGCTTGTGGATGACACAACATTTGGAGGAACTGAGGATATTGAGGAAGAATGCCAAAGGATACAGTAGGATATTGATAGGTTGGAGATTTAGGTGGAGAAATGACAGGTGGAGTTTATTCTGGACAAATTCAGGGTGATGCATTTTGGAAGAGCTATTGTAGGAGGAAAGTATACAGTAACTAACAGAACCCTTAGTAGCATCAGCATACAGAGAATCCCTACAGTGTGGAAGCAGGCCATTCAGCCTATCAAGTTACACCGACCCTCAAAAGAGCATCCCACCTAGACCCGCACCCCTACACTATCCCTGAAATCTGCATTTCCCATGGCTAATCCATCTAGCTTGCACATCCCTGGGCAATTTGGCATGGTCAATCTATCTAACTTGCACATCTTTGGACTGTGGGAGAAAACTGGAAAACCCAGAGGAAATCCACACAGAGATGGGAAGAGTATGCAAACTCCACACAGACACCGAAGGATGGAATTGAACCCAGGACCCTGGTACTGTGAGGTTGCAGTACTAACCACTGAGCTACCATACCACCCTAAGCACCATTCAGGTCCACAATTCCCTGAAAGTGGCAACACAAATGTATAAGATGGTCAAGAAGGCAAATAGCTTACTTTTCTTCATTGGTCAGGGCATAGAGTATAAAAATTGGCAAGTCATGTTGCAGCTGTATAAAACTTTTGTTAGGCTGCATTTAGACCAAACTATACACTAAACACATGCTATGTGTATAGTTTGGTTGCCACACTACCAGAAGGATGTGGAGGCTTTGGAAAGTGTCCAGAAACAGTTTACCAGGATGTGGTCTGGTTTGGTAGGAATTATCTATGAGGAGGGATTGGACAAACGTGGTTTGTTTTCACTTGAACATCAAAGGATGAGGGGCAACCTGACAGAAGTTTACAAAATTATGAGAGGTATGGATAAATGGATAGTCCAGGGTAGAAATATCAACTACTTGGGGTTTAAGATAAAAGGGGCAAGTTTAAGGGAGATGTGAAAGGCAAGTGTTCTATGCAAAGGGAGGTAACTTCCTGAAATGTGCTGCCAGAGAAGATGGTAGAAGTAGATATGATAGCAATGCTTAAGATGCATTTTGACAGAAAAAATGATTAGGCAGGGAATAGAAGGATATGGACTGTGTAGAGGCAAAAGCTTTTTAGTTTAGAAAGGCATCATGTGTTGGCACAATCTTGGTGGGCTAAAGGGCTGTTCCTCTGCTGTACCCTTCTTTTGTTTAATTTTATTCAGTCCTGTTCTCAACCCATTATTTATTTCCTTGTGACTTCCAAGAGCTATCCTCCTTTTCTACTGTAAATACTGAGGAAATATAATTACTCAATATGTCTGCCATTTCCCAACAGTCACTGACATCATCCCCACTTTCAGTCTTTGGTAAGTTGACATTGCTCCTGACCACCTACTTTCCCTTTATGTTATTATATCTTGTTTTCTTCTTGATTTTGATGTCCCAGGCAAGTGTTTTTTCATAATTCCTTTTAGCAGCTCTTACAGGTTATTTTGTGGCCTTTTTCTGGTTTTTGTATCTTTTCCATTCAGCAGGACATGTGCTTTTTCTTTCTTGCATTTTTGTAAGCCCTTTCTTTTAGTTTTCTTTCTGTTTAGCTGTCCTATATCTCTTTAGTTGTCCATGGGTGTTTTTTTTTCCTATAAAGTGCAGCTTTTCCTTGCAAGACTATGAACCGATTTTGTATTGTGTTAAAAATGTCTTTAAACATCCTCCGCTGTTCTTCAGTTGGGTTTCATCCATTTGTAGATGTTCCCATTTCACTGTGAACAGTCTCTAATCCATCTTGTTAAAGTCAGCCTTACCTAAGTCTAAAAATCTAGTAGCTGAATCATGCTTTTTAATTTCAAATGCTGCATTGAACTAGATCATGTTATGATCGCTATTTGATTAATATTCACACATAATTAGGTTACTGATTAAATCTGACTCATTCCTCATTGCTTGTCCCCTTGTTGCATCCAGGTGCTACGGGTGCAGGTGCTTGTCTGTCTCTCCCACTTTAAGTTAAAATCCACATTAATACTATGGTTTTGCTGCACACCTGACTAATTTCTGCATTTATACGATTTAGAGCTTCAGAGTTCCTATCAAGGGGTCTGTACACAACACCTAATGACAGTTTTATGTCCTTTACTGTTACTTATTTCCTAGGAGAAAGTGAGGACTGCAGATGCTGGCGATCAGAGCTGAAAAATGTGTTGCTGGAAAAGCGCAGCAGGTCAGGCAGCATCCAAGGAGCAGGAGAATTGACGTTTAGGGCATGAGCCCTTCTTCAGGAATGAGGAAGGTGTGCCAAGCAGGCTAAGATAAAAGGTAGGGAGGAGGGACTTCGGGGAGGGGCATTGGGAATGTGATAGGTGGAAGGAGGTTAAGGTGAGGGTGATAGGCTGGAGAGGGGGTGGGGGCGGAGAGGTCGGGATGAAGACTGCAGGTCAAGAAGGCGGTTGCGAGTCTGAGGGTTGGGACAGGCCGCCTACTTGCGAAACATTTCAGAGAATAACTCTGGGACACCCGCACCAACCAACCCAACCGCCCCGTGGCTGAACACTTTAACTCCTCCTCCCACTCCGCCAAGGTCCTTGGCCTCCTCCATCGCCAGACCATGGCACCACAACGCCTGGAGGAAGAGTGCGTCATCTTCCGCCTAGGAACCCTCCAACCACAAGGGATGAATGCAGATTTCTCCAGCTTCCTCATTTCCCCTCCCCGCACCTTAGCTCAGTCCCAACCCTCAGACTCAGCAACCCTCAGTCCCATCTTAGCCTGCTTAGCACACCTTCCTCATTCCTGAAGAAGTGCTCATGCCCTAAACGTTGATTCTCCTGCTCCTTGGATGCTGCCTGACCTGCTGCGCTTTTCCAGCAACACCTTTTTCAGCTCTGTTACTTATTTCCACCCACATAGTCTCCGTTGAATGCTTTCCCTCATTATATTTTCCCTCATGATTAATTTTGGTTGAATCAATAAGATTATTCCATCCACTCTGTCATTTTCCTGGAAACCTTTTGTTATAATCTAGAAGACGATACCTGAAAAAAGATGGTTTAATTAGATTCACCAGGAACTTTCCAGAAGAGAACTGATTTGCAGAATTATCAAGAGAAAGCTGGATATGGGACTAAATTGGATAGCCTTTTCAAACAGCCAACACAAACATAACGGACCAATTGGCTTCCTATGGCATAAAGTTCTATCAGAGTATAAAATCCTATAGTGATCAATAGTATCTGGATTTAAGTTTGCTCATTTTCAGACGTTTCATCACCATACTAGGTAACATCATTAGTGAGTCTCTGGTGAAGCGCTGGTGTTATGTCCTGCTTTCTATTTCTGTGTTTAGGTTTCCTTGGGCTGGTGATGTCATTTCCTACAGAAACCTGCAGACAAATCAACGGAATACCCATGGGATCTCCAATATCATGCGCCTGAAACCCGGGTTCAATTCCCGCCTCAGGCAACTGACTGTGTGGAGTTTGCACATTCTCCCCGTGTCTGCGTGGGTTTCCTCCGGGTGCTCCGGTTTCCTCATACAATCCAAAGATGTGCAGGTTAGGTGAATTGGCCATGCTAAATGTGTTACGTAACGGGTAAATGTAGGGGCATGAGTGGGTTGTGCTTCAGCGGGTCGGTGTGGACTTGTTGGGCCTGAGGGCCTGTTTCCACTTGTAATGTAATCTGTAATCTAATCTAATCATGGTTCTTAGCAGAAGCAGTAATGCAGAGACTCGAACAAACAGCCCTGCCAACCACAAATCCAAACGCTGGGGCCACTACATGGATGACACCATTATCATCACTAAACAAAACAAATTAGAGGAAACCATCAAGCCCATCAATTATATCCTTACAGGCATAAAATTCACCAAATAGGGGGAAAACACAACAAACTGCCATTCCTACATGTCACAGTAAAACAGTCAATTGGAACTTCAAACCAGCATCTACAGGAAAACAACACATACAGACCAAATACAGAACTACAAAAGCAATCATCCCAACACCCACAAACGAAGCTGCATTACAACATTATTTCAACAAACCACCAATACTGCAGCACAGAGGAGCAATAAAAAGCAGCGGGAAATCATCTATACAGCATATTCAAAAAGTACGGGTACCCAATGGACACAGTCTGTCACTTTCTCAGCAACAAACCCAAGCAACAGACAAACAAGCATCAAAATGCATCCAGAAACCCTACCACTCTCCCCTACATCAATGACATCTTGGAAATGACTGCCAGATTACTCAGACCTCTTGGCATCATGGTAGCCCACAAACCCACCAACACACTAAAACAGCAGTTAGTGAACTTAAAGGATCCTATAGAGGCGACGAGCAAAACTAACGGCATCTAGAAAGTACCTTACAAGAACTATAACAAACACTACATTGGACAAACAGGCCGAAAACTAGCCACCAGGATACATGAACATCAACTAGCCACAAAAAGACATGACCCATTATCACTCGTATCCTTAAATACAGATGAGGAAGGACACTACTTTCCCTGGGACAACACATCCATATTAGGACAAGCCAAACAGAGACATGCACGAGAAATCCTAGAAGCATCGCATTCTAACCGGAACTCTATCAACAAGCATATCGATTTGGACCCCATCCACCACCCTCTGAGGAAAATCATGAAGGGTATAGACAGGGTAGATAGAGACAAGCTTTTTTCCAGGGTGAAGGATTCAATAACAAGAGGTCATACTTTCAGGGTGAGAGATGGAAAGTTTAAGGGGGATACACACGGCAAGTACTTCACACAGAGGTTGGTGGGCGTTTGGAAGGCGTTGCCAGCAGTGGTGGTAGAGGCAGGCACGGTAGATTCATTTAAGATACGTCTGGACAGATGCATGAGTAGGTGGGGAGCAGAGGGATACAAATGCTTAGGAATTGACTGATAGGTTTGGACAGTACATTTGGATCAGCTCACGCTTGGAGGGCCGAAGGGCCTGTTCCTGGGCTGTAACGTTTCTTTGTTCTTTCTTGAAATGACATCACCAACTCAAGGAAACCTAAACACAAATAGAAAGCAGGTTTGGGAGTTGCTCTTATTCTCAAACTCCACTATCCTTGCAGTCACCAGGTTAATCCCAGTATGTTTTGCGGAGTTTCTAATTTACCTAACTGTTAGATTCAAGAAAACGGAAAACACTGACCTGGTTTTTCTCTCACTAACACCACCACCCGCCTCCACAGTCAATCACTTCACTTCACCACAGTGTCTTCTACTGAGAGACTACTACAGACCTTGAGGATTTGCTGCTTTTGAAGAACAAAATAGGGTAATTCAACTGGACAAAACTCAGCTATTTGACTCGACAACAACTTGAAATTACATATTAGCTAGTATGGTGACAAAACGTCTGAAAGCAAACCTTCTAGCTCAGAGTGCAAACTTACAGCCAAAACCTCAATCTGAGCTACAAATCTTCTCAAACTTCACTGATGAATAGTGTATTTTGATTAAAGTGACACAAAAAGCCACCCAAAATTATCACATTCAAGCATGAATGTTTTACTAGCGAAATGTAATTTTGACTTACCACACTTTGGACCTTACTCACCATTCTAGATCTTTTCATCTTTTAATGGCCTTCATATGTGAAGTTATTGCTTATAAGACAATATTCCAAAACTGCCCTTTCTTTTTCCCACATGTCCTACAAAATTCATACAGAGGAAGCTGGATTCTCACTACAGATTCCTAATACAACGGTCACTTGTCACATCACATGAATTCTCCATCTATGGCATATTGGACAGTCAGATTTTGTTATCACAAACACATGGAAGACTAGTGCTTCTCATTAATCCAGTGTTCTATCTCCCCCCCCCCCCCCCCCACCTTGGTTTTCACACTGTATCTCCAAATCCCTTTCTCCCATGCTCCATGTACCCTCCATTAAAGGAATGGTACACAAAATTCATTTCACTACTACCCACCCAGAGACTTTGCATGGGCTTTCAGGTGGCAATTTAATATTTGGACATCTGTTCCAGTGTGGCACACTGTCTGGGGAATCTGTAACTTATTTGGGCAAGGTAAACAACGGAATGGCTCTTCAATCGCTCTACTTGGAGAAACCCCACTGAAAATCCTTTTTTCCTGCAATGTTGCGTTTGCATGAAGAAATTTGACTGAAAACTAGAACGTGTCTGAAGAATATTGCTGCAGCATATCAAAAATGAGCTGGAGGAAAGGGATTTTGTTTTCACAACCTCCACAGTAGCTAGAATACTTAGTCAGAAACAACTGCTAAAATGCTCCACTCATCACCCCACCCCCAATCTAAAACTGCTTCCAAGTACCACAAGTTAGTTTATTTTACTTTTCTTTTTATACTTACACATTTAGATTCCCATGTTCCAGCTAATTATAGTTTCGGTGTAATTTCAAGTTGTTGTCGAGCCAAATAGTTGATTTTTATCTATTTTATTGCCCTATTTTGTTCTTCAAAAGCAGTAAATATTCTAGGCCACTAGTAGTCTCTCAGTAGAAGACACTGGTGAAGTGGAGTGATTGACTGTTGAGACGGGTGGTGGTGTTAGTGAGAGAAAAAACAGGTTTTCCGTTATTCCATCAGACAGGTAAATTGGAAACTTCGCACAACATACTGTGATTAACCTTTGTGGTGACTGCAGGGGGAGTGGGGTTTGAGAATAAGTGCACTTTCCCAAATGGGTCATAGCAAAGTGCAAAAAAGATTCATACTGCACAACATTCACTGCTTCGATGGGTCATGTTTTTGAAAGATATCCGCTGCCTATTGAAATCTGAAAATTAAGATTTCCTGAAATGGACTCAGAACCCCAGTTCCCCTACAACCCCAAGACTGCCTACTTCTACTGCCATAAGATCACCCATCCTTGCCCCTACCCCGATTCCTGAGCTCCTAAAATCGATCCTGCAGGCTTTTGTCAACCACCCTCCACCTCACCACTGCCCTACCCAGGGCCCAAACAATCCAATGCTCCCCTTGCTGCCATCTTGCACTCTCCATAAATGGCCAATAGTGGGCAAGTGAAAACAAAAATAATCAGCAACATACGAAGTCAGATTTGGAGGAGTGCAGGGATCTCGGAGGGTTGCAGTGCTGCAGTAGGTTGTAGAAATGGGAAAGGGCAGAATGATGGAGGTGTTCGGAAAAGAGGTTGAGAGTTTTGAATTGGAGGTATCAATTGCTGAATTGAGAGCCAACAAAGGTCACTGAGCAGAATTGGACATTGTGTGATAGGATATATGCAGCTAGTGTTTAGATAAAATCTATTCATCACGTGAAGCACTCCCATCATCTTGGGGGAATATTTCCTCTGTTTGAGTTCATACCGAGATCAAACCAGCTCCTTTCATTTAACTTAATTAAATGTCCTCCAAAGACTTGATAATCAAGAAGAAATATCTCTGTATCTGTATCAGTTATCATTCACCTTAGCTTGCAGCCAAAAAAAAATACTTTACTTAAACTGAGCAACCAGCACAGTGGTACAATAAGCCAGGTTTTGAGACATAGTACAAAGATTTGAAAACAAAATCTAAAAGAGTGTAACACTGTTGGAGTATTAGTGCTGAGGGAGTGCTGCAGCAAGCTAGTCAGTAATCAGCTGTGTTTTACTGTCAGAGAGTCGGTACTGAGGGATTATTGCACCTTCACAAGGTCACTACTGAGGAACTACCACACTATCCCTAATCAGTACTGAGGGAGTGCCACACTGTCACAGGGTCAGTACTGAGGGAGTGCCACACTGTCACAGGGTCAGTAGTGAGGAAGTGCCACACTGTCACAGGGTCTGTACTGAGGGAGTCCCACACTGTCAAAGGATCTGTACTGAGAGAGTGCCGCACTGTCACAGGGTCAGTACTGAGGGAGTGTCACCCTGTCACAGGGACAGTACTGAGGGAGTGTCACCCTGTCACAGGGACAGTACTGAGGGAGTGTCACCCTGTCACAGGGACAGTACTGAGGGAGTGTCACCCTGTCACAGGGACAGTACTGAGGGAGTGTCGCACTGCTACAGGGTCAGTACTGAGGGAGTAAGAACAATGCAGTTTTTTAATTGGACTGGTCAATATTCATCCCTCAACACAAACATTAAAACAAATTATCTGGTCATTGAGACATTGCTGGTTGTGAGTACTCACTCCGTGCAAAAATACGTAAAATCGTCTTCACTTCAAAAGGGCTCTTTAGTTAACTATAAAACATAAGACATAGTAACAAAAGTAGTCCATTTGGCCCAGTGAGTCTGCTCTACCATTTAATTAAATCATGGCTCTTAATTAATCCTCAACTCCACTTTTTCGCCATATGTCCCTTGATTCTTTGACGAGTTAAAAATCTTTCTATCTTGTCTTTCAATATTCCTAATGGCGCAGTCTCGACAGGCATCTGCAGTAAAGAATTCCATAGATTCATTACCCTCTGAGAGATGAAATCTCTGTCTCAAATGGGCAACCTTTATTCTGAGGGTGGATTTGACTGGAATGGCTGAAGAAAGGAATTTACCAGAAAGATGAACATTCAGTAAGGAAAAAGGATAGTAGGAAGGGGATAATACAAGCTTATGCAATATGAATATAACATGATAATCTGGAGAACTGTGAAAATTTTAAAAAACAACAAAAGATAACCCAAAAAAAGTCAAAATCTCTTAGAGGCTAAACAAGCAATTGATATATAAATTACAGTGAAAATTATTTGACAAGGCGAATAGATAAAAGGAAAACCAGTAAATGTAATATATTTGGATTTCCAAAAGATATTCGCTTATTTTAATTTATTTTTATTTTGATTTTACTGTCCTGTGTATTTTATAGTAAGAATACAATAAATACAGTGAAAAGCTTTCATTTGTCGCTATGATATGGCGCTGTTTTGAATAATTTAAGACTAAGGAAAGAAAAGTTATAGTTTAAAGAGTGTCCATTGGTCATCGATAAGGTACTGCATTTAAAGCTACTTAATAAGAGTCCATGGTGTTAGGAGTTTTATATTAGCATAGGTAGAGCATTGGCTAAATAATAAAAGACAGATTTAGGAGGTCATTTCTGTTTTTACTTTTGTTACTATGCCTGCTCTTACTCCTTTGTTATTCCTCTTTTTCAGTTTAGCACAGTTGTTTCTGATCCAGTTTTCACAATGTCAAACTGAATGCTAAATTCTATTATGTTATGCTCACAATATGTTATAGTTTCCTACAGGATCTTTTACTCCAAGATCATGGAATTCCTGCAGTGTGGAAAGATGGCATTTGACCCATCACTGACCCTCTGAATAGCATCCCACCCAGACCTAGACCCATAATCTATCTCTGTCATCCCACAATTGCAATGGCTAACCTATCTTGTGTTCACATCCCTGGACAATTTAGCACGGTCAATCCATCTAACAAGCACACCTTTGGACAGTGGAAGGAAACCGGAGCACCCGGTGGAAACCCAGGCAGCCAAGGGGAGAATTTGCAAACTCCACATAGACAGTCACCTAAGGCTGGAAATCGAACCCAAGTCCCTGGTGCTGCAAGGTAGCAGTGTTAACCACTGAGCAATCATACCAGCTCGTTTGTTTTATTCTCATTTATTAAACCTGCCTCATTACAGTTTCACAGATTCCGAATTGCATGAGCTCTGGTTTGGAACCACAGTATATTGCTCTAAGAAGCTGTTCCAATAACACATTATAAAATCCTCCTTATGGCTACCTCTGCCAATTTGATTTTCACAGCCTAAGTCAAGGTTAACATCATCCATGATTAATGTACTGCCTTTTTTATATACCATAGACACACAGAAACGTAGAAAAGATTGGAGATAGGAGCAAAACACTTTTCACTGTATCTTCCTAGATATATGTGACAATAAAATCATTCGTCATTCATTCATTCAGCTGGAGTAGGCCATTTGACTCCTCAAACCTGCCCCACCATTCAATGTGATCATGGCTGACCATTGACCTCAAACCATAACCTTGCCATCCACCCATACTCCTTGATCCCTTTAGCCACAAGAGCTAATACAGCTTCTTCTTGAAAACACACAATATTTTGACCTCAACCACCTTTTGTGGTAGTGAATTCCACAGGGTCACCACTCTCTGCGTGAATATATTTCTCCTCATTTCAGTCCTAAAAGGTTACCTTCATCCCTAAATTATGACTCCTGTTCTGGACTCCATCCCATCAGTCACATCCTTGCTGTACTAACCTGTTTAGTCCTGTTAGAATTTTACAGATTCATTCTTTTGAACTCCTGTCCAATCCATAACTGACTCAATTACTCCTCATACATCAGTCCTACCATCCCAGAAATCAATTTTGTTGCACTCCCTCTGTAGCAAGAACATCCTTCTTCAGATAACAAGACCAAAACTGCACACAATATTCCAGGTATGACCTCACCAGTGTCCTGTATAATGGCAGTAAGAACATCCTTGTTCCTGTACTCAAATCTCACTACGAATGCCAACATATAGTTTGCTTTCTATAATGCCTGCTGCATCCTCTTGCTTACTTTCAGTGATTGGAGCATAAGCACATGCAAATCTCATTGAACATTCCCATCTCTCAATTTGTAGCCATTGAAATAACAATCTGCCTTCCTATCAAAGTGGATAACCTTACAGCAACCCACATTATACTGCATCTGCCCACTCATTCAACCTGTCCAAATTACAATGCAAAAATAGCAATTGACCTAGTCATCATTATGGAGACCAGTTTTTGCATTCCAGATTTATTAACTAGAATTCAAATTCCATGAGCTGCCGTGGTGGGATTTAAACCTGAATCCCCAGAGCATTTGTCAGGGACCTCTGGTTTTCTAGTGCAGTGATGTTACTACTACACTACTATTTTATTCCCTGATTAGCTTCTGACTTATTCTCCACCCTACAGTATAGCCATACTGTTAGGAACCTGTAGACCACTTCCATCAGTATCTTATTCCCCTTATTATTTCTTATCTCCATCCATACGAGTTCGACATCTTTCAATTCAAGATCACTGTAAAGCACTTTGGTATATCCTGTGATCATGGCAGAGATGCTATAGAAATACAAGCCTTTCCTTAACTGATAAATGCTCCTTGAAAACAATTTAAGATTTAATTATTCATCAGAGTTGAGAGTGAGTCATCTTCTGCTCCTCACCTGTCTAGTGCTGTACTGGTGGGCATGCTTCTTGCAAATCCTCGAATTCCTGTCTTCTGGAAGTACGGAATGCAACAGATATTTGCTGCAATCACGGCAACGGAGTCTGAAGGATTGACGAAGAACCCATTTCGGCCAAGAATCATGTTACGGTCCTGTTAAGAAGAGAATGATCTCCTTTAATTTCTGTGATTTATCCTGGTCTTTAGTTCTGTCATTTGGTTTCTCAAGCCTGCACCATACTCTTCCATGGAAACAATTTTATTGAATCCTACCCCACCCCCAGCTCACCAATGTTCATTGTTTTACTTGCATTCTGGGAAAAGGAGACAATTAACTAACTTAAAGAGGAAGACATGAGATGAAAGGTTTCATTTTTAGATCTATTTTGAGATAAATACTGTACTGCAGATACCTTATGAATCAATCCCTTTAGCAGTATGATTGCTAGTATTTTGAAGTTTCAGTTAAGAAAGCTAATTGCAAACTAAGAATTATGATTGTTTAAGTGATTGTTTTGCTGTTTCTTTGAAAATGTGGAAATACTATATCATACAATGAACCCCCTCCGCCTCTCCCATGTCTTTACATTCTTAGCTTTGGCACCACAGAAATTATTTTTGGAAGAATAACATTGGTTTTAAAGGTTCTCTCAGGTTCAGAAGAAAAATCATGAATGGCAGCCAAATTCTCATGATTTAGACTTTAAAACCGTCACAACTGCTCCTGTAAACTGTTGGTAACAAGCACTCTGTAAGCCCATTTTGGAATCAATATATTTCTCACACATAGTTGCATTAGGACCTCCAAGGCTATGAATGCTTAGTAGAGGTTTCTTCAGATAAGCATTGCCCTCTACTTGAAAAAGATATGATAGAAATGTCAGGATCAGAAAAGGTTAACGTACAGGAAAGTAGTTAGAAGCTATAATCATCCAGGACTTACTGATATGGGGAAATGTAGCAAATTTATTATTTTGTATTGCTACACAAAGACTGGTTATACTGATTATGTTAAGCACATCAAACAGTAGCTGTTACTTTGTAGATTAATTCGCCATCTGTGAAATTAAACTGCTTTCTTATCCATGTGTGTATTTTAATTGATGTATTTGGCTTGATCAGTTTTCAAAAGATTGAAACAACACACACCTAAGACATATGTACAAGACACAGACAAATCATGAGAGGCTCTTACAGCTATGCCCCTGTTTATTGCTGTGGATCAATTAGACATGAAGGGCTTTTGCCCGAAACACCGATTTTCCTGCTCCTCGGATGCTGCCTGACCTGCTGTGCTTTTCCAGCATCATTCTAATCTAGATTCTGATCTCCAGCATCTGCAGTCCTCACTTTTGCTTATTGGGCAATTCAAGCAGGGCCCTCAAACACAAAAAAAAATTAAGAGTGCTGATGGCAGCTTCCCTATGAGTCAGAATTAACTCAGAAAAGCTTTAATTAATGAAATGATCTATCTGCAAGAACAAGTATAAATTGAAGTAATATTATACCCCGTCTCCATCAAAAGCTGCTCCAAACCCATATTCTCCTCCTTTCATAGCCTCGAGTAGAGAAGTAGCATATGTGAGATTTGGGTCTGGGTGCTGTCCACCAAAATCCTCCAGTGGCACACAATTAACAGCAGAGTTTGCAGGAGCTCCGAGCTCATCACAGAGTATCCGCCTGACATAAGGGCCCATAACTGGAAAAATAAGAAAAACCATAAATGATCATTGTCCAGCAAATGCTTTGATTAACATAAGAAATAGGAATTACAGAATGCCCCATTGCCAGTCGAGGGTGCTTAGCAGTTCAGTAAGATCATGGCTGACCTTCTACATCAGTTCTAACTTCCCCTCTGATCCCCATTCTCATTGATTCCCTTACAGCACAAAACCTACTGCTTTCAACCCAGAATGTACTCATCCACCACCCTCTGGGATAGAGAATCCAAACATTCATTACCCATGGCATGAAGAAACTTCTCCTCATCTCAGTACTAAATGACCAATCCTGTATCCCATGATGATGCCCCTAGTTCTGGTCTCCATTCAGGGGAAACAGCCTCCAGCTATTCAGCGAGTCAAGACATCTCAGAATTTGTGTTTTTCATAGATAAGTATGTCTTCTGATTAACAATCTGAATTGTCAAGCTAATGACATTCTTTACAAAAATGTCAGTACCTAACAAAGCTTTACTTAATCTATTATTTGGATACCAATAATTAAAACATTCTCCTATGAAATCTTCCTAATTATTCTCCCTAATCCAGTGGAAAGACTTTTACTGGCCTTGATTATCCTTGACACAACTCACAGCAGAGTTATAATTGAACAAATAAAGAGAAAGTTTGATCACGGAATGCTCCTCCAACATCATGAAAATACCAGAAGATACCAGGAATCGCACGCTCCTTCCTGAAGCTGGCACTGCCGACATCCATAGGGTTGGAGTTAGAAGCAATCCATCATTTGTGCATCCACAGTTCCCAGAAACAGCGAACATTTAAATGGATAGCCAGCATACTATGTTTGAGAGTTCAGGTAAAAAGGACTACAGGAGGTTAGTAGAGGTAAGAAACCATTTGAGATTGTGAAAAATAGATCTGCTTGTACATAAGAAGAGCATAAACTCATTGCTTTACTCTTTCATGGGATTTGGGCATTGCTGGCTAGGCCAGCATTTGTTTCCTATTCCATATTGTCCTGAAGGCAGTGGTGAGCTGCATTTGTGATCTACAGTCATTGAAATGTAGGGACACCCACAATGCAGTTTGGGAGGAAGTTCGAGAACATTGAACTAGCAGTAAAGAGGGAGTGGTGATACAGCTCCAAGTCAGGATGATATGTGACTTGGAAGAGAAATTGAAATTGGTGGCACTTCCTTGCATCTGCTGACTTTGTCCTTCTTCGTGGATAGAGGTTGGGAGCTTGGAATGTACTATCATAAGAGCCTTGGTGAGATACTACGGTGCATCTTGTAGATAGTGCACACTATTGCCATTCTGTATTGTTAGTGGAAGGAATGAAAATTTAAGGTTTTACGATGGGTCTCAATTAAACAGACTGCTTTGTCCTGGATGGTGTCGATATTCTTGAGTGTTGGTGGAGTTGTTACATCACACTTCTGAATTGTGCCTTTGCAGATAGTGAGAAAGGAGGTGAGCCACCCACTGCAGAATTTCAAGCCTCTTGTAGCTAAGATAGTTATATTGCTGGTCCAGTTCAGTTTGTGGTTAACAATCACCTCCAGGATGGTGTTAATGGAGGATTCAATTATGGTAATATCATTGAATGTCAGGAGGAGATGGTTAGATTCTCTCTCGTTGGAGATGGTAATTGCCAGGCCCAAGTGTGACATTAATGTTATTTGCCACCTATCAGCTTGAGCCTGAATGTTGTGAGGTCTTGCTGCATACGATTACACTGCTTCAGTATCTGAGGGGTCATGAATGATGCTGAACATTGTACAGTTATCAATCAACAACCCCACTTCTGCCCTAATGGAGGAGGGAAGGTCATTGATGAAACAACTTAAGGTGGTTGGGCCTAGGACATTAAGGAGGATGAGAAGAATGTCACAAACACTTTATCCATCTAACACTAATGATAATGGGCTGAATGAATTAATTACATTGTGTCAGTAACAAGAGCCATTTAACCAAAATCTCTTCTTAAAAATAACATCTTTCAGACTGATGTTCATTTGATATCATCAGATGCTGAACTATTACTTTAAAGAATCATTGAATTATACAACATAGAAGGAGGCTATTCAGCCAATTAAGTCTGTGCTGGCTCTTTTGAAGAACAATCCAGTTCACCCCCATCCCTGCCCTTTCTCACAGCCCTGTAGTTATTTCTCCTTCAAATATTCATCAATTTCCATTTTGAAAGCTACAATCGAATCTGCTTCCACCACTGTTCAGGAAAATGCTTTTGAGATTCAAATCACTCGCGTAAATACGTTTTGCCTCATGCTATCTCTTTTTTGTTTTGTGAATCATCTAAAATCTGTCCCCTCCAGCTAGAGGAACAGTTTGCTCTATTTAAACATTTTGACCACCTCTATCAAATCTTCTTTCTTTTCTTTGGTCTAAGGAGAAAAAAGCCTCCTTTCCACTCTGCCATATTAACTGCAGTCACTCACCACTGATACCTTTCTAGTAAATCTACTCAGCACATTCTCTGAGTCTTTAAGATCACAGCACCAGAAGTGGGATCCTCAGATGTTCCAGTTGAGATTGGAACATGTCAAGATAGATGCCTGCCACAGGGTGCCAAATGGGTGATATTAGATTGACTGCCTGACATTCACTTCCATTGTAATCAGGGGAAATGCCAGAGTTCAATTCCATTTTGTCATCTTCAGAGGCTATTGAATAACATTCTTTTTTATTATAGATTATTTATATTAGCTTCCACATATGCCACTGAAAGGTGCAACAACAAAGGAAAAAACAAAACATAAAACAACTGTTAATCCTTAAGAAGTATACTTGCCTCCATGCATAGCATCAATCCTTATTTTCAGTTGGTTGGGTCCAGTTAGTAATCCCTTTATGGCAGTGAAGTCAAAGATGGTTCTCAGCATGTTGAGGTAAACCTCTACTGTGTCCACAATTTCAACTAAAGTGGTGGGAAACAATGAAGTGCTGATTAAAATTAGCACCATGGGAGTAGCCTCCTCTTGCAGCTCATTAATAGGTATTTGACATTCCTAAACTGTGACTGTGATGTAGGGATGGCAATATTTCCTCGACAACCTATAAAAATTGCACCATCAGAAAATTCTTCAAAGTCTTCATGCTAAACATTCATGGAAATAACTATACAGGATCTTAGTAAGACCACAACTGGAGAATTGCTGTTTTGATCCAAATGCAGCAGAGGTTCAGGAGCCTGATACTGGGAAATGACACCACTGTCTCATGAAGAGAGATTGGTTTGACTGGAGCTGTAGTCACTAGAGTTTAGAAGGATGAGAGGGGGTCTGATTGAAATGTATACAATCCCAAACAGGCTGAATAGTCTTGATGCTTTCCCTGGTGGGGAGTCCACAACCAGGACGTCAAAGTCTCAGGATATGGGGTAGGCCTTTTAGGACTGAGGAAAAATGTCTTCACCCAAAAGGCTCATGGAAATCTGTGGAATTCTCTATCACAGAAGGTTGTAGAGCCTAAGTCACTGAAAATATTCAAGAAATAATGTTTCAGTTTTTAAAAGCATCAAGGGGGTATGGGGAGAAAGTGGGAATATAGAGAATCAGCCCTGATCATATTGAGGGTGAAACAAGCAGGAGGGACCAATTGGCCTACTCCCTCCCAGTTTCTACATTTCTAGAATGATCTCACTCACTGCTGACCAGCAGATGAGATCTCAGGGCAGATGCAAGGTATGAAAGAATAGGACTTGTAGCACTGTGTCAATCCTACCTTTGGCCAGAAAGAAGCAGAGCAAGGGAAAAAAGCTTTGAAAGATTGGGTTATGCAGCAGAGTTTGCAGCAGTAGATTTCAGTAGCAGTTTGTAATAATTACAAAATTATGTTATCATCTTACTGTGAGCTCCTCCTTACTGTGTTGAAACCATTCACTCCTCATCCATCCAATTTAGCAAACATAGTGTCAGTAAGTAATGTGTTGAAGTAACAATAATATAATAATTACATGGAAGACTATAAAAGATCAACATTTACTGTGCTTTCACTTTTTCAAAGGAGTGAACAACATTTTCTGGGCAGATAATCTCATTGAAATTTTTTTTAAAAATAGGGTTCACTTTTTTTTGATAGGTGCAGATAATTGCATTTTGGGATTTGCAATCATTCTTTAAATTTCTCTTAGCTCCACTCTCCTGACCTTTGTCAGCATAGCTGAGAAGGTCAGTGACTTCTGATACTCTTTCTCTAAACTAGCCACCCTCCGATGTACAAAAGCGATTGGCTATGCCTCTTTTTTGAGTTTAATTCTCCTCTAGTTCTGGCCTCTTGAACATTTTAAACATAACAGAACTGGAAGCTGTCCCTTCAGGTGTGAGGGTACAAAGCTTTGGAATTTCTGCTGTAAACCTCTCCAGATCTCTAGTTTCCCTCTTCCTTTAAGACACCAATTAAAGATTACCTCTCTGACCAACCTTTTGCATATCCATCCAATATATGATGTAGTTCAGGGTTAAAATTTCCTTCATAGTACACACACACAAAACACACATGGCAAAGCTACTCATGTTTCATTTCAGCTCTTTACAGGCTTCCGAATTCAACCTTGTGTCCAACAATTCCTCATCGTAAAATCTGACTCCACTTTCCAGACAGCAGTTACTGGTAATGGCATTGCTGTTGTAAGATTCAACTCCTTTCAACCCATCTTTTGTTTCTATACTTGCCCTGTTGTCATCTGGTTTTGCACCACACACCCCTTTTTTGTCATTTGCTTTCTCCTGCCTTCCACCCTGTAACAGACCCTTCCCCTTTTCCCTGCTTCAGTATTTGCTTAAAACCTGTTACACTCTAAGTTGGTGTTGTGTGATTTTTACTTTGTCCACCCCAGTCCAATATCGGCACCTCCAAGTCACCTCTAACTTTGCCAGTTCTAATGAAAGATCATCAACATGAAATACTAATTCTGTTTCTGTCTCCACAAACAGTGCCAACTGGATGAATGTATTCAGCATTTTCTGTCTTTATTAATGGATGTTATGATTACGTAATGGAACACTTTTCCATTTCGGATTTTCAGTATCAGAATCAAGCATTTGACTAAAGCGTAATAAAGCCAAATGCGGCTTTGCCTTAATCCTGCCTTCATAAAGTATTTCACACTCCTGTGTCACTGTGACTTTTTCCACATCAGTCATCTGAACTAAATTAGCAATTTGTTATTAAATATTGAGTAACTTTATGTTTTGAATGTAGTGCCAACTCCAGCCTCAATTAAAACTGAAATTAATTTAATGCAAGACATCACCTACAGGAAGATTACACCATACTAGCATATTAAAAACTGATATTGTTGTTCAGTGATGGACAAATGATGTATATCCATTTGTGGATGAATTATTGATCTTTCATGCTTGTTACATCAATTGTATCTGCCAAACTGATGCCAAAAACTGAAATTCTGAGATGAGATGGAGGGAATAGGACAAGACTTGCATAGAATATAAACACTAATATGGAATTCGTAGCCTGTTCCTGTGCTTTATATTCTATAGAAGATTGTGCAAAGAAAGATATATTCAAAAGGACAGTTGATAACATTAAAGCTATTTTCGATCAATTCCAGATACCCGACTTTTGCCTAAATTGCTAATTTGTGTCAGGCTTTATTCAATAGATGATGGCTGAAACATTTATTTCAAAAACAGCTGAAGTCAACACCTGTGCAACCTCAATCATACTGTCCCAAGTTTCCAGGTCACAGGTCACTCAAAGTTTCTAGTCAGTTATTTGCACAATTATTTATTTCTTTAGTAAAGTTGCTGTTGTCGGTTTTACAAGTAGGACACCCTTTTCAACTGCTTTCATACTTAAAACACACTTGAAGTTTACTAACATCCCCACCACAGGACTCTCCTATCTACCTCTAGGCCAGAAGGTCTGGGTCCAAGGTCCACCTACTCCAGGTATGCGTTGTATTCCTGAAACAACCTTCCCAACACTATTGTGGGTGTATCATACTACGTGGTTCAAGAATGCAGCCCACCACCAACTAATCCAGGGAATTAAAGATGTGCAGTCATGCTAACCCATACAGTGAAGCTGATATTCTGTGAATGAATTTTTAAAATTATCTGACAGTGATGATGAGGCAATGTAGACAATAGCTATTGTCATATACTACACTACATAATGAAGGTCATGGTGTTGCAGTTCCATTCCAGCAACTTGAACACCAAATCGAGACAAACATGCCAAGTGTGATAGGGTTAGGGTTATCCCAGTCCCGAGGGAATGTTGCACTGTCAGAGATCTGCCTTTCATTTGAGTTGTTCAGATGGCACTCTGTCTTCCATCTCATGTGGACATAAAAGTTCCTATAGACTTTTCAAACATGTGCAATTGAATAAAACCTGACAGCATGCTGCTCAAGGAAATATTAGGAAAGGCAACCAATCACTTAATGAAAGAGTTAGGCATTTGGATGAATAGTGGAGGCAGAAAGAGACAACAGGGGAATTCTAGATCTTGCATGTTCATGGCAGCTGAAAGCATGGCTAGTAATGGTGGGATGGCAGAAATTATGCAGATGAGAGGCTAGAATCAGAGGAGGACAGAGCTCACAGAATGATTCAAACCACATTCCCTCTAATGACATTGTCTGCTGCACAGGCATTTGAAGTCCACCCATAGCAGCAGCTTTTGCAGGTGGAGTTCAATCTGTTGGCATTCCAATCTACTTCCATGGAACATCTGAATCTTGGTTCCAGAGTTTGGGAAGGTTTCTAGTGTCTGGATGTCAGACTGAGATAGGTCAGTTTTGTTGATTCATATTGACAAACATCAACAGTGGCTATTTGCTCTTTTCCAATATCATTGTAAACTTGCAGCAATACTTTCACTGGACATGCTAGATTAGATTCCCTACAGTGCGGAAACAGACCCTTCAGCCCAACCAGTCCATACCGATCCATTTCCCTCGGACTAATGCACCTAGCACTTGGCAATTTAGCATGGCCAATTCACCTAACCTGCACAGGTTTGGATTGTGGGAGGAAACTGGAGTGTCAGGAGGAAACCCAACGTCGACACGGGGAGAATGTGCAAACTCCACAAAGACAGTCGCCCAAGGCTGGAATTGAGCCTGGGACCCTGGTGCTGTGAGGCAGCAGTGCTAACCACTGAGCCACCGTGCTGCTAGTGCAAGTCCTCAGGCCCAAATTCATGATAGAAAAATATTTAACAAATATAAGAAATAAAGACATGGGGAATAAAAGAGAAGGAATGGAAATTGTAGAAAATAAGAGAAAAATGAAAAAGACAGAGCAGATAGAATATATTTTACATTTAGAAAATATCCTACAGGCACAAATCTTGAGATCTACAAGATTGTGTCTCAGAAATGACTTTCAGTTCAAGTTGGGTAGCTGTCAACAGTTTATAATTTCTCAAATCCTTAAATGTTTTCTGAAGTTGTTCCTGTATAACATAATGGTCCTGAGAGAGTTAATGTTGATGTTGCATTAGCTCCACCTAATCTGATGATACTACACACCCAGTTGAATTTTCCCATTTGCAGTGAATAAACGTCTGTCTGCCATGGTGGAGGCAAATTTTCACCTGCAATCTTCCACATTTCACCTCATTAATTATGCAACTGAGCTACTGGTTGCATTTCTCTGGGAGTTGTTTGCCAAGCACACAGCAGAGTTTCTAACCACCAGAATACCTTCCTGCTTCCAAGCCTTTGGTGCCATCTGTAAAGCCCAGCTGCATGTCACTTCTGATGTTGCAGGCCAAGAACTCTCTCTGAAACTGTGCAGCTTGATCCTGAAATGTCTCAAAGGAAGGGCAAGCCAGCTACCCACTTCCAGGACAGAGATCTAGAGGTGCTGGTGAATGGAACAGCAGCCCTTTTCTATGTTGGCCACAAAACAAGACTTTGTCAGCTTTGATAGAAATTGCACTGCAACTTAGTGTTGTGTCCCAAGTTAAAAGGGATACTCTGCATTACTGCAAGAAAGGTCAGAGATCTGCACCCTTTAAAGCTAAATGACACAAGCATCTATCCCCTACTTCACCAAGGCAGATGGACTGAACCCTCTGTATCAAGTGCACCTTCAAGTTTGAACGGGTCAAAACAATGGTTAGGGGCAGCATGGTGGCTCAGTGGTTAGCACTGTTGCCTCACAGCGCCAAGGACCGGGTTCGATTCTCATCTTGGGCAACTGCCTGTATGGAGCTTGCACATTCTCTCTGTGTCTGTGTGGGTTTACTCTCACAATCCAAAGATGTGCAGGCCAGGTGAATTGGCCATGCTAAATTAGTCAGGGGTAAATATAGGATAGAGGACTGGGTCTGGCTGGATTACTCTTCAGAGGGTCAGCATGGGCTGAAGGGCCTATTTCTATAGTGTAGGGAATCTAATTTCATCTAACTATTCTAAACCCATTTTCCAGCTGTCGGCCCAGAATATGTCAGCATCATAAGTACACATCTAAATACTTTTTAAATGTTCTCAGGGTTTCTGCCTCTGCCACTTTTACAGGCAGAGAGTTCCAGATTCCCACCATCATCTGGAAGAAAAACACTTTTCCTCCCAATTCCTCTAAAACCCCTGCCCCTGAAATCTTTGCTCCCTGGTCATTGATGCCCGGAAGAAGGAGAAACGTTCCTTATGATCATGTCCTTTTAAGGACTCTTGCCCACAACCTCCTCCCATACTACTAGTTCTACCTGACTTCTGTTCAACTGCTCACTCATCCCTCATCATCTCTCCTATTCATGCATGACCACTAACTGCTATGCATTCATTTGCATTATACTCAATCTCTCCTTTAGCCTCACTGGAGGAAGAACTGGACCACCCTTCTAGGCTGATGTCTCCACAGCACTGATGTACCTGTAACTCCCAGACTGTTTGCATTTGACCTGTTGGACTGATTCCACCAATCCTGCCACAGTCTAATTCGACAAGAGTTTTTCCTGACTGTGACAGTATCCCCTGACTGACCGCATCTCCCCTTCATCCAGTTTAGGACTGTTCCCCTTTGCCATTCACAGATTGCCATTCGCTACAGTGTTGAGTGTGATGTTGGAGGAAAATACAACCAAGCTATTGGGTGCATTTCTCTGGTGTTGAGGTAACAAATGGACATATTCATCCACTGTCAGATTGAAGGGTTTGTTTGTCAGTGCTCCCCAGTATCATGAGCAGACTGTCTTTCCCTCTAGGCTACAAAGTAATTTAAACCGCAAGGCAGCCTGCGACTAAGCAGCCAGGCAGAGGCTGGCAGACTGTAAGTTCGTACTGAAGTCAGAGAGCACTAGGGAAGTAAGCTATGTGCTGCATGTGGCGATGTCAGCACACAGGCAGAGTGTGTAGATGCATGGCTCTCCCTGTGCATGGTGACCTTACAGGATCCTGCACCTCAGCTCCAATGTAAAGTGCTGAAGGCCTGAAGAGTTGGCTGAGCTGGTCCAAAGGCAGATGTTAAGATACAGGATCAAATTACTGCAGAGGCTGGAATCTGTACTGAAAACAACAAATGCTAGAGATCACAGCAGGTCAGACAGCATCCATGGAGAGAGAGCAAGCTAACGTTTCAAATTTAGATCAGAGCACCATCGAGGCACATAGTGACCATGGGCCATGGTAGCACATTGTGCAGGAGACGTAATGGCATGATGGGCAAGGACTGGTTTTCAGCGAACTGCAACCCGCCAGGTATTGACTCTGTTTCACTTGTCGGGAAGTTGCACTGTACAGTTTCTGAGTGGAGGAGAGCAGAATCAGAAGTGGGATGTTAAAAATTCTAAGTTTTGACTTTAATGTGATTCAAATATATGGAAATAAGGAAAGCAGAATCAGAAGTGGGATGTTAAAAATTCTAAGTTTTGACTTTAATGTGATTCAAATATATGGAAATAAGGAAGTTGCCACTCATGGGTGAGGTGCTGAAATCACAATCTAAGACTTGAGGGTAAATTGGGAAAAGTTTTCTCAACAGCGAGAATCTGATCTTTTCATTACCGCCCCCAGTTTGTCAGCACATTTGCCCATCTCCTGGTCATACCAGTGAGGGCAAATTGTGTGGCTGGAGGCAGTTAGCTCTACATTAGTCTTTGCAATGAGCAGGTATATTTTGTACAGTTCCTGAGAATTTTAATAATTATACCTGACTTGTAGCTGTACATATTGCTCTCATGCAATCTTAGAACGGGGCATCTACCATTGATGATTAGACAGACCCTAGACAAAGTATAGACAAAAGAAGATTGATAGCAGTGAACTATCTCAAACAATTCTTACTCTGAACCATATACTGGCAAAGGTAACATATGCTGCATGTTGCCATTAGTGGCAGTCAGGATAATACAACAAATAAAGTTTCAAATGGACTGGGCAGCTAGTTTGGCACAAGAGGAAAGGCAAGTCTTTAAGATCAGCCTGTCACAGGTTTCAGTATCTTTGCTTCACAGGATGCAGTGCTGACCTCCAGTGAAAGAAGGTATTTCAGGAATTGTGTTATGACGCAGATTAATTCCCATGATTGCATTGGGTTGATCCTCCATGCCTCATGTTGAAGCACCATCATTGGTTGCAATCAGTAGCAGGATTTGATTGAAATCTGTCACTGATGGGGCACGTCAGCGGCCAATTCAATGCAGCTGTCTCATGTCACGTCCACTCAGCACTGCCTTGAGGAAGAATGAGCCAAGTGGGAGTCAGAGGTATGTGACCCTTCAACTTACAGGAGCCAGTCAAAAATTCTGCCAGTGTAACAGCTGGGTGAAAATTGCAGAAACTTATCTTTGCTCCACTCAACCTGACACGCACATACAAATGCAGGAATGTATTTTCATCCCCTTCAGAGAAGTAATGACCCCAGAATGACGCTGTTGGTCTCACTGTTCAATTAATGCCAATGATTAGTCTGCTGCCATTTTGAAAAGGTCCTACTCATAGATGCCTAAAGCACTGTCCTTTTTAGCAAGTGGCCCCTTTTATTAGGAAAATTAGGGGTCCTTTTCTGTAAATGGGATTCCTGGGATATTTTAATTTGAAAAAGATAACAGCTTTTGCTGTGATCATTTAGACTAGCTCCATGGGTGAGGAGTAAAGGCCTTTTCATAGAAACTACAGACCTTTTCCAACATGTTCCACCATTTAATTTTATCTATTCATACCTCTGTCTATCCATCTGTGTTCCTTACCCCTCATACTCCATTGCTAACTAAAAAGCTATCAATCTCGTTTTAAATGTTCAGTGGACCCTGGACTTAACTATTCTTGGGGACAATGGTTTCTTGACTGGATGGATGGCTTTAATTTTAAGGTTTTACCTCTTTGGACTCACCTACATCAAAGGAAATGCTGTTGCTGTCTCTATGCTATCATCATTTTTAATCATCTTAAATAATACATTTAAATCACTCCTCAATATTTTATCCTTGAGGAAATAAAAGTCTACAATTGCAGCTTGTCTGTATAATTTGACCTTTTTGTCTTTGCCAGTCATAGATTGTTTTAACTGACCATAGGAGAATAAGGGAGCTCAAACATAATCTTGTCCACAGACTCACTGGGACATGCCACCAACACATTTACAACACACCCAGTTATCCACCAACCACACTCCCACCAAAAAAAAAATTCTCCTTACCAGCGGAATCTCTTGTCTCAATTGTCAGTGGTTGACTTACCATAATATGCGATTTGGCAAGCTCTGCAAGTTCACTTAACAAAAGGAGCTAAGGGACTAGAATCTCAAGGTCACAGTTCAGTAGCGGAACGGGGAAATGGGGAGTCAATCAGTTACAGGTAATAAAGGAAGAACTGGCATTATTATAGCACCTTCTGTGACCTCTAGATCTCCCAAAGTGCTTCACATCCAATGAAGTCCTTTTTGAAGTATGGCCATTGTTATGATATAGGAAATGTTACAGACTATCTGTGCACAGCAAGATCCCACAAACTGCAAAACAACAATGACAAGATATTGTGCTTTTAGTGAGGTCTGAATGGGAAATTTTGGTTAGGACGTCGGAAGAGCACACCTGCTCTTTATCAAACTGCAAATACAGTGTCTGAAATCCAGCTATCCAAAATCCAGACATGTCAGCAAACTCGGCATTTTTGTAAGTGACCTCACACATGAATTTTGATTCTTAGTTAATGAGTAGCATATACTAGTCTGCTTTCCGGATGCAGCATAGTGATGTTAGCCAACAGTTGGGTTCCAAAACCCAGAACCCAATCTTGTGCAGCCGGTGACTCTTGTTGCAGGTGTGTTTGTCTGGGACACATGATGCATCTAGGGCCTCTCATGCGCCACAGAATGTATGTTCCATGTAGCTTCACTGCACTGTCATACCTTACCTTTAAGATTATCATAAGTAAAATACAGAAAACAGCTTCTGACCAACTGGGTCCTTCTCCTACACTGGAATACTGACCAGATACTGAAAGATGATAAAAGTAGAGAAAAGGAACACAGTATCCTTACATCACCAAACTCTCCACTCACCAAACTCATAACTGTGTGATCTTTTTTCAATGATCACTCATGACTCAGGGGGTGTGAATGTAAGAAACAGCTGGCAATAACAGATTTCAAAGTTCAATACTCCATGTCCACATCTTGACAACATCTTGAACAATGTTACTAACAAACTCTGAAGATTACAAAGGTAAGGTAAATCAATTAAATATATTGCTATCAAAGAAAATTGTGAAAGGAACGGTGGTAAAAAAAATTGCTTATAGCAATTTTTGTTTTGAATTTATGATTGAGCGCTGGTCAGATGAATCAACTCCAGGGGTACACAGGGTTGTGGATTTTAAAATGAAATAAGATCACAGTTGGCTCAAACTTCAGGAACTTCCTCCCCAGCGACACAGTGGGTGTACCTACACCACACACAATGCAGCAGAAAGCTGTTTAACATCACCCTCAAAGGCAGTTAAGAATTGACAATAAATGCAGGCTGAGCTAGCAATGCTCACATTCCATGAGTCCATCATAAAAGCATAAAACTTGCAGCTTGAAGGCAAAACTAATATATGTAGATTGACTGCTCCCTGTACCAACTACCCAATTTTCAACTCATGCTGAAAATTGAGCCACAATAAATCTTCAGCAGGAACATTTCCTAAAATGATCACCAATTCAAATGTTATGACAATTGCAATAAAATAGAAGGAAAATACAATGGATGCAGGAAATTTGTAAGTAAAATAGAAAAAGCTGAAATTATTTGTCAGAATGCTGATGTTCCATCAATAATTTGGGTAATGTTTCTAATCTACTGCGTTGTGGGCAACTATTATGAAACTCTCTGAAGTTTCAGCTTTTTACGGGCTTTCCCATAGGGTTCCTGATGCAAGATGATGCATCAATTTCTTGATCAGTTCCTGTGGAGTTATGTTTTGGGCATTCTTATGGTCCTGATGTCCACCTCCAACCTATGCTGTGGAAACAAATTTCTGGGCAATTATCTCGTCATCATTGTCTTGTTGACTGTGATGTCTTGCTTTGCACAATTTTCTACTTTACAGTAATGACCACACTGAAAATGTACATCATTGACTTTACAGCTATTTTCTTATGGCCTGTGGGGCATATTCTTAAGGTGAGAGGAGAAAGATTTTAAAAAGACACAGGGGGCATTTTTTTTTTGCACTGAGAGTGGTTTGTGTATGGAATGAACTTCCAGAGGATGTGGTGGATGCAAGTACAGTTACAATGTTTAAAAGACATTTAGATAAGTACATGACTAAGAAATGTTTGGAGGGATATGGACCAAGTGCAGGTGGGTGGGTCTAGTTTAGTTTGGGATTATGGTCGGCATGGACTGGTTACACCAAAGGATCTGTTTCTGTATTGTATGACTCTATGACAATGACTCTATAACTGGTGCTACAGAAAAGCAATATTTCCTTTCTGTTACTTGAATTAGAAACAATTGTACACCCTGAAATGGGAAGGGAATACGATGAAAACAACATGTTTAAACAGAAAGCATCATGTTAAAAAAGGAGCAAATACCACAGTTCAAGGACTTGCTGAGCATAATGCGCTAAAATTGGAGGTCATAATGATAACATTCTCCAAGCAGTTTTTGGCACAATCATTGCCTCTGAGCTAAAATTCTGGGTTCAAGGCCCACTCTAGACTTGATTGCCAAGGAAGGTGCATTCATAACATGCTTAAACAGGGTTGATTATCATCTGTAAATCCTTTACCATGCTTATGGGAAGCAATAAGAATGGGAGTCTCTTGGTCAATCATGCTTAATGCAGAATGACATCTCTTGTTGTTTTATTGTCTCAATTCCAGACCAAATAGGTAGTATACCTCTAAGACAGATTTGTGAATAATGGCATGTGGCATACTAGTATAAACATACCCATTTTGCGTTCATTGAGTGCAATATATTCAATCAGTCATTTCTGTGTATATACTACACCACAACATCTGTGAGCATGACTATTTTTAAGTCTTTGACATTATAGCAGTGTAAATAGTTAGTGTTAATGCAAGGCATCTGTCTCAACAAGAACCTAGTCTTTGTGATATATGTTTTCAGTATATGTTTTCACGAAGGAGATAGATATAGTTCTTAGGCTAAAGGGATCAAATGGTATAGGACAAATGTGGGAACAGGGTACTGAGTTGGATGAACAGCCATGATCAAGTTGAATGATAGAGCAGGGCTGAAGAGCCAAATGGCCTCCTCTTGTTCCTTTTTATCTGTTTCTGTATTAACATGAGCTAATGTATAGGGCAGTACATAAACCATATCATGCCGGTGGTGGTGTTTAACACAATAAACCAGATCATTCCTCAAGCTGTAGCCTCTGGTTTCAGGCTAGTGACCTGCTCCAGGGAAAGAAAGCTACAGAAATAGATGTAAACACATGCTTTATCTGCCTCACAACATAGCAGGTCTTCTACTCCCTTTGGCTGGAAGATGTCAATAGTTGCATTACAGCATATGGAGAGGATTTTGGATGAGAACACTCTTCTACATATTTCTTCACTTTCATGCTGTCAAAGATGGCTATGTCAGAGCAAGTAAGGAAATGTAGTCTTGGCGTCGCTTAAACAAAATGTAAATGATTTTCAATCTTAGAAACAGAAGATCAAAGAAAAGAAAGAAAGCTTTCTGCATAAGTAAGGATTCTGGATTAGTGGTGCTGGAAGAGCACAGCAGTTCAGGCAGCATCCAAGTAGCTTCGAAATCGACGTTTCGGGCAAAAGCCTTTCTGATGAAGGGCTTTTGCCCGAAACGTCAATTTCGAAGCTACTTGGATGCTGCCTGAACTGCTGTGCTCTTCCAGCACCACTAATCCAGAATCTGATTTCCAGCATCTGCAGTCATTGTTTTTACCTCTGCATAAGTAAGGAGACAAATCAAATTGCAACTATTTAGTATTTTATAGCCAATGAAACATGACATGAAAGACAATCACTGTTAGGACATGTGTCAGAAAATACATATACAGAGAGCTCTCACAAATAGCAGGGCAATTGATAATCAATAAGCTGTTAGATGAATATTGGCCATGGCATCTTCAAGGAACACTACTTTTTATGTTGTCCTGAGTGGTTAGATAAAGCCTCAGATTACCATTTCATCAGTGTATGATAGGGTAGCACTTCCTAACTGGGGACATTAGTTGAAATACTGACTTTCAATTACTGTCTTGGACATGAAACCTACAGTCTTCAGACTCAAAGAAGGAAACCAACTTTTTTAAAAAATTCATTTGCGGGACATGACTGTCTCTTGCCCATTCATAGTGCCCATTATAAAAGAAAACTTAACTAAGAGTGGTGACATACAAATCCTTTATAAAGCTGGTACCTCTCAAATGTCGCAGAAAAAATACAGATATTCTTTGTTGACAATCTACTTTTCCTGTTTCCCATCTTTGACTTTCATAGTACACTCATTTCCATGTGAGGATTTCTGACTAGGTCGATGTTATTTTGCTAGACCACTGCAACATTTCTATGAAGGAATTATTTAAAAACTTAACGTTGGAAAGGCAAAGTCCATTCACCTGGAATCCAAGAGCTGCTTCAGTCCCCTTGTGAAATGACACCAATTGGGACCACGAGATGAAATCTCTCCCAAAAAATGAAACTCAGCTCAAATTTAGAATTGCAATAAAAGCAGGAAATTCTAGAAATACTCATCAGTTCAGCTTTCAAAATATTTTGCTTTTGAGTTAGAATTTAAGCTTGTTGTAAAGATGTACACAATCATTTGAAGTACCTCTAAAGGGTTTGAACTTGTTCTCCAGATCAAATTCTTGCCTGCCCAATCGGGAAAGGTTTATTCGCAGATCAGGACAGATGGCAAACTCTTCTATTGTCTTACTAATCTGGTAGATCTTTTCTGTCACTGATTCAGATGCTGGACCTACGAGAGCAAAGCAGATAGTACAATTTATTTCAAAATACTCACGAAACTTAAGCATACACATTTGAAATGGGCGAACAAAACATCCCTGATTTATTTCTAAACATTTGTCACTGGAATCTGTAGAACGAGATTGAAAATCTAACTTTGCATTATAATGAACATTATTGCTCACTTTCAGACTAGAGGTCCTGGACTTTTAAAGAATCATTTTTATTTCAACGAGCTTTAGTTGATGGCCCTCGGAAATCTCTGCCTTCCTCAAATTCTGATTCTTTCATGCCACTGATTTTAATATGCATTCAGCTCTGGAATTTCCCTCCACTCAGCATCTTGGCCTCCCTAATGTCTGTTTTACCTTGAGGTGTTCCTTAAAATCTATATCTTCAGCAAATTTGACCTATTAGTTCCATATGTGGTTTAATGTCTCAGCTGAAAGATGGCAGTGTAGAATTCCCTCCTGGACATACAACAAAACTTGCTTTCATATAGCTGACCAAATCCCCACAGACTTAGATTTTAAGGAACATCTTAAGGAGGAAAGAAAGGCAGAGAGGCAGATATGTTTAGGAAGGGAATTCCAGACCTTAGGACCTAGGCAGCTGAAGGCACAGCCAAAGTTAGTGAAGTGACAGGAATCCACAAAAGCCCAAATTGGAGAAGTGCAGTGAGCTCGGAGGGTAATAGGGTTGGAGGTTACAGAGATAAGGAGGGTTGAGGCCATAAATGAATTTGAAAACAAGGATGACATTTCTTCAATTGAGGAGTTGTTGAATAAGAAGACAATTGGCCCTTTCATATCTATCCCAGATGTCTGCAAGAGCTTGTCACACATCCCACCTTTACCCCATAGTCCAACTGCTCTTTTCTCTTCTGATAATGATCCAGTTCCCTTTTGAAAGTCACAAGTGATTCTACTTTCATCACACTCTCCCGCAGAATCCAAATCTTATTCACTTATTGTATAAAGATAGCTCCTCCTCATATTTCCTTTGGTTCTTTACCAACCATCTTCAATTGAAATCCTCTGCCTCCTGAAGCCTTAGCAAAAGGGAACAGTTTCTCCCTAGCTACTCTGACTGGAGCCCCCAGGATTTTGAATCCCTCTATCAAGTGCCTCTATCTAGCCATTCCCTCTTCAATCAAAGGTAACAGCTTTCCCAATCTATCTTCAGAACCAAAGTTCCTCATCCCTGAAACCATTCTTATTAATGTTTTTTTCTGCATCCTTTCTAATGCCATCCCATCTTTCCTGAAGTATAGTGACCAGCATGGACACAAGATTCCAGCTGAGGCCAAACAGTGTTTTATAAAGGTTCACATAATCTCTGTGCTGGTTAACTCTATACCTCTTTTTATAAAGGCCAGATCCCATATGTCCTGAGTATTTCATCAACTTGTGCGCAATAACCTCAGATTTCTCTGTTCTAATGTCACCCACTCACCATATTATTTTCTATTACCTCTACTTGATTTTTTACCAAAACATATCACTTCAAACTTTACTGCCTCAATTTGCATCTGCCACTTGTCCTATTTCAATAGCTTCCGTTCTCTTCCACATTCTCTTCAAATCTATCATCATCCTCTGCATGATTCACATTACTTGCAAGTTTTATGCCATCTACAAAATTTGAAATTGTGTCCAAGTTTAAGTCCTTACAAACAAAACAGTGGTCCTGGTTCTGACTCTGAGGGAACTCCACTATGTAGTTCCCTCCTGCCTGAAAGTCAACACTTCACTATTTTAAAAAAGGGCTTCCTGTAACTCAACCAACTTTGCCGAAATTCTGTCATTGTTCCTCTTATTCCACAAGCTTGACATGATTCACATTAGGATATGGGTACTGGAGTTTGGATGAGCTGAAGTGCTTATGTTGTTACAAAAGTAAAATGGTGTGGATGCTTGAAATCTGTAATAGGAACAGAAAATGCCAAAAATACTCCAAGGTCTGGCACCATCTGTGAAGAGGGAAACCGAGTTCGTGTTTCATGTTGCTGACCTCTTGCAAGAATTGGGAGCAGTTCAAAATATAATGTGTTGTGCTGTGATATTATTGGTCTTTCAGTTAAACTCGAAATACCTTATCTTGCCTATCAGTTCCTTACAACGCAATACATTCCCAACAAGGTCTCCATGCTGAGGGATAACATCGAATAACATTACATAATAGGACTAAATTCGTTGCTATTTTTCATTTATTATAAGACCACACTTGGGAATTTATGAAAGATAGAAACTTATCGTCTGGCATACCATTCACTTGATGGTAACATCAGTGAGCCCCTTGAAGGGCTTATTGGCTCACAGCTTCATTCCTGGTGAATCTATTATCCATCACTGTGTGTTAAAAGACCTTCCTGTAAAGACAGTCCACACACTCAGGAAATCCTGCAGTTGCGTATTTAACAGGACAGGATGACGCTCAAATTTCTTGTCTGGGGAATTATTCCATGATCCACGAACTTACAGCAGGGCTGCTGCGCTTTCTTGAAGTGAAAAGCTGAGCCAAAAATGAGTTTGAAATTTTGCAGTCCCTGTACCACTTGTGAACATAGCTCTCTCAGGAAATGTGGGATCATGGAAAAGTCCCAAGAGCGTTTACTGATTTAAAAACTCATAGCTGTTTCTTAGCCGTTCTTTATGATTTATGGTAATGTAAATCAATTCAGAAAAGAATTTAGGAGCAGAGGAACATTGGAACTGGAGGCAACAATATAACCCCATAATTTTTATCTAATAACACTTGAGACACTTATTATATTAATTTTAACAAGAAACCCTAACTTTAAAATGTTTTAGAGGATGTTTGATCATTTTTTATTCTAGCATGTAACTACATCGACCTCATATTACCATCTCCTGAATGAACAACTGTATCTGCTGAGACTCACCTCCATTTGCTACGTTAAACTTCACTCCAAAGTCACCAGCAGGTCCTCCAGGGTTATGACTTGCTGTAAGAATAATTCCTCCAATGGCCTTTATCTTTCTGATGATGCAGGACACTGCTGGTGTGGACAGGATCCCATGCTGGCCAATCACCAATCGCCCAATCTGAACAACGTAAAGATTGCATTTAAAACAGTGTAAGAGAATTTGCTCTTAAACTCTTCTTTGAATGGTAAGCTTAGCAAATGACACATTAAAGAATCAATTTTTGCTACAAAAAATTTAGAAGTAGTTAGAGCACAGTAACAGGCCAGTCAGCTTTGCTGGTCTATGATTGTAGGCAGAAGTGGGTATGCAGATGCTGGGGATTAGAATGGTGCTGGAAAAGCACAACAGATCAGACAGCATCTGAGGAGCAGGAAAATTGATGTTTCAGGTGAAAGCCCTTCATGAGGAATTCCTGATGAAGGGCTTTTGCCCGAAACGTCAACTTTCCTGCTCCTCGGATGCTGTCTGACCTGCTGTGCTTTTCCAGCACCATTCTGGTCTGTGATTGTGTCTATCTCACCCCTACTTCAACCCACCTTGACCAATATCTCCTATAATCTTACTTCCCTCATGCACTTTCTATTTTTCCTTGAAATCATCCACATTATTAACCTTAACCACTTCCTGAAATGGCAGGTTGCATGTTCTTTACTGCTTTGCACAAACAGATTCCTTCAATTTCCTATTAAACTTTAAGTGATTATTTTATACTTTTGCTTTGGGTCTCCACCACAAATGGAAGCATCATTGCTGTGTCAACCTTTTCTGACAACTCTGTCATGCTAATGTTAATGTGAGATTTGTGGGTGGAAGGATCTGTTACCATTCCTGTTTCCTTTGACTGGGACTAAGAGCCTATTTGATTCACAGTGATACACAGTCATTCACTATTGAGTCTTTATAAAGAGAAGCTCTTGTTTATCAAAAAGTGTAGTTTGTTGCATGATTGCAGTTAGGTACAAGTTTGGCTTCTCGAGGTGTAGGTGATCGCGCCCTACCTGTGATTGAGGTGATATGAGTTCAAATCCAATATGTTCCGGAGGTGTGTCATAACATGTCAGAACAGGTTAAATATATTAGCCAATTAGACAATGAGGGTCAGACTATGAAGTGGATGTAGGTCTGCTTGAAATCCTCAGAGGTTCTGCCTGATCCCTAGCCAAGCCCATATGGCATTATCAAATCAGACAGAGCTTAATGCAGTGTCTAATATTAACCCTTTTAGAACTATTGCCTTTTACAACAGACCTCCATTAGGTCACCAATTTAAAGTGACAACATCCCATCTCATCAGTTACATACCCCATTATAAGGTTGGAAGTGGAGACGTTTACTGATGATTGCACAATGTTAAGCATCATTCACAACTCCTCAGATATTAAAGCTGTCCATGTCCACATGGTGCAAGACCTGGAAAACATTCAGCCTTTGGTTGCTAAATGGGAAGTAATGTTCACGCTAATCTAGTGACCATCTCCAACAACAGATAACCTAACCATCGCCCCTCAACATTCAATGACATTTCCATGAGTGCCGAAAACAAGCTTAACACCATCCAGGCCAAAGCAACATATTTGAACATTCACCATCCCCAGCCTAAAGTAGAAACAATGTGCAATATAAACAAGGTACACTGTACCGCTCAGCAAGGCTTCAGCAACAACACCTTCTACACCTGCAACAGACACATGAGGGACCTACAACTTGCAGGTTCCTCCCCAAGCCACACACTGTACTGACTTGGGAATGTATCACATATTCCTATATTGTTCCTGAGTCAAAATCTTGAAACTCCTCTCCTAATAACAGCATGGCTGTCACTACACCTGACAGACTGCAGAGATTCAAGAAGACAGCTCAGCACCATCTTCTCCAATCATCTCCTGCCATGATTTCAGATTCCCAGCATTCATTCCCTAGATTTACTGCTCATTGAGACAGTTTATCCATCTGGTCATCTGCGAGCAGGAAAACTATTTGTAAACATTTAAAAGACAATTTGTTTTTAATTTCAATAGGACATCTATGAAACACACACTTCTGGGTTTGCCAATGGATGTTCAGATGCACCATCCTCCTTTGCCCTCTTTCATCAGTCAGTGCTTAGCCCTGAGTTGAGGTTACTGCATATCAATTCTTAGCAGCACAATTTCAGAAGGATGCAAATGGCTGGGACAAGATACTGTGGAGATTTATTAAAATTGTACCATTGCTGAAGGATTACAGTCATGAGTAGAGCTTAGGGAGGTTAGGACTATAGCAGAGAAACCTCAGGAGAGATTTAATAGAGGCCTTCAAAGTCACAAAGGATAGTGATAGACTGAATAGGAAGAAATCATTTCTAATAAGTTGGTACAGTTAATAATCAAAAGACAAAGATTTAAAGTGATTGGCAAACAATCCAGGAGGCAGATGTGGAGCATTTTATTTTTGAGCTATTGTGATCTGTAAGAGTGGTCAAAGCAGATTCAACAATAACATTGAGTAAAGGATTTTGATTGGTACCTGAAGGGACAAAATAATTATGTATAATTGTACAGGTCTTCCAAAGGGCTGGCACAGGCATGATGGTTCAAATGGCCTCCTTCTGTCTGTCAATAATAACGCTATGTGAACTCAGAACAAAGCGAGCAATATCCTTGTCCTTTCTCAAACCCCTCCAAGCAGGAGACACTTTCTTGAACACATAAAGATGTTATTGTGCTAACAAGGGTCACCAGGTTCACTTACTCTCAAAGCTGCTGCGTTGTCCAAAACAACTGACCCCTCCCCCATCACTGAAGCAGAAAAACACTCTGGATTTCCTGAGTTCGGAAGTCATAAAACAAAAAGACAAATAAAATTTCTTCTTCTTCACTGTTATTTTGTGTCACAGCAGTGAGACAGTGAGCATATTTATTTTTCTAAGTAATTGATGTCCTGTCATGGAGGATAGGTTGTTTTTGCAGCAATAAAGCATCAGTGTTTTTCAGAGCACAACCCTTGCATTAAGGATCACTTGGTGTTGCTGAAGTCAGCTGACACAGACTTAGGTTCCAGTCTTCTCTGCAATTCAATATTATTTGTCCATCTTCACTGAACAATCTGCTGAGATGAGATAATAAGATGAACTAGCTGGTAGCCTTTAGCAGTGATCAGCATCAATATTATAGACTGTGCTCCGAACTGAAGGTAAACTTTCAATGCCTTGTTATGGACCAGATCAAGCCCCCTCAAAATATATGAAGATGAAAGCCTAGACCCTAGCTTCTTCTTATTTTAAAGGTAAGTGTAAAGCACTGTGTTCCAGATGCAATTCGATTGGTCAAACTACTTAACTTTAAGCAAAATATGCTTTATTTTTACATTACATTAAACACAAACAACATAAACATAAAATAATTGTCTTAACTATAACTCTATTGAAATCTTAACAAAATAATATATTTACTACTAATTAACTGTTTCAATATAGTAACATCCCATAAACACACCCTTGGCAAGACAAATTCAGTAAAGTAGATTATCTCACAGGCAACTCCAGCAGCAGGAAGAGAACCACAGCTTTTAGCTCTAACAAAGAGAGGAAGATAAGGGCTTCCACATCCAGCTTCAAGACCCCACCAGCTGCTGAAAGTTAAAACTAAAAATCCTGGGTCTATGGGAGCCATTAAGGTTGCTCCTACAGTTCCAACTTTAAAAACACACAAGGCCCCACAAACTGATTACTGTATTGGCTTTGAGCAGATCACTCACTACCTCTATCTCAATCTTTCTTCATTAAAAAAAACACAAGGACAAAATACACCTCTCAAAGCCATAGTATTGTCACACTTGTGTTAACCTGACTCCTCTTACTTTTGTTATTCATCGTTACTTCAACAAATCATGTGCTTATCTCCATGTGAATAAAACCATAAGGAGGAGGTCTCTTGGCACAGTGAGGCTGCTCTGTCATTCAATATGATCTTGTCATGGCTCTATTTCTGATTCTTGCTAATTTGTCAATCCTTTATACAGACTACTATATTAGTAAAAACACGATAAGCCTTTACTTTGTGTAGTAACCTTTAACCAAGCCTCTTGAATGCCTTTTGGAAATCCAAATACACCACACCTTTATCCATACTCCTTGCTACACTTTCAAAGGACTCTAACCGTTTGTTCATTTGCTGAAAAGGCCAAATTTTGTCAAAGCTTTTCCATCTTGTTCTCATCAGGACAATTCACAAAAGCACCACTTAAGGGGAAAACCAACATTTAAATTGCATGAAAGGAGGGTGTTGATTGGTGGGTAAATGAACTCTGATTGGTAGAGGCATTACCATGTAGAATACACCCATTAATGCTGATTGACAGTTAACTGCCAGGCATTATTGCCTGCAAACCTGACTGACAATCCTAAATTAGTTGTCACTGTAATTCTTCTCAGACTCGAAAGTATCCAGCCACTGCTGCCCATCTGACATTGACAACAGTGTTGCAGGTTTGCAAGTGTGGGCTGATTGGGCACATTCAGTATCTGGATCATATCATACAGCCAAAAAGACAAGCTGTATGATATGATCCACTAATTTCTGTGAAATACATCCGACATACCCAGCATTACACTGACAATGGAATTCATATACAATATTATTCTTTGATATTCCTTCCACCTTGCAATAAATCCAGTAAGATTGATCAAAGGCCTTGAATTGGTATTCTTGATAATTTTGTCCTGATGAGTGCAAGATGAAAAATTATTTTTAAAAGTATTTTTTTCTGCAATACTTAAGTTCTGTAGTAACAAATGATTTAAATGTGATTTCCCTTTGACAAAAACCATGTTGATTCTGCCTGATTGTATTATGATTTTCTGAATGTTTTGCTATTGCCTCTGTATCAGACTCAAAATGAGTGTCCTTGTCATAAATTTATACAAGAGCCTGGTTGGGCCGCACTGAGAGTGTAGTGTACAGTCCTGGTCTCCATACTTTAAAAGTCTATACAGACACTAGGGAACATGCAAAAAAGATGTCATGAAATTGGTACAGTGCTTTAGTGATAGAGGTTTCAGGATGGACTGGACTAGTTGGGGTTCTTTCCTTTAGAACAGATAAGACTTAGAGATTTTTTTAAAAAGTGCTCGAGAAACCATAGCAGCCTTTATCAAGAGAGAGAGAGGGAGAGAAATAGATTTGGTGTTTTGAGTTCAATATAGCCCTCTTTCAGAACTCTGAATGTTTGTTAAGGTTTGTATGCTCTAACAGCTCATTTCATACCAATATGCCTTGGAATCTTTCCCTCTGACCTCATCCCTTCTTCTGATCCTATCTCTTATTCTGTATTAGCTATACCCTCTGACTTTGTACTTCCTGTTGCTGGATAACCTGCACTCATTGTGGTTTAAAAAAGAAATTTAGATTCTCCTGCATCTGTGGCACTTTTTAGTGATAACTTAGAGGTGATTTCATGGAGCTTTTTAAACTCTGAATGGGTTGGAGAGATAGGTTGGGAGAGAATATATCCAAATGATGAAGAATCTAAACACAAGATTCCTGTTAACAAATCCAAAAGGGAAACAAGGGGACATTTCTTTACTCAAAGTGATTAGAATTCGCTGCTACTGAAAGTGGTTTAAGGAAATAGCTTAGATGCTATTAGAGGAAACTAGAGGAACACATGAGTAGGGGATAGAAAGATATGGTGAAAGACTCAGGTGAGTAGATAAAATGTGGAGAATATAAACACCAACATAGACTACTTTGGGCCACATGTCCATTTTCTGTGTCATATGTACTATATCATTCTGTCACTTACTTTTCTTTGTGGATGAAATTTAAGTATATTGTGTTTTTTGGCATTTAAGTTAATATTCCTCAGAAGTTTCACTAAGTCTATTTTCAACACGTTGATACAATCAGAATGAAGCTTTGACAGGAGCAGTGAGTGCTGACTCTCTGTACATCTTGAAGGATGATTTAAACTGTTTTCCATCCAGCATAGAAATTAAATGGGATACAGAGGGTTAAAAGAATTGTGAACACTAAGTGGGACAATTAGCCATACATCATAAAACAGGACCTGATCATATTAAATGGGAGCAGATGTAAGGAGCCACACAGTCTATTCTTGCTCTAGCTTCTTGCTTTTATTTTTTTCTTCTTTTTCTCTTTGTTTAACCCCCACACTACCGCCTAACTGCGGTAGTGCTTATTTTTTTCCCCAACACCCATGGTGTGTGTATGCAGGTGTGAGACACAGTGAGAGACACAAGGTGCATGAATCTTTTATTCAATTTCCACCACCAGGAAGATAGGAAAACACCCGAGAGGCCAGTGACAAGCAGTGCCCTTCACATCAAAGGGCAGTGCTTTGTGATCAAGCTTCTTGCTTTTATACTGGAGATAGACTTAAGCTGATAGGCAAATGAGCAGGAGGTGGCAAGAGAAGAAGTTATTTTAATCAGTGAATTGCTGCATTATGGAATGTGTTGCCTGAAAGGGCCATAGAAGCTAATTCAAGAGTAATTTCCAAAAAGGAATTGAATAATTACTTGAAAGGGAAACATTGTGGGGCCGTGGAGAAAAAGCAGGAGGTGTGGATCTAATTGAATACGCTTCCAATGAGCTGGCATGGCCATGCTGGATTAAATGGCCTTTTCCTGTACTCTACAATTTGGTCAATGTGATCTCCTATGGGTTTAGATCACCTGAAGAGGTTATAAAAGTAGTTATTTTCTTCTTTACCTTTATTTTTCCTCCTTTTGCTAGGTAGAGGGTTGCAGTCAGAAGGAAGGGATGTAAAGATAACATCTAGTCACAAAGTTAAATTCATCGTTGGGTGTGGAACAAGTTTGGTGGAATGACTGGTCAAATCCATAATGTTAATTTTGCATTTTTTTGTAGATCATAAAGGGTCATGTTTATTACGAATAATGCCAGGGTTAAATTATTCTGCTGTTTGCACTGGGTGAGTTCCAGTGAATTAACTGCAAACATGCAAATATGCAGCTGTGCTTCAAGAGGCTTTCAAACCAATTTTCCCCTTGATACTCTCAACTGGATATTCAGGGTCAGAAACAGACAAGCAGGAACATAACAGCAATATAAAAACAGATGTGTCAAAGTACATTATCCAACTCTTACCGATTTCTAGCATCTTCCTGATCCTTGTATGCTCTCTGCTTTTGCTTTGGTTGTGTCAGCATTGCATTCATTTACTGCCAACCTTTATATGGGTGAACTGCAAGCTAAGCCAGACATGATCTGCTGAGATGGTGGCCCTGACAACGTAAGTGTTTAAACACAAATAATTCAAAAATGGGTCTGGACGATTTCAAGTAATAAGGCTGTGACTACTTTCTTTGGCAGCTTCTCCATCGTGGGATTGTCCTTGGGAAGAAAGATTGTTGATACATTGATTTGAAACAAATGCTCCTTGTGGTTTGTGTGAATTACTACCTCATGTTGTATCAATGGCAGAGAGCACCAGATACTTGCTCTTCATAATCTCAGTCAAAGAATTCAAAATTTCATAGTTCTGGATTTTACATGAAAATAAAGCTGTAGTAATAACAGACTTGCCCATTGATGAGCAAATCATCCAACATGCTCAGGGGACGAAGACACCTGTAGTGAAATGTCAATCTCCAGAATTTGCCAGTTAATTTACCCCACTCCTTCGACTGATTCAAAGAAACAGCATCTCACCCTCATATGCCTTGCTATTTTTAAAAAGTTACTAGATTTGCACATTATTGCCTATTAAATTAATGATAAATTAAAGGATAAAAGGAGTAGTAGACAGAGCCCGTGAGCATGCTCTGGCATTTAACACAACCATGGCTCATCTTCAGCTTCAATTCCACTTTTTCACTTGCCCCTTTAATCCTCATTTCATAAGAATCCAAAGCTCTGGTGACTTCTGTGTTGAATATCGTGAATGAACGACCATCGACAGGTCTCTGGGGTGGTTAAGTCTAAAGATCCAAAGCCCGATGAGAGGAGAAATTTCTCCTCATTTTATTCTGAAATAAATGACTTCTTATCCTGAACTATGACTTTATGTTCTAGTCTCTCCAGACAGAAGAAACAGAGCTTTTTTCACATTTGTACATGGGATGTGGAACTGCTTTCTAGGCCTTGGGCCCCATACCTCGGGAATGATGTATTAGCCATGGAGTGAGTCCAAAGGAGGTTCACGAGAATGATACCAGGAATGTAAAGCTTTACATATGAGGAACGTTTGAGTACTCTGTGACTATACGCAATGGAGTTTAGAAGGATGAGGGGGTATCTGATTGAAACTTACAAAATACTGAATGGTCTGGACAGATTGGACATTGAGAAAATGTTTCTATTGGTAGGACAGACTAGGACCCGAGGGCACAGCCTAAGAGTAAAGGGAAGACCTTTTAGAAAGGAGATAAGGAGAAACTTCTTTAGCCAGAGAGTGGGGAATCTGTGGAATTCTTTGTCACAGAAGGCTATGGAGCCCAGGTCATTGAGTATGGTTAAAACAGAGATAAAAAGTTCTTGATTGCCAAGGGCATCAAAGACTACAGGGAGAAAGCGGGAGAATGGGGTTGCAAAACCTGTCAGCCATGATTGAATGGGAGAACAGACTCGATGGGCCGAATGGCCTAATTTCTGCTGCTATGTCTTATGGTCTAATCACAATGCTGTAATGAAAGGAGTTTCAGGATTCAATGACAGTAAAAGCATCATTGATATAGTTCCAACTCAGAATGGTGGCTTTTCTTCTTTATTTCTTCATGGGACGTGGGTGTTGCTGACAAAGCCAGCATTTCTTACCATCCCTAATTGCCCCTAAACTGAATGGTTTACTCATCATTTCAGAGGGTAGTTAAAGGTCAAGCACACTGCTTTGAATTTTGAGTCAAATGGAGTTTAGGTTACCTCAACAGTTTCTACAGGCACCTTCTGGTAGAGGGACTTTAGAGACCCCCCCCCCCCCCCCGCCCCAACCCAGATGGCATTCTGTGCCCTTGCTATTCTTGGTGCTTGTTCCAAATGCCGTTCAATTCAGAGGAGGAATGATTCATCAGCTGAGGAGGGCTGGTATGTAGTATTCAGAAGGAAGTTTCATTGTCTATATTTGACCTGATGCCATGAAAATTCATAGGGTCTGGAGTCAATATCAAATAGTCCCAGGACAACACCAATCTGACTACATATCACTGTAGCACAACTGTTGAATTCCATCTGGCAATGGGACATATCCAGGAAACATAATGGAAAAGTCTGCTACATGCATTGGAAGATGTGTCTTATTGAGTACGTGACTAGACTGACTATGTGATTCTTGACCTGTTTGTGAGCCAGCTCTCCTAATTTTGGAACAGCTCCCAAATGAGGAGGGGTTTGCTGTTTCAACTGGGTATGGTGCGACTTTGTCTTTTCTGGCATATAGGTCGATGTTAGATAATTTCTTCAGTTTTATTCTTATTCAACACTACTATAACAGTTCAATACAACTGTGTGCCAGGTATCTCACAGCATTAACTGTGTGCCTTCTCATAATCGGATATTTCAACACATTCTCCTTTAATCCTCTGAATTTCAGAGAATGTTGGTCCCTTTACTAAATCTCACCTCATTGGACAACTGTAGGACAACCTTCCCACCACTAGAATAAATCTGGTGCACACATGGTGGAAAGTTAGGGGAAATTATTCCCTGTGTAAATATCCTGTTAAGGAGGTCTTGAGGTGCAGTGGGCAGCATTTCAACCTCCAAGCCAGCAATTCCAGCTTTGTACCCCAATGCAAGGGATTTTCATAATGTAGCCAAACAAACTGATTTTCAGAAATCTTCCCTCATCTATTCTTCCTTAGAATAGGGTGACAGAATCTTTCACATGCATCTCAGAAGGCATTCAGACATTTCAGTATGTTAACTGAAAAACAACATTCTGATAGTGCGGTGCTGACCCTTCAACAATGCCGTATTCCCTCCGTACTAACTCTGATAGTGCAATTCTCTCACAGTACTGATTCTGTGACAATGCAGCACTCTCTCAGTACTGACCCCCTGACAGTGTAGCCCTCCATCAGTACTGACTCTCTGACAATGCAGCCCTCCCTCAGTACTGACCCCCTGACAATGCAGCCCTCCCTCAGTACTGGCCCTCTGACAGTGCAGCCCTTCCTTTGTATTGACCTTCCAACAGTGCAAGCTTCTGTCAGTGCTGACCCCCGAGAGTGCAGCATTCCCTCAGTACTGACCTCCTGAAAGTGCAGCACTCCTTCAATACTGACCCTGCAAAGTGCAGCCCTCTCTCAGTACTGACCCTCCAATAGTGCAACCCTCTCTCAGTACTGACTCTCCAACAGTATGGCACTCCCTCAATACTGACCCTCTGACAGTACAGTTCTCCCTTAGTATTGACCTTTCAACATTGCAGTCCTCCTTCACTACTGACCCTCTGACAGTGCAATTCTCCCTCAGTACTGACTTGCTGACAGTACAACCCTGTCTCTCAATGCTGACTTTCTGACAGTACAGCCCTCTCTCTCAGTAATGACTCTCTGAAAGTACAGGTCATCCTCAGAACTAACCCACCTTCAGTAGGACTGAGCACATGTTCCTCTGACAGTACAACAACATCTCAATCTACTCAGCTGCCCTCTGTGCAACCCTCGCTTAGCAGTGACCCCCACCCTCTACAGCGCAAACCTCCCTCAGTACTGAAGAATAAAGACCGAGGAATTTTATTTTTATTTTAGCTATTTTGGTTTAGTTGAGGGTACCAGGAAATAACAGCCCTCTTCTTCTTTGAAGCAATGGCTTTTGGAGTTTGTACATCCACTCGACAGGGTCTTGATTTAAGATCTTAACAGAAAATTGGAGAAAAATAACAGGAAAAAATAACGTAAATCAGATATGCCTAAAGATGACTGCTTTTGATATTAATGGACAAATGCGTCACACTATTGTACTTTAACTGAGGTGATAATCTATTTCAAATAGTTTATCTAATGCCTGCATTAAAATAGCAGAGAGAAAGGAATGCTGTGGATATTCAGAGTCACAAACAACATCACCATCAGAAATATCCAGCCTTCGCTAGACAGCCAAATACAAATAAAAATCACATAAGGGAGACTACTATAGCATTGTAACTGAACTAATCATTTCAGAGGCTGCATCTTATGCTTTGGAGTCACAAGTTCAAATCCCACTATTTCACTTGGGGAATTTAAGTTCAGCAAAATAAATATATGCAGAATGAAAAGCTAGTATCAGTAATGATGCCTGGATTATCCTAAAAACTCAACAAGCGTATTAATCTCCTTAGGGGAAGAAAATCTTTACCTGACCTGATCGATATATGGCTCCAAACTATATATGGCAGTTGGTGCTTAACTGCCCTTTGAAATCAATTGGTTGTATTTCGGTGGTTCAGCAGCACCTTTTGAAGGGTGAATTAGAATAGACAATAAAATTCTATCCTTGTCAGCAACACCCACATCCTGCAAATGAATTTTTAAAAAGTGGTACACGAAGAGCCATTCATACACAGGAAAAATTTGGAGCATGGGTGAACTAAGATGAATTCTTAACCAAAGAAAAATAAGCTGCTGCAGTTTTGTAAATGAGGTGAAACATTAAACAAATGTTACTGGATAACGTAAAGAAAATTCAGGCCTGAGGTTAGGAAATTCCTCTGGACACACAGACATTTGATTATTCTGCAGGAGAGACTTCCGGCTTGGTAAGGACAAGAATGAACAAAGGCATTGGAATAATTTTAAAAGCAGATGGATGCTGTAACAAGGGAATTTGTTCTTGCAAGACGTGTTGAAATGGTCAAATCTACTCCTTATCATGATCTTTCAATGAGAATCCATGACAATAAGACGAATTCCTGACTGTCTCACATTCTGCAGTTCAGAGATAACCCCACTTGGAACAAGATACCACATCAAAATAATACAATAATAGAACATAAATCTTTAAGCTTCATAAATTCCAACAACAAGGAGCCATGGCCCGATTTTAAAGAGCACAGCAGCCTTGAACCATCCTATAACAGGGATATTTCAGACACCTGCCTAAAACAGATCATTTGTCAACCTTTTGTGTCTGACTTGTGTGTCTGTTGCATTGCCGAACTCCAAACACAGAGTATCCAGTTTCCAGTGCGAGCGTCAGAAAACATATTTTCACTTACGAAATGAGAAATGGAAGTCACTGTTTGGGGAGGTTGAGGGAGGTGGGGAGAGGGTGGTGGTGAAGTGGAGGTGCCAGTTCAAAATAGTTGAGGTCACCTTATCGGCTGGAATTTGCTACCTAAAAGGACAGTGGAGACAAACTCAGGAAGAACTTTAAAACTAGAACTGGATAAATGTTTGTGTTTACAGGTTATGGTTAAAGATTGGGAAGTGAACCGATTTGGATATCTCTCTCAAAGAGCTGGCAGAGGTAAAATGAGCCAAATGGCACTCTTCTGTGCTGCATGATCCTGAGAGTCTTGGGGCTGAATGATACAGCAGACGTCACTCTGTTTCAGTCTCCTGTTAAAACAGAACACTTGAGCTGATTCCTCTCTCCTCAGTTCCAGCTCTTGCCCTTCCTCCTCACCGACTGTTAGTTTCACATAGTGTACTTGTCGTGGGAGCCTCAAGTCATTTTCACGGATGGACATCAAATTCCTCAGCCCAGTTCTTTTTGCAACAGGAATGTTGTACTCTGCATCTCATGTGTAAGAGTTAAAAACCCTCCCCTGCTGCCCCCCACCACCCATTTGCTCAAAATATCTGACAGCTTTTTTTGCTGCAACTATGTGTTGATATTGACGCAATAGGAGCAAAGGGTCATCTAAGGGGCCTCATTCTTCTCTTTAATCAATGAGATTTAAGGATGAAAAGGAAACAGAGCAACAACGGAGAAGAAAATGGGGTGCATTAGAGTCAAAACATATACAGAATGTGAAACAGAGAGAAGGAAAGAAATGTTGGTTTAAGAGAGAGAAAAGATGGAGATCTGAAATGACCTGAAATGGGGCGAGATACTGAAATTGCATGATCAGCTATGATCATATTGAATGGTGATGTGGACTCAAGGATTTTATCTCTCTACCTTGGAGGCTCCCTGCCTTCATTCCTGATGAAGGGCTTTTGCCCGAAACTTTGATTTTCCTGCTCCTCAGTTGCTGCCTGACCTGCTATGCTTTTCCAGCACCACTCTAATCAAGGATTGAGTGGCCTACCCTTGCATTTATTTTCTACATTTCTATGAAATAAAATCAGAGAACTCTGGAAATACTCAGCATGTCAAGCGGTGTCTATGGAGAGCGAAACAGAACTAAAGTTTCAGCTTGGTGCAGGCTTATGTCTGATTAAAGGTCATTAACCTGAAACATTAACTCTGTTTTTCTCTCCCCACAGATGCTGCCTGATGTGTTGAGTGTTTCCAGTATTTTTCTGTTTGTATTATAAATTTAATAAAGTCATGCTGACATGGTGCAATGCATCAGTCAAAAAAAAATCTTGATTGCTTTGCCCAGTTTTCCGCACTGGGCCAATTCTACTCATATTGCTAAGAGCAGCCAGGAGATAGTTCCAAATGCCCAAAGTCTGTTTGGGGGAGAGAGTGGAGAATCATTCATTATTTAGCCTCAAAAGTGACAGGGTGGTAGGGGCAATATCTATGCAACAATACATTAACTAACAAAGGTAAAATAAAGATAAATTATTATGGTAACAATATTTAAATACTTCCTTTAATGTAAAATAAACATCATAAAAGCTAGGAAAATGATTGCTGGTCCCTTGCTGAGATATTTGTATCATCAATAGTCACAGGTGAGGCGCTGAAAGATTAGAGGTTGGCTAACGTGTTACCACTATTTGAGAAAGGTGGTAAGGAAAAGCCAGGAAACGACAGACCGGTGTGCCTGACATCAGTGGTGGGCAACTTGTTGGAGGAAATCCTGAGGGATAGAATTTACATGTATTTGGAAAGGCAAGGACTGATCAGGTATAGTCAACATGGCTTTGTGTGTGGGAAGTCATGTCTCACTAACTAAATTGAGTTTTTGAAGAAGTAACAATTGATGAGGACAGAATGGTGGATATGATCTATATGGACTTCAGTAAGGCGTTCGACAAAGTTCCACATGGTAGACTGATTTGCAAGGTCAGATCTCATGGAATACAGGGAGACTTAAACATTTGTAACTGGCTAAAAGGTAGAAGACTGAGGATGGTGGTGGATGGTTGCTTTTCAGACAGGAGGCCTGTGACCAGTGGAGTGTCACAAGGATTGGTGCTGGGCCCACTGCTTTTTGTCATTTATACAAATGACTTGGATGTGAACATAGGAGGAATGGTTTGTAAGTTTGAGGATGATACCAGAATTGGAGGTGTAGTGAACAGTAAACAAGGTTGCCTCATTGCAACAGGACCTTGATCAGATGAGCCAATGGGCTGAGGAGTGGCAGATTAAATGTGAGGTGCTGCATTTTGGAAAGGCAAATCAGGGCAAGATTTATACACATAATGATAAGATTCTGGGGAGTATTGCTGAACAAGGAGACCTGCAAGTGCAGGTTCATAATTCTTTGAAAGTGGAGGCATAGGTACATAGGATAGTGAAGAAGGTATTTGTTTTACTTGCCTTTATTGGTCAGTACATTGAGTATAGAAGTTGGGAGGTCATGTTGCAGCTGTACAGGACATTGGTTTGGCCACTTTGGAATACTGTGTGCAATTCTGGTCTTCCTGCAATAGGAAGGATTTTGTGAAACTTGAAAGGATTCAGAAAAGATTTACAAGGATGTTCCCAGGGTTGGAGGGTTTGAGCTATAAGGAGAGGTTGAATAGTCTGGATCTATTTTATCTGGAGGATCGGGGGCTGAGGAATGACCTTATAGAGGTTTAAAAAATCATGTGGGGCATGGATAGAATGAATTGCTAAGGTCTTTTCCTGGGATAGGGGAGTGGAAAACTAGAGGGCATAGGTTTAAGGAGAGAGAGGAAAGATTTAAAAGGGAACTAAGAGGCAACTTTTTCACACAGAGAGTGATGTGTATGGAATAAGCTGCTAGAGGAAGTGGTGGAGGCTGGTACAATTACAATATTTAAAAGGCATCTGGATGGGTACATGAATAGGAAGAGTTTAGAGGAATATGACCGAAGGGTCTATTTCTGTGCTGTACGTCTCTATAATGCTAATTTTAATAGACCAAGAAAGCACAGATTCAAACTAATGGAAGGCAACTTGTGAATAACATACAGGATAGACTTCCAATAGATAAGTGAAGGCAACAACCACAGGTCGTTCTGCTATAATGCACATTTCATTAACACAAATTTGCCGTAATGTGATTGACAAACTGGGGGCACTAATTCTAAAGCGTGAACTTTTAAAATGTGTGTTGGCTGAAATGCGATTACATCGCCAACACGTTAAGTGTGATTTTTCTATAATGTGGGGTTGCACAAGAACGCAGCTATCGCGACTGCACACTTAACTGCTCTGAAGAACGTAAAGATGGTCCATTCATCCCCTCCAGCCTGCTTCCCAATTCAATTTGTTCATGATCAATTGTATCTTAACTCTGTCTCAGAGGCGAGGAATACTTTGACAAATAACTCACCTTCTAACTCCCCAATGCCTGTCCACTATCTATAAGGTACAAGTCCATTGTGAGATGTAATACTATCCACTTGCAAGGATGGGTGTAGTTCCAACAACATTCAAGATGATGGACATCATCCAGGATAAAGTAGCTCATTTGATTGGTACCACATCCACAAGAATCCATGCTCTCCATCATTGATGCTCAGTAGCAGCAGTCCACAAGATGCACCACAGAAATTCACCAAAGATCTTCGGTCACAACACCTTGCAAATCCACATCCACTTCCATCTAGAAGGAAATGGGCAGCAGATATATGGGAACACTATCACCTACAAGTTCCCCTCCAAGTTATTCACATTCTTACTTGGAAATATATCACAGTTACTTCACAGTCACTGTGAAAATCTTGGAATTTCCCCCCAAGGGCATTGTGGATCTACCCAAAGCACATGGACTATGGCAGTTCAAGATGGCAGCTCACCACCACTTTCTCAAGAGCAACTAGGGATGGGCAATAACTGCTGGCCAAGCAGCATCCACAAATGATTAAAATAAAATCTATCCATCATCAGAAAGTAATACTTAATATTTTTTGCTGACAAAAAATCTACAGGTGAGAATTTAGTTTGTGTAAAACATACCCATTTGCACAGAATTAACATCAGCAGCCACCCACCAAAAACAACTTCAAAATATTAAATTAACCTCCGATCACAACACCTTTTGTGTGGTTAGTGTTCTGGTTTCTACCTTCCTTTGCATGAAGAGGTCCTTTCTGCCATCACTTGCGAATGACCTGCCTCCAGTGTTAAAGTAAAGCTTTTGTTCTGGATCTAATCCCAGCAGGGCAAATAGTTTCTATATTCTGGATTAGTGGTGCTGGAAGAGCACAGCAGTTCAGACAGCATCCAAGATTTCGAAGCTACTTGGATGCTGCCTGAACTGCTGTGCTCTTCCAGCACCACTAATCCAGAATCTGGTTTCCAGCATCTGCAGTCATTGTTTTTACCAAATAGTTTCTATATATCCACTCTATCATCTTCTTCAATCATCTTAAATATTTCAATTACAACACCTCATAAGTGGGACAATTAACTCTTTCTAAATGCAGGTGACACACATTACTGGCTTGCTCACATTACTTCGTAATCTATATTTTTAAAGCGATTGGATAAATAACTGTGTTATTGAAGTTTTTTTTTAAATTAGTTGTAGCTAACACACAATCTGTACAGTGTGAAAGCAGGCCATTCAGCCCATAAAGTCCACACGATCCTCCACCCTATCGCTGTAACATTGCATTTTCCATGGGTAATCCACGTAGTCTGTACATCACTAAACACTATGGGCAATTTAGCATTGGCCCCCTCACCTAACCTGCACATCTTTGAGCTGTGGGAAGAAACCGGAGCACCTGGCAAAAACCCACGCAGACACGGGAGAACATGCAAACTAGAATCGAACACAGGTCCCTGATGCTGTGAAGCAGCAGTGCTAACCACTGAGTCACTGTGCCAACCTACATGTTATAAGACTTAGATACTTTGGTGATGGACCATTTGGAACCACATACAATGCTAGGGTGTGCTACCAATATGTTGAACTAAATTTTCCTGGCACCATGATGATAGGAGTGGTGGCGGGATTGCTAGGAAAAAACCGGGCGGGTGTTGCTTACGGCCGCTCTGGTGCATTTCCAACTCAATTCCTTGACATTCCAGGACCATCCTGGAGGTTTGCAACTCTAGACTGAATGTTTTACCGATGAAGACAAAACAGTTGCTTGTTTCTTGGCTGTGGAGTGAATTTTAACTTGATATGTCAGAATGGTAAATTGGTTCAGTTCACAGCACTCTCACTGTTAGGTCAGAAGGCTGTGTGTCCAATAGCCACAGCAGGGGATTGAGGTCATATTGCAGTTTGACAGTACTAATAGAGTGTTGCATTACCACAAGTGCTTTAGGTGAAGAGTTACATCAAATTGACAGCACAGAAATAGGCTCTTTGGACTGCCAGATCCAGACTGGTGTTTATTTTTCATGAATCTCTTTGCATCAGCCTTCATTTCATCCCAACAACATATCAATCTTTTCCTTTCTCTATCCTGCTCCTTAAATACATCCATACAATTCTCACCAACCATTCCCCGTGGCAGCAATTGCACGTTCTCAACATTCTGGATTAAAATAAGTTATCCCTGAATTCTCTTTTGGATTTAATTAGTAGCTATCTTATGCTAATGGCAAACAGGATTAATGTTTCGATTTCAATTTGAAGAAGCATCATATTGGACGTGAAACTGTCTCCACAAAAGCTTCCAGACCTGCTGAGCTTTTCCTGCACTTTCCATTTGTATTTCTGATCTCCAGTACTATGCTTTTATGTTTATGGTCCCCTAGCTTTGGTTCGCACCCCACCCCCAAGTGGAAATGTCTTCTCTTTTACACTGAGAACATGCTCTGGTAGTCCTTTGGAAGTTACATGTTCTATAACACAATAAACACCAGAATCCCGGCTGACATGCTTTTCTAGCCATATCTCCATTACTCATTAATTTTATTGCTGTTTTTGGAATTGTACTATTTGAAAAGTATTCTCCCAACTAATAGCAGCCACTGCACATCAAACAGTGATGCATTTTACATGACATGCTTTGAAATGTAATGAACAAGTGACACATTTCTTACTTTCTGCTGCTCATTCTTTTATCTTACTTCACGCCTTCTGTCTGCACAGCTCCCTGTACAAAAAGGGCTGCATATATAGCAACACAATTCCTGGCCAGATGAAGGTGATCAAGTAACTCCCCCATAAATCATGTTTGGAGACCTGCACTGTCCTAAGTGACTGGGGTTGATTTTATGCACATTATTTGCATCATGAAACTACCTTTGCACTTTGTGGAAAAATAACATCATGTTTTTGAGGCAATACTTTGTCATCAGTCATCATCTCTGCTATTGTAATTTGTATAGATTTGTTTTAAATAATTCCTGTTGATGATTAAATACAGGGCAATATTTAGATGGATTCAGTAGAATGGTTGCTGCAGGGAGCTTTTTTAATTGTACTGTGCTGATTAAATAGATTCTATAGACTGTTTTCTGCCAATTAGATAGACTCTGTCAACTGTTTATGGTTTATTACATTGTATTATTTAAATAAACTCAGTAGACTGCTGACTATAATGCACTACTTAGGTAGACTCAGTAGACAGATGGCTATGGTGTGCTGTTTAAATGGACTTAGTAGACTGATGGCTCTAATACAGTGTTTAAACTGACACAGTAGACTGTTGGCTGTAATATATTGTATACATAGATTCAGTAGATTGCTTACTATTGTGACGATGCTGTAACTTTAAGAAGCTATGTTGTCCTGATTGTTTTTTTGAAGAGAGGTTGGAAGGCAGAAGCACTGAGCAGTCTACCAGAACCTTGGGAAGCTTGGGGTTTTTTAAAAACTGCCTGAATGGGTGGGGCCTGTTTTCATAGATCAGGATTTCTGGGTTTTTAGGTTTAGCTTTCCGCAGAAGCTACTGGGGTCTCAATAGATTTAGAAGCATTAGAGAATGTCTCCTGGCTGCTTCTCTCTCTGAATTTTCTCTTGATGTTCTTTCCTGCTAGATTGGAGAACTGCATTGAGAATCTATTGTCCAAATTCTCCTTTTTGCCAAGGGATGTGTTTGAAACAGTAATATTTACTGTATCTATTATTCAGGTAAGTTTTCCAACAGAGTTAAGTTATTCTAAATTCCTTTTTCTTTGGTTGCATTTTAATTACAGCATTTAATAAATTGTGTTTTGCTTAACATCATGTAGTTTGACCCAGTCACATTGCATTTGGAACAGGAACTTCACATTTGCCCTTAAAATAAGAAAAAGTTAGGCTACCTTCTTAAAATATTCTGAGGAGGTCTTGTCTGGTCCATAGTAAGATGGTGGCTTGTTTAAGTAGATTCAGTAGAATGTTGGCTAGAAAGTACTGTTTAAATAGACACCATAGACTGCTGGATGTAATGCATTGTTTAAGTAGACTCACTAGACCACTGGGTGTAATGCACAGTTTATCTAGACTCGGACCACTGGGTGTAATGCATTGTTTGAATACACTCAGTAGAGTGTTGAGTGTAAAGCGCTGTTTAAGTAGACTGAGCAAATTGCTGGCTGTAGTGTGTTGTTTAACTAGTCTCAGTAGACTGGTGACTCTGGTGCATTGTTGGTAGTAGTGTGCTGTTTAAATAGACTATGCTCATGCAGTAAGGAAGCCTCACTGAATGCAAAAAAGGCTGTTTGCAATGAGTGTTCCAACGCTCGCCTATACTGATTGACTGACAAAGCAATGCAAATAGACACTCTGCACAAAAGGAATAGTCACACAAATTAATCAATTTTCCATGAAAGAATACTTATTATCACTCACCTTCCAAGGTCTAGAACCTTAGTTTAAGAACTCCAGCTTTACACTAGTAATTTATTGAAGAAGAACCATTTCTCTGGACCTTACAACGAAGGCAAATATTTTAACATATGAAGAGAATACAACAAGCACAGTGAGTTTTAGAACAAGACATTAGATAGAAGTAATTATGTCACTTTCACAGTTTGCACCCCATCTTTCTGAGGAAATTACTATTACAAATTGTTCATGAATTCTATGCATAAGCCCATTTATTTTGCTCACAATTTGTCTCTGCTGAAATTGATAGTTTACTCTATGATACTTGTGAGGCCCCTAGTTTCTGCCCTTTCTTCATTCTCATAGGATTGAATCATAGACTCATTCAGTCTATTGTGCTATGCCAGCTCTTTGGGCTCTTGCAGCACAGAGATAGTGTCCCTCTGAACCAGGAGACCTGGCCTCAAGTCCCACCTTCTTCAGAAATGTGTAACAACATTTAGATTAGATTATTTACAGTGTGGAAACAGGCCCTTCGGTCCAACAAGTCCACACCAACCCGCCGAAGCGTAACCCACCCAGACCCATTCCCCTACATTTACCCCTTCATCTAACACTATGGGTAATTTAGCATGGTCAATTCACCTGACCCGCACATTTTTTGGACTGTGGGAGGAAACCAGAGCACCCGGAGGAAACCCACGCAGACACAGGGAGAATATGCAAATTCCACACAGAGAGTCGCCTGAGGCGGGAATTGAACCCGGGTCTCTGGTGCTGTGAGGCAGCAGTGCTAACCACCATGCCGCCCATCTCCGAATAGTTTGATCAGAAATATCTACCAACATTGGTTAGAGGAAAGAAAGCAAACTATGTCACCTCTTTGAAAGAACTATCCAAATAAGCCCAATGACCTGCTCTTTCAGCAAAATCCTCCAAATGTTTCCTTTAAAAATATATTTCCAATTTTTTTCGTAGTTATTGTTGAATCTGCATTCCAGATGATACAGCTCATTAAGTAAACTGATTTTTCTTCATACCTTCCCTAGCTTTTTTTTTGCCAAATATTTTAAATCTGTAACCACTGGTTACCAAAATAGTGTCACATAAATATATCTTTTTCTCCTTCTTTATCCATTTCTAAAAATCATTTGACTGATGATTCTACTCACCAACCTCCTTCAGGTTACACAGTCTCTATAATCGTTGTGACTATTGTTTCCCGAAAGGCCAATCTTCTTATTCGAAATGACATATATTTATTTCTTCATGTCCATTGTCTTCTAATTTATACGACTCTGAGCCTCTTGTGAGTTTAACCAAGAGCAGCCATCTTTTACCTTTAATGGTTCCACTCAAAATCTCTTTATTCATTAACACTCCTCAAATTCACTCTTCTTATTCGCTGCAAACCCAATGCCCCTCCACCTCATCACCAAAGTTTCCTCCATTAGATTTGTTTCCATTTTCATGGCAAACACTGACTTTCTCTTCAAGAATGCTCAACTCCCTGAAAAAGTACAGATCAACCAAAATGTTACATCCAAGTATGAGATTACAAGGGGCGATTACGTAAAGTAGATTTGGATTCCCTGAAATATAGAAGGTTGGGAAGGGAACCTTTTAGGAATTTGAAAGAAATTGACACATAGATAACTTTTGTTATTCACTGATGGTATAGGGATGTGGAAGAAAGCCTATAACAATAGTGACAGTCTCAAAATGGAGCCGGGCTATTCTAGGTTGAAGTCAGAAAACACTTCTTCACACGGAAGATGGTGGAAGTGTGGAGCTCTCACACACAAAAAATGCAGTAGATGTTTGCTCAATTAATTATTACTCACATCGATAGATATTTGTCACACAAAATTATTAAAAGATATGGGATCAAGATGAAATTATTGTAAAAATCAGCCATGGTCTGAAGGAGTGGTGAAACTGAATGGCTTCTTCCTCTTATGTGAGGATCTTTGTTCGCAAGAGAGTTCACCTGTAAAGACTGAATGTGCTGCCTGTATACAATGTTATGACACTGTCTGCCAATGCAACCTTCAGACATACAAATCAGTTCCTTTACTGCAGAGCTTGCTTCATAACTTAATGATGTGTTTTACTGTCTTAAGTAAACTGACCCACTGTGTTAATCAACCATTAACATGACATGGTAAACAGTGGTGGAAAGCATTATGCTGATGAAGCTTATTGTGCTTGAAGTGTTCTCAAACAAGTTAATCTACATGTGAAGCACATGGTTGATAGTTTTATATTGTATTAAAGTGCATGAGACAATACCAAATGCTCTTGTTCTTCTAAGCATTGGGAGAGTGATTGAAACCCAGTTGCTGGTTAGTCTGCTATGGATTTTGAAGATGCATGTGGGATTTAGCTCTTTTGGTATTTACAACTTATTACGTGTTTTGCTGTTTTAAATAAGTTGACCCACAAAGAACGTGGCTTAAAAAGGATTTGTTGTAGGTACTGGTTCTCAAACAGACTCGCTACCACAGCCACATCTCCTTCCTCAGCACCTGCCTACGGAACCGACTGATCCCGCACGGACTCCGGACTGCGTTCCGACCAACAAAATTTGGACCCAACCAGGACAACCAGTACCTACAACAAATCCTTTTTAAACCCACTGGTCCTCACCTACCACCCCACCAACCTCCATGTACAGTGTATCATCCACCGTCATTTCCGCCACCTCCAAACGGACCCCATCACCAGAGATATATTTCCTTTCCCTCCCCTATCAGCGTTCCGAAAAGACCACTCCCTCCGTGACTCCCTTGTCAGATCCACACCCCCCACCAACCCAACCTCCACTCCCGGCACCTTCCCCTGCAACCGCAAGAAATGCAAAACTTGCGCCCACACCTCCCCCCTTACTTCCCTCCAAGGCCCCAAGAGATACTTCCATATCCAACACAAATTCACCTGCACCTCCACACACATCATCTATTCCATCCGCTGCACCCGATGTGGCCTCCTCTTTATTGGGGAGACAGGCAGCCTACTTGTGGAACGTTTCAGAGAACACCTCTGGGACACCCGGACCAACCAACCCAACCACCCCATAGCTCAACACTTCAACTCCCCCTCCCACTCCACCAAGGACATGCAGGTCCTTGGACTCCTCCATTGCCAGACCATAGCAACACGACGGTTGGAGGAAGAGCGCCTCATCTTCCGCCTAGGAACCCTCCAACCACAAGGGATGAACTTAGTCAAATCACTCGATCTCAGCCCCGCCTTCCTAACCTGCAATCTTCTTCCTGACCTCTCCGCCCCCACCCCACTCCAGCCTATCACCCTCACCTTGACCTCCTTCCACCTATCGTATTTCCAACGCCCCTCCCCCAAGTCCCTCCTCCCTACCTTTTATCTTAGCCTGCTGGACACACTTTCCTCATTCCTGAAGAAGGGCTCATGCCCGAAACGTCGATTCTCCTGTTCCTTGGATGCTGCCTGACCTGCTGCGCTTTTCCAGCAACACATTTTCAGCTCATACACAAGATCAACCTAGTTAATCTTCTCTGCACTGTCGCGAATGCCAGTATATCCTTCCTTAGATAATGGGTCCAAGACTATTCACAGTATTCCAGCTGTGGTTTGACCAGTGCCTTTTGAATATTTTTTGCAAGGCCTCACAATTTTATATTTCGTTCCCTTTGAAATAAAAGCCAATAAATAATTTGTCTTCCCTATTACCTGCTGAACTTGGATGCTAGCATTTTATAATTCATAAAAAGGCTGGATAGGCTGGGACTTTTTTCATTGAGCAGAGGAGGTTGAGGAGGGTCCTGATAGAAGTTCATTAAATACTGAGAGGTATAAATAGAGTTAATGGTAGTTGCCTTTTCCCTAGGATGGGGGACTTCAAGATTAGGGGCACATTTTAAAGTGGGAAGACAGAGATTTAAAAAAAGACATGAGGGACAAATGTTTTATACAAAGGGTGGTTCATGTGTGGAATGAATTTCCTGAGGAAGTGATGGATGTGAGTGCAATTATAGCCTTTAAAAGATATTTGGATAGGTACATGAATAGGAAAGATTACAGGGATACGGGCCAGGAGCACGCAGGTGAGACTAGTTTAGTTTGGAATTATGGTGGCTTGGACTGGTTGGACTGAAGGGTCTGTTTCCATGCTGTATGAGTCTGTGACTCTATGTACAAAGATCCCAAATCATTCTGCCCTTAAGCTTTCTGCGGTCTTTCCCATTTTAAATAACAGTTAGCTCTTCTATTCTATTCTCTTCCTCTAAAAGAGCAAACCTTACATTTGCTCATGTTAAGTTCCATCTGCCATGTTTCTGCCCACTCATTTAACTTATCTATATACTGACTACAGACTCCTTGCGTTACCCTCATTGCTTGCCATCCCACCTATGAGCATCCTGGATGAACAGTTAATGATTAGACCATTTTCATTAATATGACACTTCTTGTTCCAAATTCCTATGATCAAGGCTATAATATCACTTTCAAATCTAATGACTGTTTTGTATCAGTTCCCGCACATACTTGCAAAGGACAAGTGCACTCACTAACAAGTAGGGATGTCATTAAAGATGATGTCACAACACAGGCACACATTGCACAAAAGTAGTAGCTGAGCTTTGTGTTGGAAATAGCATACAGAATTAAACAAATTCCTGCCTTTATCTCAATTACTCAGACACACATGGTCAAGACCTAGTGGAATAGACAGCAGTAACTTTGTAGAATTCAGGGCAGCCAAGGTAGAGTTGACGCAAACAATCACGAGCCACCTGCAAGAACGAAGAACTTTCATATCAAACATGATTGATTTAGGTTACCATTGATAGGTCCAGGAAAGTGTTTGGAAATTAAAGTCACCTACTGCCTGCTCTTCTTCAATTATTACATTTGCATTTGGGTGTATGTGAACAAAGAGATTATGGTGTATGCTGATACTCTTGTAGCAAACAGTGGGCACCATGAAAAACTGAGATATGTTAACACCTCTGGGATTGCTATTTTAATTTGATTTGATAAGAATTCTATAAAGTTTTGTGGGTTTGTTACTTTTGTTTTTATTATTAATGCTGCTTCTTTCAAAGCATGGCACTAATTTTCCATTTCAAATTGACAAAAGTCTCTGACTATAAAATGGTACACCTAGAGTGCCAATCCACCAATATAACAAGAACTGCAACTATCTCTCTATCCTTGAAATGTCCTTCAGTCCTTCTGAGATACCAGCATTCTTCTAATTCAGGCCTTTTGCCCACCACCCATTGTTCAACCATCCAATGTCATGCTTTTAGCTGTCTGGACCATTCACTCCAGAACTTCCTCTCTCAACCTCCCATCTCTCTTTCACTTTTAAGATGAATCCCTCTGTGTAGCACTTTGTATGTTTAATCAGATTAAAAATTTACAAATAAAAAAAATTTGTGTTGCTGAACTCATTTGTAAGAAACCATATTTTGTGGAATTTTACATATTCTAAGTGAGGAGGTGGAATTGGTCTAATTGGATGACAAGGAAATGTGGCATGGCATATAAAACAGGCTGCAACTTCACCGTGAGATTGATTATCTGCACAGGAAAAGATTAATTTTATCACCTCAATATAGAACAGGATAGTGTTCATTACAGAGGGCTACCAGGAATTATGATTTTCTCATGAAAAACATACAATCATAGAACCACAACAAAATTGAATCTTACAGCACAGAAAGAAAGCCTTCAGCCCTGGCTGACACAAAAGGATGAATGTCAGGGATACTGAGGCACTGAATGCCTGACTCAGTGAGATGCAGTGCTATTGTCAAAGGCTTATGCATTTGTAAATATAGGGTGATTAGTGATGGGATACCTACCTCAGAAGAGTTATTGCAGTGGTGATGAGAGTAAAGCACAATCCTAATGAAGAGTGTACAGCCGTTGAACAACATAATTGAATTTGACAGCACAGAAAGAGACCCTTCAGCCCATCGTGGCTTTGCTGCCTTGTTGAAAGAGCTATTCAACTACTACCACTGCCCCACACTTTACATAGCCTTGCAAATTCCGGCTTGTCAATTATTTATCCAATTGTCTTTTGAGAGTCAGTATTGAATCTGCTTCCAGGGCCCTTTAAGGCAGCACATTCCAGATCACAACAAATCCCTATATAATTAAAGTTCCTATTTATTTTCTGGAAATTTTGCCAATTATCTTAAACCTGTTTCCTTGTTTCTGAGCCTTCTGTGGGTTGAAATTGCCTTTGGATATTCGCTCTATCTCAATCCTGTCATTATTAAAAGCTTTTCAGAATTCTTGTTGAGCTGAGCTTGTGTTATTGGAAAGAAAAGAACTGAAAAGAAACATTTTTCAGATTTTATAAGTTACAGGCACAGATAACATAAAACTTTCATTGCAGGTTTGTAAAACTTAAAACTTAACATGCTGAACAAAACTTCAACTGGAATAATCAGTTCCTACAAAAATTTGCAGTGGTGAAGTAGACAAATGAATAAAAGCAGAAAAGTTCTTTATATGGAAATTACCTGTATATTTGGTTAATAGTAAGACTGAAAGTTAGAAGAATAAGAATAGACAAAGATGATTGAATGATTTCGGAATATAACAGTCACTGATGTTGTGACCTTGAAAAATGTTGTCTTTGGAATGCAACTGGTCTGGGTTGAATAATCTTGGTTGTGATGTCAGACATATTCTAGTGTTATGCTCAACTGTCCCAGAGCATATTATTAAAGCTTCAATTCTCAACTTTTTAAGATTTTCTGTGTTTACCTCCATTGGGATTATAACCCTTAGATTGCTCGCAGCCTGTATATATTTCTGGCATCTTGCCAGGTCATTTAAAAGAAAGCATTTTTGATACACATTTTGAATTCAATGGAATAAATAAACTGGGCAGGTTTGTGAGTGTTACTATCACCCAGTTTCCACTCCTACCTGATATCAACTTCATTTGCTAATCTTGCAATAATGAAACTGCATATCTCTGGATCAGTTTCACCATTTCAGCTTTGACCTTATTATAGACTGATACAATGCAGAAAGAGGTCATTTGCCCTATTGTGCCTGTGCTGCCTGTTAAACGAAACTATCCAATTAGTCCCATTCCCCCTACGGTTTTCCCAGAGCCCTGCAAATCTCCTTACCCTTCAAGTATTCATTCAATTTCTTTTTGAAAGTCATTATTAAATTTGCTTCTTTCAGGGACAGCAGTCCAGGTTATAACTTGATAAATGATATTGTCTTAAACTTGCAGTTTTCTTTTCTGCCAGTTATCTGAAATCTGTGTTCTCTCATTACAGACCCTGCTGCCACTGAACAGTCACTCCTTATCAAAGTCCTAAATGATTATGAATGCCTCCATCAAACCTCTCTTGGCCCCCTCTTCTCTAAAGAGAACGATGCTGTGTAATCTAATAATTTCAAATTTGGTATCAGGGTCAACACATGTGACATAAAAGGGCTTTGCAGTGGTCAGGATTCACAGGCATCCCTGACAGCTCCATTAAACAGCAGGTTTGCATTAAATTGTCAAAACAAAATCAGCATATTTAAAATCTCCATTTACTTTGTTCTTTTGTATCGTGTCCAAATTAGGAATGATACATAGCCTCAGGAACTACATAGAAAGATTGAATTGCAGCATCCGAAAAGCATTTTGAACTGTGTAAGAAAAAACATGAGTTTTGAGTGTGATGCTGGAAAAGCACAGCAGGTCAGGCAGCATCCGAGGAGCAGGAGAATCGACATTTCGGGCTGGAGCCCTTCATCAAGAAGATTCCTCATGAAGGGCGTATGCCCAACTCATCAATTCTCCAGCTCCTCGAATGCTGCCTGACCAGTTGTGCATTTACAGCACCACACTCTCAACTCTGATCTCCAGCAACTGGGGTCCTCACTTTCTCAGAGGAAAAACATTACAAACGCAGAATTACAATGCATTGTACAATGTTCAAAGCAAATACTTTGGCATCCATTTTATAAAAATGATATCATATAAATTATATGTATTCCTAAATATTTGATAACAAATTTCTGAGCTTAACTGAAATGTGATCATTTAGCAAATTCTGTGATTTGCTTCTTAAATAACAAATTTCCCGTTAATAAGACTGGAATTCCCTCTTTATGGTAATTGCAATAAGGTTTCCTGAAAATAAATGTCACTGTACCTGGGCAGCAGTGAATCTAATTGCATTAATGAGCTACTCACAGTAACAGAACACAGATGTCCCATACTGCTATTGTAAAATTTTCTTTAATTCTGTTTTTCAGATCAGATCTGCAGTTACTCCAGAAACATGTGTGATTTCTGTGTTCAGAAATTTAAAACAAGGCATATGCTAACAAAATGGGGGCGATTTGCAGGGCTGGAGAGACCATAGAAAATGAAGGTCCAAGTCTGAGATAACAAGTAATTTAGCACTGAAATGAAAAGAAATTTCTTTACTGAGATGGTTGAGAATGTTGGAACTGTCGACCCAGAAAGCTGTCCACCTGGCCACTCATGTCTAAACTGCATTTTTAAAAAATTTATTAACAGATAATCATTGGATTTTAGGCCAGGTTCAGCTACTTATGGCTGGTATAATTTTGGGATCAATAATTTTTATCCATCTGTTTTAGCCAGAGTGCCATTCAGTACTGATCAGCAAATATAATTAGAGTCATAGAGATGTACAGCATAGAAACAGACCTTTCGGTCCAACCCATCCATGCCGACCAGATATCCCAACCCAATCTAGTCCCACCTGCCAGTGCCTGGCCCATATCCCTCCAAACCCTTCCTATTCATATACCCATCCAAATGCCTATTAAATGTTGCAATTGTACCAGCCTCCACCACATCCTCTGGCAGCTCATTCCATACACGTACCACCCTCTGTGTGAAAATGTTGCCCCTTAGGTCTCTTTTATATCTTTCCCCTCTCACCCTAAACCTACGCCCTCTAGTTCTGGACTCCCTGACTCCAAGGAAAAGACTTTGGTCTATTTACCATATCGATGCCCCTCATAATTTTGTAAACCTCTATAAGGTCACCCCTCAGCCTCCGCGCTCCAGAGAAAACAGCCCCAGCCTGTTCAGCCTCTCCCTGTAGTCCAGATCCTCCAACATCCTTGTAAATCTTTTCTGAACCCTTTCAAGTTTCACAACATCTTTCCGATAGGAAGGAGACCAGAATTGCACGCAATATTCCAACAGTGGCCTAACCAATGTCCCGTACAGCCGCAACATGACCTCCCAACTCCTGTACACAATACTCTGACCAATGATAGAAAGCATACCAAATGCCTTCTTCATTATCCTATCTACTTGCAATGTCACTTTCAAGGAGCTATGAGCCTGCACTCCAAGGTCTCTTTGTTCAGCAACACTCCCTAGGACCTTACCATTAAGTGTATAAGTCCTGCTAAGATTAGCTTTCCCAAAATGCAGCACCTCGCATTTGTCGGAATTAAACTCCATCTGTCACTTCTCAGCCCATTGGCTCATCTGGTCCAGATCCTATTGTAAACGAAGGTAACCCTCTTCGCTGTCCACTATACCTCCAATTTTGGTGTCATCTGCAAACTTACTAACTGTACCTCTTATGCTCTCATCCAATGTCTTGAGCCTCCTAGTTCCAAGGTTGCAAATTCATTTTGGAAAGAACACTTCCTAAATGTTAAAATTATTTCATTTTCAAATTATAGTATTTCTAGACTAATTCTGAACAACTGCTGAGTCACTGAAGTCAACTGCAAACCAAAATGCAAGACAACATGAGAATTCTGAATAGCTCTAAATGCCCACCTCATGAAAATACTGTTGCAAATGTCTAGTTAATGGTTCATGTTGTAATAAGTAATGGTTTTGAAGAAGTTAATGCTATAGATTCAATAAGCTCTAATGATTGCACAAAGCCTTGGGTGAAGAATCAGGTAGTCTAACATAAAGTCGCAACAGAGGTAGATGTGTCACCCTGGCTCCTGATGGTCTTAAGTAATTACACCAAAGCGGTCAATATAATTTGTACCTATCGTTATTATGCAATGAACTGCCTATAGTTATGTAAGACAGATGCCTCTTCTTCTCATGGTTTCACCAATGGTCTGTGCTCTACAACTGATAATGAGAAATGCTCTTAGATATAGCATTGAAGAGAGAACTGGCAGAAAACTACACCTTAACCACCAAGAGCCCAATAAGGCACCAGCAGTTGGCATGACTGTTTAAATCTCTCAGGTAACAATAGTGAAGAGAATCCATTTGACTCTGGAGAAAAAGATACTGAAAAAGTGAGTTTACCGCTTTAAGAAGACGGAGGTATAATAATGTCTCTGACCAGGTTGATTTGAGAAGATCTCATGGAGGCAGGTACATAGTTGAAAGCAGCACTCCAGAAAAAATCCTTCACTTCAGAAGTGGTGAGAGGTACAGAAAAAAAAAGTATGGTTTAGGAAGAGAGTAAAAGCAAATCACACTGGGATAAAACCTAAGAGAAGAAGGCTCTGTGGGAATGACTTGGTGATTTGGGAGTAAGATTTGAGATTTATAATGGCATGAGAGAAAGAAAAATTACTACAACAGTGCAAAAAGACAGGCTGGGATGATCAGAAATGAAAAGGAGTACTTGCCCTTCAAAATAAACACCACTCATGATTCGGCCCCATGGAACAGAACCTCAATAGGTGCAGAAAGGCAAATAAAACATGTAGACAATTGCTACTACTTGGGAAACTCATTTAAAGTTTCAAGGAGTGGCAATAAGTCAAAGGTGTGCTCAGACGATGTATTATTGTTAGAATCTCTTCCTAAAGTCAATATATCCATGTCAAACAATATCTGGAAAAGATACACAAGGCATTCCCAGGGAAAACTGGGGTTCAAAACAACTCCAGTTTCACAGAATTTGTTTATCTCAATGGATATCCCATCATGGCTAAACCATGAATAGGTGCGCTTGTATTCTTCTATCAGACTAAATACTATGACTTTAGAAACAGAGGTTAAAGCATATACCAACGTTTATACATGGTGCAAGTAGGATAACTCTTATGAACACGGGCATGTTACAAGTAGCCCAGCAGCACAAGGAGAATAAGGGATTTGAAATTGTTTACATAATTTGCAATCAACACTTCTTACTTTTGCGCTTATGCGTGTCTTGACCTGGACATCCTTGGATAGCAGAAGAAGTTTGATTAGGTCCAAACTAGGTTCAGAAAAGAAACTATTGTTGACTAACCAGTCAAAAGCTGCAACTGATATTGTGTTCCCCCCCCCCATCTCGTGGTAGAACCCAAACAGGAGAAAGAACCTATCCAAATTATCTATCAAGGCAGAAGAGAATTCTTTCATACTGTCATCAGGGAGGCTCTTTACAGGACTTATTTCTCTCATCATTGCAGAAGATCTCAATCTGTTGTGTCTCAAAGAAAAGCTGTCACTATCAGCGGTGAAAATTGTGCAGAGTTACCAGCAATCCTGCAGGAATGCGACTGAGGATGTTAATACATTTAGTTCATCAAGAAGCCATGCAGAGTGGATGACTGGAGATGGAAATCTAATCAACAAGTTGAAGTAAAAAGCTTATACATGTCAGCACAGATTTATCGGTAGGTAGTGCGTAAAAGCTTGTTCCACCGGACAAGAGATGCATGTGACTTCATGGAAACCATTTCAAGGTCTACAGATTCAGGACACAGTCAACAAGAGGCAGTTGCCTTGTCTGAACACCCTGAATACTGCAAAAAGAGGAATACTTATTGAATTGGCACAATGGCAAAGGATGACATTTGTATTCAGTGAAAATCTGGAATAAAATGCTGGCCAAATAACCATTGTCAATTGGTGAAAAAAGACATCTGGTTCACTAACGTCCTTTGGGAAGGAAATCTGTCACCTTTTTCCCATCTGGTCTAGCCAATGACTCCAGATTCACACCAATGTGGTTAACCTTTAATCGCCCTCTGGGGAATTAGGGATAAGTAGGAATGCTAGCCTAGCCTATGACACCCACATACATGAATGGATAAAAAAAAGTCAAAAAACAATTATCTGGTCCACAAGTCCAAGATACTGCAAAAAAGATAATATTTGTTTCAATAGAGCAGTTATCTGCCATGATGAAAATTCATGACTAAAATGTCCTCCAGATGGAATTATGGGGCAACTACCTGAGTTAACAGCAGGAAAGAGTCCCTCTGTGAAGAAAACACAGGCGGTTGAGAGTTCTCTCAATAAGGTAATGGACCAACTACTACGTTTAGCAGTAATGACACCTTCCACAAAGGAAGGCCAAAAGATAAATGATCGTCCGGTAGGGAAAATGGCTCACAGATCATTCAAAGTCAGGATCTGAATAAAGGTCAACAGTTCTCCTGCCAAAAACCTACCCATCTTCCAAGTCAGGAGGGAATGCTTTCTGGAAGATTTATGCAAAAGCCAGACCCTTGATATCCAGAGTTGGTTTGTTCAGTTGGCTGGTTTGCAATGCACCATGATGCTAACAATGTGGGTTCAATTCCTGGACTATGAACAACTTTCCTCAACCTCCCCCCTTGCCTAAGATGTGGTGACCCTCAGGTTAAACCACCACAAGTCATTTCCCTATAATGAGACAGCAGCCCTGTGATCCAGTAGGACTGTGGGAGCTTCACCTATTAGTGAGGTGGTGCATTTTGGAAGGTCAAGTACTGGTGGAAATTGTACAGTGAATGACAGAACCCTTGGGAGTATTAATATGTAGAGGGATCTGGGTGCATAGGTCCACAGTTGACTGAAGGTGGCAATGCAGGGAGATAAGGTGGTAAAAAAGGCCTAAGGCATGCTTGCCTTCATTGGAAGGGGCATTGAGTATAAAGATAGACAAGTTATGCTGCAGCTTTAAAGAACTTTAGTTAGGCCATACTTGGAATATGTGTACAGTTCTGGTCATCACACTACTAGAAAGATGTGGATGCTTTACAGGGGGTACACGGAAGGCTTACCAGGATGTTGCCTGGTATGGGGGAGTTTTAGCTATGAAGAAAGATTGGATAGACTGGGTTTGTTTTCACCGGAACACAGGAGGTTGAGGGTCAACTTTGTAGAGGTTTATAAGATTGTGATTGGTACGGATTGAGTGGAAAGTATGAAACTTTTTCCCAGGATGGAAGGGTCAATTAGTAGGGGACACAGGTTCAAGGTGCGAGGGGAAAGTTTAAAAGAGATGTGCGAGGCCAGTTTTTCACAGAAAGGGTGGTGAGTGCGTAGAACGCGTTGCCAGAGGAGGTGGTAAAGGAGACAAAACAGCAACATTCAAGAAGTACCTGGACGAACACATGAATAGGAAGGGACTGGAGGGATACGATCCTGTTAGTCAAGACAGTTTTAGTATGGAAGGGCAAAATGTGTCAGCGCAGGCTTGGAGGGTCAAAGGGCCTGTTCTTATGGTGTATTGTTCTTTGTTCTTTGAATTCAAAGATACAGGATAAATGGAGTAGTGGAAAATGTAAAGATGTTAGAACATGAACATGTAAATATTTACATGGAATAAAAGTTAGGGGAGATATGAGGTAATGATTCTGAAAGAGTTAATTTAGAAATTACATTAAGTTCCATTCAATCTGATGACTGCTCACAGAGAATCATGTCTCTCGTAAAAAGTTCTGTTTGAGCCAAATGTGTCATTTCTGGCTGCTGATACTCTCAAGTAATTCTGTTTCACTTGTACCTATAGCTATTTTGCAATAAACTGATTCTTACTATGTAAAACAAGTGCCTCTTTTGTTGATGCTCACTAGTGGTCTATCCTCTATCAATAATAATTAGATAGACCTTAAATTCCACATTGTCTTAAAGTAATCTCAGCCAGGTGGACCTCATAGAATATAAATTCCCTGTTAATCTGGTCCAGTCAGAGACCCTTGGCTGACATAAAAGGATAAATGTTAGGGATATTCAAGCACTGAATGCCTGACTCAGTGAGAGGTAGTGCAATTGTCATAGGCTTATGCATTTGTACATATAATTGGTGATAGGATAGACTCAGACGTACAGCACGGAAACAGACCCTTCGGTCCAACTTGTTCATGCCGACCAGATATCCCAACCCAATCTATCCCACCTGCCAGCACCTGGTCCATATCCCTCCAAACCCTTCCTATTCATATACCCATCCAGATGCCTTTTAAATGTTGCAATTGTACCAGCCTCCACCGCTTCCTCTGGCAGCTCATTCCATAAATGTACCACCCTCTGTCTGAAAAAGTTGCCCCCGAGGTTTCTTATATATTTCCCCTCTCACCCTAAACCTATGCCCTCGAGTTCTGGACTCCCTCACCTCAGGGAAAAGATTTTGTCTATTTACCCTATCCAAGTCCCTCATGATTTTATAAACCTCTATAAGGTCACCCCTCAGCCTCCGATGCTGCAAGGAAAACAGCCCGAGCCTGTTCAGCCTCTCCCTGTAGCTCAAATCCTCCAACCCTGGCAACATCCTTGTAAATCTTTTCTGCACCCTTTCAAGTTTCACAACATCTTTCCGATAGGAAGGAGACCAGAATTGCACGCAATATTCCAATAGTGGCCGAACCAATGTCCTGTACAGCCGCACCATGACCTCCCAACTCCTGTACTCAATACTCTGACCAATAAAGGAAAGCATACCAAACACCTTCTTCACTATCCTATCTACCTGCGACTCCACTTTCAAGGAGCTATGAACTTGCACCCCCAGGTCTGTTTGTTCAGCAGCACTCCCTAGGACCTTACCCTTAAGTGGATAAGTCCTGCTAAGATTTGCTTTCCCAAAATGCAGCACCTCACATTTATCGAAATAAAGCTCCATCTGTCACATCTCAGCCCATTGGCCCATCTGATCAAGATCCCGTTGTAATCTGAGGTAACCTTCTTCGCCTCCAATTTTGGTGTCATCTGCAAACACTAACTTATACCTCTTATGCTCACATCCAACTCATTTATATAAATGAAAAGCAGTGGACAGAGCACTGATACTTGTGGCACGCCACTGGTCACAGGCCTCCAGTCTGAAAAATAACCCTCCACACCCTCTGTCTTCGACCTTTGAGCCAGTTCTGTATCCAAATGGCTAGTTCTCCCTGTATTCCATGAGATCTAACCTTGCTGATCAGTCACCCATGGGGAACCTTGTGGAACACCTTACTGAAGTCCATATAGATCACATCTACTGCTCTGTCCTCAACAATCCTCTTTGTTACTTCTTAAAAAAACTCAATCAAGTTTGTGAGAAATGATTTCCCACGCACAAAGCCATGTTGACTATCCCTAATCAGTCCTTGCCTTTCCAAATACATGTACATCCGGTCTCTCAGGATTCCCTCCAACAACTTGCCCACCACCAACGTCAGGCTCACTAGTCTATAGTTCCCTGGCTTGTCCTTACCACCTTTCTTAAAGGGTGGCACCACATTTTCCAACCTCCAGTCTTCCGGCACCTCACCTGTGACTATCAATGATACAAATATCTCAGCAAGAGGCCCAGCAATCACTTCTCTAGCTTCCCAGAGAGTTCTAGGGTACATCTGATCAGGTCCTGGGGATTTATCCACCATTATGCATTTCAAGACATCCAGCATTTCCTCCTCTGGAATATGGACATCTTTCAAGATGCAGAGTTATTTCAGTGGCAACAAGAGTAAAGCACAATCCTCGAGAAATTCACTTGCAGCAGTCATTTTGAAGTTAGAAGTAAGCATTTTCTTACATCATACGTCACTTTAGGAAGCTCGACCCATTTCACCCTGCTGTCGATGACTGGACCCAGTCATTTTTTTTTGGGCAAACACCATTTATACCAGTGAAAAAGAACAAGTAATTTTTCTGATAGCCTGTGGAGCTTCAGCATTTTTTTGTCATTAGGAGCCTAACTTTCCCTGACATTAAATCTTTTGAGAATTAATTGACATACATAAGGAATATTACAAACCTAAGTCTTCTTTAATTCTGATTTGCTATTACTTTAACTCAGCAATTCAAGAACCAGAAGAACCGCATCAGGGTTTTTGACTTGGTCAATATGACTGGCAGAAGCTTGTGAATTTAGTGTAACCTTAAATGAGATGGCTTAGAGACTATCTAGTTTGTGGGATTAATAATGTGACTGTGCACGAATGCCCAATGGATGAAGCTTAGCTGGACTTCAAATAGGTGCTACAATTGACTTGGGATAGAATAGAATTTGTATAGTGTGGAAACAGGCCCTTCAGCCCAACAAGTACACACCGATCCCCCCCGAAGAGTATCCCACCCAAACTCATTCCCCTACCCTATTACTCTACATCTACCCCTGCCTAATGCACCTAATCGACACATCCCTGAACACTATGGGCAATTTAGCATGGCCAATTCACCTGAGCTGCACATCTTTTGATTGTGGGAGGAAACAAGAGCACCCAGAGGAAACCCACACAGACATGGGGAGAATGTGCAAACTCCACACAAACAGTTGACTGAGACTGGAATCAAACCTGGGTCCCTGGCATTGTGAGGCAGCAGTGCTAACCACTGAGCCACCGTGCCAGCTATATGATTGAAAAATGCAGCAAGTGGAGTACGTGAGTTGCAAGGTATTCTAATGGAAGTGGGCACTCTCGCCAGTCTGCCTGAGCTTGGGAATACCATTTGAATGCAAGCAACTGCACAGCCTCACTCAGAAAATATCCTGATAAGAATAACTCTCGGTCAGCTCACAGCAAAACCTCAGTACAAATTCAAGTCTTGGCCAAACAGTTATAATTTTCTTCAGGATCCTGCCCAGTAGGTCATTGTAATTGTTGTTGATGTGCCGATTCGGGACAGCAACAGAGTCCTGTTAGACTTAAATGGAGTAAGATAATTCATAGGCCAGTATTCAGGAGGGTGTCCAGGAGAGCTCATAACCTGGAAACGTCACCTTAGCAAAACCCAAATCAGAACCATTCGTGATAAATGCCTGATTAAGTGGTCATCCAGTTCAAATGGAGATTGATACTGCTCCAGCTGTACCTGTGATCATAGAACTAGGTTTTAATAAAATTTGCTCTGGACTCCAGCCCTTACCTTTGCGCGAGACCTCGGCTAGATGGTGAACCTATACCAGGGAACCTTTGCAGATTAAGGGTACAATCTCTGTTCTGGTCTCCTATGAAAAGCTGGTTCAGTAGCCAGTGAATTTAGTAAAAGTTTCCAACCCAACCTTGGTGGGGTGAAATTAGTTGTGACAGATACACCAAAATTGGGTCAATGTTTTTTTCAATTAAAAATAGGCTGCCTAAGTGAAGTCCTAATTAAATACCCAAAGACTTGCCAGTTTAGGGACTCTCAGAAGAACCAAAACAACTTTGTATGTTCACCAGCAAGCAATTTTGGAAGGCTCACTCCAGTGCCATTTGCCTTATGGGCAAAAGTAGAACAGAACTCAGAAGACCAAAAAGTGAAGCAATCATCAAACCACTCCAATTCACAGGATGGGCCAATTTTGAAGCCCAATAGGGTTGACTTGTCTTTGTGGGGTTTTTAAACAAACAATAAATTGTTCTTCACAATTGGATAAATATCCACTACCTTGGATAGAGGATTTGTACGCAAAGCTAGCAGGAGATTTGTCCTTCACGAAACTGGACATGAGCCATGTTTACTTGCAATTGTGTTTAACCCAGGATTCTCGGAAGTATGCTAAAATTAATACCCATAAGCCTTTGTACCAATATACAAGTCTAACTTTCAGTGTATTGTCAGCCTGTTCAAATATTCAGCAGACGATGGAGAACATTTTGCAAGGTCTACTTCAGGTTGCCATTTACCTAGATGATGTCCTGACAACAGGAAAACTAATAAGGAACACTTAGAGAACTTGACCAAAATCCTAAGGTGCTTTATGTGCATATGCCTTAGAAGGGAAATATGTGTATTCCTGGCACCCAAAGTGACCTACTTGGGCTACAGAGTCGACAAGAGCAGGCTACACCCATTGAAAGATAGAGTGAGCGTGATCACATCTGTCCAGGAGCTTAGGTAAATTATTATGGCAAGTTCACACTCAACCTGGCATTCATCCTGGCATCATAGCATGAAATCTTAAAACAAAAGGTCAGGTTTGGAAATGGCCTCATAGACAGGCCCTAGCTTCGATGAATTAAAGAATCCACTATCATTCTCAAACATGTATGCACACTATGATCCCAAGAAAGATCTGGTATTGATGTGCAATGCCTCCCAGTATGGCATTGGCATGATATTTGCTCATAAATGGCCCATTACAGAGGAATGGCCAATAGCTTACGTATTTTGAGCTTTTGTTAATGCAGAGCATAAATGCATCCAGATTGAAAAAGGAGGATTGTGGTCATATTTGGAGTCAGGAAGTTCCACCAATACCTTTATGGGTGAAAATTCATGATAATCACAGACTACAAACTCCTATTTAGTTTGTTTAAAGAAGACAAGGCAGTGCCACCAATAACTTTGGGCTGCATTCAGCAGTGGCCTCTTAATTGTGCTGATAATTAAAGGTGAAAGGGCATCACGAATGCCATTGGGGAGAAATGAGTAGCATAAGGAGTGGAGTCAGGGCTGCAAAGTGAGAAAATGAACTGCAAAGGGGGAAGAGAGGCAAAACAGAACATTGAGGCTATCAAGAGGTGTGAGGGCTTGTAAAGAGGAAATAGGGTTTGCAAATGGGAGAAAGCAGTCATTACACAGTATGAATAGATTACAGTGCAGGCCACAGAAAACATGTTTAGAATGACGGTCTTTTGTATATACAGTGTGTTAATTTTTTTTAAAAAGCATATACATAATTCTGTTTCTTGTCTTTAATTGTATGTTTAGGAAATTTAAGTGGTCTCTACAAGCTTATTTTTATTCTGTTTCAGTATGAATCCAACTAATTCAAATGATAACACACAGTATATTTTTACAAAGTGACTGCTTCATCTAATGAAGAAATGAATGAGACTGAAGAAGTCCAAAGATGTGCAGGTTAGATGGATTGGCCATGCTACATTGTTCATTGGGATGTGTACATTAGGTGCATTAGGCATAGTTACAAGGATAGGGTAATGGGGGTGAGTGTGGGTTGCATACTTTTTGGAGAGTCAGCATGAACTTGTTGGGCTGAATGGTCTGTTTCCATACTGTAGCGATTCTATGAAAGCCCCAGAAAACCAAAACCCCAGAAATCAAAAATAGTCCTCCGGAAATTGCAAGAGGAGCCCTAACAAAATATTGAGCCCCGGTCAGTATAATTTCAGTTAATCTTCACTGCACACTAAAGCATTTTGTCCTTCTGAAAGCACTCAGAGGAATTTAACACAATATTCCAGCAAGTACCTAAACACGTATTTTATAAAGACGTGGCATAATTTCCTTGCTTTTTGTGTTCTGTATATACTTACGAAGAAACATACACAGCTTATCCTATCCATTTGGGCATGTGATTCCCCAAATGTCTAAGCACACTTTAAAATTGTAACACCTGGTTGATGTTGTCTCCCTTCATCCTTCCTTTCACAATATTCTTAAAACCTGGACTGTAAAAATTAGGTTCTACCAATGACGTACATGGAATCAGTAGCGCTAGAAAAGCCGCAGTAAGAATTTGGAATCTATATTTAAAGAGATATTTTCTTCAACTTCTCTCTACACAGTTTAACTTTTCAGAATTTTTTGGAGGGCATTGGGGCAGGAATGTCATTAGTAGTGGTATTCCTATCAGTATTCTACAAGCAATGGAGTGCACAAGCAGAATGTATAGCATATGGTATCAGGAATACTCATTACTTCCACTGCACTCTAGTACTGGGTACATCTTACGGCAGTGATAGTAAATGAATGCCTATCAAGGCTGGGGTCCAGCAGGAAATGTTGGAGACAACAGTGCTATCAAAATCAAAAATCAAAAGCAGTGCTATCTCCTCAAGAGAAATAACTGCAAAATACATACTATTCCTCCTGGTCTAACAGAGACCATCAAAATCAGTTTGTAAGAAAATTCTTTATGCAGAGAATGGGGAGGATGTGGAAACTGCTGCTATGCAGAGTGATTGGAGAAAATAATATAGATACTTTGAAGGGAAAAGTAGATAAAACACATTGGGATAATGGAATAGAAAGAGATTCTAATAGTTGGATGAAAGAGGATGGGGGAGGTTTAAGTGGAGCATGAATGAACTGATGAGGCCAACTGGTCTGGTTTCTATATAGTATTAAAAGTGGTGTAAAACACACAGACACTTAATTCCCATCCAAGCTAGCACAGGAAACATTTCCAAGGACATGTTAGATTACTCTCTGCAGATGCAGTATATTGTAGACCAGGGCCAATAGCTTCAATTGCACCAAGTACTGCCACATGTTCTAAGGAAGAATCTTCTCAGACCCAAAATGTTCATTTTGTATATAAGCCACGAGCACCAACAGCAGTAATACGTTTGACAGAATGATTGTGTTTCACAGAATGTCGCTCTCTTGCTTAGGAGATAGATGATTGTGGGTTCATTTCTGTCCTTCATTGGTTTCGTGAAATGCCTTTCTTTTTGACAACTTCAAAGAGTCTACATAAATGTAAGTTGTTACTATTATAGTCTACGACTGCCACTGATTGTGAAATGATTTTTCTGACGCAACAGAATGATTGTAACATTTTATTTGTTGCCTGCAAACTCTGCCTCTATTTTCTCGATGCATGGGTGTTATAAGACATGGATACATGTATTTCCCTTGCTTTAGCCTTCTGTTCTTTCTTTCATTCTTAGAAAGGGCGTCATAAACACGGTCTAAACAAAGCAAGTACTGAATATGCTTACCTAAAAATGGTCACACACTGGGGGAAATGAATGTCTTTTTGTTATGTTGCACATGTTCAGAAATGTATAAAGTAGCCCAAATGACAAACTTGCTACAGTTGAAGATTGGTTCATATACTCTTGAGGTAATAAACCTGCAATTAAGTAACACTTTCCAATCTCAGGGCTTTCCAAAACATGTTACCAGTACAGAGGTTATGCCATATACACATGTACGAATCAGGAACAGGATTAGCCCATTCATATCCTCAAGCACTCTCACCATTCAATAAGAGCATGGCCAATCTAAATCTTCAATCCACATTCTCACCGATCCCTGATAACTTTTTAGCACATGTCTTGACAAGAATCTATCTACTTTGCCTGAAAAATATTCAAGGACTCTGCCTCCGCCACCACTTGGTTAGGCTACAGTGAACCACTCTGATGACTATATCACAAACAGAAGATTGGTATTTGAATAGATTTAGTACCTTAATAGCAGTATAGAGAGGTTATGCCTTTCAGAGAAAAATAAACAGGCTGGGACTTTTATCTCCAGAAAAGAGAAAGCTGAGAGAACCCGATAGAAATGTTTGAAATGATAGAAGGTTTGAAAGGATAGAATTAGTGACCAATTAGTAAGATATTCACTAATACATTCAAGAAGGAACTCAGGAGAAACCTAGTTACCCAGAGAGTGTTGACAGGATGGAACTCACCAGCAAAGACAAAATGAGGTGATAGAATAGATGTCTTTCAGGGTAAGCTAGATCAATGCAGAAAGGAGAAAGAACTGAAAGTTACATTGATAGTTTTAGATAAGGAAGTTTGGGTAGAGGCTTGTGTGGAGCATAGAAATGTTGGGCTAAACAGCATGTTTCTATGCTATAAATAATTAATTCTTCTAACTTGCAAAAGCCCTATCCTGCCTATAAATTCCTCCATCCTATTTTCATGCTGTTGAAATCAAGATCCATCAGTATCCAAATCCTCACCCTTGCCTCCAGGACCAACCAGTTCCTCTTGTCCGCATATTTAATTTCTCTAGTTATCACTTTCAAAGTCTAGGTTCAACATAATTTAATTACAACTGATGTATCCATGTCACTCTTCAAAATTTGAAGATTAAGGTCCTGAATGGGGATGGCACAGGTTCTCCGGTTTCTTTCCACAGTCTAAAGATGTGCAGGTTAGGTGGGTTGGCCATGCTAAATTACTCACGATGTCCAGGGATGTGTAGGTTAGGTAGATTAACCATGGGTGGGATGCTCTTTCGAGGGTCAGTGTAGATTCAATGGGCTGAATGGCCTGCTTCCACATTCCAGGGATTCTATAAATTATGAGTTTTAGCACCTCTGATTAAATTGCAAAAAATGCCACCCAAATTTGCTCAAGATTCAAGATGATATATCTAAGTCAGTGGCAAACATATCCATCTATTTGCTTTTGTTTCAATGTTCATAAAAGAGTGAGGGATAAGGAGGAGGTCAGTTATTATTTGGAAGACTCAAGTCTAGATGGAATAGAGAAACAAAAGGATCTTGGAATACAAATGTATCAATCACTAAAAGTTGTGCAACAGGTTTGCAAGGCCAGAAAAGAAGAAGGATAGCACTGAAAAGTAGAAAGGTCACATCCCTGTCTGGTGGGAAAGAGAAATGCTCTCTTTGGATTCTCTCCATTAACTTGAGCCACTGACATAATGTCGTCACCATGAAATCCAACAAGGAATTAAGCAAAATCTCCACAATGGGTGATGAAAATAAGGAATTAGCTACCTCTAAGGTGACTGAATAGAATAATATAGACACATTGAAGGAGAACTAGATACACACGTGATGGAGAAGGAAGAGTGTTATGATAATAGATTTAGAGGAGGTAAAGTAGAAGGAGGCTTGAGTTGAATTTCAACTTCAACAAGAATGGGTTAGTTCAAATAGCATATTTCAACATCATATATCCTATGAAATATTTCTCTTTTGCCCTGACCCTCCAAATTCTATATCCGCCAAGAACTCTGCACTTCTCCGATTCTGGCCATTTGCTTCCAAGCATTTTAAATCTCTGTTAGCTCAACTGGCGATGCAGAGTGATGCCAATAGCACGGCTTTAATTTCTGCACTAGCTGAGGTTACCATAAAGGCCCTGCATTCTCAACCGTACCCCTCACCCGAACTGTGTTGACTCTCAGGTCAAACTCATCAACTTTCTCACTCTTTAATGAGTCAGTAGTCATCTCAAACTATGGTGATTTTATCTTACTTTCATTGGTGACTGTATCTTAAGCTGCTAAAGTACCAGCTTCGCAATTAGCTCTATCCTCCTCTTTAGGAATTCCTTAAAATCTACATCTCCTCAACTGTTCTAACATCTCCTTTTATGCTTTGGTGTCACGTATTCACACTCCTGTCAAACACCTTGGGACTGTTTAATGTGTTAAAGGTGCTTTATAAATGCAAATAATTGAGATGCTAATTTCCAAATTATGGTGATACTCCCCTGATGAGCTGAACATTAAGCTCAATATCAATTACTGTCAAGTACAAAACTCCCCTCTTCAGAAATATCCAAAGTTTATATTTAGTTTTGTGGAATTAATATACCAGAAAAGATCAAATAGTCTCGGAATCAGAAAGTGCAAAATCCTTACAAAACAAACCTTCACAAAAATGTTAGATCGCTTTTTAAATAAGAAAATCTCCAAAGAAAGGAGAACAAAATCATAAAATGCTACATCTGGCCAACATCGCCACAGGGATGTAAATTTGGAATATATGCAAGATCACGGAAGATAAATTAAAGGCAGCCGAGATGTACTTTCTGAGACATATGATGAAGATTAGTTGGACAACACATGGGAGCAATGAAAACATTTTGAGGAAAAGCAGGCACTCAAGAAGAAATGTTACAAATGATCACTGAGAGACAACGATAATTCCTTGGACATGCCCTTAGGAGGGAAACTGAAACATCTGGTTGCGACTGGTAAAAACTGGAGACTACAGAGCAAGAGGGAGACGAAAAGAGGACATTGCAAAACACGACACCTGAAAAATTTGCCAAATTCAATTTTTTCTAAGAGGTGCTGCCATAGTGATAGCAATGTTACATCATCAAATGTGGCTTAAGATACAGATCCATGTAAAACTTCAAAACATACCAACTGGTTATGCTTACTGAAACCTTCCATGCATTTATATATTAAACACCCCTAGCTGAAATAAATTGATATTTAAATCCTTTCCTTAAGTTTGGGTCTGCTTGAAAAGTGATTCTAAAGCAGGTTAAGAAAAATATGGAAAAATCAACCATTCATATCCAGACTGGTGATTAATTGATTCATATGCTGTTTTTTTTCCCATATCCCAATATATTTCTGTGAAGAAATCTTACGTGTGCCCTCTACTCAATGTACGTGTTGGATTGAAGGTGAGACGTTTCCAATACAGTACCACCACATTTTATGTTATAACCCTAATGTGCCATAAACTTACAGGTATAAAAACAGCGAACTGCCAGTGCTGGAAATCGGAAACAAAAACAGAAATTGCTGGAGAAACTCGGCAGGTTTGGCAGCACCTGTGGAGAGAAAGCTGAACTAACGTTTCGGGTTCAGTGACCCTTCTTCAGAACTGGGGAAACACCTGTTAGTTGGGATGCGAAATTTCAAAAGTGACTTGCAAAAGTTAAGGGGGCGGGGGAAGAAACCCAAAGATTGATATTCCTACAGAAATCTATGAAGAAACATTTTGCTAATGCGATATCCCCCTGAGTTCAAATGGCATTAGAATAATTTTGGGCATTTATGTTTTTTGGAAAGCGTTCTGTCCCTTACCCCGTTGGCAGCTGCCATCTGGACAATGGTCTCTATAGCGGTCCTGCTGAAGTATCTCCCATCACTTCCTACCACCATGGTACAGCCTTGACGGTCTCTCAGGTCTATTGAAGACAGCACACTTTGAGTAAAGTTCTGCAGATAGTTCCTCTTGCTCTCGAACACGGAGGTTTTCTTCCTCAAGCCGCTGGTCCCGGGTCTCTGGTCGTCGTAAGGGACGGTCTGAACTGTAACTACGGGGATGGGGGCGTTTTCCATACTGCCTGAGCTCGCTTCGCACTCGCTGAGCTTCAGTTGCTGTTATATCCTTAGCTCGAAGTCTATCTGGGAGTTGCCAACAAAACACACACACACACACACAACAATGAGCAGAGGAGGAGGAGAGAGGGCTGAACACTTTGAAATGAACTACAGCAGCGAACCAAAAATAGCCCCTGGAAAGAACACTAGAGAATTATCGACTTGCGCCAGTGTTGTAACTGGATGCTGTGTGTGCTGCAAGCAACACTTGTTAGAGGGAATCACTCGCTGTCAGCCCCGAGCACAGCTCCCTCCAAACACCTCCTAATGGGGTCAGGGCTGCTCCAGATCTGTCTCCGCCTTTCCCAACAATAGCAACTTAAACCGCTCCGCAAAAAAACACCGACCTCTGTGGAACTTGACATCAGCATATTCGTTAGTTTCCTCAGGGCTTTACAACTATTCACAAGCACAATTGTGTACTTTTTAAAAAATTGATTTGACGAGATGCGGGTAGTTGCAAAGGCCGTTTATTGCCCATTTCCAGATGCTCTAGAAAAGGAGCTGCTCTCTGGAACCCCTGTAATCGATGTAGTGTAAGGATACTAATAATATCATGAAGAGGAATCCAGGATTGTAACATATCCATAGTGAAGGAACTGAGATGTAGGCCCATATCAGGATATTGTGGGATGAAGGGAAGAATTATCGGTGGTATTTGCATATATCTGTTGTCCTGGTCTTTCTAGGTGGTGGATGAAGCAGGCTTGGAAAGTGCTGTTAACGGAGCCTTGGTAAGTTCTTGCAGTGCATCGTGTAGTTAGCACACACCGCTACCACGATACACAATGGTAAAGGTAGAAGTTGAAAGTGAAGATGGAGTGTCAGTCAAACAGGCTGATTTGCCCTGAACGCTGTTGAAATTCCTGAATGATGTCAGGGCTGCACCATTTAGGCAATTTGCCATTTTGTTTTTTTTCTCGTAATGATGCTTCTTGCTGCCAATCTATGGCTCAGTGGGTAGTAAGTTTATTTTTTGAGCAAAAGTGGGGACTGCAGATGCTGGAATTCCTGATGAAGGGCTTTTGCCCGAAACGTCGATTTTCCTGCTCCTCGGATGCTGCCTGACCTGCTGCGCTTTTCCTGCAAGACTCTGGAGTCAATGGCAATGGGTTCAAGACTCTGGAGTCAATGGCAATGGGTTCAAGTCCCACTTGAGACGAGAGTGCAGTGCGAAGCAAATAATGCATTATTAGGGAGTTCATTTTCAGGGAAGAAGCTAACCAGAGACCCAGTCCACTCACTTAGGTCAATAGTAAAGATTTTACAATACGGTAACCAGTAACTATAGAGGTCCTCCGCATTTTCCTAGCCAATATCCCATATTGACATAGTGATGATTTGATTATTACAATGCTGTTTACAAGATCATGTATTGCTGCTGTATTCCATGTGACTTGAACAAGTTATTCATTTTAAACCACATCCAAAGAACAAGTGGCGCGACAGAAATGCAAATTTAAAAAAATTGGTAGCATCCCCATTAACGTTGGCATTACGTAGAAGTTGGTTATCTTGGTACATACACTGCTGTGCTCTTCCAGCACCACTAATCCAGTATTTGATTTTCAGCATCTGCAGTCATTGTTTTTACCCTATCTTGGTACATCACTTACTCCGGCCATAACATTCCCAAATACTTTGACTTAATGCTTGCTTACTTGATGTAACCCAATAATGAATGTGCTCTCACCCGTACATGCTTTTTTAAATTGTTTCATTTCAATAATTCTATAAAAAATAGTACCCTAACACCTATGTTGGAAAAGAGCACAACTACTGGCCATATTTGAAATTACAAGATTTTAGACAGTATACAACCCAATTCACTAAACATGGAAGACCCAACATTATGACTATGTAGCTGAACTGTTCAGGTAGTATTCCCATTGTTTAAACAAGCTGTGGTACACAATGCGAGTATGCATTGTGTTTAAATAAAGAGATGTTCCTGTTGATGATATTTTTGCCCTCAAATCTCAGACGCCTTAAAATCTTATTTCTTTGACCAAACGTTTGGTCATCTGTCGTAACAACTAGTTATGTGATTCTGTCAGAAAGTGACTGCTCACACTGGTGAAATAATTTTTTTTTTAAAAAAAGTAAGTTAGAGGCACTTTCATAAATCAAATGTAACTTGCTTTTATAAATAAAAACCTTCAAGCCCAATTGCTCCATATGAACCTTCTTGTTTCTATTACCAATAATGGTGCTCTAAACAGAGTTAAATATAGCATTTTGAACCTGATGCTGCTGATATGCACATTGGAATACATTATAACATTTACTTGCAGACAATATAATCCCAAATAGCATAGAACATCACTCAAAACCAAAGCAGGAGGACTTAGGATGAAGCTCTGACAAAATAAGTGTTTTTAGTTAAACTGGAGTCACCCAATGCAGGATCCCAAAGCAAATTCCATTTTGAACATTTGCTTTTTCAAACAAGCCTCCAATAATTTTCTCAGGCAATTATTGAGCATTTAATATATATGCGACTAGTGATTTTTATAATGCTCATTTAGATCTCTCACATCTCTAACCTCCTCCAGCATGCAACCCTGAGATCACTCCACTGCAATTTTGATTTTTACATATCTCCTTTGTAAAGTTACTCCACCACCGAAGTATGTTAAAAAGTTATGTAGAGTACTCAAAGTGGAAGACAGGAAGCTTGAATTTGTTTGTAGCAAAGGTAAAGGAACCATAAATTCGACTCCCTCTAAGAGGGAGAGAACTTTTCTAAGCTTGGAGATTTACACAGAAAATGGTGTCAGTAGGCAGCTGAAAATGTACAGACGTTTCAATATTAGAACTATGTATCAATTAGCTGTGATTGGAAAGCTTAGGCTTGTTTTGATGTTTTGGCAACAAGCTTGGAATCAGCCAAAGAATTTAAACCAAGTATTTGCAAACTGAAAACCAATCAAATTTAAAATCAAACCAATGCTATCGCAATTTTCTTGCATGTCCTCATGGGTATAAAAGACAGAGGACTGAGAGGTGCTAGCCAATTGCCATCTGAAGAGACAGCAAACCTGCCATCTGAGGAATAAATACCTAGCTCTCACAAAATCACTAAGCTCCCTTAAAAAAAACCATAAAAAGGTACCACAGCATTTCTAGCTAAGAGGCCCCATCGAAGAAATTACGGACAAAACATCCCTAGCAGCAGGATCAGTAGAAGAGAGGCTGGAGAGACAGCAAAGTCATAGCATTCCAGAAGACACATTCTACATGAACTTTGAGAGACTACGTTTTAATTTATTGTTTTGTTACTTGGACTTATATAAGTGGGACCTATGTTTACTGGAACACCATACTTGTAGAATTTAGTTCAGTTAGAGAATAGTTAGATTGGAGGGAATTGTTCAGTTTGTTAATTGTTAGGGTTAAATAAATTGTTACTTGTTACTTATAAAAGTATAAGGAATTCCTTTCATTTAACCATTCTTTTAATAGATTACACAGGGCAAGGTGAGCTTCTCTGGGTGTTTTGGTTTAATTATTCGAAAGGAACCTCTACTCCCACCAAAACAGATTGGCGCTGGTGTTTCAATTTAATTATCAGAGGGGTTTGACCTTTCCCCCTTCGTAAAGAGTAGTTATTCCTTTAGATGTCTGCACTCTGGCTTTCTCTCCCTAGAGTTGTCTACGTCTTTGTTCCTCCAAAATGCTCCTCAAAATATAATTCTTTGGCTAAACTGTTCATCTTGAATAACAATTTCATCTTTTTTTTCTAACACTCCAGTGAAGTGTTTTGAATTTAAGTTGTACTAGTTTAAAGATACTAGAAAATAAACAGGTTGTTGTTCAACTAGGCCTCTCTGCAAAGCCTTCTCTTTCCTAGGAGGACATGTGTAATGTAATTCATATTAAACTACTTCTGATGCATTCTGGGGACTAGCACCCAGTGTCAGCAGCATTTCAATTACACATACAGCCAGAAGACAACAACATTCAGTTCATCAGGCTGATGCAAGAATGATCCATTTTCTATGCTCAAGCACTCCTGTAAATCAGGCTTGGAAGAACCATCGACATACATAAAGTACAATACAGATACTTTTCACATCAACAGCACCCTCTTGTGTAAGTCTGTGGCGTTTCACGTTACTCAGTGTTAACTAACAAAAAGACTGTCTTGCCTCATGTTCCTTTGGGAAAAAAAAGGGTTGGAAAGAATCCATTGCATTGTGGGAGATGAGGTAGGTCAATCAGGGGTAATGTCACACAAACAAAAAAAAATGGGAATTTGGAATACTCCCCAAAAGAATTTAAAATTAAAATTTTGGCATTTTCGTAGATTTTTGGCAAACATGAACACTTAAGATTAGAGAACCATGATGAGAAAATAATGGCTAATCTATGTTTAAATTTCTGTTACAACATAGGCTCAACAGGCTGAATGTCCACTTCCTGCTACTCTGCACCAATCACCTTGTATCCTCCAAGATATTCAATGATAAATAAGAGAAAGTCTGTTGTGATGACAGGTTAGCAGAAACTAGGATTAGGAATGATCCAAACATTTTATAACTTATTGTTGCCTTCATCTTATTTACCAGATCTTTTTTGACAAAAATATGTCTGCCAGTAATACTTTATCCACATTGATGTAGACTGACCTTTGACCAACCAACATTAAAACTGATAAGGAATAACTCAAGAATGCACAAAAGTTTAGAGTATTTAAAATCCTTGAGCTGATTCCTTAAGTAACATCATGGCTGATTTCCCAATTCAACTCTATCTCTATATGCCTTAATATTCAAAAGCCTGCACTTAATTTATATACACCATGACTAATCAACAGCTCTGTAAACCCTCAAAATAAAGGTATTTTCTCAACTCCATTTGAAATTGTTGATAGAATATCCTGATATAATACCCTAGCTTTGAATCTGTGGGAAAGTTCACTAGATTAGTTCCTGGGCTGAGGAAACTGTCCAAACTTTTGGATGTAAATCAAAACTGGATACTTTTAAAATCAATTTGTTCAAATATGTTGTTATGATGCACCTCTCTAACAGGTGGGACTTAATCTAGGCCTTTTGGCTCAGACATAGTGACACTACCACTGCACCACAAGATCCCTAAAAGATGCTAAATAAAATGAGTCTATATTTGGGAGTTTAAGAACAAAAAAACTGACCTAATTGAAACATAGGTCTCTGAAGGATCTCAACAACCTCCTGCCTCCATCCCTACTCCACCGGCTGGGAAATCCAGAACACAGCCACAATCTCAGGATGAAAGATTTATGATTTAGGACCATGAAGTGAAGTGTCTTCAAACATGCGCCCCCACCTCAACCCCCAGTAGCTGCTGGATGCTCTACTGTTAAACATATTTAATGACCAAAATAGATTTGCAATTCCAGGCACTCAAGGGATATCAAGGAGTGGGGAAAGGTGAGGTGAATCTGAAGATCAATTGTGGTTTTATTGAATAGTGCAACATGCGAAAGGCTGATTTGGTCTAGCTGTGCTCCTATTTCTTAAGTTCTTCTCTTGTGAAACAAGCCCCTGAAGATGTTTTATATTACAATTAGATGACCTCTCATTCCTCTGAGCTCTAGAACATATCAGGATACTAAGGAGATAGCTAAAGTGTTACAACTGGAATGCACTCAGTGTATTGGAAAGAGGTTCAACTAGGACTTTCAAAAAGCAATTGGGTAATTACTTGTAAAGGTAAAATGTTTGCAAGGTCAATACAGCACCATCAGATAAATTGTGCCTTCAGACAGCCAACAGACACCAGCTGAATGGTCACCTCCTGTGTTGATTATTCTATGGTTCTCTGACTCTAGCTAATATGCCACAAACCAGATAAGTTAGCTTATTCTGTGGGTAACCTGATTTTTATTTCCACATTCAAACACAAGTTAAATCTGAACTGAAGGTAATCCAGAATAATGAATCGTAACAAAACAAGGAAGCATTTTACTGTCAGTCTTTGAAGGGACCTTTTATTGCAACTCAAAACAATGTAAATTTAGTGACAAGGCATACCCAAATAACAAATCTCCAAATCAATATATATACCTGCCTTGTCAATTATTTCTAAACACATGTCATAAATGCCCATGATTAATGGGGCACATTCTAAAAATAGGACAATTTTGCACTGAACACATGGACACATACACAAGTTCAGCAACTTTAAAATCTCAACAAATCAATACTGAGAGGAAGGCAGTGATGCCATTATACTCAACCATGGAGTAGAAAATAGTGAATTTAATCCATTAAAGAAGATGGAATGTTCCATTTTGCACTTCTTGATAAATACCACTTTGTCACTGCTGCACAAAGGAAACTGCCAAATAGAGTTTTCTGATGTTTATTTCTCATTTTCAATTAATGATCAGCAAATCAAGAAACTAAATAGAGTAGAAAACTTGCTTCAAAATCATTTACTGGTCAAATCATGGTCCCCATAATAGAGCAGGCCTGTGGCAGATGACCATGTACCCATTATCTAGCTGCTGCTAATGTACAATCTGCTTTTGCTTGCTGAACCATTACCTTTGATCACTTAGGGACTCAAAAGGTGCCTTTGGTAGGTCCATATGTTCTTTGATTTAGCTACCACTTACCTCTCAATGCAAAAGTCCCTTTGAGAAATGCTGACAAGGACATTGAACACAATTAACAAAAGCAAAAAGGAAGCTATTGAAAATGTCACCTTCCACAATGATGTGGAAATGCTGGTGTTGGGTAACTACCTCACAAAGGAGCAGCACTCTGAAAGCTTGTACTTCCAAACAAACCTGTTGGACTATAACCTGGTGTTGAGATTTTTAACCTTTCACAATGGAATTGAACTTAGAATCAAAGATTGTCTACAGTTCAGAACAAAGCCATTCAACCCACCGAGTCTGCACCGACACACTAAACAGCATTCCACCCAGACCCCAAACATATCCCCATAACTCATTTATCATGGTTAATCCCTGGTCACTGTGGACAATTTAACATGACCAATCCACCTAACCTGCACAAGGAAGCCAGAGCATCCAGAGGAAACCCACGCAGACACTGGGAGAAGGTGCAAACTCCAAACAGGAACAGAAGGCCATTCAACCCTCGAGCTTCTTCAGACATTCAACTAGATCATTGCTGATCTTTACTTATATCCACCCAACTGCACTGGCTGCATAAATCTTAATAAAATTCTTGATTAATGGAAAACTACTAATTTACTTGCAAATGTTCAACTGACACTGCAGACATCAACTTTTTAGGGGTGTCTTCCAGATTTCCATTACAATTTGTGTGAAGACTTGTTTTCACATAACTCATGATGAAATAGGAATGGCAGAGGAGACTCAATAGGCCAAATGGTCCAGCTCAAAAGTTCAAGGCCATGTCCTTCCTGTTCTGGACCACTTTTTTAAAAATAATGTTCAGGAGGGAAAGATAAAATGAAAATTAACCAGTGTTTTTAAGTTATGCTGTACAGATTTTAGCAAATATCTGCAGATATATAAATGAGAAGTAAATTTATTAACCTGTATTGTTATTAATGTGACTGCATAAACTTAAGGGAAAACTCCACAGGTGCAATACCATTGTGAAAACAGTTAGCATCCCAGTCTGGAACGTAGATCAATAACAAGAACCAAACTGAAACTTTAATATTAAAATACTTTGGCTGTAGCTTATTTATAGACTCCTTGCATTATGGTCAATTATACAGACTAAAGGAAGGAATAGGTTATGTGTATGCACATGTGGCACAATGGTGGATTGAGGGGTCAGGGATCAAGTCTCACCTGCTCCAGAGGTGTATAATAACATCTCTGAACAGGCTGATTAGAAAAAGGTGTATACACAAGTTATTACATCACAGCATGAGAAAGTACAATCTATTAAATTTCAACTTAAAAGCATATTGCATTAAAAACATTGAAGATTGATGTTGCAATTAAGGCAGCATTTTAAAGAAAACAGCAGCTTCAACTGTGATATTTCAGTTTTATTCCCTTAAAAATAAGTGACAAAATAGTGTAAAAATAATCCAAACAAGCCCAGCAGTAGCTTCACTTAGCAGTGAGATGATCTAGTTAGAGAGAGAGTGAATTTCCATAGATTAGAATTGGACAGATTATGCTGTTTTTCATTGTACCTTGTTCCAAATTAACGTGACCATTCATTTTCTAAGCCTTTGTTTACCTTTTCAAAAAAGGGTTAACAAGTTGCACGTTGTAAATCATGTATCCATCATTTTGCATTACGAGCCTTTAAGCCATAATTATTAAGGTAGAGGTAGGGGATAGTAAATTAAAAACTTGGCACTCAAATAGCCTCCACATTAATCATGACTTGGAATTTTTTTTATGATGATTAGTTAAAGATGTTGACAATAATCGGTCATAAATATTACCAACTCTTAGTGTTTAGCTTCCTTGAGTTCCCTATTTCAACACCAAAAGTATCGCAAAATTATTTCAATATAAGGTTGTAATATGCAAAATGCTGCATATTTCAAATATCCAATGACACTGGATCTTCAGTTTCTGGAATGCCCCATCTAACCAGTCCCTGTTCTGGCATACGAGGCAGCTACGAGACACACGTTTTGGTTCAACAACTGAGTTTTGATGAATTTTTTGAGTATAAAAATACAAAAAAGTCAAACCATTCAAGTGTAGTGAAGCATTTTTTAAAAAAAAAAAGTCCCCACTGAACAGAAGGCCATGGTTTTACTTGTTAAATGCTCTTTGACGGTAATTGCTGTTTGTACATTCCTGCTAATGATTTGGCTGCACTGTAGATCATCTGCCTTCGAGACATGCCTGTAAACGTGATGTGCCAATCAGTCCGGTTGACTTGAGGTAAATTCCTTTCCAACACTTCACCGACAGTCACCATCAGGCCGGACCATCTCAAATTGTAATCAACTGGCGTGAGGTTCTGTGCCTGATTAAAAAGAAAACATACCCAATCCTGTTTTAAGCAAACTTATCAGAAGATCCAAGACATACATTGCCTCTCATGTAAATGGAATGGCAAGGAACATAAAAAGGCACACACAATTAGAAAAATCTTTACTCATTAAAACCAAAATTGCCTTATAGTTGCTCCAATGTAATTGCAGCAAGCTTCAAACACAATGGGCTTGCTCATCAGATCCCCTTAATCCCAAGAACAGGTTTTCTTGTGTGGATTAAAAGTAGAAAAGAAAGCAGAAAGAATATTCACCAAATTGTATTTCTCAAAACATGGAAATAATCTTGGGATTTTGAACAAAACCTAAGAACACACCCCAGCAGAGGTGGGTCAGGGAAGATTTAAGAGACTTTCAAAACTAAGGAGTTTAAAAGTAAAATGAGGAGGAGCTGTTTCCACTGAGAGGAGGGTTGGTAACCAGAGGCCACAAATTTAAGATACCCGTCAAGCAAAGTGAAATAGAGGGTTTTTTGGGTTCTGGTCTGGAATATACAAACAAAAGTTCAACACGACTGAGAAATGGAAGGGGAGTGGGACTAATTGGACAGCTCTTTCAAAGAACCGATGCAAGAACAATGGACTGGACGTTGATTTGTATAATTCTATTATTCCAATCTTTACAATTTAAATCACAGCAGGTTCCAACACCTGATTATTTTTGTTTACTAACATTGCTCATGTCAATCCAAATAAGCATATGGATCACAAACTAAGAATGCCTGAGAACTGGGCCCAAGGACAAACTTACAGGGTCAAAAAGTGACATTTCATTACAGTGAATTGGCAAAAATAATGTACTCATTTTATAAAAACTAAACTAAGTTTAACAGAAATAATTAATATAAGATCGATGTTAAACCATCATTCAAGATTAAAGGTGATGAACTTCAATGACTTTGCATTAGTGTGAAAGTTTTAGTTCTCCAAAGATAACCTAGATCATAAAGTTACTGAAAAGGCATCTGTTTATTTTTCTCCTCTTCACCACTCCCTAAGACCCTTCTTTACACTTTTGATCAAGACACGAGAGAGAGATTTGAAGGAAGTAAATAAGTATTTAAGTTAAGAGAAAGGTGGCATTTCCTTCATCGCTCATATCTGCTGAACCATATTGGCTCCCAGTTAAACAACTCAATTTAAAAACTCAATTGTTTTCAAATCCCTTTAAGACCTTGCCATTCCCTCTCTCCATCTCACCTCCAAGCTCTAAGTTACAAGTTACACCTTCAGATGCCGACACATCAAGCTCTGACATTTCTTAGCCTCTCTCCTCCCTTAAGATGCTCCTTAGAAACACTTGGACCAAGATTTTGGTTATCTGTTCTAACATAATCTAATACTAATATGCAGCTGAGTGTCAAAATTTTGCTTTTTAATGTTTATCACATTAAAGGTTGCCATATCAATTCAAATTGCTGTTGAAGTCAAATAAATGACAAACTATCTAAATCCCATTTCAAAGTAAATTTGAAGTTGCACTGCAGGAAAATAAGTGTTCAAGGCATCTATTGATTCTTTGGCTGCTATTTTGAAAGAAGCATAGGTGGCACGATGGCACAGTGGTTAGCACTGCTGCCTCACAGCACCAGAGACCTGGGTTCAATTCCCACCTCAGGCAACTGCTGTGTGGAATTTGCACATTCCCCCAATGTCTGCGTGGGTTTCGTCTGGGTGCTCCGGTTTCCTCCCACAGTCCAAAAATGTGCAGGTTAGGTGAATTGGCCATGCTAAATTGCCCGTAGTGTCAAGTGAAGGCGTAAATGTAGGGGAATAGGTCTGGGTGGGTTACTCTTCAGAGTGTCGGTGTGGACTTGTTGGGCCGAAGGGCCTGTTTCCACACTAAGTAATCTAATCTAAAAAAAAAGACAAAGTAGGAAATATTTTATGCCTGCACAAACAGAGCAGAGAGATGAATTTGAATATGTACAGGAAAGGACCACCTGGCCCATGGTCCCCCTCCTACATTTGAAAAAAAACATAAGTTTGTAACTGCATACGAAAGTCATCCATAAAGATCATAAGATTCCTAAGCAGAATTAGGCCATTTGGCCTAATCAAGTCTGCTCTACTAATGTTGCTTAAAACCATTCTTCTATCTTCTCCCCACCCCAAAACAGTTTATGCACATTTATAGAATTTATGACACCATTTCAGGTCATTTGGATCAACTGATTTATATTAGGTTCTGTGAGTTGCTCCCACCTTACTACTGTCTTAGCATAACTTTATAGATCTTTTTCCCTCTTGTACATGTCTGGTCATCTGCTTTATTTTAAGCACATGCACACTACTTATTTCAACCACTCCCTGCAGTATGGTAAGCTCTGCATTTTTACCATTTTTTGGATAAAGAATTTTCACTAATTTCTAACTGGATCTTGCATTACACATAAAATAGTTTCTGAAGAGAATATTTTCACACAGCATGAAATTACCTGGAGAATAACAAAAAAAAACGATTTTTGAATTCACATTATTGAAACGATTAAAAGACTAACATTAAAGAACAAATTAAACTCAAATTTCCTACCAAAGTCATTATGGCTATATAATGTTGCATGCCCAGAGCCAACATACAGGAATTACATTTGCAATAAAGCTAGACAGTAAATCTATGTACTGGTTTGATGCAAAGTTGAGTGACCACTTTCATAATTGAAGCTATTCCATTATTCACTGCTAAGGTCAACATGACATATTAAACTGAACTACAGTCAGATTTATAAAGCAAATGATTTTTAGGCAAACATCAGCGTTCAGTATTAGCAACATACTGACCTGTTGCACATATTCTAAAGGCACTGGTGTTGCTTGTGTGAAATTTTCCAAATGAATACCATGAGCTGGATCGTCAAGAATCAAACAACCAATGTCAAACCACCTGGAAAGTTATAAGTGAAGTCAGATCCTTACATCCGGTAATGCCAGGACGCAAGTTAATACAAAAAAAACACTTTTTAATGTAAACATGGACAACAAATTATGGACAGCACATATCTGATATAAATGGGGAATCTGTGCAAAGGAAATTGCACTGCGGTGGTTTAAAATCTATGCATTACACCACCTATTTTCAAACGTTCTTCAGCTATTTCAACAAAGATTTTTCCTTACACCACTGATGTGTCTTTGCCTCACTTGCACAGGAGCTGTAAGCACTAGCCAAGATTTACTGCTCCAATCCCTGGTGTTAATAGCAAGCATGATGGGTTGATCACAATTTTCCCACTATGATAGCTAGCGTAAGGAGCAATGTTAAATCATTTAAAATTCATTACTATTAGTCATCATGGAATGGCTGTTAGGCAGAACTTGCAGATGCAAGATATGTTCTTATTTCCACATGGCAAAACAAGAACTGTCAGTATTTTGTCCCTCAAATGAAACTTATGAACAATCCAGAACTTAATTTGTTCTTCACTTTGTTAAAACATTATATTTGATTATCTTTTAAAATTTGTTGTTAAAAATATTCTGGCTTTGTATTTAGTTACATTATTTGTACTTTTTAAAAATATAACAGCTCTTCCACTTTGAAGGATTTCTACTTCTCCTTGCAAACCTTATCTTTTTGCTCAATAGTGGTTCAAACATTCTGGATTCTGCTTGCCAGATTGGATGTATGACCAGAAAAACACATCAGAATGCTCTGGAACTCTTAACATGAGAACCAACATTGGTACTGCACTGGAATTTAAAGATCGAATAGGTAATTTCCCTCCACCCTGGAATCATTTGCAAATATACCCCCAACTCTGAGACAGAGCTGGACAGTTCCTTGTGACTTAGCTGAAAAATTAGCCAGGGAATGTCAGACCTGGATACTACCAAAAATGACAGCAAGTCACCATCATTAACCATCTCCAATCTTGAAAACCCTCAGGTCAGCCTAGCACCCACCTGCACATTCAAGCACTCAGGCATTCCATAATATGCACGCATGCATTAACATTCAGAATTGACTTTCACACTTGCCAGATGGCAGTCAGTGGCATGCAAAGGGGACATGCCCTGCCTACTTCACAAAAGAGAAAATGTTGTTCACCTGTCTGGGAGCAATTCTGCAATGAAGCTCTCAATGGAAACAGTCACTTGTTTCTCATGAATCACTCCTGACCTCCTCAGACTATCTATCCTCTCTTGAGCTCCCTGGAAAACAAAATGACAATAAAACAATTGGGCATTAAACACAAACTCTTCATCTACATTTCAGTTTTCAAAGCACTGTAGATTATTTTGCTGCGTAGCAAATGATGCGCATTGATATGACCTCAGAAAAAGACTAGAAAAGAATTTTCAGAAATGGTCAGTTATCTGGGGTATGAGCCTAAGTTGATCCATAACTGCATGGTTAAAAACCTGATTACAAGCCTCAAGGATCATTAAATTCAACTGCTGAGGCAACAAATACATTATGGTAAATTAGCTGCCATTTCCCTTTCAACTCACTTCATAGCTGCTTATTTTATTTTGGTCACCTGTGCCCTCCTGTGGCAAGATTGTAAAACAGACCCTAACCCATAAAAAGTTACCAACTTACATATACAGAGCACCTTTAACCAAGTCAGAGAGCTGCAAGCACAGAAACAGAGCCTTCAGTCCAACTCGTCCATGCCAAACGGATATCCTAAATTAATCTAGCTCCATTTACCAGCACTTGGCTCATATCCCTCTAAACCCTTCCTATTCATGTACCAATCCATAATAGAACATGGTAAAATTTCCCAAGACTCTTTACATTCCATTTGTATTTATCTTTGAACTACCATGGAAAGTTTTAAACCCATCAATCCCTCAAATAATCTCTAGCTTCCATCATCACATGGTTCATTGCATTTTAAGGATTCTGGGCTTTTCCTCTTCATTAGTCTCATTACCAATTCCATGACATGGTCACCCTGTGACTTGTCCCACACTGGCCTCAAATAGGTTCTAATTTGAGAATGATCCCAGTTCCTTTGATCTACCCTTGTATAATTTCTTGCGTTAACCTTTTTCCAGCTTTTGCTGAACTTCAGGCCTTCTGCTAGAGAACGACCATGTGATCTCTCTGAGCTCCTCGCAGTGCTTGAATGCCTCATATTCAGTGCCATAGAGTTATACAAGACTTTACAGCATAGGAACAAGCCAACTGACCCAAGTAGTCTGTGCTGGCATTTAAGTTCTGCACAAGCCTCCTCTCACCACTCCTCATTTCACTCCCTCGTCCTTTCTGCACCAATGCTATTAACTTCCACCTATGCTTTGTTCTTTTTTGCTGAACCAAAGCTTGACATCCCCCATGAGTTAATCAAATCTTCTGCACATCTATTTTACTGACACCATTTTCATAGTGTTTAAAGACATCTGTTGGGTCACCTAGAGAAAGAAAGTCTCAGCCTGTTTGGTCTTTCCTGGTATTACAAAAAGCTTAAAGTGGCAAAGGTTGGGATAAATTTCGGAAACAAGTGAGGAATCACTTGAATAGTGGAAGAAGTGCTAAGCAAGTGAATGCATTGAGACAATTTTTGAATTTGTCCCAGCAGCCTACAATCAGAAACAGTATGCAATAAATAAAATTCTCAAAGATTACACACAAAAAGGAATGCAGTGGAAAGAACAGGATCAATTTGTGTGAGGTGGTAACTATGACAATTGAGGAAAGTGATGCATTTGACGCCACTGACGGATTTTGTTTCGTTCTACAAAGGTTTCGATAGGGTTGTTAAGGCCCCTCATGACAAACTACTCAAAAATGTAAGAGCCCATGTTGAACACAAATTGGCAGAGAAGGAGGTTTCAGCAATTGGAACTCTGCTTTATGTGGGGTTCTACAGGACTCGGTGCTAGGACCCTTTCGGTGTACATTATGATTTGGACTTTAATGGAGGGGATAAAAGTTTGTGGATGACATGAAAATTGTTAGGGTGGTAAAGATTGAGGAGAAAAGCCATGAAATTGCAGGTGGATATCAACAGATTGATTGCCACAACCTCCAGGAATAAGGGCCAGAAGTGGGAGAACGGGATTACGTTAGTTTTATCTTTGGTTTACTGACACAGACAAGTTGGATCAAATGGCATTGTTTTGTGTTGTAAACATCAATATGAATCTGTATAAAATGAACTGAACATAAGAAAAGACATGTAAAATGTTGCACATGAGGTGTCAAAACCAATACTGCAGACAGGATGACAACATAGCTAAAAGTAGCATCAAGGGACCAAGGACGAAATATCAGCACTTCCAATCACTCAAAAGTAGCAGCAAAATGGAACAGGTAAATAACTGAAAAACATTTACCAAGTCAGAGGAAGTTTCTAATCAAATTGCATAATGTGCTCATCAGACAACATTTGCAGAAGTTCTGTGCACAGTTCTAGTTTCTATCTTACAGTAAAAAAGTATACTTCCAATGAGGCTTGTGTGCACAAGAAATTGCCAGCATATCTATGTAAATGTGTGGGGATGACACTACTCCATTCGGGGTCTGATCAGTAATTCAGAAAGGTTCTGTACGTCTTCCTTGCTTTTGTATTGTAGTCTTGTTTCTGGTTTATAACTCAATGTGGTCTCTGAACTTTGAAGTGATTGAACTGAATACTTATGACAAACTAAAAGTGTTTGCTGAGTGGACAGATCCTGAGACAATTCAACAAATGTGTCTAACTGTAGATTAATAAGTATTATAAATCCAAGACTGCAAGTGGAACACAGTCTGTTCACTTAGAGAAGATTTCTTGGCTGACGGGATCTAATCTCACATTCTAATGAAGAACACTCCAATTCTGAAAAGTAAACAAAAGGCACAACTGGAAGCTGATTTCAGCATTTCATATTAATATATTTACTTCCCAATAATGCATACATTGATATTAATTCCAGGGTTATTTTTAATTTGTAAATAACCATACTCTACAAACACAGTTCTGTGCAGTGGATAAATTTGAAGTGAATGCTGAAATTTAATGCTCATATCACTGGTCAATCATATATGACACTGGGCATAAAGTCAAGGCTGCCAGTAAGTTTCTGGGTGAAGAGGGCTCTAGGGCAATATCACAATCTACTTGGGAAAGCACATTGATATTTGAGCATCAATACTCATTGATAAAATCTTTAACTTTGTAATGATTCAAAGTACTTTAAGTTCCTATTTTTCCTGTTTGATGAATTGAGGTTGACAAAAATAGTTACAAACTTGTTCAGTATTTATGAGAAACTTTTCTTAAAAAAAACTAAACAAATCAGTTCAAACACAGGCAAAGAGGATATGAATGATCAACTTCTGTTCTAAGTTAGAGTCTACTCCTTAAATTCCTGTACATGCTAATGACAGAAAAAAGAAATCAATGTTAGAGAAAAAAAGATTAGAGGAACACAGTTCAGTAGCAGTAGCCCACTGATTCGAGAAGGTATCCTTTTGTTTCTTCAGTCCTTCCAAATTCTGATCATCTTTCTAAGTCACTTCAGTTCTTTCCTGAGGACACATCGCAGTTAGCACACTAATTGGTCAATTGCTTGGTTGTTCATTAGAGGCATCAGCTTACGGCACAAAGGGGGGGGAGCGCGATTCCAATTCTTTGTTACTTCCCTACAAGTACAGAGAATGCTGTTTTGCTGTTGTATTGCACTGACACAGGTGTCAGAAAGCCAAAGAGTTGCTGACATACTGATTCGCCCCACTGGTATTGATTGAAAAGACAAATTAACAGACAGGCTCTGGACAAAATGATCTTGAACACAGACCCACTATGCTGATGAGTCCAGCAATCCTCCTTACTTCTTGAAGGCAGCAACAACATAAAAACAGCTCTCGAATTCCAGCGACTAGTTTTAAAATTGCAACATCTCCTTCAACAGTCTCCTTAGTTTACAGCAGTTTACTTTTCTCATCCTTCTGCCCACAATCCAGAAATAAAGAAAATTAAAAAGCAGTCTTTACAGACAGGAAATGTTTCTGGGACCACATTGTGCACAAACTGGTTGTGGGATTTTCTACATTACAATATTGATTACAATTCAATGTGATGTTTAAATGGCTGTAAAACAAACTGCGCAGACTTTCCTAACAGCAAACATTTTATTAACTGGCACCTTTGGAACCAGGCCTGCGCCAGCTGATCAAGGGGTCCACATAATCAATGCAAAAACACACACTAAGTAATAGAAACATAATGCATAGCATACACATATCACTGTCATAACTTTATTTACAGCACAAATCACGTAATAATGTAACTTACCAGCAGAGGGGCTTCTCACTCACTCTAAACTGACTACTTGGACATCGTGGTAAATCGTAGTATTTGAGTAGTAAGTGACTCAAAATTGAATCAACTGTTGGTATTTCATATGGCCATTCAACTGAACAATTGTATTTACATGGAGGTAAGTAAATTTGAAAATTATAATGATTGGACATAATAATACAGTAAACTTCATGGTATTTGAGGTACATAATTCTTTTTCTCATCTATCAAGAGTGCCAGTTAGAGTTATAGAGTCACAGATATATATATATATAGCATGGAAACAGACTCCTTGATCCAACTCATCCAGGCTGACCAGATATCAGAAATTAATCTAGTCCTATTTGCCATGCACTTGTCCCACATCCCTCTAAGCCCTTCCTATTCATAGGACCATAGAGACGCCTTTTAAATGTTGTAATTGTAACAGCCTCCACCACTTCCTCTGGCAGCTCATTCCATTTACCCTCAGCATGAAACATCACCCCTCAGGTTACTTTTATATCTTTCCCCTCTCACTCTAAACCTATGCGTCTAGTTCTGGACTCCCCCACCCCAGAGAAAAGACCTTGTCTATTTACCCTATCTATGTTCCTCATGATTTTATATGCCTCTTAAGGGCACCCCTCAGTCTCCGATGCTCCAGGGAGACAGGTCCAGCATATTCAGCCTCTCCTTGTAGCTCAAATCTTCAAACCCTGTCAATATCCTTGAAAAATCCTTTCTGAACCCTTTCAAGTTTCACAACATTCTTCTGAAAGCAGGGAGACTAGAATTGCACACAATATTCCAAAAGTGGCCTAACCAACGTCCTGTACAGCCACAAATGACCTCCCAACTCCTATACTCTCAATGCTCTGTCCAATAAAGGAAAACATACCAAATACCTTCTGCACTATCATATCTACCTGCACCCCAAGGTATCTTTGTTCAGCAACACTCCCCATGACCTTAAGTATATAGGGAGAACCACCTCAACCAATTCATATCATTCCCTATAGCTCAAATCCTCCAACCTTGGCAACATCCTTGTAAATCTTTTCTGAACCCTTTCAGGTTTCACAGCATCCTTCTGATAGGAAGGAGACCAGAATTGTATGCAATATTCCAACAGTGGCCTAACCAATGTCCAGTACTGCTGCAACATGACCTCCCAATTTCTATATTCAATGCTCTGACAAATAAAAGGGAAGCACACCAAAATGCTTTCTTCACTATCCTATCTACCTGCAACCCCACTTTCAAGGAACTATGAACCTGCACTCCAGGGTCTCTTTGTTCAGCAACACTCCCTAGGACCTTACCAGTAAGTGTATTAGTGCTGCTCTGATTTGCCTTCCCAAAATGCAGCACCTCACATTATCTAAAATTAAACTCCATCTGCCACTCCTCAGCCCACTGGCCCATCTGATCAAGATCCCGTTGTACTGGTACATTACTATCCACTGCATTTCCAATTTTGGTGTCATCTGCAAACCTATAACTATACCTCCTATGTTCACATCCAAATCATTTATATAAATGACGAAAAGCAGTGAATTCAACACGGATCATTGTGGCACTCCACTGGTCATAGGCCTCCAGGCAACCATCCACCACCACCCTCTGTCTCTACTTTCGAGCCAGTTCTGTATCCAAATGGCTAGTTCTCCCTGTATTCCATGTGATCAAACCTTGCTAACCAGTACATCATTAGGAACCTTGTCAAATGTCTTACTAAAGTCCATGTAGATCATGTCCACTGCTCTTCCCTAATCAATCCTCTTCATTACTTCTTCAAAAAACTCAATCAAGTTGGTGAGACATGATTTCCCATGCATAAAGCCATGCTGACTATCCCTAGTCAGTCCTTGCCTTTCCAAATACATGTAAATCCTGTCCCTCAGGATTCCCTCCAACAACTGGCCCATCACCAATGTCAGGTTCACTGGTCTATAGTTCCCTGGATTGTCCTTACCACCTTTCTTAAATAGTGGCACCACTTTAGCCAACCTCCAGTTTTCCAGCACCTCACCTGCAACTATCGATGATATAAATATTTCAGTAAGGGGCCCAGCAATCATTTTCCGGAGTTCTAGGGTAGACCTAATGAGGTCATGGGGATTTATCCATCTTAATGCATTTTAAGACATCCAACACCACCACCTCAGGACATTTTTCAAGGTGATACCACCTAGTTTCCCACGTCCTCTATCTTCCACGTCCTTCTCCACAGTAAACAGCGATGCAAAACACTCATTTAGTATCTTCTCTATCTCCTGCTACTCCACACATTGGCAGCCTTGCAGATCTTTGCAAGGCCTGATTCTCTCCCTGGTTACCCTTGGTCCTTAAAATGTATTTATAAAATCCCTTTGAATTCTCCTTAATCGTATTTGCCAAAGCCATCTCATGCCCCACTTTTGCCCTCCTGATTTCCCTCTTAAGAATATTCCTACTGCCTTTATACTATTAAGGTTTCATTCAATTTCTTCTGTCCATACCAGACATATGCTTCCTTCTTTTTCTTAACCAAAACCTCAATTACTCTGGTCATTAAACATTCCTTACAACTACCAGCCTTGATTTTCACTAACAGGAACACGTTGTCTCTGGGGACACACTCTCATTTTTAAATGCCATTGCTTTACCGGTGAACATTTGCCCCCAGTTAACGTTTGAAAGTTCTTGCCCAATACTGTCAGGCCTTCCTCCAATTTAGAACTTCAACTTTTATGTCCAGTCTATCCTTTTCCATCACTACTTTACAACTAATAGAATTATGGTTGCTGGCCCCAATGTACTCCCACCTGTCCTGCCTTATTTCCCAAGAGTAGGTCAAGTTTTGCACCTTCGCTAGTAGGCACATCCACATACTGATTCAGAAAATTGTCTTGTACACACTTAAATTCCTCTCCATTTAAACCCTTAACACTATGGTAGTCCTAGTCTACACATTTGGAAAGTTAAAATCCCCTACCATAGCCACCTTACGATTCTTACAGGTAATGGAGTTCTCATTATAAATTTGTGTCTTAATTTCCCGCTGACCAATGGGGGGGGGGGGGGGGGGGGTCGAAAGTACAATACCAATAAAGTGACCTTTCCTTTCTCATTTCCACCCAGTTTCCCTGGATATATTCCCAGGAATATTCTCCCTAAGTACAGCAGTAATGTTTTCCCTGATCAAAAACACCACTCCCCCTCTTCTCTTGCTCCCCTTTCCATCCTTCCTATAGCATTTGTATCTTGGAACATTAAGCTACCAGTCCTGTACACCCTGCTTCAAGTTACTCTCATTTTATGATATCCCAGTCCCATGTTCTTGCACTGAAATAAATGCAGTTTAATTTAATCAGTCCTACCTCATTCTCTGCATTGTTCCTGTCTGCCCTGACTTTGACTTGCTCCTTTTCCCAACTGTACCAGTCTCAGACTGATCTCTTTACTCACTACCTCCCTGGGTCCCAACCCCCTCCTTACTAATTTAAATCCTCCTGAGCAGCTTTAGCATATCTCCCTAGCCAAATTATTAGTCCCCTTCCAATTCCAGTGCAATCTGTCCCTCTTACACAGGTCACTTCTACCACAGAAGAGATTTCAATAATCCAAAAATGTGAATCCTTCTCCCCCGTACCAGCTCCTCAGCCATGCATTCACCGGTTCTACTGTCCTATTCAGACCCTCACTAGTCATAGCACCGGGAGTAATCCAGATATTACTACCCTAGAGGACCTCCTTTTTAAATTCCTGCCTAACTTCCTATTTTCGCCATTCAGAATCTCACCCTTTTCCCTTCCTTTATTGTTAGTTCCAATGTATACAATGACCTCCTGCTGGTTCCTCCCCTCTTTGAGAACATTCTGCACTCCCAAGATATCCTGGATCCTGGCACCAGGGAGACAACATACCATGCTGATTTCTAACTGGTCGGCCACAGAAAGATCTGTCTGTGTCTCTGCCTAGAGTGAGTCCCCTATCACAATCGATCGCTTGGAATCAGACATATCCCTCATCACATTACAGCCATTCTCAGTACCAGAAATTTGGCTGTTCGTGCTACATTCTCCTGACAGTCCATCACCCCCTACATTTTCCAAAACATCATACTTGTTTGTGATGGAGATAGTTCAGGAGTCTCTTGTGACTGTCTGCCTCCCTCTCCTACCTTTCCCAGAGGTAACCCATTTACCTGACTCTCTTCTTGTAACTGCCATCACATCCCCTCGCTCCTGTAAATTCCTTATTGCCTCTAATTGCCACACCAACCCACCCATGCGATCTGTTTGGATTCACAACCAAACACTTGCTGCAGACATAACATCAGTAACATGGAAACTCTCCCTAATCTCCCATATCCGACATGAAGAGCATATCACTCTACTAAAGGCCATCTTTGCACCTTAATCTACGGACACAGAAAATAGCAGTATCACCGCTCTAAAAAACAATGCTCCAGACTAACTTAGTACCTAATGTTTTATAGGTTTAAAATTTAAATCAAGAGACAACTCAATAAAACATAATCAAAAAAAGAACCCACTCTACTCACTATTGTAGATTTTTAAAAAACACAGCAAGGTTACACTTAAAAACTATGCACTTAACTGTTCTCAGGCTGTGAACTCTCCCACACATATCAGTCCAAAGTCAGCTGTGAATTTCCCTGTTTACTATTTTTTCTTAGACACACTCCAGAGATACTTGAACTCAAACAGCAAAGGCAGGAGCTGCGCATATTCACTGCGTCAGACAGCAATATAGGTTTCTTTCCCATTTGATTCACTGACCATATGGTTGCTACCTTTGTCTCTTTTCCTCCCTTTTAAAGTGCCATTGTTTTGATCTTTATCCACCCTCAAACTTCCAAAACAATGCAACTGCTTAGAAAACAGTAATTACTACTCCAGGAATTCGAATGGATAGGAAATTGGTTGAACAGAGATACTCAGTGGTGGACAAGGAGTACTAAAAAGGTTGGCCCATGAATGGGTGTTGAGCTCTCAATGTTTGAAGTTGCTTTAGTGACCACACGTTGTAAGCCAAACATGGTCTTTAAGACACAGTAATTTAGGGAGAGAAGGTCTCTCTGCAGCACTGAGATTGGGAGCTGGAAGATGCCAAACTAAGGCATGGGACAAGATTCATGGGACAAGTTTGTATGTGAAATAACAAGTGCCAGTAATAGTTTCTCATAGCATTCTCACTACATCAAAAGGCCACACGTTCAAGTATCTCTGGAGTGTGTCTAGTCCAAAAACTACAACACATTATCTTGCTGACATTTGGAATGCAGCACTTTCATTGTTTCAAACGTTACGATAACTTATACAGATAGACAAGACACCAGTGTAATCAGATGGGGAAAACTCCACAACAATTAAGAGGATTAGGATGCTCAGATGTTAGGCCAACACTTAACAATTAACCAACACTTAAATCTTATCCAACACTACTAAGAACAGACTCTGATCATCCATGCTATTGCAGTTTTGAGAATTTAATTGGCTTACCAGTTTCATTTGCCTACAAAAACAATTATACCTGCATTGCTGGAAAAAGACTTTATTGAAGTTTCCTTATGAAGGGCTTTTGCCCGAAACATTGATTTTCCTGCTCCTTGGATGCTGCCTAATCTGTTCTGCTGTTCCAGCACCACTCTAATCTAGACACTGATGACTGCTAGTTAACTGTTAAGTTTTGTTTAACTTTAAAGCAAGTAGGTTCACTTTGATCAAGACATTGCCAAGGCAAGTCTGATCATTACCTGTTCTTGTTGAGTTGAAAGGGGTATAATGTGTGGACATACTCTGTCTTCAAAGAATAAAATGTGTATTAATAGATGCAGCTTCCAGTACAAGCAAGTGCACCAGATTGAGTCTGACCAATAATCCTAAACTGACTAAAAAGGTAAAAAAAAAGTCTTTTAGCAATACCCAAATTCTGTACTACCAGATGATTTTTTACATTTTCAGGAGACATGTGGAGATAAAGGGTTAACTGTATTTTGAATAAGAGAATCTGGGCACTGCATTTTGTCCTTTAACACTGCTTTCTGAAATGCAGGATGGGACTTAAGTAAAAGATCAGCAGCTCCATGATTATCATATCCAGTCTGAATGGGACATATGGTACATTGATACTCACTGGGAGGTCTTAGTGATTTCAAAGGTGGTACACAATACAAATAAGAGGGGGAAGGGAAAGAAATTTCAACAGTATAGCTGGTCTTGCTACAAACAAATAAAACCAACAGGAAAAAAAAACTTACCTTTAATGCTGCTGCATAACCAACAGGTTGTGGGGCAATGTTTGATTGGCCAGCCTCCCCAGTAACAGTGGCCAATCCAAACGTTTCCTGGAATGCATCCCGAATAGCTGCCACTTTAACTTCCTTGATGGAAGTTACCAAAATATCCAGATCACCACCTGATTCTGGAGGGAGAAGCAAAAGTAAAATGACAAGTAACTCAGAGAAGGCTCTGCCCTCCAGGAAATATCCAATCATTATAAATGTACATGCTCAGTCATGCCACAAACAAAACTTATTTGGACTAACTCTAAAACATTACCATAGAAACATATGAGTTAGCAGTGAGAGTAGGCAATTCAGCCCTTTGAGCCCACTCCGCCGTTAACATGACCATGTCTGATCTTATCCTGGTCTCAACTACTGTCTTGAAAAGCGGAATAAAGGGCTACGGGGACCAGTTGTGAGAAACATATCTATTTCGTTCTTGAATCTGTTGATGGATTCTGCTTCCACTGCACTTGGGGCAATGAGTTCCAAAAATTCACAACCCTCTAAGTAGTAGTTTCGCCTCATCCCAGTTATGAACCTACACCCCCTCACTCTCTGAATGCTTCTTTGAGACTGCCCCACAAGGGAGAATACCTATTCGACATCCAGCTGATTAATTCCGTTTAGCATTTTACAGTCCGTTCTACTATAATTCGGTAGTTCTGTTCTTGTGCAATCCTGTGTTAAGAGAATCGTGTAATAGCTGCACCATTTAAACTAATGGGGCAGAATCGCGTTATAACCAATACACACTTTAAAACTTGGCGCTTTAGAAACAGTGGCCTCAACTCATCAATTGCATTATAGCAAATTCATGTTAACAAAACACACATTATAGCAGAACAACCTGTTTGTACCTCAACCAGATCTGGTTCACCAACCTGGTGAACCTTCTCTGAACAGCCTCCAGAGCCACCAAGTTCTTCAAGGAGACCAAAACTGGACACAATACTTCAGGTGTGGTCTGACCAATGCCTTATATAGTTGTAACAACACTTCTCTACTTTTATAATTCAACCCTTTTGCAATAAATGCCAAGATTCCATTTCCTTTCTTATTATATGCTGCACCTGCACCTCCACTTCCTGTGATCTGTGTACAAAGACACCCAGATCCCTTTGCACTGACACACTTTGAATCTGCTACCCCATTTAAATGGACAACCTCGCACTTATACACATTAAACTCCATCTGCCAGATTCTGGTCCATTTTCCTGCCCTATCAATATCCACCTGTAAATTCTCTCTCATCACAGCTTGCTTTCCCATCTATTTTAGCATCATCCATGCATTTTGTTATGTTACACTGTCCCTGCTTGCAGATCATTTAAATAGACTGTAAATAGCGAAGGTCAGAACTGAAACCTGCAGTACCCACTAGATACAGTTTATCATCCAGAAAAGGATGCACTTGATCTTCTGCTTTCTGTCAGCCAGCGAATCCTCTATCAAAGCTAATACATTTCTGAGATCTAGCCTTCTGGATCAGTGTTTTATGTGGCACCTTGTCAAATATTTTCCTGAGGTCTAGATATGCCATCACAATCCCATTATCCACCTCAAAGAACTCCAGCAAATTTGTCAAGCATGATTTGCCCTTCATGAAATCATGCTGATACTGGTGAACTGAGCTTTGTTTTTCCAGTGCTCAGTTATCTCTTCCTTTAATGACTGACTCAATCCACTTCCTCAATAGAGGTCAAACAAACGGATCTGTAGTTTTCCACTTTTTGAATAAGGGTGACACATTAGCATGCTTCCAATCCACTGGTACCATTCCAGAATCCAAGGAATTTTGGAATACCATAACTAATGCATCCGATATATCTGCTGCCACCTGCTTTAATACCCCAGGGTGCACGTCATCAGGTCCCAGGGACTTATCTACCTTTAATCTCATCAGTAAACTGATGAGATTAGTTTCTCTCTAGTAATAGTAATTTCACCAAGTTCCTCTGTAGTAATTGCAGTTTCTGGGAGAAACTACCTTCCACTGTGAAACAGAGACAGAATATTGGTTTAGTGCCTGTGCCATTATTTCCCATTATTTCACCCTCCAAATCCTGCACAGCAACGTAGATTGTAAACTGTTACTATTACCAAATTATCATCAATGTTGAGAATTCCAATTGAGATGTGCAAATTTAACAGCAGGACTCTGAAAGAGACAGGCAAATGAATAGTTGACAGATTCCATCATGAACGAACATCTGCCTTCCAGATGCTGACTAACAAATATTTTAGTTGGTGCACCACAGGCCTTTGTCACCACAAATCCTGAAACACGAACTCCAGTTTTCCTCAATAGGTGCTGCTTGAACTGGTGAGTATTTGTAGCATTCTGTTGCATTGCTGGTTTTCATCACCTGTAATACATAACTATTTTGGCTTTAAGCCTTCTCTTCACATTCTTTGCAAATTCAGATACCACCCACCTTGACCTCAATAGACACAGTCACAGAACCCCGCAGGACAGTGCTTCTGACGTCTAGCCATTGAGAAACAATCAACTCATATTTGTATTTCTGTTAACCAATATGTAATGTGATACCTCTCACAAATCTCATATTCCTTCATTTCTACGCTCGCCCCATGGGGCAACTTACTGAAGCCTATATGGAAGCCCAGGTACACCACACTCACTGCATTGATGTCACCTCAAAGTTATGTTTCCCAAACATGATATCCCTTTCTGAAATGCATGTTGGCCATGACAATTTTTTCCAATCTACATATTTAACAATCTTGACTATCAAGATTAGTCATCCCTCCCTTTTGAAAATGGTTACTACATTGGCATTTTCATGATTTCCCATCCATAGTCGAGATTTCTATAAGAGTATCAGTCCACTTCCATTTCTCCTGTCAATTTCTGCAAAAAGCATAGATGCAGGCCATCAGCATCCAGTATTTTGTTCTAGCAAAATGCAAGCAGATGGTGGTCACTCAGCCACTCAAATCTGTTTCAATTTACATTTTCTTCTCAACTCAATAGACACTGCTTAATGTTCCGTATCTTCAGTGTTTTTGTCTATGTTTCAGTCATAACTTGGTATCGAACATCTCCTGTTACTTTGTTTATTGTCATACATCCTTGGTTAAAAACCAACATTAATAGCAACGTGACGGTGTAGTTACCTGGATGACTGTCTGTAAAACAGGAACAGGAGTAGGTCATTCAGCCAGTTGAGCCTACCCGCAGTTAATATGATTATGGAAGCATTTCAATGCCTTGTAGCCACCTCATCCCCATATCTGTATGTCTCTACCTTGAGCTTACCCCAGGACTTCCACAGCTCTGTGTGACATAGTATTCCAAAGAGTCACAACTTCTTGAGAAAAAATATGTAATGTCAGAAATAAATGGCATCCTCCAACTTTCCAGCAGGGGAAACATCTTGCCTGTATCTACTCTGTCCATCCCTTGAAAATATTTTCTGTTTGAATTAGCTCACTCATTCTTCAAAATGTCAGAGAATACAGGAGCTGTTTGCTCAATCTGTCTTCATAAGACAGTCCAGCTAGGCCAGGACAAAGCTGGTGAACTTTGTTTCATTAGCTTGATTGTAATAGTATCGTGCCTCATGGAACAGGACCAAAACTGCACACAGTACTCAACTGCAGTCTAACCAAACTCTTCTTATATAATTACAGCAAACTTCACTACTTCTATATTCAAAACCTCCTACAATAAAGACCAACATTCCATTAGCCTTAATAATAGCTTGCTGCACCTGCCTGGAGTGACAAAGACACCTAGGTTCCTTTCACACAACCACACTTTCCAACCTCATACCATTTAATAAGCATTCTGCACAAAGTAGATAACCTCACTTTTCCAAATTATATTCCACTAGTCATGTTCTTGTCCATTCACTAAACCTCTCAAAATAGTTATCAAGCCATAATTACACCTTCCTCATAACATACACTCCCAGTTAGCTTTGTAACATTTGCAATTTTGGAAATACTAAAAGTGATCCACAATTTCAAATCGTTACTATATATTGTGATTCCAATTGAACGGATTCAATTCCCACATTAGTTGAAATTACCATTACCTTCGCAATCTTGTCGCTCGCCTGGCACATGGTGACCTGCAGTTAAACTCACTATCCTTTGTGTTTCTCTGTCTCTCTATTGAGACAGCAATATCGTTACCTTCACTTCATGCACCTTAACCAATTACACACAGTCTATAAGTATGAGAACAATGGGAAAGAATCATCTAACATTTCTGACAGAGTATTAGTTTCAGAAACTGATTTTAAATAGGTATTTACGTAGTTCTCTCAAGTGCACAACACTGGAGGAAACAAAATTTGGCACAAAGTCACTTAAGGAGATTTTAGGGGTGGTGACCATAACACACGGCAAGAATTGGAGTACACTAACCTCAGATAGATAAAGGAATAATTTTGAAATAGACCAAGGTCACAAATGGGCCTGTGGCCACAATTTGTGAAGAAATTAAAATCAACCTCTCTTTATATTCTAACAGTGACTACACTTCAGAAGTATTAAATTGGTTGGAACCTTTCAGATGTCCTGAAGTCATAAAAGGCAAACAAAGCCAACATTTCATCGCCCCTCAGTGATAACAGGCAATATAAACTTCCAAACTGATCAACTACAAAGAAAATAAAGAGTATTGCAATAATGCACATTGCTAACACACTGCTTTTTCAGTGGCTTCACATACATTTTGCAAACATTAATGAGCCAGAGAAAACCAGACTAATAAAGAACCTAAAGTGCAGGTAAAAACAAATCAGAAAATTGACCCACTTCAACAGAAACTCAAGAGCTTTAGCAGATCACAACCCAAAACCTATACAGCTACCAAGAATGTGAATTACTGCCATCTATAAAGCTCTTCAGCTAATATACTTTACAAATCAAAAACTTGTTTTATTCTTTGCTTTCTGCCTTTGCTCAAATACAACACAGGGCCCCAAAATTTAAGCAAGGAAACAGATTTTTTTGTTAATATCCAGAAGTTGTTAACAGTGCATTTGCTACTGAGAATGGCTGTTGAGGGTCTAATACTGAAGGTTAGAGAAAAATAATGGGATGAAAGAAGTGTATTTAAAAATGAAAATAAATTTGCTGTGATCTGGGAAATCACTGTAAATGTGATGGGCAACGAGCAGGCAACAGAAATTCAAATGAGCTGAGGTTTACAGAGAGTGGAAAGCTATCAAGGAGGCCAGACAGCTCTGGAGGTGAGAAAGGCACAAAAGATTACAACTACAGATGGGCTAAGTTAAGATGGAATTGGATTATAGTAAGGAAATGGAATATCAAAAACTCCAAAGTATTTTTTCTGATTTACTTAATATTTTGAATCATTAAAGCAAAATAAATTAGAATTTTTAAGGCGTTATACTTACTGATATAGGGAGCCATGCCTGGATCCAAGGTGGTGATCATGGACTCCACAGAATGCTTTGTTTTATCCAAAACTGATTTCACAACTGGGTTTCCTGCCACACCCTGCGTAACAAGTGAAATCTTAAACTTAAAACGTCAATGTTTGATTTTACCATAAACACAATCAGCAACAAGTGTTCACAGTGGTCAAAGGTTACCAAAGCAGTAAAGTGATAGGTCCCTTGACTTAACTGGTCAAAGATGTTCACGAATCCACTCCATATTATCTTACTATCAGCTTTCTATTCCACTTTTTCCCAAGTTCACGATTTCATTTCCCCTTAAAAACATCTATTCTACTCAGTCTAAACAGTGCACACGCCATTCTCCAGGTGAAGTGGTGCTTCTTGAATTCCTTTTGGATTTATGGGATGGGTGGAAGGGGACAATAGCAAGGATCATAAATGAAACCAGCATCTCTGCACTTATTTCAAACTTCCAATACTTTCAAGACATCTATTAAGTGACCCCTTAGTCTTGCCTTTCTAGAGAAAGAAAACAAATGCCATAGCCTCTTCAGATTTCTTTCAATAGATGTAACCTCATAACTATGATACTATTCCAATATCAAAGTGATGAAAACAAGCAGCCATTATTTTCATTACCATAAAGATAACCAATTCTTGAGGGTACCAGAAAGTTACATTCTGAGCTCTTTCATGGACATGAGCCCACCTCACTAACAACACAGACAAGTATTACACAGATTTGGTACAGAAACATTACCCCATCTCTATCAAAGCAACAAGTAAACTGACCTAGGAGTGCTTATGATGCCACTGGGCGTCAAGAAGAACAGGAAATATTCAACTCCCTCAAACAGACTTCCTTCTGACTAAAGGATGAACAGAAAAATAGTGACAGCAGAAAAGTCAGCAATCATTCAATGAGATCAAGGCTGATCTGTATCTTAACTTCATACACTTGCCTGAACCCCAAATCCATTAATGCAACTGCCCAATGAAAAGCCACCAATCCTTGATTAAAACAGTTACTTGAGTTAACATTGTGAATTTTAGTAAGAGGGTAATTATTTTCATAATTGTCCCAAACTTTACATGAGGAGGGATTGCATACTTTCTCAGATTTTAAGGTTAGGTCCTTGTATCTTAGGCTCCAGTCACCAATTTCTCTTACTACCCAATTAATTCCTCAAATCCTAAAAGCTTCAACATTAAATCACACCTTAATCTATATTCTGAATATAAATCCAGTACACATGGTCTCTTCTCATCATCTAACCATGTTAACACTGGCAACCGGTAAATTTACATTGTATTTTGTTCAAATGGCTAATAAATCATCTCTCACATGGTGTACAGAACTGTATATGGTACTTCAGATGTGATTAGCTAGAATTTTTCTATTACTTATAGAGAATTCTCAGTCTAGAGCTAGAAATGAAGTATTTTAGATGAGTTTGTAACTGACCACTATATATTTTAGTAATATTATGTGGACCCTTAAATAGTACGAGTTAAACTCCATTTATAACAGAGGAATGAAAGGAAGACAAGTGCAAGAACCTGGTATCGATATTAACAGTATAGATACTAACAGCCACCAACATACATCATTTTAATGGAGTAAAATAAACAGCAACCTTTGGAGTACAACATTTCAATTCAAATTCTGGAAATTAGTCACGAGATATCCTGCTCCTTCATAAATTTGCACTTTGCAATCTTTACCAGTGTTGGCCTTGATAACATTCTAACAGCAGTGCTAAAGACTTATGCTACAGAACTTGCTCGCTGCCAAAATGTTCCTGTACAGCTAAAAACACCAGCACAGACAAATGTGGAAAATTGCCTATGAGTGTGCGGTGCACAAAAGCAGGACAAATGTAACTCAGCCAATGAGCAGTCTAATCTCAATCATCAGTAAAGTGATGAAAAAGTCATCAATACTGCTATCAGGCAGCAACAAAAGTAGTCGTCATACTCCTAATGGACCATCGGGCTGCTTTCTCATGAGAGAGAGACACACAAAAGTCATGATGATTCAACCTGAGATCACCATACCTTGGGCAAGGGGTGACATCGAGAAAGAGAATCCTTCATGGTGACCTCAGCCGTGCAGGAATGGAGCCCAAGTAACTCCCCATTGTAAAACAGCCATCCAGCCAACTAAGCTAACACCACCAATTGCTGAGTAACAAACGCTCATGGACACTTACTTTGGATTCCACCAGGGCCACTCAGTTCTTGACCTCAGCACAGCCTTTGTTCAAAAATGGACATAGGAGCTGAACCTCGGAGATGATTTTAGAGTGACTGTCCTAGCAAGGCTTAATTGAGAGTAGCATTAAAAGGAGTCTTAACAAAACTGGAATCAACGAATCAGGGAAAATTCTGCTGGTTGGAATTAAAACCAGCACAAAACATGGTGGAGTTATTAGAGGTCAATATCTTAACTTCAAGATCTCTGCAGGAGTTGCCTAAAGTGCTACCCCAGGCCCAATCTCATCAGCTGCTTCAATGACATTCTCTAGTCAGAAATAGAGATTTTATTGCTGATGATTGCACAATGTTCTCATCTCAGTTAAAGAAACAGCCCACACAAAAATGCAGGAAGACTTGTACAGTATTCAGGCTTAGACTGATAAGTGACAACTGACATGCACACTATACAAGTGAAAGGTAATAACCATATCCAACAAGAGATCATCTAAAGCATGCTTCGGTGCTGGACAACATTACGATTGCTGAATTCCACACAATTAACATTCTGGTCAAAAGGTAATACCCAGGATCTGAAGTGAACCCGCCATATAAACAGTGGCTACAAAAGCAAGTCAGAAGTTTGTCGCAAATAACTCACCTAACTAGTTCCCAGAGCCTGCTAACCACCTACAATGCACAAGTCAAAAGTGTGGTGGAATACTCCCCTTTGCCTGAATGAGTGCAGGACCAACAACAATCAGCTTGACACCATCCAGGGCAAAGCAGCATGCTCAATTATTTGTGGATATGATGTCTGAATTTAATGGAACAGCACAAAGTAAAAGTCTTGCTCATTAGTATTCAAAGAGATCAAATTTTGCATTCTAGAGTAAATGAATTATTCTTGAGTTTGTCCTTCAAGGCAAAGATGACAGTGTTCATCATCTTTGATATCTGGAAGAACTCTGGTGGGTAAATGAGTGATAGCTAAAGCAGATCTGTAGCCAGAAGGTTCTGCTGAAAACAATAAGATTCCTCAGATGATTAACATTTGTATAAATTGCTGGTTCAGGATTTAAATTTCCTTGAATTCCTCTTTGCTTCAGACTTGCTTTTGAGGGAATCCATGTATTTTTCTTTTGCATGTGCCAGGTGCAGTGATCTTGGGTAAACTTCTTTCAAGACTGCAGGTCAATATCAAAAATTCCTAAATTCAAGCCTTCAGAGTCTCCCCTGCAGTGCTTCCTTTGGCTGCCATGAAAGAACACACCAATCTCAAGTCCTGCATAGAAGATTTGCAACATCATATCTCCACTCCCATTCAGTTGAGATTGTCTCAAGATAGTACCTATGCTTGGCAAATACCTAATGTCAGACAGTTTATCTTGGTATTGTGTGTTGCCACTTGATCTTCAGTTTCCCCAAGGAAACTCTCAAAGTGAATTAGCTTCTTGGAATTATGCTGGTAGACCAAGCCTCTCATGCATAGATCTCGACACACTTCCAATCTAATAGAAAGATGTACTTCTCTTCGCTTCCAGACTGATGCGTAAAGTCTGTTAAAAGGCTATAACTGCTTTGGCAGTTCTTGCAAGTGTTCTGTTGTCATTATAGATAGCTTGACATAGTGTGCTGCAAAACGAGCTTTTTTGGATCCTGTCAATACATTGCTGCACTCCTGTTTTGGTAATCATGAGGGTGGGGTTATTGACAGCAAATGAAAACAAATCCATGCTACGCTGCATGTCCAGGTCCAACTGTGCAGCTGCCAATTCGCAAACAGGAAATTGTAAAATACTTCTTTGGGGACCCTAGCCTTTGCTAGCAGTCAACATATCAGATTTCAATGTTAGGAATCATTAGTTCTGAGCTGTACGACTCTATGACTCTAAGATACAGACCAGGTATCATGAAAAAAGCAATGAGGCAGAACACCAGGGCAAGAAGAATGAAGAAAAACATGACTAATTTTTACTTCTCAGGAACTAGCAATAGAAAATTATGTCTCAGCATCTGGTTATTTTGTCTTGCCATTTGATCTTCAGAAGCTTCAAATGGCAGTTCACGAATGAACGAGCTTCTTAGAATGATGCTAGATCATAGTCCAAGCCTCAAATGCATACAGATCAACAGACTTCTGTTCGGCAAATTCACTCCCCTTTGCTTCCAGAATGATGTGCAAAGTCTGTCAAAGGAAAAAAGTGCTTTGTTAACTCTTGCAAGTGTCTTCTTGTCATTATATTTGGATGAAATCAATCGTGGATATGGTTAAAGTGCTCTGTCCATCTTTCTTGAATTTGGACTTTGTGAGTAGCAAGGCTTGGTGACTAACCAGCAGACAAATTTGTGGACAAATTTCACAGCATTGTGGAATCTCGTGTAAGCATCAAAAGAATAAAAACATTGAGGTGATCCAGAAACTAGTGGAGGATAAACATTCATCTATAAGATTTACTCAATGACAAATTACCATTCAAGCATAGTTGATTCTAAAAACTCGCAGGTTGTCCAGTGGAAGCTCAGAGAGATGTAAAGCACTTGGACTGCAGTAAATTAACAGTTTGATAAATAATTACCGTTAACAATATTCACAGCCTCGAGGGGAAAAAAATTGTGTTTTCTGCCTGTTAATATCATTCCCTCATTGGCAAACGGAGGTCAAGAATTTAATTTAAAAAGTTTAAGTTTCCTGTATTTGCATCTAATTCTCAACCTTTCTTTTCTAATCATGATTTAATTATGATTTATAACTCATGATTTCTACTTTCCATGTCCCAAGTTGAATTCTTCAATGTCACTGATAAAGAGCCTTGCTGTTACTTTTCCTGTTCACTAACATCATAGATGTTACACAAAGTGCCATACAATCAAATACTGCATTAAAGTCATCACTTAAAAACCTGTTTAAATTTGGCTGCTAGGTATCAGCAACATGAATAGCAAATGCCACTGCGACACAGATCACAAAATACATTTCAAGAATTACATTCAAGATTTACCTTAAAGAAGCCCCACAGTCCTCCACCAGAGGTGCTTTGATCATAATGTGCAGACATTCTGGGATCTTCAGTCTCTTCTGGGAAAGTAATGGAAGAGCCACCTCTAGTGGGAGCAGAGGCCTGAGGCATTGTATTTGGCACAACTCCTGTCAATATGTTAATAACTTTAGGAACCAGGTTTAATATGCTCATGTTTAGCAGGACTTATTTTGGAATGAGAATGTTAATTAAAAGATATTCTAACATTAAACAATTGGTGCTTTGAAAAGAAAATGTCAGCCAGAATTCTTGTTCCTCACTGCTAAACAATGACCCCATCTATAAGTCAAGCAAGTCAACTTCAGTTTAATGCTGAAAATACAATTAACAGAAGATCCTTTCATTAAATTGCTTTCTTAATGTTAGGTAAACCAGCTTACCACCCCTCAAGCATGCTGGTACCAAGAGTGTATCATAGTGAGGAGCACTAGAGTCATAGAGATGTACAGCATGGAAACAGACCCTTCAGTCCAACCCGCCCAGATATCCCAACCCAATCTACTATTGGAAAAACTAGCTCTCCTTGAAGTAGCCTGTTACAGTGGAATCACAGTATCCCATGATCAGACAGTATCCCATGATACAGACCAAGTAGCATAAACAAAGGAATGAGGCAAAACAGGAGGGTGAATAAACAGAAACATGATTAGTCTTTCCTTTTCAAGAACTAAAAACATAAAATTATGTCCCGTCCCTATTAATTAAACGATTACAATGTTGATAGTCCCTGTGATAATAGTTATTAAAAGATATAGTGATATCGGGAGGACTGAAGAAAAAATTTTAACTGTGTCAGCTAGTGTTAAAAAGATTCACATTACATAATACTGACAATATTAAACACCCTTGTACAATTCCTAAGTTAAGCAAGTACAAACTATTCTATGAACAAAGATGGAACATTAAAATCAAACTACCACCTGCAACAGATGAAGAAAATGTTGGCACCAGTGGGGTTTGAGGGGTTCGACCAGCGTGACCTCGGGTGATGTCGTAATTGGCAGTCATGGAGAAACCAGTGATTGGTGGACCTATGGGAGGTGCAGAAAAGACAGGACCAGCAGGAGAACCCACAGGAGGGGCTGAAGGAGGAAAGTTTATGGGACTGCTATAAGCTGCAGTCCCAGAATGAGCAACAGCTGGATGCATGGTGGAAGCGACAGCAGAAGGTCCCATAGTTAGGGGTGTGGAAGACCTAGCAGGAGGCATATGGGTTTGAGGTGGTGGCGGTGTGGAAAAGGTTGAGGGAGGTAATGGAGAGAAAGAGCTGGTGATAGGATTAGATAAAGGACTGGGTAGAACTGCAGACAGATAAGCCAAAAGAGAAACAAAACAAACATGAGAAGGTTTAGAAGCATATAATCAACATAAACATTGTTCTTGTTTAAAAAAGGACATTGACCTACCCACCCCAAATTGGCTAATTTTTCACCTTAACTTTCCCACCAATCTCAGATACCTTTCTTTGAGCCCAAACACCCATTAATCTGCCTTGAATACACCCAATGACGAAACATTCATAACTGAGAATGCCTAAGACTCTGAACTGAATGAAGAACGTTCTCATTGCAGTATGGAATGGCCAGCCCCTTCTCCTGAGACTACCTCTAGTTCTAGATATTCATAGCACAGAATTTCATAGAATCCCGACAGTGTGGAAACAGGCCATTTAGTCCAACAAGTCTACACCGACTCTCTGAAGAGTATCCCACCGAGAACCATTCCTCTACCCCATTACTTTACATTTCCCCTGACTAATGCATATAGCCTACACATACTTGAATACTATGGGCAATTTAGTACGGCCAATTCACCTAACCTGCACATCTTTGAACTGTGGGAGAAAACCAGAGCACCCAGAAGAAACCCACCCAGACATGGGGAGAATGTGCAAACTCACACAGACAGTCGCCAGAGGCTGGAATTGAATCCGGGTCCCTGGCACTGAGAGGCAGCAGGGCTAACCACTGAGGCACCATGCAGCAAGTGAAAACAGCCTTTCCACATCCATCTTATCAAGCCTTTCAAGAACCTCATTGAGGCCAATTTTTTGATACATCTAAACACCAGGAATAAATGACCATTCAAATAATCTCTTCCCAAATATCAACATTCTCATCTCAGGAACCAATTTATTAACCTTCATTGTAACCTCAGCCAAAAATATCCTACCTTCAATGTGGAAAGCAAGACACAAGTACACCATCTCACCAAATCCCTATACAACTGCAGCAATATCTACTCTTACCTTTGTTTAAGAAAGATCAAAATGTCATTTACCTTTTGGTTACTTGATGTATGTGCATGATAAATGTGTTTTTTGCACTAAGAGACCCAAATCCCTCTGGTTACATACTAAATGGTATTCAATTAATTTTCAGTGTTTCTAAGCTTTCTTTGAGCGATAAATCACATTTCTTTCCATATTATACCTCTTATCCATTCACTGAACATATTTATATCCCTTTGCAACCATTGTGGACTCCACACAGCTTCCCCAACTTGCTGCCTGTCACCAGATCTGGATACATTATACTTCACTGGTACCTCCATTGATTTAATATAAATCTTAAGAAATTCCTTACTACTTCTAATTTCCTGTCTATTAATCAACCCTCTTTGTGAATATCTTACCCCTATTCTTCAAGCCCTTAACCTGCTCAACCACCTTTGGAAACAACTTTTCAAAGCAAAATATACCACTTCCTTTACTAAACCCCGCCTTTACATATTTTTGATTTTCTAAGTGCAGTGTTATCACCATAATCATAATGGCTCTCAGCATTTACATGCCAACTGATGTCAATTTCTCATTTCTAAGCTCCATAATAACAGTACAATATGTACACCTACAAGGCAGGCAAACTCAAAGGAATCAATATGGAAAAAAAAACACTTAAATAGTAACCTAGCTGTGCTCAAAGCATTTAAGTTAGACAACTCTACTGCACAAAAATACATCCCCATTCATTACAATGTAACATCTCAACCACAGAATCATTTATGACATATCCCATTTCAAAAAAAACCAGAATCTGCTGAATACAACTTTCTCACTTCAATCTTGGTTTGGGTTTTTCTGTGGGGATGATGATATGTGGATGCGCTCAGATATTAGCTAATGAAAAATTTAGCCTCATATTGGATTTTATACTTAAAATGTTGCAAGATTGAACCCATGGTAAAAAAGTGTGGTTGAATACTATAAAGCTTGCTCATAAAAACTGAAAAATGAAACTTTCACATTTCAAGAGATTAAGTTTTTGATCGAAAATAGTTGATAAATGCTTCAAATTGCATCCTAGTATCCAAATAAAATGCCAACTTCAACTGTAATATCTAGAGGCAAGAAAATGATTACACAGAGTTGGTTCATTGGTACAGCTTTATTAATACTTCAAACCAATGCCACGTTCTGTTCTCCATTAACATCCCCTGTGCATTTACATTCACTATTTTCAAATACAGAAATTCCATTCTAGTGATATTGTAGTTTGTCTCTACAGGCACCTGTCATAAAGCACTTCATAATCAAAAAAGAAAATCTTAAAACTTCATTATAGTTTTACAGATAATGGAATTCTAACTATCAAGGGATTTTACAATACAGAGAAAAGGCCATTCAGTCCCTCTTGCCCATGCTATGTTAATTCGCTAAATGACCTTAATCCCATTCAATCTTCATCTCACTCTATCACCATAAAACGTGTCCAAGTGTTTCACCCCACTCACTTCCTGTGATAGAGAGTCTGACATTCTCATGACTCTCTAGAAGCTGATCTGGAAATCATAATTAGTTTGCTTAATGGGAAACTATTTATGGTTTTGACTTCTTTTCCATGCTAATGTTCTTGTTACTGATCTAAAAATATAATCTTTCACCATTTACCCTCTTTACTTCTTTCATAACTTTTAAATCTTTTGGAGATATTTTCATGCAATGAGACACAATCTGCAAAAACGTTTTCTGAAATCCTTTACATTCAGAGAAGATACTTAAAATGTATATGTTGTTAAAAGTTAAGTCAGTTGTACAGAAGATCCCATAAACCAAATAAGCATCATAGCACAGAATTGTTTTGATCCAAACATCAGAAAAAAATTAAAATGCATACTTACTTGCATGTTTGTCAAGTTATTCTTTGTTATTTAATTAATTAGTACTAATTTACTCACTGACATGTTCTTGTCTATGAATAGAAATTGCCTGAAATTTAAAACAGCACTACCTGTAGGGGCAGGGGTACTGCTTGCAATCACTGTGTTGTTAGGTGGTGGGGTACCGGGGGGAGTCGTCTCAATCCCACTTTCCTCCATCATTTTTTTCTTCAATCACAATTTGCTGCAAGTATACGAAAACAAAGACATACAACAATTACGTTTCTTAATTCAAAATTCAGGATCACTTAGAAAGAAAAATCCACATTTGCTCTGATTGGAAAAGTGGCTAGCTACATTTATTCATTCATTCAAATTTTGAAAGTAGAGAGTCACCATGCTATTAAATTCAAACGTCAATCCAGGGACATCAGTACAAAAAACCTCAATCAGTAGGCTGAGGCAATAGGGCTGGAAAATTTTCATATAGAACAAGTAAAAGCTATTTCCAATGGTGAGATGGTTGGATAGTAACAGGTCACAATTTTATATTAGTCTCCTGATAAGATGTGGGGGAAACAGACATGTGAATTGTTCTTTGGTTGGGCCAACAATTTCACAATTGCTCCAACAGCCTTCTCTGCTATGAAAATTCTATCTCTAGTTAGCCCAGCAATTGTTGCCCACTGCAAATGCCCTTCAAGATGGCAGTGAGCCACTGTCTTGAAATGCAGGAGTCTGTATGGTGTAGGTACATTCACTGCAGTATTAGCAAATGGGCTCCATGAGATTCATGTTAATTGGCAAAAAAAAAGTGGGAATTAAGAAGAAATAATTAGGCAGAGAGTTAGGATTTGGATTTCACTGCCTTATAAAGGATAGTGGAAGCAAATCCACTGGCATCTATGTGTGCATTCAGCAAGCCTTTGACAATTATTGGAGTTCCGACTATCTACTTTGTTCACAAAGGGGAGGTTTTTATAATGAATTAATTTCTAAGATATTAGCATTTTTCATAAAGCTAATATATATTGTCCATCTTTAGTGATCCTTGTAAACGTGGAGGATGCTTTTAGCTGCTGCAGTCCACATGAAGAATCGTCCAGAGTGCTGTGCTGTTTGCGAAGCAGTGTCAGGATTTTCATCCAGTAACCATGGAGGAACACAATAAATTTTCACTAAGGTGCAACATGGAGGGGGTGTTGTAGCTGGTGGTATGTACCTGCTACCCTTGTTCTCCTGTGATACAGGTTGAGCTTGAACCATGCTCAATATCTGAAGAGTTAAAGCAGAGCATTGTGCAGATTGTAAACATTGCTGCCATTCTCCACAAGTGGAGAAATAATATGGTGCTTAGAAAGGCCTTCAATGGTAAATTAACTGAGGCCATTCGAAGGGCTGAGTGAGACCATTTCCATCAGCAATAATGAAGAAAAAACACCTGGCATGGACTTCGAGAAATCAAGAAAATTCAAAGCTTTTGTTTGATTGCATTTGTGAACAAGGTAGATAGTCGGAACTCCAATAATTGTCAAAGGCTTGCTGAATGCACACACAGATGCAACATCACAAAAGATGGTTGACACGGAACATATTTTCCTAAAATTTAAAAAAAAAGGTGCGATGAGTAATGTAGATTTAGGAAGACATGAAACAGAACCTCAGAAGGATTCTTATAACCACCAAAACATCAGAATCTTCATCAGGCTTAAAACAACTGCAAAGCAAAAGGATGGAGTGTAAAACATTTGGATCAGTATTGTAATTGGACTGCCACTGTATACTTGGCAAATTCCAGTAACTTTACAGTTTGAAAGCTTTAGAAATTTGTGCAATAGTAGTTTCTAAAAAGACTCATTACATGGAATCTACTAAAAGCTGAGCTTTAAAAAGTTATGTCCCAGCAAGTTATCAAGTCAATTCAGTTCAAGTTTTTGCTACTTCCACTCATAACCCACAATGAAATGCAGTTTTACTTTTTGCTTTGAATTGCAAATCGGACGATTTATTGCATGGCATACTGCTTCCACTCTGATGGTGGCAGTGTAGAAGAATTTATTTCCACAAATACATAGACGTCAATGGTCAAATGACCAGACTGCATAGACAAAGAAACTGCATATTGGGAAATACTAAAGAGAAATAAGATGTGAATTCACCTGAAAATACCAGAGAAACATTCTCATTTGCATGTTTTTATACATCTCTAAACAGGAAAATCACCCTCCATCAACAGGAAACATATTGCAAACCAGTGATCAGATATGGAACCTCCTTGCCCCTTGATTCGCATCACACTATGCAATGTACACAAACAAGAAAACAAATACAAAGGCTGATCAGTTGGAAGTGTGCTGTAATCCTTCTATCACTAGTTAGGCAAGCATTTGTAGCCCAATGCAAATGCTGTTACTTTATACAAAACCCTCTCACCACTCTTACACTGTAGCTTTAGGATACAGGAGATACAAGATCCACTACAGCAATTTCTAGTCAAAAACATTTTGCAACCCTATAAATTTTACATCCAAGATCCAGAATGATAAGGTTCCCGGGATATCAGTATTTGAGCCACACACTCGGCCATACAGGTCAGCTCATTTATTGACAATCGTAGAATCCTTACAATGCAAAAAGAGGCCACTTGACATATTGAATCTGCACCAGCACTCCGAACGGCATCCCTCATAGACCCCTAGCCTACCCCATAATCCACCTTTACTATGGCCAATCCACCTCGCTATGGCACATCCCTAGTCACGACTGTGGGATCATGTTCAAATAACAACTGAAATCAGTGAGTGGTGAAAATAGCTTCTTCATTTAGCGACTGCAGTAGCTCAAGTTTGAGGCGGCAATAGAATCCCGAAATACAGTTCTTACAGTAGCCTTTTTATACGCAGTTCTTATACATATTAATACTCCATTACTATGGTGTTACATTGTTTTATCAATAGTACATAAAGTATTAATGGGCTTCTGTCCTGGGGAGACAGGAGATGAGTTAAACATCTGTTAAATGGTGGCTGTTACTAAGACTGTCCGGTCTACTTGCACAATTAAGAGGGGTTAGTCCTTTTGTCTTAAGTTTGTAAATGTTACTAAAAATAATAAGCCTTTGTTTAAAGTTTGTGAGAAGATTTGTAGCTCGGGTGCTCGTTGTTGTGGTTCTGTTCGTCAAGCTGGGAATTTGTGTTGCAGACGTTTCGCCCCCTGTCTAGGTGACATCCTCAGTGCTTGGGAGCCTCTTGTGAAGCACTTCTGTGATCTTTCCTCCGGCATTTGTAGTGGTTTGAATCTGCCGCTTCCGGTTGTCAGTTCCAGCTGTCTGCTGCAGTGGTCGGTATATTGGGTCCAGGTCGATGTGCTTATTCAATCAATAAGCACATCGACCTGGACCCAATATACCGACCACTGCAGCGGACAGCTGGAACTGACAACCGGAAGCGGCAGATTCAAACCACTACAAATGCCGGAGGAAAGATCACAGAAGTGCTTCACAAGAGGCTCCCAAGCACTGAGGATGTCACCTAGACAGGGGGCGAAACGTCTGCAACACAAATTCCCAGCTCGGCGAACAGAACCACAACAATTAGCCTTTGCGCTCTAAATAAGCTAGAATCTATAGCTGTACTTAATAAAAGAACAAAGGATATTAAATGGATTTCTGCCACTGGATTGAGAGATTTGCTTAATATTTGCCAGTGAGAGCTTCATTCATTTATGCAATTTCACATAAATGCAGTTTTGACAGTTTCTTAAAGCGACAGCAGCCCAGTTAAAAGATACATATTAATTGGGAAAACGGTGTGGTGCTCTATAATCTATGCAGGTCCAAGTGACGGTTGATAAGGGCTGATTAATATTATAATGTTATATTTTGGGGAGACTTGATAGGGACGGTATGGTTTACGATACTATTCAGAGGAAGCTTTTGACGTAGAAAGCCTGATAAGGGCCAAAGATGCAAAGAGGCAGTAATGGGTTTGGAAATAATGTTTTCATTTTAAACTATCTTGTAACAGTAAAATATACCACAAAATGATGGTGTTATGAATGAAACTGTATTATAGTAAAGAGTTATGAATGAATGAAACAAACAAAGTGTTGACTTGTGAGTGGATTAGTAAAAGGGTTATGAATGAGTACATGTAAAGTGCTTGAGAGTGAATGAGTAAAGTGACCTATAATACAAAATGTCACAGTACAAACAATTTAACATGGCTAATCCAACAATCTGCACATCTTTGGACTGTGGGAAGAAACAGATGCAGACATGGAGAGAAGGTGCAAAATATATGCAGGCAGTCACCCGAGGGGGGAATTGACCCAGAGTCCCTGGTGCTGTGAAACAGCAGTGCTAACTAGAGCTACTATGGTGCCCTCAGTAAAACATCTCACTGAGCACCATTCACAGTTTACAGTAATAGGGTAAAATATTGCCCACAAAGTTGCAGGGAACCACCTATTTCTCTAAAAGCTCAGCTTTAAACCAATACTTTGTGACTATATATGTTGATGCTCACAGATATTTTAAAGGGAAAAAAGTAAAGACATAACTTGGACAGAAAGTATATAGACCAGCAGACAATAGTTGGACAGGTATAGACTTGCATTTATACAGCAAACATCACACACGCAGGATATCCCAAAGCACTTCACAACCAAATCCTGTTTGGCACGTACAACATTCAGTGCTGTAATGTAAGAAACAACAGCCAATTTGTGCAGATCAAGCTCCAAGAACAGCATCTTAATCATTCCTAAGAACTTGTTTTAAAAATTTCAGTTGAGGAACAAACATTGAATAGAACACCAGAATTAACTCCTCTTTGAAATATCAAGATTTTTAAAAATCCACCTCAAGTGTTGTAGGAGCCTGGTGTTTATCTCATTTGCAAAACCAGCACTCCAAAAAACTCTGCCATGCCCTCCATAACCGTCTCCACCGCTCTCTAACGCATTGCTTAACACCCTAATCAAGCTGCTGGTTGTCATTTCGAACATTGTCTAATGGAGCTTCTGATCAAAATTTATCTGATAACCCATGTGCCATAGCTTGGGGATGCTTTACATCATAGAGAGCGAGTGTATGTGTTTGGGAAGGGGGTTAAGCAGCAGTACTTTGGAAGCTGGAAATGAGAGTCTTCAAGGTGGTGGGGGTTGAAGGGAAAGCCAAGAGCCTGCAGGTACCACACGCTCTGATTGACCAGGAGTCTCTGGCAGCCTTACCGTCTGCCATTGGCATGCGTGACAAGTTGATAACTCAACTTTGTTTTGGGTACAACATGACGGACACCCCTCCCAAGGCCATCAGACCCTGAAGCGGGGCTTGACCCCCCCCCGCCCCCGCAAGGGGAGCTGCTGCTCACCCCCTTTGGCACGGTTTAGCTGATTGACGTTCATTTGCTCAGCAGCAGCAGCGACCTTTCGGAAACCCCTTTGAGGAGCTGCCCTGGGGACTGCCGTGAAAACGCCGGGCGAGCTTCACAAACCAACAGGCCCGCCTGAAAAACTCGGGCACTCGGCCCCGAGGACAGGAGCAACAGGCACGGGAAGATCCCAGGAGGGTCAGCATCCCCTAAATCACACGGCCCACTCCCCTCCCCGGGTTCCTTTAACCGCCGAGGGTCCCTCCTCCCGAGGCGTATACATGTCTCTCCCTCTCTTTCTTCACCATCCCCGCGGGGAGGAATGACACCTTTGTGCAGTTACCTCTCTCTCTGCCGCCGGCCCGCCGCCTCTGCTCAAGATGGCTCCGTCGCCACGGTAACGTCAGCGGCCACGTCAGCGGAGCGTGCATCATCAGCTGCCACGTCCCAGGGAATCCTCTTAAACGGGCAACACGCTCACCCACGACAGGTGGACCCCACAATGACACTGATCCACCTTGATCTCTCTCTTTTTCTCCCCACACGTACTCACTGACACTGATTGACCCTCTCATACTCACTGACGCCCCCCTCCATTCTCACTGACATGCACACCCACGACCTCACTGACAGATTGCCCCCCCCCCATCCCCACACTCATTCACACCTGTTGATATCCCCCACCCTTACTGACATCCCCCCACTCTCACTGACACCATAGGACATGGACAGGTCATACCTGGTTAATTTTCCACATTGTTTAGTACATGCCAGCATTACAACTGCCCTGGAACAGTTTGCCTACAATCATGGTGTAACACTGGCAATCTCTGAAAGGAATGAGATTATACAGTTGACACAGCTGGTTGCATTTGTGTGTAAATGCTTCAGCCTTGTTAATGTCCTGGACTCCATATTCACTCAGGGTGGGAATGTTTATGGAGGCAACTCCTTTCATTAATAGCTTAATTGTCCACAACCTTTCCAACAGGATGTGACAGGACTGCTATTCCTTGATCTGATCCATCGATTCTAAGATATTGTAGCTATGTATTATTGCATGTTGCTTGTATTGGCAGGTGTACAGTCCTGTGTTGTGGTTTCACTAGGTTGGAACATCATTTTTAAGTTTGTGCTGCACCTAACATACTATCTCAAATTCCTCATTGAACAGTAGTTGTTCCTGTAGTTTAATAATCATGACTTGGAGGTGCTGGTGTTGGACTGGAGTGGACAACATTAAAAATCACACAACACCAGGTTACAGTCCACCAGGTTTATTTGGAAGCACCAGCTTTTGGAGTGCCGCTCCTTCAACCACCCGATAAAGGAACAGTGCTCCGAAAGGTAGTGTTTCCAAACAAACCTGTGGACTATAACCTGGTGTTGTATGATTTTTAACTTTGTACACCCCAGTACAACGCCAGCGTCTCCAAATCATGACATTCTTCTGATGGCCCACAACATCTCATGTATGCCTAGTTTGAGCTTCTAGATCTGTGCTGAACCTGATCTATCAAGTTTAGTAATAATATTGTTTACGGGTGGCACGGTGGCACAGTGGTTAGCACTGTTGCCTCACAGCGCCAGAGACCCGGGTTCAATTCCCGCCTCTAGGCGACTGACTGTGAGGAGTTTGCGTGTTCTCCCCGTGTCTGTGTGGGTTTCCTCCGGGTGCTCCGGTTTCCTCTCACAGTCCAAAGATGTGCAGGTCAGGTGAATTGGCCATGCTAAATTACCCGTAGTGTTAGGTATACGGGTAAATGTAGGGGTATGGATGGGTTGCGCTTTGGCAGGTCGTTGTGGACTTGTTGGGCCGAAGGGCCTGTTTCCACACTGTAATGTAATCTAAAAAAAAACTACACAACACAATGGAGAGTAACTTCCATATGAAGACAGATCTTCATTTCCACAATGACTGTACAGTTAACACTCCTACCAATGCTGTCATGTAAAGATGCATCTGTAGATTGGTGAAGAGGAGGTCAAAGAACAAAGAAGAGTAAGGAACAATACAACACAGAAACAGGCCCTTCAGCCCTCCAAGCCTGGGCCAACACATTTTGCCCTTCCATATTATCTTTGCTTATTTTGGGGAAGAAAACTTTCAAGAAAGAAAAATGGGCAGCATGGTTGCTCAGTGTTAATACTGCTGCCTCACAGGGACCCGGGTACAATTTCAGCCTGGGGCGACTGTCTGTGTGGAGTTTGCACATTCTCCCCATGTCTGTGGGTTTCATCTGGGTGCCCTGGTTTCTGCCCACAATTCAAAGATGTGCAGGTAGGATGGTTTGGCCATCTAGGGGATGTATAGGATAGGTGGTTTAGCCATGGGAGGTACAGGGTTGTTGGGATAGAGTGGGGGCGCTAGGTCTGGTCTGCTCTTCGGATGGTCAGTGTCGGCTCATTGGGCTGAATGGCTTGTTTCCACACTGTAGGAATTATATGATTCTATGATCCATATCCCACTATTCCTTCTCATTCGTCCAGGTGCTTCTTGAATGCTGCTCTTGTGTCTGCTTCCATCACCTCCTCTGGCAACCCAGGCACTCACCACCCTTTGTGTGAAAAACATGCTTCGCACATTCTTTTAAACGTTCCCCATGTACCTTGAACCTGTGTCCCCTTGTAATTTACTCTCCCACCCTGAGAAAAAGCCTCATACTTTCCATTCAATCCATGCTAATCACAATCTTATAAACTTCTATCAGGTCGCCCCCTCAACCTCCAGCGTCCCAATTAAAGCAAACCCAGTCTATAGCTAAAATCTCCCATGGACCTTCATTCCTGAAGAAGGGCTCATGCCCGAAACGTCGATTCTCCTGCTCCTTGGATGCTGCCTGACCTGCTGTGCTTTTCCAGCAACACATTTTCAGCTCTGATCTCCAGCATCTGCAGTCTCACTTTCTCCTAAAACCTCCCATACCAAACAACATCCCAGGAAACCTTTTCTGTGCCCTTCTGAAGCGTCCACATCCTTCTGGTAGTGTAGTGACCAGAACTGTACACAATATTCCAAGCGTGGCCTAACTAAAGCTCTATAAAACTGCAGCATAACTTGTCTATCCTTATACTCAATTTCCCTTCCAAAGAAGGCAAGCATTTTGCCTTTTCCCTCTATTTTCTAAACCACTGCTGTCTCATTCTGGAAAATATTATTTTCAGGACTTGATCATTAATGGAGCTACCGAGCCACTCTTGGTAAGGGGCATTGATGCCCCCCATCCAATAGATATTCTGTACCCTTGCTGTACTCAGTGCTGCTACCAAGTGTTGTTCAATGTGGACGAATACAGAGGTAAGGCAGTAGGTAGTAGTCAACTGGAGGTATCCTTATTCATATTAGACCTCATGCTTTATATCAGGATTGCAGACTTGAAGTTATTAGTTGGCAGTGATGATTCTGTTTCTATAGAACTTCTTTGCTTCATGTGAAACATAGAACATAGAACAGAATAGCACAGTACAGGACCTTTGGACCTTGATGTTATGTTGACCTTTTATCCTACTCTAAGTTCAAACTAATCTACATACCCTTCAATTTACTATCATCCATGTGCCTGTTCAAGAGTTGCTTAAATGTCCCTCATGTATCTGACTCTACTACCACCACTGGCAATCATTCCACACACCCACCACCCTCTGCGTAAAGAACCGACCTTTGACATCTCCTCTGAATCTTCCCCCAATCACCTTAAAATTATGTCCTCGTGTGATAGCCATTTCTGCCCTTGCAAAAAAGGATCTGACTATTCACTCTATCTATGCCTCTCCTCAGCTTGTACACCTCTATCAAGTCACCTCTCACCCCCTTTCGCTCCAATGAGAAAAGCCCTAGTTCCCTCAACCTTTCTTCATAAGACATGCCTTCCAGTCCAGGTAGCATCCTGGTAAATCTTCTCTCCACTCTCTCTAAAGCTTCCAAATGCTTCCTTTAATGACGCGACCAGAACTGAATACAATATTTCAAGTGTGGTCCAACCAGAACTCTATAGAGCTGCAGTATAACCTCACGGATCTTAAACTCAATCCCCCTGCTAATGAAAGTCGACACACCATACATCTTCTTAACAACCCTATCAACTTAGGTGGCAACTTTGAGGGATCTATGAAACATCATCTCATAAAAACAGAATTCAACACTTATATCTATTAGGATGAGTGAACAGGCTGAAAAATATAAGGTTAAGGGATGCTCTAAAGGAAGATCTTTAAAATAATGAAAGATTTTCATGAGAATGGATACAGAGAGAATGTTTTACTTGTGGGGAAGAGCAAAACTAGGGACCCACAATTTAAGACAATCGCCAAGGAATCCAATAGAGAATTCAGGCATTTTGAGAGACTGGCGACCAATACCACATGGAGAGATGAGATGCATAATCTGGATGCGGGGGGAACCTTGATAAACAGATCTTGGAGAAAAGAATACAAGATTTATGCTATAGTACAGAAAGTACTGGAGAAACTCAGCAGGTCTAGCAACATCTGTTGAGACAGAAACAAGGAAATACTTTGAGTCAGATATGACTCTTCATGTTTATCTTGAAACGTTAATTCCATTTCTCTCTCCACAGATGCTGCCAGACTTGCTGAGTTTCTCCAGCACTTTCTGTTTCCAGTAGTTGCTGTGCTTGGCTTTTATTTGAAGATTTATGCTGATGATGAAGAATGAGAGAAGGCTCGAGTACACGATGAAGATCAGTAATGACAGATTGGACTGAATGTCCTATTCCTGGGAGGTATATTCTGAGTTAGACATGCAATTTATTGAAAAGTGATAGATATTCTAAGATTAGAATCTACCAACCATCACACTGATTATGCTACTGTGTAGCAACAACACCTGAATCATAGAGTCATACAGCACAGAAACAGACCCTTTGGTCTAAGCAAATCATGCCAAACATAATTCCAAACTAGACTAGACCCTCCTGCCTGCTCCTGGCCCAAATACCTCCAATCGTTTCCTATTTGTGTACTTCGTAGAATCTCTACAATGTGGAAACAGGTCCTTCGACTCAACAACTCCACACTGACCCTCTGGAGAACAATCCACCCAGACTCATTCCCCCACTACTCCACATCCACCCCAAACCAATGCACCCAACGTACGCATCCCTGAACATTATGGGCAATTCAGCACAGCCAGTTCACCTAACCTGTACATCCTAGGACTGTGGGAAGAAACCAGTGCAGCCAGAGAAAACCCATCCTGACACAGGGAGAACATGCAAATTCCACACACATAGTTGCTCAAGACAGGAATTGAACCCAGGTCCCTGGCACTGTGAGGTAGCAGTGCTAACCACTGACCCACCGTGCTGCCCAAGGTTAGGTTAATTGGCCAGGCTTAATTGCCCATAGTGTTCAGGGATGTGTAGGTTAGGTGCATTAGTTCGGGTAAATGTAGAGTAATAGGGTAGAGGAATGGGGCTGGGTGGGTTACTGTTTGGAGGGTCAGTGTGGACTTGTTGGGCCAAAGGACCTGTTTCCACACTTTAGGGATTCTATGATTCTATGATACTTATCTCAATGTCTAAATGTAACTTTGTCCACACCCATCACTTCCTCAGGAAGTTTATTCCACACATAAACCACATCTGTGTAAAAACTTTGCCCCTCATCTTTTTTAAATCTCCCTCTCTCACCTTAAAAATGTGTCCCCTGAACTTGAAATCCCCCATCCTATGGAAAAGACACCAACCATTAACCCTAACTATACTCTACATATCACCTCTCAACTTCTTACACTCCAGGGAAAAATCCAGCCTTTTTTATAAGTCAAACCATCGCAGCAACATCTTGGTAAAATTCTTCTGAATCCCCTCTAGCTAAATAATATCCTTCCTATAACTGGGCAACCAGAATTGGACACCATACTCCAAAACAGGCCTCACCAACTTCCTGAACAACCTCAACATGACAACCTAATTCCTATATGAGTAAAGCAGCATGATAAAACACTAAACACTTTCCATCGCATTTCAATTTTGAATGGGAAGACAGAGGGCTGAATCTTATGTCTTTCTTCTGGCTAAATCTGAGCTGTGTTGAGTATTTTTTGAGGGATTTTTTTGCTGCAAGGCCTATTGAATTTTTTTGTCTTTCCAAACCAGTTGCTTTTAACTAACTGCCTAGTGCCATTAGCATCCATCATGTCCGTTTCTGGCCCCATCTTACAACTTGCCAATCAGTAGATATCTGCTGAAAAACTGTCTTCCCTTGGGCCCACATCACCTTTGAATGGCTGCCCTGCTCAGTCACAGACAGATTCTGAACATGCCAGAGAAATTGAGGATGGCACCACAAATATCTGAAAGGATGCGGAGGGATTCCTGGTTGAGGGGATTTCTGAGGAGGGCCGTCTTCTTGCCAGGTCCTCTTCTGCAAGGCCCAAGGTTGCAAACAGGCCATCTTGAAATTGTGGAGGGACAGCCCGCAGTGTTGTAAAAGGGTCAAGATCCTCCTCCGTGGCACCACAGTTACGTGCCTCACTCTTCTCTCTGTTTTCATTCGATCTTTGCTACTGCACCCACAAGGTTCATGCCCTACCACTCTCACTTGCAACAACTTCTCTCACATGCTCCCACCTGCAATTACTGCCCCCAAATTCCCAAACCCTATATGACCTCTATGCTGCCTCCTCAGTACCTCGGGATATCAATCCATCTTTTGCTCAGCTGCATCAGGTCTAACAGCTTTGCTACCAACTTTTATCTCACTCAATCCCTCATTACATGAGAAGACAGCCCCTCACAGGGCAGAGAGAGGCCGTAGAAGGGTGCCCAACATTAAGGGTTTCACCCCCAGGGAGAAAAGAATCCTGGTCCTTACAGGAAAATACTGGGACAACTCCTGCAGGGATGCTGAGACATCCATGTCCTGCCAACCAAGTCAGCTCATTGCATTGCTACTCTCACATTAATCCCTGTCAGTGTAATTCATTGCATATACCCCTTCTAACCAATGGCCATGAAGACTTTACTCTTTTCTGTATTGCAGTTACTGTCAACAGCCCTAATGAGATGGCTGACTCCTCCAGAAGCTAGCTCTGAGGACAGAAGGATGGAGACCACAGAGTAAACGCCAGTAAGTCTGCCTCCTGCACTGCCAACCAGTTCAGAAACTGCTACCTCAATGGGAATGTTATGCTTAGAGAATATGGGAGTACAATCTGCTGAGTACCTCACTGTGGCAGCTCTACGGCTGGCAAGGAAGAAATGGCTCAGGCCACTAGCACCTGGAGGACTTCTGGACTTGGCACTTGCACAGCCCCAGGCAGGAGAGGACCCTATGGTGTCAGCAATCAAGAACTTCATCCATATGAGCAGGGGTGGATTAGGAGTCATATTCAGTCATATGTGACACAATGGCCATCATTATCTCCAGCAGCACAGTAAGTATTGTCGCTGTCTGGCTCCTTCCATGAATAGGATAGCAGCTTCCATGGAGAGCTAGACCCAATCCCCTCAATGGCTGCCAGAGAGGCACGCACACATACCTACACACCATTAGGCCGTAGGACCAATAAGGCATAGTGGCAGGGAATGGTGACTCAGATGTGAGTAGCAGTTGGTCCCTCCCCACCAGGAGACAGGGCAGTGCCAGGAAATACCAGGAAGAAGAACCACATGCAATAACCTCAGAATGTTCCTCTCAGGTACCTGAGTCCTCCACTTGCTCCCTGCCTGTGCCCCTCTGACCCTTGGAGGTTCATGCTGAAGAGGATCAACTTTACTCTTCCCTCAGCATATGTGGGGCTCTATTACCAAGCAGGCTTACTCCACTTTAGCTGAAGAATGAGGGAGTACACAAAGACGTAAAGAGAGAGGAGGTAGATCTATATACAGCATTTTGATAGTGCATTGTCACCATATATATCATTTTGCTCTTTTTAAATAAGTGTCACTGATCTCATTTTACATCTAGTTGTTTGTCTCTAGTTGTTTAATCATTATTACATTATGAGATATCACTTCATGGCCACAGATGAACTTCCATGAATTGAGGTCTGTGCTGAAAATCTGTTGCACATTCTGGACCCCAGAGGAGCAAGGCCCCCACAGAGCTGCTTACATCCTTCTCTTCCATGTACAACCACCCAACTCTGTGTCGAAAAGTGTTCGCCAGTGATGTATGCAGCAGGGAGGTACAACAAACAGGGGGCATGTATGAAGTTGGCTAGGGAACAAGGACTGCGAAAGTCCATGTTCTGTTCTATATGTGGTTCTGTTTCCATTGTCATTTCCCTTTAAAAAACCCACACATCAGTGTTCCCTGCGCCTCCCCACACAAGTCAAAACATTTACAAAGTGTGTGAGAAGATTTGTAGCTCGGGTGCTCATTGTTGTGGTTCTGTTTTCCGAGCTGGGAATTTGTGTTGCAGACATTTTGTCCCCTGTCTAGGTGACATCCTCAGTGCTTGGGAGCCTCCTGTGAAGCACTTCAGTTCTGTGATTTTCCTCCAGCATTTATAGTGGTTTGTCTCTGCCGCTTCCGGTTGTCAGTTCCAGCTGTCACAACCCAAAGGACTAGCCACACTACCATACATCAAGAGCATTTACGAACTGACAGCCAGACTACTGCGACCACTAGGACTCATAACAGCACACAAACCAACAGCCACTCTCAGACAACAACTCACTAGAACGAAGGACCCGATACCCAACATGAGCAAAACCAATGTAGTATACAAAATCCCATGCAAGGACTGCACAAAACACTACATAGGACAAACAGGAAGACAGCTAACGATCCGCATCCATGAACACCAACTACCCACGAAACGACACGACCAGCTATCCTTCGTAGCCACACACACAGATGACAAGCAACATGAGTTCGACTGGGACAACACTACCATTATAGGGCAAGCCAAACAGAGAACAGCCAGGGAATTCCTAGAGGCATGGCACTCATCCACAGATTCAATCAATAAGCACATCGACCTGGACCCAATATACTGACCACTGCAACGGACAGCTGGAACTGACAACCGGAAGCGGCAGAGACAAACCACTATAAATGCCGGAGGAATTATCACAGAAGCGCTTCACAGGAGGCTCCCAAGCACTGAGGATGTCACCTAGACAGGGGACGAAACGTCTGCAACACAAATTCCCAGCTCGGCGAACAGAATCAAAACCCTGCCCGTTCCAAGTGGGGACACAGCCACTTTTTTCTCCATTTTGCTCTTTCAATGTCTTGCGTAATGCAAGGCTATAGTGAAGGCTCCTCAGCCCGTGACTTGCAATGTTCGCCTGAACATGCCACTTGGTACTAAACATCCATGCCCCCTTCCATGAATATGTATCCAGTCCCCATCCAATCCATCTACATGACCCTGCACCTGCCAACCTTACCCCTCCAGCCCCTGGTATTTGAAGTGACCATGTCAGCTGTGGTAATAAATAGTTTCACTGTGCCCCCACCCCCAATCTCAAAACCAAGGTGCTTCTCACCATGCACAAACCACCCTCCTCCATGACCCCCTTCCCATCCACACCTTATCGCTTCCCCCACCTTCTGCAGACATGATAGTCCCCTTCACAAAACCTTTGAAATACTGTGGTAGGACCTCCTGAACTGACTAGTGCTTCCCTGGATTTTCGCAAAGATTAGTCAATAGGCTTTGATTTGGAGCTGTACACAACCACCTGATGAAGGAGCGGTGTTCCGAAAGCTAGTGCTTCCAATTAAACCTGTTGGACTATAACCTGGTGTCGTATGATTTTTAATTCAATAAGCTTTGAAATGAATAAACATCTGACTTTGAGATGAAAGTGAAGCTCACTGTGAAGTAGCTGACAATGCACTGTCTTGGAGCTTAGGTGTTATTAAGTCCAAAATCAGACCATGTGGAGCCTTAAGCCTGTTCCACCGTCTTATTAAATCACAAATATTTTATAAAAATAAGTGAAATGGATAAGATTATTGTACTTACAGAAACAGACTGAGTACTCTTTCAAGAGTAAGTTTTATTGGAAAGCTGATGGCAGACACACTATACATAAAAAGTAGCAGATGTAACACTTAAAGAGCAGAGGATGGATGAAAAAGATTTAGTGCTAGTTTTTGTTTGGGATAAGTGAATAAGAGTATAATACTTCAATTTTATTTATGATATAAACTGGTTGAGAAAAAAAACATAAATAACGTAACAAAAATGTTATCAGTCAGGTAAAGGCAATCGTCTTTTGTGGGATAGTACATTTAATGTGACAATGCAATATATGGCTACAGTGCAACAGCACTTAAAAGTTAATGTCTACTAATGGAGCAGAATATTCCACTGTACAGTTTAAGTCCATTAAACAAGTTACCACTTGTCAGTTGGTTTAACCTGGTTTTACATCTATGTACAACTTATTATACATTAACCAGACTAATAATACTGGCTCAGGAAGCTGAGGCAAGTTCATAACAACAAACAAAATGTAATACTCTCAATTAACAATGAAATCAATATACAGAAATATTAATCTGAACACAGAATTAAATGTAAAAATAAGAGCAAAGATCATGAGAAACATGTATTGAAAACACAGGCAGCTACTGAAAGAGCAAACTCACAGCTATCTTTACAAACTTATTTCTGATGCACAAAAGACCAGCTTAAGCACAGCATTGGCTTATTTTACAAATAGTGCGCAGATAGGAACAGTGAATGGCTGCGGCTACACAGATTCAAAGACATATGGGTCTGGCTACAATGCAATGGAAATCTCCCTTTCATTAATACATGAAAAATGCGTGTTTTAATTTCTGAATTCAAGGATTCAGCAATTAATTGCGCCTTGCTTAAGATCATGCAGTGTCATTTGATTGTTTTCTTCAAGTTTTCCTCAGTTGAGCCAAGTTCCAGGAAAAATATAAAGAGCTAAAATATTCCTAAGTGATCTATTTGAAGAAATTATCTGTAATATGTTACATTAAATGTTAGTAATGCATACATGGAATGATTTGTTTCAAAAGAAATACTTGTAGCAATTAAGGAATGAGATGGATCTTCTTTCTAAAAAATGTTCGACAAATAAATTTTTCACTGACATTTTATTTTCACTATGTGAGTACCAGGGTATAACTCTTAGCCTCAAATGCCCAAATAATTCTACATGTCTGTAAAGCAGACACCAATTTAATCTCAGTCCTCAAAAAATCTCAGACACCTCAAAATTATGAAAAGTAAGAAAGACATTTTAAAAAGCGGGGGAGTCCTTTTTTGTGGTCTAGCAGTCTCCAATGTTTCCCTGCTCACCATCTGCACTTCAGCTGAGCTCTTGAGTTAAATCATCATCTAAACACGAGCCAGAAGAGGTGGCAAGACATTGGTCAGTATTCTTCTGATAACCCCCGACAGAGGTGTGTAACCTCGACTATTTGCCAACAGTAAATTGATGCCATTTCACTCATTCATTGTCATCTGTGTTCTGTGATGGCGAAGGACTATTTCGGACTGGAAGCAAGTCATAATGACACGGAATGTGGCTGTTCTTGGGCAGATCGTAGGGATCCTGACCTAAAGGTGCGTTGTTGCAGTATGTTCCTTGGACGACACTTACTGTTGGTTCTACAATACAAGAATATCATAGTTAGTCACCATGTATATTCAACCTTATCCTCAGCATACATGCTACATTGTAGAAATTCACACCATCCTCCTCAGAACAGACGTCAGGAAGCGATTTAATAACAGTATTTGAAATCATGTTGTGTTTTGATAAAGAGAAGTTGTTTCCAATGTTCAACGGGTTGATAATTAAAAGCACAGATTTAAAGTAATTGACAAAAGATGTGACTTGAGGAAAATCATTTTTCATACACAGTGGTTAAGATTTGGAATGCACTGCTTGGAAAAGTGATGATTACAAACTAGATGGCGGATTTCAAAAGGGAATTACATAAGTACTTGGCAAGACAACAAAATACAAGGAGATAGGGAAGTGAGACTAACTGATTTATCTTTGAAAGATCTGTCACAGAATCATTACTCTTCTGCATTTGTGAGTCTCCAAATTTACAAGAATCTGAATGTAGAATCAGAGAATCAAACATCACGGAAAACCACCATCTTAAGAATAAATCTGAATGTGGTTGCTCCTTATAGGTGTCCATAGGCCCTAAGCTCTGGAATTCCCTGCCCACATCTGTCCCCCGTCTCTCTTTTTATGATGCTTTTGGAATCTTACCTTTCCTGATTAAACATTTGGTCATCTGTCCTAATATCTACTTATGGATTTGGGGTCACAGTTTGTTTGATAATGCTTCTTTGAACTACCTTTGGGTATTTTAATGTGTTATACAATGTTGAAGAATCTTTATGTTGTTTTTGCCATTGCAAAGCACCTAATCATTTCCTTTTACGCTTTTACATTTTCCCAGAGCGATACAGCTCTGAGTACCTGTCTGTCTCCTTTCAGCAGATGTGATGTGGTTTTGCAGTTCCGGGTTTTGGCATCCCACCCAACAATAAGAACATGCACATATTTTTACATTACCAGTTGGAAGGCAGAACAGCTAAGGAAGGTAGAATTGGTTTCAGTGGTATGTTTACAAATCTTATGCTTTAACAGTGATGACCACTATTATTATCATTGGTGGAGGATGAACCTGCAGACATAGGGAAATGATCGTGACCAGAAAGCACCTCTAATGCTTGTGCATGTTCGCCAATCAGCTTGCTGACTGATGGCCTTAAAATGTCCAACAGAGGTAAACTCAGCAATCACCAGAAGCTTGCTTTAAATAGTTTGGAATAAAAAGTTTCACTCATATAGGAACATTCATATATTCAAGGAGAGATTATGTGAATAGGCGTTGTTCACAATAGCCAGGCAGTTCTATACTCATGATTGTTGACAAATAGGACAGTGTGTCGCGCTCTCTACAGTCTTAAGGTTAATGCTTATTTTAAAACAGCAATAAATATATTAATTGTTAGACATATTAATGAAGTTGTTACTAAAATAATGATGATTACCCCAAACCTACCAACTTCATAGACGTTTTTATTGGCTGAAGTGGAATTGCCAATCTCAGCATATGGTGAGTCCCTGCGAGCTGGGGACTTCATCTCAACATAACCACACTCTGAGTTTTTAGATGTAAAAACTGGAGGGTCTTTGATGGTGGCATATGGGTTTTCAGTGCTGTTGAGTGAGCAGGTGCTGGCACTACAGCCCGAATTCTTCACCAGATCTGAAAAATGTTCAAAAATTAATCATTCATCAGAATCAAAAAGCTGACTGACGTTAAGAATACATCACATCAGATGAAACAACATGCGTGGAAAGAAACTGAGTTAGTATTCCGGGTCATTGACAAGATGACAAGAGTCATCTCCACCCAAAATGTTAACTTTTATTCCCACAGATGCTTTTTGACTTGCTGAGCATTTCCAGCATATTGTTTATATTTCAGATTTTCAACATGTGCAGTCATTTGCTTTTGTGCTAAGATTATATCGAATGGCCATAATTAAATTTGAATGTTCACAAATGGAATGCAAACTCCTTCTCTTAAAGTCCTACATCCTGTACAGCCTACCCTCCCTTATATTCCACCATCTCTTAAATTCCTCCCTTTGATCTCTCCACCTCTCAAATCCATCTCCTCCACATGCTTCTATCCCTTCTTTACTTTTCCTTCCTTTATCCCCCTCCTCCTCTTTCAGCTGTAACTTGCCTATACCTTGTCTCACACAAAGAATATTAACTTTGATAGATTCACATAACAGCTTAGTATTGAAAGCTTGTGCCCGAGCCAGGCTGTTTGGTGCAGCTACAACACAGGTATCTACCCAGCAATATGCAAAATTTCCCAGGTATGTCCTGGCTGCAAAAAGCAGAAGAAATCCAACTAGACCAATAACTGCCACTTCGGTCTGTATTCAATTGGCAGCAAATTGATGGAAGGTGTGTCAACAGTGCTATCAAGCAGCATGTGCTCAGCAATAACCTGCACAGTGAAGTTCAGTTTGAGCTCTGCCAGGACTGCATAAATCCTGACCTCAATATAGCCTTGATTCAAATACGTTCAAAAGAGCTGAAACAGCAAGCTGAGGTGAGAGTGACTGCCCTTGACATTAAGGTAGCACTTTAAAGATCCACAGAAAAAAAACATTGAGCTACTGGAAATAGAGGGAAACTCTCCACGAATTGAAGTCATAGCTAGCACAAAGGAAGCTGGTTGTGATTGTTCGAAGTCACCACAGATGCTTCTCAGGATGCTTCTCAGCTCCATCCACCTTCATCATTGACCTTCCATCCATCATAAGGTCAGAACTGGGGATATTTGCTAATGAGTGACAGTAAATGGCAAGTAGCTTTCAGGCCAGGAAAGGGCCATCTTCAACAACAACAGAAAATCTAGCCATCTCCTGTTGATTTTCTCCAGTATAATCATCACTGAATCCCCACTATCGACATCCTGGAGGTTATCATTAAACATAAACTGAACCAAACCAGGCATATAAATACTGTAGCTACAAGAGCAGGTCAGAGGTCATGGATTATGCAGCAAGTCACTCAGCTCTTGCCTCCCCAATGCCTAGTCACCACCTCTGGTGGTGTTCTCTCTCCCATGCTCAGGAGAATTTCCCAAAACTGTATTGAAAGGAGGTGAAAAGTTTGAGAAGAGAAAAATGATTTTGAGAAGAGAGGAGCTGTTCAAAATGATACCTTTAAGTGATTTTCCAACATAACCTCGGTCAATACCAAAAGCACCACCTATAAGTAAATAAAAGCACAGTAAGCTTCTGACTAATTATAGTTTAGCAACTGAGAAAGACAAATATGGATCATCTGGAGTAACTGCATTTAGTTCTGGGCATTGCATCAAAGAAGGGTTTAGTGCGATATGGGCCAAATGCATGCAGATGGGACTAGGTCAGATTGGGATGTCTGGCTGATGTGAATGAGTTGGACTGAAATGTGTGGTTCATGCTGTATGACTATATATGAAAGGAAAAACTTAAAAAGACAGGTTACTCAGGCTAGGCTTGTACGCCATTGAGTATAGACAATTTGAGTATAGACAATTAAAAGGTGATCCAGCTGAGGTGTTTAACATGATTAAAGAAGTTGTTAGTGTAGATAAAGAGAAATTACATTCTCTAGTGCTCAGAGTTCAGAACAAAGGGGCAGCATGTTAAGCTTACATCCAGGCCATTAAGGGATGTACTCAGGAAACAGGAGCTGCAGGCAGCTTTGGGGAAAAGGTAAGTTCCTTACAGCATTGCCTGTGGGCTAAGAGGAGCAGCCGTGCTACTCTCTGGATTCCCAAGCTTTAAGATTCCCACACAACTCCTGTGGTCAGGGATTGGATCCAACCTCCCACCTTAATCTTCTGGGGTCAGGGGTTGGAGTCACCTGGTCTTGACAACACCCAGCTCTGTGTCTTCCCACCCAATGAAGTCAAACCTGTTGGAGTGACATTTGGGTAGAGCAACTGTTTAAGCCAAAGGCTACCCACAGCACCACTTGCGTAACTTGATACCATTAATAAACTATAAACACACACACACACACAGTTAGAGAATGGAATACCTAAATCATTCGGGTAGCCACCTTGCTTCCAATCTGCAGGCAGTGTTGCTGTGTAGTCCAAAATGGAACCGTGCTTTCCTTGACTCTTGAGATTTTTGATGTTTACGAAAAGTTGATTGTTTTTTGCCTGTTAATTTGGAAATAAGTAATTATAGTAGGTCTCCAGAAGAACTTATTTTTATAGTGTTCACTGCTAAGTTACAGTTTCAAAAGCCACACAGACCACATATCTATTTGCCACTTTTGTTGAGCTTGTGGTTTTATATGAATAGGTCATTTGATGTTGGATTCAAATGGGAAGATCCCTTATACCCAGGCAATTAGTTGCAACTAGCATCCCACCATGATATTGGGGGCTTGTTAGCATTTATTAAAAGAAAGAAGTGAAAAACGTAAATTGATATTGTGCTTTTCAGTATATCCCAGCATGCTTGACAATCAATAAGGTACTTTTGAAGCTTGATTACTCTTATGGGAAATGCAGCAGGCAAGTTGTGCACAGAAAGCTCCAACAACAGCAATATAATGATGACCAGATTATGTGTTTTAAGTGACGTTAATAAAGGATAAATATGACCCAGATCTGCAGAAAAACCCTCTGCTTTGCTTCAAAGTACGCTGTGGTATCTTTTAAGATCATACTGTTTTCAGAATTTTGCACAGACCTCTCATATATTAGAGTTGATTTTTCTCTTTAATTGTAACTCCACACTCTGCATTCTGTTCTCTTACCTTTTGTAGCTATGTAAGGTATGATTTGCCTGGACAGCATGCAAAACATGTGACAATAATAAATCAAATCAAAATCAAAGAAGACTCAGTTTTGACAAGGTACCCAAATGATGGTTCCTCCAACAGTACAGCACTCCTGTGCACTGCACTGGGACTGTCAGCCTGGAGTTCTGTGCTCTGGTCTCTGAAGTGATTCCTGAACCCACAACCAGGGGAGAGACTATAACTCACTGAGACACAGCTGACACCAAGGTCAAGGTGCTAGCATTTTGAAACCATCTCACTGCACTGAGAGTTACTTTAAATGCAGTAAGTGAGGTGTGTTTTCTGTTGGCATCAATTGAGATTTATGAACCTAAAGACACTTCCAAAACAAAGTAATTACAGTTAAAAATTATTTTGGAACATTTATTTCCTGCTGATCTTTACTGGTCTAGATATTTTCCCTGTTCACCAAGGTAATCACGCGTTGATTCCCAGATTAGACACTTTCAGTAGAAGCAGCATCGTTGGTCAGAAAATGTTGGGTCCACAGATCTTGATATTCCACCAAGTGATTATGAACTGTACTGTACAGATAACAAACAACTGGTCTATTCAGCTTCTTCTACACAATTGAGATATGCCATGGTTCCCAATAATATACTCTCCATCACACCTAAAAACTATATTACCTCTTGAATGAGGTAGAACAGAAATAGAAAATTTTTTAAATGTAGACAAATTTCAAGGAAAACAAAAACTTGATGGAATTATTCACACAATTACAAAAACTATTTGTTTCCAAGTCAGTGTATCAACAATCTGTTCTCCCAATGACAATTCAACAATGGAACAACCTACCAAAAATGGTCACAGCCCAATTATTTGGGGTCTTCAAGACCTAATTTTAGATTCTCCCCATTTGCAATTTTTTAATGATAAGGATTACAGATTTGTAAGTCATATCTGGTTCTGCCGGGGATAGTTACATAAATGTTCACAGAATATGGAAAATAGATCAATATAACCAAAGCAAATATAACTTGCCTAATGAATGGAAAAAAACTCAAAGACTTGGGGCTCGTGGTTTTCCAATCAGAGCTATCATTGACTGCCAAAGTTCCCCACTGTGCAATCAGCTTCAGGTTTATGGGAAAGCTTTGGTATAAATTTATGACATAAACTTCCTAAATTTCTGTTGGCTGCAGCCACTGTAAATGTCTTCACATTTCTGCCATTGATCAACTCTGACATTGTTCACATCAAATCAGGGATCCCACACCTACTTTATGATAACAGGAGTATCTTACATTGGTAAGATCAACAGCAGGAACCATTAATATGAATAAAGAATGTAAGAGAAATGTCTTTACCTAGACCTTGATTAGAATGTGGAAACCACTACCATTTTGAGGTGCTGAACTGAATGTCCACAAATATATTCAAGGAAAGGTGGATTAGCACATGAGAGAATAAGGACTAGGAAGTTATCCTGATAGGATGGGATGAAGGGGAGTAGGAGAAGGTTCATATGGTGTATAGTCACTAACATAGACCAGTTGGGGTGACTGGCCTGCTTGTGCTGTAATTCATGGAAAGATAAGGACAGATGGAGGCCACTTAGTCTGTCGTGCTTGTGTCGTTCTTTGGTTGAACTAACAATTAATCCATGGACTCTTCCCATATAAATCCTATGTAATTCGGTGTAGCATGTAATCTGTTGTTCTATTATTAAAGTTCCTTTGAGGCTGCAAAGCCTAAATTGATCTAATTTCTGAGGCTAATTGTTGTTGACGTGTGACAACTGCTAGTAACTGTCACACATTTTTGACAAAAACTGCAATTATTGTAAATTAGGTCATTTGTCAATATTTCTTACCTTTCCAGACCCATTCCGTTGACAGTTGTTGGTGTGAGGGGGGCTCCCACATTGTGCTAAGGTATGGTAGCTTGGGTTGGAGAAATAATGGCTGTTTGCATTCCCAGCATTACCTTGTTGCATATTTTCTGCAGAAAAAACACTCAATGAGACTTGGAAAATTCTACTCACAACCAGCTGAGTCGGCCAAAAGTATACATTGGACCTGAAATTTAACTTTGTTTCCCTCTCACTCTATAGACACTGCTCAATATTTCCAGCACTTTTTGTTTTCACTTTTATTAACCGTTTTCACTGCTTTTTGAATCCAAGATCATAACTTAATAATTACAGTCTGACCTTTCAGCAGCGAAATTAGGAAACGGTCTCACACACACAGGGTGGTAGAAGTTTAGCACTCTCTTTACAATTGATGTTAGATAAAGTGTTCATTTAAATCTGAGCTTGTTACTTTTGCTGCTTGTTACTCAAAGAAAATAGCAGGTTGTGGCAAAAGCAAGTCATAGCAGGTCACATATCAGCCATATTTTCAATGAATGGCAGAATAGATTTGAAGGGCTGAATGGCCTCCTCTGTTCCTTTGCTCAGGGGTGAAAGATCATGGTGTATGGATATTGTCACTGGACTAAGAATCCAGAGGGCCAGGCTAATGCTCTGGGGACATGCGTACAAATCCTACTGTGGCAGCTGGTGCAAGTTAAATGCAATCAGTAAAATCAATTCAGTTAAAAAGGATAGATTATATAGAAACAACCAGCATGGATTTCTAAAGATGAAATTGTGTTTCAGAAGATTTCATAGCTAGGGTTAATGAGGGTAATATCTTTGATATGTTGTACATGGAATTTCAAAAAACATTTGGTACAGTGCCACACATTATGCTACATCAGAATAATTTGGATAATTGATACATTATTGACTGAGTGATAGGAAACAGAACAATAGATATTTTTCAGGTTGGAGATAGGCATGTAGTGGAGTTCTCTAGGGTTCAGTATAAGGATCCTTGCTTTTGTTGATATATTAGTGATCTAGCTCTTGGTGTGCAGGGGACAATTTCAAAGTATGCAGTTGATATAAAACATGGAAGCACTACAAACGGTGATGAAGACAGTGCAAAATTCCAAATGAGTATGACAGGAGTGGGCAATTAATGTTCAGTGCAGAGAAGTGTGAGGTGATGATTTTGTAGCGAAATTGTGTGTAGGCAATACAAAATAAGGGGAGCCATAATTAATGGGGTTGAGGAACTCAACAACCTGGATGTACTGTATACATGTATGCATATATAAAGGATAAGAGGAGATATGACAGACGTTTTCCAAGTCATGAGGGGTCTGGATAGAACTGAACTGAGCAAGAGTCATATTGGATTTGAAATATTAACTCTGTTTCTCTCTCCATGAATGCTGTCAGATCTGCTGAGTATCTCCAACATTGTCTGTGTTTGTTTTTTAGCATCCACAGTATTTTGCTCTCATTAATATATTATCGTTGGGTATAAAGGCTTTGGACAACCAAGGCAGGGCGATTAAGACATCAGTCATAATCTTGTTAAATGGCGGGTGGATTAGGCTTGAGGAGCCAATTGCAGTTGCCCGCAGAATGACATTTTTGTTTGCCATAATGAACATAATGTTGACTGGTATTTGGAACTTGGTGCAGGAAGTTACTTACCTGAAATAGAGTAATCCGCATTCATGACTCTCAGAGCGGGAGAATAGGTGACGGCTGCCATGTTAGCCTCCTTTCCCTGTTGTTTTCGGCGATACATTATGAAGAGCACCAGGAGGAAGAGGACAATCAGGAGCAAGATGACAATCCCCACTGTTGCCCCAATTTGATGCGAATCAGCAGGAATGGCAGTGCTGGTCCGGCTGAGGCTATTTAGATTTCCCACAATTATAACCCCCGCTGGAAAACACAAAGAGGGAATCCAATTTAAAATGGCAGTGTATTTTCAACACATGAAAGACCCCATCACTCTATCTCTATAAATTTATTTGGTTGGCTGTTGGGGTTTGTGATAATTGGAGGCTGAGAGAGAGTTGATTAAAGTGGAAATCTTCTGTTAGCAGTAATTCACAAGTTGAAACCAGCAGATTTAAAATCCCCACGCTTCAGAATCAACCCAATTACAGTAGCTGGGACTGAGCACAGATTCCACAGAAGCTGCAGTATTCAATTCAAATAGTTTCATCCTCCATGTGCTGGAGTTACAGCTCCTCAACAACTGCACTCCTGCATCCAAATTTCTCATTTCTATCAGTTCCTTGCTCTCACTAGGCCCTTTGATCTTAGGAGCTTTCTTGTAGCCTCCTTCATGAAGGTAGATATAAAGTAATAATTTAGCTTCTCTGCTATTTCCCTTTTGCCCATTGTAAATTCTCCTACAATGAACCCACAATTGTCCTTGTTCTTCAGAGAGAGATCCTGTACAGCAAGGATCCAAACAGGGATCTTAATGATACTGCATTGGTCACAACCTGCCAACCTGAGAATCATCCAATTATTCCTACTCCCTTCTTTTTTGCTCATTAACCAATCCTCAATCCATTCTTGTATATTAGCTCCCAGTCCCATGTACTTTCATTTTGTTTATGCATCTCTTGCGCCAGATCTTATCAGCAAAACTGCAAACTCACTACATCCACTGGTTGCTTTTAACGACTCCATGAGTAAAATCCTCAATTAACATATTTAGGTTGGTTAATAATGATTTTCCTTTCATAAATTCATGTTGCCTTTGTCCAATCAGGCAATGATTTTCTAAACATCCAATAATTACATCCTGCGCAATATACTTTAATATTTTCTTTACCACAGGTGTCACGCAGGTATGCAGTTTCTAGTTTTCTCTCCTGCCTTTCTTAAAAATGGGGTTATATTTACAACCTTCAGAATTAATAGAATTAATAGAAAAACCAAAGAACCCATTGAATTAATCTCTTTCAACACTCTGAAGTGAAAGGCATTGGGGATTTGTCAACTTTCAGTCCCATCAAAATGCCGCTTCTTTATTAAGATTGATTTCCTTCAGGTCCACATCTCACTAGGCCTTGGATTTCAGTTATTTCAAGGCCATTTTCCTGTAATTTCTTCCATGAAAATGGACACAACATAATTATTTTGTTTCTCTGCCATTTCTCAATTTCCCATTGTAAATTCTCCTCTCTCTACTTGTAATGGACACATATTTGCCTTTGATGGACATTTCCTATTCACATAGCTATAGAAGCTCTGACAATTAATTTGTACATCACTTCCTTTCTTATGTCCATATTTATTTAACTTTACTTTAATCATTTCTTCATTCTTCTTTGCTGAATACTAACATTATCCCAATCCTCTGACTTAACCTGCTTTTGGTGACTTTACAACATTCTTCCTTTGATTTTCCATTATCTTTAACTTGCTTAAAAAAAAATAAATTCTTTTAATCAATAGCCATTCTCTATTTACTATCAGACCTTATAATGTATTTTGTCTAATTCACGCAAATGTACGTCTCCCATCTTTGTAAATCCATGATTCGATTTAAGTTTCAGATTTTCAAACTTAATGGAATATACTATATCATATGGTCACTTTTTGCCAAGTTTCTTTCAGAAGAAAATGATTAATTAGCTCTTTTTCACTGCATAATACCAGAGGGCGGGTAGTAATCTTCCAAGGATTCTAAGATTGTGGAAGAGCTCCAGGGGATTGGTAAACTGCTAATTTAACATCCTTATTCTAGTTGGGAGGTAGACAAAAACAAGTAACTGTAGGCCAGTTAGCTTAACATGTGTTATTAGCATAATGTTACAGTGTATTATTAAGAATGTGATAGCAGAGCATTTAGAAACCTTTTGTATAATCATGCAGATTCAGCATGGCTTCATGAAAGGGAAAATCAGACCTGAGAAGTTTATTAGAGTTCATTGAGGAGGTTGCAAGCAGGATTGATAAGCGGGAAGCAGTAGACATAATATATTTGGATTTTGAAAAGGAATTCAATCAGATCCTGCACAAAAAGTTACTTCATAAAATAATAGTCCATGGCATTGGTTTAGTATGGATGGAGAATTGATTAACCAGTAGAGGGTTGGGATAAAGGGGGCATTTTCAGGACAGTAACCTTTAACTTGTGGATTTCCATAGTGATCGTGTGTGTGTGTGTGTGTGTGTGTGTGTGTGTGTGTGTAAGTATATTCATGACCTGGATGACAGAATTGAATGTGCTGTGGCCAGGTTTGCCAATGACACAAAAATAGATGGAAAGGCAAGTAGTGAGGATGACACTAAGACTCCAACAAAGGGATATAGGTGCTGTAAGTGAGTGGGAAAAACTTGATAGATGGAATATAATATAATAAAATGCGAGGTTGTGCACTTTGGCAGGAAGAAGAGAAGCTTTATTTAAATGGGAAAGATTGTAGGAAGCTGCAGCATAAAAGGGTTTGCGGGTCCTAGTGCATAGCTCACAAAAAGCTAGCAGCCAAACGCAGCATGTATTTGGGAAGGCTGATGTAATGCTATCCTCTATGTGAAAAGAAATGGAGCATTAAAATAAGGAGGTCTTGTTAAAACTATACCAGGCACTCGTCAGATCACAGCTGCAATATGGCAAACAGTTCTGATCCCTTTATCTACAGATGAACATACAAACAAGGAACAAGAGTAGGCCACCTTGCCCTTTGATCCTGTGCTGTCATTCAATAAAATCATGGTTGATCTGATTTTAACCTCAATTCTGCATTCCTTCACACTCTTGACAATCTTTCATCCCCTTGATAACCAAAAATCTACCTAGCTACTTCTGTCTTAAAAACATGTAAAAATTCTGCATCCACTGTTTTTAGAGGAAGGGTATTCCAAAAATGAATAAAGACACATTGGAATTGGATACAGTCCAAAGAGAATCACTTGGTCTATCCTGGGTAAAACTGGATTTTTTTATGAGGAGAGGTGGAGTAGGTTGGGCTTGTGCTCACTGGAATTTAGGAGAATGAGAAGAGACATATTGAAACATATAAAATACAGGGGATTTTACAGAGTGGATGCAGAGAATTTGTTTCCCCTTATGGGATAATCTAGGATTATAAGCCATCATCTCAGAGGATGGAGTCGCCCATTTAAGACATAGCTGAGGAGGAATTTATTTTGTCAGAGAACGGTGAATCTAGGGAATTTGTTACCACAGAGGATTGTTGAATCTAGGTCATTAAGTGTCTTCAAGACTGAGATAGATAGATTTTTAATCAGTAAGGGATGCTAGGATTATGGGGGAAAAGATGGAAGTAGAGCTGAGGATTATAGAGTCTCCTGATGAAGGGCTCCGGCCAAAAACATCGATCTTCCTGCTCCTCAGATGCTGCCTGACCTGCTGTGCTTTTCCAGCAAGACACTCTCAACCCTTCTCTTGGATGGTACCCATATGAGGAAATACAAGTATGAAGAAGAAATATTTGAAAAATTGGTGATTTGTCTCATTAGAAAATTATAGAACAATCTGATTAAAATACTTGTCATCATCAAAGATAGAAGCAGACAATTTCCAGGAGGTGAAGTCAAGAAGAGGAGGTTGTTGATACACGATTAATTGTAAGAGGCAATAGAACAAAAAAAATGAGGGGATATTTTGAGCTAGAGTGTTGTATGAAGAATTCACTTTCAGGATTAGTGCGTGCTTGAGATAGAAACCTGTCAATATTCAGAATAAAATTGCACTGAAGGAATGTGGGAACAAGGTACACAGATGTGGAGAGGGTGCAGAGAAGATTTACCAGGATGTTGCCTGGAATGGAGAATAGGTCGTACGAGGATAGGTTGAGAGTTCTCGGCCTTTTCTCATTGGAACGGCGAAGGATGAGGGGTGACTTGATAGAGGTTTATAAGATGATCAGAGGAATAGATAGAGTAGACAGTCAGAAACTTTTTCCCCGGGTACAACAGAGTGTTACAAGGGGACATAAATTTAAGGTGAAGGGTGGAAGGTATAGGGGAGATGTCAGGGGTGGGTTCTTTACCCAGAGAGTGGTGGGGGCATGGAATGCGCTGCCCGTGGGAGTGGTAGAGTCAGAATCATTGGCGACCTTTAAGCGGCATTTGGATAGGTACATGGATGGGTGCTTAATCTAGGTTAGAAGTTCGGCACAACATCGTGGGCCGAAGGGCCTGTTCTGTGCTGTATTGTTCTATGTTCTATGTGCTTGCAACTACTTGTTCCTATGGGAGAGTAAAGGCGAACTTGATGGATTGAATGGCCTGTGACTTCCACATAGAACTTGCCTTCTAAAATGTAGCCTTCCGAGTATTTTGTATTATACTGAAACATATTTATTAATACACACGCAGGAAGTGGCAGATCAATGCTGAACTTAACATTTTCTTAAACTAAAGAGATTCACTGATTGTCAAGATTTAAGGCAGCAATCAAGATATAAAGTGCAGTTGCTGGACTGAGAGTGAATAACATACCTTGATCACACTTTGAACCCTTCCATCCTGGACTGCAATAGCAGGTGCCTTTAATATGGTCACACGTGGAGTTGTTCAAACAGTCACACACCTGGCGACAGCCATAACCATAGGTGCCTGGTAAACATCCTGCAAGACACCAATATCAGGCTGGTCAGACAAGCTCTAATAAACATTCCTGACTGGTAGTCTCCTGTTTTTATAATTGGTCACACTCACCCACTCACTATTATTCAGAAAATTAAAATATTTCTTTTTGACCTATTACATGGGGATGCATTTTATGCTCCCATTGGCTGGGAATTGTGGGGAGAGGGGGATGACTGCACATAAAATCCAGTGATTGGCATTGCTGCCACCCACACCCCAACCCTTCTGATATTTTGTGAGCAACAGGGGTAGCATGAGACAGCTCGTCTGCCTTTGGCCTACTGAGATTTTATAAGGCTAATTAACAATCACTTAATGGATCCATGCTGCTGCCACTGGCATTTTACCCACAGTGCAGGAAGCCCAGCAGTATTCACTGAGTAGGCTGCTCTCAGGCAAATGTTGGGGACGTCATTGCTGTGAGGAAGAGAAATGCAATGGCCAATTTGTACAGGGGAAGCTCCCACAAACAGCAATGTGATTATCGGTTTTTGCAATAGGGATATGATTCAGGGATGAATACTAGCCATCCCAAAATGGGGAATTCGTCTGCCCTTCTTCAATATAACGCCGTGGACTTGTTGTGTGCATTGGAAAGGGCAGAGGAACCTCCATTTAACATCTCATTCTAAAGAGAACATCTCTGACAGTGATATTACTGCAACAGTACTGCATGGCATTAATCAGCCTGGAATTTTAGTTCAAGCTTCTTTCTCAGAACTTAAACCACAATCCTCTGACCCAGAGGGGTAAGTACCAACCAGAGCCACAGCCTGACAAGTGAATAAAATGACTGCGTGGTTAGCTTCAAAATCAGAAGGAAAGTTGGCAAGTAACATTTTGCAGCAACACATTTCATTAATAATGAACTGCAGCAGCAACTTTGAGGTTAATCATGTCACAAAGTTTTGTGCATTGCTGGATCTCATTTTAAAAATGCACAGTTCGAGTAATGAGGCTAATTTTCACCTCTGTTGCATCTAGGTACACATTTTGTTGGATATAATATACATATACAGACTAGTAGCCTGTAATAGCCATGCCTGAAACTGTTGAGAGATTTGTTTGATTATCTCCACTACTTCCTTGCACCATTGGCAGCTGGGTCTTCAGCTGCCTGGAGCTTAAACTCCCTTGCTTTCCTCCTTGAAGACGCTTCTTCTCCCTGTGTGGCTTGGGAGTCAAACGTCTGATAATCATACCCATGAAGCACCTGAGATATGTTACGAGAGTAAAGGCACTTTAGTGAAAACAAGTTCCTTTTATTGAACACATCCAAACCTGCAATTGGAATTGTGAATAATGTTTGCTGTCAGCACATTAACAGTTCCACAAATATTTATACAACTGAAACAAAATATTTGCAGAGCAATGGGAAATAAAGCTGTGGAGTGGGACCAATTGGATAGGTCACAGAGAGCATGACCTGATTTCCAATTCTGTGATTCCAATTCAAATTAATAGTCTGATTTAAACTGCAGTTTACCTTATGGCCACTAGATGGGGGAGACATACCATAGCAGCAGGGAGTGAATGCTCTTCTGCCTTCAGTTTTCAAATCAGCTCTGAATGGGACAGAACTACATGGATTTCTCATATTTCTATATTTCATAGTGTAGTTACAAATATAGTGAAAAGCAGACAGAGGAGTCATTAACAGGTGGGGATTCAGTGCTGACACTGTAGAGTCCAAATTCAGATTAGACAATCGCCCTGCAATCACTACCCTGAGCCAGCAGTAATTGTAATTTTCTGCTCATCTTCCATTCTGCCTTCGGACCCCTGCACAATTCCTCTGAATCAGAAGTGAAATAACTTCAGAGAGGCCAGTAGACCATCATCTTGTCACTGTTTATTCATATGTGGCGAGTCCTTGACACTGGTTGAGCTCCTTCAGAACCAACTTTCAGAGTGAACACAATGTCTGACATTCCTGTTCTGATCTGTCAGCCAGAGCTCCCTGATTGGACCAAGTTAACAGCCCCAATTGGGGAACCCCTTCTATGAGGACCACCTGGCTAACCTTATTACAATCACTACATCCCTCCCTTTCTGAGTCCAAGCACATCGGCTGGATGTTTTTTCTAGCTCCGCTTGGGACATTTTACCACTGGTTCCAGCTCAGATTCCGAGGTAGCTTTAACACTTGATGGAGAGAGCGAACCCATGGGTTCCCGAATACTTGATAGGCCGCCATGGAGCCGGATATGTTTTTGACCCGCTCTCTTTGTGAGTTTGCAGCTTTCTTATGGTCCACGTGCTTGTTCAGGACTGTCACAACTACCTGACCTTTATATATCATCAATGACCTTCTCATCATCCATAAGGTCAGTTAGTGAGGGTGTTCACTGTTTACGTGATCCATTGATTGCACAATGTTCAGCACCATTCACAACTTCTGTTACATTCAGGGGATTCATGATCATGCTTACCTAAATATAAGCAGTCGAACATTTAGAAGGAATTTTCTCGTTTAAGTTTGTAAGAAGCATTAGTTAATTAGACAAATAAAGTAACCGTGACAATTAAAGATGGTTCATTAAGATCAGAGGACCAACAGGCTTTTGGTGCGGAATGTGTTGGTCTTATTAATGTTGTAAAGGCCAGTGATCATTGGACAACTACTTATGATGCCAAGATGACTGTTGTCCCCTTGCCCACTGCCATCTGAATTTTAGTTTCCATTTAAGTCCAAAATGTCCTACATTCCTGAATACTGCATCAATAGTAATGTAGTGCAGCATCCACTCGATCTTTTGTTTACAAAAGCAAAGCACTGCAGATGCTGGAGATCTGAAATGAAACAGAAATTGCTAGAGAAACTCAGCAGATCAAATTCTGAAAAAGGATCACTGAACCCGAAATGTTGATTCTGTTTTCTCTCCCACACACACTGCCAAACCTGCTGAGTTTCTGACTTTGTTTCAGTCCCATAAAAGGCTAGTTATTACTGTAACAGTTAAACGAACTCTTGTGCTATGCAGAAAACATTAAATATGGAATAGTAAAATAATTCAGTTTTAAAGGGGACCTCAATTTCCAACACTCCTCAACTAATGAAGCAATCCAAATTTATATACAGCAAGACCAATAATATCCAAATTTGGGTCGGTAAGTGGCCACACGAATGCAGGCAATGACCATGTCCAACAAGAGAGAATTTATTCATACCTCCTGTTCGTAGCAGTACCATTGTTCAATCCCCAACTATCAACATCCTGGGGGCTTACCATTGACAATAAACTGAACTGGACCAGCTAAATTAATACTGTAGATACAAAAGCAGGTCAGATGCCAAAGGTCTGTGCTGAGTAACTTGTCTGTTATCTCCTCAAATTCTGCCAAACACTGAACCAGAAACAGGCAGGAGAGCTAGTTTAGTTTGGGATTATGTTTGGCATGGACTGGTTGGACTGAATGGTCTGTTTCTGCACTGTATGACACTATAAAAAGATACAAGTTGAAACTGTGCTGGAGTACTCTCTAATTGTCTGGATGAGGGCAGGACCAGCTATTTCAAGAAGCTTCACACCATCCAGGACAAAGCTGCTTAGTCTTGGCCCTCCATCCACTATCTTCAAAACTCACACCCTTTACCAGGGATGCACACTGACATCTACAAAATGCATTGCAATAGGTTACCTTTGTGCATCCAACTGCGTTTTCCAAACCTTGTGATCTCTACCACCTAGAAGGACAAGAGCAACAGATGCATGGGAAAGGAATTTGTGGAATGTCTATGAGATGGCTTTTTGGAGCAGCTTGTGGTGGAGCCTACTGGGGAACAGGCCATAGTGGATTTAGTGTTGTGCAATGAGGCAGACTTGTGAAGGGAGCTTGAGGTGAAGGAACCCTTAGGAGGCTGTGATCATAATATGATTGAATATATGATTCTGCAATTTGAGAAGGAGGAGATATAATCAGAGGTAATGGTATTACAGCTGAATAAAGGCAACTAGAAGGGCATGAGGGAAGTGCTGGGGTAGAATTGATTGGGAGAGGAGCCTAGCAGGAGAGACAGTGGAACAGCAATGGGAGGAGTTTCTGGGAGTAATTCAGGATACACAGCAGAGATTCATCCCAAGGAAAACGAAGCATGGTACAGGAGGATGAGACAACCCTGGCTGACAAGGGAAGCCAGAGATAGCATAAAAGCAAAAGAGAAAGCACATAATGTGGTGAAGGGCAGTGTGAAACCAGAGGATTGGGAAACTCGCAAAGACCAACAGAGGGCACCAATAAAAGAAATAATAAAGGAGAAGATTAAATGTGAGGGTAAGTTAGCCAGTGATATAAAGGAAGACTATAAAAGTTTCTTTAGATGTATAAAGAGCAAAAGAGAGGCTAAAGTAGGCATTGGGCTGCTGGAAAATGACACTGGAGACACAGTATACAGGAACAAGGAAGTGGCTGAGGAACTGAATAATTACTTCACATCAGTCTTCATGATGGAAAACAAATAATATCCAAAAAAATCAACAGAGTGGAGGGTAGAGCTGAGTATGGTGGCCATCACCAAGGGGAAGGTGCTATAAAAACTGAACGGCCTGAAGGTGGATAAATCACCTGGACCAGATAGACTACACCCCAAACTTCTAAGAGAGATAGCTGAAGAGACAATGAAGGCATTAGTGATGATCTTTCAGGAATCGCTAGAATCAGGGAGGGTCCCAGAGGACTGGAAAATTAGTAACGTGACACCCCTGTTTAAAAATGGAGTAAGGCAAAAGACAGAAAATTACAGACCAATTAGCCTAATCTTGGTCATGGGTAAGATCCTGGAATCCATTGTGAAAGATGAGATTTCTGAATAATTGGAAATGTATGATAAAATAAGGCAAAGTCAGCATGGCTTCATCAAGAGGAGGTTATGCCTGACAAATCTTCTAGAATTCTTTGAGGAAGTATTGAGTACAGGAGTTGGGAGGTCATGTCATGACTGTACAGGACATTGGTTAGACCACTGTTGGAATATTGCCTGCAATTCTGGTCTCCTTCCTATCAGAAAGATGTTGTGAAACTTGAAAGGGTTCAGAAAAGATTTACAAGGATGTTGCCAGGGTTGGATTATTTGAGCTACAGGGAGAGGCTGAACAGGCTGGGGCTGTTTTCCCTGGAGCATTGGATGCTGAGGGGTGACCTTTTAGAGGTTTACAAAATTGTGAGGGACATGGATAGGATAAATAGACAAGTCTTTTCCCTGGGGTTGGGGAGTCCAGAACTAGAGGGCATAGGTTTAGGATGAGAGGGAAAAGATATAAAAGAGACCTAAGGGGCAACTTTTTCATGCAAAGGGTGATACGTGTATGGAATGAGCGGCCAGAGGAAGCGGTGGAAGCTGGTACAATTGCAACATATAAAAGGCATTTGGATGGGTATATGAATAAGAAGGGTTTGGAGGGATATGGGCTGGGTGCTGGCAGGTGGGACTAGATTGGGTTGGAATATCTGGTCGGCATGGACGGGTTGGACTAAAGTGTCTGTTTTCGCGCTGTACATCTCTATGACTCTAAGTAACGCGTAGGTTAGATGAAGGAGAGCCAATGGATGTCATCCACCTGGACTTCAAGAAGGCCTTTGACAAGGTGCCGTATGGGGGTCTACTGGGTAAGATAAGGGCCCATGGTGCAGAGGCAAGGTGCTTGCATGGATAGAAGCCTGGCTGTCTGGCAGAAAGCAGAGAGTGGGCATAAAGGGGTCCTGCCCAGGATGGCAGATGATGATAAGTGCTGTTTCACAAGGCTCAATGTTGGGACCACAACTTTTCACTTTATACATTAACAATCGACATGAAGGAACTGAGGGCATTCTGGCTAAGTTTGCATATGATACAGAGATAGGTTGAGGGACAGGTAACATTGTGGAGGCGGGGAGACTGCAGAAGGATTTGCAGAAGGTAAGGAGAATGGGCAAAGTGGCAGATGGAGTACAACATGGGAAAGTGTGAGGTCATGTACTTTGTTAGGAAGAATAGAGGCATAGGTTATTTTCTAAATGGAGAGAAAATTCAGAAGTCTGCAGTGAAAAGAGACTTGGGAGTTCTAGTCCAGGATTCTCTCAAGGTAATCTTGCAGGTTGAGTCAGTAGTTAGGAAGTCAAATGCAATGATAGCATTTAGTTTGAGAGGACATGAATATAAAAGCAGGGATGTACTCCTGAAGTTGTCTAAGACTCTGGTCAGACTACATTTGGAGTATTGTGTGCAGTTTTGGGCCCTATATCTCAGGAAGGATGTGCCCTGCAGCATGTTCAAAGGAGGTTCATGAGAATGGTCTCAGGCATGAAAAGCTTAACATATGAAGAATGTTTGAGGACTCTGGGTCTATACGCGATGGAGTTTAGAAGGATGAGTGGGGAAACATACAGCATACTGAATGGCCTGGACAGAGTGGATGTTGGGAAAATATTTCCATTTGTAGGGGACTAGGACCTAACGGCACAGCCCGAGAGTAAAGGGAATACCTTTTAGAATAAGTAGAAACTTCTTCAGCCAGGGAGGGGTGAATCTATGGAATTCATTACCACAGAAGGTTGTGGAGGCCAGGTCATTGAGCATAGTTAAGACTGAGATAGTTAGGTTCTTGAGTATCAAGGAGATCAAGGGTTATGGGGATAAACCGGGAGAATGGGGTTGAGAAACTTATCAGCCAAGATTGAATGGCGGAGCAAATTCGATGGATGAATTTCTGCTCCTATGTCTTAGGGTCGTATGGTCTTATGTAACACCACCTCTCTCACAGGGTGGTACGGTCTGTAAGAGTGGTAGCAGCAGAAGCCCTCATCACATTTATGAAGCATACAGGTGTGTATCTGTGATGCCAAAATGTACAAGGCTATGGGTCAAGAGCTGGAAAGTGCAATTACAAAAGCTACATGGTTGTTTTTGACTGGTGCTAATTTGATGGGCTGAAGAGATTTTTTTTCTGTGCTGTAGATCTCTATGACCACTTCCTAAAAATTCCCTTCCAAATCACTCACTATCTTAATTTGGATCTACGTCACCATTCCTTCAGTGTTGCTGGGTCAAGATCTTGTGACTCCCTTCCTAACAGCACTCTTGATGGCTAGTGGTGAATGGTCATCCCAAAAATTGTAGCTGTTAAATAAGGCAGTTCATCCTCACCAGACAATTAGACATGGGCAATAAATGCTGACTCAGCCAGCAGTGCCCACCTCACTTGAACGAATAGACACAAAACTTTTTCATGAAGGCAGCTCAAATAGACAAAGCCAACACAACAGCTAATTCTTCATCGATGACTATAACATCAGTAAGTGAACGTGGATTTATAATTGTGATTGTTACAGACCACGCTGAGATTTTCCTGTTCAGACACTAGAAAGTAAGGAGAACAAGCTGCCTGGAAAGGATCTTGATCAAATTACTTTCCCAGGCTGTGAAATCATTGGAAAGCCAAACAATAGCTTTTCCTGATGAGGGAAATAATGAGAGATTACATTTTATCTTGAATAACCTCCCAACTGCATTCACAATCTGCCAGAAATAGCTACTTTTTGTTTTACTGTCAGTGACTTCAAACAAAAGAAAATAATTTTTTGCTTAAGGACTGTCTCATATTTTGAATTCACGGGTTTGAAAACACAGAATTGGGGAAAAGTTTAGCTATGATTATCTCACACTTGGGAACTACCAGAAGTCCCTGAGGAAACAGGTTTATGCTCAATTTAGTTGGAGTTGAGTTTGGTTCACAGAAAGAAAGACTTGTTGATGTTAAGTTCAATGAGGTCTCTATATTTAGCATGTCGTGGTATGCAAGATTCAAACTTGGTTACTCAAAAATGTTTAAACTTTTGACTGCTTAAGTCATGTTAGTTCCATGTATTGGACATATTCTTCCAGAACATTTTTGTTTAAATTATCTCTTCGGATATTAGAAAAAAGATTTGCATTTTTATAGCAGCTTTTGTAACCTCAGAATGTTATAAACAGCTTCACAGCCAATGAACTAATTTTTAAATCTACTTATTGCTATAATACAGCTGCAAATATGCACATAGCAAGCTCCTACAAACAGCAATACAAACATTAATGAAGAGATCGTCTTTACCTCTAAGTCAGGCATAAATATTGACAGGACACTAGGGAGTGCCCACCTACACTTTTGCAAAATAGTATCTGTGAGATCTTTTAACAGCCAAGCAAGCAGGAACAGAGCTTAACAACCAATAGCTGGCATAGCTAGCACAGTCAGCACAGTGGTTCAATGGTTAGCACTGCTGCCTTACAGCTCCAAGGACCTGGGTTCAAATCCACCCTTGGGCAACTGTCTGTGCGGAATTTGCACATTTTCCCCATGTCTGCGTGGGTTTCCTCCCACAATCCAAAGATGTGTAGGTTAGTTGATTGACACTGCTAAATTGCCCATAATGTCCAGGGATGTGTCGGCTAGGTGTACTCGCCATGAGAAATACAGGGTTATGGGAGAGGGGCTGAGGGTTGGTATGGAGTTAATGAGCCAAATGGCCTGCTTCCACACTGTAGTGATTCTATAACTAAAAAAAACTAAGACAGGAATGATGCTTCCCCTGTCTATGGGAAATGGAAGGATCTTGAACCAGGTTACACAATCTGAGAACAAGTAATGAGAGGAGCAATAACTTCTTCATTCAGAGGGTATTGATTCTTTGCAATTCTCTATCTTAAAGGGATGTGGAAGCTCAGTTTTAAGTTGCATTCAACAGACTAATAGATTTCTAGACAGCAAGGATATCAAAGTTTACGCGGACAGTGCGGGAAAGCTGCTCAGAATAGAAGTGCAGCCATGGTCGAGTCTGACTATGGAGCAGGTTTGAGGAACCAAATGGCCTCCTTCAGCTCCTAGGTCCTTTGTTCCTATGAGCTGAGGATGACACTGAGTGGAATGCTTGCTACTCTCCAAGCACAACTTGTTTTGCCACAATAATTGCAAAGCCCCTCAACGTGCTAATGACTAATGTCAAATTTAGAATGAGAAGAACCAAAATAAATTGAGTATTTTAGAATCAAAAGGCCTGGGGCAACAAAACTTTGATTTAAATGCCAGATCCTAATGCTAACCTGTTCTCTGGATTAGTAAAAATGTGTTTGCTGTTCAGAATTGGAGAATGATATATCACAGGAGAAAGCCATTCAGCCCCACCAGCCTGTGCCCTTTCTCCACTGAAACCTTAGAATCACAGAATCCCTACAGTGGAGAAAGAGGCCGTTTGGCCCATTAAGTCTACACCAACCCATCGGAGAGCATCCTACCCAGACGGTATCCTATCCCAGTTCCTCTGGATTTCCCCATTGTTAATCCACCTAACCTGCCCATAATGGGAATTCAGCACAACCAATCCACCTAATCCACACATCTTTAGACTGCTGGAGGAAACCCACGCAGACAAAAGGAGAATGTGAAAACTCCACACAGACAGTTGCCCGAGGCTGGAATCAAACCCGGGTCCCTGCCGCTGTGAGGCAGCAGTGCTAACCACTGAGCCACCTGTTATCACAGGGATCCCACCTTTGCCATCAATCTGGTCAATATTGCACTTACTTTGCTGGCAATGTTTTCCCATGAATCCAATACGACAGGTGCACTGCCCTGAGATATGGTCACAGTCTGCTCCATTTTGACACTGGCACAGTTCGCCACAATCCCTGCCGTAATAACCTAATGGACATCCTGCAGTCACAAAAAGAAGATAGAATGGTTTAAAATTTAGTCACTGAGAAGCCCAATCTACTTTCAAAGTATTTATAATTGTCATTGCTCTTGATCTCCCAGACTCATTATGTCACAAAGCATCCAAAACCAAAATAATCAGCACTTGACTTGTTACTAATGGTGCACACCCCACTTAAAGAACATTGGAGGAGCCAGGAAAAAACTTAGGTTTAGAAGTGGGAGAGAAAGAGAGAGACAGACAGAGAAAGAGAGCGAAGAGAGGGGCAGACATAGATATAGACAGAGAGAGGCAGTCAGTAAGAGAGAGACAGACAGCGACAGAGAGAGACAGTCTGTCAGAAAACGAGAGATGGACAGGTTCAGAGAGACAGAGACAAGTAGTCAGAAAGAGAGAGAGAGAGAGAGAGAGAGATGGACAAAGGCAGACAGCGGGATGGATAGAAAGAGAGAGACAGACAGACAGAGACAGAGAAAAATAGAAAGGGGAGGAGAGAGAGAGAGAGATGGACAGAGACAGACAGGCAGGAGACAGAGATAGAGAGAGAGACATACAGAGATGGACAGATAGATAGACAGACAGAGACTTGTGGTCATACAGACAGGTCCTTACTCTGTGTGCAGTACAGTCCAGTCCAGCCTGGTGTACACTTGCATTCCCCATCATACGCACTACAGTGGGCTCCATTGTGGCAGTTGCAGGTGTGGATACAGTTTGGACCCCAGTATCCAGGTGGGCAGGCTGAAAAAACATAATTGATTAAATGAGCAGCTTCTGCCTTGACCATCAATTATATCTCAATTTCCCCTGAAACATCTTCTAAAAATACTGGAAATAGGAGCAGGAGGAAGTTAGTCATGTGTCTGTGGAACCTGCTCCATCATTCAGAAAGATCATTGCTGAAGTTCTGCCTCAACTTACACTCTGCTGCCCTATCTCCATATTTCTTAGTTCCCTCAATGACCAGAAATTGATCAGTCTCACTCTTGAATAATCTCAATGATTGAACTCTCTAGGGTACAGACTTTCAAAAGATTCACAGTTGTTTGAGTGAAGAATTGTTTCCTCATCTCAGTTTAAAAAGCCTGATCCCTTATTCTTAGACAGTGTCCCCATGTTCTAGACTCTAGAGAAAACACCTCTCAGCATCTGCTAGTCAAGCCTCGAAGACCTTTTATATATTTCAATAGGGTCAATTCTCATTCTTCTAAATTCCAGACAACATAGGTCCATTCTACTCACTCCCTTTACATATTAGAAGAGATTTACAAGACATAGGATGTTCCACACATTTTGATTCATTACAACACGAATGTGCTTGTGTACAAAACAGAATTTCTGCTTGAGTAAAAGACTCATGTGATTCACATTACCCTGGAGATGGGGTTTGAGACTGGTACAGTTTTGAAAATATCCCCCAAAACTCTCAAAGACACAGCCAGTCTGGCAGGATCTGAGAGAGAGAAAACAGATAGAAGTTGAAAGTTTTTATGGTTCACCGACCAGGAATGTGGGTGGAAGCTTGGTTAGACTAAAAGGTTCAAATAATTTGAAATAAGGCTAGAGGACTCAACTGGAATCTTGGACCAGAAGGAGAAGTACCAAGGAAATCCCCATTTTGAAAACCAGTTTTGGGGTTCCAAATTACCAAGTTGGGAAAGGGAAGAAAGTTTACCCTTGCAAGTCAAAAATCACTTTGGGTTTCTTTGGGAAAACTGAATGACTATTTTGGGGAGAGTGGAAAATATATCTGTCAAGCATGTATTTTTTAAAATAAAAAATAAATTTCAGGTCTGTTCTTTGAAGTTTAAGTCATCTACAAAGATAGGTTTTAGTCAATAATGCTTCAAGACTGCTTGTTACAATAAAAGTCTTCTACAGAAAATCCTATCATATCATCTTTTCAGTTTTCAGTGGAAAGTTCATATTTCTTTTTTCAAGTTACTGGATTCTCTGAGGATCTTAACACAGGAGGACTGACACTTCCTTTTAATCCCGTTTGAACAATAACTCTTTAAGCAATGCACAGGAAATGTTTAAGAATAAATGTGGATATTTACGTTGAGAACAGTCACTTCCAATCCATCCTGGGTAACACTGGCAGGAACCATCAATGGGATTGCATGTCCCATTGTTTGTACAAGTACAGAAACCAGCACAGCTTTTCCCAAAATGACCGCTGGGGCACACTGGAAAACAGCAATGTAACTTTTAGACTCAGAACTGTAGGTGAAAGAAAAACAAGCCAAACACAAGATTGTAGGAGGCAACATGGTTTTGATCTTACTGAACTTGCTTACTTAATGTTTGAAAACTAACACCAATATGTTCAGAAGTGTCAACACTGATGTTAAAGCAAGATTTGCAAATCAGAGAAGATACAGTCCTGTCCCAATCCTTTGTCTTTATAGATTCCTGATTAATCAACTTGCACTAACTGCCTTTCACTGAGTCTGATTACCTAAATATAGCAGGGTCAGTAAGTTAAGTACAATTATTTGACATTCAATGATGCAGGCAATGATTTTGTTCAATATTTTCAAGTTGCTCTTAGTAACAGCACAAGTCCCAGCTGGAATGAAGATGACTGAGTAATTCCACTATGCCCTCACCCCCTAACACTTTCAAGGAGTGTCTGAGATTGACTTAATGCACAGAGTTCTGTATTGTGTACTGTCGGTTCTGCTGTAACACTCATTTTGTCAATGTGAATTGGTTATAACGCAGTTGAAGAATTTAGACCATTATTTGTAGAACGCAAACTTTCTTTACCTACATTGGCAATAACATGAATCTGGTTTCATTAGGTTAACTGCTGCTGTTATTACACGATTTGCTGATAAAGTGGAATTGCACAGGAACGGAACTATGGCACTATATCAGAACATTCTGAACTTCAATTTCTTTATTTTTAATAATTTATTCCCTTGATTTGTAATAGTAGATTTTTAATTTTTTTTATTTTTCAACTTTCTTTTTCTAAGGATTGTTTTAAGAATCTGTTCCTAAGGACCTTTGTACCTAAAAGGCGACATAATATGGTGACTTTAAACTTTTCAATGTATTCATTTGAGTAAATGCGAGAAAAAGCTAATTCAATTTAATTATCCTCCACCGACTGCATTTTTCAGGAGAAATAATCCAACCCTTAACTGTACATTTTGCTGCAGTTTGCAGAGTGAGTTCAGTTTGCTTTCGCTTGGTTTAAATAGACTCTGCAGACTGCTAACAAAGTTGACTTACCTAATTCTGACTCTCAAGTTTTCTACGTTTCTCTGTGATGTCAACCATTGCCATTTCAACAACTGTAACAACTAATACTAATACAGCACTTTTAATATGGTAAAAAGCTCAACGCGTTTTGCAGGAGCACCAGCAGACAAATAAAACTTGAAGGAGGGTTTACCAAACTTTTGCTCTTAAGTTGGATGCCACCGTGTTGGGAAATTTTAAATCCAACTAGCAAACCCAAAATCAGATGGAACTTCCCCAAGTGATCTGATTTTAATTTTAGGGGCGTAGCTGCAGACAAGAGGCAGTTTACTCAGAAACGACGTGGAGGCAGGTACGGTGGCTCAGTGGTTAGCACTACTGCCTCACAGCACCAGAGACCCGGGTTCAATTCCCACCTCTGGTGACTGTTTGTGTGGAGTTTGCACATTCTCCCCGTGTCTGCGTGGGTTTCCTCCGTGTGCTCTGGTTTCCTCCCATAGTTCAAAGATGTGCAGGTGAGTGAATTGGCCATGCTAAGTTGCCCATAGTGTTAGGTGCATTAGTCAAAGGGAAATGGGTCTGGGTGGGTTACTCTTCAGAGGGTCAGTGTGGACTTGTTGGGCCAACTGGCCTGTTTGCACACTGTAAAGAATCTAATCTAATTATATGGGATGCTAAGCACCAAGGTAGGCTGCTTGAAGGGTCCACCTTGATGCTCTGCAACCTTGTCTTAGTTACAATAAAAGCAGTGAAACAAAACAGTCACATAACACTCACCTCTTAAACCCCAAAAGCCACACACACACTTGCTATGTATGCCAACTCATGCCACCACATGACTGACACATACCAACCTACTTCCCTCTCATCAACCCCAACAAATGTGCCAATCAGGTGATTTGGCCATGTTAAATTGCCCATAGTGTTAGGTGCATTATTCAGAGGGAAATGGGTCTGGGTGGGTTATTCTTCAGAGAGTTGGTGTGGACTTGTTGGGCGGAAGGGCCTGTTTCCACACTGTATGGAATCTAAGCTAATCTACAGATCTCAAGAGGGCTGTAGTTCAGGAACAGGTTATGCTGGAAGGGGTGAGGTTCAGAAATGGTTTGAAAACGAGAATAAGAATTCTTAAAACAAAGCTCTACCAGACTGAGTATCGGTGCAGGTCAGTGAGAAGAAGAGATGATGGGTGAACAGAACTTAGTATGCATTAGGACATAGACCAAAGACTTTTGGATGAGCTGAAGTTTAGTGAGGGTGGGGTTTACTGGTTTCTTTCCAGGGTGGCCTGTCACTGTTACAACGTTACTAATTGAGCTTGTTATTTTTATCTCAAGACAAACAGAAAACACAAAGCTTTCAGTATAGCTTAAAATGAGAAAGCTACCTTCATTGCAGAGAGCTCCCGTGAAACCAGGTAAGCAGTCACACTGCCCTGTGACATGTTGGCATGGCCCGTTACTATGCACACATTGAGGACACGCCTGACTGCAACGATGTCCGTAGAACCCAGGTGAACAGACTGCAATGGAAATATTCTTGATCATAATCAATCAACAAAATGGTTCACAACTGAAAAATGTTAAAGTTGAGCTTACAAAAAGGCAATACCAAAGTTACCCTTCTTTACAACAGCGCCTCCATGAAGATGCTTCTTAAAACTTATCTCTCTGACTAACCTTGTGTCCTAATATCTCCTTCTGTGGCTTAGTGTTAAATTCTGCTTGTGAACATTCCTGCAAAACTCCTTGGAATGTTTCACTGTGTGAAAGGTGCAAGTTGTCGTTGTACCAATAACCCTGCCAGCAGAAAGAGTTTCCAATAACCTACCCTATCAAAGACCTTCATGACTTTCAATGCTTCTATAAATACGTCCCTTAATCATCTTCTTACAGTTTATCCTTTGACAACATGATCATTGCTTTGGGTAAATCTGCTTTAATAATTTTGTTTTAATTCATTCATGGGAGGTGGGCATTGTGAGCTGGCTAGCTTTTATTGCCCATTGCCTTTGAGATGGTAGTGGTGAGCTGCCTTCTGAAACCACCCCTGCAGTCCACATGCTGTAAGTTGCCCTTGGGGAAGGAATTCCAGGATTTTGATCCAGCAACAGTGACAGAATGGCAATAAATTTCCATATCAGAATGGTGAGTGGTTTGGAGGGGAACTTTCAGGCGGGGGTGTTCCCATGTAGCTTCTGCCCTTGTCCTTCTAGATGGAAGTGGGTTTGGAAGGTGCTGTCTCAGGATGTTTGGTGAATTTCTGTGGTGCATCTTGTAGATAGTACACACAGCTGCTACTGAGTGTTGGTGGTGGAGGGAGTGGATGTTTGTGAATGTGGTGCCAATCAAATGGGCTGCTTTGTCAGGATGGTGTCAATCTTCTTGAGTATTATTGGAACTGCACCCATCCAAGCATGTGAGGAGTATTCCATCATATTCCTGACTTGTGCCTTGTAGATGATGGGCAGGCTTTGGAAGTTTGGAAATGAGTTACTTGCAGTATTCCCAGCCTCTGATCTGCTCTCGTAGCCACTGTGTTTATGTGGCAAGCCCAGGTGAATTTCTCATCAAAGATAGTGGAGGATTCGGTGATGGTAACACCATTGAATGTCAAGGGGCAGTGGTTAGATTGTCTCTTATCAGAGATGTTCATTGCCTGGCATTTGTGTGGCATCAATGTTACTTGCCACTTGTCAGCCTAAAGCTGGATATTGTATTTGAGCATAGATTGCTTCAGTCATGAATGGGCCAAACATTGTACAATCATTATGAACATCCCCACTTCTGACCTTATGATGGAGGAAAGATTGTTAATGAAGTAGCTGTAGATGGTTGGGCCTAGGACACTACCCTGAGGAACTCCTGCAGAGATGTTCTGGAGCTGAGGTGACTGACCTCCAACAACCGCAACCATCTGCCTGTGTGCCAAGTATGACTCCAGCTGGTCAGGAATTTTGGCCTCCCCATACACCCCCTCCCCTACTCTCCCCCCCCAACCCCATTCCCATGGATGCACATCTTGCCGGGGTTCCTTGATGCTACACTCAGGGAAAAGCAGTGAAATGTCAACGGCTCTCATCTCATCTCCAGAATCTGAATACTGAATCTATTTTGTCCACGTTTGAACCAAGGATGTAATGAGATCAGGAGCTGAGTGGCCCTGGTGGAACTCAAACTGGGCATCATTGAGCAGGTGCTGCACGATAGCACTGTTGCTGACACCTTCCATCACTGTACTGATGATCGAGAGTACAACCTTGCTGACACCTTCCAGCACTTTATTGATGATCAAGAGTAGACAGGTTTCAGGGTGAATTAGAGTCACAGTGACGTTTGGATCAGCTGGAGATGATCCCTGGCCCAACTGAGAAGATTCCTAGCCCAAGTGATAAATATTTGTTTTATAAATTGCTGCTTTTCCTGCAGCAGTTGATTGATTGGCTTTGGGAAGCCAGCCTTTAAAGGTCCAACCACATTCTGTTTTAAGACACAACACATGTCCAATAACCATTACATCGAACACTGCATGGTAGCAAATAGTGGAAAGCATACCGCAAGATAAAAGAGAGCTGGAGGTGAAGTTGGTCTGCAATGGGAGAGCTCTAGTCAAAGCACCAGGATTGGTATAATAGCCATATGGCCTCCAACTGTGCTATGATTCTATGGCCTATTATGAACATGGGTGATTGGCATTGTCAGGGGTTGGGCACAGAGTTGGAATGGACAAGACTGTATGTCACCCTTGACAGGTTCTGGGCCCAGATCTCAGCCTTACTGACTGATTTCACTGCCTGATGTTTGGGGGTGCTTGATAAGGGTATGGAGGGCTAGAGGCAATATTTCTGCACTGCAAAGGCTCTTACGTATTGCACAAAGGCATGCAAGTTTCCTAAGTTATGGGAAACACAGCTCCCGACTATAGAATCGGTAAAGCAAGTCAAATCATGGGATACCAGCCTTAACACCACACTGCACACACTGCACTTCACTCCTATACCAACCCTTCTTATCCCACCTCACTTAAAGCTAAAAGTCGGCAGGTTGAAGATAAGGTTTGAGATTTTTAGAATTTTAGAATTTTAACATCCCAATTGAGCTAATGCTCCCATGTCTGGATATTAAGATACATCCCAACAATTCTAAGTACAATACTGCAATACAGGAATGCAAACTGGTCCAAAGATCCATGTATTTCTTACTGCGTTGACAGGTCGTGCCTCTATATCCAGGCACACACTCGCAAGCTCCATCATCGGGTGAACAGGAAGCACCATTCTTGCAATTACATGGCAGTGTACAGTTTGGTCCCCAGCGCCCTTCCGCACACACACTATCACAGTGTATACCTAAACACAGAGGGAAAAGAAACCTCTGTCAATTAGAGCAGCTCCAACACACAAACTTTACAGACACTTGCTTAATCAATACAAAAGCATCGATATCACTAATGCTTCACCAAAAGAACTGGCTTTTACACAGTACCTTTAACTTGCTAAGAATGTCCGAAGACACTTCCCAGGAGCATTGCCAGGCCAAATATGACATAGAGTCAAATTAGGTAATATTAGGGTGTGCTTTTAAGTAGCATACAAAGGAGCTTGTGAAGGGAATTCCGGAGCTTTGAATACATGCAGCTGAAGGCATGGACACTAAAGGTAGAGTCATTAAAATCCCAGGGCCTCCCTTCCCAACACAATGTCGGCTCTCGTGTCCCTCTATTTGAAAAAATTAAATATTCGTTTCTGCTGGGATCTAGAACCAATTCCCTTATCTTCAAACACAGCATGATGTGGGGTGGTCCAAAGTCAGAAGTCTCATCACACCAGGTTATAGTCCAACAGGTTTATTTGAAATCAGAAGTTTTCGGAGCATTGCTCCTTCATCGGGTAAAGTGAAAGGAAGCGCACAGGCACAGGATACATGGGGGAGAAATAATGGCAAGATAATTTCAGGTAATTATAGGTGTCAACAGATAAGTACAAATAGTGAGAGTGCAGTGTCGACAGGCTGAATAACAAGTCTTTGCAGGTGATCAAAAGTATCAAATGGCGTGAGTAAAGTGTCAATAACAAGTGGAAGGATGACCTTATGAACCAATTAATTAAAGCAGAGAGATAATTACAAATAATTTTTAAAAAGATGATGCTAGAACAATCCAAATGGCTGGAATAACATGATAGGTATCTGAGTCAGGTGACGAGGGTCTAACCAAAGTAACAACTTGTTACTCCGTCCATATATTCTGTGCTTGTGCATTTCCCTCTACTTCACCTGACAAATGAGAAATGCTTCAAAAGCTTGTGAATTCAGATAAACTTGCTGGACTGTAACCTGGTGTCGTTTAATTTCTGACGCTGGACCACAACAGTTGAGGTCCACAATAGCTGCGTTGATGTTTGCACATCCAACCTCACTAGGTACCCATAGTTTGCTATACAGCTTTAATTTTGATGGAGCCTCTAATTCAAGTGTGTTTTAACACTGCTCCCTTACCTGCCCTACATCATTGATGGCACTACCTTCATTTATCTTGGCCATAAGCTCTGGAATTCCCTGTGTGCCTCTCTCTTCCTTTTTAAGATACTCCTTAAAGCCTATCTCTTTGGCCTAGCTTTTGGTCACCTGTCCTAATACCTTCTTAATTTTTTTCATGGGATATAGGTGTCGCTTGCCCGTGCCAAATTCTCCTCGAACTGAATGGTTTACGAGAGCCACCTCAGTCAAGAGCCAACCACATTGATAAGTGACTGGGGTCATATGTAGGCTAGACAAGGTAAAGATGGCAGATTTCCTCTGCTAAAAGACATTTAAGAATCAGATAGGTTTTTACAACTATCAATTAAAATTTCAGGATCAACATCACGAAGACTAGTTTTTAATTTCAGATTAATTAACAGAATTTAAATATCACCAGCTGCTATGGCAGGATTTGAATCCACCAGCCTGGGCCTCCAAATATTATTCAAATTATATTATCATTCTGCCACCATCTTCCCTTTTGTGACCTGGTGTGTATCTATTTTATTTGATAACCAATCCTATGAGACACCTTGGGATCTTATACGACACTCAGTGGTGCTATATAGATGCAAGTTGTTGTAGTAACGAGATTTTGTTCCTCACAGAAAAGTTGTAAATGTCAAGAATTAGTACAATTTGCTCTTTAGTCTTGCCTTCAGTCTGCTGGTTGAGTTATAGCAGAAGCTCCCGAGGAAATCCATACCATTCTCTCAACATTAACCTAACATTATTAACCTTGAGCTGCCAGAGGAAATGGTAGAGGTGAGTATCATTACAACATTTAAAAGACATTTGGACAGGTACATTGATGGGTAAGGTTCAGTGGGATATGTGCCAAATGCAGGCATATGGAACTAGTTCAGTTCAGGAAACCTGGTCAACATGGGCGAGTTGGGCTGAAGGGTCTGATTCTGTGCTGTATGATTCTATAAACTACTCAAGTTTCTAAATTAAGATGGGAGCTTGACTAAACTTCTTTATTCACAGTGTTCCCAGTCCACTAATGCAAGAATGCATCACAGTCAACAAGAGATTAACAGTTTCCAAATAAGGAACTTGGAAATAACAGGCAAAAGGAAAACATCTTGTCACGTTAACGATGGGAACTGAAGGAACAGGAGGTCATTCAACTCTTCAGCCTGGTCCGCCAATCAACCAGATCCTGGCCAGACTGCTCTGCTAAACAGGCTTTCTGAATTTCTGGGATGGGGGTGCTGTTGGTGTTTGGTCATAAGCTGAACATTTTCAAATAAGTTGTCCAACAGATAGGTAATGATACAAACAGCAAATGCTATGGTAAGAAAGGGAGTGAGGACAACAGGGTACCTATCTTGGGAGGTTTCTAGATTCAAATTTACAGATGCAGTGATGAAAGATAAAAATGTCATTATCTCCTGTGATAAATTATCCGAGACCACACAAGCAGATGCGCCACATAACTCTGTGGCATATTAATGAAACAGAAAATTTTATCCAACAGAAACAATCTTGCCTTTTATTTTTGCAGCACCAACCAGTGAATATCTCTTTTAAAATGGAATGCCAGTAAACATCCATCGCAGAGTTTAGTCCTTATTGTGTCTACTTGCCTTACAATTGGGCCTGTCTTGTTAGTGAATGAATCATTTGGCCACAGCTGATGAGAAAGCTGAGTGGATCCCACAGAAAGCACGCTGTATTATGTAACAGCGTAAATAAAGCTAATTAGGGAAGCATAATATTTTTAAACTGAACCTTTTTTTTAAAACAAAATCCAACGGTTCTCCTTCATTATGGAAGTAGCTTTCATTTTCTTAAATTAATATATAAAATTTTCCCTTCAGTTGAAGAAAGATGATCATTTAGTCGAATCCTTGTGTGTTGTGATGATGAGAAGTAGTACAATGATGGAATGGAATGTCAATGAAAAGGACAAAGAACTCTTTGAGAGCCATCCAAGTTGCTAGGCAATTGCACAGCGGACACGATAAACTTCAGCGAGGCAGCGCTCTTAAAAAAAAATGCACCTTCATTTTATGCCCGATGCTTTACACGTGGGGCTCTTAAATTTAATTCAGCATTCATCTAAAGCAGAATCAAAGGTCCAATTGTGCAACTGCAGAAAATTCTATTTTCAATAGTTTGAAACCAATCTGTTAATGAAAATTATACCGTTGGGTACAAACGTAGAAATACAGTTAAATCACAGGCAAAAACTCAAGTATTTTCCATATTATTTCTGAAAAACTGAATGGTGCTCTTTTCTGTGAGGAAGGAGACAGCTGAGCCAATGGAGGTCTTTAAAATTAGGAAGTTTTTTTTACACAATAGAGATTGGGAAGATAGTTTGACATTTGGGTGGAAACCAGAACTAGGGGCCATAAGTCTAAGGTAGTCACCAACAGAACCAATGGAGAACTCAGGGAAAAAAAATCTTTACAATGGTGATAATGTGGAGCTTGTTCTCACAGGGAGTGATTGGGGTGAATAGTATTTAAAGGGAAGCTGACAAACACATGAGCAAAAGAGAAATGGAAAGATATTCTGATAGAGAGAGATGAAAATATGGTAGGAGTTGGGGTGAGAATGGCCTGTGAGCATCATAAGTACCAGTATGAAGCAGCTGGGTTGAATGGCTTGTGTCTGTGCTATAAATAAGATGCAGTTATCAAGTACATAATCCATATTGTACTACGGAGAACTTTGTTTATTTTTAAACACATCATTACAGATTTGCGCTTTTACTATCCCTTTGCATTCACTGAGAATATTTAATCCAATAACTTTTACATCTGATCATTCTTTCTTAAGGCACTTTATACCATAAAATGAATTTATTTTCTTCATAAAGATTTGGATTGCAGCCCAAACCTAAGACAAACAGCCATTGAGATAGCAACATCATCTGCCCAAATGACATTTATAGGATTAAACAATAATAAAAAATAAACTTCATGTTGTTCTTTTGCTGGAAAAGTGATTTAATTAAAGGGATTAAAATTAAATTCTACTTTATTTAATTGGAAATAACTACATATCAGGTCAATTTATTCTGTTGTAGGCAAGAAGAATAAATGGATGAATTACTTACAAGTAGGACAAATGTCCATCAACGAACAGAGAGGGAGGAAGAGGTTGGGCAGGTGCAGTCTGCAGGTGCCTCACTGGCCTGACCATTATCTCCTCCCATTACATGTAGGTGGACAATCCTTGCATTCCTCTCTATGGCCATGGCCAATGATGATTTGGGAAGCTGCAGGTTCAGTGGCCCTCCTTTTTCCTTCACTCATCATTGCTTTCTGGGGCTGCCAACATGGTAGTGAAGGGTCCTGAAAGCACCCCTGAAGAGAGAGAAGGCAGAGTCCACAGACATCTGTCTGCTGGAGTCCCCAGTCATGTTTGAGGACTTCAATCTGCCTGGTCTAATCTATGGGTCAGCTTTGCCCCATTATAATGTATCTTGCCACCTCCTCTAGTGTTGAAGCACTGCTCCTTTACTGTGGTTGCTGGAATCCTCTCCCTGGTAAGGAACATTTGCTACTCAGTACACAGCTTCCAATTCCAGGCAAAGTTGCCTAAGGATGGCTTCCATCTGGCGAGGTGATGGGAAACACGTATCCCAAGTTTCCACTGGAATTCTGCCCTGAAGGAAGGCCAGAAATGGGGCTCTATTGAAACTTCCCTTGTCTTTGTAAATTGAGCCTCAGACCTGAATAGAAGCAAGGGCTAGCTGCCCAAGTCAATGTAGGAGAAGGACTCCCTGAGATTCTTGTGGAGAGAGGAGGAAAACTTCTTCAAGGAAGGCACCCTTGCAAGAGGATTCGCAATAGGGTTAAAATCAACTCGGTTAAAAACAATGACTGCAGATGCTGGAAACCAAATTCTGGATTAGTGGTGCTGGAAGAGCACAGCAGTTCAGGCAGCGTCCGAGGAGCAGTAAAATCGATGTTTCAGGCAAAAGCCCTTCATCAGGAATATAGGCAGAGAGCCTGAAGGGTGGAGAGATAAGTGAGAGGAGGGTGAGGGTGGGGAGAAAGTAGCATAGAGTACAATAGGTGAGTGGGGGAGGGGATGAAGGTGATAGGTCGGGGGGGGAGGGTGGAGTGGATAGGTGGAAAAGAAGATAGGCAGGTAGGACAAGTCATGGGGACAATGCTGAGCTGGAGCTGGAAGTTTGGAACTGTGGTGAGGTGGGGGAAGGGGAAATGAGGAAACTGTTGTCCACATTGATGCCCTGGGGTTGAAGTGTTCTGAGGCGGAAGATGAGGCGTTCTTCCTCCAGGCTTCTGGTGGTGAGGGAGCGGCGGTGAAGGAGGCCCAGAACCTCCATGTCCTCGGCAGAGTGGGAGGAGAGTTGAAATGTTGGGCCACAGGGCGGTGTGGTTGATTGGTGCAGGTGTAGTAAACCTTCTCTTTTTGGGGTGACAATTGTTCTATTCTCTGCATTCCTGACTCAAAGCCAATTTTCAGGGTTTCCAACAGATGTTGCAACTGGAATATGCTAAAAAATCACATCAATCAAGTTCAATGTGACTGGTCGTTTGCACGGTATTTGAGTTGCATGGTATTTTTCATTTATAAGTCTTTGAATTTGTTCTTTGTTCCACACTTATCCATCTGCATTGTAATAACACAGAGGCAACTTAAGGCAACTCATATTATCTTGAATTCATCTAGCATCTTCAGCCTGGTAAGATGTCCAAAAATGCTTCACAGGAGCATTATCAGTCACAATTTGACAGCATGGCACATTAGCAGATATTGAGAAGCATGTTAAAGAAGGCAAGAGATGAAGAGGGTTAGGGAGGGAATTCCAGACACTGTGGGCTAAAGTCCTTCTTAAAACTCACATAATTGATCAAGCGAAAACGTTTCCACTTCAAAAAGAGATGCAAACTACAGCCAGAGTTATATAATAACCATTAATTGTTCTGCTTGGAGTCACGTCTGCTGTCATGGTATTGTCACACACCAATAATAGGAGAAACATTCATAGAGTGATTAGAGGGTCTCAGAATTATTGAGATAGAGAGTATAGTTTCAATTAAAGGGGAAGCAGGATAAACATGTAAGGCAAAATTTAACAGACCTCCAACCACTGGTAGATTTGCAGATGGGGACAGCCTGTTAAATTACTTAGCTGTCTTCCTGTGAACCCTCCTTCCCATTACTGGTCTGTCCTTGATTTTATGGCAGGCCAAGATTGGCATAGGTTGAAAATTCCACCACCCACTCAATTCTTCCCATGAGGGTAAAAGGAGTAGAAGGAAATGCTGATACTGTGAGACGAAGGGGAGGAGGACGAGAATGTGGAGAATCAACACAAAGACCAGTTCCTGTGCTGTACATTCAGTGCAATCAAATCCTTACATTAAAATTAGAGAGAGAGAAAAAAACAACAAACCTGTCCACCCAGCAAGACAGCGGCAATAACCAGTGGTGGCATGACAACCATCAGCGTGACTGCAGTCACAACGCTCAGTGCAGTTCATTCCATAGGAACCATCCTGGCAAGCAAAACATACGTACCCTCATGATTACATTGCAAAAGTAAACAAAGATGTACCTGTCACAACCAACCTGGTTAACAATACTGAGCTTATTGATCAAAGGTTGGTGGAAGTCTGAAATTCTCTCCCCTCAAAAAAAAGCTGTTACAGTTGGGGACCAATTGAAAATTTCAAAACGAAGACTAATGGACTTTTGTTTGGTAAGGATATCAATGGCTATGGAACCAAACTGGTCAGTTGGAGTTAAGATACAACGCTGGCGTATTCAAATTGAAATGGACAGAAGACCAATCTTCCATACAAATCAACCATAACCTTGAGCACTTTGTTACAACAATTAGATAGGTTAAAAAAAGTGTCTAATTTTACCAATGCACTTCAACATTTTTTTTTCCAACTTCAGCTCTTTAAGGTGGGCCAGGCCTGACCACAGCCTGATCTCCTATTGAAATCACAAGTGATAATTGTGGCTTCATAGTATGTGTCATTGCCATTTACACTCAGTGGTAAACAGCAAGCAGAGGTTAAAAAAAAACACCACTTCTACCTCAGAAACGTAATATTTGTATGGTCCTGTTTGCTCCACTTCAGTTGCATACCCTTGGGCTAGATCAGGGGCTTTCAATTCGGGAAGCTAGCTAGCAGTATCGACATCAGTTGTGACTGAACCTCAGCAGGTCTGAGGTCCAATTAGTCCACACAATGTAGGTAGACCTACATCTTAAATTACATGGATCAAGGTACCAACTGATTTCTGTTAAAATATAACTGACATCTGCAAATACTTTGACGTTTATAGGCTTTGGTGAGCAGGCAAAAAAACCAAGTGGCCTTTGAGGAACATCTCAGAGGTTTTATTTCCTTTGCTGTGAATCTTGTGGTTTAAAAGAGATGAAAAGCAAAAGGCCCTGATTTCAGGATTTGCCAGCAGCCTACTGACTATGATGCCAAACCATTCCAGCTGATTTGACGCATGCTTCCCATCAGAAAATGTTGTAGAAACACACCCTGTCTGGAGCAACCGTGGAGAAAAACATTTCAAGTATAACCGTTTCTCTCTTCACAAACTTGGTCTGCACTGGTCCCACAATTTATTTCCAGATTCTTAGGGCACAATGAACCCTTTCATCAGCATTTTTACAGAGACAGGCATTGAACATGCAGCATCCTTGTGCTTCTAAGAAAAGCCACAGGATGGCCTCTCAAACACAAAGGCTCCTCCCAAAAGACAATAAGAAATAGGAGCAGAGTAGGCCATTTGGCTGCAATAAGTGTGGCTGATCTGATCATCCTCAATTCCACTTTCCAGACTTCCTCTATAAACCCTGATTCCCTTACCATAGAACCATAGAACCCCTACAGTGTGGGAACAGGCCCTATAGCCCAACAAGTCCACACCGACCCTCTGAAGACTAACCCACCCAGACCCATTTCCCTACCCTACCACTCTACATTTTGCCCGTGACTCATTAAAAATCTGTCTGTCTACCTCAGCCATGAATATACTTAATGACCTAGTCTTAACAGCCATTCAGAGAGGAAATCCCTTGTCTCAAATAAATGATCCCTTACCCAGAGGTTATGCCCTCTGGTAGTAGAATCACCCACAAGGGGGAATAACCTTTCCACATTTAGCCTGTCAAGTCATCCAAGAATCTTGCATGTTTCAATAAGGACGCCTCAATCTTCAAACTCCAATGAGTACAGGCCTGACCTATTTAAACTCTCCTCATAAGATACTCCATGCATCAACATACTGAACATTCTCTGGATTGCCTCTAATGTCAGCTTGTCTTGCCTGAGATACAGGGGACAAAACTGCAGGTTTCCTGTTGCGTCTGACTTGTGCCTTATAAAGCCTCTCTACTTTTATATTCCAAACCCTTTGAAATTCCACTTGCCGTTTCTTATCAACATGTGGCCGTACAAGGATAAAACACAAAAGGGACACCTGGGATATGGTGGAGCAGGCCATCAGCATGTTGAAGTGATGCTACCAGGCCTAAGCTGCTGGGACCAAGCCTTCTAATATACATTTGAGTGACCTGTCTAAGTTAATTGTGGTCTGTTGCACTCTCCATTGTGTTGTCATGAGGTGGTACAGCCATTCCCACCATGAGCTGAGGAGGAGAAAAAAGATGATGAGGAAGAGGAAGGGAAGGCAAAGGAGGATGTGTCCTGGGCTTCTTCACTCTGAATGGATTGTGCAAAAATGTCTGGTCAGAATTCCATAATTGTTTGACAACTTCCCTTTACCACCATGGCTTCCCTCATTCCCCACCACTGCATTCGTCTGAGGTACCCTATCACAGCTGGTCCTGGTCAACGTTCTGCAGTAAAATCCAACACCAAAAACATTTTCATGAGCAATTTTATCCAGCAACACATCAAATGATACAAATTGAACTGAATGGATCACTTTTATCCTTTCCTTTAGTTTCTGTCTTGCATGTGCTGTACCTATTCTGGTGCTCCTCTTGTAGTGCTGCCTTGGGATTGCAGCATTGCTGGTGGAAGGCTGCTGAATTTCATTGTGGGGAAGACTGAAAGTGTCACGCTTGAATCACTCCAGACCTAAAGGGTCTAGATTCAGCCTTTGCCATCTCAGCAAGGACAGCTGGCTGGCTGAGACACAATAGCATGGGGCAGAAAACAGGCTGAATTAACTCCTTCTCAAAACATAATAATTAAAGTACATGAAGAAGTATTAGAATGACAATTATCAGAAGTAATCTAGGAGATCCATAAATTAGAAGATGATCAATATTTTCTAAGTTTGCAGAATCGAGTTACACCAATTTCTTTCCTCATTCATTCTCCTACAACTAGCATTAGCTTTGAATTAAATAACATTAAACATTTAATTGCCTCCAAAGCTCCAAGGTAAAGTGATACTTCTGGTGAAAACAGTATCCATACTTTAAATGCTGACATTTTTGGGCCCTATGGATTAATACAATAATTTTCTGCAGAAGATGGTGTGCGTTGCTGGTTACCTGACATGGATGTTCACACTTACGCCCTCGCCATCCTGCCAGACAGGTGCAGGTTCCATCCTGTGCATTACATGCTCCTCCATTGGCACAGCGACAAGTCGAATTACAGCCAAGGCCCCACTTACCACGAGGGCAGGGAATCGAACAATCAACTCCATGCCAACCTGTGAGGGCCAAATTGATAATGATCTACACCATAACACAGCAACTCCATGTCCAGCATATCAATGAAAGTCAATCTTATACAATAAACAGATTTGCCTTGTCATGAGAGTTGTGTTAATATCCAGAAAAACATGATCTTCATCCATTCCCTGAAAATAAATGTCTCCTCTCCCTTCCTTTTCCCTCTAGAGACTACTTGCATTTTTTAATATAGCAGAATGTCCCAAAAGGCTTTCAGGGGCACTATCAAGTGACATGGAAGCTCATAAGGATAGATTAGGACTCAAAGTGAGTCATAGAGGTAGGTTTTTAGAGTGTATCTTAAGAGAGGAATGAGGAGGAGAGAGATGGACATGCTAAGGGTGGGAATTCCAAATCTTAGGGCCTGGGTAGCTGAAGGAAGTCCCAAAAAAACTAACATTTGTTGCAAAATTTAATAAATTGAATGCAACTTACAAATTTGAACAAACATGGAAGTCAATAATCGGAAGTAAATATGGAGCAATGTAGTTCAACTCAAAGTTTCTTTTGTGGTTTCTTGATGAAAAACCTGGACTTCCTTACTGTGAAGCACCTTCACCATATGGTCTGCACTCTCCAAGAGTAAGGTTCATTGCCACTTTTACAAGGGGTAACTAGGAACGGAGAATACACACCAATTGCCAACAACACCCACATCACAAGAATGATTAGTTTGAATGAGAATGCAAACTGGAGTTGGGTATGGTCAAAAAGAATTTGATGTAAGTTTAGTCCAGTGTATTTGTTAGAGACATTTTTTCCACAATGCAAGAACTTCTCCAGTTCCTGGAAAAAGGATCTCAATGAGTACTCAATGGCAGGTTTGAAGAGCAGAGAGAGAGAGAGAGAGAGACAGAGAATTCTGCTGCTGGCAGGATGGTAGTAACCAAAGGACACAGATTTAAGGAGACTAAATAGACAACAGCCATGGGAGAATTTTTTTTTGCACAATGTATTGATTTGACCAGGAATGTGCTGCTGGAGAGGGCAGTGGATGCAGATGAAACAGTAATTTTCAGTTGGGATTTGATAACTACTCAAAAAGGAAAATAATTGTAGCTTTATAATGAAAGAACAGGGAAATGGAACTTTTAGAATAGACCTTTCAAGGAGCCCAGCTTAGGTGCAAAGTGCTGAATGGCCTCCTCCTCTGCTTTTTAACTTTCTAAATCTGATAGTGTACTTGCAATATTGAGCAACAATTTCTCGCCCACGTTGTGGTATAGGCTACTTTAGCTTAGATCATTATTGTGAGATTAACCAGAGACAACGGTGAAAATGCATTACCTTCAATTCCCTCAATAACCTATTTATCACAAATCTAACCTTCTGGTTTGTTTGGGAAGGCAAATATACTCACAGAATAAACCATTTGGTTTATTGCCCTGCAAATTTTGTCTTTTAATTAATTCAATTCCTTTTTGAAACATGTTTTTGAATCAATTTCCAAAGCCCTTTCAAGCAGCGCATTCTAGATCACAACAATCACTGGATTAAAATAGATCTCATGAAGATCAAGTGAGCATAGGATACAGTTTGACAATGGAGCTGGCCCCTCCCCCCACATTTTGCTACTTGTCAGGCTAATATAATGAAGTTATAAGGACTGCTAGGGGCTATGGAACAATATCCCATCACCATACAAAAAAAGAGGGTGCCAAAAATAGATGAGCAAAATGTACTTCTTCCAGATACTCTAACAATATTTAGAAAACAATTGAATTCCTTTCCCTTAACCTATTTTCCGACAGCTCCACTTACATGGAGATTTGGAGTTTGTATTGTAAAGCCCTCATATCAATATCAGGGCAGAACAATAGCAGCGTCTCTAGCACCAGTTTTCAATACTATTTTCCCAAAGTTAGCTCAGTGAAAATAAGTTCTTGTATCAAATAGGCATTATTTGTCTCTTAGGAATGAAAATGAGACAACCTAATTTGATTTCTACAACATACTCTGGTCTATTTGGCAAATTTTCAAGTGTTAGTATTTTTAACTACTTTAGTGAGCCAGTGAAAACAAAGCCTACAAGTGTTAATGTCCTTGCACAGGTCAATAGTGGTTTCATTCAGTTGCAGTGCTGGCTGACCTACATTGACACCTAGGCTCACCAAAGGCTCAATGTTAAAAATCCTCTTTCTTAGAGTCATAGAGTCCGGCAGCATGGAGAAAGGCCCTTTGACCCAAATTCGTCCATGCCAACCAAAATGTCCATCCACACGAACCCCAATTCCCTGTACTTCGCCTATATCCTTCTCATCCTTTCCTGTCCATGCATTTGTCCAAATGCCTTTTCAATGTTGTTAATGTACCCAACTCAACCACTTCTGCTAGCAGCTCTGTCTAAAAGACATTGCCTCTCAGGTTCCTGTTTATTCTTTCCCCTCTAACCTTAAACTAATGCCCTCTCATCCTGAATTCTCCAACCCTGGGAAAAAGAATGAATGTATTCACTTTATCCATGCCTCTTATGATTTTATGCACTCTATAAGATCGCCCCTTCAGTTTCCTATACTCTTAAGAAAGAAGTCCTAGCTTGTCCAACTTCTCCATAACTCAGGCCATCGAGTCCTGGTGATATCCTTGTAAATATCTTCTGCACTCTTTCCAGTTTAAGAACATCCTTCCTACAGCAAGGTGACCAAAACCGAACACAATACTCCAAGTGTGGCCTCACCAAAGTCCTGTACAACTGCAACATGTCTTCCCAACTTCTATGCTCAATGCCCTGATGATGGAGGCCGCGTGCCAAAAGCCTCCTTCGCTGCCCTGTCTACCTTTGACCCCACTTTCAGAGAACTGTGAACCTGAACTCCAAGATCCCTGCATTCCACTACACTCCTTAATGCCCTACCATTCACCATGAACCTCCTACCTTGATTTGACTTTCCTAAATGCAAGACTTCACACTTAACTATATTAAACTCCATCTGCCATTTCTTGGCCCACTTCCCCAGCTGATCAAGGTCTGTTGCAATTTCCGATAACTTCCCTCTCACTGTCCACAATACCATCTACTTTAGTATCATCTGCAAACTTAATAATCATGCCTTGTAATCTCATCCAAATCCTTGTTACAGATAACAAACAGCAATGGGCCCACCACCAACCCCTGAGACATTCCACAATCACAGGCCTCCAGTCCAACAAGCATCTTTCCACTATTACCCTCTGCTTCCTGCCATCAAGCCAATTGTGCATCCAATTTGCCAGCTGTCCCTGGATTCCATGTGATCTAACCTTCCAGAGTAGCCTATCATGTGGAAACTTATCAAAGGCGTTACTGAAATCCATACAGACTATGTCTACTGCCCTGCCCTCGTCAACCTTCCTGGACACTTCATCAATGATATCCCATGCACAGAGCCATGCTGACTATTCCTAATCAAATTCTGTCTTTCCAAATGCATGTATATCTTATCTCTCAGAAACTTCTTGTTTTCAAATCTGATCATCCCAGCTTTAGTGGCCAGACCTTCAGCTGCTGAGGTTCTAAATGCTGGTTTTCCCTTCCCTAAACTTCCTTATCTCTCCTGTTCAGTCACCTGTCCAAATATCTCATGTCGCCTTCACTTCTGTGAAGCACCTGGAGAGTTTGTTACATTAAAGGTGCAAATAAAAGGCAAGATCAGAACAAAGCAACAACACAAAAAGCACCTGAACACATGAAGTTTTAGAATGGAAGACTGGTGTCTGTAACATTGACTGTTCCTTTAAAATTCTCAAAGAGCTGAAGAAAGATAACATGGCAAAATATATTTCCTGATTTCTGTCTCAGGATTTACAGACATTTCCTTACCTGCCTTACAGGTGCATGAACCATCTATAGGTGAGCAAACTGCTCCATTTTTGCAGTCACAGGAAGAGGAACAGTTGACTCCATTGGTACCAACGGGACAAGGAATTGAGCAATCAGATCCCTGTGAGACAATTGATAGGCAATGATAGCTAGTCATTTAAAGAAGAGAGAGACGCTAAAAAGAAAGAAATGGTAGACATTCTGGAATCAGTTATTAATCGCCCAGAGAGATAAAATATGGATTGTTTCAAATCCTTTCTCTTTTAGAATCATAGAAATGTACAGCACAAAAAACAGACCCTGCAGTCGAACCTGTCCATGCTGACCAGATAGCCTAAACTAATCCAGACCATTAGCCTTCATTTGGCCTATATCCCTCTAAACCCTTCCTATTCGTATACCCATCCAGATGCCATTTAAATGTTGTAATTGTACCAGCCTCCATTATTTCCTCTGGCAGCTCATTCCATACACGTACCACCCTGTGTGTGAAAAGGTTGCTCCTTAGCTTCCTTTTTATATATTTCCCCTCTCACCCTAAACCTATGCCCTCTTGTTCTGGACTCCCCCACCCCAGGAAAAAGACCTTGACTGTTTACTCTATCCATGGCCCTCATGATTTTATAAATCTCTATGAGGTCACCCCTCAGCCTCCGTCACTCCAGGGAAAATACCTCCAGCCTATTCAGCCTCTCCCTATTGCTCAAATTCTCCAACCCTGGCAACATTCTTGTAAATCTTTTCTGAACCCTTTCAAGTTTTACAACATCCTTCCTACAGCAGGGAGACCAGAATTGCACACAATATTCCAAAAGTGGCCTAACCAATGTCCTGTACAGCTGCAACATGACCTCCCAACTCCTATACTCAATGCACTGACCAATAAAGGCAAGCATACCAAATGCCTTCTTCACTATCCTGTCTACTTGGGACTCCACTTCCAAGGAATGTGAACTGCAGTCCAAGGTCTCTTTATCCAGCAACGCTCCCCAGGACATTATCATTATGTACATACGTCCTGCCCTGATTTGCTTTTCCAAAATTCAGCACCTCACATTTATCCTCAGCCCATTGGCCCATCTGATCAAGATCCCATTGTAATCTGAGGTAACCTTCTTCACTGTCAACTACACCTCCAATTTTGGTGTCATCTGCAAACTTACGAACTATACCTCCTATGTTCATATCCAAATCATTTACATAAATGACAAAAAATTGTGGACCCAGCACTGATTCTTGTGACACACCAACGGTCACAGGCCTTCAGTCTGAAAAGCAACCTTCCACCACCACCCTCCGTCTTCTACTTTCGAGCCAGTTCTGTATCCAAATGACTAGCTTTCCCAGTATTCAATGTGATCTATCCTTGCTAACTAGTCAACCATGAATATCTCTCATATCAAGAAGTAATGAACAGACTGGGACTCAGAAAAGAGAAGACTCAGGGTAGCCTGACAGAGGGCTTTGAAATAGTAAAATTCTTCATTAAGGTAGACATAGGGATAGTGATTCCACTTGTAAGACAAAGCACAACCAGGCACCACAACTATAAGACATTCACTAATCAATTCAGTAGGGAATTCAGGGGAAACCTCTTTACTCAGAGAATGGCGAGAACGAGGAACACTCACCACAGGGAGTGACTGATTTGAATGGCATTGGTACATTTATGGAGAAATTAGGTTAACACATGAGGGAGAAGGGAACAGAAGGACATCCTGATCAGCTGAGTTGTAGAGGGGATGGTCAGGATCTTACATGGATCATTAACACCAGAATGAGCCACTTGGGCTGAATGGTCTGTTTCTGAGCTTTCTGTAAGGTCAGCAGAGGGAGCAGATGTGAGAAATTTTGTCAGCTGCTCTTCTGGGATGAAGAGGGCTGTGGAACAATACGGGTTAGCAGAAACTAAAAGGTTAACTTGCTTGCCAAACATTGTATAATTTAAAGAAAAGAAAGAGCCTCACATAAATCCTTAGCAGAGTAAATAAGTCCTGTTACCTTATACCCCGGGGCACAGATGCATTTGCCAGTTACGCTGTCACAGTCAGCCCCATTTTGGCAGCTGCAGATTTGATGACAAGATACACCATAAAATCCAGGGGCACATGTCTCATTGCAGTATAGCCCAGACCATCCAGGTTTACATGTACATTCGCCAGACATGGGGTGACAGCTGGTAAGAGAGGATAAAAGGCGCCTTAGTCTTTCACAGCATAGCGATTAGCCTTATGAGCACAACTGTTTCACTTAAAACACTTGTTTTTGTTTCCTGCCAGTCTCTGCTCTTGTTAATCATTTCGTCAGAGTGGGGCTCTATCATTTTCATTCTTTCTTAAACAAACCACTGCAAAATGCCAAACTTATAGCTTAGTGAACTCAGTCAGTGATGAGAAGCCAAGTTGTATGGGACAGAAAGGTTTCTCTGAATTAGAACCACAGTTAACAGTTGTTATCTCTGTAGCTTCCTCCAGTCCCACAACCCTCTGAGATCTGTGTGTTCCTCCACTCTGGCCTCTCAGAAATGCCTGATTTCCTTCGCCTTTCCTTTGGCAGCCATGTCAAAGCAGTAAGATCCGGAAATCCCTCCCTGACTGACTGCGATTCTTTCTCCCTTTCTCTCCCTCTTTTTCTTTATGATGCCCATTAAACCTTACCTCTTTGACTGCATGAACATAAGAAATAAAAGCCAGAGTGAGCCAGCCTGCTTTTCGAACTTGTAATAAGATCAGGGCTATGAAAGTTCTACTTTCATGTCCTATTCAATTTCCCTCAATCCCTTAATGTCCGAAACATTCCCTACAGTCCAAAAGAAAACAAAGGGCTTGTGTTCCCTGCTTTAAAATCGCCTCAATGGACTCTGCTTCAAATGTTGGTCTGATCACACTCCTGTGAAGCACCTTGAAACATTGAAGACTCTATTTAAATGCAAGTTGTTGTTGTGCTATAATTGAGTCCAAGAGGGTGTTAAAAGAGGACAGACTGAAGATAAAATGGGATTGCATGTTATGAATGCCCTTATGATGAGATAATGTGCCAATTTTCACCCTCCTAACTTACATAAGAAAGGTAGATGCTTTGGCACAGCTATTACATCTCAGCTGAAGGGTCAGAGAGGATTTCACCAATTTGCATTTAAATAGAGTCTTCAGTGTTTCAAGGCATTTCATGGGACTGTGGTCAAACCAAACTTTTTTCACTCACTGGCCTCATCTTTTCCAGGATAGTGAAACTTGCAAAGGAATATTTAATCAGGATGCTTGAACCTCTGTGATACAGAAAGGACATGATGGAGTGGTTGGATTTTCCCTCCCTGTTAGTTTTGCATCCGATGACAAACACATACAAAACAATATACCACATAGCCCTGCAATGTTAAAGCTTCAACAATTCTGACACTCTACCGAACATCTTAATTTGCCATTTTAATAGAATTATTAATGAAGACACATTATACAGCTTTTAAAATAACAAAGTCAATGATATTTGAGTGCTTTGCTAATATCAGACAATTCAACTTGTCTGTGTAAATTCTTTACATTTCATTGAAATGTCTGCTTTAAGCTAGTTAGATATGATGAAATGTGACAGTCTCCACACAAATCAACCCAATGACTGTTTATGCAAATCTGAATTTGAAGAAGCTGGTTGTGTGCATACCTGCCTTGGAACTCTCCAACCCCATGGCATCAATGTGGACTTCACCAGTTTCCTCATTTCCCCTCCCCCCACCTGACCCCAGTTCCAAACTTCCAGCTCAGCACCATTCTCATGAGTTGTCCCATCTGTCAATCTTCTTTCCCACCTATCCACTCCACCCTCCTCTCCGAACTATATCCTTTACCCCTTCCTCCATCCACCTTTTGCAGTCCAAGCTACCTTCTCCCCAACCCCACCCCCTTCCATTTATCTCTCCACCCTCGTGGATTCCAGCCTTATTTCTGATGAAGGGCTTCTGCCCAAAACATTGATTTTCCTGCCCCTCAGATGCTGCCTGACCTGCTGTGCATTTCCAGCCCCACTCTAATCTTGACTCTGATCTCCAGCATCTACAGTCCTCACTTTCGCCACGTGCATACCATTGGTGAGCATCATGAGGGAAATATATAAATCTAGGCAGATATACAAGGGAGAGAAAGTGGGAGAGGAAGATGGAGGGAGAGAAGGGGAGAACAAAGAACAAAGAAAATTACAGCACAGGAACCAGCCCTTTGGCCCTTCAAGCCTGCGCCGATCCAGTTCCTCTATCTAAACCTGCCACCTATTTTCTAAGGGTCTATATCCCTTTGCTCCCTACCCATTCATGCATCTGTCTAGATACACCTTAAATTATGTTATCATTCCAGTTCCACCATCTCTGTTGGCAACACGTTCCAGGCACCCACCATCCAGAACTTTCCACGCATTTCTCCCTTAAACTTTTCCCCTCTCACTTTGAACTCATAATCCCTAGTAATTGAGTCCCCCACTCGGGGAAAAAGCTTCTTGCTATTCACCCTGTCTACACCTCTCATGATTTTGTGGACCTCAAGCAAGTCCCCCCTCAACCTCTCTCTAATGAAAATAATCCTAGTCTACTCAACCTCTCTTCATAGCTAGCACCCTCCATACCAGGCAGCATCCTGGTGAACCTCCTCTGCACCCTCTCCAAAGCATCCACATCCTTTTGGTAAGGTGGCGACCAGAACTGTATGCAGTATTACAAATGTGGTCAAATCAAAGTCTTATACAACTGAAACATGACCTGCCAAATCTTGTATTCCATACCCTGTCCGATGAAGGAAAGCATGCCGTAATCCTTCTTGGCCTCTTGACTGACCTGCATTGCCTCCTTCAGGGAACAACAGACCTGAACACCCAGACCTCTCTGTACATCAATTCTCCCCAGGACTTTTCCATTTACTGTTTAATTCATTTTTGAATTGGATCTTCCAAAGTGCATCACCTCACATTTGTCCATATTGACCTTCATCTGCCATTTCTCTGCCCAACTCTCCAATCTATCTATATTCTGTAGTATTCTCTGACAGTCCCCTTCACTATCTGCTACTCCACCAATCTTAGTGTCATCTGCAAACTTGCTAATCAGGCAACCACACTTTCCTCCAAGTCATTCATGTATATCACAAATGACAGTAGTCCCAGCACAGATTCCTGTGGAACACCTATGGTCACAGGTCTCCATTTTAGAAACCCCCTTCCACTATTATTGTCTGCCTCTTGTTGCCCAGCCAGTTCTCCATCCATCTAGTTAGAACACTCTGGACCTCATGCAATTTCACCTTCTCCATCAGCCTACCATGGGGAACCATATCAAATGCATTACTAAAGTTCATGTATGTGACATCTACATCCCATCTCCCATCAATCAACTTTGTCAACTACTCAAAGAATTCTATTAGATTTGTAAGACATGATCTTCCCTGCATAAAACCATGTTGCATGTCACTGATAAGCCCATTTTCTTCCAAATGGGAATATATTCTATCCCTCTGTATCTTCTCCAGCAGGTTCCCTACCACTGATGTCAGGCTCACAGGTCTATAATTACCTGGATTATCCTTGCTATCCTTCTTAAACAAAGGGACAACATTAGCAATTTTCCAGTCCTCCGGGACCTCCCCCATGTTCAAGGATGCTGCAAAGATATTTATTAAAACCCCAGCTATTTTCTCTCTCGCTTCCCTCAGTAAACTGAGATAGATCCCATCCGGACCTGGGGACTTGTCCACCTTAACGCCTTTTAAAATACCCAACACTTCCTCCCTCCTTATGTTGACTTGACCTAGAGTAATCAAAGATCTATTCCTAACCTCAACATCTGCCATGTCCCTCTCCTTGGTGAATACTGACTTAAAGAACTCATCAAGAATCTCACCCACGCATAACTGTCCTCCTTTGTCTTTGAGTGGGCCAACCCTTTCTCTAGTTACCCTCTTGCTCCTTATATATGAATAAAAGGCTTTGAGATTTTCCTTAACCCTGTTTGCTAAGGATATCTCATGACCCCTTTTAGCCCTCTTAATTCCTCGCTTCAGATTGGTCCTACATTCCTGATATTTTTCCAAAGCTTTGTCTGTCTTCAGTCGCCTAGACCTTATGTATGCTTCCTTTTTCCTCTTAGCAGTCTCACAATTTCACCTGTCATCCACAGTTCCCTAATCTTGCCATTTCTATCCCTCATTTTCACATCAACATATCTCTCCTGAATTCTAATCAATCTCTTTAAAAGCCTCCCACATATTAAACAGCTGCTTCCAATCTACATTCCCCAACTCCTGCTAAATTGTGGTATAGTTGGCTTTTTCCCAATTTAGCATGTTCCTTTAGGACCACTCTCATCTTTGTCTATGAGTATTCTAAAATTTATGGAATGGCGATAACTATTCCTAAAGTAATCCCCTACTGAAACTTTAACCACTGGCCAGGCTCATTCCCCAATACCAGGTCCAGTATGGCACCTTCCTGAGTTGGACTATTTACATACTGCTTGAGAAAGCCCTCCTGGATGACCCTTATAAATTCTGCTCCATCTGGACCTCTCATACAAAGTGAATCCCAGTCAATGTTGGGAAAATTAAAATCTTCTATCACTACCACCTTGTTGCTCCTATATCTTTCCATGATCTATTTACATATTCTTACCTCTATCTCACGTTCGTTGTTGAGAGGCCTGTGGTACAGCCCCAACATAGTTACTGTAACCTTCCTACTTCTGAGCTCTGCCCATATTGCCTCACTGCTCAGGTTTTCCATAGCGCCTTCCTTAAGCATAGCTGTGATATCCTCTCTGACCAGTAATGCAACTCCTCCACCCCTTTTACCTCCCACTCTATCCCATCTGAAGCATCAATATTTTGGGATATTTAGTTGCCAATCAGCTAAGTCTCAGTAACAGTAATAACATCATAATCCCAGGTACTAATCCAAGACCTAAATTCATCTACCTTACCTACTATATACTTCTGGCATTAAAACAAATGCACCTCAGACCACCAGTCCTTTGCGTTCATCATCTCCCTGCCTATGCTTCCCCTTAGTCACGCTGACTTCCTTATCTACTTCCTTACAGGCTTTAGTTACTACCTCCTTCTTGTTCATTAACCTCCTTATTTGGTTCTCAGTCCCCTGCCATGTTAGTTTAAACCCTCCCAAACAGCATTAACAAAAGCACCCCCAAGGACATGGTTCCAGTCCGGCCCAGGTGTAGACTGTCCAATTTGTAATAGTCCCACCTCCTCCATAACCAGTTCCAATGTCCCAAAAATCTGAACCCCTCCCTCCTGCACCATCTCTCCCATGTATTCATCCTGCTTATTCTATCATTCCTATTCTGACTAGCACGTAGCACTGGTAGCAATCCTGAGATTACTACCTCTGAGGTCCTACTTTTTAACTTGGTTCCTAACTCCCTAAATTCTGTTTGTAGGACCTCATCCCATTTATTACCTATATCATCGGTGCCTATATACACCACAACAACTGGCTGTTCAAACTGCCCCTTCAGAATGTTCTGCAGCCCATCCAAGACATCTCTGACCCGTGCACCCGCCAGGCAACATACCATTCAGGGGTCTCATTTTCAACCTCAGAACCACCTATCTATTCCCCTTACAATTGAATCCCCTATCACTACCGCCCTTCCACACTTTTTCCCGCCCTTCCGAACAGCAGAGCTAGCCATGGTACCATGAACCTGGTTACTACTGTCTTCCCATGGTGAACTATCTCCCCCAAATGCATCCAAAACTGTATACCTGTTTTGGAGGGAGATAACCACAGTGGACACCTGCACTGCCTTCTTGCTCTTTCTCTGCCTTTTGGTCACCAATTCCCTTTCTCCCTAATTGATTCTAACCAATTTACTAAACGTGCTATCCACAACCCCCTTAGCATCACGTATGCTCCAAAGAGAGAGAACATATCCCAGTAAATAAAGCTGTGCTTTTTAAAATCAAATCCAAAATATGAAGTCACATGCCCTCACCTCGTATTCCAGTTATGTCCATCCTGTCAGAAAACCAAGTCTAGAGGTGAGGGTATAAGCGATCAGTAAGCCCACCATAAAGGTGTGCTTTATGTGTTACAGGCAGTAAACACATCATTAATGCTATGGAAGAGCATCTTGGAGCCAACAACAAAGATTGGGCTGATGTGGGGGGGAAATTCCAGGTAGGATTTGGAGAAGAATGGGTGGCCTTGGATCCATGAGCCCAACCAATAAGTGAAGCCATTATGAAAACTCATTAAAAACCTATTTCACTGATCATTACATAGAGGTTCAATTCCTTGACTCTGCAGCATGTTTTGCTTGTTGCCTTTTCCTTGCTTATTTATGCAGCCACTAATTCCATCCTGACCAACCTCACCCCTTCCCTTGCCACCATTGGCTAGGGTGAGAAAACTATTTAAAAGCTTTATGGCTGAAATAATGTTTGTCTCATGCACAACCATACCCCTTTCAGAACTGCCCCTGCCACTTCAGCCTGATTATTGTAAGTAAGCACATAGTTTTCCTATCTGGTCTATAAATTGGAATCGAGGTTGGGCACGACCATATAGCTGAAAGACCGGCACAGATTTTCAACATGCAAAAATTAAATGGTGCATATCTTTAACTGTGCAAAATGGTATTTTTTTTAAAGCTGTGAGATTGTTACTTTGCAATGGGGTGGTACTGAAAGTCTTTGACTTAAGGAAAGACTGCCTGACAACAGTCCTCTGATTGGTTGAACTGTAGTTTGCCACAAACCCAAAGGTGCACGGCAGCCAGAAACATCCAAAGGCAGTGAGTCGAAAACATCTCTTTCTTTCCTCTATCTCCATTTGGGTGAAAAGATAGAGGAACCAATAAAGTTTAAAAGAGAGAATTAAAACAAGACCTAGATCAACTATCAAAGTGATGACTGGCCATTGCTTTTTATAGAAAGCAGGGTAGTCATCGGTGGTGAAGAGAGACAATTTAAGCAAACTTTGTGATCTGGAATTTTAATCAGGAGAACGTTGTTTGTTGTCTATAATTTTTATCACATACAATGTGTTCAAAACTGTCTGCCTTTTATCTGTCTTAATCATGCATGTACATTTGAGATGTTTTAAAAGACTAAATTTAAAGTGCATGATTAGTATTCCTTTCTTCACTCTGCCATTTGTTAGACTCAAATGTATTATAATATTTTCTACTAATGCTGAAACGTGATGTGAATTGTTTTTGCACTGAACAGCAGTCAAACAGACAAATTGATCACATTCATAGCCTAATTGGGATTCCATGCATTTTGTGATGGCTTGTGAAATAGTTGGGCATGATTGTTGACACAATGGTCCCAGTGAAGTCAAAAATCATTACTCCTGCAAGTTTCTCACCTTACTCTCTTGCTTTTGATAAGCACTTAGATCCATGTCTTCTGGGATAGGATCTTCCCATCCAAGGCTAATCAGGACCAAATTGTAGGAAATCAGACAACAGTTCACTAGATTTCGTGGTTTGTGGAATGAGAGGATTTTACTGTGGGAAATGATTTTGGATATGTTTCCCGGAAAATAATGACAGGTGTATGTGCCCAACAGATTCAAGGAAAGTTTCTTCTCTGCTGTTACTAGATTTCTGAATGGACCTCTCAAATTTTAAACTTAATGTTGATATCTTGATGCATCTTCTCTGCACCTGCAATATTGTATTCTTGTTCTGTTCTATTACTCTTATGCACTTTGTATTGTATGATCTGCCTGTACTGCACACAAAACAAACTTTTCACTGTACCTTGGTACGTGACAATAATAAATCAAACCAAAAAAAAATTGCAATGTATCCGATTCTTAAGTATTTGACAGCCTAGATGCTGAGAAAATGTTTCCATTGGCTGAATAATTCAAGAATCTGGAGTCACGGTCTCAAGAGAAGGAATTATTCATTTGAAATAGAGAGGATGAGAAAATTCTTTCCCTGAAGGGTTGTTAATCTCAGAATTCTCTATCCTTTAAGGTTGTAGATATAGTCACTGGATACATTTAAGACAGAAATCAATAGATTTTTTGGTACTCAGGGACTTAAGCAACGTAGAGACAGTGTGGGAAGTTGGAATTAGTGTTGAATTAGTCATGATCTTATTGCGTAGCACAGCAGGTTTGAGGGACTGGAGGATCTATTTCCTATGTTCATAATGCCCCTTAGCAAGCTGGTCACAAAACATAATGTGTTCCACCACTGGGACTATAAAAAATAACTCCGTTAATCAACTGGAAGCTTGAAACAAGGCCAGCATGTGGCCAGGAATTCATCATCAAGCCAGTAATTGGACATGACAGTGCAGACTGGTCTTGAGAGACTATTGTTCTCAGTTATGTTACCTGTTCAATGGGCAGCTGTCCCACTTGAAATACCTGTTGTGGAAGACCACAGCTGTTCTAATCCTTGCAAGTATTTCATTCAGAGGTGGGGGACAGCAGGGAGGGCTGTTGAGATCAAGAATACCAACTGCTACAACCATGACTCAACCATGGACTGTAGCAAATGAAACATGATGTGTTTCAGTGTGCAACCTAGCTCAGCAGCAGTGAATAAACTGACCATGCTTTACTTTTATATCCTTGTGCTATGTTGTTTAAGTGATAGTGTTATGCTCTGAGAATACTGAGAAAAATTTCAGTCTTCACTTGTGAAATTCTTGTCTTATACACTATTGTCCCCTCGAAGAATACATTTCACTCAGTAACTGACAGCTGAGAAACATTGCTTTCAAGCTATTCAAGACTGACGTGTCTCCCTCTGAGAGCCCAGTTTAGACATCATCCTGTTTGATAAATGACACTACACAGGGCTTCAGTGAAACCCAGCTGCTATATTCTGGCACTATGAACTAAAATGGAAAGTACAATACTTTGTACAGGCATTAGATTAAAAAAATGGACGAACATACTTATTTTCTGGCTCAGTTAAGAATACATTCATAACTGCACATGTGTGTGTCTTACTTTGACAGAGAGAGAGAGAGAGACAACAAAAACAGAATTAGGTAGAAATCACTCAGAAATGGAGGAAAACAGAAGCAGCAGAGGGAGAGAGAATGATAGAAAGAAAGAAAGAAAAACAGACAGTGACAGAAAGAGACAGGCAGTGAAAGACAGAGAGGAAGATGGAGAGAGAGGGAGACGGAGAGACAGACACAGACAGAGATATAAGAGCTGAAATTGTACAGCTCCAATGTCTTTGGATCTCAGTCCCATTGACTAAATTGGAACCTTGTAAACTCAACTGTATAATCAGGATAGTAGAGCACAGAGAACTTCATTGGGGTGGGGGCAGTTGGATTTCAGATGAATGTTACATTGGGATACCGACTAGAGTGAGTGAAACATTATTTTAGCAGCCCCTGATTTTACTTTCGTTGACGTCACTGAGGAATCTCACTGGGAGGTAAAAATCTGCATTCCACCCAATCCTTGAGAAACTCAGGATTCAATTCTGGGAAGAAGGATCATTGGAACTCAAAACATTAACTCAGTTTTCTCTGCACAGATGCAGATAGACCTGCTTTAAAACTATATCTAATTCCATCTCCTGTACCCAAACAGAGCAGAATAGCTTACAGAAATGTGCATGGTTTAGGTATGCTCCTTACAAAATAGATCCAATAACCACGATGAAACTACTTATGAAGAAAACAGCCAAATAAACTTACAGACATTCTGTAGCATGCACAATACTACACTGCTGCTTCAGTTTCAGGGAGCATAAGTGCCAGCAAGTTAGATAGAAAATGTGCAGAAATGACATTGTGTTGATGCCAGTGCGCAATTTTTGCATTCATTTTTATGCACATTTTAGTGACAACATTAGTGTGACTGAGACCAACTTGTTTGTGGTCAAGCTCAAAATATAAACATTCACAAGTAGCGTTTTTGCACTTTTAACGGTGAGTCAATATGTTGTCCACTCACAGCTTACCTCAGTGTGGTCTCTGGATGGCAGGGGCAGCTCTTGTCGCAGTTTATTCCGTAAACTCTGTCGGGACACATCCGAATCTCGCAGGAATCTCCCATGAAGCCTGATTCACAGAGGCATGCGCCATTGACATGGTAACACACTCCTCCATTGAGACAACTACACCTCTCAGCACAGTTTTCTCCATATGTCCCAAAGGAGCATTGATCCTGACACCTTGCAGGAAATAACACACCATTGGAAAAATTAAATGACAAGCACTGGCAAAGTTTTACATCACAATACAATTCAACTGGAATTTACAGCAGAGAAATAATCTCAATTGATCTATGCTGGTAAATACCACCACTCATGTGTCCTCCCACTCCTCTTCATCCCACTGTATCAACATATGCTTCTATTCTTTCCACTCTTGTGCTCATCTGATTTCCCCTTAAATGTATCTATTCATCACCCTCTTTAGAGAGGTTTCTTCCAACTAACTTATTCAAACGGTTAATTTCTGTATTGTAAAATACCATGAAAAGTTGTTCCTAAATAATCAACAATAATGTTCCTAAACAACAGTGGAACCTTTGAGGAGCACGTACCTTTGAGGAGCATGTTTCGCACGTACAGCCAATGTACACTGATTTAAAGTAAAATTATCTCTTTTTTTAAATAATATTTAATTCAGTCATTTTTCCTATTTGAACAATCTTCCTACAGACAGAAGGCAAAATTACTTTGTCACTCAAAATCTAGCCTGGACGTGACTGCAACACAATGACTCGTTTGTCAGTTGGCGACTGATTTTGTCCAGCCCTCAAAATTTGGACAAAGCCTACTCTATTTCTGTTGTGAATTAGGAAAAGCTCTGTGACATCAACCCTTTTTTTGCAGGGGTACAGTTTTAGACAATTTGACAGTGGGGTGATGGATTAATATCCTCACCATATGAACACTAATGTGTTAATGTTTCAACAGAGTCATCAAGAAACAGAAACATTTTCTGCAAAGCAGGTTAAACTGCAAATGCTGGTTGCCATTAATCACTTATTGTGTTCCTTACAAGATGTTTATCCACATATAAATGGTTTTACATTAAGATTTTCAACAAAATACTTAAAACACCATGTTCAGGGCAAAGCATTGTTCAATTATGGTGAACGTGATCACATCTTATGAGTCTCTAAGAATAGTTATTTCATTGTAAATATCAAAAACCAAATATACAATAAAAATAAATATCATGGAGAAAGATAAAAAGTAGTCTTGAGTTCAAGATAGGAAAGGAATAAAAACATCATAAAATGTGCATACCATGTTAATGGATTGACTATTTTGGGCATTCATGGTGTAATGATAATTTTACAGAATGCTGCTATTGATCAATAAAGGGAAAGCTTTCATAGCCCAGGGTTTCATTGTGCCATATGAGGTGAATGGATGGCCACTAATTCTGGGCAAATGGTGCCTCTTTGCCAAATGAATCCAATTAATTTTCATAAAGCTCTGTATAATCTATTTTAAAAATATGCTGCTGTAAAAGTCAAAGCTAATTTGCACAAAGTGAGTACATAAACAGCATCATAATAACTACAAAAAATCTGCTTCCAGTGATGTGGATGTGATGAAATGAATATCAGCAAGATAACATGGAAAACTGGATTAGTGGTGCTGGAAGAGCACAGCAGTTCAGGCAGCATCCAAGTAGCTTTGAAATCGACGTTTCGGGCAAAGGGCTTTTGCCCGAAACGTCGATTTCAAAGCTACTTGGATGCTGCCTGAACTGCTGTGCTCTTCCAGCACCACTAATCCAGAATCTGGTTTCCAGCATCTGCAGTCATTGTTTTTACCAACAGGGAGAACTGCCTGTTCATGTTTGAAGTAGCACCCCAGAATTTTTAATGTACATCTAAGAAAGTATATAAGACCTTCAGTTACTACTCACACAAAAGACAGCAACTCTAACAACTAATGCAACACTACATCAATATTACCACTGAAGTATCAATCTGGAATGAGTGCTCATGTCTTTTGGAGTGAGACTTGAACCCACAACTTTCTAACTCAGTTGCTGAAAGTGCTACCCGCTGGGGCATGACCTAAACAAACATCCAACTTAAAGTTCATCGACTCAACGTTTGCAGTAGCCAGATAATTAGCAGCATTGAAACAACATGGCCACAACATACACGGATGGTTATACAGCAGAGTTTCAGCAATCTATTGCCCAAAGCCACAATGTTTGAATCATTTAATCATAAATCACTGCATTAAAAGAAGTATGAAGGTTTTTTTTGCACTTATAATCCAAACTTGTTTTTTTGATGAGCCATCTGCAACTAATGGAACACAAATGTTCATCCAACATCTGCTCTCTGCTAAAGGAACAAAATATTTGACTTAACACTGAAAAGAGCAAGAATACAAAACCAAAATATATTGAGGAGTGCTTGCTTCACCACGAGGAGTGCAGCTGCTCAGAAAAGCAGACCAGTGCCAATGCCTCAGGGCAGTTAGTGATCAGCATTAAACACAGTTTCGCCAAAAGCATCCACATACCAACAATAATTTTGAAAAAAAGCAAAAAAAACCTTGTGATTAAATTAGATAGCAACAGCTCACCTCCTGTGCAACTTAAAAGAGAACTCAGATTTTCTCTTCCAGCACCACTATAATTCAGAAAGTGCAACAAAGAACATGTGCAAATAAATTTAAAATCCTCTTTTTTGTTTTTAAATCCCATCATGGCCTCAGTTCCTTCCTATTTCAGTAACTTGCTCCAGCCCTAGAGTCGTACTGGATATTTATGCTCCTCCAATTCAGGCCTTCTGTGCATTGCCTGATTTTCATTAACCCATCATCAAAGGCCCAGCCTTCAGCTTCCGAGCCATAAGCAATTCTTTCTCTACATCTCTCCCATCTCTTTCTCTACATCACTCCCGTCTTTTTCTCTACATCTCACCAGTCTCTCCCTCTCTACATCTCACCCGTCTCTTTCTCTACATCTCTCCTGTCTCGTTCTCTACATCTCACCCGTCTCTATCTCTTTCTCTACATCTCTCCCATCTCTTTCTCTACATCTCTCCCACCTCTTTCTCTACATTTCACCCGTCTCTTTCTCTACATCTCTCCCATCTCTTTCTCTACATCTCTCCCGCCTCTTTCTCTACATCTCTCCCGCCTCTTTCTCTACATCTCTCCCATCTCTTTCTCTACATCTCTCCCGCCTCTTTCTCTACATCTCTCCAGTCTCTTTCTCTACATTTCACCCGTCTCTTTCTCTACATCTCTCCAGTCTCTTTCTCTACATTTCACCCGTCTCTTTCTCTACATTTCACCCGTCTCTTTCTCTACATTTCACCCGTCTCTTTCTCTACATCTCTCCCGCCTCTTTCTCTACATCTCTCCCATCTCTTTCTCTACATCTCTCCCGCCTCTTTCTCTACATCTCTCCAGTCTCTTTCTCTACATCTCACCCATCTCTTCCTCTTCATCTCACCAGTCTCTCTCTCTTTCTCTCTCTACATCTCACCCATCTCTTTCTCTACATCTCACCAGTCTCTTTCTCTCTCTACATCTCACCCATCTCTTTCTCTACATCTCACCCATCTCTTTCTCTACATCTTACCAGTCTCTCTCTCTCTCTACATCTCACCCGTCTCTTCCTCTTCATCTCACCAGTCTCTCTCTCTTTCTCCACATCTCACCCATCTCTTTCTCTACATCTCACCAGTCTCTTTCTCTCTCTACATCTTACCCATCTCTTTCTCTACATTTCACCAGTCTCTCTCTCTCTCTCTCTACAACTCACCCGTCTCTTGCTCTACATCTCTCCCGTCTCTTTCTCTAAATCTCACCCATTTCTCTCTCTTGCTCTACATCCCTCCCATCTCTTTCTCTACATCTCTCCTGTCTCTTTCTCTCTCCTCCTCTAAGCTACAATTTAAAACCTACCTCACTGACCAGGCTTTGGTGACCCATCCCAATACTTCTTTAATGTGGATCAGTGTCACATTTTGCTTGATAATACTCCTGAGAAATGTTCTGGGATTACCTTAGAGGGTCCAGTTTTAACTCTAAGTTTATGAATAGTTTCTAATTCAAGTTCACATCTGCCATAATAGCACTGTATAAGTGTGATTTGCTGTGGTTCTGCTTTAGGAGTTACTTATCGGAAACAGCTCAGACTGAGACATTCAGCATTAAACGTTCCCTTGACTGATGCTTTATAGTTACAAAGAGCTTTGATAGAACAAATAAGGAATAATTGTTTCCGCTGGAAGGAGGATTAACAATCAGAGGTCACATAGATGTAAGGAAATTGGTCAAGGTACAGTATTAGAAAGGAGATGAGGGGAGTTTGCTAAAGATATATAAACAACTTTGTTGTTGTTGATTTAACCCCATGAGTCAATAAAAACATATCTTGAAGCTACACGGTAAGCTACATGGAAATGACAGAAATGAACATTCCCAGTAATAGCTACACTGCTGAGCTGAACCTTTTAAAAGTATAAAGCAAAAATCTTTACACTGGAGGCATGTTTTAAGGCTGAAGCATCTAGCTGTATTGACCACCCTATTAAGTTTACCTCAGTTGATGAAAAATAAATGGATAAAGGCACAGTACATGGGTGAATTAGACAATATTTGATGGTTTAAAATTGTTAAGTGCATGTTCCACAGCTTAACAAGTGGCCCAGCAGCATTATTGCAAACACATTCGTGCTAATACGAAGCTTGAACTGTAATACATTCAGTTGCAAAGGTATTAGGGAGGGGACATTATTTCTTTTCGGTGATCAGATCTTTTGGCATTTGCTTAATGCATTCTCTGCGTAATTGGATCTCCTTGTTTTTAACTGTAGCTGAGATTTTCCTGGGGTAAGCCATTCCTATGCTCTGTCAGTTGGACCTTATCCTTCAGCTTCAACATGTTTTGAGCTGTAACTCATTGGGTCTGTAACCTGGTAATGGCAAGACAATGGAACTTCTGCGAACTCAATGAACAAAAGAACTGTAAGTTAATTTCCGCAACCAGTTAGATTTAATAATTGACAATGAGAGAAATGATCTGTATTTATAGTGATTTTTATAACCTGCTGATATCCCAATGTGGCTTAGAGTGAAGCAAATAATTTTGCTGTGTAGTTACTGTTCTAATGTAATTAGCCCAGAGCAAGCTAATACGACAACATTGTTATAATTAGTTTATTTACACTGAAAAAGAACCCTGACTCTCTTCATTGAAATAGTGCCACGGAATCTTTTATACACATCTGAGGGGCAGAGAGGGCCTCCATTTAATAATTCATTTGAAAGATGGCATCTCTGACAACACTTGCTCAAAACTGGAAATGTCAGCATGTATTCATCTCTTAGAGTGGAACTTGAATTCACAACCTTCTGACTCTTCACTTGCTGATCCACAGTTGACAGAGAAAGAAATGGGGTGAAGTAACATAAACCAAGATTGGATTAAGATAAAGAGAAAAAAAAATCAGAAAGAAGAGAAAAGAAAAAAACTACCAGTGTAAAATGCATAAACTAAAAATCTCTAACAACACTTTTGCAGCTGAAGGAATTAGACTCAACAGTTTAAATTGTTCCCTTTCTAGGCAGGAGAGGTTGAGCAGCAAAGGCCTTGTTAAGTATGAAACATAACTTACTGTTATGGGTTTAATGGGTTTCTAATGAGTTAATGTTACAATTTGATTAAACTTGCAGGACTTTGGGGTGGGATGCTATTTCAGTGAAAGTAATAGTGGTAGACACAGCAGGCCAGGCAGCATCAGGAGGTACAGAAGTCAACATTTTGGGTGTCACCCTTCTTCAGGGTTGTGGAGCAACGTAAATCATCCTGCAACTTAAACTGAATCACATTTCAAGAGATATCTTTTGCCTATCATGAGGTGGAGAATAATTTACACATTAATACTGGAGATCACTCCTAAAGTCACCTTATTTTGGCAACAAATTCTGACCTTCGTCTTTCTGAGGTAAAAACAATGACTGCAGATGCTGGATACCAGAGTCTAGATTAGAGTGGTGCTGAAAAAGCACAGCAGTTCAGGCAGCATCCGAGGAGCAGTAAAATTTATGTTTTGGGCAAAAGCCCTTCATCAGGAATACAGGCAGAGAGCCTGAAGGGCTCCGCCCTTCAGGCTCTCTGCCTGTATTCCTGATGAAGGGCTTTTGCCCAAAATGTCAATTTTACTGCCCCTTCGTCTTTCTGAGTTGTATCACTATTGTAAGAATTAAACTGGATATTTTGTTCCTTAGCATTTCATGCTTTAATAATAAATACATGCTACATTCTAACAGATTAGACCAAAGCAGAAGTATTGTTAGATACGTAGAAAATAGGAGAAATGGGTCATTTCGCCCCTCTGACCTGCTCAGCCATTCAATATGATCATGACTGATCTTCCGACTTAGTACCCTGTCTTTGCTTTCTCCCCATACCCTTTGATGTCTTTAGCCTGAAGAACTATATCTAATTCTGTCCTGAAAACATTCAGTGTTTTGGTCTCAGCTGTTTCCTGTGGCTTTTTCCTCATCTCAGTCTTAAATGGCCTCGCCCATACCCTTCTATAACTAAGGATAATACCTGGGTCCCTTTGGACCTAGGATGACGTTATAAGTGGTGACCTATAAACTTTTCATTGGACTCATTTGAGTGCACATGACAATAAAGGCTATTTTATTCTAAAATGTAACCCCTGGTTCTGTACTCCCTGCTCAACAGGAACATCCATCCTGTGTTTACCCTGTCTAGTCATGTTAGAATTTTATAGATTTCTATGAGACACCCCTCATTCTTCTAAACTTCAGCTAACTCATCCAGTCTCTCTTCATACATCAGCCCTACCATTCTAGAAATCAATTAGCTTGTTACTATCCAGAGAATGCTAGCTTTAGAACAGTTTATTTGACTTCAAGCTAAATTGATATTGAAGCTGGTCAGCAGTTTTTATTGACTAACTTCTTCAAAATCATATAGCAACATGAATTTATGTAGTACTTTTACCTCATAAGGTGCTTCACAGGAAAAAAATTGACATCAAGCTCGATAAGAAGACAGCTGACTAAAAGCTTGATGCAAAGAGTTAACTTTCAAGGTGAGTCTTGCAGGAAGAAAGAGGGGCAGGGAGACTTATGAAAGGAATTCCAATGCTTTAGAACCCAGGCAGCTGAAGCCATTACATGGTCACCATTGGGAGCAATGGAAATCCAGAGTGAAGAAGTGGCCAGAATTAGAGGAACATGGAGATTTTGTCGGCTAAAGGGATGGATGAGGTTAAAGTTGCATTTAGCAACGAGACCATGGAGTGGTTTGCACAGAATGTAGGGATACACAACTGTGATTACTTAATGAATACAATGTTGCTAGGTTTCCTTACCTCTCTCCTGTGTAGCCAGCTCCACATTGGCACTGACCAGTGGCTGAGTCACATTGGCCACCATTGTGGCATTGGCATTCCTGTGAGCAGTTTATTCCATATCTTCCCTCAGGACAAGGCTGGCCACATACTGTTCCCTTTAAAAATTAAGCATTTTAGTCAATTGTTTGTCTTTTTTTGTTAATTGTTAGATTTAGATTTTGTTTTTCAAACCAGTCTAAATGATGGAAGCAACTGTAGATAAAATATCCAGATCTGCCCAAACAAAAGTAGCTGTCCTAAATAACTGTCAATCTGTTACAGCATTGAAGTCTCCTCCCTTAAATATTTGGAAAACAAAAAATCACTGCTTGCTACTGTATCCTGTCCTGTCCTATTTCTCTGGAAATTTGAGGGCTATCATAACTAAATTGATGCTGCATGGCTGATTTCAGAACCTTTAAATAAAACAGTGGGGTGCCTGCCATCTCACAATTCAATGAACAAATCCAAATGATTCTAAACTATCTGAAGTAGGATTCCGTATTCCAATACTTATTTTTATAGGGATTAAGCACTTGAATAAATATTTCATTTTCCTAGGGGTTACTTAGTGGAAGGAATGTAAATGTTGGGTAATTGAGGTTTTAAGAATAAACATTTTTTAAAATCTGCAATAGATACTCAGAACTTTATTTTATTTGATCTCTACCATAGATTGTGAGGGTTACCCATGGTGGATGCTGAGTGAATTTGCATGGAGGGTGGAAGGACAAAATGTTAAGGATGTGAGAGATGCAAGTGACCACCTCCCATAACTGAAACCTAAAAACCACCCATCCCACTCTGGAATGGCAATCCAAAGTTCCAAGGCACTTTTGTCCAAGTCAGGTTGAGAATTGTTTCAACTCCATGGGGTGATAATGAGGGGTGGATTTCCTGAATAGCACTGATAGAAGGCAAAGTTAGAAAAACAAGTTGGTAAAATTACCCCATGAAATTGGTCAACAAGACTAGGACATTTCTGCAGTTCACATGATCAAGAAAGGATTGGCTTTGGCTGCCTCCCACAGGGCACCAAAACCTGTATTATTTTGAATTCATAAAACCTGTTCCTTCAAAACGTAATATTACCAGAGCTATTTTTGACAGGTGATATTTCTCCCCATAACGTTCAACAGTCAATGTCAAAAATCTAATTTTCAAGCCATAAATTTATAAATAAATTAAATATACTAAAAGCACATTTTTATGAAATAAATGATTTTGATAAAGTACTAGCTGCATTAGATCAGACAGGGAGAACCTTGAAAAGCAGAGAAGCTTTATTAAACTTGTATCAACTTTAGTTAGAACAGGCTAGCAGTACATCTGTGCACAATTCTGATTCCATATTATAAAATGATTTCAAGATATGACAAGGTGAAGGTGCAAAAATGATTCATAAGCACAATAACAGTACTAAAATATATATATCAGAACATCTAAGCAGTCTAGGTTTCTTCGCAATTGAGAAGACAAAGGAGAGGCAGAACAGATCTTTAACATTCTGATGGGCTAAATGTATAGAAACGTTCCCACTTACTTGGGCTAGGGAAGACCAAAACTACAAACAATAAATATAAAATAGTCATTGGTAAGTGAAACAGGAACTGAGGAGAATTATGAGAATGTAGAACTCATTGCCACAAGGTGTAGTTGAGGAGAATAACATCAATGTATTTAAGGGGAAGCTGGATACATAGGATGGAGAAAGTAACAGAGAGTATGTCGATATGAAGTAGGTTAGGAATAGCTATGTGTGAAACATAAATATTAGCATGTGCTTCCTTGGTTTAGACTCTAACTAAGAAGCATCACACCATTTGTGTGATATAAATACAACTGATACAACCTGGGAAATTGCATACACTGTCCATGTTTTGACATCATTTGATGAGATGCCACTAAACAAAAGCTCATTGTGTAGGGGTTAACAGATTGGCATGAATAGAAGATTGGTTAGCTATCAGAGAACAGATTGTGGGAATAAATAGGTTATTTATTCATATTGGAAAGATGTAAAAAGTGGTGTACCACAAGGGTTGGTGCTGGGATTTCAATTGTTTACAATTTACATAAATCACTTAGATAATAAGACAAAAAATAAGTTTTGCCAAATTTGCAGATGAATCAAAGCTAGGTCGAAAAGTAATTTGTGAAGAGGACATAAACAGGGTACAAAAAGATATTATTTGGTGAAGTGAGTGGAAACAGTCAGACAAATGAAGGATAATATGGTGAGTGGGTGAGTAATGTTATGGCGAACAAGCAGGTAAGTGGAGCTGAGTCCATGAAAAGATCAGCCATAATCATGTTGAATGACTCCGTCAGCCAGATGACTCCTGCTCCTACTTCTTATGTTATTATGGTCTTATAATTTGGATAAATATTAAATTGCCCAATTTGGTGGGAATATTAAAAAAAACCTGTATTATCCACATGGTGAGAGATTGTAGAAGAGAGATCTAGGTGTCGTAATGCATAGATCACAAAAAGGTAATACATAGGTACAGTAAGTAACTAAGAAAGTTAATAGAATGTTCTCATTTATCAAAAGGGGAATTGAACACAAAAGTAGTGAGGTTACGCTTCAGGTATACAGGGATCTGGTAAACCACATCTGAAGTATTGTCCACAGAATTGGTTATCTTATTTAAGGAAGGACGTACATGTGTTGGAGGCAGTTCAGAAAATATTTCACAGAATCACAGAATCCCTACAGTGTGGAAACAGACAATTTGGCCCAACAAGTCCACGCTGACCCTCCGAAGAGCAACCAGATTCATCTCCCTACTCTTTCAGATGACTAACACATCTAACCTATACATCCCTGAACACTATGGGCCATATAGCATGGCCAATCCACCTAATTTGCACATCTTTGGATTTATTAGACTAAGACATGGAAGGAGAGAGTTGGCTTATGAGGAAAATTTGCGTAGGCTAGACTTGTATTTACTAGCATTCAGAACATCAAGAAGTGACTTAATTGGAACATTTAAAATCCTTAGGGGTCTTGACTGGGTGGATATGGAGAAGATGTGTCCTTTTATGAGATAATCTAAAACTAGGAGTCAGTACTTAAAAATCAGGGATCATCCATTTAAAACAGAGAACAGGTAAAGGTCATGAACTTTTGGACTCTGTTCCTGAGAAAGTGAGAGTTTGTAAATGTCTTTACAGTACAGGTAGATTCTTGTTAAGGAAGGGACGATGAAAAGTTATTGGCGGGAGTGCAGGAATATGGATTTGAGGTTACTCTCTGTTCAGCCATGTCATTAAATGGGACAACAGCGTCAAGGGGCTGAATGGCCTACTCCTCCTTCTAATTTGTAAATTTGTATGTTCAAACTGAATCACCTATCATTAAACAGAGTCACTATTTCAGGCATAAGTATGAAATAGAATGTTTGGAGAGACCTCAGAAGTAAAAATTTGACTGGATTTAATAATAGGCATTAAAACAATCCAGTGGATATAATTCATCAAGTTGCTGTGAAATATGTGTTTCATTGAATTTTTTCAAAATTTATTTCAGGTAAAGGAGATGTGGGGGTGGGGACCAAGGAGCAGAGAGGTTCAAAAGACAATTTGATCAATTTGAATGTTTTGTTATAAAGACAATTGACTACATTGGGAAGGCACATCATAAAATGTTTACATGGGAAGTTTCAATTGTACATGTCTTTGATATTTTAAACATGGAAACTTTTCCAAGAATTGAATGACAGCAGAATGTAAAGGTTGTGCACGTGCGGTACATGCATTGATATATGGCTGTGTTTTATATAATTAAACAGGATTACCATCCATCCTGGGGGACACGAGCATTCTCCTGTCACATGGTGACACACCCCACCATTTTGGCAAGGACATCGCTCTTCACACTGAGGTCCATGCTTGCCTGGTGGACACAAATCTTCACAACTAGAAAACCAAAGAAAATACAGAAACCAGGCACGTATTACAACCAAGGAAGTGCAATAATTTATACAGCACCTTTTGTGAACTCTGGACATCCCAAAGCAACCAGCAAAGTACTACTTGAAATGTTGTCTTTGTTGTAATATCATAAACACAGCACATAGTTAACTCCCACAAACAACAATAATCACTAGGCAAATGGTTCTCCTGTCAAGTTGATTGAGAAACAAATACTGGCTAGGACATCAGGAAGAACCTCATTGTGCTGTTTTAAAATTTGTGTCACAGGAGATTTTGCACCCACTTAAGGAGGCAGACAGGGTTTCAGTTTATGTCTCTGACAATGTAGCACTCCCTCAGGACTGCACTGAAATGTTGAGCTAAATTGTGTGTTCAGGTATCAGGAGCACATCTTGAATCAAGGTGAGCATGCTATCAAATATGCATGACGAATGCAAAGCATTGAGATAAAGAGAGACAGAATCATTACATTTTATCAAAGGTAGTTTATATCTTTTTAAAAAGTTAATCATACCATTCGACATTTTAAGATCTCATCTGCTTTTACAGTCAAGTAATACAACAGGAGTTACTTCATCTGTGTGCCGTTCCCTTTAAAGGACTATCCAAAAAGAGAAAAACATATCTGGACGGATTGCATTGAGGTCAGTAAGGTGGACATGAGTTCCCCAATTGGGACTGTTAACCTGGTCCAATCAGGGAACCCTGGCTGATGGATATAAACAGGGTGTTGTAGGCTCTGCTCGCTTAGAGCTGGTTCAGAGGAAGCTGGATCAGTGTCAAGTACCATGCACCTGTAAATAAAGGATGACTTGGTGAAGGGATACCAGCCTCTGTGGAGTTATTTCAATGTAGATCTGTAGGTAGCTGGATAATTGGAAAGATGGATAGACATACATGAATAGAAAGGCAGAGATAAGTGAACAGATGAGAAAAAGAGAACCAATCATTATCACTGATCAGCATAAACATTCTGATGGTTTTATTTATAGAAACCCGAAGGCTTTTATTTGATTTCAAAATATTGATCGTAAACAATAGATCATTCTAAATCACATTCTTTTTTAATGTTAAATGAGCCCCATGTTATTATAGATTACAGCCAAAGGCAGTTTTTGTTAATCAAAGCATCTTATTTGCATGATCATTACTTTATTCCTGTAAACTGTAGAAATAATATTAGAAAAAAAGCATTTAGGTCTCATTCCATCCTTTATTCAATCTAAGCGGTCATACATTTAGGGTTTTAACTGATATGATAGTTCCCGCTTGATACTGCGTACTATCCACTGACAGAGGTAGACCTAAGTGAGTCACGTTGCTTTTCAATCAGTATTGCTCCAAATACTATGGACATTGAAGTAAGCATAAACATGGTGCAGGAATAAGCCAAGTGCCAATCGATTGAATTGAATTTATTGTCACATGTACCGAGGCACAGTGAAAAGCTTTGTCTTGTGAGCAATACAGGCAGATCAGATAGTTAAATAGCATAGATAAGTAAATAATATTTAAACAGCAGCAAAAACAAAAACATAGGTCTAGGCGAATGCTAAGAGTTTGTGCTGGCAGCCTTTCCTTGACAGCGGGCCTGGCAGATGGATTCTATAGATGGGAGGTTGGCCTTTGTGATTCTCCGGGCCAAGTTCACCACCTCTCTGTAACTGTCTCTGATCTTGAATGGTACAGTTGCTATACCAGGTAGTGATACATCCAGACAGAATGCTCTCGATGGCGCACCTAGAAAAGCTGGCAAGGATATTCGCTGTCATGCCAAATTTCCTCAGCTGCCTGAGGAAGAAGAGACGTTGTTGGGTCTTTGTAACCAGTAGGTCCACATGAAGAGTCCAAGAAAGTTTGTTGCTGATGACCACTCCCAGGAGCTTGACACAGCAAACAAGCAATAATTATGATCAAGGGAAGAATAACAATATTAGCACAGCTAAAGCTGAGTCAGCATGCTCCAACGTCCAAGGTTGAGACAGGAAGTAAAGCCTGTCGGAACCTAATAATTGTTGCCTAGTTTACTACGTTACAGACTCTTGTGCTAAATAGATTTTCCAACTTGATCGTAAATCAGTGATCTCACGGTCAAGTATTCTGCTGGTTCTGAACGTGGTAAAAATCCTTAAGGAGTAACCAAAGTCAGAGCTCCTGGATGACAAAAGAGATCAAAGTTACTGTAAGTGATGGAATGGGTGCACAGATGATAAATAAAGTTCAATGTGGAGAAATGTGAAGTTTGTAAGAAGAATGTGGACAGAAAATAATAAACTAAAGGTACAATTCTAAAAGGGATTCAGAAGCACAGGCATATGGGTGTCTATGTGTGTAGGTCATTGTCCATGGCAGAACAGGCTGAGAGAATATTTACATGGCAGACAGAATTTATGGAGTATGCAAACAAGGAGGTTAGATCTATATGACACACTAGTTCAGCCTGAGGCCCAGATCTGGATGCCACATTTTAGGAAGGATATGAAGGCATTGGAGAGAGTAGAGAAAAGATTCTGACAATGGTGCCCGGGTATGAAGACAGTTTGAAGCATTTAGGAATATTTTCCTTGAAGGAGAGGGGGCTGAGTGAATTGGATAGAAGGATACAAAATATCAATGTCTTTGGACAGATATGTAAGGAGCATGCAAGCATAAATATAGATATACAAGTAAAGAGCAGGAGAAGGCCATTTGGCCCTCTCAAGCCTGCACTGCCATTCAGTTAGATCAGGGCTGATCAGTCCACTCCACAGTCATACTGTCCCAAGGGAACCTCCAGTGCCTTGCTCATTGTGAATCTATGCAGCTCTGTGTTAAAAAGATTCAAAGACTCTACTTCCACCACCTTTTCAGGAAGAACACAGTAGTTTCAACTCTGCATCTTTGCTGCCAAGAAAAATGTTGAACTCCCCCATTATACCATCCTCTCTTACCACTACATTCCCTTTTGCTAACCTCCACCTCCCCAGTTGAATAGCTTTCTAGACTACAGTGCCATGGTCAGTTAACTCATTCAGGATGCAGCCCCACTCTTACCCAAACAAGCTGAAAACTTTAAACATTTTGAACAATTCCAAAGACTGAGGCTCTTGCATTCCTATCCTCTGCATCCTCTTATCAACCTCAGCTGTAACCATAATACTCTCCTGACCCTGATCACAGAGGACCTTAAGCAAGCATGCCCTGTTACAAAATACCCAGGTAGTGTTTCCCCACCCCACTGTACTCCAATGCATGCAGCTCAGACTCCAGCTTAATGAATCTGACCAAAAGCTGCTCGAACCTCAAACATTCAATATAAAAATGTATGCTTTGAAACACAATGACATCCAAGTGCTCCCACATCCTTAAAAGCAATTTCAATTCCTATATAAGTAGTTATTTTCTGTTTGAATATATTTTATTAATCTTATCACCAGTTCACATGCCACTTCAAACCTTAGAAATAGTATAGACCTTAACCACTTCACAGAAAATTACCTAAGAGCTAGCTTCTTCCCCAGTAGCAAAGAACCAATTCCTACAGGTTGAAAACATTTAGAAAAAGCAGAGCAGCATTTCCTTCCCCTATTCAATCACTTGCCCAATCCCCATCTAGCTGTTCAAACACACTGAGTTGCCTGTATTTACAAATAATATTTTTATGACCCTGGAAAAGGTTACTACATTAGGAACATGAACTGAAATTGCTAGAAAAGCTCAGCAGATCTGGCAGCATCTGTGGAGAGATGTTCAATGTTTAACATGCTACAGACAGCAGCCCCCGCTGCATCCTGAGATCTACACTCAGTGACACGTGTGTGTCACATGTACACTCTTGACATCCCTCTCCAATAGTGTCCCATCACACTGGCTCAGAGCTGCACCACTCCCAGTTCCACTTCATCGTCCGGCACATTCACCGTGCCAACAAGAAACTTTTTCTTTTCCTTTCCGGCATCAAGGCCCACAAGATGCAACAACTCAAAGATACCCACGGCCCTCCAGAACCTTCCTCCCCTTCCCTTCCCGCTAGCTCCATCCCCTTCCCCAACCTGTCGGGTATTCACTATCCCTCCTGACTCTCTGCTCTCTGATGCTGAACGTTCTGTACTCAGCTTTATCCCTCTGCGTTTCCACCTTAATGAACTTTGAGCATAACATGACATTGAATTCTTCGTCCATTGTCTTTGCCTCTGTGACCATTTCTTTGGACAAGATTCCTCTCCCCACCTCACAGATCCTTCGCCCAGCTTCAACAGTGTCCCTCCACCTGGACTCCTCCCTCTGGCCTTTTATGTGTACTTGATCTGTTCTTTGAGAACTGTTGACATGACATTGAACACCTCAATTTCTCTGCCCAGCTCCCAACCCATTCAAACCTATCCTCCCAGTAACTGACTGCACTCCATGTTCTCAGATTCAACCCTGACGTTGTTATTAAGCCTGCTGATAAGGGTAGTGCTGTTGTAGTCTGGTGTACTGATCTCTCCATTGCAGAGGCTGAGCGCCAACTCTCAGATACCATGGCACATCAGGCCAATGTATCAATTACAGTCACTGACTCCACTTCATCTGGTGGTCTCCCCCCCAATGCCTCCAAGCTGATAGTCCCCCAGCCCCTCACAGCTCATTTCTACCTCCTTCCCAAAATTCACAACCAGGACTGCCCAGGCAGACCCATTGTTTCAGCCTGCTCCTGCCCCACAGAACTCATCTCTCCCTACTCTGACTAAGTCTTTTCTCCCCAGGTCCTGTCCCTGCGCACTACATCCACAATTCCACTGATGTTTTACCCCAGTTTTGGAATTTCCAGTTTTGCAGGCTTCACCCACATTGTCTTTCCCATGGGCGTGCAATCCGTTTACACGCCCATCCCCCACCAGGATGGTCTCAGGGCTCTCTGCTTCTTCATTGAGCAAAGGCCTGAACCGTCCCCACACCTTACCACCCTCCTCCACTTGGCCGAGCTTATGCTCCCCCTCAACAACCTCTCTTTCAACTCCTCTCATTTTCTTCAGGTCAGAGGGGTGGTCATGGGTACTCACATGCCCCCCCAGTTATGCTTGTCTTTTCGTAGGGTACTTGGACTATTCCTAGTTCCAGTCCTATTCTGGCCCCACCCACAACTTTTTCTCCAATATATTAATATCATCGGTGCTGCCTTCCTCTCTCATCCAGAATTGAAAACGTTTATCGATTTTGCTTCCAATTTCCACCCGCTCTCACCTTCAGCTGGTCCATCTCTGACTCCTCCCTTCTTTTCCTTGACATCTTTGTTTCCATTTCTGGGGCTAGACTGGATACTAATATCCACTATAAACCCACTGACTCCCACAGCTATCTGGACTGTACATCCTCACATTCTGCTTCCTGTAAAGACTCCATTCCAGTTTCTCAGTTCCTCCATCTCCATCACATTTGTTCTGATGATGCCAACTTGGAAAAGCGAGCCTCTGAAATGTCTATCTTCTTTCTCAACTGAAGATTTCCCAGCATTGTTGTTGACAGGGCCCTCAGCTGGGTCCAAACCATCTTCTGCACTTCTGCCCTCACCCCGTCTCTTCCCTCCTGCAACAGCGTTAGGGTTCCCCTTGTCCTTACTTACCATCCCACCAGCATCCACATCTAGAGAAGCATCAGCTGCCATTTCTGCCACCTCCAATGAGATGCTTCCCTATAATGCACTCTGAATGTTATAGTATGCCGAGAACAATGTGAGAAAATGATATAACTGGAAGATTTCATTACATTATGTGCATAATACATTAATTTGGCCCTATACACTGATAGAATAATTCAGTCATACAGCACAGAAACAATCCCTTTGGTCCAACTCGTTCATGCCGACCAAGATTCCCAAACTAAACTAGTCCCATCTGCCTGCATTTGGTCAATATCCTCTGAACCTTTCCTATTCATGACCTGTCCAAATATCTTTTAAATATTGTAACTGTACCTGGATCTACCACTTTTTCTGACAGTTCATTGCATATATGAACCACCCTCTGTGTGAAAACATTGCCCCCCGGTCCCTTTTAAACCTTTCTCCTCTCACCTTAAAAAAACCTCCAGTTCTGAACTCCCCTATCCTAGGGGAAAGATCTTGGCTACTCACCTTATCTATGCCCCTCATCATTTTATAAACATCAATAAGGTCACCCCTCAATCTCCTATATTCCAATGAAAAATATCCCAGTCTCTCCTTATAGCTCAAACCCTCCATTCCTGGCAATGTCTTTGTAAATCTTTTCTGAACTCACTCCAATTTAATTAAACCCTTCCCCGAGCAGGGTGACCAGAACTGTATGTAGTACTCCAAAGGTAGCCTCACCAATGTCCTGTCGAAGTGTAACATGACATCCAACTCATGTTGAACAGTAAATTTCAGTTACAGATTCAATGTGAAATACAAACAAAGATGGAAAGTGACTAAAAGTCCCCTTATTCACCAAACTCCCAGCACTCTGTATGAACTTGCACCAAAGTGTGCCCACTCAGGTAAGGATCAGAAATTTTTCACACGGTCAATAGTTAAGCTTTGTAGTGCACAGCCTAACAGCATGGTAAAGGCAGATTCAATCAAGACATTCAAAAGAGAATTACGTTGCTATTTGAAAAGAGGAATGTGCAGTATTATGGGAAAAGATCAGAAAATACCACTCAGTGAACTGCACACTTGGACACTCATATAGACGTTAAGTGTGTCAAATGGCTTCCTTCTGTGCTGTAAAAATCATGAGATTCTGTGGTTAAACACAAATCCATGAGTAAACATAATGTTGTATCAAAGTATTGGGAATCCCATGCAACATTGATTCTATCACCAAAGAAAGCAGACATTTTTTAAAAAATCAAATAGACAATGTGGAGCCTCAATTGGACCCACAACATTTTCTATTAATACTAATCTAATATGAAGATACTATCTTCCTGAAAATAAACTACCATCTGATGGAGTCTGTACTTACAATGCGCCAGTGTATCCTGGTGGGCATTTACATTCGCCAGTCACGTGATCACACGTTGCCCCATTTTGACACTGGCACTTTAAATGACATCCATTCCCATACGTTCCAACACTGCAGATCTCTTCACATCGCCAACCTTGGTATCCAGGTGTGCAGAAGCAGGCTCCAGTGATGGGATTACACAGAGCTCCATTCTTACACTGACAGCGGTTGTTACAGTGTGGGCCCCAATGGTTACTGTCACATGCTGAAATAGAGATAAAAAAGAGAGTTCTCTGTCAAGTAAGGTCACAGTCATCTTCAAATTAAAATCTTAATGCAGAATCTATGTAGAATTGCTAAACATATAATCAACAAGTTATCCCAAATATGGCATGTAAAATTAAGACTTGGTGTATTCATCATTACCAACTCATTTTTTTGTATCATTTCATTGCTTGTGGACATTATTGGCAACACCAGCACTTATTGCCTCTACCAACTGCCCTTGATAAGATGACGGTAAGCTGCCTTCTTGAACCAATACAGTCCTTTTTACGTGCACACCGACAATGATGTTAGGAAAGACGTTCCAGCAACAGTGACGTAACCTGGAAGGAAATTGAAGGAGATAACATTCCCACATACCAGCTGCTTTTGTCCTTCTGGATGGTATGAACCTAGATTAGATTGTTGGAGGAGGCTTTGCAAGTTATGGCAATGCATCTTGTAGATGGTACAAAGAACCTATCCTCTTCACCAATTAAATTTAAGCATTGAGAAATAAACAGATGAACGATGGACAAGGAAACCAGGTGAATTAGAGTCAAATCAGGTATGGTGAAAGAAATATAAAAGAAAGATTGTATTGAAGGAGAAATACAAAGATAGAAAGAAATGTAAGAAAAAATTGTAATTACTGGAATTTGAAATCATTTAAATCTCAAATCATTGACTGCGTTGATGTAAGAATGAACATTTCGAATTGTTCTCTTCCTAGTTCAGAGAGGTTGACTGCCATTAAATTAGCAATTATCATGCCATTAAAAAGGTACTTAAGATTTTGATCTCCAGCTATAACTTTCGACAAGTGAGTTAAAATAATTAAAATGTAAATCCAGCAACCTATTAAAAATAACAAGGGGAGCGAGGGTGGGATGCCATTTGTATAAAGTAATAAGTGCAGAACAGTATGTTCAGCAAGTTCTGGAGATTCACTCACTATAGCTCTTCATCCCCTGTACTTGATCACTCCATTGTACAGCAGAACATAAGAAATAGGAGCAAGAGTAGGCTATTTGGCTCTTTGAACATACTTCATTCAGCAAGATCACAACTGAGCCTCTATCTCAACTCGGTCCTTCTGCCCTATTTCTTAATTCACTTAAAACCAAAATATCTATTGAATGTACTGATCAGCCCTGTGGGTCAAAATCTTCCAAAGATTCACATCCCTCTGGATGGAAACATCTTCCTTATCTCAATCTTTAAAGGTGATCCCTTGTTGTGATCCCATATTTTAGATTCTCCAGCCAAGGAAAACATTTTTTCAGCGTCTAACTTGTCAAGTCCTTAATAATTTTACACATTTCATTATTTTAAACATCAGGAATTATAGGTCCAGTCTACTCAATGTCCCCTCCTAGCATACGCTACTCAGTGCAAAAACCAATTTAATGAAGCTTTGTCGCACGTACAAGCAAACATGTCTTTGATTGGCACGTTGCATTTTGTTTCCAGTTTGTATCTGAATCATTTTTTCACATTCACTTAGTATTCCATAAATAAAATGTAATTAAACCAGTCACCAATCTATAACAACTTCAGCAGGGCAATAGAATAACAAGATAATAATAGAAAGGCAAAACTTGCCAACTGCCAGATGTTGGCTCTGCCCCTGCATTTCATTACATGCAGTCAAGTTCCAAAGTGTCTGCTTCAACTGAATTGACAGCCAAATGTGAAACACAATCAAAAACCACAATCACAATCTTGTTGACCTGCACTGAGGATCACGTAGGGCAAAAGACTTGTGCGATAAGTATTTTTCAATTTACTAAAATTTACTTGTGGGCATTTTGATCCTCATGACTAACTTCCACTGTCTGAGTGAAACTGCGCCTAAGGGTGAATAAATTGGGACAGAGAAGAAACGAGCCTTTCTTTAATCCAATTGATTAAAAAGCATTGGATTGCCCTCAGAGTAAACATTTCTCACAGCATGAGAGCTTATTAACTGCATAGATGAAACTTCTCGAGATGCAATCTACGTTTTCCTGGGTATTTTATTTGACTGCAGTCTGGATGCAATCCAAATAAAGCTAGATATTCTATGGAGGCATTCCCTGGGGTGCTTTCCACTGATAGCCTCTTGCTTCTCTCCTGCAGACACAAATGGTATGTATTTAAAATAGAAAGCATAGGCCAAACCAACGACATGAAACAAGGGCCAGGAATTTGTGCTCGTGTGCACAATCCGTAAATTGCACTGAAGATACACACAACACATTCCATGTCACATCCCATTCTTGCAAACGCAATAGTACATACCCAGACTAATTCAAATCACTGCAGTAGCAAAACCAAACTGTGGCTTCATGTCACTGTTTCCGATGATTAACTCTGGTATTATGTGACTGAAGATACCTTGTGCTCCCAGGAATCTGGGTGGAAATGTTGAATGGACTCTCAAAATACCAACGACCTCTCCATCCACAACCCCCCGAACCCAAGGCAGTGGGGCAATTGACAGAAGCTCAACATTGTGACCTGGCAATGGGTCAGGTAGAGGGAATGTTGAACTATTATAAAAGATGATACATGCAAGGGTGGAGACTCACATTTTAAATTTCATGTTCATTATCACTATTTGATTTAACTTTCCCCAGATTAAAAATGTGTTACTGGAAAAGCGCAGCAGGTCAGGCAGCATCAAAGGAGAAGAAGAATCTGAAGAAGGGCTTATGCCCGAAACGTCGAATCTTCTTCTCCTTTGATGCTGCCTGACCTGCTGCACTTTTCCAGCAACACATTTTTAAGCACTGATCCCCAGCATCTGCAGTCCTCACTTTCTCCTCCTCTCCCCCGATTAATCCTGGTATCAGGCTGCATATTATTTTGAACCCCCAGTTTAATTAAAGAATACCTCAACTACATATTACCCTATTCTCAGACTGTTGATCTCTCTAGCAAGGCCAGTGGTTATTTTTCTTCCCTAAATTTCCCTGGAGAAGGTGATGGTGACTTGTCATTTTGAAGGACTGCAGTTCATGTGGTACAGATGCATCCACAATGCTGTTAAGAGGAAGTGACAAGAGTTTGACTCAGTGACAGTGAAGGAACAGTATCCTATTGCCAAGTCAGGATGGTGAGTGACTTAGAGGGGAACTTGATGGTGGTGGTGTTCCTGTTTATCATTTACACTTGTCCTTCTAGATGGTAGAGTTGGGAGATTTGGAGGGACTAATGAAGGAAGTTTGATAAGATGCTACAGTGAGGCTTGTAGCCACTGTGCATTGGCAATGGGGGGAGTGATATTTAAGGTGGTGGAGAGGTTGCTGATCAAAAACCTGGCATAATACAGGCCAAAAGCATAGTTGAAGATATTTTCGGTAACTGTTTAATTTCTTGGTGCAACCTGCAGTGTCAATTGATTGATTAAAGAACATAAGAACACAAGAACCAGGAGCAGAAAAAAGCAATTCAACCACTTGAGCCTGCAACACCATTTAATGTGAACACCACTGATCTCACCTTGGCCTCAATTTCACTTTCCTGCCCATTCTCCATAACCTTGCATCCCACTACTAATCAAAAATCTGTCTAGCTCCTCTTTAAATTTATTCATTTAAAAACATGTTCCAGGCAAACGAATATCAGACCCAGCAGTTCAGGCAGCATCCAAGGAGCTTCGAAATCGACGTTTCGGGCAAAAGCCCTTCATCAGGAGGCCTTTGCCCGAAACGTCAATTTCGAAGCTCCTTGGATGCTGCCTGAACTGCTGTGCTCTTCCAGCACCACTAATCCAGAATCTGGTTTCCAGCATCTGCAGTCATTGTTTTTACCTCGAATATCTGACCCAGCCAAAGATGTAAAGTATTTCCTGGTTGCTTTAATATTATTGGAACTCAGGTGTAATGGAGGATTAACTTAAGAGTTGCTCAGAAAATTATATCATCTCATTCTATATTCAGAAACACTCATCCTATTTGTTAGCAAGTTCCAAGACTGAGATCCAGTGACAATGATGGAAAAGGTGATCTATGTCCAAGTTGTGATGTTTGAAGAAGACTTTTAAATTCAGAAACAGAAACTGCTGGAAAAACTCAGCAGGTCTGGCAACATCTGTGGGAAGATAGGGGAAGGTCATGTCTCACCAACTTGAATGAGTATGTTGGGAAGGAGACAAGAATGCTTGATGAGGGAAAGGCAGTGAATGTTGCCGACATGGAAATTAGTAATGCATTTGATAAGGTATCCAATGGCAGGCTATTACAGAAGGTGGAGTCTCATGACACCTAGGTGGAGCTGGCTAGATGGATACAAAACTGGCTTGGTCACAGAAGACAGAGAGTAGCAGTGGAAGGGTGCTTTTCAGAACAGAGTTCAGTAACTAGTGGTGCTCTGCAGGGATCAGTGCTGGGACCTTTCTTGTTCATAATATATATAAATGATCTGGACCAAAACAAAGCTGGTTGGATTATTAGGTTTGCAAGTGTTTGCAAAACTGGTGGAGTTGCAGATAAGGAGGAGGATTGTCAAAAGATGCAGTAGGAAATATGTAGATTGCAGATTTGGGCAGAGAAATGGCAGATGGCGTTTAATATGGACAAATAAGAGGCGATGCATTGGGAGACCAAATTCACATACGAATTATACAATAAGTGGTAGAACCTGTCAGAGCATTGACATACAGAGGGATCTGGGTATACAGGTCCACAGATTCCTGAAAGTAGCAACACAGGTGGCCAAGAAGGCATACAGCATGCTTGCCTTCATTGGCCAGGACATCGAGTATAAAAGATGGCAGATTATGTTACAGCTGTACAGAGTTTTAGTTAGGCCACATTTGGAATATTGCATGCAGTTCTGGTGGCCACACTGCCAGAAGGACGTGGATGCTTTGGAGAGGAAGCAGACAACCAGATGTCATTTGGTCTGGACGGTTTTACTAATGAGGAGAGGTTAGATAAACTTGGATTGTTTCCACTGGAAAGATGGAGGCTGAGGGTTGACCTGATAGAGGTCTACAAAATTATGAGAGGCATAGATAGGGTGGACAGTCAGAGGTTTTTTTTCCACAAGGTAGAAAGGCCAAGTACAAGAGGGCACAGGTTCAAGGTGAGAGGAGGAAAGCTTTAGAGAAAATGTTTCACATAGAGACTGGTGGGTGCCTGGAGTGCAAGCAGACACATTAGCACAGTTTAAAGCATATTGTGATAGACACCTGAACAGGAGGTGAATAAAGGGATAGAAACCACACATGGACAATAAGGAGTGGGTCTAAATAATAACTATGAACCAACGCAAGCTTGGTGGGGCAAAGAGTCTGTTCCTGTGCTGTATTGTATTGTATAAAGCAGAGGTTTGGTAACTCTTCATCAGAACAGGATTTTAACAGTTTGACAACGGTCACTATGGGTAATTCTAACTCAATTCTGCCTGGGGGATGATATTGCTTTAAATTTTGTTCATTGACAATATATTGTAACAGATGATCTAAACAGGAGCTATGTTAATCTTAAATATTAATTCAATCTATGAAGAAATGCAAAATAAAAATTCTGACCTGGTGGATATTTCAAGTTAATATTTTAAGGATCCTTCAGCAAAGGTTTGGGAAATGCATGTATTTTTAATGGTGCCTTGAGTTGGGGTGGCGTGGAGACTCAGTGATTGGCACTGCTGCCTCACAGTGCCAGGGGACCCAGGTTTGTTTCCACCAACAGGTGACAGTCCATGTGTAGTTTGCACATTCTCCCCGTATCTGCATGTGTTTGCTCCAGTTTCCTCCCACAGTCCAAAGATGGGTGGATTGACCATGATAAATTGCTCATCATGTCCAGAGATGTGTAGTTCAGGTGGATTAGCCATGGGAAATCCAGGGTTGTAGGGTAGGAGGTGGGTTTGGGTGGGATACTCTTTGGAGGGTCGGTGTGGACTTCATGGGTCCAATGGCCTATGTCCTCACAGTAGGGATTCTATGATCTATGAGTCTCCTGAAAAAAGAAGTCCCATTGAATATAGAGTATGATACTTCAGCCCATCATTCATTCATTACACATAGCTTGATACTATTAAATCATTCTTTAATGCCTATCAGCTGCATGGTGTGATATGATTATGCATTTATCTATCCCTGGGTTTCATTTCTGGAAATGTGCATTCTTGACACCTTAGTGTAAATATTTTTTCATTTTGGAGTGGCATTGCATGCTGCAGATATATAAGTGTGGAAAGTTATTGTGCAATGATGAGGGCAAGATTATTTGTGCAAAGGATGATACATTGAACTTCCTTTAATTGTTCGCAAATGGGGAGTCATGGCAGTGGTGGAGCTGAGCTAGATATACCTCTCATTTTTCTGCCTGTTCCAAAATGCAAAGACTTGTCTACTGTCACAATTTGAGTGGATTTCCTGGGCTGCAGTGAAAATTTGTATTTAATATTGTACTGATGGTCTTACTGATTAAGAAATGTATTCAAGCTGCTGGATGAGACCATAAGATACAGGAGCAGAGTGAGTCCATTTAGCCCAATTAGTCTGCCTTGGCATTCAATCATGGCTGATACATTTCTCAACCCCATTCCTCTGCCTTCTACCATAACCCTTTATCCCCTTACCAATCAAGAACCTATTTTGGTCTTAAATACACTTAATGACTTGGCCTCCACAGCTCTCTGAGGCAATAAGTTCCACAGATTAACCAGCCTCTGGCTGAAGAAATTCCTCCTCACCTCAATTCTCAAGGGTCGTCCCTTCACTCGGAGTCTGTGTCCTCGGGTTCCAGTCCCTCCTACTCGTGGAAGTATCTTCTCTATGTTCACTGTATCTGAGCCTCTCAGCATTCTATACATTTCAATGAGATCTTCCTCATCCTTCTCAACGTCATCAAATACAGACTGCTTCACAAATGAAATGCCCTTTATTCCCAAGATGATTCTTTTAAATCTCCTCTGGACCATCTCCAAGGTCAGCCCATCCTTCCTTAGAAAGGGAACCCAAAACGGCTCATAATATTCCAAAAGCAGTCTAACAAAAGCCTATATCCTATAAGTGAATAACAAAGTGTACACAGCCTCAGCAGTACATCTCTGTCGTTGTATTCTAGCTCTCTTGAAATGAATGCTAACATAGCATTTGTCTTCCTAACTGCTAATTAAACCTGCATGGGCGGCACGGTGGCACAGTGGTTAGCATTGCTGCCTCACAGCGCCAGAGACCCGGGTTCAATTCCCGCCTCAGGTGACTCTCTGTATGGAGTTTGCACATTCTCCCCGTGTCTGCGTGAGTTTCCTCCGGGTGCTCCGGTTTCCTCCCACACTCCAAAGATGTGCAGGTCAGGTGAATTGGCCATGCTAAATTGCCCGTAGTGTTAGGTAAGGGGTAGATGTAGGGGTATGGGTGGGTTGCGCTTCGGCGGGGCGGTGTGGACTTGTTGGGTCGAAGGGCCTGTTTCCACACTGTAAGTAATCTAATCTAATCTAATTAAGAGAATCATGAATGAAGATTCCCAAGATCCTTTGTGCTTTAGATTACTGAAGCCTCCACCCATTTAGAAAATAGTCTATGGCCCTATTCTTCCTTCCAAAGTGCGTAACCTTGCACATTCTTCAAATTGTATTCCAGGGGTGGCACGGTGGCTCAGTGGTTAGCACTGCTGCCTCACAGCACCAGGGTCCCAGGTTCGATTCCAGCCTTGGGTGACAGTCTGTGTGGAGTTTGCACATTTATGAGTTTCCTCTGGGTGCTCTGGTTTCCTTCCACAGTCCAAAGATGTGCAGGTCAGGTGAATTGGCCATGCTAAATTGCCCATAGGTTAGGTGCGTTAGTCAGAGGGAACAAGGTGTGGGTGGGTTGCTCTTCGGAGGGTTGATGTGGACTTGTTGGGCTGAGGTGCCTGTTTCCACATTGTAGGTAATCTAATCTAATCTGCCTCTTCTTTGCCCACTCTCCTAACCTGTCCAAATCCTTCTGCAGCCTCCCTACTTCCTCAACACTACCTGTCCGTATAGCTGTCTTCGTGTCATCTGCAAACTTAACAACAACACTTTCAATTCCTTCGCTCAGATTGTTGATGTATAAAGTGAATATTTCTGGGATGGAGAGAATCTGTCCTATATAGAGCCTGAAAATTAAAAAAAAAGAACCACAGATGCTGGAGATCTGAAACTATAATTTCCTCCCAAATCTCACCAGGTCTGGTAGCATCTGTGGGGAGAAGGCAGAGTAAATGTTTCAAGTCCACTGACTCTTCATTGGATATTGCCAAACTTGCTAAGTTTCACCAGCAATTTCTGTTTTTGCTACTATAGTGCATCATTGGCTTTGGTATTTTCATTGGGTGACCCTGGGAGCATTTATGTCCAGAGGGCCTAACCATGCTGCGAGTTTCCTGCTCAGATGCAAGTTCATTCTCAATGGCTTGAACTGCCACAGGCAGGGTAAAGGTGAAGGCATGGCCACATCAATTGTCACTTGAGAAGAGACTTCTGGAGAGCCTGTATGTGTTCCCCTTCCGGCTGTGTACCTATTGGCACCACACTTGACTTCTTGTGAGAAAAGGGCACCCAGGGTGAGATCAAGGTTCCTCAGCCCTCTCTGTTAGTCTCATGTTTTGTGCTGTGCACTAACGGCTAGAGAAATGGAATGCAGGTCTATGCATCTACTTGGCAGACACTGTGTATGCTGGACCTAGCCCTCCATAGCAAATGCCAACCTTGCCCTGTTGGCAGCCGAATGATCACATGCCTGAGGCAGCACAGTGCAGATAGCGTTGACTTACTCCTCCAAATTTCGAATTATTTTCCCCAGTGCTTCCGGCAAGCCTGCCTATGCTTGCTTGTGTATTTGGATGAAGTTATGAATGGCCAACACCAAGGTGCTGTGTCCTGCCTTGGGCTGAGCAGGTACCTTATCTCTGGCAGTCTTCTGAGTGCCAGTGCCCTGGGGTCTTTCCTCCATGAAGAGCTATGGAGATGTAGCAATGATGTGCTCACCAGATAGTACTCCTGACAGTATCTGGCTCATGTACCAACCGAGTCTTTAGTATCTGAGCTGGGACAGGAGGCAGCTTTGATGCAGCTTCTGAGGGCTACCCTGCTGCTTCTTCATGGCAGAAAGAGGAGACAAGATCACAGTGCCCAGTTGCTCCATGGCAGAGACTGTGCAAATACTGTAGGTACCTGCAGGAGAGAAAAGGGAGAAGGAGTTGTGAAGTAGGATAGAGGTTCAGGCATGTTAAGAGTACATTCACAGTGGTGGTCATAGGACATGCGCACAGCACTTGCCAGTACATGAAGATCTATGTCTCAATATCAATAAAAGTGGTCACAGTCTCCTCCCCTTATACCAAAGAGTCTCTGCACATAGTGGGTGAGGAATCGGACATCAGGAACCCACCCACTCTGCCGTAGTGTGGGATTTTTTAATAATCTGGAACAAGATAAAGGGAGGGCATGAATGAGGCGAAAATGTATGGCACAGCTATTATTGCTGGTGCAGGTACCGAGATGTCTTGAGTGAATCAGTAGGCAGCGCAGAGGGCACAGAGAGGATCGGATTGGGTGACAGCAAGTGAGACAAGATGCTGCAGGCGACATTGAGAGTGCCAGGCACGACCCTTGGTGGGAGTTGGGTGAAGTGGCAGGGTTAGAGTGAATGTGAGATAGCAGAGAGAAGATGGCGACATTTACCTTTGCAGAGCAGGGACGGTAATGCACCTTCTTCCAGCCAGCTGGACTTTCCCTCTGTTGGCCTCGTCCAAGGCAATTCTTCCACGACTGCAACTGAGGACACTTGATCTGGTTCAAAATGGTGCTGGAGCTGGGGATCTCAAAAACTCCTGAAGATGGCTAGTGCGTCGAATGCTGGTGAGAGCTGCACCACAGTGACATGGGCATTCGTAACAAAGTAATCCAGATAAAACTGGGCGAGACAGCATGCTAGAGCTGACAGAGAGAAGCCCTCTTTGCACGTCTGCTAGAATTAACATTTTGGCCAACTTTTAATAAAATCCAGCCCATAGTTACTAATAAATCTAATGAGGAAGATGGAAGGAAATCTTTCACTCTGGTGAGAGCATAGAACCTTGACAAGAAAGGATCGACTCAAACAGCTTTGTTACTTTCAAAAAGAAACCAGGCTTCAACCATACAAGAGAAAAGGGAACATTAAGGTACGTTGGATAGCTATGATGCGCTAGATGGAATGGAATGAGTTGCATGTTATCGCCAGCACAGAAACAGACCACTCTGTCCAACAGGTCTTTATGATACCTTCTATTCAAAACTGATACCTGGATTTCTCAACTTTGCAAAAATTCAAAATGCTCTGGAGCGCACTTCCTGTACAAACCCAATCGTAACTGTTTATCGGATATTGGCTACATATTTACAAGGGCTCAATTGTGTTAAAAAGCAGGGGAATTAACTGAATAAATTTTTCAAATTGCCAGGGCTGGAATGATGGTCCAAATGGAACTTCTGCATATTGTATCACTCCATGGCCACCTGAGAACTGGTTTGATAACTTTCTCATTGAACAAAAATACAGGGTTTTGTTTTGCAGAATCAGTATTGCTACAAAATGATTCATAGGGACGATATCAAGAGTTCGCCTCACACAGAGAAATTGTAACTTTTGACCGCAAGGGAATGTGAGGAAAAAAACAACTGTAAGGAATTCCTTTGAGTTCATCACCATCATCAAGTTACAAACCACCAGCTGTTACACAGACACACTGATGTTACTGACATTTCAATTGACCTTAATGGAAAGGGAAGGAACTTTCATAATTACTTGCACTACTAACCAGGTTTACTCTTAATGTTAAGTGGCATTAAAGGTTACAGGATCAGGGTGAGGCACTGGGCATATTGTTAGCTGGCTGGAGATCTGGTGAGATACCGTAACTATCTCTTCTTGTAAAGCACATCAAACCACACTGCAGTTAGATAGTGAGAAAACTGCAGGGTCCTCAACTTTCACCAACACCCTGGGGAGGAAGATGAGGTGGACAGATGCCAGCAAATAAGTGGCTGGCAGCTTTTACACTCTGCAGAGCTTAGCCAAGGAGAAAGCTATAGCTGCTGCCAGCTGCCTGGAGTTTTCCAAAGTTTAGAACAATGAGGTGTAATTTGATTGAAGATCCTGAATGGCCTTGATAAGGTAGATACAGAAAGGATGCTTCCTCTTGTGGATCAGTCCAGTCCAGGTGCCAGTATTTTAAAATTATGGGTCAGGACAGAGATGAAAAAGCGCAAATTCTTGCAGAAAGTTGTGCAACTTTTGATCTCTTTATCATAGAAGGTATTTGAGGCAGGGAAAAGGAATACTTTAAATATAGAGATTGATTAATTCTTGTTAAGTCAGGCAAGACTTATTGAGGGTAAAAGGAAATTGGAATTTGAAACACAAACAAATCAGCCATGATTGTGCATAATTGGAGGAAGAGGATCAAGAGGCTGAATGGTCTACTTATCCTCCTGTTCCATACATCATGCTGTTTGTCAGTCGTTTCACATTTTTCAAGAAACAGCATGTTCCCTGTATTGCAAGCTCTTTTAAAAAAAATTTACTTTTGGAAAGCCGTGTTGCTGGCAAGGCCAGCATTTATTCCCAATCTCCAATTATCCTTGACAATCTTCTTGAATTTCTGCCATGTGAAGAAATTATTCTCGCTGTTAGGGAATTAATTCCTGGATTTGGACCCAGTGATGATGATGACTGTAGAACCACTGTTGTACTTTCAAGTCTTAAAAGTGTCAGTGTTGCAGCTGTACAGGATAATGGTTAGGCCACTTTTGGAATACTGCATTCAATTCTGGTCTCCCTGCTATAGGAAAAGCTTAAAAGAGACCAAAAGGACAACATTTTCATCTAGAGGGTGGTGTGAGTAATGAATGAGCTGCCAGAGGAGGCGGTGGAGACTGGTATAATTACAACCTTTAAAGCATCTGGATGCTATATGAATAGGAAGGGTTTAGAGGGCTATGTGCCAAATGCTGGCAAAAAGGACTATACAAAGAAGTCATTTAGACAAATGGGACTAGCTTAATCTCGTCAGTATGGACAAGTTGGATTGAAGGTTCTGTTTCCATGCTGTACACCTCTATGACTCTATAACTTGCAAGTTGTGTTCCCATGCACCTGCTACCATAATTCTGGTTAGTAGTATTTTGCAGATTGATAGAACACATCATATGAATGATATACACTGCAGTTGCTGCAATCAAGGTTGTGAATGTTTAAGGTACTTGATGCAGACCCAATCAAAACTCCTGGTACAAAATGAGCTTCAAGAGAGCCTAAACATTTCTAAGAACATTAACAGTGCTAACCGGTTGCTTAATCATAATGTTACAGACAAACAAATGTCAGACACAAGCCAAGACATAAAGAATTCACATTTCATTTCAGCAATATTCTTGGAAATAGCAGAGTTGGCAGCATACTGGTATTATCTTTGAGCTGGTAATTCAGAGTCCTGACTAATTTATCTGAATGACACAGTGGTTAATACTGCTGCCTCAAGGCGCCAGAGACCCATGTTTGACTCCAGCCTCGGACAACTGCCTGTGTGGAGTTTGCACATTCTCCCCATGTCTGCATGGGTTTCTTCTGGATGCTTTGGTTTTCTCCCACCATCCAAACATATGCAGGCTAGGTGGATTAGCCAATGTTGATATGGGTCTGGGTGGAATAGCCTTCAGAGGGTCAGTGTGAATTCAATGGACCAAATGGCCTACTTCCTCACTGTAAGGATTCTATGATTAAAGTAGAGAGCTAAATTCAGAATTAAAGTTGATAAGCAAGTTATGTGCACTTATTCTAAATTCAGCAGCATCAAAACTCCCTGTAATTACATGCAGCAAATATCACTAAAATGTTTCCACACCCCTTGCAACATGCTCTGAAGCCTCCACCCAATCCCATAATAGCAACTTGCATTGCCATCCTAAATCTGCACAAATTGCCTTATGCAGATATTGAACTTTCAACCTGTGATACTGAATACTGATATTGAAGTGTTTCACATTCTTTGCTGGGATACTTGAACGGCAATTACAATAGACTTTTGAATTCAAATGCAATTGGTCTACCATCTTGCATGATGCACAGCAACAACTTCTAGCATTATCTTCTTCCTTAGGCCATAATACAGCAAAGTGCAGCGTTCTGCTGATAACACTTGTTTGACAGACTCAAACCCATGTTTACAATCCTCCGGTCATATACTATATATTTCTTTAGAAGATCTCTCAATTACGATGATTTGTTGGAAAAATTCAGAATGTAAAATGCCAAGACGTTGGAGAATCCAAGGCATTGCTGTAGGTATTCTTTGTCTTATGAAGTAAGCATTTGGCTTACATCTTTGGCTTTACTGGGTTAGGCATATTCTGTAACCTGGATACACAGAGCCAAACAAATTAATCTGTCCTACTCTCTTATTCTCACAGCAAGTTACTGCCATCTATGAGTGAGTGAAAGTTCTAGTCATGTTTTTCTGTGCTGTTGCCTATTACCACAACATGATATGCAATGCATACTTATTCAGATACATTTTCTGTAATTCTGTCCATATATTGTTAGAACAGATCTTGACTGATAGAATAATCAGAAACCGGGAGCGATATCTTCTGAATGGTATTCTGAACATAATGACTCCATGAGATTCCTTGGCTAAGTCTACTGACCAATATTTATGGTTGTTTGGAGAAGAAGTCGATGTTCAACTCCCCTAGTATTGAAATCTTATGTGGGCATCTCTTCAGGGAGAGATTTCAATATCTTAGATCTAGACGTACCATAATTGTCCTATCCTTCTTTGGTATTCACATAATTGAAGTATGCTAGTTTGTATGATATTTATGTCATTGAACTATGCCAGTCTGTAAGGTAATCCAGATGGCAGAAGATGCCATTGTGATCCAGTTCACACATCAGCTTTTCTTGTCTGTGAACACCACACTTTCTGAGAGGATCGATTGATAAAATTGTGTCTTTGCTGAGGTGCAACTGGCTTCAGCCCTGAAACTAGCTATGGCGCTAAACCTGTTAGAATCCAATTGTGGTAAAACCTGGACTGACTAAATGAAAATATTCCTGGTCTTTTCTGCCAGCATAGCTACCTCAACTATATCATGGAGCCTAAGGGAAAGACAACGGAACGAAGACATGCCGCAACCCAAAGGACTAGCCACACTACCATACATCAGGAGCATTTCCGAACTGACAGCCAGACTACTGCGACCACTAGGACTCATAACAGCACACAAACCAACAGCCACTCTCAGACAACAACTCACCAGAACAAAGGACCCGATACCCAACATGAGCAAAACCAATGTAGTGTACAAGATTCCATGCAAGGACTGCACAAAACACTACATGGGACAAACAGGAAGACAGCTAACGATCCGTATCCATGAACACCAACTAGCCACGAAACGACACGACCAGCTATCCTTAGTAGCCACACACACAGATGACAAGCAACATGAATTCGACTGGGACAACACTACCATTATAGGGCAAGCCAAACAGAGAACAGCCAGGGAATTCCTAGAGGCATGGCACTCATCCACAGACTCTATCAACAAACACATCAACCTGGACCCAATATACCGGCCACTACAGCGGACAGCTGGAACTGACAACTGGAAGCGGCAGAGACAGGCCACTATAAATGCCGGAGGAAACAGCACAGAAGCGCTTCACTGGAGGCTCCCAAGCACTGAGGATGTCACCTAGACAGGGGACGAAACGTTTGCAAGACAAATTCCCAGCTTGGCGAACATAACCACAACAACGAGCACCCGAGCTACAAATCTTCTCCCAAACTTTGAATAAATCAGGTGAAGTGTAAGGGCATAGCCAGGAAGAGATTTGGAAACAAAATTAAGTATTTTAAAATGGAGGTGCTGCTCACAAATGGAATCACTGTCAGACTACTGCAATTTCACATACCTAGGTCTGCACTCAGATGGAGTCTGGATGTAAGAAACAATTTCCTGAAAGCAGTGTTTATTCATAGCAATACATCGAGATGCATTTTATTTCAGCACCAAATATTCCCTAGAGTATTTTTATATTTGTTTTCATGTTACGCTCCTGGTTCTGTAATTATATGCTCTTTTCTCAAGAAGACAGTTCACAACACCAAAGAAATCAGAGAGAGTTTGCATCCATTATTTGTTCAAGGTTCTAAACTGACAGTTAACCATTGACTACTCATTCTTTCCACAATCAAATTCAAGTATTACATCTGCAATGTATTTGCATTCCCTGGAAATACGTGCGTGGTTATAAATTCATTCACAGGATGTGAATGTTATTGGTAAGGCCAGCATTTATTGCCTGAAGAGTGAACAGTTTTGGTTTGCATATTAATTTATCACCAGAGATAACTCGGCAAATCAGACAGAAAGTGTGAAATGATAATACTAAACAGCAAAAATAATTTAAGCATTTCAAAAATACCTATGGGGTAAATATGCTACCGGTGAATGAGGTGACTAAAAAAGTCTTCAGGCAGCTCCAACAGTGCAGCACTCCCTGGATTATATGGTCAATGCTCTGGGCTGGGTTTGGAGCCTACAACAGTCTGACTCAGACACGAGCATGTGACAAACTGAGACATGACTAACATTTGGGCCTCATCTCAACTCCTTTAAAATATAACTACTTGCACAGTGTTACAATCAGACATGATTTAAAATTAAAATTGTTTTAACTATCATGACTATTTTGCTGTTTTTTAAAAGGAAGAGTTATTCTGAAATCTCAAAAGGACCATTGTATATATAAGTGATGGAAGCGGAGATTATCAATAATTTCCAAAGGAAATTGGATAGACACTTGAAGGAAATAAAGGATTATGGAGATAGAGCAGGGGAATGGAAGTGACTGGATTGCTCTCCAGAGAGCCAGCATAGATTTAATGGGCCAAATATGCCAAAAATAGCTCTATGAAATTATGTAATAGGAAAAATACCAATAATCTTGACAAAAAGGTGACTTTCAGCAATCTGATTAATTCCTCGCAGTGGCTGTGTTGAAAGCTTCAAGTTAGAATTCCATAATTCAATCTTATTTGCTTCAAATCAAAAGTTCTATGTATTGACTGAAGTGTTATTGTCTGTTAATAGTGAATGCTTTTAAACTCCAAGGATTACGATACTTTAGAGACTCACTGAAAAGCAAAGCAGGTGGTTTATAGTCCACATGGTCACAGAGATTAAAATCCAATTTGGTAAGGAATTTATTTCTACAGTGCACCGCATTGTAACTCTCAGGACATACCCTTTTTAACTTCATCTGCATCGAACAATCTACCATCATTTTCAGACAAATAAATTACAAAACAAAACTGAAGAGTTTTTGGTTCTCTCAGTAGATAGACCGACATATATTTGTTTTATGTGAAAGAAATTGTAAACCTGGTGAACAGATTTTGCAGATCTATAGAGCAAATTAAATCAGTACTTAGATACATAGAGGTTTAGAGTCATAGAGATGTACAGCATGGAAACAGACTCTTCGGTCCAACCTGTCCACGCCGACCAGATATCCCAACCCAATCTAGTCCCACCTGTCAGTACCCGACCCATATTCCTCCAAAACCTTCCTATTCATATACCCATCCGAATGCCAATTAGATGTTGCAATTGTATCAGCCTCCACCACATCCTCTGGCAGCTCATTCCATATGCATACCACCCTCTGCGTGAAAACGTTGCCCCTTACATCTCTTTTATATCTTTCTCCTCTCACCCTAAACCTATGCCCTCTAGTTCTGGACTCCCCAACCCCAGGAAAAAGACTTTGTCTATTTATCCTATCCATGTCCCTCATAATTTTGTAAACCTCTATAAGGTCACCCCTCAGCCTCCGATGCTCCAGGGAAAAAAAGCCCCAGCCTGTTCAGCCCCTCCCTATAGCTCAAAGCCTCCAACCTTGGCAACATCCTTGTAAATCTTATCTGAACCCTTTCAAGTTTCACAACATCTTTCCGATAGGAAGGAGACCAGAATTGCACACAATATTCCAACAGTGGCCTAACCAATGTCCTGTACAGCCGCAATATGACCTCCCAACTCCTGTACACAATACTTTAACCAATAAAGGAAAGCTTATCAAATGCCTTCTTCATTATCCTATCTACCTGTGACACTACTTTGAAGGAACTATGAACCTGTACTCCAAGGGTCTTTGTTCAGCAACACTCCCTCAGACCTTACCATTAAGTGTATAAGTCTGACTCTGATTTGCTTTTCCAAAATGCTGTACCTCACATTTACCTAAATTAAACTGCCACTCCCCAGCCCATTGGCCTATTTGATAAATATCACATAGTACTCTGAGGTAACCTTCTTCGCTGTCCACTACACCTCCAACCTTGGTGTCATCTGCAAACTTACTAACTATACCTCCTGTGTTCACATTGAAATCATTGATATAAATGACGAAAGGTAGTGGACTCAACACTGATCCTTGTGGCAAACTACTGGTCACAGGCCTCCTTCACTACATGTACTGAGAAGCAACCTTTCACCACCACCCTCTGTCTTCTACCTTCGAGCTAGTTCTGTTTCCAAATAGCTAGTTCTCCCAGTATTCCATGAGATCTAACCTTGCTAACCAGTCTCCCATGGGGAACCTTGTCGAACACCTTACTGAAGTCCATATAGGTCACATCAACCGTTCTGCCCTCATCAATCCTCTTTGTTACTTCTTCAAAAAACTCAATCAAGTTTGTGAGACATGATTTCCCATGCACAAAGCCATGTTGACTATCCCTAATCAGTCCTTGCCTTTCCAAATACGTGTAAATCCTGTCCCTCAGGATTCCCTCCAACAATTTGCCCACCATTTTCATCAGGCTCACTGGTTTATAAATTTCCTGACTTGTCCTTTCTTAAATAGTGGTACTACATTAGCCAACCTCCAGTCTTCCAGCACCTTACCTGTGACTATCGATGATACAAATATCTCAGCAAGGGGCCCAGAAATCACTTCCCTAGATTCCCACAGAGTTCAAGGGTACAACTGATCAGGTTCTGGGGATTTATCCACTTTTAACCATTTCAAGACATCCAGCACGTCCTCCTCTGTAATCTGGACCTTTTTCAAGATGTCACCATCTATTTCCCTAGATTCTATATCTTCCATATTTTCTCCACAGTAAATACTGATGCAAAATACTAATTTAGTATCTTCCCCATCTCCTGTGGCTCCACACAAAGGTTGCCTTGCCGATCTGTGATGGGTCCTATTCTCTCCCTAGTTACCTTTTTGTCCTTAATGTATTTATAAAAGCCCTTTGAACTTTCCTTAACCCTATTTGCCAAAGCTATCTCATGTCACTTTTTTGCCCTCCTGATTTCCCTCTTAATTATACTCCCACCGCCTTTATACTCTTCTAAGGATTCACTCGATCTATCCTGTCTGTACTGACATATACTTTCTTCTTTTTCTTAAACAAACCCTCAATTTCTTTAGTCATCCAGAATTCCCCACACCTGCAAGCCTTTTCTTTCACCCTAACAGGAATATCCTATCTCTGGACTCTCATTATCTCATTACTGAAGGCTTCCCATTTTCCAGCCATCCCTTTACCTGCGAACATCTGCCCCCAATCAGCTTTTGAAAGTTCTTGCCTAATGTTGTCAAAGTTAGTCTTCCTCCAATTTAGAACTTCAACTTTTAGATCCGGCGTATACTTTTCCATCACTATTTTAAAACTAATGGAATTATGGTCGCTGGCCCCAAACTGCTCCCCCACTGACACCTCAGTCACCTGCCCTGCCTTATTTCCCAAGAGTTGGTCAAGTTTTGCACCTTCTGTAGTAGGTATATCCACATACTGAATCAGAAAGTTTTCTTGTACACACTTAACAAATTCCTTCCCATCTAAACCCTTAACATTATGGCTGTCCCAGTCTATGTTTGGAAAGTTAAAATCCCCCACCATAACTGCCCTATTATTCTTACAGATAACTTAAATCTCCTGACAAACTTATTTCTCAATTTCCGGCTAACTATTAGGGGGTCTATAATACAATCCCAAAAAGGTGATCATCCCTTTCTTATTTCTCAGTTCCACCCAAATAACTTCCCTGGATGTATTCGCAGGAATATCCTCTCTAAGTACCGCTGTAATGCTATCCCTTATCAAAAATGCTACTTTCCCCTCCTCTCTTGCACCCAACCCCACCCCCATCTTTCCTATAGCATTTGTATCCTGGAACATTAAGCTGCCAGTCTTGCCCATCCGTGAGTCATGTTTCTGTAATTGCGATGATATCCCAGTCTCATGTTCCTAACCATGCCCTGAGTTCATCTGCCTTCCCTGATAGGCCTCTTGCATTGAAGTTAATGCAGTTTAATTTATCAGTCCTACCTTGTTCTCCACTTTGTTTCTTCCTGCCCTGACTGTTTGCTTCTTTTCTCAACTGTACCAGTCTCAGGTTGATCTCTTTCCTCACTATCTCCCTAGGATCCCCCCGGCCACCTTATTGGTTTAAATCCTCCCGAGCAGCTCTAGCAAATCTCCCTGCCGTATTTTAGTCCCCTTCCAATTCAGTACTTCTGGAGGGAGCAGATAATGGACGTTCAGAATGAATTCAGAACTGAAAATTGTGAATACTAATAGGATCAGGAAACAGGAAAATGGGGAGAAAGAGAAAAATAAACAGAGTTACTGGTGGAATAATACTTTTCAAAAGGTGCAGGATCATCTCAGCCAAGATGGGCGTATGAAATGTGTGGAGCAGTGGTTGTGCAAAGGAAAAAGTGAAAAAGTATGGAAATTACTGAAAACTTGTCAGTTGGGTATGAAGTCAGAGAATCACAGAATTGTTACAGTGCAGAAGAGGATCTTAAATATTACAGTTATGGTGTAATGTTGTTCACATCTCATGGAATTTACCATTTTTTCTCCAATGGGTTTACAGTGTTCCTCAAAAGGTCTTCCAACCATTCTCCCTTACTGTTCCACTCTCAACTTAAGTTAACCAATTTTTTTATTGCCCTCTCTCAACATCCTTTTATAATTTCTGCAGGGAATGGATAGCTCCTTACTGCTTTTCCTTTTTTACTGTAGCTCTATAGATTGTATCTTCCAGAAGGTCAGATCCTCAATCATCCCGGGAAGTGATTCCTTCTCCACTCATCATCACTGCTTTATCATTTAACCCAAACACTCCATGTGGTAGCCACATTCTCACCAGCTGAGAAAAGCCGTGAAAAAACTTAATGAACCTTTGATTTACTATCTTCTATTTGCATTTCAACGCTGTAATAACCATATGCCTTCATTCTAATTAACTGCCTTAACATAAAATCAATACGAGAACCAAAGTGTACCCAGCAATGATACAGTCTCAATGAATATTTAACAGATATCTTATGTAAGAAACACAGGAGCTGTCTCTCAGCTGGCTCATGGATCAATACAATGTGTGTCCTGTGGCATTCAGTCCTCACGTGTATTGACAGGATGGAAAGCTAATCACAAAGCTGTGAATGGTAAGCCATGGAAACACCCATAGCTCAGTTTTATCTCTGAACTACAAGGACTAGGTTCAAGTCCCATTCTAGAGTTTGAGTGCATAAGTACAGAAGAAGCACTGTGTTGTTAAAGGTGCTGTTATTCAGATGAGTAATTACATTGAAGCCCAATTTGTTCGGTTCCTGTAGGTGTAAAAATGACATTATTTCAAAGAAGAGCCAGAGAGTTATCTCTGGCATCCAGGCAAATAATCAACCTCTCAATCAAGATTACAAAAGCAGATTATCTAGTCATTATTCATCTGGTTCAGTAAAGGACGAATCCAACTTAGCCAATTACTGCCGCAGTATATTCTCAATCATCAAAAGTGATGGAAGGTGTTGTCAACTGTTAAGCAGCAGCTGATTAGCAATAACCTGTTCAACGTCAGCCAGTTTGGGTTCTGCCGGACATAGACAACGAGTTCAATTCAACAGGGGAAGTGAAGGTGACTTCAAGAAGCCCTTTTAACACTAGCGGCAATGGGAAGCGGAGGGAAAGTTTTCTAGGTTTTAAGGAGGATCTAAAGAAGAAAAGCAACATCGGTCTCTGGAAGAGCCAAAGAGCATCTCATCCAGAACTACCCAAGCGAACTGGAGAAATACTGGAAAAGCAAGTAAAATAATCAGGGCAATGAGGCAAGAGTAGATGAGAGAACAGAAGGAATGCTGCTCTTTTAAAGGTGCAATCTTTCAGATACAATGTCCTACCTACACTGTCAGGTGGTTAATAACCAGATAGTCTGTTTTTCAGCGATATTGTCTGAGAGATAAATAAGGTTGAAGAAACTCGTGAGAACCTCCCTGCTCCTCGATATTTTACCTCATCGAGTGGAGAAAGCATTTCAGTTTATACCTTTAAAAGAAATGGCACCTTCTAGCAGTGCAATAATCCCTCAGTACTGCAGTGCTGGGAGTACTTTATACTCAGGACTCTGGAATGAGACTTAGACCCACAACCTTCTGACTCAGTGGGTGAGCATGTTTCTCAGCTGAGCTCTACCTGATAAGTGGCGGTTCGAAGTCATCTACTGCATCCATTGCACTCGGTGTGGTCTCCCCTACATCGGGGAGACAGGACGTCTTCTTGCGGACATTTCAGAGAACATCTCTGGGACACCTGCACCCACTAACCCCACTGCCCCATGGCTGAACACTTCAACTCCCTCTCCCACTCCGTCAAGGATATGTCTGGGCCTCCTCCACCGCCAAACCATTACCACCCAATGCCTGGAAGAGAAACAGCTCATATTCCACCTTGGAACCCTGCAACCACATGGGATGAATGTGGATTTCAACAGCTTCCTCATTTCCCGTCCCCCCACATTATCCCAAGCCTCCAACTTGGCACCGCCCTCCGGACCTGTCTATCACTGCCTCCTCTGAGTTATCACCTTCTCCCTCACCTTCATCCACCTATCGCTTTCCTAGCTAACTCCCCACAACCCCACCCGCCCCCGCCCATTTATCTCTCAGCCCTGACCCACAAACCTCATTCTTGATGAAGGGCTTATGCTCAAAATGTCGATTCTCCTGCTCCTCGGATGCTGCCCGACCTGCTGTGCTTTTCCAGCATCACACTCTTGACTCTATCTGACAAATACCTAAGCACCAAAGCAGGAGTGAAGTTTCATAAATATTATACATCAGAGAATGATAAAATCAGGCTGTGCATTTGGAATTTCTGGATATTAATACTAATAAAACCTTGATATTTTAATATTTTCCTGGTCTAAACAAACTTGAACTTCTGAAATTAATTCATTACTTTGAGGTACAGATGTACTCCCCTGTCTTGATGTTCAGGTTATCTTGGTTGAACTGCAAAAGCATTTAGTGTCATGTTAGTATAAACAGAGTGATTAAAATATTTTGCTATCACCACATGAAGAATTCTATGTATTCAATAATAGTATTTTCAGGACAAGATTAATTCTTATGGAATATATTGTTGGCCAATAATTTCAGAGTGTGAAAATGAAAAATGACAATATGATAAATGGAGCCAAAGATATGTTACTATTTTCCTAGCATTACCAAGGCATCTGGAACATGCTGGAGAAGGAACAAACAAGCCTCTGTACTTCATTTTCCATGTTTGAGCTTACTAACATTCAAAAAAATACAGAGCCTTGGAAACTATGCACCCAGCTCGGGAGGAGTCTCAAACAGTGTTTCTAAAAATTGTTTATATTTAAAGAACTGTAGGATTACAAAAATGAGCCTCTCATCCACAGTGTGTACAAAAACATGCCAAAGAGCATTCTTCACTCGTTCTTTAACATTTTAATGCCAATAGGTAGATTTACTGAAACAACATTAAGTTGAGGGGGTTCTTATTTACCTCAAACAGCAAGAGCTCTACATTGCTTTGACAAAGGGTCAGTTAGACTCGAAACGTCAGCTTTTTTCTGTCCTTACAGATGCTGCCAGACCTGCTGAGATTTTCCAGCATTTCCCTTTTGGTTTCAGATTCCAGCATCTGCAGTAATTTGCTTTTATCCAGCTCTACATTGCTGCTCAGTTACAGTTTTTTTGCAAAGTCTCACAATTCAGTTCATTTGAAACAAATTACAACATTTGATCATGCTAACTCTAGTTCAGCAGATAGTTTTCTTACCTCTGAGTTAGAGATTGTAGGTTTAGGAGATTTATGTAACAAACTGTTTCCTAATTCCTTGCCTAGATGGCCCGTTCTGATTTTAACATTACACAGCTTTGTGGCAGGCTTCTCCCACCAATGGAAGTAAGTTTTTGTCAAATTTAAACTGTCAATTTTTTTTTAATCTTAAAACAAAACAAATCACTGTTGAACATTGTATATCCCAATGAATATAACCCTACTGTGTAATGTCTCCTCATGATCTAACTTTTAGGGCCTGGCAGCATTCTGGGCAATTTGCCCTGCACTTGTTCCAAGGTTAAATGTATTTGTTCTGGTGCCAGAGGCTCGGAGTATTGAGTACAGGTGTTGGGAGGTCATGTTTCAGCTGTACAGGACATTAATTAGGCCAGTGTTGGAATATTGCATGTAATTCTGGTTGTCCCTCCTATCGGAAGGATGTTGTGAAACTTGAAAGGGTTCAGAAAAGATTTACAAGGATGTTGGAGGATCTGTTTTCCCTGAAGCGTCAGACACTGAGGGCTGACCTTGGAGAGGTTTATAAAATAATGAGGGGCATGGATAGGGTGAATAGATAAGGTCTGTTCCCTGGGCTAGGGGAGTCCAGAACTAAAGGGCATAGTTTTAGGGTGAGAGGGGAAAAATTTTAAAAGGGACCTAACATTTTCATGCAGAGGGTAGTTCGTGTATGGAATGAGCTGCCAGAGGAAGTGGTTGAGGCTGGTACAAATACAACATTTTAAAGGTAGTTGGATGGGTATATGAATAGAAAGAGTTTAGGAGGATATGGTCCAAGCGCTGGCAAATGGGACTAGATTAAGATATCTGGACAGCATGGGACAGGTTGGACCGAAGGGTCTGTTTCCGTGCTGTAGCTCTCTATGACTCTATGTGCTCTAAGCAGAGATTTACATTGGTGGAGGAAAACTTCCTCTTCTATTTATTCTAGGCCCTCTCGATGTGGTCTAACAATCCATTTGTCTCATATATTGTACTTAGTCTCTCTGACTCCCCAAGCCCCTAAAAACCTAACCCCAACTCTGTCATGAACTCAGAATATTTATCGTTAACACTGGTTTCCTAACCTCACATGTTCAACTACCTTGTAGGATGTCTTCCTCTCTGATACCTCAACAGCCTTCTGCTTTGGGAGCCTTTTTCTCAGGATTACTCCAGCCCTGACTGCTGAAAGATTATAGACCTCCTCCCGGTATCAACCTGCTTCTGTCCCTCTCTGTCTCTGATGGCAAATCCCAAGGAAGCAATGATCTCTACATGTGGCTTTCTAGTCATTTGGCCGAAACTAGACAACTTTGTATGATTCTGGATTAGTGGTGCTAGAAGAGCACAGCAGTTCAGGCAGCATCCAAGTAGCTTCGAAATTGACGTTTCGGGCAAAAGCCCTTCATCAGGAATAAAGGCAGTGAGCCTGAAGCATGGAGAGATAAGCTAGAGGAAGGTGGGGGTGGGGAGAAAGTAGCATAGAGTACAATGGGTGAGTGGGGGAGGGGATGAAGGTGATAGGTCAAGGAGGAGAGGGTGGAGTGGATAGGTGGAAAAGGAGATAGGCAGGTAGGACAAGTCCGGACAAGTCATGGGGACAGTTACTGAGCTGGGAGTTTAGAACTAGGGTGAGGTGGGGGAAGGGGAAATGAGGAAACTGTTGAAGTCCACATTGATGTCCTGGGGTTGAAGTGTTCCAAGGCGGAAGATGAGGCGTTCTTCCTCCAGGTGTCTGGTGGTGAGGGAGCGGTGGTGAAGGAGGCCCAGGACCTCCATGTCCTGGACAGAGTGGGAGGGGGAGTTGAAATGTTGGGCCACAGGGCGGTGTAGTTGATTGGTGCGGGTGTCCCGGAGATGTTCCCTAAAGCGCTCTGCTAGGAGGCGCCCAGTCTCCCCAATGTAGAGGAGACCGCATCGGGAGCAACGGATACAATAAATGATATTAGTGGATGCGCAAGCAAAACTTTGATGGATGTGGAAGGCTCCTTTAGGGCCTTGGATAGAGGTGAGGGAGGAGATGTGGGCGCAGGTTTTACAGTTCCTGCGGTGGCCGGGGAAAGTGCCAGGATTGGAGGGTGGGTTGTTTGGGGGCGTGGACCTGACCAGGTAGTCACGGAGGGAATGGTCTTTGCGGAAGGCGGAAAGGGGTGGTGAGGGAAATATATCCCTGGTATTGGGATATGTTTGGAGGTGGCGGAAATGTTGCGGATGATTTGGTTTATGCGAAGGTTGGTAGGGTGGAAGGTGAGCACCAGGGGCATTCTGTCCTTGTTAAGGTTGGAGGGGTGGGGTCTGAGGGCGGAGGTGCGGGATGTAGACGAGATGCGTTGGAGGGCATCTTTAACCATGTGGGAAGGGAAATTGCGGTCTCTAAAGAAGGAGGCCATCTGGTGTATTCTGTGGTGGAACTGGTCCTCCTGGGAGCAGATCCGGCAGAGGCGGAGAAATTGGGAATATGGGATGGCATTTTTGCAAGAGGTAGGGTGGGAAGAGGTGTAATCCAGGTAGCTGTGGGAGTCGGTGGGTTTGTAAAAAATGTCAGTGTCAAGTCGGTCGTCATTAATGGAGATGGAGAGGTCCAGGAAGGGGAGGGAGGTGTCAGAGATGGTCCAGGTAAATTTAGAGTCAGGGTGGAATGTGTTGGTGAAGTTGATGAATTGCTCAACCTCCTCGCGGGAGCACGAGGTGGCGCCAAGTCATCAATGTAGCGGAGGAAGAGGTGGGGAGTGGTGCCGGTGTAATTACAGAAGATCAACTGCTCTATGTAGCCAACAAAGAGATAGGCATAGCTGGGGCCCATACGTGTGCACATGGCTACCATTTTGGTCTGGAGGAAGTGGGAGGATTCAAAGGAGAAATTGTTAAGGGTGAGGACCAGTTCGGCCAAACGAATGAGAGTGTCGGTGGAAGGGTACTGTTGGTGACGTCTGGAGAGGAAAAACGGAGGACTTGGAGGCCCTGGTCATGGCGGATGGAGGTGTAGAGGGATTGGATATCCATGGTGAAGATGAGTTGTTGGGGGCCGGGGAAACTGAAGTCTTGGAGGAGGTGGAGGGTGTGGGTGGTGTCTCGAAAGTATGTGGGGAGTTCCTGGACTAGGGGGGATAGGACAGTGTCAAGGTAGGTAGAGATGAGTTCAGTGGGGCAGGAGCATGCTGAGACAATGGGTCGGCCAGGGTGGTCAGGCTTGTGGATCTTGGAAAGGAGATAGAACCGGACAGTGCGGGGTTCCCGGACTATGAGGTTGGAAGCTGTGGGTGGGAGATCTCCTGAGGTGATGAGGTTCTGTATGGTCTGGGAGATGATGGTTTGGTGACGGGGGGTGGGGTCATGGTCGAGGGGGCAGTAGGAAGAGGTGTCCTCGAGTTAACGTTTGGCTTCAGCGGTGTAGAGGTCAGTGCGCCAGACTACCACTGCGCCCCCTTTATCCGCTGGCTTGATGGTGAGTTCGGATTGGAGCAGAGGGATTGGAGGGCTGCGCGTTGTGAGGGTGAGAGGTTGGAGTGGGGGAGGGAGGTAGACAGGTTGAGGCGGTTAATGTCCCAACGGCAGTTGGAAATGAAGAGGTCGAGGGCAGGTAATAGGCCAGCGCAGGGTGTCCAGGTGGATGCAGTGTGTTGGAGGTGGGCGAAGGGGTCCTCAGAAGGTGGGTGGGAATCCTGATTGTGAAAGTAAGCTTGGAGGTGGAGGCGACAGAAGAATTGTTCGACTTCACGGCGTATATTAAATTGCTGTTTGAACTCACTCCTCAAAATTACTTTATAACCTTTCTTTTACAAAAAGTCAGAACTTGATAGAGAAACAGTATTTCCTCCATTTTAGAACACAAGATCTCAAATAATCACAATATGTTATGAACCCTCAACACATTAACATCTTAAGATAGTTGTTAAGCTAGCTGGTCTATAGTTTCATGTTTTCTGCCTGCATTCTTTTCTGAATAAAGGAGTTACATTCGTTATTTTCCAATCAAATGGAATCCTTCCCAAATCTAAAGAATCTTGGAAAATTAAAACGATCGGTAGCCATTTCTGTTAAGATATGGAGGTAAAGTCTGTCGGGACCCTGGCATTGTCAGCCCATAGCTCCCACATTTGCTCAGTACCACTTCCCTGGTGAGTATAATTATCTTTTGACTACTCCTTAATGTCCCATTCCTAATTTAGTGTTATTTCAGGGATGCTACTGATACCCTCGACAGTGAAGACTACTGCAAAATACTTCTTCAACTCATCTGCCATTTTCTTATTTTATGTTATTAATTCCACAGTATCACTCTTGATTGGATCAATGCTCACTTTATTATCTTTTATTTTGCAAATATCTCCAGAAAATCTTACCTACCACTATAACATTTCTGGCTAGCTTTCTCTCATAATTATTCCCACTTTATCAGTCTTTTTTTTGTATTCTGTCCAATCTACTGACATGCCATCCAAATTGGTGCAATTAAATACTTTTTCTTTATATTTGAAACTGATAATACTCCATAGTGGCCAGTATCCCATTATCAAGTCATCCTTTATTTAAACACGGAGAGTCCGGCTTCCTCAGAGCCAGCTCTCAGAGTGAACAGAACCTCTGACACTACAGATTGTATCCATCAGCCAGGGCTTCCAGACTTCCAGCCCCAGTCAGGGAACTCTTATATGATAAGGTACAACTGGATGACGCCACCACATTTATTATAATCCTCCCCCTCTGAGTGTGAGGACATAGGCTGGTTCTTTTTTTGTTGCTCCTCTTGGGGTATTTTAGTACTCGGTTAGGTTCCTCCAACTGTGCCTCTGATAGGTGCAGCTTGTAACACACAATAGCTCCTCTCTTGCACCCAAAAGAAAGTCATTCTCTTCTTCATATGGCAAAGGCATCAAGATGGCGAAATCTGCACTGTCCATCCCAGATTCTGAGGTGTCTTCAATGCTTGACAGAGAAGGAGAACTCAAGGGTTCTGGAATAGTTGGAAAAGCTGTCATTTTGCTCCTGCATGGTTTGCCAGTTTGCAGCTTTCATATCATCCACGTGCTTGTTCCGGACCACCTCACCTACCCGAACTTTGTACGCCAATGGACAGAACCTTACGTTGACCATGCCTTTTACCCAGTTAAGGCCTATCTCAAATTCCATCCCCTGTAACAAACTGTCTCCCTCGCTTAGCAGAGTCATGTATCTGGTTCCTAATGCCATTTCACCAAGCTCCCTCCCCTCCCCACCCCCCCAGGTCTGGGAAGATCAGATTTAACCTGGTGTGGAGTCTTCTCTCCATTAGCAACTCTGGTGGAGCTATCCCTGTAGTTGCATGAGGGATGGTCCTACAATCAAATAGGAACCAGGACAGTTTGGTAGCTAGTGAAAGTGTAGGCTGTTTCTTCAAACCTGCTTTCAAAGTTTGGACTGCTCTTTCTGCCAGACCATTGGTTGATGGATGGTAAGGAGTTGTCCTAAATTGTTGAATACCATTCGATTATAGGAAATACTCAAAATTACCTGCTGGTAAATGATGGCTCATTATCTGTGACCAAAACCACTGGGAGTCTACGTATTGTAAAATACGCGCACAGTTTTTCTATTGTCGTCCCCATATTTGACAGATGAATGTGCATGTCCAACTATTTTGAGTGGTCGTTCACAATGATTAAGAACATTGAGCCCATGCGAGGCCCTGCATAGTCAAAGTGTAACCAAGTCCAAGATTTACTCGGCCATTCCCGTGATTGTGGGTGAGCTGCTGGCAGTAATGTTTGTCCTTGTTGGCACTCTGGCTACTGCCCCACCAACACAGCTATGTCTACATCAATCTTGGCCAACAGATATAACCTCTCGCTAGCATCTTCATTTGGAAACCCCTGGATGATACTGGTGGAGTTCAGCCAGAATCTGGTGGCGACCTTTGTTCAGGACAATCACACTGCTCCCCATAATAATATGCCATCCTCTACTGGGATCTAATCTCTCCAGGTTCAGAAAGGTTTCAATTCTGGTTGTGAGAGCCCTTTGATATTCCCCATTACCACCAGCTGTTTCGGTTTTGCCTGGACTGGATCTTTTTTGCATCCAAAGTCTGATATTGTCAGCTTTAACTGGAAGTGTGTCGAGAAAATTTAAAACCATTACCAATTTTTCCAGTGGCAATACTATTGGTGGCTCAATGCTTCTGCATTGGCTACTTGGCCTCCCGGACTGTGTTCCACTTTCTAATTATACACATGTAATATAAGATCCCAACAGTGAATTCAGCCTGAAGCTATGGGTGATACCTTCTTGTCTTCCTTATGTAGACCTGACAGGGGTTTTTGGTATGTTATTAGGACAAATATATGTATGTAAAGGTATTGGTGGAACTTCCTGACTCCAAATATGACAGCCGAATCTTCCTCCTCTCTCTGGACATTTTTATGCTCGGCATTAGCCAAAGTCCTGGATGCACATTCTGTTGGGCTTTTCTCTCTACTGGGCCACCTGTGAGCTAATACCACCCTGACGCCACACCGTGAGGCTTTACATGTCTATACTAGACATCACTTGGGATCAGAGTGTGCCAACAACTCAGAGGAAAGGTTGTTTCTTTACTTCCCTGAAAGCTATGGCTTGGTTCATGACCATTTCCAAGGCTGACCCTTGTTTAAGAGGTGATGCAAAAGTGCCAGGATGGTGGGCAGGTTATGTGTGAACTTTCCATAATAATTTGCCAGCCCAAAGAAAGGCCTAAGCTCCGGTGCTGGCAGGGATGCCAGGTGTGACTGCTTCCTGGTATAAGATATCCAGGTAACTTTCTCCTTTCTTGATGCATCACAGTGCCTTTAGCTCAGCTCATAAACTCCGAACCAAAACTCCTCACACACAAACACTTACTGCAGATGTGTTGGCCTACATCTGCAGTATAAGATATCACCTCTTCAGCCATCATTAATAATATGTTCTACTTAACAGTTTAATTACTTACTAAACTAATTATTTTCTGTTTCTTATGCTTTATTAATCTAACCCCCAGTTACAACAATGGGAGGCCACAGCCTAGTGGCATTATCACATCTAATAATAGTAATCTCTGCTGTTATGGACCTCCTCTTGGTGTGATCCATCTCTATCGCTCTGTCTCTGTGATGGTAAGTGTCCAGTCAACAATGACCTCTCCAAGTGGCTTTCTGGTCATTTAGTTTAATTAGACAGCATTGTGTAATTCCTGTTTGAATTCATTGCTCAAAATTACTTTCTGACCTTGTTACATAAAAGTCAGACTGTGATAAAACTGTAAGGTAAAAGCTATGTTTCCTCCATTTTAGAACCAAAGTTCTCAAATAATAATACTTCTATTATGAGCCTTCAGCACATTAGTATCTTCTGACAGATGTTAAGCTCGCTGTCTTTAGTTTCCTGTTTTCCATCTCTCTTCCTTTTTGAATAAAGGAGTTAAATTCACTATTTTCCAGTCAAATGGAACCCTTCCCAAATCTAATCCAGAGAACAAAGTAATGTCCTGGAGCTCTGGGTTCAAATCCCACCATGGCAGATGGTGGAGTTTGAATTCAAAAAAAATCTGGAATTAAGAGTCTAAATAACCATGGTGACCATGAATCAATTGTCCGAAAACCCACTGGTGCTTTCATGTCCTTTAGGGAAGGAAACTGCCAAGCTACCTAGTCTGGCATGTGACTCTAGACTCACAGCAATGTGGTTGACTCTTAACTGCCTTCTGAGCAATTAAGGATGTGCAATAAAAGCTGGCCCAACTAGCGATGCCTTCATTCCATGAATAAATAAAAAACAATTTCAACCTCAGGAGTAGAATACTCCTTAACAAACACCTTCTTCTCCTGTCATGGCTGTGTCTGACTGAGAGGCCTCTTTTTTTTTGGGTATTTCCTAATCAACCAGTTCAGAGATGTTTCTTCAGCAGGTGGGACTTGAATCCTGCACTCCTTGCTTAGAGGTAGAGACATGACTACTACCCCACAAATGTACCTAAAATAAATACTGGTAGGAGGAAGCTGTTATCCCTCTATGGTCTCAAATCAGCAGCCTTTCAGGTAAGAGCTGAATGTACTGACCAATTGTGCCACAGAGACAGAAAAACAGTTATAAACATCAGACTAACAAACACTGCTTTCTAATGTTAATGAAGTTAACATAGGTTGGTTTTGATCAGTTGACCCCCGCGTTCTGTTCACTCCTGCAATGCTTCTGTTAATACACTGCATTAGGTCAGACTCAAGTACAGAATAATTATTTAAGATGGTTTATTTAATTAAATAATATTAAATATTCTCAAATTGGGAGCTTGTATGTCCCCATTTAAGCCTGGATGAAATTGAGATATTAAATGTCAAATTACAGTTCAATATCAAACATAAAATACAGTCAAAATTCAATTTTGAGAAAGAATTTAAGATTTCCTTACTCATCCATTTCCCAGCACACTGTTTGAAGTCACAGTCCAATACCACTAAGAAGAGATAAGGAATATCCAAAGATTCAAGATATTGCAACAAAGAAGTGCCTACTAAAGCAGGGACGTGCCCTCCATGAAAGAAATACAAAAGATGAAAGTTCCTACTGTACAGAAGAGAACCTTAGACTCCAGAACATCAGGAAGGCAGTCCAGAACAACTACTTCTACCTAACCAACTACTACTTTTTTCACATCCTTAGAGAACATGTTTGCAGAGAACAGTGAAATCTCCAGATCATCAGAATTTATAAAGACCAACAGGAAGATGGGGTTGTAGTGAGTATAATTAGCGAAACAAGCATATGACAAAAGCTTGGGGGAAAATGTTACATTATGGGTCTGAAAGGATTAGTGCTTGGTTATATGTAATAAGCACCACCCACTGTGAAGATCACATGAGGACAGTGAGAGAGTAAAGAAGGATGTGATTGAAGACAGAGTAATGGCTAGTTCTTCACAGCTGTCTCTGTAGTAATCACAGAATCCCTACAGTGTGGGAGCAGGCCCTTCGGCCCAACATGTCCAACCCTCTGAAGAGTAACCCACACAGACCCATTCCCTTACACTGTTATCTTATATTTACCCCTGACTAATGCACCTAACCTACACATTCCTGAACACCGTAGGCAATTCAGCCTTGCCGTTTCACCTATCCTGCACATCTTTGGATTGCGGGCAGAAACCGGAGCATCGAGAGGAAACCCACACAGACACAGGGAGAATGCGCAAACTCGACACAGACAGTCACCCGAGGCAGAACTCAAACCCGAGTCCCTGGCGCTCTGAGGCAGCAGTGCTAACCACTGAGCCACCGTGCTGCCCCTATTCTTATAACCAGTATTTACAAGCTCTTTTTTTATTAAGTATGTCTACATTTCAAAAATAAATATCAGGATTATTTTGTGCATTGAAGAATGCTTCTGATAAAACTGGCTGCAGTAACAAACAGAGTGTGCAATGAAAACAAACGAGACGGACACAAGCAGGTGAGATCTTACCACTAGAACAATTTAGGCCTCCCCAGCCTGGTTCACACTGACAGGTGTTGGGAGCGACGCATCTTCCATGGACACATTTCTCAGCACAGTGAGCTGTTTGTGAGAGACAAGGGGGAAAAGGAGAGAGAAATATAAAGTGAACAATTTGTAATAACAGCTGCAGCAGATTAGTTCAGATGTGCTTTACTGCACAAAAACACCTACTGTTCCTCAGACCACTTCTACAGCAGAGGCCTCCCGTAAGTTACTTTTCAGCAGAACAGATTTACATCCCAAAATTCTAGTTCAATTGCTACCTCCAATCAGTGACATCTGCTTAACAATATTTATACTTCTGAATACAAAGAGAGTAGAAAGGGAGAAAGAAAAAGGGAGAGAGAGAAAAAGGGAAAGAGATAAACTTCACTTACACAGTAATTTTCATAACCTCAGGAAGTTCCAAAATACTTTATTGGAGCTAATGAAGTACATTGGAAAAACAGGCCGACCACCATATCAGGTGGTCCGGTTTCCGTGGTTTCAGTTACACATGGTTTACCATGGCACGAACATATTACAGGGAATGTTCCAGAAGCAAGGACCGGGGGCTGCCGGGAAAGTAAATTTCCCATTTAAATAAATGGGTTTGTGACTATCTGCAGTTTCAGGCTTCCGCAGAAAGTCTTGGAACATATCCCTGCGGGTACACAGGGACTACTGTATAGCCTCTATTGTTTCGTGTGAAAAACAGTGCTGATTTAGGCACAGCAAGATTCCACAACAGCCACATAACTGATCAGACAATTTGCATTTTGTGAGATACTACGTGAGGATTTGCTAAACAACATGGATGTCACCACAGCTCTTTGGAATGGGGATCTACAAGTATTGTGGGATCTTTAACATCCTCCAGAAAGGATTGGTAGGGCCTGGTGTAACATCTCATTGGATATTCAACTTGCCCGAAACATCGATTTCGAAGCTACCTGGATGCTGCCTGAACTGCTGTGCTCTTCCAGCACCACTAATCCACTCCTAGGAGGTGTCAGCCTGGATCTTGTGCTTAACCTTCTGCAGTTCCCCACAACTTTCTGACTGAGAGAATGGAACACTGAGTCACAAATGACACTGGGGAAATTATGTTATTTCAACAGTACAATGCCACCTTCGGCTCTTTGTTCATGATGTTTAATAGCTGAAAATGTGTTGCTGGAAAAGCGCAGCAGGTCAGGCAGCATCCAAGGAACAGGAGAATCGACGTTTCGGGCATAAGCACTTCTTCAGGAATTATGCCCGAAACGTCGATTCTCCTGTTCCTTGGATGCTGCCTGACCTGCTGCGCTTTTCCAGCAACACATTTTCAGCTCTGATCTCCAGCATCTGCAGTCCTCACTTTCTCCTCCATGATGTTTAATAATCAAAGGACAAAAAGCTGTTGGAAAATAGGGTAGTTCATGACTTTATCACATCATAATGAAAATTTTGCTGTTCATTCTTGCTAGAAAAGAAATAAATTCACAAAAATAACTTACAGAAGACAACTTTTAACAAGTAAACACAACTCGGCTAGAACCTCATTATAAAAAAAAATTCATTACTAGCATGATGCTTTAAAAGTTGAAATAAAACTTTACTAGAAATAAATACTGCAAGGCTTAATTCAACACTTAAAGATTTCAGAACTCCAAACAAAATCTTTGAAAAATAATATATTCTTAGGGGTCAGCTTCAAAGCATTTTAATTGACTGTTGAGCTGAGATACAGGTGCATTAACTCACTCACCAAACTCAGCTGACGATGAAATTATGGCTGAAATAATCATGCTATTCTTTTTAAGTATTTAAATGTAAAAAGAACACGTTACAAAATACAAGAACTTCATCATCACGGATTCATTTTGAAATGAATATTGCATCTTAAAGCAGTATTTGAATTCATTCAGCAGATTTTCTATATAACTTGACTTTAGAAGTTGGATTTACCTCCATGTAGCTGTTTTGTACTGAGATGTGCTGTAGCAAAGCAGCAGGGGAAACCTGCCATTGAATCTCATCCACTAAATCCTCACTTAGATACTTTCTCAACTTCAAGCTGTTTCAACTCAGCTTTTCTTTCGTGGATGGTGCTGTTGTGGTGCAGTGATAGTGTCCCAACACTTTAACTCGCTTTAATCAGTCCTGAAGATGGGTCACTGGACCCGAAACATTAACCCTGCTTTCTTTCCACGGATGTTGCCAGACCTGCTGAGCTTTCCCAGCAATTTCTGTTTATTTTCTGATTTCCAGCATCCGCAGTCCTTTGGGGTTTTTTTAAAATTTAAACTGCGACTATTCCGGCTGAGAAAAGGCTGAAAGGTATCTTTAGAAACATTCACCTCAATGTTACTTTGGTTGACTGCAGAATAAACCTCCCATCCGTGTGACTTCAATTTGCATCCTACGATAAAACTAAGCCATGTCCCAACAGTCTAAATCGCCTAACAGTTTTATTATTGACAACAGATGATATTTTATCATTTGAAGTTCACTGCATTGTCTTTCACAATCAGTATCTTTTGCCTGAATAATGTTCACTTTAATCTTCAACACAAGATAATTAAATGCATTACAAAACGGGATAGATGAGGACCACAACCAGTTTTTACAGTCGTACAGCACAGAAGGGAAAAAGTGCCTCACAGGGCCAGATTCGATTCCAGCCTCGGTTGACTGTGTGGAGTTTACATGTTCTCCCTGTGTCTGTGTGGGTTTTGATTAGGTTAGATTCCCTACAGTGTGGAAACAGGCACTTTGGCCCAACAAGTCCACACCGACCCTCCAAAGAGCAACCCATCCAAACCCATTTCAATACACTTACCACTGACTAATCCACCTAACACTACGGGCAATTTAGCATGGTCAATTCACCTAACCTGCACATCTTTGGACTATGGGAGGAAACTGGGGCATCCGGAGGAAACCCATACAGACACGGGGAGAATGTGCAAACTCTACACAGACAGCCACCCAAGGCTGCAATCGAACCTGGGACCCTGGTGCTGTGAGGCAGCAGTGCTAACCACTGAGCCACAATTTCCTCTGGGTGCTCCAGTTTCCACAGTCTAAAGATGTGCAGGCTGGGTAATTGGCCATGCTAAATTGCCTCGTTGTGTCCAGGAACATGCAGGTTATATGGGTGAGCCATGGTAAACAGGATTTACGTGGGATTTATTGGGGGGGGGGGGGAACGGTTATGGTGGGATGCTCTTGGAGAATTGGTGCAGACTCAGTGTGCCGAATGTCCTCTTTCTGCACTGTAGAGAATCTATCTATCTATAGAAAACTATTCAGCCCATATGTCTCTGCTGATAGAACAGACATGCTTGGTCCCACACTTTTGTTAAACCTGCAAGTACCTAAAATGATCTGTAGAATTACCTTACATCATATTTCCAAGAAAACCATATTCCAGATCCCAGCAATTTACTCAATGAAAACATTTCCTCTTTCTTTCATCTAGATCTTTTATCATTAATTTAAAATATTTGCAATTCTGCACTCTCTGCTCTTTTACAATCTTGCTTTTGGAAACATCTCAAGCATTCTTAGCAGTCTTAGCAGTCTTTATTTCCAGGAGAACAGTCCTAACATTCCTGAAGTCCCCCATCCTGATTATATCCTAGCAAACCCCCTCTGTTCCCTTTCTAAGGTCTTCATATCTTCCTAAAGTGTGGTGGCCAGAATTGGACCCAATTCTCCAGCTTGGCCATAATTTAGCTTCCTTATCTTCATTTACAAACTCAACAACCCACAGGCATTTTTCAAGCAGCTAATCACTTGACCTGCCACGTGCTTGTTTTTTGTGACTGTCTCTACACTTTGCAAAATAATACCATTTGTAGCATACTGACTTTCCAGTTTAGTTTTCCCTAAGTGCATCACCTCACAGGTCTCTGCCATCTTTCTGCCCATTTTACCATTGTATCATGAAGTTTACAACTACTCTCAGATAGCTCTGTCATGAAATAAAAGGCTCATTTCAATTATCCCAATTGACTTCATGCCTGATTTTGGTGGGATCTTCTAAAAATTGGTGTGAGGCTCATTTATTATGTAAATGTAAATGACCTATTGCTCTTTATGGGTGATCATTGGGAACACCTAAAGATTTGGCTAAGCAAGATGAACTTGGACCTTTTAGGTTCCTCGCTGGCAGTGCTCAGTAGAGGCTGGTTAATTTTTATATCTAGCCTTGATTCCTTCCAATACAATAGATGCAAAAAAAGGCTATCTCCCTCCAACACATTTTAGACAAATATAGAAATGGTTTAAACTGTCTCAGTACTGAAACCATGAAACAGTTCATCAGTTTCTTGGAACTAATTCAGCCTCTCTTACACCAGACATTAGCTGAATTCCCACTGACACAGATGACTTGAAGGGTCCAACACAAATATTTTTGTTCAATTATTCAAACCATGCCAAAGGAAATGTCACAATCCTAATATTAATTTTTAAATAAACATATAGTGATAGGCAGTAAATGCCAGCCTTGTCAGAGCCACCTACATTCTGTGAAAATATTGGAAAATAATGTTGTTTGTAAAGCAAAGATACTTCCCACTCTTGTGGAATTAGACCAACAAATCTTTGCTTTTGAAACTTTATTTTATCAATTTCTCTCTCTGGTCTCACAGGTTATTCTGTTGATAATTTGTTTCAGTGTGTGGTAAGATGTGGCCTTATTTTTCATTATTCCGAGAAGGGGACTTCCAATCTTAAGCATGCAATCCCATCGGAATAGGTGACAAATTTTGTTCTGACAAAGAAAAATTTGGAGGGAGAGCAAAAATAACAAGTTGCCCTTTTGTAAAACATTATCAAACAAAGTTTGATACCAAGCCACATATGGAGATATTAAGACAAATAAGTACAAGACTTGTACTTATATAAACGTTTTCACAACCTCCATGTTTCAGCTAGTTTTGTGCTTTCATGGTGCTGTACTATAAGAGGCAAGGGAGTCAATTCCCGTACAGCAAGCTCTAACCATCAGCAATATTATAATGACCAACTAGTGTTTTCTTTAGCAATGTAGATTAAGGGGTGGAATATTGGGGAAAACACCCCTACCTCCCCTCTTGCTCTTCAAAATGGTACTGTGAAATATTTGAAGGCCATCTGAGAGGGCAAACATAGGTTCAATTTAATATCTCACCCAGAAGACAACACCTCTAATGATAACATGCAATACCATCCTGGAAGTATCATCCTAGATTCTTCTGCTCAATTCTCTAGAATGGGAGTTGAACTCTCAATCTTTTGACTCAGAGGCAAGGGCTGAATTAAATCCTTTAGTGCTGCAATCAGTCTATGGTTTACCACATTACTTAAGCCTGTAATAAATTCCGTTGTGATTTTGATAAGCGAATTGGACAAACAGCAGAAAAGAAAAACAATGCTTAGGATTATGGGGAGAGAAAGGAATTGAATTGATATGAATTTATTGTCACGTGTACTGAGACACAGTGAAAAGCTTTGTCTTGTGAACAATACAGGCAGATCACAGAGTTAAGTAGCACAGATAAGTAAATAATAGGTAAACAGCGGCAAAAACAAAAACACAGGTACAGTGAATGTTACAAGTTTGTGAATCCATTCAGTATTCTAACAGTAGGGTAGAAACTGTTGCGAAACTGGCTGGTGTGTGTGTTCAGGCTTTTGTACCTTCTCCCCGATGGTAGAGGTTGTAGAAAAACATTGCCAGGGTAGGATGGATCTTTGAGAATGCTGGTGGCCTTTCCTTGACAGTGGGGCTGGTAGATGAATTCTATAGATGGAAGGTTGGCATTTGTGATTGTCCAGACCGAGTTCACCACTCTCTGTAACCATCTCCGATCTTGAATGGTAGGGTTGCCATTCTAGGTAGTGATACATCCAGACAGGATGCTCTCGATGGCGCACCTAGAAAAGTTGGCAAGGGTATACGCCATCATGCCAAATTTCCTCAGCTGCCTGAGGAAGAAGGGATGTTGTTGGGCCTTTGTAACCAGTGTATCCAAATGAAGAGTCCAAGAAAGCTTGTTGTTGATGACCAATTGCAGGACCTTGATACTCTCCACTCGTTCCACCTCTGTGCTGTTAATGTGTAGGGGGTGCATGATTAACATTCCACCGAAAGTCAATAATGAGTCCCTCGGTTTTGCTGGCATTGACAGCGAGGTTGTTCTCAGTGCACCATTTTTCCAGATCTTCCATCTCCCGTCTATAGTCTATTTCGTCACCATCTGACATTCAACCAACTATGGTGGTGTCATCAGCGAACCTGTAAATGGCATTAGTCTGGTATTTGGCGATGCAGTCATGGGTATACAGTGATTACAGAAGGGGACTGAGTATGCACCCCTATGGGGCTCCAGTGTTGAGTGTTAGTGAGAATGAAATATTGTCCCCAACCTTCACTGATTGTAGCCTGTGGGTCAGGAAATTGAGAATCCAGGTGCAGAGAGTGGGGCTTAGTCCAAGATCACTAAGTTTAGTAATCAGTGATCAGAAGAGTGAGATGAGAGGAGTTGATCTGGCAGAGAGTCTGCACAGATGCAATTGGTCTCCTTGCACGGTGCAACCATCCTAAAAGTGCTACCAACTGAGCTACTGCAAAGTTATAGTCCAGACAGGAGTTTTGAAAGAGCATGTTAGAGGAGAAGAGAGAGATAAAGAGGCAGAGATGTATAAAAGGGGAATTCCAGATTTTAGGGTTCAGGCAAATGAAAACATGGGTGCCAACAGTGAAGTGATGGAGATCAGTGAAGTACAGAATTGGAGGAGTGCACAATGTCAATGGTTCATAGGGCTGGCAAAGATCACAGGGAGAGGATAAATGTGGAGGCTAAGGTCATAGAGGGATGTGAATGCAAGGTTAAACCATTATAAATATGAGTGAGACATTGATTTATAAAGAGTCAATGTGAGCGGGGTATGAAGGTGTAATGTATGTACAGGACCTCGTGAGAGTTAAGATAATTTTGTAGATCTACTACTCACTTCCTGGTAATTGATTACATAAAGACAGACATTGAAGGAGACCTAATACCACATCAGCTTGTCCAGTCAGCTAACGATGCATAGCAAAAGGGAAAACTGAAGGGGAGATAATCAAAATGAAGCACAGTAAAAGAAAATTCAAGGAAATTTACGTTGACTAACAGGGTAATGATAGAAATGTTTATTGTGCAGGATGAAAAAAACATTTTCAAGATAACTATATTGGTATTGCTGGGCTTTGTTTCAGAATCCAAGCTCTATTCTTGCACTGGTGGGGGTGGGGGTCGGGGGGGTGGGGGGGGGGAGAGAGGGATAAGAAGTGTCAATAGACTCAGAATGCTTATTCTCAGTATGCAAATCAATGACTATAGTGATAACAAAATCATTACATATTCTGATCACACAAGCTGCTACATCACAAGCAACGTTTGGCTTACAATATTAATAAGACCCAATTGTTTATGCACCTAGAAATTCTCTGCACTATTTGTCCCCAACCTGTTAGCTTTAAAGGTATAAGGAGCATAATCTTCAGTTAAAAAAATTTATTTCACATTGTTTGATGGACATCCGCATTTTCTTCATTATCCTGCTCACTGCACAGAGCTATTTTATAGAAATTAAGGTTATCTAGTCTTTGTAGAAATTAACAAACAGCTTTGGAAGTGTAATAGCGATGGGACAATTTATATGATGTAAGAAAGGACATGACAAGAAACATTTGAATTATTGGCCTTGGTGCAAATGTTGTGCATGACATTTATTGCAGTATGAAATTGGCAGAACATTAATTTGCAAAAATTAGGAAAAAACACAAATTTGAAAAATAGTATTCATCACATCATATTAAATAATATTTACAAGCTGTAAATAAATATGGAAATGGCCTTCCTTAATTTCTTATTGGGTACTTTCTTAATCCTTTTATCTTCATTTATACATCTAGAGACATGTATTTACTGAAAATACGAAATACTGTGAGGCTTTATGATCAATCTCTAAAACAGCTAAAAAGATTACCAGAACTGAAATGCTTTCAAAGAATCTCCGTTCAATCAGAGAATGGTGACATAACATAATTGGGCCATTCTGCCCATGATATCCATATAAGAGTAAGTTCCTTTCCAGTGATATACAGTAATGTATATCTGGCAATCTGTTGGTGGGTATGGGGAAGTGAGGTGGGGTGCAAATGACAATGTGCTCTATACGTGAAAGAGAGTGGAGAGATAAAACAGCAGAGGAAATTGACAAGAGAAATAAAAAGGAGGAAAATATGAGGAAAACCATAACAGAGAAATAGGTATATTCATTTGTGGGGGCAGAGGAACGGAGGACCTGATAGAGATCTTTAAAATTATGAAGGGGTTTAAAAGGGGTTTCACAAAGAAAAGTGTTTTCCCAAGAGAAAAATCCTCAACTAAAGGCTATAAATATGGGACAGTCACAAATATATTCAGTAAAGAAGTCAGGAGAAAGTTCTTTAGCTAGGGGGATAGCATTTTAATGACCAAACACACATTGCCTACGAGGGCGGTACAAGGTCAAAAATCACACTACAACAGGTTACAGTCCAACGGTCATATTTGAAAACACTAGCTTTCAGAGTGCGGCTCCATCATCAGGTGTTAGTAGAGAGGAAGACCTTAGACACAGAATTTACAAGGAAAGGATCAAAGGGTCACACAAATCATGCGAATGAATTGAACACACATTAGATAGCTCTTAAATCTTTAATCAGTTAGAATGGAGATTCAGGTTTTGATTGATTAATATGCAAATCCCAGAATTTCTTTCAGGTCTCAGCCCTGAGACAACTTAAGGTGTTATCAATATAAAGGAGGTGCTACCTCCCGTCAAACAATGTATTTTAGGCATGAGGTCTTGTTTGGAGATTGTCTGTGTAGTTTATAAAATGCCAAATTGACTGACTGTCTATAAATTGGGCCCTGTTTGCAGATAAATTCTATTTTGTTCAAAAAGCACACAATTTATAAACTCCTACTTTGCAAATAAAAGACACAGAAGACTCCAAATAAAACCTTATGCCTGTGCATCTGAGAGAGTGTGTATGAGAGAGGATCTGCATGGGTGTGTGAGTGTGATCATGTGTACTAGTGTGTCTGTACGTGTGCTACCTGATGAAGGAGTGCTCTGAAAGTTTGTACTTCCATATAAACCTGTTGGACTATAACCTGGTGTTGTGTGATTTTTTTAACTTTTTCCACCCCAGTCCAACGCCAGCACCTCCACAGCAGACAAATAGGTTGTAACAAGAAAGATGTTCATGGTGTGAACATGAGTTCCAGAAAATGAGTGGAATAAACATACAGCATATGTAGGAATCTCCAACCATCATTACTTTCTACTTTTGTATGAAATAAACACAGGACACTCAGCTGCATGAAAGAAATGGCAAATTCAATATTGGGAGCTTCTTTATGCTAAGTAATCATTCACATGATCACAATAACAAGCATTATAGCTGAATAAAGTATTATTGAAAATGAACAACCAGCTTTAATCATGAGTTAGAAAAAATGTCAAGAGTTATGGTGACCAACGTCACATGTTATAATCGCTTTGTGCAAATACTGTTATTTTTGATTACCGGACTATACAGTAAAACAAAGCATGCAATGTTCTGCCAATTTCATACTGCAATAAATGTCATGCACAGTGTTTAAAAAGCAAAATCCCTGGCTGGTAAAATAATAGTGTTCTAGCATAGCTTCAAGCACCAACATATTTTTAAACCTTTGTACGAAGGCTAAGAGAACCATACAGCACAGAGGAAGGCAGTCTTTTGTGCTTGTGCTAAACTTTGTAAAAGTTCTCATTCTCAGCTCGTTCTCCATTTCCCCTTTTCAAGTATTTATCTGATTCCCTTTTGAAAATTAGTATTGAATCTGCTTTCACCACCTTTTAAGGCAGCACATTGCTTGAGGAATGTGGTAGAATCACAGGATGATTACAGTACTAAAGGATGATGTTTTGCCCTTGCCTCTGAGTCAAAAGATTTACAGTCCAAACCTCATTCCAGAGACTTGAGCATAAAAATCTGAGACCATCCATTAATGTCCTTTAGGGGAAGGAAATCTGCCATCCTTATCTGGTCTGGCCTACATGTGAGTCCAGATCCTCAGCAATGTGGATTATTCTTAATTGCCCTCTGGATGATTAGTGATGGACAACAAATGCTAGTCTAGCCAGCAGAACCCACATTGCATGAATGAGTAAAAAGATCATAAGATATAGGAGCAGAGTTAAGCCATTTGGTCCATCAAATCTACTTCACCAATTGATCACGGCTGATATGTTTCTCAACACCATTCTCCTTCCTTATCCCCACAGCTCTCGATCCCCTTACCAATCAAAAACCTATCTCTGTCTTAAATAAACTCAGTGGCTTGGCCTCCACTGCCCTCTGTGGCAATGAGTTCTACAGATTCACCATCCTCTGGCTAAAGAAATTTCTCCTCACCTCCAATCTAAAGGGTCATCCCTTCACTTTAGCGCACTTTCAGGTCCTAGTCTCTCCCACCAGTCCACATCCAGTCTATCCAGGCCTCTCAGTATTCTGTGGGTTTCAATCAGATTCCTCTTCATCCTTCTAAAATCCATTGAGTACAGACCCAGTCTGCTGAACTGCTCCTCATAGAAAGAAAGTTCTATAAGCACTATAATGTTTTCTCTGGGGTGGTGCAGTGGCTCAGTGGTTAGCTCTGCTGCCTCACAGCACCAAGGACCTGGGTTCAATTCCCACTTCAAGTGACTGTCTGTGTGGAGTGTGCACATTCTCCCTTTGTCTGCATGGGTTTCCTCTGGGTGCTGTGGTTTCCTCCCACAATCCAAGGATGTACAGATTAGGTGAATTTGCCATGCTAAATTGCCCATCGTGTTAGGTGCATTAGTCAGGGGTAAATATAGAAAAGGGGAACAGGCCTGGGTGGGTTACTCTTCGGAGGGTCAGGGTGGACTCGTTGGGCTGATGGGCCTGTTTCCACACTGTAGGTAATCTAATTTAATCACAACAACTTGCTTCATGAAGAAGTCTCACCAACACTCTGGTTCTTTACTCAGTCATTTTAAATTTGTGTCCCTCTAGTTACTGACCCTCCTGCTATTGGAAACTGTTTTTCCTTATTTATGCTGTCAAAATCCCTCATAATATTCAAGGATTAATATTGAATGTTTCTTATTTAAAATCCAACCCTCAGAATGACAGCAGTAGAATAGATCAATCAGCTTAGTCAGATGATTTTGGCGTTTATCCTGCACATGCATTTTTGCCCCCCTTATTCAGCGTCGACTCTGGTTTCATATTCTTGATTTCCTTTCTTCTAAGCATCTTTATGGCCTATTCTTGAAATGTTTACATTGCACCTGCTTTATTAGTGATGAGCAACTGTCTATGGAAACATATTGTTTCCAATCCTAGTTGTGGGTCTCTTGTACTTAATCATCTGTCTGTGTCCCTTTAATCCTGACCCCTCAACTATTCAGAATCAAACTGTTTCTGCCTACACCATCCAAAATGTTTAAAAATTCTCTCAAATCATAGAAGGAGACCATTCAGCCATCATTCCTGTACCCGTTCTTTGAAAGAACTGTCCAATTAATTTCATTCCCCTGCTTTTCCCCTCACCTCCACATGAATGCATATGTTTACCTTTAAGCCTTTATCCAATTCCTAATCTGTCTGATTTAATGCAAGCAGACCCAATGTTTAAATATTTGTTACATTTGTATACTCTTTTGCCAGATAACAATGCAGTAAATCTGTGCTGGATTACCTCTGAAGCTTCAATATTTTCACCATGTGATAGTGTAGCCTAAATATGCACCCAGTACCACTGCAATTGTCTCGCTCAGGTTTTATATCGATCCACCCTTACATCTCAATATTTATCTCCTACACCGCTTGCAATAGCATCTGCAAACGACCTGTAGGGAAATGAATTGATTAGGGATATTTGTTGCTAGTTCAACTTCAGTAACACTTCATTGTCTAATTAATCAGTTGTCAAGTCTGATGGAAAATAATCAGCGTGTATATTGATTCAGCTTTGATTAAACAGACAACCATGCCTTTGTGGTGACATAGAATTGTCCCCGTGTAAAATCTATGCTGCTGCAGAAAGCAACAGAACAGTCATCATACACATCAACCTGTGCAGGAAAAAGGCATTACTATTATTAAAAATAAAAGGCTTTTTTTTATAAAAGGATACTTCTTTAATTAAAAAAAAACTTATTTTTATTATTATACACGTTTCAGTCATCGCAAAGTGCTTTAATGCTATTGAAGCTCTTTCTGAAGTGTGGTCACTCTTGTAATTTGGAAGTGTGGCAATCAACTTATGCACAGCAATATCCCACAAACAGAACAGCATAATAATTGGTCAACCATAGCGTTGTTGATACCAGTTTAAAAATCAATAACGGCCACGACACCAGTGGAATGCACCAAAATATCTTATGCCCACTAGAGAGGGTCCAGGAGGCCACATTACAAGTGCCAGTCTGTTATTTGTACTCAACCTTCTGGAGTTGGCCTTAAACCCAAAACCTTCAGTCTCTTCAGTCCAGAGTGCAACCTACAGAGCTACAACTCATATTTGTTAGTAAGTGTATGTCATTTTGTTTGAAAATCTTGGTTTGCTTTCAATGTACTGAGAAACTAACTGCATTACTTACATAGTTACGCATCACCTGTGGCTCAGTGACTAACGTTCTGGCCTCTGAACAGAAATGTTCGAAATGCTAATCTTCCTCCAAAGCTTAAGCACAAAAATCAAGCCAGACAATATACTACATTACTGAGGGAGTACTATGTTGTCAGAGGGTACTGTATTTCAGATGAGATGTTATGAGGTCCTTTCTGCCTGCCTGAATGGATATAAAAGATCTCTTGGCACTATGTCAACGAAAAGAAGTGAGTTTAAACCAGCATCCTGGCTACATATCACAAGTAATATATACTTGCGCCATTGCCAAGTGCATATTGCCTGTCATGTTTCCACTGTTGTGACAGTGACCAAGTTTCAAAAGTGCTTCATGGTTGTGACCTAATTTAAAATGTTCAAGCTTGTGAAAGGTGCTATATAAATGCTATTCATTCCTTTCCCTCCCCCATTTGTTTCAGTTAATTTGTACATTATTGTGCCTCAGTTATCAAATAAACCAATTATTCTGGTGTAACCAAGCTCATTCACATTCACAACATCCAATCTCTCAGCTGCCACCTGTTTTCTCAACCTGATAGGTCCCTCAACACGAAATGAACACAATTTTATTAATATTACTTTAAGTGTTATTGCCAGTCAAAGTAATAAACCACTTGCCAGCTTACTGTTGCTGCTCAAGGGACTAAGGGTGTATACTAAATCCTTTTACTGCTTCAACAATCAATTTCATATCGATTAAAGAAAATCACATTTGTATAGAAGAGGCTATATCATCTCTTTATTCTTTAATAAATATAGAAACTTGCATAATTAAGCTGTTCCAGAGATAATCAAGTTATATATTTGTACAGTACAACATTAGTTTACACTGCATCAGAAGAAAATCTTTTATTTATACAACACTTTTCACAACCTCTGTTTTTGGGACATGCTGGGATGTAAATTGTGAACTGCAGTCACTGTCTTAGTGCAGGAAATTCAGCAACTAAATTGCACACATTAAGATCCCATAAAGAGTTATGTAATAGTGACTTGGACAATCTGTTTTAATGTTGCTGAGGGTTAAGCATAGGCCAAGGACATCAGGAAGAATGCTCGTTCTTCTTCAAAATTGGGACATGGGATCTTTTGTGTCCATCTGAGAGGACAGAAAGGTGTCAAAGAATTTTGGTGAATCACTTCAAAGAGAGAGATACAATGCAAACTGAACCATCTCCTGTGGCTTCCACCCCAAGACTGGAGACATAATGTGTGGGCAGTCTATATCTATGTTCTCTCCTGTCAGGAACACATAAGATAAAAGATGGTAATAAAATCAGCTGCACCTCTGATGCTAGATTGTTTTTTTTTGATACTGGTGAGGTGCTCGAGTGCACTGGGCTAGTGTCTGCCGTGAAGGTTACAGATGAGAACAACTACTAGACACCTCTGCACTTGGAGATAAACAGGAGAAGAACAGAAGGTTTCTGCGTCTCTCTGATTGCTAGATTAGGCCACCAGTCAAAAGCTACAGTCAAATAGGAAATCATGCAACTCCTTTCAGCTAATTTGTTAAACTCAGAGTCACCCAATCAACTCCTCAGCTGCTGGAGTCTATGTCACCAGAATCACCAAACATAATGGCTTCAATATTTCACCCACCACTTTGTACAGATAAACCAAAAATTGATGTATACATCATTTGTAAATGACAGCCTTTACTCAGCTCAATTCTGTATATTTCCATGTTACATTCAGTTTTTCCTCAACTTTTAGTAACCAGTGAATGCATTCCTTCTTCAAACCAAGAAAACCAGGTTAAATTGGCTCACTAAAAACATAAATTCAAAGGAACTAGGAAAGGTATCCACAAAGGAAGTTAACTTTGTTGCAAACCAACAAAGGAGTTGATTAATGAAGGGGAACCAGTTCCTCTCTTTTCACCCAGGATCGTAATCGATTTAGGACCCACACTCAAGCTGAAAATGTGTTGCTGGAAAAGCGCAGCAGGTCAGGCAGCATCCAAGGAACAGGAGAATTGACGTTTCAGGCATAAGCCCTTTTTCAGGAATGAGGAAAGTGTGTCCAGCAGGCTAAGATAAATGGTAGGGAGGAGGGACTTGGGGGAGGGGCGTTGGAAATGCGATAGGTGGAAGGAGGTCAAGGTGAGGGTGATAGGCCGGAGTGGGGTGGGGGCGGAGAGGTCAGGAAGAAGATAGCAGGTTAGGAAGGCGGTGCTGAGTTCGAGGGATTTGACTGAGACAAGTTGGAGGGAGGGGAAATGAGGCAACTGGAGAAACAAGGACCTGTTGTAACAAATTAGACCTCAACTTCCACAGGACAGCACTCCCTTAGCACTACAATGTGAGGTCAGCACAGAGTATGTTCTCAAGTCTTTGTAGTAGGATTGAACTGAAGAAACTACTGAGTCAGAGGGGAGGGTACTACTCCTTCAACTGTACTGTTCAGATAAAATATCGGGTAGATACCTCATGCTCTGTTGTTAAATGGTAAAATATTTTGCCACAGGTAATGTTCATATTAGTAGGGGTGAAATAAAATTATAAATGCATTTAGACCAATTGTTTCCATAACTGCTCCAACCAATAAAGGAGAGCATACCAAATGCATTCTTCACTATCCTATCTACCTGCAACTCAACTTTCAAGGAGCTATGAACCTGCACTCCAAGGTCTCTTTGTTCAGCAACACTCCCCAGGACCTTACCATTAAGTGTATAAGTCCTGCTGAGATTTGCTTTTCCAAAATGCAGCACCTCACATTTATCTAAATTAAACTCCATCTACCACTCCTCAGCCCATTGGCCCATCTGGTCAAGATCCTGTTGTAATCTGAGGCAACCTTCTTCGCTGTCCACCACACCTCCAATTTTGTTGTCATCTGAAAACTTGCTAACTATACCTATGTTCACATCCAAATCATTAATATAAATGACGAAAAGCAGTGGACCCAGCACCAATGCTTGTGGCACTCCACTGGCTGATAAGCAACCTTCCACCTCCCACCCTCTGTGTTCTGTATCCAGATGGCTAGTTCCCCCTGTATTCCCTGAGATCTAACCTTGTTAACCAGTCCCCCATAGGGAACCTTGTCGAACGCCTTACTGAGGTCCATATCGATCATGTCTACTGCATTGCCCTCATCAATCCTCTTTGTTGCTTCTTCAAAAAACTCAATGAAGTTCGTGAGACATGGTTGCCCATGCACAAAGTCATGCTGACTATCCCTAATCAGTCCTTGTTTTTACAAATATAGAGGAACCTCGGTTATCCAAATGAGATGGACGGACACTATTTTGTTCTGATAATTGATTAATCCATTTAATGCCTCTCCTCTGGGGCTCGGAGTTTTCTGGTTTCCTATTTCCTCGCTCTGCCTGCCTTGGTCCCTCTCTCTGTCTCAGGGTTTGTTTCTGAGCAGACACACACTTGTGTGAAAGGGACCTGCAGCATTGCTCACGTCTAGCACAACCCCCCCACCAAACCCGCCCACCGCCCCATCAGTTCAATGGGATTGACGCAGCCAGCACTTGCTAAGTTCCCTGCCTGTTCAGGAGACTAGGCAGCAGCACACTGCATGCGGGTCCCTGCCCCCCGTCCTCCCCTCAACCCCATCCAACACCCCCTATCTGCCGCCACTCCTGTCTCACATGCACCCCCAGCCTCCATGCGACCCCCAATCCTGTCCACCCTGCCCCTTGTCTGATCTTACCCCGCCCCACCCCCAGTCCACCCCCACAGCCACCTCATCCACCCCACCCTCGTCAGCCCCCAACCCTGTCCACACCCGCACGCCCGTCTGCCCCCACCACCATCTGTGCTCCCGTCTGCACCACCTCCCCCATCCGCGCCCCCAACCCTGCCTCCATCTGCCCCATTCTGCCCCGTCTGTCCCACCAGCCCCCCCCATCTCCCCCCTCCCCTGGGGCAGCCACACTAGGCTCCAACAGTAAGACTGCTGTTACCTTTGGGGGGTGAAAAAGAAACATACACACACACACACAATTTTTTACTGCACGTCCCACCTTTGCCCTGTACAGGACAATGTTAGAGAGATTTTCTAAGGAAAGGGGGTTCAGGGTACCCGCCTGTGTAGAACTCCAGGGAAAGTATTGGGGGAGAGAGAGAGAGAGAGAGAGAGAGAGAGAGAGAGAGAGAGAGATCGAGGGCAGGTGGTCAGTCATTTGGAGATGGTGCCTGGGCTCCCATCGATGTCCAGAACTGTTCTCGGCAGCACATCAGTAAGCCGAGTTTGTTTTTAATCATTGTAAACAAAAGGCGCGATCACTGTTGGAAACACCGCTTTGATGTAATGTTTCTATCGGGACCTCAAGATCTCCTTCGGATAATTGATATTTGGATAATCGAGGTTCCTCTGTACATGCAAATCCTGTCCCTCAGGAGTCCCTCCAATAAATTGCCAACCACTGATGTCAAGCTCACTAGTCTATAGGTCCCTGACTTTTTCTTACCACCTTTCTTAAATAGTGGCACCACGTTAGCCAACCTCCAGTCCTCTGACACCTCACCTGTGACTATCAATGATACAAATAACTCAGCAAGGGATCCAGCAATTACTTCCCTAGCTTCCCACAGAATTCTAGGGTACACCTAAAGGCATAGTAATGTACAGCATGGAAACAGACCCTTCGGTCCAACTTGTCCATGCTGCCTAGATATCCTAACCCAGTCTAGTCCCACCTGCCAGCACCCAGCCCATATCCCTCCAAACCCTTCCTATGCATATACCCATCCAGATGCCTTTTAAATGTTGCAATCATATGAGCCTCCACCACTTCCTCTGGCAGATCATTCCATACACGTACCACCTTCTGTGTGAACAAGTTGCCCCTTAGATCTATTTTATTTCTTTCCCCTTTCACCCTAAACATATGCCCTCTAGTTCTGGATGCCCCCACCCCATGGAAAAGACCTTGCCTATTTATCCTGTCGCAGAATTGCACGTAATATTCCAAAAGTGGCTTAACCAATGTCCTGTACAGTGCAGATTTTATAAATACATGAAGGAGAAAAAGAGGGAAGAGGGCCCCTCAAAGACTAGCAAGATAGCCTATGTGTGGAGCTGCAGGATTTGGTGGCGATACTAAATGAGTATTTTGCATCAGTGTTTACTGTGGAGAAGGACATAGAAGATATACAGTATGGAGAAATAGGTGGTGACACCTTGAAAAATGTCCATATTATAGAGGAGGAGGTGCTGGATGTCTTGAAATGCATAAAAGTAGATGAATCACCAGGACCTGATCATTTATATAAATGATTTGGATGTGAGCATAAGAGGTACAGTTAGTAAGTTTGCAGATGACACCAAAATTGGAGGTGTAGTGGACAGCGAAGAAGGTTACCTCAGATTACAACAGGATCTTGATCAGATGGGCCATGGGCTAAGAAATGGCAGATGGAGTTTAATTTAGATAAACGTGAGGTGCTGCATTCTGATAAAGCAAATCTCAGCAGGACGTTTACACTTAATGGTCAGGTCCTAAGGAGTGTTGCTGAACAAAGAAACCTTGGAGTGCAGGTTCATAGCGCCTTGAAAGTAGTGTTGCAGATAGATAGGATAGTGAAGAAGGTGTTTGGTATGCTTTCCTTTATTGGTCAGAGAATTGAGTACAGGAGTTGGGAGGTCATGTTGCGGCTGTTGAAGACCTTGGTTAGGCCACTTTTGGAATATTGCATGCAATTCTGGTCTCCTTCCTATTGGAAGGATGTTGTGAAACGTGAAAGGGTTCAGAAATGATTTACAAGGATGTTGTCAGGGTTGGAGAATTTGAGCTATAGGGAGAGGTTGAATAGGTTGTGGCTGTTTTCCCTGGAGCATCGGAGGCTGAGGGGTGACCTTATAGAGGGTGGTGCGTGTATGGAATGAGCTGCCATAGAAAGTGGTGGAGGCTGGTACAATTACGGCATTTAAAAGGCATCTGGATGGTTTTATGAATAGGAAGGGTTTAGAGGGATATGGGCCAAGTGCTGGCAAATGGGGCTAGATTAGTTTAGGATATCTGGTCGGCATGGACAAGTTGGACTGAAGGGTCTGGTTCCGTGCTGTACATCTCTGTGAGTCTATGACTCTATGACTAAATAATTATTAATGTCACAGTAAGATCAAATGTAGATACACGTTTTGCAGTACTGGGTAATCTGCAAGCATGCACATAGTTTGGCTGTAGTGAAAGAAGTATTTATAGATTTGCTGGCGGCTTGCATGTGAATATGAAGCCATCATAATAAATCCATAGTAGATTGCATGGTATTGTGTTGGCTTCCTATAGAGTTTCAAATAAAAAAGGTAGCGCATAAACGATAAGGGGCAGGAAATGATATTTTCGTGCTTCTACGACACCCACTGCCTTGCCAACTGAAGCCTCAAAAATACGCCCCAAGTTGTTTCCAGATAAAAGCTGTACTTACGAACACAGATATCTAAGCTTTCGTAAAATCCTGGACAACACTGAGAACGACGGCGATACATTGTTTTCTCACCACGCCGATAGGCTGCACGATAACTTATTCTGGAAGACAAATCCCAGAACATCAGTTTAACTTATAATAGGCCACGAGCTGCTAAAACAATCAAATAAGCTTTAACTGACATGAAAGTATGTTCAGTTAGCCTTTGGAGTTTTGGATTCCCAGTACCCTTTGTGCCAAGACAATGAATTGGCTGTTTTGATTACATTTAAGTTGCCATCCAGCTTAGAGAGCCCATCCACTGAAGAATACATCTGCTCCTAAATAATTGCATTTCTTTCTGAAATTGAGCCATGCATGTCCCACCCATGTTGGGATGCAAATGTTTTCAGAGACCAGACCCACTACCAAAAGCTCAATCAAATATCTAAGTTGATCTTTACTTTCTTTTACTTCAGTACAGAATCAAATGTGAGAATATCAAGACAGGGTACTTAATTTAATTTCCACAAAGAGTTTACCTTGAGGTTCTGAGAACGACTTACCTATGCCTTGTGCATTTGAACCAGTTCAGGATATCAGCGCAGCTGGTATAGTATATCTGATCATATGGATGAGCGTAGGATTCCTGTACAGTTACCGAATAGCTTGGAAGGAAAACAGTGAGATACTTGTCATATAATAGTGAATTTGAATTTATTGACACAATTTTTCGAAGTTCAAAGTCTCCAAAAGTGCTTGTTAAACTTTAAAATATCTTTTCCAATAAATATTTTAACACAAACCTAATACAAGGGGAGGTGATGGTGTAGTGGTAATATTGCTGAACTAGCAATCCAGAGGTCCTGGTTAACATTCTAAGAACTTGGGCTCAAATCCTACCATAGTGGAATTTGAATTTAAATCTTTAAAATATGGAACTTTTAAAAAAACTAGCCTAAAGGTTGCTTTCAATTGCTGGCAATTAAGGATTGGCAATAAATGCTAGCCTCGCCACTGGTGCCCATACCCCATGTATGATAGAGAAAACAATATTGTTGAGGAATAAATGCTACCATCTGGGATTTCCTCCTTTCTATAGGTTTCTGTTTACTGTTCAGAACAATGATATTCAATTTCACTCTTGATAAATTGACGACCGAGCAGGTAGATACACTTTCATCCCTAGAAGAACAAGGGCAGCAGATACATGGGAACAACCACAAGTTCCCCTTCAATTCATGCTGAATCCTGACTTGGAAATATATTGCCATTCCTTCATTAAAAACCTGGAACACTCTTCATACCAGTACTGAGCATAGCTACATCAGGCAAATTATAGTGAACTAAAAAATACAGCTCACCATAAAATTATCTCAAAGACAATTAGTGATGGCTTTGTCAGTAATACACTCATCCTTAGCAATGCTTTTGGGATTGGGAGGGGTGCAGTGTTATGCCTAAGGGGTTCAGTTAGCTGGACAGCTGGTTTGTGATATGGAGGGATGCCAACAGCATGACTTCAGTTTATGTCCATGATTAACTTTTATAAAAATATCATGAATAGACCAAACCAGAGAGTTTCAGCAACATGCCTCATGCAGGGGAGTTCAGTACAATAGACTGCTTTATTGATAAGTGCCATAGAAAGAAATAGATCCACACTTTATATCAATCTTATTTACATAATTTCATATTTTGATACTGTTAGTGCCTGGTAAATTAATCTTCCTATTACACTGTGATAAACTCAGAACATTAAATGCAATTGACAGCTCATTTTGCTAATGTTATGTGACAGCATGTATCCATTGACAGGTGTACTTGGTACTACATTCAATAGCTTCTGCCACAGAGGGAGCTTGAAATATGAGTTTCCAATGCATTTTAAAATAGGATGTTAAAACCCACTTAACGTTTTAAACATGCATAGAAATCTAAGTTCCCATTCATGCAGAAAACAACGATATATAAACTGACACATTTCTTGAGCTTCTAAATGAAATAAACATGATCAGAAAATCAAAGACTTGGTCAATTGTAACCAGCTCAGGCAGATGTGATGTTGCCTTACCTCTCCCAGTGACTGCATACATTAGGGTCCTCGAGGTTTAGTGACTCCACGTTGTACCAGAAACCATACAAAAGGGTGATCATGAAGAACAAGTGGAAGCGGGAACAAGAAATCATCCTCTCAGAAGTCAGGACCTGTTTATGAAGAAAATGTTTCATTTACTTATTGCATAGCACAAGCATCTCAAGAAGCTAAACAATTTAAACAGCTGAAGCTACAAGACAGTACATACAGAATAGCCAGTGTTAAATATCACGTAGCCATCTAAGATACACTGATGCTATAACTGACAGCAGTGTACAATAGGTCACAACGTAGATGAGGAGCTGGATAGATTGGCTCCCATCTTCCTGAAATTGGGCCTCCCACTGAAGGTACCGTTCAGTTTGAGTTAATTTTACACTGTAACTCGTTGATTCGGTACATCGATGAAAACAGGGCAAAGGCAAAAGGAATCAGGAACCAAGGTGAATTTTCAAGAGAGAGTTTCTCTCTTTAACCACAAATTTGGGGGTTGAGGAAATAACAGAGGAAGAAATTGGAAGGAAATCAAATGGATTTGAATAAAATCCGATACAAAAACAGAAACAACAAAAAAAAGGAAAAAATGAATGAAGAGAGGAGTAGACAGAAAAGAAAAATACATAAATTTTGGGATCTTTAAAACACCGTCACTTCAATTCTTTAAACAATAAGATGCAACAGATTAAATTGTTCTGTTTCTGGACAAGTGAGATTGATTGGCTTTCCATTAACTATTATCTCCTCATTAAGTAGGTACATAGGTTATTAAGGTCCAATCCAAACGTTAACGTGCAAAGCCAGCAAGTTCTTAAAAATAATAGGGAAGCCTAGGATGAGATACCATTCATGAAAAGCAATCAGCAAGTTCCAAGGAGTCATAACATGTGGTGTAGCTCTTCACCTACTAACGAAACTATTAGGCAGTATCTTATAGGGTTTGTGTAATGCAAGCTATGGCAGGACACATGCAGAATTGGACAACAAATGCAGAGAGGCCTCTCTGGACATCGAGAGCATCTCGCTCCATCATTTGTGCTTCGTGAAGTGAGTTTCTCTCGAGGCAGTAGTGAGTCAACAATTAAAGGGGACTATTGCTTGTTAAATGCCATGTTGACAGCCCAACTCATCTCATTAATAGTCAGCTTTTTATCTTACCAAATGCTCTGAACAAACTAGACGTTGAGGAAACCCAACATAGAAACTAGAGCATGTACCTGGTGAATTCAGCTCACCACTCACTCTGAACCAGTTCAGGCACCTACATCTCAGGACACACTCAATAACACTGGTCACACGCATCCCACAAACATTGTCATCTGAGCTGTGCCAGCCTCCGAGAACTTTCAGGGCACATATCCATTATATACAAATCACTTCTGCACTTCAGTGCTGCACTTTGAGCTGCACCAACAACTGCCATTGTCATGCTGCAGACAGGACACTGAGCATTCAGAGACACACATCACCCAGTTCATGGATGGACTAGGCTCCATCCAGGGCTCTTTGCTTGCTCTCTTAAGGCTCAGTAACTCTGAATTACCTGGATGTTTATTCTTGCATTGCATTGCCTTGCCTTTTTGTGCTTTTTCCCTCAGTCAGAGATACCAGGCTCTTCGTACTTCTGTTTCACCTTGCCATTTAGCACAGACAAAGAGGAAGGAAGCTTGTTACAGTTGTCAGCAGGCCTCAAACAAGTAAAGGGAGGATAGCCTCTACTCAGGGGGTTCTGGCACAGTAAGTCAAGAGCAGCCTGGGTTAACCATTCCAAGGTCTGCTCAGGCCAGGAAGAGGCAAAATTCTCTCCATGTAAGGAGTGAGTGGTGGGATGTCAGGGTCCCCCATCAAACGTCTTGACTCTTTCTGCCCTATTGCGGGCAGTTTTTCTCCTAAGGTGAGAGAGGGGGCAGGTATTAAGGGATGAAAATGGGTGACACTGTATCACTGTTGGTGCAAGTAGGGAGGTGTCCCAAGTAGTAGGTAGGTAGCACAGGAGGCATGTAAGATCACTGTTGTCAGAGTCTGACCGTGTTGACAGCGAGTGAGGGAAGACATTGCAGGCATTAGTGCAAAATGGTAGAGTGTGAGCCTTGGTGGGAGATGTCTACAGTAACAGATTGTGGATGGTTTCAGAGAGAGGATGGCAGCTGGCAAATTAGAGAAGGTCATTGACCTTCCACTTACAATACCAGGCATTTCTGCAGATAGCTGAGAATGTTTTAACCCAGTGGTACCCTCAGACCAGGTTAGCATGGTCTGGGTCATGGTGTCCATCACTGGAAAGACAAAGTCCCGTGTTTGCACCATCCCATCCAGCAAGACCTCAGGGACCCTGTCCACAAAACAGGGCACTGATTTCCTTCTGTCTGTCATGTCTGGGACAAATGCCAGGAATCAGGCAGGCCAACTCCAGACTGACAGTGCTGGTGGGGGTGCACAAGCACTTTGAAAGATGTGTTAGGCACAAGGGATGCAAGTCTTTCGGTAGAAATCCTCTGAGCGGCAAGTTGTTCCTGGAATGATGCATGGTAAGATGGAGTGGAAATCTGACGTGAGTGGTGCCACTGGAATAGGATCAGGAATTAATGCTACAAGTTTAGTAAGAAAAGACAAAAGAACTTGCTGAACCGCGTGGCAACAAACCATAAGATTCAGCCGACTGTTACAGTTCCAGCAAGATCCAGCTCATTAGATCCAAACTTTGCCTCAAGTGTTTCCATCTAACCACAGATACAACACCCGTCCTCTGTCAAAGGTCAGTCATGCAAAAAGGGAGAATTGAGAGTGGGAGGCAGAAATTCGTTGTGCTGGGTTCTTGCCTCCATCTCCAGGAAGCCAGCTGAAGGTACAAATGGTTTATACATCTGAAGAAAGCCAGTGGCACAGCCTGGTCTCCTGCCAAAAGCTCACTCCTTGGCAAGAAAATGATAGCAACCTCTGCCAAAGTAGCCTCAGCATGGCAGCATCATTGATGTGACCCTAGTGGCAATTTATCAATATAAATGAGGTCTCTGCCAATCTCAGAAAGTCATCCAGAGTACGTGGGTTGGCAGATTTCAACCAACCTTCTTCCTCCTTTGAAGCAACATCTTCCTTTACAAAATTAATGACAGGAACCTCTGCCTCCAAAAACCATATTTTTGTATGTTACCATTTTCATTTCATAATTTTTCTTCAGTGTCCTTAGTCAACCTTAAATATATATGTTTTTGGAATTACAAAACCAACACTTGGAATAAAAAATCACCTAATTTTGTTATTAATTTTAATTTGAAAAAAAAACCTGTAAAAGCCACTCTTTTTATCTCTTTGAAAATGTGATGTTTTCCAGAATTCTGACAGGGTTGCTTCCTGGATATAATTATCCTTTTGTTAGTTGCTTTATAAAACTGGAGTTCCATTTGATCAATGGATAGTCAACTTGTAAGTAGAATTAAAGAAGATCTTCATGACTTATACACTAAAATAGCATTGCTTTATAAAAATACTTTTTATAGATATAGTCTAAGGAGAGAGTGAGGGCTGTAGATGCTGGAGAAGTCAATGTTGATAAAGTGTGGCACTGGAAAAAGCACAGCAGATCAGGCAGCATCTGAGGAGCAAGAGAGTCAATGTTTTGGGCATAACCCTTCATCATGTCCACACTTTCCAGTGCCACACTTTATTGGCTATAGATATAGTCTACATCAAGTCGTGTTGACTGCCTTATCTTACAGGTGATGATAATTGTGCAATTGCCAATATTTTCCCTTTCTGAGATGAATTGTTGGGTACAGGCTTGTTAGGTATTGTATAATAGGCTGGTCCCATTATAATGGGTGTATATCAGCTTGTTAAGGATTAACCAGTGAGTTTCTCAGCCTTCCTCAGGCCTCAATAGTGGCACTCCAACCCACCACAAACTACAACCCAATGAGTACCGAACTGTTTCTGTGCCCTAATGATAGTCAGCTGAGACCTATTCATCAGGGGATCCAATGGCAGAGAGGTAGGTATTTTCCTTTTGCTTCTTGCCACAGAGGGGTCTTGAGGAGAGGGGCATCAGGGTGCAGATTGGAGCAAATGGTGCCCCCCTCCCCATAACCAAACTGGGTTAGTCAGGGTAACTTTCTCACTTGTCAGGAAGGTGCATCATCAAGAGGTGGCAGGTTGAGGCCCGTTGTTTTTCTGTTTCTCTCTCCACAGATTCTGCCAGACATGCTGAGTTTCTGCAGTATTTTCAGTTTTTACTTGGCGGCTTGAATTCTTGGCCAGCTGAGAAAGTCCCTGATCGACGTTCTCTCACAGCGGTGTTTTGGTGAGGTAGCAAGAAGAATCTCTATAGGCCCAATTTACTTGCACTGCTCATGCTTTCTCTCACCAACTCTATGGGAGGAGGAAAATATATCCAATATAGCTAAAAGCATACCACAGCATCATCTCACTCATATTCAATTTCACAGATAGCTATCTCTGAGGCCTGCTCTAGTTGTACAATTCACTGAGATCTCTACACTGCTTCACAATTCTGGTCCCTTGCACATCCCCACTTCCCAACACTTCATGACTGGTCTTTGGCTACTGAAATCCTAAACTCTGGAATTACCTCCCTAAATTCTCTAGCTCGCTCGCTTCCTTTAATTTACTCCATAAAACCTATCATCTCTTTGGCAAACCACCGATCCTAAAATGTCTACATGCAGCTCAGTTTCCAATGTTGTCTGACACATGTTTGTGAAAAAGCTTGGAATGTCTCACCATGTGTGAGGCACTGTACAAATGCAGGTTTACCTGCACCATTTGCTAAATTTTAGATTGTGCATCCTCCTGTTAACATGGCTTTAAATACTAGATTACAAACTACTCCTCCCAAATGTGACAGTTATGGGAGAGTTATCAGAGCTATAGCAGATAGTTAGACAAGAACTTCCCTTTATTGAAACTCACCAGACACAAACATTTTGGAATTTTAAAACAGAAAATGTTGGAAATATACTCAGCAGATCAAGGAGACATCTGCGTGGGGAGAAATAATGTTTCAAGTCTGTGAGTTTCCATCATATTTAGGAAAAATTGTCACCCCGGATAAAAACCTCCAATCGCTCAAATCTTATCAACCATTCTACCCAAGTTGCACAAAGTTGCAACTGCATTAAGCATTGTGGCATTCAAGCTTGCATTTCTATTGCACCTTTCACATCCTTAGATCATCGCAATGCACATTACAGTCAATGAAGTAATTACCAAAGTGTAACTATTGTTGTAGCGTAGGAAATGTAGTAACCAATTTCCCACAAAGGACATTAGTTCAGTAGTTATGGTAGCTTCAGTGAAAAAGAATGTTGTGCCATGTGAATGATAAATGAATTGACCCTGATTGTCACTATAGGAGCCTTAGGTAAGAAAACAACAGGGACAGTGAGGAGGAGCTCTCACTCAGATGGAGCAGGATTGCAGATTGCACTGCCAAAGAAAATCTGAGCAGATCCAGTAAATGCATTTCTTTATTCTCCACCACACTGTCCCCTGTGATAACACAACCCTTTCACTGTGAAGTAAAGAGAACATGTGGAGGCCATTCAGTTTCTCAAGCCTGTTCTGACATTGAGTTAGATCATGACTGATCTGTATCTCAATACGTTTGACCCACCTTGGTTCCAAAATCCTTAATGCCCTTGCCCAACAAAAATATATTAACCTCAGTTCTGAAATTCTTCAACAGCTGGTGTGAGGGGAGAGCATTCCACTACCACTGAAATCACTTTACTGCAATGTGCACCAATTATGGTTACGATTGGTAAGGCACCTTAAACGGTTTTAAGCCATTTTGCATTCAAGGTGGCTCAGTGGTTAGAACTGCTGCATCACAGTGCCAAGACCTGGGTTCGATTCCAGCCTTGGATGACTGTATGTGTGGAATTTGCACATTCTTCCCATGTCTGTGTGGGTTTCGTCCAGTTGCTCCAGTTTCCTCTCACCGTCCAAAGATGTGCAGGTTCGGTGGATTGGCAGTGCTAAATTGCCCACAGTGTCCAGGGATGTGCACATTAGTTGGATTAACTATGGGAAATGCAGGACTGTGGGGAAAGGATGGGGTTGTGGGTCTGAATGGGATGCTCTTGGGAGGGTCAGTGTGGACTCGATGGGCCAAATGGCCACTATCTGCACTGTAGGGATTCTGTGATTAAATGTGCATTTGTGTGTTTCTTTTTACCAACAGAAAACAGAGAATTACAACTAAACCAGCAGCTAGGGCAGATTTCCTGACATTCTGCTGTTTTAATACCAGCCTCCCTGAGCACTAGTCAGGAAAACAGACTTGAATAAACTTACTAATGAACTGAAAACACTAAATGTAAAGAAAGTAGCATTTTCCTGCAGCATCCGACATAAAATGAAGCAGACAATTTTGGACAGCATTCAGTCTTGCTAAAAATACCTAAGAGCTACCAAAGTAATGACGTTCTAGCTTACAAGCAGGAGAAGGTTACACAGCCCCTTGAGCCTGTTCTGTATTCAATGAGATCCTGACTGAGCTGTACCTTAACTCCATCTATCTGCCTTGGTTCTATACCTCTTAAAACCCTTGATTAGCTGAACTCTTTCAATCTTAGATTTAAAGTTATTCCAAGTCAACATCAATTGTTTTTTATGGGAGAGATCTCCTTCTTCCACTATCCTTTGTGTAAAGGAATGTTTCCTGACTTTTCTCCTGAAATGGTTCCGATTTAACATGTACATTCCCTCATCCTTGGCTTCCAAACAAAACAAAATCATTTCTAATAATTCTATCAATTCCTTGCAAAATCCTAAAAGTTTCATTCAAAGAGCTGAAATAAGCTTAGTTTATGCCAACACTCTTCATAATCCAACCCTTGAGGACAAACTAATGGTCCAGTCATACCTCCCAAATGGTTACTGGAGCGTATATTATATAAACTTCTTAAGTTGTATATTAAAGGATTGGATCAGTTGCCACTAATGATCGTTCGTACTTATTTTGGTTAATTCAAGTTGTCAAGCCAACTAAACCATACCTCATAATGGATCAAATCCCAAAATCAGTCTTGTGTAGTTTCACTGAAATACACACTCCACAGCAAGAACAACTATATTTTATCTAAAACAAATTATCACTTTTCTGTTTCATGTTATTCTTTCTTGTAGCGAATAACAGGAATAGATGGAATGATGCAAATAAAAACTATTTCAAGAACTGTTCCATTTAAATAGCCCCCTCTCCCATATTCTCCAAAGGATTGTTGAATTTTCAATGGTAGTCATAAGGAAACTAAATAATTGATTCAAACCTATGATTAATTACCTGATAACAGAACCAAATTTATTTGAAAGAACCTGCTGAATTGATTGTTCAGCAAGGTGTCTGCCAACTGGTCAAATATTACACAGATGAGCTGTGAAGGTATAAGTTAGGCGACCTTGAGAGCCTCCCAAAAATAAAAGTCTGGTTTGGCAATGACAGTCAACATAAATTGGAAAGAGAGGATGGAGAGTTTGTTCTTGTCAATGATAATGGTATAAGAGCAGACATTCTAAAATGAAGGGAGGAAACTGCACCAAACAAATTGAAGATGACCCAGACACAGACTCGGGTCACTTTAATTAAACAACACACAGAATGTCAATACAGATTTAACATAACTGCTGGCCTGTATTTGCAAGAGGTGGTGAACTAGAGGGAAAAACCTATTCAACCTTCCCCTTGTTGATCTCTGGCAAATGCATTTGTTCCTTATATTGGTAGGAGTGCCCACCCCTTAGACAAAATCCCATCTTCACACTACACACACCCTCTTCCAAGTGTGGCACTACCATCATGCTAAATGGGGTGGATATGAAACAGATCTAGAAACTCAAAAGTGGACATCTATGGGGCATTGCAGACCATCAGCAGCAGAATTGTATTCACCCAGAATCTATAACCTCATATTTCTACCTAGATTCAAAAATCGACAATAGCTGAACTGAAGAGGTGAGGTAAAAACAATGACCGCAGATGCTGGAAACCAGATTCTGGTTTCGTGGTGCTGGAAGAGCACAGCAGTTCAGGCAGCATCCAAGTAGCTTCGAAATCGACGTTTCGGGCAAAAGCCCTTCATCAGGAATAAAGGCAGTGAGCCTGAAGCGTGGAGAGATAAGCTAGAGGAGGGTGGGGTGGGGGTGAAGAGGTGAGACTGACTGCCTTTGATCTTGGCAATTTTGACCAAAAATAGCATCACATAGTCCCAGCAAAATTGGAGTCAATGGATGGTTGGAGGTCAATCATCTCAGCCCCAGATCATCACTACAAGAGTTTCTCAGGGTAATGTCCTAGGCTCAAGCATCTTCAGTTGCTTCAGGAATAATCTTCCACCTATCATAAGGTCAGAAGTGGGGTTGTTCGCTGATGATTGCACAATGTTCAGCACCGCTTGTGACTCCTCAGATACTGATGCATCAAGACCTGAACAATATCCAAGCTTGGAGTAATAAGTGGCAAGTAATATTCACACCCACACAAGTGTCAGCCACTGACCATTTTTGACAAAAAAGTATCCAACCATCACCCTTCGACATTCAATGATTTCGCCATCATTTCACCCCCACTGCCCATAACTTGGAGGTTAGCATTGATCTGAACCTCAACTGGCCTAGCCATATAAATACTGTGGTTACAAGAGCAGGTTAAAGGCTAGGAATCTTCCAATGAGTAACCCCATCTGGTTCCCCAAAGCCTGCAGCAGTTCACCTGCACTTTCTCAAAGGCAGTTAGGGATGGGCAATAAATGTTGGCCAAACCAATGCCACATCCAGCCCACGAATGAACAGTAACAAAGGTTTAAACCCTTATTTATTCTTACTTCCATTCACCCTAAACAGTGTTTCATGGAATGCTCTACACACTCAAAAAGTTGTTATAACTCAGAGCTCCCAACAGTTTTGTCCTTTTATGACCTTCCAACATGGACAGAGTTTGGCGGAGAAAGGTTCCATTTTTCATCTTAATTACTGTGCAGACACATCTAATCAGATGCTACCAACTAGTTTTAAAAGCAGGATCCAAGCTCTTCTAATTAATATCATAATTGTTGTACTGCTGTTACAGCACTTAAATTCCCAAATCCCTCAAACTGTAAATTTCTGAGAGATAATTAAATAGCTCAATAGAGACAACATCTGAGCATGTACTTTGCTGTTTAAGGTTTCCATATTTAACTAACAACGCAATTTTCTATTTATAACTGACAAGACATTCGAACAAACCAATAATTAATTCACTCAATGTAAATTTTATTGAAGATATTTTTGGTTGTATTTGAAAAATAAATTTAAACACTAAATCGGCTGTACAGAAACAACATTTAAATTAACTTGACGTTGGTTGCATAGTACTGTATTTAGATTTACTTAATTGCACAAATTACATAAATATCAATGTAAATATGGGCTTTTTAAACTGTGGCTCAGTGGAACAGGTCCTGCTGCAGAGATTTAAAGACAAATATCTAGCCACCCAGTATGGTATAGGGTGGGGTCAGTTCAGTGTTGGCGATGCTGTCCTTCAGATACAATGCGAAACTGATTCCCTATTTATCTTCTTAGGTGGTTCTAAAATATCTATTTAAGAAGTGCATTGGAGTCTTCCTCCGTGGCCAATGTTTATTCACAGAGTCATAGAGATGTACAGCATGGAAACAGGACAGCACAGAAATAGACCCTTCGGTCCAACTCGTCCATGCCGACCAGATACCCAACCCAATATAGTCCCACTTGCCAGTACTGCTCCATGTCCCTCCAAACCCTTCCTGTTCATGTACCCATCCAGATGCCTTTTAAATATTGCAATTATACTAGCCTTTCCCTGTAGCTCAATCCTCCAACACTGGCAACATCCTTGTAAATCTTTTCTGAATCCTTTCAAGTTTCACATTTTTCTTATAGGAAGATCAGAATTGCATGCAATATTCCAATGTCCTGTACAGCCGCAACATGACCTCCCAACTCCTGTACTCAGTACTCTGACCAATAAAGGAAAGCATACCAAACGCCTTCTTCACTCTCCTATCTACCTGCAACACTACTTTCAAGGAACTATGAACCTGTACTCCAAGGTCTCTTTGTTCAGCAACACTCCTTAGGAACTTACCATTAAGTTTATAAGTCCTGCTAAGATTTGCTTTCCCAAAATGCAACACCTCGCATTTATCTAAATTAAACTCCATCTGCCACTTCTCAGCCCATTGGCCCATCTGATCAAGATCACACTGCAATCTGAGGCAACCTTCTTCACTGTCCACTACACCTCCAATTATGGTGTCATCTGCAAACTTACATACTATACCTCTTATACTCACATCCAAATCATTTATATAAATGACAAAAGGTAGAGAACCCATCACTGATCTTTGTGGCACACCTCTGGTCACAGGCCTCCAATCTGAAAAACAACCCTTCACCACCACCCTCTGTCTTCTACCTTCAAGCCAGTTCTGTATCCAAATGGCTAGATCTCCCTGTATTCCATGAGATCTAACCTTGCTAACCTTGGGAACCTTGTCGAATGCCTTACTGAAGTCCATATAGAACACATCCACTGCTCTGCTTTGGTCAATCCTCTAAGTTCCTTCTTCAAAAAACTCAATTAAGTTTGTGAGACATGATTTCCCATGCACAAAACCATGTTGACTATCCCTAATCAGTCCTTGCCTTCCCAAATACATGCAAATCCTGTCCCTCAGGATTCCCTCCAACAACTTCCCACCACTGCATCAGGCTCACCAGTCTATGGTTCCCTGGCGTGTCCTTACCACCTTTCTTAAATAGTGGTACCACATTAGCCAACCTCCAGTCTTCCAGCATCTCACCTGTGACTATCGATACAAATATCTCAGCAAGAGGCCCAGCAATCACTTCCCAATCTTCCCATAGAGTTCTAGGGTGTATCTGATCAGATCCTGGGGATTTATCCACCTTTATGCATTTCAAGACATCCAGCACTTCCTCCTCTGTAATATGGCCATTTTTCTAGACGTTACCATCTATTTCTCTACATTCTATGTCTTCCATGGCCTTCTCCATAGTAAACACTGTTACAAAATACTCGTTTAGTGACTGCCCCAGCTCCTGCAGCTCCACACAAAGGCTGCCTTGCTGATCTTTGAGGGACCCCATTGTCTCCCTAGTTACCCTTTTGTCCTTAATGTATTTGTAAAAACCCTTTGGATTCTCCTTAACCCTACTTGCCAAAGCTATCTCATGTCCCCTTTTTTTCCTGATTTCCTCCTCATTTCCTTTTTAAGTATACTCCTGCTGCCTTTATATACTTCTAAGGGTTCACTTCATTTCTCCTGTCAATACCTGACATATGCTTCCTTCTTTTTCTTCACCAAACCCTCAATTTCTCCAGTCATCCAGTATTCCCTATAGCTACCAGCCTTTCCTTTCACCCTAACAGGAACATACTAGCTCTGCACTTTCGTTATCTCATTTCTGAAGGCTTCCCATTTTCCAGCTGTCCCTTTACCTGAGAACATCTGCCCCCAATCAGATTTTGAAAGTTCTTGCCCAATGCTATCAAATAGAGCCATATGTGTGCAGTCAATGCCACCCTGTTCCTGGGGGCAGTCAGCTATGTTTCTGAACCCCTTTGCCCGGGCTGCAGCATGGACCTTATCAGCGGGGAAATTAAATGAACCAGTGTGGCCTTGCACAGATGACATCAGTAACTGTAGTGATACATTTGGGTTAATTGTGCAGCACTATAAGATCCCACACAGGTCACCTCTTGCTCTCTGGAAGAGGATCAAAGTGTCTGTCACCTTTGCAGCAACTGGGAAAGGCTGTCCTCACATCCCTGCAACCCTCAGATACAGCTCCAGATTTCTATCAAAATGCCCCTGGATAAAGGGACGACTGACCATGATCAAGCCCTTGGACTGTGTGCAGATGGTACAGGAAGACAGCACATTCCCCTCCCGAAACACCTTGAGTAGACTTCGGACTAACCCCACCACTTTTCAGCATGGCCACTTTGGTCAATAAAGTTAAACATCACACAACACCAGGTTATAGTCCAATAGGTTTAATTGGAAGCACACTAGCTTTCAGAGCAACGCTCCTTCATCAGGTGATAGACGTTACCATCTATTTCCCTACATTTTATGTCTTCCATGGCCTTCTCCATAGTAAACACTGTTACAAAATACTCGTTTAGTGTCTGCCCCAGCTCCTGCGGGCTCCACACAAAGGCCGATCTTTGAGGAACCCTATTGTCTCCCTAGTTACCCTTTTGTTCTTAATGTATTTGTAAAAACCCTTTGGATTCTCCTTAACCTTACTTGCCAAAGCTATCTCATGTCCCCTTTTTTTCCTGATTTCCTCCTGATTCTCTATCACCTGATGAAGGAGCGCCCCTCTAAAAGCTAGTGTGCTTCCAATTAAACCTGTTGGACTATAACCTGGTGTTGTGTGATTTTTAACTTTGTACACCCCAGTCCAACACTGGCATCACCAAATCTTGGTCAATAAACACACAGTGTTTCTGCTGCACATACTGCAGATGTTAGATCAACATTTTGCTTTATTGTACAGCAAGATTATCCCCATCCCCACCCACTCCCTGCATCCTCCGACAGGTCCCTACTGACAACAATCACAAGCATAATTTCTACGTGTCTGCAATAAATAGAACATCAACACAGCTGTACCGATAACCAATAGGTGAAGGTTTAAATACAGAATGCTGTTCTTCAGCATCAATTGGTCTTGCAGCAGACATTCAAAACTAGATGCTGATGCAGTCTGTGGTGCAGGTTCATACTTCCTAAGCATCCTGCAAATGGGTGAAAGAGGTACTGAGAGGATACTATGGCATGGGCAAATATCAGGTGCCAACATCCAAGGATAAGAGGTGTGTGTGGCTGGTATCCTGCCTTAAAATGCTGTTTGGTGGTGAGCAATGTAGAAGTACTTTGTACCCAGCAGTGAGCTGATATAGCCAGATAATACTCTGACCTCCATAATGAGAATTCTCAGTGTCTAGTTTGCTCATAGCAGGTGGTAGGATAGAAAGCAGCATATTAATGAGGTGATATGCACAGTTAACAAGGTCATTGACAAGCAATAATCCCTCTTCATTGACAACTTAACACTGTCCCTTGAAATCCATGCCTTGATGTCGAGAAAGTAGTTAAAAGAGGCAGTGATCTGCTCCCAAAGCTGAAATAGGCCTCACTGGATTTCTTGTGTTGTTCTGACACATTTTTTTCTTTAGTTCATGCTGTTCAGATCTCTGCAAGATTCCACTCCAAAGAATCAACAAAACACAGATGTTGAAAACCAGTCTACTTAAAAAATACCTCAGATAATGATACTGCGACATCTACATGATGCCACAATAAAGTTGAGTTGTAATTTTATTTTCCACAGACCAACAGGAGAAATAAACCGCTCATCCAGATATCATTGCCAATAGCACAGCATCCAAGAAACTTATTCTGAGTAAAACTGCTATGTTGATAAGTCGTCAGAATAATGGAAAATTTAGAGAAGGAATTTGTCACAAGAAGATAATCCCCACCATGGACTGTTTAAAGGTCTGTTGGCACTTTGATCCAAACAGTAGAGCATCTGTTTGAATGTAGAGGCTCCCTCTCCTTGTTATAGCATGTGGCATGTCATACCCAGTGGTGGACACGCTGTTTCAACTGTTAATTTGTTGCCCAACAAGTATGTGTGACAATTCAAGGTGCTGAATATCAGAGCAAATGCCTTGTGCTCAATATTGAGATAGCTGGCTTGCACAGATGACAGGGTTTTCCGAGCAAAAGCTACAAGTTTATCTTTCAGAAGACATGCATTTATACTTTTTTTTATGCATCCATTTCAGAAATAGCATTTTCCTGGGGTCATAATATTTCAATAGACAATATTTTGCTAACAGACCCTTCTTGATGGAATCAAAGACACAGAGGATACTGTCTTGCCATGCAGACAGCATGTCCTTCTCCAACAAAGCTCTGTGCAAAGATACTTTGCTCCCCATGTTGGGAACACAGTGCGATAGGAAAATAAACATCTCATTTTATTCTTTAGGATAGGCATTTGTTTATTAACCTCATTTGGGACAGACACCATAGATGGAGTAAACAGACCCAAAGCAGTTTATTTGGCTGAATTTGACCTGGTACTTAGAGTCATAGAGATGTACAGCATGGAAACAGACCCTTCGGTCCAACCTGTCCATGCCGACCAGACATCCCAACCCAATCTAGTCCCACCTGCCAGCACCCGGCCCATATCCCTCTAAACCCTTCCTATTCATATACCCATCCAAATACCTCTTAAATGTTGCAATTGTACCAGCCTCCACCACATCCTCTGGCAGCTCATTCCATACACGTACCACCCTCTGCGTGAAAAGGTTGCCCCTTAGGTCTCTTTTATATCTTTCCCCTCTCACTCTAAACCTATGCCCTCTAGTTCTGGACTCCCCCACCCCAGGGAAAAGACTTTGTCTATTTATCCTATCCATGCCCCTCATAATTTTGTAAACCTCTGTAAGGTCACCCCTCAGCCTCCGACGCTCCAGGGAAAACAGCCCCAGCCTGTTCAGCCTCTCCCTATAGCTCAAATCCTCCAACCCTGGCAACATCCTTATAAATCTTTTCTGTACCCTTTCAAGTTTCACAACATCTTTCCGATAGGAAGGAGACCAGAACTGCACGCAATATTCCAACAGTGGCCTAACCAATGTCCTGTACAGCCGCAACATGACCTGCCAAATCCTGTACTCAATACTCTGACCAATAATACTTCATACTTCATTACTGACCAATCCTTATTGTGGTGGTGCTATCATCCACACTTGAACATTGTGGTAATATTCTGCCTTTGTCTTATCCATGACCATGATGTGGTCAACTATGTAAATATAACCAGATGCCCTCTCAATAATTTAAATACTTCCTGGCTAACTGAAAATACAAATGATCACCATCAGACACAGTACCATCCAAACAGCATCTTAAATTACAGTGGCATGGTGGCTCAGTGGTTAGCACTGGTGCCTCACAGCACTAGGGACCTGGGTTTGACTGCTGCCTTGGGTTACTGTCTGTGTGGAGTTTCCTCCCACAATCCAAAAATGTGTTGGTCAGATGAATTAGCCACGCTAAATTGCCAATAGTGTTAGGTGCATTAGTCAGGGTAAATGTAGGGGAATGGGTCTTGGTGGGTTGCTCTTCAGAGGGTTGGTGTGGATTTGTTGGGCTGAAGGGCCTGTTTCCATAATGTAGGGTATCTAATCTAAGTATTGTAAACTCTTGGCAGCCCAATTGTTTGCTGTAGCTGCATGCTAATTTTCTGTTTTTCTATTCTTACATCCATAGTGAATAATTTCATCTAATTGCCCACTCACTTAATCTATCAAAATACTTATTGCAGCCCGTGTCCTCCTCAAAGCTTGCATTCCCACCTAACTTTCTATAATCAGCAAACTTTGATGACTTAAGATACAAAACTCACAGTCTCTTTGTCTAATCAGCATAAATTGTAACTAGCTGAAGTCCCAGCACTGATCCTTGCAGCACCCTAATCAGTTGGAAATGCCTCAGTTATCCCTACTCTCTGCTTTCATCCGTGAACCGATCTTCTATCCATGCTAATATGTCACCCAACACCATATGCCCTTATCTTCTCAAGAGGAAATAAGGAATGGTCAATGCATGGAGTCTTGTTAAATATGTCCATATATCTGCATGGAAAACAAAACAAGGAAACAAGAATGCATCCCCAAGGAACTCCATAGGAAATGGTGTGGGAGGAGGAAGACAAACCATGATGAGAAAATCTCTGCTGAAGCTCAGCTAGGCAGCAGTTGAACAAAGTGCAAGTATTCCCATTGAGCAGAGCAACAGAGGGCCCTTTGAAAGTGCTCAGCTATAAGATAGATAAAAATTGTAGATATGTAGATTATTTAAAAGCTAATTTCCTGACATCATGAAAGAGATAAATATTGCTTGTTTCCCAAGAATTAATCTTATTTTTACATAATAAAAGTTATCATGTCTCTCCAAGTAGAAGCTAATATTTCTCCTGAGACTTCCTTCAGACAGGATGGTTTAATTACTCACCAGGGCTTCAATTGACGTCAACTATTTGGATCAGTTTTAAATATTCAAAGATAAGCTATTCCTCCACAATGAAGACCTCCAACAAATGCTGCAACATGAACTAAGTTCCAGTTGGGAAGTAACGTGACATCAAATGGGGAAAAGTATAGAGCAATTCAGCTCCACAAACCTTTCTTCCCATAAATTAGATTATCGTTGATCTGTACTTTAACTCGACCTAATCAGCTTGTTTAACATTGCTTAATCCACTTACCCAACAAAAAAAAAACTAAGTTTTGAAAGTATCAATTGACTTCCAGTTTCAACAGCTTATCTGGGGGAAAGAGATTCCAGATTACTACAGTTTCTTTTGAGTGAAGAAATGCTTTCCTTGGTACTAAGTTAAATTTGATTCCTTTTATTTTGGACTCAGCCACCCATCATGGAAGTGAGTTCCACATTCTCAAAACTCTTTGGAATTCTCTTGAAGTCCCTGTTAGGCTTATTAGCCCTTATCAATTACTTATAACATATGTGAGCAAGGAAGAAGAATAGGTCAGTTTTGAAATTGCTCTGCCATTCAATAAGATCATGGCTGATCTGATTTTAACCTCAACTCTATACTTATACCTATCTCCAATAATGTTTCATCTCCTTGGTCATCAAGAATCTGCCAACCAATGTCTTAAATATTTTTAAATTCTGTATCCTCTGCCTTTTGAGGAAGGAAATTCCTCACTCACAAACTTCTAAAAGAAAAAAGTGTTTCCTCATCTTTGTATTAAATGGTTGCTGCCTTACACTTAAGCTATGACATTTAGTTCTAGATTGTCCCACAAAAAGGATGCATGCTTTCAATAGCCACCCAGTCAAATCCACTCAGGATTCTATATATTTCATCATGTCACCTCTGACTCTTCTAAACTCCAGAGAATACAAGCTTAGCCTGTCCAGCTTGTCCCCATAAGGCGATCTGCTCATTCCAGTTATTGTAAACCTTCTTTGACCTGCTTCCATTGCATTAACATTCTTCCATAAGTACCGTGTATATTTGACATTCCTATTAATTGATTACTTAGTATTAAACAGAAACAATCAGAATCTACATTTTCTTGTCTCGGCACTTTTCACAGCAAACATCTGCTGGCAAGTCTATTCATGGATATGAACCAAGGTAGATGTGAAGAGTTAGGATACAGATCAGCTACCTCACCGAGTGGGGAACAGACCTTGAGGGATTGAATGGCCTCTTCTTACTTCTAAGATCCTATTGATGGTTTATGGATTGATCAGTAATTGGGACAAATTTGATTTAATTGTTCACTATGCAGACCTATTTGTATTTGATTACAAGATTCTGGGTCAGAATACACAGGATAGCTTATGTTAAACGCATGAACACATAAATAGTAATGATTTCCTGAAAAATACATTTACTTGGAAATATTTTCTAAGTTCCTCATTGACCATCAAATGATATGAATAACTAAACAGCTACTGACAGTAGCCAACAGATAATAAGTAACAGATTAAGAATTTTAGACACAGTTATAACACATGAGATTTGTACCAGATGGGGCATTTCAGTCAATGATTATATAACAATTATTAATGTGGACATCATTTGTTTTGGTGGGATAAACCACAGACAAAAGGGAAAGTAGCACTGTGATAAGATAATTGGAAAAAGAAGAGGCTGTTCTTTGTTAGTCATCACATTCTCATTAATAATTATGCCAAAATTGTTAACCTCCATTATTTAACCTTTTCAACACCCTCAACAGATGTAAACCATAACTGAGTACATAAAGAAACAATTAGGTTAATCTGTTACTTGTATTCATTTTGTTGAATGATTCAGAAACAATTCATATGAAAAAAAAACTATGTTAGCAATCTTGTAATCTACATACAATGTTAATAACGCAAAGAAAATTGTAAATGGTTCACTCTGGCTAAACATGCACCAGATTTGAAAATTATCTTCACGTAGAGAATTGTGCTGGACCAACACATAAAACAACCTCCAGTTCCTCATGTTCAACACAGCAAATCAAATGCCATCATTAACATTCTAATTAAACTATTACTTGCATAATATTTCAACATGTTATTACATGCTTACCCTTTCATTGGGTATGGGTATCTCTGACAAAGGCAAGCATTATTGCCCATCCCTAATTACCCTTGAACTGAATGGATCTGGATTCACGTGTTGACCAAACAACAGAGATCCCCTGTGGACATTCCCCTCAGCAATAAGTATACCGTTTTGGATACTGCTGGGGGGGATGACCTACCAGAGGAAAGCCATAGTAGTCAGTTCTCTGGCACTGAGCCTGACACTGTGGCAAAGTAGGGAAGGGGGCAGAATAGAAAAGTAGTCGTGGTAGGGGACTCGATAGTTAGGGGAATCGACAGGAGATTTTGTGGTCAGGATCGGGATTTCCGGACGGTATGTTGCCGCCCTGGTGCCAGGGTCCGGGACATCTCCGATCGGGTGTATAATGTTCTAAAAGGGGAGGGCGAACAGCCAGAAATCGTGTGACATATTGGCACTAATGATATAGCCAGAAAAAGGATTGAGGATATAAAAAATGATTTCAGGGAGTTAGGATGGAAGCTGCAAAGCAGGACGGACAGAGTAGTGTTCTCTAGTTTACTACCGGTGCCACAAGATAGCGAGGCGAGGAACAGGGAGCGGGCACAGCTTAACATGTGGCTGCTCAGCGGGTGTAGGAGGGAGGGCTTCAGATATGTAGATAATTGGGATGCCTTCTGGGGAAGGTGGGACCTGTACAAGAAAGACGGGTTGCATCTGAACTGGAAGGAGACCAATGTCCTGGGTGGAAGGTTTGCTTGAGTAGTTCGAGAGGGTTTAAACTAGTATGGCAGGGGGGTGGGAACCTGAGCTGTATACCGGAGGTGAGAGTTGATGCAGATGAGGCAATAGCAAGAGGTAGACCAGCTAGTGGAAAGGAGTTTCCTGGGAAGGAACCAAGGGATCAGTTAAAGTGTATTTGCTTTAACACAAGGAGTATCAGGAATAAAAGTGATGAACTTAGAGCATGGATCAGTACCTGGTGCTATGATGTTGTGGCCATAACAGAGACATGGGTTTCTCAAGGGCAGGAATGGTTGCTGGATGTTCCAGGGTTTAGAGCATTTGAAAAGAATAGGGAGGGGGGAAAAAGAGAAGGGGGTGTAGCACTACTAATCAGAGAGGGTATCACAGCTACAGAAGCTTCCATTGTTAAGGAAGATCTGCCTACCGAGTCAGTATGGGTGGAAATTAGGAACAGCAAGGGAGCAGTCACCTTGTTAGGGGTTTACCACTGCCCCCCCCCCAATAGCAGCAGGGAGATTGAAGAAAGCCTACTGTGGACGTAGTAGGGTTGTTGTAATGGGTGACTTTAACTTTCCCAATATTGATTGGAACCTCCTTCGAGCAGAAGATTTGAATGGAGCTGTTTTTGTAAGGTGTGTTCAGGAGGGTTTCCTAACTCAGTGCATTGGCAGGCCGACGTGGGAAGAGAGGTCATTCTAGACTTGGTGCTCGGAAACGAGCCGGGGCAGGTATCAGATCTTGTGGTGGGAGAGCATTTTGGTGATAGTGACCACAACTGCCTCACATTCTACATAGTTATGGAGAAAGAGAGGATTAGGCAAAATGGGAGGATATTTAATTGGGGAAGAGGAAACTATGATGCGATTAGACATGAGTTAGGAAGCATGGACTGGGAGCAATTGTTCCATGGTAAAGGCACTATAGATATGTGGAGACTGTTTAAGGAACAGTTGTTGCAAATGATGAATAAATATGTCCCTCTGAGACAGGCAAGAAGGGTAAGATAAAGGAACCTTGGATGACGAGAGCGGTGGAGCATCTCGTCAAAAGGAACAAGGTAGCTTACATAAGGAGGAAGCTAGGGTCAACCTCAGCTCTAGAGGATTACAGGCAGGCGAGGAAGGAGCTCAAGAATGGTCTGAGGAGAGCCAGGAGGGGGCACAAGAAAGGCTTGGCAGAACGGATTAGGGAGAACATAAAGGCATTTTACACTTATGTGAGGAATAAGAGTATGTTCAAAGAAAGAATAGGGCCGATCAGGGATAGCATAGGAAACTTGTGTGTGGAGTTTGAGGGGGTAGGGGAAGCCCTAAATGAGTTTTTTGCTTCTGTCTTTACGAAAGAAATGAACTTTGTAGTGAATGAAACCTTTGAAGAGCAGGTGTGCATGTTGGAATGGACAGAGATAGAGGAAGCTGATGTGCTGAAAATTTTGTCAAACATTAAGATCGACAAGTCGCCAGGCTCGGACCAGATTTGTCGTCGGCTGCTTTGGGAAACGAGAAATGCGATTGCTTCGCCGCTTGCGAAGATCTTTGTATCCTCGCTCTCCACTGGAGTCGTACCTGAGGACAGGAGAGAGGCAAATGTAATTCCTCTCCTCAAGAAAGGAAATAGGGAAATCCTCGGCAATTACAGACCAGTAAGTCCCACGTCTGTCGTCTGCAAGGTGTTAGAAAGGATTCTGAGGGATAGGATTTATGACCATCTGGAAGATTAAATGCAGGTCATGCCTCACAAACCTTATCGAGTTCTTTGAGGATGTGACTAGAAAAGTTGATAAGGGTCGAGCTGTGGATGTGGTGTATCTGGACTTCAACAAGGTATTTGATAAGGTTCCCCATGGTAAGGCTAATTCAGAAGGTCAGGAGGAATGGAATACAGGGGAACTTAGCTGGCTGGATACAGAATTGACTGGCCAACAGAAGACAGCGAGTGGTAGTAGAAGGAAAATATTCTGCCTGGAAGTCAGTGGTGAGTGGTGTTCCACAGGGGTCGGTCCTTGGGCCTCTACTGTTTGTAATTTTTATTAATGACTTGGATGAAGGGATTGAAGGATGGGTCAGCAAGTTTGCAGACGACACAAAGGTTGGAGGTGTTGTTGACAGTATAGAGGGCTGTTGTAGGCTGCAGCGGGACATCGACATGATGCAGAGATGGGCTGAGAGGTGGCAGATGGAGTTCAACCTGGATAAATGTGAGGTGATGCATTTTGAAAGGTTGAATTTGAAAGCTGAGTACAGGATTTAGGATAGGATTCTTGGCAGTATGGAGGAACAGAGGGATCTTGGTGTGCAAGTACATAGATCCCTTAAAATGGCCACCCAAGTGGACAGGGTTGTTAAGAAAGCATATGGTGTTTTGGCTTTCACTAACAGGGGGATTGAGTTTAAGAGTCATGAGATCTTGTTGCAGCTCTATAAAACTTTGGTTAGACCTCACTTGGAATACTGCGTCCAGGTCTGGTCGCCCTATTATAGGAAAGACGTGGATGCTTTGGAGAGGGTTCAGAGGAGGTTTACCAGGATGCTGCCTGGACTGGAGGGCTTATCTTACGAAGAGAGGTTGACTGAGCTCGGACTTTTTTCATTGGGGAAAAGGAGGAGGAGAGGGGACCTAATTGGGGTATACAAGATAATGAGAGGCATAAATAGAGTCGATAGCCAGAGACTATTTCCCAGGGCAGAAATGGCTAACACGAGGGGTCATAATTTTAAGCTGGTTGGAGGAAAGTATAGAGGGGATGTCAGAGGCGGGTTCTTTACACAGAGAGTTGTGAGAGCATGGAATGCATTGCCAGCAGCAGTTGTGGAAGCAAGGGGACATTTAAGAGACTGCTGGACATGCATATGGTCACAGAAATTTGAGGGTGCATACATGAGGATCAATGGTCGGCCCAACATTGTGGGCTGAAGGGCCTGTTCTGTGCTGTACTGTTCTATGTTCTATGTTCTAACATGACTATAATTGATTTCCTTCCCTAAATCGTGGAATATGAACCCATGCCCCAAGAACATTTATCTGGGCCTCTACAAATTACTTGCCAAGTGACAGTACCACCATGGCACCATGTCCCCGACATGTTACATTGTATTTTAAAGCACAGGAACAGTCCATCCATCATATTTAGTCCATCCACTGTTATGACCCTCATATGTCTCCCAACCCACCCTTCTTCGTTTCAACCTGTCAGAGTAGCCTTCTATCTGCTTAGCTTCATTTGCTTATCTAAATTCTCCTTTAAATATACCAAAGCTATTCATCTTAATTATACCTTGTGATAGTGAGTTCCATAGGCCTACCCCTCTGGAGTAAAGAAGCTTCTCCTAAATTTCTCACTAGGATTATAAGTGATCAGTATGGCTCCTCTATTTAATCATCACCTTCCCCCCAACAACTATATGCTGCACACATCTCCACATCTAGTTAACCCTTTCATCATTTTAAAGACTTTTCTAGAGTAAACCATTTCTGGAGTAAACAGTAACTAACAATCTGTTGAGCATTTCCTGCAAGTTATAACCTCTCAGCACTGGTAACCTTCTTCTGTCACTGAATAATTGGAAGATAACATAGAAAGAAGCCATCAATCCTGTTTCCACTATTTTAATTGTTTTAAAAATATCTAAGATCCTCTCAAAACTTTGAAAATGTGGTTCATGTTGTTTATGGGTTCCTTCAAGCCTAAAGTGGTTTAGTGTGGATTAGGATATCTATCTTTTTGGTCTAAATAGAAGAGCCTTATGAAGTAGACAATATTAACTTAAGTGCTTTGTTGCAACCAGGGATTGTTTTTAAATTCACCCATGGGATGAGGGTGTCACTGGCTAGGCATTTATTGTCTATTGAACAGTTAAGAGTCAAACACATTGCTGTGGATATGGAGTTAAATGTAGGCCAGATCAGGTAAGAATTTTTCTTTCCATAAATGTCATCAGTGAACCAGATAGGTTTTTCCTGAAAATCAACAATTCCAAGCTTTTTTTAAAAATTGTATTCAAATCTACCATCTGTTAAGGTGGGATTTGAACCTGAGTCCCCAGAACATGACCTGGATCTCTGGATTAACAGTCCAGCAGTAATACCACAAGGCCATCACACACCCCCATGGACAAATGAGTATACACGACTACAGAGACTGGTCAGGCAGCATCCGAGGAGCAGGAGAATCAATGTTTTGCCCAAAACGTCAATTTTCCTGCTCCTCGGATGCTGCCTGACATGCTGTGCTTTTCCAGCACCACTCTAATCTTGGATCTAATCTCCAACATCTGCAGTACCTACTTCCAAATACTACAGAGACTGCCAGGAGTTCACTAACAAGGTCTGTCTCCCACAAATTCTGTCTTTGACCAAATCCACAAGACATTCCTATAGTCAGCAGTGCTTATTACATGCTATCAAATATTAACCCTCTCAGACCAATATACAACAGTTTGTTTTCCCTAATATAAGTTAAAACAATAAATATAGTATGTCTGAGCATAAAAACACTTCAGACCCATTCTGCTGTAAAATCCTGCAAACTCTATCCATTGAGATGAAAAAGACAGAGACACAGATATTTCTCCCATTAAAAGGATTGTGTTCGTTAAAGCAGAGGTTAAAGCAAGCAACAGCCAATTTGCACACAGAAAGGTACCACAGACAGCAAGGGAGTAAATGACCAGTCAATCCATTGTTTAACGATGTTGGATGAGAGACGGATGTCGTCCAGGTTGTTGCTTAGATTCACTAATATAAGGAATCAGAAATAAAACACTTTAATTCAAGGAAAAGAATCGACTGATATGGGAGTGACAGAATAATCTTTATTCATTCATAGAAGGTATTCATAGAATCCCTACAATGTGGAAGCAGGCCATTCGGCCCAACGATCCACACCCAGGAGTTCACTAACAACAGTCTGCTGGGGAGAAGGCAGCAAAGAGCACAACAGGCGAATGTGGGTGGGATGGAGGTGATAGATCAGAGAGGAGGGTGGGGGAAGGCAGCAAAAAGTACAATGGGTGAATGGGGGTGGGGATGGAGGTGATAGGTCAGAGGGGAGGGTGGAGCTGATAGGTGGGAAGGGAAATTTGCAGGTAGGACAGGTCATGAGGACGGTGCTGAGCTGGAAGGTTGGAACTGAAGTAAGGGGGGGGATGGGAAATGTGGAAACTGGTGAAGTTCACACTGATGCTATGGGGTTGAAGTGTTCCAAGGCAGAAGATGAGGTGTTTTTCCTCCAGGCATTGGGTGGTGAGGGAGCAGCAGTGGAGGAAGCCCAGGACCTGCATGTTCTCGGCAGAGTGGGAGGGGAGTTGAAATGTTGGGCCAAGGGGTGGTGGGTTTGATTGGTGTGGGTGTCTGAAGATGTTCCCTGAAGCGCTGAGTCAAGTAGGTTCTTCAGAACATTTCCCAGGGAGAATCATTTCAAACCTGAAATGTTAACTCTTTCTACCTCAACAGATGCTGCCAGATCTGCTGAGTTTCTCCAGCACTTTCTGTTTTAATTTCAGATTTATATATCCATAGTGGTTTGCCTTTACTGTGGTATTTGTTCAACCTGTCTTTGGAGAGTTAGTGGTCAAGATCACAAGGGAATACAACTGTTCTATCAACATGTCAGTTCACTATGCAAGAAGACACAGTGCAGAATGTGTGAACTTATACTAAAGTCATTAATGCTTAATCTACTTACAGGAGTGATGAATGCCTTTGAACTAAATCACATGTTTATCACAGAAGCCAAATTTGTACATGACAGAAATCCACAAATGTAAACTGCAATTTTGAGAAATAATTTCAAATCCAACATTCCTGAGCCATTATTTATGTGGATTATACTGTACGCTTCTTTGAATCATAGCTTTTGCCAATTTTACAATATGCACATTGTAAACTTAGATTCAACAATTCCTGAGAAGAACTATAACAGGTAACAGGTAACAGATGGACGAAGATTTGCCATCTGAAGTAGTTTGGGTTGAGGTTAGGAATAGGAGAGGTGAGGTCACCCTGTTAGGAGTCTATTACAGGCCTCCTAATAGTCCTAGAATCGTTGAAGAAAGGATTGCGAAGATGATTCAGGAGAAGAGTGACAGTAATAGGGTGGTTGTTATGGGGGACTTTAACTTTCCTGATATTGATTGGGAAAGCTATAGCTCAAGTTCGTTAGATGGGTCAGTGTTTGTCCAATGTGTGCAGGAGAGTTTCCTGACACAATATGTAGATAAGCCAACAAGAGGTGAGGCCATCCTGGATTTGGTTCTGGGTAATGAACCAGGCCAGGTATTAGAACTAGAGGTAGGTGAGCACTTCGGGGACAGTGACCACAATTCGGTGATTTTTACTCTAGTGATGGAGAGGGATAAGTGTGTACTACAGGGCAAGAGTTATAGCTGGGGGCAGGGAAATTATGATGCGGTGAGGCATGACTTAGGATGTGTGGATTGGAAAAGTAGATTCCAAGGCAAGAGCGTAATTGATATGTGGAACTTGTTCAAGGAGCAACTATTGAGTGTCCTTGATAAGTACGTACCTATCAGGCAGGGAGGAAAGGGTCGTGTGAGGGAGCCGTGATTTAATAAGGAATTGGAATCCCTTGTTAAATGGAAGAGGGCGGCCTTTGTAAAGATGAGGCGTGAAGGTTCAATAGGGGCAATTGAGAGTTATAAGGTAGCCCGGAAGGACCTGAAGAGAGAGCTAAGAGCAGCAAGGAGGGGACATGAAAGGTCCTTAGTTGGTAGGATTAGGGAAAACCCTAAGGCTTTCTATAGGTATGTTAGGAATAAAAGAATGACTAGGGTAGGAATAGGTCCAATCAAGGATAGTAATGGGAAGTTGCGTGTGGAGGCTGAAGAGATTGGGGAGGCACTGAATGAATACTTTTCGTCAGTATTCACTCAGGAACAGGACATTGTTGTCGATATGAATACTGAGGCACGAATAAGTGGAATGGATGGCTTTGAGATATGTAGAGAAGAGGTGTTGGAAATTCTGGCAAGGGTGAAAATAGATAAGTCCCCTGGGCCTGATGGCATTTATCCTAGGATTCTCTGGGAAGCAAGGGAGGAGATTGCAGAGCCATTGGCCTTGATTTTTGTGTCCTCTTTGTCTACAGGAGTAGTGCCAGAGGACTGGAGGCTAGCAAACGTGGTTCCCTTGTTCAAGAAGGGGAGTAGGGATAATCCTAGTAACTATAGGCCAGTGAGTCTCACTTCTGTTGTGGGCAAAGTCTTAGAGAGAATTGTAAGGGATAGGATTTATGCACATCTGGATAAGAATAATGTGATCAAGGATAGTCAGCATGGTTTTGTGAAGGGCAGGTCGTGCCTCACAAACCTTATTGAATTCTTTGAGAAGGTGACTAAGGAGGTAGATGAGGGGAAAGCGGTAGATGTGGTATATATGGATTTTAGTAAGGCGTTTGATAAGGTCCCCCATGGTAGGCTACTGCAGAAAATACAGAGATATGGCATTGAGGGTGAGTTGGAAGTTTGGATTAGGAATTAGCTGGCTGGAAGACAGAGGGTAGTAGTTGGTGGCAAAGGTTCATCTTGGAGTGCCGTCACTAGCGGTGTTCCACAAGGATCTGTTTTGGGACCATTGCTGTTTGTCATTTTTATAAATGACCTGGAGGAAGGGTTAGAAGGTTGGGTGAACAAGTTTGCGGATGATACGAAAGTCGGAGGAGTTGTAGACAGTGAGGAAGGATGTGGCAGGTTACAGCGGGATATAGAGAAGCTGCAGAGCTGGGCAGAAAGGTGGCAAATGGAGTTCAATGTAGCTAAGTGTGAGGTGATTCACTTTGGTAAGAGTAACAAAAAGATGGGGTACTGGGCTAATGGTCGGATACTTGGTAGTGTGGAAGAGCAGAGGGATCTTGGTGTCCATGTACACAGATCTCTGAAAGTTGCCACCCAGGTAAATAGTGCAGTGAAGAAGGCATATGGCGTACTGGCTTTTATTGGTAGAGGAATTGAGTTCCGGAGTCCTGAGGTCATGCTGCAGTTGTATAAGACTCTGGTGCGGCCGCATCTGGAATATTGTGTGCAGTTTTGGTCGCCATACTATAGGAAGGATGTGGAGGCACTGGAACGGGTGCAGAGGAAGTTTACCAGGATGTTGCCTGGTATGGTAGGAAGATCCTATGAGGAAAGGCTGAGGCACTTGGGGTTGTTTTCATTGGAGAAAAGAAGGTTTAGGGGTGACTTGATAGAGGTGTACAAGATGATTAGGGGGTTAGATAGGGTTGACAGTGAGAACCTTTTTCCACGTATGGAGTCAGCTATTACAAGGGGGCATAGCTTTAAATTAAGGGGGGGTAGATATAGGACTGATGTTAGGGGTAGGTTCTTCACTCAGCAAGTCGTAAGTTCATGGAATGCCCTGCCAGTAGCAGTGGTGGACTCTCCCTCTTTATGGGTATTTAAGCGGGCATTGGATAGGTATATGGAGGATAGTGGGTTAGTGTAGGTTAGGTGGGCTTTTATCGGCGCAACATTGAGGGCCGAAGGGCCTGTACTGCGCTGTATTCTTCTATGTTCTATGTTCTATGGAAAGTCCAATTGCTAAAACTAGAGAGTAGATTTCTGCAAAACTTTGTGCCATTTATTTCCGCATTTGAGTATTCCATTGCAACAACACTACATAACTCTTTGAACAGGGTGCAAACTACAAGAGAAAACTATCAACTTGCTTTTGAATGGAAAGACATTTTGAGCATAGTGAAAGATGAAACATACTGTCGAAGCTTTTTGCCTTGCATTCATTGGGATCGACACAAGAATATTAATTGTTATTCCATTTACAATTTGATACTGCATGAGTTGGGGTGGGGGGAGGGAAAATTGAATAAACAAATCAGTTCTGAGTTTTAAAATTATTCATTCACAACAGTTTGGTGTCACTGACTAGACAAGCACTTTTTGCTAGATTGCCTACATTTAACAGTTCAGAGTCACATGTAAGTCAGGCCAGTTAAGGATGGCAGTTTCCTCCACTAAAACACATTAATGAATCAGATGTTTTTTTTAATCTCCCCAATAACGGTTTTGCGGTCATCATTAGACTTGTAATGCCAGATTTGTTTTTTAAGAAACCAAACTCCACCATCTGCTATGTAGAATTTGAACCCAGGTCCCCAGAACACTGAGTCTTTAGATGAATAGCTTAGTGACAATACCACTGGGTGACTACCTTCACTTATCATAGAAAATAAAGGAGCTATTGGCCCCCATGCTTTTGGTTAATTCAAAAAAGACATAATGTCTGGGCAAGTTATTTTTGCTGACAGAAGGCAGGTTATTGTGTAAGAATATATGAAGTTTCTAGCAAGCAGGAGTCGACTATAGTTTTCAATTGGTTGATTGCATAATTCTTAGCATGCTCAGGATTAAGCCAGACATTCTGAGTTCAAGACTACTCCACCTCCTGATGGAAGGTGTGTTCTTAACTTGGCCAAGCAGGTTGAATATCAATCTTGATCAAATCCTTTCAAAAACACCAACAGTACGTGCTAAGATCAGGAAAGATATCCTGTCAACCAAGTGACAGTAGGAACATTGGAACCTCTGCTACTCACAACTTGGCACATTTATTATCACAGCAATATTTGTTATATTTAATAAATATAATAAATTATATAATATTTAATAAATATTTATTATCACAGCAATGCAGACTCCTCAGGGGCTGTTTGGTTTAGTTGGCAGGACAGCCAGTGTAGATCAGATTGGTGTCAACAGTCCAGAGTCTGATCCCCATTGCAGCTGAGGTTTGTAACCTGTCTCTTTGCCCTAGGACAAAGACTATAGCACTCTGGGTTGCACCTGCCTTTGGGCAGAGAACTGTAGAAGCCATCATCCTATTTACAGTTAGAAAACTCCTATTGCAAATCTGATTTGATATGTTGGATTATGCCAGAAGTTTTACAGTTAATGAGTTCGTTCAAGGTGGGAAGCACACCCATTATTCTTAAATGATATAATCTTATTTAATGCAAAACAGACTTGGATTTCCCTATCATCATTCACAACTTCAGAATGGTCCAAAGTGTTTTAGAAAGCAGCTACAGAAGTGTTTATCACTGTTAAATATAGGAAACAGGGCTATTGATTTTTACAGTGCAAAATTCCAGAAACGTAAGATTAGTAATGACCAAGTAATCTGTAATCTGTTTTGGTTGAATAGTAAAGATATTAGGCCAGGACACTGTGAAGATCGCCATTACTCTTCTTTAGACTGTGACCATGGAATCTTTTGCATCTACATGACAGTGCATGTAGGGACTTGGTTTAATATCTCTTTCAAAGAAACAGCAACTGAAGTAGTTAGCATTTAGCGCTGGCTTTAGAGGAGAAATATAGAACAGTGTATATCTGGAAACTAAATATGTAACAGATTTAGAAATATAATGTTATAATATAACATCTGAAATTTTCTTGTTAGTCAAAGGCAGATTTCTTCAAATATTATTTTATATTGAAGACTATCTTTGTGCTTTATCTTTGTGACCATAAAAATTCAAATTGGTGGCTAGTGGCTCTGAGACATTTGCTATTTATGATAGCTGTGAATGTGGGTTTAAGGTCAAGTTACACTGATTGATGTCCACCAGCTCTCAAGCAGCAACACAGCTGCAAAACAAACTTTCAACAACTGCTCCACTAAGGAACAAGGGAGTCTCCTGTCTATAATGTGGCAAGTGAAATGTGTTGGGATTATAAAGTAATACAACACAGTGAACTTTTTCATAAGCCAGGGCTATGCATTGTGTAGCTTTGCAACCCAACCTCTTCTGTCACAGGATATATATGTATATTATGTTACTGTACCTCCATGGTGTTTATGCCGTTGTCTGATTTCAGACTAAACATGACCACAAGCCCAGACTTTGTTGCTATCTTTAGATCCTCTTACATAACAGCCATCAGTGACACTCCTCCATTGTGACAGTCTCACCATCTATAGTGCCCTTTTATATCAAAGATCAAAGACAGCATATCATTGAAGAGCCAAGGTTCCCATTAAGTTACTCACAAGTTATGACTTCACTTGGAATTAGTGAAACTAAACATGATTTCTTCCTTTTTTTGAATCAGACTCTAGGCCTTCAACTGATACTTGTCCATTACTGTGCCAAAAAGTTGAGTAAACATAATTGACATACAGAGCTCTCAAGTCACTGCATGAGCACTGTCCCTCTTCATAAATCATCGAATCATAGAGATATACAGCACAGAAATAGACCCTTTGGTCCAACTTGTCCATGCCGATCAGATATTCCAGATAAATTTAGTCTCACTTGCCAGCACTTGGCCCACATGCTTCTAAATCCTTCCTATTCAGATACTCATCTAGATACCTTTTAAACGTTGTAACTGTACCAGCCACCACTTCTTCTGGTAGCTCATTCTATAAACACAACACACTCTACATGAAAAAAGTTGCTCCTTAGGTCCTTTTTAAATCTTTCCCCTCTCATCTTAAACCTATGCCATCTAGTTTTGGACTCCCGCTTCCTGGGGAAAAGACTTTGTCTATTTACCCTGTCCATGCCCCTCATGATTTTATAAACCTCTATAAGGTCACCCTTAGCTTCCGATGCTCCAGGGAAAATAGCCCCAGCTTGTTCAGCCTCTCCCTATAGTTCAAATTCTCTAACCCTTGCAACATCCTTGTAAATCTTTTCTGAACCCTTTCAAGTTTCATAACATCCTTCTTATAGCAAGGAGACCAGAGTGGGGGAGTGAGAGGGAAAAAAAACATTTTTTAACCCATTGTAACTTAGGCAGAAATTCAGCAAGTGAAGGAAAAAAAATCTGACTATCTACTAATCGCCAAGACATTGCCAGTTTAACCACAGAATTTGTGAAGAATGGAAGATCTTGTGTCATGAACAAATGTCAAATCAAATAGATTTTGGAAGTCTTTTTTAGAATGCACAGAAATAATGACAACTGTTCTGAAGTGTTGCCAGTTTCAACCATTCCATTGCACCTGCTGTCTTTAATAATTATTTCCATGCATTTTAATTTAAAGAAAACACTAGGACTAATGATCCATTCTAAAGAAGTGAATAATTCAAGTTAATTTTATCAGAATTAATATTCATGCCTTTCAACTCTCTTTCCATTTTAAGCTCACTTTGTGTGCTTTTCAGGACTTATAAAGATTGTCACAAATGAAAGACGTTTCTTACATTCTTGGCAGAGTCTGAATGCGAATTACTTTCGAAAACTCTCAATAAAGCTTGGAGTGCAGCTTGGTTTTGAAAAGAAAATTGTTGTGCATTGAATAAACACAGTCTGTCTAGTCTGGCTGTCAGCTAGAAAAAGCTTTGCGTTCACCTGACTCACTTAGCTGAGCTCTACAGTAGAGACTAATTTTCCAGGAAAGTTTGTTCGTGATGCCACGTTGGGACATGCAGGAGGTGGGACTGAGGATGCAGAGAAGAGAATCTGATTTTGATATTTCTATTTCTCATATAATTATTGTTTACTGACTCTGAAATGCAATTTAAAAAACTCACCAAGCCCTTTGGATTTAATATTTGAAACCACAGAACCAAGCTAATTTATTTATCATGTTATATTCTTTGATGACTTAAATGAGCATAAGTTCAAAACACCATCACAAAAATGTAGAAACAAACGAAAATTTCAGTCTGTTCAACATCATTGATTGTTCTGCAAAAGCTGAAGGGCAGATTTGTGCACAAAATTTAATAAATATATCAATTAAACTGGCACAAAAATCAAGATAGGAGTTATATATCCATTAATGAACTTCCTCAATTCATAAATTCTACCATCATTTTCAAATTAAAGAAGACACTGCATATATATGAAAGTAAAATCCTAGTAAAGAAAACAGAGCTTTAGGTGCTTAAGTTGGTCTGAGGCTGAAGTTAAAATAGACAACATCACAGAACAGCGTATGACCAATGGGCCAATGCTTTTAAGTAGCTCACGATGTTCTACATAAACATTATGGATATGAGATTATCAACCACAGCTCCTTCTTTTGTGGTAGCAAGATCAAACTTCATTTTTTCAAAATCTTTTAGCCGTACACGTCATGTCTAGTCAATGATGTGACTCGTCTGCATGTGATACATGTAATTTAGAACATTCTAATTTTTTTGCTGTTTGTTTAGGTAATTTATATATTATCCAAGAGCTTCTGGTCTCATGATGCATGCACAAATATTTAAGCAGAAATGACATGTATTTTTGCTTGCCATTTATCACAAAGAGAACATGCAGAAACTCACTGAGAGCACTAACACACTCTAAATAAATCTACTGGCCACTTTTAGTTTTGAGGATTCCAGACTCCCTTCAGGCTGCCAATTTGAGTGTGACCACGACTGCCGTGCATGCCCACCGGCCGTTAATAATGCCTCCTTTGTCCTGCTGTCACATGAACAGTCTAGCACTATGATTATCTTCACTTCAGGCTCATTGTGTGAAGCAAGCTTTCACATCAACCAATTCGACTGAGCTTGCTATAGCAGGATCACTATGACTAAAATGTTTTCGCCCTGTGGCATTCAAGAGCTTAGCAAAGAATTTTACAGTTTCAGAATCCTGAATACTGTTAATGTTATTTTTTAATTTCATCAATACCAATCTATCTCTGATCAAGTTAAAAATGTTACTTTGCACATCTAAGTATTTGTTGGCTAATGCAATTTTTATTGTGTAATGGGATTGGTTCCAAATCATGATAGCTTGTAAATTTTAAAAGTTACAGAAGTAGGATTTACTATATACACAAAACAACAATATTTTGATTAAATGCCAGTACAGCATGCCAAATTGAATAATCTAATAGAGGGGTAGTTTATTGCTGAGCACTTGTTCGTCAAGTATTAACTAATTTTGTGTATTAAATAATGATTGAAAAAAAGCTTTTTCCTTGCAGTTTTGCAAAAACATTAATTTCAAAAAATTACTTTTTGGTAGAGTGTCATTTGTAGTTTGCAAATGCAATTAGAACGATCAAATGTAAGCAATGACTGACGTATTGTACAAATTATTTGTGAGGGTTTTATGTATAATAGTTAGTCTCAAAAGAAAAATTAAAAAGCTGGCAATCAACTATAACCAATTACTTTATATTTAAAATCATATTAAGCAGCAATTAAGCTGTCACAGTTTGTATGAACGGAGAGCAGTTTCTGGGGTGCAATACTTGTTCTAACTAACATGAACATTTAAGCCAAGTAGTAGACTAGACAAGCCTTTTAGGACTATAATCTGATGAGAAACTGGCTCCAAATCTATTCAGTTTGTCAGTGTTTAATGGGCATTTTATAAACTTAAATAGAGTCTTATTGATATAATGACAAAACGAGGGCTCAATCTGCCCTCTCAGGTGGACATAAAAGATCCCAGGGCACAGTTTTGAAGTACAGCAGGTGGTTTCTCCCTAGTGTCTTGGCTAACATTTATTCTTCAATCAGCATTACTGAACGAGGGTATCTGGTCATAATCACATTGCCATCTGAGGGATCTTGCTGTGTGTAAATTTATTGCTGTGCTTACTATGGTAGAACAATGACTACACTTCCAAAAGTATATCATTGGCTGTAAAATGCATTGGGATGTCCTGACATCACAAAAGATGCTGAAGAAAACTTCCTTTTCTCCTGATGACCCAGTGGGCATTTACCAGTAGAACATGTGGGTTAGTTAGCTTGGTCGGTTAGGTGGCCACACAATGGTCGAGAAGAGATTTAACTGTATGGGATCAATTCCTTTACTGGCTGTGGTAGGTCATGGAGGCCTAACTTGATAACTTGCCTCATGCTTGTTACAGAGTGGTGTCTCTCTGCTTAATCAATTGGCTCTCTACCAGGGTGAGATGGCTATATTCCCTTGTGGATAAGCTGACGACCTTATTTGGATTCAGTCTAGCTGGACAAGGTTAGGCCTGCTATCTAAATATAAAAATAGGTTCAAAAACAACTAACTTTGCAGAGCATACCTTTGCCTAAAATACAATTTTAACTCATGCAATTTTCAGGCGTTTTTGGTCACTAACTGAAACCAGGGCTCAAGGTTCTTGTGGCACAGTGGTAGAATCGCTACCTTTAGGCAAGAAAGTCTCAGGAGATGTGTCACAGCAGAGCGATTAAATGTAATAACAAATCAGATCACTATCACTTTATATAAGCTAAGCAAAGAAAAATAAGAAAAACTTATATTTTTCTACTGCCTTTTACAACCTTATAACATCCCAAAGTCCTTTCCAGTCAATTAAATAATTTTTGAATGCTAATTGCTCCTGTAATGTAACCAATCTGATCATGGCTAGCTTCCACAATCAGCATTGAGAGTAATGAATGTATAATCTGTTTTTGTGAGGTTGTTTGGGGAGGGATAAATATTGGCCAGAACACTGGGAGAAGTCTGCTTCAAATTCCTCTCCAAACTGTTGTGATGGCTGCTCTTATCTTGCTTGAGGAGGAAGATGGGACCTCAGTTTGACATCTCAGCAGAAAGGTAGCACTTTTACCATTGCAGCATTCAATGAAAAATACATCTGGATTCTACATTCAAGAGCCTAGAATGGGACTTGGACTCCCAGCCTATTAACTCTGGTGAGACTGATACCTACCAAGCCATGGCTGACACACACAATAAGGGAACTAATGCCTGTTATAAAGCCCCTTCTCAGAAAACCTGTTTGTGCCATACGCACTTCCCTCAGTTGCTCAAGTTCTTGTTTGCAGCCTTTAAAGGGATTTTAAACTAACTGCGAGCTCCAAAGCATTGTCCCAATTCCTACCTATTCATGATCTGTTCTATACCCGACACTCATACTCATCATCCCAAATGATGCCCTCTCTCCAATCTACATCACTGTGAAAATCATAACTAGACTTATTCAGCAGGTTCTGAATTTTGATTAATGCTTGTAGTTCACTGTAATTATACAGTGCAGATCAATTAATTCTGCACTTCTAAGCTAATCACTTTTCTGTGAGCAATTCATTTCCATCTGAGTGCACCAACAACTTTAGTAAATTAAATGCACAAAATGTTACAAAGCACTTCACAGGAGCACTAACAGAATTCAACATATTAAGACATACTGGGATAAGTACCAAGGAAATATGTTTTCACAAGCATCTTAAAAGAGGAATTTGAGTTCAAGCAATGGAGAGGTTCCGGGAGCAAATTCCAAAGATAGCACCTTAAGACACAAAATATAATTTGCTAACTTGAGAACAATACTGAGCAATGGTAAAAGTTCAGAACTGAACAAACCAAATGGGTAAAAAGAATTTGACATTTGACTCAGAATACAGTCATTTCCAGAATATTAAAAGGACATAAATATGAATTGTGCAGATTGTATTACTAGTATCGTAACAACCAGTGGCACTGGACTGACAACCGGCCACGAGTAAATTAGACTTCCACATAAATTGTACAAATTTAGATTGTGTCTTCATTTTAATAAATATGTTAACAAAATAATAATGAGTAATCAGATTGTTGATATGCTCCAGCAAGGCCTACAATTATACTAGAAGCTCAATCTCTGCAGAAACTTAATGATCAAAGTCAGTCAATTTGAGGAGTCACCTTATGTTGTTCCCCATTCACTAATTCAACCCAACCCTCCATAGCAACCTTAATGCTTTCCCTTACTGTTAACTCCAATTCCAACACTTAACCCAAACCTGCCACAATCTCCAACACAATTCCAAGCCCCTATTAACTAATGGAGAAAGAGAGGACTGCATATGCTGGAGATCAGAGTCGAGAGTGTGGTGCTGGAAAAGCACAGCATGTCAGGCAGCATCCAAGCAGCAGGAGAATCGAGGGTTCAGGAAAAAGCCCTTCATCAGGAATGAGGCTTGTGAGCCAAGGGGGTGGAGAGATAAATAGGAGGGGTGTGGGACTGGGGAGAAGGTAGCTGAGAGTGCAATAGGTAGATGAAGATGGGGATAATGGTGATAGGTTGAAGAGGAGGGTAGAGTGGATAGGTGGGAAGGAAGATGGACAGTAAGGACAGGTCATGAGGGCGGTGCTGAGTTGTGAGGCTGGATCTGGGATAAGGTGGAAGAGAGGGGAAATGAGGAAACTGGTGAAATCCACATGTGGTTGGAGGGTCCCAAGGGCAGAAAATGAGGCATTCTTCCTCCAGGCATTGGATGGTTAAGGGAGTGGCAATGGAGGAGTCCCAGGACCTGCATGTCCTTGGCGGAGTGGGAGGGGGAGCTGATGTGTTCGGCCACGGGGCAGTGGGTTTGGTTGGTGCTGGTGCCACGGAGACGTTCTCTGAAGTGTTCTATAAGTCAGTGTCCTGTCTCCCCAACATAGAGGAGACCGTAACAGGAACAACGGATGCATTAAATAACATATGTGGAAGTGCAGGTAAAACTTTGATGGATGTAGAAGGCTCCTTTGGGGTCTCCAACCCGACTCCCAGCTCCAGCCCTACACTAGATCCTAGCTCCCAGTCCTGCTTTGTTTTCAACATCCCCCCAGACCTCTCCCTCAGGATAAATGATCAGTCCTCAGTAAAGGCCTCACCTTCATCCCCCTCCACTCCCAGATCAACAAATTCAACACACATCAAACACTTCTTTTGTTGCCTCCACCTGCAGGCTTACTTTTTCCACCAAGGCTCCCACCCTCCGAGGACCCTTTCTCCTGCCTCAAACAGCCCTCATCCATCTGGATACCCCGTGCTGGTCTGTTACCAGTCCTCAATCTCTTTATTTCAAACTGCTGCTGGGACATTGACTGCCTCAACCTGTCCACCTCTCTCACCCACTCCAACCTCTTACCCTCGCAACGCACAGCCCTCTACTCCATCCGCTCCAACCCCAACCTCACCATCAAACCAGCGGACGGGGGGGACGGGGGGGCGCAGTCATAGTTTGGTGCACTGACTTCTACAATGCTGAAGCCAGGCACCAACTCACAGACACCTCCTCCTACTGCCCCATCCACCACTACCTCACTTCCCATCGCCAAACCATCATCTCCCAGACCATACATAACCTCATCACCTCAGGGGAACTCCCACCCACAGCTTCCAAAGTCATAGTTCAGGAAACCCACACTGCCCGGTTCTACCTCCTACCCAAGATTCACAAACCTGACTGCCCTGGCCGATCTATCATCTCAGCCTGCTCCTGCTCCAGCAAACTCATCTCCACATATCTTGATACTGCCCTATCTCCCCTGGTCCAGGAAATCCCCACATACACTCAGGACACCACCCACACCCTCCACTTCCTCCAAGACTTTTGTTTCCCTGGCCCCCAACCCCTTATCTTCATCATGGACATCCAGTCCCCATACACCTGCATCCGCCATGATGAGGGCCTCCAAGCCCTCCATTTCGTCCACTCCCAGGACCCTTCCCTTCATTTGTTTGGCTGAACTGGTCCTCACTGTCAATAATTTCACCTTTGAAGCATCCCATTTCCTCCAGACGAAAGGGGTAGCCATGGGCACCTGCATGAGCCCCAGCTCTGTTTGTCTCTTTGTCAATTATGTGGAATTTCCACAGTTACACTGACACTATTCCCCAACTATTCCTCCTCTGCCTTGATGACTGTACTGGTGCCACCTCGTGCTCCCATGAGGACGTTGAACAGTTCATCAACTTCAGCAACACATTCCACCCTGACCTCAAGTACACCAGGACCATCTCGGACACCTTCCTCCCCTTCCTGGACCTCTCTCTCTCTATTAATGGTGACTGACTCAATACAGACATCTTCTACAAACCTACCGACTCCTGCAGCTACCTGGACTACACCTCCTCCCACCCTGCCTCCTGTAAAAAACACTATCCCTTATTCCCAATTCCTCTGCAGCTGCCACATCAGCTCCCAGGAGGAGCAAATCCACCATAGAACACACCAGATGGCTTTCTTCTTCAAAGACCACAATTCCCCCTACCATGTAGTTGGTGCTGCCCTCCAGCGCATCTCATCCACTTCCCTCACCTCTGCCCTCAAACCCCACCCCTTCAACCACAACAAGGACAGCACACCACCACCACCCCCAAGTCCTCACCTTCCACTCTACCAACCTCCATATACATCGCATCATCCTCTGCCATTTCTGCCACCTACAATTGGAACCTACTACCAGAACCTACTATATTTCCGTCCTCACCCCAATAAAGACCATTCCCTCTGTGACTCTCATCAGGACCACACCCCTTAACAACCCACTGCCCCCTCCCAGCATGTTCTCCACCACCGCAGGAATTGCAAAACCTGTGCTCACACCTCCTCCCTCACTTCTGCCCAAGGCTCCACTTCAACTCTCCCTTCCACTCCGCCAAGGACATGCAGGTCCTGGGCCTCTTTCATTGCCAAACCCTAACCACCCGACACCTGGAGGAAGACCGCCTCATCTTCTGCCTTGGTACCCTCCAACCCCATGGGATCAATGTGGATTTTACCAGTTTCCTCATTTCCCCTCCCCCATCTTATCCCAGATCCAACCTTCTAACTTAGCACTGCCCTCATGACCTGTCCTACGTGTGCATCTTCCTTCCCACCTATCACTCCACCCTCCTCTCTGACCTATCACCATACTTGCAACTCAGTTACCTTCTCCTCAGCCCCACCCCCCTCCCATTTGTCTCTCCACCCCCTTGGATCACAAGCCCCTATTAACAAATGTCTAGTTTCCTACTCCAATTTCCACCAACAGTTCCAATGCTGACTTCAACCCCTAAACCTTACCCCAATCTCTACAGCAATCCAATCCTACTCCCTGTGCCAACGTGTAATCTCTTCCCACTCCACCAATCCCAATCCCTTAGCTCAATCTCAATCCTTAACTCCTCAATGTCCTAACCTCTATTCAAACCCAACACTCAACCACAAAGCCAACCCCAATCCAATTTTCACCCTTACCACGAAAGTAAAGCATAACAGAACTGGAACTGAACGAATCATGTTTACAGAGATCATTATTCTGTAAGGTTAACAAATCACATGCATTGTAAGGGCAGCTGCAGGGTTGGAGGCTGCTCACCAGTTTGTTTTTAGATAGAAATGCAAAACTTTTCATACTCATTATCGTACAGGTTAGTGACCTATTCCAGCCCAAGATAAGAATCACACAACGCCAGATAATAGTCCAACAGGTTTATTTGAAAGTCCAACATCGGCACCTCCACATCATCTCCTAGCCAAAGTGCAGTGGGGCAAGACCACTGTCTGAGGTCCTTCCTCCGAAGTTAAATTGGGATCCGTTCAGTTATTGGACTCTCCTGGTGTCTGAAATGCAGCTAAATATCGTTTTGTTCAAGTAAGAGATGCCTTTGGCTTGTCTGGATAGAGTCAAACTCCAACGTTTGTTTCATTTATATTTTACTACACAGTGATTATTTATTTTTTAAAAATCTTTTTATACATATATAAAGGTTATTTTGAAACAATGGTGATCCATCCTCGAACTTTGAATGTGAGGGCTCATTTGCCCGATCTAACCCCGTTGCAAACTCTCCTGTTGAGATCGCGCGTGCACTGGAGCACCCGTGCACGCGCATAGCAAGTTTCCTTTTCGGTACCAGACTGTCTCAAACTTTTGCAATGGGGAGCAGATTTTATTTATTGTCAGTAACTTACTTGTAATTCCAGCTGATTCCAATGCTTTCTTAACTGCAACCAACGCACCCAGCCCCTAATCTTTTACACAAAGTTTAAGATCTTGCATAGAAGTGATTAAGTTTACAATATGAAAGAGGTAACAAGGAGCCTAGTTGCATGCAAATGTTTTTGAATCCTAAATTCTAAAAGCTTTCCACCTGTCCTAACAAGAAAAAAACGTTTTCCTACAATTTATTCCAATTGTCGCCTGTGAAAAATACAAACAGTTTCCAACCTGTTGTATTGAATCCTTTGATGTTATAAACATTAAACCCTCAACTCCAGATGTTCCTTCAGTTTGCACTTGGTTTTGTTATGCTTTCCCATGTGTTCACACTTTGCAAATCTTTGCCCCCTGACGGTAAAACATTCTTCCGACTAAGACTTTACACGTACAAACAGAACCAAAGCCGATTCATGGAAATTACACGTTGGCGTCTTTAAACAAAAGAGGACAGCATTGCACATCCATTGAACAGCAACGCGAAGAAAAAAATTGTTGAAAAGCTTACCTCGACATGAGCAGTTTAATGTGCAATTCCCGAGGGTATATTTTTTCCTCCCTCTCCTGTAACTCAGTTAGTTCAAGACAATTAAATCATTTTCTTCTACACCGCAGCGTCCAGATGCAGAATCAACGAGATAAAATTGGTCACAAGGTTGTCTTGCTTTGGAGTCGGGGCCCCGTTCATCTATGTAAGTTCTTTTCTCCTTCTCCTCCTCCCACTAAGACGGTGTCTTGCAGTTTTGATTTGAAGTGTCCTTGTGTTTTGAAGTGAAAACTTTGCGCTGCTCTGACAGTCCGGGGACTTGCCTCCTGCGGCTCGCCAGCGCCAGATTTACGCCAGTGGCCAGCGCCGGATGTACGCCAGTGGCATCGCTTCTCCTTCAGAAAGCCGGGTTGCCAAAATGTCATCGAGCAGAACCCCACAATAACAGTGATCCTCTCCTCAAGGGGACGGAACAGTAAGATTGTGGAACCCTAAAATAATGTTGTTGAGTAGCATCCAGCTTGACCCCCAAATCGCAAGCAATACCGCGGATGTCAGAGGTAAACACAATAGCAACGAACAAACTGGTCTTACTGGAGCGGTGCTCTGGGGAATATAAAACAAGTCGATGCAGTATAATATTGTCATTCGCAAATTTTAATGTCTTTTCCTTGGCAAAGTTTTTTTTCAACTGGGAGCTGTTGAGGTGGATCACCATTCATCCCCGATTTCACCACTGCGCTCGAAATTCGGTTTACGCTTATATTCTCTATTTTCATTAAAAAAAACATTGTCCTTGAGAGTGCAAAAATGAATGAGACGGCAATTGCAACGAAGAACAGTGAAAGTCAATTTTAAAAAGTGCTATAATTCTAAAGTAGGAGTAGAGGGACCTGGGCATATATGTGCACAGATCATTGAAGGTGGCAGGACAGGTGGATACAGCAGCTGATAAAACATACAGTGTTCTCGATTTTATTAATAGGGATAAGGAGTAGAAGAACAAGGGGTGATGTCGAACTTGTATAAGACAGCTATTCGCCGTTAGCTGGAGTATTGTGTACAGTTGTGGGTACCACATGATTGGAAAACGTGAATGTATTGGAGAGGCTGCAGAAGCAATTCATAAGAATCGTTCTGGGAATGTGAAACTTCAGTTATGAGGATAGATTGAAGAAGATGGGACTGTTTCCCTTTGTGAGCAGAAGGCTGAGAAGAGATTTTATAGTTGATAGAGCTTTTCAAAGTCATGAATGGTCAGCACAGAGTAGAGAGGAAGAGGCTGCTCCTGCTCATAAAAAGAAGCAAGAATGAGAGGAAACAGATTGAAAATGATGAGCAAATGAAGCAAGGGTGATATAAGAAAAAACGTTTTCACACAGCAAGTAATTAAGGTGTGCACAATCTAGAAATGTGGTGGAGGCAGGTTCATTAAAAGCATTCAAGAGACCACTGGATGATTACTTGGGTCGAAATAGTGTACAATGGTATGGTGTAAAAGCAGGAGATTGGCAATGGGCCAAATAGCCTCCTTCTGTACTATAACAATTCTGTGATTCTTTAAAACACATGGAATTAAGACAAATACTTAGATGATGTTTATCCACTATATTATCAGAAAACTTTAGAGCTTTCCATTTCAGTGTCAGTAAATTTTTAAAGATATGATAAGTTTTAATTGTTGCTAGGTAACCGTTCTGGCCCTGAAAACTAACTTCAACAAGTTAACAGTCCTTCGGTTTTTAATTGTTCAAGATTCAGAAAATGAAAATAAAGAGGAACTTTTTGTTTTGTTGTTGTCTCCTTCAGTTTCATCTCTTTCCCTCTCATTTTGCTTTACTAATCTGATTTTGCATTGAACTAAGAATCTCCTTAACTCATTTTACTTAAAGTCCATGTCCCATCAACTAATTTCCTCAATTTACTGTCATCAACCCGTGTGGGAACTTTCCCCTTTTTGATTTTATATAGCATTTTCTCTCTACTGATCTAACAACCAATTGACATCTATACCACACAAGATTACATTCATTTGGTGTTGACATCTCTTTCCTGCTTCTCACATTAACTTGTTAATTGCACCGGCATGGGATTCTAAGATGCTAACGTTCTGAAAAGTGGCACTGTTGGTGGTGTCCCCTATATGACTACTAAGTTCAGTGTTATCATTCATCACAGCTATTTTTCCTTTAACTAGAGAAGTTAATTGATTTAATTAATCACTTGTAGCACTCATCTACGCCACTAAATGTAGAAACTCCTGAACTGTAATTTCCTTCAGAGTCTCTTAACCCTCTTGATTAAACAACCTCTTGACCAGCTCCTTATTAATGATGGATAAAGGTTTTGGACATGATAGTGGTGACTGAATACTTGAGGGGTGCAAAATAACTGGTTCTAATTCATATCATAAGGAGAGGCTGAATAGGCTGTGGCTTGAGCATATAAGGCAGAGGGGTAACCTTATAGAGGTTTATAAAATCAGGACAGACATGGATATGGTGAATAGCAAAGGTCTTTTTACTTGGGTAAGGGAGTCCAAAACTAGCAGACACAGATTTAAGGTGGGAGAGGAAAGATTTAAAAGGGACCTGAGGGGTAACTTTTTCATCCAGAGGGTGGTGCACACATAGAATGAATTGCCAGAGGAGTTGATAGAGATGGGTACAGTTACAACATTTAAGATACTTTTGGACAGGTAAATAAATAGGAAACATTTAAAGGGATATAGGCCATAAGCAGGTAAAACCAACTTGTTTAGTTTGAGAAACCTGGTCGGCATGGACAAGTTGGGCCAAAGGGTCTGTTTCCATGCTGTTTGACTCTATGACTCTACAACACTTTACCTGTACTTCACACAACTATCCCTGTCCTTGGTCCTTCATTTCCTACAGGACACACTGCACAGAGTTTTCAGGCGCAGTTGATGTAAGTGCAAGTGTGATCTGAGGTTCTATATAAATTGTCAACACAAATGGACTTGACTTCCATGTTGCAAGTAAAATTAACATGCATGAAGTTGTGGGTGGAAGCATCTCTCAATGCCATCAGTCTACACAGATCAATGTTTGGTTATGTATACAGGTACACACAATGTCCACTTCCAATGGTCACTGGATCCCAACTGCTGCCTCCATACTTTATTTACAAAAGCCAGCAATACAATTCCAATAAACAGCTACATAGTTCATCTAAAAATGAAAGATCAAAGTAATTTCTGCTCTTATTTACAGTATAGTAGTTTACACAGATTCTTAATCTGATTTTTTTTCTATCTAAATTTATACTCAGCAGGTTTGTTGTCTGTGAATTGTTGTATACAGACACTTCAATCAATTTGTTACTCCAAAAGCAGATTGTCTCAGGTGCTCTTACTTTATCAGACAAACAAGGGCATGCAGTTCAAACTTAATTCTATTTCTCTTTACCTCTCCCTCCCTAGGTTCGTCACAGGGATATGGGAATCAATTCGGGTTGGGATCTGACTTCCACTAAATTCCCATTCCAGTACCTCTAAATCTAAGTTGCTTTATGTTTAATATGTAGAAGTTTGGCATTTTTTTCTTCTGTATTTGGTTTATTCATAATTTTAGTTTGAAAGAATATCTAATGTGATTGTTACAGCAAAGATTGACTGTACTGCATCATCAGTCCAATAGGCATACTGAATGATTGAAATTTATCTCGAAGTGTAAAACAATATTTTAACCAGTTTGATTATCTATGTACATTTACATAAAGATTAGTGAAAGGAAAACAACATTCATTATTTACAGTACTTTTAAAAAACTGAAGAGAATGTAACAGAAGCAAATAAAAATTGTGAACAAGATAAGCACTTATTTTTTAGATAAATGGCAAACATTGGCACAAACATTAGTCATTGCTACACTAAAACGGAAATAAAGGATAAGAAAAGGCGATTCAATACAGCCAGCATCTTAATGGTGAGTCAGTCTTGTGCACTTGTCTTATAAACAACTGTCTTTATTTTCAACTCATTGTAGCTGCCTTTCTGTGCTCCTGTGTAATGGCAAACTCTTGAGCAATATTCTGAATGAGTTAACATTTTCAACATCGTTGCTCCTTTGTTTTCTGAACAATAGGAGCTTTAAGCTTTTTTTTCCCCAGCAGGTTAAGAAACAAAACACAAAGGCAATTGTTTGTCAAGTTGCTTATAGATTTCAAATTACAAATTTATCCATCAAAGCAATATTATACTTTTTCCTGCATGCTTCATTATTTGCACTGATACCCATACATAATGTTTAGTCCAAATTACAACATGATCACACCACAAAGTCAACTTAACAGAAAGAAAGAACTTGCATATGTGTAAGCATCTTTGTATCTGACATATTCTACTTAGGAATGTTCAGTTGTTACACTAGGTTAGGAGGGATGAACTGATTCCTCTCTTCTGGGTTGGCTATAACAGAGTCAGAATTTTAAAAGTTTGTGATAGGTAAGTACATGTTAAATTGCGCTATCTGTGGCTCAATACAAAGCGATAAGCTAGACTTCTTGGGTTAAAGAGTTAATTTTTAATTAAAATTTTAATAAAAAGACAGAAAATTAATAGCAGGAAAAAAAACATTCCATTCTGTAACATAAAAATACATGCAAGCAAAAATTCAAAGTACAAGGTAGAGAAAGAAAGATAGATGAAAGTTAATATTGATAAGGAAAAGAAATTTACAGTCAATGATCTGTGATATTGGTATAAAAACGTAAACATTTATTTTGGGCTATTCTCCTGGAGGTAGTGGTATTGAGCAGATGGTTTCCTTTAAAGATCTCTCTGAGATGGATATGCTTTCAATGTTTCCAACAAACAAGGTGCAAGCTTTAAGAGATTTCAGAGACAGATAAAGCTATTGTCCTTTTGTTCTTATGTCAACCTCTTACGATGTTGCAGGATGGTTCTCGAGAGGAAGAGCTGCGATGGTTCTGCCTGGTAGCAGCTGGTCCTGACTTTTTCATCCTTGATTGCCAAAGTGCCTGCTGCCACGTGACTGGCTTTCAAAACTGCTGAGTCATAGTTCCAAAGGAGGTATTATTGTGATCACACCAGACTATTCCTTACCTCTTGTTGTCAATTTTGATGCCTCCAACAAAAGAAAATCAAGTAATCTCTGATACTCTGTCAGCCATTGTGATGATCAAGGTGATTGAACATTCATGTCTCAACTGTTAACTCCTTGTTATCGTCCATTTTTCTTCCTGATGAGAAAAGCAGGGGTCATTTAGGCTTCTAATGAATGACAAAGTATGCCTGTAGAACTGCTCTGTAGATTTTAGGAGTCCGAGGGATGGAATGAGGCTTTCACAAGTGCAAATTCCATTTTAAACTGGTGGCTTTTATCTGGTAATCTTAACTTAGTTATCTGCATAATTCGTAACACACTCAAGATTGTTCAGCAAATGTTGACAAACCTTGAAACCACGTGTGATGTTGGACATTTTGTTTAGGGTTTGCAAATGTGGTCAATAACTTGCATACAGTTGAAGGAACATGCTGCTTGATATGATCTGCCAGATATTACTCTACATTAGCACTGAAAATCATATACCACATTATTTATTTATAATAATATCAATGTGGATTGATGGAGCACCTCATTTGTGGCAAACACCACCGGTGTTGCTATTGCATAGTACAATAGCGGCATGAAACAGAGTTTCAACTGTCGCTGAAATCTTGTCCATGCTACCATCATAGGGCAATGGGAACTTCCATTTCCACACACTTTAAGGTTATCCATATTGACAGTCTCATAAATAAGGCCTGAGCCATTTGCTGATTGTGCATGCCTCAAATACAAATAAGGAGAATCAAAGCCATCCTGTGAGACAATGGCTACCGAAATTAGAACAAAATTCCTCTTTTTTTCTAACAATACTTAAATTCTATGAAACAACTGCTGTATGATTATTCAAATCACTGTCCATTAGCCAAGACTGAGACATGTGAAATAAGACAAACACAAGGAAGTGAATGAAAAGATTAGTTGTAAGAAAATCAATTAAACACGCAAAAAATCAATTAAACACTTTAAAAAATTAACTTCAGGAACTTTTCCATCCTCTTGAGACATCAGACAGGGCCTTGGTTTAACATTCATCAAAAAGTCAACAGTTGCGAAATATAAAGCCCCCTCAATACTGCGCTGGGTGTGTCAGCCTGGATTTTGTGCTCTGAATCCATAACTTTCTGCCGCAGAGGTGAGACTCCTATCCACAGAGGCCATTCAGATAGGTAATTGTCACAACATGCAGGATTAGAAAGACCACAGGAACAAAAGTAGCCCATTCAGCCCATTGAGTCTGTTTTGCCATTCAGTGAGATCGTGACTGTTCTCAAAATCCTCATCTTCACTTTCCACCCTTTTCCCTGATTAAAAATTTGCTACTTTGTCCTTGAATATAATGAGCCACCCAGCCTCAACAACCTTATTGGGTAAATAATTCCACAGATTCACAACCCTCAAAGAGACTAAATTCCTCCTCATCTGTCTTCAATGGACAATCTGTTATACTGAGATTATGCTCTCTGGTCCTAGATTTGTCCATAAGAGAAATCGACTTCTCCGTCAAGCCCCTAAGAATCCTATGTTTCAATAAGGTCACCTCTCATTCTTCTAAAATCCAATGAGTTCAGGCTGATCCTACTCAACTCTCCCTTAAGACAGACCCTCCGTATCTGGTATCAAACTAGTGAACATTCCCTGCACTGCCTTCAATGTCAATATATCATTCCTAAGATAAAAAAGATGAAAACTGTTCGCAGTATTCCAGTTGTGGTCTGACTAGTGCCTTGTATCGTCTTAGCAAAAGACTACTTATATACTTCCTGCTTACATATTTCCTTACCTTTGAAATAAAAGACAACCTTCTATTTCGCTTCCCTATGACCCACTGAACTTGGCTGCTGGCTATTTGTGATTCATGCATGCGGACTGCCAAATGCTACTGTCTGTAGCTTCCTGCAATTTCTATTTAAATAATATCAAGTTCATTTATACTTCCTGCCAAAGTGCATAACTTCACATTTTCCCACATTATATTCCATCTGCCTTGTCCACTTGCTTAATTTATCTATATTTGTCTGCCGACTGTTTGTGTCATCCTCACCACTTGCCTTCCCACCTAATTTTGTGTCATCTGCAATTGTGTCTATAGTTCATTCATTTACATTGGCAGTTTCCAACCCTCTGGGACCTTTCTAGGACTTAAGGTTTCCTAGAGGATTACTACCAATTTACCCACAATCTCTGCATCAACTTCCTGTAATATCCTCAGATGTATCCCATCAGGTCCAGGGGCCTTATTGATCTTTAGCCCTATTAGTTTCACTAGCACTTTTCCCTAGTGACGGTTATTGCATTTATTTGCTTTCCTCTTTTTGTTCCTTGATTGTTTAGTAATTTTGGAGTGCTCTTGGTGTCTTCTACTGTGAAGACTGATACAAAGTACTTATTCAATGCCACTTCCTGGTTCACTATGACCATTTCCCCAGCCTCATTCTCCAGGGAACCTATTTTCTCTTCGGTTTCTGTTTTTTTTTACATATTTAAAGAAGCTCTTACTGTTCATTTTAATATTACCTGCAAAGTGTAACCTCTCTATTTTTTGTTTTGTCTATCTTTTGTTGGTTTTCAAAACTTTCCCAATCCTCGAGCTTTCACAATAAGTTAAGATCCAGGAGTAGAATTAAGTCATTTGGCTCATCAAGTCAACTCCACTATTCAATCATGGCTGATGTTTTTCAACCCCATTCTCCTGCTTTCTCCCCATAACTCTTGATCCCTTTACTAATCAAGAACCTATCTATCTCTGACTTAAATACACTCATTGACTTGGCATCCTCAGCCTTCTGTGGCAATGAGTTCCACAGATTCACCACCCTCTGGCTGGAGATATTCCTCCTAATTTCAGTTCTAAAGGGTTGTCCCTTCACTCTGAGGCTGTGCCTGGGGTCCTAATCTCTCCTACTAGTGGAGACATCTTCTCCATGTCCACTTCATCTTGGATTTGTTATATTTCAATGAGGTCTCCCCCTCCCCATCCTTATAAACTGCATTGAGAACAGACCGAGTCCTCAACTGCTCCTCATACGACAAGCCCTTCATCTCTGGAATCATTCTTATAAACCTTCTCTGTACCCCCTCCAATGCTAGAACATTGTTCCTTGTATATAGCACCCAAAACTGCTCACAATATTCCAACTGCAATTTGACCAAAGCCTTATGCAGCCTTAATAGTACATCTCTGCTCTTGAATTCATATCTCTTGAAATAAAAGCTAACATTTCATTTGCCTGTCAATTGCCAACTGAACTTGCATGTTAATTTTAAGAGAATCATGAACTAGAACTCTTAAGTCCCTTTATGCTTCAGACTTCTGAACCCTTTCACTAATTAAAAAACTGTCTATGCCTCTATTCTTCCTCCCAAAATGCATAACCTCATACGTTCCACATTGTATTCCATCTGCCACTTCTTTGTCCACTTTTCTAGCCTATCCTATCCAAGGCCTTCTGCATCCTCCTCATTTTCTAACATCATCTGTCCCTGTGTTTATCTTTGTGCCATCTACAACCTTAGCAACAATGCCCTCAGTTCCTTCGTCAAGATTGTTAATGTATGGCATGAATAGTTGTGGTCCCAACACTGACCCCTGCGGAACACCACTAATAAACTGATGCCATCCTGAAAAATTATCTTTTATCCCCACTGTCTACCTTCTGCCAGTCAGCCAATCCTCTGTCCTGACCATTACCTTGCCCTTGACACCATGGGCTTTTATCTTATTTAGCAACCTCCTGTGCAGTACTTTGTCAAAGGTCTGAGAGTCATAGAGTCATAGAGATGTACAGCATGGAAACAGACCCTTTGGTCCAACCTGTCCATGCTGACCAGATATCCCAATCCAATCTAGTCCCACCTGCCAGCACCCCCCCCCCCCCCCATATCCCTCCAAACCCTTCCTAGTCATATACCATCCAAGTGCCTTTTAACTGTTGCAATTGTACCAGCCTCCACCACTTCCTCTGGCAGCTCATTACATACACATACCACCCTCTGTGTGAAAAAGTTTCCCCTTAGGTCTCTTTTATATCTTTCCCCTCTCACCCTAGACCTATGCCCTCTAGTTCAGGACTCCCCACACCAGGGAAAAGACTTTGTTCTATTTATCCTATCCATGCCCCTCATAATTTTGTAAACCTCTATAAGGTCACCCCTCAGCCTCCGACGCTCCAGGGAAAAAAGCCCTAGCCTGTTCAGCCTCTCCCTGTAGCTCAAATCCTCCAACCCTGGCAACATCCTTGTAAATCTTTTCTGAACCCTTTCAAGTTTCACAACATCTTTCCGATAGGGAGGAGACCTGAATTGCACGCAATATTCCAAAAGTGGCCTAACCAATGTCCGGTACAGTCGCAACATGACCTCCCAACTCCTGTACTCAATACTATGACCAATAATAGAAAGGCCTTCTTCACTATCCTATCTACCTGCGACTCCACTTTCAAGGAGCTATGAACCTGCACTCCAAGGTCTCTTTGTTCAGCAACACTCCACAGGACCTTACCATTAAGTGTACAAGTCCTGCTGAGATTTGCTTTCCCAAAATGCAGCACCTCACATTTATCTGAATTAAACTCCATCTGCCACTTCTCAGCCCATTGGCCAATCTGGTCAAGAGCCTGTTGTAATATGAGGTAACCATCTATTTCCCTACATCCTATATCTTCCATATCCATTTCCACAGTAAATACTGATGTTAAATACTCATTTAGTATCTCCCCCATTTTCTACGGCTCCACACAAAGGCCACCTTCTCTAGTTACTCTTTTGTCCTTAATGTATTTGTAAAAACCCTTTGGATTCTCCTGGAAATCCAAAGAGATTCTATCCACTGGCTGTCCTTTGCCTAACTTGCTCATTACTTCCTCAAAAGTTCTAATACATTTGTCAGGCATGACCTCCCCTTGATGAAGCCGCACTGACTTAGCCCTTAGCACTTTCAAGTAATCTGCAATCTCATTCTTAATAATGGGCTCTAAAGTCTTACCAACGTCTAAGGTTGGGCTAACCAGCCTATAATTTCCTGTCTCCTGTCTCTCTCTCTTCTTAGACAGCAGTGTTTCATTGGCCATTTTGCAGTCCCTTGGAATCCTCCCTGTCTCCAGTGATTCCTGAAAGATCACCACCAATGAATTTACAATCTCCTCAGTTATCTCCTGCAGAATTCTGAGGTGTAGTTCATCTGGTCCAGGTTTTTTAACCAGCTTCAGACCTTTCAGCTTCCTCAGCACCTTCTCCTTAATGACGGAGCCTACACTCACCTCTGTCTCCTGACTCTGTTGAAGTTCTGGTATGACACTGGTGTCTTCCACTTTGAACACTGATGCAAAGTACTTATTTAGTTCCTCCACCATTTCTTTATTCCCCATTATTACTTCTTCAGTTCTGAAGAAGGGTCACTGGGCCTGAAATCTCAACTTTGCTTTCTCTCCACAGATGCTGCCAGACATGCTGAGTTTTTACAGCAATTCTGATTTCGTTACTAATTCTCCAGCTTCATTTTTCAATAGTCCAGTGTTCACTCTTACCTGGCTCTCATTTTTTAATTTGTCTAAAAAGCTCTTGCAGTCTTCTTTAATATCACTCGGTAGTTTGCCCACATATTTCATCTTCTCCCTTATTACTTTTTTAGTTCGCCTCAGCTGGTTTTTAAAGGCTTCCAACTAATCTTCACCACATAGATTGCTTCTTCATTTGCTTTTATGCTGTCCCGAACTTCTCGAGTCACCCTTTCGTCAATACTGTTACATCTGCTTCCAGCTTCTCTCTCTTAAACTACAGGGTGAAATTTATCATATTGTGGTCACTGCCCCCTAGGCATTCCTTGACCTTAAGCTCCCTAATCAAGTCTGCCTCATTACACATCAGAAATTCAAAATTGCCTGTTCCCCAGTGGACTCTACTACAAGCTTCTCCAAACAAAATCTTGTAGATATTTCACGAATCCCTTTTCTTGGAATCAGTTACCAATCTGATTTTCCCAGTCCACCTGCATTTTAAGTCCCCCATGATTATTGTAATAGTGCCTTTTATACATGTCTTTTCTATCTCCTGATTTATTTTCTTCCCCACTTCCTAACTACTGCTTAGAGGCTTGTACATAACTCCTATCAGGACCTTTTTCCTTTGTGGTTTCTCAACTTTACCCATACAGACTGTCGCCTTCTCATAGTTGTCATTTTATTTGCTGTGCTTGAAGTGAGATTCCTGAGCCTTTCCATACTCTCTTTCTAATACTTGTCCTAGAAACTTGGATAAGGTCTCCCCTCAACTCTTCCTTTTTCCATCATTTTCCATGCTATCATTAACTTACCCAATTTACCCTGGTTGGCTTACCCCTTTCCAAAATCCTTCTGCCTCACTGGGATATATTTTTGCCATGAACTTTGAGCTATTTGATTAAATAACTCCCATTGCTCCTCAATGAAGACATACACAAAATGTTGTTTCATCGATGAAATGTTTAGTACATAACCACTTAATCATACAACTGGATTCAATTACATACCACCTAATAATTTGTTTCTATTTATAAATATAGCCATTTGATAATGACTAGGAAAACATATGGTGGCTTAGCAAACCTCAAATTATCTTAATATTGCAATATAGGCAACTATATAAACAGTTAAAACATAAACATTAAAGTGGCAGCTTGATCAGGAATCACACTGGAATCGGTATTTCATATATTATATGCAAACCTACCACTGAATTGATGTTAGTTTAAAAATGGAAGTAAATCTTGTCATAAAATAAGAATGAATTTTCTTGAGGCCTTTCACAGTTGCCCAATTCCTATATAACATTACAATGGTGGTAACATTTCAATATAGATAGATATTTGTAGAGTGTTTTGCAACGTCCTGATTCATGGGAAGTGCTATATGAATGCTGCCAACTTAGTCAGGGCAGACATGCCAAAGGAGGACTGAGAAAAGTGCTTCAAGATTGTACTGAATATGAATGAATGGAATCTGAATGAATTGACATCTGGATGTAGGGCAGAGTCTGCAGAAGGGTCCCAGTATTTTGAGGCCCAAAGACGAAGAAAAGAGGAAAAACAAAAGCAGTGAAAAGAATAAGTTATAATCTGAACTAATTCACGTTGTAAATTTGCTCGCTGAGGTGGAAGGTTTGTTTTCAGGCGTTTTGTCACCATACTAGGTAATATACTCACTAGCCATCAGTGAGTCACCAGAGGTTCACTGATGATGTTACCTAGTACGATGATGAAATGTCTGAAAGCAAACCTTCCAACTCAGCGAGCAAACTTACAACCTGAACCTCAGCCTGATGGACAAATCTTCTCAAAAATCACAAAGTCTGAACTAATGATATAACCAGACTTTGTTGTATTAAACAGTTAATACCTGAAATAGTTAATTGACATCATAAGTTCCACCTATCAGGATATAAAGGATTGTTCCTGGAAGGAGTCAGTAAGTATAGATACCTGTGGTCTAAGGTTTCAGTACCAGTTGATCTCATGCTAAGACCAATATAACTAATGGCAATGTGTAACCTACTGTTAAGTTCAGCCTCATGTTTCACATGAGACAATGATGTTTCATAGATATAATGCAGCTAACTATTAAGTACCATGTAATAAATTTTTACTGTTTATCAATATTGAGTAACTTTTTTTGCTGAAGGCCTCTTATGGACACCCTTCCCTATTTAGTATCACTTATTTAGACCAATACCAATAATAAGGATTGGTGACAGTGACTCAATCTAAGGCATCACAGATGCCCTACATCCAGATGCTTCTGGGACACAACATACCATTATAACAGATATCTCACATGACAACAAATGCTCTACATGCCATCATGTCTGTAGATCCCAATCACCTTCGGACTCAAGGAAGACAATCATGCTCAATCGCAAGGAATAACCCATAATAACATAAATGCAAATTTTTCACAGATAGTGTGGAAGTGAAATGTAATTAAGTTTCATAATTGATTGTACAATGCTAATGAATACAATAGAGATTGCAGAAATGGAAGAGCACCATATTCAGAGCTTTACAGTAGATTTGCCAATTGCAGGGTTTAACAATTTGCTCTTCTCTGAAATAGAATCCAGGTTTAACCTCACATGTGAGAGACAGCACCTTGATAACACATCATCTCCTCAGTGCTACTCTCAGAGGTTTGCTTTGATTTTTGTGCTGAAGTCTCTGGAGTGCTGTTTGAACACACAACTCTCACTGGGACATGTAAGTACTACCAGTGATTCATGAGAGCCTCTACTGATGCAATGCTGCTCCTCTGCAGCAGCCAGAATGTTTGGTCTAGCCATCTGCAAGTCATTGTCAGTGTCAGTTGTGGCTGAATTTGGGTGGCACTCTCACGACTGTGGTTGGGGGTTCAAGTCACACTCCAGAGAGCTGAGCATGTAATCTATGCTGATGCTCCTAATGTAGTGCTGTGAGTGCTGCCTAGTGCTGTCTTTCAGATGACACGTTAACCTCAGCTCCTGCCTGCCTTCAAAGTGCATGTAAAGACACGACAGCACTATGTTGAAGAGGAGGTCACCTAGGTATTCTGGTCAATATTTCATCCTGAACCAACAACACAAAAATCAAAGTATTCAGCTATAATCACATTACTGATTATGGGAGCAGTTGCATTTCTACATTATAACAGCAACTGCACCTTACAAAATATTTGTAGGCTGGAAACTGCTCTGGGGCATGATGACGTACATTCCACATTTGAAAAAGAATTTAGTCTGTGCTGTTTCTTCTAAAGCCAAAAAGAAGATCATTCAGCTCGTGGTTCTTTGAAGTGGTCATAATACTAAGATTTATGAAGAGGGCATGGTGCTTTATTTTAGGGGTTGTGTAACAAGAAAAGACCACATGATATATCAGTCAATTACTTAAGATATCATGAGGTACAGACAAAGTCTGGCATTTTCCACTGCACAATATATTCCTTCTTTTGCATCTTAGAGAAGGCAAGTTATTATAGTTATAAGACTATAAGATGTAGGAGCTGAAGTAGGCTGTTATAGTCAGAAAGTCTGTTCTGCTTATCAATAGCTCATAGCTGATCTGATAAACCTGAACTCCGCTTTTCTGCCTTTTCCCAGATTCATGGATTCCCTTACTGATTAAAAACCTGTCTGTCTTAGTTTGATTGTTCTCATTGACATAGTACTGCAGCGGGCTGTGGAGGCTGAGTTCCAAAGGTACATTACCCACTGAGAAAATAAAACTCATTTAAATGGGTGACTCCTTACTCCAAGATGATCCTCAGCATTTCTCTTCCCATCTAACTTTGAAAATCACACAACGCCAGGTTATTGTCTGACAGGTTTATTTGGAAAAATTATAGTAGAAGGTAATCTTTTGCTCTAAATTCTTTGTTAGAGTATAACCTGGTGTTGTACGATTTTTAACTTTGGCCACCCCAGTCCAATACTGGCACCTCCTCATGATCTAATTTTGTCCCATCCCCAAATTTGGTGATAATACATTCTCTTTCATCGTCCATGTTATTAATATATGTAGGAGAAAGTGAGGACTGCAGATGCTGGAGATCAGAGCTGAAAATGTGCTGCTGGAAAAGCGCAGCATGTCAGGCAGCATCCAAAGAGCAGGAGAATCGACATTTCGGGCATGAGCCCTTCTTCAGGAATAATATATGCAGTAAATAATGTGCCCCCAACATTGAACCCACTAGCCATCTCAAACATGTACCTTTTATCCAAACTTTATTTTTTCCATTAGATAGCCAATTCTCTATCCATGCTAATACCTCCAACTCAAGTAGGCTCTCACTATATTAAAGAGTCCAACAGGTGGTACCTTATTGAATACCTTTTGGAAATCCAAATATATTACATCCACTGCATCTTCTTTATCAATCGTACTTGTTGCCACTTCAAAAGAAGTTTGTCAGACCTGATTTCCCTTTATGAAATCATGCTGACTCTAAATTGAATATATTATGCAGTTCTAAATGGTCTGCTACTAGATACTTGCTAATTGACTCTAACATCTTCCAATAACAAATACAAAGCTAACTGGCCTATAGTTACCTTTTTTTTGTCTCACTCCTTTTTTGAATAAGGGTGTTACAATTCCAGCCTTTTAAAGATGGTACCAACTCCAAGAATGATGGTCCATTCTGAGAAATCTGACAGTGCTCTTGCAGCTATGGTTTGTTTTGATTTGATTTATTGTTGTCACATGTACCGAGATACAGTGAAGAGTGTTGTTTTGCGTGCTCAGGCCAGGATCAAACAAGACGTATGTGATAGGGGCATGATAGGTAGTTGATGATGTGAGTTTGGTATGATGGTGTTAGAAACACAACAGGCCTTGTGGAGAGAAACAGTCCACAAAACTCAAAGAGACCTTGGAATGCAGGTTCATAGTTCCCTAAAGGTGGAGTCACAGACAGATAGAATGGTGCAAAAGGCATTTGTTATTCTTGCCTTTATTGGTCAGTGCATTGAGTATAGGAGTTGGGAGGTCATGTTGCAGCTGTGCAGGACATTGGTTAGACCACTTTTAGAATACTGCATTCAATTCTGGTCTCCCTGCTTTTGGAAGGAAGGATGTTGTGAAACTTGAAGTAGTTCAGGTAAGATTTACAAGGGTGTTGCCAGGGTTGGAGGGTTTGAGCTTTAGGGAGAGGCTGAAGAGGGTGGGGCTGTTTTCCCTGGAGTGTCGGAGGCTGAGGAGTGACTTTATAGAAATCTACAAAATTATGAGGGGCATGGGTATGCGGAATAGCCGAGGCCTTTTCCCCAGGGTAGGGGAGTCCAAAACTAGAGGGCACAGATTAAAGGTGAGAGGGGAAAAATTTAAAAGGAACTTAAGGGGCAACATTTTCATGGAGAGGTGGTGCATATACGCAATGAGCTGACAAAGGAAGTAGTGGAGGCTGGTACAATTTCAACACTTAAAAGGCAACTGAATAGGAAGGGTTTAAGAGGGTTATGGGCCAAATGCTGGTAAATGGAACGAGATTAATTTCAGTTATCTGGTTGGCATCAGTGAATTGGACCGAAAGGTCTGTTTTCATGCTGTACAGCTCCATGACTCTATGACTCTAAAAATGACACCGAGCAAAAATACCATAAGATTTAGCCCATTGTTTCACTCTGTTGCCTTTTCTGAATCAAATCAGGTGAATTATATTAAATTCAACTTATTTGATATTTGTAGTTTACATGGACTTTCATCCATAGCAATCTAGTAAGGTGGATGTAGAGGCAGCAAAAGAATATAGACAAATTAAGTGAGTAGACAAGAATGTGGCAGATGGAGTACAACATGGAAATATGTGAAGTCATCCATATTGATAAATTCTGCTTTGCAATTTTTCCTATTTTAAATAGGAAGAGACTGGGAAATATTGACATTCAGAAAGATTTAACTGTCCTTGTGCGTGAATCTAGAAAATTAACAAGATGATATACAAGCAGTTAGGAAAGCAAATGGTATGTTACTCTTCACTAAAAGAGATTGGTGCAAAGAAGTAAGGAAATCTTACTTCAGTCAGATGCAGCCTTAGTGAGACCACGTTTGGAGTACTGTGCACTATTTTGGTCTCCTCACCTAAAAGAGAGATATTGCCTTAAAGTGAATTGAACAAAGGTTCAGTCAAATGCTTCTTAGAATGAAAGATTGCCTGTGAGGCAGTACTGAGTAGTCGAGACCCATATTCTCTGAAGGTTTCATATCCCACACCAGCTGAGGTAACCATGAAGGGCCCTTCTTCTTAACCTCTCTCATCTCCCGAGGTTTGTTGACCCTCAGGTTAAACCATCATCAGTAGCCTCTCTTTAATGAGAGAACAGCCCTATTATCCATAGCAGTATAAATGATGGTTTCATTGAAATAGATAAAATTCTTACAGGGTTGACAGGGGAGGGTGTCTTCCCTGGCTGGGGATCCTAGAACATGAAGTTACAGTTGCAGATTAAGAGGGTTAGTTATTTTGTACTGAGATGAAGAATAGAGTAATTTCTTCACTCAAAGAGTCATAAATCTTTGGTTCTCCTTATCTCAGAAAGTTCAGTTGTTGAGAAAAGTGATTGATAGGTTTTTGAATGCCAAAGGAACTTTGGAATAGGTCATAATGTGACATGCATAATTTAATTTGAAGATCAATCATAATTTCAGTAAAGAACAGACCATGTTCAAAGGGCCTAGTGCTGGTCATACTTCTTATGTTCTCCATGCATGTGCCTCCATTTGTAATGTTTGTTAATGCTTAGTTTTATTTCAATTTTCTTGACATCTTCTTGTTATTTTTCATCTTTGTGTATAAAATTATATATATTTGCATCGTTAGCGCAAAATCATCTGGAGTCTTTTGACCAAATTCTTCGTGGAAAGGTTTTTAAAAATCCTTCATTAAAGTCTTTGGATAACTACACTTGTAAACGAATACTGTAAATGTATACCTCTGTCAGGAAGGGAGGTGTGGTTTATACTGACAATCCTGGACCAGTCACATAGCAGAGAGAAACAAGGAAAGCAGACATGTAGGTCTATAAAGTGGCTCATATACTTGGTTAGGTAGTCTACATAATGTACTCAGGAACACATGTAGCTGAGGGTGCAGCAGGACAGAATTCTGCCTAATGGACATATGGGCAAGAGACCATTAAAATTCCACAGTATGTAATATCCTGAAATGTCCCATGGCCATTCACAACAAAGATTTTGTATCCAGACACAGAGATTTTAGGGTCGGTGACTAAAAGCTTCGTCAAAGAAGTAGTTTTAATCATTGTCTATAAGGAGGAAACAAAGATAGAGAACTTTAGAGAAGGGAATTCCAGAGCTTGGGATCTAGACAGTTGAAGACACGGCCTCCAGTTGTGAGGCAAACAAAGTCAGGGGTAGCCAAGAGATTATAAACCTGAAGGAAGTTCCATACAACAATTCTAGATTCTTTCAGGTGCTCTTTGCTCAAGTTACTTCTCAAATTTGGACTAAAGCAGAAAATATTTTTGCAAGCAAATATTGGGATTACAATTTCCTCATCTTGTCCATTTATCACTGTTCAACTGTTATCTTTCATCCTGATTCTTACTATGTGCGATCAGGTCAATCTTGACGTTTCTGTTACTCATTTTCAGGTCAGCCTTTTTATTATTGAAGTGGTTCCTCAATGTGCCACCTATGGGCAGAATAGCTAAATTACGGAACTCATGAAAATCTGACTTCACAAGGATGTTCTAGCACCTTCTGAAAAAGATTGCAACAAACTCGCTGACTTTATTATTTATTAGACTGCAGAGGTACTGATGTGAAACCACATATCACCACTTCTTCAAGTTCGTCAGTATTTCAATTACATCAGCAAATTTCATAATACAACTCACTTGTCCATTTCTGAATATATCTTCAATACTTGAACAAACGTGAGTATGCTTTCATTAAATTCTTTAGATAACTACATTTGTAAATGATATATGCATCCCAGGATGTAACTTGTGAGTGAAATTGCAGCGGATGAATGGAATAGTTTTATACATGAAGTTGCAAATGACTGCAACTATCCTGGAGCCTCTAGGAATTGTAGTTTAATCTCCAGGCTATTGCTGACAACAATCCTTTAGAAAATTCATCATTATGTTAAAAGAGTATTTTTCATTTTCTTTCAACTTCCTTCTTTATTAGTATAAAACTATTGACAGTTGGAGTAAGGGCTGTTAATTAGCAATCAAGAATCATACAATCACATTTGAAGAATCCATTCACTTTCCAGATGACATCAGAAGTGGGGTTATGGTGTCAGGATGGCTCAGTGGTTAGCACTGGTACCTCACAGTGCCAGGGACCCAGGTTCAATTCCAACCTTGGACGACTATCTGAATGGAGTTTGTATATTCTCCCCATGTCTGTGTGGGGTTCCTCCAGGTTGCTCTAGTTTCCTCCCACAGTCCAAAGGTGTGAAAGTTAAGTTAATTGGCTATGCTAAATTGCCCATAGTGTCCAGGTGGATTAGCCATGGGAAAGGAAGGGTTACAGGGATACAGGGATAGTGGAGTGTGGTGAGTTCTTCAGAGAGTTGGTATGGATTTGTTGGGCCAAATGACCAGTTTCCACATTGTAGGGATTCTATGAGAATGGACCTCGTGAGTCAGCAATGGCAAGCATTGGTGAGCTGGAGAATAGCCATCGCAGGAGGGAGGTTATTGATTAAGCTTTCAGAAGACTATTCTACCAGTATTGCCCACCTTCTGTAAATAGACTAATAATATTCAATTGTTAAAACCACATCTTCAAAAAAGAACTGGATACATTTGTAGTTAAAATGCAGTTGAAGAAAAAGGCAGGAGTTAATAAAAGAATAGGTTAGCTATCTTCTGAAGTCTGGCAGCGACAAGATGGAATATTATGATCTTTTGAACCCATTACATTCAATTTGCACTTGCTACTTATATGATATATAGATGTACGGAAACAGTTGTTTTTGATGCAAAAATCAATTCTTTTTCTTGAATGAGAAAACAAAGAATCTTACATTTATAGTCTTTCAGAAGCAGACCATGTTTCTGATGAAATACTTTTGAAGTGTGCGCTCTGTTGTAATTTAGGAAATGTGACAGCCAATTTGTCTATAGCAAGTTCCCACAAATTGCAATGCTATGGTAACCATAGTAATCTTTTTCATGTGTATGATGTTAGGTGAGGGATAAACATTGTTTTGAAGATGATCATCTGGCCAATGTCACAGAATCATCCAAGAGGATAGGCAGGTTTAATGTCTCCTTTGAAAGATGGCATCTCTGGCAGTCTCTTTCATTACTGTACTGTAGTAGAGGGTGAGACTTCTGCTGTTCATTGAAGTCAGCTGATGATTATTCTTGCAATGAAGCAAGCATAAAGCTGGGCTGCAATGACTACTCTGATCTCCAGCATCTGCAGTCCTCACTTTCTTCCTACAGTGACCAGAACCAAATGTTGGCAGGAGAAACAGAAGCTGAACAAGAGGGTTGCCACAATGAGGAGCTGACTTGACAATGGTCAAGGTATGTGCCCTTAAAACTAAAGACAAAGTGTGCTCATGACAGGAGTCTCCAGTATAAATACAATTGAGAAATAAGCTGAATACAGAAGGCTGACAAAGGAGGTGAAACAGCAAATACAAGATGCAAGTAGTGATTGTGAAATAAAGATTGGCAGCCACGAAGAGGGATCCTGGTCTTCTAAAAGGGGGTCAAGGAAAGAATAGAGCCAATTAGAGACAAAAAAGGATTTAAACAAAGAAGTGAGGGGCATGGCTGAGGTGTTAAATGATATTGTGTCTGTCTTTACCTCAAAGCCAGATATTGTCCAGAAGAGGAAACTCAATAGTTAGATGGGTTTAAAATTGATAAGGAGGTGATATTGGATAAACTATTTTGTTAGTATGCCAGGATTGGATGACATTCATCGAAGGGTTTTGAAGTGAGTAGAAATTATAGAGTCACTAGCAATTTTTAAAAATCTTCCCTGGTTTCAGAGGTGGTGCTGGAGGACTGGACAATTACAAACATTACACCCTTTTTCAAAAACAAATTACAGACCAATCTGTTTAACTGCAATAGTGGGGAAACTCGTACAAACAATTGCTCAGTATAGCATTCATAGTGACATGGAAAAATATGGGTTGATTCAGAGGAGGCAGCTTGGATCGGTTAAGAGAAAAGCAAGTCATGTTAACCTATTGGAGTTTCTTCAAGATGTAATATAGGGTTTATGTGGTCAAGGCTGTTAATGTTTGTACGTGGACTTGCAAGTGACATTTGATACAGTACCACACAACAGACTTGAGAAAGAAAAACAGAAATTGAGCTTTTCCAGCAATTTCTGTTTTTGTTTCTGGTTTACAGCATCTGCAATTCTTTCATTTTTTATTTAGACTTGAGAAAGGTTTAGGTCTTGGAATAAAAGGACAGTTGCAACATGGATACAAAATTGGTTGAGGGATAGAAAAGAGTAATGATATTTAGTGTTTTATTTTTCAGGCTGGAAAAAGGTCCCCCAGAAATTGGGATCCTTGATTTCCAAATATACATAAACAACTTAGAGCCTGGGGGCAATTTCAAACTTTGTGGATGTCACAGAACTTAAATATTTATAAACTGTAAATTGTGAGAATCAGCAGGTACTCCTGTGACTCGGCAAATGCTGTCAATCTGATACACAGTTAAAAATCACACAACACCAGGGTATAGTCCAACAGGTTTAATTGGAAGCACACTAGCTTTCGGAGCGACACTCCTTCATCAGGTGATAGTGGAGGGCTCAATCCTAACACAGAATTTATAGCAAAAATTTACAGTGTGATGTAACTGAAATTATGCATTGAAAAATTGATTGTCTGTTAAGCCTTTCATCTGTTAGAATACAGTGATAGTTTCACGTCTTTCATGTGTAAATCACAAAACCTTTCTTTAAAAAAGTTGCATTTGCGGGTTAGCAGTTAACAATGGTGATAGCTAGACAATTTGTTGAAAGCGTTGGCCCCCTGTGTTCTCTGTCTATGCCACGAAGTTTAGATTCTAATCTAAAAAGTGAGATAACAGAGTTTTACATAAATTCATGCAGTTTTTGAGCAAAGTACAATGTAACCCTGAAAGTACAAATTCACCCCACAAAATATGTGTGTGCATATGGGTCTTTGTCTGTCTGTGTGTCTGTCTGGATTGGGGGGTTGAGAGTGTGAGAAAGTGTATGTGTGTGTGTATAGTGAGTGCAGAGTGTCTTAAGTCTGTGAGGGGGTGCATGTGAGAGTGTGTGTCTGTAATGATGTGTGTGGGTGTCTGTGTGTCTGTGTGTATGTGTGTATAGGAGTGCCTGTGTGTGTATAGGAATATCTGTGTGTGTGTATAGTGCAATGGTGGTCACCTGTAATGTGACATGAACCCAAGGTCCCGCTTAAGGCCCTCCCTATGGGTACCAAACTACACACACACACACACGGGCACACAGACACGCACCCAGACACCCACACACACCCTTACAGACACACACACTCACACACACATATACTCTATCACACTCAAAACACACACACACATTTTATTCAAAAAGCACACAATCTGTAAGCAGTCAGGATTTTTTATACTCCATGTATCATTTTATAAATTTGTACTTTGGAAATAGAACAAGTCTGATTCAAGATTGGAATACCGATAGACCTTTAATGCATTGTCTGAGCTGAGATTTCACTTCTTTTAAATAAAACCTTAAGTTATCTCTAGAATGTGACTTGAAAGAAGTTCTGGGATTTACATATTCTAAAAAATGAAAGACTTAACACAATCTGTTTGTTCAATATATTGCATCAGTGTGTGACATTATCTCTGTGTCCTCTGATCCTACTCATCTAGCTACCTGATGAAGGAGCAGTGCTCCGAAATCTTCTATTTCCAAATAAGTCTATTGGACTATAATCTGATGTTGTGAGATTTTTAGCTTTGTCCACCCCAGTCCAACACTAGCACCTCCACTTGATGATTTAGAACTCCTAGAGGTGGAGTGGGCAGATAGGCAACAGTGAAGTTCAATATAGAGAAGTGACAGGTGATATACTTAAGTACAAAAGAATAAAGTGAGACAGTGCCAGATTAAGAGTACACTATTCTAAAGGGTATACAAGAGCCAAGTTACCTGGGTATATATGTACACATGTTGTTAAAGGTGGCAGGAAAAGAGAACTATTAATAAAGCACATACTATTCTAGGCTTATTTAATAGGCACATAGAGTACAAAGGAGAAAGTGAGGACTGTAGATGCTGGAGATCAGAGTCGAGAGTGTGGTGCTGGAAAAGCACAGCAGGTCAGGCAGCCTCCGCGGACCAGGAAAATTCACCTTTAGCCTGAATAGTCGATTCTCCTGCTCCTTGGAGGCTGCCTGATCAGCTGTGCTTTTCCAGCACCACACTCTCGAAATAGAGTATGTTATGGACTAGGCCAGACCACTCAAAACATTCTTGAGCAGGCAACCCAAACCATAACTTTAAAATTTGTTCAATGTTGACTACCAGGGTTTAAAACAGGCAAAAACGTTTATTCACAAAATTACACAATGAAACACAAAGAACAAAATAAAGAACCTCTACAGAATTCAGTCTATCAAAACTAGACGTAATTATGCTGTTCCGAATATACACAACTGTCTCAATAAGCAAACCCCCCTAAAGACCATTTTTTAAAAAAATGGAACAGATGTTTACAGATGGAAGTTAGAAGGGCAGAAAGAGAGAGAGAGAGAGAGAGAGAGAGAGAGAGAGTTTCCACACAGCTCACTGTTGAACTGCCAACTAGTTCTTGACTGAACTGAACTGCTGCTAGAAAGCTGATCACTTCCCTTTCATTCTACAGGTCACTTCTAAAACATGACCACTTTGGCCTGAAGTTACATATAAACAAAAAGGCCTCTCAATACCCTTTAATCTCTGCATCAAACCAGTCTGATTAGAGCCTGGCCTGGTTTATGATTCCCTCTGAAAAAAAAACAAGGACACAGTATCCTTTAGAAAACGAACAGCATTTAGAAAAAAGGGACCAGCTTGGTGACAAGTACAAACACAGGGAGATTATGACGAACTTATACTGGACACTTATTAGTCCTTAGCTGAAGTGTTGCACACTGTTCTAGGAGTCACACTATAGGAAGGAGGTGAATGCATTGGAGATTACGGAGTGGTTTATGAGAATGTTTCCAAGAATGAGCAAGTTCAGTTATGAAGAAGGAATGAAGGGATTGGGACTGTTTTCCTTGGGTAAGAAAAGGCAAAGAGAAGATTTGGTAGAAGTTTCAAAACCATTAGGTTTAAGGTTAGAGAGAAAATCTTCTTACTTACAAAAAGATCAAGAACCAGACAGGACAAGTGTTTCACAAATGAAACGAGTGTGAGGTGATGAGAAAAAACTTTTTCCACAGTCGGGCTTGGAATGCACTGCCTGGAGGTATAATGGAGGCAGGTTCAATTGAAGCAGTCAAGAGGGCATTGGAGGATCATTTATGTGGAAATAATGTGGAGGCTTAAATGAGAAGGCAGGAAATTATCGCTAAGTTGAAATGCTGACAGAGTCAGTGCAGTCACAGTGGGTTGAATGGCCTCATTCTGCACCACAGCTATTCTATAATCCTGTGAAGCCCTGGCATGAGATATGAACCCACATTTTTGAGACTCAGAGGCAGGATCCATGATACAGAAAGGCTGCTTCACTCATAGTCAGACAATATGGAAACAGATCCTTTGGTCTACTAGTCCACACCAAATATGGTCCCAAACCAACTAGTCCCAACTGCCTGCATTTGGCCCATATCCCTCCAATCCTTTCCTATTCGTGTACTTATCCAAATGTATTTTAAATGTTGTAACTATACCTGCATCCACTACTTCCTCTGGCAGTTCATTCTACATACGAACCACACTGTGTAAAAAAAGTTTCCTCGTGTTCAATTTAAATCTTTCTCCTCTCATCTTAAAAATATGTCCCCTAGTTTTGAAAGCCAGCACACTAGGGGAAAAGACCTTTGCTCTTCACCTTATCTATGCCCCTCATGATTTTATAAGGTCACTCTGCAACCTCCATGCTCCAGTGAAAAAAAGTCACAGCCTACCCTTACACATCAAACCTTCCATTCCTGGCAACATCCTGGTGAATCTTTTCTGAACCCTCTCCAATTTAATAATTTCCCTCCATAACTGGGAATACTCAAACATCTGTGCAATGAAGGCAAGTGTGCTAAACATCTTAACCTACATGTGACACAAATTTTAAAGAATTATGTACCTGAACCCCTAGGCCTCTCTGTTGCACAACAGTACCTGAGGCCTGACCATCAATTGCACAGGTTTTATCCTTGTTTGTTTTATCAAAATGCAATACCTCACATTTATCCAAATTAAACTCCATCTGCCACTCCTCAGCCCATTGAGCCAATTGGTCAAGTTCTCTTTGTAATCTTAGAAAACCTTCTTTACTGCCCACTATACCATCAATTTTAGTGTCATTCGCAAATTTACTGACCATGTCTCCTAAATTCTCATCCAAATCATTTATATAAATGACAACAATAATGGATTCCTTTGAAAAAAATACAATTTAGTCTCAACACATTTCTTCAGAAAGTAATGGTTCAATAGATATTAAAATAAATGCCAGAGCATCTCTAAATAAGTTTGTGCATGAAGTCCCATTTTTATTAATCGAATTGTGTTTAGAAAAGTGGGCCAAGTTATGATCTAACTGGACGTACTGTCACTTCAAATGTGGAACAAATGCTCCACCAATTGGTAGACAGACGTAACTGCTGAAGGTATTGCTCCTTGAAAACTCAGAGCCCATGAGTCATCCAAAAGGAGATGCTTGTTGTTATCTGCACAAAGGTAGCTTGAGAACCACTTTAGATCCATACTTACCTAATTCCGACAACAAATAATGGACCTGAAGCATTAACTGTTTGTCTCCCCAGATCATACTGAACCTGCAGAGTATTCTCACTGATTTTTATTACTAGCTACAACCTCATGGCAATGCAATGCAATTCTTATTCAGCAGAACAACAGGTTGTAAAATACAGCAATGAACATAACCTTTTTTTTGAAAAGTGACGTGCATATACAATATTACGTGGGTGCCCTTTTATTGATAATAATTTAGGTAAACTCATTGCCTACAAATACAAAATGCACTGAACACATACTTTCAGCCAGAAGAACATCTTAAATAAAAATTTAAAGTGTGTATGTGTGCATTCAACAAACTCAAAACATCCCTAAGCACTTTACATGGTGTTGTTTGACATGTAATCACTGACATAATTTAGAAAATGTAGCAGTCAATTTGCATATAGCAATCTCTTCAAACAGATGGGATAATGGCCAGGTAATCTGTTTTGTGACATTAGATTTCCTACAGTATGGAAAAAGGCCCTTCAGCCCAACAAGTCCACATTGACCCTCCAAAGAGTAACCCACCCAGACCCTACATTTATCCCTGACTAATGCGTCTAACACTATGGGGTAATTGGGGTAATGGCCAATTCACCTAACCTGCACATCTTTGGATTGTGGGAGGAAATCGGAGCACCCGGAGGAAACCCACGCAGACACAGGGAAAATGTGCAAACTCCACACAGGCAGTAACTCGAGGTTGGAATTGAACCTGGGTCCCTGGTGCTGTGAGGCAGCAGTGTTAACCACTGAGCCACCATGTCACCCTAAAGTTGGAGAATAAATGTTGGTTAGGACACCAGGGGCAATTCTTCTTCTTCTTCAAAACAACAGCCATGAGATTTTATTTACCTTCACTCACACCTCGCAAACAGAGATAAAAGCAAGGTACTGTGAATGCGAAAGATCTGAAATACAAAACAGAAAATGCTGGAGAAACGCAGGTCTGACACCTGGGGAGAGAGAATAGAATTAATATAGAGTCTGAAGGCTTGAATACATATTCATGTTTAATATCTTTAATTTCATATTGTCTCTTAGAGCCTATTGAATCGAAGCTTATTTTAGCATGATACACAGTTTCACCAGGTCATAACTGACATTGGCACTTACCTATATGCACGACAGGTTCAACATACCAAACAAACACTGGTCTTTTCCTACCTTGGATGCAGGATTCTCTTTCTGACATTATTTATTGGTATGAGATTGTAGAGGGGAGACAGGACGCCAACTTGTAGAATGTTTCAGAGAATATTTCTGGGACACCCGCACTAAATAACCCCACCACCCTGTGGCTGAACACTTCAACTACTCCTCCCACTCTGCCAATGACATGCAGGTCCTGGGCCTCCTCCACTGCCAAACCCTAGCCACCCAACGCCTGGAGGAAGAACGCCTCATCTTCCGCCTTGGGAGCCTCCAACCACATGGGATCAATGTCGACTTCATAAGTTTCATCATTTCCCCTCCCCCATCTTATGCCAGACCCAACCTTCCAACTCAGCACCGCCCTCCGCTCCATCCCCCCCGGCCTATCACCATCACCCCCACCTTCATCTACCTATCGCATTCTCAGCTATCTTCCCCCCCCAGCCCTACCCCATCCCCATTTATCTCTCACACCCCTTGGGCTACCCCCTCATTCCTGATGAAGGGCTTATACTCGAAACTTCGATTCTCCTGCTCCTTGGATGTTACCTGACCAGCTCTGCTTTTCCAGCACCACACATTTTGACATGTAAATAAATTGTACGGTAACAGGATAATTGACTTCATGGAGTTGGGCACTTTATCCCTTGATACACTGGCATAATAAAAATTTGTCTCCGATTTAAATTTAACAGTTGAATTAGCTTCAACTGCCATTTGAGAAAGAGAGTTCTAAACCTCCACTACGTTTAGCATGCAGAAACGCTTTCTAACATCTCTCCTGAATGGCCGGGCCCTACTTCTTCGCCTGTGCCCCCGGTTTTAGGTCCTTCAACCAGCGGAAATAGTTTCTATATATACGCTGCCTTTCCCTCTTAATATTCTGAAAATGTCAACTCAATCACCCCTTAACATTCTAAATTCTGAGAATAAAAGGTCTAATTTGTCTAATCTCTCCTAATAACTGAGCCCTGAAATCCAAGCATCATCCGTGTAAACCTGTGCTGACACCTTTCCTAAAAGTGTCCCTTTTGAAAATCTAACTCCAGTTAATACTAGGAATTATTCATGTAAAGGCAAACATGAAGTAGCAATCTCCAATTAGAATTTTTGCAATCTTTATGTATATTGTTAAATTCCATTATGCATTCTTCTGCAAAATTATCAATTCTGCTTTCCAAATGTAACAAAGTCTGACCATACCTCATATGTATTTGTTATTATTTAAATGGACAAAATGTTTAAAAAATAATTGTTTATCCAAACCTTCCTCAGCATCCAAACAGTCAGCTTCTAGTGTGGATAATAGAATTAATCCTGCTTCCAGTACAGACCACAGTGCAAAGGCCATACCCTGACTTTTCTTTAATAAATTTATGATAGGGAACTCCAAAATGATTATGGTCTTGGGTAAGGAGAGATGAACAAGGTCTCCTTTTTCCAACTAACCGAGGGAATGGTTAATTTATAAAAGGATCCTTAGATTCCTTAGATTCTTTTTCGAGCCCAAATATATTTGTGTTTTAAAAGTGGGCAACTTAACTCAAGAAAACCTGATTAAATGAACTCATTCATGCAATGTGAGCATCATTGGCTGGCCAGCATTTATTGTCCATCCCTAGTTGCCCTAGCGAAGACGGTGGTGAGTTGCCTTTTTGAACCGCTGTGTTCAGTGTGCTGTAGATGGACCCACAATGGTGTTAGGAAGGGAATTCCAGGATTTTAACCAGCAACAGTGAAAGAAAGCAATATATGTCCAGGTCAGGAGGGGGATTGGCTTGGAGATTAACTTGCAGGTTGTGGTATTTCTATGTATCTGTTGCCCTCTTCCCTTTAGAGAGGGAAGTGATTTTGGGTTTGTGATGTGCCATCTCAGAATCATTGAGATGTACAGCATGGAAACAGACCCTTCGATCCAACGTGTCCATCTAAGGAGCTTTGGTAAATTTCTGTGGCGTGTCTTGTAGATGGTAACACCATTTCTGATGAACATTGGTGGTGGAGCGAGTGGATTTTTGTTGTTGTGGTCTCAATCAAGCAGGCTGCTTTGTTCTGGTGGCAAGCTTAAGTGTTGTCGAAGCTGCACTGAACTAGGCATCACAGTTCTGACTTGTGCCTTGTAGATGATGGACACGCTTTGTAGAGTCAGGAGGTCATGTTGAAAGCATGTTGCATTCAGCACAAAGCAGACCCAGTAGGCTTTAGCGAGTCAGGAGATGAGTTTCTAGTTGCAGGATTCCTAGCATCTGACATGGTCTCGATGCCACTTTTTTACATTGTTAGTCCAATTCAGTTTCTGGTGAATGATAACCCCTAGGATGTTGATGGTGGAGATTCAGCAATGATAAAACTATGATTGTCAAGGGGGGAGAAGTTTGATTGTCTCCTTTTAGAGATGGCCATTTGTCCACACAAATGCCAAGTGATTTTACTTGCCACTTTTCAGCCAAAGCCTGTATTTCATTCAGCTCTTGCTGCATTTGAACATGGTCTGCTTCAGTATCTGTGAAGTCGCAAATGGTGAACATTGTGCAATCATCAGCAAACATGACTTGAGGGCAGGTAATTGATGAAGATGTGTCCTGGAGCTGAGATGACTGACCTCCAACAGCCACAACCATCTTCCTATGTAATAAAGAGGACTCCAAACACCAGAGATTCCATTCTCTCCCTCTCAACTCCATTTGACTCCAGGTTTACCTTACTTATTAGCTACTGAGTAAATAAAACGCAGCACACATACACAGATCAGACATGGAACAAAGTAAAAGAAAACAATACACAAATAAATCTTTGGCTTGTCCATTTCAAATAGATGGCAAAATGTTGCAGCACTCACATTAGCAATTGTGTGGTTGTTTGAACATTCCTAGACTGCAGTTACTGAAAGCAGTATGCCTGTTCTCCTTCAACAGTAGCTTCACTGAGGAGTTATTTTCAGCAGGCAGGCTATTTCACTTCACCTGCACATGCAGTGATGTCCAATGGAAGTTCTCAGCTGTGCCCCTTCATCGCACACCAGAACCCAAACCACAAGCCAACACACTCGTATGCCAGTACTACAGCACACAAACATCAAAGGTTACAGTTAGTTTTTATACATCCTTTCTTCTATTCTCATGAATGTGTAAAACATAAATGTCTTTCACCTAGAATTGTTTTTCTTTCAAATCACATACTGTCTACACAGTCTAGGACACAATGGTTCAGTGTTATTTAAATGGCATCTCTCCCACTTTTAAGTGTTGCTGTCTGATGTTCCGTTGACACTTTTTAGCTGTGACATGTCACAATTCCTCTCTGGACTCAATGTAGTCCACATGCATCCTAGAAAGGCACTGACATGGCATCCTCAGCCATCTTTTGGCTCATATGTCTTCTTAAAAAGATATTGTTCTTAGAAGTTTAATACATCTGTAAGATCTGGGGCTATGATCTGTTTTCATGGCAGTAAGGATGCAATTCGTGTCCATACATCCATTTCATTTTTCTAATTTATGTGTGTTTTGCCTTCAGCAGGGTACCGTTACCTGAGTCCGTTGTGCTTATGCTATCCCTAAGATAAGAAACTAGGCATGCATAATACAGCATTGAAGAATCCAACAGATGTTTATTACAGCTGGCTGCTACATATAATTATTACATTCACAGACACACAAGTGTCAATTCGAATTAAGATATTAGATTTCTGCAACAGAACATGCTACTAGTAGCATGTCATGCTTGAAGTTATTTCAATAAGATGGAGTCTGAAGTCTTTATGCCCTCAAAACACATGCTGTTATGTAGCAATGAAATCATTCATGTCTCTTAAATGGGGAAGTTGTGGCATAGTGGTAATGTCACTAGGGTAGTACAATAGAGCACCAGACTAATGTTCTAGGGATGTAGTCCAAATCCCACCATTCCAGATGGTGAAACTTTAATTCTTGGAATTAAAAGCTGGCCTACTAATGACCATTTAAACATTACCAGTTCTCATAAAAGCACTTTGATTCACTCATGCCTTTAAAGGAAGGAAATCTGCCAACTTTGTATGGTCAATCCTACATGTTACTCAAGATCCACAGCAAGTAGCTGACTCTTAAAAGAGCCTATGAAATGGCACAGCAAGACACTCAGTTCAAGAGCAATTAGTTCTAGGCAATAAATGTAGACCTACTAGCAACTCCCGCAACCCGGGAGGAAACACAAGTACGCTGAGTACTGACTGAGAAATAACAATCATAAAACAATCAAAGATCGGCTTCACATAATAACAGTGGGAATCATATCTCAACACTTTACACTTGTTTCCGAAACAACCTTCTGTCTAAAAATAACTGTTTCCAATCTTTAGACAACTATATTCTGCTCCCAATGCCAATCTAGATTTGTCAGAAGTCACATGATACCAGGTTATAGTTCAATAGGTTTATTTGAAGAACTTCACCTAACAAAGGAGCAGCGCTCAGAAAGTTCATGGTTCCAATAAACCTGTTGTCATGTGACTTCTGACTTTGTTGTACCCCAGTCCAACTCCAGCACCTCCACAACCTGGGTCTGAGCAGGGAAGCAAGACAGAAAAATCAAAACACCTTCCTCTATGCACAGAGTTTATTGACTACCCAATCTTAAAACTCCATCCACGCCTATCCCTTTCAGTGTTGCAGGCATTTTTAAAAAAAATTTATAACCAACCTGATCAGAGATATATTATTACATATCTTTTCAAACAGGTGGGGCTTGAACCTGGTCCTCCCGACTCAGAGGCAAAGGCAGTACTATTGCACAAGAGACCTTTAACCCTAACTTTATGCACTTAAACAAACATTGACAGTAGTTGCCATTAAGCAAGCATTACATTCAATTCAAATTTAACTATGTCTCATATTGTGAGTTGAACCAATGTCCTTAGAACATTACCTGCGGCTCAGGATAACTACTGCACTCTCCCCTAATCTTTTGCATATTTTTAAACATACTGTTCAGAGACATTACTCTACATGTCTGGAACAGTAGAGACTAGAACTTTGGTACCCTGACTCAGAGGTAGGGGCATTTTTCCCGCACTACAAAGACCCTTAATAACTTTAATATGCACGTGCAAGAGAAATAATAGCTATCACGTCTCCTCTTAATCTTAAATAAAAACATTAGCAAAAATTTAATTCTGACTAACAAGGCTAATAACAGTAATTTACTGTCTAGGAGGTTATTGTTTTAAAGTATAAATTCACCAAATTTGATTTGACAACAGGATATTAATCTTGAGAACTGGTTTATTTTAATAATAAATGCTAACCTCATATTACATCAGAGCCAGGTCCTCATTTGAGGATTCCCTTTGCCTTACCAATGGAAAACTCATTTGCAAACTTGCATTTTGCACTTCTCAAAAAGAGTTACTTTACAGCACCTTCAATATAATAAACCAATGCAGGACATTTCACAACAAGTTCAAATGGTTACTAGTTAATTATTCAAATAATGGCCAAGAATGCAATCAATGGATCATATACCACAAGTGGCCAGTTTATCCTGTTTTTAGCTTTTGTCAGAGTTATCCAGTTCATAACCCTCCCTTGCTCCTTCTCTCTACTCCTACCAATTTATCATAGAGTCATAGAGATGTACAGCATGGAAACAGACTCTTTGGTCCAACCTGTCCATGCCGACCAGATATCCCAACCCAATCTAGTCCCTCCAAACCTTTCCTATTCATATACCCATCCAAATGCCTCTTAAATGCTGCAATTGTACCAGCTTCCACCATATCCTCTGGCAGCTCATTCCATACACGTACCTCCCTCTGCGTGAAAAAGTTGCCCCTTAGGTCTCTTTTATATCTTTCCCCTCTCACCCTAAACCTATACCCTCTAGTTATCTCTCCCCGACCCCAGGAAAAAGACTTTGCCTATTTATCCTATCCATGCCCCTCATAATTTTGTAAACCTCTATAAGGTCACCCTTCAGCCTCTGACACTCCAGGGAAAACAGCCCCAGCCTGTTCATCCTCTCCCTATAGTTCAAATCCTTCAACCCTACTATTGGCACATCTGGCCCAGATCCTGTTATAATCTGAGGTAACCCTCTTCGCTGTCCACTACACCTCCAAGTTTTGTGTCATCTGCAAACTTACTAACTGTACCTCTTATGCTCGCATCCAAATCATTTATGAAAAAAGGAGGACCCAGCACCAATGCTTGTGGCACTCCACTGGTCACAGGCCTCCAGTCTGAAAAAAAACCCCTCCACCTCCATCACCTTTGAGCTTTCTTCGTCTTCTACCTTTGAGCCAGTTCTGTATCCAAATAGCTAGTTCTCCCTGTATTCCATGTGATCTAACCTTGCTAATCAGTCTCCCATGGGGAACCTTGTCGAATGCCTTACTGAAGTCCATATAGATCACATCTACTGCTCTGTCCTCATCAATCCTCTTTGTTACGTCTTCAAAAAACTCAATCAAGTTTGTGAGATATGATTTCCCATGCACAAAGCCATGTTGACTATCCCTAATAAGTCCTTGCCTTTCCAAATACATGCATATCTTGTCCCTCAGGATTTCCTCCAACAACTTGCCCACCACTGAGGTCAGGTTCACCTATGGTTCCCTGGCTTGTCTTTACCACCCTTCTTAAATAGTGACACGTTTGCCAACCTCCAGTCTTCCAGCACCTCACCTGTGACTATTATGTTACAAATATCTCAGAAGGCCCAGCAATCACTTCTCTAGCTTCCCACAGAGTTCTCGGGTACACCCGATCAGGTTCTGGGGATTTATCCACCTTTAACCGTTTCAAGACATCCAGCACTCTCTCCTCTGTAATCTGGACATTTTGCAAGATGTCACCATCTATTTGTTCCATATCCTTTTCCACAGTAAATACTGATGCAAAATACTCATTTAGTATCTCCCCCATTTTCTGTGGCTCCACACAAAGGCCACAATTTCAAGAAGTTTTACAATTGCCCTGCACAGTAAAATTAAATCTCATTCTAAGGGAAGCCCCACATTTGAAGTGAAGCATTTCAGATCATAACTCATTTCTACAAATTTAGTGACATTGTTACAGCTCAGGAGACAACAGTTTGGTACATCATGTCTGTACCAACAACAACTCGCTTATCCCACTTCCGAGTTTCCCTTCTCCACATAATCCGGCAAAATAATAGCATTTTTGTCATATCCTCTGGTTACCAACGTTGGTACAAGTATAAACAATACATATTCGGAAGTAAGTTAAACATAACATAGGTAATAATACTGCCTGAATTTGAATTATCTCAGGTGCAAATTATTTACTCTCCGGTTTTGAAATCTGAAACGAAAATTACACTACAATGCAAGTTTTTACAATTTGTAAGCTACATTAAAAACAATGAGCACACAGTAACAACTACACAGAGCGAGCCACTGTCACGTGATTTATAGTCACATGATCGAACGACACGTGATCGAACCCAAAAGAATACTTCAATTGGTAACCTGCAATAAGTAAGATTCATTTCACTATTAGAAACGTAATTTGTTGCAGTACAGTAATTAAGGCAAAACTTAAACAGGAGTTCACTTTGTATTTACAAAGTTAATTTTTTTCAAAAAAATGCAGAAAGTTCGATATAGCCTAAGCCAAGTGGGGCTGGGAGAAAGCGGGACTCAATGGTATCAGCTCCCCACACGTTTTTTGCTACATTTTAAACAATGTAGAGAAAAATTCTGGACTTAAAAGAAATTTGGTAAAATTCAGCTTAAGATCTTTGACGAACAGTAAGCCACCAATGTACACGCTTGCATGCAACTGAATGTCCACAAATTTTAAAAGAGAAAAAAAGCTTTCACACTAAAGAAAACGACAAAGACGGGTTGTTTTCCCACTGTGTGTGTGTGTGAGGAATTGTCTTTAGATGATTGAGAGATCCAGGGACATGGGTGGATTGGTAGGGAACGTGAATATGCCCCGGAGTGGGTGCTAACTCTGTGGTTGCAGTACAGGTCAGGCGATTGAGATTTAAATAACTGTTCAGTGAAGAGTCTTTCATCTTTAAGAGCAACCCGAAATCCGAAATGTCATCCTAGAGGTAGTATCCAATAGGAACAATCAAATCTGAATTTAAAAACCTAACACTTTCTTTTATCTGTACATAATAGTAGTAAATATAAGATTGTTTCTGCTTTGCTAAGCATGATATTTAGAATGATAAGATCACTGTTGTCTAAACTGCAGCTGTTTGCCATTTCCACGTTATCTATGCTCCAGCAACAGATGTATCCTTTTTTCTCCTGTTTGATATTTTCCCTCGTTACTCCTATGTTCCTGTTATTAAGCCTAAATTAATACTGTTTTGATGTTAGAATAGAATAACAATTTATTGTCATGTGTATTTTTACAAAAAAAATACAGTGAAATGTTTTTTAAGTCGCCATAACATGGCGCTTGAATTAATGTCAGAAGTCATAAATAGGTTTAGGATAAAATGGAAAACTGGGCAGAAGCTGCCACACAGGCCTAGGCTGAGACTGTCACATTAGGCCAAGACAACACCTCCACACCAGGACTAGACCTCCACACTGGGCTGCTGAAATACCCGGAAGCTGCCAAAGGTGACCTCCATGACAAATTGAGATCTCTGTGCAGGAACAAGACTGCTACCCCAGGCCAAGACTGCCTCACCGGGAGGCCGTCCTGCCAGGCACCAAACCTATACTGCCATTCTGTGCCATTGGAAGCCACCTTGTTGCTGGGCCAGGTGTGGGAGAACATACCTTCCACTGAAATTGTGAAAAAGAAGGTAAAATACAATAATAAATGGAAACATGAGAAAAAAGCATTGATAAAAAGTAGTAAAATGGAAATAGAAAGACTTACATTTACAATATGTTGCACTTTCATGACCAAAGTGCTAATGAAGTACATTTCATTTGTAGTCACTATCAGTTTGTGCATAGTAATATCCCACAAACAGCAATGTGATCATGACCAGAAATTCTGTTTTAATGAATTTTACTTACTCTCTCATTGGATGTGGGTGGCACTGACCGGGCCATCACTTTTTTTGCCAATGCAAAACAAATCAAGAGAATATGTTGGTGAGCTGCTTTCTTGATCAGTTTCATGTCGATTGATGAATAGCTATTGACCAAAACAGGAGTGGGAACTCTTCTATTCTTTAAATGAATGCCATTTAATCTTTCATGTCATTTGAGTGGGCAGAGATAAATCTTATATTAACATCCAGTCTAAACGACAACACTTCCACCTGTACAGCAATGAAGAGTATAAGCCTGTTGTCTTTGAAGATGACCTTGACTGATGCCCTCCAATTTAACAAAATCTCAACCCCGTGAATCCAGCTTGACACCTGAAATACTGTTAAATCTTTTTCAGAATTGTTCACTTTGCTGTCAAAAAGCTCCTGCCAATAATTTTAGCAATATGTAAGTGCACAAAACAAGTTTTCTGTCTTGAATCTATGTAGATTTTCTTCGCTGAAGTCTTACAATTAGATGGTCGTCATGTTTGGAACTGTGGCTTTAACTTAAAGTAAAGTGAAGGGGGTCATAAGACCTGACAGCAAGCCTGAGTTGGTTGATTGTTAGTGATGGAAGTGGAGCCCCAATCTTTTACTGGGAAAGAGGTACAAGGTGGTTACAATTACAGCAGCTTGATTGCTAAGAAAAGCTAGACTATCAATCTCCAATCATTTTCTATTCAACTTATTCAGAGTTGTTAGTACATACCTCCAGAACCAGTGGGAGTTAAACCTGGACCTCTCGACTGCGAGGTAGGGGTACTTCCCCACTGCACCACAAGCGTCCCGAAAACATGAGTCTCCAAATATTCTGAAATCAACTTGTTCATATATGTTATGGCACACCTCTGAAATAGGTGGCATTTGAATCTGGACCTCTGGCTGCAGGTCCATTGTTCCTTGAAATCTGCATCACACATAGACAGATTGCAAATGTAGAGGGAATTGTTTAGCATGCTTGCCTTCATCGGTCACAGCATTGAGAACAGGAGTTGGGATGTCATGTTCTAGGTGTACAAGACCTTGGTAAGGCCACATTTGGAGAACTGCATACAGTTCTCCCTTCTATAGGAAGAATGTTATTAAAGAAGAGTTACAAGCATGCTACCACAATGGGAAGTTTAAGTTATAAGAAGAGGCTGGATAGGCTGGGACTATTTTCCCTGCAGCGTAGGAGGTGACCTTATAGAGATTTACAAAGTCATGAGGGGCATAGATAAGGTGAATAGCTGAGGCCTTTTCCCCAGGATAGGGGAGCCCAAAACTAGAGGGCATAGGTTTAAGGTGAGAGGGGAAAAGGTTTAAAAGGGACCTGAGGGGCAACTTTTTCCACACAGAGCGGGGTGCATTCTGGAACAAGCTGCCAGAGGAAGTGATAAAGGTGGGTACAGTTGTGACATTTAAAAGACATTTGGACAGGTACACGGATAAGAAAAATTTTAGAGGAATTTAGACCAAACAAAGGCAAATAGACGAGTCCAGTTTAGGAAACTTGGTCGGCTTGGACAAGTTGGACTGAAAGTCTGTTACCATGCTGTATGACTGTGCACTTAAGAAGCCTAACACCATCCAGAACAAAGCAGCCTGGTTAATTAGCACCACATCCACAAACATCCACTCTCTCCACCACCGACGCTCAGTTGCAGCAGTGTACATTACCTACAAGTTGCACTTCTGAAATTTGTCAGAGATCCTTAGAGAGCACCTTCCAAGTGCACAACTACTTCAGTTTAGAAGGAAAACAGATACATGGGAACCCTACCACTTGTAGTTCCCCTCCAAGCCACTCAGCATTCTGACTTGGAAATGTATAACCATTTCTTTACTGCCACTGGTTCAAAATGCTGGAATTTCCTTCCTAACAGCATTGTGGGTCTACCTACAATATATGGAATGCAGCGATTGAAGAAGGCAGCTCACCATCACCTTCTCAAGGGCAACTTGGGATGGGCAATAAATGCTGGCCAGCCAGTGATGCCCAAGTCCCACAGAAAAAAAATGTGAAGTTGCAATGTGACAGCTAGCTTCACCTGTCTGTCAGAACTGGGGAGACATTAATTGTCATTCTATTGCATATGCACTTCTCGAGATTAATGTTCCCACTAAGAGAAGAGAAAAAAAGATTAGTAAAAACAATTGGAGGCACCTTACAATCAAAAGCTGGAGAAATGATAATGTGGATTAAAGAAATAGCAAAAGAATTGAACACATACTTTGGTTCCATCTTCACAAAATAAGGTACAAATAATCTTCCAAAAATGTTGGGGAACCAAAGAATTGGAGGAGATCAGTATTAGTGAAAAAAAATCATACTGGGACATTAAAGGCTGACAAATCAGAGGGCCTGATAATCTACATTCCATAATCCTAATGAAGTGGTAAATGGAACCCCATGATTTCAAGAGGGAGGGAGAGAATTATAGACCAGTTAGCCAAACCTCTGTCATGGGGAAAATATCTTTTATAAGACACAATAACAGAACATTTAGAAAGCATTTATGAGATTGGACAAGACAAATGAAGGCAAATAATGCTTAACAAATCTCCTGGAGATTTGGGAGGATGAAACCAGTAGAATGGAGGGGAATGTCGATTTGGACCACTTTTGAGATTCTTTGGGACAGGTTTGTGGGCAAAGTTAAAGCACATGGGATAAGGGTTAATATATAAACATTAATTGAAAATTATTTATCAGCTAGGAAACAAAGTGGGAATAAATGGTTTTTTTCTGAGTGGTAAGCATTGACTAGAAGTGTAGTGCAAGGATCGGTGCTTAGGGCCCAGCTATTCATGGTATATATAAATGAACTAGATGAGGAAACTAAATGAACCAAATCCAAGGTTTAGAGAGTTGAGAGGAAAATGCCAGGAGGCTTCAAGGAAATTTAGACAAGTTGAATGAGTGGGCAAACACAAGGCAGATGCAGTACAACATTTCTAAATACAGAGGAACCTCGATTATCCGGCAATCAATTATCCAAATTTCGGATTATCTGGCAAGATCACAAGGTCTCAGTGCTTGGCTAAACTGTGTTATCCGAACATTCCATAATCCGAACATTCAATTATCTGAACAGAATACTCCCTGCCCGTGCCATTCGGATAATCGAGGTTCCTCTGTATTCACATTAGTGTGAAGATTGAAAGGAAGAGTATTGTTTAAATGATGATATGTCAGAAAATGTAAAGGGATTTTAGTGTCCTTGTCCATCAGTTGATGAAAGTAGACAGACATGTGCAGCGATGATCTGTTGGCCTTGATTACAAAAAGATTTGAGTTCAGAAATAGAAATGTTTTACTGCCATTACATGGGGCCTTGGTGAGACCACACCTGGAATATTCTGTACAATTTTGGATTCCCTACCTAAAAGAGGATACACTTGCCTTAGAGTGAGTACAACAGAGGTTCAGAAGGCTGATACCAAGGGATCCAGGACTGTCAAATGGGGGGAGATTGCTTCAACTGGACCTGTACTCACAAGAGTGAGAAAAATGAAAGAGGATCTGATTGAAGCGTACAAATTCTAACAGGGCTGGACAGACTAGATGGAAGCGGCTTATTTCCACGGTTTGTGGAGTCCAGAACCAAGCGTCACAATCTTAGGATTTGAAGTAGATCATTTAGGACTGAGATGAGGAAATATTTCACGATCGCCGTGGAGAGCTATTGATTTCCTGAATTTGCTGGCACACAGAGAGATCTGTGTAACATAAGCAAAGTTTAGAGGGAATATAGCTCAAGGTAATGTTCACAAGACCTGAGGTGAGAGTGCATCCCATGGCAATGCCATCCATTGGTATGATTGTAACTGAACTCAAAAGAAATCTCTCTCTTGGATTGAGATTATGCAGTTAATCTGAGCCCTTTCCCAGAGCAGAGAGACAGAATAACATTACATTAACAATTATCACACCATTAAAAGGATACTTATGCTGTTAATTACCAGCTGTCACTTTCTGCAGCAAGTTTAATGGGCAATTAATATGCAATTCCAGTTAATTCTTAAAATAATGGAAAGACTGAGGGTGAGACATTGCTTGTGAGAAGCAATTTGAGGAGTGAATTAAATCAGTGATAAGTTCTAGATTCATGACTCTATGTGTCCCTTCATCCCCTGAAATCATTGTTGTAGTAAGAGCAGACTGTATTATTAACAGTGTGCAATGTTCCAGCCCATTGTCTTTTGATGTGTAATGCCTTATTCATATTTTTAAAATAATCTTTGAGTAAATTCAAATTTGTAGTTGATAATGGAAAGATTTCATATTTGAAGACTTTTCCGATAACAAAAGACCAGAAGTACTATTGACTAAACACTATCTTTGTTGGTAACTAGCATTTTAAACAAGAAAACAAAACATTCCCATTTTCTTTTAACAAAACAGAAACCATACTTCAGATATTTTTATACATGCTTTTAAGTAGCCACTCAATTGTCCTGAACCAGTTCAAGGAGAGTTTTTGATCCCACTGGTCTCAATCTGTGAACATGCAATTTCTGAATGCGTTTTACGTAATGTTTGTTGCCCCTAGAGATTCTTCGACTAGCATAAGTTAGGTGAATCTTCGAATATCATTTTAACTTCTCATGTATTTAGTCTTTGGCACAATGACACTGAGGGACCAGTGATACATTTCCAAGGCAGGGTAGGTAGTAGCTTGGAGGGGAACTTGCAGGTGGTGGCCTTCCGTGTACCTTGCTGGCCTTGCCCTTCTAGGTCACAGCAGTTGTGGATTTGGAAGGTGCTGTCTGAAGATCTTTGGTGAACTCTTACAGTACATTTTGCAGGTGGTACACACTGCTTCTATTGATCATTGGTTGGAGGGTGTGGATATTTGGGGTGTTGTGCCAGTCAAATGGATTGATTACCCAGGATGGTGTCAAGCTTCTTAAGTGTTGTTGGAGCTGCAGTCATCCAAGCAAGTGAGAGATTTTTCCATCACACTCTTGCTTGAACCTTGTAAATGTTGGACAGGTTTTCTGGAGTCAGGAAATTATTGTCTGCAGGATTCCTAGCCTCTGATTTGTTCTTGTAGCCACTATAATTATAAGGCAAGTCCAACTGGAGTTTCTGTCAGGATATTGATAGTGGGAAAATTCAGTGATGGTAACATCATTGGAAGGGGTGGTATTTAAATTGTCTCTTACTGAAGATGATCATTGCCTAGCATTTGAGGGGAATGACTGTTACTTGCCACTTTTCAGTCCAAGCTTGGACATTGTCCAGCTTTTGTTGGATTTGAAAATGAATGGTTTCAGTTTCTGCAAAGGTATGAATGATGCTGAACGTTGTGCAATCATAAGTGAACATACCCACTTCTGACCTTGTGATGGAGGAAAGCTAATTGATTAAGCAGCTGAAAGTGGTTGGGCCGAGGACACTGCCCTGAGGAGCTCCACAACAGCTGCCACCTGTAAAGCCAAAACATGTTGTGCTTACAGCACAAATGAGCAAAATGATGAGAGTTTTGGCATCAGTGTAGTGCCAGCTATTTAAGATGTAGATCCAACGACTGATGGACTGTACCAAACAACATGGCCTCCAGTCAACCAACTCGTGCTTGCAAATTCAGAATACTCTGTCCACCATTAGATGTGATTCTGTTATTGGTCAACATTGGTCTAAGAATTACACCAGAAACCAACTGACAATCATCAGTCAGACTCTCAATGTGATGCATTTGTTCATCATAAAAGCTACATATATTAACATTGTACGCTGTTTTAACTATTTTACGTAGGCAAAAGGAATTTGTATGTACACTGCACCATTTTCATTGAAAGAAAGGGGTCATGGAGAATGCTAATCTCTGACAGATTCCCATGAGAGGACCCTGAACAATTACAGCCTGGTCTGAGAATTAAGATTGACAGTTAGTGCTTCTATGCCAATGATGGCCAACAATTAGCACCCTCTTGTCTTGCTGTGAGAAATGGGACACTATATGTCCGATTCATGTATCCTAGACCAATGAGTGCAACATGAAAAGCTTCTCAGTCCTGGAGAAGGGTTATACCTGAAACGTTGACTTCTCCACCTCCTGATGCTGCCTGGTTTGCTGTGTTCTTCCAGCCTCCTAGTTGTCTGCTTTGGATTCCAGCATCTGCAGTTTTTTTTTGTCTCTTTCTGTTTAGCAGTGTTCTGTTCTCAAAGTATTCATTTGTAGATTCACAAAATGCCACATTCTTTCTTTTCCATTGTCTTTTATTTAATCTATTTGACAATCAGTTTTCTCCCTTTGTCTCTCCTGTAATTGATTTGACTAAATCTGCAGATGTCCTCCCTCACTCTGTTGTTTTCTCTCTCAATCCTTAAGTTGCATTGGTTAAGGTGATATACTGTTGGTCCCGAACATTTATTAGCCTATGAGATATTCTGTCATCCTTTCAATGCCCCCATTGGCTAACACTTTCAGCATCTTACAGTACAAAGCATACCAAGTTGAAGGCAATGGGATAAAGTCTAATAATGGAGCATGCCATGAGACAAATGGGTCATTTAGATTTTTAAAAATACAGCAGAATCAGTACTTTGCGCAACATATGAGAATTATTATCTTATAGCAACATGTTTACTTAGAAGATAAAATTAGTGAAACATCTTATGTGCATTGATTCACTGATCAATAACAATCTAATGAGATTTTGACTCGTTTCAGTAGCATTGAAGCAATGCATTTACTTCACTATACAAAACTTGGTCAAGCATCAAAATTTGCATCGGAAATGTTATTAAGAATGTCTACACTCAGGAAGGATCCGCCAATTTTAACACTGTTTACCAAGGTACAGTACAAGTTGACATACTACTTAGAATCATATGTCCATTGTGCATATGCCAGTTCTTCAATTAGTTCCACTTCCTAACAATTTAACTGTATAATAGATAAAAGACACAATTTCAGTCTTGCACTAAAGGTTTAAACAATAGTGCATGACTGGAATTGGACTTTCAAATATTTTTAATAAACATTGCAAACCTTTTGAACTATGCTCTCCTACCCTGACTGGCTGTTAAAACGTCCTTGTAAAGTATATAACCTGCTTTGGGACAAGTTGAAAGCATTATTTTACTATGTTCTGGTGAGGTAAAAACAGCTTTCCTTTTAAGTTTAATTTGCAGTAATTTGCCTACAGTGAGAACTATATTTTACAATCATAGGTGATAATTGCCCAAATCGAAATAATATTGATATGAACTTGGTTGTAAATTAAAAAATCAGATTTTTTTTACTTTAGTTACCATATCATTTAAGCAAAGCTATAAAGGTTCAGTTGAACTCTACCATTTACATATTGTTCTCAGTAGTTGGCAGTAAGTAATAGAGTCAAAGGGTGTGGTGCTGGAAAAGACAGCTGGTCAGGCAGCATCCGAGGAGCAGGAGAATCGATGTTTCAAGCATAAGCCCTTCATCGGGAATGAGGCTCATGATGCTGAAGAGCTTGTGCTCGAAGCATCGATTCTCCTGCTCTTCGGATGCTGCCTGACTGGCTCTGCTTCTCCAGCACCACACACTTCGACTGTGATCTCCAGCATCTGTAGTCCTCACTCTCTCCTAGTAAGTAATGAAAATCCTTGTTTAAGAATTATTTGGCACATGTTATGTGCATTTTGTTTTGGGGAAGTTAAAAGTGAAAATAATTTAATTGTATTACATAAAGTGCACATCCTATTTGTACAAACTTATGGATAATCATTAACCAACAGATTATGTTTTTGTATCCTTAGGATGCGTGCATACTTTGCGAAGAAGCCAAGGAGGCATTGATCCCTTATAAGCATAGGGTATGAAATTAACCATAGTAAAAAAAACTTACAAAATTAAGTCAGGTCCTCAATAATGTACTTACTCACAATATTCATCACTTGGTGAAGTTTGCATTATATAGTTGTTAATCAGTTGCTTGATAGTACAGATTTTGAATATTGATGTAAAGGAAGATGTGATGCTGAAGCTCACTTTACATACATTAGGACAAAAACATTTCAAACAATCGCACCAATTTATATTGAAAGGGAAAAGGATTAGTTACAAATTGACTCTATTCAAGGTCATGGGCAAAGCAATGAGGAAATGTAAGTTTTCTTTTCCAGAATTAGGAAAGTTAATCAGTTTTGCTTCCAAATTCCATCCTTCTGTCACCTTTGCCTGGTCCATCTCTGATGCTTCCCTTCCCTTCCTTAACTTCACTGTTTCCACTTCTAATAATAACCTGTCCACAGTATTCACTACAAACCCATTGATCTCATGGTTAACTCGGCTACACTCCCTCACAGTCTGGTTCCTGCAAGGATTCCTTTCCATTTTCCCAGTTTCTTTGTGTTCATCATATCTATTCTGATAGTGCACCTCCACTGGGCTGCGTCCAAACATGACCTCTATTTTTCTCAACCGAGGATTCCCCCACATGCTTGACAGGGTCCTTAACCGTGTCTGACCCATTTCTTGCACCCTCTGCAGTTACCCTTTTCTCTGCCAATCAGAACAATAGGATTCCCTCTGTCCTCACTTTCTATCCCACCAGATCCATAAACAAACAATAATCTTCCACCATTTCTCCCATCTTTAACAGGATACTGCCACAACTGTCGGTATTCTGTAGAGACATATCCCTCCACGATACTCCTTTTTCACTCCAATCTCCTCATCACCTCATGGCACCTTCCCATACAAGCGCAGAAGTAGTAATGCATGCCAATTTACCTCATCCCCCCTCACCATCCAAGGCCACAGATGCACCTTCCTGAAGAAGCAGCATTTCACTTGCACTTCTTTCATTCTAGAGTACTGGATTTACTAATCACAATGCACTGTTCTTAGTATGGGTGAGATCAAAAGCAGACAAAGCAATGCTTTAGGGTGCACCTCTGCTTTGTTTGTAGGAATGACCCTGACCTACCAGATACCTGCCGTTCCAATAAATCATATTTCTCTCATTCTAGCATTTCTCTTACTGGCTACAATGTTCCCATGAAGCTCAATGCAAGCTTGAAAATAACAACATTGTTTTATCCCCTATAACTCAATTTGAGTTCTACAACATCTGAGTTCTCCTATTTCACTTCCACCAGCCGTGTTAGCATCAATCGAAATGGTCCACATGCTATAGAATATTACAGCACAGTATAGGCCTTTCGGCCCTTGATGTTGCGCCGCCCTGTGAAACCAATCTGAAGCCCATCTCACCTACAGTCTTCCATTCTTGTCCATATGTTCATCCAATGACCATTTAAATGCCCGTAAAGTTGGTGAGTTTACAACTGTTCCAGGCAGTGCATTCCATGCCCCTACCATTCTCTGGGTAAAGAAACTATCTCTGACATCTGTCGTATATCTATCACCCCTCAATTTGAAGCAATGTGCTAGCCATTACCATCCTCAGAAAAAGGCTTTCACTATCCACCTGATTTAACCCTCTGATTATCTTATATGTTTCAATTAAGTCACCTCTCAACCTCCTCTCTAACAATAACAGTCTTAAGTCCCTCAACCTTTCCTCGTAAGACCTTCTCTCCATACCAGGCAACATCTTGGTAAATCTCCTCTGAACCCTTTCCAGAGCTTCCACATCCTTCCTACAATGCAGTGTCCAGAACTGTATGCAATACTCCAAGTGCAGCTGCACCAGAGTTTTGTACAGCTGCAGCATGATCTCATGGTTCCGAAACTTGATTTCTCTACCAACAAAAACTAATACACCATATGCCTTCTTAACAGCCCTATCAACATGGGTGGCAACTTTCAGGGATCTATGTACATGGACACTGAGAACTTTCTGCTCATCCACGGTACTAAGTACTCTGTATTCCTGTTACTCCTTCCAAAGTGAATCACCTCACACTTTTCTGCATTAAACTCCATTTGCTACCTGTCAGTCCAGCTCTGCAGCTTATCTATGTCCCTCTGTGACCTACAACATCCTTCGGCATTATCCACAACTGTACCATCTGCAAATTTACTAATCCATCCTTCTACGCCCTCATTCAGTTTGTTTATAAAAATGACAAACAGCAGTGAACCCACAGATCCTTGCTGTATATCACTAGTAACTGAACTCCAGGATGAACATTTCCCATCAACCCCCACCCTCTGTCTTCTTTCAGCTAGCCAATTCACCAGGTTTGTGAGGCACGACCTACCCTTCACAAAACAATGTTGACTATCCCTAATCAACTTATTCCTTTCTAGATGATTATAATTCCTATCTCTTATAACATTTTTCAACACTTTGCCCACAACCGAAATAAGGCTCAGTGGTCTATAATTACCAGGGTTGGCTGGAACAACATTTGCTATCCTCCAGTCTTCTGGTACTAATCCTATAGAAAATGACGACATAAAGGTCAAAGCCAAAGGCTTGTCAATCTCCTCCCTGACTTCCCAGATAATCCTAGGATCAATCCCATCTGGCCCAGAGGATTTACTTATTTTCACACTTTCCAGAATTTCTAACATCTCTTTATGAACCTCAATCCCGTCTAGTCTAGTAGCCTGTTTTTCCGTATTCTCCTCGACATTTTTCTGTGAAGCCCTGAAGTAAAGAGAACAGTAATTTTCATGGTATATCAGATCTAATCTTAAAGCAGTATCCCCCTTTTCTGAACCCCACACACCCAATCCCTCCACAAACAGATTTCTGTATGAACTTCGTTACTCTTTCCATCACTTTAAACACCTCACTCCTTAAGCACGTATAATAGAGGACACTTGTGATGCAGTGTAGTGTCCATGCCTGTAGACCAGAAGGTCCAGGTTCAGTTCATCTGCTCCAGAGGTCCAAGACAATATGCTTGGACAGGATAATTCAAAAACACTTGAAAATAAAATCTTTATTCAATGGAATGATACCTGGCCTCATAATATAACCCTTGATTACTAATGACACAGAATTTTACATCATGGGAACTGGCAGTTTGGTGAAATGGTCTGTGCTGGTGCTTATGCTCCACACAAACCACTTCCCACCTTAGTTCATTTCATTTTATCATGACCCCTCCTTCTAATCCTTCCCTATATTTTAATAGTTGCACCTTTAATTACGTTCCACATAATGAATGTAATTGTCTTTTCATTCACAGTTCACCCTACAGGAAGTAGACATTACTCTTCCAGAAAATTCCATCTGGTTCGAGAGGTACAAGTATGATATTCCAGTCTTTCATCTGAATGGGCAATTTCTGATGATGCACCAGGTTAACTTTAAAATCCTCGAGAAAAGGCTGGCTAAACTGGAACAGGAATTGAACCAAAGGACGTGAGGTTTTGAAGTGCAGCTTGGAACAAGAAAATGTATCCGCTTCTCCGCTGGTATTAAGACCAAGTTCTTTTAAACAGTAGCTGGTTGAAATGCGAATACTTTAAAGTTATTTTGTTTCAAATACTACTGGTAAAAATAAATAACTTGAAGGTTATTAAATGCTTAATGTAACAGTTTTAAAAGAAACACAGTTGACTTTGTTGCAAAAGCATTGTGCCATTTTCAAACTTGCTTTGTGTACACAAGTTTGATATCATTCTAACTTCCTACAGCTTTTCAATTTTTCAAACTATTTCCAAAATGTTAATTTGTTTATTTATGCATAATGAGCAAAACAGTACACAAGGATAGGAGGATGTTTAATCCGTAAAACCTCTTCAACTATTCAGTTAGGTCAGCAATTCTGTACCAGGATTCCTTTTGCCTCCTCTTTGTATATCCTCACTTGACAGTGTTCTGTCAATTTCAAATGAAGGTAAAATGCTGTTGATACTGAGATCAGAAGTCCTGAGGAAAAGGAAGAGTCATACTGGACTTGAAATGTTTACTCTGTTTGTCTTTGTGTTCCTTCCTCTCCCGATGTCCCCACCAGTACCCTTCCACTGACATTCTCATTCGTTTGACTGAATTAGTCCTCACCCTCAATAATTTCTCTTTGAATTCTCCCATTTCCTCCAGACGAAAGGAGTAGCCATGGGCACCCGCATGGGCTGCAGCTATGCCTGTCTCTTTATCGGTTACGTGGAACAGTCCATCTTCCGTAGTTAGACCAGCATCATTCCCCACCTTGCCAATGGTTGTATCGACACTACCGTGTGCTCCCACGAGGAGGTTGAACAGTTCATCAACTTCACCAACTCATTCCACCCTGACCTTAAGTTTACCTGGATTCTCTCAGACACCTCCCTCCCCTTCCTGGACCTCTCCAACTCCATAAATGGTGACCAAATCAACACTGACATCTTCTACAAACCCACCGACACTCACAGCCTTCCACATCCATCAAAGTTTCACCTGCACTTCCACACGTCATTTACTGTATCCGTTGCTCCCGATACAGTCTCCTGTACATTGGGGAGACAGGACGCCTACTTGCAGAGCACTTCAGAGAACATCTCCGGAACTACCCAGTGACTGAACACTTCAACGCCCCCTCCCACTTCACCAAGGACATGCAGGTCCTGAGCCTCTTTTATTGGCACTTCCTAACCACACGCCGCCTGGAGGAAGAATGTCTCATCTTCTGCTTTGGGACCCTCCAACCCCACAGCATCAATGCGGATTTCACCAGTTCCCTCATATCCCCTCCTCCCACCTTATCCCAGTTCCAACTTTCCAACTCAGCACTGCCCTCATAACCTGTCCTACCTGTCCATCTTCCTTCCCATCTATCCGCCCCCCCCCCCCGCATTCAACATTTGTAAGACGATTTGTAGCTGGGGTGCTCATTGTTGTGGTTCTGTTCGCCGAGCTGGGATTTTGTGTTGCAGACGTTTTGTCCCCTGTCTAGGTGACATCCTCAGTGCTTGGGAGCCTCCTCTGAAGCACTTCTGTGATAATTCCTCCGACATTTATAGTGGTTCGTCTCTGCCGCCTCCGGTTGTCAGTTCCAGCTGTCCGATGCAGCGACCGGTGTATTGGGTCCAGGTCGATGTGCTTATTGATTGAATCTGTGGATGAGTGCCATGCCTCTAGGAATTCCCTGGCTATTCTCTGTTTGGCTTGTCCTATAATAGTAGTGTTGTCCCAGTTGAACTCATATTGCCTGTCATCTGCGTGTGTGGCTACGAAGGATAGCTGGTCGTGTTGTTTCGTGGCTAGTTGGTGTTTATGGATATGGATCGTTAGCTGTCTTCCTGTTTGTCCTATATAGTGTTTTGTGCAGTCCTTGCATGGGACTTTGTAGACCATGTTGGTTTTGCTCTTGCTGGGTATCAGGTCCTTTGTCCTGGTGAGTTGTTGTCGGAGATTGGCTGTTGGTTTGTGTGCTGTTCTGAGTCCTAGTGGTCGTAGTAGTCTGGCTGTCAGTTCGGAAATGCTCTTGATGTATGGTAGTGTGGCTAGTCCTTTGGGTTGCGGCATGTCCTCATTCAGTTGTCTTTCCCTTAGGCATCTGTTGATGAAATTGCGGGGGTATCCGTTTTTGGCGAATACATTGTAGAGGTGTTCTTCTTCCTCTTTTTGCAGTTCTGGTGCAGTATGTTGTGGCCCTTTTGAACAGTGTCTTGATGCAACTTCTCTTGTGTGTATTGGGGTGGTTGCTTTAGTTTAGGACTTGATCTGTGTGTGTGGCTTTCCTGTATACCTTTGTGGTGAATTCTCCGTTCGGTATTCTCTGTACCATCACGTCTAGGAATGGGAGTTGGTCGTCCTTTTCTTCCTCTCTAGTGAATCAGATTTCTGTGAGTGTGGCGTTGATGATCCAGTGTGTGTTCTGTATTTCTGTGTTTTTAATGATTACAAAGGTGTCATCCACATATCTGACCCAGAGTTTGTGTTGAATTTGTGATAAGACTGTTTGTTCTAATCTTTGCATTACAGCTCCTGCTATGAGTCCAGAGATGGGTAAGCCCATGGGTGTGCCATTGATTTGTTCATATATTTGGTTGTCGAATGTGAAGTGTGTTGTGAGGCACAGGTCCAGTAGTTTGAGTATGCCATCTTTGTTGATAGGTTCCCGGTCTTGTTGTCTGTTCTGTATGTCCAGCAGGTTGGCTATTGTTTCTCTGGCTAGGGTTTTGTCGATAGAGCTGAACAGTGCCGTTACATCGAATGAGACCATAGTTTCTCCCTTGTCTATGTGTATATTTCTGATGATGTCCAAGAATTCCTGTGTTGACTGTATAGAGTGTCTGGATCCGCTGATCAGGTGTTTCAGTTTCTGTTGTAGTTCTTTAGCCAGTTTGTGTGATGGTGTCCCTGGTAGCAATACGATAGGTCTGAATGGGATGTCTGGTTTGTGCACTTTAGGTAGTCCATAGAATCTGGGGGTGGTGTTGCTTTCAGGTTTCATTCTCTGTAGGTCAAACCTGGTTATCTGTCCGTTATTCCACAGATTCACTCGTCTCAGAAGAAATTCTTGCTCATCTCGATCTTAAAATGCTGCTCTCTTATTCTGAAATTATGCCACCTGGCCCAAGACTCCTCCACAACAGGAAACCACATTTCCGCATATACCTTGTAGAGTCATCGATGTATCTTATATTTCAATAATTGTGTAAAGGAGTTGGGAGAGGAGGTGGGGGAGAGGAGGAAGCTGCTGGTAGAGTTGGAAGTGTTCACCCAATTGAACCAGGAGGAGTGGGAAAGGGAAGTTGTTTTTCCTTCCTCTCTGTGTCTGTCTCTTGCCACCTTCACACCAAGTGAAACAGGAGCCATCATCTCTTTTGGGGGTGGGGGTGTTGGGAATGGGTGGGCTGCACTTCAGAGGGTCAGTTTAGACTCGAAGCTTCCACACTGTAGGGATTCTATGATTCTAAGACTGCCACTCATTCTACTGAAGTCCAATGAGTACAGGTCCAACCTCTTCATGTTGTCCTCATAAGCAAATCTCTTCTTGGGACTGCCTCCCGTGCCAGTATATCTTTGATTAGAGAAGGGGCCCGAAACTGTTCACAGCACTTCAGCTAGTACCTTGTACAGCTTTAGCAACAGCACCCTGTTTTATGTTGCATTCCATTTCTCCCCCTATTGTCTGAGCCAGCATGCTAGCTTTTTTGTGACTTATGCATGAGGGATCCCCCTGTTCCATATCTTTCTGCAGTTCTACTTTTAAATGAATATTCAACTCCTCAACTCTTCCTGCCAAATTGCATAACCCCACTTTTTCCCATCTGCCAAGTTTTTGACCATTCATTTAACCTGCCTCCATCCCTCTATAGACTTATTATATCATCCATATATCTTGTCTTCCCACATACATTTGTGTCAACCACAAACTTAGCAATACAGTTGGTTCTACTACAGTGCAGTCATTCCGTTCTCGTGCATCCCCGTGTTATAAGAACACGGTGTAATAGCAGCACTGTTTAACCTAATATGGCCGGATTTGTATTATAACCAATACACACTTTAAACATTTGCGCTTTAGAAATATAGTATCCCCAATTCATCAATCGTGTTATAGCAAATTCACATTAACGAACTATGCTTTATAACAGAATGATCTGTAGTACATTTATTTTCCTCATCCAAATTAATATACATTGGAAATAGTTGTGGTCCAAGTACCAATTGCTGTGGCACTCCATTAATTTCAATTTGCCATTCTGAGAATAACCCCTTTTCCAACCCTATCTTCTATTAGTTAGCCAATCCTGTATCCATGCTAATTGACTACTTTCAACAACTTGGGCTCTTACCTTATTAAGTAGCCTAATATATGGTATTTTATCAAACACCTTCTGAAAATCCAAATATGTTACCTCTACTGTTACCCCTTTATCTATCCTGATTGTTACCTTCCAAAGAATTCTAATAGATTTCTCTGGAATAATGTTCCTTTTATGAAACCGTGCAGACTCTGCTTGATCATATTATGCAATATTATTCTCAATTCTTTGTTATTACATCATTAATAATTTTCCTAATAACAGACATTAAACTAACTGATCTAAAGCTACCTTTTTTTTTGCCTCCTTTTATATCAGGGTGTTATATTGTCAGTTTTTCAATCCTCTGGGACTTTTCCAGAGTGTTAGAAGATTACTACAATGCATCCACTATGTCTGTAGCTACTTATTTTAATGTCCTATACATCCATCAGGTCCAGGCGACATATTGGTCTTTAGCCCCATTGGTTTCCAAATACTTTTTTTTCAAGTGACAGTTATTATACTTATTTTCTTTTCGCGGTTTGTCTCTTAGTTATTTAGTAATTTTGGAATGCTACTAGTATCTTCAGCTATGAAGACTGATACAAACGATTTCTTCAATTCCACTGCTGTTTCCTCACTCCCCATTATTATTTTATCAGTCTCATTCCCTAAGGAGCTTATGCTAATTTTGGCTTCTCTTTTTTAAAAGAAGCTCTTGCTATCCCATTTTGAATTTACTTGTAAGTTAATCCTCAAAATTTATTTTCACCTCTTTCTTTGTGGTTATTGTTTGATTTTCTTTAAGAAAAACTTGTCCATTCTTCTGGCTTACCACAAGTATTTGCCACATCGTATGTTTTTTTTCTTTCAATATAATGGCATCCTTAACTTCCTGGTTAATTCTGCCTGGTTTATCCCCTTCCAAAAGTCTCATTTCTCACTGGGAGACATCTTCATTGTGAGCCATGAACTAATTTCTTACGTGGTCTACCATTGTTCATCAACGCCATTTGCTGCTAAACTCCTTTCCCAGTGCATTCCAGCCAGCTCTGCCCTCATCCTTCTGTGATTACCCGTATTTAAGTTGAGCACAATTGTATCCAATCCAAGTTTCAATCATCTCAATCTGAATTCTAAATTCTACCATCTTATGGTTACTGTTTCCTTTCTCTCAGAATCTGTCTTGAATACAATGTATGAATTCTTCCTTGTGACTACCGCTGCCAATCTGACTTTCCTAATCTATGTGAAGATTAAAATCACCCATGTTTAAAGTACTGCCTTTTATGCACGTCCTCATTATCTCCTGATTTATTCTCAATTAGATATCTCACAAAGCTATCTATAGCTATAATCATGGAGCTACTGGTAGGGGCCTGTATACTACTACCAGTGCCTTTTTCCCCGTTTTTATTTCTGTCTCAAATCTTGTGATCCAAGATCACTTCTTGATATTGTACTTATTCCATCCTGTACTAGCAATGCTACCCCCAACATGCTTCTTGCCTATCCTTTCGAAAAGTCACATACCCCTGAATATTTAGTTCCCAGCTTTGATCTCCTTGTAACCATGTCTCTGTAATAGCTAAAATATTCAACCTATTAACCTGTATTTGTCTCTTCAAAGTGATGGAAGAATTACAAACTTGAAGTCAACAGCAGTGGGGGACAGAGATCACAGAAAATTAGAGCTGAGCCCAATTGTGTGTTCATTTCTAATAAGGATCCCTGAATCTAAGCAATGTCCATAGCTCAAGGACATCAAAGAGAACAAATGGAGCCTAGCTCTACCCACCACAAACCTGTTTCATGATCAACAAGCAAAGCTATTCCTACTAAAGATCAGGCCTGGGTTGCACGAAACCAGATAAGATTTCAGGTTTAAGATTTCCCTCTCATTGAGCCTTCACCCACCACCACTTTGTCCCAGAGCTGCTCAGCATAGAAGCAGTGACTTTTGATGCAAGTGTAGTCCATCTACTCGAAGAAGGAGTGACCTCATAGAATCATACAGTATAGAAGAGGCCCTTCAGCCCATCAGGTCTGTTCTGCCAAAAATCTACTACTACCTATACTGGTCCCACTTTCTTGTACTAGCCCCTCGGCCTTGATTGTTAGGTACTCAGCCAGGTATCGTTTAAATGTTGAGAGATTACCCGTCTCAACTTTAGTCCCAGGCAGTGCATTCCAAATGCTCACTACCCTCTAGATGAAAACGTTTTTCCTCAAATTCCTTGTAAACCTTCTGCTTTTTAAAATTGCATCCCCTTGATATTGACCCTTAAACTAAGGGGAAAAGCTGTTTTCTATTCAACCTGCCTGTGCTCCTCAGTTATACACCTCGATCAGGTCCCCATCTCCAACTTTCTCTGCTGCAAAGAAAACAACCTGAGCTTGTGCAGCCTCTCTTTGTAGCTGAAATGCTCTACCCTAACAACTTCCTGGTGAATCTCCTCTGCATCCCCTCCAGTCTGATCACATCATTTCTCTAGTGTGGTGACCAGAACTACACTCTCAATTCCAGCGGTGACTTAAACAAAGTTCTGTACAACTCCAACAATGACCTCCCTGCTCTTGTAATCTATGCCATGAATTTGAATAATCTATTTGTTATGTGTTCTTGTGATGTCGGAAATATTAATATAGCTGCAGTCATCCTTTGCCCAGTGTCTTGGGGCCATATAAAGAAGGAGTTCTGCAGAAGATGCCTGGCATACATTTTGGAATTATGCAAAATTACCATTTATTGTGTGAGAATGAAAAAAAGTTCCAATCTGTTGGAAATGCTCAGAGTTGTTTTATACTGATAGATTTGTCATTGGATAAATTAGCAACAGTCTTATACATACATACAAACATGAATTAGGAGCAGGAGAAGGCTGTTCAGTTTCCTAGGCCTACTCCACTAAAATATGAAATGATATGAAAAAACAAAAAAAAAGTGCAGCAAACATTTGCCAATTTACTTCCAGTGGATGGCAGGACTGCTGCCAGGGTTGGAGGATTTGAGCTATAGGGAGAGGTTGAATAGGCTCGGGCTGTTTTCCCTGGAGCATCAGAGGATGAGGGGTGACCTTATAGAGGTTTATAAAATCATGAGGGGCATGGATAGGATAAATAGACAAAGTCTTTTCCCTGGGGTGGGGGAGACCAGAACTAGAAGGCATAGGTTTAGGGTGAGAGGGGAAAGATATAAAAGAGATCTAAGGGGCAACATTTTCACACAGAGGGTGGTACGTGTATGGAATGACATGCCAAAGGAAGTGGTTGAGGCTAATACGATTGCAACATTTAAAAGGCATCTGGATGGGTATACGAATAGGAAGGGTTTGGAGGGATATGGGCCGGGTGCTGGCAGGTGGGACTAGATTGGGTTGGGATATCTGGTCGGCGTAGACGAGTTGGACCGAAGGGTCTGTTTCCATGTTGTACATCTCTATGACTCCAAGACTGACATGAGGAGACATTAAGTCAGTGAGAATTGTATTCACTGGAGTTGAGAAGATTGAGGGGTGATCTCAATAGACAGCTATAAAATTCTAAAAGGACCAGACAGGTTAGATACAGACAGGATGTTCCCAATGTTCAGAATCAGGGGTCTTTAAGGATAAAACATTTTGTGACTGAACTGAGGATAAATTTCATCATGCAGAGAGTAGTGAGGCCAAAACACTGTTTTCAAGGAGGGGGTTAATTTACATTTTGTGGCTGAAAGGATCGTGGGGGGATGGGGGGTGGTGGGGATGTGCGGGGATTAGACGACTGAACTCAATCATCAGCCATGATCATACTGAATGGTGGAGCAGGATGGAGGAGTCACATAGCCTATTCCAGCTCCAATTTTATATTTTTCTATGAATGAGCTCAATATAAGAAAAGTTGAAGAGACCATTCAGGAAAGCACAAGAATAGATTAGTCTGGAAATAATAGAAAAATGGAAGAGAGTCTCAGTTGTAGGCAAGGTTATCTTTTATTTTAAAATGCGTGGAAAATTATATTTTAAATTCAATAATAGAAAGTGTCCCTGAAATGGTGAAGATGATCTGCAATAAATTGCTTGGCTGTGGAATGAAGCTAAGTACTTTAGGAACATTCAAACCACTACCAATGAGTGAGTATAGTTGAGAGAGAGGCCTTTACTGGACTGTATGGCCTCCTCTTCTGGCCCTATAGTCCATTTAGGACCGAGATGAGGAGAACTTTCTTCAATGTTGTGTGGTGAGACTTTCCCCACTCTATGGCTCCTTATAATCCCTGTGTTAACTTAATCCTAACTCATGCTAACCCACTGACCAGCCTTTACCCTTGCATGCTCCCATGCTTGGTCACCCAGTATCCACCATGTACCTCAGGAACTATGAGATAAAATGAAGATCAAAGTATCAATTTCAGACTTCATTATATTATGAAAAAACTATTGATAAATGTGTATTCAGTACATTTAAATACCTTCAAGCACTTATAAAAATTAGCATTTATACTCATTTCTTCACTGTGACAGCTAATTCCTTAATAACAATAACAAAATACTGTGGCTGCTGGAGATCTGAAATAAAAACAGATAGTGTTGGGCAAACTCAGTTGGCAGCATCTGTGGAGAAAGGAGCAAGATTTTACTTTTCAGTTACTCTCCTTCAGAACTAAACCCATAATAATTTCTTGGAGCTCTTACTCAAACTATGCATTAATAGCTCTCTCTCTAGTGTAATAACGATAGGTAGTAAAACAGGAAAAATAGAGTCATAGAATTATACAGCATGGTAACAGATCCTTCAGTCCAACACATCCATGTGAGTTTCCCAAACTAGTCCCACTTCCCCTGCATTTGGCCCATCTCTCTCCAAACTTTTCCTATTCATGTACTTATCCAAATGGCTCTTAAATATTGTAACTTTACCAGCATTCAGCACTTCTCTGGCAGTTCAGTCGACATAAGATCCACCCTCTGTGGAAAAAGTTATCCCTCAGGTCCCTTTCACATTAAACACATGCCCTGTAGTTTTGAACTCCCCTACCGTAGGGAAAGACCTTGGCTATTTTCCTTATCCATGTCCTTCATAATTTTACAAATCTCAAAGGTCAACCCTCAACCTTCAATGCTCCAGTGAAAAACGTCCGAGGCAATCCAGCCTCTGCTAATAACTCAAAGCTTCCAGCCCCAACAACATCCTGGTAAGTGTTTTCTGAACCCTCTCCTATTTATTAATATCCTTTTGATAGCAGGATGACCAGAACCAGACACAGTACTCCAAAAGTGGTCTAGGGTCATGTCAACAAATAGCTATTGAAAATAATAGCATGTATTCTTCCAATTCGGAGACAGGATAGGATTTCTTTCTGGAAATTTAAAGAGCAGGGAATTTAAATAACAGCTCTACAGACTATATCCACTTTGTGTGAGTGTTAATGCTGATTTTTTTTAACACATTATTAAAGGCACCCACAGTGGGATAAGAGAATCACCCTGTTCAGTTCACAGTGCAGAATCTAAATAATTTCACAAAAATGCAGGCCTCCAGGTCTAATCATTGTTAACTGTTATCATTGTTTCTGAACAGAAATTTCGGGTCCTCAATTCTCAGTAGTGTAATATAAGCCTTCCTTTGATCTCTAACAATCAATACACCCCGGCTTACTGACTTCAGAACAGTCACATGACCCTCCCCCTCATTGATCCAAAATTTTAAAAATATATTCCCAAGATATAATCCACTCCTAAACCTCAATTCTAAAACCAGGGTGAGGCTTTTAGTGGACAAAATTGCTAGCCGAGGTACAATGAGTTGAATATTCTTCTCTGTTAAATCATTGAGTGTGACGGAAGGGGACTCCAATTCTTGGGAAAACAAAATAAGAAGTAATTTTGACAGAGTGAATAAGGAAATATTGTTTCTACTGACAGGAGGATCAATAACCATTGCCATCTTCCAAACTTCTGCTCCCTATATCCTAACTTGCACTAGATGCCTTTCATTCATCAGTTATGTGCTTCATTAATCTATGTTGATTTCCAGTTAAGCAATGCCTAGTCTTTAAAATTCTCCTCCTTTGAATCCCTCCTGGTCTCACTACACCATTCATTTTTACAGTAACTTTCTCCGTCTCTTATCTTTCCAAACTCTCTGCTCTTCTTCATTTCTTGTATATGGAGTATCCGCAATTTTAATTGTTCTCAGTGTCTATGGCTGCCTGAGCTTTAACTCTGAAATTTCCTCCCTAAAAATTCGCCTCTCCTTCCGTTAAGATGTTTCTTGAAATCGACCAGATCAAGGTTGCAGTCCCCTTTCTTAATATTCCCTTGTGTGGCTTGGGGTTACATTATGCTGAAAACACTTCCATGAATCGCCATGGGACATTTCACCATGTTAGAAGGTGTTCTCTAAATACAAAGTGTTGGTGTCAATAAAAGAACATTGTTCTGAACACAAAAATCTGCAGATGCTGGAAATCTGAATCAAAGCAAGGATGTTGCCAGGGTTGGAGGATTCGAGCTGTAGGGAGAGGTCGAATAGGCTGGGATTGTTTTCCCTGGAGCATCAGAGACTGAAGAGTGATCTTATAGAGGTTTATAAAATCATGAGGGGCATGGATAGGATAAATAGACAAGATCTTTTCCCTGGGGTGGGGGAAGAGTCCAGAACTAAAGGGCATAGGTTTAGGGTGAGAGGGGAAAAATTTATAAGGGACCTAAGGGGGCAACTTTTTCACGCGAAGGGTGGTTCTCATGGAAAGAGCTGCCAGAGTAAGTGGTGGAGGCTGGTACAATTACAACATTTAAAAGGCATCTGGATGGGAATATGAATAGGAAGGGTTTAGAGGGAATTGTGCCGGTGCTGGCAAATGGGAATAGACTAATTTAAGATATTTGGTCAGCACAGACGAGTTGCACCAAAGGGTCTGTTTCCATGCTGTACATTTCTATGAACTATAGACTAGTGAGCTTGATGTTGGGGGTGGGCAAGTTGTTGGAGCGAATCCTGAGGGACAGGATGTACATGTATTTGGAAAGGCAAGGACTGATTAGGGGTAGTCAATATGGCTTTATGCGTGGGAAATGTCTCACAAACTTGATTTGGGTTTTTTGAAGAAGTAACAAAGAGGATTGATGAGGGCAGAGTGATAGATGTGATCTATATGGACTTCAGTAAGGCGTTCGACAAGGTTCCCCATGGGAGACTGATGAGCAAGGTTTGATCTCATGGAATACAGGGAGAACTCGCCATTTGGATACAGAACTGGCTGAAAGGTAGAAGACAGACGGTGGTGGTGGTGGGTTGTTTTTCAGAATGCAGGCCTGTGACCAGTCGAGTGCCACAAGGATCGGTGCTGGGTCCATCATTTATATAAATGATTTGGATGTCAGCATAAGAGGTATAGTTAGTAAGTTTGCAGATGAAACCGAAACTGGAAGTGCAGTGGACAGCGAAGACGGTTACCTTAGATTACAACAGGATCTTGATCAGATGGGCCAATGGGCTGAGAAGTGGCAGATGGAGTTTAATTCACATAAATGTGAGGTGCTGCAGTTTGGGAAAGCAAATCTTAGCAGGACTTATACACTTAGTTGTAAGGTCCTAGGGAGTGTTGCTGAAGAAAAAGACCTTGGAGTGCAGGTTCATAGTTCCTTGAAAGTGAAGTTTCGGTTAGGTAGGATAGTGAAGAAGGCGTTTGGTATGCTTTCCTTTATTGGCCAGAGTATCGAGTACAGGAGTTGGGAGGTCATGTTGCAGCTGTACAGGACATTGGTCAGGCCACTGTTGGAATATTGTGTGAAATTCTGGTCTCCTTCCTATCAGAAAGATGTTGTGAAACTTGAAAGGGTTCAGAAAAGATTTACAAGAATGTTGCCAGGGTTGGAGGATCTGAGCTAAAGGGAGAGGTTGAATAGCCTGGGGCTGTTTTTCCTGGAGCATCGGAAGTTGAGGGGTGACCTTATAGAGATTTATAAAGTCATGAAGGGCATGGACAGGATAAATAGACAAAGTATTTTCTGTGGGGTGGGGGAGTCCAGAACTAGAGGGCATAGGTTTAGGGTGAGAGGGGAACGATATAAAGAGACCTATGGGACAACGTTTTCACTCAGAGGATGGTACTTGTATGGAATGAGCTGCCAGAGGAAGTGGCGGAGGCTGGTACAACTGCAACATTTAAAAGCATCTGGATGGGTATATGAATAGGAATGGTTGAGAGGGATATGGGCCAGGTGCTGGCAGGTGGAACTAGATTAGGTTGGGATATCTGGTTGGCATGAACAAGTTTGACCGAAGGGTCTGTTTCCGTGTTGTACATCTCTATGGCTTTAATTGCAGGAGAAACTCAGCAGGTCTAGCAACATTTGTGGAGAGAAAGCACAGTTAACGTTTCATGTCCAGTGACCCTTCTTCAGAACTGTTTGTAACTAAGAAAAGGTTCGTATACATGCTGAAGGGATGGGGTAGGGTGAATAGGTGGAGATGGAGCTGAAAGAGAGACAGAGAGAGAGAGAGAACACAACACTTAGCCAGACAAAGGAATGGTTAAAGGTCAGCCTGGGGAATCAAAGCTGCTTATAGAGACCATTAATAAGTGACAATGGGATGGTTATAGTAGCAGCCCATGTGATGTCATAGCCTGGGGTGTGAGCTGGGTAAAGCACATGGAAGGAGGTGCTCAAGCCCTCAAATTATTGGACTTGTTATTAAATCCTAAAGGCTGCATGGTGTCCAAGTGGAAAAAAAGATGCTGTTCTTCCGGCTTGCACTGAGCTTTGCTGGAGCATTGTAACAAGCTTGAGACAGAGATGATGGCCAGGGAACAGGGTGTTGTGTTGAAATGGCAGGCAATAGGAAGCTCAAGGTCATTTTTTTGCAGATAGAATGTAGGTGTTCAGCAAAGTGGTCAACCAGTCTGTGTTTCCTCTCCCGAGCGTAGAGGAGACACATTGTGAGCTGTGAATACTATAGACCAGATTGAGTGAAGTGCAGGTAAATCGCTGCTTCACCTGACAGGTATGTCTGGGGCCTTGGATGGTGAGGAGGGAGAAAATAAGCAGGTAGGTATTACACCTTCAGCAATTGCATGGGAAGGTGCCATCGTGGGTGTGGGCAGGTTTTGGAAGTGGATGAGGAGTGGTTTCGAGTGTCCCAGAGAGAATGGTCCCAGCAAAAGGCTGACAAGGTCTCCTATAAAGACTTTTATACATTCTCCCAGTTTGTCGGTTTCCATTGCATCTGTTCCAATGATGCAAGCTACCTCGTGCAGTATTACTGCTTGTCTGCTGGCCTCTGAAATGTCTGCCTTTCTCCTCAACTAAGGATTCCCCAGTACCATGGTTGACGTGGCCCTCAGCCTTGCCCGAGACATCTCGCCCACTTTAGCCCTCAACCCTCTCCCTTCCCACAACAGTAATAGGCTCCCCCTTATCCTCAGCAAGAATATACCACCAGCATCCACGTCCAAAGAATCACTTGCCACCAGTACCGCCACCTTCAGTGGGATGCAACCAGCAGACACACATCCCCCACCCCCCCGTGAGCCTTCTGCAGGGTCCGTTTTCTCCGGAACACCTTGATCCACTCCTCCTCCACTCCCAATACCTTCCTACACCCCAGAATAATTTCCCATCTAATTACTGTTCTCTCTATCTCCAGGCTCCATCTCCATCCCATCTTCAGCTTGCATACAAACATTTTACTAGCTACAATTAATTCTGAAAAAGGGTCACTGGACTTAAAGTGTTAGCTCTGCTTTCTCCACAGATGCTGTTAGGCCTGGTGAGTTTCTTCAGCAATTTCTGTTTTTGTTTCATTAATCTGAACACCTTCATCAATCCCTTTGGGTTCCAATGAGAACAATGCCAGCTTCTAAAAGGAATGAAATCACGTGAGAATCATGACGTTCGCAGTGCTTCCAGCAAATACCTGTAGGTGGTGCTGTTTCTACCTGCAGTACTACTGCTTGTCTCCTGGTGGTGCTGCTCCATATCTAAATTGCCAATCTTCAAATGAATTGTGAACAGAAGCAGAATGTGCTGGAAATACACAGCATCTCTGACAGCATCTGTGCAGAGAATCAAAGTTAACATTTCAGATGGATCATCTTTCAAAGCTAAAATTCTGTTAAAAACAAGAGAAAACATCAACAGTAGAAGGCAACATGCCAACACTTTAAGTGGAAGCACCCCTGCATTGTAAATGTATTTTGATCAATTCAAGATATTCTGCAATTTGTAAGTAATACAGAATAACACCCCACTGTGCCTATACCTCCTCGAATAGAACCATCTGATTCATCTCATTTCCCTCAGCAAGTTACCGTGCAAATTCGCTTTTACATATTTATACAATTCTCTTTTGAAAGTTACAATTGAATGCCTTAGATGGGACATAGCTTCCAAGGTAAGGGGAATGTTCCACATTTAGGAGGATTTCTCCATTGACCTTAATGGAGAGATGGACCAGAATTTGACCTGGGTCGGATTGGTAAAGGATTTGAGTCTTCTTGAGGTTGAAGCTAAATCCAATTCTAAAGCTGACATCGATGCGGAGATTCAACATCACATCGAATTAGCGAATGACACCTTTGGATACATAAGGATGGAATCTTTGATACTGTGATAAGTGTCAAAGATACCAAGATCCTTGCGCATAAGTCAGTCATTCTTCCAACTCATCTATATGGCTCTGAAACTTGGACTATGTATCGACGCCACCCCAGGACCCTTGAAAAGTACCATCAGTGCTGTTTGACATAGATGTACTAACATCAGCATCCTCGAAACAACTAATAGACCCAGCAGAGGCTATGATTATCCAAAACCAACTCCATGGCCGGCCACATGCTTACGATGCCAAGTTCCAACTACCAAAGCAAATTTTCTTTGCCCACCTCAAGGTACATAGACAATAGACAATAGGTGTAGGAGTAGGCCATTCTGCCCCTCAAGCCTGCACCACCATTCATTATGATCATGGCTGATCATCCTTAATCAGTATCCTATTCCTGCCTTATCTCCATAACCCATAATTCCACTATCCTTGAGAGCTCTATCCAAATCTTTCTTAAATGAATCCAGAGACTGGGCCTCCACTGCCCTCTGGGACAGAGCATTCCACACAGCCACCACTCTCTGGATGAAGAAGTTCCTCCTCATCTCTGTCCTAAATGGTCTACCCCGTATTTTTAAGCTGTGTCCTCTGGTTCGGCACTCACCCATCAGCGGAAACATGTTTCCTGCCTCCAGAGTGTCCAATCCTTTAATAATCTTATATGTCTCAATCAGAACCCCTCTCAGTCTTCTAAACCAAGGATATACAAGCCCAGTCGCTCCAGTCTTTCAGCGTAAGGTAGTCCCGCCATACTTGGATAAGAGGACAAAAGAAGCATTTCAAAGACTCCTTGAAAGCTTCACGTCGATGAAATGCAGCATAGGTGGCAATGCATAGGAGACGTTGCTTCAGAAGAAACTACCTTGAAGGAAACTCCTGCATGAAGTGACACAATTCTTTTAGAATGCCTGTCAACAAGAGGAGGTATGGAAATAGAATAGAAATTTATTGTCCCCTGTACTTTTACATGAAAATAGAGTGAAAAGTTTTAAAAGTCACCCTACCACAGTGCCTCTATTACAGACAGTAGTCATACAGAATTTTTCAAAAAGTAAAATTAAGATAAGTTCATCACAGATCAGTTAACAGCTCCTGGGCTTGGGTAAAACCAATTAGGAAATGATGGAAAACCCTAACTCCATGCTGGGACAAGACTACCAAGTCAGGCCCATTGGAAAACTGGGCCAGAAGCCCTCACCGAAGAAGACCAACATGGCAGGCAGAGACCGCCACTCCTGGCTGAGACCGCCTGCCGGGCTGCAGGAATATCTAAAGACCTCCACACAGAGACAAGACCACCACACCAGGAAACCAATGTACCAAGCCGAGACTTCCCTCCACTGGAAGCTGCCTCATCTCTAAGCATAGTCTCCTGTTTCTAATACTCCAGAAGCTGCCGCCAATCCATTGTCCATCCCTTTCACCAACACTCCTACTTCTTCAGGCACCCAGGCCTAGCTGCAGACCTGGAGCCTCAGCCCGCCCTGCGAGTCTAGGGCAGGGGAGTCGGCCTGGGACCTGTTCCTTGCTTGCCAGGAGACCCCAGGCTGGGGTGGAGGCATGTCTGGCTCATTCAAGGATTAGTAGCGGAGGCCTTCTCCCTCAGCTGCCAGTCTCCAGGCTTTAAAGAAAAGAAAACAAAGAAACAAAAAAGAACAAAAGTAAAAATAAGAAAGCCGATGGAAGCAAACAAGCCCCGGGTTCCCAATGTTGCAAACAAAAGGAACTGGAGAAAGGAGTGCCAACAATCTCAAGGCCAAGAGCTACTGCCACCTCCCGGTAAAATCTGCCAATGTGTGGTTGGAGATGCAGCTCTAGGATTGGGCTTATCTGCCACTGAATGACTCACTGAAGGTCCACACGTGAGCAGTGACACTGAATTTCTGAGGTGGATAATCATACTCATTACTGAGTGATTGCTAATGACGATGACAAACTATTCTTTTAGGCAGTGCATTCCACATCACAATAATCATTGTGCATTTAATCCCCTCATGTCACTTCTGTTCTTTTTGCCAGTTACCACAAGTTTTTCATACTGGTTATAACCCTCCTGCCACTGGAAACATTTTCTCCTTAGTTAATCTACCAAGTCCGTGAAGGTTTTGAATACCTGAGCCTGATTAAGAAGGCAGCTGCCCCATGTGACGGCCAGGATTCAAGTGGGTGTTTGGGGATAGAGTTGAGTGACCAATCATTAGATTGCACGCTGCATCTGTGGAGTGAGACAAATAAAACAGCAGGGTTTTGAAGCTAAACTATTCAAGGATGAAACAAACTCTGCAAGACACCCGGGGCACAGGGGTGGAGTCACATACCTCTTGTGCATTAGACTCAAACAGACTGGTGGGAATTCAATGCAAGCTGGACCCCAACCTTGTTCACTTCCCTACACCCATTGAATGAACCCTCGAAAGCAGAACAATGGCAGACCACTCAGGGTGGGAGAAACCTTAAGGAAATATTTGCATGTGAAGTGGCCCAAATACTGCTTTGTGGTAGCTTCAGATCTGGGATCCAAAGGGCCAAACTGTTGGGTTAGAGTGTTCGGTAAGCATATCGCCAATTTAAGTACAGCTCTAGCGACAGCCAGCTGTATTGAACAAGCGAAAGGGAAAGAAGTTGGAAATGTAAAGCTTTAAAGAAGAGCCAGAGAACGCAAAGAATAAACCAAGCAAATGCAGCCAAATTTCAAGAGCAGGAACAGAGGAACCAGGCGAATTTGCTATACACAGGGCAGTTTCCAGCCCAGGAAGAGGAGGCCTGTAAGGGAACAACGTACAATTTAGGATTATGTCACACCCCAAAAAGCTGTGACTGAGCCAGATGGGAATATGGACTAATTTGCTGGCAGTGATCACAGCTTTCTGCCATTAAAACAAGAGAGTAAAGTCTGCACTGTAGATCGATCAAAGTATCATTGTGAGTTTGATCGATTAAGGTACCCATTTGTGGTCCAGGAATGGCAAACGTGCACCTTGAGGGCAGAAGAGAAGAGCCACGAGGTGGACTGGGGATCATCAGGGAGGAAGCACATTGGCACGCTGAGAACCAAACGGGTTGGAAATCCCCCACCAGCCCTTTCCAGGAGGAACTCCTACTTTCCACATTCCTCAGCATCCACAGTACCCTGCTTCCCCATCCAGCCCCAGCGAACCCACTAACCACCAGTTGTTAGGATAGGCAAAAAGTTGCCAATATCAACAACACAGTCCTTCCCATAATGGTACAAGAGACAGCCAAAAATGTCCCTGCCTTCAAACCCAATCTCGGACCCCTACCCATTGTTCGAAAACTCCCACCAGCAGAGGATTTTGCACAGGCTTGATGACCATGAGGAATTCAAGCTGATATTAATGTGCTTCAGCCCCTCAGTCCTCACCCCATCCACAAAATGTGGGCAGAGGGCAATTGGAGGTCAACCATAATAGAGGGGACCCTGTCGAGCAGCAAAAGAAATAGGAACAGCGACTACATTCATTAGGGGCTGTTGGGCGCAGTTCATTGCTGTCATTGGGTAGCAGAATCCAGCTCAAGGTGCGGTTTAGGCCAACTGGTCTCAGACCCAAGGGAGTAAGAAGACCTGCAATAGTTTTGACAATGATACATACACACATACACACACATACAGGCATGGCCGCTCTGGAGAATTGTCCGTTGTGGGAAAATGAGGTCCAGGGGTTAGTAAAAAGCCATGCAGCAAGGCTGGAAAGATGCACCTGGTCACAGTAAATCCCAGCCATGACCTGGTATGGAGCAACGAAGAGGGTGACGGAAATAACGAGAATAGCTGCTGCTACCAGGGAAGCAGGGAAGGTTTGAGCAATCGCCACAGGAAGATGCGCCAACTGTGGCCAGATTTGTCATTATTCTAGAGTGTTCCACCCATAAGCACAGGGAGCAAACCAGAGGTACTCCACCATGCCAATGGAGGGACTTGCCAGTGAATTGCACCAATAAAGTACTGCTTAGAATGGTTGTCCAGTAGAACAGCACCAACTGCAACATAGTTCCACCCTTTATGTTGGATGTTGGTGAGAAACAGTCTTGAGCACTACCAGAGTCACTCCCCATGTCCTGATGACCAGACAGGGACATGGGGATCAAACCCCCTGCTGGGCATGGATATATCTGAACGAGAATTCTCAGCCCTTAACCACAAAACGCCAGTCAAGCATTGCTCAACAAAGTCCATGTTGCTCCAAAAGGCAGACAGTGTTTGGATGGATCATGAAGAGAGACCAGGAAAAGCCTACTTTGATGGCAAAGTCAACCCCACTGAATTCGAAATAAGGCAACAAGTCATACTCCAGGTTAGTTTAGATTCTCTACAGTGTGAAAACAGGCCATTTGGCCCAATATGTCCACACCGACCCTCCAAAGAGTAACCCATCCAGAGCTATTTCCCTCTGACTAATGCACCGAATGCTATGGGCAATTTAGTCTGGCCAATTCACCTGACCTGCACATCTTTGGATTGTGGGAGGAAACCGAAGCACCTGGAGGAAACCCACACAGACACGGGGAGAGTGTGCAAACTCCACACAGTCAGTCGCCTGAGGCTGGAATCAAACCCGAGTCCCTGGCGCTGTGAGGCAACAGTGCTAACCACTGAGCCACTGTGCTGCCCAGCCAGGAATATTCCTGTTCACCAGGTACTCAGTGACATCAAATAACCCATTGGATGCCATGAACTTGACTGGAAAATCGTTTGACTAAGGGTCAGAGAACTTTCTGGAAAGATGCAGCAGGGAGGGATAAGAGGGGACACCTGGCAGCCATTTCCTCAGTGAAGACTTGACTTGGCCCAAGAGCTCTGACCAGCTGGGGAGGGAGAGGGAAGACAACTACACCTGAGGCTAACCTTCATCAAGTTCATCAAAGCCGACTACACAGCCTGGCTAAGTTTCACTGCATAGGTTACACCTGTTCCTAGTCTGGTGGGCTGGAGTAGTTTAGAAAGGATTGCAACAAAGACTTAATGTTGCGACTGGTAGAATAATTATGTAAGAATAGGGAGTTTTATTGTGAAAGAGCGGGGTTTTAAATAATATTTGGCCATATGGCTTCTTTTTGTGTCTTTTGTATATTTTGTGAATAAAATTGTGCTGAATTGCAAATCAACTCTGTTTTAATTGTCTCACAAGTATAGCACTTGAGTAAAAGGAGTTTAATATAAATTGGTCAAAGTGTCCAAAGCAAGATCAACATTGGGTTTAATACTATTCCCTCTTTTTGAACAGAGTTACCATCTGGCACAACACCCATATCTAACAAGGCTGACATTATTGGTCAGAGTCTCTGTAGTTTCCACTCCGAGTAACTTAAGAGACATCTCATCCAGACCAGATGATTTTTATACTGCTAGATTTAAGTACCTTCTGCTTATCTTTATTTTAATCCAATCAATCAATTTCTCTAGTACCTCTTCTTTTCTTGCTGTAATATGAAAGAAATTATTAATTCTGAATAAAATTACTAATTTTACTCAAAAATTATCAATGTAATTTTCATGCACATGCAGTAATTGGTACTAACAATGACAGCTATACTGTATGCTGATGGATGAAACACTTGATAGTTTCAATCTGTTGTCTAAAAAAACAAAACAATTGAAGTTGCATTGACCTGCACAGATAAGATATCCTGCCTAATCACCATGTAGACTCAACGTGAACATCTATGATAAGATCAGATTGTAACAATCTAGAAATGACCCTGTATACCAGTGGATTAACAATTTTACACAGAGTTCAAAACAGAAAGAGAATGTCATCATGTTTTTATAGGGCAGGCGATGGTCTAGTGGTATTATTGCTGGTCTATTAATCCAAAGACCCAGGTAAGGTTTTGTGGAGATGGGTTTGAATCCTACCATGGCAGATGGTGAAATTTGAATTTAATTTTTAAAAATTCAGAAAAAAAAAGTCCAAAGTTAAGATGACAATGGAAACCTTTTTCAAATGTTATTTGCAGAAGGAAACTGTGGTCTTTATCAGTCTAGGCAAAAGTGAGGACTGCAGATGCTGGAAACCAGAGTTTAGATTAGAGTGTTGCTGGAAAAGCACAGGTCAGGCAGCATCCGAGGAGCAGGAAAATCGACGTTTCAGGCAAAAGCCCTTCATCAGGAATCAGTTCATCAGTCTAGCCTATGCTAAGAGTCTGGGGGTCACACACGTTCTTTACTCTGAACTGCCCGCGAGGAAATTATTGCTAGCCTGGTCAGTGATGTCCATCCTGTGAATGAATTAAAAGAAAACACAGAAATTACAACCTGTGTTCTGTATTGAGTGAATTCAATAGGGTGAAGGTGGCTCTCAGGAGAGCACAAACCCATGTCACACCATGTCAGTTTAACATCATTAAAATAATGCAGATCTTCCTTGAGGATTTTCCCTACCTGGTTGATGCTAGATAACCATAATTTTTTAAAAACATTAATAAGAGGTTCCATTCATGTTGCAGTTGTACAGGACATTGGTTAGGCCAACTTTAGGAATATTGCATGCAATTCTGGTCTCCCTCCTAGCAGAAGGATGTTGTGAAACTTGAAAGGGTTCAGAAATGATTTTCAAGGATGCTGCCAGGGCTGGAGTGTTTGAGCTTTAGGAAGAGGCTCAAAACGTGGTGCCTGTATGGAATGAGCTACCAGAGGAAATGGTGGAGGCTGGTACAATTACAACATATAAAAGTCATGATTTGGAGATGTCGGTGTTGGACTGGGGTGTACAAAGTTAAAAATCACACAACACCAAGTTATAGTCCAACAGGTTTAATTGGAAGCACTAGCTTTCGGATTGCCACTCCTTCATCAGATCCTATCGCCACAACTATCTGATGAAGGAGTGGCGCTCTGAAAGCTAGTGCTTCCAATTAAACATATAAAAGGCATCTGGAGGGGTATATGAATAGGAAAGGTTTAGAGAGATATGGGCCTAGATTAATGGAACTAGATTAATTTAGGGTATCTGATTACATGGAAGAGTTGGACCGAAGGGTCTGTTTTCATGCTATACATCTCTTTGATTCACTTGGGATGCTTCAGGTCAATCCACATTCAACATCTCATTCTGAAGACTCTGACCTTACAAAATTTGAGACAATGCACAATATTTTAAAATAATCATCAACATCTTAAATTAAATAACCCATATCATTCCAAAAAGAAATCTAGCTTTGCCTAAAACTAATCATTTCTTACAAGCATCATTAAAATTTGTCCATTGGTTTTTGAGATATATTGTTTCTAGGCACATTAGTCATGGTGGTTCAGTGGTAAGCACTGCCCACTCACAGCACCAGGGACCCAGATTCGATTCCCAGGCAGCTGTGAGTGTGGAGTTTGCACCTTCTCCCAGAGCCTGTATGGGTTTCCTCCGGGTGCTCCGGTTTCCTCTCACAGTCCAAAGATGTGCAGGTTAGGTGGATTGGCCTTGCTAAATTGCATAGAGTGTTCATGAATGTGTGGGTTAGCTGGATTAGCCATAGAAAGTATAGGGCTGTGGGGATTGGGAGGAATGCTCTTCAGAGGATCGGTGTAGAATCAAAGGGCCGAATGGCCTGCTTCCACTCTGTTGGAACTTCTAGGATTTTAATGTCTTGTTAATGATAATGGTCTAATAAATCAATTGCCAATAAGCAGTCGATAACTATGGGTTAATACAACAGTAAGAGGCATGATGTGTTACGATTGCAGACAATACAGTAAAACAAGACCTGCAGACTTGCAACATTTTTAATAATAATCATTACAATATATAGTGGAGTCAGACCATAAAGTCTGTCGCACAGAAACATGGTCCATGCTGATGTGTACAATGATGTTCGAGCCAAATGCGAGTCAAAAGAAGCTATTCCCTTTTCCTTCAGGCCCTGCATATCATTCAGATATTATATTCAGTACTTCTAAAGATTTTATTTTAAGCAAATTCACAAACTACTTGTACTGCAAACAAATCATTTTCTTTAATGATAACAGAAATAATTGGCTTTTACGCAAATACTACAGGGTAATATCCTTTAATTTCCAGCAGTTCACACAACAACAATCTCCAATTTCATTTTTGCCCAATTTCAATTTGTTCTGTTTTTCAGCCTTTAAATCTAAGCCTTTCCCATACTTGTACTTAACAGGAAATTACAAAAATTTCATTTTCAAAAAAAAGATGTTGGATGTCTATCAAAACACACAGAGCACCATTTCATCGTAGTCCAATTTATGTAGGCAATGGGTTTTTAAAAATTCAATCTTCTGCTTGAGACAAGCAAATTCAACTGATCTAGTAATTTTCCTGCACACAGTGGCAGACTGGGCATTGAGGACATCTTTCTTGTCTTGCATCCTGCTTTATTAGCTTAATTGGGACAATGATTTCTCCCAGTTACTCGGCAGCAAACTTCACTTTCTTAAAAACGCTTGAAAAGCAACTTTATTTGATAGTATTACACAAAGGTGCTGATCATTTAAGTCTTCAAACCAAAACGTTTATAAACAGGTACATTAGTAACCAGAAGGCAGTGTGAATAATTGGCAAAATGACCAGAGGGGAGATGAGGAGCATTTCATTTTTAAATGCAGTGAGTTGCTTTGATCTGGAACGTGCAGAGTGCAGATTGAAAAGGTGGTGGTAGCAGATAAAAAGTGAAAATACAAAAGTAAAAGGCATATCAGATCACTTGAAGTGGAAGCATTTGGGGAAATGAACTAACTGAAAAGCTCTGGCTCAATGTGCCAAGTGTCACTGTCCAGTACAGAGAGATTAATTGGGCAATAATTGTTCACTTAAGGACCTCATTTAGCAGTAGGACAGGAATGGGGATAAGCTTTCCAACATTGAATTTAATTGAGGCCAAAGCAGGAAGACGAAGGAGACCCACCCATCACTCTCCTGCCCTACTAGATGGGTCATCCCCACGGTCAAACCTGGCCCAATACTATTCAATGTGTATCTAATAAAAACTCACCGTAAACCGAATAAAGATTTGTGCACCTTGTGTCTTTCACTGTGTTCCACACCTGCACAAAAACAAGAAAAAAAAGAACTCAGACATTCTGTCCACTCTGAGAGCTGGCTCTAAAAAGAGAAAAAAAATAAAAACTCATCATATCAACTTCAACAGCACCTTGGTAACCAACAGCAGACACATGGGAACACCATTACCTGCAAGTTCCCCTCAAGCATCAATCATTATGACTTGGCATTATTTTGTCTTCATTTTGCTGTTGCTTAGCCAGATTCCTGGAATTCTATCCTAACAACACAATAGGTGTACCTATAATTCAGGGAATGCAGCAGTTCATGAAGGCAACTCACCATTATCTTCTCAAAAGCATATTGGTTTAGGCAATAAAGGTTGGCGTAATCAGTGACATTCATATCCTCAAATTAAATTTTTAAAATGTTTATTAAAGTCTATTACCTAGTTATGGTGAATTATGAGCACCCATAATTTCCTTTGCATCCAAAGATTTGCCAAATCTAACAACCAAGTAGTCTCAAGTCTCAGGGGGAAAGAATTCTAGATTTACAATCTTCTCCTGAAACTGGAACTCATATTCTAGACTCTCTAACCAGGGGAAAAAGCCAATCAGTACATTGCGACATAGATTCTTCAGGGATTTGACAATTAGATCAGCAGTCATTTCTTTAAAGTCCTGAGGATATTGTCCATGGAAAGAAATCTATAAAGCTCTCTGAAGTAACAAATGTTTTCCCCATAATTGCCCGACTGGACTATAAAGGACTAAAAAATTAAACACAGTGAAAGTGGTTTTGACCTGTTTCACGGTTAAGATTACAGATCTTGTAAGGTCTGCAGCACCTTCAAATGAAAACATCCTCTGGAACTGATAGGGAGAAACTTGGACTTTCTGAAGGAGGTGGGAAGCAAGCTATATGGGGTTGGGAGGCGATGAAGTGGGAAGCTGTGGAGGGAAAATCTCCAGGAGAGTAGGTCCATAAGAGTCCTGAAATAATACTTTGGCTTTCAGCGATAGGGTGATGATTCAGGATGAGATGGAGATCCTTCCTTAGGAAGGATGGATTTGGATGTTGTGGAACAATCCCTGTGGAATTCTGACAGTGGAGGAATGGGGAAAATGTGTCTGGTAGTGGTATTCTGCTGGAGCTGGATCCTGACCCACAAAAGGAGTGTAGTTGAGTGACCCTGGGTCTAAAATTGGACATTCTAAATTAACCCACAGCCAGAGAAATTAGCTGTCAAAGAAAGTTGGCCAAATCAAACAGCAGCCAGCAACTATCGGCTACAGGGAATCTAAGGTCAAGGTCAAAGAGGTTACAAAGGTTCAAGGGAAATGAATTAAAACAAGCCTGAGGATTATGTATTGGAGAGGTATTGATCAGACTTTCTGGCACCTTGACTTCTTGAGTATGTGCACTTTTACACTTCCAGGCATGGCAACAGAGAAAAGTGTTGGCATGGCCCTATTTAAGTGATTTGAACTCAGCTCATGACCCCATTGGCTAAAGGTTTCAGAACATTCTGGAAGGTCTGGGGTGAGAGGGAGGATAAAAACATGCACCTGGAAACCACCCCCTCAGTGAAGACCCGCAACAAAACACATGGCAGAAGATTGTGAAGCAACCCAAGGAGACCCAGGAGGAGATTTGCACTGACATGCAAGACCCACCTTTGTGTAAGTGAGACTGCCCCACACCAGAGAGCAAGGAGATTCCAATAGTCCAGCTCAAACACCATGGATCATTGCAATTAAGATTCTTCCTTGACAGTGGAAGGCAAATATAATGGGAATTTGGGAAATTCTGCATGTTTTTAAGAAGGAACATTTTGTTAATAGAATTCAATTGAACCACAAACTGAATTCTGTGTCGCTTCATCCACCTCACCAAAAGACCGCATGGATAAAATGTTTTTAGTATACAAACTGGTCAAAGTGTCCAAAATTTGGGCAACACGAAATGTTAGGAATGGCAAACAAATTATTGACTAAAGTGGTAGGTTTTTAGCAACATTTTAAAGAAGGAGAGAGAGAATCCCAGAGCTTAGGGCCTTGGCTGTTGAATGTATGAGCACCAAGAGTGAAGTGGGGGAAATCAGGAATGTAAAAGAGGTCAAAATTGAAGGACGAACATGGGCAAAAATTCTTTATCACTGTCATTCAGTCCTTGTGGACTGTTTGGATTCTCATAGGATTCTTATTGTTACTTCCTCAGAACTGAATTGTCACATTTGTTTCTTTCCCATTCCCTGATCAACAGGAACACTGCAATAAACAGGAACATCCTGCACCAAAATGAACTAGGAGAAAGTGAGGACTGAAGATCAGAGCTTAAAAATGGGTTGCTAGAAAAGCACAGCAGGTCAGGCAGCTGCCTGACCTGCTGCGCTTTTCCAGCAACACACTTATGCACCAAAATGAAGCCATAGACTGAACAGCACGGCTTCGAATGCATTTAATCGCAGTCTGCCGGCTGCAATTGATAGATAATACAAAAGCTACCCATAAACATACACCCACATAAAACTTGCTGTTCAGAGTATCACTTCAGTGTTTTGTGAGACAAAAAAAAATTAAACACCAAACACAAATCTCTTTAAAACCAAAGTCAGAAACAGTTCAAATGTGTGGCATTTTTATTGAAGCTTGAAATGATTATTAGCAAGTGGGTTTCCAATCTGCCATTCCTTCCTATAAGGAAATGAAGGGAGTTCTTTTGCACCTTAAGATACACATATTTTCTATACAATAAAACATTAACCCTGCTCCAACAGTAATACATCTTAATACATATCTAGGGATCATAAAGAGTTGATTTCATCATTGATTTTAGCAGAGAGGAGGCTTTATATTAATATTTATCATTAAACTCATTTGAATGTAGCTGAAATATTTAAAGCCTGAAAATGTTATCAAAACTGCATCATATCCTAGAAGAATGATACTCAGTTTGTGGTGCACTGAGTATCATTCCTGCCTCTAAGCCAGAAGCTTTGTGGTCAAACAGTAAAAGTAAGGAAGATTCCTAGTCAGCCACGTGAGGGAAAGAAAGTTGGAGTCACCACTATCAATATTCAAAAATCCAGCCCAAAACACGCATGTTGCTAGAGCAACCTTGGAGTCAGTTTAATCAGTTGGCTAATGATATTGATCAGATTGTTGCCACCAGCACTTGGTTTGATCCTCATTCAAACATTGGTGGATTTGGAAACTGCTGGCTTGCCACACTGTATGTTGGACCAGCCATCTTTCAGAGAATTGATGATTATACAAGAAGGAAGACCTGTAGGAAATTTGGAAGTGAATAATTTACCATGATTCTTATTTTCCAGAATAACTCTCCAAATCCAAACACATAAGGATGTTCTGATAATCCTGATGGATACGCTGGAAGAGAAAACACAATTAGAAGCAGCACCTTTCTCATGTTAAAAATAGACAAATCAATAGCTACAGATCGCAGTGTCTTTTACTAACAAAAATAGTCTGCATTTTTGGTGTTAGCTTCTTAAAGTTCAGAAATCTCAATCTTAAAACACACACAATCATGTTAAGTTCAAAGTCTTTCTCCACAATTCTGGACACAACCAACAGAGACCATAACATTTTATTATCAACACTATATTCTGATATGCAGAATCATTCTCTTGAGAGAGGCAAATATTACAGACATTTGGAACCAATATAAATTTACTTTTGTCAACAAAGAGAAAGGGATGAATAATTTCCACCCCAATTTATGGCCAAGTAATCTGTAAATAACACTGTCAAACAAGTTAAAGTGACAAACAGGAATTGATTGGTTTTGTGAGAAGGAATTATTTAATAATATTATAAAGACAATTTGAATAATTGTGACAATATTAAGATCTATCAGAGTATCAACACCACTCCAACATAATGTACATTTCCAATCACAATATCATAAGTGTCAACAAGAAAAACAGAAGCTGCAGGAAAAACTCAACAGATCTAGCAGTATCTAGAGTGTAACCAAAATTACACTTTTTTTTAATAATACAGTACAGCTTTATAATACAGCTTTATAATACAGCTTTGGTCATATCTTCAGATAGGTCCCTTATGTCCAAGAGAGTCAGAAGAGGCAGTTTAAAACAGGCAGACAGTGTTTGTTCCTCTCTCCATCAACACCATCCCAATGATTTCAACATTCAACACACACACACAGTAGTGCAATGATCCTCTCTTGATTCCAACTTATTGGTTTACAATTACCTTAAAAGACATTGGAAGCTAAAGCTCCAGTGCCATGCTGTACTCACTAGACCATGAAAATTTGATTCACATCTCATTGATCAGAAGGTTCTGGGTTCAACCACACTTGGATCGAACACACAATAGAGATTGAAACCTCCATATCCTACTGGGGAATTACAACATTTTTGGCAATAGTATTTTCTGAGTAAGACATTAGATCAAAGCCTCTACCCAACTGGTTTGACATAAAATATCAATTTGAAGGACATAGGAATTTAGGTAGGTTAACTGGCTAACATTTCTCCCTTAAATAATGTCACTAAAACAAGATTATTGTTTGACTATTTATTTTATTTGATATTTTTGGAAGTTTTCTGGGCAACACTGAATGTCACTTTTGCCAACATAAAACTGGCTACACTTAAAAAGTAATTAATTGGTTGTAAATCTCTTTGTAGCATTCCTAAAACAGGACACAGGCATTTTTTTTGTTTTGAAAGCAGTTTTAAGGCCCAGTTTTGTAAAATTCCATTTGACATTAGCTTAGTTATTTTGTCCCATAAATTCCCAAATTGTAAATTGGCCTCATTAGGCTAACAGGAAGTGGATGAATAACATTCAACTTTCTTATCATTTACTAACCCTATTAATATATCGATGTTGCTTCATGCAGGACTACAGCCACTAGAGAGTATTAGCCACAGGTAGCAGTTGTAGTGCAGTGGACAACACCCTCAGCTTTGTTACAAAGTAATTTGTTTAATTCACATGCCATGGACTTGACTTAGATGAGATATCAAGCTGTTTCCAACTAGCCTCTTGGGGGACCATTGAAAATCCCATATGAGATCAGGGAAGCTCTCCCTAGCATTCATTGCTCGATTAATATCGCCAAACAGGCAGTGGTGGTTCAAGAAGGCAGCTCATCATCAGCTTCTCAAGGACAGTTAGTGGTTGGCAATAGAGCCACCCAGCCAGCAAAGCCCACATCTCTTGAAAAAAATACAAGAAAAATATAGTTGGTAACACACTGTTGGTGGGGACAATGGCTGCTATGTTTCTTACCAGATTGACGATGTCAAACGTAGTCAATTAGCTGAAAAACACTTTGGGACAACCTGGGTAACGTTTTCAGTCTTGGGAGGGTTGTAGTGGTAGAGATAATGAATTTCTGTAAACAGCTGGCGTGCCAGTTTGCTGGCATTTTCTCACTTCTGGACTATTTCGAAACATGCTGCTTCAGGGCTGGGTGACAGCTAGCTGCCTATATTTTTTCTCTCTCCACCATCAGGAAAATACCCATGTGGCCAACTGAATATTTACAAGCAAAGCCTGTTAAGGGCAATGCTTCTATCAAAATATGAGGGTGGGGATAGAGAGAGGGAGGGAGTGGACTAAATCAACATGGAATTAGAGGGGGAAATAAAGCACTTTATCTTCCCACTGTGCCACCTCTCTTGAAAGGCATCAAGAGCATTGATGGACACATTGTAACTGCAGAAGAGGGGCAGGCAGTTGGCATTGAAGCTTCGGAGAGGGAGAATGGAGGCGACCCCCTCCACAGCCTGGTGTCTCCCCCATTTTATAAGCTACCTGCCTATAAGCAGGCATAGATCATTGAAGCAACTGAAGGATCACTCAGGGCCAATATTTGAACCTGTGTGGCAGAAGCCTCTCGAAGCTGAAAGCCAGTTAATGTACAGAAACAATCTACCAGATGCAGAAGAACAGGCAGGGTAGGGGCTGCATTTTGGCAAAACTTGAGTCTTGAACATTATGTTCCAGTTTTATTGAAGCTAGACATTATGTCTAGCTGACATTATGAGCGTCACTGCTGAGGCACCCCTGTATATCAAACCCCCTCACAGCAGCAGCCTGGCAGCTGTAACCAGCTTCATGAAGAAGTCTTCAGAGAGCATTTTGATTGCGAAACGTCATTACTTCCCTCCCAGTTACATAAGCTCCAATGGCGCAGTTCCCAATTGTTCGGGGTCAAAGGTCCTCCAGCTTCAGGACCATATCTGCCAACTTCAAGACGTCAGCAAAAGCAAACCTCAGCCACTGAATGGCCAGTCATTCCAACATTATACATGACAACCAATGCAGTCATTACAGGGGTTTGGGACCTGAAATTTGTCTCATCATCAGGATCCCGAGTCCAGACCATGGGTATGTGAAAGGCAGTACAGAAATGAAATAATTACAATATTTACAACCCAAAGCAGTAAAATCCATGCTAATTCATGACACCCTGAAAAAGAAAATGGCCGAATCATTGAGAATTGCATTATGCTGATGTGCTTTGTTAAATTTGAGGATCTATTGGCTCTCCTTTACTTTGGTAAAAGGAAAATCCTTTAGTTTGTACACCGTTTCCTCACTGAGTTCTCATGTATTTTGAGAGTCCCTGCACAATACAAAGTAATCAAAATGTTGTCTATATTCTTTCCCTAATGTCAACTTAAACAGAACTCCAATCCCAAGTCACATGGTAAGGTTACCCTCTGAAGGGTTTGGGATTTCCATGAATACATCTCATAGGCATCTTTTCTCATTATTAACTCACAGAACATAAGAACCAGGAGCAGGAGTCGGCCACTGGCCCTTCCAGCCCGTTTCACATTTCAAGATAATCATGGCCTCAGTTCCACTCACCATATCCCTTAATTCCCTTACTGTTCAAAAAATTATCTTAAGCTTTAAAAAACATTCAATGAGGAATCCTCAACTACTTCGCTGGGCAGAGAATTCCACAGATGCACAACCCTTTGGGTGAGTATGTTCCTCCTCAGTTCAGTCTTAAATCTGCATTCCCTTATTTGGAGGCTATACCCACTTGTTCTAATTCTACCCACCAGTGGAAACAATCTCCCTGCTTCTATCTTATCTATTCCCTTCATAATTTCATATGTTTCTATAAGATGCTCCCTCATTCTTCTAAATTCCAATAAACATAATCCCAATCTATTCAGTCTCTCCTCATGAGCCAACCCTCTCAACTTTGGAATCTCCTGTGCCCCCACTCAATGCTAGTACATCCTTTCTCAGGTAAGGAGACCAAAACTGCACACAGCGCTCCAGATGCGGCCTCACCAGCACACTGTACAGCTGCAACATACCCTCCCAATTTTAAACTCAATCCCTTTAGCAATGAAGGACAAAATTCCATTTGCCTTCTTAATTACCTGTTGTACCTATAGACCAACCTACTGTGATTCATGCACACGGACACCCAGATCCCTCTGCACAGTATGCTGTAATTTTTTGACATTCAAATAATTGTCCTTTTAATTGTTAATTCCTACCAAAATGGATGGCTTCACAATTATCAACATTGTACTCCATCTGCTGGACCTTTGCTCACTCACTTAAGCGACCAATATCCCTCTGCAAACTTTCAGTCCTCTGCACACTTTGCTCTACCACTCATCATAGTTCCATCTGCAAACTTTTGACACACTACACATGGTCCCCAGCTCTAAATCATTTATGTGAGTTGTAAACAGTTGCGGTCCCAACACTGATCCCTGAGGCACACCACTAGTCACTGATCACCAAACAGAAAAATCACTCATTTATCCCCACTTTTTGCTTCCTGTTAGTTAACCAATCCTCTATGCATGCTAATACACTGCCCATAACGTGCACATTTATCTTATGCAGCAGCTTTTTGTGTGGCACCTTGTGCTATGCCTTTTGGCAATCCAGATGCACCACATCTACTGGTCCCTGTTTTACACCACACTCAAAATGTCTTCATATAATTCCAGTAAATTAGTCAAGCATGACCTGCCTTTCATTAACCCATGCTGCATCTGTCCATTGGGACAATTTCTATCTGGATGTCTTGTTATTTCTTCTTTGATAATAGATTCAAATGTTTTCCCCACTACAGAAATTAAGCTAACTGGCCTATAATTCCACATTTTGTCTACCTTTTTTAAAAAAAATAACAGTGGCGTCACATTTGCTATTTTCCAATTTGCTTAAATCGCTATTTCTCTCACTATCTCTTAATACCCTGGGATGCATTCCATCAGGGCCAGGAGACTTATCCACTTTTAGCTCTGTTAGCTTGCCCAATACTTCCACTTTTGTAGTAATGATATGTTTCTAGTCACTAGACAAGACCAGCATTCAGTACCCATCCCTAATTACCCAGACAGCAATGAGCAGTCAACCACACTGGACTTCAGATCCACAAGAATGTAAGCCAGACCAGCTAAGGATGGCAGATTTCCCATTTAGTGAACCAGATGGGTTTTTAATGACAATCAGCCTTCTATTCAAGATTTTCCTTCTGATTTCAGATTTTACCATCTGTTGTGCTGAGATCCAAATCCAGGTCCTCAGATCTTTAACCTGGAGCCCTAGATTTCTAGCTCAATGACAACAGCACTATCTCTACCACCTCCCTCGGGGCTTAAGATTCCAACAACTATTTTGTGTGTGATACGTTCCCTGCCCATTGAATTATTGTGAAGCACTGAACTAGTTATGGTGACAGTACATTGGTAAATTAGCATGAGTAATGTCACCAACAACCTGTCCTGGACCAGTCACATTGATGTAATGGCCAAGAAGGCACAATGCCTCTTCTTTCTCTGAAAGCTAAGGAAATTTGGCATATCCATAAGGAACCCTCATCAACTTTTACAAATGCATCGTGGAAAGTATCCTATCTGGCTGTGTCACAACTTGAAATGGCAACTGCTCTGCCGAAGACCGTAAGAAACTACAAAGAGTTGTGAACACAGCCCAAACCATCACACAAGCCAACCTTCCATCCATTGACTCCATCTGTACTTCTCGCTGCCATGGAAAGGTAGCCAAAGGGCCTTCCCACCCCAGTTATATCATCTTTCAACCTCTTCCGTAATGCAGGAGATACAAAAGCTTAAACACACATACCAATAGGTACAAGAACAGCTTCTTCCCCACTGTTATTAGACTGTTAAACAGACCTCTCAAATTTCAAATGTGATGTTGATCTTGCTTTTTGCGCAACTTGTATTCCTTCCAATGATTTTGTTATGACCTTGCCATACTGCACACAAAACAAAATGTTTTACTGTAATTAGGTACATGTGACAATAATAAACCAAATCAAAATCTCTTAGGTTGAGATTCACGCTTCTACTCTTCCAGAAAAATTGATATTTTGGATTCTTTTTATAAACTGTGTTAAGCAAAGTGAATACAGGATAGCAAAATTATACGCTCTGAGCAGTAACTGATCTATCTACCTCATCATGGCTTCTGTCAATAAAGAAAACCATGGACAACATTTACAGGAAAGCTTGCCACAACTAGTAAGAATAGCATGCATCCACACGCATAGCAAGTGAAAACACCAAACATTGGTGATAAAGCACAATGAATTTTTTTTTTTACAAAGCATAAGAAGGAGCAGCCCTAGAGGGGATTGCTTCCAATTACTGTATTCCCAGGAATTACCTCATCATTGCGAAGGATCCACTACTATGCATCTCCTGTGAAATTAATAGCAGGTTAATTTTGTTGTATCCAAGGTGATTTTGCCCAATTTTGGGCAGTAACATGTTGATATTTACAGCTGGCTTCTGAAGAATATATGATCTCCAGGCATCCACAGATAAATTTACAAACGTGATTACTCATTCTTCTCCTCTCACGTTCTCTGCGCTCCTGAGCATTCAGAACAGTTCTGCAGGAACAATTAACCCTAAAAGGTTTCTCATTTAACATTCATTATTTGTGCACGTCTTGAAGGGGACCATCTGGTCGTGATCGACATCACTCCTATACTTAATTGCACTCTGAACAAGGATGACCACTTAACAATAATCGTAAGGAGGGAGCCTTCACCATCAAGGGTGCCGAGGCAAGTTGTTCCACTGTTATTTACTAACTGGGCTGAGGTCAGTTTTTTCTGCGTAGAGCCAAGATTGAACCAATTTTCAGTTATCGACAAAATTGTGCTACTCCATTGCATCAAATCCACCAAGAATGGTGCTTGTGCTGCCCAGCGATGGATAGTAAACATGAATACTGTCTTTTTAAAAGAAACCATTTATTAACTTTCCAAAAACTGTTAGTTTAGAAACATCTTGCATTTGTAAATAACACCCAAAATGGTATTGCAATATCGAAGAACAAACCAAAAAGTTTAAGATTTTATTTACAAAGCTTTTTGACTTACATAAAGATCGATACTATAACCTCGCTGTAACAGGCAGTCATTTACAAACATGACTATCCAATCACCTCATCTGTTCTTGTTGCTATGGAAATAGTCTTAGCAGGAAACCTAAGAAACCCCAATATCATAAAAGCACTGGACCAAATTCTACCCAGTTTCACTACTCCATGTGGGTTTTGGAATATGGATTAACTGCATTTATAAATACAAGGAATGTCAAGACATTGGCAACTGCTGGCTCCATGATAATTCAGTGCTGTGCAGGTATCCAACAGTCATCAATCTGGGGTAAGGGTCAGGGATCAGGGGAGGAAAGGGAGGCATTACAGCCCAACCAGTACTAAGTAGTCCTTCAGGCCACTTGGCTTCTTAATCATCATCTTCCTCTCCTTCATCCTCTGTGTCTCTTTTTCTCTTCTGTCCTTTAGTGCTTTCCTCCTCCTCTGTAAGATAACAGCAAATGATTTCAATGCCAAGATACCAAACGCATCATTCAAATGTCACGTTCTAACAAGTCACTACAACTAAGGCCAGAGATTTCACAGGGACGGAGCAAGAGCCTCCAGCTAGCCAACATGATGCTGGAACTCATGTCAAGAGTTACACGCACAAATTCAGCAGCCACAATGTGGGAGGGGAAATGGCAAAGAAAAACTGGGAGTTTACAATCAGTGATTCACAACAAAAAGTGCAGCTGCCTTCAAACAGATACAATTTTCATGTGTGGGATGTCCAAAATACTGGCTCTTCGACATTTGAGACAAAAGTATAAAACGTTTCTCCTTTATTCAATCATTGATGTGTGTATGTGTCATTGGTCAAGGCAACATTCATTGCCCATCACTAATTGTCCTGGAGTTAATGGCATTGAGCTATCTTCTCGAAAAGCTGCAGTCCTCTGGGTGCAGGAACACCCACAGTGCCATTAGAGAACTCCAGGATTTTGACCACAGTGACAGTGAAGAAATAGCAATATATTTCCAGGTAAGGATATTGAGTGGCTCAGAGTGGAGTTTGCAGGTGGTGGTGTTTCCATGAATCTATTGTATTTGACCTTCTAAAACACAAAGTTTGAAAGGTGCTGTCAAAAGACACTTGATAAAGTGCTACAATGCATGTTACAGATGGCACACGCTACTGCCACTGAGCATCAATGGTGAAGGGAGTGAAGTTTGAACATGGTGGATGGAGTGTCAACCAAGTGGGCTATTTTGTCTTTCTTGAACGTTTTTTTAACTACCCTCCTGACTTGTGCCTTACAGATGGTGTAGAGGCTGTGGTGGAATCAAGTCAAACTACGTGCCACAGGGTTCTCAACCTTTGATTGGCTCCTGTAGCCACAGTATTCAACATGGTTGGTCGAGTTCAGTTTCTGGTCAACAGCAACTCCCAGAATGTTGATAATGGAGAATTCAATGATGGTAATGCCATTCCATGTCAAGGGTTGAAGGTTAGATTCTCTGTTGGAGACAATCATTGCTGGGCATTTATTTGGCATATTATTCAGTACTTACTAGCCCAAGCCTGAATATTGTCCAGGTCTTGCTGCATATGAACACAAACTGTTGGAGTATTTGAGTTGTAAATGGTGCTGAACATTGTGTAATCATCAACTAACATCCCCAATTCTGACTTTATGATGGAGGGAATATAATTAATGAAGCAGCTGAAGAAGATGGTTGGACCTAGGACACGATCCTGAGCAATTCCAGCAGCAATGTACTGGAGCTGAGATGACTGATCTCCAACACCCACAATCATAGCCATCTTATTTTGTGCCAACTACAACTCCACCAATGGGGATTTTCCCCCTTAATTCCTCTTAATTTTCCCAAGGCTCCTTGGTGCAAAACCTGGTTGAATATTGCCTTGAATTTGATGTAGGATTGTGAATATATGCATTTGTTTCTAAATAAGGGATATTAAGCACTTGAATGAAAATGTTTACTTTTACAAAGTAAGGAAGGAATTAAAAATCAGAGGGGAGATGATACAAATTATTTTATGCAGCAAGTTTTCAGGATTTAGCATATGCTGCCTGATAACGTAGTGGAAGCACATTCAGTAAGAATTTTCTGAAGTTAGTTACATAAGTTGTGTACTGTGGTGTAGTGGGTCAAAGTTCACAGATGACACTAAGATAAGTGGTAAAGCAAAGTGTGCAGAGGGATGTAGATAGGCTGAATGAGTGGGCAAGGATCTGGCGGATGGAGTTAAATGTTGGTAAACACGAGGTCATCCATTTTGATAGGAATAATAGCAAAATGGACTATTACTTAAATGGTGAAAGATTGCAGCATGCTGCTGTGCAGAAGGATCTGGGTGTCATGAATCATAAAAAGTTAGTTTGCAGGAATTAAAGTGGCAAATGGGATATTGTCCTTCATTGCTAGAGGGATGGAGTTTATGCAGCAATTGTATAGGGGGCTGGTGAGGCCACACCTAGAGTAGCATGTACAGTTTTGGTTTCTTTACTTGAAAAAGGATATATTGGCACTTGAACAGGTGCAGGGAAGGTTATCTAGGTTAATTCCAGAGTTGAGAGGGCTGACTTATAAGAAGAAATTGAGTAGACTGGACTATACACATTGGAATTTAGAAGAATGAGGGGGATCTTATAGAAATGTATAAAATTATGAAGGGAATTCTTAAGGTGGAAGTGGGGAGGTTGTTTCTACTGGGAAGTGAAACTAGAACTAGCCTCAAAATAAGGGGAGGAACTTCTACACCCAAAGAGTTGTGAATTTGTGGAATTCCCTGCCCGATGAAACAGTTGAGGCTACCTGTTGAATGTTTTTAAGACAAAGATAGACTTATTTTTGAACAGTAAAATAATTAAGGGTTATGGTAAGTGGGCAGGTGAGTGAAGCTAAATCCATTAAAAAGATCAACCATGATCTTCTTGAATGTTGGAGCAGGCTTGAGGGACTAGATGTTCTAGTTCTTCTGTACGTTCCTGAAAAGGAAACATGTGCAGTAATTGTAGAAAGATTAGGTGAATGGGACTAATTGAAGACAATTATCAAGGAACGGGCACTTTGGTGTTCATTGAGCCAATTAGCCTCCTTCTGTGCTCTATTATTCTGAATAGTCAAGAAACAGAAGACAGACAATACCTTCATCCTCATCCTCTTCTTCATCATCTTCCTCTTCATCAAGCTCACCATCATGTTCATAGCCCTTCGGTGCAGGAGAGAACAGTACTTTAGTTACAAATGATTTCAAATTGAAAAGCAATAATCTCAAATTTCATCCTCAAGTGACTATCTACATCCCCTTTGCACAATTGATTTACCATTGCACTAATTTTGAAGAGGAGAATGGGATAACTCAGCTCAGTTATCTGTCCTTAATGAACATCACTCAATAACATTATCTGGACATCAACACTGTTGTTTGTGGGAAATGATTGCTGCATTTCATACATTACAAAATTGACTACACTTCAAAGTAGTATTACAGTATTTGTAAAGCACCTTGGACTATGCCCAGAATGTGAAAGGTGCAGTGTAAATGTAATTTTTTTAAAAAGGAGGACATCAACTGTTAATACAAAACTGAATTGTACTGCATTAAGACTGAGGCATGGGAACAGATGTAATATGATATTTTGTCAGGTTAAGTGAATTCTGCACCGACCAAGTAACTCACTGCCGGATTGAATTTGACCAGGATGCTCTCAATATGACCAATCAAAACTTTCAGCCGAAACTGTTTCATCACATTTCATGGTATTACCCAAGCACTGCTTCCAGAAGTACATTAAGCTGGTATAGAACATGGATATACATAGCCAGATTTGTTTAATGGTTATTAGCCCCTACTTTACACTATCTAAGCTGGCAAGCTAAATCAACAAAGCTGGTCAATGCACACAAACTGCTTCAGATATATAGGCAGTCTCAAAACCTACTGCCCACGCACTGTCCAATGCACAAATAGTGTTTCAGTTTTAGTCACAGAATCTTTCCATTCCAAATAGGAATAGAATCAGACAACACAGAAGAAAATCATTCTGGCACTTCCAAAGATACTTTCTGTTTTTCTCTTTTTTTTCATGGAATGTAGGCATTGCTGGGTAGGCCAACATTTATTACCCTTTGAACTGCTGCAGTCCTTGGGTGTAGGTACATCTACAATGTCACTACGGGAGTCCCAGCAGTTTGACCCAGTGACAGTGAGGAAACAACGACATATTTCTAAATCAGGATGGTGAGCGGCTTGGAGGGGATCTTGCAGTCGATGATGTTTTCATGTATCTGGTGCCCTTATCCTTCTGGTGGTCGTAGTACCTGTAGTGGGTTTGGAAAGCACCTTCTGAAGACCTTTGATGAATTTCTAATCTTGTAGATGGCATATACTGTTGTGACTGAGCATTAGTGGTAGAGGAAGTGAATGTTTGCCAATGTGGCGCCAATCAAGTGAACTGCTTGTCTACACTACCACACAGGATTAGGCCCTTCAGCCCACCATGCCTATGCCAATTCTAAACCTTATTTAGACCCACTACTTATTTCCCATGCGTGGTTTCTATCCCTCTGTTCGTCTCCCATTCACGTGTCTATCAAAATACACCTTAAACGTTGCTAATGTCACTGCTTCCACCACCTCCACTGGAAGTATGTTCCAGGCACCCACCACCCTCTGTGGGAAACATTTTCCCTACGCTTCTCCCTGAAACATTCCCCCTCTCACCTTGAACCTGTGCCCTCTTGTAGTTGGCCTTTCCACCTTGTGGAAAAAGCCCCTGACTACCACCCTATCTATACCTCTCATAATTTTGTAAACCCTAGCAGATTGCCTCTCAGCCTTGACCTTTCCAATGAAAACAATCAATCAGAGTTTATTCAACCTCATAAGTAAAACCCTCCTGACAGACAACGTACTGGTAATCTTCTCTGCATTCTCTCCAAAGCATCCACTTCTTTCTGGCAGTGTGGTGACCAGAACTGCACGCAATATTCCAAATGTGGCCTAACTAAAGTTTTGCACAGTTGTAACATTATATACCAACTTTTTTTTATTTGATGCCCCAGCCAATGAAGGCAAGCATGTTGTATGCCTTCTTGACCACCTTATCCACTCATGTTGCCACTTTCAGGGATCTGTAGAGCTGTACATCTGGATCTCTCTGTATGTCAATGTTCCTAAGAGTTCTGCCTTTTATTGTATAATCTGCACCTGAATTTGATCTTCCAACATGCCACACTGTTATTTGTCCAGACAATCAACATTTGTCATGGGTGGTAACAAACTTGCATTTTGTTGGAGCAGCAATCATCCAGGCAAGTGGGGAGCATTCCATCATACTGCTGATTCATGATGGACAGATTGTGCGGAGTTGATAAGTGGATGTTTGGGCCAGCTAGGTTTTTAATGCAAAGCTTACAGGTGAGAAAGGTCACCCATCCTATTACATGGTTTCTTATGGGAAACTAATTTTTGTTTTGGAACACATTATGAGTGTTAAATGAGCAATGGTTGTACTTCACTGTTTGTAAAACACCGTGGGACATCCTGAGGTGATAAGACACACTACAGAATTATTTAGACTGAGCTCCTGAAGCACTTCAGCAGAATGCAAACTCATGGGCTAATTAGTAACAAAAATAATTTTTAAAAAGTACACTTGAGATACTCAGCAGGTCAGGCAGCATCTCTGGAGTGAAAAATAGTGTTAACTTTTTACGTCGATCTGACATTTCACTAGAACTGAAATAGCTGGCAATGTAAGAGTTTCTTTTTAAGCCAGTGTTGGGAGGTGGGGTAAGTCCTAGAAGGGAAAACAAAAGGGAAGGAGAGACTAAACAAAAGATTTCATGATACAATAGTCAAAGAGAGTGGGAATGAATATAGTGAAGAAACAAATATTGTTTCCAAATGAGGCCTGAAAGGCTACATAGTGCCTACATAAATACAAATGGAAGGGATAAAGAACAAACTAAGTTTTAGCTAATGAGCAAGTCATATTCATATTGATGCACAACGTTTAGTCCCCGCATGAATGGAAAAAACTAAATAGAGAACATTGACTTGATCCTCTTTTAAGTCCACAGGAATTTTCAAAAGACATTAGTGTATACAGTTGAAGAGGACTAATATACAGTATTAAGAAGAAAAAGTTGGGGTCGAAGATTAAATTAAAGAGCCAGCATAAGCATGACAGGCCAAATGATCTCTCATTCTGTGCTGTAAAATTTTCTAATCAACGTCACTATTCCTTTTCAATGTATCCCTTTTCGTGCTTTCACTTGTAAGCTGCAATGAATGTGAAGAACACTCCTTCAAATAATATGGACAATGGAGTTACAGATTCAGACAACAGATCATATCTACAATACAATAGAGTGGATAGATCACCCAGTAGTCAGATCAGGGAATGGCACCCATAAAACCAACAAAAATCCTCTCACTGGAAACAAATGCTGTGGAACAGCTGGCAAAGGGACAGAAGGCAGCCATTCAACCCCTTCTCTGTTCTACCATACAGTTATTTCATTGCTGTTCTCAATCTTTACTGCACTTGCCTTACCTTAGTTTCTCATGCTGAGTCCATTTGCCTGCAAAAATCTTTCAGTCTCAGGTTTAAGAGTTACAGTTAATCCATACCCTCAGCAGCTTTTGTTTTGGGGAAATTTTCCAGATTTCCAGAACATTTTGTGTGAAGAAGTGCTTCCTGATATTATCACTGAATGACTGCGTTTTTTTTTCAGAAAGCTCTACCCTCATTCTGGAATTTTCCCCAAAACCTGGCGGAAGGAATCATTTCTCTCTATCTGCCAAGTGACAATTCTTTAAACTTGAGCACCACAACAGTGGATAAAGCATCTTCAATGCAATAAAATGTCTTGAGGTCCTTCACAAGAACATTACAGAACAAAGTGTGGCATCAAGGCACATAATGAGATAGCAAGGCAAGTGTCGAAATGTTTGGTTAAAAAGGTAGATTTTAACATGAGGTAGAGAGGGTTAGGGAAGGATTTCCAGATGTTTGCCACAGAAGCATAAGGCAACACCAATGACGGAAAGATTAGAAAAGGGATGATGGTCTAGAATCCATAATTTGAAAAGTCTTGGAAGATTGCAGAGGTCAAGGAGATAATAGAAAGAGAGAGGGGTGAGCATGGAGAGATCTGAAAGCAAGGTGAGAATTTTAAAATTAAAATGCTGCGCGAATCAGTGTAGGTCAACAACCACAAAGTTAAATTGGAATATGACTTGCTGCAAGTTAAGACAGGAACATGAGTGTTTTGGACTAGCTCAAGTTTGTAGAGAATAGAATGTAGAACAGCAGCCAAAAGTGGATTGGAATAGTCACATCCAGAAGTTTTAAAAAAAGGCATGAATTAGAGTTACAGCAGCAGCTGAGAAGATTTGGGCAAACTTTACCAGGTGAGGAATAATGTGGAAAAATGTAAGGTTGTCCACTTTAGCAGGAAGAATAAGCAACATATTATTTAAATGCAGAGATTTTGCAGATACATGAATCACAAAGCATTCACATGCAGGTATTGCCTGTACCTAGGAAAGCAAATATAATTTTTTTTATTGCGATGGAAATAGGAAATAAATATTGGGATGTTTTGCTATAGTTCTATTTAAAACTGGTAAACTGCATCTGGAGTAATGTGTACTGTTTTGTCTCCTTTTTTAGAAAAGGATATAAATGCATTGGAAACAATTCAGAAAAAGTTATAATTCCATCTGATGGATTTGCTGGACAATTCAGATCCCAGAGTGAGACCTGGCTTGAGAGATCATACATTTTATTTTTATGATTGGGTTACCACGATGGTCAGTCACTGAATATATTCACAAGAGCCTACCAATGTAATTTTAATAAAATAAGTTTATCACACAAGAGTAAAAAGAAGCTACACTTCTTTTAAAAATCCCCAAAAGAAATACTCAACACCCTTTCCCAGCAATATCCTTTACAGCCACTCCACTTTAGTGAAGTTTCACTCATTTTCCTCACTCTAAACTTTCTTACTCAACTGACAAGGTTGCAAGCTTATCCTGTCAGCAAATTTATTCATATTTATCAGATGTGAATCTCTTAATTACTATCTCTTCCCCCAGACACAAGCTCGCTGACTTTTCCTGTCTGAGCTCTTCAGGGCATTTTCCAACTAGTTTAACTACACTTAATTTGATAAACAGGATACCTATTGGTGAGAATCTTATCTTTTGAACATAACCCACTTCTGACCTTGCTTTCCCAGTGGTGTAAAAACTCGTTAGTTAAACAATTTAGCAATAATATCACCAGGCAGCTAGCTGAAGTGACAGGATTTCTTGGAAATATCATTTTGACACACTGCTTCAAATAAAAAAGGAACTTCTGATATTTAAAGGAATAAGTCACTTTCACAGAACTGAAAAGCAAGTACCCATTTACACTACTTTAGAACTCAACTGCCCAAATAATACCAGTATTATAAACCTTTGTCACAATTCACTTGACTGGTAACTAGAATGAGAAGGTTGGACTAGCCAGACTATTTATTGACATTTAGCAGAATTAGAGGTGAACTTATTAAAACATACAAGAACCATGTAAGAATAAGAGGTTTCCCATATCAAGTCAAGATGAGAAAGGTTTTCTCAGCAGGTCAAAATCATTACAACTCTATCAGAGATTAATGGAGTCAAAATAATTTAATTTTTTAAAGCAACATTACTAGATTCTTGACTAACAAAGGAGTCAAAGTTTGCCAGGTATAGGAAGAAAAGAGGAGTCAGAGTCATACAGCATGGAAACAGACCCTTCAATCCAATCAGTCCACACCAACCATAATCCCAAACTAAACTAGTCCCTCCTTCCTGCGCTTGGCCCATATCCCTCCAAACATTTCTTATTCATATCCTTATCCAAATGTCTTTACACACTGTAACTGTACCCGCATACACCACTTTCTCTGTAAGATCATTCACATATGAACCACTGTGTAAAAAAATTGTCCCCATGTCTTTTTAAAAAATTTTCTCCTCTCAACTTAAAAATATGCCCCCTGGTTTTGAAATTACCAGCCTTGGGGAAAAGACGCTGGCCATTCACCTTATTTATATCCCTCATGATTTTATAAACCTCTACAAGGTCATTCCTCAACTTCCTACACTCCAGTAAACTAAGTCCCGGCCTATCCAATCTCTTCCTATAACTGAAACTCTCCATTCCCAGCAGCATCCTCATGAATCTCTTTGAACCCTCTACAGATTAATAATATCCTTCCTATAACAGGGCAAGCAGAACTAGACATCGTACACCAGAAGGGACCTCACCAATGTCCTGTACAACCTCAGCATAAAGTCCAAGCTCCAATACTTGCTCCAATACTTAAATGGTCTGAGCAATGAAGGCAAGCTGCTATATGCCTGGAGTTGAGGCTACAATCAGATCAGCCAGGAGAACGACAGAACAGGCTAGAGGGACCAATGGCCCACCCCTGCTTTGAATTCATGTTCTCAGGAGCCAGGAAAGAGGCGGAAATAAATGGGCATAGTGTAATGGTATGGGTGTGGCCAGAAGAACATCTTGGATTCTCATGTGACAAAGTGGCAAACAGACTGGTTCAGCCACAGACTGTTGTCAGCAAAGTGGACAGAGTAAGTAGGTTAGGAATGAAATTGCCAGAAGCATTGGTTCCGTTTTCTCTTTAATTGGAGGAAATGTTTGCTTACCCAACATTGGATAAATAGTCTGATAATTTAGCAACAGTACAGGATTCGCAAGAGATACTGGAGAAGAAGAAATGGGTGCCAGCAGAGATGAGAATTAGATCATCTGTAAAGTCTTCTATAGTCGAGTGAATGCAGGTCTATGCAACTAGCCTTTATACTGTAATACTTCTTGTTCCATAAAGCTTTCCTGAGGAGCAGTTCGTGGAACCTCACAAGTCTGGCCAGAGCTTCAAACCAAATCAACGTCCTCCTCCTTTCCCTTAATTCCATGGGAAGTGAAAATGAACAAGGAGAGGAAAAACAAAAGTCACTGAACTTTGGAGCCAAATCAAGCTGGAATCCTCACACTGGCGCATAGATAATTCATCAATTTTGAAATGTAAAATCTGTGGAAAGGGCAATATAGTGGGTTAGACACAAACTTTTCATTTTAAGGGTCTGGATTCAAATCTTTCACAGACTAATCATTTGAAAGATTCCTATTTGGTGCTAGTGACAGCCAAATTCAGAACCATGCAAACCCAGTGCAGTCTAACTCATGGAAGAGACAGTGCACAACGACTCTATTTGCAACGTAATTCAAGATAGTCTCGTTGCTTGTTACTACAACACATTTTGGGCTAAAGCAGTTTGCTGGGGAAGAATAGCGTCATACTTGAGAGTTCCAAACCATGGAATGTACTGCTGACAAACATATTTCGCCTTCATCATTAACCCTTTCAATTCCTCAATGATTACTATGCTATCAGACTGCTTATCCAGTATTGGTTGAGCAAACATTTTCTTCAATTATTTTCTCCCAGCTTCATTAGGAAGTTTGAAATCATAGCCCTGCTCCAATCTCCATTCCTGCATTACTTAATCAATTTCTCTTGTGGTAGAAACAAACAGTCTGCTTGTATCTTTGTCATATTTGACTCACCAAAATGTACATCTGGCCACACACATGCCATCACTAAGACCAGCTACTTCCAGCTCAGTCTGACTTCACCTCTGTCTTCGCTCATGTGAACATACAAATTAGAGAGCAATGATTTCCTTCAATGAATGCACAGCACACATGAAATGTGCTCAGACTATCATTCATTCATTTCTACAAGTCAATTAACCTCACAGTAAAACACAGTTTGTAACCAAACATTGAGAAGCTGGCTTTCAAATCTGAAACAGTAACAGCGTTTCTCTCTCCACAGACACTGTTTGATTGGAGAAGTCTTTGCAACATTTTCGGTTATCATAGGGGAAGCTGGAATTGTTCTCCTCAGGGGAAAGTGAGGACTGCTGAAACTCAGAGTTGAAAAGTGTGGCACTGGAAAAGCATAGCAGGAGATCTCCTGCTCCTCAGATGCTGCCTGACCTGCTGTACTTTTCCAGCGCCACACTTTATGACCCTTATTCTCCTCAGACCAGAGATTAAGGGGAAACTTCATAGAGGTGTTAAAAATCCTCTAAGATTTTGAAAAAGCATACAAGGTGAAACTTTTTTTTTACTGGCATGAGGGTTGGTAAGAGGGCACAATTAGCTGAAACAAAATAGTGATGGTGAGAATGTATTTATTTACCTTTACATAGCAAGTATGCATCTGTAATGTGTGTCTGAAAGGCCAGTAGAAGCAGCTTCAATATTAAAAAGGGATTTGGATATATACAGCACTTGAAAATGAAAGAATTGCAAGAAAGCAGGCAAGTGGAATGAATTGGATAGACATGATGAACAAATGATTCGCTTCTGTACTGTGTAATCTACAATAACCACAAATCTCATCGAGAATTATTTCCGATTTCTTATTCCTAGATTTTCAACTAAAATTTAACACTACAATTTAGTCAAAGGTAATATTTTCAAGATGAATCTTAAAAATTATTTTTAAAAAATTGACTCCACAATTTAATGCTAAAATCAATTCCAAATAAGTCACACTGGACTCAATACATTAACTCTATTTTTCTCTTCCACAGATGCCTGCCAGATCTGCCAACTTCCTGCAGCACCTCCTGTGCTTTTATATCGATAGCATCAGGACAGGTTTGAATCTTGCCATTGAATTCTTACCTCTTCCTCTGCACTGACTTCATCTTCATCATCTTCCCCTTCTTCATCTTCCTCCTCCTCATCATCTAGTTCTTCTTCTCCATCTTCTTCTTCATCTTCCTCCTCCTCTTCCTCTCCTTCTACACGTAATTAAAAGAAACTCTTGAATTTTATTCATTGTAATTTTTCTATCCACACATAGCAAGTTTGCACTTTGTAACATGGCCTGGAACTTCTCTCGAGAACTGATCTAAAATATACAAAAGCTGCCGAGGGCGATGGTCCCAAACCAATAACTCTTTTACTTGAAAGGTCTCACGATTTAAAAAAAAACAAACATTCATGGGATATAGGTGTGTCTGGCTAGGCCAGCACTTATGGGCTATCCTTAATTACTGAGAAGGAAGGTAAGAGTCAACCGCATTGCTATGGATCTGAAGTCACACATAGACCAGACTAGGTGAGGATGATTGATGGTCTTCCCCAAAGGACACTAATGAATCAAACGGGTTTTTTCAACAATGGCTTCATGGCCATTATTAGACCATTAACTGCAAATTCTTTACCGAATTCAAATTCCACCATCCACCATGCCAGGTTTGAACCCAGGTCCCAAGAATATTAACTGAGTTTCTGGATTAACAGTCAGGCAATAATACCACTACGCTATTGCCTCCCCTACCTTAATCCCCTTCAATCACACACTTTCACCTCATTCAGTCAGACGAGAAGTATACAAATGGAATAAAAATTGAAAGTAGATGTTGAAAACCTCAAATATATTACTTATCGTACTCAAGTCACAAGATACTTGTGAGAGTATATATGCTTTCAACATATCCATTTAACTAAACCATCAGACTCAATTCTACAGCACAACGTATTTGCTAATACAACTGTGTTTCTTTTTAAATATAGCTGCCTTAAGTTCCTATTACTTGCTGCAAAATATAATTTCATTAGAAGGTAGTTTTACTAACCCTTTATAAAAACTTGATTAACTACTCTTTGAGTACTGTGCACAATTCTGTGGACAAGGTACCAGAGATGCTATACCTAGAACATGGGTTTTAGTTATCTGCAGCCACTCCTTGATCTCATGAGTTCAATAGAACCTGAATATGTCTAACATTAATATCCTTCATTCTTCATGTGTGCCACTGGATATCTATACATCCTCATCCAGCCAAACATAGTTACGGACATGCACAAGGGTTTGCAGGGAACTTTATGTCTGACATGGTTTTATGTCTGAAATTTACTACAGGCTTTAACTTCAATTTGTCAGTCATGCTGGCTGCAACCACCATGACTCGATTTCTCACATCTTGTGATTTTCACTAACCAGTTTGTGAACCTTTCCATTCAATAAGCCACTGGGCTTATTGGAATGTATGTTTTTTTTTCCATTCATGCTGTTGATGTGACATTGTTTGTCCCTGTTTGAAGATGAATTACTGGATGCTGGTAACTTTCGTATTGAAATCTTTAGTGTCTCCGAGTAATCTGGTATTCTGTCATAAAAGTAGACACTTTGTTCAGTGAAGTGACTGTATACCTATCTGTTTCACTTAAAGCTTTGTTGAACTTAGGGTGTTTGGTGTCACTCATTTAAGTTGAATTTCTGATGATAACAAAACTATTCATCCATGATCTCCTGCAGAGGCTTGTAGTGTCACAGATGCCAGTCTTCAGCCAATTCAATTCACTCATGTCATATCAATAAATTCGATATTGAAAAGGCTATGGGCCCTGGCAACCTTCAAGCATTAGTACTAAAAACTTGTGCTCCACAGTTCGCTGCATCCCTTAACCAAGCTGTTCCAATACAACTACAACTACCCAACAGTATGAAAAATTTCCCAGGTACGTCCCATACATAAAAAGCATGATAAATCCAACCCTGCCAATTATCACTCCATCAGTCTACTCTTGATCAAAGTAACAGAAGGAGTCATCAACAGTGCTATCAAGCAGGACCTACTCAGAAATATCCAGTATGGCCTCTCCCAGGGCTACTCAGCTCCTGTCCTCATTACAGCATTGGTTCTAACATGGACAAAAGAGCTGAATACCAGAAGCAAGGTGAAGTGACAGCCCTTGACATTAAGGTTGCATTTGACTGTGTACGGCATCAAGGAGCCCTAGCAAAACTGGAATCACATGGAAAGCTCTCCACTGTTTAGTGTTATACCTGGCATATAGGAAGATGGCTGAGGTTGTTGAAGATCAGTCATCTTAGCTCCATGATATCTCTGCAGGAGTTTCTCAGAGTAGTGTCCTAATCCCACCCATCTTCAGCTGCTACCAATGACCTTCTCTCCATCATAAGGTCAGAAGTGAGCATATTCACCAATGATTACATCATTGCAAATGATTGCATCAGCACCATTCGTGACTCCTTAGATAATGAAGCAATCTATATCCAAATGCAACAAGACCTGGCTAACATTCAGGCTTGGGCTGACAAGTGGTAAATAACATGTATGCCACACAAATGCCAGGCAATGGCCATCTCCAGAAGGAGACAATCTAACCACCATCCCTAGACATTCAATGATGTTAGCATCACTGAATCCTTCACTGTCAACATCCTGGGAGCTTGCCATCAATTAGAAACTCAACTGGAATAGTCATAAAAACAGTGGCTAGAAGAATAGGTCAGAGGCTAGGAATACTGCAGCGAATAACTCACTTCCTGACTCCCCAAAGCCTTCCACAATTAGATTAGATTACTTACTTAGTGTGGAAACAGGCCCTTCAGCCCAACAAGTCCACACCAACCCTCTAAAGAGCAACCCACCCAGACCCATTCCCCTACATTTACTCCTTCACCTAACACTACGGGCAATTTAGCATGGCCAATTCACCTAACCTGCACATTTTTAGGGCTGTGGGAGGAAACCGGAGCACCCGGAGGAAACCCATGCAGACACGGGGAGAATGTGCAAACTCCACGCAGACAGTTGCCTGAGGCAGGAATTGAATCCAGGTCTCTGGCGCTGTAAGGCAGCAGTGCTAACCACTGTGCTACCGTGCCACCCACAATCTACAAGGCACAAGTCAAGAGTGTGGTGGAATACTCTTCACTTGACTGGATGAGTGCAAATTTCATAACACCAAAAAAGTTTGACACTATTCAGAGCAAAGCAACCCACTTATTTGGCACAACATCCACAGCCTCCACCACCGACTCAGTAGTTCATGCTGCTGCTGTCTACAAGATGCACTACAGAAATTCACTAAAGATGCTTAGACAGCACTTGCCAAGCTCATGACCACTACTATCTAGATGGACAAAGGCACCAGATACATGTGAATGACACTAACTGCAAGCTCCCCTTTAAGTCACACTCCAGAATTGGAAATATAGAACATAGAACATTAGAGCACAGTACAGGCCCTTCGGCCCTCGATGTTGCACCGACCTGTCATACCAATCTGAAGCCCATCTAACCTACACTATTCCATGAACGTCCACATGCTTGTCCAATGACGACTTAAATGTACTTAAAGTTGGCGAATCTACTACCATTGCAGGCAAAGCATTCCATACCCTTACTACTCTGAGTAAGGAAACTACCTCGAACAACTATCCTATATCTATCACCCCTCAATTTAAAGCTATGCCCCCTCATGCTCGCCGTCACCATACTTGGAAAAAGGCTCTCCCTGTCCACCCTAACTAACCCTCTGATTATCTTATATGTCTCTATCAAGTCACCTCTCAACATTCTTCTCTTGAACAAAAACAGCCTCAAGTCCCTCAGCCTTCCCTCGTAAGACTTTCCCTCCATACCAGGCAACATCCTAGTAAATCTCCTCTGCACCCTTTCCAAAGCTTCCACATCCTTTTTATAATGCGGTGACCAGAAATGTACACAATACTCCAAGTGTGGCTGCACCAGAGTTTTGTGCAGCTGCAGCATAATCTCACGGTCCTGGAACTTGATCCCTCTATTAATAAAAGCTAAAACACTGTATGCCTTTTTAACAACCCTGTCAACCTGGGTGGCAACTTTCAAGGATCTGTGTACATGGACACCGAGATCCCTCTGCTCATCTACACTACCAAGAATCTTACCAGTAGCCCAGTACTTTGCATTCCGGTTACTCCGACCAAAGTGAATCACCTCACACTTGTCCGCATTAAACTCCATTTGCCACCTCTCAGCCCAGGATATCCTCACCATTCCTTTAGTGTCATCAGATCAAAGTCCTGGAAATCCCCCCCAAACAGCATTATCAGTCTAGCTCCAGCACATGGACTGCTGTATTTCAAGAAGGCTGCTCACCACCAGGGAATGGACAACTAGGGAATGGGCAATAAATACTGGCCCAGTTAGCGACACCCATGTCCAACAATAAGAATATAAAGAAGAGCCAGTGGCTGCTGACACCTGGTGGGCTAATCAGTTGTGTGTGCACAGATACTCAGCACTATTTGTGCTAAATCTTGAGGACACATTCTGTTACATCATTCTCAAGATCAAGTCAGTGGCTGGCTCATGTTGTCATAATGCATTTAGTCATAGAGTCATAGAGATGTACAGCATGGAAACAGACCCTTTGGTCCAACCTGTCCAAGCCGACCAGATATCCCAATCCAATCTAGTCCCACCTGCCAGCACCCGGCCCATATCCCTCCAAACCCTTCTTATTCATATAACCATCCAAATGCCTCTTAAATGTTGCAATTGTACCAGCCTCCACCATATCCTCTGGCAGCTCATTCCATACACATACCACCCTCTGTGTGAAAATGTTGCCCCTTAGGTCTCTTTTATATCTTTCCCCTCTCACCCTAAACCCCTCTAGTTCTGGACTCCATGACCCCAGGGAAAAGACTTTGCCTGTTTATCCTATCCATGCCCCTCATAATTTTGTAAACCTCTATAAGGTCACCCCTCAGCCTCCAACGCTCCAGAGAAAACAGCCCCAGCCTGTTCAGCCTCTCCCTGTAGCTCAGATCCTCCAACCCTGGCAACATCCTTTTGAATCTTTTCTGAACCCTTTCAAGTTTCACAACATCTTTCCAATAGGAAGGAAACCAGAATTGCACGCAATATTCCAACAGTGGCCTAACCAATGTCCTGTACAGCCGCAACATGACCTCCCAACTCCGGTACTCAATACTCTGACCAATAAAGGAAAGCATTCCAAATGCCTTCTTCACTATCCTATCTACCTGCAACTCCACTTTCAAGGAGCTATGAACCTGCACTCCAAGGTCTCTTTGTTCAGCAACACTCCCTAGGACCTTACCATTAAGTGTAGAAGTCCTGCTAAGATTTGCTTTCCCAAAATGCAGCACCTCGCATTTATCCGAATTAAACTCCATCTGCCACTTCTCAGCCCATTGGCCCATCTGGTCAAGATCCTGTTGTAATCTGAGGTAACCCTCTTCGCTGTCCACTACACCTCCAATTTTGGTGTCATCTGCAAACTTACTAACTGTACCTCTTATGCTTGCATCCAAATCATTTATGTAAATGACAAAAAGTAGAGGGCCCAGCACCGATCCTTGTGGCACTGCTTCTTCAGGAAGGATTCCCTCCTCTTCCATTTTCAAACCACAAAATTTAGCACTATTATTTGATGAGTCAGTAAATCATGACTTTAAATTTGAAATCAGCTCAAACTCTGCTGACAGACTTATTTTCCTTCATCGATGCCATTTATGCTCTACTGTGTGTGTTTCTGATATTCTTGAATATCTTCACAACTTGTGAGTGTTGCCTGTTTAGTCTCTTGCACCAAGCATGTGGGAAATTGTGTCTTATGAACTTCATTGAGTTTTGAAGAAGTAACTAAGAGGATTGATGAGGCCAGAGTGGTGGACGTGATCTACATGGACTCCAGTAAGGTGTTCGACAAAGTTCCTCATGGTAGACTGGTTAGCAAGGTTAGATAACAGAATACGGGGAGAACTAGCCATTTGGATACAGAACTGGCTCAAAGGTAGAAGACAGAGGGTGGTGATGAAGGATTGCTTTTCAGGCTGGAGGCCGGTGACCAGCGGAGTGCCATAAGGATTGGTGTTTTTTAATCATTTATAAAAATAATTTGCATGTGAACATAGGAGGTATAGTTAGTAGGTTTGCAGATGATACCAAAATTGGATGTTTAGTGGACACCAAAGAAGGTTACCTAACAGTACAATGGGACCTTGATCAGATGGGCTAATGGGTCGAGGAGTGGCAGATGGAGTTTAGTTTAGATAAAATGTGAGGTACTGCATTTTGGAAAGGCAAATCAGGGCAGGATTTATACACTTAATAGAAAAGTCCTGGGGAGTGTTGCTGAACAAACAGACCTTGTAGTGCAGGTTCATAGTTCCTTGAAAGTGGAGTCACAGGTAGATAGGATAGTGAAGATGGTGTTTGGTAGGCTTCCCTTTATTGCTCAGTGCAATAAGTACAGGAGTTAGGAGGTCTTCTTGCAGCTGTACAGGACATTGGTTAGGCCACTTTTGGAATACTGTGTGCAATTTTGGCCTCCCTACTATTGGAAAGATGTTGTGAAACTTGAAAGGATTCAGAAAAGATTTACAACAATGTTGCCAGTGTTGGAGGAGTTGAGCTATAGAGAGAGGCTGAATAGGCTGGGGCTGTTTTCCCTGGATTGTCAGAGGCTTAGGGTTGACCTTACAGAAGTTTTAAATTCATAAAGGGGCATGGATAGAGTAAATAGACGAGGTCTTTTCCCCAGGATGTGGGAGTCCAAAACTAGAGGGCATAGGTTTCAGGTGAGAGGGGAAAGATTTAAAAGGGACCGAAGGGGCAACTTTTTCCATGCAGAGGGTGGTGCATGTATGGAATGAGCTGTCAGAGGAAGTGATGGAAGCTGGTACAATTATAACATTTAAAAAGCATCTAGATGAATACATGAATAGGAAGGGTTTAGAGGGATAAGAGCCAAATGCTGGCACATGGGACCATGTTGATCTAGTATATTTGCTTAGCATAGACAAGTTAGACTGAAGGGTCTGTTTCAGTGCTATACATCTCTATTATTTTGAGTTATAAGCTATGTCAAACATGCATTTGTGAAATGAAAAACTGAGAATGAATACTAATATTTTGTGGTTAGAAAGAAGGATCAGTTGGAAAAATGGATGTGTTTTAATGCTGGGTCAATATACACTATAATCAATGGTGATTGAGAGAGCTCTCTAAAGAATTAGTAAATGCATAATGGGCTGACTGACCTCCTTGTGCACTGCATCACTCAGCTAAGGGAGACTGTCAAAATTACAACTGAGAATCTAATCGCAGCAATGTGTACTATCTACAAGATGCACTGCAGAAACTCAGCAGATCCTTAGACAGCATCATCCAAGTTCAGATGACTACTATCTATTTGGATAAGGGCAGCAGGTATATGTGAGCGACACTAAGCCGCTCTCACCCCTGACTTGGAAATATCCTCACCATTCCTCCAGTGACATCAAATCAAAATCCTGGAATTCCCTTTGTACGTCTACCTACAGCACATGGACTGCAGTATTTCAAGAAAGCAGCTCACCACCACCTTCTCAAGAACACCTAGGGAATGGGTTAGATCTACATGTCATTAGGCATTGCACCAACTCAGTGCCTCTTGTTCCTAGCCCTCCAGAGACTCCAGGAACTATGAAGGTTACCTTCATCATCCTCGTCATCATCAATACCATCAGCTTCTGCATCCGAGTCAGGCGCCTCTCGGTCTTCCTGATCATAACCATCCAGGTACATGAGCTGGGGGAGAAGCTTGAACACACTTTCTCTGTAGTCATTCAAGTTCGTCACTTCGCAATTGAAAAGATCCAGACTCTTCAAGTTCTCTAACTTTTTCTGTGGAAGAAACATTATATAGAATTTACAACACAGCAACAGGCCATTTGGCCCAATTGGGCCATGCCAGCATTGAAACTCCGACCAAGCCTCCTCTCCCCACTGCACAGGCCTAACCTGCAATTGGAAACATCATCTCGAGGTGTGTCCTATTGAACATTTTCAAAACCCTAAAGCACCTCCAACAGTCTACTGTTTTTAAGTTTTTTTTAAAGAAGTAAAGAGTTTCTGCTCTGTGCACAAACTACAGCCAAACCGAAGCCTGTTTGGAAAAGCATTCCTGAGTTTCGACATGAAGTGATTTACATAACAGCAAATGAAAAAAATTGCCATGAACACATGCAACCAGAATCCAATTTAGAATATATTTAAAAGGAAAATTACTTTACAAAAGATTTTCCTTTGATATATTTCAAAGATAACTTGATAAAGTTTGATTAATTCAATACTTAACTGGGCTTGTCACAAACAAGGCATTTTTAAACAAAGGTTCAATCCATCACAACAGGTAACCCAAAAATAATTTAAAACACCAGACGACTGGCCGAACAATAAGAAAACTTATTTCCCGCTCAGATTGGGTCATCAATTCCAAAAATTCTTTGACGGTATATGTAATGTTGCATTCAAAAAAAAAATCAGTTTCACTTTTGGAGCTACCTCAGAGAGCTACAAATCTGCAATTAACAGGAAGTCCCAATGGTGTTTAACTTGCTGTCAATGCATTGCTTGTCTGGTGGAGAAGTTCCTTTAGAACTAGTTCAAAACATAGGGGAAATTTGAGGCGCCCTTAACTTTGTGCAATTTCAAACAAGCTTTTTCACTGACCACAGTTAGACAAACCGATGCAATGATTGGGAACTCTCGTCCAATGGTGCTTGATTGCCCACTTAGGCGAAATGAAAAATGGATCAGGACTTGTTACTGGAACGCTCTCTTTCAGATGAATGTGTAGACAGATGCAACTGTATTTTTGTCTTTATTGGTCAGAGTATTGAGTATAGAGTATAGGGAGGTCATGTTGCAGCTGTACAGGACATTGGTTAGGCCACTTATGGAATACTGCGTGCAATTCTCGTCTCCTTCCTATCGGAAAGATGTTGTGAAAGTTGAAAGGGTTCAGAAAAGATTCACAAGGATGTTGCCAGGGTTGGAGAATTTGACCTATAAGGAGAGGTTGAACAGGCTAGGGCTGTTTTCCCTGGAGCATCGGAGGCTGAGGGGTAATCTTACAGAGATTTATAAAATAAAGAGTCCTGGATGACGTTGAGCTTCTTGGGTGTCCTTGGAACTACACTAATCCAGGAAAATGGGGAATATTCCATCACACTCCTGACTGCTGCTTATTAGTGGAGAATATTCACCACTCTGAATAATATCAAAATTGAAACAAAATACGTGAGAAGGGCATGTAAATTGTTAGCAGCAATGCAATGATGCTAAGATTAGCTTTTCATATGTACACAGGATCTATTTTTAAATTAACATAGATGATACGTTTTAGGTGAATACAAGAGCATTCATCATAGACATCACATTCTTGCAAAATCTGCTGACCTTCTTAAAAAGCACACAGCAGATTGTAACATCCTGACAACCAGCAGGTGCAGGGAAAATGCATGGCAGACATGTTAAGATATAACAAGAGAAAAAAGCAAAAATAAAAGTAAAGTACCAGAGGTTCCAATGTACTGATGTCTTTGAGTTTGTTTCCACTGAGATTTAGATGCGTGAGATTTGGAAGTTTTTCTGCCAGGATGTCTAACCCTCCAGAAATCCTATTGTCACTTAGCTCGAGCTGGAATTGGAAAAGAGTTGTGACAATAAATTAAGTCAACTTGCATTCATATACTCCAGTTTAACGTAAAACATTCCCAAGGCTATATACACAGCATTAAACAAAATTTAGCACTGAGCCTAGGTCGGCTGATCAATGGTTTGTCAAAATTGCAGGTTTAAGAAGCTTCTGAAAAAAAAAATAAGTGAAGAAACTTAAAGACGGAATTTCAGAGCTTAAGACCCAAGCTAGTGAAGGCATGGCCACCAATGGTGAAGCGATTAAAATGGGTATGTTTAAGAGATCAGAGCTGCAGTGATATTGTATGGTAAGAGGGATGGGGCCAGCAGGTGAAGGTTTGGCTGGGGAGGGAATTGAACACAATTATGGAAAATTTAGATTAGCGTGTTGTTGGACCAGATGCTAATGTGGATTAATGAGCACAGGGGTGACGGGTGAAAAGGGGCTCGATACGATTCGGGATCTGGACAGCAAGAATTTTGGATGAATTGAAATTTATGGAGAGTGTACAGTGGGCATTCAGTTAGGACAGCATTAGAAATCAAACCCTCTTGTAACAAAAGTATGATTGGAATTTCAGCAGCATATGAACAGAAGCAAGTTCCAAGTTGGGCAATATTACACATGTGGAATTAATATCCTCTTCATCACCAAGGCAGCCTAACTTTACAGCTTTTCATAGGGTCGAACATGACCTCAAAGTCTGATTCACTGTACACAGGCATTAAGGATCAGGGTATATTGCTGCAAAACATGGCACACAGGATTGATTACTGTCTTGGAGAATTACATGCAAACTAAGTAATTTGGCTCCAGGAATAATGAACAGGACAAATTATTAGAAGAGGAGAAGGTTCAGAATGAAAAGAAAGAAAATGAACAGGAATCATGAAAAAGCTTACATTTTGATCGCACCTTTCTCAACCTCGCAAATTTATGAAGTGTTTTAAAACCATTGAAACACTTTTTGTAGTATAGTCACTGTTCTAATGTTGAAGCTTCTACAAACAACAAATGAGATGAAGATCAAATCATTTGTTTTATCTCAGAAGGTTGGGGGTGAATATTGGTTCGGACACTGGTGAGAACTGGTTTGCTTTTCTTCAAAGCAATGCTGTGGCAGTTTCTATACCAACACAGGCAGGCAGGGCCCTGGGTTAGTGTCTCATAAAGGATGACACTTTAGACAATGAAAGGGACAGATATGGAGGCAAAATACAGAGTGGTCTTAGATCTTTCCATTGTTAAATAATACTAACTGCAAACTGAGCAATGTAATTCTTGTTAGAATTTACAACAATACTAGCAGTACTGTGTAAACAGAGGGTGTAGCTGAGGCAGTGTTGAGTGTAAAGCACTTAAAGTGACTGACTAAATATTTGGAACCAAATGTAAAATTCCAATGCAAGTTGTGTACAGTAGTCAAAAATGTGTCTCTTAAGTTAACCAAGGAGGAAACAGAGTTGCTAAATGAGAACTTGGAGTAAAAATATTTAAAAACAAGACATAACACATTCCACTGAACAGATGAGCAGGAGATTACTCTGGAAACCTGGCCAACAGTTATTCATCAATCCAAGCTATTTAAACAGCAGATAGTACGTCCATTACAGAATTGTAGTTTGCAGGATCTTGCTGTGCACACATTGGCTGTAATGTTTCTGCATGACAACAATGCCTATACTTGAAAAAAATGCTTTATTTGTTGTGAAGCACTTCGGGCCAGCATGAGGTTATGAAACAGCCAAGAGAAATGCAACTCATTTATTTCATCCTCTTCATCCTGTTCTTCTGTGCAAAGGGTGGCAGACACATGGGAACCTCACCACCACCTTCAAGGCATATCTCTACAACTCAACTCACAGACCATTCTTACTTAAAATATCTTTCTCCTTTCCGTCCCTGGATTTTTAAAAACCAGGAATGCCTTACCTAACAGCACTTGAGAACATGTTCACTCCACTCCCTGCACTGCTCAAGTTGTTGGTAACTCAACAGCTTTTCAAACCATTAAGGATGGGCAATTAATGCTGGGTTTACCATTGTGATCCCAAAACATAACATTCATTAGAAAAGGAAGTGCACTCACCTCAACCTATAATCAATTACATGAGAATTATTGAAGTCTCACTGTTCTCTGGTCACATCTGACCACTTACCCACAATGCTATTGTGTAAAAGCTTAATAAAGGCAAATCTTGAGACAAGGGCCTGAGGTGAAGACCCTGTTGGTGCCACCCTGCCACAGAATGACCCCATGCCATAGCCTTGATTGTATTTGGGAACTCTGTGCTCTGGGTATTCAGTTCAGCAGCTGCAACATCAGCTAGTCTGTAAATTCTAGAATACTGGACTGAATTAACACAGATCAGACCAAAGTCATTACAGTACATCACCTAAAATCATCATTCCATTGTCTTACCACCATATCCAATGCTCATTGTATTTTGCGCTTGCTTCAATTTACACAATTTTTTTTAAAACAAACAAGACAGGAAGATGACCATTTTGCCCAATCCATCAACGCTGATGTTTATGCTCCACATAAGCTTCCTCCTATCCCTTATCTCACAGAATCACCGTATCTAATTAAGCCAAACAGTCTATTCAAATGTTGTAAAATCTAAGTAACACTATTCCATGTAACACATTATTTTGTGATTTGATAATACTCCTCTTAACCACTTCGGTTGTTAAAAGCACGATATAACTGTTGTTAAGGCAATTTTTCCATTGCTGAATATTTCACTATTGGTCTACCAGATGTGCTGACAGACTTTAATCATATCATCTGATGCTCTTTTGAAGTTATATTCAGTTAAAGTGTAAACTTGCAGTGCACTTCCCGAATTTTAATCACTCCCATGGCTGCTGTGCTTTCAAATGTCTAGATTCCAGATTCCTCTATTTCTTTCCTAAACCTCTCTGCCACTTGACCTCTCACTGCTCCTTTCAGACACTGCATAAAAGCTAGCTCTTTGACCAAACTGTTGATCCTCTGAACTGTTATTTTCTTAAGTGACAGTGTTAAATTTCGGTGATAATGGTTCTGTGAAATACTTTGAATGGTTATATTCAAACTCGACAAATGTGGCTTTTATGTCAAAGATTTGGCACATAACTTCAGGCTCAGATGTTTAAGCTTCATGATTTAAGGGGGATAAAAGTCATAAATACAATAGAATGATCCAGTAACTTCGCACTGGTAATTATCAGAACATTATCTTGGTGTTATAATTAAGACATGTCAGGTTTTGGAAATTATCCAAAATAGGGCATTTGCTTTTGTTACCACAGAGAGTCTTCAGTGTCAAATAAAAGTAACACCACAATGCTGAATAATTCCTCCCAATTGTCTCAATGTCTTTAACATTGGGAACATGGAAGACTGCCCACAGACGTACGAAGGAGGGACAAATATCTTAATTCATCAGAAATATGATGACAATTTTGCTCAAACCTCATCAAGTCAACGTCCAACTTCAAGTGTAGTGAAATGATGCCTAATGAACTAGTTCAGAGGGAGGGTCACCAGACCCAAAACGTTAACTCTGATTTCTCTTCAAAAATGATAAAAATACCTGCTGAGCTTTTCCAGCAACTCCAACCACAGCAAGGATAGAGCCCCTCAGTCCTCACCTTCCAACCCACTAATCTCCAGATACAGCAGATTATCTTCCGGCATTTCCGCCACCTACAATTAGACCCTACCACCAAAGATATATTACCCTCCACATCCCTTTCTGCGTTCCACAGAGACCGTTCCCTTCATGACTCACTTGTCGTTAGGTCCATACCCCCCACCAACCCACCCTCTACACCTAGCACCTTCCCTTGCCACCGCACAAGGTGTAAAAACTGCGCCCACACCTGCTGCCTCACCTTCGTCCAAGGCCCAATAAGATCATTTCAAATCCAGTGGAGATTTTCCTGCACATCCAGTCACCTCATCTACTACAACCGTTGCTCTTGATGTGGTCTCCTCTACATCAGGGAGACAGGACACCAACCCATGCAGCACTGCAGGGAACATCTCTGGGACACACACACCCAACAACGCCATCGCCCTATGGCCGACCATTTTAACTCCCCCCACCCACTCCACCAAGGATATGCAAGTCCTGGGCTGTCTCCACCACCAAATCAAAGCCACCAGGGAACTGGAGAAAGAATGCCTCATCTTCTGCCTTGGAACACTTCAATCACATGGCATCAACATCGACTTCACCAGTTTCCAAATCTCAGCGCCCCTCCACAAGCTCATCCCAGATCCAACCCTGTAACTCAGCCCCACCCTCTTGACCTAGTCACCTTCCTTTCCACCTATCTGCTCCACCCTCCCACTGACCTATCACAATTTAGCGCCCACCTGCATCCACCTATTGCCTTCCTAGATACCTTCTCCCAGTCGCAGCCCAACCTCCACCATTTATCTCTCAGATCCCTTCCCCTCCACATTCCTGATGAAGGGCTTATGCCCGAAACATTGGCTCTCCTGCTCCTCGGATGCTGCTGGATCAGCTGTGTTTTTCCAGTGCCACACTTTTCAACTCAGTCTCACTAATGCCTTATACAGTTGCAGCAACCTTTCCTGACTTTTACACTCATTCCTTGAGTAATACATGTCAAAACTCCATTTGCCTCCCTAATTACCTGCTGTACCTGCATATTAGGTTTCTATGATTCATACAGGAGGACACCTGGATCTCTCTGCACCAAAGTACTCTGAGGTTTCTCTCTATTTAGATAATAAGTTGCCTTTTTATTTCTCAAACCAAAATGGATGACCTCACGCATCCACATAAAACATCATCTTCCAAATTTTACCCATTCATCTAACCTATCCATTTGGAAATTTCTCAGTTTTTCACTGCAACTAATTTTCCCACGTATTTTAGGGTCATCTGCAAATTTGGCTACAGTGCTATCTATCCCCGCATCCAAGTCATTAATATAACTTGTAAATAGTTGAGGCCTGATGAAAGAACCATGTTGCACTCCACTAGTTACATCTTGTCAGCCAGAAAAAGCAAACATTTATCCCAACCCTCTGCTCTCTGTTGGTTAACCAATCCTCTAAACAAGCCAATAAATTACCACTAACCCCATGTGATCTTACCTTGTGTACTAATCTTTGTTTGGCACCTTACCAAATTCCTTCTGGAAGTATAGATATATTACATCTACAGGATCTCTATTACTTGTCACATCTTTAAAGGACTCTTGGAAATTAGTGAAACATGGTCTATCCTTCATAAAACCTTCATATCAAATGTCCTGTTATTACTTCCCTAATAATGGATTCTAACAATTTCCCAATGATACATGTTAAACTAACTGGTGTTTAGTTTCCTACTTTTAAAAACTATATTATATTAGCATTTTTCTAATCCTGTGGAACTTTTCCCACATTCAGGGAATTTTGGAATATTATAACCAATGGATCCACTATCACTCCTGACACTTCCTTTAAGACCCTAGGGCATAGGCCATCAGGCCTTGGAGACTGGTCTGTCTTCAATCTCAGAACTTTTTAACCTAGTGAAGATGATTGTTTTATGTTCCTCCCTTTCTTTAACTTCTGCTTTACCTGTTACTGTTGGGATGATACTAGTATCTTCAAATATGAAAACTAAAGCAAAATATTTAGTCCCCCATTAACAACGCCTTAGTTTCATCCTCCAAGGACCAACTTTCACTTTAGCTACTGTCTTCACTTTTATTACAGCTTATGCTATTTGTTATTTATATTTTGTGGCAGTTTTCTTTCATAATACACCTTTGCTCTTTTTATGACTGGTTTTTAGTAACTTTTTGACAATCTTCAAACATTTCCCAATAATCCAGCTTGCCCCTTGCCTTTGCAGTATGGCATGACTTAGGTTTTTTGCTTTAACTTCCTTGCTTAGCCTTGGATTCCCTTCCCCTCTTACAATCTTTCTTCTTTTCTGGATATATTTTAGTTGGGAGCATCTGCCACTGCTCATCAACTGTCCTACTATTTTGTCACAGTCCACTAGGGCCAGATCTGTCCTCATGTCTATGTAGTTATCTTAGTTTAATTGCAGAAAGCAAGCGTGGGAATCCTGTTTCTTGTCCTCCAACTGAATTTGGAATTCTAGTATGCCATGATCACTGTTCTGTAGAGGATCCTTTACTAGGAGATCTTTAATTTCATCAAATCCAGAATACCCTAATCCCTGGTTGGTTCTCCAACATATTGTTCCTTTGAACAATATCTATTAAATGCAATAAACTCTCCCTTAAGGCTACCCATGCCAATTTTACTTAATCTATATTAAAATTACCCATGATTATTACTGTTCTTTTCTAAGAAGCCTCCAGTATTTCTTCATTTGTACTGTGCCCCACTACTGTTTGATGCTCAACAGATTACTTCTCCCTTTTTCCCTTGCTATTGTTTATTTCCACCTAACCTTTTTCCATGCCTGAAAATAAAACAAATAACTACAGATGCTGGAGATCTGAAATAAAAACAGAGATTGCTGGAGAAACTCAGCAGATCTGGCAGCATTGGTGTAGAGAAAGCAGAGTTAATATTTTGAAACATTAACTCTGCTTTCTCTCCACCGATGCTGCTAGACCTACTGAGTTTCTCCAGCAACTTGTTTTTGATTCTGTGACTTGGTCTCCAGTGCTGACACCATTTCTCACTACAGTACTGATCTTTTCCTTAACTAACAAAGCTACACCACCTCCTTTTCCTTTCTGCCTATCTATCCGAAACTGATTATCCCTTAGATATTCAATTCCCAAACGTGGTCTCCCTGCAACCATATCTCACTAATCACCACCAAATCCTATCCAAATATTAGGCATTATTTTGTGCAATCCAATTGTTGTCTTACAGGATAAGAGGATTACAAAGTTAAAAATCACACAACACCAGGTTATAGTCCAACAGGTTTAATTGGAAGCACATTAGCTTTCGGAGCGTTGCTCCTTCATCAGGTGGTAGTGGAGGGCTCAATCCTAACACAGAATTTATAGCAAAAACTTACAGTGTAATGTAACTGAAATTATACATTGAAAAATCGATTGTCTGTTGAGGAGATTGAGATGGGTTCCACTAGAAGATTTTGAGCAACTATTACTTGTATAAAAATATAAACAAAGTGTACCTATGCAGAGAACTACATAATAGGCACCACAAGACTACAATATCATGACATAGCAAAAGTACTTTTGTTCCCTCCGCAATTGAACTCAATGATTGCCATGCTGAAGACTCACCTTTTTCAGTTTGGGAAGACGGAGAAGGTTCGTGACAGACATCAACCCAACATTTATCAAGCTGAGGAACTCCAGATTCTCAAATTCAGCCGTCAGACCTTCAATTTTACCCTCATTCGATCTGCAGTTGTCAAGAACAAGCTCTCGCACCTAGAACGAACAAATGATTTGCCAATTGAGGCCCTTACTGTAAAAACAAAACCCGAGAAAACAAGATTCAATACCTCCAAGTGAAGAAGTTCTCCCTCATCTCAGTCTTAAATGTCTTATTTTAAGGCCACGTCCCACATTTTCTAGAGCCACAGCCAGGAGACCATCTTTTAAGAATGTTATATGTTTCAATAAAGTCACTGCTAATTCTTCTAAACTCTGGAGAATACAAACCCAGTTTCTTCAAATTTCTCTTCACATGGCAATCTCACCATCCCAGGTTTGAGTTTAAGGAATCTCTGCTGCAGGTCCCTCCAATTTTTTTCTTACTTAAAAAGGAGAACAAAACTACATAAAAAGCTTCAGGTATGGTCTCACCAAGTTTTTGTAGAACTGAATCAAGATTTAAATGCAGTTCGATCCATTTTCTGCTACTGATGTTGTAGTAAGTCCATTCTATAGTATGGAAATTACACCACAATTTCATACAATGCATCTGTTTACAAGGCAGGCAGAAAAGCCAACATGAAATTAAATCAGGAGGAGACCATCCACCCCACTGAGCCTGTCACTGTATTTTGAAAAGGTATTCAGTTAGTCTCCTTTTCCCTGCTCTTAATCTGTAGCTCTGCAGTTTTTATCTTTTTTAAAAAAAATCCAATTCCTTTCAAAGTGATTGAATTGAATTTGTCACCAGCATTCAGGAAGGATTTTCCAAATCACAAAACACTGCAGAAAAAATAAAAATTCATTTCCCCTCTGGCCCTTTTGTCAATTATCTTAAAATGTATGTCCTGTGGTTACCTGTTCTCTTGCCACTGTAAGGAGTTACTCTTTATTGACTTTATTAAAACTCTTCATAATTAAAATACAAGGAGACCCTGCACTACAATAGTGCATTTTGCTTGGAAAATTGCACAGTGATTTAATTCTAAATCTTCAATGTTACAAAATAGCATCATAGGCAGACAGTCAGAATTAAGGTCAGAAAGAAACCTTCCCAATTTACATCCCCTGTAATCTGCATTCTTTGAAACCTCTACCACCTATTGCCCAACCTCCACTCCCGAGCTCACTCACCTCCATTAGCTTCCAATTAAACATCACCTGGATCGAAAATGTTCATTCGCAAATCCCACTGCGATTCGCCTCTTTTCATCTCTGCAACCTCCTACAATCCTTCAATTCTTGACTTGAGAAACAAATCAGTAACTACCATCCTTTGCTGCTTGGGTTAACTCCCTAATACCTGCACTACAGGAGGCACACCACAAGTTGGACTGCTTTTGTTGGGGGGGGGGGGGGAGGGTGGAAAGGAGCAAGAACGGGTGTTGGCTGGTGATCTGATGAGAAATCTTCAAAATTATGAAGTTGTTTGATAGTGTGTGGGTGGGTGGGGAGGTGGGGCAGACAGAGAGAGAGAGAGAGAGAGAGAGAGAGAGAGAGAGAGAGACATTAGAATTAAGGGACAACTGGCAGGACAGGCAGAAGAGATGCAGGGTTGCCAATCCTGAGAGAATGGACCATCAAGACGAGAACACAGTGTGCAGATGTGTAATGTACAGGGATTACAAAATAGCACCCCATCAGAGAAAATCAAAGACATGGGAGAACCACCTCAAATACAGGATGGTCCCTTAAAGGTCCAGGAAGGTTGGTTATTCTGACTCAGGGGGAGTACAACTAACAGAAATAAATACAAGACTGTCACTAATAAAACAATAAGGAATTCAGGATAAGCTTCTCAAGCCAGAGAGGAGTTAGAATGTGGACCTTGTAACCATGGTGGCAAATAATATCGATGCATTCAAAATGAAGCTTAGATGAAGATAAGTGAGGTAGGAGCAGAAAAAAAATACCAATTAACTGAGATGAAGGTGGGTTTCAAGTTACCCACACGGACCAGAAAAGAGATTTCACAAACTTGGGGTGCATTGCCTGGATTTCTGATAGTGAAAGGGTGATTTGATTGAAGATTACAAAGATACTGAGGAGAACGGAGAGAAATTGTTGCTGCTGGATGATGAGTCCAGCACTGGAAGGCAGAATCTAAACATCACAGCCAGACCTTTCGGGTGTGAAACTAGGAAATACAGTTCTACATGAAGAAAAAGCTGGAATTCTCACCCACAAATGGCCACTAATGCAAGTTAAATTGTCAATTTTAAATCTAAGATTGATAGTTTTTTGTTTGTTGATCAAAGGTTGCTAAGAAATATGAAGACACGAGAGGGTAAACAAATAAATAAAAAGAGAGATTGCAAAAAATCACCATCGTTCAGGGGTAAAGACCTAAACAGCCTCCTTCTGGTCTTCAGTTTCTACCTCAGTGTTTATATCACCTAACACATCTTTGCCAATACCATGCTAAGGTGACAAGATGCCCAAGATTGCATATCACTTGCTTCACTTGGGATGCAGATTTATAACAAGGTGGGAGGTTGTGAAGGGACAGAGAATTTCTGTTAATGATCCATTATAATATAGCATAGTGGCACAAAGTAAACGGTGAGCTTGAACCTTGAATGGAGGCTCAGTGAACTAGATGGGTAACTCTGGGTTCCCTGAAGTTGAACAGGCACCAAGCTAGGAGCAGAATACCTATCCCCCTCTACTGGGGGAAAAATTACTCAACCATTCAGAAAGCACAAACCCTCAGCTGGGGAACAGTTCTGTGGCAGTTCTAGATGACCCTATGAAACAAGGGTGACTTTTCTACAGTGCAGACAACAGTCCATCCAGAGTGACCCAAGTGTATTTCCAACAGGGATCACTGAATTGATTATTTTGTCAGGAGCTTAGTTTGTTCTGGATGCATATCCCAAGGCAAACTAAATAACTTTATCACCTGTTATTAATGTATAATAGTGATCAAGAACAGGAACCATGACTGACACACCCTTCTTTAATCCTGAATTGCTTGTCAAATATACTGCAGCAAAGATTGGAAATCAAACCAGACATATTTCTGGTCTATAGAGTTCAACATTGTGTAATTTTGTAACATTAATCCAATGACAGAGATGCTCTTCAAATTAGAGTCATACAATATGGAACAGACCCTTCAGTTCAACTCATCCATGCCGACCAAATTTCCCAAACTAAACTAGTCCCATTTGCCTGCGTTTAGCCCATACCTCTCTAAACATTTCCTATTCTTCATGTACCTGTGTTAATGTGTTTTACATGTTGTAACTGTACTTACATCTACCACTGCCTCTGGAAGTTCATTCCACAGATGAACCACCCTGTGTGTGAAAACGTTGCCCCTCATGTCTCTTTTAAATCTTTCTCCACTCACTTTAAAGAAAATGCCCTCTAGTTTTGAACTCCCTTACTCTTAGGAAAAGACCTTTGCTATTCACCTTATCTACGCATCTCATGATTTTACAAATCTCTGTAAGGTCACCTCTCAACCTCCTATGCTCTTGTGAGAAAAAAAAACAGCCAGCCTCCCCTTTGACAACGCAAGTCCTCTAACCCTGGTAACATCCTCGTAAATTTGGGGTGGCATGGTGGCTCAGTGGTTAGCACAGCTTCTCACAGCACCAGAGACCCAGGTTTGAATCCTGACTTAGGCGACTGTCTGTGTGCAGTTTGCATATTCTCCCTGTGTTTGTGTCGGTTTCCTCCCATAATCTAAAGATGTGCAGGTCAGGTGAATTGGCCATGCTAAATCGCCCACAGTGTTAGGTGCATTAGTCAGGGGTAAATATAGGATAGGGGAATGGGTCTGGGTGGGTTAGTCTTTAGAGGGTTGGCTGGACTTGTTGGGCCGAAGGGCCTGTTTCCGTACTGTAGAGAATCTAATCTAACATTTTTTCTACACCTTCTCCAATTTAATAATATCCTTCCTATAGCAGGGCACCCAGAGCTGTACAGAGTACTCCAAAACTGGTCCCACCAACGTCTTGCACAACTGCAACGTGATGACCTAACTTTTATTCTCTATGGTCTGAGCAATGAAGGCAAGCAACATATCCAGAACAGTGGCAAATCCAAATTCCAGAAGGCCCATTCCCTAACCCATAATTTGCACCAATGAGGAAACGTGAGGGGCAGCTTGTCATTTGCTTTACAGCTATAAGTATCCAATTTCTGTCAGCAGGATATCCAAAACACACCTTGTGAGTTTTGTACTTTTTAGTCTAATCTTGGTCGAGTTTTTCAAAGCATTGGGATACACTGTTGGACAGCTGAAAAAGTATTTTAGATAGGTCTGGGGATACCTTTGGACAGGTATCTTTGGAAAGGTCAAGTGCTTTTTAAGATTAAAAGTAGTCATGAAGGAGTGTAAAATGTCAATAAACTGATTAGAATGCTCATGCTATTAAGACATTTAAATCTCCACGCCTTTAAATTTGAGAAAAAGAACTTCAGTTTCAGAAGAGAATAGTGCATGCTAGTCACAATGTCTGATGATGGAAGTCTGAAGCCCATCATTTCAGGATTTGTACTGAATGGCTAATTTCAGAAATAATCACAGTGGTTCACAATTTAACTGATAGCTCCAAATACCTATAAAATCTCTGGTGTAGGGCAATGAATAAGAATGCTTATTTTTGTAAGAGATTAATCAATTGAAACAATTTAAATGCATTAAATGTTTTTTTTTAAAATCAATGAGTTCCTTTTTACCAAAGTACTGAAATCTTTAACAGACTCTTAATATTTGATCTTATTTCATCTCAGCGTGAGTCATGAGGTCCATCTATGGTGGATTCTGGATGAATTGGCATGCTCAGTAAAAGTATTAAATAGAAGCCATGATTTGGTACAAATTGACACGAGGGTTATACAAGATCATTGGGGTCATTGATTGTCAGAGTATATGAGAGGCTAATGGGGATGGGGGCAGGGGCATGAAGTGGCATCAGGAGATTGTGCGGTGAGAAAGGAGGGGGCGGGAGGGTCAGATATTTTATTCTTTCCAAGTCCTGTAGGCTGACCTTTCACATTGCCCATTTCCCCTACAGTTGCCTCCACAACTGATTCCAGAGCGGCTGGCCAGACTCCCACTACCAGCTCCCTCCCCACCTTGCCCAAAAGAAAATACGAATGTTCCAGGCACTTTCTCCAAAGCTAGGCTTGTGGAGATGGGAACTTTTCAGAGCCTCCCAAAACCTACTTAGATGTCAAATTTCACAGTGCATCCAAAAACCATTCGACTATAAGATTGTAGAGTCAGAATCAGAGAACTATTTCAAACTTTTATGACACCAACCATGCCATTTGGCCCATCTGATCTACGTCAGCATTTATGCACCATCAGCTTCCACCCACTTCTCTTCATCTAATTAGCAATATTCCTCCATTTACCCTCATGCAAGGATCTGATGTCCCCTTAAATGCATCTATGTCATTCATCTCAACAACTGCCTATAGTAGAAAATTCTGCATTATCACCACTGCGTAATGAAGTGTATAAGATGCACTGCAGCAATTTGTCACACCTCCTTCAACAGCACCTTCCAAAGTCTGACCTCTACCAGTTACAATGACAAAGGCAGCAGATGCATTTGAACACCATCACCTGCAAGTTCCCCTCCTAGCCACTCACCATCCTGAGTTGGGACGATTTTGCCTTTCCTTAACGGCTGGTGGGTAAAAGCACCTTCAACTTCCTTCCTAACAGTGCTGTGGGTGTGGCTGCACCACATGAACAACAGTGGTTCAAGGAAGCAAGCTCACCAGCCACATTCTCAAGGGCAAGAAATGCTACCTCATCAGTGATGTCCACATCCCACAAAAGAATGGAATAAATCGCTTCTGAATTCCTTAACAGATTCTTTTAGTGACTCGTCTTGCATTTCTGACCCCCAGCTTTGGATTTTTCCACAAGTAACAACCTTTTCTCCTTTAAAACAGTTAAGAATTTTAAAACAAACATTCTCTCTTTCATCCCTCACATTTCGAGACAAAATAGAAAAAAGAAATTAACATTTACGACTGATTTTGTTTTGAGAGCACTCCCTCCCCTCCATCACCATAGGCCATGAAATTAAAAAAAAGTTAAATCTTACTGGACTTATGCTCCAATTTTGGATTTTCTTCCATTGGATCTGTTCTGTCCATTCTTTGAATTATGTTTAAACCTATCAGATGATGGCTTTAGGCAACAGCAATAAAGTAAAAATGGAAAATCCCAAAATTCTGAATTTTCTTTGGAGTAAACTAAAGGGAAATAAATCTTCCACTTATAATAAATCCAGTAAAATACCATAAATGCTTCACCACACTGGTAAAAACACTGAGACTTATCCTCAAATTATATGAAGTACAAAAATAAATGCGTTCTGAATTTGCAAAAGCAAAAGGTAGACATGCACTTGCCACATATTCTTCCTCAAGCAATTTGGACTCTGACTTTTTGCAGGCAGATTAGCAGTTACAAATGCATATAATCCAATGGTTGAGAAGGTAACCACTTAACATATAATTCATTGTTTTTTTCAAAGGGCCTGCATTAAGTCCTACTCCTCCCTATTCTTTCCCTGTAGCCCTGCAAATGTTTCCTTGTCAATTATTTATCCATTTCCTTTTTGACTGCTGTTATTGAATCAAAAACATAAAAAAGATTAATGAAATTGGCAACAGATTGTTATCTGAATTCTCTCATGAGAAGAAATGCATTTCAATTCATGGAATCCTCGCTTAATGATTTAATGGGTCAACACACCAAATGGTGACAACGTTGAGTTATTCAAACCAGTTTTTAGTATTTGTGCATAAAAATAGGAAGCGCTGGAAGGCCTCCATCGGGTCTGGCAACATCCTTAGACAGAAACAACATGGAAACCTTTCAACAGATATATTTGGAGAAAGGAAAACAGATTAAATGTATGCTGCCAGACCTGATGAGCATTTGCTGCTTTTAAAGTTAGATTTCCAGTATCTGCAATACTTTGGTTTTACAATTCTCATCCTTTTATTCCTCCATGTGCTCACTCACTACCACTGCATAACCCCTACACATTCTCATTCAGTTTCTGCAACCTCCTTTAGCCCCACTGCCGTAAAAGGTTTTGGCTCTGCTCAAATTATGGCCTTTTGCCCAAGATCAGGAATTTCCTCCCTGAGCCTATCCTGTCCCTTATCCTTCACTACCACCCTCATTCTTTAGGGCATTTCTTAAAATTCACAACCTCCTTTAAGCTTTTGGTCACCTGTCAAAATATTTTGAGTGAGGGATATCAGATTTTGTTTGATAACATGTCAAAGTGCCTTCGGATTTTTCTTCACCACATTAAAGACAAAATGCGTTTTTGCTTTCGTCTTAAAATCTTTAACAGAGTTTGCCAAATTTAACTGCTCCAGCCTTGGAAGCGCTACATTTTATAAATTTCAGTGTCTCCAAACTGAAGAAAGAGATAACTGTCGGTGCAGGCAGTCACATGACAAACAAGATGCCCTTGAGGGGGTATTATTTGCTATATTTTAAGTAACAATTTGACTTTACAAAAAGCTTACTAGCGAAGGGTCAATTACCACTCTTATGACATGAGGCACTGGGTATCATGATACGGCAGGTATGTGTACAGCACAGTCATAAAATATACATGCTCCTGAAAAATGTAGGATTGTGCAAGTAAAAACTGCTTCTGAAGTAAGGAACATCAGAACAGGATGCAGTCATTGAGCCCCAAGTCTGTACTTCCATTCAATAGGATCATGGCTAATCAGTGACAAAACTCCACTTACCCACATGTCTTTTCTCATCCCCCCCCACTCTTTCATGGGATCTGGTCAATGTTGGTAGATTAGCCATTCTTAATTATTCTTGAAAAGGTGGTGGTGAACTTTGAACCACTACAGTTCATATGGTGTAGGTTCACTCAGAACAGTTCAGAACACAGTCCCAGAATTTTGAAGGAAAGGCAATACAGTTCCATGTCAAGGTAATGGGGAACTATGAGGGGAACTTGCAAGTAGTGTATCCCACATACCTGCTGTGTTTGTCCTTCTAGGTGGTAAAAGTCACAGGTTTGGAAGTTACTATCGAAGGAATCTTGGTGATTGCTGCAGTGGATGGGTTGTCAACCAAGCATGCTGTTTTGCCCTGAAGGAGTTGAGCATCAAGTGTTGTTAGAGCTGCACTCATCCAGGCAAGTGGAGAACATTCCATCATGGTCCTCACTGGCATCTTGTAGATAGTGGAGAGGCTTTGAGGAGTAACAAGGTGATTTAATTGCAGTATTCCCAGCTTCTGACCTGCCGTCATATTTATTTGGCTAGCCCAAATTAGCTTCTAATCAACCACCCTGAGACGTTGATAGTGTGGGATTCGCTTTGAATGTCAATAGAAGGTGGTTAGATTCTCTCTTTTCGTAAATATTCATTGTCTGGCAGTTTTACAATGTAAGTATTATCAACACAAGCCAGAGTGTTGTACAGATCATGCCGCACTTCGGCATGGATTGCTTCAGTATCGGAGGAATCAGGAATGGTGCTGAATATTTGTTTGTTAATGATTGCATATCACCACCTTATGACGGAGGGAAGGGAATTGACAAAACAGCTGATGTCTGAACCTGGCATACTATCCTGAGGAATTCTTGCAGAGATATTCTAAGGCTGAGATGATTGACCTCAACCAACCACAAACATCTTCCTTTATACTAGATACGCCTCCAACCAGTTAAGAGCTTGACTCCCTCCCTGATACTGACAGACTTTAGTTTACTAGGTCACCTTGATGCCAAATTCAGTCAAATAGTACCTTGATATCAAGAGCAGTGTTTCTTAGCTCACTTCTTGAGTTCAGCTCTTTTGTCCATATTTCGAACAATACCCTAATGTGTGGAGCAAAGCCAGCCTGGTAGAACCCAAACTGAGAAAAAGTGACTAGATTATTTCTTTTGTTTCTTTCTTTAAGGAAAAGTGCTCTGAGACACAACTGAACTATTTTTCCTCATTACCAAATAATTTCTTAACTACCACCAGTAAATCATGTGTTCTCCAATTGATTAATTTACATGTAAAGCCATAATAGTAATGCAAAAATTCACAGGTGAGGGAGAGGTAAGGAGAGGGGGAGGGGGCTAAATCAAAATGGAGCTGGAAGAGGAGAAGATAAAGCACACTATTTGCTGCAGTGCCGTCTCTCTCTAAAAGCAGAGGGACATCACATCTCCCTCTACAAGGCCACCTGGTCACTAGATTGTTTGCCAGTGCTGCTCAATAGCACTGTCAATGACTCCTTTCAACATTTTACTGACGATTGAGAATAAACGTAATCGGACAGTAGAGTGGGTCGGACTTGTCTTGCTCTTTATTTTGTGGATAGGACATACCTGGGTAATTTTGCACATTACCAGCCAGATGCCAGCGTTATAGCTGTACCCAAACAGCCTGGCTCCGGTGTCTTGTTCTGGCACACAAATTTTCAGAATCTTTGGAGGATTGTCGTCAAGATCCAAATCCATTGCAGTATCCACTGCCTTCAACAGTTTCTTGAATATCTCACTGACTGAACTGAATTGGCTAAAGTCCAACATCTGTGATGCTGGTGACCTTTGAAGGAGGCTGAGATGAATCATCCACTTGGTGTTTCTGGCTGAAGATGGTTGCAAATACTTCAGCCTTATCTTTCTGCACTGATGTTCTGGGCTTCCACATAGTGAGGATGGTGATATTTAGAGTATCATCCTCCTGCAGATAGCTGTTCAAATGTCCATTCATGACTGACGTGGCAGGACCGTAGAATTTTGATTTGATCTGTTGACTCTGTAATTGTCTAGTTCTGTCTATCAAATGACACTTATGTTGCTTGGCAGGCAAGTAGTCCTGTGTTGTTGCTTTACCAGACTGACACTTTAACTTTATTAATTAGTTAGGTCTGATGCACCTCCTGGTCTCTTCATTGAACTAAGGAGCCCAGCTTGATGCGAATGGTGAAGTGTGAGGGATATGCCAGGTGATGAAATTACAGATTGTGGTTGAATACAATTCTGTTGCTGTTACTGGCTCATAGCTCCTTGTGGATGCCCAGTTTTGAGTTCCTGAACCTGTTCTGAATCTGTCCTATTTATCATCATAGTAGTACCACCCAAAATGACAGAGGGTATCCTCAGTGTAAAGATGGGACTTTATGTCCATAAGGATTATGCAGTGGTCACTCCTGCCAACACACTTATGGCAGAATCAGAGTCAGATAGATCAGTAAGGATGAGATCAAGTAGATTTTTCAATTGTCTGGCAGCTATGTCCTTTTGGTCTTGGCCAGCTCAGTGTGTAGTGGTGCTATTGAGCCCTCTTGGTGATGGACATTGGAGACCCCAAACAATCAGGGAGTACTTTTTACCAGTACAATCTTCAGTGCTTTTTCTAAGTGCCATTCAATATGTAGGAGTACTGATAGATCAGTCGAAGAGGTGGATATAGCTGGTAATCAACATGTTGCTTCCTTCACCACACTTGACCTAGAGTTATAGAGTTACACAGCATAGAAACAGACCCTTCAGTCCAACTCGTCCATACCAACCAGATATCCTCAACTGATCTAGTCCCATTTGGCGCATATCCCTCTAAACCTTTCCTATTTATGTACCCATCCAGATGCCTTTTAAATGATGTAATTGTACCCACTTCCTCTGGCAGCTCATTCCATACATGCACCATCTGCTTGATGCCATGAGATTTTATGGCATCGAGAGTCAATGTTGAGGACTCCTAGATCAGATTCTTCTTGACTGCGTATCACTGTGCTGCAGCCTCTGATGGGTCTGTCTGTAAATACAACACTTTAAAGCTTTAAGCAATTGCTGTTTGTAGGACAGTACCAATCTTTTAGCAACCTGATTAAAAAACTAGAAAGCAGATGAGAAATAATTTTAATGCAGCGAGTACTTAGAATCTGGAATGCACAGCCTAAGAGTGTGCTGGAGATAAAATCAATTTCAGCTTTCAGAACAGAATAGAATGGGCACCTGAAGTGGAAAAAATGTGTGGGCCACAAAGACAGCACAATGTGACTAGCTAAATCACATTTGGACAGCAAACACAGACTAAACAGGCTGAAAGGCCTCCTTCTGTATTGTAACCATTCCACGATTCAGTACCATAGTCCTAAAGGGTTGTCATCTCATTCTGAAACTTTGTCCCCTGGTTCTGGACCATCCACTCAGTCTTTAACCTTCACTAGACATCCCAATGTTTTGCAGCCAATGAGCTATATTTAATGTGAAGTCACAGTGTTAATGTAGGAAAACGCAGTAGAAGTCAAGTTACCCATAGTATGGTCCCACAGACAATGTGATCAAGACCAGATAATCTGATTTTAATAATGGCAGTTCAGGAGAAAATATTGGCCAGGACACAAGAGCACTCCCCAGGCCCTTAAATTACTGATTTTTTATGTGGGAATATAAAACAGAATATTATTCTACTCTAGTACACTAATAGCCCGGACTTATTGAATAACACTCAGGCACCTGAGGCAGAAAGTTATGGGTTCACATTCCACTTAAGAAATTTGATCAAAACACCTAAGTTAACACTTCAGTGCTCAGGTTACACCATGGCTTTGGCTGGTTGGTACCACAAGAGCACCATACTATTGGAGGAGGACCCATGCTGAAGGAGTGCCACACATATTGGGGGCTCAGTACCAAGGACATGACATACTGTTGAAAGGTCAACACTGAGGGAGTTGTTGTTGCATGAGATCTTTAGCTCTAAAATACTCCCATGACATTATTTTGAAGAAAACATTGTCAATTGTTCAGGCACCCTCGGATAGTTGTCCTGCAATCCACATCAGTAAAAAAAAAACAAAACAAACCATCTGCTCTTTATCTCAAATGTTATTTGTGGCAGTTTGATATGTATATCTTGGCTCCATATTACTTATAACCACGACCAGTAGAAATTTTTCATTGACTAACAAGTGCTTTGAGATATCTTGGGATTGTGAAAGATGCTACATGCCCTTATAAAATAAATTGAAGTATAAATAAAGGAAAGTAAAACACTAGGCACATTCTACACCATCTAGTGGTGAAGCTTGTTTAAGGGAACAGGCCATTTCCTGGCCTCTTAATTAGGCAATGAAGAAGAAAAAAAACAGGAAAGAAACTTATATCATACGAATACAAATGTGAAAAAATATAGCTACGTAGGAAATACAAATTGTAAAGAATTAATCTAATTATCACTATTTATAAAATACAATGGGGTTACAACTTGGCAAGAAATCCATCAGATTTCACACCTTTGTTGTTTCAAGATCATTTACTAATTAGAATCACAACATGGCATTATAAATAGATGAACAAAATATAAATGCAGTGGAGTAATGCTAAAATTGTTTATAAATCAATGATTCTACGAGACCAGTGTCCAATTCTGGAATATATTCCTTTGAGACAAAGACTCTGAGAAGGATGCATCACCTTTGGCTCAGAAAAGTAAGGATGGCATAACATTTGAAAGAAATGGAGTGCAGTACTATGAAGATTATCCGTATTGGAATATTGGAAAAAGTTCAGAAACCAGCTGCTACCTTCAATAATAAAAAGGGAAGAAATTAAAGTATGAGAGAAAATGAACAAAAAAAAATCAGTAAAAGCCTCCAGAAATATATAAAAAAGGACAGAGTAGCTGAAGTGAGTTTTGATCCCATAGAATGATACTGGAGAATTGCATCCATCTTCATAGTAGAAAGCACAAAACCACGCCAAGAACATTAGAACATCTTTGATCAAATAATAGAAGGAGGAACTTAATACAATCATGATTGTGATAAAGTAAAATTGGTAAAAGTAATGGGATTAAACATTGCCATTGCCCTGGATCATATGACATTGGAGCAAAAGTAGCCCATTCAGCCCATTTTCATCTGTGCTGCAGCTTTCTCTATTTAATTAATAATCAGCTTCTCTACTCTTCCTGCCAAAATGCATAACCTCATATTTTCTCACATCATATCTCATCTGCTGAATTTTTGCCTACTCATTCATTCCTCTATATTCCTATATATGTCTATATTTCTCTGCAGACTATGCCATCCTCACTATTTGCCTTCACAACTACTTTTTGTGTCATCAGACTTGGAAATCATACGTTCTCTCCTCCCATAGCCCAAAGACTGATCCCCGTGGCACTCCAGTAACTGTAAGCTGCCATCCTTAAAATTTTTTCTTAGTCCAACTTTGTCTATTAGTTAGCCAATCCTCTAACCATACTACCCCAACACCACGGGCTCTTATTAAATCACCTTTTATGCAGTATGTTATCAACTGCCTTTTGGAAACCTAAATATATTTCATCTATTGGTTCCCTTTTATTTACCACACTTGTTATATCCTCAAAAGAATTTGAACAAATTTATCAGGCATGATTTCCTGACATGGCCTTATCACTTGCATCCCAAAGTCTTAAGATATATAGCTGCAGAGATAATAAATGCATTGATTGTATGCTTCCAAAATTCTCTAGATTCCAGAAAGGCTCCAGTGAATTGAACAACCACAAACATAACACCATTGTAAAAAAAAAAGGAGAGAAAGAAAGCAGAAAACTGCAGACCCAAAATTAGCCTAACATCTGTCATTGGAAAATGCTAATAAACATTTAAGGAGCTAGAAGTAGATCACTTAGAAAATCATACTATAATCAGGTGGATGTTTTGTCAAACAGAAAGGAAAAGTGTGTTTGATACATTTGAGTTATTTAAGTATGTTACAAGCAGGTTAGAGAAAAAAAATCGATGAGGTGCCACAAAAAAAATTACAGAAGATGCCATGGTGTTGTGGGTTATAAGTTAGGATGATTTAACTGAAAACACAGAATTGTGATAAATGGGGCATTTTCAGGTTGGTAAATCGTAACTAGCAGACGTCTACAGGGATTAGTACTGGTGCTAAACTACTTAAAATCTATTGGGTATGTTAATAACTTAGATGAAGGGACTGACTGTACTGGAGCCAAATTTACTGAGAATGCAAAGTTAGGTAGAAAGGCAAGATACAAAGTGGATAAAGTCTGCAAAGAGATTTGGACAGGTTGATTAAGTGGGCAAAAAAAAATGGCTGATATGCTTGTTCACATTGGCAGGAACACACAAGTTCAATAGTAGGTTAAGGGACAAAAACTGCAAAATGTTGCAGTACAGAGAGATCCCAGTAGTTTTTGCACGTGTTACAATAAGTTTAACATGCAGGCACAACAACCTTTTTTAAAACCATTCTCGGAAAGTCATTGGATAGGCCAGCATTTATTGCTCATACAGAATTGCCCTAGAGGTGGTAGTGGTGAGCTGCCTTCTTGAGCCTTCTGTCATGACCCATGACAGGGAAAGAACAGTAATATATTTCCACATCAGGACAGCTTGTGACTTGGAAGGGAAATTGCAGGTGGCAGTATTCTGATGAACTTGCTGCCCTTGTCCCTCTATTGATAGAGGTTGTATGTTTCGAAGGTGCAGACTGTGGAGCCTTGGGGAGTTAAATTACGATGGCTAAAGAACTGGAAGGGTGAGAAGATTGTTTTTGAAAACTGATCTGGAATGCACTGTTAGAAAAGGCAGTGGAAGCTGATTCAATACCAAACTTCAAAAAGAAATTTGATAAATATCTGAAGGGGAAGAGTTGCAGAGCTACGAGGAAAGGGTGGGGGAATGGGACTGGCTGAACAGGCTCTTTCAAAAGGTAGCAAAGACCTGGCTGAATGGCCTTTTTTCCCCACAAAAGATCCCATGGCAGAGAGTGTCACTGTTGTAATATGGGAAGCATGGCAGTTATTTATGCACAGCAAGATCCTATGCAAAATAATGTGGTAATTACCAGATAAACTAGCATTGATGATGTTTGCTAACAACGACAAATATTCATATAGAGCCTTTTACATAATGAAGCATCCAAGGTACTTCCCAGGCCCATTACAAGTCAAAGCATGATAATAAGCCAAAGTAGTACAAAAACTAGTTCACATGACTAAATATTAAGCTTTACAGAGCATCATGAATGTGGAAGGAGAGGTAGACAGTTAGTCAGGAGATAGAGAATTCCAGTTCATCGAGCCCAGGCATTGGAAGGCATGGCCACCAATTAATCAACTAAAATCCTGGATGCTCAACAGCAAAACTTCACTGAGCGCAGAGATCCCAGAGGTTCAGGGCACAGAAGGTCTCAAACATAGGGAAAGGGGAGGCACTTAAGGGGTTTTTAAAAAGAGGGCAAGAGTTTTAAAATCAAAATGTTACTTCTTCAGGTGCCAATGTGAGCACAGTGCTGAATGGGAGACAAGACCGTTGCTGATTCAGACCAGAGCAGTATTGAAATTACCTCAAATTTATGGAGCGTAGAATATGAGAGATCAACGAGCATGGCAATCTGACTAACTAGCAATCCAGAACCCCAGGCTAACTTTCTGAGGATGTAGACTCTAATTCCACTATGACAGATGGTGAAATTTCCCCCATGGATTCAATTTTTAAAATTAGAGAATAAAAAGCTAGTCTTATCTACTGTTGATTGTTGTTAAAAACTTTAATGCCCTTTCAGGGAAGTAAGTCTTCCAATCTTACATGGTCTGGCCTAGATGCAAGACCAGACCCACAGCAATGTATGGTTTATTGTTAACTGCCTTTTGGGCAATTAAGGATGGGTTTTAAACGCTGGCCTAGTTAACAATGCCACAACACAAATGAACAAATAAACATGTGCATGGTGGAAGAGTGAATTTTGGAAGCAAATACAGGTAATCTGGGTTTTAGTAGCAAATGTGTTGTACAGGGCGAATCAAGCAACGTTACAGAGGTGGAAATAGGCAGTATTAATGTATATATTGCCGCCAGGGCACTAGGTTGAATTCAAGGGGCTGAACAGTCCAATGCCAATCTTAAAAAGGAATTAATTGCACATGAAGTACTTTTGGATGTCCTAAGGATATTATGAAGGTATGGTGTAAATGCAGGTTCTTTCTAAACTTAATATTATAGAAACCAATTTGCTGGAATATTTTCCTGTTGTTACCGGTTATACTGTGAGCTATAAAATCTATACTCAGCTTGGGGAATGTACAAGGGAGATTCATGGCAACAATCCAGTTATGCAGGATGCTATGCAACGCCAAAAATAGAGTGAACTGCAGCAGCACCACACCTAATGATGAAAAGAGTGAAAAAAGATGCTGCACAAACAACTGGAATTGACAGGTCTCAGAATGATTTGGTTCCAGTAGCATCACCAAGTGACGTGACTGCATTAGGACTGTGATGATAGCAAATCTAGCGGTGATACAAAGACATGCATTTCTATAGCACCTTTCACAACCTCAGCACGTTGAAAAACACTTGATTGACTGGAAAATGTTTTGGAAGTATTATATTGTTACAATGCAGAAATGGGGTGCCCAAACATGCACAGCAAAATCCAACAAACCAAAAATATGATGATGCCTAGATAATCTGTCACAGTGATGTTGTATGAGGATAAACATTGGCATGCTGTTCTCTGTATAGCGCTATGAAATAGTTTACATCCAAATGAGAGGTAAGACAGTGCCTCAGATTAAAATGTTATTTAAAAGAAAGGCAGCTCTGACAGTGCAGCCCCCCCCCCCCCCCGCCGCCGCCACCTCCCTCCTCAAGGAGTGCACCAAAAGTGTCAATCAGGGTTTTGTACTCAAAGCTCTGGAATGGGAATTCAATCACAATCTGAAGATTCAGAAATGAGGGTGCATTCCACTGAACCTCAGCTGACACCTGCTAGACTAACAAGGAGTGCCTGGTCCAAGCCATTGAGAAGATTTTTACACTGTATTGTCCATAAGCTTCATTTCCTAATCACTGACTCCATCCTTCACTCTAGCAAGTGTCTGACATTGCCCTAGACTATTTGCAACTGCAGTGTCATATTTGACTCTGTTAAGCTTCTAATCAAATATCTGGGCCGACACTACTGATTCAACACCTGCCTCAGCTTACTTGCTGCTGTGACCATCTTCCATGTCCTTGTTACCTCTGGATTCAATTATTAAAACACACGCGACTAGTCTTCTACATCCTTTCCTTTAAAGTTGAGATTATCGAAAAATCTGCTCTAATTCAAATTCAGTCTCATTCGTTCTTTGGGTGCTATGCAATCTGTCCTGGTTCCCATTTGCACAATGTCATAATTATAAAAAATGTCATTCTTGTTTTGTTATACCTCCATGACCCAATACCTTCTGTAAACTTCTCTAATCTACAACTGAGATCTCTACATTCCTCCAATCTGACTTGAACAGCCTGATTTTAGTTGCTCCACCATTGATGGCAATGCTTCAAATTCTTTCCAGCTGTCATCTTCCGAAACAGAAACACACCACTTTGAACAAGTTACCAGTGATATGGGCCCCAGGTTGAATTTTGTTTGATAATCTGTGAAGCTCCTTGAAAATTACACTAAAGGCACTATATAAATGTAACTTGTTGTCGAGACGCTAGAAGATCTCTGCAGATATTACAACTTTGCTTCGCATAAACTTTGCTTGAATGGAAGAAAGGCGAGCATGTCTGCAGCACCTTTCATGACCACCAAATGTCTCAAAGTGATTAATTTTTGATGTACTTTCAACACAAAAGTCACTCTTGAAATGTAACAGCTAACGTGTGCACAAAGCGTTCCCACAAATACCAGTGTGATTGTGACCGGATTTCAGCCCGAAACATTGACTTTCCTGCTCCTCGGATGCGGTCTGACCTGCTGTGCTTTTCCACCTTCTCATTTACTGACTCTGGCTTCCAGCATCTGCAGTCCTCACAGTCTCCCTGTCTTTTGTGATGTCGATTGAGGGATGAATATTGGCCACGAACCCAGAAGAACCTGGGAGAACACACTTGCTTTTCTTTAAAGTGCTGCCATGAGATTTTTTACATCAGGTTAGGCTCTTTGGCCCAACAAGTTCACACCACATCTCCGAAGAGTAACTCACCCAGACCTATTTCTTCCCCCCCCGCCCCTGACTAATGCACTTAACACAATGGGCAATTTAGCATGGCCAATTCACCTGACCTACACATCTTTGGATTGTGGGAGGAAACCGGGGCACCCAGAGGAAACCCATACAGACACGGGGAGAATGTGCTAACTCTACACAGACAGTTGCCGGAGGCTGGAATCAAACCTGGGTCCCTGGTGATGTGAGACAACAGTGCTAACCACTGAACCACTTGCCACTCCAAACACCTCATCCCAAAAGATGACACCTATGACAGTACTGCACTGGTAGCAGCAACAACCTGGACTTTGGACATCTAAACTGAAACTGGCTCTAAAAAGGGGCAATGATTTGTACTATGCAATATGTTATTTTCACAAGAGCTTTGGCTGGATGCAGATTGCATGTGTCTGCAAATTAACATTCTAATTTAAACACAAGAAATTTAAATTAATAGTGTCCACTTTATAAAGTGGCTTGCAACAGTTTTTACTTAACCATAGCAATTTTAGTTTACACATCTCAAATCCCTTCACAATGACTCGGTCACATTTTGTTTCATAATGCTAAACTGTAGGACATACTAGGTTGGACAAAAACCCTAAAAGGTTTGACAATAAAGATGGATTTGTTTGGCCCCATAAAGAGAAGGAAATCGATGATGAACAAGTGGCCAGAATTGCCAAGATCTGAGCATCATAAAGAAAACACAGAGTTTCCTGCAGGACCTGTCCTGACATCAGAATGTGCCAGGTCTTCTAAAGAGAAAAGGAAACGCTCATCTTTGAAGGAAATATTTATTAGTACACATTTTCATGAATAATGAACAGGTAAATGTATAACTCTTGTTAGACAAGTGACCCAACCACTACTGTCCGCATCTATGGTAGAATCCACTCTTGGGGCTTGCTGTGCATCAGGATTCAGCTGAAAATCTCATGTGTGTAAAAAGACAACAATTTCTGTTGAAAAATTATACCATTTCAAGAAAATGCAATATGTCATGGGCTAAGTAATCATTGGCGGGTTTACTCCCAATTATTCCTGTTCTGATAAGCCTCTACATGAACTGCTAGAGGAAGTGGGAAATCGTGTATCACTAATTTGACTGAGTTCTTTTAAGAAGTGACAAAGAAGACTGATGAAGACAGAGCAGTCGATTTTGTCTATATAGACTTTAGGAAAGTGTTCAGCAAGGTTCCACATGGTTAGCAAGGTTAGATCACACTGAATCAAGGGAGAGTTAGCTATTTGAATACAAAGTTGGCTGAAGGTCGGAGATAAAGAGGGTTTCTTTTCAGGCCGGTAACCAGCAGTTTGCCACAAGGATCAGTACTGGGTCACTGCTTTTTGTCACTTATATGAATGATGTGGATGTGCAAATAGGAGAAATGGTTAATAAGCTTGTAGATGACACCAAGATTGGTGGTAAGGTGGACAGTGAAGAAATTCATCTCAGAATACAATGGGATCTTGAGCAGATGGGCTGATGAGTGGCAGATGGAATTTAGTTTAGATAAATGTGAAGTGTTGCATTTTGGTGAGGCAAATCAGGGCAGAACTTATGCACAATGATAGGGTCCTGGGGAGGGTTGCTGAACAAAGAGACATTGGGGTGCAGGTTCAAAGTTCCTTAAAGGTGGAGTTGTGGGTTGGTGGGGTAATAAAGAAGGCGTACAGTACATTTGCCTTTATTGGTCAGGGCATTGAGTATAGGAGTTTGGAGGTCATGTTGCAACCGTACAAGACATCAGTTAGGCCACTTTTGGAATACTGTGTTCAATTCTGCTCTCCCTCCCAAAGAAGTTGTTAAACTTGAAAAGGTGCAGAAAAGATTCACAAGGATATTGCCAGGGTTGGAAGGTGTTTGCTATAGGGAGAGGCTGAATAAATTGGGGCTATGTTCCCTGGAGCATCGGAGCCTGAGGGAGACCTTGTAGAGGTTTATAAAATCACACAGGGAATGAATAGGGTGAATAGCCAAGGATTCCCCCCTACCCCCAAAGAGTCCAAAACTAGAGTTTTAAGGTGAGAAGGGGAAGATATAAAAGGGACTTAAGGGGCAACTTTTTCATGCAGAGGGTGGTATGCATATGCAATGAGCTGCCAGAGGAAGTGGAGGAGACTGGTATAATTACAATATTTAAAAAGCATCTGATGGGTACATGAATGAGGAAGGTTTAGAGGAATATGAGGTAAATGCTGGCAAATGGGACTATATTTATCTGGTTGGATATCTGGTTGGCAGGGACAAATTGGACTAGATTAAATTAGGATATATGGTCAGCATGGTTGAGTTCCACCAAAAGGTCTGTTTCTATGCTGTACAACTCTCTAACTCTATGGTTGGTATAGGTACAGTTACAATGTTTAAAAAATATTTGGATAAGTACATGAATAGAATAGGAAAGGTTTGGAGGGATATGTGCCAAACGCAGGCAGGCGGAACTAATTTAGTTTGGGAACATGATCAGCATGGACTGGTTGGATCGAAGGGTCTGTTTCCATGCTAGATAATTCCTTTAAAGATGTTAACTAGCCCCGCTATATATTCCCATATCACCTTGAACTACTGCATTTTGTGTTTTTGTAGACGGTCTTTGAGAGGCAAACTTTAAACGTGTTTTTTATTTCAATGGAAATAAAAGATCTAAACTTGTACGGCAAAAACAAAAAGGACCAACTTTATAAAACGTCAATTTTATTTTTCTCTCGAGTGACGTCAGTCTTTTTCTCACCCACCTTCGCCACCGCCAAATTCACTCATTCACTTCCCCTTTAAAAGTAGCGAGTGGAAAGCGACGACATTTGCAGAATGGATACATTCCGCTGAGGATACTTCAGCGGCGCCTCCGAAGGTTCCATTTCGGAACGTAATGTAGCAAAAGAGCGAGCTGCGTGTTCCGTCAACAATGGGGAAACTGATCAGCCCTCCCTCGGGGAACAATGTAAATCGCTCGCTCGCCTCTTTGGCGACGTTTGTTCTGGCCTCCGGGCTGCCACACCACCGCAAGGCGAGTCAGCCCTTCGCATCGCCTGGACACAGCGAAGGAGAAACGCTGCTTCGCCACAACAGCGAGCATCGTATATAAACTGAATGTGTATGTATATTTAAAAATACGAACAATCCCCTTCCCTTCCTTTAATTCCGGAAAACTTTTTAATTATTTTGCGTTGCGTTTTACACCACTTAAGAATTGGGTGGAAAAACGTGCCACCAACATGGCGAACTCAGTACAGACCTGGAAATTTACCCCCACCCCCACCAATCAACCAACCACCTACCCACCGCCACTAGCTCCCCTCTTTTTTTAAAAAAAAGAAATCTCAATCGAAAGAAAACAAAATAACTTGGCGGTATCTCATTATATTCGGCTTTGGTTACTGATTATAACCAAAACACGGCGAGAAACCGAACGCCGCGTGTGTGACGGGAAGCATCCCTTCCGCCGTTTCTTACGCCATAGAAAACGGTACAGAAATTCTCCCCTTCCCAAAAAAAGTTTACTGAACAAACTCTTTATCGAATGATTAGACCCAAACTGAGTGTACTAAATTATAATCATTTTCCCTTGCCGCAATCGGAAGCAATTGGACATTTAAAACATTATCCTTTATATTTAATATTTGGCTCTTACAAAATATTCGTGGAACAGTAGAAACAGACTGCGTGGTGATTTCAGATAGTAGAAAACAGATTACAATCATACTGCGCCGGAAAAATTCATGTAAGAGAGCTTTGTCAACAAAAAAGCAATAACTTTTTTTTCTAAAATTTAACTCTCCGTGGAGATTAAATATCCCCTCCACTGCCACCCCCTCCCCTCCCGTGCTCTCTTTAAAAGGGCGCCTTGGCTGTATGTTACAAATATGGCTTCCAAAGCAGTGCACAAATTTCCAGAGAGAGAGAGACCATCTCTTCAACATCCCTACACGTCCTGAGGTGAGATACGCCTCCCACTACAGTAGAAAGTTCTCATTTATTCAGCTCCTCCAGAGTAGGGAAGAAAAAAAAATCCAGCTTTCAAAGAGTTAAATTGCAACATAACAGCAACTCGGGCTTCGCTTAAACGGCTCTTTCCTTGCACTTAAAACATATTTTACGTTTATATATACATAATATATATACACACACACACACATTTATTCCCTTTCCTTCAAGAATTCGCGTTTCACAAATAACCTGACCGCGGTCTCGCTACAAAATAAACAAAATGCAAACTGGTCACCAAAGGGTCACGGCTACCTTAATTTTTTTAAAAGAAAGTAACGCCAACAAAACTAACACCAAAAATAATCTTAGTTACAAAATTTCAGAGAGGAAAGGAGTGGGCAGCTTACATCAGACGGCGTTCTGTTCCGAAGTTCCAGATGGATTCTCCTCTTCATATCCATTTTTAAAATCAATTTCAATAGTTTAAAATGACGAATTTATACTCCAAGGAAGGAGTTAGTTTGACGGTCTACTCTCAGTGTGTCGGTAATGTGACCAAACGCCAAGTTCTCTCCCCGGCGCCAAACAGCAGCAGAAGCTGAGAACGAGCGAGCGAACCATGGGTGGGAATAAAGACTCACTACTGCCTCCGATTGACTTCGAGCAGAACAAACACCCACCCACATTACAGAATGTTAAAGGAGCATTCCCTTCCCAAACCCAGCCATCATTTCTACAATATATATATATATAATTTTTGCAATTTGCCTTCGCTCCATAATGCCGCCAAAGTTGAATTAAAAATCAGGGCTTCATTCAAAAAAAGGTTAATGTTCAGGTTTATCCTACAAGGGAAATGAGGCGTGCTTCCATGGACCAAAATGCTTTTTGTTTTAATTTGGTCTGCATCTCTTCAGAAAACTCTGTCCAAATTATACAACTGGCTCTTTGCACCACTAGATTGTAATATCATTCTGTATCTACATTTCCAGCAAGCAACCTCTATTGATGTTCACATTAAAACGCCTACTTCTCAAAACCAAGGAATTCATAACCCACCAAATCACAGTTTATCCTCAGAGACGGTCAGTTAATCCTTCACGAAATCTATACCAGCAGTCTATTCTAAGGAATAGATATAAGTTGTCAATGACCCCAGCTCAGATCCAGAGAGCTATGGATCTCGTTCAGGAAATGTCAACAGAGATTTTTCAACGGCTGTTGGAGGCATCTTTGTTCAGTTAAAGTAAATTAAGGCCACTGTCTCGATTGCCCGAGTGGATCATAACGATCCCTTGGTGCGTACTATACAGAGTAAATGTGGAATATATTGTTTCAGAATAAACCTACCAAATACCTTGGTCTCCCAATTCACATCGGTCCGTTTTGGTTACCACTTCAAACATAAATAAATGCCGCTTCCCAACCCACGTGCCAATGTATTAAGAGTTGAAATTACTTCATTTTTGTTACACAGGTAACAATTACTACAGCAAAAACACAACTGGGTATGTTACATGCGAAAATTACTTATAATGTAAGTGTAAAGGTGTGGTCAATTAAAATTATTGATTTCAGAGAGAACCTTAGTGCTGGTAATTCCAATGGTCCTTCCCATTGATTTGTGCAAAATAATATTCCAACTTCCTTCACCCTTGACCTGAAGCATTCTTTGGAGGGTGCATTTCCAACAAGACAATTTCCAAACTTTCATATTATTTCACCATTATCTGCACCTTTTAAGATAATCTTCAATCCTATTTCCTCTCAACTAGATTTTAGTTGAGATTTTGATCAATGCGACTGAAATTAATTTATTTGGCAGTCCTTACTCCTATTTACAAAGCTTAACTTTATTCCAAGTTCTCGTCAGACTTTGTTTGCTAATTTAACATTTCTTTGAATGATCTTTATAATTGTAATTCTTACCACAACAGAATTGAAAGGATTTAGATACATGCAATCTGTTGAAATGTTACATTGTTGTATTTTCTGTACTTACCAAGTAAGTTTGCATAGCATCAGCATGAAATCTACATTTTTGATTTTTATTTTTCCAAACGATTCTTGATTCAGTGTTGCCATTACATCCACATTTATGCTCTTGGTGGAAATGTTCATATACATATAAGCAATATTGCTCCCTGATATGGTCACAGGGTACATGGTTATGAAAGGTAAGTTAGCTCCATTACTTGCCCACTCAATAATCCAACTCAAGAACTAGCAACAATTCCCCAATAACAGCAAGTTGGATTCCTGATTTCAATCCTGTTTTCAGTTGACTTTTTAAATTGAAATGTGTCCACTGCTCTATTAATAAAGCTATGGTGCTATTTAGCAATAGACAATTATCTTACATGCAGAATTGTTTTATTTTAAATAAAACATTCACTACAATTCAAGCAACAACTTTATTTCCATATCTGTAATAATTAGCAGTTTTTCTGGTAGTTGGATAATTTATTTTTATTGAAATTGTAACCCAGCTCAATCCTGGTTCTAAACAAAACTGGTTCAGTACATTTTATTAAATTTGATGGTATAGTGTATTCAGCTTGGATTTTTAACTTAAATAGATTAACAAATTATTATGATCAGAAAGTAAATATATGTAAAACGGCTTTTAAGATGAAAGTAGCTGACTTTTTAAAAAACTTTTCAAATCTGGTTTTGATGAATATATCTACTCAGTTACACCTCAAAGTCCATATTTTTCTGGTGTCATTGAATCTTAGAGGAATTTTCTAGTGGATATAGAGTGGTCGTTCATTTCAAAGCTGAAAAGAGCTCATTCAAAGGTCCTGACGCTCATTTAGGAGTATTTAGGAATTACTTCTTCAATTTCAAAAAAAATGCCAATTATTCTTTCACTTCAGCCCACTCACCATCTGCTCCACCTACCAACTGAGAAGGGAGACTCTGGGCCATCTACAGTATTCACTTACACAATTCCAGTTAGGAGGACGAATGGAAGAGCTCCTATGAGTACTGCTACTGAGCCAATAAGCAATAAAGAGGGGTACTGGATGACAGGGAAAACCAAATTTCTACACGTGGGTCACCATATAACACCTTCACTCATTGTAACGTCTTAAGGTGGGTAAAATTCAGCTGATTATCGTGAACTATTTCTCCCAAGCTCTCAGAACCACAATACAGGATACAGTTTCAAAACCAAGCAAATCATTTTTTGATTGTGGGTATAAAGTAGTTGCACTCTCAACTGACTTTGGGCGTCATTTTGTTCAAAGAGATGATTTGTAAGATTTTACACCCCCTACCCAATTAAGATGCACTTTTTTTATCATAAATTTCTCCCTAAGTGTTCTTGAGTTAGGAGATATCAACATAACCCCATATTTCACAAAGAAACATTAACTGGGTTAAGACAATGTCATTGAGAGTAGTCTTGATGAGCAGGACTGCATATTTCGGGGGAATCTGATGATACTCGATACTGTTGCCATAAAATCTGCAAGTTGAATTATGCTTTAAGGCTGTTTATGAGGTGAACTTTCTATCCGCACTGGGTTTAGGACGAAAATTAGCTACACAGAACTAAAATGACCTACTTTCAGAAAACCTTCAGCAATCGCCACCTCCTGGTATTTCCACAGAAGTGCAAGATTTGCTAGCGCCGACCCAGCAACCTTGACTTTCTTGTGACCAATGCGAGCTCAAAAGTATAATTTGAGCGAAAACGTAAAGGACGATTTTGTGTTCATCCACAGAACAGTGCAAGTTAATTAACATTCAACACTTTAAAAAATAAGCAAAAAAATTCCTCCACACACAAAAAACAGCGCTTCTCCGAACAATGGGATCTTTCTAGCTTGTTTGTTACTGACCAGTGACCAATATTGTAGACAGATAATCAACATTACAGGCAGTGAATGAATTGTTGAGACGGTTATTGGTAATGTTGGATTGGGTGAATATATCTACTCAATGTAATATAATCCAGGGCAAAGTCCTTGGATAAAAAAGGCTGGCACCTTTAGATGATCAGTTTTGTCACTTGGTTTTTTTCCAAACCATACGTTATCTTAAAGAGAAAAAAAGTTTCACTGCAAGAAATACAATACAACAATGCCCCGTGGACAGGAAATAAAGGCTGTTAAAACTATGGGCGGGAGATTCCCTTTGCTGTTTGTTCTCACTGGGAAGGATTTTCTCAGTCGTACAAACAGGGTTATCTCGTTAGAGACTGTGAAATATGGAGGCCCTTTCACTTGTACTGAAAGACACCATAAATTATGCAGGTCATTAATATGAATCGAAGGGTATTGTTTTCAACCTTCTCGAATGAGCCCTATTCTGTAGATTTTCTTGACCAGACGTGCAAATGGTTGAAGTGTTATGTGAGAGTTTGCTTTTTTTTCGCGTGGCAGGGGGAAGAAAGTGGGATGACATTTTAATGTATGTCCATACGCAAAACATATATAAAATATAGTATAAATAATTATTGATTCAGACCAGTCATTGCATGGCTATAATGTTCTTTAAACCTTCCCGCTGTAAATCTGCACTTTTTTTAAAAAGCGAACACTAATTTTACAATTACTTTAAACGTGATGCATATCACTTTACCATTTCGAAAATGTGCAACCTTCACCTATCAACATTTATTTGGTTATAAAGCTGGTGGCCATCAAAACGTAGAACTATAAGAAGGAAAAATAGCGATTAAGGTACACTGCTGAATGCCTGTCAATCACAAACACATGACCATCACGCGCCATTACATAGAATTTTATTAAAGCATGCAAGAAAAATATATTACATGTAGACATTGCCGTACAAGACTGTATGAAGAATGGGCTAATCTATTTAGAATAAAATAGGTATTTTAATATAAATTGTTACGAATACCAGTGCACCATGAATCATATAAAATCGATTTTTGCATCTCCGTGCGATCATTGCATGAGAAAACCGCAGCCTCTTGCAACAAGCCTAACTCCAGTCTTTGGATTCCGCTTCAGAAACCACTTCTTCCCGGTGCTTTCTGTTTATTTTGTTGCACCGCTCTTTGTTTTCGTTCGGTGCTTTAGTTTGTTCAGTAACGCTAATCTGCGGAAGCAGCAAAAAAAACCCCAGCACATTTCATCTTGCTTCCCGACGCAATGTTCGATGCCATGTTTTGCAGTCGCAATTGCAATGCGCTGTCCTTCTTGCACTCGACAACTGCAATCGTCAGCAAATACTTGGATCAAACTCCCTCTAGGCGATAGTACTGGTATGACAAAACATCAAGGACAAGAGACTAAATGAACGACTGTGGCTGCTTTGTTCATTTTATACGTAGGTTGGTTTGTTGAACAAAATCTCCCAACGTAGATTTCAAAACCACTTTTTTTTTAAAAAGTGCGTTACTTTAGTAATGGCTTGACCATTTAGGACTGAGGTGAGTGGACATTTCTACACTCAAAAGGTTCAAAATCTTTGAAACTACCCACTCCTGTTTAAATATCTTAACATAGAAGGTTGAGGTAGGTTTTTGTTCTCGTATAGAATCAAGGAATGCGGATTGGGCGGGAAACTGGCTTCAGAAGATTACCCAAAATCGATTTTGAACCCTAACCCTATCACAAACCAGGGTCTGGCAGCTAAATGGTCTAATCTGGACCTACTTATTAAGTTCTTATTTTAAGAAATTGGTTTTATTGCTCTGAAAAAGCGCCATTTGACCATGCAGCTTCCTTCACTTGATAGTTTGTGAATCTTGTTTTTAAAATCAAATTACATATTTATATCTATTTCGAGATGGCTTCTGTTAGACACCATCTCAGAATTTTTCATATCTTCAGTAAGTTTTCTAAACATAGATTTTCATTTTTTAAAAAGAATACAGGAAACAATGGTTGATGAGTAATACTTTGAATCTGTTGCCACTTCCTGAACCTGTGCCCATTTTTCGCAGCCTCTAAATTAACTGAATCCGCGTGGCAAGTGGATTCCTCTGTGTTTATGACCTTGATGCATTATTCCTCCCTCAGCCATCTCAACCTTGCTTCAGGCTTTGAAATAGTTGATCATACTATCCTTCTCGCATCCCTTCTGCATTATCTAGCTGGTAGAATTTGCTGCATCTCCTGGTTCCATTTCTATCTTCCAATAAATGCTCATTGACCCAAAGTATTAACTTTGTTTCTGTCCTAATACAAACATGTGTTTTTGAAGGTACAATTTCTAATTTCCCTATTCATGGCTGGCTTTGTTTGTTTAAAAAAAAATCATCTGCAAATTTTTTTTTTACAAAAAAACAGAGACTGTCGAGCTGATTGCTGCAAATTACGTAATTTCACACACCACCAACTGAGATGAAAATGGACAATCTGCCCCACCTCATATAAATTTACATTACCCTGAAACTTATCAAATGTTTCTGAGATGAGACATCAAACTGTAATTATCTGTTTGAAGCAAGAATTGCTACAGATACGAATTAATAAAATTTCTACAATATATAAATGAGCTGAGTACTTCAAGGACCTTACCAAATAGGCAAGGAGACTAAATACACTGGCAAACCTAAGTTTACTTCATTGCCACTACCTCACTTACCCTCATCACTATAACTTTGAGAGGGACTCAAAAATTGAGGTGGCCTTTGATCTTCCTAAGTCCCCGTTGATCTTTGAAACTGTATGTAGACAAAAAGCCTGATTTTTCTTCGTGTGAGAGTAAATGTAGAACAGATTATAATAGAAGTTGCCAGATGTGGTGCGGACGCAAATAGGATCCCAGAGATAGCCAGAAGTAAGCTTGCAAAAATGAAGGATACATTAACAACCAAGAAAGTTTAAGATTGTAGCAAGGAAATAAACTGCATTCTCTCCCCTTTCCCTTATGCCACAGAAATCTGGACAATAAGACACAGTCATAGAGACTTACAGAATAGAAAGAGGCCAATCATGTCCCTGCTGGTCATCAAACATCTATCTAATCCCATTTTCTACCATTTGGTCCATAGTCTTGTAAACTATGGCGTTTCAACTGATAATCTAAATACTTCTTCAATGTTGTGATGGTTTTCACCTCTACCACTCTTTTAGGCAGTGAGTTCCAGGTACATCTAATCCTCTGACTGAAAAGCTTTTCCTCAAATTTCCCTACGACTCCTCTGTCATGTTATTTATGAAGGGGGAAAACTTCTCAATATCTTAACCCTTCATAATTTGTACATTTCAGGTACCCTTCAGCTTTCTCTGCTCTAAGGGCAACAGTCCCAGCCTATACTGAATCGCTCCAGTACAGGCAATATCCTGGTGTATCTCCTCCGCATTGTCTGAAGTGCAGTCACATCCTTCTTATAGTGTAGTGACCAGAATTGCACACAGTATTCCAGCTGTGACCTAATTAATTTTATAAACATCTCCATCATTGCCTCTTAGATCTTATATTCAGTGCCTCTATTAATAAAGGTAAGTATCCCATATTTCATCTTAACCATCTTTGTCTGTCTGTCCTGCTGCCTTCAAGGACCTATTGACATGCACACCAAGATTACTCTGATCCTTTGTACTTCCAGGGGTCCTATCGTATCACCAGCATTCCCTTGCATGATAGTCCTTCCAAAAATCATCACCTCACACTTTTCAGAAATATATTCCATTTGTCATTGTTCAATCCATCTGACTGACTTATCTCTATCATCCATAGTCTAAAGCCTTCTTAATCACTATTTACCACACCACCACTTTACTGATCAGAAGTCCTACATTCATGTCTAGACCATTAATGCACACAACAAACAGCAAGCGACCCAGCACTGAATCCTGTGGTACACCACTGGACATTGGTTTCCCTTCACAAAAGCACCTTTAGACCATCATCCTTCCTGCTAATAAGCCAATTTTGGAATCAATTTTTCAAATTGGCCTGGATTCCATAGATTCAGACCTCCATCTCCTCTAAGTTTTCCTGCCTTTACACAGACCACTGAGGTCCACATGCGGCAACAGCTTCCAAGAACAGATTTCAATACATCTATCACCGTCTGATGTATATAGATCCTCCAAGCTGACACATGGCGGTGCTGCTTCAAGCAAATATTAGTTCTGATATCCCTGACCAGTGTTCTATATCAGACCTTGTCAAAACCTGACTAAGATCCATATAGACTACATTCACTGCACTACCTTCATTCACACATCTAGTCACCTCCTGGAAAATCTCAACCAAACGTGATCTTCCCCTGATTAAGCCATACTGATTATCTTTGATTAATCTTTGCCTCGCCAAGTGGAAATTAATTCTGTCCCTCAGCACTTTATCCAATAATTTCCCTAGCACTGATGGTAGACGCGCTGGTGTGTAGTTTCCTGATTCATCCCTATCATTCTTTTTGAATAACGGCACCACGTTAGCTTCACTGCAGTTCTCGCCTATCTCTCTTATGGTCAGAGAGGATTTGAAAATTAATGTCAGAGTCCCTGCAATCTTTTTCCTTACATCACACAGTCACCTGGGAGACATCTCAATTGGGACTGGGGGTTTATCCACTTTTAAGCCATCTAAAATCACTAGTACCACCTCCCTCTTAATGCTAATTTATTCAAATAAATCAGCAGTTCTTCCACCCTGTTTTCTACATTACATCACCCTTCTCTCTTGTGAATATAGATCCAAAGTACTCATTTAATGCCTCATATCTTCAGGCTCTAAACACACAACATCACTTTGGTCACTAATGTGTGCTATATTTCTCTGATTATCCTCTTGCCCTTGATAAATGTATAAGACATCTTTGATTTTTCCTTTATTTTACCTGCCGGGGGGGTGGGGGGGGTTTCATTAGACCCTAAGATGTAGAAGCTGAAATAAGCTATTCAACCTATCAAATCTGCTCCAACATTATGAGATCATGGCTGATCTGATACTACTCAACTTTCCTGACTTATTCTCATTTCCTTGAGTCCCTTAATAATCAAAAATCTGTCCATCACAGTTTTGAAAATAACTAATGACCCATCTTGACAGCCCTCTGCAGTAAAGAATTTAAAGATTGACAACTGTCTTGGAGAAAAAATGTCATCTGCCAAGTTTTTTCCCACTTATCTAACCAGTCTATATCCTTGTGTCGACTCTTTGTGTGATCCTTACTACTTGCCTTCCAAACTACTTTTGTGTCATCTGTAAACTTGGTAATTCAGGTCCCTCATCTGGATTATCAGTATACATTGTAAATAATTGTGGCACTCCACTGGCTAAGGTAGCCATCCTGAGAATGCCCCTTTATCTCAATTCTCTATTTTCTATTGATTCTGGTAATCCTGTGTCTGTACTAATATGCTATCTTCAACATCAAGGTTCTTGTCTTATTAAGTGGTGTTATATGTTTTTTGATCTCCTGCATTTTCTATGCTTCTCCAGGGTTTCTGCTGTTTTGAGCCCTTAGTATGTATGTCATAAATGTCCTTTTTTCTCTTATGCCATCCTGTTTCACTCTTGACATCAAGTGTTCCCTGAACCTGTTGGCCCAACCCTTCACTGTGATAGGAACATGTTGGACTTGTACTCTCTCTATTTCTTTTTTGAATGACATCCATTGCTCCAAACATGGGACTGGGGACCCCTGTAACAACATTTGGTGAGAATTATAGGTTTGATTAAGAAGTAAATATAACTGATTAAGTAGAACAGACATTGATATGAAATTAAAACATTTAAAAAGAAAGATTCTTATAGGAGTTAACCATGAAAAACTCCATCACAGTTAGCTGGAAAAGAATATGCCTAAAAGGGGACATGTATGTGTTTAGTACTAATTAAATCTGTGCTTGGCACAGACAAGAAAAAATGAATAAACAATAGTTTAATCACTAAAATGAAGGCCTGGAAAACCACCTGTGCGTGAAAGTAAATGCTAATTATAGAGAAATACTGAAACCATTTAACTGATAAAAAGAGTAAAAATGCTTATCACATGAATCCCATTAGAAACCAGGATAAGACAACACTCATGAAGACCCTCCCCAGAGAAATTAAGCTTCTTTACTGATAAACATTTAATGAAGGATTAATTTAAGATTGAAAGATTAAGAGAGAGATGAGAGGAATATCCAGATTAAAAAACAAAACATCTTTACTGATAAATGTTTAACAAAGTATTCTTTGAAGATTGAAAGACTTAACGGAGAGATGAAAGGAGTATAAAACATCACAAATAAATTGACTAGGTAAAAACTGACAACTTCATAAAGGAAACTTCACTGACTAATTAAGGAATTATGTAAATGATATGATATCACATGAAATTGGGAGGAACCCATACTGACACTCACATTTGCAAAGGAGGAGGAGTCAATATTTAAAAAAAACTTTCACTGAAATTTCAGCAATAATAGATACCTCATAAGATTTTTCAAACCATATTCCCACCTGCCCCAACACACAGATTTCTGTAGAAAAGAAGTCACTTGTTCAGGGCTGTAAGGCAAAACTTTAATGTTGACAAATGTTCTATTAGCATTGTTAGATATTCTACTGTTACTGTTCTTAGATATTCCTAGACATTCTTAGATATACTTGAAAGTCATAAATTAAATTAAACTGCATTCTATTGTACTTGTTATTGCATCTTTTAATAGTGTTTAGTATGACCATTTACTTATTGACTTAAAGTATATTGCTTGTTAAGTTATGTTAATTAAATTACAAAATTAGTAAATCATCTTATTTAACTTTTTCTGTTAGAACTGAAATGATTCCTAATGGATGTAGGTTTGCTTGCTGAGCTGGAAAGTTTGTCTACAGAGGTTTCATCACCAAACAAGGTAACATCATCAGTGAGCCTCTGGATGAAGCACTGGTAGTACGGCCCTCTTTCTATTTATGTGTTTAGTTTTCCTTGGGTTGGTGATGTCATTTCCTATGGCGATGTCAGTTCTGTGGTGATGTCATTTCCTGTTCTTTTTCTCAGGGGGTGATAAAGGGGGTCCAAGTCAATGTGTTTGTTGATAGAGTTTTGGTTGGAATGCCATACTTCTAGGAATTCTCAGACATATCTCTGTTGTTGACGAAATGTCTGAAAATGAACCTTCCAGCTCAGCAAACAAATCTACTTCCAAAACCTCAACTTGAGCTACAAATCTTCTCAAAACCTGCTAACACCAATGTGCGCAATATGCTAAAACTGGCCCAAAAATGGGAAACCAATGCTATTGGACAGAGCGCCACCTGCGAACAGCTGTATTTCTTGCACAAATGCTTACAGAAACAGGTACTACTTAGATGTCTTAAATACAACCCTCCCCTTAACACCCTACTAGCCAAAAGAATGCTTAGAGAAATGATTAACGATGTCCACAACAGACTCCATAAATACAATTGGGAAATTTCGCACCAAAAATCTTTACTCACTAATGCAACGGACCATGAATGAACAGACACAATACAATAAGCCATAGACATTAAACAGCGACAAACACAGAAAATGAAAAAAACTAGACATGCAGGAAAAACTAGACAAACATACGCAGACAACACAGAAGCATGGATAAAAAAACTTAACTGACCGACCCTTAACATACACTGAAAAAGCTGTCTTAGTAAGAGGATTAAATTACAACTTCCAGGATGTGGACAAGAAAGATTTCTTAGCATCATTAGAAACAACACGGAAAGACAGCCAACTCACAGAAGAAACCCAGCAAACCATCAGACAGGCAATCACACCAACGTTAAGCAGAAAAAAGGAAGGAAACATACTCAATACACAAGAAGGACTAAAAAAAGATAAAATCATTGTCATCCTACCTGCAGACAAAGGATACATGACAGCCTTTTTAATTCAAAGAGACTACTTTGACAAAGTGAACGCACTACTTGCAGATACCAACATTTTCCAAAAAGTGGCAATAGACCCGACCCCAGAACTAGCGAACTGAATCACAGCCCTACTCAAAGAACTTCAGAAATCTGGAGAAATAAATAAGACTAACTTCCAAAAAATGAAACCAGACAGATCCAACACACCACAGTTCTACAGATTACCCTAAATTCACAAACCAGTAACCCCCCTCAGACCCGTAGTCTCTCTCCCTGGAACACCAACTTACAGATTGGCCAAGGAGCTACACTAGAGACTAGAACACTCAGTAGGAGACTCACACCACTCCATCCAAGCATTCCTGAACAACATCAAAAACACCAAGATAGAAGAGGGTGAAATAATGATCTCCTTTGACGTAACAGCCCTATTCACATCTACCAAAATCAAACTCGCCAAGAAAACGCTTACTACACTATTAGAAGAACCAAAGACACATATACCAAACACTACCAACTTCATCAGCAATATTGTCAGGCTAGTGGACCTATGCCTTATCACCCACTTCACCTTCAACAACAAAACCTACAGACAAACCAACAGGACACCCATGGAATCTCTAATATCAGGGTACTTAGCAAAGACAGTAATGCAGAGACTTGAACAAACAGCTCTACCGGCCATCCAACCCAAACTTTGGTCCACTACATGGATGACACCTTTGTCATCACTAAATGAAACAAATTAGAGGAAACCTTCAAGACCATCAATAATACCATTACTGCATAAAATTTGCTAAAGAGGAGAAAAACAACAACAAACTGCCATTCCTAGATGTCGCAGTAGAGCAAACAGCCAATTAGGAACTTCAAACCAGCGCCTACAGGAAAACAACACATCCGGACCAAATACAGAAGTACAGAAGCAATCACCGCAACATCCACAAATGAAGCTGCTTTAGAATATTATTTCAACAAGCCACCATACACTGCAGCACAGAGGAACCATGAGAACAGAGGAAAATACCTGTACAGTGTATTCAAAAAGAATGAGTACCCAATGAACACAGTCCGCCGATTTCTCAGCAACAAACCCAAACAAGCAGACAAAACACGTCCAGAAACCCGAGCCACTCTCCCCTACATCAACGACATCCCAGAAATAACAGTGAGACTACTCAGATGTCTTGGCATCATGGTAGCCCACAAACCCACCAACACACTAAAACAGAAGCTTGAAAGACCTTATACAGACAACAAGCAAAACTAACAACATTTACAAAATACTTGCAAGAACTGTAACAAACACTACATTGGATGAACAGGCAGAAAACTAGTCACCAGGATACATGAACATCAACTACCAAAAATAGACATGACCCACTCTCACTAGTATCCTTACATACAGATGAGGAAGAACACCACTTCGACTGGGACAACACATCCATCCTGGGACAAGGCAAACGGAGACATGCACAAGAATCCTTAGAAACATGGCATTCCAACTGGAACTCTTATCAATAAACACATTGACTTGGATCCCATTTACCATCCACTGAGAAAAAGAACAGGAAATGATGTCACAGTGGGAAATTATGTCACCACAGGAAATGGCATCACCAGCCCAAGGAAACCTAAACACATAAATAGAAAGTGGGCCATATCAGCAGTGTTTCATCCAGAGGTTCACTGAGGATGTTACCTAGTATGGTGATGAAACGACTGAAAATGAACTTTCCAGCTCAGTGAGCACACCTACATCCAGAACCGCAACCTGAGCTACAAATCTTCTCAAAACTCGATGATTCCTAATATCTTATACACTTCCTCTAGTGGGGAAAGGCATATTTTCCAAAGGAATATAAGTCACAGACCCTTAAAATACTTGGGATGTTTATAACGCAGCCAAGGTTAATTAATAATAAGCAGTTTGTTTTGGAGGGTAGTAGCATATTCATGCAATTTCCTCTGTGGGATGGTAATGTAAAACTTACACAACCCAAACTTTAAACATTTGTAAAATTTGATGTCTTGAACGCAGCAGAGACAAGTTACGAGGGAATACTCCTTATCTAAGGTAGCTCAAGAGTTAAAAGTTATAAATCACTTTTCCCTCTGTCTACCTTTAGTTGAAATACTCATATTGTAAAATCTACAGGAGAAAATAAAGGCTTTTGAATTGTGGATTTTAGCCAAAAAGTCTGTCCAAAAAAAAACCATAAGACAAAAAAAATGGCATTTGAAATTTTAAATTATCTCAAAAATTAACATCCTGAAAAAAAAGTCAGCATTTTAGCCATTTGATCAGAGCTGAAAAGCTACAGAGATCTCTTCTAGACCACAAAGTAGGGGGCAGCAGTTCGAGGTGTTACTCTCGTTGTAGTTGAGTGATGGGTGTTACAGATTGATTACAGACAAGCTACAGTGACTGTGTGACAAGACCCTAACCAACATAGCACTATGTCACAAGATCTTCTCGCAAGATTTGCTACAAGGAGCAGCAATGAATAAGAGGGTTTTGAATGAATAAAAATCAGACCCACATGCAAGACTCTGACATAGCCTTCGACAAAGAACTATTCTTTGCCCGCAAACCTTGGTGCAGATTTGTACAGATGATAGGGAAATCTGCGTCCAGATAACACTAGGTCTTTGTTAATTAATTGAACCCAAAAAGACAAGTTGGATATGTCAGGTAGTTCTTAATCTCAGAAGGCATTGCCTGACTAATGCCCAGGTAAACAATGGCTTTGTTAGGGAGAAACACCAACACAATGTGTTCTGAATAGTCTTTTTATAACATAGGAACAGGATCAATCAATCCAGTACATCAAGCCTGTTTTACAATTCAAGTTGATCACAGCTCACCTGTATCTTAATCCCAGCTACCTACCATAGTTGTGTATTGCTTAATACGATTTATTCAACAAAAATGTATTACAGTTTAAAACTGAGTTCCAGAAAATTACAAAGTAAACAAATAATAACCACATTGGATAGGGAATGGACCTGCTCTATAATTGGCTCCATTTTAAATGTATTTAGTGGTGTGCAGGTCTTTTGATCCACTCCCAATATTTTATAATGAATAAAACTATACTCTGTGGTTTCTTGTACTGACTCTAATTTTACTCATCTCAAAAGCCATCCCTTCAGTTGCCTCGATTCTGGATTCTAGAATTCCTTTCCTAAACCTCTCTATTTCTTTCTCTCTCCTATTTAAGATCCTCCTTAAAACCTACCTCTTTGAGAGATAATCATCTGTCTTAATATGTCTTTATGTGGCTTGTGGTTAAATTTTATTTGATAATTCTTCCTCCAATGTGATTTATCATGGGATGTTTTACGTTGAAATTGTGGTAAATTAATACATATTGTAAATGTAGTTAGAAAATTCACAATGCCATGAAATAGGTACCATTGTTACAGCCAATCAGTTGAAGAAATCTTGGAAAATATTTGCTTTGTGAGCATGACAATTACAAAGGCATTATTGTGTTTTCAACTAAAGATATCAAAATAACATTACAGTAGTTATAGTTACTTTTCAAATATGTGAAATAAATTTGGAAAAGAACTTGCTGTGCCAGATAAATATATCTGTTTCAACCCAATCTCTTCACCAGCCTGGAAACTGAAAGTACAGTGAAGTCATCTGTTCATCAGTGTTACAGGAATGGGAGTCAACATATTAGTATCCCTTGTACCACTTGAGATTCAACAGCCTTTATATTTTACTATACTTATATATAGTATATACTATACATATATATATAACTTACAAATTACTATATTTTATATAGTAAACCAACCCAAGTAATTCACAGGACAATATTAAGTAAAATGTTGCAATGAGCCATAAATTGGTGACCAAAGGGTGACCTTAATGAGTGATGAAAGGAGGAAGTGAGTTTAGGAATAATTTCCGGATTTAGGAACTAGGCTAAAGGGATGTAGGCCAATGGTGGTGCTATTAAAATTGCAGAGTAGAGGAGTACGGAGATCTGGGTAGTTGAATGAAATAAACCCATTAGTCAAAGGAGGCAATTCATCCCACTGAATCTGCTCCAATATTCATTGAGATCATGGCTGATCTAATAATCCTGAACTCCACTTTCCTGCCTTTTCCCTATAACCCTTGATTCCCTCACTGATTAAAAATCTGTCTGTCAGCCTTGAATATATTTAATGACCCAGTCTCGAAAGCTCTCTGTGGGAAAGAATTCTGCAGATTCACTACACTCTGAAAGAAAAAAATTCTTCCTCAACTTTGCCTTAAATGTGTGACCCCTTTATTCTGAAATTATGCCTCCTGGCCTGAGACTCTCCCACAAGGGGAAAAAACCTTTCTATATCTATCCTGTCAGGTCTGCTAAAACCTTTTGTATGTTTCGACAAGGTCACTTTCCATTCTTTTCAACTCAAATGAGTGCAGGCCTATCCTACTCAGAGTCTTCTCATAAGACACCCCCTCCATATCTGGTATCAGCTGAGTGAACCTTTTCTGGACTGCCTCCAATGCCAATATATCTTCCCACAAATAAGGGACCAAAGCTGTTCATTGTTCCAGCTGTGGTCTGATTAGTGCCTTATTTAATTTTAACAAAACATCTCCACCTTATACTGCATTCCTTTTCAAATAAAGGGCAATATTCCATTTACTTTCCCTATAACCTGTTGAACTTGGATGCCCATTTTTGTGATTCACAGATGAGGACTCCCATGTCTCTCTGCAGTTCCAGGAGTGTCTTACCTTGAAGAAGTTCTACTCTTCTCAGAAACTAGATGTTTGTTTGCCTCTTTCATTTTTTGTCACTTTCTGTTTCCTTCCTCATGTCTAAGGTTTTTACAAGATCTTGATTTAATAGCCACATCTCCTTCCTCAGTGACTGGCTGTAGCTTTGACTTACTCCACATAAATTCCAGTTGAAATTTCCTCTTTCACGTTTCAAATCCACCCAGAATTATATGTATCAGTGGGATTAGATTAGATTCCCTACAGTGTGGAAACAGGCCCTTCAGCCCAACTAGTCCACACTGACCCTTTGAAGAGTAACCCACCCAGACCCATTCCCCCTAACTAATGCAGCTAACTCTACAGGCAATTTAGCATGACCAATTTACCTAACCTACACATCTTTGGACTGTAGGAGGAAACTGGAGCACTCAGAGGAAACCCACGCAGACACAAGACAGTCCACACAGACAGTTGCCCGAGGCTGGAATTGAACTTGGGTGTGCAATGTTTGTCAGAGTGCTGCATCCCAAGGTCCACATTCAGTGTCATATGCTGTCACATGTGCACACTTGACCCCTCTCGCTAGCAGCATTGACTCACCCTCTCTTAGAACTGTCCTCCTCTACTTGTTCATTTCATCCTTCATCTCATCCAGTACCTTGATAAAACATTTTTCTATTCCTTTCCAGCATTAAGGAACATAAGCATGTACAACTTGTGCATACCAGCTCTCTTCCAGATCCTGTCAAAGTTTCTTCCCTCGGACTCTACTGTACGTCTAATTCTACTTTTTGCTGTGTATTCACTATACCCTCTGACCTTGCAAGCTCTGACACTGAGGAATCTACAGGTAGTTCTTCTATAATGTGTTAGTTGTGTTCTTCTGCAACCCAGCATTATAGAAAAATCACGCTTTAGAAACAGTGCTTAAAGTGTTGGCGATGTAATTGCGTTACAGCCAACACACATTATAAAAGTTTGTGCTTTAAGAACCAGTGTCCCCTATTCATCAATTGCATCACAGCAAATTTGTGTTAATAAAGCGCGCATTATAGCGGAACAACCTGTATACTTAGATTTATTACACGCACCCTTACCTCAATGATTTTCAAGCACAACTCAATATTGAGCTTTTCTTCCTTCACCTTCACCTCCATGCTGTGATGACCAGGTGAGGACAGATGACATGACTCCTCAAATTCTCCCTCTCCTCATTTGACTGAACAGGTTTTTGCCAGAATTTCTCATGGATGTTCTTTGCCAATTCTGCAAGTGTCCCATTATATTGTAAGGCATGAAGAACTTACTTGGGCATGTTTCCTTAGATCAAACAAAGAGCAAGACAAGTTTATTGAAACTCATTTTCCTGAGCTAAGAAAGATGTGATAATGCAACACTGTGCCTCTAGTCACTTACATGCATCTGGGCTAACACATATGCAAGTAGGATTGGTTAAATAAGAAGCAAAGCTACAAGGATTTTACAGTCCATGGAAATCAAAACAAAAGGCGTATACAGTATGTTATTCCTTGACTGGTCTTAATGTAGTAAATTCAATGTTACATCCATTCACTTCAGCTGTTCACCTCCATGCAGTTGGAGAGAGCAGATTTCTATATTTTAAAAGATCTTGGTTCACAGCCACTTTTCTCTCAGGATGTCCACTGCTACAGAATTGTGTACACCTCTTCCAAAGAGAGAGAGAGAGGCAGCATATGACTTCTCAGCCTGTCATCAGAATAGTCTTATTGTCTCTCTTTATTTGTTGAAAAGCCCTGGAAATATTCTGCTTATTTGTACATTCCAGAGAGACTCTGTTGGTTCATGTCTGTAGCAGTCATTGCTTCAAAAACAAGTATTTGTATCTTGACATCTCACCTCAAAAACATCATGAAAGTCTTCAGGCATTGTGAATTTTTATAGGAGATGTGGTCTTTCATGAATTCTAGGGGTTTTCATTCCACTTAATGGAATGGTGAAACGATGTAATTTACACCTGCCAGGAGACAGGTCTGCAGATGCTGAAGATCAGAGTTGATGCTGGAAAAGCACAGCAGGTAAGGCAGCGTACGATCTTTTCATTGAGAATGGTTAGCATGATACAGCCATTCCTGCTCCTCAAATTTACACCTGCCAGTCTGCCTGGCAGTCTCCATTTTAAAGAACACAATCAGCTGTAGAGAGGGTATCAGGTTATTTTAACAAACAAATCCAGGCAGGAAAGGAAAATTGGAAATGGTACCTTCAAGAGAAAGATTTCCTTGTAATAGTACTCCCTTTCTTGGGCCAGAGTTCTCCCCTGGACAATAGTCCCTTTTACCAGCCTCCAGTATTCTGCCAGACCTGCATCCCTACATTTGGCCATCCCATCTGGTCTTTATCTTTTCTTAAGAACTGTTAGCGTGATAAAGCCATCTTAGTTTTTCTGCTCCTTTCACTTGCTCCATTTAAACTTGCTGTCTTCCACTCTATCATGTCTAATCCTGACGGTGTTATCAAAACTGCTGATGAGATGCTGTTATTTGCCACTCCAACCTCTACTTTGCAGATACTGAGGTAAGTTTCAGACACTTCTTCCTAACTTCTCTGGAACATGACCCCACCACTGTCTTCACCATAGGGTGACCCTCCATCATGTTATGTGGCACTATCACCATGCTGAATGGGATAGACTTCAAATAAGTATAGCATCTCAAGACTGGACATCCATGAGGTGCTCTGGGTGTTCAACACAGTCTTCAACACCATGGTCTGACAGATATCCACCAGGCATACTAAAACATGAGGTGACACTACAACACAGGACCACCTGGATGACAAACAGCATATGTGGCAAGTGATAGACTGAGCTAAGCAATTTCACAACCAATAAATCAAATCTACACTCTATAATCCTGTCACATCAAATGCTGGTAGACAATTAAACAACTGACTGCAGGAGGAGGCTCCACAAATATCGCCAACTTCAATAATGTGGGAGCCTGACACATCAATGCAAAAGATAAGGCTGAAGCACTTGCAAACATCTTCAGCCAGATCTGCCAAATGCATGAACCATCTCAACCTCCTCCAAACATCACTATTATCATAGGTGCCTGTCTTATGGGGTACATCTTATGTGGGTGGCTTTGGCTAGGCCAGCATTATTCATTCTAAATTGGCCTGGAAAGTGTTGTGGTGAGCTGCCATCTTGAAACTCTGCAATGCATTTCATGTAGGTATACAGTACTCACAGTGCTGTTAGGGAGGTACTGCAAGGTTTTGACTCAGTGACACTGAACAAACAACAAGATAATTCCAAGTCAGGATAGTGTGTGGTTTGAAGGGAAATTTACAGATAATAGCATTCCCATGCATCTGCCCTTGTCTTTCTAGGTGGTAATGTTTTGGAATGGGAAGAGTTTGTTTAAGGAGCTTTGTTAATTTCAGCAGTCTGTCTTAGAGATGATTTATATTGCTGTCACTGTACTTCAGTGACAGAATGACTGAATGACGACCAAATTGATAGGTGGAATGCAGTCAAGTAGGCCTGGATGGTGTTGAGCTTCTTGAGTGTTGTTGGAGCTGTGCTCATCCAGGTAATGGAGACTATTCCTTCAGATTTTTGACTTGTGCCTTGTCGATAGTGGACAGGCTTTGGGGTGCCAGGAGATGAGTTATACACTGCAAAATTCCCAGCCTCTGATCTGCTTTTGTAGCGACAGTATTTATATGACAAGTCCAGTTTCTGATCAGTGGTAAGGGGGAGGTTAGTGAGGGAAGTGCCACTGAATATAAAAGGATCATGGTTAGATTGTCTCTTATGGGAGATGGTCATTGTCTGGCATTTAGTGTTTAGCACAAATGTTACTTGCCATTTTCAACTCAAACCCATATGTTGTATAGCTCTTGCTGCATATGGACATAGGAGAAAGTGAGAACTGCAGATGCTAAATCCAGAGTTGAAAAATGTGGTGCTGGAAAAACACAGCAGGCCAGGCAGCATCCGAGGAGCAGGAGAATCAACGTTTCGGGCATAAGCCCTTCTTCAGGAATGAGGCTGGTGTGCCAAGCGGCTTGTTTTTCCAGCACCACATTTTTCAACTCTGCATATGGACATAGACTATTTCAGTATCTGAGGAATTGCATATGGTGCTGAACATTATACAATCATCAGTGAATATTCCATTTCTGACCTTGTGTTGGAGCGAATGTAATTGATGAAGCAGCTGAAGATACTTGGGCCTAGGACACTACCTGAGGAACACCTGCAAAGATGTCCTGGAGCTAAGATGACTGACTTACAATAACCATAACCACTTGTGTTAAGTATGACTCCAGCCAATAGATAGTTTTATCCCTGATTCCTATTGACTTCAGTTGTGTTAGGGCAGATCCCAACATTGTATTTATACTGAAACTTCTTAGCAAGGGCTGCTCAAACTAGGCAAAAGTGAGGAACTGTAGATGCTGGAGATTGGAGTCAAGAGTGTGATGTTGGAAAAGCACAGCAGGTCAGGCACCATCCAAGGAGCAGGAAAATTGATGTTTTGGGCAGGGCTTTTGCCTGAAATGTCGATTTTCCTTGACTCTTGTACTCAAACTAGCTTAGGAGCATATGTCTTCAGTACTATTACGTATTTATTATTTACTGTTCAGTAAATTACAGAACGACAGGCAGGGGAGCAGGATTCACTGAGCAGATCTTATGGAGACCTGGCAAGAATGCAACAGGCCAAATGACCTCCTTCTGTGTTTTTACTGTTTCATGATTGAATTCAATGAAAACACAATCTGATCACAAATGTTTTATGTTTAGTTTTCAGATAACATGGGGACATATCATGGAAAATCTTCCTGCTCCTGTGCCTTACCTATTAAATTGGCTTCCCTCCTCAAACGATTTTCTCTTTGCACTTTCTTCAGGGTTTTCATCAGGAATATCCCAGAACACAGAAACATGAGAATGCCATTCAGCCACAATTCAGTGAGATTGTAACTGATCTGAATCTTGAATCCATCTACCTGTCTTAGTTCCATCGTTCTCACTATTCTTTTGCTTAACCAAAGTCTAGCAATCTCAGTTGTAAAGTCTTGAATTAACCTGGCTGCAAATTCTTGGCAGGCAGTTCGTGAAGTAGGTGACCAGAATTCAAATTTTACTTAGGTTTAGATTTACTCATAAAAGTGAAGATTTTTGTGTATACAGCTCCTAACTCCACTACACATACCATTGTCAACAAGTATTTATATATTTAAATCACTAGCAACCACAGTGGATTTGATTTTACATTAGCAGATCAGGAATCAAGCCTTCTGCATCATGAACTCTACAGCAATATATTATCCTGGGAACAGACAAAGGAGGCCGAGCAGCATCTTTGAAAAGAGAAACAGATTTAATGTTTGAATTTTCTGGTATTTCCTTGATATAGCCACAATGCAGAGTACTAAACAATGTACAATTACAGACCCATACAACAGCAGAGCTAAAGTGTCTCTTCATTTGTCTTTGAGTAAATGAAGAACATGTGAATACATTGATAGCCCCCTGACAGTGCACCCTGACAAAAAAACAATAAAAATTTAAAGGAATCCTACTAAATTAAGATGTCACTAAGTGAAGAAAATGTACATCAGCTCCTGTAGTGTCCACCATTTGTGGAAGGCCTCAAGTGCACTAATGGACATGGCATGCTCACTCTTCAGGGACAACTGGCTATGGACATTACCATTGAAGGGAGCCAAGCAATTGGGTCTGATGACTCCCCTCAACCACACATTTGCTGGATCTGTTAATGCTTAACCTGGCCAGACCCACAGTGTGTTCTCTATTCTATTCATGCTCCTCCCTCTCCCCGCTGTGCACCAAATGCCCAAAGATCAGGAATATGGGGCTGAAGTGAAAACATTTTAAGAAGCAGCTCCTTTTTCGAACAGGCTATAATCTGGCTCAATGCTTTTCCATATAAGCACAGCCTGAAGTCCATGAAAATACAGGTTGCCGGGGAGTCTGTGAGCCATCATAACTTTCTTTTGCATCAGACTAAATATCTGATTGAAACGTTGATGACTCCATAGTGTCATAGCATAAAAAAAATTTTAGTAACCAATGAAACAAACTAACAAATTAATCAATTAATAGCCCCTTTAGAGGCCACTCCAACAAGAAAAATACCTTCAAGGGAAGTTACTAATCAAATTAAAACATTTTGCCAAGGTGGATTATTCCAGCCCTTGCTCTCATATAACCATTGTATAAATGATCTCCACTAGGTATATCATTCATTGTAATTTGTCCATTTAACACTGGCCAGTAGACAAATTTATGGAGAGTTCCAGCAGATTTCCACTTGGCTTTGTGCGATGTAGCTTTTCCTAATGTCACCCTTGAACAGTTCAGCTTTTTAATTTTATTCTGCCCCAGTTCATTTTCACACAGGTTTCAGTACCTAGATATGTTGTCAGAAAGATTGACTTTTTTATTCCTGTAAAGCAAGTTGACCTGCACTGAACCTGAGACACTCAGATAATCCGATAAAGTCGTGCAAATCTAACAAAGAAAAGTTTTCCTTTCTCTCATGGCAGAGTAGTACGATTTGAGATAGTTTTACCGACAATAATATATAACTTGTTGACTTTTCATTGAAGTGCGGATGCAAAATGCTTCACATAGTCAACGCCAGTTGGATAGGTAAAATTTACTGATACATTAGTATAGTTTTAATTGGAATCACAACCTTGAAGGCAAGTGAAGTATTGATCAACTGAGCTCATTTTTTCAGTTACTTCCACAAGATAGTGACTGCATACATATAGATTATCAAAGATGTCAGAGTGGAGAGGTTGGGACTCAGAAGCAGTTGGCAATCAGAAGCTGGAAAATCAGGCCAAGTTTTCTCTTTTCAGATCCTTATGCATGATGCAATTAAATTTGCTTCTTTTTAGGCAGGAATAAAGTGCTTTAGCATTACAATCAGGCTTAGTGAAATCTAGCTGCGCATGAGGGCAATGGTCTAGAACAAAGTGCTCTATGCTCAGACTGGCCAAATGAAATAAAACAATTGGGATCAGGTCTGATTGTAGTGGAGTATCTAAAAGGAGGATAGAGTGGCAGAGGGATTTAAGAAGGGAACTCTCGTGCTAAGCAACTGAAGACATGGCCACCAATGCTGGAGCAATTAAAGATGGGATGTCAGAATTAGAGGTGCACAGATACTTGGATGATTGTAGAGCTAAAGAAGGTTACAGAAATAAGGATGGATGAGAGATTGGAGGAATTTGAAAACACGAATGGGAATTGTAAAATTGAGGCTTTGCCAATCTAAAAACCATTGAATGTTAGTGAGTGCAAGGAAGATGGATGAATGAAACTTCGTGTCAGGACATGAGCTACAGAGTTTTGGATAACACCAGGTTATTGGAAGGTAGAATGTGGAAGGCTAGCTGGGAGTATGTTGGAATAGTCAAGTCTGTAGATAATAAAGGAGTGCATGAGAATTTCACCAGATTGATCTCTTGAGATGGTGGGATTGTTTTATGAGGAGAGATGAAGGAGACTGAGTTTGCAGTCTGTAGTGTTTTAAAGAATGATCGAACTTACAAAGTTCTTACCAGGGCATGACAGGGTGCTTGTAGGTAAGATGTTTCCAAGCATGTTAAGTCTAAAAACAAGGGAATGTAATCTCAGGATAACGAGCAGGTCATTGAAGACTGAAATAACAGGAATTTCTTCATTCAGAGGATGGTGAATCTTTGGAAATCTGTATCTCGAGGGCTGTGAAAATTATTGAGCAGCTTCAAGGCAGAGATAGATGTTTTGATACTACAGATTGGCTGAACAGGCATGGATGTAGGTTTGAGTAGCAGATGAACTGAGGTGCATTACTGGGCAAGGTAACAAAGGTGGAAAAATGGGCTACTTATGTGAACATATGATTGAAAGATCAACATAGGATCAAAGTGTGACAGGAAGGTAGTGGACAAAGTAAAAAATCACACAACACCAGGTTATAGCCCAACAGGTTTATTTGGAAGCACTAGCTTTCAGAGTACTGCTCCTTCATCAGTGGTTGGGGGAGCAGCACTCCAAAAGCTAGTGCTTCCAAATAAATCTGTAGGACTATAACGTGGTGTTGAATGATTTTTAACTTTGTCCACCCCAGTCCAACATCGGCTCCTCCACATCATGGAAGGTAGTGAACAGTCTGGCCTCACATCAAACAGATATTAGGATTCGTCTCAAGGTTTCTGTTTGTTTAAATTCTTGACAAACTTAATCTTGGTTCTCTTCAGGGAGCTTTCAACATTTACAGACAGGAAAATGGATTCTTCCAAATATGCCTTTTCACCTGAGGTACTCAATAACCACAGGCTAGAATGTTGGAACCATTATGCTTATAAACTCTATAAAGACATTTTATTGCAAAGTCCATCAATTCAGCGAGTCCTCATCCTGGTTTGTATTAGAATGACCTAGACAGAAGGAAGTCTTTTAACTGTTGTACTGAATTGTAGAGCCACCCAGTTAGTTCCACTCTACTCTTTCCTGATGGTCATGTCAATCTTTTCTTTGCAAGTATTTATCCAAAGCTGTAAAATTTCAGCTGTATGGAGAGATCGGGATGCTGGGTGTCCTCCTTAGGACCATTAGGGCCATTCAGCCTTCGGTGCCCATTCTACCATTCATTCATCTATGACCTAATTTCTTCCTAACTTTAACTCACATGCCCAAATTCCTTTGGTTAAAAAAATCTACCTACAACTGATTGAGCATCTGTTTTCAGTTGCAGAAGAGAACTCCAAACCTCTGAGACCTTTTCAATATAAAACACCTTGACAAACTGGCTTTAATTTTTATTTGCTGCCTCCCACATTGCCCAATCCTAGACTGCTCAATCAACAGAAATTTCTAAATTCCAGTGAATGCCATCGTGGTTTATCTAATCTTCTGGGAAGTCAACCATTGGAGGCCAGGAGCAGAAACTTGTGCTGCCCCTGGGAATGAGAAACAGAGTGCAGGAACTTCATTGAGCATGAGGCCCAAACTCAGGTTCAGAAGGTGGGAAGAAAGTTTATAATTAAATTCTTGAAGTTTCAAAGGTGGGTTGAGCTTTCTAATGGCAAGCATTGGGAGTCCCGTTGGACATGTTTCCATCTCATGAGTACTCCATAAAGGGCCACCTAACCAGAATAAAATTCCATTTCTGAATGAAACTCGCCACATGAAATCAATACTGATTGCTTCTGATTCTTGATCGCATCTAAGAAGCATGCAGCAGGTATAATATTGTACTTGCTGGACTTTGGAGCGAGTAGCTGCGAGCTCATCCTCTTTGGGCAACATTTGTCTTTGTTTGCTAATGGGTGCCAATCACCCAAGCTGCATAGGACATGGAGGATAACTTAGGGAGGGATGGGGTAAAGCCAGAATGTTTAACTGCCGGTGTTTAACTCCAAGAACTTGAGTGATGCTCCACTCTTGCAGCGAATGAATGGTTTCTGAGGTAGTATTTAAATATGGTGCCAAGACCTTTGACCCTTAAGGTAATGGAATGGTGTTGATGTCCTGTCTATCTGCCCAAAATGATTTGCCAATCTCACCCACAAGAGTCTATGCTGCATTTGTTCCAAGGCCAATATATTGTTTTAAGGTGTGATCCTCACCATACTCCAGCTTACTAGGACATTGTATTCTTGTTCTGAACATGGAATAGTCAGCGTTTCTGCAGCCTTTTTCATGATTTTCGTTCTTTTTTCATGACATTTTACTAAGGTATGTATCTGCACCTCCACTGTCTCTAGTTTCTCATCATTTAGTAAGTGTTCTGTTCAGGCTTTTATTTTGCTGTAAAATGCATGACCTCAAATTTGCCTGTGGTTTTGCTCAGCATTCACTAAACCTATCAATATTATTTATTGTATCCGTTGCTCCCGATGTGGTCTCCTCTGCATTGGGGAAACTGGGCGCCTCCTAGCAGAGCGCTTTAGGGAACATCTCCGGGACACCCGCACCAATCAACCACACCACCCCGTGGCCCAACAGTTCAACTCCCCCTCCCACTCTGCCGAGGACATGGAGGTCCTGGGCCTCCTTCGCCGCCGCTCCCTCACCACCAGACGCCTGGAGGAAGAGCACCTCATCTTCCACCTCGGAACACTTCAACTCCAGGGCATCAATGTGGACTTCAACAGTTTCCTCATTTCCCCTTCCCCCACCTCACCCTCGTTCTAAACTTCCAGCTCAGCACTATCCCCATGACTTGTCCAGACTTGTCCTACCTGCCTATCTCCTTTTCCACCTATCCACTCCACCCTCTCCTCCCTGACCTATCACCTTCATCCCCTCCCCCACTCACCCATTGTACTCTATGCTACTTTATCCCCACCCCCACCCTCCTCTAGCTTATCTCTCCATGCTTCAGGCTCACTGCCTTTATTCCTGATGAAGGGCTTTTGCCCGAAACGTCGATTTCGAAGCTCCTTGGATGCTGCCTGAACTGCTGTGCTCTTCTAGCACCACTAAGCCAATATCATTTTGTAATCTAACACTTCCATCAACATTGCTTAGTGTGGAAACCCAACTATGTGTCATCTGTAAAATTTGGATATGTGACCTTCTATCCTGTAACCCAAGTCGTTGAGGCCCTAATACAATATGCTTCTGCTTTAATATAAAATCACAACAGACTCCTCTTGCTTTCCAAGTAATAGAATAACAATTTCTGAATTGATGAATGCTGAAGATTGAAAAGAAAGTGCCCCTTGTAACATGTGAGAATAAAATAATTCTGGTGACTCTCCGCAAATTACTTGACTAATCCATCTCACAGAGCAGCAAAAGGTTGGCATGTAGGGGGCAGTCTTGTTCAATTATAGAACAATAAGATATGATTGACATTGGATTGGACTTTGTAGTCAATGATGAAGTTGACTTTGATTAGGTCTTGCTGAGAGAATTGACCTCTCACTCTACAATGGGACTGTAACTGATTACTGCATATCTTTATTGGGGATTTCCAGCTTGATGTCTGCAAGCTGCCCAAGCAACCAGTCATGTTAAAGGATTTTCACAGCTCCCCCTGCCCCCAGCAACCCTCTCAACTCAAACAGGAAACAGAAAGCATTCCAATTAAATCACTTTTAAATATTTTCATATCAAGTTTATTAAAGTTTGGAGCACGTACATGGGGGTGAAGGAAGAAGCATAAAATATTCTATAAAAACATATTAAATACTTATTGCAAACAAAATTTAGCTTAAAAATGTATGAATTAACAGCTCTCTGATTATACAATTATTTTCTCAGAGCCAATTTTTCACATTTTGTTAATCATATTATAATTCATTTAAAGAAAATAGAAAAATAATGGTTGTTCTCCATCAGCCAACCATGAATGTGCTGGAGGATACAGATGTAAGGTTTTGGGCAAGAAGTGCAGGTGAGATGTGAGGAAGCGCCCTATACCTTGGCATGCACTGCACGTGGAGAGTGAAAGTTGGAGAGACACTCGAAGGAAATAAACTGAGAGGGCTGCATGGACTGAAGGGTCTATTTCAATGACTTCTATGACTGCCAGGATCAAGCAAGGGAATAGGACTGACTGGATTGCTCTATGGAGAGCCAATATGAAACCTATGTGCAGAATAGCCTCCATCTGTGCCACAATGACTCTTAGTTTAATGTTAATAATTCAGTTGCATCTAATTGAACATGATATAACATTTTATAGGGGTTTTAAGACTGATGTGAGAAATTCTCACTGATTTAAATGATTTCAGAGTCTGGGGATTGGAGATGGATACACCTGTGATAAACTCTGAGGGACAGGCAGCACTTCCAAACTGCAGCAGCCCAACTTTTTTTTAATATATAGAATCCCTACAGCGTGGAAACAGGCCTTTTGACCCAACAAGTCCACACTGATCCTCCAAAGAGCGACCCACCCAGACCCACTCTGCCACCCCAGTACTCTACAATTTACCCCAGACTAATGCACCTGATCTACACATTCCTGAACACTATGGACAATTTAGCATGGCCAATTCACCCTCACCTGCTCACCTTTGGACTGTGGGAGGAAACCAGAGCACCCAGAGGAAACCCATGCAGACACAGGGAGAATGTGCAAATTCCACAAAGACAGTCGCCCAAGGCTGGAATCAAATGCAGGTCCCTCATGCTGTGAGGCAACAGTACTAACATGTGAGCCACAGTGGTTCTCTCTCTCTCTCTCTCTCTCTCCCCTCTCCACTTATCGAGTCACTGTGCTGCCCCACAACTGTGTAAAGTTGTGGTCAGATTCACAGCAGTGATTGTAGTGAATGCTGGCACCAATCACCACCTTCCACACTTGCAAATTCCAGCCCCATTATTCAATCCTAACAAGACTAACAGAAAATGAGGAAAAGTACAGGAAAATTAGTAGCCAGCTGTCTATGCTGAATGATGTTTTCAACTGATGCCAAACTGACATCTACAGCATGGGCTCTATGTCCCATTCTACAAAAGTGAAGAAACATCGGGAATGTTTCGACAGTTTAATTTCACTGGATGTCTGCCTCCTAACTATGAGCATTGTGTTTTCTTTTAGTTTTTCTTAGGAATATGCACTGCCATTATTTCATGTAATCTTGAAATGTCTGAATAAAATTCCCTCAAAAAGTGGAACTCTTATAAGAAGTTGCGAGTAAGAGGAAGCTGGATAAGCACATGAAAGGGAACAAACAAAAAAACATATTGAGAGGATGAGATGAAGTGGGGTTAGAAGAAGTCTCACATGGAGCACAAACATCAACTTAGACTAATTGGGCTGAATGGCCTATTAATATTTTGTAAATTCTATGTAAATAAGATTATTGATAGAGTTTAAAATTTCTTTTTATTTCAGTGACTACTTAAAAGGTAAGTACCACCAGCCTGATTGAAAGATGACAATAGGTTATTTGAGGAGTCATTTTTTAAATGATGCTTTAGAATTGTGTAACATTGGAATTCCAGTTCTATATAGAGTTTTATGTTTGGATAATCTCTATATGATGGAGTATAGTTGCTGTCTTAATATTTCCAAAGCAAGTGATATGTACTTTGTTCACATCCATTTTGCGACCTTTCATCCAAAGGATATGTTTCTCTGAGCAATGAGAGTTTCAACAATGAGAACAACCTATCTTTAGAAGATTATTCTGCTGAACTTCATTCAATTTCACAATTGCAACAACTTTATAATTGTTGATTTCACAACAGTTCTCATCCAACATGACCATTCCATAATCAATATCGTTTCTTCCCCTTTCTTCATTTTGTTTCTGCTGGATTTTTGCCTCTCCCTCTACCTTGAGTTGGTAATTTGTCATACATAAAAGGCAGAGTAGCATTCTTATAGCTCCATTCATAATCTCAGGACATCCCATGCACTTTACAACTTTATTGAAGTATGTTTTTTGCAGGCTGTGAATCACGCAAATGTTACCTGTAGGTGGCACAAAGCGTGCATATTCACAAAGAGGCCAAGTGAAATATCTACTACACATCTGATGAGAAAGTGAGGATTTGACAGATTGGATGTTGTATTAATTTGAAATGATCGCTGTTGAGAAGAACTCAGCCGAGGGACAAAGATCATTTCATTATGGGTTCACCTCTTGTTTGGAGAGATGTCCTCGCTTCAGATTTTGCCAATCCAACTTTTCATTTCTTTGCTGTTTTCTTCACGGATTGTTTCCTGTCTGCTAATTTCCTCATTTTCTTTATTGCTTCAACTAGTTTGCTCTCTTAGCGATTTTGAAAGAGCTGGAGGCACTCTGTCCTTTTATCTGCACCAGGGAGTCTTTCTCCACCTTCTGCCTGATACAGAACCTAACTAGGGACTGGAACTTCTCACATCAACCCCATGACTAGCTGAAGCTTTCTTTATCACAGCCAGGGACATCCCTTTGTGATTACACAGCCCATCATTGCTTTCTTGCTGATTTAAAGCCCAGGTGAAGGCTGCAAATGCAAACAGTCATTAGCACCAACTACACAAATACAGACTGTAGCCATCATTGCAATACTATTAGACAGCAAGTTGGCCGTTATACCATTTGTTTAAGTGTAGTCACGTTGCAACTAAATTACACACTGCAAGATCCTCCAAACTGCATTGCATTAATAACTAAATAATGTATTTACTTTTGTGATGATGGCTGCAAGCAATATATGGGCTAGGACACTGTGAGGAACTTACCTGCTCTTCTTTGAAACGTTTGCCGCAGAATTTATTACAACCACCTGAGAAAAGAGATGGGGCCTTATTTTGCCATCACATCCCAAAGATGTTCTTCCAAGAGTTCAACACGCCATCAGTTCTGTACTAGGTGTGTTAGCGTGGATTATGTGCTTATGTCTGTACAGTGGGACCTTTGTAATAACTTTGCAACACATGAATGCTTGAGACTGCACATAGAACACTGTGCATAACTGGGTCTCCTTATTTGAGGGAAGAGTATACTTACACTGGAAGGAACTTAGAGAAAGTTCATTCATAGGATCAGCTGATTCGTGGGATGTCTTATGAGTAAAGGTTGAAGAGATTGGGCCTATTCTTTTTGCAGTTTAGAAGAATGTGAAGTGACCTTATTAAAAGCATTAAAGCTGAGAGCATGTTTCTTGTCCTAGGGGAATCTAGAATTGTGGGTACAATTTAAAGATAAAGGTTGTTAGTCTTCACAGAAAGCAATGGATGCTGAATCATTGAATATATTTAAGGCTGATTTTGACAAAATTTTGACCTGCAAGGGAGTAAAATGTAATGGGGGACAACAAGAAAATGGAGTATGGGCTGCAATCAGATCAGCTATGATCTTACTTCATAGTTGAGCAGACTGATGGATTAAATGGCTTACTATTACTCCTATTTCTTTTGTGATCCTATGACAGGACTCACAACCTTCTGGCTCATAGATAAAAGGGTTACACACTGAGTCATGGATAAACCAAATCCAATTTCCTGTCACATTTCGTAGTGGTCTCTGATAGTCGCCATACCAAGACTCCAGTGTTTCACTCTGTAACCTATAGGAGTTGAGACCAATTATATCCAACTGCCTTGACCTTTACTGCCACACTGATAACTACTTCAAGAGTAGGTAGTTGAGGATCTATTCTCTGTAATCCATTTATTTGCTTCACTAATTTGTTCAGTCATTGGGGGAATCAGTTGAAGACGTTTATTAAAATATTTGGCATATATATGTACAAAGAACTTTGGTGAACTACTTACAATGATCTTGTCTTCAGATCTGTAAATATTTTTGGAAATTGTTAATGTAAGTGCTTTCTTAATAAATATTTTGCTACAGCCCAGGTGGAGATATATCCAAAACCACTTCTTAAGAAATAATTACATGAAGATAGAGTCATGAAGTGCAGGAACTATTCTCCTAGCACCACTGCAGTACCATCAGCAATACCATTGCTAATTCCCTCTATCAGATCTTCCTGATCTCCCCTTACATCTTCCAAGTACCCCATCATTCTTCTGATCACTCCTCCCTCTACTATTGCCTCTCCTTCAAGATAAATTTTACTTTTGCCAAGTTTAGCTATACCCTGAGAATTAATGAATTTGTACAGAAGATATATTATTGCAGCAGAATAAAACCTTTTGTCTATATAAACCACACTATGCCGAATGGGTTGGCATCTGAAACTTGCGTAGTGTTCAGTGGTTAGCGTTGCTGCCTCACAGTGTCAGGCACCCATGTTCAAGTGCAGCCTTGAGTGACTGTCTGTACGGAGTTTGCACGTTCTCTCTGTGTCTGTGTGAGGTGCTCCAGTTTCCTCCCATTATCCAAAGATAAACAGATTAGATGGACTGGCAATGGTAAATTGTCCTGTAGTGTCCATGGATGTTTAGGTTAGGTAGGTTAGCCATGGTAAATCCAGGGATAGAATGGGGGACTGGGTTTGCGTGGGATGCTCTTTGGAGGGTCGGAGCAGACCTGATGGGCTTAATGGCCACTTTCTGCACTGTAGGGACTCTGGAATTTTGCAATGTAGAAACCAGCCTTTGGTCTGACAGAACCATGCCCAACTCAGGCTCCCTCCTACAAAATGTGAAAGCTACACCGCTTTTAAGTATTGTGATTCGTCACTTTGATGACCACAAAAATTTTATCTGACAATTTGAAAAAATATGTAAGGTTATGGTGTTTAGAAGATTTATTTGCAAACAACAGTTGGCGGGTTTGCTCTCCGATGAATAGAAGTTTTGATTAGTTATGTGTTAGCTCAGCTGATGATACTAAGCTGGGTGGCAGGGTGAAATGTGAGGAGGATGTTAGGAGATTACAGGGTGACCTGGACAGGTTAGGTGAGTGGTCAGATGCATGGCAGATGCAGTTTAATGTGGATAAATGTAGGTTATCCACTTTGGTGGCAAGAACAGGAAGGCAGATTACTACCTAAATAGAATAAATTTAGGTAAAAGGGCAGTACAAAGAGATCTGGGTGTTCTTGTACACCAGTCAATGAAGGTAAGCATGCAGGTACAGCAGGTAGTGAAGAAGGCTAATAGCATGCTGGCCTTCATAACAAGAGGGATTGAGTATAGAAGCAAAGAGGTTCTTCTGCAGCTGTACAGGGCCCTGGTGAGACCACACCTGGAGTATTGTGTGCAGTTCTGGTCTGCAAATTTGAGTAAAGACATTCTGGCTATTGAGGTAGGTTCACGAGGTCAATTCCTGGAATGCCGGGACTACCTTACGCTAAAAGACTGGAGCGACTGGGCTTGTATACCCTTGAGTTTAGAAGACTGAGAGGGGATCTGATTGAGACATATAAGATTATTAAAGGATTGGACACTCTGGAGGCAGGAAACATGTTTCCACTGATGGGTGGGTGCCGAACTAGAGGACACAGCTTAAAAATATGGGGTAGACCATTTAGGACAGAAATGAGGAGAAACTTCTTCACCCAGAGAGTGGTGGCTGTGTGGAATGCTCTGCCCCAGAGGGCAGTGGAGGCCCAGTCTCTGGATTCATTTAAGAAAGAGTTGGATAGAGCTCTCAAGGATAATGGAATCAAGGGTTATGGAGATAAGGCAGGAACAGGATGCTGATTAAGGATGATCAGCCATGATCATATTGAATGGTGGTGCAGGCTCGAAGGGCAGAATGGCCTACTCCTCCACCTATTGTCTATATTTAGACAAAGTTGTAGCAAATGCAGATATCTGAATTTTCTCATATGTTTAAATAAATGTTTAAATAAATGCATCTTGATCATGTATATTTTTTTTCCCTCATATTCTTCTATGTTGCAGTTCCAAATGTTTGCAAAGTTTTCCATGAAACAACACCCACCTGGCTAATAAATAAGTATGTTTGTACCGAATTCTTTGAAAGATTCTTCAAGCACAGTTAAGGCCTTCTGTCGTTCCAAGGTACAAAACTGCCTGGGGAGGGAAGCTTCAATTAAGTTGCACTGTGTGCAATTAGCAGATATTCCTGACAAATCTTTAGATGTAAAAGCTTGTTGTCAATGTGCCCTTAGTGACTGAAGGATCAAATCTTGATTGTTCTATAGAATACTGTAACATCTGCAGTCAACAATAACACAACTAGGTAACAACAAGGACTGCAGATGCTGGAAACCAGAGTCTAGATTAGAGTGGTGCTGGAAAAGCACAGCAGGTCAGGCAGCATCCGAGGAGCAGGAAAATCAACGTTTCGGGCAAAAGCACTGCCAAACTGGACAGAAAACAGGAAGTGTAAGGAAATTTATGCTTGGAGGCTGAACTTCTTGAAGCAAAGCAGAAAAACTTGCTTTACAGCCACTGAAGTACATTGTGGACTGAAAACAAAGCATTTTTTAATTTCAAAAATATACTTTATTCATAAAATTATTTTGATATCTATACAATTGGTCATGCCATTCTTATGCGCACATTGCATTTCTTTCCATACAGGGATTGGAATTAATCATTTGTATGTACAAGTCTGTACATTGACCATCCAGACATTTTGCTGAGTGTCAGTGGGGCCCGATTACTGAGTGGGCCCCTGTTCTTCTTAGGCAGGCAGACCTTACACGGTGGTCTTTCCCCACCGCGTCTTGGCGGCAGCTGCCCCAAGCTTCAGCGCGTCCCTCAACACATAGTCCTGGACCTTGGAACGTGCCGGTCTGCAACACTCAGTCGGGGTCAACTCCTTCAGCTGGAAGATCAACAGGTTTTGGACAGACCAAAGAGTGTCTTTGACCAAGTTGATGATCCTCCAGGCAAAGTTGATGTTCGTCTCGATGTGCTTCCCGGGGAACAGACCCTTGTCATGGAGCTGCTTGGGACGAACCTGGGCAAACACCACCGCATTCTTCTCCAGACTTCCTTTGCGTAGGCACATTCCAGAAGGAGGTGTGTGACAGTCTCGTCCCCTCCACAGCCACTTTGAGGGCAGCGTGTGGTGTGGCAGAGAGTCCGGGCATGCATAAAGGATCTCACAGGCAGAGCCCTTCTCACCACCAGCTAAGCCATGTCTTGGTGCTTGTTGGAAAGTTCTGGCAATTAGGCATTCTACCAAATGACTTTGACAGAGCACAGCAGTTCAGGCAGCATCCAACGAGCAGCGAAATCGACGTTTCGGGCAAAAGCCTTTCCCGAAACGTCGATTTTGCTGCTCGTTGGATGCTGCCTGAACTGCTGTGCTCTTCCACACAGCTTGATGCAGCAACACACAAAGGTGGCCATCAGGGTGAGGGTGACACTGGGTGTGTTTCTTCCCCCGTTGCCCAGATCTTTATACATCGAGTCCCTTGGGACCTGGTCCATCTTTGATCTCCACATAAAGTGGAAGATGGCCCAGGTGACTGCAGCGGCACAGGTTCTGGGAATAGGCCAGACCTGTGCCACATATAACAGCATGACAATCCCTCACACCTGATGACCAGGTTTTTACCTGCAATGGAGAGCGACCGTTGCTTCCATCTGTCTAGTTTCTGCTTCACTTTACTGATACGCTCCCCCCAAGACTTGGTACACGCCCCAGCCCCTCCGAACCAAATACCCAGCACCTTCAGGTGGTTAGTCCTGACGGTGAAGGAGATGGAGGATTGGTCGGCCAAGTTCCCGAAGAGCATGGCCTCGCTCTTGCCTCGGTTTACCTTGGCCCCCGAGACCCGTTTGAACTGGTCACATATGCAGATGAGTCTGTGCACGGACAGCGGATCCGAGCAGAAAACAGCCACGTCATCCATGTACAGGGAGGCCTTAACCTGTAGGTCCCCACTGCCAGGAATAGTCACCCCTCTCAGGCTCGCATCCTTCCTGATGGACTCGGCAAATAGCTCTATACAGCACACAAACAAGGCAGGAGAGAGAGGGCCGCCCTGCCTGACTCCAGATCTGACTGGGAAGCTATCTGTTTCCCACCCATTGATTGAGACTGCACTGACAATGTTGGTGTAGAACAGTCTGATCCAATTGCAGATTCCCTCCCCAAAACCCATTTTGGAGAGAACATCTCTCATATACGTATGCGATATCCTGTCAAAGGCTTTCTCCTGGTCCAGGCTGATGAGGCAGATGTCCAACCCCCTGTCCTGACTGAAAACAAAGCATGCTGGAGATCACAGCGGGTCAGGCAGCATCCATGGAGAGAACGCAAACTACACTAGATAACTCTTCATCAGAACTGAAGTGAAGCGTGGAGGAGGCAGCATGTACGCAATAGTGGAAGGGTGGGGGTTTGGAGTACGGGGAGGGGGGGAGAAAGGATGTTGATAGTTCAGATTAAGTGATTGGAATATGAGAATGGCAGATTAATGATGTGTCTAACTGCCAGACTGGAAAGAACAGACAGTCCCACTGTTGTGGGAGGAAGGGAGAGAGGATGACAGAGAACGGAACAAGCAAAGGTAAGGTGCTGAATTCAATATTGAGCCTAGAAGGTTGTAAACTGTCTTGTTTGAAGATGAGATACTGCTCCTCCAGTTTATACTGTGATTCGCTGGAACATTGCAGCAAGCCAAGGACAAACAAGTGGGCCTGTGAGCAAGACGCTGTGTTAAAATGACTGGCTACGGGAAGGAGCTGAAAATGTGTTGCTGGAAAGTCGTGCTTGCTGAAGGACTGGAGGTGTTCTGCAAAGCAGTCACCCCGTCTGCATTTGGTTTCTCTGATGTAAGTAGGCCACATTGGGTGCAGCAAATACAGTACACAAGATTGGAGGAGGTACAGGTGAAATACTGCTTCACCTGGAAAAATAGGCCTTTGTATGGTGAGCAGGGAGGACATGAAGGGACAGGTGTTCCATCTTCTGTGATTACATGGGAAAGTTCCTTGGGAAGGGGGAGGTGAAGTTGGTGGTCAAGGAATGTCCCAGAGCAACGATCCTTGCAAAATGCAAACAGGGAGAGTGAGGGGAAATTGTGGCATTCTGCTAGAGTTATCTAAAATGCAGAGAATGTTTTTTTTTGTTGGGGTGAAAAGTGAGAACAAGAGGGATCAGATCACATTGTTGTGAGTGATGGGAAAGGGCAAGGGTGGAGGTATGGGTGATAGGTTAGATGAAGTTGAGAGTCCTGTCAACCACAGTGGATGGGAAACCACCATTATGGAAGAAGGAAGCCATGTGAGCAGCACCGTTTTGGAAGGTGGCACATTGTGGAATTTAGTCACTATTGTAATGTCGGAAATGTGGCTGCTATCCTGATCAACAGCAAGCTCCCAGAAACAGCATTGCAATACTGACCAGAACACTGTCGATTGAGGTATAAATGTTGGGTGGGACATAAAGGAGATTTCACCTGCTCTTTCGTCAAATGCCATTGGAATTTTCTCTATTTGCTTGAGGGAACAGAATGGAAGTTGGTTTCAACTTTCAATATGGGACCTCAGATACTGAAGCATATCCCTTAGTCTGGCATTGTGAACGGCAGGGCATAATTTGTACTTTGGTCTTTAAAAAAATGAGGTTGCATGCACTTATAATAATCTAACATTCCCCTTAATTTATGAAGCATCCACATGAAGGTAACAATACAGAAGTATAGTTTGCATAAACTGCTTGTAGGAATTAGAAGGCATTTTGGGACATCGACAAAATTAAGCATTTGTGCAGAGCTGTCAAACAGCAGTGTTTACTGAGTGCTTGCAGAATGTTCCTTTGAGATAACTCTGGTCTTGTTCTGCATAGTGCCTCAAAGAAATAGCACCAAAACTGTATAGTGTGCTTAACGTTTTCTGCTGGGTGTTATCCAGCTCAGGCACAACCTTTGTCGACAAAAGCAGGAAATATCAAACATAGTTAACATTTGCACTCAGCATTATTTGCCTTGTTGCAAATGTTAGGCTTGTGCATTTATTCAGAACAAAAAAATAAGGAGACAGATGCAATTATTTTTAAACCAAAAAAGGAGGGGGGAATAAAATACAACAGCTACTGAATGGGGCTATTGGAAGAGTAATTGTTTAGATCATTTCAGTCAGATAATGGAAACATGAGCAAAAGAAATCAAACTAAAGAAACAAAGTGTGGATATTTCAGGGAAATGGAATATAGGCAACATTAAAGAGAAAGTGCAAGGTTCAAATATTGAAAGTCTAGGGATGTCAAACGTGAAAGAGTTGGCAAAGTTCACAGGGTCAACCAATATCAAATAGAAAATGAGGACGGCACTAGGGAAAACATTGACTCACTTATCAGAACTATCAAATCCTGCGAACATGAAGGAAGTTGAGGCAAATTTGGATTGGTCCATTTGATTTCCTAGCTTTTCCATGGGATTGAAAGTATTTTGGAAGTAAGTAAGGCTAGTATTTATAAATTATCCTTTCACAACCTCAAGATGTCAAAAGCAACTTACAGCCAATGAAATAGGGAATAGGGCTGAACCTTACATTTTGTTGGTTAAGTGCACGTGCATATGTGCTGAGTTTTTCAACTGGTTGACAAGAGCTCCCTCTTTTCATACAGTATAAAGTGTCATTTTTGCTTTTACATTTACGTTTTTTGTGAATCATCTTGAAAGAAAAATTTCACCAAAATGCGTTGTTTTCTCAACACTTCCTGCTATTTGTTGATTATAGTTCATAGATTTCCATACATCCAACCACAAGGTCAGATGAAATTTGGACTTAATGTCTGTTTCACAAAAATGGCATATCCAACAATGAGTTCATTGTAGTTTGATGTAAAAATGTTCAACCTGCAGTAGGATTTGAAACTATAAACTTTTGACTGAGACAACAATACTATCTATCTTTGCAGAAGGCTTTCGGAAACAGTTCAGAAAATTCAAGTTTAACATTCAAAATCAAGTTTCCGGAATGCATCATCTTATGTCATTGTTAGTACTGGTCTGACATTGCTCTTTTGTCATGTTAGGAGGCTTTACTAAATTAAAGGGACAATATGAATACAACTTGTTGTTATGTGGCTTGTTTAGCTGGAAGCTTCAGTCTAAACCGTGGACTGCTCCATATCTACAATTAATGTGAGGATTCTGAACAGCCCATCATTTTAAAGAGTGGGCCCAGAGCCAGCATTCAGCATCCTTTGGTTTATCCTTACAGTGATAGAACGAGAAATAAATACAAGAATAAATAATTTAATATTGGAAATAGAATCCAGTTTCTAATATAACTATCTCAGATTGATTTAAGATATCAATGCACATCTTTCTTTTCAACTTTAATTAAGAAAAGTAGCACTTATGACTGGAATTGAATTGTTGTTATGGCAGCAAACAGTATGCTTCACCATCATACAACAATGTTCAGGATACCTGTACTCTTTAGTTATTACGACCAACTGGAACATATGAATTTTCTTTAACTCACAGAATGTAACAGACTGAGTTCATTTTTATAAATTTATCATTTTCATCTGCAGGATATATAGGTTTTGTGTGGTGCTGCCACATATGAAAATATCCTTCACCATTTATGTTGAAAACCTTGAAAAGGACTAGTTATGGCAAATCACACAGCCATTTGGATAATTCATGTTATGCAGAACTGAGAATACATAAGATAGAGCATAAAAGAATAACATTTCTCTGAGTCTTGAATCGTCTATACATACATGGATTCATTGAACTATGAGGACAAAGCCTATCATATATAATCACCTGGCAGCTCTTTGCTCTTACAAAAGTTCAACACGTACCCCTTTAGCTTGCCTTTGACTAAGGCTGTCATGTAATGCTGCAGGGGGTGCTTGGTAAAGTCAAAGCAGTGTCCAATATTACAATCTGATTCTGCAAATTGATAACATCTGCTAAATACTCCTGTGTGTGCTAAGAATTATGCTGACAACTAATTTAAGATTGTCAGTCAGACTCAGAATATTGCAAATGCACATAATGTAAACTACAGATATTTAAACACAGGGCCTAGCTGTCTTCAGACAGAATATGTATTACCATTCTACTGTTTTGAACTGAACAAAATGAGGAACAGCTAATCTCTGATTTGTTGCTCAGAGCAAAGCCTTGATCCATCAGAGTAAATCAGTTTTGGTTACATTTAAATAAAGCTTTGCAGTTAACTCTCAGTTTTCACCCAACTAGTGCATTCGCTGTGACTGATCAGAGTCAATTTTCCACCAATCTGAACTCTCTTCTCATACAGCATAAAATATTGTTCCCCTTTCCATTGGTATTTTTGAGAATAAGACCATAAGACATAGGAGTGGAAGTAAGGCCATTCGGCCCATCGAGTCCACTCCGCCATTCAATCATGGCTGATGCGCATTTCAGCTCCACTTACCAGCGTTCTCCCCGTAGCCCTTAATTCCTCTAGACAACAAGAAATGCCTGATGAGTGCAAGATGAAACGCTTTGTCAAAATGTTTTTTTTTAATTGATAATCAGGATAGATAGATGAAGTGAGTGGGCAAAGATCTGCCAAGTGGAGTGTAGTGTGTGAAAATGTGAAATTGTCCATTTTGGTAGAAAGAGTAGTAACAGATTGCAGTGCTGTGAGTTACAGAGGAATTTGGGTGTCTTCATGCATGAATTACAGAAAGTTAATGTGCAAGCAATTAGGGACACTAAGAGAATGTTGCTCTTGCGAGAGCAATTGAATACAAAAGTAGGGAGGTTATGTTTCAGTTATACAGGGCATTGGCGGGACCATATCTGGAGTACTTTGTACTGTATTGGTTACCGTATTTAAAGAATAATGCAAATGCATTGAAAGCACTTCAGAAATGGTTTGCTCAATGTAGAGTGGGCTGGTTCTCATATATCTCAATACTGAATGGGTTAGGCTTGCATCTAGGAGACAATGAGGTCTGCAGATGCTGGAGACCAAAGTTGAGAGTGTGTTGCAGGTCAGGCAGCATCCTGAAGCAGAGAAATCAATGTTTTGTGCTGGAGCCTTCATCAGGAATGAGGCTGGGAGCCTCAGGGTGCAGAGATAAATAGGTGGGGGGTGGGGCTGGGGAGAAGGTAGCTGAGAGTACAATAGGTGTATGGAGGTGGAGGTAAAGGTGATAGGTCAGAGAGGAGGGTGGAATGGATAGGTAGGGAGGAAGATTGACAGATGGGATAGGTCATGAGGGCGGTGCTGAGCTGGAAGTTTGGAACGAAGGTAAGGTGGGGGGAGGGAAAATGAGGAAACTGGTGAAGTCCACATTGATGCCCTGGGGTTGAAGGGTCACGAGGCGGAAGATAAGGCATTCTTCCTCCAGGCGTCGGGTGGTGGGGGAGTGGCAATGGAGGAGGCCTAGGACTTGTATGTCCTTGGCAGAGTAGGAGGGGGAGTTGAAATATTCGGCCACGAGATGGTGGGGTTGATTGGTGTGGGTGTCCCGGAGATGTTCTCCACAGCTGTCTGCGAGAAGGTGTCCAGTCTCCCTAGTGTAGAGGAGACCGCATTGGGAGCAATGGACATAATAAATGACGTGTGGAAGTACAGGTGAAACTTTGATGGATGTGGAAGGCTCCTTTCGGGCCTTGGATGGAGGTAAGGGGGTAGGTGTGGGCGCAGGTTTTGCAATTCCTGCGGTGGCAGGGGAAGGTGCCAGGAGGGGAAGGTGGCATGTAAGGGGGCGTGGACCTGACCAGGTAGTTGCAGAGGGAACGGTCTTTGTGGAAAGCGGATCAGGTGGAGAGGGAAATATATCCCTGGTGGTGGGGTCCATTTGGAGGTGGCAAAAATGTCAGCGGATGATGCGACTTATGCAACGGTTGGTGGGGTTGAAGGTGAGGACCGGCAGGGGTTCTATCCTTGTTGCAGTTGAAGAGGTGTGGTTCGAGGGCGGAAGTGCAGGACATGGATCAGATGTGTTGGAAGGCATCTTCGACCATGTGGGAGTGGAAATTACAGTCTTTAAAGAAGGAGGCCATCTAGTGTGTTCTGTGGTGGAACTGGTCCGCTTGGGAGCAAATGCGGTGGAGGCGGAGGAATCGAGAATACGGGATAGCATTTTTGCAGGATGTAGGGTGGGATGCGGTATAATCCAGGTAGCCGTGGGAGTAGGTGGGTTTTTTAAAACTGTCAGTGTTGAGTCCATCCTCGTGGATAGAGATGGAGATGTCTAGGAAGGGGAGGGAGGTGTCAGAGATGGTCCAGGTGAATATAAGGTCGGGGTGGAATATGTTGGTGAAGTTGATGAACTGTTTGACCTCCTTGTAGGAGCACAAGGTAGCGCCGATGCAGTCATCAATGTAGCCGAGGAAGAGGTGGGGAGTGGTGCTGGTGTAACTCTGGAAAATGGACTGTTCTACATAGCCGACAAAGAGACAGGCCAGTTTCCTCATTTCCCCTCTCCCCATCTTACCCTAGTTCCAACCTTCCAACTCAGCACTGCCTTCATGACCTGTCCCACCTGTCAATCTTTCTTCCCACCTATCTGCTCTACCCTCCTCTCCAACTTTTACCCCCACCTCCATTCACCTATTGCACTCTCAGCTACCTTCTCCCCAGCCCCATACCCCTCCCATTTATCTCTCCAGCCCCGAGGCTCCCAGCCTCATTCCTAATGAAGGGCTCCAGCTCACAACATCGATTTTCCTGCTCCTCAGATGCTGCCTGCCCTGCTGTGCTTTTCCAGCTACACACTCTCAACACTAGGCTTGCATCTACCAGAATTTAGAGTAATAAGCAACTTGATTGAAACATAGAAAATTCTGTGGGGTCTTGTTAAAAGGATTCTCTTGTGCAATGACGGCTCACTGTTTAAAAATAAGGTTCATCTGTTTATGGCAGATAAGGCAAAGTTTTTTTTTCTCACATGATTCTTTGGAACTGTTCTCAGAAGCCAGTGGAAACAGAGTTTTTTGAATAACTTTAAGGCAGATGTGGACAGAGTCTTGATGAACAAGGGAGTGAAAGATTATTCGGGGTAGTTGGAAATATTGAAAATAATCAGATCTTACTGAACAGCAGAAGAGGCTAAGTTGCCTGGTGATGAGCCACAAATACTGACCTAGCCTATAATGCCTTCCTCCCACAAATGAATTTTTAAAAAATTATCAAGAAATTAATATTTTAAGCTTTGCAAGTACATTTCACAAATTGAATCTAGCTCCTAACATTTAAACCTGTGTCCAAGCTACAGGTAGATAAACATGAATTACTGTACTACTCAATAACACTGACTCAAAGCAGTTATTTTCTAACTGGGCACTTTTCTACTTTCATTTTAATTCTTCTGCTCATCGTGACGCCATTGGACCATATCTTTGTTATACTGTTGAAGAAGAGATGTTACTGGATGCTGCTAAGTTCCCTGCTTGTGTGCATTAGATAACGATGCCTGTTTGGGTGTCAACGCTGAAACCGCCTAATCCAGTTTCAGAATAAAGGACATCTCTACCTTATTCAAACATCTCTACTCAGTTACCTTATAAAGAAACATAATTCTTAGCGGCGGTAGAAAATGGATACGTCTGAGCATAGTCAGAACACGACTGATTTGGAAGTTCCAGGTAACCTTGTCTGTGACAGAAAGTAGCAGTTACTGTAACTTCAGTAAAATGCAAAGATTATTTATTTCCTTCAGTTTATATTAGTTGCTGAATGCTTTTAAAGTTCAAAACTTTAGAATCATTTACTCTACTTTGGGACTACACAATATGATAATAAATGAATAATAATCTAATTAATAATAGTGATTTCTGACAGTATAAACTAATTTTGCAGAGTTCTGAGAATCCCCGAGAGACACTAGAGGTAGTTCAGTTGATTTGAATGGGCAACATATCACATTCTAAAAATTTTATTTTGCAATTTTATGTATTGTAGGCTCCCACAATTTTATTGAAAATAATAATTTATTTCACCAGACTGCTGTAGTACAAGTTAGTCCATATCTGACATAAGGTGGAAAATTCAGTTCTCTTAATAATATTTCCACGCATAGCCAAATATGGAGTAGGAATGTGCATAATTAGCCCTATTTTAGTATAATGTGTTTTGTGTAATATAAATATTAGTTAACTTTAACAGCGTAAAATTAGCATAGCTGCATTTTTAGTTCTAAATTGTAGAAAACCTAATTAAATGCAATCTTTTAAAATAAGAATTGATCCTTCCACAATTGATAATGCTAAATACTTCGGGGAGGATCTTAACTGTACTGGTAAGTGGAAAAGGAATGATGGGGTAACTTAAATTATGAAAGTTCATTCCTGAACATTTCCCATTTTATTGCCACTGATTTTGATAAGAATTGCACCACAATGATATTTAACCTGCACCCTGTATGGATATATCTAATGAGCCTTCCCAGGTAAAGCTGCTGAGAAGCTAATGACACTCCTGAAGGTAAGTGGAAATCTTTTCTGAGTGGAATTCTTATTTTGGTGCATCTTCATGCTGCACAAGGAACACCTGAAGTTTTGCTACTGTAGGATTCTTTCTCAGCCTCAACAACCTTGCAACATCCCATCCTCCATCACAATGCTAAACCTTGTTGCAACTGGTGGCAGCAAGCAACCACAAAGTTTTCCAACATGTATTTTCCAATCGTTGCTCCCAATCTTTGTTATTTCACCCAACAGTATAAAGATGCCAGTGTCTCTGTGGTCTTCCAATTCTGGCCTGTTGCATATCGATTTTCATGATTCCACAAAAGGCATCTGTGCATTCAGCTCCCTGGACCCCAAGCTCTGCAAAGGGCTTTTGCCCGAAACGTCGATTTCGCTGCTCGTTGGATGCTGCCTGAACTGCTGTGCTCTTCCAGCACCACTAATCCAATACCCCTCTTAAGTCTTTCTACCTATCCACCTTTTAAGATACTGTTTAAAACCTACTTCTTTGACCAATATCTTCTTATGTGGTTCGGTGTCATAATTTGTTAGATAATGTTCCTGTGAAGCAAGTTGGAATGTTTAATTACATTAAAGGTATTCTGTATTCGTTAGGTTTTGTTGTTGACTACTGAACAATCAAGAACATAAAATGCAAAGTAATTAATTCTGTATACCTTGAATGCAATGACAATTTTACATTACAGGTGTTTAATTGCCTTTTACAGTCACTGTGTTTGAAAGATAAATATTTGGAGCAAATAATTTGCAGATTATAGGAGGAAAGTGGAGTTAGCAATGGACTGAATAGGCACTTTTTGTGATGTATGATTTTATTTAAAAAGTGTCACCGACCCATCCCAGATGATATCTTCACTGTTGTGTCCACCTTGAGGTTTGCAATAGCTTCTGTCCTATCAGGGAAATTAGATGGGATTTTCTCAACATTTAGATCATTGTTTACAATGATCTTGCTGACTTTTAAATTTTATTACCAAGATCAGTATAAAAATTGTTGCAAAGTAAGCAGAAATCAATAAATATACTCCTGGCCTGGGAAAGGGCTGGAAGGTTTGTATCTACCTCTGTTAAGAACTGCCTTCCCTTGTGCATATTGAAAAATTAAAAGTCTGAATTTGTTGTGCAACCATATATGCATTGCACAAGGCTTACAACATATGGAACCTTTCTGTTATTTTGGAATCGTAGCAGTTGAAAGCACAGAAAGGGCTATGAGGTCCATAGTACTCTTGGAGAGAGCTGTCCAGTTTAGGCCCAACCCCAGTTTTGTTTTCTCCATAACCCTGCAAATGAGTGCTCTACATGTACCTGTCCAGTTAGCTTTCCAGGTTCTTTTGAAATGTGATTGCACCATCTTTTCAAGCAACGGTGTCCAGACCTTAACAAAACTCTGGATAGAAGTATTTCATTTCCCCTCTGGTTCTTTTACCAATTATTTTAACTCTATAATCTTTGGTAACTTACCCACTTGTCAGAGAAAATAGCTTTTTCTATGCTTGCTCTGTCAGAACTTCTCATACATTTGAGCATTGCTATTAAATCTCCCTTTGCTCTTCTCTGCTCTAAGGGGAACAATCCCAGTCTCTCCTGTCTCACCATATAATTGAAGTCCCTCATCCGTGGTATCATTTTAGTAATTCTCCTCTGCATCTTCTCCAAGATCTTGACATATTTCCTACAGTTTGGTGCCAAGAATGGCACACAGTATTCCAATATAACAGAGACTGTTATCATAAAAATTACTCACCTATTCATCGATGAAAAATGCTGTGTAACTCTCAATGAAGAGGAATGTTTTAACAAGTGTTATAAAACACTAGAAGTATTCATGAAAAATAATGAGAAACCAACATGAAAACAAGCCAAATAAAAACCGAAAGAACTGCAGATACTTTATATCAGAAACGGGAACAAAAATTGCTGGAAAAGCTCACAGATCTGGTAGCACCTGTGGAGAGAAATCAGAGTTCATGTTCTGGGTCAGGTGACCCTTCCTCAGAAATGATGGTGACAAGGAAAATATCGGTTTGTATGCAGAAGATAGGGTGGGTGGAGGGGAGAAGGAGTAAATGATAGATGGGGATATAGGCCAGAGAAAGAGAAGAACAGTTGGCCAGACAATGGAGTGGATAATGATCTGGCGAGAGAGGTGAATAAACTATTAGTGGCTGAGAGTGACTGTTGCACACAACCCATTGTTAGTCACTAACTGTCCCCATTAATAGCTATTCAGCCCCCTAGCCAGATCATTATCCACTGCTTTGTCTGTCCAAATGTTATTCTCTCTGTTTGACATCTATTTCTACCTATCGTTTACTCCTTATCAGCTACCCTCACCCTAACTTCTGCATATAAATCAACATTTCCTAGTTATCGTCATTTCTGACGAAGGGTCACCTGACCTAAAATGTTAACTCTGATTTCTCCCCACGATGTTGCCAGACCTGCTGAGCTTTCACAGCAATTTACGTTTCTGTTTCTGAAAACAAGGAATTTGACCCAACCATTCCATATTTGTGCTTATCCTTCCGTGCAATGAGAAATATTTCCTGTTATCTTTCTCCTGGCTTCAGGTACTTCTTCATCTAAAATTGTGGGTGTAGTTTTAGGCTCATAAAAGTATAAAAGCAGCATAAACATGTTCTTACCATCTTTGGCTGAGATGGGATGTGGGGAAATGGGAAAGCTTTGGGACAACGTTAATGATCCAAATGCTTTTCCAAGAGAACAACTTGGGCATGTTGCAATGACCACAGAAATTCACACATAATCTAATCTAATCTACTCTAAAAAAATAACTATTTTTTGGCCTATGTTTCATGTAAAGTGCTTAATGGCTGCCATAAACTAAAGTGGTGCACTACAGTTGAGGTCACATGATCTCTTGCTCCTTTTGCAAAACACTTTAAAACTCTGCTGTCTGGTTCTTGACACCTTTACGAGTGAAAACAAAGATCTATGAAACATTTTTCTAGTATATACATATGACCTACTTACTTGACTGTGGGTATCTTCAATTGTATCTGTTCTCGTGTTCAGCTAGTAAGCCTTCTGCGGTATTCATACTTAATTCTGAGTGGGGTCAATAATGGCTTCGTGCATTGCGTTTGCATATCTATAGAAAAGCAGAACCTCCACAATAGCTTCCACTCTGTGAAGAACGCTGACTATCTTGTTATCTGCATTTGGGAGCAGTGAAAATGCCAATGGCCTTTAGAACTATCTGCTTCTCCTGAATGGCATCCAAAATATAGTTGGAAAACTTCTGTTTACACCCAGCTTTACTCCCCAGTGACCATCCTTTGCAGCAAGGGTAGGAAAAAGCTTTGTTGGGGAGAGTGAAGCTGATGCCACTGTGCTCTCTTTTGTGGGCATATTTGTCCATAATCAGTGGTGAATGCTGACTGTGACATCTGGGTATGTTTTTTGGGATCTCATATTCTTTGACATGAATTGAATTGAGTATGATATGAAGCGTAATAATAAAAAAAAACACTCAATCACTTCTGGAAAACAGAAGTTCATGAATTAATTGAAGTATTAGTGAAACTAATTTGTAACTAAATTATGCAGAAACCATAAATATAAGATCAAGTATAAATGTGGGGCTTCATAAAGAATAGGATAGATTCCTACATTTGATGACTTAGCATGAAATAATTTATTTCCTGACTTTCAGCACTACAAATGTAAGACAGTATTTGAAGAAAAAACAACATATTAAACCAGAAGTCACGTGAGAATGAAAATTTACCCTATTGTTGTTTCCCATCAGGAGTTCTTCCATATCATTTGCGAGATCGTGAACAACTCAGGAAAAGGAAGCTGGAAAATCAAGAGAAGAAAACCTCACAGTGAGTGATTAAATATAGCATGATTATAATAACTGTCAAGTATAAGGAAAGATGATTTACTGCTAGCCCATCTTAAAGGGATGAACATGTACATACTCTGGCTAGAAGTGCTCAGTGCAAAATGAAACATGTGATGTGTGTGAACTCACAATTTAAAACCAATCCCAACTTTGTACTGGTTAGTTTCACAGATGAATATTGTGTGGTAAAAATTGTAATTATGGTGGTCTCATAGTTGCTAGTTTTGCTCAATCCAATGGCCTGTTTCCTCAGGAAAGTGAAAATATTTGTCTTTTTCTCTTGAACTGGTGGGGGCAACTGCCCTTCCATTAAAAAGATAAGGCAAAATAGCAGGTGGTTTTCACAGGATCATTGGTCAAATTAGTACGTATTATTTATTCTTGGAGGTGATGGTGAGCTGCTTCACTGGCTTGCTAGGGCCATTTCAGAGGACAGATAAGAGTCAACTACTTTGCTGTGAGTCTGCAGTCATGAATCAGCAAAACTGGGGAAAAATGACAAATTTACTTTCCTAAAAGACAATAGTACACGGGATAGGATTTTATGACATTCCGGGCCATATATATATATATAAATAACTCCTATACACATTTGTACTCCAAAGTCCATAGGATTACAAGAAATGCACAGCCCTGAAAGAAGCCATTTAGCCCATTTAGCCAATGCTAGTATTTATGCTCCACTTGTCCTTTTTCTTATCTAACTATCAACAGAACCCATTATTCCCTTCTCCCTCAAGTGTTTATCTATATTCCCCATACTGCTCATCTTAACCACTCCCTGTGGTAACCATTTCCACATTCTTATCACTCTCTGACTAAAGAATTTTCTCCTGAGTTCAGTTTGATTCTTTGGTGACTATCTTGTCTTCATAGCCTCTAGTTTTACTCTTTACTCTGGAGTAGAAGCGGTCTGTGTTACTCTACCAAAACATTTCATAATTTTCAAAACTCAAATTAGGTTATCGTGCAGACTTCCAAATCTGAGGTGAGTCCCAGTCTCCTCCTATTCCTGCTAGGTATATCCTCGTAGTTCTGACAAAATCTTTGTCAACATTTTTTGCACCTTCCCTGTTGTTTGATTATATGGCAACCACATAATACACCATGCTCCAGGTATCGTCCAACCACTGTGTTTTTGTTAATTTGTTGGATTTTAGCATTTTTAGCAAGATCAACATTTATTGCTTAGCTGTGTGTCATTGCAACACTACCTCTTGGTTGTGCAGGACATCTAATGTTGCACAAACTCCCTTAGCAATGCTATGTCACTGCCAAGCAGCAGACACTGCTGCCTTTGTACTGAAAAGGTGGTCTATTGAGTCAGTCTTTCGGCATTCAGTGAAATTTGGTTAAAATCCTTGCTGTTGTAGGTGTTTCCCCAATTCCAAAGAGAGCCCGGAGCTGTTACCTTTCCCTCATTCTACCATGAGGAGCTGCCTGGAAACACTGCTGGTACTACTTTCAGGGTCTTTGCCCCATCTCAGACCTCTCCAGTAGCAGAAATTGGGCCTCAGCAGGGCTGTGCATACATGTGCAGATGGTGAGGTTATTCTACACACATACAGTGCTCATGACCGTACATGCACGGGTGTATTCTGACTTAAGGCAGTCTTTCACCAGCAACTGATGTCACAAGGCCTGTTTGCGCGGGTGGCCATTTTGACAGTCATCTGTGTGATTGGGCTAACTTGTCCATTATTGCCTAGCCATATTTTTCTTGCAGCTGATATTTGTCCATCTTAGATTAGATTCCCTACAGTATGGAAACAGGGCATTTGGTCCAACAAGTCCACACCGAACTTCTGAAGAGTAACCCACCCACACCCATTTCCCGATATTTACCGCTGACCAATTACCTAACACTATTGGCAATTTTGGATTGTGGGAGGAAACGAGCACCCGGAGGAAACCCACGCTGACACCCACGGGGAGAATGTGCAAACTCCACACAGATGGTCACCTGAGGCGGGAATTGAACCCAGTCACTGGCGCTGTGAGGCAGCAGTGCTAACCACTGGATAGAGGATAGAAGATAGAGGATAGTGTGGAGCTGGCAGGTGGGGTGTTTTTTTTTTACTCATTCACGGGACATTGCCGTCGCTGGCTAGGCCAGCATTTTATTGCCCATCTCTAATTATCCAGAAGGCAGTTAAGAGTTGACCAAATTGCTTTGGGTCTGGAGTTACATGTAAGGCAGACCAGCTAAGGATGCAGTTTCTTTCCCTGGAGGAGATTAATGAGCCAGATGGTTTTTTTCAACAATCGACAATGGTTTCATGCTCATCATTGGATTCTTAATTCCAGGTATCTGCTGCCGTTCTGTTCCACCGTAGAGACCGTGTGTTTGGAGATTCTGTCGAAGGAATCTCATGAGTTGTTGGCCATTATTCTAGACAATGGTACTGCTGCCATGATGTGCTGATGGTGGAAAATCTAAATGTTTTATTAAGGGATCAATGGGATTTCTGAACAAATGTACTATTTAATCTGATGTTGTTAATTTCTTAATTGCTGATGGAACTGGACACATCAAGGCAAATGGGGACTATTCCATCACACTTTAGATGGTGGAAAGGCTTTGGGGAGTTATGAGAGATGAGTTATCACTGCAGAATTCTGAGCCTCTGAGATGTTCTGATAGCCACAGTATTTAAATGCCTCAAAGTGAACACCCCAGGATGTTTTTGATGGGGAAATAAATGATGGTAATGCCATGGAATGCCAAGAGAAGGTAGTTTTATTTTATCTCTTTGGTGATGGTTATTGGTAAGCCCTTGTTATTTACCACTTATTAGCCCAAGCTATTGTCCATATCTTGCTGCATGCAGTCACACACTAGTGTCTGAGAAGTTGCAAATAAAACTGAACATTGTGCAATCATAAGTAGATTTGCCCACTTCTGGCCTTGTGCTGAAAGAATGATCATTGATAAAGCAACTAAAGACATTTATGTCAAGGATACTACTCCTGAAATGATATCCTAAGGTTGAAGTGATTGGCCTCCAATAAATACAGTCATCTTTCTTTATGTTTGCTATGACTAACTAGTGGATGGTTTCCCCTCTGATCCTATTGATTTCCACTTTGTTCAGCCTTCTTCATGCCATACTCCGTAACATTGTGTCTGGATGTCAATGCTGTCACTCTTACATTACCACATAGACTTTGGGTCTTTTGTTTGTGTTTAGGTACACTCGAGTGAGTCTGGAACTGAGTGACCCTGACAGAACTCAAACTGAGCTTTGAGCAGGTTACTGCTGTGTAAATGCATGAGTGAATAAGAATGATTTATGTTCTATTTTGAGTGATTAGTTTTATAGTCAGGTGAAAACGTTGCACATTGAAATGTATAGAGTACAAACTAGAGACGTATATCTGAATATATATGTATTTTACTTTGTTTACATTTTCTTATTGTGTCTTATTTATTCTCAATTATGGGCTCCATTTCTGAGTGTAATTGACTCAACAGGTTAAGATCACCAATCAGTTAGCACTAATTATCTTCTGTGGTGAATGTTCAGCTGGTGTTCTTTCACCTGGGATATTTTGAAAGCAAGAACTAGTTAAAAGGACTCCAACCAGCTTGTTTATTAACTAATTAACTTAATGGCTGTCAAAAGCCTTTTAGCCTTCGATAGTAAAATTACCATGCAAACATGAAATTATTCAGCAGGTCTGGCCAAATCTGTGCATAGAGAAAGACTTAAAATTTAAGCTGAATTATAATTTGTCAGATCAGTTTGTACTCACTAATGTTTAACTCTGTTCCTCGGCATGGAAATGTTGCTTAAGCTGCTGAGTATTTCCGTCATTTTCTGATTTTGTTTTAGTTTTTCACTGTCTGCAGTGTTTTGCTTTCACATTAAGTTACACTGTTGCGTGCTGGAAAAGGGAAGAAAGCAGAGTTATTTATTCGAGTCCAGTGACTCTTCAATATAACTCCAGTAATCTCTGTGTTTGTTTTGCATCTCCAGCATCTGCCAGTTCTTTCTCATGTTATCTTACTCTGTTGTGCACCATCTAATGCATATGTGTTTGTTGACATTCTATCTGGATATACAGAATGTTATTTTGTACTTTACTATTTTCATTCTATCAAGATTTTGTACTTGCTTGTTAACATGTAAGTCTCTTCCCCATGTAACCTCATTCCATTGACCGCAATGGGACTGAATAACAAGCGTTCTGTAAAGAGAGCGAAATTCTGATTGTGCCTCTATTTCACGTCTACCTGAATTGAATTCTACCTTCATGCCTTTCAAGATTCTTACCAATTGTTAGCAATAAGTCTTTCCTTAAGATTTTTTGTTTAAATTGTCTAAGTATTGGGTAATACATGAAACATTTGCCAAACGTGTAAAGCTGTCCTTTTGTACTTGCGATCATTAATTCACAGGGAGGAGACAAAGGGAAAAAGAGGAAGAAAGGCAAAGGCTAAGGGACCAAGGGACACGAAAAAGCCAGCAGCTGAACCAAGTTCTAGCCCAAAACCAGAGTCTGCACAAGAACATACAGAGGAGACCAAAGGCGAACCAATTCATCCTGACCCTGAAAGTGAGAGGCCTGCATCGCTGGAAGAAACTGCAGAGCTTTTTATAACTGAGGAGATACCCATTCCTGCAACAGGTATTCCAACATACCCAGATTATGAGGACTTAGCTCAGTAGCAAGGATTCAGTGTATTTTTTTTCAGCATCAGGAAAAAAACACACTCAAAATAATTAATCCAATAGGAGACCAGTCATAGCGTTCAAGGGTAAACCACTTTGCAAAATGTGTGCTTTTAATGTTCTTAATTTTTGTAATTCTCGTATCCAAGAATACTGTCATTGCTCAATCATCCAGTATGTCAGGAATAGAGGTCAATAGATTTGAGTACTGAGGAAATTGGAGGACAGTAGAATATTGAGGGAAAGTGGCATTGAGGTAGAAGATCACCCATGACTTTATTGAATGGTGGAGCAGTTTGTTTTCTTATGCAATTAGACATCTTTAAGATTGCTTCACCAAATATTTCATAGAAAATAATGCAATGGTTTGGTTTATTTATTATACTATCGTGGAATAATCAACTAAAATAATTTGAAATTCCTGTAAAAAAAACATTTTCAGTATGTTTTTTATTGCACTGTAGCTTGGCAATTACAGGTCATTCTGCTATAACACGTGTTTTGTTAACACAAATTCACTGTAATGCATTTGACAGATTGGGGATGCTGTTTCTAAAGCACAACTTTTTAAAATGTGTATTGGCTATAATGTATTGACATCACCAACACTTTAAGTGCTGTTTCTAAAATGTGATTTTTCTATAATGTGGAGTTGCACAAGAACGCAACCATGTTATAGAAGAACTACCTGTAAATTAAAATATCACATTTATTACAATATCTTCTAGATGTGCCTGGAGAAGCAGAGCCAGTTGATGTGGAAACACCGGTGATCCAAGCTGAACATGTGCCTGAAGAAAATGCAGCATTAGAAGAACCAATAGTTCTGAGCTTTTGAATGCCACAGAACTCATTTAGGTTTTCTCTGACAATTGTTATTGGAAAGATAATAGTAGTACTCTTTGTTATAATCAAACACTCTATTGCAAAAGTAAACTCACATCCTGTCAGTTATGTGATGCAACATTTTGGTGTTTAAATGCATGTTAAGACCTGTTTTCTGAGGTGGCAACACCTAAAGTTTCATATATTGGTGGAATGTGATATTGAGACCCTGCTATCCCCTATCCATTATTGAAGCATAGTATTAGAAATTTAAGAAAGGACAAGAATGGCTTTCTTTTTAAAGCAAGAGGGATATCCCTCCTGCAGATAGGTAAATAACATGGAACTATCTGACAGACAGCATGACAACAGAACATTTGGTCCAATGCTCTATGCTTGTGTTCATGCTCCATATCAATCCACTTTAGCAACAGTCAAAATGTGTGTCGCTGGGAAAGCACAGCAGGTCAGGCAGCATTCGAGGAGCAGGCAAGTCAACGTTTATAACCCCTTCATCAGGATTGGTGGGAGCTTGGGGGGTGGGAAGGGGCTGAGAGATAAATAGAAGGCTGGGGGTGGGGGAAAGGTAGGTGGGAAAGTGTTAAGTAGATGTCTGTGGGGCGGGGTGATGGAGATAGATCAGAGGGCAGGGTGGAGCAGATAGGTGGGAAGGAAGATGGATAGGTAGGACAGTTCAAGAGGGTAGTGCCAGATTGGAGGGTTGGATCTGGGATGAGCTGGGGGGAGGTGATAAGGAAACTGGTGAAGTCGATGTTGATGCCATGTGGTTGGAGGGTCCCAAGTCAAGTCATCAGGTGGCTTGGGGAGTATGTGTGTGTGTGGGGGGGCGGGGGTGAGGAGGGGTGGAGGGGATGGTGATGGAGGAGGCCCAGGACTTGCATGTTGTTAGCAGGGTGGGAGGGGGAGTTGAAGTGGTCAACCACAGGGCGCTGGGGCTGTTTGGTACATGTATCTTGGAGATGTTCCCTGAAATGCTCACAAGTCATGGGCATCCTCCACCACCCCCCTCTCACTCCTCCAAGGACATGCAAGTCCTGGCCCTCCTTCACCACCAAATTCAAGCCAACTGACAACTGGAGGAAGAACGCCTCATCTTCTGCCTTAGGACTCACCAACCATATGGCATCTACATCGACTTCACCAGTTTGCTTATCTCCCTTCCCCTAACCTCATCCCAGATTCAACCTCCAACTCAGCACCACCCTCTCGACCTGTCCTATCTGTCCATCTTCTTACCTATCCACTCCACCCTCTCCTCCAAAATATCACCATTATGCTCCACCTGCATCTACCTATCGCCTTTCCAACTACCTTCCCCCCACCCCCACCCTCCTATTTATTTCTCAACCCCATTCCATGCCCCCCATGTTCCTGATGAAGGGCTTATGCCTGAAACGTCAATTCTCCTGCTCCTTGGATACTGCCTGACCTGCTATACTTTCCAGTGCCACACTTTTCGCAGCTGATCTCCAGCATCTGCAGTCCAAACTTTCTCTCAGTCGCTCTGCTTTAGCAACAGATCAAGAGTAAGCCATTTAGCTACATGAACCTGTACTGCCTGCAGAGAGATCCTGGCTCGTCTGTGACCCATCTTTGCCCATATCCCCTAAAACCTTTGAGGATAACTTTAGTTAACAAGGAATATCATCCTTAAATAGAACGGCAGATGCAGTTTTGAGGTTCTAGAAATCTAGCAACAAAAGCAGACATTGCTACAGCACCTCAGCAAGTCTGGCAGCATGTGTGGACAGAAAGCAGAGTTAACGTTTTGATCCCAGTGACCCTTCTTCAGAACCCATTCTTACTTCATTTCACCCTGTCAGAATACCTTTCTCTTCCTTTTCTCCCTCATGTTTATCAAGCCTCCTTTGAAATGCAGCTATGCTAGTTATTTCACCCACTCCCAGTGGCAGGAAGTTCTTGCCTCTTCATGTAATGTACTTTTCTGAATTCCCCAATTTAATTTCTTGATGACTGTTGTTTTTGATTGTCTGTAGTATTGTTCTGCCCCACAATTGGAAATATATTTGTGAAGAAGTTTCTCCTGAAAATTTGCTTGTACTTATTAGTAAGGAGGATAAGCAGAACAGATGCGGACACTTTTGTTTCCATTTTTATGTTCCCAATGTGCTTGTCAGCTGATCTTCATGAATTCAGTGGAACCGTCTTTCTTAGGTTGGCATGGTGGCTCAGTGGTTAGCACTGCTGCCTCACAGCACCAGGATCCCAGGTTCAGTTCCAGCCTCAGGTGACTATCTATGTGGAGTTTGCACATTCTCCTCCTGTCTGTGTGGGTTTCCTCCGTGTGCTCCAGTTTCCTCCCACAATCCAAAGATGTGCTGGTCAGGTGAATTGGCCATGCTAAATTGCCCATAGCGTTCAATGCATTAGTCAGAGGGAAATGGATTCGGGTGGGTTACTCTTCGGAAGGTCGGGTTGGACTGAAGGGCCTGTTTCCACACTGTAGGGAATCTAATCTAATTAGGGAAATTCAAATGAAGGAAATACTTACATTTACCCATATTGTATCCATGTTTATTGACATGTAACTGTGGCTAGCATACAAGCCTTTATGGAATAGAAATATTCACAAATTTTAGATGTTATCACAAAATTCTGATATCAATAAATACTAAAACTTCTCCCTGAAGGAGGCAAAATACATATGATACAGCTTGACAACAGCAACAATTTATTTATAAATCACCCTTAACATAGTTAAAACATCCCAAGGTGCTTCATAGAAATATTACTAAAGAAATTTTAGTTAAAAATCACACAACACCAGGTTATAGTCCAATAGGTTTACTTGAAAGCACTTCCAAATACATCTGTTGGAGTATAACCTGGTGTTGTGTGATTTTTAACTTTGTTCATCCCATTCCAGCACCAGCACCTCCTCATCACAAACAAAATATGATGGATAAGAATCGGAACTTGGCCAAAGAAGTAGGTTTTTAAGAAGCATCTAAAGAAGGGAGGAAGCTAGGATGACAGAAAAGTTTAGGAAGGGAATTCCAGAGTGCATGACTTAAAGAGTTGCCCACCAAAGGTGGAGCAATTTAAGTTGGAAGTGCTCAAGAGGTCAGAATTATATGAGTGTGGATAAATGGAAACAGACCCTTTGGTCAAACCAGTCCATGTTGTACATAATCCCAAACAAAACTAGTCCCCCATGCCTGTTCCTGACTCATATCCCTCCAAAACTCTCCTATTCATGTCCTTATCCAAATGTCATTTAAACATTGTAATTGTGCCCACATCCACCACTTCCTCAGGAAGTTCATTTCACACGCGAAAGACACTCTGTGTAAAATATTTCCCCTTTGTCTTTTTTTAAAATCTCTCCTTTCACCTTAAAAATGTGCCCCCTACTCTTGAAATCCCCTATTCTAGGGGAAAAAAAACTACCATTAACTCTATCGATATTCCTTATTACTTTATAAACTTCTATTAAGTACCTGCACCCCTAGATCCCTCCGTTCTAGAACACTACCCAAGGCCCTATCAGTAATTGTATAAGCCCTACACTTGTTTGTTGTACCAAAAAACAATGCCTTGCATTTATCCAAATTGAACTCCATCTGCCATTTTTCACCCCATTGACCCATTTGATCAAGATCTCTTTGTAGTCTTAAAAAAAATCTTCTTCACTGTCTACTATACCACCGATTTTGGTGTCATTTGCAAACTTACTCACCGTGCCTTCTATATTGTCATCCAAATCGTTAATGTAAGGAACAAACAAAAGAGGACTCAAAACAGATCCCTGTGGAACACGACTGGTGACAGGCCTCCAGTCTGAAAAGCAACCATTCACCATCACCACTGTCTCCTGCTGTTAAGTCAATTATGTATCCAATTGACAAGCTCACCCTGAATCCGTGTGATCTAACTTTACTAATTAGTCTATTACGTGGAACCTTGTCAAAGCCTTTACTAAGGTCCAAGTAAATAACATCTACTGCTCTACCCTCATCAATGTTTTTGGTAACTTCCTCAAAAAACTCAATCAGGTTTGTGAGACTCGATTTTCCTTGCACAAAACCATGCTGACTATCCCTAATCAATTTTTGCCTCTCTAAATGTCCATAAATCCAATCTTTAATAATCACCTTCAACAATTTACCCACAACCAAAATCAGACTGACTGGTCTACACTTTCCTGGTTTCTCCTTACAATCTTTCTTAAACAAAGGGACACTCTCCAATCATCAGGCACCTCACCCGTAGTGAGAGATAATGCCAATATTTCTGCAAGGGGTCTCGCAATTTCCTCTCTTACTTCCCACAACATTCTTGAATACATAAGATCAGATCCCGGAGATTTTTCTATGTTTAAATTCTCAAAGACTTCCCAAACTACTTCTTCTGTGAGGCAAACTGTTTTTAAAACATCAAAATTTATTTCTCTATGTTCTCCAGTCTCCTTTTATTTCTCTGTAGTAAAATCTGAAACAAAATATTTATTTAGTATCCTTCTCAACTCCTGGGGGTTAAACACAAAGAAACCTCCTTGATCTGGATCTCTACCTTCTCTCCCTTGTTCTTAACGTATTTGTAGAATCTCTTTGGATTATCCTTAACTTTATGTGCCAATGCTATCTCATATCTCCTCTTTGCCTTGCTGATTTCTTTCTTAAGAATGCCCCTACACTCTATTATTGATTAAGAGTTTGAATTGAACCAAGTTGTATATATTTTAAAAAGATCCTCCTTTATTCTTGACTAGAACCTCAATATCTTTATTCATCCATTGTTCCTTAATGTTACTAGCCTTATCCTTCACGTAACAGGGACATAATGCCTCTGAACTCCTGACATCACACTCTTGAAAGCCTCCCACTTGGTCAGATGTCCTTTTATCTTGAAGAATTGTGGGCCTAGAGAAGATTACAGAGATAGGAATGGGCAAGAAGACACAGTTCAGAATTTGAGAATTGACATACTGCTTGGCATGAAACCAATGTAGGCCAGTGAGCAGAAATGATAGGCAAACAGGATGTAGAGGAAATTTAAGAGTTTGTTAAAACATCTATAATATCCCTCGAATCACAAAACTAGCAAGGTAACAGAATTCTTAGAGTTATTCCTTGTCAGAAGATGTATAACTGAGGTGTAATAATTTAATCAGAAACTGGATGTCCTTCCATAGTCGACACTAGGATTGTCAGTACGTGCTTTTTTTATATAGATATGTTTATTGAAAATTTAACATGTTTTTACGGGTTTACAAATCAAAAAAACCCCAAGTATAAACATTGATATACAATTAAATCTTAAATAAATAATAGCCAAAATCTGTCAAACAAAAGAAGAGATGTCAGAACATACTTAGTTAGACAGCTGAGACAGTCCCTGTTAATCTTTGAGATGTTCTAAGGCAATCCCAATCAAAATAACTGAGTTTCAGCAAATGATTTGCAGTCTTAATGTAACTTCAAGACAATGCATTCATTTTTGTACTAGCAACCATGAAAATAAAAGAAAAAATAAATTTGAAAGATGTGTTACAGTTCAGAAAAATAATGATTTCCTCTCATGGATTGAATGGGTTGTTAAAAGATTATCCCACAGCAGAACTTCACAACTCAGGCTTCACTTAATCAGATTTGCACAACTAGCACATTTGCAACATTTAAAAGGAATCTGGATGGGTATATGAATAGGAAAGGTTTGGAGAGATATGGGCCGGATGCTGGCAGGTGGGACTAGATTAGGTGGGGACATCTGGTTGGCATGGACAGGTTAGATCGAAGGATCTGTTTCCGTGCTGTACATCTCTATGACTCTACTTCTTCAATTTGGAAAATCTGGGCAGAAGTTTATGTTAGTGATAGAGCTGTAGAATATATCAGTTGTAAGTGGAAGCTTTATGTTGAAATTTCTATACAACGTGCATTGTACATTAGTTGCAAAAATGATCATAACTATTATTTCTGAAGAAGGGTCACTGGACCCAAAACATTAACTCTGCTTTCTCTCCACAGATGCTGCCAGACCAGCTGAGTTTTCCAGCAATTTCAGGTTTTACTTATAACTATTATGTAATTTTACGCACATCACATTGTATAAAGCATAGAATCAAATATTACCATCGTTCTCAACACTGCTATTCTCTGAGATCAGAAATGCAAAGAACTACAATTATTTTGCACATACCTTAATTATGTTTGCTTTTACAACAATCATTTTAATATTTATATATTTAGTCTGTGAATGCAGTTAACATTATTGGAGAAATATCATAATGTTCGTTGGTGAGCCTGTGCAGTAATGATGGATCAAATGGTCTCCATTTTTTCCTTGTAACATTTCTGTGATTCTAGGTGGACAATGTAAAGGAGTTAAAATAAAATAATAAATGCTGGAAATTGCTCTGCAGGCCAGGAGTGTCTGTGATGAAAATAACAGAATTATTGTTTCAGGTCAATAGCCAGTCTCCCAAATCTGGCAATAGTTGGAGATATGATAGGTTTTAACTAAATCCAGAGATTGTGAAGGACCGAAAGTTAAAATGGGAGATTCTGTGATGGGTTGGGAGATACAGGAATAATTAAGTCACCAACGGGATGATAATGCAAGGCAAACAAGACTAGGAATGAAACAAATGAAAAAAAAGGGCGGGATTGGGAGGAGTAAATGGCAGTAGCAAGGCCATCACTAACAGCTACAGTTTAAAAGAAAAATAAAAGTGAACTTGCAATTTATAACGTGAAATTGTTGAACTCAAAATTAAGTCCAGAAGGCTATAAAGTGTCTAAACGAGAAGATAGTGTACCTTCAGCTTGCAATGAGGTACACCGGAAAAGAGCAGGATGTCAGGGACAGGGACGTCGGATTGGAAGTGGAGTGGTGAATTAAAATAAGCGTCGGGAAGCTCAGAGTGAGCTTGCAATTTGAATAGAGGTGATCGGGAAGGCAATCATCAAATCTGCATTTGTTCTCCCCAGTGTATAGGAGACCAAATTATTAGCAGCAAACACAGTAACTGAAGAATGAAGAACAGCTTGTACCTGTGGCTATTGCTAACTCAGGGCATTTAAGCAAGCTTGGCATTTCAATTGGACAAATTAATTCCGTTAAATGATGCTTTCCAAACAAGTTATAATTAATTTGTTTGGAAATAAAACATAGTCACTTCATTATTTTAACAGCACCTTCTAATGTCTCAGACATAAGTAGCCATGACAGATGAGGAAAAAGTGCAGATTTAAACCCCAGTGTGTTGATTGCTTTCACTGATGTGGCAGAAACAGTAGAGTGGTGACCTCAATGCTCCTGGATTAGAGATGGAAAATCATTATCACTGATCATGGAGAATGTATGGTTGGAACATACATGGGACCTTACCTGGCTGTGGTGTTCTGTACGGTTTAAGAAAATACATGTGAATACTGAAATAACTATCTATTTACCCCCTCTGTCATCCCTCCACATTGCTAAAAAATCCTGATCCTTCAGATTTGTCCCCTTTCAGTTAGGAGAACCTCTTAAACACTTAATTTTCTAGTCAGCATTAACTTAATTTTGTACTCATAAAATATTAGTGGAATGAGTCCTGTAATTTCAAATGAAACATCTCTTTGCACCAATGTCAGTTTTTTGGGGCAGCACTGTGGCTCAGTCGTTAGCACTGCTGCCTCACAGCGCTAGGGACCCAGGTTCGATTCCTGCCTCAGGTAACTGTAGAGTTTGCACATTCTCCCCATGTTTGTGTGGGTTTCCTCCAGAGTACTCCGGTTTCCTCCCACAATCCAAAGATGTACAGGTCAGGTGAATTAGTCATGCTAAATTGTCATTAGTGTTAGGTGCATTAGTCAGGGGTAAATATAGGGTAGGGGAATGGGTCCAGGTGGATTACTCTTTGGAGGGTCGGTGTGGACATGTTGGGCCAAATGGCCTGTTTCCATACTGTAGGGAATTTGATCTAAAAGACGTGCAGGTCAAGTTCACTGCATGTTTATATTCAAATCACAATTGTGATGTAACCTTAAAACCCACCCCAATAATGCTTATTCACTGGATTTTCTTTGTGGGTTCCTCCTAAATACCCATCAAATATTCTGCAGAAACCATGGAGAAATAATGTTATACTATAGCTTATGAAAATATCAAAATTTAAATGCAGATGACCAATTGCATTGCAAAGTTCAAAAAGATGAAAATAGCTTTATACATACAACTTCTCTTCCACTGCAATTTGTTGTTGGAATCACTGACCGAATATCACTCTGATTTGAACTTTTCCCCAAATTAACATGTCACGAACTATAAACAAGGTGTGTGTAGGGTCCCTGTGGGGAACAGCCAAGAGCAGTTGGTCTGAATGGCCTGTGTCTGTGCTGTTTATTTTGAGCAATGAATTTATAAAGGTCCAAGGCCATTGCTTTGATTACCCGTCTAGTTTTGAACAGGCTAATCCAATTTTTGAAAAGCAGATCCAAATAAATCTCAAAAGGGAAATTAATTAATTCAGAATACCTAATTAAGTATCCATATCCAGAACTGCTTTTGTCTTGATATTAGCAGAAAACATTTGCTAACACAATTTATTTTATGATCCTGCATCAACAAATTATCATGCAAACAAAGCATTGATAATCAAATTAATTCTGACTGTTTATTGCCAAAATATTAGTAAACTCTGGGAGCATAGGACATTCAGACACTCAAACCTACTCCTCCAGTCATTAGATCATGGCTATTCTGCATTTAAATCCATTTATCCATCTTGTTTCTGTCTCCCTTAATAATGTTACCTAACAAAAAACCTTGATTTTGAAATTTTCCATCGATTCTTCACCATCAACAGCCTTTGAAAAGTGAGAGTTCCAGATTTCCACTATCCTCTACGTGAAGCGGTGCATCCTGACATCATCCCTGGTTGGCCTGGCTCTAATTTTAATGTTATATGTCCTTGTTCTGGGATCCTGCTTTATTCCATCACAGGAAATGGATTCCTCTTCATTTACCTGAGCAAGTCCTCTTTAATTATCTGAAACACCTCAATTATGTATAGATGGATTTACAAACGCTCATATTCACTTAGTATAATTACTGTGCATTGAGGAAGGGAGCAGCAGGTGCGCCAGATATTAATTGGATTTCAAAAAGACTGTTATTAGCTGCCATATGGCAGCTTGTTATTATCACATTTTGAACACTGCAGAATGCTCGCCTGTTACCAGAGCAACCACCATACTGTGGATACTTGGGATAATCTTTATCAGTATTTCAGGGGGAGTATCCTATTGCATAGCTAAATCTGACCGTCCGCATGCTACATATGTCTCATTATCTATGTACACCACTCAGTTGCACAGAAAATTCACAAGGCGCATACAATGAATGTAGAATTTAAATCCTCAGCTGCTAAAAGTAGATATATTGAATGAAAATAGTTGTAGCCATAGAATATATAAAGATTTCTGTAAAAATTATGAATAAATTTCAATTTTGGAAATTCTGATTAATATTTGCAATATAAATGGTTAGTGTGTGTTTCATTATTGAGAGGCTAGGCTCAAGAAGAAGCTGATCATGTTACTTTTTTTCTTGAAGAGGAAATAAAATGAGACATATTTAAACATTAGAAAACGACAGATCCTAAATATAAGATAGTAATGAATGCAATGGGAATTCAGGAAGGATAAACCTTTATGCAGATAATTTGGATAGTAGAAATTGTTATCACAGGAGATCGGTAGATAAATATATGAGACAGAAAGATTAGAGGTTAGGCTGATAGTGAGATGAAATAGTGAGAAAAAGATCAAGTGGAGCATAAACTTCTTGCAGCATTTGCCGTAGTTCTGTGCTGCACATTCTCTGTAGTACTGAGTGCATAATTTGTGAAATGTATTACAAAATTAAGGGCAGCATGGTGGCACAGTGGTTAGCACTGCTGCCTCACAGCGCCAGAGACCCGGGTTCAATTCCTGCCTCAGGCGACTGACTGTGTGGAGTTTGTACGTTCTCCCCGTGTCTGCGTGGGTTGCCTCCGGGTGCTCCGGTTTCCTCCCACAGTCACAAAGATGTGCAGGCCAGGTGAATTGGCCATGCTAAATTGCCCGTAGTGTTAGGTAAGGGGTCAATGTAGGGGTATGGGTGGGTTGCGCTTCGGCGGGTCGGTGTGGACTTGTTGGGCTGAAGGGCCTGTTTCCACACTGTAAGTAATCTAATCTAATATAAAATGTGAAACTACAATTCTGTGAACAGAAATAATGGGATCCATCTGTCCCGATCTCAAAACATTGATTATTTCAAGAAACCATCCCAAGTTGGAACGTTTTCTCTGTTCTGCTTTACCTCTGGGTTAAAGTCCTAAAACTCCCTTCTTAACTGCATGTACCTACAGCATATTGACTGCAACAGTTCAAATAGGCAGCTCACCAACACCGTCTCAACAACAACTAGAAACAAACAATAAATGCTGGCCTGGGCAGTGACATCCACATACTATAAATGAATAAAACAAGTATAGCAACTTAAAAAACCTTTTGCAACAAAAAATGGATAACTGAATTTCCAACAACCAATTCAATTTGTAGTTTTGATCAAGCATATAAATTATTATATAAACACACAAATAAGTAAACATTAATTCAGCCACACTTTTGTTCAACTTTTTTCAAAAGACAGAATTGTTAGCCATAATTTTCAGTAGTGGAAGATTTCTAATCTTTCCAAACCTACTGTCATCTTTAACACTGCTGTAAATGATAATCCAGAAGCCACATAGTATTTTGTGGTTTTATAACACTGTATACATGTAATATACTGTAAACATCGCTGTGTTGGGAGGGCAAGACACACCCTTGTTTATGGCACTTAATAACTTATTGATTTCAATATCTCCTTTCTGATCCTATTCTCATCAGTAGACATGTTTAAAATGTATAAGGAATGCCACACAAATATTTTTACACAAATTAACACATTTTTGACAAGAATAGATTGTCAAAAAAACTCAGCTGACACTCCAGTGTAAGACAAGAAAGTGACATTCTGTTGGGGAGCTGTCGTCCAGGTGAGATGTTAAACCATAGCCTCTGCTATCTTCAATGGAGAGCATTCAAAGCCTTTATTTTAAAGAAGAGCAGGGACCTCACCCCTGGCCAATATTTATCCATCAATCAACTAAATTAAAATAAATTACCTAATTATTATAATTTTGCTAATTTGGATGTTTGTTGTGTGCAAACTGACTTGCTTATATCATCCATTACCACGGTGACTATATTTCAAAAAGTATTTAATTGGTTGTAAACTATCTTGAGTCGTCTGGTAGTGATGAAAATGGCTTTGGAAATGCAAGACTTGCGTGTGTTTCTTCCATTTTAATTTTTTTCAAACATTTTCAACTTCCTCTAATTTTCAGAAAGTGCTAAATTGTACAGAAGGGCTACAATGCTACTTGATTATTTGTATTATGATCCTGAATGAAACTGCCAAATTTATGTCAAAATCACATGAGGAACCAATTTAATTTCTTCAATATAGAGTTTCAGAATCCAGGTATTTACAAAAAGAAAAAAGCCACAAGATTTCACATTTTTGAACAAATGGAAGTAAATATAGTCTGCAAAATTTGAACAGCAAAACAGTTGACTATATATATGTATTGGATTAGTGGTGCTGGAAGAGCACAGCAGTTCAGGCAGCATCCAACGAGCAGCGAAATCAACGTTTCGGGCAAAAGCCCTTCAAGTTGATTTCGCTGCTCGTTGGATGCTGCCTGAACTGCTGTGCTCTTCCAGCACCACTAATCCAGTATTTGGTTTTCAGCATCTGCAGTCATTGTTTTTACCTTATATATATGCATTGCCTCTAATAACACGAATTAACATGAGATAAATATAGTTAACAGACAGAATGTGGTCAAACATTCCGCAAGGCATACATACCAAGTAGCAAATGCAGTCAAAACAGACCCCATTGACTTATCTGCAAATCTCCCCACACCACTCTACCTGCAAGTTAGTGATACTATGAGTTACCAAATCTCATTAAAACTTCACAAAGAATTTTAAAACAAAATATCCTTAATAAACCTTTTCTGCATGGAGTTAAGACTTAAATGTGTTCCTTTATTTCTGTTTTCCACACTATTATATCTGGAAAGTACTATCTGATGCTATTCCACACTATTATATCTGGAAAGTACTATCTGAGCAGCCTTAGTAAGTTCTTGCAGTGCTTTGTGTAGATGGTACACACAGCTATCACTGTGGTAGAGGAAATGACTGTTGAAAATGCTAGTTGGGCTGCCAATAAAATGGATTGCTTTGTCCTGGATGGTGTCAAAGTCCTTGAGCATTGTTGGAGTTGCACTCATTCTGGGAAGTGGGGAGTGTTCCATCAGGTACCTTGCAGATGCTGGACAAGTTTGAACGATCAGGAGATCCATTATTTGCTGCAGCAATCCCAGCCTTTGAACTTTCTCTTGTAGTCACAGTATTAATGGGACAAATTTTCCAATAGTCAGATAGTTATTACTCCAGTGTAGATGGGAGTTGTGCAAATGACTCCGCGGTATCCTCATTGTATCAATCTCTGAAGGAATTGCCTTGGAAGTTCAATTTTCCTTTGAGCAATTCCTCCAAGCCTGTAACTCACTGAACACAATTATAAAAATCAGAGACTTTGATTGATTGACTAATTGATTGATTTACTGTCATGGGTATCTTGTTACAAAATACAGTAAAAAATGTTGTATCGTGTCACTGCCTTCCAGGCCATCTCTTAAAACACAGTAAAAGATAAACCAAAACATAAAATATAAAGGCAGAAAGATGAAGAAATAAACAAAGTATCCGACTTCGCAGTCCTTCTTGTTAACTACTCCATCATGAGCCTTGGGCCTGGTGGCCAGGCACAAGTCACCTTCACCACACCGCTAGCACTAGAACAAAAGTTGTCACTCTTCAGCACCATCTTGCCTCCCCCTACGTAACTGACACCATCTTGATTATATACTTGACTACAAAACCAGAATAAAGAAAACAGAAATAAAGGAACACATTTAAGTCTTAACTCCATGCAGACACCTGGATTAAGCCACAGCCTGGAGTCTCAGGAAGAGGTGAGTACTTGCTGCTGCTGATGCTACCACCTCTGGTCTCCTCCCTCTGCCTCCAATTCTATAACTACCAGTATCATAACTGGGTCCAGGAACATGCTGGGGCAGGGCCCGCGCAAAGGCTCCAATCACTGGATCTCTCACTGGATCCCACTGATCAATGCCTTGCCAAAGCAAAAGGTTTTGAAACGAAAGGGGGATAAAAGACAAAAAGCAAAAGCAAACAAAAAGGAAAAAAGAAAAGTGGACGGATGTGAATGAGCTCAGGAGCTTGAACACAGCACTGCTCCTCTGCTGCCATCTTGAACAGAGTATTGGTTCTAATGAAATTAAGTAAAATAGTTACTCATTTCTATTGTATATCACTGTGCTGCCATCCCTACTGGGTCTGTCCTGCCAGTGGGATGGAACACATCCAGGAATGATGTGTGGTTTTGTGTGGAACATTGTCTCTAAAGTATAATTCTGAGAGTTTGACTGTGTCAGCCAGTGACTTGACCATCCTCAAGTTATATCCACCACGCAGCACCCCAGACCCCAACCACTCACACACCCACACACCCCTTACATTCACATACATCTCCCACAAATCCTGCCTATTTCACACACAAACCCCCAACACATTTACACTGTACATATGCCCTAGCATACAATTCAGTGTAAAATAATCAAAAACACTTCAATTCAAGACCCACCACCAAGTAAACATGGCTTGCCTTCTTAACATCTGTGCTATAATATGGACCCGTGGTTGAAACTTGCAGATGCCATCAGTTGTTTTCTTGGAGTGTCAATGCTGCTAAAGCAAACCTTAGATGGGGTGAAAAGAGGGGGAAATAACTAATGGCTGCAATCAGTAGACAGACAACTGTGGGACATTAAGAGATGAGATATTGGTCAGATATGGTGTGAAAAATATATCAAAGGTATATAGGTGAGCACACAAATACAAAAGGATCTGTATAGGTGACTGGACTTCTGACTGATCTGTGTTCTCTGAATGACCTACTTCAACAATCCGGACAATTTGCATTCAGCCTGCAGGATTAAGCATGGCCCACTCTGAGCACTGCAGTGATATGGAACCCTGACTGTCTAAGTGACTGACTATGGGCAAGCCCCTGGACTGAGATTGGATACTGCCCTTGATTAACTATGACAAGACTCCCTGGCTGGTAAGTCCTGTTTGGCATGACGAAGGACTACTCCCCTTCAGCACACTGATGTGGCATGGTGCTGAACAGGATGTCTACCCCCTTCACTGATCACAACTGACAAACATCACAAGTTGCCCAGCTTTGTGTTTATGCTAAAAAGCAAGGCAAGACAGAAGGATTGGATTCTTTAAGTTCTGAATAAGAGGGCAAAGCACAAAAGGACAAGGCAGAGCAGAGACATTCTGAACATCCAAGTGCAAAGTGAGTGAGTACAAAGAAAGGAAGTGAGGAACCCTGAGATGTACTCTGGGCCAATTCATGATGTAGGAGCTTGCCCTTGTGTATCAAGTGCCCTGGCAGAGAACTACATTGAATAGTGCTGTTCCCAAGTGCTGTAATGACGTGAGTTAGAGATGTGTCACGTGATGGGGTGAGACATATAGGTGTCTGATGCCAAACTCCATGGATGGGGTAGATGCAGGAAACTGTTGCCCATGGAGTGTACTCTGAGATGTTAGGGACTGTTATCTAAGCTGGAGGGCCAGAAGTGCAAGCAATGAGCTGGAGCTGCCAGGTACCTGCTGTGACTTGCACATCAGGAATTGTTGCTGTCTAGTTCCTGTCTGGAATGTTAGAGAATAGGAAACTGTATGTCAATTAAATGAGATTAGGTATTACTGAATTGTAAATGCAAATAGCTATTTCCTACTCATGGACAGGCTTCTCATCAGGCCATTCAAACGTGTTTTCAAATTAGACTTGAAACAAAATGTGTAATTTCTTTGACTCCCATTTCTTCGAACTCACCATATTTTCCAACAAAATTGCCATTACCCATGTCATTCAAGGCTCAGAAAATTCAATCCATAATTACATTAGATAAGGACTAATCTACCTTCTTGGTGTGTCCATGTGCTCTGAATGATCTCTAAACTTCATGTCCGTATTCTCAAGGCTTGCTAAAGTTCTAATCTAGTGTAGTTTGATGCACGATGTCATATCGTTTGTTTTAACTCCACCCACACTGTGCTATTTATGCAGTGATGTGCAACCCCACGATATTATCACAAAGTTGTTCCAGATTCCTGAAGGTCTTGCACAATAAATATTTAGACTTTTTTTACTTTCTCCCTCAATCTGACCTCATGCATTAACTTTTTATTCTCTATCCAAGAGCTAGCTACATGTCCCAACATTTTTGCACTTCGGTATTCCTCTCTGATATTATCACCTGGTTACCATAACTTCTTTGTTAGTTTAAACCCTTTCCAATAGCACAAAGAGAATGCCCCACAATGAACACAATCATGACTCTGATCAAGTGCAAATCATCAATCTGTATCTATCCCATGATCCGCAGAATGGGTTCAAATGTCTGAAGAATCTAATGCCCTATCTCCCACATATTAAACTGTCGTAGCCTCTTATTTCAACACATTTGTGCTCGGAGATTGCATCTGAGGATGAGTACTTTTGGGGTCCTTCTTGCAAATTTTCTACCTAGTTCCCTATGTTCTGACTGGATGGTCACTTCTCTCTTTCCACAGATGTTGTTGGATGGACCACAACAATGAGGACCATGACAGTTAGCTAATCATCCTTGTCAAGAACCAGACAAAATGTCAAAATCAGGGTCAAACCACTGAGATGAAAAGGAATTTCTTCACTCAGAGCCAGTGTATCATTGTAATTCTGTTCTTCAGAGGGCTATGGAAGCTCAATGGAAGCACTAAATATTTTCAAATTGGAGACTGATAGATTTGGAGACTGGAGATTTGGAGATAGATTTTCAAATTGGAGACTGATAGAATGGCATCAAGGGATTTGATTATCGCACAACAAACTGGTATTGAAATAAATGATCGATGATCTAAAATGGCAGAGCAGGCTGATAGGACAGAATGGACCACCATTATGCTTTTATGTTATTATGTTAAGTTATTATGTTCTGATATTTTCTTATGTTCCCATCCACACAAACTACAAAGACCATGGTATTGCCTTACATTTCCAGGTGCAAGTTCCAAAGGCAGGAGAATTCCTGGCTCTGCAAACCTGACCATTAACAATGACCACCTGAACTCCCATTTTTAGTTCAGGAGGGAGAGTCGAGGCTGGTAGGATGTTGTCCCAGATGACTGGCTGTCAAGGCTTCTGGGTTCCAAGGTAGACTGGGTAGAAAGCATCATAATTGAAAAGGTGTCCCAGGACCATATCTGAAAACTACCTTACTTCTCCAATGGAGTACAGTGGCTCTCTAAATGAACCCTGAGTTCAGACCTTTTATTCTCAGATCTAACATGCATACACTGGTTCCATGTTACAGGGATAGTAACAGCCTATCTGAGTGGAGCCAATTGAAGAATTAGATGCCCAGCTGCTTCTGTCTACTGTCCCTACACAAAATCTGGCTTGATTCTAGGTCTATCTCCACAAAGGTGGGACATTCCATGGTTGGGAAATGGACTGGTGATTTTGGGCATTTCCACTACATTGAAGAGCCTCTCACCATGTTGAAAAGTTGGACTCATTTGTTTCAAAGACAGCATATGAGCAATCTTTCTTCCTAAGGTCAATCCCATAATGGAACAAGCTGCCGAAGGCATTAGTCACAGTCCCAGTTTTAGATTATTCCCATTTAGAAGCTTTCATTATCAGGATTACCATCTCAACATGGATTAGCTTTGTTACTCATATAAATGTTGGTGAAACTGCAAAATTAGTTCGTGATGCCCACACAACTAAAGCAGAAATAGAATTACCAGCAAAAAAGTAATTCTGTATAACTCTGCAATGTGATTTTGTGAAGGAGGGTGGGTGGTTCCTCATCAGTGGTCAACAGATTGACTGCAGAAATAAACTATTTAGTTAATTGGTCTCAGCCTTGCTGTATGATGTGCTGCAAATCAATAACATTGTGCTGATATGAAACAACCTGTCCTTGATTATCACAAGTTCATTGTTGCATGTGAGGGCAGTCACTGTCTTGAATATAGGAAGGATGAGATTAGATAGTGCGTGTTGAAAATTCTAATGAGTATTCCAAGTTTGCAGATGGAGCTGATTTCCTCCATCCTTTCAGTGGTGTATGTTTGGACAATTCTCGCAAGTTGATTCTCATGTGACATCTTTCATTACCTCAGGATATCCCAAAGCCAATAGTCCTTCTAGCCAATGGAGTACTAATCACTGTTGCATTGCAGGAAAACGTAGCAGCTAATTTGTACGTGTCTAGTTCCTAAAAATCAACAATAAGCTAATGGAAAAGATCATCTGCTGACATTGAATCTATTTTCTTTAAAGTGGGAAATAACTTTATAACTGACATAATCATCTAGTAAGTTTCTAATTGTGATACAGGTCTTAAGTGTAGCTCAAAGATATAAATTCATTCCAAATTAATTTTTTCCCAGCAGGAATTGCAAAAATGTTCTTACTTCTGATGAACAAGTAACTTTCTCATTTTTTTTCAGAATTATTATTGCCTATATCTGATATTAATGGGATTAAAAATGCCTCAAAATGCAGTAATTTTATAACTATCCTTAGCTAGTTTCAGATGATAGTCTCATTTTAATGTGGAAGTCACGATCCTACAATGTAAGGGCTGAATTGCTATTTTTGGTCAAAGATATTGGAAGCAGGAGTGTTCACACAGTATACATTTATGTAGCTAGCAGAATTAACATAGGAAGAATGCTTATATGCTTTGCAGGCATGTTATTAAACAAAATTTCACACAAAGCCACTGAAGGAGATATGAGAATATATGATTAAAAAGCTTGGTCAAATACTAAGATTCTTAGGAGTGTCTTAAAGAAGATGAAAAGGATGGAGAGGTTTAGGAAGGAAAGGGGTACAGAGGGGATTTACCAGGATGTCATAAAGGCCTGAGAGTTTTAGTTAAGAAGAGAAATTGTATAGACTGGGGTTGTTTTCTTTGGAGCAGAAGAGACAAAGGGGTGGGAATGGGGTCGTCATGATTGAAATGAATAAAATTATAAGGAACATAGATAGGGGAAAAATGAAGAAACTTTTTTCCTTGATGGAGGGATCAATGATTAAGGAACGTAGATTTAAGATAAGGTGTAGGTCATTTAGAGAGGATGTAAGGAAATTTTATTTTCACCTCCAGGGAGTTGGAAATCTGGAACTCACTGCCTGTGGGGATAGTAGAGGCAGAAACCCTCATAGCATTTAAAATTTTCAGATGTGAACTTAGGATGTCAAGTGCTGGAAAACAGAATTGGAATAATTAGCTGATTATATTTTCTGACTGGTGCAGACTCGATGGGTCAAAGGGTCGTTTTCTGTGCTATAAACCTTTATAACTATAAGTTTAGGGCCCAGACAGCTGGAGGCACAGCCGTGAATGAAGATATTGGGAATTCTCAAGAGGTCAAATAGGGAATGTCATACTATGAGGATTGTAGAGGTACAAGAAGTCTTAAAAATAGAGAAGAACAAGGCAATGAAGTGACTTGAAAACAAAGATGAGAATTTCAAAATTGAGATGTTGAGGACCTGGAGCCGAGGGTGGCAGGTGAATGGGATTTGATGTGTGAGGACCAGCATTCAAAATACATGGGGGAGATGGGTAGCTCTGCCCAAGAAAATTCACTCATGGAAGTAAGCAATCAGAGAAAAGTCACTCTGTTAACTAAAATGAAAGGAGCTACCCCTCCAAACATAAGCTGGTTCTCTCCTGTGCTTGCTGTTAATAGGCAATGAGGCTGCAAGGCTGGGGAGTGAGGCTAAGAAGAAAAGCCAATGGGAGGAAGCCCAGGAGTGAGGTCAAAGCTGATGAGTAAGGCTATGGGGTGAGGCTGTCTATCTGATATCTCAGTGGGGATGGGGCAAGACAATCTGCAATGTGGGGAGAGAGAAAGTCCAATGGGGAGAGGTGGAGAGGGGCTGAAAATGTAAGTCAGGGAATGGATAGGAGGTCTGCGAAGGGTGGAAGGATCTGAAAGGAAAAGAGGACTGCAAAGGAAGGAAGAGGTGTTGGAAAGGAAGAAGAGGCACCAGGAAATAGTATGAGAGACTGGAAGAGGAAGTAAGGGTCTGTAAAGGGAGTAGAGGTTCTGCAAAGGGTGAAAAGAGTCTGCAAGGGGAAAAAGGAATAGAAGCCTTCCCAGGATTCCAAAACATTCCACTGGTGTCCCATATCCTGGCAAACTAGCTGATGACAACCTAGACTTGACCATGAAGTCTAAATTGCATGGTTTATGCTTGCAACACCTACTGCATTTCCCTCATCTCCTGGCTGCCAAATTTAAATGATAATGTCATTTCAAGATCAATGGGACTCAACATCATGGGTACAAACATCCCACTAGTCCACTCATCTCTAAGTCAAAAGTGATGTCAAAGAAATGTCTTCATTTACTGTTAGCAAAATAAAACTTGGAACAAAGTCTTGTTGTGGTCTGAGTGACATGGGTTGTGGCAAGAGAAGACTGTAGGACCATAAGAGAAAGGTGCAGGGGTAGGCCATTCAGCCCCTCGGGCCTGCTCTTTCATAAGGATCATGGCTGATGCGATATTTCTCATGTCCCCTGTCTTGCATTTTCCCAAGAGCCCTTGATTCCCCTACTGATCAAGAGTCTATTTCTATCTCAGCCTTAAATGAAATATGTGGCAGAACTGGACGAGAGTTCCAGGGAGACATATTCTGATATTGGGAGAATGCATTTTTTATACTTTTGACAAGTGCTATGGCCAGCTTTAGGTGCCAATTAAGGTGGTCTTTTTCTTATTAAACACCCTGTAAATAGCTAACTCACATCATTAATATTTAAAATTCTGTTTTACCAAATATGCTAAACAAGCTAGACATTGGGAAAATTTGTCAAGGAAACCAGAACGGGTTCATTCACTGCTTGCTCTGAGCAACCTCCATATTGTTCAGCACCAAACAATATCGCATGACATGATCTAGAGCTACATGAATCCCTCCTCCTCATACATTGGCATCTGGCTTTTGACAACTTTTCACAAGCATCACTTCAATACACTGGATAGGGCACTCTTGAAGCACAGACATGCATTGCAGGCTGCATCGATAACTTGCACTGAAAGTTTGCAGAAGAGACACTTTGTGTGCATGAACACGGACTCAGCTCACTGTTTAGACCATCGTCCACCTCAGGGCTGCTTGCTTAATCTTTTCGCATTTATATGGAGAGGAATCCAGTTCAATGTGTTTATTGATTTAGTTCCAATTGGAGTGCCAGGCTTCAGGGAATTGTCTCGTGTGTCTCTGTCTTGCCCCTGCTATGATGGTTACATTGTCCCAGTTGAATTTGTATCATTTGTTGTCTGTGTGGTTGGAAATGAGAGAGTACAGGTCGTGTTTGGCAGTGGCAAGTTGATGTTTGTGCACTCGTATAGTCAGTTTTCTTCTTGTTTGTCCTTGCAGGGTGTCTCGTAGTTAATGTTTGTCCTGTTGGATGTGGGTATCAGGTCTTTAAGGACCTTGTGAAAGGTGTTTACTGGTTTGTGGGCCACTAAAATTCCAAGGGGGCTGAGTAGTCGGGTAGACATTTCTGAAATGTCTTTGATGCATGGTATGGTCACTATCATGTCTGGTCGTGTAGTATTTTCTTCTCTAGGTTTGTTGTGGGTGTATGAGTGGATAAGGCTCTTAGGGTAGCTGTTTTGTTTAACTTCCTTAAATAGGTGTTCTGTTCTGCCTTCTGAATTCTGGGTTACTGCATTGTGTCCTTGCCCATTTAAATAGTGTCCTGAAATAGCTTCATTTGTGGGTGCTGGGGTGGTTGTTGTTATAGTTCAGTATTTGGTCAGTATGGGTATTCTTCCTGTACATACTGGTCTGCAAAAACTCTAGTCAACCATGTCTCAAAGTCTTAAGAGAACACACCTCACAAAAATCCAGAGAGTGACACATCAATTACAGGGTCCCATTCCAACAAGCCAAGAGCAGCCTCCCATACCAGTTCAGTGGATTGGTCATGGCCCAGCATTGCTCGGACTGTGCTCGGTCATGGGCTCATACCTCTGCCATCTGGTAAGTGTATCACGGTTACTCTCGTGGTTCCATTGTGGCCAGTCAGTGGGTAGGCCTAATGTGGTCAGAGAAATTTGTAGTCACTAGTTAGGGACCTGGACACTTCTCACCCAGGGCTGTCCAGTTAGGCCGCTCAAGGGGGTGGGGTATCGTCAGTCTCTCAGATCTGTCCAAATAAACTAAAGTGAAGAGGGTTTGGAGAAGAGGGATAAGGGGGCCTGCTACTGTGGAAAAGAGACTTCGCAAGCTATTTTTCAGGATATTTGGTTACAGGCAAATGGGAAGCAGGATGGGGGGGTCTACAAAAATGAAGAGGAGGCAACAGTACCTGCAAATGGGTGAACACAATAAAACATGGCTGAGATGGGGGATATGTGGAGGGGTCAGGTCAATTGCACCCTGGCTTCAAGAGATGGGGGAACTAAGGGTGGATGGTGAATGAATGCCAAAAGTTGGCATGGTCACATTGTATTACAGGGGCTCAGTGAGAAAGGTGGACAAATGCAGACCAGTTAAGTGAACAGGTGCAAAGACAATGGGAAGAGGAACCAGGAAAGGGATTTGGTTGGTCAGAGAAGGAGTCTGTAAACCACTGGCTGAAGAGCATTCACTGTCACCTTCAATTGTACTGGAATTTGGTAGTTTGCAATAGGGAAGAAAATAGCTGCAATCACACTCAAACTGTGAGGGTGGGTCCAGAAGGACCTACCGATAATAGGACTTTTAAAGAAAATTACACACAGATTCATGCACTATGCAGGTCACAGTCCTGTAATGTCTGCAATCAATGGCCATCCAAAAGTATTTGGCTTTCTATGCCTTGCACCTTCCTGCCACAGACGTTGTTGACTAACTCATTCATACTAACAGGTTTAGTCACAGACACTGTGAAAGAATAACGATGTTGTAGGACATGGGCCAAAAATGGACCTGCACCCATGGCCCTATAAAAGCCTGTTTCCTCTTGCTTCCAAATGCTGAAGCAGACTCTCACCACAGATCCCCAGCCATGATGCATTGTTTATAGCCATAAAGTTATGCCTCATGCTGAAACAATGTCATTCGGGGCTACACAGAGAGACAAGATATAAGATGAAAGCAGTTCCTTTTATATATAAAGTACAAAATAATGTCACCTATTCCCTCAAAGTTCCCATGACACGTTTTTCTCCTCTTCCCCCTCCCACTAGTGTACTGTCTGGTTCCTGAGAGTGGAGGTAGTCTGTTCAGCGGAATCCGTTGGCTCTGAAAGTTTGTTTGGATGACCCCAGAGGCACTTGCATCTGGACCAGCCAGACATTCCAAATGTCTCCGTGCCAGGTGCAAGATAACTGTCCTGAGTGTTTGCTTCCAAGGGTATTAAGGTGGCAGGGAGGATGGCAATGGATGGTCTGGATGCCTCTGAAGTGCATGTTTGGAGACTTCTGAAAGGGTCTCTATGTGGTTTCCCTTCTGGCTGGGTTGCCTCCGGGCACCTTTTTGATTCCTCTCTCGCAGATCCTGAGGAATCTGGATCTGGTTCTCCATGGCAGATAGGCAAAAGTGAGAACTGCAGATGCTGGAAATCAGAGTCTAGATTAGAGTGGTGCTGAAAAGCATAGCAGGTCAGGCAGCATCCAAGGAATAGGAAAATCGACATTTCAGGCAAAAACCCTCTCCATGGCAGATGCCAACCTGTGCACAGAGGCAGCCAGATGGTCACATGATTCGCTACTCTGCTGCACCTTATGGGCAATGAGGGCCATTGCATTCCACAACTCTGATTCCCAGACCTCTTACTCCCCATTCATGTGGATGAAATCCCTGATTGTTGACACCACATGGTCCTCTTCCTGCCTGGGGTTGTGCTGGTGCCAGGTCTCAGCATGCCAGCGCCCTGGGCATTCCTTCCTTAGCCAGCAGCAGAGCTGTTACACTGAGGTGCTCAGCTAATGATGGAGTTGATGTCTCACACCTTCCAAGCCAAATCTTCTCACTGAGGTAAGAACACTGGAACTAGGAGCAGGGGTAAGACATTCATTTCCTCAGACCTGACTAGCCATTTTTTAAAATATAATGTACATTTTTTATTGAAAAAAAGGGAAATTTTTTTTGAGTATTACAACAAATACAAAACAAAACAATTCAAATCAATATAAAGAAACCCATTCATTACATAAATAATAACTAACAACTATTCAATCATGTCAGCAATAATAATAATAATAATAATACAGCTCAGTAAAACAAAGTAATAGCCCTCAACCATTGGGAGCATAAATTTATACATATTCATGTGTTTGTAATTCTTCCTCTCTGGATACCAGATTCATTAAACAGAATCATTATGGCTTTTTAGATTAGATTAGATTAGATTTTTACAGTGTAGAAACAGGCCCTTCGGCCCAACAAGTCCACACCGCCCTGCCGAAGCGCAACCCACCCATACCCCTACATTTACCCCTACATTTAAAGGCACTTATTAGTGTGACAAACAAATCTGTACCCAAATAGTCCAAAAAGGGCTGCCATGTCTTACAGAAATTCTCAGTTTTATGGTGCAACATACTTGTAAGAAAGTCCAAAGGGATGTGTTACATAACTAGCTTAGGCATGCCCGAAAATCCCGGGGGGGGGGGGTTCAGGCACCCATCCTAAGAGAATGTTCTTTCTTGCACAAAAAGTGAGGATACTGGAAAGCTTTTGTTTTGTGCGCGTCTAATGAAAGTAGAAGAAGAGATACTGGATCCATCTCCATCTCTGTCCCCAAGACCTTTTCTATTTCGCCCCCTCAGCGCTCCAGTATGCCTGTAGCCTGTGGCAGGACCATAGACAATGAGTGAGCGTACCCGTACTCATTTTGCATTTAGGATGCAATGAAGATACTCACACTTTAAATTTTGAGAGACAATCTGGAGCAAATTGGACCTTATGAAGAATCTTCAATTGCAAGGTATGGGTCCCATTGCAAATGAGATCCTTCTTGCATTTTCTCAGATATCCTCCCATACTTCAGAAGAGATCTCAATGTCCAGCTCCCTGCCCCATATCTTACAGAGCAGCTTGGACTCGTCCGAGGGGCCCTTTCCCAATAGGTGATAGACATTACTGATAGAAAGTGTATTTTCAGCACACTGCACCCTCTTCTCCATGCCAGATCTATAAGAGTCAATTAGAATTTGTATGAAATTTCTAATTTGAAAAAATGGAAGAGGTCTCTATTGGGCAACTGGTATTTCTGAGCCAACTGGTTAAAAGACATCAGTATATTTCCCTCGAAAATGTCACCCAGGCAAGGCTCACCCCTAGTTGCCCACAGTTTAAACCCCGAATCCCATCTTCCCCGGCTGAAAACTCAGAATACTAACTGTGGGTGTAAAAAGTTATGTTTTGGCAATATTGCCCTCACTCTGATGCATTGCCCTCCATGCTTTAAAAGTATTATTAACTATTGGGCTATGGCAATATTCTTTAACTGTCCACATTTTGTCCAAGAACAGTAAGCTAGTAAGGGGCATCTTGACTGAGAAGCTTCAATGTCTAACCATAGTAAGTGAGGGTCCCTCCCGGGCCCAGTCATTCACGTCTGTGGTCAGCAAGACTTTGGAAAGGATCCTGAGGGATAGGATTTATGACTATTTGGAAAAGCATAGGTAATAAAAGGCAGTCAGCGTGGCTTTGTGAGGAGCAGGTCATGCCTCATAAATCTTATTGAGTTCTTTGAGGAGGTGATGAGATGAAGGTCGAGCAGTGGATGTGGTGTATGTGGACTTCAGCAAGGCATTTGATAAGGTTCCCCATGGTAGGCTCAATCATTAAGTGAGGAGATATGGGATACAGGGAGATTTGGCTGTCTGGATTCAAAATTGGTTGGCTGATAGAAAGTAGAGAGTGGTTGTAGATGGAAAATATTCTGCCTGGAGGTCAGCAGTGAGTGGTGTCCCGCAGGGGCTCTGTTCTTGGGCCCCTTCTCTTTGTAGTTTTTATAAATGGCTTGGATGAAGAGGTTGAGGGGTGGGTTAGTAATTTTGACAATGACACAAAGGTTGGAGGTGCTGTTGATAGTATTGAGGGCTATTTCAGGCTGCAGCTTGACATAGACAGGATGCAGAGCTGGGCTGAGATGGAGTTCAACCTGGATAAATACGAAGTGATTCATTTTGGAAGGTTGAATTTGAATGCTGAATATAGGATTAAAGACAGTATTCTTGGCACTGTGGAGGAACAGAAGGATCTTGGTGTTCAAGTACACAGATCCCTCAAAGTTGCCACCCAAGTGGATAGGGTTGTTAAGAAAGCATATGGTGTTTTGGCTTTCATTAATAGGGGGATTGAGTTTAAGAGCCATGAGGTTTTGCTGCAGCTCTACAAGACCCTGGTGAGACCACACTTGGAATATTGTGTCCAGTTCTGGTCGCCCTATTATAGGAAAGATATAGAGGCTTTGGAGAGGGTGCAAAGAAGATTTACCAGGATGCTGCCTGGACTGAAGGGCTTGTCTTACGAAGAGACGTTGACTAAACTTGGACTTTTCTCACTGGAGAGGAGGACAGGAGGTGACCTAATCAAGGTATACAAGGTAATAAGAGGCATGGATAGAGTCAATAGTCAGAGACTTTTCCCCAGGGTAGGATTGACTGGCACAAGGGGTCATAGTTTTGAGATATTAGGAGGAAGGTATTGAGGAGACGTCAGAGGCAGGTTCTTTATGCAGAGATTTGTGAATGCATGGAATGTGTTGCCAGTGTTGGTGGTGGAAACAGTCAATAGGGACATTTAAGCAACTGCTGTACATGCACATAAACAGCAGTGAATTGAGGGGTGCATAGGTTAGGTTATTTTATTTTAGATTAGGAATAATCCTCGGCACAACATCGTAGGCTGAAGGGCCTGTTCTGTGCTGTACTTTTCTATGTTCTCTATGTTCTATGTAAGATAACAACAAGCTTAATTGATACTTTTTAATATCTGGGAGATCCACTCCTCCCGGTCTATGGGGTAATTGTAATTTAGTTAGTTTAATAAGGGGTCGCTTGCAATGCCTGATGAAAGAACTGAACCAGCCTTTCAGTCTCCTAAATGTTTGCTTAGTAAAGATCAAAGGAAGCATTCATATAGGATACAGCAGGCAGGGGAGAATGTTCATTTAATGAGAGCTATCCGACCTAACCAAGAGATCGGAAGTGCCTCCCATCTTCGAAGGTTTTGTTTGATTCTGTCGAATAAATGGGCAAAATTGGTTTTAAATAGCTGATCAAAGACGGGAGTAATGAATATACCTAAGAAGTGAAAACCCTCCTGTGACCATTTAAAGGGAAATCGAGATTCACCCTCAGGACCAATCGTTTTCGGTAGACCACCAAACAAATTAATGCATTGTACCAGATGAAGTAGCGGAACTGTTGGGTTTGACAAAAAGACAAGAATGTCATCTGCAGTCAATGCAATCCTATGTGAATTTGTCCCCACTTCTGGAGTAGATATGAGATCCCTAGGTATTGCCAACCTCAACGGTTCAATTATCAATGTGAAAAGCAACAGTGATTGGAGACAGCCGTGTCGAGTGCCCTTCAGAATATTAAAATTGCTTGATCGCACACCATTGGTGACAATCACGGCAAAAGGGTCACTATAAAGAACCTTTACCCATCTGATAAAACCTCACCCAAGCCAAGTTGCTTGCAAGTATAAAAAGGATATGGCCATTTGACCCAGTCAAATGTCTTCTCCGCGTCTAGAGAGATCACTAATCCCTGTACCGACCGTTGTTGACATACATGGATCATGTTAAGTAACCTCTTAACATTATTAGACGATCTGTAACCTTTTATAAAACCCATCTGATCCTCCTTAAATATGGAGGGCAGCACAGTTTCTAGTCTCAGTGCAGGAGTCTTAGCTATGATTTTCAAATCGACATTGGTTAAAAAGAAGGAAGCATATGTAAGGTATAGACAGGATAGATCATGTGAATCCTTAGAAGAGTATAAAGGATGTAGGAGTATACTTAAGAGGGAAATCAGGAAGGCAAAAGGGGACATGAGATAGCTTTAGTAAATAGAATTAAGGAGAATCCAGAGTTTTTACAAATACATTAAGGACAAAAGGGTAGCTAGGGAGAGAATAGGGCCCCTCAAAGATCAGAAAGGCAGCCTTTGTGTGGAGCTGCAGAAAATGGGGGAAGAAACTAAATGAGTATTTTGCGTCAATATTTACTATGGAAAAGGATATGGAAGATATAGACTGTAGGGAAATAGATGGTGACATCTTGCAAAATGTGCATATTACAGAGGAGGAAGTGCTGGATATCTTGAAACATAAAAGTGGATAAATACCCAGAACCTGATCAGGTGTGCCATAGAACTCTGTGGGAAGCTAGAGAAGTGATTGCTGGGCCTCTTGTTGAGATATTTGTATCATCGATAGTCACAGGTGAGGTGCTGGAAGACTGGAGGTTGGCTAACGTGGTACCACTGTTTAAGAAAGGTGGTAAGGACAAGCCAGGGAACTATAGACCAGTGAGCCTGACATACGTGGTGGGCAAGTTGTTGGAGGGAATACTGAGGGACAGGATGTACATGTATTTGGAAAGGCAAGGAGTGATTAGGGATAGTCAACATGGTTTTGTGCATGGGAAATCATGTCTCACAAACTTGATTGAGTTTTTTGAGGAAGTAACAAAGAGGATTGATGAGGGCAGAGTGGTAGATGTGATCTATATAGACTTCAGTAAGGCATTCGACAAGGTTCCCCATGGGAGATTGATTAGCAAGGTTAGATCTCATGGAATACAGGGAGAACTAGCCATTTAGATACAGAACTGGCTCAAAAGTAGTAAAAGTAGGTGGTGGTGGAGTGTTGTTTCTCACAAAGGAATCCTGAAGAAGGACTTATGCCCAAAACGTCGATTCTCCTTCTCCTTGGATGCTGCCTGACCGGCTGCACTTTTCTAGCAACACATTTTTCAGCTCTGATCACCAGCATCTGCAGTCCTCACTTTCTCCAGGGTTGTTTTTCAGACTGGAGGCCTGTAACCAGTGGAATGCCACAAGGATCGGTGCTGGGCTCTCTACTTTTTTCATTTACATAAATGATTTGGATGCGAGCATAAGAGGTACAGTTAGTAAGTTTACAGATGACACCAAAATTGTAGGTGTAGTGGACAGCAACGAGGGATACCTCAGATTACAACAGCATCTTGACCAGATGGGCCAGTGGGCTGAGAAGTGGCAATGGAGTTTAATTCAGATAAATGTGAGGTGCTGCATTTTGGGAAAGCAAATCTTAACAGGACTTATGCACTTAAGGGTAAGGTTCTCGGGAGTGCTGCTGAACAAAAACACCTTGGAGTGCAGGTTCATAGCTCCTTGAAAGTGGAGTCGCAGGTAGATAGGTTAGTGAAGAAGGCATTTGGTATGCTTTCCTTTATTGGTCAGAGTATTGAGTACAGGAGATTGGTTAGGCCACTGTTGGAATATTGCATACAATTCTGGTCACCTTCCTATTGGAAAGATGTTGTGAAACTTGAAAGGGTTCAGAAAAGATTTACAAGGATGTTGCCAGGGTTGGAGGATTTGAGCTATAGGGAGATGCTGAACAGGCTGGGGCTGTTTTCCCTGGAACTTCAGACGCTGAGGGGTGACCTTATAGAGGTTTACAAAATTATGAGAGGCATGGATAGGGTAAATAGGCAAAGTCATTTCCCTGGTGTTGGGCAGTCCAGAACTAGAGGGCATAGGTTTAGGGTGAGTGGGGAAAGTTATAAAAGAGACCTACGGGGCAACGTTTTCACAGAGAGTGGTACGTGTATGGAATGAGCGGCCAGAGGAAGTGGTGGAGGCTGGTACAATTGCAACACTTAAGAGGCATTTGGATGGGTATAGGAATAGGAAGGGTTTGGAGGGATATGGGTCCGGTGCTGGCAGGTGGCACTAGATTGGGTTGGGATATCTGGTCGGGCTGGACGGGTTGGACCGAAGGGTCTGTTTCCATGCTGTACATCTCTATGACTCTATTCAGGACTGAGGTGGGCCTATAGGAAGCACAGTTCTCTGAGGCCTTCTCTTTTTTAAGGTTAAGAGAAATGTTTGCCTCCCTTAAAGATAGCAAGAGAAGGCCACGACTGAGTGAATCGTTAAAATACTAAGCGTTGGTCCTGACAGTACATTTATAAATTCCTTAGAAAATCCACTGGGAGTTCTGTCAGCACTAGGCACCTTTCCATGCTGGAGCTGCCTCACAGCCTCCTGCACGTCTTGCACTGACAGTGGAGCATCAAGGAGAGACTCTTGCTCAGTGGGTCACACCTGGTGGTTCAAATTCTTAAAAAAAGTCTGCATCCTAGCTTGCCCATCTTCACAACATTCAGCCTGGTATAATTTGGAGTAAAATTTCTGAAATGCCACGTTAATCTTTTTAGAATCATGGGTTAAATTTCCAGTATCTTCCCTGATTGAGGTCATGGCTTGGGGAGCACTCCTATTCCTGGCAAGATACGCTAAGTACTTGCCCAGTTTGTCTCCATGCTCAAACAACATTAGTTTTACAAATGTAAGCTCCTTCTTAGCTATCTATGTAACCTAGAGTTTAGTGTGGACCGAAGCGCTGTGATCCTCTGACATTTAACCAGCGAGGGCTAAATTACAAAGTTACAAATTATCAAAGTATGCCTTTTTGGCTGCCTTCAGCCGTGTTTTGAGCAAGCGTTACTGCTCACCCTTCTGCCGTTTACTGGCAGAATAAGAAATAACTTACCCCCTAGCATAGGCTTTAGCAGTTTCCCAGAGAGTGGCTGGATTACAGGCCGATTCTGAATTAATGTCTAAAAAAGCCCCGAATTCAGTGGAAAAGAATTCAGTAAACGTGCTATCCTTAAGGATGAAGGGATCCAGTCGCCAGTGCCTCAAACATACCATAGTATCCTTATCTTGATCATTAGATACAGAAATAGCGTGATTAGAAATAGTGATATTGCCAATTGTACATGACACCACTAAGCCCAAATATGCTGCGGGAGTCAAAATGAGGTGAATTCGGGTATGGCATTTGTGTGGATTGGAGAAAAATGTAAAATCCTTGCCAGTTGGGGTGAAGGCGCTTCCAAACATCTACCAGTCCTAGTTCAACACACAAATCCCTTGCTTGTTTAGATTGTGAAGAAGATATTGAGGGGCCTTTGGGCAATCTGCCTACCACAGGATCCATCAGCTAATTAAAATCCGCCCCCATGATAATATGCTGAGATGTGAGCATAACCACTTTCGAAAGTGTATCTACAAGGTACTTGAGGGGGTGGGCCAGGGGACAGTAGACATTTAAGATCCCATATTCTTCCCCATTTTTCAAAGTTTTAAGGATTAATACACTCTAACAACTTAAATGGGAGATTCTTCCTAACAAGTATGAACGCTCCACTACTCATAGTATTAAAAGATGAGAAATAAACCTGGTTATATCCATTCTGTTGCAGTTTCAAATGTTCTGCATCATCTAGGTGTGTCTCTTGCAATAGACTGGAGAGTACGTTTGAGGTAAAAACAATGACTGCAGATGCTGGAAACCAGATTCTGGATTAGTGGTGCTGGAAGAGCACAGCAGTTCAGGCAGCATCCAAGTAGCTTCGAAATCGACGTTTCAGGCAAAAGCCCTTCATCAGGAATAAAGGCAGTGAGCTCTCCACGCTTCAAGCTCACTGCCTTTATTCCTGATGAAGGGCTTTTGACGGAAATGTCGATTTCGAAGCTACTTGGATGCTGCCTGAACTGCTGTGCTCTTCCAGCACCACTAATCCAGAATCTGGAGAGTACCTTCCTCCTCTTGACCAGCAAGTGACTCCCCTTAATGTTCCAGGTACACCACTTGAACACATCCTTAGCCATAACATTCCAAAGTACCATTTAGACTCCAGAGAGGAAGAATTCAAATTACAAATCGCTGAGCTTCAGTACAAAAACTAAAACAGCTACTTCTACAAACCCACAAAACTTACAAAGACTATGTACATCAAAAATGGAAAAGCAAAGAAGCACCAAAGGCACTGATGAGAAGAATTTATCTCCCATCCAAAGGGGGTACCTACACACCCCAAAACCCGACTAACCATCCTGATAACTCCTCCTAGCTAGGGTTGTGCCACAACACAGATAACCCAGAATAAAGTAGCAAAAGAAGAAAGCAAAAGATTAGTAATATACACCAATAAGTTAAAAGTAAATATGTCACCCATCCCCTGGTAGAACTTAGAAATTGAAGGTAAATACTCTAACCATCCCAAGCATAATTTAACACAACTTATTACCAACAAAAGGAGACGCCACCAAGTCCTCCCTAAAGAACAAACCCGAGCAACTTTATTATCTGTACCTATTCAATCATCCGGCTTAAGTTAGCAAGTCCACAAAGTTCCTTGCTTTCTCTGGTCAGTCAAATAAATGTACAGATCTACTTAATCCGAAGCACCGCTACATATCTTAGAGACGACTGAATCCCAAGCTTTCTCAATCTCTTCTTGATGCCATCGTAGGATTTCCTTTTCTGGATCAATGCCGCTGAAAGGTCTTGGAGAAACATGACGCCGGAGTCCTTGCACACCAATGCCCTCAGATCCTTCCCTTGGACTCTGGAAGCTTCCATGACTCTCTGATTGTCTTTATAATGATGGAACCATACCAGGACAGGGCGAGGGCGCCGGTCAATACTTGGCCTCCTTTCCGTGACCCGGTGAGGCTCTCTCAATCTTTACCATTCCCTTTTTCAACCTCCAAGCTAAGGAATTCCGACAACCACTTCACAAAGAATTCCACTGACCACTCAACTTCCATCCCCTCCGGCAAACCAACAACACAAAGATTCTTCCTTCTGCCCCTGTTCTCAAGATCATCCACCAGATCCAGCAAGCCACAGACCAGTACTTCCAGGGCTTCAATCTGAGTCTTAGATGAATTAGCCTCAGCTTCCACCTCTGTGACTCTGCGTTCAAACTCATCAGTCTTTTACCTCAGGTCTTCCAGCTGCTGTTCATACCTTTGCAGCATAGTAGAGAGTGGTGTCACCTTTTCCTCGATTTATTTTCTTTGATCTGCTTTCCCAGGACCATGCGTGACTTGGTGAACTCCTCAACCAAGGCCTGGTGAGTAAGCAAGCTGCTGCCTCGATGGATTGAGCCGTGGCCCCTGCCCCGGGCAAACTCCCTCTTTTCATCAGCATTCTCCCGCAGTGAAAAAAAGTTAAGTGAAATTTTCAAGTTCTGTACCTCTTTTACCATTTTGTTGTTCACAGTGACTTGGATGGGACATGTTCCTTCTCTGTCCTGCCAATGTTATAGTGCGTAGCCTAGCAACGCAATCCTCCTAGATCGCTGCCATCTTGGATCCCTGACCTGCCATTTAACACATCTGCTGCAAGCCTCAACCTCTTTTTCATATCAGCTTCTCATAACTGTCACCTCCTCAATATTTCAAAATTCTAACTATTACCTTTTTAAATACTTTCAATGATCCATCCTCTACAACTCCCAAGGCTAGATAAATCCAGAGATTCATGACCTTCTGAGAGAAGAAACTTCTTGGCACCTCAGCTTTAAACGAATGTCCCTCATTCTGTTACTATGTTTGAAATTCCCCTACTAGTTGGAGATTCCATCATCTCTACAGTATCAGTATGTGACTGAGGTGGTGAGGGTTGCAGGAGGCAGCCTTGCCGATGCTTCCTCTGAGGCCTTGGCACACTTGACCACAGAAGTTGAGGAGATGGCATTTCAGGGAGACGTAGACATGCTAGCGGTAACTGCAAGACAAAAATGTGAGAAGTGGTGTGCAATGAATAACACTAACTGTGAAATTAATGGGAGAGAAACAGTTGAATGAAGAGTGACACTTACTCAGTTGGCAGGACATGGATGTCTCAGCGTCTCTACAGGAACAGTCACATCTTCTCCTGCAAGGGTCAATTTCTCTCCTGTTGAGGTGAGGCTCCTAAGGTCAGCCACACTCCCACCTGTACAGGCTTTCTCTGCCCTGTTGTGGGCTGTTTTCTCCTGTAATGAGAGAAGTGCAGGGACTGAGTGAGACAAAAGTGGTTGGCATGGCTGTTAGTGCAGGTCGGTTAAAGGTAGCGAGATATTCCAAGGGAGTTAGGAGGCAGCATAGACACCATGCTCCATTATTAGTGTGGAAGAATGAGGTTACTGTGAGAGAGAGTTGCAGAAAGAGTGAGAGTAGTAGAGCATGAGCCTTGGTGACAGGTAGATGCATTTGCGGACATAAACTGAATGTGAGGTGGCAGAAAAGTGTTGCATCCTGGCACAATGGAGAAGGTGCTGCTAGCAGTTCCTCTGCACTGTGGAAATGGCACTGACTTGGCTGGTGACCTTGGATCATCCTACCATCTTCTGGTGTCATTACCTCCCTCTGTCCGTCCTCCAAGTGCTCGGGCAAGGCCTCCAGGTTCTGTCAAGATATTGCGGTGTCATCTTTCACTCCTCCTACATCTCCAGATTCTGTTCATCAATGAGCCGAGCAGCTTTGGAATGTCTGTGCTTATTTGGGAACAACGTGAATTTTAAAAGATGGCACAACCATAAAGGATACTGGCATTTTGGAGGATATCCACTGAGTGGCAAATTGTTCTGGGGCTGATTCAGACATAAGGGACACATGGGATTGTGCATTTTATTAATGAGATGGATTTGGTGAAATATTGTGAGAAAATTCATTAGGCTTCTCAGTGGAAATCGCTCCAAAAAACTTGAATCACCTTGGACTTAACAAAAACAATGTTAAGATTCCGCCCTTGGTAACTTTCCAATATCATTAGAAAATTAAAAAAAATGTCAATACCAGTTTTGGGTAACACACTCATCTCTGAGTCAGAAGGTTATATATTCTATTTCTACCCCGTAGACCTGAGCTCAGAATTAGGCTGGCACACCCACTGTGATATTAAACATACATTGCAGCAATGGATGAGAGTTATGTCTGTTTTCCAAGGGTGGACATAAAAGATCTATGGCATTATTTCATGAAGAGCAGAAAGGTTCTTCTTGTCCTTCAACAAACATTAACTTCCAAAACAATATCTCTATTAATGGAGATACTTATCATTTACTTCAGTCATTTATGGGATTATCCTGTGTGCAATTTACATGCTGCATTTCCACACTTCAATGTTTTTTTCATTAGCTGTGAAGTATTTTGGAACATCCTGAAGTCATATAATATATTCCAGAAATGAAGTTTATTTATTTAGCTCCCAACAGGACATTTGAAAAACATTTAGCATAACTGTGGCATTTAAATTGCTCACTTTTCTACATCATGTGAATGGCAACTTCCTAGTGAAATATATCTCTTGTAATTTAGGTGATCCAGCTCTTCCCACACTGGCTGAGGTTACCATGAAGGATTCTCCTTCTCAACCTCTCCCCTTGCCTGAAGTATGGTGACCACCTGTCACCAACTGTCATCTCCCTCTAATGAGAGAGCAGCCTTTGGGTCTGATAAGACTATGGCGACTTTACCTTACAGGTCTAAAACACTCTTAATCCAAATGACTATTTGTACAATCGCTAGATAATTCCACTCCATTAGCAGTATTGTAGCTCCCTCCAGAGGTGAGAACAAAAATATTTAAGATCAATGTCTATTCAATATGTAATCTGTAATGACAGGTTTCTTATTTAATTTTATTACTTGAATTTGATGCACAACAAGTCAAGGGATTCTTATGCCAAGAAGAGGACAGCTGGTATTCTGGTCATCTTCAAAGCATTATGCTATTACAAAGTAGTTACAGCACAGAAATAAACCATTTTGGTCCAAGTGATCCATTCCAGCATTTTTGTACTATTTTAGCCTTCTTCCACCTCTCTTCATTTCACCCTATCTGCTAGCCAGACCCATGTGAAGACGTTTTTAAAAAATATATCATTGAAAGAATCTATTGTCTTCCATTCTATTCATATCAACCACTTGCAGTTTTCTGGGTGAAGGAATTTCTCCTGAACCTACTATTAGATTTACTATTGACTAGATTTATCTTAGACACTAGTTCTGGTCTTGCCCAGAAGTGAAAACATCTTTTCTACGTCCACCCTATGAAACCCTTCACAATTTTAAGGACCTTGATCAGTTTATCTCTTACTTTTCCCTTTGTTACAGAAAGGAGCCTCATGACTGTAGCAATGATTAGATACAAAACACACTTTATTCTCCACCAGCAGAAGGGTCTTTGACCTAACAATTAAACAGCACGCTCTACTAATACATTAAAGTAGCAACCTTCATCCATCAAACGTCTAAACTTTCTTCGAGAGATTATTTATAAATTAGAATGACTTAGCGTTTGGAAAGGCAGTGGAGTATCTAACCTCACTGGACTCAGGACCATAGAATGATTGCCGTAAAAACCCTTCTGGTTCACTCTTGCCCTTTAGGAAAGAAATCTACTTTCCTAAGAAAGAAATCCTTACCCTATCAGCCTCCTTGTGACTCCAGACCCACAACAATGTTGTTGACTCTTAATTGCCCTCTGAGATGGTTGAGAGGGCCACTTAGTTCAAGGGAAAATCCGGACAGACAAAAAATGCCAGCCTTGCCCATGATGCCCATATCTCATGCATGAATAAAAGAAAATCTGGAGAGCTTTTGCCAAGGAGGCAAGTATACTTATCAGATAAATACTGTAAAAACCCCTCTAACACCAGAATTCAGAAACAATTTCCGCTCATCAGGGTATCTTGGATGATGGGGCATAATCTAAAACACAATGCCAGAGCTTTCAGAATTAACATTAAGAAATAGTATGGACAGAAAGTCTGATAGATTTTTGAACTCTCTTCCACAAACAATGATATCTTAGGTGCTAAATCAATTTTTAATTGTAATTGTGATTGATAGATTTTTGCTAACTAAAAATATCAGGAGTTATGGGGACAAGACGGATATTTAGGGTTTGGCCAAAAATCAGCCATGATCACACTGAATAACAAAAGAAGCCATCTTGCATTCTGAGCCTGTTTAGGTTCCAATGTGAGTATGCCAGATTGCAATTTTTTTTAGTTATAAAGCCAATCTGGGCTGAATCCAAACAAGAGATCCGAAAAGTAAAGAGCTTTCACAGAGAATTGTTAAAGATAGAGAATGCACATATAAAAATGCATTTTGCCACTACAATTTGAACTCCTTCGGGGTGGATGGGTTATTTGGATGGCTGGTCTAAATCAGATCGATGCCAAACTCACTATTCATACTAAAAATTGTGATGCATTTAGCAAGAACTCACAGAGAATGCTTTCATTGTATTTACATTTTACAAATTACTCCATAACACTGTTATCAAACAGAATTTGGTACAGAGTCACATGAGGCAGGATCAAAAGCATTGGCAAATAGATTTTACCAGAAGAAAAGTGAAGGAGGAACTGTTTAGGGAGAGAATTGTATTTCTTGAAGCCAAGGCAGAACAGCCACCCATATTGGGGTGATTAACATTGGGAAGATGTGAGAATTGGAGAAACACAGAATTTCACAAGGTTATAGGTTGTTGCAGAGGTAAGAAATGAGTGAGGGTGACCAGGTTTTTGAAGAGATTTTTAAAGAGAATTTTAGAATTGAAATGTTGCAGTCTGGTAACAACAGTAGATCAGCAATCACAGGCGTGATGAGTGAATAGAATTTGGTGCAACTTAGGTTACAGGGAGCAGGATTTTGGGTGAGTGAAAGACCATTGTTATAGTCGGGTGTTCTCTCTGGATCTGACAACTGTGTTTCACAGCTGTAGGTTAAAAAATCCTTTTATCTCAATCATTTGTTTTACCTAAGTTAACTCCAGAGGTCACTGAACTATGTCAAGCCACTAGGCAGCAATGCTCAATTGCTGTTCTCCAAACACTGTTATTGCTTCTCAAACAAATTAAACACCAACTACATCACTGAGCTAAGCAGTTTACAGGAACAGTAGGCCCCATCGCTCTGATTGACATTTTCAGTTGATTGCTCAATTTCCTTTTTTTTGTTGATACAGTGGCATCCCTTTAGACAGGCGGCATTCCTTAGGTCTCACCGATATTTGACTGAAGACTTGTCATCACTGATCCACACTGAAGAGAGGAACAGGGTACAGCTGTTGCCCTGGTAACGGGATGGCTTCCCGACCCGTGGCGCACGCGCAGCCGAGGTCACGTGGCGAGCCCACGTGGGCCCCCCTGTGGTGATCACGTGGCCGGTCCGCCGGCTGCAAGATGGAGGACAATGCGCAGTATCGGGCCGCACGCTCGGAGGGTGAATGGTTACAGTGCCAGGTTCGAGCATTGAGGGCTGAGCTCCGCAACCTCAGGTATTCAGGCGGCAGCACTGCGGTATCTATCGGTGACAGCGACACAAAACTGCATTTCTCATTCCTGGTTAATCTCAGAGAAAGAGAGAGACTTACATTTCGATAGCGCCTCTCACATCCTCAGGCGATCGACAGCTAATGAATGCTGTTAACAGTGGACTAAACACCACGACAGCAGGATTCCACAAACTGCAACTTGATTTTTATTTGTGATCCATGGGGTGAATATTAGTCCCAAACAGGCTTGTGTTCGAGGCTCTAGACAAAGAACTTTTGAATTGACAGCCTCCTGATTGAGGTAAGAGCATTCTATGCCCATGAGTCATTGTGGAATGGAAGTTGGTTTGAGTGTGTACAGGAGAGTGCAATTTACAAGCAGGATTTAGTAATTTGTGATAAATCCACGTGTTTTTTCCCCCCCTAGATATGCAGATTAGCTCGCTACTTAATAGCGAGAGGATTGAAGTACATGTGAATTTACAAAGCTTTAGTCAGAAGTCACAATAATAGGTAATAGTTCAACCAATTTATTCAAAAATACAAGATTTCAGATCACCTGACAAAGCAGCAGTACTTCCAAAGCTTGTGATTTCAAATAAACCTGTTGGGACTATAACCTGGTGTCACATGTACCCAATCCCACACTGGGCCCTCTGCATTACAGGGCCTTATTGAAACCACACCTAGAATATTATGGGCAATTTTGGTTTTATCTGAAGAAGGCTTTTCTTGCTATTGAGTGAGTGTAATGAAGGTTTACCAGGCTGATTCTGGGATGGTGGGACTGATGTAGGAGAAGTTGAATCCCTCTGGGTTATATTTGCTGCAGCTCAGAAAAATTTGGGGTATCTCAAAAATGTGTAAGAACTTTACCAGACTAGACAGGGTTGATTGCAGGATGGATCGTCTTGTTGGTGGGAAGTCCAGAACCTGGGGTCATAGTATAAGAATATGGGGTAAACTATTTAGGACTGAGGGTGAGTTTTTTTTTTTGCCCAGAGAGTGGCGAGACTGTGGAATGTTTTAAAAAATATCATTCCCAGGATGTGAGCATTGCTGGATAGGCCAGCATTTATTGCCTGTCCCTAATTACCCAGAACATAGTTAAGAGTCAAAAACATTGCTGTGGGTCTGGAGTCAGACTAGGTGAGTGTGACAAATTTCTTTCCCTAAAGGGCATTAATAAACCAGGTGTTTTTTTAAAATGACGATCTGTAATAATTTAATGGTCATCATTAGATTCTTAGTTCCAGATTTTGAATTCAAATTTCACCAGCTGCCATAGTGCTTTCACTGCCATAGAAAGCAGTTAGGGCCAAAACATTGTATGATAGAATTAGAGGCTAAAGGGATCAGGGGATGTGTGGGGGGGGTGCTTTTATAGCACCTTACATAATTTTGGATGGGCAAATACTATGAAACCTAGAACACTACTGCAATTTGCACAAAAAGCAAGCTCGCAGAAATAGTGATAATTGGATAATCTGTTGCTTGAGGGATAAATGGTGGCTAGAATACCAGTAAGAACTTTCCTGCTCTTCCTCAAAACATCATGACGTCACTTCGATCCACACAAGGCAGCAGCTGGGGCCTCTGTTCAGTCTCAAATGAAAGATGGTTGTGCAGTGCTGAACATACAGCAAATAAAGAATAGGGTCAGTTTAAGTGATGAAGAATACAGATTTAGATAGAAAAGAGGAAGAATAGGCCACCTTGCCCTTTGGGTCTGCTTGCCAGCAGGTGGTGCAGTATATGCGCATGTGCAGGAACGCAGTGCAGTGTGACTGCCCAGCAGCAGAGCGGTCGCAGAAGCTGGCTTTTAGCTGTATGGCAATACTAATATAATCACAATGTGATGGTAGACATTGCTTCTGATCCTATTTGCTACTTTTTGGCAATTCGAGACTTTCTCCCACATTCTGGAGTGTATTAGTGCAAGAAATGGATGAAGTAACATGGGAAGTTGGTTGTTGCTTCTAAAATCTAATTTCCACAAAATGCCACTGCTGATATACTATGCATAGAACGTGGTGATGTCACAGTGCATGTGCAGACATTTCCTGAAGCCTGTCATGGCAAGTTGACTCTGCTGACCCTGTCAGTACATGTGCTGATGGCCATTTTATTGTCCATCTTGGCATCCAGAGTTATGACTCCATTTTTTAATTCATTTTCTTTCAAATGTACTCTTGTTTGCTGCACCTTGAAAATTCATGTGTTTTAATTTCTCTGCATTACGCTGGCTTTCAGTCTTCCAGACAGTTATCAATTTAAAGCCCTCGCCATGTTTAAATTCTTCTAAGGTGCCTCACCTATCTATCTTTGTAATAAATTTCAGTTTTCCAACCTTCTCGAACTATGTTCCTCCATCTTTAGATTCTCGTCCATCGCCCACATTCTTTTTCTAAAAATATACTTGAAAAGCATTTCAAAGTGAAAATTACAAAATATGCTATTCAAATAAACTTTTCCACTTCCACCCAATAATCCACTTGAGGTGCCTTAATAGAATTTACTACTACTGATGTTTACAATTTACAACTTACCTAAAGATCTACAGATGCTAACCACTTGGTTTATTATGTACTGTCTTAGGCAATTGTAGTCATGTCTTCAGCTGTTTAGATCTTACACTGTAGAATAACCAGCGTAAAACCTTTCTGCCTCTTCTTTTAAAGCCCACCTCAAATTATGGCCCACCTCAACTCTTTGTAATATTGCCTTTGGGCTCAGAGTTAGCGTTTGTTTAATATACATGATTATAAAATATTTGTCAGTATTCTAAGGATATGTCATACAATCAAAAGAGTATTTATGTATGTAGATGAGTTAGTTTGAAGCCACAGGAGTATTGAGGAATTTCTTACAGCGTCATAGGTTGATCTGTGGAAGGGCAAAGTATTATTGAAAATACTCCTTGTGCACTGAAATGCACACTCCAAACAATACAATTTCACTGTAGCCCTGCTAGCTATACAGAGTACCCAGTTAGTATCTCTCTGGGTAGGGAATGGCTAGTTTCCAATTGTTCCAAAGTCATGCATTTCATTGGTTAAGTGCAACTACTTTGAAATGTCTTGTGTCTTTGTATCTATATCCTTTTTTGGGAAAGTGGGAAGAGCAATAAAACATTGCTGATTTGTAACTTTAAATGTGCATTGTTAGGCAACAAGTCACCAAAGCTGGCCATGTCCATAAGAAATCTATTGAGGACCTGTATTCCTTTCTGAATGTCTTGAAAAAGGACTCCAACCAGGATTGTTTACCTATCAAACATCGAAATGATAGCGTACCCCTCTCTTTGGAAAAAGGTATGAAATTCTAGTTCAATTTAACGCATATTCTACCTTGGCTCTTCAATAAACTCTGTTTGATGTCTGCACCTTGTATGAACCCTGTAGTCCCTATAGACTAGATTTGAATTTATTGTTTAGGTAAGTAGATTGGCAAAGTAATGAATCCATGTAGTAAGATTGAGCTATCTTGGATATAAGAACAAATTATTGGAAGAGTGTATTTTGATCTCAGAACCAAGTTCTGAAGCCTATTGGTTGAAGAACTACCTCAATTCCATGTTTAGATCCTAGAGGAAGAATTTAGAAATAAAAAAAAATGGGAGAAGATTTTAACCTAAGTTCTTGTGGGCAAGCATCCGAAGGACAAATTCAGGAATCCTGAGGGACAGGCTGTACATGTGTTTGGAAAGGCAAGGACTGATGGGGATAGTCAACATGGCCTTGTGCCTGGGAAATCATGTTTCACAAACTTGATTGAGTTTTTTGAAGAAGTAACAAAGAAGATTGAGGGCAGAGCAATAGATGTGATCTATATTGACTTCAGTAAGGCGTTCGACAAGGTTCCCCATGGGAGACTGATTAGCAAGGTTAGATCTCATGGAATACAGGGAGAATTAGCCATTTGGATACAGAACTGGTTCAAAGGTAGAAGACAGAGGGTGGTGGTGGAGAGTTGTTTTTCAGACTGGAGGCCTGTGACCAGTGGAGTGCCATAAGGATCGGTGCTGGGCCCTCTACTTTTTGCCATGTACATAAATGATTTGGATGCCAGCGTAAGAGGTAGAGTTAGTAAGTTTGCAGATGACACCAAAATTGGAGGTGTAGTGGACAGTGAAAAGGGTTACCTCTGATTACAGCAGGATCTGGACCAGATGGGCCAGTGGGCTGAGAAGTGGCAGATGGAGTTTAATTCAGATAAATGTGAGGTGCTGCATTTTGGTAAAGCAAATCTTAGTAGGACTTCTACACTTAATGGTAAGGTCCTAGGGAGTGTTGCTGAACAAAGAGACCTTGGAGTGCAGGTTCATAGCTCCTTGAAAGTGGAGTCGCAGGTAGATAGGATAGTGAAGAAAGCGTTTGGTATACTTTCGTTTATTGCTCAGAGTATTGAGTACAGGAGTTGGGAGGTCATGTTGCGGCTGTACAGGACATTGGTTAGGCCACTTGGAATACTGCATGCAATTCTGGTCTCCTTCCTATTGGAAAGATGTTGTGAAACTTGAAAGGGTTCAGAAAAGATTTACAAGGATGTTGCCAGGGTTGGAGGATCTGAGCTACAGGCTGGGGCTGTTTTCCCTGGAGCGTCGGAAGCTGAGGGGTGACCTTTATAGAGGTATACAAAATTGAGGGGCATGGATAGGATAAATAGACAAAGTCTTTTCCCTGGGGTCGGGGAGTCCAGAATTAGAGGGCATAGGTTTAGGGTGAGAGGGGAAAGATATAAAAGAGACCTAAGGGGCAATGTTTTCATGTAGAGCATGGTATATGTATGGAATGAGCTGCCAGAGGGCTGTGGTGGAGGCTGGTACAATTGCAACATTTAAGAGGCGTTTGGATGGGTATATGAATAGGAAGGGTTTGGAGGGATATGGGCTGGGTGCTGGCAGGTGGGACTAGATTGGGTTGGGATATCTGGTTGGCATGGACGGTTTGAACCGAAGGTTCTGTTTCCATGCTGTACATCTCTATGACTCTATGTGATGACATTTTCAAAAGGTCATTTAAAAAATGGATAAATTGAAAGCATGGTGTATTCTTTTGGGACTGCGATGAATGCACTTTGTTTGGAGCCACACATAGGCAAATGATTAGTCAAGTCCTGGCAATCAGGTCTTCCCTGCCACCCACTGTCCTCCTGATTGTAAATAACATAGATTCTCTGTTGCCCTGCTATAATTTGTTATATATTGTATGAAATTTAAGAATTACATATGCTTTTAAAGGAAACATTCAAACAGTACCCATTGGATACATCGAATCCTGCTTCACTGCAAAAAATGGCACCCCACGGCAACCAACTATATGTAGTTTGTCCCGTGCACGACTTAAAATTAGCAAGCTAATTTTCAACAACGCAGAGCACTCACTCATGGGCTTGGATCAGTTTTCACATGTCTGGTAGGTGGGTTTCTATTCTGGAAGTCATTGTGACCTGTTTTTTTTCTTAAATCTTCTCTGACTGCTAGAAAATGGCTATGCTATATTGAATTTCTGTAGCACTATTCTAAAGTAATTCTAACTTGAATTAAAATTCTGTTTTCAATTTCCATAAAGAACATAGACGTATTTTCTGATGCTAGTTACTGTAGCACCAGATTTACTGAATTTAGCTTAATCATCTGTAATGGGATTTGACAATCTCTCTCGCTCTCTCAGTTGCTAGTCCAGAACCAAATGCATTATAATCTCTTGAGAAAGCATGGCATAATTGGGTCAGAGGGCACAGTGTGGCTAAAATTTAAGCATTTACTGTGTAAGTGGCTGCACAAGAACATAGATTTAGTATGTGTTTTATGTATGCTTCAAAAGTACAGACATTGATATAAGTGAATCAGCTCTGATGAATAGATTTCTTAGAGTAGGGGAGCAATCCTTTTTTTGCTTGTAACTATGGCACATGATCAGCTACACAGCTATATGATCTAAAGTAGTCAAGTAGAATTTTGTAAAACATCATTAAAGCTACAGTACAGAAAAAGATCACTTGAATCTCCTCTCACATTTCTTCTCACCCAATACACACATCCTTCTTTTCCTTGCTCCATCATGTTTTTATCTAGCTTCCTCTAAATGCATCTATTCTGTTCACCTCAATCGCTCCCTATAGTAGCAAGTTCCATATTCTCACCATTGTCTTAGATTTTAATTATTAGTGCTCATTTTATTTCTGACCTTTTTTTTTAGGTTTGGATTCATCACATGTGAAAATGTTTCTTTATGTCTAACTTTTTTTTAATGTCTGAAATTAATGAATTACCCCTCAGCTTTCTCTTTATTTTAAGAGAAAAGCATCTCAGCCTGTTCAGCCTTTGCTGATTACTATGTTCTGTCAGTTCTGGTATCATCCTTCTGAATCTGTTGCAGTTGTGCAATGCCTCTGTCATTTTTTTTACAATATGGACACCAGAAAGCTTTGCACAGCACTACAGATATAATTTGAAAAATTTGATACAGGATTAGCCTAACTTATTTAGTGTTGGACTATATTCTTCTACAAATAACTTTTACTTAATTATCTATTTATTTAATATATTTACTAATCCACAAACCACTTTTTGTGATGTGTATCTGTACCTTGTAGTGTTCAAGGAGAAATACTCTTAAAAAATAAACTAATTGCACTTATTTCCTCCTTTTGTCCTTAAATTGGTTTTGTTGCAACCCGAACTTTGATAGAAGTGATGTTTGTAATCAAGAGAACATGCACCTAGGCTATCAATCATGATCAGTAATAATCTGTTTTATTTAAAATAGATTAATTTATAAAATTGCTGCAATTTATTAAAAAGTATGAAAAAGAAAATGAAAACTGGTATAAATATGGTGTCCCTGCTCTCCCAAAGGAAAATGCTTCGAGGACTTTGGGTAGAGAATTGGCACTGTGGTGTTGCAGTATTATCTCTGATAAGCATTCCCTTTGTGTGCCTCCCCACTAGGAATACTAAATTCATCCTTGGACTAAAGAGAACAAAGTTAATTTTGAGGCTGTTTGGCATGGAGCTTAGCAATGAGTCAGCAAATCATTAGACTGTGGTGCTATTTCTGATTTGTCATTCTCATCTGGCAGGATTAGTTGTCAGCAGAAGAGCAAAACCATTCCTTGTATTCCTGTACTACAATAAACTTTTATCTGAAATATATCATTTCAGTAAACTTACGTTTTTATCTTTAATGCCCAAAGTCTTTGGTAAGATCTATGTGTTAAGATCGAAAGTTCTGTATCTTTTGTGACATAAGCTATTCAGTTGATGTGTGGAGCTAACCAGCAAAAGTGTATTATTTTAATGTGGTTTTGGCTTCTTGTGGAGAAATACAGAATGTTTTCTCCACAGTTGACAAACTTCTTGAAAGTTTACAGGCTATCTGTAAATCTACAAATAGATTTAATTTTAAGTGCCTTAATTAACACTGAAATGTACTGGTTGTAATCACTGATGAGGTGGCCAGATTTGACTAAAACTAGTGTTGTTTTAATACTTTTTCCATAATATGTAATGGTTTACTGTTCAAAGACATATTCTTAGTTTTCCCAAGGACAATACAATCTAGTTTCTTATTTTTCCTAAGATTCAAGGTAATCTTGTTGACCTTGTGCTGAATATGTATATTTTCTTAAAATCATCAAATTTCTAAGTTGTAAATGTGTGACAATTGATATATGCAGGATTATCTTTGTTTTCCACAAAAATGGACATCAGTGTTATAAGGCTAAAGTCAAACCTCCGAGACTGAATGGGTTAAAGACTGGAGTCTTTTCTACAAGAAGTCCTCATCGTCCCAATGCGATAGGTTTAACACTGGCAAAGCTGGATAGGATTGAAGGTATGCTGCTTCAAAGATGTTCTCTCAGGCTAAAATATTTTTTGGTCCAACCAAGGAAAGTAGGAATCCAGGCATTTTCCCTCTATGACACTGGAATATATTAAAACAGCAGTTGCAGTATTACAACTTTATAGTTTGAGATTGGTTTGTATGTAATAGAAACTCCTGCAAAAGTGGGTACAATTATAATGTTTAAAAGACATTTGAATAAATACATGAATAGGAAAGTTTTGGAGGGATATGGGCTAGGAGCAGGCAGGTGGGACTGGTTTAGTTTGGGATTATGTTCGGCATTGACTGGTTGGACTGAAGTGTCTGTTTCCATGCTGTATGATTCTAAACACCTATTTGGCATGAGTAATGGACCAAAACTTGGGAGGACTAGAATCTGCCTTTTGACATGGTAGGCTACCCAGTGAACTGTGAACTGAAACATTGCACCTGCATTATCCCTAATCCTAACCTTGTCAGCTGACGTCTGGATATTTTCCAGAACTTATCGCACTTGCACATGGACTACTTCAGTGTCTGAGTCGTCATGAATAGTGTACAATCATCAGTGAATATCCCCATTTCTGACCTTATGATGGAGGGAAGGTCATTGGTGAAGCAGCTGAAGATGGTTAGGCATAAGGCACTACTCTGAGGAACTCCTGCTCCGATGTCTGGTACTGGAACATAAGAAGTTGAGGGGTGACCTTTATTGAGCATTTGTAAAATCATGAGGGGCATAGATGAGGTGAGTGGCAAGCGTCTTTCCTAGGGTAGGGAGTTCATACTAGGAGGTGAGAGGACAAAGCTTTAAAACGTAAGAGGGCCACATTTTTTTCAGTTTCATTCATGTGGAATGAACTGCCAAAGGAAGTAATGGATGCCGGTGCAGTTACAATATTTAAAAGACATTTGGATAAGTATATGATTAGGAAAGATTTGGAAGAATGAGCTAAATGCAGGCAAGTGGGACCAGTTTAGTTTTGGAACATGGTTGGCATGGATGAGTTGGACCAAAGGGTTTGTTGTATGACTCTTGACTGTATAACCACGATCATCATCTTATTTCACAGGTATGATTCCAACCATTGGAGAGTTTGCCCCCTGATACCCATTGATTCCAATTTTGCTAGGGCTCCTTGATGCTACAATCAGTCAAATGCAGCCTGATGTCAAAGGCTGTTACACTCACCTCATCTGTGGAGTTCAGCTCTTTTGTCCATGTTTGAACCAAGGCTGTAATGAAGTCAGGAGCTGAATGGTCCTAGCATAACCTAAACCAGGCATCAGTGAGCAGGTTATTTCTGAGCAGGTGCTGCTAGATATCCTGCTGATGACACCTTCAATCACTTTACTGATGATCAAGAGTAGACTGGGATGGTAATTAGCCGGGTTGGTCTCGATATCAAGTTATTAGCAAAATAACCAAGGGTGATATGAGGACAAATGTTTTGGTAGTGAATACATGAACGATGGAGACAGACATGAATTTTGAAACAGAACTGGAAAAGCATGTGGAAGTGGAATAATTAAGTTTAGCAAGGACAGAAAGGAATGGCTAGATGTTTTTGTATCAAACAATGTGTCAGGGAGGTGGAAATTGGTGAAAGATGATATATATTTAAAGTTCAGGGTTGGGCCAAATAATTTTCACGGCTTTGCACAACCTAGATCATCATTAAGTTTGCCTCTAATCTTTAAACATTTGTTATACTTGTACTCCTCAAAAGTGGGTAACCAAAATATTAGGTCTTTACACTTTCGGTTTATTCATAATTATGATCAATCTACACTCATCTTTGCGTTTATGTATAATTTATTGTCATTCTTTTAAGGTGACACGGTTCATCTTTCGGGAATTGACATGATACAAGGAACACCAGTACTGGACATTAAACCATATATTCCAGATTATGACGCACCTCGAGGTGATCCACCACGAAACAATGGTCAATTGCATCAGGAGATTCTTATGCCAAATGAACAGTGTCAAGGTACAGCCATTCCAATCACTGGGGTGGTGACTAAAAACTCAGAGAAACCAGCCCATGTTAAAGTAGCTTCAGGTACAGCAGAGGCAGTTTGTACCAGCTGGGTACAACCTGCTCAGAGAGGTGCACCATACTCTGTCAAAAAGACAGATGATGATCTTACTGGAGAAGACTGGTGCCCAGTACAAGTAGGAGGTGCAGTTTCAACCTGCACTGTGGATGAAGTTGCAGATAAACAGCAGTGTTGCACCCCTGAACTAAAAGCTGAGAAAATTGATGTACTTGCTGGAAAGAAAGATGCTTCTTATGAAAATATACACTTGGCTGTGGAGAAAATCGAATGTCAACTTGTCCACAATGATGCAATAAAGCAAGTAACTGCACAAGATAAAGTTATTTGCTTAGATTCTGAGCAGTTAAGTGCTGCAACGGTTCAGCAGAATAAACAGCAAAAGGATGTAGATGCCATTAACATACCTGGGAGCCAGTTGTCTAACAGTGCGATTGCGACTTGGATAAGACAGTCACCTGTACCATCCTTACAGGTTCGGTTCACTCCTCATGCAGAATTGGATCTGGAGCAGTTTCAGGCTCCAGGTGGGACAGGTACGAATGATGGTGCGATGCTTCTATTAGTGATAACAAAACCAGCAGCTAGAATTTGGGTCTCTGAATTAAAATGTAACATCAACTGAATTAGAAAACTAACATATCAAAGTATTTTGTTTGTTTATTGTCACGTGTGTTTTGATATAAAATGCATGAAGTGTTGTACAGTGTTGTACATTGTTGCCTCTACCTGGCACCATCTTAAAACACAGTAAAATCAAAAACATAGAACAAAGGCAGAAAAATAAAGAAATGGTGTTAAGTGCTCCACCATGGACCCTATGGCCAGGCATGAATCCACTTTACTACTGTAGGAGGAGCAAAAGTTGCCACTCTTCAGCACCATCTTGTCTCCACTGGCTCCCTCGTCACTGAGTCCTCACTGGACCTCATCGATACAGATGCAACTGATGCTGCTGAGTACCACATTGGCCAAACTCAACTCCACCAATGACATGAGTCTGCTTCGGGCCCACTTTGCTGATGCAGCCAATGCCATCTGGTCTCATACTAAGTCCAAACTTGCCTCAGCAGCAACAGGCATGAGTTAGTGCTAGGATTGCCTCATTGGTGTGGATGTGCTGGGCCCATTCCCTGACTGCCTTGGGTCTGTGCTGGACCCACTTGCTGCTGCTGATGCTGTCATCACAACTGAGCTCTTTAACAAAGAGGTAAGTAAAAGAAAAACGAAACAAAACTATTTTAGAAAATAAAAGAAAAGCAGACAAACTCTGGGCTTAGGAGCTCTACTACACTGCCATCTGAACAGAAGTAGGGGTTACACATCAAGCATACCATTTACACATTGTGTCTGCATTGGCTGTTAGGAAGAGCTATGCAGTCCGATTTCTTCCACCATGCTTTCAGGCAGCACTCTCCCAAACATAACAATAAGATTGCTGCATTTAAAAGGAAATTGTGTTACCACTGGTTCTTCTGCCAGTTACTTTAAATCTGTCGTCTTTGGTGATCAACCCTCCTGCCCCTGGAAATATTTCACCTTATTTAATCTATCAAAAGCTTTCATGATTTTGAGTACCCTTACGAAATTTCCCCTTAATATTCCCTGTTCTTAAGGATAATCCCGGCTTTCTTGTCTCTTCTGTTATGCAGATGTGGTGTACTGTACCTTTTGTGAATAAATACACTGCGTGCTGTCACTGCTAGTAACATGTGCTCCAGCTACTGGGGTAGCTGGTTGCCTGGAAATGATAAACTGGCCCAATTTGAACCTGTTTTAAGTTATAACCCCGAAAAATACCCAGATTCCAATCAAGTTTGGAATTGAGTATATTGACAATCTTAAAAGCCAATGACACAATCTGATGCTTTGGGGTATAAGACCAGGGAAAATTGAGCAGTTGGGAGGAGAATTGCCAAGCCAATGACATCTGCATATTGCCCAGAAAAATAGCTCTCTTAAAGTACCTTAATTGATTATTAACCTGTGAAGCAGACTTTCCAAGAAGAATAAGACAGGAATTCAGAGAAAACTAAGAGGCCTGGTTTTGAGATAAGTGTTGTTTTGTAAATCTTAACTGGGAATTTTATTGGACTAGTAATATAGAAGTGAAGGTAAAAGATAGGTTAGAGGAAGGACTTGTAAATTGTTGTTAGTTAATTATCCTGTTCTACTTCAAGAAATAAAGTTGTTCACTTTTACTTTAACTAGTTCTTGGCCTATCAAATTTTCAGATTACTGCATGGGATAAATCCTTTGTGTTGCTGGTTTTAAATGGAGGCGAGTTTACGCTGTGTCGTAACACTTCATAGAAGCGATTGAACACTGATTATACTGATGCTGAGCCAGTGTTTTGTAAAGTTTTAGCATAACTTCTTTACTTTTGCACTATTTATAGAACCAAAGATCCTGTATGTTTTTAGCACAAGTTCACTGTTATAACTTCTTGTGGATGTTTTATATTTTAATTGCTTTAGTTATTTTGCAAATTTTGTTCAGTTTTAACAAAATCAAAAATCTGATTAATTTTAAATGCTCTTGGGGACTATGACCTAGTAGCTTTCTTATTGAACTCTGAAGTTCTATACTTTTTAGTGTTTTGATTTTTGACATATTTAAGAACTAATATCTACTAAATACTGTCTGTTTACAGATCCAGACAAAGCATCACTGAAATATTTCCAGTCTGTTAAGGAAGCAAAGTCTGCCATTGTGGCTGTGCTATCAGCTGATCCAAGATCCATATATCGTAGGAAGCAATGCCAGGACATTCTGTTTTACTTCACTGTAGATATTGTCCACATCACCGCTTGGTTTGGAGATGACTTTGCTGAAATCTTGAGGGTAAAACCAGTGGAAAAGGATGTCTAGACTGGAACTGTTGGAATAGGAATTCCTGATCAAAACTGCAAACATTGTTAACATTGCACATTTCCATAAAACTAAAAACCAATGTTTTTCAGCCCTCTGTGTGTGACTTTTTGCTTCATGTGTACTTCCTTTCAACTTGTACCACTTTCATGTAACACCACATTACTGAGATCACATTTGGAGTAATGTTTTCAGTTCTGGGCACCTTATTTAAGAAAGCATGTTAAAGCCCTGGAGAAAGTGTAAAGGAAATTTGAGAATAATTCCAGGAATGACAGATTTTTGGTACAAGGAAATAATAGAGAAATTGGACTTATTCTTCTCTGCTCCAAGATAATTAAGAGGTGACTTTACTAAGGTGTTCAAAATTATGAATAGTTTTGACAGGGTAATGAAGAATATTCTGTTTCCACTTCACTATGTCAGTGACTGGATTTGCAATTGCAAGATCTCAGCAAGGAATAAATGAAGAGAAACTTCTTTACTCAATTGTTAGGATTTGGAATGTACTCTCTAGGAGAGTGGTGAAGGTGGATTCCATAGGTTTCAACAGTGACCTGGAGACATATTTTGAAAGTGATCAATTTGAAGGGCTACAGAGATATGGCTGGCAAATAGGACTAACTGGATAGTTCTGTCAGAAATTGGTACAGACAGGATGAGCTGAATGGCTTCCTTCTGCACTGAAAAATTCTATGATTCTACCATCTCCCCATGCCTTAAGTTTATATAGATAGTTTCTATTACATATTATCACATAGTAGTTAGCTTCATTGTTGATATGGTGTTGCACCAATGAGACATTTTAAAAATACACATAATGGAAGAATAAAAGTAAAGACCATGACTTCAAAATAAAAACTGAATTATGGCTGTTAATTTTGTCTCCTTCCATCTAACTATTCTTCATCTGAACACTAAACTTAATCTAAATTGTCCAAATAGAACAAAGAATAAAGAAAATTTATGGCCCAGGAACAGCCCCTTTGGCCCTCCAAGCCTGAGCCAATCCAAATCCACTGTCTAAACCTATTGTCCAATTCCTAAGCATCTGTATTCCTCTACTCCCCACCTACTCATGCATCTGTCCAGACGCATCTTAAATGAATCTACCATGCCTGCCTTTACAACCTCTGCTGGCAATGCGTTCCAGGCACCTATCACCCTCTGTGTAAAGTATTTGCCGCATATATCCCCCTTAAACTTCTCACCTTGAAAGCGTGACCTCTTGTTATTGAATCCTTCCCCTGGGAAAAAGATTGTACCAAATTGATTTTAGTCTTTATTCATTTTTGTCCATGAATATTTTCTGGCCATGTAAATCATAAGTAATTGAATTCCCAGCATATTACCACAATATTTATCTCTTCAGCTGTACAGTGAATTATGCTGACCTTAAAGGTTATATGAGTAATATTTCTGTTGGGGATTCCCTACCAGTATTTCAATTTAACTCAGTCTCTGGGATTTTTATCAAAACTTATTTTCCCCAATGTGTTGGAATTTTACATGCTTCTTTCTGACTGTGATAAGCAGTGTGATTGATGGAAATGATTGCTGCTGGGTGCTCAAATCTAAGATGTGGCTTTCTGTAAATTAAAAAGAAAATTGATTATCTAGTCTTTGCTCAGTAAGCCAATGTCCAAAAGGATTAGAACAAAACTGTAATTAACTTGTTCCTTTTTTAGTGCTTTTGTTAAATGGTTTATTTTAACTAAAGCACTGTACCCACCCTCTCTTGGAGTTGAATATAGATCAGATCACAAATCCACCAAAAATATCCAGCTGAATTTTGGGTTGTGTAGCCTGAGCATGTACCAACATTGCCTTTTATTGTCTTGGTGCAGAGACTTATGAGGTGTTGGTGTTATGGCATTGATTTGCAAAACTGTAAATAAATGTGTTGGCACAGCAATCCACCTGTGTGGAACCTTGGCTAGACAATATGTGTGTAATATGCTTGGTTATATCAGTCCTCTTCATTCCATTGTATTGCTAAACTCTTAAAGAACTTCCTATTTTAAACTTTTCAAAATTAATTTAAGAAAAGCTAAGATAAAATATTTCAAAGTTTCAAGTGAATGGTTTCAACTTAGATTTGTGTTAGTAAAGGCAGAATTCTATCTGTTGCTAACAGAAAACTTGCATTGATGTTGCAACGTTCAAATCCTGAGATGTCTAAAACTGATTTACAGCCAACTGGTTGCTTCTGAAGTGTATTTACTTGATATTAAAAGGAACATTGCAGCCAAGTTTCACAAGTGTGCTTTTGGCAAAGCGCAACAACGCAAATGGTTAGGGTCATGTCGTCTTGGTGGAAGATAAATGTTGACCAACTAGAGCTTAATTGCTATCACACTACTATTTTGTGTTAACTAAGCAAGTAGCCAAGGCCTTGGGTTATTACAGGAAAGCTGGCATCACTGCTTGTAATACATTAAAGTTTCAGTCTTGTGTGGTCAGCTCTGGGAGATTCGATCTTAAATACAAACCAATTCAGAAAGCAGCTATTAAGGGGACACATTATCACGGAGTCAGCTATTACAAACAGACATTAGACTATAGACTCATATTGTGTATCGTTGAAATGTTATTCCCAAAAACCAAACTGTGGTGTCTGTGAGGTCAAAGCTGCTTTTGCAGAAATCCTCTCAGCAGTGGCTCAGCAGATAATACTCCTGCTTGAAATGAAAGGGTTTATGATCATGTTGCCCTTCAGAGCCTTGAGCTTATTATCCAGTTTGACACGAGGGATGTTGCACTTTGATATGTTGCTGTATCAGGAAATGCCACTCCATCGGAAAGGCTAATATGGTTTACAGGTATAGCATAGGGGTGTATTGACCTGACCATTGTCAATTCACACCACTCTTTGCAATACTGTCATTTAAGCCCCATCAGATGTGCATAGACTCTTCCATCTCTGGGTGCAGCTTCCAATATACAGAATTGTTACAGTGCAGAAGGAAGCCATTCATGCCTCTGGGTGTTTAGGAATGGCCAATAAATGCTAGTCCAGCCAGTGATGCCCATATCCTGTGAATTTTTTTTATAAAGGCCCATTGCATCTGTATCAAACAATCTACACCAATTCCATTTTCCAGAATTTGGCCTTAGCTTTGAATATTTTGGCATTTCAAATACTCATCCACGTACTTCCAGAATCATACAGCGTGGAAACCGATCCTTTGGTTCAACTAATCCATAATCCCAAACTAAACTAGTCTCACCTGCCTACTCCTGGCTCACATCCCTCCAAACATTTCCTATTTATGCACTTACCTGAATGTCTTTTAAATGTTGTGATTGTATCCACATCCACCATTTCCTAAGGACGTTCATTTCACACCTGAATCACTTTGTGTGAAAAAGACATTAAGTGCAATTTTTTTTAAATCTCTCTCCTCTCACCTCAAAAATATGCCCCCTAGTCTCACTACTTAAAGATTATAAGGTTTCCTGCCTCTACTGCCTCGCAGTCAGTACATTTCCAAATTCCCACCATTCCCTGAATGAAAATTCTCCTCAAATCCCCTCTAAACTTTCTGTCCTTTATCTTAAAATTATGCACTTCACTATTGAACCCTCCACTAAGAGGAACAGCTACTTCCTATCCACCCTGTCCATACCCATCACAACCTTATACACCTCAATTAGGTTGTCCCCTCAGTCTCTCTGCTCCTGTGCAAACAACCACAGCCTACCGAGATTTTCCTCACAGCTAAAATATCCCAACCCAGGCAATGTTTTGGTCAAGCTCCTCTGTACACACTCGTGTAATCACATCCTTCATACAATATGATGATCAGAGCAACACACACTACCCAGCTGTAATCTAGCCAAAGTTTTGTACAGTTTACACATAACATCTTTCCTCCTCTATCCATGACTGATAAAAAGGCAGACAGGGCACTGGCTATTAACTACTGTATTATCCCATCATTGGGGATCTGTGGACAAGCACCCCAAAATTCCACTGTTCCTCAGCTTTATAGTGTCCTGCCATTGAGTGAATACCCCCTTGCCTTGTTACTTTTTCCAAAGTGCATCACCTCATACTTATCAGGGTTAAATTCCACCTGCCACTGATCCATCAATTTGACCAACTCATCTATATCTTGCTATAGCCTAAGACCTTCTTCCTCACCCGGCCAATCTCTGTGCCATCCACAAACATGTTTATCACTTCATCTAAGTTTTCTTCTATATGGTTGGTATATGTCATGAATAGGGACACAACACTGATCCCTGTGGTTTGCTCCTAGACATTGACCTTGAGTCATGGAACAATCTTGTACCACCACCCTCTGTCTCCTATTACTAAGTTTATTTTGCATTCAACTTGCCAAGTTACCCTAGATCTAATGCACTCTTACCTTATTTATCAGACTCCCAAAGGCTTTACTGAGATGTATATAAACTACATCAACTGCACTGCATGATCTTCATCTACATACCTAATGACCTCCTTGAAAAATTCAGTCATACTTGTGAGGCACGAACTACCTCTGACAAGGTCTTGTTGACTATCCCTGATCAAACTTTGCAGCTCAAAGTGAAGATTAATTCTTTCCTTCAGAATTTCCTCCAGTAGTTTCCCTTCTACTGATGTGAGATTCATTGGTCTATAATTCTCTGGTTTATTTCTACCAGCCTTCCAGACAAATTGAACCATATTAGCTATCGTCCAGACATCTGGTACCTTGCTTGTGACCAGAGAGGAATTAAAAATTTGGGTCAGAGCCCCCATAATTTCATCCCTTCCAAAGCCATCTGGTATACAGCTCATCTGGACTTGGGGATCTGTCAACTTTTAAATTTGCCAAAACCTCCAATACCTCCTCACTGCCGATGTCAATCTGCTCAAGATCCTTATAAATCCTCCCCAAATTCTGTTACCTACATCTTCTAAGTGAAGACAGAAGTGAAGTATTCATTTAACATCCAATCAACTTCCTCCATTTCCACACACACATTGCCCACTAGTCCCTAATAGGACCTGCTCTTTCTTTGATTATCCTCTCTCCCTTGATATTCTTACAGAATATATTAGGATTCTCCCTAATTTTACCAACCATTGTTTATTCAGGATCTCCCTTTGCTCTCCTAATAGTTTTCTTAAATTCACACCTAGACCTCTGTACTCCACTGGGCCCTCTGTTGATTTGTTCCCTTTGAACTAGATAAAACCCTCTCTTTTCATTCTTGCCCAGTCCTGAATATCCTTAGATATCCAGAGTTTTGTTGCTCCTACATGTCACCCCTAAAAGGAACATGATGGGCCTTTAGTCTCCCAATTTCATTTTGAATACCCCCCACTGTTCTGTAGATTTTCCCACAAATTGTTGATCCAAATTTACTATGGCCTATTCCTGCTTTATTTTAAGATCTGCCTATCCGCAATCCAAAACTCTTTTTTGCAGATCATCTCTTTCCTTCTCCGTAACAAACTTTAAATACCTTGTGTTGTGGTTGCTATTACTCTCAAATGCTCCCCCATTGCCACCTCAAATACCTGCCCAGCCTTTTTTTCCAAGCAGCACCAACACCAGATCTCTCTGCACCAGCTCTGCAAATCAGCAATTCACTCAGTGCTATTTTCCGGTCTTCTCCTTGTAACCTGGCACATTCATTCTTTTCAGATTCCCTCTTGAATTTGTCAATCAAAGCTGCATCCACCATATACACAGCATATAGCAGATCTTAACTGGGTGAAACATTGTGTGAAGAAGTTTCTTCTGTCAATTTTGCTGCTTTCACCAATTATTTTTAATTTGTGCCTTCTTGTTCTCAGTCACTTCAGGAGTTGGAATAGTCTCTCCCTACCCACTCTGTCCAAACCCCTCATGACTTTGAATATCTCTGTCTCTAAACTCATCTATCCCTACCAACTGCTTGTTTTGTCATTATGGAAATTCCACATACTGAGAAACATTCCCATGAATCCTTTCTGCACCCTCTCCAATCAATGCCTTCAAATTCCTCCAAATGTGTGGTGCTTACAACTAGATGCAGTTCTCCAGCTAAGGCCAAGCTAGTGTCCTTTAAAAGTTCAACATAACCTTGTTCTTATACTCTATGCTCCTTAACAAAACCTAGGTTTTTGTATACTATATTAACTCAATTTGTCATGCCACCCTCAACAACTTATGTATTATTATCTAATTATCTCAAAGCTGCCAATAAAGATATTCCCCATGAAGCACAGAGAGAAACTCACTTTAGAGGTTAGCAAGACTCCAGAAAGACTCTGTCAATGGGATAAAACAATTAGATTCACAAATGAGCAAAGGGGAATTATCTTCTACACATCTCATTGGTATGATTTTCCATCCCCTGTGTTGGTCAGAATCATGGTGAGCATGATCAGGTGAGAATCCGAAAATCAGATTCTCGTCATTAAGATGCACTGGCACAATAAAGAGGCCCCTGCTTACATGGCAATTCACTCTTTCATTTGCATCATTAATTCCACAACATATTGGAATCAATTCACCTTTCCCAATTAACATATGCCCAACTGAGATACTTGACACCTCAGAAACTAGATTGCATAAATGAAGTGTGTACCCAATGATTTTGTCTTCTGTCTTTGCTTTGGATGAGTGCACAGCTTTCACTGCCTCTATCAATACCATCACATGTTCCTTCTTGTCACTGTTATTGAAACTGTTACAACAGCAGTAGACTTCTTCACATTTACTAAGGCACAATATATCCCTGCACCATTACTTCATCTAACTGGGCCATGATAATGCATTAGAATGCACTTTTACACAGAAAAAGAGGAAGATAGCTTTTCCCTGAAAAGATGACTTGAACACAGAAGACAAAGCAGGAGATTGTGGTTGAAGGAGATTCAATATAAGTGTGGGAGTATATGTTGCTGTATGGTATGATGCTATGTTGATGTCAAAGGTGTCGCATGTGCCAGCAGCTTATGTGGCCAATGCTCTGCATGTGCTTGAACAGCATAGCAATGTATGAAAAGGAAACTGGAGGCATGTTTAATGGGATTAGGGTGCATTCCAGTCAGTTAGGAAGTATATATCAGGGGTTGAATTATTTCCAATTCAGGAGGTTGTCCACAGTCAGTTGGGTAATTGGTCCAATGCAAGTCCTGGGGTCTGTGCTGTCAGTGTGGTGATTGGACAGTGGTGAGTCCTGGCTGACAAGCAAATGCCATCCAGGCCTTGTTCGCTGCTATTGTGAAGTTGTCTTGCAAATTCAGATGTGGGCTATGGTCAGTCAGGACTGTCCTGCAAAGTCAATATGGGGAATGTCCATGGTCAGTCAAGAGGTGGGTCATACATAATCCAGGCATGATTTAGGCTCAATCCATGGCATCATTCCCTAAATGCTATTCTTTTCTTTAGAGTCCCTGAGAGTCACCCTTAGATATCCAGCCCACTTGGCACACTAGCCTCATTCCTGAAGAAAGGCTTATGCCTGAAACATCAATTCTCCTGCTCCTCGGATGCTGCCTGGCCTGCTGTGTTTTTCCAGCACCACATTTTTCAACTCTGGATTCAGCATCTGCAGTCCTCACTTTCTCCTAGTCATCCTTAGAGCCTTGACTGCAGTTGCCAACTTATACGTGAATGGCTACCTGACAAATGAGATCTCCAGTCAGCCACTTTGTTGAGTCCAAGAGATGAAGCAAGGTATAGTGATTGAAGCAAGGAACTCATTTTCATTGGTGAAAGATGCTCCACCTCTTTCACTTCAAAAAACGTTCTGTAGTCCTATTGAGGCAATGAGACTATAACAGATATTAGAACATTGTAAGTGAAGACTGAGTAGTAGCCCTGTGAGCGTGAAAAAGCAGAGAGAGGATGGTGCCACCTATCCTTGCACAACATAGGAGATCATTAATTGTCTTCCTACACTGCTTTCTAATTCTTTGATGTGGTCCAGTAGCAGTGACAGGCCTCCTGGTTTGATTACAGGAAAGAGGATGGATGTTCTGTCAATGGCTGCATGCAGCATCTGGAGGGTAGCATGAGTGAAGCTGGAAGCCAGCTTAGACTTTTTGAAAGGCATCTCAAAGTTTCTGGGAGTATCCCACAGGCTGAAGGACAGTTTCTGACTTGCAGCACTCAAAATGGTGTCAAGGTGGAGCCAGATCCTTCAACCTTAGAAGGTCTCGCCACTGGCAAGAGCATCTCATTCATTTTCCATGTGATGCACCAAGTACCTTATACAACACTTTATACTTTAACTTCAACATGGAAACTCTCACCCAAAGTATCTCCTGAAGGCCACATCCAGGAACTGATGTGGCAATCACAGTGCATTTTAAGCATATCCCTGTCTCTCAAACATCTGTTCAGGACTTTTTTTATCAAGTTTCAGCCTACAGTTTGACAGCCAGAAAGACAGGCAAGGCAGTGAACAGTAATCTGTAATAAGCTAAGTGATAAGGAGGATGACCAGGAAATGTCCTCCCAGCCTTGGCTAAATATTAGACCTAAAAGCGGAGTATGATGCAGAATCAGAGTGTGTGACTCCTCCACAGTGAGCTAGAGATTGTACCAAAATTGTTATAGTCACTTTAAGTAACAAAGTTAGGCTTTAAGAAGTATTGGCTAATTAAATAATTTGTTGTATGTTTCTGGATGCTAACCCTACAAAAGGTAGTAGGTTCAATTAAGATACTATAGCAACTCCTTGAATAAGTTGCAATAATTGATCACAATTCAGTTGAAAAGAAGCTGTTTTATTTCTAAACCAGATTATCAATTAGGTTTGTAATCTAACATTTACCTCTACCTCTGCAAACAACTCAACAAGTACAGGCAAGAATGTGGCTATGTTTAGATAATTAACTCTGTTTCTATTTAACAATTCCCTCAGGTAACAATTATCTTGTGATATTACAACAATTTTATTGTTAAGAAATATGTAATGAATCATATCTCTTTTAATGATTTTGGGGTGGACTTTAAAGATATCTTAAACTAACACATATCACCTGTTTCCAACAGGTGGCAGGCAAATATCTGCCTCTCATAATTGTATGAAAACATAAAGATGGATGAAATCTCTGACCATTTAGAACATAGAACATAGAACATAGAACAATACAGCACAGAACAGGCCCTTCGGCCCACGATGTTGTGCCGAACTTCTATCCTAGATTAAGCACCCATCCATGTACCTATCCAAATGCCGCTTAAAGGTCGCCAATGAATCTGACTCTACCACTCCCTCGGGCAGCGCATTCCATGCCCCCACCACTCTCTGGGTAAAGAACCCACCCCTGACATCTCCCCTATACCTTCCACCCTTGACCTTAAATTTATGTCCCCTTGTAACACTCTGTTGTACCCGGGGAAAAAGTTTCTGACTGTCTACTCTATCTATTCCTCTGATCATCTTATAAACCTCGATCAAGTCACCCCTCATCCTTCGCCGTTCCAACGAGAAAAGGCCGAGAACTCTCAACCTATCCTCGTACGACCTACTCTCCATTCCAGGCAACATCCTGGTAAATCTTCTCTGCACCCTCTCCAAAGCTTCCACATCTTTCCTAAAGTGAGGCGACCAGAACTGCACACAGTACTCCAAATGTGGCCTAACCAAAGTCCTGTACAGCTTCAACATCACCTCACGACTCTTGAATTCAATCCCTCTGCTAATGAACGATAATACTCCATAGGCCTTCTTACAAACTCTATCCACCTGAGTGGCAACCTTCAAAGATCTATGTACATAGACCCCAAGATCCCTCTGTTCCTCCACCTGACCAAGAACCCTACCATTAACCCTGTATTCCGCATTCTTATTTGTTCTTCCAAAATGGACAACCTCACACTTGGCAGGGTTGAACTCCATCTGCCACTCCTCAGCCCAGCTCTGCATCATATCTAAGTCCCTCTGCAGCCGACAACAGCCCTCCTCACTGTCCACAACTCCACCTATCTTTGTATCATCTGCAAATTTACTGACCCACCCTTCGACTCCCTCCTCTAAGTCATTAATAAAAATTACAAACAGCAGAGGACCCAGAACTGATCCCTGCGGAACTCCACTTGTAACTGGACTCCATGCTGAATATTTACCATCTACCACCACTCTCTGACTTCGACCGGTTAGCCAGTTTTCTATCCAATTGGCCAAATTTCCCTCTATCCCATGCCTCCTGACTTTCTGCATAAGCCTACCATGGGGAACCTTATCAAATGCCTTACTAAAATCCATGTACACTACATCCACTGCTCTACCCTCATCCACATGCTTGGTCACCTCCTCGAAGAATTCAATAAGACTTGTAAGGCAAGACCTACCCTTCACAAATCCGTGCTGGCTGTCCCTAATCAAGCAGTGTCTTTCCAGATACTCGTAAATCCTATCCCTCAGTACCCTTTCCATTACTTTGCCTACCACAGAAGTAAGACTAACTGGCCTGTAATTCCCGGGGTTATCCCTATTCCCTTTTTTGAACAGGGGCACAACATTCGCTACTCTCCAGTCCCCTGGTACCACCCCAGTTGCCAGTGAAGACGAGAAGATCATTGCCAACGGTACTGCAATTTCCTCTCTTGCTTCCCACATAATCCTAGGATATATCCCGTCAGGCCCGGGGGACTTGTCTATCCTCAAGTTGTTCAAAATGTCCAACACATCTTCCTTCCTAACAGGTATCTCTTCTAGCTTATCAGTCCGTTTCACACTCTCCTCTTCAACAATACGGTCCCTCTCGTTCGTAAATACTGAAGAGAAGTACTTGTTCAAGACCTCTCCTATCTCTTCCGACTCAATACACAGTCTCCCACCACTGTCCTTGATCGGACCTACCCTCGTTCTCTCAAAGTTGATGGCTTCCACAAGTCTCTGTATAATTATTAATCCAGATTGTGGTGTGCTTCAATTTATAATTGTAGAGTCACAGAATAGATCAAAATGAATTTCTTATTCATTTCAGTAAACTTCATATTTTGAAACAAGGTGAAATTCAAGCCAACAGTGCATGTTAGCTAGCAGTGCCAAACCAAAATAAAAGGAATTTGTTTCTCCATTCAATTAGATTATAGATAATTGATATCTTAACACGAACAACATGACTTAGTTCCAGAATCCTCAGTTTGCTTACCATAAAATCTATCAATCTGAGTTCTGAAATTATTAATTGATCTCCAGTCACAACTTTTTGTCAGGGAAACAGTTTGAGATTTTGACTGTCCTTTGAGTAAAGAAGTAGTTTATAATTTTACTTCTGAATCATTTTATTCACCTCCATGCTTCTGATCAGAGGGTTGTTTAGGTCAATAGCTGTTCTATGTGTACAAGAATATTGTGTGGACTGTGTAAATTTTGTCTACTGGCATACAAGGTGCTGGTACTATGGAAGGAAATGCTAGTTTCCTTTTCTCTCTAATGAGGGGCCACTGTCTAGACACATGAACTTAGTTTATAGCTTATTTCTTGCAGTTTGTTTACACTTTCTTACTTTTCAGAATTATATGTAAGTGTTCATACTGTACAGTTAAGTCAAACGATTATGATTGAGAACACGAATAAATGTTGCCATTACTGTAATCCTGCTGTACTGTAGATTGGCTTCCTCATTCATTGACATAACAATAGTAACTACAATTAAAAAATAACTCTTTGTAGCTGAAATATTTTGGACTTCTGAAGGCAAAATTAATTATTTCTTTCTTTCAAAAGCTGGTAGTAGAAAATACCAGTGAGTCAATAGTGAAGTCTATTCCTTTGGAAACAATTTTTGACAGTCTTATATGTCACAGCGCCAGAGACCTGAGTTCAATTCCCACCTCAGGTGACTCTCTGTATGGAGTTTACACATTCCTCCTGTGACTGTGTGGGTTTGCTCCTGTTTCATCCCATAATCCAAAAATGTGCAGGTTAGGTGAATGGGCCATACTAAATTGCCTGTAGTGTTAGGTGAAGGGGTAAATGTAGGAGAATGGATCTGGGTGGATTGCGCTTTGGCGGGTCGCTGTGGACTTGTTGGGCTGAAGGGCCTGCTTCCACACTGTAAGTAATCTAATCATTAGTATACCATTTTAAAAATGGATACCACATTCACATATGTAAGTTGGATGAACCGATGAAAACCTTTCTTAATATTCCTTAGTGTCAAATCTTGTTTGATGATGCTCCTAAGTGGCATAATTATGAGGTTTCTTTATCATGTGCAAGTTGTTAGTTTGGGGTAAGAAAACAGTTTATGGTAAATATATTAGGTATTTGCACCCAAAATAAAGCTGCAACTTTATTCTCTCTCTAAGCTTCTCTTATTCCAGCCAAAACGTTTTGCCCCTGTTCTACATCCCTTGCTCACCAAGTGACTACATTTGAGTGATTTTTCTTTGAGTTCAAGGTTCAAAACAAGAGAAGAAAGTGATGTCCCAAGCTCTAATAGTGCAAATGAAATAGCTGTGTTAAAGTTATGAACCAATATTATTAGTAGAGCCCTTTTTGTTTATGCTGTGAAAGAACGTAAATTCAATTCTGAACTGTGTCCCTAACCTTCTTTTCCTTTTCACCAAGAAGATATCATGGATAAGCTTGGGTTATTTTCCTTACAGCAGAGAAGGCTGAGAGGGATCTGATTGAAATGTGTAAGATTATGAGAGGCATGGGCAGAATAGATAGAAAATAGCAGTTCCCTGTGGTTGCAGGGTTAAGAATAAGGGCCCATAATGTTAAGGTGAAAGTTAGGAGGCTTACAGGCAATTTGAGGAAAATATTTTGTGTGGTGGGGATTTGACATGTATTGCCTGTGACGATAGTTGAGGGGGATACCTCACTACCTTTAAAAAACTACTTGGATGAGCACTTGAAATTTCATAACACTCAAGACTATAGGCCAAGTGCTGTTAAGTGTAACCAATGTAAATTTATAATAGTTGTGCAATGTGGACTTGATGGGCCAAAGAGCCTCTTCTCTCTTATTCTGTGATTCTGTGAAAGTCAGAGGAAGCAATTCTTTCAAGTTAATTTGATTCCCCTCTCAGGGGGCCACAAAGGATCCACGAGCCACTATTTCAAAGAAGAGCAATGAAGATCTCCCTGGTCTACTGGTCAATGTTCATCCAATGACTAGTATCAATAAAACAGACAATCTAGTCAGTTATCACAGAGATTTCAGAATTATTATGGTGATGAAGAAGACCATTTGGCCCTCGATGTTTGCACTGGCTATCCAAATGAGCATCATGACTTAGTGCCAATCTCATTGTTTTTGTTTAAATAACCCCTCAATTAACTCTGCCTTCACACACTTCCAGGTAGCGCATTTCAGACCTGAATGAGCTGTTGTGTGAAAAAAATTCACATTGCATTTACCTCTTTATTTCTGGCAAATCACTTTAAATCTGCACTCTCTTCTTGATATTTTTATGATTGGACATAGTTTCCCCCTGTCTATTCTGTCCAGACCTTACATAATTTTGCAAACTTCAATCAATTCACTTCTTAACCTTGTCCTCTCCAAGGAAAACAGCGCCAACTTTTTCAATCTCTTTTCATGACTGACATTTCTCATCCCTGAACCATTTTTGTAAATCTCGTCTTCACTTTCCAATATTCACATCCTTCCTAAAGTGTGGTGTCCAGAATGGTTTACAGTTCTTCAGGTGATGTCTAACTAGTGTCTTATTCAAGTTTGTTATCACCTTCCTGCTCTTGTTCACTTTGCCACTGTTAATAGATCCATGAGGTCTAAATGCTTTATGAAACATACTCACCAACTAGCCTGTCATTTTAATATCTGGTGCATATACATACTCAGGTCTCTCTGCTCCTGTACACACTTTAGAAAAGCACCTTTTAGTTTATACTGTCTATCCATGTTGAATTCCTAGTTCTCCTCATCAAATTTCATCTGCCACTTTTCTGCAATGACTTGTCAAATGTCCTTTAGAGGTTCTACACTGTTGTTTTCACATGTTAAAATGCTCCCAAGTTCTGTATAGTCCTTAAACATTGCTTGCACTTCAAAATCTAGAGCATTAATATAAATCACAAAAAGCAGGAGTCCTGCTAACCAGCTATGGTGAAATCTAATCCAAACCTTCCTTTAGCCTGAAAAGTATCCACTGACTATTACTCAGTGGTTTCTGATCACTCGGCTAGTTTTGTATCCATTGGACCTTTTATTCCATGAGTTATAACTTGTCTCACAAGTCTGTTGTGTGGCACTGTATGGAACACCTTTTGGAAATCCATGTACAGCACCTCAATAATTTAACTTCATCACCTCAATCTGTTATCTCATTAAAGAGCTTCAAAAAGTTAATTAAATATTATTTTTCCTTAAGAAATCCATGCTGACTTTCCCTTATTAACCTATAGGTGTCTGTATGACTTTGAGTTGTATCCCAAATTATTGTTTCTAGACATTTCCCTAATACTCAAGTATTTAAATGCTAAGGTTTTTTTTTCCTATAAACTCTTTTGAATGAACCACTCCTGTGTCCAGGGAAAAAGGAAAAATTATGGCCAGTGCCTTGGATGATTTTCATCCATCCCAGTACCATCTCTAACTCTAATCACAGGTTATTTAATGCCTCCAATTTATCAGTTTGAAATTGTCTAGTAATTGAGTTTCCTCCTTTGCTGTAATGAACTAGGTAACATTTGCTTCTTTGGCAAATGTAAAAGACAGATGTAAAATACTCATTTAATAACCCAGCCAATCTCTGCTGTGTTTGTCGCATCCTGCTGTGCAAAACTTGGCTGCTACATTTCTATGTTGCAATAATGATAGTACTTCAAAAGCACATAATTTCCTGTAAAACAGATTGGATGTCCTGAAGTCAAGAAAGGCCTCATACAGAATATACATATATATATAATGCACAAGTTTTGTTTTTTGCTTGTGATTCAACATCAAATATTGGGGCACCACCCAAAGCCAAGTCTACACCGATCCTCTCTCGACATTCAGGTACACATGGCTTGAGCCGGGCACATTGGGTAGGGTTTATAATTGGAATCCTGATAGGTTTCTCTGCTTCTTAGCCCAGAAGTACTGAGGCCAATAGTAGCAACCTCACTATTACCACTGTTACCTGAATACAGACCTAGGATGGGGTCTGTGACTGTATTGTTCTATCTGGTTCTTAATCACAATGCAGCACATTTATCCATTGATCCATTAGTGCCGACATAATACTGTGTCTGGTGCAGTGAGTAATCACAATCGGCCTCCAGTGGAAAAGAGCAATCATTGTACACGATTATGTTTTACTGGATCTTTGGATGACAGCATTTTTTTCCTTTGCCTTTTGCAACTTCAGACAAAAGAGGTGAGGGAGGCATCCTGAGTAGAAGTGGAACAAATAACACACTATGTATTCCACAAAAGGACGAGCATAGCTAAGATTGTAATGGATCCCCAGAGCAGCATCTTATTTGGGTGAAGTGATTGGAGACAAAAGAGAAGCTGTTCTTGTAATAACATGTTTAGCCAGGTCGAAGATGGGTAATGGAGAGTGGGACAGAGTTGACTCTCCATTCATGGGAGACAGAGTGTTCTTAGATCGTTTTGATGACCAGTGAAGGTATCGGGAGACTCAATAATTATGTGTAGGTGGGAAGTCATCGAACAAGGGGAGGAAAATGGTTGAGATAGAAAGGGTACGAGCAGACTGAAACAATGGCTGAAACTTGTGAATCTTGGGAAGGAACTAGAAGCAAGCTGTTGCAGAGTTGGGAAATACGGAAATGTTCTCCTGAGCACGGGGGAGGTCAAGAGGAGATTTGATGGAGCCATTCAAAATAACGAAAGGGTTTTGATAGAGTAAGTAGGGAGAAACGGTTCCCAGTGGCAGAAGCGTCAGTAACCACAGAAAGCAGAGGTAAGGTAATTGGTAAAAGAACTGCAGGGTCGGTGAGAGGACTTTCTTTAGGCAGAGTGACTGCTTAAAACATAGAGGTTTCAACTGTGACTTGTAAAATGGCAATTATTTGAAAATGAAACCTTTACAGACTATGTAGAAAAGCCGAAGCGTGAAATCGACCTAGCCCAGACGGTCGGCCGAATGGCCTCTTTCTGTGCTTCACCATTCTGTCACTCTATATAGCAAAGGTATGATTCTACAAAGCAGGGATGATTTAAAAGAATCAGACTTTGACTCTACAAGTTAGTCCTGTTTCTTGTCTCCGCTTCCTCTCGCTCTTTAAGAACTTGGTGAAAGATCGTTATTCCACAACGCTGATCCAGCTGGGCTGGGCGCGATTTTTTAGATTAGATTTTACCCACAGTGTGGAAACAGGCCATTCGGCCCAACAAGTCCACACCGACCCGCCGAAGCGCAACCCACCCAGACCCCTACACCTAACACTATGGGCAATTTAGCACGGCCAATTCACCTGACCTGCACATCTTTGGACTGTGGGAGGAAACCGGAGCACCCGGAGGAAACCCACACAGAAACGGGGAGAATGTGCAAACTCCACACAGTCAGTCGCCTGAGGCGGGAAATGAACCCGGGTCCCTGTCGCTGTGAGGCAGCAGTGCTAACCACTGTGTCACCGTGCCGCCCACTCACTTAAAATCCATTCAACGTAAAGTCGAAATCAAAACCTGCCAGCCGTCCCATCCCAATGAGCAAAATGTTAGCTGTCCTACAGAGTGCGTTCCAGCATATTCTGGGGATACTTTATCCGGGAAAAGCAAACTAATTCAAATATTCTTCCGTGTCAGTCTTCCCATTGTAGAGAAGCTCGTAATCAGGTAAAATAGCATTGTTGGTGTGTTTGTAAATTGTCCGCCAGAAAATAATGTTCTCCTGGTGAAAATTGTTCTGGAAATGGCGACATTGATTAATACAGTCTGATACTCGTTATCTCTTATTCAACGTTGCAACAGCCCACGATATTTCTGAGGGTCACTTGACCCGAAACGTTAACCCCCATTTCCACAGATGCTGCCAGACCTGTTGAACTTTTCCAACAATTTCTATTTTTGTCTCTGATTTACAGCATCCACAGTTCTTTCAGTTTTTTTTAATTTTGCCCACGACTTTTATCTGCCATTTTGTGCGTTGCTTCTGATGCTGTCCGTTATTAATTTTGTAAATTGTTCTTGTTACAAGAGAGTTGTCAATTGCAGAGGGAAGCAGAGATTCGGCATGAAACAGGTCCATTTTGACAACGAACACTGAGACCAAAACTAAAAAAGCAGCTGCTTTGTTTAACATAAACTTTCTGGATTCAACTTTACAAATGATAACACTCCGCCTGGAAATGATCCCTGCGAATGGGAATATTTCGATGCTTACTGCTAACATGGTGAATTGAAGTCAGTCAATGAAAGCAAGTAGATATTCTCAGACACTTCGCACAACGTGAAATGAAATTCCACACTAAGTCCTAATAAAAAGAAATCTCCAATACTCTATTAACATTATCAGAACTTGGATTTATTGAAAATTCAAACTTCTCATGAAACAGAAGAATGCCCTTTAACCCACGTCCACAATTCCGCGTTAAACTAAATGCACAATAACTAAACAAAATTAAAACGGAAATCACCCCAGGATATTATTTGACATTGGTAACATTTCGCTTTGGAAACAGAACTTTCATTCTCGTTCTATTTTGCCAATTTTACCTTTGTGAAACAGTTTCTTTACTTTTGGTTTTACTTGCAAAATCTTTGCCATTTCTAATGATTTACCAGAGGGAAGGAATTTTCTTTTAGAAATTATGAAACCAATTGGATTTAACTTTTGTTTTAAAAATTGATTTTTACACTTATTTAAGCAGTTAAGATCTTGTGCAACAATAATGTCTCACTGCAATTCATGTAAGCTAATAATCCTGAAATGACCACATTCTTGTCTTTCAAACTGTATATTCTCATTAGTTTGAGGTCCCGTTGAGATATACCAGTATACCCCTACCCTCCGGGATCCTTTTTTCAGTCACAAAATATTATAGCACAAATATTAGATGAGAGAAATATTCCAGGTATCAACATTTCAGCACTCCAGCGTTCAAAAAGAAAAACCGGCAATAGTTTTGACACACTACGTGTGCACATGTTAGACATTTTTCAGAATAAATACAAAAGTTTGAACACAATATTCCTTTCTCAATAGCGCTATGGGTTTACTTACACCACATGGACTTCAACTGTTCAAAATGGTCGCTCAACATTACCTGCCCAAGGACAACAAATGCTGGCCAAGCCAGTGATATCCACATTCCACAGAAGAATTAAAGAAAAACACAAGTTGGTCGTGTTTCAATCAATAAAGCCAACGTTAATACCAACAATACTAACGATAAAATATGACATATAACTTATTTTGCACAGATTAATGTAAAGGAAGCAGCAAACACGCTGCGGGACAATACTTTTAACTTTTACAAGTGGGCATCACCCCCCCTCCCCCTCAATAATTTCCCTGTCATTAATGGAAAATGATGAATACTGCAGAGGTGAAATATTGGCACATTTCAATATAGTTTTACAGATTTATCACAATGGAATCAGGGTGGGTTGGGGTCGTCGGACCTCTCCCCTGTTGCATACTGAACATAAAAGAAGATGTCTTTGTTTGTTGGGAGTCAAATCATCTCACCAGAAGATATCTGCATGAATTTCTAAGGGCAGTTTCCTAGACTCAATGATCTTCAGCTACTTCAACAACGATCTCCTCCTATCCATTATAAGGTCAGAAGTGTAAATGTTTGATGATGATTGCCGAATATTCAATTCTTGACCACTCAGATATTGAAGCTGTCCTTGTTAGACACGGGAAATAACTAATGGGGGCCAGAGAGGAAAGTGCAATTGAAACTACAACCAGATCAGTCATGATCTTATTGAATGGGTGTTGCAGGCTGAAAGAGCCAAATGCCCTGCTCCAATTCTTACAATCAATATATATCTATATTCGCGAAATACAGACCTGGACTACATTCAAATTTGGACTAATAAGCTGAAAGTAACATGTATGGTACACAAGTGCCAAGCAATAACCATTTCCAACTAGAGAGAATCTAATCATCATCCCTTCACATTCAATGACATCATTCCTCAAAAGCAACACCATGAGATCGCTACTGATCAGAAACGGAACTGGATCAGCCAAATAAATAATGTCCAAAAGCAGGTCAAGAGGCTGGAAATATTATCTCTCAAACTTTCCTCCTGACTCCTCAAAACTTGTCCACAAGGTACAAGTCAGACTTGTGACGAAATGTGCTACACTTATCTGAACGAGTGCAGCCTAACAACATTCGAGAAACTTAGTATAAAATATCCTGCTCCTGTCCACTATCTTAAACATTCACTCTTAGCAACACCCATAATTTCCTCTCTAAAATACACGAGATACTGAATTAGAAATATATCACAATCTTCATTGTCGCTGGACCAAATACTGAAATCCCCTTCCTTCAGGACTCTGGAAACACCCTCACCACCGACCACCCCCCCCCCCCCCCCCCCACCCCCAACGAAAAGCTGAGATGTGGGACTAAACATAACTGTTTTTCAATGGAAGAGAAGCAGGTAAAGGGGAAATCATTCAAGAGCTGCGATATTAGGCCTATATAAATAGACTTTTTAGGTAGTAAGACATACTGTGAGAGTGGTTATGAAAATATAAGGGACGCTTGGATTCATTAATTGAAGCATTAAGTACAAACGTCGAACTTTTATAAAACTCTGTTTAGACCACAGCTAGAATATTGTGTCCAGCTGTGGTCACTCACCACACATCTGGAAGCATCTAAGAATTGATTTCTGAAACGAGGGATTTCAGCTACAAGATAAGATTGGAGAAACTGGGTTTGTTCTCATTGGACCAAAGGAGATTTTTGGTTGATGTAGAGCTATAGAGATTGTGACAGGTTCACATAAAGTAGGCAGTGAAAATAGACATCCCGTTAGCCGATGGAACAAGGACATGGGATTTTAAAGATTGGGACAAGAGATGCAGGGACATGAAGAACTCTATAGTGATAACCTGGGACTCTGCCGAATGGAAATAGAATCAATGAACAATTTTAAAATCAAATTAGATGGGCACTTGAGGAAAATAAGGTTGCCGAGCTACAAAGATAACAGAGGATTGCGGACAGACTGGGTTTCTCCACACTGAACTGACACAGATTCAAACGGCTGAAAGGCCTCTGTCTGAAGTAGTAACAACTCTCAACCCACCATCTTCCTAAGGACAATTAGTGAGGGATGATCGAAATAGGAAGTTTAAAAGTGAACCTAACCTCAGATTTTGGATGCGTTTCTACCTTTTGATCTACTCCATGCTCCATGTTCCCATGTACAGCAATACAGAACTGGTGCTGTATGTCATTCCACATTGGCTGAGTGGTAGTCGTTGCTATACTGCTGCCATGTTTTCGACAGTTAAACATGCCAACTTCACTTGTCAAACATGATTGAGAATCTTTCTTTCCAGTCCAAATTCCTGTCTGTGCAAGCCTGTCTAAGAAAAAAAGACGGATCATGTATTGTGTCTTAAACACAATGCACTGGTTTATGCATCAATATTTTATTTATTCAGTGAACGAAAATCCCTGGTGCCAAGCAATAGCCTTATTTGTTTAGTTTAACGTGATCAGTCCGCGCCTTAATCTACAGAGGGGACCCTCCTCGGTAATGCGCATCTTTGTTTGTATGTCTCCGCAAGTGCATAAGGGTGAACCCGCGGTGAAGGCTGATTAACACGGAGCCCCAGTTTGTCCCGAGGCCTACTCTCAGCTCATAGTTCAAAGCCTGCCATGATAGGGGTTTGTCACACGGAACTTGATGATTTCCCGTGTTTCATTACTTTATATATCAGTTAATATTTTAATCCATAATCATGAATAATCACATTCTTACTAATTGTGTATCATCAATGGCTTGTTACAACATTGAATTTATATCCAACTCTGCCAAACCAGCGCCATGAGTGTAAATATTGGGGAGTTTTTCTTTACTCAAGCCAGTCAAATGTTACTCAGACTTCTGGAGATTTACTATTTAAGGTTAATCTGAAGTGATAGACTTGAAATCAATATCTTATAAAATTCTTAGCAGTCCACAAACTGTCCCAGAAACCAATCCCACCGACAGATCTTTGGGCGTAGACAGTTCTCAGCGGTTAGTTATATTTGTTAGAGCGAATTCAGAGGTGTGTGATATTCAAACAACAATCGATCGAATCTTTTGATCATCGAATCCATGGGAAGCATCGCTCCAAGACGGATGATCGGACCTTTTCTGAATGTACATGAAAATGTACATATCCCTTACATTGGGAAAGAAAACGTTCCTTACACAAACGGTTCAAAACACAACGAAACCTCCCTAATCACAAACACTGAAATAGGAGAAAAACTGTGTAAGTGAGCTACAGTATGGTACGGTTGGAGAATGTGGAAGATCTGAAATGCAGTTGAATGAAAATATTAAGTGTAGGAAGCTTTGACCGTTTTAGAAGCCAGTGCACTTGTGGTCGGTCTCAGTTAAAGCAACAAATGTTCAGGAGCACTCTATCGCTACTCAATTCTCAAAATGATCCGAAGAATCATGGAAATTCGTCCCAATTGATGGTCAGAAAACAAAGAGAAAACATACCATCATCCTCCGAGTTTCAACGGAGAAGCAATACTGCTAAACAGTTTCTTTTTTTGTGGGGGGGTCCTAAGAACTGTACACGCTTTTACCATTACAAGTTTTAAGCTGCTCAGTCACATTGAGATCGATGTACAATGCAAGACATTTGTCACAAGGATTGTCATAAGGTGTCAAATGTGCTGTCAATGTTTAACTGTTTATGTTCGGGGGCTCCCTAGGAAGGATTTGTTCTTTCGGTTCTAAGTGGGATAGATCATCCCTTCCATATTTCCACAGTAAGCTGTGTGTCTGCTGTGTGTACTCGCACAGTTGGCCTGTTCGTTATTGCTGTACTGCCGCTGAGGTGAGAACGGGCCAGGAGACAATCTTCCAAAGGGCTCCACTGGCTCGTGACTCAGGGAGGCGGGAGGGCAGGACAGGCGGCTGGAGGCGCCGTACATCTGGCCGCTGGCTAAACAGTAGGTCGACTGGCTCATGAGGGGACGCGGATTGGGCGCCGAGTAGGTGTACGGCACGGCGTTAGAGGGTAGAGAACACAGAGTCCCGTTGCAGGCTTGAGTCTGATAAGCGGGGTTTCCAAAGTTCGGGTAGGCAGCAGCAGTCAGGTCTGCAGTGTAGGTGATAGGAGGCTGCTGAGTCAGCTCTGAGGCTGGAGCCAGTGGGCCGTGATTGCTGAAGCTGAACATCCTACAGGGGCTGTTGGTGAACGCCGAGGGCGATGCTGAATAGTGCAGAGGGGGGTTAGCAGGAAGCTGCTGAGGATAGCTAGGACTGATAGTCATATTGGCATAGATGGGTCTTGTGTGAGTCCTGCTTACTTGCAGTGGGGCCAAAACGCTGGCTTCATGCATGTAAGTCGAGTAGGTTGTAATATCGGACCTCTTGAACCTCTTCCGCCTCCTCAAGAAGCTACCATTCTCGAACATGTCGTCGGCGGCCGGGTCCAGTGCCCAGTAGTTGCCTTTGCCCGGGCGCCCGGGTTCCCGCGGGATTTTCACGAAGCAGTCATTGAGCGTGAGGTTGTGGCGGATGGAGTTCTGCCATTTCTTGGGGTTCTCCCGGTAGAAGGGGAAGCGCTCGGTAATGAACCGGTAGATCCCCCCCAGGGTCAGCTTTCTGTCCAGGGAGCTGGCGATAGCCATGGCGATCAGCGCGATGTAGCTGTAAGGGGGTTTGCCACGCTGGATCGGCCGCTTGCGCCTCCTCCCCCGGGCCAGCTCCCCAGGCGGGCAGCCCGCTGAGCTCTCCGGGAGAGCCGGCGACTCCTTCTCGACTTTCACCCCCGGCTGGTTGACGGACGCCAGGCTGGAGGCTCCCGGGACTGGCTGCTGCTTTTCGGCTGTCATTGCTACAGCAGCAAGGCCATCACCAGCGGCACACACACAGACACACACACACACAGACACCTTCCCTCGCTCGCACACAGGTGCTGCTGAACCGCTCCCCCTCCTGCAATCTGCTCCTCATCTCAAACAGCAGTCACACCCACCTCCCGTCATTTAAATAAACACACCCATTCTCACAAGCCGAGTCAGGCAAGGTGATGTGGAGTTGTTTCGAATTTTCAAAAACGAAAATCTCCAAATGCCCCTCAGCACGTTGTTAAAACAAAACCTGGCGTGTGCTTAGAGAGATGGACAGCTCGGAAACAGACCCTTCGGTCTAACTCGTCCATGCCATATCTTAAATAAATAAATCGAGTCCCATTTGCCTTCACATAGCCCATATCCCCAAAACCCTTCTTATTCATATACCCAACCAGATGCCTTTTAAATGGTGTAATTGTGCCAGCCCCCACTACCCCCTCATGACTGGTTTGGGTTTATAACGTGGTCTAAGTTGCCCTGTTCCTTCATCCAAGCACTGTTCTTAGAATCGGGCGCGGAATTCCCCTAAATATAACGGGGGTTGGTAATATCAGTACAGGTTGGGTAATGGACAAAGAGAGCATTTCAAAGTAGAGGTTGCTGGAAAAGCTCAGAAGGTCTGGCAGCATCTCCGAAGAGAAGTCAAAGGTAACATTTCGGCTCCAATGAGCCTTGCTCAGAACTCCACCGAACACTCAACGCCACAAGGAAAGATTCGGGCCGAAACGTCGATTTCGTCGCTACTTGGATGCTGCCTGAACTGCTGTGCTCTTCCAGCACCACTAATCCAGAATCTGGTTTCCAGCATCTGCAGTCATTGTTTTTACCACAAGGAAAGGCCGAATACTCTCTGAGCTGTAGAACTCAGACTTGGTGAATAGAAAATCCCAGTTATCCCTCTGAAAAGTGGAGCTAATGTCGGATTTATTTTTAAACTTGTCACAATAAATGCTTTAAAACTACCGACTGGTGATAAAAGCGGGACGGTCAAATCTTTCGACGTGAACAAGAGTTAGTTTTACATTAGATTACTCACAGTGTGGAAACAGGCCCTTCGGCCCAACAAGTCCACACCGACCCGCCGAAACGCAACCCACCCATTGCCCTACGTTTACCCCTTTACCTAACACTACGGGCAATTTAGCATGGCCAATTCACCTAATGTGCACATTTTTGGACTGTGGGAGGAAACCGGAGCACCCAGAGGAAACCCACGCAGACACGGGGACAATATGCAAACTCCACACAGTCAGTCGCCCGAGGCGGGAATTGAACCCGTGTTTCTGGTGCTGTAAGGCAGCAGTGCTAACCACTGTGCCACCGTGCCGCCCAGTTTACAGTAGTAACGCGCCCCCTTTAAAGAATTGTACCTTCCTCTGTGCCAGGAGGCCTGGGTACAACTCCCACATGCTCCAGAGGGTGTCCCACAACGTGCCTGAACAGGTTATTTAGAAATGTCTTCAGCGTGATGTGGAGGTGCCGGTGTTGGACTGGGCTGGACAAGGTCAGAAGTAACACGAGACCAGGCTATAGTCCAACAGGTTTATTTAAAAGCGCTGCTCTGAAAGCTTGTGTGATTTCAACTAAACCTGTTGGACTTTAACCTAGTGTCGCGTGACTTCTGACCTTCGGCGTGACAAAGGTCGGTTAAATAACCGGAGAAGAATGTCCGTTAATCAAAGTAACTGCTAAACCTCAGAAAACTCAGCGCTAACCCTGAATATATTTGAAAGTTGCTGTAGAGAACTCCAACAGCCACGCTTGAAAATGCATGTTTCGATTTGAACTTTTTGGCTTCAAAACAATGTGGTCAGATTCAACACTAGAACTACTAATCCCTTCTGCAAGCTTTCTTGTTAATAAAACATAGAACCGCGGACGCTGGAAATCTGAAACGAAAGCAGAAATTGCTGGAGAAACTCAGCAGATCTGGCAGCATTTATGGAGAGAAACGTTTCAAATCCAGTGATCCCTCTTCAGAATAGTTTCTTCATTTTCATTTTCATTCCAACAAAACCTCCGTAATTTTGTTTCACTTATTTCGGCGCATCAAGGCGAAATTCATTTTGAATAAGTATATTTATAAGTTCACTAGTTGCGACCTTCAATGAGAATCTTAAACTAATACGATCACTGGTCCGCCACCAATACTGAACTGCAAGATGTGAGTCACAGAGTGCCAGCAACATTATAAAGACATTAAACAAATATAATCGTACGAATATGGATTGTTACTGTTCGTTTTAACAGTGTTGGATAAAGTCAAGGGCAAGGGACTTTTTAAAAATTAATCTTAGCACTGGGAAGTTAACGAAGAATGAATATTTGTTGGCTGTATCGCATCACAAGGAAAGGTGGGCATTAGAAAGCCGCTCAACCTTTCTCGGTCTTAAAGCGTGGGTGGGGAAATTGACAAAGAACAGCCAAGACTTGGAGGTGGCGGTGTTGGACTGGGGTGGACAAAATTAAAAATCAGAGTCAAGATTAGAGTGGTGCTGGAAAAGCACAGCAGGTCAGGCAGCATCCGAGGAGCAGGAAAATCGACGTTTCGGGCAAAAGCCCTTCATCAGGAATGATGATGAAGGGTTTTTGCCGACACGTCGATTTTCCTGCTCCTCGGATGCTGCCTGTCCTGCTGTGCTTTTCCAGCACCACTCTAATCTTGACTCTGATCTCCAGCATCTCAGTCCTCACTTTTGCAAAGTTGAAAATCGCACAACACCAGGTTATAGTCTATAAGTTTTATTTGGAAGCCCTAGCTTTCCAAGCGCTGCCCCTTCACCAGGTGGTTGTGGAGAATAAGACCATAAGACACAGAATTTATAGCCACAGGAGTACAGTGTCATGGAGATGTAATGCGACTTGAGTGGGTTCGTGATCGGTAATCCTTTTTGGGACCTTTCCTGCATTTCTGCAGGAACGTGATGTCCGTGTCGATATGCGCAATCTTCTTGGAGATCCTCTCCACTTTGAGCCGGCAGTTAGAGGTGTCGATGGTAGTCATGACTTGAAAGTGCCAGTCTTGGGCTGGGGTGGACACAGTTAAAAATGACACAACCAAGTGACGACGTAAATGGAGCACACACGGGTAGATGGAAGACCATCAGTGCATCTGAAAGATGACTTTGGGAAGAAGATAAAGGACAAATAATTTCTGATTAGTAACGAAAATAGTTATTCGCCATTTAAAGAAATCACCTTGCACCGTTATTTCATAAAGCCACAGAAAGAGTCAGATTACTCTGTAAATAGACAAGAGAGGAATTGGATCGTTTCCCCTGCAATAATGCAGTTCGTTTGGTCACTGAGCGCTGTTTGCAACGTTGTAAATATCTTTTGGATAGATGCTGCAAATCTCATGATTGCCTACTCCCCTCGATCACACCCCCCTTCTCTCTTTTACCTGGCCTTACCAGTTTTCTCTGCAAACAAGCTTAATCCTGACCTCATGCATACCCAGTCTGGAGAACGCAACTTGCTGGAGATAGGGACGGAAAACTGATCTTATCTTTGGATTTGCTTTTCAACGCAGTATGCGATTGTCCAGCGTTCATTCAATAGGTCCAATAATCCAGGTGCGTCAAAACGTACATTAGCCAGAGAATGAAATGGATTATTTTTAAAAGTGTATATTTTAAATGTATGAAGGGCTTAGCGCACACAGTTATCTCAACACTTTAATGTACCATTACCCCGAGAGTTTGCATTATCCAACATACCACACACAACAAAGATGCTTTGGGAGCAATAAAGCGACGAAGAGGAAGGTTGGAGAGGGTCGGCCCAAGTCTAAAGCTTTTAGGGTAAGATCGGCAAGGGTTTCTTTATTTTAAATTCGGAGGAAAGGGAATGAGCGGAGAGACTAGGGAATGGTTGGAGGATCAAGATTCTGCAGCTAGTTGCGGGGTGAGGGAATCAAATACAGAACTCAAGGTCTAAACCTCAGCTCCAAGATTACAGGAGGTGGGGGGGTGGGGGGGTGAACCTGTAGGCACGTTAAACAAACCACCACTTTCATGAACCCCGGCGAGGAAATGATTTTATTTTCGGATTAATATAAGATTGAATCATAAATTTGTGTCGAGTACGTAGTTTCAAACCTCTAGCTGGTTTGCAAACATCAATCCCGGCAGAGTTTTGCCACTGTAAATACATCGAAGTCGATGTTAAAATAATCACAGAAACTAACGTTTTAGAATAAATACGAAAGTATGATTATATTTCATTAAACGTTTAGAATTATTTTTCCCTTTCTCGTAATATCTAAAAGAAGCTTGGTTTACTGACAATTGACAATACAGATTGTGCGTTGGATTTTCTTTTGTGGAATTAATTCTTCCAAAGCTCGTTCGGTTACCAAGTGATACAGTGTAATTGGGCAAATCAAATCTATTCATTGTATCTAATATTAAAATTAAATTTGCTTAAAAACTTCAAATAAGGAAAACTATTTTTAAAAATCAGAGTAATAAATCCGAACAATTTCTCTTAAAACAAACTGCTCATATTTGAGACAGTAATGTCGATTTGCTGGTTTTGTATTTGCACCGTGACCAAGTGCTTTCATCAATATATATCGATGATTTATCTTAATTGTTGCTAAATTACAATGAAAATGGTTCTATTTGGAAGTAAGATTGACTTTCTGTAACAGTCTTACACTTCAGGAATTATTTTAGCCTGAAACCTTATTCAAATTCTCCATGGTTTGACAAAGCTCCAGGTCGTCTGTTTGTCACTCGTTGGAAACTTGAGCAGGATGGGGGCGCGTTGGTTAGTGTTGTTAAATTCGATCTGAGCTCTCAGACGTTGCGCTAACATCCAGACACACAGCACGTCCAAATCATTCCGCTCTTTGTTCAGGGGCACGTTTCTGTTGTCCGCATTTTCTTTCCATTTCGGCATTGTGTCCATATTTGAAGATAGATCTAAATTGAGTTAAGTGTGGCTTTTACTGTTTCATTCTTTTTAATGGTGTTAGGAGTAAGCATAACTCTTTCGGTTTTGTCTACCCTTCTCTTTAAAATTGATAAACAGATAAAATCAAAGCTCTATACAGTACAAGGAATTGTTTTATTGAAAAGAAACGTCATCACACCACCCCACCAAATGAGATAGCGTTTAGTACGGTCCAATATACTGATCATCAATTCACCCCGCAAAGATAATTTTTCTGAACATTGATTGTACAGACTTTATGCTTCGCGGATCTCACATTAAACGTTGAAAACATTAACCTTAACAAACATTTTAATTAATACAATTAACTAACCAGCAATTTAGTTAAGCGCCAGTACGATTTGGAGACTTCATGAATCTTTCATGTTGTAACTTTCAGCTTCAGATCAATAATTCTTGCTGGGGTTCAGCGAGCCCTGTTTACAGGACAGTAGTGTGTGTGAGGCGCGGGGAGGCGGGATGCAGTGGAGAGATCTTCCGGATACAAGCTCACCCCAGACCCTCGAACCGGGTGGAGCTGGAGATGAGTTTATCCAATTTATTCGAACTTCAGTTGGCCATTCAGAGGAAGGACAGCACTGTCCAGTCACCTGACAGTTTGAAATTTAAATGTTCAAAATGGAAATTGGCCAAATCTCTATTTTATTTATTTTAAATGAAGATTTAAAAAATCATTGGTGGGCGTCGCTGACAGGCCAACGTTTATTGCCAGTGCCTAGCTGCCCTTGAGAAGGGAGTGGTGAGCTATCTTCCTGAACCGCTGCAGTCCATGTGTTTTACGTAGACCCACAATGCTGTTCAGGAGGGAATTCCAGGATTTTAACCCAGAGATAGTGAAGGAAAGCTGATATATTTCCAAGAGACAAAATAAAAAGCTGCAGATGCTCGAATCCAAAGTAGTCAAACAGGACACTGGAAGAACACAACCAGCCAAGCAGCATCAGGAGGTGGAGAAGTCAATGTTTGGGATATTAACCCTTCTTTAGGATTCCTGAAGAAGGGTTAATACCCGGAAAGTTGACTTCCCCACCTCCTGATGATGCCTGGCTTGCTGTGTTCTTCAAGCCTCCTGACTGTCTACTGTACTTTGATATATTACCAGGTCAGTATGGTGAGTGGCTTGGAGGGGAACTTGCAGGCTGGGGTATTCCCATGTATCAGCTGCCCTTGTCCTTTTAGATGGAAGTGGTCTTGGATTTGGAAGAAGCTATCTAATGAAGTTTGGTGAATTTCTGTGATGTATCTTGTCAGAAGCATACAGCTGCTACTAAGCGTCAGTGGTAGAGGGAGTGGATGCTTGTGGATGTGGTGCCAATCAAGTGGGCTGCTTTGTCCTGCATGGTATCTAGCTTCTTGAATGTTGTTGGAGCTGCACCATCCAGGCAAATGGGGAGTATACCATCACAAACGTGACTTGTGCATTGTAGATGGTAGACAGGCTTTGGAGAGTCAGGAGGTGTGTTACTAGTGTTGTATTCCTAGCCTCCGATCTGCTGTTGTAGCCACTGTGTTTATGTGGTGAGTCCGGTTGAGTTTCTGGTCAAAGGCAAACCCCTGGATGTTGATAATGGGGGATTCAGTGATGGTAACACCATTGAATGCCAAGGGGTGGTGGTTAGATTGTCTGTTATTGGTGGTAGTCATAGCCTGGCATTTGTGTGGTGCAAATATTACTTGCCATTTTTCATCCAAGCCTGGATATTTTCCAAAGCTTGTTGTATTTGAATATGGACTGCTTCAGTACCTGAGGAGTCACGAATAGTGCTGAACATTGGGAAATCATTGGCAAACATCCTACTTCTGATCTTATGCTGGAGAGAAAGTCATTGATGAAGCAGCTGAAGAAGGTTGGGCCTAGGATGCCATCCTTAGGAACTCCTGCAGAGATGTCCTGGAGCTGAGATGACGTGACCTCCAACAACCACAACAATCTTCTTCTATGTCAGGTATGACAACAACAGTTCCGCCCCCTCCCCCATTGCTATTGATTCCAGTTTTGCTCAGGCTCCTTGATGCCACACTTAGTCAAATGTGACTGTTACTCTCACCTCACCTCTGGAATTCAGCACTTTGGACTTGTTTGAACAAAGGCCAGCAGTCCAATGGCCCTGATGGAAGCTAAACTGGGCATCAGTGAGTGGGCTATTGCTGACCAGGTGCTGCTTGATAGATAGCATTGTTGGTGACTCCTTCCACCATTTTGGTAATAATCTAGTGTAGGCTTGTTTGGCGGTAATTGGCCATTCTATCTGTCCTGCTCTTTGTGTACAGGACATACCTGGGCAACTTTCCACATTGTTGGGTCGATACCAGTACTGTAGCTGCACTGGAGCAGCTTGGCTAGGGGGACAGCAAGTCCCGAAGAACAAATCTTCAGTACAGTACTGTTATCGGAATATGTCATGGCCCGTCGCCTTTGCAATAAGTAGTGCATCCAACCTTTTCTTAATATCACGTTTCTTGATGGGTGGCAGGTTTGCTATTTGGCACTGATCGGAAGGAAATTTTGCAAGCTTGTTTCATGCCAACTTTAACATTTCAATCTGATATCCAAATGTGGCCAACTTTCTGGGACTCCCAATGAACATACCTTACAGTAACCAAGGCTAGTAACTGTAATTTATCAGCCCAAAATTAGAACGGAAAATTGAAGATTGTTGTCATGGCGCCTCAGAATCTTTTGAACAATATTGCTCTCAATTTCTATTCTAAACAATGCAGCTCTTCACCCCAAGGCTGCAATCAACATGTGAATTTCTAGCATTGACAATTTAAACAAAAAAAAGGTGCCCGTGTTTATTCAGAACTTGGGACTTCTTTTTCACATAACGTTCGTCCAGAATGCTTTCAGATTGAAGAATGTTTGAGTTAAAGAGTGTTTCTTTTATAACTCTCGCAATAAACACAATGTAGTTCAGAGGTGCCTGACTAGATCAGAACTAATAGCCCATAGCTTCGCGGGGAACTGTTGTTCTCAGTCCCATTATTTCATTCAGTTTGGTGGTTGTAATTCAGCAATAACAATCCAACTGTAAATTGGTGCAATTTAGAATGGTTATCACTAATCCGTTCTCTTTAATTCAATTATAAAAACATTTCAAGCTATACTCTAGACCAAATTCTAATTGTTAAACTATCTTAACCGTGCAGCATTATGGACGCACATACAAAAAGAACATAAATACTCGGCTAATCAGCCAACATCTGTGGAGAGGAAAAACATTCAGTCTGTTGCCCCTGGTCAATTCGGAGTTGACCCACTGAGTACGTCCAGCGTGCTCTGTTTTTATTTCAGATTTCTGGCACCTGCAGTGTTTTATTTTTGGCTAAGCATTCGGTCACCATAATTGTAGAATCAATTTATGAATCACTTGAGTATATTTTGTTTCGGAAATAAATTTAATTTTCATTCCTTATCGCTTTGGTGAATGAGCATAGCACTTGCAGCTTTCAAACTGCGCTCTTGAATTAACATCTGGAACAAAAACAATTCCTGTAATTTTCAGTAACCTTTCTTCGCGGGACGCAAGAGACGCTATTGTATCTTTGTTTATTTTCGTCCTCTTGGCAAACTAGTGTTGTCTGTTGTGTTCCAGTTTGGTCTCGGGCCGAACATTTTCTCCCTCAGTAGTCGTTATGCTTAGAAAGCGCGTTCAGGGTATCAAAGAAAAATCTTTCCTCCACATTACTTCAGTAATTTCTCCTACTCCATAAGGTCCGTAAGATCCTATTTGCGTTCAGAAAGTGACAGAATGATAATGCATTCCACCCCAGTTTACATCATTCCCTCTTCCTGAAATATTTGTGCAGTAATACTTCGTTGCAAGTAAAAACTTTATTCAATACATAAACACTGCTTAAAGACCTTATAACAATATTTTTCTTTCAGAAGATATCAATTACCTGTCTTTTGCATTCTCTTTAGATACACATATACGAAAGCAATACAGAGCTATTGGACATTAAACCACATGGAACTCAATGGACCAAATGGCCTTTTTTTCTTCCCAGTGACTCCATAATTCTAATTCTTCATTTGTCACCAACATATGGGGGCCCTCGAAACAACCGGGGCACTAACAAAGGGGCTGAAGGTCTGAGGTGGAGTGGGAGAATGGTGCACAGCTGTTGGGTTTTACGGAAGAAGAGTTGAAGCTGGAGACTCTGCAACAGAATTGCAGTCCAAATAGGAAGGGAAATAAAACTTAAACACGATGAAGAGATTCGGACGAACACTGAGGTAGTAACAATGCAATAAAGACTGACTTTTCTTTGCAAATGTGTGGAGATAACGAAAAAGACAGATTACATATAAGAGGCGCAGTGATGAATATGAAATTGACGCCTTATTTCTTGTATCTTATTCAAGGGTATACGAGACCTTCTGGGATAATGCTCCTGAGATAAAGGAATAGTATCACGTTCGTAGGCAGATTTCTACAGAACATGGCAACAACGCATATTTGCAATATTATCGAACAGGGGAAAATTAGCTATAAAGCTTCGAGCTAATACTGAAACTCGAATAAAAATCAAATACTGCACGTGGTTCACTTCAGCGATTCAAGATCTGAATGTGTCGACAACCATAGCCATTGGGTTAGCACTGCTGTCTCACAGCACCAGAGACCCGCGTTCAATTCCCGCCTGAGGCAACTGTCTATGTGCAGATTGCACATTCTGCGTGGATTTCCTCCAGGTGCTCCGGTTTCCTCCTACAGTCCAAAGGTGTGCAGGTTAGGTGAATTGGCCTTCTAAATTGCCCATAGTGTTAGGTGAAGGGGAATGTGGGTCTGGGTGGTTGCTCTTTGCAGGGTCTGTGTGGACTTATTGGGCCGAAGGGCCTGTTTCCAAACTGTAAGTAATCTAGTGTCTTGTAATTATTCCCAGCTATTCATCACTGCTTGCTTATTTAAGGACAAGAACCGCTGCCAAAATGTGTCGATGCTCAGTGATTATATTGATTTCACTGACAAGCAGTTGTGGTTATAACACTTTACGCATTGAATCAAACCCAGTCATTACACCTTAATTGGCCGAGCCATAAATTATTGGGAGTGGACCCAACGTGACAGTTGTATGTGCACCAGTAAAGCACGTGCTTTGTAAATGTTTTGGAGAGGGATGATACCTGTCCTTCGAGAGCAGCCTCCTCGTGTGTCTCCCACCTTTTACTTTCAGTCAGTCAGGGTGTCCCACGACGGAAGATTCGGTAGAGTTCCACCGGGAGCTTCTAATCATTTATACTATTTTTATTCAATGCAATTCGTTCAAAATTGGTGAAATTATCACAGAAATTCGTGGAATTTTAAGCACAGTGGTTTGCGCAATTGCTCAAAGCAAGCGAAAATTCTACACTCTTTTTCACTCGCGTGAAAAATATTTAATACGAGAAGGATGCCTCTGTCCAATAAACCAGCTAGTAACGCGATCAAATAAATCATGGCAAGTTTGCGAGCACTGCGCCCATTTAGTGTATTTCCAGAATGGTCTGAAAATTATATTTTTCACAGCGCACTTACATTTATTTATATTTTTCACACTTCTTTAAAAAGTATACTTCTTGCTGCACTTACATGCTAACTTTTTTTGTTTCATGCACAAGAACACTTCTTCTGTGTTGAACATGTTTGAGGCTTTCTCCGTTTAAATAACACAGTAATCTGTCTTTAGATTCTTCCTGCCAAAGTGCATGACCTCACACTTTCTATCAAGGTTTTGCTCACTCAACCTATTCATATTAACTTATGCTCTCATCATAACATGCCATCTTCAGTAAATTTGGATAGGTTGCTCTCTGTCCCCTCTTCCAAGTAATTAATATACCAAATGAATGAATTGAGATCTTAGGACTGATTCTTGTGGTACTTTAGTATTTACATCCTTCTCCCCAGAAAATGACTCACTTTTCTTAACACGCTGTAGTGTATCAACCAATCCTCAATCAATGACAACACATTACCTCCAATATAGTGAGCTTCTATCTTGTGCAATAACCTTTTTTCATGGCACCTGATCAATTGCTTTCTGAAAATGCAAATGCATTACATTTACCGATTCCCCATTATCTGGTTGTTCTGTTCTCAAAGAGCTCTATAAAATTTGTCAACTGTAATTTCCCTTTCACAAAACTATGTTGACACTATTCAATTGTGTGAAGCATTTCTGAATGTCCTGTTAATTTTTCTTTAGTAATATAATCTGGTATTTTCCCAATAAGATGTCCAATAACTGAAGAGTTCCAGACCTCACCATTCCTGTGTTGGTAATTAACCACCATATACCATCACCTTCCCCACCTCTCCCTTCACTCCACCTTGCCCCCCTACTTCACATGCCAGATATAGGAATACCTTAATTTCTGGCTGTTGTTTTGTGGACAAGTGCTTGTTAGAAGTTAATACTATAACACAGTAAACTGGTCAGGCAATTTGTTTTCATTGGTTCAGTTCAGTTTACCTTGCTATAGTAACACCATCCATCAAACTATTTTGAGATGAAATTCCTCAAGTTGTCAATGAAAGCTCACTGACCTATAATCCAATTGTCAAACAAACATTGACATGCATGCCCTACAGTCAGCAACTGCTAACAAGCAAGGTGTGAGGTCTGTTTTCTAAGTTTCTTGTCAACCAGACATTTGAAAGCAACATAAACATTTGAATGTTATCATAGTTGTGCCATTTTGTTTAAATGAGGGGCAGACAGTGGCTACACCTTTGCTGTGTCTCACAGAATCAGGAAGTGCTGTTGACAGCCATTTCTTCGTTAAACTTTATTTGAAACACCTTGTCAAAGTCAATATTCTTGCTTTTATTCAATTTATAATTCACCTTTTAGATTTTTGTCCAAGGGCATTCTATTATTTTTGTCTTATCAGGGATTGAGTAACAAAGTAAAAAATGCACGGTGTCCTTTGAAACTAGCGACTTAGAGCATTATATATAAATAATTCAACTGCGGCTAAAAAGATGAAAACAAGTTTCATAGACAATATATAGATCAGCTGAGTTTATAAGATTTAGGGAGTGATCAGGTTAATCTTTTTAACGTTTAAAGGAGTTGGTAAGGTAGGTAGAGAGAAATTATTTCCTCTGGTGGGAAAGTCCGAAACAAAAGCATTGAACCTTAAAATTAGAGATAGGTTAGTGATGTCAGGAAGGACTATTTCATACAAATGGAAGTGGGAAATTAGAACTCTGTTCCCCCAAAAAGCTATTAAGGCTGTAGGTCAAGACAAAATTTCAAAACTGAGATTGATGAGCTTGTTGCAGGCATTGATAATAAACAAAAATGGAGTGAAAACAAATTGATGGAGTTAAGATGCAAATCAGCCATCTCACTGAATAATAGAACAAACTGAAGGGGCCAAAATGGCCGTCTCCTATGTCTATGTGCCTAAATTAGAAGGAATGAAACATTGGATTATTTTGATAAATTTGCTTGGTTTTAACAGCATTTAAATCCGCTGGACGACAAGATAATGTTTAAAAAATGTGAAATTTGTATGCTTCCATTAAAAGTGACCAGAGTAGACTCTCCACTGGCACAGAGCTTGTCAAAGCTTTCTGGTCACTTATGTGTTAACTGACAGTATTCTTGCCCTTCAGTTTCAGATGCTCTTAGCTGAGACTGTTATCATGAAAGATTTTAGGATTGTCATGATGGATTCCTCCATCTTTGGTTTGCTACAGTGTGCTATTGCATGCTTCCTTTCAGCAGTGCAATGATTTATATCAGGGTTGGTATAGTGTAATGGCCATTCTCCAGTAAGGGTACCATGTACCACATTTCACTTACCACAATGAGGAGCTCCATTTTGTAGTTGCCTTGATGGCTGTCACCAGGGTGTTTTCTGAGATGGGGGAATTGCCCCACAAAGAGAGATTGAGTACATTTGACCTATAATGCCTGGACTTTAGAAGAACGAGAGGTGAACTCATTGCAACATATTTAATTTAAGAAGCTTGGGAGAGTAGAAGATGTGACACTGTTTCTCCCAGCTAGGGAACATAAAACACAGGGCCCCAGTTTCAGAATAAGGACATCACTTATTTGGGACAAAACAGTGGATTTTATTTTCACTCAAAGGCTTGTTTCTCTTGAATTGGCTATCCCACAGGTACTGTGAATGATCAGGTATTGTATATATTCAACATGAAAGGTGTAGGATTTTTGTATTCTGAGGGAATTATGAGATAATGGAGATTGTACAAGAAGACACTGCTGAATTGGAAGATCAGTCTTGATCTTATTAAATGGCAGAGCAGTTCAAAGGGCTGAATTACTACTTCTACCCTAGTTTTTATGTTCTCGGAATTATAATGGGGCACCATTTCATGGCTATCAGATTAATGGCTATCCTAGCAGAATGCTGCAACTCTCAGATTTGCTGAGTGGGCGGAAAGCTCTTCATATTTGGCCTACTATTGTAACACACTCTTTCATCCTCACTGACTACATAATTGTCTCCTGTCAAAGGGACAGTGCCAGGCACAAGTATCTTCACAAATCAGATGATCTGACTCTCCTTGATGTCTATTATTAATGTAATGCCTTTGGAGAATAATGTGAGAAAATAAGAGAAAGGTATGCTTGAGAAAACATACAAAATAAACTGTAGGCTATGGATCTTAAGGGATTAACAAATGAATAACAATGATAGAAAACAGTATTAAATGGGAATGTTTCCTGTCAATCAAAATGATCCCCAGATATGAACATATCTAGTGATCTTAACTTCATGAGACGTACAAGTAAATCTTCATAAAATTCTTAATAAAAATAATCCTATCATCAGGTACTTAGAGTCATAAAGTCATAGAGATGTACAGCACAGAAACAGACCCTTCGGTCCAATTCATCCATGCCAACCAGATATTCTAAATTAATCTAGTCCCATTTGCCAGCACTTGGCCCACATCCCTCTAAACACTTCCTATTCTTTTAAATGTTGTAATTGTACCAGCCTCCACCAGTTCCTCGGGCAGCTCATTCCATACACGCACCACCCTTTGTGTGAAAACGTTGCCCCTTAGGTCCGTTTTAAATTTTTCCCCTCTCACCCTAAACCTATGTCCTCCACTTCTGGATGCCCCCCACCCAGGGAAAAAACCTTGTCTATTTACCCTCTCCATGCCCCTCATGATTTTAGGAACTTCTAAAAGGTCACTGCTCAGCCTCTGGCATTCAAGGGAAAACAGCCCCAACCTTTCCAGCCTTTCCCTATAGCTCAAATGCACCAACCCTGGCAATATCCTAGTAAATCTTTTCTGAACCCTTTCAAGTTTCACAACATCCTTCTTCTGGGAGGGAGACCAGATTTGCACACAATATTCCAAAGTGGCTTAACCAAAGGCCTATGCAGCCACAACATGACCTCTCAATCCCTATACTCAATGCTCTGACCAATAAAGGAAAGCATATTAAACATCCTCCTTACTATCCTATCTACCTGAGACTCCACTTTGAAGGAACTGTGAGCCTGCACTCCAATTCTCTTTGTTCAGCAATGCTCCCCAGGACCTTACCATAAGTCCTGCACTGACTTGCCTTTCCAAAATGCAGAACTTCCCATTTATCTAAATTAAACTCTATCTGCTAGTCCTTGGCACAATGGCCCATCTGTTCAAGATCCTGCTGTACTCTGAGGTAACCTTCTTTGCTGTCCACCACACCTCTAATTTTGGTATCATCTGCAAACTTACTAACTATACCCCTTAAGTTCACATTCAAGTCATTTATATAAATGACAACAAGTAGTGGACCCAGCATTGATCCTTGTGGCACACTGCTGGTCACAGGTCTCCAGTCTGAAAAGCAACCTTCCACCACCATCCTCTGTCTTCTACCCTCGAGCTCATTCTGTATTCAAATGGCTAGCTCTCCTGGTATTCCATGTAATCTAACCTTGTTATACAGTCTACCATGATGAACCCTGTTGAACATCTTAGTGAAGTCCATATAGACCACATCCACCACTCTGCCCTCATCAATATCCTTTGTTACTTCTTCAAAAATCTCAATCAAGTTAGTGAGACATGATTTCCAATGCATAATGCCATGTTGATTAACTCAAATCAGACCTTGACTTTCCAAATACATGTAAGTCCTGACCCTCAGGATTCCCTCCAACAACTTGCCCACCACCAATGTCAGGCTCACCAGTTTATAATTCCTTGGCTTTTCCTTACCACCTTTCTTAAATAGTGGCATCACATTAGCCAATTCTGGTCTTCTGGCACTTCACCTGTGACTATTGATGGTCCAAATATCTCAGCAAGGGGCCCAGAAATCCGTTCCCAATCTTCCCACAGAATTCTAGGGTCCAATTCATCGGGTCCTGGGGATTTATCCACTTTTATGCATTTTAAGACATCCAGCAACTGCTCCTCTGTAATATGGCCATTTTCAAGATGTCACCATCCTTACATTTCCTTACATTCTGTATCTTCCATGTCCTTCTCCACAGAAATCACTGATGCAAAATATTTCTTTAGTATCTCCCTACCTCCTGCGGTTGTACACATTGGCTTCCTTTCTGATCTTTGATGGGTCATATTCTCTCCCTAGTTATCCTTTTGTCCTTAATGTATTTATGAAATTCCTTTGCATTTCTGCATATCCCTATTTGTCAAAGCTAACTCATGTCCCCTTAAGAGATTTCTCTCTTAAGTATATTTCTATACTTTTGGAATATTGTGTGCAATTCTGCCTTTATACTCTTCTAAGGATTCACTCGGTCTCTCCTGTCTGTACCTGGCATATGCTTCCTTCTTTTTCTTGACCAAAACCTCAATTTCTCTGACTTACTTTTCGTACTTGATAACTGACCAAGTTTTATGCTTGTGACATTATGCAAGCAATTATTCTTTGGCAAATAGGATTTTTTGTAGAGAATAGTCACCTCATACAAACACAGTATTGAAAAGTGGGAAAATATAAGCTATTCCATTGAGTCTAAGAATGCACTATACAATGATAGCTTGAGCATCTTGTCTAAATAAGTGTGTCACTTCCTCTTTGACTCACTGCAATCATATAAACGCCTGGGAGAGACAACATCTACAGACAAAAGTGCAGGTCAGTGGAGAAAATATATCTGAAAAATTTGCCTCCATTCCTTATGGCTGAGTGCACAGATGAGTGAAACCAATGGAGGAGCTCACACAGACTGAAAAGTTCTTTAGAAAATCCAAGGCAATTGCAGTGCCCTACAACAACCAATCTAAAAGCAGCTGGCAATAACTAGGCTGAAGCTGGGAATCATCAATTACCAGGCTAATAGAACAATAGTTGGCATTGTCACTGGGGCTGGGGGCTGAAATTTCCTCACCTCTTCCTATAATTTTTACCATGATGTGGAGATGCCAGTGTTGGATTGGAGTGGACAAACTTAAAAATCACACAGCACCAGGTTATAGTCCAACAAGTTCACTTGAAAGTAATAGCTTTCAGAGCGATGCTCCTTCATCAGGTTACCAGATTTTCCAGGGATTTCTATTGATCTTCAACCAAAGGGAAAGTGGACAACTGGGAGAATCTTTTGCTGAAATTCCAGTTTTGATTTTACCGGTGAAACATTGTGGAGCCTTCTTAGACATATGTAAATTGAAAACAGCTGGGAAGAGGTTGCATTTAAACTGGTCTACTAATATCTGACCAGACAGGCCTTTAGTATAGATTTTGCAGTTGTTATGACAACAATAACAAGGACTTGCATTCATCTTCATCTTTAAAATAATGCAATATCCCAAGGCATTTTAACAGCAAGGATTGTGAAACAAACATCGACATGGAGCCACATAAGACAGCACTAATGTCATGATGATAGATCCGAAACCTGAAGGACTAAGAGCATTTATAGATTTAAAGTCCAGACATGTTATTTATAAGAGGACTGCTACAAATAAAAAAGACTGCAGTTGTCAATTCAGTGATGTCTGGAAAAGTCATGTGTGGGCCCAATGGAATGTCGTAGCTGTAGAGTTTTAGGGGATTAAGGAATAGATACAACAGGGAGAGATGGAGAGGACATTATCTCAACCCCCCCTCACTAGAAAAGCACTTCTTATCAACTTGATTTTATGCTTTACCCTTCCGTAAACGTACTAAAAATTGGATTAGAAACCAATTGCTGCCATGGTCTGTGTGTGCTAGTAGAAGAAGGTGTGTAAGTGAACTCAGGTTTATGCATACGAGCCTGCGTCAAGTGCTGGCGTGAGGTGCAAGTCACAGTTGAAGAACCTCCTGCAGTGATTGGAACCAGGTGAATCTTGTCGATTATGAGATCCTTGACTGGGGTTGTTAACCGGGGCCAATCAGTAAGCCCTAGCTGAACAATGTATACAGGGTACTCAGAATCTCCTCAGTTCGAGGACCAACTTTGAGCTAGCTGGCTGTACTGTGCACATTGAAATGAAAGGTGACTTGATGACAGAATATCTGCCTCTGTGCTCACATCCACTCATCACTCTGCAGTGCAGATAAAAGGATTCTCTGCTCTGATTGGTAGAAACCAGATATCTAACAAGCCGGGTAGCTAACAAGCCAGATATCTAACAAGCCAGATATCTAACAAGCCAGATATCTAACAAGCCAGATACCTAACAAGCCAATCTAAATGAATCAGAAAACAGAAGGAGTGCTGCCAGCTAACTGCCATCAAAAGTGAACCAGTGACAAGGGATGAACTGGATCCATCCTTTCTTTATTCATTTCCCCTTTGGTGGCAACAAAGTTTATTTAAATATCATCCTTTCCTTGTGAATACTTTTCTTCCAGACTAAATTAATGTTATGTTTAAAAAAAACCCCAATTTCAGCAAGCTTTCTTGAGTTAACAAAGAGCATGCTTATTAGAAACTAAATGGGAGGCAATCAATTAACATGCATACACACAGATTAAAAATGAGGAGTCAGTTCAAACAAAAGTAAATGCTTAAAAAAAGGTCAGTATTGCTGGGTCATTTGTGAGTTTTTTAATGAGAGTTAAATAGTTGACTTTGGAATTCTTAATTTTGCAGTTTAGTGAGAATTTATTCTGTTTTGGTTTGATATTGGATGATGGACAACAGTGAGAGAGCAAGAGAGTTCTTCTATTTTCCTGTTTCATTTTGACTGTCTAGCTGGATTATACCTCACAGAGTGAGAGTCCTTTTACTGTAATGCAGGGATGGCTATGGCGTGGTTCTTTGAATGTGACCTTCACAAAACACCAGTGCTGAAACCCAGCCTAATACATAACATTACCTTAGGCCACATACACACGCAAGCACTTCAGCCCACTTCATCCACTAACGCACTCACAGACCAACGTTGAGAAGACTTTTAACCCCTGTTCTTGCGTATTCGTGGAAGGGAAAACATGTTTCATGTTTAGACTGTTGTATTTTCACTCATTGTGTTCACAGTCTGAGATTACAGTTCAGTTTGTAGCTCATTTCTCCCATTAATTCCATAATTTTGAAGGTTCTTTGTAAAACTTACAAGGTGGGATATACCATGTTGTAATTAAAAGTTCAATTTATCTGTAGATACTGCAGATGTACCATCATGATAGTAATATATCTACAACAGCGAACATTCGAATGGTGGTTGTGGAAGCAGCCTTGAAACAAATATTATGACTATCTAATTTTAAACCCTAACCCAAACCTTTGATCAAATCTCAATTCAATGGAAAATATAATAGGTAGAATCTTCCTGGCATTTAATGATGTTGGCCATAACGGGAAGTTTGGGAGAATTGCGTGGGATGGCACGAGAGCAAAAAGTCCCATTTTCTAACTAACTGCCAGCACTGGATGACCAAGTGTACAGCAGTCTTTTAAATATGGCATTCATGCCAGGAATCATGGTATATTTCAACAGTCCATGTGCCAATGACAGTGGGAGAATCGGGCTAGTGTCAGCAGAATAAGGCACTACAGAGGTATGGCAAATAATTAATTAGGTGAATTTGGATTGATATCGTGAGAAGGCACGCCAGGCCTTGCACAGAGAAACCCTCTGTGAAACTTAACAAAATTGATACTTCGCCAATTTCTAGTAAGATTCAACCAAAATTCTTTGTCAAATATGAATTACATTATAATTGATTCACAGCTTGATCATAACATCGTTCATGTTTGAATTTCTTGCAGTTTATTTTTCCAGAATTATTTGAGAGCTCAGTAATTGTATTCCAACAAATATATATACCAATCACAACCTGTGAAATATATACTTTGGAGGTCACCATGGGGAAAACAAATTTCACTGCATATTCAATATATTTCAAACTGTAATTTATCTGTAAAGTAATGACATTTATTATTCTTCTTTAATAAATATTATCACATAATACCATTACATCATTTAGTAATGCACTATAAAGCATGCTCTTCCACCTACTCCCCTCTACCACCCCTGAAATATTTGCCTTTATTTACCATTGTTGATACCTTCCATTATCTTGATTAGTTGTGACTGGGTAGTGCTGTTGTCTTTGAGTTGCTAGGTTGTAGGTTCAAGTCCTGATTCAGTTACTTCATTATAGAATGTATGATATTAAGAGAATTCTACTCTAATCTTTTGAAAATATTGCATAATAATCCAGGATCCTATGTCAGAAAATCATAAATCAATCCACCATTCTCTTTACAATGTCGTGGGACCAATATTTATCCCTCAATTAACATCATAACAATAGATTATTTGGTTGTTATCACTTTGCCCTTTCTAGCAGTTTTGTGTTTGGCTTGCAAATTGGCTACATGTTTCCTATGTCCATGATTGAACCTCAATGGTAACAAAGTATTTTGGAATGATGAGAGGAGATATCAGAATTCTTATAGAGCCTTTGCTGGCAAGTCAAGAAGATTAGATTACTTACAGTGTGAAAACAGGCCCTTTGGCCCAACAAGTCCACACCCATTCTCCGACTTTAAACCCTTCACCAAACACTACAGGCACTTTCGCATGGCCAATTCACCTAACCTGCACATTTTTGGACTGTGGGAGGAAACCGGAGCAAACTCACGCAGAAATGGGGATAATGGGCAAACTCCACACAGTCAGTTGTCCGAGGCAGGAATTGAACCCAAGTCTCTGGTGCTGTGAGGCAGCAGTGCTAACCATTGTGCCACTGGGGGATACAGTCACAGAGTAAGGAATAGGCTATTTAGGATTAAGTGGAGGAGAGATTTCTTCACTCAGAGTGTAGTGAATGTAGGAATTCTCAGACCCAGAGGGCTGTGAAGGCTCAGGTATTGAGTATGTTCAAAACAAACATCAATAATTCTCTAGATATTAAAGACATCAAGGGATATTGGCTAGCGTGGGAAAATAGTGTTGATGATTTACAAGCAAGTCAAATGACCAACTCCTGCTCCTATTTTCCTTATGCCCTGAATTGTGCATGACGGTATAGAAATACATTGTTACTTTTCTGAATCATCCCAGCCAGAAATAAAAGCTAAGACAAGTTCACCATACTGTATCTTACACACATGGGAAAATAGTCTTCATTGCAGAGGGTAGACATGTACAGGAGGGAGAAAGGAACAGAGGCAAATGCTAATATAGTGAACTGAAGAGGAATAGAAGAAAGCTCATTTGGAGGTGAAATGCTAGCATGGATCAACTGCATTGAAAAGTCTTTCTTTGCTGTAAAATTCTCTGTAAATGTTTCTGTTCAGTCTCACACCCGCAATAATATTATTAAGTTAAAAATTACACAACACCAGATTGTAGTCCAACAGGTTTATTTGGAAGTATTAGCTTTCAGAGCACTGCTCCTTCATCAGATAGCTGTAGAGCAGCATCTTAAGATCTTAAGAAGCTAGTACTCCAAAAGCTCCAAAAAGCTAGTACTTCCAAATAAACCTGTTGGACTATAACCTGGTGTTGTGTGACTTTTAACTTTATCCACCCCAGGCTAACACCAGTACTCCCACATCATAGCAATAATATTAATAAAACAAACATGCAAAGTAGTACCATTGAATCGACCAAGTGTGAATTAGAATTTATGTTTTCCTGTTTGCCAGAGATGAAAATACAACATTCTGATTCTGCATTAGTTAATTAAATAATGTTGAAAGTTATAATAACATTACTTTGTCTTAAGCACTTGATTTTTCTGAGAGCAATGTGAACAGAAGTGGTGCTGAAAGACTGCCTTGGAACATATAATATTCAGTGCTGACATGTTGTTGCTGAGGTAAAACATTTAACTGTATCAATGCACCATCAAACAGCAAGGTGAGTGGTTGGTGCAGGGATGGGTGGAAGATTTAACTACCAGCTACTGTAATACTTGAATGACAAAACAGGTGTCCAACAATTGAAAATCAGAGGGATCGAAGAATGCATTTTACTGGGTGAACTTTTCACCTTAAACAGGTGGAAGCCTGCATAAGTATGTAAATTATGCTCCCATACCAGTTGTGTGAGTTCAATTGCTATTTTCAGGTACAAATGGGTGGGGTTTCTAACCTTTGTAGTTTTCTCTAGGGTGAGCAAACTACCAAGGGAAAGCCATTTTGAAGTATGGGTTCAATTGTATATTAGAAACATGGATCCCAGTTTGCACAAAGTCAAGAACCCACATGCAGCAATGTGATTAGCTTGGTTGAAGGATATGTATTGGCCTAGAAACTGGAGAGACCACTCCTGCTCCTCTTCCAATTAATGTCACTGGATCTTTTATACCTGGCTGAGAGAGCAGGCAAGGGCTTGAAAGATGATAGGTCTAATAGTGCAACACAATCTCAGGACTGCACTGGGAGTGTCAGTGTACACCAGGTGCTCAAATCCCTGGTGTAGAAACTTGATCCCATCACTTCTTACACAGAAAATATAGAAATGTAAGAAATTGAAGCAGGATTTGGCTATCCAATCCCTCAAGCCTGCTCTGCCATTCAATAAGATCATAGCTGCTCTGAGTTTGGCTTTAACTCCTGTTTCCAGTCTGTGGGCCATAACTATCCATGATTAAAAATGATTTGAGCTCAAGGTGAATCTGCTCAATGACCTTGCCTCCTCTGTTCTGTGTGACAGAGGATTTGAATGACTAACAGCCTTTTGGGTGAAAGTACTTCCACTCATCTCAGTCTTAAATAATAGATGTCTTCTTTTTAAAACTGTGTCAGATATTCCAAGACTCCTCCAAGAGGGAAAACTTTGTCTCAGCATCTACACTGTCAACACAACCACCTCTTGTTCTTCTAAACTACTATGAGTATATACGGCCAAGCTGCCCAACATTTCATCAGAAGACAAACCCTTCATTGCAGGAATAAGCTCTGTTCTGAATTACACTCAATCCAAGAATGCCTTTCCTTATGAAAGGGGATCGAAATTGCGCACAGAATTCTAAGTGTGATCTCATGAAAAGCCGTAATAAATGTTTCTACTTTTATACTCTATCCCCTTGCAATAAAGGACTACAATCTATCTGTCTTTCCAATTAGTTGCTGTAACTGTATACTTTTTATGATTCATGTATGAGGATACCCAGATCTCTTTATACTGCAACATTCTGCAGTCTCCAGTCTCCTCCATTTAAGAAATTTCTTGCTTCTATATCCCTCCTGTCAAAGTGGATAACCTCAGATTTTGAACCAGACTTTGCCTCTGACTTAATCTAGCCTCGTCATTTTGTAAGCTGCTTATATCCTCCTCACCACTTGCTTTCCCATATATTTTTACGCTGAGGAGAAATTTAGCTACAATAAAATCAGCTTCTTCATTCAAGTCATTAATATTGATTGTACGTTGTCGAGGTCTCAGCATCAATTCCTGTGGAAATTGCAGTTTGTCAAGGTGGAAATGACTCATTTATCCCAATCTGGATTTATATTTGTTAGCCAATCCTCCATCCATACGAATGTATTGGCTCCAACACCATGGGAATCTATCTAGTGCAGTATCAAATGCGTTTTGGAAGTATAAATTTCGGACATCCATGAGGTCCTGTTGGAAAATAAGTAAACTAAGGAATTCAAGAGCAAGATTCAAACATGGCCACAGTGAACCTAATGTGAATGGGGCTAAGAATGTTAAAAAAAAGCCCTAAAGCCTTGTGTCTTAATGCATGAAATATTTGAAATAAATTAGATGAATTAGTCGCATAAATTGATTTAAAAAAGTATAATATAGTTGTGATAATAGAGACATTGAGCAGGGTGATCAAGGATGAAACTGAATATCCAGGTGTATTCAGTTTTTGGGAAAGACAAAGAGGAAAAGGAGGTGGGTAGCACAGTTGGTTAAGTAGAACTAACACAATTGTGAGGAAGAATATTAACTCCGGTAAGGTTGAATCTGTACAGGTAGAGCTTAGAAACATCAAGTGGTAGAAAATTATAGTGGATTTCTATATAGGCCCCCAAACAGTAGTGGTAGTGTTGTGGAAGGCATTAAAAAGAAAATTTGAGACACAAACAATAAAGGCACAACTGTAATCACAGATAACTTTAATCTGCAGATGGAATTGGCAAATCAAACCAGGAACAACACTGTAGAGGTAGAATTTCTAGAGTGTGTACTGTACTGATTGTAATGAGGTCAGTCAGATGGATGTCAGAGAATATGAGTTTCCTGATTGGGGCTGTTAATGTGGTCCAGTCAGGGAGCCCTGGTTGACATATAAAAAGGGGGATGTCAGAGACACTGCCACTCTGGTAGCTGAAACTGAATGAGATTGTTCATGTGTAAATAAAGGTTGACTTACTGACTGATAGTGGCCACTGTGGAGTAGTTTCATGTACAAGATGGTTTTTGGCATCAATATATTGAGGAACCAACTAAAGAGCAGGCCATTCTAGACTGGGTATTATGTAATGAGGAAGGAATAATGTGAAGCCTCTTGGGGAAGAGTGACCATAACATGAGAGAATTCTTCCGTAAGATGGACAGTGACATAATTGATTCTGAGATTATGGTCCTGAGTCTAAATAGAAGAAAGTATAATGGTATAAGGCATGAGTAAGGGACAATACACTGGGGACTATTACATAAAGGAATGATGGTTTATAGGCAATGTTAAATATTTAAAGGTTGCGTGGACGAACTACAACAATTGTTCATTCCTGTCTGGAACAAAAATAAAATGGAAAAGGTGGCCTGACCATTGCTAACAAGGGAAATTAGGAATAGTATTAGACCCAAGGAAGGGGAATGTAAATTGGCCAAAAAAACAGCAGACCTGAAGACTGGAAGCAGCTTAAATTTTAGCAAAAGAGGAACAAAGGCTGGATTAAGATGGGGAAAATAGAGTAACCTTGGGGAGAATATGCAAACTGATTGTAAAAATTTCTATATGTACATGAAGAGAAAAAAAATTAGTGAAGACAAATGTAGGCCTGAAACAGTCAGTAACAGGTGAAGTTATAATTAGGAACAAAGAGAGATGGTGGACCAAATAGAAACATATTTTGGTTCTCTCTTCACAAAGTAGGACACAAATAACATCGTAAAAATGTTGTGGAGCAGAGAGTCTAATGAGTGGAAGGAACTGAAAGAAATCAGAATTTATAGAGAAATGGTTTAGGAGAAATTGATAGGATTAAAGACTAATAAGTCCCCACAGCTGAATAATCTAGATCCCAGAACATTTAAAGAAATAGTCATAGAAATTAAAGATGAAGTGGTTTCACCTTTCAAGATTCTATAAACTCTGGAATCGTTCCTATAGTTTGCAGGGTAGCTAAAGTAACCCCAGTATTTAAAAAGAGAACAAAAGGAGTGATAGACTGACCAGCCTGTCATAGATGGTAAATGCTAGGGTCCAATATAAAATATTTAATGGCAAAGCACTTGGAAAACTGGCTGGATTAGAAGGTGACAATGTGGGTCTACAAAGGGGAAATCACACATGACAAATCTACTGGAATCTTTTGCAGATGTAACTCGTAGAGTTGATAACTGAGAGCCACTGGATAAGGTTTACTTGGATTTTCAGAAGCTTTCAACATTGAATGGCATGACCTGCTTGAAAGGGTAGAATGGTCTACTGCTATGTTTCTGTGTCAGCCTTTATAGAATTCATTGAAAACCTACAGTGTGGAAGTGGGCCCTTTGGCCCATCAAGTCTACATCCACCTTCTGGAGAGCAGCCCAGACAGACCCACCTCTCCTACCCTATTCCTGTACCTTGCAATTTACCATGGCTAATATATGTAGCCTGTACATTCCTGGACACTATGGACAATTTAGTATGGCTAATCCACCTATCCTGCATATGTTTGGATTGTGGGAGGAAACTGGAGTACCTGAAGGATACCCACACAGACACATGCAGAACATGTAAACTCCACACTGACAGTCACTCAAGGCTGGATTTGAACCTGTGACCCTGGCAGCAGTGTTAATCACTGAGCTGCTGTGCTGTCCCATCCGTCTCATTAGTTTTCCCGTATGTGTTCTCTAGTCAAGATTTGGAGATGCCAGTGTTGGACTGGGCTGTACAAGTTAAAAGTCACACAACACCAGGTTATAGTCCAGCAGGTTTAATTGGAAGTACACTAGCTTTCAGAGCTTTCAGAATTTATAGCAAAAATTTACAATGTGTTGTAACTGAAATTATACATTGAAAAATTGATTGTCTCTTAAGCCTTTCATCTGTCAGAATATCGTGATAGTTTCACTTCTTTCATGTGTAAATCACAAAACCTTTTTTTAAAAAGTTGCATTCTCGGGTTAACTGTTAACAATGGGTGATAGCTAGACAATATGTTGAAGGTGTTGGCCCCTTGTGTTCTCTGTCTATGCCATGATGTTTAGATTGATTCTAATCTAAAAAGTGAGATAACGGAGTTTTACATGAATTCATGCAGTTTTTGAGCTCAAGAGTTCTACATGAATGCATGCAGTTTTTGAGCAAAGCACAATGCATCCCTGCAAGTACAAATTCACCCCATAAAATATATGTGTGCATGTGGGTCTTTGTCTGCCTGTGTGTGTGTGTCTGTCTGGGTTGGCGTTGTGAGTGTGAGAAAGTGTGTGTATGTGTGTGTGTAGTGAGTCCAGAGTGCCTTAAGTCTATGAGGAGGTGCGTGTGTGAGTGTGGGAGTGTGTGTGTCTGTAAGGGTGTGTGTGGGTGTTTGTGTGTGCGTCTATGAATATGTGTGTCTGTGTGCATGTGTGTATAGGAGTGCCTGTGTGTGTGTGAGAGTGTGTGTGTGTGTGTGTGTGTGTGTGTGTGTGTAGGAGTATCTGTGTGTGTGTATAGTGCAATAGTGGTCACCTGTATTGTGACATGAACCTAAAGTCCCGGTTGAGGCCCTCCCTATGGGTACCGAACTTAGCTATCAGCCTCTGCTCGGCCACTTTTCGCTGCTGCCTGTCCCGAAGTCTGCCTTGGAGGATGGTCACCCAAAGGTCCGAGATGGAATGTCCTGGGCCACTGAAGTGTTCCCCAACAGGGAGGGAACCCTCCTGTCTGTAGAGGAATGACCAAAGAAGGTGTCAACTTGGACCCCACTGGAGAACTGCTGCCCTGGGCTTGACATGTATGCTTAAATCGTCAGTAAATATATAAATGCCAGATTCATCAGCCGTACCCACAAGGTAGGGCAAAATATCACCCATTCACAATGCAATGCCATCCAGGCTCTCAAAACCAATCACAACATTGTCATCAAGCCAGCAGATAAAGGAGGAGCCATTGTCATTCAGAAGAGAAGTGTACCAACAACTGAACAACCAGGAACACTACAGGCAACTACCAGCTGATCCCACCAAAGAACATACTCATGAATTAAACACACTGATCAGAACTTTGAATCCAGTCCTTCAGAGTTCCCTATGCGCCCTCATCCCACATACTTCTCGTGTAGGCAACTTCTACTGCCCTCCAAAGGTACACAAAGCCAACACACCAGGACGTCCCATCGTGTTGGGCAATGGGACCGTATGTGAGAATCTCTCCGGCTATGTGGAAGGCATCTTGAAACCTATTGTACGGGGATCTCCAGCTTCTGTCACGACACTACAGATTTCTTACAGAAACTCAGCACCCATGGACTGGTCAAACCAGGAACATTCCTTGTCACAATGGACTCTACACCAGCATCCCCCACAATGATGGCAACAGCCTCAGTACTCAACACCAACAACTGCCAATCTCCAAACACCATCCCACAACTCATCCGCTTTATCCATGATCACAACATCTTCACCTTTGACAACCAGTTCTTCATCCAGACACACGGAACAGCCATGGGGACCACATTTGCACCCCAATATGCCAACATTTTTATGCACAGGTTTGAACAAGACTTCTTCTCTATGCAGGATCTCCAACCAACATTATACACCAGGTACATTGATGACATTTTCTTCCTCTGGACCCATGGTGAGGAGTCACTGATAAAACTACACAGTGACATCAATAAGTTTCATCTCACCATCAAACTCACCATGGACTACTCTCGACTATCTGTCTCATTCTTGGGCACATGCATCTCCATCAAGGATGGACACCTCAGCACCTCACCAAAACCTTCCCCACACCTCCACTACTTGCCTTTAAACAACCGCCAAACCTCAAACAGATCATTGTTCGTAGCAAGCTGCCCGGCTCTCAGGACAACTCCATACAACCCTGTCACGGTGGACGCTGCAAGATGTGTCAGAGTGTGGACATAGATACCACCATTACACGTGGGGACACCTCCCACCTTGTACATGGCAGATACTCATGTGACTCAGCCAACGTTGTCTATCTCATATGTTGCAGGCAAGGATGCCCAGAGGCATGGTACATTGGGGAAACCGAGCAAAGGGTAAGACAACGGATGAATGGGCACCGCACAACAATCAACAGACAGGAGGGTTCCCTCCCTGTTGGGGAACACTTCAGCAGATCAGGGCATTCAGCCTCGGACCTTCGGATGACCATCCTCCAAGGCGGACTTCAGGACAGGCGCAGCGAAAAGTGGCCGAGCAGAGGCTGATAGCTAAGTTCTGTACCCATAGGGAGGGCCTCAACCAGGACCTTGGGTTCATGTCACATTACAGATGACCACCATTGCACTATACACATACACAGATACTCCTACACACACACACTCTCACACACACACAGGCACTCCTATACACACATACACACGGACACACATATACACAGATGTGCACACAGACACCCCACACACCCTTACAGACACACACACTCCCACACTCACACGCGCACCCCCTCACAGACTTAAGACACTCTGGACTCACTACACACACACATACACTTTCTCACACTCACAAAGCCAACCCAGACAGACACACACACACAGACAGACAAAGACCCACATGCACACATATATTCTATGGAGTGAATTTGTATTTTCAGGGTTACATTGTGCTTTGCTCAAAAACTGCATGCATTCATCTAAAACTCCGTTATCTCACTTTTTAGATTAGAATCAATCTAAACATCAGGTCATAGACAGAGAACACAGGGGGCTAACACCTTCAACAAATTGTCTAGCTATCACCATTGTTCACAGCTAACCCGAGAATGCAACTTTTTAAAAAAAGGCTTTGTGATTTACACATGAAAGAAGTGAAACTATCACTGTATTCTAACAGATGAAAGGCTTAACAGACAATCAACAATTCAATGTATAATTTCAGTTACATCACACTGTAAATTTTTGCTGTAAATTCTGTGTGTTAGGATTGAGCCCCCCACTACCACCTGATGAAGGAGCGATGCTCCGAAAGCTAGAGTGCTTCCAATTAAACCTGTTGGACTATAACTTGGTGTTGTGTGATTTTTAACTTTCTTCTCTAGTGATTGTGTTTAAGTTCCTCCCTCTCTTTGCCTCTGACCTTCTGTTTTTCTACCACAGTGATATAAGGAGGAAGTTGTCAAAGTCTCTGCCACTTCCTTGTTTCTGATTATGAATTATTTAGTCATCACATAAGGGTCCAATGGTTTCCTTTTTAAAATGTTTTTATTGCTTGTTTTTGTAATTCTCGCTAATTTTCTCAAACTTTATTTTGCTTTATTTTAGCTATCTTTTGTACAAAGAACAGTAGCATGAAAGGCTCCCCGACACATTTGTCCCCATGTGTTAATGGCAGTTCCTTTGGCTGGGTCATGTAGGTTAGAGTAGAATAGAGTAGCTTTTATTTGTCCTTTTTACCCTATACAACTGATACAGTAAAAATGAGACAGCGTTCCTCCAGGACCAAGGGTGCTATATGGACAGCACAAACTACATGATCATATACGACATAAATGCATAAGAAATGCAAAACACACAAATTTCAGTGTAATAAAAGAATAATTAATAGACATTGTTCTAGCAAAAAAATCAATGTTGTGCAAAGAATTTCAGATGGAAAAGAATTCGATCATACAGTGTTAAGGAGCATGAGGGCTTGGGGGAAGAAACTGTTGCACAGTCTGGCCGTGAGAGACTGAATGCTCCGGTATTTTCTGTCAGATGGCAGGAGGGAGAAGAGTTTGAGTGAGGGGTGTGTGGGGTCTTCCACAATGCTCTTAGCCTTTCAGATGCAGTGTGTGGTGTAAATGTCTGTAATGGAGGGAAGAGAGTTGCATAACTCACAGCCACATCCCCAAAGGCATGCTCCATTGTGAGTTTCCTATTGGAGTGAGAGGAACAGGTCGCCTAGATCTACAGCACAAAGGTGTGTGCAAGTGAATGCTCAAGTTGACTGGGGGATTGGAACTGATTCACACAAAGTCTTCATTGCTGATCAGACCTCCTGGAGCAGTCTGGACAGGCCTGGAGAAAGCAATGGATAAAAGAAATGATCAGACAGTGGAAAAGGGAGCCCACTGGAAGGCAAAAAACATCAGCTGACTTCAAGCCAGTGAAGTTGACCTCTGTGCCAGCTGGAAAAAAGGAAGTGCCACTCATGAGACAGCCTCGATACAGCCATCACAAACATTGTCCAATCCAGAAGTGACGTAAACCCTCGGCATCGTCATTGTCTTCTGAGACAGGCAATGCTATCTATCTTTTTCTCGTTGATTTGTTAACATTTCTCAAATTTCTGGCTGACCACTAAACTTCACAGTGTAGTAAGCCTTTTCTTTCAATTCAATCAAGTCCTCAACTGATCAAATACGTGCTGCTTTTATGATATGAAAATGGGTGAGGCGCAAATGATTATGTGTGGATTTACTCAGTCAGTTGACAATGAGTGTGTTGATATGAGGCAGCTGTTGTAAGTGAGTTTAGTGAATTTTAGCCCTCGTACATAGTGAAACATAAAGAACTTATAGTCATCAAATATACACCCAAAAACTAAAGTTGAGTTTCAAGCATGCAAAACCAAGTATGATTAATGATTTTTGATAAAATTTGAACAGCCAAATGTCAAATGCCTTCTTTTCTCTTCTCATGTGATGATTAACCAGTTGAGCATTTCCAATATTTTCTGTTTTTATCACAGTAAATAAGAGTAAATAAAAAGATGGCTCAGTGGTTTGCACTGCTGCCTTACTGTGCCAGGGACCTGGGTTTGATTACACATTCTCCCTGTGTCTGCATGGATTTCCTCCAGGTGCTCGGTTTCTTCCCACAGTCCAAAGATGTGGGTTAGGTGGATTGGCCATGCTAAATTGTCCCGTAGAGTTCACAGATGTGTGAGTTAGGTGGATTAGACATGGGAAATGTAAGGTTGTATGGATTGGGTCAGGGGAATGGGTCTGGGTGAGATGCTGTTTGGGTGGTTGTATACTTGATGGGCTGAATGACCTGCTTCCATATTGTAGTGATTGTACTATTCTAATCATAATACCAACAATAAATTGATAATCATAATATCATTATTGATAAAGTGAAATGCAGAACCTTTAGAATTGTCACGATCCACTTGAGCTGACATATGAGCTCCACTAATCTCAGGATTATTATAAAAATTAAACATTTAATCAAAGTCCTTGAACTCTCCAATTTAATCATCTGATGAATTCAGACTAACAGAAAATACTGAACAGGTTTCTGTACTTAACAAGAAACTGCTATTTATTACAAATAAGTCAGTTCTCACCACAGGCAAATAAAAGTATGAGTTATCAAAATTCAAGATATGTATCATTTCAAACTCTAATCCCCTTCTAAAACCCATACACAGATGGACGCAGGCTAAGTTACCATTACTCTATCTTCAGTATCCACTGGATAACCGCATCTTGTCATTATCTTAAGGGAACATCACATAGAGGGCAAGCAATTGGACAATTCCAAATGTGTGTTTTTATTCAAGTAAGCAAAAGCAAACACAAAAATAGAAGCCGAAGTTCACTGCTACAATACATTTCACATCTGCAAAACAGCAAGTGATGGCTGGGAACACAGCTCACATTGTCATCATCAGCACTGGGCTCCACCTAGTCACCAGGTACTGCCCCATGAGTTACTATGTCCCCTTTTCCCTGCCACAAGCTCAATAGCCTTTCACCACATGGTAGTGATTCAATTTTGCCTCCAACAGTCTTCCATGGCCCTTGAGTCCTGAAACTACATCTCCTCTATGTTACCCCTGTGGAGGTCACAGTGGTAATCACTTCCAATAATCCCCATCCCATAGCTTACCCTGCGTTTCAATGCAGTTCCTACTATCACCCATACACACTGAGTTTCTCCCTATCATCCTGACTCCACCTCAACAAATGCCTGTCTTTTCTTCCTCCAATCTTGACTCCCCCAACCATTTTGGCTGTGTTTCTCATTACCCCCCTCAACACCAGTATCTCTACAGAGGCACTTGCCTCAACAATCAATACATAGATCCTTAGGACACTGGCCAACTTCAATAACGTTCCTCAATGTTATTAATGTGTTTGCAGTTTGCCAATAGGGTGAAACACAATAACTCTGACTGTGGCTGCTGGGCCTACAGTCATTATCCAAACTGTAGTCAGTCATACCCTCTGACATGTCTGATCCAAGTAAGTGACTAACCAGCTCCTGGTCTGTGTGCAGACTGGGCTATTGATGATACTTCCAGGACTCCCTGACTGGCAGAGACCCCTCCCGCCATCCTGACTTGGCCCTTGCCTCAGTTCCTTAGATGTCCATTTGTTTGAATGAACATACAGTCCATTTGCCATGCAGACAGTTGGCACTTTCTGCATGTTTTAGATTGACATCTTGGCATGCTGAGAAAGATATCACCCTACCACCCATGGACAGATTCGAACAGGAAAGCAGCCAGTCTGCATGGCTGAGGAAAACAGCTTGTCCCTAAAGCAGTACTTTTAGGCACTGGCTGAAGCACCAACATGTGAACAGGGATGGGCATTGCAAGGCAAGGATGAGTGTTATGTCATGCATATTGATGCTAAATCAGGAAGCACTAAGAGGACAGACGTGCAACACTGAGATGCAGCTTGATCCACACCATGGGTTTCGTACATCTGTGTATGTGCAAAGTGGACTTTTAGCAGCCTTCTAATGCTAGTTGCTGGTGTGGCCTGCCATGCAGCTCTGTGCTTCCAGAGTGACTTGCAAGTGAATTGAAGAGGTGCCATGAGGTTCATAAGAGGGTTAGCAAGTGACATGTGCCAGTCTCCGTGGTCAAAGGGTGGTGCCCATGGTTCATACCATGAGATGCTCTTTGGTGATGAGCAACATGGAGGCTCCTCCAGTCAGCAGACTGCTGAAATCGCCAGGTATCTGTTCTGACTCCAATGTCAAGATGACTTGGTGTATAGCTTGTTCAGCATGTTGGGAAGATAGGAAGCTAAATATTGTAAATGCAAGTGACAGTGTTGGTAAAGTATTTAATAAGCTGTTATTCTTCTTAACTGGCAAATTGCCACGACTTAGTGATAACTCATCTCATTGCTCAGCAAATGCATAAAACGTACAGCACGTTGCTCCTGACATCAAGGTAAGCCTCTCCGGACATTTCACATGACTCTGGCACAATCCTCGCCATAGCCCACATTGGTCAGGCCCCTATAAGGTTCTGTCTATGATGTTAAAGAGCTACTGAAGGATGGGTATAAGTGTGAAACAATTCTCACAGGTCAACAAAGCTTAAATTTGACACAGTCATGCGAACACTGAAACATAGTGAGACCTGTAGGAGGTATAGGCAGAAGTGGATACTGTTGGTGCTGGAGAATAGAGTCAAGATTAGAGTGGTGCTGGAAAAGCACATCAGGTCAGGCAGCATCTGAGGAGCAGGAAAATAGACATTTTGGGCAAAAGCCCTTCATCAGGAATGCAGGAGGTATGACCTTCTGCACAGAAAATGCCTAGCTATCAATCAATTTTGTAAGGCATATGATAGACAAGTTCATTGCCAGAGGTAGTGCACTGGACCAAAGGCAGGTGCAGCTAAAAAGTACACTCTGCCAAGTCCAGTCACGTTGTTATAACTTTATTTTTTAGTGTGATTATAAAATAATCACTAAACATTCTTACAGTTTAGAATTCTTTGTCAACAACCATTCATGACACTTCACATTCTGCTTGAGACATTGGTAGAATTAAAAGAATTCAGGTTGCAAAACCAGAACTTCAAATGAGCTGAAAGTTATGAAGGAATACAACAGTAAATGCCAAGAATATTTGAACCCAATGAGACAGCTTGAAGAATGAGATTAGTCAGTAACTAATTTGGAAAACAATTTAGCTGTAGTTCACAGGATAATCAAATTCTGGAATAACCTGAAAGGAAGACATGACAATACAAGTGGAAATGATAGACAATATCACTGACTGTGGAAATTAACAACACCTCTGGACAAATTTGCTAGCACTAGATCTGGATGTGTCAGAAAGTTATTCAAAAAACAAGAGCAAATCCTGGGCTGACTTGTTATATAAATAAACTTCCTTTTGTAAGGGTAAAGGATATTGTATGCACATCTTGCCTTTCGCAGAGTTCACCTTTAAGGACTCAATGTGTTGTGTAAGGGCATTAGAACCCTGGAGAAACATTGTGCTTATATCACTGAGCCGCAAATCACTGCACTTAAATAACACAGAATATTAATGAAGTTCTTTACACTCAGTGTTTTCACTATGTCTTGCACCTTTATACACACAGCATGAGTGCTGGGGAATATAAGCACTACTGTTGTATTTCAGTACTGTAGGGGAAGAGATGAGAGAAAAAAATCCAGGAGTTTAGAATCTCCTCAGTTAAAAAAAAGAAAAGAACATATATAAATAACACAGAGCATGAAGAGTTACAGCACTCTGGAAGAACACCGCGAGACTGCATCAATCTAGACTAGACGACTCACAGGAATACTGAGACATGAATGCACAAAATAGACTAATCCTTTACTAATAAGTCAGAGTTTGGTTTATCTATGATTATCATGTACAGTTACTTTGTATTAATGTATCATAAATTATATTACATTGAAGCCCAATTCTGAAGACAATTCTTGACCTGGCCTGTTTCTCAGCCAGAGTCTAAAGAACGCCAACTCATAGTGTGGCATCAAAAAACTCGGCTTAAAGCATGTGCTGCCTAGATAAACGTTGTGACTGCCTGGCAGTTAGACTGCTATGTGTCTGCAAGCTACTCACACAGAAGTCAATAAGTAATGCCTGATCCATTACTTATAATTATATTTGAATGTTTTAAATAAACTATTTTACAGAAAAAAATAAATCCCTGATGTGTGATTGATTATTAGATAAATACAACTAACATGACTTATTTTACATGGGGACATAAATTATTATTCCAAGTTTATTCCATTGTTTACAGCAGTAATTCTCAACCATTTTTTGGCCACAGTCCCCCTAGGAGCTCTTCTCAGGTTCCAGGCTCCCCCTTTCAAACAGGGATACAACATGAACAGGTACATAGAAAATCATTTATTATTGAACAGAAAGTAAACTTGAACGTTCCAACATACTGGACAAATTGCAAAAATAGACTGTAGGAAGTTCAACATCAATCAGGCCTAATGCAATCCTTGAGCTTGGTCATGCAGTTCAAACCCACGGGCAAAGATGGGTTTTGCAGAGATATGATGAAACCATGCGATTAGTATTCTGCTGAAAACACTTTGTTTCACCAAGGAACTCATGGGAAGAATTATTTCTGAAAATAATAAAAATAATCATGAGGTACTTCTTGCATGGAAAATAATGAACAAATGAAGTAGATTTAAAAAAGGCTGATCTTTGGGTAATGAAGTATGACGATAATGGATTCGAGAACACTTGATTGAATATGTTGACCCGGTGTAGTCTGATTTGCGACTGACTCTAAAGTGAGGCTGTGTGGGAGGAGTTTAAACAATTAATTTACCTGGTGTGCCGAATTAAAATGGTGTGTTGGGAAGATATCGTAAATAGGAGGGAAACTATGGACTCCAATGAAGGTTGTTGCTTGGGTATTTCATTGGTTCAGTTACCAGGGCCCCCATAAACTCTTGCGGCTCCCCTTCTCACAGTTTTCAGTCTGTAACCCCCTTCCTATGTGCCAGGACCCCTAAGGGGCCCATATGGCTCCTGCTGAGAATGGCTGCTTTAGAGAGTTAACTTGCTTAAACAAGCTACAAAATTGATCATATTGGAACTTTACAATAACAATTGATCAATTATTTTATGAAGAAGCATGGTAATTAAAAATATACCAGTAAAGCTGCCCATACTCCATAAATTAATTCAGTGGAATGATCAGAAGGGATTTTAAATGGAAAGCAAAGGATTTGCCAGCCACTTGCTTTGTTACTGAGACACACTGGGGGTCCTGAACCCAAACTGTAGGCAGTCTTAACTGAGATAGGCAGATTCTTGATTAGTGAGTGAATCAAAGGTTACAGGGGAGATGCAGAGAATGGGTATGAGGAATGTTGGATCAGCCATGACCCTAATGAATGGTGGATAAGGCTTGAGCAGCCAAACATCTTGCCCCTGTGCCAATTTCTTATGGTCTTATGGGCATAATAAGACTGGCTCCACCATTTTACTGGAGGAAGCTATAGCTGTGCTCACAGACAAATTATGGATGGCCCAGCAGTGGTGGGCATTGCTGTTACAATTTAGAGAACAAGAGGGTGTAAAAGTAAATGAAAAGGTAACAGTCAGGGGTTAAGCAAAACTCTGTCGTCTGGAGGTCTTATTAGGACCACCGTGTTGATTTTTCTCCCCCCGTATTGTCTTTGAGGTTTGTAAATATAAAACAAAACTCTTTAATAACCATGGAAACCTTAATGGTAAGGTCCTGGGGAGTGTTGCTGAACAGAGACCTTGGAGTGCAAGTTTGTTGTTTCTTGAAAATGGAATCTCAGGTAGATGGGATAGTGAAGAAGGCGTTTAGTATGCTTTCCATTATTGGTCAGAGCATTGAGTATAGGAGTTGGGGCGTCATGTTGTGGCTGTACAGGACATTGGTTAGGCCACTGTTGGAATATTGCGTGCAATTCTGGTCTTCTTCCTATCGGAAAGATGTTGTGAAACTTGAAAGGGTTCAGAAAAGATTTACCAGGATGTTGCCAGGGTTGGAGGATCTGAGCTACAGGGAGAGGCTGAACAGGCTGGGGCTGTTTTCCCTGGAATGTCAGAGGCTGAGGGATGACCTTATAGAGGTTTACAAAATTATGAGGGGCATGGATAGGGTATATAGGCAAAGTCATTTCCCTGGGGTTGGGCAGTCCAGAACTAGAGGGCATAGGTTTAGGGTGGATGGGGAAAGATATAAAAGAGACCTACGGGGCAACTTTTTCACACAGAGAGTGGTACATGTATGGAATGAGCAGCCAGAGGAATTGGTGGAGGCTGGTACGATTGCAACATTTAAGAGGCGTTTGGATGGGTATATAAATAGGAAGGGTTTGGAGGGACATTGGCTGGGTGCTGGCAGGTGGGACTAGATTGGGTTGGGATATCTGGTCGGCATGGACAGGTTGGACCGAAGGGTCTGTTTCCATGCTGTACATCTCTATGACTCTATGACTCAAAGCTTTTGGAATTGCAGACAAGCTGGAGTTGCCTTTGTTTATGTGAAAAGGGGAGCTAATTGCAGTAATAGCTCAACATTTAAGATTGTTGGAAATGCCACCTGAATCATCAGAAATGGCTAAAATTTAATTGCCAATGAAGCAGCTTGAACATGAAAAGGAAATGAAACAGTTTGAATTATGGTTAAAAGCAGAGAGATAAAGAAAAGGAAAGGAAGACTCTAGCAGAAAAAAGGGCGAAAGAGAGAATTTTTGAAATTCAGAGACCGGAACGGAAAACTCAAATTTGCGTTGAATGGCAGAGGTAGAGGGGAAAGGTATGAGTAGTGATGAGGACAGTGATGGAGAGCAATCCATTGTAGCCAAAGGCCTGGTGGAGATCTGTTTAAATATGTCCCAGCATTGCCAAAGTTCGATAAGAAGGATGTAAAAGCCCTTTTCATTTGAGAAAGTGGCTAAACAAACTGGTGACCATGAATGTATTGTTAATTCAAACGATGTTGTAGGTAGAGCAAGTGAGGTGTTTGCATCACTCTCCCAGATGAGGTATCTGGGGAATATGATGAGGTGAAAAATGCCATCTTAAGGGCATATGAGTTCAGGCGGCTCAGCAGTTAGCACTGCTACCTCACAGCACCAGGGTCCCAGGTTTAATTCCAGCCTCAGGCAACTGTCTGGGTGGAGTTTACACATTCTCCCAGTGTCTGCATGGGTTTGCTCTGGTTTCCTCCCACAGTCCAAAGATGTGCAGGTCAGGTGAATTAGCCATGCTAAATTACCCATAGCATTAGGTACATTAGTCAGATGGAAATGAGACTGGGTAGGTTACTCTTTGGAGGGTCGGTGTGGACTTGTTGGGCCGAAGGGCCTGTTTCCACACTGTAGGGAATCTAATCTAACCTAGTACTAGAAACCTATAGACAATGTTTTAGAAACCTAAGGAGATAATCTTGTCAAAAACGTACATCGAGTTTGAAGTAATTTTGATAGGTGGATAAGGCCTTTCTTTCTAACTACATTGATGACTGCATTGGCGCCACCTCATGCTCCCACATCAACTTCACCAACACATTCCACCTTGACCTTAAATTTACCTGGACCATCTCTGACACCTCTCTCCCCTTCCTGGACCTCTCCATCTCCATTAATGACGACCGACTTGACACTGACATTTTTTACAAACCCACCAACCCCCACAGCTACCTGGATTACACCTCTTCACCCTACCTCCTGCAAAAATGCCATCCCGTATTCCCAATTCCTACGCCTCCACCGTATCTGCTCCCAGGAGGACCAGTTCCACCACAGAACACCCCAGATAGCCTCCTTCTTTAGAGACTGCAATTTCCCTTCCCACGTGGTTAAAGATGCCCTCCAATGCATCTCGTCCACATCCTGCAGCTCCGCCCTCAGACCCCACCCCTCCAACCGTAACAAGGACAGAACGCCCCTGGTGCTCACCTTCCACCCTACCAACCTTCGCATAGACCAAATCACCTGCTGATGTTTCCACCACCTCCAAACAGACCCCACCATCAGGGATATATTTCCCTCCCACCCCTTTCCGCCTTCTGCAAAGACCGTTCCCTCCGTGACTACCTGGTCAGGTCCACGCCCCCCTACAACCCACCCACCCATCCGGCACCTTCCCCTGCCACCGCAGGAATTGCAAAACCTGCACCCACACCTCCTCCCTCCCTTCCATCCAAGGCCCTAAAGGAGCCTTCCACATCCATCAAAGTTTTACCTGCACATCCACCAATATCAGTTATTATATCCGTTGCTCCCGATGCAGTATCCTCTACATTGGGGAGACTGGACGCCTCCTAGCAGAGGGCTTTAGGGAACATCTCCGGGACACCCACACCAACTAACCACACCACCCTGTGGCCCAAAATTTCAACTCCCCCTCCCACTCTGCCGAGGACATTGAAGTCCTGGGCCTCCTTCACCACCGCTCCCTCACCACCCGACGCCTGGAGGAAGAACGCCTGACCTTCCGCCTCGGAACACTTCAACCCCAGGGCATCAATGTGGACTTCACCAGTTTCCTCATTTCCCCTTCCCCCACCTCACCCCAGTTCCAAACGTCCAGCTCAGCACTGTCCCCATGACTTATCCTATCTGCCTATCTTCGTTTCCACCTATCCACTCCACCCTCCTCCCTGACCTATCACCTTCATCCCTATGTCCACTCACCTATTGTACTCTCTGCTACTTTCTCCCCAACCCCACCCTCCTCTCACTTATCTCTCCACCCTTCAGGCACTCTGCCTGTATTCCTGATGAAGGGCTTTTGCCCGAAACATTGATTTTCCTGCTCCTCGGATGCTGCCTGAACTGCTGTGCTTTTCCAGCACCACTAATCCAGAATCTGGTTTCCAGCATCTGCAGTCATCTTTTTTACCTTTGAAAATAATGTTCTTCGACAGATGATTATTTTGGAGGAGTTCAAAAAAATCACTTGCTGAAGTAATGAGAAGCCACGCAAAAGAGCAGAGAGTTAAGACTGAAAGATTAGCAGCAGAAATGGCAGATAATTATGAGTTGCTTCGTAAATCAATGTTAGGCTTCTGACATCAGTTTCAATCTGTGAGGGATAGAAATTGAGGAAAAGGGAAATCCTCGGGTGGTAAGGGAAAAGGAGATCTTATTGAGGGTAGTAAAGATGTTTTACCACATGTTAAAAAGGAAATCCATGAGGGGGAAAGGGAAGTGGAAAAAAGCTCGGGTGTTTTCTCTGTAATAAAGTACACCACATGAAGTTGCAATGTGGTTTAGAAAAAGCACAGGGAAGATGGATGTGGGAAAGCAGAATAAGTCAGTGTGTTTTGTTGAAGCTGTAAAGGAAAACACAATGGAAGCTAAAAAGCTGCAAAAGAATGTACAAGCCACTCAGGGGTTGGGCTGAGGAGAAAGTGTCAGATCTCTTTAAAGAATTTACTTGTATGGGTAAGGTTTACTCAAGTTTACCAGAAGGAGTAGGTAAAGCAAATCAGACTTTAAGAGAGTTAGAATTAGTTTTATTGTCACATGTACTCAAATAAGTGCAGCGAAAAGCTGCGAGTAGCTGCTTATAGTAGTCTTAAAGGTGTCGCTTTTTCAGTTACCGTTCAGGGGAAAATGGAGAAGTAAAAGAATCTGCAGCGTTGCAGATATTGAAATAAATTATAAAATTGAGAAAAAAGTACAGAGAAAGGTTCTTCTGATCCAGTTCACATTGACATCCAGCCTCCCCGAGACCGGATGTCTACGCCAAGACCATGCCAGGCCGAGAGACTGCCACGTACTGCCCGAAGATCACCATTCTTGGCCACTGGGAGATTGCCATGCTGGGCTGAGAGGGCACCATGACAGACAGAGAGGAGGCCACATACTGCCTGAAGACCACCTTGCTGGGCCGCTGGGAGATTGCCAATCGGGCCAAGGGAATGCCATGCTGAGCCAGCAGATGGGCATGCTGGACCAAGAGACTGCCATGCTGGGTCGAGTTGCCACCTCGTTGGGTCTGTGCTGAGGAGTTTGAAGGCTGAGAGTTCTGAGGCAGTCAGGGCCAAGCCTGGGAGTTCCGAGGCTGGGAATTCTGAGGTTGCAAGGCCGGAGGCTGGGAGGTCAGAGATCGCAAGATTCGAGTTTGGAGGCCAGAAAGCCGGAGACCAGGAGTTTCACAGCTGGGAGTTCCGGAGCTGCAAAGTTGGAGGCCTTGAGTTTGGAGGCCTGGAATTCCAAGGCTGAGAGTTCCATGGCTGGGAGTTCTAAGGCTGGGAGTGCTGAGGCTGAGAAGAGAGAAAAGGAGCAAGAAAAGACAAAAGAAAAGAAAAAAAAAGAGAGAAATAAAATTGTGAACAGATGGAGCAGACAAACTGCAGCAGGTGCCTCCTAGTCCACTGCCATCTTGCATATGGGATATGGGAGCAAGTTATCCTTTAATGGTATGAGATGAGTCGATATGTAATTAAGAGCGAATGCAGCCAGAAAAGGTTGTAATATGTGGAATCCATCATGAGAAGAGCAGTATTCCATGGTATAAAGTGAGGTTGGAGAATCTGGTGAAATGTGGTGCAATGGTGGTTGGAGTAACAGTGAAATTCTTGGTTCTGGAAAAACAGTTTTTCCTTGGTAATGATATAGCTGGATCACAGATGTGAGTCATGCCTACTGTGGTTGAAAAGCCAGTGGAAAATCAGGCAACTGAGGTGTTAGAGGAAGTATATCTTGGGATTTTTCCTGACTGTGTGGTAATAAGATCACAAAGCCACAGGCTGAAGCAGGTGAAGAAATCAAGGAATAAAGATGAGGAAGTTGAAGTTCAATTATCAGAAACTATGTTTGATCAAATGATTGAGGAAAAAGACAAGAACAGATGGAGGACAAAGTGGATATTTTCAATCAGAGGAATTAACTGAATTACAATGGAAAGATGAAAGATTAATGTAGTTGTATCAAAAGACATACACAGAAGAAGAACCTAAATGTATCACAGAATATTACTATCTTAAAAATGAAGTCTTGATGAGGAAATAGAGACCTTCACATATTCAAAAGTTCATCAATTTGTTTTGCTGATGGGTTATAGAAAGATGGTGTTGCGGGTAGCACCTGAATTATCATTAGGAGGTCATTTCAGAGTAAGGAAAATTCAAACGAAAATATAAAAAACATTTGATGTTGACTGTATAAAAATATGGTTGAATTTTGCCAGACATTGGAAAATCTCAGGCAGTGATGAAACCAGCATCCTTAATACCCATTCCTGCATTTGAGGCACCTTTTATAAGGGTCTTAATTGATTGCATTGATCCCTACCTAAAGAAAAAGTGGGAATCAGAATTTGGTAACCAGAATTTTCAGAAGCCATTCCATTACACAGTATCAAGGCTAAAAGGATTGTAGAAGTGTTCCTCAAATCTTTTACTAGATGAAGACTACCCACAGAGATACAATCAGATCAAGGTTCAAATTTTACATCAACATTTTTTAAGGAAGTTATGAATAGCTTAGGAGTAAAACAATTCAAGTCCATGATGTACAATTCAGATTTGCAAGCAACATTAGAACAGAGGAATTAAATTTTATAAACCACGCTAAGGGCTTATAGTCCGGACTATCCAGAGGACTGGGATAAAGGAATTCTATTTGTACTTTTTGCAATTAGGGATACACGCAATGAATCAACTAAATTTAGTCCATTTAATTTAGTTTTTGAGCATGAGGTGAGAGGACCATTGAAATTAATTAAGGAGAAATTGATGAGTCGGAGTTCAGAGACTATGTATTTGGACTATGTGTCAAATTTAAGGGAAAGATTAAATACCACAGGTGAGTTGGCTGGACAGCATTGAACATAGGCTTAACCATTTAAAGATGGCACAGGTTGAAAAAGAGATAGAATGCATACGCAAACACAATAAAGTTAATGTGAGTTGCAGCATAGTAATGGTGCCAGATCCAGATGATACCCAATGATTATGTGTGGACAAATTCTGATTCATACCCTAATCCACATTTGGAAGACTGTATTGAGAATGTGGGACAAGCAACTTACGCTTCAAATTTGGATTTACTCAGAGGATATTGGCAGGCACCTTCACCTGAAAAAGCGAATGAAAGTTTAGTTGCTCGTGATGCTGAATGGACTGTACCAGTTTAAAATCATGCTGTTTGGTATGAAAAATGAGCCAGCTACATTTCAAAGACTTAAAAATGCGTTGCTGGAAAAGCTCAGCAGGTCAGGCAGCATCAAAGGAGCAGGAGAATCGACATTTTGGGCATAAGCCCTTCAAAAGACTAGTTAATAAAGTCATTTCAGGATTACCCATTTGTATGATGGGCATCGATAAACTAGTGATTTTTAATCACACATGGAAGGATCATTTAGAGCATCTGTTGGTATTGTTCAATTAACTTTGGGAATCGGTTTGGTGATTAACCTGGCTAAGAGTGAGCTCGCAAAAGCCCAAGTCACGTTCCTGGGTTATGTTATTGGACATGGGCAAATGGCCCCATGTGATATGAAAATAAATGTTATTGGAGAGATTCCCCATACCATCGACGAAGACCGAAGGAGTACAATTTCTGGGGCTGAATGGTTTCTTTTGGAAACTTGTGCTGATCTTTAGCAGGGTGGTTGCTCCACTGACTGACTTGTTGAGTAAGTGCAGAAAATTTCAGTGGATGGAGGAATGTCAGAAGGAATTTGACAGCCTGAAAGCTGTGTGAACCACTACCCCAGTGTTAGCCACAACTAACTACGCAAAGCCATTCAAGGTAGCAATCAGTGCAGGTGTCAGTGCTGTACTCTTGCAAAGAAGACAGCGAGTAAGAAGAAAGACCTACTGGGCATTTATCCAGAAGATTGAATAATCATCAACAGAAATATTCTGTGATTGAGAAAAGACCTTGAGCTTGGTGTTGATGTTACAACATTTCAACATTTATATTGCCAGTGATATGACTGGGGCAATTGTTTATACTGATTATTACTGGTTAAAGTTTTTGGAAAACTTTAAGGACAAAAATACCAGACTGTTTAGATGGAGATTATAATTGCAATTTGAAAATTATACACGTGGCAGGGCAAGAGAACATAATTGCCAATGTATTGTCATGACTTTCATGGAAGAAGATGGAGGTATTTCGCAGCAAGAAATAAAATGGATTAAAATGGACTGTAGTAGTGAATGTTTGCATGCTTAGGTGTGAGAATACTACAGCTTTAAGGGGTGTATTTTGTTCTGGGTTTTTTTTAAAGAAAGTTGGAGACAGACTTGCCAAGTATTCTGTTCAAAGCGAATAAAGTAAAAACATTGCAAGGCCTTTGGGTTTTAAAAAAGTGCTGATACAATAGAAGTAGCTTGAATGGGTGGGGTCAAGCTTGTACTGAACCAAGACTTTTTTTAGTTTAATCCTTCAGTAGTAGTTGCCTGTGACCTGAAGTTGGATGTGGTACCTCTTATTCCTTTCTCTGTTACAGCTAAAGGCTGGGATTCTCTTCTTGCACCTAGAATTACATGTGAGACAATCTATTTTACTGAATTTGCCTTTGCCAACGATGTGTTTGTGGGATGTTACTTTATTGGAACAGTTAATCAGGAATAGTTAATAAATATTATGTAGTTAAGCATTTTGTTACAGTTACAGTTAAGCCAATTCATTTCATTTATTTTTGTTTTGTCTATACATTAATTATAGTGTCTGAATAAAGTGTTTTGTTTCAAATGTGGTAACCTTTCATTGGTTTGACCAATCGAATTGCATCCGAAACACCACGCCTTACACTTACCACTAAAATAAGAAAAAGTGAGGGTCTAGACTATTTACTTAACATTCTTTGAGGGGATTTGATCTGGTTTATAATAACTCAAACAAGGGATGACTACAGTTGCATAGGTGTTCAGTGCGGGATGGGGTGTAACAAAATAGAGGCTGGAAATCATATGGAGCCCTAGATGCTGTAAAATGCCTAGTTAGAAAATGAGGTGCTTTCATCTGGTTTACATTGAGTTTGTTGTCTGGAGCAATGCAAGCATGAAAATGCTCATATGAAAGTAAGATAGTTTAACATGTTCCAGTGTAAATTCTATTGTTCTGATTTTTTCGGTTAGTTACTGAATTCCAGCATTCAGAATTAGAGTCTTGTCCTTTTTTTTAACCCACAGTTCAGGACTCATTAAATGGCAATTCTTAAAGCTATGGCTCTCAGACTGCACATGAAGACATCTAGTCAATTGCATTTGGTTTTTAACCCTTTTATTATACAGGGCAACCGTCTTATCCACGGAATCAATTTCCGCAGGTTCAATTACCAGAGTTTACCGTGGCCCGAACATATTATAGGGCACCTTCCAGAACCAGGCACCAGTTTACCGTTCAAATGAATGGATTCGCTCCTATCCGCGGTTTCTGGCTTCTGTGGTAGGGCTTGGAACATATTCCCCATGGGTATGGGGGTGGGGGATGTCTGTGTGTGGACCACTGTATACTCCTTGGGTGAAACAGACATGTCTGCAAGAGATAGCTATTGACTGAGAATGGTTGAATTCCCTCAATATTTCATTGTGTTGACTTTCTCCCAGTTTGAAATTTTCCATACCCCTTACAGCTGTAACATTCCCCAGGCTTCACACAGGACTTTGCCACAGTCATTGAATTTATATCTACAGCTTTTCTTTTCTTTGTATGGGTCATCTTTTTTAAAAAGCACATTTTGGAATTAGAAGTGAAAATGATTATGAATACTTAGGAATCTGATCCATCATTATATTAGCATTAATAGTCACCATTTGGCTGGCAATTCCTCTACCAAATCAGAAAAACTTGCCATCCAATCAACAGTCTGCAGTAATGTGGCATAAATATTGATTTTCTTGGTGAATTGATATTCCTGCAAATTGTCCTATATATTTTCTCAGTAATATTCAAGTTCAGTACTCAAATAATATATATTAAACAGTTGAATCATGAAAACTTCGTGACTTGTCATAACGTGCAAAGTGGAGTTGTGTCAGCACTCCTTTTGCAACAAGGTGTCTTAGAATCTGAATCTGCACACAATCTTTTCCATCCAAGGTGAGTATTTCAATTAAACTGTTGAAATGAGATGATATAACACTTTTCAGGGCCACAAAAAAGGGTGAAAGTATTGATGTAGAAAAACATTTATATTTGCAGCTAATTCAAAAAGTATATGAACCTTTTGGTCATTGACCACAGCGCAGCTGCCACTTAAAGTGGTTAGCAACATGCAAACATGACTCATCACGCACTTCTTTACCTGTCACTGATCCAGCTGTTGGACTGAATCACTACTGAATGTACATACAAATTGAATGCATGCAGAATGATTATATTCTTTGCATGACTTATATTACAGTGTTGCCATAAGGTTGTTAAGACATAGTCAAATAATGATTGACATAATACAAATCCAATTTTTCTAGTATTTCCATTGTTTACCTGTATGAGTACGTATTTGCATTTTTCAGTAAAATGATTTGGGATATGGAAACTAAATAAAAGTATCTTAAATCATTTTCACAGAGCACAGGCAGTCCTGTGAGATTGCAGCCAGACTGAGTAATCAAATAAATAAGGCAGTTGCAATAAATGACACATGGCTCAAATCAGTGGAGGATTGAATGTTCAGAAATAGGCATTGACAACAGATCCATCTTGTTCTGATTTGTGTATGACTGCCACAAATTGCCTTCAAAGGCACTTACCACACAGTTGGATGTCACATGGCTTTGGCAAGCCAACCAGTACACTCAAGGTACAATTGCATTTCCCTAACCATCCCCCTTCATCATAGAAAAAAATGCATGCACAATCATTGTAGTTATCAGGTATGAAACTTATCTAAACTATTTGGTCACAAAGAAAGTTATTATTCATAACAGAACAATGTGTCAATTCTAGTCAGTTCCACCACCATCTAACTCTACATATGCATTGTATACGTACTCTTTAAATTGTGCACGCATTGTACCTCATGGTACACGCATACATTCTATTGGCATTTGTCCGCTTGATCCTTCTCCATGGTGTGTCACAGTGTACTTTCTGCCAGTGGTGATATCATATCTTCCTAGCAATAAAGTAACAGCTCCTCTAAGTTGTGTATAGATATCTGTAGTTGTGGCAATTTATCTGGTCATTCGCTGTGCATGATTGAGATGATATTTGCTCAACACAGGCCCCAAATTGCCAAGTAGGCTGACTTTGATTGAGACTATTGAATGTTGCAATTTAACCCATTCTCCTAGCTCTGACAATGATTCGATAGTTCTAACAATGTTAAAGTTGGCTTTCTATTGTTTCACCTTGTCACAAACCTGGAAGAACTTCTGGTTTAAATTTTTTTTACTATTGGAAAAGTAGTTTGGGTGCAGTGTGACCATAGTCTTTGACTAGACTACTTTCTGTGTTTTCATTAGGTGTATTTCTCCACTGAAGGTTTGATTTGTATAGTCTGTGTTAGATTTACTTTATTTCTTTCTGATCCTTTTGGCTATTTTCACAGTGCATCAACACTTCCATTTGACTGGACATAGCGTGGAGATGATTAATGTTGTTGAATTTCCCAATCCTTTATGAAGTGCCTGAACTCTTCACTTCTGAATTGAGGGCCACGTCACTTATCACAATGTCTGGAATGCGGTAAGAATTGTACTGTGCTTTCGGTCATTCTACATTCTTACTGGGAGTCATTGACATCAGCTGGCCTAAATTGCAGTACAATTGCCATATTAACACCACAACTTACCTCATTAACATCTTACCAAATGCAACCTAAACCTTGAGAATTCTCAATATGGAAGCCAGAGCAGGTACCTGGCAACTTCAGCTTGTCACTGGCTATGACAAACCTCCGTGTGGCTCAGAATCAAATAGTATCTTAGGATATGATGCGTGGGCACCAGCTACAAGCACCTTTTGTCCACAGATATTTGCATCTGACATTTGCCAACAACTCGCAATCTTTGTAGCTCCTCTCTGATCCATTTTCACAAAATTAGGAAGCACTGAGCTGCATTGCAGGGTGTCAGACAACTAACATTGAAAGGCTGCTCAAAGGATACTTTGAAGATATGGACAGGAACCCAGTTCACAAATGGATCAAGATGCATCTCAGGACTGCTCCCTTGCTCCCTTAGCACTCTCTCACTTAACATTTTCCTCCAAGCTTGCAGCACCCATACCTTGCCATGCCACGCTATGCCCTGTTAGCACATTGGCACTTCAACCAGAGTTCAAAGGCTCTGAGTACTGCCACATCAACATGCTCTTTTTTTGCAGCACACAGTCTGACTGTTTGTTGTGCTTATCAGAAGTGATCTGTCCAGGGGGAGAATGTCTTGCTGGATAGTACAGTGAGATATCAAACTAACACTTACAGCATCTGCCAGCTGTCTATGCAGCAAGCACACAGCAAATAACCAAATGGACAGATTAGAAACTGGGTGAGCACTAGTCATTAGTCTTAAAAGGGACTGTCTGTCAGGGGATCCTGGTAGCATCAAGCCTGGGCACAGTCCACACACAGTTCAGAGCTTAGCCATTGTGAGACAAACACTTGTGTCAGTCACAGTCAGGGAATCTGTCCAAATATAGTCTGGGGAGTGGGAAATCGTCATTCTTGTAGGGCCATTGCAAGCAGTCAGGGGAATGATGTATTGTCCATTTGAGAGCTGCAAAGACAAATGTCAGAGGTTAGGTCAGTCAAGTCTAGGAGTTGGTCATCAAAGGTGGTCAGAGTTCAGAGTTCAGTCCTTGGGATCTGCCATTAGTCTTTAAGGACGGTGTTGTGGGGTCGATGTAAAGGCTGAGTCTAGTTTTGCTTGCAACTTGCAGAGCCTTCCAAGATAGCACCTTCCAAACCCATGACATAAGAACATAGCATGGCATGGCAAGGTATGGGTGCTGCAAGCTTGGAGGAAAATGTTAAGTGAGAGAGTGCTAAGGGAGCAAGGGAGCAGTCCTGAGATGCATCTTGTTAGAACTGGAGTAGGCCATTCAGTACCTTGATCCTGTTCCTTCGTTCAATTAGATCATGACTGATCTGTGGACTAACTCTTTACACATGTCTGTTGAGCATATCCCTTAACACCTTTACTTAACAAAAATGTATCCATCTCAAATTTAAAACTAATAACTAATTTAGCATCAACTGCTGCTTGTGTAAAGTAGTTCCAAACCTCTACCACCCTTTATGTATAGAAGTGCTTCCTAACATCTCTCCTGAATGGTTTAGCCCTAATTCTCAGACTCTGCCCTCTATTTCTAGAAGTTCCAGCTGATGGAAATAGTTTATCTTTATCTATACTGATTTTTCCTTTTAATATCTTGAAGACTTTGTACAGATCGCCCCTTAGCTTCCTAAATTCTAGGGAACACAGGCTTAATTTGTGTAACATCTCCACATAACTTAATTGCTGAATGCTAGGTATCATATTTGTAAACTACATTGTACTCCCTTCAAAAGTCAATATATCCTTCCTAAGGTATGGTACCCAGAGGTGTTCAGAGTACTCCAAGTGGAGTCTAACCAGGGACCTATGAGAACATGGGAATACCTCAATCAACAAATTTCCTTCCAATCACAATCCTAACTTGAACAATATTGCCATTCCTTCAATGTCACTGGGTCTAAACCCTGAAACTCCTTTCTGACAGTACTTATTAATTCCTGCAGCACTTTGAAAACTGTGAACCCTCAAGAAGGCTTCTCTTCACCACCAAGGGGCAGTAGGTTAGTCAATAAATGCTGATCTTGCCAGGACCAGTCACTTCCCATGAAAAAATCAAAACAGAAAGTGGGTTTGAGGATGATATCAAGACAGAATAACAGTTTTCCAACCTGCAGGCCCAATCTTTGAGTGTGCAAGTCTTTTTTGGAGACCAGCATTACCGACAGGGTTAATACAATGCATCAAAGAACTTGCGTTTCTAAAGGTCAGCATTTAGAAGAACATATGCCAGTTCCACCATTGAATAAACTCTCAGCTGATTTTCTACCTCAACATTAAATTCCCACACATTCCCTATGAGCTTAGGATTTTCCTCAAGTTTAAATAACTATTGATCTTAGTTTTGAATACATTCAATGACTAAGTATTCATAATTCTCTGAGCAGAGAATTCCAAACAATTCACAATTTCTTGATTGAATAAATGTCTTCTCATTTCACTTGTAAATGGCCAATCCCTAACCTGAGAGTGTCCAGGAAGGTCATAAACTTGCACGCCAGGAGAAACAACCTCTCATTATCAACTGTGTCAAACCTTCTGAGAGTTTCAACAATATAGTAAAGAAACATGAGCTTAAGCAGCACTAATCCCGTAAGCAGTTGTTTCTTCATCTGCAAGGTTCAAGTTAGCCTGATAAGCTCAGTTTCCCCTTACACCATGCATGACAAAGTAATAAATGTAAAAATAAAGACATGATTGGGAATTCCTCTCAATGGCCTGATGAATAAAAATGTAACCTATCTCAGTTCCAGGGCAGGAACTAATTATACATTTTCAAGCCAAAACATTGTTTATTTTCCAAAATAATCATATGCTTGTAGTTACTTCCCATGTAAGTCTGGCACATTTTTTGTTGAATAATGGACACCAGAATGAAGTCTTGCAGATTTTGAGTTGGAGAAAATGCCATTACAGTTAGCCATGTTCAATCTTAATCTAAGTAAATAAGTACACATCTAGAGACTTTACAGAATGTTTGAGAAAATTAATTATAGAGGAATATACAAAGGAACTACATTGTTGTTGCTTTGCTGTTAAGGGGTTAAAAATCCAGGAACTCTCTTCTGAACAGCACTGTGGGTTTTCCTACACCTCAAGGACTGCAGCAGCTCAAGAAGGCAGTTCACAATGATCTTCTCCACGGCAATTAGGGATGGGCAATAAATGCTGTCCCAGCCAGCACTCATATCTCATGAACAAATTATACAAAACAATTTTAGTCATTAGATTTACCATTTCCCAGCTAAACGTCTCTAGGGAAAGCAGTGACAAGAGTAAATTTTAACCAAGACATGGTGACGAGTAAGGGTTGGAGTGTTTTGGAAGGAGGTTGAGATCATAGAATTGGGTGAAGTTGGAGTATAAGATGAGCATACATTTTGAGTATGACTGGAAGCCAGGTCAATCATACCAACATTCGAATATTAGCTAATCCACTCACAAAAGGCAGATTGTTTCGTTAAATTATGTTAATGAAGCTGGAAGCCTTGGAGTTATCTGGTTTAAATGTTTAACATTGGATGATTCAAGCCTTAGGAAATTCAGTTGCATAAGGAGATTTGGGAGAGGGCAGTGCGAGGACAATTTTGAATAAACGGTAAATGACATTGCTTGTGGGTCATGACCAGCATGACTGCTACCACTGAGCCCCTAAGCTTCCTCACATCATACACCTAACCCCAGGTTCCCCCTGCCTGGCATGAAACCAAATCCATCAATCAACCAACATCCAAATGGTAAATCTTGTCATTCAACAAGGACACATACAACAAAATGATAACAGCACATCACATGGGGATGCCCAGACTTCCAGGTTGTCCTGAGAATGTGAAAGGTGCTACATAAATGTAAATCTTTGTTTTTTGCTTTATGTACTATAATTCTACAAATCCATTCTAGCCCTTCTTTTTACTGTTCTGTGTACATATATCTTTTTCTCATTTTGGATGTTAATATACCCTTTTTAGTTTTCGGCATGGTGAGCAGGAGTATGTATCACATCAGACATCACCACCTTGAACTCAACGTTAGAAGGTCTACAGTGGTGATGGTGGCACAGAGGTAATGGCACTGAGCTGGCATCTGTGTACAAAAAACATTTTTATATTTCAAACAGGTTTTGAAACGTGACCTGAACATTGTCTTGAAATTGCTCTTTTTATTTTACCAATTCACAAAATTATTGGGAAATTGCTTCACTAAAGGGCACTTTTTAAGAGCAGGGCTGAATATTTTCTGGACATGGATCAAGGGAAACCATCAAAACTACTTTTAAACAAGATGGCTCATGTTGTTAAAGTAATGATGAATCATATGTGTAATAAGAGAGTTTATACATTTGGCTATGAGTTATGAACTTAAATTTAAACTCATTGTGCTTAACAGATTTTTGTTAGGGAACTGAATGCCAGAAGAGGTTTCAGGGACTAAATGGCCTCTTGATCTTCTTATGTTTGCCTTAAAATCGCCTCAAGCAATTGCATGGATAAAACACAAGTATTTGCCTTTGATTTATTTGGTACCTGGATCAACTGGCCTATTGCACTTCATTCTTCTTCATTCTCTCCTTCTCAGGAATCAGCATCCGCTCCCAACCGCCCCCCACCGACACCACCCCCCCGCCCACACCACCCTTCCCCCCCCCTCCCCACACACACACACACACACACACAAACACAGTTCAAGTTCCAACTTGAACTGAAGATTAGCACTGCACACAATTATGTTCCTCACTTCCCTCTACCTTCATGCGCTCTGTCTGACTTGGCCTGCTGGCTTTCTCCACAAAAGACATGAATCTTAATAATCTTAGTGGGTGGCACAGTGGTTAGCACTGCTGCCTCACAGCGCCAGAGACATGGGTTCAATTCCAGCCTCAGGTGACTGACTGTGTGGAGTTTGCACATTCTCCCTGTGTCTGTGTAGGTTTCCTCCGGGTGCTTTGGTTTCCTCCCATAGTCCAAAAATGTGCAGGTTAGATGAATTGGCTATGGTAAATTGCCCGTAGTGTTAGGTGAAGGGGGGAATGGGTCTGGGTGGGTTGCACTTCAGCGGGTCAGTGTGGACTTGTTGGGCTGAAGGACCTGTTTCCACACTGTAGGTAATCTAATATTTCTAATTCTTTCCTGATTTATATTGGCTTATCATCAATGGCTATGCCTTCACCTCCCAGGTCTCTAAGCTCTGGAATCCCCTCCTTAAGCCTTGCCATGTCTCTCTCCTCCAAGATGCTACCTACCTCTTTGGTCAAATGTTAATGAAGCTTTTTGGTTCGATGTGACTCAGAGTTAAATGCTGTTGGGTCCTGGAAAACTGAGAAAGTTGAAAACCAAAATTCTTATTTTCAAAGAGCATTCTGTTGCAGCCCTCTAAAGTCCAAGGACATTAAGTAATTCTGAGTCATTGAAGTTCAAAGAGGAAAATTGGGCATTACTTTGAAGGATAGACCAGAGATGAAAACAGCCTGTATTTAAGACAGCGCTGAAAATGTGTTGCTGGAAAAGCGCAGCAGGTCAGGCAGCATCCAAGGAACAGGAGAATCGACGTTTCAGGCATCAGCCCTTCTTCAGGAATGAGGAAAGTGTGTCCAGCAGGCTAGGATAAAAGGTAGGGAGGAGGGACTTGGGGGAGGGGCATTGGGAATGCGATAGATGGAGGGAGGTCAAGGTGAGGGTGATAGGCCGGAGTGGGGTGGGGGTGGAGAGGTCAGGAAGAAGATTGCTGGTTAGGAAGGCGGTGCTGAGTTCGAGGGATTTGACTGAGACAAGGTGGGGGGAGGGGAAATGAGGAAACTGGAGAAATCTGAGTTCATCCCTTGTGGTTGGAGGGTTCCCAGGTGGAAGATGAGGCGCTCTTCCTCCAACCGTCGAATTGCCATGGTCTGGCGATGGAGGAGTCCAAGGATCTGCATGTCCTTGGTGGAGTGCGAGGGGGAGTTGAAGTGTTGGGCTACGGGCTGGTTGGGTTGGTTGGTCTGGGTGTCCCAGAGGTGTTCTCTGAAACGTTCCGCAAGTAGACGGCCTGTCTCCCCAATATAGAGGAGGCCACATCGGGTGCAGCGGATGCAATAGATGATGTGTGTGGAGGTGTAGGTGAATTTGTGGCAGATATGGAAGTGTCCCTTGGGGCCTTGGAGGGAGGTAAGGGGGGAGATGTGGGTGCAAGTTTTGCATTTCTTGCGGTTGCAGGGGAAGGTGCCGGGAGTGGAGGTTGGCTTGGTGGGGGGTGTGGACCTGACAAGGGAGTCACGGAGAGAGTGGTCTTTTCGGAACGCTGATAGGGGAGGGGAGGGAAATATATCCCTGGTGGTGGGGTCCGTTTGGAGGTGGCAGAAATGACGGTGGATGATACGCTGGACATGGAGGTTGGTGGGGTGGTAGGTGAGGACCAGTGGGGTTCTGTCCTGGTGGCGGTTGGAGGGGCAGGGCTCAAGGGCGGTGGAGCGAGAAGTGGAAGAGATGCGGAAGAACCGCAAGAAATGCAAAACTTGCGCCCACACCTCCCTCCAAGGCCCCAAAGGACACTTCCATATCCGCCACAAATTCACCTGCACTTCCACACACATCATCTATTGCATCCGCTGCACCTGATGTGGCCTCTATATTGGGGATACAGGCCGCCTACTTGCAGAACGTTTCAGAGAACACCTCTGGGACACCCAGACCAACCAATCCAACCAGCCCGTAGCCCAACACTTCAACTCCCCCTCGCACTCCACCAAGGACATGCAGATCCTTGGACTCCTCCATCGCCAGACCATGGCAACTCGACGGTTGGAGGAAGAGCGCCTCATCTTCCGCCTGGGAACCCTCCAACCACAAGGGATGAACTCAGATTTCTCCAGTTTCCTCATTTCCCCTCCCCCCACCTTGTCTCAGTCAAATCCCTCGAACTCAGCACCGCCTTCCTAACCAGCAATCTTCTTCCTGACCTCTCCGCCCCCACCCCACTCCGGCCTATCACCCTCACCTTGACCTCCCTCCACCTATCGCATTCCCAATGCCCCTCCCCCAAGTCCCTCCTCCCTATCTTTTATCTTAGCCTGCTGGACACACTTTCCTCATTCCTGAAGAAGGGCGGATGCCCGAACTGTCGATTCTCCTGTTCCTTGGATGCTGCCTGACCTGCTGCGCTTTTCCAGCAACACATTTTCAGCTCTGATCTCCGGCATCTGCTGTCCTCACTTTCTCCTCGTGTATTTAAGACAATGTACTGTTTTTGGCATCTTGCTTGATTTTCTGTATTTCAATTGTCTTTTCTGCTGGTACTGGTCAATTTATTGTCTGCTATCCTTTTGGACCTGCAATTTTCCTCATGGTAATCCCAAAAGGCTAATCTGATGTTTCCTAGATAAACATTCAGTGGCAGAGCCATCTCCGTGATTCTGCTATGCATGAGATTTTTTTGTGCTCAATGCGTACTAGAATTGCACACTTCATTATCTTTCTTTTGTTTAATTTAAGTGATCTGTACTGATTAAAAAGAACCAAACATTTTATGGATCTCTTTAGGGACAAATGTGCAAACATATTGGTGTATGGGTCAGTTTAACTCGCTCCTTCCTGCCCACACTATAATGTGTTTTCTCCTGGCTATATTTCAAAGAATTTTCCTGTATCTGTAAAAACATGACACTTCCTGACTAGATAGGATTTTAGAGAAGATTTGTCAAGTAATGCAGCTGGTCAAGAATGAATAATGTCAGGTGATATTTTGCAACCTGGTCTGATTTAGCTGTGGGCGCTAGGAGGTAACTCTGCAAAGCTTTCCTTTGGATTAAAGATATTGGAAGGAATCCCAGAGACAGCCAATTAGAACCTGTAGTAATATCACAGTCCTGCGCTGCCTTAAGCCATAAGCGATCTTCTTGTGAACATTTTCTTGTTAACTTTTAAATAGCTTGACATAATGTGAATCTAGAATGAGACACTGTGAGCTGTTTTCTAAAAGGAAAGGATTTCGTTTCTGTAGCTAATGCTGTGAGAGTCCTCTTGTTTTTAGAAAGATGGAGCTGCCATTCATATTCTAAAACTAACAAATTAACCCTATCAGAATTACTTAATGATTTTGTGATATTAATAGAATGCCAGTTTGCTCTTTTATATCTATTCTGCCATGGAACTTGATCATAGACATAACTGAATATGTAAGTCAAGTGTCAGGAATGAAACCCTCATCCCTGTCTTTGTTACCTCTAGATCCAACTTTTAGTTGGCCTCCGACATTTCATAAACTTGAGGTCATCCAAAGTTCCATGCCCTTTTCCTAACCCTACATCACGCCTCCATCTATCGCCTCTTGGCTCACAGAGTGACATTGTATTTACATCCTTGCAACTTACATGTGCTCTGCTAATTCTGGCATTTTGGATAATTTTAATCACCCTCTACTGGTGACCATGACTTCCACCATCTGGGCATAAAGCTCTGGGAATTAGAAACCCCACTGCCTCTCTGCTTTTCTGCCTTCTTTTAATTTGTTCATGAAAACCCCCCTGCTTGACCATTTGTTTGATCATCTGCTCAAATGTTATTTCATAGAACAGTACAGCACAGGAACAGGCCCTTCATCCCACCATGTGGCTTTATGCCTATGACTTATAATGTCACGTCAAGTGTCTTGGGATGTTGTCATTTATTAAAGGTATTACATACTTAGAAGTTGTTGTTGGTTAAGAGTGCAAGACTGGCTGTGGGGATTGTTAAACTGACTCTACAGAGATGTCTGCAACTTCCAAAAGTTTCTGCTAAATGTGATGTTGAACATTCAGTACAGTATATCTTTCCAGTAGAGGCATTGCCAAACAAAATATTCATGGTGTTAAATGGTGTTTGATGTTTCTTCTAGTATGCAACTGATTATGCGGTAATCTACCACAACTCTCTGCTGTCTTTACTATCTGTGTCCTGCAGGAGAGTTACCCAGTATTGTGCTGCTCTGCCTGGATTTCTCTATTCTGCAATTCTCTTGCTACTGTGAGAAGGAACCTTGTGAGTGAGTTCATGTTATTACCTTCATAAAATTAGCTAAAAATATCAGAATAAGACTTTGAGATTTAGGAAGCATTATTTTCAAGGCAGGTACAAATACCACATTGTGGATTATCTGACGATTATCTGTGGATTATTGCTGTGGTGTGATTTGAAACAGTGCAAAGAAGTAGATAGTAGAGTTGCTGTTGCTTTCCAGATTTTGGGGATTGCATATAGGGAGACTATGCTGGCAAGAATTGTGATTTTATTTTTTGTTAAATCTGTGCTGTAGTCCTTTGTCACTGGGGCAATGGTATAAATTTCAGATTATGGGAGGTATGAATCTACTTACATTGCACTTTGTTGTTAAAACTAGCAAAGAGAGAGTTGGAGAGTCCTGAGTTGCAGCAGGTTTGTTGTTTCTCACAGGAGGCTAACTGGGTAATAATTGTGGAGATTATTTGACCAGTGAGGTCTATTTCCTTGTGCAAAAACAAACGATGTGGCTGCAGTGACTACCAGAACTATCAAGGCATCTCCCTACTGACTTTTGATGAAAGGATATTTGCCTGGTATGGCTCTTGTCAGTTTCCAGATTGTGACTGAAGGCATTCGCCCTGAATTCAATCCCCAGATGGATGATTTACAGCTGATGTGATATTCTTAGTTAAACATCTGCAAGAAAAATGCCATGAACAATGGAGACCACTGCCTTCGTCTATCTCACCATGTACCAGACTAGCCATCACTGCTCTATGTAAACTGTTGGGTAAAAGTGACTGGGTAAATGGAAAAAGTAATGGACAAATGAGCTATATCAGAGCAACATGAGAACCAAGTAAGATCTTCAGTAGGCCAAACAGGGTTGTGTTCTGGCACCAACACTCTTTCAAATCTATTGCTGTCAGGTGCCTTCAGATTGTCAACAGAGGGTATGTACTTAGTAACAGAACTAATGGAAAGCTGTTCAGTGTTGCTGATCCAGGGCAAAAAGCTCAGCAAGTCCTTATTGGGGAATTGCTTTATGGTGATAATGTCGCATTAACATTGCGGATGGAGAAACAACTGCAGCGGCAAATGGGCAGACTCGTCACACCTGCATGGAGTTTGGTTTGGCCATCAACATTGGGCAGATAAAATGTCACAGCGCAGGATATTCACATCTATCAATGCGATGCTGGAGGCAGTTGCTGTCTTCACATATTTAGGTGCACAACAATATAATTCACATGTTGTATTACTTGCTTCTCTTAAATCCAAGCTGAGCAAGAGAGTGGGGAAACAACAGCAACCTGACAGAGAAAACCAAATTGCAAGTCTCCAAGACTGAATCCTCCGTGCACTCCTCTACAATAGACCTACATTAGAGAGCGGAAAAGGTTGTACAGTTTCCACCTTTGCTGTCTCAGACAAATGCTCAGCATTTTTTGGCAGAACAAGATCACTGATCTGGAGCATCTTAATGCCATCAGCATACACTCAATTTCAAAGAGAACAACTTATTTTGGCATTTATTATGGGACGTCATGAGTGGGCCAACATTCATTGCCTATTTCCAATTGCTCTTGAGAAGGTGATGGTGAGCTGCCTTCTTAAACTTTTGCAGTCCTTAAAGTGTAGGTACACCCACAGTGCTCTTAGGAAGCGAGTTCCAGGATTCTGTCCCAATGACAGTCAATATAAATTGATACTTAGGCAAAAAAAAATTCAGTTCTGTCAGTACTGCTTTTGTGAGTTGCTGCAGTGAATCCTGTTTTTACTACACATAAAGAATAACAAAAAAAGATAAATAATCGAAAGCATTTTCAGGGATGTGATGTAAGATGTAATTACATCTGTTAAATTCAAGATGTTTTGATTATAGTACATATGTATATTTATGTAAATATATTATCTTCAGAGAAGTGATATAGATAATCATCTTGTTTGACAGCTTGTTTTACTAGTAATAGAAAAACAACATTACACTGTCAGTCTTTAACATTTGATACTTCGCTGGTGGTATATAGAGTGAAATCAACTGTGGGATGAACATTTTAAGTATGTTGCATTTCAAGAATTTTCTTATGAAATCAAACCTGTCCATTGTTCATGAATTCTCTATCTTTCCTCCACCCATCCTACACCTTCACCTTAGGATGAAATGTATTAAATGATAAAATGTGATGAATCAGTTTCCTTATGCAATCATCCGTAAACAAAAATGTGGTGATGCATTTCAAGGATTAGTTTGTAAGGCAACAAAAGGAGGGAAATGTGTTGAAGTTGAAAACGTACATTTATATATATTCAGAACATCATTGTAATACCATAGCAACTGCTTACACAGCTGCAGGATTTTTCATCTAATCAAACAGCCCTCGGTATTTTGCAAAAAGGTAGCTGGCAGTGGAGTTCAATAGGTAGGGGGAAGAAACCAGAAGTGTTTTGGATGTGAGAAGTGAATTACAGAGTGGTTCTATATACAGGCTGAGGACTTTCCCTCATATTGTGGAGCTGAAAGCATAAGGGTGCAGGAGACATAAAAGTGAAATCAGAGTTTGAAAAATGAAGTGGAGCTTGGGGCTGTGGTATTGCTTCATTAGGGAGCAGCAATTCATGGAGAGATGGGATCTCTCAGTAGTTCTGGCACTGGCAGATACTTAAGTCACACTCAATCATCAGATGAAGAGCTGTCAGTCTGGAGCTGCCCTGCATGGCTCCTGTAAATTGTCCTGAATGTGGCAGACAGAAGGAATTAATTGGCAACACATCCACAAACATTCACTCCCTCCACCACTGACGCTCAGTAGCAGCAGTGTGTACCACCTACAAGATGCACTGCAGAAAATCACCAAGATTCCTGAGATAACACCATCTAAATCAACCACCATTATCCTCTAGAAGGACAAGGGTAGCAGATATATGGGAACACCACATCGCAAGATCCCCACCAAATCTCTCACTATCCTGAGTTGTATCAACGTTCCTTCAGTGCTGTTGGGTCAAAATCCCAGAATTCCTCCTTCACAACATTATAGGTCTATCTACAGCACATGGACTGCAACAGTTCAAAAATCAGTTTTCAAGGGTAACTAGGGATGGACAATAAATGCTAGCCAGCCAGCGAAGCATACATCCAAAAGTAAGTGAAAGAAAGGCTCTGAGAGAATTTGACAGAGTGTATACTGGGAAACATTTCTTCTTTGTGGGAGTCCAGAACTAAAGCACACAGTTTAAAAGTTAGAGATCTCCCAATTAAGAGGGAGATGCGGAGAAAACCTTTCCCTCAGCTAGTTGCCAATATATTAAATTCTCTCCCCCAGAAAGCAATGAAGACTGAGTCATTGAATTTAGTCAAGAATGAGTTACATAACAAGGTCAGACAACGGAATGAAGGGTCATGGGAAGAAAGCAGGAACATAGACTTGAGGCAACAATCAGACTAGTCAAGATCTTATTGAATGGTGGAACTGCCTCGAGGGGCCAAATGGTGTATTCCTGCTTCTAGTTCTTATTCTTGTGTTAAACATTTAGAGTGTTAGAACAAATGACAAAGTCAAACCAATTAATATGAGGTCAAACTTTACCAAATTGGTAGTCTCTGGAATTTAAACTTTGTTCAGAACGAGTCATAGAGAACAATTTACATTTAACCTCTTCATGCTTGCAAATTGTCATCAAAAGTTAGGCTTCCTTAAATACTCATCAATGAACCAGTGGAAACAATATTGAAATGTGCCCTTAATTGTTAAATGATGGCAATGTGAGGATTAATTTGTTGAATAATCTATTGACAATTCCATTGAGAGGAGGCTCCACTGGAATTTCATATAAATGATATAAACCTTCTTTATAGGCAAAGCTGTAAACATATGATAATTGTTGAAAATTCTTTTCTAAACATCAAATCTTTGGCACTGAACTGTGCATCATCATTCCTGTTTAAAAGATGGATTGTAGGACCTGGAGATCCTGTTGGTGAAGACAAGGGCCATCCTCCTCCCCTCAGTACCAGCAGAAGAGACCACACTACCAGACCTTGACATCTGCTTCCAATTTGTTACGTAGGTCATTGCCAGTCTGAGGAACACCCAACAATGCAAGAGGGTAAGTGCCATCATGCTCTTTCTGCTGCCTCTCATTCACTCTATCTCTGCTACTGTGCTCACCTTCCACCAAGGCTCATGGTCTCCCTTCAAAATCTTTCTTTTGTCACTCTCCCCACTCCAAAATCCCATTCGACCAACCCTGAATGATCTTTCATCTGCCCTTTATTCAGTCAGGGCTCCTCATCTTCCTTCTCCCATCTTTAGCAACATTAACAGCTGGTACCAGTTACTTTCATGTCACTTAGTCCCTCTGTTTGTCTCATTCCACTGTAGGGTGGAGTGAACCAATGTGGGTAGTAGAATGTCTGAGAGGATCCTGACACTGTCTGGTGAGGACCATGACCATTCCTGTGATAATATTGAAACCTCTGTGACATGGCACCCTTGTCAGTTACTGTGCTATTCTGCCTTTACTGCCAATGGGAATGTATTCTTAACAGACTTGAACACCTACTCCTTTTTTGCAACACATTCTCACTTTATTTCTCCTGCATGGACCAGTGGCATTGATACAGTCCCACCATCAAGAGGATGGCCTTGCAAGACATTTCTCTTCCAGCTCTGAGGAAGAAGCAACAGATCCTACAGAGGATGCACTGACAAGCAGCTTCCTGCAATCATCACCAACTCAGGTACTAACACTTCGGGAGGTGTTTTAGCCAAATTATAGTTGGGAACACATTGTGGTGAGCACATCACTGCCACAACTTAAAGATTCCATGCTGTTAACAATTCGTGACTTCATTGAAATGTACAGGAGCAGCAAGTGAGTTTGTTAGTGGCATGGGACAATGATTCATAAGTTGGAGAAATGCACCAATGCTATTTGCATGGCTTCTGGCTGTGTCTGTGGACAGAAGGAGGTCTTGAACAGACAGTATCTGCTGGATTTACACACAGACCTTAATTCTCTCATTCTAACCATTGGTAAGGTTACAAGGGGGATTAGGGATTTTGACTTTACTCCAGGTGCCTCTACCCTACAGAGAGACAGGTTGGTGCCATTAGGCACCCCAGCCAAAGGAAGAACCACATCTCAGGACACTCCAAAGATAGCTGGGCCTTCCACTGCCGGCCTTTTGGCCATCCTCAGCCGTGTGGGAGTTCAGACTGGGGAGTGTGCACCTGTTTCTAGGCAGGACATATTCTGCATGTCTGGGCCCTATAAATATAAACTCTCTCAGGTTTCCTGACCAAAGCTCAAAGGCTAATGGACTGCATTGTAGGGTGTCTGTTTAATGCTATTACCCTTTGAAGACTCTCACATAGCATGGAAGCCCCCTCCCTCACAGGATGAAACAATGACCCTGCCCATTCTGTATGATGGCTGCCATTTTTATTTTACTGCACACTTAAACACTCCTCCAGCATTACTGCTTTCCTTCTCATCCTCAATTAACTCACCCCCTTATCTGTTGAGTTGTCCCATTCACAGTTGTTATCCCTTTCTTCTTTTCAGTCTGCTACTTCTAATCCTTAACTTCACGCCCACAGCAGTGGCCCCCGATAACCCAATTGACTTGCAGATGATGGAGACCCAGGACTGGCCGTTTCTCACCTCTTGATTAGCTCCAACTAGTGACTGGTTGATTTCTGTGCAGCTCCCTGACTGACCTCAAGTAAACCCCCAGCACTGGAGAGTGCAGCACTGGAGCCATAGTACTATTCCTCAGACTCTAGCTGACTCTAGCTGGCCTGAACGGTCAATTGACTATGTCCAAGCCCTTTGACTGATAATGGAGGTTGCCCTTGACTTAATGTACCAGGACCTCCTGATTGAAAGGCATCTCCTTTGACTCAACTGAAGACTACTCCCCTTAGACTTTAAGACATGACCGTTAGGTTTAGCATGTGCAATGCATTTGCCAAATCTGTCACAAGCATATTGTGCAGGTGTGAGATTGACATTACAGAATGATGTAGAGCAAGCAACATGTCCACCAACTTGACTGATTACTGCTAACAATCATGATAGGATGCCTAACTTTGTGTCTGCACTAAAAGGGAAAGCAAGAGAAATTCACTGTGAGCCTTCTGCTGAAGGAAGCAAAGTGCAAAAACACAAGGCAAGGCACAGCAATGTAGGGATACTTAGACTATCTAAGTCAGTGCAAAGTGAGCAAATGCTGAGAGAGCAGACAAGGAGTCCTGAAATGCACCCCAGCCCAGTTCACGAGATTGTGCCTGTCCCAGTGTGCAAAATGTCCTGGTAGCAACATTCAAATGAAAGGTACCAGCCACTCCAAAAGGCTGCATTGAAGTGCAGAACTGTCTTGCAAATGGATCCGAGTCATTCCATGAGCGCGCAGTGAGGTTGGTACATGTCTGAAATCAACACCTGCAGATGGGAATTTCATGTGGTCACTGCCCACGTACTACACCCTTGGCATTGGTGACTGCTATCCAAGATGGAGGTCCATAGGAGCAAGCAACAAGTTGCCAGGTACCACTCTAACTTTCATGTCAAGAGTTGTGACCGCTTAGCTTCTATCCAGCAGCTGGGAGAATGGGAAACTGCATTTCATGAGGTGAGATTAACCAATAACGATGTGTTATTGCATGCACACAGTTGTAAATAGGTCTCTCACTCATTGATGAAATTCCTGCCTCACTATTTAGCACTTGATTAGAAAATAAGACATTATTCTCATCGAGAATCTCCTTCCTCCCAAAACCACTTCACTTCTTCAATGTTCTTGCCATCATTTTGTGGATGGGACAATTCTGCACAATGTTTTAAAAAATGCAAATGTTAAGAATTTGCAAGTAGCATTTTGTTAAGTAATTATTTTCATTGCAGAATAGTTAAACAAGAATTGGCATGGATGTGCATATTCTGGGAACAACAGCAATAATGTATGTTCAAGAGTAGTTTGCTAATTCTACAAAAGGCACAATTTCCATCAATAAAAGACAAATTTGGCAATTTAAAATGTGCAAACAAAAGAAGGCTTATGTTATGAAAATAAGTGAAAAAAATGAGTATGGCTGTTCATAATTATATACTATCAAAGTGAAATGCTTCAAATGACTCATGAAATATCACCTTGGAACACTGATACCATTTGCTCAGTTTTGAATACAGTGACTAACATTTAACTAGTTACAATAGAATTTTTTTCATCATTTCATCTGAGCAAGGGAAATTAAATTTGACGGGAAAAGAAACAAGCTATGACTCACCTAACATTTCAAAAATAATAATTATTCAATCCCCACGGTGTTGAAACAGGCCATTTGGCCCAACAAGTTCACACCGACCCTCTGAAGAGTATACCACCCAAACCCATTCCCCTACCCTATTACTCTACATTAACCCCTCACTAATGCACCTACCCTACACATTCCTGGGCAATTTAGCACTACCAATTCACCTAACCTGCAAATCTTTGGACTGTTGGAAGAAACCGGAGCACCCAGAGGAAACCCACGCAGACACAAGGAGAATTGCAAAATCCACACAGTCACCCAATGCTGGAAACAAACCTGGGTCCCTGGTAATATGCTAACTACTGAGCCACTGTGCCACGCCAGTTACGTAATTGACAAGATCAAAAAAGGAACACTATAGGACACTGAGCTTTTTTTTTCTCTCCAAGTCAGATTTGATGCAAGATAAAGTATTCTGTATATTATTGGTGGCTCTTCACAATGGGACCTTGTTCAAGGCATTCTTGATATTTTGGCATATATTTGGTTCCTGGAAGGTGAAGTCCAGAGCAGCCTTTAGGTTGGTCCTTGAGTTCCATCAGTCCTGAGCTGGTAAGCTGCTGAGATCAACAGTTGAGGCTTGATTTAAGATTGCAGGCAATCAAGGAGAACCAGGTCAGGAGGTAGCAATGATGGGTGGGGGTGAGGAGAAGGAATAGAAAAATCAACATCTTGAAACACTTTATAAACAATGGAGTACACTTGAAGTGTCACCACTGTCACAGCTGTCAATGTTTCCTACAATTATGAGGTTGTAACAATATTATGTTTTGGATTATTCTTTAATCTTTGGGAAAATGAAGAGGGTCATGTGGTCAGCTCTGAGGGCTGCCAGTCAGGTAGCCTTGGCGCTGGGATTACTAGAGGTTAAATAAGGCTCGATTGTTTTATTGAGAAATAAGTTCAAGACAATAGCAGAGGACGATCTGATAACAGTGGATAGATTGCAAGTCTCTAACGTCCCAGAAAAGTGTCGGGAATGTCATGTTCTAGGCATTAACACTTCAAACTATCCATTTAGCTACAAGATAAAAGTGAGTTGGGCTTTCACGGATTACTTGTTGGCATCTTTACCGGAATACAAGACATATGTGAATCTTGTTGGCATGGAAATGGGCTTTTGGAGAGGAAAATTTCTGAGATATCCCTGAAATCTCACAGCCTAGTTAGTCTTCCAGGATCCAGGAAAGGGATGGCAGCTAAAGGTGACAGGACATCGTGCTTCATAGCATTGTAATGCAGGTAGAAGCTCACACTTGGTTCAGAAAGACCAACAAATGAGGCTAGAATATTTGTCGAGTATTAGCTAGAGGATGAAGTGACCAGTAATAGTTTTACCATGGCACATGGAGATCATTTCTGGCATTAGAAGTCTCAATGCCTATAAAAGAAAAGAAGTGTAACCGTAGATCTGGAAGAGTCAGAGTTGATTTAATTGAAACATTTTGGCAAAAATGAGGACTGCAGATGCTGGAAATTAGAGTCAAGATTAGAGTGTGCTGGAAAAGCACAACAGGTCAGGCAGCATCCGTAGAGCAGAAAAATCGACATTTTAGGCAAAAGCCCTTCATCCTCATCCCTGATGAAGGGCTTTTGCCTGAAACATCAATTTTCCTGCTCCTTGGATGCTGCCTGACCTGCTGTGCTTTTCCAGCACCACTCTAATCTTCAAAGTTTGGGAGAAGATTTGTAGCTCGGGTGCTCGTTGTTGTGGTTCTGTTTGCCGAGCTGGGAATTTGTCTTGCAAACGTTTCGTCCCCTGTCTAGGTGACATCCTCAGTGCTTGGGAGCCTCCCGTGAAGCGCTTATGTGCTGTTTCCTCCGGCATTTATAGTGGCCTGTCTCTGCCGCTTCCGGTTGTCAGTTCGAGCTGTCTGCTGTAGTGGCCGGTACATTGGGTCCAGGTCGATGTGTTTGTTGATAAAGTCTGTGGATGAGTGCCATGCCTCTAGGAATTCCCTGGCTGTTCTCTGTTTGGCTTGCCCTATAATGGTGGTGTTGTCCCAGTCGAATTCATGTTGCTTGTCATCTGTGTGTGTGGCTACTAAGGATAGCTGGTCGTGTCGTTTCGTGGCTAGTTGGTGTTCATGGATACGGATCGTTAGCTGTCTTCCTGTTTGTCCTATGTAGTGTTTTGTGCAGTCCTTGCATGGGATTTTGTACACTACATTGGTTTTGATCATGTTGGGTATCGGGTCCTTCGTTCTGGTGAGTTGTCTGAGAGTGGCTGTTGGTTTGTGTGCTGTTATGAGTCCTAGTGGTCGCATAGTCTGGCTGTCAGTTCTGAAATGCTCCTGATGTATGGTAGTGTGGCTAGTCCTTTGGGTTGCGGCATGTCCTCGTTCCATTGTCTTTCTCTTAGGCATCTGTTGATGAAATTGCATGGGTATCCGTTTTTGGCGAAGACTCTATCAACAAACACATCGACCTGGACCCAATATACCGGCCACTACAGCAGACAGCTGGAACTGACAACCGGAAGCGGCAGAGACAGGCCACTATAAATGCTGGAGGAAACATCACAGAAGCGCTTCACAGGAGGCTCCCAAGCGCTGAGGATGTCACCTAGACAGGGGACGAAACGTTTGCAAGACAAATTCCCAGCTCGGCGAACAGAACCACAACCACTCTAATCTTGACATAGATCATTTTGGACTGATTCAGGGATAGTTGAATGACAACTTAAGGATAATGTGGTGGTGGACTGGTGGTAATGTCATTAGGCTTGTAATCCAGAACCCCATCTTCTGGGGACATGGCTTCACCGTGGGCGGCACGGTGGCACAGTGGTTAGCACTGCTGCCTCACAGCGCCAGAGACCCGGGTTCAATTCCCGCCTCAGGCGACTGACTGTGTGGAGTTTGCACGTTCTCCCCGTGTCTGCGTGGGTTTCCTCTGGGTGCTCCGGTTTCCTCCCACAGTCCAAAGATGTGCCGGTCAGGTGAATTGGCCATGCTAAATTGCCCGTAGCGTTAGGTAAGGGGTAGATGTAGATGTAGATGTAGGGGTATGGGTGGGTTACGCTTCGGCGGGGAGGTGTGGACTTGTTGGGCCGAAGGGCCTGTTTCCACACTGTAAGTAATCTAATCTAATCTAAAACTGATCATGATAAATGGTGAAATTTGAATCTGGAGTTAATTTAGGAGTCTGATTGTGACCAAGTAGCCACAGTCAATTGTTGTAAAAACCCATTTGGTTTGCTAATGACCTTTAGGGAAGAAGATCTGCCAGTTATACCTGGTCTCGCCTATCTGTGACTGCAGCAGTCAGCAGTGTGCTTGACTCTTAACTACCCTTTCATCAATTAGGGATGGATACTTGCTGGCCTGTGCAGCAATGCCCACATCCCTTGAATGAATTAAAAAATAAATACCTGTGAAGTGCTTTTTCACGGTTTTACTAAAATTAAGAATAAGGATCTATGTCATTCTATGGTTTAAAGTACATATTGTCTGCAAAGGTTCAATAGTGCTGTTTTTAGCCTTTTGTTACAGTACAGTATTGTTCACTTATGTAAGGATGGTTATGCTTTTGAGCTTATGGGGAGTGTTTATGATGCTAATACCTGAGGAAGGGCGAGACAGGCTAGGCCTTTATCCTCTGGAAGAGTCAGAGTTGACTTAATTGAAACATAAAAGATCCTGAGGGAATTTGAATTGGTGGCTGTTGAAAGCATGTTTCTTCTTGTGGGAAAATCTGGAACTAGGGGTAGCTCATTTAGGACAGAGATGAGGAAATATTTTTTTGCTCTCAGAGGCTTATGAATCACTGGAATTCTCTTTATCAAAAGGCAATGGGTACAATATCTTTAAATATCTTTAAAGCAGAGGGAGATAAATTCCTGATTACACAACAAGACAAGGGTTATTGGAATTTGCAGAAACATAGAGTTGAGGTTAAACTCAGATCAACCATGTTCTTGATAAATGGCAGAGAAGGCTCAATCGACCAATTGTCCTACTCTTATTCCTTGTTGGTCAGTTTGTAAAATCTTAAAATGTAAAGTCATCCTTTCAGCAATTAATTAGAAGCCCAAATTCCTTTTTAAAAGCTATGCCTACACACACAGCAAATTCCCACAGACAGCAATGTGATAATGACCAGGAACTATTCTCTGTGATGTTGGTTGAAAGATAAATAGCTCCTATTTCCTTTATCAAAATAGTTCCATAAAATATTCACATCCATTATGATATCTTATGTGATTAATATTTAGAACATGGATTTTTGACCTGTGTGTATGAGGAGGTTTAATGATTAATTTATTTATTTGTGGGGCCATTAGTATTTCAAAACCAACATGAGAGAGAATTCTTGGAGTGATGATGGGAATTTGTTTGCATTATGAGTGTTTTATATACAGATAGAGCAAACATTGAAGAGCATTAGCTTGCTTTCAGTTAGAAGAATTGACAATTGATTTTTTTTCTTAGTGGAAAATATCATCTACTTAGCCAGATTTCAGTCTGAGATGTGAGCTGTACAGAAATAAAATCAACTAGGATCATATTACACCTGAGATAACAAACAGGATTTTGGTTTAACTTTCAGGCAAAAGGCAGCAGCTCCATTAGTGCAGTTTTCCCACTTTAGTCAGTGAAGAGTCAATCGAATTTTGTAGGAGAAAGTGAGGACTGCAGATGCTGGAGATCAGACTTGAGAGTTTGGTGCTGAAAATTCCTGATGAAGGGCTTTTGCCTGAAATGTCGACTCTCCTGCTTCTCAGATGCTGCCTGACCGGCTGTGCTTTTCCAGCACCACAATCTCGACAATTGAATTTTATGCTTATTTCCTCAAGGGATTATTGAATCCAGAAACATGTGACTCAAAGGTAAGACTGCCAGCTACTAAGTCACAACTGATAATTTAAGAGATAGGGATTGAGGTGTGGGAAAGGGGTCAATCAGAGTTGGAGTGGGAGTGGTGATAGCAGTGCAGCCAGCAGAATGCTACACAGTGAATGTCGGGTTAAGAAAGCCCTCATGCTTCCCCAGGATCTAAACTCTATTATCTGTTGTAAGGATCACCTTTGGGTTGTACATCAGCAGGTTTTGTCAGGACAAATTCCAATCTTTCAGTTGGCTTTGAGATAGGGATTAGGCCCATTATTTGCACTTTAAAAGCCTTACCAACTATTTCAGATGTGAGAGCTGCATCTCAACGTTTGGCCTTGTCCAAACTGGATAGTGGCTCACATCTAGCTGATAATGAACATGTACTTCCTATCAACCATGTTGGACAGTTGGGAGGCTGGCGAGCACGCAAAAGGCATTGAAATACAACAGTGTTTCTAAGTCACAATGTTGTGCAGATTAAGAGTACATACTTCAGTTGAATGTTGTAATAACAGTAAACAGCCAAGAGGGTATGGCATTCTGCAGTTTGCTACTGACCTTATAAACCAGAGGTCTGAATGAACAACTTTATAACATGGGCTTAAATGACACCACAGTAACTGGGGAGTTGAAATGAACAATATAAATGTTAAAATGTTGCTGAAAAGAAATAAATGAAAGAAATTTTTTCAAGCTTTTCACATTTCTGGAATTATCCAGGAGTTTAGGGATCCTACAGTGTCCCATTGCTATGTTTATGGCAATGCCTTGATCAATCAGGGTCAAGTTGCCAACACACCCTTTTCTCCTTTATTTTGAAATCGATGAATGCAAGATGAAAAGTTTCAGCAACATGTCTCTCTTTTCAGCAATAGTCAAATTCTGTACTGCCAAGTGACACAAAGAAAAATCTAGCACCACCTGTAGTGAATATGAAATTGTAACATTGTTGTTAAAATCCATTTAGTTCACTTTTCTATCCTTTAGAGAAGGAAATTTGCTGACATTATACTGTCTGGCCTCTATGTGACTCCAGATCCAGAGGAATGCGTTTGTCTCTTAACTGCCCTATGGAATGACCTAACAAGCCAATTGATTGTACTCAGGAAGGTGGTCCACCACTGTCTACTGAAGGTCAAGTAGCCAGGTGATAAATGCCTGATTTACCATTGATGCCCTCACATGATGAATGAATTAGAAACAATATTCGGGTAAAGTCATTGAGATTGTTCATTATGTGGGAATGAATCTGCAAACAGTCGGTACTTTAAAAGTGTTTGATATCACTGATATTATGTGAATAGGAAGAATGAGGTAACCAGGACTATCTTGTACACTTGTACTTCTGAAATGGACACTAACATTGTCTGAAAGTTTTGGTGTGAATGAGTGCCATTGCTTTGAGAACAAATAGTTTTGTTCATAAGGGATTGCTTAGCTCAGTTCACTAGAGTGTGATGGAAAATAAATTTACCAGCATTGGTTCAGTTGCCAGAGTGGCTATGGTAGTTCATGGAGTCCTGTGCAGTGATTACACACAAGCCATGCATAACCAATATTTTCTGTCTAATGGAGAGAGATGACACCATGGAATCTTCCTTTGTTCTTAATTTTCTTAATTGATTGAGTATGAAGCATCAAGGTTATATGGAGGGCTGAATCATGGCAAGAAATGTTCAAAACTCTCAATATATTTTTTAAAAGTGCATATTGTAAATTAAACTGGCCACTGCAGCTGCTGTGAGATTTTTTCCTGTTTCTTGCTTGCAGATGCTTATTCCATCTTGCGAAAATCTCTCATTGTCTGAATTTGAATAAATTGTTGGCAGGTCCTTTCCAAACAGGATTTACAGGCAAATCCACATTCGGTGCATAAGAATTTATGCATTGGCATCGTTATATGAGAACATAACCATTTTCCATTCTATGTTCATTGAGCCAACTAGTTATTCTGTCAGGCTATATCCCTATGAACTGAGATGTTGATACACAACCCTGCTGTATACAGATGGGTTTACTGCTGTGCTGTACAGGAGGCCACACTAGGAAGAACTCCAGTGGATCTGGAACTTATCCTCCAAAAATAGTGGAGAAGTAAAAAATGACGATGCTCAAAGCCAAAAGCCAGCTGAAGAATCTTAAGTGACTTCCACTCACCAGCAACCCATATAGTGCAGTGAAGATCCTGAAGTACATGATTGGTGGCAATCATACCAAGAATTAGTTTTTCTTAAAGTTCCATTAAATATTTACCAGTTACATGACTTGAATCAGGTATATCCAATGATATGTTTGGTGAAAGAGATTTAGAAATCATTTTTCTCAATGATTACATATTTAATTTATGACAAGAGAATTAAAAGGATACTTCTGGTTTAGTTTTTGATTTGAATATGTTCTTAATTGAAATGTCCATTGCCTTATTATGGGGATGAAGAATCGCTGGACCCAAAACGTTAACTCTATTTTCTTCCCATAGATGCTGTCAGACGTACTGAGTTTCATGGACAATTTCTGTTTTGTTTCAGATTCCCAGCATCTGCAGTTTTTATTTCATTTCCCTATTATGGGCATCCAGGTAACAGAAGTCCAAAATTCAAAGATAATTTGGACTAGAATGATGATGTTGTTTAATCCTGGATGTGATGGTTTAGCATGCGTACTTTGGTGCATTACAATAATGTTAAAATGACAGGTCCTTGACTACTACAATTTTTCTGGATGTTGCCCAGAGCTTTCTGTATATGATTATAAGTGGCCCTCTCCTCCTACAGAAAGGAAAATATTGACCGCGTTATAGTACATTCATGAGAACAAACAAGTGAATTTCTGATTAATATCATCTTCATAATACATATTGCTATGCAATTAATAACCATGCAACATTAGCAAGGGAACAATCACAATGCTGCTGTTAATAATCTATGTTAAATAGCTTAAAATTTCACTTATGAAATCAATTGCCTTGAAGATCTAAGCTTGCTGTAATTGATGAAACAATATTTTATCAAACTCCCTGACAAAGGTCAAGTTTATTGGTAACAGCTGTAGCCTGGTCATTGCCTCATACTTATTATGATATTGCTATCGGAGTCCAGATATCAAAAGTAATAATTGGGACATTTTTGAGATGCTAATCTAATTCTGGCATTTAAACCATAATATTGAGTGAGTTTGTTCCAAGCAAGGAACGCAGTTGAATAGAATCACTACCTGGTCAGGTCCACGCCCCCCAACAAACCATCCTCCCGTCCTGGCACCCACCCCTGCACCGCAGGAATTGCCAAACCTGCGCTCACACCTCCTCCCTCACCAATATCCAAGGCCCCAAAGGAGCCTTCCACATCCATCAAAGTTTCACCTGCACATCCACCAATGTCATTTATTGTATCCATTGCTCCTGATGTGGTCTCCTCTACATTGGGGAGACTGGACGGTTCCTTGCAGAGCACTTTAGGGAACATCTCTGGGACACCCGCACCAACCAACCCCACTACCCCGTGGCCCAACATTTCAACTCCCCCTCCCACTCTGCCGAGGACATGCAGGTCCTGGGCCTCCTCCACCGCCGCTCCCTCACCACCCGACGCCTGGAGGAAGAACGCCTCATCTTCCGTCTCGGAACACTTCAACCCCAGGGCATCAATGTGGATTTCACCAGTTTCCTAATTTCCCCTCCCCCCACCTCACCCCAGTTCCAACCTTCCAGCTCAGCACTGTCTTCATGACCTGTCCTACCTGCCAATCTCCCTTCCCACCTATCCACTCCACCCTCCCCTCTGACCTATCACCTCCATCCCCAACCCTATTCACCTATTGTACTCTCTGCTACCTTCCCCCACCCTCCTCTCTGACCTATCACCTCCATTCTCACCCCCATTCACCTATTGTACTCTTTGCTACCTCCTGCCCATCCCCACCCACCCCATTTATCTCTCCACCATGGAGGCTTCCTGCCTTATTCCTGATGAAGGGCTTTTGACTGAAGCGTTGATTTTCCTGCTCCTTGGATGCTGCCTGACCTGCTGTGCTTTTCCAGCACCACTCTGATCTAAACACTAGAATCACAACAGCTAATCACAGCAGCTGGACTTTGAGATCATTGTAAACAATTTGCAATTTGAGTCTTGGTTAGGACGATGAGAATTTGGAACATTGCACAGTAATATTTCTTTGATTCCAGCTCTACTATGACCAGCTTATTTCCAGCAAGCATAAGTGCAAGCTGAAGTGGAACATAGCAATGTCCAGAGAGTTTTAGCAACATTTAAGATCTGGATAGAAACAGAGAAGGAGGCCATTTGGCCCATTGTGTCTGTTCCAGCTCCTGAAAGAGCTATCCAGCTGGTCCATTCTCTTGGCTTATCTCAGTGGACTTTTCAATTCATTACTTTCAAATAATAACTGATAACAGTTAAAATAAAGTTACTGCAATGTCAAATCTAAGCAGACTGTCACACAACCTGCACCTCACTGACATCTGATTACTTTGGGAGGTTTTCAAGAAATAGTTCATTATCATACATCTTACTCGAAACAGAAAGTTGCTCGTAAACTTTAACAACGATTAAAAATAATCTTAGGAATCTCTGGAGAGAAAAATATTCAAATATGCATGTATTAAAATTAAACATAAAGAAAACAAAACACATCTTTATTTAAATGCCGATTGCCATTTGCTGATTTACCAAGAATCCTTGAACAATCTCTTTCTTCTGTAAAAAGGAAATCATCTAGCTGGTAAATGATAAAGTTTAAAAACTGAATGAACTTCTGTGAATTTGTAAATTTAAATGATTAAAATAAATTCTTTTCTCAGCTGACAGTTTGTAAAATGCCCTCATGCGGTTTATATGCTTGTATTTTCCATGGCAGATGGTGTTACATGCAAATAGGTAAATTATAAAGTGGTGAGTCATCACATTTTACCATGCTTCTCTTTATTTCTCAGCAATATCATCTGAAGACATAGGTTAATGTTCCAATTTGTGCTGTAGATGTCTAATTCTACCTTAGCACCTCCACTTTTAGTCACCTCACTCCTGTTGATTTGTGACATTGCTTGACCAATGCCAGTCCTGAATAAGCTACAATCTCCTCCAATTAAAAAAAAGGTAGACAGAAGCCATTGTTTTCAGTCTTCTCCATGAATTAATTCCTACTATCTCGGGCTGTATCATTGCATTCTCAGCATCCTATCAGAGTCAGAGAAAGACTTCCAAACCCATGTCCTCTCAATCGCTAAGGCTGTCTAATTCCACCTCTGTCATATAGACCATTCTCCACTCCTGCTCAGCCCACCTGCTGCTGAAATACTTATTACCTCTGGACTTGCTACTGACAATGTTCTCTTGATTGACCGCTTCCTCTCTTCATAAATTTGCTGGCACCCAAATCTCTGTGGCCTGTTTATAAATTCACATTAAGTTCCATCCACCCTCCTATGTTTGCTAACTTACATTTATTCCTGTCCTGGAAGAGTTTTGAGTTTAAAATTCTCTGTTCAAAAGCTTCTGTGGTCTCGCCCTATCACTGTAATGTGTAACAATCCAATAAGTAACTTAGGTCCCTACGTTCCCTCAGTCCTGGCCTCTTATGTAGGCTTGGTTTCCGAAGCCTATCCATTAATGACTGTATCTTCAGCTGCCTGGAACATTTGGGAATTCTTTCTCTAAATCTCTCTCCTCAATTTTATTTTAATATTCATTCACAGGACATGGGGACTGTTGGCTGGGCTATCATTTATTACCCATCCTTAATTAACCTTGAGGAGATAGTGGTGAGCTGCCGACTTGAACCACTGTAATCCATTTGTTGTTAGGTAGTGAGTTCCAGATTCTCTCCTTTAACACATGTACAAAGCTTACACATTTATTCATGTTTTTAATATATCTTTCTTGGCTGAAGATCAATTTTTTTTGACAACAGCTTTGTGAAATGCCTTGAGGCCAGTAAAGGTGCTAAATCTAATGCCAAATCTTTTCATTAGTATAATTATATTAATGTTAGTGTTGTCAAAATTGTCAGTTGAATGTTTTGGTACAGTCAAAAAAAAATCATTTCCAGTCATCTAATGTGGATAATACGAAGTTGAAGTTTGATTCAGCATGATATTTCAGCAGCCCTGCAACAACATATTCAATTCTCTAATTCCACCTGAAAAAGGTGAAATTCACATTATTTTGAGAAATGTACATAAGGCCAACTGAATAATGAAAACATTGAGGTATTGCAGTGGTTACTGTTGATAGTCGAAACATATAGCGTCACAGGGTGATGAATTACATAGGTTACACACTTATGCTAATCACTTTCCCATCTCCATTGTTTAGAGTCATAGAGTTTTTATAGCACAGAAAGAGGCCATTTGGCCCATCATGTTCCATGCATTTCATCAAACACCCATCTCTTTCTAAATCATTTTCCACCTGTAACTTTGTTTTCCATAGCATTTAAAATGTTTATAGCATTAAAAATAATTATTAAGAACAAATGAAATCTGTTGGCTGACTAAAAGTAAAGTCACCATTGTGCTACTCTTTCAATAGAGAGAGAAACACATGACTAGTGGCTGTTTAAACTGAGGATCATTACACCTCAGGTGAGGGAAGAAGTTAAGGAGGAAAGCCCTTCATGCTAACTTCAATTCGTACAGGAATTGACCCCATTCTGTGAACATCACCAGCCATCTGGTCAACTGAGCTAACTGACTCCCTGGTTGACTACATGGATGCAAGCGACAGTTTAGAAAGAAGCTGTGTTTCATGAGCAGAGGTCTCATTTTCAAACAGACCAAAGAACAGGAATTATTTAGGAGGAGAAAAAAAATGTTTTTGAAAAATAAATCTGGTCAATAGTGTTTGCACAAGTGCAATTATATTGACTAATTGTTGAAAAGGAATTTCAATCTTAATTTGTTTTCACATTAAGATGCAGAGGATTGTGTAAATCGCCTGCCTTTTAGGACTAGTATAATACAGGTTTTATTATGTGTGAACTTACAATCTGCAAGCCAACTGTTTCCTCCCTTCCCTTAAACCATATTTGCACACTTCTGTTTAAACTCATTTTGATTTGTCTGCACATGTAGAGTCACCAGAACTAGCCAGGTTTCCATGAGATGTAGAATTTACCTAGGTGATGAACATTTATACTCAGCGTTCAGAGCAATATTTGTTCATTTGAAATGTCTTTCATAAAGTTTAAAGCACTTAGATTTAATGAAAATATCAAAATAGCAATACAGTTTAAAACTATCTTCTATTTGATCACAGGACCATAATATTACTTCTTTTGGGTTTAGACATTTCCTGGTGTCCTATACCTTGAACAACTTTGTTGCTTGCTTCCTCTTTCCTATGTTTCACAAAGTAAACAAAATGCTCTGGGATTTTCAGAGACCTTCATGATGCGAAGATCCTGAAGGGCAATAATATCACTGCACACAATCCTTTCACAAATTGAATGACTCAAATGATCATTACTCAATTTAAATCATAACAATAAAAGCTGACTAGGGTAACTGCTAAAGGTACATTGAAATGTATTCATGCAGGAAAAGACCATGAGACTCTCCTCCTAAACTGCACTGATATCATACTTCAGAAATACCTCATTGGCTACTTTGACAGCTTCGGGATTTTATTTTTATTACACTAATGGGATATGGGTATGACTGGTTTTACCAACATTTTTTGTCCGTGCCCAGTTGTATTTGAGAAGGTGGTGGTGCGCTGCATTCTTGAAGCACTGCAGTCCATGTGCTGTATGTGGACCCACGATGCTATTAGGGAAGGATTTCTAGGATTTTGCTTCAGCGACTCTAAAGTAATGCTGATGTATTTCCAAGTGGCAATGGTGTTTTTTCCACATTTCTGCTGCCTTTCTCCTTCTAGATGATGCGGAGGTGCCAGTGTTGGACTGGGATGGACAAGATCAGAAGGCAGACGACACCAGGTTATAATCCAAGAGTTTTATTTGAAATCACAGCCTTTGTCACCTTTAACATTTGAAATCTTTGAATTACCCCTTACATTTCTCAATCCAGACAATGCAACCCTAGTTTGTGTAATCTCTTTTGAGGCTCAGGTATCACTGTGGGAATCTACACTGCATTCCTTCCTAAGCTAATCTATCCTTCCCAAGGATGGTGCCCAGAGCTGCTAGCGGTATTCCAGATAATTGTACAAATCCCAGTGTTACATTTCATTTTCTCCTCATTCAATGTTCTGATACTCTTGACTACAAAATGTTTTGGAGATTACTTTAGCTTTTCATCCTTGAAAAGTAATATACATCAAAGGCTGCATTTTCCTATTGGCAAGACCTAATTTGGGGGGTAGGGGGAAGGTCCCTTGGTCACATTTGCTCAGATCCAGTCCAGGGGAGTAATATTCTCTGAGGTCACTGTCTCATGAAGTGTGGTAGTAGTGCTATTGATGTCACAGGCCCCATTAGAGAGCTTGCAAGTCTGGGGTCATGGCAATGTCACCAGGAGAGTAGATACTGATAAGGCAAGTTACTGAGCAAGGGGATGCCTCAAAATTGAATACCTCTGATCTAAACATCAGATTTTAGAGAAGTCAAGCCACGATTATCTGAGATGAGGGGGAAAAGTCCTCGGGCAAAAACACTTGAGCCATTGGTGCTGGCGTTCCTGCCCATGGCTCACTCTTTTAGGTTGAAGCATTGGGTTCTGCTAGCCACTGGTCTGCTGCAGGGAGGCTGCCTTTTGCAGAGATGGAAATCTTGTCAAGTGGTACAGGGCCTCCCTCTGCCTACACTAAAATGACAGGGCATCTGCAAAATTACCTTGAACTGAAACTGTGCGCCTCGCTGTTCAGCAGGCAGCTGACCCATTCCCCAGAAGTAAAAACCAGTACAATTTGATAAAGACACATACTAGCCTGACTAATCTTAAACATCTCAAAATGGAGTTCTCCTGTGTAAAACAGTGACAGGGTCAATCAGAGTCAATATGAATATTTGAACCATGCTTGACAATTCTACTGGAAATTTTTGAGGATGTAATGACTAGAGTTGATAAAAGGAGCCAGTGCGAGTAGTTTATTTAGACTTTTAGAAGGCTTTCAAAAAGGTCCTATGTAAGAGAATATTATGCAAACACTTGGGATTGAAGCCAGTATTGTGACATAGCTCAAGAACAGGTTGGCAGACAGAAAGCAAGATTAAGTAGAAATACATTAGTCATTCTGCCAATGGTAGGCAGTATGATTTGGACAAGTTGAATGAGTGGAAAAATGGATGGCAGATTAAGTATATTGTGAATAAATGAGGTATTCATTTTTGTAGCAAAAACAGTAAAGCAGATTATTATCTGAATGGTGATAGATTGAGAAGGGCAGAGGTGCAACACTATCTGGGTGTTCTTGTACACCTTTGCTGGAAGTAAAGATGGAGGTGCAGTAGTTGGTGAAGAGGGTGAATGGCGTGTTGGCATTCATAATGAGAGCATTTGGGTATAGATATGTCATGCTGCAACGGTACATGGCATTGATAAGATCACACCTCGAGTACCGTGCGCTCTTTTAGTTGCCTTATCAGAGGACAGATGTTCTGGTTATGGACGGAGTGCAATGAAGGTTTACCAGACTGATTCCTCGAATGGCAGGACTGATATGTGAAGACAGACTGGACTGGTTAGGACTGTATTAAATGGCATTTAGAAGAATGAGGGAGGATTTCATAGAAACGTGTACAATTCTAACATGAGTGGACAGGGTAAATACAGAAAGATGTCCTCGATGACTGGGAAGTCCAATAACCAAGGTCACAGTCTATGGATACGTGGTGGGCCATTTAGGATTGAGATGAGGAGAAATTTCTTCATCCAGAAGATGTAAGCCGGGGGTTGGGGGGGGAGGGGGGGTCGGGGGTAGAAAGTTGAGGCCAAAACATTGAATCTTTTCTAAAAGGAGTTAAATGTAATTCTTGGAACAAAAGGGTTCAAAATGTCTGGAGAGAAAGCTTGAAGAGGATATTGAGTTGGATGATCAACCATGATATTGAATGGCAGTCTAGACTTGAAGGACTGAAAAGTTTACACTTGGTCCAATTTTCTATGTTTCTATGACAGTTGTTGGCCATGGCCAGGGTATGAGTTAGATTTTAACCTTTTCTTAATATCCTCTGCTGAAGTGCCATCTGAAGTGCTCTTACAATCTCACCCTGACAGTGGCAGCAATTGCTTACCCTGTCTTCACTCTGAGGTAGCCTCTTAGCTACTCTTCCCATAATTTCCAATCCTTGGCCTCCTCAAGCTGGATTTTTTTTTGCTAAATGTAACAATAAAGCTTTTATGAGTGGTACATGTTATTCATGCAATAAAATTGTTGTAACATATCCAAAAGAACAGATTTTGACCTTAATAATTAATGAGTTAACAATGCTGAATTCTCCATTTACATGGGGATTACAATTGACCAGGAATGTAACTCAATCAACAATTTTAATATTCCATAGAATATTGCATTCCGTGAGCAGACATGTTCTTCATTTGCCTCAGTCAAAAACTTTTTCCCCTAAATTTGGCTTCCAAACTTCTGAATTTTTCTGGATATGCTTTTCCAATGGTGACACTAACACTCAGTTACTATCTCTGAACTGCTTATTAGTTACTAAAAATCAAGGTAACTTTACAGCTCCTCTTCTATCCCTGCACTTCTAAGACTGGGTCTGCATATTGGTTCTACTGTTTTTTTCATGTTCAGATATAACCTGGAACCTGGTTATAATTTCACTCCCTTCAGGGATGGCTCAATGGTTAACATTGCTGCCTCACACTGCCAGGGACCTGGGTTTGATTCCAGCCTTGATTGACTGTCCATGTGGAGTTTGCATATTCTCCCAGTAACTGCTTGGGTTTCCACTGGGTGCTCTGGTTTATTCCCATAGTTCAAATATGTGCAGGTTAGGTGCATTGGCCATGCTAACTTGCCCCATAGTATCCAGGGATGTACAGGCTAGGTAGGGTTATGGAGAGTTGGGTGTGGGGAGGGGGGAGAAGGGGGGGGAGAAGCTGATTCTGGATGGGATGCTCTTTGAAAGGGTTGGTGCAGATGGCTGAATGGCCTCTTTCCACATTGTAGGGATTCTAGGTACATTTCGGTGGATCTTCTGGTAGCATCCAACTTTGCTGTTACTTTCTTCTGCCCCGCAATTAATATTGTACGCCTCAAGAGCCTTTATCACTAATGAAATATCTCCACCTTCCTCAACACCCAAAATGAGAGAGCTTACCAAAAGAAGCCTGACATTTTCCAGAACAGGAAATGAGCACTTGTGGGTGAAGGCAGTGAGGAAAAGTTCCCCCACTGCTACTGTAATGTAGGCCTGGACTTCTAGTCTTCACAAGAGGGCATTACTGAAACCCATATCATTAAGAAGGGTCCATTCACTAAGAATGCACCGATCTGGGCCTGATCAACACATTCTGAACAGGCATTGTGACTCAGATGAAGATGCATTGGACCATTGTTATTTACAGAGACTACTTGCACTTCAATAGGAAATATGACTGTTTTGAGAAGTGACAGAAGAACATCTCTGTGCACCTATCACCCTACTTCAGGGATATGTGGAATGGGACAGTGTGACTGGGGGGGAGGGATTATCAGCCTCTCAGAAAAACTGTACATTTCAATGTCCTCAAGTCATCAAACATACAAGAGCCAAGAACCAATTCTAAACTTTTTGAATATGATTGTGAAGAGAATCAGCCAAGATAAAGTGTTTGTGAACAGACAAAACAAACAAAACCTCCATCTGTGTGCACTCGAATACTTTCCTTCCAAGTAGTTTCTGGACTTCACTAACTGAACTTAAGAATATCTAAGAACAAGAAATAGCAAAGTGAGTAGACCGTTCAGCTCATCAAGTTGTTCCACCATTCAATAAGATCATTACTGATTTGATTAAACCATTTCTTGCCTGCCCTCCATTACCCTTATGGATTCCCTTGCAGATCAAAATTTAACCTGGCCTTGAATGACCCAACCTCCAGTGACCCTGTTGTCTGTGCAGAATTCTGAAGTTTAATGACTCTTTGAAAGAAAAAAAATCCTCTTTATCTCCTTCTTCCTTGGAAGGCCTGTTATTGAACTCGAGTATGTATATATGTACCCCCCCTGAATAGCCAAGGTCTTTTCCCAGGGCAGGGGAGTCCAAAACCAATAGACAATAGACAATAGACAATAGACGCAGGAGTAGGCCATTCAGCCCTTCGAGCCTGCACCGCCATTCAATATGATCATGGCTGATCATTCCCAACCAGAGGGCATAGGTTTAAGGTCAGATGGGAAGAATTTGAAGGGGACCTGAGGGGCAACATTTTCACATAGAAGTTGGTGCATATATGGAACAAGCTACCAGAGGAAGTGGTAGAGGTGATTACAATTACAACATTTAAAAGAAATTAGGACAGGCACATGGATAGGAAAGGTTCAGAGGGATATGAGCCAAATGCAGGCAAATAGGACTAGTTCAGTTTGGTATACCCGGTCAACATGGATGAGCTGGGCTGAATGGTCTGTTTCTGCACCCTATAACTCTATAAAACAGCAGCTCCAAATGTACAATTCTAATCTCTCGCTAACCCAATGTCCCCAGTTAGGGCTAACCTTGCCAACCCTCCAATGTCTCTCAGTGTTTACTATGTGGTCTCTGCAAGTAAATCAGCTCACATTGTGCACTCTCGGCATATCCCACCAAAATGTCCATTCATTTATGAACAAGATCTCGCTGGCTGTTAGTATATCGAGGATGATGGTCTCAATATTGTGGCCTTCTCCAGTGACTTATTTGCTCTCCACTTTCAATGCTCTGTTACCCAGTAAAATCATTGCTTTACTCCCACTCAGGCCATTCCTCCTTAAACATACCTTAGTTACACTCGTTATCTCTAATGGGTGAATGGATATGGCTTGTTTAACCATTCACTCTCTGATGTAGCCAGACCACATAAAACACTCTCCGGTTTAAGTAAAATTGCTCAATATTCCAAGGTCATTCCTCAATATAATTTGGGGTTTTTAGTCTGACTCCCACTCCTATTTGTAATAGGTGAGAAAGTGGAGTAAGATGTGAGGTTTGGTCCAGTGTAAGGGGTGCAGTTTAGAGCAAATTTAGCTCAATGGACATGTAGAGTTAAAGGAGGGAAGTGATTTGCTCCAGTTTTCTCAGTTTATTTTTTCGACTGAAGCAATCAACTTAAAACCCTCTCCTCTGTTGCCTCCATTTACAACTCTAACCTTCCACTCTCTCTTAATTATCAGAGCTCTTGGTCGCATCTAGCTAAGAGGAGAAAAATATTGCAGATGCTGGGAATCTGAATGAGATCTGAGAGTGCTGAAGCCCATCAGATGGTCGAGGGAAAAATAGAGTTCACATTTTGAGTCAAATATGACTCTACTTCAGCAAAATGTAAACATGGGTAAGAGGCTAGAGGGAGGGCTTCAGTTGGAGGGAGAATACTGGAGGCCAGTGAAGAGGTTTGCTGATCTGGGGAAGATGCCTGTTAAAGAAATGAAAACAGACGCAAAGAGAAGAAGAGTCCAATGTCATGCAGAGCTTGTGATTCATTGAGGTGGAGAAGCAATGGAGTAAAACTGAGTCCTTTCTGAGTATAGATCATTCAGCATCAGAGATGGGAAGGTCAAAGGACATATTGAATGCACAGTAGGAGATAGAACTTAGAAAAAGGGATGGCGACAGATGGAAAGTGGGGTGTGGGGCCTGGGAGGGAGGATCTTGTTGGAACTTAAGCTCCTTGAAACTTGAAAGGAACAGAAAACATTTTTTGCTATGGTATTAGATGAAATGAAACTGTAGATCAGGACAGCTTTGAATCGGGGTGAGTTGGTGCTTTTGGAGGGCCAGTGTGTACATATGGCTACACATGGACTGAGTATGGGCATCAGGATGTATGAGAACTGCAGTCAAAAGAATGCTATGCGCTCCAGAGTTACCTGTCATCTGATGTGTGTACTGTTATCTGTATATTCTAAGTGCTCTTCAGGGACTTATGTGATCTAGTGTGTGCAAAGATAGCAACTTCTGTTCTAATGAGAATAGCTTTTTAGTATAAACAAGATGCAGTTTCTTGAACTGTGTCTGAGACTAAACCTGCTTGTAACCTTAGTTTCGTGTTTCACCCCAAGATGAAATTCCAGTTTACACATCTGCTCCACCACAGAGGCTGATTATTCCTGATCCCTGTAACATTGTCCAACATCACCCCTGTCTCTGCACATCAGTATCATACAATGATACTGTGCAGCAGAGGCCCTTCAGGTACCAACAAGACTACTGTCGATCTACAGTAACCCCACCTCCCAGCATTTAGCTCTTCTTAGCTTTGAATGTTATGACATTTCAAATGCTCATATCAATCCTTTTTAAAGATTGTGAGTTTCCTGTCTCAACTAACCACCTGGGCAGTGCATTCCAAGTTCCCATCACCCTTTGGGTGAAAATAGTTTTCCTCAAATCTCTTCTAATCTTCTAAATCTACTAAACCTCATCTAGCACTGAGGATTTGTCCACATTTAAGCCAGCCAAAACCTCTCAAACCTCCTTACTCCCTATTACAGCTGCTGAAACCTTCATCCACACCTTGATTATGTCTAGATTTGACCATTCCGATATACTCCTTGTCAGCTTCCCACTCTCTGTAACTTTGAGGTTATCCAAAATTCAGTTGTCTCTGGCCTTATGGATCCCAGGAGCCATTTGCTCATCCTACTTGAGCTTCCTGCCCAGCTAAGCAACATGCAATTTTAAATTCTCATCTGTTTTCAAGTACCTCCATGACATCACCATTCCCTGTCTCTAATCTCATCCAGCCATAGCAACTCTGCAAGATATCTGTGCTGCTTTAAATCTGACGTCCAGTGCACCCCTGACTTTGATTACTCCACTTTTCTCAGCTTCCTTTCAGTTGACTGAACCCTAAGCACTTGAATTCCTACCCCAAATATCTGCACCTCACCTCTATCCTCCCTTATGACACTCCTTAAAGCCTACCTCTGACTAAGCTTTTGATCGCCTGTATTAATATTTTCCTGTGGTGCTCATTATCAAATTTTGCTTGATGGCATTCGAGCAAAGCGCCTTGTGATAATTTTCAATGTTAAAGGTGCTATATAGGTGTAGTTTGTGGTTGTGCTAATTAAACAGTATACAGTATTTGACAAGAAACAAGAACAACCAAAATATTTATTAAACCACTTGCAAACCTGGAGGGAAAGACCCGACAAGCTCGGTTAGGAAAAGGTCAAATAAATGTCAAAAGGCAGAAACAAGACTTCTTTTGGATCTTCAGGTATTGAAATAGGGTTGGTATTCCAAAAAAAAGCTTTCTCAGTCATCTTTTCCTACAAGTCTGTACACACTACATGCTAATGATTCAGTTATGAAAATTTGCCTGTACCTCAACAGTAAGTTGGACCTGTTGGAACAGATGCCTCATAACTCTGCATATTGTCAATCAACAGGGTGGAAGCTCAGTTCCATTGCTTCTCTCTCATAGATCAAACTTGCTGTCACCGAGAATGACAGCTTGACTTTTCAGTTGTTCAGACGAGGAAAGCATTCAGCATGAATATTTCTCTTTCATTTAAAACACAGCTCAATTGTTGAGAAAATAATTATTCAACCAGCTTACAATTGCGATATTAGACTTAAACTGCAACTGATGGGAAAGAAGGTTGAAAAGTGTTTAAAGGGCAGGGTGGGGTGGGAGGTGGGTCGGGACTGAATGGGGACTTATATGAAGAGACCATTGGAGGGCTGGGGCAGACAATGGGTGGCTATTGGTGTTTTTCACACAGCAATGGAATTAGGAGCTGAACTCCTGCATCACCTGACTCTGCGCTTAAAATTCTAAACATATCTTTCTTTGGTAGGGGCCCTTTTGAGGGACATAGGTTAGGTCGGGCTTGGCCTAGTTTTCTCATACACAGGTTAACCCAAATATGCAAAGTCATTGAAAATAGTTCAACAAAGGCCTCACACCTGGCTTGCACACTGGTGTCTTTCCTTTTTGATCACAATAGTGGTCAGTCCATTACTGGCATCCACCATTATTGGATATTTAGGGGCCTGTTTTGTGCCTGAAAAACAATGGCCACCAAATTTCTAGTCAGTAGACTTTTAACGAGGACCGGAACAGAAATTGAATATTTTATTGGAGTCGTTAAAATTCCAATTAACATGTCAGTTAATCAATACCCTGTATGAGACAGGGTAATCTGATACTGGGGCAGGCCAGTATTTATACTTGACTAGTCTGCTGGATTCGGTAATACTAGCTGGAGTGGCAAAGCCATTTCTGTTGGCTGGGAAACTGGAAGCTAATTTTCCAATGGAGTGGCTCCATCTGGCCAGGTACAAACAAAAAAAATTAGCTTTGTAGAACATCTTTTGTGGCTACCTGATTGCTCAATTTCAGTCAGTGTTGTGTAATGGAAATAATTGGCAGCAAGATCCCACCAGCAGCAATGTGATAATTGGTTAATCCAGTTTTTTTGCAATGGTAATTGAGGAATTAATATCAATGAAGACATGAGGGAGAACTCATTTTGCTTTCTCAGAACAGCACCATGAGTTGCTCACATCCATCTGAGAAAGTAGATAGTCCCACAATTGAACATCTCATTCCAAAGTTGGCACCTCTGACAAAGCAGCATTACCTCAATGTCAGCCTTGAATGTATATGAAAAGTCTCTTTTTGTATTGGTTTTAGCTGAAGTTGTTCAAATGTGGGTGTGGGCCATGTCCCAGTGAGAATAGGGTATAATGCAATTGAACACCTATTTATGTGGATTTGGGAATAACATCCATAGTATCCCTACAGTGTAGAAACAGGCCCTTTGACCCAACAAGTCCACACTGACCCTCCGAAGAGTAACCTACCCAGACCACTATCTTATTATCTTATATTTACCCCTAACAATGGGCAATTTGGCATGGCCAATTGACCTAACCTGCACATTTTTGGATTGTGGGAGGAAACCGGAGGAAACCCACACAGACACATGGAGAATGTGCACACTCCACACAGATAGTGGCCCAAGGCTGGAATCGAACCCAGGTCCCTGGTGCTATGAGGCAACCATGCTAACCACAGAGCAACCGTGCCACCTCACACATGACACACATCAACTCAGTAAAATGCACACATAATTAATTTTAAAACATAATCTCAATGTACCTTCATTTTGAAGGTATTTTGGTCTCCCTGCTATAGGAAGGATGTTGTGAAACTTAGAGTCATAGAGTCATAGAGATGTACAGCATGGAAACAGACCCTTCGGTCTAACCCGTCCATGTCGACCAGATATCCCAACCCAATCTAGTCCCACCTGCCAGCACCCAGCCCATATCCCTCCAAACCCTTCCTATTCATATGCCTCTTAAATGTTACAATTGTACCAGCCTCTTCCACATCCTCTGGCAGCTCATTCGATACACGTACAACCCTCTGCGTGAAAAAGTTGCCCCTTAGGTCTCTTTTATATCTTTCCCCTCTCACCCTAAACCTATGCCCTCTAGTTCTGGACTCCCTGACCCCAGGGAAAAGACTTTTCTATTTATCCTATCTATGCCCCTCATAATTTTGTAAACCTCTATAAGGTCACCCCTCAGCCTCCGACGCTCCAGGGAAAACAGCCCTAGCCTGTTCAGCCTCTCCCTGTAGCTCAGATTCTCCAACCCTGGCAACATCCTTGTAAATCTTTTCTGAACCCTTTCAAGTTTCACAACATCTTTCTGATAGGAAGGAGACCAGAATTGCACGCAATATTCCAACAGTGGCCTAACCAATGTCCTGTACAGCCACAACATGACCTCCCAACTCCTGTACTCAATACTCTGACCAATAAAGGAAAGCATACCAAACGCCTTCTTCACTATCCTATCTACCTGCGACTCCACTTTCAAGGAGCTATGAGCCTGCACTCCAAGGTCTCTTTGTTCAGCAACACTCCCTAGGACCTTACCATTAAGTGTATAAGTCCTGCTAAGATTTGCTTTCCCAAAATGCAGCACCTCGCATTTATCTGAATTAAATTCCATCTGCCACTTCTCAGCCCATTGGCCCATCTGGTCCAGATCCTGTTGTAATCTGAGGTAACCCTCTTCGCTGTCTACAATGCCTCCAAATTGGTGTCATCTGCAAACTTACAGACTGTACCTCTTATACTCGCATCCAAATCATTTATGTAAATGACAAAAAGTAGAGGGCCCAGCACTGATCCTTGTGGCACTCCACTGGTCACAGGCCTCCAGTCTGAAAAACAACCCTCCACCACCACCCTCTGTCTTCTACCTTTCAGCCAGTTCTGTATCTAAAAGGCTAGTTTTCTCTGTATTCCATGAGATCTAACCTTGCTAATCAGTCTCCCATGGGGAACCTTGTTGAACGCCTTACTAAAGTCCACATAGATCACATCTACTGCTCTGCCCTCATCAAGCTTCTTTGTTGCTTCTTCAAAAAACTCAATCAAGTTTGTGAGACATGATTTCCCATGCACAAAGCCATGTTGACTATCCCGAATCAGTCCTTGCCTTTCCAAATACATGTACATCCTATACCTCAGGATTCCCTCCAACAACTTGCCCATCACCGAGGTCAGGCTCACTGGTCTATAGTTCCCTGGCTTGTCTTTACCACCCTTCCTAAACAGTGGTACCACGTTAGCCAACATCCAGTCTTCCGGCACCTCACCTGTGAATATCGATGATACAAATATCTCAGCAAGAGGCCCAGCAATAACTTCTCTAGCTTCCCACAGAGTTCTCAGGTACACCTGATCAGGTCCTGGGGATTTATCCACTTTTAACCGTTTCAAGCTTGAAAAGGTTGAGAAAAGATTTACAAGGATGTTGCCAGGATTGGAGGGTTTAAGCTATAGGGAGAGGCAGAATAGGCTGGAGCTATTTTCCCTGGAGCATTGGAGGCTCAGGGGTGACCTTGTAGAAGTTTAGAAAGTCATAAGGGGCATGGATAGGATAAATAGACAAGGTCTTTATGCCGGGACTCTATATTCCATTAAACCATATCTTTCACTTTTGGAAACTTGAAGAACTAAGCAGGAGCTGCAACTTGAAAAGATAAATCCAAGCATTGTTACAATACAATTAGATGCAGCAGGTTAACAGGGCTGGCTAAAATTTAACCTGAGCTGAAATTATGCAATGTGAAACCAATGTGCAGGATAGGTAGTGTCAGTGAATTTCTTACAATTCAGCCTCAAGAAGGTGTAAAGAGAAATGGAAACTATAGAACAAAGTTGCAAATGTGATTAAGGTGTTGCTTTTAATCCTGGACACAATACTGCAATTAATTCTTTTGCGAGGCAAGTCATCAATCATGCTACTTTTCTTGATTGAAGTTTCCACTAATTCTGACACTCCAGTGAGATGCTCCATGTATCTATTCAAATGAATAGGTATGCAAAGAGTTTTGCTCATGTGAGACCCTTGAGTGCTTTTAATTGGAAACTTCCATTATTCAAGAATCATAAGGGTTTGGCTGTGTACCACAGCATCACAGTTGCTAATAAGGATGGATAGATCCCGTTAACTTGCTGGATTGGGGGTGTTATTTGCTAAGGGGTATGTTAAGGGAGCAGAGATGCTGACAGCCTCAGGATTGGCAACATGTCCTTCTGAGGCCATGCTGAGAATACCAAAAAGGTAATCAAATCTACATTTTAAAATTAATTTGATATACTGCCTTCACTCTATGACTCTATGACACTGCTCACAATAAGCACTCCTCCACACTTGGTAGTTGATTGGGTGTCTGATTTTTGGAGTAACTCCATTCGATCTGCAAACATTACCCTAAGTTTCCAGGTGACTGTCGTTTCAGTTCTCCATCTTGTTCTTTCTCTGACCTTTCCTGTACCTGCTACAGTACTTCAATGAAGTTCAATATAGGCTTGAGGAACAGCACCTGAGCTTTGTACAACATTTTGAGCCGGGCAACATCTCAACAACTTTAGATCATGACCACTGCTTCCATTTTGTTACCTCAATTTTTACTGTTCCATTCAATTCTCTTGTTTCATTTTCAATCCTTTTACTTTGCATTTAAACAGCAACTTTCCTGTCATTCATACCTTTCCTAGACCCAAATTCTGTTTCTTAACTTAAACCATTCCCACCCCTTTGGCTTTTGTATCATGAAACATTCATTATTTAACCTTGCCTTCCTCCACCCTCGCTCAAATATTCCCTTTTGTTCTTCTTTATCCCTCCCTCCTTTTATGTGTTCAAAATCTATTACAGTAACTAACTTTTTCTGAGTTCTGTTGACAGGTCAACAACCAGAAACATATCATTTGTTTTTTGCTCCAAACTGTTGCCAGATCTGATTGCTTGCAATGTTTTATTTTTATTTTTCCTTTTTAAAGGTATTCGTATGTATCTCTTGACAGGACTGACAGTCTGGACAGTGAGTGGCAGCAGGAGGAGAAGGAATACCACCAGGAAGCCACAGAACCTTCCCCACCTTCAATGTAAGAGTGACAGAGAGCTCTGGCCAAGGGAGGACAAGGTATCCTGTCAGTTTGAAGAGAGTTCTGATGCTGAATGGTAAAGCCATTGAATATCAAGGGAAGAGATGGTTGGTCTTTGTTATTGGAAATGGTCATTGCCTGGCACTTAGATGCCAGAATCAAGATGGCAACAGCCGACTAGTCAGCATCCAGGCTCAGCCCGGGGCTTGGCCTTTCCACCTGCTTCTCTTGTTTTCCTTTTCTTTTTTAATGTTTTGTATTTTTTTTAACCTACCTTAACTTGTGAAGAGAGCAGTGGACGGGCTGGGGACCCAAAGGGGTTGGCCATTGGACTGGGTCCCAGTGTGGTCAGCCTGACACAGATCTCGAGTCCAGCTATGCGGGAAGAGCGAGATCACATGTTGAAAGCCTACAGCATGGAGGGACTGCAGGTTATAAAATGACTATGGTGATTATCTCCAAACTTCATTTCTTTGACTTCCTAATTTATACTGAAGAACTGCCATGAAGGTATTTTAGCTTTTCTTTTTATTTCTCTATTTTTGTACCTAATCTATTCTAGTACCCAAGGTATATACCTAGGTACTTTGTGTGGTGACAATGTATACATTTCATTGTACTGCTGTGCTTTGTATTTGAATACTCATGGCAATAAATCTAATTCTAAAAGGTATTGCAAACATTACTTGCCGCTCATCAAATTAAGCCTGAAAATCATCCGGATCTTGGACATGGTCTGCTTTAGTATCTGTGGAATTAAAAATAGCACTGAACATTGGGCAATCCCTAGCAAATATCTCTCTGCCCAACCAACTCCATCCCTATTGAGGGAAGCTCTTTGATGAAACAACAGGAGGTGGTTGGGCCTAGGGTACTACCCTGAGAAACTGCTGCAGTGATGTCAGGCCATCAATAAATCCAATAGGGAATTCAGGATGGACTTGTTAATCCAGAGAGTGGTGAGAATACGGAACTCACTAACACAGAAAGTACTTGAGGAAAACAAAGTAGACACATGAAAGGGGAAGCTGGTTAATTATGTGAGAGAGAAAGGATATGGTGGAGAAGTGTGGGAAGAGACTCCGGTTAAATATAAACAGTACCGTGGACAATTTGGGCCACATGACCTGTTTCTATAATATAGTTTTGATGTACTTGTCAGAGACAATGAAGGGGTGGAAGGCATGATTCAGGCCTATGTTGCCAAGTAGGCTGGGCCTTTTAAACTCACGGTGCTACATGGCTGGATTCAGTTCAAAAATCTCAGCATGACAATGGTATTAACTATTGGCATTCTTACACCAAATGAATGCTTTTTAAAAGAAGTCAATTCAAAGCCATAAAAATGACAGAAGAAAATCCTTCATCCATAACAAGTTGACAGCACAGATTAGGTGGATCTCATTACTTTGGCAGGTTTCAGTTTAGTCATGTGCTGTGACTAAACTGTCAGAATAAAAATAGACTTGTAATAACAATTCAATCAAGGAAAATGAAGAAATGTGCAACTGGAACAGTTAATCCCATAATCTCTCTTTTAAACATAAATGGCAATGCATAGATCAGTGCCAAAAGATTTGATATTTAGAAAAGAATTTTGAACAAATTTTCATATATTTTTAGCCTTACCTTCTAAAAAATATTAACCATGTTGTTTAGATGATATTCTCGCAATGGCAATGGAGGGGGGGTGGGGAGGGAGATCATTCAATAAATTCATATTCATGTTCTTATTATTTAATAAATAAAGGAAGGTTTTAATATGGTTTCCAAGGGTTAATAGTTGAGCCTTTAAATCAAAAGAAGCATACCTTTTGATGAGTGCTTAGAAACATGAAAAAAACAAAACGCAAATTGCTCTCTATGAATCTTTTCAAACAAGGTTTAAGCGCCAGAGATTACCAATTTGGTAAAGTTTTACCTCATACAAAAGGGTTTATCACAAGAATAAGAATAAGAATTAGGAGCAGGAATAGGCATTTGGCCCCTCAAGCCTACTCCACTATTCAGTAAGATCTTGACTGGTCTAATTATCACCCCAATTCAACTCCCTACCTGCCACTGAAAATCCTTCATTCTCTTGTTTAACCTTGTTATCTAACTTGATCTTGAATAAATTCAATGTCCCACGCGCGTGTGTATATGTGTGTGTGTGTGTGAGTGTGAGAGTGAGGAGGAGGAGGAGGAGGAGGAGGAGGAGTAGGAGTGTGTGGAGGAAGAGGAGGAGTGTGTGGAGGAGGTGGAGGAGTGTGTGGAGGTGGAGGTGTGTGTGGCGGAGGAGGTGTGTTTGGAGGAGGAGGTGTGTGTGGAGGAGGTGTGTGGAGGAGGAGGTGTGTGTGTGCAGGAGGAAGATGTGTGTGGAGGTGGAGGTGTATGGAGGAGGAGGTGTGTGTAGAGGAGGTGTGTGTGGAGGAGGAGGTGTGTGTGGAGGAAGAGGTGTGTGTGGAGGTGGAGGAGGAGGAGGACGAGTGTGTGGAGGAGGAGGTGTGTGTAGAGGAGGAGTGTGTGGAGGTAGAGGTGTGTGTGGAGGAGGTGTGTGTGGAGGAGGAGGTGTGTGGAGGTGTGGGAATTCAGTGGATTGGCAACTATCTAATGGGAATAGGAATGATTAAGGATAGTTAGCATGGTTTTGAGGGAGGGAAACCATGTCTCACAAACCTGAATGAGTTTTTTTAAGGAAGTAACCAAGAAGATTGGTGAGGGCAGAATGGTAGACATTATTTCCTTGGGTTAATTAATAAAGTTAGATCACATGGATTCAGGGTGAGCTGGCCAATTCAATATAAAATTGCCTTAATGGCAGGTGACAGAGAATGGTGGTGGAAGATTTTTTTTGGACTGGAGTTCTGTTACCAGTGGTGTACCATGGGGATTAGTACTGTGTCTGCTATTGTTTGTTATTTACACAAATGGTTTAAATGAGAATATGGAAGGCATTCTCAATGAGTTTGCAGAAGACAGCAAAATTGGTATTTTAATTGTCAGTGAAAAGCATTATCTAAGTTTACAAAGAGATCTTGATTGTTTGTTTGGGTCAATGGGTTGAGGCGTGGCAGGTGGAGTTCAATTTGAATAAATCTAAGGTTTTGCATTTTGGTAAAACAAACAAGGGCAGGACTTATACAATTCAAAAATAGGGCCTAGGGTAGTGTTGTGGAATAGATAGACCTTTGGGTTCAGGTACATAATTCTTTGAAATTTGCCTCACCTGTAGATGGGATGTTAAGAAGGTGTTTAGCACGCTTGCCTTCAGTGCTCAGGGGTTTGGGTATAGGAGTTGGGAAGTCATGTTGAAGTTGTACAGAATGTGGGTGAGGCATCTTCTGGAGTATTGTGCACAGTTCTGGTTGCTTTTTGTTTTAGTTGTGGACTGCCCCCACAAGGAAAAGTGTAATGTGATATCCACTTTGTCAGGTTTTCTCAGATTTTGTTTCTTAAATCTTACTTATGGGATGTTGGCATCACTAGCTGGGCTAACATTTATTCAAGCTTGTTGAGTGTTGCTGGAACTGCACTCATCCAGGCGAATTGGGAGGGTTCCATCACTCTTCTGACTTTTACATTTTAAATGGTGGCAAGACTTTGGGGAGTCAGGAGGTGAGTTACTCACTGCAGTATTCCTAGCCTCTGACTTGCTCTTGTAGCCACTGTGCTAATGTAGTGAGTTTCAGTACAATTTCTGGTCAATTATTGCCCCCAGCATGTTGCTAGTGGAGAATTCAGTAATGACAATGCCATTCAATGTCAAAGGGCAGTGGTTACATTGTCTCTTATTGGTGATGATCATTGTCTGGCATTTGTGCTGCATGAATGTTACTTGTGCTTGTCAGTCTCAGCCTGGATGTTTTCCATATCTTGCTGCATTTGGACACGGACTGCTTCAGTATGTGAGGAGTCGCAACTGTTGCTGAACATTGTATGATCATCAGCAAACATTCCCATGACCTTATGATAATAGGAAGGACATTGATAGACAGCTGAAGATGATTGGGTATAAGACACTACTCTGAATAATACCTGAAGCTGAAATGGCTGGCCTCCAATAATCACAACCATCTTCCTATGTGCCAGGTATAACTCCACGCGGAGAGATTTCCTCATGATTCCAATTAACAACAGTTTTCAAGGGCTCCTTCTTGCCACACTTGGTTAAATGCGGGCTTGATGTTAAGGGTAGTCATTCTCATCTCCCCTCTGGAATGCAGCTTTTCTTTTCCCATGGTTGAACCAAGGCTGTAATGAGGTCAGGAATTGAATAGCCCTGGCAGATCCCAAACCAGGCACTAGTAAACAGGTTGTTCTTGAGCTGTTGTTGCTTGATAGCACTGTTGAAGACATCTTTCACCACTTTTCTCATCAGGTGTAGATTGTTGGGTTGGTAATCGGTTGGGTCGGATTTGTCTCATATTTTGTGTACAGGACATACCTGGACAATTTTCCACATTGTTGGGAAGAGGCCAGTGTAACAGCTGTATTGTAACAGTTTGGTGAGGGATGCAGCAAGTTGTGGAACACAAGTCTTCAGGGCTATTGTCAGAATGTTGTCAGTGCCCTTAGCCTTTGCAAGATCCAGGGCCTCGAACCGTTTTTTGATATCATGTGCAGTGAATTGAATTGGCTGAAGACTGGCATCTATGATGCAAGGGACGTCTGAAGAAGGCTGAAAGGGATCATCCACTCAGCACTTCTGCCTGAAGGTTGCAGAGAAGGCTTTATCCTTATCTTTTGCAGTGATATGCTTGGCTCTCCTGTCAATATGATGGGGATATTTGTGGTGTTTCCTCCAGTGAGCCGATTAATTGTTCACCATGATTCAAAATTGGATGTGGCATGACTGTGGAGTTTAGATCTGATCTATTGGTTGTGGGATCATTTAGCTCTGTCTATCACTTGCTGCTTAGACTGGTTGGCTAGTACTCCTGTTTTGAAGTTTCATTAAGTTGACATCTCACTTTTCGGCTGGTGCTGTTTCTGGTCTGCCCTCCTGCAACCTGCATTGAACCACGGTTCAACTGAATCATTGATTCAATAACTTATTCTTTCATTCTGCTAAACTATTGTGGGCATAAGCCCAACCTGTTCAATTTTTCCTCATAAAATAATCCATTCATCCTGGGAGTTACTGAACTACTGCTTCTTCAACTATTTTTTTATGTAGGGAGAACAAAACCATACACAGTACTCTAAATTTGATCTCACCAATGCACAGTACAGCTGACATAAGACACTTCTACTTTTATATTCCATTCTCCTTACAATAAATGCCAACATTCCAGTTTCCTTCCTAATCACTTCCTGTACCTGCAAACTAACTTTCATTGATTACTTACCAGTACAATAGAATTTTGCAGTCTCCACATACATTGTGCAAAAAAATGTGTTAAATACTTAGAAAGAAATGGAGGGTTCATAGCAGCACGAACTGGGATTCATTGTCAGTTCACTGCTATTAACAATATTTGGAACATCGGTGAGACTAATATTCATTGTATTGATGTACATGTAACTTGAAATCTAACTTGCCAGCTGTAGTAGTCTTGCATTCCAGAGACTCGAGCTTGAAAATCTAGACTAAAGCTCCTTGTGGAATGCTAAAGAAATGCTACACTGTCAGAGGTCAGTGAGATGTTAAACTATGGCCCTGTCTGTCCTCTCGGGTGGATCTAGAAGGCTGAGACGCTCAGAGGATGTATACCCTCTAAAATGTGATCTTTTTATTTAACAGGTTAAGCACAATCAATAGATTTTTGGGACCTAAGGGAATTGAGGGATTTAGGAATAGGTCAGGAAAGTGGAGTTGAATTGTAATTGAATGAACAAATAACCCTTTGGCCTGAATTTGTCACCTAGGATGGGAATGCAGGATTACGGCTACTCCAACTCCACAAACCTGATCTGGGAGAAAGTGCTCCAGTTCTTCAGGTTTCTGTTCCAAGGGCTGGATTTTCTGGGTAATAGATCATAGAACTCTTATACTATGGAAACAGTATGCACCGACCCTCTGAAGAGTACCCTACCTATGCCCATTCCCTATTACTCTACATTTACCCCTGACTAATGCACCTAACCCCCATATCCCTGAACACTATGGGCAATTTAGCATTGCCAATTCACCTAACTTACATATCTTTGGATTGTGGGAGGAAACCGGAGCACCCAGAGGAAACCCGCACAGATATGGAGAGAGTGTACAAACTCCACACAGACAATTGCCCACGGCTGGAATCAAGCCTAGGTCTCTGGTGCTGTGACGCAGAAGTGTTAACCATTGAGCCACTGTGCCATATTGTGGTGGTCAATCCTGGAAGCATTATGAAAGCTGCCAGGTGCATGAGTGGAAGACCTACCTCAGTGCACTGGCACTTCTTCCAAGATATAAAAATACCCAATGAGACACAAACCAAACCTCCAACCTTCATCCCTACTCACATGTCATGGCATCAATGATATCCATTCCAACTATGCACCCTCCACCCACTCCTCAAGGCCCTTTGCCAATTTAGTGCCAATTCATGCCCCTCCCCTTAGAAATGATTTTACAGTAACTTTGTGCAGCAGCCAAGATGGACAAAAGAAACAGCTCTGTGATAAATTATTAAATAATTCAATTTAGTGGTATTGATTGGGAGATAGATGATGACCCAGGACACTTGACTATGGGTCTAGATCTGGTCAACCCAGGGTAAGAGCCTTACAGTATCTACACAATCAAGACATATAAAAGATGTATACTTTTTAATGAGATCACTTCTCATGTTACTAAATCCCATTGTAATCAATCTTTCCTTCTATGACAACCTCTCATCTAAGGAATTCCTTCTACAAGGTGAGTATGTCTGTCTATAGATAGACAAAGTTGTGCTCACAATATACGAGTTATCCATGGTAGCTCTTGTGGCTTACCTATAATATGTCAGCAGAATAACACATATACTTAGTCTTTTTTACAAATATGTTTGTTGTAAATTCTCTCTGTTTGCTGTTAAAAAAAAACACAGATAACATCTAGCATCTTTCACTTCCGAGCTCACTATTAGCTCTCAGTGAGCTTGCAAATAGAAGGACAGATTCATTCCTTTGACATTCTAACAAATCAATCAAATCCTTAGCTAAGACCACATTGTTAACAAAAGCCATGCTCTGTGATTCCACACTGCATTAACTCCTTGGAGTATGCATTGTTCTTGGTTAGGGAGTTTTGCAACTCTCAGACCTGCCTGATGAAAATACTGTTTCCAGCTGACCAGCTAATCTCTGAAAGTGCCACTTAGTTGCTCAGACGCCGACTCAGGCTTCTGTACTGACATAACATGATCAGCTAATACTTCATTTGGAGAAACAGCACCCCCATTATGCTGAAGAGATTACGGGTAAATTCACCTGTAAAACGTGAGAGGAGTAAAGACAGTGTGTGTTGTTTTTTGTTGTCTCCGTGTTTCAGTACATCATCCCAGTCCAGAAGGTAAAACTCAGGAGCAGGCATAACCTGTTTCGAGGCACAACAAGGAGCTTGCTCTGCATCAGAAGAAAGAAACTCCTTTCAGTAAAATCATTCCACATTCTGCAATCAAGATGCAGTCACCACCATTTTGGCCCATGCAGTAATTTGATGCGAATAGTTGCCTGTGGTGTGGGTTGTCCTGACTATATTTTCAACACTAGACCACCATTTCCATCTTCTGGATGGGATGTTAAGCCATGCTCTGACTTCCCTCTTAGGTGGATACACTCTATGTCATTATTTGAAGAAGTAAGGTTCTCCCCCACAGTCTAGCTCAATATGTATCACTCAGTCAGCACTACAGATTACCCATGTCATTTGCTTGATTGCTGTTTGTGGAAGCTTACTGTGCACTTTTTGAAAGTGAACCCCAGGAGGGCAAATGAAGTGTTTCAGAGACAACCCCAAAGCCTTCTTGAAAAAATGCAATGTCCCCACAGATATCTGGAAAACCCTGGCCCAAGAAGGACCTGCAAACCTTGAGTCTCATTGTTGATGATGGGCTGAAACAAGGCATTGACAGAGAAAGGAGCCCAGGTGGCCATGGCAACCCCACCTCTTATCCCCCAATTACTATATGTCCCACACAGACAGAGACTATAGGACTCTTCATTCACCTGAGAACTCATTTCTAATGTAGAAGCAGCTCATCCTTGACCACAAGGGACGACCTAAGGGAGAGACTAGGTTGCCTAATTTTATTCAGTCTTTTGCTTTCTTTCTAAGTGTAGTGTTGGGCATAAAAATCACAAACAACATCCCCCTTTTACAGAGAATATCTACAGGGTCTGGCGTCTCTCAACAACTAGAAGGGTCAGGCGGTGGGTTTTTTTGACGGATCATTTACTGGGACAGCAATGCCACCCCCTGCCTGAAGCTGTTGACCAGTCAGCGGCCTGATGCCACTGCAGGCAGCAGAGGACAAGGATATCAATGGCACAGCAAGATCCAGGTGTAACAGGCAGGGCAGAGTACTTCTCAAGATGGCAGCAGTGACAGGGTAAGAAGTGTCTGGGCTCTGTGCCTGTACACTCCTGCTCACCTAGCCAGCAGCATTCTTTGTTCTTTTGTTTTGTTTTTGTTTCTTCATTTCCCTTTTGTATCAAAGTTGACCTTTTCTTGTTTTCTGCAGTGGAGGAAGATGGTTGCAAAGGCCTGCTGTGGCAGTGTGGTGAATCTAGATGCCCGTTCCTTGTGGCCATAGCTTTATCGAAGGCATTGTCACTGGTGGGTCTGGTCCATTCATTGTGGTGGTGATGCGACTTTTTCAGTGATGGCTATAGTGGTGGTGGCATGGTGGTTCTGGGCTTTTTCCTTGGGCAATGTGGCGGCTTCGGATACCAACTGAAATGGCGACAGCTGGAGCAATGGCTGCAGTCTCAGCGACTTGGTGTGTCCAGGCTGTCCCTCCTTGCTGTCGTGGCGATGCAGAGACTTTGGTGTTGGCTTTGGCAGTGCCAGCGTGGTGGGTCCAGCCTGGAGATCCTTGCTTTGGCAACCTCGGTGGTAGCTTAGGCACTTGCATCCCGTAACCACTCCAGAAGCCCAGAAGTCACGGAGGGAACAAAAGATGAACTTTGCCCTAGCTTTGTCTTGATTACTTAGAGTCAGAGTTATAGAGATGTACAGCACGGAAACAGACCCTTCGGTCCAACTGGTCCATGCCGACCAGATATCCCAACCCAATCTAGACCCACCTGCCAGCACCCAGCCCATATCCCTCCAAATCCTTTCTATTCATATACCCATCCAGATGCCTTTTAAATGTTGCAATTTTACTAATCTCCACCGCTTCCTCTGGCAGCTCATTCCATACACATATCCCGTCTGCTTGAAAACGTTGCCCCTTAGGTCTCATTTACATCTTTCCCTTCTCACCCTAAATCTATGTCCTCTAGTTCTGGATTCCCCCCACCCCAGGGAAGAGACTTTGTCTATTTATCCTATCCAAGGCCCTCATGATTTTATAAACCCCTATAAGGTCACCCCTCAGCCTCTGACACTCTAAGGAAAATAGGCCCAGCCTATTCAGCCTCTCCCTGTAGCTCAAATCCTCCAACCTTGGTAACGTCCTTGTAAATTTTTTCTGAACCCTTTCAAGTTTCACAACATCTTTCCGATAGGAAGGAGGCCAGAATTGCACGCAATATTCCAAAAGTGGCCTAACCAATGTCCTGTACAGCCGCAACATGACCTCCCCATCTCCTGTACTCAATACTCTGACCAATAAAGGAAAGCATACCAAATGCCTTCTTCACTATCCTATTGCCCTGCAACTCTTTTTTCAAGGAGCTATGAATCTGCACTCCAAGGTCTCTTTGGTCAGCAACATTCCCTAGGACCTTACCATTAAGTGTATAGGTCCTGCTCAGATTTGCTTTCCCAAAATGCAGCACCAAGATGCATTTATCTAAATTAAACTTCATCTGCCACTTCTCAGCCCATTGGCCCATCTGATCAAGATCCCATTGTAATCTGAGGTAGCCTTCTTTGCTGTCGACTACACCTCCAATTTTGGTGTCATCTGCAAACTCACTAACTATACCTCTTATGCTCACATCCAAATCATTTACATAAATGATGAAAAGCAGTGGACCCAGCACCGATCCTTGTGGCACTCCACTGGTCACAGGCCTCCAGTCTGAAAACAACCCTCCACCACCACCCTCTGTCTTCTATCTTTTCTTTCTATAATTTATGTAATTAAAATGGCACCAAATTGTGGAGACTTATACACATCTGTTTGTATGTGGGATGTGTGTGTTGTTGACAAGGACAGCATTTGTTGGCCAACCTTAATTGTCCTTGAACTGAGCGCCCATTTCAGAGCAGCAGTTAAGATTTAACCACACCTCTGTGGGCATGAAGTCATATATAGGCCATGCTAGGTCAGGACAGCAGATTTCCTTCCCTGAAGGTCCAGATGTGTTTCATAACAAATCAACATAGTTACATGGTCCCAATTAGATTGACTTTTAATTCTTGATTTTGTTGGATTCAAATTTCACCACCTGCCATGGTGGGATTTGAACGCATGTGCCTATCCAGACTCCCCCCTTGGGAACAGAAGTTGAGGATGCCACGTAGTGTTAGGTAAAACTCAAAACTTGACAAACTTCATTTTGCTCATAGAACACAACACAGGAGTACAAGCCACAGTACTTTCGTGCAGGTAACTTAGAGTGGAGATAATATTTCACTTGATCTACGGTCCTTTATTGCTGAGAATCTGAAGGGTGTATTCACATGGGTGGGCCAATAGATTAGGAATAGAGTAAAGAAAACACAGAGAAGATCAAACATTGTCCTCTTCTCTGGTCCTAAAAGACACCACAACTCAATCACCCCTGCCCTCATAGATCTTTGCTCTTTACTTTGGCTCTTTTAATTTTTTTCTCTTAAAAGCTTATCTCACTGTCTTTGGCAGGGCATGAGTGGGCCTACCCTCCCGAGCATGTGTGGCAATTTAATTAGTTAATCAGCAATTGAAAGCTATCTCCCAGTAATGGTGGCCATGAATTAATAATTGATTGTCATAAAACTCTATTGCACTCACTGATTCCCTTATAAGGAAGGAACTTTGCTGTCCTTACCTGGTCTGACAGACATGTGAGTCCTGAAACCAGGGCTTTGGAGAGATTTGGACCTGAATTCATCTGAGTCTGTCTTCTTAAGGTCAAAGTTGCCTCTCGTCTGAAAACAGAAGGAGGATGGTTTATAGTCGACATTTAACTGCTTTTGCGAGAGGTGTGTGCAGAAGAAACTGATTCAGCTCCTCCTGATGACCAGAGGCAACAACGGCAGCAGCAAAAAGTGATCAATACAACATGCCCCAGGAGGAGGCTGACTGAAACTCAAGGCCAGAGTTAGGCCCAGGGAGATAAGGCTTCAAAATCTGGACTTCTTACTTTTCTTTTGAAAACGACTTTAAGATCTGAACATTTTCCTTTTTCTTTTGGTTCTGTTTCTTTTATTTCTTCTCTTGTTTGTTTAAAAAATAGTTCTGGTTTTGTATTTGTATTTTAAGATGGCACTGTAGCGCGGTGGCTTTGTACATTTTTCACGATACTCTTGTATTCCTGTACGTGAGTAAACATGACAATAAATCTAATTCTAATAAAGATCTACATAATTCTTCCTGAGGATTTACACTCCATTTGCTGAAGCAGTTTCTTCCGCACACACCTCTCACAAAAGCAGATAAATGTCGACTATACACCATCCTCCTTCTGTTTTCAGACGAGAGGCAACTTTGACCTTCAGAAGACAGACTCAGATGAATTCAGGTCCAAAATCTCTCCAAAGCCCTGGTTTCAGGAGTCACATGTCTGTCAGACCAGGTAAGGACAGCAAAGTTTCTTCCTTTTCAGGGAATCAGTGAATGCAATAGAGTTTTATGATAATCAATTATTGATTCATGGCCACCTTTACTGGGAGATAGCTTTCAATTGCTGATTAATTAATCAAATTGTCATGGCAACTGTCATGGCAGAATTTGAACCAGAGAATCAAGTGGGTGCCTGAATTACTAGCCCACGGGACTAAGTAATAGAAATAAGCTGCCAAAAACAACAAGCTTTTGAGAAACCAATCTGTACAATTATACATACAAGAGAATTCAAAGCAGTTAATTATTTTGTGAATGCCATTATTTATTCTTCACTCACACCCACACAGGTCAATACAATATTGACTCAGTATGATGAAAAAGGTTATCTAAGAGTACAATAAGATCTTGATCAACGGGGCCAGTAGGCTGAGGAATAACAGATGGAGTTTAATTTAGAAAAATGCAAGGCGTTGCAATTTTATAAGATAAACCAGGACAGGATTTACAAAGTTGTTAAATGTTGTTGAATAGAGAGGCCCAGGGATGCAGATACATACTTCCTTGAAAGTGTTTTCAGAGGAAGACATAGGGGAAAAGAAGGTGTTTGGCGTGCTTGCCTTCATCGGTCAGAGTATTGAGTACAGGAGTCAGGAAGTCATGTGGTGGCTACACAAGACATTGATGAGGTCATATTTGGAGTATTCTGGTAACCCTGCTATCGGAAGAATGTTATTAAACTGGAAAGGGTGCAAAAAAGAAGTTACCAAGACAGGTTTGAAATATAAGGAGATGTTGGATAGGCTGGGGCTTTTTTCACTGGATTCTAAATTAGAGTGGTGCTGGAAAAGTACAGCAGTTCAGGCAGCATCCAAGGAGCAGGAAAATAGACGTTTCGGGCAAAGGCCCTTCATCAGGAATAGAGGCAGAATGCCTACAGGGTGGAGAGATAAATGAGAGGAGGGTGGGGGTGGGGAGAAAGTAGCATAGAGTATAATAGGTGAATTGGGATTGGGATGGAGGTGATAGGTCAGGGAGGAGGGTAGGGGAAGGTAGCAAAGAGTACAATGGGTGAATGGGCATGGGGATGAAGGTGATAGGTCAGAGAGGAGGGTGGAGTGGATAGGTGGAAAGGAAGATAGGCAGGTAGGAAAAGTCATGGGGACAGTGCTGAGCTGGAAGTTTGGAACTAGGGTGAGGTGGGGGAAGGGGAAATGAGGAAACTGGTGAAGTCCACATTGATGCCCTGGGATGGAAGTGTTCCGAGGCGGAAGGCCAGGCATTCTTCCTCCAGACGTCGGGTGGTGAGGGAGCGGTGGTGAAGGAGGCCCAGGACCTCCATGTCCTCGGCAGAGTGGGAGGGAGAGTTGAAACGTTGGGCCACAGGGTGATGTGGTTGGTTAGTGTGGGTGTCCCAGAGATGTTCCCTAAAGCGCTCTGCTAGGAGGCATCCAGTCTCCCCAATGCAGAGGAGACTGCATCGGGAGCAACGGATATTGTAAATTATATTGATGGATGTGCAGGTAAAACTTTGATGGATGTGGAAGGCTCCTTTGGGGCCTTGGACAGAGGTGAGGGGGGAGGTGTGGGCACAGGTTTTGCAATTCCTGCGGTGGCAGGGGAAGGTGCTAGGACGGGACGGTGGGTTGTTGGGGCATGGACCTGACTAGGTAGTCATGGACGGAATGATCTTTGCAGAAGGCGGAAAGGGGTGGGGAGGGAAATATATCCCTGGTGGTGGGGTCCATTTGGAGGTGGTGGAAATGTCGGTGGATGATTTGGTTTATGCGAAGGTTGGTAGGGTGGAAGGTGAGCACCAGGGGAGTTCTGTCCTTGTTACGGTTGGAGGGGTGGGGTCTGAGGGCAGAGGTGTGGGATGTGGACGAGATGCGTTGGAGGGCATCTTTAACCACGTGGGAAGGGAAATTGTGGTCTCTAAAGAAGGAGGCCATCTGGTGTGTTCTGTGGTGGAACTGGTCCTCCTGGGAGCAGATACGGGGGAGGAATTGGGAATACGGGATGGCATTTTTGCAAGAGGTAGGGTGGGAAGAGTTGTAATCCAGGTAGCTGTGGGAGTTGGTGGGTTTGTAAAAAATGTCGGTGTCAAGTCGGTCATCATGAATGGAGATGGAGAGCTCCAGGAAGGGGAGGGTCAGCGTGGACTCAAATGGCTTGCTTCCACCCTACAGGGTTCTTAAAAAAAAATGACAAAATTACAAAGGGTTATAAGTGAAATCTTTTATCCTTTCATTACATGCTTGGAAGAAAGGACATATATGTAGGAGGGATGTTAGGAGACCTGGACTCTGCTGCATTCCCACCAACAAAATTCTGGCTGGGAAGTGGCCAACTCATATTCCCTTAAGCGTCTCATCCCATGATCATTGGGAATTAATCCATCTGCAAGCAGACACCAGGCAAAACTGCCCAGCCACATTTGTATCTCCTGGGGAGGGGGGAGTCCCTCAATCAAAGGCACTGAGTCCCTCAGTGCTTAATGAAAGGACATGACATCGCAAAACTTGCTGCATTATAATCTGTGAGTCGGACAATGTCAACTTTCAGAAAGACAGAGATGCGTAGGTGGAATGTGTGGATAAGTTGCAGATGAAGTTCACTGTGAACAAATGGGAAGTGCTTTATTTCAGTAGGAAGAACATGGAAAGATGGTATAAAGTAAAGCTTACTACGCTAAATGGGATACAGGCACAGAGAGCTCTGGATCCATACGTGCTCAAGTCACTGAAGGTGGCAGGACAGGTGGAGAGAGCATATATTAAAGTATACAGTATCATAGACTTTATTAATAACTAACAAGATTATGTTGAATGTGTAAAGACACAAGCTCGATCTAAACTGCTCATTTATGAGTGATGCACTTTAGGAAGATTATGAGAATAGTGGAAAAGATGCTGAAAAAAGTCATGAAAATGGTTCCAGAAATGAGGGATTTCAGTTCTGTGAATAGATTGTTCTCTTTGGAGAAAAGTAGGTTGAGAGAAGATTTGGTAGCAGTGAACATGAAAGCTCTAGAAGGAAGAAATTGTTTTGAAATTCTTTGAGAACAGAATGGTTCAGATTTAAGATAATTGGCCAAAGAAGCAAAAATGACATTAAGCGCAACTTGCATGCAATGAGTGATTACGCTGTAGAACGCACTGCCTGAGAGTTGGAAGATTTAATCGAAGAATTTAGACTGTAATCTGAACAGAAAGAATATGCAAAGTTACAGGGAAAAGATAAGAGACAGGCTTTGGGTGAGTTGCTCATTTGGAGAGCTGCTGTGTTGATGATGGGCCAAGTGGCCTCCATCTCTGCTGTAACAACTGTGTGATTCTGTAAGTCAAATCTTGAAGTCCACAAACATCAATTATGAGTGTCAAAAGTTTTTTTAGGATTCATAATTCAATGAGCTTACTCCTGACCATTCGTTGTAATGAACACTTTATCTCCTTTGGAAACTATTCAAAATAATGAAGCTCATAAAATTACTTAGCAATTGTATATGGCCAAAATTATATATTTCTAGAAAACCGCTACCATGCTAAGTTTGGGGTTTGAACTGTTGAGTGAATTTTGTGCCAAATGTATTCAGTTTTCTTAAATATATGTTGAACTACTTTGTGAGAAGGCAACAATATCTCAGAGTATGATCTGTAAGCATCAGACTACTTTTCTTTTCAAGAAAAGCATTTTTAGTTGTGTATTGATAATTGAGCAAAGAAGTGAATGTTGGCCAGTAGCATTCTTCATTACATTAGAAGTTAATCCCTAGAAGCATCCAGTGAACCAACATAACAAAACATAGCCCCATTTACTCTTAGCAGATGCTTAACACGTGAATGCAATTAGTTTCTGTTTATCTAATCCCTCTTTACAAGGTTCCAGTCTCTAAACATTAGAGGGGTTTAGGAACCATCCTTGCATTATTAAGCATGGCTCCTTGGCTTCTAACCCTACAATATATCCCATTCTAAATTTTTTTATTTGCCCACCCTGTCAGCCGAAACATAGAGAATATGGAAACATGTTTAAGGGATGAATTATGGGATGGTTACAGCAAAGAGGAGGCCTTTCAGCCTGTGTTCAGTTTCCTGCAAGAGCAACTCACCTAGCTCCACTCTCTGCCATTTTTCCTGTGGCCCTGCAAATGTTTACTCCTCAGATAATTATCCATTTCCTTTTGAAAGCCACAATTAACCCTGCCTCTGTTACATTCTTGGGCTCTGCATTCCAGATCGTAACCGCTTGCTGCAATAAAATGTTTTCCTTATGCCACCATTGTCCTTTGCCATCTACCTTTGTCAGTGCTCTCAATCCTCCCACCATTGGGAGCAATTTCTCTCTATCTTTGCTGAACAGACAGTTCTGTGATTTTGAACACAAGTATCAAATCTCCTCTTAATCTTCTCTTCTCCGGGGAAAGCAACTTCAGATTCACCAACTTATCCGCATAATTAAAATTCATCAATTATGGTATTGTGCTTCTGACTCTTCCCTGCATTCTCTCCAATGGCGTCATAGGTAGAGGAGTTTCTGTCTGTTCAGCACAGGCAGCATATGAAGAGAAAGTCATACTTAGAAAGTTTTAAGTCAGCTCCACAAATTTTTTCACACATGGTCCCTGTCAGTGCAACTCCCTCCTCAGAACTTATGATTTGGGAGTAAGAGCTACCATTTCCCCAAAGGTATACATCCACTTATCAAAGTAGTGAGGTCCAAGAGAGGATTGAGAGGGAGTTCGAGCTTCTCCATTATGATTATGTTCCACGTTACCTGCACAATTAAAACAAAAATCTTGACTATTAGTCCTAATTCACTCTGTATTCTGACTCCCTTGGCTGTCTTCCTGCCTTGTCTTCTCTTTGATCTGCCTTTCTATTTCTGGTTTTTCTTTCCTGTATTGATGTTGACTAATATCTTAGCAACAACTGTATGTAACTTTCATAATCCTTATGCATTAATCCATTAACTAGGATGTCATATTTTCTAAGTTCTAATTTTCATTGTACTTCAAATTATTAAATAATTTTCTCTGTTCTGACATGTCAGGTCTTGTTATTTACCTTTAACATATAAAGAATGCAATCTAGGAAATTCAAAATGCTGCTAATTTAAAACCAGAGACTATTCATTGGTTTGAGCAGTCGGCTTGAAACGTTTCTCCTGATTTTGAAGACTTCCAGGTTGTGTTTTTCTCCAATATTTCCCACATCAAACTATAATATACAAGAGCTGACTTCACATCTTGGGTGCTCCCTACACAGATCGTGCTGGCTTCTTGAGAGAAATTCACCCCATCAGCCATCCCAAGAACTACAAGAAGTCTACCCTAGTAGACCTATCATTTCAGCCTGTTCCTGCCCCACTGAATTCACTTTTACATATTCCGACACTTTTTTCTCCTCTTATCTTATCCCACCCCATCTACAGCCATGAGTCTATCTAAACTCACTGTCATTTTTAAAAATCACACAACACCAGGTTATAATCCAACATTGGAAGCATTGGCTTTCGGAGCACCGCTCCTTCATCAGGTGTTGTGGTACCCACCTGATGAAGGAGCAGCATTCTGAAAGCTAGTGCTTCCAATTAAACCTGTTGGACTATAACCTGGTGTGGTGTGATTTTTAACTTTGTACACCCCAGTCCAACACTGGCATCTCCAAATCATGACCACTGCCATTTTAATAGTTTCAAGTTATGTTGTCCACCTCCTGTTCAGCCCAGAGGTCCAATCTCCTCTACATTTGCATCATCAACCAGGACAATCTGAAGATCATCTGCTTCATCCTTTAATAAAGATCCAACAGTTACTTTTAGGTCATTCTTTAAAGGCTGTAAAGAGACAAATTAGTGGAATTTTCTAATGATAATCAAATTAAGCGGGGGAGAGAGAGTCAAAGAGGTTTAGGGAGGAATTTTCAGAGCTTAGGACTTAGGCAGCTGAAGACTCAACACTAATATTGGATTGACTAAAATCAGAATTTATGGAACACAAGATGTTGAATATTGTGGGGTTGTTAGAGATTCTGGAGATTCACAATAGAGATTCCGTGGATATTGATAAATTATGTAAATAGCTAAAATTGTGGCAAATGGATTGCATTTTAGACAATTGGAATTAATAGACAGGGATGCTTCTAGAACTTAGAACATTACAGTGCAGTACAGGCCTTTCAGCCCTCAATGTTGCGCCGACCTGTGGAACCAATCCTGAAGAAGGGCTCATGCCCCAAACGTCGATTCTCCTGCTCCTTGGATGCTGCCTGACCTGCTGCACTTTTCCAGCAACACATTTTCAGCTCGGAACCAATCTGAAGCCTATCTATCTTACACTATTCCATTTTCATCTATACATTTATCTAATGATTGGCAAGAAAGTTGGCGAGAAATGGTGAAAACTAGAAATGGCAGTGATCCAAAGAGACATACAGGTACAGAGGAACCTCAATTATCCAAATACCAATTATCCGAAAACCAGATTATCCGAAGGAGATCTCAAAGTCCCGATAGAAACATTAAATCAAAGACATGTTTCCAACAGTGATCGTGTCTTTTGTTTACAGTGATTAAACAGGCTCAGTCTCCAAATGACTAACCTCCTGCCCTCTCTCTCTCTCCCCACACTTTCCCTGGAGTTCTGCAGAGGGGTGTGCCCTAAACCCCCCTTCTCCAGATAATCTCTCTGACATTGCAGAGGTGGAACCAGTCAAAGGGTTGCAGTGAAAAGTTTTGTGTGTGAGTGTGTGTGTGTGTCTGCACTATTTGGAGACTTACCCCACAAAAGCAGCTGCAGCAGCAGCACCACCAGCAGTCTTGTTGTTGGTGTACAGTCGGCTGCCCCAGAGAGGGGCGGGTGGTGGACGGGGGGTCCACACGGGGTGGGGGGAGAGTGGCAGTGTTGAATGGGTTTGGGGTGGTGTTGGGGGGTGGTGTTGGATGGGGTTTGGGGACAGGCAGAATGAGGTGTTGGGGTAGTTGAATGGTGTTGGGTGGGGGCGGGCAGTGGGCGGTGTTGGACGAGGGTGGGGGGACAGTGTTGGGGAGGCAGGCAGCGGCGGTGTAGGATGGGGGCGGGGATGGTGTTGGATGGGGGTGGTGTTGGATGGGGGTAGGGTGGGGAGGTGAGAGTGGGTGGGGGTTTGCGCGCTGTGTGCTGCTGCACTGTCCTGAACAGGGAGCAGACTTTAAAGTCTCCGAGCCCTAGGAGAAAAACATTTAATTGATTAACCAAATAATCGATTATCCAAACGAAATATTGCCCGCCTATCTCGTTCGGATAATTGAGGTTCCCCGTATATAATTGTTAAATTATCCAGAACGGGCACAGAAAATCATGAGAAACAAATGGAAAGATTAACCTTTGTTGTGGTTCTGTTCGCCAAGCTGGGAATTTGTGTTGCAGACGTTTTGTCCCCTGTCTAGGTGACATCCTCAGTGCTTGGGAGCCTCCTGTGAAGCGCTTCTGTGATCTTTCCTCCGGCATTTATAGTGGTTTGAATCTGCCGCTTCCGGTTGTCAGTTCCAGCTGTCCATTGCAGTGGTCCATCCCAGTGGCTAGTTGGAACTAGCCATGAAACGACATGACCAGCTATCCTTAGTAGCCACACACGCAGATGACAAGCAACATGAGTTCGACTGGGACAACACTACTATTATAGGACAAGCCAAACAGAGAACAGCCAGGGAATTCCTAGAGGCATGACACTCATCCACAGATTCAATCAATAAGCACATCGACCTGGACCCAATATACCGACCACTGCAATGGACAGCTGGAACTGACAACCGGAAGCGGCAGAGACAAACCACTATAAATGCCGGAGGAAATATCACAGAAGCGCTTCACAGGAGGCTCCCAAGCACTGAGGATGTCACCTAGACAGGGGACGAAACATCTGCAACACAAATTCCCAGCTCGGTGAACAGAACCACAACAACGAGCACCTGAGCTACAAATCTTCTCACAAACTTTGAAGATCAACCTTTATATCTAGAGGATTGAATGCAATGGTGCAAAGGTCATGCTTTAGATTTATAAAGGACCTGATAGATCATGCCTGGAGTACAGTGAGCAGATTTTTGCACTAAATCTATTAGTCTTGAAGGGGATGCAACATATGCTTTCCAGAATGATGCCAGTTCTCCAAGGGTTAAAATACAAGGAGAGATTACACAAACTAGGTTTGCTTTCCCTAGAATTTTGAAAATTAAGGAGTGATTTTATTCCAGTTCTTATGATGTTGAGGTGAACAGATAGGGTAGCTATTGAGAAACTATTTCTGTTATTTGGGAATCTCGGACAAGGTAACATCATCTCAGTATTAGAGGGAGGAGCGAAGCTAGGAAATATACCCATACACAAAGGTGATGTAAGTTAGAAACTCATTTCCAATCTCAGCAATTATTGCTTAATCAACTATTATTTTTAAGACTGAGATTGCTATATTTTTATTATCAATGGAATATGGGGCAAAGGCAGGTGCCTGGAGGTAAGAGGCAGATCAGCCATGATCTCACTAAATGGTGGAACAGACTCAAAGGGCTGAACCACTTCTCCAGTTTTTATATTGCTATGCGATTACACACACCTCAGTGACACCCATTCGACAGGTATCACGTGTCAACAAATCTTACAAACACTGTTTTTTAAAGACAACATCCTGAAGGTAAAACAATTTTTCTGCTAACAATAATGCCTTACCTCTTGGAAACCTCTATTAAATCTAACTGTCTGTGCTCTGATGAAAATAACCTCAGAATCAAGTTGGAGCAGGTCTATTGCCCCTTTGAGCCTCCTGTACATTTGGTGAGGTGGTTGATCATTTACCTCAAATGCAGCAGTACAGATTCTCCGTATCCCTTAGTTCCTTGCATACCATTCAACTACTGCCTTGTCAATGACTTAAGTGTTCACAGCTCACTGGGATTGAGAATTCCAATGATGTCTGTCGGATGAACTAATTTCTCCTATCCTAGTCTTAAATGGCTGATCCCTTATCCTGAGATTGTGATCTTCTATTCATTCCAAAGTGGACAAATCTGCAATGCTGTAGCAAATTTACACTGTAGATCTCCTGTGGTTTTAAATGTCTTAAACTGCATATAATATTCTAAATGTAGCCCAACCTTTATATTCTCTAAATTTATTATAACCAGTGTTCAGATTTGCATAAAGTAAGTGAAATATGACTGTTGCGATAATATCTCTGTCTTCCTTGAATATACACAGACTTCGTAGATAAATTATACACAAGTGACCTTGAGATATCACAAGGCATACTGTGCTGTGATGTTAAAACTTTGCCTCTTGCCAGGAAACGTTATGTCATCCAAAATGCCGCTGAAAGTGATTAAACCTGCAGCGAGTCTCAATCCCTCATCACCACTGTGTTTATTGGTCTACATTGGGTCCCAGTCAAACACATCTTGATTTTAATTTTTTCATCAATGTTTTCAAATAATGTCGTGGACTTTCTCAGTGCCCATTTCTGTAATCTCCTCCAAGACCACAACCTGGGCTTCTCAATTGCTAGTCCAATGACATTAACACACTGCTACCTTCTCCTCTGATGGCAGCATTAAAGTATGATCTATCTGTGTTAGAATTAATGGGTGTGAGCGTTACTGGGTGTATGAGTCATTATGGTAAGTTTGATGGGTTGTAACCATTGAGATATAAAGCACAGCAATAATTATGAAAATGCCATTGTGTGAAAAATAAGAATAGTGGTTAAAACAGGCTAGACTGGTTTTCATCATTCTCTGACAAGCTTGTTGTAGTTTATTCAAGTACTGTAATTGATTCTGAATTTTAGCCTGTGGGTGCCCGCAGACAAGTTGTAAAAATAGGTATTTTACAGAAGTTGAGGTGAGCATACGGCCTCCACAGGCTGGGATGTGCTTATTTGTAACAGTGTCACCAGCTCATTAATGTTTATACACCCAATTTGAAGCTAAATAAGTGATGTTTGATGGAGCCATACTTTTTGAACTGCAGTCACTGTTGTAAAGGGGAAAATGCAGCAGCCAATTTGCTCACAGCACATTTCCGCAAACAGCAACGTTACTATGACCAGAGTATCCATCTGTGACACTCAAAATACTAACCATAATATTGGGATCATATGAAGTCAGTGTCGATCATGGTGCAACATTGTGAAGGAAAATAAGCCATTTCAGACCCATATATCCAATCATTATAAAAAAGGTAAGGACGAACACTCTGATGAAAATAATGGTGTGGTGATGTTGAATGGCAAAAATCCTCTGCAAAGCAGCCAATTTGTCAAACAAATGTACCTCTCCAGATGAATATAGGATCATTAGATCTCGACAAGTTGTCAAACCTCCAAAACATTGCACTAAAATTTGAAATGTTTCTCTTGTAGACCATGTTTTGCCAGTCTCTATTATTATTGAATCGACAGCATATGCCTGTGCTCAATCTTGCAAATCTGTTAGAATAGGTTTTTAATTTTGGAAAAAGGTAGAAGTTTTGTTATGTCACACAGTCAATATGTAAGTACCTTTAAGAGACATGCTCATTGTACTATCACTGTATCATAGCATGTGGCATGAAGATATAAAGGTCTCATACTCCATCATTGTCAAAAGGTGTGGTGCTGGAAAAGCACAGCCAGTCTGGCAGCATCTGAGGAGCAGGAGAGTCGACGTTTCAGGCATAAGCCCTTCATCAGGAATGTGGGAGGTGGCTGCAAGATAAATGGAAGGTGGGTGGGGCAGGAGGTATTGTAGCTACGAATGCGATAGGTAGATCAACATGGAGGTGATGGTGATAGGTTGGAGAGGGGGTGGAGCAGATAAGTGGGAAGAAAGATGGACAGGTAGGGTGGTTCAAGAGGGCGGTGCCGAGTTGGAAAGTTGGATCTGGGATAAGGTGGGGGGAGGGGAGATGAGGAAACTGGTGAAATCGATGTTGATCCTGTGTCCCAAGGGTCCCAAGGTGGAAGATGAGATGTTCTTCCTCCTGTGCTCACACCTCCCCCCTCACCTCCATCCAGGGCCCCAAAGGATCCTTCCACATCCAGCAGAGATTTTCCTGCACCTCCACACATTACCTACTGCTCTTGATGTGGTCTCATCTACATTGGGAAGACTGGATACCAACTTGCAGAATGTTTCAGAGAACATCGCCGGGACACACACACCAATCAATCCCATTGCCCTGTGGCTGAACACTTCAACTCCCCCTCCCACTCCGCCAAGGACATGCAAATTCTAGGCCTCCGCCACCGCCAAATTCTAGCCACCTGATGCTTGGAGGAAGAACGCCTCATCTTCTGCCTTGAGACTCTCCAACCACAGGGAATCAATGTCGATTTCACCAGTTTCGTCATCGCCCCTCCCCCACCTTATCCCAGATCCAACCCTCTAACTCAGCATCTCCCTCTTGAACTGTCCTATCTGTCCATCTTTCTTCCCACCTATCCGCTCTATCCTCCCCTCCAATCTATCACCATCACCCACACCTTCATCTACCTATCGCATTCCCAGCTACCATTCCCCCAGCCCCACCCATCTCCTAATTATCTCTCAGCCCCTTTGGTTACCTCCCCCCTCCCCCACATTCCTGATGAAGAGCTTATGCTTGAAACGTCAACTCTCCTGCTCCTCGGATACTACCTGACATGCTGTGCTTTTCCCGCACCACACATTTTGTCTCTGATCTCCAGCATCTGCAGTCCTCACTTTCTCCTCATACTCCATCCATTATTCTGCTCAGTGAAGCATGACATTACGGTTATAAGCGAACAGTTTGATATTCACTCAGCCACTCACCTCCCTGAGGAATAATGTATGTTCATAATCGGTAGTTGCAGTAAATGTTACTGGATTCTTCATTACTGCAATATCCACACCTAGTTTATGTTATGGGAGGTATTGCCTCCTTAGGTAATGGACCCTGCTGGAAGCAAATCCAGATCAAAATGCTCATTTAGAGAAACAAATCTCTCTAAGTGGCATCATATTTGGACTAGTGGTGGCTAGCAGTGGGGTCACCATGAAGATTCCGCCATCTTAACCTCTCAACCTTGCCTGAGACATAGTGACCCTCAGGTTAAAGTCGTATCAGTTGTCTCACTCTCTGTCTCTGTCTCTGTTTCTCTCTCTCTCGTTCTCTCTCCCTTTTTCTCTCAGTCACATTAAGAGAGCAATCCTACAGTCCGCTAAGTCTGTGGTGACCTTATCTTTTATTTTTTGTGGTGGCAAGGACTTTATGTCATTATGTCATTCTCATTAAGGGAAGTGTACAGTGGTCATAAAACATTAACATCGTTGGGAACACAACTCTCCCACTTATAATTACTCCCAATTATAATTACACATATTTAGATTAGATTAGATTACTTACAGTGTGGAAACAGGCCCTTCGGCCCAACAAGTCCACACTGACCCACCGAAGCGCACCCACCCAGACCCATTCCCCTATACCTAACACTACGGGCAATTTAGCATGGCCAATTCACCTGACCTGCACATTTTTGGAGTGTGGGAGGAAACCGGAGCACCCGGAGGAAACCCACGCAGACACAGGGAGAATGTGCAAACTCCACACAGTCAGTCGCCTGAGTCGGGAATTGAACCCAGGTCTCTGGCGCTGTGAGGCAGCAGTGCTAACCACTGTGCCACCGTGCCGCCCAAAAGGGTGACGATTTTAATAAGGGTGATGATTTTAATTTTAATTTTCAAATTTTCTGATTAACACTAAACAGAGTCTTTACATAAATAGGTCTTTGATTGACAGGCTGTGGTGTATGGAATCCCGCAGGGGACTGTGCTGGGGCCTCAGTTTTTTACAATTTACATCAATTGATTAGATGAATGGAGCGAAGGCCTGAATAGCCTGCCCTTCGCTGATGAATCAGTGCATCTCCATGTTGAAGATGACTTGAAGGATGCACTGGGCGTGCAGAGCTTACTCTGAGTGAGGATCTAGATTGCCATTAAGAATTGCTCAGCAGCAGCACTACTGACTGAGCTGACCAAGTCCTAAAAGACATTGCTGCTAGACTGGGACTCTGGAAGATGGGGAGGGAACCAAGAAGAGGGAATATATCCTCATAAATCTGCGTGTTGCAGATACATCTCTCCATGACAGTATGAATAAATGTAACCACTGCACAGACCTTATGCCCTGTAGGCAAAGTCCCACCTTCACATTGTGTCATGGGACATTAACACTGCTAAATGGTACAGATTTTGAATAGATCTAGCAAATCAAGATGGGTATCCAGGAGGTGCTGAAAGCCATCATCAGCTGCGTAAGTGCATTGTAGCACAATCTGCAATTTCATGGCCCACCATATCCCCACTTTATCATTAGGATCAAGCCAAGGGATCGATGCTGGTTCAATGAAAAGTACAGGAGCAGCACTAGGCATACTTGAAAATGAGGTGACAACCTGGTGAAGCTACAAAACAGGACTACTTGTGTGCCAAAGTGCATAACAACAATTGGTAGGCAAAGCTAAGTGATTCCACAACCAATGGATCAGAACTAAGCTCTGCAATTCTGCCAAAATTTTTTAAAAACTCACTGGAGGAAGCAGCTTCACAAATATCCCTATCTTCAATGGTGGGGAAATGCTGCACAATGTAAAAGAAAAGGCTGAAGAATTATAAGTAATCTTCAGTCAGGAGTGCTAGATGGAAGATCTATCTTGGCTTCCTCCAGGGGTCCAGCGTCACAGCATATAGCGTTATGTTACACAAATGTATACTGTTTGACATGATTTGGTTTTACAAATGGACAGCACTTGATGAATAATCCTGACTTGGAGTGGTGATGGGAAGGCAGAACATGCAGAGAATGGAATTGGAAGGGAGGATGGAGGGTAAGGGAAGGGTGTCGGAGGGAGGGTGAAAGAGTTGGTCATTGCCTGGTATTTGTGTTGCATGAATGTTATTATCAATCATTTGTGTAGCATAAAATATATGCAAATAATGATGTGATTGATGATATGAATCTGATATCAGGAAGACTGATTGACAAAAACCATCAGAATAGAAGGAGTATGTAAAGAAAGAGATGTTGGACATCTCAAAAGTGAGCCGAATTTAACAATTGAATGTACAAATGTAAATAAAGGAGTGCTACAGTACATTAGGAATGTAAGAGCCTTTTTTAAAGATAAAGAGCGAACAACCTCGGGGACAGAATATGCGTAATGGCTAAAGCATTACGACAAGATATTCAAATTTGCCACTTTTAAATGACTCAGCTTTAGTGTTTTTTTAACTGTAAGGAAAACAATCCCAACTTCTCCCCTTTGTCCACATAGTTCCTTGGCCCTAGAACAAATCCTCTCTGCTGTTAAAATCATACAAAAATCACTAAGAAATTGGGAACTACACAATAAGTCCTTCTTAGAAGATCATAAAAATCATAGTATTTCTGCATTTTGATAAATTTCAAAGACTTTAGATTAGATTCCCTACAGTGTGGAAACAGGCCCTTCGGCCCAACAAGTCCACACCGACTCTCCAAAGATTAACCCACCCAGACCCATTTCCCTCTGAATGCTGTACCTAATACTATGGGCAATTTACCCGGCCTGCACATCTTTGGACTGTGGGAGGAAACTGAAGTACCTGGAGGAAACCCATGCAGACAATGTGCAAACTCCACACAGACAGTTGCCCAAGACTGGAATTGAACCTGGGATACTGGTGCTGTGAAGCAGCAGTGCTAACCACTGAGCCACCATGCCGCCCTAAATCTCAAATGATTCCAGTAAACATGGCCACACAACAACAATGTCTAAAAGGACTGACCAGATGATGTGTTTTCGTGATGTTCACTGAAGGATACACATTGGCCTAGACATTACAGAGAACTTTGACTCTTCTTTGAAATCACATTGCGGGGACTTTGTCATCCAACTGAAAGGGCAGAGGAGACTTCTGTTTCCACCCTGAGTTCTGGAATGTCAGCTTAGGTTTTTGTACTCAAAAATCATGTACTCACAATCACCTGACTCAGAGGAAGAAGTGATTCCTCTTGAGAGACAGTTGAGACAACAAGCTCAAGTAAAAAAAAGGGATATTTTAGTTAGAGTGCATATGCCAGGTTCTGTGTTATGTCTTTCCTTGAAGAAAGAGGCATTTTGAATATTTCTGTGATTTTGGAAATGTCTTCTGAACTACAGAACCTTTAGATTTCTGCTCATCCCCCTTTGAACCAGCCTTCTTGACCTTTTGATTCAGCAGAAGTGCAAGTGTACAAGATATGGCAATACCATGTACATGCTACAACTGGGATTATTCTGCAACATAATATTACTCAGCTGCAAGGCACACACAATAACCCACGGTCCAAACATCAGGAATATTATTTTAGGAGGGCACTTATCTACTCTTGATTATTTTTTGTCTTGTACATATGCAGTTAATTTCACGTAGGCTCCGCAGATCGGTCATATTCGGAATAAGGTTCAAAATCACACAACACCAGGTTATTGGACTATAACCTGGTGTTGTATGATTTTTAACTTTATCTACCCCAGTCCAACACTGGCATCTCCAAGTCATGTTTGAAATAGGTGGCCTGCCTTGCCCTTACAATGTGGAACACTTGGTTTCTTCAAAATAGGCACATTGTTCACAATCACTAGAAAACAAGCATTCACTTGTGTAGCTTTGTTGCTACTGGTTGCTACTACTCAAATCGTATTAAGCCCTGAGAAATCAGTAACTCTTACATTAACAAACGAAACAACATTGCCTTTAGGTAAGAGAATGAAAATGTAAGTGTTATCAATGGTGCCTTGTGCTTGAAGAGTGATAACTTCTAACTATGGGTTTCAAATTCCAGTGGGCGCTATAGGCTATTGATACACAAGATGGCTGTCACTGTTAGCAAAAATAACATATTCATTTACTCAGTAATGCTGCCATGAACTGCACATTAACTAACTCAAATAATGCCTTGTGTTAGAAACTGGAAACAAGTGGTGAAGCGGAGATTAAACATGCAAAGACCTGAGATTGCAATCCTGGTGAAACATAAGACCCTTACTTACTATTCAGAGCAATAAAAATATTCACAAAAATACACACCAGAACTTGGTGGATATACTTATCAGGAAAGGCTGAATGGGATGAGATGTTACTTTCAAGAGAAAACTTAGCAGTGATGAACTTTAAGATTGTGTAAAAGGTAATGCATAAAAAAGTCTTCCAATTGTGAGTGGAACCAAAATTAACCATAAATCACCTTCTTTCACAAGGTATAAGTGAGGTGAATCTATACATTCCTTGAAGAAGAAGCTAAATAATCCTTAAGAAAGGAAGGAATAAAAGGATATGCTGATTTAATGAGATGAAAAAGATTAGGAAGATTTTAAAAGAATTTTTCATTGGATGTGAGCATTGCTGGCTAGGCCAGAACTTTTTGCGTATCCGCAATTGCTAACTGCTGTCGTCTTGAACTGTTGTAGACCATGTAGTATAGGGAACCCCAACAATTGTATTAGGGATTGAGATCCAGGATTTTGATCCAGTGACAGTGAAGGGATGATGACATATTTCCAAGTTAAGATGCTACGTGAATTGGATGGAGCCTTACATATTGTGATATTATTGTGCTTCTGTTTGTCCTCTGAGTAGTGGAGTTCATGGGTTTAGAAGGTGCTGATGAGGCTTGGTGAGTTATTGCAGTACATCTTGTACAACTACCACTCTGTCAGTATCAGAGACAATGATGAATGGGATAATGATCAAACTAGTCACTTTGTTCTCAATGATGTCCAATTAATTTAAGACCAACAAGACAACAAGACAAGACCAATTAAGCCAAATGGTTTGTGTCTTTTTTTTAAATTCAACCTATTTTTCTAATCAACCTGATTAGAGATGTTACTACACACCTCTGGAGCAAGTGGGGCTTAAACCAAGACCTCTCAATTCAGGGGTAGGGACACTACTACTGTACCACAAAAGGGCCCCAGTGTCTGTGTTTATACACTTGATGCAATTCTAAATAATTCTATTCCCTGCAAAGGCTAGTGTAGTAATTATGCTATTTTAGAAACCATCAAGTGTCATTAACCTTCTATGGACCTAAATCTTCTAGACCATGGTCATTAGTTTTTGGTACTCCTTCTTCAAAGTATCCAGAACTGTGTTGCAGAGTAACCTCCTTTAATTCATAGATCCTCTGTTTACCATAAAATTGTCAATGTCAAATGGGAAAATAAAACAAAGAACTATGAATGTTGGAAGTCTGAATAAAAAACCCCAGCAATCCCTGGAGAAACTCACCGTGACTGCCTGCACCTGTGGTGAGAAAGCAGAGTCAACATTTCAGGTCCAAAGACCCTTCTTCAGAACAGTCAACATGCTGTACGAATGAAGAAAATCCTCAACAAATTTGTATTTTGCATGTGTTTGTTTCTACAGCAACTGCTGCTCAACCAGCAATCAGCAACAAATTGCACTTGCATAGCCTAGTTAAGTTCCAAAAAACTTCACAGGAGCTTATTCAAATAATATCCTTCAGATCTTCCAGTCCTTGAGTCATCAGAGGTCAGATATACAATCCAAGATACACGTCAGGACCTCATAAAGGTTGACCTCCCTGGGAAGTTTAAATATCTGACAGATAATTCTCCTGCTCCCCAGAGCCCTCTGCAAAAATCTCCGACTCTGAGGTAGAGTGGGAGGCTTAGTACAGTTTAAATATACTGATCCCAATCATTACCCAGGAAATGTTAGGCAAAAAAAAATCCTTGATCAAATCTTGGCTATCTACACAACTGACCCCTAGTCACTCACACTGAACCTTCAACAGTCACCTTGACTCCCTGATTCCCACTTGATCCAACTACTAACCCCAATAGCACTCCACCTAGTCCTGGTTAACAAACCACCAGACTCTTTGACTACCTCCCTGCTCCAACTTGACCAGTACCCTCTACCCAACTAACTCTCCAACCTGATCTGTCTAATGCCCATCACCAAACTGGACATGAACTGATCTGACTCACCATTCACCCATTTCAAACACTTACCTAACTTGTCCACCTCACCCATATGCCACCCTATCTCACTGTCACCCAATTTCCAACCTGCTTCTTATCTTCATTCATCATAAACACTAACCTCACCCATCTACCTACTTATCTGCTTATCACACCAATACCATTTCTGCCTCCGTACCCATTCACTCGTTTGGCCACACACTCATTCATTAACATTCACATCGGACTTATGCATTCACCTCATGACAGCCAGTTCTGTTGTTATTTTGTTTTTGATAGATTTCTTTGTGGGACTGAAGAAGAAGCCAGGCTTGGAAAACCCAGCTGGAAATGCAGTTGGGGTGAGCAAATATTATAATGGAGCGGAATGGCGACCTGGTAATGATTGTCATTGTGAGGGAGATTCAGGTTACTACTTGACCACACACGCGGAGTTATTAGAAGAAATGGTCGCTGGCTTGATTTTACAGATCATCGTAAAGGTGGAGGAAAATGAGAGGTTTTGAAAGAGATTTACATAGTTCAGGCCCCAGGAAGTTGAAGGCATCACCATCAATGTGGAGTGATGGAAGTTGGGAATGCTGGAGAAACCAGGATTGGAACAAATATCACAATCTACTGCCAGGCAAATCAGTTCTTTAATGTCATAGCGTTTGTCTCAGCAATTAAACCAATAGCTCTTTCTTTTCCAAGACCTTACCTGTAAATTCCCCAAACTGCCATAAATTTAACTGCACTTGTATATATATCATCAGGTTATTGAGGTAAGTGGACAAATCCTGGGTACGAAGTCATGTTTGAAGTCTTTAAGAACCAGTGATAATATTGCAGCCCTAATTGTTTTAATCCACTCTTTTTGAAAGCAGTCCTTTGCAGGCAGCGTAGGAGATGGTGGATTTATTCAATAGTAACTATGTGCTATGTATCATTAGTTAAATGGTTGTTAAGTTGTTTCAGAAATGTTAAATGGGCAATAATAGAGGTAAATCAGCATTGAATAAATTTCCAATGTTGCAACAGTGCCCAAAGAAGTGAAAAATTGATCATATCCGAAAACAAAAGAAAAAAATACTTTGGAAGATTCCTTTGCATTAATAAAGGGGATAATAAGTTTTTTGTGAATTTGAAAGCAGAAAGCAATACCAATTTTTTCCTTTGGTTCGGAATATAGTGAATGTATAGACCTGAATTAAATGTTCCAGAACACTGCACATGCATAGAGTCAGTTAAACTCCACTAAGCATACAAGAGAAAAGCAACAGTCATTACAAAAAAATGCAGGTGCATTCACCTCGTTCTGCACAGTTTGCTGTCAAATGGCATGCTACTCTATAAAACCTAACCAAGCCCAAGTTCTCTCAACTGGCCTGAACATGTTCAACTTTAATGAAAGCTACAAGTTGCATTTCCCAATTTTAATGTACATCAATTAAATTTGCAAGACTTGTTTGACCAGGTAATCTCAAAATTGCTGCCCCCCTCCTCTTATTTCATTTAAGTCTGTCAAATTTACAGAGGCATAAATTGAACTGACAGAGTTAGAAAAATGAGCTGAACTTTACATATTATACGCATACAGGGATGAGAAAAAATTGCTTAGGAACTCTCAGTGTAATTTTTGGCATTAATTTGATGATAATGAAGACTGCATGCACTATCCCCTCCAGTTCTGGCATATAGTGTGCCAATACTACAGGTTAGAACTAGGCATTTAGTTTTAGGTGACAGTAGGTAAGTACAATTGTATTTAAGTTCATAGTGATGTTAAGGAAAGCAATGTCTTGATACTTATTAACTATTTAAATTTAAGTTCTTCAGGACTGCTGAATGATTCTTCCAGCTTTCTGTTTCTATTCTCAGCACCGTTGCCCTACCAATACTTTGGATCGGAAAAATCTTAATTCAAAGGCAAAAAAGTATCAGAACCTGTTAGACAGATCTAACGAATGTGACAATCAATATCCGAGCACTCTTCCCTGCAAATAAATGTGAACATACCTAATTTGGCAAATAATGGTCTAATGGAATGATTAAATGTTGTACACACAGCATGCACAGGATGTGTAATTGTCCCACAAATGCTGGCTTAGTGGCACGCCGGTCACAGAACTGTACAGAAGGAGATATACTATGGAGAACAGTAGCTGGTGTATCTCAATTAAGCACAACACCAAATATCAGCAACTACATCTGTTAGCATTAATGTAGCTACCAGTACAGAGTTTTCTTCATCATATTTTGATAGAATACAACTGGTTTATCTTCTCTCTACACAGTTTAAATTGGGTTGTTTATGTTAAAAATTAAGCTAACCAAGTTATTTCTTCCCTAGTGGCTTTAGGATCACCACAGGTTACCTGTCGCTTCCACAGGACATGAGTGCTATTATTTCCCTTCATCTCACTCTTTCAACCTCACAAAAGCACATATTTTGTTTATAGATCATACAACATCAGGTTATAGTCCAACAGGTTTATTTGAAAGTATAGCTTTCAGAGCGCTGCTCCTTCATCAGATGGCTGTGGAATATAAAGATCGTAAGACACAGAATTTTGCTATAAATTCTGTATCTTATAGTCTTATATTCCACAATCACCTGATGAAGGAGCAGTGCTCCAAAAGCTAGTGTTTCCAAATAAACCTGTTGGACTATAACCAGGTATTGTGTGGTTTTTAACTTTGTACACCTGAGTTGAACACTGGCATCTCCCAATCATATTTTGGTTTTATTATTCATGGCTCAATGAGTAACCCTTTTGCCTCCAACTCAGAACAATGTGGGTTTACAAGACTAATTCAGAAACTGGAACAATATAATCTAGGCTGACATGGCAGTGCTGTCCTGAAGAAGTGTTGGCATGTCCGAGGTGCCACCTTTCACGTGAAGCCATAAAGTAATGCTTCATTGGCTCCTCAGAGGGAAATAAACAATCCTGTGTGTAGTGATGGGAACCCAGGTGGATCTTATTGACTATGAGATCCTTGATTGGGGTTGTTAACCTGGGCCAGTCAGGAATCCCTGGCTGTCTGATAAAAACTAGAGTGTCAGAGGTTCTGTTCACTCTGACAGCTGACTCTAAGTGAGCTGGATCAGTGCCAAGGACTCTCCACGTGTAAATAAAGGGTGAGTTAGTCACAGGATACTAACTCCTGTGGAGTTATTTCATCTTTGTCCAAGTCCTTGCTAGAAGTTGTAAACAGTTTAGGCCCTGACACCCATTCCAGTTGGGCACTATGCCTTACAACCTGCCAACCTGAAGATGCTCACTCTCTGTTTTCTGTCAGAGGAAAAAAATATAAACGGGGATTCAGAGAGTCTTCTGTCTTGACAGACTGACTCTGACTTGGTTGGCCACAGCCAATGTACTGTACACATGTAAATAAAGTGTGACAGGATTTCACTGTGCCATTATTTTAAACAAGAGCAGCAGAAGATTCCTCGACAACATTTAACCCTCAACTAACATTTCAAAAATAGATTATCATGATTGCTGTTTGTGGGAGATTGTTGTGTGCAAATCTCCAACATTATGACAGTGCCTACACATTTCAAAATTCTTCATTGATTACAAAGTACTTTGGAACATCCTGAGGTTGGAACATCCTGAGGTTGTGGTAGGTTCTGTAAAAAGGACTTAGCTTTTTGCTCATTTTGTTCACATCAGTTTTTCAAATAGCCTAATGCCAAAAATACATTTGTTCCTTTAAATGATGAGGAAAATCATGGAGTGGCTATACAGTTGCCCTATGGCATTAACTGGAAGCTGGGTATGAGTACACATGTCTATATCTTTAGGAAATAGTGACTATCATGATTGGTTTGCATAGCTGTACACTATTGCCATGAAATATTTCTAATCATGGAATATGTGATGAAGATGCATGTCATATTGTGACCAAAAGACAAGAAGTGACACTTTTGCATGTTTTAATGTCCTAGTCACTAGGACCACTGGTTATGTACATTTCTTTTATTCATTTGTGGGGTATCACTGGCTGGCCAGCATTTATTGCTTGTCGATATTTGTCTTTGAGAAGGTGGTAGGTGAGCTGCCTTCTTGAACTGCTGCAGTTCACATTCTGTAGGCAGACTCATAATGCCCTTAGTAAGACAATTCGAGGATTTATATCCTGTGACAGGGAAGGAACAGTGGTATAGTTCAAAGTCAGAATAGTGAGTGACTTGGAGGAGATCTTGCAGGTGGTGGTGTTTCTATGTATCTGCTGCCCTTGTCCTTCTCGGTGGAAGTGGTTGTGAGTTTGGAAGGTGCTGTCTAAGGATATATGGTGAATTCTGCACTGCAACTTGGATAGTAGAACACACTGCTGTTACTGAGTGTTGATGGAGGAGGTAGTGAATGCTTCTGGATATGGTGCCAATCAAATGGGGTTGCTTTGTCCTGGATGGTGTCAAGCCTCTAGAGTGTTGCTGGAGCTGCACCCATCCAGGTAAATAGGGAGAATTCCTTTACACTCCTGACTTTTTTCTTGTAAATGGTGGACAAGCTTTGGTGAGTCAAGAGATGAGGTACTCACTGTAGTATTCCTAGCATCTGACCTGCTCCTGTAGCGAGTCCAGTTGATTAGATTAGATTACTTACAGTGTGGAAACAGGCCCTTCAGCCCAACAAGTCCACACTTGTTGCGCAACCCACCCATTCCCCTACATTTACCCCTTTACCTAACACTACAGGCAATTTTGCATGGCCAATTCACCTGACCTGCATATCCTTGGACTGTGGGAGGAAACTGGAGCACCCGGAGGAAACCCACGCAGACACGGGGAGAATGTGCAAACTCCACACAGTCAGTTCGCCTGAGTCAGGAATTGAACCCGGGTCTCTGGTGCTGTGAGGCAGCAGTGCTAACCACTGTGCCACCGTTTCTGGCCATTGGTAATCTCCATGATGTTGATAGTGGGGGATTGAGTGATGGTAACATTATTGAAAGCCAAGGGGTAGTGGTTAAATTATCTCCTAGTGGAGATGGTTATTGTGTAGCATTTGTGTGGCATGAATATAACTCGTCACTTGTTAGCCCAAGTCTGCATATTGTCCAGATCTTGTTCCATTTAAACATCAGCTGCTTCTGCATCTGAGGAGTCGTGAATGGTGCTGAACATTGTGCAATCATTGTCAAACATTCCCATTTCTGACCTTATGATGGATGGAAGGTCATTGATGAAGCAGCTGAAGATGATTGGGCCTAGGACAGTACCCTGGAGAACTGCTACTGAAGTGTTCTAGAGGTGACTGACTTCCATCAACCACAACTAGCATTCTATGTGCCAGGAATGATTCCAACCAACTCGTAGATTTTACTCCTGATACCCACTGATTTCAGTTTTGCCAGAGCTCCTTGATAACACATTCATTTCAATGTGGCCTTGATGTCAAGGGTTGTTACTCTCACTTCACCTCTGGAATTCAACTCTTTTGTCCATGTTTGAACCAAGGCTGTAATGAGATCAGGAGCTAAGTGTCCCTGATGGAACCTAACCTGTGCATCACTGAGCATATTATTGCTGAGTAGGTGTTACTTGGTAACACTGTTGATGACACCTTCCAACACTTTACTGATGATCAGGAGCAAACTGAAGAGGCAATAATTTGCCAGGCTGGATTTGTCCTATTTTTTGTATGCAATTTTCTAGATTATTTGATAGATGCCAATGTTGTAATTGTACTGGAACAATTTGGCTAGTGGAGTAGCAATTTCTGGAGCACAAGTCTTCAGTACTATTCCTGAATGTTGTCAGGGCCCATAGCCTTTGCAGTATCCAGTGCATCCAATGAAATGTCCATTTAACAGGGATTCACTTATCTGCTGTTTAATGACCAGAAATATCAGGCACGAAAATGTGTTGCTGGAAAAGCGCAGCAGGTCAGGCAGCAACCAAGGAGCAGGAGAATCGACGTTTCAGGCATGAGTCTTTCTTCAGGAAACGTCGATGCCTGAAACGTTGATTCTCCTGCTCCTTGGATGCTGCCTGACCTGCTGCGCTTTTCCAGCAACACATTTTCAGCTCTGATCTCCAGCATCTGCAGTCCTCACTTTCTCCCTAGAAATATCAGGCAGTATAAGTGGCTATTTGTAGATAGGAGGAGACTGGAACATTATAATGCTGCCAATACTGTCTCCTTTAGTTCCTGCTCTCTCCAGTTGTTCATCACCTTTTCCTGCAAAAGGGCTTAAAGTGTGTTAATGAGAGTCAGATATTTTCTAATTAACTTGCTCAGAGATGTTATGACACACCTCTGGAGCAGATGGGACTTGAACCTGGACCTTCTGTTCCAAGGGTAGGGACACTATATCTGCATCATAAAAGTCCCAAACCAAGTACGTGAGAATGAGATGGAGCATATGCATGTCAAGTACAAGTGCTGATTGATAGGTGAGTAATGGGGGTGTGGTGAATCAAGCAGTGCTTGAGGCTGGTATACTGGACACTTTGCAGAATACAGTATTTGAAGATGCATCTACTGACTTTAAGAATTAGTATGAGGGCTTGAACTTCCTATGGCACTGCATTCTGTGCCTTGGGGCTTGGCATCAAACACCTACGCAACCTATTAGCACTGCCTTCTGAGGAAAATCACCAGACTCAGACATTCCTTCTTCTCCCACCTCTTCCACCAATGTGTTCAGAACAGTATTTGCTCAGCCTATGATCTGCCCATATTGAATGAGTCTTAGAAAAATGTGACTTATCGTACAGCTGCTGGCAACTTCTCCAGTGACAATACACCTCCTTAAAAGGAATGGTGCAGTGGTAATGTCCCTACCTCTGACCAAGGAAACCTCTGTTCAAGTCCCACCAGCTCCAGAGGTGTGTGACAAAATCTCTGAGCAGGTTGCTTAGATTTTTTTTTTAAAAGAGAGAACTAGCTTGAGAATGAATTAATTGAAAAACACAGGTGATTAATTGGTGGTTGGTATTAGAAACACTGATGTATCTATTTACCTGGACGGCCTAGGCTGTCAGCACTTGACCTATAGGACTGACCATAGCCAAAACATTGGCCAGACTAGGATAAGCCCCTTGTAAAAAGTGAGGACTACAGATGCTGGAGATCAGAATTAAAGAGTGTGGTGCTGGAAAAAGCACAGCTGGTCAGGCAGCATCTGAGTTGCAGGAAAGTCGATGTTTCGACCAGAAGCTCTTCATCAGAAATGTGGGGGTGCCCAAGGGGGCTGAGAGATAAATGGGAAGCGCGTGAGACTGGGGGAAGGTAGCTGGGAATTCAATAGGTAGATGAAGATGGGGGCGATGGTGATAGGTTGGAGCTGAAGGTGGAGCGGAATATGTGGGAAGGAAGATGGACAGGTAGGACGATTCAAGAGGGCAGTGCCGAGTTGGAAGGTTGGATCTGGAATTAAGGTGGAGGGAGGGGAGTTGAGGAAATTGGTGAAATCGACATTGTTCCTGTGTGGTTGGAGGGTCTCAAGGCAGAAGGTTGCCGTTCTTCCTCCAGTCATCGGGTGGCTAGAATTTGGCAGTGGAGGAGGCCCAGGAATTACATGTCCTTGGTGGAGTGGGAGGGAGAGTTGCAGTGGTCAGCCACAGAGTGGTGGGGTCTTTTAGTGCGTGTGTCCCGGAGATGTTCTCTGAAACATTCCGCAAGTTGGCGTCCTGTCTCCCTAATATAGAGGAGACCACATCGAGGGCAATGGACACAGTAGATAAGGTGTTTGGATATGCAGGAAAAGCCCCTTGACTGACTGTGGAGGGACACCCTGACTGATTGTAACTCCCCTTTACCCCTATAAACATTATTCACCTTTTGATTTTCACACATTAACATTTATTTAGAGCACATGCAGTGCATTTGTCACATCAGCTAGCAGTGCAGCTCTGATATTAAAGTTGCACATTGCCTTCACCCCTGACAGATAGATTTACTGTTCAGTACTCCCCAACATCGCAAGCTTCCTGCTTCTCCCTCTATGCTAGAAGAAAGACAAGCAAAACCAAAAGGGCTAGCATCCTGTGACTCAGCTGTCAAGACCTTGTGCACTGTGAAATTAATGTCATCCACAGTGGCTGGATGCCTCCAAGTAAGCACAGCGTTAAGAAAGCAAGTCAAAAACCATAAGATGCATTTGTCAATGTGAGTAAAAGCATCCTGTGCCTACAAAGACAGTGGTTTGGTCAAGATTTTTGGTTATGGGAAAGACTTCCAATGAATTTGTTTGATTTTAAAAAGAAGATGTATTTCATCCAAGGTGACTATTTTTTCAAGATGGATTGCGAGATTTCAATCAACCATAGCAGATTCAGTGATCAGAGCACCCAAAGGATTTTTGTAAACACTGTTTCCCAGAGGGATTTGTAATGGGCAATGACCTCCATTCATGAATGAGGATTTCACAAATTTCACTTTGGATGCACCATCAGCTATTTGAGAGGTTCTCCACTCCATCCTCAGTTGAATGGAGAGGTGAAAAGAGCAGTCAAATCCATGAAATCACTCAGGCATAAGGACCCAAGCTGGGAATTACTCATTCACAGAACAAGACTGAGGATTAATAGGTACTCTTCAGTAGACTTATTAATAGAGAGGAAATTAAAAGCAGAAGGATCAGTTTTACAACAAAATCTCAGACCACTAGAATGTAAAACAACCAGAGTAGAACAACTGCAAATAGCAAACGAGGTGATTTAGCTCACTCAGAAATTGAATTCGGTTCACTACCTAAGTGCTATTAAACAAAATGTATAACATTAATGAGGAAATGGAGTCCATCTCAAATACCAGCCAATGAGGAATAGGCAATAGTCTGTCAAGTGGTAATTCCATTTAGGTATTGTAACAAACTTTTACAAGAGGCTTATGAAATTCTATTGGCAATCACTTGGAGATTAGGAAATGCAGAATAAAATACTGAAACATTTCTAATATTACATAAAAACATGTGAAACTTTGCTCATCATGCCATACGTATGAGTTGGTGAAGAAATCCCAACCACCAATTAAAGCTGCACCTGTAATTCCAATACCAGCTTTGAGTAGGTTCCTAACAGATTATGTTGGACCTCTACCCAAAATAGGGAGTGAGAATTAGTATCTTAAAAGAATTATGGATGTTTCAGCAAAATTTCCTGAAACAGCGGCTTTGTGGAAAATTATGGCAAAAATGTTAGTAGAGGAGTTCAATATTTTACAAAATACGGACTATTAAAAGAAATAGAAATCGAACTAAATTTCAACTTTTATGTTACAAATACTCAAAGAAATAATTAATAGCTTGGAAATAAAAATAACAGCTTATCACCTATCATCTTATTGATTGTACTGGCAAATGGAAAACAGCTTCCCTCTGGCCCAACACGTCCACATCAACCTTCCAAAGAGCAACCCACCCAGACCAATTCCTCTACCCTATATTGACTAATGTACCTAACACTATGGGCAATTTAGCATGGCCAATTCACCTGACCAGCACATCTTTGGATCATGGGAGGAGGCCCACACAGACGCAGGGAGAATCTGCAAACTCCACACAGACAGTCACCCGAGGTGGGCTCAAACACAGGTCCCCAGCACTGTGAGGCAGTAGTGCTAACCACTGAGCCACCATGCCCCAAATGAAATAGGTAGAGTAATTATCTTATTTCTATCTGAGCATTCAAGCTGTACTTGTGTGTGATGCAAAGCCGTTTAAGGGTAATTGCATTAATCAGGCACTTTCACACAATACATCTTGAACTCATGTCTAGTCACCATGCCTGGGAAATGCATTCAGTGTCCAACTGTGTGGAATGCAAATGCTAATCACAAGCAATCGTGACCATTCCGCTGGACATTGCAGATTAAAAGTAGTTGTCTCTGTGAGACAGAAGTAATCACAGTGACATTAAAATTGTGGGCCACAATTTACAAAGTTTTTAATGTAAGATGTCATAGGCAACACAGCGGCATGGAACTGACTTTGCTTCAGTTTCAACTACAAGAATTCACCAACATATGTAATGCCTTTCATGTGCGATGTGGGGCTGGGAAATAAGGGTGACAAGGTCTCAGTATTCATACTGCAGTTATAATCACCTATAGTCTTTGAGTGACATGGCTTGTTGAATGTAGTTCCTGTATCAGACTGTCAATCTACAGACATTCCATGGTCCTTCTTGTTGGAATCCTCCATGACCCACTGGATTGAAGACTACGCTAAGTCATCACTTACGAGTGATGTAATTGCTGACTGCTTGTATAACTAAGACCTTTTCTTTTTCTTATATTGTCCACACAGGCTCAATGGATCCAGCAACAGCTGTTGCTTCAATGTAATGAAGGTACAGAGAAATCGAGGAGGAATAAGATGCATCAGCAAAAGCCCAGGAGCAGAAACAACCTCCAGTGGACATTGAACAGACTGCGCATGAAGAGGGAGAAGGTGAAAATGTCCTCTCAGGATATGTGTGAGGTAAAGAAGTCCTCTCGGCCTTGTTGTCATCTCTGCAATTTCCTCCAGTTGAGTGAGGTGCAGTGCTGCCATTAACAGTGGATGTCCTGAGATACCTTCATGGAATTATGTCAGTCACTCAGGCAGAACCTGTGACCTGGAGGAATGGGTGGCCAACCTATCCCAGTGTTTGTCAAGGTGACATCTGCACTAAACGTTTATGCTTCCAAGGGATCCAATGTATGGGATCTTGCAATCCTCAACTCACAAATGTATATAGACTGTTACCAATGCAATTTGTGCCAGATTACATCACTTCATCTAATTCTACCTGTTACATGGCCAGTGTTGCAGCTCAGGAAGTAGGCTTTGCCAACATAACTGGCCTCTCCCAGGCACAGAGCACTATAGGCTGTACGTATATTACCATATCACAATGCAACTGATGTCAACAGGAAACTGTTCCATTCTAGCAACGTACAAGTCATCTGTGATCATCAATACTACATCTTAGAAGTACCCTGGCAGATGTCACCATGCCAATATTCTGAAGATGTTCCATGTTCCTGTTTCATTTCAAGGGATGGATGCCTTGCATGTGTGGCTACTGGGAGAAATGGGATATCCTCTGCGACCTTGACTGATAATTCCTTAATCCAACTCCCTGAGGCAGAGCAGAAGAATGTAGCCCATTCTTCCACCAAAGCAATAATGGAGCAGATGATAGGTCTTCTGAAGGTGGAACGAACAGAGAGAGGATGTGGTGGAGAGTGGAGAGCTGGAAAGCAGCAGCAGTCATCCACTGGGGAGGATGTGAACATTATGCAGGATGATAGAGCAGCACAGCATCATGGTCAACAAGCCAGACAGGTCTGAATTGATACCTGGTTCCAGTAGATCTGAGCTGTGTGCAGTGACAACTCATTGACCAAAACTTTGTTGTGGTCAAAATGCAATGAATTTGGAATGGTAGTGTGAAAAAAAATGGTAGGCTATTTTGGAGATAAATCCTCCAAAAAACTTGTCAACGTTGACAATTAGCTGATTTCTGGTAAAATTCAGTCTTTGATTCCTCATCTCTATCCAAACCATTTCCTGAACTTAGGTAATCCCTCACAATGTCATCAATCAACAGAGCCACCTTTCCATCCTATCCTAACCTCCTTTCCCTTCCTATATGTCATTTACCCTTCAATGTTCTGTTCCCAATTATGCGATCCTGCAGCCCTTGTTCTGTAATAGCTATTGAATCATACTTGCTTATCTCACGTCACGCTGTCAATTCATCTGTTTTGTTTGGAATGCTATTTGCATTAAGTACAAAACATTAAGTTTTGTTGTTTTGCTATTGTTGTAACCTCCAACCTTATTTGCTGATTTACTCCTGTACTATCTGTTCTGAGGAAGGATCACCAGACCTGAAATGTTAACTCTGATTTCACTTCACAGATGCTGCTAAGCTTGTTCAGGAATTTCTGTTTTTGTTTCTGTCCACTCTGTCCTTTCCTGCCCTGGTCTATTTATCATTTCCCAAATTATAATCTTCCTCTGTTGCTTTGTCTCTATTTTTTGACTTACCATAATTTTTTGAATTTTATCCCTTACCCATACAATTTAGTTTAAAATCGTTTCTATTTCCCTAGTCCCGCGGCTCACTGAAACATCAGTCCATCATGGTTCAGACGTAGCCCACTGCAAGGTTAAAGCCCACACTTCCTTCATTAGTGTTGCCACTGAGTCACAAGCCAGAATCCACTTCCCACACAATAGCTTTACTTTATGTATTTATCTCACTGATTTTATGCCAAATTGCATTTGGCTCAAGTATTAACCCAGAGATTATTACCTTTGTGGTTCCACATTTTAATTGATGCTGGCTCCTTATAATGACTATTCAAGAACATCTTTCTTTCTTCTGCCCATATTGTTGATCTTTACATGGAATGTGATAACTGGATCATCCAAGTTCCTTTCCCAACCTGAGCAGCTGTCCTGAACTCTATCCTCAGGCAGTCAAGAAACTGCCTGGATTCACACTGATAATGAGAAAGAAGTGTCAAAACTCCTCAGTCTGCTGTTCCCTGCTTGTACTACAATCCTTTTTTCTCCTCCTGCTTCAATGGTTTCCTGCACCATGGTACTATAGCCAGTTTGCTGATCCACCCTCAGAACCTGCTTTCGTTAATACGGGTTAGGAGCACTTCAAACCGGTTTGACTTCCGCGAAGTCTGAGCCTCCTCCAGAACAGTTTCTAACTACCTCACTCATAATTACATTATTCCAGTCCCTCATTCCTGGGAAAAGAAATGATCTTGTCCTAAGAGGTGTGGCAGTTTTCTTGAACAAATCGTCCTGGTATTTCTGCCCTCTTCCTCGTACAGCTTTCAGTTCAATAATCCTGGTCCAGATTTCCTGCAGGTGCTTATATTTTCTTCAGATGTGTTTGCCTTAGCATCCAAAATCTCCTGCGTTCCACAGCTGCAGCCAAATACCTGTCCTTTAATTACATGTTTAATTAACTTAGAATGATTCCCATGTACTGTGCAATTTATTGTGCTTATTAAATGATGAAACCACCTACAACTAAAGTAATACTATTATTGATGAGAAAGATAGGTAAAGATAGAGTCATCATAGTCATACTGCCTCATTACAGGGTAGTCACTGGTGGGAGTTTAGCCTGGGGTTCCCTACACTTCAGGCTAGGGGCAAAATCAAGACACTTATGGTGACTTTAGCTGGTAAGATAATTAAGCTTACAATGTTGGCATCACTCAGCATTATAAACCAGCCACCTAAGTAACTGAGCTAACTGGCCCTAATTACATAGCTTTGTTTTTTAACATATGCTCTCTCACAATGACCATGAGGTTGCTGTCTCCATATAACCTCTCATGACTTTTATGAATGTATTGGTTCATCTCTGTTACTTGCAATGTTAATGAAGCTGTTGACCCCATTTTCCCTCCCTATTGCTAGGTTTATGAAGCTGCTGTCCACACTCTCTGTTGTAATACTTAGGAAGCTACTGTAGTCATTCTTTGCCGATATTTGTAAAGCAGCTATCCCTGCTTTCTCAGGTGCTATTTATGATAGAGAACCCAAATGGTAGATGGTTGAAGCAATACCATCTGAATGATGTGGTAAATGTAGTCTGTTGTCTTGAATTTAAGATTAAGGGTACTTGCTAGAACCTACTGTTGGCATCCAGTTTTGTGAACAATTTAATTGCTGCCAATTTTGCCAAATGACCATTGACAGACGAAATAGAATGGACTTTCCTTCTTTGTCCCTTATTTAAATGGTGAGGACGCACACACAATCGTGGTTCTTCATTTGCTTTGGAACAGTTAGTAGCCCTCACAATTGATGCCGTTTTTCTGATCTTGGTGATAAGACCTCAATTTTGAACCGTGCCCTCTAACCAAGATTTTACTCTACCCATTGGAAAGTGAGGAATTTTCTTGTGAGTACACAAGCAGATTGGTTTTGTATTACTTGCACCATAAACATTGGCATCCTTGCTTCAATTTTTCTAAAACTTTGAACAACATTTTGGAATATTCCTTCAAATTCTCTCCCAACTCTGACTGGCTGACTAAATGCATTTGTCTTCAGCAAAAAGGCATTCTGATTCCTTTGCATATAAAGTGTTTCACCAACATTTAGCTCTTTGGAACTAAGTTTCATAATAATATGCTCATGTACTTGACAATCCATGCCTCCTGGACCTGGGAGTCCTTTTTTTAATTAGCTGGTGAGACTTTCACAGACTTCAACCATGGAAATCTGACTGACTATATAGAACCAGCTATTCCTGTGTGGACCTTAACGTCTGTTTTAAAATTGATCTAACTTCAGATCAATTATCGAGAATCTGTTCTGACTCTCTGACCTCCCCCAGGAAAGCTACCTTCAATTTGTATAATATATCTTTAATTTCTTGAACCTTTTCCTCTTTGCATGATTTCCATTTGTCTTGAAATGTTCCTTTTGGGGGACTTCCTCTTTGTTTTTGAGGTGATAAAGGTGCTGATAACTTACAGTATTTTTTAAAGTGCCCAGCTTATGGTGCTCAGCTCCCCGGCTAGACATTCATTGCATTTGTGATTCTCTTTGGAGTCACATCTTGTACAATCTAATACTGTCAATGATGTTGATTTTCACTCTTTTGAGAATTTGCTGGACTTTCTGGAGGGTGATGATGCCATCTTAGGATCTACACATCCTATGTTTCAATGCAATCCTGCATGATAGTACAAGATTCTTGGTGTGATGCCTTCATACAAACTCCAGGCAGATTGTGTTTGGAGTATAGGGCTGCCATCAATCCTCATACATATACTTGTCTAAGAGGCTGGTCTGTTGTCTGAGAATGAGCCGTGAATAAATCTCAATAAAAGAAGCTGTTGACTTAGATAACAGGTTACTCCATAACCGTAGTTATATACAGATTACTTTTATCTCTGAGGCTAACTAGCAATTATTAACAAGAGGTAGGGAAGACACAGATATACCTCCTATGCCTCCATCAGGAGGATCTGCCAGACTCCAAAAGATTCTCTAACTAGAGACTGTGTGACATCATCAGACTGGGTAGATCTTGGACTAGCTCAAATGTTAACCCTTTCAGAACCATTACCTTGGACAACAACACCCCAAGCTTCTTTTTTTTCATTAGTTAACCTATTATGAAAGTGTGTATGCAACCATGTTGTATTTATCCCTTCTCTCCCCCACAACTCCCCCATCCCCAGGTCTCTGGATTCACTTTGCAAGCTTTCTGGAGGATTAACAATTCTTTTCCAGAGTATTTTCATTTTGAATTTGGAAGATTGGTAAGTATTTGACTTTAGGATTGTTAACCTTGATGCTGATCTTTGCCATTTCTTTCCTGGAGGATCCTTTATCTCATGGATGAATTTTGCAGGGGACATCATTCTTTGTAAACATTAATGTTGTTACATTAAGTTATCTAGAGAACATAGCTAGGCACTGCTGTTGACTGTGATACTTTTTTGTTCTACAATGCTGACACTGTCTCTTAGTAAGTGATGTTTTGCCTCCACTTTGTGACTTGACGTGTGTCTTTTTTGAGTTTTTGCACCTTATGAAGTTGATAGATTCTGTTATTCTTCCATAATAAGGGCATTCCTCTTCTGTTGTTCTTATTCTAATCTGTGATTTTCCTGGCTTCTGCTTCCAACACAATTGGAATAGCTTTCTCTGAAGTTAAATCTTCTTTGGAGTGTAATAGATCTGACAAAGACTGACCAAACATTTGTACAGCAATTCTGTTAGCAAGAGTTTATATTCCCAGGTTTCAAGTAATATGTCATTAATTAAAGTGTCAGCACATTCTGCCAGACGTTCAACTCTTCTATTAAATCTTGCCCGTTCAAAAATTATCTTTAATCATAAGTTGCAGTAAATATCAAAGGCTTTTATAAATTCAAAGGTGTCTGCATTTTTAAAAAAATTAATTATGATTTATAGGATCACTAGCTTTTGGACCTATTCAATATGGCAGTGTCTTAACTTGTTCCACTTCTGACTTGATATTTATCTTTGAAGACATTTTGTATATTAGACACAGTTGTCTTTGCAAAGTCTCAACTTGTGGTCTGTTAGGACCATCACAGAGCTTGAATCTGTTAGGAAAGATATGTCTTTTTCCATTTTTTCTTAATGTGATGAAAAATCATAAGACTTTACAAGATATTTTAAATCTGTATCATTTAATTGTTTTGACGCTGATGTTCTATGAAATTGTCTTCTTGTATTTAGCAATTCAGCTTTAATTTTAATTTACTGTAAAGTTTGTTGATATCTTTGCAGCCTTTTCTTTATTTAATGGTCAGTGCTAATCAGATTCTGAGAGGTTTAAATTGTATTTCCTGGTTGTTCTGTGGTGATTTACTGCATTTTGCTTTTAAACTTTTGTGTCTGTAAAAGCTGTTGTTTTTAAAGTTGGTTAGAGTCTTGATACTCTGCATTGTGCCCATTTCTCTGACAAAATGACATATTCATGCTCTCGCCATCTTTTGAGTTTTTACTAATGTTTTGTCTTGCCTCTGAAATTCTCCACTGGTCTTAATCTTCTTCTGTAGTGGATTTAAATTCATTCCAATATTCCAAACTTCGACATAAATTAGCATTTGGTCCCATGTTTGTAGCTGTAACTAATGGTACCTCATTTGTGACTGCAACAATGTTGTTCTAATGATAAGTATTCTTTTTTCAGCATCCCCAGTCTCTGTGTTACACGAGTTGATCAGTTTCAAGCTCTTCATTTTGGGGGTCCAACTTCTAATTGAGCTCTGTCCACAAAATGTTTTCTTCTTCTTCAAGTTTTTCTGGATTTATACTCTTCATGGTGTGTATGGCTGCAAGCAGATGATGTATACGACAATGTACATCGTGAAGTACTGTATATCATGAAGTACTCCGGGCATTATGTTTGGATACCAACATATGGTGGCTTGTGGTTGGGGTACAGTTCTGTAACCAATCCTCTTTCCTATGGCAGTCTGATTGACTGTTCTATAACCTGCAGTTGAGAGTGGACAATGAGAAAGTCTCAGATGAGGCTCTTGTCTTATTAAACAAGGTGTAGTTTATTACATCTCAGATGAGATGAACACTTAGTCATTTTAACAATTAATATGAAGAGGTAGGGAAGACACGTATTTTCTTCAGGAGGCTATGGTACAGTCCAACTGATTTTCCTGCAAAAAGCTTTGTAACTTCATCAGACTAGGTTGGGCTTGTTACCACTGTGCCTCATTCCATTCCCTGTTCATCTCCAAGCTCGCCAAGAGAGAGACAGTAGAAAATTCTGCCTCCAAATATTAACCATAAAGGTTTTTGAACTTTTCACAGTGGACAGATGTGATTTTCTAAAGAGCAATGTTGCACTTACGTTCATAATTTTCAAAAGATTGATTATCCAGTAACACAGTAAACGATACTAGCTGGAAAAGAAGCTCTGCAATGAAGGAGCTATTTTGCCTGACTCTCCTCCTGACAGCTAGCCTCACTAGATGACAGAACATTTCACTGTATTGACTTTTTGTTTCAGACCTAGCTGTGAATCACGTTCTCATGGAGCGGTGCCTTGCAAAAGTAGCTCCTCTCCAGTAGCATTTGCAACTTTAGAGGTTTGAATACACTCCAGTGAAAAACAATGAATATAACATTGTAATGCTTTAAGTGGTCTTACAAATTGAATGAAGGTTTTTTAATGATAAAACAATGCACTTTATGTGTTTAAGTGGCTTTATATCAGACTGCTTTTTGTGGTCAGCATCATTGGTCATTCTAACAAGTATCCATCCTCCTTATAAATTTGAGAGTATGGTGCTGGAAAAGCACAGCACGTCAGGCAGCATCCGAGGAGGAGGAATGAGGCTGTGAGCTGAGGGGGTGGAGAGATAAATGGGAGGGGCTTGGGGCTGGGGGAAGGTAGCTGGGAGTGCGATTGGTAGATAGGGTTGAGGGTAATGGTGATACATTGGAGGGGAGGGTGGAGTGGATGGGTGGGAAGGAAGATGGACAGGTAGGACAGGTCATGAGGGTGCTGCTGAGTTTGAACTGGGATGGGGAAGGTGGGGGAAGGGGAAATGAGGAAACTGGTGAAATCCACATTGATGCCATGGGGTTGGAGGGTCCCAAGGCAGGGAAGATGAGGCATTCTTCTTCCAGGCGTCGGGTGGTTAGGGAATGGTGATGGAGGAGGCCTAGGACCTGTATGTCCTCGGCAGAGTGGGAGGGGGAGTCAAAGTGTTCGGCCAGGGGGTGGTGGGTTGATTGGTGTGGGTGTCCCAAAGATGTTCTCTGAAGCGCTCTGTGAGTAGGCATCCTGTCTCCCCAATGTAGAGGAGATCGCATCATAACGGATACATTAAATGACGTGTAGAAGTGCAGGTGAAACTTTGGTGGATGTGGAAGCCTCCTTTAGGGCATTGTAAAGGGTGAAGTGTGGGCACAGGTTTTGCAACTCCTATGGTGGCAGGGCAAATTGTCGGAAGTGGAGGGTGGGTTGGTGGGTAGCATGGTCCTGATGAGGGAGTCGCGGAAGTAATGGTCTTTATAGAAAGTGCATAGGGGTGGGGAGGGAAATATATCTGGTGGTGGGGTCTGTTTGTAGGTGGTGGAAATGGCGGAGGATGATTCATTGTTTTGGAGGTTGGTGGGGTGGAAGATGAGGACCAGGAAGTTCTGTCTTTGTTGCAGTTGGAGGGGTGGGGTTTGAGGGTGGAGGTGCGGGACGTGGATGAGATACATTGGAGGGCATCATCAACCACGTGAGAGGAAATTGCAGTCTTTAAAAAAGGAGACCATCTGGTGTGTTCTGTGGAGGAACTGATCCTCTTGAGAGCAGATGGAATTTATACACACCCTTCCCTCCCAGCACCTTCCCATGCCACCACAGGAATTGCAAAACTAGAGCCCACGCACAACCCCTCCCCGCCTCCCCCCACCTCACCTTCGTCCAAGGCCCCAAAGGAGCCTTCCACATCCATCAAAGTTTTACCTGCACTTTCACACATGTCATTTACTGTATCCGTTGCTGCTGCTGTGGTCTCCTCTACACTGGGGAGACAGGACACCTACTCGCAGAGAGCTTCAGAGAACATCTCTGGGACACCCGCACCAACCAATCTCACTGCCTCATGGCCGAACACTTCGACTCCCCCTCTCTCTCTGCCTAGGACATGCTAGTCCTGGGCTTCGTCCATCGCCACTCCCTTACCACCAACACCTGGAAGAGGAACACTGCATCTTCCACCTCGGGACCCTCCAACCCCACAGCATCAATGTGGATTTCACCAGTTTCCTCATTTCCCCTTCCCCCACCTTATGCCAGTCCCAACTTTTCAACTCGGCACCACCCTCATGACCATTTCCTACCTGTCCATCTTCCTTCCCACCTATCCACTCCATCCTCCTCTCCGACCTATCACCATTATCCCCACCTCCTTCTACCTATCGCACTCTCAGCTAACAATCCCACCCCCAGCCCCAAGCCCCTCCCATTTATTTCTCCATCCCTTGGCTCACAGCCTCATTCCTGATGAAGGGCTTTTACCCGAAATGTCAATTTTCCTGCTCCTCAGATGCTGCCTGACCTGCTGTGCTTTTCCAGCACCACATACTCGACTCTGATCTGAGCATCTGCAGTCCTCACTTTCGCCTGTCCTTATTATAAACTAGAGTGGGCTTCGTATTCAGGATCTGGATGAATGTAACATGTCAAAAGGTCTGAACCAGTACAATCCAGCTTGCAAAACTACACATGCCCTGTTTAGTAGACAGACGATTGTCCACCTTTATTTGATATTATTAAACAGAAAATGAAAAGTATTTTCAGGAGCAGAATATTTTCAATAGTCCCCCTCTCTAATCTCCTGCCCAACAATGCAAAGGTATCTGCACTCCTCTCATTTTAGCCTTGAGTGCATCACTAATGTTATTTGCTTCATGAATGCTAGCAATACTTTCGGTACCTTCAGCCCTAAGCTCTAGCGTATCCTTTCACCTATCCAACTCTCCATTCTGCCTTTTAAGACACTCTATTGGGCATTTCTCTTTGACTAAGCATTTGGTCATCTCTCCATAATATTTCCTCATGTTGCCCTGTGTCATATGTTTTATTATATATACAACTATGCAAATATAAACTTTGTTACTCTCCTCAATTTTAGAGCACCAGAAGCTTCTGTTCTAATGCTCAACAGAGAATTACATCTTAAAACATAACAGTTGTTTCTTTTTCTTAAAGGAAAATGTACAGTGGCAAATTCACCCATCAGTGCTGTACCTTCAAATTCTCTCTTCCAAATGATATTTTCAAATTACCTTTTAAAACTAAATGAAATCAAAAATTAGGATTTCCTACAAGTATGTTTGGGTTGCCACTTGAAGATTTCAAAACAGCCTATACTTGACTGCTGTCAAGTAAACATGTTATAAATGGCCTTGCAGAGTGTTTGTAATTGAATAAAATAGATTAACACTCCTCTGAGAAACTTATTCTTCTGCTCCACTTTGATCAACTTATGATTTCATTAAGGTCATATTTATCCAGTCAGTCATGAAGGATACTGTTCTGGACATCATATGGAGTAACAGGAAATGGAATGTATACTTTAATCCTTGGGCCTGCTCATGAATATCAGTCAACTGTCCACAGCTGGGCTGGGAAGTTCTTGCAATGTGCAAAAATAGGCAAGGCCATGGGACGATTTGAAAAGAAGGATGAGAATTTTAAAGCTAAAGACTGAGAACCAATGTAGGTAAATGGGTAAATGGAACCTGAAGTAAGTCTTATGTTGAGTGAGACACATGGCCAGATGTCCATGGCTCAGGACACCTTTTCTCATGGGAAGCTTCTGCTCCTCACCTCATTAATTATTTGTGCTAAGAATGACTCACCTTCCGGAGATTTTTCCCCTAATTTCTGTAAACTTTAGTTTTGCTTGGCATCCTTGATGTCACATGCTGTCAAATGTGGCCTGGATTACACTCTCACATCACCTCTGGAAGTCAGCTTTATCGATATTTGAACCAAGGTTATAATAAGGTCAGGAGCTGAGTGGCCTTGGTGGAACCCATATTGGGCATCAGTGAGCTGGTAACTACTGAGCAGGGCGCTGTTTGATATCACCATTGATGACACCTTCCATCACTTTACTGATGATTGAGAATGGACAGATGGGGCAGTAATTGGCCAAGCTCAATTTGGCCTGTTATTTGAATACAGACTATAGCCAGGCCTCAAAGAAGGTGCAGTACCTGAAATATCAGATATGTCAGTCCTGTATCAAATTTTAAAATATTTTCCTTGTCTTTAACTATAATATCAAATAGAGTGTGGCAAAAGTCAGGTGAGCCAAAAGCCTTGGCCTGTTATATCCTACAAGAGGAATTCACTTCACTATTCGGGGTGCTCTGATGGCTGGACAGTTGCAAATTGTTCTTAAGTGATTTGTTTTTAATTTTCTTTGTTGTTGATGCAGCTCTGAAATTTGCTCCTGAGGCACTCATGACCTTCTGTGATACTGACTGGGCCTTACTCCCACAAAGAGAGGTGATCCTTTTTGGTGCCAACTGTGTCATTTCTCTTTATGCTCTTAAACATTCTGAATGACCTCTAATTACCCATTCTTGCAGTCTTCTGGTGCACTGTAATGTTTCACTCACTGTGGTTGGTTGATTTGCTTCTTGTTTGCCAAGTTATCTGCTGTGGACTTTTCCTTTGCTTTGTCAGCTTCGCTTGAGCTTTCTCTCTCTCTAGCCCAGTGCCTACGGGATCCCTGAAGTTCATGACCCCCTGCTTCCTGTTGCTGCTCGGCTTCTTTTCAAGCTTCTCCACAACATCTGGAGATTGAATGCTGGGTTGGCCTTAAACTTCACCCACAGCATTTTACTTTGGCTGGGCTTCACTTCATGTGCTCGTTGCTGCTTGCCTCCAGTTGTGTGGGCCTGATCACTGCTGCCACCATGTAGTAAAATCAGCCTGTACTCAGCTGACTGAACAGTAATAGCCTTTATTAAACATCAATATATAAAAGGATTGTAAGAGAGCACATCGTCTGGAATCCCACTGCTCTAGTTCGATTTAACTTGTTATCATCATGACTTACCTCCTTGTACACATGTTCGGTAGTTATTCTCAGAGTAAAAACTACAATTAACCCTATATTTCATGCTTCCCTACCCAAGATCACTGTCCACAAGACATTGGCCTACAAACTGCCTTCAAATACCTGATTGATGTCTGCAGCTCATCATATGCTGGTGACTCCTGAGAATTAAATTTCAGGTGAGCTTCCATCTCGTGAGATTCCACAGAACAGGAATTCAGGGTACAAGGAAGGATCAAAAAGAATTTTCATGCCTAACCACTTCCTTGCCATTGTATCGTTTTATGTGGTTAGTACTGAGTATTTTTGTGATGCTTTGAATACATTAGACACACATGTTTGAGCAGGATTATCCATTACTCATACTTGAGGAAATTGAACAGTATTCATGAAGGGTACTTTACTTGTTTCAGTCATTCAAATTTACTCAAACGTTGACAAAAAATACTGGAGAGAACAAAAATTTGGGGGTGACTGGTTGGTGAATAGCAGAATGTTCTTTATGTCGAAAGAAAAACAGTCATAGGCAACACAGGACAAGTGGGGTGCAACAGCAGGAGTGCAAACTGTGCAAAGGATCTTGAAACTTATTGCACCTTCTTTCTGACTGCCTAACATTTGATGAACATCATCCCTTCTGTATAAGAAATTCATAGTTTGGATTCAAATTAGCAAAGTGTCATCTTGTACGTGCATGATATACCACAATGGCTTGGTTTCATTTTCAAAAAAGCTGTGACAAGCTCTCCATGTGCAGTTTATTTTGTAAATTTCTTAATGGTTAATTACTAGGAATAAATGAAAAGCATTCCAAATATAACACTGTAAACATGTTCAAAAATATAAATGTCAATGTACTGTTTAAGTTCATGAAAACAAAATTGCTCAGAATTTATTTAATTGATTAGAGATGTTATGCAGTTGCCTGAATACATGGATGAATAAGATAAAATTAAAAGAGCAACAAAGAAGAGCACAGCACAGAAACAGACCCTTCGGCCCATCATGTCTGTGTTGAACATGGCGCCATTCTAAACTAATCTCATCTTTCTGTGAAATAATTCCATGGAGGCTGACGTCCTGTCACCAAGACAAACTTTATATACATGTGGAAAGTCTTTGATACTGATCCAGTTCACTCAGAGCCAGCTGTCAGTGTGACATGATGTCTGACACTCCTGTTTATTTTTTCTTTCTTTAACCAGAAAAAAATCACAATAAACAAAAACAAAAAAATCAAAGCAAAGTCTATCTGAAACAAGGGGGAGAGAAAAAAAGGAAAATCTCCTCCTCAGTGGGAAACACCAACAGCAGTAATAGGACACACTGTGGTTCAGGCAGTTCAGCGGTCAGTCTCCATCTCCTTAACATAAAATGGAGAGTTCTTCACATACTGATACAGCTCCCTCAGAGCCAGCTCATCTGTTTTTTTTTCTTTTATCTTCTTTTTTTCTCTTTCCCCACACTACCGCCTAACAGTGGTAGTGTTTACTTCTCCCCAGCACCCATGTTGTGTGTGTGCAGGTGTTAGACACATTGAAGAACAAGAAGTGTGGAAATCTTTATTTATATTCCAGCATCACGAGGAAAGGAAAAACGCGAGTGGCCAGTGACAAGCAGTGCCCTTCATATCAAAGGGCGATGCTGTGTGATCAAACAGTGAAGAGGAGGGCAGGGATTAAATCAAAATAGAGTTGGAGGGGGAAATAATGCACTCCACTCCCTGCAGCGCCCACTTCTCCCTGGACAAGTCCAGGGTGTCAATGGACACCGCGTGCTCCTTTTCCAGAGACACCCGGGCTCTAACGTTTATTTTTTTTTAACAGAACGTCTGACACTCCTGTTTATTTTGGTAGTGCTTATTTTTACTCCAACACCCATGTTACACTCCTGTTTATATCTGTCAGCCAGGGCTCCCTGATTGGACCATATTAACAGCCCCAATCAGGGAACTCATACTCAAAGAGGTCCACCTGGCTGATCTTGTTACAATCACTTCAGCCTGCACATGGCCTGTATCTCTGTATTTCCTGCCTGTTCACATGTCTGTCTAAATGCTTCTTATATGTTGTTATCATATTTGCTTCTGCCACCTCTCCTGGCAATGCGATCCAGGAATTTTGCCTAAAAAACCTGATACAGGGGAACCTTGATTATCTAAATGCCTCAGTGGGGGGTATTTTGTTCAGATAGTCGACTGTTCAGATAATCGATATTCAGATAATCGAACGCCAGATAACACAGTTTAGCTAAGCACCAGAATCTTGGGATCTTGTCTGGATAATCTGAAATTCGGAAAATTGAATGCTGAATAACCGAGGTTCCTTTAAATATTTCCCCTCTCACCTTAAACCGATATCCCTCTTGTATTTTACATTTCCACTCTGGGAAAAAAAGACTCATCCATCCTTCCATTCCATGCTTCCCAATTTTGTATATTTCGTTCATGTCACCCCTCAGTCTATGACATTCTAGCGAAAACAATCCATATTTGTCTGCCCTCTCCTTATAGCTAATATATTCCAATCCAGGTAACATCCTGGCCAACCTCTTTTGCATCCTTTCCAAAACCTCCACATCCTTCTTATAGTGTGGTGACCCAAAAACCCCACACAATATTCCAAATGTGGCCAAACTAAATTTTTATGCAGTTGCAACATGACTTACCAATATACTCAATTTATACTCAATGCCCTGAACCGACATTTTCTTTACCATCTTATCCAATTGTGTTGTCACTTTCAGGGAGATATGGACTCAAACCCCTCTCTGTATATCAATGCTCCCAAGGATCCTGCTGTTTATCATTTAATTTCCTCTTGCATTTGACCATTCCAAATGCATTTGATTTATATCCTGCTGCATCTCTGACATCCTTCCTCAATATCCACAACTTAATCACTTTTTGTATCATCCACAAACTTACTAATCAGACCACCTATATTTTCATCCACATTATCTATATATATTACAAACAACAGAGGTCCCACCACTGCACCTTGCTGATCACCACTGGTCACAGAACTACAGTCAGAAAAGCAACGCTCCCCAACTACCCTCTGTCTTCTACGAACAAGCCTAATTTATATCAAACTTACTAACTCACTTATGGATCCCAGAGGACTTAATCTTCTGGGCCAGCCTACCATGACAGACCTTGTCAAATGCTTTAGTAAAGTTCATGTAGACAACATTCACTGCCCTGCTCTCAATCATCTTCATCGCTTCCTCAAAAAAAACTCAATCAAATTTGTTAGACAAGACTTCCCCTATGCAAAGCCATGTTGACTATCCCTAATAAGTCCATTATTTTGCAAATGTGACTAAATTCTCTTCCTATGAGTCTTCTCCAATAACTTCCCATTGATGTAAGGCTCAACAACTTGTAATTTCCCATATTATTCCTGTTGCCCTTTTTAAACAAGGCTATTCTTCAGTCCTCCAGGACCTTAACTGTGGCTAAAATGGATACAAAGATCTCTGTCAAGGACCCAGCAATTTGCTCTCTTGCTTCCCTCAGTATCTTGGGTACATCCTATCAGACCCTGGGGAGTTATCTACCTCAATGTGCCTCTGCCTCCATACATAAGTTACCTTCTTAGTCTTTGAGTGGACCAACCCTTTCCCTAGCTACCCTCTTGTTCCTAATATATTTTATTCAATGCCTTGAAATGGGATGGAATTATCACAAAAAACTTGATCACATCAGCATCTGTTTTGGTTAAACATCTAGCTATATAAAGAAATGAGTGGTAGGGCTCTTGTGATACAGTGGTAGTGTCCCTACCCCTGGACTGAGAGATCTGAGTGCTCCAGAGCTATATAATTATATGTCTGAACATGTTAATTAGAAACAGGTGAATAATAAATAAATGGGTTATAGGGCTGTTACGGTGTAGTAATCGTACTGAAAAGTGTGGTGCTGGAAAAGCACAGCAGGTCAGGCAGCATCCGAGGAACAGGAGCGTTGACGTTCCGGGCATAAGCCTTTCATCAGGAATGTGGAGGGATGAAGGGCTTGAAAGATAAATAGGGGGTGAGGGTGTGGCTGGGGGGAAGGTAGCTGGGAAGGCAATAGGCGGATACAGGTGGGGGTAATAATCATAGGTCAGTGGGAAAGGTGGAGCAGATAGGTGGGAAGGAAGATGCGAGGTAAGACAAGTCAAAAGGGCAGTCCTGAGTTGGAGGGTTGGATCTGGGATGAGGTGGGGGGAGGGGAGATTTGGAAACTGGTGAAGTCGATGTTGATGCCATGTGGTTGAAGGGTTCCAAGGTGGAAGATGAGCTGTTCTTCTTCCAGTTGGCAGGTGGTTTTGATTTCACGATGAAGGAGGCCTAGGACTGTACTGATGACTGTATCAGTGCCACCTCATGCTCCCACGAGGTGGTTGAACAGCTCACCAACTTCAGAAACACTTCCACTCTGATCTTAAGTTCACATGTACCATCTCTGACACCTCCCTCCCCTTCCTGGACCTCTCTGTCTCCATCTCCGGCAACTGATTCAACATGGACATCTATTTCAAACCCACCAACTCCCACAGGTACCTTGACTACAAGAACCCCCCTCATCCCTGTAAACACGTAATTCCTTACTGCCAAATCCTCCATCTCCCATGTATCTACTCCCAGGAGTAGCAATTCCACTCTTCGACCTTCCAGACAGCCTCCTATTTCAAGAACAGCAATTTCCCCTCCCACGTGATTAACCATGCCCTCCAGCGCACCTCCTCAACTTCCCGCACCTCTGTCCTTGAACCCCACCCTTCCAACTGCAACAAGGATAGAACGCCCACCCACCAACCCACCTCCGGTCCTCACCTTCCACCCCACTAATCTCCAGGTACAGTGCATTATCCTCTGCCATTTCTGCCACCTACAAACAGATCGCACCACCAAAAATACATTTCCCTCCCCATCTCTATCTGCGTTCCAATAAGACATTTCTTCCGTGACTCCCTTGATAGGTCCACGCGCCCCCCCCCCCCCCCAACCCCACCAACCCACTCTCCACTCACGACACTTTCCCTTGTCGCAGCAAGGGGTGTAAAACCTATGCCTACACCTTCCCCCTCACATCCATCCAAGGCCCCAGAGGATCTTTTCACATCTGGCAGATTTTCCTGTACATCTATCCACCTCATCTACTGTGTGCATTGCTCTTGATGTGGTCTTCAACATTGTCTCCACATCAGGGAGAGACAGTGTCAACTCGAAGAGCATTTTAGGAAACATCTCTGAGACCCATGCAATAAACAACTCCACTACCTTGGACATGCAAGTCCTGGCCCACATCCATGCCAAATCCAAGCCACCCGATGACTGGAGGAAGAATGCTTCATCTTCTGCCTTGGGACCCTTTAACCACACGGCATCAACATTGACTTCACTAGTTTCCCTATCACCCCGCATCCCCCACCTCCATCCCTCCAATTTTCCACAACCTCCTTGACCTGTCCTACCTGTCCATCTTCCTTCCCACCTACCTGCTCCACCTTCACCATCACTATTACCCCTACCTGCATCCATCTATCGCCTTCCCAGCTACTTTCCACCCAGCCCCACCCCCTACATATCTCTCAGCCCCCTCCCCTCCAGATTTCTGATGAAGGGCTTATACCCAAGATGTCGACTCTCCTGCTCTTCGCATGCTGCCTGACATACTGTGCTTTTCCAGCACCACACATTTCAACTCTGACACTCCTGCATCTGCAGTCCTCACTTTCTCCCTGTAGTGGTAGGGTCCCTACCTTTGAGGCAGAAGGATGGGTTTGAACCTCACCTGTTCCAGACGGGTGTAATAATACCTCTAAACAGGTTGATTGAAAAAGAGGATAAATAAATGGGTTAAATAAATAAACAGATGAACCAAAGTTGGTCTTATGTTGATGTTGCTGAACATTGAAGCAGGTTTAGTGTTTATTAGTCTTAGCACAAATATAAGTACATCTGGATACTCTTTGCTCAGAAATTACTATTACATTATGATACAGCTAAGACTCTGAAGCACAGTATTGGGGTGAGAGTTTGTGTTGGTCTATTGCACTAATCATGAAGATTTTTATAGAGAAGAATAAAATGAGCTAAAATCGCTTTCCTTCTCTATATGTATTTTTATTTTGTGCTCATTGTGGCATATACTATAATTTGTCTTTCAACTGGGATTTATGTCTCCCACTAAGGTACTTGTCTGATTTGGTCTCTCCACAAGGGTGGCCTCGTCCCCAGTAGTGGGTGATTGAGTTTCTAGTGTCTGACCTGTTGTCTCATTGGTGGCTTTGTTACTTTCAGGAGCCAAAGTTAATTGCCTCAATCTTATCTGTAGTGCATGGACTGCTCCTACTTACGTTTGAATCATTAAGTGAATTGGCAGCTTCAAGTATCTTTTGATCCCCGCGACTGGTTTACACAGAGAATGTCCTAATGTCTTTTCTCAGTGGCTTAAATACAAAGCTGTCTGCTGATGTTACTTTTTCTATTTTTCTGATGATTTCTTGCAAGGTAGCTACCATTACTTTGGTCTTTGATCAGCAGTCTGATGAGCTAATCTGGAGCTAATAGTTTGTGCGACAATGTGTGATCTTCTTAGTGATAGATATTTATTTTCTAAATTGCTGGCTAAATGGATATGACTATCAAAGAAAGCTCATCCTTTCGTGTTCAGTTAAATTTTGAACAATTTAGAAGAACTTGTATCAATCTATAGAACATTTGATAATGACTTTTGAGATCTTAGTAATCAAAAAACAAGCTATATGTTAATCACAAACAAAAATGCTTGAAATGAATCTGAGCTGGACCACTTATTTTCAATTATTCCCCCTTTTTCTGATATTTTCTGCTGAGTGACCAGAGTTTTGATCACTGCCAAAAGAAATAGAGAATGGGATGAGAAATTTTTTTACACAAATTATCTGATAGCTGTCACATTGTTACATTCAGGATTTTGCTATATGTAAACAAATTGCTGTGTTTCCAGCACATAAGAACTTTAAAAATCATGGGTAGTATAAAGCACTCTGTGGTATCCAAATAGAAATTACCAAAGATGAAAAATTAAATGCTTTCCTACTCAGAGCATCAAAATGCAATCATTTCTATGTTGTTATGATATAATTAGTGCATCCAAACCTTTTGCACTTCCACCTTTCTATCTCCATGACTGAATTGAGACGACAGTGTTCAATCAGTTCATAGATTTTCTTTTACACGAGGGGAGAGATTTTCAGACAAGCCTTCAACTAAGTGCCGTAAACAAGAGCAAGGGAAATAATCCCTAACTTTTGATTTCTCACAATCTAAATACTGGAGGATTTGTTTGGATGTTGCAGTAAGCAGATTAATTAACACTCATGGATGTAATTTGTAGTTTTTTAAAAGTATTACATAAAAGATAATATGCACAAATGAATTCAAACTGGATACTGAAAACTCCTGTAACATTAACACCATGTCACCCAGGCTTAGTTATTATAGTGTATTCTGCAAGGTTATTTCAAACAGATATTTTCTCCCGATTTAATGGTTCATAGTAGAGTCAGGGATAATGAGACCTCAATATTAATGCTCTGCTTATGTTATGAAGATGTGGGTGAACTATACCTATTAAGAGAATTAAAAGCTAGCCTTGACAGCACCAAGTGTTCTCAATAAGACACAATGTAACATATGCTCCAGCTACTGGAGTAGCTGGTTGCCTGGAAATGACAAAAAACGGATTCAAATTATATCCCGAAAATGCCAATTTCCAATCAAGTCTGATTTGAGTATATTGACAATCATAAAAGCCAATGACACAATACCATGCTCTGGAGTATGAGACCATCATATATTTCATATGGAATGAGCTGCCAGAGGAAGTGGTGGAGGTTAGTACAATTGCAACATTTAAAAGGCATGTGGATGGGTATATGAATAGGAAGGTTTTGCAGGGATATGGGCTGGGTGCTGGCAGGTTGGACTAGATTGGGCTGGGATATCTGGTCGGCATGGATAAGTTGGACCGAAGGGTCTGTTTCCATGCTCTATGACTCTATGAGACCAGGAAAATTCAACAGTTGGAGGAGAACTGACTAGCCCCAGCATGTAAACAGACTGCCTGAAAAATAGCTGTTTGAAAAGGTATCTTTTTTGATCAGTAATCTGTGAAGCAGAAATCCCGAAGAAGAAAAGACACAGGAAAATCCAAATAGAAGAACTGAAAACTGCCTGGTTTTGACATAAGAAGTGTTGTTTTGTAAATCTTAATTAGAGTTTTATCGGACTAGTATTATGGAAGGGAAGGTAAAAGATAAATTAGAGTAAGGACTTGTGAATAATTGTTAGTTAATTATTCTCTGTTATACTTTAAGAAATAAAGTTGTTAATTTTTACTTTTTTACAGATTACTGCACAGGATAAATCTTTTTTTGTGTTGCTGGTTTTAAGTTAAACAGGAAGGTTTACCCCGTGTCGTAGGGGCTCGTGTCCGTGATTTGAACTGGTTTAGACAGATTTGAATAGATTTGGGGGTACAAAAAATCCCAGCAGATTTAACCACTCGCAGGTTAGTGTCCTAGATCTTTAAATAAAATGTAGGTGAGACAATTTGTTTAATTTCGGTGACTTGGGGTTGGTTAAATTAAAAGTGAGAGAAATGGCTCTTAAAGTGGCTAAAGAGGTTCTGGGATTTGAAGATGATTCTCAAATTTGCCAAGAAAGTTTAGAAGGAAAGAAAAAGGCCATACTTTTAGAATTAGCAAATAAGTTTGATTTGGGTTTAACCAAGGACAAAGATAAAGCTGAAATTGTAAGGGAATTACTCAAACACTTAGGTGTATCCGAGAAACAGACAAGTGCAGTAGAGGTAGAAAAACTTAAATTACAATTAAGGAAAATGGAGTTAGAAGATAAACAAAGAGAGAGACAGGAAAAAGGGAGAAAATGGAGTTAGAAGATAAACAAAGACAGAGACAGGAAAAAGGGAGAGAGAGAGGGAGACAGAAGGCTGAGCGAAGAGAAAAAGAGAGAGAAAGAGAGAGAGAACTTGAACTTGAGAAGTTGCAACTTAGTCAGCAAAGTCAAGTTAATAGGATGAAAATTAAAAGAGAAGGCAATGATATATATAAATATGTCAAAACTTGGCCACACTTTGATGAGAAAGATGGTGAAGCCTTCTTTATTTCATTTGAAAAATTGGCGAGGCAGATGGAGTAGTCTGAGGATTTATGGATAAATCTAATTCAGACTAAACTAATAGGCAGAGCTAGTGAGGTATTTGATGCACTATCAAATGAGGGGTCAAAAGATTATGAAGAGGTTAAACAGGCTATTCTGAGTGCTTATGAATTTGTACCAGAAGCAAACAGGCAGCAATTCAGAAGCACAAAGAAGGAACCAGGTCAGACTTATGTTGAGTTCAAAAGAATTAAACATAGTCATTTTGATCAATGGGTGCATGCTTTGAAAATAGATAGGACATTTGAGGCTCTAAGAGAGATTATTCTGCTGGAGGAGTTTAAAAACTCACTTCCGGAGATGGTAAGAATTCACGTGGAGAAACAGAAAGTTCAGGAACTGAGAAGGGCAGCAGAATTAGCAGATGAATACATGATGGTGCATAAAACAAGCTTCTAGCCAGACTTTTGGCCTGTGAGGGATAGAAGTTGGGAGAAGGGGAGATCCTACACTACTAAACCAAGAGTAGACAGCCCTGGTAGAATTTACCACAGATTAAAAAAGCCCAAGAAAGTGGACAGGACGTGAAAGGCCTCAGGTGTTTCCACTGTGGTAAAATGGGACACATTAAGTCACAGTGCTGGTCGTTAAAGAAAGGCACTGTGGGAAAAGATGTGATAAAAGAAGCTAAGCCAGTGGCATTAGTGAAGGTAGTAAAGGAGACTCCAAGAAGAGCTGAGGAGCTGCAGGAGTGCACAGCCCAGGCAGGGGCTGGGTATGGAGTTAGTACCTGATCTTTACAAAGAATTTGCCTCTGTGGGTAAAGTTTATTCAGAAAGAACAGGGTAAGAAGGACAAGAAGTTATAATTTTGACAGATACAGAATCTAACCAGTTGCTGATAGTAAGGGATGAGCGAATATGCACAATTTTTGATCTGTTACCCGAGAGTGGTAATTTGTAGGATAGATGGACACAAATTTAGCGTTCCTCTATGTCAGGTCAGGGTGGAATGCCAACTCAAGACTGGGGAAGTTACAGTGGGAGTGATTGACAGAGTGTCAGTTCCAGGAATTCAGTTTGTTCTTGGGAATGATTTGGCAGGATCCAAAGTGGAAGTGACACCCCTTGTTCTGGAGAAGCTCAAGGAAGACTAAGAAACTGAGGAGTTAAAACAGAAATATCCTGGTATTTTCCTACTCTGTGTGGGAACCAGGTCCCACTATCATAAGTCACAGCACGAAACAAAAACCAAAGAGAAAGGTGAAGGAGTTGAGGTTTAGTTAGTGGATACCCTATTTGACGTAATGGTGCAGGACAAACCTGAACAGACCTGAGCGTCATACTTAAGTGTTTAGTCCTAAAAAGCTAAGAGACTTGCAACGGCAATATATGTGGATGCGTACTCTGAAAAGGAGGGTTATTATGATTAGATTATATTAGATTCCCTACAGTGTAGAAACAAGCCCTTCAGCCCAACCAGTCCACACTGACCCTCTGAAGAGTAGCCCACCCAGATCCATTTCCCTCTGACTAATGCACCTAACACTATGGACAATTTAGCATGGCCAATTCACCTGACCTGCACATCTTTGTGACTTGTGGGAGGAAACCGGATCACCTGGAGAGAACCCATGCAGACACGGAGAGAATGTGCAAACTTCACACAGACAGTCGCCCGAGGCTGGAATTGAACCTGGGACCCTGGTGCTGTGAGGCAGCAGTGCTAACCACTGAGCCACTGTGCCACCCCTATCTTTCTATCTGTAAGATAGAATCCTCAGGCAGAAATGGAGACCATGGCAGGTTGATGCAGTGGAGAAATGGGCCAAAGTGCACCAGATTGTGTTGCTAGTTGCATACAGACAGGAAATGTTACAGGTAGCACATGTACAGGAGGTCAGCTAGGGATACGAAAGACTCAGGCTAAGGTACAAAAACATTTTTCTTGGCCTGGAATGCACAAGGATGTGGTTAACATTTGCCATACATGTCATACATGCCAAGTGGTAGGTAAGCCACAGGCGGTAATAAAACCAGCACCTTTGTCGCCAATTCGCACATTTGAAGAACTTTTCACGCGGGTTATAATTGATTGTGTAGGTCCACTCCCGAGAACTAAAAGTGAGAACCAGTACTTGTTAACCATGATGGATGTGTCTACCAGATTTCCGGAGGCAATTCCATTACAGAGTATCAAGGCAAAAATGGTAGTAGAGGATTTAGTATCTTTCTTCACACGGTATGAGCTACGCAGAGAGATTCAGTCGGACCAAGGGTCAAATTTTACTGCTAGGCTGTTTAAGGACATTATGGATAGCTTAGGTATACAGCACTTTAAATCCAGTGTGTATCATCCTGAATCTCAGGGAGCTTTGGAAAGGTGGCATCAGACCTTGAAGACCATGTTGAGAGCAAACTGTCAGGATTACTCGAATGATTGGGATAAAGGTATCCCATTTGTATTGTTTGCCATTAGAGAGGCCCCAAATGAATCTACTCAGTTTACTCTCTTTGAATTAATATTCGATCATGAAGTGAGGGGCCCTTTGAAATTAATTAACGAAAAATTGACAGGACCAAAGTCAGAGATCTCACACTTAGATTATGTATCGGAGGTGAGGGAGAGATTAAACTGAGTAGGTGAGTTAGCTAAACAGCATCTAAAGAGGGCACAGTATAGAATGAAGCAAGTGGCAGATAAAAGCTCTGAGACTCGGACATTTTCCCGAGGGATAACATGTTAGTACTGTTACCAGTGATAGGAGATCCCTTCAAAGCCAGGTTTAGTGCTCTCTATCAAATTGAGAAAAAGTTGAGGCAGGTGAACTATTTAGTAAAGACGCCAGATAGAAAGAAATGTTATAGAGTATGTCACGTGAACATTTTGAAACCGTATTACACTAGACAGAAAGAACTGGAGAAACAGGTGTTAGTTACTGCCCTGCAGAGTGAGGAATCAAATCCAGACAATATGGATTTTGAGGAGCCTCAAAATAGATCAAAGAATGAAGAAGTCCTTGAGGAGTGGGATAGATTAGTAAGCTATCTGTCTCAGGAGCATAGAATGCAGTTTAAAGATTTGTTACTGCAGTACAAGGACAGATGTAAGAATCAGATGGGAGGACTAATGCTATTGTACATGAAGTAGACGTAGGGAATACTGCTCCGATAAAACAACACCCCTATCGGCTTAATCGCTTCAAAGTCAGACAAGTCCAGAAGGAGGTGGAAGCCATGCTCGACGAGGACATCATCGAAACAAGCCAGAGCGAGTGGAGCTCGCCGATTGTCTTAGTTCCCAAACTGTATGGGATTCAATGATTCTGCGTGGATTACTGGAAGGTCAATGCCATTACAAAATTGGACTCATACCCAATTCCTAGATTGGAGGACTGTATCGAGAAAGTCGGATAAGCCAGATACATCACCAACAGAGATAGAGAACAAAATTTCTGTGTTTGTAACCCCAAATATCAGTTTAAAATGATGCCCTTTGAAATGAAGAACGCACCCACCACATTCCAAAGACTCATGAACAGAGTTGTGGCTGGGTTAACAAACTGTGAAGTCTATTTGGTCAATATAGTGACCTTTAGGTAAGTCCTGGAAAGATCACATGGTATAGTTTGCAGAGTTCTTTGAAAGACTACGAGAAGCAAAACTGGTGATAAACTTAAATAAGATGGAATTTGCAAAAGCAGAAGTGATGTTCTTGGGACATAACATCGGTCATGGAAGGGTGACCCCACGGAACGTAAAGATGAAGGCCATTGAGGAATTTCCATAACCAACCTTGAAGAAAGAGGTGCTGTGATTCTTAGGACTCACTCGATTCTTATTAACCACCAAACCAGTTTTAGCTACACCAAACTTTTTAAAACGTTTTAAAGTCGCCATCAATGCTAGTGACATTGGAGTTGGAGCTATACTCCTACAGGAAGATGAGGATGGGATTGAACAGCCAGTTGGTTACTTTTCAAAGAAGATCAACATCCACCAGAGGAAATACTCCACAATCGAAAAGGAACTACTGTGTTTGGTACTGGCCTTACAACATTTTAATATGTATGTCTCGAACAATGTGTCAGAGATGGTTGTGTACACTGACCACAATCCACTCACATTCTTAGAAAGTTTTAAAGATAAGAATATGAGACTATTTAATTGGAGCCTTAGGTTACAGACTTTTAATTTAAAAATCATACATGTTGTGAGTCAGAAGAATGTAATTGCAGATGCATTATTGAAGATTTAACTGACAGGGTTTAGATGAGATTTATCTTTATTTAGTGTTATATACACAGGTATATGGGAAGAAGTTAAGGTGAACTTATATTAAAGTTATCTGTATGTTAGGGTAATGTATTTAAAAAGTATAGAAAAACTGGAGTAGCTGGTTGCCTGGAAATGACAAAAAACAGATTCGAATTAGGCAATCAGTTTAAATTATACCCCAAAAATGCTAAATTCCAATCAAGTCTGAATTGAATATATTGACAATCATAAAAGCCAATGACACAATCCGATGCTCTGGAGTATGAGGCCAGGGAAAAATGCAACACTTGGAGGAGAACTGCCTAGCCCCAGCATGTAAACAGACGACCTGAAAAATAGCTCTCTTAAAAGTACCTTTTCGGATCAGTAACCTGTGAAGCAGAAATCCCTAAGAAGAAGAAAAGAAGACACAAGAAGATCCAAATAGAAGAACTGAAAGCTGCCTGGTTTTGAGATAAAGGTTTTGTTTGTAAATCTTAATTGGGAGTTTTATCGGACTAGTATTATAGAAGGGAAGGTAAAAGATAGGTTAGAGTAAGGACTTGTGAATAGTTGTTAGTTAATTATTCTCTGTTATACTTTAAGAAATAAAGTTGTTAATTTTTATTTTAAAAAGTTCTTGGCCACTTGAATTTTTTACAGATTACTGCATGGGATAAATCTTTTCTGTGTTGCTGGTTTTAAATTAAGCAGGAAGGTTTACCCTGTGTCATAACACTTCTGAACCAAACACGAATCAAATGGATCCATTTGATTCAACATGCCATTTCATGTGTGGGTGACGCACTGTAGAATAGACATGCTTCATGGACAGGAAGCCAGGGACAATATCTTGCAAGAACACCTGTTGAGTGTAATTTGGACTTTTGCTCAAAATGGGTGTACAATTCAATTCATTTGTATTGTGTGGTTTGGAACACTGATCAAACTTACTTCATATTGAAAAGTAGACCACCCACTGTGAGAATGAAAAATGTACAGTACTGACATTGCCATTTCATTGAAAATTGTCTTTTCTTCCAATTCACCATTATCTCTAGATCCACCAAGAATATTATTCTCAATATTATAGGTACCTTTATGAATCATTATAGTTAGAGTCAGAGAAAATGTAAGAAATAACGTGCACTTTGATTCTGAGGAATTGCATCCACAAGTCAGTGGGAAGAAATTTCCAAGCTACTATTACTCAGGTGAAAAGTCATTGTGCAATATTGTTCTGAGGTAACATTCTATATTATATGTGTGAACCATAATGACAAAAGCAAAGAAAACAAAACAAGAGATTTATATTTCTTTAGTGCCTTTCAGAGCCTCAGGGCATCTAAAAAATTTATTGGCAGCCAATAAATAGTTTGGAGTGTAAGTGCTGTTGTATTGTGGGAAACATGGAAGCCAAGTTGCAGACAGGTGAAGGAAATTCAGGTTAGAACATAAATGCTGGTCTGGTCAGCCCTGCTTAGATTCCAAAACAAAAATAACAATAAAAATGCTGGAAGGAGAGGATGAGATGGTAGTTGAAAACTAGATCACTGAATACAAAATTTGTATGGCAAAGAAAGGGACCATCTGGCCCTTCATGCCTACATTAGCTCTTCGGATGAGCATCATTACTGAGTGTAAATCTGCTGCTGCTTCGCTCATAGCTTTGCACACCAATTCTATCCAAATAATCAATACCTTCTTAAATACCTCAATTGTGCCTGTCTCCACCACTTTCTAGCAATGCACTCTCTACCCCATTACTTGCTGGAGTGAAAAACTTTTTTCTCACATCACCCTTGCTTGTTTGGTACATCACTTTAAATCCATGCCCTCTTGTTCAGTTTACAATCAGGAATAGTTTCTCCTCATTCATTCTGACCAATCAACTCTCAATTTTACAAACCTCCTTTAAATCTCCTCTTAAGCACCTTCTCTCCAACGAGAACAGTCCCAACTTTTTCAATCTATCCTCATCATTGACTGAACTTTCTCATTCCTGGAATGATTCTTGTAAATAGTTTTTGCATTCTTTCCAATATGTTCATATCTTTTCTACAATGTGACACCCACAACTGTGCACAATACTGCAACTGAGGTCTAATAAGTACCTTGTACAATTTCAACATCGTTTGTTTATACTTGTATTCTACACCTCTATTAATAAAGCCAAAAACACTGTGTGCTTTATTAACTCCTCTTTCCACAGGTCCTGCCATTTTTGATTTTTTTTTATAATTGGCTGAGAGAACACGGATGTCACTCGCTGGCCAGCATTTATTGCGTGTTCCTGGTGACCCTTAGAAAGGTGGTGGTGAACTACCTTCTTGAACCACTGTAGCCCATGTGCTGTTCATAGACCCACAGTAACACAAGAGAGGAAATTCCAGAATTTTGATCAGCAATAGTGAAGGAATGGTAATAAATTCCCAATCCACTTGAAATAAGAACCAACATTTCATCAGCCTTAATGATTATCTGCTGCGCTGGTGTGCTAGCTTTTTGTGTTTCATGCACAAGTATTCCCAAGTCCTTTTGTGCTGCAATTTGTCCCCATTTAATAATACTGTTCTTTTGTTCTCCTTTCCAAAATTAACTTCACATTTTCCCACATAATACCCTCCTTGCCTTTCCACCTACTTTTGTGTCATCTCCAAATTTGGCTACAGTACATTCACTTCCTTCTTCCAAGTTATTAACATTTACTGGAAACAATTACGGTCCCAGCACTGATCCGTATGGAACCCCAATAGTTACAGTCACCAATCTGAGAAAAAACTCCTTATCCACATTCATTGTTTAGCTGCTTATTAGCCAGTTTCTACCCAAGCCAGTATACTACCTCCAACGCCATGGATTCTGATGACTTAACCTTTTATGAGATACATTTTTGAACACTTTCTGGAAACCTAAACACAACACACCTACTGGTTCTCTTCTATCCATTCTGTTTGAAACTTGCTTGATTTTCCTTTCATGAAGGCATGATGACTCTGCTTAATTAGATTATGATTTTCTAGATTCCTTAATAACTGATTCCAACATTCTGCCAACAATAGACATTAGGCTAATCAGCCTTTAGTTACCCACATTTTGCCTTCCTCCCTTTTTTAATGGGATTGTCGCATTAGCAATTTTCCAACCTTCCAGTACTTTTCCAGTATCCAAGGACTTTTAGCAACCAATACATCCATTATCTCTATAGCTACTTCTTTCTGGAATCTAAGCTTCAAGCTATCAGGGCCAGGTATCTTATCTGCTAATAGCCCAGTTTTTAATACTACTTCTCTAATGATGGTGATGGTCCTTAATTCCTCCCCTATATTCTTTAGTATTAATGGCATGGTTCAGAGTATCTTCCATTGTAAAGACTGATGCAAAATGTCTGTTTAACTCCTCTGCCATTTCCTTGTTCCCCAAAACTGTTGCCCCATATTTATTTTCTAAGGGGCTTATGTTCACCTTGTCACTTTTCTTTCTTATATATTGAGACTCATTGATAGACTCATGCAGCAAATAAACACACCTTTCAGCCCAACACATCCATGCCAACCAGGTTTCCTAAACTGAACTCGGCCCAATTGCCTGCATTTGGCCCATATCCCTCAAAACCTTTCCTATCCACTTACCTGCCTGAATACTTCAAGAAGCAACACTTGTATCCTCACTAGTTTGTACTTGTAGTTTATTTTCTCTCTCTTTATTATTCTTCTAGTCCTCATTTGTGGGATTCTGAATCTCTCCCTGTCTTCGGGGTATCACTGACATTTACATACTCATATACTTTCTTTTTCAACTTAACACTCTCTTAACTTCCTTGATGAGCCATGATTGATTTATGCCTCACTTAAAATTTTTCCTTCTCACAGACATATTTTTGTTGAGAGTCATGAATGACTCTTTAACTGTCTGCCTTTGCTCATTTACTGTCTTTCCTGCTAATCTCTCCACATTAGAAAACTTTAACCTTCATTTCATTGTAATTCCCTTTATTTAAGTTTTCAGATTTAAATTAAACACAGTTTCTGATAAGTTTCTCGCTGTCAAATTGAATTTAAAATTCTACCATGTTATGATCATTACTTCTTGGGAGATCTTTTACCCTGAAGTCACTTACTAAAACAGTCTGATTATCAAATCCAAGAAATCCTGATTGGCTCCATGACATACTGCTCTAGGATATCTTCCCTCATCTACTCAATTTATTTTGCCTAGTTACCCTTTCCAAATTGATTAACCCAATCAATATTAAGATTAAATTCACCCATTATAATTACTTTATTCTTTCTCACATTCCTATTATTTGTTGATTTATGTCATTTTCTACAATGGCTACGGGTTAAGGTCCAATACACTACTCTTACCAAGGTCTTTTTCTCTTGCTATTTTTAACCTCAACCCAAATGGACACTACATTATCTCAGTCTAAATTATCTGTCACAACTGTCCTAGATCTTCTATTAACAGTTCTACGCACCATCCTTTCCTTCCCTCCTGTCTTTCCAAAAGGTCAAATATCCCTGAATATTAAGTTCTCAGTTTTATTTTTGTTGTAACCATTTCTCCATAATGGCAATGGGCTCATATAATTCACCTCAATCTTTGGTTCCTATCACTCAGCCAATTTTGTATCCACATTGCTACTGTTCCTTTTTTAACTTTATAACTTTCCTTAAATCTGATGTATGTGTCAAATGCCTTCTGGAAATCCATAAATACCACATTATTTGTGTCACCCTCATACAGCCTATTACCTCTTAAAAATCCAATTAGCTAGTCAATCACAATTTCCTCTTTAGAAATCACGTGGACTTCTCCTAATCAACTTTATCCATGTGGCTACTATTCTATCCAGAATAATTGTTTCCAGACAATTTCTCACCATCAATGGTAAACTGACTGGTCTGTAATTCCTGGGATTATCCATACAACCTTTCTTGAACAAGGCTGTAATATCTGCAATTCTCCAGTCTTCTGGTACCTCCCTGAGTGCAGGCAAGATTGAAAGATTATGTCCACTGCCCCCACAATTTTTATATTTCCTTCCTTCAAAATCCTTGGAGGCATCTTATCTAATCCTGGTACCTTGTCAACTTTGAGTATCACTTGTCTATGCAAGACATCTTCCTAATTAATTTTGAACCCTTCCAATGACGGAGTTTTCTCTTCAGTTACCATGGCCTGGGCAGCATCCTCCTCTTTTGCAAAAACAGATGCGAAGTAGTCATCTAAAACCTCAACCATGCTGCTGCCTCAAGTGTAATTCTCCTTTTTGGTCTTGCTTGAGCCCTAATTTTCCTTCAATCCCTTTTTTTTTACTGTTTTTAGAAAGACGACAGCCTTTGGGATTTTCCTTCAACTGCTGCCCTTTTCTCATGGTTCCCCTTTGCTTCACTAAATTGTTTTTCACCTCACCTTTGAACCTTCGGTATTCCTCTTGGTTCTCAACTGAATTTTCTGCCTCAAGCCTGTCAGAGCACACTTTTTCTTTCTAAGGCTAACTTCTATATCCTTTATCATTCGGGGAACTCTAGTTTGTCCTACCATTACCCTTTGAGGGATTATACCTTGAGTGTGCCAAAAACATCTGCTCTTTGAAGGTAGTTCAGTTACTGTTTTTCCTGCCAACCTCTTGTTCCTTTTATTCCTACCCAGGCCTGTGCTTGCCCCATTGAAGTTAGCTCTCTGCCAATTGATTTTTCTTATCCAGGATTGCTGTGTGTCATTCTCCACCCTCATACTGTGCTTTATGATAAAATGGTCACTGTCTCCTAATCGTTCCCCCACTGACACTGGATGCACTTGGCCTGCCTCATTTCCAAGGACCTGGTGCAGCAATGCGTCCCTTCTTGCTGGTTTGGATACCCTCCTGAACACCATGCAGAAACACTTGCCCCTTGCTGCCCTTTGCTACCCCTTACTCTATAAGTATCCCAGTTTATACTTGGGTAAGTCAAATCCCTCATTATAATTACATTATCCTGTTGGCATTTTTAAAATAATTTCTCTGCAAATTTGCTCCTTTACATTCTTTCCACTAGTTGCTTATCGATAAATTACACTGAGCAATGTTGTTGTATCTTTGTTAATTCCTTAGTTCTGGCCAAATTGATTCTGTCCTTGAACCATCTGAGGCATTCTTTTTCTCCAGCACTGCAATGCCCTCCTTGAACAATAGTGTCATCACGACTCCTTTCCTATCTTTCCTAAACAACTTATATTCACATTTAACATTAATTTAATATTTAATCCCCAGTCCTGTCCCTTTTGAGCCAGGTTTTATTATCTCTACAACATTATATTTCCACTTAGCAAAGTGTATACGTAACTCCCCAAAACGCATTTACCATACTTGGTGCAATTACATACATGCATGTTAACTCTGTTTCAGACATGATTTCTTTATCCCCCACTCAGACTCTACCTATTAACCTGCTACTCTCTATGCTAGTGCCAACTGTACCCCCAAGTATTTTGCAAACTCTGCTATTCTCTCTTGATTCCCACAAAGCTGCCAAGTTAGTTTAAACCCCCCCCCCCCCCAAGAACACTACCAAGTTATCCTGCCAAAAGCTCTCCATAAGAAGATATTTGGCAGAAGTTCTGACTCGGTTGGTGTGGCTGTAGGACATTGGAGTTCATAATAAGAGGATTATGGTTTTAACAGGAAGAATTATGTGCTGATGGCTCATGATTCATTACCTGCAGCTAGAGACTATTTCTTTGTGAAAAAAAACAATTTTTGTTAAACACAGAAACCCAAGCTGTAGGTCCAGATTCCTCATCTACCACTGTAGGACATGCCCCAGAGCCATGACAGACCCTTGATGTGGTAAGAAGTTAGTGCCAATAGAGGGGGATAATATCACTAGGCTATCAACTCCCCCCAAAGTTAGTGGATTAAGTTCAAATATGGGAACCAGAATAACTAGAATTTAGGTAAACAATTATGAACCATTGGCATATAATTCCACCAGTTAACACCCACACAGGCAGGAAAAATACATGGGTATTACAAATGAAAGGAAAACTGAAAAGAAGTTTAGTCGTCTCTGTTCATGGTTGGGGTGGGGGCAGGGGGAAGCAGAATCTGCTGAGATAAGTCTTGAGATGATCACAATGCAGCTTGATGGTGCTTCTTCTCTGGTTGTTTTCATTGATTTGCAGGAAGTATACACCGAGGTTCATACTTTCTATAGAATCCCCACATTTTGGCAATAGGCCATTTAGCCCAACAAGTCCACACTGACTCATCCGAAGGACATCCCAACCAGTCTCACCCCCTAACCTATCCCTGTAACCCTGCATTTCCCATGGCTAATCAGTTAGCCTACAAATCCCTGGACATGATGGGCAATTTAGCATGGCCAATCCACTTAATCTGCACATTTTCGGATTGTGGGAGGAAACCAAAGCACCCGGAAGAAACGCACGCAGGCATGGGGAGAATGTACAAACTCTGCACGGACAGTCACCTGAGGCTGGAATTGAACCTGGGTCTCTAGCACTATGAGGCCTTTCATAATTATTATTAATCAGAAGTCAACAACGGCTGAAATCATGTAAACTGGTTTTCTTCAGGTTTTTACTGTAGAGAACAGACTCAAAACAAGACTGAAAATGTTAACTCCAGAAGTGACACAGATCTACTGGGTTTTGTGGTATTCTCAGTATTTCTTTATGTTAGGGAGATCTCCTGGTGTGGAAGAGATCTGAAAGATTCTGCCAATCCAGTTCACAGTCCCATGTTGTTCAGCTATCTGAAAATTAATCACATACTTACTAGAAGACAAAAAGCCTTTGTAATCAATAGTCAACAAACCAATAGCTCCATTTATACATAGCCCTTTGGGTTCAGCTCATCTGCAATTTACACTTCAACGATGGCTGTAATGAGCAGCTGTGTAAACTTTGCTTACAATGAGTGCCAAGTTACTTGCTTTCAAAATAAGAAGCAATTTTCCACTAATCCTTAATTTTAAAACTCTTATTTCAGTCCAAATTTAAAATACAGAAAAATAAAAAGATATAGTCTTTATAATTGTTTATCTTTTGAGGGAGGCCAAAGAAATTTTGTGTGGGCTGATAAAGGCACATTATAAATCAGAATTATCAAGAATATGTCTGTGGGGATAGTTGAGGCAATGAACTTGACAGAAGTGTCATGTATGATATAGATACATATAATAAAAAGAAACACCACAACATGCCATTCAGCCAACTAATTAATGCTGGCATTTATATTATATGCAAGCCTTCTCCCACCCATCCTCCTATAACCTGATCACCATAACATTAAATTCACTTCACCTTCATATGCTCGTCTAGACTCACCTTAAGTGCATTTAATTATTTGTCTCTCTTCTGCTTCCACTTTAGTAGTGAGTTCCACATTCTTGCTCCTCACTGGAAAACAAAGTCTTCAGAATTCCCTATTAGATCTCTTGATACCTATCTCATTGATGCTCTGTACTTTTGCTCTTCTTCACAACAGAAAACATGGTGCGGCAGTGGTTAGCACTGCTGCCTCACAGCAGCAGGGATCCAGGTTTGATTCCAACCAAGGGCGACCACCTGTGTGGAGTTTGCACATTCTCTCTGTGCCGGTGTGTGGTTTCTCTGTGTGCTCTGGTTTCCTCCCACTGTCCAAAGAAAAAGATTTCATAGGGCTGCCTAGATTCATGGAGAAATTGAAGAAAACAGCATCATTTGAGATCAGCTTTGTGGAAGATGAAGCTTGTTGCATGCCATCAGACATCAAGCCATATTAAGGATTTAACAAAATACAACAGGATCAGAAGACGGACCAAGAACGTCTTATCATTCATAGTTATTCTGTTGAAGTTTGGCCAGACCAAAGGCCCAGAGAGTTGTGTATGGCATCAAATTTTGAGCAAGGACAGCAGTACACAATTGGGTGGGTGGATGACAGTGTGTTGGTGAGGAGGAGGGGGAGATAATGTCGTACCGACTAAATGGGAGAGCAGTTTAGGGCCAATGAGAAGTGACACTGATTATCCAGGTCCTCCTTATAATGTCTGTAACAATACCTGTCAGATCAGTGTAACTTGTACTGATCAGTAATATGCAATAAATTACTTTCTGTTTCAAACAATAATGCCTTCTTGTTAGACTAACAAGTGGTTTTCCTCAATCACACCAGACCAGTGGACCTTGTCAATCACTATCCTAAAGAATTTGTGTTACAAACATTTCATCCCCTGTCTAGGTGACATCCTCAGTGCTTGGGAGCCTCCTGTGAAGCGCTTCTGTGATCTTTCCTCCGGCATTTGTAGTGGTTTGAATCTGCCGCTTCCGGTTGTCAGTTCCAGCTGTCCGCTGCAGTGGTCGGTATATTGGGTCCAGGTCGATGTACTTGTTGATTGAATCAGTGGATGAGTGCCATGCCTCTAGGAATTCCCTGGCTGTTCTGTGTTTGGCTTGTCCTATAGTAATAGTGTTGTCCCAGTCAAACTCATGTTGTTTGTCATGTGCGTGTGTGGCTACGAAGGATAGCTGGTCATGTCGTTTCGTGGCTAGTTGGTGTTCAAGTAGCTGTCTTCCTGTTTGTCCTATGTAGTGTTTTGTGCAGACCTTGCATTGGATTTTGTATACTACGTTGGTTTTGCTCATGCTGGGTATCGGGTCCTTTGCCCAGGTGAGTTGTTGTCTGAGAGTGGCTGTTGGTTTGTGTGCTGTTATGAGTCCTAGTGGTCGTAGTAGTCTGGCTGTCAGTTCAGAAATGTTCTTGATGTATGGGAAAGTGGCTAGTCTTTCGGGTTGTGGCATGTCCTCATTCCATTGTCTTTCCCTTAGGTATCTGTTGATGAAATCTGTTTTTGGCGAATACATTGTAGAAATGTTCTTCTTCCTCTGTTTGCAGTTCTGTGCTGCAGTGTGTTGTGGCCCTTTTGAACAGTGTCTTGATGCAACTTCCAAGCACTGAGGATGTCACCTAGACAGGGGACAAAACATCTGCAACACAAATTCCCAGCTCGGCGAACAGAACCACAACAACGAGCACCCGAGTTACAAATCTTCACACAAACTTTGAACTATCCAAAAGAGGATGGTGACGGAAAATCTACCCCATGGTGAGCAAAAGTGCAGAAAGCCTCACACAATATATAGATCAGTAATAAAAACTTCGTACAAGAATAGTCTGGCAGGATCCACCTTGTAATTGATGCCTGAAACTGTTTCATTGAAGTGTGTGTAGGGTATCCACTGACAAGCAAAGTAGATGGTACACTACCTATGTCAAAGTTTCTAAATAAGGAATTAATTTAAAAGAGGAAGTCACATGTATATGAACAAAAAAAGAATCAGTGGATATATCTTAGTTAGATTTCTAGAAGGCATTTGAGACTGGCCACATCAAATTATTTGCAGAAAAGATAATCTCATGCTATACGAAGTAGCATATTGGCATAAGTAGAAGATTGCATCTTATTAACTAGCCAGTTGTTTGCCAAGGGATCATGAGTAATATGTCATAGGGATCAGCGCTGCACCTTAACTTTTTATCATTCATATAATGGCTTGGATGATTGGACCAAAGATATGATTGCTAAATTTGATAATGACACAAGTATAGGTAGGAAACTAAGTTTTGAAAAGAACATAGGAGACTATAAAATACATGGGTCAGGTGAGTGAGCAATGATCTGACAGATGGGGTATAATGTGGGAAAATGTGAAAATGTCCAACTTGACAGGAGGCATAAAAAGAAGCATATTATCTAAATTTAACTTACTTGCATCATTGCAGGTGTATCTAAAGCACATGCACTGCAGCGGTTCAAGATACCTCACCAACATCTTCTCAAGGGCAACTACAGATTAGCATTAAATGTGGGCCCAACCAGCAACACCCACATCACATGAATTAATAAAATAGTCCAATTGGTGAAGGGTTGCAGAACCCTGAGATGCAGACATCTGGGTTCCCGAGTGTAATATTCACTGAAGATCAGTGTGCAGATACAGCAAGTATTTAGAAAAGCTAATAGAATCCTATTGTTTCTTGTAAGCAGAATTGAATATGAAAGCAATGTGATTATGCATCATTAGATTTTGGTATTGGTTAGATCGGATGTGTCCCTTAATTCAAGAAAGGATGTATATTGATTGGAAGCCATTCAGAGAAGTATATGAAACTAATACAGATACACAATCCTTTTTCTGAAATCTGAAAAGCTCCGAAATCCGAAGTGAAGTTTTCTCGTGAAGTTTTTTTCTGCATAACAGGGTTATTTGGCATGTGAACAGGTGACCCAACTCCACACCCACTCGACCCACATCACTCAGATGTGACTTGGCAGGCGTCAATGTTTCTTATTTCACTGTGAAATGTCATTTATTCTGAAATCTGAAAAATTCCGAAATCCAAAAAACACCCAGCCCCAAGGATTTTGGATAAAGGATTGTGTACCTCTATCTGCAATGGGTGGATTGTCTTATGAGAAAAGGTTGTACTGATCAGCTTTGTATCCACTGGAGCTTAGGAGAATAAAAAGTGACTTAATAGAAGACTCTGAGGGGTCTTGACAAAATGCCTGTGAGAGAATCTAGAATGAGGGGGTCACAATCTGAAAATAAGGGCTTGTCCAGAGATCAGGAAAAAGATTTTTTTTCCTCATAGAGGTTTGTGAATCTTTGGAACTCTCTTCCTCAAAAGACAATATGAGAAGATTCCATGAATGCTTTTATGTCAGAGGTAGATAAATTCTTTATTAGCAAGGAGGTTTTCTCAAGAATAAGCAGGAATGTGGTGTAATCAGATATGCCAAGATCTTATTGTACAGCGAGGCAGGCTTGACAAGCTGAGTGGCCAACTGTTCAAATCTGAATGTTTATTTTTCACCCTCAGGCCAGAATTGATGTTTTAAAGCATGTGCTGGAATATTCTATCTATTTACAAGTGAGTACTTGTATTTACTTTTGTTTAAATTTAGTAGAATACTTAGCCATCTTTTACTGAGAAAATGTATGTTGTAATGATAAAATTCACTAGTACAGGATTCCAACAAATGGTGATTGGGTGATGCCAAGGTTGGAAATTGAAAGTGAGACAAAGAATACAAGTCCAACATTTTTCATACCTGTAACTGTTAGAATCATAATTTCAACAATCAGAATATAAAGAGGAGAATCAGTATATAGAATGGCATATTTGTAGTTTGAGAGGAAATAGAATAGGAAGTTCAGAAAAATTCTGAACATGGTAACAACCTAACATAGTAAATTAATTGCAATAGTGAGAAGTGAACATGTGATGGGGATAAACTATCAGGCATAAAATTCTTGCTTTCTTTTTAGGTAACTACAAGATCTTGCTTTGAAGTTCAGAATTTTTTCTCTACCTTTTTCCCCTAGTAGTCTAATTAAGTATGGAAAGGAGCAACAGTTCTATCTGAAATGAGCAGATTGGGCCTAAACTCTGAGTTTTGAGGAGCAAGAGGTGATAGTATTGAAACATATAAAACTATTAAGAGGTTTGACATGGTAGATGCTGAGATGTGTCCCTTTGTGGAGAAGTGAGAACACATGGTCAGACTGCTAGAATAAAGGGTTGGGCATTTAGAACTGAGATGAAGAGAAATTTCTTGACTCAAGTAGTTAAAGTCTTTGTAAACCTCTACTCCAGAGATCTCTGTGAATGCTCAAGTATCAAATGTACTTAAGACAATAGTTATAGATTTTTGGGTACCAAGAAAATGAAGGGATTTGAGATAATGCAGGAAAGTGAAGTTAAGATTGGAGATCAGCCACAGTCTTGTTGAATGAAGATGCAGGACTCAATCTCCTTCCAGAGTTTTTTTTTTGTTGTTCTTTGTTTGAACTTCTAAACTCACCAATGCAGCAGTGTAAATGGCAGGGATCAACCCATCATAAACTCTGGCCCAGAAAATTAAATATAGCTGGTGGAAGAAGGGCTATATCCCACTAGTGAGAAGCTACACACATCAAATGAGTCTGGAAGTAGTGGTGGGGTAAGGTTGGATTTCAGAAGGGAGTGGATTAAGAGTGCAACTCCCATATTTGCATCAAATGTGCAATGCTGTGCACACCACTTCCCAAACTTTTGTTTTGAGAATTTAAAATGGAGATGGACCACAAACTATGTTTCCATTATGCTTAACCTGGGGAAATTTAATACTGGCAGAGATCAAACCTTAAGAGGAGTTCTATTGCTGAGGAGAAACTGGACACCTTCTTACCAGAAGGACAAAAATGGTCTACAATGCCAACATGTCTCATCCATAAAGGGTTCAGTAGACAACTATCTGAATTCTATGGTTTTTAACAACATTAAATTATTTTGCTTCTGGCATGTTTTTTCAATAAGACTAATATATGAAAAACGATGTATTATACAGGTGTACATTAACCATTTCAAAGCAATGTTTACCTTGAGGAAAATTACAAATTTTCATTAAGCTTTAGTTAAAAACTTTAAATTCTTCAATTCTTAAATACATTTTCTTGAATACTTTGCATGCATGTGCATATACATATAATACATGCCTTCTCCTTCCCAGTAGTTAATTGCATCCTTGAGTAGTAGAATCTCTCCTGTCATTTTGCTGTTTAAAAAAAATTTAAAAGTTAGTCAACTTCGCTGCCAACATTTCACAGTGGTGATGACAAATGTCAGTTGTAAATTGATTATACACCCACTGTCATTGACACAGCTTGTAATAACAAGAGGTCCATGGGCAGTGAGTAAAAGTCAACAAAATAAACAAAAATACAAAGAATATTTTGCTGTCACAGTGTAAAACTATATAATTGGAAAAGAATGGCTTGCTTGTTAAAAGGCATGCAAAACACAAACACTGGGGTGTTGAATCACATGAAAGATTCAAAACAAGCATTTCATGATTTTATCTTCCCTCAATGGTCTACAGAAAGGAGAGTCTGCCAGTCACACAGTCGCATAGACTGGAAGGTTCCATTTGATTCTCTATCTGTATCTATAGAACTAAATAACTAAAATTAAGGCTGTGACCACTGGCCACTTTGTTTTGAAAGTAGAAGGAATTAAATCTTGAATAAAGCAAAATATTGCAGATGCTGGAAGTCTGAAACAAACATGGGGAACGCTGAAGTAACTCAGAAGGTCCGGCAGCATCTGTGGAGATAGAAACAGAGTTAACATTTTTAAGTAAGTTATGACTCTTCTTCAGCAGAGAATAGAATCTTACAAGGAGTTTTGCTACCTATTGCATGTAGACTTATGCAGAGAAATGTGCACACACTTTGAATATTAACTGGATTGGGGTTTGCTGAAATACTCTTCCTGGGCAAATGGTCTTTTTCTATTCACCCTTTAAGCTCAGAGCCTATTGCTAAATGGACAAAGTACCAGGCAAATACTAACAGGAGTCTACACATGCAGAATTGGCAAATAACTTTTTTAAAATCAAATCTTGAGACATCAACAGTCCCTGACTTAAATCACGTGCTTTGAAAGGCGATTATGAAGATGTTCCAAATAAATTATCATCTATCTGACTAAAATCCAGAAAACGAAAATGAGAAGCCCCATATAGTTCAGTTCCATTGTATGAGCAACAAAGCCCTGGGTGAAATATATATACACACATATAATTCTAACATTCCTTGCCTTTTCAAAATCAAGTTGGAGCTTTCAGCACTCTTCATGTGCTCTAAATTATCCATCTTTCAGTCTGTATTACAAATGATAATTGAGGATGATAAATGAAGCAGGTCAGAAATGTTCACATTTACAGATGGCAATTGAAGGAAAAATCTAATGGACATGCAGCAAATGCATTTTAATTCACCGTTCTATTATTCAGAGCTGAATGACTCACAACATACCTCACATCAGATCTAAAGTTTAAGCAGCTATGACAAATAGACTACAAATTAGCAAATGTGTTTTTACTTGTCTTCACCACACAACTATTGGGTGCACTCGCCATGCTGAAAAATCAGATTTGATTTATTTTCATTTTAAAAGATTTGCAACCAAAAATATTGTGCACTGTAGGTGCATTTTCAGTGGGCAATCTGGTGTAATACACACAATCTGAGAAGTACTCAGCACTTGAAGTATTATATGCAAACCTGATTACAGGTACATAGAAATGATCAGAACACAACACTATATAGTTTGATCAAGGTATAGTCTAACTGACAGTCAAGTGTTTTCATGAGTATTTATTCTTCAACCAATATCACAAGAAGTTTGTCTGGTCATTACTGATTGTTGTTTGAGGGAGCTTGCTGTGTGGAAATTAGCTACCTCATTCCCTACAACAATGACTACAAAATTGCTAGTAAACCACATTGCACATCCTATGGTTATGAATAACACTATATAGATGAAGGTCTAATTCAACATTCGATAGGTTTATTGATTGTTTGGACACATCTACTAAATCTTGCAGCAAAAAGAGAAAATGCTGTAAACACTCTGCATGGGAGCAGCATCTGTGGACAATTTTTCTTCACATTTTAGGTGAATGACCTTTCATCTGAACTAGCAAAAGTTAGGAATGTTGCCAGAGTTGGAGGGAGAGGCTAAATAGGCAGGGGCTATTTTACCTGGAGCATCAGAGGCTAAGGGGTGACCTCAGAGAGATTTATAAAATCATGAGGGGCATGGATAGGGTGAATAGCCAAGGTCTTTTTCCCAGGGTAGGGGAGTCCACAACTGGCATAGGTTTAAGGTGAGAGGGGAGAGATTTAAAAGAGACCTAAGGGGCAAATTTTTGCAAGCAGAGGGTGATGCGAGTATGGAATGAGCTGCCAGAGGAAGTGGTGGAGGCTGGTACAATTACAACATTTAAAAGGCATCTGGATGTGTACATGAATAGGAAGAATTTAGAAGGATATGGATCAATATTGGCAAATGGGACTAGATTAATTTAGGATATCTGGTCTGAACACAAACCTCAATCCAGACGATGGGTTTATGCCTGAAACGTCGATTCTCCTGCTCCTCGGATGCTGTCTGACCTGCTGTGCTTTTTCAGCACCACAATTTTGAATTGGACTGAATTTTCTGCTTCCATGCTGTACACCTCCATGATTCTATGTCTTCGAAAAGACACAATAGATTTTAAGTAAGTGCAGAGACAGGAAGAGATAGGTAGATGGACAAGAGGAAATGTTTATAATAGGATGGAAGCAGGGACCAACTCTTGGATATATAGATGGAGAATTATTACCAGTACAAAGACCAGGATTTAATCTTGGGCACTGGAAAGATTTGCCCACTGGTTGGCGAACTGTTGGAATCCCCACCTTACATGTGTGGAGCAGGCTCAACCAAGTTAAACACCTATCAGGCATTTACTGGGCTTCGCTGGGAGATTGGCTGTTGTTAATATTGCTCAAAGGAGGGATCATTGTGGGATCCCTGGACACAGGTAAGTGGGGTGGGACCAGGCACAGAAAGAGGGTCAGAGTATTGAAGGTGAGAGCAAGAGTGGCCATTTCCCTTTGCGATGCCAGTTCTCTCGATTGGGCAAAAGCGCCAGTGAATGAGGGAACACTCTCCTCCTTCCTCCACAAGGCCACAGGAAAACCACAGCAACCCTTGTGCTGGAGCTGAATTGACATCTTTCTACACGATAGAGAATTGCATGCATTGGCCTCTTAATGCCTTTGGCTTAATTGTTGGAGGTTACTCTGCCACTGGTACAATGACACATGGCCTCCCACATAATTTAGTGTGTCTGGCCAATCTCCATGTTCCTGCCAAGACAGGCTGTGCTAATTTTGGATGAAATCTAAAACTAAAAGGTTTAATCTCCCTGGTAAGGTCGATGGAAATGATCTGACAGCACCATGTTAAAGAAGAGTAAGGGAATTAAATCTAGCAATTTACCTAATTGATTTCTCTATTAATATCACTAAACAGATTACCCATCCATTATCACACTATTGTTTGTGGGAGTTTATTGTGTGTAAATTGGTTGCCATATTATATACATTGTAGCAATGACTACACTTCAAAAAGTACTTAATTGGCTGTAAAGTGCTTTGAGATGCTCGGTGGTCATGAAAAGCACTACACAAAAACAAATCTGTATTTGTTTCTTTCTTGAACAAAAGGTTCATGCATTGGAATGTGCGAGCGCCTGAGTTTCTGATGAACATTTCTAGCACGTGAAGCTCTTTGCATGGAGCACTGTTGTGTAAAATCTATCCTGTGTGCGCACAATAATTAATTAGGCAGTCTCTAATGTGATCCAATGTGCCCCCTTGTGGTGAATTTTAGCTTGTATAGGTAAGTCTGAAGTATGATTAGCCAGTTTTTATTTTTGCTATGCCACATTAACAAGATATGTGTGATCTCTGCTGATTTTGTACAATATCCATTTACATTTGGGAACAATGGTTATGTCTAAGGGATACTGTTTTTATTTGTGTTACTTGCAGTAGGGAAAGGGCAATGAAGAACTTAAAACTCATCAGACTGCATCATAGGAGTACTGACTCTAAAAAAAGTGCTGAACCTCTGTTTAACGAGCCATTTCACTAAATCCCTCTAAGTGCAAATATTGATAGTGCAAAATTTTCCTGAACTTTTCAGAGAAGCAACGTGTAGAGATACAAGCTGAAAATGTTGGAAATGTTCAGAAAGTTACATAACACCAGTAGACAGAAAATGAGAGGGGTGAATTTTACAGGAGCTAAAATTTTACATAAGCTAAAAGTCAGTTGGCACCTTGTTGATGGGAGTTCTGGCTGACCAGTAATGCTGTGAAGACAAGCTTAATTGGATCATCGAGGAACTTCTGACCCTCAGGATCAAGAGATCCAGCCCTAAGACAGTTGCCAGAGTCGAAGAGTGTGGTGCTGGAAACGCATAGCAGGTCAGGCAGCATCCGAGGAGCAGAAGAATCAACGTTTCGGACATAAGCCCTTCATCAGGAATGACTTCATTCCTGAAGGTCTTATGCTTGAAACGTCGATTCTCCTGCTCCTTGGATGCTGCCTGAACTGCTGTGCTTTTCCAGCACTACATTCTCGACTCTGATCTCTAGCATCTGCAGTCCTCACTTTCTCCTAAGACAGTTGCCACCTGATTGATCAGTAATTCTATAGTCTTAACACAGCTAGGAGAGAGTTGTGATCACTTCTGAGACTACAAGCAGTCTCAAGGAAGGAGTGAAGATGTCTCCTGAACTTCAGATAAATCCAAAGAGTTTGGACTCAGAGATCCCAGGCAGGGCTGAGGTATTCAATCTAAGAAGCAACTTATACGTTCACTCTCTCCACCACTAACGTACAGTGGCACAGTGTGTACCATGTACAAGATGCTATGTAGCAATCCATCAAGGCTCCGACAAGAACACCTTGCAAAACTGCAAAGTCTACCACCCAGAAGGACAACAGACAGCTGATGCATGGGAGTACCTTCAGCATTACCAGATTCTCCTCTGATTCATACACCAACCTGACTTGTAACTATATTTCCATATGTTCACTGTCACTTGGTCAAAATTGTGGACCTCCCTTTCAGACATTGTTGTGTCTGTCCCTAGAATGTTAAGGACTGAAGCAGTTTACAAGAATGGCACTCTTTGGAATTGAATTAGGAATGGGCAATAATCACATGCTCAGCCAGCTAACCCACATTAGAGTCACAAAGTAATCGAGATGTACAGCATGGAAACAGATCATTCAGTCCAACTCGTCCATTCAAACCAGACATCCTAAATTAATCTAGTCCTATTTGCCAGCATTTGGGCCTTATCCCTCTAAATGCTTCCTATTCATATACCCATCCAGATGCCTTTTAGATGTTGTAATTGTATTGGCCTCTATCACTTCCTCTGGCAGCTCATTCCATACACGCACCACCCTCTGCTGGAAAAGGTTGCCCCTTTGGTCTCTTTTATATCTTTTCCTTCTCACCCTAAACCTATAACCTCTAGTTTTGGACTCCCCTACCCTGGGGAAAAGACCTTGACTATTCACCCTATCTATGCCCCTCATGATTTTAAAAGCTTCTATAATGTCACCCCTTAGCCTCCAACGCTCCAGGGATAATAGCTTCAGCCTATACAGCTTCTCCATATAATCCAAAGCCCCAACCCTGGCAACATCCTTGTAAGTCTTTTCTGAACCCTTTCAAGTTTAACAACATCTTTCCTATAACAGGGAGACTAGAACTCAAAACAGCATTCAAAAAGTGGCCTAACCAATGTCCTGTATAGCACCAACATGGCCTCTCAGCTCCTTTGCTTAATGTTCTGATCAATAAAGGCAAATGTATCAAACGCCTTCTTCATTTCGATGAAGGGGAGGACTGCAGATACTAGAGAGTAGAGTCAAGATTAGTGTGGTGCTGGAAATGCACAGCAGGTCAGGCAGCATCCGAGGAGCAGGAAAGTCGATGTTTCAGGCAGGAGCCCTTCATCAGGAATGAAATTCACCACAGCCTAATCCACTTGTTCATAATGCTCTGCAGTAGCTATGTACATCTGTCAAACACTGCTACAATAAGAATTATGCAAAGAACATTCTTAAAGGAAACCATTAAAAAGATTCAACATTTATCCTAGCTAAGGTATTGTGTATGACCATTGGTTGTTATGTGTTCCATAATTTCTCCATGCAATAAATGATGGTTAAGCACATTTAACTGGAAACCTCTTGGAATTAAAATCAGCATTCTAAATCAGTGAATACTTAAATAATTGAGAAAAAATATAAATAATTGGTAACTCAAGTAAGCAACAAATCTGAAGTGGAACAGTGTACATTTAAACATAGGCAGAATTCCAAATTTAACGTAAACATCAAAAACAAAAACAAGAAAATAAACATAATCTAAATCAGTGCAGAGATCAATATGAAAATAAAGAAGAAATAAAACACAAACAAATTAAACAACAGAAAAATTCCTCACGATAAAAAGCAGTGTGGACTGAGGACAGGGAAATAGTATTCCTTCTGCACCTCACCCATCCCCATGATGGGATCACTTGTATGCCTGAGACATGTTCTGTAGCAGATGTCTCTGAACTGGACTGCTGTTGGCCAGAACACGCAGGTGCGACAATTTGAGCCAGAATCTGACAAAGAACCTAATTGTTTATTTACAGGCTCAGACTATGGACCTCATTCTACTGTCAAAGAAAGAACCTGCTGATACTGGTTATGAATTCATTATGTTAGCTTAGGATCTCAATGTTTCTTTGCACATTTTGGCTAACATCTATCACTAATTCAATCAAAGTTTGCCAAAGCAAGTTACAAGTGATCTGGTAATTCTTAAGACTTTATACCAGCTCCTGATATACGCACTCAAGGAGCATTGCATCATCTTCATTAACATTAGCATGAGTCTCATGTTGCCCATGTACTCGTGAAGAATGTAGGGTATCTACTCCAAAGGCAAAGGCAGAGGATCCTCATCTCCCAAAGGTTCTGAACACCGTATCTCCACAGTAGCAGCCATGGCGTCATAGGTCTCATCCTTCCCAATAATTGTAACCACTGAATGGTCACCAACATTACACTCAAACTCAGAAATTTCACCCTCCTGGCACTCTTCTCCTTCCTTTGCAGTGGCTGCTATGTCACATTGTGGTGATGTACTCACTCCATTCCTTCCAGATCACTCCTTCAGGAATCAGGCACGTTTGAGCCAATTCAACTCCAATGTAAATGGTCACGTCCATGACTTGCAACATTTCACGCTTACTTTTCCACATACACTAACCCTCCTCCTGGGGAATAAAGCACTCAGCTGTTGATATGTTCTTTATCCCCATCTCTGATACATCATTAGTTACTACAGGTGTAGGGTCGCAAAAGCTAAGTAGCTGCCACATTCCACCAGATCTTTAACGTGTGGCACCCTCCCCCACCCCATTCTTGCAAAGTTTACAAACATCTAATTCGATTTCTGTCTTGTTCTCCTAAATTTTAATTGATGTCATAGAGTCAAAGAATTACAGATGGAAAGGGGCCCTTTGGCTCAATGTGTCCACTCTGTTCATCGACCAGTTATCTCCTCTAATCCCATTTCACAGCAGTTGGTCTATAGACATGCATCCAATGGCATTTCAAGTATTAATCTAAATACTTCTCAAATGTTATAATGGCTCCAACTTCTACCTCACTTTCAAACAGTGATTTCCAGATATTCACAATCATCTGGGTGAAAATATTTCTCCTGAAATGCTCTCTAAGCCTCCTCCCCTTTACCTTAAACCTGTGCTTGCCCCCCCCCCACCCCCCGCCGCCCCCACCCCCACCAAGGATCCTACCTATGCCCACTTAAACTTGAAGACCTCAATTAGGTTTCAATCAGCCTTCTCTGTTCTGAGGAAAATAACCCCAATTTATGTAGCTTCCCTTCATCACTTAAAAATACTCCACGTCCTGGTGAATCTCCTCTCTAAATTGCTCCACACTTTTCAGATTAAATCTATTCTGCTCATCTGACAGTATATTTATATGTTCCTGTTGCTTAAAGTTTCAGCGACAAGTTAATAAGCAATGAATATTGCCCCGATGACAACTTCATACTCTGCAGTTTGTTCTTCTAACAACTGGCACACACACATTCGTAGAGTCATAGTCATAGAGATGTACAGCACGGAAACAGACCCTTCGGTCCAACCCGTCCATGCTGACCAGATATCTCAACCCAATCTAGTCCCACCTGCCAGCACGTGGCCCATATCCCGCCAAACCCTTCCTATTCATATACCTATCCAAATGCCTCTTAAATGTTGCAATTGTACCAGCCTCCACCACATCCTCTAGAAGCTCACTCCATATTTGTACCACCCTCTGCGTGAAAACGTTGGCCCTTAGGTCTCTTTTATAACTTTCTCCTCTCACCCTAAACCTATGCCCTCTAGTTCTGGACTCCCCGACCCCAGGGAAAAAGACTTCGCCTATTTATCCTATCCATGCCCCTCATAATTTTGTAAACCTCTATAAGGTCACCCCTCAGTCTCTGACGCTCCAGGAAAAACAGACCCAGCCTGTTCAGCCTCCCCCTGTAGCTTAGATCCTCCAACTCTGACAACATCCTTGTAAATCTTTTCTGAACCCTTTCAAGTTTTACAACATCTTCATAGTTATACCAATCAAAACACACTGTAATATTAAGGTCCAAACATCTTTTGGCCACAAGCTGACCAACTACCTTCTCAAATTAGATTCCCTACAGTGTGGAAACAGGCCACTCGGCCCAAAAGTCCACACCAACCCTCTGAAGAGTAACCCACTCAGACTCATTTCCCTACATTTATTCCTGACAAATGCACCTAATACTATGGGCAACTTAGCATGGCCAATTCACCTGATCTGCATATCTTTTGGAATGTGGGAGGAAACCAGACCACCCAGAGGAAACCCACACAGACACAGGGAGAATGTGCAAACTCCACACAGTCATCTGAGGCAGGAATCAAACCCAGGTCGCTGGCAATGTGAGGTAGCAGTGCTAACCAATGAGCCACCATGCCACCCTGCAGCATAGTGATTGCAGATAAAATATATAGGTTTCAACCATAATCTTAGTCAATTTAGGCACGAAGCACAGATTCTTAGTTAAATCAAATTGCTCATATGAATCAGAATCATCCTCGGAGGCATTTCTTTCTGCTTTATTATGAGGTTTGCTTCAGCCAGTTCATATTTTCCACATTCCATAACTCTTTGAAGTTCAAGTTTTTATTAATTCCATTTCCCTTTGCTTTTCTTTTTCCTCTTTTCCATTTAAGTTTTCTTAACTCTATGTGTCTTTTCATTATTACATTTATTTTTTCTCCATCATCTGCTTTCCTTTAACCTCAATTTCTATTATTCCGTTTTCCTTCTAATTCAATTTTTTTCATTACTAGGTGTAACCTTCAATTTAGCTGCGAGCTCACTCAATTCAGGTTTCACCAAAGATTTGAGATAATCCAAATATTATTTCTTCCTCTTCCAGAAAACTTTTAGCTTCCTTCAAATTCAATGCAATAAATCTCACTACAATTTTAATATCCAGAACCACCACATACTCATTATGTCAAACATAAAGACACAGATCCTTTTAAGATTCAGTTCTAACATTCACACTGACACCACCCCATCATTAACAGTCACACTGACACTGCTTTTCGAATTTCGAATTTCAAAAATATACTTTATTCATAAAATATTTTGATGATCTGTACAATTGGTCATGCCATACATACGTATACATTCTATTTCTTTACATACAGAGAATGGAATTAATCATTCGTATATATAGATCTGTACATTTACCATCCATATATTTAGCTGAGGCTTCAGCGAAGCCCACTTACTGAATGGGCCCCCTGTTCTTCTTTGGCAAGCAGACGTTACACGGTGGTCTTTCCCCACCGCGCCTTGGCGGCAGTTGCCCCAAGCTTCAGCGCATCCCTCAACACGTAGTCCTGGACCTTGGAATGTGCCAGTCCTCAACACTCAGTCGGGGATAGCTCCTTCAGCTGGAAGATCAACAGGTTTCAGACAGACCAAAGCGCATCTTTGACCGAGTTGATGATCCTCCAGGCACAGTTGATGTCCGTCTTGGTGTGTGTCCCGGGGAACAGACCGTAGAGCATGGAATCCTGCATCATGGAGCTGCTTGGGATGAACCTCGACAAACACCACCGCATTCTTCTCCAGACTTCCTTAGCGTAGGCACATTCCAGAAGGAGGTGTGTGACAGTCCTGTCCCCTCAACAGCCGCTTCGAGGGCAGCGTGGCTTCGAGGGCAGCGTGCGGTGCGGCAGAGAGTCCAGGCGTGCATAAAGGATCTCACAGGCAGAGCCCTTCTCACCACCAGCCAAGCCATGTCTTGGTTCTTGTTGCAAAGTTCTGGCGATGAGGCATTCTACCAAATGACTTTGACAGTAGGCCCAGGGAACTGCTCGACAGGATCTGCCCTCCCCTTTTCCCGAAGGATCTCAAGGACACTACGTGCTGACCACTTTCTGATGGACTTCTGGTCAAAGGTGTTTTTCTTCATAAATTTCTCCATGAAGGACAGGTGATACAGAATGGTCCAACTACTTGGAGCGTTCCGCTGCAGCGAGACCAGGCCCATCCTTCACAACATCGGGTGAAGGTGTTTACGTACTGGGGATCCACGCACAGATTGATGCAGCCACACACAAAGGTGGCCATCGGGTGAGGGTGGCATTGGGTGTGTTTTTCCCCCAATTGCCCAGATCTTTATACCCTTCGGACCCTGGCCATCTTTGATCTCCATATAAAATGGAAGAAGGCCCGGGTAACTGCGACAGCACAGGTTCTAGGAATAGGCCAGACCTGTGCCACATATAACAACAGACAGTGCTTCACACCTGATGACCAGGTTTTTTTCCCACGATGGAGAGGGACCGTAGCTTCCATCTACCCAGTTTCTGCCTCACTTGATATGCTCCTCCCAACACTTGCCGCATGGCCCAGCCCCTCCGAACCAAATACCCAGCATGTTCAGGTGGTCAGTCCTGATAGTGAAGGGGATGGAGGATTGGTCGGCCCAGTTCCTGAAGAGCATGGCCTCGCTCTTGCCTCATTTGACCTTGGCCCCCGAGGCCTGTTCGAACTGGTCACATATGCACATGAGTCTGTGCACAGACAGTGCATCCGAGCAGAAAACAGCGATGTCATCCATGTACAGGGAGGCCTTAACTTGTAGGCCCCCGCTGCCAGGAATAGTTATCCCTCTCAGGCTCGCATCCTTCCTGATGGACTCGGCAAATGGCTCTATGCAGCACACAAACAAGGAAGGAGAGAGCGGGCAGCTCTGCCTGACTCCAGATCTAACTGGGAAGCTATCTGATTCCCACCCATTGATTGAGACTGCACTGACAATGTTGGTGTAGAGCAGTCTGATCTAATTGCAGATTCCCTTCCCAAAGCCCATTTTGGAGAGAACATCTCTCATATACGTATGTGATATCCTGTCAAAGGCTTTCTCCTGGTCCAGGCCGATGAGGCAGGTGTCCAACCCCCTGTCCTGCATGTAGGGGATCATATCTCTGAGGAGTGGGAGACTCTCAGCAATCTTCCTGCCCGGTACAACACAGGTTTGGTCAGGATGGATCACCGATCCCAGAGCAGACCTGACCCAGTTGGCGATGACCTTTGACAAGATTTTATAATCTGCATTCAATAGTGAGATTGGTCTCCAATTTTTGATTTCCTCCCTCTCCCCCTTTTGTTTGTAGTTGAGGATGATGATGCCTTTCGTCATGGATTCACTCATGGTACCTGCCAGAAGCATACTGACATACACCTCCAGCAGGTCTTGGCCAATCAAGTTCCACAGAGCAGAATAGGGCTCGATCGGTAAGCCGTTGCTTCCGGGATTTTTATTCTTTTCGAAGGACTAGAGGGCCTTGGTCAGCTCATCCAAAGATAGCAGCTGATCTAGCCTCTCCCATGTTCTAAGACCTCCATGATAGAAGACAGGAACGAACTGGGAGGCCGCGCTGTTAGTTGGCTTCGAGTCATACAGACTGGCATAGAAGGATTTGCTGATCATCACGACGTCAGCCTGAGATGACGTTACCGAGCCATCTTCTTCCTTCAGGCTGCTGAGCATAGAGATCTCTTTGTGCACCTTTTGGAAGAAGAAACGGGAGCACGTCTCGTCCTGCTCCACGGAGCGGACCCTGGACCGGAAAATTATCTTGGAGGCAAAGAGCGAGGCTGGCTGGCCCTTCACCTCCTGGAGGTCCTCCGTGACATGGACCCCCCCCATCATCTGCAGCAGGAGCAGGTTCTGCATACTTTCCTGGAGTTGGACAGTTTTCTCCGCCTCCATCTCACCTCCTGAACACCTTTGAGGATGAAAAATCTCTTGACATTGTTTCCCACCAGTCCGCTGGAGACTTCTCACACTGACACCACTCCATCATTGACAGTCAGACTGAACACAGCCCTCACTGAAAGTCCATGTCCCTCTCACTGGAGTCACCTTGATACTACTCCCAATCTGGGTCATACCGACCTGGTACTCTCCCTCCCTGACAGTTACATTGACCCTTGACCCCAGATGCTGGAAACAACAACGGGCCAGGCAAGCCTCCATAGAGACATATCATGCTAATATTTCAAGTCCAGATCACTCTGTCCCCGCCCAGTTCCCTCCGTCACAAAGCCTTCAGCTTCCTCCTTATCGACCCACCCACTCCATGTCAGTCTTGCCCCGCCCAACCCGTTATTCCACTCAGACACGCGCACGCTCCCAAATACACCTTTGTCCCCGCCCAATTAAAGTCAGCCACTCTGACACCGCCCCCTTCCCGTCAGCCACTCTGACTGCGCCGTACCCGAACGGACACTCCGATCCCACCCAGTCGCCTGAACGCCACTCTGACCCGCCCCCTTCCCGTCAGCCACTCTTACTCCGCCGTAACCTAACGGACACTCCGATCCCACCCAATCGCCTGAACCCCGTCCCGACCCGCCCCCTTCCCGTCAGCCACTCTTACTCCGCCGTAACCTAACGGACTCTCCGATCCCACCAACTCGCTAGCATGCCATTATGACCCCGCCCCCTTCCCTGGCCCCTCCCAAAAGACGCTCTGATTCCGCCCGCTCCAAGACTGCCCACTTCTGACCCCGCTCTCAGTCACTCTGACTCCACCCACACGCAGTCGGTGTCCCCCGGGCCCACCCGTCCCTGCCAGTTATACTGACCACGCCCCTCCTTGCCCCGCCCTCTGACTCCACCCCTCCCAGTCAGTCACATGGATCACGCCCCCTCCCTGTCCGTCCCTCTGTCTCCTCCCCCTCCCTGTCAATCATATTGACCCCACCCCGCCGCCACGATATTTGCGATGTGGGCGGGTTTTGGTCGCCATGAGTTGGATATGAATCTTGGAGAAGGAAGTGAGTAATGTTGGTAATGTCTGTTTTGTTTGCCTGGGGGGGGTTATGGATTTGTAACTCCAGCAATAGGATCTGAGGCCTAGCAGCGCCCGCCCGCCCTCGCCCTTACCCATCGCACACTCCCCTTGCTGATCCTCCACTGTGCAGTCTCTGTTTGTTGCCCCGCCTCCAACACAATTCTTAATATTGGACAAATGACCCCAGTTACCTGACTAGTGATTTATAAAAATGTAGTAACGTTTTGCGTGTGTACTGTAGTACCCCAATGCATAAAGTCAAGGGTCTCATGTTTTTTTCATGTAATTATTAACTTCTGCTTTCAGATTTGTGTACAAATGCCACTGCCCCTTTCCATTCAGTCTTTTTTAAAATTAGTACGGTTTAGGTTGCCTTTCTATCCATCCTTCCCTGCACAATGCCACATTTGCGTTTCTTTGCAATTAATTTCGTCCGTCATTAAACTGCTGTATGTTACCCTGAAGCACACTTGTCTTCCTCACTCATTTACAACATTGATTTAGGTTATATTTTAGTTTGTCCCGTGTGGTAATTGAAAACATGGATGTTGGCAGTTTGATGTCACGTGTACTGAGATGAATTTCTGATCACACATCAACTATTTCCACTTGCAAATATTGCCTGGTTCCATCTGGTATCAACTGATTTGATGCTCGTCCATCCCTTTGTTTACCCCTAGACTCAAACTATTTCAATGCACATCCAGCTAGCTTCTCACATTTTACCTTGGAGATAGTGAGGAATACAGATACTGGAAAGTCAGAGTCAATAAAATTTGAAGCTGGATAAAAAGCAGCAATCCTTTATCAGGACTCCTGAGTTGTGGCGAAGGGTCCTGCCTGAAACATCGACTGTCCTGCACCTCTGATACTGCTTGACCTGCTGTGCTTTTTCTGGTTTCACGTTTTATCAACTCCCACATTCTATCCTCAAACAATGGAAATCATACAAAAAGCTCTGCTGCCTGTAGCCTAAATCACATCTGATTCACCCACATCACAGTAGTCACTGACCAATATTTGGGTGGCATTTGAGCAGTAGCTTAATTCTCATGCTTTATTTTGAAACTTCTTGATACTTTTGCCAATTTTTATCTCATCAACCTCCTCTAGCCCCACAACCCCTCAAGTATCTGTGCTCCTCTAATTATGGCCTCTTGAGCATCCCATATTTTAATTGTTTAACCGTTAGTGGTTGTCCCTTTGCTGTCTAGGTCCTAAACGTGGGAATTCCCTCCTTAGATGTCTGTCTGTCTCTCCTTTGATGTCAGATTTGTTTTATTATGTCCTTGTGAAGCATATTTCATTATGTTAGGTAAAGGCAAAGTTGCCATAGTCCTACTGGACCATGAGAGAGAGAACTGTTGGTAGTTTAATTTGAGATTACGACACCTCAGGCGAAGGGAGGTCCTTTATGGTAACCTCAGCCAGTACGGGAATTGAACTTGTGCTGTTAATGTTACTCTGCATCGCAAACCAGTTGTCCAACCAACTGAGCTACCCAGCCCACATTTTATCATGTTAAAGGTGATGTATTTTAGTTGGTGTAAAAGGCTGTTATATGTCTAGTATAGCAGTGGTGGACTGGTCTGATTCAATTCAAGTGGCTTGTATCACTTCTGAAGAGTTTCATTCTTTTCCAGTTATTGGAAGACAGGACAATTGATGACCAATGCCTCGAATCAATAAGACCATCATTTTGACCCTGCTAACTGTGATAAGTTTCATATTTCTGTTGTTTCAGCTGTATTATTATAAAGAGTACTTTTCATCAAAGGTAAGTATTGCATTGAGCATTTTAGTTATTATGGTGACAATGATTAAAATAATAGGAAAATTGCAAACACCAGATTTTTTTACACAGGAATTTTGTGAAATTTATTACTTCTAGCATAACTTACCCTGCCAAGGTTTAAAATGATTGCCTTTCTCCTGTTGCTCTTCAAAAGGCAATGGTGAGTTGCCTCCTTGAAACATTGATTGTAATGTGGTGTTAGGGAGGTAGTTCCAGAATTTTGACCGAATAGCAATATATTTTCAAGTCAATCTAGTGTGAGACTTGGAGGGGAATCTGGAGGTAGTAACATTCTAATGTGTATGTTGCCCTAGTTCTTCTAGGTGTTAGAAGTTTGTATGACAATATTGAAGTAAATAGGCAGGAATCTCAGAGCAAGTGCAGCATTCATTTCCCAGAATGTTTGTTTTAAATTTAGATTTTTTTTAAACTTTGTAATGCTATTTTTAATCTGAAGTTTTGATTCACTAAACCTTCATTCGATAGTGTACTGTGGTCTCAGCCAGCATCTACAGATTTAAACAGGTATCCTTAAGATACTGGACCAATCATAGCAACCCCCTGCTGCTCAACTGAGTTTAACTGATTAGACATGGATTAGGGATTGACCTGGAATATTTCTGGTATGAAGTGGTCAAACTATACCACAGTTTTAACAATTTAAGCTAGGTTTTAAAAATAACATTTATATTTCTAAATTTAAATTCAATGTCTTCCCAAGGATAAAAATTAATATTTTTAATCCTTCAATGCAATGGCAGATGGAGTCGAATAGTTTGCTGCCAACCCCAACGTAAAATAAATATTTTGTACCTGTTTACCAAGAAGTTAAAAATCTCTCAACACCAAGTTATAGTCCAACAAGTTAATTTGGAATCATTAGCTTTCGAAGTGCTGCTTCTTCATCAGGTGGTTTTAACTTTGTCACCCCCGTCCCAACAGTGGCACCTCCAAATCATGTCTATCAAGAAAGTAGTTGCTACTCAGACCATTATGTCAGAGGAGGAAGCTCTGTAACACAAAGGGTTCAAAATTGATGAAGAAATGTTGGATAGGCTACTATGAATGCTTAAAATTTACAATTTATCAGGACTAGATGAGATTTAAAGAAGATGGAGTGGAAATTACAGGTGCACTGGTCATAATCTTCCCATCTTGCCCAGACTCGAGAGCAGGAGAATTGCAAACATTGTGCCCACGTTCAATGCATATTGTGCCAATATGAGAAGCAGCATGCAGAAGTCTAAAAAGATACAGACGTTGGTGGACTGGATGGAAAATGAAGTTCAATGTGGAGAAGTGATATGTATTTTGATAAGAACATTGACCACCCATATCAAATAGAAGGTACAATAGTTAAATGAATTCAGGAGTAGAAGAACGTAGGTGTATATCTGCATAAATCATCAAAGGTGGTAGGATAGTTAGAGCAGTTAATAAAGCGCATTGTATCCTGGGCTTTATTAACAGAGGCATAAATAAAAAGAGCAAAGAAGTTATGCTGAACTTATATGAGATATGTGTTATACCTCAGCTGGAGTATAGTGTGTCATTCTGGCCATCACTCTACAGGAAGGATGTAAATACAACAGAGACATTTGTGTAAATCTCTTCTGCACTGTCTCCAGTGATGAGAAGTTTCAGTTAAGAGAACAGATTGGAGAGGTTGGGACTGGCTTCCATGGAGAGAAGAAGGCTAAATAGAAATTTGACAGAAGTTTTCAAAATCATAAGCAGTGAGGAAAGAGTAGACAGGAAGAAACTGTTCTTGCTCATAAAACAATTGAAAGCAAGAGGGCACAGATTTAAAGTGATTTGCAAGAGTAGCAAATATGATGTGGAAAAATATTCTCTCATGCAAGGAGTCATTCAAGTCAGGATTGCACTGATTGGATGTATAGTGGAGACAGGCTCAGTTGATGCATTCAAGAGGACATTAGATTATTATACAAATTGAAAATGTGCAAGGGTTTGTGGAAAAAGGCAGTAGAATGGCACAAAGTCTTAATTCTGATTGGATAGCTCATGCAGATACAATATGCTGAATGACCTCTGTGCTGTAACATTTCTGTGGTTCTGTCAAAGTTCATTGTTTGACAATTGGGCATGAAATACAGATGGGCTGACTACAAGTTGGCACACAGGATATGGTAATTGGGCAGTCCTGTTTTACATCTTTTCTTAAAATAAATATTGCATTTCTTAATTTGAATAATGGAATAATTCACTAATGCATACAGTGTTTCTTTAAATGCTTACTTTATGAATTAAAAAAAATCTTGTGCATTTGATGGCATATTGATTTCAGCGTATTTCTTTCTAACTGCTTGGTAATGCTAGGTTCTTTTGCACAATTATCATCTTGCCTTGGCATGAAGGGCAATCACCAAGAAGGTTACCCATGCTGGTCTGTCACCGTTGCTTTCAGATACCTGCCTTTTTGAATTGCAAGAGTACTTCAAGAATGGCTGATTTAAGCAATATGCATTTTGTGATTTATGTTCTGTCCAATATATAGGTGTCTAAAATGATAAACTTTAATTTTTGTTGTTAGTTTGTGTGCAACATACATGATCTTTTAAGTTCTGATTATTTATCAGATTCTGCTGACCATGTTAAGCAGTATGCCTGCTATGGTAGTCCTAAACCGTTCCGAGAGAAATTAAAATTTTTGCCTGACCCGCAGTGCTGGAAGCGAAATCAGTGCTCTTCTGCAAAGTCTGATAAATAGGTAAAATAAGTTGCTGCAGCTCTTTCTCTCACTAGGGGCTGCTTTTACATTAATGTGATTTCACAAGGAAAGTCAAATATTATACAATCCTTAAAAGTCCCTTTTTACATTTCAGAACCTGTGTACACAGAGCTCCAGATAAGTAAAAGTGTCAAAGGTTTTCTCAGTCCTATGTTTTTATAGGTTGTATTTCAGTGTGCTGTGCATAGATTAGCATTTACAAGGATTCTTTAAAACAAATTTTGTTGTCTTGGTTTGTTTTAGAATGGGTCATATGTTTCTGATTCCAAAGAAAGTTATTCCATGGAAGATAGTGTGCATTGGGTATGTATATTATTCACACTTCGTTACTCTTCTGTTTTGACGAGAAATTTGAGAAGAACTTGCAACTGTATCTGTGTCCATCGCATCTCTGATGTTTCATGTCCAATGAATGGTGTTAAGGTGTAGCTACTGTTATGTATAAAGAATTAGCATTTTGCATATAGCATGATCTAATAAACAGTAACTAAATTAATGACCAGTTTGTTTGATGAGGTAAGAATATTGGCTGGGACATGGAGAGCAACAATCTGATTATCTTCAGACAATGTCAAACTCTTTTCAAATTCACCTGATTTAACAACTTGTCTTCGCAGTAATGCCTCTGTATAGCACTGATGCATCAGTGCTGTGTTTTATATAGGCTGTTTGACGAAGAGGAAATGCAATGTAAATTGGTGAGAAGGATGTTGGAGAATGTGGTTCATGGTGATCGAGGAAAAGGAACATGCTGGTTGCAATACCACATGGATATTCTCTAGGAATTCAGCCCTCATGAGCACTGCTTATGAAATGTAGCTTATATCTGAGCATGATCACTAATGGAATTGTGAGGCATTCGTTTGGGGAATTGCAGAGAGGGTTTCTGAGATGTTTGTTTGCTGAGAATCATTTCACCATCTGCAAGTTCCCCTCCAAGTTGCAAACCATTTTGAATTAGAATTATTTTTCCAGTCCTCCACTGTTGCTGGACCAAAATCTAGGAACTACTTCATTGCAGCACAGTAACTGTCCCAACATCCCAAGCATTGCACTGGTTCACTGAGGCAGGTCACCACCATCACCTCAAGCAGTTAGGGATGAGCAATAAACTCTGGCCTAGCAAGTGACACTCGCATCCCTTGAACATATAATAATTTTAAAAATACTCCAGCTCAAGGACACAAAGGCACTTAAGCTAGCGCAGCCAGCATCAGTTCATTCAACTGAGGTAGGCATTCTAACCTGCGACTTCTACTTCTCAGTGTGGTTCAGTGAGTACACTTTGCACTGCTTTTCTTAATGTCATCTCTCTAAAGTGATACATTCCACTTTTGATCACACATCAATTCCTAGCTCCTGACTTGTGAGTTTGCCTATGAGAAGAGCGAGGCCAATTTTACTCAATGTGCCCTAATGAATAAAAGAATGAGCGATGATCACGTTGAAATATAAAATTCTGGAAGTTGCTGAAAGGCAGTTTCCCACAGCCAGAAAGTTGTGACAGCTGAGAGGAGGAGAACTGTCATTGTCCAAATGGAGCATTTCTAGGATTCTCTACCCTAGAGGACTGTGAACATTAAGTTGTGGACTTTACTCAAAATTGAAGCTGATAGAGTTTTGGATATTACAAAAAGCAAAGAATATGGTGTTGGGGTGAAAAACTGGAATTGATGCAAAGGGTCAACTATGATTTTCTTAATAGTGGAGCAGGTTAGAGGGGGTATATGTTCCTGGTCCTCGTTCTTAAATTCTACCAAAGAAATGGCAGAAAATTCCATTATTCAGTTATTCTTAAGTATAAAGGTGATGTATCTTTTGAATTTTTTTTGTCTTCCTCTTCTCCCCCTCTCCTATGTCAGCAAACCTTCGCACCACAAAAATACTTCTCTGACAAGTTGCTGTAGTGAGTTCGGATCCAGCCGAAACTTGCAAAGCAATATTTGTTTTCTGAATCGGCATAGAGTGGTGGTCAAGTATTCTGCAATTGTTTGGGGATTTCAGTGAAATTTGCTAGATGTTTCCAATATTCTTTTTTTTAGTAGGTTTATTGCCACAGTGAAATGGAAATAAATGATCTCTGAATGACCCGAGAGAACAGATCGGATTGTGCTGCGTTTGTTCTATGTCGTTTCATTTTCCATATCTGCAACCTAATTTAAGTGATTTATTGTTCCACTGTGTGAACAGAGGTGGCAAAGTTTCCTAATATGCAAATGTTTATAATTTAGTTTATGCTTTCACCACCCTTGAGCTCAATGCCCATCTACCAACAAACCTGGCACCAACATATACAATCTTCTGTAGTTCACTTGCAGTTTTTGATTCAATCTAAACACTTTTTTGACTACTCACTGTCCAGTCTGTAAAACACCTTGTGCTCATTCATTTGACTGAAACAATAATAATTGTATAAAGGATTGCGTATTCTTAGTAACTGGTTGGTGATTTGTTGTAATTTTGTTAATGCTGCTTGTATTTTTTCCTAGAAAGTGGTCAAAAAGTTTCTTGATTTGGCATCGATCCACAACATTCCTTTATATCTTATTGATCCACTGGTTTTGGGACGGATGAATGAGAATATTCAGAATGAAAATCCCGACAGTAGGTTGAATTGCAAGTATTTGTGTATTCCCAGAGGGTTCACCACGTTTGCATTATTGGACAAATTTTGGAAAAATGATGTAAGTGCCAACTTAATGTTATGGATGATGTAATGCTAAATGGAAGAGGCTAAAGTAGTTTGCTTTGTCCATTGTTTATTATCTGACTGTACATATGATAGACATTTTACATGTTTAAGTACAATGTTAACGTGACAGAGCTCTGAAGGATACAAAGGTAGTAGGAAAGAACTCAAACAAGGAATTAGAAAGGCTAAAAGGGGGGATGAGATGTCTTTTTGGTAAACAAGAGTAAGGAAAATGCTAATACATGTAGAAGGAGTATGTGGGTAGTGAGGAAAAGGGTGGTGCACTCGAGGACACAGGAGGGAATTTGAGTGAAGCTGGGAGAAGTGGGTGAGATCCTTAACAAATACTTTGTGTTGGCGTTCACAAACAAGAAGGACATGATGGATGGTGAGTCTTGCAAGTTCGGCTGAGTCAGAACTCACTACAGTAACTTGTCAGAGAAGTATTTTTGTGGTGCGAAGGTTTGCTGACATAGGAGAGGGAGAGAAGTGGAAGACAAAAAAATTCAAAAGATACATCATCTTTTATACTTGAGAATAACTGAATAATGAATTTTCTGCCATTTCTTTGGTAGAATTTAAGAACGAGGACCAGGAACATATACCCCCTCTAACCTGCTCCACTATCAAGAAAATCATGATTGACCCTTTGCATCAATTCCAGTTTTTCACCCCAACACCACATCCTTTACTTTTTGTAATATCCAAAACTCTATCAACTTCAGTTTTGAGTAATATTGATATGCTGGGGCATGTCAATATAGAAAAAAAGAGGAGGAAGTGTTGGATGTTTTAAAAAGCATTAAGCTGTACAATTTCCCAGGACATGATGGCTTCTATCTCAGAATGCTGAGGGAGCCAAGTAAGAAAATTGCTGAAGCTTTGTATGAAATGTTTGCATCCTCTTTAGCCACAGGAAAGATCCTCGAGGACTGGAGAATAGCTAATGTTGCTCCTTTTTTAAAAAAAATGGCTAAGTGCCTAATCTGGGAAATTACAGACCAGTGACTCTTATGTCAATCGTAGCAAAATTGAGTGAAGATTCTTAGGGATAGGATTTGGAAAAAATTTGGACTTGTTAGCCATAGATAACATAACTTTGTATGGGGGCGGTTATATCTAACAAACTTGATTGAGTTTTTTAAGGAAGTGGCAAAGGTGTTTGAGGGCAGGATGGTAGATATTGTCTGTATGGACTCTAGTAAGGTCTTAATGGCAAAAGCTGAAGTCACCTGGGATCCATGGTGAGCTGGTAAGATGGACACCGAACTGGCTTCATCATATAGGACAGTGATGTGGTGGAAGGGTGTTTATTTGACTGGACTTCTGTGACCAGTGGTGTTCAGTAGAGGTCAGTGTTGGGAGCCCAGTTGTTTGTAATATATACAAATGATTTAATGGCGAATGTAGGTGGCCTGGTTAATAAGCTTGTGGATGATGTAAAGATTGGGAGAATGGTGGGTAGTGAGGAGAATTGCCAGAGGATACAATAGGATTCAGATAGATTGGGGACTTGGCAGAGAAGTGACATATGGAGTTTAGTACAGACAAATGCAAAGTGATGTACTTTGGGAGATCTAACGCAGGGGATGGTCATTAGTAAATGACAGAACCGTAGTACCATTAATACTGTATACACAGGGATCTAAGCATACAGGTACACGGTTCTTTGAAATTCACAGCACAAGTGGATAAGATGGTCAAGAAGGCATATGGCGTGTTTGCCTTCATTAGTCAGGGCATAGAATTTAAAACTTGGCAGGTCATTTTGTGGCTGTCTAGAACTTTAGTGAGGCCACTTCTGTAATATTGTGTACATTTTCTAGTTGCCACATTACCAGAGGAGGTGGAGGCTTTGGAGGGGACACTAAAGTGGTTCATTACAATGCTGCCTGGTTTGGAGGGTATTCACTGTGAAGAGAGATTGGATGAATTTGGTTTGATTTCACTTGAATGTCAAAGGGTGAGTGGGTGACTTGATAGGATTTCAAAAAAATGATTACAGAACTGGCCAAATTGACAAGTCAGTGTCTTTCTCCCAGGATAGAAATATCAATTGCTAGGGTCCATAGGTTTGAGGCAAAAGCAGGTAAGTTTAAAGGACTTGTGACAGGCAGGTTTTTAACACAGCAAGTGGAAAGTGCCTAGAAGGTGATGGAGGTGAATACAATAGCAATATTTAAGAGGCATCTTGGCAGATACATGAATAGGCAGGGATTAGAGGGATATGGACTGCATAGAAACAAAAGGTTTTTATTTTGGAAAGGCATCATGTATCTGCTCAGTCTTGGTGGACCAAAGGGTCTGTCCTGGGCCACACTGTTCTTTGTCCTGTATGACCGGTGCCTTTTGGATTTTTAAAACTGACTTTGCTTAATTATTGCCATTAGGATTTTTTTTGTTGTTGAATGGAATTAAATTAAATGTGAAGTGCTGCATATTAGAAAGGCAAATCAGGGCAGGACTTATACACTTAATGGTAAGGTCCTGGGGAATGTTGCTGAACAAAGAGACCTTGGAGTGTAGGTTCATAATTCCTTGAAAGTAGTCACAGGTAGACAGGATAGTGAAGAAGGCATTTGGTATGCTTTCCTTTATTGGTCAGTGTATTGAGTACAGGAGTTGGGAGTTCATGTTGTGGCCGTACAGGACATTGATTAGACCACTTTTGGAATACTCCATTCAATTCTGATCTCGCTGCTATAGGACACATATTGTGAAACTTGAAAGTATTTGGAAAAGATTTACAACGATGTTGCTAGGGTTGGAGGGTTTGAACTAGAGGGAGAGGCTGAATGGGCTGGGGCATTTTTCCCTGGAGTATTGGAGACTGAAGAGTGACTGTATATTGGGGGGGGCATAGATAGGGTGAATAGCCAAGATCTTTTCCCCAGGGTGGGAGCATAGGTTTAAGGTGAGAGGGGAAAGATTTAAAAGCAACCTAAGGGGCAACTTTTTCATGCAGAAGATGGTTCATATATGGAATGAGCTGCCAGAGGAAGTAGTGGAGGCTGATACAATTACAACATTTTAAAAGGCATCTGGATGGGTATATGAATAGGAAGAGTTTAGAGGGATATGGGCCAACTGCTGACAAACGGGACTAGATTAATCTAGGATATCTGGTTGGCATGGACAAATTGGACCAAGGGGTCTGTTTCCATGCTGTATACCTCTGACTGTGTAGGACTTCTATTTTGAAACCCAAATAATTCTTCGAATGAAAACAAATCAAATCAGCATGTCCTTTATTGTAGAACTGGGCAATAATTCTTAATTAGCGTTATAGAATTCAACATCTGTTTACACTTCAGATTCTAACTGAGAATAGATTTAAATTTCAAAATTTAAAAAATTTTAATTTCTAATTTATCATTTTGAACATTTATGAAATAAGTTTGAGGGAAATATCTGTTTGTTCTGAACTGAGCTAGTTATCTGGTCTACATACAGCTGTTTGGCATCTCAAAATTTTCAGTTCATTTTGAAATGCTGCACTTTGGGATTCTGAAATGTGTTTTCTACATCTTAGCAATGTGCTGAAATGATTTCACTGGTTAATTTCAGAGGAAAAGAAAAGTTGAACTAGTTACATGTGTTCGTTATGGTCTGTTTTATATCTTGTACATGCTTCTGTTTAACCTTTGATTTGGAGATGCCAGTGTTGGATTGGGGTGCACGAAATTAAAAATCACACAACACCAGGTTATAGTCCCAACAGGTTTAATTGGAAGCACACTAGCTTTCGGAGCGACGCTCCTTCATCAGGTGATTATGTAGAAACTTGATGTCTGTGTCGATATGTGCAATCCTCTTGGAGATCCTCTCCACAATCACCTGATGAAGGAGCGTCGCTCCGAAAGCTAGTGTGCTTCCAATTAAACCTGTTGGACTATAACCTGGTGTTGTGTGATTTTTAACTCTGTTTAATCTTGTTCATTAAAAGTCAGGTTTACGTCAGCTACAAAGCCATTTGGTTAACACTAATCCTAATGCATGATGCCAGTTGTTTCAAAGGATGAAGAGAAATCTCTTGCACCAGTTTTGACCATATCAAACCAAATGATGTTTAAATATTGAGAAGAGGCTAACTTCAGATTTTATATGCTTTCATTTTCCCAAAAATATTTTTTTCAATTCACCAAAGGTGTTTCTGAAGAAAGAAGCTGAAGAGGAGGGTTTTCAATGGATGGAGTTGAGTGGTAAAGATCCACGACTAGCTGGAATGGGTGATCTCTCTGGTACAGAAATTCCATTGCACTGCATCTTTAAGCTACAGAATCATGCCATCCACTTGGTGGTATTTTATGAAAGGAGTGGCCATTTCCTATGGCATGGGCAACTGCGGCTCAAGCAAAATATGGATAAAAATTTTGTCCATTTCCGCAAGCTACATTTTGGACGTTACCCTGGAGCCTATAGCAAGTAAGTGCAAACGAGCTGGTCTGAGATCTGATATAGGTGTGCTGCTGGTTGAAGTCAAGATCTGCTGATAACAACATTTCAGCTTGATGTCTGGAGTTACTTCTTTTCTTCTTTATTCCAAGAGAAAGGACTTCTACTTGGACAGTGAATTTCAGAACCTCAGGATATCCCAAAGTGTTTCGCTGCCAACGAACTACTTTCTGAAATGTCAGTTGAGAGTCTCACTTGAAAGCATTTTTGGATATGTTTAATTAAGTCCCAAAGTTAGTAATTTGGTTAATTATGCAAAAAGTTGTGGACAAAAGATAGTGGCAAACGCATGTGGACATAGTTTTGGAACTCAGCTTCTATGAGATGAGATAGAAAAGTGACTCCAAGTAACCTAATGTGTTGTTCCATCTTTATTTGGACTGTACATTCGAGTCCTAGAGAGGTACAGCACAGAAACAGACCCTTTGGTCCAACCTGTCCATACCGACCAGATATCCCAACCCAATCTAGTCCGACCTGCCAGCACCTGGCCCATATCCCTCCAAACCCTTCCTATCCATATACTCGTCCAAATGCTTTTTAAATGTTGCAATTGTACCAGCCTCCATCACTTCCTCTGGCAGCTCATTCTGCACACATACCACCCTCTGCGTGAAAAATTGACCCCTTAGATCTCTTTTTACATCTTTCCCCTCTCACCCTAAACCTACACCCTCTAGTTCTGGACTCCCTGACCACAGGGAAAATACTTTGTTTATTTATCCTATCCACACCCCTCATGATTTTGTTAACCTCTACAAAGTCACCCCTCTGCCGCCTCCGCACCACGGAAAATAGCCCCAGCCTATTCAGCCTCTCTCTATAGCTCAAGAAATCCAACCCTGGCAACATTCTTTGTAAATCTTTTCTGAACCCTTTCAAGTTTCACAAATCTTTCTGATAGAAAGGAGACCAGAATTGCACGCAATAAGACAACAGAGGCCTAACTCAATATTCTGACCAATAAATGAAAGCATACCAAATAACTTCTTCACTATCCTATCTACCTGCGACTCCACTTTCAAGGAGCTGTCACTCTCTCTGTTTCTCTTTCTCTCTCTTTCTTTTGTCTCTCTCTTTTGTGTCTCTCTCTCTCTTTTCTCTCTCTCTCTCTCTCTCTCTCTGAGAAATTTCTACACTCACCTTGTGAATCTTGCAGAGATGTCCTGAAGTATATTAGAGGTGAGATCAGTAGATATTTGAACTGTCGAGGAAACAAAATATATGTGGACCGGTCAAGGAAAGTGGAATTTAATTTGAGGATTAGCTTTGATTTTATTACGTTGAAAAGCAGAGTTATGGAGCTGCTCTCATTTCTTCTGTTCGTCATTAAATGTACTCCAAACTGATTGGACTTGGACTTTAACTTTAACTTTCTCAATTTAAAAAAAAAATGTATTAGATTGGAAACTGTAGCATTTACGTATTTTTGGAATGAATTACATTTTGGGATCAACAAATGTGTAATGACTAACTTTGATTTGTCAGCAGCAGGGTACTATTAAAGCTATTTCACTGCCGTGTTATATATAATTTTAAGCAGTTCTGAACAGTTAGAAAGATGGTACTTCTTTGCTAATTACCATCAGTTCTTTCCCTGTCTTGGAGAGTCCATAGTGAAACTGCACATTACCACAAAAATACTTTGCAAATATGTATTTGTAGAGGTCCTTTAATAAATTCACATAGAATTAGTGATGCAGGACACTATTAGCCAAGGAAGTCCCACAATTAAGCATGTTTGTAGCTTGTCATTGCCCAAAGATGTAATTGTGTAATGTATTCTCAGTTGATAAAGTGACTATTATTAGATACTGTCTCTTGCCTTATTTAATGCTGTAATGCAATACTCAAACAGCTGTGAACAGGGGAAAGAGAAGGGTCAATTTATGAATTTAATTTGCAAACTTTTTTTGTGCTATTACAGACCTAATCTACACCTGGCTTCAATTGATGGACTACAAATCCAAGTTCCTAAGCAAATAGCCAACTTTCTAGAAGAGGTTTCACAATCTAGGTTTGTTGAATGCAGATACAAGGAAGCAAGAATGTTTTATCAGGTTAGTTTGTGTGCCAATTCATTCTCAATAGTTTGGCCAAGTCTTGTTGTCACAAAAAGCCATAGCATGTATTATATTGTAAACCTTTTACATTGAGTAACTTTCTGTTGTAGGTCAAAATATTCCCTAGTTTTGATGATTTGGATGCACAGTTTTAAGATGTAGGTGATAAAAGGTGGGGCTAGGAAAAGGAATGGATTTTAACCTAATGCACCTTGCTAATTTTTGGATAGGATTTTTCACAGTTGAGTTAAATATGTAGCAAAGTCAAAGGGACGAGGAGAAAAAAGTAATTTGTGTACACTGAAATGGAAAATAAAATCTAAACGTCAACTGACATAAATTGAAGAAGAAAAATCATTGCTGAATACTATCTGGACTACAGCGACTTAAAATAAGGATTTATAGGTATTTTTCAGTATTGCTGAAAAAAACATTGTGTTAAAGCTTTTAGTATTGCACTTATCAAGACATTTGCTAGACTACCAGTGTAAAAAGGAACAGTATTTTGTACTGAGAAGAGAGTGCTGATTAATTGGCGAGTGGACTTTGTTGAGGACGTTGACATTAAGAATGCACCAGTTAGATGTTGACAGACAGTTAACTGCTAAGCTTTGTTTAAATAAAACCAGACATGTTGACTCTAATTGGTCAAGGTATCATAGAGTCAGAGAGATGTACAGCATGGAAACAGACCCTTTGGTCCAACCCGTCCACGCCGACCTGCCAGCACCTGGCCCATATCCCTTCAAACCCTTCCTATTCATATAACAATCTAAATGCCTCTTAAATATGCAATTGTACCAGCCTCCACCACATCCTTTTGGCAGCTCATTCCATACACGTACCACCCTCTGCGTGAAAAAGTTGCCCCTTGGGTCTCTTTTATATCTTTCCCCTCTCATCCTAAACCTATGCCCTCTAGTTCTGGACTCCCCAACCCCAGGGAAAAACCTTTGTCTATTTATCCTATCCATGCCCCTCATAATTTTTTAAACCTCTACAAGGTCACCCCTCAGCCTCTGATGCTCCAGGAATACAGCCCCAGCATTCTGTAGCTCAGATCCTCCAACCTTGGCAACATCCTTGTAAATCATTTCTGAACCCTTTCAAGTTTCACAACATCTTTCCGATAGGAAGGAGACCAGGATTGCACGCAATATTCCAACAGCCGCAACATGACCTCCTCGCTCCTGTCATCAATACTCTGACCAATAAATGAAAGCATACCAAACGCCGCCTTTACTATCCTACCTACCTGCAACTCCACTTTCAAGGAGCTATGAACCTGCACTCCAAGGTCTCTTTGTTCAGCAACACTCCCTAGGACCTTACCATTAAGTGTATAAGTCCTGCCAAGATTTGCTTTCCCAAAATGCAGCACCTCGCATTTATCTGAATTAAACTCCATCTGCCACTTCTCAGCCCATTGGCCCATCTGGTCCAGATCCTGTTGTAATCTGAGGTAACCCTCTTCGCTGTCCACTACACCTCCAGTTTTGGTATCATCTTGGGGAATTAATCAGTGAATGGTTATTGTCAATTTTATTAAATTGGAACAGGTAGGGTGTGTTTAAATGTTCTTTCTGTTTGCAACTTAAGACCAATTTGACATTTAACAGGCTCAGTTTGGCGCACTTGTGCGTAATGCAAGCTATATATGAATATACAGAATATGCGCACAATCTGTTTCATATTAACAGAATAGGTGACAGTCATTCTCTGGTTCATTTCTCAGGTCAATCATAGTTAACTTTCCTTGTTTAAAGTTTGAGAGAGATTGACAGTTTATTGTCAGTCATCACCTAACTGCATGTTGGATGCATCCACCGACGAGCACTACTGCCCTTATGGTATAAAATGTTATTCCCCTTTATGTTGGTATTCCTGCATATCTCCTGGTGATTGCAAGACAGAAGGCTTCAATAAAATGTGTCTTTGCACAATGCTTCACTTCTTCTATTAGGCTGCTATATTTTCTGTTCAATGTATTCAGAGTTTGGAATGGTAAATCAAATTTACTTTTGTGATGTATTTAATTGAGGTCTTTATAAGATTTATTGTGAACGTTTGAGGGAAAGCAATTAGTATTTTGAGATTAAATAACTTTGAAGCACAAAAGCTGTTCGTAATTTGGAAAGAAGGGTCAAAGAGTCAAAGGTACAATTTACCCAAATTAATACAGAAAAACCCATAAAAATGGCTTGATGGAAATCCTGTCCAACAGTTCTTACAAACCGAACACATTTACAGTCACTTCCTAATTGTATACTTGATTTGTATGTTTTTGTACAACTACACACAGTGTATAGCTAATGTTTCTGTGGGCAGTATGTCTTGTCCAAGTACATATAGCTTCAGATTTATTCTGTAATAGCTCGCTTTCAGCTTTATTTGTATGCTGCCAGTTTGCACATCATGTAATTTTGTCCCATCTCAGGTTGCTATGTCTTGTTTGGATTGGAAGGATTTCAGCTAATATTAACATACTGTATCAAGGTGGTTTTTAAATCTGTCTACGTTAGCAAGGGTGTATCTATTTTTAAAAGTGGGTGCTTTGTGTTCTCTGTTTTATATCCCATGTAAGACTGTTTGGTTGTTTTTGTTTGTTTTGTTATAGGTGTACCCTGAGGACACATCACAAGATGCTATGGAATTTAAAAAAAAGGCAAAGGATTTGCTTCACCTGGCTGCCAAGACTTTGAATGGAGAGGAAGTGCCATTCTGGCTCAGCAGTGGAACATGCCTAGGTAAAGTACCATGCCTACATAGCTTTTTGAAAAGGTACTAAGATTTGTTTTGGGAAGCATTCTGTAACAAATAGTATAACTGATGAAATAAGGTGAAAAAGAGGTGTGGGAGTATTAAAGTTTCCCCCATATCCCTGAACATAAGCAATCCCTTGCCATTTATGGAACGGGAGGACTAAATTGATGTACAGCAATTAAATAGATATAATACTTTGGGTGGAAATTGCCACTGTAAGGGAGATTAAAGAAGTTGGAAAGAATCTGGAGTTAGTAGAATGACTCCGGAATGACCAATAATCTGAGCTGGATAGAAATGCGTTCAGTTAGAAAGTTTGTGTACATCAGTAATTAATTGTATTAAGGATTAATTAAAAGCCTTTGATTTCTTGGAGTTCAAAACAAGAACCACATTTGGAAAAGGAATGATGGGAAAGAGACGCTGTAAAGTTGCAAGATATGTGATGTGAATACAACTAGAATATTTGATTTGAAATTACAGGGTCAAACCAAGGATGCAGATTTAAAAGCAACCAGCAATAATTAAGACTCTTCCAACATTTAAAAGAATCCCCAACAGACATGCATCCCCTGTCACTTCCCTTCCTTTGCTGAGCACTGACTATAAAGGGTAGACCCTCTATAAGAATGGTTATGGTCAAGTTGATATTGACTTATTTTTGAAAGAGTTGAAACCAGGCCAGAAATAAGGCTGGTAGTTCCAGAGCATTGCTTCTTTTTGCAGTTGGGGAAGTAAGCAAAGTTGAAGGTATGTGAGAGAATGGATAAATATTTAGTTTTATCTGAGCTTTGAGGATTTATGCTTATTTATGCAAGGATCAAATGGTTGAGTCAGTATAGTTTATTGAAAGAGTGAGCATTGATGAGTCAAATGCTTCTAATTTTGTAATTCTTTTCAAATAGAAAATTTGCATGTTATAGAGCCTTTTATGACCTCAGGATATCTCTAAGCACTTCACAGCCAATTATGTAATTTCTGAAGTTTGTCACTGTTTTAATGTAGGGATTTGAGCAAGTGAAATATTTGTGATAGGATAGAAAATTGGTTGGACTACTGATAAGCAGCAGACTAAAAGACTCTGTAGAAAAGGACAGTTTAGAAGAATGGAAGGAGGTTGGGAAAGACGACAACATGGTACTGAATTGCAGGCTGTATTTTGAGTGGAACTAGAGGTGTTTTTTTTCACCATTGGTGTGATAAGAGAAATGTTGAGTTAGTTCTATTTTTCCACTTTCAAAAGCAAACTGACAAATTTTCAGCCAGACGAACTTTGTAAAGTGATGGTGAGAATAGAAACAGTTGCAGCTGAACTGTTGACATGTCTGAATACATGGCTTTTTGCCTTTGTTGCAAGTATTTTGGAGTTTAGTGGAGTAAGCTTTCTAAAATCAATGTTGCCCTAAATTCTCACTTTTGATTTTTCTAGGATGGTTCAGACAATGCAATATCATTCCATACAGTAAAGATGTGGACTTGGGAATATTCATAAAGGATTATAAAGTTGATATTATCACAGCATTCCAGAGGGCAGGACTGCCACTGAAACATAAGTTTGGTAAAGTGAGTCAACTGCATAATTTTCTGTTAGCATTAATCATTACATTTCTTAGATAATTGAACCCTCTGTGTAATAATTAAATGCTCTATATTTTTGGAATCAATTTCTTTCACAATTAAGAACTTGAAGATTAAAAACTACATAATTGTTTCAAGTCTCAAGTAAAATTAGTTCTTAAAAATAGTCTCAAAGCTTGTGAATGATGGCAATTAGCTCAATTCCACCAATTGTTATAAACTATGATAAAGCAATTTCGTTACTTATAAAACATCAATTCAACAAATGTCAGCTACTATATAATGAAGCAGTTCTTCAGCTGCACGTGTTGTTTCCTCATACACCAGCAAATGTTATTTTTCTGGTATTTTAAATATTAATAACAAGATAATTTGGAGGAAAAAGTGAATTTACCTGTTGAAGTGCTTACAAGACGTTTCTGCAGTGCGTACCTGATTTTGTGAATCCTAATGCTTGAGTTCTGCTGTGAACCCAACGATCAAATTATTTTACTTGGCTCTTACACATTTTGTTTCTATTTGCATGCTGTATGTTTGAGTGAGATGAATCATGAGAGTTTTAAAATTTCATCCCTTTTCTGGATATATGTTGCTCCAACCCTAAAAGCCCAATAATAATTGCGCAGCAGAATCAGCAACAAAAAATATATTTTAACAATGTTAATAGTTAGAATTATTGATGGCATGTTTTTAAAGATGTTTGAGACAAAACTTTAATTTTATGCCAATGTAATAATGCTCCTGCTTTTAATCCCAATTTTATCAAACCATTGAGGTGTACATTAACTCAGTCTGACCTTTTTTTTTTATTTCCTTTTTTTTCCAGGAAGATGACAGCCTGGAGCTTTCTTTTCAGGCAGCAGATGTGAAATTAGATATATTCTTTTTCTATGAAGAGGATGATTACGTGTGGAACGGAGGAACCCAGGCGAAAACCGGCAAAAAATTCAAGTATGTTGATTAACAGCATTTATTTTCTTCAACTTGTGGTCAACATTCATCCCCTTTTTTATTTTCCATCAATGTGTGGATTGAATTTTCATTCAGTGCACCAATAGCAAAGTGATTTGCAGGTATTGGAGCAGGCTCGAGGGACCAAACAGCCTACTGCCTACTCCTCCTCATTTGTGTGTCCAATGTTAGTGAAAACAAAAATCTGCACATAATACTTTAAAGAAATCACCATAAGTATGGAAGAAGAATAAATACCAACCCCTGTTCACGAATTACTCTGCCGACTTACTGAGTTAAATTTTAAATCCACCATGAAGGCATTTGGTTGCATTAACTCATACACTCCAATGATGTTGCTGACTCTTAATTCTTTAAACTTAGCTCCATCTTGCTACCTCGCCCAGCCCTCCTATTTACCGCTTACTTCACTCTTTCCCCTGCCCCGATACGTTGTGAAATAATGTCGGTTCATCATTGTTCCTGATTTCACAGTTCACCAAAAGGAAGGACAGAAAAGCACAGATTTCATATGTAATGGCAGCATGTATGTTGCACATTGTTGTACATGTGTGTTGCACTGATTCTCTGCATGCACAACTCATCCTGATTTCTATAGTATGTATAATTTTTGATTTTTGTTTCCAAAGGGGATCAGGGTAATTTTTTTACTGTTTTCTTTACTATGCAGTGCTTATGGGTCTCTTCTGATTTGGGTGTGGATCAAGAACAACAGTACCCTAATCATTTCTGAGTCAGAGTGCTGGAGAAACTCAGCAGGTCTGGCAGCATCTGTTGAGAAAGTGTTAAAGTTTGTGTCCAGTATGATCATTCTTCAGAACTGGAGTGAGTTTCTCTAGCACGTTGTTTGTGTTTCAGATTTCCAACATCTGCAGTATCTAGCTTTTACAGACTGGCTGACTGAGGTCATGTGGGAGGGCATCCTTAAAAGTAACATCAGAACTGTTCGATGTGCATCATGTTTAATAGTTTTCTTTCATCCAACATTAATGGGGCAGTTAGTGGTTGTCCCACCATAATAAACATCAGTTCATCAATTATTTTCAGTTTTTAAAAAATCCAAAGATTAAGCAGTAATCTGTTGGTGTGCCTCATAAATAGTGTCATGATTACAAATTACTTTTTTTTAGTTTCATAATAAACTTTTTAAAACCCAACTTCCAAGTGAATAATTGTTTTCTAATTTACTCCCCTTTTTTGTTTTATACTAGAAACCTTAAACAATATCTTTTAGTCAAAACTGACTTCAAGAATCATTAATATTACAGGAGTAACTATTTCTTATCCTCATTTTGTGTATGGCTTGTTTGTGAAAACGGTCTCCAGATCATATCCACTTTGATATCCACCCTATTGTGCATCTATTGAATAGGAAGAAAAAGTGTCTGCAGATGCTGCCTTTTAGTTGCATATTTATGGAACTGTAGCAGTTTGTGCCCTTGTGAAATAATACATAAGCTGACTGAAAAATAAATTGTTTTACTGCTTTATGTAAATTAAAATTGCTTTCAACTTAAAATTGATCACATTTTGAATTATTCCTACGAACTGCAGATTTTTTTAATGATGTTTTGCAAAAAGCCACACATTTGGTTTTTTTTTCTCAAATGTTGATTTCCATTAATACTCTTCTACATTTTGTTATTTTACTTTTCAAGTTTCAAACACTTGAAATGTTTATCTTAATGTGTAAAGCACAAGTACCATTCACCTGGCTAAATATTCAGTCCTTGCCATGCCAGTTTGCATAAACTCAGCATGAGCAACAATTCTGTCCAGTTTTCCTGTGGTTGAGACCAGCTTCACTGCGGTTGAACTATTTCTGTTGGAGCAAATTACTGCAGACACTGGAATCTGTCCTGAAACCAAAACGTGCTAGAAATCTCAGCAGGTAGGCAGCATCTGTGGAGAGAGAGCAAGCTAATGCTTTGAGTCTAGATGACTCTTTTTCAGAATTTACCCTGAAACTGAGAGAAAATATGGCCAAGTGTTCCATTCAAAGCATATAGTTTACATCAGTAACAAGACATCTCTTTAGCACCTTAATGGTTGACCAAAACTTTTTGTTTTGCTTCACAGGAGGCTTATCAGACACATTTTGACACTAAGATGCATAAGTAGAAATTAGGACAGGTGACCATAAACATTCAAAGTTCTTAGGAGTATCTCAAAGACAGATGAAGCAGTTAATGAAAGGAATTCCAGTGCTGAGAGCCCAAGCATTTGAAGGCTAGCCTGCCAAAAGTGAAACAAAAGAAATGGAGGGACACAGGAGACATGAATTGAAAGAACACTGGCTTCTCCGAGAGGGTTGAGTGTAAGAAATAGCTGGAGTAGGCAGTTATACCCTTTCAATTTGTATGAGTGGAAGGAGATTGCAAAATAAATGGTTAGTATGCAGGTCTGTCAAAATGATTGATTCACAGAAACTAGAGTCTTGTATTTTCTTATTAATGAGAAAGTTGCTTTTAAGAAGTTAATGTAACTAAATGGTGATTTTTATCATAGCTTTGGCAGTATCCAACCGCATATGAAGCACAAAATGCTGGAAATACTTACGTTCTGATAGCATCTGTTGATGGAGAATCTGATCTAATTTTCAGAGCTACGACCTTTCATTAGACCTGTGAAAAGTTAGTGATTATAATGGGCTTTGAGAAAGTGAAAGGACAAGGATAGGAAAAAGAACAAAAGAGATTTGGTGAATTGAATTGAAAAGGAATGGCAATAGGACAAAAACAAAACAAAAGATGTGGCCACAGGTGGTGTAAATATTAGGATCCTGAATCGCTGCAGTCCAAAAGCAAAATAAAAGAATTAACAGGGCAAATCAAACCAAAAAACATGAAACAAAGTAGGAACTGAGATTGTGGCTAAACTTCTTGAACTCAATATTAAGTCCAGAAAGTGTTAAAAGTGCATGGTCCAAAGAGTTGCTGTTCCTCAAGGTTCATTAGAGTGCTGCAGAAGGCCAGAAACAAGCATAGTGAAACTATGTGGAGAATTCAAGTGTCAGGCAGCTCAATGTTTGAGATTGCTCTTGTGTACTGAATGATGGTATTCCACAAAGCATCAACCAGTTTGTATATTTGTTAATTTTTATGGTTTTGCATTAACATCCTACTGGTATTGTCTGTTTATTCTTATTATCAAATTGTTTTTTGCAGATACATATTTCCTAAATTTACCTTGTGCTGGACTGAATTTCTGGAGCTGAAAGTGCAAGTCCCCTGTAAAACACTCCTATATGTGGAGGCAAACTATGGCAAGAACTGGGCAATCCCTATAAGCAATTGGGATTGGAAAAGTTCACCAGCTAATGTGCAAGAAAATGGAATTTGGCCTATCCAGGACTGGGATGAAGTCATCCAAATACATTGAGCATGGCTTATAAATGAATGGATTGATGATCGGAGGCTTGATGTTATACAAACTTAACTGTACGGAAAAAGGCAGTCCAATTATAATCCCTTCTCCTAAAACAATTGCTGAATGCTTGTCACAGTACCTGAAACTGAGCAGGTCAATGACGTCAACTGCTGTTATTGGTGTTTAAAGATTTTCCTTTGATTTGTAAAATGAGTTCTTCTTCATAGAAAGACTATTTGGAAACCAGAACTGAACAGACATTTTAAAGATTACATTAACTGAGCCTTAAGTTTCACAACTGGAATAACATTCTAACCGTAAAAGTAGTAGTTTAGAATAATTTTGTTAATATTGTGCTAAAGAATGCTATTTTATTCAGATCAAAATGTTAACTTATTCATATTTTAAATTATGTACTTCATGCATGGAATTCTACATTTAACGTAATGTTTTGGAAAGAACCCAGGCAGCTGCTGGGCACAGATGCTCTGTAAAAGGTTGCTGGAAAGCCTTATGCAAAAATACGTGGTGCTGTAGTGTGTACTATTCCAGGAAAGAGCTGATCCAGCCAGGAAAGTTTGTTTTCAAAACAAATGCACCTTTTCCCTTTTTCATTAATATGATCCTTTTACTCCACTTCCTGATTTATGCATTGTCTTGGTTACTGAGCAAATGTCTCCATGGAGATGTCATTCTAATGTAAATTAGTATGTAAATATAAATGTAGCAAAGTACAAGCTGTGATTTGGACTCTGAGGGAATTACTTTCTTATGGGTTTGAAATTAATCTATCTGCTATATATATATAAAAAACTTGGCTGGGACATTGATGCAAGCTTGTGAGACACCTCTCTTATAATGGAGTCCCATTTTATCAACCCAAACAAATCCCAAGGTGTTTCCCTAATGACTCGGAGCGCTCCCAACCAAATACAAGTTCCACCTGCACACAGTTAAAGTGAAAACCCCAACATGATGATTTTTCTGAACCAGTGCTGAGTGACATTGGATAGTGATGCTACAATAAACGTTAAAAATCAGTCACACCACCCATTTGTCTTTAATGCATTAGCACCAAAATGGTGAATGTTTATTTCTTAAACTGTGCTGTGACAGGTTGATTTTAGCTCTGCTGAGTTAACTGTCCACGGCCTGCAAAGCAGGAGAAAGTAGATGCAATTCGTTTGTGTATCCAGGTGAGGTGGTCTGTCAGGTCAGCTTACAAAATCTTTTTCATTTCCGTGACCATTTGTAAGGGACAGTATGAGTTAAGTAACTGAGACATCAGTTTGTCTTTAAGATGCTATCCCATTTTTAGAGGAACAAACGATATTAAATATGTTGAAGTGTCAGTGAAACAGAATCATGTTTGTTTTGCAGTGAAGGCTGCAAATCATTCTGACCCTTGAAAGTTCTTGCTGTGAAATTTGTACTTTGTTTACATGTTGAAGATGTATTTTGCTACTTTTACTGAATTTTTGGAATAATAATACTTTATAGTTTCACCAAACAATAATGTCCTGTATTTGGAATAATTGTTGTTTGAATGCAAGATGAATAACAAAAGTTTAGAAAAACAATGATGTGCCAAAATTTGATACAGATTGTGAGTGACAAGTGTGAGGTTTCTGATTTAAACAAAAATTGCCAAACTGTAAGGGTTATTATTTTAAAAGTCAAACATTTAAGATTTGGATGAGAAAGAAAACAGGGAAACGGCCGCCCATCACGTTAAAGGGCCTTTACTCCACCAGCACAACCTTGCACTTTTTCTTATCTCTCTCTCTCTCTCTCTCTCTCTCTCTCTCTCTCTCTCTCTCTCTCTCTCTCTCTCGTGTGCGTTGAATGTTGCAATGTAAGTTCACATGAAACTAACTAGTTTAATAATTTAAGCTTAACTGGAAGTTTTTGCAATGGCATTGAATTGGCATGCTTTTGCATCTTATTGTTACCTTCATGGACTGAATGTGAAATGAATGATGTTGCTGCCTGTCAGTAGTTTGTGATCTATTTTACACTACAGTTATTTTGGTTTGGATAGATTTGAAATATTTATCCAGTCAACTGGAGACTTCCCTTATCATTTAAAGTAAGGTACAGAAAACAAGATTGTACTGAATATAATGTATCCAGATCATGTTTTTTGAATGGGTGTGCACTCAGAACCTGCAAGTGTTAAACTCCCCGCTGTTTTCAGTACAGGATCACCTGGGTATGTATTCTGGATTAAGTCTCTTATCATTGTAGCTTGTAAATAGCCCACTTTATCAAACAATGCTTTCTCTTTCAGCACGCTAGAACAATGGCAACTTCTGGTGATGCCCTATTTGTGAAGCAGCATTTTGCTGATAGTGCAAAATTCTACATAACTCTATTGATATGTAGCACCAATGTCTGCATATATTTCTTAGGAAATTATATTTTAAAAGCAACTTTTTTAGTGCTTGTGGCATTGCATTTATTGTGCTCTGTTGAGAACCTATGATAAAAATTGTACTGGACTCATGAAATCTCAACTTTTAGCATGTTTAGTAAGTTTGTCTAACATTTTGCATATTTCAAAATGTATGTTTCAAGAATAAATTGTAACTTGTTACCTTTGTCACTTTTATTAACCAAGCATTGGGAATAGTCTGTGTGGGTAACTAAATAATGTAATATATTGCTTTCTCTGTCCACCTTGGTTTTGATCTAGTGGTGAAGTGGGAGCGAGTATTTTTAGTCATGAAACAGTCCTCAAATGAAGTGACGTGTACATTGCTGCCCTATCAGGGTGAATTAAGCTTGCTTGCCAAGGTATCTAAAACAGCAAACATGGAGATCATTGTATACAATATTCTCTGTTTTGCAGTTTGCTTATCACAATATATAGAACTTTAATTTTACCTTTTGCATGAGAAGGATGAATACATTTATCTTAAACAGACACTTTATGATCAGCTGTGTGATACCTTCTATTTTGCTGTGCTTCAGTGCACGTGCACCTTAGAACATTGGGTATACAATAGTTTATAACATGGTCATCAAGATCCAACAAATAAAACTGTTATAACTGAACCATAGATAGGAAGTTGGAGTTGATGGGACATCACCGCGGGGGTGGGAGGGGGTCGGGGTCAGGCCCAGGTCAGAGAAAGGTATCTGGACCCATGAAATCTCCATCAGTAAGCAAATTTTATGGTTTACAAGTCTGTGTTAAATCAGCCTTCCACTGTACAACAGTACAAAAAAAAATGACCATAAGTTGATTCATTAAATAATTTTAAGGGATGTTGGACAAGCACTCAAATGAGAAATTTACAGGATTACAGACCAAAAGTGGAGATATTGGATTCAAATAGTCTTTCAAGAAAGTCTGCACAGATATTTTTCTGATTCCATAAACTTTGCTCTGGCAGTACTTTTTGGTTAGACAAGCCTCCCGCTTCTTAGCAGTCAATTGCATTGAATCCTTTACAATCTACGATTCTAGGATTAACATAACAGAAGCTGTAGAAAAGGAAACAGTAAAAAGAAATGTAAGACTCAAGTTTTTCCTCGTCTTTCCTATAAACAAAAATTGGAGAGAAGTGATTTAACCTGCCTTACTTACTTGGTGTTGCTTTGTTTGAAGTAGTTATGTTTTGTACAGCTGTTTGTAGAAAATTATTCTTGTTCCAAGATAAGCAAATTGTTTTGCAATTTTTTTTAAAAAAAGACTCAAATTTGCAGTGAAGAAGGTAGCTACTCAGCTCATTTTGCCAAACTCTTGGTGTGCAATAGTGCCTTAATTTCAGTCAGACAATGTGACATCTACAGTATGTGAATACTTATTAATGTATCTTAATCTTAAGAATAAGAGGCGTTTTCTGAAAGTAGTGAGATACTCAAATCTGTAACTCCCCTTCGTGGAAATCTACCTTGACTCACTTAATTAAAATTTAAAGTAATTATTTAAAGGTATATGAAAAACACTGTTGAAGAACTGAGTTGTTTTAGATCAGAAATATGCAAGGGCTGATCTAAATTCAAAATTAGAGTCAAGTCAATAGTGATCTTGTAAAAACTTATGTTTTGTTAATATCAATTTCTTCATCCAATCTAATTGCTGTACAGTTATTATGTAGCAATGGTTAGTCTATTCCAAAATCCCTCTTTAATTCCATTGTCTTCGAACTACTGAAGACGTCACTTCAGTTACAAGTTTTGTGCAATAAATATTCATGTCCTCACAATTATCGTTGTACAGTACAGACCATCCATTTATGACGAGTGTATTCCTGAAGTTCTTTACTATCTTGATTCAAGCATGTTTCTAAGACTTACGAGTGGTCTAAGGACATAAATCTCTAGGGCCTACTGGTTTGTTACTGCAGATAAACCATTTAGGATAGTTATGCCAGGTGCCACAGTAATGCTTATCCAAAGTACTTTATAGCCAAATAAATACATTTTGGGTGCAGTCACTTTCTAATGCAAGAAATAGCAGCCAATTTACATATAATAGACTCCAACAAACCGCACTGTGGTATTAGATTAATCAGTTTTAAATGTTAAAAATCACACAACCCCAGGTTATAGTGCAACCTGTTTGACTAATACCTGGAGTTATGTGATTTCTAACTTTGCTCTCCCCAGACCAACACCAGCTCCTCTGCATCTGACATAAGAACTAGGAGCAGGAGTAGGCCATCCCGCCTTTCGAGCCTGCTCTGCCACTCAATAAGATCATGGCTAATCTTTTTGTGGACTCCGCTCCACCTACCCTCATTTTCACCATATCCCTTAATTCCTTTTATTTTTCAAAAATGTACCTACCTTAGCTTTAAAAGCAAGTACTGAAGTAGCGCCGACTACTTCCTTGGGCAAGGAATTCCATAGATTTAATAACCCTCTAGGTGAAGAAGTTCCTTCTCAGTTCAGTTGTAAACCTACTTCCTCTAATGTTGAGGCCGTGCCCCCTTGTGCTAGTTACACCTACCGTGGAAACATCCTATCTATTTCTATTTTATTGACTGCCTTCGTAATTTTATATGTTTCTATAAGATCTCCTCTCATTCCTTTTGGGATTATATTCATTGGAATTCAAGCTACTCCGCCTCGCCTCATAAGGCAACCCCCTCAACTCAGAAATCAACCTAGTGAACCTCCTCTGTATCCCCTCCAGTGCCAGTAATACTTTAAGGAGACCAAATCTGCACACATTACTCCAGGTGTGGCCTCACCAGCACCTTGTACAACTATAACAATACCCCTCTGCTTTTAAACTCAACCCCTTTAGCAATTAATGACAAAAATTTTATTTGTCTTCCTAACTACTTTTCAATAATGTTAATTGAGGGAGAAGTGTTAGCCAGGACTGCAAGGGCATCTCACCTTTCTGTTGATCTTCTATATCCACCTGATGACAAATATCATCCAAAAGAGAGCAATTCTGAAAGTGAAGTCCATCCTCAGTAATGCATTAGGTTGACAGCCTTGAATGTTGTATTCAAATCTCTAGGGTGGGATAGAACTCACATGGAGAGTGGGCTTTTGGATTGGAGGACAGTAATCAGTGGTATGTCGCAAGGATCAGTGCTGAGTCCACTTTTTTTGTCGTTTATATACATGATTTGAATGTGAATTTAGGAGGTATGGTTAGTAAGTTTGTACATGACACCAAAAATGATAGGGCCGTGGACAGTGAAGAATGTTATCTCCGAGTGCAACGAGACCTTGATCAGATGGGCCAGTGGGCCGAGGAGTGGTGGGTGGCATTTAATCTGGATAAATGAGGTACAACATTTTGGCAGAGCAAATCAGGGCAGCACACGTACACTTAATGGTAAGGTCCTGGGGAGTGTTGCTGAGACCTTGGAGTGCAGGTTCATAGTTCCTTGAAAGTGGAGTCACAGAGAGGATAGTGAAGAAGGCATTTGGTTTGCTTTCCTTTATTGGTCAGTGCAATAAGTTTAGGAGTTGGCAGGTCATATTGTCATCGTATAGGACATTGGTTAGGCAACTTTTTGAATACTGTGTTCAATTCTGCCACACACACTGCTATATAGTAAAGATGTTGTGAAACTTGAAACTTGAAAGGGTTCAGAAAAGATCTACAAAGATGTTGCCAGAGTTGGAGGGTTGAGGGGATGGGAGATCCTGAATATGCTGGGGCTATTTTCACTGGAGTATCGGAGGTTAAGGGGTGACTTTATAGAGACTTATAAAGTCATGAGGGGCATGGATAAAGTGAATAATTAAGATGTTTTCTCCAGGGTGGGGGAGTCAAAATTGGTGGGCACAGATTTAAAGTGAGGGTAAAAATTTAAAAGGGTTCTAAGGGGCAACATTTTAATGCAGAGTTTGGTGCATGTAAGGAATGAACATTTAAAAAGATATCTGGATGGATTTATGAATAGGAAGGGTTTAGAGAGATATGGGCCAAATGCTGGCAAGTGGGACGAGATTAATTTTGGATATCTGTTTGAATAGATAAGTTGGAAGAAAGGATCTATTTCCATGCTGTACGATGGCTCTCACTATAAATTTCTGATTAGAACTGAGAATGCAATCAAATGAGCCATGGTTAAAACTACCAATCCACGATTTCTTAGAAAATATGTTTTCCTTTGTCAATACAGGTAACCTATTCATCTCCAATTATCTCCTATCTCTACATCAGTGTGAGATTGCAGTTATTAGAGCATGGACTTAGTTGAAATTAGTTGATGGAGGGTCAGCATGGGGACCAACCAAGACAATATTGGAATAATTAGTCTAGAAACACAATTAATAGTTTTTGTAGCCTGGGGAAGACAATATTTCGTGTGTTAAATGTTTCTGTTTGCATCCCCTTTTTTAGCTTTTTGAAGGAGATGCACCTTAAAGTTTGATTGCACTTCAGTTCCACACTCCTGATCTATAGACATCCCCAATTCAGAGAGGGGCAGATAAGTCAGGGCTGCCTTGTGGGTCTGCTCTTGGGTCTGGCGCAAAGGTTGCAGGCTTTGGAGTGGCTTGTTGTTCCTGATAGACCACTCTTCTTTTGCAGCTATGACCGTGCTCAGGTGTTCCTGGAGAGGGACTGCACAGTGCTCACTAGTATGGTAGAAGCCTTTTAGGGGCCGATGAACACTGCAGGAACTGGGGTGCATCATCACTCCAGGCAAAGTTATTTTAATTTAGTAAGTTTCTGTTTTGTTCTGATAAGTTTCCATTTAACTTTTAATTTGTGGTTGATTGGGATTCAGCGCCCCAGCAAGGGCTGTTTCATTTTTGACTCTGTGTTCATAAAAGAGCAGAGAAGGTTATTGACTGTTGGACCCTGTGCTGTCCCTGTCCTGGAAGTATTGATGGGGAGCTTTACACTCAGTTTACCTTTTTGGTTTTAAGACAGGACAAACACAACTAAAAATGTGGACAAGAGTTTTCAGCAAATCAGCTGAGGCAGATGGGAATTGGGTGACATTAGATTGTAGATATTGGGTAGATAGAAATTTGGATTGGATATATGTAAGAGGAAAGTGAGGACTGCAGATGCTGGAGATTAGAATCAAAAGTGTGATGCTGGATTCCTGATGAAGGGCTTACGCCGGAAACATCGATTCTCCTGCTCCTTGGATGCTGCCTGTCCTGCTGTGCTTTTCCAGCACCACACTCTTGACTTGGACATATGTAAGGCTGGAAGTGTTTTTTTCAAGCAGTTACAATTATATTGAAAATGGATAATCAATTAATCAGTATTCAACTTCCATCATTGATTTCAATAGCTAAGACATTCATGAACTAAAAATAATTATTAAAAGTGGTACTACTCATCTGAAATGGTTGCTATGATTGCTCAACAAGCCCAGACAACCCACATAGAATATATATAGGCAGTGTTTGCTGACACCCACAACTTATTAAGCTAATGTCAGCAAATGCAGGCACAAATAAAAATCAAGAAATAAATTACAACTGCAGTTTCCAACTTTAAAGCACTAACCTGAGTCATCATGGTTGTGAATTTTCTAATCTCTACTTCTGTAGGAATGGGAAAAAAAAAGAGACATTTAGATTTTTTTCTGTTTTCAGTAGCAAAATTAATTATTAACTTTTTTTTAAGAAAAAAGACTGAGCAAATCAGAGTCGTGACCCTGCTAACAGAGCTAGGAACAGGGTGTTACAATTTGTATTACATCCTGGATCTTACTGAGGAACAGGGAACATTGAGAGGAGGGATCTTAAAGACTAAGAGACATATCTTGAAACCGGTTATTATGCTATATGTTCAACATCAGAGCTCGGGGGACAGGGAGACTATTGATCAGTATGTGAAAGCACTGATAAAACTCAAATCTGTAAATTTGGACAATGGAAAGATGGCCTTAACAGTGCTAAGATTGTTTTAGGTATAATACGTCCTACTATGACAGCATGTCAGCTAAGAGGACAGAAACTTATTCTCAATAAAGTATCAACATGTTCAGATCATCAATTATTGACCTAAACATATTAGTGGGAGGATAAGTAAAGCTTTGCATTATGCTGAAAGACATTCTAGTCCAAATATGACCAACACATTGGAAGAAAGGAAGGAAGAAAGAAATGCTTGCCGAAAAGCCAACTGGAAGATTAAGGCGAAAGGACAGGATATAAATATTGTAGTGCACATCTCATTAAAGAAAGTTGTTCATTTTGGAAGGGAGAACAAAAAAACTGAATATTATTTTAATGGAGGAAAGTTGCCACAAAAAAGGGGGTACCTTGTACATAAAACTTGTACGTGTACAGGACGTTAGCACACAGGTGCAGCAGGGTTGTCAGACAGGCTAATGAAATAGAGTCATAGAGATGTACAAGGAGAAAGTGAGGACTGCAGATGCTGGAGATCAGAGCTGAAAATGTGTTGCTGGAAAAGTGCAGCAGGTCAGGCAGCATCCAAGGAACAGGAGAATCGACGTTTCGGGCATCCTGTTCCTTAGATGCTGCCTGACCTACTGCGCTTTTCCAGCAACACATTTTCAGCTCATAGAGATGTACAGCATGGAAACAGACCCTTCGGTCCAACCCGTCCACGCCGACCAGATATCCAACCCAATCTAGTCCCACCTGCCAGCACCTAGCCCATATCCCTCCAAACTCTTTCTATTCATATACCAATCCAAATGCCTCTTAAATGTTGCAATTGTACCAGTCTCCACCACATCCTCTGGCAGCTCATTCCATACACGTACCACCCTCTGCGTGAAAACGTTGCCCCTTAGGTCTCTTTTATACCTTTCCCCTCTCACCCTAAACCTATGCCCTCGTGTTCTGGACACCCCGACCCCAGGGAAAAGACTTTGCCTATTTATCCTATCCATGCCCCTCATAATTTTGTAAACCTCTATAAGGTCACCCCTCAGCCTCCGACGCTGCAAGGAAAACAGCCCCAGCCTGTTCAGCCTCTCCCTGTAGCTCAGATCCTCCAACCCTGGCAACATCCTTGTAAATGTTTTCTGAATCCTTTCAAGTTTCACAACATCTTTCCGATAGGAAGGAGATCAGAATTGCACACAATATTCCAACAGTGGCTGAACCAATGGCCTGTACAGCTACAACATGACCTCCCAACTCCTGTACTCAATACTCTGACCAATAAAGGAAAGCATACCAAATGCTGCCTTCACTATCCTATCTATCTGCGACTCCACTTTCAAGGAGCTATGAACATGCACTCCAAGGTCTCTTTGTTCAGCAGCACTCCCTAGGACCTTACCATTAAGTGTATAAGTCCTGCTAAGATTTGCTTTCCCAAAATGCAGCACCTCGCATTTATCTGAATTAAACTCCATCTGCCACTTCTCAGCCCATTGGCCCATCTGGTCAAGATCGTGTTGTACTCTGAGGTAACCCTTTTCGTTGTCCACTACACCTCCAATTTTGGTGTCATCTGCAAACTTACTAACTGTACCTCTTATGCTCGCATCCAAATCATTTATGTAAATGACAAAAAGTATATGTTGACCCTTATTTCCAGGGGGTTAGCATAGTTGAGAAGTCTTACTGCATCTTTACAAGGTGCTGGTGAGACCTCAACTGGTGTACTGTGAGCAGTTTTGGTCCCCTTTTTGTAAGAAAAGATATAATTTCATTGAATGCAGTTCAGAGAAGGTTCACTAGAATGATCCCTGATATGAAGGACTTTGTTATGAGGAAAGATGAAATAGCTTGGGATTCACTGGAGTTTAGAAGAATGAGAAATGATCTCATTGAAATGTACAGGATTCTTAAGGGAGTTGACAAGGTAGATGCTGAGAGGATGTTTCCCCTCATAGCAGAGTTTAGGACCAGAGGATATAGTCTCAGAATAAAGAGTCACCTTTAATACTGAGATGAGGAGGAATTTCTTCTCTAAGAGACTTGAGAATCTTCAGAACTTCTTGCCATAGAGAGCTGTGGGGAGCAGAGTCCTTGTGTATATTTAAGGCTGAGATAGGGAGACCTTTGATCAGTGGGGGAAACCTGGATTACTGAGAAAGAGCAGGAAAGTGCACATGAAGAATGTTGGATCAGCCATGATTCTATTGATGGCAGAACAGGCTCAAGGGGCTGATGGCCTATTTCTTAGATTTTTTTAAAGACCCTTAGACCACATGTGATGTGGGTAAAGCACTGATTGCAAGAAGCTGAATCACTTTGCATGCAAGTTTTTAACTAAAAAGAAGCACAGCAAGCTTTTAAGGATGCTGCTGGAATGATGTCAGCTGATCATTCTGACAAATCGCTCCACTTCATAAAACTGGTTTACATTGTCAGATCTAAAGGGTTTGTGACACATATGACTGCACAAGGAGAGCATCATTAAATGTGAATTGCTAGAAAGATGTTGGTGCTCCTTACAAAATCATAAGCTTCATAAACTTGTGCCTCAGAATGGTGACAGAAAAATTAAAATCTCAAAGCTGAGGTTGAGACTATATTATGGAATGATGTTCATCCCAAGAGGAGAAATTAAGCTGAGAGACCAACACAATGAGAAGAATGAAGATATTGTGTTCCAAATAGTAGATGTTAAGGACAATCCACAAATCATGGCTGAAGCAAGTTTAAGACTTGCAGGAGGCTGGAACAACACAGCAGGTCAGGCAGCATCACAAGGTGGAAAAGTCAATGTTTTGGGAGTTACCCTTCTTCAGGACTCGGGAGGGGGGTAAGGAGAGCTGCAGATAAAGAGGGTGGCAGTGTAGCATGGTGAAGTGGGGATAGGTGGAGACAGGTCGAGGGTATGACCTGATTGGTCAATGGGAGGAATGAATCCGGTAGGTGGCTGGGAGGAGTGGAAGGAAGGGGGAGGGACTGGGAAGGGAGTTAGGGAAAGGCGCATGTGAGTAAAGACTTGCAGTTTATCATAGGATACTAAGCCATTGACTACTGAACAGATCCTAAAAGATTACAAAGATTTTGTTTTTTCAAAAGTCTTGGATATTTTCCTGGTGAGCATCATCTCGATGTAGACTTGGCATCTGATGCAGAAAATTCCAGCTGTGCTAGCCTGAAAGACCAGAAATACAGAGTTGGAAAAGCAGAAGTAATCAAAGAATTAATAACTCTTACATACTGGAATAGCAGCATGGTAGTAGTGAAAAAAACTGGAAATCTGAGAATATTCATAGATCCAAATGATTTGAAAAAAGCTATGAAGAGATCTCACTGCCCCTGCTAATTATTGAGAGAGAAAAAATCCCTCATCTCTGTCAGCATAAAATCTGCAATCTTTTATTTTTAATCTATGTCCCACTGTGCTTGTCACTCCACAAGAGGAAACAAACTTTCAGCATTCACCCTGTCAAGTCCCCTCAGAATCCGATAGCAATAAATAATACCACCACTTATTCTCCTAAACTCCAATGAATACAATCTCAACCCTTCCCCAACCTCTCATCATGATATTCCCACGTTCCAGAAATTAGTTGAGTGAACCATCTTCAAACAGCTTCAAACACATATATATCTTTTCTTTAGTAAGAAGACCAAAACTGAACACAGTATTTCATCTCTCCATCAGCACTGCCTCATGCTATTGCAGAGCTATCCTGCCCCATAGCTCCACCTCATTCTCTGGCTCTTCTCTTCCACAGTATTCCAATTGTGGAATGAACAACAGCATTCAGTTTGCCTTCATAATCACTTGTTTTATCTGTACACTAGCCTTTTATGATCCATGTATTGGGATGTCCACATCCCTTTGGACCTCAAAAGTTCCGCATCTCTCTCCATTTAAATAATTCTGGGTAATCCAAGATGGAGGATGGGAAAAATTTCTCACTGTAAGAGCTGCTCCTTTTTTTGAGGTATTTTAGGTGTTGGAGGTGATTTCCTCAAATTCCAGGAGCAGCAATTACTGTTTTATATGCTGTTGCATTGTTTTGGAATTTTGGGAAAAAAAAAGTCAAAACAACAGCAGTTTAAAAGAGAGAAGAGCAGACAAAGGAAGCACATGGTGAGGACAGAGCAGGAGAGAGAGAGAGAGAGAGAGAGAGAACCTGCACAGTTACTGCCTTTGCTGTTTTTGAATTCATGTGTCGCTGGACATCGGAGTGCATCTGGGAAAATGAACAAACAGTGAATTTCACAACTAATCTTGGAGGAATCGGTTTGGGCGAAGTTCACAACACAGAATCAGATAATTGTTGTTTTAAGTCTGTCCAAGAGAAAGGCTGCAGTAGTGAGTATAGTGGATTCTTTCTTGATTATATGTTTTTGGAGATAAGTCTTTTGATTAAACTTAAAATATAAGCCATAGCTATTAATTTAGCCTGGGGCATTGTTTGTAGAGGAATAAGGCAGTGTTATTTTTCTGGGTCTGTAGATTGTGAAGGAACAAAAATGGCCTTTGCAGTGATATGTACTTCTTGTCAGATGTGGGAGTTTAAAGAGAGTTTAAGGGTTACTGCGAATTATATCTGCCACAAATGCTGTTGGATGCGAATCTTATCAGATCGAGTGGATCGGTTGGAGAGACAGATAGAAGCGATGAGGAATTTGCAACAGCAACAGTATGTGATGGATGGCAGTTCTAGGAAGGGGGAAAGTCTCAGACACAGTCACATAGATGGGTTAACTCCAGGAAGGTTAAGAGAGGTAGGCAGCTAGTGCAGGAGTCTTTTGTGGATAAACCCATTTCAAACAGGTATGCTGTTTTGGAAAATATAGGGGATGATGGATTCTCAGGGGAACGTAGCACGAACAGCCAAGTTTCTGGCTCTAATGCAACGAGGGTTATGTCGGCCTCCAAGAGATCAATTGTATTAGGGGATTCTGTAGTCAGAGGTACAGACAGATGTTTCTATGGCCAGCAGAGAAAAAGCAGAATGGTGTGTTGTTTCCCTGGTGCCAGGATCAAGGATGTCTCAGAGAGGGTGCAGAATGTTCTCACGGGGGAGAGGGGCCAGCAGGAGATCATTGTATGCCATTGGAACCAACGACATTGGAAGGGAAAAGGTTGAGATTCTGAAGGGAGATTACAGAGAGTTAGGCAGAAATTTTAAAAGGAGGTCCTCAAGGGTAGTAACATCTGGATTACTTCCAATGTGAAGAGCTAGTGAGGGCAGGAATAGGAGGATAGAGCAGATGAATGTATAGCTGAGGAGCTGGTATATGGGAGAAGGATTCACATTTTTGGATCATTGGAATCTCTTTTGGAGTAGAAGTGACCTGTAAAAGAAGGACGGATTGCACCTAAATTGGAAGGGGACTAATATACTGGCAGGTAAATTTGCTAAAATTGCTTGGGAGGATTTAAACTAGTAAGGTGGGGGTGGCAGGGTGGGGAGGTGGGACCCAGGGAGATAGTGAGGAAAGAGATCGATCTGAGATGGGTACAGCTGAGAACAGAAGTGAGTCAAACAATCAGGACAGGCAGGGACAAGGTAGGAATAATAAATTAAACTGCATTTGTTTCAATGCAAGGGGCCTAACAGGGAAGGCAAATGAACTCGGGGCATGGTTAGGAACATGGGACTGGGATATCATAGCAATTATGGAATCATGGCTCAGGGATGGGCAGGTGGGCAGCTTAATATTCCAGGATACAAATGCTACAGGAAGGATAGAAAGGGAGGCAAGAGAGGAGGGGGAGTGGCATTTTTGATAAGGGATAGCATTACATCTGTGCTGAGGGAGGATATTCCTGGAAATACATCCAGGGAAGTTATTTGGGTGGAACTGAGAAATAAGAAAGGGAAGATCACCTTACTGGGATTGTATTATAGACCTCCTAATAGTCAGAGGGAAATTGAGAAACAAACTTGTAAGGAGATCGCAGCTATCTGTAAGAATAATAGGGTAGTTAGGGTAGGGGATTTTAACTTTCCAAACATCGACTGGGACTGCCATAGTGTTAAAGGTTTAGTCTCTATGACTTTATAATATGCTGCTTTTCTATGCTTCCTGCCAAAGCCAACAAGTTCAATGTTTCTACTCCATCTGTCAAATTTTGCCCACACACTTAACCTTTTCTATATTCCTTTGCAGTCCTCTGATGTCCTATTCAAAGCTTACTTTTGTACCTATCATTGTGTCATCAGCAAATTTAGCAACCGCCCATTTGGTCCCTTCACACAGATAGTTTAGATAAATTGAGACACCTTTCCACTTTACATATCTTGTCAAACTGAAAATGACCAATTTTTGCCGCCAACTCTGTTTCTTGCTTGCCAATCCTCTATCAATCCTATATGTTACATCCAACACTGTGAGCTCTTACTTTACCTTAGCAACTCTTAGTAATCTTTGAAGCACCTTGTTAAATTCCTTTGTAAATTCTAAGCAGAGCAAACACATAGGTTTCCCTTTATGTAGTTTACATGTTACTATTTCAATGAATTCTGGTGAATTAGTCAACTTGACTTCTGTTTGATAATACCAGGTTGATTCTGCCTGGTTGTATTGAGATTTAATAAGATTCCTGCTAAAACCTCCTTAATAACAAATTCCAACAGTTGCCCTGTGGCAGATGCTAAGTTAACCGGCATGTTGTTTCCTGCTTTCTGTAAGGTCCTAGGGAGTGTTGCTGAACAAACAGACCTTGGAGTGCTGGTTCATAGCTCCTTGAAAGTGGAGTTGCAGATAGATAGGATAGTGAAGAAGACATTTGGTATGCTTTCCTTTATTGGTCAGAGTATTGAGTACAGGAGTTGGGAGGTCATGTTGCGGCTGTACAGGACATTGGTTAGGCCACAGTTGGAATATTGCATGCAATTCTAGTCTCCTTCCTGTTGGAAGGATGTTGTGAAACATGAAAGGGTTCAGAAATGATTTACAAGGATGTTGCAGTGTTGGAGGATTTGAGCTTTAGGGAGAGGCTGATTAGGTTACTGTTGTTTTCCCTGGAGCATCGGAGGTTGATGGGTGACCTTATAGAGGTTTATAAAATCATGAGGGGCATGGATAGGATAAATAGGCAAAGTCTTTTCCCTGGGGTGGGGGCGTCCAGAAGTAGAGGGCATAGGTTTAGGGTGAGAGGAGAAAGATTTAAAAGAGACACAGAGGGTGGTATGTGTATGGAATGAGCTGCCAGAGGAAGTGATGGAGGCTGGTAGAATTGCAACATTTAAAAGCTATCTGGATGGGTATATGAATAGGAAGGTTTGGAGGGATTTGGGCCAGGTGCTGGCAGGAGGAACTAGATTGGGTTGGGATATCTGGTCGGCATGGACAGGTTGGAACGAAGGGTCTGTTTCCGTGCTGTATATCTCTATGACTCTATGACTCCATGACCTTTCTCGGATAGAGGTTTTGCATTCACTATTTTCCAATCTGATTAAGCCTTTTCAGAATCTAGGGAACTTTGAAAAATTAAAAACAATGCATTTGCCAACTCAGCAGCAACTTCTTTTAAGACCCTAGAATAAAAACATTCCGGACCCAAAAATCAGTCATCTTTGAGTTCTAATATTTTTTTCAGTACCCTTTCCCTCGTAATTGTAATTGTTTTAAGATCCTCCCTCCCTTTCACAAATCACAAGATTTACAAATACTTCTGTTGAGCCTAACACACCAGCGCAAAAAGTAAGGGTGAAGCTTCGGCATGAGTCTTCAGCCAGAAGTGCAGGTTAGATGATCTGTCTCGGCCTCCTCTAATGGTGTCCAGCATCACAGATGCCAGTCTTGAGCCAATTCAATTCATTCCACGTTGTATCAAGAAACGCTTGGAGGTACTGGATACTGCAAAGACCATGGGCCCTGACAAAAATCCAGCACTAGTACTGAAAACATGTTCACAACTAGCTGCATCCCTAGCCAAGCTCTTCCAGTGCAGCTACAACACTGGCAGCTACCAGATGATGTGGAAAATTTCCCAAGTATGTCCTGTGCACAAATCCAAATCCAACTGTGCCGATTACAGCCCCATCAGTCTACTCTCAATTGTAAAGTGATGGAAGGTATCATCAACAGTGCTATCAAGGAGCACCTGCTCACCAAGTCTGCTCAGTTAGCACCAGTCTGGGTTCTGTCAGGACCACTCAGCTCCTGACCTCATTATACCCTTGCTTCAAACATGGACAAAAGAGCTGAACTCCAGTGGTGAAATGACTGCCCTTAACATCAAGGCTGTTTTTGACCAAGTGTGGCATCAAGGAGCCCAAGCAAAACTGGAACCTATAGGTATTGGGGACCAAACTCTCTGGTGATTGGAGTCATAGATGGCACATGGGAAGACAGTTGTGATTGTTGGAGGTCAGTCTCTCAGCTCCAGGGCATTTCTACAGGAGTACCTCAGGATAGTGTCCTAAGTCAACCAACTGCTTCACCAATAACCTTTCCTCCATCATAAGGTCAGAAGTGGGGTTGTTTGCAATGACTACACAATATTCAGTGCCATTCGCAACTCCTCAGAGAGTTAAGCAGTCCATGTTCAAATGCAGCAAGATCTGGACTTGGGCTGACAAGTGGCAAGTAACAGTCTCACCACACAAATACCAGGAATGACCATCTCCAATAATCGATAATCTAACCACCACCCCTTGATATTCACTGGTGTTACCATCACTGAATCCCCCAACATCAATGTCCTGGCGGTTACCATTAACTAGACACTCAATAGAACTCACCATATAAGCACAGTGGCTAGAGATGAGGAATACTGTGGCAAGTAACTCACTTCCTGACTCCACAAAGCCTGTCCACCATCCATTAGGCACAAGTCAGGAGTGTGATGGGGGCCTGAATGGGTGCAGCTCCAATGACACTCAAGTTGCTTGATACCATCCAGGACAAAGCAGCCCACTTGATTGGTACCATATCCACACCCTCCATCACTGACTGTCAGTACCTGCAGTGTGAATTATCTGAATTGAATTAAATTTATTGTCACGTGTACCAAGGCACAGTGAAAAGCTTTGTCTTGCGAGCAATACAGGCAGATCACATAGTTAAGTAGCATAGATAAGTAAATTATAGGTAAACAGCAGCAAAAACAAAAACACAGGTACAGGCGAATGTTAAGAGTTTGTATTCAGTATTCTAACAACAGTAGGGTAGAAACTGTTTCAAAACCGGCTGGTGCATGTGTTCAGGCTTCTGTACCTTCTCCCCGGTGGTAGAGGTTGTAGGAAAACATTACCAGGGTGGGATGGATCTTTGAGAATGCTGGCGGCCTTTCCTTGACAGCGGGGCTGGTAGATGGATTCTATAGGTGGGAGGTTGGCCTTGTGATTGTCTAGACCAAATTCACAACTTTCTGTAACCATCTCTAATCTTGAATGGTACAGCTGCCATACCAGGTAGTGATTCATCCAGACAGAATACTTTCAATGGTGCACCTAGGAAAGTTGGCAAAGGTATTCACTGTCATGCCAAATTTTCTCAGCTGCCTGACGGAGAAGCGACGTTGTTGGGCCTTTGTAACCAGTGCGCCCACATAAAGAATCCAAGAAAGCTTGTTGTGGATGACCACTCCCAGGAGCTTGACACTCTACACTCATTCCATCTCTGTGCTGTTAATGTGTCGGGGGGCATGAGTGACATCCCGTCAAAAGTCACTAATGAGTTCCTTGGTTTTGCCAGCATTGAGAGCTACTTCGTTCTCAGTGCACTATTTTTCCAGGTCTTCCATCTCCCATCTGTAGTCTATTTCGTCACCATCTGAGATTCAACTGACTGGTCGTGTCGTCAGTGAACTTGTAAATGGCATTGGTCTGGTATTTGGTGACGCAGTCATGGGTAGACAGTAGTAGAGTAGGGAGCTGAGTATGCACCCCTGGGGGAGCTCCAGTATTGAGTGTTAGTGAGGATGAAATATTGTTCCCAGTCTTCACTGACTGTGGCCTGTGTGTCAGGAAAATGAGGATCCAGTTGCAGAGAGTGGGGCTTAGTCCGAGATCACTAAGTTTAGTAATCAGTCTCGGGGGGATAATAGTGTTGAAGGCTGAACTGTAATCAATGACTAGGATTCTTACATAGCTGTTCTTGGTGTCAAGATGTTCTGGGGAGGAGTGAAGGGCAAGTGATATGGCATCTGACATGGATCTGTTGGTCCGATAGGCAAATTGGAGTGGGTCAAGAGTAGTGGGGAGGCTGGAGTTGATTAATGCCATGACCAGCCTTTCAAAGCACTTCATGACCACTGAAGTTAAGGCCATTGGGTGGTAGTCATTGAGATATGCTGCATGAGCCTTCTTAGGCACAGGGATGATGTTGGCCCTCTTGAAACAGGCAGAGACAGTAACCTGCTGCAGGGAGAGGTTGAAGATGTCCAAGAAGACCTCTGCAAATTGATCTGCACATGCTCTGAGTGCACGGTCTGGTTCTCCATCCTGTCCCATCACTTTCCTTGGATACACACAAATGAAAACTGATCTGATCTCTGATGCAGTGATTGTTGGGATAGGTTCGTCAGGACTGGTCAGAAAAGGTGTTACGTCTTCTCCAAACTTCTGCTCAAATCGAGCATAGAAGGCATTGAGATGATCTAAGAGGGATCTGCTTTCTTGGACTGTCTCTTTTTGGAACCTGTGATGTAATTCAGTCCTTGCCATAATGTTTGTTTGGGACTCTAATTTGGATCGGTATTGGTCCTTGGCTGTCTTAATGGATCTGCAAAGGTCATAGTTGGATTTCTTATATTTGAGTGTGTCTCCTGATCTGAAGGCCTCACGTTCTGTTTTTAGCAGGTTTTGTAGGTCCTGATTCATCCAGGGTTTCCTTTTGGGAACACCTGGATTGACTTCCTTGGTATGCAGTCCTCCACACACTTGCTGGTAAAGTCTGTGATGGTGTGGCGTCTCCATCCAAGGTACCTGCAGACTGTTTGAACATGGCCCAATCAGCCAATTCCAGACAGCACCGGAGTTGATCCTCTGCCTCCTCCAACCATCGCTGGACCTGTATCCCCAAGGGTGTCTCCTGGTTAAGCTTTTGTATGTAAGCCAGGAGATGAAACACGGTACTGTGGTCAGAGTTTCTGAAATCAGGGCAGGGGATGGAGCGGGAGGCATCTTTCACAATTGTGTTGGGGTGGTCTAAAATGTTCGGGCCCCTAGTGGGGCAGGCAATGTTCTGGTGGTACTTGGGCAACATCTTCCTTAGATTGGCTTGATTGAAGTCACCAGTCACAATAAACAGGGCCTTGGGGTGTACCATCCCCCAGGGTGTTAGTGGTAGAGTACAGTACATCCATAACTTCCTCAACCTTTGTTTGTGGCGGTATGTACACAGCAGTTAATATAGCAGCGGTAAATTCCCATGGGAGATAGAAGGGGTGGCATTTGATGGTGTGGAATTCAATGTTTGGGGAGCAATGGCTGTCCAGGGTTGCAATGTCCATGCGTCTATAAGATGCACTGCAGAAATTCGCCAAAGATCCTGAAACAACACCTTCCAAACCCACAATGGCAAAGATATATGGGGGTACCACCACACACAACACCTTCCTTAGATTGGCTTGATTGAAGTCGCCAGTCACAATAAACAGGGTCTCGGGTGTACCATCTCCCTGGGTATTAGTGGTAGAGTACAGTACATCTATACCTTCCTCAACCTTTGTTTGTGGCGATATGTACACAGCAGTTAATATAGCAGCAGTAAATTCCCATGGGAGATAGAAAGGGTGGCATTTGATGGTGTGGAATTCAATGTTTGGGGAGCAATGGCTGTCCAGGGTTGCAATGTCCATGTGCCACAGGTGCATCTATAAAATGCACTGCAGAAATTCGCCAAAGATCCTTAAACAACACCTTCCAAACCCACAATGGCAAAGATATATGGAGGTACCACCACACGCATGTTCCTCTCCAACCCATTTAAGGTCTTGACTTATATTGCCATTTCTTCACTGTCCCTGGGTCAAAATCCTGGAATTCCCTGGCATTGTGGGTCAACCTATAGCATGTAGGCTGCAGTGGCTCAAGAAGGCAGCTCCCCAGCTCCTTTTGAAGGGCAGCTAGGGATGGGAAATAAATACTGGCCAACCAAACTATAAGACCATAAGACATAAGACCAGAATTAGGTCATTCAAGCCATTGAGTCTACTCCATAATTTGAATATGGCTGATGGTTCTCAACCCATTTTCCTGCCTTCTTCCAGTAATCCTGGATCCCCTTTCTAATCAAGAAACTGTCCATCTCTGTCATAGATACACTCAATGACTTGGTCTCCACAGTCATCAGTGACAATGAGTTCCACCGATTCACCATCATTTGCTGAAGAAATTCCTCCTCACCTCAATTCTAAAAGGTCGTCCTTTCAGTCTAAGGCTGTGCTCTTGGCTCCTAGACTCTCATATTAATGGAGGCATTTTCCCCACATCCACTGTATCTAGGCCTCTCAGTAAGCTTTAATGAGATCTCCCTTCGCCCTTCTCAACTCCACTGAGTGCAGACTTAGAGTCCCCAACCCCTCCTTACATGACAAATCAGCAATGCCCACATTCCAAGAGTAAAATAAAAATTGTTCAATTCATTCATCATTTCCTAATTTGTTATTATTAACTTGCTATTCTCAGTCTGTAAAGAACCAATGCTCACATTGTTTACTTTTTTCCTTTTTACATAAATGCGAGGTGCTGCATTTTGGGAAAGCAAATCTTAGCAGGACTTATACACTTAATGGTAAGGTCCTAGGGATTGTTGCTGAACAAAGAGACCTTGGAGTGCAAGTTCATAGCTCCTTGAAAGTGGAGTTGCAGGGAGATAGGATAGTGAAGAAGGCTTTTGGTATGCTTTCTTTTATTGGTCAGAGTATTGAGTACAGGAGTGAGGAGGTCATGTTGCGGCTGTACAGAACATTGGTTAGGCTAATGTTGGAATATTATGTGTAATTCTGGTCTCCTTCCTATTGGAAAGATGTTGTGAAACTTGAAAGGGTTCAGAAAAGATTTACAAGGATGTTGCCAGGGTTGGAGGATTTGAGCTGTAGGGAGAGACTTGGACTGTTTTCCCTGGTGCATCGGAGGCTGAGGGGTGACCTTATAGAGGTTTATAAAATCGTGAGGGGCATGGAAAGGATAAATAGACAAAGTCTTTTCCCTGGGGTGGGGGAGTCCAAAACTAGAGGGCATAGGTTTATGGTGAGAGGGGAAAGATAAAAGAGACCTAAGGGGCAACGTTTTCACGTGTCTGGAATGAGCTGCCAGAGGAAGTGTTGGAGGCTAGTACAATTGCAATAGTTAAATGGGTATATGAATAGGAAGGGTTTGAAGGGATATGGGCCATGTGCTGTCAGGTGAGATTAGATTGTGTTGGGATATCTGGACAGCATGAATGAGTTGGACAGGAGGGTCTGTTTCCATGCTGTACATCTCTAATACTGTATGACTCTATATCTTTAAACATTCTATCTGCTCTTATATTTCTAGCTGGCTTTCTCTCACACTCCATCTTTCCCTCTTTATTCATATTTTAATCACTTTTTTACTGTGCTTTATATCCTATCCAAACTTCTGAGCTGCCACATTCCTATGTGAAATTATACACCTGTTCTTCAATTTGATACAATTTTAACATTTTGTTTTAGCTATGGATAGTGTATATTCCACTTGGAGTCTTTCTTTGTCACTGGAATTTATCTTTTCTGCGTACTCCAAAGTATCTCCTAGTCAGAATGGGACCATCTATGCAAGGTCACTGTTAAGGAGGCACAGCCACACTGGGACAGATAACAAGAAGCAACTTTCACTCAAAGCAAAAATCTAGCAACATACTCTGCAATTCATCAATCCAACAAGAGACATTGAATCTGAAAGACATGCACCTTGGTCTGATCAAATTCACACAACACTCCCCAAGAAAAGAATAACACCCCAGGAACGATGCAGTGAGTTTGACTTGTGAATTCTGTTCATGCAAAGGAAGGCAGGTTTATTACAAGCTTAACTAACACAAAGGATTGTGAATAGATATCAGTACATGTTTCACATGAAGAATGATCAACACTTTCGATCCAGTTCTAAATGCAAATGTTTACTATCTTCTAACTGAAATAATTGGAGATGTGTTTGTGCTGTAATTTAGTAGACAATAAGCTGACAAAATGGAAATTTCTTTATTGTGAAAAAGCAACAAGTAGGAGTAGGCCAATCAGCCCTTTGAACCTCGTCCACCAGTCAGTAAGATTATGGTTGATCTGATTGTAACCTCAAATTCACATGAATTGCCCACTACCTTTCATCTCTTGCTTAACAAGAATATATTCTTCTCTGAATTAAAAATATTCAAGCACTGTGCTTCCACCGCTTTTTCCCAAAGATTCATAACCCTCTGAGTAAAATAATTTGACCTCATCTTTGTTTCAAATGGATAGCTTTTGATGTTAAACATGGACCTTTTGGTTCTCCCATAAGTGGAAATATTCTCTCCACATCCACCCTGTCAAGACCCCTCAGAATCTTATATGCTTTTCTAAAGTCATCTCATACAATTCTAAATTCCAGCAGATATAACCCTCATCTGTTCAAACATTCCACATACCCATTCCAGGTACTAGACTGGCAAACCTTCTGTCAGCTGCCACCAATGCTTCCTTATATAAGTGACCCAACATTGTGCATCAGTACTCCAGATGTGTTCTCACAAGTGCCCTGTATGACTGAAGCAGGTTTTCAGTCAGTTTAATTTCCTCATCTAAATTTATTTCAAGTCTACTCTTGGTACTTGTTAAGGGTTTCTTCAACCAACTCGGCTTAACTATTAAGAAGCTGTGTATTTGACTCACAGCTGCCCTCATCTGATCAATGAATATATAGCAGCTTTATAAAGGTCAAGTCTTCAATTCTTGCAGATAGATGTGATGTCAGTACAATGACAACTTTGCCAAAGACCTTAAAAACTTTGAATGCCTAAACCTACTTCACAGGTGAAATTTAATTCTTCTTTTCTCAGATTTGGGGAGTAAAACAGAAAAGGACCATTGTAGCTGTGCTGCCTGTTTGTCAGTACTATCGAATTAGTCTCAATGAGGATGATTGAAGTTAGGGTGGTCATTTGCAAGGACAGAACAGAGAAACCTAAGTAGGTTCACAAGATGCCTGCCACATGCAGTTTTTATGGTCTGGAGGAAACAGTCTTTTCACGTTTATTTTGAATGTTTTACTTGCAGCACCTGTTTGGTTATTTAAGACAGAACCCACCTGGTCCTCACTTCCTCCCCACCAACCTCTGCATACATTGCATCATCTTCTGCCATTTCTGCCACCTACAAATGGACCCCACCACCAGAGATATATTTCCCTCCCCACCCCTATCCGCATTCCATCCTAAAATACCTGGTCAGGTCCATGCCCCCTAACAACCCACCCTCTCCTCCTGGCACCTTCCCCTGCCACTGCACGAATTGCAAATCCTGCGCCAACACCTCCCCCCTCACCTCAGTCCAAGGCCCGAAAGGAGCCTTCCACATTCATCAGAGTTTCACCTGCACTTCCACACATGTCATTTACTGTATCCATTGCTCCAATTGCAGTCTCCTCTACATAGGGGAGAATGGACGCCTATTTGCACAGCGCTTCAGAGAACATCTCCAGGACACTCGCACCAATCAACCCCATCTGCTCCGTGGCCGAACACGTCAACTCCCCCTCCCACTCAGCTGAGGAAATGCAGGTCCTGGGCCACCTCCATCACCACTCCCTTACCACCCGACGTCTGGAGGAAGAACGCTTCATCTTCCACCTCAAGACCCTTCAACCCCAGGGGATCAATGTGGACTTCACCAGTTTCCTCATTTCCCCTCCCCCCACCTTATCCCAGTTTCAATCTTCCAGCTCAGCACTATCTTCATGACCTGTCCCATCTATCAGTTTTCCTTTTCACTTATCTGCTCCTCCCTCCTCTCCGACCTATCACCTTTACCCCAACCTCGTCCATCTATTGCACTCTCAGCTACCCTAGAACACAGAACATAGAACAATACAGCCACAGAACAGGCCCTTCGGCCCACGATATTGTGCCGAACATTTGTCCTAGCTTAAGCACCTATCCGTGTACCTATCCAATTGCCGCTTAAAGGTCACCAATGATTCTGACTCTGCCACTCCCACAGGCAGCGCATTCCATGCCCCCACCACTCTCTGGGTAAAGAACCTACCCCTGACATCCCCCCTATACCTTCCACCCTTCACCTTAAATTTATAACCTTGTAACGCTCTGTTGTACCCGGGGAAAAAGTCTCTGACTGTCTACTCTATCTATTCCCTTGATCATCTTATAAACCTCTATCAAGTCACCCCTCATCCTTCTCCGTTCCAATGAGAATAGGCCGAGCACTCTCAACCTATCCTCGTACGACCTATTCTCCATTCCAGGCAACATCCTGGTAAATCTCCTCTGTACCCTCTCCAAAGCTTCCACATCTTTCCTAAAATGAGGCGACCAGAACTGCACACACAGTACTCCAAATGTGGCCTTACCAAGGTCCTGTACAGCTGCAACATCACCTCACGACTCTTGAATTCAATCCCTCTGCTAATGAACGCTAATACACCATAGGCCTTCTTACAAGCTCTGCCCACCTGAGTGGCAACTTTCAAAGTGAAGACGAGAAGATCATTGCCAACGGTACTGCAATTTCCTCTCTTGCTTCCCACATAATCCTGGATATATCCCCTCAGGGACGGGGGACTTGTCTATCCTCAAGTTTTTCAAAATGCCCAACACATCTTCCTTCCTAACAAGTACCTCCTCTAGCTTAACAGTCTGTTTCATACTCTCCTCTTCAACAATACGGTCCCTCTCATTTGTAAATACTGAAGAAAAGTACTCATTCAAGACCTCTCCTATCTCTTCCGACTCAATACACAATCTCCCACGACTGTCCTTGATCGGACCTACCCTCGTTCTCTTCATTCTCATGTTTCTCACATACGCATAAAAGGCCTTGGGGTTATCCTTGATCCTACCCGCCAAAGATTTTTCATGCCCTCTCTTAGCTCTCCTAATCCCTTTCTTCAGCTCCCTCCTGGCTATCCTGTATCCCTCCAATGCTCTGTCTGAACCTTGTTTCCTCAACCTTATGTAAGTCTCCTTCTTTCTCTTTACAAGACATTCAACCTCCCTCATCAACCAAGGTTCCCTCAAACAACAATCTCTTTCCTGCCTGACAGGTACATACATATCAAGGACACGTCGTATCTGTTCCTTGAAAAAGTTCCACATTTCAACAACATCCTTCCCTGACAGCCTATGCTCCCAACTTACGCTCCTCAGATCTTGTCTTGCAGCATTGTATTTACCCTTCCCCCAATTGTAAAACCTACCCTGTTGCACGCACCTATCTCTCTCCATAACCAAGGTGAAAGTCACAGAATTGTGGTCACCATCAGCAAAATGCTCACCCACTAACAAGCCCATCACTTGTCCCAGTTCGTTACCAAGTACCAAATCCAATATGGCCTCCCCTCTGGTCGGATAATCTACATACTGAGTTAGAAAAGCTTCCTGGACACACTGCACAAACACCACCCCGTCCAATCTACTTGATCTAAAGAGCTTCCAATCAATATTTGGGAAGTTGAAATTGCCCATGACTACTACCCTGTGGCTTCTGCACCTTTCCAAAATCTGTTTCCCAATCTGTTTCTCCACATCTCTGTTGCTATTGGGGGGCCTAGAGTAAACACTCAACAAGGTGACTGCTCCTTTCCTATTTCTGACCAGCCCATACTACCTCCAAAGGCAGATTCCCCTCAAACTGCCTTTCTGCTGCCGTTATACCATTTCTAGTTAGCAACGCCACACCCCCCCTCCTTTTTTACCACCCTCCCTAATCTTACTGAAACATCTGTAACTAGGAAACACCAACAACCATTCCTGTCCCTCTTCTATCCACATTTCCGTGATGGCCACAACATCGTAGTCCCAAGTACTGATCCACGCCTTAAGTTCACCACCTTATTTCTGATACACCTTGCGTTGAAGTATACACACTTGAACCCATCTCTGTGTCCGCAAATATTCCCTGTCAGTGCTACCTTCTCCACAGCCTCCCTACATTCTTGGACATCCTGAAAAACAGCTAACCTACTTGCTGGACTACAAGTCCAGATCCCATCCCCCTGCCAAATTAGGTTAAACCCCCCCGAAGAGTGCTAGCAAACCTACCTCCCAGGATAGCGGTGCCCTTCTGGTTCAGGTGCAACCCGTCCTGCTTGTACAGGTCCCACCTTCCCCAGAATGCAGTCCAATTGTCCAAATACCTGAAGCCCTCCCTCCTACACCATCCTTGCAGCCACATGTTCAACTGTACTCTCTCCCTATTCCTTGCCTCACTGTCATGTGGCACCGGCAACAACCCAGAGATGACGACTCTGTCTGTCTTAGCTTTTAGCTTCCAGCCTAATTCCCTGAGCTCCTGAATGACCTCCCTACCCCTTTTCCTACCTATGTCGTTGGTGCCAATGTGCACCAACGTACCAATGTACCTTCTCCCCAGCCCACCTCCCTCCCATTTATCTTTTCACCCCCGAGGCTCCCAGCCTCATTCCTGATGAAGGCTTTTGCCTGAAATGTCAATTTTCCTGCTTCTCGGATGCTGCCTGACTTGTGCTTTTCCAGCACCACTCTAATCTTGAGTCTGATCTCCAGCATCTGCAGTACTCACTTTCACCTGGTCATTTAAGGGGCCTACTTTTGAAATTTTGTTTGCTCGTCAGTCACACACCACTGATCAATGGGCACCCAGTAGTGGTAGTACATTGGATAGCCTCTCATCGATCTGTGTCTGGGCTCGGCCATAGTGGCCATCAACAAGTCCAGGCAGTGGGCTATGAAGGGGGTCAAAACTGTCCTTCTTTCATGGCTACATCCACATTCGAATGTCTGTGGAGAGGGAGCAGGCTGAGTCTGCTGGCATTGTAAAGGTTTCTGTGAGGCTGGGGTGTATCATCAGCAACTAACAACAATGTTTTAGTTTAATCTTGACATGTCTCCATTATTTTTTGTAAGTTTCCATTAATACTTTTGTTTTTTCTCTTGGGTTTTGATTTGTACCAGAGCATTAGTCTAGAACAGTTTAACTTAGGGACAAGGGAAGGGCATGAAAGGTGGGATTAGGGAATTGCTTAGCACATTGACAATTGCAAAAATAGCATAGGAAATGATGACTCAAATATTTTGGGTTAAAAATAAACAAAGTACTGTGAATGCTGAAGATCTGAAATAAAAACAAAGAATGCTGGAGAAACTCAGCAGGTTTGGCAATATCTTTGAAGAGAGAAACAGAGTTAACAACTTGAGACCAACATTTGACTCTTCTTTGGAAGATTGTGTGGATGGGAGTTTGAATGTGTAGGTAGAAGTGATCGGTTTAGAGGTGGAATGAGAATTAAGGATGGTAAGCATGAATAGAAGGATAAACATGCTGAGGAAGAGAAAAGACTTGACAGTGATGTTCTTGTCTCTGGTAAATGCCAGGTGGGTAAAAAGGCTAGGGTTACAGCAAGATCAAATGCATGCCTATGAATATGAGCTTACAAAGGGGAGGAGATATTGGGAAATCAGGAGGGAATAGAATTCAGAAGTGTAAAAGGGAAAGCGAAAAGGGAAATCAAGGATTGAATTCATTAGCTGAAGGAGGGTCTCTCAAATTCAAGAATAAGAAAATGGTGGATGATAGTAAGATAGGATGAAATGAGCTATAGTCCTTGATGGATACAAGGTAAGAGATAAGTAAGGAAGAGAGAAAGATCTGACTCAATGATAAAAGGGTGACCTTTTAGAGGTTTATAAAATCATGAGGGGCATGGATAAGATAAATAGAAAAAGTCTCTTCCCTGGGGTGGGGGAGTCCAGAACTAGAGGGCATAGGTTTAGATGAGAGGGGAAAGATATAAAAGAGACCTAAGGGGCAATGTTTTCAAGTAGAGGGTGGTATGTGTATGGAATGAGCTGCCAGAGGAAATGGTGGAGGCTAGTACGATTGCAACATCTGGATGGCTATATAAATAGGAAGGGTTTGGAGGGATATGGGCCAGCCTTCCTTCAGCCTTCCAAGCCTGTGCTGACACATTTGTCCTTCCATACTAAAATGGTCTTCACTTACAGGATCCATTATCCGTCTATTCCCTTCTTATTGAGGTATTTGTCCAGGTGCTTCTTGAATGCTGCTATTGTGTCTGCTTCCACCACCTCCTCTAGCAACGTGTTCCAGGCACTCACCACCATTTGTGTGAAAAGCTTGCCTCGCACATCTCTTTTAAACTTCCCCCTCTGCACCTTGAACCTGCGTCCCCTGGTCATTGACCCCTCCACCCTGGGGAAAAAAACTCATCCTTTCCACATCCTTTCCATGCCATTCACAATCTTGTAAACTTCTGTCAGGTTGCCCCTCAACCTCCCGAGTTCCATTGAAAACAAACCCATCCTTTCTTCGTAGCTAAAATCCCCCAAACCAGACAACATCCTGGTAAACCCTCCCCATTCATGCACATCTTTCTGACAGTGTGGTGACCAGAAGTATACGCAATATTCCAAGTATGACCGAACTCAAGTTTGACAAAGAAGAGTCAAGCGGAGAGATTACTGGCCTTCCTGCAGTGGAAATCATTTATTTTCCTTACTTAGGCTTTTGGAATCTTTCATAATTTCCTGCTACCTCAATTGTCCTCACTATCTACATTTTAAGGGAAGTCTGTGATGAAGCTCCAAAATGTGCTTCTGAATTTGTGCTGCACTGATCTTGCAGGACTGCAGACGCTGGAAAGTCAGAGTTGATAAAATGTGGAGCGGAGAAAAGCAAAGCGGGTCAAGCAACATCTGAAGAGCAGGGAGAGTTAACCTTTCGGGCTGGACCCTTCATCAGGGCGCATAGCAGTTTTTAAAAGTTTTATTTTGTTTTGTAAATGAATTGGTTGAATAATGACTAATTTCAGAGCATCAGCCAATTCATCCAGTGCATGGATAGGACCTTCCTTGATAGGATATCCCTGTCAGGCAGGGAGAAAGTGATAAGGTAAGAGAACTGTGGTTTGCTAAAGAGATTGTATCTCTTGTTAAGCAGAAGAGGGAGGCTTATGTGACATTGAAATTAGATGGTTCAGATGAGGCAATGGAGAGTCACAGATTAGCTAGGAAAGATTTAAAGGGAGAGTTAAGAAGAGCAAGGAGGAGACATAGGCAGTCTTTAGCAGGTAGAATAAAGGAGAACCCTAAAGCTTTCTATAGGTATGTGAGGAATAAAAGGATGACAAGGGTAGGAATAGGACCAGTCAAAGACAGAAGTGGGAAGTTATGTGTGGACCCTGTGGAGATCAGAGACGTGCCAAACGAATATTCCTCATCTGTTTTCATTCAGGAAAAGGAGAATATTGTACAGGTGAAGACTAGAAAGGATTGAGATTAGTAAGGAAGAGATGTGAAAGTAGATAAGTCCCCTGGGCTGAATGGGATTTATCCGAGGATTCTCTGGGAAGCTAGGGAGGAAATGGTGAGGCCTTTGGCCTTGGTCTTTGAGTTGTCATTGTTAACAGGTTTAGTACCAGAGGACTGGAGGATTGCAAATGTGCCCTTGTTCAAGAAGGTCAGTAGAGATAACCCAGGTAATTATAGGTAAGTGAGCCTTATATCTATTGTAGGAAAAATTTTGGAAAGGATTATAACAGATAGGATTTATAATAGTCTGGCAAGCAATAATTTGATTGGAGATAATCGACATGGCTTCGTCAAGGGCAGGTTGTGTCTCACAAACATCATTGAGAGAAGGTGACCAAGCGCCTTGAGGGTAGGGTAGTTGATGTGGTGCACATGGACTTCAGTGAAACCTCTGATAAGGTTCCACATGGTATGCTTTTGGAGAAAATGCAGAGGCATGGGATTGAGGGTGATTTAGCAGTTTGAATTAGAAACTGGCTTTCTGTAAGAAGGCAGCGAGTGGTGATTGATGGAAAATATTCAGCCTGGACTCTGGTTACTAGTGGTGTGCCACAAAGATCTATTTTGGGTCCACTGCTGTTTGTCATTTTTATACTTGACTTGGACGCAGGCATAAGTGGATGTGTTTGTAAGTTTGCAGGTGACACTAAAGTTGGTGGAGTAGTGGACAGTGTGGAAGAATGTTGCAGGTTGCAGGTTGGATAAACTGCAGAATTGGGGTGAGAGGTGGCAAAATGGAGTTCAGTGCAGATAAATGTGAGGTGATTCACTTTGGGAAGAATAACAGGAAGGCAGAATACTGGATCAATGGAAAGATTCTTGGTAATGTGGATGTGCAGAGGGATCTTGGTGTCCATGCTAATAGATCCCTGAAAACTGCCACCCAGGTTGATAGTGCTGTCAAGAAGGCATACAGTGTGTTGGATTTTATTGGTAGAAGGATTGAGTTCTGGAGCCGTGATGCAATTTTACAAAATGCTAGTGCAGCCTCAATTGGAATATTGTGTACAGTTCTGGTCACCCCATTACAGGAAGGATGTGGAAGCATTGGAAAAAGTGGAGAAGAGATTTACCAGGATGTTGCGTGGTCTGGAGGGAAGGTCTTATGAGGAAAGGCTGAGGGACTTGGGTCTGTTTTCATTGAAGAGAAGAAGGTTAGGAGGGGATTTATTGGAGATATACAAGATGATTAGAGAATTAGATAACATGGCCAGTGAGAGTCTTTTTCCTAGGATGATGATGTCAGCTTGTACAAGGGGGCATAGCTGCAAATTGAGGGGTGATAGATTTAAGACAGATGTCAGAGGCAGGTTCTTTACTCAGAAAGTGGTAAAGGTGTGGAATGCCCTGCCTACCAATGTAGTTAACTCAGCCACATTAGGGCATTTAAACAGTCCTTGGATAAGCATATAGATGATAATGGGATAGTGTAGGGGGATGGGCTTAGATTAGTTCACAGGTTGGTGCAACATCGAGAGCCGAAGGGCTTGTTCTGCACTGTATTGTTCTATGTTCAATGCAGAAACAAGACACATATTTGAAATTTTCCTTCTATTTAAACTGGCAAGTACAAAAGCACATAGTAAGAATCAGTACGGCTAGAGAGGGATTGATTCAGGAAGTGACAGGCCCAAAAATATTCATCTGAAAATACACCTTTAAATCCAGAGATCTGAACAATGAACAGGATTAGTACGCCTTCTCTACGACATGCTGTATACATAGAAAGGCAGGTGCTGTAACCCGTCCTTTCAAAACAACTTAAAATACCAATAGTGGAATGATTTGCATAAGTTTACACATCATTATCATGCTCTTTGACACAATTTAGTGATGACAGGTTGAAAATCAAACATTGTGTAAGACCAAGATTACATTGGTTAGCTCACAGTATTAGACAAACAACTTTTTAACAATCCATTTAAAAATGGTGATTTGAAGAAGCTGCTTTGAATGATCAAGTGTAGTTTTACTGCAAATTCCATAAAGGCTGTCCTGTGATGCCTTGGTAGACCCCCTACTCTTAGACTAGGAAGCCCCAAGTTCAAATCCCACATGCTCCAGAGATATGTAATAATATCTCTGTGGGGGCAGCTGCTGCCAAGGTATGGTGGGGAAAGACCACCATGTATGGTCCCTCTGCTGAAGAATAAAGGGTGCTCATTCAGTAATTGGGCCCTACTGTTTCCTCAGCTATCGGCCAAGAGGTTGTTTGTAAATATAGAGTATGGTGGACATCAAACACTTAATTTGTTGTCTGTAAGTAAAAAGAGTACAGATCTGAGCAGATTCATTAACTGTCCATGTACCAAAGATTTATTTTCTGTGAATAAAGTACATTTTTGAAATAAAAAGTCTCTGTACAGGTGAATTAGCGAAATCGATTACTGCAAATCTTTTTAAATTGCTACATCTTCCTTTACCCAAAAGATATTTTCCATTTGCATTTTAAATTTGTATTCTTCTATGAAGTTATAAAACCTCATATTTACAGAGCACCTTTTAATGCCACAGCGCATTTCATAGTACTTTACTGGTGAAGTATTGTTTGATGTGCAGTCATTACTGCAACATATGAAAATACCATTGCCAATTTACAAAAACAAATTATCCCTCAAGTAAAGTTTTGACAATGACATGATAATATATATTTGTGATTGAGGGATAATTATCGGATATGACTCTGGGGAGTATTTCCCTGCTGTTCTTCAAAATAATATCACGCAATAGTTTGACTTCACTGAGGAGGGAGTCAATGTCTTAGTTTCATATCTCATCCTAGAGATGACAGTGCATTATAGTGCTCTTTCAGAAGTACAGTGGAGTGTCAGCCTAGACTTTTGCATTGAAGTATCTGGAGTGAGACTTGAAACCACAATTTAGTGAGTCTGGGAGGAATATCTGCAACGTCTACTCCAGCACCATGTCATTGTGCATCTCTGCATCTTTCAACACTGGATTTTAATCACTCTACTACAGACAGGTATGCCTTCACCTACATGGGCCTGAAGCTGTGGAATTCCCTCCATACACCTCTACCCATCTACCTTCCTTTAGAATTCAGTTGAAAACCCATCAAGCTTTTGGCTACTTGACCCTAATATCTGATTTGCCATCTTGGTTTCAAATTTTGATTAGTACCATTCCTGTGAAGTGCCTAGGGATGTTTTAAAAAATTAAAAGGTGCAATGCAAATGCAAGTTGATGTTGTATTTATACCAATGTTACTGCAACTAGAAGAAAGGCTGAGATTGTTGGACTTTCTAACAATGCTGAATTAGATGGCAAAAGAGAAGAAAAGGCTCATCACAAAGAATCTTTTAAAATATAGAACACGTTAAATCTTTCTCTCATTTTTAGAGTCTAACACTCTTAGATTGTGAACTACTTTTGCAACAAATATCAGAGAGGATTTTCAAAGCTTAAAGGAAAATCATTGAACCTATTCATAGGGTTATTGAGAATATAGCTTTTAGCAATGTTGTGAACTGTATGTCAGCACATCATATGTCTTCTATGATGTGACAAATGTATTGTCATTATTTACCTGTAAGGCCTTATGTTAACTTGTCATGGTGTATCTTACCATATGTTGATGTTTGTTTTGAGAATTTCTCACTAACTCATGTTAAAAGGGTACTTATAATTAAGATTGATTTTAACTAGGTAAATAAATGGTAAACATAGCATCACACAGTACAGAAGATCAAGTCTGTGTCAGCTTTTTGAAAGAACTGTCCAGTTAGTCCCATTCCCTGATCTTTCCTTTGATTTTTTTTTCTGAGTATTTGTCCAATTCCAACTTGAAAGTAATAATGGAATCTGCTTCCATCTTCCATTCAAGCAGCACTTCACAACAACTCACTGTATAAATGCACTTCTTCCCGATCATCCCACTAGTTCAATTTCTAGAATGCAGAATGAACAGAACAACAGCATTACCCTACCCAAGCAAAGCAGCACCCTGTTCAGAGCAGAGTGAATTAATTTGTAACATAGGGTACCTTCTTATTTCTTGCAATTTCTATTTAATTTATGGAATTTTATGCTGGAAATCTGCAGAAAATTATTCTGATCGATGATGCAAATTAGAAAATCTCGACATTTTAAAAGTTGGTGCTCATTTATGGGTTGTGTGCAATCTAAAATGTGTCTTGCATGATTGCCTCGAAAGGATTGAAATGTGATCATTTACTTCCATTTTTCATTCTTAAGCTGACTATCATTAGCAACAATGGCTTGCATTTTATAGCACCTTTAATATGGTATAATATCCCAAGGTAATCTACAGGAGCATAGTCAACAAAAATTGACAGAGTTGCATCAGGAGATTTAGATCACATGACCAAAGCTTGGTGAAAATGACTGGTTTCGAGGAGTATATTAAACAAGGAATGAGAGCAGGAAAGTTGGAAAGAAGTATGAAAAGGACTCCAGAGCTTAGGGACTTGGTGCTTTTGAGTTCAGTGTGACTCTCCTTCAGAAATGAAAGGACCTTTCAGTTGGAAACCTTCAAAGGGCACCTAAGGTTGCACAGATGAGACTGCATTGAAAATAAAATCTCACCAATAAATATATGAATTGTTTGATTTGAATTGTTATTGTCACATGTAGCTGAGATACAGATAAAAGTATTGTTTTGCATGCTATCCAGGCAGATTATACCTTACATGAGTACATCAGGATAATAGAACAGAATGCAGAACATAGTGTTACAGTCACAGAGAAGGTGCAGAGAAAGATCAATTTTAATATACAATAGGTACATTCAAAAGTCTGACAACAACGGGAAAGAAGCTGTCCTTGAATATGTTGATGTTATTTTTCAAATTTTTGTACCTTCTGCCCAATGGAAGATGGTGGATGAGAGTATAACCAGGGTGGGAAGGGGTCTTTCCTAAGGCAGTGGGAAGCGTAGATGGAGTCAATGGAAGGAAGGCTGTTTTTTGTGATGGACTGGACTGCATTCACAAATCTCTGTCATTTCTTACTGTAATGGGCAGAGCAGTTGCCATACCAAGCTGTAATGAATCCAGTTAGGATGCTTTCTATGGTCTTGGTTTAATGAAGCAGATTGCAGCTACAGTACAGATTATTTAAACCAGTCCTACAGCTGGAATGACAGTCAAACAGACAAGTGAAGATTGATAATTCTGCTTTAACTTCATTTACAGGTTTGCTAATGACACGACCATGGTGGGTTGGATCTTAAACAATGACAGAGTACAAGAAAGAGATAGACAGCTTGGTGGCATGGTGTGAAGACAACAATCTCTCCCTCAATAAAAATTGGTAAGAGTCACAGAGGACATGCCAAATTTCCTTGGCCTTCTGAGGATGTGAGGCATTGGTGTGCTTTCTTAACCATAGTGTTGACATGGATGGACCAGGGCAGATTGTTGTTGATCCTTACTCCAAGGAACTTGAAGCTCTCGAGCATCTCAGCACCACTGACACAGATAGGGGCGTGTCCTACACTCTGCTTCCTGAAGTCAATGACAAACTTCTCCATTTTACTGACATTAGGGAGAGATTGTTGGCTTTACACATGCCACTTAACTCTCTATCTCTTTCCTGTACGCCAACAGATCTTCACTTGTCTGTTGGACTGTGATAGAATAGCGAAGAAGGCATTTGGTAGGCTTGCTTTATTGGTCAGTGCATTGAGTATGGGAGTTGGCAGGTCATGTTGCAGCTGTACAGGACATTGGTTCAGCCATTTCTGGCATATTGCATGTAATTTTGGTCTATCTTCTATAAGAAAGGATTGAAAGTTGAGGGGTTCAGAAAAGATTTGCAAAGACCTCAAGAAAGTGGTAACAATAATGACAGACGAGTTGGACTTGTTTGAGCAGAATCCTTTTTTGTTAATTAATTCGGCATTATGAAAATGTAGTATTCTCAACATGAAATGCATACAATTGATAGTATCCTGGACCTTACAAATCCCATTGCACAGGCTATATCATGGGGACAAGACATTAATTGATGTGATCTTGCACAAACTGTATTTGTACAATCCTCGAATCATTTGTGGGTTGATGATTGGGAGATTCCACACAGGGCCCCAGTGAATGTCTGATGGCTATTGGAACAGGATAGCCCTTGGAGCACGAGTCCCACTCAAGCTGATATCGCAGTTCTGTTACTGTGTCCCAAGGTATTCTCAGTCTGCGCCTGCACTGAGAATCAATCATCCAGAAGAAATGACAGTTTGGGTTGATGTACTCTTGGCCTTCTCAGTCTCCTCTGCTATCCTGCAAAGGGGATCTTCTGCTGTTGATTCTTTATGTGGAGGATGTTTGGCATTCTGGAGACTACTCTTGTTATTCCTGGGCTTGCTGATATCTTTCATTTTCTTCAATGTGTCAACATTATCTTCATCTAACTATAAAAGTGATGATAACACCAGCCTTGTTTGATCCACTCAGTAAGCGTGCAATTAACTAATGTGGGGAATATCAAAACTGTAATACCTTAACATAATACCTGATTGATACAACAGGACATGGAGGCTCCTACAGGAGGAGGGAATTAAATTGATTCTATGTGGACCTGTAAGATATTATACCTAGTGTAGCACAATCTTGTCATTGTGGAGTTTGCACATTCTCCCTGTGTCTGCGTGGGTTTACCGTGGGTACTCCGGTTTCCTCCCATTGTCCAATGATGTGCAGGTTAGGTGGATTCACAAGCTAAATTGCCCACAATTTCCAGGAATGTACAGACTAGGTGGATTAGCCATGGGAAATATAGGGATAGGGTATGGATGTGGGTCTGGGTTGGATGCTCTTCAGAAGGTCAATGTGGATTCAATGGGTCAAATGGCCTGCTTCCAGACTGTAGGGATCCTATGATGCTGCTTTACGAAGCAAGGTGGATTAATTTGACATAATCAATTACATTGCCATATATGAAACCAAGGTTTGTAATATGTATAGTTGGTCAAGGCACAATTTCTCATGTAGAGTAATTTGATGCCAGCTGTGTATCATCATTAAATCTTCATACCTGATTAATTACCTGCTGCAGATGAACCACAATTGCACCCTGCCCCAACAGACACAATAAACTTACTCTACCAACTGTGAGTATGCTGTGTCCTTTTGTATCACTGTTCCTGTAAACCTTGATTTGGAGGGCTTGGTGTTGGACTAGGGTGTAGAACGTTAAAAATCACACAACACCAGGTTATAGTCCAACAGATGATGGTGCAGTGCTCCAAAAGCTAGTACTTCCAAATAAACCCATTGGACTACAACCTGGTGTTGTGTGATTTTTAACCCTGCAAACCTTGCTAGATTTGAAGCTTCAAATGTTTTACTTAATTATCAATATTGGCCATTTTTCCCCTCAGTCCTTTGCCTATGCATAGACATGTCATTACCACAACACTCTGTTTCGCCTCCCCCCCAACCCCCTTGGTGGTGCTGACTTGTGAAAATAAACCTCCTGCAATTCCTCACGTTTTTCTTGCTATATCAGATCCCAGTATTATATTTGGAGTTACCCCCTACTTAATATTTTCCCCCTTCAACTAGCATAATGGTTCCAGTTCCCATAGTTGAGTTTCCTATTTTCCCCTACAGGTGCCTGATACGCCTCTTTGATGAATACTGCACAGACCCTGAGGACTGACTGTCTCCCACAATTCAGGATGTCCCAAATGCGGACAGTCCTGACTGAGACAAGCTGAACAAGCCTCTATGGCTCGCTGTACCTGTAAACCCCCCGTTATCGAAGGGGATAGGAGATCAGATCTCTTGCGAGTAACAAAAAACATAAATACAATACATTTCAGCTGCCTGGCTTTGTCTGCATGAGAAAGCATGACAAAGCAGAGATGATCTGAGTCATCCAAATAGGTGCAAAATGAGTTAGCTCTAAGAAAGCAATTAAAGAGCCCTGAGCTGTATCCTGTGCAGATGCATGAGATGGGTATATGTCACTCTGTGCAAAGTGATCTGGTAGGAGAACGGAAATATGAGGTGCTTAGCTCCAAAGTACAGTGGCGAAATGCTGATGTGATGAGACTGGTGTTTTGATAACGTCAACTTCTGTGGACGGAGGCTAGAGGCAGTCATTTTAGTCCATGCATCATGCCCTGAGATGTTGGGGAATGCTGGCTAAGGTGGAGGCCCAAGTAAGACTCCAGCCAGCAGTAGGCCCAGCTACTGCTCTGACTCTCATGTCTGGAATTGTCATAATCTAGTTTCTCACTGGCCCCTTGGATAATAGCAACCTGCATATAAATAAGGCAAGGTTAGGTTATAATGAGATGCTAATATATGGAAATAGGACTCTAGCCTCACACTAGTTAGATTCTCAGATAGTTGAAATTTTGAGGAAAATCAGATTTTGTTTTTGCTCAACATGGGAGAATCTCATATTTTGTTGTTTTTCTGGCCATATTCTTCCAAATTTCTTGTCATAGCCCATGCCACTCAGGGCTAGTAGAGTCCCAACCAAAAATCCTTTAATGCAGTGACCTTTGAGGAATGCCAAATTTGATCAAAAGTGTACGTTAACACTGAAGACCTGAGCTGAGACAGTCACAAGCATGAAGCCAAATGAAATTAACGTAAGATGTCAAACCTCCCTCCATCTCCAGTTCTCCCTTTCAGGATTCTCTCTCTTCAAATTGACAACGCCGAGTTTCTCCCGGGGAAAGGCAGCTAATCTTGGGTCTATGAAGCTATGAGTCTAAGAGCACTAAACCAATATAGCATCTGTCGTAGAAAGCAAAACGCTGCAAAACGCAGTCGAGGAGTTAAACCCATCCACTGTATCTATTTACTGACTGTATGACAATTAATGCCTGATTAATAATTACAGCCTCCTTATCACGTCCTCCCAGAGGCTGTAAAATTCTTATCTGCAATAGGCAGCTTGACTGGATTGAGCCCCCCCCCAGTCCACGCTGAATGGCAAATCAAAAGCCCAGGCCCACAATAGCTGCAAACAGCAAAGTATTGACACGAACTGCACGCCCACACCGCTCACCTTCACCACTTTCACTATTTCATTTCAAAGACTTACATACCCTATAAAAAAAATTTAAAACTCACCGCCCCCCGCCCCGCTCCCCCGACCCCCAATTCACTGCAGTGAACAGCCAAATCTTTCGTTTATTTTCCAAAGATTATTACCAAAAGGAGGGACAACCTTCAGCCAAAGTAAACATTTGTGTAAGCTCGTTTGTCCTTTCCCGACTTGGCGGAGTGACTAATTGGAGTTTCGGCAGCGGGCCCTGAGGAGGCTGCTTTAAACGAGATTTATTGTGGGAATTGAGCTGCTGTCTGACTGAAGTCACTTTCCTTTGGACCTGAAAAAGTAAACTAGTGTAGTGTTTACTGTCACTGCCGCCGTGACTACTGCCTGAAGACCGGGACAATGCAAATCATCAGAACGGGGAAGTACTGAGGCACGATGCAAGTTGGACCTTTTTTAAAGAAACCGATGACCCTTTTCGATAAGACTAAGCATCCAAACGCTCATTTTCAGTTTCAAGACTAATCCAGATGGATCAATTAAAGGCGATGCATACATGAAGCAGTTCTGTTTTGTCAAATGTAGATCCTACTAGAGTGTCCTGAAAGAGTGCCGGTTAGAATTGCAGGTGCAGTACTTTTGTGGGCAGTGGAAAGCGCAATGAATAGTAAGGATTTTTTTAAAACTCAAACCCACTGGGGCAGTTTTGCAACCACATGATAATCCCTGTAATCGGATTATGTAAATTCCTACTCCACAAAGTAAAGTCCCATAGCAGTCTGTCACTTTGAAACAAAGCACTTGAGGGAAAAAAAATTAATAACTGCATAAATTAAAAACAATAAAAGGCCACAGCAAATGATGAGAATGCTGATTTACTATATATACTGACAAAATTCAATTGTATTAAGGCGTTGTCCCAGCAGCAGTCTGTTGGTTAACAACCGTTGAAGGATATGTTAACAGTAACCATTTACCTCCTCCCAAAGTGTTTCATGCCAAATATTGCATTTCCATTTTTCAAAAAAAAATTGCTGTGGGTGCTGTGCTATTTCTGATTCCATTACCGAATATAAATGTGTGGCAGAATCACAACCTGTCAAAGGGCGATCACTCAGCATCACACAAGATGTGTCCAATTATTTGGAAAGGTGATAAAGGTTTTAAATTCCAACACCACGATATGTTCTCCAAGCGGTTGACTGAAACATAAGTTTCCTATCTCTATTTTTGTTCTGCGGCGGGCTTAAACAGCCTTGGGTCTTTCTAACGTAATAAAATGTCTTACCCGTTCGAATATTGTCCAAAGCATCATTCACCTTTTCAGAGCAAACGACACTCTTGGATCGAAAATGGAAGGTTTTTTTTTAAATGGAACAAAAACGGGAAGGGTGCCTGACGCATTGTGCTGCCAGTCTCCAAGGAGATAAATATATTCACTTGTAGCACATAGTGGGGACACATGTCAAACAAAGGGACAGCCACAATATAAGTGGCAGCAGCTCCCTCGGTTCTCCACCCCACCCCGCCCCCAAACAAAATCCACAGCACGGGGCCGCACGGAGTGTGAGGATCACTGTTACTGCTGCACACCGCACTGTGCAGGTCGTATCTGAGCTCCTTCAGCCTGGTGTCATCAGCAGCAGCCAATACTTCTTGAAGCAGGTAAGGGATAATTCTAGGATTTACTTGACACAGGAGTAGGACAAGACTTCAGATAGATGCATCATAGTAAGAATGTGGACCCTGTGTGTTTTCAACAATGTAACTGTAAATAGCGGTCATACCTTTCTGCGACTAATTGTTTCCTGAATCTCTACATCTTGTGTTAAAAATAGCAGTCACTTTCCTCCAAATGTGCTTCTGTTTGTATTATTTATTATCCACGAATCAGATTTAGGTTGCAATAACTGATTTGGCAACTTGTATCCTGTTTCATTAATTGGTAGTTAGATTCTGCAAATTTGATGAAGGCAATCTAAGCCTATTTAATCACAATATATTGATAATGAGGTATGATATATTGCATTCTGATCAAGCTACAGTTTTGTTGGCTTTTTTCTGTTACTTTTTCTTCAATATTGTGCCTTGAACATCATAATTCCATTCTGCTGCAGTGTAATATGTTAACTGTCATTAGGAATGGTTTGTTTAATAAATAAGAATCCCAATTTTAAACCAGCCAGATTTTAAAAGATGGAATCTGGATATCATGGGGTCGAGAAATATTTTTCATCATCATGCAAGACAGTAGAGGCCACGGAAGAGAATCAAAGATGTGTTTAGGATCCTTTTCTGATTTTGTTTGAGGATGTATGGCAAATAGAATCCAACTTTAATACCCAAATTAATATATCACACATCACACATTAATTATGCTTTTTCTATGCAGCCCATGACTGAGAAATTGATGATTACAAAATAGCATCCCAACTAGTGAAGGTTGGACTCTCAATTAAATGTATCAAGCTTTTTTCAGGATATTTTTGCCAAGACTTGTCACTAATAAATGAGGGAACAATTTATGTACATTTCTGAATGTATTGATGAGAATGAAGCAGAATTTTACAACAATGGTTTCAGGGATGAGATATTTTAATAATGATAGAAGATTGGAGAACATTAGGATTGTTTTTCTTGTAGAGGAGCAGATTGCGAGAGATATGAAAGAGGTTTTCACAATCATGGGGTACTGGGACAGATGAGATGGGTAAAGACCGTTCCGATTCATAAAAAGCATTGAGAGGTCATAAATTTAAAATAACATTAATAAAATGCAAAATGAGAAAAAACAGTTTCACACAGTAGGTACCTAAGGTTTGGAATGCGATGCCCGGTAGCATGTTGGAGGAGGTATTTGAGGTATTCAAGAGGGCATTTGATGATAATGAAGAGAAACAATGTGCAGGATTATAGGGAAAGGGCAGAAGAATTGCACTTAGTCATAATTCTCATCCAGAAAGCTAGTGCAATTACAATGAGCCAAAAAAGCTGTCTACTGCTCCATAACAATTCTGTGAATTATATGAAAATATACGAGGAAGCATTGAAGAGGCCATTCTAGCCTTTATGCCTTTTCTAGCATACAATCTGTTTATATCTAATCTGTATCTTAATTCTTTTCATTTGCCTTGATTCTGTAACTCTAATTAACATACTTACTGAACTTTTTTTTAACCAGTATCAGTTTTGATATCCACAACTATAAGAGCATGACCTCAATGACAACATAATTTATTTTGTGATTTTGGTGAAGGAATAAATGTTGGCCTGGCCACTGATATTCATTCAGAGCTAATCGTAAACTGGATTTTATTATTATTTGGTAACAGGGCACTTGTTAAATCCCAACCCATCCCCCAGCCACAACAATTTTTTGGGAGAGAGAGGTTCTGATTTTTAAGAGACTTTGTGCGGAGAAGTGAATCAGCACTGAATGACTTGGTTTAAATTTAGAGGCTATCCACTTAATCTGTGATATTCTTATAATTTAGCCCCTTTAGCCTTTGTATTTTACTCATGAGTTGACACTGCACTGCTTCCATGATCAATATGACCTTCTCAAAGTGTAGTGCCACAATTGAGCAGGGGATTGCAGCTGGGGTTTGGCCTAATGTATGGGATATAGAGATTGTTGTACTTAACTAGTGGTATTCATCCTTAAGACTAGACAGTTGCCCATTCTAGCAGCAGCACCATATATAGTATTTGAGCAGAAAGGCTGTATTGAGGTGGGACAGAGGGCAGAGATTATGAAAACAGAAATATGGACATCACAAAATGAATATGATTATAATGATCCATCTGTGGTGTTTTAGATTACATAAGTATTGAAGTTACAATAAAACACCCATGTCTGACTACTATAACCACTATAAATTTTGACTTTAAATGTTGCCTTTGTTTAAGATCCAACTCAACTGACTTGAAACCGCTTGCTTAACATAGAATCATGATGAAACAGGAATGGGAAACAGTGTCAATTTGAACATTGAAAATTACTGATGAATAATAATATTAAAATCTTTAACAGGAAAATTAATAATGAAAAATGTTAAAATCTTTAACAGGAAAGGGTCTATACTGTACAGTATATTATTGTCCATTACCCAGCCAAACCACCGATTTTAACAAATGCTCTGCTACTTAGCAATAATAAAACTGAATTTACATTTAGATCCCAAATGAATGAATCCCAGTGACAGGGCCAACACTTATTGCTCAATCAACATCTCAAAACAAATTACTGTATCTGGTCATTATCACATCGTTGTTTGTGGGAGGATGCTTTGCCAATTTTGACCACTGCGCAGCGTTCCTGCTAATTATTTTTTCTTTTGCTTAGACCCCAAGGTCCTTGTGCAGCAGAAGAATTGAATGTAAATGCTGCAAACTGTGTCACCATGCTGGTCGCAGTGCACAACCCCTCAGAGCAGCTGCATGCATACAGGCACGCAGCTCAGGGGGTGCATTGCTGCTGTGTCTTCTACATTACAATCACTTTGAGATGTCCCGGTTGTTGTGAGAAGTGTTTTATGAAGTGAGAAGTGTTTTTTTGGGTTTGGAATTTGGTGCAGAAAGAGATTTGGTGAGTTGCTGTAGATGTTACATTCTAATGCCAATCTGCAGATTGGTGAAGCGAGTGAATACTTAACTTGGTATATGTGGTGCCAATTAAGTGGGCTACTGTGTCCTGGATGGCGTCCAACTTTTTGAGTGTTTTTGGAACTGCACCCAACCAGGCAAGTGGTGAATATTTCATCACACTCCTGACTTGTGCCTTGGAGATGATGGACACACTTTAGGGAGTCAGGAGATGTGTTAATTGCCTGCAACATTCCAAGTGTAACCACCATATTTAGACTGAATATTATTCTTGACTTATTTGTAAAATATTACAGTTGCACTTCTATTGCAGAGCTGCCGAAAAGGATGACTAAAAAGGTTTTCACCAACACAAGGGAGAGATGGAGGCAGCAAAACGTAAACAGCGCCTTTGCAGAGTTGCGTAAACTGGTCCCGACTCACCCTCCAGATAAGAAACTGAGCAAAAACGAAATTTTGCGCCTGGCGATGAAATACATCGATTTCCTGGTGAAGCTGCTTAAAGATCAAGGAATAGATCAAGAAAGTGGGAAGTTTAGCAACTCAGCATCCTTTCCGGAGGTTACCCACGGATGGTCCCCAGGACAGAGAGTACCGGAGGATGGGAGCAGCACCCCTTCACCAGTGTCAGGTAGCAGCAGCGGGAATGAGAGATCAGTGAGTCCCAGCAGCTTACCCGAGGACCAGCCCTGCGCAGCCGACAGCGCCGTAGCACCGTCCACTGCCATTCTGTATCAGTTTGCTCTGTTAAAAAAGTTAAATGTTTTGTAGCTCCTAGAAAGCGTCATGTTCCCTAAATGTGTGCTTGTCCATATTTAATTCTTCCCTGACCTCCGCGAAACGCTGGTCACAAAATCCTTTATATCTGTTCACAACAACAACAAAAAATAATAACTGGAAACAAAATAAATTCCGGCATCATTGCCGTGACATTCATACACAAGCCAAAGGTGTTGAGGACCACACTGGTAAATGATTACACCTCGGGTAGTGAATTCCGCTATGAAGCACGAATCGTTTTATTTCTAAACTCCACCCGTTGGATTATTAACATGCTGCCCTTTTCTAAACTTAGACTGACCGGGCCGGGGGGAACGGAATCTTCCTGAGGGTAATGATTTTGAATTCAATGGGAAACCGGCCGGATGCAGTATTGAAAATCTACCGGCGTAGGGGAGGATACATTTCCACTTCATTTGCAGATGCTAGGTTTTGTGGTGGGTAGCGCTGCCGATACCAATTTGTGTGCAATAATGTACTACAGGAATTTCACTCACCTGCGACAAACCGTGCAGCCAAGTCTCTTTAACAATTTGGTGCATGTCTGAGCTGACCTTCCTCCGTGGAAACTGGTTAACCTCAACTGGAGCTCAGTCCTCGGACGAGAATCAGTGATATGAGCACATTTCACTGACTGATGCATTCTGTTACTTTAGTTCCAATAATTATATTGGTTTTATTTTATTCTTTCTGGTGGATGGAATTTGTAAAATAAGATTTCACAAAGGCATAAACATAATTTTTTTCTCTCTCGTGAGATTACAAATGTAAGTTTGTGAGCCGTTGTACAGAGGGGAAGAGTGGGATCGTGTCAGTGTCCAAAGGCTTCACTGAGATTTAACTGCTGTCCACTGCATGCCTATCGAGTCTGTAAATCTAATCCATAATCAAGTACACTTCTAAACGCCTTACGGGAAATATGTGTATATTGCTCTCTGAATGTTTGAACAATTCCTTGATATTTTTACTGTTTTGTTTCTGTCCTAGCTAAATTGGTATTACTTTAACTTAATTAACTAAAAGTATATTAATATATTGGGAAAAGGAAAAAAATGTTTTGTTGAGCTAGCCAAAGAGTCTGCAAATTTATAAAATGCCTGTGGTTGTCTTTACTAACGATCAGCAAAGAGGATGATAGAATATAGTGCTGTACAGGCATTTCAAACTGACTCAGTTCTGAGTTTAATGTATTTATTACTAAATGTTTTTAAACCAATCACATTGTAGCCTCATGATCACTGGTACTTTCAAATAAATATATGTATTCTGTGTAACTTGCTAGAATATACTTTGTTGTCTGTAAGCCTTTAATCATAAAAGTGGCAAAGGCAAGGGAAAATAAAGAAAAGTGAGTCAAACATGTCTGTCTCTTTCAATTGTTGCTGTTGTTCTTCATCAGGGCCTCCCATCTTACAAGCCATTTCTTAACTGAATAGACAGGTAATGCTACTACTGGATAAAGAGATTAATGCACATTTACCAACTGGCAATATCCTTTTCCTTTCAAAGGAAACATGCATTTTCAAAAAATTACCACCTCCCAGAGTTTAGTTTAGAAGATGGTCTGATCACTGTTTCTCAACAATCTTTCAATCTTTGAATCATTCTCAACCAACATTTCTCAAATGTTTCCAATATATTTTTTCTTCATGTATTTTAGAACTCTTTCCTGGTAGCTCAGCGGGCTACCCATTGACTGGTGGAGCCAAAGGGACCCAAATTTTGGTGCTTAGATTATGATAAGTTTGTTATTGTTATCTAGGGTTGCAATAGAATTGCTATAAAAGCTCTGGATTGAAGACATCTCAATTCAAGTCAGATATGTTTTTGAGTAAGAACAGGAGCAGATTCTCCCCAAGATCCACTTTCACTTTCCTAAGAATGCTGGATAACTGTTAGCCCATTAGATTGAAACTAAATTAAAATCATGGGACTCACTATATACAATCAGCAACAAGTCTCCCACAATAACAATCTGAAATACCACAATACATCATTATGGCACATATTTCGAAAGCATTTATCACTATTGTAATATCCAACAATAAAACAATAAAGGCTCCTGTTCATTAGAATATGTTTCAACTGGGATGATACCAGTTTCCAACAAAATGAGTTTGCTTTTATATATTGCAGCCATTTTCTAAGATTTTAATATTACGTAACCATGGACAAGCATAATTGCAGCAACTATGTTTCATGCTCCAGCATAAATACAACATCATAACTGGGCATGCTGTTGACAGCATCATTTGAGTTCGAGTGAAGTTGCAGTGGAAGCAAAATATTTCTGTTTAGTGAAGGAGAGCCAATTCCATGTTGAAATCAAGACTTACATTTCTACAGCACTTTTCACAACCACAAGATGTTCTAAAGTGTTTAATAGTCAATTAAGTACTTGTAATGTGCAGTCACTGTTGCAATGTAGGAAACCATGATGGCAGCCATCCTATTTAATTTATGACCTTACAAACTTTGTCATCTGAAGCAGTTTAGTTGATTGATATAAGACTATTAAACATGAGAATATCAGGTGTCTCAGTCACTTGTGTACAGGCTAGAGATATTAGCTAGTAGTCCTGCTCCCAATATTGGATGAAGCGAGACACCAGAATACTGAGACTGATTACCTCACACATATACAAAAGGAATTGCACATATGCTTGCTATGGAGGACATTAGTCAAAAATAAGTAATGAGCTATCACTGATGAATCTGTATATGTGGGCATGGTGAGTGAGTAAGAAGGGGACTTAAGCCATTTAAGGTTCAATTACTGGATGAAAGGAGTGCTTGGCTTACTTGCAATCCCTTTAGATTGGAAAACTGGAATCAAAGAATACCTCAGATAACTAGTGTAAAAGCAAAACACTGAAAATCTGAAATGAATACACACAATTATGGAAAATACTTAGCATCTCCACTGGCATCTGTGGAGAAGGAAACAGCTAATTTTACAATTTGAATATAACTGCTCTTCATTCAGATTGTTCTGAAGAAGGATCGTATTCCGCTTGAAATATTTACTTTTTTTTTCTGTTTTTCTTTCACTACGATTTTTCCAGAACTGCTAAGCATTTCCAACATATCTATTTCTATTTCAAAATGAATAGCGTTTGACACTGGAACTAATACTAACTATGGATAATCAATAAGCCAGATCCCCTGCAATTGGCAATCAGTTGTTGGATCTTGCAAATAGTGATCACTGCCTTGTTGATATAAATGGAATTAAAGTGTTACAAAGGTGGATAAAGTGAGGAGTCATAGGACCAGAATTAAGGCAGATTTGCAAATTCACATAATTCAGTCAAAACTACATTTAAAACTTTCCAGAAAAGAGGAGCAAAGCTTTGCATCTCTTCATACCTTCCTTTCTCCGGGCTTCAATTGAAAACAGCTAGCCATTTTCAGCTGAAAGAAAATAACATAATATCATATGAAATGATAATAAATCAATTGGACCAACAATATAATTCATCAAACAAATTAATTTATTATTTTAATAGATTCGCTCATAAATATAAGAAATCATTTGCACTACACCAGATTGAACACTGTGTGAAGTTTCTCCTATAGGAACATACTAAAAGAAGTGGTAAGACGGACTGCTTAACTCATGACCTGCCCAGCAAAGGTCAGTTGAGAATGAGCCTTTTATTACTCATGGTAATCCTCGCTGAACTTAGTTTACTGTGTACATAAAAGAGGCAGGTGCTGTGGAACCATTTCAAAACATCACTGAAGATATGAGGTAGTCCTATATTAGATCTAAGCTATAAGAGATATGATTATAGCACATTGACAGTGAAGGAGGTTTGTACTGTGCAACCTAGCAAAATAATGCTTGGCTTCAAAATATTCAAACTATAAGGTTGAATCCTTTATATGGTACAAACAAGAGGAGGCCATACAACCCCTTAAGCCTATTCTGCTGTCATTCAATTAGTTCACAGCTCATTTGTACTTTCCATTATTTTTAAGGTCTAAGACCAATAACTACAAAATGGATTCAACTCATAGTTCTCTTTTTTTGTTTGATGTATCCCTGAATTGAATTCACACTGCAGCAAGCTCTGGATGTATACTGAATTTTAAATATTTTGTTGGAAATTGAGATATTTCTGCAAATATTAAATATAGCAGTAAAGATGCTTTGTATTCCCCCAGAGTTCAGGAGAACCTTCTGAATGGACTAAGCTCCCTAGTTATGGGGGATTTATAATCTTCTCCTTGCCTTTCAGAAACTGGGCATGGAAGAGACAGTTAAAAATCGAATAAGCAGCTGAACTGCTGATATCTGAACCTAGTTCTACTTATGGTAATTTTAAGTTCCAGGCACCAATATAGAGTTGCCGACTCTTCAGATTTTCTTGGAGTTTCCAGGGTTTAATAAATAGCACCAAGACAATACTGGAAGGACAAAACAGCAGGAAAAAAACAGAAGCATTAATACCATTATTTCTGATGAGTGCTTTTATAGAAAAAAAAATTGGAGATAAGAAATAAAGGCAACTTAACCTGATGGACTCACTGAGCTGAATTTTGTTCAGTGAATTTCAGTTAAGTGTCAGCTTTGGGGAGGTGTATGGAAAGTTTCTCTAAGTGAGCCCTAGCAAGACTCCTCATGCGATTCTTCAAACCTTAATTGCTATACACCCTGTTGCTATGATGCCCTGCTCATTCTATCTTCCACTTTGTTAGAGATGGAAATATTTGTTGTTGCTGATACCTCGAGACTTCTGGTGCAGGTAACATGCTTCAAATACAGTTGAGAACCAAGTCAAGCACTGTCAGCCTGCAGACCACAACACTAAACCTAGCCAGCCTGGTCCAAGGTGTCCTGTTGGTTCAGTGCACTATCCACAATCTAGAGGACAACTGGCAATGCAGGAAGAAGGTCAACTACCCTCTGCATGCTGTGACAATAAGTGCCATTATGTTCTTTCTGCTGTCTGACACTCTATCTCTGCCATTCAATGATCAAGGATCATGCTTTACCACTTTCACTATTGCATGCAACATCTTTCCTCACTTGTTCTCAATCTCCCAACCCCCACACTACAAATTCCTTATGGTTTCTGTCTTGCCTGCTTGCTCACTTGGGACAGCTCATCACCAGTGCTCCTGTTAATTCTTTTTGTCTTTTGTGCAGACCTTCGAGGTCCGTGCATGGCAGTGACTTCTGCAATTGGAAGTTAATCCTGCAAATGGTGTCAACATGTCAAACACAATGTCTGGACACTTGGAATGCAGCATATGGGGAACATTGTACACCACCATTACCCATCTGTTATTGCACTAAGCATTCTACCAACCACTTACATCCCACTCAATCTTTCCTTTTGCCTCATTCCAGGAAGAAAAAAGACACAATAGGACAGATAGAGCAGAAATGTCTGACATTCACCATCTTATCTCCTACAAGGGGCGGACCCTTGTATTTGTTGGTGAGGACCATGATTGTTCCTGTGATAATGTCAAAACCTCCACGTCCTGTTTACTAAATAAGATTCATTACTCATTGCTGTGCTGCTCTCTCATTACTGCCACTGGGAGTATACTCTCACAGACTTCCACTTCTTTCTCACAGTGCCTTCTCCTTTATTTTCTCTCTGCAGGCAGCAGTGGAATCTACACAGTTGCCACTGTCAAGAAGGCAGCCCTTCAAAACATTTATTCCTTCATCTCTGGAGGAGGAAGCCACAGATTGCTCAGAAGATCTAACAACAAAACTGCCTCCTGCATTGCCCATCAGTTCAGATAGGGACACCTTGGCGGGTACATTAGCTGGATTAGAGTTGGCAGCAAATGCACACCACTGCTAAAACATTCTGCAGCTGATTGAGGAAGAAGCCACCCAGCTTGCTGGCACTGAGAGGACTGTCAGGGGTCAGGGATCTGCTCATTGTCAGGCAGGAGGTGAACCCATGTTGGCAGCAGTTAATAATTTCCTATAAGTATACAGGCAGACATGAAAGCAACAGGCAAATTTGTCAAAGGCATTGGATAAATTGGCTGGAAGATTGGAAGACCCACCAGTGTTGCTTGTACTGTGCTGCCTCTAACGTGAAGATCAAGCTGCGTCCATAGTCAAGTTGCCTGCACGCTCAGTCTCTGCCAGATGTACACACAGACCTACATGCCATTACTCGAGCCATTGGTGCTGAGCAATGAAAGTGGAAATCCTTCTTTCACAGAATAAAACATATTTTCTTCCTGTCCACTCTGGGTGTGGTGGCAGCCATTTTCAGCTTCATTTCACATTTGCTGTTTGGATGAAGATGGAATGGAAGAGGGTTTGTACTTCACAGAGTCAATCATAGTCTCAGCCTCTCAGTCTAGGTGACCTCTGAATATTCAAAATCCATTTTTGGTTCCTCTCCCCATTGACTTCGATATTTCCTATACTTCCACCAAATGCTTTTACTTAACTGTTCCTCTCTATATTCCCTGAACTCCAGGGATACTGCATCTTAGTATTGCTCTGCCCCCCATCAAAACTAGGATGGTGCTAATTGTCAATAATTCTCATGTCCCTCATTACCCTTTGACTTTACCCCATGTGCCCTTCCTCACAAGCCGACAGGGAAGAAACCAAATTCAGCACTCAGCCCCCAGGAACTCTCCTTGGAGATCAGTCCAAAGGTGCCTGGGTCTTCTTCTTCCACTCTGCCTGCAACTCTCAGCCCAGGAGGACATGTGCACCTGCCTCTGGCCAGACACATTCAGCACATCTGGGCCTTCTAGGCACAAATGACCCAAAATCTAAGGCCAATAGGCTCGTCTGTAGAATAGGCTCCCTTTCACTTCAGTTGTGGAACCCAAGTCTGTACCAAAATGTATTGGGAGGAAAAGAACAAAGACTTGAGGACATACAGGTGGCCCAATTGAAACTCCATTATAAATGCATTCCCACATGTAAATCTATGATCAGTGTTCACCATCAGCAGGTGGATGAGTGTCATTGTAGCGGTAACTACAAGATTGAAAATACAAGGGCTAACTAACTATCTGTAGCACTGTACAATGTCTGATGATCAGTGTAAAGTGAGCAACTCCTGCAATTTTCTAGTCTGCTTCACTGCAATGATGGCTACCCACCACTTCTGACTTTGGCAGGATAGACCATGGCCCACTCTCTTGACCAACATGGATGGGCAACCTGGACTGGTGAATTAGCAGACCCCTGCCTGAACTGTATGCAACTCCCTAACTGACTTACTGAAAATCCCATGACTGGTTGCACTGGACTTAAGATGGCTGCTCATGGACAATAGAGACATAGAACCCATCTCTCTGACTACTCAAAGCAACCAACTGACCATGACCAAAATCCTAGACTGATAACATTTGGTATCCTTTACTTACTGTGCAGGGACCCTTGACTGAAGCTGTCTTCCTTGATTTGACTGAGAACTACTCCTTTAGACTTTGAGACATTGCCGTTTGTGGGAAGCACATGCAAATTGTTTGCCATGTTAGCTGACAGCACACAGTGCAGGTTTGAGATTGACATAGCAATGTGCCATACAGCAACATTTCCACCTCCTCGGCTGATGATTGTTGACAACCATGACAATTTGTTTAGCTTTGCTTCTGCATTAAACCATAAGGCATGAGAAAAGAACTGTGGCTCTTTAAACTCTGGTCGATGGGGCAAAGCGAGGTAAGGATGCCATGAGCATTCAACTAGGTGCAAAGCAAGTGAGCGTTAAAAGAGCAAGAAAGAAGTCCTGAAAGGTATCCTAGTTGAATCCATTAGATGGGTCCTTTTCCTTGTGCACAATGTCCTGGCAATAGCATGCCAATGAAAGGTGCTAGTGTACTCCAATGTTCATAACTTAAATGCAGAACTATACTGTGAGGGGTTCAGAAATGTGCCACGAGGGTGGACAGACATTGCTACATGGCCAACAGCATCAATGAACTGGGGTGTAGGTGTGAGGTCACCCATCAAGGATGCCATGAAACATCTGTGTCAAGTGTCTAAGATGTAGGTCCAGAGGTGCAACCAGTGAGTTGGTATCACCAGATACCCTTTCTGACTTTTATTCTTGAATTGTCACCATCTAGTTTCTATATGGCAGATGGGAGAATGATAAACAGAATATCAATGAGTTGAGGTTCGGTAATAATGACAATTTAATATATGCAAACACTTGCATATAGGCTTCTCATCGCTCTCTAGCAAGATTTTCTCTCACTGTTTAAATCTTGGCTGGAGAAATTGACTTTTTGCTCTTGACATTGAAACTCTCATATCTGCTATACTCACCTTATTTGTCCAAATAATCACCAATGCCCATGCCATTCAGGGCTGGGAAGATTTCACCCAATGCTTTAGGATTTGAAGTGTCCAGAGATATGTTCAATCATATATGCCAACCCTGATGCCATATTCAATGGGAAGAATTCAAGTTTAAATATGTGGATTGAGACCCAATACTCATGAAGAGACCAGAGCAGGGCAGCAGCGGTGATGGTTTTATTGGCAGATTACACCTATCAGGAAGTGGACTCAGGGCCTGTAAATAAAAACTGCCCCAATGTCTTTTTAAAATTTTTCTCCTCTCACTTTAAAACTATGCCTCCTTGTCTTGAAATCTCCCACTCTAGGGAAAAGACACTTGCCATTCACCTTATCTATACCCCTTAGGATATTATAAACCTCTATAATGTCACCACTCAATCCCCTAGGCTCCAATCAAAAAAGTCTCAGTCTATCTAGCCTCTCCTTGTAACTCAAACCTTCAATTCCTGGCAACACCTTTTCTGAACCCCCTTCAGCTTAATAATATCCTTCCTACAACAGGGCAACCAGAAGTGGACACAATACTTCAGAACAGCCTTCACCAATGTCCTGTACAGTCTCAGTGTGATGTTCCAACTCCTGATCTCAATTGTCTGAACAATGAAAGCAAGCATGCCAAATGTCCTCCTAACCACCCTGTCTACATGTGACACAAACTCCAAAGAATCATGAATCTGAACCCCAGGTCCCTTTGTTCTACAACTCTACTCAAGGCCCAACTTTTAATTGCATAATAACACAAAGCTGGGTGGCAGGGTGAAATGTGAGGAGGATGTTAGGAGAACACAGGGTGACATGGACAGGCTAGGTGAGTGGACGGATGCATGGCAGATGCAGTTTAATGTGGATAAATGTGTGGTTATCCACTTTGGTGGCAAGGACAGAAAGGCAGATAACTATCTAAATGGAGTCAAGTTAGGTAAAGGGGCAGCACATGTTCTTGTACATCAGTCAATGAAAGCAAGCATGCAGGTACAGCAGGCAGTGAAGAAAGCTAATAGCATGCTGGCCTTCATAACAAGAGGAATTGAGTATAGAAACAAAGAGGTCCTTCTGCAGCTGTACAGGGCCCTGGTGAGACTGCACCTGGAATACTGTGCGCAGTTTTGGTCTCCAAATATGAGGAAAGACATTCTGGCTATTGAGAGAGTGCAGAGTAGGTTCACGAGGTTAATTCCCGGAATGGCAGGACTATCTTACACTGAAGGATTGGAGCGACTGGGCTTGTATACACTTGAGTTTAGAAGGCTGAGAGGGGATCTGATTGAGATGTATAAAATTATTAAAGGATTGGACAGGAAGCATGTTTCCGCTGATGGGTGAGTCCCGAACCAGAGGACACAGTTTAAAAATAAGGGGTAGGCCACTTAGAACAGAGTTGAGGAGAAACTTCTTCACCCAGAGAGTGGTGGATGTATGGAATGCTCTGCCTCAGGAGGATGTGGAGGCCAAGTCTCTGGATACTTTCAAGAAAGAGTTGGATAGAGCTCTTAAGGATAGTGGAATCAAGGGTTATGGGGATAAGGCAGGAACAGGATACTGATTGAGGATGATCAGCCATGATCATATTGAATAGTGGTGCTGGCTCGAGGGGCAGAATGGCCAACTTCTGCACCTATTGTCTATAAGTCCTGCCCTTGTTTGTTTTACCATAATGTCATACCTTGCATTTATTTGAATTAAACTCCATCTGCTACTCCTCAGTCTGTTGTCCCAACTGATTAAGATATTTTTGTAATCCTGGATTCCTCTATGTCTAGCCTCTATCTTTGGTGGCCTATGACTTCAGCTGCCAAGCCCCTAAGTTCTAGAATTCCCTGCCTAATTCTCTTCACTTCACTGTTCTCCCTTAAGATGTTTCTTAAAACCAACTCTTTGTTCAAACTTTGTCCTCTTAATACTTCATAACGTGGCTCAGTGTGGAATTGGAGAACTGATGTGAAAATGCTCATATGTGTCAGCTAGGGAAGTTTTACTAATTTAGTGGTAACATATAAATTCAAGGAATTGGTGTAACACATATTGAAGTCTGTGAAAACACATGCATAAAGCAAAAGAGCCCTTTTAAATAATTTATTTACTGATGAATGTGTTGCATTAAAGTAAGTTAAAAGCAATTAATATTTATTTATTTAAAGAAGTCCTGGTGACTAGTTGTATATAAATCCACAAATGAGGCTGGCATACAGGAAGAAAAATGATTGTCCTGTATAAAGGTTATGATCACTTTCTACGGGCAAAATATTATTTGGTAGTTATTTTTAAAACTCCTTTGGAGGGCTCAGTTAATTCTCCCAAAGACATAGAAAACAAAACTAGAAAATCCTGGAAGTTCAACCATTTGTACAATTTTTTGGGAAATTCACCTGTGGAGGAAATATTGTACACAACCTTTGTAATCGGGGGTCAAGGAGTAGTCTTAGTATCAGAAAAAGAAGAAGGTTATATTTATCATAGGTCCCTCTGTTTCAAAGAATTGAAGAACTCAAACATAAATGATCTTTAGTTGAGCAGTCTCCCCCCTTAACAGCAGTCACTTCAGCTGTGTGTACCATCCATCGTAATACAAAGAATGTTTGCATTCTCTGTTGCTGGATAAAGCAATTCAACTACGATTGTGGCCTCTTAGACTGCTGCATTAATTCTAGTGAGCTGGTCTCGGATGCGATAAATCCTCTCCCTGGTGCTTCACATGTTCTGAACAATATCCCCATTTTAGATATGTTAACAATAATTACCTTCACTTAATTATTATGTCTAATTTTCAACATCCGTTATTTGATAAATGTAAAGTCTTGTGTTCTGCTATAAATTTAAAAAGTATTGTAAATGCCAACGCATCATGGGTGCCTTCGAAGAAGCATACAACAATTGGGATGTGAGGTTATAAATATGTTTTGTCATTATTCATCTATTTTGAAAGCATTGAGTTTCTATTTAATTTATTTCCACAGAAATATACCATAATGTCATATTTCAATCATTTATACAAATAAAGAAATCTTATCAATATGCTTGCTTTTTCAGTTGTACCACATGATAAGCTTCCATATGAACAAACATTTGGAGGCCATTCAGGCCATCCAGTCTATAATACTACTCATCCATACTTCAGCAGCAGATACACACTATGAATCATGTTCAATGGTGTCTTTACCTTTTAAAAAAAATGTTAACTTCAGCTTTGAAGGTTCAATAACCTTTTCTAGATAGCTTTTTGGGTGTGAGTTTCAAATCTCCGCTGTGTTTTAAGTGAAAAACAATGACACCTATATTTGTATTTATCTTGTACATTTTAATGCAGTGAGATGTTCCAATGCACATAACAGTAGTATTATAAATTTTGACATCAGACCATGTAAGGTGCCATTAAGGTAGATGACCAAATGCTTGATCAAAGAGGTACGTTTTAATGAGTACCTTAAAGGAGGTAAGAGAGGTAGAGAGGTTTGGGAAAATAATTGCAAAACTTTAGCCTTGGTGTTTGAAGGCACCTAAGGTGGAGTAATTACAATATGGCATACACAAAGGCCACCTAAATTTGTTTTGAATAACTTAGCTCTAGTTCTAATCTTGCGTTGCTTTGATCTGGCTTTCCCAACCAAAGGAAATAGTTTCTCTTTATGATGATATCAACTCCCTTAATTAACTGAAGCACTTCAATTAGAGCTCTTTTTAAACTCTGCACTCAGGTGAACACAACATAAGTTTCTGTGAACTCTTCCTTTTTAACACTTTCAGCCTCTGCACTGCAAACCCCTCCAAAGGTCAATATATCCTATGTAAGGGGTTATGTCCAAGTACAATGAGAAAATTTCTTACATTTGTTTTTATAGTCACTGGGGGTAACTCTGCTGTTTGAAAGATCTGGATCACAATTTTCTGGTGCAACTGAACAGAATGCATGCTATATATTGCTTGCCTACTTGTAGCAGGCATCAAATAGCCTAACTAATGATCCTCAAACACAATTGGAGGCAACTGAATGAGTGGCAGAGAAAATAAGATGTATTATTTCTTACTTCCTTATAATTATGCCATGCTTCATTTGGAAATCTAAAGCCTATTTTCACTGCCTAAGTGAGTTGGAATGAAAGCCCCAAACTGGCTTAGACTTTTATCCCTTATTTTTGCTTAGCTTGGGAAATCTCATGCTCTTTGGGCAGGATGGGCAGTATAGGCAGTATGAATGATATCACAATTACGTGCAAAAGAATGAATGAAGGGGATGGATGCCTCTCTGTCCTTCATTGTTTACCCTCCAAATGTTGGCCTGTTGACAGATCAATTCAACAAAAGTGACCTTGGAAGAACCCAAAGACAATCTCTCTTGGTTTGTGGAGAATGATGGACTTGTTTGTGCTGCCAGTACTTTTGGTCATTTAAAAAAATTTTCTTTTTGTGTGCTAAGGTTCCTCTGCTTTTGAAGGGAGAGTTAGGAGTTTGGACACTGGTCATTCTGTTCGACAGAATCACCCTGATACGCAGATTTCACAGAAGAGGCTTTTAATTTGATGCATTAGCCTGAAATTGTAATGTGAGATTCAGGTTGTCAATCCTCCAGGGTTGTCAGAAAGTCTTCAGAACTGAAAAGTTAATCTCTAGCTTACTGCAGCCAGCAACTTGCGAGGAATAAAACGCAAGGACATTAAAATAAATTCTGTATTTTTTTTTCTTTTTTTTGGTACACTTTCATCTATTTGGGTTAAAAATATAGCAGTGATTGGGACAAAAGTGAAAATTTCCAAGAACATATGCAATCAGAGTTGTCAAACCAACGTAGAATAAAAATATGTCTATTGTTTATCAAAGAGGAGGTGGGACAGTGGGAGGACATCTCTGGAACTAAAGAAAGGTCGGAAACAATAGTAAAAGATGAGCAAAAGGAAAATAGAGATAACATTTCTACAAAGGAGATTTCCATTAGTGCTACAGGCTGGGGTTTCCTCCTGCTAATCTTTGAGAACAGTGAAGAAGATAAAATTTTCAAGTTAGTTCCTGAGACACTGGATGGTGCCTTGTGACTCGTGATAGAAAGGAATGATTGGAAGAAAATGACATAATTAATTAATTCATTTTTCATATTACAGACCGTGGTAAAATCAGATTAAAATAGATGAATTATGGAAGATAACAGAAATATCTAAGTTTTACTGGGGCTTAACATGTGAATTTAAATTAAGTTTATACAGTGTGTCCTGCTGCATTGATTGACAACCGTGGAAAACACTAATTTGCGCTTATTTTTCTGTTAATTCATTTTAACTTATATCAGGCCCAACCATGAAATTAATTTCTCAGGGTTAGCAAACTGATTTAATCAGTCAAATCCAAAAGTTATGAGTCTTTTTCTTGTGCATTGAATAGCAGCACATTATTTAACTTTCCAGCATTCAATGTAGCACAAATACATTTTTTCTCCTAGGTATTCTGGCAAAGTTCACAATGATAAATTAGCTGAAGTAATAACACACTATTTTCAAATATTATGTTTTATTTTACTATATGGCATACCTTCTACACTTTTAAACTCATGTCATAATAATTCCAGCAATGATGAGTACAGCACATCAACAATTACTTTTATTTATGTTACACCAGGTTATAGTCCAACAGGTTTATTTGGAAGCACTAGCTTTTGGAGTGCTGCTACTTCATCAGGTGGCTCCAAAATCTAATGCTTCCAAATAAACCTGTTGGACTATAACCTGGTGTTGTGAGATTTTAAACTTTGTACACCCCAGTCCAACGCCGGTGTCTCCAAATTATATTTATGTAGCATCTTTAACAGAATAAAATGGTCCAAGACACCTCAAATACATGTTATCAAATAAAATGCGTATCTGGTTGATGCAGCATACCAATTGTTTTAGCACAGTGGATGCTACACAGCAGTCAGCCTGATTGTCACCTCTTCATAGAATCCCTACAGTGTGTAAAGCTTTTGGCCCATTGAGTCCATGCCCACCCTCCGAAGAGGGTGTCCATGCCCACCACCCAGACTCAACCCCTATACCCGAAAACCCTGATTTACCATGGATAATGCACTTAGTCTGCACATCCTGGGACACTATTGGCAATTTAGCATGGCCAATCCACCTAACCTGCGCATCTTTGGACTGTGGAAGGAAACCGGAGCACCTGGAGGAAACCCACGTCGACACAGGGAGAATGTGCAAACTCCACATAAATAGTCACCTGAGTGTGAAATCGAAGCTGCGTTCCTGGTGCTGTGAGGCAGCAATGCTAACCACTGAGCCACTGCACAGCTCTTGGTTATAGCTCCCACTGCTGCCCAGCAGTTCAACTACTGAAAATCGAAGATGCAATTGCTTCTCTCCATTGATTGATTGATTGATTGAATTATTGTTGTCATACGCACCAAAATACAATGAAAAGTGTTGTTTTGTGTACTGTTTTGCATCCAGTATTTAATCAGCAAGTCCTATGTACCGCTTCCTTGCAGCAACATAGTAAACTGTGCACCTTGGTTAAACTGTAGGGAACTCTGAGATAGTCTGGTCACCAGATGGATGACATACAGGTCCATTACCTTCTGGTTATGCCCTGATGCCCATGAACCAGACACTCAGCTATGGGTAAGTAGGTTCACTGTCTTGTGGGTGTTCCAGGAAAGATGAAGGCTAAGGGAGTAAATGCTGATGGAAAATCCAGAGTGAAGTCTTTTGACAGTAATTTGTCATCTGTCAGGCAGCTTCTTGGAACTCATACAGCAGAGCTGATACCACACAGTAGTGGTTTCGTCCTTTCCTGTCATTAACACCAGCAATGCCAGGAGAGAGGGCCCAAAATTTGGGCCATACAGGTTCCCTATACTATTTTGTCAGACTTGCACCCTATAGAGGGCTCTCCAGCTTCATGGTTTACATTGGCACAACACACCAAGAAAGTGTTACCGGTTATAAGATAGCGCTTGAATGATGTAGAGCACTAATGCTGCAGGTTAGTTCTGAAGGTGGGAGCGATCATAATATGATGTTAGATTGCTTTCACCCACCTCAATCTGGGGAGCCCCTAATCAGTTAGGTGTCACCCTGCCCAACCTGCTTGTTTTAATGGATACCTGGAGTTTATAATGTCATCTTGATTGACATGTCACTAATTTTTGCACCAGGCAGGATAAACTCACCAAAAAAAGTAATCTTATACATTGCAAGTTGAACTGAAAGACCATATTTCATGGCCATAAAGATGATCTTTTTCTAGTTGATAACAAGTGCAAGACTTCTGTAATCGACAAAGAACTTTCAAGGCTCAATGTGGACATTGTTGCACTACAAGAAATTAGATTCACTCAAAAGGGATTCTTTAAACAAAACACTGCGTGTTTCTCTGGCTGGGGAAACCGTAACAGGGAATACATCACCATGGAGTGGCATTTACAGCAAGAAACACTGTACTCATGATGGCTGAACTACTCCCACTGTCCCCTGCACCCTCCCAAACACACCCCACTCCCAGCAGAAGACTTAGAGAGAGTTCTCGCTCTTCAATATACAAACAGAAAATCTGGAGAAACTCAGCAGGTCTGCCAGCATCTTTGCAGAGGCAAGCAGAGTTAATATTTTGAGTCTGGGGTATGACTTTTCTCACTCCTTGCCTGTTAATAGCTTGGCCAACATGAATAGGGCATTGGACAATTGGAAGATAATTTAAAAATGGGCAGTTTATTGGAGTGATGTTGTTAACATGGATTGTGTGCAACAAATAGCTACTTCTAAATCAATATATGCCACAAGGTACCCCAGAGACATCATGCCACAGGCACCAACGAGATCTTATCATCAGCAGATATACCACCCTAAATATATCCTCATCACTCAATGTGATTGTAATGTTGGCTGCAACACTGACCACTCTGTGTTATGTATCAAGGTCAGGCTACAGTCAAGGATACTACAACATTCCAAGAAGAAAGACCATCCATGGATCAATACTTATTGTAACACTGATTCAGAAAGGAATCAGGAATTCCTCAGCATCCTCAATAAGGCTCTTTCTGACAATACTATCCAGACCACTGTGTGGTGTTAAAGTGAGAATATCTGTCCAACACCATCTATAATTCTCACTGTATATGAGAAAAGAGATCAGAGAAATCAAGTTTGGTTTAAGCTTTTTGAAAATGGAGTCAATTTTTGCAGCCAAAAAGGCAACCCTTAAAAAGGATAAACAAATTCCTGGAAAACAAAATATGAACACTCTCAGCACTGCCACAATCAAGCCTCAACAAACTACTTGGCACTATACTAATAAATTTGGTTAAAAGTCTGCATTAGCAAACAATATGCTGCTGAATCCGAGGATACTGAAGAGATTTATGGTGGAATCCAGAAAGCTCCAGGCCCAGCAACAACCAAATCAGCCTTCTTGAAGATAAAGGCAGGGATAATTATCATTAAACCTAACAACCAAACAAAAAGGTGAAGCACCATCTTGAAGTGTAACCAATGGAGAATGGTGTCACTGAAGAAGCCCTCAGCATCTCTTTAGAGTTTGCTGTTGAGCAAATGCACAGCTAGCCCACTGTATTAGAGCTCAAAGGGCCAGTTATCATCTTGCCAGGAGTAAAGCTCAAGAAAAGGATGGCATTCCACCTGAAATCATTAAAAGTAAAAAGCCAGCGCTGTAGCAGCATCTTCATGAACTTTTGTCTCCCTGCGGGAAGGAAAATCTGCATCTCAAGACATACAAGATGCAACAATAGTTACCTTGCCCAAGTAAAAAGAGGACTGCAGAAAAGGCAACAAAGACCAAGGTAGTTCCTTGTTAAGAATTATGGACCACTCCTTTGCTCACATTGCTGTGACCATTTTGTAGAGCGTAACATCAGACATCTACCTGGAATTTAAATATGACTTCAGAGCTGCTGGGGCAGATGGATACTATCAAACACTATCAGAGATATCATGACACGGAGTCCAAAGATCTGTAGGTTCGGTGGACTGGCCAGCTAAATTATTCTGTAGTGTCCAGGGTTGGGCATGCTCAGTGTGTTAGCTGTGGCAAATATGGGATTTTGGGAATAGGGTGGGGTTAGGGAAGCTCTTTGGAGGGTCGGTGCAGACTCGATGGGCTGAATGGCCTCAATCTGCACTATAGGGATTCTAAGTCTTCTACAATTCTACAATTCCACCTGTAAAAGAAAACACTGCTGTTTTCATAGCAAGAATTAGCCATACCAGGAAACTCCAGCACGTTTGATGATGTACACATAATGGGATTGGAAGAAAGCTGAATAGTAGTTCAGACCTTGACAAGCTCAATCTTCACTGTCAAAACCATCACTAGAATTAGCATTTGGAGCAGAATACAAGTTGGATGGATCATTTTTGGGAGGTCCTCAAACCGCCGAACCATAGCTCGGTGTTTGTATTTGATGGCAGCACCTCATGTCAGCAGCTGAACATCAAACTGGAAGAAGTTGCCAGAGCACTGAACCAAAGATCCACCAAATTCCTGAAGAACAACAAGATACCTCAGTTTGATGAGATACCAGCTGAGACATTGATACATGGCAAGAACATAATCTTAGAAGAGCTCGTAAACCTGTTCAACAATATCTGAACTGCTTAAGATGTTCCAGGTGACTTAGACAAAAATAAATCATCAATTTGCCAAAGAAAGCAAAACTCAATGACCGCAAAAATAGGGAAAGCATAATATTGCTGTCAGTGACTCTTCATCTGTGCCCACACCTTCATGAATTTTGGGCTAGACAGGATATTAAACTCTTCTTCTGTTGCCTTTGTGCCTATTACTTTGGACAGGAGTCCTCTTCCTATCCCACAGACACCCTCACTAGCCTCCAAAATCTCCCTCCACCTAGGCCCCACCTTCTAGCCTTTTGCCCGCATTCTGCATGTTCATTGAGTTCTGATGATGCCACCAGATGTAAAATGTTAACTCAATTTTCTTACCACAGATGCTGCCAGATCTGCAGAGTTTCACTAGCAATTTCTGTTTTTGTTTCATTAGCATCAGCATCATCATAGGAGGATGGCAAGGGTGCATAATCTCGCTATTCCTTTTCTTCTTGGTAATTGATTTTATAATGAAGAAAGCAATGATGAAGTCAGACTTTGTCATCCTGCAGACATATCACTTAGTAACGGACCTGGATAATACAGATAACATCACGTTGCTGGCCAAAGAATTACACATCCTCTGAGATATGAACATCTGCTTGAAAGGAGCAAAATCAAGGTTGATCAAGACCAAGACAATGGTGACTGAATAACAACAAAGCCCTCCCTTTACTACTGAGCAACAGAATATGAGGACATTGACGATATTCCCTACTCAGAAAGCAACATTTTCCAAGGGTATGATGTAGAGTTGAAGTCCACACAGCATTGACAAAACTGTGTCAGTTGTCCAAGGGGTACACCTGGTCTAGGCACCCAACACAATCAATGCAGTCATAAAGCTGCAATGCCACATGATTTGTTCTGAGTACATGTTCATGAAATATGGAAGAGAACAACAAAGGTGTCACATACATTTCATCAACATTGTCTACGTACAATCTTAATCATTACAAGGAGAGAAAATATCACCAATGAAGAAGTGGTACATAGGACTGGTTAGGTGTGCCTGCATGATATTGTGATGGAGAGATGACAGTGACTGATAGATCACATATTTTGTCTTTCAGACATATGACCCACCAGAGTGGCAGCAGAATGGACCGAACCAGATGGAGAAAGACCAGGCTGACGAAAGAACATCTGTGAAATACATTTAAGGAGCACCTTCAAGAGGGGATACCACGATGGATGGAGCGAAAGAAATACAATGCACATAGTTTCTCTTGTCCTGTGTGAGACAAAGTGTAATTGAATTTGTTCAATGCTGTGGAGAGATTGATTTGTGCAAATTGGCTGATTCTATGATGCAACTTATACTTTAATAAAAAGTATTTTAATTAGTTGTGAAGCAATTGGGGGAATCCCGAGGTCATGAAAGATGCTATTGAAAGTAAAGCTTTTCTTTCTTGATCAAAATCAGACCACTTCATGCCTACAGTATTGCTGCCTACTTATTAACAGTATTAGCACTGAATAAAATCTGCAGCCGTGATAATGCACAAATTTAAACTAGGTAAATCCGGAGGAAAAGGTGCTAATACAGGTGTGGAATAAAAGCTTGCAAATCTTGAAATCTTGAAATTAATTTCTTGGATTTTCAATGGAGTTCTATTTCAGAAGGTATTGGTGGAAACAGACTGATGCTTGAAGTAGAAGACAATACACAGAGCCAGAGAAGCATGTAGATTTTTTGTTGCAGCTGTGTAACATTTCTATTAGCAACCATCAGAATGTGATTAGCTGTAAAGTAAATAGCAGGGCTTCTATGGATACAGTCTTTCTTGTACTTAAGCCATACTAACTGGGCAACAAGCACCCCAATGTATGAGAGATGATCAGCAGCTGGAAGTGCTGGTTGCAGTATGTGTACACAGACCTGTGGGAATTACCAGGTGCTTCTGATAACCCACAAAAAAGACAAATCCTCCAGCAGAACTGGTTAACTAGGAGCTGGAAACAGATTTAAAGCAATCTACATTGTGACATGTTACAGTTTTGTTGACTATGTTACAGTTCACAAAATAATTTTGTATTTCTTAATGTGTTGTACTCTAACCTGTTAGCCCACTGAACAACTAGACACAATATACAAAAGGAACTTATTCTTTTCTCTGCTTACACATGTGACATTCATTGCATTATTTTTGGTGCAGAAAGTAACTTCAGCTGTGATCAATTTGGATTTTGATTTCTTATCAGACTTCTCCATTACTCTTGATGATGCTGACTCGGGCTGGGTTTATTGATCCAGGTTTGGTTGCTGAATTTAATTTGTTAGCCTGACCAATGATTGTCTGCAAATTATCAGACAGGGAGCTTTGCAGTCTTATCAAATTGTCTCCTCACTTAGATTCGCACTATCTGCCAGAGTTCATTGGATAGAAAACAAAAGAACTGCAGTTGCTGGAAATCAGAAGCAAAAACAGAAATTGCTCGAAAAACTCAGCCGGTCTGGCAGCATCGATGGAGAGAAGTCAGAGTTAACATCTGGGTAAGGGCTTGCTTAAGTAGGCCTTCTACTCATGTCACATGCTTTTCCCATGTATTACTAAATACTATTACATTACTTAAATAAAGTATATAGTTACAGACCTCAACTCTCACTTGATTCATAAGCCTTTGGGTCATTGTTTAACCAAAATAGTATAACTCAACCCTAGTAAAACCCATTTGGTGTGACAAAGTAGATATATCCTTAGCCCTTGATATTAATGACACCTGTTAATGCCCCTTCAATTTTAAAAAGGAATGAAGCACTGTCAATGGGTGGCGTGATGGTACCATGATTAACACTTTTGCCTCCCAGTGCCCAGGGCCCAGCTTTTGGTGACTGTCTGTGTGGAATTTGCAAGTTCACTGAACCAAGACGACTGGTAAACTCCAGATGCTTTAACTAGTTTAATCAAATGATTGCCCAGTCAATTGGCTTTAAAATAGCTCTTTCTTTCCATTTTAGTATATCTGTGTGGTTCCATTCCAAAATGCAAAGATTTGCAGGTTAGGAGGGTTGGCCATACTAAAATTGATCCATAGAGTCCAGGGATGTGCAGGTTAAGTCATGGTAAAAGCCCATGTGGGACTATTGGGATGGGGTGGTCTGAATGGGATCATCTTTGGATGTTCGGTGCAGACTTTTTCTGCACGACAGGACTTCTATGATTGTAACCCTGCCGATACAGTCTTTTAATTGTAGAATTGGGTACAAATCTGTTTTTGTGATTTTCTTCACCTTTCTGAGGGCAACATGGAATCGAACTAATTTATCTGGTTTAATAGCCAACACAACTGGTGAACTCCAGATGCTTCAACAAGGTTTAGATTAGATTTTTAGATTCCCTACAGTGTGGAAACAGACCCTTTGTCCCAACAAGTCCACACCGACCCTCCAAAGAATAACCCACCCAAACCCATTTCCCTCTGCCTAATACACCTAACACTATGGGTAATAGATTAGATTAGATTAATTATCTACAGTATGGAAACAGGCCTTTCGGCCCAACAAGTACACACCATGCCTCCGAAGAGTAACCCACCCAAACCCATTCCCCAGCCCTATATTTACCCCTAACATGGTGGGTAATTTAGCATGGCCAATTCACCTGACCTGCACATCTTTGGATTGTGGGAGGAAACCGGAGCACCTGGAGGAAACCCACACAGACACAGGGAGAATGTGCAAACTCCACACAGACAGGTGGGAATTGAACCCAGGTCCCTGGTGCTGTGAGGCAGCAGTGCTAACCACTGAGCCACCGTGCTGCCAGCATGACCAACCCACCTAACCTGCACACCTTTGGACTGTGGAAGGAAACCAGAGCACCCGAAAGAAACCCACACAGACCCAGGGAGAATTTGCAAACTCCACACAGACTATCACCTGAGGCTGGAATCGAACCTGGTCCCTGGCACTGTGAGGCAGCAATGCTAACCACTGAGCCACCGTGCCACCCTGAGCGGCACCCTTCAGCACCCTTTCAACATCAACTTTATTGCACCAAATGGGTTATACTACAGTTGAGTTATACCATTTTGGTTTAATCAAATGATAGTCCAGTTCTTTATATTTAAAATAGTTCTTTCTTTCCATTTTAGTTTACAATCAAAAGTACTGAAAATTAAAATGAAATGCTCTTTATGGGACTGACTGGAATCAAACCCAATCCAAAAGCAGAAAGTATGCAATCTCAGCTCTCAGGCCATCACCTAAGGAGTTTCACAGGATATATGACCTAGGCCTAACTATTTTTGGCTGTCTCAGGTCTTCACTTGTCCTCCATCCTAAGGTCAGATGTGGGAATGCTTGCTGATGATTGCTTAGTGGTCCCATCCATTCAAGACTGATCAGACAATGAAACACTATGTCCGTATGCAGCAAGACCACAACCACACTCCACTTTGGGCTAATAAGTGATAGGTAATGTTTGTGTCACACAGATGCCAAGATTATGATAATGAATCAGAGTCACAAAGTATCTATAGTTAGTTTTTGCTCTTAATTCCAAAATCTGTTTTTCTTTAATCACAGAAAAAGAAAAAGCTGTGGATGTAAATTCAGTGACTAACTGGCAAAGTACTGTGTGAATCCATTGGAATGCTACATTTGTAAAGAGTCTGAGATACTTCAAACAGAGAATAACAATAACAAGAAGAAATAAGAATGGTTGGCTATCTACTCCTTTTTATGTGAAAAGCATTCACAAACAAGTCTGTTCTACTCTCCAAGAATATACAAAAATTAGGTTAAAAGCTAATTGCAGCAATAGTCTGTCTGTGTTATTGGCCAGACATCTAAATGTGTGGACTAGAGTCCTGTGAGGGCCATACAATAGCCATTTTAACATCCATGCGCTGCAGGTAAAAGGGAATAATTCTGTTACTCTGAGTGTGGCCGGGCAGCTCAAAAGATATCAGAACAAAGGAATTTTAATCGAACTACAAAGTCAATATTTCAGGATTAACTGCTCAATTGCCAATATCAATGCTACCAATGCCATCCAATTAAAGTTACAAAATGTTCAGATTTGCTGTTCACAAACAACTCGGAGACTGCTTTTTTTGGACTCACTTGTTATTTCTAATCTGGAGTTGTGTGTGTTGCATTACAATTTATTGTTGGTTAATGTGGCTCCTTTTAAATCATTTGAAATAATTCATTTGCTAGAATTAACAAGAAGTTATCAATAAGGGATGGAATGCTTTACAAAGCTAAAAATCACACAACACCAGGTTATAGTCCAATAGGTTTAATTGGAAGCACTAGCTTTCGGAGCACCACTCCTTTCGGAGCACCACTCCATCAGCTGGTTGTGGAGTACACAATTGTAAGACACAGCAGTCTTACATACGTGCCAGCAGTGATCCTAATGAGCCAACTGACGAACTGGAACAGTCATCACAGGGATCCGTAGAGGAGCGACTAAAGGAGGAGTCAACTTGGACCCCACCGGAGGGCCGCTGCCCTGGGTTTGACATGTATGCTCAAACAGTCAGGAAATATATAAATGCCAGATTCATCAGCTGTACCCACAAGGTAGAGCAAAACATCAGCCATTCACAATGCAACACAATCCATGCTCTCAAAACCAATCACAACATTGTCATCAAATCAGCAGATAAAGGAGGAGCTATTGTCATTCAGAATAGAACAGATTACTGCAAGGAAGTGTACCGACAACTGAACAACCAGGAACACCACAGGCAACTATCGGCTGATCCAACCAAAGAACACACCTGTGAACTAAATACATTGATCAGGACTTTGAATCCAGTCCTTCAGAATTCCCTATGCCCCGTAATCCAACGTACTTCTTGCGTAGGTGACTTTACTGCCTTCCAAAGATACACAAAGCCAATACACCAGGATGTCCCATCATATCAGGCAACGGGACCCTGTGTGAGAATCTCTCCAGTTATGTTGAAGGCATCTTGAAACCCATTGTACCGGGGATCCCCAGTTTCTGTTGCGACACTGCAGATTTCTTACAGAAACTCAGCACCCATGGACCAGTTGAACAGGGAACATTCCTCATCACAATGGACATTTCAGCACTCTACACCAGCATCCCCCACAATGATGGCATCGCAGCAACAGCCTCAGTACTCAACACCAACAACTGCCACTCTCCGAACACCGTCCTACAACTCATCTGCTTTATCCTCGATCACAACGTCTTCACCTTTGACAACCAGTTCTTCATCCAGACACATGGGGACCAAATTTGCACCCCAATATGCCAAAAACTTCATACACAGGTTCGAACAAGACTTCTTCTCTACGCAGGACCTCGAACCAACATTATACACCAGGTATATTGACGACATTTTCTTCCTCTGGACCCATGGTGAGGAGTCACTGATAAAACTACACAGTGGTATCAACAAGTTTCATCCCACCATCAAAACTCACCATGGACTATTCTCTACTATCTGTCTCATTCTTGGACACATGCACCTCCATCAAGAAAGGACAACTCAGCACCACACTCTACCACAAACCCACAGACAACCTCACAATTCTACACTTCTCCAGCTTCCACCCAAAACATTTTAAAACAGCCATCCCCTATGGACAAGCCTTACGCGTACACCGGATCTGTTCAGATGAGGAGGAACATGACAGGCGCCTGGAAGTACTCAGCAATGCCCTCATAAGAACGGGGTACAATGCTCAACTCATCGACCGCCAGTTCCGACGTGCCACAGCAAGGAACTGTAATGACCTCCTCAGGAGACGGACACGTGCTGCAACCGACAGGGTACCCTTTGTTGTGCAGTATTTTCCAGGTGCCGAAAAACTACACCATGTTCTTGGCGACCTGCAACACATGATCAATGAGGATGAGCACCTCGCCAAGACCTTGCCCAAACCTCCACTGCTCGCCTTTAAACAACCGCCAAACCTCAAACACATCATTGTTCGTAGCAAACTGCCCAGCTCTCAGGACAACTCCATACAACCCTGTCACTGTAGGTGCTGCAAGACAGGTCAGAGTGTGGACATGGACATCACCATTACACGTGGGGACACCTCCCACCATGTACATGGCAGGTACTCATGCGACTCAGACAACGTTGTCTATCTCATACATTGCAGGCAAGGATGCCCTGAGGCATGGTACATTGGGGAAACTGAGCAAAGCCTACGGCAACGATGAATGGGCACTGCACAACAATCAACAGACAGGATGTTCCCTCCCAGTTGGGGAACACTTCAGCGGTCCAGGACATTCAACCTCGGACTTTTGGGTGACCATCCTCCAAGGTGGACTTTGGGACAGGCAGCAGTGAAAAGTGGCCGAGCAGAGGCTGATAGCTAGGTTTTGTACCCATAGGGAGGGCCTCAACCAGGACCTTCGGTTCATGTCACACCAGAGGTGATGACCATTGCACTATACACACACACACACACACACACACACACACACACACACACACACACACACACACACACACTGAAACACGTATACACAGACATTCATACACACTCCTACAGACACACACACTCCCACACTCGCTTGCATCCTCTCACAGACTTAGACCTCTTTACACTCACACACACATACACCTTTGTGGGGTGAATTTGTAATTACAGAGTTTCATTGTACTTTGCTCAAAAACTGCATGAATCCATGTAAGATTCTGTTAACTTACTTTTTAGATCAGAATCAGTTTAAACATTTTGGCACAGACAGGGAACACAGGGGGCTAACACCTTCAACATCTTAACAGGTTGACACCAATTGCTACAGTTAACCTGAGAATGTAACGTTTTAAAAAAGTTTTGTGATTTACATATGAAAGAAGTGAAGCTATCATGGTCATTCTAATGGATGAGAGACTTAACAAACAATCAAGGTATTTTTCAATGTATAATTTCAGTTACATCACACAGTAAACTTTTGTTATAAATTCCATGTCTTACAATTGTGTACTCCACAACGACCTGATGAAGGAGTGGCGTTCCGAAAGCTAGTGCTTCCAATTAAACCTGTTGGACTATAACCTGGTGTTGTGTGATTTTTATCTTTGCACACCCCAGTCCAATACCAGCATATGAAGGCTAATAGCATGCTGGCCTTCATAACAAGAGGAATTGAGTATAGAAGCAAAGAGGTGCTTCTGCAGCTGTACAGGGCCCTGGTGAGACCACACCTGGAGTACTGTGTACAGTTCTGGTCTCCAAATTTGAGGAAAGACATTCTGGCTATTGAGGGAGTGCAGCGTAGGTTCACGAGGTCAATTCCTGGAATGGCAGGATTGCCTTACACGGAAAGACTGAAGCGACTGGGCTTGTATACCCTTGAGTTTAGAAGACTGAGAGGGGATCTGATTGAAACGTATACGATTATGAAAGGATTGGACACTCTGGCAGGAGGAAACATATTTCCGCTGATGGGGGAGTGCCGAACCACAGGACACAACTTAAAAATACGGGGTAGACCATTTAGGACAGAGATGAGGAGAAACTACTTCACCCAGAGAGTGGTGGCTGTGTGGAATGCTCTGCCCCAGAGGGCAGTGGAGGCCCAGGCTCTGGATTCATTTAAGAAAGAATTGGATAGAGCTCTTAAAGATAGTGGAGTCAAGGGTTATGGAGATAAGGCTGGAACAGGATACTGATTGGGAATGATCAGCCATGATCATATTGAATGGCGGTGCAGGCTCGAAGGGCTGAATGGCCTACTCCTGCATCTATTGTCTATTGTCTATTGTCTATTATCTCCAAATCATGAATACCTTTCAAGTTAACCTTGTTGCAACCAACCAGCAGGATTGACTGAATAATCAAGCAAAGCCAGTTCATCCCTCAGCAGCTGGGGAGGTAATGAGTTGGGGCATCCTGCCTGGAACAATAACGATTTGGCAACCTCACCTGAGGTCTGGTCATAACAGCAGGCAATGTCCACTTTCGACAAGAGGCTGTCTAAGCAACTGCTTGCATTTAACAGCATTACTCTTACTGAACTTCCTGGTGTCAACATCCTGCGATCACCACCGAGCAGCAACGTAACAAGACCAGCCATTTAATACTGTGGCTACAACTGCCCATAATAGGTCGCGTGTTCTGCTAGAAATAGATATCCATAAAACATTAATAATTGGAAGAAATGCAGAGCATTGGGAATGGGACAAGAAGTGCCAAAACCAGTGCAGATAGGATAATGCTAATTATCAAGTTTGCCCTGTTCTTAGAGGAAAATAATCCAGATGAATCAATTAGCAACAATGCACATAAAAAGCTACTGAAGTCCAGATAGTGAACAGGCCAGGATTGCAGGTGCAGTCTCTTTAGACAATTGAAGCTGCAATCAATAGCAAGGATTTCACTTACTCAGTTTTAAAGCCACACGATTCCTGCTAAGAAGCTTATGATAATTCCTGATCCACAAAGAGAGACACTGGAGCAGGACTTCACTTTAAAAAAAAACACTCAAAACACTAAAGTGTAAATGTGGAGACACAAGTACAGACCAAAAGAAAAGATTAAAGAAATTTTAATATACTCTCAACATTTGCCTTTGATTACACATTTTTTTGCCTTGTTAGTGTGGGTTTTTGCAATTGGCTTTATGTATTGAATATGCACATTTATGAAGATAAATTGCTCCACAGATAGTGGCAAAGAAAAATAGATCAATTATCATTATCGCCAACTGCAAGAGCCCTAGATTTTAATTAGAATGCAAGATTTAACCAAGACAGTGCATTAAAGTCAAGCCAGTCAAAAAGATTTAAATCCATAGGAACGTTAGGAAATAATACATTAATATATTAATGTAGAGTTGGTTACCTCAGTTGGGTTTGATAGTTAACATGTGGTTCCAAATAGTGCCAACAACTTGGAGCTCTAATCCTGTACTGGCTAAGACTTCTCCTCACCCTGCCCTCTAGTTAAATGGTTCACCAATCTGAATAATTGAAACTGCTACATGGAGAAGAATACATTAATACAAATAATGTAATGTGCTCTTCTCACACGTTTATCTAATTTTATCTTTTGCCACAGACAAAATGGTATAACACCTTCTGATGTCTTGGCCTTTCAAACATATTCAAATTCTTAGCATGACATTTGGGACATATGCACTCAATTCATGCGTGTCCTCGTGAAAGACCTGCTAATAGATGTAATGTTGAAGTGTAACATTGACAGGAAAGATGTGAGATATATCCAGAGCTTTTCTTTATTCATTCACACGATGTGTGTAGAGCTGACTAGGCCAGCACTTATTGCCCACTCCATGTTGCCTAGAGTCAACCTCAATGCTGTGGGTCTGGAGTCACAGACAGACCAGACCAAGTAAGGATGGCAGATTTCTTTCTGTGAAAGACATTTGAGAACTTTGTGGGATTTTCCTGACAATCACCAACAGTTTCATTATTATCATTACACACTTAATTCCAGTTTTTTAATGAATTCAAATTTTGTCTGCCATAGCAGGATTCAAACTCAGATCTCTAGACCATTATCTGCTTTTTTTGATGATGAGGCTATAGTTAAAAAGTGTGGCACTGGAAAAGCACAGCAGGTCAGGCAGCATCTGAGGAGCAGGAGAATCAACATTTTGGGCATAAGTCCTTCATCAGGACCTGCAGTGCTTTTCCAGTGCTACACGCTTTGACTCTGATCTCCACCACCTGCAGTCTTCACTTTCTCCTACCAGGAGGCTATAGCTTCCCCAAACATTGAGATTGAATAGTGAACATGAGGCTAGAAGATTGACAATCAGAGATGCTTCAAGCGAAGAGAGGGGTATGAGAGGCTGTGAATTGTTGCCAAAACTGTTCAACCTGTACACAGAACAAATATTCCTAGAATCAGAGTTACTTCTAGAGATAGAAATTAGAGGCAAGAACATAACAAAATTTGCAGCAAGCTGACAACACATTGCTACTCAAAGAATCAGAAGAAACCTTACAAAATATCATAGACCAAGTAAAATTTTAAAAAGTAGATTATAAAGATAAAGTCACCATAGTCCTACTTAACTACAGGGCTATAGCGGTTTAATCCCAGAGTAACCACACCTCAGTCGAGGTGATAGATTGAGAAGTAGCATTCTTCATGGTAACCTCAACCAGTATAGAAATTGAATCCACACTGCAGGTATCACTCTGTACATACACTAGCCTTCCAACCAACTGAGTTAACCAAGAATATAGATTCAACATATTGACCAAAAAGACAAACACAGTGGTAATCAGAAGGAATAAATTAGAAACTAGAGTGAAGATTGAAATTGATAATGTCATCTTGGAATAAGTGGAAAGCTTTATCTAAATAAGAGAAATGATAACAGATGATGATGGATGCAAAACCAAAGTCAGAAGAAGGACAGAGAAAGCCAGCACTAATTTTGTGAAAATGAAGGTTGTAATAACAACAGAAAAGCTTTGAACAAGGGAAAATAAACTCAAAAGATTCCACATTCTAACCACTTCATTGTGTGTCTCAGATATGTGGACAATAAGTAAGGATCTGTAGAAGGCCTTTGAAATGTGGATGCTGCATTGTATGCTTAAAACCAAAGGGAATTCTAGAGAGTGACATTCACAAAAGGGAATGTCAATACTTTAACCATTTGATTAGAACAAAAAAGGACAGTGAACTCTTCTAGAGGATAACAGTAAGTGGGATTGAGCTAAACTTCATTTTGATGGCAAGATATTAGAGTTCGGTTGCATACGAACTCACACCATGGAAGCGTGAGGGGATTGTGTGAGACAGACAAATGTGATATCATGCATCAGCAGGTCTGATTGGAGTAGCTTCAAGCAGGATCAGACAGGGCAGATAAAAGATCCTTGTAGAAACTATGATGCTTGAACAAGGGGGTACTAGATAAATTATGTCCTGATTCAGACTAATTCAAACATTCCTTTTCTAAACATGATTCCAACAAACGTGTTGTTTAAACAAAACACTTGCACATAGCTAATCACTATTCTTTTGTGTTTACAATTCATTTATACAGAAAGTGTTTTAGGGACTTTCATTTCATTTAATATTTTAAAAGCTGTCTTCTGTGGTTTTCACACTAACTGTTTGACCCTTTCTTATTCATGATAATACCATTCTATCATTAAGCACAAATTACAGCAAGTTGGTCTGTCAGTGAGTTGACTATTACATTAATTTCTCTATCAAGATTCTACAGAGCATCAAATTTTATTGTATTGGTTAACATATTAAATAAGTAACAGCATTACTAAAATTTGAACTTCCAATTAACTTTGAATTAAAGACTCCTAATTCATGGCAGTGTATTACATGATGAATTTTAGAAATAAATAACAGTTTCTAAAGTACTTAAAAGTATATCTCATTCTCCTATATCGGGATGTTTTAACATCAAAATTGATACATCATTGATTTTCTTTTCAAATTGCTCAGTTCTAGTGTATTTCAAAATAAGAATAAACCCTGCATTATATTGCCTTCTAACAGCTGCTTGGCAGAAGGATGGGCTGTAAAGTTGGGTGCAATGCCATGACTGCTGTTCCTAACATTAATATGCCTCCTACTGCCCTAATCGTATTGCAGCACGGTGGATCAGTGGTCAGCAGTACTGCCTAACAACGCCAAGGACCCGGCTTCAATTCCATCTTCAGGTGACTATATGGTGTTTGAACATCCTTCCCATGTCTGCATGGGTTTCTGCTACATTCTCAGGTTTAGTGGATTGGCCATACTAAATTGTCCAGGGACGTGCAGACGAAGTGAACGAGCCATGGGAGGGCTGCTCTTTGGGGGGTAGTGTGGACTGAATGGCCTGCTTCCTGTAGTGATTCTATGAATTATACCTGAGACTGGGGAGGTATTGGGAGATCTGGTTGTAAGAAAATTGTGGTCTACAAGTGTTCCTTTAATGGCCATTTAAAGGTCTTCTTTCAGCACTGGTATGACTTCCCCATGTCAAGGCAGTATCCAACCCATCAAGTATCCAACCCAACAAGTTTCATTGGACAAGTTGGTGGGTGGTGAAGAGGGAGGGAATGGCTCACACTTTTATAGGTGTTCTGTACTGATTGGATGTGCCACTGCAAGCTCTTCACCCCTGTCCATGCATTGTGTTTTCTGTTTCAGTGAAAGCTCATCTTGTAAAAGCCAACTGAAAAAAGTACAATCTACCAATCCAGATTTAAGTCTGGGATCTGACTTGTTATACAGTGTCATGAAGCAGAGATCAAACCCCTCTGTTAATTAAAACCAATCACCCGAAAAAGCTTGCCTTGCCTTGTAATCTGTTAAAATGCGAGTGAGTGACATAGAACTCCTAATTTTCAGTATTTAAAAAAAAATTTTCCTAACAGAACACTAAACAAAACTATTAACAAATGAACACTCTTTGCCCTAATTGAACACAATCCTATTAACATGCAGTTTCAATACCACAATTATTAAACATTACATTAACTTGAGATTAAGTCCACATAGTCTCTGTTTTCAATCTTCCGTCTGAGATCTCCTTGGGTCTTCTTCTTTCTTTTTACTGCGAGTATGTTTTACAGGAAAATGTACCTTTTGATATAGAGTGTCTTCTAATTTCATTGAGAGCAAGATTTTAGATGGGCAGTTAGCTCTCAGACAGTTGCTCTGATCAATTTTCAAAATCCCTTTATTTTATACTCCCCAAGATTGTACTCTCTCATTGGTCCAATGTTGTCAAAAAAATAAATTCAAGCTCAATGGGGCTTTAGTATCCTGGTCATAATTTAAATTAATTGGTTAAATTTGAATTGTTGTCAAAACAGCAACCAAAACTCCATTTAACAGCCAAATTGTCACATGTAACTATTTTTGAACTGCCCTTCTCCTAACCATTCCATTCGGGCAGCTGAGCCTGCACTTCAAATTCACTCCATGATTCAGAAAACACTTTCTATTTTAAAGTGAACATACACTCATTCAACTTTGTAGCAATAATCATACAGTAATTGTACAGCACAGAAACAGATCCTTCGGTCCAATTCATCCATGCTGACAGGAGGATATCTTAAATTAATCTAGTTCCATTTACCAGCATTTGCCCCATATCCCTCTAAACCCTTCCAATGGTGGTTCAGTGGCTAGCACTGCTGCCTCACAGCACCAGGTCCCACGGTCGATTCCAGCCTCGGGCAACTGTCTGTGTGCAGTTTGCACATTCTCCCCGTGTCTGCGTGGGTTTCCTCCCACTGTCCAAAAGATGTGCAGGTCAGGTGAATTGGCCATGCTAAATTGCCATGTCAGGGGTAAATATAAGGTAGGGGAATGGGTCTGGGTGGGTTACTCTTTGGAGGGTCGATGTGGACTTGTTGGGCCAAAGGGCCTGTTTCCATGCTGTAGGGAATCTAATCTAATTCTGGTCTCCCTGCCACTGGAAGGATGTCATGAACCTTGAAAGGGTTCAGAATAGATTTACAAGGATGTTGCCAAGATTAACTGGTTTGTGCTGTAGGGAGAGGCTGAATAGGCTGGGGCTATTTTCCCTGGAATGTCAGAGACTGAGGGGTGACCTTATAGGGGTTTATAAAATCATGAGGGGCATGGATAGGGTGAATAGCCAAGATGTTTTTCCTGGGCTGGAGGAGTTCAAAACTAGAGGACATAGGTTTAAAGTGAGAGGAGAGAGATTTAAAAGGGAGCTAAGCAGTAACATTTTCACACACAGTGTGGTGCGTGTATGGGACAAGCTGCCAGCAGAAGTAATAGAGGCTGGGAGGCGGAAGTAGTAGACACTGGGAGAATGTGCAAACTCCACACAGACAAGCACCCAAGGTAGGAATTGAACCCAGGTCCCTTGCGCTATGAAACTGCAGTGCTAACCACTGGACCACCATGTCGCATGCAGTATTCCAAAAGTAGTCTAAACAATATCATGTACAACCGCAACATGACCTCCCAACTCCTATACTGAATGCACTGACCAATAAAGGCAAGCATAACAAACATCTTCTTCACTATCCTAACTACCTGCAACTCCACTTTCAAGGAACTATGAGCCTGTACTCCAAGGTCTTTGTTCAGCAATACTCCCCAGGATCTTTCAATTAAGTGTACAGGCTCTGCCCTGATTTATCTTTCCAAAATATGGCACCTCACATTTATCTAAATTAAACTGTACAGTAATAATACCAGCTAGGATCATAACAACAGTTTTGTGTATAACCAGAATGTGTACGTATTGATTATTTGAAGCTGATATCTCATACATACATGTGACCATCATGCATCTTATAAGTAATGTAACTAGATAATACATACAATGTAATAAACCTTTTTATCAAGACTGAGCCCAAAGTTGAGGCTTTCTGTGAAAGACTTCATGTTACTGACTCCCCCGTCTCTGTAACATTGCCCAGTACCAACAATAAGGATTGGTGGCAGTAAACCAATGCCACGTTTTCGCAGTCACACCCTTATGATACTTTGAAATATTATAATATTATCAGATTGGTCAACACTCCCTATGTCACAGCTGTGATCAGAGAGCTTTAAACCATTGATTGGAGGTGGGATTTTCTCCCCTAACTTGGTCCTCAAGCCAATTAACTGACTGCAGAATAATCTGGCAGAGGAGGGAACCTTTTCCTTCATTCTGTGACATCCATCCCAAAAATTCTAGATTTGACTATTTAAGTTACATGTACCTTTGATAATTAAATACAGTAAATTGTGCTTTTTAAGTGTCCAACTATAAAAACTAACCTCTTGGTTAAACTGTGGTGTATGCGTAGCAGGTGGTTAATCTGATACCACCAGTTTTCTACTATCAAATGTTAAATGCTGTGTGCATTGTAGCATTGAATTGTACTTACTGCAATACCCTCTACTGGCTGACTTTGCACTCATGGAAAAGGCATCAATATAACTTTCATATGCTCCAATCACGACAAATATGACAATCGTTACAACTGTACTCATACAAAATTATTAAGAATGCAGGCTCTATTATTGTGCACAATACTAACGAGCAACAGAGCATCCAAATATGTAGTTTTGAAAATGGCATACTGAAAAATGTGTTATAATTTTATATTTTAGGTCATGATTATGTTGCATTGCTGGTCTAGGGCTAATGCTGAGTTGCACTGTAGAGAGTAAAGGCATTTGAGATCCAAAAGGACATCTGCATGAAGCACATACACAACAGCAACCCCACGGCGTGCACATTTTTATGTGCAAAATGCGTCACTGTGCTGGGAATTATGGAATGTGGTACTGATTTGTCATCCTGGAGCCACCCTGGCAGTCGAAAGAATCTACCTTACTCTCCTCGAGCTGGATCGCCATTAGGTGGGCATAAAGACACAGACAAGCACAAGTTTAATCTCCAGTTGGGCAAGTATCAGATATTATTAGTTTCCTGTTAGAGTCATCATGAACAGTCCAACTGCTATAAAATGTTTTGATGCATTGCCATCATCATCCTGACAACAGTATGGACTCACACAATGGCCCCTTACAACTGGAGTTTTTCACTATTTGCATACTGCACTGAGTTTTAACAAGATACAGAGGGCTTCGTGCGATACATCTGCAACTTTCTGTTATTCAGGAATTTGTACTTATAGAACATTGTTACGGAAGCTTTGTCACACACAATTTAATAACAAGCTAGAAGAAGGCAGGTGGTGGAAGAGGTATTAAGATGCTTCATAGGAGAGAAAGGAGAAACAAAGAGATGGAATTCTAGAGCTTAAGCTCTTGATAAGAGTCTGACTGCTTCTATATATTTAGCGGCCTTTCAGTGTCTGCCTGACCTCTTCCCCCTGCTCTTAATTCCCGTTTTTTATGCCCCATTATCACCTCTCAGCTTTCTCTTAAATCTTGCATGCCTAAAGGCTTTGAATGATGAAAGAAAACTGTTTAGCAACACATTTACATCTATGTGTTCAACTTGAAGTCACACTATGCTGCCAATGAAGAAAGGTGAGAAACATCTAAATGTCTATATCCCTAACGGAGTATGGTCTTATGTGAATTACGTTCAAAATGCCAAAGAGATTTACAGCACAAATTAAATCCACACATCCCCTTGAGGCATGTTGCATCCAAGTTTAAAAAGAATTTAAAGCAAAACATTACCTTACAAATCAATGGTTAGATGACAGTTGGATTAGTGTGGTCAATTCTGGACACAACACTTTGGAATGATGTGAAGGCATTGAGAGGGCTGCAGAGGATATTTGCAAGAATGGTACCAGAAATAAAGAACTTCGGTTACGTGGAGAAAGTGAGGACTGCAGATGCTGGACAGTTGAAAAGGGTGACATTGGAAAAGAACAGCAGGTCATGCAGCATCTGAGGCACAGGAAAATCTATGTTTCGGGCATAAACCCTTCATCAGGAATGTGGAAGGAGAAGGGGGATGAGAGGTAAATAGGGTAGTGGGGGTGGGGGAAGGTAGATGCGAAGGCAATAGGTGGATGTAGATGGGGGGTAATTGTGATAGGTTAGTGGGGAAAGTGGAGCAGATAGGTGGGAAAAAAGATGGACAGATAGGACAAATCAAAGGGGGGTATGTGAAGAGGCTAGAGAGGCTGAAAACCACAGAAGGTTAAATGAAAATTTAGAGCTGAAAAAGTGTTGCTGGAAAAGCGCAGCAGGTCAAGCAGCATCCAAGGAGCAGGAGAATCGACATTTCAGGCATGAGCCCTTCTTCAAATGAGGAAAGTGTGCCAAGCAGGCTAAGATAAAAGGTAGGAAGGAGGGACTTGGGGGAGGGGTGTTGGAAATGCGATAGGTGGAAGGAGGTTAAGGTGAGGGTGAGAAGGGGAGGGTGATAGGCTGGAGTGGGGGGCGGGGGGGGGGGGAGGTCAGGAAGAAGATTGCAAGTTAGGAAGGTGGTGCTGAGTTTGAGGGTTGGGACTGAGACAAGGTGGGGGGAGGGGAAATGAGGAAACTGGAGAAATCGGAGTTCATCCCTTGTGGTTGGAGGGTTCCTAGCGGAAGATGAGGCACTCTTCCTCCAGCCGTCGTGTTGCTATGGTCTGGCGATGGAGTAGTCCAAGGACCTGTATGGTGGGGGTGTTGAAGTGTTGAGCCACGGGGTGGTTGGGTTGGTTGGTCCGGGTGTCCCAGAGGTGTTCTCTAAAACGTTCCGCAAGTAGGCGGCCTGTCTCCCCAACATAGAGGATGCCACATCGGGTGCAGCGGATGCAGTAAATGATGTGTGTGGAGGTGCAGGTGAATTTGTGGGGGGTGTGGACCTGACGAGGGAGTCACGGAGGGAGTGGTCTTTTCGGAACGCTGGTAGGGGAGGGGAGGGATATATTTCCACCAACCCAACCTCCACTCCCGGCACCTTCCCCTGCAACCGCAAGAAATGCAAAACTTGCGCCCACACCTCCCCCCTTACATCCCTCCAAGGCCACAAGGGATCCTTCCATATCCGCCACAAATTCACCTGCACCTCCACACACATCATTTACTGCATCCGCTGCACCCGATGTGGCATCCTCTATGTTGGGGAGACAGGCCGCCTACTTGCAGAACGTTTTAGAGAACACCTCTGGGACACCCGGACCAACCAACCCAACCACCCCGTGGCTCAACACTTCAACTCCCCCGCCCACTCCACCAAGGACATACAGGTCCTTGGACTACTCCATCGCCAGTCCATAGGAACATGACGGCTGGAGGAAGAGCGCCTCATCTTCCGCCTAGGAACCCTCCAACCACAAGGGATGAACTCAGATTTCTCCAGTTTCCTCATTTCCCCTCCCCCCAGCTTGTCTCAGTTCCAACCCTCGAACTCAGCACCACCTTCCTAACCTGCAATCTTCTTCTTGACCTCTCTGACCTCCCCCCCCCACCCCCCACCCCAACCCAACCTCCGGCCTATCACCCTCACCTTAACCTCATTCCACCTATCGCATTTCCAACGCCCCTTCCCCAAGTCCCTCCTCCCTACCTTTTACCTTAGCCTACTTGGCACACTTTCCTCATTCCTGAAGAAGGGCTTATGCCCGAAACATCGCTTCTCCTGCTCCTTGGATGCTGCCTGACCTGCTGCGCTTTTCCAGCAACACTTTTTCAGCTCTGATCTCCAGCATCTGCAGTCCTCACTTTCTCCTAAATGAAAATTTAATCAAGGTGTTCAAAATCTTATAGGGCTTGGACTAAGTAAAGAGAAACTGTTTCTAGTCATAGAAGGGTTAGTCATCAGAGTGCACATTTAAGTTAATTGGCAAAAGAAACCGAGGAGACAGGAGAATATGTAATTATACAGTGAATTGTTTAGATCTTGAATACACTATCCAAAAGAATGGTTGAAGTAAATTTAATTGAAAATTACATGATCTGCAACACTGTGGAGAGAAAACAAGAGAGTGGCACTATTGAATAATTTTTTTCAAATAAATGCTAAAGATATTATGGGCCAAAAAGCCTCCTTATGAGCTATATTGTTCTATGATTCTACTATCGTTCCTGAGTATATTGGGTTTTGTTTTGGATTGCTGGAGCAAATAGTTGGCATTGACATGATGAGCCTAATGGCTTCCTTCTGTGCTGTTAAAAGCTCTTCAAAACCAATTACTTATTTCTGATGTGTTGTCACTGTCAGCATGTAGACAAATACGGTATTGAATTTCCACACAGTATGATCCCACGAACATCAGTGAGGTATGCAAATATGACACACAGAAAAACATGATGAATTCTAATGCAGAGTAAGGAAAAAGAAATTAATGATAATAAATAAGTACTCTGTACCAATCAAGAACCAAGGATCTTGTGAAATTGAGGATTTTAAATGAACAAATAAATAAAGAAATAGTACTTGAGAAATTAATGGGACCAAATGTGGAGAAATTACCTAGATCTGAGACATTTTTTTGGAAAAGGAAACATTTTCTGACTTTGTTTTAAAAAGGAATGCCACCACTTAATCTGGTTGTCAGCCCTCCAGCATTGCGCTGGCGTCTCCAAGAATTAAAAATTAAACTTTCAGACACTGCTGTGAGCAACAAATAGAAAAACCATAGGAACATTAACATTGTTAATTTTAATTTTATTTGAATTTTTTAGTAGTTATAAAAATATTGAAAATGGAGAAAAGATTGTTTCATTTGGCAGAGTTGTTGGAAGCAGAGGCCATGTGCTGAAACCCGCAGGTACACTTGAAAAGGAGTTGGCAGTTCCACCACTAAACCTGGAGGGAATACACATATCTGTCAATTTACAAACTATGGAAAACACATGGTTTGAATATGCTATAAAGTTCTCATTGAGGACAATTAATACTCACTTCCTGTCAAATTGCATGTTATGGTCCAGATGTTCCAATAAATGTCAGAAACCAGATTTCCAGTCATGATTGGATTAAAAATTACTCACTCACCTTTTGACACTTTGGATGTTCTTAGAAAGTTGCCTCCTATCAATCTGTCCAGGAATCCTCAAATCCAAGACTTCAGAAGATCATTGTAGAAACCACACCCCCTTTTGCATCAGTCAGTATTCCGTGTCCATGATTGAGTGTTTAAGGTGCCAATGAAATTGTGGGGTAGCAGGTGGAATGCTGTGAGTGAATGAGTGCTTCAGAGAGGTTGGGCTTCAGAGCTGTTGGCATGCCAGCAAGGGAGAGGCTTATTGTCTGGTCAATGGGATTTGGTGGGGAATGGGTGGTGTGGTCAGTGTTGAGTTGGGAGTTAATTTAATTGTTACCCAGGGGTTAGAGACGGTTTAACACATGGCGAACTATTAAACTGATTTGAGTAGGAACACTTTGAAGTTTCTGACTGTAATAGTCTTTTATTGAGGAACCTGGTTGCAAGGAAATTGCCCATCAGCATATCTGGACCAATGTGTGTGATATATGTAATAGTAAAAATCACCTTAAATATTGGTATATTTGACAGAAGCACCTCGTGACATAGAAACATGCACTATCAAATACAATAGTATTGAAGCATTTTGGCTCTGATGGATTAGAATGTGAGGAAATTTACTTTGTAGCGTGGGAAACAAAGCAAAATGTACTATTTCAAATACTTCACACATCAAAATGTTGATTTTCAGAAAAAACTGGGTGCACTTACACATGAAACATGGAAAGTTAGCATGCAGGCATCACATCACATGGGGCAGCACTGTGGGTCAGTAGTTAGCACTGCTGCTTCATAGTGCCAGGGTCCCAGGTTTGACTTTTGGTGACTGTCTGTGTGGTCTTCCATTGGGTGAGCTGATTTCCTCTCATAGTCCAAAAATGTACAGGTTAGGTGAATTGGCCATTGTAAATGTGGGGTTAAAGGAATGGGGTAGTGGAACTGGATCTGGATAGGATGCTTTTTGGAGGGTTGGTGCAGACTCTTTCTACACTGTAGGGATTCTATAATTCTCCAAGCAATGAAGAATTTAAATTGAAAAGTTAAACTTAATTGTAAGTGGACACAATATAAGAACAAGGGACTCCTGATAGACTTTTGATCATATCACAACTAGAGGACTGTGCATAGCTCATGCCTCAATTTCTCAGAAAAGATATATTTGCATTGGCTGGCAATACCATGAAGAATTAGCACATCTCCTTTAATGAGAGACTGGGTAAATTGTGCCCATACTATCCAAAGCTTAGAAGAACGAGGACACCTCACTGAAATGTACAAGAATCTGCAGGGGATGGACAGGAAAGACACTGAGCAGTTGTTATCCCTGGCTGAGGAATTGAGAACTTAGAGGTACAGTATCAAGTTAAAGACTTGATAATTTAAAAGCAAGATGAGAAGAAATGATTTCACTCAAAGCAGAGAATTTTTGTACAGCTCAGAGATGTCAATGCTATATTGTTGAATATAACTAATGTTGACAGATAATAATTGGATATGGGGAGTGCAAAGGAAAATAGTTAAGAGCAGAGATTATAGGTTTTATAGGGGTATATAGAGGCATCATGTCTGTTCCTGTTCTTATTTCTTATGATGAATGACCATTTAAACAAAGTATCATTGTTGATGGAACCAGGTAAACATTAACATATTCAGAAAAGATAAAGAAAATCATCAAGCAAAAAGTCTACCTGTGTAATCAATTAAAAATACTTAATAGCAGTAGTAAAAGTTTGTTTTCATTCCTTGAAATGAAAAGATAAAGCAGAAAATTAGGGAGTGATTTTCCATCTGAATGATAATACATTTTCCAAAATATTATGTTTAGCTGTTAACCAGCAACCTTCTGATGCACTGTCTCACAACCATTTCAAAAAGGCTGAATGCATACTAATGGATATGAATGAATGTCACATACTTCTGACAGAAGAGAGCATGTTTCTCCAAGTGAAGGCTTTAATTCTGCAAAGAAGTAACAAATTCAAAGAGACATTCATTTGAACAACACTCATATTTCTTCGCATTTTAATTTTAATGTGTTTTCCATTTTTAACTAAAAATTAAAACAACTACTTAAGTGCAATAGTTCATAGTACTCCTCCAAGTTACACAGTAAACAATGGAGTGAACACATTAGGATGATGTAATCATAGGCAACACACCACTCTTTATCACTGGAATGAGCTGGGACGATTTATTTTATACCTTTGACATTAGCTGTCTTTCGCTTCTAGCAGAAAATATAATAGTTATTCCCATTTACAGAAGCCTTAATACCGGTGTTCTAATCTCACTGCAGTATCACTGAACACTTTGGTCAGCATACTTTCTTTGTAACAGCATAGTATCTTGCTCCACAAATATACCAGGCACATAAACAAATGATAGTATAATAATAGAAGGCACAGATGAGTCTGGTCCCAGCCATTTAAGGGAATACTCTCAGGAGCAACACTAGCACACGGTAGATTGCACACAGTAATTACCTGCAGCTCACACACTTACCCATATCATTTCTACCACATTGTTTCCATGTATTCAGCTCAAAACCTTGTATTAATTTGTGATGAGACAACCTAAAAATAAAGTGGCAGTAATGCAAATATTAGTTGGAATATTACCTGTAAACTGTAAGGAATAAGATCAATATCTGCTATTTTAAGATAGCCGTCTTACTTTAGTTTCAGTTAATGCTAGAAAATTAGTGGAATACTTCACACTTGCTGATGTGAAGGGAGCAGGTGAATATGTGTAGACATATTTTATGAAAATCAAGTTGCCAATATGACGACTTTATCGCTAACAGTAAACAAAAGAAAAGTTGCAGGTGGTTAAATTTGAGGTTTTGTATTCCTGCCTCAATGCAATCTGGCTCTTTTCTGAGGAAGCAAGTATCAAGGTCAAAGATATGAAAGGTAAGTGACTCTGCAGCTGACTTTATAAACTGCATCAGAGATCATAACAGGGATTGGCTCCCACAGAAATACAATGCCAGAGAATATTTTTATTAGAAAAGCATGCACAGCTAGTGAGGGCATATCAAACACTAGCTGCCCTTCTCCTTCAAAGGGAATTAAAGCTCAGCTTTAACTGGGCTGAACTCAAAAGGTCACAAGATATTGTGGTTTGCCCTGCCTCTTGTATAAAATCTTGCATATCAGACAGCTTTTTGGCTCACCTTGACAAATTGGTTGATAAGGAGTGTTTTTAGAAAACACTCTTGTTATGAGAATAGCGAAATTAAAGGGATGAAATTATTGAACCTTTGAATACATAACGAGCATCATTTATTGGAAAATGAAACAGCTAGGAAGTCAGGGCAGAACATTGGAGGAAGGGTCAACCCTTATACCTTTTCTGCGTATCCTAGAAGTCAGTCATAGAACATGATGGGGACACTTTAAAGAAAGTGTGAAAAGGTAAAAAAAAAGTTGAACTTCAAAACATAATACAATACAGGAATAGGCCTTTTGGTCTACCCAGACTGCGCTGATTCTAATCTCTATTTTGCTTCATATTTCAGTAGAGATTCAACATTAAGTATGAATGCACATTAGTGACTTGCGGACAGCCCTCTGACAACTTTCAGATAAATTAATGCCCTCATCCCTTTCTATACCTATAACTTCCTCAAGACTCTGAAATCTCTGTGCTCCGCAATGGCAGTTTTGTCTTCAAACACCTTGAACGTGAACTCTGGGATTACCTTCTTAATCTTTACCTACTCTGCCTCATTTTAAGTGATATTCCTTGAAATTTATGGAATAATATTTTTAGTATCCCTCTATGTGGATCAATGTTAAATAAAACTCTTGCAAAGCAACTTGGGAGATCGTGTGTAAAAGATTTTATACATTGTTGCTAGGGCCCAGGGAATAGTTAGGGGTCTCCTAGTAATTGACTGACTGAACAGAAACTTTTAAAAAGCTGCAAACCCAAAGTTCAAAGTGTCCTGTGATAAAAAGGCTTCCTGTCCGATCCATCAACTTATCAAACCTGAGCGGTGTCCAGGAGCAAGATCCAATGTTAAGTTCTCATGTGAGCTATGTGCAGCCACTGGTAGAAAATGAACTAAGATTTGAATTAAGATGAGTAGTTCTGAAGAATTATACCAGACTTAAAACGTTAACACTATTTCTCTCTCCACAGATACTGCCTGATCTTCAGAGTTTTTTACAGCATTTTAAGCATTTGTTTCAGATTTTCATCATCCACAATATTTTGCTTTTATAGGATTGGAATGCGCTGTCTCTCTCAATTTTAAGGAGACTGCATGAGCACAGAGCCATTTTACACCACGCAGGAAGACTAAACAAAACCCAAAGTACCACTGCCGCCTCACAGCACCAGGGACCCAGGTTCGATTCCGGCCTTTGGTGACTATCTGTGTGGAGTTTGCACATTCTCCCCGTGTCTGTGTGGGTTTCCTCCGGGTGCTCTGGTTTCCTCCCACAGTCCAAAGATGTGCAGGTTAGGTGAATTGGCTAAGCTAAATTGACCATAGTATTCAGGGATGTGTAGATTAGGCGCATTAGTCAGGGGTAAAATATAGAGTAATAGGGTAGGATGCTATTTGGAGAATTGGTGTGGACTTGTTGGGCTAAATGGCCTGTTTTCACACTGTAGGGATTCTATTCTATTCTTCTATTCTACTACAGCCTTGCTTTTCCTGACCATTTCATCTAGGTTGGTGACCAGTGGATAATATGTCCCCAAAGAATTCCTGTTTCAGACATTCATAGATGATGGGATATTGAAGAAAAATTGAACCTCACTCACAATCTAATGAAAGAGCTTTGAAAAACCTTATGATTTATTAGCTAGGATGGAAATACATCTTTTATTGTGCTGCATGCTTCCTCCGGAGGAGTTGTGGGTAGGTTGCGCTTTGGCAGATCGGTGTGGACTTGTTGGGCTGAAGGGCCTGTTTCCACACTAAGTAATCTAATTCAGGTGGCACGGTGGTTAGCACTGCTGCCTCACAGCGCCAGAGACCCGGGTTCAAATCCCGCTTCGGGCAACTGTCTGTGTGAAGTTGGCACATTTCCTCCGGTTTCCTCTCACAGTCTAAAGATGCGCAGATTAGGTGAATTGGCCATGCTAAATTGCCTGTAGTGTTAGGTGAAGGGGTAAATGTAGGGGAATGGGTCTGGGTGGGTTGCTCTTCGGAGGGTCGGTGTGGACTTGTTGGGCCAAAGGGCCTATTTCCACACTGTAAGTAATCTAATCTAATCAATGCCAGGGGTTGAATTGCAAGTCCTTCAGTTTCTCCATTACCTAACATTTACCCCTTACCTAACACTACGGGCAATTTAGCATGGCCAATTCACCTGACCTGCACTTCTTTGGACTGTGGGAGGAAACCGGAGCACCCGGAGGAAACCCACGCAGACACGGGGAGAACGTGCAAACTCCACACAGTCAGTCGCCTGAGGTGGGAATTGAACCCGGGTATGTGGCACTGTGAGGCAGCAGTGCTAACCACTGTGCCACCGTGCCGCCGCTACTAGGGATGCTTGAAGAATGGTTATTCTGTCATGCATATGTGTATTCTTCAGGCCTCCTTGAACTGAAGACATTATTCTCTGAAATTAGGCCTAGATATCCCCAAACAAGAGAGTAATACAGCTTTTTAATGAGCACCAACATTTTAAGGATTAAGTAAGGATCTAGACACCAGCCCTCTACTTTGTATTGCTTTATGTTATGAAAAGAAACAATTTTTATATCAAATCATTTGATATTTAAGAGTTTGTCTCTGAATTATGACATTACTGCTGGGACAAATTCGCCCCTTTTTCAGATGAAAGTTTCTGATGTTTCTATTGCTTCAGAATAACGAATAGAGATGAAAAAGAAATCTCAGGAGTTTATATGTACTGGAGCTCAATTAAGACCACTACAGGTCGTTCTGCTATAACACACGTTTCATGAACGCAAATTTGTTATAACACAATTGACGAATTGGGGACACGGTTTCTTAAGCATGAACTTCTAAAACATGTGTTGGCTGTAATGCGATTGCATCAGTTTACGTACTTAGAGTCATAGAGATGTACAGCATGGAAACAGACTCTTTGGTCCAGCCCATCTATGCCGGCCAGATATCCCAACCCAATTTAGTCCCACCTGCCAGCACCTGGCCCATATCCCTCCAAACCCTTCCTATTCATATACCCATCCAAATACCTCTTAAATGTTGCAATTGTACCAGCCTTCACCACTTCCTCTGGCAGCTCATTCCATACACGTACCACCCTCTGCGTGAAAAAGTTGCCCCTTAGGTCTCTTTTATATCTTTCCCCTCTCACCCTAAACCTACGCCCTCGTGTTCTGGACTCCCCGACCCCAGGGAAAAGACTTTGCCTATTTATCCTATCCATGCCTCTCATAATTTTGTAACTCTCTATAAGGTCACCCTTCAGCCTCCGATGTTCCAGGGAAAACAGCCCAGCCTGTTCAGCCTCTCCCTATAGCTCAAATCCTCCAACCCTGGCAACATCCTTGTAAATCTTTTCTGAACCCTTTCAAGTTTCACAACATCTTTCTGATAGGAAGGAGACCAGAATTGCACGCAATATTCCAACAGTGGCCTAACCAATGTCCTATATAGCCGCAACATGACCTCCCAACTCCTGTACTCAATATTCTGACCAATAAAGGAAAGCATACCAAACGCCTTCTTCACTATCCTATCCACCTGCGACTTCACTTTCAAGGAGCTATGAACCTGCACTTCAAGGTCTCTTTGTTCAGCAACACTCCCTAGGACCTTACCATTAAGTGTATAAGTCCTGCTAAGATTTGCTTTCCCAAAATGCAGCACCTCACATTTATCTGAATTAAACTCCATCTGCCACTTCTCAGCCCATTGGCCCATCTGGTCCAGATCCTGTTGTAATCGGAGGTAACCCTCTTCGCTGTCCACTACACCTCCAACTTTGGTGTCATCTGCAAACTTACTAACTGTACCTCTTATGCTCGCATCCAAATCATTTATGTAAATGACTAAAAGTAGCGTTGAGTTATGTGCTGTTTCTAAAGCACGATTTTTCCATAATACGGGGTAGTGCAAGAATGCAACTATCATGTTATAGAAGAACTAACTGTTTGTGTAAAATAAATGAATAAAGAAACTTGCAATCTAATCTCTACCTAATCACATTTTTCAGAATACTATTTCAAATACAACAAATTACCTTCTAGCATGGGATTATTGGTACTGTACAATAATCAACTATTTTGCACCAGATCTGTCTCAAAGTCAAAATGGATAATTTATTCAATAACTTCAAGATTTTGACCTAGAGACAGTGAAGAAGTGGCAAATATTGTTTAGGTCACCAGCTCACCAGTGGGCAATGAAAGCTGTGTATCTTGACTGAAGTGTCTTTGTCAAGTCATTATGGGAGAGTAAGCTACCAGTGCTGTAAAAAGTTGGGTGACTGACCTAGTGAGCTTAGTCAGAGAGAAAGTATGGATTTGTCCAAAAGAGTCCACCATGACTGTGTTGGAGTAGAAGTTTTCATGGAATTGAATATCTATCAGTGATGAATTGAGATCCCATTTATTTCTTTACCAGATTTTATCAGCTGTGATCTACTTTTCATGAACTACCTGCACTTACAAGTACCAAATCAGTTTAACACAAAAAAGATTCAACAATAATCAGTGGGTAAAATTTTAAATGTCTTTAGCACAGAATTTAGGGCTTGTAACTTTCTAAAACTTCCAAGTACAAAGGAATATTATCCCATTGAAAATATTTACTTTGCAGCAAACTTCCAATACTAAATACTGGCCATAATCATTCCACATTGTACCTAAGGATTGAAAGATTGCTCATGAACACTACTGCAAGAGAAGGTCACTGAGTACAGTGAGTACTGACAGAGACATAAGTAAACATTACTGTTGGCAGAAATACTGCTGACTTCAATTGCTTTAACCTTTTGTACTTCAGACATTGTTCCAAAGTTCTCTCCTCCACTCTCACTGTATAATCTTTAACACATGGTCTGATATCATCTCCACAAAAACACGTTCACTTTGTTGACCAATCACACAACCAAATAGGTCTTTCTTTTGGTTGAGTTGGCTACTTTTATTTATGGATAGTGAAGTCTTCTGCAAACTTGGCTCATCCAATGAGGCAGAAACACTTGGGGTAGAACTTTCCGAGCCCTTGAACAACATGGGCAATGGTGAGACAATTGGAAAAATAATGAGAGAATGAGAAAATGAGATTCTCAGCATCAAGAAAAATGTTCAATTTTGATCACAAAGTTTCAACAGCTAAATGAGAATTGACTAGCGAAGGGCCTATTTACATGTCCTAACAACATGATATTACCTAATCTCATTTCTTTTCTCTGCAGTTTGTTACTTTGAGACTACAAAGAGAATTGAGATGGTGACAATTCCTGACTTTAAAGTCAGAGTGGTAACTGACAGTTGCAAATTGTCAGCATCTACTCAGGTATCAATCTTGGCCAACATTTCTCAACATCGTGGGGCATGTTCATGCAGTGGTTGCTTGCATCATCCAAGCACAGAAGCTGGCATTGGCAAACATCAATCTCACCCTATCATGGCACATCTCTGATTAATTTACAATAGCTCACTAACTCATACTATTCTCTGGTATTCAATGCCACTTTTCGCTGCACTGTTGTTGACAGACTACTTTGTGTGCACAATCAGGCATCATAGCATGCATTGGAACAGGGTGCATCTCAGGTCTCTGAGCACTTGTTCTTCATGCTCATTCATTTTATGCCTACTTGAATGCATACAAAATCTTTGCCTTCCACTGCCTTTTTACATATTTGTTCATTCAGACCTTGCAGACTCACTGTACTTTTTTTGTTGCCTTGCCTTTAAGCACATTCACAAAACTATGCAGCTTTCCATGTTCTCCAGCAATGATCAGTCAAAGAGAGACATGTTGCTGCACCATGATGTGTTAGGTCAATCTCATACATGTCCCATATGCCAGCAGCACAATGTACTTCAACCAAATGGTCATGTATCAAACTTCAAGTCTTTAGTAAAGTCCAAGGCAACTGTCATCAGTCAGAGGCTGATGTCAGTCAGTCGTGGCAACATCTGATATCAGTTCAGGGGTTTGGACATACTTGGGGCATTCAGAGTCAGGGTTCTGCTTTGTTATAGTCTGGTTAGTTTGTCTATGGTCAGGTCCACTGTAAACAATCCAGGCCTTTGCACTAAGTCAGTCAAGGAGCTCACCAATAAGTCAGGGGTCTAGTTAGTTATCAATCAAGGTTTCCATTCCAAGTTGGCCAATGGGACACGACAAAGTCAGCCTTGGGTGAGTTCACTGGAAGCCAAGGGAGGGTGCAGTTATCAGTGCTACTGCTGTGTTGGAGAACTTAAGTGTGTGAACTGGAGGTTGCATGGCAGGATGCAGAAAGGACAATAACTGTGAAAGGGGCAACAACATTCAAGTGTGGCAATGCTCGAGCGATGGGGTCATCGACTGTCACTGCCTTCAGTGGAGGGTCAGTACCATAATAATGTTTGGCAAATGATGTTAGGCTTGGGGCTCAGGTGTATAGTGGAGAGATGAAGAATCAAATATAAGGTGTGGGTGGGGAGGTGAGGAGGCTCAAAGCTGATAGGGTTGACAGGGAGTGTAAGGCAAAAAGGAACATAAATATTTGAAGGGTCAGCAAGATTTTAAACATGTGTTGCTGGAAAAGAGCAGCAGTTCAGGCAGCATTCAATGAGAAGGAGAATCGACGTCTCGGGCATAAGCCCTTCTTCAGGAATGAGGATAGTGTGCCAAGCAGGCTAAGATAAAAGATAGGGAGGAGGGACTTGGGGGAGGGGTGTTGGGAATGCGATAGGTGGAAGGAGGTTAAGGTGAGGGCGATAGGCCGGAGAGGGGGTGGGGGCGGAGAGGTTGGGAAGAAGATTGCAGGTCAAGAAGACAGTGCTGAGTCTGAGGGTTGGGACTGAGACAAGGTGGGGGGAGGGGAAATGAGGAAGCTGGAGAAATCCGCATTCATCGCCTGTGGCTGGAGGGTTCTTAGGTGGGAGATGAGTCGCTCTTCCTCCAGCCGTCGTGTTGCCATGGTCTGATGATGGAGGAGGCCAAGGACCTGCATGTCCTTGGCGGAGTGGGAGTGGGAGTTAAAGTGTTCAGCCACGGGGCCGTTGGGTTAGTTGGTGCGGGTGTCCCAGAGGTGTTCTCTGAAACGTTCCGCAAGAAGGCGGCCTGTCTCCCCAATGTATAGGAGGCCACATCGGGTGCAGTGGATGCAGTAAATCATGTGTGTGGAGGTGCAGGTGAATTTCGGATGGATATTGAAGGATCCCTTGGGGCCTTGGAGGGAAGTGAGGGGGGAGGTGTGAGCGCAAGTTTTGCATTTTTTGCGGTTGCAGGGGAAGGTGCCGGGAGTGGAGGTTGGGTTGGTGGGGGTGTGTGGATCTAAAAAGGGAGTTGCGGAGGGAGTGGTCTTTTTGGAACGCTGATAGGGGTGGGGAGGGAAATATATCCTTGGTGGTGGGGTCCGTTTGGAGGTGGCGGAAATGATGAAGGATGATCCAATGTATCTGGAGGTTGGTGGGGTGGTAGGTGAGGTTATGTCCTGGTGGCGATTAGAGGGGCGGGGTTCAAGGGCGGAGGAGTGGGAAGTGGAGGAGATGCGGTGGAGAGCATCGTCAACAACGTCTGAGGGGAAATTGCGGTCTTTGAAGAAGGAGGCCATCTGAGTTGTTCGGGATTGGAATTGATCCTCCTGGGAGCAGATGCGGCAAAGGCAAAGGAATTGGGAATATGGGATGGCATGTTTACAGGGGGCAAGGTGGGAAGAGGTGTAATCTAGGTATCTGTGGGAGTCAGTCGGTTTATAGTATACTGGATTCGTGGTGCTGGAAGAGCACAGCAATTCAGGCAGCATCCAACGAGCAGCGAAATCGACGTTTCGGGCAAAAGCCCTTCATCAGGAATAAAGGCAGTGAGCCTGAAGCGTGGAGAGATAAGCTAGAGGAGGGTGGGGGTGGGGAGAGAGTAGCATAGAGTACAATGGGTGAGTGGGGGAGGAGATGAAGGTGATAGGTCAAGGAGGAGAGGGTGGAGTGGATAGGTGGAAAAGAAGATAGGCAGGTCGGACAAGTCCGGACAAGTCAAGGAGACAGTGCTGAGCTGGAAGTTTGAAACTAGGATGAGGTGGGGGAAGGGGAAATGAGGAAGCTGTTGAAGTCCACATTGATGCCCTGGGGTTGAAGTGTTCCAAGGCGGAAGATGAGGCGTTCTTCCTCCAGGCGTCTGATGGTGAGGGAGCGGCGGTGAAGGAGGCCCAGGACCTCCATGTCCTCGGCGGAGTGGGAGTATTCCTGATGAAGGGCTTTTGCCCGAAACGTCGATTTCGCTGCTCGTTGGATACTGCCTGAACTGCTGTGCTCTTCCAGCACCACTAATCCAGTATTTGGTTTTCAGCATCTGCAGTCATTGTTTTTACCTTGTTGATTTTAACCCTACTGCGAATCCTCTTGCAAGGATGCCTGCCTTGAAGAAGTTTTCCTCCTCTCTCTACAAGAATCTCAGGGAGTCCCTCTCCCACTGCAACTCCCAGGTCATTTCCTCTGCTCTGAAGCTCTTCAACCATGTTGTGAAACAAACTCGGTACCACAGCCACATTTGCTTCCTCAGTGCATGCCTCCGTAACCAACTCATCCCACATGGACTCCAGACCACCTTTAAACCAGCAGAGTTTGGACCCAAACAGGACAAACAGTACAGACTACAGATTCAAAAACTCCACCAACAGTTCTCCTTCAAGATCCTCCGCTCCACGCTTGCAGCAATGCGTCGGCACCTAACCTCTCTACAGTCAGCCCTGCCTCAGCTGAGGGCCACACTCTCTCAGAATTGCAAAGGACCCACTCTGTACTACATCCTCAGGAGAATTCATACTCTCAACAAACAGTATTTCAACTCCATCTCAAACATCAAAAACTGTAAGTACAACAAACTTTTATCCACCCACCTCCATAACCAGCGCTCCTCAAACATTCCAGAAGATTCCCCTGGCCTCGGAAACGCCACTAGCCATGCGGCTGACGCAGCTACCACCCCCACGCTGAGTGATGATGTCACTTCCGCCCCCATCATGGCCACTCCCACAGCCACTTCCCACCCTCACATCATCGCTGATGCCACACGCTGAGTGACTTCCACCACCCCTACTGCCATGATCGCCACCACTTCCGCCCCCACCAGCGCCACTCACCTGCATTCTGCTGACATGCCCCCCACAGACCATACTGTCACTATCCTCACCCCCCAGAACCCCGAGGGCAACATTACCCCAGCTCATGCCTCCACCCCCATTCCCCCCACCATCACACCCACTCCAGGTACTGGCTCCGACCCCACTCCCAGCTCCACACCCACACCAGATCCCAGCTCCCGGCCCTGCCGAGTTTTCACCATCCCTCCAGACCTCCCACTCACTGAGGACGAACGATCAGTCCTCAGCAAAGGACTCACCTTCATCCCCCTCCATCCACACATCAATGAATTTAATACACGACCTGACATCGAACAATTCTTCTGTCGCCTCCGCCTCCAAGCTTACTTTCACAATCAGGACTCCCGCCCATCTTCCGAGGACCCCTTCGCCCACTTCCAACACACTGCATCCACCTGGACACCCCGCGCTGGCCTATTACCTGCCCTCGACCTCTTCATTTCCAAATGCCGCCGGGACATTAACCGCCTCAACCTGTCGACCCCCCCTCCCCCACTCCAACCTCTCACCCTCACAACGCGCAGCCCTCCAATCCCTCTGCTCCAATCCCAACCTCACCATTAAGCCAGCGGATAAAGGGGGCGCAGTGGTAGTCTGGCGCACTGACCTCTACATCGCTGAAGCCAAACACCAACTCGAGGACACCTCTTCCTACTGCTCCCTCCACCATGACCCCACCCCCCCATCACCAAACCATCATCTCCCAGAGATCTCCCACCCACGTCTTCCAACCTCATAGTCCGGGAACCCCGCACTGCCTGTTTCTACCTCCTTCCCAAGATCCACAAGCCTGACCACCCTGGCCAACCCATTGTCTCAGCATGCTCCTGCCCCACTGAACTCATCTCTACCTACCTTGACACTGTCCTATCCCCCCTAGTCCAGGAACTCCCCACATATGTTCGAGACACCACCCACGCCCTCCAACTCCTCCAAGACTTCAGTTTCCCCGGCCCCCAACGCCTCATCTTCACCATGGATATCCAATCCCTCTACACCTCCATCCGCCAAGACCAGGGCCTCCAAGCCCTCCGTTTTTTCCTCTCCAGACGTCCCCAACAGTACCCTTCCACTGACACTCTCATTCGTTTGGCCGAACTGGTCCTCACCCTTAACAATTTCTCCTTTGAATCCTCCCACTTCCTCCAGACCAAAGGCGTAGCCATGGGCACACGTATGGGCCCCAGCTATGCCTGTCTCTTTGTTGGCTATGTAGAACAGTTGATCTTCCGTAATTACACCGGCACCACTCCCCACCTCTTCCTCCGCTACATTGATGACTGCATTGGCGCCACCTCGTGCTCCCGCGAGGAGGTTGAGCAATTCATCAACTTCACCAACACATTCCACCCTGACCTTAAATTTACCTGGACCATCTCTGACACCTCGCTCCCCTTCCTGGACCTCTCCATCTCCATTAGTGATGACCGACTTGACACTGACATTTTTTACAAACCCACTGACTCCCATAGCTACCTGGATTACACCTCTTCCCACCCTATCTCTTGCAAAAATGCCACCCCGTATTCCCAATTTCTCCACCTCCGCCGTATCTGCTCCCAGGAGGACCAGTTCCACCACAGAACACACCAGATGGCCTCCTTCTTTAGAGACCGCAATTTCCCTTCCCACGTGGTTAAAGATGCCCTCCAACGCATCTCGTCCACATCCCGCACCTCCGCCCTCAGACCCCACCCCTCCAACCGTAACAAGGACAGAACGCCCCTGGTGCTTACCTTCCACCCTACAAACCTTCGCATAAACCAAATCATCCGCCGACATTTCCGCCACCTCCAAAAAGACCCCACCACCAGGGATATATTTCCCTCCCCACCCCTTTCCGCCTTCCGCAAAGACCATTCCCTCCGTGACTACCTGGTCAGGTCCACACCCCCCTACGACCCACCCTCCCATTCTGGCACTTTCCCCTGCCACCGCAGGAACTGTAAAACCTGTGCCCACACCTCCTCCCTCACCTCTATCCAAGGCCCTAAAGGAGCCTTCCACATCCATCAAAGTTTTACCTGCACATCCACTAATATCATTTATTGTATCCGTTGCTCCCGATGTGGTCTCCCCTACATTGGGGAGACTGGGCGCCTCCTAGCAGAGCGCTTTAGGGAACATCTCCGAGACACCCGCACGAATCAACCAAACTGGCCCGTGGCCCAACATTTCAACCCCCCCTTCGGCGTGGTCGGTGTGTAGGCGAGTGACGTCACTGGGTGCGGAAGTAGATGCTGCGACGGCAACTCCGGGGGCGGAAGTGGCTGCGGCAAATGCAGAAACGTAGTTCCCGGTGGTTGCGGACCCCGCAGAGGCCGCGAATCTGTCGGCGATGGTCTTCCTGGCGATTGTGGAGGCGTTTGATGGGCGGCGATCGTGGAGGCTGCATGGTCGGTGGGGGCGGAAGTGACATCATGGTTCGCGGCGGCGGTTGCTGCAGCGGCTGAGTACTTCTGGAGGCCGATGAAAGATTTTGGAACGGTTGAGGAACCCAGAGTGTGGGGGTAAGTAGATGAAAGTTTTTAGTACTTACTGTCTTTAATTTCCGATATGGCTAGGAAGAACTGTTTGTTTAGTGTATGGATTCTTCTGTGGATGAAGAACAGTAGAGGACCTTTACAGGTCTGAGAGAGTGTTGTCCCTCCTCAGCACCTGTCTACAGAACCGACTGACCCCTCATGGACTCCGGACTATGTTCAGACCAACAAAATCTGGACCCAACCAGGACAACCAGTACCTACAACAAATCCGAAGCCTCCAGCAACAGACCTCCCTCCGGATCCTCCGCTCCACGCTTGCAGCCATGTGCCGCTACCGACATTCCCTACAGTCAGCGCTGCCCCAGCTCAGGACAACACTCTCACAGACTTGTAAAGGTCCTCTACTCTTCTTCATCCACAGAAGAATCCATACAGTTCTTCCGAGCCATATTGGAAATTAAAGACAGTAAGTACCAAAAACTTTCATGTACTTACCCCCACACTCTGGGTTCCTCAACCATTCCAGAATCTTCCATCGGCCTCCGGAAGCGCTCGGGCGCCATTAACCACGCTGCCTCTGCAGCAACCACCGCCGCGAACCGTGATGTCACTTCCGCCCCCACCGACCATGCAGCCTCCGCGATCGCCGCCCAGACAACCGCCTCCACAATCGCCAGGAAGACCATCGCCGACAGATTCGCGGCCTCCGCGGGATCCACAGCCACCGGAAACATTGTTTCCGCATTCGCTGCAGCCACTTCCGCCCCCGGAGTTGCAGTCGCAGCATCTACTTCCGCACCCAGTGACGTCACTCGCCTACACACCGACCACGCCGAATGTGTCTCTGCCCCCTCGCCGATCTCTGCTCCCGCGCCTAACCCCACCTCCGTGCCTAACCCCGCCCCCACTCCCAGCTCCAGCCCCACACCAGGTCCTAGCTCCCAGCCCTGCTGTATTTTCACCATCCCCCCAGACCTACCCCTCTCTGAGGATGAAAGATCAGTCCTCACCTTCATGCCTCTACGCTCCCGGATTAACGAATTCCACACACGGCGAAACATCGAACAATTCTTCCGCCGCCTTCGCCTCCGCACCTACTTCTCCAACCAGGACTCCCGCCCACCCTCTGTTGACCCCTTCTCCCGCCTCCAACACACCCCATCAACCTGGACACCCCGTTCTGGCCTCTTACCCGCCTTCGATCTCTTCATAGCCAACTGCCGCCGTGACATTGACCGCCTCAACCTCTCCACCCCTCTCACCCACTCCAACCTCTCACCCTCGGAACGTGCGGCCCTCCACTCCCTCCGTTCCAACCCAACCTCACCATCAAACCAGCAGACAAGGGAGGCGCGGTGGTAATTTGGCACACCAATCTCTATATTGCTGAGGCTAAACACCAGCTCGCGTACACCTCCTCCTACTGCCCCCTTGAGCATGACCCCACCTCCCACCACCATACATCATCTCCCAGACCATCCATAACCTCATCACCTCAGGGGTCTCCCATCCACTGCCTCCAACCTCATCGTCCCACAACCCCGCACCACCTGTTTCTACCTCCTGCCAAAAATCCACAAACCTGACTGCCCCGGCCGACCCATTGTCTCAGCCTGCTCCTGCCCCACCGAACTCATTTCTGCATACCTTGACATGGTCCTGTCCCCCTTAGTCCAAGAATTCTCCACCTACGTTCGGGACACCACCCACGCCCTCTCCACCTCCTCCATGATATTTGCTTCCCCGGCCCCCAACGCCTTATCTTCACCATGGACATCCAGTCCCTGTACACCTCCACCCCCCATCACGAAGGCCTCAAAGCCCTCCGCTTCTTCCTTTTCCACCGAATCAACCAGCACCCTTCCACTGACACTCTCCTTCGACTGACTGAACTGGTCTCCACTCTTAACAACTTCTCCTTCCAATCCTCCCACTTCCTCCAAACCAAAGGAGTAGCCATGGGTACCCGCATGGGCCCTAGATATGCCTGCCTCTTCGTTGGATACGTGGAACAGTCCATCTTCTGCAGCTACACTGGCACCACCCCCCACCTTTTCCTCCGCTACATTGATGACTGTATCGGCGCTACCTCGTGCTCCCACGAGGAGGTTGAACAGTTCATCCACTTTACTAACACCTTCCACCCCGACCTCAAATTTATCTGGACCGTCTCAGACTCCTCCCTCCCCTTCCTAGACCTCTGCATCTCTATCTCGGACGACCGACTCAACACGGACGTATACTATAAACTGACTGACTCCCACAGCTACCTAGATTACACCTCTTCCCACCTTGCCCCCCTGTAAAAACGCCATCCCATATTCCCAATTCCTTTGCCTTTGCTGCATCTGCTCCCAGGAGGACCAATTCAAATACCGAACAACCCAGATGGCCTCCTTCTTCAAAGACCGCAGTTTCCCCTCAGAAGTAGTTGACAATGCTCTCCACCGCATCTCCTCCACTTCCCATTCCTCCGCCCTTGAACTCCACCCTTCTAATCGCCACCAGGACAAAACCCCACTAGTCCTCACCTACCACCCCACCAACCTCCAGATACATTGGATCATCCTTCATCATTTCCGCCACCTCCAAACGGACCCCACCACCAAGGATATATTCCCCTCCCTACCCCGATCAGCGTTCCAGAAAGACCACTCCCTCCGCAACTCCCTTGTCAGATCCACACTCCCCACCAACCCAACCACCACTTCCTGCACCTTCCCCTGCAACCGCAAAAAATGCAAAACTTGCGCCCACACCTCCCCCCTCACTTCCCTCCAAGGCCCCAAGGGATCCTTCAATATCGATCAGAAATTCACCTGCACCTCCACACACATCATTTACTGCAGCCGATGTGGCCTCCTATACATTGGGGAGGCAAGCCGCCTTCTTGCGGAACGTTTCAGAGAACACCTCTGGGACACCCGCACCAACCAACCCAACTGCCCCATGGCTGAACACTAACTCCCCCTCCTACTCCGCCAAGGACATGCAGGTCCTTGGCCTCCTCCATCACCAGACCATGGCAACCCGACGCCTGGAGGAAGAGCGACTCATCTTCCGCCTAAGAACCCTCCAGCCACAGGGGATGAATGCGGATTTCTCCAGCTTCATTTCCCCTCCCCCCCACCTTTTCTCAGTCCCAGCACCGCCTTCTTGACCTGCAATCTTCTTCCCGACCTCTCCGCCCCCACCCCCTCTCCGGCCTATCGCCCTCACCTTAAGCTCCTTCCACCTATCGCATTCCCAACGCCCCTCCCCCAAATCCCTCCTCCCTACCTTTTATCTTAGCCTGCTTGGCACACCCTCCTCATTCCTGAAAAAGGGCTTATGCCCGAAACATCAATTCTCCTTCCTTGGATGCTGCCTGACCTGCTGCGCTTTTCCAGCGACACATTTTTAAGCTCTGATCTCCAGCATCTGCAGTCGTCACTTTCTCCGAATCAGCAAGATTGATAGGTTGAGCTTGAATATCATTCTTTGAAGTGCTACCTTCTATCCTCAATCAAATCACAAATGAACAATGGAAATAAAAAAATGGCTGCCACTGTATTGGGATAGATAGAATGTTTTTTTTGTCCGAAGAGGAGCTCTATTTGTGAATGATGTGAGGCCCTTCAAAGGTTAAAAGCATCTGTAATCACAAAGCTTTACTTATGTACTTTATAAGACCATATGACATATGACCAAAGGGCCATTTGCCCCATCAGGTCTGTTCTGCTATTCAATGAGATCATGGCTGACCTAATAATCCTCAACTCCATGTACCTGGCTTTACCCCCATCACCCTTGATTGCCTTACTGATGAAAAAAAAGGTCCACCTCAGCTTTGCATATACTCAACAACTCGGTCTTGACAGCTCTCTGTGGTAAAGAATTTCACATATTCATTACCTTCTGCCACTCCACCACCATTCTCTTGGCCATCCACTGTGTAATTCTTCACACACTTGAACTGCGTAAGTCAATACCTGGCTTGCAGCATTTCAATTAATGCATGACTGGGATTTAAATATAGTACTAGTGTCAGGAAACCCAGAAATGCAAGATGATATTAGAGTGGCATTGTGGAGGCAAGAAACTTACTTAAGTGGGTAAGCACCACAAAATTGCATGAGTCAATTGTGTTTGAATTTGCAGAGAAACCCTCCATGACCCTCACTTCAATTTCAGCTTCTTCATTTAAAGAGCAATTTTCATGTGTTCACAAACATTACAAAATGCTTTATAGCTAATGAACTACTTTGAACACTGTTGCACTGTAGGAAAATCAGAAGTTCGTTTGCACTCAATAAGATCCCATAATGACCAAATAATCCATTTTAATGATGATGTTTGATGGATAAATAATCAACTGGGGTACACTACTGCTCTAATTTGAAGTAGTGTTGTGCAATCTTTCCATGTCCACTTGAAGGAATTAATGAGACTTCAACCTTTTCTCATCCAAATGATGGCACCTCTGGCAGTGCAATGTACTGCACTGGGATAGCAGCCTAGTGAATAGTTTTTTCAAAGGATTTTTTGCTCCTGCAATAGAAATATTAGTGTGATATTATATCAAACACTTGTACATCTAATCCTGGATAATGCAACTGTGGAATCCTTATATGGCAAGAGACACAAGATTGAAGTGATGCCAAAATGTGCAACATGTTTATGCACAGCCAGCAAGAGACAACAACATTGCAGCCTAGGTCAATGATATGGAATGGGAATCATGTGTTCTACAAAGTATGAGATGCAGTCTTGGGATTTGATAGAATCAAGTGTCTCATACCCTTTGGCAATAAAAAAACAAAATGAGATTGCTATCCACACAAGCTATAAATACCATTTTTTTCCAAAACAGTGTATTAACAATCATTCTTCCCAATGACAATTCTGCAATGAAACAAACTGCCAAATATTCACAGCTCCATCACTTTCAATATTTAAGACCCAGATTCAGATCATTTCCATTTAAAAGTTCTAATTATGATCTCAGCAGATAATACCTGGTTAACTCACGCTACATATGTAAATGTTGGCAGAGTACAGATTTTAGTCCATTATGTCAATGCAAATAATGCAGAAGGAGAAAATGGGTGAAGTGCGTATACTATTATTGGTATTGAGTTACTGTGTTAAATTCATATAACTGGTCAAGGTGAAAGTCAGGAAGAGCTCCATCTCTTGCTCAAGGAGTTTAGTGAATCAGTGTCTATTGCACAAGATGACATCATGTTAAAGATCTAATTTCTGACAATTAACCTGTATCTGGATATATAGCACTTAATGATGTTATTCTCATTTTAGTAAATTGTAAGTATGAAATAAAACTGATTACCACATCTAAAGTGTAAGTAAATAATCAAATTAGTTCAAGGTCAGCGGCAGGAAACAAGGCATGACAAACATATTTTATTTATCAATGGTTTCTATTCATTTTATTCAGTTTTAAATTGTACTCTTAGAACCACGTCACCATTTTCATATGTATGCTTGTTTGTTCAGAGACATGACGTCTGTTGTATGGCTACAGTAACACATTTTGACTGCAAAAAATATCTTTACATGAATTAAGTTTTTGTAAGCTTTTGTACAAAGATTTCATTTTACATTCCTTGAGGGGAAAGATCATATATTCCACCCTGTTATCCTTCATCAAATGTTGTGAAATATGAATTGAGGACACCATCTGTCTGGTTCACTGTTCAAAAACTGTCCCCAGACCTTGAAGTTTTCATTGTTCAAAATCTTGCCTTTATCACTGACTACCATGAATAATTCCATTGAAGAATGCTTGATAAAGACAGATATAAGTAAGCGAACAAAACTGTGGCAAACAGAATTGAACATTGGCAAATATGAGATCATGTACTTTGGATCTAAAAGAAAAATCAGAGTACTGTGTCTTCTAAACTTTTTTTTAAACTAGGAATTGTGGAAGGGCAATGTAATTCACAAGAACAAAAATCAATGCTAAGGACAAATTGAATGTTGCAATCTCTTAGACTCAGATTCAAAGACATTTTAAGCATAGAAAGAGACCACTTGGCTTATCATGATCACGCTGATCGACACAATTCTCACTACTTTAATCCCATTTTCTAGCTCTTAGCCTATAGTCCTGGTGACAATAGCAACTCAAGTCAATATGTAAATATTGCTTAAATTATGAAAATTACTGACTCAAACACGTTTTGAGGCAGTGAGTCCCAGACTACCACCACCCTCTGGATGAAAACAATTTCTCCTCAATTTTCCACTTAACCATTTATCTTAAATGGGGTGGTACAGTGGCTAGCACTGTTGCCTCACAGCACCAGGGACCCAGGTTTGATTCCAGGCTCAGGTGACTATCTGTGTGGAGTTTGCACATTCTCTCCCATGTCTACGTGGGTTTCCTCTCTCAATCCAAAGATATGCAGGTTAGGTGAATTGGCTATGCTAAATTGTCCATAGTATTCAGGGATGTGTAGGTTATGTGCATTAGCCAGGGGTAAATGTAGAGTAATAGGGGAACGATTCTGGGTAGATTACTCTTCAGAGGGTTAGTGTGGACTTGTTGGGCCAAATGGCCTGTTTCCACATGTAGGGATTCTATGATCTTAAATCTGTGCCCCCTGGTCATTAACCCCTTTACTAATGGAGAAAGTGCCTTCCTATCTACATTCCTCACAATCTTACACATCTTTGTCATGTCCCTCTCAACTTTCACTCCTCCAAGGAAAGCAAACTCAACCTATCCAATCTCTCCTCATACTTCAGAATACCGCCAGCCTGGCTAGCATCCTGATAAATCTCTCTGTACCCCCTTTACAGTGATCACATTCCTTCTTATAATGTAGTGACCACAATTGCACACAACACTCCAGTTGCAGGCTAATCAGTGTTTTCTCTCATTATCTCTGTTCTATTATTCTATGCTGTGGCTAATAAAGGCAAGAGTCACATAGGTCTTCCTAACCACCTTATCAACCTGTCCTGCCATCTTCAGGGATCTGTGGACATGCATGCCCAGTCTCTATGATCTTCATTACTCTTCAAGATCCTACTATTTTATAGTGCAATCCTTTGACTTCTTATTTCTTCCCAAGTGTACTCCGTCACACTTTACTGAGTGAATTATATTTGCCACTGCTCTGCCCAGCTGATCTTTCTGTTGACATCCTCCTTCAGTTTATGGCTACCCCCCTCACTACTTACTACCCTAACAATTTTCATACCACTGTGGACACCTTGATCATACGCTCTACATTTAAGTCCAATCATTAATGTGCATCATAACCAACAGGTGGCCTGAAATACAAAAGGGGAATAAACTAAATTTCAATTGTACAGTGCCCTGGTTAGATTCCATCTGGAATACTGCATACAATTAAGGGCACCACATCACACGAGTAACCTTTAAGGTATGCAATGCTATTCATCAAAACGATACTGGGGTTTAAATGGTTAAATTGTAAGAATGGGTTGCATCATTGTGTCTTGCATCCTATCAGTATAAAGGTTCAGGGGTAATCTTATCAAAGACCTGAAAATATTAAAACAATTTACTAAAGTATATGTGTAGAAATGGTTTCTTTGGTCGGGCAGTCAAGATTAAGGGTACAAGCAATAAGCCTCCATTTTAAGTTGCCTCATTTAGCAACATTCCACTTTAGCATTGCTTATATAACAGGACCCATGTTGAATATTTTATCATCATTTGGCATCATGTCATGCCAGAGCTGACAAAACCTGTGAGACTTAACTTTAGATTGGGCTGTACTACTCCCTGAGAAACCTGTCCACTCGCCAACTCTCCTAACCTTGCTGCCACTTGCCCAACTCACTCACTTGCAGTCTTTTCTTTTTGATTTGGTTTGATTTATTATTGTCACATGCAACTAAATCCAGCAAAATGTTTTGTTTTCTGTGCAATACAGACAGATCATACTGTACAAGTGTATAAGGGCAATAGAACAGAGCAAGGAATACAATGTTGTGGTTGTAGAGAAGGTACACAAAGAGCAAGCTCAGTATTAGATTTGAAATTGAGAGGTCCATTCAGAAGTCTAATAACAGCCAGCAATAAGCTGTTTCTGAATCTGTTTGTCAATGTGTTTAAGCTTTTGTACCTTCTGCCAGACACAAGAGATTATAACTGGGGTGGGAGGGGTCTTTGATTATGTTGGCTGCCTTTCCGAGGTAGTGAGAAGTATTGATTGAGTCAATGGATGGAAAGTTGACTTGCATGATGGATTGGGATGTGTTCACAACTCACTGTAGTTTCTTACAGTCTTGGGCATAGCAGTTGCTATACGAAGCGGTGATGGATCTGGATGGAATGCTTTCTATGGTGCATCTGTAAAAATTGGTAAGAGTCTTTATGGACATGTTGAATTTCCTCATCCTTCTGAGGCAATAGAGGCATTCCTGTGCTTTCTTAACCGACGTATCAACGTGAGTGGACCAGGACAGATTGCTGGTGATCATCACTCTTAGGAACTTGATGTTCTCAGCCATCTCAACCTCAGCTCCATTGATGTAGATAGGAATGTGCCCTCCACCTTACTTCCAAAAGTTAATGACCAGCTTTTTTGTTTTGTTGACATATATATTTTTAAATAAAGTAAGAAATTGACAGCCATGAGAATTAACTTGCCATGTTTTATTTAAATTTGGATATTTTTGCATTCCTGCTTTTTGCACCTAACATTGGCAATCATGCATTTACTACTGAAATCCCTCTAATTTGCCCTCCCTAAAGTTTTCACTCTTCTTTTGAGGGACTCTTGAAAACTAACCTACTGGATCAAGCTTAGGTCTCCTGTCCTTAAATATTATTGTGGCATTCAGTTTACGTCCAGAAAAACACATCCAGAAACCCTAGCCACTTTCCCCTACACTGAAGACATCTCGGAAATGACTGGCAGACTACTCAGACCTCTTGGCATCATGGTAGCCCACAAACCCACCAACACACTAAAACTGCAGCTCATGAGCAAAACTGATGTCATTTACAAAATACCTTGCAAGAACTGTAACAAACACTACATTGCACAAACAGGCAGAAAGTTAGCCACCAGGATACATGAATTTCAACTAGCCACAAAAAGACATGACCCACTCTCACTAGTATCTTTACATACAGATGCGGAAAGACACCAAAACAACTGTAGGGATTATATGATCTTAAATCTATGCTCCCTGATCATTAACCCCTCTACTAACGGAAAAAGTGCCTTCCTATCTACATGCCTCACTATCTTACACATCTTTGTCACGTCCCTCTCAACTTTCACTCCTCCAAGAAAAGCAAACTCAGCCTATCCAATCTCTCCTCACACCTCAGAATACCCTCAAGCCTGGCCAGCATCCTGATAAGTCTCCTTTGTACCCCCTCTACAGTGATCACATTCCTTCTTATAATTTGGTGATCACAATTGCACACAATACTCCAGTTGCAGCCTAATCAGTACAACACATCCATCCTAGGACAAGCCAAACAGAGACACGCGTGAGAGTTCCTAGAAGCATAGCACTCCAACCTGAACTCTATCAACAAACACATCAACTTGGACCCCATTTACCACCTCCTGAGAAAAAGAACAAGAAATAACATCACCAACCCAAGGAAACGTAAACACATAAATAAAAAGCAGGCCACACCACCAGTGCTTCACCGGAGGCTCACTGATGTTACCTAGTATGGTGACGAAACGTCTGAAAATGAACCTTCCAACTAAGCGAGCAAATTTACACCCAGAATTCAGTTTAATTATCCAAATTTTGTTTAATTAAGACTTCTTCAAAATGATTTAATACTGTACAAATATATACAAATACAATCTATTGCTTAAAAGAACACTTGAATTTCTAAGTCAACAGCTGCAAGAAGGAAACTAGAAAGTACCAGATAAAAGAATGAAGGAACAAATAGAAGAAAAGTCAATAAATATTGCACCAAGACCATAGTGAGGGTTTGGATTAATCTATTAAAATAAGAGCATGTGCTTCTAATGGAGAAGGTGAAAAGGGCAATTACAGCAAGTAAGTACTTTGCCTCATTTATCATGTTGCAGAACCACTTGTTATAAGTAACAAAATACAAAAATGCTTTAACAACTTTCCAGAGTAGACATGTAATTGGCTAACGAATATCATTATCATAAAGTGTAGGCTGGGAGGAATAAGAAAAACAATATGCTGTTTAGGTAATAAGCCTGAGAGGGATACAGTAGAAAAAAGATTGAGCCCATACAGATTTAAAAATCACTAAAAGCAGTGAAGACAGCCAATAAGGCCATTAAAACAGCCACTATGGTTCATTTCCAGTGGGAGAAAATTGAAAGTAGAGATGTTAAACTTATATTGAATCTTGATTAGACCACACTTGGGATAGTTGCACAATGAAAAGCAAAGATGCACAAGTGGAGAAGACACTTAGAAACACAGAAAGCAATAAAACAACAAGTATTGATTGGGTGGAATGATGTAGGAGTAGAACTAGGCTGATGTGGAGCATAAATGTTAACCTGAATTAAAGGTGGATTGAATGACCTGTTTTTGCATCGTACAAACAATTTTCGCTGACTCACCAGGTGGTAAATGCATTTGTTGATGCAGAATATTGACATTAGACTCTGCTAAATGTTTTGCATTTATTAACCTTTCCCCTAATTGTTTAACTGATAGGATAGAGTGTGGTTTTACACACAAGCAAAGTTTACTGCTATGGGCGCAGCGGTGCAGTGGTTAGCACTGCTGCCTCACAGCACCAGGGTTCAAGGTTTGATTGGGTTTCCTCCCACAATCCAAAGATGTGCAAGATAGGTAGACTGACTATGCTAAATTAACCATATGTGACCATAAAGGCCATTCAGACGATCACATCTGCACAGTCCTCTGGCCTGGATCCACCCTATCTCTGTTACCCCAAATTTACGATGGCTAACCCACCAAGCCTTGACACTAGGGGACAATTTGACATGGAGGAGAAAGTGAGGACTGCAGATGCTGGAGATCAGAGCTGAAAATGTTTTGCTGGAAAAGCGCAGGTCAGGCAGCATCCAAGGAACAGGAGAATCGACGTTTCAGGCATAAGCCGAAACGTCAATTCTCCTGTTCCTTTGATGCTGCCTGACCTGCTGCGCTTTTCCAGCAACACATTTTCAGCGACAATTTGATATGGCCAATCTACTTAAACTGGTCATCTTTGGACTAAGGAAGGAAACCTCAGCACCCGGAAGAAACACATACAGACATGGCGGGAACATGCAAATGCCACACAGTCACCCAAAGCTGGTGTTGAGAGGCAGCAGTGCTTGCCACTGTTCAACTGTGCTATAGGTTCAAGCCCCTGCACATATTTAAGGAAAGAATTCTGAAATAGAGAGTGCTGTACTGTCAAATATGCCATACTTCAGGCGCTATGTTAAGTCCTGCCTGGATCCTTAGGTAAACCTATAAGGTTGCACTATCTGGAAGAGTAATGTCACCTTGGTGTCCTGGTCAATATTTATTCCTCCAAACACCATGGAAACAGATGACCTAGTCATTAGCACGTTGCTTTGGTCAAACTGAGTGACCTAGTCCCTGAATTTCTCCAGTAACTGCAACTGCAAAGAATTTAATAAGCTGCAAAATAGATTGGGACATTCTGAGGTTATGAAAGATGCCGATGCCATGGAAATCAGAAACAAAAATTGCTGGAAAGCTCAGCAGGTCTTACTTCCGAGGAAGGGTCACTGGACCCGAAACGTTAACTCTGTTTTCTCTGCACAGAAGAAGGTGTCAGACCTGCTGAGTTCTTCCACCAACTTCTCCTTTCGTCTCTACCGAAAGCTGAATGGACTTTCTTCTTCCACGATGTTTCGCCTGGGTACAGAAAGTGAATGGCTGGGAACAGTGCTGGTGCTGGTGCTGATGCTGAGCTGGCGGGGTGCCCCCCGCCCCCGCGCGCATGCGCAGTGCCAGCTCCACATTTCCCGTCTGCGAGGCTCGGTGCGCGCGCCACCACTCTGCTTGTTTTTTAAAAAAACCCGAGAGACAGAGACACAAAAGCAACAGTAACTCTTAACGTGGAGACCCGCTTCCCCGTCAACCTAACCCAAACCCTTTTATATCCCGACCGCCACAGCCCGGACTGTGTGTGTGTGTGAGAAAGAGACAGATATCCGATACCCACTTGTGTAAACTCGGGGATTATCGCCGGTAACACGATACGTCTGCGGCCTCTCTCTGTAGTTTCCTCACGGTTGTTTTTTTTTCCCCCCAAAAAAAGTGTGTGCGTGGGTGGGGGTTGTTAACAATTAAGAATGGATATTGTGTCGACGTTGGGGCTGACCAATTTCGTCATGCAATTTTCCCGGATTTCCATGTACCCCTTCTTCGACATGGCTCACTACACCCTGTCCATCATGAAGCTCAAGGAGCAGCCAGGTGAGGGAGGCGCGAGCCGGCGGCAACGGACAGCCACGCCAGCGCGCGCGCGGGGGATATTGGGAGGGCCACAGGTGAGGAGGGTGGCAGCGGGGAAGGAGGAGAGGGTGGGGCGTTAGCTCTGAGCAGGGGGAAAACCTGTGGACGGAGTGGCTCGGCGCAAGTGGTTTGCAGAGGGAAAAGGAACTCAAAAGGAGGAGGAGGGTGGGGGAAGAGAGCGTTGCCCCCTCCCCCCCCGCCAGTTTCCTGGAGTCGAGCGACGGGTTTTGCGACGCTCGGGGACAAGAGTCTATTGTCAGCAAGGGGCGTGGCTTTGAAGTGCTGCAGCCTCTGTGCCTTTCACCTGTCTCAGGTGGACAAAGTTAAAAATCACACAACACCAGGTTATAGTCCAACAGGTTTGTACCTATCAGGCAGGAAAGAAATGGTCGTGTGAGGGAGCCTTGGTTGACGAGGGAGGTTGAATGTCTAGTAAAGAGGAAGAAGGAGGCTTACATAAGGTTGAGGAAACAGGGTTCAGACAGAGCATTGGAGGGATACAGGATAGCCAGAAGGGACCTGAAGAAAGGGATTAGGAGAGCTAATAGAGGGCATGAAAAATCCTTGGCGGATAGGATCAAGGATAACCCCAAGGCATTTTATGCATATGTGAGAAACCTGAGAATGACGAGAACGAGGATAGGTCCGATCAAGGACAGTAGTGGGAGATTGTGTATTGAGTCGGAAGAGATAGGAGAGGTCTTGAACAAGTACTTCTCTTCAGTATATATGAACGAGAGGGACCGTATTGTTGAAGAGGAGAGTGTGAAACGGACTGGTAAGCTAGAAGAGATACTTGTTAGGAAGGAAGATGTGTTGGACATTTTGAACAACTTGAGGATAGACAAGTCCCCCGGGCCTGACGGGATATATCCTAGGATTATGTGGGAAGCAAAGAGAGGAAATTGCAGTACCGTTGGCAATGATCTTCTCGTCTTCACTGTCAACGGGGGTGGTACCAGGGGACTGGAGAGTAGCGAATATTGTGCCCCTGTTCAAAAAAGGGAATAGGGATAACCCCGGGAATTACAGGCCAGTTAGTCTTACTTCTGTGGTAGGCAAAGTAATGGAAAGGGTACTGAGGGATAGGATTTATGAGTATCTGGAAAGACACTGCTTGATTAGGGACAGTCAGCACGGATTTGTGAAGGGTAGGTCTTGCCTTACAAGTCTTATTGAATTCTTCGAGGAGGTGACCAAGCATGTGGATGAGGGTAGAGCAGTGGATGTAGTGTACATGGATTTTAGTAAGGCATTTGATAAGGTTCCCCATGGTAGGCTTATGCGGAAAGTCAGGAGGCATGGGATAGAGGGAAATTTGGCCAATTGGATAGAAAACTGGCTAACCGGTCGAAGTCAGAGAGTGGTGGTAGATGGTAAATATTCAGCCTGGAGCCCAGTTACAAGTGGAGTTCCGCAGGGATCAGTTCTGGGTCCTCTGCTGTTTGTAATTTTTATTAATGACTTGGATGAGGGATTCGAAGGGTGGGTCAATAAATTTGCAGATGATACGAAGATAGGTGGAGTTGTGGACAGTGAGGAGGGCATTTGTCGTTTGCAAAGGGACTTAGATATGATGCAGAGCAGTGCTGAGGAGTGGCAGATGGAGTACAACCCTGCCAAGTGTGAGGTTGTCCATTTTGGAAGAACAAATAAGAATGCGGAATACAGGGTTAATGGTAGGGTTCTTGGTCAGGTGGAGGAACAGAGGGATTTTGGGGTCTACGTACATAGATCTTTGAAAGTTGCCACTCAGGTGGATAGAGTTTGTAAGAAGGCCTATGGTGTGTTATCGTTCATTAGCAGAGGGATTGAATTCAAGAGTCGTGAAGTGATGTTGCAGCTGTACAGGACTTTGGTTAGGCCACATTTGGAGTACTGTGTGCAGTTCTGGTTGCCTCACTTTGGGAAAGATGTGGAAGCTTTGGAGAGGGTGCAGAGAATATTTACCAGGATGTTGCCTGGAATGGAGAATAGGTCGTACGAGGATAGGTTGAGAGTTCTCAGCCTTTTCTCGTTGGAACGGCGAAGGATGAGGGGTGACTTGATAGAGGTTTATAAGATGATCAGGGGAATAGATAGAGTAGACAGTCAGAAACATTTTCCCCGGGTACAACAGAGTGTTACAAGGGGACATAAATTTAAGGTGAAGGGTGGAAGGTATAGGGGAGATGTCAGGGGTAGGTTCTTTACCCAGAGAGTGGTGGGGGCATGGAATGCGCTGCCCGTGGGAGTGGTAGAGTCAGAATCATTGGCGACCTTTAAGCGGCATTTGGATAGGTACATGGATGGGTGCTTAATCTAGGATAGAAGTTCGGCACAACATCGTGGGCTGAAGGGCCTGTTCTGTGCTGTATTGTTCTATGTTCTATGTAGGTTTAATTGGATGCACACTAGCTTTCGGAGCGACGCTCCTTCATCAGGTGATATTGGAGGGCTCGATCGTAACACAGAATTTATAGCAAAAATTTAGTGTGATGTAACTGAAGTTATACATTGAAAAATTGATTGTCTGTTAAGCCTTTCATCTGTTAGAATACAGTGATAGTTTCACTTTCATGTGTAAATCGCAAAACCTTTTTTTTAAAGTTGCATTCCTGGGTTAGCTGTGAACAATGGTGATAGCTAGACTATATGTTGAAGGTAAAAACAATGACTGCAGATGCTGGAAAGCAAATACTGGATTCGTGGTGCTGGAAGAGCACAGCAGTTCAGGCAGCATCCAACGAGCAGCGAAATCGACGTTTCGGGCAATTCCTGATGAAGGGCTTTTGCCCGAAACGTCGATTTCGCTGCTCGTTGGATGCTGCCTGAACTGCTGTGCTCTTCCAGCACCACTAATCCAGTATATGTTGAAGGTGTTGGCCCCCAGTCCTGAAGAAGGGCTGATGCCCGAAACGTCGATTCTCCTGTTCCTTGGATGCTGCCTGACTTGCTGCGCTTTTCCATCAACTCATTTTCAGCTCTGATCTTCAGCATCTGCAGTCCTCACTTTCTCCCCTGTGTTCTCTGTCTATGTCATGATGTTTAGATTGATTCTCATCTAAAAAGTGAGATAATGGAGTTTTACATAAATTCATGCAGTTTTTGAGCAAAGTACAATGTAACTCTGCAAGTACAAATTCACCCCACAAAATATGTGTGGATGTGGGTCTTTGTCTGTCAGTGTGTGTCTGTCTGTCTGTCTGGGGTAGGGGTTGTGAGTGTGAGAATGTGTGTGTGTGTAGTGAGTGCAGAGTGTCTTAAGTCTGTGAGGGGGTGCATGTGGGAGTGTGTGTGTGTGTGTGTGTGTGTGTGTGTGTGTAGTGCAATGGTGGTCACCTGTAATGTGACATGAATCCAAGGTCCCGGTTGAGGCCCTCCCTATGGGTACCAAACTTAGCTATCAGCCTCTGCTCGGTAATGACCTCCTCAGGAGACAGACATGTGCTGCAACCGACAGGGTACCCTTTGTTGTTCAGTACTTCCCAGGAGCTGAAAAATTATGCCATGTTCTTCGTGACCTGCAATACATTATCAATGAGGATGAGCACCTCACCAAGACCTTCCCCACTGCTGCCTGTCCCGTAGTCTACCTTGGAGGATGGTCACCCGAAGGTCCGAGGCTGAATGTCCTGGACCACCAATGTGTTCCCCAACTGGGAGGGAACCCTCCTGTCTGTTGATTGTTGTGCCGTGCCCATTCATCCGTTGTCGTAGTCTTTGCTCAGTTTCCCCAATGTACCATGCCTCCGGGCATCCTTGCCTGCGACGTATAAGATAGACAACGTTGGCTGAGTCACATGAGTACCTGCCATGTACAAGGTGGTAGGTGTTCCCACGCGTAATAGTGGCATCTATGTCCACAATCTGACACGTCTTGCAGCGTCCACCGTGACAGGGTTGTATGGAGTTGTCCTGAGAGCCGGGCAGTTTGCTACGCACAATGATCTGTTTGAGGTTTGGCAGTTGTTTAAAGGCAAGTAGTGGAGGTGTGGGGAAGGTCTTGCTGAGGTGCTCATCCTCATTGATAATGTATTGCAGGTCACGAAGAACATGGCATAATTTTTCAGCTCCTGGGAAGTACTGAACAACAAGGTTACCCTGTCGGTTGCAGCACATGTCTGTCTCCTGAGGAGGTCATTACAGTTCCTTGCTGTGGCACATCGGAACTGGCGGTCGATGAGTTGAGCATCGTACCCTGTTCTTGTGAGGGTGTCCTTGAGTACTTCTGGGTGTCCGTCCGGGTGAGCAGATCTGGTGTATGTGTAGGGCTTGTCCATAGGGAATGGCTGTTTTCATATGTTTTGGGTGGAAGCTGGAGAAGTGTAGCATTGTGAGGTTGTCTGTGGGTTTGCGGTAGAGTGTGATGCTGAGATGTCCATCCTTGATGGAGACGCATGTGTCAAAGAATGAGACAAATAGTCGAGAGTAGTCCATGGTGAGTTTGGTGGGATGAAACTTGTTGATGTCACTGTGTAGTTTTATCAGTGACTCCTTGCCATGGGTCCAGAGGAAGACAATGTCATCAATGTACCTGGTGTACAATGTTGGTTGGAGATCCTGTGTAGAGAAGAAGTCTTGTTCAAACCTGTGCATAAAAATGTTGGCATATTGGGGTGCAAATTTGGTCCCCATGGCTGTTCCGTGTGTCTGGATGAAGAACTGGTTGTCAAAGGTGAAGACGTTGTGATCAAGGATAAAGCGGATGAGTTGTAGGATGGTGTTTGGAGACTGGCAGTTGTTGGTGTTGAGTACTGAGGCTGTTGCCGCGGTGCCATCATTGTGGGGGATGCTGGTGTAGAGTGCAGAAACGTCCATTGTGATGAGGAATGTTCCCGGTTCGACTGGTCCGTGGATGCTGAGTTTCTGTAAGAAATCCGTAGTGTATCAGGTGGAGGCAAGGAGCAGCGCTGTGATTATGAACAACATGTGTACTTAACCGAGCTAAGAAGGAAACTTTTTTAAATGTCAATTTTCGGCACCACAGTATTCTGGAAAAAAAAAGAGAGGCTGATACACAATGATAATTAGTAGGAGCTTGAGAACTAAGTCAAGGAGCAGAAACAAAAAAATGTGGAGAAACTCAGCAGATGTGATAGCATCTGCAGAGAGAATAAGAGTTGTCATTTTCGAGTCCAGTAACCCATAGTCAGAACTGAAAATAGTTAGGAAAGGGTGATATTTATGCTGATGAGAGGGTGGAGAGGGGAGTGGAGATGAAGTGAATAGAGTACATAAAGATGGTGCCCAGAGAGAGAAAGAAAAAAGGATGTGTAAACAAAAAGATTGCAGAGGATAAACCAAGGGAGAGAACTGCTGGGCAGGGTGCTAACAAGAAGTAGTAATGGTTGAAAGTGGGATGACTGTGCTGGAAGCAACCCATACAAAACAGGACCCTTGGAATTGGGGGAGGATTACAAAAACATCGATAATAGTCATGTTCTGAATTGGTAAACTGTGTTTGCTCCTGAAGGTTGTAAGACGCCTAGGCAGACGATAAGGTGTTATCCCTCAAGTCCAGGAACAACTGGTTCATCCAAGCAATAACTCGGGTGTTTAGTTTGGTCCCACCTGAAACAATTAATAGCACACATCCCCATTTCTCCCCTACTTCCAAAATCTGTCAGAATAAGAGTATACTTTTGTATGTTAAAAAGAATGTGTTCAGCTTCTGGGAAATAAAATTCAGAAAATGTTGCAATTGCTCAGGAGGTCAGGCAGCATCTATGGAAAAAGAAAGAGTTGATGTTTCAAGGCTGATAACCATTAATAAGTGGTGGGGAAAAGTGAGCAATGGTTTTGAGCAAGGGGTGGATGGGGCAGGCGCTAAAAGCAAGTCTGTAATAGGTTGGATGATAGGAGAACCTTTTAACATTATCTGTTCTGCTGACGGGTCATCATCTTGAAAATTTAGCACTGTTTCTGTTTCCACAAATGCTATCTGAGCTTCTAAGTACTTAGAGAATTTTTGTTTTTATTTCAATCTTTCTGTATCCTCAATATGTGCTTTCCGCAAAAGAAAGATTGGTAATTGATAGCAGCCTCAAGACAATTAGGTGCAGTACATCCAAATAGAACTTCAAGTGTTCAGTTTAGTCCCACCTGTAACACTTAGCACTTTAATCTCCCGTTTCTCCCTTGCCAGCAAATGGAACAAGGAAACAAGGGAGAAATGAGCAATTACCATGAAGGAAAAAGTGACTGATGTTTAGTACACAATTATTTCAGTTTATGAGAATTGTACTTGATCAATTTTGTGCCAAGACCAATTATGTGTAGAGTAGGTCTTCATGTGATGGCTGGTTAATGAATTACTTAGTCATTTTGAGATAAGTGCATTTTTCTATGTTAGTTCATTGTAATTTCTTTTAGTTCCTGAAAGATGGATTTTTTTTTGCAGACAGAGTTAGAGGATGCATGTACATGTGCTTGTCTTATTAACATTGATCCCGTACACTGAAAAATAACAGCATGGAAGGCAAATCACTGCATCACATAGTTTTAGATCCAAACACTGTCATATTTGCTGTCACATTATGCTTTTACATAACTTAATATACTGAACTTTACTTGCAATTGAGCTACCTGTCAAGTTCTATGAAATTTTAGGGAGGATTTAAAACAATAATTGCATTCTCATTAACCTTATTAATCCATTGGAGCTATGTTTTCATGATTTGATTTCAATATTGGATTGCAATTAATTACTGTTGCACATGATCCAGTAACTATATTAATAAGTACACATTTAATTTTCAACTATTGACCATACCAGTATGGTTTGTATGATGGAGTCCTGTTTTCATTAAATCTGTTGTGAAATATCAAATTGCATATTTTAGGCTAAGAAAGTTAATTATGTCATGTCGTTGTCCTCCGGTATATTTTGATAAATCCAGTGCCACAATAAGTATGTATGGCACTGTTGTCTCAGATCTATGCCCTGCTTTTAGAATTGTACCCTTTTGATATTATTGTCTCTCTGCATTCTTCATATAAAACTTATATAGTACCACATTTGGCATTGTCGTTTGTACTGTAATTCTTGTATTCCAATAGTGACTGTACTCAAGTTATTCACTTGTTGCATAGTGGTGTGAAATCTGCTGAAGTGAAAGATGCTTTATAAATACATTGCGGTTTCCTTTTTAATCACTTATTAAAAACTAAATTGTACACTTGTACAAATTAGGTTATACACATTGATATTGATGCAATATGATGTGACCAAAATACTGCATATACTTGTGTAAAAGTCAAATTTTTTAGACTATTTTTTAAAGTTAAATTTATAGGGTCGACTATTACATGGATACTACTTTTGAGGGCTGTAATTCATGCTATGGTCCAAAGTATCATATCTTTAACAGAACACCAATTAATCTCCTAATGAATAAAGGAAAGAAAACCACTGAATAATGGTAATTATTGGGTAAAGACAATTAGTAAGTTTTTATTTATATATTCAAAAAGTGAAGTAGAAACATAATATGGTTTTAAACCACAATTACATAGTATATCTTAAATTAAGCATGTCAAAAACAAAAGTTCATTAAAATCCTGCAAAATCATACTGTTCAACATCTTCAGCACCAAATAAAGCTTCATAGTCATCAGGATGAATGATATCACCATATGGATGCTCTTCTTTACCGTCCGTGGTTAGAGAGAGTACATCATCTGCTTCTGCTTCTTCATCTATGCCATCTCGTAGACAATCGTCCTCTGTACTGTTCAATGCATAAGAAATTCTGCGCTTCTTGAGCGATTTGAACATAGTGTCAGTTTTTATTTCTTTCAATGAATCAATGAACCATTCACAGATCAGTGTCAGTGATGAAGCCCGCGTATGCCTTCTTTCGTATATGTTTTTTCTCCACCATATATCCAGTTTTTCCACTTCATTTTCATCATGTCCTTAAATGGCTTCTTGATACCAGAATCTATCAGTTGCAAAATACTTGTAAGACTGCCTGGAATTACAACTGCATCAGTGTTATGTGATCAGATGTTATCAACAATATTCTTTGCAAGATGTGATCTAACCTGGTCCCAACAAACTCTTTTTCTTGCAGAGTCGACCAGGTTGTAAATTCCAAACTTTCTTTATCCATTTTCTACATCCACCTTCCTTCATCCAGCCTTGTGGATGTATATGGATGACAGTTCCTTTTGGAAGTTTCTCCTTTGGCAAAGTTTGCCTCTTAAAAACAGCCATTGGTTTTAAACTTATGGCTGACGGCACTATGAGAAAGAACTAAAGTAAGTCTACATTTCTCATGGCCAGTGGTTTTCACCAATACTGTTTTTTCTTCTCGTTTTTGGCTTCCAGTTTGATTCTCCGGCATGTTGAGAGTAATAAGCATTTCAGCTGTGTTTCCAATGAATGATAATTTGAAGACTGACTTCTGCCTATTTCTGATTACAAACTGCTGAAATTAATATCTTATCTTCTAGTTCAGCAGGCAGCTTTTGTGCAATCTTAGTACTTCAGCGGAGAATTAAGTCATCCCTTCTCGTGAATCTTGTGCACCATCTGGTACTTGCCTTACAATCAAAAATTCCATCCTTCTTTGATTCGTTTTGTGCATAGATTTGGGTGGCTTCACAATGAACACATTTTCCATTTTGTCGATTTTTCAAGTACCCACTCAGCAACTTTTTTTCCCTCGATTGTGGCCACTTGCTAGGTTTACTTCTGTTGGCACACATTTGTTTAAGCATTGTCTGAAGTTAGAACTAATATCTTTCTCTATAGTCTCTTTCAAATTTCTCTGAATCACAAGATTATCTTGCTGCTACCTGGTTGTTTATCTTCTCTGCACCTTCAACAACTTTGTTTAAATACTGCTGTACTTTTTGTTCTTTTTTCTGCAAGGCATTTTTACACAAAATGAAGAAATTTGAAAACCTCAACTAGGTATATGACTGTGTTCCATGAGGTTGGTTGTCACCTGATTCTGACCTTTCACACCAAATTGGTGTGAATTGTACATCAAATCAGATAAAAGCACAAAAACAATTCATTTCCTCATTGTAACATTTATGGACAGGATAATACCTTGACCCAGAAATGTTGATCTGTTATCTGTGAAGAACTAGGGTCAACTTTTACACAAGATATAGGAGAAGTTCGAGAACCTTTGGCCAAAAATAGGAGGTGGACTTTTCCATGAGATTGACTTTTACTTGAGTATATATGAGATGAAAATAATAGCCTTTTCCAAGGCAGTGCCCATTTTATTAAAAATTGATGATTCAATTGATATTATTTACATCTTGAGTACTATTTATGTTTCTGCCTTAATAATGCACGAATCCATACTGCAGCATTTCCAATATTTTTCTCTCCCTTTAAAAGTTGTTACCTTTAGCACTACTATCTCCACCAATCCAACGCCTTCACGATGCAGTTTACATTTTTGAGCCTTTTTCTGCTTTATATGGGGGCTAAACTTTATGATCTTGCTGTGGCTTCAAACAACCTCAAGAGTGCATTCAAGATATTGACAAAATTTCTGCCTTTGTCAGTTCTCTGTAGGTACAGTTTAACTAGTGCCACACCCCTGCCTTTTCCCCTGTAGCCCTACACATTTTTTTTCCCACAGATAACAATCCAATTCACTCTTGAAAACCTTGACTGAGCCTGTCTCTGCTAAGACATTGTAAGACAACCCAGATCTTAAATACTAGTTGAATGAAAAAGTTTTTCTTTATTTTGCTAGTTGCTTTACCAGTTACCTTGTTCTCTAGAGTTCGAACAATGGATACAGTTCTTCACCATTATTATGCTTTGATCCTTCGTGTTTATGGGCATCTCTTTTGGACTTTCTCTCAACTTCTCTTATCCAAGGTAAACTGTTCCAAATTGTCAAATATAATTATGTACCTGAACTTTTCCATATTTTATGAAGAGTGGCACACACAGTTAAGGCAAAAAATATGTTCTCTTCAAATTTAACAGTGCTACTTTGTTATTTAATGGGCTATTTTTAAAGCCTATAATCCTATGTGCACTTTCAGCTCTTCTCTCAACCTGTCCTGTCACCTTCAATAATTGGTGCACATATACACTCTGGTCCTTCTGCTCCTGCACCACTTTTAGAATTATATCATTTGATATTATTGTCTCTCTGCATTTTTCATACTGAAGTGAAATAATTACATTTGACGTTGGTGGTCTGGGTTCCTTTTAAAAAAGGAGTGTTTAGGTTGAGGCTGGTAACGTAGGCAGTCCTCCCCAGTGTCGAGATATATACTTCTTACAAGATAAGCATAAAATGCCTTTGGATTATGTAAAGAAGGCGAGGGTAGCTAGGGAAAGGGTGGGCCTACTTGAGGACAAAGGAGGGAATTTATGCGTTCTATGATTTGGACACTAGCCATTTTGAAAAGCTCCACTACATAACAAATGTTTATTAATAACTGTGCACCTTCTTCAGGATGAGATGTCATTATTGACTGCCCATATTTTTTGGGTGGTTGGGAGCTTTTTGTGATGATGTCTAGAGTTTGTGCAGGATGTATACTGATGAGAAGTATGATATGAAAGTTCGTTGTGAGACAAGCAGAGCAGAACGGAAGGATTGTGGTCAGGCCTACATGTTGAAATATTTATCAAGTCTTACTACTGGTACTGACATAGTTCTGTTTGTAACACTTGAAGTCTGTTTTTAAACTGGTGTGGTTTGTCACTGATACTTCCCAACTGAAATGTTCTATTATATCAAAACGCAGCATACGCTGTCTTCTTTCCCTCCCTCCCCCACCAAAACTCTAACTTGCAGCTTATATAAATAATCATGCCAACCACTTTATATCCAGATTTGGGCTTATCTATTTAACTAAACTATGTCTTTGGTGCTCAGCGATCATGTAATAAATAGTTAGTTTTGTGGTTTGCAACAAGAGAGGTAGTTGCAGCAAAGATTGTTTAGTCTGTTTGATTTGATTTTGAGTAAGAAGACTGTTGCAACAATACAATGCTAGTTACTGTCTGAAATTGTTTCTTCTGTGCTGCAGCTAATTGCTCAGTCTCTGACTCAATATGTCCATCATTTTTAAGATTTTCTGGAACTCTTTTTCCTTTTACTCTGATTCTCCACATCATTTGGGTGCCTTTATTCATTCAACCGTGTCTACTATCTCATGATTCCATTGTATAATCGTTATGCTGCTTGGGTTGGGGACTTCATGCACACAAGCTTCATCTCACTCGGCACAGTGGTTCAACTGTTTTTATTTTTGTTGTCTCTATACTTCAGTGAAAAATTTTCATATTCTCTCTTTGTATATTTTATTCTGTTTATATTTTATTAGAATTATTTGAACGTTTACCTTTGTACCTCCCATCTTTGTGTTGAAATAATGAAACAATTTTGCAATTGCTCTGACTTGTGCCTTTCAGAATTATGGACAACATTACCTTCCTCACCCTTTCCTTCATGATCCAATCTAAATGTTTCTAAAATACAGACTGTGGACTTTTAAAATTCATGATTTACAGTGCTGAACTTAATTTACTTCATCTTTATTCATCTTCAATGATAATCTTAGCTTGTTTCTGCATATCAACATTTTTAAAGACACATCTGATAATTTTTGTCACACAAATGTCTGTTTAATCTGAATACCAATTTTGATACTCCACTCAAACCACCACCACCTTTCTTCTCAAAATTATGGTTTGGTTGTGCTCTGTATGAGGATCCTATGCTGGATGCTACCTGCCCTGACAGGGTGTGTTTTTGGTCGGTGGGCATGTAAAATAGGCCAGGTATCCAGCTCTCACCACCTTCCCATTCACCCAGCTTACCCACAAAATATGGAGAGAAGGTTGCCAATATTGGCAGACTGATCATCACATCTAATGTTTTTAAATCTGAAGAACATACAAAGTGCATACATGATGTCCGAGTCCTTCCTTGACACTTGCCTGCTCTGAAGATCCCCCTCTCTAAGCTTTCCAAACCCTCCCTTATCCAAAAGCTTGAAGCTACCTTGCCCCAGGATCCATGCTGTGTGTCCTTGCTGGAGCTGCCAAACAATCCAGTCTGCCTCCTGTAATTTTAAGCAAGCGCCTTAGACCAAAACAAGGATAATAGCACCTTTCTTAATTTAGGGGCACAACCCTAAGATGTTTTAGAGGAGGATAATGAAAAAGTGAACACTGCCAACAAAACTGTTAGAAGACTTGGATAAATAGCTGAATTTTGAGGAATCCATTTAAAGATGATGAAGTGAGGAAAGGTCTCGGGGGTTTAAGGAAGATGGCCCACACCATATGGTCTATTCATTGAAATGTGATCATCACTAATGATGTGAAGAGAAGGGGATACTGTACTGGCCAACAATACAGGAATGAAGAGTTTCAGAGTGTGTGACTATTGTAGGGCAAGAGAAGATTTTCGATTAAGAGAACTGATACTTAAACTGTAGAATGAGGAAGTGGGAATCAAGGTAATGATGATGAGTGAGTGGGCATTAGTATAGGATAGGTGAGAAGTTTTAGATGAGCTGAAGTCAAAGGGAGGAAAATGAGAATCTGGCCAGAAGATTATTGAAATAGCTGAGTCTGGAGGTCGCAAAGGAATGGATGAAAATTTCAGTAGCAGATGTTCAGGGGACTGTGGTGTAGAGGAGTGAACAAGTGGATTATGTGATGAGCAGAATTTGGGGAAAGACATCTAGGCTCAACTTAGCTGAGCCAGCATGTGTCGAGTGGAAATTGGAATTGGAGGCAAAAAAATATAGGCTGTAGTATCAAAATGTAAGAGGGGCTGATAATGGCAGTTTTGGGAAACTACCTGTACAGAAGCAAACATTTTCAATGCTAATCTGCGGATCATGATTTGAATGGGAATGAGACTAATGAACAAGTGTTTCAAGTAAAATGAACTTGGCGAAGTAATGAAGAAAGAGCAAGATTAGAGAAATGAGAGTTCAGGGTAAGGATGGTTTGGATTTGATTGATAGGAAACAGAATCAGTAGAGGCAGCTGAATGGATGGTGATCTTAAATATAGATGCCTACAAGGTCCTTGTAATTTTTCTTAGGAATGAGGATGAAATGGGTGGGTAGGGTTTTTTTTTTATTCATTGGACTGGATTTTTAGTGTGAACTGTCCCATTTGCTAGTCCTGAAATTGCCCAGAGACTTCTATAGGGCTTTGTATGGCAAGTTGCTATTAACGGAACATCCAAATGGCATGATGCCATCTGGAGAGCATCTACAACATGTCTGAACAGGGCAAATCACTGCATCTTCTTAGCCAGTCAATTTTAGAATGGCTAATTAGCTAACGAATTTGAATCAGGAAGTGTTAGACTATTTTGTGTTAAATCAAGTATTGAAAATGAGATGTGAGATGGAATTAGGAGAGACAAAAGAATTGGTATTGAATCATTTTATGCTAAAGGGTTTTTGAAAAACTAAAATTAGTGGAGTAATTGAAAATGATCAAAGAAATGGTTTACTTACTGGCTATTTTCTAGCTCCTTATTTATTACTGAAATTGTTTTAATTTTAAAAAAATTTTTCAATTGTATATCATTTTATTTGGTAGCTGTATAATATAATGGGAAATGTCTCTGCCAATAGGTGGCGCTCAGTGTTGCTTAACAAATGATTATTATGCTCACCATTGCCTGATAATACAGCTGTCTAAGCTCCATGAAAATCTTCTCACCAAGCTACATAAATTGCATAGCAGTCAAGTTTCAGTAGCTGATGAACACTACTAAAGTAGTAACAAGTTTAAGATTAATCTCATTGTAATTGCAGAAAGACTTTGTATACCCTGCCAGTATAAGCATGAGTTTTCTTTTGCAAAAAACACTTTGAAACTTTGAATTTCAATACAACTTTCCTGTACAATAGCAAACTTTTATGGATGTATATGAATTATTAAAATTTACCATCTTCTCTAGAGAGGGAATGCAAATAAGGTGCTGTCACATGATTCTTTGTTACTGAAACATTATTTTGTTTATTCTGTCATGGGATGTGGGAATCACTGTCTAGATCAACATCAGGTTACCTCGTGAGATGACGGTAGGTTGCCTTCTTCAACTGCTGTGCCTCTGGTATAGGAGCAAATTTTTTAATAGAACATTACAGCGCAGTACAGGCCCTGCAACCCTTGATGTTGGTTCCACTGGTTGGTGCAATTTGAAGCCTATCTATCCTACACTATTCCATTTTCATCCATATATTTATTCAATGACCATTTAGACTGTCCTTAAATTTGGCGAGTCTACTACTGTTGCAGGCAGGGCGTTCCACAAATTACTGCATTTGTTTTCAGTACCTTTCTGTTCACTCACAGTTAGGGATGGAGTTCCAGAATTTTGACACAGTAACCGTTCCAAATCAGGTTGGTTTCTGGCTTGGAGGGATACTTGCAAGCAGTATTATTCCTTTGCATCTGTTGCCCCAACTGTCTTAGGTGATAGAGATCGTGGATTTGAAAAGGGCTGTTGAAGAAGATGTGGTCAGTTGTTACAGTGTGTCTTGTAGATGGTGCACACTGCTGCTACTGTGTGACAATGATGGAAAGAAAGAATGTTGAAGATAGTGGATGAGGTGGGGTGTCATCAAGCAGGATGGTGTTGACAGTCTTCTGTGTTATTGGAGCTCTACTAATCTAGGTAATTAGAGAGCACATTGTCATATTCCTGACTACGACCTGAAATGTGGCATGTAGGCTTTGGGGAGTCAAGAGATTAGGTATTCTATGCAGAATTCACAGTCTCTGACCTGGTCTTATAGTCAAAGTGCCTATTATGGCTGGTTCAATTCAGTTTTTGGTCAATGCTAGCTCTTAATTGTTGATATTGAGGGATTCAGCAATGGTAAATACCATCATGAGGAGATGGTTAGATTGTGTTTCGAGGTGATCATTGCCTGGCAGTTGAGGAGGAAAGTGTCACTTGCCACTTAAGTCAAACCTGAAGCTTGTCCAGGTTGTAGTACAAATGGACACTGACTCTTTGGCTGAGAATCATCAGCGAATGTCCTCACTTCTGATCTTATGAAGTAGCTTTAAATGTTATGGTTATAGTTAGGCCTAAGACGTTCTTGCAGGAATTTCTCAGGGTAATGTCTGGATAGTAGTGAATGACCTCCTACAACTACAACCATCTTCCTTCACTCTGGTTATGAATCAGTGCGTGGAGAGATTTTTTCTGTTTTGTTTTGATTTATGATTACTGTATGTTTTGGTTTTTCTGGTACCTGGTGAGATTCTAATTGCTTAACCAGAAAATACTAACTTGGATATTGGTGTGACTTGAAAGATCAAGTAGCTAAAGGATATGCATATTAGTTTAACAGATTTTGTATATTTGGCTACTACAGAAATTCATTTAAGATGTTCAAAACTGTGCAGAATATTCTGGCAGTGGTTTGAGCAATGTCTAATAGAATTACAACCTCAATTTTTTCTTCTTTGTAATATACTATATACGCAATCGGGAGATGCTTTCTGAAACATGGGAAAAGGGCAGAATACTGGGCTGACAATGCCTTTAAAGACGTTTCCGTATTGCTGCTGCCCCTGATTGGCCACTATTTACTCTTGGTCAATCTAAAGGATAAAGATTTCCAACAAAAAACACAATTCTGGAGATAATGCAGAATTTGGTTAATATATCAAAGAAAAGTGTAAAATGTATGTAACTGTCTCTGGGCTGAATCTAAAGTTTTTTTTGGGCTAAGTGTTACTTTTGCTGAGTTTCTTTGGATGATTTCTCACAGGAAGGCCTAGTATGATTTCTGTCCATAGCTTATCCAGACTTGCCTCATTAACTATCTACCCAACCCCTAACATGCTTTTGCCTGATTTATGCCCCATCTTACAAATCTCCATTTCCTGAATAAGTCACCACTTTCCAGATATCTGCAGAAAGACCAGGATCCATGGCACCCAACATCATGCCTCTCAACCACTATGAAGAGGGAATCCTGTCCCTTGCTGGAGACAGTTGGAATTGCTCCTGTGAGAATGCTAAGAAATCTATATTTCACCAACTGAGTAAGTACTATTCTTCATTTCACTGCAACTCACGCATTAAACCTGCTGTAAGTATCATTCACTTCATATCACTCTAACCATTACATCTACTTTCTAGTGTCTTGCAGGTACCAAGGGATGTGCATGAACTCTGGAGAAATGGCTGTTCTGCCAGAAGATATCTCTGAGGATGAGAGTTCTAAGGCTTCAGAGGAAGAGTGCCTCCTGCATTCCTCACCAGATATTGACAACCTGATTGGTAAAATATATTTTGAAAGTTTTGAAGCACAAACTGGTGAGCACCTCACTGCTACATCTCTGAAGTTGGTTGAGGAACAAATAGCCCATGCACCTGGCAATTGGAGGATGACTGGAGACCAACCACCTGCTCAGCTTCTGCCGGGAAAGAATCTGTGATGTTGAGAATTGGGGACTCCTTCCACATGCATGGGGAAGAGCAGGAATGGCATGCAAGTGTATGGGAGACAACAGCTTTTTTGGCCGCAGAGGCTGCAGGAGTACAGCTACACTATAGGGATCCAGCTGCCTCAAATATTGACTGACTGGCTACCTCCATTGATTGATAGGGTGGCTTCCGTCATGGGAAGCCAGGCCCAGCAGCCTCTGGCTGTGCTGGAGACACTCACCTACCAGCACTCCATTGCCTCAGCCGCTGGTCCTCAGTTCAAGCTATCCTCTGAAGAAGACCTACACCATGTCTGAGCCAACTATATGCGTGCCCTGGGACTGCCCTTTTAAGGCCAACAGACTCACTCTACAAGTGGCATTAGATAGTACACTGAGATATAGGAGAAAAAGAAAAAATCCTTTTTGAGGGTACTTTCGTGCCACTGGTGACAGTTATTTTGGTATAAAATATCACGTTTTTCTGAATTTTACTCAGAGTCATTGAGGTATACAGAACGGAAACTGAACCTTTGGTCCAACTTGTCTATGCTGATCAGATATCCTAACCTAGTCTAGTTCCACCTGCTAGCACCTGGCCCATATCCCTCCAAACTCTTCTATTCATCTACCCTTCCAGATACCTTTTAAATGTTGCAATTCTACCTGCCTCCGCCATTTCCTTTGGCAGCTCATTCCATACACTTACCACCCTCTTTTATATCTTTCCCCTCTCACCCTAAATCTATACCGGGTCAAAACGATGACTGCAGATGCTGGAAACCAGATTCTGGATTAGAGGTGCTGGAAGAGCACAGCAGTTCAGGCAGCATCCAAGGAGCAGTAAAATCGACGTTTCAGGCAAAAGCCCTTCAGGAAGGGCTGATGAAGGGCTTTTGCCCGAAACGTCTATTTTACTGCTCCTCGGATGCTGCCTGAACTGCTGTGCTCTTCCAGCACTTCTAATCCTAAATCTATACCCTCTGGTTCTGGACTTCCCCCACCCCAGGGAAAAGACTTTGTCTATTTATCGTATCCATGCCGCTAATGATTTCATAAACTTCTATAAGGTTACCCCTCAGCTTCCGATACTCCAAGGAAAACAGCCCCAGCCTGTTCAGCGTCTCCCTTTGGTTCAAATTCTCCAACCCTGGCAACTTCCTTGTACATCTTTTCTGAACCCTTTCAAGTTTCACAACATCCTTCTGATAGGAAGGAGACAAGAGTTGCATGCAGTATTCCAACAGTGGTCTAACCAATGTCCTGTACAGCCGCAACATGACCTCCCAATTCCTGTACTCAGTACTCTGACCAATAAAAGAAATCATACCAAATGCCGTCCTCACTATCCTATCTACCTGCGATTCTGCTTTTATGGAATTATGAACCTGCACTCCAAAGTCTCTTTGTTCAGCAACACTCCTCAGGACCTTACCATTAAGTGTATAGATCCTGCTCTGATTTGCAGGACCTTTCATTTGCCACTTCTCGGTCCATTGGTCCATCTGATCAAGATCCCGTTGTAATCTGAGGTAAGCTTCCGTGTCCACTGCCCCTCCAATTTGGGTGTCATCTGCAAACTTACTAATCATACCTCTTATGCTCACATCCAAATCATTTATATAAATGACAAAACGTAATGGACCCAGCACCGATCCTTGTTTAACACCACTGGTCACAGTCTTCCAGTCGGAAAAACAACCCTCCACCACCACCCTCTGTCTTCTACCTTTTAGCCAGTCCTGTATCCAAATGGCTAGTTCTCCCTGTGTGCCATGAGATCTAACCTTGCTAACTAGTCTCCCATGGGGAGCTTTGTCGAATGCCTTACTGAAGTCCATTTAGATCATGCCTACTGCTCTGCCCTCATCAATCCTCTTTGTTACTTCAAAAAACTCAATCAGGTTTGTGGGACACGATTTCCCACGAATAAAGCAATGTTGACTATCCCTAATCAGTCCATGCCTTTCCAAATACATCTACATCCTGTCCCTCAAGATTCCCTCCAACAACTTGCCCGCCACTGATGTCAAATGATGCATATTCCATCACAGTTGACTTTTGGAGTAAAACATTCACGAGCCTGTAGCCCAATCCTCTCACGATGAAGGCCAACATACCATTTCCCTTCTTCACTGCCTACTGCACCTACATGCATACATTCAAAAACTGGTGCACAAGGACAGGTGGTCTTGCACTTTCCCCTTAGATGTCAGTGTGTCCATCAGACCATATGGAATAGGCACAGGAGTAGGCTATTCACCCCCTGAAGCCTGCTCCATTATTTAATAAGATAGCATAAAAGCCTTATGCAGCCACTCAGGAAGGCAGCTCAGCAGCACCTTGAAGGGTAGCTAGGCACAGGAAATAAACAGTGGCCAGTTGGTAACACCCACATCACATGAATGATTTAAAAAAACTTTTTTTTTAAAAAAAGGTACTGACTCCTAATACTATGAGTTAACATTCAACTCAACCTAAATAAATGCTAAAGAAAACTTCTTTCGGTGAGCCATCTACCACAAGGTCCCAAAGTTTTGCAGTACATCTGTTTGAATGAATCTTTGTGTAGCCCTGAGTGAAAATTTGCCCACATGATCCATAAATTCTTGTCCATTTAGGTTGTACCCTGAATCTGACTATTTTGAAAGGCCGCAGCAGCCTGTGGAAATGGGATGAACCAGGTGTATACAGAGAAACCTCTGTTATCTGGCAATCTATTATTCGAATATCGGATTATCTGGTAAGATCGCAATGCTGGTAAGATGCTCGGCTAAATTGTTATCCAGCATTCCATTATGTGGAATTCGATTAACCGACCGAAATACTGCCCGCTGGTGTCCTTCGGATAATTGAGGTTCTTTCGTATAGGGCTGTAGGTTCTCCTTTCACCATTGCTCCTCATAACCATATTCTTTCCCTGGTCTTTTTGTACAAAGGTATTGGTGTGAATGAAAACGGCCAGTGATATGTAGGGCAGTGTAGCATGCGTGAAGCCAATGTGTTATTATTGCCAGGGATTAGGGCCCCAGCAGATTTGTTTTCTGCATAGTGCATTTGTCTGTGTAATTTCCATGTCCTCTTGAGGGCTGCACATCAATGTGTCCTGCAGTTCTTTTCCCTCGTAAGTTGAGACACTTGCCCTTGCAATTGCAGATGTGGTCGCAGCCATTTTCTTTCCCATTCATAGTTTCAGTTTCCAGCATGATGGAAGGTACTGCAAATGCTCTTTGGGTAGTGATTTTTAGCCTCTGCCCCTGTGAATGTAAGGCCTAGAACATCCAGATTCCCTTCCTGAAAGCTGCTTCCATGACTGAGTCACATAGACTTTGCACCTCCTGAGTCTCCTTCCTTTGGCAGTGTACCTCCTTGTTTCTTCCTGTTTTTTCTTCCTAGTTTTGCTGAGCAAATTTGGAATAGGAATCCTAAGTCTTTGCCTGCAGGTTCATCTGTTGAGATCTCCACCCCTCTTGAGCACAATTCTTTCTCATCCTGTACCCTTATATTCTGTGACTTGTAACCTTTCCCCGTTTTGATCCCTGGTGAGCATCTCTGGATGAATGTGTGGGAGAGGGAAAATGAAGAAGTGGTTGAAACTGGAAACTGAAGCAGTGGGAGGTAACTAATCTTTTCCATCCTCTTTTACCTTTCCCTTTTCTATGATTGATCTGCAGGAAACGCAAGGTCCATATTAGAGAAATTTAAAGTATGCTGTGTGAAGGCTGCTATGCTGTCATTAATTTTGTTGTTTTGTGAAGGATGCATCCTACTGAAGGCATTCTGTCATAGTTTTGCCCAGTGCCATGGCTGATTCAATTCCTTCAACCACCATTATTAAAACAGAAGATCCGATCATTTATCACTTTTGTTTAGAAATATTTCCTTTGGACAGGATAAATATTTTAGTTCCAATATTATGTTAACCAATGAAATAATTTTCAAATGTATTGATTGTAAAGTGGTTTGGGATACCCTGAGTTTGTAAAAGGATCTGTAGAAATGCAAGTTCATTCTTTCAGTATTTGACCTGTGGTAGATGACAACAATGACATGCTACAAAAATTTTCACATTTTTGCAAAATAATTTGAATTGAACAAGCACTCTTCAGAAAATTGTGGCAGTGTTTTTATTCTCCATTCCTTGACTCCAGTTTGTGTTAAGATGCACAACTTTCTGGAACTTGTTAAGACCAGATGAAGAGTGGAATTCAGCTCCCCTCTTTTTTTCTTAAATCTCTCTCAGTTCATAGAGTCATAGAGATGTATAGCACGGAAACAGACCCTTCGGTCCAATTCGTCCATGCTGACCAAATATCCCAACTCAATCTAGTCCCACCTGCCAGCACTCTGCCCATATCCCTCCAAACCCTTCCTATTGGAAACCATCTAAATACTGGGGGCTTCCCCCTTTCTAACTCCATTTTGATTTAGTCCCCTCCCTCTCTCCCTCACCTTCAATGGTTTGCATGGCCTTTAACAGATTTTGCACATCAATTATTCAGTTTGGAAGCACAGTTAATTTACTGGCGGTGGTTAATGGATGAATAAGAAATCAATAGTTGATTTGGTGACTGGGGGAAAAACAAATGAGCTGGTTTCAGAGGGTTCTTGTGATGCAACAGTCATGTCCCTGCTTCTGTATCAGGAGGCCCAGGTTCAAGTCCCACCTACTCCAAAGATGGGCAGCAATATCTCTGAACAGGTTGATGAGAAAACAAAGAAATGAGTTGGTTTTCAATGAGGTCGTGTGACTCATTGGTAGTGTTCCTACCTCTGCACTGGATACTCTGGGTTCACACCCTACACTAGGACTTGTTGGCCACAGAAGGTGTGTTTGTAAGGGAGGTTCATGGTTGGCCTGAAAATCCTTCTAATATGCCTGATAGAAGGTAGTAAGAACGTGAGATTCTCCTGATTAGCCAATACTACAGGAGGCAACGGCATTATTAGTGTGGAACAATCCAATGGAAGTCTATGGCCCAAACCTCAGGAACAAGGAGGACTGGTGTTTTGTCCCTTCCAAAATTAGAAATATTGCACAGTTGGGTGAACTGGCAGAACTGCAATTATTAATTGTTGAAATCCAACATATATCGTAGAATCTCTGCAGTGTGAAAGCAGGCTATTCAGCCTGTCACATCCACATCGACCCTCTGAAGAGCACCCCACCCAGACCCACCCCCTATCCCTGTGACCCTGCATTTTCCATGATTAATCCATCTAGCCTACACATCCCTGGATTCTATGAGCAATTTGGCATAGCCAATCCACCTAACCTGCACATCTGGGAGGAAACCAGAGCACCCAGAGGAAACCCACACAGACATGGGGAGAACATGCAAACTCAACACAAGCAGTTGCCTGAAGCTGGAATTGAACCCAGGTCCCTGGTGCTGTGAGGCAGCAGTGTTAACCACTGAGCCACCGTACCACCCCAGTTGTTCAGGTTTTTACACAAATTAAGAAGGTGCCTGTATCTAACTGTTCCTGTAGCATTTCTGATGAAATCCTTTGATATTTTCTCTTTAAAAGCACGAACACCTGCACAGTAATCCATTTTAATAAACCTCTCACGATTACATCTCTGAATCTTCACAGACAGGACGATAAAAAAGAAATAAAAGCTTTCCAATTTGCCGGTGGGAGGTTTTGTCAGCTTTCAAAACCCTTTCTAGAAAACTGGCCAAAACCAAACCCTGACAGCAATAGGAACTGAAAGCTCCCTTTCCCCTCCTTTGTATACAAGAGCCACAGAAAGCCAAAGAGTTGAACACATTAAAATTTGTTAGAAATGTCACTTGCTGCCTCTTTAAGTCAGGCCAAAATAACTTATAACTGGTTTTGCCTATTGAGATCTGTGTGTTGCTGCATCCTTGCTATAAGAATATAGAGTCACTGCGTGAATACCATTGCAACCCACACAATAGAAGCAACATCCTTTACTCTACCTTGGTGAGGAAAAGCTTGCTGTTCAATAAATTAGAAAGCTGCACAAGGCCCTGTTCCACTGTCTGGTGTCAAAATTCAGGGACATTCAGATCCCATTCCCTTTGCCCTGGGGAAAAAAAATCCACTCGGCATAGGTCTTGTAATCCAGAAAAGGAACTCCAGTTCCAACCAGATCACTGGTCCATCATTTCAGTCATGAGATCTGTAAATTCCTTCTTTATTGTAATATTTCTTCTTGCTTGCATGCAGCTATAGACATTGTGTAATAAGAGAGTCTGGATAGAGTCATAGAGATGTACAGCATAGATCCCAACCCAAAGTTGTACCTGCCAGAACCCGGCCCATATCCCTCCAAGCCTTTCCTATGCAGGCTGGGACTTGTTTTACTGAACCATAGGAGTTTAAAGGATGACCTTTATAGAGGTTTATAAAATCACGAGGGCCATAGATAAGGCGAATAGCAAAGTTTTTTTTCCTAGGGTAGGGGAGTTCCAAACTAGAGGGTATATTTTTAAGGTATAGAGAGAAATTTAAAAGGGACCCAAGGGGCACCTTTTTCACACAGGGTAGTTTGTATGTGGAATGAACTGCCAGAGGAAGTGGTAGGTGCAGGTACAATTACAACATTTTAAAACTCATTTGGGCAAGTACATGGATAGGAAAGATTCAGCGGGATATGGGTCAAACACCAGCAAATGGGGCTAGTTTAGTTTGGGAAATTTGGTCAGCATGAACGAGTTGCATCAAAGGGTCTGTTTCTGTGCTGCAAGACTCTGTAACTCTAACTTCTCTGGAAGGACCCAATGGGTTGAACGTGGCTCATCTCTTGAGTTGACCTAACTGAGTGACTCTAAATCAGAAGTGCCCAGACTCCTGCATATATTCCTAACCATGATAGCTTTTACACATGCTCCCCCATCCACTAGCAGACTGGCTATTATGGAGCAACAAATTGACTGTCACCCACTCCCTTGAATTGCATAGGTAGGGACCCCTGACCATGTTGGCCTGACTGTGCCCATTCCTCTGGACTGGGATTGGAAGTAGCACCTGACTTTCTGTGTTGGGACTCTGACTGGTGCCTGTGTAGATTTTGGTGAGGGCAACTCCACTAAGACTTTGAAACATGTCTGCTTGCCTGCTGCACATGTAGTGTGTTTGCTGTGTCAGCTGCTGGCATGTGGTGCAGGAGTCGGATTGACATAGTGTGCTGCCATACAGCTAGGTATAAATATCCTTGATTGTGGCTTGCTCACCGCATTCAGCTGCCTCGTTTTGATGTCTTTGCTCTCTCCATTCATGCCTTGCCCTGATATGCCTATTAGCAATCAGGTAGGCACTAAGTGACAGAGTGCTAAAAGAGCAAGCAAGCAAGCAGCCTTGAGCTGCGTCCTGGTCCAATCTATGAACCAGGTGCATGTTCCTGTACACAATGTATCCTTGCCGAAGTGGTTCAGTATTAGATACTGGTGTACCTTGCAGTGCAGGGCTGTGCTTCCTGTGCAAATGAATTGGAAAGTTCTCGTGCAAATCCAGAAGGGTTCTCAAATATTGGATTCAAATTTGCATTGGGCAAGAGGTGTATGTAGCTGGTGCCCATGAATTGTGCCCTGTAATACTGTTGCATGGTGACCAGATTGAAAGCTCTTCATAGCCAGCAGTGAGCTGAAGTCACTACGTACCTGCTTGATTTCCATGTCGAGAATTCTCAGCTAGTTTACTCGCCGTGGATGATAGTATAGGAAGCTGCAGGTTAATGAAGTGAAATATGCTGTTAATAAGGTTGTTTATGAGCAATAATCCCCTTTTTAATAGGCATTGCCGAGGAAAACTCTCACCACAACTTCCGGAACTTAGTTAAAAGATACAGCAAGTTGTTCCTGAAATCAAGATAGGCCTTGTTGGCTTTCTCACACGATTCTGACGCGTTTCCCATTGTAGCCCATGGTATTCAGACTTGTATAAGATTTCACCCACAGTTGAATAAAAATATAGGCATTGATAGAAACTTTCATTCAAAGGAAAGTTTGAAGAGGTGCAGCACTATATGGTAGAGGACACTGGATATTTGTGTAATAATATGTAAAAGTGTGAATTGTGTACTTATTGAGACTGTGTATACTCTTCCTGAAACTGACACTGTAAATGAAGAAGGCAATTGAACATTAGAAAGTGATAAAGATAATTGAATCCTCATACTAAAGGTTTTCTTACCACATTACATAGAATAGAATGAATCATTAATATTTTTATAATTTCTTTTAAATGAAAATAATAAAAATTGCAAATTTTAACATTTTGAATAACTGATTTAGTTTTCTGAAGTATTAGGCAAACTCATCTCATTAAAATAGAATATTAAAAGGGCTATTACGATCTTTTAATTGATATACTTTTTAATCTAAGATTTGATTTGGATTATTTTCATAGTTGTGTAGAAACTACCTACGTTTTGATTGTCAGGATTCTAGGCAAGTTGTATCTTGGGGCATAATTGTCCAGAATGTTTGACTAATCTGTCTCAGACCTCAAAGGTAGTTTGTAGGAAGTATAAAACTTAAATGCTACTGTTTTTTTTAAACTATAATGAACTATAACAAGAATGCTGCTGAGGCAGAGCAAAGTATGATATATTCTGCAACTGTCTGTGGTTGACTTTACCTTTTTGAGCCAGGTGTCAAAAATGGACTTTTTCCATGCATTGACAGGACATCATTTCATGTTAACATCTCCTATTCCATTGAAGCTGCAACTTGAGGGCACCTGTATCCCTGGAGTTATTCTAACGTTTTTGCCACTACAAAAATCTGCAGTTCTGCACCAATATATTTCTTTGTGCAAACAGTAAAATGTCTGCTAATGTTGCTGAATCTTTGCTGAGAAAATGACAGCAAATGTTTAGCACCATAGGCATAGAAAATTATGCAAATTAATTGATAGATCAATCATTGAAACAAGCTACTTTGAATTAATTTTGTAATTTATTATTTAAGCTTATCCTAAAAAGAATTGTTTCAATATTCCATGTTTCAGGAGCAGTAGATGTAGCACATCGCAGTCCAATTGCATGTTGGTTCAGTGGTATGCTTTGCTGCTTTGGTGGAGCAATTCTGGCATCTGTGCTTCTAGGTGAACCTCCCATTGAACCTTTCACAAACAACAGAAATATAATACTGGCTTCCGTAATTTGGTAAGTGTGGAAAGTAAATATATAATGACTGTTAGTGGCTCGTTTTAAAAATAAGGAGACAATTTAGTCTATCTCATCTGTGCAGTCTCGCTGAAAGAATTACCCTTTGATCCCTAATACCATTTATGTTGTGTTTAGATATTAGTCCATTGCCTTATTTTTAACAAGATGAATTTTACATCCATTGCAGTTACTGAGAGACACTTCATATCCCGATATCCCTGCATTATTTAATTCTCCTAATCCCTTCCTTCATTCCTTTATTTATAAGTTTATGCCCTCTAGTTACAAAAACACCAATTGCTGTTAATATACTTTAATGTAGTAAATCTTCAATACATGCATAATTGCAAATAACAACAGTTTGGGATTTCCTCTTGGATTTCTCTATTTTCTGGTGGTGTCTTTGTGAACTCTGTTATCCTCATGGTCTTGACATTTTCAGTAACTTATTGTTTCTATATATTTGAAATCAAGCCTAAGTAATGATTTGTAGGATTGATATATCTTTGTTTTGCACTCTGCACACCCATTTATGAATCCTCAGAACCAATAAGCGTTTTTAAAAAAAATTACTAACTTGTCTTTAAAATATTTATATAATTAAAACTTAGAATTGAAGTTCTACAATATTTGGTGTATGCAAGGTGATTACTCTTCCTCCCCCCCCCCACCACCACCATGGCTTTGCACATGTTAAGATCTTGTGTGAGAAATTTGGATGTTTGCATGTTTTCTTAAGTATTATAAGTGCCCTTTGAGCAGCAAAATAGCGTTCGAAGCATTGTGCACACTTTCTGGAGCAAATAATTATGGGTTTCATATTTATGAGAGTATTAGTGCACAGGAACAGCTGTCCAAAATATGCAAGACAGACAGATCATGCTAACAGCAGTTCCATTTTGGAGCTCAAAGTTCCAGCTAATAGTGCCCTTAATCTCCAATTGCTGAACACATTTTTAGCAGAGGAACGGATCACCTAATCCTTCACTCACACTACTTTGAAGAATCAGAAACTACTTGCAGATTAGCTGCTGGTTGATTTTCTCCCAACTGTTACTTAGATTTTACAAGTGTTTGCTGCTCTCTGCAGTTATTTTAAGATGTGCAAGTTTACATAGAGTGAAGTGACAAATCCTGAAGAAGTTTTGTTGCTATCAAGATTTCTGCACAAATCAGCTCCTTCCATATATGGATGCATTAGGTAGTAATTCCCTTTGGAATGCAGCATAACCTGGGATCAGAGTTGTAGAGCTCTACAGCACAGAAAGAGGTCCTTTGGCCTCCTGTCCACACTGATCATAAAGCACTTTAATCTCATTTTCTAGTACTTGATTCGTAGCTTTGTATTCCGATATTTCAAGTGTTCATCTAAGTATATGAAAATATTGTGATGGCTCATGCTTATGCCACACGTTCAGGCTTTGTGTTCCAAATGCCCACTATCCACTCCCCTCTAAATGTGCTGCCCACTACCTTAAATCTATGCCCTTTTGGTTATTGACCCCTCTACTGAGGAGAAAAATTTCTTCCTATCAGTGCACTCAATTTTGTACAACTTAATCAGGTTGCTGCTCAGCTTCTGTCTTTTAAGTCAGCTTCTGTCTTTTCTAGTCCCTTTTTCATTGCTGAAACACCGCAGCCCAGGCAATACCTTGGTGAATTTCTTTTGCAGCCCCTCTAATGCAATCTACCTATGGTATGACAACTAGAACTGCACTTAATACTCTAACTATGATCTAACTAGCATCTTCTATAGCTCTTTGTAACCTCCCTGCTCTTGTGTTCAGTGCCTCAACTAATTAAGGCAAGCATCCCATATTCCTTGTAAATTACCTGATCGATCTGTCATGTTGCCTTTAAGTATCAATGGACATGCTTACCAAGGTCCCTCTGATCCTTTATACTTGCTAGGGTCTTAATCATTTGTTGTGTACTACCATGTTATCCTCCCAAAATGCATTGTTTCATACAATTTTCAGGATTAAGTACTATTTGCCACTGATCTGGTGATCTATATCATCCTGTAGTCTAAGGCTTTTTCTTCGTTATTTACCACACCAGCAATTTTTATCTCATCTGCAAACTTACTGAGGAAGCCTCCTATATTTGCACTTAGCCCATTATTGTTCACCCAAGCAGTATGGGACACAGCATTGAGCCCTGTATTGGCTTTCAGTCACAACAACAATAGCCTTTGACCATGACCCTCTGCCTCCTGCCACTAATGTGGAGGTACCGGTGTCAGTTGCATGCATGACACTGTGATCTTTTGCTATAAACTCTGTGTCTTATGATCCTGCTCCACAGCTACTTGATGAAAGAGCAGTGGTCTGAAAGCTAGTACTTCCAAATAAACCCTTTGGACTATAATTTGATGTTGTGTGATTTTTAATTCCTACCACTAAGCCAGTTTTGGATACAAATTGCCGTGTATCACATGACCTCTTATCATCTTGACCAGTCTGCCAACCGACACCTTGTTAAAAGCCTTCCCAAAGTCCCTGGTTAGCTATGCTACCCTCATCCACGAATCTAGTTAACTTCTTGGAAAAACTCAATCGCACCTGTCAGACATGAATTTCCCTAACAAAGCTATGCTGATTCTCCTTAATTAATCCTTGTCTCTCCAAGTGGAGATTAAATCTGCGCCTCAGAATTTTCCAAGCTTTTCATGACCACTGATGTTAGATACACTGGCTGAAAGTTCCCTTGTTTATTTCTACCGCCCTTCTTGAATATGGTACCACATTAATTGTCCTCCAGTCTTCTGGCACCTATCCTGTGCCCAGAGAGGTTTTGAAAATTAATATCTGGGCCCCTGCAATTTCATCTCTTGCCTTCCATATCAGTCTGTGATATTTCTCATCTGGGTCCAGGGAATTGTCCAATTTTGAACCTGCTGAAACTACCAGTACCTTCCCTCTTTCTTTCAATACTAATTTGCTCAGTGATAGATCTCCCTGATTTCTATTTCTTTGTTGTGAATTCTGATGCAAAGTATTAATTTATAGCCTCTCCTCCATGTTTGGGCTCTGCACACAGATTGCTACTTTGGTATTTAACAGACGCTAACCTTTCTCTGGTTCTCCTCTTGCCCCTAAAATACTTAAAAAGCATGTTGTGAGTTTTTCTTCATTTTACCTCCCAGTGTTTTTGTATGCCCCTCTTCACATTTTGTAATCTCTTTTTAAGTAACCCCTTGCAATTTTTATATTCTTCTTCAGTCCTATTAACTAAACTCTAAATTATAGATTAATAGAAAGTAGAAATTACTTGGCCTTACTGACAAGTCTGTTCACTCTCCTGTGCCCATAAATTCTGTGTTTCCCGTGATCATTTTAAAATTTCCATTTTTCAAGATTACTGGGGTTGAAAACATGGTCCCTCACTGCAGCTGGTCCATTGCCAAGCAACACTCAACTTTTCCTATAATGTTACACTCTCGTTTCTTTTCAAACACAGGGGTGGAGGGGGTGGGGGGGGAAATACTGATCAGGATTCCTGAAGAAGGGCTCATGCCCGAAACGTCGATTCTCCTGCTCCTTGGATGCTGCCTGACCTGCTGCGCTTTTCCAGCAACACATGTTCAGCTCTGATCTCCAGCATCTGCAGTCCTCACTTTCTCCTATATGAAGCTAGTACATGTAATACAGAATGAAGTCCTTAATAACAGTGAGCCATGGTCTTCATAGATTATGTACTTAAGTACAGAGGTTACAATAAGGGGTCAATATGTCACATCCAATGAGTTGAGCATGCCATCTGAAGAGTCTCTACATCACTTTCAAGACAACATGGCTTTATCCAGGCATTCAAAGTAGTAGATATGAGCTCACTATTCTATTGTTTCTTGGTTCCTTGATGTTTTCTCTGGTCTGCGGATTTTATTTACATTCCCAATTTACAATTATAAACTAAGATAAGACTCATTACAAATTCTAATCATTTGATACAATGAATAAGAAATTGGACAGTTTTACTAATGTTATTAACACACCAGATGAATTTATGCATGGTTGATAATTTGTATTCATGTTTGTCATGCCTTTCCACACATGATCACACGATTACTGGAAAATTCAAATGGATGAATCTTCTCTCAGCCCTCTGCTACCCATTATGCTACAGCCAGTGTAGATGTTTCCCATGCTACTGGTTTTGGCCTCATTAGTGAATTTTCAGGTGTACCTTCCCTGCTTTTATTTCATTTTTAACCTTGCTTTTGCTTCTTTGCCTCCCAGTGGTTGTCGATCACTTTGGACTAATCATCCTGCAGCTGGCTGAAGTGATTGTCGATGACCAAGCCGAAAGCCTTCTGCGTGGCAGCCCTACAGCTGACCAGGATTGCGGCTACGTGACTTTGAAATACTGATTCCCTCTCTTTCATACTTGCAGCTCCTCCAGTTATAGCTTCCCTCTTGGGAGGAGCAGGAGAGAGAGAACCTCTGAAGAATTTGAAGCCAGGAACTTGGTAGAGTCAGTCTGTGATTAGAGGGGTTTATCCTCGTTTTGTTTTCTCAATGATCCTCTGGTCACAGGTCTTCATTTTATCTCTCTTTTTATGCTTGTATTATCAATTGTTCAACACCATTTGGCCTTCAGAGGAGCAATATTGAAAGCTAATGTGAGCGGGATGACTTTTCTCAACATTTTGAATTTTTCTGGCCCATCTTTGATTTTTCGCAGGGTTTTTTTTTCCTTATTGGAGCTCTTGAGGGTAAATTTACCAACTGTCACCTGTGTATTTTGAGCCCTGGGTTTCAAATATCTGTCTAGTGTGTTCAGGGAATAATTTGAACAATAAAGAACAATAAAGGGGATGTGCTTCAGTAAGGATTCAGAGATTCGTATAGTGCAGAAAAGGCCCTTTGACTAATCAAGTCTGCATTGACATAATTACCACTAATCCCTATTTCCTTAACATTCAAGCATATGGAGCAAGTTATGATATTTGAAGTACTCATCCAATTTTTTAAAGAAATGTTGCAAGGTTTCCAGGCCCCACTATCTTCCCAGGCAGTGCATTCCAGATTCCCACAACCAACTGATGTTTTTCCCAAATTCCCTTTGAATTTTCTGCCCCCTAAACTATGCCGTCTCGTGCTTGACCCCTCAACCAAGGGAAACAGCTGCTCTCTATTCGCCCTGTCCATACCCCCCATACACCTGAATCGTGTCCCTCCTCCGTCTTCTCTGCTCTAAAGAAAACAGTCCACGCCTATCTAGTCTCTCATTATAGGTCAATTTCTCCATCACAGGCAACATCCTGGTGAAACTCCTCTGTAACCCTTCTAGTGCTATTACATCCTTATAGCAGTGAGGTGACCAGATCTGCATACAGTACTCAGTGCTGTACCTGACCAATGCTCTGTACAACTCCAATGTTACCTCCTTGTTCTTACACTGTATGCCACGGCAGATGAAAACAAGTGTCCCATATGCTGCCTTATCTGTCCTGTTCACGTGCTCTGCTGACTTCAGGGATCTGTGAATAATTACCCCAAAATCTCTCTGTTCCTCTAAGGTATCTAATGCCCTGCCATTCATTAAATACTTCCACATCTTGTTTCTTCAAAGTGTATTACCTCGCACTTCTCAGGATTAAAAACTATCTGCCTCTGTCTGCCCATTTGATCAACCTATCTATATCTTCCTGTAGGCTACAAGCACCTTCACTACTAACCACTCTGCCAATCTTGGTGACGTCTGCAAATTTGCTTAACATTCCCTCTGCATTGTCATCCATATCATTTATGTATATAACAAACAATAAGGGTTCCAGTACTGATCCTTGTGGTACACCAGTCATTCAAACAGCCTTCTACCACATTATTAAGCCAAGTTTCCCTCAATTTCATGTGCTTTAATCTTCTCAATCAGTCTTCCATGTAGAACCTTGTCAAAGGCTTTGCTAAAAAAAATAGAAACTACATCAAATGTACTTTATCCACACACTTAATCACATTTTCAAAGATTTCTAACAGATTTGCTGGCATGACCTCCCTCTGACAAAGTCATGCTGACCATCACTAATTAGCCCATGCCTTTTCACGTTGGTAATGATTCGCTCCTTCAGAATTTTCTTTAGTAGCTTCCCTAACACTGCTGTTAGACTCACCTGTGTTCAATTTCCTGGTTCAACCTTACCACCCCTCTTAAAAGGTGGAACCAAATTAGCCATCCTCTAGTCCTCTGGCACTTTACCCTGCGGCCAGAGAGGAGTTAAAAATTTGTGTCAGAGCCCTGGCAATTTTCTGCCTCCCCTCCCACAGCAGCCTGGGATGCAATTCATTTGGACCAGGGATTTGCCTGTTTTTAAGCCTGACAGAGCCTCCCCATTTCCTGCTGTGCAAGATTCTCATAGTCTCTTTTCCTGAATTGCATACCTATGTTCTCCTTTTCCACAGTGAAGACTGAAGAGAAGAATTCATTGAACCCCCTACAACATCCTGTAGCTTCAAGCATCCTTTGATTCCTAATGGGATATCCTTGCTGAAATCTGCCAACTGCTGTGTCTATGACTGCAGTTTCTGAGATGGGCAAGAGTCTGTTGCCAGTAATGGAAAGTGAACATGGCAATAAACTTTTATGAATCTGGTTTCTTCTAGGCTGAGGCCTTAGATATTTGTGATGTCTAACCATTTATCAAGACCAAAGAGAAGAATTTGTTCAACATCGTACCAATATCCTGTGGCTTCACGCACTCTTTGAATAGAGAGCTTATTTGGAAAGTTTTGTGTCAGACATGCTGAAAATCTGCAACTCTAAGGCTGCAGCATGGTTGGTGGTGAACTGATACTTTTAAGTGGAAGATCAAGAAGATCAAACTGCAGACTGTATCATCTCTGCATTAATGGTCAAGACTTAGGAGCTAAGAGGTATCAGCCAGGGCACTAATGGCATTAGGGATGTGAGATGAATGCTGTCTTGAGAGAGGATAGCAAGTTGATGCTTCATGGAGCCACTGACATGACCAAGTAATTCTAGTAATCTCTGAGGGAAGATTGCTATGACAACCTGCAAGATCTTTTATATGCTATAATCCACAACCTCTATGGCAACCAGCTGAGTATGCATTAAGCAAGTTGACTTTTTGTAAGAGCAATCTGAGCTTTACTGCATCGCTCAACTTTGATAATGTAGCAGATTCCATTGGAGCATAAGCAGCAAGCATCCAACTACTATTTATTGACCCAGCCATGATTCAATGTGCTAATAGCAATGGACACCACTTGCTGAAAAAGAAAGGGCCCTCTACAGACCCGTGTGCTCATTTGATATTGTACTCTCCGTTCTCTGTGACATTGACCATAGGCTTTCTGGCACGCTTCCCAGTGCATATTTTCTTATGCATTCTCATTAATGTTCTTCTGTAGGCTGCATGTTGAAATTCCCATTTGAACTGTCTCATTCCGAGCTGACACCTTCCTCATGTGATTCTGGCTTCTTCCCCCAGCACACCTTAAGCCTGGTGCTTCTTTATGTGAGGATCCTGTGTTCATGGTGCATGTGTGACACACAATATACATTATCAATATGTGAGGTGATTGCTGTAACTATGAAATTGAGGATCAGTATTCCTTCTTCACTGCCACCTTTGGTGTTTCTTCAATGCTTTGTCAAGAAGCAGTTGTTTGATATCTGAAAGGAAAGAGAGTAGGTTGTGCGAGGAGGGTTTAGAAGTGAGAGGCAAATGCTTAAATCATCTGTGGCTTGTAAAGAAGTAGTGAGTGCAGGATAAGGGAAAGAGGATTAAGTATGAGAATACTGTTATCTTCAATAGTTTCAACCTCGCAGCTGGCCATGACCCAAGCAACAGATACCCCAGTACAGGCCAGCACCTTTTTCACGGAGATTTGGACATTCAGCTACTCATTTCATTGAGTGTTGTCACCTTGCCTTGCAAGGGAAAAGCAAATGTGTTGGTGACGGTGATGTGGCTCTCATGGTTGAATAGTTGATAGTCCATGTGCAATCTTTGAGATGTGGGTTTGAAACGGAAAATACTTGTGTATGTACAGTCATTCCTCCATATCCGTAAACTCTTCAATCATAAATTCACTTATTCATGCCAAAAAGTAAGTAACTAATCCACGAGCAAAGCTCACCTATTTGCAACTGTTTCGCTTGCACGGCAATCTCGCTCTCCAATCTGTTACGGTAAGTAGCACTTCCCTATAAACCTCCGTGAACAAGGACATAGATGCTTGGGAGGATGAACAGATTGAAGACATCTGCCAGAGGGAGGTGAAGGATGAGGGTGTATCATTGGGGGAGAGTGGCTGGCAGTGAGCCACATTTGCCACACCCAGTAACTACCCATAACCTCCCCAACAATGTCTGGCCACATGGAGAACTTCTTGCCTTTATCAGTGAGTTATGATACACTGGAATTGTTTTTAATATTTTATTCTATTAATGTTAACTTTTATTTCAGATGTTTAAGTGTTTACTATCTTAACCCAAAGAAAACACCAAAAATAATAGATGGAAAGTAATAATCTTGACTTCTGGGGAGCTAACCCTATTTTTCCCATAAGTTATTAAGTTCCACACTCATGAATTCATCTTTCAAGGGGGTTTTCAGGAACAGAATCCTTGCAGATATGGAGGAATGACTGCATAAAATGTTTTGAGGTAGTATGTATTCTCTATCATGTATCATCTGTCAGTCCTTCTCAAAATGTAACAGCTGTTAGCGATCACGTTTTACAGAATTACCTGCTGCACCTACCAAGCTGTTCAAGTTCACTATATTTATCTTTACCATGCTCTATTTTTATGGCAATTGCAAGTTTTTTTATATTGTATAATGTACTTAAGTCCATAAAGTATCATCACACCATTATTATTTTCGGTCATCTGACCAACTTCCAAAGCAATTGCATTTTAATACTGCACACCTTGAAGGGCTTTTGCCCGAAATGTCAATTTTCCTGCTCCTTGGATGCAGCCTGACATGCTGTGCTTTTCCAGCACCACACTCTCAACTCTGCTCTCCAGCCTCTGCAGTCCTCACTTCCACCTTTAACATTCTCAACAGGCATCTCAGACAAAAAAATTTTTTCTCAAAACCTCCAGTGGAAGTTTACTACTGATATCTTCCTAGATCCAATTGTAAACAGGATTTTGTGATTTGAGACACTTCCAGAAGTGGTCTAAGCATCTGGAGCTGACTCTCACTAGGAATTATTCAGACCTCTGGTATAGCCTCTACATTTTAAGGATGACAAGAAAGTTATTGTCATAGCCACTTCTTCTTTCTTTTTGGGTACATAGACATAGAATTTGTGTTTTTTGTTTATTCTCAGTGTTTCTTGGTGGATATCTTCAACATTCTAAAAAGAAAGAAGGTGATTGTTCACCAAAGGTCATCATGCAAGAGTTCTTCAGAATAGAGTCTAAGGTCCAAATTTATTAGCGATCTTCCTTCCACTATTAGGTCCTAAGTGGGAATATTTTCAATTCTTCAGAGACTGAAACAGCCAGTGTTCTTATGGAGCAAGATCTGGAAAAAGTCCAGGCTTGGACTGGTAAGCAGTAAATGAAAATTATGCAGGCAATAACCATCTCCAACATGAGATAATCTAACCAGCATCTCTTGGTGGTCAGAGGCATTTGGATCACTGAATCCCCATTATTAACATTGAGGGCTTACCATTGACCAGAAACTGAACTGGACTGGCCATAAAATACTGTAATTACAAGAGCAGGGACCAGGCTAGGAAATTTGAAATGAGCAAGTCACCTCTGGTCTCCCCAGTGACATTCCACCACCTACAGCACAATTCAGGAGTTTGATTAAAATACTCTCCATTTGCTTGTAGTGGTGTTATTCAACAATACTTGAGCATGACACCATCCTGGGAAAGGTTGCTTGATTGGCATCACAGCCACAACCTTCAGTATTCATTCCTTTCAGCACAAGATCAAGACTCCTCCAACAGCATTTTACAAACCTGTGGCCTTTGCCACGAGAATGGCCCAATCAGCAGATGCATCACCTCCTCCAAAAACCCTCCAAGTCACACACCATCCTGGCTGAACTATATTGCTTTTCCTTCATTATGGCTGGGTCAAAATTAGCTGCGCACTGGTGTCTCTACCCTCTAAGATTGTAACAGTTGAAGTAGACAGCTCATAACCACCATTTCCAGGATAATTGGAATGAGCAATAACTACTGGCCCAGCCATTGATGTCCATGTCCAAAGACCAATAATTTTTAAAAAATCACTTTTGAGGAGTGGGAATTAGCTGAGATCACACAGGACACTAATTTTTTAAGAGATGATTTCCCATTTTCTTTAACTTTATGCTTGACGGCCATAATTTAAAGTATTTGTATAATTCCTGTTTGGATTGAGTTTTTTTAAACCAAATAACATTGAGTGCTCTGATAAAGAAGTTGGTTTATGATCATTTATAAATTCTAGTAGTCCTCCTTTCACCTGAAAAATCTAGATGTATTCCAGAATGCTTGATTTCAGTTTTGTTTTTGTGAAACTATAGTTAAGCAGAAAATGAAACAATTTTTCTACATTGCTCATGAACTTGTGATGGGGAAAATGACCAGTCATTGAGTCAGAGTTGGGTTCAATGACAGTTTATTGCACAAGGAAATACCAGAGCTTTGGGGAGAGAGAGTCACCAACAGCACAGTGGTCAGCTGCGATTTTTCTCTCAACCCGGCGCACATGACAAAATACTTTTATACATCTTGTGATACAATAGGTCAGGGATGAGATTATTGTCTTTGTAACATTGTTTTGTTTATGGTAATCATTGCAGAATTATTGATATTTTCGATACAGTCATTGTCAATTCCAGTGCAGCCTTTATTAAATTTGCGCGGTTGTTGTTAGCTTCAGTGCAGACGTTGTCAGTTTCAATGTCTGCATGGAAGTCCATTGCTGTAGTAATGGGCGCTAATTGCTCTGCCTGAGAAGGATGATTATTGCAGCCCTGGCTATTAGCACTTTGTATTGAGTCTGTATCAAGCTGTTAGCATTTCGGTGGGCAGACATTTCGGTGGGCAGTGTACTCATGTGTATTCTCTCTCCCTCCCCGCCCCCAACTTAAACTAATCAACCAGATTGTGAATGCATTGTGCTGGCATTCTGGTGGCTCCAGGCAGTGTCTGTATTTGCTCTGCTGTCTCTCTTCATATTGTAGTCTGGCGACCATCTTATGTGTCAAGTGGCCAACAGATGGCTCAGCGACCATCTTGTGTGTCCATGTGCCGACTGTTAACCTGTCTCATGCCATCTCCCACTTCAAACTGAATTGAGGAGCTCCATAACATTGACTATCTGATGAGATAACTGACCAGTACAGTCAGAAAAGACCCAAGTTGGGTGCTACTCAGTATGCTTGGAGGAAATGTATGTAGCTCTTTTGATGGAGGAGAACATTTCAGATAACCTAGACTAATTCTTGAATGTATATTTGGCCTGGGTCTTAAAAGATGACCCGTGCTTATGGGTCATTACTCCAGCAAGGGTGACGCTTTAAGGAGCGGAGGTGAGACAAAAATATTGAGTCAAATTACTCTTGTAAAGTTGTAATTTTACTTGAATTCGCAATTTAAAAAGAAAATTCATTGTGAATTTATACATTGCACTGTGGGGTGTTTGGGGGGAGGTGAGAAAAACTCCAGTCCTCCTCATCTTTACATTTTTAACATTTTTTAGGTATTTGATATTCTACTGTCCATATGACAAGTTCTACAAATGCTGCAATTTTTTACCATCTAAGTTATTTATTGCTGGTATGAAAGAAGTGACAAGAGCCCGCAAAATTGTTGCAGGTGTAATGGATGCACACAGCCGCTATAGAAATGGCTGGCTTGCAGTGATTGCTGTTGGATGGGCAAAAGGTACGTAGTGTTTTCATTCTTGGCAAGTTTGAACTTATTTGTTTGTTAGTAAGTTAACATTGTGGCGACCATTCAGTTGGCACCAGTGGTCTTCTGTCCTCTGATAAAAATCAGGAGGACTGCTGGATGACATTAGTTTTCTTTTAATTAATTGCCATGGTGAAATCGCCACTGTCACTTTGTGAAAATCAGTACAGTGTATTTCCAATAACTTTTTTTTTAATGGTATGTTTCCAGTTTAGTATATGTAAAATTTCTATTTCCACAGGTGCTGGTTCTGGGCTGATTGCTAACTTTGAACAACTAGTGCGGGGTGTCTGGATACCTGAGAGAAATGAGTTGCTGAGAATGTCCTAGTATGTAGTAGTTTAAAATTGTTAATTTGTTCTAAACAGTTCTATACTGAAGTAAAGATGAGAAAATCCCTTTCAAATCATTTCAGATTCTTTGCTTGCCTTTTGTCAAGAAATCATTTTGGACCTTCAGTTTTGTTTATTTTTCTCCAATGATAGACGGTACTTAGTAATTATAATTGCATTTTTAAAATGGGATTTGAAGCATTTAGTAAAGATTGTAAACTGCAGTACAATTTTATTAAAAATCCATTATTTATCAGGATTTAAAAAAGAAAATTACAGTAATCTAAAAGAAGTTACTGAAAAGGCTTGCCTGGCACCTGAAAATCTTAATTTCCAAGAAACCATCCATTAATATCAAGTCTGGAATAATAAAGATCTAGCACCTACTTTGTAAATTATTTATTTTCTGTCTGGTCAGTGCAGAAGATATCAATTCATTTCCACTTTTCAAAGTCCTATCATCTTGCAAAGAGACCACAGCATAAGATGCAAGACCTTTTTTTATTTAAAAAAAGTCCCAAATCTGATCTTTTATTTTTCTGCAAAAATACTTTATTTTAGGCAACAAGCTTTTTTGAAGTTACCTATTGACATATTGAAACTTTGATTAATATGGTTTATTCCAGCCACATTTTAACCTTCAGATTTTATTGCTCCTCCAATCCCTTCTCCAAGTGTGGTACTCAACGGCCTCTCAACTTTTGTAAACTATTGAAATTCTGCACAAGTAATAGTTGCTGTTAAATGACTCTGCTAGAATTTTAAAGTCAATTCCACTTCTAGATCTGATATTGAACAAAGTTTTAGAAGAGCATATTTTCTCATATTGTGTTTGTCTGTTGGATTACATCACTTGACTGTTGAATGCTTAATGTAGATTGGCATGTTGATAAATTCAATTGAGATTCTACTTCGGATAAGAATAGTACTAAAAGTAGGGTAGAAAACTTTACATAGGAGCATGTCTGTGAATCTTCTATGGGAAATTTGAGCTATTTTATATCTTAGACCACAGTATAGAGGATTCCTGGGGAAGCATGCTTGCTTCTGCTAAGCATGGTTTTCTCACTTAGGCAGCTGATTGAAAGCACTTTTAGTACTGTTATTTTCCAAGCTGCTCTAAAGATCTAATTTCTCAAAACCAAATAGCTGATTTTTCTTAAAGCTGATGTCCCCAGTTTGTGTCTCTTATCTCTCCACAAATCCTCGGGTGTCAGTAATTCCCAATTGGAAGTGTGTGCAGAGTTCAATTTAAGACTGAATAAGATTGCATCTACAGTAGGTAACTTTAAAGTGATAAATTGGGATTAATGCATGTGATATGCTTTGCACCAATCTCTAATTGCATGATGGTTTATTGATTATTACGTTCACCTTTGCGCGAGGGAAGGAAAAATTAGCCAGGGTTCCTGCTCTTATCAGAAAATGTGCACTTGGTAATACTAGTCCATGTTTGTGACCAGACACTAAATATTCAGCTTGATAACACTGATGTTGAATAGGCAGTCTAAATTGGGCAACAGAAGAGTTATGTTGTTCTCTTTGTGGAGTCACTCTGTGGAAGAATTTCTGTTCTGATGTGTATACTAATTATCCTGTTTCTCTTACAGTGGAACAAAGGTAACTCTGATAGGAGCTGTACTCTTTACTTTTCAACAGATGAATTATCTCCCGATTACCAGACACAACCTGATCTTCTTATACACTATGTTTGTTGTTTCAACAAAGGTATGTAAATAACGCTTTTATTTAACTTGTGTGAGACCATTTAACAGTTTTTTTTGTCTTCAGTACTTGCAATTTATGTATTAGTGGTGCTGGAAGAGCACAGCAGTTCAGGCAGCATCCAGGTAGCTTCGAAATTTATGTAATTTATTGCAATGTATGTCGTCTATTGTACTGTCAGACTTTCTTACATTTTTTCGGAGGATAGAAAACGAACAGATTAATTGTGATGTCAGACTAGTTTTGACTTTTTTTTAATTGCACCTTTTTCGTACAGAGGGTACTTGCTGAATTTGTATTTACTTAAATCTTCTGTAGACCAACTATTATTTGGATCTTTAATGCTTCCTAAGAATAATTTCTTTTCCCATGAAAATATCACTTTATTTTGTGTAAAATCTCAATATACCTGAATCTCTTCCGATGGCACCTGTGGTTTGTTTTTAGGTTAGCTGCTTTTTTTTTAATACATGTGCAACAGCCAGCTATTGCATATTAGCAGTGTTAAGTATTCATTTTGAAATTTTAATATTTATTTCTGTTTTACATATATACTTTTCTCATACTTCCCTTTCCATGTTTGTGTCCTATCGCTTTATGCACAGGATATCCTAAATAACCAAAGGTGCATTGAATTATTTGTAAAATTATGCTGTAGCCCTGTGTGGTTTATATTGGCAAATTTATCATTATAGAAAGTAGCCATTGTCCAAATGGTAGTGCATTTTAGCAGTAAGGACTCAATAGTGGCTTTTACTACTATTACTACTCAGGCTATTACTACTCAGGCAAAATGTCATGTAATTTATCTAATGGCAGACAAATGAATTTGGAGATATAGCATTTTGTGCCTATATAGCTTATTTGATCTTCAAAAAACAGACTGCACATATATACTTGATGTATATGATTCAGATGTAATAAATGCTGAGATGACCTGTTGTTCCGATTTTCTTGAAGACCTGTTCTCATGTTGGGTTGTTGATTCTTTCATATATTCTCTTCGTTGGTAGCCTCCCCTTTTAAATGTCCTTCTGAAATAAGTCTAAATGGGTGAAAAAGGATTATTCCAAGTATTAAGTGCTGTCCTGTATCTTTGCTATTGTAATGTGGTTTGTATCATCTTCAATGAAATTGCTATTGGGTTACTGAAGACCGTTTATGTTTGTTCCCCTATACTTGTGTTGGTACTTTGAAAAGACAAGAATAGATTGTAAGACGAAAATTCAAGATATGTTGTGTCAACCCCCATCCCCCCCAAAATTTGTGGTTTCAACTTAATTCTATTTAAAAATGCAGCCAGGTGATGAGCACTTCACCAGCATTAAATTTGTTCCTGCTAAGGATGGAGGGAGAGGTAAGTTTAAATTTGCTGCCCTTCAAACAACTTACATTTTTCTTAATATTAGTGTGTTGACTATAACAATAAAACAAACAATCCATCAATTGAAAAATGAGCGTAAATCCTGTTTCTTTTCATACCATCATGGTACAGTACTTTCAACTTGGAAAGTACCTTTGTTTGCACTTAGGCATCTGATTGACAATCTTGTGGGAGGAAAAGGAATATTTGATTTAAGTGAAGCTTTGCAGGAAGCTTGAAACAACTAAGGTGGAAACTTAGCTTGCTTGGATGTTTTTAAGATATGTTAGTTTGTACATGTTTGTTTATTTGCCTTTGTTCACCCCTCATGATATTTGTATCATGCTGATAATAAAAAATTAAGTATTTATAATCTGATCTAGTCTAAATAAATCTTTGCTACAGGATGTGTAGCAAATTGAAATTTAATTATATCTGTGCATTTGGTTATCCCAGTGTTTTCTGAATTCCATGATAAGGGATGGCTTTTGAAAACTCAAATTTACAGATGTTAACATAAATACTTTCTTATGTCATTGTCAAAGAGGAAGCATACAACTATTTCAAATCTACAAGATATTTCATTCAGACTTAGAACACTTGAAAGAATAAGGTATCAAAACTGGATCCTTCATGTGTTTTCCTGTTAGCTTCAACAAATTCATGAGAAAAAAAATGAGATGGTTCAGTGGGACATCAAGTACACCTTATTCAGTTTCCTGCCTATTCCTTCTGTAGTTTTTCATGATTTGACTTCCAACAAGATATTTTATAGACTTGAAACTTTGGATTGTGTTGCTTTAAGTGATTCTGGATGTTGTGTTCTTGCTTTGGCAGAGGTGCTCAATTTTGCCGTAAGGATAGGGAGGAGTGAACTGTTCAGAGACATTGAGCTAAGTGCTTTGGTTTCATTAAAGTCTAGTGTTTTATTTACCCAGTGCAGGCAGATAAATTTGTTTCTTTAACATACAAATTAGCTTTGTTTAACGCAACTAATGTAAGAACGATGAACATGCTTCAGCGTATTTTGGTTGAATGACTTATGAACTGCTAACTCGTTGGTGACTCTTGAAAATGTTTCATTAAAAGATTAAGTATTATTTAGCCAACCTAATGATGTATACATTCAATTTTTGTTTTCGTTCCATCATTTTTCTGTGTTTTTTTTAATGATCTGAATTATATGAAGTAAGTTTTTGAATGGTCTATGAAATCTAGTTGAGCAGCTATCAATAAAACTGAGTGTTGCTCATGTAGTGAGTTATAGGCAATATAAATAGTTGATCAGCAAATTTAGTAATTTTTCATATTAAGTGACATTTTTCCTCCCCATTTTAATACATCTGCAAAATTTTAGAGCTTTAAAAACTTGCTTACGTTCTTGCTTATATTAAGAGTTTGCCTCTTGTAAAGCCTTTTTATAAATTAAAAAAAATCCAGTAATGCTGTACTTAGATCTGCTCTGTGGCTTCAACACCAAAATATTTGTTTGGATTTATTCAGAGACTGCCTTCAGAGACCAAAGTAGGGTACTTATGTAAGCGACTGATTTTGAGTCACATGAACATATGTCCTTTTCATTTGGTTGTCGTGCTGTTTTTATTTGTATTCTTTTGGCATTTTTCAGGCAGCTCTGTACAATTTGGCAAATGTATCATTTTGTATTTTAGGTTGCAATGGTGCTGTTTAACATTCATCATTCCCCTTTTGCACCTATGGAAGTTGCTTTGTACCATATGGCATTTAGTTGGCAGTGCACTTCCACTGAATCACATTTTCAAACGGAAGCATCTAATACAGGGGAAACCTTGGGTACACAGTGCTCTGCCCCCTTGGATGCAAGTCCTGAAGAAAGTGAAAGTATCAAAAGGAGGAGGGCAAAGAAGGCGGAATAAGATGCTTATCAAGAATTACAAGATCCACAAGATTATCTTTTTGTTGCACTTCTGTTCCAGGAAAGCCCCTGAACGAGGCTTGAAAGTTAAAAACACAAATAGTTATCTGCAAAATAAAATGTACCAAGTTACTAATGAAAAGTTTTGCCAAACTCAATTAGAAACAAAACAGTCTAATGACTCTTGTTAGTGAATTTTTTTGTTCTGCAATGTTTTTGTGGGTTTAAGTGGGAAATACATTTGATCTTTGTGTGAGACATTTGAGGATCTTTTGGTGTGAAGAGAAGGTTGCTGTAATATATATAAAACAAGATTAAAATATTGTTTTAAAACTTATAATAAATGTTTGGAAACCTTATGTAACTATTCATATTTTTAAGACTTACAAGTGCCAGAAAATGTTAACGTTATACATTCCTCAAAATGCGACTTTTTAAATGCATGTCTAAATTATTGGGCAAAACAAACTTTTTAAGCTCTGGTAAGTAAAGGGACATCCTTGACCCAACTCTGAGGCCTGAAGTTGAAAACTAGATATTCTCAATTTCCTTTGGCAGTCTGAACTAGATTGCTCGTGAAAGAAGGTAATAATGCAGTTTGGATTGGCATTACTGCAACACTCAGGTCAGCCTCCCAATTTTCTAGATAACAAAATATCTGGGAGAGGAATTGTTAACTATCATTATCTGGTAAATTTGAAGATAGGGTGATGCAGAGTAAATTGGACAGGCTTCTTTCCTAATAATTTCCTATTCAAGTTATGTAGTATTGTTGAAACTATATATTTTATACACTCTTCCTGCTGCCAGTGGTTTGTTCATTAAAATCCAAAATAAACTGTCAACCATTGCAGTCCTGTTGATTCAGGACTTTAACCTTGCTCTATAAATAACTTGGATAGAAGCAAAACACCTTGGCGATAAAATTTATAGCATAGTCACACTGAATTTTTGGTTCGGATTTTCTGATCAAGGCTCTATTTTGTTTTTGTATTTTTAGTAAACTGAAATTTTGGAATTCACTGCAATCTTTAAAAAGAAAACTATTGAATGTGAAGTGGTTTACTTCAGTTCCGATACAAAGTGAATTTGACCTTTTTCAATTAACATTGGTTAAATACTGTACTTTTTGTGGCACAATTCTTTTTGTTCACTGTTTTAAAGTGTACTATTTTACAAATGTTTTTGTAAATCTGTGTTTGTACATTTACAAAAAAAAAGCAAAATGAGGTAGACAAAGATTTCTATATTGTGTATTTTCAGACGGAACTTTTCCAGAAACCTATGATGCAAGAGAATATCTGAATTTATTTTCTATGCTTAATTTATATATATTCCAATGTGAAATAAGATCTAATGGTTGCTTGCATGACATCAGGATCCATAACGGACTTTAATCCATGTCTTACCAGGAGTCAAGATTTGTCTAGATAAGCAAAATGTTCTACGGTAGTAATTCGGGCAATCTTTGTGTGGGAGAACTATTGGAACTTAACATCACCATTCTGTACACAACTGATTAATTACCAGATCACTTTTATAATCTCTGGGTTAATGGTGACTTGAATGTAACAGTTTACTTGATCCAATTTTCTTTAATTTTTTTTAAAATGTGCATGTTTGGCTGAAGGATATACAAATAAAGTTCAGCTTTCCTACTCTAGCAATTTGGTCAGTCATTACGAATATATCTGTGTCTATCTCTATTTTTGTAAAAGGTCATTTGACTGCTCATCAGTCTTGCATTCCAAAGAACATAAGAATAATGTAATGTTTATACTTTTTAGCTTTTTTTTATGTCACCAACTCACACTTCACATTATATTAATGACACAGAGCCTAAGGAAAATCTAATGCAGACCAAAGCTTGGAAAAGGTGTCTATCTTCATGAAACTGATACAGTTGCTTGCCAGAATCAGTTTGTCCTAGTAGAAGTAAACTTTAAAGGGAATGTTACTTGAAAATATTTGTCTTTTTTTTAAATGGAGTGATTTGAATTTTACCCTCACACTATCTTAATCAAGTATTCCCTGCAAACTACAATTTACCTACTTGCTCCACCTGTTGTAATGGAAGACCATTTGGTTGGAGCAATTGTGTGACCAATTATGTTGTGTGGAGTTGTGATCTTCCCGTTTGTTGTGATTTTGCCTGAAGTATCACCTAAGTGATAAGAAAGCATTTATGCTATCTCCATGTTTGTTGTTTTGACTACTATTCTAGCTCCTTCCTGGCTCTAGCCCGAGATTCTTGCATTATTAGTTATGCATTCAGTTCCGAAATCGACCAGATTAGTGATTAAAATGCCATTTTATGAAGCAATTAATTCATTTAGTAGTGTGAGAATTAGCTGGTTTTGCAGAAGTACAGGAACTGTGGGTTGAACATGAATTCCATCTGTTGATCTTGAGCTTCCTAACCAGAAGGGCTTCCAGTTCTCAAACAGCACATGGTACATTTAACTGTTTGTGTAATAATTGAGAGGAGGGCTGCCTTAAGGAGCCTATGGTACACTATGCTCTCCTTCAGGCTAGGGTTGATATAAATTAAAGCTCAATTTGAGATCTCCAAGACCATATTTAACTGAATACTATATAGTGTCTTGATCCTTTAGCAAGTCTGGATTTCATGGGAATCAAAGGGGAGAATGTTTGCACTTATTTGAATCGTAGCTAATACAAAAGAAGGTAGTTGGCTTGGTGCGGGTCAATGATCTCAGTACTGGGACGTCACTACAGCAGTTCCTTGGAGCAATGCGTAGGCACATCTATTTTTAGCTGCTTCATCAATAATCTTCTCTCTATCATAGAATCAAATATTTACTGATGATTGCACAATATTCCACATCATTCATATCTCCAAAACCACATGCAGCAAGGCTTCAATAATGTTCATGTTTGGACTGATAAGTGCCAAGTAACATTCACACCATATAAATGGCAGGAACTGGCCATCAGCAATAAATACCTAACTGCCTCCTGCTGATATTCAGTAAACTGCTTCAAAGTACAGTTTCACCCATATCTTTGCTTTCCTCCTCCTCATATGCATGACCAGGATTTAGAAAGGTTAACAGAACATGGGAGCAGGAAGAGAATTGTGTGCAACAAAGGCCGAGGCCATAGAGTCATAGAGATATACAGCACGGAAACAGACCCTTCGGTCCAACTTGTCCATGCCGACCAGGTATCTCAACCCAATCTAGTCCCACTTGCCAGCACCCGGACCTTATCCCTCCAAACCTTTCTATTCATATACCCACCCAGATGCCTTTTAAATGTTGCAATTTTACTAGCCTCCACCGCTTCCTCTGGCAGCTCATTCCTTACACGTACCACCCTCTGTGTGGAAAAGGTTGCCTTTGTATCTCTTTTATATCTTTCCCCTCTCACCCTAAACCTAAGCCTTCTAGTTTTGAACTCCCCTACCCCATGGAAAATATTTTGTCTATTTATTCTATCCATGCCCCTCGTGATTTTATAAACCTCTATAAGGTCACCCCTCAGTCTCTGATGCTCCAGGGAAAACAGCCCTAGCCTATTCAACCTCTCCCTATAGCTCAAATCCTCCAACCCTGGCAACATTCTTGTAAATCTTCTCTGAACCCTTCCAAGTTTCATAAAATCCTTCCGATAGGAAGGAGACCAGAATTGCACGCAATATTCCAAAAGTGGCCTAACCAATGTTCTGTACAACCGCAACATGACCTCCAACTCCTGTACTCAATACTTTGACCAATAAAGGAAAGCATACCAAACACCACCTTCAATATTCTATCTCCCTGCAACTCTACTTTCAAGGAGCTATGATCCTGCACTCCAAGGCCTCTTAGTTCAGCAACACTGCCTAGGACCTTACCATTAAGTGTGTAAGTCCTGTTCAGATTTGCTTTCCCAAAATGCAGCACCTTGCATTTATCTAAATTAAACTCCATCTTCCACTTCTCAGATTGGCCCGTCGGATCAAGATCCTGTTGTAATCTGAGGTAACCTTTTTCGCTGTCCACTGCACCCCCAATTTTGGTGTCATCTGCAAACTTACTTACTATACCTCTTATGCTAACATCCAAATCATTTATATAAATGATGAAAGATAGTGGACATAGCACTGATCCTTGTGGCACTCTACTGGTCACAGGTCTCCAGTCTGAAAAACAACCCTCCACCACCACCCTCTGTCTTCTACCTTTGGGCCAGTTCTGTATCTAAGTGGCTAGTTCTTCCTGTATTCCGTGAGATCTAACTTTGCTAACCAGTCTCCCATGGGGAACCTTGTCGAATGCCTTACTGAAGTCCATATAGATCACGTCTACCGCTCTGCCCTCATTAATCCTCTTTGTTACTTCTTCAAAGAACTCAATCAGGTTTGTGAGACACGATTTCCCAGCACCAAGCCATGTTGACTATCCCTAATCAGTTTGTGCCTTTCCAAATACATGTACATCCTATCCCTCAGGATTCCCTTCAACGACTTGTCCACCACCAACATCAGGCTCACTGGTCTATAGTTCCCTGACTTGTCCTTACCACCTTTCTTAAACTGTGACACCACGTTCGCCAAACTGCAGTCTTCTGGCACCTTACGTGTGACTATCGATGATACAAATATCTCAGCAAGAGGCCCAGCAATCACTTAACTAGCTTCCCACAGAGTTCTAGTATACACCTGATCAGGTCCTGGGGATTTCTCCACTTTTATGCATTTCAAGATGTCCAGCACTTTCTCCTCTCTAATATGGACATTTTTCAAGATGTCACCATCTATTTCCCTACATTCTATATCTTCCATGTCCTTTTCCACAGTAAATCCTGATGCGAAACACTCTCTCATCTCCTGCAGCTCCACACAAAGGCTGCCTTGCTGACCTTTGAGGGGCCCTATTCTCTCCCTAGTTACCCTTTTATCCTTGATGTATTTGCAAAAACCCTTTGGATTTTCCTTAACTCTATTTGACAAAGCTATCTCATGTCACCTTTTTGTCCTCCTGATTTCCCTCTTAAGTATACTCCTCCTGCCTTTAATCTCTAAGGATTCACTTGATCTATCCTGTCTATACCTGACATATGCTTCCTTCTGTTACTTAACCAAATCCTCAATTTCTTTTAGTCATCCAGCATCCCCTTTCTCTGCCAGCCTTTCCTTTCATTCTAACAGGAATATACTGTCTCTGGTCTCTCCTTATCTTATTTCTGAAGGCTTCCCATTTTCCAGCTGACCCTTTTCCTGCGAACATCTGTCCCCAATCAGGTCTTGCCTAATACCTGGCCTTTCTCCAGTTCAGAACTTCAATTCTTAGATCTGGTCTATCCTTTTCTATCACTATTTTAAAACTAATAAAATTATGTTCGCTGGCTCCAAAGTGCTCCCCCACTGACACATCAGTCACCTGCCCTGCCTTATTTAGTGGGCAGTACGGTGGCACAGTGGTTAGCACTGCTGCCTCAAAGTGCCAGAGACCTGGGTTCCCGCCTCAGGCGACTGTCTGTGTGGAGTTTGCACATTCCTCTCCTGTGTCTGCGTGGGTTTCCTCCAGGTGCTCTGGTTTCCTCCCACAGTTCAAAAATGTGCAGGTTAGATGAATTGGCCATGTTAAATTGCCCATAGTGTCAGGTGAAGGGGTAAACGTAGGGGAATGGGTCGGGGTGGGTTGCGCTTCGGCAGGTCGGTGTGGACTTGTTGGGCCGAAGGGCTTGTTTCCACACTGTAAGCAACCTAATCTAATCTAAGAGTAGGTTAAGTTTTATACCTTCTCCGGTAGGTGCATCCACATACTGAATCAGAAAATTGTCTTGTACACACTTAACAAGTTCCCCTCCATCTAAACCCTTAGTACTATGGCAGTCCCAGTCTATGTTTGGAAAGTTAAAATCCCCGGCTATAACCACCCTATTATTCTTACAGATAACTAAGATCTCCCTATAAATTTGTTTCTCAATTTCCATCTGACTATTAGGGTGTCTATAATACAATCCCAATAAGGTGATCATCCCTTTCTTATTTCTCAGTCCCATCCAAATAATTTCCCTGAATGTATTTCTGGGAATGTCCTCCCTCAGCACAGCTGTAATGCTAACCCTTATCAAGAATGCCATTCCCCCATCTGTCTCGCTTCCCTTTCTCTCCTTCCTGTAGTATTTGTATCCTGGAACATTAAACTACCAGTCTTGTCCATCCCTGAGCCATGTTTCTGTAATTGCTATGTTATCCCATGCCCTGAGTTCATCTGTCTTCCCTGTTAGGCCTCTTGCATTGAAATAAATGCAGTTTAATTTATCAGTCCTACCTTGTTCTCTGCTTTGCCCCTGCCTGCCCTGACTGTTTGACATGCTTATTTTCTCTACTGTACCAGTCTCAGATTTTTCTCTTTCCTCACTATCTCATTACCTCCCTGGGTCTCTCCCCCCCCCCTTACTAGTTTAAATCCTCCCAAGCAGGTCTACCAAATCTCCCTACCAGTATATTCGTCCCCTTCCAATTTAGATGCAATCTGTCCTTGTATAGATCACATCTACCCTAAAAGAGCTTCCAGTGATCCAAAAATGTGAATCCTTCTCCCATACACCAGCTCCTCAGCCATGCATTCATCTGCTCTATCTTCCTATTCCTGCCCTCACTAGCTCGTAGCACCGGGAGTAATCCAGATATTATTACTTTCGAGGACCTCCCTTTTAAATTCCTATCTAACTCTCTGTAATCTTCCTTCAGAATCTCAACCTTTTCCCTTCCTATGTCGTTGGTTCCAATGTGTACAATAACCTCTTGCTGGCTCCTCTCCCTCTTGAGAACATTCTGCACCCTCTCTGAGACATCCTTGATTCTGGCACTAGGGAAGCAACACAGTATTCTGATTTTTTTTGCTGCTGGCCACAGAAACATCTGTCTGTACCTCAGACTAGAGAATCCCGAACACAATCGATCTTTTGGAACCCAACGCACCCTTCATTGCATTAGAGCTAGTCTCAATACCAGAAATGTGGCTGTTCATGCTACTTTCCCCTGAGAATCCATCATCCCGTACATTTTCCAAAACAGCATATGATTTTCCTTTTGATCATAAGGTCATACAGCCATAAAGATTTATAGCACAGGAAAAGGTCCTTCAGTCCTTCACATCTGTGCTGGTCCTAAACAACCTCCTAACTCTTCCGATCCAGTTTTCTAGAACTTGGTCCATCAGCGTTGTACGCTTTGGCATTGCAAGTGTACATCTGTATATTTCTTAAATGTTATGAGGGTTTCTTCCTCTGCCACCCTCCCAGGCAGTCAGTTTCAGATTTCCACTTCCCTCTGGATGAGAGAGTTTTCCCTCACATCTCCTCTGAACCTTCTGCTCCTTCTCTTCCCCTTTGATCAGGGATCAATGAGTAAGGAGCAGAGATTTAAGGAGTCTTTTCATGCCAGCCCTGTCATGTCCCTCATAATTTTGTACATCTCAATCATGTCCTATCTCAGTCTCCACTTTAAGAAAAACAACCCATCTGTCCAATCCAGTTTCTTAACTGAAACTCCAGCCCAGGCAACATCCTGGTTAAACTTCTCTGCCCTCTCTGAAGTGCTGTCACATTCCTCCTATAATGTAGATACACATCCAATGCTCTTGCTGTGGCTTGACCAATGTTTCATACAGTTGCTGCATAGCTGTCTTTATTTTAAACTCTGCCTCAGCTAATAAAAACAAATATACCATATGACATATTTTAAGTTAAAAATCAGAGAACACCAGGTTATAGTCCAATAGGTTTATTTGGAAGCACTAGTTTTCAAAGTTCTGCTTCATCAGGACAACCACCTATGAAGAAGCAGTGCTTCGAAAGCTAGTGCTTTCAAATAAACCTGTTGGGCTATAACTTGGTGTTCTGTGATTTTTAACTTTATCAACCCCAGTCCAGTACCTGCACCTCCAAAATATATCATCTGAGCCACTTTATCCACCTGTCCTGACATAAGAAGAGACTAGTATACATGCACACCAAAGTCCCTCTGATCTTTGGTACTTCCCTGTTCATCATATATTCCATTGCCTTGTTTGCCCTATCCAAGCACATGACCTCCCATTTATCCGGATTGAATCCCATTGATTAATGATCAGCCCATTTGACCAGCGATCTATATCCTGTAATTTAAGACCATCATCACTATTTACCACATTTTGTATCATTTTCAAACTTACTGATCAACCCTCTCACATTCCAGTCTGAATCATTTATACTAACCACAAACAAAAAGGGCCCTAGCATTAACCACACTGGACACAGAATGCCAGTTGGAAAAATACCTTTAAGCATCACCCTCTGTTTCCTGCTACTCACCTCATTGTGAATCCAATTTGCCAAATTTCCTTTGAACCCATGGGCTCTTACCTTTATTATCAGTCTCCCATGGTAACGTTATAAAAGCATTCCAGGTCACTTCAAAAATTGAATAATCTTGGTCAGAAATGACCTACCTTCACTAAAACCGTGCTGACTGTTCTTAACCATTCCTGATGAAAGGCTTTTGCCCGAAACGTTGATTTTCCTGCTCCTTGGATGCTGCCTGACCTGCTGTGCTTTTCCAGCACCACTCTAATCCATGACTGTTCTTAACCCCTGTCTCTTACAATGCAGGTTAATAATATCCCAAAGAGTGGCTTCCAATAGTTTTTCCACCACCAAGGTTAGACTGAATGGCCTATAGTTTTTTTTTTGTTTTATCACTTGTTCCATTTTTGAATAATGGTCCCATATTGGCTGTCCTCCAGTCCTCTGGCACCTCTCCTGTGGCTAGAGAATAATTGAAAACTTTTGCAAGCGTCCCTGCTATTTCATCTCTAGCCTCACTCAGCAACCTGGGAATGATTTCATCTGGCCCAGGAGATTTATCTATTTTTAATCCTGGAAATCCATTCAAAACTCCTGTGTCTATGCTAATTTCTTTAAATTTACTGCAGACCTCTCTGATTTCTTTACCCATTTCATCCCTCTCACTAGTGAACACTGATACAGAGTATTCATTAAGAATGCCACCTACATCCTCTGGGTTCATGCACAAACTACCATTGTGGTGCCTTAGTGGACCTTACACTTGCCCTCATTATCACTTTATACTTAATATACCTGTAAAGCAATGCAGGATTTTCTTAATTTTACCTGCCAGTATCCTTTCAACTTCCTTTTTACTTCTCCTAATTTCCTTTGTAAGTTCCCTTTTGTATAACTGGCAATGTTGGTTGAAGATTGTACAATGCTCAGCAGCATTTACAATTCCTGAGATACTGAAGGAGTTTGCATTACCATGGTTGAATGGCCCACCATCAACATCTGAGTTTTTACATTTCGGAAACTGAAGTAGACTAGCCATAGAATGCTGTGGCTACAGGAGCAGCTCAGAAGCTGGGAATTCTGTGCCATGCAACTTGTTTCTATCCTTACTCCTCAAAGCCTATTCACCAGTTGTGGGACAGAAGTCAGCAGTGTAATGGAATACTCTCCACTTGCCAGATCAAATACATTAAGACCATTAAAACCATCCAAGACAACGCAGCCTATTTGACTGGCATCCTATCCACCTCTGAAAAGATTTGCTTTCCCGAAATGCACAGTGGTTGCAATGTGTACAAGACATACTATACCAACACACCAAAGCTGTTTTAACTTTGATTTTCAATCCAATAACGTCTAACACACAGGAGGACAAGATATTTGGGAGGACCACCACCTACAAAGTCCTCTCCAAGCTACGTACCATTCTGACTTAGAACTATATCGCACAGTTCCTGCGTGAATATCCCGGAACTTCCTTACCAACAGGTATTCCCGGAATTCTCTTAATAAAGCTGGAAATAACCTAACAACATGGATTTTAAAGAAGAAAGTTCACCAGCACCTTCTTAGGGGAATGTCCGGTATGGACTCTTCCATAAATATTTTTTTTTTGGCATGTTGCATGAGGCCAGACCATCCCTGGCAGTAGACTAAACTATGACTCCTGTCACCTTGCATATTCTAAGTGTTTATTTGCTGTAGTTGTGTCGCTGAGCAAGTTTGGAGTAGGAGTCCTAAGTCTCTGTATGCAGGTTCATCTGCTAAGATCTCCACCTCTCTTGAGCACAATTCTTCCTCATCCTGCTCCCTTATATCCTGTGACTGAGGTTTTTATTCCTGCTAACCTTTTCCCTACCTCTCTGATACCGGGTGAGCATCTCTGGATGAATGTGTGGGAGAGGGAAAATTATGAGGTTGCTGACACTGAAAACTGAAGCAGTGGGAGGTAATTAATCTTCTCACTGCTCCTTTCTTTTCCTATGATGGATCTGCAGGAAATGCAAGGTTCATATTAGAGGAATTTAAAGCATCCTGTTTGGACGCTACTGTACTGTCATTAATTTTGTTGTCTTGTGAAGGATGCATCCTTCTGGGGACATTCCCTCATAATTCTGTCTATTGTCCTGACTGATGCAGTCCCTTCAACCACCATTATTAAAACAGAAGATTCAATCATTTATCACATATTTTGAGCAAACTTTCCTGTGTACAAAATAAATATTTAAGTTCCTATATTATATTAACCATGAAATAATTTTCAAATGTATCGATTATAAAGTGGTTTAGGATATCCTGAGTTTGTAAAAGGATTTGTAGAAATGCAAGTTCATTCTTTCAGTAGTTGACCTGTGGTAAATGACAGCAATAACATGCTACAAAACCTTTCACATTTTTGCAAAATGATTTGAATTTAAAAAGCACTCTTGAGAAAGTTGTGGTAATTTTTTATTTTCCATTCCTTGACTCCAGTTTGTGCTAAGATGTATTGTCTAGACGAGGAAGGGAATTCAGCTCCCCTCATTTTTTTCTAAACTCTCCCTCAGTTGGTTGCAACATTTCTTTTACTTCTTTGCATCCAGCTATGGATATTTTGTAATTAGAAGAGGCTGGATAGGTTGGGACTTTTTTCACTGAAGCATAGGAGTTTGAGGAGTGACCTTTATAGAGGTTTATAAAATCATGAGCAGTATCGATAAGGTGAATAGCAATGGTCTTTTCCCTAGGGTAGGGGAGTTCAGAACTAGAGGGCGTATTTTTAAGGTAAGAGGAGGGATTTAAAAGGAACCTGAGGGGCAACTTTTTGACATGGGCGAGGGGTTCATATTTGGAATGAACTGCCAGAGGAAGTGGTAGATGCAGAAACATTTACAGCATCTAAAACTCATTTGGACAGATACATGAATATGAAAGGTTTAGGGGGATATGGGTCAAATGCAGGTAAATGGGACTAGTTTAGTTTCGGAAACTTGATCAGCGTGGATGAGTTGGACTGAAGGGTCTATTTCCATGCTGTAAGACTCTTACACACCTTTGGAGCAGGTGGGACTAACTAGAGCTAACTAGATCAAAATAAAGGAGTCAATTACAAGGTTTTTTCAAGTGAAATGAGAGAAAAGAAATCAAACATTCACACAAACACAGGTGATATGTTTAATAGGGGAGTGTTTGGTATGGACAAGAAAAATGCTATGCTACCCGTTGAGTCCTTGAGGTTTAGATTTTGTTTAAACCTGAGACCACAGTTGTTTAATTGTTGACCTACATCTTCACAGAAGTTTATAAAATCATTCATCCTGAGTGAACAGTTGTTTCCCCAACTTGCTTTTCCACTGAACACTGTCTTCTGAGATGCTGAGAAAGAATCAGAGAGAGAGTCTTAAAGTCCCTTCCGTTAAAAATCCATTCCGTTTTCTCTTCCTGTTCAAAAATATCTACAGAAACGTTTTTCACTGTAAATTTCTGAGTCTGGTTCCATTATTTTTGCAAGCTGGCTGATTTGGCAAGCAAGCCTTTCCTTGCCCAATATATTAAATTATCATTTAAGCATGATTTAAAATGGGAATGCAAATTTCTTGATGCTAACTCAATTGCCTGGTTTCAATGTCTTTAGATAAGTGATAATTTTTGTACAGACAACAGTTTGCTTATGCTGTGTGGGTCTCCTGGACTTGCCACAATCTGTAGTCAGATCATCATGGCAGCTGTTTTAGGTCAGTATTTAACCTTTTTAAAATATATATGTATATAGTCCATGATGGAAGTTAAAATTTGGCAGTATATATTTATCATAATAATCTGTTTAAAATCTATCTAACTCAGTGAAAATAACACATTTGATTTTGACTATATACATTTTACCAAGGTGCTCAACATTGTCTCTTGAAGATGACTGGTCAGAGATAAAAAGCCCATGGGATCCAAGGAAAATTGTCAAGTTGGATCAAAACTTAGCTCAGTGGTAGCACACAAAGGGTAATAATGAGTGATTTTCTGACTACAAAACTGTTTCCTGTGGAATTTGTACGGTTTGGCTCAATTGCTTTTTTATTTGTGATGATACTCAATTGTAGGGGGAGTGATTGAAAATATATGAATGGTAAATGAATTAGTTGTGTTGTTGCCAATGAAGAAAGCAGTAGACTGCAACCTGGTATCAACAGACTAGTTAGGTAGAAAAGTGGCACATAGAAGTCGTTCTGGAGATGTCTCCGGTAAGGCATTTCAGGAGGACAAATAAGACTGGGGAATACACAATAAATGGTAGAATGCTGACAAGTTCTGGGAAATAAGTGGACAGTGGTGTGCATACGTGCAACCCACTGATGGTAACAGATCTGGTGCTTAAAAAATTATACTGGGTACTTTATTGGTCAAGGCATAAAATTTAATTGCAGCAAAGGTATGCTAGAACTGTATAAAACTCTACTTAGGCCACAGTTACTGTTGTGCATTTCTGGTCGCCAAATTTCAGGAAGAATATGATTGCAGTAGAAAGGGTTCACCTGGATTTACATGGATATTGTCATGATAAAAGACTGAGTTAACTCGGTAGTTTTGCAATGGAGGAGGCTGGGGGCAGATTTCATTGAGGTGACGAAAAGGATAAAGATTTGGGATAGGAAGGATCTAATTACTTGTATTTAACTTAGAATGGTCAGTAGCCAGGGCATAGACATAACTCAATTGATGGGAAGTTTAGAGGAGTGCTGGGGATTTTTTTTCACCCAGACAGTTATCTGAAGGGAGATTACAGAGAGTTAGGCAGGAATTTAAAAAGGAGGTCCTCAAGGGTAGTAATATCTGGATTACTCCCAGTGCTACGAGCTATTGAGGGCAGGAATAGGAGGATAGAGCAGATGAATGCATGGCTGAGGAGCTGGTGTATGGGAGAAGGATTCACATTTTTGGATCATTGGAATCTCTTTTGGGGTAGAAGTGGGAAGAAGGACGGATTGCACCTAAATTGGAAGGGGACTAATACACTGGCAGGGAAACTTGCTAGAACTGCTTGGGAGGATTTAAACTAGTAAAGTGGCGGGGGGGGACCCAGGGAGATAGTGAGGAAAGAGATCGATCTGAGACGGGTACAGCTGAGAACAGAAGTGAGTCAAACAATCAGGGCAGGCAGGGACAAGGTAGGACTAATAAATTAAACTGCATTTATTTCGATGCAAGGGGACTAACAGGGAAGGCAGATGAACTCAGGGCATGGTTAGGAACATGGGACTAGGATACCATAGCAATTATGGAAACATGGCTCAGGGATGGACAGGACTGGCAGCTTAATATTCCAGGATACAAATGCTACAGGAAGGATAGAAAGAGAGGCAAGAGAAGAGGGGGAGTGGCATTTTTGATAAGGGATAGCATTACAGCTGTGCTGAGGGAAGACATTCCCGGAAATACATCCAGGGAAGTTATTTGGGTGGAACTGAGAAATAAGAAAGAGATGATCACCTTATTGGGATTGTATTATAGACCCCCTAATAGTCAGAGGGAAATTGAGAAACAAACTTGTAAGGAGATCTCAGTTATCTGTAAGAATAATAGGGTAGTTATGGTAGGGGATTTTAACTTTCCAAACATCAACTGGGACTGCCATAGTGTTAAAGGTTTAGATGTAGATGAATTTCTTAAGTGTGAACAAGACAATTTTCTGATTCAGTATATGGATGTACCTACTAGAGAAGGTGCAAAACTTGACCTACTCTTGGGAAATAAGGCAGGGCAGGTGACTGAGGTGTCAGTGGGGGAGCACTTTGGGGCCAGCAACCATAATTCTATTTGTTTTAAAATAGTGCTGGAAAAGGATAGACCAGATCTAAAAGTTGAAGTTCTAAATTGGAGAAAGGCCAATTTTGACGGTATTAGGCAAGAACTTTTGAAAGCTGATTGGAGGCAGATGTTTGCAGGTAAAGGGACGGTTGGAAAATGGGAAGCCTTTAGAAATGAGATAACAAGAATCCAGAGAAAGTATATTCCTGTCAGCGTGAAAGGGAAGGCTGGTGGGTGTAGGGAATGCTGGATGACTGAAGAAATTGAGGGTTTGGTTAAGAAAAAGAAGGAACATATGTCAGGTATAGACAGGATAGATCGAGTGAATCCCTAGGAGAGTATAAAGAAAGTAGAAGTCTACTTAAGAGGGAAATCAGGAGGGCAAAACAGGGACATGTGATAGCTTTGGCAAATAGAATTAAGGAGAATCCAAAGGGTTTTTACAAATATATTAAGGGAAAAAGGGTAACTAAGGAGAGAATAGGGCCCCCAAAGATCAGCAAGGCGGCCTTTGTGTGGAGCCACAGAAAATGGGGGAGATACTAAATGAATATTTTGCGTCAGTATTTGATATGGAAGATATAGACTGTAGGGAAATAGATGGTGACATCTTGCAAAATGTCCAGATTACAGAGGAGGAAGTGCTGGATGTCTTGAAATGGTTAAAAGTGGATAAATCCCCAGGACCTGATCAGGTGTACCCGAGAACTCTGTGGGAAGCTAGAGAAGTGATTTCTGGACCTCTTGCTGAGATATTTGTATCATCGATAGTCACAGGTGAGGAGCCGGAAGACTGGAGGTTGGCAAACGTGGTGCCACTGTTTAAGAAGGGTGGTAAGGACGAGCCAGAGAACTATAGACCAGTGAGCCTGACCTCAGTGGTGGGCAAGTTGTTGGAGGGAATCCTGAGGGACAGGATGTACATGTATTTGGAAAGGCAAGGACTGATTCGGGATAGTCAACATGGCTTTATGTGTGGGAAATCATGTCTCACAAACTTGATTGAGTTTTTTGAAGAAGTAACAAAGAAGATTGATGAGGGCAGAGCAGTAGATTTGATCTATATGGACTTCAGTAAGGCGTTCAACAAGGTTCCCCATGGGAGACTGATTGGCAAGGTTAGATCTCATGGAATACAGGGAGAACTAGCCATTTGGATACAGACACTGGACCAGCGGTGCCGGAAGAGCACAGCAGTTCAGGCAGCATCCAACGAGCAGCGAAATCAACGTTTCGGGCAAAAGCCCTTCATCAGAAGGGCTTTTGCCCGAAACGTTGATTTCGCTGCTCGTTGGATGCTGCCTGAACTGCTGTGCTCTTCCGGCACCGCTGGTCCAGTGTTTGATTTTCAGCATCTGCAGTCATTGTTTTTACCATTTGGATACAGAACTGGCTCAAAGGTAGAAGACAGAGGGTGGTGGTGGAGGGTTGTTTTTCAGACTGGAGACCTGTGACCAGTGGAGTGCCACAAGGATCAGTGCTGGGCCCTCTACTTTTTGTCATTTACATAAATGATTTGGATGCGAGCATAAGAGGTACAGTTAGTAAGTTTGCAGATGACACCAAAGTTGGAGGTGTAGTGGACAGCGAAGAGGGTTACCTCAGATTACAGCAGGATCTTGATCAGATGGGCCAGTGGGCTGAGAAGTGGCAGATGGAGTTTAATTCAGATGAATGTGAGGTGCTGCATTTTGGTAAAGCAAATCTTAGCAGGACTTATACACTTAATGGTAAGGTCCTAGGGAGTGTTGCTGAAGAAAGAGACCTTGAAATGCAGGTTCATAGCTCCTTGAAAGTGAAGTCGCAGGTAGATCGGATCGTGAAGAAGGCATTTGGTATGCTTTCCTTTATTGGTCAGATTATTCAGTACAGGAGTTGGGAGGTCATGTTGCGGCTGTACAGGACATTGGTTAGGCCACTGTTGGAATATTGCGTGCAATTCTGGTCTCCTTCCTATCAGAAAGATGTTGTGAAACTTGAAAGGGTTCAGAAAAGATTTACAAGGATGTTGCCAGGGTTGGAGGATCTGAGCTACAGGGAGAGGCTGAACAGGCTGGGGGTGTTTTCCCAGAAGCGTCAGAGGCTGAGGGGTGACCTTATAGAGGTTTACAAAATTATGAGAGGCATGGATAAGATAAATAGACAAAGTCTTTTCCCTGGGGTTGGGGAGTCCAGAACTAGAGGGCATTGGTTTAGGGTGAGAGGGGAAAGATATAAAAGAGACCTAAGGGGCAACTTTTTCATGCAGAGGGTGGTACGTGTATGGAATGAGCTGCCAGAGGATGTGGTGGAGGCTGGTATAATTGCAACATTTAAGAGGCATTTGGATGGGTATATGAATAGGAAGGGTTTGGAGGGATATGGGCCGGGTGCTGGCAGGTGGGACTAGATTGGGTTGGGATATGTGGTCGGCATGAACGTGTTGGACCGAAGGGTCTGTTTCCATGCTGTTCATCTCTATGACTCTATGACTCACTGCCTGGATGGGTGATACAAACAGAAACTCTCATATCATTGTATAAAATACTTGGATAACCAATTGAGGTATTGTAAGTTACAAGGCTAGAGATCAAGAATTGTAAAGTACGATTGTGTTTGATAGGTTTTTTTAACATCCATCAGAGATGTGATGGGCCATGATATAAAATTCTGTAGTTACAATTAAAGCAATTTTCAGAAATCTAATTGGGTTGGCTGAAAGATTGTACTATTGTGTGTTTGCGCACATTTTTTATTTTGTAAACTTTAACTTTTTATTAGCCAAACACCGAAACTTTAGGCTGTTAATGTTATCGAGCTGATGTAATACGTTGTGTCCAAGAAAAGAACGTCTTGTTACCACCGATTTTATGTGGTTATTCCTTGAACTCAGCAGCAAGAAGTGTTGCGTAATACCTCATATATTGTTAAATGCAGTATTTTTGGCCTTAAGTCGACATGGCAAGTGCACTACATTCTTTTATGAATCAAAATTGAACAAGTGGTTTGATTCGACCTTAAGGTAATATCTCACAGCACTTCTTTTTGCACCAGCTGTAATACATTTGTAAAGTGATGTGCTCCCATAGGGTACAAGAGTTTTTTTGAGCCTTCATTTTTAATCTTTGCAATATTAGCAGTGCAACTGCAGCAGTATTCTGTGCAGATGCCAGTACGCTCGTTTTCCCTAACTCGGGAGTGAAGTGTGAATCCAACAGCCTTCACACCGCTTTGGTAAACTCTGTATCTCTGCAAGCAGGTACTAATCATATGTTGGATAGATTAGATTAGATTAGATTACTTACAGTGTGGAAACAGGCCCTTCGGCCCAACAAGTCCACACCGCCCCGCCGAAGCGTAACCCACCCATACCCCTACATCTACATTTACCCCTTAACTAACACTATGGGCAATTTAGCATGGCCAATTCACCTGGGTACTTGCAACTTTAATTGGATGCTAAAGGATTTGAGTTTTATTTGATGTTCCTTCCATGGTACAGAATCAGCTGAACCAAGGCGAAAACTTGGGGAAATTTACTTGTGCACAACAGGAAAATGATTTGGTACTTTTTTTTAAATCACTCTCAAGGTTACACACAGGTGAACAGCCGGAGACTCGTTTGTTTCTTGGCGGTAAATCAGTTTTCAGCTGTATATTAAAAGCGCGGCGGCTGTCTTAAATAACAATAAACAACGCGTTTTGATGGGAAGCCCTACATTATCTGACGTTCACTTCACGTTACTGATTATGCAATTCAGTTTTAGCGGAACTTTGAACTGTAATCTAACCAGCTCCTTTCAAACTCGTTTTAGGCGCAACGGAAACCGTCCGCAGATGTTGCAGGAATTAACCGAAAAGTACAAAGCACCAAAATGGGAAACATGCCAACAATGTTATTTAGATTTCTATGTATGCCTGTAGGTGGCATGACATTCATATTTATTCCTCAGCGAAGTAAAATATGCCTAGATCATCTACAAGGTTAAAACCTTGTAGATATTTTCTGTATTAAATTGGAACCTCTCTTAAAACTGCCCATTGCAATACAGAATACCAATTAACTTAATCCGAGGGTCCAAGTGAAAATATTGATGTTAAAAAAGTAATGTATTCAAAATGCTACATTACCAAACGTGTACAGCAAATCAGGAACTAACAGAATGCTTCAGTTTATATCGTATTAGATTAGATTCCCAACAGTGTGGAAACAGGCCCTTCGGCCCAAAAGGTCCACACTGACCCTCCAAAAAGTAACCCATCCAGACCCATTTCCTTCTGACTAATGCACCTAACACTATGGGCAGTTTAGCATGGCCAATTCACCTGACCTGCACATCTTTGGACTGTGGGAGGAAACCGGGGCACCCGGACGAAACCTGCGCAGGCACGGGAAGAATGTACAAACTCCTTAGCTTGCTACTTTGTTTATGTCACTTTAGTTTCCATACTTTGCAGTGGCAGCATGTCTAGAATTTGAAGCAAAGCTTTTGAATTATTTATAAAATGATAAAAGCATGTCAATAGAATTTAATTATAAGACCATAAGATCATAAAACATTGAAGCAGAAGTCGGCCATTCAGCCCATCAAGTCCGCTCTGCTGTTCAAGTCGATCATGGCTAATCTAATAATCCTCAACTCTACTTTCCTGTGTTTTTCCCATAATTTTTGATTCCTTTACTGGTTAAAAATCTGTCTTTCTCAGCCTTCAACATACTTAACAACCCAACTTCTATAAATCTCTGTGGTAAAGAATTCCACCGACGCATCACTCCCTGAGAGAGGAAATTCCTCCTCATCCAGTATCTGGACAAACTCTTCCTCTGAGATTATGCTCTCTGCTCCTAGACTCTCTCAAAAGGGGAAGCAACATTTACCCTATCAAGTATCCCAAGAATCTTGAACATATCAATAAGGATCCTTCATATCATTTGTATTCCAGTGAGTACTCAGACTCTTCTCGTAAGGTCTTCCATACCTGATATCTACTGATGGAACCTTCTTTCTGAATCTTCGCTGAGTTTTTCTGGCAATTTCTGTTTTTGTTTCAAAAGGTATTCCTACTTTTATATTCCAAACTCTTGGAAACAAAGATCAACATTTCAGTTGCTTTCCCTATTACTTGCTGAACTAAAATGCTAGCCTTTTAAAAAATTATTCATGGATGAGGATTCTCAAATCCCTTTGTTTCATAGCTTCATAGCGTCTTTCTCTATTCAAATAATATTAAGCATACTTGTGCTTCCTGCTAAAGTGCATAACCTCACATTTCTCTACATAATGTTTCCATCTGCCAAGTGTTTGCCTATTTGCTTAACCTGACCATATCCCTCTGAAAATTCTTTATGTGAAGCTCACTACTTTCCTTCCCACCTATTTTTGCGTTATCCACAAACTTGGTGATAGTGCATTCACTTTCCTCATTCAAATCATTTATATATTGTAAATAATTGTGGCACATAACTCATTACAAGTTGCTATCCTGAAAATGCCTCCATTGCAACTTTGTACCTTCTCTTGGTTAGCCAATCCTGTATCTGTGCTAATATACTACCTCCAACATCATGGGTTTTTATTAAGTAGCCGAATGCATGGTACCTTATCAAGTGCCTTCTGAAAATTCAAGTATACTACATACGTCAGTGAAGGCTTGGAGGACCAAAAGACCTGGTCCTGTGCTGTACTGTTCTTTGTTTGTACTTATCCACTGCTCCCTCTTTGTCCCACTTAAGAGTCATAGAGATGTACAGCACAGAAACAGACCCTTCAGTTCAACTCATCCATGCCAACCAGATATGCTAAATAAATCTAGTGCCATTTGCCAGCATTTGGCCTAGATCCTTCTAAACCTTTCCTATTCATATACCCATCCAGATGTCTTTTAAATGTTGTAATTATACCAGCCTTCACCACTTCCTCTGGCAGTTAATTTCATACGTGCATCACACTCTGCATGAAAAAGTTACCCTCACGTCCCTTTTAAATCTTTCCTCCCTTATCTTAAGCCTAGTTTTGGATTCCCCTACCCCAGGGAACAGACCTTATCTATTTACTCTATCCATGCCCGTCATGATTTTATAAACCTCTATAAGGTCATCCCTCAGCCTCCAATGCTCCAGGGAAAGTAGACTCCACTCTATTCAGCCTCGCCCTGTAGTTTAAACCCTCCAACTCTGGCAACATCCTTCTAGATCTTTTCTGAACCCTTTCAAGTTTCACAACATCTTTCCTATAGCAGGGAGACCAGAATTGCATGTAGCATTCCAAAAGTGGCCTAACCAATATCCTGTAAAGATACCAACATGACATCCCAATTCCTACACTCAATGCATTGACCAATAAAAGCAAACATACAAATACCTTCTTCACTAACCTATCAACGTGTGAACCTGCAGTCCTGTTTGTTCAGCAACACTCCCTGGGACCTTACCATTAAGTGTATAAATCCTGCCCAGATTTGACTTTCCAAAATGCAGCTCCTCACATTTATTTAAATTAAACTTCATCAGCTCTTCTCTGCCTGTTGTCTCATTTGATCAAGATCCCTTTGCACTCTGAGATAATCTTCTTTGCTGTCAACTGCAGCTCCAATTTTGGTGTCATCTGCAAACTTACTCACTATATCTCCTATTTTCACATTCAAATCATTTATATAAATGACAAGAAGCAGTGGACTCAGCACCGATCCTTGTGGCACACTGCTGGTCACAAGCCTCCAGTCTGAAAAGCAACGCTCCACCACCACCCTCTGCCTTCTATTCCTAAGCCAGTTTTACATCCAAATGGCTAGCTCGTCCTGTATTCCATGTGATCTAACCTTGCTAACCAGTCTACCATGAAGAGCCTTGTCAAATACTGAAATCCATATAGACCACAAAGTTGCTTGAAAAGCTCAGCAGGTCTGGCAGCACCTGTGAAGAGAAATCAAAGTTAATGTTTCAGGTCTGGTGATCCTTCCTCAGAACTGTGGAATGTTCTGAGGAAGGGTCACTGGACCCGAAACGTTAACTCCAATTTCCCTTCACAGATGCTGCCAGACCTACTGAGCCTTTCCATCAACTTCTGGTTTTGTTTCTGATTTACATTATCCGCAGTTCTTTTGGTTTTTATTCTATATAGATCATGTCCACTGCTCTGTGCTTATCAATCCTCTTCCTTACTTATTCAAAAAAAATCAAGTAAGTGAGACATGATTTCCCATGCGCAAAGCCATGTTGACTATCCCTAAGCAGTCCTTGGCTTTCCAAATACTTGTAAATCCTGTTCCTTAGGATTACCTCCAACAACTTGCCCATCACAGATGTCAGGCTCACCAGTCTGTAGTTCCCTTTTCCTTACCACTTTTCTTAAATAGTGGCACCACATTAGATAACCTTCAGTCTTCCAATACCTCACTTGTGACTATCAATGCACACCCAATGCCACCCTCACCCTGATGGCTACCTTTGTGTGTGGCTGCATTAAGCTGTGCATGGATCCTTGGTACACAAACATCAACTGTCACTACGTACTGAGGTTCTACTTGTCCCTCATGTTGCAAAGGATAGGCCTGACTTCACTGCCGTGAAATGCTCCAAGTAGTTGGATAGTTCCATATCACCTGTCCTATGTGGAGAAATTTATGAAGAAAAACACCTTTGACCACAAGTCCATCAGGAAGTGGTCAGCACATAGTGTCCTTGAGACCCTTCGGGAAAAGGAGGGTGGATCCTGTAGAGCGGTTCCCTGGGCAGACTGTCAAAGTCATTTGGCAGAATGCCTCATCGGCAGAACTTTCCAACAAGCACCAAGACATGGCTTGGCTGGTGGTGAGAAGGGCTCTGCCTGTGAGATCCTTTATGCATGCCCGGACTTGCTGCAGCACCGCACGCTGCCCCCGAAGTGGCTGTGGAGGGGACGAGACTGTCACACGTCTCCTCTGGAATGTGCCTATGCAAAAGAAGTCTAGAGAGGAATGCAGTGGTGTTTGTCGAGGTTCGTCCCGAGCAGCTGCGTGACGCGGGACTCCGTGCTTTACGGTCTGTTCCCTGGGACGCACACCAAGAAGAACATCAACTGTGCCTGGAGGATCATCAAGTCGGTCAAAGACGCTCTTTGGTTTTTCCAAAACCTGTTGATCTTCCAGCTGAAGGAGTTGACCCCAACTGAGTGTTGCGGACTGGCACATTCCAAGGTCCAGGACTATGTGCTGAGGGATGCGCTGAAGCTTGGGGCAGCTTCCGCCAAGGCGCAGTGGGGAAAGACCACCGTGTAAGGTCTGCCTGCCTAAGAAGAACAGGGGGCCCACTCAGTAATCGAGCCCTGCTGACGCTTCAGCAAAATACCTGGATGGTCAACACACAGACTTGTACGTACAAATGATTAATTCTGATCTCTGTATGTAAAGAAATGGAATGTATACGTATGTATGGCATGACCAATTATATAGATATCAAAATAATTTTATGAATAAAGTATATTTTTGGAAAAAAAATTTCAGTGATGCAAATTTCTCAGCAAGGGGCCCAGCAATCACTTCCCTAGCTGCCCACAGAGTTCTAGGTTATACCTAATCAGGTTCCGGGGACTTATCCACCTTCTTGCATTTTAAACCATCCAGCACCTCTTCCTCTGTAATATGGGCATTTTTCAAGATATCGCTATTTATTTTTATATCTAACCTCCTCAAAGAATTCTAATAAATTTGTCAGCACAAAGTTTCTTTCATGAAGCCATGCTGACTCTGCTTAATTATATAATGCATTTCTGAAAGCACTACTGTTACATCCTTTGTAATAGACTCTAACATTTTCCCAAGAACAGATGTTAACTGGCCTATAGTTGCCTTTTGTATCTCCTTTTTTTTAATAAAAGATGATACATTGGTAACTTTCCAGTACTCTGGAACTTTTCCAGAACTTAAGGATTCCGGGGGAATTACTACCAGTGCATTCACTATCTCTGCAGCTGCTTTCTTTAACATTCACAGATGGATTCCATCAGGTCCAGGGAACTTATCGGTCTTTAGACCCATCAGATTCCCTAACACTTTTTTACTGGTGACACTTACTCCCTCTCCTTTTTTCCCTTGAATATATCGGAATTGTGGAATGTTCTTCATGTCTTCTAGTGTGAAGACTGGTGGAAAGTATTTATTCAACTCCTCTGCCATTTCCTGGTTCCTGATTATTATTATTCACGAAGGGTCCTATGCTCACTTCTGAAGCTCTTGCTATCCACCTTGATATTGCTTTCAAATTTGTTCTTAAATTTTATTTTTCCCTCTTTTTATCTGGATTAATTTTTGTTGGTTTTTAAAACTTCCCAATCTTCTGGATTTCCACTAATCTGTGGCATATTGAATGTTTTTCTTTCAATCTGATGCTATCCTTAACTTCCCTAGTTAACCATTGTTGGCTTAACTCCTTCCTAGAATCCCTCTTTTTCATTGGAATATATCTGTGCTCTGAACTATGAACTATTTTCTTAAATATCTGCATTGTCCTTCAATTGCCTTTGCTGCTAAGTTACCCTCCCAGTCCACTCCAGCATGCTCTAACCTCTTCCTTTGTAATTACCTTATTTTAGCCAGTATAGTTGTTTCTGACCTAAGTTGTTCTCTCTCAAACTGAATACTAATTGTATGGTCCTGTCTCCAGGGATCTTTTAGACTTACATAATTCATTAAACAGGCCTTGTTATGATCACTGGGTCCAAAGTAGCCTGATTCTATCTTGGGTACACCATGTATTGTTCTTGGAAACTGTCCTGAATACACTATGAATTCCTTCTCATGGCTTCCTCTGCCACTCTGACTATCCCAATATATATGAAGATTAAAGTCACACATGATTAAATGTCTGCCTTTGTTACGTGCACTCATTATGTCCTGATTTTTTTTCTCTGTCCCCCCTGTATAGCCATTGTTATGAGGCCTAGAGACTACTCCTACCAGCATATTCTTTCCCCTTTTATGTCTTCCCTACACAAACATGGATTGCAAGTCTTCCAATTCAAGATAATTTCTTGCTAGCATACTTACTGCATCCTGTACCAACAATGCTAGCTCACTACCCTTTCCTTCCTGCATTTTCTTCTGAAAAGTCATACACCCTGAATATTTAGTTCCCAGCCTTGATCTCCTTGTAACTATGTCTCTGTAATTGCAATAAGATCATACCTATTTACCTGTATTCATGCCATTAATTCATCTGTCTTGTTCTGAATACTGCATACATTCAAGTCGTGAGCTATTGATTTTGCCTTGCTGCCGTATTCCCCCTTTGACCCTATTTACTGCTGTTATTTTTATGTTTGCTTACTCTGTTGATCCCTGTCTATTCTGGTTCTTGTTATTTAAATAGCTTCCCTGTAATGCTGTCATTCCTATTGTTTTGAAAGTCTACCTTTCCCTTCTCCAAACCCTCTGCCCCTCTAATTAGTTTAAAGTTCTCACTACAACCCCAATTATTCAATTCACCAAAACACTAGTCCCAACATATTTCAAGTGAACCCAATCCCACCAAAATAATACCCTTCTACCCCAATACTGCTGCTAGTGCCTCATGATTTGAAATCCATCCTTCCCATACTAGTCTCTGGAGCAATGCATTTAACTCCTTGACTTTACTAACCTTATGTAGTTTGCCTGTGCCCCAGGTAGTAATCAGGTTTAGCTTTTCAATTTAGCACCTAACTGTTCAAAGTGATTCGACAAAACCTCTTTTCTAGTTCTATCATTGTCATTGGTGCCAACGTGAACAATGATTCCTCGATCCCTCCCCTCCCTTCCAAATTCTTCTCCAGACCCCAAGGAGATATCCTTAACCCTGACACCAGACACGCCACACAGCCTTTAGCAATCCCACTCATGACTGCAAGAAAAGTGTCAATCTTATAAATTATACAGTTCCTAACCACAGCTACATTTGTACTTCCTTCCTCCACTTGAACGGCTCCCTGTACTAAGATGCTGTGGTCAGCTTGCATATGCTGCCTGCAATCTCCACTTCTGTCTGCACAGCTTACAAGAATCTTTTAGCTGTTGGACAATTGTAGGGATGAAAGCTCCTCAATTTTTATCCCCTTAAATCAGCTTCACCTGTAGTCACACCCTCCTGATCCTGATCACAGATTTAATTTGAGGGGTGTGACCACACTGGAGCAAAGTGCCCAGATAATCTTCCCCTTCCCTGATATGGCATCATGTCTGTAATTCAGACTGAAGCTCCTCAACTGGGATCTGAAGTTCCTTGAACTGCAAGATATATCTGGTCTGGATCCCATTGTCCAGCAGCGGCCACTTGCTGCAGCAGGAACACATCACCTGACCTGCCATCACTATCATATTTCATTTATCTAAGAGATTCCCTGCTCTTTAAACATCACGTAATGATATTTTAATTATTTATATAAACTAAAAGAAAAACAATCACCAATATCAATCTAATACTTGAACAGCTACTTTTAACAAAAGAGAAAAGAAAACCGCTGGAGACCTAAACTCAAACTGAACACCTTACTGTTGCTGTAAAGAACTGGAAATATTCACCAATCCTGCTCACCAATTAGTTTCTTTCTAACATTGTGCTGTAGTTTGTGACATCATTCGACAAATGGTAGTCCTCTTGATCCACACCTTTTATCTTCCACCACTTATCACTCACTTTGGACAGCTTACTTCTTGCCGTAAACCCTAGTTAAAGCAACTCTGTTTCCTGTTGCAACAAATTTCCACTTTGAACCAAGTTTCTATTCATAGTCAATAACTCATACAGCCTTCGTCTCATTCTGCTGCAGTCCAGCACAGACTGTGCTAAAAAGATGAGATAAGGATTGCTGTGTACAAGATTAAATCATTCCACGTGGTGTCAGCTCTCTTGATGATCTCTCATACTCCCTCTTTCCCATCTGGGAACAAAGCCTCTTCGAGCAGATTCAGGATGGCTTAGGTCAGACCACATGACAAGAGCAGAATGATGATTACTCAGTGCCACTTAAATATAAAATAATTTTTGAGATGTGAGCATTTATTACTTATCCTTAGATGTCCTGGGGGTGGAGGTGAGCCACATTGAACCTGCTGCAATGCCTGTCATATTTGCCACCACTTCCAGAATGTGAGCCAGGGTTGGTGGACGTAGTTTGCTACCACTAATCTTGCTTTGTTGATATTTTGTCTAGGGCCTATCTAAAATCAATGGTAGAAGATACCCCACTGTATAGTCTTTAAAGAAGGGAGAGTTGACTTAGTTGACAACATGTTATATTGCCTGACAGCAAAAAGTCCAACGATATTACTTGTGAGGCATAATTACTAGGACTCTCAGGTGATGTATGCTCCCTACAAAGTCTAGTGTAGAACCTGACAGCCTCCATTCAAAAACTCTGTGGTATCAGTTGGATTGATGGAGCAACTGCAACTTCACCATTAAACACTTTCAAATCCATTAGCTTGTACAACACACCTACAGTCAGGAGAGCCGGAACTTTGACCAATGACAGTGAAGGAAGTCAGGATTATGTGTGACTTTGAGGATATCATGCAGCTTCTGGTATTTCCATGCACTGCTGCACTTGTCCTAGGTAGTAGATATTGTGAGTTTTGGAGGTACCATCGTTCAAGGCAATATAATTTCACATTGTTTTATATAATGGAATTCCTTCTCCAGATGCCACTGACAGTCATATAACTGCTATAACACTTTAAACATAATCAAATACTTTTGGGCAGTATTTTTTCTTTTTTATAAGTTTTGTCTTCTGATCCAATTACACCCATTACAACCTGCCCTGTTCCTTACAGGGCTGTTGTTGGTATATTACCCCTTTTGTCCTTGAAAAATTCTCATCAGAAAAAAGCAGAGGCTAGTTAGTCCTTCAACATTGTTCTATCATTCAATTAGATCATGGTTAACCTGTAACTTGACTCCATTTATTCATTATAACTCTGTAACATTTAGTACCTTTACCTATCAGAAATTTATCAATTTTGGAATTATTCAGTTGAATATCCTCCCAAGTTGTAACAGCTTTTTGGGAGGAGAGAGTTCCAGATTTCTATTGATCTTTATCTGAAGAAGAGCTTCTTGACATGACCCTTGAGGAGCTGAAAGTGTGTTGCTGGAAAAGCACAACAGGTCAGGCAGCATCCAAGGAGCAGGAGAATCGACATTTCGGGCATGAGCCCTTCTTCAGGAAACCCTACTCTTTCCTGAAGAAGAACTCATGCCCGAAACGTCGATCCTCCTGCTGCTTGGATGCTGCCTGACCTGCTACGCTTTTCCAGCAACACATTTTCAGCTCTGATCTCCAGCATCTGCAGTCCTCACTTTCTCCTAGAAGATGACCCTTGAGGAATCCATTTCTAATTTTAATGTTATACCTGATTATACCTGGACACCCCCATTAGAAGAAAAAAGGTCAGCTGAGAGAAACTATTAACATGTTAAAATGCCCCTTCATCTTCCATATTCAAGGGAATGCAAAGCAAGATGCAAAAAACTGACTTTATAATTTAATCCTATAAACCCTGGTATTAAACTAGTGAATCTGCACTGCACACTAACCAACGCCAATGTCTTCTTCCTGACGAGCAATGTCCAGTTCTGAGCACTGTGCTAAATGGAATTTGACCAGACTTCTATACAACTGGAGTGTAACTTTCAGACTTTTATACCCCAGTTTCAGAATACTGATGATAAGTGTCAGGGGATTGCTGAACCGTGGTGGGCAGCACAGCCATGCTGCAACCCATCTCTTCCCCATTAGTGCAAGCACATTTCCAGAAGGAATCACTATCCAGCAATAACATGTAGGAACCTTGTCATATTTTCCAATCCATAGCCCATAAGTATTTCACCTAATTATAGAATCGCTACAAATAGCAGCTGAGATTAGCTAACTCAGCAGACCGGAGATTGGAACCTAAGACCTACAATTACAGTTCCACTGTGCTACTTGCTGAGTCTTCTGTGGTCCTAATCTAGTTTAGCTTTAGAGCAGTTTTACTAAAATGATAATAGCTGTGAGGGACTTGCATTACGTAGTGAGAATAGAAAAGATTGGATTGGTCTCCTTAGAGCAGAGAATTCTATGGAAGTATTTAATGGAAGTGTTCAAAATCATAAATCATTTTACTAGAATAAATAGAGAGAATCCTTACACCAGCACGGTAACCAGAGAGCATATTTATTTCATGCAGGGCCTGTGGGCATTGCTGCAAAAGTAAGCATTTTTGTCCATCCATAATTGCCATTGAGAAGGTGATAGTGAGATGCCTTATTGAACTACTGTGGAGTTCCAGTATTTCAACATAGTAACAGTGATAGAGTTCTAAGTCAGGATGATGTAGGACTTGTAGGGGGACTTGCAGGTTCCCATGTAATTGTTATACTTTGTACTGTGAGGTAGTATAGATTGAAGATTTAGAAAGTACTGTCAAAAGGAGTCTTGTTGAGTTTTGCATATCTCACACATGGTGCACACTGCTGCGGTGGAGGAGTGAGTGTTGGAGGTGGTGGATAAGACACCCAAGTTCGTGGATGGTGTCAAGCTTCTTGCATGTTACTGGAGCTGCATTCATCAAAGAAAGTGGGAAGGATTCCATCATACTCCTGATTTCTGCCTTGCAGATGATAGAAAGATGTTGTGAAGTCAGGAGGAGGGTTACTAGCTGTTGGATTTCAAGTCTTTGACCTATTCTTGTAGCTACAGTATTAACATGGCTGGTCCAGTTAAGTTTCATGTCAATTGTGACTCCTGTTGATAGTGGCGGATTTAGTATTGGTAATGTCAAAGTGAGATCGTTAGATTCTTTCTCGTTGGAGATAGTCATTGTCTGGCACTTGTGAGATGTGAATGTTATTACAATACTCATCAATTTGTGCTGGAACCATTGTCTTTGATTCTCCCATTGGTTGGGGAAAGAAGAAAGATTCTTGTTTTCAAACCTTCCCTGGCTTTATCCACCTCCTTGATTTTTGTAAGATTCTCTTGCCCAAAAATCCTCCATTATATCTGCACCTTTCCAATCCTAGCTTTATGTACATCCTTAATTTTATTATCTCCAGCATTGGAGCTTGTGCAGCGAGCTATCAAGGCCCTTCAGACTTCCCTTGTTAAGTCTTTCCATTTTTCCACCTATTTTAAGATACTACTTAAATCTGACTTTTTGACCAGCTTTTTGGTCATCTGTCCTAATGTCTTCTTATGTAGCTGAGTATCAAATTTGGTCTGGTAATGTTCTCTTGAATTCTCTTGGGACTGTGCTAATGTTAACTATGTAAATGCAAGTTGCTAATAAGCTCCTCAAAAACTTACTGGCAACAGATTGTAAGCACTAGTTTGAGATTTTTAAAGTTACACACGTTTTGATATCAGCTATTCCTGATGTTACATAGATATGTCTAAATAAATAAGTCAAGGAAAATCAAAAAAAAAGAACCAACTGTGTTTCCAAAACAAAGCAGTTTCCAGATGATGTATTACAAATGTGAGAGAATTTGATGATATCATTTTCATATCACCATCTATAAGGCAGAAGTCAGAGTGCAATGGAATATTCCCCACTTGACTGGATGAGTGCAGCCAACAACACTCAAAAAGCTTGACACCTACTTGAAAAAGCAGCTTATTGGCACACCATCCAAAAATGTTCACCCCTCCTACCACTAAAGCTCAGGAGCAGAAGTATGTACTGTCTACAAGGTGTACTGCAGAAATTCACCAAGGCTTCTTAGACAGCACCTTCCAGACCCACGACCACTTCCATCTAGAAAGACAAGGGCACCAGTTTCATGTAATGTCATGATCTGCAAGTTCCTCTCCAAGCCACTCACCATTCTGACTTGAAAATAATTTGCCATTCCTTCTGTGTTGCGAGCCAAAAGCCTTTCTAACAGCATTGTGAGTTGGCTGATAGGATTGTGGCTTCAAGATTACTTTTTTGCCTGCAACTAAACTCCACCCATGATGACTTTTCACTCCCTGTAGATCAAATGTCTATCAAACTTAGCCTTAAATACATTCAATGACCCATCCTTTACTGCTGTCTGTTGTGGAGAGTTTTAAAGATTGATGTCTCTGTAGGAGGGGAAGTTCCTCCTAACCCCTGTTTTAAATGTAAGACCCCTTATTCTTAAATTCTGCCTGCTGGTTTCACATTCCTCCATGCCAGTGTGTACTTCTGCTAATTAGATGCTAAATACCTAGCCATTAAAGGTGACAGGGCAAACAGGCAATGTGAACTAATTAGTCAGTCATATTTAAATATTTGTAGAGAAGTGTCACTGGAAGGGAGGAGGGTTTTACGGTGCATTGGTGTTGGAATTAAAACTCTAACTAGAAAGTGTATGCTCGGACTTCGTTTAAAACCATTTAAGTTTTAGAGTACAGCATTCCATGTGGGGGCATGTATCTCTTTGCATCTAGCCTCCTTCAAATCTTATGGTTCAATCAGATCACATATCATTTTTTTAAACTAAAAAGAGTATAAACTCAATATGTTGAACCTTTCCGTATTAGATAACCCCTTCGTCCAAGGAATCAGTTGATTGCAATTTCTGTAAATCACTTCCAATACAGTTAAGTCTCTCTTTAAAAAGGAGACCACAACTGTGCACAGTACTCTAGTTGGAGTAAGACTTCCATGCTACATACCGCTTTTGCAGTCACAAAGCAAGGCTGTTCATAGCATATAACCCATATGGCTGATAATCCCTCACACATACAATCCCATTCCATCACTCCTGTGACTGCTTAACCACAAGACAACACAATTTAACTGTACTTAACTACATCCCAACTAAACAGCCTCTCTGAGTCAATGCTACTCTGACCCCAATGCCCACTGGATACCAGCATCTTGCATTGTCTAGTAGGAAAACATCACATACAGGAAAGCAATTGGACAATTTCAATGATGAGCTTTTATATTTACAGCGAACTAAAGTGAACACAAACAAAATGAATAAAAGCTGCAGTTACTGCCATGATGTAAACCATCATGACCAGCAACTATTTTAAACGCATGATGACCTACTGCACAAAGCTCAGATCTATTGGAATAAGACAAAGAACTACAGATGCTGGAGATCTGAAACAAGAACAGAAATTGCTAGACAAATTCAGGCGGTCTGACAGCATCTGTTGTGGGGAGAAAATGAGTTAGTGTTTTGACTCCAGTGACCCTTCATCAGAATGGAAAGCATCTATTGGAATCGGGTGTGAATCAAGTCCTATCTGGCTTGTGTTGCCCATCGCAACTAAGCTCTGTCATGGACAAAAGTAGCTTCCTCCTCCCCAAAGTCCTCATCCTCCTCCTCGGAAGACTGCTCCCACTCTCCGGCTCCTCAATGCCTGATTGCTTCAATTGTGCAAAACACAGCGTGGCAAGATGACACAGCACAGTCTGTCTGTACTATACTGGAGCCCTCTGCCACTCCTGCAAGACTGGTCTAAGCAGCAAACCATATCGTCAACAGCCCTATGCCCTGCCCCACCATGGCCATGATAAAAACATGGGCAGCATTGTATCTGAGCTCCACATCTGTCAGGGAGTTACTGAAATAATTCCACAGAGGCTGGAATCCTGTCGCCAGGTCACCCTTTAATTTACACATGGTGAGTCCTTGACACTGTTTCAGATCCCTCAGAGTGAGCAGAATCTCTGACACTCCTATTTTTTTCTTTTACTTATTTTCTTTTCTTAATTCTTTTTCCCATGTCATGTGTGTGCAGGAGTTGGACACAGTGAAAAATAACAAGTATGTAAATCTTTATTATGTGCCACCACCAGGAAGAAAGGAAACATCCGAGTGGCCAGTGACAAGCAGTGCCCCTCTCCGAGGGCAATGCTGCATGATCAAACAGTGAAAGGGAGGGCAGGGATTAAATCAAAATAGGGTTGGAGGGGGAACACTCCTGTTTATTAATTTATTTATTTTTCTTTTTTTCCTTTCTTTTTTCAGGTGTGAGACACAGTGAAAAAAACAAGGTGTACAAATCTTTATTCAATTTCCACCACCAGGAAGAAAGAAAACACCCAGGTGGTCAGTGACAAGCAGTGCCCTTCACATCAAAGGGCAATGCTGTGTGTTCAAACAGTGAAGGGGAGGGCAGGGATTAAATCATAATAGAATTGGACGGGGAAATAATACACTCCACTCCTTGCGGTGCCCACCTCTCCCTGAACAGCTCAAGGGTGTTGGTGGCCACTGCGTGCACCTTCTGCAGAGACACATGGGCTCTAACATGACCGCGAAAGAGAGGAAGGCAATTGGCCCGAATGACCCCCTCCACTGCTCGCAGCCTGGACCTGTTAATGGCCAGTTTGGCCAGGTCCAGGAACAGACCCACGAGGAGGTTCTCTGACCTAACCTCCCCCCTCCACACTGGATGCCCGAAGATCAGGAGTGTGGGACTGAAGTGCAACGAAAAACAGAGAAGGAGGTTTTTAATAAAATCAAAAAGGGAATGCAAGCACGCAAACCCAATATGTACATGGTCCACAGACTCTACAGCACCACAGAACAAACAGTTGGAATGGGAAACATTCTTGTTTATTTTTAAAAACTTTTTTTGTGTGACCAAGTCATCCTTTATTTACACACAGAGAGTCCTTGACACTGATCCAGCTCCCTCAGAGCCAGCTCTCAGAGTGAACAGAACCCCTGACACTCCTGTTTATTTTTTTTATAACTAGATGCCTGATGCTTGTGTATTTATTTTCTTTTTATTCTTATTTACCCCACACAACCGCCTAACTGTGGTGGTGCCTATTTTTTTCCCCAGCACCCATGTTGTGTGTGTGCAGGTGTGAGACACAGTGAAAGACACAAGGTCCATGATCTTTATTCAAATTTCCACCACCAGGAAGAAAGGAAACACCCGAGTGGCCAGTGACAAGCAGTGCCCTTCACAAAAGGGCAATGCTGTGTGATCAAACAGTGAAGGGGAGGTCATGGACTAAATCAAAATAGAATTGGAGGGGGGAATAATGCACTCCACTCCCTGCGGCACCCACCTCTCCCTGAACAACTCCAGGGTGTTGGTGGACACCATGTGCTCCTTCTCCAAGGACACTCGGGCTCTAACGTAGCCACGGAAGAGGGGCAGGCAGTCAGCCCTAACGACCCCCTCCACGGCCCGCTGCCTGGATCTGTTTATGTTCCAGTTTGGCCATGCCCAGGAGCAGACCCACGAGGAGCTCCTCTGACCTACCCTCCCTCCTCTGCACCAGGTGTCCGAAGCAGTTGGGCTGGGAAACACTCTTTGTTTTTTTTTCTTTTATTTTTCGCTTTTTTCTTTTTAAACTCCTGTCTATTCTCTTTTTTCTTCTTTTTACCCCCACACTCCTGCCTAACTGCGGTAGTGCTTATTTTTTCCCCAGCACCCATAGTGTGTGTGTGCAGGTATGAGACACAGTGAGAGACACAAGGTGTACAAATCTTTATTCAATTTCCACCACCAGGAAGAAAGGAAAACACCCGAGTGGCCAGTGACAAGCAGTGCCCTTCACAAAAGGGCAATGCTGTGTGATCAAACAGTGAAGGGAACACCCGAGTGGCCAGTGACAAGCAGTGCCCTTCACAAAAGGGCAATGCTGTGTGATCAAACAGTGAAGGGGAGGGCAGGGATTAAATCAAAATAGAGTTATCTCCTGTTTATTTATTTTTTTCTCTTACAACACTCTTGTTTATTTTTCTTTTTTTCTTTTTCTCCTGTTACTTTTTTTTCCTCTTTTTTTAACCTCCACACTCCCGCCTAACTGGGGTAGTGCTTATTTTTCCCCAGCACCCATGGTGTGTGTGTGCAGTTGTGAGACACAAGGTGCACGAATCTTTATTCAATTTCCACCACCAGGAAGATAGGAAAACACCCCAGTGTCTAATGACAAGCAGTGCCCTTCACAAAAAAAAGGGCAATGCTGTGTGATCAAACAGTGAAGGGGAGAGCAGGGATTAAATCAAAATAGCGTTATCTCCTGTTTATTTATTTTTTCTTACAACACTCTTGTTTATATCTGTGAGCCAGGGGTCCCTGATTGGACCAGATTAACAGCCCCAATTAGGAACTCATATTCTGTGATGTCCTCCTGGCTGACCATTACAATCACTACAATTACACAATGATGTCAGTGGTCAAAGTGGGTAAGTACTTGTCCACTAGTAACTAGTCTTGTAAGGCATGTACAATCTTAAATGCAATAGATACACCAGAGTGCTCCAGGATGTAGGATTCATAACCACTGCCAGGGCACCCATACCTCTGAGAAGAGGTAGTGGTGATCACAGATCACAAATGGAATGGAATCCCTTCCAGGAAATGAACTCTGCAGTGTTGTGATACACTCCTGTCTGTGTCACATGTGTATAGTCGATGGCACCCTGCATCTAACAAAGTCAGCCAAGTTTCCAAATCCTATTGGCTGGGCTGTAGTACTGACCCTGTCATTTAGGAATCAAAATGAACTGATGTGATCTTTTACAGATGTATTGGTCACTGTCCCAATACCTTTGTGAGTGCATAACTTATACATCCTTTAAAGGTCACCCATAGATTCCAGGAAGGCACTAGTAGCATAGAAGTTCAAAGCGACTGCCATCTTCAGAGCCACCACGAGAGGAAAGCATGCCACTTCAGCAGCCCTCAGGTTCAACTCCAGCATTCGGCATCGTTCCATCACAGAGTCCCAGGATATGCAGAGGCTGTGCTAGCACTGTGCCTTGTTCATTCCTAGGAATTGGAGTCAGGGCCAAAAATCTCTGGACTTCATACAGACTATGCACATCCCAAGGGCCCAGCTGCAGTGATCTCTTTCTGAACTCCTTACTCCTTTTCTTCTGGATGGTGTGTTACTACTCCTGGGAGAAAGTGAGGACTGCAGATGCTGGAGATCAGAGCTGAAAATGTGTTGCTGGAAAAGCGCAGCAGGTCAGGCAGCATCCCAGGAGCAGGAGAATCAACATTTCGGGCATGAGCCCTGAAGAAGGGCTCATGCCTGAAACGTTGATTCTCCTGCTCCTTGGATGCTGCCTGACCTGTTACTACTCCTGGGCTTGCCATTGGGTCTGGTCCGCCTACCTCTACCTTCACCTTCTTGGGAAGGCAGCCTCAAGAGGGCTATGTCTCCACCTGTCATTCAGCCTCAATAACTGTGCAGACTAAGGGACCAACACATTACATTTAAAGGGACTGCATGCTATGCTCTGAACCTTTTCCATCCCAGATCCACATCAATCATTCAATTTTTCATGGCATTCAGTATAGACCATCAATCAACTTACTGGACAGATGATGAACCAATGATCTCTGCCTCCCACAGCATCATTGGATGTTGTACAAGTTATTGATCATCTTCGGCCAGCATTAGCTGCTATTTTAACTGATTGTTGCCAACTTCACCATCACCATCATGAGATTCCAATTTCAATTTGAAAAGACCAACAGCATGATACAAATGGCTTTGACCAGCATTCAAATACTAAGCAGGCTTACTCTACATGCACAACAAATGGATGATGAAACAATTGTAAATTAAATCTAGCTGCAGTATGTGAACACCTGCTCCATGTAATTGCCATTTCATGTCCTAGAATCTAGCAGGCATGCTTTCGCCCATCAAAGTGGTGCCTGCTTCGCTTATCCTTGGTGTTGTCCCAGTCATTTACCAGTTGCATTAGAGAATGGCAAGTGGTGGCAGAAACACAGCTCATGTAGACACCTATAACATTCTGGATTAGTGGTGCTGGAAGAGCACAGCAGTTCAGGCAGCATCTAAGTAGCTTCGAAATCGACGTTTCGGGCAAAAGCCCTTCATCAGGAAGAAAGGCAGTGAGCCTGAAGCATGGAGAGATAAGCTAGAGGAGGGTGGGGGTGGGGAGAAAGTAGCATAGAGTACAATGGGTGAGTGGGGGAGGGGATGAAGGTGATAGGTCAAGGAGGAGAGGGTGGAGTGGATAGGTGGAAAAGAAGATAGGCAGGTAGGACAAGTCCAGACAAGTCAAGGGGACAGTTACTGAGCTAGAAGTTTAGAACTAGGGTGAGATGGGGGAAGGGGAAATGAGGAAGCTGTTGAAGTCCACATTGATGCCCTGGGGTTGAAGTGTTCCGAGGCAGAAGATGAGGCGTTCTTCCTCCAGGCCTCTGGTGGTGAGGGAGCGGCGGTGAAGGAGGCCCAGGACCTCCATGTCCTCGGCAGAGTGGGAGGGGGAGTTGAAATGTCGGGCCACGGGGCGGTGTGTTGATTGGTGCGGGTGTCCCGGAGATGTTCCCTAAAGCGCTCTGCTAGGAGGCGCCCAGTCTCCCCAATGTAGAGGAAACCGCATCGAGAGCAACGGATACAATAAATGATATTAGTGGATGTGCAAGTAAAGCTTTGATGGATGTGGAAGGCTCCTTTAGGGCCTTGGATAGAGGTGAGGGAGGAGGTGTGGGCGCAGGTTTTACAGTTCCTGCGGTGGCAGGGGAAAGTGCCAGGATTGGAGGGTGGGTTGTTTGGGGGCGTGGACCTGACCAGGTAGTCGCGGAGGGAACGGTCTTTGCAGAAGGCGGAAAGGGGTGGGGAGGGAAATATATCCCTGGTAGTGGGGTCTGTTTGGAGGTGGCGGAAATGTCGGCGGATGATTTGGTTTATGCGAAGGTTGGTAGGGTGGAAGGTGAGCACCAGGGGCATTCTGTCCTTGTTACAGTTGGAGGGATGGGCATTCTGCCCTTTGTATCCTTCTCACAATTTGCATATCTCCTACATTTATGCTATCAGCAAATGTTGTCACATTTCAGTTGGTCTCTTATCCAAGTCATTATTACAGATTGTGTATAATTGAGGATCCCACTAGTGGTGCCCCAATAGTTATTGATTGCCAATCCAAAATGGCAAATTTATATTTGTGAATCCTTAATCTGTGTTAAATCTTTTGCTCCCAATTTGATATGCTTTTACCTTGTACAGCAATACTTTATACCGTAATTCTATGAACTTCTTTTGAAAATCTAAATATAAAATACCTGCTGGTTCCCTTTTATAAATCTGCTTGTTACATCCTTAAACAATTGTAGTGAATTACTTCAAGACCATAAGACAGAGGAGCAGAAGTTAGGCCATTTAGCCCATCGAGCCTGCTTTGTTATTCAATCATGGCTGATAAGTTTCTCAACCCCATTCACCTGCTTTCTCTCCGTAACCCTTGATCCCCTTGACAATCAAGAACCTATCTATCTCTGCCTTAAATATACTCGATACTCCACAACATTCTGTAGCAGTGAATTTCATAGATTCTTCACTCTCTGACTGAAGAGGTTTCTCATTATCACTGTTTGAAAAGGTCTTCCCTTTACTCTAAGGCTGTGGCCTTGGGCCCTCCCCTCTCCTACCAATGGAAACATCTTCCCAACATCCACTCTGTCCAGTCCATTCAGTATTCTATAAGACCCAATGAGATCCCCCCTCATCCTTCTAAACTCCATCTACAATAGACCCAGAGTCCTCAAACGTTCCTCATATGTTAAGCTTTCCATTCCTGGGACCATTCTCATGAAACTCCTCTGAACCCACTCAACCTTCCTGAGATATGGGGCCCAAAACTGCACACAATACTCCAAATGTTGTCTGACTAGAGCATTACTGAGTCTCAGAAGTAAGTCCCTGCTTTTATATTCAAATCCTCTCAAAATAATTGCCAACATTGCATTTGCCCTTCTCACTATTGACGCAATCTGCAAGTTTATTGTGAGAATCCTGGACCAGAACTCCCAAGTCTCTTTACATTTCAGACTTATGAATTTTCTCCCCATTTAGAAAGTAGTCCATGCTTCTATTCTTATCAAAGTGCATGACCTCACTTGTACTCCATCTGCCACCTCTTTGTCTACTCTCCAAACCTGACCAATTCCTTCTGCAGCACCCCCATCTCCTCAATACTACCTGTCCCTCTACCTGTCTTTGTATTGTCTGCAAACTTAGCCAGAATGCCCTCAGTTCCTTAAAAAGGTTAAATTTAGTCAAGATCTCTTCTCTTGTGGATACCTTTCCACAAACTTAGTTCCACGAATTTAGTTTTAAAAGAAGTCAATTTAACCAGGTTTTCTTGAATTGTCAATTTGTTTATTAATAACAAATGTGAGAAGAAATGGATCTGTTTCTGAATTGTTAGTGAAGAGCAAACATACAGGGTTTTCATTTCTCCAAAATTGTCCACCGTCTACGTGAAAATGTCCCTTAGGTCCCTTTTATAACTTTACTCTCTCTCTTTAAGCCTTTACCCTCTAAATTTGGACTCCCCTACCCTGGAGAGCAGACGTTGACTATTTCTTGAGGCTGAGAGGTGAACCTTATAGAGCTTTATAAAATCACAAGGGGCATGGAAAGGGTAAATAGGCAAGATCTCTTCCCTGAGATAGGGGGAGCCAAAATAGATGGTATAGGGTTCATGTGAGAGGGGAAAGGTATAAAAGAGACCTATGGGGCAACATTTTCATGCAGAGGGAGGTACGTGTATGGAATGAGCTGCTAGAGAAAGTGGTGGGGGATTGTTTTGATTACAAGATTTAAAAGGTATCTGGATGGGTATATGAATAGCAAGGGATTAGAGGGATATGGGGCAAATGCAGATAAATGGAACTAGATTTATTTAGGATATCTGGTCGGCATGGACGAATTGGACTAAAGAGTCAGTTTCCATGCCGTATATCTCTATTGCTCAAGACTCCACGAATAAACAGTTAAATGGGAAGCTTAAAGTTGGTTGTTTGGAAGAATGCATTTAGCTGGTCCTTTCCATCTTGTCCGATTGTATGGTCTTCTTGACCATTTCTCCTGTAATGTATTTGTAGCTTGAACTTTGTTTCTGCTATGAAGTCGTTTAATATTGCTTGGAAGATTTAAGTTTTGGAGGATTGTGGAAAATATATTTTATTTTCAAATTTTGTGGAAATGTCTGGAGCAGTCTTTTTACAAGGTGTCACTGAAGGTTTGCCTTAGTCATTGAAGTTTTTTCAACTATTTTCTCTTCTGTTGTCATAACCAGCAACTAGAGGGAACTTGAGGTTCTTTAGTTTGTTACAATTCTTGACAAGGCACCCCAAATCATTAAGCTCCCATGTGAGAAGGCATGAACTGGTTTGCCTTGGTTATTCTACCTGTTGTTTGGTTACAACAAGGTTAAATTTAGTCAAGATCTCTTCTCTTGTGGATACCTTTCCACAAACTTAGATGAATTTAGTTTTAAAAGACGTCAATTTAACCAGGTTTTCTTGAATTGTCAAAAAGGGTGTGTTTACTAATAACAAACGTGAGAAGAAATAGCAATGCAACATACATGCACACTGAGTAGGAAGAAGGGTTAAGTCCAAAATGATAAAATTGAAATGAAGATATATGGATCTGTTTCTGAATTGTTAGTGAAGAGCAAATATGGAGACACAGTGACTCTTATTAGGATGGTACTAACCGTAGTAGTGCAGGCATTTTCAAGGTTCTTGGTTTTAAAAGTTTTTTGAAATTCTTTTGTCTGACGTTTGTCCTTTTGAACCGTCTGGCAGCACGAAGTGTGAAAGAGTCTTATCCTCGTTTTACCTGCAGTGCAGGGTTGTTTAAAATCACTGTTTCTCAAAGCTGTAACCCTCACAACATTCTAGTCCACACACTAGGACATCTGGCCAATAGCACACACAGACTAATTTGCAGCCAGTGTCAACCCCTTTTTTTGTGTATTTCTGGAGGGTAGAACAGACATATTTGCAAAAGATGACTTTCAGCTGAGAGGTTAGTAGATGTGGGGGAGGGCACCTAACCCTTTGTTACCTCTTTTTGTGAAGTCTCTCCCTGTTTGAAGTTTCCTGACATTTTACAAGTGTGACATTCCTTGGGACTCACACAGAACTTTGCCAGATAGTCAACAGATTTACATTGTAAGTTTGTTTTCTTGTAGGAATCCTTCTTTTAAAAAATGTATTTTGGAATGAAAGTAAAAATTAACTAGAAATATTTTGGGCTTCTTACCTATAATCATAACATGGGAATTGCTTTTTGGAGAGTTTTTGAACAGAAACTGGCTTGGAGAAGTTTCTTATTATTTTCTTGTTCAGCTGGGGGAAGGCTACAAATAACAAGCATCCCAGCTAAACTTCTCATTTCTGAAAAGTAAACACTCCCGCAGGGTTCCAGGTGAATCCTGTTTGTTATTTTGAAATAGTGATTGAAGGAACACCTCAACCTTTAATTTCCTGAGGAAACTGTGTCTGTAACATCTAAAAGAAAATTAATGTGTGATTAATAACTTAACCATCTGTTCCAGAACATCAGAGGAATAGACACCAGAACATTCTACATTTTATCCTTTTGCCTTTAAGAAGAACTAATTGGCCAAATAGTTTTTTTAGGGAGCCAATCTCCAAAGAGAAATCCAACTTGTTTTTCTCTTGTTCTGAAGAGTGTATGTATAGTTACATATGTTTTTGAAATATTAAGAAATATTACTATCAACTATCAATTTTAACTAATTATTGCATTTTCATTTAATAGTTTTTATTTGATAATAAGCCAATATTTGAGTTTAGATCTCAGTGTTAAAACCTGATATAGACAAGATAGTTAATTGGTCATCTTGGGAACTGACAATTCTTTTTTACTTTATGTTGTGACCATTGAAGAAGTAGCCTGAGAGTGACCGTGTACTCCTCCAGTCAGGATTATAACAATGTGAAGAAATAATTCTAGTCATCTGTCCTAAATTTGTTTTACATAGTGCTTATCCTATACACATGTGCTTAGCTACTTCTGATGGTATTTTTCTGTTTACTTTCATGGTCCTATTAATATACCTTCACAATGCCCCCCCTGAGATTTTCTTTCAGAGGACAAAAACTCCAGGATTATTAAATCCTTTCTTGAAGCTCATTCCTCTAATGCTTTCACTGAAATAGCAGACAGAAGAATTTCATACAAATATCTTAGCCATGTGTTAATAATACTGCACAGCATGACTTTAACCCTTTGATGTCAAATTGCCTCTATCCTCATTGTTTTTTTTGTCAAAGAAAAATTAAAAGAAAGACTTGAGTTTTTATAGCGTCTTTCATGATCTCTGTACATTTTGAAACAATTTACAGGCAACTATGTACTTTTGAAATATAGTCACAACTTACAATGCAGCAAACACAGCAGCTAGCATGTGCATAGCAAGATCCCAGAAATGGCGATGAAGTAATTGACCAGATAATCTATTTTATTGATGTTGGTTGAACATTAAACATTGGCCAAGACACCAGTGAGAACTTCCTGCCTCTTCTGAAACTGAGATGAGACCTCCATTTAGCATTTCATCTGTCAATGGATCAATTAGACAGATTATATTAAAATAAGAGTCAAACTCAGGAGATAAGTCACATGACACTGCTTCATGGAACTGTAGTAGAAGTGTTGAATACTCTTTCACAAAAATGACTAGATACCAGTTAAATAAATCATTTTCCGTCTGACGTCAATAAATCTTTGCTTGACAAGGGTTATTTTTAAAAAATGCTTTCACGAGATAAGGGCATCGCTAATCATATCAGCAATTATTGCCCATCTCTAATTGCCCAGAGGGTAGTTAAGAGTCAACCACATTGCTATGGGTCTGAAGTCACACATAGGCCAGACCAGTTAAGGATGGCAGTTTCCTCTCCTAAAGGACATTATTGAATCAGATGGTTTTTTCTAAGAATCAACAATGGATTCATGATCATTGTTAGATGCTTAACTCCAGATTAAAGGATATGGCACTAAGCCAGATGGATGAAGTTAAGATACGGATTGACCATTAGGTAGAAGGGGCTGAATGGCCTCCTCCTGTCCCTATGTCCCTATTATCTGCCAATCAACTGTTGTATTCATGTGTTTTGTTCTTAACACATCCTCATAGTGGATTGGTAAATTGTGTATATCCAATTTACTTGAAAATTTCAAACAGTTTTATTTAATAAATGAATTGATAACTTCCGTTATAGAGCAACTTATGCATACATCCTTTGTGTAACGTAATGCTACTGGAGTCCTCATGGCTGCAGGTCATGTAGTCATCCTGGTAGTTGTTTGACAGAATACTCAGCACTTAAAGCATCAACCATTCATTATGGGAGCTTTATCGTGGAATCCTAGCCATGTTCCCTTCGAAGTTTAGTGTAAGGAACTGATCAACATTTTGCTATTTAATAAGAAATCCAATTATCTACAAACTCTATCTAATAATCTTCAATATAATAAAACTGAGATCAAACTAGATTGTCCAGTATTTATATGAATCAGATGAATCCTCTAACTTGTTAATATTTTTAATTCAAGAAGTCTCATGGAAAGAACAGATTTCAAAACGAAAAATGACAGCAATGATGTTTGCAACTGTCTAGAGATGACTAAAGTCTAAAGCAATCCATGCAGCCTATTTTCACCTAGATCAGATGACAAGAAGCCTGAATAAAAATGTATCTCAAGGAAAATAGTTGAATGTTGAATTTGATATCATCAATCATGCTGTCAAGCAAAACCTTTGTTGTCCCTGCAGTTTTGGAAGGGATTATAAAATGAAATTAGCTGCTAGTATTGGCAGCATGTTTGGGAAATCAGTTCAGCAAGCTTTCAAGATTAAAAATGGAATTATGGTGTGTTGCATTCAAATATTAAAAATATTACTGCATTATTATAAATATTTGCCACATTTTTCCTCCTGTAGTGTTTCTTTGCCCCTGAGGGTTGTAGGTAATACTAGGGCTCATACTACTCACCTACTCTTAGATTGGTACCATCAGTGGGCAGCTGGTAACATACTTACAAGTTAGAAGGCTGTTGGTTCAAGTGCCCTTCCAGGGATCAGATAATCTAGGCTTCATACCCTACTGGACTACTGAGAGGGTGCTGCAGTGTCAGAGGTGCTATCTTTATGAAAACGTAATTAAGGTCCCTTCTGCTCATTCAGCTGGATTTCGTAGTCCAATTTCAAAGTGGAGACAGGGAATTCCCTTAACAACCACTAAATAAATAGTCTCTAGTCCTTTGTTGTTTGTTTGATCTACATCACAACAGACTTTTAAAGGTATTTCACTGGAAGTACTTTGGGCATCCTGAAGTTCTGCAAGCTGCTACACAAATGCAGGTATTTCATATGTGCTCACATTATCACGGTCTTGAGTGAATCTAAACCCAGAGTATTGGCTATTGTAATGAGACCTGAATCTGTCCTCACCACAGATTGTTTTTATTTTTAAAAAATCAAACTAATTACAGAGGAACCTCGATTATCCGAATATTGATTATCTGAATTTCGGATTATCCGAAGAAGATTTCAAGGTCACACAAAACCATTACATCAAAGAGGTAAGTGTATTCGATTTACCTGTACTGAAGATGATGTGAAAACGCTGCCAAAAACAGAGAAACACAAGCATCTCAAGCATCAGCAACTGGATATTTTTAAAATAAGGGTTGTTACACAGCCTTTTGCAAAAGTAAGTGTTTTACAGTATCCCCGTCACTTTACTGAGCCATTCATAAAAAAAAGGCCAAGAATATAACCATATATGCGAGGCAGTGCGTCTGTCTTTCTATCATGAGACTGAGTTCCCGGACAAATGTTCTTGCGATTGTAGAAGCTGTTCGGGACCTTGTTTAACACTGTCTTCACCACTCCTTGCCAAATGCTAACTACTGCTGCATTTCTCGTGTTATCGTTGCTTTATTTTGTTCATCATGTGAAATCTGTGTCTCCTTGCACTCAATACATTAAAATTATAGTTTTAAACAAATTCTCTGGTGCAGCACAGTGTTAGATCAGCATGGCTTTCCTTGTTTAAGGTAAAATCAATTATCTGAATAATCAATTATCTAAATGAAATAGTGCCTGCCCATCTCGTTCAGATAATTGAGGTTCCTCTGTACTGCTTTCAAGTAATGTTCTTTTGCTTGCTATTTGAATGAAGTTGTAATAAAGGTTTTCATGTGCCACTGGTTAATAATCAGAGGTGGGACTTTTAGCCACATCTAGCCCAAGCTGCCAATACACAATTTTTTTGTAAAATCCAGTACAGCAGAAATTGGCAAACATAGATCCCTATATAGTTAAGAATCTGCAACCTTGGCCTATTTGGCTGAATACCTACCATGTATTCACCCACTGGAGAATGTGGATAGTAAGATAAAGATCCTTTCTGTGGTGACACTGGTTCTATTATAAAGAATACCAGCCTCTGACTGCTTCCAGGTAACATCTTCCCTTTTATGATGGCGCATCAACTGTAACAAGATTCAGCAAGCAAATCTTACAAGGTCATGTTACAGGAGACTGTCATGAAAGAGATGTAATTAAGTTAGTGGTTCTTTGACTTACTAATATCCATATAATAGTGATTCCATCAGACATTTGTCCTCATTGAGATATGGGATCTTCTATTTCTTGGACCTTGTTCACATTGTAACATAAGACTTACACACAGATACACTACTGAAATTCCATATCCACGTTCCTTAATCCCAAATATTAAAGTATGTAGGACCGTTAGAAAGCATGTTACCTGGTCAAAACAGCCCACTCTTTCTGATAGATTACACAAGTTCTATCGAATCCTGGAACCTACTCCATCTACTTAATCACCCGAGGGAAGATTCCATATAAATATTCAACAATTCATAAAAGTAATTAAATAAAACTTCAAAATATTCACAGTTGCCAAGTTCTCCTTATTAAATATTTGTCAACTACTCTGAAATTCTTTGCAGCTTTCTGTCAGTCTCCAGTGTAAAATCAGGTCAAGTCAAATTTCCAGGTCACCAAATTGAGGGGTTAAACTTCAGCCCAAAACTGATTTCCTATTTCCTGCCTCTGTTGTTATCCACCTACTATCTGACAGCTCTGTAAATAAATTGTCTTAGCTATTGATTTGACATCTATTTTAAATTTTATTAAAACTGAATGACAATATTTATTCTGAAATGGATTCACAGTTATTATTAAAGTAAAAACAGAAAATTCTGGAAATACTCAGCTGGTTTGGTAGCATTTGTGGAGGGAAACCTCAGTTAACATTTTAGGTCGATGAGCTTTTATCATGAGAAATGAAGCAAACTGCAGGGGAGGTTTTATGGTGTATTTGTAGTGTCCCTGCCTTTGGGATGGACAGACTGCAGTTTCAAGTCCAACTTGTTAACTGTGGAAGGGGCCATTATCACATAGGAGCAGGAGCAGGCTGTAATGATTGGAACCAGGGCCAGGTGGATCTCATTGACTATGAGTTTTTTGAATCACAGAAGAATCATAGAATCCCTACAGTGTGGAAACAGGCCATTTAGCCCAACACATCCACACCAGCCCTGCAAAGAGTAATCCAGCCAGAACCGTTCCCCTACCCCAGTACTCTACATTTACTCCTTAATAATGCACCTAATCGAAACATTCCTGAACACTATGGGCAATTTAGCATTGCCAATTCACCTAACCTGTACATCTTTGGATTGTGGGAGGAAACAAGCACCTGGAGGAAACCCATGCAGATCCGGGGAGAATGTGTAAATTACACACAGACAGTCATCCGAGGCTGGAATCGAACCTGGGTCCCTGGCGCTGTAAGGCAACAGTTTAGATTAGATTCCCTACAATATGGAAACAGGCCCTTCAGTCCAACAAGTCCACACCGACCGTCCGAAGAGTAACCCACCCAGACCCGTTCCCCTACCCTATATTTACCCCTGACTAATGCATCTAACACTATGGGCAAGTTAGCATGGTCAATTCACCTAACCTATACATCTTTGGATTGTGGGAGGAAACCAGAGCACCGGGAGGAAACCCTCTCAGACACGGCGACAATGTGTGAACTCTATGCAGAGAGTTGCCCAAGGCAGGACATCAAACCCAATCATCCAATGAAAACTATTATAACAATGTATAACTATCATCCATTTCAGATGTAAAGATCTAATATAACACAGAATTACAGAGTGACACAGCTTAGAAGGAGGCCATTCAAACCCACAACCACCTGGTGAAGGAGCAGCACTCCAAAAGCTAGTGATTCCGAATAAACCTGTTGGAATATAACCTGATGTGTGATTTTTAATTTTGTACACCCCAGTCCAACACCGGCACCTCCACATCATTCAAACACTTGAACATATGCTAGCTCTTTGAAAGGGGTATTCATTTAATCCAACTGCTCCCTGCTTGTTCCCCACTGGGCCCTGAATTTCTTTCTCCCCTTTGAGTGTTTATTGAATTTGCTTTTGAAAATTATTATTCAATCTGTTTCCACCAATCAATCAAAGAGCATTTTCTACATTGTAGCAATTCCCTGCATAAGAATTCTTACCACCTCTGGTCCTTTTGCTAATTACTGTAAATCTCAATTTCAGCTATTGACCCTCCTGGTGCTGGAAATAGTTCCTACTTATTTACTCTGCCAAAACCCTTGATTATTTTACTCATCTCAATTAAATCACTCCTTATCATACTCTGTCCAAAAAGAAAAAATCCTAGCCTCTCCATATAACCAACATACTGCATGGGTATTCCTTTTAATTCTTTCTTAGAATCAGGGGCCTATTCCTCATTGCCTTGAAAAGGTTGGTGGTCAAACAATTCAGAAAGTGCAGATGTGGGAGAGTTTATGAATTATAGGTGGATACTGGTACAACTTCTCAGAACCACGGCTATTTGTGTTATGTCCAAGTGAATTGCAATAGTTGATTTTACCTACGCTTTGTAATGGGCTCACAGCTAGATTACCAGATTGTTAATACAGTATCTCCTTACCATAAATGAAATAGACTATTATTGTCTCAATATCGAGATGACAACTTTGAACTTTATGGGCTGACAATTTCTCTGGAAGCAAGCATATTTTTCTGTTATAATCTAAAACATATTTCACTTCTCATTTGGATTCAATGCAGAAGTTATTCTTCATAGTAGTGATATCAAAGTGACTTACTGTTCCAAGAACAGTTTCTGGCTCAAAATTAGACAGAAGCACATTTCTAAAACATGGCAGTGGTGCTATATATGAGAGACATTGCTCCGAAGGATCGACTTCTAACCTCTTGCTGGAAATTGTTGAGATGTTATCAGCTAGTAATTGCCACCTTCTGCTCCTGTGCTTCTGGTGTGGTACCAGTTCTGAGAAATAACATTTCTCTTGTGCCTGCATTCCCCTTGTGGGCCTCACATCCTCTTTTCAGTCATCACTTTGAGTATCTCCAGTCTGCGCATTTGTCCTTACCATGTGCAGCCTGAGATAGACAAAGACAAGTACAAAAGACACCACTTTATTACACATGTGTAAAGATTCCTTTCACAAAAAACTCATAACAATGAAAACAAAAGATTTAATACATTTGAAAGGATCTCTCCTATTTTCTACCAAGCACTGACATTTTCTACATAACAGGCACCATGAACACTAAAAATCCTATTCTCTTCCCTGACACTCTGCTTCTAGGATTGTTACCTTCAGCTCATTATTAACCTATTAACTTCCATATTGAAACAATAATGTATAGAAATAAGCAAGGCAATATATTACAAGAATTGTTTAATTTGGGGAATTCTAAATTTACTGGCTTAAGTATTTTTTAAAAAACCACAACCACTAAAATATCCTTTTTTTCTTCATGAGATTTAAGGACTATTGCACAGCTTTTCAACAGGATATCATATCTGCCAATAGTACACTTGTCATAAAGGATAAAGCATACTTCACTCCCGCTCTATTATAAATTTGTACAGAATGCCTCAGAGCTGCCTCAAGGCATCTCCTGGTGATTAAAAAAGCTCTCTTCTGCCTGCATCACGAATGGATTGATGACAATTCACTACTTGACAAAAAGCCTCTGCAGTGACTGCAATTCCATTGTAATAGTTTCACCTTCCATCTATCCTTCAACACATTCCTCCAGTATTTTCTTATTGAACGAGCCTCTTGTTAGCAGTCCTCTCATTTTCTTTGTGCTTCCACAAGAACTGCGAGATTTGGGTAATCACGGAAGAATTTCAGTTAATGTTTGGTTCTCTTACTTGAAATGAAATCTTAGTCCCAGTTTAGCAATTATTGTGAACAGACTGCTCTGTGAAAGCTTCAGGACTCCATTATAATCACAGCAGCCCCTGTCATGCAACACAATTTTCCAAGAATCGATTAAAAGCCATAGCTAGGCCTTTTTTCATGAATTTTTATTGATGTTACTATAAATTCCAAACACACTGCATCCAGAAAATCGACAAGTAATGCTAAAATAAACTTTTCCTCCTCATGGAATAAACTTAAAATGATGGTAGTTCAATACATTTCTTTTACAGTTTTAAAATGTTTATTTACTGGGAGGAGAATAATTTTAATATCATAAGTATACTTAATTTTCTTTTAATAATTTTATAGTCAACTTTCGATTTTTTAAGTCGATGGGACCAATTGGGAAAAATTTTCATCTTCTGCACCAATTAAATGCTCAATTCTACTCCATAGATTGAGCCATAAGGAAGAAAGGGTTTCTTCAAATCAAACATTTGATTGTTGCTTTTCATCCTTTTGATTTTTTTTATCAGCAGTGTTGGTCAACAGATTATCGGTTGTTTGGGAGCCTCAAATCCATTATATGGCACCAGAGGAGAAAAGGTAGTACCCTGCACAGCATTTGAATGTCAAAGTTATCTTCATTTATCAAATTCTCCACACTACGTTCCTTGAAATTATCAAAAGTAATTTAAACTAAATCCTGCAACTGATGTTTACAGACGGCACTGATAATCATTCCATTTCGAATTAACATCAATCCGATTCTTTTCCACTTATATGGATTTGTGAAATCATTTATAAGGAGCAAAGCCTTGATGTGACATTACTCATAACATTATTTTTTCGTATCTTATGATTCTTGGCATTTTGCTGATGCGGTACAAAAAAGACCATTTGTCATATACAAATATTGGCACATGTTTTGATTGCTACTGGCTTAGCAACAAGGCTGAATAAAATCTGAGAAAAACTCTGCGTTGGGAATAGGGTATTACATTTCCCTTGTAATTTATTTTCCCTTATCTCTCTTCTTCTGAAGACAGCAACTCAGACTAGGCTATAATTTACACTGGCAAATAGTTATGATTTTTTTAAAAATCCAAAAGAACTGCGGATGATGGAAATCAGAAACAAAACAGAAATTGCTGGAAAAACTCAGCAGGTCTGGCAGCATCCGTGGAGAAAAATCAAAGTTAGCATTTTGGGTTCATGACCCTTCATCAGAACAGTTCTGAAAAAAAAATTATCAGTGATTTCTCTCCACAGATGCTGCCAGACCTGCTGAGGTCTTCCAGCAATTTCTGTTTTAGTAACAATTTCAATTTGTGTTCACATTTTACCTTTAACACAAAAACTGTGAAGCATCTTTTAAACTTCCAGGCAAGTGAATTGCTTTGCAATTGTACACAATGGAAGAGATGCAGAACTGAGCGGGGAGAGATTAGTGATGATGTAAAATTGCATGAATGGATGGTTTTTGAGGAGGTATTAATCACAGAGAGGGAGGTGGAAAAGTTGAGTGGTTTAGGAGAAGACATTCTAGCTACTATGACTGAGGCAAGTGAGAGTCAATCATGGGTGAGTGTTGAGAGGATTTATTGAAAGTTAGCATCAAAATTAGGGAGCATTTGAAAGGACACATCAAATTGAAGGAGATTTGAGAGACAGGTTGAGGCAAAGTTATGCAAGGATCTACAGAGGAAGATGATTTTTGAACTGAATGCCTTGGGGAACCAGAGCAAATCTTTCAGACATATAAACCTGGGCAGTGATTTTGATCACATTGTGTTTGAGAGCACTTAACTCTGCTCATTGAAAATCTACACACAGAAATATTCTCACTAGGGGGTGCTGCATTGAATACAAGCTTGGAATCCCTGGACAGCTGTTCTGATCCTAACACAGAAAACTCTGAGGCTTATTGTATCAGATATATGGCTGCCAATGCTGACATTGTTTAAGTTCATCTGGATAATTGAATGCTCTGTTACATAGGGCTATTTTTTAATGTATGTAGGCTCACAGGTTGAAAATATCTCTAGTTAAGTTAGTACTTATTGCCAATCCCTAATTGCCCTTAAGAAGGGCACAGTGAGCTGCTTTCTTGAACTGCTGAAGTCTGTTTTTTATATGTACACATATAATGCTGTGAGGAAGGGCGTTGCTGAATTTCAAACAACTGACAGTGAAGGAATACTGATATGGATCTATGTCAGTATGGTGTATGGTTCATGCCAGCATGTTTGAAAGTAGGGGTGTCTCATAAATGCAGTGCATGGTCTACCTACTGCCATCAATCCCATGTTCTCTCTTGGGCCTGTTAAGGCCATTAAGTAGTCAGGTAGTGGGCCCTTAAGGGCCTCATCTCACCTCTTCTGCTATTTTCCTAGTGGGTCTCCCACTCTGGAAGGGAAGCCAAACAACTTTTACTGGTGATCTGGTGTTGGGTGAGGTGTGGCAAGATAATTTTGAAGAGGTTCTTTACATGCAAAAGCAGACACCCACCCCAAGTTCAGAGTCCCCTTTATTGCTCTCATTCTGCCTCTGAAACCCAGACCCCCAATCCTCTCAGTAAAACCCTTCTCCTCTTTGAGGTCTGCCACAAAGGTCTCACTCTTCTTTGGACATTCCTATAGTCTCAGGAGTGACCATTGCTTGAACACAATGCAGCCTCCCATATAGGAGCAGAAGTCTTGTCCTGAACCAGTTAATGTTCCTCCTGGCCTCAAATGGCTGCAGGACAGCTGGCCTTTTGATTAGTGTGTTTCTGATTGGGAGATCCATTGGCAAAATGTTTAGCACTGCTGCCTCACAGCATCGGGGACTTGGGTTCAGTTACATTCTCGGGTGACTGTGTGGAGTTTGCACATTCTCTTCGTGTCTGTGTGGATTTCCTCTGTGTGCTCCGGTTTTCTCCCACAGTCCCAAGATGTGCAGGTTAAGTAGATTGGTCATGCTAAATCGTCCGTAGTGATCAGCAATGTACAGGCGAGGTGGATTAGCTATGGTAAATGCACAGTCTCAGGGATCTCTTTAGAGGTCAGTATAGAGTAGATGGGCCAAAAGAAGCCCTATCTACAGTGTAGGGATTCTATGATTGACATTTTAAAATGGTGGGAAAAAGTAAGGACTGCAGATGCTGGAAACCAGAGTTTAGATCAGAGTGGTGCTTGAAAATCACAGCAGGTCAGGCAGCATTCGAGGAGCAGGAAAATCAACATTTCAGGCAAAAGCCCTTCATCAGGAATTTTAAAATGGTGAGCATGTGGAGGGGCTAGGGAATGCAACAATCTATAACATCCAGATCATAGAATTAAATACAATCTTCAGCATGGTCACAGGCCATTCAGCCTAATGGGGCTCACACCAACCAGAGGTTATGCTCTACATGGACATCCTCCCTCCCTTCATCTGATTCTATCAGCATATCCTTCTGTTCCATTCCCCATGGTGCACTTATCCAGTTTCATTGTAAATGCAGCTGAGAACCTAAGAAATAGTAAAAGGAGTATACAATACAGCCTACTGAACTTGTTGCACCATGCATACAGTCATGGCTGATCTTTGGTTTCAACTCCACTTGTTCCTGATATCCCTTGATTCAATTTTTGGAAGCCAAAAATCTGTCTACTGGTCTTAAAGATGGAGTATTCACAACATTTTGAAGTACATTATTCCAAATATTCATAAACCCTCTCAGTGAAGACAGTTCTCATCTCAGTTGGTCAGATAGAGAGCTCCTCAATGTTCCTTATTTTAGCTACTGAGAAACTGAGGTTGTTTTGGGTAACATAGGATTAAAGGGCATTTCTTACTCCCCACTGGCCCTTAAAATAACCGCTTGCAATTTTATTTCTTTTAATTGCAGTTTTTTTCTCAGTATACTTAGATATTTAATGACATCTTTTTGATGAGTGCGTTGGAAAATAGAAAGATAGTTCAGAAGGCTTTCTCCAGAAAGTAATTAAGCCATATGGAATAGGACTTTTGAAGGGAGGACTCTCACTGCATGCAGTCTTGGCACTGTATGTGCAGTTAAACTTAAGTGTGGCGTGATTCTGAATTGAAACAGTGCTCAGGCATTCCATTGAACCTTCCAGGCACAATTCAAACTTCCATCAGACTCTTTCTGAAATTACGAGGAAGCAGATGCTTCTGTCTGTTTACCCTCAACATCGCAAAATAGCTCTCAGGGGAATCTGTGTCATGATATTCATGCACAAAAGCCTCTCACCCATTGTGCAAAATATATCTGACTGCCAAACACAGACTGAAGTACAGCTGAATTACTGTTAAACACACTTCACAATCTCTGAGACTGATAGGTAGTCTAAGTCCTGAAAATGATACAGAATTTCACCATTTAAACAAAGTAATATCTGGTTGTATCTGGTTAGAGCTTGGTTAGCATGCTCCATTCAGACTTAGGTACTCTAGGAAGAGTACATTGACCTAGGAGGAGATGCAATGCAGATTCACCTGAATGATAACCAGAGGCTGAAAGGATTACATTATGTTGACAAGTTAAATATAGATTAGACTTGTGTTACCTTGCTTTAGATGTAATTGACATGCTGTAATGTTAGGAGAAAGTGAGAACTACAGATACTGGAGATCACAGTCGAGAGTGTGTTGCTGGAAAAGGATAGCAGACCAAGCAGCATCTGAGGAGCAGGAGAATTGACGTTTCGGGCATTAGCCCTTCATCAAGACCCACCAAAGTTACATAAGGTTGTAAGAATCTGAAAAGATTAATGATGAGAGGCTCAAGCATCCCCTATTATGGTGATGCCATACTGACTTGGTGGCTGAACATATTAAAATCTCAAAAGGGTAAGACCTACTATCTGAGTCCTCCTTATCTCTCTGTAACAATGGCTAGCAGTGTAATTTGGACATAGTTGCTAATTATATCTATAACTTTATATCACACTGTGCCAAGCCCCTGTGGAATGAGAAATCATCCTGCAAAAGCCCTATACCACATGCTTAACTGCTTTCCTGAGCTGGACTTTGAGCTGCCTTCTGAACTACCTTTTTTCTAAAGCAAGCAACAAAAAGATGTCATTAACTATCTACGTATACTGAGAAAAATGTTGGAATTAAAATCTTCTTTAAGAAAAGAGCATCTTTTTATTAGACTAGCAAGTGTTCATCCTCTAAGTAAGGTAGGTCAGTCTGATAGATCCTCATCCTAAAGGAGGATCATGACAGCAAGCCTGTGCTCTGGCAAGCAATACACGACATGAAGATGATCAATGGCGAGGATTGCTTACAAACAAACTGCATCCCTCATTGGAACTCTCATTCAAACCTTCGTTATTTCTAGACTAGGTTATTCCAATGCACCTCTGGACAGTTCCCTATGTTCTACATTCTATAAGTTTGAGGTCATCCTAAACTCTGCTGTCAATACCCCAACTTGCACAAATCCAAAGATATGCAGGCTAGGTGAATTGGCCATGCTTATTTGCCCATAGTATAGGTTATTAGTCAGGGGTAAATGTAGGGTAGGGGAATGGGTCTGGGTGGTTACCCTTCAGAGGGTCGGTGTGGAATTGTTGGGCTGAAGGGCCTGTTTCCACACTGTAGAGATTCTAATTCTAATTCTAATCTATCAGCCTTGTGCTTGCTGACCTAGATTAGATTCTTGCAAAGCATCAGTTTGATTCTAAATATTATTTTGAAATACGATTCCTTCACTCCTTCCATCTCTTTAACATCTTCCAGTGCCTCAAACTGGATCGCCATCCATCTAATTCTGGCCCCTTGAACATTTCCTGATTTGAATTGTCCCATAATTGGTGGCTGTGTCTTCAGCTTTAGGAATGCAATACCTTCCCTAATGCCTTCTGCTTCTCTAACTCATTTTTTTTCTTCTTTTAAATGTTCTTAATATTACTTTATTAATACACATAAGTTTCAAAAGGATCTTGATAGAGGGATGGACAAAATCCTCCCAGGTCCTGAATGATGTGGGCTATGGCAAAAAATCTAGGAGAATAGCATGAGATGTTCAGCAAGGACTTTCTTGATGTTAGGAATAACAAATTGTATTTTCCAATTAATTTCTGGACAGTAAGATGAGATTCTCATTTGTGAGTGGCAAGAGGCCCATTAACTGGATTATTGCTCATTAGCATCCTCATTACTATCTAATCTCACCTCATTATAATGCAGGCTCCCATTTTACCACCCATTGGATAAATGGCAAGAATTGAAATATGGAATTCAGAGTAGGACCCTGGCAATTCTAGCTGGTTGCTAGCTCCTCTGGACCTCCATCTTAGACACCCAGAACCAAATAAGGGCATGTTCTATGGTAGTGGCCTCATGCATCTCATGTGCATCCAACACCAGCCAGCTTCACCATGCCAGCATGTTATATCACCAATTCACTTATGTACAGTTCTGCACTTTAATGCCACACTTTAATTCACCTCTCATTACAATGCTGCTGCAAGGATACTTTAAACATGGAAACACGAACCAAGCTCTTGGATTGGATCAGGCTGCATCTCAGGGCTACTTGCTTGATATCTTAGTGTTCTCTCACTTACCATCCATGTCGATGCTCACATTTCTGCCTTTCCTTGGCTGCCCTTGTCTTCCAGGGAGTGGGCCACAGTCAATACTGCAGGTACAGTGCAAACACTCCAGTGATTTGCAGATTGTCAGTTGGAGAACTTCATGAAGAGTAGTCATGGGTCTGGTCAGTCATTACTCAGGGCTGTCCATCTCCGTCAGTCAGGGATGGAGTACCAGTCAGTCCTGGGTGCTAATAGAATGATGACAGTCTTGGGTGGGTACTAGGGGACACTGTTGCAGTGAGGAAGTGGGGTGACTCAACACAGGGGATTGTAGCCAACAGTTTGGGATACAGAGTACAATAATGATAAAGGAGTATTTTGATATTTAAGGGGATGAGCTAGTAGTTAATTGGAGGTCATGCTCGGGGAGTGAGGGATGATAGATGGCCACCACCTCCATTGCCTTGATGTGGGGGGTGGAGAAATGTGCAGCATGATGGTGGGCATGTTGCGATGTGCCTCAGGAGGTAAGGATAAGAGTTGGAGTCATAGTTTAAAGTGGTGGATGGGAACATGTGGGTGTTTAGTAGAAATGGGCTGTCCATTGTGATCTGTTGATTGCAAATTGTGACTTAAAAATGGAACTGGCTGCCCAGATGGAGTCACTGTTCGCATGATGGTCAAAAGCATGGGTTTCATTTCTGTGTGATGACAAGCTATTGAAGGAGCACTTGCATCAATCATGCACTTGGACAGTGCACATTGACACAATTTGCAATCATCCCATCGTGCATGTGAAATGCATGCAGTTGACCAGAGGATGATTAACCTGTGGAACTCATTGCCATGGAGGGCTGTGGAGGCCAAGTCATTCAGTGTACTTAAGAGAGATAGATAGGTTCTTGATTGGTAAGGAGATCCAGGGTTGCAGGAAGAAGGCAGGAGATTGGGTTTAAGAAACATATCAACCACGAGCAAACAGTTAAGCAGAATAGATGGGTGATTGGCTAAATCTGCTCCTATATCTTATGGTCTTCAGGTGTAGGAGACTACATTCTCAATAATGGAAGAGCCTTGCAAATCAGTGCAACAGATAAGGCTAAAGCATTTGCAGCAATCTTCAGGCAGAATTGCTGAATGGATGATCCATCTCAGCCTCCTCCAATAGTTCCCACCATCTCAAATATCAATCTTAAGCCTATTCGATTCTTTCCACGTGGTATCAAGAAATGGTTGGAGGCCCAGGATACCAGAGTTGAAAAATGTGGTGCTGGAAAAACACAGCAGGCCAGGCAGCATCCGAGGAGCAGGAGAATCTATGTTTCGGGCATAAGCCCTTCTTCAGGAATACCACAAAGGCTATGTGTCTTAACAACATTTTGGCAATAGCATTGAAGACTTGTGCAAGAGAATATGCTGCTCCCCTCGCCAAGAACTTTCAGTACAGTTACAATGTCGAAATTGTTCATGTATGTCCTGTACATAAGTAGCAGGACAAATCCAACTCAGCCAATTACCCCTCCCCCGAGTCTACTCCCGATCATCAGTAAAGTTGTGGAAGGTTTCTTCATCAGTGCGATCAAACAGCATCTGCTCAGAAATAACTGCTCAGTCAGGCCCAGTTTGGGTTCTGCGAAGGCTGCATAGCTCCTAAGCTCATTACAGCTTTTGTTCAAATAAGCATAAAAAAGCTGATTCCAGAGCTGAGGTAAGAGTGACAGCCCTTGACATCAAGGCTGCGTTGTAACAAGTGTGGCATCAAGGAGCTCTCGCAAAACTGGAATAAAAAGGGCAAATTCTCTGTTGTTTGGAGTCATATTTGGCATACAGCAAGATAATTATGGCTGTTGGAGGCCAGTCATTGCAGTTCCAGGACATCTTTGTAAGTGATCCTCACGGTAGTGTCCTCGGCCCAACCACCTTCAGCTGCTTCAGTAATACCCTTCCCACCATCATAAGGTCAGAACTGGGATGTCTACCAATGATTGAATAATGTTCAGGATGATTTGTGACTCCTGAGATATTGAAGCAGTCCATGTTCAAATGCAATAAGATCTGGACAATCCAGGCTTTGGCTAGCCTGTAACATTCACATACACAAGTGCCAGGCTATGGCCATCTCCAATAAGAGACAGTCTAACCACTGTCCCTTGACACTCAATGGTATTACCATCACTGAATCTCCCATTATCAACATGCTGGGAGTTACTATTGACCAGAAATTCAACTGGACTCACCACATAAATACAGTGGCTAGAAGAGCAGATCAGAGACTAGGCATACTGCAGCAAGTAACTCACATCCTGACTTCCCAAACCCTGTCCAACCTCTACAAGGCACAAGTCAAGTGTGAAGGAATACTGCCCACCTGCCTGGATGGTTGAGGCTCTAACAACACTCAAGAATCTTGACACCATCCAGGACAAATCAGCCTGCTTGATTGGCATTACATCCACAAGCATCCACTCACTCCACCACTGATGGGAGTAGCAGCAGTGCTTACTATCTACAAGATGTAGTTTTCTCTCCTTCTTAGTCTTTCGATAATTCTTTGTTTATTTTATATTCTGTTCAACTATTTGATGTGCCACCATTCTTTCCATAATTATAAATTTGTTTTTAATTTTATACGAATGTTAACGTTTCTATTTAACCGCGATGGATTGACCTGTCGTTTGGAATGTTTCTTACTCATTGGAATGCATCTGTTAGGTGTATTCTGAAATATCCCCTTAAATGCCTGCCACTACATCTCTATTGATATATCTTTTACCTAATTGATAGTTTTCTTTAGCCAATTCTGTTTCACATCCTCATGACTCCTCCTACTTAATTTTAAAAGTAAAATACAGCCTTGGGCCCATTCCTCTCTCCCTCAAAGTGGGGAATGCCTGATGAAGAGCTTATGCCCGAATTGGCAATTCTCCTGCTCCTCAGATGCTGCCTGACCTGCTGTGCTTTTCCAGCACCACACTCTCGACTCTGATCTCCAGCATCTGCAGTCCTCACTTTTTCCCTTTTGGAACCATGAGGTCATGCTGCAGCTGTACAAAACTCTGGTGCAGCCGCACTTGGAGTATTGCATACAGTTATGGACACCGCATTATAGGAAGGATGTGAAAGCTTTGGAAAAGTTTCAGAGGAGATCTATTAGAATGTTGCCTATGGAGAGAAGGGGTTATGAGGAAAGGCTGAGGGAGGCCAATTTTGGAATATGGCGTGCAAATCTGCTGTCCTTCCCATCGGAAGGGTATTGTGAAACTTTAAAGTGTTCAGGGTTGGAGGATTTGAGTGAAAGGGAGCGAATAGGCTAAGGCTGTTTTCCTGGAGCCTTGGAGGCTGAGGGGTGACATTATAGAGGTTTATAAAATCATGAAGGACATGGATAGGGTAAATAGACAAAGTCTTTTCCCTGGGGTGAGAGAGTCCAGAACTAGAGGGCATAGGTTTAGGGTGAGAGGGGAAAGATATAAGAGACTTAAGGGACAACCTTTTCATGCAGAGATGGTGCATGTGTGGAATGGGCTGCCAGAGGAAGTGGTGGAGGCTAGTACAATTGCAACAATTAAAAGGTATCTGGATGGGTATATGAATGGGAAGGGTTTGGAGGGATATGGCCTGGGTGCTGGCGGGTGGGACTAGATTGGATTGGGATATCTGACCGGTAAGGGTGAGTTGGACCGAAGAGTCTGTTTCCGTGCTGTACATCTCTATGACTCTATGAATCTATGACTTGAAGCTGTTTTTGTTGGAGAAAAGTTTGAGAGGTGACTTGATTGAGACATATAAGATAATCAGAGGGTTAGATAGGATGGACAGTGAGAGCCTTTCTCCTCGGATGATGATGGCTAGCACGAGGTGGCATAGCTTTGGACTGTGGGAGGAAACCAGAGCACCTGGAGGAAACCCACACAGACACATGGAGAATGTGCAAACTCCATACAGACAGTTGCCCAAAGCTGGAATCAAACCGGGTCCCTGGCACCATGAGACAGCAGTGCTAACCACTGGGCCCCTGTGCCTCCCATAAATTTTATTTCTTAATTTTTCTATTTTATACAAAGGATCTGTACTTAAGTATCTGAACCAAGGTATCTGTACCTAAGATGGTGCCATAAATGTCAACTTGTAAAACTTTTCACTGTACTTGTGTGAGTACATGTGACAATAAACTTAATTCTACAGCTAATTCCGATTTATTATATTCTTACATCATTATAGCAGGTGGGCCTGTGGCTCCATTCAGTATTAACCTTTTCAAACTCTTTCAGTTTGTGTAACCCAAATAATGGAAGAAATTACTAAATCAAACATTATCAAGCAGAAGAATATCATCATTTTATTATAGTCAATGGGAAATGTTTTATTCATTTGTGTGATTTTGGCATCACTGGCTGGGGCAGCACTTATTGCTTGTCCCTCCTAGCCTTTGACAGGGCAGAGGCAAGCTGCCTTCTGTTGCGGTTCATTTGCTGTTAGTTGACCCACAATGCTGTTAAGGAGGAAATTCCAGGATCTTGACCCAGCAACACTGAAGGAATGACGATATATTTCCGGAACCTCAACTTGAGCTACAAATCTTCTCAAAACTCACTGATGCATTTTCAAGTCAGGATGGTGCATGGCTTGGAGGGGAACTTGTGGGTGGTGTTCCATAACTATGCTGCCCTTGTCCTTCTAGATGAAAGTGATTGTGTGTTTGGAAGGTATTGTCTTAGAATCTTTGAATTTCTGCAGTGCATCTTGTAAAAATGTACATACTGCTGCTACTGAGCGTTGGTTGGGCAGGGAGTGGATGTTTGTGGATGTTATGCAAGTCAAGCAAATGACTTTGTCCTGAATGGTGTTGAGTTTCTTGAATGTTTTTGGAGCTGTACTTATCTAGGCAAGTGCAAAATATTCCATTAAGCTCTTAACCTGTGCTTTGTAGATTATGGACTGGCTTTGGGGAGTCAGGAAATGAGTTACTCACCACAGCATTCCTAGCCTCTGACTTGCTGTTGTAGGCATTGTATTTGTATGGCAATTCCAGTTCAGTTTCTTGTCAATGGTAACCCCCAAGATGTTGATAACAGGCAATTCAATGATGGCAATGCCATTGACTGTCAAGGGCAGTGATTAGATTGTCTTGTATTGGTTATTGCTTGGCATTTGTGTGGTATAAATGCCATTACTTTTTAGCTCAAAACACTTCTACATTTTTTTTGGGGGGGACATGGGTATCAATGACTGGCCAGCACTTTTTGCCTGTCCTTAGTTGCCTTTAAGAAGGTGATGGTGAGCTGCTTTTCGGATCCAACAATACTGATGAAATGGTAATATATTTTCATGTCAGGATGGTCAGTGATTAGGAGGGGAACTTGCATTTGGTGATGGTGATGGTATCCACATGTTTCTGCTGTCCTTGTCCATCTAGATGGAAGTGCTTGTGCATTTGGAAAGTGCTGCTTAAGGTCCATGATTTGCTGCATTTGGACATGTTCTGCTTTCAGTATCTGAGGAGTCATGAATGGTGCTGAACATTGTGCAATTATTGGCAAACATGCCCATGTCTGACCTTATAATGGAGGGCAGGTTATTGATGAAGTAACTGAAGATGGTTGTGCCTAAGACATTATCCTGAGGAGCTCCTGCAGATATGTGCTGGAGCTGACATTGCCGAACTCCGACAACCACAACCACCTTTTTATGTGTCAGGTCTTACTCCAACCTGCAGAAAATTTTCCCTGATTCCCATTGACTCATGTTTTATTTGGCATCCTTGATGCCGGATTTGGTGAAATATGGCCTTAATATCAAGAACAGTCACTCTCACCTCACCTCTGGAATTCAGTTCTTTGTCCAAGTTTGAGCCAAGGCTATGATGAGGTCAGGAGCTGAGTGGCCCTGGCAGATCCTAAACTGGCTGTCAGTGAGCAGGTGTTGCTTGATGGTACTGTTGAGGCCACTTTCCATTTTTTAACTGACAATTGAGAGTAGACTGATGGAGTGGATTGGTCCTGATTTTTGTATATGGGACATACCTTTGCAGTTGTCCACATTGTCGGGTAGATGCCAGTGTTGTAATTGGAAGAGCATGGCTCGAGGAGCGGCAAGGTCCAGGACACAAATCTTCAATATTATTGCTAGAATCTCATCGGGCCCCATAGCTTTTGCACTAACCAGTGGCTCCAGATTTTTATTGATATCACATGGAGTGAATTGACTTGGCTGAAGACTGGCATCTGTGATGCTGGGCACATCTGGAGGAAGCCAAAATGGATCAACCATTGGGAAATGATTCAACCTTATCTTTTGAAATGATGTGCAGGGCTCTCCTATTATTGAAGATGGAGATATTTATGGAGCTTCCTCCTCCAGTGAGTTGTTTAATTGTCCAACACTATTCACAACTGGATGTGGCAGACCTGGAGAGTTTAGGTCTGATCCGTCAGTTGTGGGATTACTTAACTCTGTCTACTATTTGCTGCTTATGCTGTTGGAAACATAGGTAGTTGTGTTTTGTAGCTTTTCCAGTTTGACACCTAATTTATTATTAGGTATGCCTGGTGCTCCACCTGACGTGCCTTCCTGTATCTTCATTGAACTAGGTTTAATTCCCTGGCTTGATGGTAATGGTGGAGTGGGAAATATGCAGGGCCAAGAGGTTGCAGATTGCTTTGGAGTACAATTCAGCTGTTGCTCCTGGATGTCCAGTTTTGATTTGCTAGATCTGTCCCTTTTAACAATGGGATAGTGCCACACAATCTGGTGGAGAATATTCTCAATGTGAAGGTGGGATTTTGTTTCCACAAGGACTATGCGATGAACTTTCTTACTGAGGCTGTCATAGATGGATGCATCTGCAGCAGCAGACAGATTGGTGAGGATGCGGTCAAGTATATTTTTCCCTCTTGCTGGTTTTTTCACTACCTGCCACAGACCCAGCTATGTCTTTTAGGACCTGACCAGCTTGTTAAGAGGAGGTGCACTCAAGCCACTCTTAGAATGGTGGACATTGAAGCCCCTGACCAGAATATATTCTGCACCCTTGCCATCTCAGTGCTTCCTCCAAGTGTTGTTCAACATAGAGAAACACTGAAGCATCAGCCAAGGGAGGATTGTATGTGATAATTAGCAGGAATAATAGGAAGCAGCCAAAGAATTTCACAACTCAAGGTTGAAATGACATCTGAGTTATTGGTAATGAGGTTAGAATGGCAGCTTGCTTCCACACAGACTGGTTAAGGTTATTCGTATTGATGTAGTTATGGGAAGCTCAATACACACATAAGGAGAATGATATAATTGCATATGCTGAGACGATAAGATAAAGGTGTGGCGGTGGGGTAGAAGGCTTGTGTGCAGGAGAAATACCAGCATAGACCAAATGGGCTGAATGGTCAGTTTCTATGCTGTAAATCAGATGAAAACATTGGGGCTGAATCTAACTTAGTGGGAATTAATGTAATTTCCTATTAAATCTATCTCATTAACTGCATACCCCAGCCCAATGACGTCCCTCTTATATTGTTCTAGCTCCTTCTTCCCATACACTGTTGGTGGAACAACTTGCCACTGCTGGAACATGTGGAATGGACTGGCATCCCTGGCGTCGGTGCACCTGGACAAGCACTGTCAGGCCAGAGCTGCCCTGCATGGTTCCTGACACTTGGGCTGGACAGAGCAGAGGTCTGTATCCAACTTTGCAGGCAGGCATCTGGTGGACAGGGTGGTGTAGAGGCAAGGCGTCATTTTCCCCCAGGACCAGCACTGGAGCCCGTGACACCAGACCATGGCAGCCTGCTCTGAAGTTCCTACCCAGGTCAATTCAGTCTCAGTCATCTGGAGGAATGTACAACAATATAGGGAGAAGGCCATTGTTTGTGCCACCATCTTCTCTCTGACACCTCTGATGACTCGGTATTCCTCCATGTCAAACAACACTTGGAGGAAGCACTGAGGATGGCAAGGGTGCAGTGTGTACTCTGGTTGTGGATTTTAGAGTCCACAACCATCACATTTGACCTTTCTCTGCCACTGTACCCACATCCCTCCAAGACCTAAACTCCACCACTCTCATCATTGATTGCAACATCTTCCCTCATTTGTTGTCACCACTCCCCTCCTGCATTCACCAACACCATGAACCATGCATCCCTCTGCACTGCCTACTCACTCAGGATACCTTCCAACCTGCACAAGCACTGTGCCACCCACCTTCATCTCCCTTAATGCTTACTTCTGTCTCTTTCCAGAAGTTAGACAGGGCAGGAGGAGACAAGGCAAATGGTGGGCTGCCTGACATTCAGTTCCTTATCCCTTATGTTCAGAGCATCCTGACTTTGACCACTGAGAATGGTTGATTGACCGTGTGCAAGCCTTGGACTGGTATCAGAAGCTGATCTTATCTTATTAAGCAGGGGCTCCATGAGCAAAAGCTTTTTTAACTTGACTGAGGACCGCTGACAACCATGACAAACTTACTGGCCTCGTGTCCATGCTAAACAGCACAGATATAAAGCAGTACTTTGCACTGTCTATGCTTGATGGAGCAAAGCGCAAAAGGGCAAGGCAAGACATGACAAGATGAGAATTTGTGAGCATTCAGACAGGTTCAGAGTGAGTGAGCACAATGACAGCAAATGAACAGACTGAAAAAGCTAATCCATGAGCTTGGTTATATCCCTAAGTGCACAGTGTTCTTCCTGCAGCATTACAATGAGAGTTGTCAATGCAGCCTGAGATGCAGCGTTGAAGTGCAGAACTGTCCTGTGAATGGATTGGAGATATACCATGAGAGTTCTATGAGACTGGCACAGGTCAGATGCTAATGTCAGTGGATGTGAGGTGCATGTGGCAGGTGCTCATTGAGCATGCCCTGAAATGTTAGTACCTGCTGTCCAAAATGGAGGTCGTTTGGAGCAAGCAGCAAGCTGAAGTCGCCAGGTACCAGTCTGACTTTCACATGAAGAATTCTTGATTTTTAGTTTGTTTGATGTGTTTGGTAAGATAGCAAATTGACTATTAATAAGGTGAGTTCTGTCATTAGTCAGGAGTCTAACAAGCTATAATTCCCTTTAATTGATAACTTGCCACTGCCTAGCGAGAAACCTGCCTCACTGAATTGCAGATCTGTAAAAGATGCAGCAAGTATCTGCTGATGTCGAGATAGGCCTCCTCAGATTTCTCACTAGGTTCTTCCACAAACCTTGCCATAGCCCGCATCATTCAGGCTCCTGGAAGATTTCTTCCAGTGTATCACTTCAATGTATTTTGTTTAGTCAATATGTCCAAAATGGCAAATTCAGGAAATTTCAGCTCAACATGTTGGGGTTCATTTTACTGGATAAGCACGATGCATTAACAGCACTGAAATGGTGCAGTGTTTTACATTGTATGAAAATTATTTATGCTACTGCCTTTGAAAACTGACCCTTGAGTTTCCATCACCCCTGTGTTCCAACAGGTCTCATATAGATGCTTGTCAGGCAGAGGTCCGTCAGACAAGAATTTGTCGGTTTTACTCCCGTTTTGCACAATGAGACAGTTGGATGGAGACCTGCCTCCAGTGTCAGCTGATCACATGGAAAGCAAAGTGTTCCTCAATTTTGAAAAGTCTTAAAAGTTTGATTCATGCCATTTAGAAACACTCTTCTTTCAGGATTTTTGTATGGAGGTTTGCTATTTCCAAGGGTCAAACTGATTTTGAGTGTTTGTTGTTAGTTCAGACCAGCAAATTCCAGAAACCTCTCTTCACCACACCAACCGCAGTCACAGTGACTCAGGAACAAATCTGATTTTCCTCATGGTGTACCACTGTATACTACTGTTATGAATTATTACTCTATTGCAATACCGAGGGATCATTGCACAATCAGAGGATCAGTATTGAGGGAAAGCTGCATTGTCAGAGGGTCAGTACTGAGAGAGCACTACACTGTCTTAGTCCTTAGGAAGTGCGCATGGTCAGAGGATCAATGCTGAAGGAGCATTTCATTGTCTGAGGGTCAGTATTGAGGGAGTGCCATACTGTCAAAGGATCAAAATTGATAGAGAACCACACAGATGGAGAGTTACTACTGAGGAAGCACTGCATTGTTGGAGGGTTAATACTGAGGGAATTCTGCATTATCAAAGGGTCTGAGGGAGTTTGCACAGTCAGAGGGTCAATATTGAGTGAATGCTACGCTATTGAAGGAACACTGCATTGTTGAATGGTCAACTCTGACAGACCGCAGCTCAGTCAAAGGGTCAGTTCTGAGGAAGCATTGCACTGTCATCTTTGTGTTGTCACAGGCTCAGTACTGTGGGTGTGCTACAATCTCAGAAGAACAGTGTTGAGACATTTCTGTACTCTTGGAGAGTGAGTCAGAGGGTTTCTTGCTGGTAACCATAAGGAATCTAGCATTCACACAATAGTAGAGATGAGAATACTAGTTGGTCCACCTAGACTATCCTATACTACTATGACCCTCTGCCAATCACAATATATACTCATGCCATTAAAGAATATACCATCACTGGGGAGTGATGAAAAACAAAATAAAGATATCAAATCTCTCGTTGGTTGGAGTCATACCTGGCACATAGCAAGATGGTTGTGGTTGCTGGGATCAGTCATCTCAGCTCCAGGACATCCCTACAGACGTTCCTCAGGGTAGTGTCCAGGCCCAACCATCTTCAGCTGTTCATCAATGACCGTCCCTCAATCATAAGGTCACAAGTGGGGACGTAGGCTGATGACTGCACAATATTTAGTAACTCCTCAGGTACCGAAGCAGTCATCGTTCAAATGTAGTAAGACATGGACAATACCATGGTTTGTGCCGACAAATGTAAAGTAACATTCGCACCACACAAATGCCAGGCTCTGACCAGCTCCAATAAGAGACAATCTAACCAACCCTCCCCTGAACGTTCAATGGTCTTACCATCACTGAATCCCCCACTATCAACATCCTGGGGGCTACCATCAACCATAAACTCACCTAGACTCATCATAACAATATGGTGACTACAAAGACAGGTCAGAGATTAGGAATACTGTGGCGAGTAACTCACTTCCTGACTGCCAAGTCCATCCTCTACAAGGCACAAACCAGGACTGAGATGGAATATTCCCCACTTGCCTGGATGGGTATAGCTCCAACAACACTCCAGAAGCTTGACACCCATCCAGGAGAAAGTAGCCTGCTTGATTAGTACCACATCCATAACCACCCACACTACCATCACCAACGCTCAGTAGCAGCAGTAGTGTCCTATCTACACGATGAACTGCAGAAAATCACCAAATATCCTCAGACAGCACCTTCCAAATCCATGACTACTTCCGTCTAGCAAGACAAAGGCAGTAGGTACATGGGAACGTGACCACCTGCAGGTTCCCCTCCATGCCCCTTGGCTCCATGATTTGGGAATATGTTGCCATTCCTTCACTGTCACTGGGTTGAGATCCTGGAATTCCCTCCCTAACAGCAGGCAGCTCACCACCAGCTTCGCAAAGTAACAATGGATGAGCAATAACTGCTACCCAGCTTATGATGTCCAAATTCTATGATTATATAAAAAGAAGCAACAGAATTGTAGATGATACAGATCTGAGGGTAGCCATCATTGGTTAGGCCATGAGCATCGGAGTCTGAAGGGTGACCTTTCAGAGGTTTACAAAATTATAAGGGGCATGGAAAGGGTAAATAGGCAAAGTCTTTTCCTTGGGGTCGGGGAGTCCAGAACTAGAGGGCATAGGTTTAGGGTGAGAGGGGCAACGTTTTCACACTGAGGGTGGTACGGGCATGGAATGAGCTGCCTGAGGAAGTGGTGGAGGCTGGTACAATTACAATATTTAAGAGGCATTTGGATGGGTATATGAATAGGAAGGGTTTGGAGGGATATGGGCCGGATGCTGGCAGGTGGCACTAGATTGGGTTGGAATATCTGGTTGACATGGACGGGTTGGACCGAATGGTCTGTTTCCATGCTGTACATCTCTATGACTGTATTTGGTCCATCATTCCATCAACTTTACACCAATGTTACTGCAAATTTACCCAAGAAATATGATTTTAATACCAGCTTTTCACCAGTGGAAAGTACTATGATAATTTATGAAATGATTTTCAATAGAATATTGGCCCTGTGAATGATATTAATGGTATTCAGGCCATTGGTTTGTTTCCAACAAAAAGCACTAATAAAATAATTTTAACACATGAATGGTAAAAAGTTCTCACATTAACTGGTCCCAAACCTGCACTTGTAAACTTGTGTTGGCTTGTGATCATTTGATTTTATGCTTATCATCCTCATTTTGAAGTCCCTCCATGTTCTTGCCTGCTTCCTAACCTCCTCTAGCCCATCAACTTATGGGGTCTCCGTTCCTTTCAAATTCAGCCCTCTTCAGCAGTCAGGACTTTCATCGTTCTGTATTTTAGTGACACCCTCTGCAACCTAAGACACAAGCTGTGGAATACCATCCCTTAACCTCTCCATCTCTCTATTAACATCACCTTATGTGATTCAGTGTCAAATTTTCATTTATAACTGCTTCTTGGGGCACTTTGCAACATTGCAGGTGCTATAGAAATGCAAATTGTTGCAGAATTTGACAGCTATTGCACTTAAAATAAATGCAATTCATTGCCTGAAGCAATTCGTAACAATTTAACAGCCTTACTCTGGGCTACATAAATGCCCAGTTGTTCGGTGAGGGTCAGTATTTGGTTAAAGATTAAAAGGTTATATCCTCATGATGAATGGTTTTGGTTTTGGAAATGCTCAGTTTGTGCAATGGTCTGAAAATGCCTGCAGTGAAAACTTTGTAATCTTGGGTATCAGGATTAGCTTTGCACCATAGCAGATGCTGTGAAGTGAATTTAATTTCTTTGTTGATGGAGCTTGAAGTATTTTCATCAACATTTTAACACACGTTTATAGTGCATTGTGCTTCTTTGAGTAGGAAGCATGGTATCCTAATTCAAGCTGTACCAGTGTTTGAATACATTTGAAACATTTCAATGCATCACACGTCTCACTTGGCTGTTCCAATGAAGGAAGATATTGAGGTTTAAAGTACCAATTTACTGTATCCAAGAGAATGCAAACGTATTTTCTTATCTAAGTGGATTTCTCTCTTCCAATCCTCCTTTGGTGATATTGGACTTTGCTTCACTAATTTTCCAAACTGGCTAGTTTGTGCAGAGAATGGATGTCCTTGTGCAATGGTTACTGCTTGTAATAATAAGATTTAATAAAATTAAAGTTACATATTTGCAGGTTAATTGCAAGTACCAATCATGGCTCAGTTGTTCACACTCTCACTACTGAAACACAAGATTTTGGGTTCATGTCCCTCTCTTGAACACAACAATCAAAGCTGACACTTGAAAACAGCGATGATGGAGTCCTGCCCTGCTAGAAGTGTCATTTTGTGGATAAGGAGTTAACTCGAGTCCCCATCTGCCTGCTCAGATGGATATAACGGTGGCTTCAGCTTGCTGTATAAATTAATTGCTGTCACTACACTCCAGAAATATTTTGTAGGCTATAAAGGAATGTCCGAAGATCATGCTAGTGCTTTACAAGTGCAAGTCTTTCTTTCAAAGTTGCTATTGCAACTACAAAGGACCGGGTAAAAAATGTTTGCAGTATTGCAATTCCCAGAGTGATGGGAAATTTTTAATTCATTCATTCATTAGCAGGATATGGATATCACTAGAAAGGTCAGCATTTGTTGCCAATTCCTAATTGCAAGAGGAACTGACCCGCCTTCTCAAAGTTCTGCAATTTGCATGGATTATTGCTTTTCATAGTAATTCCTTTAATAAATTAGAACATTTTGGTAAGTTTGGTGTCATCCCTGCTCACACTGGATAAAGATGGCAGAATTAAGGGCATCAATGAAGCAATTAAGTTCTTATAAAAATCTGAAATTGTGATCATGATTATAGAGACTAGCTTTTTATTCCAGCTTTATTTAATTAATTTAATTTACATTCTCTAAATACCATAGTAATATTTGTGCTCAATCTCCAAATTATTAGTCGAATAATTTAACTACAATACTACATTATGAGTATATACTGAATATACCAACATACCCACCTCTGAATTCAGATTATTACACGGCCGTGCTCTACAGATCATGTGTGCGAGTGCATGTTTACTCATATCTATGAATGTGTGTATCTGTCAGGATAAACGTGTGTGAGATTATGTATGGCTTTGTGTGTGAGGGTGTGCCAGTAATTTTATTGGACAGATGACTCATTCATGCTGAATGTTTAATGGGACATTTTATCATTGGTTTAGCTCCTGAATAAGACTAATGTGAAGATATCAGTGTTTGAGAAGATCAAGTCAATTATTCAGGAAGGAAACACTGACCAGGGTGTTCTTGCAGAGAGTATTTCAGTTACAAGACATTCAGCTCATTTTTCTTAACATTATAACCTTATCCAGCCTGCGCTGGGGCAGACAATTTATGAATATGGCAGAGGGAGCTGGTCGAAAAGGGGAAATCTATCAAAAAATTAAACTCTGCTTGACAGCCTTGATGAATTCTGTGTTTTACAAAGCCCCTTGACTGTTCAAATATTGGCAGGTGATGGGTGTGGCTCAATTAATAGTCTGAGTCAGAAAACTCTTTGTTTTCAGTCATGCTCCAGAGACATGAGCACATCATTTGGACTGTGCTTTCAGTGCAGTCCTGTAGGAGTGGACTCCATTTAACTTAGTTGGCTGGCTAGCTGGCTTGCAATGCAGAGTCACACCACTGGAGTGGATTCTACTGCTGTACTGGCTTAAATTATTATGAAGGATTTTCCTTCTCTGTGCCTAAGGCATGGTGACCTTCAGGTTAAATCGCTGCCAGTCATCCCTCTAATGAGGAAGCAGCCCTATAGTCTGTGAAATAACTCCACTGAGGTTGATATCCCAACATCAAGTCACCCTTTATTTACATATGGAGAGTCCTTGACATTGATCCAGCTCCTTTAGAGCCTGACGTCAAAGTGAACAGTATGTCTGACACTCCTGTTTTTATGTATAAGCCAGGGCTCCCTGATTGAACCAAGTTAACAGCCCAATCAAGGAACTCATATTCTATGAGGTCCATCTGGTTGACCATGTTTCAAACATTACATCCCTTTCCCTCTGAGTCCAAGGGCAAAGGCAGGTTCTTTTTTTTAGCTCTTCAGGGGTGTTTTAGCACCGGGTCAGGTTCCTCCAACTCTATCTCTGATATGGAGGGGTGTGAAATGCACAGTAGCTTGCCTCTTGTGCCTGGAGCATCTTAATAGAGATGAATTCTTTACTTCTGGCAGCAAAGAAGTTGAGGTGGTGACATCTGCCATGTCCATCTCAGATTCCAAGGTATCAATAACTTTTGATATAGAGGGAGAACCTGTGGGTTCCAGAACTGTCGGAAAGGGTTTTGTGGAGCCAGTCATATTTTGCTCCTGCACTGTTTGTGAGTTTACAGCTTTCAAATGGTTCACATACTGTTCATAACAGTCACACCTACCCAAACCTTATCCATTATTGGACCTGATCTCGTGTTGACCATGCCTTTTACCCATGCAGAACGATTTCTGTGGTTCCTACATCAAACTTTGTCCCCTAACGTAATCTTAACATAATTTCCCTTGCTTAGCGATGAGTTGTGTCCAGCATTGGTGTTCCTGATGCCGTTTTACCCTTCTCCCACCCAGTCCAGGAAGATCAGATTTAACCTGATATGGATTATCCTCCCCAATAACAACTCTGCTAGAGCTATCCCTGTAAATTGTTTGATGGATTGTGCTATAATCCAACAGGAACTGGGCATCTGGTGAAGCTGTGAACTATTTCTTTAAGCCCACCTTTAAAGTTTGGACTGCACTTTCTGCCAGATCATTGGATGATGGATGGTAGAAGCTGTTATTATTTGCTGAATACCATTCGACTTTAGGAAAGACTCAAATTCCCTGCTGGTAAACAATGACCGGTTATCTGTGTTGAAACGTCTGGGAGTCTGTGTATTGTAAAAGATACGTGCAGTTTTTCCATCACCGTCCCTATGTTTGACAATGAACTCTATGCACATCCAGCCACTTTGAGTGGGCATCCACAAAGACTAAGAACATTGGGCCCATGAAAGAACCTGCAAAATCAATGTGTAACTGCATCCAGGGTTTACCTGGCCATTGCCATGAATGTGGGGGAGTTGCTGGTGGTACTTTTTGTCCTTGTTGGCATACTGGTCACTGCCCCCCAGTACATCTTTTCTGCATTCAATCCTGGCCACTAGACATGACTTCTCATCAGCATCTTCATTTTGGAAACTCCTGGATAACCCTGGTGGTGTTCAGCCCATATCTGGCAGTGACTTTTGTTCGGGAAAATCACTCTTGCTCTCCACAATAATGTGCCATCCTTTACTGTTATTTGGTCTTGTTGGGTCCAAAAGAGTTTCAATTCTGGTTGTGATAGGCCCATCACCACCAGATGTTTCAGAATTGCTGAGACCAGGTCTTTCTACATCCAAAGTCTTAATATTGTCAGCTGTGACAGGAACTGTGTCCAGAAAATTTAAAACCATTATGGATTCTTCCAGTGGCAGTACCACTGCTGGTGTATCTGCTAGCAGGTGGTGGCTCAATGCACTTGCATTTGCTACTTGGCCTCCCAGACAGTGTTCTAACTCATCATTATATGCAGTTAGTATTTGAGTCCAGCGCTGAATTTCGTCTGAACTATGGGCAGCATTGTCTTGTCCATTTTAAGCAGACCTAGCAGGGGTTTGTGGTCTTTTATTATTACAAATTTATGAGCATAAAGATACTGGTGGAACTTCCTGACTCCTAAAATGACTGCCAAACCTTCCTTCTCTACCTGGTCATATTTACAATTGCATATTTACATTTGCCAAGGAACTGGATGCATAGGCTATTGGGTGTTCCTCTCCATTGGACCACCTATGTGTTAAAGTTACCTGAAGCCATACAGGAAGGCATCACATGTCAATACCAGATCTCACCTGGGATTAGCTTGTGTCAACACCTTAGAGAATGATAGCTTGTTATTTTCTTCCTGAAAGCTATGATTTGGCTACACGACTATTTTCAAGCCTGACCATTTTTTTGAACTGATGCAAAGGTGCCAGGATGGAGGCCAGGTTATGTATAAACTTTCCATAATAATTCACCAGTCTACCATTTGGTTAAAATCCCATTGGGCTTCACAATCGGTAAGACTGGTGTTGCCCATTCAACAAACTGGACTGGTTTAGTGATTCTAGCCTTCTGATCTCTGCCTCTACTTTATGCTCATTAGGCAAATGACACTGGGCAGGCCTTGCAGAATCATGGAATTGCCTCCTAATCAACATGCAAGGTGGCCATGGCTCTTTTGAAAATCTCTAGATCTTCCTGAAAATCTTCCAGATATTTAAATAGGTCATCACTCAGACAGCCGTTTTCGACTCAAAAAATGTTGAACCAATCTAGGTGAATCTTTCTCAATCAATTTTGTCCCATCAAGCCTGGTCCCAAGCCTTTTACTACACTCAGTAGTAACTGAACCAGCTGCTTCTCATAAGAGACTGGAACCGAAGTTGTACGCTTAAAGGTAAAAGTTCCACAGTATAGATTCTCAGTCTAGCTGAGGTCTTGCACAGACACAAGGGTTGGTGTCCAGAGTGAATTTTGTTAAAGACTGCTTCTGTGATTACTGAAACAGCTGAACCGGTATCAACCTCCATTTAACCAGACGTTTATTTTGGTTGGTTCTGATTTGGATGTTGCTGAGCAATTTAACTATTCCATACCAGATGCAGATGCCACGTTCCAGGGTGTGCACTCTCGTGGATTCTGGCCTATGAGATCCCTTACTCAATTTAGGTCTTGTGGGACTCTTTTGCTGTCTTGAGTCAGCATACCAGCAGCAGCTGCAATGGCTTGTTGACCCGAATTCTGAAGAAAATGTAAATCGTTTGGCTGAGGCTTGGCTTTGTTTTGGGGTTTTGCTGTGGGCTGACATAGAGTCCCGCTGTTAAGGAATTTTCTTGAGTGAGGTTATGTAATTGCCTTTACTCAACTGGTTCCCTAGCTCACGCAGACTGGTGAGGATGTCCACTTCCATCAAAACATCCTGCAACTCATATGCACCACTTACTGCATTTTCTAATGATAAAGCCAGTTGTCGTGCCTGTTTGAAATCCAGTTGGGTTTCAGCTAGTTGGTGCTTTCGTATGGTTATATCATTAGTCCTACACACCAAATGGTCTCTCTGCATCTCATTAAGTGTTAGACCAAAGTCACAAGCAACTGACAGTCGTCTTAACCTAGTCAAAAATCCCGATATGGATTCCTCTGGTTCTCAAATTGCCGAGTAAAACCGATAGTGTCTCAAAATTAGAAGAGGCTTGGGGTCATAATATTCCTTAAATAAGTCCATCAATTCTTGAAAGGTTTGAGCATCTGGTGCCTCAGGGAAAGTTAAGTTCCTAATCATTGAAAAAACTACAGGTCCACAAGCAGTCAGGAAAATTATTGTTGCTTTTTGTCTGCCCTAATATTATTTGCCTGGGAAAAGAAAAACTTTCTTTCTACACACCGGATTCAGACTTTGACAGCAGGATCAAATGAATTAAGCTTCCCAAATAATGGCATAATACTAGAAATATTTACTCCCCCCCCCCAACCAGCCCACCCCCCACCCCACCCCCCCAACACAAAGACAACTGTTATAAGAGAATTTCTTCAGGAGCGTGCATTATCTTGTTGCCACTGAAATAACTCTGCAGAGGCAAGTATCGCATCACCAAGTCACTCTTTTTCTACACTTGACACTGATCCAGCTCCCTCAGAACCTGCTCTCAGAGCGAACAGGATGTTTGACACTCCTGTTCTTATCTGTCAACCAGGGTTCCCTGACTGGACCAGATTAACAACCCCAATCAGGGAACTCACATTTCATGAGGTCCACTTGGCTAACCTCGTTACAATCACTACAATCTGGTAAGATTGTGGTGACATTGTTGTTTACTGCTGGAAATACTGTTTTCTCTCCACATATGCTGCCAGATCTGTTTCTGTTTTTGTTTGTTTCAGATCTCCAGCAGCCGTAGTTGTTTGTTTTAGTTTAGGACTTAAAAGATTTGATGGCTGCTAGTTTGAAGAAAACAGAGGGAGTTATCTGTTGTGTCTTGGCAAATATTTATTCCCCAACCAACATCACAAAAAAGAGATTATATTGACTTTGTTATTTGTGGGTGCTTACCTTATGCAAATTGTTTGGTGTGTTTCCTATATTACAACAACAATTATAATTAAAAGGTATTTCATTGCCTGGAAGTGCTTTGGCTTAGGTGTTAATAAGCATTATACAAATGCAAAACTTCCTTTCCTTTTACTGTGGGTATGTTTGACAATGTAAAGAGAGAATATTTCCCTTTCTGGCGGTTCAGTCTAGTCTGCTGACTTTTCTGTTCCAGAGAACATCCTCCACAGAACTAATTAGGCATGGTCAGTCTTAACATTCTCCACAATATTAGTATGGTCAGACTCCAATGCTTGTTAGCAACTCCTTAACAAATAACTGCATTCTCAGAATGCTGGTATCACTGGCCTGACCAGCATTCATTGCTTATCCCTAATTCACCGTGGGAAAGTGATAGAGGTTGGAGGGGAGCTACCCTCTTGAACCACTGAAGTTCACAATGTTGTTAGGGACAGAGTTCTCAGATTTTGACCCAGCCAGAGTGAGGGAATAGTGATATATTTCCAATCAGGATATTGCATGACTTGGAAAGGAATTTGCAGATGGAAGTGTTCCCATCTGCCTGCTGCATTTATTCTTTGAGGTGGCTGTGTTTGGAAGGTGATGTCAAAGTCATTGGAATATAAAACAAATTTTCTTCAGGCTGTTATCAGCTAAAGACAAAATAAATACACCAAGGCCTAGATTGTGTGTTCAGTGGAGCAACTGGCCACAGACCTCCAAGCAAGCTGCCCAGAAAGATCTTGCAATCTCTAGAGCATGGACCTCCCTTTTACTGACCTCCATTTGAACCTGTCTCCTCTACATTGGGGAGACAGGATGCCAACTCGCAGCATGTTTCAGGGAACATCTCTGGAACACAAACGCAAAACAACCCTACTGCCCTGTGGTCGACAACTTCAACTACCCCTCCCACTCCGCCAAGGACGTGCAAGTCTTGGGCCTCCTCCTCCGACAAATCCAAGCCACTTGGTGCCTGGAGGCAGAACACCTCATCTTCTGTTTTGGGACCCTCTAATCACTCGACATCAACATCGACTACCTACGTTTCCTCATCTGTCCTCCCCCACCTCATCCCAGATCCAACCCTCCAACTTGGCATTGCCTTCTTGAACTGTCCTACCTACCCATCTTTCTTCCCACCCAGCCCCACTCTCACCTTCCTATTTATCTCTCAGCCTCTTCCCCCCAAACAACATTCCTGATGAAGAGTTTATGCCTGAAACATCGACTCTCCTGTTCCTCAGATATTACCTGACCTGCTGTGCTTTACTAGTATTACACTTTTTGAATTTGAACCTTATGCCAAGTCAAGGGAATCTCCAGATGGCAGCAAGTAGGCATGCTAATCATTTACACATGGCAAAACCAGGAAATAAAAAGCAACCAAAGTCCTTCACGTTAATGCACATGTTCAGATGATAAAATATATGTATAACCATGTTAAGGTAGAAACTAAGGTAAACATCATTTTGAAAAGGAATCTTCTGATGTGGTTGAGCTCTCGGGGGTCGGGTCGGGTGATCTAAGAATAAGTGCAGAGGCTGTTGGCTACTGAACAAGGCGATTTGGATGGTCTTCCTCAGTGCTCTGACACTCAGCAGAGGTTTTACAAACAAAAATTCAAAACTTAAAACAACTCTCCAGCCTCACTCCGACACTCCACACTTGCCCATTTTGCATCATTTCCAACCCACGACATCTACCCAAACTCCCCTTCCTTCCATGGACCTTTCTGGCTGCTATACCAGTCCACACTCTCCACCCACTCCCTGTAGCCCTTTGTAACCTGAAAACTTGCTCCATGCACCACCCTCCATATCCCTTTATAACCGCATTGCCTAGTTGTTTGAAATTATGATGGTCATTCGCCACTTGCATGCATTCCCAGGAATTCTAGGCTATTCAGTTTTGGTTATCGGGACCATATCCCTTCTGTGCATTGTTGAAGCAGCCCAAGCCACAATGGCTTTGAGGACGCTTTAAGACTAGATCTTTAAAAAAGAATTAAAATTTTCTGTGATGGAGATATAAAGTTTCAAAATCATTTGGTGACATACAGTGTCATTACCTGGATGTTGAGGAATCCATGGAGTTTGTCTTGACCACCTCAGCTGTCTGATTTGCTCTGTGGGGTGTTCAATCAATTACTTCTTGTTAATTCAGATGTTAGCTTACATATAGTTTATATGTTGTAGATTGTTCTACTTTTCTAAAGTTTTGGGCAGCATGGTGACTCAGTGGTTAGCACTGCTGCTTCACAGTGCCAGGGACTCTGGTTTGATTCCACCATTGGACAATTGTCTGTGTGGAGTTTGCACGTTCTCCCTGTGTCTCCCTGTTTCCTCTGCGTGCTCTGGTTTCCTCTCACAGTCCTCTGATGTGCAGGTTAGGTGGATTGGCTGTGCTAAATTGTCCATTGTTTTCAGGGATATGCAGGCTGGATAGGTTAGCTATGAGAAATGCAGCATTACAGGGATAGGGTAGTGGTTGCTCTGGTTGGGTTGCTCTTCATGTGGTGTGGGTGTGGGTGTGAACTTGATGGGCTGAATGGCTTGCTTCTGCACTGTAGGGATTTTACGATTTATTGATGTTTACTTTACTTAAACTTTAAAAACTTTGAACAACCCATGGCATTTTGTGGTTTTATTCTTTTAAGTACCTGGGGAAGCAAATTACAGTGGATGTTGAAAATTTAAAATGAAAGCAGATAGTGCTGGAGAAATTCAGCAGGTCATTCTGAAGAAGATTCATATCAACTGGAAACACTAATTCTGTTCCTGTCTTCTCAACTGCTGCAGGGTCTGCTGAATTTCACCAGCACTTTTTTGTTTTTATACCTGGGATTTCAACACTTGTATATTTGAGTCAAAAGAGTTCCTGACCCCTAACCAGATTATAACATAAATTTGGTGGTGTCATCTGGATCATAAACACTCCACATAACTAGAAAGCATAACCTATGGTTGATATAAGAGTTGCTAGAGATAAATCAGTTCCTGACTACACTTCAAAATTGTTTTGAAAAGTTTTAAATCATGAAAGGTGTTTTATAAATGTAAGTATTTCTCCCTTTCAGAGATTGCATTGTCTATAAGATCTTTACAGAGAACTCTTATTCCGTTTGATCACTTGGACTGGTTTCAATTACTTTAATTCTTTTATGTAATATGACATTTGTGGAATTGTTGTAGCATTCAGGAAGGCATTGGATGATTACTTAAAAATAAAAAATAATATCCAGGATACAAAGAAAAGGCAGGTGATTGGCACACTCTGTCTGGAATGTTTAGTACGGCCGTCCCAGACAGATCCAGGAGGCCTATTGTCTGCTCCACTGCAGTCCTGTGGAAGAATAGGCTATATTGTATCTACTTTCAACCTGGGTCAGGAAATTGTACATTAATTCATCAGTCATGGTTGCAGAGAGTAGCCCTTGTCTTGCAGTAATCGTTCTTGTAAGGCTTGAAACATGAGTGTTCTTAAGAATATCATCATCATCGCAATTGTCAGGACAAACTTCTAAGATATGGTACCAATGTGCTCAGTTGACTTGTACATTTATGGAATAGAATCATTTTCTGTTATCATATGACGCTCTCAGTGGGATGTGTGCATAGTTTATAGTGGCCTGCATGTGGGAGAAATCAACTGTGTTGCCAAAGCCTACTTCCTGGCTGCAGCACTAACTTCCTCATGGGGAAACGAGATGGATACAGTGTGATCTGGCACAAATTGCATCAAAGGTAGCCTTGATATATTTGTGGGGTGAGGATAGAAATTCCCACACAAGTCCCCAGTGGATTTTGGAAGCAGCCATTTCCATAAACATTATCACAACTTTGAAGGCCATTAGGGTAGCTATCAGATTGCTTGTCCCGTTCCAGCAGATGTCATAGTTCTTTGATGATGTCCTGGGTCACCTTCAGTGTGCTAAAGCCCTGGCCTCTCTCATTTGGAGGAAACAACCTGAAGGACGATAGATTCTGTGTGTCTTGTGCCTTCTCCCCATCTTGAGGAAATCTTGTTTCTGTTGTAAGAAAGGTTTTGGAAAGGATTATAAGAGATAAGATTTATAATCATCTAGCAAGCAACAGTTTGATTTCAGATAGTCAACATGGTTTCGTCAAGGGCAGGTCATGTCTCACATACCTTATTGAGTTTTTTGAGAAGGCGACCAAGCATGTAGGGTAGGGCAGTTGACGTGGTATACATGAACTTCAGTAAAACCTTTGATAAGGTTCCACATGGTAGGTTGTTGGAGAAAATGCAGAGACATGAGACTGAGGGTGATTTAACAGTTTGGATTAGAAACTTGCTTTCTGAAAGAAGGCAGCGAGTGGCAGTTGATGGAAAATATTCAGCCTGGAGTCCGGTTACTAGTGGTGTGCCACAAGGATCTGTTTTGGGACCACTGCTGTTTGTCATTTTTATAAATGACTTAGAGGCAGGCATAGGTGGATGGATTAATAAAGTTGCAGATGACACTAAAATCGGTGGAGGAGTGGACAGTTTGGAAGAATGTCACAGGTTGCAGGGGAACTTGGATAAACTGCAGAATTGGGCTGAGAAGTGGCAAATGGAGTTTAATGCAGCTAAATGTGAGGTGATGCACTTTGGGAAGAATAACAGGAAGGCAGCGTACTGGGTCAATAGAAAGATTCTTGGTAGTGTGGATGTGCAGAGGGATCTTGGAGTCCATGTACGTAGATCCCTGCAAGTTGCCACCCAGGTTGATAGTACGGTTAAGAAGGCATACAGTGTGTTAGGTTTCATTCGTAGAGGGATTGAGTTCCAGAGCCGCAATATTATGCTGCAACTATACAAAACGCTAGTGCGGCCCCACTTAGAAAATTGTGTACAGTTCTGATCGCCATATTTTGGGAAGGATGTGGAAGCATTGGAAAAGGTGCAGAGTAAATTTACCAGGGTGTTTCCTGGTCTGGAGGGCAGATCTTATGAGGAAAAGCTGAGAGACTTGGGTCTGTTCTCATTGGAAAGAAGAAGGCTAAGAGGGGATTTGAAAGAGACATACAAGATGATCAGAGGATTAGATAGGGTATACAGTGAAAGTCTTTTTCCTAGGATGATGATGTCAGCTTGTACGAGGGGGCATAACTACAAATTGAGGGGTGATAGATTTAAGACAGATGTCAGAGGTAGGTTCTTTACTCAGACAGTGGTAAGGATGTGGAATGCCATACCTGCCAATGTAGATAACTCAGCCACATTAGGGACATTTAAATAATCCTTGGATAAGCACATGGATGATGATGGGATAGTGTAGGGGGATGAGCTGAGAATAGTTCACAGGTCGGCACAACATCGAGGGCTGAAAGGCCTGTTCTGCGCTGTATTGTTTTATGTTCTATGTTTAGCTGTGCCTCTTCATATGGTGGCTGTTCAGCAGCCACTGGAGTTTACAGTTGGACCTGGGCTCGCTGGACCATTAGTTCCTCCTTAATTTATCTGTTGCTTTGTTAGGGAGGTGATGGCCTGGCCTAGTGGTGTTATCACTGAACTGTTAATCCTGAGACCCAGATAATATTCTGGGGAACCCAGGTTCAAATCCTGCTATGACAGATGGTGGATTTGAATTTAACAAAACAAATCTGGAATTAAGAGTCTAACAATGACTATGAATCCATTGCTGATTGTTGGAAAAACCAATCTGCTTCACTAATATCCATTAGGGAAGGAAACTGCCATCCTTACCTAGTTTGGCTAACCTGTGACTCCAGATCCACAACAATGTAGTTGACTTTTAACTGCCCTCTGGGAAAATTAGGGATAGGAAATAAATGCCGGCCTAGCCAGCAATGCCCTCAATCCATGAATGAATGTTTAAAAATATCATGACACAGCAAAAGCATCCCTTGCTGCTGCTCGATCTATTCATCATTGTTCCAATGAACCCATGTGAGAAATATCAAAAACAAAGCAAGTCTTTAATAAAGTGAGCAATCAGCAGTGGCATCACGTGCAAGAGATAGTTTAGGATGGTATTCTATACAGTGGGTCATGGAGAATTCTGACCAGGAGGGCCATGGAATGCCTTGATATGGTGGACTTTATTCTGATGCTACAACACAATCCATGTCACACAAATGCAGAAAGTATAGTAGAATTACAGAAACCTTCCCTCACCAGTCTCCCATTTCACTCAAGAAAGGCAGCATTCCATATAAGATCTTGGAATGTCTTTGTGACATAGGTCACCTCATGATTACTTATACTTCACAGAGATTACTATGACCAATCTGTAGTGACCAATAACAACAAGGTTGTTTGTGGCCAGGATTTGTATCTAAAGTAGTTGGTCACTGCATATGTTTCTCATGCTGGATTTTAAGATTATAGATGTCTTTATTCTGTGGTGTGTGAGTGCCTGGTTGAAACATGGCCCTTTGAAAGGCCTCACATCACTCACAAGTACAGCACATATACCCCAACAGAAATAAAACATTACTTTGCCCACTTTCGGTGCTTTCATTTCTATTGCACATTTGTGATTCAAATGAGAATAGAAAGCAACACAGGTCATACTTTGCAGTGGGTTATAGGTTCAGCCTGGTAATCAAGGAGACTTTCCAACTTTCATGTTACTGGCCTCCCTTTTAATGATTTAGGTTATAGTTCAATGATTTAATTGAATGATAGAACAGGGCAGCAGGACTGAATGGCCTCCTCCTGTTCCTCTGTGTTTATTGAATTGAGCTGTTATTGAAGATGGGTACTCAGAGTGGATCAGTAACACCATTTCACTGTGATGCGACTGTTTGGGTCAAGAAGTGCTTACTGTGGTAAATAAATATTGGGAGATATGGCACTGACATTAGAACCACAAAAAAATCATAGCTTACTATCAAAGGATTTTATTTTCTAACTGCTAGTCGATGAGATTAAAAGTTATCAACAGTCTAAAAATAAGGACCAGAATATCTGAATTGTATTCATAAATTCAATTTGCTAGATTCAGAAGCTAAAGACAATACTCTTGTCTGATGATGCTCCTCTGGGAAATACAGTATACACCAATTGGTTAGTATCTTTGTTCCCTTGAGATCCTGGGAGAGTTTCATTGCTGGATTTTCCTTATGTACAATATAAGTATTTTTTTGGCCGCTGGATTTGACACTGAAACTACAATCCAGTCCTGTTTTCAAATCTTGCCTAACGGCTGCTTCCTCTGCGTCTGCCGTTCTGCAGTGAATTGTGAATCATAAAAGGCCATTAACAGGATTCATTGGAGACCTCGAAGAAACAGCTACACCACTCCCCATTCTATCTTTCTTAACCTACGTAGGAATATATATGGAAGAAAGCATATGCCCTGTGTTAATGAAATGATGTACCAGTCAATGGTCATTATCCATTGGTTACATGTAGTCTTGTTTGGCAATCGTTGTCAAACTGGATTACAAACACAGAATGACCTAATTAATAAAGATGCATAGACTAATATGTTCCCGCAATAATATGTGTAAGTGCATGTTAAGCAAAAACTCACCTGCTGTTTGTAGCTACTGTGAAGATCTTGCAGAAAAATTGATATTGCTTCACACCCTCTCGACTCAAGTCCTCGGTTAGGCATCGCCTTGATTTTAGGATTCGCATTCCCCTTTTCAAATCTCTCCATGGTTTTGACCCTCTTTATCTCTGCTTGTGTGAGTTTGCCTCCAGGAAGATATTTTATCAAACGTAATAATATTTATAAAAACCGAAAGCTGTAAATCAGGAACAAAAACAGAAGTTGCTGGAAAAGTTCAGCAGGTCTGGCAGCACCTGTGAAGAGAAATCAGAGTTAACATTTCAAGTCTGGTGACCCTTCCTCAGAACTGATGGTAGTTAGGAAAATGTTGGTTTATATGCAAAAGGTAAGATGGAGGGAGGGGGGTAAGAAATAAACGATAGGTAGGGATAAAGCCCAAAGAGAGAGAAGAGTTGGATCGACAAAGGAGTCAATAATGATCTGGCTGGGAGGCTGAATAGTTGTTAATAGAGACTGTTAGTGGCTAATAATAGTAGACTATGTGATAACAAAGCTTGGTGTGTGTGGTAGGGGACTAGGACATGGGGGAGTTCAGACCCTAAAATTGTTAAACTCGATATTGAGTCTGAAGGGCTGCAGAATTCCCAAGTGGAAAATGAGATGTTGTTCTTCCAGCTTGTGCTGAGCTTCGCCGGAACACTGCAATAAGTCTGAGACAGAAATGTTGGCCAGACCCCAGGGTGGTGTGTTAAGGTGGCAGGCAATTTGAAGCTCGTGGTCCTTTTTGCTGGCAGAACATAGATGTTCTGTGAAGTGGTCACCAGTCTATGTTTTGTTTTCCCAACGTAGAGGACACCACATTGTGAGCAGCGAATGCAGTAGAACACATTGTGTGAAGTGCAGGTAAATCGCTGTTTCACTTGGAAGGTGTGTTTGGGCTCTTGGATACTGAGGAGGGAGGAGGTAAAAGCAAGTGTTACACTTTCAGCAGTTGCAGCACAAGATCCCATGGTGCTGTGGGGTGTTGTTGGGAGTGAAGGAAGAGTGGGCCAGGGAGTCCTGGAGAGAACAGTCCTTGTGCAAGGCAGACAAGGGAGTAGAGGGGTATATGTGTATGGTGATGGCATCTTGCTGGAGCTGGAGGAAATGGTGGCTGATGATCTTCTGGATGTGGGTACTGGTGGGATGGTAGGTAAGGATAAAAGGAACACTATTGCTGTTATGGTTGGGAAGAGAGGGGGTAAGGGTAGAAGTGCAGGAGATGGGTCTGAGGGCCCTGTCGACAACGGTGCTGGGGAATCCTCGGTTGAGCAAGAAGGTGGACATTTCAGAGGCTTGCTTGTTGAAGTTTGCCTCCTTGGAACATGTATGACAGAGACAGAGGAACTGAGAGAATGGAATGGAGTCTTTGCAGGAAACAGTGTGTGAGGATGTACAGCTAAGGTAACTGTGGGAGTCAGTGGGTTTATAGTGGATATTTGTGGCCAGTCTATTCCCAGAAATGGAAACAGAGATGTCGAGGAAGGAAAAGGAGGAGTCAGAGATAGACTAGGTGAAAGTGAGGGTGGGGTGGAAATTGGAAGCAAAATCAAAGAACTTTCCCAATTCCCAATGGGAGAGGGAAGCAGCACAAATGATATTATCAATATATTGGCGAAAGGGTTGTGGGTGGGGGCTGGAATAGGACTGGAACAAGGAATGTTCCACGTTGCCCATGAAGAGACAGGCATAACTGGGGCCTATACGAGTACTCATGGCCTCCTCTCTGACCTGAAGAAAATGAGAGGAGTTAAAAAAAAAGTTGTTCATGGTAAGGATGAGCTCGGCCAAGTGGAGGAGGGTGGTGATGTGTGGGGACAGTCCAATCCTTTGCTCCAGGAAGAAGCAGAGAGCCCTGAGACCATCCTGGTGGGGGATGGACATGTAAAGGGATTGCATGTCCACAGTAAAGAGGAGTTGGCTGGAGCCTGCAAAACTGGAAATTCCAAAACTGGTGTAAAGCATCAGAGGAATTGTGGATGTCGTGCACAGGGACAGGACCTGGGGAGAAAAGACTGAGTCAGAGTAGGGAGAGATGAGTTCTGTGGGGCAGGAGCAGGCTGAAACAATGGGTCTGCCTGGGCAGTCCTGGTTGTGAATTTTGGGAAGGAGTTAGAAGTGAGCTGTGAGGGGCTGGGGGACTACCAGCTTGGAGGCAGTGGGGGGGAGACCACCAGATGGAGTGAGGTCAGTGACTGTAATTGATACACTGGCCTGATGTGCCATAGTGGGGTCATGGTCCAGGAGAAGATAGGATGAGGTATCTGAGATTTGGCGCTCAGCCTCTGCAATGTAGAGATCAGTACACCAGACTACAACAGCACCACCCTTATCGGCAGGCTTAATAACGATGTCAGGGGTTGAACCTGAGAACATGGAGTGCAGTCAGTTTAGTGGAGGTAGGTTGAATTAGGTAAGGGGGCACAGGGAAATTGAGGCAACCAAAGTCACATCACCAGGTCTCAATGAACAGATTGAGTACAGGTAAGAGGCCAGAGAGAGGGGTCCAGGTGGAGGGGGCGAAGGAGTCTGGGACAGGGAGAGGACTCTTGTCCAAAGAAATGGACACGGAGGCGAAGATGACAGGAGAAGAGTTCGATGTCATCTCATGCCTGAAATTCATTAAGATGGGGATACAGAGGGATAAAGCTGAGACCTTCGCTGAGCACAGAACGTTCAGCATTGGAGAGCTGAAGGTCAGGAGGGACAGTGAATATCTGACTGAAGGTGGGGTTGGGGAAGAGGATGGAGTCAGTGGGAAGGGGTGGGGAGGAAGGTTCTGCAGGGCCGTGGGTACCTCTGAGTTGTTGTATCTTGTAGGCCTTACTACTTGAAAGGAAAATAAAATGTTAGCACGGCAAATGAGCCAGAAGATGAAATGGAACTGGGGAGTGGTGCTGCTGTGAGCCAATATGATGTGACGCTGTTGGAGAGAGCATACCCAACCTCTGCTGATCATGCCCCTCCACAAATACCACCAAAACTCCCACTTCTGCGACCGCCGCTGCTGACATCACTTACCAAAACACTGCCAACCATGCTGCCCCCCCCCCCCACAGCTACCGCTTTTGAGAATACTGCCAAGCATGTCGCTTTTGCCCCTGCAGTTGTCACTGAACGTGCCACTTCCACCCCTGTGATAGCCGCTGTACATGTCACTTCCTCCGCTGATGTCATGCAACCACCGCTGCTAATGTTGCTGCTGCCAGAGCCACCATCTACAGCACTTCTGCTGATGCAATCGATGACGCCACTGCCCATGGTCACCACCAGTAATGTGACAGCTGATGTCACCAACAATCACATGACCACCCCCACTCCAGAGACATTTTCCACCTCCAACCCAACTCCAGCTGTACACCACACCCCAGCCCCAAGCCCTGCCAGGTTTTCAAAATGCCCCCAGACTCCCCCTCTCTGTGGATGAATGATCAGTCCTCAGTAAAGGTCTTACCTTCATCTCACTATACCCCCGTGTCAATGAATTTCATATGCACTGTGATATTGAACTTTTCTTCCATTGCCTCCGCCTCCATGCCTACTTTTTCAATCGCAACTCCAACTCACCCTCCGAAGACCCTTCTCCCTACTCCAACATACTCCACCCTCTTGGACACCCATCCTGGTCACCTACGGGCTCTTAACCCCTTTATTTCCAACTGCTGTCGGACACTGACCGCCTCAATCCTCACATCCACTCCAACCTTTCAACCTCACAAAGCGCAGCTCTCCACTCTCTCCGTTCCAACCTCAACCTCGCCATCAAACCAGCTGACAAGGAGGGGGTGGTGTGAAGTGGTAGTATGGCACACTGACCTCTACATTTCTGAAGCCAGATGCTAACTCACTGATACCTCCTTCTACTGCCCCTTCAATCACGACCCCACCTCTTAACTCCTAACTATCATCTCCCAAACCATCCACAACATCATCACTTCAGGGGATCTCCCATCCACAGCCTCCAACCTCATAGTTCCCCAACCCTGCACCACCCAGTTCTACTTTCTACCCAAAACCCACAAATCTGACTACCCCGGTCGACTGATTGTCTCAGCATGCTCCTGTCCCACTGAACTCATCTCTTTATATCTCGACTCTGTCCTGTCCCCCTCAATCCATCAACTCCCCACACACATCTGGAACACCACCCATGCCCTCCACCTCCTCCATGACATTTGATTATCCGGTCCCCAACACATTCAGTCCCTACCTCCAACCTCCATGACTAAGGCTTAAAAAGCCCTGTTTCTTCCTCTCCCATCGAACCAACCAGTCCCCCTCCACTGACACTCTCATTCAATTTGTGGAACTGGTCCTCACCCTCAACAATTTCTCCTTTGAATCCTCCCACTTCCTACAGAAAAGAGGGCAGCCATAGGCACCTGCATGGGCCCCAGCTATACCAGCCTCTTTGTAGGATACGTGGAACAGTCCATCTTCCATAGCTACACCAGCACCATTCCCCACCTTTTCCTCTGCTACTTTGATGACTGTATCGGCACCACCTCATGCTCCAATGAAGAGGTTGAACAGTTCATCAACTTCACCAACACCTTCCAACCTGACCTCAAGTTCACATCGGCCATCTCCAACACTTCCCTCCCCTTCCTGGACCTCTCTGTCTCTATCTCCGGCAACCGACTCAACACTTACATTGATTTCATGTCCACTGCCTTCAACAGCTACTTTGCCTAAACCTCCGCCCACTGATCCCTCCAAAAAAACGTGATCCCTTACTCCCAATTCCTCCACCTCCACTGTACCTGGTCCCAGGAGGAGTAATTGCACTCCCAGACATCCCAGATGTCCTCCTATTTCAGAGATTGTAATTTCCCCTCCCTCATGATCAACAACATCCTCCATTTCCCACACTTCTGCCCTCGAACCCCAACACTCCAATTGCAACAGGGATAGAACGCCCCGGTCCTCAGCTTCCACCCCGCGAATCTCCAGTTATAGCACATTATCTTGTGCCATTTTTAACACCAACAATCAGACCCCACCACCAAAGATATATTTCCCTCTCTACCCCTATCTGCATTCCGCAGAGACCATTCCATGCTCCTCACCAACCCACCCCTCACACCTGGTACCTTCCACTGCTGCTGCACGAGGTGTAAAACCTGTGCCCATACCACCCCCTCACCTCCATCCAAGGCCCCAAATGATCATTTCAAATCTCGCAGAGATTATTCTGCACTTCCTCCCACCACATTTCCTGCATCCATTGCTCCTGATGTCATCACCTCTACATTATTACAATCTATTACAATCACCTCCTATCTGTACCCACCTATCGCCATCCCACCTACCTTTCCCCCAGCCCCACCCCATCCCCCTATTTACCTCTAAGTCCCCTTCCCGTCTCCACACTCCTAATGAAGGGCATATGCCCAAAACGTCGATTCTCCTGCTCTTGGATGCTGCCTGACCTGCTGTGTTTTTCCCAGCACCACACTTTTCGATTTTGTTAGAGGGAGAGGTCAAGACTGTGCACATGACGTTGCATGGCACTGAGCGTGGATCTCAGGATATGGCTAGAGCAGCTGCCTGTGGAATGATAAACATCATGGAGATACCTGTGATCCTGGGTGAATTCAAAGTACGAGGGATGAAACTTCTGTTGAAATCCATATGCAGTGAGTCTGAGACAGAGGCAGTCATTGAGGAATGTGATGTGGCTGTGGAAATGAGTTTTAGCAAATACCTGGTCAAACACCAGGAGTGACAGTGAAATTAATGTTGGTGGACAAGAAAAAGGATTGTTGTTGTGGTTCTGTTCGCCGAGCTGAGAATTTGTCTTGCAAACGTTTCGTCCCCTGTCTAGGTGACATCCTCAGTGCTCGGGAGCCTCCTGTGAACAACGAGCACCCGAGCTACAAATCTTCTCCCAAACTTTGAAAAAGGATTGTAACGGAAATCTCGTCGGAGAGAGGAGCAGAGCTTCTTCAAGGTAGGAATGGCTAGAAAAGATGTGGCAGTGAATTAAATACTAAATAAAAATGGAAAGAACTGTGGGTGCTTTAAATCAGAAACAAAAACAAAAGTTGTGGAAAACCTCAGCAGGTTTGGCAACCTCAGTGCAGAGAAATCAAAATTAATGTTTTGGGTCAGGTGACTTTTCCTCAGAACTGACAGTAGCTAGGAAATTGTTGGTTTGTATGCAGAAGATACGGTGGTGGGGGGGGCGGGGGGGTTGGGGGGGGGGGTTGGGGGGAGGGTTTGGGGGGGGGGTTGGTGAGAATAAATGATAGCTTGGGATAAAGCCCAAAGAGAGAGAACAGTTGGACAGACAAAGGAGTCGATAACAATCTGGCTGTGGGTGTGTCCACTGCATTCACTGCTCACAATGTGGTCTCCTATACATTGGGCAAATGAACGATAGACTGGGTGACCACTTCACAGAACATCTACATTCTGTCCACAAAAAAGACTCTGAGCTTCCAGTTGCCAGCCACTTCAATACACCACCCTGTTCCCTGGCCAACATCTCTGTCTCAGGCTTGCTGCAATGTTCCAGTGAAGCTCAGCGCAAGCTAGAAGAACAACACATCATTTTCTGTTTGGGGATCCTGCAGTCCTCCAGACTCAATATCGAATTCAATAATTTTAGGACCTGAACTCCCCCATGTCCTAGCCACCTACCGCACACACGAGGCTTTGTTATCACATAGTCTACCATTGTACACTATCTGTTGTTAGCCACCAACAATCTCCATTCAACCTCCCAGCCAGATTGTTATTGATTCCTTTGTCTGTCCAACTCTTCCTCTCCCTTTTTGGGGTCTATTTCTACTTATCGAATATTCCTCACCCCCTCCCCCCACCCTATAGTCTGTATATAAACCAACTTTTTCCTACTTTCCATCAGTTCTGAGGAAGAGGCACTGGATCCAAAACATTAACTTTGATTTCTCTTCACAGTTGCTGCCAGATGTGATAATTGTTTCTCATAACATATGGCACTGGGCATGGATGTCATAGTATTGAAGAATCGTACAGATATTTATTACAATTATTTATTATATGCCAACATTATATTCCGCAGGAACATAAGTTTCTGAGCAAACAATAATTGTTCAATTAAAATGAGGAACATTATTTCCAATAGAGTATCATGCTTCAAGAGATCTGAGGTAGATTAAAGTGGGAGACCTTCATAACCATAGGTTACATTCTACGCTCAAGTAATGTCATGATTATATCTTTGACAGGCACATTGGTATACTGACTGTGAGACATAATTCAATATCTATAAACCACTTCAGTCTGCATATAAACTGACAGTTTCTTAATTGCCATCAGTTCTGAGGCAGTCACCAGATTCGAAACAATAACTTTGATTTCTCTTCACAGTTGCTGCCAGACGTGATAATACTTATACTGTTTCTCATAACATAAGCCACTGGGAATATGCTCCTTTCATTTAGGTCTCTCTAGCAGATCTATATTCATTGCTGTACCATGGATGGCTGTTCTTTCAATTGCTTATGTTTTAAGATTAGATTCCCTACAGTGTGGAAATAGACCCTTCGGCCCAACAAGTCCACACCAACCCTCCAAAGAGTAACCCACCCAGACCCATTTCCCTCTGAATGATGCACCTCATACAATGGGCAATTTAGCATGGCCAATTCACCTGACCTGCACATCTTTGGATTGTGGGAGAAAACCGAAGCACCCAGAGGGAACCCACGTAGACGCGGGGAGAATGTGCAAACTCCACACAGACAGTTGCCTGAGGCTGGAATCAAACCTGGGACCCTGGTGCTGTGAGGCAGCAGTGCTAACCACTGAGTCACCGTGCCACCCCAAATCTGGGATTCTATTCCTAAACATCTCTGTTTTTCTATTTTTCTCATCTCCTTTAAGATGGCCCTTAAGACCTACCTCTTTGGCTAAACTTTTGGTTACTGTCCTAACATCTTGCTCTTTGATCTGATGTTATGTCTTCCCTCGATAACACTGCTGTGGAGTGCATTGGGACATTTTATCATATTAAAAATGCTACATAAATACAAGTTGGCATTGTCTGCCTGAGGTTAGAGTTACTTTTACACAAAAATAATTATCTTTTCCTAAAACAAATTACATTCACAGTTGTGTATGTACCTGGATAGTTTTACAAAATTCTGCACCGATTAAATTTAATGCAAAACCTTGTCTCCATTTATTGCTCACTGAGTCCAAATTATGTGGTAATTGATGCTGCTTCATGCTGTATAATGTGTAGTTCCTACAGGATTTAACCAAAAGAAACTGGCTTTAATCAATGATCCTGTGAATGCCCTAACTAATAGCCTAACACTTGGGATTAGAACTGTGGTAATATATGAAATTCCTCTGTTCAATATTAAACTGATTAAAATAAACAAAGGAATTTTGCATTAATACATTTGCTGTTCATGCGATTTCAATCCATCTTTTAAAGAAATGTACTGTGTATTGATTCATCTCAAAATCCTTCAACTGAACATTTCTCTCAGTGTCCAGCTCATGGGGGATTGCAATGATAACAGTGTCAAGGTAAAAGGAAGAAAATTAGTGGCATACAAAACAGTATATGGCTGGGTATCAGCAGGAAGTATGGTCAGATGGAGGAATGTGCTTTCTGCCAATTAAAATCCCATTAATATCCCTGAGGAGTTTATTAAAGGCATTCTCCATTCCTATATCATATTCAATGTTTATTTCCAGCAAGCTGAAATGGCTTTGGTACACTGCTGTTCAGTTTGCCATAGGCCCAAATAGATTTTTGTGGCTGTTGTCTTTGGATCACCTAGGTATGTCACAAACATCACCACTTCCTTTGTCACATGAGGCATTTTCCCCACACCTTGTTCCTCCTGCATAGTTGTTCCAGGAGATACCTGTTCAATTTGGCAAGACTGCAGAAGCATATACTATCTGCCTTTGCCACTGGCTTCCACCTCCTGAATGTGTGCAGCCTCTTTTATTGGGAACCATGCACATCTCTCTTTACATTTAAAAATTGTGCTGTGAGACTAGCACAGCTCTATTGTGTAATATTTCACAGCTAGTAATGCAATAGACCTTCAAAAGAAATGCTCATTGAAAAATGGAAACATAGAAATTAGGAGCAAGAGTAGGCCATTTGACCTTCAAATCTGCTCCACCATTCAATATGATCGAGGAGAAAGTGAGGACTGCAGATGCTGGAGATCAGAGCTGAAAATGTGTTGCTGGAAAAGCGCAGCAGGTCAGGCAGCATCCAAGGAGCAGGAGAATCGACGTTTCGGGCATGAGCCCTTCTTCATTCCTCATGCCCGAAACATTGATTCTCCTGCTCCTTGGATGCTGCCTGACCTGCTGCGCTTTTCCACCAACACATTTTCAGCATTTAGTTGATGATCAGGATCACCCAATTCATTGCCCTGCATTTGGTTTGATCTCTTTAGCCATTCAAACTCCTCCTTGAAAACTGAAGGATCAATAGGGATGCCCCTCTGTAGGGCAGCCTGAGACCGTACCCATGACAAGGAACGCAGGGAGCTAAAACCTCAAAGCCTGACTGGGCCCACTGCTCCAATATGGCATTGGGAGGCCACCTCCAGGCAGCTGGCCTATTGTTCAGGCCTCAGTGGCCTTCAGAGTGACTGGAAAATACCAGTCAGCCTCCAACAGTAGGCCCTGATAAGTAATTAAACTGAACTTCAATTGGCTACCCATCCCTTGCGGCTCCCTCCCTTAAGCCTTTTCATCCTTCCTAAAGTGTAAAGGTTGAACTGGATGCAATTGTCCAGCTAAGGCTGAGCCCCTGTACTTTGTACAGCTTTTATTATGACCTTTTGTTAAACTTATGCAATAGCTAACAATCGGGTATGATGTGTCATGATTGTATTAATGGCTTCATAAATCCAGAAGTTTGAATTCAAGATTTGATGACATGAGATCAAGTCTCACTGGCAATTTATTTATGAATTTAAGTTCAGTTAAATAAATACATCTGGAATAATAACTTTGTATTAATAATATTGACCACAAAGTTACTAGATTATTGCATGAAAGTCCATCTAGTTCACCGATGCCCTTTAGGGAAGGCCATCTGCCATTCTTATCTGGTCAGGCATGAATGCAACTGCTCAGTCACTGTGATGTTGTCTCTGGCCTCTGAAATGGCTAACTTATCAGTCAAAGGACAGTTATGGATGGGAGAAAATGTTGTTCTTGTCAGTGAAGCTCGCTGTTCCTGAATAACTCAAGTCAAAGAAAGATAAAGGGATATAATATGGAAGGGGATATTGTCAGAAAAGAGAGATGAAGAATCAGAAGAACTTGCTTGAAACAGACAGTAGAAATGGACTGAAACAATCAGAATGTGGAATTGGATTAGAGACACATTCAAGGTATGAACTTCAAAAAAGAAAACTTATTGTAGAAAGGTGAGGAATAGGAACACCGATAGCAATATTTTAGAACAGCATATTGAAATGGATAGTCAAGCACAGGAAGTTCTGGCAGCTTGGGATCAATGATAGAGGGGTGATAACATCTAGAAGAAGGTATCTAGAAGAAGGAAAATGATGGCTAATATTCTCATCTTTCAGATTAAGGACATATGTCCTCTTCCCTCCCACACCATAACTTGGAGAAATATCTCATGAAAGTTAGCACTCTCAAGGTATCTGCATAGTGTAAGCAAGCAGGCCATTCAGCCCTTCAAGCCTATTCTGTCATTCAATGAGATCCCTTGTCTCTGAACCTAATCCACCTCCATTAGGGGTAGGCCCAGTATGAAAATTATCATTTCATATTCTTACAATTTCAAGAGGTAAGGAGAAATGTTACTACAGAAGGAGAGGATCAAAGCAGTTAATGTAGATATAATGACCCATTTATATTGTCCCACTGGAACTAAGTTGCTGAGAACAGAAAACCAAGACTTACAAATCTTGCCAGTTCCTTCTTTATAATTTGACTCCATACCTTTTCCCATTTTCTTTGGTTCTGGTGTATTTTGCTTTCAAACAGATGCAGGAGATCTATGATATATAATATTTACAGCACAGAGTGAGGCCATTCAGCTCAACTGTCGATACCAGTGTTTATACTCCACACAAATTTTATACCACATTGTTACATTTTATTGCTATTAGCATACCCCCTATTCCCACCATGCATTTACACAGCTGCTCCTTAAGTGCACCTATGCCACTTACCTTGTGACATCAACTAGTACATCAACTATTGACAAATATATTCTTGGGGTCAAGTAAAGAGTTTCTAATGGCTCAAATCATTCATCCTGTCAAGCATATCAGATGTCTGAGGAAGGTCTCTCAGTGTTATATTATTTGTGTCAACAAACCCATTTAGGTTGTCTTTCAATCTAGTGCAGGTGTCTGACAGGCGATTGAATAGCCCTTTGCTGCACTTTTTCTCCTGCCATGATGGTAGCTGCAGCTCAATACAACCATTATCGTTTTTTTTCCAGACCAGAGGCTGTGGGCTCAAATCCCATTCCAGGCACTTACCCACAGAAAGAATCTGGTTTGATGTTCCTGGTGCAGTACTAAGGGAATGCGGTACTGTTAGGAGTAGAAAAAGAATTTGGGAGTCACGTGAAAAGTTAGTACAAGCAATTTGCTCTTTTTAACCTCAAGGAGACTGAATTTCAAAAAATCTTTGCAACCACAGGCTGTCCCAAAGTTGTCAATGTAATCATTTCAAAGAGATGTACTGAATGGAAACAGATCCTTCAGTCCAACTCGTCCATGCTGACCAGATATTCTAAATTAATCTAGTCCCATTTTCTAGCATTTTGCCCATATCCCTCAGAAGCCTTCCTATTCACTTGGCCATCAGGATGGCTTTTAAATGTTGTTGTGTGATTTTTAACTTTGTAATTGCACCAGTCTCCATCACCTCCTCTGGCAGCTCATTTCATACATGCACCACCCTCTGCATGAACAAGGCCCCTTTTAAATCTTTCCCCCCTCACCTTAAACCTGTGCCCTCTAGTTTTGGACTTCCCTACCCCGGGGAAAAGATCTTATATGTTCACCTTATTCATGCCCCTCATGATTTTATAAACCTCTATAAGATCACCCCTCAGACTCTGAGACTGCAGGGAAAATAGCCCCAGCCAATTCAGCCTCTTCCTATAGCTCAAATGTTCCAAACCTGGCAGCATCCTTGTAAGTCTTTTCTGTACTCTTTCAAGTTTCACAACATTTTTCCTATAGGTGGGAGACCAGAATTGAATAGATTTGAAGTGTGGGCAGTAGAAAATGGAACAATCAAAATATACAGAGCAAGCTCCCACAAACAGAAATATGGTAAATGGCTGATTATCAGTGTTTTAATAGTGTTCATTAAGGGTTTGACCAGGGCAACAGGAGGAATTCCTTCCCCTTATAGTGGCTGCAGGATCTCAAGTATTCACATTAGAAAGAACTGGGGTTATGTTTAGTATCCCATTCCAAAAAGTTAAAAATCACATAACACCAGGTTATAGTCTAACAGGCTTGTTTGGAAGTACAAGCTTTCAGAGTGCTGCTCCTTCATACTGTGCGGCACTCCCACAGAGATTCAGCTTGGGTTGTGTTAAGAGTCTCTCAAGTGTGCTTTGAACCCATGACCTTCTGAGTTCTGACTCAGAAGCACAAAGGTTTTCCACAGAAACACAGCTGACAGTGACCAAGTATAATAAAATTCTAATAGTGGTTCTGATAATTTAGCATAAAATGCATTGTAAATTCTGAAAGCACATTATGTAGATTGGCCTTATAAAACGAATCAAAGCTGCTGCCTTGAAATCAGCCTGTTTCCTCCTCACATCCCTCCCAGTGCTCTGGGTTGTGGAAGCTACATCGATCCTGTCTGCTCTTTGTTTTGAATCTTGCTGGCTCAGATACCTCTCAGCAAGGTGCCCTTAGTTCCATTTGGAATTTGTTTTCCTGTCACCTACTTTTGTTTTAATGTCAGCACTTCCAACACTGGGGCATCAAAACATTTCTTCCAAACTCTGGGTGGCTGCATTTTACAGCAATTTCTCTAAGTAAACTGCTGTTTCACTCTCCCTGGTGCAAACTGAAGGATTAATTCTATTCCCCAGCACGGTTAACATTCAATCAGCGTTGTTGTAACTATTGCACTGGTCAGCCCGCTATGCAGATAATAGAGCACAGGCTTTTCATCTGTCACTCAAGCTAACAATGTCAGCGCTCCTGTTCCCGTGTTCTTTGAATGATACATCAACAGGATTTACAGCCCCACACATTTAGATATTTTCTAATCAATCTGTTCAACGATGTTACTACAGACCACCAGAGCAGTGGCCTCGAACTCTAGCCTCCTGGCTCAGATTGGGACCTACCATCCCACCTATGTAATATCGGATGGGAATGATTCTTCCTGATCCAGAAACTGTTATGACACATCTGATAGGTTGATTAGAAATCTCTATGCAGTGCCCAGTTTCTGCCGAACCTTCATGACATCACAGAATCATTCAGTATGGAAGAAACCAATCAGCCTCCTATACTGGCTCAAGAAGAGCTTGTAAAGTTTGATGAGTTTGGTTTATTGTTATCCCATGTATTGAAAAACAATGACAAGTACTGTTTTATGTGCTATACAGGCAGGTCGTACCATACAAAGTGCATCAGGGTAGCAGAACAGAGTGCAGAATACAGTGTTACAGCCAGACAGAAGGAGCACAAAGAGAGATGAGAATTAAATGTGACAAGTCCATTCAAAAGTTTTATTACAGCAGGGAAGAAGTTGTCCTTGAATTTGTTTGTACATGTATTCAAACTTTTATATCTCCTTCCTGAGGGGGTGGAAGAGTATAACTGGGGTGGGAGGAGTCTTTGATTATGTGGGTTGCTTTCCCAAGGCAGTAGGAAGTATAGATGGAGACAATGGATGAAAGGCTGGTTTGCGAGATGGACTGAGTTATGTTCACAACTGTCTTAAGTCGCTTGCAGTCTTGGGCAGAACAGATGCCATATTATCCTGTGATGTATCCAGATAAGCTTAAACTTTCACGGCTTGGAGGATGTCAGGTAGGGTGAAGGTAGAGGGCCTGGGCACCTCCAAAGAATCCAGGAGGAGGGATATTCCTCCTTCATTTGGGCGCCTCCTGGTACCATCTTGTCCCCTTGTGAAGAAGGGACACCTGGAGTGTGCACTAGGTTCCCCAACCCTCTATCACCATGTCTTTGGTCCTGAGAACCAGTGGCTGGGATCATGGAGTGCAGGTGTCTGCACCTCTCCAGCAGCCCAGAGGGAGCTGGGTCTGTCTCTCCAACCTGTCCAGAGAGGTAGCTAGATGGTCACATCACTCGCTGCATTGAAGTGTACTGCATCCCAGATGAAATGTACTGCATCGCAGATCCATGTCTGCCTCTCTTGTTCCTGTGGACAAAGTCCTGAATTATCAGCACCACTGGGTTCTCTCCTGCATGGGGTTGAGCAGGCACCCAATCTCTGTAGCCCTCTGAGTTCTGGCAGTCTGGGGCATTTCTTGCATGGCCAACTACGGAGATTTCCGGAAATTGGATGGTCCACCAGATTGGATGGTCCACCATGCTTTAAAGTGAAGGATGCAGGTGGTAGTTTTGCTGATGCTTCCTCTGAGGCCTTGGTACTCTCCCCTTCAAGTTCTGGAAAGTGGCCTCTGTGGTAGATGGCCATTTCTCCCTGGAGGTATTAAAGGTTTCTGGCTGTACCTGGAAGACACGAGAGAGAGATGGCATTACAGCATGGAATTAATGTGAGAGTTGCAGTGGAATGAACAGTGATACTTACTCATTCTGGATTAGAGTGATGCTGGAAAAGCACAGCAGTTCAGGCAACATCCGAGGAGCAGGAAAATTGACATTTTGGGCAAAAGCCCTTCATCAGGAATAGAGTGATACCTAGTGATACTTACTCAGTTAAGAGGATATGGATGTCAGCATCCCCCATAGGAGCAGGTCTAATCTTCCTCTCTTTTGCCAGTCCTCTAGGAAGAGAGCTTTCTCCTTTGCACCACCTCCTCAATCAGGACATATAGGTGTCTACTGGAGAAACGTGTTTCCTTTATCCATTAACCTCTTGAAATGTCTTTGACTAAGCAGGGCAGCAGGATGCCAAGACTTTTAATGGTGCCGCGAACAGAAGGGTGCCAATCTTCTGGCAGTTATAAACTGAGTGGCAACATTTCTGGGAATGGTGTGTGGTGAGACGGAGCTGGATTCAGATGTGACAGATACTGTAGAAGCAAGGTAGGTAATTAATGAGGCAAGTTTGGGATGTTACAGTGAGAAAACACTAGGTTTCACAATGGCAATCCCTCCAATAGAACTCAGCACAACTAGGACTCTATCAAATGATTCTTTTTCCAATTCCTATTGTATTAACAGATAAAGGAAAGAATTTCCTGGACTTTCTTGCAGTCAGTGTCCGGGATATTAAATTTCAATTCCTAGAGAATCGAGGACAATCCCACTTATAATCCCAATTGGAATGTTCAGACATTTTCAAAGAAAGTGGGGCATGGGGTAGGAGGGTGTAGCGGAGATCGAGAGCTGATGTAAAGGAGTACAGTGGCTTGGAGATAGGAAGGACTGCAGATGCTGGAGGTCAGAATTGACTCCAACTTCCAGATCTGCAGTCCTTACTATCTCCATGTTGCTGAAAACCATACTGCGAAGCCTCTTCCAAGGATGCCCACCTTGAAGACGTTTTCCTCCTCCCTCTGTAAAAGTCTCAGTGAGTCTCTCTCCCACTGCAACCCCCAGGTTACCTCCTCCCCCTTGAAGCACTTTGACCAAACCCTGAAACAAGCTCACTGATACAGCTATGTTTCCTACGCAGCCAGCTTATCCCCAATGGACTCCAAACAACGTTCAGACCAAACCACGACAACCGTTATCTACAATACCTCCAGAGCCTTCAGAAAGGTTCTCCCTATGGATCCTCACATCCACCCTCGCAGCCATGTGCCAACATGTCTTCTCACTACAGTCATCCCTGTCCCAGCTCAGGGCGTCTCTCTCCCCCAGACCTGCAAACCTGATAGGTTGATTAAAAATATCTATGATTTGGAGGAGCCGGTGTTGGATTGGGGTGGACAAAGTTAAAAATCACACAACAGGTTTATGTTGGAATTTAACCTGGTGTTGTGTGATTTTAAAAATATCAATACAGTGAGTTATGCACCCAGTTCTGCCTAGCCTTCATAACATCATAGAATCATTCCGTATGGAAGAAGCCAATCAGCCTCCTCTGCTGACTCAAGAATTCTGCTCTCCGTTCCTCTATCCTGATGCACTTTGTATGATCTACTGTTTTTCATTCTTCGAAGGATCCATACCCTAAACAAACGCTTTTTCTCCGCCCTATCGGACATCAAAGATCGTAAGTACGCCAAGTCCTGATGGGGCAGCACGGTGGCTCAGTGGTTAGCACTACTGCCTCACAGTGCCAGGGACCCAGGTTTAATTCCATCCTCGGGCAAATGTCTGTGTGCAGTTTGCACATTGTCCCTGTGTCTGCATGGGTTTTCTCCGGGTGCTCCGGTTTCCTCCCACAATCCAAAGATGTGCAGGTTAGGTGAATTGGCCGTGCTAAATTGCCCATAGTATTCAGGGATGTTAAATAAGGTGCATTAGTCAGGGGTAAATATTGAGTAATAGGGTAGGGGAATAGGTTACTCTTCAGAGGGTTGATGTGGACTTGTTGGGCTGAAGGGCTTGTTTCCACACTGTAGGGACTCTATGAAGGGTCCTGACCTGAAACATTGATTTTCCTGCTCTTCTGATGCTGCCTGAACTGCTGTGCCTTTCCAGCTCCACATTTTATTGACACAGTAATACAGGTCTGAATAACAAAGTGATAGAAGGAGGGATCAGAAATCAAGTGCCTAGCTGCCTGTGCAATAGAATAAAAGGAATTACCACATGTTAGATGTGATCTATTTTGAGAGGTAAGTAAGGGCTTGGGTGTTGCCTAAGAGTATAGTTGTTCAGGTTTAACAAAAACCTTGTTCTGTTTAGTTCTGTTCTGATTAAGGGTTGGGTTACACCCAAAACGTCAACTTCTGCACCTCCTGATGCTGCTTGGCTTGTTATGTTCTTCCAGCCTCCTGACTGTCTGCCAAACCTGCTCAGCAGGAAAAAAGTGGCACAGTATTATTGTTCTTGTTAATGAGGAGGAAATTACAGGTAAATTAAAGTTGGTGAAACTTGTTATCATTGCTCCTATTTAAATACCCTTTCATTGTGGAATAGAAGCAACTTAATGGTTCATCACTGGCCTTAATGAGTCTGCTTCTTGTAGGATTTCCCATGGTAAAAACAATGACTGCAGATGCTGGAAACCAGATTCTGGATTAGTGGTGCTGGAAAAGCACAGCAGTTCAGGCAGCATCTGAGGAGCAGGAAAATGTCCATAGTTCTTTGTTTAATTTTACTTCTTACTGTAGGATTTGCATGAAGATAACACAATATCGGCCAGATCCAGAAGATGCACTCTGCACTAAGTTAACACACCCACAGTGGCTCTGGAGTAGGCATGCTTTCTCAGTGTAGGTCGCCTGTTAACTTTTCTTCTCTGGTTGAGAGAGCAAATGAGTTCCATCTCAAACTTTTCTGCTCACTGCTTCTTCATGCATAACCTGATCTCCACAGAACCATGGATGATTTCTCCCATTGGATGAAAATTTAAATAGTACATATTTATCCATGACTTTCATCATGAAATGTTGCAATGTTTCCCAATTTTGCTTATACTAAAAATGGAACTAAATTAATAACAACTGCTAAGATTCTGCAGAGACTTCCTTATTCCTTTGTTGTTGACATTTTTCCTAAGAAAAACTTTTCTCTTGGGCCTGCTATTTTTCCATTAGTGATGCAGGTCAGGTATGTTGACTGAGTGATCGCTAATTCTTGGTTCTACACAGACCCTCATGCTCAACTTGATCAGTAAGATGTTCAATAGGTTATCCGCTCTTGTTGGTTCTTCAACCAACTATTCCATTCCAATATCAATAATCACATTTCAGAGATCTTTTGCAGTTTTTCAACAATCATACTGATTTGAGATTGTATCATCTCCTGAATTCTAATTAAATTTGAGTTGACTGAATCCTGCCTCATGACACCACCATACGGAATCTGACTTTTTCGATGCTTTGTTTAGCTCCTTAACTGTATCTTTATCATGTTTTGGTTTGTAGATTGTTCCTATGATTACTGTACATCTATGCTATCCACCTCAACCTCTTCCTATTACTCGCTGGCTCAAAATGTTTCTCCTGAATTTCCCATTGAATTTAATGAACATTATGTTAATGGCCCCTGGTTTTGGTTTTCTCAAAGTTGAAACATTTTCTCCACGTCTGACTTATCAAACTCTTGACTATTTAAAATCTCTTTTCTAGAGAAAAAAAATACCTAGTATTGTTAGATATGTTATCGCCTTTTAGTTCTAGTATTATCCCTGTGAGGTATTTTTGCACATTCTATTTCCCTTTGATAAAGTGGAGGCAAAAATAATGTACAATACTGAAAGTCTTTTCTAACCAAATTCTATGCAAGTGGCTTCCCTTCCTCTCTGTAACTGAACCCCAGTGCTTGGTTTGGTTTTGCTGTGGCCTTGTGAACCTGTGTAATTTATTTTAGTGATTCATATAAAAGAACCCATAGATCTCTTTGCTCTTCTGCCCTTATTTAAACACTAACCAACCTGTGTGAGGTCTCCTCATTCTTCCTATTGCAGCATCTCATATGTATATCTAATGAAACTGAAGAGCTGCGAATGACATTGCAATGGACATGATCAAAAGATCAGCAGTTAGTAAAACTTCATAAAAGAGTCTAGAGCTAAACATGAATCATAACTGTATTTAAGATTGTAAGGAAATGTCTGCCATAAATGTATTGTATTTCACAACCGGTCAAGACTGAAGGCCATAATGTTATAATTGATTTCCTGGAGATTTATGTGACCATTTCGGAGTCAATTAAAATTTCACAGAAATAGACCAGCATGTAAACAAAGCTGGGCGATTCCTCAAGCTGCTCTGGACAAATTTCCACACAAGGTCTTTATGAAGACTGGGATTTACTGGCCAATAAAAGAACATTTAGAGTCATAGAAATATACAGCATGGAAACAGACCCTTCCATCCAACTCATCCATGCCGACCAGATATCCCAACCTGTTCTAGTCTCATTTGCCAACACTTGGCCCATATCCCTCTAAACCCTTCCTATTCATATACCCATCCAGATACCTTTTAAATGCTGTAATTGTACCAGCCTCCACCACTTCTTCTGGCAACTCATTCCATACACACACCACCCTCTTTATGAAAACTTTGCCCCTTAGATCCCTTTATATCTTTCCCCTCTCACCCTAAACCTATGCCCTCAAGCTCTGGACACCCTCACTCCAAAGATCTTGTTTATTTATCCTATTCATGCCCCTCATGATTTTATAAACCTCTATAAGGTCACCCCTCAGCCTCCAAAGCTCCAGGGAAAACAGCCACAGCCTATTCAGCTTCTCCCTATCGCTCAAACCCTCCAACCCTGGCACCATCCTTGAAAATCTTTTCTGAATCCTTTCAAGTTTAACAACATCGTTCCTATAGCAGGGAGATGAGAATTGCACACAATATTCCAAAAGTGGCCTAACTAATGTCCTGTATAGCCACAATGTGACCTCTTAACTCCTATACTCAATGCTCTGAACATTAAAGGAAAGCACACTAAACGCCTTCCTAACTATCCTATCAACCTGTGACTCTACTTTTAAGGAACTAGGAACCAGGAACAAGGAACTCCAAGGTCTCTTTGTTCAGCAACACTCCCTCGGACCTCACCATTAAGTGTATAAATCCTGCTCTGATTTGCTTTTCTAAAATGCAGCACCTCACATTTATCTAAATTAAACTCCATCTGCCACTCCTCAGCCTATTGGCCGATCTGATCAAGATCCCACTGTACTCTGAGGTAACCTTCTTCGCTGTCCACGACACCTCAAATTTTGGTGTCATCTGCAAACTTACTAACTATACCTCCTATGTTCACATTCAAATAATTTATATAAATTATTTATTTTATCAAACAAGCTTCATTTTTAAAATGTTTTCTTTTGTATTTCGTTAACTCTTAGCCTTAAATATCAAAAAAAAGGATAAACTTGCATTTCTATAGAATCTTTAATAACCTCTCTGATTCTTCCCATCCAATTAAGTTCTTTGAAGAGTTCTCACTATTGCAAATGTAGGAAATGCAGCAGGCACTTTGAACACAGCAAGATCCCAGAAACACCAATGTAATAACAATCGCATCATCTGTTTTCGTGATGCTGATTGAGGGATAAATATTGTCTAGGACATCAGAGTAAATTCCCCTGCTTTCCTTCGAAACATATCCAACTCAGAGAGCAGAGAGATCCTTGGATTAACACCTCAACTGAAATGTAGCACTTTTATGATTGCAACATTCCCTTAGTAATGTGCTGGTGTGTTGGCCTGGATTTTATCTGCAACCATCTGAACCTGAAGAGACTCTGAAGAGACCTGAAGAGACTCAGTGAGTCAGAGATATAAATGAAGAGGACATGTAGCTTTGAACTATGGATAGAAAATTAGTAGATTCATTGTATTTAACTGAGAGGAACAAGGAATGGACTGGCTGCATACTTAGTTTCCCTGATCATTACTTTGGTTACCTGTTAAAGTCAAATCTGCATGGACATTTATTCCAATGCAAAAGATTTTTAAAAAGGCAGTGTTATTGCCAAAGGAGAAAGCAACTGCTTGGGATGGATTTTTTTGTTAATTTAACTTCAACCTTTGCCTGCCAGCTTTCACACTTGCAGGGAGATGTTTGTGAGAGGGAAAAGAAAATCAATATCCTTCCAGTGACTGCTTTGATTCTCTGAGTTCAAAAATTAAATAAGACCTGCTAGATTGTGCCATTATTTCTTCATTATACAGTTTCTAATATTGAGACAAATGCAACTCGTATGTTACCAAAAATAAACAATTTATTCATTAAGTCAGGGTCAGATAGAACTTGTTTAAAAAGTGCTGTTCTCTAGGAAAGGTTCTGAATACATAACTCAAACATAGCGATCCTCGGTATTCCCTAGCTTTGTCCAATAATCTTGCAAATTCATCCCCTTGAAGAACATGTCTAATTATCTTTTGAACGTTCCTGTGAAATCTGATTCTACCACCCTTTCATATGGTGCCTTATAGATCAAGACAAACTCCTAGGGGAAGAAATTCCTCCAAACGTACTGTCCAGTTCTTTTGCCAATTATTTTAAAGTCCTAGCCTTTGGTTAACAATTCACTTAACAGAGGTTACAGTTTCTTCCAACATGCCCTTTGAAAATCCTTCGATTCACCTCACTTGGATCTCCCTTTAACCTACTGCTCTAAGAAGAACATCAATAGCCTCTCCAGTCTCACCACATAAGTTAAGACCCTCATTCATGGTGATGTTATGGTAGATTTCCTTTGTACTCTCTTCAAGGCCTTGATGCCGTTTCTTAAGAGTTGTCATGGCCATGGGTCCATAGGTCATAATCTCAGATCACAAATGGAAATATCAAAGTTTAATTACATGTATTTTTGAAAAAAAAGATACACATATAAAAGTTGACTACACTTGTAAATTTATTGACTACCTGGAGAGAGAATGAGAAACTTTGGAACATCACACATGACAAGGTGTCAAAGAAGCTTCAAAGAGAGAAAATGTACTACAACTAAATTTGTAATTTCCTGGCAATATCCCAGGCTCAACATGATAATTGAAATAAAGCTGGGCAAAACATAAATTTGTGTTTCTCCCTTTCTAAAAATATACAGGGATAGGGGTTAAAATTGAACCTGGTCTGTGTATGTTAGTGGCCTGATAGTGTAATATATTCACTAGTGTGCTGTGAAGTTCACAGCTCTGAGAACAGCCATTTAAACATCTCTGCACCGTAAGTAAAGTCAGCTAAAATAGAAAGGAATCAGGACAAGAGTTTCAATCAATCTACAAAGCCAAATATCTACAAATCAATTGTTTATTTACCAACATTTACCAAAAAAGCTGAATTCCAGAGGTGAGGAGAGAGTGACAGCCCTAGCAAAATTGGAATCAGTGGGAATCAGCAGGCAAATTCTCTGCTAGTTGGAGTCATACCTGATACATAGGAAGATGTTGTTGGAAGTCAGTTATCTCAGCTTCAGGATATTTCCAGGTGTTCCTTATGGTGGTGTCCTGCGCCAAATTGCCTTCAGCTGCTTCCCTCCATTATAAGGTTAGAACTGGGGATGTTTACTGTTGATTTCACAATATTCAGCATAATTCATGACTCCTTAGACACTGAAGCAGTCCATGTTCAAATGGAACAAGATCTGGACAACATCCAGTCTTTGGCTGACAAGTGGCAAGCAGCACTCATACCACACAAATGCCAGGCCATGACCATCTCCGATAAGAGACAATCTAACTCTGTCCCTTGATGTTCAGTGGTGTTACCATCAGTAAATCCCCCACTATCAACATAATTGAGGATACCATTGGCCAGAAACTCATCTAGACTTACCCCATAAACACAGTGCCTACAAGAGCAGGTCAGAGGCAAGGAATAGTGCAGCGAGTAACACACTTACAGATTCCCCAAACTTGCCTACCTTCTACAAGGCACAAGTCAGGAGCGTGATGAAATGCTCCCCACTTGCCTGGATAGGTGCAGCCAACTACACTCAAGAAGCTTAATACCATTGAAGACAAAGGAACCCACTTGATTGGTACCACATCCACAAGCATCCAATTCCTTCACCACTGAAATTCAGTAGCAACATTGTATACTATCTCCAAGATGCACTTCAGAAATTCATCAAAGATCCCTAGACAGCACCTTCCAAATCTATGACCACTTCCACCTTAAGGAGAAGGGCAGCAGATACATGGGAACCCCATCACATACAAGTTCCACTCCAACTCACTCACCATCCTGACTTGGAAAAATATTGCCATTTTTATCACTGTTGGTGAGTTAATCTTGGAAATCCCCCCCTCAGTGCATTGTAGGTCAATCTATAGCACATGGACTGCAGCAGTTCATGAAAGCTTTTAAACGGGCAACTAGGGATGAGCAATAAATGCTGGTTAGCTAGCGACACTCACATCCAACAAATGAATGAAAAAAAAGTACTATGCTGCTGGTAACACCCATTACAATACCTGGCATTTTCAAATATCAGCCTTTCATGAATTATGTGGGACTTACCCCTTATTTCTAATCTATACATATGTCTGTTGCATTAACATTTCTTTTTGCATATAGTCATTAATAAATGCTTCCTGATAATTTATGGAAGCCTGCTGAACTTGACTTCTTTTAAAACATGACTTCATTTCAGCATGGAAGAAAGGAATCCACAACGGAAGGGATATAAAAACTAATCATGTTGCAACCAACTGATGGGGCAGTTAAATGTCCAAGGGGATACAGTTCAGCTCCTTCTCACTAGAGAGCTTAGTAATTTGAGGTGTCCCATCTGGAGCCATAACAAAATGGACTACTAATAATAGAGTGATGCCCAAAATAGTACAGAGGCCTATTTGGAGATTCATCAAGATTTAGCATGATATTCTTGCTTGTATATTCAATAACCATGTTCACAAAGCCAAATGTCCCATTCGCATCTTTGATAAAAGACAGATGCTCAGGACCGTACCAGTGGGATTCCCCACCACTGCCTCCAGTACCCCCTGGACTGAGTAACTACTGTAACTACTGGATCAAGAGGCAGAGTCATTATTTTGTGTATTAGTCAAAGCCCTTTAGGATGCTAAGCTTCACATTGCCACTTTAACTCAATTTAGTTGAAGAAAAAGCATTTTAGAGATCAACAGAAGTGGGGCTGCTTGTTCCAATGTGTTTGCCTCTGCAGATTTTCTCAATCCTGAATAAATAATAAGGTTTGAGAAGAGGATGGCGAGGGGAGTTAGATCAATTAACTGATTAAAATGGAGTGAAAGGAGCTTTGTTCTGATGTGATCTAAGAGTTGTGTAGCAGTTTCTTGGAAGTACTGAAAGCATGCTTACCTTGTTCAATGAATTATTATTGTCAGAGAACCAACTGATGCAAACAATATTGATGATAGTTTGTTATGACTCACTACCCTTGAAAAGGTCAAAATTACTGCATTATGCTACACAGCAATTATGATCAGGGATGTGTTTACTTCAGGATATCTTAAAACCAATCTATTCTGATAATTTCTCTTACTTTATTCAACCACTTTCATGTTTTAGGTGCAATGAGCTTCAACCCTAAGTTGGCTGGCCTAAATTGATTCTAAGTCTGACAACACCTCAATTTTTAACATTCTATTTTCTAATAACTCCATAGCCTCCATCTCCCACCCCATCCACACCTTTAGCCTTTGCACTCATCCCCCATCATCATTCCAAATTTCACTTGAACTACAGCCCTACAAGACCGTCTGAGGCCTCCAATCCTGTCCCTTCTAAATCCCCAGTTTGAATTGGTACATCAGGGTGGGTGTATCAACTACCAAGACTCTGAGTACTGAAGTTCCCTTTTGAAATCTCTCCACATCTCCACCTCTCTTTCTGTCTTCAAGATTTTCCTTAAAAATGACCTTATTGACCAAGCGCTAGTTAACTTGTCCTAATATCTTTTTCTATGATCAGTACCAAACTGTGTTTGGAAATGTCCCTGTGAAACAACTTGGAATGTTTTACCACATTAAAGGTGCTATATAAAGGCAAATTTTTGTTGTTGTGGTGAGGATAATGAGAACCAAGGCACCAAAGAATCTCAGCAATGTGATAGTGCCAACTTTCAGGGCTCAGCACAGTGACACAAAACAGAGACCAGGTTGTCCAGGACGACCCTCCAGAAATGCAGGTAGCCAGGACTCTGTGTCTCACTCTACAGAACTGGAAGCACTATGTCCCAACACTAAAAACCAGGAATGTCCATATGGCTAGAATTGGAGGAGTGCAGAAATCGCAGAGAGTTATAGAGCCATAGGAGGTTACAGCAAGAGTGAGGAGCAAGGCCTTGGAGGAATTATAGCAGGACTAAAACCCAATCCAGGCCAATGAGTACATCCTGAATCTTTTCCCACAGGGCTGGCTGTTCTGAAGTAGCCATAGGTAGTGGAAGTTGATGGCTGAAGACAGAAGGATTTTGTATATGCAATGCTACAACTTGGGGCTCAGTCAGTAAACTGGTGTCAGACAAACTCCTGATGACTGTATCAGCTCTGACAGCAAAAGGTGAGTGTCTCTCATCAGCTTCCCGTCACTTCCTATCATAGTAGGGCTAATTTAGGTGAACATTGTGAAGCCTGCAGTAACATGAATCCTCACCACACCTCTTCATAATGTGTGATACATCTGGTAGACTTGATGCCACCATTGTCTTTCCTGGTACTATTTCAACGGTTCCTAAGTGTAAAACTGCCTAGGAACAATAGGAGGAGTGGTTGTGAGGCTCTTAATAAGTTATCTGAATAGTTCAAATGTTACTGAACAATTAATTATAGGCAGTAAACAGAGTCAGTCTGAGGAGATATTTGCCAGCTTTGCGCTACTAGTTAGTCAGGTGCTTAGCAGTGAGGAAAAGGACTATTTGCTGAAAAGATGTTGCTGTAGCAGGCTCCAAGCAGCTAGGATCCCGTAAAAGTTTTGGGAACTGTTAGGTGAAGCTAAACATTGAGGTTAAGGCTCAGGAACAGCCCTGGGAGCTGTGGGGTGCTCTGAAGAAGCCTGTGTGCAATTAATAATTCAGTGCAACTGAGAGTGAAATGAAAGATGCAAGGAATGGAGTTGTCAACTTTAAGACAAAAGCTACAATTTCCTCACTAGATTGTAACATAGTTTTAAGGGCTGTTCTTGGCTCATAACAAGAGATGTGTGTGCAATTGCAGCTTAAAACAAAGTGAATAATGCAAAGAGGTCCAGGTCTTGGCAATGGAGAGCTTTGTAGTGTCTGCCTTATGAGCATCTGAACTTCATTGCAGGACAGTTTTGGGGATTGTGCCCTTGGCTTTCTGGATATGTACCACCTCCTCGCAGATAGCCTGGGAATGACTACACTAATGGCATCCTGAAGTGGAGATTCTGGTCATCCTCATCAGAAGGGTTTGATAACCTTCAATAACTGAAATTGTAATTCTATACCATTGGTTTGCTCCACCTGGGAGTAGAAGATTCTCAAAAACCATAGATTGCAGTGTATATATTGACTAGCTGCATAAGATGATCCCATTTTGCACAGCCCTCAAAAAGTCATATTTTAGCATATGTTCAGCATACCTAATTCTTCACAACATGCCAGCTGTCATATTAATAATCAGCGTCAATTTCCCACCTGATAAATGCATGTTTTACTTCGCTTATAACTGGATAAAAGAGATCAAGCAGGCAGTAGAGGCTGTGCTGCAAAGCTGTGCAGGAATTTAAGACAAGTCAACATAGACCAGATCTCACATGGTGAATGACAATGATAGTGATCACCCACAGAAAAGCTTCACTTTTAAACTTGGCATGTAAGTAATGCCCGTTTTTGGAGGAAATTTATTCAAGGTGGCACAGTGGCTCAGTGGTTAGCACTGCTGCCTCACAGTGCCCAGGACCTGGGTTCAATTCCCACCTCTGGCAACTGTCTGTGTGCACATTCTCCCTATGTCTGCGTGGGTTTCCTCCGGGTGCCTCGGTTTCCCTCCACAGTCACAAAGATGTGCAGTTTAGGTGAATCGGCCATGCTAAATTGCCCATAGTGTTAGGTGTATAGGAATGGGTCTGAGTGGGTTGCTCTTCAGAGGGTCGGTGTGGACTCCTTGGGCTGAAGGGCCTGTTTCCACACTGTAGGGAATCTAATCAATTGTGAACTTTTACTCTGACATCTACAGTATAGCCAATATCTGTCTTTAACACTGGTGTGATGAAATATTTTGAGAATTGGAGGGAGCCACTGCTTCTATTCATTTGTGTCTAGGAGCAAGGTATCAAAAAGGGAAGAGATCCTTTTAAAATAAATCTTCTTACGACCATCGAAAGGGAAGAGGATGAGTGAATGAAAAAGGGGTGCTAGTTCTACACTACCACCCCCTACCCACACACACACACACACACACACACGACAAACCCATCTTCTAACCTGGGAAGGGTGGCCAAACACAACTTTACTGCATTTTATCACCGTGGCTCATAGCGCCAGGGACCCAGGTTCAATTCCCGCCTTGGGCAACTGTCTGTGTGGAGTTTTCACATTCTCCCTGTGTCTGCGTGGGTTTCCTCTGGGTGCTCTGGTTTCCTCCCATAGCCCAAAGGCGTGCAGGTTAGGTGAATTGGCCATGCTAAATTGCCTATAGTGTTAGGTGCATTAGTCAGGCGTAAATGTAGGGGAATGGGTCTGGGTGAGTTGTCCTTCGGAGGGTTGGTGTGGACTTGTTGGGCCGAAGGGTCTGTTTCCACACTGTAGGGGATCTAATCTAAAAAAAATCAGCATACGTTCTGTTACTGTCTCACTCAAGGAATGAATTTTATCAACCTACCATTGGGCTTGAGGGTGACATGGATTATAAATTGCAAAGAGTAGCCTTCAGATCACTCTCCCACATGTAATAAAATTTTACAGAGGGTAGTGGAGGCATCAGCAGGCAGTCTGCACTTGGACCTATTGAAACTGTTAAGCAGGCAAATAAATACTATGGTTACAAGAGCACGCCATGGGCTGGAAATCTGACAGCAACTCACCTCCTGACTCCCCACTTCTGTCCACCATGTGCAAAGCACACGTCAGGAGTGTGATGGAATGCACTGCACTTGCCTGGATGTGTATCTCAGAACTCCATGTCTTTAGAAGACTAAGGGATGACGTAATGAGGTTTTGAGGATGATGAATACAACTTATAGCATATATAGAGAGAATCTGCTTCTTCGGGCAATGTGGCAGTTCCTTGAACAATACGTAAGAAATTTGACTCCATCCAGGACAAAGCAATCTACCTGATTGGTATCATATCTACAATATGATACTCCCTCCACCATTGATGTACTGTAACAGCATGGGGGAATTGTCTATGAAAAGCACTGCAGAAATTCACCAAGGCTCCTTGGGCAGAGCCTTCCAAACTAATGACGACTATCATTTAGAATAGTGGTGCCCAATCTTTTGACACTGATGGATCACGTAGATCAAAGCATAACCTTACAAGGTTATATTTTGGAAAATTTCGTATAATTCTAAAAGCTATAAAGGTATTAGTTCATTAGTTTTTAGTGCCTGTCAATTTCAAGTCAGTTTTATTTATGTTTAATGTATTATTAGAAATTCTGTTTTTCCCAATGTATATGGCCATCTCTTTATAACTGCTTGATTCTGTCAAGGCTTATAGTATCTAATAATGCATTTTTAAAGAAGATTTTAAAAAATTAGAAAAACATCTGCCTCATTAAATTTACTACACCTACCGAGCTACCTGAGATATTTGGAGAAAAAGATAAAAAAATGTGTTGGGAGCTCACTGAGGAACATTTTGAGTCAATGTTCATAAGAAAACAATGTAATAATTGGCACTGACACTCAGTACTTACATGTCAAAATTCAGTCAAAAGCTGCAGCATTTGTGATAACCTCTAGTTACTTCCCATGGCACCAAAATAGCACAGAGCTGAATCTTTTAGCTGTGCAGGGACAGCACAACCCTGTCTCTGAGTCCACCACCATTTCCACCCTGACTGTGCCTCCATGCTGTAATTACCTCCATTACAGCCTGATTGTAGTTGTAGCAGTTATCTGCAACCTGAATGGTTCTATTATGGTATGCAGCTGCTGGCCAGCTGAGTTGTTGGTAGCTTTCTGAGGGACAGAAATACCACCTCTAACCTATGGAAATGGAGCAGCCATTCTTTTCATGACCACCTCCCCTCCCCACAATATTTTACCCATGGCAGTGACCACAGTAGACTGTAAAATGCAGTTCTATGAGTTTTTGTAGCTTCCCCTTAAATGCATCTTTGGTATTCTTCTCAACCATTTGCAGTTATGGTGAGTTTCACATTCCTCTTGAATTCCATGGTAGATTTGCCAGTGGCACCTTATCATTGTGCACCTGCCCCACCTTGCAAAAATTAAAATAGTTGTCTGTCCTCTGTGAGGTCAGTTCTTAGTTTCTACAGAAAATTAGTTCTGTCCTCATGGCTGACTTCTGCTTCTTGGTCTTATTTTGTCACAGACGTCCTCTTTCTCTTTGTCTGAACATGTTTACATGAAACATTTAAAGCATGCAGTAGACAATGGCATTTATGAAGGTTATCTGTTGTCTGCAATCTCTGATCCGTCCACATATCTGAAGTGTTGCTATCAGGTAGAAGTGTGGTTACTGAATGTATGATATTAACAAGAGAGATGAGAGAATCTCAGATCTCCCAGTATATAGAACTTACTGAGATGATTTAAGTGAAGTATTGGGGATAATTAATAGAGTTGATAGGACAGATAGAGAGAAACTGTTTCCTGGATTGGGAATGTCCAGAATAATGGGACAGAAGCTTAAAATCAGTGCCAGGCCGTTCATGAGTGATGTCAGTAAGCATTCCTTTATACAAGTGGGAGTGGAAATCTGATCTCTTCCCCCAAGGAGCTGCTAAGGCTAGGGGGTTCAACTGAATATTTCAAAATTAAGATAATTAGATTTTTATAGGGGAAAGGTATTAAGAGTTACAGATCTAAGACAGGGTGATGGAGTTAAAACATAGATGAGAACATAATACAATTGAATGGCAGAACAAACTCAAGGGGACAAATGGTTTCTTTTTATTCCTATGTTCCTACAGGCTATTCGTCCAGTGTTCTTTCACTGTCAAGTCAAACTATCATTGGTGAATAAGATGAAAGGGAAAAGAAACTTTAAAAACAGATATTTACATACAAGTGTCTGAAATCTGGCAACATCAGAACAAGTGCAGGATTTTCATATCTTGCCAGTTTTCAGAGAGAAAAATTAGAACCCTAATTTAATTGATAAGAATCACATGATATAAATTGAATAAGTTTAATTAAAATTTGGAAACCGAATGAGTAGTAGTGTGGAAATACCATTTGAGTAGATAATATTGGGCTGGACTGGATTGTTCTAAGTGGATCAGGCAGTTCAGGCCCATTTTGGATCAAAGACCACTCTGGTGACTTGGAGTATGAGAAAGGTGTGACACACAGAGTGATAACTAGTCCAAAACACCTCTGTACCAGTGCAACACCTTGTCAAATTATCCTGGTAAGTTATTTTACTTATTTAATAACAAGTGAAATTGATACAAAGCAGCTGCTTTTCAGACAGCTGGATTTGAAACGTTGCACCTATAATACTTTTTATGACTGCGGGATTCACATCCAGTGAAGTGCTTTTGAAGTGTGGCAACATAAGAGCAGTGGCAGCAATTTACATACAGCAAACTCCCACAAACAGCAATGTGATGAATGATCAGATATACAATAGAGATATTAGTTGCAGAATAAATATTGATTAGGCACACTGGGGATAGCTCCCCAATCTTCTTCAAAATAGTGCTGATAGGATCTTGTATGTTCAGTTCGGAGAGTAGTTAGGGCTTCAGCTTTAACTCGTGATTAGTCTCTTCAGTCAAACAAAAGCAAACCAGGGATGAACATTTAAAGACATCTAATAAGCTAAATGAATTTGTACTGAAATTATTATATTTCTGGAAAAGAAAATTGACTGTAATTTACAGCATTGTCATCAGGATTTCAAACTTGAATTCTAACCTTGCAGTGTAAATGACTAGTGGTATCTCCATTGACAAATCTACAAAAACATTTGTACTTTTTTTCTCAGATGTGAACTTTTTAAATCAATATTTACCAAGCTGCAGTTTAGAAAATGTGCAACATCACTCATTAACTTTCAGGATATCCAAGTCAGTTTATTAAAATGGAACATTTGTGTGATTTCAGGGTGACGAATATTGATTCCATGTCATTTTATGAAATAGGTTTTGCAATGATTTTTTAACATAGTGAACTTATTGATCATTAAAATAACATTCATGTATAGCAAATGCATTTATTAATTGTTCACATGAAATATCCTGTGGAAAGGTAAAGTTGGTTATACTTTGGTGTCTCAGTGGTTCACAACTGCTGCCTCACAGCACCAGGGACCTGGGTTCGATTCTGTATGGAATTTGCACATTCTCCATGTCTACATGGGTTTCCTTTATGTTTTTTTGGTTTCCTCCCACAGTCCAAAGATGTGGAGGTTAGATTAGTCCATGCCAAGTTGCCCATAGTGTCTAGAGATGTGCAGGCTAGGCGGGTTAGCCATGGGAAATGCAGGGTTACAGGGATAGAGTAGAGCAGTGGTTCTGCAAGGAATGCACTTCAGAAGGTCAATATGGACTCGATGGGCTGAGCGGCCTGCTTCCACACTGTAGGGATTCTACGATTGTTTTTGCCCTAAAGTTTGCATATAAGTAATCATTTCCACCAATATATGTAAAACATTTCTTCTATTTGATGCAAAGTTATATTCCAATGAGAAATAAGAGTTTTAGGAAGTGGTAAGAACATTATTTTCCTAACACTGAATCAATTAATTTCTTCAGTTGTGAATATTAGGTAAGTTTAATGTATCATAATCTAATATTGTTCAGTATTTCACTTTCTGGAAATACTATTTCTCGTTTTCTTCAACCAGCATGAACTGAGTTTCTGATTTGCTTTTTGCTATTTAACTGCAATATCTATTGTGATAATTATTGATAGGTAATGTAATGGTTTTTCAATGATCCAATCCAATTACTTTCCCGTGTATTTGCAAACATAACAAAAAGAAACTTTGAAATCACATTGTTTTAAGCCACAATTCATTGCTTCAAACTGATTTCAATCTCTGGCACTAATTCACAAAAAAAGTTCGAATTGCTTTGGTTGCCTCCCCTCAACGTTGGCCTATTCCAGTCTAAGAAGCATGGTCATATTTTAAGGATTAGTAGGCATTGCTGTTCCTTCTGGAACTGCTGTCTTTCTATCTGGATAGCAAGCTACCTGTTGGTATCAACATCACTGGCTTGGACTTCTATATTGCTGGAAGTGAGTTTTACCTCAGCACCTACATCTGATTCATCTGCGCTGTGCCTCTGTCATGATGATACTTTTAGACACAGGAAGGACTTCTATCATAGAGTACTCCTTCTGGCAACTACATACTCCCATTATTTCCCTTCTTGGCAATGGCAATGGCATCGCACAGTTTGGGGTAATCCTTCCACTGACCCTCCATTTTCAGCAGTACTGAGAACTTTGCTGAACTATTTTTCTCGGCATCATGCTGTCAAATCTCCTGATCACCTGTGATGTCCCTAAACTCTAGCATTTAGGCGCATATTGTGCATTTAATTAGGTACCCACCTGGAGTCTTTCCTGTTGTAGTGTGTGGAATGGCTGTATACATCGACCGCCAGTTCTGAGGCGCCACTGCGAGAAACTGTAATGACCTCCTCAGGAGACAGTCACAAGCTGCAACCGACAGGGTACCCTTCGTTATCCAGTACTTCCCAGGAGCTGAAAAACTACACCATGTCCTTCGCAACCTGCAACACATTATCAATGAGGATGAGCACCTCGCCAAGACCTTCCCAATGCCTCTACTTCTCACCTTTAAATAACCACCAAAACTCAAACAGATCATTGTTCGCAGCAAACTGCCCAGCTTTCAGGACAACGCCATACAATCCTGTTATGGCAGATGCTGCAAGACGTGTCAGAGTGTCGACATGGATACCACCATTACATGTTGGGACACCACCAACCACGTACGCAGCAGGTACTTGTGTGAAACAGCCAACGTTGTGTATCTCATACACTGCAGGTAATGATGCCCTGAGGCATGGTACATTAGTGAGACCGAGCAGAGACTGTAGCAACAGATGAATGGACAACAACAATGCACAACAATCAACAAGGTTAGAACAATGACTGCAGATGCTGAAAACCAAATACTGGATTAGTGGTGCTGGAAGAGCACAGCAGTTCAGGCAGCATCCAACGAGCAGCGAAATCGACGTTTCGGGCAAAAGCCCTTCATCAGGAACAACAATCAACAGACAGGTGTGTTCCCTCCCAGTCGGAGAACACTTCAGCGGTCCGGGACATTTGACCTTGGACCTTCGGGTGACCATCCTCCATCCTTCGGACTTTGGGACAGGCAACATCACAAAGTGGCCAAGCAGAGGCTGATAGCCAAGTTCGGTACCCACGGGGAGGGCCTCATCCGGGTCCTTGATTTCATGTCACACCACAGGTGACCCCACTGCACTTTACACTCTCTGTCACTCACACACACCTACAGACTCTCTCTCATATGTTCACATATACGCACCCACATTCACACCCACACAGACACCCTCTCACAGATGTATACCCCTTTACACTCATACTCATACACATACACATACTTTCTCACAGACACTCATAACCAGCACCCCCCACACACCCACCCACATGCGCACACACACACATAAAAGTTTGTGGGGTGTATTTGTACCTGCAGGATTATATTTTATTTTGCTCAAAAACTGCATGAATTCATGTAAGATTCTGTAAATCCCTTTTTTAGATTAGAATCAGTCTGAACATTGGGGCACAGACAGCCTTACACAGGGCACCTCACACCTTCAATGCATTATCTGAGACGACATGGCACCTATTGTTAAGTTCACTTGAGAATGTAACTTTTAAAAAAGGTTCTGAGACTTATATATGAAAGAACTGAAACCAACATGGTCATTCTAAAAGAGGAGAGAGTTAACAAACAATCCGGGTTTTTTTCAATATATAATTTCAGTTGCATCACACTGTAAACATTTGCTATAAGTTCTGTGTCTTAAGATCTTATACTCCACAACCACCTGATGAAGGAGCAGCACTCTGAAGGCTAGTGCTTCCAAATAAACCTGGTGGACTATATCTGGTATTGTGTGATTTTTAACCATATATAACAGTTGATAACAATGCTTCCTTCCAATCTTTGCCCTTAGATCTTTATCCATTTCTCTAAGGATTGGTTTTGTTGTTCCACTTCTCCATTTGCCTGTGGCCATTTAAGTATCACACTGTGATCTTAAATGCTTGTGACTTGCATTTAATTTGCAAAGCACTGTGAAATGAATTGTGTCCATTTTCTGCATACAGAGTGTCTGGTGGATTGTGCATTGCAAACATTTCAGTCAATGCAGCCACTCTGCTGTGATAGACTTCATTACAGCATACTTATAGTAATTGATATAAAAGTCAATCATAACCAGTATGGATTTTTCTAATACAAGTGAACCTAAGATGTTAACTGTTATATTGTTCCATGGTCCAGCTGGTAACAACTTGCTGTGTAATAGTTCTTGTGGATAGGGTCTGCTGACAAGTCGACATTCATGGTATGCTTTGACAAACTGCTTGACATTTTTTCTTCGTCTCTGGACACCATACTTTGGTTGTTTTGTATCCTGAAGAAAGGCTTATGACCGAAACGTCAATTCTCCTGTTCCTTGGATGCTGCCTGACCTGCTGTGCTTTTTCAGCAACACATTTTCAGCTCTGATCTCCAGCATCTGCAGTCCTCACTTTCTCCTTGTATCAACCACTCCCAACTAACCCTCTGGTGCCAGCATCACCAGTCTAGACCTAAGATATTGTGGCACTAAAAGTCTGCTGCATCTGAGAACACACTCTTATTTGTGGACAGTTCATCCTATATAATTTTTTACACTCCGCATATTTGAATGCTTGCTTTGAACAGGCTACTCTCCCAGTTTCCAGCTTTGATTCCCTGTCTGATACCATTCTGGATGGTATTCTGATTCTCTTTCAATTTCTGGCTGTCATTGCTCTGGGTGCAGCAGGGTCTGCACACAAATGATTCAGCCTCCTTCTCTAGGGAGGATTTATGTTTGGTCCTCCCTTAGTAGCCAGGGCAGTGGTCAGTAATGTTCACATTGCTGGGAAGATGAACAAGCTTGACCTTGTACTGCTATCTTTTGTTTCTGGTGCATAGTTTGAATCTGAAACAATAAGTAATCTCCAATTGTTTGTGATCCATGACTAATTCAAACAGTATCAAACAAGTATCCATGGAATCTTTCATATGCCCACAAAGCTGAGAGAGATCCACTCACAGAGGCAATGATGTTTGAGCCTTCAGCATCCATTTCAACCAACAATGTTTCTAATTTTACTGACCCAGTGTCTGTGACACATTTAGTAGTGCATTTGGATCCAGATATGCCAGTGTCTGGGCACTTGTCAAGCTGGCTTTCAAAACTTCAGACACTTTCTGTTCTTCATTAAATCTGAACTCTTCAGCCTTTCTGGCTGACTTCCACAATGGATCAGCCAGGTGAACAAAGTTTGGCATATACAATAGGGGTACCACGGTGGCTCAGTGGCCAGCACTGCTGCTTCACAGCACCAGGGACTCTGGTTCAATTTCACTCTCAGTTGACTGTATGTGTGAAGTTTGTACATTCTCCCTGTGTCTGCATGGGTTTCCTCCAGGTGCTCAGGTTTCCTCCGGGTGCTCTGCTTTCCTTCCACAGTCCAAAGATGTGCAGGCTGGGTGGATTGGCCATGCTAAATTGCTTATAGTGTCCAAGAATATGCAGGCTAGATGGATTCGCATGGGAAGTGCAGGGTTATGGGATAGGGTAGGGAGGTGGGTCTGGATGGGATGCTCTTCGGAGGGTCAGTGTGGGCTCAATGAGCCAAATGGTCTCTTTTTACATTGTAGAGATCCTATGACTCTATGAATAGTTTACAGGTCCCAAAAAAACTTCTTGCTTTGTATGCATTCTATGCTTCTAGGTGGTATTGCTTTGCCTGGATTGAATCTACCTTTAGTGGGTTTATCCCATTAGCGTTACCTCTCATGCTCAATAAACACTTGGCTGCATTAATTGTAAGCCCTGCTGTCTGCAATCTAGAAAATGTTACACTCAGCCTCTTATGTTCCTTTCTCTTGGATCCATGAAAAAGAAAAATGAATATGACATCTGAGATATTGGCATTTCCTGTGATCCTTTGGACCACCTAATACATCTTTGCTCGTAAAACTTTGGTGCTGTACTAATGCCAAATAGCAATCTTGTGACACAGGCATAAGTTACAATATTGGATGTTTGTAAAGAAAGCATGTTGCTTTTAGCATCGACACAAGGAGACTTACAAAATTACTCCCAGAAGCCACGTGACTTCTCTTGTCCTTTCAGTTGCATCGAAAGCAATCAGATTATGTTATCTTATGCATCAATCACTAAATGTCATTACGTCATTCAGGCAGTCCAGGATGGATTTTTGAACCCTCAAGAGGTGTGAAGACTCAAAGCTTCTATCGCGTTGAACTGGAGGCAGGAGAGACATCCCATATAATTCAAGCATTGTTGTCTTTGCTTTATGAAACAATAATTCATCGAAGTCAATATTTTCAGCGGTTTTATTTTATTGTGATTGCAAAGTTGGTTAAACATATCACTGAAAAAAGCACCAACTGAACACTATGAAAGACGCTCTTGGAACAGGAACTGCTTCTCGACGGTGAGACAGAGGAAGGCATAAGGGCAAACCAAGCAAAGGGACAGCTATGCTGAACCAGACAATCAAGAGCCACAAACAGCAGTGCCATAAAAGTGAAGATGCTTTTATTCACTGATAGGACCTGTCTGATTAGTCCACCCGTGAGATCAACCTCCAATTATTCAACCACAGAAGTCACTGCAGCTTCTGAATCGGACTTCTAGTTTTCAATACCTTCACTTCAGAAAGAGAAGCTTTAAACTAGCCTGGTCTGCAATAACATTAGAAACTGCTATATTTTCCATCATCATAGATAACTTTCATGTTTATGTGCATTAAATGGTTGTATCTGTATTTTAGTTAATATCTTTACCATATTTTTCTTAAGTACTTTTCAGCAATAGTTGTGTAATTAACCTTTTTTCTTGCTTAAAAGCATAAAGTTGTGCTTCTGTTTATTATTAAACTGAAACACATGAAAATTAAAAGGGTTTACATATAAGCATATATATGTTCTTATGTCACAGAGTAGTCTGAGGAAACACCTGGCATGTGTGTGGACATGCCACTTGTACCAGTAAATTCCACAATGTGTGCCAAAAGTTATCGTGTGTTTTGAATTACAGTGAAGCTCCAGTATCTTCACTAACTCTAATGAAAATCACCTTGCTGGTTGACAATGCTTCAATGATTTTGTCCCCAGTGGAAACTGGGTGACATTGTCTCACTATCACTTCATTCACGTTTCATATATCAACATAGTCTGACAGCACCATTTAGTTTAGGGATGACCACAACAGGGCTCACCTACTGATTCTAAACATGCTCTGTGATGTCTTGATTAGCAATATCTTCATCTTTGCCTTGGCTTGCCCCTGTCAGACCTAAAAGTGTTCTGTGCATAGCCTAAGCTACAAGCTTCACTTTCTCACGAATGATTAATCATATTTGGCAATTATTCAACCTCCCAAACACTGGTCCGAACATCTCTCTAAGCTTAACAAAGAATTCCATAACATTCATATTCAATCTGATGCATAACACCCCCCAGGCTTGAGAAGTTTCACTGTGCAGGAGAGGTCCATGATCTTCCTCATCCACCGCAGCATGCATAACCACAGTGAGGCATCCAACAGATTGAAGTGGGATTTTTGATGTGTAAGAATAGAGTATTGTACATATTTTCAAGATGTGCGCTTGATTCTTTTTATCTTCAAAAAATGACAGCACGGAACTTGGATTGATATTGGACAGCTGGTGAGTGATGCGCAATTGCTGCTACAATCCTGGTAAATCTTCAGGCAGTGAATTCCATTGCTTAGTGGAAAGCACAGTTCCCAATGGTAGAGTGACAGAAATTGAGAATGAGGCAGAGGTTCGAATTGAAGGAGTGCAAAATCCTGAAGGCTGGCAAGGCTGAGCACTGGAACGATTTTAAAACAAGGTTAAATGCATTAAGTGCAGAAAATCAGAAAACAATCTCATTATGACAAAGCTAGATCCCTCCTCTCAACTTAAAGTGGGCTGTTATTGGATAACCCCATCCCCTATTTCATAGATCATAGAACATAGAACAATACAGCACAGAACAAGCCCTTCGGCCCTCGATGTTGCACCAACCTGTGAACTATTCTCAGCTCGTCCCCCTACACTATCCCAAAATCATCTATGTGCTTATCTAAGGATTGTTTAAATCTCCCTAATGTGGCTAAGTTGACTACATTAGCAGGCAGGGCATTCCACGTTCTTGCCACTCTCTGCGTAAAGAACCTACCTCTGACATCTGTCTTAAATCTATCACCCCTCAATTTGTAGTTATGCCCTCTCGTACAAGCTGACATCATCATCCTAGGAAAAAGTCTTTCACTGTCTACCCTATCTAATCCTCTGATCATCTTGTATGTCTCTATCAAATCCCCCCTTAGCCTTCTTCTTTCCAATGAGAACAGACCCAAGTCTCTCAGCCTTTCTTCATAAGACCTTCCCTCCAGACCAGGCAACATCCTGGTAAATCTCCTCTGCACCTTTTCCAATGCTTCCACATCCTTCTTGTAATAGGGTGACCAGAACTATACACAATATTCCAAGTGTGGCCACACTAGCATTTGTATAGATTAGATTAGATTAGTGTGGAAACAGGCCCTTCGGCCCAACAAGTCCACACCGACCCTCCGAAGAGCAACCCACCCAGACCCATTCCCCTATGTTTACCCCTTCACCTAACACTATGGGCAATTTAGCATGGCTAATTCACCTAACCTGCACATTTTTGGATTGTGGGAGGAAACCGGGTGGCAACTTGCAGGGATCCATGCACATGGATGCCAAGATCCCTCTGCACATCCACACTACCAAGAATCTTTCCATTGACCCAGTACTCTGCCTTCCTGTTATTCTTTCCAAAGTGCATCACCTCACATTTAGCTGCATTCATGATAAATGGCTCTTTAGTATTTCTTTCTGTTGGGCTCCACCATTCTGTCTTTGTGCTGTCAAAGCTGTAGGCTGCTCTCAAAACATGATCACGAATCCAAGGATAACTAGTAGTTTCCCTAAAGGATGCTAAATGATTTGTGTATAAAGCAAGGGATATTATTAGTCCATTTAACAACTTATAATAGATGATGTACAATTTATATAACTGTGGATCCTTTTCTATTTCTATTTATTTATATATTTATATAATCTCTGAAAAGGTTACATGCTACAAGCATAAAAATTATCAAGTACATCATGTAAATTTTCATTAAGTCTTTGTAGTAGTATCAGATCTATGGTCAAGTGAGTGAGCTATAATACTCAATGAAGTAAATGGACGACAGCTTTGAAACAAGGGCACTATAATCAACAATGGAACTTGGGCAGATTTTTGTTACTTTAATAACCTGTCGAAATAGGATTGTGAGACACTGGAGAAGATGTGAAAATATTTTCAGGAATGATTCAAGCACTGAGAGATTATACCTAGTACGAAAACCTGAATGTCTAACAATAGAAAATTTGAGGGAGTAACATCATGAGAGGATTTTAACTTATGAAAGAGTTTGACAGGGTAGACCTATGGAATTTGTTTTCACTCATGGTAGGAATGTGAAACTCGGTAGTACAGTGTGCCAACAGCATTTGAGAGGGAGATAAGGAAACGTAAGTGAAAGGAATTGAAAGATACGGTGAAAGAGTGAGATGAACAGATTGGGATTCCTGTGGTCCATGTGGGCCAAATGACTGTAAATTCTGTTTGTCTCTAGAGGACGTATGAGATTTCCTTCTGTAAGGTCACAACCAGGCAATTGTTTCTCAGTATTCCGAATTTATTCTGGGCATAGTATTTTTCCATTCAACACCCATATTACCCCTTGCTGATGTATATTTCACCTTGACAAAACTTGGACTTTATTACTTAATTCTATATTTATTGCCATCACTCTGTATGAAGACTGTGGATTTGTTTTAATAAGTCCTTTTTGATCAGGAAAGTCCATGATTGTAATCCAAAACCAAACTCCATAAAAACATGGTACAGGTATTGTTATGACCCAGTCAGGAGGGGTAAACTGATTCCCTTTCTTGTCCACTTCCTCTACTAGCTACAAGAAAGTTTAAATTTGAAAATGAGGCAACATTACCAAATATATGCTAGTCTACACTTGCCTCACAAACAGAAACAAGTCAACTGGTTCCTTAAATTAACAAAGAACTAGCCTATTGCAAACCAAACAAACTCTGCAGAGCTTATCTTAAAAGTACACTGGCCAAGTATTCGTGCAACTAAAATAAAAAGCAGAAATTGTCCAAGTGCTGACCTGCAGCAGAAGTCACCTTCCACACAAGCTTTTCGCATTAGAGGTCAGTTATGGCTGATTCAGTTCTCTTTTTCTACCAACAGTGATATCTCCTTTAGGAACCCTCCACTTGTGATAATAAGCTCTTCCAGTGGGTTTTATCAAACTTTGATGAGAGGAATGTCAGAGAAAGACTGAGTAGGTACAAACTATTGTTTATGGTAGGTTCTCTCTGAGTTTAAATTCAATATATTTTATTACAATAAATTCAGTCATATGATCTCCCTCTGAAAGCTTTACAGGCTGAATGCCTCCATCCAAGCAGTTTGTATTCTTTGCACATGCAACATTTTGCTGCTGTCATCAGTATTCTTCATTTAGAGTCATAGAGAAGTACAGCACGAACTGGCCCTTTGTCAGGATATCTTAACCTAACCTTGTCCCATTTGCCAGCACTTGGCCCATATCCCTCTCAACCCTTCCTATTCATATACCCATCCAGATGCCTTTTAAATGCTGCAATTGTACCAGCCTCCACCACTTCCTCTGGCAGCTCATTTCATACACATACCACCTCTGCATGAAAAAATTGCCCCTTAGGTCCCTTTTAATACTTTCCCCTCTCACACTAAACCTATGCCCTCTAATTCTGGACTCCCCCACACCAGATAAAAGACATTGCCTATTTATCCTATCCAGCCCTCCATGATTCTATAAATCTCTACAAGGTCACCCCTCAGCCTCCAAAGCTCTAGGGAAAACAGCTCCAGCCTATTCAGCCTCTCCCTATAGCTCAAATCCTCCAACCCTGGCAACATCCTTGTAAATCTTTTCTGAATCCTTTCAAGGTTCACAACATCCTTCCTAAAGCAGGGAGACAGGAATTGCACACAATATTCCAAAAGTGGCCTAACCAATGTCCTGTATAGCCACAACATGACCTCCCAACTCCACTGACCAATAAAGGAAAGCGTACCAAATGCCTTCTTCTCTATCCTATCTACTTCCGACTCTACTTTCAAGGAACTACGAACCTGCACTCCAGGGTCTGTTTGTTCAGCAATACTCCCTAAGACCTTACCATTAAGTGTATAATTTATCTAAATTTATCTAAATTAAACTCCATCTGCCACTCTTCAGCCCATTGGCCTATCTAATCAAGATCCCATTGTAATCTGAAGTAACCTTCTTCGCTGTCCACTACACCTCCACTTTTGGTGTCATCTGCAAACTTAGTAACTATACCTCCAATGTTCACATCCAAATCATTTATATAAATGACAAAAAGTAGTAGATCCAGCACTGATCCTTGTGGCACTCCACTGGTCACAGGTCTCCAGTCTGAAAAACAACCCTCCACCAGCAACCTCTTGTCTTCTACCTTTGAGCCAGTTATGTATCCAAATGGCTAGTTCTCCCTATATTCCATGAGATCTAACCTTGCTAACCAGTCTCCCATGGGGAGCCTTGTCGAATGCCTCACTGAAGTCCATATTGATCACATCCATCACTCTGCCCTCATCAATCCTCTTTGTTACTTTTTCAGAAAACTCAATCAAGTTTGTGAGACATGATTTCCCATACACAAAGCCATGCTGACTATCCCTAATCAGTCCTTCTCTTTCCAATTACATGTAAATCCTGTCCCTCAGGATTCTCTCCATCAACTTGCCCACCACTGACGTCGGGCTCACTGGTCTATAGTTCCCTGGCTTTTGCTTACCACCTTTCTCAAATTGTGGCACCACGTTAGCCAACCTCCAGTTTTCCGACACCTCACCTATGATTATTGATGATACAAATATTTCACCAAAGGGCTCAGCAATCACTTCCCTAGCATCTACAAAGTTCTAGGGTATACCTGATCAGGTCCGGGGATTTTTCCATTTTATGCATGTCAAGACATCCAGCATCTCCTCCTCTGTAATATGGACATTTTTCAAGATGTCACCATCTATTTCCTCACATTCTATATCTTCCATATCCTTCTTCACAGTAAAAATTGATGCTAAATACTCGTTTAGTATCTCCCCCATCTTCTGTGGCTCCACACATAGGCTGCCTTGCTGATGTTTGAGGGGCCCTATTCTCTCTTGAGTTACCCTTTTGACTTTAATGTACTTATTAAAACTCTTTGGATTCTCCTTAACCCTATTTGCCAAAGCTATGTTATGTCCCCTTTTTGCCCTCCTGATTTCCCTCTTAAGTATACTCCTTCTGCCTTTATACTCTAAGTTTACTGTTGATCTCTCCTGTCTATAGGTGACATATGCTTCCTTCTTTTTCTTAACCAAAAGCTCAATTTCTCTAGTCATCCAGCATTCCCTACACCTACTAGCCTTTCCTTTCCCCCTAACAGGAATATATTGTCTCTGAACTCTCGTTATCTCATTTCTGAACGCTTCTTATTTTCTACCCACCCCTTTACCTATGAACATCTGCCCCCAGTCAGCTTTTGAAAGTTGTTGCCTAATACTGCCTTGAAAGGAATTTTGAGAACAGCAGATGACATTATAAACTAATATTTCAGACAGTTGACCTTCATAGCACCATATATATTATTACAGTATACAACAGCCACTTGTATTTATATAGCATTTTTAAAAACTAAAAAGTTTCAGGAACTTCACAGGGACATTGTGAAACTAAATTAGACAAAATCAATAAGATGATGATGTGCAAGATGACCAAACCTGTGCTCTTCGTGATGGATTTCAAAGAGCATTGTAAGGGAAACAGAGTTAGAGCTAGAGAGACATAGGGAGTGAATTCCAAAAATTAGAGCTATTGTCCTTAATGCTGAAGCAATGAAATTGGGGGATGCACAAGAGGACAGGGTTAGATGATCACAGAGACCTTTGAGGATTGTAGGGTTGGGGAATGTTACAGAGTTTGGGCGGACAGGGACATGGAAGGGCCTAAAACATAAATTGGAATTTTAAATACACTGTGTTGCTTAACCAGGAGCTAATGAAGATTGGCAGGCACAGGAAAAGTGGATGAAAAGGAAGTGTTGAACTTATATTCCTGAATTGGATGCACACACTCAAACCCTTTGTTTTCACCAATGGTGAGCTAGGAGACAGGAACTGCATTTACTTTGGTGGGAGGTTGGCCTACTGGAACAGTGGTTAGCACCAGGGATTCATGCTCGATTCCCACCTTCACCACAATGAATCTCTGGTTGGGAACGCTCATTGTCAAACTTCCCACCCTGCTGCCAGTTCAGATCCTTAATTGAGGATTATGCAAGAACCTTATCCCATTAGCACTGTACATGACCCAAAAGCCATATATCAATTTGTCACCTTAAAGAACCACACAGATTGGAAAGCGTGGGAGCCACCAAGAGCCATCCCATTGCCCTTGCTGCCAAGCACTTTACACCTCTCTTGCCATAGGCTCCACCCTGTGAAACCATCTCATCCATCCCAGAGATTCTTACCTGGGAACCTACAGCCTGTCTTTCTGGCAGCTGCCATGGCCTCGTCTGTGTTGCTGCTGAGCACAAAAGATTTGCAACCTCTGATAGCCAGCAGCTCTCAGTAGGTAAGCTTAGCACCTCTGGGGTCTTGATTCTGGGAAGGCCTGTCATAGTTCTTGCCACACTGAGATTGGCATCTACTTTGGCAGACCTTCCTGAGCAAAAGCAGTGTGGGCATCTTGCCAGCTCTTCAGCTGCCAGGCAACGCTCCGAATGGCTCAACAAGATTCTGCATGCAGAAGCAGGAGACATTCCAACTTTACAAACCTGACTTGGGAGAAATTCCCCAAATGGTTGGATGTTTATTCTGGGAGAGTGAGAGAACAGATACTAACTGGAGTCAGGCCCTCCACTCCAGAAAGCAATATGGAGACAACCAGAGGGGGTGACAGCTATTGTGGCAGTCTGCTTAAAAAACAACCATTGGTGCTCCTGGACTTTGTCCCAGTTATAACAAAAACAACTAAGCAAAAATTAGCCCTCCCCCCTCACACCCCTTCACGCCTGATATAGCCCATTGGTATTAAAGACAACTGAACTCCTTCGTAACTGTTTAGAGTAGTCAATCAAACTGTGAAGTTATATGCCTATTTCACTAGTATAATAATAACAGGTTGTGGAGACAGTCAAGTAATTATAATTTTATATATAATATCCTTCAGGCTATGTCAATGAATGTCGATTGAAATTTCAAGCACTAATTCATTCCACTTGAGAAGCTCAGCAGGCTTTATTTTCAAAATTTAAAGGACAGAGAATTTAACTAACTCAACAGTTCTATAAGCACATTGGTAAAGTCACCATAGTCTTACCATTGACTACAGGGGTAGCATGATGGCACTGTGTTTAGCACCAGGGATGCACACTTGATTCTAGCTTTGGCTGATTAAGTGTGTAGAGTTTACACATTCTTCCCGTGGCTGCGTGAGGTTTCCACTGGGTGCTCCAGTTTCCTCCCGCAGTCCAAGATGTGCAGGTTAGATGGATTGACCATAGTAAATGAGGAGTCAGGATAGGAAGGGGAGTGGGTAGGATGTTGTTTGGAGGGTCAGTGCACATTCGATGGGCTGAATGGCCTCTTTCTGCACTGTAGGCATTCTATGATTCAATACTTTAGTGTCAATGTCTCATTAAAGAGAGAGATAGATGACCAATGCTGGTTTAACCTGAGGGTTGCCACACCTGAGGTGAGAGGGGAGGCTGAGAAGGAGAATCCTTCATTGCAATTGGTGCTGGGAATTGTTGGCATCACAAGCAAGCAGTCTGGCCAACTGTGGAACACATCCGAATCTAATGCCTCCCCCCCCCCAATAAAAATGTCATATGCTGACTTTGGAATGGTGTTTTGGAATCAGGGCTCTGATATTATTTTTGGATAAGGTCTGGAACTACTTGGACTCAGTAAAAATTCAGGCTTTGGTATGAGTTAGGATAATTTTAGCAAATTTTGGATAACCTCAAATTTGCAGAGGATAGAATATGGAATATGCATATTCTGATAATCCCTACAAGGCCCATGGGGAATCACCAATTATTCTCCTTGTGGAGCTCATTGAGTATGAGTTCCCTTGATAACTGTGCAGCTGGAACTCAGTACCTGAACCCTTTATAAAGCAGATCCAGTGCTCTACTGTGGTGCAATGGTAGTGTCTCTATCCCTGGACTGGCAGACCTAGGTTCAAGTCCCACCTGTTTCAGAGGTGTGTTATACCATCTCTGAACAGGTTGATTAGAAAAATATGTTAGATAAAACAATTAAGCTCTGAAACATTGACAAGAGAGACCACAGAAAAAAATAATTTGTTGGGGGACAAAAGCAGATCCAGGAATGGCTTTCCAGAACTCTCTCTCTCCTGGGCTGGGACTACCTTATGTTCGCTACAAGTAATGGCTCTACTTTGGTATTCAACAATAAATGATATTCCTTTCCAGTCAGCTTTCCTGAGTTATTACACATATACAAACAATCTGTAAATAAAATGAGTGTGCATACATCTATATTATCTAATTATGCAATTTCCATAAGTTATAATATTGAACTTTACTGAATAATCAAAATAATGAATCAAGATTGTGATTGCTTACCCCATCACAAGGTAAACTTTGTTGTATAGTTTAATTTTGTGAATCTGTTCTAACCATATGTGAAAATTCTATTTACCCAAAGCATAAATTTGTATTATCACACAGCTGAACTGTTGAACTATCAACCACTGTATAAATACCATTAAAACTAGTTTGTGACTTCTTCAATCGAAACCTTCTAAACACACAGATGAAAGAGGATAGAAGCCAGCAGATGGTTTGCAGGAGTCGTGTTATATGTCAGAAAGATCTTATAATAAATTTACATGTCTTGCACAATGGATTTTTTTTCCAACTAATATAGTTCTTCTCTCACACCATGGTATTGATGGATTACTCAATGTTGTGTTTGTGCCAACATGTTGTCATTAAGTACAAATGAAAGTTAATTTCATCTTTGGGAAGGTGCTATTTTTATTTGTAGCCCATTACCTTACTGAAAACTAAACCATCAGCTAAGTCAGTCCATGCAAAGTAATGGAAGAACAGGATTGATCTTCAATGTGGTCTGCATTATGATATGTTACTGTGATGGTGGCTCACCCAGATAACTCTGTGAAATAAGCCAGGAATATGAATGCCTGCATTCCTCATAAAACACTCTCAAATGTTCTTAGAGCCTTGGCTTTGCTTTAAAAAAACAGTCTACAGAGACCTGGCAAGTTGAAGGGTAATTTGACCTCAGCCTGAATCCCATAATGGAACTAATTGAAGCCAATTCCTGGAACAAAGCAAATGTTCTGGAGATTGGGATAATTTTTTTTCACAACACTCAGCAATAAACTTCTGGTAGATTGTCTTTCTAGACTTTCATTGGGTTCTTTTAAGGTGGAAAGTAATGAAATATATAATCTCCTTAGGTAGGCAGAGACCTTCACTTTTGAATTGTTCCAAAAGTTTAATTATTTAAGGTTCTGAGTAAAGCAATTTTAAAAAATCCTTTCTCATGAATGAAGGAAAGACCTGGTACTTATTAATTAAAGCAATTGCATTCAGGCCACACAGAAGTCCTCAGCAGTAAATAAGCAATTGAGGCCCTGGCAGAAGGGATCTAAAATGGTGGCTCGTTTTTTTCAAATCATCTCAGGCATGTAAACCGAACTACATACCATTTCAACCTCGCTGTACTACGTTTACACTTCTAGTCAGACAGTTTGAAATGATTGCTGCTCGGATCTCAAATCCCTTGGAGCTGGTTCAGTGGTTGCCATGAGAACTGCCTGATCTGACCATTCTTAAGCTTTGCACAAGCAGCCATCTGTTACACCCATTTTTTACACAAATCACTTTTGGATGCCAAAAACCAGGATTCTCAACATACCTTATCCCAGTGTGCAAAGCTCAACTGCTTATGACCTACATTCAAAAGCCTTTACTTCAGGATATGCAGCAGAGTGTTTCTAGCATTCCATCAATGCAGATACTTTGGTGTGGAAAGAAAAAAAATGCAAAAAGGGTTATGGTTTTAATACAGACACTGTTTATCCACTGCATTTCTGCCTACCTTAGGCAGACAAATAACAGCATACATTGAATGTTAAGTGTCACATGCAATTGAAGCTAAAATTAAGGTAGGCAGAAGCATGTTGCAGCAAGCACAGAGTTATCAATGACAAGTGGCTAGATTAAACAAGGATTCATGAGGCTTTGAGCTTGGCAGTGCTGGTTTGCTACACCTTCTCTGTTGCAAATACAGTCTTGTGGAAAATAGAATGTTGGCAGAGAAAAATAAATAAGGTAAAATGATAAGACTGCCTGCATTGATTTGCTTCTCTCCATTAGTAAGTGCTCATGGTTATTGACTGAAGAAAAGTGGCAACATGTAGCAGCCAAGCTTGAATTTAGCACAACTATTTCAAGCTGTGATCCATCCATGTGCTATGGTCTTTACTAGAGGTTAGCTTTCACATAAGAAGGGACACTTTGAGTGGAATAAAATTTTATGAAGTCAAAGAGTTTTCAAAGTAGCCCACAGCTTAATTTATCTATGAATTCCTCTTTTAATTTAGAATCAATTTTTCATTTGCTTACTGCACTCTTCAATCTTTTTTTATACCAGAACAGATTAATGTATTTGACTATTTTACATCTTTTCTGTTTTTTAATCAAAACCTATTGTTAGCTTGTGCAAGAGAGATCAATCAGCATGTTTTATGCACCATATTTTTAGACATAATCATGATGTTACTAGAGTCTCAAAGAAGCATATAATCTTACAACACAGAAGGAAGCGATTTGGCCCATTTAGCCTGTGCTGGCTCTATGAAAGAGCTTTTCAGTTAGTCCCAGTCCTCTTTCTCTTTTCCCATGGTCCTCAATTTTTCTTGCTTTCATGTATTTATTTAATTCCCTTTTGCGCATTTCTGTTGTATCTGCTTCCACCAACCTTTCAGGCAGTGCATTCTAGATAATTATAACTTATCATGTACAAAAGAAATCTCCCCTCTGGCTCTTTACCAGTTATCTTAAATCCGTGTCCTCTGGTTACTGACCTGTGGAAACAATTAATTCTTTTGTACTCTATACAAATTCTTCATAGTCTTGAACACCTCAGATTGAACTTCCCTTTAACCTTCTCTGCTCTGAGAAGAACAATCCCAGCTTCTCTAGTCTCTCCACGTTTACAACGTAGTCAAATCTCTTTCCATAACGTATGCCTAATCGGAGCTGGAATGAAGCCTCCAGCACAGCACTCAACATCAATACCTTTAAACATAGTAATCACTCACAGCTGTGCTTCCTCACTGCAAATCTTTTATTCCTGAACTACGCCAGACAGCGAACTAGTATTCATCCACAAATACATTACCAGCTGGTCATGGCACCAGTGTAAGCTAGTATTGCATTAGACAGGTGAAAAACAAGATAGAACTGTGGGGAAAACATGTAAATTTAACAAGAATTCCTATTTTTATGATGACAAGATTTGCAAGTGCCTGAAAATGAATGCTGAGTTCACAATATATGATTAATGCTATCCGTTACCTCTGTGAATACAGCACACATTAACCTAATTTTAGTGTGCAACCAACACTGACTGTGACATTCAATGGCTCGATTCTTAGCCAGGTGACCAAAGTTGTCACATACGGCTGTCCTGCATCTCTTCTGGGAACTTATTCGAGCTGGGAAACACAAGAATGTCATGTGACAGTGAATGGGCTCCAAGATATTCCAGTGCTATGCTGAAGGTCTTAATCAAGATCTAGGGAAGGATCCACTCTGCACGACACACTGCTCTCCCATACCTGAGGGCAGCAAGATTGGGGTGGGGGTTGATTAGGATACCCTCCAAATCACTTTTACCACTAGCCTCAGGCATAATGCATCATTCCCACCTCACTCACCTACCAATCAATCTGACATACACAACTTCCTCACTCTTACATATTCAGATTTGCTGCAAGTCTTACAACTATATCTTACAGCTTGGACTACTGCATATTCAACTATATTTGTTTAAGGGACTGTATTAATTGGAGCATTCAGCTCCTATGTGTTGCATGCTGATTTTTCTCACAATCTGCAGACTTCAAGTGGATGCTTCCTGGGGCTGATAGTGTCAACACAATGTTGTTTACAAGGATTGCCTCAGAGGTAAGCATACCTGCCATCTTGGATCAAAAATGGAACTTGTAGTCATGGAGACATGGAGATGTACATCAAAAAACAGACCCTTCAGTCCAGCTCATCCATGCCGAACAGATCTCCTAACCTAATCTGGTCCCATTGGCCCGTATCCCTGTAAAACCCTTCCTGTTCATATACCTATCCAGTTGCCTTTTAAATGTTGTACTTATACCAGCCTCCACCACTTCCTCTGGCAGCTCATTTCATACACCCACCACCCTCTGGTTGACAAATTTGCCCCTTAGGTCCCTTTCAAATTTCTCCCCCTCTCACCCTAAACCTATCCCCTCTAGTTCTGGACTCCCCCAACCCAGGAAAAAGACTTTGTCTATTTACCCTACCCATGCCTCTCATGATTTTATAAACCTCTGTAAGGTCACCCCTCAGCCTCCGACGCTCCAGGGAAAACAGCCCCAGCCTATTCATCCTCTCTCTGTAGCTCAAATTCTCCAACCCTGGCAGTGTCCTTGTCAATCGTATCTGAACCCTTTCAAGGTTCACAACATTCTTCTGATAGGAGGCAAACCAGAACTGCATACATTATTCCAACAGTGGCCTAACCAATATTCTGTAGAGCTACAAAATGACCTCCCAACTCCTATACTCAATGCTCTGACCAATAAAGAAAACCATACCAAGCGCCTTCTTCATTATCCTATCTACCTGCGACTCCACTTTCAAGGAAATATGAACCTGCACTCCAAGGTCTCTTTGTTCAGCAACACTCATCAGGGCCTTACCCTTAAATCTATAAATCCTTCTCTGATTTGCCTTTCCAAATGCATCACCTCACATTTATCTAAATTAAACTCCAACTGTCACCCAGCCCATTGACCCATCTGATCAAGATCCCATTGTACTCTGAGGTAACATTCTTCGCTGTCTACTACATTTCCACTTTTGGTGTCATTACAAATTTACTAACTATACCTCCTATGTTCACATCTAAATCATTTATATAAATGACCAAAAGCAGTAGTCCCAGCATCAATCCTTGTGGCACATCCACTGGTCACCGGCCCCCAGTCTGAAAAGCAAACCCTCCACCACCATCTCTGTCTTGTACCTTCAAGCCAGTTCTATATCCAAGTGGTAGTTCTCCCTGTATTCCATGAGATCTAACCTTGTTAAATACCTTATTGAAGTCCACATAGATCACGTCCACCGCTCTGCCCTCATCAATCCTCTTCATTACTTCTTCAAAAAACTCAATCAGGTTTGCTGAAAATATGGGTACTAGGGAATTTAATTTTGTGACCTGCATTGTGATATGTTCCCAGATGATTTTTTTCTGCAACTTGCGGTAAATTATCACCTCCATCAATAGAAAGTACTAGGAAAAAGTCATTTAAGTTTGTTAGCTGCCATTATTTATCCTTTGCCTTTGCTTTGTTTTGGCCCTATCTAGCAATTAGTGGGAGAAAATAATGCTCTGTAGTATATCTACAAAAGATACACTGTTCTTAGATAATAAGGCTTGTTGCATGATAGCAATAACTACAAATATATTTGCTTCGGGATAATAACTCAGAACTTAGGGAGTTGGTAATGAAACATGTACTCCCTTTGAAAGCAGAAAAGAACTCCTTGTGTAGAATTGTCTCCTCTGTGAATTAGTGTGGGCATGGTTAGAAAGTCAGGAGAAAACAGCAGAAATGAAAAAATAGAATTTCAACTTAGAGAAAAGAAATTCTGGCTTCTCCCTTAAGCTTTGAACAGCAAGGTCTGAATCTTGCTAATGATTTAATTATCCTCTGAACTTGCATTTGCACCTCATTATTAGCCTGACTCACCTCATTTCTGAACATCTCCCAATTCTCCTCTCCAACATGGAGAAACTAGATGTTGCCAGTTTCCAACTTGAAAGCCAGAGAATTTCCCTAGTGTCATCAGCTCATCGCTTGCTTCACCAGGCCTTCATCACAAAGTTCCTCCAAGCTCCATAGACACAATCCTCCTTGAATGTTTGTCCATGCAATTTACCCGCATCAATGTCGTTGCTCTCGATCCAGCTCAAACACAATTTCAGCCCCTCAGAACTTAACTTTGGAGCTCAGGGGCACTTATGGCTTATGCCCTTCTCACAGCTAAATTTGAATGCGGGGAGAAATATGTATCTCATTCACCTACACAGGAAGCATCATATGCCTATTAGCTTCACATTTTAGCGCACATTCAATTTTATTTGCGTTGACTTGGAAGTTGCCAGTTTCTGCCAGCATTGCCTATTAGCACTGAGGGAGAGCCAACAGTTTATTATTGTTAGAGCACAGAACATAGAACATAGAAAAGTACAGCACAGAACAGGCCCTTTGGCCCACGATATTGTGCCAAGGTTTAATCCTAATGTAAAATATAATAACTTAACCTATGCACCCCTCAACTCACTGCTATCCATGTGCCTGTCCAGCAGTCTCTTATATGTCCCTAATGACTCTGCTTCCACCACCACTGCTGGCAACGCATTCCATGCATTCACAACTCTCTGCGTAAAGGACCTACCTCTGACGTCTCCTCTATATCTTCCTCCTAATATCTTCAAACTATGACTCCTCGTACCAGTCAATCTTGCCCTGGGGAAAAGTCTCTGGCTATAGGCTCCATCAATTCCACTCATTATCTTGTATACCTTGATCAGGTCTCCTCTCTTCCTTCTTCTCTCCAGAGAGAAAACTCTGAGCTATTTCAACCTTTCTTCATAAGGCAAGCCCTCCAGTCCAGGCCGCATCCTGGTAAGCCTTCTTTGCACCCTCTCCAAAGCCTCTGTATCTTTCCTATAGTAGGGCAACCAGAACTGGACACAATATTCCAAGTGTCATCTCACCAGGGGCTTGTGGAGCTGTAGCAAAACCTCACGGCTCTTAAACCTGATCCCCATGTTAACGAAAGCCAAAACACCATATGCTTTCTTAACAACCCTATCCACTTGGGTGGCAACTTTAAGGGATCTATGTACTTGCACACCCAGATTCCTCTGTTTCTCCACACTGCCAAGAATTCTGTCTTTAATCCTATATTCAGTATTCGTGTTCGACCTTCCAAAATGCATCCCTTCGCATTTATCCGGGTTGAACTCCACCTGCCATTTCTCAGCCCAGCTCTGCATCCTGTCTATGTCGCACTGCAGCCTGCAATAGCCCTTGATACTAATGACGACACCTCCAACCTTTGTGTCATCTGCAAATTTGCTAACCCACCCCTCAACTCCCTTGTCCAAGTTATTTATAAAAACTACGAAGGGCAGAGGCCCAAGAACAGAGCCCTGCGGGACCCCCCTCAAAACTGACCTCCAGGCAGAATACTTTCTATCTACAACCACTCTCTGCCATCTGTCAGCCAACCAATTCTAAATCCAGATAGCCAAATATCCCTGTATCCCATATTTCCTGACTTTATGGGTGAGTGTACCATGGGGAACATTATCAAATGCCTTGCTGAAGTCCATATACACCACACCCACTGCTCGACCTTTGTCAACCTGTCTTGTCACCTCCTCGAAGAACTCAATAAGATTTGTGAGGCATGACCTGCCCCTTACAAAGCCATGCTGACTGCCTTTAATCACTGTATGCTTTGCTGAAAAGTCATAGATCCTATCCCTCAGAATTCTTTCCAAAACTTTGCTGACCACAGACATAAGACTGACTGGTCTGTAGTTGCCAGGGATTTCCCTATTGTTCTTCTTGAAAGGAGGAACAACATTTGCCTCCTTCCAATTTTCCTGTACGATTCCCGTGGAGAGTGAGGAGGCAAAGATCTTCGCCAGCGGCTTTGAAACCTCCTTTCTTGCTTCCCGGAGAAGCCTAGGATAAATCTGGTTTGGCCCTAGGGACTTATCAATCTTTTTTTTTCAAAATTTCCAGCACATTAACTTCATCAATCTTGATCTGGTCAAGCCTGTATCCCAGCTCTTCAAAGTTCTCATTCACAACAAGGTCCCTTTCCTTAGAGAAAACCGAAGCAAAATACTCATTTAGGGCTTCCCCTATCTGCTCAGACTCCACACACAAGTTCCCTACACTATCCCTGATCATCCCTACCTTCTCCCTGATCATTCTCTTATTCCTCACGTATGAGTAAAATGCCTTTGGGTTCTCCCTAATCCTATTTGCCAAGCCTTTTTCGTGCCCTCTTCTGGCTCTCCTCAGTCCATTTCTGAGCTCCTTCATAGCAAGCCTGTAAGCCTCTAAAGCTGTGCTAGATCCTTGCTTCCTCCATCTTACGTAAGCTGCCTTCTTCAATTTGACGAGAAGCTCTTCTGTTCTTGTCATCCAAGGTTCCTTAATCTTATCTGTCTCAGAGGAATAAATGTGTACATCACTCACAACAACTGCTCTTTAAACAGTCTCCACATGTCTGCTGTGCCCTTTCTGTGCAACAATTGCTCCCAGTCTGTACTTCACACCTCCTGTCTGATAGCGTCATAATTTCCTTTTCCCCAATTAAATATCTTCCCTCGGTAACTGCTCCTTTCCCTTTCTAAGGCCATGTTAAATGTTAGGCAGTTGTGATCACTGTCATCAAAGTGCTTTCCCACCGCGACATCTGACACCTGTCCTAGCTCATTGCCGAGTGCCAAATCCAAAATGGCCTCTCCCCTCGTCGGTCTATCTACATACTGAGTAAGGAAACCCTCCTGAACACACCTGACAAAAACGGCTCCATCCAATCCATCTGCACTGGAGGTTTCAGTCCATATTGGAAAAGTTGAAATCACCCATTACTACAAACCTGCTATCTCTGCATTTTTCCAGAATCTGCCCACCTATGCATTCTTCAATCTCTCTACTGCTATTAGGTAGTCTGTAGAAAACCCCCAATGAGGTGGCTGCTCCCTTGCTGTTCCTGACTTCCACCCATACTGACTCAGCAGACAGACCTTCCTCAACAACCTTCGTTTCTGTAGCTGTGATGCACTCTCTGATTAACAATGCTACATCCCCTCCTCGTTTTCCACTTTCCCTGTCCTTTTTAAACATTGTAAGCCCTGGAACATCAAGCAACCATTTCTGCCTCTGTGAAACCCACGTCTTCGTTATGGCCACATCGTATCCCCAAGTACTGATCCATGCTCTAAGTTCGTCACTCTTGTTTCTGACACTCCTTGCATTGAAGCAGACACACTTTAACCAATCCCTTTGTTTCATCACATGAGAAACCTTCCCGATAGATTCACTACATCCTGTCACTGCCCCATCTGCAACTGTCCCCCTCTCAGATATGTGCCTCTGATTCCCACCCCCCTGCCAATCTAGTTTAAACACTCCCGAATCACATGAGCAAATCTCCCACCCAGGACATTTGTGCCCCTCCAGTTCAGGTGCAATCTGTCCTTTATGTACAGGTTCCACCTTTCCCAGAAGGTATCCCAATGGTCTAGGTATCTGAAGTCCTCCCTCCTGCACCAGCCTCGCAGCCATGTGTTCAGCTGCATTCGCTGACTGTTCCTGACATCACTATCTTGTGGCACTGGTAGCAAACCTGAGATCACTATTCTACTCGCCCTGCTCTTCAGCTTCCAACCTAACGCTGTAGTCACTTTTCAGATCCTCAATCCCTTTCCTGGCTATATAATTGGTGCTAATATGTACTACGATTTCTGGCTGCTCACCCTCTCCCTTCAGAATCCTGTAAACCTGATCAGCGACAGCCCGGACCCTGGCACCAGGGAGACAACATACCTTCCGGGAGTCCCGTTCCTGACCACAAAATCTCCTGTCAATCTGTCTAACTATTGAGTCCCCTACCACTAGTGCTTTTCTATTCTCCCTTGAACAGTCAAGGGAATAGACATTTTGCTGTAAGGCATCATGCTACATCAATGTCGTACTCACAGCATGAGCCAGCAGCTTATGATTCAATACACTGTATGTGCTTCAACCAAATGTTCATGCGCAAAGGTCAAAGTGGATCAGTCCTGCATTGGGTTGGGGGGGGGGGGGGGGGGGGGAGGGGGTGGGTGGGATTGCAGTCAGTCAAGGAATGCCACCACAGGCAGTCAAGATGCTCATTCAATCCCACTCCTAAGGTTCAGTCATGGTCAGTTCTGCAGGTCAAAAGCAACCCTTGCCAGGATTACAGACACATCAGTCGGGTGCTGTGAAAACATCAGTCGACGATTTGGCCAATTGCTCAAATCATTTCTATTTACACTGCTGTGCACTGCATTTCACCTGGCATACTGCATTGACCCAGGGCTTTAGCATGGTGTAGAATAGCTGTGTCTGGTAATATTGCCTCCCTTGCCAGTCTGCAGAAAAATGTATTGCTCTCCTGTCCAGTTCCAATATGTCCAGGTCCCTGTCAACGAACTGAGGACCTAACTCCCCATTCCAGGTTATCTCCTTTGGGATACCAGTGCCAGACCATAGTGTGAGGGGCAGTTCCTGGTTTGTAGTATCTAGAGTGCTGTGCAGTTATAAAGTCATCGAGTCAAAGTCACAACAGTCCCTTTCCTACCATATAATTCCATTAGGTAAGCACTGAAAAAGCGGATGCATCAATAATGAGAAGAAGAGTGGGCAATTGCATGAGGATACTTACCATATATCAGGACACCATGAATCTCACACAAAAAAGCACTTTGCCAAAAACTTGAGAAAGTTCTGCCTCTTATCTGGACTCTCAGTCTGTGTGTAACATCAGTGGAATGGATGGAGCCAATTTAATATGACCATTACCTCCCTTGAGAATCATTACATGATGCAACATGTACGTCATAAAGTAGACATTCAGTGCATCTGCTACTTAGTGGAATTGCTGATGAACGGCGGCTAATGTTACAACTCAGGGAATAAGTCCAGCAATGTTGCCTTATTCATTATTGCTTAGAGTCATAGAATGTTACAACATGGAAACAGACGCTTCAGTCAGCATGTTTGCTCAGTGGTTAGCACTGCTGCCTCACAGCACCAGGAACTTAGGTTCAATTCCAGCCTCAGGCGACTGTCTGTGTGGAGTTTGCACATTGTCCCCGTGCCTGCATGGGTTTCCTCTGGGTTCCCCGGTTTCCTCCCATAATCCAAAGATATGCAGATTAGGTAAATTGGCCATGCTAAATTGGCCATAGTGTTCAGGGATGTGTAGGTTAGATGCATTAGCCAGGGATAGATGTAGAATAATAGGTTAGGAGAATGGTCTGGGTGGGTTACTTTTCAGAGGGTCAGTGTGGACTTGTTGAGCCAAATGGCCTGTTTCTACACTGTAGAGTTCTGTGATTAATGATTCAGTCCATCTTATACATGCTGACCAGATATCCTAAACTGATCTAGTCCCATTTGCCAGCATTTGGCCCATATCCCTCTAAATGCTTCCTATTTATGTACACATCCAGATGCCTTTTAAATGTTGCAGTTGTACCAGCCTCCACCACTTCCTCTGCCAGCTCATTCCATACACGCACCATCCTCTGTGTGAAAATGTTGTCCCTTAGTTCCCTTTTATATCTTTCCCTTCTCACCTTAAACCTCTGCTGTCTAGTTTTGGACTGACCTACCCTGGGAAAAAGACTTTGGCTATTCAATCTATCCAGGCCCCTCATGATTTTATAAACCTCTAAAAGATCACCCCTCAGCCCTCAGGGAAAAAGATGCACTTGCATAAAGTGAAGTTCAGAAAATAATCATTGCGCTGATTCTTGGGATGGAGAGGTTCTCTTATAAGAGAGGTTGTGGAAGTTGGGCCTATACTAATTGGAGTTAAGAAGAATGAAAGTGGATCTTATTGAAGCAGAAAAGTTCTAAGGGGATTTGACAGGCTAAGTGCTAAGCTAGCATTTTCCCATTTAGGGGAATCTAGACCTAAGCACACAGATTCACAATAAGAAGTCTCCCATTAAATTTGGAGATGTGGAGTAAATTTGTTATTTAGAGGGTCAATAATGTTTGGAATTCTGAAACCTCAGAGTAATGAATTTGGATCAATTAAATATATTCCATACTGAGATAGACATATTCTTGAACTGTAGGGATGGGAGAGGGTGTTCAGGTATTCATGGGGTGTGTGTGTGTGTGTGTGTGTGTGTGTGTTTGGGGAGGGGGGGGGAGGCGGTGGCGGGGTGCAGGCAGGAAAGTTGAGTTGAAGCCAAAAGTTAATCAGCCATGGTCTTATAAAATGACAGAACTGGCTATGGCAGCCAAATGGCCCATTCTGGCTTGTATTTCTTCTCACCTTATTTTTTTTTAACTTGTTATGCAGCTAGGTCCAGACATTCCTAAAATAATGGACCTAAGTAGCTGTTTGAAACAGTACAATACCAAGTTTCACTGTAAAACAGCAAGGAAGTTCAGCTCTGAGTCTTATCACAGTAAAGACTAGGCTGGGGGCTGTAATCTTAGCTTCCATGATATCAGGGAAAAAATGGTCTTTTCCAACTGTAGCAGTGCAGTAAATCTCTGAGGGTGCTCGTTCCAGCCATAAAATGATTTAACAAATCAATTGTCTTTGCTTCCTGTACTATCGGTATTACCACTTTCTATTAAGAAACAACAGTGTCTCATAATTTGCTTCAGCAAACTTTTATTACCCTTATCCAGAGATAGAAGTGAAATTAAATGCCGAAATTGTTCAATTTCTATTGGTATCTCCCTCTCTATACCTTTGTAGCCAACAGAAGTGGCGTTCTTGATAAAGGATAGCATTATAGCTGTACTGAGGGAGGATATTCCCAGAAGTACATCCAGGGAAGTTATTTGGGTAGAATTGAGAAATAAGAAAGGGATGATCACCTTATTTGGATTGTATTATACACCCCCTAATACTTAGAGGGAAATTGAGAAACAAATTTATAAGGAGATCTCAGCTATCTGTAAGAATAATAGATGGTTATGGTAGGAGATTGTAACTTTCCAAACATAGACTGGGACTGCCATAGTGTTAAGGGTTTAGATGGAGAGGAATTTGTTAAGTGTGTACAAGACAATTTTATGATTCAGTATGTGGATGTACCCACTGGAGAAGATGCAAAACTTGATTAGAGTGGTGCTGGAAAAGGACAGCAGGTGAAGGGCTGTTACCCAAAATGTTGATTTTCCTGCTCCTAGGATGCTGCCTGACCTGCTTTTCCAGCACCACTCTAATCTTGATCCCCAGCATCTGCAGTCCTCACTTTTGCCAAGATGCAAAACCTGACCTACTCTTGGGAAATAAGGCAGGGCAGGTGACTGAGGTGTCAGTGGGGGACCACTTTGGAGCCAGCGACCATAGTTCTATTAGATTTAAAATAGTGATGGAAAAGGACAGACCAGATCTAAAAGTTGAAGTTCTAAATTGGAGAATGGCCAATTTTGACAGTATTAGGCGAGAACCTTCAAAAACTAATTGAGCGCAGATGTTTGCAGGTAAATGGAGGGCTGGAAAATAGGATGCCTTCAGAAATGAGATAACGAGAGTCCAGAGAAAGTATATTCCTATTAGGTTGAAAAGAAAGACTGATAGGTATAGGAAATGCTGGATGACAAAAGAAATTGAGGTTTGGTTAAGATAAAGAAGGAAGCATATCTCAGGTATAGACAGGATAGATCGAGTGAATCCTTAGAAGAGAATAAAGGCAGTAGGAGTATACTTAAGAGGGAAATCAGCAGGGCAAAAAGGGGACATGAGATAGCTTTGGCAAATAGAATTAAGGAGAATTCAAAGGGTATTTACAAATACATTAAGGATAAAATGGTAACTAGGGAGAGAATAGGGCCCCTCAAAGATCAGCAAGGCAGCCTTTGTGTGGAGATGCAGAAAATGGGGGAGATACTAAACGAGTATGTTGCATCAGTATTTACTGTGGAAAAAGACATGGAAGATACAGAATGTAGGGAAATAGATGGTGACATCTTGAAAAATGTCCATATTACAGAGGAGGAAGTGCTGGTTGTCTTGAAACGCACAAGGTGGATAAATCCCCAGGATCTGATCAGGTGTACCCGAGAACTCTGTGGGAAGCTAGGGAAGTGATTGCTGAGCCTCTTGCTAAGATATTTGTATCATCGACAGTCACAGGTGAAGTGCCAGAAGACTGGAGGTTGGCCAACTTGGTGCCACTGTTTAAGAAAGGTGGTGAGGACAAGCCAAGGAACTATAGACCAGTGAGCCCGATGTCGGTGGTGGGCAAGTTGTTGGAGGGAATCCTGAGGGACAGGATTTACATGTATTTGGAAAGGCAAGGACTGATTAGGGATAGTCAACATTGCTTTGTGTGTGGGAAATCATGGCTCACAAACTTGATTGAGTTTTTTGAAGAAGTAACAAAGAGGATTGATGAGGGCAGAGTGGTAGATGTGATCTATATTGACTTCAGTAAGGCGTTCAACAAGGTTCCCCATGGGAGACTGGTTAGCAAGTTTAGGTCTCATGGAATACAGGGAGAACTAGCCATTTGGATACAGGACTGGCTCAAAAGGTAGAAGACAGAGGGTGGTGGTGAAGCATTGTGTTTCAGATTGGAGGCCTGTGACCAGTGGAGTGCCACAAGGATCGGTGCTGGGTCCACTACTTTTTGTCATTTATATAAATGATTTGGATGTGAACATTGGAGGTATAGTTAGTAAGTTTGCAGATGACACCAAAAGTAGAGGTGTAGTGGACAGTGAAGAAGGTTACTTCCGATTACAATGGGATCTTGATCAGAGGAGCCAATGGGCTGAGAAGTGGCAGATGGAGTTTAATTCAGATAAATGCGAGGTGCTGCATTTTGGGAAAACAAATCTTAGCAGGACTTATACATTTAATGGTAAGGAGTGTTGCTGAACAAAGAGACCTTGGAGTGCAGGTTCATAGCTCCTTGAAAGTGGAGTTGCAGGTCGATAGGATAGTGAGGAAGGCGTTTGGTATGCTTTCCTTTATTGGTCAGAGTATTGAGTACAGGAGTTGGGAGGTCATGATGCGGCTATACAGGATATTGGTTCGGCCACTGTTAGAATATTGCGTGTAATTCTGGTTTCCTTCCTATCAGAAGGATGTTGTGAAAATTGAAAGGGTTCAGAAAAGATTTACAAGGATGTTGCCAGAGTTGGAGGATTTGAGCTATAAGGAGAGGCTGAACGGGCTGGGGCTGTTTTCCCTGGAGCGTTGGAGGCTGAGAGATTTACAAAATTATGAGAGGCATGGATAGGATAAATAGACAAAGTCTTTTTCCTGGCGTTGGGAAGTCCAGAACACGAGGGCATAGGTTTACGGTGAGAGGGGAGAGATATAAAAGAGACCAAAGGGGCAACTTTCTCAGGCAGAGAATGGTATGTGTATGGAAAGAGCTGCCAGAGGAAGTGGTGGAGGTTAGTACAATGCAACATTTAAAAGGCATCTGGATAGGTATATGAATAAGAAGGGTTTGAAAGGATATGGGCCGAGTGCTGGCAGGTGGGACTAGATTGGGTTGGGATATCTGGTCGGCATGGACGGGTTGGACTGAAGGGTGTTTCCATGCTGCACGTCTTCATGACTCTATAACCCACAAAGGTACCTGAACTCTTTTGTTCAGAACTCCTGATTTTAATCTTTGCACCACCTGTGACTGCGCCCAGGCCCTCGGTTCTGCAATACCCTGTCTGCACTTCTTTGTCTCTCTACCTTGCTTTCCTTCTCTAAGATACTCCTGGAAACCTATCTCTTTGGCCAAACTCATCTAATATCACCAAATGTGACTTGGTGTCACGTCTTGTTTTACAACTTTCATGTGAAGCATGTTGGGGATGTTTTACTATATTAAAACACTGAATAATAATAAATTATTGGTTTTTGATACCTTTAGACATTGAGTGAAGTATTACCCAGTACTAGCACTGATCCCAGTTACTCCTGACCAGAAATATTTAATTACAATATTAATCTATGTTACAGTACTTAAAGTATACAAAAACAAATACTGCCTTATCAGTCTGTATGATATAAATGCAGCAAAATCAGATAATACGCCTTCTAAAATCTTGAATGTGTTTGGAATAACTCTGTGCATCTATTAATAACACCATTGCAGACACTGAAGCATGCTAATCTTTGAACACAGACGCATGGAAATCTAGTTAATCTCTATTATAAGAAACTCATTAAACAAATTAAATTCCAGGACTTGCAGGTATGAAGTTCCATTTCCCAAAGGGCAAGTCTTCTGAATATTGAGTGTTTTATGTTTTAATACTTGATATCAATTAACTCCCTTCCCTCTTCAATGTTCAGATGTTTTATTTTAGTTCATGTAATTTGTCTCTATTTTATAAAGTATCAGCTGTAAGAATATAAATCTTACAAATCCGGTATCACAGGTCATCCTCATTTTCCCTTCTCTGTAGTCTTTTTGTCCTTTCTGCAGTACTTTGTGCACAGAAATATATTTCCACCAGAGGGCTAAATGCTGCAAACCCTGGAGAAGACAGCACTTGTGAGAACGTTAACTGCTGTTTGGTTCCTTCTTTGATCTTTCTATATTAATTTAGTTAATCATTACATTAATTAAATTTAACCAAACAAACATACAACACAATAGAATCATCTTAGATGTACTTAAATAAAAATTATATTGCTACATGAATAATGTCACTTACAGTAAGTAATTTACCCTTTAAGTCAATATCATTCTTCATAAAAATGATAACTTGAGGAAGACTCTTAACTTGAATTCATAAAACAGAAGCAGTGACATGGTGAAAGCTGGCTGACATATCAGAAGTTTCAAAGCAATTGCTAATTAATAAATGTTCATTATCTTTAGATGATGAGGCTGCTTATCCAACACCACGAAAAATACGAGTAGAGATCTCTTCCAAATAATCTTTAGGAAGATTGAAGCCACCACTTTCCCCAGTGACTGTCCTCCTGCTCTTTCTGATTTTAATTCTGAACTTACGACATTAACTTTTGCCCTTTCAAAACATTACTTTTAATATTCTCATCCTTGCGTACAAGGTGAGAAAACTGCTCTGACATGAACATCATTGAAATATTTTGAGTGTTGCAACTGTACCCAAGAATCCAGCCTCAGGCTTGTTCTGATATGTCCAGTCCAGTTCAGTTTTTAGTTGATGGTAATTGCAGAATTGTGTAGTCAGGAAGCAATTGTAGTGCCATTGAAACTGAAGGGGAGAGTGTTGGGTATGTATTTGTTTATCATTACTTGATACTTATGCTTACCTGCAACTTGTCAGCCTAACTCTGGATATTGATCGTGTCTTGCTGGAGACTGACTTAGAAGGTTTCATTATCAGAGGAGCTATGCGCAGAGCTGAACGCTGTCAAGTTTTCAAGTTTTTAAAGATCACTTTCATCGCAAGAGGGAAAGTTAAAGTCAGGAACGAGCCTCATTCCTGATGAAGGGCTTATGCCCAAAACATCGATTCTCCTGCTCCTCGGATGCTGCCTGACCTGCTGTGCTTGTCCAGCACCACACTCTCGATGGAAAATTAAAGTCAGACTTGCACACGACATGTTTTAGGATATTACAAAGTCCTTCACAGCCCATAAAACACTTTGAAATGCTATCACTTCTGTAACATCAGAAATATATAGATGATTTGTACACTGCAAGCTACAACAAAGAGCCAAGTGACAGCAGACTAATGTAGACCAAATAACATCATACCTGCAGCACTGTAGACCTGTTCCAGGAAAAGTGACACAAGTTAAACTATTCTGTTATAACTACAGCACTAGCATATGCTCCAAACATTGGAAAATTGACAGGTATATCCAAGCCACAAAAAGGAGCACTAATCCAGTTTGACCAGTTACCACTCAATCAGTCTTCTCACAGTTACCAATAAAGTGAAGGGGAGTATAGTTGAAGATGCCATAAAATGACACCTACTCTGCAATAGTCTGCTCACCATTGGCCAGTTTGAGATCCATCATGACCCACTTAGCTCCTGACCTCAACACAATCCTAACCTTGGCCCAAATATAGACAACAGAGTGCATTGTGAGAGTGAGCCAAGAGTGGTTACCCTGGATGTCAAGGAAAGTTTTAATCAAATGAGGCATCAAGGAGCCCAAGAAAAATTGAGGTCAAAGGAAATTAGCAGAATAACTTCGGTTGCAGTTACGTCTAGCAAAGAGGAATATGGTTCTGGTTACTGAAGGCTAATTGCCTCTCTCCCAGAACATTGCAGCAGGATCATATAACGTAGGTATTTTCTCATTGACATGTTCAGAGATGTTATGACACAGGTGGGACTTAAATCTGAACCTGGGGCGGCACAGTCACCCAGTGGTTAGCACTGCTGCCTCACAGCACCAGGGACCCAAGTTCGATTCCAGCCTCAGGCAACTGTGTGCACATTCACCCAGTGTCTGTGTGGGTTTCCTCTGGGTGCTCCGGTTTCCTCCCACAGTCGCAAAGATATGCAGGTCAGGTAAATTGGCCATAATGTTCAGGGATGTGTAGGTTAAGTGCATTAGTCAGGGGTAAAATGTAGAGTAATAGGGTAAGCAAATGGGTTTAGATGGGATACTCTTCAGAGTCTCTCTTCAGACTTGTTGGGCTGAAGGGCCTGTTTCCACACTGTTGGGATTCTATGATTCTACTAGCTCTAAGGTGAGGTCATTACCACTGCACTGCAAGAGCCCCCCTCAGGATCCATGGGCATTTTGTTTTTCTAAACAACCTGTTCAGAGATGTCATTATACACTTCTGGAGCAGGCAAGATTTAATCCTGGACCTATTGGCTCAGTTAGGGTCAACATAAGAACATAGGAGCATATGAACTAGGAGTGGGAGTAGGCCATCTGGACCTTCGAGCCTGTTCCACCATTCAACAACATCATGGCTGATCTTTTCATGGCCTCAGCTCCACTTACTTGAGCTCTCACCATAACCCTTAATTCCTTCATTGTTCAAAACAAATCTATCTTAGTTTACTGAAGTAGCATCAACTACTTCACAAGGCGGGGAATTCCATAGATTATCAACTCTCTGGGTGAAGAAGTTCCTTCCCAATTCAGTCCAAAATCTGCGCCCCCCCCCCCCCCTTAATTTTGAGGCAATGCCCTCTTGTCCTAATTTCACCTGCCAGTGGAAACATCTTCTCTATGTCTATCTTATCTATTCCCTTTATAATTTTATATGTTTCTATAAGATCCCCCCTCATTCTTCTAAATTCCAATGAATATAATTCCAGTCTCCTCAGTCTCTCCTCATAAGCCAACCCCCTCAACTCCAGAATCAACCTAGTGAACCTTCTCTGCACCCCCTCCAGTGCTAGTGCATCCTTTCTCAAATAAGGAGACTAAAACTACACACAGTACTCCAGGTGTGGCCTCACCAGTACCCTGTACAGCTACAATATAATATAGGTATATGGCTTGGTGGGAGCGGCCATGGTTGCGGTCGGGGGAACGAGATAAACAGCAAGTGTGTTACCGCCCTATGCATACAGATACGGGATGTGTGGAGACTGTTTCGCGCGCAAGAGGAGGTGACGTGGAGACTGTTTCGCGGGCAGAAGGAGGTCACATAGGGTTAGACATCCGGGAACGCGAGAAGGCGGAGAATGGAGTCAGATCAACGGCCAATCAGAAGACAATCCCACCTCAGTGATTGCATGACGTTCTGTACTATAGAAAAGACTGGGTCAGGGACAGGAATAGGTCGGACTTCGTGAACTGACACATTTTGCTGTTTGTCAGGGACGGGAAGACCTAGACCCAGAGCTCTGTATACTTTATCCACTTACTGCTAAAATAAACTAAGAGTTTGTGACCGAATATCTCCTCCTATTGCTTCATTGAAAGAACACGCAGGACTCGGCTCACACAGAGAGGAAAGTAAGCTGGTAGATTGAGCCAAAGTCCAACAATTTGGTGACCCTGACGTGATGAAGATGGAGAGGTGATGGAAAAGAGAGAAAAATAGAAACAATGGACAACTGACGTCTGATGACAACAACAAGCGGCGCCGCATAAAAAGGTGAGCAGACACCTATTTATATCAAAGTTCTGCAACTGGAGATACCAAATTGATTGTTGTCATTATACTGCAAGTGTCCTAGTAATAGTAAGTGGATAAAGTATTGATTTAATACATATGGGTTTAAAGTCCCATGGGGTTAGAGTCCCCATAAAAGCAACAAAGTTTAATACGTACAGGTTTAAAGTACCGTGGGGTTAGAGTCCTCATAAAAGCAACAAGGTACATAAGTGTGAGGAGGTTTAAAGTCCATTGAGCAGGATCTCATAAAAGCAACGCTCACAAATTTTGGTTTATGATTGATGTGTTGTAAGTTTTAAAATTATATTGGGGAACGTACGGAGGGTGGCAGAAAAGCCAGTAGTGTCTCGAAGACAAAGACGGTGGTGTCTCAGCGAGAGAGAGTCGGCAGTGGAAACCTAACGGTGACAACAAAATTGCTGATAATTCTCACTGAAAGGATCAGTTGCTCGGGTGTACTCCATACAAACTAACTGGCCACCGGACTTGTCTCTGATTGGGTTGGTTGCTCGGTTATATTACATCCAAACCAACTGACTACTGGACGGGAGGATTAAAAAAAAACTCATAAAATGGAAGGGGAGATATTCATCAGTGCAAGAGCCAGATGCTCACTCAACACTGTATAGTGCTGAGATTGAAAAGAGGGGAAGATTACATGACTTAGGTCAGTTACTAGATGACGGGTTCTCAGACAGAAGAAGGAGAGATTTGAGGGAAGAAAGAGACAGAGAGAAATTGGATGGGGAGGCGTCTCAAAATAGTACGGAAATTGAGGACGAAGAATCCCTGACAGATGATGATCCACACACCTACCCCGTCACTTTGACAGGCTCACTCACAATGCATACGGAACACGGCCCTCCACTGAAGCCTCTACCTGAAACAAGGTATAACCTGCATCAAAGAGACACATTACGACAACCCACAAAGTATCAGCACCACCAAATGCCATTAATTTACAGAGGCTCTTATATGGGGGATGTTTATCAGCCCTTCACATTTACTGACATGAACTGCATCCTGGATAAAATGTCCCCACCCATGGAGGGAGGTGGGCCCTGGATGACTAAATTTTGCCAATATACACTAGGCCACAAGTTAGCTATGGGCGACTGGAGAGCATTGTTGGGTAAGCAATTGAGTATGTGGGAAATACAGCAGATTGAAGCTTCTGCGGGGACCACCTGATTCAGACCCGTTCACGCAGCATGCCACCTGTGTGGGAAGGGCAATGAGGGGTAGATTTCCGATTCCACCGGGAGCGATGCACTCACTCACCCTCAGAATGAAGGAGGGTGAGGATATGCCTGCCTTTTTGGCCAGATGTAAGGGAACGTGGACAGATACTGCGGGGAGCCATCCAGGGTCGGGTCAGCTACAGACCACGTTATTTAGAAATGCCGTTATGGCAGGGATGCCTAAGGAAGTAAAAGAGGCAATGGAGAGTAATCCTGATATCCCAGGTTGTTCTACAGAACAGTGGGAAAAACACTTGACGCACCACATGAAGCGCCACAGGACCAAACAGGGTGAAGATCAACAGAGCAATGAGTCAGCTCAAGTGCAGTTGTTGAAGTTACAGCTCGATGAGGCTAGAAGGAAGGCTAATGATACAAAGAAGGCCTCCCAAAAGACAACTCATTAGATGGTTCAGCAGCTGTCGCCACAAAACAACCTCCCGAGTCTAGACCCAACACCTGATTGGATGCCACACCACCACCACTATGGGGGCAGGCCTATAGGCGTAGCAGGAGGAATGCGTGGTAGAAGAAGGGGCCGCGGAGGACTCAGAGGTCAGCCACCCAACACCTGTTTTGAATGTGGCCAACCCAGGCATTGGAAAAAAAATTGTCCCATGCTGTGGGGACCCCAGGGAGGCGAGGGATCGATCCGAAGACAGTATGTCCGCTCAAGTCAGCCTCCTTCTCAACGGGCTCTTCAGCCTTACCAAGCCCCAAATGCAGCTGCAGCCTCGGTGCAAGGTCAGTACCCCCAAACTATGCCGGAAGGGCAGGGGTACGAATATTGATGGGGCCCGAGGACTCAGGGACATGCGGGGTTGGCAGACCCCTACATGCAAATGAGGGTAATGGACAAGAGTCTGTCTTTTTTGGTTGACACGGGTGCAAGATTTTCTACCATCACTTGTGACATACCTTGGTAAAACATGTTATCCTCCACCGTCCAGTTAGTAGGGTTCTCGGATAAATCAGAAAATCTGCCTTTGACATCGCCACTGATCGCCAGTGGCCGGACAGACCTTCCGTCACCGGTATATTTCATCACCTGCATGCCCTGTCAATCTGATGGGCCGCAACTTGCTGGTGAGATGCGGGGCCTCGGTTCTGTGCGGACCAGACGGACTGGTAGTGACCTTTCCGAATGGCTACTCTGTCAACTGTTCCATGACAATGATTCAGTCTGGATCCCAAATGATGCTATCAGCGGACACATCACCAACGGCAGAAGGGCAGTGGGCAGATATATACTGGGGACTCCTAGAACCCGCAAACAGGCAGAACAACGGCATACAGTCTTTATGCAACCAATGGCGACCCTGGGTTCAGATGCTGCATCCCTATGCTCCTCCTGCAGATCCCCTCCATGTTACCCTACCTTATGATAGAGATGATAATGAAATCTATCAGCAAGCATTCTATCAGCACCTAGAAGGGACTCAATGGGATATTTCCTCCAGTTGCATTCTGCTAGGGAAAGGAGGTGTGGCGGGTGTTGTTGAACTAACTGCAGAACAGTTGGAATGGTATGAGATGTCTGAAGAAGCTATACCTCATGTCACATTGGCCGTGCATGCTAAACATCAGGCCAAGAATCTGGGACCTATGTCCAAACATTTAATGGCGCTAACTGATTGGGTTTGGACTTAGCTACCCGGTTTACAATATTCACCATCAGAGGAAGCCGACAGAATTATGTACAGGACAACTGACAAGGTACTGCTGGAACATAGGCAGATTGAAAGATTTCATGGCAGGGAGAAATCAGACCATCCACAGGCTGCAGCGATGCTTGACACTCTACCAGATACCTTGTGGTTAGCAGGTCCAACGGACGTTGGTCACTGCAAACACGTCACACCAATCACATTCGATTTAATAGACCACACTCCGATTTGGCAGAGACAATACTCACACAAACCACAGGCTGAAGCCGGCATTGCCGACACAATTGAAGGATTGTTAGCAGCAGGGGTGCTAGAACCCTCCTGGTCACCCTGGAACACTCCTATCTTACCTGTAGAGAAGCCAAATACAGGTAAGTAAAGGATGGTGCATGATCTTAGACGGATCAATATTGTTGTCTCTACTCCAACAGTTCCAGTTCCAAACCCATACACTGCGATGTCTGTGCTGACCCCTGACCATAAGGGTCCCTCAAGGGTTCATTTTATCGCCGGGGGTATTTAATCAGGTACTGAAACAGCAGCTGAAGGACCTGACACTCCCAAAGGGGGTGATATTGATCCAGCATGTGGACGACATTATTCTGGCGGCACCTGACTATGTTTTTGGTCTGGCAGCCACTAAGTCGTTGCTGATTCACCTGTATAACGTCGGTTTCAAAGTCTCACGGGCTAAATAGCAATGCAGCAGACAAACGGTGTCTTTTCTGGGTAGAGTTATTTCCACTAAAGGAACATGTGTGTCTCTGTCCCATAGATCCTCCATTCTGCATCATACTAAACCAGTCACTGTAAAAGACATGCTCTCATTTCTTGGGTTGGCAGGATACAGCAGACAATTCGTTGCATCATATGGGGAGCTCACTTTCCCTCTCAGGGCCATGGTAAATGAGCAAGGCATAAGAAATTTGTCGGCCATTTGCAGTGGACCACGGAGGCAGACGAAAGTTTCAAAGCTCTCAAACAGGCCCTAACATGGGCTGCTGATTTAGCGGTCCCAGATTACAAAGAGCCATTTTTCCTCGATATTTCTGAAAAATTACACACAATAAATGGTGTTCTTTTTCAGAAAAAAGGGGGAGGCAGGCAGGTGCTGATGTATGTAAGTGTTACCCTTGACCCAATAGAGGACAGACACCCGCCATGTACAAGACATGCAGCAGGGGTAGCAAAAATTCTCCAAAAGGTAGCACATATAGTCATGGGCCATTCACTAAAGGTACTGACGACACACAGTATAGTGGCCTATGTGAACTCAACAACCTTCACAATGACATCACTTCGGCAAACCAGGTTAGAGAAAATCCTGAATGCACCACATATAACTTTCACACACGAAGGAATCAACATGACTGACAACATGGGAGAAGGAGAACCACACACGTGTGAGGAAAGGGTACAGAGAGACGTCAAAGTTAGGGCAAACTTACGGGCAAAACCACTAGTAGACCCAGAAGAAGTGTTGTTCACAGATGGTTGTTGTTACAGACATCCAACTGAAGGACTTAAAGCAGCCTATGCAGTGGTGCGACGGACAAGTGAGGGATTTGAGGAAGTGTTGACAGGAAAAGTGACAGGCAAAGAATCAGCCCAGTTGGCTGAACTACAGGCAATGAGAGCTGCGTTAGAATGGTCAGAGGGAAAAAGAGTAAACATCTACACCGACTCTGCATATGTGGTAGGGGCTATACAGGTAGAACTCAGTCAATGGATCAGAGCAGGATTCTTGACAGCAGCAAAAATACCAATCAAACATGAAAAAGATGTGAAAAGATTAGCGGAGGCCCTAATGAAACCTGCAGAAGTGGCAATGGTCAAGTGTAGAGGACATGACAGAACGGATACAACAGTGGCTAAGGGCAATCAGGAAGCAGACTTAGCAGCAAAAAAAGCAGCAGGATATGCAGCCCAGTACATAATGATGCAAACAGAGAGAACAGTGTATGACCTGCTGCCCGCCTGCGATGCAAATGTGTTAATAAAAGAGCAGAGAAAGCCCCTCCTCATGAACTGACAGTATGGAGAGAGAGAGGGGCCACAGAGTCAGAAGGGATTTGGAGGTCACCGGACGGTAGACCGTACTACCCCCAGGTTTGATAGCTTCCATGCTCCAGGAAGCTCATGGGTTGACACATTGTGGAAAAACACAGATGCAGAGGTATCTGACACATTGGTGGCATCCGTTCTTGCCTGCAATGATTGAAAATTACATCAGAGAATGTAAAACGTGCACAGAATACAATGTAAAAGGAACAGTGTACCATCCTCAGTCACAGGGAAAAGTGGAAAGAATGAATCAGTCCATAAAAGGAAAAATAGGAAAAGTGTGTGCACAAACAAAGTTAAGCTGGGTGGATGCCCTACCCTTAGCTTTAATCTCCATTAGAAGCTCAGTAAACTCATTCACAGGGGGGGGGTTCACCCTGAACGAGCTAACAACAGGGCAGCAGCTCCTGGGACCAGGAGCTGGAATACAGATGTTAGAGGGAGGAGGAGCCTCTCTAAGGTACAAACCTTACTATGACCAACTAACAGCTTTGGTGTCAGCTTTCTCCAAACAGGTTGGATCGGCAAAGGGGGACCTACAGAGCCAGGCGCCATCTACCACAGACTGGGTCCTGCTGAAGGTGATCAAACGGAAGTGGTCGGAGCCAAGGTGGACAGGTCCTTACAAGGTGGTGGAAAGGACATCTCATGCGGTCAGACTACAGGGGAAAGGACAAAGCTGGTACCATTGGAGCCAGTGTGCAACCACGGAACCGCCAACGAGAACTCTAGAACAAATAAGAACAGAAAAAGAGTAGAAGGGTCTCAAACTTTTAATTTTTGCAGGAAGAGGGTTCTGGAAAAATGGGGGAGTGTGCTCTATGTTCGGAGATCGATGTTATATGTTCATCCCCAACAATACAGCACCTGATGGCTCAGTAACCAGAGCCCTGGAAGGATTAAGAACCTTGTCTGAAGAAATGCATGAACATTCAGGTATTGACAACCCTCTAGGAGGCATTTTCGACTCATGGTTTGGGAAATGGAAAGGATTGATTGTGTCTGTGTTTATGTCCCTCATTGGTATGATGACTGTGTTAGTGTTGTGTGGATGTTGTTGTATGCCCTGTATTAGATCTCTGTTGGACAGGGTAATCATCACAGCAATTGAAGGGAAGGCTCCCCCGCCCTACCAGATGTCACAGATGGAGACGGAAACCATGGCTCTGGCAGGAAGGGAAGACTATGCATCAGAGAGCGAATGTGATGTATAAAACTGGTTTGTTGGTCTCATTTTCATGAGACCAAAAGGGGGACTTGTAGGTATATGGCTGGGTGGGAGCAGCCACAGTTGCAGTCGGGGGAATGAGATAGTCAGCAAGGGTGTTACCGCCCTGTGTGTACAGATACGGGATGTGTGGAGACTGTTTTGCGCGCAAGAGGTCGTCACGTGGAGACTGTTTCGTGCGCAAGAGGAGGTCACGTGGAGACTGTTTCGCGGGCAGAAGGAGGTCAAATGGGGTCAGACATCCGGGAACGCGAGAAGGTGGAGAATGGAGTAAGATCAACAGCCAATCAGAAGACAATCCCACCTCAGTGATTGCATGACATTCTGCACTGTATAAAAGACTGGGTCAGGAACAGGAATAGGTCGGACTTCGTGAACTGATGCACTTAGCTGTTTGTCAGGGACGGGAAGACCTAGACCCAGAGCTCTGTATACTTTATCCACTTACTGCTAAAATAAACTAAGAGTTTGAGACCAAATATCTTCTCCTATTGCTTCATTGAAAGAACACGCAGGACTCGGCTCACACATAGAGGAAAGTAAGCTGGTAGATTGAGCCAAAGTCCAACAATAACCTCTTTGTTTTAAAACTCAATTCCTTTAGCAAAATTCAATTTGCCTTTCTAATTACCTTTTGTACCTGCAGGCCAACCTTCTATGATTCATGTACAAGAACACATAGGTCTCTGCACAGCAGCATGCTGCAACTTTTTACCATTCAAGTAATAGTCCTTTATATTGTTATTCCTACCAAAATGGATGACTTCACATTTATTAACATTATATTCCATCTGCCAGACCTTTGCCCACTTATTTAAAGTACTTATGTTCCTCTGCAAAGTTTTACAGTCCTCTGCACACTTTGCTCTGCCACTCATCTTAGTGTCATCCACAAACTTTGACACACTGCAAGTGTTCCCCAACTCTAAATTGCCTATGCAAATTGTGAGTAATTGCAGTCTCAACACTGATCTCCGAGGCACACCACTAGTTACTGATTGCCACCCAGAATAGCACTCATTTATCCCCACTCTTTGCTTCCTGTTCATCAACCAATCCTCTATCCATGCTAATACTTTACCCATAATGCCATGCATCTTTATCTTTTGCAGCAGCCTCTTGTGCAGCACCTTGTCGAAAGCCTTTTGGAAATCTAGATACATCACATCTACTGGGTCCCTGTTGTTCACTGTGTTCATAATATCTTCATAGAAGTCCAAAAGATTAATTAAGCATGACCTTCCTTTCATGAACCCATGCTGCACCTGCCCATTGGGACAGTTTCTGTCTAGATGCCTTGCTATTTCATCCTTGGTAATAGATTGAAACATCTTCTCCACTATAGAAATTTAGCTAACTGGTGTATAATTCCCCATCTTTTGTCTCCCATTTTTTAAAACAGTAGTGTCATTTGCTGTTTTCCAATGTACTGGAACTACCCCAGAGTCCAGTGAATTTTGGAAAATTACCACAAGTGCACTTGGTATTTCTCTTGCCATTTATTTTAGTACCGTGGGATGCATTACATCAGGGCCAGGAGACATTTTATCCCTAACTCCATTATCTTGCCCAACACTACCTCTTCCATGATAATGATTGTTTCCAGGTCCTCACCTACCTTCGTCTCCTTGGCATACTATTAGTGTCCTCCACTGTGAAGACCGATACAAAATACCTATTCAATGCCTTGGCCAATTCATGATATCACATTACTAAATGCCCCTTCTCATCCTCCAGTGTTTACTTGAGGCACTCTTTTTCATTTTATGTATTTATAAAAACTTTTGCTATCTGTCTTTATAATCTGTGCTAGTTTTTTTTTCATGTTCTATCTTACTTTTCTTTATAGCTCTTTTGTGGTTTTCTGTTGACCTTTAAAGCTTTCCCAATCTTCTAGTTTCCTGCTGATCTTGGCTACTTTATATGCCTTCTCTTTCAATTTGATCCTCCCTTATTTCCTTAGATACCCATAGCAGATCACCCCTTTTCTTACAATCCTTCCTTTTCACTGGAATGCAGTTTTGCGAAGCACTTTGAAAAATTGCTTTGGAAGTCCTCCACGACTCATCAACTGTCCCACCATAAAGTCTTTGTTTCCAGTCTACTTTAGCCAACTCCTCCCTCTTCCTATTGTTGTCTCCCTTGTTTAAGCACAGGACTCTGGTACTGGATTTAATCTTCACACTCTCCATCTATATTCTAAATTCAACCATATCGTGATCTCTCCTTCCTAGAGGATCCCTAATTATGAGGTCATTAATTATTCCTGTTTCCTTACACAGGACCAGATCTAGGATAGCTTGCTCTGTCAGTTCCATTACATGCTGTTCAAGAAACTATTGTGGATACCCTCAATGACATCCTCCTCAAAGCTTCTCTGACCAAGATTAAAATCCCCCATGATAATTGCCATACCATTTTTACAGGCATTAGTTATTTCTTTGTTTATTGTCCACCCCAATGTGATGTTATTATTTGGTGGCCTACAGATTATTCATATCAGTGACATTTTCTTCTTAGAATTTTTAATTTCCACCCAAATGGATTCAACCTTACTCTCCATAGAATCTATATCATCTCTCAGCACTGCCCTGATTTCGTTCTTGAATATCAGAATTACACCACCTCCCTTAACTTCCTGTCTGTCCTTCCAAAAAGTCTACCTGGATATTTAACTCCCAGTCATGACCATTCTGTAATCATGCCTCAATGGCTACTAAATCATATTAATTTGTGATGATTCGAGCTGTTAAGTCATCGACCTTGTTACGAATGTTAGGAGCATTCAGGTAAAGTGCCCTTGTGCTAGTTTTCATAATCACATGATTTTCAACATCTCAAATAATATCTCTTGAGTTATCCTTGCTTTTTACTTCTCTCATAGTCTGCCTTGTACTTAAACCCTCCTGCACACATACTAACCTGCTGCTTACCTTTTTATTTACTATCATACTTCCTGTCATTTCATTTTCCCCTTCCCTTCCTCCCAACTCACTAGTTTAAAGTCCTAGTGATCACTCTATTTCTCCTTTTCGTTAGAACACTGGTTCCAAATGGGTTCAGATGGAGACCGTTCCATCAGTACAGACCCCTTCTGTTCCAAACCTGATGCCAATGCCCCATGAAATGGAACCCCTGTTTCCCTCACCTTCCCTTAACCATGTGTTTACTTCCCTAATTTTCTTATCCCTAAGCCAATTTGCACATGGCGTAGTGAGTAATCCGGTGATTATAACCCTTGAGTACCTGTTCCTTAATTTCATTCCTAGTGCTTGCTAATCCCCAAACAGGTCCTCCCTCCTAGCCTTGCCTATGCTTTTTGTCCCAATGTGGACCAAAACAACTGGATCCTCTCCCTCCCACTCCAATATCCTTTCAAGCCGGTAAGAGATGTTCTGTACTCTGGCACTATGCAGGCAACACACCATGCGGGACTCCCAATCCGGCTTGCAAAGGATACTATCTATTCCCATAATTGCAGAATCCCCAAAACTACCACTTGTCGTTTTGCTGCCTCCTCTTGAATGGCCACTTGCACCATGGTGCTGTGGTCAGCTGGCTCATCCTCCCTGAAGCCCTTTTCCTCATCCACACAGGGAGCAAGTACCTCATACCTGCGGGACGTGGTCAAGAGCTGAGGCTCCTGCATTTCTGAACTCAGGATCCCCCTACCTGCCTCACCACCACTCGCACCCTGTTGTCCCTGATCACCGACTGAATTTGAATTACTTAACCTACCAGGTGTGACTGCCTCCTAAAACAAAGCGTCCAGGTAACTGTCCCGTCCCTGGATGTGCCGCAGTGTTTGAAGCTCAGATTCCAGATCATCAGTTCTGAGCTGGAGTTTCTCGAGCAACCAACACTTGCTGCAGATGTGGTCACTGCAGTTCACAATGGGATCAGCCAGCTCCCACATCATACAGCAACAACACACCACCTGCCCAGCAATCTTTACTAAGTTAGTTACTTTATTAATTTCTAATATTTCTCTGCAATGCTCTTTTTCAAACTTACTGCATATTTCCTACCAGCCAATCAGATCAGAGCTTCACTGTGTCACCATTCCAATATTTTTTTGCAGTGATGATGCACAGCTAGGCCCCAGTCCCCAAGCTCAGTGAGTTTTATACTCACTCAGCTCTGCTGCTGTTCCTCACTCCGACTGCTCCATACAGACTAGGCCCCTCTCCCCGAGCTCAGTGAGTTTTATACTCACTTCGTGCTATTGCTGCTACTGTTCCTCAATCTGATTGCTCCCCACAGACTAGGCCCCGTTCCCCGAGCTCAGTGAGTTCTATACTCACTCTGTGCTGCTGCTGTAGCTCACTCTGACCGCTCCCTGCAGAGGAGGCCCCATGCTCCCTGAGCTCAGTGAATTTTAAATTCACTCGATTCTGCTGCTGTTTGTCACACCGACCGCTCCCTGCAGACTAGGCCCCTGCTCCCCGAGCTCAGTGAATTTTATATTCATTGGGTTCTGCTGCTGGTTGTCACTCCGAACTGGTCCCTGCAGACTAGGCCCCACTCCCTGAGCTCAGTGAATTTTATATTCACTTGGTTCTGCTGCTGTTCCTCACTCCGACCGCTCCTTGCAGACTAGGCCCCATTCCCCGAGCTCAGTGAATTTTATATTCAATCAGTTCTGCTGCTGTTCGCCACTCCGACCACTCCCTGCAGACTAGACCCCGCTCCCCGAGCTCAGTGAGTTTTATGTCCATTCCGTGCTGCCGCTGCTGGTCCACCTTCCGACCATTCTCCACAGACTGGGCCGTGTTCCCTGAGCTCAGTGTGTTTTATGCTCACTCCATGCAGCTGCTGCCCTGCCTTCAGACTGCTACCTTCTGACTAGGCCGTGCTCACTGAACTCAGTGAGTTTTATACTCTTTCTGTGCAACTCCTGCCCTGCCTTCAGATTGCGACCTTCAGACTAGGCCGCAGTCCCCGAGCTCATTGAGTTCTATACTCACTCCATGCAGCTACTGCTCTGCCTTCAGACTAGGCCACAATCCCCGAGTTCAGTGAATTTTATACTCGCTCCATGCTGATGCTGCTGTTCCTCACTCTGACTGCTCCCCTCAGACTAGCAAGCCTCATTGATGCTCAGAGTAGGTTTTTTTTAACAACCTGCTCAGAGATGTTATAACACACTTCTTGATCAGGTGAGACTTGAACCTGGGCCTCCATGTTCAGAGGTAGGAATGTTACCACTCACTGCAAGAATCTCATTGATCTGCAGGGTAGTATTTCAGGTTCAACAATTTTCAGCTACTTCATGAATGATCTAATTCCTTTTATGATAAGGTGAGTAGCAGGAATGTTCATTGACAATTGCAAAATGTTTAGCGTTATTTGCAATTCCTCAGATACCAAACCAGTCCATGGCCAGAGCAGCTTGGTTTAAAATGTAGCAAGTACATTTGCACCACGGAAGTGCAGGACTTGCCAATATCTTACCTCGGATTACAATGGGATCTTGATCAGATGGGCCAATGGGCTGAGAAATGGCAGATGGATTTTAATTTAGATAAATGCGAGGTGCTGCATTTTGGGAAAGCCATTCTTAGCAGGACTTATGCACTTAATGGTAAGTACCCCGGAGTGTTACTGAACAAAGAGACATTAGAGTGCAGGTTCAAAACTCCTTGAAAGTGGAGTCGCAGGTAGATAGGATAGTGAAGAAGGCATTTGGTCATCTTTCTTTATTGTTCAGAATATTGAGTACAGGAGTTGGGAGGTCATGTTGCGGCTGTATAGGACATTGGTTAGGCCACTGTTGGAATATTGCGTGCAATTCTGGTCTCCTTCCTATCAGAAAGATATTGTGAAACTTGAAAGAGTTCAGAAAAAATTTACAAGGATGTTGCCAGGGTTGGAGGATTTGAGCTATAGGGAGAGGTAGAATAGGCTAGTGCTATTTTCCCAGGAGCATCGGAGGCTGAGGAGTAACCTTATAGAGATTTATAAAATCATGAGGGGCACGGATAGGATAAATAGACAAAGTCTTTTCCCTGGGGTGGGGGAGTACAGAACTGGAGGGCATAGGTTTAGGGCGAGAGGGGAAAGATATAAAAGAGACTCAAGGGCAACAGTTTCACAAAGGGGGTGTTGCATATATGGAATGAGCTGCCAGAGGAATTGGTGGAGGCTAGTACAATTGCAACATTTAAAAGGCATCTGGATGGGTATATGAATAGGAAGAGTTTGGAGGGATATGGCCTGGGTGCTGGCAGGTGGGACTAGATTGGGTTGGGTTATCTGGTCGGCATGGACGAGTCGGACTGAAGGGTCTGTTTCCATGCTGTACATCTCTATGACTCTAAGAGAGAATCTGACCATCTCCTGTTGTCATTCCTATCACTAGATCCACTATCATCAACATCCTCGGGCTTACTTTAGACCAAAGCTCAGATGGACCAGCAGTATAGATACTGTAGCTAAAAGAACAAGTCAGGAGTGAGGAATTCTGCAGTGAACCATTCACCTCCTGACTCCTCACATTCTGTCCATCATCCACAAGACAGAAGTATGATAGCATACACCCAAATTCCCTGGAAGGGTACAGTTCTGTTGATGCCTAAGATATTCTACACTATCTGGCAAAAGTGTCATTGAGATTGGTGCCCCACACAGTATCTTAAACATTCACCTTGAATGCACTGTCTCAGTAGCGTTTACCATCTATAAAAATCACCAAAAACCAATTGTGCCTTTTAAAACCTAGAAGAACAAGGATAGTAGATTCATGGAAACATTACCACCAGCAGATTCCTCTCCAAGTCACATATCATCATGACTTAAATTATATCACACTTGCTTCAATTTTCTTGCACTTGAATACCGATAATCTCTCCTGAACAGCACGCACATCACATGGACTGCAACTATTCAAGAGGGCAGCTCACCAGTACATTCTCAAAGGCAGTTAGGTATGGATAATTATTACTGATCTTGCCACATCTGATGAATGAATTTTAAATAAATGGCTTTAGTGATGAGGGCTGAATAATCAAAAACGTAGCTGCAATGATATGTGAAATAAGTATGTGGATCTCCTTTGGTCATTTTACATACGGATCTGGACAGACTCGATCTTAGTATTTATCAATAAATCCTGTGAGATTGTTCAATAATATTAACTTGCCTGAGGAACATCAATTCTCATAGAAAACAGGAAATACTTTGTCCTCAAAAAGATATTGTATAAATTCTTAATCTACAGAGCTGAGGTGGCAATGCCAAATCAGGTAGGCATGTAAGAACACTTATTTTTGTTTACTGGGACATTAATACAATCTTAATGATAAATGCCAGTCCCTGAAGCCCTTAACCACCACTCACTCCTACTCCCAATCCCACGTACCATTTAACAAATGAACCAAAGAACTACAGATGCTGGAAATCAGACATTGCTGGATAAACTCAGCAGGACTGGTAGCATCTACGGAGAGTAAGCAGTGGTCCAGTGACCCTTCTGTAGAATTGATTGTAGTGAGGAAAAGGTTAGTATATTTGTTAAAGATGGGTGGGGGGAGCAGGGAGGAGTAAACAATAGATGCAGATGGAACCCAAATAGAGATGAAAACAATTGTGCAGACAAAGACATGGGTAATGGTCAGCCTGGGAGAATCAATAGCTGCTAATGGGGACCATTCGTATCTGACAATGGATTGTTTGTGGTAGCAGCCTACATGATGTGGGGACTGGGGTAAAGATTTGGGAGAGGCTGCTCAGCCCTAACATTGTTGAACTCGATATTGAGTCCAGAAAATTACAGGGTTGCCAACGGAAAATATGGTGCTGCTCTTGCAGCTTGCCCTGAACTTCTCTGTAACACTGCAGCAAGCTCAAGACAGAGTAAGTTGGTGTGTTGAAGTGGCAGGCAACTAGAAGCTCAGGGTCAGTTTTGTGAACTGATTGTAGATGTTCTGCAAAGCGGTTGCCCTGTCTGTGTTTTGTCTCACCAATATACAGCAGACAAGATATGAGCAGTGAATGCAGCAGACTAGATTGAGTGAAGTGCTAGTAAAGTGCTTCTTCACCTAGAAGGTGTGTTTGCGGCCTTGGATAGTGGGAAGGGAGAAAGTAAACAGGTAGTTTACTCCTGCTGTGATTGCATGGGAAGGTGACGTGAGGGTGTGGGGAGGTGTTGGGACTGTAGAGGGAGTGGACCAAAATGTCCTTGTGGAAGGCTAACAAGAGAGATGAGGGGAATATGTGGCATCTCACTGGAGGAGGAAGAAATGGTGGCTAATGATCTTTTAGCTGTGGATGCTGGTGAAATTCCAATTAAAATTGCAAAAACAGGTGACTAAGGTTATTTTGAAGCTACACCAGACAGCCTGTCAATCAAATCATTCCAGGGGCCAAATGGGATTCTTTGCTCTAACTGACAGCTTCTAATGGTTGTATTTTTAATTTATAAGGACACCGTGCAAGTAAATAATTTCAGATCATCATACCAGAAATCCAAATCATTACAATAAAACATCCCATCGAACTAATAGGATCTTGACCAGATGGGCCAATGAGCTGAGAAGTGGCAGATGGAATTTAATTCAGATAAATGCGAGGTGCTGCATTTTGGGAAAGCAAATCTTAGCAGGACTTATACACTTAATGGTAAGGTCCTAGGGAGTGTTGCTGAACAAAGAGACCTTGGAGTGCAGGTTCCTAGATCCTTGAAAGTGGAGTCACAGGTGGATAGGATAGTGAAGAAGGCATTTGGTATGCTTTCCTTTATTGGTCAGAGTATTGAGTACAGGAGTTGGGAGGTCATGTTGCGGCTATACAGGGCATTGGTTCGGCCACTGTTGGAATATTGTGTGCAATTCTGATCTCCTTCCTATCGGAACGATGTTGTGAAAATTGAAAGGGTTCCGAAACAATTTACAAGGATATTGCCAGGGTTGGAGGCTTTGAGCTATGGGGAGAGGCTGAACAGGCTGGGGCTGTTTTCCCTGGAGCGTCGGAGGCTGAGGGGTGATCTTATAGAGGTTTACAAAATTATGAGGGGCATGGATAGGGTAAATAGGCAAAGTCTTTTCCCTGGGGTCAGGGAGTCCAGAACTAGAGGGCATAGGTTTAGGGTGAGGGGGAAAGATATAAAAGAGGCCTATGGGGCAACTTTTTCACACAGAGGGTGGTACGGGTATGGAACGAGCGGCCAGAGGATGTGGTGAAGGCTGATACAATTGCAACATTTAAGAGGCATTTGGATGGGTATATGAATAGGAAGGGTTTGGAGGGATATGGGCCGGGTGCTGGCAGGTGGGACTAGATTGGGTTGGGATATCTGGTCGGCATGGACGGGTTTGACCGAAGGGTCTGTTTCCATGCTGTACATCTCTATGACTCTAATAATTTAAGTATTGACACTGAATGATTATTTTCTATTTCAAAATTATCATTGAATGAATTCTAGGTACAGGTGACATTTGCTTTGTTCTCTGCTTGGAACTGATAATCCCTGTCCTTTACACCTCCTGTCAGTGACTACGAACCTAGTCTAATTACTGAGAAATCCTAACTCTATTAACCTTCTAGGGCTGGTGTAGATTTCTAAACTGACCAATCACTGTAATGCAACTGGCAAGGCCAGGAGTGCTGCCTGTGGGCTGAATGTCCACCTCCTTATCCTGGTGGGAACAAATGCAGGAAATGGGAATGGGGTGGGATTCCTAGGCCCATGTCCCATCCCCCATTTTTAAGGGATCTAGAATCATCAAGACTTAGCAAAAATCCAGACCAGAGAATTTGTATTTGATAACATAGAGTCATACAGCATGAAAACAGACCCTTTGGTCCAACTTGTAAATTCTGATCAGGTTTCGAAAACTAAACTAGTCCAATTTGCCTGTATTTGGCCCATATCACTCTAAACCCTTCCTATTCATGTATTCTGCATTGATATACAAACTTTAACACCTTCAGGACATTCCAATGCTTTTTATGGCCAAAGTAGTACTGTAGATGTGTAGCTGGTGATGCAATATTACAAATACATTGGCCAAACTATGCACCACAAGATCTCATTGACAGCAATGTGATGATGAGCAATGAATATTGTGCTTTGGTGACAGAGACTGGAAAGTTGACAGTCACCCCAGAAATTCTGCTCTCCTTCGGATCACGAGACAGAAATGTTAACATTCAGCTAAAATACTCAGTAGTAGACTCGCCAACTTTAAGGGCATTTAAATGGTCATTGGATAAACATTTGGATGAAAATGGAATAGTGTAGAATAGATGTTCTTCAGATAGGTTCCACAGGTTAGCACAACATTAGAGCCAAAGAGCCTGTACTGTGCTGTAATGTTCTATGTGCTATGTAACACAGGGAAGGTGGGATCAGGTGTGCTCAATATTTCATTAGCAGAATATCACCTGTTAACAACTCAACAATTTTTTAATTCTCCCATCAAGTGTCAACATAGATTACATGTTGAAGGTTTGCTGGGAAACTTTATTGCACAACCAGTTGAATTAGAAGAGAAGATATTCAACTAATGCACTGAAATATTTGCATGCTATAATCCTGATCTTATGGCTAATACAAAGGGGATTTGTTTTTCCATGTGCATATATGTCAATGTGGTCAGTAATGTTCAAAGCTTAATAATAAAGTTTTTAATGCAGCTGTCTTTGAGCATGCACAAGCTAAATTAACCCATAGAAATCAGACTCATATGACAGCAATTGTTTTCCTATCCTTCAGTTGAGATTTAAACTGAGTCAGGAGGGAGTTGTCCTGGAAGTTTTCAGTAATGACTCTGGAGTCCGTGAAATTTCATGACATGAGGTCCAACATGACACGAGGAAACCTCCGTATACTGGTTACCAAATACCAAACTTCCACCCCTCCCCTTGGCTGATGAGTCAGTCTCTCTCCATGTTAAAAGCTGCTTGAAGGAAGCATTGAGCGTGTCAGGGACACAGATGTACTTTGGATGGAGATTTCAAAGTCCACCATCAAGAATGGCTTCACAACACCGCTACTGACAGAGTTGGCCAAGTTCTAAAATAAATTGTTGGGTCTGGAGCAGGTAGTGAGAAAACTAATAAGAGAGAAAAGCATACTTAACCTCATCCTCACCAACATGCCAGCTGCAGATGCATCTGTCCATGACAACATTGGTAGAATGACCTCCACACAGATCTTGTAGAGACAAAGTCTAATCTTCACATTGAGAAAATCCTACATTGTATTGTGTGGTACAATAACAAAATGAACAGATCTAGCAACTCAAGCCTTGGCATTCATGATGCATTGTGGACCATTAGCAGCAGCAGAATTGTATTCAGCACACAATCTGAAAGCTTATTATCCCACATATCTTCCAATTTACCATTATCATCAAGCCAGGGGACATGTCAGGAGCATTACCAGGCATACCTGAAAATGAGGTGTCAACCTGGTAAAGCTAAAATATGCCAAGCAGCAAACACAACCAATGGGTCAGATTTAAGTTCTGGAGTTCTGCCACATCCAAACAAGCATCATGGTGGACAATCAAACAAGTCATTAGGGACAAATAGTCCATCATTAATGATGGGGGAGCTTCCACATTTATGTTCAAATCTCTAGAATGAGACTTGAGCCCACAACCTTCTATTGCAGGGGTACGAACGCTTCCCACTGAACCACGGCTTCTTTTTTCATAAAACAGCTGAGGAAAATAATTGATCATTTTTTAGAGTGAGAGCATCTGACCACAATTAACAGTCTATACTATTGTCTCTCAACTACATATGCAGGGATATTAGACATTTGGCAGCTTTTAGTTTAAGTGTGCATCTGGTTTACAACTTAAGTTCTGACTTGAAATTCAATGAATTGCTGTGAGCCAGTATGGAAGCCTCAATTAAAAGACTTTAAACTATTCCCAATGGAGACACTATGCAAAGCATTGTAGTCCTGGGAAGATTATCTGTTCTCAGGGAGGGAAAGAGGTAGGAAATATAATATTTTCTACCTGGGTAATCCTAAAATAAGCATTGCTGATGTTTAGAGGTAGGCTATAATTCAAACAATGGCTCTCAGCTGAGTGGAGAACAGAGCATAGTGGACAACGAACTATAAGAAATAAAATGAGAATTTCAAAATGAGAAGTCAATGAAATATGAATATGAAACATGAAAATAACTTAAACATAAAAATGAAACATGAAATAAATCAACTTTAGTTTTTGTTGAGGTACAGATGGTATAGATTTATCCCTTCTGTCAATACTGTCCCTTCCTTTTTTCAAAACAGTAAGCTATGTCCACGTGGTCAGTTCCTATGTCAAAGTTCTAAATCTCCAAGGATTTTGCCATGTTAAATTACATATGGTTTTATATGGGAAACCTATTCATTCAGAGTTAAATTCATATTGTGACATATATTTGTTAACAGTGAGAACTCAAACCTGACCTATACTCTTGTCTTTTCAGGGAAAGCACTCTTCAGCCAACAGTGAACATTTAAAAAGAGAATTAAACTGCACATGAAATAATCATTTACATATGGAATACTCTGCTAAGAATTTTTAATCATTTATAATGCTGTTACTACTTTTTATCACTGTGGAATAAATTATCAACAATGCAAATCAAACTTCTGATTGCTTTAAGATGCAGTCTAACATGAAAGGTAGAGTCCAAGATCCATGATAGCTGTCATCGTGGTGCTGGTAAGGCCTTGCAAAACTGTTTGTGTATTGTTCGTGCATTCATTAAATACCTGGATGAGGCTATAACTGACATTAATATGTATTGATGGAATTACAGCAATTACTGTTAGAAGTGACAACATTTGTAATCACCCTCCTTGCAATGGGCTCAGATCAGACTAATTGTATGAGAACAGTGGTGGATGTTCCAAAAGCCTTGAATTGAGGTGCCCCGGAGGGAACTGTGTAGAAACAGCTGCCAGTCCAGAAACAACAATCACCTTTAAAAATTCCTTCTGATGTTTCTAAGCAGTAGAATCTCTTGATTCACCAAGGTGGCCTGGCCTCAGAGAAGATGCAGTGCAGATTCACCAGAATAATACAGGGGCTGAAAACACATGAGGCTTACATTCCCTCAATTACAGAAGATTAAGGACTGATCTAATTGAGGTAGTTAAGATGATTAAAGGAGTTGATAGGTTAGATGCATAGAAACTATTTCCTCTGTTGATGGAGTCCAGAACAAGGGGCCATAACCTTAAAATTAGAAAGAGGTTGTTCAGGATTGATGTTGGAAAACACTTCTACATATAAAAGTTAGTGGAAATCTCGAGCTCCTGCCCCAGAAAACTGAGGGTCAACTGAACATTTCAAAACAGAAGTTGTTAGAATTTTGTGGGTCTAAGGTGTGCAAATGGAGTTAAGCTACATATCAGCAGTGATCTAATGGAACAGGCCTAAGGGGCTGAATTGCTTTCTTTTATTCCTGAGTTCCCAGGATCACAAGTGATTAGATTCTTGTCAAACTGTTAATCCTGCCCAGGGAATAAAGACTGATGCGTACCTTGTATGCTTTCCAGAGTGAACTATTTTCAAATTTCCACGGAATTCGATCCCTTAACAAGGTAGAATTCAATGCAGTATGCTCAAATATCGAACGTATGATCAGTGAAGTATTCTGAAGAGAAGTTTCATACTTTCAGCAAACTCCTCCAGTCATCAATGTTTGAATTAATTTTTTAGTACTTTCTAGTTCCAGGACACTTACTTGCTTATCTTTGGTCAATTGATCCCACAAATTTTGGATGATGCTTTTAGTTTTGAGACATCAAGTTGCAGAACTTGGCTTTCCCTTGAAACTGAATTGCTCTTGTAAAGTGACCCAGAGAAGAAAATGTATATTTTTCATGTTGTCTACTGTTTCATTTAGATGTTTACAAAATTCCAAATGCTCCTCAAGAAGTTACAATGAACAATGAAACAAAAAATATATGGAAAACTTCTTAAATCAGCAAGTATTCCCCAACTCCAGGTGGGGTTATATTAGATTTCCACTGCAGCTGAGAAGAAATTAAACTTAATATTTGAAAGTTAAAAATCACACAACACCAGGTTATAGTCCAACAGGGTTATTTGAAAGTTCAAGCATTTGGAGTGCTGCTCCTTCATCAGGTAGCTGGTGGGGCAAGATCATAGGACACAGAATTTATAATAAGACCTTTTATTATAAATTATCTATTCTATGCTCCTGCCACTCTAGCTACCTGGCAAACGAGCAGCGCTCTGAAAGCTTGTGCTTCCAAATAAACCTGTTGGACTATAACCTAGTGTTGTGTGATTTTTTAACTTTGTCCACCCCAGTCCAACACCTGCAGCTCCACATCACTAGTATTTGAAGGAAGTATTGAATTCTATTTTGTTTCAAGAATTAGGGAAAGTTCATTTCCACTTGCCCCATCAATCAAATCAGCATTTTGGGGGGCAGGGCTCATTTTGGATATTGGGTAGAGTCAACTGATTAGTGAACTGTAAAGCCAAAGTGCTCTATTTACATTTTATTAGACAACTGCTTGGGTTTCCAGTTCCTGTAGGAACATCAAAACATGAGGAGACGGTTTGACCCCTCCAGCCTGTTCCATCCTTCAGTGAGATTATGGAACATCTGCATTATAATTCCATATGTCCTTCTAACCTCACCTAAATCCTCGCCTCACAAAAATCTGTTATTCTCAGATTTAAAATGATTAAATAAGCAAATTAAGGGCACTTTTTGTTGGTTATCGCTGTACAGATCTACTACCCCTTGACAATGGAAGTGTTTCCTAACTTCGCTCAGAGTAGCTTGGTTCTTATTTGTCATCTTGTTCTAAAATTCTTACTATTTATCCTCTTTCACAATCCTTAAGTCTCAAATAAATAACTCGTGTACCTTAATATTCAAGGGAATGTAAGATTATATCATCTGATCTCTCCTCATAGGCACTGTATGGTTTGAGTGGATGTGTTATTTCACAATTCTGATTTGTATTTCAGGTGTTTTTCCAAGTCAAAGCACAGAAATGTGTTTTCATCTATGTTGTTTATAAGGGACAATGTTTGTTGCCCATGTTTTCTAAGAGTGGCTGTTGTCAGGGCTCCTGTTTTCTGTGATAAGGATGTGGAGAGACTGGTGAAGGCAAGGTTCAGGCATAAGGTTCTCTACTCTTCAGATGGCAGACATGTCTTTAACATTATAGTGGAAGAAGTAGTTGAAAGGTTTGTTTCTGTGCTGTATATTTCAATGACTCTATGTTTCCACATAGGAAAGAAGCAAAACTGGACATCAAGAATTCCAATAGGGAATTTGGAAGAAATGCCTTTACCCAGACAGTGATACTACTACAGGGAGTAATTTAAGTGAACAAAGGTCAACTACAATCATGTTTAACAGGGTTGCCTTGTCATTTAGCTATTTGTCGAGCATTCCATAGCTTCCTACTGTACCAACACAATTCTGTGATTCTGTTACATCCCAGGAAACCTTTTATCCCTTATTTCTGATATTCTTCTGTTTCATGTTTTGCTGGAACTTACTGTGCACACACAGAACTGCAGCCAAGAAGTAACAAAAATCTTGGGATGGGAGAGCTGCAGAGAACTCATTGGAATTGTAACTTGGAAAAGTACTTAAGGCCAGGTAGGATTCTGGGTCCAGGACAACATCCTGAGTTGGGTGAGTGAGGAAGGAATGCCACGGGTGAGGCTTGCTTGGGAAATGGAGTCCTGAGGTTCAATTGGGGGCTATTCCCTGTCACCCACTTCACACCCCCACCCTAATCCTCATCCATCTGCTCTCCAGCCAAGCCAGCTCACCCTGTTTGGTTGCTGGTCTCACAAATGACCTAACCTCCCCCACCCCACCGCCCTTCCTGGTCTCCATCTAGCAGCCCACCTGTCTCCCTTTCCCCTCCCTTAAACAGTCAACTGTCCCTATTTGATTTCCTCAGAGTTGGTTACCCTGAATAAATAGAATAGATTCATTTAAGGAGAATGTTGAAACAAGAGGGTGAAGTGAGAGGATTTAGATAAAGAAAGATGAAAGGAGGCTGAAGTGGGTCAAAAATCATTGGGCTGAATGGCTGTTTCTGTGCTGCGTCCTTTCTAATGGAAATAAATGTGGTTAACATAATTTGAAAGGGCCTGGCTGAGTATCAGTGATCTTATCCAGACAGCAACAGTGGGAAAGTTTTCTTCATTCTTTCTTCACTGAACAGAGCCCTGCCACACCACATTATTGTCCCCCTCCCCCCCCATACATCTTCCCAATTCTTCCTTCCCTCATTGCACGTGTTGCAACATGACACTTTACCACACCCCATTCTGCTTGTAGTCAGAGGTAGTACTGTACTGCTCTCAGAGGTGGAACATGCAGCAACATAATGTGACAAATGCAAGTTTACTCCATGTGATCGCCACGTGAAACAGGTTTGGATGAACATTGCCTCCAAATTCCAATTTGGGAATTTCTGGTATTAGAATAAATGGCGTGTGAAATAAAATCTTACAGTAAGGTGCCACTGTTATTATCACGCTGAGTTTGTTAGTACAACATGAGCAGAGAACATATTTTGCACTGCTAAGTGTAATAAATATATTGCCACAACTGGAAACATCCTTGAAAGCGTACAGATGTGTAAGAGGCTGCAATTTCAATAAGATATCAAACTGACCAGATGACATAGAAACAGATACATTAATTATTTAGTCATCACTTGCTGCTGCAAATCAGAAAAATGTTTGCTTGTGCTTGCATTTCAATAGCAACTTCCATGACCTGAAGACATCACAAAGCATTTTGCAGACAATGAATTGTACTTTTTGTTGTAATGTCAGAAATGCAGCAACCAGTTTGCACAGTAAGGTACCAAAACAACAGTGCAATAACTAGAGGCAATCTGTTCTTTAGCAATTTATTTTAAAGATATATGTTGTTCAAGCCACTAGGGAGAACTCCCTGACTCTTTTTGTTAAATAGCAACACTGGATCTTTTGGATCCACTTGAGCGAGCAGTCAGGATTTTGCTCTGACACTGCAGCACTCCCTCAGTACCACAATTAAGGGTCAGCCTGAATTTTATGCTTTGGTGTCAGGAATGGGATTGAAACACACTAACTGCCCATTGAACCATGATTGACACCCTTATACCTCATTGCTGGTCAGTGGAACAACTTAAGCTTTAAAAACACATTCCTAGGGAAGGTCAGGAAACAAACAACCATAAATTTGCTGTATGTGAAACCTGCTCATTTTTGACTCCCTGTGCCAAGCTATTGTGCAAATATTCCAATGGGGAAAGCAGCAGTGTGGTGAACTGTTAAACAGATCATAAACAAATTGTGAGCACTGGTCAATTAATTAGCAAATTGCCTTACTTTCCAGTCAAGATCCCAATATTTGATTTTTTTGAGAAGTTCCACTTTGCATTTTGAATGAATTAAAATTAAATGTGACTGAAGTTCCTACTCCACCTCGTTTTTTCCTAGAACTTCAAAAATGTGACATTCCTTATCTTTTGCATACTTATGTTCCTATTGACATAACAAGCAAAAGTCCTTACCACTTAAAAGTGCTTCTCAAATTACTCTCTTTCCTATTCCTGACTGCTTTCCACAATGGATTTTGACCCCTGTATGGGTTACAACAGCATAAAGAGGAGGTAGGTTATTTGCATAATGGTATAAAAGTACTTGTAATAACGTGGGATAATTTAATGTTAAAGTAAACCAGCAGTGGCGGCATAGTTGGGTTATTGTTAGACTAGTCATCCACACACTCAGGCAATGTTCTGAGGCTTGAGTTTGAATTCCAGCATGGCAGATGGTGGAATTTGAATTTGATAAAAATCTGAATGTAGCAGCGTGATGATAACCATTCAACAACTGTTCACTAATAGGGAATCCTTTAGGGAATGAAATCTGTCAACCTTTCCTCATCTGGCTATATGTGACTCCAGATCCACAAGAAGCTCTTAACTATTCTCTGAAATGGCTGAGCAAGTGATTCCATTCTTTCAACTGCTCAAAAACCTCACAAAAGGAATGAAACTGGATGGCCCATCTGGCACTGGAAATGACAAAGGCAAGAACAGCCTGGTCAACTCTGCTAGACTCGACTTGCAATAGGTGGTGACAGAATCAGCAAGAGGGAAAAGCTTCTTGACTTCATTCTCAACAATCTGCCTCCCAGAGATGCATCTGTTTGTGACAGTATTGATAGCAGTGACTACTGTGCAGTCTTTACGGAGATGACATTCTGTCTTCACATTGAGGATAATGCTCTATCATGTTGTGTGGCACTATAACAGTGCTAAATGGGAGACTATGAATAGATTGAACAACTCAAGACTGGGCATCCATGAGATGCTGTGGCCATCAACGGCAGAAGAATCGTACTCTAACACAATCTGCACCATCATGGTCTGGCCACCATGACCCACTCTACCATGACCATCGAGCCAGGAGATTAAACCTGGTCCAATGAAGAGTGCAGGAGACAATACTAGGGGCAGTCCCAGATACAGTCCTTTCTTCTGTTACATGTGTTTTGACAACGTGAATTGGCTATAACGCGATTGAATAGGTGAACACTGTTTGTAAAACACAAACGTTTGCATACGTGTGTTGGCTATTACTCCATTCCATCCCCAACACTTTAAGTGACGCAGTGCACAGAGGAATACAATGTTTACGCTAACAAAGTCTCCGCATCAATATCACATGTTCAGTTGATTTGCGTGCTTTGTTGGTGAAGTGCTTTTTGAGAGGTACTCTGTGATTTTCATTTTTTGTTTGCAAATGTTGCTATGTTACCCATAAATATGGGACAACAAAGTGACAAGAAGAATCCTGGTGATGAAATTGTGGGTGGTGAATGTAAATGAAAGCTATGACACTTGAAGGGAAGCTAGGAGAGTACAGCCAAAGGAATTTGAGGAGATAAAGTGGTTTCTAAGTGTGAGAATAGAAGAGCAAATGAAAAAGTGATCTGGGACCAGCTTGTCTTATGAATTTATGAAGAACTAAAGAAAAATGCTGAAAATCCTGTTGAAGTGCTGCTTAAGTCCCATTGTGAAGACCTCTCTACAGCTGATCTTCAACAACTTGTTGCTGAGGGGAAATGGAAGCTGGAGATGAAGAAGATGAAGTCCAGGATGTAGCACCTTGAGAGCTTTCCGCTTCTCTTTTGTCTTCTATCCTGAGGGAAGCTGAGAAGCTGTTGCAGCTCTTAAGAAGTCAATGGTTACAATGCAGAATGCAGCAGGATAGCACTTTGTGGAATAAAAAATTATTTGGCACCCTATGAACAGCTTATTTATAAAAGAAGAAAAATGGCAAAGCAACAAAAAATAGATGTCTTTTTTAAGCCAATCCCTAAGGAACAGTCAGAAGACAATGAACTATAGCCGTCCACTTCTGGATTAACTATTTTTCGTTCTAACCCTGCAACCACACCTGCACCTGAAGGTGATGTTGATGTTGACCCTCAGCCCTGTCTTAATAAATCAACAACCTCAAAACCATACCTGCCCTCCCAAGTTATCTTCAAATGTTTTCAAGGTAAAGTGTTACATTTACTGCATTATTTCATTATCAGATATAAACTGAACACGTATTGAAACTGTGGTATCCTTTGTGTTTTGTGTTCAGTTAACAACAACATTTGTTTTGATTTTGAGTAATGTTTTTGGTAGTCTGCCCCAACCCTTTTTTTTCCATGAGCCCTGTTATTTTTATTGTGTCATTTTCTACAGCACAAGATTGTACAAGAACGCAACTATCGTGTTATAGCAGAACGTACTGAAAATCTAAAAAAAGTGTCAACCTAGTGAAGTTGCAACATATTTATATGCCAAACCCCCTAAGCCACAAGTGATAGCCAGGACTAAATGGTTTTACCACAAACTAATCAGATGTGTGCAGTCCTGCCACTCCAGTCATGGACAATGAAACAACTAACTGGTGAAAGGTTCCACAAATACCCCCATCTCAATGATGGGAGAGCCAAGTGCATTTGCGCAAAAGATGAGGCTGAAGCATTTGCAGCAGTTTTCAGCCAGAAGTGCTGAGTGGATGATTCATCTTAACATCCTTTGAGCTCCCCAACATCCCAGATACCAGTTTGCAGCCAATTCGATTCTTGCCATGTCATACCAAAACGAATGAAGGCACTGGATGCTGTAAAGACTATGGATGCAGACAACCTTCTCGCAATATTACTGAAGACTTTTATTCCAGAACTGGCCACACCTCTAACCAAGCTGTGCAGCTACAATACTGGCATCTACCCAACAATGTGAAAAATTGCTCAAGTATGTCCTGTACACAAAAAGCAGGAAAAGTCCAACCCAGCCAATTATCACCCAATCGGTCTGCTCATGATGATAAGCAAAGTGATGAAGGTGTCATCAACGGTGCTATCAAGTAGCACCTGCTCAGCAATAAACTGCTCAGTGATATCCACTCAGCTCCCGACCTCATTATAGCATTGGCTGAAAGATGGACAGAAAAAGCTGAATTCCAGAGGTGAGGTGTGAAAGTCTGCCCTTGACATCAAGTCCACATTTGACCAAGTGTGGTATCAAGGTGACCGAGCAAAATGTGATTCAATAGGAAATCAAGGAAAAGATTGCCTGCTAATTGGAATGATAACTGGCACAAAGGAAGATGATTGTGGTTGTTGCTGTCAGTTATCTCAGCTCCAGGACATCTCTGCATGAGTTCCTCAGGATAGTATTCTCGGCCCAACCATCTTCAACTGCTTCATCAATGACTTTCCCTCCATCATAAGGTCAGAAGTGGAGATGTTTGCTGATGATTGCACAATGTTCAGCACCATTCATGACTCCTCAGATACTGATATAGTCCATATTCAAATGCCACAAACCTGGATGTTTTCAGGCTGATAAGTGGCAAGTAACATTCTCGCAAAACAAGTGCCAGGCAATGACCATCTCCATCAGCAGACAATCTAACCATTGCTCATTGAATTTCAATGGCATCAACAGACAATCTAACCATTGTTGAATACCCCACTGCCAACACCTTGGGGATTTACCAGCAACTAGAAACTGAATTTAACTAGCCATGCATATACTGAGGCTACAAAAGCAAACCAGAAGTTGAGAATCACACAGCAAGTAACTCATCTCCACAGAGCCTGTGCATTATCTGCAAGGCACAAGTCAGCAATGTGGTCAAATACTTTCCACTTGCCTGGATGAGTATAATGCCAATAACACTCAAGAAGCTTGACACCATCCAGGGCAAAGCAGCCTGCTAAATTGGCCAAAATTAAAATCACACAACACCAGGTTATAGTCCAACAGGTTTATTTGGAAGCACTAGCTTTCATAGCACTGCTCCTTCATCAGGTAGCTTGTGGGGCAGAGTCATTAGACACAGAATTTCTAGCACAAGATCATAGTGTCATGCAACTGATACATTATATTGAGCAAACCTAGATTGCTGTTAAGTATTTCATCTTTAAGAATGGATTGAGGATTCGATTCATTAATATGTAAATCCTAGAACTTCTTTCAAGTCACATTCCAGAGATAACTTAAGGTTTTTTAAAAAAAAGGGACATCTTAGCTAAGACATTGCATTAAAGGTATGAATTTAGAGTCTGTCTGTATCCCAACCTTGAGTCAAACTGATTCTTTTTCCAAAGTAGGAATTTACAAAATGTCACATGGATTGACTACTTGCATTGAGTGCCTGCAACAAATTGGCAACACTTCCACAAAAAAGTCACTCTCTCCACCACCAATAATCAGTCACAGCAGTGTGTATACCATTGATAAGATACACAGCAGAAAGTTTCCAAGGTCTACTTCCATCTAGAAGAACTGGGTAACAGATACATGGGAACACCAGCAAGTGCGAGATCTCCTCAAAGCCAATTGCATCCTGGCTTGGAAATATTTAACCATTCCCTTACTGTGCTGGGTCAAAATCCTGGAACATCTTCTAAAAAGGCATAGTGAATCTACTTACATCAAGAAGGTAGATCACCACCAGCTTCTCAAGGGCAACTATGGATAGGTAACAGCGATGACCACGTCCCATAGATATATTTATTAAAAAACCAAAACACAGATGATGCATGGAGTAAACTGTTCTGGTCTCATGATGGTTACAAAACAAATTCTACACAGGCACTGGGAAAATGCAATGGAACATTTCAAAGGTTATTAAAGGTAATAGTTTTGGCAGAGTTAATCTTGAAGTTGTTTTGGGCTCCATCCAATCTGGTGATGTCACACAGCTTCTGGTGGAGAAATAGGCATTCTTGCTCAAGATCATGATGGAATCAGATGTATTGTCTCTAGCTCCTGAAAGAATTAAGAAATTATATTTAACTAATCCATGCAAATTATACCTATTATGCAATAAACAGCCTTTAGCTATGCAAAACAAATGTGTCTCCTTATTAACATGCTGTACCACTGATAGAAAAGACAGGTCCTTAGACTCAGCATAGAAAGGAGGATTGGTGGCAGCACTATGCCTAACCACCTCGACCATAATATAATATGGTGATCAATGGGGTGCATTGTCATTGAAACATGTCAACGTAACAAGGGTGGAAAGAATCCATTTAGCCCAGACAAAAAAATTCTGAAGACAAGTGAGTTTACTACTTCAAATATGTTAGTGAAGATGTGGACAGTCAGTCAGCTTGTAAACAGTTGGAACTTGTAAACAGTTAGTCATAATCATGGGAACAGCAACAGTATGAAAGCAGCAGAAGTACACCCTCACCTCAGAACTATCAACAGGCACAAAGAAAATCATGTAGGTTAGTGTAATAATTTAGGAAACCCAACTAGAAAGGATCACCATTTATTGGTGAACATCAAAATAGAGACACCACTGATGGCTAGCCTCAGCCTGGGACAGACTGTTCTGGGTCTGCTTTATTATATTTCACTAATCAACTTGTTCAAGGATGCTATTACAAATCTCTGGCACAAACAGGACCTGAACTTAGGTGTCCTGGCTCAGAGCTAGGGACACTACCACTGTGCCACAAGAGCTCAGGGTCTGCTTTGTTTTCTTTTCTTTATATCTAGAAGAGTTATTACATGCAACCAAACGGCACAGTGCTTTTCCCACCATTAAATCACTGTGGCATTTTTGCCAACTACAGTACCCCAACAGTCACCCATATAGTCAATTAGGTATTTACAAGCAAATACCTTCTTCATTCCTGAAGAAGGGCTTATGCCCGAAATGTCAATTCTCCTGTTCCTTTGATGCTGCCTGACCTGCTGCGCTTTTCCAGCAACACATTTTTAAGCTCTGATCTCCAGCATCTGCATTCCTCACTTTCTCCTATTTACATGCAAAGCCTATTAAGGGAAATGTAAACCATCAGAAGTTAGGGAGGGATGGGGAGAATGGGAAGGAGTGCAGTCTGCTCATTAATGGAATTTGAAGATTTATTGGAAGAATATTTTACAATATTGGCATAAAACAGAACTTAAAAGCTTGGAAACACAAATATTACCGCAGCATTGTGGCATTACAAAAGCTTTCCATCTTTAAGACAACAGAATTATTTAACTCAAGACTACAAGCTAGAAGACTATTGCATAATCTGTCATATGCGAAGAAGGCAGAGTCTGAAGGGTAAATGTCAGCATGGTGGAGAAACAAAGCTGAATAGGCTCAGGCAATACCGAGCAATGACAAAATCATGTTATATCTTTAAAATTACAAGTCACTTCCAGAGAGTGCGAAGGAAGAAGACACAATTTCAAAGCAGCAAAAAGCCAAATACTAACTCATACAAAGAGACTGGCACCAATGGAAAGAGAATCCAGATTGGATGATGTACCTTCATTAGAAAAGATACATGAGGCAATCCTGGGGAAATCAATGATGTAGATGATTCAAGTTTCACAGGCCTGTTTATGGCAAAGGATATCCAACTAAGTTTAAGATTTATACAGGTGCAAGCATTGCTATCCTTTCAGACTAAATACCATGGATAAAGATAGAAAAGTTAAAATCAATTAAGATTCAGATTTGCATGAACAAAATGACAAAGAGATATATACTACATTATGAAAGCCAAACTAATATGCATACATTCAGGACATAGGCAAGAAAAATAAATTACCCTGGCCTGAAAAATCAAGGATACAATAAAAAGAAAACACCTCTTTAAAACAAAAACTAATTGCCAGGTTGAGAAATTCAGGATATTGCAACAAAGAAATTACTCGTTTTAACAATGTGGCTTACTTCCATGATGTACTTTCACAAGATTAAAGGCATTCCAGGATGATATACTGAATCAATTAACTGATTTAGCAGGAAGCATTCTCTGTAAATGGAATTCAGGAAATTAAAGGTCCTCTGGATACATTAATGGCCTACCTACAAGATTAAACAGGAATGATATCTCCCATATGGAACAACCATGAAATTTTTTTTTAATTAATAGGATGAGGCCCATCCCTAATTGCCCAGAATGTAGTTAAGAGTCAACCACATTGCTGTGGGCTTGGAGTCACATGTAAGCAGAACAGCTAAGGATGGCAGTTACCTTTCTGAAGGACAACAGTGAACCAGATGGGTTGTTCTGAAATAATCAATTCATGGTCATCATGAGACTCTTAATTCCACATTTTTATTGAATTCAAATTCTACCACTTCCCATGACAGATTTGAACATGGGCCTTTGAATCAATAGTCCAGCGATAATGCCAATAGGCCATTACCTCCTCAAGGTGATTCTCGGTTCACAGTGCAAATGAGGTCAAGATCAGAATCAAGATTAACAGCTCTCAAGTAAAACCCTAGTCATCTTCTATGTTAGAAGCATTTATATTCTGGAAGAAATGTGAAACCTCTAGACCACCTTTATTTGTGAAGTCAAACAGTTGGGGGGGCATTTGGGTACTGGTAAATGTAAAGTAGTTATATAGATGAATGCATAAATATTAAGTGGAAACAACTTTTGGGGGAGGTTTTTTATAGGTTAATGTTTCTGAAAGAGTTAATGCTGAAGTTAGTTTGGGCTCCACCCATTCTGAAGATGTCACATGGAGGATTAGCTAATGTTGTGTGAGACCAACCTGGGAGTATATATCATCATTGGCTTCTGATAGTCTTAAGTCATTATGTATAACTAATCAATGTGACTTGTACCTATTACTGTCATGCAATAAAGTGCCTCCTGTTCAGTAAGACTCTTATTTATCTTCCACATTGGTCATCTTATATTACTGATATTAGACAGGCCCTTAGACTCAGCATACAAAGGATGAATGATGACAGCACAATACATTAAACACCCAGAAACCAACTCAGCAAATACCAGCACATTATAGATATTATAATTATGAGGAAAGACCAAATATACTAATACTCTTTTCTAGCAAAGAAAACACAGAGAGGGGATCTAACGCATGTCTTTAAAATCACAAAGCGATTCAATACAGTGGGGGGAGGAGTGAGTGGGATAGGAGGTTGTGTACCAAAATCAGGGACCATTAATTGTAATAGTCTGTAATAAATCCAATTGGGATTTCAGGAGAAACCTTTCTATTTGAATGATGGTGAGACTGGGATTCATTACCATAGGAGTGTTTAGAATCAATGTATTTCAGGAAATAATTTGGTAAAACCCTTACAGAGAATGGAATTTGCCCCCTCCCCCCCCAGGTTGAGATGAAGAGGGTGGGAGGAGGTTCATGTGGTTCACACCAGAATGAACTAGTTGGGCCAAATGGCTTGTTTATATTTTGTAAACACAATGTAATTATGAGGAGGAAGCGTATGGTGATAACTATGTTTCAGAGTTCCTGAGATTCCTCAGGATGTGACCTTGAAGTGATGCCAAGCTTCCTGCGTCCAGTGTTAATCCAGCCAGAGTTTGTGAGTCCATGGGAAAGCATATAACTTGCATGAGGCAGATGAATACTTACCTCATATGGGGGCATGAAAGTTATGGGAAAGGGGGCAGGTTCATTTAACCCCTATCAGGCTTTTCTTTGCCTCCATGTAAATATTATTTGTAAAATTTGAGAATATTTTTGGAGGTGTACATCTAATTCTTGATTCACTCAAGTTACCTGATCTCGAATGACTCACCACTGCAAAAAGTGCTTTCCTTAATGAACAATATGGGAGCAATGCAATAATTTATTTCCAAGTTAGCATGGTGAGTGGTTTGGAAGGAAACCCGCAGGTCGATGGTGGTCATCCCATGAATCTACCATCCTTTGTCCTTTTAGATGGTTGTGGCCATGGGTTTGGGAAGTGCTGTCCAAGAAGCCATTCTATCAATGTGTGGCAATTACATCAAATATAATAAATATTTGAAAAGTAAGAAACACCTCATGTTTATTGAGTTGCAACTGGTAATTTTTGAAATCTTACAAAACCTTGGGAAGACCTTCAGTATTTTTCATATTGAAAAGGTTTCTTGGTAGCAATTCTTATGAATTAAGTCGAGAAGAATATGAAAGCTAGCACTATTAGACACATAATGAAATATAAAAGAATTTTTTTTAGCTTTGCACAGGTCTCTTATTTATCCCTAATTTATTTATGTCTCCACTACAATTGTCTGCTTTGGTTGATAAATCCTTGAATCCACCTCTTTTATCCCCCAAGTTCTTGGGATGGTCTTCCTGGTTAGAATTAAGGGCCATGACATAGAATGACTTGTCATAACCTTCCTTATCAAATGGGCATCCATTTATGGAGAAAAGAATGGCAAATTTCATGATAGCTTTCTGACTTCCCTTTGTACTTTAGATTAGATTCCCTACAATGTGGAAACAGGCCCTTCGGCCCAACCAGTCCACACTGACCCTTCAAAGGGCAACCCACCCAGACCCATCTCCCCTTGACAAATGCACCTAACACTATGGGCAATTTAGCATGGCCAATTCACCTGGCTTGCATATCTTTGGATTGTGGGAGGAAACCCACACAGACACAGGGAGAATGTACAAACTCCACACAGTCACCCAAGGCTGGGATCGAACCTGGGACCCTGGTGCTGTGAGGCAGCCGTGTTAACCACTGAGCCACGATGCTGCCCAGTGTTGTACCCTTTGAGAAACATTTACATTCCAGGTTTCCACACAAATAATTCTGAGCGCAAGGCCATGTCCATTTAATATAAGCAGATGCCCAGGACAAATTAATATCATTTACACAGAAAAGGTAAATTTCAAATGGAATGCTTTCCACTTATTGAAAGCAAGTGAATAATGAAAGTGCACTGCTAATGTAGAGAAACACAGAGAAACATCGTAAATGTCAAGACAGAGAGTTCCACAAATTGAGAGCCTCTAAACGTGAAATTAAAAACAACAATGAAAGAACTGTCTTAATAGTTCTTACATGGATCAGTGAAAGAAAAGAGGGATTCACAAATTACTCAGACCAATAGTTAGCAGTGTAGCTTTTTTTAAGAGTGCAAAATTAAGATCTCATGATCAAAGGATACTTGTGATCAATTCTAAAATAGTCGTAGGCTTTCAAAAGCATTCATTTCTCCCAGTTGGGACAAAATTAATTGTAAGATCATTTAATCTTGGACAGAAGACAGTTCTGTGCCTTTAATCAGTTACTTAGAACTCAAGCTATTTGCCATTAATGACATCTGTCTTAGTAGTTCAAATTGTATTTTATTTCAAAATCATCTTTTATATAATATTCACGGCTGGATGTAGCAATGGGTCATTAGACAGTAGTTGATTATTCAGTTGGTTCATAGTAGAACTCCAGTTTGAATTTTATCTGAATGTGACAGCTGGCAAACGTAGCTGTATCACTAAGGTTTAGCAGAACTACTTTGATTGTATAATTCTTAATATACGCATAATTTTTTTTTTTAAAATCCATTTTTTTTAATGTAAAGCCAAGATCAGTTTTAAAGTGTTAGTTCTTAAGAAATCGTGACTGTCAAAATCAAGAGCGTGGGAGGACTAATAGCTAAGAAAAACAGCATTAGCATCTTTATCTTAACATGGTAAGGATTCTTATTGGATCCTAATCCTGCAGATTGGATTAGTGAAACAAGGTGACACTATTAGAAGGAAGCTGTTGTTTTTAAACATATCTTTTTCCTAATCAGCATTTTCAGAGATGCTCTGACTTGAACCCAGGCCTCCTAGCTCAGAGGTTGGGACACTAACACTGGACCACAAGAACCATTAGAGCTTTGACTGCTTATCAGATATATTTCACCTGACAGATGTGCACCAACCCATTAATCATATTCTTATTCTTCAAAGCAGGATGTGCAGGTCAAAGGAAGTGATATATGCAGCAATACGTTCTTTGGGGGATGCCATGAGAGATACGGAGGGAGGCCGCCACCTTATCCAAGAGCAAGTCAAATCTAGGAAATTAAGAGAAATGTAGGAAAACTGAACTGTTCCATAAAGTCAGGGTAGGGTTTTGAAGGGTAAAGTTTCTGAGAGGAAAGAAATTAAAGCAGACAAGATGACAGCAGAGGGAATTCCAGAAGGAGTAAAAAGGATAAAATGAAAATAGAGAGGAAGAAAAACTTGAACATAAAAGAAATGCACATGGATACAGAGCAACAATTAAAATGAGCACATGAATGGACCAAAGAAAACACAATCTTAATAGGCCTGACTACAGATCAATTCTTAGGATATAAATGTCCTGAGAGCAATTGTGAAATAGAGAGTACAAAACACAGAGGAGTGTAGAATCTAATTCAGAATTCCCATGGTGGGAATGAGCTGAGGCAGCTATGGTGGTAATGATATGGAACACTGACAAACTACTCTCCAAGTTTGAATACTGGTGTGGTGAATGAGTGAAGTCTAGAAGCTATTTGAAGAGAACATTTTATAGGCAGCATTAATGGAGACCTTTCCATAGGAATATAGATCACTGGGAAAAGGTAGGAAATATTAATTAAGGCAAACACTATCGCACAGTTTGTTTTGGTAGTTGTTTCTGTTTGACTTCTGCCTATTGTTACCAATTAGTTCAGATATGGACTTTAACTATAAGAAGAATCTAATGACAGCCAAAAAAAAGCTTCAAATTAAAAGCACAGTAATGGTTTTCCCACAAAAGTTGAACAATAATATCTAAATGGCATGATTTCAGGAAAACTGTGAAATATAATTCAGTGGTTGGATGGATTCCTGGTATCTGTGCGTGGGAAACCACATGAAATGTATCAAGTATTCACTTCAATAGAGCTCAAAATATGACCAATCCTAGAATGTGCACCAAAGTTTTTTATCTAGTGACTAGCTGAGCATAAGCTAGATATATAAAACTATCAAGTGATTTGTATCTTATTCAATTGAACTTTGAAAGTTTGGACTGATATAAAAACATTGCAATAGGGAATTGGAGCAGGACTAAGTTGTGCTTTTTCTGAGACCATGGCTCCCTCATTCTGGACTCTCTAGCCAGGACAAGGAAGTGTTCCACAACTACATTTGCAGCTGTACCAAATTGTGTAACTTTCAATGCAATCACTTTTCATTCTTCTGGCTGAGGGGCGATCTTATAGAGGTTTATAAAATCATGAGGGGCATGGATAGGGTAAACAGACAAGATATTTTTCCTGGGGCGGGGGAGTCCAGAACTAGAAGGCAGAGGTTTAGGGTGAGAGGGTAAAGATTGAAAAGTGGGACCTAAAGGGCAACATTTTCATGCAGAGGTGGTGCATGTAAGGAATGAGCTGCCAGAGGAAGTGGTAGAAACTGGTACAATTACAATATTAAAAAGGCATCTGGATGGGTATATGAATAGGAAGGGTTTAGAAGGGTATGCGCCATGTGCTGGCAAATAGGACTAGATTAATTTAGGATATCTGTTCGGCATGCACGAGTTGGACTGAAGGGTCTGTTTCTGTCCTGTATATCTCTATGACTCTTGGAAGTCTATATAGGTTCATTCTATTCAGTTCTCTTTAATGCATATTATGTTTATTTTAATTAATCTTCTCATCATCTGTTGTCTATATTAAGGCAGTAAATATTAAGAGAAGTTTCAGAAGTTCATCTCAAATCCGAAGCAAAAGTTTTGATGATACCACTTTTAGCTCCTGAATTCTGCCTACTTCACTGCCATAACTCTCTATCATTATGATGCAGATGATGCAAAGACATCCATCTGAACTAATTGCTTTGAGCTGATCATGTTGTTCTCTATTGGGAGGACCAACACAGCTAAATAGATTACTATCAAGAAATCAAAAGATTCATCATTTCCTTTTGGATTGAAGTGGTGAAAGTCAAAGGGAATTCCCTGAAATAAACAAAAAGATTTTTTTTTAGAAAAAGCAACACCCATCTGAAGATGGTAAATGCTACGTTGGAAATGAACATAATTCTTTATCCTTGGCTCGTGAAACTATGTATAATTCTTTAGCTCCAGGGATAAGAGATTAAGTAATTAGTAGAGTGGAGGTTGAAATGTTAAAAACTCAGCTTAAAGCAAAAATGGAATGAGTGCTGGAAGACAAATGTGATGACTCAATGAATGCAGGCAAAATAGCCAGGTGTTGAGTATCCCCAAAACGATGCAGAAGGGGGAAATTTAGGTTTATGTAGTTTACACAAAATTTATGAGCATCTTGCAGAGTCACTTTATCTTGGTCTTTTAATTTAGATTTCAGAATGACAGTAGGACCTGTGCTGTAGGAAACACTCTTGTCTCAAACCTAAAAGTTGAGGGTTCAAGCCGCAGAGGGACTTGTAAACATTCAGGTTACTACTTTAGTGCAGGACAGTCAGAGTGCTGCAGTGCCATCTTTTGGATACAAATTTAAACTGTGGCCCTGCCTGCATGCTCAGGCAGATGTTTGGGGCTGAATTTTACAAGGGGTATCAGGAACCTTATGTTGGGGTAAAATGTGGGTTCCAGGCAACCATGGGGCAGGCAACTCTGAAACCTCAACATTACAATCTGTAGAGGTGGTCACTGATGCTTCTGAGAAGTCAGTAAAAAATATTTTTTCCGTGGATAACCCAAAGCACCATAAGTTTCCAGGGAGGACTTCTCTTTAATTCACTTTACACAGGACCAAAGCCTCGAGTGAACTAGATTCATCAAGGAGATGCTAACAAAACTCTGGTGCCTCTTTCACAAGGACCTTCCTTTGACTCCACTGCAAGGCCTGACATCACTGCCAGTGGCCATTGCAGTCACAATCGCATCCTCACCCTTCCCCACCCTGGGAGTAAGTGATCTACCCAACATTACCCAGTATACCATCCACTATTCTTCCACAAAGTGACACTGCGGAGAGGTGATTCCATTATTCTCTAAGCAGGAATGAGTAAGATGAGAAGCTTGTGGATTTGTTGGGATGGTGGGATTCCCCATAGCGCAGGGGGTTCATCAACTGCACGCATATAGTTCTGCAGGTATCCTCCATGTCAAAGGGAGGGGTACAGGAATGCAAGGGCTACCATTCCATTGATGTGGATGGTGTGCCACCACACACAGACTGTTTTATAAGTGACTCTACAATCCCAAAAGCAGCCACTGCTTCCCTCCTTAGGCAGTCTGCCATTCCTGCTATCTTCAGAAACATGTGAAAATCTCCAGCCATAGCTGATGACAGCACTCCCCTCACCACCACACCCAGACACAAGTGTGTACCATGACAACCATGTAACATCACAAACAGCGTGGAACAGAATATCAGCATTAAGCTATGGTTCTGACATATGGATCACTCAAAATGAGCCCTACAACATTCTCTGTAGCCCTTCTCCAAGTTCTTGATGGTCTACTGTAGACATCTGCTGTAACTACTGATAAATCATTCTGTCAACATTGAAAACTTACAGTACAGAATACTAAACACTGCTGAGGCCACACCTGGAGTTTTGTGTGGTTCTGGTCTCTTTGACTAAGAATACCAAGCCTGGGGCCAGTAAAGGCTTTTTGGACTGGATCCGCAAATAATTGTCATATGAGGTGGTACTCACTGGAGCTTAGAAGAATGTGAGGTAATCTGAACAGAATATATAAAACTCTTAATGGGCTTACAGGGTCAGTGCTGAGAAAATTTCCCCTGTAGCTGGGGAGCATAGAATACAGGGTCACTGGTCTCAGGATAAGAGATCAGCCACTTCCAGCTGAGATAAGGAGACTGTTTTCAGCTAAAGGGTGTGCAAATCTTTGTAGAATTCATTAGCCCAGAAATCTGTAGGTGCTCAATTATTCAAAGCAGAGACCGATAGATTTTATGGGCACTAAGGGAGTCAAGGGATATAGAGAGGAAGGAGTTGAGGCACAAGATCAGCGATAATCTAACTGAATAGTTGAGGAAGTTCAAATAACTGAATGACCTAATCCTGTGCCCTTTTTTTAATCTTATCCTCCAAAACATTGCAATCATGAGGTGCAGCCATTGTCATTAGGCATTCAGAGGCCATTTTAGAAGAAGGAGGAGGAGGAGACAGAGAAGAGATATCCAGGACTGCTTTGATCCAGAGAATTTCTTGTGTAGCTAATTACACCCCACTTCCCATAGAACATCACTGCTTTACCACTAAAGCTCCCTGATTCCCCACTACTGTCCCCCAGACCATAGTATTCCCTATCACAATAACATCTTGGCCAAGATCCTGCAAAAACAGCCATCAAAGAAAGAGTTCCTTAAAATCGTCATCCAGCAACTCATCAGATTTTACAAACAAACCTGAACAATTCACCTTCATGCATTCTTTTCGACCCTGTCTTCTTTCTGCCTTCATGTGTCCTTGTGCTCCTGCACAGTGCAGCCCCAGTGCTTGCAGCAAGGCAGATGAAAAGCTGCATATTTTCATAGGAGGGAGACTGCAGGTGGTCTTGCAACACAACAGCAGCTCTGGGGTCTGATGATCTGGAGTCAGGTGGCACTACCTCAATAGGGTAGCAGCAGTCCAGGCTGAGAGGCTAATAATCACCAGTTAGGACGCTGACTGAGTGGCAGGGGTGGGTGTGCAAATGCTGTCATCCCCAGAAAATGGCATCATTGACGGTCTCCCAGCTGCATCTCAGCAATCCTACCAATCTATTTGAGAACGACTATATGGGACTGTGGTGAGAGTCAGCAAGCACCTTTGAACATTGAGAGCCACAGTTTATGGTGACAGTGGTCAGAGCCTGCACTGATCTCATGATCACAGACTGAGCTTCCATGGAGACATTGGGTGGCTTCTATCTGTGCCACAATGGAAGCTGAGACAATACCCACCAGACACTGTATCACAGCTTGTACTTTCATGAAGTTGCCTACCAGTTCAGCATTGGAAGGAATGGGCTCCAAACTCTGCATGATACCTTGAGTCAGATTGGCACCATACTCTTTCATACTCCTTAGCAGTTACCTGGCAAGCCAGTCAAGGCAGCAAGTAGCTCAGTATGTATCCTCATCGACGTTCTCTTGTAGGCAGCCCTCATCCGATCCTCCTATAAAAGAGCTTGTGCCAACTTGCTATCTGATGAAGCAAAGAGCCTACACACTTCAGCACAAATTTATTGGTGCATTGCAATATGTGTAGTCGTGGCTGAGTTGTTAAAGTAATTCATTAGAAATCCAGTAGGGTCACCCCCACGTAGGTTTGAATCTTGCCGAATATAGTCCACATTTCAGTCATTTAGGCAGGTCATAGTCTAGTGGTATTACCACTGGCCTATCAATCCAGAGACCCAGAAACTGTTCTTGAGCATTCAGGTTCAAATCTCACCATGGCAGGTTGTGGTATTCAATAAAAATATGGAATTAAGGGTCTAATGATGACATTAACCCATTGTCGATTGTCAGAAATACCCATCTAGTTCACTAATATCTTTTAGGGAAGGAAACTGCCATCCTTACTTGGTCCAGCCTACATTTGACTCCAGACTCACAAAAATGTAGTTGACACTTGATTGCCCTTTGGGCAAATAGAGATGGGTAGCAAATATTAGCCTAGTCAGTGATATACCCATCCCATGAATGAATAAAAGGAATCTCTTGTTGAAGAGCTTGGTCTCGGTGACTGCAGAAAGTGGGTTCAGCATGGACTTGTGATGATGGCAAGTGGGTTCAGTGTGGAATCGTGATGCTGGCGGAGGTGAGTTTGTGTCCAGTATAAGACTCAATAGCATTGGCAGGGAGGTGAGGTGGGCAACAGCTGATTCGAGTTTGAGCCAGTTTGCATTGTATCTGCATGGTGAGGTCCAGTGAGGACTCATCATGGCAAGGGTATTGGTGGTGGAGAGATGGCGCTGAGGGGTGCTGACTTTCATTCCAGCTGCAGTGCAGTGAAGGGGACTCATTCCTGGCCACCAAGCCCATAGCCCCTGATGGTGTTCTTAACAAGTAGGACTGTAAAGTTGAACACTTTTTTCTTTTTTTTTGCCTTTATAATCTATGTTTTGGTCTTTTTTTGTGTTTTAAGATGATGCCTGATAGTGAAGATACTACACAATACTTTTCACTGTATTTTGTATCAAAATACACGTGACAATAAATAAATCGAATCAAATCAAATCATAGCTGAATAGCTGGAAATATGGAGAGACAAGAGATGGGTATAAGGTTGTGAGGAAATGTGAAGGTGATGGGGAATAATTTGGGTGGCAAATCTGAGTCCTGAGTACTATTGTCATTATTAATGATGGGAATGTGGTTTATATGAGTTGGGTGGCATGATGGTTATGAAGTGCCATTCAGGATGCAATAACTGATCTTGAGCATCCACACAAAGTCACTGAACTTCTTATGACACTGCTGCCAAGTGTTTGGAGTTTAGTTGGCCTGACTGATGCTTAACTGTCCTCCAAAATGGCTGAGCAAACCATTTAGTTATATTAAAACACAACAGAAATCCATATTCAGAAAAACAGGCTACCCAGCATCAACCTTGGCATGAGATATGATGGAAGCACACTTGATTATGATAATAATGATGAATAGTCAGCTTTGATTTCAAAAAAATGAAACCTATTGAGTGACTTTAATTTTTTCTGAGGAGATACAGAGAAAGACAATGGTAATGCAATAGATTCAATTTATCAATTCTTTCAATAAGCTGACTGATAATAGACTAATGAATAAGGTCAATCAGTCAGGGTGCAACTGGCAAAATGAATTGCTAAAGAGAGGAAACAGGCAGTGGACATGAATGTAATTAGTCACATGGCAGAATGTGGCAAGGGGTGTGCCACAAGGTTCACATGCTGGGACCAATGCTGTTTACAATTTACATTAATGATTTGGACTTTGGAATCAAAAATATAACTCTTAAATTTGTAGATGATACCAAACTAGCATGAGAAATTGTTAATAATGAGGAGGACAAACTTGGTGAATGGGCAAAAAATTGACATATTAAGTTCAACATAATAAATACCAGTTACAATGCTGTGGATCTTGAGCCACCTTTAGGCCATATCAGGAAAGGATGGCAGATTTCCTTTCCTGAAAGACCATAAGACCATAAGACTATAAGACATAGGAGCAGAAATCAGGCCATTCGACCCATTGAGTCTGGCTGATAGGTTTCTCAACCCCATTTTCTCGCTTTCTCCCCATAACCTTTGAGCCCTTTAACAAGAACTTTCTATCTCTGTTTTAAATATACTCAATGGCCTGTCCTCCATAGTCTTCTGTGACAATGAAGTCCACAGGTTCACCACTCTTTGGCTAAAGAAGTTTCTCTTTATGTATGTTTTAAATGGTCTTCCCTTTACTCTTAGGCTGTGCTCTTGGGTCCTCATGTCCTGTCAATGGAAACATCTCCCAATGTCCACTTTGTCCAGGCTGTTCAGTATTGTGTAAGTTTCATTCAGAAACCTCCTCATACTTCTAAACTCTGTTGAGTATACTCCCAGAGTCCTCAAACGTTGTTCATATGTTAAACCTTTCATTCCTGGGATCATTCTCATCAAACACCTCTGCAATCATTCCAGGGCCAATATGTTCTTACTGAAATATGGGAACCAAAATTGCACACAATACTCTAAATGTGGTCTGACTAGAGCCTTATAAAGCCTCAGAAGTACATTCCTGCTTTTATATTCTATTCTTCTCAAGATGAATGACAACATTGTATTTACCTTCATAACTACTGACTCATCCTGCTAGTTTACCATAAGAGAAACCTGGAATAGGACTCCCGAATCCTTTGTAATTCAGATTTCCAAACTTTCTCCCAGTTAGAAACAGTCCAAGCCTCTATTTTTTCTATCAAAGTGCATGATCTCACACTTTCCCACACTGTATTTCATCTGCTACTTCTTTGCCCACTCTCCTTACCTGTCTAAATCTTTCTGCAACTTCCCTTCCTCCTATATACTACCTGCCCCTCCACCTATCTTTGTATTATCTGCAAATTTAACAAGAAGGTCCTCTGTTCCTTCATCGAGATCATTAAGATATAAAGTGAAACCAGATGGATTTTTAATGACAATCAACAATGGCTACATAGTCGCCACTAGATCAACTTTTGATTCCAGATTTTTACTAAATTCAAATCTCACCACCTGCCATTGTGGGATTTCTACCCATGTTCCCAAGGACATTAGTTTTGGGTTCTGGACTACTTGCCCAGTAACGTTACCTCGATGTTACTTCAGTACATAATCTATATCCCCCGTAACTTGAGCAGATAATCCAGGTTGACTCTTCAGTGCTGACTCTCCGGTTTTCTTTGTCAAGTGACAAACTAAATTGCAGTCCAAAGTATTCTCTAAGGTGCATGTAAAACTCATATGGTACTATTTTGAAGAAGAGTGGGAGATTCTGCCAGAGTTCTGGATAGTATTTATTTCTTAAATAGCATCACTAAAAGATCTGAAAGCAAACTTCTGCAGATGCTGGAATCTGTACTGAAAATATCCGATGTTAGATATCACATTTGGTCAGACACCATCCGTGGAGACAGAACAAACTAATGTTTTGAGTCTAGATGACTCTCGAAACATTAGCTTGCTCTTTCTCCATAAATGTTGTCTGACCCACTGTGATCTCCAGTATTGATTGCTGTCATCACTAAAATATATTTCCTGATCGTTATCACGGTACTGCTTATTAGAGCTATCTGTGTGTAAATTGGCTGCCAGGTTATCAGCATTATAACAATGACTGCACTTCACTGTGAATCACTTTGGAACAATCCTGAGATCATGAAAGGCACAAATGCAAAGCTTCCTTTAGGCAAAAAATGTAATCCTATCAGAGACCAGAATTGGATTTGAAATTCCTTGTAAACACTTGCAAAAAACACTTGGTGATTTGACTTGTAATTTGTGCAAACTCTTTCAGTTAATTCAAAATCTTTCCAAACAATGACTCATTAGATGAGTTTTTTGGGGGCATGCATAAACAGACAATGCATATGTAATTAACTAGATGACTGCCTGTTTCTCTTGTGGTGAGCCAGCCTATCTCTACATGATAGTCCATTTATTAGTTATAACATGTGGAATTTCCAATACACGAAAGTAAATGATTTTTAAAAGTCATTGTTCTTGGCACATTGGAAAGGTTGTTTAATGCTGAACATAAAGAAACAATGACTGTATCAAAATTATATCTAAGGTCTCTATAATTTATAAACTGAGTCCAAGAGGAATTTGGATTTTGTAGACCATATTTAATGATACTCTGAAGGAAGTCGATGTTCCATAAATAGTTCAATCCCTAATAAAGGATCTGACACCATGTGCCTGTGCAACAGGCAAAGAATCTTTGTTTAGTTCATAAGTGTGAACCTGAGATTCCGTCTCCACCTTACTCCTACACTGTTAAATGAAGCTGAACCTTAGCTGTTGCTTAGGTACTTCCAGACTCAGCATTAAATTCAACAATTCAGGTTATAATCTGTATTCCCTTTACTTTTGGATGGCAGCCACTTTTGTTAAGTCTACCCTAAGACTTGAGATGCATCTTTTGTTTCTTTATGTGCTCTATTACCATCTCCATTTGCCTTGTTCCGTCAGTCCTTTTGACATTTAATCTTTCCTGCCTTCCACCAGTACACATTTACCCCTTTGATGTTTTTCCTCCCCTCTCCTTTTGCATGCCTGGCATAAAACGTGTAACATTTCTAATTTTTCCGAGACCTAATGACAAATCATGCTCATGAAACATTAACTCTCTCGTGCTCTCCACAGATGCTGCCAGACATGCTGAGCTTTACCAGACATTGTTTTAATTTCAGATTTCCAGAATCTGCATACTTGGCTCCCACAGTCAAAAATTCTTATTCAGCAACAACATTAAGGAATACATAACCAATGCAGACAGTTGGATTTAAATCAAAGGTTAGTATTGATTTAGCTCATTGAGAAGAAGACTCAAGGGGCTGAATGGCCTTTACTTGCCCAAAGTAACTAGTAGCCTGTAATGTAATAACAAATATTAGATTTTCTTTAAATGTTAGGAAGAGTGTTAGAATTGCAGATTAATTCATGTGTGCTTTCAGCTCTCACTGTGTATTGTTAACCTCATTCCCATATCTTCAAACTCAATTTATTCTCAATCATGATAGATAGGGCAAATGTGAGCTGTTGTTATAGATCTGAACATCATTCATAAATAAGCCATTTAAACTTTAATGCTGGGCATTTTGTATGGATTGGAAGTGTTAAAAAAAGCCTTATTGTGAGCTTATACATATATAAGTGTTTTATATATTATATATAGTTACATTTACATTAGGTTTATCTTCTACTTTTCTGAATCTTCTTTTCTACCTACTTATCATGCCTTATGTGAGTGAAATTAGATTCACCAATGTACAATTGGAGCCAAGACACTTGAATTGACACAATTGTTTTAATTCAGATCAATTTGGCATGAGAATATGCCTACTCAATCATCAATCCCTTTAATTGCTGAACATTCTTCCAACACTATCTAATGTCTTATAGCAGTGTCTAAGCATGGTTAAACTTCTTGATGGTGAATTGGATTTTGTCCTTGATCATTGCGGCTGTACAGGATATTAGTTAGGCCACTTCTGGAATACTGCGTGCAATTCTGGCCTCCCTGGTACAGGAAGGATGTTGTGAAACTTGAAATGATTCAGAAAAGATTTACAAGGATGTTGCCAGGGTTGGAGGGTTAGGGAGAGACTGAATAGAGTGGGGCTATCTTCTCTGGAATATCAGAGGCCGAGGGGTGACGTTATAGCGATTTATAAAGTCATGAGGGACATGGATAGGGTAAATAGACAAGGTCTTTTCCCCAGGGCAGGGAGTCCAAAACTAAAAGTCATAGGTTTAAGATGAGGGGAAAGATTTCAAAGGAACCTAAGGGGCAACCTTTTCTTGTAGTGGGTGGTGCATGCATGGAATGAGTTGTGACAGGAAGTGGAGGCTGGTACAATTACAACATTTAAAAGGCATCTGGATAGATGTATGATTAAGAAGGGGTTCGAGGGATTTGGGCCAAATGCAGGCATATGGGACTAGATTTATTTAGGATAACTGGTTGGCTTGGATGAGTTGGACTGAAAGGTCTGTTTCCGTGCTGTACATCTCGATGACTCTCTGACTCTAATCTAATGATTTAGTCGATTTGCCTTGAGTCTTGCAAATTGATTTCCATAAGTCAGACAGTGGACAGGTCAAACTGTTAATGTTTCATATACCCATTAAAGATTTTATTATGGAGAACTCCAAAAATTGTATAAATTGCAATTGCAATTTATAATTTTTGTGAGATAATCTCTCACAATAGCTGAGAATGTTATAGTTCAAAGCTATCATTTATCCACACTTCCATTAAGTCCAATAAATTGCACTGAGACACATGTAATTGTATGCAATGTTCCCTCTTACACTGCGTCTGTGTGCCTGTAAGCCAACAGGGAAGTCTTCTCTACACATCAGAATGATGGAATCTAGATACATCTTATAATAACCTCGACCTTCATATTCATAACAAATTGTGAGGTTTTGTCTGGACAACCACAAATCAGAGGAGTTCATTGATCACTCATTTTGCAAAGATAAGAGAAAAGGAGCTGACTGACACCCAGTTCCAGTAGATGCTAGCTGAGGGCAACTGCCCATCATGGAATGTCAAGATCATGATGCACCATTTGGCTTTCACTGTGGTGGCAAACAGCAGCCTGCATTATGTTTTGTTGAATCAGCATGTGTTGTTCATTTGACTTTCCAAAATGCATGTAAATCAGTAGGCTGAACCCTAGGATTTCTTTGGCTATTTTAGATTAGATTCCCTTCAGCCCAACAAGTCCACACTGACCCTCCGAAGAGTAACCCACCCAGACCCTCTGACTAATGCACCTAACACTATGAGCAATTTAGCTTGGCCAATTCACCTGACCTGCACATCTTTTTTGGATTGTGGGAGGAAACCAGAACACGAGGAGGAAACCTACGCAGACACGGGGAGAATGTGCAAACTCCACACAGACAGTTGCCTGAGGCTGGAATTGAACCTGGGTCCCTGGCACTGTGAGGCAGCAGTGCTAACCACTGAGCCACCATGCCGCCCATTCTTAGCTTATCGTTCCAAAAACACTTCATATGCAATCCTATCCCTGTCTTCCCAAGTGCCATTCCCAGAACGGCTTACCACACAACAGATATCCACTGAAAGATTGGCATTCAATGTGTCTGCACCATCTTTGAAAGGCCACAAGGCACCCAGATAAGCATTGATAATCTGGTGCTGCTGTGCACTGGCAGCATATTGGCACAATGGCCACAATGGCCACAAAGGCACACTGCCCAGGAACATTCCCTCGAACATACAACCCTCTTCTCTCATGCTGTTTCACAACCATGCCACACCGTTTACTAGTCCTTAGCTACTTCCCATCCAACTGCCCACTCTAGGACAAGCTACTCAGGCCCCAAGGCCCACCTGCACCATCATTGTCCATGAGGGGACCATCACATACAGGGAAGCAATTAGGCAATTCCAAACATGAGCTTTTATTTGCAGCTAGCAAAAGGGAACGCAAAGGAAACAAAAGCTGGCTGCTGTTTGCTTCCATAATCCAAGCCAAATGGTGCATCATGAGCTTGACATTCCATGATGAGCAGCTGCCCTCAGCTACTGGAACTGGGTGTCAGTCAGTTCCTTTTCACTTATCTTTGCACAATGAGTGATCAATGAACTTCTCTGACTTGCTGTACAGGCAAAACTTCAGCATTCTTTATGAATGTGAAGCTAGAGGATATTGTAAGATTTATTTAGATTCCATCCTATTGGGTTGAGTATGGTAGAGAAAACTGCCTGTTTTTCTAACAAGGAGAGGCTCCTGCCTTAAACAGGCTATAGGTAATTGCATGAAGGCATTCTGGTACAAATTACATTGGTATTGATAGACATTCTTACTGAGACTATGAAAGAGACTCCAATATTAGGCCTTGTTCCTTTGAATCCTAAGCTGTCTTCCTGTCCAAGTCAATGTGTTATCATCATAATGAGTTGTGCTTAATGCATTTTCATTATTAACTACTTCAGATTCTTTATATAACATTAACAACCATGTAGACTAGCAGCCTACACAAGATAATTAATATAGGTCATAACATGGTTCATTTACGCATGCTAGAAGTGACATACATTTATACGCAAAGACCCATTCTCTGCAAACAAGAAGAATTAGTTTAAGTAGTTAAATAGTGACTGGAACCCTTCTTGTGTGGTAGCAGTAGAGACCTATAGGGATTAATTCCCCTGGAAAGAAGCTGCTAAAAGTGATGAAGAGGTCAGAGAGAAAAATATAAAGAGAAGCAGCTTGGACTCTAATGTTTTTGCAACAACAATGCCTCAGTCAATCAGTCAATTTACTAACCAATCAACAGCCTTTTCTCCTGTAGTATAAATTTATCTGCCCATTTGAAATTTGATATTCTTGCATTTTTCCTGATGAACAAAGGATGAAAAACTTTGGTTACATTCTCTCCTTCCAGCAATAATCAAGTTTTGTACACTCACCTCTACTAATATTGGGGAGACTGTATTCAGCTGTCCAGGTCCTAAGATTTCATAATAAGTTTGGTCACCAGCATTAGCATTCCCTTATATAGTTCGATGTGAAACTTTGTCTGATTACACTCTTGTGAAGTGCCTTTTATGACTGAAGGTGCTATATAAATGAAAGATGTTAGATTAGATCCTCTACAGTGTGGAAACAGGCCCTACGGCCCAACAAGTCCACACTGACCCTCCGAAGAGCAACCCACCCAGACACATTTCCCTCTGACTAATGCACCGAACATTATGGGGAATTTAACATGGGCAATCTACCTGATCTGCACATCTTTGTGATTATTTACCTTCAATAATCTTATTCCAGTTTTTCATGGAAAGCCCCAATGAAATAAATAGCCGAGGAGAAATCTGTAACTTCCCACTTATTGATAAGTAATCTTTCAGTTATTTCTCTTGGGTTTGGCAGAAGGGAAGGGATAACTCTCTGTTGTTCACAGTATCCAGAATAAAACTTTCTCCCATTTCTATCTAGCAGCTCGGTATGGTAAGCACAACCATGAATTAATAAATGATGTGGAGTCCAACATTCCTCTTATTTGCTGCAGGTCAGAGATGGTGCAGGTATTAAATATTCAAATAGAATATAACTGGTTTCATATTCAATCTTAGCCATTGAGCTGGCCCATGGACTAACTTGTAATTCTTGCCTATAATTGATGGCTTTCTTGGAATACTTGGTGATTAGCTGTATGGAAATGTTCTTTTGAACAAGGTAGTAAAAAAATGTAATCAATTGTTTTTGAATCATGTTTTGTTTAGTTTTTCTTTGTCCATGAGTTTATGCAGTAATTGGCCAAGTTGCTTCCCTTTATTTATTTCTCTGACCTCTTCACAACTTTTATCAGCTTCTTTATTGAAGGAATTAACTCCTATAGGTCCTTACAGCTACCACACAACAAGGGTCCCAGTTGCTCTTTAACTACTGCACTAGGTATTGTTACAAGTCTGCCTTCATTTCCTTCCAGGCAACCTGTGCTGCTGAACTATGGGAGAGAAGTTAAGAACAATGACATGCATTTAGCCAGCATTCCTAGGCACTACTGTGCAGGAGCAATTCAGATTCAACTTGTTGAAGACAGAGTTCCTGATTTCCATTGCCTTTTCTGCTTTTGGCATCACTCCTGAGCAGCAAAGTTCTCTCTGAAATGTGTAGGTGTATGGCCATACAGCAGTCTGCAATGTAGCATGTAGAGAATAACTAGTCCAATATAAAATAAAAGTTTTTTTAAAGATGGCTGCATGTACAACTGCATTGCAATCCTAAAGGGACGAAGCAATGGAACAAGCCTGGTTGTTAAAAAGGTAACATTGCTGAACAGCCTGATTCTAATTTAAAGTTATGTTCTTTTATTCTGGATTCTTCCAGCGGAGGAAATAGATTGTCTGTCTAATCTATCAATTTCCTCTTTCATGTTAAAAACCTCAATTAGCTGACATCTTAAATATAGGAACATGTGAACATGGGAACAGGAGTTGGCTATTTGGACCCTCAAGCCTAACCCACCATTCAATGAGATCATGACTGATCTGTGGCCTAACTCCATACAACTGCCTTTGGCTCATATTCCTTAATACCTTTCTTTAACAAAAAAAATCTATCTCAGATTTAAAATTAACAGCAGATCCAGTATCCTTTGCCATTTGTGGAAGAGAGTTCGTAACACTTACCACCCTTTGTGTTTAGAAGTGCTTCCTCATATCCACCCCAAATAGTCTGGCACTCATTTTCAAACTATGGCCCCAATTCTAGAATACCTGATCAATGGAAATAGTTTGTTTTTATTGACCCTGTCTTCCTGTAAATATCTTGAATTCTGCGATTAGATCACCCCATGACTTGCTAAATTCTAGAGAAAACAGGCTTAAATTGTATAATCTCTTCTCATAACTTAATCCCTGAAGTCCAGGTTCCATCATTGAAAACCAACGTTGTACTGCCTTCAAGATCTTCTGAAAGTGTGGTGCTCACATCTGCTTAAATGTGTTGACTTGATGTAGTGGCTGTTATTTTGAACTGACACCATGGATTGATCTATTTCCATGGGTACAGTACTATGCTGTTCTACCCGCATGGATTCTGTTTTCCATGTGACTTGGATGCAGGATTCAGTTGTGCACTGTAAAGGCTGCTCATTTAGACAAGACTGTCCCTCCTCTGTGTTGGCTGCACCTCTGTCCCTCTGCTAGGATTGACTACTGTCTGACTCTGGTGTTCCATTAAACGGTAAATATATGAATATTTACATTCTATGACACAGAATACAACTTTCCAGAATAGAATTTCCCTCCTGTCTTCTCAGAGTCTCAATAGCATGTGACTGCTGATGTCAGAGATACATCATCATTTCATTGACATATGCACTCATTATCCAGTAGTACAACCATGACGCTGTTCTGGTGGTGCAGTAGTAATGTTCCTATCTGTAGGCCAGATAAGCTTAGACTCACTTGTTCCTGTGATATGTTGTAATTGCCTGAAAAGGTTGACTAAAAATATTTACTATGATTGTTAAAGGTTTTGAGGTGATTGAGTTGGAATTAATTTATATTTTGTCCTTTTTTCCTTTTTCATAATGCAATTTTAGTTCTTCCTTCTTTCTTTTCTTTGTTAATAAATTAAGATAGAATAGCTTGGGACTATTTACAACATGGAAACATGCCAATCAGCCCAACAGATCCACAGTGGATATTTGATACTGGATAGATTGTTACAGGCATGTCTTGCCTTATATCAGCTAATTCCTGGATATCTGTCTTTGACTAACTGTCTGAAATCTCTTCATTACCTGGTGGTAATGAAGAAGCACCAGAGGCACCCCACTGATCTCTGCTGCTTGTGAAAACTCTGTGGGTAAATACCAGTGAGGTGAACAGTGAGTATTGCTCCCTTGTCACTGACCACAGAAGCTCCTGGAGAGAAAGGGTGCAACTCAAAACAGAGCCATTTTGGAAAGATTGGAAGCAAGTGTTTTTTTTAATGGAAAGGATACGCTCTAATGAAGTTAATTTATTTGCTCTGATAAAGACAGAACCAACATTGGGATGCATTATATGACTTGTCATGTTTCTAATAAGTCAGAAGGTGTTGAAAGAACTAGTTAGTGTTAAATGTTGAAGAAGTAAAGTTTTTAAGAGAAAGAGATAAACAAAGTATTTCTATTGCAGCTTTTATGACTATACATAATCTCAATGTACTTTACTGCCTCTAAAATACTTTTAAGGGACAGCTGCTGTTGTAATATAGGAAACATAGCAACCAATCTACACAGTGCTTTAACAACCAGATAATCAGTTTTTAGCAATTTTTTTTGGAGGAATAATCGTTGAGCAGGGAAAAATTCCCCGTTGTTCCTTTGAAATAAATAATGTCTGTGGGATTTTTTTTACCTGATGAGAGAAAAAGAAATTCTGAAAATCAGCACACCACAAGCCGTACTATATTCTGGGAATGTCAGCCAAGATTAAGTTCAATTCTCTGGTGTGGTAGCTGAACCCACAATCCTCTGACTCAAAAAGCATGAGTGTAACCAACCCAGCCACAGTTGACATGTACTGCCCTGGATGTTAAACTGCTGAAGTGAAGTCTTTCTTCTCATTCACTGGGCCATACATTGCACAGCACTGTTAGCTTATTCATCTCAATTTTAAGCCTTGTGTGATCTGAAAGTTGAATAGAATCCAAAATCAATAATTTCCATTAAATAGTGTACAGCATCAGTGGAACTGATCAATATGAATGGCAATCCTAATCTTTCCTCTGAATGGTTTGGCAAGTAGGTTTTTACTCCAACAGCTGCAGCATGTGTAGAATGAATGTGATTGCTATGACCAGCACTTGTAAATATGCAGGTAGTTTAAAGAAAAGCTGCTTGTTATTTCCATCCTTCGGAACTGAGCTCAAAAATATCTTAATGCATTTGTTTCAAGCCTAATTTGTTAATGGATTATTGATATTGATATTAGACCACCACTGTGTCCCTAAACTCCGCAACATGGCTGCAGCTTACACTTAAATGAAAAAGGAACATTGAAAGCTAATATGAAACCTGCTTTTTAGGATTTCAAATGGGACATCCCATTGTCAACCATGGAAACGTGCTTTTCCTTATCCAGAAATCAAGAAGTCATGGCCTGCTCCTTACTGGGTTAGCCATGTCAGCCATGGTTCAGTTTGAGTTGCACTCAGTCATTATCCTCTAACAGAAGAAATTCCTCTTCATCTCCGTTTGATATGGGCCACACTTATTTTGACATTATGCCCTCTGATTCTAGACTTTCCCACAAAGAAAAACAACCTTTCAACATCTACCCTGTCAAGTCCCCTAATAATCTTGTAATTTTGCTTCTCATTCTTCTAAGTTCCAGGGAGTACAGATACAAGTTATATGACGACCTCGCCATATCTGAAATCAACCAAATGAACTTCCTTTGAACTAGCTGGGGAAGTTTTGGTATTTCTACCCTGACTCACTGGATGGGAAATCCATGAGATCACGTGGAATGCTGACTTTGATATCCCATAACTATACAATGAATTCCATTTGAAAGGAAACAGCTTTAATTGTCGAGCCTTCCTTCCACATTTCACTGGAAAGTCAGTCTGGTGTATGTTCTCAAAGTGTCTGGATCCAAGTTTGAACCCACAACCTTTCTGAATTGAAGATGATATTACAACTCATTGAACTACAGCCAATACCTACTCATATTTTCCTGGTCAGATGAAAATGATGAGAGCTGCAGATGTGACTGGCACCGTCTTGGACAATGAGACTAGTCAGGCAACATGGATGATCTTGTAAGTGCCAATGAAAGCAGAATATTCTCTGATTGAAATGCTGCAGTGGGAACTGGCATTTGAATTAATCAGGCATCCATGTTTCCCTGTTAATTTTGCCCTTCCAGCATCCTTAGGAAATAAAGGCACAAATCACTTTGCAAAGTAGCATTTGGTTACCTCTATCTCTAAATACATCAAGGTGAGCACAGAGACCTTTGAGTGGATCTAACCTCCTATATCTTCTGCTCTTTAACTCCCACATGCCTTTCTCATTATTGAATCTGAGTCAAAAACAATAAGGCAAAAGCTGTAGAATTTGTTTGAATAATAAATCAGAACAAAGGTAATGAAATGCATTTAAACAGGAGATTGAATTCACTTGCACTGCAGATTCCATCTCTGGTAATACATTGAATGTTTAAAGTTTGCCATCCACAACTAGACCATCAATAAAAGGTAGCCATGAAAAAAAATCCATTAGGGTACTCAAGAGAAACCTCTTTACCCAGAAAGTGGTGAGAATATGGAGTTCAATTTGACAGGGCGTGGTTGAGGTGAGGAGTGATCTTTGTTGCAAGGGGAATGGAAACTAAAGTTGCAAACCCCTGCTACAATTGTGCAGGTTACTGGTGTAACAGCACCTGGCATTTTGGGTGCTAGTTAGGCAAGATTGTAAATGATGGTCCCTTTAAGAATGAGCCAAGACATGCTTCAGAGATAGAAAACATTAGATGCTCATTGGACCAAATATTTTAGTGCTTGCTAATGGGGTTCTTGTAGCGCAGTGGTTTTGATCCTATCTCTGGCCCAGGAATCCTGGGTTCAAGTCCTGTCTACTCCAGAGGCTTATCGTGATGTCTTTGGACACGTTGATTAGAATATATCTAATGTTTGTTGATTGTTCCTTTATTTAGTAACATGGATGATGTTGTGGTAGTCAAAAAAATCTCCTGAAATGTGTAATAGAATTTCTGAAAAGGAGAAAAAAAGGGGTGGTTTTCATGTGGGCAGGTGGAGGCAAGTACACATTATCTTCCTCCTACTTCCAATTCCTCCTCTACAAACTCCATGCTATTTTGATTTTGTCCCTTTCTCTTTCCATATCCATCTGCTATTTTTTGTTGCTGATGTACTACTCCTAGTAGGCAGTGCCTGTTATTCGTTAATTGTTTAACTAGTTAAATGGGTATTTTGATGGTGGTTATCAACAATGAAAATAAAGAACCTGTTTTCCACAGTATGGGGAGTTGATAAGGAGTGGGAGAAAGCAGACTGAAATTTATGTTGAACTATGAAATGCAAATGAACATAGAGTCATAAAGTCATACAGCACAGAAACAGAGCCTTTGGTCCAATCAGTCCATGTCGACCATAATCCCAAGCTTAACTAGTCCCATCTGCCTGCACTTAGCCAAATCCTTCCAAACGTTTCTTATTCATGTTCTTGTCTAAATGTCTTTTAAACATTGTAACTACACTCACATCCACCACTTCCTCTGGAAGTTCATTCCGCACACGAACCACTCTCGGTGTAAAAACAATTCGTATGGAAGGTAGAATGACTCCTGATTTGTTAAATTGATATTAAGCATGACAATTTAGTTTTGGTCACCTTAATTCATAAGGGATATGGCTGCGTTGGAAACATTTCAGAGAAAGTTGACTCTTGAGATGAAAGATGGAGTTTCGAAGAATGAGAGGTGATCTTTCTGAAATATTCTCAGTTGATTTGAGAGAGTAGAAGCTGAGAAAATGTTCACCATTTGGGGGAATCTAGAAATAGATGGTACACATTTAAAACAATATTGTGATCTGTTAGTGCCTTTGATGGTGCTGAAGTGTAATTCAGATGTTAATCCTTAGCCACTTCTCTTCTGTGTTGTTGATACTTTTCATCAGTTAGTGCCACAAACAAGTCAGAAGTGAAATCACTGTCAGGATAGAAAACCCACAGGGAATGTGCAGAGAGAGTTTGCCTTGACCATATGTTGCAAAACATGAACAACGATAACCAGGAATAGACCCATTGATCCTTCCAGCCTGTCCCCATGCAATATAGTGATATCCTGTAAATCACAATAAATACACTGTCCATCCCACCCAGAAGGATGGGACTTCCTGGGAACAATAGTTAAAAACTATTAACAATTTAGCAGGGGGGAAAATCTGGATAATTTCTCTCTAACCCATTTGAGCCCCCTTAAAACTAGCCCATCAGACCATTCGAGCCATGAATTCTTCCCTGTACCTTCTCTTTTGTAGGAGGTGATATCTGCCATTGGCCAAGAACAGTTCCAGATCTTGCCAGGAGGAATTCAGTTAATAGGTGCTCACTACTGTGGCCATCTATTGCAGCTTCTGTACAAAATGATATAGCTAATTCCAGAGGTCGACCTTTTGATACCCAACCTGGATTTAGCCTCTGAAAGCGTATGTGTGTTTCTCCTTGTTCTTTTTCTCCCATTTTAATTGGAGTAGATCAGCAACTTGAGATCTCTCAGTCTTTATTCCAATTCATCACACAAAACACTTCCAGGCTTTGCTGAGCACCCAAAGGAAAATGCATCTCTTCAAAATATATTGCTTTCAATATATAATACAATTATCCTTGAAATCCTTGCAATCACAATTATCTTGATTTTAATTTGCTTCAAGTACCACCATAAAACACATTCACCAACTCTAATGCCTGTGAGTTGGACAGGGCGATTTTACTCACTAATACAGTAGTTAATACTCAGATTACATAGTTTAAAACCAGTTGAAGCCCATATAAAAATTAATGATAAGACACTGGTATCATTTGAAATCACCAAAAGCAAATAATAAACAGATCAAAATACTCATGTAATCAAACTAAATATTAGAGGCTTGAACATCTTACATATTTTCTGTCACATAAAGTACATTTAGAGCTGGGAAATCAATCACTTGATAGAGCTCTCTGAGAATACTCATATTTTTGTTGAGTTAGTGTCATCAAAGGAATGGGGGGGTGGGATGGGTGGACAGATGTAATGCACCAGCTCAAGGCATTCAATGCCTGCGTTGCACTCAGAAGACCATAAGCTTGTCCCAAAAGCTGCCTGACACTTGAACCAGCCTCTCTCGCTTGAGTGAGTAATGTCTTAGCTAGGCTGCAAGATAGATGCCACATGTAAGCAAGACATTCCATATGGAGGGAGGGGGAAGGGAATTGAGAATGATCATTATTCAACCGCCTCTGCTTGATTCATCTGCCCTGCCAAACAGCTGAGGAATATAAAGCTGAAAAGAAAGCCATAAGGCACACTACTACCATCTTCTCAATGAAAAAGGCTAGTTACTAGTGAGGGGCTATGCACAGAAGAAAGAAAAATATCTGCAATTATATTATGCCTGTCATGGCTTCAAAACATATCAAAGCATTTTACAAGGAAGTAATTTTGAAATATACTCAATACTGAAATGTGATCGCCAATCTCTCACAGCAAGGTCCAGCATTTTTAAAAATTTGATACAATCCTTAATTCTCTTATTTTGCAATGGATAATGCATCCTTCTGAAAGAATCATTATAACTGGGATAAATCTTTACTGAGATTTATCAAATATCTCCTTAAATGTCTTCCACTTGTCTGCTGTGGCTTAGTGAGTATAGCACTCTCATCTCTGATTCAGGACATTTAGGTCCCACAAAAGTAAAGTACTGTAGATGCTGGAGATCTGAAATAAAAATGTAATGTAATAATGTTTAGATAATCTGCTTTTTTGATATTGTTTCAGAGATGCGTACTGGCCAAGACACTGTGTAAGACTCTCCTGTGCTTTTTCAGTGGCATTAGATGATTTGCAGCCACATTATGGTATGCTCAGGGCCTTGGTTTAATATCCCATCTGAGAGACAACACCTCCAACAGTGCAATACTCCATCAGTGCCGCCCTCCTTTCAGACTGGATTGATTGCGCTAAAAACTCTGGAGTAAACATTTGAATTCAAGTTCTGAAGAGACTCATGTTGGACAAATCTTTAACTTGATTTCTCTCTCCACAGATATTGCCAGACCTGCTGAGATTATCTAGTATTTTCTGTTTTTTATTTCAGATCTCCAGCATCTACAGTACTTTACTTTTGTGGGACCTAAATGTCCTGAATCAGAGATGAGAGTGCGATACTCACTAAGCCACAGCTGACAAGTGGAAGACATTTCGGGAGATATTTGATAAATCTCAGTAAAGATTTATCCAGTTATAATGATTCTTTCAGAAGGATGCATTATCCATTGCAAAATAAGAGAATTAAGGATTGTATCAAATTTTTTAAAATGTTGGACAATTCTGCAAACTTTAGTGGTAAGTCAGAAATTTGGACAGATTTTGAAGGACCTACAAATTTCATGAGACAGGGGTAAGAAATTGGAGAATGAAAGATAACTAGCTGGAAATATAAAAACAGTTAGTAAAAGTTTCTGCATGTATTAAAATAAGAAAAATGTATCTAAAGCTAGTGTTGGTCCTCTACAAAGAGTTTGATAATAGAAAGCCTGGAAATGGCAGAGTCATTGAACAAACTTGTAATTTCCATTGCTACTCTCTGCCTTCTATGACTAAGCCAGTTCTGCATCCATCTAATCAGCTCACCGCAGATCCCATGTGATTTCACCTTCTGCATCAATCTGTTATGAGGGACCTTGTCAAAGGCCTTGATAAAGTCCATATTTACAACATTCATCACCCTGCCCTCATCAATCATCTTTGTAACTTCCTCAAAGCACTTGATCAAGTTTGTGAGACACAATCTTCCTCACACAAAGCCATGCTGCCTATTGTTAATAAGTCTCATTTTTTCCAAATATGAATAATACCTGTCCTCAAGTATGTTCTCTAATAATTTCCCTCCTACTGACATATGGCTCACCTGCCTGGATTACCCCTGTTGCCCTTGTTAAAGAAAGCAACAATATTGGCTATTCTCTAGTTCTCCGGAACCTTTCCTGTGGCAAAAGAGGTTACAAAGAATTTCCTCCTGTGCTCCCCTTGGTATTCTGGGATAGAATTCAATGAATTCCTGGAGTATATATCAGCTGTCTATCTGAAGTTGTATGTTGAGGAGCCAGCAAAGGATCAGGGTATGTTAGAATTGGGTTGCATAATAAGAAAGGGCTAAGTGATGGTCTTGCTATAAAAGGATCTTTGGGAATAGCAACCTTAATATGATGAATTTTATCTGAATGTTTAATGCAACATTGTTCATTCTGAAATTACTGGTCTTAAATCTGACCAAGTGTAACTATAAGGATAAGTTTGCATGAACGAATTGGAAAATATATCGAACAATTTGACAGCAGTTAGGCAATGGCCTCACCTACACATGACTCCAGACCACAGCAATGTAATTGATTCTCAACTGCCCTCTGAAATGGTTGACCAAGCCACTCAGTTGTATCAATCACTCTGAAATGTCAACAAAGAAATATTGACTGTCAATGTCCATTGATGTGCAGGTTAGGTGAATTAGCCATGCTAAATTGTCTATAGTGTTCAGGGATGTGTAGATTAGGTGCATTAGTCAGGGGTAAATGTAGAGTAATAGGGTAGGGGAATGAATCTGGGTGGGTTACTCTTTGAAGGGTCAGTGTGGACTTGTTGGACTGAAGGGCCTGTTTCCACATTGTAGGGATTCTATGAAATGAAACTAGGTAGACCACCTGGCATTGACCTAGGCACTGGAAAAGACAACAGGAGAATCAGCCTTGTCAACCCTGCAAAGCCCTCCTTACTAACATCTGGGAGTTTGGGCCAAAATTGGGAGAGCTATCTCACAAACTAATCAAGCAACACCCTGACAGAGTCCTACTCATGGAATCACACCTTACAGACAATGTCCCAGCCACTCCTACCACCAGCCCTGGATATTCCCTGTACCACCAGCAAGACAGACCCAGCAGAGATGGCGGCTCAGTGCTAGATAGTCAAGAGGGAGTTGCCCTGGGAGTCCTCAACATTGACTCTGGACCTCCTGAAGTCTCAATACTTCAGGTTAAATATGGGCATGGAAACCTCTTGCTGATTATCATCTCCCATCCTCCCTTGGCTGATGAATCAGCACTCCTCCATATTGAGCAACACTTGGAGTAAGCAGTGAGGGTAGAAAGGGCACAAAATGTACTCTGAGTAGGGGATTTCAATGTCTACCACTGAGAGTGGCTCAGCAGCAGCACTACTGATTGAGCGAGTTGCATTTGTCCATGACAGTAGGAATGACTACTGCACAGTCCTTGTAGTAACTCAGCCCCTGACTCCCTTAAAGTCTGTCCATGATCTACAAGGCACAGCTCCAACAACACTCAGCTTGACACCATCCAGCAGCTCATCAGCACCACATATGTAAGCATCCACTCTCCAATAGTGGTATATACTAGCTACAAGATGACTGCAGAAGTTCACCAAAGATCCTTAGACAGCACCTTCCAAACCTACAACTATTTCCGTTCAGAAACCAGCAGGTATATAGGAACACTACCATCTATAAGTTCCCCTCCAAACCACGCATCATCTTGACTTGGAAATTTATCGCCATTGCTTTGCTGTCACTGGGACAAATGCCTGGAATTGCATCCCGACGGGTATTGTGGGTTAACCTAACAGCACATGGTCTGCAGTAGTTCAAGAAGACTGTTCACCACAAACCTCTCAAGGGCAACTAGGGACAGGCAATAAATGTTGGCTGCCAGCAACTCCATCATCCTATAAGTGAATTTAAAAGAAGGCTGTTCTTAAAGAAATAGTGCAAGGTCTACAACAGAAATACATTTTTCCAAGGCAAGAACACACAAAGGAAATGTGAATAACAAAATGTGAACTTTGTGAGGATGTTACTTGTAGCCTAGACAGAGGAGAACTATTAGATATAGTGTTTTTGGATTTTCAAAAGGATTTTGTTAAGGCTCCACATAGGAGTATAGGAAATAAATTTAAAGAGCGTGGGATTGGGAGAGATTATCACTATAAATTGAGAGTTAGTGAAAAGAAGAAAGCAGAGACTAAAAACAAATGAAATTCTCTGACTGGCCTGCTGACACAGCAGGGATTAGTGCTAAACCCACAACTATTCACAGTTTATAGTTTTGAATTTGGGGCTCAATTGCAATGTTTTCAAATTTGTTCATGACATAAAACTGGGTGGAAACACAAGTTGTGAGCTGGGTACAAGAAGGCTTCAGGGGACTTGGACAGGCTATGTGAATGCAAAAGAACATGGCAAATGGAATATGATGCAAGTGGTTTGAAATTATTCACTTTGGTAGAAAAAAATGTAGAAAAGTAGAATATGTTTTAAATCATGAGCAGTTCAGATCTACAGGTATATTAAAGGATCTGGACATCCTTATCTATTCACTAAGAGCTGGCATACAAACAATTGGGAAGGCAAATGGTGCATTGGCATTCATTTCAAGGGGGTTCAAATATAGAAGTAAAGATGTCTTGCTGCAGTTGTACAGAGCCTTGGTGAGACTTCACCTGGAATATTGTACAATTTTGGTCTCTTCATCTAAGGAAGGATATATTTACCATGGAAGAAATGCAATGAAGATTTACCGGATTAATCCCTGGGACCAAAAGAGTGTTTTGTGAAGAGAGCTTGAGGAAACTATACCTGTATTCTCTGGAGTTTCAAAGAATGGGAGGTGATCTCTTTGAAACTTAAAAAATTCTTAACAGTGCATGACAGAGTGGATAGAGATAGGATGTTTCTCCTAGTTGGTCATTCTACAACCGAGGGTTGTGATCTGAGGATAAGTGGTGGGATATTTCATACTGAGATGAAGAGGAATTTCTTCACTCAGAGGGCAGTGAATGTTTGGAATTCTCCTATCCTGAGGGTTGTGAAATCTCAATCATTGAACTGGGTCAAGATAGAAATCAAAATATTTACTTCTCAATTAAGATCACTTAAAAGTTATTTGGTTATTTATGTCCATATGAGATTAGAGTGATTAAATTGCTTGTCATGTTTTGACATTACAATAGCAACTATTTTAAAAGATGTTTGTAGAATGCTTTGAGATATCCTATGTTTGAGGAAAAAATGCAATGTATGCAAATCTCTTTATTATAATTATTGAGAAGCACTTTTTTCTGGTGATCAGCACAACTCTTCTGATATACTTATTACAGGTATTGATGAAAAATAAATCTACAATACATAGATTGTATTAAAATTCCAAAGTACATCTCCCAATGCCAGTATCATTGCCTGCTACAGATGCTGTGGATTAGTGTCAACCCTGAGGTCACATGGTGCTGGTGTTAGGTAGACATGGCACATTGACCTAAAACAAAATGGAGGAAGGTGCCATTAACTGAGGACTGTTACGCAGCATGCTCATATACCCAGTTGTCTGACTGTACCAATTGCAAATACAAGGCACAATAGCCATGATGTGGAGATGCTGGTGTTGGACTGAGGTAGACAAAGTCAGAAGTCACATGACACCAGGTTACAGTGCAACAGGTTTATTTGAAATCACAAGCTTTCAGAGTGCTGCTTCTTCATCGGGTGACGTGCAAAGACATAGTAGGGGAAGGCAAGGCATACATGCTGTGGGCATGTAGATAGGCACCAGATGAATGAACGCTGAGAGGTCATTCCTGTCAGACAGTCTGGTGCACACCCTGTGCAGTTTGCTGTGTGGTACCTGCACCCAATGCAGCCATACACTGCCAGTTGCCAGTGTGTCCACTTAGAGCAGCTGGGTGAGGTGCCAGTGCATTGGAAGATGCCAGGATGAAAGCAATGACCAATGGAAAGGTACTTATGGCTAATGCAGGATGTAGTGCCCTACTCTGTAGTTTGTCCACAGGTAAGGCGAAGGTCTTTTGCAGCAAGCAGTGATTGGAATCTGTGAAAAATCTGATCAGGTTTCCATGGCAAGTTTCCTAATGGCTAATTTGGATGGTGAGTTTGGTGAGATCACAATTCATATCCTGTCGGGATGTTAACAAGTAACAATGAGTGTCAATTGGCAACTCACTGCTGACTAGCGCCAATCTTGTCACATGCTTCAAAAAAGCGAATAAGATGTGACAAGATGATTTAGACCTTGAGATCTGCCTCACCTGATTCCACCATTCATCCTGCCATAGCCCATGCTGCTCAGAACCTGGTAAGAAGATTCCATTCTTGTTTTTATTGGTATTCATGGTACAGTTACCACTTGTGACCAGAGACATTTACTGTGATTTTGTACTTTTAAAGGTCTGTAATGTTGGACTTTTTATTTCTTTTTCCTAAGAATTTGTACTCAAGAATCTGTACCTTTGTACCTAAGATTCTGCCTTAAGTGGTGACTTGTAAACTTTTCACTGTACTCATGTGAGTACATGTGACAATAAAGCTATTTCACTCAAACACTGGATGGGGTAAGATTGCACTGTCAGGAATGAGGCTCACTAGCCAGGCAGTTAAACAATTTTGTTTGAAAGTACAATGACAGATTGGGATCTGGTATTCTGCACAGCGCACTGAGGACAAAGGCTCGAGGTTTCCAGCCCTGTTTCCGACACTGGAAATGGCTTGGCAAAGGTATCAGTCATTATCTGGTTTGTTGTTCCAATTAAGAGGGCTATCCTGTTGTTGCCACAAACTGAACAGTGTTTACAGATCTGTCGTTTCTCGAACCCAGTTTAGACTTTAACACCCAGGGGATCACAGTTACAGAGGAGGGAAATCTAACAACAAAGGAATAGGAGGCATCCAGTTATCCTATTGAGACTCTTTTACCATCCAATTATTCATGACAGACCTATGACCAAATTCATTGTGGCTGCCTTTCCCCATTACATTTGGAATACAAAATCTATCCATTTTAGATTTAAAGTTAAGTATAGATCTAAAATCAAGTTCCATTTGCAAAGAGAATTTCTAACTTCTAACATTTGTATGCATAAGTGTATCCAAGTTTAACTCCTTAAAGCTTTGTCTCCAAACCCCGAGTCTTGGGCTCCTCAACCAGCAATGAGTTTCTTGAATATCTGACTGTTAGCTGTTTAATGCAGGGAAATTGCTTGCATCGAGGTTGATGATATTTCATACATTGAAAGGCAAAGATATTGTTCAATGAACCAAACCCAGTGCCAATTCTAAGTGAAACACAAGCTTGATGACCATATCTTCAGTTGTCAATGTTCAAAACTTTGGAATTCCTTTACTAAGCTTCTCCACCTATTTCCTTAAGATGTTCCTTAAAACTGACCTCTTTGATGATGAAGGCATTTTACAAATGCAGACGATTGTCATTGTCAAATTCTTCTTTGATATATCAAGTGGGGTTGTAACCTCTGTTCGAATCACAGACAAACTCCTTTGATTTGAAGACATGAAGCATCTGTATGCTAATGTTAATTCACAGGAATTCTCAGGATTATATAATATGTAATTTAGTCTTGGTCTTTGCCCTTTACAATTATACACCCTAGGGCATATATTTGATTGGAGTTTGGGTTGTATGGTGGAATTAGCTTCAGTGTGTGCTCACATTACGTGCATTTCTCTGCTAAGTTTCATTACATACTGAGTGTCAGCTGTGGCTCAGTAAGTAGCACTCCTGCCTCTCAGTTTGAGCGTTTTCAGTTATTTGGGGAGATTAAAAATCTAGGTCATGCAAGAATTGAAGGAGAACAGAAATCCCTGAGGTCTGTTAGATTGGAGGAGGTTATGGAGAAGGAAGTGATTTACAAATCTTCAGCAGGGGGATGGGAACTGAAATTGTAGTTCGAGTAGACAGGAGATTGAGAGTAGTGAGGTCAGAAATAAGGTTTCAAGGTCGCAAGTGGGCACCGCCTGCCAAAAGTTGGTTTGAAGTGTGTCTACTTCAACGGCAGGAGCATTTGGAATAAGATGGCTGAACTTGCAGCATGGGTTGGTACCTGGAATTTCGATGTTTGGCCATTTCGGAGACATAGGTCGAGTAGGGACAGGAATGATCGTTGCAGGTTCTGGGATTTAAATGATTCTGCAAGAACAGGCAAAATGGTAAAAGAGGAGGTGTTATGGCATTGTTAGTCAAGGACAATATTAGAGTGGCAGAAAGGACGTTTGAGGACTCGCCTACTGAGATAGTAAGGGCTGAGGTTAGAAACAGGAAAGAGAGGTCACCCTGTTGGGAGTTTTTTTGCATGCCTCCAAATTGTTCCAGAGATGTAGAGGATTGCATAGCAAAGATGATTCTGGAGAGGAAAGGATAGCAAAGATGATTCTCGATAGGAGCAAGAGTAACAATGTAGTTGTTATGGGGGCTTTAACTTTCCAAATATTGACTGGGAATACACTAGTTCAAGCACTTTAGATGGGTCAGTTTTTGTCCAATGTGTGCAGGAGAGTTTCCTGACACAAAATGTAGACAAACCAACAAAGTGCAAGGCCATATTGGATTTGGTACTAGGTAATGAATCCGGCCGGGTGTTAGGTTTGGAGGTAGGTGAGCACTTTGGTGTTAGTGACCACAATTCAGTTATGTTTACTGTAGCGATGCAAAGGGATAGGTATATACCGCAGGGCAAAAGCTACGGCTGGGGGAAAAGCAATTATGATGCGATTAGGCAAGATTTAGAATGCATAGGATAGGGAAGGAAACTGCAGGGGATGGGCACAATTGAAATGTGGAGTTTATTCAAGGAACAGCTACAGCGTGTCCTTGATAAGTATGTACCAGTCATGCAGGGAGGAAGTTGTTGAGAGCGGGAACCGTATTTTACTTAGGAAGTTGAATCTTTTGTCAAGAGGAAGAAGAAGGCTCAGTTAGGGCAATTGAGTTACAAATTAGCCAAGAAAGACCTAAAGAGAGAGCTAAGAAGAGCCAGGAGGGGTCATGAGAAGTCATTGGCGGATAGAATCAAGGAAAACTCTAAGGCTTTCTCTAGGTACATCAGGAATAAAAGAATGACTAGAGTAAGGTTAGGGCCAATCAAGGATTGTAGTGGAAAGCTGTGCATGGAGTCAGAGGAGATAGGGGAAATGCTAAATTAATATTTTTCATCAATATTCACACTAGAAAATGACAATGTTGTCGAGGAGAATACTGATGTACAGACTATTAGACAAGATAGGATGGAGGTTCACTGATGTACAGACTATTAGACAAGATAGGATGGAGGTTCACAAGGAGGAGGTGTTACAACTCTGGAATGTGTGAAAATAGATAAGTTCCCTGGGCCTGATGGGATTCATCCTAGGATTCTCTGGAAAGCCAGGGAGGAGATTGCCAAGCCTTTGGCTTTGATCTTTATGCCATCATTGTCTACAGAAATAGTGTCAGAAGACTGGAGGATAGCAAATGTGGTTCCCTTGTTCAAGCAGGGAAGTAGCATCAACTCTGGCAATTATAGATCCGTATACCTTACTTTGGTTGTGGGTAAAGTGTTGGAAAAGGTTGTAAGAAATAGGAGTTATAATTACCTCGAAAGGAATAAGTTGATTAGGGATAGTCAACACGGTTTTGTGAAGGGTATGTCGTGTCTCACAAACCTTATTGAGTTCTTTGAGAAGGTGACCAAACTGTCGATGAGGGTAAAGCGGTTGATGTGGTGTATATGGATTTCAGTATGTTGTTTGATAAGGTTCCCCACAGTAGATTATTGCGCAAAATAAGAAGGCATGGGGTTGAGAGTAATTTTAGAGGTTTGGATCAGAAATTGGCTAGCTGAAAGAAGACAGAGGGTGATGGTTGTTGGGAAATGTTCATCGTGGAGTTCAGTTACTACTGGTGTACCGCAGGGATCTGTTTTGAGTCCACTGCTGTTTGTCATTTTTATAAATGACCTGGATGAGGGCACAGAAGGATGGATTAGTAAATTTGTGGATGACACTAAGGTCGGTAGAGTTGTGGACAGTGCCAAACGATGTTGTAAGTTACAGAGGGACATAGACAAGCTGCAGAACTGGACTGAGAGGTGGCAAATGGAGTTTAATGTGGATACGTGTGAGGTGATACACTTTGGAAAGAGTAACAGGAATGCAGAGTACTGGGCTAATGGTAAGATTCTTGGTAGTGTAGACGAGCAGAGAGATCTCGATGTCCATGTACATAGATCCCTGAAAGTTGCCACCCAGGTTGATAGGGTTATTAAGAAGGCATGCGGTGTCTTAGTTTTTATTAGTAGAGGGATGGAGTTTCAGAACCATGAGGTCATGCTGAAGCTGTACAAAACTCTGGTGTGGCCACACTTGGAGTATTGTGCATAGTTCTGGTCACTGCATTATTGGAAGGATGTGGAAGCTTTGGAAAGGGTTGAGAGGAGATTTAACAGGATATTGCCTGGTATGGAAGGAAGGTCTTTTGAAGAAAGGCTGATGGACTTGAGGCTGTTTTCACTAGAGAGAAGAAGGTTGAGAGGTGACTTAATTGAGACATATAAGATAATCAGAGGGCTAGATAGAGTGGACAATGAGAGCCTTTTTCCTCGGACAGTGATGGGTAGCATAAGGGTGCATGGTTTTAATTGAGGAGTGATAGATATAGGGCATATATCAGAGGTAGTTTCTTTACCCAAAGAGTAGTAGGGGTGTGGAACACACTGTCTGCAACAATAGTAGACTCTCCAACTTTAAGGCATTTAAATGGTCATTGGATAGACATATAGACAAAATGGAATAGTGTAGGATAGATGGGCTTTGGATTGGTTTCACAGGTCGGCGCAACAAAGAGGGCTGAAGTGCCTGTACTGATGTTCTCTGTTCTAAACTAGGAAATGATTTTTAAATTGAGGTATTGCTAGACCAGGAGTCAGTGTAAGTCAGTGAACACTGGGAAAATAGGTGAAGGTAACTCAGTGCCAGTTGGGTTGTGGGTAGAAAACTTTGGATGAGCTCAACAGAAAGGGAAAGTGGGAATGCAATATAACTGCATTCTTCATGTAAACTGCAATATTACCCACAGTTAATTCCACATTGATATCTTGCAGAATGCATTAAAAGTGATACATTCTCCCTTAGTCCCCTTGGCACCTTTCCCCACTGCTTTTTTGGACAGGAGCAACACACTGTAATTTTCAGATCACAATCATGTCTATTTCCAGAGTCAAAGGTCAAGACGTTGGTTCTTAAACCCCATCATTTCAGTAAATGACCTTAAATTTGAAGCCATTCACCATAGTCAGCAGCCAGGCTTATGGACCAAGACTAAGATTCCTTATAACTCAATCAACTTCTCTGTTTATTCACACACTTTCCATGCCTTTGTGTTTGTCTAAATCCATTATTTAGAATGGTGGAAAGGTTATAGCCTGGAAAGAAGCCTTTCAGCCCTACAAGGTCATGCTAGCATTTTTCATGCGAAAACAAGTTGCAGTTTCCATTGAAATGATAAACATTATTAGAGGTTTTGAGGAGGACCTGGATGGTAGGAGAAAGTGAGCGCTGCAGATGCTGATGTTCAGAGTCAAAAAATGTGGTGCTGGAAAAGCACAGCAGGTCAGGCATCATCTGAGGAGCAGGAGAATCAAGGTTTCGGGCATAAGCCTTTCAGCCCTTCCTGATGAAGAGCTTATGCCCAAAATGTCAACTGTCCTGCTTCTCAGATGCTGCCTGACCTGCTGTGTTTGTCCAGCACCACACTATCATTTCAATCAAATCTGTAACTTTTTTTTAGCATGCAGTAAATCTTCTTGTTCGAATCTGGATGGTTGGTCTTACTTCTCTAAGATCGCAAAATGTTCTGCCCATGTATCCATATGACATCATCAAAAGGGGTGCTACTTATGGCATGTCTCAGCATTAATCCTTTCAGACCGGTTTGCAAAAATTAATGTATAAAAAACTGCAACAAATGCACAGATTATTTTAGGCAGTTAGGTTTCAGTGTTGCAATTCTGCCTGCCCCACATTCCTACCCCTTTCCTACAGCCCTGCAAATAGTTTTCACTCTCTAATGAAAGATCATTGACCTGAAACATTAACTTTGTTTCTCTCTCCACAGCTGCTGCCAGCCCTTTTGAGCATTTCCAGCATTTTCTGGCTTTATTGAACCTAATTGTTTTGCTGAAATCAGCATCAATGAAACCCACTTACTGCAGGCGAGACATATGGCCAATCTCCACAAGTGAATGTGTTAGCAGGCTGACGCAAGGAGGAAAACATAAGCACATGCAGAAAATCCTTACAGTGAGCAGCTGTCAACCAAAGGGCTAAACCTCTGCAGAACCAGAACATAGTGGCACTGTTGGATGTGCAACTAAATCAAGTAATAGGTTTGCTGTCACAATCCTCTTTATGCGCAGGGATCCATGGGACCTGCTTAGCCTAGTGTGGTGGCAGAAGACCACCTTCTTATCTAACTAGAAAAGTTAGAAGAGGCTCTTGAACTGAACAAGAAGAAGCTTATTGCATGCTAGAACAAGTTACAGATTTCATTGAAATGATAGACACTGTTAGAGAGATTACGAGTAGGACCTGGATGGTAGGTCTCACTCCAAGATTGCAAACTGTTCTGCCCATGTGTCCATATGACATCATAGGGGGTGCTGTTTATGGCATGCCTCAGCATAAACCCTTTCAGACCTGTTTGCAACAAACAATTTATAAAACAAAACTGCAATAAATGCACAGGTTATTTCAAGTAGTTAGATTTCAGTGGTGCAATTATAAGCATTGCATCACAAAGTAATAGAACTTTGGGTTATAATGCAGCAGTAATAGAATGGGAGAGGTGATGGCTTAGTTGGGTTATTGCTGAACTATTAATCCAGAGACCCATGCAATGCTTTATGGACCCAAGTTCAAATCCTGTCATGGTAGAATGTAAGTTCAATATAACTCTGGATCTAATAGTGACCATGAATTTGTTGTTGATTGTCAGGAAAATAAAACTCATCTGACTCACTAATGTCCTTTAGAGAAGAAAACTACTGCCATCCTTACCAACTCTGGCCTACATGTCACTTTGGACCCACAGCAATATGGTTGACTCTTAACTGCCCTCTGGACAATTAGGGATGGGCAATAAGTGCTTGTCTAGCTACTAACACTCTCAACCTGTGAATGAATTTTTAAAATGCTTAGATTGAATAATTTTGGTACAAATATTGACAGAGCATATGAAGAGAAACAAATTATTGATTTAAGATAATTGAGAAAAGAACCGAAGTACATTTTTTTCTCATAGCAAGTTGTGATCTAGAATGCACTGGTTGAAAGGGCAAGGGAAGCAGATTCAATAGTACTTTTCAAAAAGGAATTGGATAAATACCTGAAATAGAACTTTTTTATAGGAAAGAGAAGAATGCATTATTGAATAAGAGCCAGCACTGACAAAAAATGGGCTGATTGGCCTCCTTCCTCCTAAGATTCTATGGGCTAAAAATTCATCTGTGCCATTAATTGGAACAGGAGTTGTAATTCAAGATCAGCTGTGTCCACTAGCTGCTGCTGGCTTGCTATACTCACACCAGTGGATCAAAGAGCATGGGTACTGGCAATGTTTCAGATAGCTTCCAGCCTTTAATGCAGTATGCCCTTCTTAAAAGGAAGTTGCACTGAAACACTCAATTCTAAATGGTTAAAGCAAAAGTAGTCAACATCAAGAAAAAACATGCACCAGTCCAGGAACAGGACTCGATGCACTTGTAATGGAGTGAAATCGAAGAAAAGAAGCCAAGATCCTAAGGGAACAGGCAAATCCACTGAAGGCAGTGAGAGTAGCTGACCAGGGAAGTCAATGTCTAGAGGCTGGCTCTAATGAGCTGGCAGTCGGCAGAAAAAGTTCAACAATTTTTAATGCACAAAGTCAGTGAATGCATCTTCACATGATATTTCCTACCTACCATTACATTCAACTTTGTCACCGCTCAAAGCATCACACTGTCTCCACTCATTCAGCAGCACCCTTTAGCGTTCTCTAACATCCAGATGCTCCACCTCTACTGATGCTACTAGTCAAACACACCCATAGGTTTGGCTTCTGTGGTTTGTGACCAAATATGGCTGACTCCACAAAGATCCAGCTATTCACCTTGAGCAGGCACATCACTCAAATGCAGTTTCACACAGTCACTCACATTCAGCCCTCTCTCCTTGCTACAGAAGGGCATCCATTAAAAGAGGTAGCGTCAGAGGACCAGCAGGGTGTTTGGAATTTGAAGTGGGAGCACCACAACTCCATTCATTCGGCCCAATGGAGAAAATTATGCTCGGGCTTATGGGCCACCCCTAGCATTTGCTGTTACCTAGAACATTAAGGCCCTGAGATCTTGTTATGTGCAAATTGGCTGTCTCATTTCCTGCATTAAAACAGTGAGCACTCTTCAAAGAGTATGTCAATGGTTGCAAAGCAATTCTGCAAAGTACAGGGGACAACCTAAATCAGTGAAAAGTTCCAGAGATTTGCAAGTTCTACCTTTCTTTGCTGTGGTGGTCAAAATGAGCTAAAATAAGAACACTATAGAAAGTAGACAACAGATGTTATACAGTCATAAAGTCATACAGCATGGAAACAGATTGTTCAGTCCAACTCATCCATGCCAACCAGGGTTCCCAAACTAAACCAGTCCCATTTACCTGCATTTGTCCATATCTCTCTAAATGTTTCCTATTCATGTACCTATCCAAATGTCTTTTAAATGTTGTATCTCCACCTGCATCTACCACCTCCTGTATTTACAAATCCTGACTGAACTGAATCTGAACATTTAGGATAGAAAACCTAATGAATCAGTTCATGTGATATCTAAGTTTGTAAGCATGTTCTCATTGTTCTCTTGAGGACACTGCTCCTCTCCATATTTGTGTGGTTTACTTATTACAACGCTATAGGTTTCTTTAATTTTTTTTGCTTTACATCATCTATTAGCAACAAAAGTATTCAGCATCTATTATAGTGAACCTTTGCCCTAAGGGTTGTAGACTAGACAGGGAATGTATCTTGTGACTCTATTCATTAAGGCACATCAGTGATCAATTCTGAAATCCCTGGTATTAAAATTTTAGCATATTATAGATTGCAAACAGCAAACAGGTTTATTATTCTCTTGGGTTAAATAAAAAACACAAAGAGCTTGACATTGTCTTGGTAAGTGTTATGACACAAGGTAAACCCCTCTGCTAATTTAAACTTAACACACAGAAAAGCTCACCTTGCGCCCTAATCTGTTAAATTTCAAGAGGCAAAGAACTATCTCAGAGGTCACTATTTGAAGTAAAAATTAACAATTTTATTCTTTAAAACCAAAAGAGAACATTCGGCAACTATTTACAACTCCTTTCTCTTAAAACTGTCTTGTACATCCCACTCTACAATACTAGTCTGATTTTAAAAGCTGATTAAGATTTACCAAAAAAAAACACATTTCAAAACCAGTCAGCTTTGTCGATTCTCCTTTGTAAATTTTCCTCTGCAGGTTTTTCTCTATCATCTTTTCAGTATTCTGCTTCACAGGCCTTTTATATGAACAGGGACCTTTCTGTTCATATAAAACTGATTGGCTGGATTTGAATTTGCTTTGTGTCATTGCAACTCAGTTGCACTATTGGTTTCACAGTCAAATGTTACATTTTAAATTCTTTCAGCACATTTGGTGCCTCTCTAAGTCCATGCCAACTTCCTGTCTCTCTTAAAGGTACAGTACACACCTACACCTTCATAACAATGTTGAAAGGCCAGTACCAAACTCAAGAGTTCTTTTTCGCGATCATGGAGTATTTGCTCTGGTGGATGCTGAGTTTCTTTGAAAAGTAACTAACTGACAGTTCAATCCCATCATCATTTTTCCGTAGCAGTACAGCTCCAACCCCTATGTCACTAGCATTGAGGGCAACTTTGAAAGATTTTGAAAAGTTTGGTGTAGCTAAAACTGGTGTGGTGGTTAATATTGCTCTCAATGGTCGAATCACTCCTGGCATTGTTCTGTCCACCAAAATTTTGTGTTCTTCTTCAGCAGTTTGGCTAATGGTGCCACTACACTGCTGAAGTTTGGAACAAGCTTCCAAAGAATCCGCTTAGTCCCAAAAATTGAAGCACCCCTTTCTTCAAGGTTGGTTGTGGAATCTCCTCGATGGCCTTCGTCTTTGCGTTCTGTGGGGTCAACCGATATTATGGCCCAAGAATGTCACCTCTGCTTTCACAAATTCAGTTTTATTTAAGTTTCTGACCAGTTTTGCTTCTCGTAATTGTTTAAAACTCTGCCAACTGTATCATGTGAGCTTTCCAGGACTGACTGAAGTTTTCTACATCATCCAAATAGACTGCACAGTTTGTTAACCCATCCACAACTCTGTTCATGAGTCTTTGGAATGTGGTGGGTGCATTCTTCATTCCCAAAAACATCACTTTGAATTGATATAGCCCATTTGGGTTACGAATGCAGAAATTTCTTTCACCATCTCTGATAAAGGTACCTGTCAGTAACCATGCGGTAAGTCCAACTTGCTGATGTGACTGGCTTGTCCAAATTTCTCAATACAGTCCTCCAATCTCAGTATTGGATATGAGTCTGATTTTGTAACGTTGTTGGCCTTCCGATAATCCACGCAAAATCATTGAGTCACGTCCGGTTTGGGAATTATGACAATCTGTGACCTCCACTCGCTCTGGCTCAATTCGATGATATCCTTGTTGAGTATGGCCTCCACCTCCTTCTGGATCTGTCTGGCTTTTAAAGGATTAAGTCTATAGGGGTGTTATTTTATTGGAACAGCGTTGCCTATGTCTACTTCATGTACAATAGCATTAGTCCTCCCCATCTGATTCAGACATGTGTCCTCAGACTGTAGTAACAAATCTTTCAACTGCATTCTATGCTTCTGAGACAGATAGTTTACTAACTTATCCCACTCCTGAAGGACTTCTTCATTTTTTAACATATTTTGAGGCACATCAAAATCCACAACATCTGAATTTGATTCCTCACTCTGCAGGGCAGTAACTAATACCAGTTTCTCCAGTTCTTTCTCTCTAGTATAATACGGTTTCAACATATTCACCTGACATACCCGATACAGTATTTTCTATCTGGCATCTTCACTAGATAGTTCACCTGACTCAACTTTTTCTCAATTTGATAGGGACACATAACCTGGCTTTGAAGGGATCTCCTATAACACATCATCCCCTTTGGATCTGGGTCTCAAGAGTTTTATCTGTCACCTGCTTCATTCTATACTGTGCCCTCTTTAAGTGCTGTTTAGCTTACTTACCTACTCTATTTAATCTCTCCCTCACTTCCGATACATAATCTAAAGTGTGAGATCTCCAGCTTTGGATCTGTCAATTTCTCTTTAATTAATATCAAAGGGACTCTCACGTCATGCCTGAATATTAATGAACTGAGTAGATTCATTTGGGACATCTCTAATAGCAAACAATACAAATGGGATACCTTTATCCCAATCATTCAGGTAATCCTGACAGTATGCTCTCAATTTGGTCTTCAAGATCTGATGCCAAATTTCTAAAGTTCCCTGGGATTCAGGATGATATGCATTTGATTTAAAGTGCTGTATATCTAAGCTGTCCATAGCCTCCTTAATCAGCCTAGCAGTAAAATTAGACCCTTGGTCTGACTGAGTCTCTCTTGGTAGCCCATACTGTGTGAAGAAAGCTCCTAACTTCTCTACCACTCTTTTTGCCTTGATACTCCATAATGGAATTGCCTCCAGAAATCTGGTAGACACATCCATTATGGTTAACAAGTACTGATTCCCATTTTTAGTTCTCGGGAGGGGACCGACACAATCAATTATAACCCGTGTGAAAGATTCTTCAAATTGGCAACAAAGTTGCTGGTTTTATTACTGCCTGTGGCTTACCTACCAATTGGCACATGGATCGAAGGGTCTGTTTCCATGCTGTATATCTCTATGACTCTGTGTATGACATGTACAGCAAACATTAAGCACATCCAGGCCAATAAGAATATTTTTGTACTTCGCCTGAGTCTTTCATATCCCCGGGTGACCTCCTACAGATAGTTCATGTGCTACCCTTACACTTCCTGTCTGTATGCAACCAGCAACATAATCTGGTGCATTTCAGTCCAGTTCTCCGCTGCACTAACCTGCCATCATCTCCATTTCTGTCTTAGGATTCTATCTTTCACATAATAGCCCTCAGGAATATTCTCTGCATTCTTTTCGGAGTACGCATCCATATCTTTTATCATCTTGCCTTTCTGTTGCAAGTCCCTTCGCTTTTCAAGACTAAACACTTCTGTCTGACCCTCTGTCTGTGCAGGTCTTTCCTGCACCATTACATCAAACAAGGTATCTGCTAACTGAACCTCAACTCCTTCATCTTTCTCTTTGTTTTTTGTTTTGTGCTGTGACTTATGATAGTGGGATCTGGTTCCCACACAGACTGGGAAAATACCAGGATATTTCTGTTCTAACTCCTCAGTTTCTTGGTCTTTCTTGGGATTTTCCACAACAAGGAGTGTCACTCCCACCCTGGATCATGCTAAACCATTCCCGAGAACAAACTGGATTCCTGGAACTGACACACTGTCAATCACTCCCAATGTTACTTTCCTGTTCTTGAGTTGGCACTCCAACCTGATCTTACATAGGGAAATGCTAAATTTCTGTCCATCTATCCCACAAATTACCACACTCTTGACTAATAGATCAGAAAGAGTGCAAATTCGCTCACCACTTACTATTGGAGACTGGTTAGGTACTGTATCTCTCAAAATTATAACTTCTTGTTCTTCTCCCCCTGTTCTTTTTGAGTAAATTCTCAGTAAATTTTACCCACAGAGGCAAGTTCTTTATAGAGATCAGGTATTAACTCCATATCCAGCCCCTGCCAAGGCTGCGCAGCCTCCTGCATCTCCTTGGCTCTTCCTGGGATTTCCTTTACTACTTTCACTAATGCCACTGGCTTAGCTTCTTCTCTCTCATCTTTTCCCATAGTGCCTTTCTTTCATGACCAGCACTGTGACTTTACGTGTCCCACCTTCTGGCAGTTAAACACCTTTTCCCAGTGCTCTTTTGAAACCACCAGCACCATAATTTTCTGTGTCCCACTCCATTACAGTGAAAACTGAGGCCTTTCACCTCCTTTCCACCCTCTTGGGCTTCTTTAACCTGGTAAACTCTTACCAGAGTTCTCTACTCTTTGTTTTGTAGTGTAGGATCTCCCCTTCTCCCAACACAGCTCCTTAAAAGTGGGGTTGCAGGTAGGTAGGATAGTGAAGAAGGCGTTTGGTATGCTTTCATTTATTGGTCAGAGTATTGAGCACATGGGTTGGGAGGTCATGTTGCGGCTGTACAGGACATTGGTTAGGTCACTTTGGAATATTGCATGCAATTCTGGTCTCTTTCCTATCGGAATGATGTTGTGAAACTTGAAAGGGTTCAGAAAAGGTTTATAAGGATGTTCCAGGGTTGGAGGTTTTGAGCCATAGGGAGAGGTTGAACTGGCTGGGGCTGTTTTCCTTGGAGCATCGGAGGTTGAGGGGTGACCTTATAGAGGTTTACAAAATTATGACGGACATGGATAGGGTAAATAGACAAAGTCTTTTTCCTGGGGTTGGGGAGTCCAGAACCAGAAGGCATAGGTTTAGACTGAGAGAGGAAAGATATAAAAGAGACCTAAGTGGCAACTTTTTCACGCAGAGGGTGGTTGTATATGGAATGAGCTGCCAGAGGAAGTGGTGGAAGCTGGTACAATTGCAACATTTAAGAGGCATTTGGATGGGTATGGGAATAGGAAGGGTTTGGAGGGACATGGGCGGGGTGCTGGCAGGTGGGACTAGATTGGGTTGGGATATGTGGTCGGCATGGACGGGTTGGACCAAAGGGTCTGTTCCGTGCTCTATGACTCTACGACTCTAACTTCTATCCCTCACAGGATGAAATTCTGGCTGGAAGCTTGTCTTATGTACCAACATGTATTCATCTGCTAATTCTGCTGCCCTTCTCACTTCCCAAACTTTCCGTTCATCCACGTGAATTCTTCCCATCTCTGGATGTGAAATTTTAAACTCCTCCAGCAGAATAATCTCTCATAGAGCCTCATAGGTCTTGTCTATCTTTAAGGCCTGCACCCATCGACCAAAGTGACTAAGTTTAATTCTTTCGAACTCAACATAAATCTGACTTGGTTCCTTCTATATGTTTCTGAACCATTGTCTATATGCTTCTGGTACCAATTCATAAGCTCTTAAAGTAGCCTGTTTAACCTCTTCATAATCTTTTGACCTGTCAACTGACAGCACGGCAACTACCTCACTGGCTCTGCCTACCAGTTTAGTCTGGACTAGCATTACCCATAAATCCTCGGATCACTCCATCCATCTAGCCAATTTTTCAAATGAAATAAAGAAGGCTTCGACATCTTTCTCATCAAAACGTAGCAGAGTTTTGACATAATGGTATATCACTACCTTCTCTTTTAATCTCCATCCTGTTAACTTGACTTTGCTGACTGAGTCGCAACTTCTCAAGTTCAAATCCTCTCTCTTTTTGCCCAGCTAAGGACCTTCTCTCTCTTTCTGTTTCCACTATCTCTCTCTCTCTCTCTCTCTCTTTCTTCTCTCTCTCTTTGCTTAGCTAAGAACCTTCTCTCTCTTTTTCCCCTCTCTGGCTTCTCTCTCTCTCGTTCTCTTTTTCTTCTCTCTTTTTCTCTCTTTCTTCTCTCTCTTTATTTATTTTCTAACTCCGTTTTTCTCAGTTTTAATTTATGTATTTCTAACTCCACTGCACTTGTCTGTTTCTCTGACACCCTTAAGCATTTGAATAATTTCTTTATAATTTCAGCTTTGTTTTTGTCCTTAGTTTAACGCAAATCTAAATTATTTGCTAATTCTAAACGTATGGCCTTTTTCTTTCCTTCTAAACTTTCTTGCCAAATTTGAGAATCATCTTCAAATCCCAGAACCTCTTTAGCAATTTTAAGAACCACTTCTCTCACTTTTAATTTGGCCAACCACAAGTCACTGGAAGTAAACAAATTGTCTCACCTACATTTTATTTAGAGATCTAGGACATTAACCTGTACCCCAAATCTATTCAAACCTGTCCAAATCTCAGACTGGATCTGTCTAATCCTGTTCAAATTGCAGGCGAGCTCCCAAACTGTTCTGACACGGAGTAAACCACTCTGCTAATTTTAACCTGATACACAGAAAAGCTCACCTCGCACCATAATCTGTTAAATTTCAAGAGACAAAGAACTATGCCAGAGGTCACTATTTAAAGTAAAAATTAACAATTTTATTCTTTAAAGCCAAAAGAGAACATTCGGCAACTATTTACAACTCATTTCTCTTAAGCCCATCTTTTACCTCCCACTCTCCAAACTGGTCTGATAAAAACCCCGATTAAGATTTACCAAAAAAAAAATCATGTTTCAAAACCAGTCAGCTTTGTCGATTCTCCTTTGTAGATTTTCGTCTGTAGGTTTTTCTCTTTCATCTTTTCTTCAGTATTCTGCTTCACAGGTCTTTCATATAAACAGGGACCTTTCAGAGAGTTCTTCAGCTCACAGTCTATTCTTGTTGGTGTTCTTGGCAGTTCTCCTCCTAACTGTTCAAAATGTCTGGTTTTATATCCCAAAACATCGGATCATTTCATTGGTCTGATGTTGTCAAAATATTAAATTCAAATTTGATTGGATTTTGGTATCTGGAGCATAATTTAAACTGATTGGCCGAATTTGAATTTGTTTTTGTATCACAGCATTTTGTCTGCACCATTGGTATCACAGTCAAATGTTACATTTTAACTTCTTTCAGCACACTCGGTGCCTCTCTAAGTCTGTGTCAGCTTCTGGTCTCTCTTAAAGATACAGTACACACCTTCACCTTCATAACGTAAGCAGTCATACAACATCAGCTGTACAGCATTAGCAGGTCTTCTGATTTTCTCTTCATTCCTTATTAAGATATTTATTTATTTCTTATTTGGATCATTTCGATATTTATTTCTTATTTGGATCATTTGGAAATATATAACAGAGATATGTTTTTCCCCATATCCCTCTGAATGCAGCCAATTGTATTGCAAATTCTTACCTATATCGTTGACCTATTGAACAACATGGCATTTCCATTACCCATAGCTTTCGCATGTATCCTTGACGCAAGATGAAATTAACTTACATTTCTGTATTACCTTCCATGTCCTTAGGATGTACCAAAGCACTTTACAGATGATTAGGTATTTGCAAAGTATGGAAATTATTCTGCTCCCACTGTAAGTTCGGAATGAATTCCAAAATAGTTGGGTTGAGCTCGGATCAGATTTTAACATTTTTAAACATCAGAAACCCAACTCCCACCAACCTTGAGGCACTTGCAATGGGGAAGGGAATACAATAGCCAACCTGCTACCAGGAGGTGAGCTGTCACTATTAGTAACTTAATGGGTTTGGCAGCCTCGGATTTAACCTGTTTTACTGGTTTCACACTGACTGGCTGGGTTTCCCAAGCTGCAGGGAGATACCTTTCCAAGATAGCTTTGTGGAACTTTGTGCCTCACCCTGCTGCCTGCAGGCTCTTCAAATATCATCGCATCTTTACAAAAAGATCCAGAATTGGATAGAATCTTCATCAGGCCAAAGATTGGATATATTCCTCCTTGGGTTCTGTTAGCTCTGGGAGAGAACTCTTGTGAAGTCACAATCTGGATCCATTTGAATCTGTGACCTGTCCCAGAGTCCTTTTACACAACAGGGGAAAAAAAACACATCCATCAGATGACTTCTGGGTGTGGCAGCTGACAATACTAAAATGTAATGGAATTAAAACTCAACAACATACAGGAAAATCCTGCTTCATTATTTCCCATCTAAACCAAGACCCCATCCTGCCAACATAATCCACACTCTTTAGTATCTAGGTCATGGTCATTGTAATAATATGGGGAGGATGGCAGCTCATTTATACACACAGCAGTATTTCACAAACAGCAATTTTTATTTTATTATTTCGTGGGATATAGATATTGCTGTCAAGGTCAACATTTATTGCCCATCCCTAACTGCCCTGGAGAAGGTGGTGGTGAGCTGCCTGGACAAACGAGTGACCTCAAGAAAAGGGACGATTAGTACAGGACTAATCTGTTATATCTGAATGCATACAGTTTAAGGAATAAGGTAAATGAGCTTGTGGCGCAGATCAAAATTGGCAGGAATGACTTGGCTACAAAAGTATCAGGACTGGGAGCTGGATATTCAAGGGTGTACAACTTTTCAAAAAGACAGGCGGGTGGGCAAAGGGGATAGGGTTGCATTCTTAGTAAGAAATGAAATTAAATCAATAAATAGAAATGAACTAGGATCAGATGCTATAGAAACTGTGTGGGCAGAACTAAGGAACCACAAAGGTAAGAAAAAACCGTAGTTGGAGTTATGTACAGGCCTCCAAACAGTCGCCAGGAGCTGGGGCGCAAGATATGGGGCGGCACGGTGGCTCAGTGGTTAGCACTGCTACCTCACAGCACCAAGGACCCGGGTTCGATTCCAGCTTCGGGCGACTGTCTGTGTGGAGTTTGCACAGTCTCCCCTGGTGCTCCGGTTTCTTCCCGCAGTCACAAAGATGTGCAGGTTAGGTGAATTGGCCATAATTGACCATAGTGTTAGGTGCATTAGTTAGGGGGAATGGGTCTGGGTGGGTCACTCTTTGAAGGGTCAATGTGGACTTGTTGGGCCGAAGGGCCTGTTTCCATATTGTAGGGAATCTAATCATACTCCAGGAGATAGAAAAGATGTGTAGGAAAAGCATAGTTACATTGATCATGGGGGATTTCAATATGCAGGTAGACTGGGAAAATCGGGTTGCAAGAAAAGGAATTTGTGGAATGTCTGTGAGATGGCTTGTTGGAGCAGCTTGTGGTGGAGCCTGCTAGGAAACAGGCAATACTGAATGTAATGTTGTGCAATGAGGCAGACTTAATAAGGGAGCTTAAGGTGAAGGAACCCTCAGGAGGCAGTGATCGTAATATGATTGAATTTACTCTGCAATTTGAGAGGGAGGAGATAGGATCAGAGATAACAGCATTGCAGCTGAACAAAGGCAACTACAGAGGCATGATAGAGGAGTTGTGTAGAATTGACTGGGAGAAGAGCCTAGCAGGAAAGACAGTGGAACAGTAATGGCAAGAGTTTCTGAGAGTAATTCAGGATACACAGCAGAGATTCGTCCTGAGGAAAAAGAAGCATGCTACAGGGAGGATGAGACAATCATGGCTAATCAAGGAAGTCAGAGAAAACACAAAAGCAAAAGAGAAAGCATATAATGTGGCGAAGGGCAGTGGGAAACCAAAGGATTGGGAAACTTACAAAGACCAATAGAGGGCAACAATAAAAAAAAGAAGGGAGAAGATTAAATGTGAGGGTAAGCTAGCCAGTAATATAAAGAAAGATTTTAAGTGTTTATTTAGATATATAAAGAGCAATGGAGAGGCAAAAGTGGACATTGAGCCACTGGAAAATGACACTGGAGAGATACGAGTAGGGAATAAGGAAATGGCTGAGGAACTGAATAATGACTTCATGTCAGTCTTCAGGTTGGAAGACATGAATAATATCCCAAACATGCAAGAGAGTGAGGGGGCAGAGCTGAGTATCACCAAGGTCAAGGTGCTAGAATAGCTGAAGGGGGATAAATCACCTGGACCACATGGACTACACACCAGAGTTCTGAGGGAGACAGCACAGCCTTAGGATAAAGGGAAAACCCTTTAAAAGGGTGATGAGGAGAAACTTCTTCAGCCAGAGAGTGATGAATCTATGGAATTCATTGCCACAGAAGGTATTGAGTATATTTAAGAGTGAGATACACCAGTTCTTGAGTATCAAGGGGATCAAGGATTATGGGGAGAAAGCAGGAAAATGGAATTGAGAAACATGTAAGCCATGATTGAATGGTGGAGCAGACTTGATGGGCTGAATGGCTTAATTTTTGCTCTTATGTTATATGGTCTTATGTCCATCTTGAACCACTGCAGTTCCTGTGTTTTTAGTGATGTTAGTTATATCTTTATGTGTGACAAGAATAACTCCCAGGTTCTCTCTTCTTCCAAAACAACAGTGACTACAGGCAGAATCAATCTTGTTGAGGTGTTGGCAGTCTCACCAACCAGCGAGAGTGCTAAGGGGAACCCCCCCATTGCTTCTTCCGTAAGCATATTCTTAAGTCACTCAGTGTAACACAAATGAGATATAGTCTGTTCTGATATAACACGATAGTTCTTTCCCATGTGATCCAGCATTATAAGAAAATTGCGTAATGTGATCCTCCATTATAATTAAATTGCATAATAGGAGCATCATTTAAACTAATGGAGCCAGAATCGTGTTATAGCCAATACAGGTAAGGAAAGTTCATGTTCTACAAATAACAGTCTAAATTCTTCAATTGCATTGTAGCCAATTCATGTTGAAGAAATGCAAGGTCTAGTAGAACCGACTGTGTATAGATTTTGTTTACTTGGAGATCCCTTTTGGGTTTATTACAGTTAAACTCATATATACAGCATCTATTATCTTCCAGACAAAACCTGTGTCTCGAGTGCTGCAGTGCAGGCAGCTTGTGGTCATGTGATAACATACAGATATATGGTTCATTGGCACATTAAGCTCCTGGAAGATCATAGAGTCATAGACTGATAGACCACAGAAATATGCCCTTTGGCCCAACTCATCCATGCCAACCAGGTTTCCTAAACTGAATTTATCCCATTTGCCTGTGTTTAGCCCATATCACTCTGAACCTTTCTTATCCATGTACCTCTTCAAATGTCTTTTAAATGTTATAATTGTAACCACCTCTACTACTTCCTTTGGCATTTCATTTCATATATGCAACACTTTCTGTGTGAAAAAATGTGCCCCTCAGGTACCTCATAACCTCATGCGATTTATACCTTATTAACTAGTCTATCATATGGAGCCGTGTCAAAGGCCTTGATAAAGTCAATGTAGCCAACATCTTATGTTGTGCCTTCATCTATTTTCTTGCCAACCTCTTTAAAAAACTTTAAAATCCTCTCCAACAACTTATCCACCATGGATATTAAGTTCCTGGCTTTCCCACCCCTTCATTGGGATCCAATAACCCACTCTTCCTGGGACCCAATTTCCCACCCCTTTGGGGTCTGACACCTGCCTTATATCCCTCTGCCAGACCCAACATTCTTAACGTAAATACTGGACTGAACACACCTTCCTCTTCCATACCTAACACAGATCTCTTGGTGGGCCTGACATACCCCCTTGCCAGAACCAAAAACCCAAACCTTTTTGTCAGACGCCCCTTCTCCACAGACTGGACACTGCTTCCTACTTGATTCAAAGCCCACAACCACAGCCCCAAACATACCCCCAAAAGCCAGATCCATCACCCACTCGACACTCTATCCACCTGGCATGCCACCACAAGGCCACCTCCATACCTAGCACCCTGGCACCTGTCCACCTATTACCTTTTCAACCTAGCACCCTAACACCTTATTAACACCTTATTAAACTGCCACCCTAACCCCATGCTTACTTTATATATTGATCCTTTCACAGGTGCTTTCAAAGTGACTATCTGTGCTCCTGGACATTTAAGTCACAGGTTGTGGTATCTACTGCATGAAAAAGGCATTGTGCTTTGACTACCTTTCACTAACCCATACAACCAGGGAACTGTTGTATTACAAGTACACATTGGGATTGGCATTCCTGGCCAGCAAACCAGGCCTCAATCCTAAATGGAAAAAGGAGGAGTGAGTTGGCAATCTGACTGTGATTATCACTCCTCAGAATACCTGGATCCAAATTCCAATCAGGCAGTGGTGAAGGCACTCCGGGGTCTTCCATTGGAATCAAGACTCTGGGAGAGGGGATTCTGCTGAGCAAGGGCTCTTGTCCCATAAAAGCTGGCAGCTTTTGCAATCAGCCATGTCACGGAATCAGAAGAGTACCCTTGGACCCCCAGGATCGTGGAGGAGCCAAGACAAAGATAAATGATATGATTTGGCCAGGGTGGGTGGAGTTCATAGGTTGGAGGTCATGGGGGAAGGGAGACAGGGGAAAGGTTAACCATGAGCCTTCCCTCTCAGAACTTAATTCCAGTAGGGGTGGGAAGAGGGCTGAGTTGTTGGCCCTTAGATGTGGGATCAGATGGTTCCCCACCAGACTTCATAAGCATTGGATTAGTTGTAAAGAAACTTAGGGCATCCTGAAGTTATGAAAAGCACTCCATAGATCTAAGTATTTATTTTTTTTTCAATATAATGTCCATGGGCACTGAAAGCATAACTGAAAGGGTAACCAGGGCCTTAATTTTGCATTAAAATAAAGTAAATAACTGCAGATGCTGGAGATCTGAGACTAAAATAGAAACTGCTGGTGAACATTAGTAGGACTGGCAGCATTTGTGGGAAGAAAGCAGAGTTAGCATTTTGAGTCTGGTGTCTCAAAATGTTAACTTGGCTCTCTTATATACGTTGCCAGTCCTGCTGAGTTTCTCCATCAATATCTGTTGTTGCCTCAGTTTAATATCGCATCAAATGGTCAAGACCTCCAACACTCCAGACCCCCTCAGTGTAGATTTAGAAGTGCAAACTTGGATCATATGCTTGAGTCTCTGCAGTGGGTGGGGCATAAACTCATAATCTTCTGATTCAGAGGCAAAAGCACTCGCCACTGAACCAATGTTCACAAGGTTTAAATCTTCAGTCACAAAAGAATTAATCTTGACTTTTTTAAACAAGATCCGAGTTGCATAAAATGTTTTGGAGGATAGTTTTCTTCAAGACCAAGCAAAGTTTCTCATATATTTTATACTTTCGACTACCACAGCACTCCAAACAGATCCTTAGTGACAAGTAGCCTGTCTAATTGTTTCAACAAAAAAATGCATCCATATATTAGTACTAATAATCTTTAAGTTCTGACTGAATTGACAACAGTCTAACAGGCATAATATGGCAAGGAAAGATAAGGCGTGGATACTGTGAGCATGCAGGAAGGCACAAAGTGAGAGAGCTGTATGAGTGCAAACGAACAGCCCTGAGATACAGACTGACCCAGTCCGTGAGGTTAGTCCCCATCCCTATGTGCAGTGCCTTTGCAGCAGACCTTTAGTGCTAGTGCCTTGCAATACGAGTCCATGCTTTTTAAGCAGCCTGCAAGTAAATTGGAGAGGTGCCCTTTTGGCCTTTGGCAAATGTTGAATGTCAATGCTCAGAGATGAAGGGTGCGGCTGGTGCCCGTGGATCGTGCCTTGAAATGTGATGCTGAGCAACATAGGGGATCCTCACAGCCAGCAGTGAGCTGAGTTGCTAAGTGCCTGTTCTGACTTCTATCTCGGGATTTCTCGACATCTATCTTGTTCAGTGTGTTTGGTCAGATAGGAAGCTGAGTTAAGTGCACCTTTAAGAAGGCATTTAACAAGCCAGTGTCCCCTTTAGTTTGCAGCTTTGCCTAGCTTCATGAGAAACTTATCCACTGTTTGGCAAATGAAGGTGCAGTCAGTTGCTCCCAATGTCGAGACAGGCCAGTGTGCCCTGCTCAGACAATTCTGTCACAACTCTCATCATAGTCAACGGTGTTACCCTATAAGATTCTGCTAAAATTTACTTTCTCAGGGTGACCATATCACATTTACTACTTTGTAGACAGCTGCTTTCAAAATTTAACAGATATTTTCTGCCAACACTCCCAAAGATGTTTAATCACCAACCCCATCAAACTCCAAGTTTGGCATTCCCGCTTGACTTCCCTGCACAAATTAATTGGTACCAGTTTGCATGTATTCTATGTTATTCAGACCCCAATGTAACAATAATAGAATATTAATATTACACCCTCCAACAAAACCACTGTGTACACAAGTTAAACCAGTGGAGGCGAGTTCAGCCCTCCCCCAAGCTGTTCTACTATTCAATTAGGTCATGGCTGATACATATCTCAATTACATTTATCCTTCTTAGTTCCACATCTTATTTTTATGCTATTTGGATTAGGGTAAGTACACAAAACAAATTTCCTAACTTGGATTGACTGCAACACCAGGAAACATATGAATGTAACTTCCTTAATTTACACTAGAAGTTAGAAAAAAAGACTTTTTTTTGCTACAGTAATGAGTATATGAAACAGATTCATGGTAACTACAGTGAATTCCATGCTGCATAACATATTTAAAAAGAAACATATTGATGGTACTAGGGGTGAGGCACTTCAATGATGAGAAGCCACTGAAGAAGCTGAAAAAGGTAGGGAGAGATTTCAATGAGTCAAGATTAGTGGTGCTGGAAAAGCACAGCAAGTCAGGCAGCATCCGAGGAGCAGGAAAGTTGATGTTTTGTGCAAAAGCCCATCAATTCCTGATGAAGGGCTTTTGAACAAAATGTCAATTTTCCTTCCCCTCAGATGCTGCCTGACCTGCTGTGCTTTTCCAGCACCACTAATCTTGACTCCAGCATCTGCAGTCCTCACTTTCACCTAGAGATTTCAATGAGGCATTCCATTAATGGTGATAGGTTCTAACAGCGTAAATAAGAGAAAACTGTTTCCACTCGCTGCTGGACTGATTTCAGTTGATAAAAATCCTAATGTATGACTGAGTGTCAATGTTTGTTTAAAAATGCTCCTATAAAGAATTTTGGAATATTTTACTGTATTTACTGTATTATGTGCAAGTTATTGTTATGATATTTCCTAACCCTCATTCCTTTCTTATAATTGACGTGCCCTATCTTTTGTATTGACAACTGAACATTTATGGCCTTCTTATGATCTATTCTTTGAGCATTCAAAGTGTGGACCTGTCTAGTTTTGCAGAAGGCACAGTCCACGCAGTAAAACCCATGACTATTACATGAATAGCAACCTGCCAACATTTTCAGAAAGCCATTCTAAATCTATGTGCTAATTCTCAAAGGAATGGCTCACCCTCACCAACAGCTCTCATGTTTAGAAGACAGATCCCATAGTTCTTCCATCACACACTATTACTGTACAGCCATATGTACAAAAGGCATTGTTAGAAGGAAGGGAGAAACTGGTACAAGAGCATGCAATCAGTCATGAATTATATCAATGCATTAGAGTTCAAAATCTTTGCATGAATACCTTGGTTTATAAAAAGATGGTATGACACTGTGTCCACCCAGGATATGATTTTGCCACAAACAGCATTCCCTCTAACTATTGTTTTCTTCTACATTGTCCTCCAAAGTTCCTGAAGAAGGGCTTCTACCCGAAACATCAATTTTCCTGCTTCACAGATGCTGCCTGACCTGCTGTGCTTTTCCAGCACCATTCTAATCTTGACTCTAATCTCCAGCATCTGCAGTCCTCACTTTCACCTAGCTGATTTTAACCTTCCTGAGAATCCTCTCGCAAGGATGCCTATCTTGAAGAATTTCTTCTCTCTCTACAAAGATCTCAGTGAGACTCTCTCTCACTGCACCCCCCAGGTCATCTCCTCTGCCCTGAAGCTCTTAAACCATGTCCTGAAACAGACTCGCTACCACAGCCACATCTGTTTCTTCTGTGCCTGCCTCCGCAACCAACTGATCCCACATGGATTCCGGACTACATTCAGACCAGCAGATTCCTGATGAAGGGCTCCTGCCCAAAACGTCGATTTTCCTGCTCCTCGGATATTGCTTGACCTGCTGTATTTTTCCAGCACCACTCTAATCTTGACTCCAAAGTTCATGCGGAACAATGATCTCTGAAACCAGAGGTTAATGCTGCGATCCACATTGGCATGCTGATCGCCATGCATGAACATGCAGTTTAGAGGGAACAATGGTCACAAACACTAATCAAATCCTTTGAAACTATCAACACATCTGAGATGTACATGATCAACCATCTCTCATACAAGATGATCACTGTGATATTGAAAGTATCAGACCAGACAATAACTATACATCTATGATGCATGATACACTTCCATCTACAATGACAGACATGTAGCTATACAGCTGAGTTGTTAAAATTGTATAAGGACTAGATCTAGTCATAATATCAGTCAAAGTTTAATACATAAAAGTAATGTTCTTATGTGCATCCCTGTATATATTTATCAGAACAGGATTTCATTCCTAAAGAAAAAGAAGAGGATGTTGTTTTCAGGAAGACACTATACCTTTGACATAACTAAATGATATCATGATATGTGATGTTCTTGTATCAAAGATCTCCACCTTCCTCTCTGCGTAGCAGTCAGTTGGACATAGAGACAGTCAGTAACTCAGTCAATCAGCCAGTCAACCAGGTATATAATAGATTAATAATATAAGTGAGCATATAACTCAGACTTAGAGGACACTTGTGGTTCACTTGTAGCGTTTTGCCAATAGGTCAAAATGTCCAGGTTCAAGGACCAACTATGTTGGAAATGTCTAACAATGTATCCAAAGAGGTTGATGCAAAACACTTACAAGTTGTGGAATGACCAGAAGAAGTTTCTCTGGAGGTCAGTCAGAGGCAGTGCAACTTCTGATTTAAATTAGGGTTCTGGTGGTTCAGTGGTAGTAGGAAGCTAGGGTTCAGGTCCCATTGTTCCAGAGCCATGTCTTGATATGTTTAAACAGGTTGATTAAAAATATCTACAATCACAACTGCACCTGTAAATCTGAGATATTGTCTAAATGTACATAGTTGTTAATAAATTTCAAGATACCTGCCCCAAAAAGAACCAAAGGCTCTATGCTATATATTATACAGGGTATAGAAAGTGAATTCCTATTAAGTCACACCCCACTGGTGACCTCTTCCTTCCTGCCTTCATTCCTGTAGGTACTTAAAGGCAGCTTGCCCACTCTAACCTAGCTGCCCAGGCCAGCTGTAATTAGCATGAGCAGCGAATAACTTTCTTGATTTTCTTATGGTGGGTGCCTACTGATTTTTAGCACTTGCCCACCCTCTATTATTGGGTAAGTTAAATGTCCTTGCTTCTAAAGACACACCCAGCAGGGCATGTAATGCAAAGCCCATTGCCTTCAATCTTCACTGCAAACTCCATTACTAGCCTCCAACTCCCGCTTCTCTCTGCCAACTGTCAGAATCTGAACCAGACTGGTCATAACCTCAATGGCATATTTGACACAAAAATGAGCTTTAAAACCACATATTGGTTTGTCACTAAGACTGGAGAAAGTGAGGACTACAGATGCTGGAGATCAGAGCTGAAAATGTGTTGCTGGAAAAGCGCAGCAGGTCAGGCAGCATCCAAGGAACAGGAGAATCTTTTGCCCGAAACGTCGATTCTCCTGTTCCTTGGATGCTGCCTGACCTGCTGCACTTTTCCAGCAACACATTTTCAGCTTGTCACTAAGACTGCCTATTTTCACCTTAATTACATCAGCCCCTGCCTCAGCTCATGTGCTACTTCATTGATGTCTTTGTTTTCCAGAATTTATTACACCAACATGCTCCTCCATTCCTCCATAGTCCACCATTTCGACATGAGCTTGAGATCATCCTGCTCCTTGTGTTCTAACATATACCACGTCCTGTTCCAAGTCCTGTTCACCCGTCACAGTCTGTGCTTGTTGACCTATGTTGACTCCCAGTTCAGCAACAGTTCAATTTTAAAATTCTCATCCTTGTTTTCAAATCTCTCCATGGCCATGCCCCAGTTCATCTCTGTAAACTCTTCCAGCCTCACAATCCACCAAGATGTCTCTGCTCCCTCAATTCCAGCCTTTTGAGAAGCCCAGCTTTTAACCACTCCACCACTGATGTACCTTCTTCTGCCCTGGACACTAAGTTCTGGAATTCCCTCTATAGGTTTCATTGTCCTTCCTTCTTTAAAACACTCCTTAGAAATCCCCTCTTTGATTAAGCTTTTGGTTACTTGTCCTAATATCTTCCTATGTGGCTTTGTGTTAAATTTGGTTTTAAATTGCCTCTGTGCTGAGCCTTGGGACATTTTTTAAAGTCACTACATATATAAAAGTTGCTGTATGAATCTATATGGAAACAGTAAAATTAACTAACTTGGTCATTATGAAAATAAACAGTTCTTTTTCTCTCAAGGTTTCAAGGTCAGGCTTTCTGTATGAAATCAGCTCTGGCTACCTGATCTGGTAACTGATCAGTAAGGCAGCTACCAGCAGTTGTTTTTCTTGGCTTCAGCCCAGAAAGGAACTTCACTAAATGAAGTTCAGACTGGAGTTAGGATTCTTAATACACTTAGCCTGATTCTACAATCTAGCAGAAGTTGACTTCACTACTGTCCCACTCTAATGATTGTTGGCCGTATGGTGCAGAGTGGAAAAGGCATGTGGGGACCACCTCCTGGGTGTCGCTGAGCTGATCATTCACAGGTGCACTGTTTGGGCATGGTCTATCAAGAAAGTTTTACTTTAGCTGTCTGCTTCTGCTCTGTAATCTTGACCAGAACTTTATGATACTGGAGACATAATGCATTGTGTCCACTATTTTGTTCAACTGGTTTCTACAACCAATGGATATCAGAGGGTCAAACGGGTCCATAACTGCAATAATAGTTTTCCTATGTCTCCTGGTAATTAAGTCAGTATATCTTTAAGAGACATGTTCATATTACTGATGTATCATACTGTGATCTGGGGGTATAAAAATCTCAGACACCATCTTAACTTGGGATCATTTGGACTATAGCATGCTATTGAAAGCTTAACTTTAGCCCATTCATTGATGTCCTTGTGAATGTAATAAATGTATGTAATAGCTATATATAATGAACATCTGTTGAATCATTCAATATCACATTACCCACATCTAGGTTCTTATATTGTGACTTATAGCATAAGCATTGTCATATAAAGTAATATATCCTACTGGAGGCAAAACCCACATCAATAACAACTTGCATTTATATAGTGCTTTCAATGTCCAAGATATTTCAAAAGGAACAATTGTTTGCCATTGAAATACATGAGGAACGACTTGCTTGCCTAAAAAGCTATCTTTTAAAGAGCATTTTATGAAAATAAGAACAGACGAAATAGGAGATGGAGCACACCATTTGGACCTTTGAGCCTTCTCTGTCATTCAATAAGATTGTGACCTCCCTGCTGTATCTCCATATCCCTTTGGTGATCAAGAAGAAGAAACAGGCAAAAAGATTTTCAGAGAAGAAATTTCAGAGTTGAGGGCCCATTGAAAATAGTTGTACTGCTCATTAACTTACTGAAGTACTGCCTCTTTAATAACTGTGTGCATTAAAAAATGGAACAATTTGTGTCTGTGTTTGGTTGGCTGCTCCTGGAGCAACTCAATGTTTGTTCAGAGGTTTATTGAGATAAGACAACACAGGATCAGGAGCTGGCAAAATGAGCATGGATTCTTTTTTTGACAGGGTACAGCAGGTACATCCTGTGTCTGACTTTACAGTTCACACTATGGCTGGCACTGGGTGTCATTCCTCATTACTATGTATGTAACTATTGTGCCTCTTGATCTGCTCTTGATTGATGCTTTAGCAGTCTCAAGCTACCTGACCCCAGGATTAAATATGACAAACCTGACTCTGCTTCTTCTAGTTCACTTGGAAACAGTCCTTCTGAGCGAGTAGGAAAGGAACCTTTAGCACTTGGAAGTACATTTTGATTCATCAAACCTCAGTCCAGTGTGTACTGAAAGGTAGCAAGAATCCTAAAACAAATTCAGAGGTTAATCTTTTTAAGCAGTTTAATGTACAAGTGTAAATTAAGTAGTTAAGTGGGCATTACAGTAGGAGGCCCGTAATTTACATTAACGGGTGATAAATTGACAATCTCACCTCATCGTATCTTTAAGGATATTGGGATATGGTGATATTGAGACAACAAGCTGACTGTAATGGTGGCATTCTAAATGCAATGGTTGGACTCAGAAAGCAATGGTGACCACCTTGATCGTGCTGGTGACCCTGCTACCGTTCTTTCACATTGCAGATTGTTTTGGAACAAGTGATTGACTTTTATAAGAATAATATAATAAAATTTGAATCTATGAAACACTGTATCACCGTATGTGGGCATTTCAGAGAATGAATTACTTTGAAGTGCAGTGACATTTGTCGTTAGGCAATTATTACTCTCCTGGTTTGTTTTTCTACCTTAATTACACTGTAGAGTTTCAAAGGCGCTTCTTAGCGGGAACACAATAGAAATGACAAGTGTAGAGTTTTGAATCTTTTTGTAACTGCTCAGGGTGTTTGGGTCCTCAGGTGTCATACAGAAGGCAAATGGCTTTTTAGGTAATACAACCCATTCTACTGGTTTCAATCAGCTGATGAGAGAACAGAGATATTTTCCAGATGAAACTTTTCACTTATTGTCCCTGTACTTTTGTCTCTTTCCCCCTTTTCTCAGGACACTAGAAGACAGTCGGGTAACAGGGAAAGAGGAGAGATTTGGGTTCAGGTGGCAAAAAAGAGATGGGGTGGTAGTATTGTGTTTAGTCTGGACTGATCTTTTCATGCCTTTGAATGTTCTTATCTTATACTGGTTAAAAAGTTATATTTATTTTATACTTCAGTGCCATCACGATTTTGGTGATGTTAACATCTTCAAAGCTTTCTACTATGATGCCGGCTGCTGTGCCAAGAGCAGCACTGGTACCATGGATTCCTTTAATATCATCATAGGAATATTGCAAAACTGCATAGTCTCCAATTTATCTTTCTCTTATTGATTTCATATTAACATAGAACCATAGAAATTAGATGTGCAAGTCAGGTGAATTGACCATGCTAAATTGCCTATTGTGTTAGGGGCATTAGTCAGAGGGGAAATGGGTCTGGGTGGGTTACTCTTTGGAGGGTCAGTGTGGACTGGTTGGGCCGAAGGGCCTGTTCCCACTCTGTAGGGAATCTAATCACAAAACAAAATACGGCCTGAAATCACTAGGATTTGGAAAAATAAGACAGACCTGACTGAAGCCATATAAAATTCTAACAGACTGGATGCAAGGAGGATGTTTTGCTTGTTTAGGGAATCTACAACTGCCTTCACAGATTTAGGATATCAGGTAGGTCATTTAGGACTGAGACAAGGGAACATTTCTTCATGAAAAGGGTTGTAAATCTGTGGAATTGTTTTCTACAGAAGGCTGTGGCAGCAAAGTCATTAAATATGTTCAAGAAAGGATTAGATACATTTATAGATTTTAAAGGCATCGAAGGATACATGGAGTAAACAGAAATGTGCTATTGAGATAGAGGATTAGTAATGATCATATTGAATGGTACAGCAGACTCAGAGGACTGAATGGCCTAATTTCTATGGTTCTATGTTAATATGAAATAAATAAGAGAAAGATAAATGGGAGACTATGCAGCTTTGCAATATTCCTATGATGATATTAAAGGAATCCATGGTACCAGTGCTGGTCTTGGCACAGCACCTGGCATCATAGTAGAAAGCTTTGAAGATGTTAACATTGTGCTTTAATATGCCATATAGTCTTCCCATCCACAGGGTTACTGCCAATGGAAGTTACTGAAAGCCATCTTGAAATTAATGATGTTGACAACAAGTTATATTTGCATACTCTAGGTTCAGTTCTATAATGTTCCTAAGCATAAAGACCAGCTTGCTTCACAATCCGCCATCTTGAAAACTGCCTGTTCTTCATGAAGGGTACTGTCTACTTCTATCTTCAACCTGCTGTGGAGCATTATGCTGAAGACTTGCAAACTATGGCAGCTTTAATGATAGTCGTAAATATGGACTATTGAAACTCCCTCATCTGATTGTTATATCTGAGAGCTGTCATGGACAAAAATGTCTTTTTAAAAATGAAGAAATACGGACCTAAAACAGATGCATTGGTCACCTGACCATAGATTCAAGACAGCTTTCTGAGACCCCTGTGGTATTATGAAAACCCATCTGCACTTAAAGTACTATTTTTAACTAGACATTGAAACTAAAGTCAGCATCAAGAAATTTGCCTATGCAGTTTAATTCACATATATATATATATATATATATATATGTGATAATTTCGCATATTAGGAAATGAAAGGCTCACCTGAAAATTAATTTGGAAATTCAATTGAGTGAGACTTCAGAATAATCAATGAACCATATTTTAGCAGATGCCTTTGAACAACAGGGCAGAGAGAAGAGCATGGATTCTTAAAAGTAAAAATGGAAAAGTTTGCTGTTTTTCTCTCCTTGCCCCCATTCTCACAATACCTCAGAAAACAATAGCCATCAGAAAGACGTTTTCACAGTTTTCAAACAAGTTTTCATAGATACGTATATATCTTGCTATTGCTGTGAATACAAACCACCAATTAATCAATTGTGCCCTCACACCTGAAATACTTCAGACTTGAGCAACTCTACGGACTTTTCAATTGCATACGTTCATTTTTCTCCATCTGTACTGGATATTCTTTCTTTTAAACTCAATTTCCCTATTTGTGTGTACGCGTGTGTAGTTGATTTTGCACTTTATTTTTTCTTGGTGTTGATAGATACAAAAGTAATCCTTATTATTTTACTCAAGAAAAGCTTGGTGTGGACTTGTTGGGCCAAAGGGCCTATTTCCACGCTGTAAGTAATCTAATCTAATCTTATTGGCTCCTTCGTTTTCTAGAAAATTACATTTTAATTGAAGAGTAATAGCTGCATGTAAACAAAAAATAAAAACATTAATTGCAGCCAGCTGAGAGGTAGTTAAAAAGAAGGGAGCCAATTGCCAACTTCACCTGGTCAGAACACAAGAATAGCAACTTGCAGTTGCTACAGTCACCAAGTTTCCCCTTCTTTGGCAGCTTGATAATTACTTCTCATCCTTGGGCATGCAGGACATCCTCTGCAAGCCTGGTCTTGCTTGATAGATCTGTGAGTTCTGGTAAGATTGTATTCTTGTCATGTTTCAACAACCCTTCGTGTACCTCATTGATCCCAGTATCTTGTTATTTTTCAGGTCCTTGATGTTTCTTTAGACCTCTGATCTGGCAACTTCTCCCAGGCTGATGTTCATCAGTGAGGTACGGTGCTATCATCAACATCAAACGTGCAGTTAGGTTAGCCTCAACTCTTTGATGTCAGTCCAATGATTGTTTGGAAAAGGAGGAAAATTGAGGGTGTGGTTAGCATCCTTATACTGTAAAAAACTGATCACTGCAGACAGTGAGAGGTAGCCATACATTAATATTGTACCTTTAAAAACCTTAGGACACATTAAAGTATTTTATAGCCAAAGGAGGAATTTTATATTGCCATAATGTAGGAAATATGACACCTAATTTGGACACAATACATTTCCACAAATAATAACATTAGCAAAGACCAATTGATCTGTTCTCCTGTGATGTTAATTGAAGGATAAACATAGTCAGCACACTGGGAGAACTCTTCTTTGAAACAGTGCTATGGGATCTGTCTGAGAGAACAGTCAGGACTTTGTTTTAACATTTCATCTGAATGACGGGCCATCTGGCTGTACTGTACAACACTCCCTTAATCCTGCCCAGGGAGTGTCAGCGTAGGTTTTTACACTCATGCATCTGGAGTAAGACATGAAGCCACAGTCTCGTAAATCGGAGACAGAAGTGTTACCCACTGAGCCATAAACTGACATGCCTCAGAACTTAAATGAGATCCTCAGTAACAGATTGGTGCTGCCAGTGGACAAAGTAACTTCTGTGCATAACCTACTTTTCACATTACTAGGATAGCTCAAACTACTTTGCCTGCAATTAATTAATTGAAGAAAAACAGTTACTTTTGGGATACCTCATTTATGCATGTCCCGCAAATAATCATTATGATAAATAGCTGAATACTCTATTTTGTCGCATCGGCCTGTTGGCTGAGGCATTCACTACCAAAATCCAAGGGACGCCACTTCTTTCTGTCACATATGGTTTTGGGATACTCTATCCAATTTATTTCCTTGCTGAGCCTCTTGTCAGTTTTGCTCCTATAGAGTCTCACTCCATGACAAATCTGCAGCAGACAGATGTGACTAGCTTTCAGCTCACATTGGCTTCTGTTTTATTTCTTTCATTAGTATGTGAGCATCACGAGCTGGACCAACTTCTAATGACCATTTCTAATTGTCCTCAGAAAAGTGGTGGTGAGCTGCCTCTTGAACCACTGCAGTCCATTTGGACCAGGTAGGTGCACAATGCCATGCGGAAGGAAGTTCCAGGATTTTGATGCAGTGCCGCATTCCCAGTCAGGACAGTGAATGGCTTGGAAGAGAACCTATAGGTTCTAGAGTTTCCATGTATCAGCTTCTCTTGTCCTTGTAGATAGCAGTGATCATGTGTTTTGAAGGTGCTGTCTCAGAAGCCTTAGTGAATTTCTGCAGTGCATCTTGCAAATAGTACACACTGCTGCTACTGAGCTCGTTGGTGTAGGGAGTGAATGTTTATGGATGTAGTGCCAATCAGACAGGCTGCTTTGACCTGGATGGTGTCAAGATTCTTGAGTGTTGTTGGAGCTGCACTCATCCAAGCAAGTGGGGAATATTGCATCACACTTCTGACTTATGTCTTGTAGGTGTTAGATAGGGGTTTGGGAGTCATGAAGTAAGATATTTGCTGCAGGATTCCTAGGCTGTGACCTATTCTACTAGTCACTGTATTTATATGACTAATTCAGTTCAGTGTCCGGTGAATAGTAGCTCTGGATATTAACAATAGGAGATTCGGTCATGGTGAAGTCATTGAATTCTCAGATAGCGATGGTTAGATTCTTTTTTTTTGGATATGGTTGTTGTCTGGCATCTGTGTGTCATGAATGTTAATTGCCACTTGTCAGCCCAAATCTGGATATTATCCAGATCTTGCTACATTTGGTCATGGACTGCTTTAGTATCTGAGGAGTTCCAAATGGTGTTGAACATTGTGCAATCATCAGCAAACATCCCTACTTCTGACTTTATGATGAAAGGAAATTTCTTGATAAAACAGCTGAAGATTCTTTGCATCAAGTACGGTCCCCTAGTGAACAGAGATGTCCAGGAATAGAGATGACTATCCTTTAATAGTCATAATTAACTTCCTTTGTGCTAGACATGACCAGCAGAGTGTTTTCCCCCTGATTTCCATTGACTCCTTTTTATTTAGGGCTCTTTAATGTCTAATTTACTCAAATGTGGACTTGATGTTAAGGCAGTACGGGCAGGGGTTGCTTGATAGCAGTTTTAATAGCACCTTCAATCATTTTTGAACAAGAATACACTAATGGGGCAGTAATTGGCTGAACTTTATGTGAGGGTACTGCTTCCTTTGTACAGGACTTCTGGAGGAGGCCGAGATAGTTGCTTGTTACTAAGTCATAGAGTCATAGAGATGTACAACACGGAAACAGACTCTTTGGTCCAACTCGTCTATGACCTCTGAAGTAAAAGGAAATGTTGCTTCTGCCTTGTTGACTTTCCATATGATGTTTTCTGCAGGCTGTTTCACTTTTCAGTTTAGATTAGATTAGATTCCCCACAATGTGGAAACAGGCCTTTGGGCCAACCAGTGCACACCAACCCTCTGAAGAGTAACCCACCCAGACCCATTTCCCTCTGACTAATTGACCTAACACTATGGGGCAATTTAGCATGGCCACTTCACCTGATCTGCACATCTTTCGACTGTGGGAGGAAACCGGAGCACCCTGAGGAAACCCACGCAGATACAGGGAGAATGTGCAAACTCCACACAGACAGTCACTCGAGGCTGGAATCGAACCAGGTACCCTGGTGCTGTGAGGCAGCAGTAAATATTTTGTTGAAGCAGTTACTGATCAGTTAAATGAGTAATTCATAGAGTCAAAGAGACTTTGAAACATGCAGTACTGCTCCTAAATCTAAAAGAATTAATTGCTTTTCAGATCGTTGGAATTCTCAGTGACATTTTGCAGAATCTCCTTTGGCGTTAACTTGTGGCGTTAAGCAATGATGCCCACTGCTGAAACCATGTCATATTTGTTTGGGATACCAACAACTGGCAGCTTGTGATTGGGATAATTTACTGCCACCAACTGAACCTTAACACTGGGAGGCTTTATTTTAAACAAGATGTTTAATTTTTTAAACAAGATGGTTTTATTGCATAATGGCAATTAGGTACAATTACATTTGTGAGATAAGCATTGTCACTAAGACTATGTGAATAAATGTCTTCACTCTCAGGGATCCTAAGATATTCTGCGTGAACCCAACCCAAGCCAGTATGACATCATCAGATTGGATGCAACTTAATGTCCAACATTTAGCTTTTTGGTACTATTACCTAATACAATATTTACCATTTGGCACAGACTGTGATGAAAAATTAACGCCTAGTTTAGTCTGGCAGATTATTTCACATTATGCACATAAAAGTTTCTTCTACAGCAACAGCTGGCAGCTATGCAGTGCCTTTAATGGTCCACATCACCTTGTAGAAACTGAGCCACTTTGAGCCACACATTAGGACAATTGACCAAAATCTTAGTTAAAAAGGTATGACTTAATAAGTATCTTAAAAGAGAGATGGTAGCGAGGGGGAGAATCTAGGGCTTCAACAAACAAAGACTGCCAATAAGATGGTGATTTAAATTGAAGCTGCTCGAGAGGCCAGATTTGGAAGGGTGCAGTGATCTCCGAATGTTGATAAAATGAAGCAGATTACAGAGATTGAAAGGGGATGAGACGATAGAGAGATTTGGACTCCAGGATGAAAATGTTAAGTAAAGGGTTCTAACAGAATCTTAGAAGGATAAAGAACAGGAGGATATTTGGCCTGTTGTGATTATACTAATTCTTAACAAGTGTCATCTCATTAGCTCTTTTCAGATATTTATCCAATTGCCTTTGAAAGTTGATACTAAACCTGTTTCCATTGCCTTTTCAGGCATTATCTTCCAAATCATAATTCATTGCATTAAAAAAATCCCCATGTTCTTCTGGTAATTATCTGAAATCTGTGTTGAGCCACTCTCTTGCCATTTCTATTTACTTATTCCATCAAAACCTGACATGAGTTTGAACACCTTTGTCAAATCATTAACATTCACTGCTCAAAAAGGATCACTCCAAGTTTCTCTAGTCTCTCCGTATATCTTTAATTCATGATACTATTTGAGTAAATATTTCCTGCAGGCTCTCCCGCACATTGTGACGCTTCCTAAAGCACTTGCCTCTTGCTCAGTGGAACATGTTGGACTATGAATCAAGGTTTGATAAAGCTGTTACTAAGCTTTTCATACATTAGTACAATTCTCCAGGAAGTTAAAGTACCTCTGTGTAACATTAGTAAAAAACACAGCTATACATTTGGATGGAATTCTTTTCTCTGTTTGTTCAGTGAAACCCAGGTATTAGCTTTAATGGTTTAATTTCTTTATCAAAACAGCTGAGGAATTTCTTACCAATGTGTTTGATACTCATAGCACACAGTGCTTTTCAATCTAGGAACCTTTCCATCCTCGAAAGAAGCATCAGAGCCAAATCTGTGGGACATCTGACCTTGTTTTAATTGACTTTGGTTGCATCCTGTTATATCATCTAATATTAAAAGAGGGAAAGCTGCCATCTGCTCAGACATCTGTCACCTGGACCCATATGAAGTTGCAAAAGGTTTCAATGAGAAGATTCCAAAGAGATGTGCAGCTAAGTTTAAGCCAATTGTGTGATTGTATTGCAAACATTGAATTGATATACTTCTCAAGATCTGGTACAGAAATTCAGGATCTTGTCATCCTGTCAGGAAATGGATCCATTACCCATTTTTCACATGAATGGAGAGGCTTTGAATGCAAAAGTCAGCTTCTGGAAAGAAGATTTTGAAGTACATCCTAATCTCCATGGAATTGTCTTTTTTTATCTTCTCCTAAGGACTTGTTTTCCTCTTTATAATGCCATTGATCTCCTCAACTCGTCAGAACTATCAATTCTGCACCTTAAAAAAAAGTTTTTAGAGATTTGTTTCATCATCAATATATTGAGGTTATTTGAATCCATATTTGTTTCTGAAGCAACTCCAATCTATTTAATGACTTCTGCTTTTCTCTCCAATGAGATTTCCATTTGACTCTTTTTCATTGTAAATTGTACTTTGTAACATCTGTTCTGATGCGAGGTCAGTGACCTGAAATTTTTACTCTGCATACTGCTAGATTAGAATCATTGACTGGCTATATCACTAAAGGCCATTCAGCTCGTTGTGTCTATGCCGGCTGTCTGCAAGACCAACACACTTAGTGCCGCTCCTCTGCCTTTTCATCATGGCACTGATTATTGTTTTGCTTCAGATAATTATTTAATTCTGGATTTTAGAATAATGGTAGGGTGGGGGAGGGTGTTGTGGTGTGGGTATCTCATAGAGACCTATACAATTCTAACAAGGCTAGACAGGAATACACAGAGGTCATTCCCGATGACCAAGGGGTGCAGAATTGGGATCACCAGTGGATAGGCCCTTTAGGTCTGAGATGGGATGAAATTTCTTCACTCAGACAGTAGTGAGCCTGTATACATCTCTGCCACAGAACATGGTTAGGGCAAAAACATTAAATGCTTCAAGAAGGAGATAGAGTACTTTGGGTTAAAGGGAGCAAAGCACATTGGCAAAATTGGGAACATGTACTGAATTGGATGATCAGCCAGGAAAGGCAAAACAGGTTCAACTACTCCAATATGATGTACTGACCTTTTTAAACTTCTCGATATTTCTAATTCCCATTTAAAAGCCATGATTGAATCTGCTTCCACCACACTCTCAGGAAGTGCATTCCAGATCCTATTCACTCACAAGTATGCAAGGTATTTCCTCATGTCACTATTGCTTATTTTACAATCGTCTTAAATTGGTGTCCTCTCGCTCTCAATCCTTACACTGTTAGGAACAGTTTCTTCATATCTATTCTGTCTAAGCACCTCGTGATTTTGACCATCTTTATCAACTGTCTCTGAGCTTTCTCTTCTCCAAGCAAAACTGCCACAATCTCTGCAATCTATCACATAACTGGAGTTCCTCCTCACTGGAATAATTCTCATAAATCTTTTTTGCACTCCCTATAGTACCTTTCTTAATGTGTGGTGACCAGAACTGGACCCAACATTTCAGTAGAAATTGAAACGTAGTTCTAAACAGGCTAATGGTATCTTCCTTACTTTTGTACTCATGCCTTTTTGGAACTATACCCTTTATTATGTTTTGTATTTCTCTAACAATACTTCCAAAATGAATCAATTATGAGGGCTTGGTTCCAGTAGATGGGAGCTGGGTGCAGCAGACCATCATGGAAGGTGAAATAATCATCGGTTATGAAGCAAGCATTTACTTATCGCTGTGTAAGCTAACTTTATTTTGTTTGTGTTCACATTTCATGGCTGCAGATTGCTGTTTGTATGTGATATATCCATTCTGGATAATGATGACCCCTGCATCTTCAATGGGCACTGGGGACAGATAGAGCTGACATGGAGAGGATATTTAGATGGGATGTAGCTATGAACAGGTAACTTCTGTGGCCTGGTGGTTAAACTGCAACAAGATGATGGATTTTTGTAAGAGAGTAATAACTTCTCCGACTATATGTTGTGAGCAGTGTAACTTTGCGGCTGTTGTACCATTACATGAGGGGCAACGTCAGATTTCCAACACTTGTCTGGGTGCACAGCGGCCTTTTAAAGATAGCACGAGTACAAACAATGTCAATCTTTCAGCAGAAATCCATCGAGTGGTGAGTTATTTCAGGAGTGATGGTAAGATGGGCCTAGAAATAGACAAGAGGAACACCATAGGTAGATAGCTAATGAAGCAATTTTGGGAACATATGGTGAGAAATCCCACAGTGAGAAACACTCTTAAAAAGTCTGACGCAACTCACACTTCACCAAAAAGAATAAGGTTCAGTTCCAGGTTGCTCCTGTCCCTTTTGTTCCACAGTCTCTAAATTTGCTCACTGGGCTATTATGTGGCACTTTATCAGTCCAGAGAGTTTAATGTAAAGATCCTTTATAGACAGAAAAAGCGTAAGATCAGGGCATGGAGTCACTATGGGACCCAGATATGGAAAGCCAGTGCAGAGGGCTGGAGCAAAGGGGTCACTATAGAACCAAGTGAAGGGAGTCAGTGAGAGGAGTCAGCATGGGAGTCAATGCAGAGAGAAGGTGCAGAGATTCACTCCAGGGATCAAGGAATGGAGTTATTACAGGGGTCAGATGCAGAGAGCTTTTTGAGGAGCCATTGAGGATTGTCTACTAGAGGAGCCAATACAGGGAACTAGTGCTTTCACATATTGCTGTTTTTTGGCTGCAAGCTGATTTTTTTTTCGTTTAACATGGATTCAAATCAGCTTTTCTACCAGCTGATTACAATTGCCCTAGTCAGCTATCAGAGAGATTCCACTGCACACTCTCTTCTAGTTTCATCTAGAAAATCTGTTTTACATGAAATCGCATCAGGTCTACAGCACAGAAACAGGCCATTCATCTCAACTGGTCTATGCTGGTGCTCTTGTTCCATAAAAGGCTCCTCCCCTCTTCTAGTCATCTTTGAAACATATCTTTCCATTCCTTTCTCACTTCCATGTTTATCCAACTGCCCATAAGGTGCATCTATTCTGTTGAGCTCTTCATATGGCAGCGACTTCCACTTTCTCACCACTTTGTGTAGAAAGATTTAACTCGTGAATTCCTTTTTGGATTTATTTGTGACTACTTTTCATTTCTACCCACCCCATGATCTTTGTCTCACCAATAAGTGAAGGTTCTTCTCGACGTCATGTCTACTGAACACTTTCATAAATTTAATGATCTCTGCCAGGTCACCTCTTCGTAGAGAAAAGAGCCTCCAGCCTCTTTAGTGTTTTCTGATCCTTAAACTATTTCAATTGTTACATCATCCTCGTTCTATAATGTAAGAAAGCTGACCAACAGAGAAATAAAGCCATAACACAAAGTATCATTCATAACTGAGAACAGGAATCATTTGATGAGAATGAAAATTTCTTGATGTAGGAGAATGATTAAAACCTTGGACAAACCAAACATAGCTTGTCTACTGTCACAACTCAAACATCCAAATAGATAAGATAAAGCTAGGCCATTTTAGTAACTGACATTCAGATCATTTTAACCCTGGTTGAAGTCCAACCCTGGGGAAATGGGGATATTTGTTTCATTCACAGCTCAAGGTGGCAAATGTGAAGTTGAACAGTATTGATCTTAATTAAATGCACCATTAGCACCAACAGTTTAACATTTCACACCTAACTATGCAGAATTTTCAGAAAGCTTTATCTTTGTAATATATTCCTGCAGCAAGTGTGATTATTGTGATTCAGATATATCGTTAGGATAAATGAAGGAAAGATAACTATGAGTTGAAGATAAGGATGATTAAACGTTTGAGATATAATTGGATTTTAATGCAGATACAACCAATCATTTAGCAGAAACAATCAGACCTTCAAATCCTTATGTTGCTGGAGGACAAGAATATAAAAACTTACAATTCATGCTTTGAAAAAAGACAAGAGAACATATGCACAGTTTTATTAGTAGTATCTTTATACAGAATGGGCTCAGCAAAGAGATGGTGATTAAATGCATTGATGAAGAAAGGTCGTGTAGAAACCTTTGCTTGCACTCTGGAGATAAGGTACAACAGGGTGAGGACAATATGCCATGTTGCTAACTGTGCTCTTGTTAGGCCTAATGTTGTGAGGGAGGTGAACTTATTTGAAATTAACGTTACATCTGATGCTGAACCTATTCAGCAATCTTGATATTTATATCAAATAACAAAATGCGAAGGTTGCTAGAAATCGGAAATAAAAGCAGAAAATACTGGAAACACTCAGCAGGTCAGATTGTGGTGAGATAGATAAGCAAAATTAATGTCTATTGATAGTAACATTACCCCCACATTACGTTCCCCTGCTCCCCACTCCCCCCCACCCCCTCACTTCCCCATACACACCCGCACTCCCTCAGACCTCTACAGACACACACATTGACAAACAGAAGTGGTATGTGTGTGTGTATAGTCTGAGGGAGTGATTTAAATGCTCAGATATATGGGAAATGTGTTCACAGGTTACGGTAAGTGCCAACTGATCTTTCTGGCCAATGAAGACTCTGAATCTCAGACAGGCTGAGACATCACTACACATCAGGTTTCTGCACTGTTAATGGGAGCACAACTTAAGTTTAACAGCTGCTGCCTGGATGCCACAGAGCTTGGGAAAACAGGCAGTGACAGGGAGATGAGAGTTGCTAACTCCAGAAGGTAAGTGCCTTTTACACCCTCTGGGCGGGGGGGGTGTGGGGCGGTGGGGAGTGGGGGGGGGGGGGTGGGAGGCAGGAGGAACAGGATGAAAGATTATGGTCTGTCTGTATGTCTCTCTCCCAATTGCTGTGATCAGAAAAGAGCTGGAGATAACTGATTTTGTTTTCCCCTTAATAAGAAACATAGAAATAGGAGTAGACCATTCAGCCCATCAAGTCTGCTCTATCATTTATTACGATCATGATTGCTTGAATACTTCAATGCTTTTTAGTCACATTATCCCATAACCCTTCATGCCATCCATAATCAGAAATCTACCAACTTCCACTTTACATATACCCAAACACTGAGTTTCCACTGGTGTAGAGATTTCCAATGATTGACGACTCATTGAATAAAAGAATATCTCCTAATCTTAGTCCTAAATGGGATCCCTTAATTTTAAATTATGTCCCTGTTCTAGATTTCTTAACCAGGGGAAACATCTTCCCTGTATTCACCTTGCCTATCCCTTTAAGTATTTTGTAGCTTTTAATGAGATCACCTCTCATTCTTCAAAACTCTAGAGAACACAGGCCCAGTTTCTCTATCACTCTTTATAGGACAATCCTGTCATCCTGGGAAAAATATCTGGCAAACCTTTTACACAAGAGAGACAAAGGCAGCGAGCACATGATCAGCGAGGGAAAGGGAGAAAGAAACCTACACTGCTAACTGACACAACAGTCAATCTGCGCAGCTACTGCCTTTGCTGTTTGAATTCATGTATCACTGGACATTGCATCCAGGAAAAATGAACAAGCAGCGAAATTCACAACTGATCTTGGAGGAACCTGTGTGGGAGAGCTCACAACACAGGAACGGATAAGTGCATACTTTTTAACGTGCAACCTTGCTGCAAGTCTAAAATAGTAAGTAGAGTGGGTTCTTCCTTGATTATATGTTTTGCTGAAATCTGTCTCCTGATTAAATTTAAAAATATAAACCATTAATACTAAGTTAGCCTGGAGCACCATTTTTTTTAAATAGAGCAAAACCATGGTGTTATTTTCTGGGTCTGTAGATTGTGAAGGAGCAAAGATGACCTTTAGTAGAGAGATATGCTCTTCCTGTCAGATGTGGAAGTTCAGGGAGAGTTTCCATGTTACTGAGGATTATGTCTGCAGGAAGTGCCTTTGGTTGCAAGTCCTATCAGATTGAATGGATCAGTTGGAGCGACGGTTAGAGGCAATGAGGAATTTATAAGAGCTATGGGATGTGATGGATGGCAGTTATAGGAAGGGGGAAAAGCGGCAGATGCAGTCAGATAGATGGGTTAATTCCAGGAAAGCTAAGAGAGGTAGGCAGGTAGTACAGAAGTCTTCTGTGGCTATCCCCATTTCAAACAAGTCTGCTCTTTTGGAAAAGGTAGGGGGTGATGGATTCTCAGGGGAATGTAGCACGAACAGCGAAGTTTCTGGTATCGAGACTGGCTCTAATGCAATGAAGGGTACATCAGGTTCCAAGCGATCTATTTTGATAGGGGACTCTCTAGTCAGAGGTGCAGATAGACTTTTTTTTTGGCCAGCAGCAAAAAATCATAATGATGTGTTGCCTCCCTGGTTCCAGGATCAAGGATGTCTCAGAGATGGTGCAGAATGTTCTCGAAGGGGAGAGGGACCAGCTGGAGGTCATTGTCCACACTGGAACCAAAGACATAGGAAGAAAAAAGGATGGGATTCTGATGGGAAGATATAGAAAGTTAGGCAGGAATTTAAAAAAGGAGGTCCTTGAGGATAGTAATATCTGGATTACTCCAGGTGCTACGAGCTAGTGAGGGTAGGAATAGAAGGATAGGGCAGATGAATGTGTGGCTGAGGAGGTGGTGCATGGGAGAAGGGTTCACATTTTTGGATCATTGGAATCTCTTCTGGGCTAGAAGTGACCTGTACAAGAAGAACAGATTGCACCTGAATTGGAAGGGGAAAAATATAGTCGCAGGCAGTTGTTCAGGAGGATTTAAACTGATAAGATGGGGGGGAGGAGCTGGTGGGACCTAGGAAAACAGTGACCAAATAGATCAACCTGAGGCTGGTAAAGTTGGGAAAGTGAATGAGTCAAACAGTCAGGGCAGGAAGGAACAAAGCAGAGAACAAGGGAGGACCGATAAATTAAACTGCATTTACTTCAATGAAAGAAGCCTAACAGGGAAGGCAGATGAACTTGGGACATGGTTAGGAACATGGGGATGGGATATCACAGCAATTACAGAAAAGTGGCTCAGGGATGGACAAGACTGACAGCTTAATGTTCCAGGATCCAAATGCTATAGGAAGGATGGAGGTGTGGGGAGGGCATTGCAAGAGAGGAGGAGAAGTGGCATTTTTGAGAAGGGATAGCATTACTGCTGTACTGGGGGAGGATATTCCTGGGAATACATCTAGTGAAATTATTTGGGTGACATGAGAAATAAGAAAGGGATGATCACCTTGTTGGAATTGTATTATAGACCCCCTAATAGTCAGTGGGAAATTGAGAAACAAATTTTCAGGAGATTTCAGTTACCTGTAAAAATAGTAGGGTGGTTATGGTAGGGAATTTTAACTTTCCAAACATAGACTGAGACTGCCATAATGCTAAGGGTTTAGATGGAAGGGAATTTGTTAAGTGTGTACAAGAAAACTTTCTGATTCAGTATGTGGAATACCTACTACAGAAGGTGCAACACTTGACCAAGTCTTGGGAAATAAAGCAGGACAGGTGTGTGAGGTGTCAATGGGGGAGCACTTTCAGGCCAGCGACCATCATTCTGTTAGTTTTAAAATTAGAGAGAAAAGGATAGACTGGATCTAAAAGTTGAAGTTGTAAGTTGGAGGAAGGCTAATTTATGACAGTATTAGGCAAGAACTTTCAAAAGGTCATTAGGGGCAGATGTTTGCAGGTAAAGGGATGGCTGGAAAATGGGAAGCCTTCAAAAATGAGATAATGAGAGTCCAGAGACCATATATACCTGTTAGGGTGAAAGGAAAACAAAAAGAAGGAAGAGGGAAATCAGGAGGGCAAAAAGGGGACATGAATAGCTTTGGCAAATGGAGTTATGGAGAATCCAAAGAGTTTTTAAAAATACATTAAGGACAAAAGAGTAACTAGGGACATAATAGGGCCCCTCAAAGATCAGCAAGGCAGTCTATTTGTGGAGCTGCAGAAGATGGGGAGATACTAAATGAGTATTTTGCATCAGTGTTTACTGTGGAGAAGGACATGGAAGACATAGAATGTGGGGAAATAGATGGTGACATCTTGAAAAATGTCCATATTGCAGAGGAGGAGGTGTTGGAAATCTTGAAATGAATAAAAGTGGATAAATCTCCAGGACTTGATCAGGTATACCCTAGAACTCTGTGGGAAGCTAGGGAAGTGATTGCTGGGGCACTTGCTGAGATATTTGTATTATTGATAGTCACAGGTTAGATGCCAGAAGACTGGAGGTTGGTAACGTGGTGCCACTGTTTAAATAAGGGAACTATAAACCAGTGAGCCCAACATTAATGGTGAGCAAGTTGTTGGAGGGAATCTTGGGGGACAGAATTTACAATGATTTGGAAAGGCAAGAACTGATTAGGGATAGCTGGCATGACTTTGTGTGTGGGAAATAATGTCTCACAAACTTGATTGAGTTTTTTGAAGAAGTAGTAAAGAAGATTAATGAGGGCAGAGTGGTGGATGTGATCAATATGGACTTCAGTAAGGCGTTTGACAAGTTTCCCCATGGGAGACTGGTTAGCAAGGTTAGATCTCATGGAATACAGGGAGAACTAGCCATTTGGATATAGAACTGGCTAAAAGGTAGAAGACAGAGGGTGGTGATGGAGGATTGATTTTCAGACTAGTGATGCGCCACAAGGATCGGTGCTGGGTCCACTACTTTTCATCGTTTATATAAATGATTTGGATGCAAGCATAAGAGGAACAGCTAGTAAGTTTGCAGATGAACCAAAATTGGAGGTGTAGTGGACAATGAAGGTTCCCCAAGTGTACAACAGGATCTTGATCAGATGGCCCAATGGGCTGAGGAATGGCAGATAGAGTTTAATTTAGATAAATGAGAAGTGCTGCATTTTGGAAAGGCAAATCAGAGCATGACTTATACACTTAATGGTAAGGTCCTAGGGAGTGTTGCTGAACAATGAGACCTTGGAGTGCAGGTTTGTAGTTCCTTGAAAGTAGAGTCGCAGGTAGATAGAATAGTGAAGAAAGCACTTGGTACACTTTCCTTTTTTGGTCAGGCATTGATTATAGGAGTTGGGAGGTCATGCTGTGGTTGTACACAACATTGGTTAGCCATTTTTGGAATATTGTGAGCAATTCTGGTCTCCTTCCTATTGGAAGGATGTTGTGAAACTTGAAAGAGATCAGAAAGGATTTACAAGGATGTTGCCAGGGTTGGAGGATTTGAGCTATAGAGAGAGGCTGAATAGGCTGTGGCTGTTTTCCCTGGAGTGTCAGAGGCTGAGGGGTGATCTTATAGAGGTTTATAAAATCATGAGGAGCATGGATAGGATAAATAGACAAAGTGTATTCCCTGGGATGGGGGAGTCCGGAACTAAAGGGCATAGGTTTAGGGTGAGAGGGGAAAGATATAAAATGGAACTAAGGGGTAACGTTTTCACACAGAGGGTGGTGCATGTATGGAATGAGGAACAAGGCCAGAGATAGTGGTAGAGGCTGGTACAATTACAGCATTTAAAAGGCATCTGGATGGTAATATGAATAGGAAGGGTTTAGAGGGATATGGGCCAACTGCTGGCAAATGGGACGAGATTAAGAATCACACAACCAGGCTATAGTCCAATAGGTTTATTTGGAAGCACTAACTTTCAGAGCACTACTCCTTCATCAGGTGGTTGTGGTTGATCAGGTGACAACTACCTGATGAAGGAACAGCACTCCAAAAGCTAGTGCCAAATAAACCTGTTGGACTATAACCTGGTGTTGTGTGATTTTTAACTTTGTATACCCCAGTCCAACATTGGGACTAGATTAAGTTGGGATGTTTGGTTGGCATGGATGCGTTGGACCAAAAGGTCTGTTTCCGAGCTGTACATCTCTATGACTCTGTCTACACTTTCCAACCTCTTACCATTTAAGAAATAAGGTGAGGTCAGAGTAATAGACCTTGGGATCAAGGCTACACTCGACCAAGAGTGGCACCAAGGAGGCCTAGCAACATTAGAATCAATGGGTATTGGGGGCAAACTCTCCAGTGGTTGGAGTCATACCTGGCATGTAGTAAAATTGTCTTTTTTTTTGGAGATCAATCATCTCAGTTCCAGAATATCTCTGCAGGACTTCTCCAACCATCTTCAAGCTTCTTCATCAATGATCTTCCCTCTACCATAAGGTCAGAGGTGGGCAGATTTGCCTATGATTGCACCATTTTAAGCATCATTTCTGACTCCTCAGATATCTCACAGTACCTTCTGAATCCATCCCACTTCCACTTAGAAGGACAAGGGTGGCATGCACATGGGAACATCACCACCTGTAAGTTCCCCTCCAAGCCTGACTTGGAAATATACCATTGTACCTTCACTGTACCTCCCTGGGTCAAAATGCTGGAATTTCCTCCCTAAGGACATTGTGGGTCAACTTACAGCACATGGACTGCAGTAGTTCAAGAAACAGCTCACCACCACCTTCTGAAGGGTAACTGGAGACAGGCAAAGAATCCTGGCCAACCAGCTATTTCCGCATCTCACAAATGAATAAAAAATAAAATGCAGATCTGTTCCTGCTACGAAGTGAATAACCTCACATTTTGCCCAAATTATCTTCCATTTTCCACGCTCTTGCCACCCAATAAGCCTGCCCAAATCCTCCTGAAACCACTTTACACCTTCCTCATAAGACATATTCCCCTGCTTAGCAGTACATCAGCTGCAAATTTGGAAATATTACATTTGGTCCCCATGTCAAAATCATGATGTACATTGTGAACAGCTAGCACCCAAGTACTGATCTTTGTAGTACCGCACTGCTGTTGAAAACGTTTTTAATATAACTTTAAGAACTTAAATTGTAACAACATTCTGTAGAATAATCTTTCTTTGCAGCTGCCTTTCTCATTGCTACCAGCACATTACTGAATTTTTCTCTGTTCCTCTTCACATGGACATGAGAACTAACTCTCTTATTGATGAATTTGAGTGCACACTTATCTTTGGAGACTTTCAGAAATTCCATTAGACACATTTGATAGGGAGGAAAATCATAGTCCTCAGGAATCCTAATAAACTTAGTGTGCTTGCTTTGGTGCCCTTTTCTACTGTCTTGGGCTAGTCTGTTTCTTGGTGTCAGGGTGCCCCTTATGCAGGTCAATTGCCATAGGACATCGGATTGCCATTTTTACAGCTCACAGCCTGCCAATGAGAATGACCCATTTGTTTCTACTCTCCATTCTCTGTTAGCCAATCCTTAATCCATATCAGTACATTATCCCACATACTTTAGTTTTGTCCTAACCCTCTCCCTCTAAGCCTTTTGAAAATTCAAATATACTGCATGCTTTCATTTCCCTTTATTGATATTTTTAGTGACATCCTCAAAAATATCTCCAGCAATTTAATCAAACATGCAAAAATCTATGCTTACGTTGCCCGATCAGATCATTTTTAAAAATCCAACTGTCCACTTATCATGTACTTTTGATACATTCTAGTATTTTCCCTTTTACAGGTATTGACTTAAGTCTGACGGGTCTGTTGTTCTTTGGTTTCTCTCTTGCTCTATTCTTAAATAATGGAGTGACATTTACTAGCTTCCAATCTGCAGGAATCATTTCAGAATCAATGGAATTTTAGATCGTCAATGAATTGACTATCTCCACGGCCACCTCCTTCAACACTCTGGAACATAGATGATCAAGTCATGGGACTTAACAGCTTTCAACCCCATTAAATTCTCTCTTACAATCTAATTACTAATTCTAACTTCCTTCAATTCTCATTCTTCCTAACATTACCAGGTATCATCCCAAAGGACCCACTGCCTTGGCTTTCCTTTTTGTCAATATGTCCACTGCCATAGTCAAAGAAAGAAAAAGTGACAAGGTCCACATACTCTCCTGTGGCCCTTCCCAGTTTCTTTACTGTTTATACCCTTTCCTCTTCCAACCTCCTGTACCTCTTCCTCTCCCTATGGTTTTCCTCATTCTCCTATGATTCCCCCATTCCCTCTCCTTCCACTATTCTGTACGCTCTCTCTCTCCCTTTCCTTTCTCACTGCTGCCCCATCCTTGCCTGTATTTTCCTTGCTATTTTCTTCTCTCATGCCTTCAGCTGCCTGGTCCTTAAAGTCTGGATTCCCTCCCTCTCCACTTCTCTGCCTTTTTTTCTTCCTTAAGGTGTTCCTAAAAATCTAACTGTTTGACTAAGCTTTTGATCCCTTGCGTTTATGGCTCAGAGACAATTTTGTTTAATAACACTACTGTCAAGTGCCTTTGATCATTTCACGATATTAATGATGCTAATGATATACAAGTTGTAGAATTGAGAAATGAATAAAGTTAAAATAGGATCAAACTTTTCCTTGTAACTTGAGTAGACTTCAGAAAAGCCTTGTTCAAAATGGCAAAGCTGTTTGGGCCACAGGAATACAATGGGGTCATTCAGCCCCTCAAAACTGTTCCACCATTCTATTAGTTTGTGATTTATATCTATGTCAACCCCACTTATCCTCTTGAGCCAAACCCCTCAATATCCTTACTCAACAAAAATCTATTGAAGAGGAGAAAATGAGGACTGCAGACATTGGAGATCAGATTCAAACAGTGTGGTGCTGGAAAATCACAGCAGGTCAGGCAGCATCTGTGGAGCTGGAGAGTTGACGTTTCAGGCATAGCTCTTCATCATGTTGTGTTTTTTTCAGTGCCACACTTTTTGAAAAATCTATTGATCTCAATTTTGAAAATTTAAATTGACATCCAGCTTCCACAGTGGGAGAGTTCTAGATTTCCAATGCCTTTTCTGCGAGAAAAAGCTTCCTGTCACAACTCTAAATTGTCTTGCTCTACTTTTTCCTTGTTTGGATTTCCCCACCAGAGGACATAATATATCTGTATCTACAGTAATATGACTCTTCAGCAATTTAACATCAGACTACCCACAATCCTTTCAAACTTAAAAGATCCCAAGCCTAGTCTACATGACCTGTCCTCAGAAACTGTCTCATTGCATCTTAGTATTCATCTGGTGAATCTACACTACTTTCAAAATATCTTTCCTGAGTTTTGGTAACTGGAAGTGAACACAATTCTCCATGTAGTATCTAACCATGTCTTTGTGGAACACAATAAGCATTTTGAATTATAATTGCATTAAGGTACATTTCAATACTTCATTGATGCATTTCATTTTTTAAACCTGGTGTCAAAGTAATCAGTAGCACCAATGTTTTATTGTTGGTGTGTAAAAGAAAGTTTGAGAAAAGTGTATGAGATGGTTTGTGAAAGTGTGTGAGAGAGAATGAGTATACAAAAGTGCATGTGCTTGAGCCTATGTCTCTGTGTGTGGGAGTTTATGAATGGATGACTGGGTGCCATTGAATGATTGTGAATTAGTAAAAGTGAGTCAAATGGACATTGACAAATTTGTGCAATGGATGGAGAAGTGGCAGATGAGGTTCAAATGCAGAGAGGTGTGAGGTGATGCAAATTAGTCAGAACAATTTTGAAAGACAATACAAAATAGAAGATATAATTCTAAAGAGGCTGCAGGAGCAGAGGAACTTGGTGTGCAAGTGTACAGATCATTGGCAGGACAGGTGGAAATCACAGTTAATAAAGCATATGGTGTTTTCAGTTTTATTAATTGGAGCATAGAGTACAAGAGTAGGGAGGTGATGTTGATCTTGTATAGAATTGTTAGACCTCAGCTGGAGTATTGTGAATGGTTGTGGGCACCACATTATAGGAAAGATGCGAATGCATTGGAGAGAGTAAAGAAGGGACTTGCAGGAATGGTTCCAGGATGAAAAACTTCAGTTGAGGATAGATTAAGGAAGTTGGGACTGTTGTCCTTGGAGATGAGAAGGGTGAGAGGAGATTTGATAGAGATGTCAAAATCATGAGTGAGCTGGATGGAAAGGGAGAAGGTAAGCCTGCTGACAAAAGAAAAAAAAAGAGGACAAAGATTTAGAGTGATGTGCAAAAGAAGCAAGAATGATGTGAGGAAAAAAACCTTTTCACACAGTGGGCAATTATGGTTTGGAGTGGACCATCTGGAAATGTGGTGGAGACAGTTTCAACTGAAAGATTCAAGCAGGCATTGGATAATTATTTGTATAGAAATAGTGTGCATGAAAATGGGGTAAAGACAGGACATTAGAACTATGTAAAAGAACAGGTGCAGGTATGATGGGCAGAATGGCCTCTTTCTGCAAATCTATGCTTCTGAGTGAATTGCGAGGATAAATGAGTGTGAATGTGTGCGCTTCAGTGTATGTTAGTTTGAGTGTGTCTGAATATGTGTGAATTTGAAATGAGTGTGTGAATTCAAGCGTGTGTGAATGTGATTGAGTGAATGCCAGTGCGTGAACATGTCTTGGTGCAAATGTGTGCGGATGAGTGCATGTAAAGGGAGCGGGGCCACACCTCTTTTCATCTTTGAGGGTATATTAAATACCTTGATATTTTTGTCTCAGATATGGATCTCCTCATCCAGCACCAAATCTAAATCTGGAGAAAAACCACAACCTTAGCACTTTTTTTCAGTCAGGTGGAAGAAAGAAAAAATGAAACACCAGGGAGAAATTGAGCTCTGAAGAATTGCTACGATTGTCAGATGGAATTTTTCTTATGCACCATTTGAAGACATTGTCTTGTGTTCTTTCGTCCAGTAATCTCAGATTCATCTCATGTGCATAGCTTCAAAGCTCCCAAAGCCTTTCTTGCATTCCCCCGCCCGCTCCCAACCCCCAGCCTGAACCTAGTATTTAGATCACAAGCTGCCTTAAGGTCAGTTGCTTTACAACTTAGCAGCCGCAGCAGATTAGATCCCAGCAGCGTCTGGCTCTGCCGCTGCTGCTGCCGCCGCCGTACAATACAACCTCTTCCCTTGTTTACTCGCTAAGATTAATGCTCTCAAGCTTCTCTCTCCCCTACAAAGCAGTGTTTTTATCTGCTATCCAGACAGGGCAGTGAAGGGGAAGGAAGGTTGAAAGGTGGATTGCAGCTTAACGTCCAAGGCATTTTTAGCCAGGAAAATACCAAGAGTTGGAGCAGGACCTACTCAATTTATCTCTCTGGGCAGCGCCTTACGTCACAGACTAGTTCACTTTTCAAGGAGGGAAGGGAAATTAAAGAGTATCTCTGTAGAAGTTTCATTTTAAAGAGGTGAAATGTCGCCTTTGGACATGCGAGGGACTTTCCCCGGACCATGTTAATTTAACAAAATACAAAGGTGACCGAGGATCTTCCCAATTTAGAACAATCCTAGAACTTTGCAGCTTTGTGCTATCAAAGCAATTATGCATGCGGGAGATACAGAACTTTATATTTTCCTTCCCAATAATTAATGTGTGTTAACCCCTCCTCACTCCTTTCCTCCCAAATTGGGTTCAAGTGATTGTCCCTGGCACCTGTTAGATTGGCACTCTGCCCGGGGAAGCCTTCTTCTTCTCTCCCCCCTGTGGCTGGTCTGCTCAACTCTCAACCTCCCCCACACCAGCGCTTTGTCATCAACTTTTTTTTTCAATCCCTCTCTCTCTCTGTCTGCCTTCTCTCTTTTTTTCTCTCTCCCTTTCCTGCTAAAGTGCCCGTCACAGATCAGGTCATCTGCAGTTTTAGCAGCAAAAGAGGTGCTGGGGGGTGGAGGGGATAAAAAAGGGAGCTGGAGCGGTTGGTCGTGGTGGTGGTGGGGGAGGAGGACGAGGAATGAGAGAGATGGCGATCCTGTAAGATCCCTGCAGACAAACCCATGAAGGAGGAACTTTCAACACAAGAGCAGAGAGCGAGAAAAGAGAAAGAGACGAGGAGCTTTGGGCTCGCAACCGGAGAAGGACATCTTGCTCCTTGTTTGTAAGTGAATGCTGCCGGGATAAGACTGCTCCTCCAAGTTGCCAGTGCTTATTAATGAGAGCCGGGCTTGCATTGCATGTCTCTGTGTTGTATTAATGTGTGACTCTGCCTTTCTCCAGTGGTGGGGGTGGCTAGTGCTTGCGAGGGAAGGCAGCTCTGGAGGACTAGGAGCGCAGCCAGAGCCACATCTTTTCAACATTTCTCAACATTCCCTCTTCCCCTTGCATGGATCTTGTGCTTTCCTGGAAGAAGGAGGGTCCCTCAAGACATTGTGGCCGTGCAAGAGGTGAGTGGTCTCTTTGTTCCTTTGTTTTTTTGAATGTTTCTCGTGGCTCCCCTTTGAGTTGAGAAGAGAAAGTGCTTCACTCTCTCTCTCTCTCTCTGAGCTAGCGCAGAAGCCATTACATCGGGAGCTTTTGCTTTATTTGGCTGGTGTGTTTTTTTTTTGAAGAGCAGCCTGAAAACATGCTAGCGTTCTCTCCATGAAAGCCCCAGAGCTGCTGTGCAGCTGGTCTCAGGTCTAGACACAAAGGCAGCGACAGCAGCAGTCAGGGCTGCAAACCATTGCACTTCCTCATAGGCCACCTCCCCCACTCCCTCCTGCTCTTAGTCTCTTTCCTCTTCTAAATGTGCCTCAGACATGCATGACTTCCTCTCCTCTTGAAGGTCTATCTCGTTTTAGCTTGAATTACAAGGTTTCTTTTGTTGTTGAATGTGTCGTGGAGATCTCCCTTCCTCGCCATGAGGGTCCATAGGAATGACTCCTCCTCTAGCCTGATGTGAAGCCATTTTTTTTTGAAATCAGCTCCAGGGAGTGAGTTGTGTGTGAAGGAAGAACGACTGCTTAGTCTTTAGATGTTACTGCCACTGGAAGCGCCAGAGATCCCTCTTGCATTCAGGTAGGCCCATAGCATTGTCCTTCACAGAGAGAGAGAAAAAAACAGAAAATGGTGGAGAAAGAAACTGTTCTGAGCCCTGCAATCTGGAGGAGACCTTGGTAAGGGAGAGATTATTTTACAAAGTGCTCTCCAATTTGATTTAGTTGTCACACCAAGTTCTGTTCTGTTTCTGTGACCATGCTAAATCTTTTAAAGCATTTTATTTTGGATTATTTTGGAAATGTGCAATTCATTCTTCTTTGAAGGCAGATCTTTGCAGAGATAAGATGGACTAAAAGAGGAAGTGCAGTGTGTGGTGGTCCTTGCATGTATCTTCTGAAATCTCAAGGATACAGAATTGAAACACATCTGGAATTAGACAGTGCATTTCTGAGAACCTCATTTATTGGACAGATTAATTTTTTAGCTTTGTATTCAACTACAATTGAGCAATGTTCTTTAGACATTTGAAGATGTTGCTTCCATGATTTGGTGAATTTAAAGTTTTTGTTTAAAGTACTATAGTCCGAATTGAATGAGATTTTTGTTTTACATATGGCTAGGCTAGAAGCAATGTGTCCTTGTATTAGAAATTAAATTATGAGATCATAGATAATCATTAAATAAATGATCTTGTACCCTGTCTCAGTGGGGAAAAATGTATATTTCAAAATGATTTGCAGAAAAAAAATTGAGATTATTTTATTACTTGACAAAAATGTATTAAGAAGCAACGATGCCAAAACATGAATGCCTATACGTTGACAGTCATGTTGTGGTGTCCTTTTAACATAACTGTAGGGAGGTTGCTTATGATCTGGGATTTTCTTTGTAAGTAGCTTAATTCTTCTTTCTGGTGTTTTGAGGGGACACTTGTTAATAGAATGGGGAATTGGGAGATGTGGTCCTACTCTTGTATCTGATTAGTTCCTTTTTCCTATGTTATTATGGTTGCTTAGATCTTGAAATACAGTAGTCACATCAGAATAGTAGTAAGCTTCTGGCATCTCCTTCTCTTCAGTTGATTGAAGATTCTGTGGGTGATTTCCCAAGGCAAGTTGAGCTTAATTGTCCATAGTACCTTCCTATGTAAAATTAGTATAACGAGATTGTGAAACTGTTGGTTTTTCTCATTGGATCCTCCTTCAAGGTAGCCATTGTGTAGAGATTTTGCCAGTTTCAGTGTGACGACTGTGTGATTTCCAGTAGAAATGTGAGTACTTTCTGTGGTGGTGTCATTCAGAAAGAAGACCTGATTTAATTGAAGAGTCAAAAATTCTGCAGGGTTTTTACAAATTATCTTAAGAATTTGAGTAAATGTTTGGTTAGCAATTTTTTGAGTAAATGCCACCCAATTATGTTGTTTCTTTCAAATTGTCTTAATTTCCAACACTGCTTAGTTAAGAGATTAAATAAAAATTGTTTTTTATGACTTGATTGTTTCAAAAGACTATGTAGGAAGGCCTACAATAGATAAGGTAGTTCTCTCCCCTTTGCAAAATCTAGTTCTGCTTTTAGGCATCAAATTGAGTGTGCTGACCTGTCTCTTGGAACACTGATTTCTGGACTACCGTTGAGTTTACTAGTTAGAAATGTTTTGGTGCAAGCTAAATCTTTGTTTTGCTGAAACAGTGTAGAACATCCAGACTAGTTAATTATATACCTGATTTCTGTGCAGTTGCATGTGGGGGTAGACTTTTACATGTATGTTCTTGAAGGATAGGGACAGTTTTCAGAATGATGACTAGCATTTTAAGATGTCTTCTGGAAACAGTGGAGACCTGGCTGTCAGAGGCTTGGCATTATTTTGCAGGACATGAACGCTGAAGGGTTTCATTTGAAGATTGGGTGTGCATTAAAACTTCCAGAGCCTTGAACATTACAGGTGCTGTTGATCTATAATATCCTTGTAATTTAAAGATGCACAAGTAATATTGGTAACAATAGAATACATTCTGATATACTTTTGCAACATTTGTGCAACTTCCATCTTTTTGCACAGGAACCTGAAGTTTGGAAGCACCTTGAAGATAGGAAATTTTAACTAAACTAAGTGACAGGATAGACTTTATCTAAGAGATGTTTGGACATCATTCATCTTTATTTTAGCACAAAACTAAAGTTTGGGACATTTTGTAAGCAATAAGGTTTTTGAGTAGCTCCAATTTTGCAACTTTTCTGTCAAACTCCATTTTATTCTGAAACACATGTCCTGTCTTGTGAACAAAGGCAGTCATGAGATCTGACTTCAATGGAGTATTGCTCACTTCTGAAGTGCAGTGGTCATTTCCTTCTGAGTTTTTAGGATTTTCCACATTTTGCTCTTTGAATGTTGGCCATTGCATTGCTTTCAGTTTGCAAACATGTATATGTGGGTCACAGATACTTTTTGAAAAGCAGTTGCTCTTAAAAGGCTTAATCTAACTCTCAATTGAGGTAACTGAGATAGTACGAAAAATTCCAAATAGACAAGATGTAACTGACTATGTTATTAGTGATGCCAACCTGTTTTGTTTTCTAAAAGTGTTTTTTGTTTGTTGTTTAGTGCAAGTGCAAACAACAATGCCCATAGCTTTTCACATTGCTTGGAATCCTCTCTGTATCATTTAATTTGCTTTTTACAATTTTGACTCTGCACCTACTTGAGATTCTCAGCACTTGAGTTTAAATATATATAAGTTAGAATTATGTTATAATGGAGGGCAACCCTGTTAATCTCTACCAAATGCCACTTTTGTGTAGTAATCAAGAGATATTCAGGAACATCTGTCTTGGAAGAGGTGAACTTTCAAAGTTTATCCATCTTCAATAGACAGTTTTAGGAATTCTAACAGTGGTAGTGGTGGATGGCAAGAAAAATGTAAAACTTGTTTATCTGAACACAGAAGGGGAAAGGTTCTACGCGGAGGATCTGGTGAAACAGGGATACAATATGTAGGTCCCAGTGGGGTCTTGAGTCATTTGATTGATTGTTGTATCCATGCGCTTGGACTGTTTAACAATGAGTTACTCTTCATTCCATGAATTAATGTTTTGGGTGCGTTCCAATGAACTTAGCACAAGATGGTGGCTGAGGCTGTCTTCAAATGTAGCCTTTTGAGATCTGTAATGGCTGTCACCTTATTGTGCTTCCTTAGTGCCCCTGCATATATAGGCAATGGTCTCATTCTGCTTACTGGGACTGTCAGTAGAATGTCTGTTATGCTCGGCTAGTGAAATGCCTCAATGTTAGATTAAATTGATGTAAAGAAAGATGTGTCTTCAAGTTGTGTGCAAGCTGGCTAAAGTATTACAATATGTTTCTCGTGAAATAATGGACATGGGTTATTTTTATGCAACTAGAGATTTTAATAGTTTTTAGGATTAGAGGTCATCAGATTTTGGTTCTATTTGGAGATGAAGGCTTAGTCAAAATTGCAGAATGCTGAATCAGCCAATGTGGTCAATGTTTTGACGGTTGAAAGGTTGTTGTGGGAGTTGCAGAATGTCAAGCGTATATTGTTTAATTTGCCATTGTTATCAAAAATACTCATCATCTAGGCAGATGCTTTTGTCAGAAAAACAGTGAAAAATTGTAATTCACAGCCTTTGTTTTTGGCACTGCACTTTGCAAAGAGTTTGGCTTTGTTGTCAGACCTCAAAGAATGTTTGCTATTTTGCTTTTATTTCACCTTACAAAATGTTGCTGTGCACTCTAACATTTTGAGATTCATTCCTTCCTAATTTAAATGAACAGTAGTTGGTAGTTATTCTGTCACTTGAATGGTGCACAGAAATGTTTAATTCCAGCTGTCTTTTACAGTCAAAATAATTAATGGAAAATAAAACACATTGAGAGAATTTCCAGGTGACCAGATGGACTTTTCTTTTTGGTATATTCCTGGTTTTATTTAAGATTCGAGATGATGGGTTTGTAGGCGAGCATTGAATTCCCTTTGATAATTAACCCCTTTCCTATATTTGATCTACATTTTCTCATTAATAATAAGCACCAATGCAAGCAACTCTTAGGAAAAGATAATGCTCAGAAAGGGTTAAAAATGTGGAAAGAGTCATGATTAGGGAATTCCATTATGGTGTATGACTGCTTTTTCCTATTATACGCCTGGGCTAATCTGAGAGGGAACTGTTCTTTAGATAACGATTGTTGATTAGAGAGACCAGCAGAAGATTAAATAATGGTGCAGCTCACGTTTATAAAAGGTTTGCCCTGTAGAGAAGAGTTCCAGGTAAACATGACATCATTTGCTTTTTGAAAAAAAAGCTCCATGTTGTGTGGCAGCTCAAATAATGTTCCAGTAAATAGAAGCTGGTATCCTTTCCAAAATTAGAGGCTTGGAGTTCTACAGGAACAACATCCAGGAATTAAATAATCTTGATCTGAGAAAGTATATTTATTCAAAGTAAACATCTCATATCAAATGTGGATGCTCCTAGAATTCAAGTTTCTGAGAGAGTTGGTGCAAATGTGGAGTTAATGTTCTTGCTAAATTCAGTCAGGATTGTGCAGACTGTAACCTGATGTACATATGTGGTATTGTGCAAACTTCTGAAGTGCGGGAGCAAAAATGAGGAGCAACCAAATCTTGTCAAACTGGATTCCAAATATTTGGAGGTCTGCCAATAGGAATCTTGTTTTGTTTCATAGAAGCAGAAAATGGCGATTGAGACTTAACTAGAAAGCTGCACTCTTCCATGGAGGGATTGAGTCTGTTAAGTACAAACCTAGCTGTATTTTAGATCTCCACTTGTCCTTATTTGTGTATCAGAAGATAAAATGTGAAGCAATCTGCTTTCATCTGCAAGTCCACATGACGAGCTTTACATGACCTGCCCCTTTAAAGGAAATAATGGGATTGATGATTGATGTCACTTGCTGAGAGAGCACCCAGTGGATATTGACTCTGAAAGAAGATAGCGTCTGGGTAATCTATGCTGTCCTACATTTTACTCAAGGTTGCAAAAAAAAATTGCTTTGCATTTTGACTTTCCAAAGTGGATAGGGCAGGCATACTGAGATTTTGATAAAGAACTCGTGGGATCTAACATGTGCATTGTGGTCGTGTTCAATGCCTTTCTTTTAAAAAAGAGATCTGCATCTGGAGAGTTGCAAAATGGGGCCTCTGATCTGCAAAGCTAGCAAGCCTGCTGCCAGAGTTGTGACGCAGAAGATAAAACTGTTGGGCAGCAGCAGCTGGGGGGTGGGTCCACATAGAAGGATGTAGTGTCTACATGAAGAACTTGGCTTGGCAGAAAGCAGGCAGCCATTTCATCTCAGCAGATTATAATTTTGGTTGCTAAGGGAGTTTGAAGCTAGCACCAAAAGGAAAATGTAGAATGAGGTTAGCTTTAGAACCTTCAAGAATCTTTTTAAAAAAAAAACACCTGGTAAAACTGTCCAAATTTGATGGTTTTTTTTCTGAGAGAAAAAAAATCCCCTCATGAAAGAGCCATTTCATTTAGTCACCCTTTTTCCCCCTCCTCTCTCTGAACCATTTCCTTTCTTTGCACTGACTTAGGACTAATAAAACTACAGAGTTTTAATAAGAAATATATCCACTGGGGGAATAGCCACAGTAGCAGTTGTGTTTTTTGAAAGATCTGATCTGTTGGTGCATTATTGTCCAGTTAACCCTTAATTTGTTTGTCCCCAACTTACTAAACCTAAGTAAGATCCAGTCAATAAGTAAGATCCTGGTGGGCCACTTCTGTAATATTGAGATCGATGTGTGAAGTATTCCTCGGATCAACTTTTTTTAAAAACAAAGCTGGGATGAGCAAACAATGGTGAGCAGTTTGTGCAAAATGTGGTTTAACCTAATTTGAGGAAGTATCTTCCTGAAACAGTAGTAGGGAGTGGAATACAATTAGAGAACAGTTGAGAAAGAATAATTAAAGCTCTTATCTTCAGATCCCATATTTTATCTAGCGAATGTGCTGGTGGAATTGTTCAAAGTTCAGGTGCTGGCTGGTGATTTGCATGCAGCATAGTAAATGTGTTCAGCTTCACAGACTTGCTTGAAATGTGAAGTGCATGCGGAATAGTTATTGAGTCGCACTGCCTAGCTTGTAGATGGAGCTCTGGATAGAATATTTTATCTGTCAGTGAAAAGGAGCTGGATGGGTGCTATCAAACCATTTCAGTATTAATCTACCTGATGGAAGGCAATGTTTGCTTAACCTTAACTGCATTTACTTTTATTATCATTATTGGGAATTGTAAAAGGTTGGGGGTAGATGTGTAATTTTAGGAAACGCTGATATTGGTGATTTCTATCCTTTGTATTATTTAACTGTAGATCTTAAACCACGTTGTCAAAAGTGTCAGATTAGTGACCCAGAGGCACCAGATTTGACACAATCATTAATGTAATTAGCATTTACTTGTGGAAATATAAATACTTGTCTATAGGTGTAAAAAGTGTCACCCAGGTAAATGCATTGCATTGAAGATAAGGCTAGAAGGTTGGGCTTAAAGTGGGACAGGGAGAGGAGGAGGAAGAAGAGGAGTGAAATGTTCTTTGTTCTGACATTGGATCTGCATTGGCAGAGCAAGTCATGATCCCAGCTATCCTGCGCTTTGTTCCAACTTGCTCACTGTTCTCACTTTTTTATTAGTTAACCTTTGATTAGTGCAAGACCTTTTATCTGTAGATGTTGATGCGTCAGACAGGACTAAACGGATAAACGTATGGGGAATATTTTTGATCAGTTTGGAGAGTTTATTTAAAAATAGAGCTGCATGAGATCGCTCTAAAAACCCTGCGATTGATGCAAAGAGGGACCAGTTTCCTGAGAAGTGCTCAAGAAAACATATCAAAACCTTTTTAAGAAAATATTTCATACAGGCTCAGTTTACAGAACAGTGGCTGCCTTATGCTTATTTTGCAATATGTTTGGAAGATTCTGTACCTAGAGAACAGAACAGGTTTCTCCGAGTGCTAGTTTTAAGAGTTGAAAAGTTCCTCTTTGCCTGAAATCTTAGAACCTAACTTCTTGCCTGGGGACCTTCAGTTTATAGCATATCTGTCAGGGCAAGCAAGCGTTCTTCTCTTTTCTGTACTGACCGTTTTCAAATTGGCTGCAACACTGAAGGGAATCTTCCAGTGTCAGACAAGTACAGATGTAAGCCATTTGGCTCTTCGTTTCTGTATTGGCTCTTTGAGCAAGCTATCTAATTGGTCTCATTCCCACTGCCCATTCCCCATGGTCCTGCAAATATTCTTCCTTGCAAATATTTAAAATAAGAAGGGTTTTGAATATTTCTGTGTGTGAATGTATTAAAATGAATTTTCTGAAAATGCTTTACATTTTATGTGGAAAATGCAGAGAGAGTTGTTTAAAATTTGCTTTTACCTTTGATCTGTCAGGGTTTCCAAAGGAAACAGTGCCTATGAAATTCAGAAGAATGCTTGTGGAACTGTTCTTGTTTGGCAGTGAGCATGGTAGATGTTTGGTACACAAGTGTTGGTTGTTTTAAAGATCATTGTCCTTATTAAATTGTCAGAATGACGTGTACATGAGCAGCATTATTGCTGTAATGTGAAGCACAGCGATAAATTCCATCTCATTCTGGACAAAGGGAGACTATTGTGAATTGCTAATGCATTATTAAAAATTTGTCATGTGGGCTATGATTCACTCCGTTGAAGTGCTCAAGTATTAGGGATCATGGTTTAAAATTATGGGCACGTGTAAAGGGGAAGTGAAGTGGAAAGTTTGTACCCACAACACCATCGTTCGAGTGAGTGAACAGGAGACCTTTTGTCAGGGAGCGCCATTTTGAGAGTTGCATGTGTTCATGGAGATGGGGATTGAGCAAGTTAGAGGGACATGAGTGTGTGAGGGAGATTGAGGGATATACTGAGAAGATATGTGGATGGGATTGATTGGTTAAAATTATTCTGCTTTGTCATATCCTCATCGACATAGTTTAAAGATGAGCTTTGTGCAGATGGAACAGCACCCTTTTTTGAATTTAATCTCTCCCTGTGACATGAGAATAGGGAGAGGTTAGTATGTGGCCTGGAACTCTTCCACATGGGGATGTTGCAAGATGATTTAAGGCTTGGTGATCAGTCTGCTTTGTAGAGAGAGTTTGATATCATTTCTAAATGAAACTGTGTCAAGACCTGCCTCATAAGAGTGCTCCTTAGCTTGAAGCTAATGTTGAACTTGATAAATGGACACTTGCTTTGTGAAGTGTGTAGCGTTGCAAAAATTTCATAGTTTTAGTTTTTTTAAACAAGGTCTTACATGTTTTTAAAATACTGTTTTTTTTTTCAAATGGATCAAATTGTGCAAAAAGAAATCCATGCATTTATTGATGATTTGTGGAGGTTAGAATTGTTATCTTTAAAGTATGTGAAGATTTAATCAAGATGTTGGTGGTGTAAGTAGAGGAGAAATGGTTTCAAGTGGGAGGAAGGTTAGGTAACCATTGAACACTGGAGCAGGCAATTTCTTTTTGTGCAATGAGTCGTAATCTGTGAACAAACAGCAGAGAATGGGGCTCATCTTGGATGGGCTTAATGTCCTCTTGCTGCACTTTGTGATTATCTCAATTCAGAAACTGTGTACAGAACAGCCATTTCCAAACCACTGGTCACGACCCCTAATGGGGTGAGGAGCCTTGAGTCACCAATGAGGAGCATGGTGAGGATATATCTTACAACATGGTGACAAACAGTCCAGACTCCATTTGGCTGCCTCCTACAGACAGGAGGTCGGAACATTCTACAGGCTCAGCCTTGAGATGGCTGCTTCAACAAACAGTCAGCACCTGAAGGAGCTGAGCATTTGAGAGCCCTAGAGAAGAGAAACTGGTGTAAAGTTTGAACAAAGCAGGATCTCATGTTGATGGGATTCCTGACCTGAGATGTGCAGCAGCAAGAGTGAGCTCGGAACATCATGGAGCTGAAAAATTGGTCTCTCCAAGGAAGTTACAGATTGCATTGGGTGCTGATGGTCTGTAGGAGCGGTTTAGCCGGACGGCAAACAGATATCAGAGGATCTGCAAGTAAAGTTGAAATCTACGCTGGGGGAATGGGAAAGCTTTGAAAAATGAAGAAGTTTCAAGGACTGAGCAAACTAGGAGTAAGGAAAGTATCTCAGGTTCAATGCTAGTACCATTGCAATCAAAGGTAGAGAAACAGGAGACTGGAAGAACACAGCAAGCCAGGCAGCACCAGGAGGTGGAGAAGTCAACATTTCGGGTGTAACTGCAATCGAGCATCAAGAGACATAGAATTTAAAAAGACAATAAAGGATATTGGTGAGGACACTTTGAGTACTGTATGCAATCTGGTCGCCCAGTTGTAGGAAGGATATTATTAAATTGGAAAGGGTGCAGAAAAGACTTACAAAGATGTTACCAGAACTGGAAGGTTTGAGTTATAAGGAGAGGTTGGATAGGCTGGGATGTTTTTCACTACAGCGTAGTAGGCTGAGGGGTGATCTTACAGAGGTTTACAAAATCATGAAGGGCACAGGTAAGGTGAATAGCAAAGGTCTTTTTCCTAGGGTGGGGAAGTTCAAAACGAGAGGGCATATTTTTAAAGTGAGGAGAAAGGTTTAAGAGGAACCTGAGGGGTGATGTTTACACGCAGAGGGTGGTGCTTATATGGAAGGAAGTGGTAGCTGAAGGTAAAGTTATAACATTAAAAATACATTTGGAGAGGTATATGAATAAGAAAGGTTTGGAGGGATATGGGCCAAATGCAAACAATTGGGACCCATTGAGTTTGGGAAACCTGGTCAGCATGAAAAAGTTGGACCAAAGAGTCTGTTTTCATGTTGTATGACTGACTCAATGATGTAACAGACCTGAGAATGTCACAAATCTGTAATGAAAGGACAACTTAGATTCTGGGTTTGCTTAGTCTTCTAAGAAACAAATTAGGAGACTATTTTGGTGACCAGGCAGGAGGTCCCATTAATTAAAAACCACAGTAAAGTGGAGATGGATTTATTTAAATAGCCCACATTGGGATGTATCCATGAAAAACTAGTGAAAGCAATGGGAATTAGAATTTTGATCTGCAGTCAGCAGGATGCATCAAGGGAAACATTGGAAGGAACGGGAGTCATCATAGAGGTGTGAAGAGCGAATTCATTTGGTAAAGTTGTTAACAAACAATTCCCATTCACTTAAAGCTGTTAAGGAAATGGAATTGTTTTAGGTTGCAAGTAGCAGGGTTCATTTAGAGAACTTGCAAAAAGACAGGATTCCTCCATTTCTCTCTCTCTCTCTCTCTCTCAAACACAGGAAAACCTTAAAGTATAACAATAGATAACAGAATTGCTGTAATGGTAAAGTCACCATTGTTACAGAGGATCATAGGACTGCTCTCTTGCTGGAGAGAAATGATTGGTGAGTTTAACCTGAGCTTCACCAAGTGAGAATGAGGTTGACTAAGTTGGACCTTTATGGTCACCTCAGCAAATACAGGAATTGAACCCATCGTGTGCTGTCATTCTGCATTGAAAACCTGCCATCCAGCAAGCTAAGCTAATCAAACCCCCAACTGCAAAATTAAAAGCACTTAACCCAGGAAGACAATCAGTTGAGATAGACATGATAGCAGGGATGATTTTAATTTCAAAATTGAGTCACATAGAACACAGAATCGGACATTGGAGAAAACAATGTTTAATATGCAGAATTGGTTCCAACTAGATACAGAATCAAAAGCTGAACAAGTAAACCATCTTTTATGTATAGTTGAGTAAAGCTGACGGCATTATGGCTTGCCAAAGTGTTTATTAAAAAAAAGCGACTGATACTTTGAAGTCCTGAAAGCCTTCAACCATTACTGAAACAAATAAAATTACTGAAACATCTCACTTCCAGAAAACATGCTGAAATAGTACACAGGCGAAAGTGAGGACTGCAGATGCTGGAGATTAGAGTTGAGAGTGTGGTGCTGGAAAAACACAGCAGGTCAGGCAGTATTCGAGGAACAGGAAAATCGATGTTTCAGGCAAAAGCGATTCATCAGGGCTTTTGCCCGATACGTCGATTTTCCTGCTCCTCTGATGCTGCCTGATCTGTGCTTTTCCAGCACCACGCTCTCGACTCTGAAGTAGTACACAGTCACAGCACAGAAGAACCGTAAGAATTACAACAGGCTACTAAAGAAGAAAAGCAGAAGTAGTCCAATGTGAAATAGGTGATTGAGATCCAGCTTTTTGACAAGATGATATTTAATGTCAATAGTTGACTTGCTGATTTTAAGCTTGATTCCAGTGTGAAGTCATTATATTATTAGTGTGTCATGTTTGAAGAAACATTGTTTGTTTGCATCCTGCAGCATTGCAACTGCATGGTCTTGAAGGTGTAGCACTTAAGTTTAAAAATACTCTGCATCACAAGTTCATCAAATTGAGACATATGTATAAGTTCTTTGCTGTCATAAATGTGTTTTTGGACCTGGGCCTTCCTGAAATGGCAAAAGGAGTCATGTTAGCTGAAGTCATGGAGTGACTGGTCAAGGACTTTGTTACTAAACAGTCAGTCACTGAACAACTGGTCAAAGGACGACTGGACAAGATGTGATAGGGCTTCTTAGACTCCTGGTGGAACTCAAACCTAAGGAAAAATCCATTGACTTTTTTTTTCATCCTGTCAGCAAGTTGTAGACCTGTGACTATTCTGGATTGGCGGGTATGTTTTCCATCGCAATCAACTCAAGGGAGTTTGGGTTTCAAGAATCAAAGTTTCTGAAAACTCCTAAGCAATCAGATAGCAAATGAATAGTAAAGTTGAACTGAGATAACTGAGTGCAACACAGCTTGGATGAACAAATGTCGGTGACAGATTTCAGTGTGATATCTGATGCCGAAGTAATTTGGAAGTCACAACTTCAAACCGGGAATTCAACCTTTTTTCTTAAATTCTCTCAGATACAAATCCTGCCACCTGGCAGATGGTGGAATTTAAATTCAATAAAAATCTGACATTAAGAGTCTGACCATGAAACCATTGTTGGGAAAACCCATCTGGTTCACTGATGCCCTTCAGGGAAGGAAATTAGGATTAGGATCCCCACAGTGTGGAAACAGGCCCTTCAGCCCAGCAAGTCCACACCGACCCTCTGAAGAGTAACCCATCCTGACCCATTCCCCTATCACTCGACATTTCCCCCTGAGTAATGCACCTAACCTACACTGTCCTGAATACTATAGGCAATTTTAGCATGACCAAATCACCTCACCTGCACATCTTTGGACTGTGGGAGGAAACCGGAGCATGTGGAGGAAACCCACACAGATATGGGGAGAATGTGCAAACTCCAGACAGACAGTTGCCCAAGCGTACAATCCAGCCCGGGTCGCTGGTGCTGCAAGGCAGCAGAGCTAACCACTGAGCCTCCGTGCCGCCCAAAATCTGCCATTTTTACCTGGACTGGCCTACGTGTGACCCAGACACACAACAAAATGGTTGACTCTCAGCTGCCCTCGGGAAAGTAAATGCTGGCCCAGTCAGTGGGCATCTATGTCCTATGAACGAATAAAAGAATAAGAATAACAATTTGCTCGTACAGATTGAAGATGTGACACACACAACTCCATGGAAACCATTGGTGAGAGAGGGCGGCCCCATCTCCACTAATTCTAAGACAGTCAAAAAAGAAAATTGCCCAGTTCAGAGATCAACGATAATATGGCGGGGAGAAAACAGTTGCCTGTTTCAACTGGGGCAGCTGTCCTCTGAAGAAAATCCAAGAGATTGAAAGTGGTAAATGAATTACATACACAAATGTGTATAGCCATAATGGGGGAAATAAAGGTTGGGGAGGAGATGTTGTACAATGATGAAAGAATTATTGCAGAGGAGTATTTTAAATGCCACCCACAATGAGACCACATAATGACTTGGAGAGAATTAGCTGAGGGTCTTGAAGAGTAAGATTTACCAGCTGGTTCTTTAACAAAGTCTTTTAACAATGCATATTAATGCAACTACACTGTTATTCTTGGCATTGATGACATGTCAAATCTTAACCCATAACGTTTAGACTGATTCAGGTGAGAGTGCTACTCATTGATGTACCACTAGTGTATTTTTTTTTGGAAAAGGGCAGTACGGTGCTTCAGTGGTTAGGACTGCTGTCTCAGTGTCAGGGACCCAGTTTGATTCCAACTTCGGGCAACTCTGTATGGAGTTTGCACATTCTCCCCGTGTCTGCGTGGGTTTCCTCCGGGTGCTCTGGTTTCCTGCCACAGTCCAAAGATGTGCAGGTTAGGTGAATTGACCAATCCAGATTGCCCAGAGTGTCCAGAGATGTATAGGTAAAGTGGGTTAACTGTTTTAAGTGCAGGGTTATGAGGATAGGGATTAGGGCTGGGTGGGTGTTTTTTGGAGGGTTGGTGCGGACTCGATGGGCCAAATGACCTGTTTCTGCAATTTGGAGGTTCTGTGATCACGATTGCCTTACTTAGAATCAATGTACTTGCAGAACTCATTCTTCTAACGTCATCTGCATTGTTATGAAGAATGGACTGCATTATTCTCCTGCAAAAAGTGGTGTAGCACTGTCCCCTCTGTGCCCTAACGTTTTAGGTTGAGGTTCCACCTGAACACAATTATCAGTTCAATGCTAACCGTTCATTCCTGAAAGAATACTCTCTTGTCCGGGGCTGACTTTCAGATTGGGTATCTAGCAGAGACTCTGTTTGCACTCTCTTATGTGGGTGTAACAGATGAAACAAAGGAATATTGCACTTGGAAGAGAGAATATGCCGTTTAGCCCTCTGAGCCTGCTCTGCCATTTGGTAAAATCATGGCTGATCTGGTGATAGTCTCTACTCTTTAAATTCTTGTCTGTCCCCCCCCCCCCTCCCAGGAAGCGTTACTCATTTGTCGATCAAAATTCAATCTCAATCAACCTTGCATAACTTCAGTGACACAGCCCTGTTGTTTTCTGTGGAAGCGAATTCCACAGACTAACCATTCTGAAGAAAAAAAATTATCTTAATCTCACCCTTAAAAGGGAGTTGCCTTCCATCCTATTATTTTTAAACTGTCACCTGCTTCTTGTCAGATGACATGCCACTATTTCCATGGAGATCAGGAGAGTACTCCTTAATGTCTTGGTCAATATTTATCCCTCAACCAACATCTCGAAATCATTTTGAAATCTGCAATTGGCAAATTGACTGCCACGTTTCCTGTATTATAACCATGATTATACTTCAACAGTGAAGGGCTTTGAGATGTTCTGAAGTGCAAGGTGCTACAGAAATGTACATTTTAGGATATGAATGTTTTAAATGAAAATGACTAAGCTATCTCTCTAACAACGCGACCACCTTCTCTCCGTTATTTCTGTAGTCAAAAATATGCTTTTTTTTTCACGTGGGCCATCTCAATGTGACACTTTGCAAATTAAAATCTGATGGGTTCAGATCAGCTGTCTCATCTTAGTGACAAGAAATTGGCATTTTGGTTCAAATTGGCTTCACCAAAATGGCTCTTTTTTTTTTCCCAGTGCAGTCTGTAGCCCACACTCTGTTCTGTTTGAGGGATGTACTGTATGCAGTAGGAATGAGAGCACTCTGAGGAAGTGCATTGCAATACAGTGCCTTTGTTTCCAGGAGTGCTCCCAAGTAATGGTAGTTATTTGCATTCCACATAGTGCGGTGTCTCACTGCCTCTCATCTGTATGCTGCTCCCGTCACACAGCATCTCGAGCCTGTGAACACAGACAATGCGCCATCACATTGTGCCATTTGAAGCTCTTTAAACCCTCGATGCATGTGAAGGTCCATTGTTGTGTTGTACCAGCTGACTCTGCACCTCGCAAACAGCACTGATGCTTTGTACCATCAGTTTCTATGGGAAGGGATCTTTGCATGATATTCTTCTGGCAAACGCCATGTTCTTTAGAGTGTGAAGCACACTGATGAACTACTGATCCATTTCTCTGCATATATCTGCTCACTACTGTTATTTAAAATATTTAGTGTGAAGGTGTCAGACATGTGCTAACATGATGCATTGAATTTTTTATCTTAGCTGTGCTTGTTGTTGAGACTTTTTGCTATAGATCATTTCACTTATCCAGTCCAAAAGAACCAAGGGCTATTTTCCCCCCAAAAAACTGCTTTATGTAGTGAGTGGTTCAGATCCGGAATGCACTATCTGAGAGTGTGGTGGAAGCCAATTCAGTTGTAGCTTTCAGAAGATATTTAGATATTCACTTGAAATGAAGCATTTGCAAAGTTACAGGGAAAAGGTGGGTGTGCGGGGCGAGCAGAATCACTCCTGCAGAGAGCCATGACAGGCTGAATGGCTTCCAACTATACTATATGATTATACTGTTAATTCAGACCTCCAGCTTGTAAAGCAAAATTGCAGAACCATCTTGTGTTTTAACTGAGAGGATGAAACCTATTGAAATCAAGTGAAAATCTGACTATTGAACAATTCATATAGGACATTGTCAGGCAGGAACCCTATAGTAAGCTGAAAGGGTATATAATTTACAAATATATTTAAGTGGGAACAAAAATTCCTTTAGCAGCAAATTGCAAAATGAACCTTTTCAAACATTTTGGTTTCTGAGGGAAGTGGGCACTGGGGTTTAAAGAGGGTGGTCTCTGCTTGGCAAAGTGCTTGTGCAAATTGGGGAAAGTGCTCCATGGTTTTACATGCTTTGCATGTGCCTATGTCAAGGTTTACAGGTGTAGCTATGTGTGGGCTGCAAGCATGCCCCACCGAATGTTCTTCTGAGATTTGAGCATATGTTTTATAATTTTTGCCTGAAAGAGAAATGTACAGTCTGGTCTGGAGAAATGCAACAAAAAAATCATCTTAGTTTTTCAGTAGTCCGCTTTTGTTGTTGTTCTCAATGTGTTGCACTGGTGCATTCTGAAAGATTCATAGTTTGTTATTAAAATATCACAGTAAATAGAGAAAACTAGGACATCAATCTAAAGCAAAAAATTACATGTTTGTGGAAGAATGGAACTGTGGGATGACAATCCCAAGATTTATTATAATCTGTAAATAACCAAAGGATGAGAAAAGAGCCTGGCAAAAGTATTGTTTTATATAAAGTTTGGTAGCACAGTATCTAGGTTTGTAGCAGAAACTGTGATTGTTGAGATTGATTGAAAAACCAACATCATTATCAGATTTCCCACAGTGTGAATTACATAATTTAGTGGTCGGAGGAGAGGTGCTAGCCCAGTATAAAAACCAGTCCTTAGTTTCACTTACCCATAGTGGGCTTCTATGTATAGAATAAAATAAAAGATTAAAATCAACTTTCTTTTTTTACTTAAAAAAACAGCTTAACTTAGATTCTATTGCTGAGGAGGTGTAGTAGGACAGAGGTGGTGCACAGCAAATTTAATGTTGAATTTTAGTTTTTTTCTTCAACCATCTTGCCTTCCAGTGACTTGCCCCATTTAATTGCCAGTGTCTGAACTTTCACCAAATCACATTTCTCCATCTGCCCAATGCTCACTGATCTGCAATGGTTCCTGCTGCAACAACCTCTGGATTAGTGGGTTGCACAGTGGTTAGCACTGCTGCCACACAGCGCCAGAGACCCGGGTTCAATCCCCGCCTCAGGTGACTGACTGACTGTGTGGAGTTTGCACATTCTCCCCGTGTCTGCGTGGGTTTCCTCCCGGTGCTCCGGTTTCCTCCCACAGTTCAAAAATGTGCAGGTCAGGTGAATTGGCCATGCTAAATTGTCCATAGTGTTAGGTAAGGGGTAAACGCAGGGATGGGGGTGGTTTGCGCTTCGGCGGGTCGGTGTGGACTTGTTGGGCTGAAGGGCCTGTTTCCACACTGTAAAGTAATCTAATCTAATTGGATTTAAAAACAAAACCCTCATCCTTGCTTTCAAATCCCTCCTGAGGTGTTCTGTTTCCCCTTTTCTCTCTTTCACCACACTTCCAGTATTACAACTCTCTCATCTCTGTGATACTCCAATTCAGGCCACTTGAGCATCTCCGATTTTAATCTTTCTACCAAAGTTTGTGCGAAGATTTGTAGCTCGGGTGCTCGTTGTTGTGGTTCTGTTGGCCGAGCTGGGAATTTGTGTTGCAGACGTTTCTGCCCCTGTCTAGGTGACATCCTCAGTGCTTGGGAGCTTCCTGTGAAGCGCTTCTGTGATCTTTCCTCCGCCATTGGCAGTGGTTTGAATCTGCCGCTTCCGGTTGTCACAAATTCCCAGCTCGGCAAACAGAACCACAACAATGAACACCCGAGCTACAAATCCTCTCACAAACTTTGAACACCTACGGGCGAGAGACGCTAAGACAAGCCAGGAAATGGGAATCCTGTGCCAACTGACTAAGCGCCGCATACGATGACAACCGGAGGCTCCCAGCACTGAGGATGTTACCTAGACAGGGGACGAAACGTCTGCAACACAAATTCCCAGCTCGGCGAACAGAACCACAATAATCTTTCTACCATTGGTGCCCTAGCCTTCAGCTGCCTGAGCTATAAGTCTGGAATTTCCAGCCTAAACCTCTCCGCCTAAATCTCTTTCTTTAAGGTGCTTCTTAAAACCTAACTCTTTGACCAAGATATTGATCACCAATCCCTAATATTTCCTTATGGTTCAATGGCAAGGTTTGTCCAGTTATGTTGCTCTGAACAGCTTCAGATGTTTTATATTTGAAGGTACATTATTACTGTTGAAATCAATCACAAAGAGTTTCTTTAACAAAGAAGTGTCGGGCAAATTGTATTTTTGGAAGGTGCAGGTAGATAAATTCTTAATGTGAATTTTAAACCATTATTTAAGGATTGAATTAGGGAAAATAATTTCCTTCAAAGCTCTCATCTTCCAATAATTGGAATTGCTGTAAATGCTTCTGATTCTGTCTTATCTCAAACATTCCCCCGGCTGGCGTAGTCTGTATCTTGTTCCTGCCATTTGGCTTCCATTTCTTGGTGGGTTCCTGTGGTTATTTTGCACATTCTGCACCTGTTTAAACAACATTTTGATTTGTAGCTAACAGATTCAGGAGTTCTGTACTGGAGCCCACAACTAAGCTGTTTTCTTCTATTTACATTACACTGTTAACGGCAAGGTGCTTGCAGAAATTCCAACTTTTCCCGATCCCAAATTCATTCACAAAAGAAAAATTGGGACGCGTTACTGACCATTGTCTCCGATCTTAGGTCTAAAGTTCTGTGTGGGCCTCACTGAAGGAACCCAACAACAATAGCCTATCTCTTAGTGTCTTGAGTATTTAACATGCTATCCCTGCACCTGTGGAAAACACCAGTCACTTCCTGTTCTCTGCTCAGTGACTGAGTCTCCAGTCATGCCTCTAATGAATGACCAGAGTTACAATAGAACACATGGTATGCAGTGCACTAAGGTTATTTATTTATTACATCAACTGCCTTAAAACTGGATAACTGTAATTTTGTTTCAAAAGCACTTTCATCTGACTCTTGATGCAGGTTTGCAGAATGAGCAGATGAGTAGATTAGATCACAGCCATAAAATCTGAAGGAACGACATCATATTTTGTTGATTCTTCACGATAACATGCAATTCATACTGCGGGGGGAGTACATGTTCCTCCCAGAGGAACCATGACACATCAGGAATAGGGAGGAACAACCTGCAGATGGAATTATTTTGGAAAAAGCATTAAATGTTTTGGAGACTCATCTAGTTTTTTTTCCAACCTATATAAACACAATAATGATTCTTATAAAATATTGGAATTTGAAATGTAGATGTTTTATTTTGTTGTGGATTCGGGTACACTGATCAAGATTACCTAGTAATGTATCCCATCTTCATAGTGTCAAAAAAATGGCTAATATAAACAACACTTAAATGCTAGCCCTATCTTTTAAGTGTTTAATGTCCAACTGTACAGAAAGCCAAATCGTAAGGAACTAACATTTATATAATAACTTAATGTTTTATTCGTTAAACATTGAAATCCAATGATTTATGAAAGAGGTGTTATTAATATAATCTCCAAGAAGGGATCCATGTTTGGGAAGGCATTTCAAATTGCATGAAGTAATTCATTCCTAATGACTGCATTGTGGTGTGCTCTATATGGTGTTCAGAACCAAGGAACATGCCTCTTTCCATTGTGCATAGTCATCGATTTGTTGGTTTTAGCAGATTTCATATTGTTCAAATCATCTGACCTCATCAGTATTGCCCTTGTGTGCTCATAGTTTGTTACCTACAGACTCAACTATTCCATTGCTCTCCTGCCTTAGTAAATTGGAGCTAAATCAAATTCTTGCTGGCTCTGTGCTTACTGATCAAAATTGGCTTCTGTTTAGCATATGCTTTAACGTTAACATTTTCACCCATGTCATCAAATCTGTCCTAGTCCTGCCACTCCGAAGTCTGTAATCACCTCCAATTCTAAAACCCTCTGAGGCATTTGTTCTCAAATTCTGGTCCCCTGCATATTCCAGATTTCTATTGTCACATCATTGGTTCTCAAGCCTTCAGCAGCAGGTGCCCTAATCTTTGGAATTCTCTCAATAAATTTTTCCACCTCTCTCAGTTCCTTTAAGATACAGTATTTAGAATAGCACAACAGGCTCGAGGGGCTGAATGGCCTAATACTGGTGCTATATTAAAGGCAACCTCTTCGATAAAGCTTTTGATTCTTGTTTCTAAAATCTCCATATTAGAATTTTAAAAGTCCTGTGTTGTGCCTTCACTTGTTTTTACTGTTTTAAAGTCAGTGTATAAATACAAGTTGTAATACCAAGGAACAATGTTTGCAAGATAGGTGGTTCACCTGAGAGTTTTGATTTTTTTTTTAATGAAAAGCTGCAGTCACTTCAAGCCATTCTCCTGAACAGAAGCAGTTCTATCCCTGGAATCAATTTCATTGTCCATTTATCACATGTAAGGATGTAATGCATTTTGAGAATGTACATGTGCTAGCAACTGAGATGATTCCTGGAATCAGCTTGATTCTGAATATCAGGAACTTTAAGTAGAGATTGAAAAGTTGGGCAAGATTGTCCTTAGAGGAAAGGAGTCTTGATTATTAATATGTGCTGGGAATTAAATATACAAACTTGTATCTTGGCAGAGTGGTCATTTGTTAACAGGCAATAATCTAAGATTTGAAAGCTAGATTTTATGAAGAAAACTTATTGTGTAGTAAAAATTCCCAAGTAGTTAATTGGAATTTTGATTCTAAAAGTACTGTTGCCTTTGCTGTTCGATGCTTTATTCCTGATGAAGGGCTTTTGCCCGAAACGTCGATTTCGCTGCTCCTTGGATGCTGCCTGAACTGCTGTGCTCTTCCAGCACCACTAATCGAGTATTTGCTATTCTGTGGTCCAGTCTCATAGAACATAGAACATTACAGTTCAGTACAGGCCCATCGGCTCTCAATGTTGTGCTGACCTGTGGAACCAATCTGAAGTCCATTTCGCCTACACTATTCCATTCTTGTCCATATGCCTATCCAATGACCATTTTAAGTGCCCTTAAAATTGGTGAGTCTACGACACTTGCGGGGAGTGCATTTCCATTCCCTACTATTGAATATAGATTTGTTCAAATCACATCAGCTGCTGAGGCATTTAAATTCAATGAGTTAATTATTCAGGAATAAAAGCCAGTCTCGTTAATAATCATGACTAGATTTTTCTGAAGGAAGAAAAGCCTACCTTGTTGTCTGATTCCTTTCAAGGAAGGAAATCTGCCATCCTTACTCGGTCTAGCCTATATGTAACTCCCAGATCTATGACAAAGTAGTTTACTCTCAACTGTCCTTCGAGGTATCCAGAGAGGCATCTGGTTGAAGTGACACACCAACATTTTCTGAAGGACTTCTGGAGGGTAGTAAATGCTGGTCTTGCTAGCAATATCCATAACTAATGGAAAAAAATAAGAGAAAGTGAGGACTGCAGATGCTGGAGATCAAAGTCAAAAAGTGTGGGGCTGGAAAAGCACAGCCAGTCAGGCAGCATCTGAGGAGCAGGAGAGACAATGTTTCAGGCAGAAGCACTTCATCAGGTTTGTTAAAATTAAGGTTGTTCCCAACTCCCAAAGACCCCTGAAGTATGTTAGCGGTTGGAAGATCTTAAATAATTGTTCACTTTTTCAATCCTGTATTCAGATAGTCTTCAATAAAAAATATGCAGTCTAATTAAATACCTTAACTCCGTAGAAAAAACATCATTTTACTGTTGTCTCATTGGAATGGGGTTGTGGGATAGGTGTTCTTGAATGCTTCTACATTTGTCTGTCTTTTAAACATCCAGTGAATGGGTTTGCAGGCAGTTTTTTTTTCTCTGGAGGATAAGTTCCTTGCTTTCAAAGTTCCAATGTTCTGATAATTTCCAAAGAGGAGTGGTGATTATGATTGCTTGTTTAATGCTGTCAAGCTCAGCCAGTCAGAGTGCCATAATGTAGACTCATAATACTACAACAACTTGCATTTGATTAACACCTTTAACGCTGCAAAATGTTCCAAGTGGTACACAGGAATGTAATCAGATAGAAGTTGGCACCAAGCCCCATAATGAAACAAGATGACCAGATGCTCAGTAAAAGAAGTAGATTTTAACGAGTATCCTCAAGAGGTGACCAGGTTTAGTAAGAGCATTTCAGACGATAGAGAGCAAAGTTCTACTGCCAGTCATGAAACGATCAAAATTGGAAGTGCAGAGATCTCTGAGGGCCGGATGGGGACTGCATTTTAATAGAAGCTTTTAACTATTGTATTATCCTCTCATTTTAGATGGTGTAAGGAAAACTGTTAGAAGGAATCACTTTCTTTAAACTTATGGGAAAACACTTCTTGTTTGTTTGCTTGCTCCTGAAGTGACCAGGCTTCCTTTTGAATTTACTTTTTAAAAGGGTTGTGACTTGCTTTGCATGGTTCAGCATTTGCAGGATTCCATTTGCTGAGCTGCCTTTTGTTGAATGCTCATGCACTGAACCTTTTGCATGTGAGCGTTGCAGAGGGATTTCAGCCTGGCATTCTCAGAACACGCTGCATGACTTTGGTGAAGGTCATGCACTGAGGAGATTAAAATCCTTGTGTAGGGTGTATGCAGTTGGACTTCCTCTTGCTTGGTTAATGGTTGACCTAGTTCTGTTACCATATGCTTCCTGCAGTACTTTGTGTTTTAGTAGCTGTGCTGAGTTCAAGAGTAGGAAAATGGAGTCAAGCATGCAGCATTCCAAAATGAGAACAGTGTGAAGTTGAGAGCAATTCTTGAGATGAAACATTCCTGTCAAGGAGGTTACTAAATTAACCCATTCTGTACTGCATTGGCACTGCAACGATTTTTTTTCTAACCATTGCTCCTCATAGAAGTTTTATGAAACATACCTTTTTTGATGTGCAAACTTTTCAGCATTAACTTGGTAGCTTCAAAGAAGTTTCATTTGATCTTGAGGCATTTGTTAGGCCTTCAAGCTGTGTCAGTTCAATGAACTGTTTTAACACAAGCATGCTGTCAATTTCAGTGTTTGTCTGGGCATTTGGCCCATTTCCTATACATTCTACTGTTTGCTTAATTGAAACAAGTGGATAGATTTGCTTACTGTGGGTGGGGCGAAAACATGTCCTATGTCATTCTAGATTTAACAGCATTCCACACAGAATTAAGGATCCTTGAGGTTGATTTGTTGCCTGCCTTTAGCTTGAAACAGGAAACCAAAATCATGAAGGGCGCGCAACAACTGGGCTGTAAATGATCCATTTTCTTGCAACCCAGGTTTTTTTTCCCCACCCATTTTATTCATAGAAACCTTACTCAGTGGAAGCAGGTCATTCGGCCCATCAAGTTCAAACCAACACAATGAAGAGACCCACCCGTCTATACTATCCCTGTAACCCTGTATTTCTTATGGCCAGTCCATCCAGCCTGCCCACCCCTGAACACTATATGGGCAATTTAGCATGGCCAATCCAACTAACGTGCACATGTTTGGACTGTATGGGAGGAAACTGGAGTAACCAGACGAAACCCACGCAGACACAGGAAGACAGTGCAAACTCCACACAGACGGTCAAACCGGATGCCTGATGTTGAGAGGCAGATGTGCTAGCACTGGGCCACCGTGCCGCCCCTTCATTCTCCCTTTTGTTGATTTAACTGACCCCTACCTGTGATACTACCCTAAGTGCACAGCATGGAAACAGGCCATTCAGCTCAACTTTCTCATGCAGTAGTTATGCCCCATGTGAAGCTCCTCCCGCCCAATCAGCATGTTCTTCTCTCTTCTTGCCACCAGTTTGTCCAGTTCCCCTTTTAAGCATCTGTTATTTGCTTCAACTACTCCATGTATTACTTTCTGTGTTCTAATTGCTCTTTACAGAAATACTTCACTGAATTTCCTTTTGGACTTGATTAGCAATTGTATCTTTTGTAATGGTGGCTATTATTGATCTCTTCCAAATCCCGAAACGTCGATACTCCTGCTCCTCGGATGCTGCCTTACCTGCTGTGTTTTTCCAGAGCCACAATTTTTGACTCTGATCTGCACCGTCTGCAGTCCTCACCTTTTTCCTCCTCCCAAATCTGGCAGGTTTTCTATATCTACCAATTTCAAATTTTTTGATCATGTTGAAGACTGCTGTCAAGCTATTCCTCAAATTTCTTCTCTAAAGAAAAGAGCCTCCGGCCTAATTAATCTTCCCTGAAAGTTATAATTTTCCAATCCTTCTAAATCTTTGGTTCATTAGCTGAAGTCCACTCTCCAGTTTATTTTTCTGTGGTCTAGTCGTGGATGATTGTCGACAGTATTCCGTTTAGTTTTGTTGCTCATTTAGATTTCTCATCTCACTATTATTTTGATGTGTGCCTCCAGGAGGGAGAACTGCTCACTGATGAGGAAGGAGAATCCTGGCTGGTGATTCTGCTGCCTTGTCCAGGAGTGCTGATGCCATTTATAATGCCCTGTAGGTTTTCCAGAGGCATTGCCAACTCAATATAGAATACAGTACAACTTGCTCCACAGATGTGAGCAGCGAATGTTGAGGTTTCAATACAATATGTGTAACGCATGTAAAAGCTGTGGGCAGCACTCATAACAATGTCGAGTTCAGTGTTATTATTCCTGGCATAATCAGGAACATAAGACTGGAGGAGGCTGTTCAACCCTTGTTTGCTATTCGATTTGATCCAGACTGATCTGTATTGTGACCCCCATATTCCGTCATAATCCTTAATGTGTCGATCAATTGACTCCCAGGCTCAACAGCTTTTTGAGGGCGAGGGTTTCTAGATTTCAACTAATCTCTGTGTGAAGAAGTGTTTCTTGACCTCGCTGCTAATTGGCCTAGCTCAAGTTGCCTCTTGTTCTGGACTTGCCTGCACCAGAGGAAGTAGATGCTGAATTCAGCCCACCAAATTGCTTCATTATTTTCAGTACCTCAACGTCTGTGTTTATGATCATTCTTAATAGGTCTGATGTTCTGATTTGTTTACCTTGATATTTAAAGAGGAATTAGTCTGTTCTAGAAGATGGTGAATTAAGATATATCTGCATTCATTGTACTTTCAGTGGAAAGGTTTCAGGAGAACCTCAGCAAGATAACTTTATCCATATCCTAGGGGTTCTGTGGTACACAACTAGTTCGGTTTCTAACAACGCGAATTACTTAGGATTTATAGTTCAGAGGCAGTAATTGTGCACTACGAAGATAGTATATAGGGAACACCTACACCCTCCTCCCACTGTCCTTCATATTGCTTTATCAACATATCCTTTTATTCCTTTTTCTCTTCGGCACTTCTTTTAACTTTCTGTAAATTGCATCTCCGCCATCTACCTCCAACTCCTTCATTTGATAATGAGATCCACATTTTCATCTCTTTCTTGGTAGAAATGCTTCCCTGAATTTCTTTTTTGGGCTTATTAGGCATTGTATTATATTTACAGTCTGTAGTTGTTGACTGTTCCACATATATTCTTGTGATAGCTAGTGTTTGTCTGTTTCTTGGTGTTCCCTTCTAGAATTTGATTTCTCATTTTCCTACTGTGTTTCTCATCCAATTGTTTGTTTAGTTTTCACACTTTTGATATTTGATTCTACGTATTGAAATAGTTTGAAAATAAATGAAACGTTGTACGGAGAAAATGATATCGAGGAAAATGACTGTATTATCACTGGACTTTGGACAGGTTGACCATGTAATAAAACTAGACTTTATTTGCAATAGACTTCATGAGTGAAAGTATTAAAGAAAGATTGCATTGTCAAATTTGGAGTCTCTTGTTCAAATATCTTTGTTGCTCCGGCACCACACTACCTTTGCATTATGTCTTGAAAATACAACTTTAAGAATTTAATGTATTCAGTTTTCAAAGTAAAATCAAGCCAATGTATTTTCCTTTTAAGAAAAAAAATTGCTGCTGCATGAATCAGTTTAACATACATTCAACAAACAGCACCAGTGAAGGATCTACCACTGTATTTTAATTATTTTCAATTTTATGACTGTAAGTGAGCTTATAAACACACTTGAGTTTGTGGTACCTTCTGATGCTAAGCATGTGCCTTACATTGTAGTGTAAATAAGGTGTGGCACTTCTTTGTTGTGAAATTGCCAAATTGTTAGTATTTGGAGTTTTCTCCTGTGTGGTTCTGAAATTGATTTCACAAGCTCAGAAGACCAAATATTTTCCAGGTTTGGTCAGTGAGATGCTGGGATTTTCTCAGATTGTGTATTTGAGGCAGTATGAGGGCTAAAATTAGTCTCTGCATGCCTCAATTTTTTTTTCCCCACTCTTGGTTATCATGCTGGAAAGGTTAGATGTGGTGGGAGAGTCAAATCAATCCCCAGTCAGTTGGCAAAGTATGAAGCCAGAATCTAATACTTCTGTGATAATGGGTTTAATCTTAGAATAAGTGGCATTCCTTATGTCTACTTTCTTCCTACTAATCCAGTGAACCAGCAGTCTCTTTATTTCTTAATTGACCTGTTCGGATATGCTATAACACACTTCTGGGACAGTTAGGTGTTGAATGTGAGCCTTCTAGACTGGAAGTTGGGACACAATTATCACTGCAACAAAAGCCCATACCATTCCTCTCTATCCTGTTCCGATTAAACCAAATCAAACGAATTTTTCTGAACAGATGACTGCGCCCTACAAGAACACTGTAGCAAAACAAAATCCCAACAGAAAACGTACCAGTTTAAACAGCAGTCTCTGTATGTGCTCTAAGTACTTAATTAAACAATACCCTTCACTGGTGTATCTTGATATAGTTAACATATTAATAGGGAGGACAGCATGTGTCATGGGTCTGCAGTTACTGGTCACAGTTCTGTAAGCACTTCAATCTTGCATGTGGAATAACCAGCTCAAGAATTGACACCTTCAAGAAAGGCGCAGGTAAGGGAGTGTAGGGTAGAATTGGCACAGAGAAAATGCATACAACATCAATGTAATATAGGGCAGTTAAACAGTAGCTTATGCCTGTGAAACATTTAATAGAAAAAGTCCCAAAGTGCTTCATGGAAATGATTATCAGGTAAAATTTGACATTAAGACATATAAGGAGAAAGTAGGACAGATGAGCAAAAGCTTAGTTGGTCAAAGAGGACGTTTAAGGAATATCTTAAATGAGGAATGTCAGGCAAAGATTTTAGGGAATTCCAGAACTTATGATGTAAGCAATAAAAGGCACAGCCACCAATGATAGAAGAATGAAAATTGGGGTTGCTCAAGAGGCCACAGTTGGAAGAATGCAAAGATCTCCAAGAGCTGCAGAACTGGAGGAGATTAGAGAAAGGAAAAGGTGTGACTGGTGACATCTGTGAATAGGATTTTCAATGGAAATGTTTTGGCATTGGTAGTGCTAGATATTCATGTTATACCATACAGTTCAATGGATGTCTTTTTAGATGACACAGATTGAAGTGAAGGGCCAAACAAGGTTTGCAATGCAAGAAACCTATGAAAAAGAATAGAGGGTTTAGCAAATTGTGGGACCAATATTTAGTTTTTAGTGGCATGATTATTTTAGATGATACCTGAAAGCAGAGTTCCCCAGGTTTGTGGTGAGCTGCATTTGGGGATAATATGCATGAGTCATGATCTCAACAGAGAATAGGGGTTTTAGTTACTCACAATCCAGTGAGTAATGCAAGAGAAACATCTTTGCCCAGTAAGTGGTCAGATGTGGAACTCGCTATGACGAGAAATGGGTATAGTGAATGCTAGAAGAAATTAGATAAACACGAGGGAGAAAGGAATAAAGAGAAATGATAAGAGGAGGCTCAAATGAAACAGTAAGACCAATATTGAGCAGTTGGGTCAAATGGCCTGTTTATGTGCTATAAGCTCTTTGTAATGTATAAAATAACCGTTTGTCAATTTCTAAGAATGAACATGATTTCAAACATCACTGACCACGGTAGAATTGATACGCTAAGGAAAGCGATGGGAGAGGGTAGGTAAAAGTATTTAGTTATTTACTAAGCTTTTCATAAACTCCAGTTAGCATAAGAACTAGGCAACTGTGCCCTATTTGTGTGGTTGAAAAGTTAAAACCTATCTGGCCTTGATGTGACCAAACAGCGGTGAGGGAGACCACATTCTGTAAGCAGCAAAGACTTTCGTGAAATAATACCAGAGGATACAGGAAATCGAGCACTGATCGGGACTGTTGTGCACGGCACAAAATTGTAAACCTGGGCTGCAGATCTAAAGAGCAATTTGGAGGGATTTCAGCTGTATCCTGGCAAGGCTGGTTTTGGCTTCATCTTTTACAGGGGCTCTGGGTTCAGTGGCATGGGATGTAGACGAGGAGGAGTCACTTGCCTAGAACTGAAAACATGCTGACTGAATGCACCATGTCATTAGACTGCAACCTGCATCTTGAGGTTTTTATAGTTTGTTAATGGTGGTTTTATTATAAAACCGTTCAAAATTTTGAGAGGTGTGGAATACATAATTTATTAAATGTCTGAACTTTGCACATATCTATGCAGTGTACATACCAGGATTGCATATCATACTTCATGACAGTAAAGATCAAGTTTTATCAATGTGCCTTTTGCCCTCTAGCCTGAGAAACTGCAGGGAATATATTGGGTATTCTTCTTCCAACAATAGAGAAAGGTAAAGTTTTCTATTTATCTTCAAGTTTGTAAAAATGTGATCGTTTTCTGTGAAGCCTGGTGACCTAGTGCAAATTGAAGATCTGTTTGATATCAGGGACAATAGTATAAATCCATATTTTTGGGGCAAATGATGTGACTTCTTTCAGACATACGGAATGGTATGGTAAAAGTTGCGCGGAGAATTGTTTTACAACCTTATTTTGCACAGGCTCCCCTTAAAATGTTGGATTTTGAGGGGTTTTTTTTTTGGGCACTATCCTTATCAGAAGCAAATTTGTTTAAACAGTTTGTTCTCTGTGAAGAGAAACTGCCATTGGTGCAAATCGCTGCCCGATAACTGGCCCATTCTTCATGTTATTAGCAGTTCTTCATTAATTTCTATTATCTAATAGCAAAAACATTCCAATGCAGAATTGCATTGGAACCGAGGACCTTGACTGGATTTTCCTGTTATTGTTTGTAAACTGTTGCCCTTGGGTTAAGGTGGTGGGAAAACTTACTGGGTTTTTGTACCTTTTATGTTGCTCCATTCTGTGCATTGTTATGGTCAATCTAACCTCGTTACAGCATGGTTCCAGAAATCCCAGGTAAAGTTCTCCTTAGGCCTTTGACTGTATCAGTTAATGCTTATTATTTTAAATATTTAAATATGCTTATTTCTCATTTTTAATGTTTCTAATGAGGGCTTGGAATTCTTGTTGGAAGTATGCACCAAAATGTTAAAATGGAACAGTGAGGCGTCCTGGACGCACGCATTCAGGAATCCTGCAGAGGATCAATTTGAGCTACTGCAAGATCAGTTATTTGTATTAAAGTACTTCAGTTGTTTGCCCTCTCTTGTTTGAAGAAATGTTGCTAAGCCAGGTCAACCATGCTTTGTTTAAAAAAATACACTCCATTTAATTCACTAGAAATTGCATTGATGGTGTTTGAGATGACTGTGTAGGCTTTTTCTTGAGTGGTTTATTACTGTAATGCTTTGGCGGTGCAGCAATGCAAACTGTCAGCATCTCTGTCCGATAAACATCGAGGCATCTGTGGATGGAATAAGAATGTTTTCCAAAACAAGGAAGGGAGGAAAAGAAATGGGAATTAAAAAGCAAGTATTGCATAATAAAAGACTGGTTAATGTGACAAAGGACTGGAAGTGGATCTGCTGACCCCTTGTGTTTTCATTCTCGCTGATTAGCAGTCCTTCTTGAACAGTGAGCTTTTTATCCAGACTGTTGAGTGATCTCTTGAAGGCATCTTGTAGATGCTGTGCTTTAACCCATTGTGCACTGTACCACTGATGTGTTGGGTGAGGGGCTGGGGAGGGAGGGGGGGTGGCGCTGGGTGGGAGGGGGAGTACATTAGCAGCCAGTTTTAGTTTTTCTAATCTGGAGAGAGGAGATCACCAGCACTGATGTGAAACTCATGTCATTTTCTATGTGCATGCTGTTGTCTATTTGATAAAGGACCTTCTTGAACCAGGGCAGCTGCAGCTGTGTGTGTGTGTATGTATGTATACGTGCTGAGGGAGGGAGGGTGCGAGCGTTGGAAGAGTTTGTTGATTTGTAGACAGCCTGGCTGGTGATTAACAAAGGTCAGTACTGTAAACTTTGGAGCCTCCTGAGCCAGACTTAGATGGGTTTTCTCTCTCTCTCTTTCTTTCTCTCTCTCTCTCTCTCTCTCTCTCTCCTCGTGAGAGCCATTGAAAGTCTCTAGGGTGGTGTAGGCATTGTGGAATGCTTGTGTCTACTTGCTGCTACCAACAAATCAATAAGATCAGCCTGGTTTGGAAGGGTGAGGGGGTGGTGAAGAGAAAGAGTTTCCTTCTGTTAAAACGATTCTCTCCAACTTGTTTCATGTAAGCAACTGTTACTGTCTCTCTTGGGGTAATTTGCTCATTTCAAGGGGAAAAGAGTTGTGTGTTTTTTTTTGCAGAATGTGACAAATTCTAATAGCTTCAGAGAGGAAGGAGAATATATATTTTTTTTAAATCTCCCCAGACAATTACATCCCTTTCAGCAAGGTATTGGCAAGAGGAGCTAGCTGGAATTTGAACAGCATTTTTACATTGCCTCAGCTGCTTCTGATGAGTGGTAGATAAGTGGGGCCATGTTGTGTTGCTGGCTGGAGGCTCTGCTACTGAGAGCTGGTGGAGCGTCTGGAGGTAAAATGGCTGCTCCTGGAGCTGGTAGGACTAGGCAGCTTTATTGTGTGTGTCTTAAAGCTGCAGTGATGAGGCAGCAGATACCGTGTGCTTCTCTCTCTCTCTCTCTCTCTCTTTCTCAACATCTGATGGTTGCTCGAAGCTGGTCTCATTTGAGCTGGAGAGAACAAGGGGTGGGTGCGTGGGGAAGTGAAGACTTGAATGATCTGCTAATTCTCTAAGTGCAGGAGCCACATACAGAGCGCGCGAGCGAGAGAGAGAGAGCGAGAGACAGAGCCTTGAGATTTGTTCAGTGATGTGCTGGTCTGCCCTGAAGAAGAATGGGGTGGGGCCTGTCCTTTTTCTGTGCTGTAATTTGATCCAGATCTCAGTTGGAAACAGCTTTCTCTCTTTCTTTCTCTCCAGTCTCTCTTTATTTTGTAGATACAGGTCTGGAATAAACCTTCAGCTCTGTAGGTGTTTATGCAGCTTTTTCCTTTGTTTTCTTTGTTATGAGCAATGTCAGATCATCTTGTATAAAATGGTACAATGTGCATTTCTCTCAAGTGGAGCTACATAAGATTTAGCCTCCTTGTTTTAACACCATTATAGAAGATGGAGGAGGGTGAATGAAGATGAAGGGGAAATGGAGCTGAATTTCAACAGTAAGTAAAGCTAACGTGGTTACAAATTAGCAGGAATTGTCGTTCTTTGACAACACCCCTGCTGTGCTGCTGGATTTTAATGTGCAGGGGATCACCAGTGTGGGATTTTACAGATGATCTGAAGCAGAAAAGCATCTTGTCTTTTTTTTAGCCTTTCCCACACCTTGGCTCGCAGAAGCAGGTTCTTGAGAAGATGTAAGATGACCCTGTGTTTCTGACTGTGCTGTAATTCCATGCGTTATATTGCAGCCAGGTCCAGTGCTCTACTCTAACCCTCTGCACATCATGACCCCTGGTTCTGGGGTGGAGGGGAGGTGATGCGGGGGAGCATGGAACAAATTGCCTTGACTTCAGGAGATGATGCTGAATTATAGTAGATGATTGCAACTTTCAGCCACGGTTATTACCACTTTGAGATGCACTTAATTAAAAAAAATGCTTTTCCACCAATAAAATAGATGAACTGGACTAAAAGGACAAATTTCTCCCTTCCTTGTTTATTCAATAGACTGCAATGATTTTTAAAAAAAACTCATTAGTTTTTTTACATTTTTATTTATTGTAAACTGCAAAAAGACCATCAGAAACCCGAGCACAAAACTGTTCAAATGCAGTTGTTTCTCAGTTCTGTATATCACTGTTCAGGACATTGTTGTTTTGTTCTGAGACTCTTGGCTTTTTTTTTTCCTCTTGAATGGGTGCTCTGAGCACAGAACCTGGTACACAAAACTGAGGAGTCAGAACAATATGTAGATGCTTAATTTATAATTTGCTGGAATGTGTTTTCTGCTTATCCAAAACAGGGTGTCTGCTCTGGAGATTTCAGGTACCATTTCTCTGTGAGGGCACCCACTCACTGTGTCTACCGTAAAATACAAAGAAGAAAATATTTCTGCTTCCGTCATCCTCTTCAAACCTCCACTGCATCCCAATCATTGTTCTAGGCCATCTCCTGACAGATTTGTTTTCACTTTCTATCATCAGATAACCTTGTGGCATCTCTGTGAGACTCTGCCAGTTTAATTCTTGTGGGAGTTTGATGTATTTGGATGCTCAGTATTTGCAGGGAGGCTGTCCAAGATCATTTCATACATCCTTGCACCTTGGGCAGAGAGTTGTGTCTAAATGAGATCCAGAGGTGAAGGCACGGTGTCCAAAACCCTCTGTACTTTCGAAGTTCTAAATGTTCTCTCATTTGTAACAAAGTTTAAACCGTTGTTAGGGGAGAAGCTGTCTGTTTATTATGGAAGGAGTGAAAAAATCTGTTACTTTGATGTTGGATTAATGCAACACTAGTTGAATGGAGAGGTCAATCATGAAAGCCGTGTCTGTATCTTGCTTACTAACTGTTGTCTTCTGGTTTCCATAAGTTCGAAATAACCACATTTTGGACTCTGAATGCTATACCTACATCTAGCATTTTTTACTTGCTGCTGTCCAATATTGTTGGACTGAGCGTGATACATTGTCACTCAGCACATGACAGCAGTCTGACAGTAAATGTGGCACCCTATGACATACATTGATATGCATTGGTTCCTATTTCTCTACAAATGATGTCATAATGTAGCATTTCTGTTATCTTCTAAAAAAGATATATATTACCATATCTAATGGATTTATCAATATCTATTCCAATCGCTAACATTTTTTCTAAAGCTTTAACAATTGACTTTTACAAAACCAAATGTTTTCTTTTCAAGGAAAAACATAATTCGTTGCATTGTTTAGATGGTAAGATGTGCCACCATCTTGTTGATTTGGCATTTATTCCTCTCTTAGTTGGCATAGATAACGCTATGTGTGTCGCTTTGATGGTGTAGGAGTTTGATCTTGCTAATGTTGTCACTTGCTGGTGGTGATGTTGATGGGTCCACCATTAGCTGATAATGCTGTTGATATTCTTTGGTTTTGATGATCATTTCTGTTTTTCCGGTTTGAGTATAGGTCAAACATGGACTCTGTTTCTTCTCATTTGCTTACCAGTTTTGGACTCAATGGTGTTTAACCGTGGAGTCCCTGCATCATCAGAAACTCTTTTTGGCGTCCAAGTTTCCATGTTTGGATACACTGTGTGCAGACACATTGCCCTTTTAATAGGGAGGGATTTAGTATGCTTGTTGAAGTGTTGACCATCTACCTGTGACTCAATGAGTCATAGAGTATACAGCACAAAAACAGACCCTTCGGTCCAACCAGTCTATGCTGAACATAATCCCAAGTTAAATTGGCCCCCCTGCCTGCTCCTGGCTCATATACCTGTAAACCTTTCCTATTTATGTACTTATCCAGGTGTCTTTTTAAATGTTGTAATTGTGCCCAGATTAATCATCACCTCAAGAGGTTTATTCCACAAATGAACCACCCTCTGTTTTAAAATTTTTATCCTTAAAAGTACATCCCCTAGACTTGAAATCCAGATCCTAGGGACCTTCTATTAACCCTATCTATACCCTTCATGATTTTATAAACCTCTATATTTTCCGCCCCCCCGCCCAATGAAATATTTTTTGCCAGAAGGAGTCTGTTCAGCCCATTATGTCTACACCTTTCTCCATATGAAAGTTATTATTGAGAGCCATTTCCCACCTTTTCTGTAACACTGTCCATTGTTCCTAATGAAATAATCATCCAATGTTTTTGATTACCTCAATTGAACTCACCTTCATCAAACTTGCCTTTGTCATGATGTGTAACTATTCACTATGTTAAAATGTTCTCCTATCGCACTCTCTCTCTTCTTTTGAAAATTAGCTTGCATCGGTGCACTCTCATTCTTGATCTTTGTGTTAGAAGGGGCAGTTTCTCCCTACCCATTCTGTCCTGTCCCCTCATGACTTTGAAAACTTCAATCAAATCTGCTCTTTGCCTTCCACTGTGCAAGATAACTAGTTCCAATTTCTCCAATCTATTTTCATAACTGAAGTTCCTCATCTATGGAACCATTTCTGTAAATCTCTTCTCCACTCCCTCCAACGTGTTTCCATCCTTCCTAAAGCAAGCTGCCCAGACCTGTACACCATATACTCCAGCTGAGGTCTTGCACAAGTTCAACATTCTCTCCTTGCTCTTGCACTTTATGCCTCTGTTAATAAAGCACAGTATCCTAGGCTTTATCAACTGCTCACTGTCCATGTTCTGCCATCTTTAGATTCATGCACATAATTATTCTGGTTGCCCTGCTCCTGTGTACCCTTTGTGTCCATTTAATTTAAGTTCTTTTGTCATCTTCTTTCAAAATGTGTCCCCTCACATTTCTTCTTTAATTTGCCAATATCCTTCAGTAAATTTTGCACTATCCTCCTCCCAGTTGAAGTTTTTTTGTGTAATTTACAAACTTGTGCATGGGGACAGTTTCCAAGAGCTCGGTCATTAAAATATGTCAGGAAAAGCAGTGATCCCAAAACCAACGTGTGGAAAACTCGACCACAAACTTCCTCCATCCAAAATGTATCCTTGAACTATTACACTTTGTTTCCAGTCATTTTGCCCAAGTTCTATCTGTGCAACTACTATCTCTTTTTTTCCTCCATGAATTACAACTTTTTCTAAGTCCATTCTATGGCACTGTATTGAACACCTTTTGGAAATCCATGTACACCACATCAATAGCATTGCCCTCATCAACATGCTCTGTTTAGTCTTCAGATATCTCCAGATTAGTTAAACATGTATTGCTGTTGAATGTTCTCCTGAACACAGTCTCCAAACACTTGTCCCTCCCTGCTTTTAGACCACCACTGACTCAGTCTAAATTTAGGTAAAGTCCCCCATTATAACTATTAAGCTTACCTCTTTGAGGAAGTTACAAGAAGATTTGTTCCTCTACATTCTTTCCACTATGCACTACACTGAGCGATTTTTATTTCTGCCTTTTCCTCAGTTTTAGCCAAATTGACTACTGTCCTTGAACCCCCTAAAACAACCTCTTTTTGCAGGACATCTATGTTGTTTATTTTTCCTTCCTTATCTTTTCAGAGCACCTTGTATCCAGAAATATTTAACCCCCAATCCTGCCTTTCCTTGTGCCATGCCCCCCTCATATTCTCAACATCATATTTGACATGGCAATCTGCATCTGTAAATCCACAGTGTTAGTTACAATCCTCTGTGCTTTCAAATAGCATATTTATGCTCATATTTCATGAGTATTCTCTTCACTGTCTGGACTTGATTTTCTGTAAAACCATTTCCCCCTGGGTAATGTGGTGATAAGGTTGAGTCTGTACTGTTCAGGTAATTCTTTGAAGGTGAATTGGGTTCCATTGTCACATACTATTCAAAAAGGAATCTCTTGCTCAGTGAACAGAGCTTGTACTGCTGAGATGATTGCAGTAGCTCTCAAATCTTTCTTGTTACGGATAAAAGTGAACTTATGACTGGTAGTTTGTTCCTTAAATGCACCATTCTCGGGTGAAATAGCAACAAAAGAATGGACATCAGACAGAAAGATGGGCAAGAGATGTGAATGAGATGTGAACAAGATAAATCAGCTCCCACAATATGCCATGGTCTGGCTGGTAAATCAGTGGGTATCATCTTTTCCTGCTGTGTTTGTTTTATTTCAGCATACCTTCCGTGTAGACATTATTTCTTCAATGTCCTTATACATGCCTATTAGGTTCACAGTGGGTTTGACTATGAGCTTAAATTTCTATATTCACACAAGCCCTTCTCAGGAAATTGTTCCTGCATTGATTCAAGTACAATCTGGATCTGGCGAGCAAAAGACCATCTTCTACTGAGATCTCATTCCTGGTAGACCAAAGCTGCTGTACTGCTGGCTGTGCTGCTGTTTCTTACCAAATCACTGCTGGATCACTTTCTAAGCAAGCATCTGTAACTCTACAACTCTGTTAGTTTCATTGTAATTTGCTTTGGTTTTGGTGGTGTTACGTTCATGAAGTGATTTTATATTTTGATCTTTTACCCCCTTGCTTTACTGAGATTCGCTGCAGATTCACACTGCTCAATCCCAGAATAGCAGGACCATCTGTTTCAGTGACGTAGAACGTACTGTTAATATCTTTCCTTTTTTTTGAGTCTCTCTCTGAATTGGGTTATTGCTAGCTGTTGAATCATCGGTTTCCTTTGCACGCTCAGTTCAAAATTCTTTCCTTGGGTAACCATTATTAAAATTTTCAGGAAAGGTCATCTGATATTGTCCATGCTGGCTGAGCTTACTCTGTGTTCCACAATCGGTCTTCAGCTTCTGATTTGTTGTAGCGGCTTTGTTTCTAATCCTTTCCTTTTTCTGAATAGTTGTGTGAACTGGAAAGTGGCATGTCTCCAGCCGTTCCATGAAGTTATGTGGTTCCCATGCCTCTTGTGTCCTGATTCATTATTCTCTTCCAGATTGTAGATGTCTTGAGTCCTTTTTACTTCTGATACACCCTATCACATTATTCTAATTTGTCTCACTGTTTTCTTTCTTTGCTCTGCAAATCTCTTCCCAGTGTTTTGACTTTCCAAAAGTTTGCAGTTTGATCCAACTGTGGGACAATACCTGTAAATAATCTGTGAGCCCATGGTCATTCACATCTCTTGCCCATCTTTTTCTCTCTGCTGTCCATTCTTTTGTTGCTATTTCACTGCATCAAACCCCATGCCTTACTCGTGACTTAACTGAAAATGAGCTGTTTGGAAAGTCATTGCCTTTCAACTTCCCATTTCATGTGATCTGAGAGTGTCTGCAGCCTGCAATATTCTGAATCTGACCTTTTTCAGGTTAGATCTCTTTTTAACTTAAGGTATGCAGAACCCTAGATGAGTTGATTTAACAGCTATTCCATGTATGTTCTTAAATTTACATTTTATGGGTCTCTTTTTAAGTCTTTTTAGGAAATTGTCGACAGGCTCATTTGCTTCCTGCCTCAGGCTTTGAATATCAAATTGGTAGATCCAACATTTTGATTTTGGGCTTAAAATGTTCAATTTTGCAAGGGTTTTTGCTTATCCCAATTCATCATGGGTTGGAACTGTACGTTTAGTTTACTGCGCTGGTCAATGTATTCTTGCGCATTCCTCTCTGGCATTAATTTGTTTTAATTTTTCAGTTTAATTCTGCTTTAAATTTTGTTTTTACACTCAAACGACCCGCTGCCATGCTATGTTTTCTGAATGCCATACATTAGAAATAATCAAACTTTCGACTTCATGCTGGAGTTTTGGGTGTTTTTCTTGCAGGTCTCCATGTGGCTGGTGAACTGATACTGTCACTTGGTGCAATATTGTAGTGCAGCAGTAGTGCAGCAGTAAAACATGGCACACCAGGATATAGAGTAAGGTAACAACTGGTTCTGAGCTCTTTATGAATTACATAACAGCATAATATTATCTAAAGCCATTTGGGAGAGATGATGCTTTTCAAATCAGAATATTGGTTTGTTACTTAACCACTGACATTGCTCCAAAATGTTAACTTAATGACACCGCTTGAGATCTTGCAATTGAGGGGTAAAAGCAAGTTTATTTTTGACATTGAAGGCATTATGAAGAAATACATTGTGTTGGGGTGTAATACAGAGGGTGTTAATACAAATGATCTTGTGATTTTGCAGCATGCTGTGAAACTTGACAACCGAAATGTTCCACAGAAAACACTGAAAAAGCAAACTATGTCAGCTTCTGAAGAGGAAGAGTCATTCTAGGAATGGGAGGATAGCCCTTTGACAGACTGTAGAATTGTACTTTAAGTAGCCCATTGAACTTTCCACCCACACAATTAAGTATAGTGACCCTCCATCGCCTTTAGTATTGACACTGTTCACCTGTGTTATTGTCTTTAGTCTGGATTTTTGAAGAGAGAAGGGCAAAAAATAATTTTTGGACATTTTTGATTAACTTAACTTGTCCCAGGTTGCCCAGTAAATCATATGACAGAAAATGATTATGTTATTTCCAGATCTAGCAATGTCTGTTATATTGCCAACTGTCGATTTATTGAAATGGAAAGCCTGGCGATTTATAGAGTCATAGTCATAGAGATGTACAGCACGGAAACAGGCCCTTCGGGCTAACCCGTCCATGCCAACCAGATATCCCAACCCAATCTAGTCCCACCTGCCAGCATCTAGCCCATATCCCTCCAAATCCTTCCTATTCATATACCCATCCAAATGCCTTTTTAAATATTGCAATTGTACCAGCCTCCACCGCTTCCTCTGGCAGCTCATTCCAAACACGTATCACCCTCTACGTGAAAAAGTTGGCCCTTAGTTCTTATCTTTCCCCTCTCACCCTAAACCTATGCCCTCTAATTCTGGACTCCCTGACCCCAGGGAAAAGACTTTGTCTGTTTACCCTATCCATGCCCCTCATAATTTTGTAAACCTCTGTAAGGTCACCCCTCAGCCTCCGCTGCTCCTGCTGGCTGTTACTTTCACAAAAATGTTTTGAATCAATAATTATCAATAGTGGAGCTTAAACCCTCAAAGTTTATTCTTTCCATGTTCAATTGTTCACTTGTCCAAAACCATGAAAATTTGAGCGGGTGTTGATGTTTATGCAAAACTTGTATTTATGTAAAGCCTTTCACTTGGTAAAAGATTGCAAGTAGCTTTATGGTAACAGTTAGCAGACAAAATGGTTAGACCAAGCCAATATGAGGTGATATTAGGGTAAATGACCAAAGGGTGGTCAGAGAAGTGTAGTGCAATGTGAAATAGGCTCACTCTGCTGAAACTCAACAAAGCATTTGTCATGTTACTTTTAACTAATTATCGCTGTTCCTCTTGAGCAAGTTGTGCATAACTGACAGAACTCTGTGGTAATATGATGGTCAAACCTATCTGAGAAACTTAATATATACTTTAGTTACACAATCTTCTGAAGACTTGTAAGAGAGTTGTCTGTCTTCTCATCCTTTATTTTTATTCGGACGCATTCTGTAAATTTGCCAAAATAGCCAATTTAGATTAGATTAGATTACATTACAGTGTGGAAACAGGCCCTTCGGCCCAACAGGTTCACACCGACCCGCCGAAGCGCAACCAGCCCCTACCCCTACATTTACCCCTTACCTAACACTACGGGCAATTTAGCATGGCCAATTCACCTAACCTGCACATCTTTGGACTGTGGGAGGAAACCGGAGCACCCGGAGGAAACCCACGCAGACACGGGGAGAACGTGCAAACTCCACACAGTCAGTCGCCTGAGGTGGGAAATGAATCCAGGTCTCTGGCGCTGTGAGGCAGCAGTGCTAACCACTGTATCACTGTGCCACCCACAACAGGCTCCCATTGGACATTAGTGACATAAATGAGCAGCTGAACTTCCTTTCAGTGATGCTGGTTGAAGGATGACTGTTGCCTGGGACACGTGATAGCAATGCCCCTGCTTGTCTCGGAATTACTGCAATGGATCTTATCCATTAAATATACATTTATACATCCACCTCCAAAAGACAACAACCCTGTCGCACTGGCCCTCTGATTTTGCATTGTCCCCTTGCTACTGTCAGCTAGGATTGTGGGAGTCCATTCTTCGGAGTACGACTTGAAACCACAAACCTTCCGATTCAGGCGCAGGTGCTCCTCACTGAGAGACAACTGATGACTGGCCCTTTTATGCTGGGTTACATATAAAAAAAAGAGACAACATTGCTGTCCTTGTCGTTGTTAAAGTTAATGCAATCAGTCCATACTAACCAATAACTCCTTTATTGTATTGCATACGTTGGATGTTGCACCTTTTCACTGTTACAATGTCGGGTGTCACGTGTACATTCTGGATCTTCACCACCACCCCTCAACCTCTTGAATTCCTCTGATTTTTTTTCCCCATCAATTTCATATGTTAGCAACGTTGGCAAGGCTGGCATTTCTATCCCATCCTTCACTGCCGTTGAGAAGGTGATGGCGCGCTACTGCGTTGAACCCTTCGATTCTGTGTAGTTTAGACATCCTAACAGTGCTGTTGGGAAGGAGCTTGAGGTATACAGGATCCATAATCAATGACGAACCCATTCCAAGTCACGATGGCATGTGGCTTGGGGTGAACTTGCTGGTGGTGTTACCATGCATCTGTCCTTCTCAATGGTAGTGGTTGTACTTTTGGAAAATGCTATCAAACCAGAAGAAATAAATTAAAAACAATGTGACTGGCGAATGAGACATATTCTGGTTTGACTTATACACTTCAAAGAGTTTCAGTGCAACCAGTACATTCAGCTTCCATGCTTTGCTGGTTCTTTCCTCTGGGAAAGCAGTCTTGGTGAGCTGCTGCAGTGTGTTTTATAAATGCTGATGCCGCTGTGCACCAGTGGTGAAGGGAGTGCGTGTTGAAGTTGGTGGGTGGAGCATCAGTCCAGCGGACTGTTTTGTTTCGAGCTTCTGAAGTGCGGTTGAAGCTACTCTCGTTCAGGCAAGAAGGGAGTATTCCATCACAATTCTGAATTCTGCCTTGGGCGGAGTGCTTTTGGAGAGTTGGGGGGTGGTCTGCTTTCAGAATTACATGTGCAAAATTGTCTTTGGTTCCCAAAACAATCCATTCTGTCTGTGGTTGGAGAAGACTTCTGTTGACCTTGGTATCCTGTGTAAGCTGTAATCGTTTCATTGATATTTTGGCATCAATCTGTTTAAGTCATGTTAATTCACACATCGGGAGTCAGTGGGACTTGAACTAGGGCTCAGAGATAGGGATACTACAACTGTACAAAATCCCCAATTAAAGTTGTTTTATATGGTCAGGATCATCGCACCGTATTCCTTAAGTATACCATTCTGCTGCAGAAAATGCAGCTGTGTGCAACATTAGTTGTGTCCCTTTAAGATTACAAGGTGTAATTACTGTCTTCCTGCCTCAATTAGAGGCTAATTGTACTTGGCAGATAGTCAGGTCAATTAGAGGTCAGGCTTAACTTTTTTTGACATATTTTTGAGGCTCAAATTCAATTACAAGAGTTTATTGCTATGTTGGCAGGGTTGGGGAAAGCAGAAGAACATTTTCTTTAAATTGTAAATGGTGTAGATTTTTCTTTAAGAATTTTTTTTAACACGGGTGACAAAAATTTGAAATTGCATCCCCAAACCAAATCTGTGCCAACTGCCTGTGTCTTCAGTCAGGTTCAGTCGGAGGGGGAACCTTGTGGAGAAAGTGTGATTGAAACCCATGGTCCCTGGGCCACGTGAGACTCTTTAATCTCATTTATAGCGGCCAACATTTTCCGTGTTGATCACATTAATGTAAGGAAAAGTCAAGAAACGTGAGAATACCGTCTTTTTATTGTAGGATTAGAAATATTCATCTAATGGGTGGAATGGTGGCCCAGTGATTAGCACTGCTTCACAGTACTAGGGATCCAGATTTGATTCCACCCTCCGGTGACTATCCTATGTGGAATTTGCAGGTTCTCCCTGTATCTGCAAGGTGTAATGAGTGCTGTGGTTTCCTCCCATAGTTCAAAGGTGTGCAGGTAAGATGGATTGGCCATGCTAAATTGCCCATAGTGTATAGGGATGTGTAGGGTAGCTGGGTTAGCCATGTGAAATGCAAGGTTGCAGGTGTGACGGGGAGGGTGGGTGTTGGTGGGATGCTCTTTGGAGGGTTAGTTTGGGCATGATGGGCCAAATGGTCTGTTTCCACACTGTAAAGATTCGATGATTCTAAGAATCAAGTGACATATGTGCTTGAGCTAGACATAAAAAGATATCAAAGGAGCCACAAGTATCAAAGTGAAAATTCCGAGATGGGTTGTTAATTTGTTTTTCTTTAATGCGTATCAGTCCACATATTATGTCAGTAAAATATGCATACTACCAGAGACACACAAACCTTTGCCTTGTTTTTGGTTTAGAAGCACCAAATTTTCATCTTGCAGTTCCCAATAAATTTTATTTAGGCATTTATTTTTAGTAAAGAAGGCTCTTCAGTGTGTAAGACTGCCGGACGAGGGCGTTTCCACTTTTGGCGCAACAGGAAAATTGTACACAAAACTCACTTCAAAAGCACTGCTTAGATTACTTTCCCATAAAACTGATTGGGTTGACCACAAATGTGTAATCTTCCAATAATCAGTGCAGTCATAGAATATAATTGTCTCTGTACTATTCATAAATGCATCAGGGAATGCATATAAGTATAACGTGATGCAGTTTTATTAATACAGCGGGAAATGGGTTTCAACACCGGGAAGGTATCTAGTTGTCCACCTGTAAGTAATTCAATTTAAACACTGATTTAAAAACTATTTTGAATAATTTTTAGTTTCAATTAGTGTACACTTGTCAGTTTTCTGAGTAAATTAAAACTTCTTTGATTCAGAAAGACTTTAGAAGTTCGCCTTATAGCATCTGTGAGCTTGTACAGAAAATAAATTCTGAGCGTAATTTGATCACTATTTCTTTTTTTCCCATTCACTATGGGATGTGGACATTTCTGTATGGGCCTGCGTACAGATCATCCTCATGGTATCTGTAACAATGTCTAGTATTTTAAGCAGACTTGTACATAGTCACTAACATGCAAAAACCTACATCCTGCTTAAGGCAGTAGTCTTGTTTTCATTATTTACAAAGTGGCCTTCCTCTACCACACTAGATCAAGCAGACCCTGTAGATCTCTACACTTAGAGGATGATTGCAGCAAGTCTGTGTCATGGTGAACAATAACATACAACATGATGAGCAGTGTTACAGAAGGCTCACCACAATCCGAATCACTACACTACTCTCCCACATCCTTCCTGCACCTCCGGCTGCCCCAGCACCATTAACTTGTCGAAGAACAGCTTGTTCCTCAAGTTGCTGTGCAGAACCTGAAATGGCAGTTATTACTCTTTCCTTACACCAATGATCAAAGCAGATTCATATCAATTATAAACACTTGTGAATGTACTTCCCGTCCGTAACACATCATATGACAGAGTCCAATGTAGATGTGACACATTGTGGTATGGGCAAGTCATCTGAACAGAACAATCACTTCGTAGGAACTCACCCAGCTGTTATTGATCTTTCACACTTGCACTTTAGCAGCATAATGCTACACCAGGATCAGGTTTCCACTGGTTACCCAGGTCTGCTTCTGTACTGTGTGACTCTATGACTCCATGATTCTCTGAGTCACAGGTAGTCGATGGTCAACATTTCAACAGGAATGCTAAATCCCTCTATTGATAAGTATAATGTGTCTGTACGCAGAGGATGCAAACAAGGAAACCCGGAAGCCAGTAAGAGTTTCTGATGAAGCTGGGTCTTCTCAAGGTTAAACACAATTAATCATAGAGTCATACAGCATGGAAACAGACCCTTCGGTCTAACCAATCCATGCCGACCATACTAAATCCCAAACTAAACTAGTCCCACTTGTCTCCTCCTGACCCATATCCCTCCAAACCTTTTCCTACTCATGTATTTATTCAAATTTTTGTAAACCTTGTATCAGTGCCTGTATCCACCACTACCTCGGGAAATTAATTCCACTTGCAAACCACCCTCTGTGTTTAAAAAAAAATGCCCCTTATTTCTTTTTAAAATCTCTCTCCTCTCTCCTTCAAAATGTTCCCCCAGTCTTGAAATCCCCCATTCTAGGGAGGACACCTATCATTAACCCCTCATGATTTTATAAACCTCTAAGGTCACTTCTGAACCTCCAACGCTTCCTAATAAAGCAGTTATGCTGCTGCACTAATATTCTAGAAAGCAGGCATTCAAAGTCTACCAGGGCTCCCTGTCAAAGAGTCCTCGAGCACAAAGACAGGCCCTTTGGCCAAACTGGTCCCATGCCGACCAAAATGTCCATCCATGCTAACCCCATTTCCCTGCACTTGGCCCATATCCTTCTAAACCTTTCCTACTCCTGTATTTGTCCAAATGCCTTTTAAATGTTGTTGAAGTGCCTGCCTCAACCACTTTCACTGGCAGCTCATTTCACATGTGTACCACCCTCTGCGTAAAAATGTTTACCCCTCAAGTTCCCATTTATTCTTTCCCCTCTTACCTTTAAACTGATTCCCTCTAGTCCTCCATTCCTCAATCGGGGGAAAAAGACTGAATGCATTCCCCCTATTCATGTCTCTTGTACACTTATATAAGATTTCCCCCCACCCTCCCTCAGTCTCATAACACTCTTAAAAGGTCCTAGCTTGTCCACCCTCTCCCTATAACTCTTGAGTCCTAGCAACTTCCTTGTAATTTTCTTCTGCACTCTTTGCAGTTTAACAGCATCCAGAACTGATCACAATACCCCAAGTGTAGCCTCACCAACATCCTGTACAACAGCAACATAACTTCCAAACTTCTATACTCCATGCCCTGACTGAAGACCAGTGTGCCAACAGCCTTCCTCTCTGCTGTGTCTACCTGTGACCCCACTTTCAGAGAACCTTGCATCTGAACTCCAAAATCCCTTTGTTCCACTACATTCCTTAAGGCCCTACCATTCACCATGAAACTCCTACATTGATTTGACTTTCCAAAATGCAAGATCTTCCACTTATCTATATTAAACTCCATTTGCCACTTCTTGGCCCACAAGATCCTGCTACAATTTCTGATAATCTTCCTCACTGTCCACGATGCTGCCTACTTTAGTGTCATCTGCGAACTTACTAATCATACCTGGTACATTGTCATTCAAATCATTGATATAGATGACAAACAGCAGTGGGCCTAGCACCGAGTCCTGAGGTACACCACTAATCACAGGCCTCCAGTCCAACAAGCATCCTTCCACTATTACCCTCTGCTTCCTACCATCAAGCCAATTGTGTAACCAATTTGCCAGCTGTCCCTGGATTCCATGTGATCTAACCTTCCAGACCAGCCTACCATGGGGAATGTTATCAGTGGCCTTACTGAAATCCATGTACACTATGCATACTGCCCTGCCCTCATTAACCTTCCTGGTCACTTCATCAAAGAACTCCCATGCTGACTACTTATAATCACACCCTGTCTTTCCAAATGCATGTATATCATCCTTATATATCATCCTTCAGAATCTTCTAGAGTAACTTAGCTACCACAGACGTTAGGTTTACTGATATGTAGTTCCCAAGTTTTATTTGCAGCCCTTCTTGAATAATGTCACAACATTTGCTACCCTCCATCTTCCCAGACCTCACCCGTGGCTAATGATTTAAATATATCAGCCAGGGCTCCTGCAATTTCTTCTCTAGCGTCTTGCAGGGTTATTGGATATATCTAGTCACGACCAGGGGGTTTATCCAACTTCATATATTCTCTAATACATCCAACATCACCTCTACTGTGATATGAACTGTCCCCGCGATATCACCACTAACTTCCCCAAGTTGCCAAGTCATCTTGTATTTTTCCATGGTAAACAGAGGAAAGATAATCATTGAGGATTATCCCCCATCTCATGCAGCTTCACATATACATGTCCACTTTGGTCCTTGAGGAGTCCTTCTCTCTCTCTCTCTCTCTCTCTCTCTCTCTCTCTCTCTCTCTCTCTCTCTCTCTCTCTCTCTCTCTCATTATTCTTTTTCCATTAATATACTTAAATCTTCTCAGCCAAAGCTATCTCGTGTTCCTTTCAACGTCCTGATTTTCTTCTTCAGTAAACTCCTGTATCCCCTATATACCTTTTTAGAGCTTCCCTTGATCCAAGGGCTGTACCTGAGCCATGCCTCCTTTTTGTTTTCTGGTCAAAGCCTCAATATCCAAGAGTTCCCTACTCCTGCCAACCTTGCCTGTCACCCTCTCAGGAACATATAGACCTTGAACTCTAGCTAATACAGTTTTAACGGCCCCCCGTTTGCTGGACATCACTTTGCCTGCAAACAAATTACTCCAATCAACCACTGCAAGCTCCTGTCTAATTCTGTCAAAATTCCCCTTGCCCCAGTTTAGAACTTGAACCAGTGGACCAGTTTCCTCCCTCTCCATAACTATTACGTGGAGGTGCCGGTGTTAGACTGGGATGGACAAGTTAAAATTCACACAACGTCAGGTTATAGCGCAATAGGTTTATTTAGAAGTATTAGCTTTCGGAGCTATGTGATGAAGGAGCAGGGCTTGAAAGCTAGTAATTCTAAACAAACCTATTGGAATATAACCTGGTGGTATGCGATTTTCAGCTTTGTCCATAACTATTCTCATAGAACTATGGTCATTGGTTCCAAAGTGCTCTTCCACTGTCACCTCAGTCACCTGTCCAGCCTTATTTCCTAAGAGTAGGTCAAGATTTGCCTCTTCCCAAGTAGGACACTGCATATACTGCTTGAGGAAACTTTCTTGAACACGCTTAACAAATTCCACCCCATCTGAGCCCTTAATGCTATGGCAGTCCCAGTCTACGTTAGAAAAATTAAAATCCCCTACTATGCCAACTCTATTGCTCCTGCAGGTCTCCCCAGACACATAAGGACAGAAGGACTAGGAGCAGGAGTAGGCCATCTGGCCCTTGGAACCTGCTCCACCATCCGATATGATCATGGCTGATCTTTTCATGGCCTCATTCCTGAAGAAGGGCTTATGCCCGAAACATCGATTCTCCTGCTCCTCAGATGCTGCCTGACCTGCTGTGTTTTTCCAGCACCACATTTTTCAACTCTGATACTCCAGCATCTGCAGTCCTCACTTTCTCCCAGTTGATCCTTTCATGGCCTCAGCTCCACTTACCTGCCCTCTCTCCATAACCATTAATTCCTTTACTGTTCCAAAAAGTATATATCTTTAAAACATTTACTGAGGAAACCTCAACTACTTCACTGGGCAAGCAATTCCATAGATTCACAACCCTCTGGGTTTAAAAAGTTCCTTCTCAATTCAGTCCTAAATCTGTTCCCCTTAAATTTGAGGATATGCCAGCTTGTTCTAGTTTCACCCACCAGTGGAAACATCTCTACCTCTAACTTATCTATTTCCTTCATAATTTTATGTTTCTGTAAGATCCCCATTTCCTCCTCCGCCCCGCCAATTCTTTGAAATTCTAATGAACATTATCCCAGTCTACTCAGCCTTTTCATAAGCCAACTCTCTTAACTCCGGAATCAAACTCGTGTACCTGTTCTGCATCCCTGCTCGTGCCAGTACATCTTTTCTCACGTAAGGAGACCAAAACTGCATTCAGTACTCCACGTGTGGCCTCTCCAGCACCCTCTCTGGCTGCAATATAACTTCCCTGTTTTTAAATTCAATCCCCTTAGCAATGAAGGACAAAATTTCATTTGCCTCCTTAATTACCTGTTATACCTGCAGACCAACCTTCTGTGATTCATGTACAAGGACACCCAGGCCCCTCTGCACAGCAGCATGCTGTAATTTTTCTTTTATCATTCAAATAATAATCCTTTTTACTGTTGTTCCGACCAAAATGGACGGCCAAATGACTTTCTTGGCATATTCCCATTGACTGTTTGGGGGCCTACAGTACAACCTCAGTAATGTCACCATCTCCTCCTTATTTCTTTGCTCCACACAAAGCCTCACTGGATGATGTCTCAGTTATTACATCTTCGATTACTGCCGTGATACTCCCCTTAATCAAAATGCAACTCCCCCTTCTCTCTTTCCTCCTGTTGTATCCTGCCAAAAGCACCTGTACCCTGGCACATTAAGCTGCCAGTCCTGTCCCTCCCTTAGCCATGGCTATAATATCCCAGTCTCACATACCAACCCACATCCTGACGTCATCGGCCTTACCTGTAAGCCCATGGCATTGAAATAGATGCAACTTAATCCACTAAGCATTCCTCGATCCCTGTCATGTTCCAGCCTGACCTGTCTCTTCACCTTGCTATTTTCTGATTACAGTATCTCTTTCCAGCCTCTCATTTGCCTCCCTGCTGTTGAGAATCACAACCCCCTTGCAAGTTATAACCTGAAGGCTGTTGTGTTGTCATTTAAACTTACTTGTATATTCTATTATGGATGAAACCTGCTGTCCTTGTCTGGCCAATATTGACTCCAGACCTGCAGCAATGTGATTGATTCTGATGTTTTAACTGCCTCTGCGTGACAGTGTTTCCACAATCTGGATGAGTGGGAAGACACTACCAGTGATATCGATGCTCATCCTGAGAATTAATTTTAAAAATACACTAGTGGAATGAGCATATAAGTGGCTGGTGATGTTGAACATTTTTAAGGGAGCCAAAAGCAGAAGTTGCTGAAAAATGCTCAGCAGGTCTGACAGTATCTGCAGGGAGAAGTCAGAGTTAACGTTTTGGGTCCACAAAAAAGACCCTGAGCTTCCAGTTGCTTGCCACTTCAGTACCCCACCCTGCTCCCTGATCAACGTCTCTGTCTCAGGCTTGCTTCAGTCAGTACCCTAGCAAAGCTCAGTGCAAGCTGGAAGAACAGCATCTCATTTTCCGCTTGAGGACCCTGCAGCCTTCTGGACTCAATATTGAGTTCAATAAGTTTCAGGCTTGAGCTCTCCCATGTCCTTACCCCAACTTGTTATCATAGTCTGCTATTACACACAACTCATTGGTAGCCACTAACAGTCCCCATTAATACCTATTCACCCATCTCGCCAGATCATTGTCCACTCTTTTATCTGTGCAACTGTTCCTCTCTCTTGGGGCTCTGTCTCTGCCTATCGTTTGATCCTTACCCTCTTTTCCCCCACCCTATCTCTGCATATATACTGACATTTTCCTAGCTACCATAATTTTTGAGGAAGGGTGACTTGACCTGAAATGTTAACTCTGATTTCTCTCCACCGATGCTGAAGACCTGCTGTTTCCAACAATTTCTGTTTCTGTGAACTGAATTCACAGTTCTTTCAGTTTTTATGTTTTAAGGGAGGGCTGGGGTCACTGCTCCAAAGTTAGATGGCATCCAAAATGTTTGTTGAGTGCAGTACCTTGGGTTGCTCTTAGAGCAGAGAGGGTTAAGGGGAGATTTAAGAGAAAGGTTCAAAAGCATGAAGGCTTTTATTAGAGTGAATGACAGGAAACATTCCTGTTTCAGGGGGTTGATAACCAGAGGGCACAGTTTGAAGGTAACTGAAAAAGCTGTAGGGAAAATGAGTGCACTTCTTAATGCAGTGAGTTGTTGTGATCAGAAACACACTGCCTGAAAGAATGGTGCAAGTAGACTTGGTTTCTAAAGGGAATTTAACACAACCTGAAAGGGGGAAATGTACAGGGTAATTGGGTAGAGTAGAGCAGAACTAATTAGGTAACTCTTTCAAAAAGTCAGCCAAGACATGATGGACCAAATGGCCTCTTTCTAATTTTTAAAAAAGAAATTCCACACACGCTCACTCAAAGTTAAAAGCATCATTTTAGAATTCAGTTTCAAGTTTTAACAAAATCATGGCTTGCTAAAGCCCGTAATAAATGTTAATGTAGAGTGAATTTACAAAAATAAGAGAACCTAGTGCAGAATTCTTGATTTGTTGTATTTGCATATATAAGTAGTAATAAACCTGTCATGGTTGCTCAATTATCAGAGGAGAGATGCATGGGTTGAACTGTTGTTCCAAACGATGCAGTGTAGAGTATTTTTGAAATTTCAATTACTGCAGTGATTTGAATAAGAGGAGGGTAGGAGTGGAGAAGAGGTAAATTGCATATTTGTAACCTTCTAAACGCCAGATTCAGTTAGAGGTGGCCTCAAGTGGTTCGAGCATCCCTTTTCCCTCTTTCCCTATTGGCAGCTGGGCCTTCATCTGCTTGGATTCTAAGCACCAGAATTCCACTTCTAATTCTCCACCTTTTCTGCTCCCTTAGGGCACTCCTTAAAAAATGCTACTTTAGCCAAGCTGTTGGGCAGTATTGGGAGTACATACATATTTTTATCGAATATGCCGAGAATGGGATTGTATAGAATTGTTTAAACACTCTCTGGATTAAAAAGCTTTTTTAAAACCAAGAGTTGGAAGGAAGCCCTTGTGGTTTCATTGAAAATGAGGTCAATGCTTTAATATGGGCTATGATCCACCTGCTCATTACGGAAAGTCAAATGACCTTGGGGAAGTAGTCAAGCAAGGCTTTTAGGAAGGTGAGAGATAGGGTTTTTTGCCTTTTAATTGCAGAAAAACCTGGCTTTGGAAGAGCCAGTGGGAGTGGGGGGGCGGGGGCCTCCCATTTTGACTTATCACAGAATCCTTCTTGAGTTAATTTTTTTTCCCTTTTTTCACAAATCTAGAGAATTGAAGAAGGGGGGAAAAAAATCTCCAAACTAGAGTGATTGCAAGATTATCTCTCCTCCTCTTGTATGAATTATTTGGGAACCTGACAACATGTCTTCATTTCATAAAATCCCTACAGTGTGGAAGCAGGCCATTTGACCCACTAAGTTCACACCAACCCTCATCACACCTAGATGCAACTCCTACCCTATCCCTGTAAACCTGCATTTTCTATGGCTATCCCATCTAGCCTGCACATTCATAGACACTGTGGGGCAATTTAACCTTGGCAGTTTATCTAACTGGCACATATTTGGACTGTGGAAGGAAACTGGAACACCCGGAGGAAACCCACACAGATACATGGGAGAGAATGTACAAAATCCACACAGTCATCTGAGGCTGGAATCAAACCCAAGTCCCTGGCGATGTGAGGCCACCATGTCTTCCCAGCAAAATATTTCTGTATTTTGATTACGTTGAACAGTGGTAGGGTCTGAGGTGCAATTTTCCAGATAAGAGAGAGCACTGATTTATTGTCACATGTACCAAGATACAGTGAAAAGCTTTGTTTATGGGCAGTACACCAGATCATAGCTAGCAAGGGTGTACAGATCAAAAAGACTTAGAGGCATACAGATTACATTGCACAGGGCATGCGATAGACGAGATCAGCGTTAGCCAGGTCAGCATTATTTGAGGCTAGAGAGTCCATTCATCAGTCTAATAACAGCCAGGAAGAAGCTGTTGGTGCACATGTTCAGGCTTCTGTATCTTCTGCCTGACGGAAATGGTTATAGCAGATCATTAGCAGGGTGCAATGGTCTTTGATGATAGCAGTATTTCCTCAGCAGCAAGCTGTGTAAATGGAATCCATGGATGGAAGATTGTCTTTTGTGATGGTCTGGGCTGTGCACACCAACTTCTGTAGTTTCTTACCGTCCTGGACAGAGCTGCTGCCATACCAGGCCATTATGTTCCTAGATAGTATGCTCTCATTGGTGCATCTGTAGAAGTTGGTGAGGGTCCTTATGGACATGGCAAATTTCCTGAGCTGACTGAGAAAGAAGAGGTGTTTCTGTTCCTTCTTGATCATTGCATCTACGTGGGAAGTCCAGGACCGGTTGTCGTCACTCTGAAGGACTTGATGCTCTCCACCCTCTGAACCTCCATTGATGTAGATGGGAGCATATTCTAAGGTCACCAGTCAGCTCTTTAATTTTGCCGACGTTGAGAGAGAGTTTGTTCTCATAGAAAGCTTGGTGACATGGTGCTATCTCCTCTCTGTATCTTGACACGTCATTGTTAGATATCCATCCCACAACGGTGGTATCACCAGCGAACTTGTAGATGGCGTTCATTTGGAATCGGTGGACTGGTGTGTGTTCAACTATTCAGCAGAAAACCTAGATGAGTACTCCACCAGTGTCACAGACTCTATCATCAGATGCATGGAGGACTGCATACCAAAGAAGTCAATCTGAGTTTTCCCCAAATGTAAACCTTGGATGAACTAGGAAATCCACTCCCTACTGAAGACCAGACGTGCAGCATTCAAGTCGGATGACCCGGACCAATACAGGAAATCCAGATAGGACCTCCACAAAGCCATCAGAGATGCCAGAAGGCAGTACCAGACCAGGTTAGTGCCCCAAACCTACTATTAAGACTGCTACCACCTTTTGGAAAGGCCTTAGGCCACTGAGAAGTACTTTTCCAGGGTCTTGTGGTGCAGTGACTTTTTTTTTGAAGGACTTTTTTTCCAGTCTATTTGTGGGATCTGGGCACCGCTGGCTGGCCAGCATTTATTGCCTGTCCCTAGTTGTCCTTAACAAGGTGGTAGAGAATCAAGTAACTCCATAGAGCCAGCTCTGAATGAGTAGAACATCTGGTACTTTATATCTTTCAGCCAGCGTTCCCTGACTGGACCAGGTTAACAGGCCCAATCAGGAAACTGGTATTCTATGAGGTCCACCTGGCCAACCTCAATACAATCACAACAACGAGCTGCTTTCTTGAACTGCTGCAGTCCACCTGTTGTGGGTTGACCCACAATGCCTTTGGAGGGAATTTCAGGGTTTGAACCAGCGACCTTGAAGGAACGGAGATGCATTTCCATGTCTGGCAGCTTGGAGGGGAGCTTGAAGGTTGTGGTGTTCCCATGCATCTACTGCCCTTGTCCTTTTGATGAAAATGTTTTATGTTGTGAGGCTGTGTCTGTTTTGGGATTAAAGCAGATATATTTCTAATTCCAGGTTATACCTTAGATGTTAACCAGATTTGCCACTTGTTTTATTTAATCAAAAACGGGTTGTTCTGTTTTGATTTAAAGAAACCTAATGAAAGTCCCTAATTGGATAGCAGGACCAAAAGGAAACAATTGGCCATTTGGAAGATTGAATCAAAGCATTTAATCTTTTTTCTTTTGTGAGGATACAGGTATTACTGGCAAGGCCAGCAGTTGTCACCCATCTGTAATGACCCTTGAACTGAGTGGCTTGCTAGGCCATTTCTGATGGTGGATAAGAGTCAACCATGTTGCTGTGGGTCTGGAGTCACATGTAGGCCAGAACAAGTAAGGATAGCCAATTTCCTTTCCTGAAGACAATTTAGTGAACCAGATGGGTTTTATGATAATCATCATTAGGGATACTAGGTTTATATTCAAGATTTATGGATTGTATTTAAATTTCATAACTTCTGTGGCGGAGGGATTTGAACCCATATACCCCGCAGCATATCAGCTTGAGCCTCTGGAGGTTACTACTCTAGTGACTTTACCACAACACAAATCCTTCTCCCTATAGTAATTAATACTAGTGGTGTGACTGGTGGAATGGAGATTGGGGGAGGGCTTGATTACCAGCATCATCTTCTCATCAGATCCTAACAGCCACCTGCCCTAATATCACCTGATGCAATCTGGTGTGAGCTTCTTTTGATAAAGCACCAATGAAGTAACTGGGAACATTTCCTATGTTAAAATGCTTTATGAATGCAAAGTTTTAAAGGTAACTTAGGATAGCCAGGATCCGAATTTCTATTACAGTAAAGGTGTTCCCTGTGTGAATAGGTGATATGTTCCAAGGCCTACTGCAGATGCCCAAAACTATGGAGAGTAGCAAACCCTATTATTTAAATGGGAAATTTACCTGCCCAGCAGCCCCCTTTAATTGTTTCTGGAATGTTCCATATTTTTGGGTGTCGGGAAACCGCGGAAACCGAATCTGCGGAAGCAGGGGATATACTGTATGTATTTGAAAAAGGTTCCAGACCTGTAGAGCCATGCATATGTATTCCTGAATAAATGGGATTTCACACACTCTGCTGCGCTGTAGTTAGTGCACCAAATTAACAATGTATCATTCACACAGCATATGGTGAGATCTGCAAACTGCGTTCCAGGTCAGCTCCAGTAATTGTCTAAGAGTGTGACGATTTTCAACTTTCTGGGAACCACAGCGTAACACTGGTTCTGCAAATGAGCAGTGTAATGTTGCACTTTTAAAAATAACAGTGTGAAAGATGATGCCTTTAAAAAAACAATTGATCACTTTTGTGGATTGAAAGTTGGAAGGTTCGAAGCAAGAAGGCCAAAGGAAACGCTACAGATTGGAACAGTTGAATGGACAGATGCACAGCAACATGTTTTGTCACATGACTGACAGGCATAAAAGCTGCATTGCCATAGTCCTTTCATCATCTCAGCAATAACCCCTGCTGCTTCAGTCCGTTAAGTACTTTTTAAGTATAGTCACTCTTGCTGATGAAGTAGACATGATTTTGAAGCACTCATTGGGACAGATGCATGAATGTCGAATTTTAAAAGGAACAACATAAAATAAATTGCAGGTATAAGTTGTTGCCCATTTGTTCTGATAACTGCAAGACATAAAAAAAACCTGAAACGGCTTTTCTTTTTAATGAAGCATTGCTCAAGTTCTGTAATATGAAGTAACTACTTCTGATTACTTGAGATTTAGGAAGTGCCATACTAAAGAAGCTCATTGAACAGCGATGATTCATTTTTGCTATTGATTTAAGCAATTGTGAACCTCTGCGTACAAAGTGCTAAAGAAATAACTGCAAGTTGGTTTATTCAAATCCATAGTGATGCTCTTAAAAGAAAAACTTGTATTTATTCAGCACTTTTCATAACCTCAGGATAGTCTAAAGCCCTTTAAAGGCAATTATGTACTTTGAAGTGTAACTGGTGTTGTAATGTAGGAAGTGTAAAACCAATCTGTGCTCCATATCGACTAGTTACTTGAGAGAGTTTGTTTGTAGTATATGTGTATATACTCTCTCAAATAACTAGTCAGTAACGACCAGATAATCTCTTTGTGTGATGTTGATTAGGTGATAAATATAGACTTGAGACTCTGCAGAAATTTTCCTGCTTTTTTTTAAATGATGGTGATCAAAAGGTCTTTGAAAACCATCTGAAGGGGCAGACAAGGTCCCACTTTAATGTCCCATTTGAAAGTCGGCACCTCAATTTTCTGGTGTGAAATTTGACTTTTTGCATGGTTTCAGTCAATAACTAAGTTGCTAATTTCATTATGTTCCAGATCCCTTTAATTGAAAGGTTTTGAAAGTAATGGAGGCACTGCAGTGCGATGGATGTGATTACCGAGCAGAAACGTATGATGATCTTAAAGCTCACATCCAGGACGTTCACACTGTGTTTTTGCCCCATGTGGAAGCTACTGAGGAAGATGATAATCAACCTCGATCTGTTACACCAATCCAAGATTCTGAAGCTGATGTGAGCCTTTCTGCTGTGAAGACTGAACTTGGTTCTCCAGTGGAAGCATCGAGTGAGTTTGTTTTTGTTTTAATTGAAAGCACACCAAAGAGACAGTAACTTTATTTCCCTGTAATAACATATTGGTGAATTATTTCCAACTGCAGCAGGTGCCTTGCATTGTTTGTGTTCAGTGTACTTTAGACCTGCAGAACTGGCAGCCAAAATGGTTGGTATTTGCCAGTTCTGGTTAGAATTTCACTACGCTCTAGTTCTCAGTTTTGCATTTTAGATTAGATTACTTAGTGTGGAAACAGGCCCTTCGGCCCCACAAGTCCACACAGATCCGCAACCCACCCAGACCCATTTCCCCTACACCTAACACTACGGGCACTTTAGCACGGCCAATTTGCCTAACCAGCACTTTTTTGGATTGTGGGAGGAAGCCGGAGCACCCGGAGGAAACCCACGCAGACACGGGGAGAATGTGCAAACTCCACACAGTCAGTCGCCTGAGGCAGGAATTGAACCCGGGTCTCTGGTGCTGTGAGGCAACAGTGCTAACCACTGTGCCACCGTGCTGCCCTGAATTTGGATGGTAGCCTTTTGAAGGACAAACTGGAATTCCAGCATGGCTACCTGGAACCAGCATACAATTGTAAAAGATTGTGCATCTAAAGTTTCTTTGTAATTTAAGTGCTTCTGTCTGTTATTGCTGTGAACCATGTAAACTGTTTTTGAGAAACAACTATTGCATGTACTCATCGCCAACACCTTCTCACGTAGTTGGCTTATCTGATGACCCTTATCTTGTAAGGAATTATCTTTTGTGAGTTTTCCTTAATTGAGCCATAGAATGGTTACAGCATAGAGGTAGGCCATATGGCCTTTCATGTCTGTGCAAGTTTTCTGTAAGAGCAATGCTCTGTGACCGAACACCCTGTCCCTCTGGGATTTAGCATTCTGCTTGGGACCCTTTAGGCCCTTGTTCTTATACCAACCTGGCTCATTGACCTCCCAGGGATCTATTGCCAACCAAATTTCTCCCTCTACATACAAAGTGACTGCCATGCACCACTATCTGCCCTGAATGTTGCCTTGCTCACCTAGCCCTTCTCTCTCATTGTGTCCTTGCTGCCCCAACCCCCCCCGCAAACTGGTACACTACTGCTACCTACCCATTTGGCACCTTACCATTCCCAGTACCCTAATCTCTCTCTCTGTCTCATGTTATTTGTTTATCCTTTTCACACGTGCAGTTAAAATGGCTGCCTATGATGCTAGACGTTTAAATAAGCAAGTGCAGGAACTGATTGTGGTGAAATGGTGGGCTTGGTTTGCCTTCCTCTGACTATTCCACGCTATGAGGGACCTGTCAGAATTCAAGTACACCTCCCCATTTCTGAGGTATCCCGGATCGGATTCTCCTATCACAAACATGGAGGTCTGCCTTAACATAAAGGAGTGGAATGGCAATCTGAGTGTGACTGATAGTTTTTGGAAACTGCAACCCATTATGTTCTCTCTTTTAGATACACGGTGTAAATAGATATTTGGTCAGCTGCATCCAAGGAGCAGGAGAATCGACGTTTCGGGCATGAGCCCTTCTTCAGGAACGTCGATTCTCCTGCTCCTTGGATGCTGCCTGACCTGCTGCGCTTTTCTAGCAACACATTTTCAGCTCTGATCTCCAGCATCTGCAGTCCTCACTTTCTCCTGTAAATAGATATTATCAATTTCGTTCACTAGAATAGATGCTGTCCCTTGTTTTGTATTCTCAAATAATGTGCTGTTTGAGTGATCTACCAGTAATTTGTATGATACTATAGCATTACATGTGTCATGGTATAGCTGATCTCCATGTTGAATTTTTCTAGTTAATTAATTATTACAAAGAGGTAAAAATGCTGTCACTGAGTCAGGCTGATGGGCAAAAGCACCCTGCTTAACTAGCAAGGGATGTGAAAGAAATTGCAGATATCCAGTGATGGTTGTGTATTCGGGGATGTTAGGTGGTCAACATCCCAAACATAGCATTTAAGAATGTGTCATTGAAGTTACATGCCAATGGTTCATAGGTTCCCTGCAAAGTGGAAGCAGGCCATTCGGTCTACTCTAGCTCTCTGAAGAGCACCCTACTGAGACCTATCCCCTACCATATCCCGTAGTCCTGCATTTTCCATGGCTAATTCACCTAACCTGCACAAGTTTGGACTGCGGGAGGTAACTGGATCATCCAGTAGAAACCCATACAGACAGGGAGCGAATGTGCAAACTGCACACAGACGGTTACCTGCAAGTGAAATAGAACCTGGGTCCCTGGCGCTGAGGCACCAGCGCTAACTACTGAGTGACAGTGATGCCTCATTGTGACCAACTGCATACGCAAAGGTTTTGTAAAAAGACCGGCACAAAAGGAACTCCGCTTCCTCACCTTAAAAATTGTTCAAGGGATGAAAGTGTACCTGGCTAGGACAGCATTTCTTACCCATTGCCTTTTGGGAAAGTAATGCTTGAACAACTGGACTCCATGTGGTATGGGTACAACCACATACTTTTTTCTATAGCAGCTTTGTACAACTGAAAGGCTTACTCTATCATTCAGAGGGCAGTGAAGAGTCAATCCTGTTAATTTGGGTCTTGAGACACTTCAGAGGGGAGGCGGTGGTATCATTGTAATGTCATTGGATTTCAATCTCGAGTCTCATTCTGGGAACATGGCTTTGAAGCCCACTGCATGTGCCAAAACTTGAATTCAGTTAAACTTTGGAATAAAAGGTTGGCTAATGGCAACCATGACACATTTTGTTCACTAATGCCCTTCAGGTAAGGAAATCTGCCATCTTTACTTGTTTTGGTCGGCATGTGACTCCAGACCCATGACAATGTGCTTGACTTGTAGCTGCCCTCTGGACCATTAGGGATGGCCAGTCATCACTGATCTGGACATTCATATTGCTGTGAATGAAGAAAAAAAGGTAGTCTGGGTAAAGATGACAAATTGTGCCCCATTTCATTTAATCCTATAAATGTATGAGTGAGTTTTCTGGAATTAATTTAAAGCCAGAAGACTTTTATAATATAAAGGCGGGTTTTATTTTTCACATCTCTAATTGAGCGATTTACCTGCAGTAAAATTCTTGCTGTAGAATCATTCTGATCCAGTCTGAACTACTTGAAGGGATGGATGAACCAGAATTGCTAATTCCCAAAAGGAAATTTGAGAAATACATACATTTTGTTTTTAAAAAAAAACTTTCAAGGACAGCAGTGGGAGTGGAATTAAATGGGCTACTCTTTCAAAGTGTCGACCCAGTTTTAAAAAAAAGGGCTGAGTGGCCTTCACTTCATGCTTTGTTTAAAAAAAACAAAGTGCAAGCAAACTCTCTTGTTCAGCAAAACTCATTAAGAACGTTCTCTGGAATTGTCATAAGCACTGCTACCATTCACGATTAAACCCTGAGTAACAAAGGAATGGAGGTAAAAATAGCAGTTATTGTTATCTCTGGTTTACCATGTGCCAGAATGTGCATTAAATTTTGATAATGTCTCCTTTTCTTTTAAAGCCCAAAATTCCTTTCATCCTGGCTCTTCCAATTTCGTCAGTAACAGCTCATCAGTTCTATTCAGTCATCATGTTGACCAACAGTCGAGACCTGCCAACAAGTTTTTCCAGTGCAAGTACTGTGTCCGCTACTTTCGGTCCAGGAATCTTCTCAGTGAACATACAAGGAAGATCCATGGTCAGGTTGAAGGGTCGTCGTTTGGTGGAGAGACGTCAGACATGGCCCCACCTCCTCCTCCTTCCAGTTACCATGTGCTCTTGCACGAAGGTTTCGGCAAAGTCTTTGCCTGCAGGTATTGCACCTACAAGAGTCCCCGACGGGCACGGATCATCAAGCACCAGAAGCTGTGTCACAGGTCTGCCACTAAGGTGCAGGAGACAGTGGGCGATGTGCCAATGGATGCGGTGGAGCGCAGCATCCTAGAAGCACAGGTGAAGCCCTTAACCAAATCGAGGGGCAGCTTTTGTTGTGAATGGTGTGGCTACCACACCTCCCGGAGAGAACGTTGGTGTGACCATTTGATGAAGAAACATCGAAACCTTTTGGCCCAGGGTTTGGTAAAGATAATTTCGTCCCTGAGGCAGCAGCAGTCTGGTTCCAGTGGAAGTCCCACGAAACCCCAACAAAAGGATGTTCAGCAGGCGTCTCCTAATTCTAATTATCTGTCGATGAAGATGCCAGAGAGAGAAATGCAGCTTTCTCAGTACCCTGCTCTGGAAGCCTCCGTGGGAGGTTCTGCTTTGAAGCCAGCTTCTGCTGCCGTACCTAGGTTTGCTCCCATAAAAATAAAGTTTCCCTTTCCTAAAATGAAGCCCAAAGCTAGTCCTGATCCTGGTGAAGCTGGAGTAACTGGGAGATCCTCCTTCGGAATGGGAGACCTGAATGTGGTTAATTCTGGTTTGGACTCCAGTTTGTTAAGTGACGACAGGAGCAGTTCTGAAGAGGATGAGCAACAGGACATCGATGAGATGGACTCTCTGGCGTCCCAGAGCTCCGAAGGCTCTGGGAAGAAACTGTTGACCATTGGCAACACAAAGCTACTGGAAACCAAGGGAATTCCCTTCCGGAAGTACATGAACAGGTTCCAGTGTCCCTTCTGCTCGTTCCTTACAATGCACCGTCGCAGTATCTCACGTCATATCGAGAACATTCATCTATCAGGCCGGACCATCGTCCATAAGTGTAACCTTTGCCCTTTCACTTGCACCACTGCCCAGAAACTGGTGACCCATAAGCAATCCCATTCCTCAGAGTGGGACACAGTGAGCTTGCAGAATAGTACCGCAGCTCCATTGAATGACAGCTTAGTCACTGTGGATGCGAATCAGAGCCAAGTGGTCAACGGAGAAAAACCAGCCCTGATAGGGGATTCAAAACAGCAATATCCTTACAAATGTACCATGTGTAACTATTCTACAGTCACCCTGAAGGGGCTGCGAGTACACCAGCAGCATAAGCACTCATTCTGTGACAATGCCTTGCTGTCAGCTAACGAGGAGGCAACTGATACATTACAGGATTCAGAAACATCACAATTTGAAGCTCTTCCATCGCCAGGTATTGTGAAAACTCAGACCTCAATCCTCGGATCAACATCCAAAAATTCTTTTCTGTTTAAGAAAGGCAAGAGGTTGGTGACAGACAGTCCACTGGACCTGTCTCCGGCAAAGAAGCGCACAAGGATCGATGAGATAGCAAACAATTTACAGAGTAAAATCAGCCAGGCCAACCAGCAAGCTAGTGAGGTGGAATCAGTGATTGGAGTTGAGGAGGAGGAGGATGAAGAGGAGGATGAGGAGGAGGAGGAAGAGGAGGAGGAAGAAGATGTGGAAGTGGAATTGGATGTAGATGGCGATCTGGATGAGGAGCAAGGGAAGGCTGATCATTTGATGGAGATGCAAAATTACCCTTACAGTGGTCACCAGATGTGGGTTGAAGGAAATGATGGAATACGTGAAGAGGCTTCTTATGGGACTTTGGAGCAGGATTATTCAGTCAGCAACAGTGCCGAGATTGAATTGACTCTCTCTGATGATGAAGATTTTTATGGCAGTTCCAATTCAACAGGAAAGGGCGATGGAGTATCACGCAAGCATGTTGGGAATGCAGCTTACAAAAAAACGAACTCGGAAAATAGAGATACTGTTCAGGAAAATTCAGAGGCAGCTGAAGACTCCGGTAAGATTTACTATTGCAAGCATTGCAACTTCAGCAACAAAGTGGCACGCAGTGTGAGCACTCATTATCAGCGCATGCATCCTTACATTAAATATAGCTTCAGGTACATTGAAGATCCAACAGATCACAGTGCAGTCTACCGTTGCCTTGAATGTTTTGTAGAGTATGCAGAATTTGAAGATTTGCGGCAGCATTACGCTCAGTTTCACCCCGAAGCTCAGAATATCCTAAACTTTCATCAAGCCAATTTGACCTACAGATGTCGCTTCTGTTCTTATACCAGCCCAAACGTCCGCAGTCTCATGCCTCACTACCAAAGAATGCATCCAACCGTGAAGATTAACAACTCCATGATATTCTCCAGTTACGTGGTCCAGCAAACCAATGAGATCAGTGCAGAGTCTCAGACCCTGAGAGAAATCCTCAACTCTGGTGTGAAGAATATCGGGACGTCCACTCCGCTATCTCAGCGTGCTGCTCCCTCCAGCCCTTCAAACATGAACTCCCCCAAGAGTGTGAGCCCAAAGCAGGGTGAAGCTTCCATGATCAGCGCTGTCGTATACAGTTGTGATGTCTGTTCGTTTTCAAGCCCAAACATGCATTCAGTCCTGGTCCATTATCAGAGAAAACACCCGGAGGAAAAGGCATCCTATTTTCGAATTCAGAAGACAATGCGTGTGGTTTCTGTCCAGAATCCTGCACTCAGCACTCCTAACATTGAGATGCCCCCTACATCGTTGGTAAACGACCCTCCAGTCACTCCTCAGCCAGTCGAATATGAACAGTTGTATTACTGCAAGCATTGTGTGTATAGTAATCGCTCAGTTGTTGGTGTCCTTGTCCATTACCAGAAAAGGCATCCAGAGGTTAAGGTAACGGCAAAGTATATCAAGCATGCACCTCCGACTCCAGCCCTGAAGAAGACGATGGAAGAGCTGCAGATTACACCAGCAAGACCACTGATGGCAAAGCCGCCGAGCCAAGGCAACAAAAGCAGTTTTGATTCAGGGGAACTAGGTTCCAAGTTGGCAGATAAGGGCGAGGGAGAGCTGATGTTCTTCTGCCAGCACTGCAACTATGGGAATCGCACAGTTAAGGGGGTGGTCATTCACTACCGGAAGAAGCACCGTGACATCAAGGCGACGGCTGAGCTGGTCCGCCAGCACACGGCAGCAGTGAGAAGCCAGCGGGAACGGGCGACCAACAACCAGGCAGGTGTCAGTGTGCCAACGGTCAGCACGCAGCAAGAGACGGATGGTGAGCAGCTTCGCTTCTTCAAATGCCGGCACTGCTCCTACACCGCCCATTACCTGTACGCCGTGAAGAAACACCTGAGGAAGCAGCATCCAAGTGTGAAGGCTACTGTCACCACCATTCTGCGGTGGGCATTTCAGGATGGGGTGGTGAGTGCTGGCTATCACTGTGAATGGTGTATTTACTCACATCAGGAACCCAGTGGGTTGTTAATACACTACCAGAAAAGGCATCCGGAACACCCTGTCGATTACACTTACATTTCCAGCAAACTTTGGGCCGGCCCGGATCCTTCAGCCAACCCGTCTCAGATTGCTCTCATTGACCTCAAGCACTACAAATGCAGAGACTGCGTATTTGAAGCTGCCTCCATCTGGGACATTACAAACCACTATCAGGCCTTGCATCCCTGGGCTGTGAGTGGGGATGAATCCGTGTTGCTCGACATTATCCTGGGGAAAGACGCGTCAGAGCAAAACAACCCGACTGCACATGATTACTCTGCCCTGGATTCCTCCAGCATTCCCGAATCCAATCCTGTTGAGGATGAGATGCCCTCAAAAGGCTCCGTTTCTTCTTTGATTAATCCTCCCCCCAGTGCGCCTCCAAATGTTGCCCCCACCACATCTCCATACCAATGTAAGATTTGTAAATCTGAGTACAACAATTTGCATGGTCTTTTAACCCACTATGGGAAAAAGCACCCGGGTGTAAAGGTGAAGGCAGCTGAGTTTGCCCTGGAAAAAGATGAGAAGCCCAGCACTCTGTATAAATGCAGACATTGTCCATATGTTAACACACGAATCCATGGCGTCCTGACACACTACCAGAAGCGACACCCTTCTATAAAGGTCACTGCTGATGACTTCATGAATGAGGCTGAGAAGCTCCCAGATGGACAGAACAATGATTTGGAAGAGATGACTAAAGTCCCAAAGCAAGGATTTGGTGCCTACCGATGTAAGCTGTGTTCGTACGCACATGGCTCCTTGGAAAAACTTAAAGTTCACTATGAGAAGTACCATAGGCAGCCAGCCATCGACATGTTCACTGATTCCGTGACTGAGGCGGTTGAGCCTGAGGAACCAAATACCTCTGAAGAATATAAAGGTGATTGTCAAAACATAACTGAAGGGAGCGACTCTCCTCCAGGGATTTCTCCTTTTTTAAGTGGCTGCTCAGATCTAAGTACTTTATTTAAATGTCAACTGTGCAAATATTTCTGCTCCTCCAGAAAGGGCATTGCCAGACACTACCGTAATAAGCACAACAATGTCCGAGCCCAACCAGAAGGCAAGAACAATATCTTCAGATGTGCCTTGTGTGCGTACACTCACCCGCTCCGCAAAGGGCTGGCTGCTCACTACCAAAAACGCCACGATATTGATTCATACTACACTCATTGCCTAGCTGCCTCTAAAACAATGATCAACAAGAAACCAGAAAAGCTCATCCTTCCCATCGAGTCCAAGCCAGAGTCTCCGCCCCTGAGTGAGGAGCTCAGGAGGGCAGTGGAGAAGAAAAAGTGTTCACTCTGCTCATTTCAAACATACACGAAAAAGGGTCTGGTGTCCCATTACATGAAGCGACACCCTGGAGTCTACCCACGCAAACAGTACGTGAGCAAATATAATGGTTATTTCACTGTTGTGTATTCTGATGATAAGGAAGAGTGTGATGTAAAGAACGAGGTTCCTGCTATTGAGGCTATTGGAATGACTAATGGACGTGAGAGTGAATGGCTCCCCTTCAAATGTGTGAAGTGCTTCAAACTCTCTTTTAACACACCAGAGCTTCTTTGCATGCATTACACAGACCATCACAGTCGGGACCTGAAACTGGACTTCACATTACTTCCTGGCAGTACTCGTTCGCACAGTCCCACCTATGAGTGCAACCACTGCTCCAATAAGATCCTCAGCACATTTGAACTGAGTGTTCATCTCACTGAGCACAATGAATGCTTCAGCAGACGAGCAAAGCTGCACCGTGAAAAGATGAAGATGCTTGGGCAAGAGCAACCTGAAGGAAATCCGCCTGAAGGGGAAAATCACCCTGAAGGTGACCTTCCCAAAGGCAACAAATACCCTGAAGGAGATCCATTTAAAGGGAACGACCATTCTGAAGAAGACACATCCAAAGAGAATGATTTATTTAAAGAAGAAGATAACGCTAAGGAAAATGTACTTAAAGAAGATTTGCTGAAAGAGGAAGATCTCCCAAAAGAAGATCCACTTGAAGGGGAAAGCCACCCTGAAGAGGATACTCATCTTAAAGAGGACCAGCACCCAGAAGAGGAAGAAAATGCTAAAGAGGAGACACTAAAAGAGGAAAAACCAGAATCTACTGAAGTAGACAATGACAAGAATCAGGTGTGTTGGGTACTGAACATTTGCATGCAATGTTTGTATAATACATGACACCAATGTCACTTTCTACAAACTTTTTCATAAGATAACACTTCTTTTAAATGCAGAGGCACATAAGATAGCAACATAACTGATCATTCTAACTTGATATTTGCAACCATCCAAACTATTGCAGTGGGAGAAGTTCAAAAGGAAAATGTATTGAGTGAAGCTATGACTGTTTAATTCTCAATATGTCAGGACAGAGGGAGAACTCTGTGCATATTAGACTTCATTATCTGCAGTATATACCTGTGGGCAATATATTGTAATCTTATTTACACTATCAATATTGGATAATGGTGTCATCTCAACCTGTTGGTATTAACCCAATGCATATGAATGTGTTTTTCACACCCATCCTTTAGACAGTTGAACTTTGTCCCAAAGATGGCTACATTTCTTGTTGGGAGTTTCACTCTGACAGTCCTACCTATGTCATAAAACCTCTTGGCTGCTGCACCATCCTCCCATTTCTTTACTCAGTTACTTTCTTTAAATGTATTTGCTCTTTTCCCAGTTTCCAGATGTCCATCAGGGCCCAAAGTCATGAGGGTTGCCTTTAGTGGATTGCACCTTAAGTAAACCATTGAGTGATGTTGAGACTAAATTACAGAACAAGCTATTTGGTACAACTATCATTTTCTTTTTTATTATGCTCGAATGATGTATCTTCCACTCCCCTTCATTTCAGCCCATTATCATACTCTTCTATTCTTTTCTTTCCCTCTCTTAACTATCTTATGTGTCTGCAGTATTTGCTCAACAATACCCTGTGGTAGTGAGTTCCACATTCTCATCATTCCTTAGTTGGAGGTTTTCTCTGAATTCCCTCTCGGATATCTTGGTATATTTACAACCCCACAAATGGGTCTGTATATCTATCCTGTCAAACTAGTCTATAACCCAGATGTCCTCTCACAATCTCAGTTTGGTTGTGTTTCCATCTGCTTGTTGAGCCTTGAGAAAGCTGTCCTATTGCAAAAAAAATCAGCTTGGTCATAGTGCACCTGCGTTTAAGAGATGCTGCAGTCTGTTATGTGCATCTACTACATGAGCCATGAGTCAAAATATTCAGAACCTGTCCCAGCCCTGAAGATGTGCAGAGCTGTTTATTTTCTTTGGGGAAGAAAGAAACATGCATCACATAAACATATTCTGAAGTGCTTTAGAGCTTTTGATGCATTTTTGAAGTGTAGTCATTGTTGTATTCTAGGAAACTTGGCAGCCAACCCCTCCAAAGCTGCAGTCCAGGAACCATCATGATCCTGATAACCTATATTAGTTGAGGGATAAATGTTGGCTTAGAACACTGGGGCAAACACCCTCTGTTCTTCATTTTTATAATGGTGCCACGGGATCATTTTACATCCAGCTGAGAGGGCAGGTGACAGCAGAGGAAGTTTAGTATCTCCCTGGGAATGATTTTGTGACCTTGTACTCAGGTATCTAGAATGGTTTTGAACCCAGATCTGTGCTACAACCACTGAGCCATAGTTGACGCATTAGTCTGTCACATTTGTGCCAAGTCTCCTTAACTTTATACACTTATTGAAAGTGGGGTAGACACAGTTAAGGCAGAAATCAGCCATGATTTGGTGCAACTTGCTGCAAGGGCTTGAGTGGATGCTATCTGTCACATGGTTTTTCTTTCTCATTTACATTGCGTATTATCTCATCATCGTTCACCCACTTTTCCAATTTTCACTTGGCCCCAAATTGACATTCCACCTGCTCTCTCAGTTTCTGGGGGCCTCCTGGATTCAATGTCACCTCACCTTTTCACATTAATTTGTTAGCTCGATCACTTCTCATCCTGGCCATTTTTTAAAAATAGCATTTTTTCGCAACTGTTCACCAAACAGAATTGGGTTCAAGAACTGTTGAAATTGCTGAAGTCCTCCGTTACCCTTGATCTCTTTATCATATTTGCTGATCAAGAAGACCGTCTTCTAGAACTTGTTTCCAAATTCTGTTGTTTGCCTCTTAACCCTCTGTTAACCAGCCATATCTGGTTTGGCACAACAAGTGTTGAAGAATCCTTTGCTTCCATAAGACCAGTTGCTGCTTTCACTCTTCTGGCTCTCCTGATCCTGATACTTCAGCTGGCCTAAGAGGAGTCTTTCATTGCTCCTTTTCCCCCTTCCTCCCCTCCCCCCACCCCCCTCCCTTCAACTTCAGTCAGATTTGATGCAAATTCCATCTGAAGTAACCTGCACCATTCGTTCGTTCTTTCTCTAAAGACTTGGCCTTTCATTTTGTACCTGACTGTCTGATTGGCCTGAAGTGTCCTGAGTCAAATTTTATTTATTGCCAATACACTTATTAACATCACAAGCATAACTTGCATCAAAACGATGATCGAGTTTCTGTCTTCTTTGGCCCTCTGAGCAGCTGCTCCTTCTGGGGTTTTGCCAGAGCTGTCATTCCAAAGCCAGTCTTCCTTAACCTTCCTTTTTATTTAATCTTTTCAGTTGCGAGCATTTTTGGTTTGGTCCAATTTAGTATGGTCATTTTCCCCCTCCTTTTCTGACGACCTTGTGGAAGATCTATCCATTGTCACTTTTTATTTTTTCTTTCTCATTGAACAACATCAGTTTCTATTCCTGCCATGTAGGTTGCATGTTGCACGCTGTTTGGATTCCACACTCTGAATTCCTCTAAGCGCTTGATGTGAGCCTTCAAACTTACCCCTGACCTAGATCGCTTTTTTTTCTCTACTTCAGTCTCTTGTTCTGAATCCACTAATGCCCCAGGCCTGGCAGCCTTCAGTTGACCCCCTCTTCTGTTGATCCTTTTGAGGGAGAGCATTCCAGTCTTCTGGCTTTTGTGTGAAGGAGTGCTTCCAGATATTACCCATAAATACTGTGCTATAATCTTTAATGCATTATCCTGATCATTTTTGCCTCTGCTCCCCAATCAAAGGAAATGCTTATCTACATAATCCACCAATTCCTTTTGGTCAATTTAAACACAGCAGCCTTCCGTTGCACTACTCAAAATCACAAACCAGTTTAAGCAAACTGTTCTTGTGATGTTGCCAATTCATCCCCTGGTATAGTTCTTGTGAAACAGCATGGCATTTCCCTTCCAACGCCATAATATCTTTCCTGAGAGTTAGGGAAGGCACTGGTGTAGTGGTAATGTCACTGGACTGGAATATCCAGAGCACCACCTCCAAACCTGGCAGTAGGCTAAAATTCTGCGGCATGGGTTTGAATCCCACCATGGTAGGTGCTGAAATGTGAATTCACTAAATATCTGGAACTAAGGCACACTAAATCACATGTATACAACTTCTGATTGCTGTAAAAACCTATCTAGTCCACTAATGCTGTTCAGGGAAGAAAAGCTGCCATCCTTATTTGGTCTGTTGCCTCTTATCTGCCCTATGAAGTGACCCGAGCCAGCCATTTGGGTTCAAGAGCAATTAGAAATGGACAAGAAGTGCTGACCTTGCCCATGATAACTGCATCTGGAACAAAAAAAAAATCAATTTTATAACTAATACTGTCCCTGTTTTGCTCTGCTTTTGCAGGACACTGGAGCGTTGTCATCTTTTCTTGCTTTCCTTTTGTGTGAACAAATTGTTCTTTTTTTTTTGCAGCTTTCTGATTGTTTCTAATTCTTTCTTAACAACATTGCATCTTAAAATATCTGCTCAATCACAGTACTGATGCAAGCAACAGGAGGCTGAATAGAAGTAACTTCACCAACATATTTGAAGGGAATGAGTTTGTAGGGCTATGGGGAAAAGAACAGGGAAGTGAGACTATTAGCTCTTTCAAAGAACTGGCACAGGTACAGTGGATTGAATGGACTCCTGGGCTATATCGTTCTGTTTTAGGATGTGCATTAAATTGAAAATTGTCCAGGGAATAGTCAAATCTGAGAAAGTACTCATTGTGATAAGTAAGAAAAGTGCAAATAATTTTTTAATCTTGTTGGATACAAAGCCAAAGAACAAACAGGTTCGTTGCAGGATTCAGTGGAGACTTTAGTGCTGAGAAGATCAGTGTAGAGCTTTTGAATTCTTTTCTCTCCATTAATCACATGAAAAATATGTGGCAATATGCCAGACCTTGTAATCTGGTCTCTTGAGGCATCAACATACAGTAGCATCTATTGAAAGTCAAGGAAACGGAGAAAGTGCTTATTTGGAGATGAGACCTTTTGAAACTGTGAAGTATTGGGTTCCACTGACAGGCGTGGCAAAAAAATGCAGGATGAAACAGGAAAATTTGAAAAGGCAGGGAGGAAGATGTAGAGATCTTGGAGGGACTAGAATAAAGCAAGTGTTACACCATTTGTGAGCATAAGCCAGAGGGGAAAATAATTCAAATACCAATTGACATAACCTATCAGGCTTGCCCTTAGACTTGATGGCTGGACAATCCTATCGAAACCCTTTTATTTTCCCCATTTCCTCTTCCTGCACACCCCTACCGCCATATAAACCAGTCCCCTCTAGAAAGAAGCAGTAAGGGAAGAAACAGTGCCAGTAATAGAAAAAGAGACTCTATAAAATTCCTCATTGACTCCCTGAGAAGACCTCAGCAGTTCAGGTAGCATCCAAGGAGCTTCGAAATCGACGTTTCGGGCAAAAGCCCTTCATCAGGAATAAAGGCAGTGAGCCTGAAGCGTGGAGAGATAAGCTAGAGGAGGGTGGGGATGGGGAGAAAGTAGCATAGAGTACAATGGGTGAGTGGGGGAGGGGATGAAGGTGATAGGTCAAGGAGGAGAGGGTGGAGTGGATAGGTGGAAAAGGAAATAGGCAGGTAGGACAAGTCTGGACAAGTCATGGGGAGAGTGCTGAGCTGGAAGTTTGGAACTAGGGTGGGGTGGGGGAAGGGGAAATGAGGAAACTTTTGAAGTCCACATTGATACCCTGGAATTGAAGTGTTCTGAGACGGAAGATGAGGTTTTCTTCCTCCAGGTGTCTGGTGGTGAGGGAGCGGCGGTGAAGGAGACCCAGGACTTTGGATGTGGAAGGCCCCTTTAGGGCCTTGGATAGAGGTGAGGGAGGAGGTGTAGGCGCAGGTTTTACAGTTCCTGCGATGGCAGGGGAAAGTGCCAGGATGGGAGGGTGGGTTGTAGGGGGCGTGGACCTGGTCTCCTGATCCACCCCTTTCTTTATTTTGTGGAGCAACTCTTAAGTCGACACTGTTGTATGAATGCAGCTAGAATGTTTGGTCTATCTAAAGTTCTTTTAAGCTAGGAATCATTCTTTGTAGATCTCCTCTAGATCATTTCCAAGATCACTTGACAAGTCACCATTTGAAAGTGCTAAGTCTGGTCTCCGTATTACACTTACAGTCTGATCACCAAGGTGAGGTGCATTGTAAAGATAACTAAACCCACATGATTTGGCCAAGAGCAATATAAATGCCAGCATTTTGAATGTAATTGTGATAGTGTTTATTGGTTCGACTTTCTAGTTTGAGGGTGAATCCCAGTCACTGTAGAAAGTACCTGAGACTTGTTATCATCGGAACTAGAATGGTGTGGCAATGGCACAAGCGCAATCCTGCAGTCGTTTGATTCTTAAACTTTTTAAAATTTAATAGTGTGTCTGCGTCACTGATTGGGCCAGTAATTATTGCCCATCTCTTCTTCCCCTTGAGAAGGTGATGGTGAGCTGCCTTCCTGAATTGGTGTGGTCCTTGACGTGTAGTTACATCACAGTGCTGTTAGAGAGGGACCATCAGGATTTTGGCCTAGCGACAGTGGAGGAACATTGATACGGTTGGTGGATAACTTGGAGGGGAATTTAAAAGTAGTGGATTTCCTATGCATTTGCCTGAATCTCTGGTTGTGTGAGGATGAGGGTTGGAGGTGAAGGAGTATGACAGAGAAGCCTTTGGCCTTTAGGTCATGTTTTATTTGCTTAGCCACTGGTGGCCTCCCATCACTACACCAGTCTTTTACCCTGGAGTTCACTCACAGTTTGGGGAATGAGGAAACAGAAGATGTCAGTGGGCTTGTAAGAACACAAATTCAGTCAAATTAAGGGGTAACATGGTGGCTCAGTGGTTAGCACTGTTGCCTCACAGCACTAGGGACCTGGGTTTGATTCCATCCCCAGGCAGTTGTCTGTGTGAAGTTTGCATGCTGTTGTCATGTCTGCGTGGGTTTCTGCTCGGTGCTCCGGTTTCCTCCCACAGTCCAAAGATGTGCAGGTTCGGTGGATTGGCCATGCTAAATTACTCATAGTGTTCAGTGTTCTGTAGGTGTGTTAGCCATGGGAAATGCAGGGTTACAGGGATATAGTAGGGGGATAGATTTGGGTGGGAAGCTCTTTGGGGAGTCAGTGCGGACTCATTGGGTCGAATGGCCTGTCTCCACTCTGGAGGGACTCTATGGACAAAGTTTGATTTTTAAATCATCCTCTACCTAATGGTTTTTTAAGTCAAGGATTACTTTCAGTTCTTGACTTTTTAATATTGTGATTAGCTTCAGCCACTTGGATGAGGTGAGAGCCAACTCTGGTTTTTGGGAGCACTCCACCTTAGCAATAAAAGTTTGTGCCTTCACTAAATCTAGACCTGAAGAAGGATTGTACTCGAAATGTCATCGTCTTCAACTCCTGATGCTGCCTGGCTTGCTGTGTTCTTCTAGCCTTCTGCCTGTCTACTTTGGATTCCAGCATCTGCAGTTTTTTTTTTCATCTCTTCACTGAATCAAGGCTGACCCTTTTGGTAAAATGCTGAGAGACTACTGCCCTTCCAGAGGTGCTGGCTTTCAGATGAGAACTTAAAGCGAGGCTGTCTTCCCTTGCTGGTGGATGTAACAGATCCTACCAAGGCTATGTTGAAGAAGAGCAGAAAAGTCTTCACTGGTTTTTAGGTATTGGCTGAGCGATCATTGGAATTATCTAGCCATCCTTGTTTACAGGATCTTGCTGCGTGCAAATTGTGTGGCATATTAGATTGTGTTGAGGCAAAGCTTATTCAAAGGAATTTACACTTATGCAAGGATGAATATCTAATGTAGATATTGTGTAAGGTAATGTACATTGATATGAAGACAATAGATATAACTTGATATAAGTGTAAAGGAGATAACAGTTGGAGGTTTTCTTTCGGCACGGTGAAATTATTGACCAATTGTTACTAACTGACAAAGCGATTATGATCAAGTAGGTGAATGGCATGTGATTCTAGTGATGGAGCAATTATGCTTTAAAAGAAATTTTTATGCACAACATTGAATCCCATGCTTCACCACATGCACAACATTGAATCCCATTCTTCTATGGTAATTTGCAGATTGACCCTCAAACTATCGAGGAAGGTGTAGAAACTGGGAACTGATAATGGGAGGGCATTATGAAACCTGGATAAATATCTTTTGAGATTAGTTGGGAGAAAGTGGTGATTAAATCTTTGTGTTCCGAGGTGTTTTTTTAAGAGCAGTGTGACAGAATTGCTGCATTAGTAATAAAGTGAAAATGCCTATTTTTGAATGTTAATGAAGTGGCAGTTTTATTTTTGGATCCACGTACCTGCTGAGCAGATTGCACCTCCAGGCGTGACAGTAGAACAGAAATAAAAAGTCCAGGTTAATGAGAAGTTAGAAATGATTCTCAAAAATATTTGTTCACGATGCAAATCCTAAAGAATTGAGAGCGATATCGGAGATGAATTCTTTGCTTTTCCAAACAAAACTTATTAAAAGATTCATTCACAGGAGAAGGGCATCATTGGCTAGGCCAGCAGTTATTGCCCATCCCAAGTTGCCCAGAGGGCAGTCAAGAGCAACCAGACAAGATGGCCATGTAATAAGGTGGCAAGGATGGCAGTATCATTTCTTAGAAGACTTTAGTGAACCAGATAGGTTTTTCATGACAATCAAGAATGGATTCATAGTCACGGTTAGACTTTTAATTCCAGATTTTTGCTTTGATTGAATTCAAATTCCACCATCTGTTGTGGCAGGTTTAAACCTGGGTTCTAAGAACACTATCTGTGTCTCAGCATTGACAGTCCAGTGATAATACCACTAGGGCATCGCCTCCTCCTGTAACTTTCTTTGCAAATTAAAATACATTCAGCAAATAAACAAATTCAATGTCCTTCCCTGAATAAATGAGACCCCTTAGAACTTTGCATTGTTTTTTTTTAAGCTGTCAGTTTTGCTCAACATGATGATCTTCTGACGGAGCTCTAAGATAATATATTCCTCCTGTTCTGGTGTTTTTTGTTCCAACATTGGTGACTATGCCTCCAGCTCCCTGGGCTTTTAAACTATTCAATTGCCTGCCTAAACCTCCTGCTCACTCACTCACTCTCACTCTCTCACTCACTCTCATTCTCTCTCTCTCTCTCTCTCTCTCTCTCTCTCTCTCTCTCTGTGTCTGTCTGTCTCTCTCTCTCTCTCTCTCTCTCTCTCTCTCTCTCTGTCTCTGTCTCTGTCTCTCTCTCTCTCTCTCTCTCTCTCTCTCTGTCTCTGTCTCTGTCTCTGTCTCTCTCTCTCACTCTCTTTCTCCCCCCCCCCACACATACTCACTCTGTGTCTGTCTGGCTCTCTCTCTCTCTCTCTCTCTCACTCCCCACTGTTAAGATGCCCCAAAGAACCACCTTGCTTGCTGTACAACTACTTCCTGGTCTGTTGTCAAGTCTTGTTTGTTAATGACTACTCTGACATGTCTTGCAACACTTTACTAGGTTAAATTTAGTAGATAGATGCAAGTTGTTAACATGGAAGTTTTAACAATGGCTTATAAGATGATATTTTATAATAAAGACAGTTCCCTTCTTCAAGTGAAATGTTCATTTCAGGAATTGAAATTTGGGTGATTTGGCTGGAAGGCCAAAACAAAAAATGCAGTTGAATAAACCCAAAATATATCAAATATCTGTTCAATAGAATTGGTACATCTGATGTTTATGCTTGCAAATATTTCATAACTGAGAAGTAAAGACTTTAGTTTCTCTAGCACCTTTCATGACTTCAAGTCATCCCAGACCATGCCTTACACCTGTTTAAGCATTTTTTGAAATATAGAGAACACGGTGGCCAATTTTGGTCCCATGACCATTCTAATGACCATAAAGTCTGTTCTCGTGATGTTAATTGAAGCATTGATATTGACTGGAACAATAAAGAGAACTCCCTGATACTGTTTTGAAGTTTGGACATGGGACGTTTTTACAGTTCATCTCTGAGTGCATATAAGGCTTCTTTTTCATGTTTCATCTGAAGGAGGATCCCTTTGGTGCAATTCTTCTGCCGTATGATTATTGCTCAGGTTCTGGAGTTGGATTTGATCCCACAACCTTTTGACTCAGTGAAAGTGCTATACGCTGAGCGACACCTGACACAAAATAAGAAAATGAAAGCCATTCCACACTTTGACAGATGCAGAGGATCAAAGAAATTAAAAACAATGTAAATGTGTAACTGTTCAATATTCATTTTCCTTCTCACGACTGCAGCTGAATGCTGTCCAGACAACAAGCTCTGTGTCATTAGTTAAAGAGCGGAATGTGGTGGGGTACAGGTGCAGTTTCTGCTTCGAAGTCCATCCGACACCCAGAGCTATATCAAACCACCTTCGCAAGCACGTTGCCTTTGGCGAAACAATAGATACTGCTCGGAGTGGTGAAGAGGTGAGTGTTACTACTTGTATACTTATTTGTTTCACTTGGGCCATTTATATGCTTCCGGATCTGAAATATGGAACGCTGTTGTGTGAAGTATGGTAAAGTTGTGCAATGTATAGAATTGACAATTTTATTTACTGTTTCTGTTTTGATGCAATGTAGTTATCATGACTAAAATGATCATTATTAGTCTGGTCAGTCAACAGAAAGCTGTATTCAACTAGGCCTGACCATCTGTCCTGTAGTGTAGGCTCTCCTCTAACTCCCCTTGGCTATGCTATCTTCAAACAAAGGCTCATGTGACTGATTGTTGATCCAAAGAAGTTATCCCATAAATCAACTGAATGATAGACAAGGCCTGCTTTGGGGCACGCATTGAGAGGCACTAGATTGACTTTCCAAACTGAAAATTTTGTTCTACGTCGCTAGTCTTTCCTGTGAATTAGCTTCCTTATTTAGACAAAGAAAGCTGTGCATGTTACTTGTTTTTGGGTTTTTGTGCAGAATTAGAACAGGAGAAAGCTATTTAGACTCTCAAACCTGTTCACCATTCATTGAAATCATGTGACATCTGTGACTTAACTCAATGTACCTGCCTTTACCCATGCCCCTTGATTCATTTAGATGACAAAAATCTCAGTTACAGATTAAAATTAACAATTGATCCCAGTTCAGTTGCCATGTGTGGAGCAGAGCTCCAAACTTTGACCAGCTTTGTGCAGACGTGCTTTCAAAGTTCACTCCTGAAAGGTCTAATTCTGATTTTAAAACAATGGTTCAAAATCAGTTATTCCCTTCCTAACAGCATGACGGACTTTACCTGCACTATGTGGACTTCAGTAGCTCAAGAAAATGCTCACCACAAGGGAGAGGCAATGCGTACTAACCTAGTCAGTGACACTAACTTTAGTTTTCCACCCGCCGAACAGTAGAAATAGTTTCTCCTTATCAGTTCCTGTTACTATAATGGAAACTTTGATCAGGTTGCTCTTCAACCTTGTATAATAGCAGGGAATAAAACATGCACTAACCTTTATTGATCAATTTTTTTTCATGCAGGTTCTCATGTCCTTTGTCATAATTCTAAGTTGTACTTCAACAGTTTGACTAATGTTCAAGTTGTCAGACTTGTGGACATTACTTCTGACTTTACTTGGGCTGGATTCAATTCAAAGTTATGAACATTGAAGGGAGCTTTGTATAAACATTTTCCAAAAATTGACCACAAATAATAATAAGGCTAAACCGTGTCAACTTGTATGAGTTATAGCAGCTGACTCATAATGATAGACAGACGGGAGTACTTGGAAACTGTTGACCTTGGAGAAGGTTTTCCACAGAAGTCAGTCCATCTTTGTGACTTGGTTTCCCTTTTCTCAATGTTGATTTGAACCTGACATGGTGTCAAAGGGATGACCAGACATCCAGCAACTGTGATGACGGTAAAGTAGGTAAGCCGCTACTCTCACCTGAAGTAAACTCAGCTTGCCAGGATGATATGAACACTGATTGTTATTCAATTTGTTCTCATTTTACATAGTCTAATTTATTTATTTTGCTATGCAAGGGATTAGGTTAGAAGCTTAAACATATTTTTAAATTTGTGGAATTTTTATCATCATGCAAAAATTTGACTTTTTCAGTTTAGGTCTACGCGCAGTACTTTTATGAAGGGGGCTCCAAGAGTTAGACCTAATGACAATGAAGGAATTTATATTTCCAACTCAGGATGGTGAAGAGCTTGGAGGGGAACAAATAGGTGGTTTTACGAAAACACAGAAATTGTTGGAGAAACTCAGCAGGTCTGGCAGTATCTGTGGGAAGAAAACAGAGTTAAAGTTTCAGGTCCAGTGATTCGTCATCAAAATTGTTAGCAGCAGGGAAACAGTGGTGTTTACGCTGAAGTGTTTACGTTTGTTGTTTGGGTGGTAGAGGTGAGTGGATAGGTGGAGATGGAGCCCAGAGAAAGCGAGAGAGAGGCCATGACCCCACCGACGAACGTCAGGCCATTGTGTTTGTTTGTGACTGTCATCAACCTCTTCTCCCCTGGAGATTTCCAGATCATTGTCGTCATCCCCCATCCCCACACAACCCACTCGTACTTTCTTCGCAAAATCCACGAACGCGACTGGCCAGACAGACCCATTATTTTTGTCTATTTCTGCCTCACAAAGCCCATTTTTTTTCCTTCCTCGACTCAAATTTCTTCTCCCCTTTCCCAGTCTTTTCTCCCGGATTCCTCTGACACTTTACGTCAACTTCAGGATTTCCAGTTTGTGGGCTCCAGCTGCCTCCTCTTCACCATTCACATTTACACCATGGTCACTCCCTTTACATAGCCATCCCTCTGTCAGGATTGTCTCAGGGCTCTCCACTTCTCCCCAGGGACAAAAGGCCTGAACTGTCCACATCCTCCACTACCCTCCTCTGCCTGACTGAACACGATCTCACTTTGAGCAACTTTTCTTTTAACTTCTCTCACTTTGTTCAGATGGAAGGGTGGGCATGGGTATTTCCATGGGCCCCAGTTATGCCTGTCTGTTTGTGGGTACATGGAATATTCCTTGTTCCACTTCTACTCTGGCTCCCACTCACAGCTCTTTATCTAGCACATTGACAATGTAATCTGTGCTACTTTCCCTTTCTACTTGTGAACTGGAAAAATTTATCAATTTCGCTTTCAATTTCCACCCTGCCCTCGCCTTCACCTGACCCATCTTTGACTTCCCCCTTCTCTTCCTCGACACCTCTGTTTCCGTTTCTCGGGATAAACTGGCCACCTTTTTATCCATTACAAATCCATTGACTCCCACAGTTACCTGAACTATACATCCTCACATCCTGCTTCCTTTAAGGACTCCATCCCATTGTCCCAGTGTCTTTGTCACATCTGACCTGATGATGCCACCTTCCTCAGGCTGAGAATTTCGTGCCATCTTGGTTAACAGAACTCTCAGTCGTGTTTGACTATCTACTGCATCTGCCCCCTTCCCTTCCCTCCCACGATGATGATGATGGGGTCCCTATAATTCTCACTTACCACCCTACCTGCCTTTGCATTGAAAGGACTGTAAATTGTCATTTCCATTACTTCCAGTGGGATGCCACGACCAGATACACATTCCCTTTTCTTCACTTGTCAATATTCTGCAGGGACCGTTCCCTCCGGGACACCTTGATCCACTCCCAACACCTCCCTGTAATTCCATGACACCTTTCCATGCAATTGCAGAAAGGGTAACGCCTGCCTATTTATGTCCTCGTTCCTTACTATCCAACTTCCCAGACATCATGTTCAGGTGATCAACGATTTACCTGTACCTCATTCAATCTAGTCTGCTGTCTTCGCTGTTGACAATGTGTTTTCCTGAATACTGGGGTGACAGAAAGCGGACTGGGTGACCACTTTGTCGAACACCTATGTTCTTCTGCAAAAATGACACTCAGCTTTCAGTTCTCTGCCATTTCAGCGCACCACAATGTTCCCTGGCCAGCATCTCTGTCTGAGGCCTGTTAGTGTTCCACTGAACCTCAGCATAAACTTGAAGAACAACATCTTATTTTCCACTTGGGGAACCTGCAGTCTCCAGGAGTCAACATTGAGTTCAATAATTTAGAGCCTGATTTCATCCTTGCATGTTTTTTAACCACCCCACACCTGGTTCTGTTGTGACATGCATTGCTTTTAGTACAGTCACCTATTCTCACCTACACCGAGACCCATTATCACATTGTATAGGTTTCATTCAGTACAGTTCACCCATTTTTTCTCATTGTTTTATCAGCTTTTCTTTTTGCTCTCACGCTCTCTCTCGCACTCGCACGCTCTCTCTCTCTCTCTCTCACTCTCACTCTCACACACACACACACACACACACACACACACACACACACACACACACTCTCTCGCTCTCTCTCTCGCGCTCTCTTGCGCGCGCTCTCTCTCTCTCGCGCTCTCTCTCTCTCGCGCTCTCTCTCTCTCGCGCTCTCTCTCTCTCGCGCTCTCTCTCTCTCGCGCTCTCTCTCGCACACACTCTCTCTGTCTTTATTGTCCTGGATGTAACTGGTCATGGGTTTGAAAGGTGCTGCCAAAAAAGACTCAGTGATATTTTTGCAGTGCATCTTATAGCAATTGCACGCGTTTGCTCCCGGATGTTATAGGATAGAAACCATAGAAATCATGCAGTACACAGGGTGCCATTTGGCCCATCTTATCCATACCAGCCCAAAGACACCTGGATGGCCTTTCTAATCCCAACTGTCTGCACACTGCCCATAGTCCTGCTTACAGCACTTTAGGTACAGATCCAGGAGCCTTTTAAAAGGATTTGTGTGGAAGTGGTGCCAGTCAAGCAGGCTGGCTTGTTGTGGATGGTGTCAAGCTTCTTGAGTGTTGTTGGAGCTACACTCCTACCTGCAAGTGGGGAGTATTCCATCATACTCCTGACCTGTGCTTTGTAGCTGGTGGGCAGGCTTTTGGGGAGTCAGGAGGTGAGTCACTTATACTTAATTCCTAGCCTCTATCTGTTCTTTTAGCTACTGCATTTATATGGCCAGTCTAGTTCAGTGTCTGGTTGATGGTAACCTACAGGATGTTGATAATAGGGGATTAAGTGATGCTAATGCCCCTGCATGTCGGGGTAATGATTTTAGTCTCTCATAACGGCGATGGTCATTACCTGGTACTTTTTTGGCACAAATGTTAGTTGCCACTTGTCAGCTCAAGCCCCGATGTCCTCTATGTTTTTGGTGCATGGCTTCTTTTGTCTGTGACAGATCATGAATTCAACAAGATGTAATTTTTTCAAGGCCTTTTAAGGCAGACAGCATTGGGACTTCAAATTCTCATCAATCTATTTCTCAATAATTGCAGCCTGCAGAGACTTCAGGTGCCCCTCAAGAAGAGGTGGGATCACTGACAGCAACTTGTGCATTTAACTGCACGTGTGCACTCTGCAGACATTGTCAGTTTCGGTAGTATCATGAACACGAACACTGATTTCTGCTGCAAAATCTGGGCATCTACCTATTAGCAATCAGTTACGTATAAAGACTGGAGAAGCTAGGATTGTACGTTTTCAGGCAGAGATTATTCACGAATTTGAAAATTGAGGGACTCAGTTGAGTAACTGTGGAGAAAACACTTGCTTCCTGTGGCAAGTGGGTCTGTCCATGAAAGTCATGGATTGACTGTAATTTACAGAAGAATCAGAGGAAAACATGAGACATATCTTTAGAGAGTGTTTTTACTAACACATGAGCTGTGGGTGTTGCTGGCCATCCCGAATTCCCAGAGGGCAGTTAAAAATCAGCCACAGTGCTATGGATCTAGAGTCACATGTAGGCCAGACCAGCTAAGGACAGTAGATTTCCTTCCCTAAAGAACACTAAATGATTTTGTTTCTGAAAATCGACCAGAGTTTTGTGGCCGTCCTTAGACTCCTGATTCCAGATTTTTATGGAATTCAAATTCCACCATCTGCCATGGTGGGATTCGAGCCTGGGTCCCCAGAATATTAACTCGTTGTTAAGATCTTAAACAAATTGCCTGAAAGCATGGTCAAGTCAGCCGTCACAAGAAGTTGTTGTTCTTTTTTTTTCCCTCAGCTATTTAAATTCATGTGCTGGAGAGGTAGGGTGACTTGTTCATTGTTTGGCTGTGCAGTTCAGGTCTTAAATTGCACTATTATACAGTTTAGCCACACATGCACAGTTAATCGTTTATATACGTCATTAATCTCTAGAGAGTTTGGACGATCCTGAATAAATGTAATGGGTACAAGAATAAGTCAACCTTTATGTCAGATGTGGAATGCATGTGGAATACTTCTGCCAGTAAGCAGCTCTCTCCATTATACACTGCGCTGTTTAAACACAGGAAGACAGCGAATAAGATGTGTTTGTTTGTCGTGGAGTTCTCTAACACCTGTGACTAAAAGGGCTGTGTAAGAGATGTTTTTTAAGCCCTCTGTGTACCCTGGAGTGAACTGCTTGTTGGTGCAGCTTGAGGTTGCAAATCAAATGGCATAATTAGCACTAATATATCTGACTTGAGGTACGCACTGATTCTCAGCAATGTTTTTTAAGATTGGAATAATCGTTATTGCAGCCGATAAGTTTTGATGCCATTCATTACATTCACTGAATAATTTGCATTAACTGACCTTTCAATGCTATTTCAAAACCAAATCACCAATGAGACCCAAACAATCAGTAGTAAATTATAAGGCGACAAAAGGAAACTTTTTCATTAGAGAAATCTTTGTCCATGGTGTTGATCAAGTTCTCCTGTCCCTCTGGTGCCCACTGGTGGTAGGAGGCCTCAGTTTGAATCTACAGACTCTCTTTGCAGTAAACAGGACGCGCAGGCAGGTACAGAAGGGAGGGAGGCTGTCAGTCTGAATAACCACCTCCCCAAAGGCTTCCCATTACTGGATCTGTTGGCAGTATCTTGGACAGATCCAGGAAAAGATCCTCCCATGTTATATCTACCCTCCTCACCAAGTGGCCAAAGATTCAGAGCAGTGAGATAGAAGCACAGGCTGAAATAGAGGGACTGTCCCTACAAATCTGCATTACAGCTGTTAATATGCCTTACCTCCTGCTCCCTTTCCTCTTTATAAATTTATACAGTTCTCTTTAATGAAATTAATTGACTGTGCTCCCAGAACCCTTTCAGGCAGCACTTTTCCAAGTGACATCAATTCACCGCATCTTTTGAAAAGGAAATTTACGTCATCTCTTCCCTGCATAGTGTGTTTCTTTCTTTGCCAAATAAGTATGTTTCTCTAGTTATTGACCCTCCCTGTTACCAGAAATGGTTTCTCCCCATCCACTGTACCAAGGTGCCTCGCAGTTTTGAACGCATTGATTAAATCTTCCCATAACTATTCCAGCTTCTTTGGTCTTCCTAATTAACTGAGTTCCCTCATTGTTTCATTCACAAATGTTTGTACTTGAACAGAAACGTATCATTCGTTGGCCTTTTGAACATCTTCCTGAGGTCAACTATCTAAGACTGAGGAAAGGCTTCTCCATATGGAGATATGTGAGAATTCTCTTCTTTCCATCCCATTGGGCTGTGTATCTCCACCAATGACTATATCCAAGAGTGAAATGTTTTTTTGAACCCTTAAAGGAAGAAAGGTATTTGGGGATAGTATGCGAAGGTGAAGTTGATGGAAAAGACCAGCTTTGAGTTTGCTCAAAGGGGCTGAATGTTTCTACTTATGTTTCTGTTCCTTTCCCAACAGGATAAAGATGGAGATAACAATTCGATATCTTCGGCTGAAAAATCATTGGAGATGTTACCAGAGCAGCAGAGTTTGGAGGGAGAGGAAGATGCCCCTGGGGTGGATGCTACCATCGGAGGCTACCCCTGCACTCAGTGTGATCGGATTCTAATGTCCCTGCAAGGCTTGCGTTCCCATGAAAGGAGTCACACGGCTTCTGCACTGTTTAGTCGTGAAGGCAAACATCACTGCCAGTACTGTTTGTTTGTCACTGCTTTCCGGCAGAAGTAAGTGAATGGTAGAGGTCATATTTCACTACGACTGTACAGTAAGGATGTGAACCATCAGGCCCCATGGTGTTAATGCTCCTACTGAGCGTCCGCACAACCAGTGGAACTGCCTGAACTAGGGATGGAATGTGGTAGGATGATTTTCACTAGGCGAGCCAAAAATACCACAGCTGCTACACAGTTAGACTGAAGTGGGCTCTGACGTATTTACTTTTAGCTTTTGTAATGTGAATCGATTTATTGAGTGAAAGTTGTTAACTTCGTCCATCAGTATTTACGCAATTCATCATTTATCAATAATATATAAAAACTCTGCTTTAACAATCCTACAATCCTGACTTTGGGTACCTCTACCTTTTTAACAGGCCAGCAGTTTCCATTTATGTACCACCGTAATAAAATACAATAAGAACATTTGACACTTAACCATCTGAGCAGTATATTAGGGCAGATCACCAAAAGGTTGTTCAAAGGAATGTTTTTTTTCAGGGGCATCTTAAAGAAAGGGAAAGGATGAGATTTCAAGAGGGAACTCCTGAACTTTTGACAGTCAAACTACCAATTATCAAGGAACTAAGTTTCTGATAATAGTCTACATGTTTTTGTTTTGCATTACTAGCTGACATTGAATGAGGCTGGGCTTCAAGTCCTTGTGTCAACATTGAGGGCCCTATCATTTTCTCTCTATCCTGTAGCATAACAGGTAACCTGCTAGTTGACTTTTGCTTGCACAGGTATAAATGATCCATTTCATCAAGGGAAGGGAAAATCTATCAAAGATTTGTCAGCGGGTAGCTCTATCCTTGATGCTTCTCTTAGACCCATTTCTAATTCAAAGTGACAAATATATATTGATGTGATTCCTTAAGTTGTCAACTCTATGGTATGTGGTTTTGTCACTTTCAGAACTCTCAGATCATCTATTTCACAATAGCTTGGCTTTCACACAACACTTCCCATAATACTGTGGCTGAGAGCATGAACTGTTTGGTGATATAGTAGGCTAATTGATTGATCCCATCTTTATTTTTCTGTCGGAGAGAGTGACTCTGTTACCTCTTAGTACGTGAAAGATATATCCATATTCAGCAAAAGTGAATCACAATGAAAGAAAGCTGTGTCCAGCATCAGTAAGACTTGAGCTAACCAAAACGAAAATGGGAGGATGATTCAACAAATATTTGGTTGTTTGATCAACTCCAACTTGTCACCAAGAGACGAAAGGCCCTCTATGTCAAAACAATTATCTAATTTTCTTTTATAACTTCAATTACTAAAGCTTACTTATAATACTGGTCAATTAATAACCTGTAATTTTAATTACCTAATTGTTTATTTTATTTTTAATACTTGTAGATTTCTGTTGTCCTTATTGACTGTAGCTTCAGCCCTCTGCATTGGTTCTACATTGGCACTCATATTCCACTCATTGCATTTGCTTTTGGCCCAGAGCTTTTATGACTGACTTGGCTGTTTTATAATCACATTCATTATGTTAGCTACTTACAAAGTGCTAGGGAAAGGAGTTTTAGGGCGAGGAGAATTGATAATGAACACTACTCTACATGTCGACTTTGGCATTTTATTGTTTGAATTCCCACAAGGCTATGCTTCAGTGACAGTTGACCTCACACACAATTTTTACATTAATTAAAATTAGTACCTGATTCTGTTCCTCAGTTCTATTGTAGACTAGCAGGAGGCTGAACGAACGCAGCAATCCAAGCGGCATCAGGCAGTGGGGAAGTTGATGTTTCAGATATAACCCTTCTTCAGGAATACCTAAAACATTGACTTCTGCAACTTCTGATGCTGCGTGGCTCGCTGTGTTCCTCCAGCCTCCTGTTTATCTACTTTGGATTCTAGCATCTGCAATTTTTTTTGTCTCTAACCTCAGTTTATTGTCCTTTTTAATGGGTTTTACTGCTCTGTGCATGTAAGATGATGATGGTCTCACTCCAAGGAGTAGCTTAATGCATGCAGACCATCCACCACTTCATGCATCATAGAGTGGTCACAGTACAGGAAGTGAGGCCACTTGACCCATCATATCTGTGCAGGCTGTTTGGAAAGCAAGTCAGCTAGCCTCATTGGCCTTTCCTTGTGGCGTGACAAGTTTGCTTTCGCTTTCAGTTATTATCCATTTCTTTTTTGAAGCCTTTGCTACCTTGAGCATGCTTTCAGGCCGATGCCTTCCATGGAAAGATCCTGTTCTCTCACTCAGTGAAGACGTTTTCCATCATGTCTGCACTGCTTCTTAAATACGTGCCCTCTAATTCTCAATTGCTTAACCAACAGAACAGTGTCTTCGTTAAAACCCCTCATGATCTTAAATATCTCTATCAGATCCCCTCAATCCTTTTTCACCAAAGTGAAAGCCTCAACCTTTCCATCTTATCCATTTAACTGAAGTTCATTGTCCCTGAAGCAATTCTTGGGAATCTTTTCTGCCCTTTCTCTAATGCCTTTACATCCTTTCTTCCTAAATTGGACCTGCTACTCCAGTTGAAGCTGAAGCGAACATTTTAACAGGTTTACTCGAACATTCCTGTCTTTTTTTGATATTGTGTCTCATTTGATTTTTGACCTTGTCCACCCTCCCTGTCCAACTCCAGCATCTACACACCCTATTTTAATATTGTAACTAACCTGTGATTGTCTTTCTAAGCTAGGAATCTCAAGTTGCCATCTATGGTCATTACTGTTTTTCTCCAATTGAATCGTGTCTCTTTTTTTTAATTTCCCAGCTTGGAACGCCACATGCAGAACCAACACGGGCACCAAAAACCATTCAGATGCAAACTTTGCTCATTTAAGACTGCCTTTATTAGTGGCCTCAAGAGCCACATACAGAGAGCTCATGCTGGTAAGATTGCTTTTTAATACACAATATATATTGTACATATATATGTTGTTGAGATGTGTTCAGTGGGAGATTAGTAACAGATTCAAGTAAGCAGATAATTTGCATCCATTTAAAAGTAATTAGATTTTACAACAGAATACTGTCAGGGTAAGGGTGGTGAATGATATGTAAGCGTCTGTACAGTGAGCAAATGCAATGCTGTATTGTATGAAACATCTAATGTATTTTTATAGCAGTTATGTATTTACATTTTTGCATGTATCTAAGTAGCAGCAGTAAATATTCAGTCCCATTTTAATGTGTATTTGAATGGAATACAAAGTTAAAAATCATGCAATGCCAGGTTATTGTCCAACTGGTTTATTTGGAAGCACTACCTTTCAGAGTGCTGATGAAGGAGCAGCGCTCCGAAAGCTAGTGCTTCCAAATAAACCTGTTGGACAATAACCTGGTGTTGTGTGATTTTTGACTTTGTACACCCTAGTCCAACACCGGCACCTCCAAATCTTGATTGGAATACTTCACTGAAGATTCATTCTTTTAATTCCAGTCTCTTAAACTGATAGTAGAAGTAAAACTTTTGTTGTGATCTTCTAATTTGTGTAGAGTTTTAAATATCAGTGAAGCTTGCAGCCATTGTTCAGTTAATATTTTATAAAAGGAATTTGACAAGATTTATGACTTGGTGTGATGGCCTGACAGCAAAACAGTTTCAGGAATTAGGACCTTGTAAGCTTTTCATCTGGCATAATAGCTTCCAGTTTCCGTATACCTGGGGCACGGCATTTAATATACATTAAATGCGCAAGTGTTTCAGTGCTTAACCAAGTTGGTAAGACTGCAATCAGTACATTTTGTTGGTTTTAAATAAATTCTAAACCCTGAAATTTACTCCCAACCTCTCGCCTCCTTTAAGACACTCCTTTAAACTGAGCATTTTGACAAAGTTTTAGGTTAGCTGCCTTAATATCTAGTGGCTCCTTCACAAATTTTGTTTTATGCTGATCCAGTGTTTTTTAAAATTATAATGAAAGGTCACTTCCTTTTGTTTCTCAACTAAAAGTTAATAATCGTGTTCACATTTCCTATGTCCCTGACCAATTTCTTTGCTAACCAACCTATTCAGAGATGTTATAATTCACCTCTGGAGCTGATTGGACGAACCTATGTCTCTCAGTTCAGGGATAGGGATACTACCACTGTCTTTTAAGGACCTTTTACTGTCTCCTTAAATGACACACACAAAGTCAGCCTATCATGCCAATGTTGCCTCTTTTAAAGAATTATCCAGCTGGTTGCACTTACTCCTGTTCCTTCTCCTCCTAGCCCTGAAAATTGATTCAATTTCCTTTTGAGTGTTGTTGAATTTGCTTCAACATTTCAGATTCTTATAGTGCATCAGCATTTTAAACACCAGAATGTCTCCTAGTCTCCCTATGACTCTTTTTCCAATTAGGAATATGGTGGTCTACTGGTTATGTTTTAGATTAATAATCCCGAAGGCTGATGTAATGAACCAAAGACAACAGTTCAAATCCCATCGCAGAAAGTGTGAAATTTAAATTCAATTAGCAAAATAAATCTGCAGGGAATAATGAAATGAGTGGATTCTCTTCAAATTCATCTATTCACTGTTCATCATGGAACAAAGTCTCTTGTTCTTACCTGGTCTGTCTTACATGTGACTTCAGATGCAAGCAATGTGATTCACTCTTAATTGGCCTCAAAGAGCCTGGCAAACTGTTCAGTTGTAGCAAACTGCATTTTCTTGCAATAGTTCAAGAAAGCAGTTCACTGTCACTTCCTCGAGGGCATGAAGGGATAAGCAAATTAATGCTTCTGTTGTCCGCATCATTCTCATCCCATCTAATGTCAAATAGATATATTTGAAAATGCAAACTTATAATTTTCTATTTGTTTGAAACATTTTCCTAATGTCTGCTTCAAAATGATTAGAACCCCGAGTCAATTGACCTTGTTTTAATGAATTCTCTAGTGACTGATTGATTTGCTCGTGACTAGCCTGTTTGGACCAACTACTAGAATTATTAATTTTAATCACAATGTGGTTTTTTCTTTCACTGATCTAGCCCCTTCCCCCTCTTTTACACCATTTCTGCAGATCTCGGGCACCATGTTTGACAAGCAAATAGTGCTGATTACATCTGTCACCATAGCCCTGATTGCCATTGTGCCACTGTTGGCAGACATGTCTACTGCTGCCCTTGCCCTAGACTCTGGCATTCACTCCCTGAACATTTCTCTCTCTCTCTCTCTCTCTCTCTCTCTCTCTCTCTCTCTCTCTCTCTCTCTCTCTCTCTCTCTCTCTCTCTCTCTCTCTCTCTCTCTCTCTCTCTCTCTCTCTCTCTCTCTCTCTCTCTCTCTCTCTCTCTCTCTCTCTCTCTCTCTCTCTCTCTCTCTCTCTCTCTCTCTCTCTCTCTCTCTCTCTCTCTCTCTCTCTCTCTCTCTCTATATATCTTGTTTAATTGCTTGTTAAAGCTCATTTCTTTGCCTATGGTTTTAGTCACCTGTTCTAAATTTGTCTGTGTCCAAAGTTAATGCGTCTACGGAAGCACCTTTGAAATTTTGCAAGAGCTGCTACGTGAATGCAGGCTGTGGTTCAGCTTGCTTAAACGGTATTAAGCACGTTTTGAGAAATTTTAAACAGCTGTTCAAACAGCACGTTTACCCACCATTAAATTTATACTACCACAACCCAGTCAGACTCCAGAGCTCATGTCACTTGTACAGTCTTTCTGGCTGAGTCAAAGCAGTGACCACTTTCTGACTTTTTGTGTTAATGTGATCACTGTAGTCTGATTACCTCTTACAGATCCAGATATTTTTCCCCTCTACTATTATTTTTGGAAAGGGAAGAGTATTAGATATCTTGTCATCCTGTGCACCTAAAATAGGGATTCAGTGACCCCTGCTTATTTATGCCTGTTCAGATATGTTTGAACAGTGCACGAAGTAAAACTCAACTCTGAGGCAGTCAGGGAGTTATCACCTAAAATTAACAGTCTTCAGAGTGTAAATTCAGAGTACAAAAGCCAAGTATTGTGGATGTTGGAAATCTGAAACAAAAACAGAAAATGCTGGCGCAAGCAGGTTAGACTGCACCCCTGGAGAGAGAGAAAATATAGCATTTTCGGGTTTGTGACTTCTTGAGTTGAATTCTGAAGAGAAGACACAGATCTAAAACACCTCCTCTCTTTCCACCACCACAGATATTGGCAGATCTGCTGAATATTTCCAGCATTTCTTTTTTCATTGCTTAGGAATACAGTATTGAGATAGCTAAGAATAATTGAATCTACACAAAGCAATTTCAAGGATATTGTTACACTTCTGTCTGATATAGTACCCAGGGACTACCTGGTTCAGACACTGAAAATTATGAATGGCTGGAAACTCCTATTAGTTTAAAACTATCCACTATAAACACCAGGAACAATAAATCTCAAATTAAGAGACATGATTCTGTTGGGAGGATGATTGAGAGAAGAAGAGATTCTATTATACGACTTGGAGCAGTAATTACCGGCTGAAAGTTTAAAAAACAGATTTATGCTGACTGGCTATTCAAAATAGGATGAAGCCTGAACGTCTCATGCATTTCTGGAGCTGGGTGAAATTTATATTGAGATTGAACACCATTTTGCATTTGAACAAAACAATGAAGTCTTCGATTCACCAAGGATCACTGTGTCTGTCTTGTAAAAAAAAGACTTGGAAGTGTAGCAGTAGCATTTATTTTTTCCCAATTTGCTTAGCAATTACAACCACCGTTTTTACATGCTGAAACAGTTGTTTTTAACATTCCCTTAAACAGTTTTTTCAAGACAATAGATGTTCCAGTTTGGCATCTCACAGCAGTGGATTAATGAGCTCGCTCAGTCTCCAACTGTAATAGAACCACATTACAAAGGAACATCGTGCCCATTAAACCCATCATTTTATCACCGCGTTACCCAATTAATTCTTCATGTGCCGCCCAACCACTATTATGTAGTGTTTTGTAATTTGTTTCATATTTCAACTTGATGGCCTGCAATTCCTGAACTTAATTTGTGGTGAGATTTGGTGGTAAAATTTTTAATTTTTTATTAGATCTGCATATGATCGGAGACTGTGCTCTGCTCAATTGTACAGCGTGATCCTTGATTATCCCTTTTCATTTATGTGCTCATGCTTAACACACACTTGAATTTGTTAGCCACTAGTTTTAGATTATGTGCAAGTTGGATAAATCAACATGAATTGTAAATAGAATGTGCAAGTTAGATTAACATTAATGTCTTTTTCGAAAATAATTCTTAAACTTTATGACTTAAATATTTAATATTATTAGCACAATCTGTGTTGCATATAAAATCATCTAAAGGTTCTTAACTGGAGTCAAAAATCTCTCTCCCAGCACAGAGTGGGGGGAAAATCTGAAAAGACACCTGAAAGACTGTCATAAATTTGTGCATATTATCAATTGGTGGCGAATAATCAATCCAGACAAGGACTGACATAAAATACAGGAAGACTTTAATTTCCAATTATTTATCCTTTCTGCAAGTTAATTAAGTTCAACAGATAAAAATGAGGGAATAAGGTAGGGTTGTAAGAATAGGGAAGTCACTTATTACTTTGAAGGTGCATGTCCAGGTAGGATGGCATTAAAGATTAGAAGCCATTTTTAAAAATAAGCACAAAAAGTAGCAAGTTTTATTTCTGGAGAAATAGAATTGAAAACTAGGGAGTTAATTGAAATTCATGCAGTTTGATTGACAATTTAACAAGGGTATCACCCTAGACAGGATGCAGCGAAGACTTACAAAGGTGATATCAGAAATGTGTGAATACTACCAGGAAAAGATTGACAGGTTGGGTTCCTTTTGCCCTGGGGTTTAAAAAAAAGGAAGTCTCCGGGAGTGATCTAATAGAGATCCTTTAAATGATGAAAAGTTTTTATTGTGGATGCAGATGTTGTTTCTTTTTGGCAGGAAAGAGTGTAACCAGAAGTAATTAATATAAGATTGTCATCATGAAGCCCAACAGGAAACTTAAAAGAATTTTTTTTTACCAAGAGAATGATGTAAATATGCAACTCACTGCCATAGGGAGTGGTCAAAGTAAATTGTAAAGATGTATTTGAGATGAAACTGAGCAAGTATGAGGGACAAATGAATAGATGATAATGGTGGTAGATTTTGGTAAGAGGATGGTAGGAGGCTTGAATAGACCATAAAAATTCTGATGTTTTGGTTAGACCAAGTGGTCTGCTTCTCTGTCACACATATTTAAGCTATTAATATTTATTTGTAATATACCCTTCACTATTGTAAATCTAAACAGCTATGATCTCCAATAACCTTTAGATTGCAGTGTGCAAACAGTCATTGTCAGTTCTTTAAAAAGATTGTTTTCTCTTAATTGAGTTGAATAACTGAGGGACTGCTTCATTTACTGTGCTTTTGAACTGGTATCAGAATCTAATGTCAGTTTCTGGCTTGTTAGTGAGCTTAGCTTATGTGCACCTTGGGGCTATTTTTCAAACTAGGATTTTCTCCAAATGTTGCTGCTGTGACATCAAGAAAAGCAATCTTTATCTAATATTTTCTTAAAAATTAAGAGAATATTTAGTCTGCAGTGGAAGGGGTGTGTGTGAAGTACAGCACCACACAAAGATGGTTAGAGGTAGAAGAATTTATAGGGTCATTTAATGTATAATGTTTGAGGTGCTTCAGAAACACCTCAAACATGTTTGAGACATAATATGATAATATGTTTTGACATAATATGATTCTTGAACATGTGACCTTCATAAATCATGATGCCAGAATTTAAGCCAGACCAGTTGAAAACAAACCAGCTGGGTTCCACCCAGAGATTAGGTTTTTTGATCTGGTATTCTGAGATTTATTAATAAAGACCATATCATTTTACAACTTCTTCTCAAATTGTCCTGCCACCTTTTTGTACTATTTTTCTGCAAATGATTCCAGTCCTCTTTGTTCCTGTATCACTTTTAAAATGTTCCCATTTGGTTAGTGTTGCCAATTTTTGCACCTTCACAAGTGCCTCTGTCAGACTGGCTCAAAGTATACAAACCAGTGGGATTATTGTATAGCAGCATTCAATCACATTTGACACCTCTTTAATTATTATTAACTAGTTGTCAAGCTTTCACACTCTCCGTTCTAATGATTAATTGGCATTAAAGGAAATTAGAAGCTTGCTCTAAATCGATCACTACCCTGTCAACAATGTTTGGTTCAGTCAGAAACTCGTGACTAGCAGCAACCGATGCTATTGTGAATTCTTTCATCATTTCAAAAAGTCCTGATCCATTTTAGTAAGGTTTTGCTGGTCTGAAGAGAGGAATTAGGGTTACTCCCCTTCAAGCACAGAGATTTAGAGGAGATTCGTGAGAGGTGTTCACAATTGTGTTCTGATTTGATAAATTGATTAAGGAGAGATTGCCCCCATGCATGGGAAGGTGGGCAAACTGAGGAGACTGATTTAAGGCAGTTGGCAAAAAGCTCCTGGGATGAATGAGAACGTTAGCTGATGAGTTGTTATCCTCTGAATGCACTCTCTGTAAAAGCAATGGAAGGAAGTTCAACAGTAACTTTCAAAAGGAGATTAGATAAACACTTGGAAGGAACCATTTTACAGGAATGTGAAAAAGGAACAGAGGAGTGCGCTTAATTGGCAAACATTATCTCCAAATGTCCTCCATCTGTGCCGCATAAATAATACTAGATCTAAGAGGCATAGCTATCCGGAGGAATTGTACAGGCTTAGGGCTCCATTCTCTAGAGGTGACCTGATGCTTTTAAATTTAAAGAAGATTTCAGTAGGATAGATGTTTTCACTCATAGGAGAAATGAAAATCACCAGACATCAATATAAGATAGTCACTGCCAATGCAATGTGGAATTCAGTGAAGCATTTTTACCCAGTGTTCAAAATGTGGAACTCATTAGCAAAGGGAGTGGTTGAGGTGAATAGTTGCAGGTGCAATTACAGGAGAATTGAATAGATTCATAAGGGAGAAAGAAATAGAAAGCTATGTTGATGAAATGTGACTAACAGAGTTGAGAGGATGCTTATGGGTTATGAACCCTGGCATGGACCAGGTGGGCTTGCTTATATGCTGAATATTCTATATACCTGAAGGAATATGACTTGTGTGATGTCTGTAAGAAAGGACACGTAAACCTCCATTCATCAAAGACAGAAACTAGAGAATAATTTCTATATATTTGTGAATCTGTAAGTGATTAATGAGTGGGGATACAGTAGATAAACCTTGGAAATCTTTTGCACTCTCTATTGATTTTTATTTTTTTCTTCCACCTTTAGCCAATTGTCTAAGACTGAGCATTGGTCAACATATGCTTGTATTTCTGTATCAACTTTACTACAATAAATATCCCAGGATGCTTATTGGAGGCATTATAAAATAAAACAACACTGAGATGCGTGTGGAGATGTCAGGGCAGATTACTCAACGCTTGGTCAGTGAGGTAGTTTTTCAGGAGTGTGTCAAATGGGGAAAAGAGAAGATACTTGCGTTTAAAATTGGGAAAATGTAAGGAGTGAGAATAAGAGAGATTCCTGGAGGGTTAAAACTTAGAGATTTAAGGTGATGGGGTACTGGGAGCCCATGTCAGACAATGAGCATAGATGATACGTACACAGAAGTTGGTGCAAGCAGGGATACGAACAGCTGATTTTTTTTTTTGAAAAAATCAAGTTAGATAGGTATCCAAATTGTGAAAAGTAATTCATTGTACTTTGCACATAAAGAGAACATTTCCCAAAACAGCCAAAACCATGTGGTTCACTAATGTCCTTTAGGGAATGAAATCTGTCATCCTTACCTGGTCTGGTCTACATGTGACTCCAGACCCACAGCATTATGCTTGTTTCTCAAATGCCCTCTGGGCAATTAAGACTGGGCAATAAATGCTGCCTGAGCCAGAGATGTCCACATCCTGTGAGTGAATAAAAAAAGCATTACAAATGCATGATATAAAGTCAAAGGTAAAGGATCTAGCACATTAATTTAGCTATTTACTAATGTGCAAAAGCTCTGTTTGTTTGCTCTTGGCTTTGGCGCTGGGAGTATATGCTTCCCTGAGCGAATTGTTTAACTGAAAATGTGCCCTGGGAGCAGAGGGCATATTCTATTGTTTAGATAAAGATTCACGTGTGTGGGTGTGTGTTTATATCTATCACTACTATATTCTACAATATAATTAAGCAATGAATTTATGATGACATAAAGACATTTAAAGTGACCTGAGCTGTGTTTTGCCAGTTGAAAGCCAACTTACAGTTTTACATACCATTTGCCCATAGCTACTTCAAAATTACATAATGATCTGAATGGTTAGGGGAGCCCAAAGCAGCATTTTGTTTCTCAAAAAAAGCATTTGCATTTTGTTGTGTCTTGCCAGTGGAGTGCACGTACAGCTGTTCCTACTGCTCCTTTTCCACACTGATGGTAAATCAGCTGAAACAACATGCACTGAAAGTGCACGGCCACGTACTGACCGTGTCCAAACTCCACACTGACCTTCCAGCAGCCTTCACTTCTGCCGAAAGCCCAACACAGACTCAGTCCCAGGCTGAGGGAGTAGCAGAATCAGATGGTAAGCTGCTCATGGCTATCTCTGATGTATGCAAGTCTTAAATTGAAGTTATTTTAAATGCCTTCAAACTGTTCATGAACAGAAGCAAGGCGCATGTGATTTTTTTTTTGAAAAAGAATTCCATCTTATGTATTATAACTGTGCATGAATTTGCGTTCAAATTCTGCCACATTCCCCTCCCACCCCCACCCCAACCATAAGACACAACATTCTTGGTTTTAAAGAGTTAAAAAGGTTAGGAGAATGTTTCAGTGAACGTTGTATAGCTCAAAACTTATGGGGAAAGCAATTACTGCTGTTGATGTATTTTTAGTTTTCTTTGGTTAAGAATTGTTTCTAGCTCATTTTAGAAGAGCATTTTCGGAAATCGTGTAAGACCCAGTTATTACTCTGTGTCCTTATTCCAGACCCCACCTTCTTAAAATTTCCCTTCGTCAGAAACAAAGGTAGGAGATGGTCAACGTTCTGTTTTGCGCTTTCTTTATCTGTCAACAATCCCTTATTGGCCATGTACAATTGTACAAAATTCAGTATTAATATTAATAAATAATGAAATTATGGTCTGCTCTTCCAAATTGCTTCTGCAGCCTAACAAATCCAATTGTCTGCACTGCTTTGTCCTGTAAGCAATTTTTAGATTGAAATTGATAACTGTTTCAAATCCTTAAAGTATGCTGCCCCTCTGAACACTCTTCACCTGAGTAATGGCTGGAATTTCTCTGATGTCCATTGGGGACAGGGAAATTCTTCCCAGTTTTGTTTGATTCTGCTTCCTTGTTCTGCCTTGCTTTTCCTGCAACTCCCAAAGGGTTTCAGATGCTGTACTTGCTTTCCCAAGGCTTTCTGTTGCAAATGTTTCATACTGGCCATTATTGGTTTGATAATGGGATTGTCTGGGGCCTTGGTTGTTGTGCTTCAAGCTTTTATCCACAATCCGCAAGTGGTGAGGGAAGGCTGGAAATTGCTTGTGGACAGCTTTTGGATTTTACACAGTTTATGTGCACCAACTCTTCATGTACAGATTCTTCATACTCTGAGCCACCAGATGTCCAACAACAGCTTAACCATTACCAAACGGCTGCGATGGCAAGAAACAGATCCAGTCCCATCCCGGTGCCATCTCCAACCACTTCCTGTGAACAGACAACCAAGGGCTATTTCAGTTGTGAGTTTTGCCAGTTTAATTCTGAATACATCCAAAGTATGAGACGCCACTATCGAGACAGACATTGCGGCAAGAAACTCTACAAATGCAAGGATTGCCCATTCTTCACTGGGTTCAGGTAAGAAAATAAGATGGCAAGTAGTGAAAAGGACAACACGTGTTTTAAATTTTGTATGGTGTTTATAATAAAAGGCAGCAGTCCTTTCAGTCCTTGAGCCTGCTGGACCATTCATTGAGACCATATGTGATGTTTATTACAGCTAGTTTTATTCTATACTATCTCTACTCAACGGAAATCTCTTTTACCAAATCCCTATTCAGTACTACAACTCTCCCTTCATATTCCTAAGATTTTGCTGATAAATCTGCCAGATTTTAGGTTTTGTTGATATTTTTGAGAATAACGCTATCCAAAATCACAGTAATTTTGCAGAGGGGAAGTTATATAAAGATGGAATATGTGTGCTTCTTCCAAACACAAACTTTTTATTATGGACATCAAATTAAATCAATAATTTTGTGCCCATTTGTAATTTGATTTACATTTTAGCTGTAAGAAGAGATCGGCTAGGTTGGGGTTATTTTCTTTGGTACAAGGGTGCTGAGGGGTATAAAATTGTGAGGGACTGAAATGGCATCTTATTAATTCTATTCTCCATTAGTAGAGATATCAATAACCAGGAGGCACAAAATGAAACATAATTGGTGGAGAGGATAAGAGGGGAGTTGAGAATTAATTTTTCTCAGTGTGGTGGCAGTCTGGAACCTGCTACCTGAAAGTGGGACTTGCTAGAGGTGGAAACCCTCATCACATTTAAAACACTTGGAGATGTTGTAAACCTACAGGGCTATGGACCAAGAGCTGGAGAGTTGGCTTAGCTTTGATGGCTGTCTTTTGGGCTGGCGCAGACAGGATGGGCCAAGTGCTCTCCTTCGGTAGCACCAATTTTCTATATTCCAGCCCACTGTTTAAACTGTGTATTCTATTTATGAACTGTTGGTGAGTAACTTCACCGCCAATGACTAAATCCTGCTGTGCATACATGTTCTGTACTATCAGCCTGACATCCAGGAGCAAAGTAATTCATCTATGAGAAGTAATATGGGATTCTTTACTGCAGGGGGCTGTTGAGGCTGGCTCATTTGAAGGATATTTAGGACCAAGTTAGACTGATTCTCTTAATCAGTCAGGGAATTGAGGGTGATGGGGTAAAAGCAGAAACGTGATCAGCCGTGATCTCGTTGAATGGTGGAGCAGACACGATGGACTTAATGGCCTCCTTCTGAGCCTACGTCTTATGCTAAGGCTCTGGAGGGTGAACTGTGCTGCTAAGATCATATTCTTTCTCTCTTTTGTTTCACCTACAGCCACATTGAGATTAAATAGAGGTGTTCTCAGTTCTGAAGGGTTCTAATAAAGTAAATAGTGACAACTGTTTTCAATGGTAGGAAGATCATTATCCAAGAGGATTTAAGATAAGAAAGAACAGTGCAGAGATAGGGCAGGAATTTGGAGTTAAGATGGAAGGAGAGTAATGACATTGAGGTGCTGTATGATCTACAGTTGCTAATTTCTTGTGTTCTTTTGTAGAACCGAGATAAATGAGGAATTTTTTACTTTACGCTGTGTTACGATCTGGAATGCACTGCCTCAGAGTGGTGGAAACAGATTCAGTAACTAAGCTCAAATATTTATCCAATTCTCTTTTGAAAGGAGAAATTTTCAGGACTGTGTAAAGACCGGGGAGTGGGAGTAATTGAATAGCTCTATCAGAAGGGTACGAAGAGCCAAATGGCCTCCATTGTGTTGTATAAGTATATTTTAAGATGCCAAGTGCAAAATGAAGTGGTGATGTTTTATGTTTGTGTTACAGGTCTACATTTTCTATGCATGTTGAGGGGAGCCACACCGCTCCTCCTGTTGAGGGTCCTAAGGACCTGCGTTGTCCTCTCTGTCTGTACCACACGAAATACAAAAGCAGCATGATTGATCATATCGTCCTTCACAGAGGTGAGGTTCCTTTTGTGCGAGGGCACGTGGGACGTGAGATACATCAAGTCAGAGCTTTAATGGAATGGGAAAGGGTGGGTAATTGGTTGTCAGTGTTCCAGAGCATCTGTAACACTTTATCTTTTCTGAATTTTGAAATATTTTCACACTGGTTGCATCTCTCTTGACAAAACTTTGTAGTTGTAAAGTCTGATGACAATAACCCTTTCAACCAAATGTTTTGTCTCTGCTAGCAATAGACCATTTACAGCTCATCATACTACACTCCGAAATATGCCAATATATTCTTGTCTTGGGGAAACTGAATTCTCATGTCATTGATTTTAATAAGTATGTCTAATTGCTGGCCTCAAATTAATTGCAGACTTCAATCTTCATGTTATGCTTGCCTCCAGAGCATAATAATCTTAATCTTGAAAAATTAATGCGTTGCTTTTGTGTTCATTTGTGAGCAGCATTTCATCCTTTCGGGTCTAAAGGTGGCAATTTGTGAGGCTTGTCATGACATATGTTCTTTCATCTTGTATCTTTCAACAGAGGAGAGAGTTGTGCCCATTGAAGTCCGTCGTTCAAAGCTGTCCAGACACTTGCAAGGAATTGTTTTTCGTTGTGATAAGTGTACCTTCACCTGCTCCAGTGACGAAACTCTGCAACAGCATATGGAAAAACACAAGGAAATGAAACCATACAAGTGCCAACTGTGTTATTATGAGAGCAGAATAAATGATGATTTGGAGAACCATCTTCAGGAAGAGCACAAAGTAACTTTGATTATTATTATGGATTGTGTCTTCCTCCTGGTCTATATTTTAGTAATTAAACCACCCCATTAACAATCTCCAGTTAAGTATTTTCCTACCATTAAGCACAGCGTTGAACTCTTCAAGTTACCTCCACCCTACTAATTCAGATTAATTGTTGACACAATTATGTAGCTTTAACTAGTGAATGATGACTTCACAAATTTACTTTGAACATACGAAAAGAAACTGGTCAGTGCCAGTGTTAACACTCCACATGAGCCCCCATGCATCCCAAAGCTATTCCTTTCTCTGTTGTGTTTATCTAGCTCTTTCTCAAATGCATTTTGCTGTTTCTCTCAACTCAATGTGTTAATGAGTTTCACAATCTTGAAACGATCTTGAGTAAAGAAGTTTCTCCTGAAATGGCCCTTTGACTTAGTAGTGACTAATTTGTAATGGTGTCACCTAAACTTATGAGCCTATTATCCAAACATCATATGTCACTTTCAGCAGCCTTTTCATTTGACTACAGTGTGGTAATATAGTTAGTTATTATGTATACCTTATAGGAGAAAGTGAGGACTGCAGATGCTGGAGATCAGAGCTGAAAATGTGTTGCTGGAAAAGCGCAGCAGGTCAGGCAGCATCCAAGGAGCAGGAGAATCGACGTTTCAGGCATGCCCGAAGCATGTATACCTTATACCCAAATAAGTTATGTGCTACAACTGTAGAGATAAAGGAATAACTTACCTAGATAAATACTCCAAACTTTAGATCGTGGCATTTAAAAATTGGGTCTGGAAGCACCTAATGTGTAGTATCTTTATGTTCAGTAACTGCATTATTGATAGGGGAAAAATGCATACTGTGGTTGATGGGAAAAGCTACAAATAATGCAAATTAATGCCCTGATGTCTGAAAATTACATACCTTTACAGTTGCCTTGTGAATGGCCAGTGCAGTTCAAATCCAGTTCAAGGATTTACTGACTCCATGCTCAGAAAGTGATATCAGAAGAAGTCAGCCAAAATTGCACCTAAAATTATAGTATTAGTATTGTTCATTCAGGAAGATGGAGGGAAAGTAGCAGAAGTTACATGCTTGTCCTTGAGAAGCGAAGGCAGTATTTTGCTTTTCATGGCCCCTTGGCATGATAGGATCATGGACTGATTCATCACTGAAAGAAGTCTCTCAGTCCATTGTTCCTCTGTTTGTTTGAAAGAACTGCCCAATTAGTCCCATTCCCCTGCCCTTACCAGCAACAAATGTCAGGTAGTGACTTGTTGCATCAACTCCCATCTGGAACTTTTGTCAGTTAGTTTAAATCTGGTCTGTATGATTTGAATCAAGAACCTTTAATATATTCTTGTTATGTTTTTGATTCTGTCTGATAACTAAAGCTGGGAAAACTAATGATTGACCAGCCTTTAAACAAAATGGGTAATGAAATGTGTGTTATGGGGTTTAAACTCTGCAGGTTAAGTTGGTTGTTCAGTCAATTTGTGCCATTGATGCAACTTGGGCTAATATCCACGGTTAGGATCCAATCTTTTGAGTTTTAGAGAACAGTGTTGTCTTGGAAGACCTGTCCAGAGTGATGAATATTTTGGCATTGTTCAGCTCAATGTTGAGTCAGAGATTACCACTTAAAATAAACTGGTAAAACTGAATTATTACTTATAAACTCTTACAAAAGAAGCAGAGTCAGGTAAGTCTTTTTTTTAATGCAGTGTTTTTTGCTGTGATCTAGAATGCATTGCTTGAAGGGAGAGTAGAAGCAGTTGCTACAGCAACTTCTAAAGGTGGGTGAGATAGATTTTCAGAGCTGTGGGGAAATTGGCAAGGAGTGGGACTAACTGGCTATGCCTTTCAAAGCAAAAGCACTAGTGTGAACGGCTGATTGGCCGCCTCCTAGTCTTATCATGAAGAAAGCTGCTTTGAAAAGGAATGATGCAGCGTTGCAGTTTTCTTGTTTTCCAATTGAACCGTGGTTGAAGAAACATTTCAACTAAATCACCCCTTAAAACATTGGAAATGCTTTCTTTTCAAGTATATACCTAATTTCTCTTCTGAAAGTTACAATTGAATCAGTTTCCATCACCCTTTCAGACAGTGTATTCCACGTTATAGCAATACATATTAGAAGATTCTCATCACCTTTCTGTGCCTTTTACCAACTATTTTACCATATTAAAACCCTTCATAATTTTGAACACCTCTGTTAAATATCTCATTAATTTTCTCTCCTTTCAGGGGAACAGTCTTTCCATGTAACAGAAGTCCCTCATTGCTGCTATCACTTTGTAAATCTCCTCAGCACCTTCTCAAATGTGTTGACATTCCTCGTACAATGTACTGCCCACAATTGAACACAATGCTCCAGCTAAAACCTAACCAGTTATTTACAAAGGTTTGGCATAACTTCCTTGCCTATGGCATTTTGTTTGGATGCACAAATATAGAGACAATGTTTGTGTGTTTATTTTATGCTGGCAACCTTTCCATTTCTATATTTAGGATTTTTTTCTGATAAGAAAACAAAAATGAGAGAGCGCACAATGGAAAAGTAATTGATGTGATGGCACTTAGTGCTATAATTCTGCCAATCAGTGTTTTCTAATCTGCATTGGAAAACCTCCCAGAATTAATTGCTACATTTTCACATGTAATAGTCTTATATATGTAGAAACATAGAAACAGGAGTAGGTCATTTGACTCATAATGCTTGCTCAGCCATTCAATATGATCATGGTTGATCATCAAGCTCAAAACCCTAATCCTGCGCACCCCCACCACCAATACTCCTTGATCCCTTCAGCCCAATAAGAGCTACATCCTCCTCCTTCAAAATGTGCAATGTTTCTACTGCACCCACTTTCTGTGGTAGTGAATTCGACAGACTTCACACTCTTTTTGGGTGAAGAATTTTTTCCTCAATCTCAACCTTAATAGGTTAACCCCATATTCCTTAAACTGTGACCCCTGGTTCTGCACAGCCCCAACCATTAGGAACATCCTCCCTGACTAGTCCTATTAGAATTTTAATAGCATTCTGAGATTCCTCCCCTCATTCTTCTAAATTCCAGTGAATACAATCCTATCTGACTCAGCCCTGCTGTCCCAAAAATTAATTTAGTTAATCTTCGCTGCACTCTCTCTAAAACAAAAACACTCTTCTTCAGATAAGGAGAACAAAACTGCACACAGTGTTTCAAGTGTGACCTCACCAATGCTGTGTATAGTTGCAGAAAGACATCCTTATTCATGTACTTGAATCCTCTCTCTCTCTGAAGACCAAGATATGGTTTGCTTTCTTTACTGCCTGCTGTACCTCCACACTTACCTTCAGCAACTGGTACACAAGGACATTCATGTCTTGCTGAGTATTTCCTTCTCTCAGTTTACAGCTATTCAAATAATAATTGACCTTCCTGTTTTTGCTACCAAAGTGGATAACCTCCTATTCATCCACATTATTTTACATCTGCCATGCATTTTCCCACTCAACCCGTCCAAATCACACTGCAACTTCTCTGCATCCTCCTTACAGTTCACTTTTCTTCAGCTTTGTATCATCTGCAAATTTTGCAGTATTACATTTAGTTTCCTCATTTAAATCATTAATATATGTTGTGAATAGCCTCGTTTCCTAGTTGCTGTCTGCTAGTCAGGAAAAGTCTGTTAACCAATTTTCTGTCCATCTCATTGCACCACCCCCAATCCCATCCTTTTAATTTTGCAGATTAATCTATTATGTGGGACTTTTTCAAAAGCCTACCTAAAATCCAAATAAACTACATTCACTGGCTCCCTCAATCAACTTCACTCGTTACAACCTCAATGAATTCCAGTAGGTTTGTCAAACATGATTTCCCTTTTCTAAATCCATGCTGACTGTTGATTCTATCTTTGTTTCAAAGTGCTCTGCTATAAAATCGTTGATAATCTACTCTAGTATCTTCTCTAATACTAATGTCAGATTCACTGGCCTATAATATTGTGTTTTCTCTCTATCTCCCTTTTTAAATTGCGGTGTTACACATGAGCTACCCTCCAATCTGTACGATTTAGTCTAGAGTCTAAAGAATCTTGAAAGGTGACCACCAATGCATCCACCACTTCCTTACGTACGCTGGTTGTAGGTTATCAGGCCCTGGGGATTTATCAGCCTTTGATCCCATCAATTTTCTGTGCACCATTTCTTTACTAACGCAGTTTTACTTTAGTTCTTCATCTCGCTAAAACCCTGTGTTCCCTATCATTTCTGGGAAAATATTTGTGTCCTGCTTTGTGAAGACTGAAGTGAAGTATAAACACCGTTCATCAGCCATTTCTTTGCTCCCCAATATAGATTCATAGAGTTATAGAGATGTACAGTACGGAAACAGACCCTTCAGTCCAACTCATCCATGCTGTCCAGATATCCCAACCCAACCTAGTCCCACCTGCCAGCACCCGGCCCATATCCCTCGAAACCCTTCCTATTCATATACCCATCCAGATGCCTCTTAAATGTTGCAATTGTACCAGCCTCCACCACTTCCTCTGGCAGCTCATTCCATTCACGTACCACCCTCTGCATGAAAGAGTTGCCCCTTAGGTCTCTTTGATATCTTTCCCCTCTCACCCTAAACCTATGCCCTCTAGTTCTGGACTCCCCCACCCCAGGGAAAAGATTTTGTCCATGCAGCTCCACACAAAGGCCGCCTTGCTGATCTTTGCGGGGGCCCTATTCTCTCCCTAGTTACCCCTTTGTCCTTAATGTATTTGTAAAAATCCTTTGGATTCTCCTTAACTATATTTGCCAAAGCTATCTCATGTCCCCTTTTTGCCCTCCTGATTCCTCTCTTAACTATATTCCTACTGCCTTTATACTCTTCTAAGGATTCACGCGATCTATCCTGTCTATACCTGACATTTGCTTCCTTTTTCTTAACCAAACTCTCAATTTGTTTAGTCATTCAGCATTCCCTATACCTAGCATCCTTTCCTTTCCGTACTCCTGTTTCTGACTTTAAGGGATTGACATGAGTTTTCAATAATCTTTTTCTCTTTACATACCTGTAGAAGTTTTTATTGTCAGTTTTTGTGTTCCACGCAGGATTACTCTCATACTCTATTTTCCTGTTCTAAATCAATCCCTTGGCCCTCCTTTGCTGACTTCTAAACTGTTCTCAATCATCAGGTCTATTGTACTCTCTTGCCAATTTGTATGTGTTTTTTTTTGCCTCTGATACTATTTCCACCTTCCCTTGTAAGGCATAGTTCGGCCACTGTTCTCTTTGCATCTTTCCGCCAAACGGAAATAACCAATTTTTTAGCTCGGCCATTTGCTCTTTGAATGTTTACCATTGCCCATCCACTGTCTTTCCTTTCAGTAACATTTCCCAATCTGTCATAGCCAACTCTTGCCTCATGCCATTGTAGTTTCCCTAATTAAGACTCCACAAACGACTTGGGGTTTGCATACCTGATGTTGGTACTGTGTGGTAATGCTAAAAGCATAAGGCAGGGATTAGAATTCCTTTCACTTTGGAAACTTTGAACACCATTTCCAGGCTTTTACTCCTAGTATGGTACTGAGGGAGTGCTGCCAATGTCCTGATTACCCCCTTGGGTGTATCATTGTTTTGAAGAGGACCGTGAGAGTTCTCCATTTCCAGATCAATATCTATCTGTTAACCCACATGACAAAATTAATTATCTTGTCATTAATTGCACCGATTCTTTGTTTTTTTGGGGGCAGGTGCTTGCATTGCACAAATTTGACTGCCACATTATCTTACGTTATAATAGACGCTACATTTCAAAAAGCATTTCCACGGTTGTAAAGGGCTTTTAGATGTCCTGTGGTCAAGAAAGGTACTGTATAAATACATGCTTTTTTGTCACATCTGTAATGTTGATGCATTTTTAGAGTTTTGAGAATCTTAAAACATTTGTCACATTGGATGAAATGGAGGAATATGAGAGGACACACAAACTCCAGTGCAGACCAGTTCAGCTGAACGACCTGTTACTTTGCTGTAAACTCCATTCAAGCTGTTGAATGTTCAGTAGGCTCTCCTTTTCTCTATTTTCAGGTGGTTCGCAACTTTGAATTGGTAGGTCGTGTAAACTTGGACCAGTTGGATTCTAAAGATAAGGACTGGCTCAGTAGTGAAGAAGAGGCTAGAGAGGAGGAAAAGGGCAACATCGTTGAACAAAGGGGTTCGTACTTTCAAGAATTTATTTTTAAAATAAATTTACGCTGTCATTCTGGTCTTGTATTCCCACTGAATATGTTGTCTCAAGGTGTTTTGTAAATACAGAGAAGGTGAGAAGGAAACAGATCCAAATATATCATTGTCTGCCTAGCACCCATAGGAAAGTGCATATTTTTTGGCAGTGACCAATCTGCCAGTCACTGGCTTCAACGAAAACTGGGATACCCTGCAAGACTTGTCGCAAAGAGTGTGCTTTCCAGAGAGCAAAGTGAACCACATCTATTTGCATTGTCTACTTCAAATGAATTGCTAGGGACAATTCTAAGCACAAATGGTCTGCGTTAAATCAATCTTGGTCACTTCCAGAGGTGGCCAACAGATGGGGGTAGCCCAGCGTTTCCACTGTTGTGCTGCCACTGTATGCAGACATTGTTAAGCTGACAGAGTGGCAGATGGTGGTAAAGGGTATCCTGTCTGGGGACTGAAAGTGCTCCACTGCTCCTGAGGCAGTGCATTACCATATCCGATTTGGAAGCCAGGCTATTTTTGGTAGTGATTCAGAGTATTCATTCTTGTTAACAGAAATGTTAGGATAAATTATCTGTTAATTTGTGTAGCTAATTACAATTTCCCTCTCATATCTGTAATCAATATCAGAATTCAACGCATCTTGCAACAAGCTTTAGTCTACTAAATTGGAAACACTGAATCCTGGTTTCATTTCAGTGTGATTGTGCAGAACCCATTTTTAGTATATTTAACCCCTAAATGAATATTGAAGGACTGTTAATACCATATATTTTTAAAGCAAACAACCCCTTCCTCAGCTAATAGTGTCCCAATTGCCAGTTGTACCTGAGTAGGAAGCAGTCTGGGAGTAAAAGTCATGGGTTCAAATCCCAATCCAGGGAGACACAAACACGATTCTGGGTGACCCACTTTTTCAGAGATGTTCCGTCTGGACCCTGGGTGGATGTAACAGATCATGTGGTGCTATTTTGAAGAATAGAGAAGTTCTATTAAATATTCCATTTAATAGTTATCCTTCATCCAACACCATTAAAACAGATTGTATTTATAAATGTTTTTTTAGTGTAATAAAATAGACCAAGCTCCTTCCACATCATTATTGAATGAATTTTGGCATTTTGCGGTGCTCTAAGACGATATTAGGATACATCATCAAAGATTTGGTCAAGGTACAAAAACAGTGCTAGAGAAACTCAGCAGGTCTGGCTGCACAGTGGCTCAGTGGATAGCACTGCTGCCTTACAGTACCAAGGTCCCAGGTTCGATTCCAGCCTCAGGTGACTGTCTGTGTGCAGTTTGCACATTCTCCATGGGTTTCCTCCCACAGTCCAAAGATGTGCAGGTCAGGTGAATTGGCCATGCTAAATTGCCCCATAGTGTTAGGTCATCAGTCAGAGGGGAATGGGTCTGGGTGGGTTACTCTTTGGAGGATCGGTGGGGACTGGTTGGGCCGAAGGGCCTGTTTCCGCACTGTAGGGAACCTAATCTAATCTCACTATTTGCAGAATTTTCTGAATGCAAATTGACTGCTGCGTTTTTTCACATTAGAACAGAGGCCCTTTCGGATGTCCTGAATATAAAAATAGAAAATGTGCAAAGTGACTGGACACCTTTTTCTGTTAGCATTTCCTTGTGCAGCATGACTTGTATTAAAAACTGGGTGTCTACATCCCATCCAGTAAGAACAAAAAAATCTGTTAACGAACAAATGACAAAGCCATTGTTTGAACAAGATTTGTGGCATTTTAAAAAAATGCACACAAATGGTTTATGTGGAAACTTCATTAAACCTGCTTTTAATTCAAAAGATCATTTGTACCACTCCATTCCAACCATCCCTCCAAACTTTGGGTAATCTATGCATCATTGCATTTGTTCAAAAACAAATTTAATTGTTAATTATGAGATCATTTGTATTACAGGGATTGAAACATGCCCAGGAAGTGGCACACGTATTTACAATGAGAAAAGATTCCCATGCGAATTCTGTGGACGAACATTTGCTCGTGGTTTTGATTGGGAACGTCATATTCAACGACACGAAATGTAAGAACTTAAACTTGTCTCACAACATGCTCAAGGAATGCACGGTTTAAGCAGACATATGTATTGAATGGCTTTTTAACTTACCTGTGATATCTCCTTCACATTATTATTTTGTCTTCTTTTTTAAACCAGGGCTCTAAGTGAGAGCAACCATCAAAAAACTGAAAACAGTCTAGTAACAGAGAATACCAGTGAAGAGAATAACACTACACCTTCAGGAGTGACAGAGCTTTTAGACTCGGCTGACAATTTACAGACAGAAGTTTCTTACCAGGACATGCCATCCTGTCCAATTTCTATAGCATCAATAAAGGAGAACTCCCAGGATCTAGATACTGAGACCAAAAACAAAAAGTCTGAGCTATGTTAGTATTCTTGACGCATTGTGCAAGTTCATTCTTCCCTTCTAATTTCCCCCTCCCCACCCCGTGTTCTCCACTCCTTATCTAAAATGGTTGTTCATGTTGGCGCAAAGTTCATGGATCCATACGACCTATCGGTACCTCATGGAAGTGTCTGCTCTTCCTGTGTGAGGCTGAGTGGTAAGTACTGGTCGACTATCAGGTGAAAGCACAGTGCAGCCCAGTCCTGCCATCTGCCATGTCTCCACACACGGGCACTGGAGTGTGATCGAGATCGAGAAACTCTGCTAATCGTTACCTCTTCCTTGTCTGAGACTAACTGTAGAACCTTCTGCTGCCTCCTAGGCGAAATCAGTTAACTCAGAGGGGAAAATAAGCTTTTTGAACACTTCAGGACAGTGTAGCTCTGGGTCATATACCATGTGGTGTTCACCTACTGAGCCATCTGTGGAGGGCTATTCCTGTCTTCCCCCTCCGCTCTCTAAACATCCTCGCTCTAGCCCTCACCCACGAATCCCCACACACCACCTCCTTCAACTCCCCATTCTGCCTTTGCTCCTTCACATCCCCCCACCACCTCTCTGCTGTCCAGTCCTCCACATCCCTCTGCTCTCCTTCCCTTCTGCCTTCTCCCTCCCTCCACCCTTCTCTCCTAACTTCTCAGCTTTTGTTTCTCAGGTTTTCCCTTGCCTACCTTCCTGTGCCAGCCCCTTCTCATTCTCTTCCCCCTCCCACCATGGTTCCAGCCCCCACCTACTCCACTCTTCTCCCCTTCCTATCCTGTTCTTTTCTTTTCCAAGTAAATTGTGTAAAAGAAAAAAATAATATTGGGCACTGCCTCATTAATATAGTGAGTTGTGTTTTTTTTGAAAAGAACTTAGTATGGTCTTGTGGGAATGTCATTACTTCACTAGCAATTGTGACATTCATTGAAGTAATCTTTCATATTGCTCTTTTTTTAAAAAAAAATCAAAATATCAAACGTGTGCATTGAGAACCAAATAAACCCCCAAATTTTGACTTTGATACAGCAATTAATCCATTGATGCATATCCACTGGGTCCTGGAAATTGATCAATCAAGCATCTGTGATTCAGTGAGTTTTATGTTATAATAGGACATTCTTTCCAGCTGCTATATTGTAGCCTACAACTGGTCAAGTACAAGATTCTTGTTTGATTCATGTCCAAAGCACCATTCTTAACTGATTATTTCGATTCTCCATTGATCGTACCGTGCAGGCTGTAACTGCTCAAACTCTTGCCCAGCCATGCACCCAGTTAGAGATAATAAACTGTACCTCACGAGTTAAAGGGACACTTGCGAAATGGAAACATCACCTGTGTTGTTTTCTCTTCCTGTTTGGTTTACGATGATAAGAGGAGAATTATAAGTGTCTCTTCAAACTGGTGTTAACATGGAGTGATGGAGACATTTCCAAATCGTGAATGAAGGACCAGGTTGGATGCAGTTGCTATAATTTGGCAGATACTGAGCCCAGGTCACTCAAAGCACCAACATATATTTAAGTTTTGCTTAACACAAAATCAAACAAACCTTACCATACTAAGAGTACATTGTTTTCTTGCACTAATGCATCTGGTTAATTTTTTTTATCGGTTATCGATTATTTAAAAAAAACTTGTTTGTATAGCAGAAATGGTCCTAACGATTACTGTTAATGTAGGAAAAGTTGGTGCAAAAAGTGATATGATTTGCAGTACCTCAGCATTAATCTTTACTGAATGTTCATTCTGTACCAGTAATAACTGTTCATAAACTGTGTAGATTTCCTTTTCTTTTTCCTGACACATCTGTATGGAGATGTGTGTTACAATGTTGTAGTGAGACTACTTTACGTGAATAAGAATTCCATAGGTTAGATTTTGTTTGCCAAGTTTACAGTTTATTCTACTCCTGTTTTATATAAAACACTTTAATTAAATCACTATATGGGTTATGAAAGCTCATTGCTCATTAAATGATCTTTTCAGTTTAGCACACTTGTTTAGAGCTCAGTTTGGATCCAGGTGTTTGCATTTTCAAATGAAATATTATTGTGATCAAGGTATATTTGAAATGATGCTTTCAGAGAACAGCAGCAAATACCCTGTTCCTTGAAGCAATTCATTAAACATCACCTATTTTCATGTTGAAAACAGGGGGCAAAATGGGAGCAGTTTCTGTGAAAAAGACAGGGATATTGCAGATTACCATGTATATTGTGTTCTTTCTGTTGTCTACATTGTAGTTTAGGAAACTTTTAAATATTTTTGTTATCTAAGATACTTTCGAAGTTGACTGTTTAGGATGTACATTGGAAGCCTGTTGTAATTTTAAAACAACTGTAAGGGTTGAGGAAATGAACTCTTGTAAACATTACCAAAATTGATTGGCCTTCCTCTGTATTTTGATAGTGCAGCTTCTCAGCGATGCTGCTTTAGTTTCTAGAATGATCTGTAAATACTGTACTTCCTGGTATTTTGTTTTGCTGACTTGATAAATAAAAAGTGATGACTCCTTTTTAATTTTGTAACTTTCTTAGGAGATTTGTTTCTTTCCCAGTTGAGCACTACACCAACAAGCTAGCTGAGAAATTGTATGTTCTTAACTGTTAGTTGTCATATGTTTTGAGACTGAGGTCAATTAAATCGAACACCATGCCCAGATGTTGGCCATTGGTATCTTGAAGTAGAACCCTTAGAAAAGGATTCTTGGTTAAGGCCCACCCAATATCATGTTAAATTCTATAATCTTGGGAGCTTTGTGTGCTTCCCTTTAATAATAGACAGCAGTTTCCTTCATGATGATAAGAGTTACAAGAAACTACAAAGATGTCATTTGTGCAGATGAAATATAATGAGACATTTTGGGGCGGCATGGTGGTTTACTGGTTAGCAGTGCTGCCTCACAGCGCCAGGGAGCCAGGTTCGATTCCAGTCTTGGGCGACTGTGTGGAGTTTGCACATTCTCCTCGTCTGCTTGGGTTTCCTCCGGGTGCTCCGGTTTCCTCCCACAGTCCAAAGATGTGCAGGTTCAGTGAATTGGCCATGCTAAATTGCCCATAGTGTTAGGTGCATTAGTCAGCAGGAAATACGTGTGGGTGGGTTACTGTTCCGAGGGTTAGTGTGGACTTGTTGGGCCGAAGGGCCTGTTTCCACACTCTAGGGAATCTAATTGATCTGTTCACAAACATATTCAATATAGAAAGATGGGAAATTCAGTTTTAATGAACTGAGCTCACCAACGTGAAACAACCTTAAGAATTTTTCAACTGTAGGTAATTAATGATGAGTTTGATTTTAAACACACAAGCTGCTATTTGGGGTACAATTATCTTTGGTTAAATAAAGCCATAATGTGTATATTGACCCACTGACCACTGGAAAAGGGATAGTAGGTTTGCATGAAAGTAACCAAATTATAGTTTTCTAATTTTCTATGTGATGTTAAAACAAACATGATGTCATAGGGCAGGAGTACAGTTTGAGTGCTTCTGTAAGGTTCTACATTCACTGTTGCGCAAACGATTCCAAGTGTGTTTTTGTATTTCATGTCAATTGGCATTCAGCTCTAAAGTCCAATATCAAACGTGCAGTTTTGAAACCTATGGATAAATCTATGTGGATGACAAAATCCTGTCTTTTTAATATTACACTGCTTGGAATGAGAAAAGGCTATTAGATCCATTCTTTCCACCTTCCCGAATCCTGGATCATTGGTGCAGGAGAGACCATTCAGCCCCTCGAACATGTCCTCCATTCTGTCCTCTTATTGGGCAGAATTCTGTGAAGGCCTGAATGATAATGGTGGGATTTGTGGCAGAATCGCACAAGATTCGATGAAGTCTATTTCAAATGCAGTATTCCAATTAGTAAATGCCGAACGTCAAGGCAGGATTCTCCCTCGGCAGCTGAGAGTTGCCTATCGAGGGGGATTATTGCTTGTTAATGACCTCATCAATATGCAGCTTCCCATCTCCCCAAACAAACCTGACACTGAGCATTCATTTTGTGGAAGTTGGAGCAGATACTGACTGGTGTCTGTTGATGGCAAGGCGTTTCCACACTGCTCAACACCAAACAACATCTTGGGCATACTTCTATGGGCACTGGCCGTATGTATTCACCTGATGTGCCAGCCTTTAAGAACCCTTGTGGAACATCTCCGAACCATTTAAATGTTTGCACTTCACCACTGTGCTACAGGGGCCAAGGGCAACCCATCAATGTAATGCTGCCGCAAGGACTTTTTGTGCTCCGTGTCATGCACCAGTTTCTGGACTGGGCAGTACCTCAAGCTTGTTAACTTGTTCTTCTAGTGCTCACACATTTTGAGCTGGCCTGAATTCTTGCAGCACCCCTGCCTTGCCTTATCTTGATGCTTTGCACCTTGGTCCTCAACCAGAGTTACCAGATTATCCCAGTACTGCAGCATTGCTGTGGCTTTTAGTGCAGCCACAAAGCTGGGCATCTTGCCATAGTTATCAGCAGCTCTCAGCCAAGTCAAGGGTGATGGTCTCCGGTCAGTTCTCCTACCACAGTAAGTCAAGGGCATCCTCAAATACCTGCCCAGGGGCTTGGAAATGGTCAGAGAGCCACTTGGATCAGTTGTAATCTAGATCTGTAGATGGGGAGGTGTCATGAGTGAGTCAGCAACAACAGAAGACCATGCGGTTAGTGGTGTTGGTGGTTGGGGTAGGTGAAAGCAAGGCATGGCAAATATGGACAATATTGAGAGCAGTAGAGCATGAGTCATGGTGGGAGTTGGGTACAGTGGCAGAGTAAGTGTGAAGTTTCTGAGAGAAGGTGGCAATTATCCTACTGGAATGGAAAAGTTGGGTTCTCCCTCGATAGCACAGCTGGAAGAGTGGAGGACTAGTGTGCCACAAATCTTGTCATCCTGAGGTCATTGGTTCAAGACAGGTAGTGAGGAAAGAGATCAGTCTGAGACTGGTGCAGTTGGGGAAAGGAGCAAGTCAAACAATCAGGGCGGGCAGGAACAAAGCTGCGAATGAGATAGGACTGATAAACTATTTCAATGCAAGAGGCCGAACAGACAAGGCAGATGAACTCGGGATATGGTTGGGAACATGGGACTGGGATATCATAGCGATTACAGAGACGTGGCACATGGATGGTTATTCAAGGTTTTCAAATATGCGATGCCCAGAACTCTACAAAATGTGGTCTAACTAGAAATTTGCTTATGTCTATAACAAAACATCATACAATTTTTGTTCTACATGTTCATCGCTTAAGATTTATATAGAAACAATAAACATTCCATTAGCCTTTTTGATTATACTCCATTTGACAATGATCTGGAAGATGTGTCTGCCCAATTTGTAATTGGTTCTAAAACAATAGGAAATTTATCTTGCTGAAAATAAGTGAACCAATAGGATTAAACAGATTCCTCTTTGAGAGAAACCATTCAGACTCAATAGGTCACATGGCCTGATTTTGTGTTGTGTTGTTCTGAAGTCGTGTCCAAATCTTTAGCTCAAACACAAGACTTTGAAAAAAACTGGATTTTAGTTTAAAGGCAATTAAGAGGTCTTTCTGTTAAGAGGAGTCTGAGCTAAAGGGGTGTAGAAAAGGCTGTTCCACAAACTCACTCCATTTGAAATTGACAAAGCACAAGAATTCAAATTATAAATAAAAGACTAATGTCAGAAGGTTCTAATTCATATGAAGTGGTTGACACAAGATGGATTTTTAAGCAGTATGGGAAAGCGAAATGTTTCAGAACTACTCAAGAAACACTTTAATGCATTGGAAGGGGATTTGGTGAATTAAGATGGGTCGAAAGGCTTCCTCATAAATATTGCATGAACTTTCGAAAAGGGCTGTTTTAAATTGTGTAATTAAAATCTTCCTGACAACACCTTATAGTTTTTTCCATCTATTGTAAATTGTTCCCAAGGAAGCTATTGACAGGAAGTGGCATTGCAGTTTTATATCAGTATCACTGTACTGTGGGATTAGAGGAAGCTTTATTTTTACAAAAAAAGGTCTTAACCATTCTCTACAAGGTTTGACAACTGCCAGCAGCATATTTGTGAGGTTTAAGCTGGTGGTGACAGCTTTTCTGTAGCTCAACTACACTAAGAAAGAGGATTGACGTTTTGGGCAAAAGCCCTTCACCAGGAATGAAGGCAGGGAGCTTCCAGGGTGGAGAGATAAATGGGAGTGGGGTGGGGCTTGGGAGAAGGTAGCAAAGAGTATAATAGGTGGGATGGAGGTGGGGATGAAAGTGATAGGTCAGAGAGGAGGGTGGAGCAGAGATAGGTGGGAATCTTCCTTCTGCTCCTCTGATGCTACCTGACCTGCTGTGCTTTTCCAGCACCACTCTAATCTGGACTCTGATTTCCAGCATCTGCGGTCCTCACTTTTGCCTACACTAAGAAAGAACACAGCTTTGGGATAACATGATTAAAATATTTGAAATGTGCAAAAGAGTTCTGATAAGTTGAAGATAGAGATGTTTCCATTTGTAGGGGACATCAAAAACTAAAAATGCATGATAGTTACGAATAATTCCAACAGGGGAGTCAGGATACACCTTTACAATGATTGGCCTGAATGCAGAATATGCCGTGATTGAGACAAAGCACACATACTTATATAGGGAGAAGCTGAATAAGCACAAGGGAGCAACAAATAGAAGGGCGTGTTAATAGGTTGAGATGAAATGTGGAAGGAGACTCATGAAGCAAAGATATCAGCATCAAATGTTTGGGCTGAACAGCCTATTTCTGCTGTTTTGATGGTATTCCTGATTGGACAAGAAAATCTTCCACCTTTACAGGTAATAACAGTATTCGGAAGAGAAAATCTCAACACATTACTCCTGACGAAGGAGTGATCATATGCCCCCATTGATAATATTTTGATTCTACATCTTAAAAGTCTGCATTTACCAAGCTTGTCATTAATGCCATTTTGTTGTTCTTAGCAAATTGTACTTTTTTTTAAAGAACATCAAGATACTCCATTGTCAGTCAAGTCTCGATACACCATCAGTTTTGGTGAGATGTTAAACTGAAGACTTCTGCTTCTCAGGAGGAAGCAAGCAGTGCCATTGAATTCCTAAAGAAAATCTGGGCAGTTCTTCCCAGTGTCTTGGACAATATTTATCCCTCATCAAAGGTCACCAATGCAGACTATTTAGTGAATATTACATTGCTTCTTCTGGGGCCTTTCTGTGTTCAAAGCGGCTGCAGTGTTCTCTTTGTTGCCATGGCTACACTTAAGTATTTCAAGAGCTGTGAAGTAAATTGAAATTTCTACCAATACAAAAGCTAAATAATGCACGTACTGTAAATCTGAATTAAGAAGACTAGACTCATGAAATACTTTATACTGGATTAGTGGTGCTGGAAGAGCACAGCAGTTCAGGCAGCATCCAAGTGCAGCGAAATCGACGTTTCGGGCAAAAGCCGATGAAGGGCTTTTGCCCGAAACGTCGATTTCGCTGCTCCTTGGATGCTGCCTGAACTGCTGTGCTCTTCCAGCACCACTAATCCAGTATTTGGTTTCCAGCATCTGCAGTTATTGTTTTTACCTCATGAAATACTTTGATCAGCCAGTGTCTTTAGAATGAAACAGAATTAACATCTCACGTTGATGACCCAGTTTCTCCACACACATAATGCTTGACCAGTTGTGTATTCCTAGCATTTCATTTTTATTTTTGTTTGAAACAGATATCTGCTTTACTCTCAAATTCTCCAGAGAAACCCAGTGCCCTGACCACATAAAATTTCAAAGTTCTGATTCACTGTAACTCAAATAGACTCTTGTGGTTTCAGTGGGAATTCTCTGGAATCTTGGGTGGGAAGGAGCAGATGAGGTCTCTAAGTATCTGAGTTCCTCCATCCCTGATGCTCTATGGGACCTGACATAGGATGAATGTAGATGGACACTTTTGTTCCTGTTGTTTATCAAAGAGATTTACATCATGGTATCAGAGGGTTGCCTGTTTGCAGGGTCCTGAGGCGGAAGATGAGGTGTTTTTTATCAGTGCGACGGGTGGCTAGAGTTTGGCGGTGGAGAAGGTCCAGGACTTGCATGTTCTTGATGGAGTAGGAGGGGGATTTAAAATGTTCGGCCACAGAGCAGTGGGGTTGTTTAATGCGTGAACCGGAGATGTTCTCTGAAACGTTCTGCAAGTTGATATCCTGTCACCCCAATGTAGAGGAGACTACATCGAGTTCAACGGACACAATAGATGACGTGTGTGGAAGTACAGGTAAATTTCTGTCAGATGTGGAGGGATCCTTTGGGATCTTGGGGGGAGGTGTGGGCACAGGTTTTGCACTTCTTGCAGTGGCAGGGAAGGTGCCAGGTGTTGTTGGTGGGGTGTGTGGGCCTAACAAGGGAGTCTCTCCAGAATGCAGATAGAGGTGAGGAGGGAAATATATCCCTGGTGGTGGGGTCTGTTTGGAGGTGGCAGAAATGGCGGAGGATGATGCAATGAATCTAGAGGTTGATGTGATGGAAGGTGAGGACCGGGGTTGGGGGGGGGGGGGTGTTCTGTCCTTGTTGCAATTGGACGGGTGGAGTTCAAGGGTGGATGTGCGGCAAGTGGACAAGATGCACTGGAGGGATACATGCACTAAACAACCCACTGCCCTGTCGCCAACCACTTCAACTCCCTCTCCCACTCTGCCAAGGACATGCAAGTCCTGGGCATCTTCCACCGTCAAACCCTAACCAACTGACACCTGGAGGAAGAACACCTCATCTTTTACCTTGGACCCTCCAATCACACGGGATCAATGTGGATTTCACCAGTTTCCCCATTTCCCCTCCCCCACCTTATCCCAGATCCAACCTTTCAACTCAGTACCGCCCTTATGACCTGTCCTACCTGTCCATCTTCCTTCCCATCTATCCGCTCTACCCCCTTCTTCAACCTATCACCATCACCCCCACCTTCATCTACCTATCACTTCCCCAGCTATCTTCCCCCCAACCCCACTCCCCTCCCATTTATTTCTCAGTGTCCTTGGGACGCCACTCTTCCCCCCCCCCCCCCCAATCCCACCCCTTCCTGATGAAGAACTTACGCTCGAAATGTCGAATCTCTTGCACTTCAGATGCTATCTGACTGGCTGTGCTTTTCCAGCACCACACTCTTCAGCTCTGATATCAGGATCTGCATCCTCACTTTCTCCTAGTCTTTACACCATGCCACTAAGCTGTCTGTTTCCTATACTGTGTCTTGTCATTGTTTGAGGTCCGACTCACTACGGTGGTGTCATCGGCAAATTTGTAAATGGAGTTAAAGTTGAATTTGGCCATACATTCATGAGTGTATAAGGAGTATAGTAATAGGCTGAGTATGCATCCTGGATTAATGGTGCTGGAAGAGCACAGCAGTTCAGGCAGCATCCAACGAGCAGCGAAATCGACGTTTCGGGCAAAAGTTCCTTGCAGGGGAGCCCCAGTGCTGAGGATAATTGTGGAGGACGTGTTGTTACCTATCCTTCCTGATTGCAGTCTGTGGGTCAGGAAGTTGAGGATCCAGTTGCAGAGTGGGGAGTAGAGTCCTAGGTCTTGGAGGTTGGAGGTGAGCTTTGTTGGCATTATTATGATGAAGGCGGAACTAAAGTCAATAAATAGGAGTCTGTTAGGAGTCAATAAATAGGAGCCTAAGGTAACAACCGATATTAATTCTGAATACCATTATTTAATACAATTTCTCCCACCCACCCAAGCTTTTTCTAACCACAGAGTTAATTTTTAAGTATTCAGTTTTGTGACTACTTTTACATTTACCAGTACTCTACCTTCCTCCCTGCCATTCCCAAGTCTTTGACTTCTAAATCCAAACAGTCCGAAGGTTTTTCAGTTCTCCTTTAACGTGTTCTCTTCAGGGATGATTAGTAGTTGTTTGGCCTGAGAACTGTTAACCCTGATTCGGATCTTGCCCTTTATTGATCTGTAAACCATTGCCTTCATAACATTCCCCATTGGGTTTGTCCTAAATAAACGTTAATGGATGGTTGTTCTGCAATGAGATAAAGTTCTTATAGTTCTTCCATACATCACCCTCAACTGTCAGGGCAATATACTTTTGCTAATGTTAAATTGACTCTTGGACTATTCATGCTCTTTGCCCTTGACTCAAGTGTGGCAACTGTATAGACAGTGGTGTCTATAAGAGTCAGTAGCCTGGCTATTAAAATCATTTTTTATTGTTCCATGTGGCTTCAGTTTCTGTGGTTGAGTATGGAGTTGAGTCTTCAATTTTCTCTCCAGCAGCAATCCAGATGGTGTTCAGTCATACTGCAGTGCAGCGGACTTGGAATCCAACAAGATTGTATAAAAGTGAGTTCTGATAAAACGTCACTGGACACGAAACATTGACTCTGTTTTCTCCCCACAGATGCTGCCAGACCTGCTGAAGTTCCCCAGCAGTTTCTGTTTTTGTAAAAATTAGCATTTTTGTTCATCTAGATCTCTCCACCCTGGAGGCTCCCTGCCTTCATTCCTGATGAAGGGCTTTTGCCTGAAACATCGATTGTTTTGCTCCTCGGATTCTGCCTGACCTGCTGTGCTTTTCCAGCACCACTCTAATCTAGACTCTGATTTCCAGCGATCGACAAGGTTCCCCATGGGCGACTGGGTGGCAAGGTTAGATCTCACGGAATAAAAGGAGAACTAGCCATTTGGATACAAAACTGCCTCAAAGATAGAAGACAGAGTGTGGTAGTGAAGGGTTGTTTTTCAGACTGGAGGCCTGTGACCAGTGGAGTGCCACAAGGATCAGTGCTGGGCCCACTACTTTTTGTCATTTACGTAAATGATTTGGATATGAGCATAAGAGGTACAGTTAGTAAGTTTGCAGATGACACCAAAATTGGAGGTATAGTGGACAGCAAAGAGGGTTACCTCAGATTACAACAGGATCTTGACCAGATGGGCCAATGGGCTGAGAAGTGGCAGATGGAGTTTAATTCAGATAAATGCGTGGTGTTGCATTTTGGGAAAACAAATCTTAGCAGGACTTATGCACTTAATGGTAAGGTCCTAGGGAGTGTTGCTGAACAAAGAGATCTTGGAGTGCAGGTTCATTGCTCCTTGAAAGTGGAGTCACAGGTAGATAGGATAGTGAAGAAGGCATTTGGTATGCTTTCCTTTATTGGTCAGAGTATTGAGTACAGGAGTCGGGAGGTCATGTTGCGGCTGTACAGGACATTGGTTAGGCCACTGTTGAAATATTGCATGCACTTCTGGCCTCCTTCCTATCGGAAAGATGTTGTGAAACTTGAAAGGGTTCAGAAAAGATTTACAAGGATGTTGCCAGGATTGGAGGATTTGAGCTACAGGGAGAGGCTGAACAGGCTGGGCTATTTTCCCTGGAACGTCGGAGGATGAGGGGTGACCTTATAGAAGTTTACAAAATTATGAGGGACATGGATAGGATAAATAGGCAAAGTCTTTTCCCTGGGGTCGGGGAGTCCAGAATTAGAGGGCATAGGTTTAGGGTGAGAGGGGAAAGATATAAAAGAGACCTAAGGGGCAACTTTTTCACACAGAGGGTGGTACGTGTATGGAATGAGCTGCCAGAGGAAGTGGGGGAGGCTGGTATAATTGCAACATTTAAGAGGCATTTGGATGGGTATATGAATAGGAAGGGTTTGGAGGGATAAAGGTCGGGTGCTGGGACTAGATTGGGTTGAGATATCTGGTCGGCATGGATGGGTTGGACCAAAGGGTCTGTTTCCATGCTGTGCATCTCTATGACCCTATGACTGTATGGTCACATGGATGTGTAGATGTTTTGACTATGGGCAATTTAGCATGATCAGTGCACCTAACCTGCACATCTTTGGACTGTAGCAGGAAACCAATGCAGATATGGGGAGAATGTGTAAACATCAATCGCCTAAGGATAGAATCGAACCAGGTCCCTTATGCTGTGAAGCAGCAGTGCTAACTATTCAGCCAGCTTGTCATCCTGATGTAAGTCCCAGCACCATCCCTGTATCTTCTTGAGGTCTTTCCTCAGTCTTTGTTCAGTCTCTGTGCCAAATGAGGCAAAGATTTCACCAAGTGTTTCATCAGGCCTAGAAATCTTTGCAGGTCATGAACTGATTTCAAAGTGAAGATATTTTTAACAGACTTCATGTTCTGTGGGTCTTATCCCATCTTTGCCAATAATATGTCCCAAGAAGTGAACAGATTTCTTGGAAAATTCACACTTTTTGTTGCTGATAAGCTCTTCGCTGTGAAATGTACTGAAAAGTGTAAATGAAATGCGAGGTACAGATCTGAAAGACTGGTTTCAGTCATTTTGGTGGTACGTCAATTTCAGTTCAAACTGGGGGTTTGTTCATTGTTGGTTCTGTGAACTTGGTTCAACCTGGTCAGGTAATCGCCATTGCTATCTTTAATCAGTGATTTTCTCTTTTATTGAAAAGATCATATTAGTCCATGAATGTTCCCAGGCACTAAAATCAAATGATAGAAGATGGAACTAGGTAGACCATTTTTACAAATACCATGATTGGTAATAATAACTAATGTTATAAGAACTTATGTAATAATATCTAATGTTATAAAAACTAAAGATGAAAATCTGTCACCATTGGGACCTTGTGTTAGATTCCTTGGTTTTCTATTTGTGACTGTGTGACGTCATCAGATTGGGTAGAGCCTAAGACCAAATTCATTGTTAACTCAGTTAGAGCCATTTACTTACTTACAACATTGACTTACTCTTGTAGTAGCTGTAGCTATGTGGCTGGGTCAGTTAATCTTCTCCTCAAAGGTAACTCCCCACGATGTTGGTGATGGGGAATTCAATGAGAGTAATTCCATTGAATGTCATTGAGACATGATCAGATTGTCTCTTGTCAGACATTGTAATTTTCTGGTACTTAAGTGGCATGAATGATACCTCTATTGAACAGGCAGATTGGATCCTTCTTTGATACCTTTTCAAAAATCCAGCACAGACACAATGGAACGAATGGCCTTCTTTGTGCTGAATGATACTGTAACTCTGTCAGGAGCTTGCTCACTATAACTCACCCAGAGACTGATTCAGGAGAGAGAGCACATCCAAAATCAACAAGAGATTTATTGCAGGAGCGCACAGAACTAATGCAGCTGCGGCAGCCGAGGTCTGGTTATGAGTCTACAGAGTATTTGCTCAAATAAATCGCATTCTGATTTCCTCACTTGCAGAGAGCTTTGTGCCAGTTTCAATTTGAGCTGTGGGGTTTGCAGCCCAGTTGTAATTACTTTTGATGAAATGCACAGGGCTGACTTTGGCTTGATCCATCTTCCATTTTTATTTTGGGCAGGACACTTGATGTCACTCATGACAATGGGTTAGACTGCAGTGGATCAACGAATGACAGCTCCCCAGAGCCACAACACTGTAGCTTCATTTTATAACAGGCTTTGCATGTATGATATGAAAGTATTTACAATATATTTTTGGCATGAGCTGTCTCTCTGCTGGTGTTGCCTTTCTCCCCAAGTTAAGGAGGTTATGCATTTGAATCAAATCAAATCGTACTCAGGGATTTGAGCATTACGCCTCCGCTGTTACGCTGACTGCAGGAATATTGCAGTATTGGTTGTGTTTGTTTGTATGAAATGTGTAGATAAAAGTCCCCTCTGCCATTCAAATGGATGTAAAAGCACCAGTGGTCACCATTTCAAAAGAGAATGGGTGAGTTCTCTCCGAAACATATTTACCTAGCAACCAAAATCACCAAAACATTATCAGATCACTATTTCATTCCTTTTTGATGGAACTTGTGCAAAGGTTGGCAACTGTATTTCTCACACTATAACAATGACTACACTTGGAAAAAAAGTACTGCACTGGCTCTGAAGCAACTTAGGACATCTGATATTGTGAAAGATGAAATAGAAATAAAAAGTTTTTAAAAATATATTCTTTGTAACTTTAGGGAAACAAGTGAAAATTCATGATATCGCCTACAATATATTTCAATCTGAGTATAAGGTATCATTAAATACGCAATGCACCTGATGTTGAAAGAATCCAAAGGAATCCATTCAAGATGTCTCCTAACATCCTCCCATCTCTACAGCCCTCCCTATCTCTGGAGCCTCCTCCATTCACTAGAACCTTCTCTATCTCTGTAATTATATTTCAAGTCACAGGCAGGGATATGAGTGTTGCTGACTGGACCAGCATTTATTGCCCATACTTAGTTGCCTTGAGAAGGTGATGGTGAGCTGTATTCTTGAACCACTGTTGTCCGTGGACTGTAGGTTGACCAACAATGCTGTTAAGGAGGAATTCCAGGACTTTGACCCGGTGTCACTGAAGGAACGGTGAGATATTTCCAAGTCAGGATGGTGAGTAGCTTGGAGGAGACCCTGCAGGTGGTGGTGTCTCTTGGCCCTAGAGTCCTTGCTATTTATGGAACCTGTACTGGTCCCTACAACTCTTCTTGTTCCTGTAACCTCTGTAAGTCTACATCCCTCCCTATCGCTGTAACTTCCTGATCTCTGGAACCTCCTCTTGCCCCTGCAGTACTTTCTATCCCTGTAATTTCATCTCACCTTACAAACTTTGCCATATCTGAACTTGCTTCTAATCCCTACAATTGTCTTAGTTATCTACAATCTCAATAGCGTCATCTTGTATGTGATTTTGTGCAGTCCCACATTGGTAACTATGCCATCAGCTTCCTGAATAAGAATCTTTGGAATTTCCTTTCTAATTATTTTGACCTCATATAAGGTTATCTTTAAAAAAACAGCTTTTGGTCACTAGACCAGATATATTTGTATGTGGATCAGTGTCAAATTTTGTTTGTTAATGTTCTTACGAAGCACCTTGGGATGTTTTGCTACATTAACAGTGCTGCATAAATCCGAATTGCTGTTACTGGTAATTTCTAGGTTACCAGGTTGGAATTCATATTGACATTGCCAGACTCAGACTTTGGATTAAATCATTTGAAACTTCTCAATAATAGGAATGTGGAAATTATTTTCTATAATACATTGACCAGAAGGCCTTGTACTTTTTAAAAGCTTTCCGATATCTCAGAAATATCTTAACACATTCACTTGACAATGAGGTGCTTTGAGAGACAGAAACTTTACATGCAAGTAACCCTAAAATGACAATCTAACCATGTTTCACTTCTTCATACTTTCTGTGTAACAACAGCATTAAGTTACCCAAACCCATTGATGGAGTGTGTAACAAATCTGCAAAACTCTTCTAAAAGAATATTTAGTTAACAGTCCTTGCAGATTTATTGTTCCAAGTTTTCAGTCATTTCAAATTGTGTTTTTAATTCCTTGTTAACTAGTAGCAGTGACTCTTATAGTGATCAATTTTGATGTAATTAACAATATCTATTCACAAAATGTTCGAATCATTGCCCGAGTGTATGATTCATTACTGTGTGGTTTATTAAGGACATCTACACTGTTACTGTTGGTCCATGCAGAAATTGGTCTTCTGACACCACTGCTACATCGAAGCACACACAATTCCGCACTGAGAAATTAAACATCAGGGAAGCTGGTGTAATAGTTGTACAGGAGTCCCAGTCTAATAATCACATACATTTCTAGGCACCAGATCACAGTAACCTGGGGACGCAGTGTAAGCAGGGGATTGAGAGTAAGTGAAGTAGTGTCAGTTGGAGAAACTACACTATGTCAGTGAGGCAAAACGACAAATGCGGCTGTATTAACAATGTTGCTGGATAACTAAGCTTAGCTTGCAGAATAAATCTTTCAAATATGGGAATCATTGTGTGAGAAACAAACAGAATATACAGAAGAGCAGAAGTGATGGAAAAAAGCTTCTTGCAACATTAGTTTAATTTGCATGACTAATTTGACTCAAATAGTTAATTTAATTTGGGATAATTTAGATTATTTGGTAATCAATTGCTCTGTCAACTGTGGCTTTGTGGGTATTTCTTTTACCTCTGGTTAAGAAGGATTGAAAAGATTTGAACATTTACTCCGAAGCTTGACTGGGAAGTACTGTGGGAGTGCCTGTTTTTTAGATGACATGTTAAATGATGTCCACTCCCCACTCTAGCTCTCTCATGTAAATATAAAACGTCCCATGGTACCTTTTTTGAGCAGAGAAGGGGAGTTCTCTCCTGTGTCCTGATGAATAGTTCTCTCTCAATTAACATCACAAGAAGAAAAGAGCAAATTATCTGTTCACTATCATGTTGCCATTTGCTGGACAGCTGGTTTGCAATTCAGAGTGATATCGAGAGTGTTGGTTCAATTCCTACACTGGCTGATGTTACCAGGAAAGACTCTTCTTCTCAATCTTTCCCCTCACCTGAGGTGTGGTGACTGTTGGGTTAAATCACCATCAGTTGTCTCTGTCTAATGAGAGAACAGCACTCTGGTCCAGTAGGACCATGGCTATTTATGAGATCTTACTGTAAGTAAATTGGCTACCCCCATTTCCCATATGAGTAAAGCAACTACACCGAAAATGTTTCAATGGCTATGTAGGTCAGCCGGTCTGGCATCATCTGTTGACAGAAAACTAAGCTAACGTTTTGAGTCCAGTGATTCTTCTTAGTCTTTGTTGCAAAATGTTGGCTACTTAGACCAGCTATGTCAGTCAACACCCTGTCAAAAAAAAATGCAGGACGAATTGACTGGAAGGCAATGCTGGAAATTTGTTAAGGTCTCTTGTGGTATTGTGATAGTGTGATAATCTCTGGCCTGGAAGACCTAGGTTCAAGTCTCACCTCCTCCAGTGGTGTGTCATACCACACCTAAATGGGGTGATTAAAAATATCATAAAACCTTGATTGCAATGAATTTTTCCAGCCCTTGAATGACATGAACAATGGCAAGTCAGTCAGGAAAATATGGTGAGGTCAGGAACACAAGATGTTTGACAGTGACGATACAAAGTCCTAATCGGGAACCAGGTTTTGCATGGGAAGATGACAGTCTCGCTATTGAGCTGCGAGAGGCCTATTGCATGCATTTACATACCATTAGCACCTGATCTCACCTCATTTGATATGCGGTTTCCTATTCTCCCATCTGCTTGACACAAACTAAACAGCAACTATTCCTGACATGAGAGTCAAAGTGGGAGTCTTTATCAATTTAAAGCCTTCCTCTCCATAAATATACAAATTATTTGAGATAGATTAGTAGCACATCTTATGCGTCTGTGCTAGGAGCATGTGGACTGTAGCAATTCAAGAAGGCAGCTAGGGATGGGCAATAAATGCTGGCCAGCCAGCGATGCCTATGTTCCATGGGTGAATAAATTTTTAAAAAATCCCTGTGAGTGGACAAGATGTCTACATTCTTAAGAACACTGATGTTCTTGCTTCATTTAAAGGGTAGATGGATGCCTTACATGGATGGTTACTGTGAGATAAGGACTACTCTCTATGACCATGGCTGGTGATTCTGTTATTCAACCCCCAAAGTGAGACCGAGTGTAGATACGTTGCAGTCCACTCAACTACCAGGGTAATGGTGGAGCAGACAATAGACCTCCTGAAGATGACTGGTTTGGTCTGGGAAGATCTTGCAGTACATAGCAGACTGAGAGTGCTGTATAACCCTAGCATTCTGTGATCGGCACAGTTGGAGCAGGTAAAGAGGGATGTGATATACTCTGAAAAGCTGGGAGAGTAGCAGTAATTTTCCCAGGATGAAAATGTGGTTATTGACCAGAAGAATGTCACCTTCAGCTTGAGATAGCATTGCAGTGTCAGGTGTAATAAATCAGACAGGACCTAGTGGACAGCCATTTCCAACAGATATGAGCTGGGTACAGTGAGCACTCATTGTCTATAAATATGTTGTTGCTCGAAATGCAAGCAGACCCTGTCTACTCCCAGAAGCTAATGCAGCTACTCACTGACTAAAGTTTGGCCTTCAACACTATTATCCCCTCGAGACTGATTACTAAACTTAGTGATCTCGGACTAAGCCCCACTCTCTGCAACTGGATCTTCAGTTTCCTGACCCACAGGCCACAATCAGTGAAGACTGGGGACAATATTTCATCCTCACTAACACTCAACACTGGAATGTACTCAGCCCCCTACTGTACTCACTGCATACCCATGACTGTGACACCAATACCAGATTAATGCCATTCACAAGTTCACTGATGACACCACCATAGTCAGTTGAATCGCAGATGGCAACAAAACAGACTACAGATGGGAGGTGGAAGACCTGGAAAAATGGTGTACTGAGAACAACCTAGCTCTCAATGCCAGCAAAACCAAGGAACTCATTATTGACTTTCGGCGGGATGTTACTCATGCCCTCCTACACATTAACAGCACAGAGGTGGAACGAGTGGAGAGTGTCAAGCTCCTGGGTGTGGTCATCCACAACAAGCTTTCTTGTACTGTTCGTGCGGACACACTGGTTACAAAGGCCCAATAACGTCTTCTTCATTAGGCAACTGAGGAAATTTGGCATGATGGCGAATACCCTTGCCAACGTTTATAGGTGCGTCATCGAGAGCATTCTGTCTGGATGTATCACTATCTGGTATGGCAACTGTATCACTAAGAGTGGTGAACTTGGCCTGGACAATCACAAAGCCCAATCTCCTATCTATAGAATCCATCTACCAGGCTTGCTGTCAAGGAAAGGCCACCAGCATTCTCAAAGATCCATCCTACCCTGGCAATGTTTTTCTCCAACCTCTACCATCGGGGAGAAGGTATAAAAGCCTGAACCCACACACCAGCCGGTTTCATAACAGTTTCTACCCTACTGTTGTTAGAATACTGAATGGCCTCACAAACTCTTAACATGCACCTGTACCTGTGTTTTTGTTTTTGCTGATGTTTACCTATTTTTTACTTATCTATGCTACGTAACTCTGTGATCTGCCTGTATTGTTCACAAGACAAAGCTTTTCACTGTGCCTCGGTACACGTGATAATAAATTCAATTTAATTCAATTCATCCAGGGTATTCTTCACTTCTGCCTGGGGTGGGATGTAGACTGCTGTCAGGGTGACAGAGGTGAACTCAGGTGGCAGATAGTAAGGATGGCATTTCATTGTAAGGTATTCTAGGTCTGGGGAGCAGTGACTCACCAGGGTCACCATTTCTGAACACCATGAGGTGTAGATTAGGAGACAGTCTCCACCGCCCTTTGCCTTATCCAAGGACACCATGTGGTCCATCCGATATATGGAGAACCCCTCAGCTTGCAAGGCACAGTCACTATGGCAGGAGTGAGCCAGGAGGGATTCAAGATGGCACTGACACTGGGCGACTCCCTGTGAGCTCCCTACAACAGATCTTACTCTAAAATTTCTTATAACACTTTTAAACCTAAATTCGAAGTCTGTAAAAATTACAAATAATGTTCTTTTAAGCCTACTTACAGGTCTGAGGACCCGACAGGCTCCAGACCTGAGTTCTATCAACACTGGATTCACAGAAGAGTCATCTGTGCTCATATATTTCCTCAAAGGCATTTATTTTTCATTCCCCTTGAGAGGTCCCAGCAGATGCGACTGGGTTGACATCGAAGCTTACATAATGAAGCAAGTTGTGGAAAATGCAATGAGAACTTGCTAAAGCTCAGAGGGAGATATAAAATCATAAGAATTGGGAAAAGTAGGAATAGATAATTAAGCCCTTCAAGCTGTTCCACCATTTAACATGATCATGGCTGATCTTATTTTAGTTGGTCTCTACTTTCCCGCCTATTTCCATAATCCTTTAACTATTTGCCAAGTAGAAAACTGCCTACTTCTTCTTATTGTGTTGGTGTACACCATGTGCTGCGGTAATAAGTTCTGCAGATTCACAACCCTTTGAGAGAAGTAATTCCCCCTTATCTCTGTTTTAAATCTACCACTCCTTAGCCTAAAACGATGACTTCACTCTCGCTTGCCACAGAAGGGGAAATGTTCTCTCTACCTTACATTGTCTATCCCCATTAGCACCTAATATACCACAGCTTCTTATTCTTCTAAACTCCAGCTTATATAGCCCTAAACTGCCCAATCTCTTCTCTTAAACCAAGCCTTTCATCTCTGGAATTAATCAAATGAAACTTTTCTAAACTGCCCCCAATACAGTTATTTCTTTCCTCAAGTAAGGGGACCAAATACGGTATGCTGCACTGCAGATCAGGTCTCACCAATGTCTTGTACAGTTGCAAATAACATTTCCCTATTTTTATATTCCATTCCTTTAGCAATGAGTGGCAAAATTCCATTTGCCCTCATCCTCATCTTTCATAAAACACTCTGAAATTGACATATGGCTGTTTTTTGGTAAAATTCTGTCCATTGTAACTTAAACATTGTGATATATCAACATCCACTTTTATTTTTACTATACCCTTAATATTGTACATCATCCTGACGTGCTTATGAGTGGGGCTTTCAGACAAAATTTGACACAGCTACCCATGAAGATATAAACAAAGGAACTAAATATTTTGGGGAAAAAGTGCACCATTAGGCTCCTTGAAACTGGTTGTCTTTCAATAAGTTCATTACTAATGTAATTACTCTTCATTAGTACCTTTCCTGATAGCCTCTCATCTCTTTTCTTAGCACACAATGAGGTATTGGACAGGTGATCAAGCATGAGTCTTCTAGAATACTTCAAAATTATAGACATTATATCACAAAGGAATCAAAAAATGCTTCTGGATAAACACAGATCAAACACATGAACAAACCCTTTAAACAGATATAATAAGAACAGTAGCATATATGGGGTGGCATGGTGGCTTCACAGCGCCAGAGATCCAGGTTCGATCCCAGCCTTGGGTGACTGTCTGTATGGAGTTTCCATGTTCTCCCCGTGTCTGTGTGGGTTTCCTCCAGGCGCTCCACTGTCCAAAGATGTGCAGGTCAGGTGAATTGGCCAAGCTAAATTGTTTATAGTGTTAGGTGCATTAGTCAGAGGGAAATGAGTCTTGGTGGGTTACTCTTTGGAGGGTCGGTGTGGACTGGTTGAGCCAAAGGGCCTGTTCCCCCACTGTAGGGAATCTTATAGTAGATACTGGGAATCTGAAATAAAACAACAAAAAATGCAAATATGCTAAGTAGGTTTGGCAGCATTTGCATGGAGAGAGAGAAATAGAATTAACAAAACATACTGAGTTTCCTCTTCCAGCATTTCTGTTTTTAATAAAGAAAATGAAATTTACTCGTTCAGTTACCTTGTTGTAGCACTTGCCTGTTGAAGCTTGTTCATGGCTGTTTTCAGTTGTGTATTGTAATTTCCACCTTGTGTTAACCTTGTGGGACTGCTTTGAAACTGTTCATCTGCATTTCTCAATTTTCAGGTTAGCATACGTGGAACATTTAAAGTACTCCAATCAAGCGAGCCAAAATCTTGTTTTGTGATGGTTTACATTCATGTGTTGGTTGGGTTTTACCTACACTTGATGCGTTTTAATGTGATCTTAAGCAGTGATTTTCCAAATAAGCTGTCATATATTGATTCATCCTGTTCAAAACGATTGGGCTAAAATTCTTGTTAAAAGTGAAACAATTATCAGTTGATATTATGCATTTGGCACGTCAGGGAGAATAATATTTTGGTCATTGCACAACTCTGGCAGCTTGAGGGAATCAGAAACCTTATGTTGATCTACACTATCAAATTAAATGATGGCAACCATCCCTACATGGAACAGTATTGATGGGAAGCTATCAATGGGCATGAGATATATTGAGGTCCAATTTCATTTCTGGATTAATGAATGAAGGACTTTAATTCCATGGAGACACTGCAGAAGCAGGTAATATTCTTTTGAGACCAGAGGGGAGATTTGACTGACATGTTCAAAATCATGTAAACTTTTGATGGACTCAATGAAGAACTGTATCCAGAGGACACAGGCCATATAATAAGAACTAATTTACTCAGCATTTTATTGTGATTTGAAATCAGAGTATGAAAGGGCATTGGAAGCAGGTTCAAAAGGTATTGGATAAGTAGTTAAATGGCACTCAAATGTCATCCAAGTGAGATTACAGAGATTGAGATTACAGTATGTGCCTGTGGATGTTGCAAACTCATACACCATTATGCTTCTAACTAGCTTCCTAATCAGAACAAGGAAGCTGTTGCCCACTGAAATAACTGCACAGAGACCAGTATCCCATCACCAACTCGCTCCTTATTTACACATGGTGAGTACTTGACACTGATCCAGCTCCTTCAGAGCCAGGTCTCAGAGCGAACAGAACCTTCAACACTCCTGTTCTTTTTTTTTCCTCTTTTTTTTTCTTTTCTTTTTTTAAATTTAACCCCCACACTACCGCCTAACTGCGGTAGTGCTTATTTTTTTTCCCCAGCACCCATGGTGTGCGTGTGCAGGTGTGAAACACAGTGAAAGACACAAAGTGCACGAATCTTTATTCAATTTCCTCCACCAGGAAAATATGAAAAACACCCGAGTGGCCAGTGACAAGCACTGCCCTTCACATCAAAGGGCAATGCTGTGTGATCAAAAACAGAGAAGGGGAGGGTAACACTCCTGTTCTTATCTGTCAGCCAGGGCTCCCTGATTGGACCAGGTTAACAGCCCCAGTCAGGGAATTCATATTCATCTTTCATCCTTCCAAACACTACACCCCTCCCCTTCTGGGTCCGAGGACAGAAGCCAGTTCTAATTTTTGTAGCTCCTCCTGGGGTGTGATAGCACCGGGTCAGGTTCCTCCAACTCTGCCTTTGATATTAGGTAGAGTGTGATGCACAGTAGCTCGCATATTGTGCCCAGAGTGTCTCAAAAGAAATTCATTCTCTTCTTCAGATGGCAAAGATGTTGAGACAGCGACATTTGCCGTGTTCATCTCAGATTCCGAAGTATCTTCAATGATTGGCAGAGATGGAGAGCTCATGGGTTTGAGAATAGTCAGAAAAGCAGTCGAGGAGCTGGGCGCATTTCGTTGCTACACCATTTGCGAGTTTTCAGCTTTCACATAATCTACATGCTTGTTCAGAACCATCACACCTATCGGAACTTTATACATCACTGGACCTGAGCCTGCATCGAGCACGTCTCTTACCTATGCACGACCATTCCCACGCTTCCTACACGAAACTTCATCACCTGAAGAAAACTGTTTCTCTCACTTAGCAGAGCCTTGTGTCAGGCATTGGTGCTCATGATGCCATTTCACTGTCCTCCCAGGTCTGGGGAGATCAGACTTAACCTGGTGCAGAGTCTTCTCCCTACTTGTCTCTCTGCTGGAGCTATCCTTGTGGGATGGTATAAAAGTAAATAGGAACTGGGACAGTTTGGTATCTAGATACATTGTAGGCTGTTTCTTCAAGCCTGCCTTCAAAGTTTGGATTTCTCTTTCTGCCATTCCATTGGATCATGGATGGTATGGAGCTGTGATTATATGTTGAATACCATTCAACTTTAGGAAATACTCAAATTTCCTGCTGGTTAATGATTGCCTGCCAATATTTCCAGGAGTCTGTGTGTTGCAAAGGATGTGCACAGTTTTTCTATTTTCATCCTCGTGTTTGATAAATTAACTCTATGCATGTCCAGCCATTTTGAGTGGGCATCCACAATAAGTAAGGACTTTGAGCCCATGAAAGGACCTGCATTATCAATGTGTCACTGATTCCAGGGTTTACCCTGCCATTCCCATGAATGTGGGGGAGCTGTGGGTGGTAAGTTTTGTCCTTGTTGGCACTCTGGACATTGTCCCACCAACACAGCTATGTTTGCGTCCATTCCTGGCCACCAAACATAACTGTTTGCCAACATCTTCATCTTGGAAAACCCTGGATGATCCTGGTAGAGTACAGTCAGTATCTGGCAGCGACCTTTGCTCAGGGCAATCACTTTTGCTCCCCATAATAAAAACTGTCCTCTACCTTGATCTGGTCTCTGGGTCCAAAAGAGTTTCAGCTCTGGTTGTGAAGGCTCTTTGGTTTCCCTTATCACCACCAACTGTTTCAGTTTTGCCAGGACCAGATCTTTCAAAGTCCACAGTCTAATGTTATCATCTGGACCCATGTCCAGAAAATTTAAAACTATTATGGACTCTTCCAGTGGCAATATCATGAAACTGGACATGAGTGATGTGTCTGCCAGTGGGGGGCAACTCAATGCATCTGCATTTGCTACTTGGCCTCTGGACAGTGTTCCTACTTGTAATTATATGCACTTAGTATTCAACCCCATCGCTGGATTGGACCTGCCTTATCCTCTAAGTAGACCGAGCAGGGGTTTAAGGACTGTTGTTATCACAGACTTACGTTCATCAAGGTATTGGTGGAACTTCTTTCTCTATCTGGGCCTATTTACACTCTGCATTAACCAAAGTCCTGAATGCCTATGCTACTGCGCATTCCTCTCCATTGGGCCACCTATGAGTTAATATTACCTGATGCCATACAGGGAGGCATCATGTGACAATACCAAATCTTGTTTGGGATTATAGTATGCCAATACCTTAAAGGATGAAAGCTGTTTCTTCACTTCCTTGCAAGCTATGGCTTGGCTGTGTGATCATTTCCAAGGCTGACAATTTTTTAAAAGAGTTGTTGAAAGGTTGATTGAGGCAGGTCATGTCTGAATTTGTTGTAATAATTCACCAACCGAGGAAAGACCTGTGCTCCAGTTCTGATGTGGGAACTGGGGCACCTTTGATTGCCCTTACTTTATCTTCCAATAGGTGTAACCCAGTCACTTGGGACGCTGGAACATATATTTTTCCCTTCTAAGGCATGTGCCTGCCTTTGCAAAACATTAAAGGACGAGGTCCAATTTGTCTAAATGCTCCTTCTTTGTCTTCCATTCTGAGCACAACACTGAGATAAATGACGATCTGGGTAAATCTTGTAAAATGTTGTCCGTCGTCCACTGGAAAATGGCACAGGCTGACGATACCCCAAATGGCAGTCTCGTACATCAGTACAAACCCTTACGGGTATGAATTGTAACATACTTCTGGGAATCATCATCTAACCATAATTGCCAGTACACATGGCTCACGTCCAGCTTCATGAAGGACAGCCCCCTTGCCAGCATTGAGGCATTGGGTATTTATCAGGCTGTGAAAAGCAGTTTACTGTTTGTTTAAAATCTCCACAAAGACTAACTGACCTGTCGGGTTCCACAATACGTACGCCCGATGCTGCTCATTCCAGAAACTGGACTAGTTGATGATTCTTTCGCTTTCTAGTCTTCTGATCTCTGCCCGCAAGGCAAATGGTACTAGGCAGACGGTACAAAATCGTGGAATTGCTTCCTGGTCAACATGCAAGGTGCCTTGGCTCTTTTGATAGACCCCGGACTTCTCTGAAAAAGATCGAGAGATTTAATTTGGACTTCACTCAGGCAGCCATTTTCTAATCGAAAAATGTTGAGCCAATCGGGGTGAATCTTTCTCAACCCATTTCACCTCATTAAGCTTGGGCCTGAGCCTTTTACTACAATCGCTGATAATTGAACCAACTGCTTATCATATGAGACCAAAATTGAAGTTGTACCCTTAATCTATAAAAGTTCCCCAGTATAGGTTCTCAGTCTATCCAATTCATAGAGTCTTAGAGTCATAGTAATAGAGATGTACAGCACAGAAACAGATCCTTCGGTCCAACTTGTCCACGCTGACCAGATATACTAACTTAATCTATTAACAAGTGGATGTAGGACCTGGAGAGTGCATTGACTGAAGGTCTGAAAACAATAGCCAAACTTAAGCGATGCAATCCAGAGGGAATTTTGTTAAAGATTGGTTCTGCAATTACTGAAACAGCCATGCCAGTATCGACTTCTATTAGAACTAGGTGACCATTTAACCAGATGTTTATTTTGATTGATTCTGATTTGAATGTTGCTAAGCAATTTAACTGTTCGAAACCAGATGCAGTTTGCATCAGCAGCACAGTGGCTCAATGGTTAGCACTGCTGCCACACAGCACCAGGGTCCCAGGTTTGATTCTGGCCTCGGGTGACTATCTGCATGGAGTTTGCACATTCTCCCTGTGTCTGCATGGGTGTGCTCCGGTTTCTTCCCACAGTCCAAAGATGTGCAGGTCAGGTGAACTGGCCATGCTAAATTGCCCATAGTGTTAGGTGCATTGGTTAGAGTGAAATGGGTCTGGGTGGGTTACTCTTCAGAGGGTCGGGTTGGGCTGAAGGGCATGTCTCCACACTGTAGGGAATCTAATCTAATCAGTTTGTTTTTCCAAGGTGTCCACTCTCCTGGATACTGGCCTATGAATTCTCTTACTTAATTTAGATCTAGTGGACTCTTTTGCTGTCTCGAGTTCACATACCAGCAGCAACTACATGGCTTTCTGGACTGGATCCTGAAGAACATTTTAACCATTTGGCCGAGGCTTGGCTTTGTTTTTGGTGTTTTGCTGTGGGCTGACCTCGAGTCCCTCTGTTCAGGATATGTTTTGAGTGAGACTATGCAATTGCCTTCACTCAATTGGTGCTCCCCAAGCTCAGTCAGACTGAAGAGGGTGTCCACTTTCATTGGAATACCCTGCAACTCATATGCTCCGCTTGCCACATTTTCCAATGATCAAGCCAGTTGTAATGTCTGTTTGAAGTCCATTTGGGCTTCAGCTAGTAGGCCTTTTGCGTGGTTACATCATTAATCGCACATACCAAACAGACTATCAGCGTTTCATTAAGGGTTAAATCAAAGTCACATACCAATTGTCTTAAACTAGTCAAAATTCTGATGTGGATTCCTATGGTTTGCAAATTGCTGAGTAAAACTGATAGAACCCCAGAATTCGAGGAGGCTTGGGATTGCAATAATCTTAAACTAAATCCGTCAACTCTGAAAAGGTTTTAGTATCTGGTGCCTCAGGTAAAGTAAGGCTCCTAATACCTGAAAAAGCTGTGGGTCCACAAGGTGGCAATAGAATTGCTCATTGCTTTTCATCCACCCCAGTGTCATTTGCCTGGAAAAAGTAACACATTCTTTCTACACAGTGGGCCCAGTCTTCGATGGCAGGATCAAATGAGTCAAACTTCCCAAATAACAGCATGATGCCAGAAATTCTTTCCCCAAGTCAAAAGCGACTGTTGTGAGTGAAGCACTTCAGGATCATGCTTTTTTCTCATCACCACTGAAATAACTCCATGGGGGCAGCTGTACTGTTACCATGCCACCCTTTATCTACATGTGGAGAGTCTTTGACACCGATTCAGCTCCCTCAGAGCCAGCTCTCAGAGTGAACAGGATGTCTTTTTCATCTATCAGCCAGAGCTCCCTGATTAGACCACATTAACAGTCTCAATCAGGGAACGCACTTTCTACGATGTCTACCTGCTGACCTTGTTACAATTACTACAACCACACCATTGAACTTTGACTTGTAAACACATAACCGTGCAGTATGACCTCCTGATCTCTTGGGAACATAGAAGTAGGAAGAGGTAATTTAGCACTTTGAGCCTGTTCTGCTACTCATTTGGGTCATGGTTGATCTGTGACTTAACTTAGACCGAAATCCCTGAATGCCTTTAGTGAGCAAATGTATATCAGTCTCAGTTTGAGAATCACTAATTGTCATCCACTGCCATTTGCAGAAGAAAGTTCCAAAGTTCTACTACCCTTGTGTGAAGATCTATTGTAGCCTTATCCATTCCTGAAAGGTCTGACACCTTTTTTGACGACACACCTACTGTTAGATTCCCCAATCCGCAGAAATGGATTCTGTCTGTCCAATCTGTTCTCCTTAATACCTTGAAAATTACACAGGAATTGTACTGTTGAAAAATCCCACAAGAAAATAGATTCAAACAAAATTTTCAAGAAGTTTATTAAGTTTTTATAAGTCTGGGTACTGTGCATAGTTCTGGCCTCCACATTTAAAGGGGAATATTGGTAACTAATAGATTATTAGATTTACCCTCAAGTTGGTATGAGAATTAAGAGGTCATAAGTATCAGGCCATATTAAATGGGCTAGAAATGAAAAAGCTGAAGCAGGAGTCACACAGTCATTCTGTCATTTAGCCCATTGACTTCATACTAGCTCTTGTTGAAGAAACCTAATTCGTTCCATTCTTCTACTGCAGTCCTGCAAGTTTATTTTCTTTGAAAGGGTTCGATTGGCAAGATGTTGGGTAGCTGTTTCCACTTGTAGGAGAGACTAAAATTAGATATTTTGAATGTAAGATCATTACTACTAATTCCAGTCGGGATTTCAGAAAATATTTCTTTACCAGAGAATGGAGATCACTATTATAAGGGATGATAGTTGACTCTGATTGTTTTTGAACACTATTTTTAAGGTGCAATTGGAGAATATGTGACATGGAAATGTGTAATGTATGGAAATTTCATTGGAAATATGCATATTAGGTGCTTATATTGAAAACAAAATGCCTCTCTTAGTCTATGCATTTGAAATAAAACAAAATTGTAGGTACAGAAAATGACAGAACTAAGGTCTTTGTTTGGCTGATGTGAGCACAAAGGAGGGAAAAATGAGCACTGCAGATGCTTGAGATCAGAGTCGAGAGTGTGGTGCTGGAAAAGCACAGCAGGTCAGTCAGCATCCAAGGAGCAAGAGAATCAACATTTCGGGCAAAAACCCTTCATCAGGAGAATTAATAGTGCAATCAAACAGCATCTGATCAATGATGCTCAATTTGGGTTTTGCCAGGGCTACTCAGTGCCTGACCCATTGCAGCCTTGGTTCAAACATCGACAAAAGAGCTGAATTCCAAAGGTGAAGTGAGACTGACAGCCCTTGATATCAATTCTCCCTTCATCAGAAGAATACTGAATGGACTCACAAACTCTTAGCTTATGCCTGTACCTGTGTTTTGGTTTTTGCCGCTGTATACCTATTATTTAATTATCTATGTTATTTAACTATGTGATCTGCCTGTTTTGCTCGCAAGTCAAAGCTTTTCAGTGTGCCTCAGTACACGTGACAATAAATTCAATAAACATCGATTCTCCTGCTCCTCGGATGCTGCCTGACCTGCTGTGCTTTTCTAGCACTACAGTCTTGACTCTGATGTGAGCACCAAGTTGAACTGCTTTAGACCCCAACATCTCAAACTGTGCACTATCAAAGGAAGGCCATTACATCAGGTTCCTCTTTAAGATAGACAGCATAAATGAGCTGGACAACCCTGTAATCACTTCATGAATACTTTACAGCCCCACCTACTGCTATTTGCCATTGAGTACAAAAGTGAGGAAGTTGAACTAAACGTTACATGTCAGGCATGGCACTGTGGGTATAGCACAGAGTCAGGAGGTTGTAGATTGAAGGCTCACTCCAGGAATTGGAATGCATAATCCAGGCTGATGCCTTGGTCCATTACTGAGGAAGTGCTGCACCTTTGGAAGTCAATGCCTCCAATGAGATGTAAACTTCATCCCTTTCTGTTATCCCTGGTGGAGATAAAATATCTTGTGTATAGTTAGTTCTGCTATAACATGGTCGTTCAGTTCTCATGCAATCTCGTGTTATAAGAAAATTGCATAATAGCAGCACCATCTAAACTAAAGGGGCTGGAAATATATAACCAACGCACACTATAAAAGTTTGCAATTTAGAAACAGTGTCTCCATTCCGTGAATTGTGTTATAGCAAATTTGTGTTAATGAAATATGCGTTATAGCAAAACAACCTGTAATTATTTTGACCAGCAGCAGTAATTTATTTGCTGGTAATATTTATCAGTATTATTCAATAAACATAAAGAAAAATAAATTATTTGGTTATTATCATAGTTTTAAATCATGGGATCTTGATGTGTACAATATGACTATGTTTCCTACATTGTAACATTGACCACACTTCAAAAAGTAATTCATTGGCTGTGAATTGCTTTGGGCTGTTCTAAGATTGTGAAAGGAGGTAAAGAAATGTAAGTCCTTCTTTTGGATCCAGCAGAAAGAATTATAGTAATCTAATACCATCTACTCTTAGCCTCTCAATTCTATACATAGAGTCATAGGTCAGAGAGCTGAAGCATGGAAACAGACTCTTTGGTCCAACTCATTCATACCAATCATAAATTAATCTAATCCCATTTGCCAACATTTGGCCTATATCCATCTGAACCCTTCCTATTCATATACCCATCCAGTTGCCTTTTAAATGTTGTAATTGTACCGGACTCCATCACTTCCTCTGGCAGTTCATTCCATAAACACGGTTAGAGACAAAAAAGACTGCAGATGCTGAAATCTAGAGTAGACAGACAGGAGGCTGAAAGAACACAACAGGCCAGGCAGCATCAGGAAGTGGAAAAGTGAACGTTTTGGGTATAATCCTTCTTCTGGTTACACCCAAAACCTCAACTTCTTCAAGAACCCACCAAGCCAGAAAGCATCAGGAGGTGGAGAAGTCGACATTCCAGGTGTAACCTGAAGACGTGTTACACCCAAAACGTCGACTTCTCCACCTCCTGATGCTGCCTGGCTTGCTGGGTTCTTCCATCCCCTTGCCTGTCTACTTTGCATAAATGCACCATCCTCTGCATGAAAGCATTGCTGCTCAGATCCCTTTTAAATCTTTCCCCTCTCACCTTAAACCTTTGCTCTCTAGTTTTGGGAAAAAAAGACCTTGGTTATTCACCCTATCCATGCCCCTGATGATTTATGAACTTCTATATGGTCATCCCTCAGCTTCACCCGCTCTGGGGAAAGTAGCCCCAGCCTCTCCCTGTAGCTCAAACCCTTTAACCTTGGCAACTTTCTTGTAAATCTTTTCTGAACTCTTTCAAGTTTAGCAACATCTTTCCTATAGCAGAAAAAACAGCATTAAGCACAACATTCCAAAAGTGGCCTCATCAATGTTCTGTACAGCTGTAACGTGGCTTCCTAACTCCTCTACTCAATGCACTAACCAATAAAGGCAAGTGTACCAAACACCATCTTCACTACCTTGTCAATCTGTGACTCCACCTTCAAAGAACTATGAACCTGCACCTCAAAGTCTCTTCGTTCAGTGACACTCCCCAGCACCATACTATTAAATGTATAAGTCCTGCCCTGATTTGCCTTTGCAAATGCACCTCACATACAGCTATATGTAGCTATGTCCATATTCCAAGAACAAATAAGGAAAGTTAGTAGATTCCACAACAAAATGTCTTCTGTACAGAGCCTGTCGGACCTTTGGCACAAGTAGTTTGCCTGGTGTTATATAATATTACGAAAAGGATTGTCCCATAGGAAAAGAACATAGTTCTCTGCAAGTTGCATTTATAAATATTAGTATCATACCGTCTTTATTGAATTTACTTATTCCAACATTCTCTACTTGGAGTCCTCACTTTAGGTGATCTTCCACTACTATACAATGTAAATGGAATTACATTGAATTCGCAGCACAGAAACAGGCCATTCAACTCTACAGGCTCATACCAAAGTTTGTACTCCACATCTTCTTCCCCCTACTCCATTTTCTCCTACCCTATGAACATATTTCTTTATTCTATTGGCCCATATTCTGGCAGACTAAGCTTATCATTCTTCCAGTTTCAAAGAATGAGATGATCGATTCAAAACACAAAATCCTTAAGATGTTTAACAAGATAGATTCTGACAAATTGTTTCCATTGGCTGGCCAGGAACCTAGTGCATGGGACTAAAGTCTAATTGGTTGGCAGTTTTGAACTGAGAAAAGGAGAAATTTGTCCTCCCAAAGAGATTTGAATATTTGGAATTCCCTACCTCAGACATCTGTGGATTACCAGTTACTGATTATCTTTAAGACAGAACTTGATAGATTATTGGATTATACATACTAAGGGACATGGGAATAGTGCAGAAGAGTCGGGTTGAGGTAGAACATCAGCCATAGATCTTGTTGAATGGTGGAGGAGGCTCCAATTGAGCTAAGTGGCCTAGTTCAAGTAATCTTCCATTCTCTCTTGTGTTTACTTAGCTTCTCCTTAAAAGTATATTCATATATTCACCTCCAAAATGATGACATCCAAATGATTCACTGGGCAAAGAAGTTTTTCCTGAATTAAAACTGACTATATCATGCACTGAGGGGTAGGTATTATTCAGAATGAAACAAAACCTGTTTTAATTCATGATTCTGTTGGCAGTAATCAACAAAGTACAGCTGCACTGCCATCCAGTGGCAAATGTGTGTTCAGCAGCAAAATGTTGAACAGATTCTCACGGTGGACAACCACCTGATGATGGAGTGGCGCTCTGAAAGCTAGTGCCTCCAATTAAACCTGTTGGACTATAACCTGGTGTTGTGCGATTTTTAACTTTGTACACCACCCCCCCCGTCCAACACCGGCATCTCCAAATCAGATTCTCATTGACCAGCTTCGAGTGTTCACCAATCACATGCCCACAAGAGTCTTTCAAGCAACAGCAGTGAAGTGAATTTCTACAATGAGAAAAGAATCAGACTCAGTCAGGCTTTAAAAGACAAGTTGATCTTGAAATCTCAAACATCTCTGTGGTTAATTAGAATGTCCTGAGGTTTACAGAAAATTGGGCTTTATGAATGTGAAGTAAACCTCACTTATTGGATCAATAATACAGCTCTCCAAGTGTGGCCGAACCAAAATCCAACCCAAGTTTCATGTAACTTCTCTTTCAGTTCTATCCCTTTAGAAATGAACTCTTGAACTTTGTTAAATCAAAGCAGAATAAGTCTGCAGAAACTCAACTGACATGGCAGCTTTCATGGAGACAGAAATATGGTTAACATTTTAAGCCAAATATGACTCTTCTTTTAAAATAATGATATTTACTATCTGCTAAAAAGAATAGATTAGTTTTCAAACTGAGGGAGGTTCAACTCCCATTCAGATGATCTGGAGTGGTTTATTTGGATGAGAAAGATGATTTGTTTGGCTGGCTGGAAGTCTCAGTTCCCCAAGGATGAGTGCTGAGACCTCTGTTGTTTGTAATACATTTAAATGTTTTGGATGAAAATTTCAGTGGTCTGATTAGTAAGTTCGCAAATGACATAAAATTGGTGGCGTTGTGAATAGTGAGGGAGGATATCAAAGGATGCGACAGGATATAGATCAACTGGAAAGTTGGCAGAGAAACGGCAGATGGGGTTTAATCCAGACATGAGTGAAGGGAAGCATTTTGGAAGTCAGCTGAAGAGCATGTTCCTGTGCTGTACTGTTCTGTGTTCTATAGTCTACAGGGATGATGTCCTACATGACAGAAGACATCAGTTGGGAGCAGGGAAGAAGAACTCTTCCTCCTCTTGGTCCACAAGCAGTGCTGTAAAGGGACTTCACTTTTCCCCTGACATTGTCCTCACTATCCTTTAGTTGCTGCTTTTTCTGAAGTCAAGGATTCTTCTTCCTCTTATGGAAGTTATTTCTGAGGCACGTCCAAACTATTTCTTCATCTTGGCTCAGCGTCTGCTGCCGTCTCCCACAATGGTTAAAACCAGAAGTGGGCAGCTTGGAGATGGGCTGGAGTCATATTTGAGATTTTATCAAGTTTTATATCATTCTTAACATAAATCCAATTGTTTTGTGGATTAAAATTAATCCTGACATTTCAGATCAATGCCTCTTCATCACATCTGCCACTTATTGTGAAAAGCATTCCTGGGAAGAAAAATAATAGGCAATATTTTGTAGCCAAATTAACTGAGTTCAATAGCATCTGTCATTATCGATGAGAAAATCATCCAGCAACTTCTAACAATGTAGACATTCCCATGGATTGTGAACCATTACAAGTTGCTGAACAGTGTGGCTTCATTATTAATCTTTGCAAAAAAATATTTTTGCTTCATCCTTCCTGTGATGTTCAAGCAATTGCATTAATTACTCAGAACTCTGCCACAAAAAAGTTAGCTATCTGTAGCTCAAATTTCCTCTCTCTCTAAAGTGGCAAGAGAGGCAGTGAGAAAGGAATAATGAAGCAAGTTGGCCTTGGGGAGAAACTCAACCTCTCATTACCTCACTGTTTAAATTCTGGGTGAGAAAGTGCATGGGTGACCTTCTCAACTCATCACTAATTAATGCCCTTTACTAGTCAATTAATGGCTACTTAAGGGCCACAATAAGCCACCTCCCAGGTCACCCACATCCCTAGTGGGTGAGGAAGATGTTTAGGTTCCCGAGTGAGAAACATGCAGTCTGGCTGCCAGGTTGGAAGGATGACCTGCAATTACCTCAGCCTGGAACAATTGGAGGCAAGAGTGTGGTCGCAGAGAGACATCTACTGCCTTTGTTTCTGACCTCCTTGTTACCCCTCTTCTTGTGATTCTTACCCCACAATCCCACCAACTCACTGTGCTAAATGTATTTGACCTGAAGGTGTGAGATATCCCATTCTGGGAAAATCCAGGTCATTAAGTAACAACCATTCAAGTTGTACTGTACATGAAATGGGAGAAAATATTTATACCACACTCACTTTAAGTGAGAGGAACTTACCCACTGGAGCAACTTCACTGATTTGTTTTACTAATCAATTTATTCATTTATTTAGAAGGTGCTGTTCTTTACTGTGACTTAACAATTGATGTCCAGCTAGATTATTGTACTAGCAGCATTGGCATGAAATAGCCATTGAACACATTGAGTAACTTATACAGTCAGGAGGAGAAAGTGAGGACTGCAGATGCTGGAGATCGAAGCTGAAAATGTGTTGCTGGAAAAGCGCAGCAGGTCAGGCAGCATCCAAGGAACAGGAGAATCGACGTTTCAGGCATGAGCCCTCCTGAAGAAGGGCTCTTGCCCGAAACGTCGATTCTCCTGCTCCTTGGATGCTGCCTGACCTGCTGCGCTTTTCAAGCAACACATTTTCAGCTAACTTATACAGTCATCCAATCAGAAGCATCCCTGGGCAATATTGAGGGTCTGTCGAATGTGTTGAATTTTGTATGAGATGTTAACCAACTTGTCCTCTACACTTTCGCATAAAAGTAAACAATATCCTAGTTCTACTTCAAAAAGAGGACAGTAGTTCTCAGCAATGTATCAGGTTAATATTTATCTTGGCCTTTTTTAAATCACTTGATCATTATCACTAAAAATTTGATTATGTAGTTATTAGCATATTTTCTGTTTTTTGAAGTTTGATGTGCGTAGGTTTGTTGCCCTGCTTCTTATACTACGACAATAGTTATGTTCCCTCAGTACTTCATTGGCTGAATCATGCTTTGAGTTGGTGAAGAACATTTAATGAGAATTGGATTGGAAAGTAGAGTTGAAGAGCCATCATGATTTATTGAATACCAGAACAGTCTTGAGAGGTTGTACATCTGACTTATATTGTTAACTGCATTTCTTTTATTGAAATCTCTGGCACAGAAGTTAGCAAACGAGACCGCAGAAATAAATGTAAGTGATTACTCAAAGTGATTCTATGTGAAGATAAGCCAGGTTTTTGAGTAATAACTAAAAGCTATGAATTTGTTATGTTTACTAGCTTGCTATTGACCATCAAGATAACAAGATATGATTGATTAGCATCACTGTTGCTACAAAATCTTGCAAGCTCTGGTGCCAAACAGCTTCATCCTATTACTAATATCATTTCAGATCTTAGTGGTTTCTGATGATTCCATACCATTTTTTAGATCAGGAAGTACATTTCTTTGTAACTATGTCAGAAACCCAATAATTTTGCTGAGCTCAGGGCGCCATCTGGGGTTTATTGAAGCATCTGCTGATTATAAATCTGATGATTCATGGAGTTACAAAATTACAGAGTCATACAGCACAGAAACAGACCTTTCCCGGACATCCCAATCTGACCTAGTCCCACTTGCCAGCCTCTGGCCCATATGCCTCCAACCCTAGCTATTCATATAACCATCCAGTTGTCTTTTAAATGTTGGAATGGTATGACCTCCACCAAATTCCTGTAGCACTCATTCCATACATGCACTATGGTCTACGTGAAAAACTTACCACTCAGGTCCTTTATCGATCCTTCCCCTCTCACCTTAAATATATGCTCTCTAGTTTTGGACTCCTCCACCCTAGGAGAAACACTCTGGCTATTCACCCTTTGTCACTTCTCAGCCTACATTGCTCCAGGAAAAAATGCCCCAGTCTAGTCAGCCTCTCCCTATAGCTCAAACATTCCAACCCTGACAACATCCTTGTAAATCTTCTCTGCACCCTCTCAAGTTTAACAACATCTTTCTTTTAGAAGGGTGACCAGAATTGTATGCAGTGTTCTAAAAGTGGTCTAACCAATGTCCCATACATCCATGATAGGCAATCTCCTATACTCAAAGTTCTGACCAATGAAGGCAAAAGCGCCAAATACCTTCTTCACTACTGTCTATCTGTGACTTCACTTTCAAGGAAATATGTACATGCATCCCTAGGTCTCTGTTTTACAACACTCCCCAGGCCCCTACCATTAACTATGTAAGTCCTGCCCTGGTTTCTTTTGCCAAAATGCAACACCTCACATTTATCTAAATTAAACTCCATTCGTCTCTCCTTGCTCCATTGGTCCATATGATCAAGTTCCAATTGTACTTTGAGATAATCTTCTTCACTGTCACGACATGAACTATTTGGTGTCATCTGCAAACATTAACCAGACCTCCTATATTCACATCCTAATTCTTTATGTAAATGATGAAAAGCAGTGGACCCAGTACTAATCATTGTAGCACACCAGTGATCATAGGTCTCCAGGCCAAAAAGCAACTCTGTACTGCCACACTTTGTCTCCAACATTCAAGCCAATTTTGTATCCAATTGGCCTGCTCCCCCGAATTCCTACTAGTCCACCATGTCTTGCTGAACATTTTGCTGAAGTCCATATAGGCATGTCTACCACTCTACCTTATGAACCTTCTTCGTCACCTCTTCAAAGAACTCAATCAAATTAGTAACATTTGCTATTTTGTTTTGAAACATGGAGGCCAAACCAATTAGTCTCTCTTCCCCACTGGTTTTTCCCTACAATGCTCAAAAACCTATGTCTTGAATAGATTCAAAAGTTGAGCATCCACAGCTCTTTGAGGTATAGAATTTTAAATACTCACAATCCTTTGGGTAAAGAAATTTCTCTTCATCCCTGCTCTAAATGACTTATCCCTTATTTTGATACTGTGATCCCATGATCTGGATAACATGATGAAAGGAGACAATTTCTCAGCATCTGTCTTTGTCAGCCTTTTTCAGGATTTTATGCTTCAATTACATCATCTCTCATTCTCTTCAACTCCAAGGAATGCAGACCTAGCATAGATAGTCTTTCTGAATCAGTTTGGTGAACTTTCACTAGAATCCCTTCAGGACAACTGTGCCTTTTCTTAGGTGAGGAGACCACTGTGTGCATAGTGCTCTGACTGTAGTTTTGCCAATACCCTGTTTAACTGTTATTGAATTCAGTGTCAAAAACTAGCTTAGCAGTTGCTTTCCTAATTGCTTGTTGAACCTACATTTCACTTTTTATTAATTCATGGATGAAGACTCCCATGTCCCTCTGAATGCAAACACTTGAAGGCACCGGACATGGGTGAGCATTAAATTTATATTACCAAGGAAGCAGATGTCACTCAAGCCGTGGTGTCATAGCAGGAGCTTCAATCACCAGAAGGGCTTGAGATTGATTAGAAAGAAGTGTTGGATAAGCTGTTGGTACTTAAAGTTGACACAACAGAGAGACTAGCTGAGCTGCCTCCAAGAATATTGATGGAAATGAAAGTGGAAATTACATAATCCTTTGGTCTTGCCTGGACTCAGAAGTGGACCCAAAAGAGTGGAGAATTGTAACCAATACACACCCAAGTTCAAAAAGTTTGTCAGGATATGCCCTGCAATTGCATACCAGTCATTTTAACTTTGGAAGTGGGGGAACTTCTAGAAACAATATTTTGGAAGGAACTAATAATAACTCAGACAACTATGGGTTAATTAGGAAGAATCAACATGGACCTCTTCAGGGAAAATCATGTTTAACTAACTTGATGAATTTATTTGATGAGATAACAGGGGCGGCACAGTGGCTCAGTGGTTAGCAATGCTGCCTCACAGCACCAGGGTCCCAGGTTCAATTCTCAGCCTTGGGTGACTGTCAGTGTGGAATTTGCACATTCTCCCTGTGTCTGCAAGGGTTTCCTCCGGGTGCTCCGGTTTCCTCCCACAGTCCAAAGATGTGTGGATCAGGTGAACTGGCCATGCTAAGTTGCCCATAGTGTTAGGTGCATTAGTCAGAGAGAAATGGGTCTGGGTGGGTTACTCTCGTGTGGACTGGTTGGGACGAAGGGCCTGTTTCACAGTGTAGGGTATCTAATCTTAAAAAAAACAGGAATGGTTGATGTGGTGTACATGGACTCCCAATTCACATTTGAATCTGCTACATAACAGACTTATGAACATACAAAATACCTCTTGATTCTGTTGCTCAACAAGAATCTATCGGTCTTTGTTTTCGAAAATATTGATTGACCCTGCCTCTACTGTCTTCTGTGGCAGAGAATACCACAGTCGCACAACCCTCAGAGAATGTGTTTTCTTTATTTCTGTCTTGTTGAAAGGATGATTTCTAATTTTTAAACAGTGTCTCTTAGTTCTGGATAGACATAGTAGAGGAATCATGCTTTCTGCATCCACCTTGTCAAGATTTTCTGCACTTCGTTCAAGTCATCCGTCTCTCTTTGAAACTCAAGTGGAAACAGCAAAGCCTGCCCCACCACTCTTCATAAGACAGCCCCCATTCCAGGTTTTAATCTAATAAACTTCCTTTGAACTGCCTCCAATGAATTTACATCCCACCTTTAGTAAGGAAACCAAAACTGCAAAAAGTTGAGATGGGGAGTGATGCCAAACAAAGAGACCTTGGTGTTCAGGTTTAAGGTTCCGTGAAGGGGTATTCACAGGTAGACAGGTTGATAAAGAAGGTGTTCAGTATGTTTGCCTTTATTGGTCAGTGCATTGAGTTTAGGAGTTGGAATGTCATATTACAGATGTACAGAGCATTGATTCGGCCACTTTTGGAATACTGTATTCAAATCTAGTGTCCCTGCTATAAGAAGAATGCTGTGAAATTGAAAAGGGTTCAGATTTACAAGGATGTTGCCAGGATTGGAGGACTGGAGCTACAGGGAGAGGCTGAATAGGCTGGGGCTATTTTCCCTGGAGTAGATAAATGTGAGGCTATCCACTTTGGTCACAAAAACAGGAAGGCAGATTATTATCTGAATGGTGACAGTTTAGGAAAAGGGGAAGTGTAACGAAGCCTCATTGTCATGGTGGAACAGTCACTGAAGGTTGGCAGCAGGTGCAGTGGGCAGTGAAGAAAGGTAATGGCATGCTCTCCTTCATAGCGAGAGGATTTGAGTTTTGATGAAGGGCTTGTGCCCGAAATGTTGACTCTCCTGCTCCTTGAATGCTGTCTGACCTGCTGTGCTTTTCCAGCGTCACACTTTTCCAAGTTGAGTATCAGTGCAAGGATGTCTTGCTGCAGTTATATAGGGCCTTGGCGTGACCACACCTTGACTGTTGTGGGCCGTTTTGGTCTCCTTTCTGAAGAAGGACATTGTTGTGATTGAGGGAGTCCAGCAAACGTTCACCAGACTGATTCACGGATGGCAGAACTAACACTTGAGGAAAGATTGAATCAATTGGGCTTGTATTTGTTGGAATTTAGACTAATGAGGGAGAATTTCATAGGTACTTATAAAATCCTGATGACACTGACAGACTAGAAGCGGAAAGGATGTTTCCAATGTTGAGCAAGTCCAGAAAAAGGGGTCACAGTCTAGGAACAAGGGTAAGGCCATTTAGGACAGAGATGAGGAAGAATTTCTTCACTCAGAGAGTTGAGAACCTACAGAATTCTCTCCTGTAGGAAGCTGTTGGGGCCAGTTCATTAGATATATTTAAGAGGGAGTTGGACGTGGCCCTTGCAGGTAAAGTGATCAAAGGGTATTGGGAGGGGCCAGGAATGGGATACTGAAATTGTGTGATCAGCCAGGATCATATTGTATGGTAGTGCAGGCTTGAAGGGCCAAATGGCCTACTTCTGCACCTATTTTCTATGTAAATGCTGGCAAGTGAGACTAGATTAATTGAGGATATCTGGTCAGCATGGACGAATTGGACTGAAGAGTCTATCTCTGTGCTGTACAACTTTATGACTCTATGTGGGCAGAATCTTCTAGGGATCTGTGTGAATTGGGCTATGATGAGGTTTGTGGCAAAATCAGGCAAGAAGTGTGGTGAGTCCTATCTCAATGTCAAGAATCTCACGCTGCATCCTTTATGCTTTTGCTGAGCAGCAAGGCGAGTTTTCTGCTAGGCAGTAAATTCTGATATGGAATATTGTGCAGGGTTAGGGGGAAAGATTCACAGTGTGACGACGCTCATTTGGAGATCTAGTGCAGAAACAACCAGCCGATTAGTTTCCTTAAGCACTGTAACAATTCTGTGATTCGAAGATCACCTGTTCTCTCATCATTCATAAAATATTTCACTTATTTATCTGATCATCGTGGATAACTTTACATGTCACTGCATTATATTCCATATGCCTTGTCCATGTCTACTCACTCAACTTGACTGTAGTCTCACTGTGACATTATGTCTTTTTCAGCAGACCTAGATACATTACACTCAGTTCCCTCATCCACGTTATTGATACAGATTGTAAATAGGGGAGGTCCAAACCTTCTCCATACAACTGAATATCTCCAATTCCATACCAATCTGATATATCTCTTGGCTTCTGTTGTGAACTGAATGATTCAAGCTATGATTTGCTGTCCTTTGTGACCGTTATAAAGGCAAATTATCCTTTCTCAATCTTCCTGACTTGTCTGCTGCCTTTGACACAGTTGATTACATTATCCATCCCCAATGTTTCTCCACCATATCCATCTGCAAGTGACTCATCTCGTCCCAGCCTTAGTTATGTAATCATTGCCATAGAATCAGCAACAATGGCTTCTGTTCTTTTCCTGCGGTGATATCTCTGTATACCAGAGATATGTTCCAAGGATTTAACCTCTTATTTCTCATCAATATGTTGCCTTTTGGTCAACTATTCTGGAAAAACAATGTCAGTTTCCACCAATTCATTGGTAACATACAGCCCTACCTTGCCACCTCTCAACTCTCTACTCTGCTAAATTATCAGACTACTTTTCTATAACCATTTGTGCAAGAGAACTTTTCTCCAATTAGTTTTTAGGAAGTTTGGTATTGTTGTCTTCTGTCACTCCTTCTGGCAATAGTCTGAGGATGAACCAATCAGTTAAGAAGATTGGTTTCATATTTGAGTTTACCCACAAATCTTGCTCATCACTCATCTAACGTTTCCTCCCTCAGTTCTTCCACTGTTGAAAGTTTCATTCATTCCTCTGTTAACTCTAGATTTGACCATTCCAAAGCACTCCAAGGAACCCTGCCACTTTCAACACTTGAAACTTGAAGTCATTCCAAATTCTGCAGCCCAGAGTCCTAGTTCACATGAAACCCTGTTTACACATCACTCTTATGCTCACTGATCTATACTGGCTCTTCGTTAAGAAATTTCAAATCCCTTTAAGGACTTGCCCTACCTCAACCCTCCATCTCTACTTTCTCCTGTGGCCCTACAAACCCTCCAAAATCTCATCTAATTCTGAACTTTTGAGCATCTTTAATTGTCCCAATATTGACATGCATTCAACTGCCTGGGTCCTAAATTGTGGAATTCCTTCCCAATCTTTTCAGATTTTTCTAACCTTCTGTCCTGTTCAAAAATACTCCTCAAAACCTACCTCAATGACCAAGCTTTTAATCATCTGTCGTATTATCCACTTACCTTATTTTCATATCGCCTTTTGTTTTATGATGCTGTTTTGAAGTGTCTGTCAAAGGCTATCTGCAATCAGTGTTATATAAAGGTACATTGCTAATGTTATTGTTATTGATGTCTAAGTTTAGCATGAAGCTGACTTGTTTATAACAGTACATGTAGTGGAAAGGATAGGAAATCATAGACCCATTCCATTGGGGAGTCAGAAACCAAATTCAAATTTAACAATCAAATGCAGCCAAATTACTCCAAAGTAAACCAGAGAAAGACTTCCTTATATTGATTGCTACTGAGAATCTCGTTTTCCCATTGTGTGCTTACCTGAATTGAGTTGTTTCAACTCATGCAAGATTAACGATGTGAAAAATGCTTCAGAAGACTTCGAAAAACTAAGACAAATTTAATTGATTCTATTTTACCTGAAATTTGGATGCTATTCGGAACATAGCTGTTTTTGCCACAATCTATGGTACCAGCCTTGATTCAGTGATTGACATGTCACTCTGTATTCAAATGGCTTGTGTTCAAGATCTACTCCAGTGATTTGAACATAAAAGCTAAGCTGACAGTTGCAGGGGGTGTGACAAACGGAGAAACGTTTATCCAATTGCGTGTCAGAAAGTTATTATTAAATCTGCATCCAACACCTTTTCAACCAGCGCATTCTAGATCACAGCACCTCATTGTTCAAATACATTCTCTTCATCTTCCCCTCTGTCCTTCTGGAGTAAATCCCAATTGAATGTGTTCTCTGGTCAGCAGCTTGCCTACCACTGGAAACACTTTCTCCAATTTGATTCATTAAAGCCTTAAATTGTTTTGATCACATTTCCTAAATAGTCTCTCGAACTTCCTCACTGTCAAGATAAAAAAACATTTCTCCAGTCTCTCTGCTAAACACCAAAGTACTGTTCTAGTAAACTCTACACCAATTCAAGGCCTTGACACCTTCCCTCATATTGGCTGCAATATCTCAGCTGGAGTCTGTAAATGCAGTGTAATCTCTATGCTTTTGTGAGCAATGCCTCTATCAATAATATTCCCAAACCTACCTTGTTGAGGGCCATCACATCCAATCTCAGACCGGCAACTGAAGTTTGGGCTGTCTCAGTCTACATCGTTCCATACTATTGCCTTCTCTGACTAAGACAGAAGAAAACAGTGTGCATGCATTCTTACAAAATGATGCTGATGTGAATGACAGTTTACTCTAATTGGATGGGAGTTCTCAATCTAAAATTTAGTTGGAGTTGGCAGTTTCTTATCCTTGCAGAGCAAGCAATGTTTTAGTATCAGTTTGGATTAATCATCTCCTCCGAGAGCATTGCTGTTTTAGAATTGTATGTGTTCTCAATACAGTCTGAATTTTTTGCAAGGAAACAAGTTAGGAAGAGCATATCTTCCTTCAGGCATTTAGTAATTGATTTCAGGCCTCGCTTTATTCTGGCATGTCCTTGAGAGGGATAGTCCAGGTGTCACTTTTAATAAGCAAAAATAACTTGCAGTAACTTCTTTCCTCAACACATATGTTTAGGAAGTTTGGAGAAGTGCGAGTCAGGGGGTGGTTTAGAATGGTATAGAATGAAGGGGTTACTATGGCACAGCAATACTCTGACCAGAGGGCTAGCCTATGGGCTTGCAGTGAGCAGCTGTGATCAGTTGCGTCAGTCCGACAAACTAAATAGCCTGGGCTATGGCAGCATTAGAGAGGAAATCATTTCCTGGAGAGTTCAGGGGCTGGGAGAATTGTGCTCTTGCTATTCAGTGGCATGTGGAGATCATACAGGGTCACCTTAGACTGCCAGGGTGAGAACTGTTATGAAAGCACGAGAAGTAACATTATCACAGGGATTCATTCATCTGATGGTCATGACTTCCGTTTAGATGAGATTGTCAGAAATCATGGCAAAATGGCATAAACCACCATTCACACCTTTTGTCCCCAGCTTTCGCTGTTCTTCCAACAGAAGAGTACGGAATCTCCCAACACCTCGATCTCCCTCAAGGGAAATTCAGCCTCAAGATCTGATAATGTTGGAAAGCAGTCAGCACCTGAGAGCGCCGGTCGTTAGAAAGAGTTATATTTAGCAACATTCACAACCTCATGGTGTCCATAGCCACTTCAAAACCAATGAAGCACCTTTTGGATTGTAATCATTGTTGGCAGACTTGCAGTCAGTTTCTTCGTACAGTAAGATCTTGCAAACAGCAATGTGACAAGCTGTTTTCGAGTTATTGACTGAGGGGTAAAAATGTTGGCCAGGACATCATGGAGAGTTCCCCTGATCTTTGTCAAAATAGCGTCATGCCGTTATTTATGTACACCTGAGAGGATAGACAGCATTTAGATTAGATTAGATTTCTTACAGTGTGGAAACAGGATCTTCGGCCCAACCAGTCCACACCGAACAGTAACCCACCCAGACCCATTTCCCTCTGACTAATGCATCTAACACTAGGTTAATTTAGCATGGCCAATTCACCTGACCTGCACATCTTTGGATTGTGGGAGGAAACCAGCGCACCCAGAGGAAACCTACGCACACTCTGGGAGAATGTGCAAACTCCACACAGACAGTTGCCCGAGGCTAGAATCAAACCTGAGGCCCTGCTGTTGTGAGGGCAGCAGTGCTAACCACTGATCCATATTTTATCTAAAAGATGGTACTGCTTGATAGTGGAGCACACACTTAGGAATGCATTGGATGAGTTCGCCTAAGTTTTGAGCTTAAGGTTCTGGAGTGCATGGGACTGAACCTATGAAATTCTGGCTTAGAGGTGACAATGCCAATGCATTGAACCATAGCTGACATTGAAGATGCTAGGGTCCAAAATCTAGCAGAGTTTGGGTGGAACTGTCAACATTGTACAGGGTTGGAATCTGACAGAGTTGAGGAGGATCATTGGGTCAGAAAAACAAGACAGTCTTAGTTCCAAACTTGAAGTCAGTTTTACATGTAAGTGCTCAATAACGTTGTTGCTGACTGCTCAGTTATTATAACCATTGCAGCTGTAAGAGATTAGAATGTTCAGAATCGGATAACATGGGTGTTGCATTTAGCTTCTCAAACTCCAAACTGAAATATAAGTGATATAATTAGCCCTCTCTGGTTAAATGCAGAGCTTTCAAAATCCAATTCCTTTGTATTACACTAAACAAAATAAACGTCAAAAATAACATGGGGGAGAAAGACATATTTTACACTGACATGATTAACTCTCTCTTTGTTTCTGCAAATAGCTGAGACATCTGTTCCCCCTCTGTCTGTCTCTGTCTCTTCCTCCCTTTTTCCCTTTGCCTACCTCTCTCACTTTCTCTCTGTTTTGCTAACTCCGGCTGTCTCTGCGGCACGTGGTCTCTCAGACTCCGGGTTGTGTTGCCCCAATGACAACAGCAACAGGTGGCATGGTGGCTCAGTGGTTAGCATTGGTGCCTCACAGTGCCAGAGATCTGGGTTTGGTTCTACCATTGGGTGACTGTCTGCAGTTTGCACAGTTTCTGTGTGTCTGTGTGGGTTTCCTCCCACAACCCAAAGGTGTGCAGCTCAGGTGGATTGGCCATACTAAAGTTCCTAGGAATGTGCAGGTTAGGTGGGTTAGTCATTGGAAATGCAGGGATAGGGTTGGTGTGGGTCTGGCTGGGGTGTTCTTTGGAGTGTTGGTGTGAAATGGATGGGCTGAATGGCCTGCTTCGACACTGTAGGGAGTCTATGATGAACTTGACAATTTGTATTTAGTTACCATCCTGAGGGTAGTAAAATGTTTAAATTTTCTTCACAGGAGCTTTGCCAGATAAATATTTGACATTGGGGTCACATGAAATGATATTACAGGCAGGTGATCGAGATCTTGGTCAAGTGAAGATTTTAATGGGCTTCTTAAAGGAAGAGAGAAGGAGGTGGAGAGGTTAATGGGGGGGGGGGGGGGGGGGGGGTGCGGTTTCCAGAACTGAGGCTACAGGGCTACAGGTAACTGAAAGCAAGGCCAGCAATGGTAGAGGTAAAATCAGGGATTTGCAAGAGAGCTAAAACTGGAAGATTGTAGAGAAGAAAAACTTGTAGATCTAGAGAAAATCTAAGAAGGAGAAAGAGAGTTAGAAACAGTGAGAAAGTCTCTCCCTTGATGTACACAATTTTCCCCACTTGTCTGGGATCTTTTAGAAGAATTTATGGTGCATGTTAAATGAGCAGGAGTCAAAATTTCATTTTCCTAACTGGAGGGATAAGTTTGCTATTCAAATTTTGGAGCGTTTCAGTTGGGCCCGGTTTCTTGACCATATTTCTGTTCAGGCTCCTGTTTTGCATTAATTAGCATGTTATGAATACTCATTAGCAGTTACACTCACAGTGGAATCTAGTTCACTAAAAAACGTATCTGTTCACAAACTTGATCACACATATGAGTTTTGAACCTGGCAAAGTGGATTCATCCTCCAAGCTTTGATGGGTGTAAGTGTGCTTACTAACTTGGATCCCTCAGAAAAATACTGGTTTTTTTGCCACAGACGTTTACAATATTAGGGTTGAAGCCTGTTTATGTTGATCAGTATCACTCTAGTGCCATCAGTACTACACTGGCCAGCACAATGAAGTGGCAAACATTGATTGACATGAAGCAGCTGTTGGAGATGTCTGACCCCCAATTTTGTGTGTGGCAGCCTTACTCGTGGTAACCTTACAATGCAAATTCACATTCATAGGAGCATGAAGCATTGGGTAGACAGTGGTACAAATTGTGACTGTGTGCAGCAGATGATATCCTTTAGGGGCACTGAAGCCAGGTTCTCCTAAACGTTGACCTCCCCAGCTACCTCTGTACTGCTGACTTTATCAGTTAGGATGGCCTTGATTCCGTTGCCATCCGCAGGGAGAAGAACTTCCCTTTTGCCTTAGAAAACCTTCAGGAGAAGGTCAAAGGAGACACTGATAAAGTATGGTGGTGTTTTCCAACTGGTCTCTGTTATGTCCCAGTTGGGTGAAAGTTGAAAGAAGACTCCTGATGTGAAGTGCAACTGCCTTTTAAATATGACACAAGACAACTGGAACATGGAAAGTACACACACACACACACACACACACACACACACACAGACACAGACACACACGGATACGTGCATACAAACGCACACATAGACACAATCACGCACACGGATATGTGCGTATACACACACACACACAGACACAAACACGCACACAGATATGGACGGACACACACACACACACACACACACACACACATGCACACATTGTCTTGTATTTCCACCAGCCTCCACAGAGTCTAAAACAAATCAAATTCGACCCATTGATTCCCTCCCTTTTCCTCACCTTCTCTCGCTCTGGATGTTTCTCTCACTTTTTCTGTCTCTGCTTCATCCACTCTTTAAGTTGGAGGCCTGATTCAAGTAAACAAATGAAACATTCAATTCTCTTTTGTCATTTTTAAGATTTTTCTGAATTTAGAATTTCCAAGGTAGTTTTAAACAAAAAGCTAATATAGAAACATTGGGCTGTTTATTTTACTGGCACCACTTGCAAATTATTTTAGCAGTTTTAAGAATTGGGGTAGAGGGTGGCAGTGAGTCTGAAGAATTGCTTACAAATATCTCTATCATGTCTTCCTTTGACTGTCTGTTCTAACTCCCACTCCCAGGGGCTGGAAATGGCTGCTGTGCTTGCTTAAGCAATCACCCAGTGAACAAGACCAAAAGAAATACTCCATCCAGTTCACAGGCAGAAATGATGCAGCCAAGATACTTAATGCAACCTTGTCTAGCTCTACAACCTTCCAGAATCTCCACATTACTCCAGTTTTGCTCTTTTGCCACATCCTTGATCTTATCTCCACCATCACTAGTTGCACCTTCAGCTGCTTGTGCCCTTAGCTCAGGAATTCCTTCTACAAATCTTTCTATCTCTTCCTCTCTTCCTTTAAAACACTCATTTAAATTAACCCTGTGACCAAGCTTCTGACAAATTCCTCTTAATAGCTTTGTATGTAACTCAAATGTGTCTGCTCCTGTGAAGCACCTTGGAACATTTTACTACAGCCATTCTAATTGAATGCAACTCTTGCTTTTGAATGGAGCAACAGTAGTCAGTGAAGCTACTGTTCTTGTTTCTATAGGATTGAAAAATATACTGATGGTAATCCCGGTGCTTGATAGCATACCTCCTGGTTGTCTGCAGACATCACCAATAGCAGCCCGATAACTAACCTGAGTGGCAAAGTTCCAGGTTTCAAACTTTCATGGCAAATTTGGACAATCCTGAATTGCTGAGATCGGGCCAAGGAAGATGTGGCCACAAGCTGAGAACAAGGAACAGCTCAAATTGTAAATGTAACTGTCCAAGTCAGGCCATCACCAACCCACTGCCTCCTGTGGTATCACAGGCCTTATGCCATCGAATGGATTATATAACCTTGGTTTAGTACAATAACTCCTTCCCCTGCCATACGTATATATCTAGTAGAGGCAGGGGGCCAATTCCAATATTCCAATTATTGGCTGTTCAATCATCAGCAAAACAAAACAAAACAAAACTTGACAAAAACAATGTGCCCTGTGATTGAAGTGGGGAAGCCTAGGCCATTGTTTACAAAGTCCAGGTATAAAATTATTCATGCATGATAGAAGCTCAATAAAATCCAAATATTCAACTTTTTAATCAAAATGGTTGATTTCCCTGTGTTCTTCCCAACCCAGGATGTTACCAGGGTTCTGGACCTGAGATTACAATAAAATACTGCACTAATCAGGTTTGTATTCCCTGGAATTTGGAGGTTGATGAGCAATTTGATTGAGAATTTTAGGATTTATAAAATTTGAAAGGTTAAACAGAGAAAAATATTTCCACCGGTTAGGGAATCTAGGATCAGGAGATACCACCTTAAATTCTGGTCAAGGCCAGTCTGGAGAGAAGTTTGGAAAGATTTCTTTGGACAAAGGTTGATGTGTTAAATGCTTTTCCACAAAAAAAAAGCAGTCGATATTTTTGCTCGACTAGAGTATTTAGAGAGATAGAATCAAGACAGATGGATTGAGCTAAGGTACAGATTTGACATAATCTCACTGAATAGAGGAACAGGCTGCAAGGGCTGAATGGCCACCTCTTGTTCCATCTTCCTCAAGTCAGAAGTCATCTGACACCAGGTTATAGTCCAACAGGTTTATTTGGAATCACAAGCTTTCTGAGCTCTGTTCTTTCATCACAATGAGGAGATTGTGCTTGACATGTTCAGGCAGCTTGCCCAAGTGACAGTACAAGATATGCACAACTAAGGACTTGCTTGCCTGTATAGCACACCACCTATCTATTGACTCAAAATACTTTCACCTACCAATGTCCTCCATCGCTGTTAATGTCATAGAGTCATAGAGATGAACAGCATGGAAACAGACCCTTCGGTCCAACACGTCCATGCCGACCAAATATCCCAACCCAATTTAGTCCCACCTGCCAGCACCCGGCCCATATCCCTCCAAACCCTTCCTATTCATATCCCCATCATCTTCTCATATAATCGTTAAATAACACACCACAGAGAGATCTATTCAGCCCATTGTTCTGGATCTTTGAAAGAGCCATCCAGTTAGTATATTCATGTATCCTTCCCCCACACACTTGTGAACTTTTGTTTTTCAAGGATATGTTTAATTTTCTTTTTGTAAGTCACTATTGAGTCTGCTTTCACTCCCCTATTAGGCAGCACATACCAGATAACAATAGCTCACTGAGTAAAAGAAAGTTCACGTCTCTTTCCTGGTTCTTTGGCAATCACTATAAGTCTGTGTGCTCTGCTTACAGACCCTCTTGCCACTGGAAATAAGCTCTCCTCATTTATTCTCCCAAGATTATTTATGGTTTTGAACACCTTGATTAAATCTCCCATTTACCTTTTCTGTTCTGAGGAGAGCAATCAAAGCTTTTCCATAAATGTGAAGACCCTCATATCTGGTGTCTTGATATTATCTTCCACTATTCCCTACAATCACAATACATTCACAATGGAATGTACAACTCTAATATATTGGATTTATTGAATATGTTCAGAGTGACCTTTGTATATTCCACTGTCTTAATTCTAACTGTCATCCATGATTCCAATGTACAGTTACATAAATCTGTTCAGAGTCTGATGAGTAAGCAAACATCTGACTCTTATATCTGTGGATCACTTTGCATTCATTTGGAGTTCATTGCTTTGGATTTTGAAAATATTACTTTTTTATCCAAGAATAAAGTTTGATTCCTCAGATCAACTCCCTCGACCTTGTTGAATGAAGTTGCTTAGTTTCCAACTTAAACAAGGAGACCCATGGGTCACAATAACACATCAAATAGAAACAAAATTTGTATCATTGTTCTTGCCTGAACATGAAGATCCAATCACACATTTCCTCTTCAGCATAAACATTTCCAAATATTTTATATCCTTGATTGAAGATTAATGGAATATGTTTCTGATCTGATCACACTCCTTGGATTTGAATGTTTTTTTTACGCTGTTGGATCATATTATGATTTATTTCTTTAGATCCACAGAATAATATAATACTGAAGGAGGTTTTTTGGCGCATCATAACTGCGCTGTCCAAATTGTCTCATACTTATGTCTTTTCCTATAGACTTGAAACTTTTTTTCAGTGCTCATTCAATTGCCTTATAATGGTAAAGAATCTAATTATTATGTACTTTCATCCTCATATTTTCATTGCAATGGTAGATTCACCTTTCTGTGAGTTAGTCTATTTAAGTAATGTAACAGGCTTGCCAATGGAGAACCTGTAAAAAAGAGAGAAGATTTATAAAGTCATCACTGAAGTTGTTTTTGCACAGGAAAGTCATTTATGGAAATTTCTGATTGCTGTTTTGTTTCAGTTTTAAAGCAAGATTATTTAACTACTGTGATTTACATTCTATAATGGAGGAAAATATTAGCATAATGGTAATATTGCTGAGTCAGCAATTCAGAAGCTCAAGCTAATGCTGTGGAAAAGAGTTTCACTTCCATGGTGAAATTTTAATTCAATTAATAAATGTAGAATATTAAAGCAAACATGAAAACCATCATTATTTGTCATGAAAATCCATTAGTGAAGAAAATATCCTATCCTAACTTTCCTCCAGAGACCACAGCAATGTGGTTGATTTTTAATGACCTCTGAAATAATAAGCCATCCTATTCAGAAGGCATTGAGGATGGGAAACAAAGGCTAGTCCGCTTAGTGCTACTCATGTACCATGAAGGAATAAAGAGAAAACATTGCTGTCAGTACAAAACAAAATTCAGGAAAAGATGACAAGGGTTTCAACAATCAAAATTCAACAACTGAATTCAACAATCCTAATCCACCATTGCAGTCCAGCAAGCAGTTTGACATTAATACTTGTTTTCTGACTCTCAGCAACAGTGATTTGTACTTAACTGTAGACAGCTTAATTCAGTGATCACTGTTCTATACACATTCATGCTTTAATAAAGGCATTTGCAAAGCAACACTGTAAAAATCAATTTCTGACTGTCAAATGAAATGTTAAATCTTTTTATTTCAGAGATCATTGTCTGATCAACTTTTAAACAGAAATTTAAAATTTCAGAAATGACTTGATTTCCCCCATTTCAATTAAAATAAAACTAAGTCAAAGCTGTAAGTTCTAGTTCTTCTACAAACTTAAGATTCCATTCCAGACTTTCAAACTGAAATTTCAGCACTGGAATCACTTTTTATTCTTTTTTTTCATTCTCATTAAGTTTTATTAAAATGTCCTGTGGTATGATGTGACTACATAAATTATCAATAAGTTGTTTCAGGAAAAACAAGTTGGAAACACAAATTAAATCTGCTTGAAAGTTATTTCCGTCAGCAAAGTAAATATTGTAAAAACCTATTATGTTAAAGATACATCTCAAGGCCCAAACGTGCTGATTTTGGTTGGTCCCTACATCTGATACAGATTAGGCAAACAGTTGCTTAGTTTTGTCTGATTGTTCTGGGTTCATCTTCTGATGTAGGTGCTTTCATAATGGACACAGTGCAACAATCCTCTAATGGAGTAGCATGGAGAATCATCATGGAAGCCATGAACCTTTTTATGGTCCTCGTTGCTGTACTCCCATAAGTAAACACAGTTTAATAGTGCCAAAGAAATGACCGAGATTAAGTAAATACATAAGGGAAGTGGGCAAGGGAGTAGGTGACAGGTTGATGGGTGAGGGGTTAGGGTGGCAGTTGGGTTGGTGTGTAGGGTATCAGCAGGGTGGTGGGGAATATAGTACTGGCAGGTAGGTGAGTGGGTAGGGTGGAAAAATTACACGGGGCTAGGATGGCAGGTGAGAGGTTTGTGTGGCTGATGCATAAGGAGATGGGCAGAAAAGTACACAGGGTGAGGAGGTAGGGTAATAGTAATTAAGGAGGTAAGTCCAGTAGGTGGTTAGTTGGTCAAATCAGAGGGATGAATCGAGTAGTCGGTGTCAGGGGAGTTGGAAGATGGGGAGTATAGCCCAGGTGGATTGGGTCAAGGGCAAGGGTACTTGGTTCATAGTGAGGGAATTGAGTTCAACATGAGATATTCAGGTTGGGTTGGATTGGGTAAGATTGTGCCTGGGTCCAGTGAGAGTGAGCAGGTTGGATTGGATAGGGTTGGATCAGGATGTGTTACCTAGAGGGGTCGACAAGAGGTCAGGTCTGGTCAGTTTCAGGCAGTGATCGGTTGCAGTTTGATGTCAGGAGTGCAGTCAGGGAGCCAGTCGAGAGTAATGGTTTAGTTGTATTGTTAACCAGAATTAGAACTAGTTTTTATCTACCTAACATTTCCTGGATAACTTTCAGGTGAGTGAGAATCTTCCAAAGTCAGAGTCTGAGACTTTCAAAAGATTCCAAATGCTGGAGAAATGTAAACTGCCCACGCAATTCGCTCATAGTGAGTATGTCAGGACTTCCAAGGATTCCTGACCTGCATCTTTGGGGGTACGCCCAGTCTCCATATCTGGGCCAAGATTTTAATTTGTTTATTCAAATTTGCCAAAGGCCCTGTTCCTGTGCTGTACAGTTATATATTCTGTGTTCATAATTTAATTGTGTTGTTGGTTCTTTAGCCGACTCAAAGATAGTGTTAGCATGATTCCGAATTAAGTTCAACTGCAGTGATCTTCATGTGCAGTTCTTTGGTTCTCAGAATATACACGTTTGATTGAAGTTTCTAATTGAATGCATTTACTGAACAGATATCTTCATGGTGGCAGTTCTGTGAATATCATCTGCAACATGTGAAGGTCAGCATTCGGAGAAGCTGTACCGTCAGATGAGTGGTTACTGAAGGAGTGCTTCTTGACTGAAATATCAAACTAATTCTGATCTTGGTTATTTGTAAAGGATCACATGAGGGCTTATTCCTAATGAAGGGCTTATGATTGAACACTAATTCTCCTGCTCCTCAGATGCTGCCTGACCTGCTGTGCTTTTCAAGCATCACACTCTCAACTCTGATCTCCAGCATCTGCAGTCCTCACTGTCTCCTAAATGATTACATGATGCAATCTCCAAGAAGAACAGGGAAGGTCTCCCTGGCATCCTGGGGTCAGTACTTTATTTGGGGTAAATACTTTATCCCTTAATCAACATCACTGTCATTGTTACCTCAGTAGTTGATCATGGTTCTCCAAACTTTTTGATCATAGCAACAGTAAATGATCTTGCCAGTCTTTAACCAACATCGCTAAAACAAATATGTTGTCATTCCACTTTGTTGATCTTGCGTGTAAATTGGCTGCCATGTTATAGCATTAACCAATCTTTATAAGTACATTGTTACGTATTACTTGCCTTGGGACACCCTAATGTCATTATGTTCATATTTGGAAGCTCCAGCTTAATCTTGAGTGTGACTCCCAGGTCAAGAGATTAGGATCATTTAAGAAACCGTTAGATGTGATGATGGAGAGGATGCTTTTTGTTTCTGGGTGGAGAAACAAAAATCAAACGAGTGCGCAACCTCATCGATAAAAGCCTTACAGTGAATATACCTTTGTATGGAACAGTGTATTGCTTTCTCTGTCAACTGTGGCTCAGTAGGTAACATTCATGCCCATGAAATCTATAACATCTTTTGTAAATCAAGACATTTAAGTGCATTTTAATCAAGGTTAGCACTTCCAAAGCGGTGATAAAGAGGTGCTGTATTTTCAGAGGTCTTGGCTTATGGATGCAACATTAAATCCATCTGTGCTCTCAGGCAGATGGAAAAGATCCATATGGCATGGTCTTGTACTGTCTCCATGTCCTGGAGATTTATCTTCTCAGTCAACTTGACTGAAAAGAGGTTATCAGGTCAATGTCACAGTGCTGTTTGCAGGAGCTGGCTCCAGGCAGACTGGCTGCTGTAGATGCCTACATTACAACGATGACAACACTTTCAAGCAGTGGTTCTTAAGCTACAATACATTTGGGACATCCTGTGGGTGCACTTGCTGGGTATCAGGAAGATAGCTCAGAATCTCAAACTATTGTGGACATTTGTTAACATATAATTCCAAGATGTATTTTTTTTAAAAAGAGGTCTCCTATAGACAAAGAAGGACTGTAGATCTCATCTCTGTGCTACCTGGCAATGTCCTGTGAGGGACCTATGGAATGTTGCATCTGTGCAGTGAAAGGCAAACTTCAGAGAGAGAGAGAGAAAAACAGAGAGAGATTATAGGAAGGGATAATGATGGATAATGACTATTACTCCCACTCTCAGCAAAAAGCCCCTGCTTAAAGGCATGTTTTATGCTTTGTCCTTACAGGAAGTAACAAACCAGGAGTTACAAGCCAAATGCAATCCCGGTCTGTATGTGCTTTAGGAAAGGTGCAAGTAAACCGAGGTTTTCGTGTGGTACCCTATGTTTGAGCTTCAGTGTCCGTGAAAGTCACAGTCAAGGAATTGCCTGCTAGTCACGCCTATGTTGTAGGCAAAAAGATTCTCTCACTTTAAGTATTGGAAGCCAAATAGCCAGAAAGCCAATCAGAAGGAAACAGAGAATCTTGCTCGGAATGTTGCCAGTCAACCACTATTAAAAGGGAGCATGACAATAAGATTTCAACTAGCTGCAAAGTTAAGAGTCCCGAAATTGACTGCTCAACCATCAACCTTCCACCATATTAACTTTATGAATGACCCAGAGGTTCAGACTCACTTCTTATTTCTAATCTGTGTGTGTATGCTACATCTTCACATTTAGTAACTAATAAACTCACCCTTTTGTTCGCTCAGAAAATGCTGATTAAATTTGTTCCTTTTAAATTGGAAGGAATCCTTGCTAAATTAGCCTGATTTCAAAGAACTGAGGAGGTTGGTGAATAAAGAAAGGGAGGCAGTTCATTCCCTCCTCACCCAGATTTTAATGATTTGTGATCTGGAACCTTAATACCTTGGGGAACCTTGTCTGGGGTCTGGTCATAACACTGAGTCAAAACTCAGCATATATAATGATCTATATAACCACTCTCTGCGTGAAAAAATTGTCCCTTAGGATTCTTTACATCTTTCCCATCCAGCCTAAGACTATGCCTCCAGCTCTGGACTCCCCTATCCCAGGGAAGCGACTTTGTCTATTTATCCTATCCATGCCCCCCATAATTTTATAAATCTCTATCAGGTCACCCCTCAGCCTCCGAAGCTCCAAGGAAAACAGCCCTAGCCTATTCGACCTCTCCCTATAGTTCAAATCCTCCAACCCCGGCAACACCCTTGTAAATCTTTTCTGAACCCTTCCAAGTTTCACAACATCTTTCCGATAGGAAGGAGACCAGAATTGCATGCAGTAAGCCAACAGTGGCCTAACCAACGTGCTGTACAGCCGCAACATGACCTCACAACTCCTGTACTCAATACTCTGACCAGTAAAGGAAAACATACCAACGCCTTCTTCATTATCCTATCTACCTGCGACTCCACTTTCAAGGAATTATGAACCTGCACTCCAAGGTCTCTTTGTTCAGCAACACTCCCGAGGACCTTATCATTAAGTGTATATGTCCTGCTGAGATTTGCTTTCCCAAAATGTAGCATCTCCCATTTATCTAAATTAAACTACATACACCACTTCTCAGCCCGTTGGCCCATCTGGTCAAGATCCCATTGTAATCTGCGGTAACCTTCTTTGCTGTCCACGATACCTCCAATTTTGGTGTCATCTGCAAACTTACTAACTGTACCTCTTCTGCTCACACCCAAACCATTTATATAAATGATGAAAAGTAGTGGACCCAACATCGAGCCTTGTGACACTCCACTGGTTACAGGCCTCCAATCTGAAAAAAACAACCCTCTACCACCACCCTTTGTCTTCTAACTTTGAGCCAGTTCTCCCTGTATTCCATGAGATCTAATCTTGCTAACAGTTTCCCATGGGGAACCTGTCGAACGTCTTACTGAAGTCCATATACTGCTCTGCCCTCATCAAACCTCTTTGTTACTTCTTCAAAAAACTCAATCAAGTTTGTGAGACATGATTTCCCATGCACAAAGCCATGTTGACTGTCCCTAGTCAGTCTTTGCCTTTCCAAATACATGTACATCCTGTCCCTCAGGATTCCCTCTAACAACTTGCCCACCACTGATGTCAGGCTCACTGGTCTATAGTTCCCTGGCTTGTCTTTACCACCTTTCTTAAACAATGGTTCTTTGAACTTTTCTGCCATTACCTTAGTCTCATCATAATTTCTTCTGTCTTAGTGTCTAAAGGATACACATTTATTTTCACTAATCTCTTTCCTTGTTCATACATGTAAAACCTTTCAAATCGGACTTTTTTTTGCTGCTTTATTCTACTTTCTGTCTCTTGATTCATTTTTTTGCCTACCTTTGTTTGATTTTTGAAACCCTCCCAGTCCTTGGGCTTACTATTCTTCTTGGCAACACTTTAAGATTCTTCTTTTAATTTAATCCTATCCTTAATTTATCGAGTTAGCCCAGGCTGTACCACTTTTCCAGTGGAGCTTTTATTCCCCAAGGGGAATGTGAATTATTAATTATTTCTTCAAAGATTTTCCAATGCTTGTGTGTTGTAATATGATATTTTCAAGCGTGCCTTTCTTTCATCGTGAGTGGCAATCTTGAAAAATTGGCAACAGGAACACAGTTATAAAAAATAGATTTTTTAAAAGAAATTGGTTTACAGAATGTTCTAAGAAGGGACAGTGGAATATGTTTGCATGACATAATTCATTGGAGCTCTTCAAGAGCATTAGTACCATGTAACACAATCCCAGACATTCATTATTCTGCACATATAATGAAAAACATCATAGCATAGATGAAGCTTTCCTCCTCTGCACCATGAAATGTCAATTGTTAAAATTTCCGATTACACAAGGTGAAATGGAGGTGCAGTTTAGTCATGCTTAAACTTATTAAATTGCTGCATAAAGTGTAGCTTAGTATGAAGAACAGAACATCTTGCATTTATACTGCAACTTTTATCCACTGGACACATGCTGATAGAAAGCTTGAGAGAAAAACTATGGGGCATTAAAGAAAGGTGTTTTGTTCCAATGTCTTTCAAAATTTTTATTAATTACAGAAAGATTGAAGATGAGGTAAACCTTTTCTTTGATTAGGGAGAATTGACAATGGAAATAAATAAGGCTTCCAAACAGCGTTGCAATCCTTAACCTAGAATGATACTCCATTGACCACACACAACAAATGGCACCACTGAGTATTCTTTTCCTCTTAAAGTTTAAGTTAGACAATTCTTAAAAAGAAAAGCAAGGTCAGAAGTAAAACAACACAAGGCTATAGTCCAACAGGCTTATTTGAAATCGCAAGCTTTCAGAATGCTTCCCCTTTGTCAGGTGAAGTGAAGAGAGGTACCCAGGCACAGAATTTATAATCAGAGAGATCAAAAGATCATACAAATGGTGTGAGTGAAGTGTCAGCAGGTTGACTAATAGGGTCTCTGCAGGTGATAAAGAGTGTCAGACTGTTTGATTCACAGCTGAATCACAAATGAAGGGAATACCTATAATCTGATTAATTGAGACAGAGAGATAGCTACAAAAAATCAAAACTAAGGTGGTGCTGGAGACAAACCAAACGATTGGAATAACATGATAGATATAAGGGTCACATGCTGAGGGTCTAACCAAAGTAACAATCAATCCAATACTGTACAAACTAATTAAGGTAGAGAGATCATAACAAGTTATCAAGGTGATGGTGTCAAAACAGGACAGGACCTGGTATCTGGTCTCTTCTGACCTTGTGCGCCCCAGTCCAACACCAGCACATCCACATCTTGGCTACCATTCAAAAAATCATTCATGGGATGTGAGAATCTCTGGCTGGGCCACCATTTATTCCCCATCCCTAATTTCCTGTGCTGAGCTGCCTTCTTGAACAAGTCCATATGCTGTAGGTAGACCCATATTCCATTAGGAAGGCATTTCCAGGATTTTGACCCAACAAAACTGAAGGAATGGTGATATAGTTCCAAGTCAGGATGGTGAGTGGTGATAGAAACTTTGAGGTATTGATATTCCCATACATCTGCTGCCCTTGTCTTTCTAAGTGGAAGCAGGTTGTGGGTGTGGAAGATGCTGTACAAGGAGCCTTGGAGAATTTCTGTAGTGCATCTTGTAGAGGGTAAACACTGCTGCTACTGATTATAGTATTGGAGGGAGTGGATGTTTGTGAATGCAGTGGTAACCAAGTGACTGCTTTGTCCTGGATGATGTTAAGTGTCTTGTGTGTTGTTAGAATTGTACCCATTCAGGTAAGTGGGGAATATTTCATCACACTCTTGATTTGTGCCTTATAAATAATGGACATGCTTTGGGAAGTGAGAATGTGAGTTACTTGCTGCAAGATGTCTGGACTCTGACCTGTTCTTGAGCCACCATACTTATATGGCTCATCCAGTTCAGTTTCTAATGAAGGGCTTTTGCCCGAAACATCGATTCTCCTGCTTCTCCAATGCTGCCTGACCTGCTGTGCTTTTCCAGCATCACACTCTCGAATTTGATCTCCAGCATCTTCAGTCCTCACTTTCTCCCAGTTCAGTTTCTAGACAATGGTAATCCCCAGGATGTTGAAAGAGGAGGATTCAGTGGTGGTGATGATTAAGAGGTGATGATTATATTCTCTCTTATTAGAAATGGTCATTGCCTGGCATTTGTGTACCATAGTGGCTCAGTGGTTAGCACTGCTGCTTCACAGCATCAAGGACCCAGTTTGATTCCTGCCTTGGGCGGTTGTCTGTGTGGAGTCTGCATATTCTCCCAGTGTCTATGTGGGTTTCTATCGGATGCTCTGGTTTCCTCCACAATTCAAAGATGTGCAGGTTAGGTGAATTGGCCATGCTAAATTGCCCATAGCGTTAGTTGCATTAGTCAGAGGGGAATGGGTCTGAGTGGGTTACTCTTTGGAGGGTTGCTGTGGTTTTATTGGGCCGAATGGCCTGTTTCCTGATTAGATAGTCTAATCTAATAACCAACAGCCTTTGCTATATCCAGTGTTTCTAACCATTTCTTGATATCATTGGATTGAATCAAATTAGCCAAAGACTGACATCTGTGGAGCTGGGCATCTTTGGAGAAGGCTAGAATGATTTCCTGACAATGGTCACAAAAGGAAGATTTAAAGCTGATTGTTGACTGATACGACTATTTGGTCACAAAGCCAGTCATCTTTGCTTGGACTCCTGGGATTGCATTGTGACTGAAAAGAATAAGGGAGGTTCTAAGAGGCAATGGGGCACAGCAGCCACTCCCTAGTACCTCACGTCACCAGTGCTGCTCATACTCCCTGGTCCCCTTCATGCCACATACAGACTGGGGGATGCTTTGTAATCATGGTGCAGGAGCACATGCTTGCATCTTCCTTCCTCATCCTCCTTGTGATGCCGAGGACAGCTCGCTGCTGCCTTCACTGTGAGAGGAACTTCACCAACAAGTTCAACTACTACAGGAAGCATCTGTGGGGTCGGTCGTCCTGGGCAGGAGATATGATTTTTTGCCAGAATTTCATTGATTCATGGATGAACGAGATTAAAGAATGCAAGGTTGCCATTCGTGAGTAACAGGACTGATCTCACTGCTTCGATAAAAGATACTTTAGACAGCATTAAGACAGGGTTGAAGGTTAATAATATGCATTGAGTTTGCTGTTAATGCATTGTGAAGAAAAGATCATGGAGCAGTTTGACACAGAGATATTTAAACTCTGAATTCTGCTCTTTTGATCTCCTGTCATGATTCCTGAAACTTACTTGCTTATTATACTAAATGGAACAATTAGTCTTGACCAACCCCAGCACCCTCCTTTCTTTCTTTCACCTTTTCTGCTCTGATTTCCAAGCCAGTCTGCTTCATTTTTTTTTGTTTGTATCTTGAATTTGTAATTCCTGCAGCTAAAGGGAACCTTGTCTTAATCGCAGAAGACATTTACGGCCAGATGGATCTGCAGTACAAACTATCGAACACAGGCATTGGTAAGGAAAAAGAGTTGCTTTGAATGATGGGTGGGTGTGCTTCATATATGGGCAGTGCAGATAGCAGAGGTGGGCCTGAAAAGCCAGTCTTTGGGGAATTAGCAAAAGAAGACACACTTCTGCAGTTCCAGGCAAGGCATTAGGTTTTGAACAACATTCTACAAAACATTTTGAAATGTGGTCGCTATTATAATGTAGATATTGCAACAACCAATATGCACAATCCCATCCACAGCAAAACGATAATGACCATTTGTAGCGATGCTAGTTGCAGGATATTTATTTGCCAAACTACTGTAAATAGCTCTCCAGCTCTTTTATTAAAATAATGCCAGAAGATCCATTGTCTTCGTCAGAGAAGGTGAAACAGGGACTTGGCTTTAATGACTCACCAAACAGGCAGCACCTACCAACTGAGCAGCTCTTCTTCAATAATGCTCTGGTACAATTCTCTCAAGTTATTTATTTCATATATTTAGGATAGTGTGTGAACTTTGAACCTTCTAATGCAAAGAAGGAGGGCTACCCACCGAATCACAGCACATTAATGCTGGATATTGAATGGGAGTGGAACGATAATAAAATTAATGTCAGGAATTCATCTGAGTGATAAAAGGGCCTTGTGAGTTAAATTACAAGTGCCGGCTACATTGTTGAGGCTAGCATTTCCTTCAGTAGAACTTTGAGAGGTGACCTGATTATGGTGTTTAAGGTGGTTTAAGGAATCGATGATAACAGGTCCGGCAGCACCTGTGCAAAATAACACTTTTAATGTTTCAAGTTAATTATCTCTTATCAGCAGTGCAGTGAGTCCAGAAAAAAGGGGCATGATCTTAAAGTTTGGATGAGTTTGCTCTGTGATGATGGCAGAAAGATCCTGTTCACACAAAAGGAAAATCTGGAACTGTCTCCCTCAATAAGCTGTTAAACTTTTGAAACTGAAAGATTGATAGATTTTTGTTGAGAAAAGGGATTAAGAAAAATGGAATCAAGATCATTAGAGGGTGTTAAGTGGCCTTATTTTGCCTTATTGCCAAAACTCTTATTTCTCTATCTTTTCTGCTCTCCACTTTCACCTTTAGCAATGTAACCATAGAAATAGTTTGCTCCAGTCATAGCTAGGATGCCCCTCCTCAAAGTAAAGTTATATATTGTATAAAGAATTTTGATGTACATCTGAAGACTATGCGTGAGACTGTTCCCACCCTCCATCTCACCTTATCACCATATCCTTTTCATCCTTTACCTGCCACATATTGATCTGGCTCCCCATTAAATGTGTCTTTACTGTTGTCTGGTTCCCCTTTAAACAAGTTACAGACTACTCCGAACAGAATGTTATGAATGAGTTTGCCTAGATGTCCCACAATACCAAAGTGGTCAAATCAGTAAGAACACAAGCCGGTACCAAAACAAAACATCCACACTTTATTGGGAACAAAATTACAATAATAGTTAATACTAAACAGGCTACCCCAAACCTATTTGATCCTTTAAGGTTACAATACTTCCTGAGCTCTTGTAAATTTACACAGTTGCTCTCTCTCTGTGGTTCCATCTCGCTGGGTCTGCAAAGTTGCTTTCTTCCCCTCTCTTTCTGGATGTTCAGCTGGTCTCTGCCTTTTGCCATGCTGGTCTCCTTGGTAGGCCTCAGACAATTCCAGAGATTCCAGGAATGATTCCAACAGCGAGGGCTGCAGCCAAATCTTGTTTTCATAACATTTAGATGGTTTTCTGGAACTTTCTATGGTTGCAGAGTCAAAGAGTCATAGAGATGTACAGCACAGAAACATACTCTTCGGTCCAACTCGTCCATGCTGACCAGACATCCCAACTCAATCTAGTCCCAACTGCCAGAGCCTGGCCCATATCCCTCCAAACCTTTCCTATTCATATACCCATCCAGATGCCTTTTAAATGTTGCAATTAAAGTAGCCTCCACCACTTCCTCTGGCAACTCATTCCATACACGTACCACCCTCTGTGTGAAAAAGTTGCCCCTTAGGTCTATTTTATATCTTTCCCCTCTCACCCTTAACCTCTGCTCTAGTTCTGGACTCCCCCACCCCAGGGAAAAGACTTTGTCTATTTATCCTATCCATACCCCTCATAATTTTGTAAACCTCTATAAGGTCACCCTTCAGCCTCCAACACTCCAGGGAAAACTGCCCTAGCCTATTCAACCTCTCCCTATAGCTGAAATCCTCCAACATCTTTGTAAATCTTTTCTGAACTCTTTCAAATTTCAGATCATTCTTCCAATAGGAAGGGAACCAGAATTGTGCACAATATTCCAAAAAAGCTTAACCAATGTCCTGTACAGCTGCAACATGACCTCCCAACTCCTGTACTCAATACACTGACCAATAAAGGAAAGCATACCAAATGCCTTCTTCACTATCCTATCAACCTGCGACTACACTTTCAAGGAACTATAAACCTGCACTACAAGGTCTCTTTGTTCAGCAACACTCCCGAAGACCTTACATCTGCTGAGATTTGCTTTCCCAAAATGCAGCACCTTGCATTTATCTAAATTATAATCCATCTGTCACTTCTCAGCCCATTGGTCCATCTGATCAAGATCCCATTGTAACCTGAGGTAACCTTCTTCGCTGTCCACTACACCTTCAATTTTGGTGTCATCTGCAAATTTACTAACAATCCTCTTATGCTCACATTCAAATCATTTATATAAATGATGAAAAGTAGTGGACCCAGCACTGATCCTTGTAGCACTCCACTGGTCACAGGCCTCCAGTCTGAAAGCAACCCTCCACCACCACCCTCTGCCTTCTACCTTTGAGCCAGTTCTGTTGGTTCTCCTTGTATTCCATGATATCTAACCTTGCTAATCAGTCTCACGTGGGGAACCTTGTTGAACACCTTACTGAAGTCCATATAGATCACGTCCACTGCTTTGCCTTCATCAATCCTCTTTGTTACTTCTTCAAAAACTCAGTTGAGTTTGTGAGACATGATTTCCTGTGCACAAAGCAACGTTGACTATCCCTAATCAGTCCTTGCCTTTCCAAATACATGTAAATCCTGTCCCTCAGGATTCCCTCCACCACTGATGTCAGGCTCACCGGTCTGTTGTTCCCTGGCTTGTCCTTACAACCTTTGTTAAAAAGTGTCACCACATTAGCCATTAGTCTTCCAGCACCTCACCTGTGACTATTGATGATACAAATATCTCATCAAGGGGCCCAGCAATTACATCCCTAGCTTCCCGCAGAGTTCTAGGGTATACCTGGTCAGGTCCTCAAGATGTATCCACTTTTATGTGTTTCAAGACATCTAGCACTTCCTCCTCTGTTATATGGACATTTTTCAAGATGTCACCACATTCTATATCTTCCATGTCCTTTTCCACAGTAAACACTGATGCAAAATACTCATTTAATATCTCCCCCATCTCCTATGGTTCCACACAAAGTTTGCCTTGCTGATCTTTGAGGGGGTCACCTCTTTCTGGTCAATCAAGAAGATACATTTAACAGTTTGAAACAAGACTTAATCATTTAGACGGCATGCCACTGTTAGTTTCTTTGTGTAGTAGAACCTGGTGCCTTTCTGTCAGGGCTCTTCTTTGTTTAGTGGGTAAATTGTTGGGAATATGTCTGTCCAAAATAGCTGTTGCCTTTTACGCTATGCTAATATCATTAGCACCTGGCCACAGGATTTGCAGTGTGTCTGGTGTATGGGCTTTGCGATTTCAGAGTTTTACTTGGCCATTGTACCCAGCATCCCTTCCCGTTTGGTGAAGTTAGCAAACTATCTGTGTAGCCTCTGGCTGCTACATCAGTATTGTACTCGACACTTCCTCAGAGTGCAAGTGCCACATATAAATGTACAAGTTAGGAGCAGGAGATGCCCATTTGACCTCTCAAGCCTGCTCTGCCACTTAAATAAGGCATAGCTGATCTGCTTAGAAACTCAGTTTTCCTCCCTTGCCAACCAAGAATTTATCCAACTCTGCCTTAAAAAAAATTAAAGGCATTGCTTCCACTGCCTCTTGAGGAAGAGCATTCCAAAGACTCATTGCCCTCTGTGAGAAAATAATATATTCATCTCTGTCTTAAGTGGGACCCCTTATTTTAAAATGTGATCCCTGACTATAGATTCTCCTACTGATCTACATCTGGGTTAAAACTACAGAATTCTGTGCTGAATTTATTAGTGACAGTCTTATATTCATTGTTTCTTTGAAACTGAAGGTTAAATGTTATATTTTACTGCCTGGTGGGAAGCAGACAGTGTCATTTGGCCATTTGTTGAGTACACCTCCCTATTTTCCTCTTCTTCTGCATGGAGTATGCAATAAACCAACTCACAGGCATTTTCACACCTGGTGGTGAAAGTTCTACTTTGGAATGTTTCAGCACATTACTTAGGATATTAATGATTCATCATTTTGTTACTATATCTGTGGTACCATTTCAGGTTACTTCCCTAAAGCTTTACAACGAATAAAAAGATCTGAAGTTGAACAAATAAATGAAGCCATTAAGGAATGTAAGTACAGCTCTCAACTATCAGAATTAAGCAATAATTCCATTTTTGTTTGAGGTGTGTCAATTGTTCTCAAAGACAAGTCAAAGATTACCAGTGTGGAGCCAACCAAGTTTAAGAGGATTCCCAGACAATGCAGCTTATTGGTCTTGAGCATAAATATATTATTCAAGCATAATGTGAGATCCTGTAGCTTAATGGTAATAGATATCAGAGATTGAAAATATACAAGATAATAAAAGGCTCCTGCTCAAGCAAAGGCTCAGTCCAAATCAAAAGTGAAAACCGTAAAGGAGCTGTGTGTAGTGATTGTAATGAGGTCAGCCAGGTAGACCTCATAGAATTTGAGTTCCCTGATTGGGGCTGCTAATCCTGTCCAATTAGGGAGCCCTGCCTGACAGATGGGAACAGGAATGTCAAACATCCTGTTCCCGCTGAGGACTGGCTCTGAGGGAACTGGATCAGTGTCAAGGACCTTCCATGTGTAAATAAAGGGTGACTTGGTGACCAGATGCTGGCTTCTGTGGAGTTACTTCAGTGGTAGGAGAGAAGAGCATGCTCCTGAAGAAATGTGCTTGCAACAGTCATCTTTGAGTTGGGTTAAGCATTCCTGGCATCATGCCATTATTTGGGAAACTTGACTCATTCAATCCTGTCATCAAAGACTAGGCTCAGTATGTGGAAAGAATGCATTTTTTAAATCTCCAGGCAACTGATACTGAGGCAGATGAAAAGCAATGAGTAATTCACCTGACAGCTTGTAAACCTGCAGTTTCTTTTACATTTATTGGGAGCCTAACTTTCCCTGATGCACCAGATACAAACCCCTTTCAAGGGCTGATGGATTTATTTAAGAAATATTATGATCCCAAGTCTTCTCCAATTCTGAATAAAAATCAGTTTTACTCAGCAAGTCAAGAACTCAGGGAATCAGTATCGGGATTTTTAATGAGGTCAAGACGATGGACAGATGTTTATGACTTTGGTTTAATCTTTAATGAGATGCTGAGAGACCACTTGATATGTGGGCTTAATGATGTAACCATGCAAAAGTGCCCACTACCTAAAGCCCAGCTGGATTTCAAACGGGCACTACAACTGGCATTATCATTGAAAAATGCAGTAAGTGGAGCAAATGAATTTCAGGGTATTCCAATGGAAATGGAAATTCTCGCCACTCTGACTGAGCTTGGGGAACACCACCTGAGTGAAAACAATTGCATAGCCTCACTTAGCACATATTCTGAACAGAGGGACATTAGGTCAGCCGAAAGCAAAATCCCAAAGCAAAGCCAAATCTTGGCTAAATAGTTAACATTTTCTTCAGGAACTGAGTCCCACGAGACCTAGTTTAAGTAAGAGAACTCATAGGCTGGTATCCAGGAGCATGCACACCCTAGAAGATCCACCTATGTCTGGTTTAGAATAGTTAAACTGCTTAGCAAATTAAAACCAATCAAAATAAATGTCTGTTTACATGGTCACCTGGTTCCGATGGAGGTCGATAACTGCGTGGCCGTTTCAGTGAATGCAAAGCCAGTCTTTAACAAAATTCGCTCTGGACACCAACCCTTAAGTTTGCGCAAAACTTTGGCGAGGCTGAGAACCTATACCGGGAACCTTTACAGAAAAAGAGTATAACTTTGATTCTGATCTCTTATGTGAAGCAGCTGGTTCAGTTACCACTGATTATAGTAAAAGGCTCAGGCCCAAGCTTGGGGCAAAATTGGTTTGGAAAGATGCACCTAGTTGGCTCAACATTTTCCAATTAGAAAATGTCTGCCTCAGTGACGTCCTATTTAAAACCCAGAAGTTTGATAGGAAGGTCTAGGGACTATCAAAGGAGCCAAGGCCACCTTGCATGTCAACCAGGAGGCAATTCCACAATCTGCAAGGCCTGTCCAGTGCCATTTGCCTTTGGAACAAAATTATAGACAGAAATCAGAAGTTTGGAAAGTGAGAATCAACAAACCGGTCCAGTGTGTGGAATGGGCAGCACCAGCCACGCTGATTATGAAGCCCAATGGGTCAGTTTGCCTTTGTGATGATTTTAAACAAATGGTCATCTGCTTTTCACAGCTGGATAGATACCCAGTGCTTTGAGGATTTATATACAATGCTAGCAAGTGGCCTTCATGAAGCTGGACATGAGCCATGTGTACTTGCAATTGCAAATAGATGAGGATTCCCAGAAATATGTTACTATTAACACCCATAAGGGTTTGTACCAATATACAAGACTTCCATTTGGGATATTGTCAGTGTGCAATGTTTCAGCGGATGATGAAGAACATTTTACAAGATCTATCCATTTATCTAAACATTGTGCTAGTAACAGGGAAGACCAATAAGGAGCTTCAGAAAGCTTGACATTGTCCTTAGGTGTTTCTCCCAGGAAGGTAAGTGCTATCGAAGGACATATGCCTTAAAATGTGTGTTTCAGGCACCCAAGTGACCTACTTGGGCTACAGAGTCAACTAGACTGTGTTACATTTGTTGAAAAATAAAGTGCGGGTGACCAAATTTGTCCCAGCTCCCATGTCTGCACTGGAGTTAAGACCTTTCCTTGGGCTTGTGAATTAATACAGAAAGTTCATACGTAACCTGGTCTCCATCCAGGCATCTTTGCATCAGCTCTTAAAGAGCGGTCAGCGTTGTAAATAGTAAGTGCATATAATTATAAGTTGGAATACTGTCCAGAGGCCAAGTAGCAAATGTCGATACATTGAACCACCTCCCGTCAGCAGATACTCTGCTGGTGGTATCGCCATTGGAAGTGTCTGCAATGGTTTTACATTTTCTGGATACAGCTGATAATATCAGGCTTTGGATGTAGAAAAATCTTGGCCCTGGTAAAACTGAAACAGCTTGTGGTGATGGGGGAAACCAAAGGGCTGTGACAACCAGAACTGAAATCCTGTAGAGGATGGCACATTATTATGGGGAGCAAGAGTGATCATAGTGAGCAAAGATCGCTACCAGATACTGGCTGCACTCCACCATGGTCATCCAAGATGAAGATGTTAATTCGAAGTTATGTTTGGTGACCAGGATTAGATGCAGACATAGTTTGGTGGGGCAGTACCCAGAATGCCAACAAGGACAAACATTACTGCCAGCAGCTCCCCCACATTCATGAGAATGGGCGGGTATACCCCGAACTCAGTGACACCTTGACAATGCAGGTCCTTTTATAGGCTCAATATTCTTAGTCATTGTGGACACTCATTCAAACTGGCTGGATGTGCATAGGGTTCATTTGTCAAACACTGGGATGACGTTAGAAAGATTGTGCGCATCTTTTGCAAGATAAGACTCACAGAAGTGTTTGTCACAGATAATAGGAGTTGTTTACCAGCAGGGAATTTGAATATTTCCTAAAGTCAAATGGTATTTGACAGGACAGCTCCATACCATCCATCATTCAACGGTCTGGCAGAAAGAGCAGTCCAAAATTTAAAGGCAGGCTTGAAGAAAAAGACTACATCTTCATTACATAGCAAACTGTCCCGGTTACTATTTGATTGTAGGACCACCCCTCATGCAACTACAGGGATAGTTCCAGCAGAGCTGCTAATGGCGAGAAGATTTTGCACCAGGTTAAATCTGATTTTCCTGACCTGCAGCGCGGGGAGAGTGAAATGGCATCAGGAATGCCAATGCTGGTCACAAGACCCCGTTCAGCAAAAGAGACAGTTTACTTCAAGTGACCAAGTTTGGTGTGGGGAACATGAGAGTGGCCCTGCCTGGGTAAGAGAAATAATCGATACAAGGTCAAGTCTAGTGACATATAAAATTCCGTTAGCTGTGATGGTCCTGAACAAGCACATGACCATGTGAAAACTGCAAACTCACAAACGGTGTGGTAGAAAAACTTGATCCCACTCTGCTACTTCTTCCCAATGCGATTCTCCAACACTACCCCCCAAAACTTGCTGTAATTCCAACTGCTCTCCCCTCAATTTTTCTGGATGCACTTATTTTGCCTAGAACACCACTAAGTCTTCAATCCATGAAAGGTTATTCAGAAAACCAGCCCTCCAGTTCTACACTAACCATTACTCTTATTCTTCAGAAGTAAAAACACAATCCTTTCCATGATATTTAGTTTAGGGATTTCAAGTCATTGACAATGCACATGTTTCCAATTTCCATTTAACAGTTATGAAAGATTTTATTTTCAACACTCCTCCAAGTTCAACATTCCACTTCCTTCAAATCCTCCTTGTCATGGTAACCTTTCCCGTCATTTCTTTTGGTTCCACACTTAATTTGATTCTAGTTACTGAATAGTGAAAATAATTTTCACTAATTGCTTCACCACAAATCTTTTACATTTTATTCTTCAATCTGAGTGCAAAATGAAATGGAACAATATCCAAATGTCCCATATTGTTTGAAAGTTGAACTTAGCAGACATTTCAGATCATACTTTAGGTTTGGAAAAATGGTCCTTGTCTCAGTTTACATGAATTATGTGAAAGGCAAAACACTGAGTTGTTCTGAGTTATTGGAGCAGAAGTGGAAATTGCTTGACTTATAAGTGTTTCCTTTCTCTCCATCAGCTCTACGTGTCTGCTCTGAACACTGCGGTAAGTGCTTTCGCTATTAATTCATTTTGCACAGTCCAGTGGCATAGAAATAATCCATGCATAGGTTTGCCAGAAACATATGATGAGGGTTTTGGGGGCATTGTAGCACTGCTCATTGCTAAGTAATAGAAGACAGATCCACATTGCCCATGGGCTCTGCCATGATCTGGCCTTATGTTTAATTGGCTCTGTTGCTTGGGCAAGACAAGGCTTACCTGATGAAGAACTGCAATCAACAGACTGGAACTGAAGTTTTGCTTAAAAGAGGGACATATTGCTAAAACTTTTCATCTCAGACTCATCAAGACACATGAATGAATACAAAAGTTTGAATGACCATAACAATTTATTCTATAGGACAAAAGGGTGCTAATTGGCTCCTGATGCATACATTGTTTTGATTGTTTGAAATTTGGCATTCTTGCATTTGTCCTGATGCGTGCACAACAAAAGTTTCAACAAGATATCCTCCTTTTCAGCAATATTGAAATTCTGTACTGACAGGAAAAAAGCTCCAGATAACCCAAGATTAAGCTGATCCTACTTTCCCCAGTGGGCCTTGAAACTATTGGCCAGAACACGTCATCAAATAGGTCTGCATGAATGCATTCTGAGAAGATTCATCACCTCCAAATATCCCTCCACCAAAACTTCCACTGTGATGACTTAATGTGTTGGGCAAGTAGCCTTTTATTTCCCCATTTCCAATATTTTCATTACTAATAACTGAAAACATTTCTGAATCAACATGGACTTGGCTAGGTGGTCTCCTTTTGTGCTTTTATGACTCTAAGGCCCTATGACTTGCTTTAATGTCCTGATCTTTTGTTTTCTCCTTGGTGTTGTTTGCAGTAGAGTCTTGGAGAGCAATCTAATTCTATTTTAATCATTAATTCACTGTGTGCAAATTGGCTGTCACATTTCTTTATCTACCATATATGTTCCCCTTAATTTCTGGAGATGTCTACTATATCCCTTGTTACCTTTCTAAATTCCTGAGAATGCAATCTCATTTTGTATAATCTTTCCTTTGTAATTTAACTCATGAAATCCAGGTGTTATTCTTTCCAAACTAGACTTCATTCCCTCCAAAGTCATGAGCATTCTAAGTGAGTGTGCAATCTGTATGCAATTTAAATAGTTATTATTGTGGGGTTCTTTGCTGTTTTGAGACGCAATCAGACAAAGTTAAAATCTTTCAGTGACTCATTAAACGTATTTTCTAAATTTCTGGTTCCCCAGAGACAGAAATTAGATTTTTTTGGGCACACCAGTGTAAGGAAGTTGTTCAGCTGCAGTAAAGTCTATAATAGTTACTATATTACTGGGCTTATTTAAATTCATGGATGTTTGCAATGTGATGTGGTAGTACATAATATTATTCTCCCATAATCCACCGTAGAGAACAAAAGGGAAACAAGTTTGCAATTTTTGTTAACTTTGAAATATTAAGAAATTAAAAATATAGGACATTTATTTAGTTACAGTTTTTGTCTTTCAGGAACACACAAAATTGATTATATTGACTGTGCAAATTGTGAAACTAAAACTGTGGAATGTGGCAAAAAATGTTCAGGTAAAGTCCCATTCCTGTTTTGATAGATATGCTTTTATTCTCTCTTGTCAACATGGCCAATTGAGTTATTTCAAGAAAGAGCGAGAGTCTGTCTGAATTCCAATCTTGTGTCAAATTGGTTCTTTTTCCAAAGTAGGAACTTATAAAACATCATATCGATTGACTGCCTGCAGATTGTGTGCTTTCTGAGCAAAGTAGAATGTATCTGTAAATACAATTCTGCAATTGCAAATTCACCTCATAGAATTATATGTGTCTGTGTGTGCATGTGAGGGACAGTGTGACTGTGTGCATGTGTGTGTGTACGTGTGAGTGCGTGTGTGCTTGGTAGCGTGTATGTGTCTGTGAAGGAGTATAAGCCTGTGCGTGTGTATGAAAGAGGGCCTGCATGAGTGTGACTTGAAGGAAGCTCTGGGATTTACATATTAATAAATCAAAACCTGAAACCCATTCTAAAAGATGAAAGGCTTAACAGCAATCTAGGTTTGTTCAATATATTGTATCAGTTGCCTGACGCTATGATCTTTTGTAATAAATTCAGTGTCTTATGATCCTGTCTGTTTAGCAGCGCTCTGTAAGCTAGTACTTCCAAATAAACCTGTAGGACTATAACTTGGTGTTATGTGATTTTTAACTTCATCCACCCCAGTCCATCACTGGATCCTCCTCATCTGATGCTTTTATAGACTCAGACTCCAGGTCTATGTGTGTTTGGGTGGCGTGGTGGCTCAGTGGTTAGCACTGCTGCCTCACAGCAGCAGGGCCCCAGGTTTGATTCCGGCGTCGGGTGAGGATCTTTGGTGAATTTCTGCAGTGCATTTTGTGGACACTGCTGTTACTGAACATGGCTGGTGGAAGGAGTGGATTTTTGTGGATGGGGTGCCAATCAGGCAGACTGCTTTGTCCCGGATGATGTTAAGCTTCTCGAGTGTTGTTGGAGCCCTCTTGGAGATGATTTTGGATGCCTGGGCTTCCTTGTGGTCTGGTAGGAGTGGAGTGGGATGGCAGCTTCTTTATGAGCAAGAGAACCTCTGGAACCCTATAAGAAAGTAGTAGTGCTTAATCATATGTGAGGAAATAGTCTCTGGACCAGGATCCCTCACAAGTTCCTACAGCAAGTTCCTTGCAGTCTTCAGCAGGATGTTGATATGGTTTACTGCTCACTATATTTTTATGCCTTTTGTTAAAAGATCATCTTTATGTTGCATGCATCTCTGTTCTTAACATGGGCTTGCTTCACTACTATACTATCCTATAAATGTAAATGAAGATTTTTGTTCTCTCTCCAAGAATATCACCTTAAGCAAAAGCTTATCACTTCGTACTTCAGCTGAAAGCTTTTCACAGATAATAGTTCAGGTTGTTCTTGAGATTTTAACATTTCTGTGAAAGACAGATCTTTTCCTCACTAATGCATCTCTTTACTGTGTCAGTTGCATGGGTACATTGGCTATGTAGAGAATTTCAGAAAACGTGCTGTAGCCTGTTTTTTTCTCTCAGTACCTAAGACTTGATTGTGAAATGTAACTGCTAATAGCTGGGCTTTGAGCTCAGCAATGACTCTTTGAGCTAGTCAGATTGTTCCAGTTCTTCTTTAAGGTTGATCCACTCAAACTCTTTTCATGGTCAACTCCGATCTTTGCAAGACCTCCTGAGTTCTCAAGAAGTTTCCACAGTTTGGCTCACTTTGCCTTTGCTGAGAGAAAGTTTGAATGCTTTGAGAGATTGTACCAGGGATTCAGTTGGAAGCACTTATTTGGACAGAAACAATTTGTGAATGCTGAATACAGGCAAAATTCAAATTTCTTTTAGATATCTCCTTTGTCCTGAGTAGCTTTTTCTTAGCTTCTGTTGAACTGCCACTACTCTCAAGGAGAATGCATCTTCATCCTCAGTATCACCCTTTTCTTGGACGGATGCAGACTGAAATTGTCTGTTGGTAAACTTCCTTGTTCTCAGTTGAAATGTCCTGTTGGTGCTTCAGCAACCCATTAGGAAATGGTTTAACTTATAGCAAGTTTAGTATTCAGCATTAACAGGTTTGGCACGATGAGGAAACTTCCTACTGGTGGGGTTTCTTAGTGCGGTTGAACACATTCTGTTGCCTCACACACTTGCCATTGATTAATTTCCTGAGCACTCAGTTCTTTCTCATTCCAGTAAGTAGCTTTGATTTACTGTAACGTTTTGCCCACTTGGCCGATTGATTACCTCTTGCCTTGTTGATTGACATATACTATGCTGTGGACATTGTCTGATGATGTTCCTGTCTTTGCATGGCTTTCCCTCTCTAGCTCAGTACCCAGATGAGCCTTGATGTGTGTTGCTTGCTGCTTCCTGTTGCTGTTGAGCTTCACTTCAGGTATTTCCCCCATTTCTGGCAATGGATCTCTGGACTGATCTCACAATTTAGAATCATAGAGTCATAGAGATGTACAGCATGGAAACAGATTTTTTGATCCAACTCATCCGTGCCAACTGGATATCTTAAACTAATCTTGTCCCGTTTGACAACATTTGGCCTATATCCCTCTAAATCTTTCCTATTCATGTACCCATCCAGATGCCTTTTAAATATTCTAATTGCCTCCACCATTTGCTCTGACAGCTCATTCCATACACGTACCACCCTCTGCGTGAAAAAAAGTTGCCCCTTAGGTTTCTTTTACATCTTTTCCCTCCCCCTTTAAATCTATGGCCTCTAGTTTTGGACTACCCTGTGAAAAAGACCTTAGCTATCACCCTATCCATGCCCCTCATGATTTTACCTGTAACAGTGTCACTAGACTGCATTTCAGGATTTTAATAATGTTTGTCTCCAATTCTGTGGGTCTGGTACTGCAGCTATCATATAGTAATGTGATGCTTACATTCTTGTGAGAAACTTTCATTTAGTTTATTCAATGTAAGTATTTAGAAGGCATAGTTATAGAGACAGCATGCTGCTGAAGCTTTACAGACTTAGGCTCCAGTTCCCTATAACTGATCTGACCTATGACATTTCTCTTTTTGCACATGCTCAGTAGCTATTCTTGGACTCAAGGTATAATTAACCTATTCTTCTAAAATAAGTTACCAACTTAAGTGGGTCCTGCACAGTCCCGTCTCTGCAATTTCATCTCTCATTCAGAAGGTTGTGGGTTCAAACCCTTTTTCAGAGAATGGAGTCCATAAGACTAGACGAGCACTCTTAACATCTCTAAAGCAGCTGATTGCTGACATGTTAATGTTTTGTGGAGTGTTGTACAGATATTTTCATTTGTGTTGAAGTCAATAAAAGTTAGAATTTACCCTATGTGAGAAAGTAAAGGTGTACTGCTGTATTGCATCGAGTATTGTAATGTTATCTTAAGTGGAAGAAGATGGAAGATTCTAATCCATTTTATGCAGTTGTGTCATATAGGTGTTCATTTTAAATTGTAATATATGTACATTTATTATTTAAGAGTGTGAATCCGTAATGATTTCTGCCAGACTGTACTCATGAGTTCAAGTCTGCATCTGATCTATATACGCTGATAATGTGCAGCATGTTACAATTTGCATGGTTTCGCTTTAACATAATCTTTCATCCTTTCAGTAACTGCCACAGGTGGTGCATTTAATCCATGCATATGGGACACTTATCTCTGCATTAATCACAGACTTGAAATACCAAATTTTACTGTGAAGCTGCTAAAATTCTACCCTGTGGAATATATGCCCTGATATTTCCCCGGTCTTTGCTAAAATTAATATTAAAGGGGTCGTGCTCTGACCTTGAATCTCTGGCTGGGAACAATGCTCTGGGAATGTATGTCAGAAATCTGCACAAACGCTCTGCATAAATTACCAACTGTTTAAATTAATAGCCGGATTGTCATGCACAACACATTGCTGAATCTTTTGTTTTTCGCTCCAGGTGGGAGTCTCTTTCCAACTGGAGCACAAGGTCTGAAAATGACAGTGAATGTTTACTGCTGCTGCTGTGGATTTCATTACACAGAATTTAGTATGAGGAACGATAGACACACATTTGTATAGCACCTTTCACAACCGCAGGGCACTGAAGCACTTTATACCTAAATATGTAGTTTTGAAGTATGGTCATTGTTGGCATGCAGGAAACTGAATGACCAATTTGAGTATAGCAAGCTCCCACAAACAATAATATGATAATAATTGAGAGAGGTGAAGATCCAAAGTCAGGTGGTCAGTATCACCAAGAGGAATAGGAGTGGTGAGGACACCTATACAGGCAATCAGCATTGTTAAAAGACATGGAAGAGATGAAAGAGAAGCAGGCACACCAGTGGTGGAGTTGTGAAGGACTGGGAGGCAGCAGCAGTGTGGTGAAAAGGAACACTGTGTATGGAGAGGTCCGAGAAATTGACAAACCAGTGGTGCAGGTTTGTGGGGCTGGGGATTGGCAGCATTGAGGTGTAAATGAGCAATGTCTGTGGAGAGATTCCCAGAAACAAACAGACTAGTGCAAGAGATGTGTCAGGCTGGGGAGCAGCAGCAGTGGTGAACCGGCAATGGAGGTATTTGGGATTGGCAAGCAACAGCAGTGGTGAACTGGTGATGGGGATGAGTGGGACTGCAAAGCAACAGCAGTGTGGACTGGTGATGGGGGTGTGTGGGATTGGGGAGTGACAGCAGTGTGGACTGGTGATGGGGGTGAGTGGGATTGGGGGGTGACAGCAGTGTGGACTGGTGATGGGGGTGAGTGGAACTGGGGTGTGACAGCAGTGTGGACTGGTAATGGGGGTGAGTGAGACTGGGGAGTGACAGCAGTGTGGACTGGTGATGGGGGTGTGTGGGACTGGGGAGTGACAGCAGTGTGGACTGGTGATGGGGATGAGTGGGATTGGGGAGTGACAGCAGTGTGGACTGGTGATGGGGGTAAGTGGGATTGGGGAGTGACAGCAGTGTGGACTGGTGATAGGGGTGAGTGGAACTGGGGTGTGACAGCAGTGTGGACTGGTGATAGGGGTGAGTGGAACTGGGGTGTGACAACAGTGTGGACTGGTGATAGGAGTGAGTGGGATTGGGGAGTGACAGCAGTGTGGACTGGTGATGGGGGTGAGTGGGATTGGGGAGTGACAGCAGTGTGAACTGGTGATGGGAGTGAGTGGGATTGGGGAGTGACAGCAGTGTGGACTGGTGATAGGGGTGAGTGGAACTGGGGTGTGTCAGCAGTGTGGACTGGTAATGGGGGTGAGTGGGACTGGGGAGTGACAGCAGTGTGGACTGGTGATGGGGGTGTGTGGGACTGGGCAGTGACAGCAGTGTGGACTGGTGATGGGGGTGAGTGGGATTGGGGAGTGACAGCAGTGTGGACTGGTGATGGGGGTGAGTGGAACTGGGGTGTGACAGCAGTGTGGACTGGTAATGGGGGTGAGTGGGACTGGGGAGTGACAGCAGTGTGGACTGGTGATGGGGGTGAGTGGGACTGGGGAGTGACAGCAGTGTGGACTGGTGATGGGGGTGAGTGGGACTGGGGAGTGACAGCAGTGTGGACTGGTCATAGGGGGGATTGGGACTGAGGAGTGACAACAGTCTGGACTGATGATGGGGTGAGTGGGATTGGGAAGTGAAAGCAGTGGTAAGCCGGCAGTGGAGCTGCTTCCATAAAATCCAAGTGTGACATGACGGGGAAGTAGTTAAAGAATTGAAGGATCTTTCTCTCTCATCTCTTGTTTTAAATTAATGACATAAAACAGCCTAAAAACCTCACATAGATAATTAATATTTTAGAACTTCAAAACTACATTTCTTCACTCGCTAGAGTTGAGAGTTAGTAGTTGTTTGTCTGACATAATTAAGAATAAGACTTTTCTAGAATCTGCTTCAGTAAAATAAACTTTGTCCTCCGTGTCTCCTGTTTCATTTAGGGCTGAGATCAATATTTTTATATTTTGAGTCCCAGGGCATAACAAAGCTGGAGCGTTACAGGGTAATTTCCTAGGCCCAACTATCTTTAGCTATTTCATCAATGACCTTCCCTCCATCATATGTTCAGAAGTGGGGCTGTTTGCTGGTGATTGCACAATATTCAGCACCATTCACAGCTCCTTAGATATTGAAACACGTCCTTTTAATTCACAGCAAGAGGTGGACAATATTCAAAGATGGCTAATATTCATGCCACATTAGGCAATGATCATGTCCAACATGATAGAATCTCACCTCCTTACTCCCTAAAGTCTGACCACCCATTTATAGTGTATAAGTCAGGACCACAGTTCCAACAACAGTCAAGAAGCTTGACATCATCCAGGACAAAGCAGCTCCCTTGACTGGCACACTTCAACACTTACTCCCTCTACCACCAAAACATTGTGTCAGCAGTGTGCACCATCTACAAAATGCACAGTGGTAACTCACCAGAAAGAAGGCCTGTGACAGCACCTTCCTGCACTAACTAGAAAGACAGGGGCAGCAGATACATGAGAAAACAATTGCATACAGCAAGTTCTCTTCAAGCCATTCACCATCCTGACTTGGAAATATATCACTGTTCCTTCGCTATCGTTTTGTCAAAATTCTGGAATTGATTCCTAATAGAACTTTGGCTTTATCTAAATTCCAAGATGGCGGTTCACCATTACCTTTTCCAGGACAATTAGGGATTGGCAAAGAACACTGACCTTGTTAGCAATACCCACATCCTGTAACAAATTAAACAAAAAAGGAAGAGTTTAGATTAGATTACGTACAGTGTGGAAACAGGCCTTTTGGCCCAACAAGTCCACACTGACCCTCCAAAGAGTAACTCACCCAGACCCAGTCCCCCTATTTACCCCTGACTAATCCACCTAACACTATTGGCAATTTAGCATGAGTGAATGATGGAAAAAAATACACTTATTCTTCATACGCACTCTAAGTTTAATTGTTTCCTATGGGCTTTTACCAACAGAGTCCTTAATCTAAACCTGAAAGATTGGAAAATTCATGCCCCAAATATTCCAATCCTAGGTCAATGGGCAGCATTCTTAGCTCTTTATCTGAAGTTCCACTCTAGAAATGTAATTATATTATCTTAGCTGTACTCTCAATACCCAGTACAGTACTGGGGAATAGTGCACTGATAGAGGCGTTGTCTTTCAATGAGACATGTGGCATCTCAGGTAGACACAAGATCCCACAGCCACTTATTGTAACAAGAGCAGAACTGAGCAAGATTTATCCTTCAACTAAAATCTAAAAACAGGTTTCCTGATTATTATAACATTGCTCTTTGTGGGAGCTTGTATGTAATTTGACTTGTGTTTTCTGTGCTATACCAATGACAACATGTCTGAAAGCATTTTATTTACTGTCAACTGCTTTGGGTAGTCATAACACTGTATAAATTGTGAAATAAATGGAACTAATTTTCAATTTTATAGACTCAAAAGCAAGATTAAAAGTCACAACCTTGTCACATGGCTGGTTCCCCCAACCCATGTCCAGATTTCAAATATTTAGGGAGCTCACCATCCACTGCTTGTTACATGACTGTCTTAGTATTTATATCAATCTCTGAGGTTGCTCCGGTGTGAGTCGCTTTGCTCGCTGAATCAAACCATATCTGAAGACAGTAGAATTTCTTCAAATTAAACTGTGGAATTAATTAGGATGAATTACCTTTCAGAAGTTGGACATAGGAGAGCATCAAACCCAGTAAACAGCACTAGTGAAGGAAAAGGCCACCTAACAAGCAAAAGTGTAGCAATAATTCTAATTCCAATTATTATTGCCATCATTGCGTTCCTTGCTGCTTTTGGAGGCTTAGTGTAAGTATTGGATTCAAGCATTGCATTCATACCCTTAATCTAAGTTTTAAATACTTGATTATTTTCTCTAATTGAAGAAAAAAAACAATAATTGGGCAAGTTAATGAAAATGACATTGAGAATATTAATAATAATTCATTGGGTTTTATATTGTTATTTCCTAATTTGGATTATAGTTTAAGACCAATTTCATCATCAGAGTGCTAAGGAGTGACAGCAAAAAAGCTACGACTGAATATAATATTTTGTGCTGTGGCTTCTGCTGTCTGAACCATTACAATACAAGAGACATGTGTGAAACCAATGAGTTTGACATGTACTATCAAAGTCATTCCTTCAGTAATGTTGAAACCTAGTATCTTATTTGATGCTTTACATAAAATAACAGAGGATTGTGACTTTTGTTATTATGTAATGTTCAAAAGATATTACAAGAAAGGTTGATTAGACAGTGTTCCCTTTGGTTTCTTTGTTAAGGTATAGAGCTGTGGAGTTTATGGGGTGCTTTATGAGCATTGGTTGAAAACGCCATTTATCCACTTAAATGGACCTTTATTAATAAACAGTGGAAATACACTGAGAAAATTAAGCCCCTGTGGTATCCATTTTTAAGGAATGAATATTGCAGTTGATACTTTGACCAAAACTACACTGATATGTCAGAATGCTAGAAAATATCTGTTCGACTTCCTGACTGGGAAAACCATCTTATTGTTTGAAATAAATGGAGCTTTACAAATGAGGTTCATGAACTTCTGTTCAAGATTTAATGCATTCTTTGAACACAGTGGGTCCTGATAAGAGGCTGGAGACTGTAAAGAGACTCCAGGATTTTGTTGTTCTCTGATATTGGCCTATTGAGCAGTCCTGATTTTGATTGCTCCAGCATTGGCAACTGTATCTGCAGCTTCCTGGACCTTAAGCTCTGACATTCTCACCATTTATCTGCATATGAATTGTCTCCACGTATCTGAATACATCTGTCACCTTCTTCACCTCCCTCTCCTTTAAGAAGTTCTTCTAACATCTGCCTCTTTGATCCAGTGATCTGTCTTAATATCTCTTTTTGTAATTCAGTATCAAATTTGCTTGATAGTATTGCTTTATGACAGTGTATTATGCAGAGGTGCTACATAAATGCAAATTTGTGTCATTTCTTTTACTGGAAGGAGGAATTTGTTACTATTTTTCCTGTTTAAACTGCATGATAAATGAAAGTTGAAAAATAAATTTGCACTTGGTTTAGAAAAGTAGATGAAATTTTGAGTGGATCCAATTTCAGGTATATGACATTTTTTCAATTATTGCAATTTCACATAACTGCTGGAGTGAAAACAGTCTCTCTATTTGTGACTGAAAGAATTATACAGCTTGTAGAATTGTGTAGACTTGACTTTGCTTTTTCACATATTGAAATGTTTTCCGAAGGCTACAAACAGGGTAGTCTACAGGTGAAATTCTGTTTGCTTTCTTAATTGCTAAAGCACTCAAAGAAATTTGGTTTATTCAAACCAGACCCACTTGGATAGGCTTATTTCCCTTGCTCTGTCTCGTCCACATCGCTTCTCCAATGTAACCTTTTGTTAGTCATCAAATCCTTGATTCAGTGTGATGATATGAAAATTAAAAGTCAATTGTAACTTGACACAACAGATTATGATCTGGAATGTGCTGCCTGAATGGGCAGAGGAAAGCAGATTCAACAATAATTTTCAAAAGGGAATTGACAAATGCAGAGAGGAAAACAAAATTGCAGAGCTATGGAAAAAAGGCAGCGAGGAGTAATTGGATACCTCCTTCAAATAGCAAGCACAAGTACAATGGGCCAAATGGTCATGGATGACTGTGAAGCAAGGATGAGACTTTCAAAATTGAGGCACTGACGGATTTTAATGGGACCTTGAAACTGAAGCTAAAGTCAATCAAACATTTATTGTGACCTCAATGTGTATTTACAATTGTCTGAGGTCCCAAAAGATGTGTTTAAATGCTACTGTTAGTATATGTGTTACACATGGTTCAAACCCAAATACATTAGTTAAAACATCTCAGAATGCATATCATCCCAATGAACCAAACGATTACATGATGTGATTAAATTATAACTGGAGTCGCTTATCCTTCTCCACCATTGCATGACACAATGAATAAGACTACATATAATAAGTTAAACTATGAAAATTGCTGAACAATTATGACCCCTCAGAACCCTTTCTCCATCTATAAGGCACAAATCTGGGATTGTACCAACATACTGTCCATTTGCATACTGAACTAATAGATTAAATCGTATCTTATAGCAATGTCCCAGAGTCTTCCATCTGAGTATGTCCTGTTCCATTGTTAGGACAGATCCAGAAGAGGTGGCAACATAGTGATATAAAGTGAGGAGAGATTTGCTCTGGGTCAAATCTTCAACATTGCCTCCAGATTCTATGAAATCTCATGGCCTGAGGTTAAACATGAGCAATTAAACCTCCTGTTGATGAACATCTGCCACCCTGTATTAACTAATTAACCAGAACGCATCCACATTGAACATCACTTGGAAGAAGCATGTAAGGTAGCAATGGCACAGAATATACTCTGAGTGGGTGTCTTTAATTTCTATCACCAAGTGGTTCAGCACCACTTTTGAGTGAGCTAACTGAGACATACAGTACATGGCTGTCAGGTTGAGCCAGAAAGCAATGATGAGTCAGCCAAAATGAAGGGAAAAAGCTACTTGACTTCATCATCACTGATCTACCATGACAGCATTGGTAGGAGAGATCACTACACATACTTTATGGAGATGAAGTCCAATCTTTACATGAAAGATTCTGGCCATCATGCTATGTTGCACAAAGAGGAGACAGTGTGTAGCAATAATGTCATTGGAGTAATAATCCAAAATTCCAGAAAGAATGCTCCGGGGATATGGGATTGAATCCTGCCTTGATAGATGGTGAAATTCAAATTCAATAAAAATCTGGAATTAAAGGATAGTATAGTGATGACCATGGTGTAATACCCACTTGGTTCACTCCTGTCCTTTAGCGAAGTAAATCTGCTGGCCTTACCTGGTCTGGCTCATGTGAAATGGTTCGATGGCAATTGGGAGGACGATAAATGCTGGCCAAGCCAGCGATGGCTATATTCCATAAACAAAAGAAGAACATAACTACCATCTTGCTGAATTGGATGGATCAGAATTGATCTGTTCGCTCAAAGTTGGGGATTCACGAGATGCAGTGAGCCATTAGCAGCAGCAGAATTATATTCAACCATAGTATGTAACCCCTTGATCTGGTACATTGTCCACCCTATAATTACCACCAAGTCTGCTGATCAATCCTGTTCAATCTATGGGTGGCATGAAGTATTCCAAAAAATGAACTGTCACCTGATGAAGCTAAATCACAGCACAACATGCCTGATAACAACGGAAGCACGTGCAAATACTGGTCACTACAAAGGCTTTGGACCCTGACAATATGACGGCAATAATACTGAAGACCTATGCTCCAGAACCAGCCTCACCTCCAACAAACTATTCCAGTTTAACTACAACATTGGTCTCTGCTCACCAGTGTGAAATATTGCTCAGGAATGTCTTAGTGAGTTTTGAGAAGATTTGTAGCTCAGGTTGATGTTCTGATGTAGGTTTGCTCACTGAGCTGGAAGGTTCATTTCCAGACGTTTCATGACCCTACTAGGTAACATCTTCAGTTGGCCTCCAGGTGAAGCACTGCTGATAAGTCCTGCTTTCTATTTATATGTTTGGGTTTCTTTGGGTTGGTGATGTCATTTCTTGTGGTGATGTCATTTCCTGTTTTTTTTTCAGGGAGTGGTAGATGGGGGTCTAACTCGATGTGTTTGTTGATAGAGTTCTGGTTGGAATGCCATGCTTCTAGGAATTCTCATGCGTGTCTCTGTTTGGCTTGTCCTAAGATGGATGTGTGTCCCAGTCGAAGTGGTGTCCTTCCTCATCCGTATGTAAGGATACTAGTGAGAGAGGTCATTTTTTTTGTGTCAGGAATGTTTATCCACAAAAAGCAATCCAATCTGACCAATTACACCCTTTAATATTCCCTTTATTTCCAGCAAAGAGATGGATGGTATCTTTGACAGTGCTATCTTAAACAGCAAAAATCTTTCACTCATTCCTGAAGTTTTGTTCCAAAAAGTTTATTCAAATAACAATCTTTGTCCAAATATGGACAGAAGAGCTGAATTCCAGATGTGTGTTGATACCGATGACCCCTGACATAAAAGCAGTTTTGACTAAGTGTAGCATCAATCACCTGATGATGATGTTCCTTTAACAAGGTTATGCTGTCCTTGACAGTTTTTTTCAGACAGGTTGGAAAAGCAGCGATTCTGAAATGTCTGACTTGGATGGGCTTTACGGCCAATTTGACTACAGCTAACAGATACTGCCTCAGCAAAAGGCTTTCAAGTTAAAAAAAACACTTCTACAATGAAAGGGGAGTGGCCAGTTCTCTCAGCTCAGTTTTTCTCTGGTTTGGTTTGGTTTTTAGCAGTCTGGTTGTTCACTGAAGGCAGTCAGTTCAGTTTGAGGCTGCTGATCCAAGAATTGGTTATATGGAAGCGGGTGTTCCATGCTACCAGCTCTCTCTCTCTCTCTCCTGTAAGACCCTATGTTTGATTTTACCTTTTGTGCCAGGGGGTGTTTATTGGGATTGTTGCAGGAAATTGTAACAGATTAAATTAGGATAATCTGTTGGGTTTTCAGATAGGTTAAGTTATTCTGTATTCTGTTCTTTGTTGTTTGTGTTTAATTTGGTAATCTTGTAAATAAATTCTATTTTCTTTAAAACTAAGTGTTTTGACCAACTGCATCTCTCCTGGATATTGCACTATACATCTGCTTAAAACAATGAGCAAAGTTAGGGTCCGGGCTACTCTCTTGAAATGGTTTGAGGTGGTCTGGCTTGTCTATAACAATGGCAAAATTGAGGTTAATCAGAATTGAGAGAAAAATCCATCACTGGTTGGAGTCATTTGACACAAAGGAACGCAATTGTTGTCATTGTATCCCAGGGCTGATATTTTCATCTGCTTCATCAATGACAATTTCTCAGTAGCCATGGGGATGTTTGCAAATGATTGCACAGTGTTCAGTACCATTGGAAATTTCTCACATGATAAAGTATTCCATGACTGTGTCCAATGAGATCTGGAAACGTTAGAGATAATGTTTATAATAAATGGAGCCCCACAGCTAAAACTATGGTGCAACTCTCCCTCAGCTCGTACTCTACTAAGAGGTTGGAACCTGCACAGCGCAGAACATACTGCTGTGTAGCTAACCATATGCATAACCATATGCAGTCTGCTACTAAACATTATTTAAAAGTAACATGGAAGTCTGGCCTGAGCTGCTATGATGTTCCAAAAACCATGATAGAACATGATAGCAGCAGAGGAGATACCAGTCTAAGGTAGCCAATGATTTTCTCCAAGGAATCTGAAGGCCTAGAGGCAACATTGAAAGAGCACATGAAAAATATCCTGAGAAGATTTCCCAAGTGTATTGACTTGACGGATTACCCAAACAGGAGTTGGATGCTACAACTGGAGCTTTTCCGCTCTTTATGTTATTTCTCGTTTCCTTCTCTTTCTTTCCCCAATTTTTCACTATTTGCTTCCTTTATGGTGCTTTCCCTCTCTTGGTGTTCACTTGCCCTTTGGAAGGTCTCGGCCTGGTCTCTCGGTGATTCATGGTGGGCCCCAGCCTGGTCTCTCGGTGGCTCATGGTGGGCCCCAGCCTGGTCTCTCGGTGGTTCATGGTGGGCCCCAGCCTGGTCTCTTGGGGGCTCATAGTGGGTCCCAGCCTGGTTTCTCGGTGACTCATGGTGGGCCCCAGCCTGGTCTCTCTTAGAGAATCCTCGACGAGCACTCCCAGATCCCTTTGTGCTTTGGCTTTATTAATTTTCTCACCATTTAGAAAGTAGTCCATGCTTTTATTCTTTTTGCCAAAGTGCAAGACCTCGCACTTGCTCACATTAAATTCCATCAGCCATTTCCTGGACCACTCTCCCAACCTGTCTAGATCCTTCTGTAGCCTCCCCACTTCCTCAGTACTACCTGCCTGTCCACCTAACTTCGTATCATCGGCAAACTTCGCTAGAATGCCCCCGGTTCCCTCATCCAAATCATTAATATATGATGCGAACAGCTGTGGCCCCAGCACCGAGAGTCCAGGTTGGGGCCCACCACGAGTCTGTGATTAAGAAAGCGAATGCAATGTTGTCTCTTATCTCAAGAGGGTTGGAATATAAAAGCAGAGATGTACTACTAAGACTTTATAAAGCTCTGGTTAGGCCCCATTTGGAGTACTGTGTCCAGTTTTGGTCCCCACACCTCAGGAAGGACATACTAGCACTGGAACGTGTCCAGCGGAGATTCACACGGATGATCCCTGGAATGACAGGTCTAGCATATGAGGAACGGCTGAGGATACTGTGATTGTATTCGTTGGAGTTTAGAAGATTAAGGGGAGACTTAATAGAGACGTACAAAATAATACATGGCTTGGAAAAGGTGGATGCTAGGAAATTGTTTCCGTTAGACGAGGAGACTAGGACCCGTGGACACAGCCTTAGAATTAGAGGGGGTCATTTCAGAACAGAAATGCGGAGACATTTCTTCAGCCAGAGAGTGGTGGGCCTGTGGAATTCATTGCCACGGAGTGCAGTGGAAGCCGGGACGCTAAATGTCTTCAAGGCCGAGATTGATAGATTCTTGTTGTCTAGAGGAATTAAGGGCTATGGGGAGAACGCTGGTAAGTGGAGCTGAAATGCGCATCAGCCATGATTGAATGGCGGAGTGGACTCGATGGGCCGAATGGCCTTCCTTCCACTCCTATGTCTTATGGTCTTATGGTCTTATGGACTCGTGGTGGGTTCCAGCCTGGTCTCTCGGTGGCTCATGGTGGGTTCCAGCCTGGTCTCTCAGTGACTCATAGTGGGTCCCAGCCTGGTCTCTTGGTGACTCATGGTGGGCCCCAGCCTGGTCTCTTGGTGACTCATGGTGGGTTCCCGCCTGGTCTCTCGGTGACTTGTGGTGGGCCCCAGCCTGGTCTCTTGGTGAGTCGTGGTGGGCCCCTTTCTGATCTCTTGGTGACTCATGGTGGGTTCCAGCCTGGTCTCTTGGTGACACATGGTGGGCCTCAGCCTGGTCTCTCGGTGACTTGTGGTGGGTCCCAGCCTGGTGTCTTGGTGACTTGTGGTGGTCCCCAGCCTGGTCTCTCGGTGACTCATGGTGGGTTCCAGCCTGGTCTCTTGGTGACCCATGGTGGGCCCCAGCCTGGTCTCTCGGTGACTCATGGTGGGCCCCAGACTGGTCTCTCGGTGACTCATGGTGGGCCCCAGACTGGTCTCTTGGTGACTCATGTTGGGTTCCAGCCTCGTCTCTCGATGACTCGTGGTGGGTCCCAGCTTGGTCTCTCGGTGGCTCATGGTGGGTCCCAGCCTGATCTCTCGGTGACTCATTATGGGTCCCAGCCTGGTCTCTCGGTGACTCATGGTAGGCCCCAGCCTGGTCTCTCGGTGACTCGTAGTGGGCCCCAGCCTGGTCTCTCGGTGACTTGTGGTGGGTCCCAGCCTGGTCTCTCGGTGACTCATGGTGGGCCTCAGCCTGGTCTCTCGGTGGCTTGTGCTGGGTCCCAGCCTGGTCTCTCGGTGACTCATTGTGGGCCTCAGCCTGGTCTCTCGGTGACTCATGTTGGGTTCCAGCCTCATCTCTCGATGACTCGTGGTGGGTCCCAGCTTGGTCTCTCGGTGGCTCATGGTGGGTCCCAGCCTGATCTCTCGGTGACTCATTATGGGTCCCAGCCTTGTCTCTCGGTGACTCATGGTAGGCCCCAGCCTGGTCTCTCGGTGACTTGTAGTGGGCCCCAGCCTGGTCTCTCGGTGACTTGTGGTGGGTCCCAGCCTGGTCTCTCGGTGACTCATTGTGGGCCTCAGCCTGGTCTCTCGGTGGCTCATGGTGGGCCCTAGCTTGGTCTCTTGGTGACTTATGGTGGGTTCCAGCCTGGTCTTTCAGTGGCTTATGCTGGGTCCCAGCCTGGTCTCTTGGCGGTATGTTTGTTAGTATCTCAGCCTGGTCTCTCAGCCTGATCTCTCAGCCTGGTCCCTCAGCCTGGTGTCTTGGCAGCTCATGGCATTGTCTTGGCTCAGTGTGCGAGTGGATCCTACCTGGGCATGTTCCTGAGGCAGCAGGAGTGATCAGAGAGGTGGTTGCTCCAGCAGCAACAATGGTATCTGCAGCAGCGACATAGAGAACAGACAGCTGAGGTCTCCCCAGAGAGCAAGATAGGCAGATCACTCATCAAAGATTGTTAAACTTTTAACTTATTCTTTTATTTTCTTAGTTTAAACCAAGAGAGACTTTAATGCAAAATATTATCTATTTCTTTATTTTTCTACTTTTCTATGAAATAATGCTTAACTTTTTAACTCTTGTTTCTCTTACTAGTTTGTACCTAAGATTTTTTTGTACCTAGGTATCTTAGTATCTACGATGATGCCAGTTATGGCAACATTATACACTTTTCACTACACTCCTGTACTTCTGTACTTCAGTACATGTGATAATAAAATCTAAAATCTAAATCTAATCTGTGATATATTACTTGTAATCCACACCAGCTCAGCAATCCATGCCCTTTCCAAAGCCCTTCAGTACTGTCAAAGGACTGATAGGAGCACTTAGATACAAGTTGTGTAAGATGCAGATCCACAGGTACAGAACAACCTCAGTTCTCTAGCTGAGTGCTCCAAGTCAGTATTTTCTTACATGCAGATTCTTATTGGCAAGGTGTTGATGAACCTCAGCAGATTTTGATGTCAGTCCAGCACCATTCAATGCTATTTTAATTCTGAGTATCTCACTATTGAACACATGCAGTACAAACAAGGTCCCAGTAGCCAACAGTCATGGTATGTTCCATTAAAGATTTCTATAAAGTGATCATTTCATGCCGTGTTGAGGAGTGAGTTCATTCAAATTCTTGATGACATACTGCAGGTTGACAAATGTCTGATGGTAGAAAAGCTGATCGAAGTATGATGCTGGGAGAGAGGGTGGGGTAAAGGGTGATTCAATGCGGATCTGAGGTTCAGTTCAAGTCTGTAATTTGGGTAGACCCGACTATGTCTGACTTTGAAAACAAACCAGATAAACTTGAGGAAAAGGCAGGAACCTCCATTTTGAAGTGCTGGCATTGTGGAGCAGGGAATGTGTTGCAATGACAAAATCGTCTAGCAGATAATTGTCCAATGCCTTCACATTGGCAGATTTGCCAACCTCCAGCAGCTTTGCAATGTGAAATCACCTCTTAGAACTAAATCCAGTACAAAGGAGAACCCAGCAAATTTCAAGTGGGGATTGTTGACCCCTCAGTTGAAGAAAGACCAGCAATATTGGTCTGTAGCCTTGAAAGTCAAGATGTTTGTTACTTGTTTATTTCTTGATTTAGAAGAAACTATTGCTGTTTGCCTGAAAGCTTAGAATGGCTGCACACCATCAGCCTTTCACTATCAAAAGCCACTATCTAAGGATTCAGGAGGCCACATCCTTAAGTTAAAGTTGTTTTGAAGTGACAATGGTAAAGCTATTAATGAGCTTATTTATGTTTTAAAGAAGAAGAACAAATCCTTGTTGGGTTGGCAAGCAGTGTTCAACTCAGTTTTCTACAACAGCTACCAAATGTTTGAGCTCAGATATAAGACACGGTGCACACACGGTGGCACTGCTGCCTCACAGTGCGAGGGACCAGGATTCAATTCCAGTCTCGGGCAACTGTGTGGAGTTAGCACATTCTCCCTGCGTCTGTGTGGGGTTCCTCAGGGTGCTCCGGTTTCTTCCCATAATCCAAAGATGTGCAGGTCAGGTGAAATGACCATGCCAAATTGCCCTTGTGTTCAGGGATGTGTAGGTTAGGTGCATTAGTCAGGGGTAAATGTAGAGCAAGAGGGGAATGGGTCTGGGTGGGTTACTGTTTGGGGGGTCGATGTGGACTTCTTGGGCTGAAGGGCCATGTCCAGATGATGACTATATTCCACTCTATGAGGAATCATCACACCTTATGAGATTTGACAACTACATTCCATTTTACAGAGGTTTTCTCAGCCTCACCAGAAGAAATACTAATTTAGTCTGTTGAAGGTGTGATGGAAGCTCTACTACTTTCAGTTTTAAAACTTGATGATCATTCATTCAGCAGCAAACAGTCAGGGTGTGCCTGAGAATTTCCAAGTACATGAATATATTCAATTACACAAACATTCTTCAGCAGTATTGAAGCAGTACCAAATGATAGTCTACTTCTGTATGAAGAGCCCTGAAAATTCTTCATCTTCATTCAGTCAATCTGAATTTCCCCACATTGCATCTTTATCTTCAGAATGACTTCTAGTAAATTCAGATGCAATTATGACAGTCCTGATTGCAAATCTTGCAATACAGGCAGCAATTTCCAAAGCAATTTTAATGGAATATTTGCAGCATGTCTTCTGAAGAAGCGAATCTATACGATTCCCTCCCTTCTTCATCCTGAATTTGAAAATATGAATGAAGAACTCCAGTGTGGCAATATATGTTGTACAGTTGAATGATGGTACTCCTCAGCCCTTCTTAAATGGTGCAGATTGACCATGCATCAGGCTTTTGTTGTTTGATTTTCTTTCCAACAAACAAAGTAGTTCACTTGATCAGCAACGACCACGACCTTAAATATTCACTTCCTCTACCACCAGTGCACAGTGGCTGCAGTGTGTACCATATGCAAGAAAGATGCTAACCATGGCTTTATGGCACCTAATAAACTCATACCTTCTTCCCTGATGGACAAAGGTGCCAAATTCATAAGAACAATGACCAGCAAACCACCCCTCAAGCCACACAGCATTTTGATTTGGAAGTCTATCACTGTTTCTTCACTGTCCCTGGATCAAGTTCCTGGAACTTGCTTCCTAACCTATAACAAATGGACTGCAGCAGTTCATGAAGACAGTTCATCACCACTTGTAAATGGAGGCCTGACCACCCATTCCATGAACAAATAAAGTGAAGTGTCATGAGACAATGTAATGAGATATACTGAATTAAGAGTTGAAAAGTGTGGCACCGGAAAAGCACAGCAGGTCAGGCAGCATCCGCGGACCAGGTGAGTCACATTTCGGGCTTAGCCCCTTCATCAGGAATGTGGAGGAGGAAGGGGCATGAAAGATAAACAAGGTGATGGGGTGGGGATGGGTCTGGGGAGGGATGTTAGGTGGGAAGGTGGATGTAGGTAGGAGGTAATTGTAATAGGTCAGTGGGGAGGGTGGTGTGGATAGATGGGAAGAAAGATGGACAGCTTGGTTAGATCAAGAAGACGGTGCCAACTTGGAGAGTTGGATCTGGGATGAGGTGCGGGGAGGGGAGATTTGGAAATAAATGAAGTTGATCCTGTACCTACCTATTATCGATGATGGGCAAGTTGTTGGAGGGAATCCTGAGGGACAGGATTTACTTGGAATGGAAGGACTGATTAGGGATAGTCAACGTGGCTTTGTGCATGGGAAATCACATCTCACAGACATGATTGATATTCTTGCAGAAGTAATGAAGATGATTGATGATGACAAAGTGGTGGACATGATGTATATGGACCTCAGTCAGGTATTTGAGAAGGTTCTTCATGATAGACTGGTTAGCAAGGTTAGATCTCATGGAATACAGGCAGAACTAGCTTGGATGCAGAACTGGCTTGAAGATAGAAGATGGAAGATGCTGGTGGAGGGTTGCCTTTCAGACTGGAGGCCTGTGACCAGTAGTGTGCCACAAGAATTAGTACTGGGTCCAGAGAGGAGGTATAGTTCATAAGTTTGCAGATGACACAAAATTGAAGGTGTAGTGGACAGCGAAGAAGGTTACCTCAGAATGCAATGGGGTCTAGATCAGATGGGCCAATCGGCTGAGAAGTGGCAGATGGCGTTTAATTCAGATAAATTTTGGAAAGGGTTCAGAGGAGATTTACCAGGATGTTGCCTGCTATGGAGGGAAGGTCTTATGAGGAAAGGCTGAGGGACTTGAGGCTATTTTCATTGGAGAGAAGAAGGTTGAGATGTGACTTGATTGAGATATATAAGGTAATCAGAGGGTTAGATAGAGTGGACAGTGAGAGCCTTTTTTCCTCGGATGGTGATAGCTAGCACAAGGGGGCATAGCTTTAAATTGAGGGGTGTTAGATATAGAATAGGTGTCAGAGGTAGTTTCTTTACTCAGAGAGTAGTAGAAGCGTGGAACACACTGCCTGCAACAGTAGTAGACTCGCCAACTTTAAAAGGATATTTAAATGGTCATTGGATAGTCTTATGGATGAAAATGGAATTGTGTAGGTTAGTTGGGCTTCAGATTGGTTTCACATGTTGGCGCAACATTAAGGACCAAACGTCCTGTGCTGCACTGTAGTGTTCTATTCTATGCCTATGTTAAATGTGAGGGGCTCTTTTTGGAAAGGCAAATCAAAACAGAATTTATACCATAATGGTAAGGCCCTGGGGAGTGTTGCTGAACAAAGAAACCTGGGAGTGCAGGTTCATAGTTCCTTGGAAATGGTCACAGGTAGATAGGATAGCAAAGAAAGCATTTGGTATGCTTTCCTTTATTGGCCAGAGTATTGAGTACAGGAGTTAGGAGGTCATGTTGCGGCTGTACAGGACATTGGTTAGGCCACTTCTGGAATATTGTGTGCAATTCTGGTCTCCTTCCTATCGGAATGCTGTTATGAAACTTGAAAGGGATCAGAAAAGATTTGCAAGGATGTTGCCAGGGTTGGAGGATTTGAGCTATAGGGAGAGGCTGAATAGGCTGGGGCTGTTTTCCGTGGAGTGTTGGAGGCTGAGGGGTGACCTTATAGAGGTTTATAAAATCATTAGGGGCTTGGATAGGATAAATAGACAAGGTATTTTTCCTGAGTTGGGGGAGTCCAGAACTAGAGGGCATAGATTTAAGGTGAGAGGGGAAAAATTTAAAAGGGACCTAAGGGGCAACTTTTTCACGCAGATGGTGGTGTGTGTATGGAATGAGCTGCCCGAGGAAGCGGTGAGGCTTGTACAATTGCAACATTTAAGAGGCGTCTGGATGGGTATATGTATAGGAAGGGTTTAGAGGGTTGAGGGCCAAATGCTGGCAAATGGAACTAGATTAGGTTAGGATATCTGGTCAGCGTGGACAATTTGGATCAAAAGGTCTGTTTCCATGCTGTACATCTCTATGACTCCATGACTCTATTACCTTCCCACCTACCTTCCCCCCAGCCCCACCACCATACTCTATTTATCTCTCATCCCTCTTTCCCCTCCACATTCCTGATGAAGGGCTTATACCTGAAACGTTGATTCTCCTGCTCCTCTGATGCTGCCTGACCGGCTGTGCTGTTCCAGCGTCACCATTTTCAACTCTGGCGGTACGGTGGCTCAGTGGTTAGCACTGCTGCCTCACAGCACCAGGGGTCCCAGGTTTGATTCCAGCCTTGGACGACTGTCAGTGTGGAGTTTGTACATTCTCCCCGTGTCTGCGTGGGCTTCCTCTGGGTGCTCCGGTTTCCTCCCATGGTCCAAAGATGTGCAGGTTAGGTGAATTGGCCAGGGTGGATTGCCCATTGTGTTAGGTGCATTGGTCGGAGGGGGGTGGGTTACTCTTCGGAATGTCAGTGTGGACTGGTTGGGCTGAGGGGCCTGTTTCCACACTGTAGGGAGTCCAAGCTGACTCTGCAGTGCTCACTTCCTCCTATATTGAATTCAGGCCAAGGAATGAATATCACATTTGACATTAATTTTGCTTAGTTCAAGCTTTTTTATGCTTGACCTGTAAACCGTTAACCCTTTTTATCTCTGCATATATATCTTTGTGTAATATAAATAATTATTCGCGCCTCTCTACAGTTACTGCAGCAAAAGGACAAAAACAAAAAAGGGTGAGAAGAGGAGGAAAAGGTCAAAATCACGGGGACGACAATTGACCAGGAAGAGAACTCATAAATCCAGTCATAGAAAGAAATCGGAAAGGAGAAAAAGTAAAGTAAAACATAACACAAGTTACTCAACTGAATGATGTATCCTAGACGACTATTAAACACAAAGAATATCTAAAAATATATTAAACTGAAAATAGATTAACCAGTTTACCAACTTGGTAGAAAGTTTCAAACCTTTTATTAAAATATACCAAAACATCTTTAAATGGAAGCATTCCTTGTGTGTTCTTAGTTAAGTAGTTACTTAATTATACATGCTGGAATTTTAATAACATTCTGTGTACAATACAAGGAAAAGGAAAAATTGATTTGTTTTTTTCTATGCTAAAATAACATCCAATTTACTTCGAATAATAATAATGTTGCTCACAGTGTATCATTGCTTTGAAGTAATCGAGGTGTCTTTTCCTGCGGTGGTGGATTATTAGCCGAAGTCAGTCCAAAGTAGGCCTAAGGAAATTAAATCATCAATTTGTTTTCTATGCTATTAATTCACTTAAACTTCTCTTAAAATGTCGCAATTAGATAAATAATTGGAATCAGTAACAGAACAGGAATAGAAACAAACTTAGTGAACTGAAAATTGCAGTTGAACAACTTATGAACACTGATGGACAATGCCCTGACATCATATACTATCTTGAATGTGCCACGTGATTGCACATTTGATTTGATTTATTATTGTCATGTATACCGAGATACTGTGAAATGTATTGTTTTGTGTGCTGTCCAGACAAATTATACCATTCATAAGTACATCAGGATAAGGGAACAGAATGCAGAATATAGTGTTACAGCTACAGAGAAGGAGCAGAGAACGATCAACTCTAATATATGAGAGATCTATTTATAAGTCTGATAACAGCAGGGAAAAAGCTGTTCTTGAATCTGTTGGTATTTGTTTTCAATCTTCAAATTACCATTATTGTTTAGTACAGTCTTATATCAGCATATAAGGATCAGCCCCTTTCAGTAAACAAACTGTAAAGGTTAACTACAGTTTTGCTGATAGTACAGTTTATACTGTTGTACTTGCATTGATACAGACTATACAGAGTCAGCTGAATTGCACCTCCCTGAGAGCTTTGCAAAGCTTTCTTTAAACTATTGCACCATTTCTGATGTTAGTACTGAATACTATGCAATTTTTCAAAAGTAACCCAAACTTACATTTGATAGGAAACAGTCTGTTAGCCTGCAGTATGACTGCCAGCCCAGATGAGGGTCAGTCCTCAACCAACACAGAGTTAATATTGTGTTACAAATGGTGGAATTATGCCTTAGTTGTTAAGGAAATTAAAGTACACCTGGTATGTTTTTATAAAAGCTTGTGCTTTGACTACATTTATCTAAATTAAACTAGAATAATTGTTACTGCATAGAAATAAATTATTGGCTTATAGACAAAATGAGTATGCTTGCAATCAAATTGATTTATGCAGCAGTTATTTAAAATCGCATGTTCACTTAAAAGATATATCACAGCTTTCAGCCATCACTTTATAGAGAATAGAACTTTCTGACATCTTGGAATGAATCTGGTTTCGGGAAGATGATGTTTCAAAATGTCAGTCGTCATTATTTTTCTCATTAATGTAATTACTGCATTTGATTAAGGTTTAGTGTCACACCAGGTTTTGTCATGGCTGCACATTTCTAAATGTATTTGAATGTGTTTGTATATGTGTTCATCTTTGTGCATAAGACGATATGCACAAATACCTGTGCCTGTGTAAGACTGTATATGTATGTGCGTATGTACACGTGTGAGAGTAAGTGTGTGTGTCTGTGTCTGTGTGTGTGGGGGGCAGCGGAAGGGGGCTGTGGCGTGGGTGTCATCAGAGTGCATTTGTAAGTGTCTGTGAATATTTGTCTTAGTGAGTGAGAGTAGTCTGTAATTATGAGGTTGTTGACTTGCTTGCTGAGCTAGTGAGTTTGTTTGCAGACGTTTCATCACCATACTAGGTAACACCATCAGTGCGCCTCTGGTGAAGCATTGGTGTTCTGTCCCACTTGCTATTTATGTGTCCTGGTTTGCTGAGGTGGGTGGTATCATTTCCGGTTTTGTTTCTTAGGGTTGGTATATGGGATCTAACTCTACATGTTTGTTAACGGAATTCCGAGTTGAGTGCCAGGCCTCCAGGAATTCCGGTGCATGTCTTTGTTTGGCTTGTCCTAGGATAGATACGTGGTCCCAGTTGAATTGGTATGCTTCTTTGTCTATGCGTATGGACACAAGTGATAGTTGATCATGTCCCTTGATGGCTAGTTGGTGTACATGTACCCTGGTGGCTAGTTTTCTTCTGGTTTGCTCTATGTAATGTTAGTGGCAGTCTTTACATGGTTAAACACAATATACTAACCACTAAGAAACAAACCCGGAATGATACCATGCAGCTCAGCAAACCGGGACACATAAATAGCAAGCAGAACATCAACAGAACACAAATAGAACACCAATGCTTTGCTGGAGGTGCACTGATGAGGTTAGCAAATATGGTGACGAATATCTGCAAACAAACTTACCAGCTCAGCAAGCAAGTCAACAACTTCATCCACAACCTGAGCTAAACTCTTCACAAGAACTTTGAATGTGTTATAATGTACATGAGATTATGTGTATCATTGCACAAGGATATGTATTTGAGTGTGCACGAAAGTGTGTGAAAACGTGTGGGTGTGCTTGCAGCAACATGGTTCGTATCAATGGGTGCGAATGCACATGAGAGTATGTGTGAGTATATGTGAGTCTGTTTGAGAGACAATGTGTGTATCTGTGAGAGAGTGCAAGAGTGCGCATGTATTACTGTGCATTGTGTTATGTTGTATAGTCAGTATGTTAGTATATCTTTGACAGACATGCTCATGATATGATCACTGCACCATAGCTTTTGACACAGAATGGTCTTCTTCAAAGACAGAGAAGAATGACAGAGAAGAATGAGAAGCTAAAGAAGTATCAAACCAGCACACTAGGCAGAGTACAAGCTATAAATTCAAAACATTGGAAATACAAATACTTGGTTACAAGCAAAGATTTCTAGATGTAACTAGCTCAGATCATGTAAAGTCATTAAGAAACTGAAGCTAGCCATAACCAAATGTACAACGACATTGATGCACAAAAGAGTGAGAAGCAATTGAATTGAATTGAATTTATTGTCACGTGTACCGAGACACAGTGAAGAGCTTTGTCTTGTGAGCAATAAAGGCAGATCACATAGTTAAATAGCATAGATAAATAGATAAACAGCGGCAAAAACAAAAACATAGGTATAGGCAAATGTTAAGAGTTTGTGAGTCCATTCAGTATTCTAACAGCAGTAGGATAGAAACTGTTAAGAAACTGGCTGGTGCATGTGTTCAGGCTTCTGTACCTTCTCCCTGATGGTAGAGGTTGTAGAAAAACATTGCCAGGGTGGAATGGATCTTTGAGAATACTGGTGGCCTTTCCTTGACAGCGGGCTTGGAAGATGGATTCCATAGATGGGAGGTTGGCCTTTGTGATTGTCCGGGCCGAGTTCACCACTCTCTGTAACCGTCTCCGATCTTGAATGGTACAGTTGCCATACCAGGTAGTGATACATCCAGATAAAATGCTCTCGATGGCGCATCTACAAAAGTTGGCAAGGGTATTCGCTGTCATGCCAAAATTCCTCAGCTGCCTGACGGAGAAGCCACATTGTTGGGCCTTTGTAACCAGTGCATCCACATGAAGAGGTGTGGATGGCCACTCCCAGGAGTTTGACATTCTCCACTCGTGTAGGGGATGCCGAAAGTCAATAATGAGTTCCTTGGTTTTGCTGGCATTGAGAGCTAGGTTGCTCTCAGGACACCATTTTTCCAGGTCTTCCACCTCCCGTCTGTGGTCTGTTTCATCGCAATCTGAAATTCAACTGACTATGATGGTGTCATCAGCAAACTTGTAAATGGCATTAATCTGGTATTTGGCGACGCAGTCATGGGTATACATGACAATCCTCTGACAATGATGATTATACAGTGATATTGAGTGACAGCAGCCAAGCTGTCAAACAAATGTACCAAAGAAGAACTCAAACCTCTGAAGTTTGAAATGTTAGAACTGTAAGCTCTATTATACTGGTTGTATAATTATCAAATTGACAACATATGGAAATGTTTGGGTTAGGAACTTGGGAAAAAATGGGTTGTGTTATGTCTGTCAATAAGCATGTCTGTGTGCATTTGTGAAAGATGCTCAGGATACTAAATCTCTATCATAGCATGTGATTTGATGGACTAAAAATTTAATTCTTTATCTTGGATCAGATGAACTGTGACCTCCTGGAAGCATGTTGCAGGGTAATAACTTAATATTAGTCCAGCCAATTATGTGCTTGGAGAATGTAATGTTTGTACATTATAGATAGTTATAATAAGTATATGTTGGATTATTCAATAGCACAATAGCAAAACTCAGCCTCTTACATTTCAGGGGGAATCACATGCACTATTGCATTACGTAAAGCACCCTGGCAGAGGCAAACCATTGCAACAGCAGTAGACATTTTCTCATGGTTGATATTTGGGAAACTAATTGAAGAACGGCATAGGTCATTAACATTGGACAACATCGAATTTAGGCAATGGGAGAATTCTTTACCATTAAGCAGCACAATTTTCTATGAGTACAGACAGCTATACAGATCTGAAGATTAACCACCAAGAAAAGAAAGCTAATTTCTTTCTGATTAGAAGATAAGTTTATGCAGTACAAAAGAAATTTATCAAAGTGCCTTAAGTAAACAGAAACAAAACAAACACTGAAATTCATTTTTGCGATGGACACAAAGCCAATGTAGTGTAATACAGAAACTAGAAGGTGAGAATGTTCTGCAGGTGACGACAGAAAAATAGACAACAGTTTCTTTGAACAACAGCTGCAAAGTCTTTATTATTAAGGAAGGAAGAGTTTTTAACTTAAACTGACAAAAAGCCTAGAATGCACAATTAAAGATGGTGCATTCCCATATTTTTTAGATGAAATCATGGTTCATAGATTATAGTTATTCCATCCAGTGACAGTCTTATTGAATTCCAATTGTTTAAACAACATTTCCAATTCCCTTTTACAGTCCAGCATTGGATAATCCTGAGAAAAGAGATCAAAATATTTAGCTTACCATTTGTAAAGAGGGGCTTTTCAGAATTAGCATACTCTGTCTTTCCATGGATGATCAGAAAAATCTGGAATGTGCTTGTTGATCAACTCAGTTAAGAATGAATGAGATAATAAATGAAAGTGGATTAGACCCCTTTCTCATTTAAACTCACAGTTACTATGCTTCAAACAAGGAGGCAACAATAAACTCAAAAGATACTGGAATTGAACCCACACTGTTGCAATCAAGCTGTATCACAAACCATCCATCCAAATAACTGAGGTAAAAAAACAGCTTCAGACTAAACAGACTCCAACTTATGGCAAAAAGACATCAACTCTAAAAGTCTATTGACCAGTTTGTTAGAAGATGCTGCAGCAAAGGTCATGATGGTGACCTTTCTGATGAGGGACAGCCAGAGATGCTCATTGACTAGGTCGTTACCTCTCTATCAATTCAAGAATATAGAATGAACTTTAGGGGGGAAAAAACAAACCATTCCATTGACACATTGTTTGAAGATCAGTTGCAAGCATGAAGCTAAAGTGGCAGGCCAACAACAGTTTATATGCTTTTGATACAGCTAACACCATCTTGGTCAGCAAAATGCATCCAACCAATCAGATCCATTACAGCCGCAGTTTGTTACATCACCCCAAAAGTTGGACAGCTTTACTTGATATCTGTAAATCATATGATATTAAAGGACATTGAGTACACACACAGGAAATCTGGTTCCAAATGCTCAACTAGACCCCAGAACAAAATAGGTGATCAAAAAGATTGGCAGCAAGGAAAGTATTAAGAAGGCATACAAACATGAATATATCAATGAGGTTCGGAGTCAACCAAATGAAAGGCATATATCACACACCAAGTCGATGGTATTTGATGATCAGGTGCTTCTACAACTATTAATATCAAATGTCCTGAAATGGCAGGACACCATGCTTTAAAAGCTAAAATTAACACAGGCAGTCATGCTGACATATCACTATGAATTCTGAAAGATATATATCTCAATCAGTGGCATTCCAAGATACAGCCTGCAAGACACTACCTCATATCAGTTTCAGATGACCAATGCATTGACAGAATCATACTGTAAGTATTGCGATACAAGCTCATCTTGAGTTTCCAAAATCTTCTGTTGGTAGGTATCAACAGTGCAACAGGTCTCAGTGTAGTCACGATTTATGTGATTCAAACTATGCCCACTGTTGTGGAACAGACCACATGTGACACAATTGGATCTGTCAGCAATCTCCCAAGGATATACTTTCAAGTACGATACAAGTCAGATACATGGATGGCTATTTTTGATATGCTGAGCAGGTTACCGAACTGAAACAAAGATCAAGATATTCCTCTTGACCTACATATTGATGTTCTAGACTACAAAGCTGAAGACATTCTCAATGCTGAACTATTATGCTTTTGCCAAAGACAATGTGGACAGTTGCAATCGGCAACTGCCAAAAATGAGCAACTAAAGGATTTGCAAAAAATCATTATCCAGGGATGGCCTGACGGTATTAAATAAGTACCTGAGATGATTTGTTCATCTTGGCAACACAAACATGAACTTGGTATATCCCAACAAATCATTTTCAAGGACAGAGTCAAAAGTGTGTTGCTGGGAAAGCACAGCAGGTCAGGCAGCATCTGAGGAGCAGGAAGATCAATGTTTTGGACATAAGCCTTCATCAGGACTTATGCCCGAAACGTCGATTCTCCTGCTCCTCGGATGCTGCCTGACCAGCTATGCTTTCCCAGCAACACACTCTCGAATCTGATCTCCAGCATCTGCAGTCCTCACTTTGTCCCATTTTCAGGGACAGACAAGTCCTAATACCAGGAGCGCTACACTACAAGTATATTATCCATGTTGCATGAAAGGTATATGATTATTGAATGCATAAGACAACCAGCACATGAATTTGTGTACTGGCCTTGGATGAATCAGGATATTTAACAGTTTTAAATGCATGTGAGGCATGCAAAATGCATTAACCACAGCAACAGAAGCAATCTCCACACATTCACACAATCTTCCATCCATGCTTTGAACAGAATTACAGAGCTATTCACTGTGCGCAGGGAAGATTCTATCTTATAAATGGATTATTTCTCTAAAGTTCCACTGTTTGAAGACTTAACAAAGCAATGAGCACAATGGTCATTGACATTGATAAGCACTATTTGTAGTTTATATGAGTCCCAGATCCAAAAGTGTCTTACAATGGATTGCATTTCACTGCCAAACAATGTCAGGATTTGTGTACTAACTGGGGAGTGACCCGTATCACATTCGCACTGCAGATAGTGTAGCAGAACATAAGGCACAAATAATCAAATCAATGATCATTGAGACTTGGATTTCTGATGATCAGACAGTCACTATTCGAACATAGGTAAGACCTGTACATTGGGAACCTGAGGAATCACCAATATAGCAAATTCCAAAAGAATTGCCAGGGAAATTGAAATTTCTGCTGGACGGTTTTCCTACTAAACTTGAAAGATTAGATTGGATTCCCTACAGTGTGGAAACAGGCCCTTCGGCCCAACTAGTCCACACCAATCCTCCGAAGAGTAACCCACCCAGACCCACTTCCCTCTGACTAATTGACCTAACACTATGGGGCAATTTAGCATGGCTAATTCACCTGACCCGCACATCTTTGGACTGTGGGAGGAAACCGGAGCACTCGGAGGAAACCCACGCAGACACAGGGAGAATGTGCACACAGACAGTCACCTGAGGCTGGAATTGAACCTGGGACCCTGGTGCTGTGAGGTAGCAGTGCTAGCCACTGTGCCGCCCCTATCAAAACCTATCGAAACTCTCCACTTAAATCAAAAAATTTCAAATATTGAGTAAACCATCACTTAGGAAAACCTAAAATATTAAAATTTTATTCTTACTACTGAGTAAGTATTCAACTAACCCACCAACTTACCACATACAACTTGAGCAATGGCGTCCCTAGACCAAATGACTACTCCCCAAATCCTGACCTGACATCCCTTTTATTTAGGATCAGACACCACTACAATGGTCAGTCCTGAGATACTCCTCTATTATTTTCTGACCTTCCATCCACTGCACAGTGGACATGAGAAACACCCAGCCCTGGGATGGATAGCCTCTGCTGACATATGCCTGTTCTTCACTCAACAATACTCCCATGCTGGACCACTGCCCACCTGCGCTCCCAGCCCCCACCACATTCCCTGGGACTCAATCCCTACTTCTTCTGCCACCGGACCTATGCAGCCTTCAGATCTGACATGCCCCTCACAACCTTGATTCCAGACCCAATGCCCTCTACCATGTCTCAGGATTCAAAATTCCCACCCAGACTCCCTGAATCTCTCAATGCAACTGACACCTCCCTATTTCCTGTTGCTGAACCAAATTCTAAATCTGATGTCTTGGAGGGGATCTTGCAGGTGATGGTGTTCCCATATATTTGCTGCCCATGTCCTTCTAGATGGAAGTACTCACTGGTTTGGAAGATTCTGTATTCTAGTGAATTTCTGCAGTGCATTTTGTAGATAGAACACAGTGCTGCTACTGAGCATCGGTAGTGGGAGGAGTGGGTGCTTGGGGATGTGGTGCTAATCAAGTGGGCTGCTTTGTCCTGGACAGTGTCAAGCTTCTGGAGTGTCATTGGAGCTGCACCCATCCATGCAAGTAGAAAGTATTCCATCATACTCCAAACTTGTGCCTTGTATACGGTAGGAAAATATGGCATTTGACCGCTGTTGAGTTTGACACTGAGTTAGTATAGGGGCTTCAATGGTTGAGAATGGTTAGGGGGAAAGAAGGTAAGACAAGCCAAGGGATAGTTGGCATAGGGTTGCATTGGTGTTATGGAGCTATGAAAGATCCATGGGTGTGGGCATAAATGTATATGAGAAGGCTTGGTAAATGAGTAAATTGGCATATGTTGGTATGGGGTTTAATGAGGGCCACGGGGAATGAATACAAGGTCATACATTGCTATGGTGGTTATCAGTGACTTCGAGGATGACTACAGGATATGAGGGGACTATGGAAGAGGCAGAGGCAGAGGCAGTGAGATGCTGAGAGCAGAAGAAACGCTTTATGTACTAATGTTTAATTTTAAAGCTTGAATACAGGCTTTCTGCCAGTCCACCTCTGGAACTGATGGCCTTTTCTACTCATTCTGTATCAATTGGCCTAACTCCCACTCCAACCTACATCCTCAGATCAAAAATGGGAAGTGCAAATGGAAATTTTTAAAGGTCAGGCTTGTGTGGTGGGATTTCATCCACTTTTCTGCACCCAACCTTTGAATGAAACTTGGGACTGCTGGTACGTGTTTCTCCAGACAAGGGAAAGCTGAGGGATGACCAGACAGAGGTCTTTAAATTACAACAGCATTTCACAGTGTGGGCATGGAGGAGACATTGCTACTTCTGGGGGCAGACAAAAAAAAGACTAGGAGTCATCAATATAAGACAGTGACTCAAAAAACCAGTATAGGATACAGAAGAAACCTGTTCATCTGGAGATTGCAGATAATATGGAACTCATTACCACAGGAATAGTTTAGGTGAATAACATGAATACATTTGGAAACTAGATAAACATGTGAGAGAGAAAGGAATAAAATATTAGGCTAATAAAGTTAGATGAAGCCAGGTGGGAGAAAACTGCTGTACAGCATAATTCCTCTGTGGATTTGGGCTAAATAACCTGCAAAATTATATTACATTATTCAGGGTTGATTATTTGTTATTTCAAATCTTGGTCTTGAAGGCTGCACGTAATATTCAACCGAAGCATTCTTCTATAAAAGGAGCCCCTAGAGGGCGCTGGGGCATCTCATGTCATTCATAGAATAGAATCATAGAATCCCTACAGTGTGGATACAGGCCCTTTGACCCAACAAGTCCACAGCGACCGTCCGAAGAGTAACCCACCTAGACTCATTCCCCTACTTTACATTTACCTCTGACTAATGCATCTAACCTACACATTCCTGGACACTATGGGCAATTTAGCATGGCCAATTCACCTAAACTGCACATCTTTGGATTGTGGGAGGAAATGGGAGCACCTGGAGGAAACCTGCACAGACACAGGGAGAACATGCAAACTCCACACAGGCAGTCCAGAGGCTATAATCAAACCCAGGTCCCAGGCGCTGTGAGACAGCAGTGCTAATCACTGAGCCACTGTGCCACCTGATTCCTTGATCCCTGACAAGCCACATTACTCTGAATGTACTAATTCAAGACATTTAATAAATGATTGCTTCATATAGATGATCTTAAATTAACAATAAAAACTTTGGCTTGTGGCATTTCACTGCGCATAATCAAGCTATTCTTTCCACAGTGTCTGTGTTGGCGTTTTGAAAGACTGATCCAATTTGTCTCAATGCCTATAGTGCTACAATTTTCCCCTCTTCACATTCTTATTCAATTCACTTTTTGAGAGTTGTTACTGAATCTGCAGAACTTAGAGGAGAACTCCGCCTGACTTGACAACTAATTTCAGAAGAGGCTTGGAAAAATGCAGAATTTGATTTTAAAACATATGTGTCTTATGTGCATGTTTTACATAAAATGTCCAATCATTTTCACATAAATGTGAAGCCATTTGAACATCCAAACTATCATGCAGGATGCATGATAGTCAGCAGATGCTGATACCATCGCTCCTAAATAAGTCACTCCAGGATTTTCCTTGCACAGTACTCCTTTACCAGTTTGTACCTTCAGGTGATAATGGGTTCAAGCTCCAGTCCAGAATTTGCACATTTAAAATCTACACTGATACTCCTCAAGGGACAGGAGGAATAAGGTAAACAGGGAGAGCTGAGATGTCAAGGATATGTTGTCTACATTTTGGGTACAATCTACAGCATTAGGTGAACAGCACAGTAGTATATTCTCAACACTATCCATAAAGACAGATTAAGGAGGCAGTTGAGTAACACAGTGGCTCAATGGCTAACACTGCTGTCTCACAGTACTAGGGACCTAGGTTCAATTCCAGCCTTGGGTGACTGTCTATTTGGAGTTTACATGTTCTCTCCCTGTTGATATGGGTTTCTGCTAGGTGCTGTGGTTTCCGCCCACAGTCCAAAGCTCTGCAGGGTAGGTGGAGTGGCCAGGGTAGATAAGGGGAGAGACAGCTAGTTCTGGATGAAATGCAATTCAGAGGGTCAGTACAGACTTGAGGGGCTGACTGGCCACTTTGTGCACTGTAGAGAAGCTATGATCATCATTTTGAGGCCTACCTGTTTGGAATGACAACAATTTGCATTTATACAGAGTCTTTAACATAATAAAATGCTGCAGGTTGTTTCACAGGAGCATCATCAGACACAATTTGTTATTGAATCATTTTATTAGATTTTTGTGAGTGCAAAGGCTTAGTCAAAGCTACAGTTCTTAAGGAGCATCTTAAAGGAGGGAGGTGGGAGCAATTTAGGGAGGGAATCGCAGAGCTTAAGGCTCAGGCAGCTGAAGATATGGGGCTGCTATGCTGGAGTGGGGAAAATTGTAGCTCCTGAGGAGGCTGTAACCGGAAGAACACAAATATTTTGGAGGCAGGCTGTAAATTGATTGCTGCATTGTCCCACATTACAGTTGGAAAATGTCACTGATTGTATTGGAAACATTCCAAACATATCAAGTCACTTTACACACGTGTTTCCTTTCTTCATTTCTCACAACCAAGAAGTACTTTACTTCCCAAGAGCTTGTGGGATAAGTCACCAAAAAAATCCTGTCAGGTTCAGAATAACCCTAATAAAACACTTAAAGTATTCCACAAAGAAACAGAAGAATTGCTAATTCACATCGGTAGAATTTGATCTTTAGATTGTGATTGAAATCCATCAAAATATCTTCTCCTGTCCTCCCCTTCATTTATTACCTGAGACAAGAATGGCTCCAAAACAGCAATTAAAGTTGGCTAATCTCATGAGAGTTTCAGACACTCTCAATGAACAAAATTATGATAAGGTTATGCTTTTAAGGGTATTTGTGATTGACATTACTGATTTATAATAATCATAAAGTATTTTTTGATACATAACTACAATGTTTCCCAAATGTTGCACCACAACTCTGAAACACGAGTTCCAGTTCCAGTACAGGGATTTAAGCAAAAATCCAGGTTATGCTGTCAGAGGTGTGGTCTTTTGAGTGTGACACTAAACTGAGTCCTAGGCTGAAGTCTCAGGTGGATGCAAAATATTCGAGGACCTGTTGGAAAGAAGGACAGGACGTTCTCTCTGCTGTCCAGGGATAAAAATCATTACAGCAGATTTCCTCAGCCCTTGTCACATTCTGTTTGTGAAAACTTGCTGTGCACAATTTGTTAGCCACATTTCCTACACTATAACGGTGACTAAACTTCAAACACAATTCATATGCAGCTCTGTACTTTGGAATGTCCTGAGTATAAAGACAGATTGTTTTTCTTTGTTGTCCTTTTATTTTTAAAGCTATGCTTGGCTTCAATTATGCTGACTGAGACAAAAAGCTCAAACTCTACTGGTTGTAAAGAGTCCTTGTTAAATCTTTTCTGGTATAACTTAATATAGCTCCTCTTTAGAAAGTTCAAGTCTGTAGCCTAAAATACTTTCACACTGTTACTTATTATAAGTCATGCCTTAAGACCAAAAGAAATAGAATTTGGAGTATGCCATTCAGTCCCAAGCCTTGTGTAGAATCCTTACAGTGTGGAAACAGGCCATTCAGCCTAACAAGTGCACACCAACTCCTCGAAGAGCATCCAACTCAGACTCAGAATCAACCCCTAATCCACCCCCGTATTTCCTATGACTAATCCATTTAACCTACACGTTCCTGGACACTGTAGGCAATTTAGCACAGCCAATCCACCTAACTTGCGTATGTTCAGATTGTGGGAGGTTACCCACACAGTCACAGGGAGAATGTGCCAACTCCACATAGACAGTCGCCTGAGGCTGAAATTGAATCTGGTGCCCTGGTACTGTGAAGTAGCAGTGCTGACCATTGAGACACCATGCCACCCCACGTCTCTCGTTCAATACAATCAGGACAGATCCTTACTACTTCACCACCACTTTCCCACCCAATCTCCATACCACTTAATTCCCTGAGTATCTAAAAATCTATTAATGCCTGCCTTGAATATTCTCAATAGTTGAACATCCATAGCTCTCTGGCCTTGATAATTCGAAAATTCACAACTCTTCGAGTGAAAAGCTTTTGCTTAACCTCAAATCCTGAATGACTGACCCCCTTTTCTGATACTATGACTCTAATGTTCCTGATTTCACCAACCAGGTGGTGCATCCTTCCAGCATCTAGTCTGTCAAATCCCTTAAGAATTTTAAATACTTCAATGAGAGTATTTTGCCAACTCAGTTGATGCTGGAAGTAGGAAATCAAACTATTTCAAAAGCCATTGAATTTAGCACCAATGGATGTTAGGATCAAAGCGCCAAAGCTCTTTACCTGGCAGACACCAGAAACATTAATCAGGAAATTGACAACTTATCATTTACAACTATTAATTATAATGGAAATAAAATTATGGCTGGGAATATTCGTTTTACTGATACATACTATAACAAGTTTCAGAAAGAATGCAATGGATTTCTTTCCATCCTCTGAAGTACAGTAAAAACATAAGAATTAGATAAACAGTCTTCCTTTAATATGTAATTCTATGGAAACATTAGTGTGCAGAGCACTTTCAGGTCACCACAATGACAGAACTCCTGGAGTCCACTGTATAGATGTTCCTATGACCTTCACACAATGCAACAAATAGTAAGTTGGGGTTCAAAGAACTTAAGGAAGGATTTACTTGTAGCTGTAGGTAAATAATGCCATTCAGTCCATGTTGGCTTTTGAATACACTCCCAATAGCTCAAGTCAGATATTTATGAAAGTTTCAAAGTTTAAATACTTGGTCTAAGTACTGCTTTGAAGAGTGGTGTAAGTTGAGATTTATTGGCCGTTCCAATTAATTCATCAAGGTTGTCCCCTAACTGTTCTTTACACTTACAGGACTCTGTGTGGAGTTTGCACATTCTCCCCATGTCTGCATGGGTTTCCTCTGGGTGCTCTAATTTCCTCCCACAATCCAACAGTGGGCAGGTTAGGTAAATTGCCCATAGTGTTCAGGGATGTGTAGGTTATGTGTATTAGTCAGGGGAAATGTAGAGTCGTGAGGCAAGGGGTCTGGGTGGGATACTCTTTGGAGGGTAGGTGTGGACCTGTTGGGCCAAATGGCCTGTTTCCACACTGTAGGAATTCTATGAATAATGCATTCAATTATCAAATTCGCCACAGCTGTAAATTTTGCACTTGTCAAACATTTATCCAATTTCTTTTTTGGAAGCTACTTTTGAATCTGCCTCCTTTGCCTTTGCAGACAGTAGGTTCTACATCATGACAGTTCTCTGTCTGTCTGTCTCTCTCTCTCTCTCTCTCTCGCTCTCTGCATGATGTCTGATGGTTGTGAATCATGGATGTCCCCACATCTGTATCTAACAGGTTTTCAACCCTGCCAGTCTTTTCATCACAAAGATAATGTAGAACAGACAGGCCATTAGATCTACCGCAAATGTGACTGTGCTGAAACTTTCACCATCAAGACCAATAAGCACCATGTTCTTACCATTTGGGATAACTAGCCTTAGCATAAGAATCATCTGCATTAAAAATCATAGTCTTCTCATCAACCTCTGTGCTTTTTTCAAGAAGCAAAGAAAGCAAATTTGTGTCCTCAGAATGCTGGCTTATTTGCCAGTGTCAGCAGATTCTCCTTGATTGCTTGTTGTAGCGTGATTATTTTTAATATCGCTATAAAATCCCATAACTCTCTCTGTTCCAAAGGTGAATTCCAGTTTCATTATTTAAGTCCCTCATTCTTCTTAACATTTGAGTAAATATCTCCAAAGGCTGCAACCTTCTCCCTGCAGTGGTCAGAATTGGACACAATATTCCATCTGAGATGATTCTTTAGTAATGTAGTTTGGGTTTTGATCAAATACACAACTTCACAGAGATCCCCAATAAAAGATCCACTAACAGTTTAAAAGAAAACAAGTGATCTACTTGAAATAACTCCACAGAGGCTGGTACAGTACTTGACACTGGTCCAGCTTCATCAAAGCCAGATGTCAGAGTGAACAGAATCTCTGACACTCTGTTTATTTTTTTTTTCTTTTTAACCACTCCTGTTATTTTTTCCTGTTTAATTTTTTTTCTCTTTTTCTCCCCACACTACCGCCTAACTGCGGTAGTGCTTATCTTTTTTCCCCAGCACCCATGGGTGTGTGTGCAGGTGTGAGATACAGTGAAAGACACAAAGTGCACGAATCTTTATTCAATTTCCACCACCAGGAAGAAAGGAAAACACCGGAGTGGCCAGTGACAAGCACTGCCCTTCACATCAAAGGGAAATGCTGTGATCAAAACAGTGAAGGGGAGGGTAGGGACTAAATCAAAATAGAGTTGGAGGGAGAAATGATGCACTCCACTCCCTGTGGCACCCACCTCTCCCTGAACAACTCCAGGGTGTCGGTGGACACCGCGTGCTCCTTCTCCAAGGACACCCAGGCTCTAACGTAACCCCGGAAGAGGGGCAGGCAGTCGGCCCTAACGACCCCCTCCACGGCCCGCTGCCTGGACCTGTTGATGGCCAGTTTGGCCAGGCCCAGGAGCAGACCCACGAGGAGGTCCTCGGACCTGCCCTCCCTCCTCCGTACCGGGTGCCCGAAGATCAGGAGCGTGGGACTGAAGTGCAACCAAAAGCAGAGGAGAAGGTTTTTGAGAAAATCAAAAAGGGAGTGCAAACGCCCACACCCAATATATACATGGTCCACGGACTCCACAGCGCCACAGAACAAGCAGTTGGGCTGGGAGTCCGTGAACCACCGCAACATGCGGTTGCAGGGGACTGCTGCGTGCAGCACCCTCCACCCCAGATTCCTGAGAGAAAGGGGGAGGACTCCCGCGTAGAGAGCCCTCCACTGGGGATCCCCACCGTCCGGTGGCAAATGGGCACGCCAAGGCGTGTCCGGACGGTGGATGAGGGAGAAGAGGTGGACAGTGTGCAGCAGCAGTCTATACAGGGCCTACCTTTTTACATCTTTGAAAGGAACAAAATTAAAATTTCGGAGGCGGCTCAGGTTGTGGGGCACAGGCTCCCGCGGGAAGTACGGGACCTTGGGGCCAATGTGAAATTCCCTCAGGGCTGGGGTGAGCGCGGACGGGATCCCACCGCACACCTGAGCGTCCTCCAACTGGTGCACTACGTCGGGTCCGAGCAGACACTCTGTTTATATCTATCATCCAGGGCTCCCCGATTGGGCCAACTTAACATCACCAATCAGGGAACCGATATTTTATAAGGTTCATCTGGCTGACCTTGTTACAATTACTATATCCCTCTCCTTCTATGTTCAGGGACATGGCCCCGTTCTTTTTCCCATAGCCTCTCTGGGGGGGTTTTCGCACAAGGTCCACTCCACATTTTGTGCCCGCAGCATCTTGGGAGAAACTCATTCTCTTCTTCAGGTGGCAAAGGCATCGAGACTGCAACATCTGATGCATCCATTTCAGACTCTGTAGTTTCTTTGACATTAGAAAGAAGGGGAGAAGCCTTGGGTTCAGACAGCCTTTCCAAATGCTCAGAGGGGCTAGGTGTGGTTTGCTCCAGCCCTGTTTGTGAGTTTGCAGCATTCATGTGGACCATGTGCTTGTTCAGGACTGCCTCACCAACCTGAACCTTGTACACTACTACACCTCTTACCCATGCAGGGCCATTTCCATGGTTTCAGTACCAAACTTCAACCCCTGAAGTAAACTGTCTCTTTTGCTTAGATGAGTTTTGTGTCTGGCATTGGCATTCCTGATGCTATTTCATACCCTCCCTGCCATGTCCTGGAAGGTCAGATTTCACAAGGTGCATAGTCCTCTCCCCATTAGCAATTCTGCTGGAACTATCCCTCTAGAAGCATGAGGGGTGGTCCAATAATCAAATAGGAACTGGGATAGTTTGGTATTGAGTGAAGCTGTAGGCTGTTTCTTTAAGTCTGCCTTCTAAGTTTGGACTGCACTTTCTGCTAGACCTTTGGATGATGGATGGTATGGAGCTGTCCTTATATGCCAAATGCCATTCAACTTTAGGAAATACTCAAATTCCCTGCTGTTAAATGATGGCCTGTTGTCTATGACCAACACTTCTGGGAGTCCACATATTGCAAAAAATGCTCACGACTCTTCATCCACCCCGTGTTTGATTAATAAAGTCTATGCATGTCCAATCACTTTGAGTAGGCATCTACAACGTTGAACCTATGACAGGACCAGCATAGAGAACATCTGACTGAATCCAAGGTTTACCCAGCCATTTCCACGAATTGATCCTTGTTGACACTCTGGCTGCCCAACAAATGCAACTATGTCTGCATCCAATCCTGGACACTAGACATAACTTCTCACTAACATCTTCATTTTGGAAACCCCTGGATGACTCCGGTGGAGTTCAGCCAGAATCTGACAGTGATCTTTGCTCGGGACAATCACTCTTGCTCCCCATAACAATATGCTGTCCTCCACTGTGATCTGACTCTCTGGATCCAATAGGGTTTCAATTCTGGTTGTAATGGTCTGTGGCTTCCCCCATCACCACGAGCTGTTTCAGTTTTGCCAGGAGCATATTTTTCTGCGTCTAAAGTCTAATATTGTCAACTGTGACTAGAAGTGTATCCAGAAAGTTTAAAACCAGAATGAACTCTTCCGGTGGCAGTACCAAAGATGATGTATCTACCAGTGGGAGTGTGGCTCAAGGCATCCACATTTGCTGCTTGGCCTCCCGGGCAATGTTCTAACTTGTAATTGTACGGACTTAGAATGAGAGCCCTCTGCTGAATTCAGTCTGAAGCTATGGGCCATACTGACTTGTCCTCTTTGAGTAGACCTAGCAGGGGTTTGTGGTCTGCTACTGTTACAAATTTACATCCATAAAGGTATTGGTGGAACTCTCACACAACAATGATGACCGCCAAACCTTCCTTCGATATCTGGGTGTATTTGCTTTCTGTAGCAGACAAAGTCCAGGAAGCATACATTATTGGGCGCTTTTCTCCACTGGGCCATCTGTGAGCCAATAGTACCCCGATACCCTGCGGGGAACCATCGCATGTCAGCACTAGGTCTCATTTGGGATCATGGTGTGCCAACATCTTAGATGAGAATAGCTGCTTCTTCATTTCCCTAAAGGCTAGGTCTTGGCTACAAGACCATTTCCAAGGTTGACCCTTTATCAATAGCAGATGTAAGAGTGCCAGGTTGGAGGCCACATTATGTATGAACTTTCCACAATAATTCGCCAATCCAAGGAAAGATCGCAGAGTGTACAGAACATCTGACACTCTTGTTTTTTTTTTCTTTTTTTTACTTTCCCCCAGCACCATGTTGTGTGTGTGCAGGTGTGATACACAGTGAAAGAGACAAGGTGCACGGATCTTTATTCAGTTTCCACCACCGAGTGGCCAGTGACAAGCAGTGCCCTTCACATCAAAGGGCAATGCTGCATGATCAAACAGTGAAGGAGAGGGCAGGGATTAAATCAAAATAGAGTTGGACGGGGAATAATACACTCCACTCCCTGCGGTGCCCACCTCTCCCTGAACAACTCCAGGGTGTTGATGGACACCGCGTGCTCCTTCTCCAGAGACACCTGGGCTCTAACGTAGCCATGGAAGAGGGGCAGGCAGTCGGCCCTAACGACCCCTCCACGGCCTGCTCCCTGGACCTATTTATGGCCAGTTTGGTCAGGCCCAGGAGCAGGCCCATGAGGAGGTCTTCAGACCTGCCCTCCCCCCTCCGTACCAGGTGTCCGAAGATCAGAAACTTGGGACTGAAGTGCAACCAAAAGCAGAGAAGGGACACTCTTGTTTATATCTGTCAGCCAGTGCTCCCTGGTTGAACCACATTAACAGTCTCATATCAGGGAACTCATTTTCTATGTGTTGCACCTGGCTGACTTCAACACAATCACTATACTATTGACCCCTTTTTACCTCAGAAAACTACTCTTTGCCTGACAATAAAAATAATTAGCATCAGTGGTTCTCTTCTCTCCTCTCAACAATGCAATAACCGTAAATTTACAATGAGTACCTCTTCAGACTAACCACAAACTCTGGCAACTTTCCTACATGTGATCTTCTTTATTAAACAAACTTTCTTATCATTATTCAAATCTGTTGAATCGTGAGTAAAGGAGGACAAGGTTCTGTGACAGTCTTGCGCTTTATATAAAGGTTACATAAAGTGCAAGAGTGACAAAAATTGTTCCAGTTCAACCAAAGGTGATAGAGTGCAGAGGTTTGAGATGAATGATATCTCAAATTGCTATCTTACTTTCCATCAAAAACTTTGAAAATACAGTTTCCAAACAAGGTGAACCTACACATATGTTTTAATCACAAAGGAAGCATCAGTACTATACCACATACATTACTGTCTCCATTAGCTGCATACTGACTATTCCAAACACCCCATTCAATTCAAGAGTATAGAGCAACCATCTTCAGTGTTTCAATTACAGAACACATTTTGAGAAGTATCAAATTATTTTAGATCTAAAGTTTTTAATCAATATTTCATACTAATGATTATCTGAAAAATTATGTAAAGTTGAATGTGGCAAAACACATCGCATATCACACTGCTTATTTTAAAAATGACGATTGGAAGTCCTTTAATGTTATGTGTTACTGCAGCTCTTAATTCAGGCAGTTCTTCAACAAAACATGACAACCTTGAATTCAAAAGAGTGAATTCATAATATTCGAATCCAGTAAACATTTAGTTGTGTAGACCAAACAAAAACAGCTCACTGCTTTGAATGAAGACAGTCTGGAACCCAATCTTTCACATTTCAATACAGTACTCTTATATCTCAGCCATCAGACTAAAAGTATGTTTACATCTGACAAATAGTTATCAAATATGCAAGTCTGCAAGCCATTTAAAATGCTGTTTGATTATGCCATAAAAACGAGACATGATACATGAATTAGCACAACACCCACCCACTCTAATTAGACGGTTTTAATTACATTTTTAAGTTAATGGCTGAGAGTTTCGAAACTAAGCTGTTGAGTTAAACAGAGTGGGCTACAAGATCATTGGTGTTTGTTTTTGGGAAGCAAAGGGTGGAGGAGGAGAAACTGTTTTTTAGTACCTGCTCTCAAACCAGGCCGGCTAGAAATAGGCCTCATTAACAATAACTGACCTCATTACTGTTAATCGAATAATGAGACAGACAACTCACATATTCAAAAGAATTTTCTTTTCATGCATTCACAGGATGAGGGTGCTGCTGGTGAGGATGGCATTTTGTCTATTCCTATCCACTAAATAGGTTAAAAGGTCGTTTCAAAATCAACCGCATTGCATTGGGTCTGAGGTAATTGGGTAATTACAGAATCTTTCCTTCTCTAATAAATATTAATGAACCAATTCAGTGTTCTTATGGTCACCATTACCAATCCTTGCTCTTGAATTCCAGATTTATTTACATAGAATCCCTACAATGTGGAAACAGGACATTTGATCCAGTCCCACACTGACCCTCCAAAGAGCATCTCATTCAGATCCATCGCCATTACCTTTTCCTTTAATCCTACATTTCCCATGACTAATGCACCTAATCTACACATCCCTGAACCCATGGGCAAATTGAACTTGGCTAATCCACCTAACTTGCATATCTCTGGATTGTGGGAAGAAACTAGAGCATCCACAGAAACCCAGGCAGACATGGGAAGAATGTGTAAATTCTGCACAGACAGCTGCCCAAGGGTGGAATTGAACAAGGTCCCTGGTGCTGTGAGGGAGCAGTGCTAACCACTGAGCCACCGTACTTACTTCACCAAGTTGAAAATCTTTTCTCTTTTTCTTACCCAGAAGTGCTATTATGCAAAACGGAGTGCCTTCCCACCACCAAAATCACTTTGATTTTTTTTTGTTTTTTTATTAAAACTATTAACTACCAACAGTGAAAACACCCATGTATCCAATTGAATATTTACATGCAATTCCATTAAAGGTGAGGGGAGGAAGGAGGATGGGAGGTGTAGGGAGAGCAGGAAGGGACTAAATCCTCCCTCTAACTGTCATTGTAGGGTTTGAACCATATTCCCAAACCAGTCCTTTGGATCATTAGTCCAGCAAAATACTGACTATGCTGCTATTTCAAGTGATGTGCAAAAGAAGCAAGGGTGATTTGAGAATAAAAAATTCACACGGCAAGTAGTTAGGGTCTGCAATGTACTGCCTGGAAATGTGCCAGAGGCGGGTTCAACTGAGGCATTCAAGAGATCACTGGATGATTATTTGGATAGAAAGAGTATGCGAGGGTATGGGGGAAAAGCAAGAGTTTGCCACTAAATAATGATGCTTGGTTTGTTTGACGAGCTGATGTAGGCATAATGGGTCGAATGGCTTCCTTCTGCACCATAACAATTCTGTGATCCTCAGATACTATGCACTGATGACTTAACAGTGGTTAGTTGGTAAGTCTTTGAAAGACATAGATATGGAGCAAGGGGAATAAAAATGCAATAGAACATTATAAAGTAGGAAGGGACATTCTCCTACTCTCACTGGCTCTGCAGCAACTATTATTTTCTATTTTCCCTTTAAAAAGTCCTCCTTGGTGATCTTGATCATCCCACAAATCTTTAAGAATCGGAGCCATGCTGAATGGTACTGGATTTCCCTCAATAGTTTCTCTCTATCCAATTAATCAACATCTTTAAACTACTTTACTGATCCTTGTAACTTAAATGCTTTTGTTCCAGAATCTACGTTGGACTGCAATAAAACTGAAACAGTGAGGATTTTGTAAAGATAAGTCAGAGAAGACTGGAGACAGTCTCGGACAGATAATCCCTGTCACCGGAGGAATACAACTGGATATTTCAAGTATGGGAGTCCCTGAAGGTAAACCCACATCCAAAACGTCTGCTTGAGCTTTTCTCTCAACGGAGGTTGCTTGGCCTTCTGTGCACCTCCAGAGTTTTCCATTTATACATTTTCCATTCTACTTGAGCAACTGCTTTTAAAGGATCAGTTTTTCAAGACATCAGACAGTCAAGCATAAGACAGCTGATGCATCTGTCAATCTGTCAATACAACAAGGTACGCAACATGTCTCCATGGAATAGCCCATGCCATTGTATATTTGGGAAGGTCTGAGGAAGAACTGAATTTGTTAAAATGTGGAGAAGCAGGAGGCATCTATGTGAATAAGGAGAGAAGTGAATGCATAGCCTCACGTATTCCAATATTATATTCATCTCTAAACTTTTTCAACTTGCTTAACCTGTCTACATTCCTCTGCTACGTTTTTGAGGGAAGTGAATATACCGTAGTTAGGTTTGCAGAGGACTCAAGAATATGTGGGAAGGTGAGTGGTGAGGATGCCACAAAGAGGCTGGAGAGGAATATTGACGGATTAAGCAAATGGAAAAAAACTTTCCAGATGAATATAATATGGGAATATGTGAGGCTATGCATTTTGACAGAATAGAGCAGCTGAATATTATTTTAATACATAAAGCTGCAGCACAAAGGAATTTGGGAGTTCTTGTGTATAAATCACAAAAGGCTAGCATATAAGTTTAGCTGTGATGGAAAGGCAGATTAAATGTTGACCCTTTTTCCAAAGAAAATGGCATATATAAATGAGGAGATCTTGCTAAAACGATAGAAGATACTAGTTAGAGCACAGCTGGAACACTATGAATAGGTTTGTTTCCCTTGCCTAAGGAAAGATATACTGGCATTGGAGGTAGAGAATATCCAGAGTTTACTAGGTTCATCCAGACGTGGAGGGATTGTCTCACAAGGAGAGGGTGAGTTAGTTAGATCTGTACACATCTGTACTCTAAACTGGAGTTTAGAGAATGAGAGGCAACCAAATTGAAACACACAAGACTCGTAGTTAAAAATCACACAATACCAGGTTATAGTCCAACAGGTTTAATTGGAAGCACACTAGCTTTCAGAGCGACGCTCCGCTGAAAGCTAAGTTCGGTACTCATAGGGAGGGCCTCAACCGGGACCTTGGGTTCATGTCACATTACAGGTGATCACCTGTACACACTACACACACACACACACAGATATTCCTACACACACACACACTCTCACATACACACGGACATAGGTACACACAGATGTGCACACAGACACCCACACACACCCTTATAGACACACACACTCCCACACACACACATACACCCCCTCACAGACTTAAGACACTCTGCACTCACTACACACACACATACACTTTCTCACACTCACAACCCCCACCCTAGACAGACACACACACACAGACAAAGACCCACATGCACACATATATTTTGTGGGGTGAATTTGTACTTGCAGAGTTACATTGCACTTTGCCCAAAAACTGCATACACTCATGTAGAACTCTGAGCTCAAAAACTGCATGAATTTATGTAAAACTCTGTTATCTCACTTTTTAGATTAGAATCAATCGAAACATCATGGCATAGACAGAGAACACAGGGGGCCAACACCTTCAACATATAGTCTAGCTATCACCATTGTTAACAGCTAATCCGAGAATGCAACTTTAAAGAAAAGGTTTTGTGATTTACACATGAAAGAAGTGAAACTATCACTGTATTCTAACAGATGAAAGGCTTAACAGACAATCAATTTTTCAATGTATAATTTCAGTTACATCACACTGTAAATTTTTTGCTATAAATTCTGTGTTATGATTGAGCTCTCTATTATCCCCTGATGAAGGAGCGTCGCTCCGAAAGCTAGTGTGCTTCCAATTAAACCTGTTGGACTATAACCTGGTATTGTGTGATTTTCAACTTTATACACCCCAGTCCAACACCGGCATCTCCAAAACAAAATTCGTTGGGGGTTTGACAGGGTAGACGTAGACACGTTGTTCCCCTTGCAGAAGAATCGAGGACCAGAAGGCATAATCACAAAGTAATGGATTGTCCAGTTAGCACAGGGTCTGGTTGAATGTCTTTCCTCAGATAATGGGGAATGTATGGAATTCCTTACCATGGAAGGCTGCCGAGGTTGCATCATTAAATATATTCAAGGTTAAAATCGACAGATTTTTAACCAGTAGAAGAAGCAAGGGTATTAGGGAAAAGGGAAAAAATTAGAGTTGAGGATTATCAGATTAGCCATGATCTCATTGAAAGGCAGAGAAGACTAGATGTGCTGGATGGCTTGATTCTGCTCCTCCATCTTATCGTTTTATAGACATTTTTAATTAACCTGTTCAAAGATGCTATTACACACCTCTGGAGCAGATTGGAGCAAGATAGGGATGCTACTACAGTGCCACAAAAGCTCTTTCCTGTGAATGTTTAGTCTTATATAAATGCATATATCAATCCAACGGTAGATCAGAACCAGTTAGGCCATCCACATCTTGGTATGCAAGTGCCATTAATTGTCTCTACATAACAACCACAATCAGAACACACCAGAACTCAAAGAAAAAATAAGTAGATTGGCTCCTTTTAAAGTGAATACGCAACTCAGTACATTAATACACATAAAACGGAGCACAATCATTTTCCTTTTGAAATGATCACATTAACATTTAATGGAGATTACATGCAGAGGAGAAGTTAGCTTAAGGGCAGTTTAAGCAGAAAAAAGAGCTCACTTCAAAAGCAATGCACAATAAAAGGACATTTCCCATTCAGGGCTAATGGCGTAAATGTAGCAGCAACTTTATTGTATTTATTCTCAGGTACAAACCTGTATAAACCTCTCCTTTGTTGTCATGTCACTGCTTATTTACACATTAAAAAAAACTTCAGCTTCTCAGGTAAGAACAGTTGAAATATAGTTATTCAAAGTAAGAAAGAGTTTGCCTTTAGACTGCACTTTTTGTGATTTCAAGATATCCCAAAGTGTTTTATAACCAATGAAGTACTTTTGTAATGTAGTCACTGTTGTAATATAAGAGATGCACAAAGGATCCCACAAACAGCAATGTGATGACCAGATCTCTAATCCAGAACTTGCTGATAAGTGATAAATACAGACCAGACAATGTGGAGACCATGTACCATGTTCCTTAATAAAATGATAGATGAGGGATCTTTATAATACCAAGGAATTGTTACAGTGCAGTAGGTGATGAGTCCACAAAAAGATCTTATTGAATGGCCGGACCAGGCTTGAAGGGCCAGATTGCTTACTCCTACTCCTAGTTCTTATGTGATCACTTGGGCCATTGCATTTGCACTGGCATATGGTGAATTTCAACCTAGCACAAATTCCTGCCTTTCCCAATAAACCTACACATTGGATAAATATTCAAGTAGAAAGTAAGTCCTCTTTAGTTCTGCAGTTGGACCAGCCTCTTCCACACTTCCAGACAGTGCTTTTGAAACCCAGATGACTAGTTGTGTGAAAAAGCTTTTCCTTACCTCACAATAGCTTTTTTTGCAATACATTTTAAAACTGTGGCCTTTGGTTCTCAATGCTTTTATTAATAGGAACAGTTTCTCCTTATCTATGCTGTTCAACCCCACATTATTTTGAAAGTTCTATTAAATCACCTATCAGCCTTCTCAACTTCAGGGATAACAGTCTCAACTTCTCCAATCTATCTTCCTAACTGAAGTTTCTTATTCCTGAAACTATTTTTGTAAACATCTTCTGCACTGTCTCTAATGTGTTCACATCCATCCTAAAGTTTGGCATCCACAACTGTTCACCATACTCCAGCTAAGGTCTAAGCACTGTCCTATAAAGGTTCAGTATAACTCTCTGCTTTTGTACTCTATGTCCTATTGATGAAGCCTACAATACTCTATACACTTGTTTTAAACAGATATCTCCACCTAGATTAAATTACCTACATTACGATTAGATTCCCTACAGTGTGGAAACAGGCCCTTCGGGGCAACCAGTCCACACCGACCCTGCAAAGACGAACCCAACCAGACCCATTTCCATCTGACTAACACTATGGGCAATTTACCATGGTCAATTCACCTGACCTGCACATCTTTGGACTGTGGGAGGAAACCGGAGCACCCGGAGCCACCGTGTCACCCATAGACACTTCAGCCCAACAAGTCCACACCGACCCTCCGAAGACGAACCCAACCAGACCCATTTCCATCTGACTAACACTATGGGCAATTTAACAAGACCAGTTCACTTGAACTGCACATCTTTGGACTGTGGGAGGAAACTCACACAGACACAGGGAGAATGTGCAACCTCCATACAGACAGTCACCCGAGGCAGGAATTGAACCCAAGTCCCTGGTGCTGTGAGGCAGCAGTGCTAACCACTGAGCTACTGTGCTGCAAATATCCTGCCATCTTTAATGAATTATGCACATACAGCGATGTTTCTCTGTTCCTGTATATCTTTTAGAGTAGAACTCTTTATTTTATTATTTTTTTGGATCAATGTATATCACTTCACATTTTTCTGCATTAAACTTCATCTGCTAATCCTCTAATCTGATTCATCTTTTAATAACCCCTCCTTATCAAATATAAATGTTTCTCATGCCTGAGTTTCCTCCCTGTCACCATGGTCTGGGCAGTATTTGCCTTATGGGTTAAGTGTGCAAAATATTCATTTAATACTTCAATCATACCTCTTGCCTCCAAGCATAAATCCCTTTCCGAACCACATTTGCTTTTTTGTCTCCACTCTGTATTCTTGCTCATTCTCCTTGGTACTTACTAGTTAAAGCCCATCATAAGCAAACTTTCTCTTCTTTGACTTCATTTCTATCTTTTTAAAATCCATGGAACTGTGGATTTGTTTATCATACCTTTCCCTTTTGAGAGAATATACCTTCACTGTGCCTGTGCTATGTCTTCTTGTTTAGATGCTGTCAATCCCACCAATTCTTGGTTTCACTCTACCCAGCCCAGTTCCATTCTTACGCCATTGAAGTTGGCTCTTCAGCAATTGATTATTCCTACTCTAGATTTCCGTTGTCACCCTAAAGCCTTATGATACAATGATCGCTGTCACCCACATGTTTCTCCAATGATAGTTAATCAATTTGACGCACTTCATTCCCAAGAACCAAGTCTGGCACTTGTTGGAGTTTTCGAAGGGATCAGAGAAGGTTGATAAGGGCCATAGGGCTGTATTCTGCTTGGCTGAACTGCCCTGCCATACTTTAACTTAATTACTAAAGATGCTTTATTTACTGTCAGTTCAGTACATTTAACTTACTTTGGTAACCATTAACTAAAAGCTAAATATTCGTAGACATAAATTATTTGCCCTTGCTCACAAATCAACTCCATCTCCACTGCCTTTAGGTTCTCTATTTCCCTGTGCTTGTTTAAAAATGCATGCTTTTCAAAATTACTGGAATTGAACCAGGCTAAAAGCAAGCCACACTAAGTCACTTCAGTAACAAATGAAAAATAGCTATTTATTTAACAACAACAGGGTTTCTAATTTATGCATCTTAATAACTAGCATCCTACAGTGTGGAAACAGGCCCTTCGACCCAACCAGTCTACACCGACCCTCTGAAGAGTAATCCATCCAGACCCATTCCCCTCTGACTAATGCACCTAACACTATGGGCAATTTAACATGACCAATTCACCTGACCTGCACACCTTAGGACTGTAGGAGGAATCCGGAGGACCCAGAGGAAACCGGCGCAGACACAGGGAGAATGTGCAAACTCCACACAGACAATCGCCCAAGGCTGGAATCAAACCTGGGACACTGGTGCTGTGAGGCAGCAGTGCTAACCATTGAGCCACCATGCCACCCAGAAACTTTAATAAATTCCACCCCGCACACAATCAAAGAAAGAAACTCAAATAAAACACAAACATCATGAGGAGAGTGGAATATAAGTAGTTAAGACTGCATATCACCAGTCCAAATTACAGGACGAGATGGGTTGGTTTCGCAATCTTTTGATTCTTCAATGATGTCTCAATGTTATCTGCACAGTGATGAGCAGTTTGTAATTCATTGTTTGCTTTCAACATCTTTAAGTGTATTTTGCCCACTGTTTTGACCAAAAATTGGAGTGACTGACTATACAGAGGACGAGTAGAGAGAGAGAGAGAGAGAGAGAGAGCTGTTAACACTGTCAACCTCTTGTAGCTTCATTGTTTCATTTTCCTCACAGTGTCTGTGTTAAACTGTAACCTGAGCTCTCCTGGTCCCACAACAATTAATGACCTATCATTTGAACTCAGCTTCCCCAAAAACTAACATAGTCTCATATGCATCAGTTAACTTTGCTGCATTTCGAAGCTGCAAATAAATCCTTATATAGAATCTCATTTTTAAAAACTATGTCCATTCTTGCCATTTTCAGTCCACAGTTCAAAATTTAAATAAGACATGATTTAGTACAAATGTCACACCTAAACTGTGTGGAAAACTTCAAACAGAAAGATTAAAAAGGAAGAGAGAGTGAGAGTTTGAATACCCTCTCATAGCAGGCCATCTTCATTGCCATGCTTGTGTTTTACAATTTCAGGGATAGGTAGAAAACAAAGTTTAAAAAAACTTCAAACTGGTCTCAGCATCTGTGTGAAAATAAAAAAAGAAAATAAAATACACTCTCTAACTCCAAATATTGCGAGTTAATCACTTTCAAAAAACTCCAGGACAAAAGAATTTCATCAATTATTGTGAAGCCAAGAACCTCAAAATTAACTGTTCAACAATCAACCTCAATGTGTTCAGTAACATCCACTATACACAAGATCAGAAATAGGAGAAGGAGAAAGCCATCTGGTCCCTTGAGTCTACTATGCCATTCAATAAGATCATGACTGGTACTTTTGTGGACTCAGCTCCACTTACCCATCCACACATCATAATCTTTAATTCCTTTACCATTCAAAAACCGACACTGTGGCTCAGTGGTTAGCATTGTTGTCTCATAGTGCCAGGAACCCAGGTTCAACTCCAACCTTGGGTGACTGTCTATGTGAAGTTTGCACATTCTCTCCATGTCTGTGTGAGTTGTCTCTGGGTGCTCTGGTTTCCTCCCACAATCCAAAAATGTGAATTGGCCATGCTAAGTTGCCTAAAGTGTTAGGTATGTTAGTTGGAGGGTCGGTGTGGACTAGTTGGACCAAATGGCCTGTTCCCACACTGTGGGGAATCTAATTTAAAGTCTATCTTTGCCTTAAAAACATTCAACAATATAACCTCAGTTGAAAAGGCCCTAATGTTTGACTATCTATACTTCATAAACGACTTAGTGTGTTCTTTAATTTTTTAAAAACTTTTATTTTTTGGGAAGCTCACTTCTGATTCCTAATCTGTGTGTTAACAGAATCTGGTTACATTTGCTATTTTGAAACAAACTTATTTGGTCTGGGAGAAAGATACCTACAACAGAAGGGGTCCTTTTTAAATCAATCTTGATTCAACCAATTGGTGGTGGTGGAGTGGGGGGCTGGTGGGGTGGTGGTGAATAGGGACACGGGTCCAGTCCATCCTTCCTCACCAGGAAACTTAAGAGTTTGGGAACATCCATTGGGTTCCGGATTAGTGGTGCTGGAAAGGCACAGCAGTTCAGGCAACATCCGAGGAGCAGTAAAATCGACATTTCGGGCAGTGGGAACTATATTGAATTGGAGAGCCTTGCCAGGGGACAGGTGGTAACACTAAATCTTTAGTTTTAGGACAAACGAGAAAAACATCCTAAGTACCTGTTGCAACATGGACAAAAGTGTACTAACTAATTTCAAACAATGACCTGACTTCATTTTGCCAAATCTCTGAATAGCAGTTACTTACACTCTGACAGCAACTAGACTTTTATTGAAAATGAGATTCTAGTATATTACACAATTCCTGCCCTCTTTCAATCAAGGTTCATTGCACTTGTTGCCACCATATCAGGCAGAGAGTAAGCATACAATCACCATTAATACAAGGTAGACCAAGCTGCTTCCCTCCAGCACAATCCCAGGACTTTGACTCTTTTTGTAACCATCAGTTTTGGGGCAGCAGAAATACTTGGTCCCTAATTTTTTAGAAACAATTTAACTGGTGTCTATTTTTGCCTCAGTTGAATCAGTGAGATATATCATGATTGAGTGCTATAGTACGTAATTTGTAATAAAAAAGTGACAGTCCATTTGATATTGTGCACTATTACCACTTACAAATAAGTCAAAATATTGACTAAGAGATGGCGCTTCCAACACAACACCACACCCCCGGTACTGCATAGGGAGCATCAGTCAAAGTTATGTTCTCAAGCATCTCTGAATTGGGACATGGAATTTCTGATTTAGAGATTAGAATTTTAGCTGCTCAGCGATGGCTGATGACATTTAAGGATGCAGAATATACACAACTAGAAAAACATGAATAATCTATAGATAGGCAGAATGGATTGGCTGACAAAGTTAATAGAAGTGCATGATATAATCATTCATATATATTGTCCCATTCAAAACCACTGTCTAAATATACAATAATAACAGAACACAAGCAAAATAATCAACATAGAAAAGAAAGTTAAATATTTCTTCGCCTTTAAGGCAGTAATATAAAATATCCAAAAGTGCTCTGCAAAAAAACTTAAGAAAGTAAGTAATCTTAGAAGGCAAAAAAAAGTGAGTTTGATTTTCGAAACATTTTGATGTAGTTTTAGAATGGATATAGAATCTTACATGTATGCCCATATTCCCAAAATAAAGTTTGATATTGCTGAACAGTTCTATGAGTCTACAAATGGAAGCAGTTGTCTTCATGTCTGATATTGTGCAATACATTTCTGCAGCATTTGCATGATTCTCATGGTTATCAGAGTCTTGATGTCCCTAATATTGGTCACATGGAGCTTTCAAGTGCCAGGGTTCATTTGAGAAAGTGAAGCACGATATTTGATCTTGAGGCAGCTCACCATCAAATCAAGCAACCAGTTTTCAAGGCAGTTATAAATCCACAAAATTAATATATTGCATGCTGTACAGTTCCATCTGAGAACGCTATCTTGGAAATTGTGAATGAGCAGGTTAAATGACAGATTATAGAAAATGTACTTTACATAATTTCTGCATGATTGACATATCTATTAGAGTTCCTGTTAAAATTAATTGCTATTGCTGTATATGAGGAACTATGAAGAAATATAAGATTGCAGTTATAATACATAAATTCAGAAGAAAACTCACATTAGACTTGAAAAGTTAACATCCTCGTTCACCTCTGACACTGCCAAACCTACTGAGTTTCTCCAGCATCTTTTCAAATTTCAGATCTCCAGCATCCATTGTACTTTTGCTGTTATTGTATGAAATATATCATTCCCAAATTGGAGGAAAAATTATAAGAAAAATTGAGAATTTACAATAATGTTACAATCCATTGGGGGAATGCACTGGAAATCGAGCTCCACTATTCTCAGAGACATCGTGGGTCTGAACAGATTTAGTGAAACTATCCAAGTTCTCAGCTTATCAGACTGACAAACTCCTGTCAAAGCAAAACACTCACCAGGTTTCTGTAATCAACAAGAAAATAACTTTATTACAAATAAATTGCTTGTAACCAATGGTAGTTAGGAAATATGAAGTGCTAGCTTATAACTTTACAACTTAAACTCTACTCTTTTTAAGTTCATGCCTTCATAAACAGACTGATACACAAAGACAGATAAGACATGGATATTTAGAGTAGAAAAGAAAAAAAAAATCAGGGAAACACTGTTCTACTCCACCAGTCTGGACATCAGGATTTGATGAGTTACTTTCTTTCTCTTCCACTGAATTCGTTTTTAATTCCTTGCTGTTGAAAAAAAAGTTGTTTGCTCCCCAATGCTCTCTTCCATTCATCGGTTCAGAATTCATTGATTGATTCATTCAGTTTCATGGTTTTTAAAAACATTTTATTTCATCTTTAGTGGAGATTTGCAGACAAAGGTGAGGAGAAGAGAGAGAGACAAACAGACCTGCTGAGTTTGTGATGATCACTCTTTGCAGACCATGTAGTTCTTTGCTTACTAGCCCCACACAAGCATTGGTCACTTGACTAGAATGCTGTTGTGAAGCAATTACCCCTCTTAGTTCAGACATCATCAGCCTTGTTGAACTTGTTTTTGCTCTCACTGTTCCATGGTAAAGCCACATTGTTTACAATTCTGAGTGCTCCAGTAAACAGGAGTTTTAGAACTGCAACCACTTCTTTGCGCAAACTTATTGCTGTAAAGCAAAAAAATTATTTTAAGTCCACATTACAAAACTGAAGGAAATAAGAAAAAGTGGGCTTTCCAGTACGGTGCACAATTATTAATTGAATTTAACTGTAGGGTGCAAATGCTAAACTGAGGAATAAAATGGATATTTCTTGCAAACTACAGTTTGAACTTACAGAGAAGGTGACATAGTGGAGATATCACTGGGCGAGTAATCCAAGGCCCAGGCTATATTCTCTGGACACAGAGAAAAAAACAAAATCTGCCACAGCAGCTGGCAGTTCAATGAATAATATGTGGAATTTGAACTTGTCTCAGTAATGGTGAAATTAGCATTGATTAGTCAACAACAATGTTCTTGGAATCGCTTGTCTTGACCAATCTGGACTATATTTGACTCCAGATGTGGTTGGCTCTGTGACAGCCATTTGAAATGGCCTAATGAGCCTCTTAGTTCATGGGCAATTAAGAATGGACAACAAATGTTGACCTTGCCAGTTGCACCCATATTCTCAGCAAGAATGTTTAAAAATGCAACCATGTACAAATTGAAACGTGGGAAACTGGGGGCCATGGTGTCATTGAATATTCTCATTTATTCACTAAAATCCTGCTGAATTACATACAGAGAAAATTTAACCTGGGCAACAAAATAAAAGAATGAGATGAAAAGTAGAACATGCAGTTGGGTTGGAATTCTTGTCAAATTGTTTGTGGTGACATAATTAAAGCATGATTTTTTAACATAACTTGAATCTCTAAAGAACCATTCACAAACTCCAGACATTCCAGAGCAATTCAAAACCAAGGAACTAATATTTGATGTGTGGTCACTGCTATAATGTAGGAGATGCAACAGCCAATATGTGCATCAAAGGGTCCAACTTACAGCCGTGTGATAGTGGCTGCATTGTTTGTATTAATGACATGAGTTAGTGATAAATAATGTCCAGGACAATTAAACCTTCGGCAGTTTACAAACTTTCTCCATCCATGTAAGTATTTTTTGTACTAAACGAACCTTTACAACAATAATTTATTGTGTTACTGTCAAAACACTAGAGAGATGTACACACATACGCACACACACATTCTGACACATACGTATAGAGCTTTAAAACAGTAATTCAGTAAGTATCTTAGTTATTTGTAGTCAGTGGATTAACCACTTTTCAGCAGGATACTGGTTATGTTGATAGTCTGGCGAGGAGGTCTGTGTTAATATCCATTTCAAAGCCCTTACATAGAATTTGCAACACAGAAATAGATCATTCATTCCAACAGATCAATGCTGGTGCTTACGCTCCACACAAACCTGCTCCTACTAATCTTCAACTCACCTTTCTGTATATCCTATTCTTCATTTTTTTGAAACTCCATACTTCTCAAGGCGGGGTCTAAAGTATCTTGTGAGTCCATGGGGAAATTCCAGGGGATCAGTGAAAAAATATGGAAGTGTGAGCTTAGAGATCGAGCAGACAGTAATCAAACCATGCACAGCACATAGTGAGTTGGCAGTCTCAATTTGGAGGGGCGCCCACAGGGATAGGCAGGCTCTGCAATAGGAACTAGGCACAATCAGCACACTGCTATCTGTAAATAAATAGTGATTTCCTAAAAGCATTCTGCTTACATGCAACATATTAATATTATAGGTATTATATGACCAAGGGGGTAGGTAAATGGGTGGGGTGTCCTTGATTACTAATCCATTTGAAAAGGTGTCCTTCAATTAAAAAGCTTGAGAAATACTGTTAAGGCTCTTCTTTAAGTACAATGATGGATATGAAGCAGAGTGTCCACTTTATCGAAAACAAATCAGCTATGCATTCTTTATGTGTTTATTTTGTACACCGTCTAATTAAGATTTAATCACCATGGAAAGTTTTGTCTTCTTACGAAGAATGAATTGAAGGTATGTCTGAAGCTCAAGTGTAACAACTTCTATTTTCTAGCTTGGTAATTTCTTGCTTTAGGGAACTAAAATACAAGCTTATTCACCAACTGGCATGTAATGTGTTTTATTTTATTCTTTCAATTGCCAAGACTTTCGTAAGTTTTATTTTAAGCAGAATCAACATTTGTTTCTTTACCACAAGTTTTCTCATTCCCACCAATCATGTTATTTTTCTACACTTAAGATGGCCTTTTACAATTTTTGTTTTTAATTCACTTACAGGATGTGGGTATTGCTGGCTTGGCCAGGATTTATTGCTCTTGAGAAGGTGGTGGTGAGGTGCCTTCTGGAACTGCTGCATCCATTTGGTATAACTATTCCCACAATGCAATTAGGAAGAGAATTCCATATGTTGCACTTACTCATGCATTACAACAACTTTTAGCAAATAAAGCTAATTTAGAGTTATGGATTAAAATTCAGAATTTCTTGGTCTCTAGAGGTCATTTCTAGCAATGAACTTTATTGATTTGGGTTCAGTATGTTTATAAATGCAGAACCAACAAATGAAATAAACCATCCAATTCATGCAATCATTTGTATTTTTTGCTACAATATACAAGAAGATAGAACATTTATTAATTAGCACCTTTCATGACATAGGTGATAGAACTATGTTCTGTCAAAGCTGAATAGGTTTGGAATCTACAGTGTACTACATGGGCAACAAACAGACTCACACAATGAATATTCCACTTAAGGTGCATGTGTGGGACCAAAGACTGCAACAGACAGCCCAGACACAAAAAAAATTAAAGGGAATATTGCTTTGAAGCACTCTGGCAATGTAGGCAATTTTGCGCAAAGAGAAAGATCCCATTAACAGCAATGTGATAATGGTCAAATAATCTGCGTCAATGACATTGAGTGAGGATAAATATGTGACAAAGCACCAGGGAGAACTCTTCTTCAAATTATACCTTGGGATCTATTGCACCTTGCTAAAACTGTAGACAGAGGCACAGTTTAACGGTTCATCTAAATACTGAACCTCAGACAGTGCCCAAGTCCCCACATTTTGCATATAACTCTCTGGAATGTTGCTTACATGGGATAAAATGGGAAAGATGGCATATAAAAAAAGCTATTCAGCACAACTAGTCCATAGAGGTGTTTATGCTTTATTGAATCTCAACTTTCTTCAGTTAGCTCCACATCAGCAAAACCTTTTATATTCTCTTTGCTCATGTCTCTTAAAAGTCCTTGTCTTTTTGACACTCCCTATTTTAAGCAGCGTGCTGTGTTGACTGCATACATGGCATAGTCACAAGTGATGAAGAATGATGAACTACTCTACAATATCTATTAGAAAGTTGTATTTCTTGTGAAAGAGCAACTAAATTATAGGAAAATCATGCATGTGTTTGGACATAAAAGGGACTCGATTACAAGGATATAAACTTACAGGAACTGGAATGTGATAAAACAAACCTATATATATTACATTACAATATTAATAGACACTGTCTGGGAGTCAGACTCAGGCTCCATACTCCAGATCACTAAGAATGCCTCTGGCTTAAAACAGCCTGCATCTGATTTCATCTTTGAGCATCAGGCTTAAAACAGCTTTAGTTCTAAAGGTGATTTTTATTTTTCAAAATATTCTAAAATCTTTCATTTCAAAACACTCACTTTAATGAAGTAACTGCAAAAAGCTGCACCGGTACTAGTATTTCATAGAATCGAATTAGTGCTTAAAAAATGTTTTGCCAACAAAATATCTACAGTATAAGAGCAAAGAGCCAACTACAGAAGAAATATAATGATTTGTATCAGTGATTTATATTTATCTTAGAGTGTGGATTATGTTTTCATCTGACCATAAATACATTCCATTGACAATGAAACAATTTCAGATATCCTGGAAAAGGTGCTGGATAAATGAAAAATGGAATGCGAGTTGAGATGCACTGCTACACTATGGAAACAAGAGTATGAATATGGAGATAGAAGGAGACGATTGAAGTCCTGGAGCCAGGAACCCTATTCAATTAGATCAAGACTGCTCTGTATTTTAATTATATCTGCACAATTAGTTTGATAATTCTTAATGTCCTTCCCCAATAAAAGCCCAGCAACATTGGTTTTGAAAGTTTCAATTGACTCCCAACCTCAAATGTTTCTTTTTGGGGAGTGGGGGAAGAAAGAGTACCAGATTTTGACATCCCTTTGTGTGAAGAAGTGCTACCTGACCTCATCCCTCAAAGGCCTGGCTGTCAATTTCAGATTCTGAACCCTCACTCTGGACCACCCTCACCCCCACCAGAGGAAATAGGTGCTCTCTATGTACCCTAACAATTTCTTTAATCATGTTGAACACCTCGATTCGGCCACCACTTCATCTTTTATTTCAAGGGTTTGCAAATCTAGTCAATGCAACCAGTCACCATAATTTAACTTAGTTCTAGTTTTATTTTGGGCTATCTGTAATATACTCCATGAGATCTATATATCCCTCCAGAAACGCAACAATCAGAACTGAACACACTTACTCCTGTTGTGACCTAACAGAGGTCGATACTATTGCAGTATAGCTGCCAACCCTTTGGATTCCAGTTGCACTGAAACAAAGAATAAAGTTCCATTATCCATCTAGTACTTGCTTGCTGGATTTTGGGTGGAGATTAGTGAACAAATTATGGCTAGAATACTTGTACTGTAAAGCAGAAAAATGAGTTTATTTGCACTGTCCAATAAACATAAAATTATTATAGAACTGATGCACGTTCTCAGCAGCATACAAGTTACCAGAGCATTCAACAAGTTTGGTGCTGCATTTACCAATGATTACCAAAAGCAAATCAGTCCGAATCACTATAAATTCCAGTCTCTAGAATCAGATGTGACATCTACTTGACTTCACAGGAATTGGAAACTTGCAAAACCAGTCAATTAACTCCGCTGTATGCTATTCCTGTTCCTACTGACTCAACTACTAACTTCTGCCTGCCTTTCCAGACCAATTCATCTGTTCCAAACATGTATTTAACTTCACCCACAACCTTTGCAAAAAGTTGCCACAATTTGCTAATAATTCTATTTTTAAAATATATAGGATTGAAGAAATAGTCAGTACTGATGTCCAAGCTATCTTATTCTTTTTCTGTGTGAGAAACTAGTTCAGGACATACAAGTTTCATTGATATTCAAAACTGCATTGATCTTATTGTTCAGCATGTGGACAAATAGTTACTTCTTATTTGAACTAAAGTTATCTGTTTTCTACCATCTTTACATGCTCCATATTCCTTACATTTCACTAATAGGGTCACTAATCAGTTTTATCAAAAGGATGTTACTGCGCAAAAATCAGTGTCAAAGATACTAAAAGTACAATAAACTTAGTTACCTATAATTTAAAGTCCACTTTAATCACCATTTCTGAAGAAGTCATATTCAACCATTTTTCTCTTTATGCAGCTGGTTCAAGATTTGCTGAGCTTTTCCAGCACATTCAGTTTTTATTCTCAAATCTGCTTTACTTCAATACTCACTTGATGTACACGCCCAACAGTTCTAGTCAGATATTTATGAAAATTCCGAAGTTTAAATACTTGGTCTAAGTACTACTTTGAAGAGTGGTGTAAGTTGAGATTTATTGGCCGTTCCAATTAAAATATCAACGTTGACCCCTAAATGTTCTTTACACTTACAGGGCTCTTAATGGTTGGCACAATGGTTCAGGGGTTAGACTGCTGCCTCACAGTGCCAGGGACCAAGGTTCAATTCCAGCCTTGGGCGACTGTCTATGTGGAGTTTGCACATTCCCCCTGTGCCTGTGAGAGTTTCCTCTGGGTGTTCTGGTTTGCTTACAGTCTAAAGCTGTGCAGATTAGTTGAACTGGCCATGTTAAATTGCCTATAGTATTCAGGGATGTGCAGGTTAGGCACATCATTCAGGGTAAATGTAGAGTGATAGGGTAGGGAAATTAGTCTGGGTGGGAAGATCAGTGTAGACTTGTTGGGCCAAATGGTCTATTTCTGCACTGTAGGGATTCTATGATTACAGAACAAATTTACTCCATAACGATGGTGATATGGTTAGCAGTTTTATTCTGTTCCTAATAGGTATGCATCCATAACGTTAAGAGGTACTTCTACATAGTGGAGGCCACAGGAAATCTATTATAAGAAAAACAAATGCCACACTGGTAGAGTATGGTGCTGTCATGTAATGAGTATAAATTTCTATTTGCTTGACTCTTGATTGCATTTGCTGTGTCATAAGTACCTACTGGCAATAGACATGCAAAACCCTGTTCTCCAAGTACTCCAGATGAAAATTTAAGTTCTAAACTAAATCTTCGACAAAAAGCAAACTTAGAAATGTATGTGACCCAGTAAACCTCAGAAATCAAAAAACCACAGATATCAGAAATGTGAAATAATATCTGAATGCGAGAAATACTCAGCAGATCAGGAAAGAAACAGGGCTACCTTTCAGGTTGATTTCTCTGATGGGAACTGTCAAGTTTATTGGCTTGAAACATTAAGTGCTTTTCTCTCTTAACAGATGCAGCCTGAGAGTAATTGATCAACAAATTGGGCAATTTTCATTTGTCAATTTGTCTGTTGTAACCTTTAAGCTTTACAGAAAAAAATAATTTCAGAAATGCCAGTTATTTTCCTTAATGTTGCATGACGTTACTGGGCTGAATACTCATCCCAGTTTCATGACTCATTGGTATCAAGAGTACCTTTATATAGCTTCAAGATTTTGAAGTTCACATTAGTAGTTCCACAATGAGGAACCATTCCAGTCATGAAGCGGAACTTACATTTATCTGTGGCTATTAGACCAAACTTGTTTGTGCAAGCTTTTCAATGTGCATTTCTGGATGTGTATCAAAGATTCTATGTATGTTATTTTGAAGAAAGTAAAAAGTTCTGTAATAAAAGCCATTGAACCCCTTGATCTCCTCATTCTGTACAATCATAGTTGATCTTCACCTTTACCTTCACCTTCCCTCCACATTTCCTTAACCCTTGAATCATTTAGCATCCAAACATCTTTTGAAATCAGTCTTGAAAATACTGGACAATTGACTGCCCACAGATCCAAGGTAGAAACATTCATGCACTCGATCTTTTGAACGATGAAAGTGGTACACGTCTCAATTCTAAATGACTAATCACTAATTTAATTGTAGACACCATAGTAAAGAAAACATCCTCCACACGTTTGTCTTGTCAAACCCCTTAGGAATTATGCATCAATTAAGATCATTCATTCTTCCAAAGTCAAAGTACACTTGGTCTACTCAATTTTTCTTCATAACACAATTCTGTCATACAGGAATCTGTTCAGCAACTTGTTGTTGTCCACTAAGGCAGGTTTATCCTTCCTTAGATCACAAGACCAAAGTTGCATCCAGTCATCCAGGTATGGTCACATCAAGATTCCATCCATTTATACATAGGAAAATGCTCAAAGTCTGAAATGAAAATGGAATATAATGGAAATGCCCACCAGGTCTGACCGCCTGAGGAGAGAAAGTGCACTAAAATGTTAACTGTTTCTCTCTCCACAGATGTTCTCAGATGCGTTGAGAATTTCCAGTTCTATAAAATAAGGCAAAATATATTTACTCTGGCATTCCAATTTCTTTGTAACAAATGCTAACATTACATTTGTTCCCTTAAAACATTGATGTACCTGAACAAAACTTTTCTGTGAATTATACACAAGATCCTTCTGGCTGTCAAATTCCCTCAACTTGCTATTCATCTAGAATTCTGCTTTACCAGTTTTCCTTACTAACTGGATAACTTCACATTCTTCCATGCTAGATACCATCTGCCATGTTTTCCCCATTCACTCATCCTAGCTACATGTTTTTACAGATATTAAAAGGATCAGGGAGGATCTACCTGGTGTGTATCAAATATTTTCCCTAAACTAAGATGACTAAACAGATTATCTAGTTAGTTGCACTTTGCTGTTTGTGGGAATTGTACAGCACAAATTGGCTGCCAATCCTGCATTACAACAGTGACTATCCTTCAAAAATTATATTGAATTAACTTTAAAGTGCTTTGGGACATTAAGGCTGTGAAAGGTGCTCCAGAAATGCAAGTTTATTCATGATGTAGTCAGTATGTTACCAGCAATAGAAGAAAGCATTAAAGTGATTTGACAAATCATTACAGCAAAGCCTACCCTAAAGGTGAAAGTGAGGACTGCAAATGCTGGAGATTAGAGTCGAGAGTGCAGTGCTGGAAAAGCACAGCAGATCAGGCAGCATCCGAGGGGTAGATGAATTGACATTTTGGGCAAAAGCCCTTCATCAGGAAATCAGGAAGCCTTTCCTGATGAAGACCTTTTGCCCAAAACGTTGATTCTCCTGCTCTTCAGATGCTGTCTGACCCCTCCTGTGCTTTTCCAGCGCCACACTCGCAACTCTAAAGTCTACCCTAAAGCCTACATTGATGAAATGTTTACTGTTTTTAAGATCATTCTGACATATTAACCTACAACATATCAGAGATCTATATATTTATTCATTTTAAAGTGATTTACATCTCTCAGGATGATTAATCCTGACAATTGAGTGATAGACAATTGACCCTAGCTAGCAACAAATGTAGGTAAAAATGATGTATTCCTGATGAAGGGCTTTTGCCCGAAACGTCGATTTTACTGCTCCTCAGATGCTGCCTGAACTGCTGTGCTCTTCCAGCACCACTAATCCAGAAGCAACAAATTGTGTGTTTATTACCAGCATTTATTTCACTCACTAAGTCATGGATTTAATATGGACTACAGTTCTCACTTCAGCATCATTATGGAGTAATTTTTGCCATGTTGCAAATAGGCTTACAAATTTGTGAATCAATTTAACACTCAAGCATACCAAAGTGAATGTTTTCCATTTCTTATGTTTTATGATTGGCATTGAGAGTTCTGAACTCTGTTTGGCCTATTTTCCCAGCACAAGCAAGTTTGTGTGCAACAGTTCACAATCTCAGTCAGGTAAGGGCAATGTGGCATATATAAATGAAACATTAATTATTGGCTCCTTTCCACAGAATAATTCCAAACTTCCAATTCCAAAAGCCACACTTTTTAAATAATAGCTAGTAGCGGTGGCTTTCTCTCTCACACCTCCACACAGACGCTGTAAATCGAATTGAAAACAAAATAATGCAGATTCAACCATGAGTCAAGATACAGAAATTTTCAGTTTTATTACTTTTTCTTTTTCCAAAAACACTATATGCAAAATCCAAATTGCAGAAAATGTTACTCCTTATTTACAAATGTACAAAAAATGTCACATAAAATGTAAATTAGATAAAAATATTATGTGGAGTATAATATAGAAATGTAATTTGTTCTGCTCTGAAGTATAGAATACAATGACTAACAGTTATTGCACAAAGACCACAGAATGATATTTAGCGACATGAACTAGAAACCGTTACCTGATCTTTGGCAATACCGTGAACCTGACGTTATTGGTAAAATCCCTTATCCAGTGGCAGAGTTTGTTGCATAGTTTTCCTTTCAGTTTTTGTACCTCTGATAGAAAGTCACCAAGCACCATCACATCATGGCTTATTTTCTTTTGGATTTTTTTTTGTTTCAAACAGCATTTATGTACCTGAAATCCCCCTTTGAAAAGGAAAAAAATATATAAAATTCGTTGCACTGAAAGTGAGATCCTCTCCCGAGTTTGTGGCGGCTGCAATGTCACTTGGAACGGCAGGGAACTGGTTTCCATTCTAATTTTCAAAACTCTGATCTTTTCTGTGGGTGTTTGATCGCAGACCGCACCCGGTCTATTAAGAGGGCGAGACTTTTAATCCAGCGAAGAGATTTCACTTTCAGAGTGTCATTCACTGGTAGACATGCTGGGGTTTCGCCAGTGTCCTCCATATGACCCCGGGCACTGTATATAAGGCAGTAAATCTTTCTATTTACAGGCTGAAGACTTGGAGCAGTTTCTCGTTGAGTTACAGGTGTCTCTTCATGTGCAGAGCCAAGTGATCAGATCTGGAAAATGCTCGGTCACATTTGTGACACTGGAAGGGACGATGTCCCGTGTGCTTTCTGTAGTGTCGAGTCAACTCGTCGGAGCGAGCAAATTTCCAACCACAACCTTCCCAGTCGCAGTGATAGGGCTTCTCACCTGTAAACAGACGAGCAAGCCCCACCGGGTCAGAAACTGTCTAGTTGGAGCGAGAAGGTGTAGAGAGAGAGTGGGGTGAGGGGAGAGGGAGGGAGGCAGACACACCAACACCATAACGCAATGGAGGCTACAGTTTCTTCGGCTACCTCAGAGATATTTCCAAGAGCCAGCTCGCATCGACACCTAAAGAATTGTCCAACGTTTACAAGCTCGTGCAAACCGAAAAGAGCTGCGGATGCTATAAGTCAGAAACAAAAAGAGAAATTGGAGGAAAAGATAAGCAGGCCTGGCAGCATCTGTGGTGAGAATTCAGAGCTAAAGTTTCGGGCCCAGTGAAACTTCTCAGAACTGGAGTCCAACCGTCTGTTGGGCAGTCCTGAAGGCGGCTTACTGGACCCGAAATCGATTTCTCTCCACGATGCTGCCAGGCCTGCTGAGATTTTCCACCTATTTCTGTTTTTATTTATAAGTCCATCTCGTGCATCAGGAATGCACGTACAAGAATGGCTTTGGAACTTAAGTTCATAAGACATAGCAACAGGTTCAGGCCAATTCACCTCTGGAGCCTGTTTCACAATTTAATAAGATAGAATGTCTACAGTGTGGAAACAGTCCATTCAGCCCAATGAGTGGACACCTACCCTTGGAAGAGTAACCCACCCAGACCCATTCTCCTACCCTATATTTACCCTGATTAATGCACCTAACACTATGGACAGTTTAGCATGGCCAATTCACCTGACACTTTAGATTGTGGGAGGAAACCGGACTGCGCAAACTCCACACAGTCACCCAAGGTGGGAATGGAACCCGGGTCTCTGGCGCTGTGAGGCAGCAGTGCTAACCACTGAACCATCTTGCTCAATACCTACAGTGTGGAATCAGTCCATTCGGCCCAACAACCTACCCCCTGAAGAGCATCCCACCCAGACCCATCCCATTACCCTATCCCTGTAACCATGCAATTCCCATGGCTACTGCACCTAACCTACTCATCCCTGAACACTATGGGCACTTTATCATGGCCAATCCAACTAGCACATGGTTAGACTGTGGGAGGAAACCTGAGCACCCAGTGGAAACCCACACAGACATGGGGAGAACGTGCAGACTTCACATCTTGAGCGATCTGTGATCTTAACTATACAATCTTGCTTACACCTGCCTATGAAACCCTCGACTCTATTGTCTGCCTAACCCAGCTAGGTATGTATACGGTGACCTAGCCTCTACTTACCCGGGGGATGAGAATTGATGTTCTTCTGAGAGCAGAAATTCCTCTTTATCTCGCAGTGGGAGATCCTTTATGTGCAAACTCTAGCTCTAGTTCCATGTTAACGTTTCGGGTCCGGTGACCCTTCCTCAGAAAGATCACCAGACCCAAAAAGTTAATTTCGATTTCTCTGCACAAATGCTGCCAGACCTGCTGAGCTTTTCAAGAAACTTTTGGTTTCTGGTTTACAGCATCCACAGTTCTTTTGGGTTTTGTTTAACTCTAGTTCCAAATCTGTCCCCCATTAGAAAAACATCCCCTCAGTATTCCATTTGTCAACACCCCTCCGAATACGATTCAACAGATCATCTCGAATTATTCTAAAGACCAATACAATCGTGGGTCTCAACTCTCCTGATAGGTCAATCCCTTCGGTCCAAGAATCAGCCAGTTTTTAAAGTAAATCTACTCTCCCGCCTTAAGTAAGAGAACTGAATCACACAGTGGCGGAGGGGTGGTCTCACCAATGCAGGGCAAGATATTTAAATTTGGGATGAAATCTCACATGATCACCCCCCCCTCGAATATTGAGCACCTCATAACTTAAGGCGAAGTCAAATTTTCTGCACAGAAGATGCGGGCTGGGAGACAGTTTGTTTTCTTTTAAAAAGTGGACATTTTGGGGTTAACAGGCAGTCTCTGACTGAGAAGGAAAACTGGGTCACTCACTAACCGCCTGCAATGGGAAATAGTGGACTTTTTTTTCCCCAGGGACAGATTCATTAGTAACATAAATAGAAGTTGCTGGAAAAGCTCAGCAGGTCTGGCAGCATCTATGCAGAGAAATCTAAAGTTAACGTTTCTGGATCTGGTGACCCTTCCTCAGAACTCTTTAGCACCAGAAACACTGAGCAGGGCACAAAGGGCACGCAACCAAGTGCAGGGGTTTGTTTATGCGGTACACCCCTAACAAACCGGAGGCGGAACGATCCACGTTTTAACTCCACTGCTGAAACCGAAAGGCGGTTCCTAAATGCAATGAAACATTGGCAATTTCAACTGCATTTCACATGGGGCAGGGATTTCCAGATGACAAAAGGGGGGGGGGGGGGGGGGGTTGCAAGCTACATTTATTTGCAAATATAGGCGACATCCTAAATCTAGATCACTTGACAATCTTATCTCATAACAGGATTTTGTTGACACTACAGTACAACACAGCAAACAAGCGAGGAAGGAAGTGGATACCTGTATGTGTCCGAAGGTGTGCCTTGAGGTGCGAGCTCTTGGTGTACGTTTTCCCACAGCCCGCATAGTCACACGTGTGAGTCGCTACCCGTTTCCTGGGCCATGACCGGCGACCTCTCCTTGGCTTGTCTTCCTGGGTGAACCCCGAGGGCAGCAGCTCTAATAAAGGTGAACAGGGGGTGGAGTCAGCAACGGTCCTTGAACCGAGTGGTGAAAGTTTAATGGATCTTCAAAAATAAGATAAGACTGACCTTGGTACTGGACAGCTGGCTGGTCCTGGAAGTGGGGGAAGCTGCCTGGAGGAGGATAGCCCTGTTGGATAGGGAGGCCTGGCGCTCTTTGGTGAGTCAGCATCTGAGATGAGGAGCGGCACTGCCGGCCCAGCATGTCCTCTGAAGCCAGCGGCGAGTTCACCCTGCCGGGGTAGGTGTGCTGGCCTGCCCTGCCTCTGCACGCCGCACGGTGGCCGCTCCCTGGCACCTGGACACCGCTCGCCCGCCCGTCCAGTGTTCTTGCCGAGCAGGATGTGGTGCTCCCTCCCAGTGCTTCCTGCTTGATCTTCCGGCAGCCCTGCGGAAGGTGGCTCTGCGGATGTGTCAAAGGCGCGTCCATCGCCGGACCGTGCTTGTTGCCCCTGGCCTGCTGGCTGTAATCGCCCGTCTCTGTCGCTGTCCTTACTACAAACCTGCCCTGCAGGCTGCTGAGATGGCAGTAACCGGGATCCAAATCCGGCCTCAACAATTCAGCCACAAAACTGCCGCCGGTCGGTGGGCCCTCGCCAATATCTGTGATGTTGTAGCTGGCCGTAGGCTCTCTCTGGTACAGGTCTGCGCCACTCTCTGGCGTGTTGGGAATGGGACAGTTAAAGTTATTGGCCGTACTGATGGTCGTTTCCGAGTTCATGGTGTTGGACAAGATAAAATCTAAGTCTAAGAGTTCGCTCAGCTCCTCGTCCTCCCGCCTAAATCCCATATTCTGACCTTCCTGTTCAGCGGATCTTCTAAAATTTGTCATTTCTTCTCTCCATCTCTGCAAAAAAGTCAGTTTTAGTCTCATTGGCCGGTTCTATGCTCAAACAGAAGTTTGTATGCAACCAGTTGTTAAAATCAAACAGAGAACATTAGCGAATCGTCAAGCGAAATGTTCACAGCAATTTTAAAAAGTTATTAAATCACTTTATAACACAAATATTCGGGAGTGCAACATACACGTTCTATGCATAGTTAAACTACAATCATACACATTCTTCCATAGTACTCAAATTTTGTGAGCAATTATTTATACACGAATTGGAAAAAACTGAAATCCTATCATTACTCCACTAAAGTTTGATTGAAAATTAAAAGTGAGTGAAATATGGGACTGGAATAAGGTAACTCTGAGCCAAGAGGGTTTTTTTTAGCTCTCGGTACTCACATTGCACGCGGTGTGTTGCCCTAGGGGTCTGTCCACGCCTTTCTCGTTCGAGCCGGTGGTGAACGTGTTGATGGAAGGGAGGACAGTCCCGGTTAAAGCCATGTCAAACTCACTCTGCGGCCGCCTGCAGATAACCAAGCACAACAATCAGATTAGCTGGATTCTTCCCACTCGTCAGATTTCCTTATTGCATCCCGGCATCAGAGCGTCTTCTCAAATACAGCGCCGGGACACTTTTTTTCCCAAATTCCTAGTGAGAAACCTACCTCATTAATAATGAGATGACCAATTACAAAACCTGCGTACAGGAAGCACCTGCACTGAGGACGGCCGGAGCATGAAGTGCGATGTATTACTCCTGGAACCGGCTGGCCCTATATATAGCCCGAGAGTATATCGGGAGCAGCAGGAGAGGCAGTTAGCTGGGGACTTGACTGGCAGTGAGGAGTTTTTGTTTGGCTTTTGCAGGGAGAAAGTCTGTACATTCGCTCCAGGGGACGGCGGCACTGCTGATGGTATTGTTGCTGGTGTTTCGGCTGCTCTTTCTGTTATTGTTGCTGTTTCTGGAGCTGCTTTTGCAGCTGCTCCGCACACTGCAATCCCCGGAGCATGGAGCGAGGGAGCAGACTGACTGTCAGGGCCAGCCTGCACCGCCCTGCCTTATGAAATCTCCAAGGGCCCGCCCTGGCCGCCGTTGTCATGGCAGCGCAGCAACAAAAATAACCAAGTTTCAAAGTAGCGGGGCGGGTGGAGGGCGCGGATTGGGCGGGGGAACCCTTTGACGTCACAATAAACACGCGTCACTGTGACGCGGTGCCGGAAGCGAAGCCTGTAACTATTTGGGAGCAAAACAGTGGCAACCAGCGGCTATTGGCCATTGTGTGGTGTGTGTGTGTGTGTATTGACCCTGCATGATTGCCATCGTTTTTAATAGTAGCAACAATCTTGTTTGGGATAAATAAAAGAAGTTTTCTCGTCACTTAAAAGTCATCCAAAGCGCTGACTTCTGTCACTCTGCTAGAATTCTGCCGTTATTGTTTTTACCTAGAATAAAACTTGCGCCCGTTTACATTTCTCTTTACGAGTTGTCACCTCTGGGAAATTCAATAAAGTCCAGCGCCACTCTGACCGGGACTGCACAACAACGGGTCCGCGGTCCCATGCAACGGCTGAATTTCCAAACGTCTGCAAGCCAAACAATCGTGGTATTTGTACCTTCTCGAAAGTTTAAAAGCAAGGACTATTTGGCAAACTAAAACTGAAATTGCAACTACATTCATTGAACGTTGCACTGTCCACATCTGGTCATAGTTTACTTATGTTAGTAATCATGCTTTTTAATACGCAATTCGAGATCATAGTGCGATAGTACAACGTACATAACAATGGAGGGAAAGCAAGATGGAGTGAGATTGTTTGGACAGCTCTGTCAAAGAGCAGGCGCAGGCACGATGGGTCCAATGGCCTCCTTTTGATTTTATGATTTTATGAATGCCACTATCCTCATTCATTCAGGAGGATGCAAGGTTTAGCATCAGTTGAAAGGAGTGGGAGGGTGTAACTGCTTCCAAAGACAGGGACCTCCCACTTTCCCTTTTTAGGTTTCCGAGATCAATGGCGATTGTCAACTATCCAAATCCTCTCTGTTTATGGATTATGTTTTTAAATCGTATTGACATAAAGTACATTACAATTAACAAAATGCTGGATTGGTAATTATTAACATTTACGGCAATATTTTCATCACGACCGTTCCAAGTGGTAACTTCCTTGTCGTCGATTCCAAGCAATGTTATCCAGTGCAAAGCGACAGGACAGGGATCCGATGCAAAAAGTGGATTCCAGGTGCGTGACTCACCTCCGCCAGTTTCTCTCATTCTGATTTGAGCTCTTTGCCTGTATAATGCGCCCTGTTCATTATAATGGTCAACTTTGTTTCTTTTTTCATCCAAAATTCATATGCTAATACAAGCGCCAGCGTTGCTCCATAGACGGAGAACCGATTATGAGTAGGCATTACAAAACAATTTTTGTCCAGATCAGAAAATATATCTAACATTCTTCTACTTGAAGCGAACCATCCTGAATGCAATATACAGCATTAAAAGTAACCTTGCTGCTTCCAAACCTACTCTGGCAGCAGTTTTTAGTCCCAAAGTGCTTTCCGCAAATACAGTGCAGCTTTTTCCATTTTTAACAATCAATTTTTCGACTTTCATTTTTACTTTGATGTAAATGTAACGTCAATGTTGTTTTTCTCTACACATATTCGGTACTTTGCACTTTTTCTCCCCCGAGCCTCCCGTGTTTGATGCAGGGTAGAAGTGGAATAGTGGTTATTTGTGTTCTCGCTGTTGCCTTGGACATCCGCTCCAACGTTTACAAGTAACAGCTGTGTGAATTCCAGTCCCAGATCTACCTCAGCCTGTTTAAGCATCTGGCATAGTAGGCACAATATTGGCACTGCCTTGTTAGTACTTCATTCACTGTCCACATTTCAAAATCTGTCCAGCCAAAATGTTACTTCATTTTTTTAATAAAATTGTGTGTGCGGATTTAGATAAGTAGGTTCTCTGCCAGTTAGAACTTTGGCCACTGTTTGAATTATATGTTATAAATTCTGAAACAACATCCAGCAGAGAGAAAAATAAACACTGGAATTTTAGAGCAAACAGGTAGTCTCTAAAGAAATAAAACAAAGAAAGTTGGATGCGCGAAAACAAAAACAGAAATTGCTGGAAAAATTTTGCAGGTCTGGCAGCATTTGTGGAGAGAAACATTCAAAGTTTCAAGACCAGTGACCCTTCTTCAGAACACGAAATAACTTTAGTTTCTAAAGAATCTCTTCTCATCCTGTCCTTGAAATGAAAATTTACTTAATTTCCTCTCTTACAGGTTCGGGTAGTTTAAGTCAGAGAAAGATAGAAATAGAGCTGTTTCTTTTGTGATGGAGGAGAAAGTGCGGATGCTGGAGATCTGAGTTGAGAGTGTGGTGCTGAAAAAGCACAGCGGGTCAGGCAGCATCCGATGTTTCGGCCAGATTCCTGGTGAAGGGCTTATGCCCGAAATATTGATGCTCCTGCTCCTTGGGTGCTGCCTGACCTGCTGTGATTTTCCAGCACCACACTCTCGACTCTCTCTTTCGTGATGCCAATGTGAATTTTTTTTAAAAGGTCCACTGATTTTAAAAGTAAGCAAGTCACTAATTATTGATAGATATTACTTATGTCCTGTTGAGAGTAAGACAATCTAAACATTCCAATTATTTACACTTGTAAATAACAAGCAGGGATATACAGAAATCCAGATAGAGTAAAACAGACAAAAACAGGGTCGATATGGAAACATACGTCCAAGAGCCAATCATAAATTTTGCTGTTAGCAGAGATCCTTTAAATTGTCATGTTAACATTGACAGTTTAAAAAAAACAGCTAGAAGCCAAGAGGGAGCCAATCTCCGTAACTGCATCCACCATCATTTTTCTGCCAAGCCTCGGGTTCCCTAGTGCAGTTAGGCCATATCAAAGAAACTTATGCTACTAAGAACTATGGTCTCAAAGCAGTGAGACTACCAAACACCAGGTCCTCTACCTTAGTTTTGATAAAGCCTAGTAGCAATCTTATCAACCTTCCACCTAATATTCAAAGCTCCATGACATCCCCAGTGCTATCAAGGTACAACAACCTATGCAGCTGTCCTTAACATTATTCACTGGTATTGGTAAATATCAGAGATCTAACTACAGGCGGTGTATATTATACACCAGATTACTGTATTTTAGATTTTAAAAGAACATGGTAAATAAAAAAAGGCAACTTTGTTAGTTTTGACTGAAAACTTGACTCCTGTGGAATTCAATACAAGCCATTCGTAACATTTTAAAAATATTCTTTATTCATGTTTGGGTTTGTGATATTCATCAATGGTCTAGTGCCACCTCCCTCACTCACATGTGGAAGGGTTATGCCTGAACAGAGCTGAGTTGGAGTTCCTTGTGGGGCTTTTTGTGAGTGCTAATGGGAGGGCTTTAAACTAGCACCTCTTGGCAGAGGTTTTGAAAGGAAGACAGCTTGGTAGAAGAGAATATGAGACTTCACAAAATACTGGGGAGAAACAGCTGGCACTAACATAGAAAATAGCAAATTGATAAGTAAAGGCACAGTAAAGAAGACAGAAATGAAGTCCAAAACAAATTTTAAAATCACACACCAGGTTTTAGGTTGACAATCACCTAATGAAGCAGCACGCTTGGAAAGCTAGTGCTTCCAAATAAACCCTGTTGGACTTTAACCTGTTGTTCAGTGATTTTTAACTTTGTCCACCCCAGTCCAACACCTGCGCCTCCAAGTCATGGCAAAACAAATTTAAGATGCATGTATATAAATGCATGGAGTGTAGTTACAAAAAAAATTGCGGACACAGATCGCCAGGTAGAAATATGATGTTCTGCTGATAAAGATGTGGCTCAAGGAAGGACATTAAATATTAAAGTCATGGGTATTAAATATTAAAGTAATGTTAAATTAGCTGTTCAGGAAAGAGAAAAAGAAGGAGATAAGGAAGTGTAGCAGTCCTGGTTAGTAGCATTATATCATAAGGTTCAGGATGGTGGTAGAGAAAAAAAAACACAATAATCCTGAGTAAGAAGTATCAGTTGACAGAGAATTGACATCAATGTGGCAAGAACAGAGCTGTGTAGGATTAATTGGATTAAGAGATTGGCAGGAAAAACAGTAATTGAACAATGGGCTACCTTCAAAAAATAGATGGCTCAAGCACAGTCAAGGAATATTCCCTCAAAATGGGAAAAGTAAGGCAAACAAATCCAGAGTTCCATGGATGACAAAGGAGATAGAAATTAACATTAAAAAGAAAATGTGTGCTTACAACAGGATTAAAGCAAATAAACACAATACAATCGAGAACCAAGAAGAACATTGAAGATTTAGAGAGGAGATGAAAATGCAAATTAGAAAAAAAAGGAATTATGAGAAAAAGCTATCAATCAGCTAAGATAAAGAGACTCCAAAAATGTTCGTTATGCTTATAACTTGTAAAAGAGTAGTTAAAGGAGGAGTAGGGCAGATTAGAGACAAATAAAGGGATTTACACATGGAGAAAGGGGGCATGGCATCAGTCTGTACAAAAGAGGGACCTGCTGCCAATGCTATGGTAGAAGAGGAGGTAGAAGAGAAACTCCAAAATTAATAAGGAAGATGTCTTTGCTAGAATGTTGGTACTTAAAGATATCAAGGTACTGGGAATAGATGAGACACATCCAAGAATTTTGAAGGAAGTGAGGGTAGCAAGTGAAGCACTGACCATAACTTTTTAGACTTCCCTGGACTTAAAAGAAATGCCAAATATTATAGATTTCTTCAAAAAGGTTAAAAGGATAATCCCAGCAAGTATAGACCAGTCAGTTTAATTTCATTGGGATAAAATTAGAAGTCCCATGGAAAAGTGTGGATTGATTAGGAAGAGGTGGCATGGATTTCCAGTGGGGAAATCATATTTCACTAACTTGCTGGGGCTTTTTCAAGAGGTAACAGAAAGGCTTGTTGAGGGTAATGCTGTTGATGCAGTATTCATGGATTTCCAGAAGGCATCTGATACAGTGCCACACAACAGCGAAAGATAAAGGTCATTGCATAGGAGGGACAATAGCAATGCGTATACAAAATTAGCTAACTGATAGGAAACAGAGAATAATGGTCAATTAATATTTTTGGGCTGGAGGAATGTTTGTGGTGGACTTTGAGGGCTTGGCATTGGGACACTTGCTTTGTCTGATACTCATTAATGATCTGAATCTTAATGTGCAGTGAATAATTTTAAAGTTTGCAGATGACACGAAACTTGGAAGAATTCTAAACAGTGAGAAAATAGTGTGGAACTCCAAAAAGGTATTGACAAGTTGGTGGAACAGACAGACAGGTGGCAGATGAATTTCAATGCAAAGAAGGGTGAGGTGTTGCACTTTAGTAGGAAGAGCATTGAAAAATAATACCAAATTGTGGGTACAATTCTAAAGGGGTTAGGAGCAGACTGGTCTGTCTATATGGGTACAGATCATTGAAGGCGGTACTTCATATGGATTGACCAGTTAACAAAGCAGACAGCTTTCTCAGTTCTATTAACAGAGTCATAAAGTATAAAAGCAAGGAGGTGATGTTGAACTTGTACAAGGTACTAGTTAGGCCTCAGCTGAAATATTATGTACAGCTTAGTGCATCACATTATAGGAAATATATGAAGGCATTTGAGAGAGTGCAGAAGCAATTGACAAGTATAGTTCTAGGAATGAGAAACTTTAGTTATGAGGATAGATTGAAGAAGTTGGGATTGTTCTCCAAGAGAAGAAGGCAGAGAGAAGGTTTGATAAGTGTTTTCAAAATCATGAGTGGGCTAGATAAAATAGATAGGGAGAAGCTGTTCTCACTCATAAAAAGAACAAGAATGAGAGGACATAGATTTAAAATGATGTGCAAAAGCAGCAAGTGTGATGTGAGAGAAATTGTTTTCACACAGCGAGTAATTAGGGTGTGGAGTATGCTGCCTGGAAATGGTGGAGGTGGGTTCAATTGAAGCATTCAAGAGGGCATTGGATGATTATTTGGATTGAAATAATGTGCAAGAGTGTGGGGAAAAGCAGGAGATTGGCACTTGGCAATGAAACTGGTGCAGGCATGGTGGGTGAAATTTCTGCAACATAACAATTCTGTGATTCTTGAACATAATCGCTCACTATTAGAAAATTATTTATTTTTGAATTCAACATGAGCATGACCATAAAAGGTGGCTAGTGTTGTATATTATTAATCAAGTGTATTTAGGAGCAATATAAAAACAGGGACTATATGCATTTCTTTGGATGTTGAATCTTTGTCAGATGGCTGGAGGTGGCAATGTGAGCCGTGGACCCCCAAAGACCAGTAAGGTCCACCCAGACAGCAGGGAAATGGAGTCTGGTGACACCCAGAAAGAAGAACAGGCTGGAGTGGAGGAGGCGGCAGCCAGCGGAGAGACACAGCAGCTGATCCTAGCTCTAGCCGGGCAGATGGAAGAAATGGAGGAGGAGGTAATCAAGCAGGCAGAGGAGTGGATACCTGTTAAAAACAGGAAGAGGAAATCTTGCCAAGCCCCCAAAGCCTCCCAGCAAAAGGGGAAAAGACAGCTGCACGAGGGAGGGACAGCCGGCTCTTCGGAGGGGGAAGATGGACGCAAAGAAGGCCATCACCACCAGAAGAAGAGACAGAGTGCCGTCGGTAAAGAGGAGGGCATTTCCTCCTGACCAGGAAACAACGGACCCCCCGAAGTCCACCCTCCACCCAGTGAGAACCAGGGGGTACCCACTGCCCCACAACTACAGGCAACCGAGAGCTGTGATCCTCTGACAGTCCCATTGTCAGACACAGAACTGGACAGTGAGGACCCTTGCCTTGGCTCAATGACACCAGAGCGGGTAAATGACCCCAGTGAGGAGCTGGATAGCTACCTCAGCCCAGCGAAGGTCCAGCAGTTTGTGCTTACCATGGGGATGTAGACAAGCTACCCCAGAGACAGGACAATCAAATGGACAATGGTAACCCCATAAACTGGGGGTTAAAGAAGTTTCATTTGCTTTCATATAACAGGGGACCCACTCTTTAGGTGGGTTCTGCTGAAGCCACAGCCAAATACCGAGAGACTGGATAGTTAATAAAGGTAACTGTTAATAGGATAACTGTGAATTCGATTAATTCAATTTGTTCTTTGTAATGTTAAGACATGCAATGTATATAACTATGAACAACATGGAAAAATTGTACAAGTACCAGAGGTATATTTACATGAATAAAGTATATTTTGAAATTAAAAAAAGTTGAATCTTTGGATATTTAGGTGTGAAGTTTTCAATTAAGTAGTGCAGCCTCTAGTTCCATTGCCAAAATGCTCCTTCTGTTAATCTCCTTTCTTAAATAATTGAGATTAAAATGTTTCCATCTAAGCAGTTCTAATATGGGCAAAAGAATTGCTCAGAAATCAAAACTGACCCTGAGGAAAGATGGGCTCACATAATTTACACACTCTTGGTCCTGAACAAATGTAAAGGAATGCCTTGATTACTCTGGTGCTTGGAATGCACTCATATGTGAAACTTCTTTGTGGAAGATAAACTAACATGATGACTGGCATTTATATTGCAGCCTTCTACAATACCAGGACATCCAAAAATGTTTTACAGTCAACACTTTTTGAGTGTTTTCACTGGTATTGTAGGGAAACATGGTTTGTTTCTCAGCCCTAAATGATTTATTTCATATCCTTATACTGCCATACTTGGTTCTATCCATTAAAATAGGTGGTAAAACATAAGTTGAATTCTAATAGTTGTTTAATTCCTTTGTCCTATTTTGCATTAAATTCTAAGTACTACAAACTAAAAAGCTATTATAGTAACCAACCATACAATCCAGACTCCTTATTACAATTGGGATACACGGATACTGTTTAGTTATGTGCAATAAGATATTAAAATATCATTAGTTCATTATTAGAACTTTAGTGGCAGTTAGTTTATTTCAAATATTATCTAAAAGATATTCAACTTTGTACTCAACATCAAAATAACAAAATGGTCAACATTTTTTGTATTAAAAGATAATTGTAAATTTATTTTAATTAATAACTAATAATGGTATTTTCTAAAGAGAATCCAACAGGAAGTTTTGAATGACATGTTTCTTTCATTGCTCAGGCTTACTTTAGACATTTAAATGCCAAAGCTCTGACAGAGTATTCACTACAACTAATGTCAAAGGATCTGATAATGCTGAATTCCAAAGATGTGCAGGTCAGGTGAATTGGCTATGCTAAATTGTCCATAGTTGTTAGATTCATTAGTCGGGGGGGGGGGGGGTTACTCTTTGGAGGGTCGGTGTGGACTTGTCGGAAATTTAATCTAATCTAAGGTAGAGGAAGAAGAAAATTACATCAAAAGTAACTAACTAATAGCAGAAGATCTCAATGAGCTGTGTAAATGAAAGTATGTAGTATTATTATCTAGAGGGTACAGTGTAACATTAAGAACAATTCCACTGACCTGGAATCAATCTTATCCCCTGTGGCGTACCCTCATCTCTGGTCTCCAGTTAGTCACTTACCAATTACCATGGTCCAACATGGATCGCTATGTTGGATCTCAGATTAAACCAGGCAGAGGGTAGCTCCTGGCTGAGTGTGCTGGGTGGTGAGGATTCATTCATCTCTCTTTCTGGAGCATCACATTTATTGTAATGGAGAACAACAACTTGCATTTGCATCGCATCATTAATATATTTAAATGTCTCAAATACTGTTCAGGAGCATTAGCAACCAAAACTTGATAAAAAAGTCATTTAAGGTGATACTAAAATAGGTGATCAAAACACTTGGTCAAAAATTTACATTTGAAGAAGGTAAGAGAAATAGAAAGGTGTGGAGTCTTAAGGAGAGCATTCCACAGCGGAGCCACCAATGGCAGAGTGATTATAATCAGTATTGAACAAGAGGTCAGATTTGTAGGAGTGCGGATACTTTGGAGGATGTGAACCAGCATGGAATTAACTAATATGAAGGAGCAAGACCATGAGGGATTTGAAATCAAGGGTGAGAATTTTAAGATTGAGGCATTGCTCAACTGAGACCCAATATACACTAATATGTGAAGGGGACTTGGACTGTTGGAGGAAATGCAAGACCATACAAAGTAGATTATAGGAGCAGGGAAGTCTTATTACAACCTTATTCCAGGGCATAGTAGGTTATGGATGAAGTACTGATAAATGAGATTAGTATATTCTGTTGATCATTGGTCAGCATATACACGGTGGACCAAATGGCCTGTTTCTGTGGTGTATGACCCAATAACAGTTTCCAGCTTCTGCCTCTCATGCAGCAATAAATTCAAACTTAAATCCACTGAAATCAAACAGAAAATCAGACTCACTGAGGTGAGGGGCATTTTTTCCTTCATAGCATATCAATCACTGGAGGAGAATAATTTCTGCCCTGTCATGCCTAGTAAGAGGGAAGAGGTACATAGGGAAGAGTTGCCCTCCTCTCAACCATATAGTGAACCAGATAAACATAATAATCTTTTGCAATGTTTCTGATAGTGTTGAAGTAGACATGGAAAAACACAATATGAAAAAGGTGGCCATGTTAATGTTTGACAATTATATACTCTTTGTTAATTCCACTGATATTTCAATAAACACAAACACCTGTTGAGTGATTCCACTTAACGCTGCTGCTTGTTAATAGGATCATTTCAGTCCTGGTTCCAACTAAAAGAACAAAAAAAAAATGTTTTTTGGGTCAGTTGTTTTCTTCTGTGGTGAAACATCAGGTAAAAATTAGATATCTTCCAGATTGGACAGTGAATATATTCAGCAATATTAGTATGAAACGGTCACATTTCATAAACATTTTAATGCTGTAAGAACATGGTTAACAAATAAACGTGCATGTGGATATATACAAGCAGACAGGCATAATCACATGAGAGGGAACTAGGTAAGTGCATCAGTCAGAAAGGAGTAGAGGGACATGTTGATAGGGTGAGAATACAGGAATGAAATGAGGCACGTAGCATAAACACCAGCCCAAACCCTTTGGGCCGAACGGCCTGTGTACTTTGATTATCTTATAATTGCTGTGCTGTATACAGACACACAGCCAGAGACATAGAAATACCCATCAAAACATTGAACAGGTGTACACATCTTCTTACACAGCGAATCCAGACATCCAGCAGCTATTTGGGCACACAAGTCTTAAATGGGCAAGACAACTTTCGAATGTGGTTTTTGTGCTCCGAAGGCAGTTTCGAAAATATGTATTGAGCCACTCGTCATTTCGTCAACTCGATTATCTTGCACGAATACAGACTGAAACTATAAATCTGAACTGTGCCATTCTTTTAAAACCTGTATTTCATTTTCAGCCTATATCTGTTAACAGATAACAAATAAAACTAACACTCTAAAACTAAGTCCTAATGCCATCTACAATACACCCAAGATAAATGAGCAGTCGGATTAGAAACACTGCTGGCTCGGAGGCGCTTTCTTTCTTGGGACCATTCTGTTTTAAAATACCCTTTTCCGGGACGTTTGAGAGTTACTTCAACGTTTTCTCCATACAACTGTTGCTGGCATTTAGTTTCATATGCGAGTCTGGGATGGTTCTTGCGGACTAAACCAGAAAACCATACCATACAAAGACTCGAAAATCTAATTGTAAACCGTTAAATTTACTCCATTCGATCGTACGGCAACACAACTTTAATGACACACGTTCTCAAAGACACACAAGAGCAGACAAACTGACACACGCGTTGGTTTTCGGCTAAAGCTGTCTCATTTCTGCAAGACTGACCACTCTCTCTCCCTCCTCTGTCCCTCCTCTCTCTGGTCTGGGATTCCGCTGCACCAATCCTTAAATATCGCAGTTATTTTTAACTTACTACGTAATTCTCAGTGTCGACATCCCACAACACAACCTTGTTTCCTCCAGCCGAGAGGGGAAATGTAAACCCAGCTTGTCTTCCTGATCACATGGCGTTGAAGTCAGCGAAGAGAGAGAGAGAGAGAGAGAGAAATACACAACCTCTTTTAAGAACTTTTGTCCATTATAAAACCCCCTGAACCACGGTGTCTGGCGCTGGCTTACGTTTCAGGGACCCAGGCCAACCTAAACAGAGAAGATAAATACAGAACTCCCGGTCTGATTGGTAGCAGTCGCATGTTGCGGAAATGATTCGTTCCCGACAGAGTCATCTGACGGCATGGGCTGATGTAACGGCCTGATCCAGGATTAGAAACCCATAAAAGCCCCCCGAAAGTTGGGAGGCCGGAGTTTGACACCGGGCTTCAGGTGTGGTGAGAGGCTGTGGATTTAATCTCTGTTCCTTCGCGTTTGAATTTGGATCTCAGCCACTGCTCCGTGTCCCTCCCTCCGCAACTCCGACTCAGCGGGTTTCTTGTTAAACGAGTGAAAGAATGGTGGGGGAATTTTAAACTGTTTTAATGCAACCTCTTAGCCAAGGTGCGACAGCGTTCAATCTCAGGCAGCGAAACCAAAAAGCAGCAAGTGTCCTCTGTGAAATTCATGGGGGAAAAAAAAACCTCCCACGGGTTTGAAGAATCATCTCTCACGGTGATATTTTCAAAACAAAACAATAAGTTTTACTTGAATACACGCACAGCAACAAGCCTCCACAATAACCGGCTAATTGCATTTCACAACGTCCTATAAACTATGTGACGCTAGCCTACGCTGTTGAATTTCCCAGTGCAGAATTTAATCCTTGCCCCACAAATATTGCCTCATCTCGGCGGCCGACCAATTTCGAAGACGGGGAGTTGGCCATTCCCTTGACTTTTCTTCCTGTTGGACATTTCCATCCCCGCTCTCCAACCATTTTCTATTGCTCGTGTGTGATATTGGATTGCACTGAAGTGATAGCCATCTTGCTGTGGATATTGCATAGTCTGGACAGTCCCAGGATCATCCTCTCAAGATGTTCGCAATACAGACACTCAGTCATGTAAGAGATAGCAAAGATTACATCAAGAGAAATGGCTTGAGTTTAGAAGATTAAGGGGAGATCTAATAGAAACTTACAAGATAATACATGGCTTGGAGAGGGTGGACACTAGGAAATTGTTTCCGTTAGGCGAGGAGACTAGGACCCGTGGACACAGCCTTAGAATGAGAGGGGGTAAATTCAGAACAGAAATGCGGAGACATTTCTTCAGCCAGAGAGTGGTGGGCCTGTGGAATTCATTGCCGCAGAGTGCAGTGGAGGCTGGGACGCTAAATGTCTTCAAGGCAGAGATTGATAAATTCTTGATGTCACAAGGAATTAAGGGCTACGGGGAGAATGCGGGTAAGTGGAGTTGAAATGTCCATCAGCCATGATTGAATGGCGGAGTGGACTCGATGGGCCGAATGGCCTTACTTCCGCTCCTATGTCTTATGGCCATATGGCTTCCAACAGCAGCACAGTAACCAGATAAGTGACAACAAAAATGCAGAGGTGTTTGGGAGAAGGAAAATAAATCTTTATAGGCCACATGTGAGTAGGATTTGGAAAGCGTGGCCCCATAGGCCATTGGATAGAGATTCTACAGTAATCATTAAAAGGGAATTAAATAAGATTTAAAAAAGAATGAAATACAGGGATATAGGTCGACAGACCAAGAGTTGGGCAGCTTGTTCACAGACTCGAATGAATAACCGAAAAACATAACTCTCCACTCTGCTAAATTTCATTAGTTGATTCCTGAAAAAGGAAGTCTTACTGTATTTGTACAGTCACGTCTCTGCAGATCTACCATAGACTCTCGACCTGATATTAGAATCAGATTAAACCTGTTTTTGGGAAGTTAGACAGGGGAAGACACATGTATACTTTCAACAGCACACACCACTTGCACTTTTTTTGATTTGGAGATGCCTGTGTTGGGCTGGGATGTACAAAGTTAAAAATTTCTCAACACCAGGTTATAATCCAACTGATTTATTTGGAAGCACTAGCTTTCGGAGCGCTGCTCCTCCATTAGGTAGTTGTGGAGAATAAGATTGTAAGGCATAGAATTTATTGCAAAAGTTTACTGTGTGATGTGACTGAAATTATAAATTGAAAAATAAATTAAAAAAGGAGGTCCTCAAGGATAGTAATATCTGGATTACTCCCAGTGCTATGAGCTAGTGAGGGAGGAATAGGAGGTTGGAGCAGATGAATGCATGGCTGAGGAGTTGGTGTATGGAAGAAGGATTCACATTTTTGGATCATTTGAATCTCTTTTGGGGTAGAAGTGACCTGTACAACAAGGACGGATTGCACCTAAATTGGAAGAGGACTAACATACTGGCAGGGAAATTTGCTACAACTGCTCAGGAGGATTTAAACTAGTAAGGTTGGGTGGGGGGGGGGGGGAAGGGGGGAGGTTGGGGGGGGGGTAGTTGGTGGTGCTGGCGTGGAGGTGGGACCCAGGGATATGATGAGGAAAGAGATCAATCTGAGGCTGGTACAGTTGAGAACAGAAGTGAGTCAAACATTCAGGGCAGGCAGGGACAAGGTAGGACTAATAAATTAAACTGCATTTATTTCAATGCAAGGGGCCTAACCGGGAAGGCAGATTAACTCAGGGCATGGTTAGGAACATGGGATGGGATATCATAGCAATTACAGAAACATGGGTCGGGGATGGGCAGGACTGGCAGCTTAATGTTCCAGGATACAAATGCTACAGGAAGGACAGAAAGGGAGGCAAGAAAGGAGGGGGAATAGCATTTTTGATAAGGGATAGCATTTCAGCTGTGCTGAGGGAGGATATTCCCAGAAATACATCCAGGGAAGTTATTTGGGTGGAACTGAGAAATAAGAAAAGGATGATCACTTTATTGGGATTGTATTATAGACCCCCTAATAGTCAGAGGGAAATTGAGAAACTTGTAAGGAGATCTCAGCTATCTAAGAATAATCGGGTGGTTATGGTCAGGGATTTTAACTTTCCAAACATAGACTGGGACTGCCATAGTGTTAAAGGTTTAGATGGAGAGGAATTTCTTAAGTGTGTACAAGACAATTTTTTGATTCAGGATGTGGATGTACGTATGAGAGAAGGTGTAAAACATTAAGGCGTTTGACAAGGTTCCCCATGGGAGACTGATAAGGAAGGTTAGATCTCATGGAATACAGGGAGAACTAGCCATTTGGATACAGAACTGGCTCAAAGGTAGAAGACAGAGGGTGGTGGTGAAGGGTTGTTTTTCAGACTGGAGGCCTGTGACCAGTGGAGTGCCACAAGGATCGGTGCTGGGTCCTCTACGTTTTGTCATTTACATAAATGATTTGGATGTGAGCATAAGAGGTACAGTGAGTAAGTTTGCAGATGACACCAAAATTGGAGGTGTAGTGGACAGCGAAGAGGGTTACCTCAGATTACAACAGGATGTTGACCAGATGGGCCATTGGGCTGAGAAGTGACAGATGGAGTTTAATTCAGATAAATGTGAGGTGTTGCAATTTGGGAAAGCAAATCTTAGCAGGACTTATACACTTAATGGTAAGGTCCTAGGGAGCTGAACAAAGAGACCTTGGAGTGCAGGTTCATAGCTCCTTGAAAGTGGAGTCACAGGTAGATAGGATAGTGAAGAAGACTTTTGGTATGCTTTCTTTTATTGGTCAGAGTATTGAGTACAGGAGTTGGGAGGTCATGTTGTGGCTGTACAGGACATTGGTTAGGCCACTCTTGGAATATTGCATGCAATTCTAGTCTCTTTCCTATTGGAAAGATGTTGTGAAACTTGAAAGGGTTCAGGAAAGATTCAAAAGGATGTTGCCAGGGTTGGAGGATTTGAGCTATAGGGAGAGGCTGATCAGGCTGGGGCTGTTTTTCCTGGAGCGTGGGAGGCTGAGGGGTGACCTTATAGAGGTTTACAAAATTATGGGGGGCATGGATAGGGTAAATAGGCAAAGTCTTTTCCCTGGGGTTGGGGAGTCCAGAACTAGAGGGCATAGGTTTAGGGTAAGAGGGGAAAGATATAGAAGAGACCTAAGGGGCAACCTTTTCATGCAGAGGGTGGTACGTGTATGGAATGAGTGGCCAGAAGAAGTGGCGGAGGCTGGTACAATTGCAACATTTAAGAAGCATTTGGATTGTTATATGAATAGGAACGCCCTTTGGAGGGATGTGGGCCGGGTGCTGGCAGGTGGGACTAGATTAAATTGGGATATCTGGTCGGCATTGACGAGTTGGACCGAAGGGTCTGTTTCCATGCTGTACATCTCTATGACCCTATGAGTCTATCTGGATTGGTTGTTAAGTCTTTCATCTTTTAGAATGGACATGTTGGTTTCAGTTCTTTCATATGTAAATCCAGAACAGTTAAAAGTTACATTCTCAAGTAAACTTTAACAATTGGTGTCACGTCGTCCCAGATAATGCACTTTTTTGATTGTCTTAGAGGGACTGTTGATTTCTCGTGTTCCTAAAATTTATTGCTACATGTTACAATTTGCATCCCCGTCCGCAGAGGTTTCCGGGAGCGGCAACATAATGTGATCAATGCCTTATCCAACTGGGAATCAAACTTCGATATTCAAATTGTTTTCCGAGAATAATTTCAGATATTAGCACGCTATGTGAAACAAGAACAAGAGACGTCAGATCTGCAATGGTCTTTTCAGGAAGCAATTCACAGCGATCCTGATGAATGGAAATGAAGACAGAATATCTGAAAATCATCCTTGAAACAAGCTCAGCAAAGGTTCGGTCAGATAAACCGACCCGAAGAAAGGAAAGAGCCCAAAGCCTTAAGGGTGTTTGTCCAAACACATGAAGGAACCGTTATCATTCTGACGTCTTTATTTTTTTCTGACGTCTTTATTCGTTCATGGGATGTGAAGGCCCTCATTTGACGCCCAATCGTAATCGCTCTTGAGCCTTCTAACACTTTGCAAGCGAGGATTTTTGATTCCAACAGATAGATGGTTGGAGACTAGCAGAGAAAAAAAATCTGATCAATCCAAAGTTGTAATTTTAACCGGCAAACAGGATATCTTAAAACAAATCGAATCGTCCGGGGACAGGAGACTGAAAAGGGCAAAATGTTTGAATGAAAATGATTTGGCGACTAGTGGATTATGAATAGAGAATTTGAGATCGTATTAATCAGAGTCAATTTAAACGCCGCGCAAATGATTTAGACCACCCCATCTCCATCCATTTGTTTGTAATCAAACTTTAAACAGTCTGTCTCAGTATTGAAGCATTCTTCAAATCCTAACTTAAGAAATAATTTCGCCTTTGAGTTGGTCAGACCGGTTATGTTGGTGTGGGGAAGAATATTATTCCTGAATCGTTATGGCCAAGAGTCACTAAGTTGATGAAATATTGTATGTATAAAAATACAGAATCGATGCACAGGTCTTGCAGAATTAAAATAAGCAACGAAGGTTCATCACGAACTACGTCCAAGGAAAGGGCGTGATTTCAAAGAAAAATTAATTCACTGTGCTTCCAATTAAACCTGTTGGACTACAACCTGGTGTGTGATTTTTAACTTTTGAACTAACTGTTGTTCTTATAGCACGGAGGTCGATCTTACTTTTCCGTCAAATTGTCAAATGAAATGACATTTTAATCCCAATACGGTAGCGTTTTAACTTTATCAACGTGTATCTGAGTGAAGAGAGGTGAAACCAGAAGAGCTGAAAATGTGTTGCTGGAAAAGCGCAGCAGGTCAGGCAGCATCCAAGGAACAGGAAAATCGACGTTTCGGCCTTCTTCAGGAGGGCTCATGCCCGAAACGTCGATTCTCCTGCTCCTTTGATGCTGCCTGAGCTGCTGCGCTTTTGCAGCAATACATTTTCAGCTCTGATCTCCAGCCTCTTGCAGTCCTCACTTTCTCCTCGAAGATTGAAACCAGAAGAGCAAAGGACCATCTTTAAGATGTGTTCACATAATGCTATTTGGTGAACGGAATTTTCTACTAACAATCTAAATCCGGGTTAAGATGAAACGTTACAGAGGTATGTATTTTCATAGATTTATCCTTTAAAATTTGCGATTTGCCACTGTGCTGTCAATCCGCACTTACTCCTTATATCTAGTGAGCAGATAATTTAAATGCGATGTAAATCAAAATTCAGCTCAATGCCAAAAATATCCAACAATACATATGAGCACAATAGCGGTGATCAAAGCTTTAATCAGCAGTTTTTTTTAGTTCATTCTAACCGAATTCTTGGGTCGTGTTCTACTTTAAATGTGCAACGAAGTCCAGAATCTAACATTGCCTCGGCCCACTATTCAGTAATTAGCTTCCAAGGTCATCTTTATCGGAATTTGTTCATCTCATTCATAAACTTTGCTATATTTTCTGAATGCAACAGGCTTGGTGACATTATTTTGCAAGTTAAGAGTTTAAGCCCAAGCGTGAGGTAAAACCTGATGCTGAAGTTAGATTGATGCTTGTAAAATGTTTGAGCTTCATTCCTTGGAATCCGGTTTTTCCCTCCATTGGGCATCACTTTGTAACTCACTGGCAACCATTGTTATAATGTATTTGGTAGATACTCTCATATACATTTCACAGGAAATTGTTTTACGGATTCTGACACCATTGAGATGTGAAAAGTGAAGATTTTGTTTATGCAGATCATGAATAGGAATTCATTAAAATCCGTTGTGTCAAAAATGTTTACAAAACTGATTCCAAAGGATCTTCGGTGGAATTTTATCTCTTCATTGTCCACAGCGGGTTAGTTACATATTTGCCATTTATTGCACATGTAACGTGTGTCGACACTCTCCCAACGGACATTGATCAACACTTAATGCCTAAAATAATGCCTAGATCAAGCAGAGGGATATGTGAAGATCTCTGGCGGTATTTTGGCACATTGCATCAAAGTTTTTACACATTGAGCTAAAGCTTCTACATCTTAGATTTGGAAGTTGAGAAGCGAGATGATGCCTGTCATTGACCATTTGCTGGGTTTCCAGGCTCAATCATTCCATCATGAAAAGTGAAAAAAAAACCACCAAGACGAAAAGGGGAGAGTTAAAAGGACATTGCCACTGAGCTGCTCTGTGGAACCACCGAGCAGGCAGCATAGCTTCTTGTACCTAGGTTTAGGAGAATGAAAAGTGGAACCATCTATAACACACTTATAAATATTCTAATAAGTTTCTTCTGTTAAAGAGGTAAACTTGACAGCCCTGGTAATATATAGGTAAGCAGTACAGCTTTCTGACTGGGCTTGCCTTCAAATTTTTTTTTAATGATACCCTGGAGATAGTGTCTTGGAAGTATTATAAACCGACTTTATATAATGCGTAACACTGTTTATAGAAGCTTCGCTTCATCATTTGATAGCGCGTATGAAAACCTGGTCACTTATGGAAGCAGGTATGACAGAAATCAAAGGAAGGAATATAGCCAGCGGGAATTATTGAAACTGAGAAGCCATCAAACATAAGCACAACCACCTGATAAAGGAGCAGCTCTCAGAAAGCTAGTGCTTCCAAATAAACCTGTTGGACTATAACCTGGTGTTGTGTGATTTTTAACTTTGTCCACCCCAGACCAACATCGGCACCTCCACATCAAACATAATTGAAAGTGAGATTTTCTTCTTTGGAGACTTGAATATCGAGGCTGATACTCCAGTGGATTATTCAGATAACGTTGCAACGTTGTAGGCGGTGCTTGTCGATGAGATATTTAAACAGTGGCCCTCTTCTCAGGTAGAACAAGCGTCACATGTTACTATTTCAATGAAGAACATTGGAACCACCCTTGCCCTACACCAAAATTGGATGAGCGGGTGATTATTATGTCCTGGGGAGGGGTCATTGGGCACGAAACGTGAACACTGTTTTCTCCCCACATATGTTGCCAAACTTGCTGAATTTCTGCAGCAATTTCTGTTTTGGTTTGTTTCATTGCCATGATGCTGTATGCGTGAGCTTCTTGCACGTAAGTTGGCTGTTGGCTTTTTCCTTCATCGCAACAATGGCTCCACTTCAGAAATGTTTTAGGGCGACTTGAAGTCAAGAAAGTCTCTGAGTAGTTGCGTGTCTTTCTTTTCACACGATTGGCTTGTATAAGTATAAATTATTGCTAATTCTATTGTTGTACAACACAATAATATCTTGTTCATTGTGCTTGAATTTGTTCCTTGCTGGAATTGAATAACTTCAGCACTTGTTTAAGTACACGTAGATTTGAATGGAACTCAACATTTGATGGTGTTTTTCCAGCCGGAAGCGGCCTACAAAATGCACAATAATCAGATAATCCTGTTTGCTTTTATAATTGAATATCTGGAAGCACAGAACAAGTCTGCAAAAGTCTTACGTCATGGGAACTTTGCAAGTTTTCGTGGTTACAATTTCAACGATTGGCTTTCTGCTACTTTAAATTTAACTAGTGTTGGGATGCTAATACAAGCTTTGTGCCAGAAAGCATGCGCTGAAGTCTATTTGTCCCGGCAAATAAGCCCAAAGCAAAAGTCAACAGCATGCTGAGCACCTCCTGGTCCCTGATGCTCAAATCAGATACGGTTTCCAATTGATTGTAACATAATTGTAGCAAATATATTGTACATGCTCAAATGCTTGTTTTGATAGGCGGAAGAAAGTGCCCAGCAGTAAAATTACTGGGATGCTAAATGTTATGGATTATGCGTCAGTAGCACAGAGGTCTAGTCAAACCCCAACTGCAGAGCTATGCATGGTTTTGGGACTTGGAAGGATGAACTGGTTTGTGGGTGTGCGGGAGGAGGTGGGTGACGCGGTGGCGGCAGTGGTGCAACAGAGATGTATCGAAATGATAGAGGATTAAATTACAAAATCAGATTATAAAGCCTAGGTTTGTACTTTATAGACTATGGAAGGTTAAAGACAAATCAATAAAGGTGTTTAAACTGGTTAGAGTAATTAGAGAAACAAAACTATTTCCTCTGGTGAGGGGAGTCTAAAACAGAGTGAGTACTTTAACTCGAGGCTAATCGGGGTGATGCAAGAATGCACTTCGTTACACAGAGAATAATGGAAATCTGGTACTCATTCCCCTCCAATTGAAAATTTCAAATGCGAGTTTGATGTATATTTATTTGCTGAGGGTGTCAAATGTTACAGAACCAAAGCAGACAGATTTACATTGCAGATTAGCCATAATTTAACTGAATGACATGACAGTCTTGAGAAGCTGAATGGTCATTATTGTCCCTATGTTCCTCTGTATGATTTAGTCTGTGTTTTATTTAGTAGTATTTAAGTTCAGCCAAGTAATGAATCTTTAGAAAATGAATCCAACAAACTTGAAATGCATTAAATATTTGGAATACTGAAAAGTATCTTGATTATAATTTTACTTTGCATATAACTCTCTGTCTGCCAGACGACAGCATGAATACTGTTTGTGAGTGAACCTGTGATTTATTGTCAGTCAACAGTTTCTTTTTTTGACATTTTTAGAAAAAAAAGCTGTACATAGTTATATTTTGCTAAGCCTTAATTAAAGAGCTGGGATCTCTTTTGCTGACTTAGACAGACTGTAAGGCAGTTTTAGTCTTCTTTATTTAAAAATATAGCAAAACAATTTGAAAGAAAAGTATAAATAGCTTGGAGAAGGCTGAATGCAGATCAGTTGGCTTCGGATCGAGTAATCTTGTAACAACTAGTCTGCCTCCTTTAGATGTTGGTTTGTGAAATTCATCAAACAGAGCCGATTTGCTTTTGAAGAAAGCTGCACTGAAGGTTTGGGATCAGCTGGAACATGTTAATGGAAAATGCTGCAGGTTTTGTTTTATCAGCTTTAAAGGTAGAGTTTAAAAAGAAGTGGATACTTTCAAAGGCACAGTAATCACATAAATGTAACCATAATTAATGTCATTAATTAGAAAAAAATCTATCTTAAAAGAAATATTTTTGCATATTTAAGCAGTCTTTCATGACAAATAAACATCTCAAAACACTTAACAGCCAATGAAAGACCTTACGAAGTGAAGCCGCTATTGAATATATGTGAAACACAGCAGCCAATTTATACACAGTAGGCTCTTACGTCCACATGAAATGGCAGACCAGGCCTTGGTTTTAAATTCCAAAGAATCTCATATCAAGTACAGCAATGGATCAGTCGACTTATGTTCAGGTCTTGAAGTGGGACTTGAATCTGTAACATTCAGACTTGAACAAGAAACTACTGACTCTGCTATAGCAGACAACAATGTAGAAATGCTTTATAAGCTTTTGGCGAAAATGCCTTTACTTAATTAGTTTTGTTTGATTTCTGGATCCATTCTTTTTCTCTGTTCACTGAGCCAAATATATTAGTTGAAGTACTTAATCAATATGAATGAAGATTGAAAATTCTGATTTTTGAAATGTATATGCTTTTTCTATAACCCAGCTGAATTTATCAAAGCGGCTGTTTGGTTTTAAAGGTTGATGATTGAGAAAACCACATGATAAAGCTCACCTTGACAGCTTCTTGCGTTTTGAGCAACTAAGCAGATTAAGCTCTCTTAAAGAAAACTATGGCTACAAAGTATTTCTAGCATAAATATTACTGGTTTGTTTTGAATTTGTCCAGTCTTTTCGAAGGAAGATGGAAAATTAAATATTTAGGAAGTTTGTTGTTTCACTTTCATGCATTGGAGACAGAAAGTTAGGCTTCATAAAAACATAAGAAACAGGAAGAGGCATGGAACAACAAAAGGATCTTGAAATTTCCCTGTCATTCAAAAGAATCATGGCTGAATCTCTGCCTCAACCCCACTTTCAAACTGCTGCTCATATCCCTTGATTCCTTCAGAGGCCAAAAATGTGTAATTTATTTGCTCCATTTTCCCCATCCTTGAGTCTCTATATTATGGGGTGAAGTTACAAATGTTTGGGCAGTAACCTGGCAGAATGGACACAGCACAGAAAGAAGCCATTTGATCCATCATATAAGTGCTGCTTCTTTGATTATAGAATCCTTACAGAATCATAGAATACCTGCAGTGTGGAAACAGGCTCTTTTGCCCAACAAGTCCACACTGACCCTCCAAAGAGAAGCCCACCCGACCCATTCCCCTACCCTGTTATTCTATATTTACCCCTGACTAATGCACCTACTATACATCCCTGAACACTATGGGCAATTTAGCATGGCCAACTTACCTAACCTGCATATCTTTGGACTGCTCCATTTTCTTCATAGCCCAACTAATCTTTCCTATTCAAGTATTTATTCAATTTGCCATTGAAAGTCAGTATTGAATCTTCTTCCAACAACCTTTCAGAGTGCTCATTTTAAATCGCAACTCATTGTGCGAAAGCCTTTTTTCTTTCATCTTCTAGATGGCTCTTTTGCCAATTATATCAACTTTGCATTACCTGACTCCATTATGACTTCCTTGTTAGTTAAACAATTTCTCCTTATTTACTGTATCAAAACTCATTATTCTTAACATTGCTCTCAACATTTCAACTAAACCCCTCTGCTGTAAGGAGAACAACCTAATTTTATCCAGTCTTTCTAAACATTATGCAACTGTTATGGAATTTGCCTAATTTTCTGCCTATTGAATGTAAGCAATTGCATATGAGTGTTGTTGAGATTGTTTGATCAAACTGTGCCAGTTTACAGCTCAATGTGGATAAATGACAATTATCCTCAAATCCCTTTCCAGGAGAGACTGTCAGTTGGAATAAATTAATGTCTCTGCACTCCTTCAATTCAGGCCTCTTGCCTACCTCTAATTTCCATTGCCCCAACACTGGCAGCTGCAAAGGTCCTAAGCTCCTAAATTTTGTTTGTAAACCTTTATGCCTCTTTTTACATCTTTAAGATATTGATAAAAATCTACTCTTTGATCATTTTCGTCAATTGTCCTAAAAGCTCTTTACGTGCTTAAATATTGACCCATAAAATTCTCATGAAGCGCTTTCAGACATTTTATGACTAATAAAGACACAACTTCAATCTAGGTCATTGTTCTGTTAATCTAGATTATTTAATCAAGTGCCAATAAGACATCAAATCCTGAATGTGGAATTAAAAACTGAGTAGAATTCATCTAGGGGACTGCATCCCTAATTTTTTTCCCTGAAAGGAAAAGAAAAATAAATATCCCATAAAATAATGAAAATAGCAAGAAGTGAATTGTGCCTTTTGTAAGGAATTAGAGACATAAATGGGTTGCAGAACCAGAGGTATATCTGAAACACAGTGTTCCATCCATCACAGCACAGCAGAAAGAAGCAGTGAATATGGGACTTTAAAAGCAATAGGTGAAGTTGAATGACATTACTGATCAACATTGACAGGATAACAACAATCTAGACTGAGCAGCTACTTCTGGAATAAAAACAGTGCAAGAAAATCATGACTTAAAGAGATATTAAAGTAGTTACAGATTTTGTTCAATCTGATTTTGCATTAAGACTAAAAAATACTATCCAAATTCATGACATGGTGAGCAACATTTCTCATTGACTAAGATACGTCTACATTTCCTCTGGGTTGTAACCAAGTCTACTGGAGAAAATCCTGAATGGAAATGACAGGATCCACATTCCTGACTCTGTCATGGTGTAGCAGGAAATAGCCAGGCATGTATTCATGGTTACGTGGCACTCAGTCAGAACAGATTACAACATCTCTTTGGAATAAAAATACACATCCTTGCTTCTTTCAGGTAAAAGTACAGCAAATAACATGTTAAAGAAATAGCAATTGTTCAAGACCTTAATTATTGTGGCACTCACTTTCAGCACATGCTGTTGGCACGAGTATAAACGCTGTTTCTCAGAGCGATAATAATAGATCAGGAAATGTCATCAGCCATCTATACAGTCAGGTACTCAGTTAATCTCAGGACACTTTGAAAGAGTATACTAAATTAGTGTGGGCAAGGCAAATATTTCAACCAGATGTAGAAGGGGTGCGTTTCAGTATGTCACAGACCATAAACTATTATAGCAGCTTTGCAATAAAGAACCCAAGTGGCTGATACTTCTGCTAGAAAGGGTCTGATTTTGAAGTTTAGAATGAGGAAAGAAAAGCTTAATTTAGAACCAGATGCCCCATCTCACAACCCTAGCCAAGCACGCAACAAGAAGGCAAATAAACGAGGAACACATTCACAGTTAAATGTTACATACAAATCTAGTTAGATGGATAGTATGTGATAAAAAGTGTATATGCCTAAATATAAAGTGCTCCTATCGTTGTGCTATATACCTTTACTTGGTGTGAGAAAGACATTGAGAAATTAAATTATAGTATGCAGACAAAATTACTTGGATTTTATCAAATTATATACTGAAGAAAGGAATATGTTTTACTCAAACAGATGGATTTAATGGATACACAAGTACAAGACTTTAAAAGAAACATAATTAATAGTTGTGCATCTATTAGAGACAGACCTTTCAGAGAAATGCACTGGTGATATTGTGGTGGACAGATGGATTTCAAAGAAAATGCAAATTAGGAACTTTTCACCAAAGTAACACCACGGAATATGTGACAACTACACAATTATAAAGGCGACTTGTGAGAGATGTAATTGATGCTTTATAAAGTTATGTGTTTCTTCTATTAACTCTGTAAGTACAAGGATGTGATTCAATGGAACTACAAGATGTAATTCTTCAAATCTTCTTTGCTACAAGGAATTTAACCTAAAGTTAATTGGCTATTATTCTCTCGGCAATTTTTATGTCTTGGCATTTTTTTAACCATAACCCATGTAGATTGAGGAATAGTAAATGACAGTTACAGGACTGTTAGGTATTAAGTGTCAAATTTATAGAGTACAAGCACAAGGAACATATGCTAAATGTTTATAAATGACTGGTTCAGCCTCACTTGGAGTATTTGTTCAATTCTGACCAAAACACGTCATAAAGATTTCAAGGCCTTGGAGAAGATGCAAGATTCACCAGAGTTATATTAGGGATAAGTTACCTGAAGATAGTAAAGAAGTCGCAATTGCTTCCTTTAGAGCAAATATGGTTCAGCAGAGATTTAATAAAGGTGCCTATTATGATGGATCATGATGGTAAATAAGCAGAAATTATTGCTACTGAAAGGGCAATCAGTAACTAAGGGACACAGTTTAAAGATAATTGGTAAAAGAATGGAGACGAGAAGAAATTCTGCTACATAGCAAGTTATTGTGTCCTAGATTATGCTGTCTGAATGGGTGGAGGAAGCAGATTCAAAAATAGCTTCCAAAAAAGCAATAGACATATATTTTAATGGGAAAATTTAAAAGACTGTGAGTAAAGTGCTGGGAAGTAAGACTAATTTAAAACTTTATGGTATAGGCACAACTTCCTACTTTGCTATGTAATTCCATGATTCTAGGAAGGTTAATTAAAGGCCAAGAGATTTATATTATTCATCATCATTTATTATTGTTTGAAAGTTATTGTGGAAGTCAGAAAGCTTTGAGAGCAATTGCCACTTCAATTATGGGATAATAAAATGTGATTTTTCTTGGTTTGGGTTCAGTTAACTGATGCTAGTTAGTTATAGAAAGGGTTTTACATTTGATCTTTTAGTCTTGGATAAGAAAGGAATACATAATCACGCTTTCTGCTATGAATCATGACCCATGTGAAGGCATGTGTATGGACTTCAGGCGAGAGCAGATTGGATTTGTGTGCAAAACTGTCTTTAAATTGTGACTCAGTGGATAGCATTCTTCACTCTGATTCAGAAACCTGGGTTCAGGTCCCACTCTAGAAACTTGAAAAGCATTGGAAAGATATTAAACCAAGGCCCTTCTAGTCTGAGGCAGAACTATGTAAAAGATGCTCAACAGCATGGTGGCAAGTGTGAGGCTCGAAGGAGATACAATAATCAGCAATAGTGAGTTGAAGAGATAGGTCAGGTTGAATCACGACAGGAAGTGCCTCATCTTCCGCCTCGTAACACTTCAACCCCAGGGCATTAATGTGAACTTCACCAGTTTCCTCATTTCCCCTCACCGCACCTTACCCTAGTTCCAACTTTCCAGCTCAGCACCATCCTCATGACCTGTCCTACCTGTCAATTTTCTTTCCCACCTAACCGCTGCACCCTTCTCTCTGACCTAACACCTTCATCCCCACTCCCCCATCCACCCATTGTACCCTTTGCTACCTTCTCCCACCCTTCTCTCTGACCTATCACCTTCATCCCCACCCCCATCCACCTATTGTACTCTTTGCTACTTTCTCCCCAGCCACACCCCCCTCCCATTTATCTCTCTACCTTGGAGGCTGCCTGCCTTCATTCCTGATGAAGGGCTTTTGCCCGAAACATCAATTTTCCTGCTCCTTGAATGCTGCCTGACTGGCTGTGCTTTTCCAGCACCACCCTAATCTAGACTCTGATTTCCAGCATTGCAGTCCTCACTTTTGCCTAGGAAGCAAGGAATGCCTATTGGATTAAATTGCATTTATTTCAATGCAAAAGGGCTGACAGTCAAAGCTGATAAAGCAGAGTTACGTGGTACTGGGATGTTATAGCCATTTCAGAAACATGGCTAAGGGAGGGACAGGAATGGCAGCTTAATATACCAGGGTACAGCTGCTTTAGGCAGGATAGAGCTGGTTGAAGGAGGGGAGGGGGAGTTGTCTTTTTGATTATGATAAGTATCACAGCAGTAGTCAGCAATGAAATAACTCAGGGATCATCCAGTGGGGCTTTGTGGGTGGAGCTAAGAAATAAGAAGGAGATGGTGATGTTATTGTGGTTGTACTATAGGCCCCCAAATAGTTAATGAGAATTAGAGGAACAAATATATAGGGAGACTGGGAGACTTGCGGGAGCAATAGGGTCATCATAGTAGGTGATTTTAATTTTCCTAACACAGACTGGGACTGCCAGAACATTCAGGGCTTAGCTGGGGTAGATTTTGTTAAGTGCATTAGGGTAGGTTTCCTCAAGCAGTATAGAGAAGCTCCTGCTTGGGAAGGGGCAAAATTCGACCCACTCTTGGAAAATAGGGCAGGACAGGTGATGGAGGTGACAGTAGGAGAACACTTTAGGACCAGTGACCACAGTTCTATTGATTTTAAAATAGTTACGGAGAGGGACAAACCTGGCCCACAGGTTCAAGTTCTAAACTGGGGCAAGGCAAATTTTGATGGAAGCTTGCAGTGGTTGATTGGAGTAGTTTGTTTGGAGGCAAAGGGACTTCTGGCAAATGGGAAGCCTGTAAAAGTGAGATAGCTAAAGTTCAAGATCTACATGCTCCTGTGAGGGTGAAGGGCAAGGTTGATAGGAATAGGGAACCCTGGATGATAAGAGATATTGAGGCTTTGACCAGAAAACAGAAGGAGGTGTGGCTCAGGTACTGGCAGCTGGGATCAAGGGATCCCTGGAGATATATGGAGAATACAGAAGTTTACAGAAGAAGGAAATTAGGAGGGCAAAAAAGGAGCATGGGATAGCCTGAGCTGAGAAGATTAGGGTGAATCCAAAGAGGTACTTTAGGTATATTAAAGGAAAAAAATAACTAGACAGAAAATAGGGCCCTCCAGGACCAAAGTGGACATCTATGTGTAAAACCACAGGAAGGTGTGTGAGGTTATCAATGAATATTTTTCCTCTGTGTTTACCATGGAGAAAGACATAAAGACTTGGGGAAATTACTGGTGATATCTTGGGGACAGTGCATATTGCAGTAGAGGAGGTGTTGGATGCATTAGAAAACCGAGGAACCTTAATTATCTGAAGGACACGGGTGGGGAGTATTTCAGTTGGTTAATCAAATTCTGAATAATGGAATACCAGATAGCATAGTTTTGCAGAGCATCGAGTCCTTGAAATCTTGCCGGATAACCGATATTTTGATATCGAATGCTGGATAATCGAGGTTTCTCTGCATATGAAGATGGATACATCTCCTGATCCTGACCAGATCTCTCCAAGAACACTGCAAAAGAAGAGAGAAAAAATTGCAGGGGCCCTGGTTGATATTTTTGCATCATTGTTAGCCACAGGTGAGGTCCTGGAAGACTGGAGGGTAGCGAATGTTATGCCATTATTCAAGAGAGTCGCAAAGAAAAGTCTGGGAACTATTGACAGCTTAACATATGTGGTAGGTAAATTACTTGAGAAGATTCTGAGGGATAAGATATACATTCATTTGGAAAGACAGGATTTGATTAGGAGTTGTCAGCATGGCTATGTGAGTGGGAGATCATGCTTCATGAATTTTTTAGAGTTCTTTGATGAAGTGACCAGAAGGGTTGACAAGGGCAGGGTGGTAGACGTACTCTTAATGGATTTCAGTAAGGTCTTTGATAACGTTCCACATAGTAGGTTGTTCGAGTAGGTTAGATTGCATGGAATCCAGGACGAGCTGTCAAATTCGATACAAAATTGGCTTGATGGTTGAAAGCAGAAGTAATAGTGGAAGGATGATTGTTGAACTGGACGCCTGTGGTGTACCTCAGGGGTTGGTGCTGTTTGTTATCCATATCAATGATTTGAATGAGAATGTAAAAGGCATGATTAGTAAGTTTGCTAATGACAGTAAAATAGATGGTATTGTGGACAGTGAGGCAAGTTATTAGAAATTACATCAGGATCTTGATCAACTGGGGAAGTGGGCCGAGAAATGGCATATGAAGTTTAATATAGATAAGTGTGAGGTCTTGCACTTTGGAAAGTCAAATTGAGATAGGAGTTTTATTGTAAGGCTTCAAGGAGTGTAGTGGAACAGATAGATCTTGGAATTCAGATTCAAGGTTCTCTGAAGGTGGAGTCACAGGTAAAAAAAAAATCACACAACACCAGGTTAAATCCTAACAGGTTTATTTGAAAGCACTAGCTTTCGGAGCGCTGCTTCTTCATCAGGTGGTTGTGGAGAATAAGATTGTAAGACACAGAATTTATAGCAAAAGTTTACAGTGTGATGTAACTGAAATTATGTATTGAAAAAGACCTGGATTGTTTGTTAAGTCTCTCATCTTTTAGAATGACTATGTTGGTTTTAGTTCTTTCATATGTAAGTCGCAAAACATTTTTTTAGAAGTTACATTCTCAAGTGAACTACAACAATTAGTGTCATGTTGGCCCAGATAATATATTGAAGGTGTTAGCTTCCCTGTTGAGGCTCTCTGTGCCACAATGGTCAGATTCTAGTCGAAGAAACAAAAGTTACAGAATCTTACATGGATTCATGCAGTTTTTGAGCCAAGGTAGACAATCACAGGTAGACAGGGCAGTGAAGAAGGTTTTTGGCACACTGGCCTTCATCAGTCAGAGCACTGAGTATGGAAGTTGGGAAGTTATGTTGCAGTTATACAGGATATTGGTGAGGCCGCACTTGGAGTATTGTGTTCATTCCTGGTCACCTTGCTATAGGAAGGATGTTATTAAACTTATTTACAAGGATGTTGCCTGGTCTGAGTTATAGGGAGAGGTTGGACAAGCTAGGACTGCTTTCTTTAGAATATAGAAGACTGAAAGGGGACCTTATGAAGGTGTATAAGATCATGACACACATGGGTAGGGTGAATGCACTCAGTCTTTTTCCCATGTTTGGGGAATCAAGGACTGGAGGGCATCAGTTTAAGGTTAGAGGGGATAGAATAAAAGGGAACATGAGAGTCAACATTTTCATACAGAGGGTGATACACATGTGCAATCAGCTGCCAGTAGAAGTGGTTGAGGTGGGTACATTAGTGGTTGAGGTGGGTACAATAACAACATTTAAAAGAAATTTGACAAATCTGTGGATAGGAAAGGTTTGGAAAGATATGGACCAAGTGTAGGGAAGTGGGGTTAGTATGGACGGATATTTTGGTTGGCATGGACCAGTTGAGGCCAAAGGGCCTGTCTCCATGCTGGAGGGCACTATGACTGTATGACTCTATGCCATGGGACTATCTTCCTCAGAAAATCAAGGAGGTTCGCCCTAGTGTCTTGGTCAATATGTATTTGTCATTCAATGTCACAAAAAAAAAGTCATTTACCTTGTCATTACTACATGACTGTTTTTGGGATTTTGCTATGCGCAGAATTGGTTAATATTCTTCCCACATCACTTTGGGACATCAGGAAGTTGTAAAAGATGCATGTTTTTCTATGTCCTCTGCATTACTGATGATCTATTCCCCAGTCTCTATCAGGCTTACAGAGAAAGATGGCTATTCTGCAATATATTAGCAGGAACGTTTTACCCAGCATGAATTGAGGTGGAAGGAGCAGTGAAATTTAGCTTGGGGAGGGATGTGTGGTTGTAAAATGGTGGAAGTCATCATCATGTCTTGAAACGTGTAAAGGTGGATAAATCCCCAGGACCTGATTAGATATACCCTAGAACTCTGTGGGAAGCTAGAGAAGTGATTGCTGCGCCTCTTGTTGAGATATTTGTATCATCGATAGTCGCAGGTGCGATGCCGGAAGACTGGACGTTGGCTAACGTAGTGCCGCCGTTTAAGAAGGGTGGTAAGGACAAGCCAGGGAACTATAGACCGGTGAGCCTGACATCAGTGGTGGGCAAGTTGTTGGCGGGAATCCTGAGGGACAGGATGTACATGTATTTGGAAAAACAAGGACTGATTAGGGATAGTCAACATGGCTTTGTGTGTGGGAAATCATGTCACACAAACTTGATTGAGTTTTTTGAAGAAGTAACAAAGAGGATTGTTGAGGACAGAGCGGTAGATGTGATCTATATGGACTTCAGTAAGGCATTCAACAAGGTTCCCCATGGGAGACTGATTAGTAAGGTTAGATCTCATGGAATACAGGGAGAACTAGCCATTTGGATACAGAACTGGCTCAAAGGTAGAAGACAGAGGGTGGTGATGGAGGGTTGTTTTTCAGACTGGAGGCCTGTGACTAGTGGAGTGCACAAGGATTGGTGCTGGGTCTGCTATTTTTTGTCATTTACTTAAAGAATTTGGATGCGAGCATAAGAGGTACCGTTAGTAAGTTTGCAGATGACACCAAAATTGGAGGTGTAGTGGTCAGCGAAGAGGGTTATCTCAGATGACAACAGGATCTTGACCAGATGGGCCAATGGGCTGAGAAGTGGCAGATGAAGTTTAATTCAGATAAATGCAAGGAGCTGCATTTTGGGAAAGCAAATCTTAGCAGGACTTATACACTTGATGGTAAGGTCCTAGGGCGTGTTGCTGAACAGAGACCTTGGATTGCAGGTTCATAGCTCCTTGAAAGTGGAGTCGCAGGTAGATATGATAGTGAAGAAGGTGTTTGGCATGCTTTCTTTAATTGGTCAGAGTATTGAGTACAGGAGTTGTGAGATCATCTTACAGCATACAGGACATTGCTTAGGCCACTGTTGGAATATTGCATGTAATTCTGGCCTCCTTCCTATTGGAAAGATGTTGTGAAACTTGAAAGGGTTTAGAAAAGATTTACAAGGATGTTGCCAGGGTTGGAGGATTTGAGCTATAGGGAGAGGTTGAGCAAGCTGGGGCTGTTTTCCCTGGAGTGTCGGAGGCTGAGGGGTGACCTTATAGAGGTTTACAAAATTATGAGGGGCATGGATAGGATAAATAGACAAAGTCTTAACTCTGGGGTCAGGGAGTCCAGAACTTAGAGGGGATAGGTTTAGGGCGAGTGGGGAAAGATAGATAAGAGACCTAAGGGGCAACTGTTTCACGCAGAGGGTGGTACGTGTATGGAATGAGCTGCCAGAGGAAGTGGTGGACGCTGGTACAGTTGCAACATTTTGGAGGCATTTGGATGGGTATATGAATAGGAAGGGTTTGGAGGGATATGGGCCGGGTGCTAGCAGGTGGGACTAGATTGGATTGGGATATCTGGTCGGCATGGACGAGTTGGACCGAAGGGTCTGTTTCCATGCTCTACATCTCTATGACTCTATCAAGCTACTGGTATACTCACTCATCAGTCTTTCCAATATCTGGATAAGATTACAACAGTCAGATACCCCAATACCAAGTTTTAAGTTGAATTTTAACCCATCTTTCATGTGTCATTAAACAAATGACTCTCCACCCACCTTTTACAATTTCAGCACCTCCCAGGTATCCAAGATCCAGGCAATAAATGGAAATAAACAAAGCACCTTTTGACATTTCCAATCACAAGTTGTTTTCCTTGTGTGATGATTCATCTTGTAATCAAAATTAGGAATGCCAATCCAGGAAATATAATATTTCTGTCTAAAGTCAATGGCAAGCAGTGCCAATTCCTCTGCTCTGCTCCAACAGTTAGCTTCAACTCAAATCACAGTGCAGAGGTGCGTTTTGTTTTGTTTCCCCTATCAGTTTTGCATTTCAATCACTCTGATGCGTTTACCAGTTTAGATCTAATTTACTGAAACTGATAAGCTCACTGTTGACTAAAAAATTACTTGAAATTAGATTGGCCTGATAACCTATATTGAAAATAAATAATAGAGAGAGAACTTTTGAGAGATATGGAGGAGGTCTTCTATCAGCCTGAGTTGGATCTGAACCCAAGTTCTACACATGAAAAGTTAATGAGGTGCCCTCCAAGGACAAAGAGCATTTTTCTTCTCCAGCTTCCTTCCTTCCTTGTATTTAAAATTCTGCTGGCTATGTTCAATCTTACACCAAAGCTTGCTCACCTATCACCCCATGCTCACTGACATGCACTGGTTCCTGGCTCAGTAACACTTTGATTTTAAATTCTCAGTCTTTCGTTCGGTCACATGGTAAGATAAAGAACGTTCAGCCCGAGAGGATGATGGAAAGTATCTTTAAGAGTAACTTTCAAGAGGAAATTGGATAAATACTTGAAAAATAAACTATTTGTAAAGCTATGTGGAAAGAAAGGAATTGCAGGACTGAATAACTATTTCAAAGTATCAGTACAGACACAATAAACCAAATGGCTTTCTGTGTGGTAATATTCAATGAATGTTACAATAATAAATAAGAAAATGTTAATATGTTTCTTTTCCTACATTAAAAATAATATTTTGATCCAATTTATCGCAATTTACATGGATATATGCAAAGGTCAAATCATAGATGGTTTACATTAAAAATTTTCTTTGACTTTAAAATTGATCTGGAAATTACCTAAGGCCATTATTTGAAAAGATTTGGAATTAAGTTGTATTGTTACAACTAAATTAAAGATGATGAAGAAACCTTATGAGAACAGCTTCAACATGAAGAGAAGAATACAAGTAACACAGAAAGAAAAATGAGCTGGAAGAACTGGAATTAGTCATGTGGGGAATTGATTTAAATTACTGCTGTAACTTAAATTAATTCATTTTTTAAAGAAAGAAATTGTATAAGGGGAATGATGGATTTGATTCCTTTGAACGGAGATGAAGAAGCACCTGTACTACTTAAGTATAATACTCATCTCAAATTAACCAATATTTGATTCACTCTTTTGAAAAATGATAGCTAAGGGGAAGGATGATAACTAACTTAGAAAATTGTCCAACTATGTTAGATTAAACTTAGTTATTGCAGCCTTTTTCCCCCCTCTACAACAAACTTATTTCCCCATTTTATTCCAGCTATTAAAGTTAGGATAGTATATTGAATTGCAAAGGAGTATTTCCTGATACATGCTTTTGTGAGCTTGTAATATAAATCACTGCTTGCTAGTCCAGAACTTATACATTGCCAAAAGGAAACAAGAATTTGAAGATTTCCACCTTGCACTCTTCAGGACTTGGATGCAAGAAATAGACTCTATAAAAGAGAAACCAGTTTATACAGCATGAGAAAAAGGTGTTGATTGGTGGCATAATTATTGACATAGAAATGCAGTAAGAAGTTAACTGATGATCTTAACTCTCAGGCTAGTCAGGTAGATTCTGATTGGCTCGGGTGTCACCTTAAGAGTGCAACAAAGATTGGCATTCCCTAGTTTGGTACTGTGATTATTGGTTCCTTAGTCCAGCACCTCATATCTCAATACAAAACCAGAAAAAGAAGGATGATAGAGGTAGCTCTTGTTTAAGGTGTGTTTTAGCAGCACAATTTGGTTATAACGTCTCTGAAGAATTAGGGAACGGTATTTTTGAGAACGTTTACCTCTGTTCGCAATACCCCGATTCCTGTGGTGATTGTTTCATAAGCTGCGTTCTGCGTGTGCGCCGATGACTGTGCTGAAGTCCCCGCACCGTTCTGTGCATGTGCTGATGTTAGCTGCTGTCAGAGGTAGACTACTATACATTGAGCAGGTTCATCTCAAAAATTAAACTAATGAATGGTCACAGCTCTCCCTGTGAGACAAGAATATTCTTGTATAATTCCTTTATAAGCTTTTAATAATTCTTGCAGGACTGCATTACTGTTATACATAACATAAGCCTTTCTAAGTTGTTCTTGTACCTGCATATCACACAATCAAAACCAAATGCCAAGAAACAGTCAGATGAATATCAACCACAGCCATCCACTTCTGCAACCACAACTGCACCAGAAGGTGGTGATGATGATGACCCTCTGTCCCTGCATTAGATTAGATTAGATTAGATTCCCTACAGTGTGGAAACATGCCCTTCGACCCAACAAGTCCACACCAGTCCTCTGAAGAGCAACCCACCCTGACGAATGCACCTAACACTATGGGCAATTTAGCATGGCCAATTCACCCAACCTGCACATTTTTGGAATGTGGGAGGAAACCCACGCAGATGAAGAAGGTGCAAAATTCACAGTTGCCCGAGGCTGGAATCGAAACTGGGTCCCTGGTGCTGTGAGACAGCAGTGCTTACCACTGAGCCACCATGCCACTCCCAGAACACTTGCTGGCTCTCTGTGTTAACATCCAGTGATAATACCACTAGGTCATTACCTCCCACCTCCCCCCCCCCCATATTAGTATTAACAATACTTTTTCAATGTAATGTGTTACATTTACTTTTGTTTCATTAATAAATATGATTTAAACCTTCATCCAGGCTGTGCTTTACTTTGTGTTAAGCTTTTGGTTGATTTTTGAGTGATCGTGAGTGATATTTTTGCCGATCTGCTCCTAACCCCACTTTTCCCATTCGCCCTATATTTCTATTCAATCACTGTCTATTAAGTGAGGCTTTGCTGTAATGCAACTATGGCATTATAGGAGACTACCTGTAATTAAAATATCCCATTAAAGGGATATTTTTAATTGTGACAACAGTGAATGCCCTTTAATGACCAGCAATTAGTTCAAAATAAGCTGAAATGCTGGTCACTCACATTATTCATAAGTGCCCAAGTCATAAGTCAGAACGAGAGTTGTAAATCCATAAATGGATGCCTTTCCATAAACCAGCATAAAATGTACTTAAAACCTACTTATTTGACTGGCATTTGGTCTCCTATCATAATATTAACTTATAAAAAGCTGGATCAAATTTAGTTTGATAATCGCTTTTGTGAAGTGCCTTGAGAAGATTTTGCCTTGAGTTCATTTCTGTTCCCACACTGGTTTGTGAGTACAAGTGGTGAGATGTTGTGTGGAACTAATGATACAATAAAATTTAGTTAGAAGGAGACTCTTGTTTTAGGTGTTAAATTGAATTCTTCTTTTGTTTTGATTTTCTCAATAAACTTTGGCAGATTTTCAAATGAGATTTCAGATTGCAAAGCATTATGATGTCATTTGAAAATCATGAATTATGTGAAATATTTTACAAAGGTGCAAAGTGTTTTCAGAGATAGGTTCCTAATCCCAATTGGTATGAACTAGTGACTTTCTCCACCAACTTTCTCCCACTTTGTTTTGTCTCATTCTATCAGCAGTTCCTTTTCTTTCACTCTTGCTATTTAGCTCACCTTTAAAGGTTTCTGTTTTATTCACCGCAATCAGTTCTCATGATAGTGAGCACCACATCCTAACTTTCTGGACAGAGATGTTTCTCTTGAATTCCCTATTGGATTTAGAAATGCACTGGAATCAGAAGTTTTATCAGATGGTTTGATGGAGAAGGTAACTCACATAAGGCATGAGTCATGAAATACAATCATTAGGCAATCTTAGGAAGAATTGCCCAACATACTCTGCTCATGAGATGGTGATGCATTTAAAACTATTCAAATGTACACCAAGGCAGTGACATAATTCTTACATAATACGCTGTTTCAAGTAAGTATTCAAGGCACCTGAAAGTCCTGCTTGTATTAATGTTTACTGTAAAAGTTGACAACAAACCCATAATTATTAAAGATCAGGAGACAAGACAGATTATTTGGATATTTGATCTGATGCCAATGGTGGAATAATATAATTTGGGCTGCTGCAAAATGAATTCCAGATTCCAGTGACTGATTTATCTAAATTCTTCCAATTGAGACATATGCCACAATTGGAAATTGGTAAACAGATGCCAGACAGACTTTTACAGAAGAAACTACCATCAGAAAGTCTCATTAATTTTTTTTCTATTTGCCTTCTTACCCTCATTCATTATTCAGATTAAAATCAGCATGAGAATATGATGTTGCTTTCACTAATGGAAAAGGATTTGAACAAAGGCTACCAACTTTCATTTAACACTACAGATCTTGCGTATTGATGGAAACAAAGATACATTTTGTCGAAACCTTTTGTCTTGCATTCATCAGAGCAGTTCACAAGAAATATCAAACTAGAGGGAAAGTAACATGTTTACTGTATGAGAGGAGACTGCTGAGTGATTAGCAAATGGGCTCTAATTGGTAAAGGCAATTCAATGGAGAATGCACCAGTTAATGATGACTGGCAATTAATTACCAAGCTTTGTTTAAATATTTAACAAGATGGGTCCATTCTAATTTGGACATTACCTTGAGAAATAAAGCAGAGAATAACTGTCATCTGCTTTGTGGACTTCAAGGAAGCACAGTGTGTGTACACATTCTTTCTGTTTGCAAAATGGGACCCTGTTTACTATTATATGTAGCTTCCATTTCACTCAAATGTGCCACACTGCAATCCTGACTGGAAGTCCTAAATTAATTGTAAGCATAATTCTTTGGAGACTTGGAATTATTAGCAAATGTTATTCAAACATCAAATCACATCTATTGTTGGACAAGGTGGTAGTTATGATTGGTACCTTGCTTGTTGTGAACAACCGGAGAGATATGTTATTTAACATGATCCCTACTGTTTGGGCTGTATGATCCACACTCTTAGATTTACACTGGCATTGACATACATGTACCGCAAAAACTCTGTGTGGTTGCAGCATCCTGTCAGTGACAAAGCACCACTTTGTTTAGTATAGTATAGTAGCAGTGCAAAGTATATAGTTTTACCTGTTGCTCAAACTGTAATTTGAGGTTGGCTGAGCACTTTCAGGAACAAATAGATGGCCTTAGGCCCACCCATGAGTTTATGTGGTTGAGAAGTGGAATAATCAAAGTGCCATTATCTTGTATTACTACTACAATACAGCCATTTCAACATGCATCTCAGGCCTTATTTATAAGATTGCTGATAAGGCCATTCTTACAGTATGTGGAATTCTTGGAAGCTCCAGCTTGTATATAGACATGAAGGTAGCTTTCCAATAGAGAGTCCCCCAGCTGTTTTCTAAATTAGGACATCAAGGAAATGGAGGAACTGTAGCTGTTCCATTTCAAAGGAGAATTTGAGTGAAGAATCGAGCCCACTAAGACATATAAGGTAGCATTCTGCCTATCACACAAATGAGTAATCTGGTATATGAATTTCAATGATGTGTAAATAGGCTATACATCTTGAAGACTGGGAGAATGATTAAATAGCAAAGCCCTTCGATTGTTCACAACAAACAAGATATTGGCTGTGCCAAATCAGACCATACTTGAGAAACTTACAACACAGTGTTCAATATTAGGTGTGATTTTGTGATAGGAGAGTATCTATTAAATAATCCTGAGTGTGCCAATGATCTTTCTGACAGCCAAGAATACATACATAGACTGTGCCTGCTTCAACTCAAAAAATAGATGACAACCATTCTCTGGCTGATTTCTGAAAGGAATATTGTGACCAATTAGAGTCAATTGGCCAATCAATCAACACTCTCCTCCTTGACAATATACATGTCGTTTTCACTTTTATATTGGAATTCTTGTGAATTGTCTTCATGTGAGGAAGACAATATTCTCAACTTGGGAAAGAAATATGAAGTAAACTCATTTTCTGGAAATAGCTTATGTGCTGGTGATATCCCAATCCATCACTAAATGTCTGATCTATCAAATGAACATCCATTTTGCTGATATAACTCATACTATTTGGTCATAACTTCCACTGAGAAGATTTTGCCACCATCTTATTAAAAGCAGTTCACTGACAGTGACAACCCAGGTTTCCTGACATGCTACAACAAAACCTACATTCAAAAGAGTCTTAAACATGCAAACAATTTTCGATCTCTTTTCAATGTAGTGTTATCAAGCAAAATTTGGCACAGTGCAACATATTGTTATTATGGCCAGTAAACAAAAGCTTGTCCAAAGAGATTTAAGGAACCCTTAAAACAAAGGAAGAGAAGTAGAGAGATTTAGGGATGGAATACTAGAACTTAGAACCCAGAAGCTGATGACATGGCTCTCAAAGGCATAGTGACTGAGATAGGGGGTATACATGGAACCAGAATTTGGAGTGAGTTGTACAATTGGAAGAAGTTACATCGATGGACCCTTCTTCATTATTTTTGGTGACTCAAAAGTGATGAAAAAGATGCTCAAAGAACTGCAGATGCTGTAAATCAGAAATAAAAAAACAGAAGTTGCTGGAAAAAGCTCAGCAGGTCTGGCAGCATCTTTGGAGAGAAATCAGAGTTAATGTTTCAGTTCTGAGAAAGGGTCCAAAACTTTAACTGTGATTTCTCTGCACAGATGCTGCCAGACCTGCTGAGCTTTTCCAGCAACTTCTGCTTTTGTTTATGAAAAAGAAGCTGCCTTACACTGTGTAAATAAATTCTGAAGCATTGCAATGAATATTAACTGTTTCTGGACCAATGGTTAGATTTTGGTGACTGTTCTGACTAACTCTATTCAACAAAGCTTCAATATTTAACGTGTCCTTTCTGTTTTAAACAGACGTGTGAATCCATCTTTCATCATTGTTAAATTATGCACAAATACGAAGCATTTTTGATTATATGACAATTAATAACAGGCACCAAATGCAGTGCAGACTGACTATATTATGCACCCCAGTTCGTGCACATACTTGTATGTTGTGTGTGTGTGACTGTGTGTGTATAGTATCTTCATGTATGTGGCTTCTGTTCTAATTAATTGGGATTTTATCTTCAATAAGGCCTTAATATAATTGTATTAAACTGATTTCTCACATCACTGCCATCACTATTCTGTATTTAATATTAAATCAATGGTCAACTTGAATTTTATTCTATATTACAAAATTTATTTGTTTTCTGTCTAAACTAAGGCTTGCAATAAAATTAACAGAGCATATTGTACATGGTTAACTTTTCTGTTTATATGTCGCTGCATACAGTATACACATGCACATTTCTGAAATACCTTCTGCAGTCTGTTTATTTAAGAAATACTCATTAGACTTGGTGCTGGATGGAAAGTCTAATTTTTGAACAGTTGTCTTTTTTAAAAATTGTAGCAGATACTGCTTTTTACTTTTTAACTGTTGAAAAGATCGAGGGAAATTCATTGACTTTTGGGCTGGATCATTAAATTGTACAGATTCATCATTCCTGTTCTTTGGTTGCAATACCGAATCAGTCACACTTATCTACTCGTTCTCCATTGCCTTGCAAATTTTCCCATTTCAACTATTTCCCCAATTTCCCGTTGTGAGTTACTACTGAATCTGTTTCCACTATCCTTTCAGGCTGCACATTCCACATCACATAACACTCTAAAATTATTTGACAGATGGCTTTGCAGCTCTTATAGTGCAATGAGGACAAAAATAATAGTAGGAGATAAATCGGCCCTAATAACAACTCTCCACCACATCAGAAAGTGTTATTTAAAATGTAGCCCTGCGTTTTGTAGTCAGCATCTCCACACAAATTTACCAGAATCTCAGTGAAGAGAATTTCGTCTGCCTTATGAGTCATGGAAAAGCTGAACAGTTCAGGTTAACATGGGCAAAATCAGCAAGTAGATTTTGCATGTTATTCTGTACACTACAAAAATTGACAAAAAAAATCAAACTCATTACGATAAAAAGATATTAGAAACTTATATGCTTAGTACAAATAATTAATTCCACAATGGTTAAAACACAATTTTTTAAAAGTTTTGAGCAGATAAACCACTTTGAAAATCAATATTTGAGTAATCTCACAAATTAACATTAAAGATTTTACTTTTTAACAAAATTTTCCAGACTTTTAAAAGACGTCACCTTAGAAAATGAACCAATGTTAATTTTACAAATGGTTTAGGTCTCCATGTTAAATATTCATGATTGAGGCAAGGTCCCTTATGCCAAGAGATATATGTACAAAATTCAGAATTAGTGGACAATTAGCCAAATTTCATGACGCTTCTTTACATATAGTTTGAAGTTGCAGGGCCTGTTCACCATCTAGTTACTGAAAGCGTCACCTCTAGTTAAAATGAAACGATTAATTCTGTTCATCAAGTTATTTTTCTTCTTTTCCAACTATTTTTGCATTCTTTAATTGTCTTATTTCAATTTGCTAGCTTGTAATTGTTTTTGTTTCTTTTTTGGTTGGGATATGAGTATCGCTGACGATGCCAGCATTTATTGCCCATCCCTAATTACTCTTGAACTAAATGGTCTGCTAGGCCATTTCAAAGGACACTTAGGGAGTTGACTGCATTACTTTTGGCCTGGAGTCACATATAGACCAGACCAGCTAAGGACTGTCAATTTCCTTCCCTACAGGAAGTGAACCGTCAGTGAACCAGATGGGAGTTTATGGCAATTCATGATAGTGTCATGGTCATAATTACCAAGAGTAGCTTCCGATTTTAGGTCAGTACTTTTAAAGTTATCAGAACTTTAATCCTTTCATGGTGAGATTTGTACCCACATATAGGCCTAGCTTTCCTAGACTATTAGTCTGATCAAATTGTCACTTTGTCAGCATTGCCCAATTTTTCTCACTTAGAAGCACTTAACACGTCACTTTTAATGTTCATCCCTCTCCTCCTAATATCCAAAAAAATTTACAATCTTTTGCTTAAAAATCCCTTTATACTCCTGTTTGGAGTTTTATAACTCAAGACACAAACTTAGCAGGTTCTGAGGAACATGACAATGGCAAGATTGTGGCAGAATTGGATGAGAGGTCTGACAAGACTCACCTTGACATTGGAAGCATCTTGATCCATCTTTTATGCAGGTTTTGCAGGCCTCCTGATAATGTCTGTGGAAAGAGGCCAGTCACGGTAAAACCTCCTATCTGGACACCAGGGAAAGCATCAGCAAGGCTGCCTCTTGAGCCTCCATCAGCCAGCTGCTGACACCTCGAGGGGAGTCATTTATACAGAGAGTATGGGAGAACAATCTGCTGAGCACCTCACTGTGACAGCTCTGCAGCTGGCAAGGAAGGAATACACCTGGCCACTGGCACTCAGAGGTTGCCAAAGAGTAAGTACCTGCTCAGGCCAGGTAGGTGAAGACTCTGTGATGTTGACCATCAGGAACTTTATCCACATGCACAGGGAGGAGTAGCAGTAGCAGCCAGTGTTGTTTGATGCATTGGCCCTCATTGCCCAGAAGCTGTAACAGTACATGCAACCCTGTCTGCATCCTTAGACAGTTGTCAGCTGCCATGGAGACCCAGGCGCGACCCCCTCAGAGGCTGCTGTAGCAGTTGCATGCACCTACACTGCATTGTCCCAGCCATTGGTCCTCAGGACCGAAGGCATGGTGACAGGGTGATGGGGAATCTTGATCCTATTCCATGTGCCTCCTCCTCACAAGGAGACAGGGCAGTGTGTTGGATGCTGCCTGAACTGCTGTGCTCTTCCAGCACTACTAATCCAGGAAGTACCCAGCCAGAACTGGAACCACACATAAGCATGTCAGGTATCCATTCAGGGCCCTCCACTTATACCTTTTCGTTCCCACTCTGATTTTTGGAAGTCCAAGCTGAGGATGATCAATGTCAAGTTTCAGGTGACCCGAGGACAAACCTCCAGGGCCGACTGCTCCACAGCAGAACAGGCTCCCTTCACCCTTGCTGTGGAACCAGGGAGAGCACTGAAATGCAGTGGGAAAGAGAGAAAGGAGAAAACCGATTGAGGTGGCCTGGATGTAGAGACTATCTTGTTGCTCACACTTTACATAAATGTTGCAGGCTTTAACTTCCATGCATTTGCTTCTGAGTCTCTCGGCCAAGGTGCTCAATGCCTTGTCACACCAGCTAGCAGCAGTACATGGCCATATATCACTCTGAATGGATGGAGTTCTTGCTGAGAACTTAATGTACCATTTGTACATTGGGGGAACGTTACGTACACATGGCATTGGGTCCTAGTGAGTTCTTTGCCCCCCTCCTCGCACAACATCTTTAATGTTTGACTCCCTTTGTGCAGAATGTCAGATGTCAGAGTCGTCCAGGAATGCCAATGCCAGGGAGGTACACCATGGAGAGTGGGTCAATGTTGTAGGAAGGCCAGGGAGTACACAGCTCGCATAACTGTGTCAAATATTTCATAGACCTGTGTTCAATGTTGTTGTGCTTTGTATCATGTACAGCACAGCCCCTCCCACTCACTGTGAATGTGGTCACAGCCATTTTCTTCCCTACTGCATAATTTCGAGTTCCAGCACGATGGAAAGCAACAGTGAATGCTCCTCTTTCAGCTTCAGCCTGACCCTATGTTGCTGAGCCCAAACCTCCATTAGTGCATCCTGTTAACCCTTGTCCTTCACACTTCTACAAATGTCCACCTAAACTAACTACATGTACCTACACCTGCTTGCCCTTCCTACCTACACTCTGGCATGTGAGGTGACCATGCTTGGTGTGGTCATACACTACACTGCCCTTGAAGCCAGATATTCCCAACTGTAGCCAACCCTGCTCCAGCATTGCACCCTTCCCAGCAATGCTTTCTCATATTCCCCACTCCCTTGAAAATTCTTCTGTCCTCTTTCATTATTGTACACTGCCCTTGCCAAGAATCTGGAGCCCCCAGTCCCACTAACTAAACTGCTGAGGCTCATTGTTGTGGCTATGGCCGTACTTGTCTCCTCTCCCTTAGATTCTGAGGACAGACCCAATAGACAGACTGCAAGCCATCCCCTTAACCAACATAACTCCGAGAGGCCTCCAGGTCACGCCGTGCAGCCTCCTGACTGGTGTCTATAAAAAGCAGAACTGTTTATCATACCCCAATTGTGGCCTAACCAAGGTAAAGCAAGAGCAGAACTGTTCACAATGCTCCCAGTATGATCTGGCAAAGGTATCATAAGATCATAAAATCGTAAGGAATAGGGGCAGGAGTAGTACATTTGGCTCATCGAACCTGCCCTGTCATTCAGTAAATTGATGGCTGATCTGTTTGCAGCCATAACTTCACTTTCCTGTCAGTCCCTCATTACCTTTGATTACTTTGTAGATCAGAAACATGTGTCGCTCAGCCTTGAACATGTTGATAGATTCAGCATCTACTGCTGTCTGTGGAAGAGAATTCCAAAAAAGCCAATGAGCCTTTGGGAGAAGAAATTCCTTTTCATTGCTGTCTTAAGTGGGAGGCCTATTATATTTAAACTGCAATCCCTTGTTCTAGACTCCCCCATGAGAGGAAACATCTTTCCAGCATATATCCAGTTAAATGCCCTCAGAATCGTTTGTGCTTCAGTTAGATCATTTCTTATTCTTCTAAACGTAACCCACTCAACCTTTGCTTCATCCTAGGTATCAGGTAAGTGAAACACCTCTGAATTGATTCCAATAAAAGTACATCTCTCTCTAAATGGGAAATCAAAACTACATTCAGAATTTCAGGTGCAGACCAATCCCTTGTGCAATTGTAACGCGACTTCCCTGATTTTAAGCTGTATGGAGAACAGAATTGTGCATTGCTTCAGGTGTGGTCTATATGAAGTCCACTACATCTGACATTACTTCACCACTTTAAATGTCTTACTGTGAGAAGCTGAGATGCTGTTATTGTGTTTGACATGATTTCCAACAAATTTTCATCAGTAGCAAGAGGACTTTGGGACTCATATTTTGATTCCGCACCTCACCCATCTTCATTCGGTTTCTCCCAGCAAATACAAGCAATGCTAGGCTCATTCTGTGATTTAACTGCATCAACAGCTGTTCAAAACATATATCACCAGAAACCTTCATTAAAAACATTGTTATCCATAATTAACAGTGAGCAGCCATTATTCTGTCAGGATTAATGGGATAATAAGAATTAAAACTAAAAGAAAATGATCAAAAAGTGGTTGAGTTCAATCCTTTGGTAAAATCAAATGCAAGCTTTCATTCACATTTCACTTGCAAGACTGTGTTTCAATGCTGCACTGGGTTCTAACATGTCTGAAACAGAAAGAGACAAAGTTATCTGCATGCGTGCCCATGCTGCCATTTTTGAAACCAGAAATGATGGGTAATGTACTCTAAGATTAGGTAAGCTTATAATTTGTGTTTGCTGTAGTCAGCTTAGTGGTATTTTGGGACAGATAGATGCTCTGTGCTCTGTATAGCATGGAATTTGCGGCTTCTCACCACATAACATTCAAATTAAGTTGAAGGCTAAATTGCCCGGTCGTAGCCTATGATTGAAGTTATAGATTTGTTTTTCTTGGAGAAGGGGGTAAGCAAATTGAGGCAAACTGTACTTTGTGAAAAGAATAATAGAATGACACATAACGTGGGACAAATACGCTTCTTGGAGCAAGATAACTGAGAAATTGGAGCAGAAGTCCCAGAATAAGCTCACAAACTTTAAAGCAGGCCTTGTATTTCTATAGCACCATTTGTAAACTCAGGATTTCCCAAAATGCCTTATAGGCAGTGAAAGACTTTTGACAGTTATAATATTGAAAACAAATCAGCCAATTTACACACAGCAAGTTTTCACAAATGGTAATGTGATCCAGACCAAGTAATCCCTACAGTGTGGAAGTAGGCCCTTTGGCTCAACAAATGCACACTGACCCTCCAACCCAAACCTATTCCCCTACCCTATTATTCTACATTTACTTCTGACTAATGCACCTAACCTACACATACTTGAACACTATGGGCAATTTAGCATGGCCAATTCACCTAACCTGCATATCTTTGGATTGTTGTAGGAAATGAGAGCACCTGGAGGAAATCCACACAGACATGGGGAGAATGTGTAAATTCCACACAGACAATCACCAGACAACAAACCTGGCTCCCTGGCGCTATGAGGCAGCAGTATTATCCACTGAGCCACCGTGACACCCAGTGGTAATCAGTTTTAGTAATGTTGATTGGAGGATAAATGCTTGTCAGAACATAAAGGGTAATTACCCAATTCTCCTTGCAAATTGCAACATGAGGATCTTTTACATCCATGTTGAAGACCATGCATAGCGTCATAAAGTCATAAAGCACAGAAACAGACTTTCAGTCCAACCAGTCCATGCCGAATATAATCCCAGACTAAACTAATCCCACCTGCCTTCTCCTGTCCCATATCTCTCCAAACCTTTCCTATTCATGTACTTAATCAAATGTCTTTTAAATGTTGTAATTGTAGTCACATCCATCATTTCTTCAGAAAGCTCATTCCACATGCAAACCACCCTCTGTGTAAAAACATTGCCCCTCATGTCTTTTTTAAATCCCTCCCCCCTCACCTTAAAAATGTGCCCGATAGTCTTGAAATCCCCCATCCTGGGGAAAAGACAACTACCATTAACTCCAGTTGTATCTCTCATTATTTTATAAACTTATATCAAGTCATTGTAGTGAAACATGAAAGGGTTCAGAAAAGATTTACAGGGATTTTGCCAGGGTTGGAGGATTTGAGCTATAGGGAGAGGCTGATTAGATTAGGGCTGTTTTCCCTGGAGTGTCGGAGGCTGAGGGGTGACCTCGTGCAGGTTTGTAAAATCATGAGGGGCATGGATAGGATAAATAGACCAAGTATTTTCCCTGGGGTGGTTCAGTCCAGAACTAGACAGCATAGGTTTAGAGTGAGAGGGAAAAGATATAAAAGGGATCTAAAGGGCAACTTTTTCACACAGAGGGTGGTGCGTGGATGGAATGAGCTGCCAAAGGAAGTGGTGGAGGCTGGTATAACTACAGCATCTAAAAAGCATCTGGATGGGTATATGAATTGGAAAGGTTTAGATGGATGTGGACTGGGTGCTGGCAAATTGGACTAGATTAGATTAGGATCTGGATTAGTGGTGCTGGAAGAGCACAGCTGTTCAGGCAGCATCCGAGGAGCAGTAAAATCGATTTTTCAGGCAAAAGCTCGTAGATTAGGATATCTGGCTGGCATGGACAAGTTGGACCGATAGATCTGTTCCCATGCTGTACATCTCTATGATTCTATTTCTCAACCTCCAATGCTCCAGTGAAAAAAGTCCCAGCCTATCCAGCCTTTCTTAATTACTCAAACCTTCCATACTTGGCAACATCCTGGTAAATCTCTTCTGAACCCTCTCCAGCTTAATAATATCCTTCCTATAACAGGGGGTGACCAGAACTGGACACAGTATTCCAGAAGAGGCCTCACCAATGTCTTGTACAATGATCATATCTCTTCTAGAATGTAATGTCCCAGCAGTGTAACTTTCCCTCAGAACATTATTAACCAGAATAGTGGCTTAGACTTAAGTTTAAAATTCCAAGCCTGTGACTTTAGAAGCAAGAATACTATCTGATGAAGTTATCCTCAATAAGGAAGGTCATGGGCAGAGTGTATTACAGGTCAAGAATAGACAAAATACAAGAAGATGAGGGTGGGGAAGAAGCCAAGATTTGTTGGAAAGTGCAATGATTCTGGGTAAATTTATTTATGAAGTAAATTATTTTGAAAGGTGTGTCAAAGTGCAGAGGCATGGAAATCTGAAATATTGGCTGTCAATAGTAGATCAAAGGAAAAGGGAATCGATAACCATTTTGACTAAGGGGCTTGCAGCATTTGGCATGGATACCTTTTACCAGAATAGAATGATAAAGGGAATATTTGAGTTCAGAATAATGTGGGGGGATGACCTTATATCTTTGAGAATATTTCTGTAATATCACTCTGCTTTAGTGTAATATCACTCTGCAGTCCTTTTTGTACATCACACGTTACTCTTTAATGTTTATTTCATCATCTACAATATTAAGTGAAGGTCCTGTAGCACAATAGATATCCTTCATGCCTCTGAGTCTGAAATAATGATTCAAGAAAGTGAGTTCATTACATGGCCAAACATGTTGAATATCAATCTGTAAATCCTTCTACAACATGTCAATGTCAGTACGAGCAGGAGATTCATGTGGTAGGAGGAAAATTGAAGTCTTTACTGACAGTTTTCACAGCTCCAGACTACAATAGGCATGCAAAAACCTTTGGCTTTTTTCAGAGAACTGGAAATTAATGCTTGCATTTCTTGGTATGAGAGATGAAGAGGAATGAAATGTTTCATTTTCTCATTTCATTTCTATTCAGATACTGATAACACAAATGCCCTGAAGCCCCTCAGGGGGGACTGATCATGTCTAGCAAATAACTAAATTTTAACAATGCAGAAATGAAACGTTACCCTGTTTTGGTGGAATTTGCCCTTAACACAAGTTTGAGTGAGAATGTTACAAATATAGAGTCATGATTGTTGGCATGAAAAATGTTGGTTGAGATGAAAAGGACCTGCAAACAATTTGATTCATACAACATAAAGGTCATTTCTTAATTTTTAAAAAAAGTCTTTCTTGAAGACTGCTGGGCAAAAAAGATATCCTGAACTCGTGTTTAATCTTGTGACGCAGTGTTCATAGTTGCCATCATATTGCTCAAAGGGGTTATTATAGGATAGTGATCAGTTTTAATTAAAGCTCTTTCAGGGCTCTCTTGTTTTTCAGCTGCAGCTGACTGGAATCCTGCTGCTATGTGATCTCAATCACTTAGCTGTGCCCGGTGACATCAACCAGCTTCGTTAGTCAATGAGTTGCAGAAGTCTAGTGCCTGACATCAGTCTGAGGGGACCTGGAACAGCACAGCTGCATTTTGGGAGCAGTTTGTTACTAATAAAAAAAAACTCAAAGGCACCAGTTGCCAGCACGTTGTTGAGCAGATGTGAAAGATTACTTAGTGTATCTTACCATTAATGATAGCAATACATCATTATATGTTATGTCATCAAGTCACAATATGAGACACTAGGGATGTATTTATTCCCATTCTTGCAGGGGCTGTCACTGATTTATGGAGAACTGAAAGTTGCCGGCTGCAGAAACAGTTACTTTGATTCACTGCATTCAAACACTGTCGCTTGGGTTTGTTAGATTGAAGGTTTCTATGGTAACTTTAAAACTATGATAAAATAAAGGGACACCATTGGAGTGTGAATTTAGGATATTTGAATAACAAGCCACTGAAATACATTCGATTTAAAAGTGTAAAAAATAAGTACATTTGTAACTACATCAATAATAACTACGACAATAGTTTTTTTAAAAATAAGAGTTATATTCTCTGAGGATGTTACTGAGACGGGAGGGTTTAAGTGATAAGGAGAGGCTGGATAGGCTGAGATCTTTTTCCTTGTAGGATGCTGGGGAGTGACTTTACAGAAGTTTATAGAATCAGGAGGGCCATAAATAAGGTGAATAGGTAAGGTCTTTTCCCCAGGGTAGGGGAATCGAAAACTAGAAGACAGAGGTTTAAGGTAAGAGGGGAAGGATTTAAAAGGCAACTGAGGGGCAACTTTTTCACACAGAGTGTCATGCATATATAGAAAGAGCTATCAGAGGAAGTGGTAGAGGCGAGTACAATTACAACATTTAAAAAATATTGGAACAGGTACATGGATAGGAAAGGTTAAGAGGGATATGGGCCAGATGCAATTACATGGAACTACTTTAGTTTCGGGTGCTCAGCATGGACATATGGGCCGAAGGGCTGTGTCTCTGCTGTATGGCTCTATAATTCTATGTGAAAGAATTTCAGAACCATTTTATTATTTACAGGCTTTTATTTTTAAAGAACGCCTACAGTGTGGAAACAGGCCATTTGGCCCAAGTGCACACTGACCCTCTGAAGACTATCCCACCTAAACCCATTTCCCTAACCTTTAACTCTGCATTTCCAATGACTTATACAAATAACTTAAACATCCCTGAACACTATGGGCAATTTAGCACAGCCAATTCACCTAACCTGCCTAACTTTGGACTGTGGGAGGAGACTGGAGCACACAGAGGAAACCACACAGACAGAAGGAGAATGTGTAAACTCCACACAGACTGTCACCTGAGGCTGGATTCGAACCTGGGTCCCTGGTGCTGTGAGGCAGCAGTGCTATCCACTGGGCCCCCATGCCACCCAGGAGGACTTAGAGAGCTGCTATTTTTTGCAGCAACTACTTTAGTTGTGTGCTTTAATGCAATACTGCTCTTTTCATACTGAGACTTTTCGGATGGGGATACGTGCACCTTCTAGACTGCTGTCTTTTCTGTTACTGACCTCAGAGTTGTGTATTTGGTTACACAAACATGATTTACAAGAATCTCATTATACCACATCCATGAGGCCAGTGAAAACCTTTATTAAACACTTGCTGACCTGACCTGAAGTATTGTGTCACATTTTGGGTTTTCTGATTCAGCAAGCATGTGAAGACATGGGAGAGAGTGTTGAAAAAAGGAAGTATGATTTAGTAGATGAGGGACTTTAACTGTGATCATGAATTTTAGAAGTTGTGATTAATTTGTTTGCAGAAGAAAAGGTTGATGAGCGATAAGATAGGTGCATTCAAAATTATGAAGGATCTTGACAGAGCAGGCAGGTGTTGCAGATGAACGGGGAATATGGTGAATTGCTTTCCTCTCTGAAACCCAAGACAGAGGTATTGTTTAATTTACTTCTTTCTCTATTTACTCCTGTCCCTGACTGAGTTAGGCCAATTTTTGAAATAAACCCACAGCAAAATCATTTAAGATGAAATCAAAAATAGGGCTTATTACCAAATAATTCAAAATGCAGGGAAATAGCCTCACTACTCCATACATACACACACACACAAAGTGCCCAGGAAATTAAGGAATGCAGGACAGGAGAGGAACTAGTTGTAAATTACAAGTGTTGGTAAATCTGGAAGGATTAAAATTTAGTTCTCATGAATTACAATTTTGTGGAGGTCAGTGTCCAAAAATAGTGTCCTCAATGAGCTTGCAATTGGATGCAATATTGGCTTTACGGTACGAGACACAAGATGATGGTGGAGGTTGTATTTTGGACTGGAGGCCTCTGACAAGCATGTTCCACAGGGATCAGTTTTGGGTCCATTTTTGTTTGTCATTTAAATAAATGATTTGGATGAGAATATAAGAGACATGATTATTAAGTTTGTGGATGACACCAAAATTGATGGTGTAGTGGACGGTGAAGAAGGTTAGCTAAGATTGCAAAAAGATCTTGATCAATTGGGTCAATGGGCTGAAGAGTGGCAGATGGAGTTTAGTTTGGATAGATGTGAGGTATTGCATTTTGGTAAAACATACAAGGGCAAGACTTATACAATTAATGGCAGGCCCCTGGGTAGTGTTGTAGAACAGAGAACTGAGAAACCTCAAGGTTCAGGTGCATAATTCTTTGAAATTTGCATCAAAGGTAGACGGATGGTTAAGAAGCCGTTTAGCATACCTGCCTTATTGCTCAGATTTGAGCATAAGAGTTGAGATGTCATGTTGAGGTTGTACAGGATGTTGGTGAGGCCTCTTCTGGAGTAGTGTGTGCAATTCTGGTTATTGTATTATTGGAAAAATATTATTAAACTGGAGAGGGTTCAGAAAATATCTACCAGGATGTTGCTGGGAATGGAGGGTTTGAGTTATTAAAATAGGCTGGATAAGCTGGGACTTTTTTCACTGGAGCATAAGATGTTGTGGGGTGACCTAATAGAACCTTAGAAAATCATGAAGGGCATTGATAGGTGAATAGCAAATGTCTTTTTCTAAGGTGGGGGGTGGGGTTTGAAAATTAGGAGCATATTTTTAAGGTGAGAGGAGAAAGATTTAAAAAAGACATGAGGTGCAACCTTTTACACAGAGAGTGGTGAATGTGTGGAATAAACTTCCACAGAAAGTGCTGGATGCAAGTACAGTTACAATGTTTAAAAGACATTTGGATAAGCACATACATAGGAAAAAGCTGGAGGGATATGGGCCAAACACAGGCAGGTGGCACTAGTTTAGTTTGGGAACATGGTTGGCCCGGAGTTGTTGGACTGAGGGATCTGTTCCAATGCTGTATGACTCCATGACTCCATAATGAGTTGGCCCAGTGGTGCTGTTTCTTGTAGGTATGGTGTCGGCTTATTTCCATACAGCAAGTTGGAGGTGGAAATAGAGGGACTGAGGCAGGATGTGAGCTCAGTCTGAAGCCCTGCTGTCCTTTGGATGTCAAGCTGCAACCAAGCTATAATCAATAAATTGTGTACATAAATGATTCAACTAACTCTGATTGTAATCATTTCACAAAGGCATTTCAGGTGCTTATGACCCAACTCCATGGGCTAATTGGAAGGTCAGTAAACTAAATTAGTTTTACCATCCTCATTAGAGTTTCCATTGTAAAGTGATGAAGTGTTGTAAAAGACGTCAATGCTCATTTGAACATACCATTTTCCTTTGTCCAGAGCTATCCCAAAGCAGGTAGCTCACCGACAGGTCTTTACTGCCAGCTTTAGCTGGAATGTATATACATTGCCAGGGGTTCAAAAGCTTCTGGAAGGACAATCATGCGATCAGTCTTGGCAATTTATGTGTTCAGAAAGAATGTCCATTTTTAAAAGAAACAGCATTTCAAGCCAAAAATATATAAGAATATAATATATGCAGCTTTCTTTGCAATTTTTCTTCATCTCCTCTGCCAATGATATAAAAAAAAGTAGTTCACATTAGTGGAAGAGTGCAGACAGCAGAAATTAAAAGTGATTGAAAAAAGAATCAGACACAACAAAAGGCAAAATGTTTTTACACAACATGCCATTAAGATCTAGAATGACTGCCTGAGAGGGTGGTGGAGATGGATTCACTCAAAGCTTTTGAAAGTAAATAGGGAAAATTGCCAAAACAAGATTTTCCTGGGTTGTAGGGAAAGCAGGGAAGCAGAGGTGTCTGATTTGGTGAGTTGCTGTCTCACAGAGCTAACATGAGCACCCGAGACTGCATGTTACTACTTCAAGGTTTTTAAGGGTTTTTAAAAACTTGGCTGAAGCTCAGTGGTATCACTGTCTGGTCGATCACTGTCCACACCTCATTTACTGGTTTCCATGCCATCATCACAACATCTTTATGATATTACATCTGCAAATGCCTCAGCATTAGTGTGAACATTCTGACTTCCTGTATTAACAATGTGTCAACTTCTTTGGCTACTACCGTGTAAGTTCTATTTATTAACTCCTTGTGGTCTTTTGGACTGCATTAAAAGGAAGGAGGTTCTTCTGTTTACTTTGCCATCTCTATCTCTACTGCTTGAGCTTGTCTGGCCATAGACAATGTGATCACACTATCAGAGGAAATGCCAAGCAGTTTTTCCTGCATCTGTTCACTGTCCCTGACTTCAATGGGCCACTCAGTCACCACTGTGGATTCTTTTGCTTTTGATCTCACCAGGTCATTGCTGAGAAGCAAGGTGATCCTGTCTACAGACAAACTAAATATGATGCCTGACAGATGCACCTGGTAAAAGGAATGAATGTGTACACTCCTCCAATACCAGCATCTTGGCACTTACTGCACTCTCAGATGGGACTGCCTTATCCTTTTACCTTGTAGTCTGGGCTCACTCTAAGCTTGCTCACATCATCCTGGGGAAATGTGGCCATCCTTCCTTTTGATTCAAAATTCTGGTAATTCTCAGGTATTTGTTTAATCTCACTCATACTCTCAGGAATGCCTTTACTGGAATTCAAGGGTGTACCAGACGCATTATCTGGTCTGCTATGGCCTCTGACTGACTCCTGTTCTGTGTGCAGGGTGTATATGGCCATAAATCCTTTTAGGTTCATGAAGTCATAGAGCTATATAGTACAGAAACAGACCTTTCAGTCTAAATCATCTATGCTGATCAGATATCCAAAATAATTCTCGTCCTATTTGCCAGTATTTGGCCCATATCCCTCTAAACCCTTCCTATTCATGTACTCATCCAAATGCCTTTTAAATGTTGTAATTGTACCAGCCTTCACCACTTCTTTTGGCAGCTCATTCCATACATGCACCACCCTCTATGTGAAAAAGTTTCCCCTTAGGTCCTATTTGAATCTTTCCCTTCTCATCTTAAAACTATGCTTTCCAGTTTTGGACTCCCTACTACAGGCAAAACACCTTGTCTATTTGCCCTATCCAAGCTCTTCATGATTTCATAAACCTCTATAAGATCACCCCTCAGCCTCCGATGCTCCAGGGAAACCAGCCCCAGTTGGTTTTCCACACAGTCTCCAGCAGTGGACCCTCACATTATCTACATTTTGTCAGTTAAAACAGACACTTGACCTCATCCTTCATCTCAGTCCTATCCTTTCTGTTCTGATTTGGGGTCACAGATTCACTCTCTCTCCAATGGGTATTTAGTTTCCTATTGCTCTACCCACCTGCTGTCCTTTCCAGTTGGTTGGGGAGGTGACTGTTTTATTCACTCATGGGACATGGGTGTCTTTGGTTAGGCCAGCATTTATTACCTATCCTTAATTGCCCAGACATCAGTCAAGAGTCAACCCCATTGCTGTGGGTCTGGATTCACATGTAGGTCACACCAGGTAAGGATGACAGATTTCTTTCCTTAAAGGTCATTAGTGAACCAGATGGGCTTTTCTGATAATTGACACCAATCATCATTAGACCCTTAATTCCAGACTATATATTGAATTCAAATTCCTCCATCTGCCATGGCGGGATTAGAATCCATGTCCCCAGGACTTTAACTGAGTGTCTGGATTAATAGTCTCGCAATAATACCATTAGGCCATTGTTTTTCCACAACTAGGAAGGGTTTCTTCTGGAACAAGGGTTTGTGAATTAGCTCACAATCATCAGTCGTTGTGGTTGTTTGTCACTCACAACATCCTAATTGTGAAGTATTTTGAGTTTTTGAGCTCCTCAAGGAGAATTAGTTCATGGAGATTTTTGGAGTGGTTTCTCTCTTAAATGCCTGTACCTACCAGCAAAAAAAACCTGCTTGAGCCATTAAAATTCCAGGTATGTCTAGTCAGGCCATTTTGTGAGAGTATGTAAATTTTAACGATACGCTTCTGGCATTAACTGATACACACATAGATAGTTTTTTTACTACCTCATAATTAGTGACACTCTTCTCAAGCAATAAGGTGTAATCTTACTCCAAAAGCCTACTCCTTAGTAATAAAGACTAATGTTGGACTGGCCACTTTAACAGCTGTGCCATTCACATGAATGAGATAAAAATATGCTTCTCCCTTTACATCATCAGACTAGGAATTCAATGAGCAAACCGCCATCAAGTCTGAGCCAGTGTTGTTTTGATGGGATATGGTAGAGTTCCTATTCTTCAGCCTGACTGTATTAATTCAAAGTCCTTTTTCTGCTTTTGTTCCTGAAACTCACTTCTGTCCTTGCTCACCCTTCTCTTTCCCATTTCATTCTCTTTCTTTCTTGTTCCATTTATATTTCCTAAAATTCTAATTTCCACTGCTTCAACATTAATCTCCCTACCACTGATCTGTCCAGTTCATTGTCTTCAAATTCCGAATGTAAAATTTCAGGTTCTCTTCCTTTAAGTTGAAATTCTAATCCTATGGGTCTCAATAGTTCTATTAACTGTTTGAGAGACAGAATTTTTAAATCCTCAAAGGTAACTTGCCCTAATTCTGCTAGGAATGCAATGGCAGCAAATTTTTATATTGGCGCAAGATAAACTCCAGAAAGCCGTTTGCAATTTCTCTTTTAAAAAAATTGGTTTCAACATTAAAATTTATCTACTGTGATTTTTTGGTTTTGTCCATGAATTCAAATAATAGCCAGAGAGCCCATTTGTTACAAGTCGAAGTTGGATGAGGTTTCCTAATTCATCATGGGATACCCCTATCTATTAAGCTCTGGGTGAGGGGAGATTAACTGGCTCCCTTTATTCACCCATACCTTCGATTGGTTGCAATAATGTTAATTTTTAAAGAATCCTTTTCCTCGTAATTTTTAAAGAATCCTTTTCTCCCAAACTCAAATGAATTTATGTTTTGAAAGGAGACGGTTGAATTAGGTTTCTCAAATTAAGTAGAACAAAATGTTCATTCTCACTGCATGTGAGAAGAAATAGATTGGAAATAAGAGCTGAGTTCAGAAAGATAAGGAAAATAGTTTTATGGATCAGTCTCTGATTTGTTTTTGGTGAGTGGATAGTTGAACATTGGAGCCATTGCACTCGACCCTGTTAAATAAACAGTTGGTTTCGCAATCATTGATTTTACAAAGTTAAAAATCACACAACACCAGGTAACAGTCTAACAGGTTTAATTGGAAGCACATTAGCTTTCGGAGCGTCGCTCCTTCATCAGGTGACCCTTCATCAGGTGATAGGTGACAAAACCAAAAAGGAGAGTCCAACACCGGCATCTCCAAATCATTGATTTTGCAGATTGGTTGAGATTCTGTAGCACAGATAATTTTTGAATATGATTGAATTTTAGCATTCAGGGTGAGAAAGAGTAATTGTTGCTACCTATTTTGTTTTTTCACTAGCTTGCAACACTTGGAATGAGAGAGTGCAATGCAGATTTCATTATAGTTCTTCAATTGTAACCTTCATAGCACAGTAATGCTATAACCCAGGCTGAAACCCATGAGAACTTTCATCCCCACTAGCACTCCAATAGACCTGAAATTGGATTTTTAACTTTTGTCTTTGTGCAATCTCCAAATGGAAAAGCACAAAATGACACATACTGTGCAGGGGGGATGGTTTGCTGTTGAACAGGGGCTTGTCAGTCCCTCGTTGTCTTTGTAGTCACAAGAAATCACAGGCTAGTCTGTTTTGACTTGCCTCCTGACCATTTTTGAAATGCTGTTGTTTGAAATTCTCTTCACATCCATAGGTGTGAAGTTTTATGCCTCTCTCTCTCTCCCTCCAGAGAGCCACCTAATTTACATCTGCAACCAATTTCTGCTGTATCAGACTCCTTTTCAAAAACACATTTTAGAACTGTAAGTTAATAATGTCCAGAGTACTTTAGAGTTCTGACCGATGGTCATGAGCAAAATATAGAAATACATCTTGCTGAGCATTTCATTCTGATACATGTATCTTTAAGCAAGTTTGACAATGTGGAATTTCTGCAGGTTCTTATCTATTTATCAGCTCAGACTGGGCATAATTGAATCAAATCACACAGCAAATTCATGTAGTTTTCAGTGTAAGTTTATGCTAAAGCATCTGTGATCTACATGAATTCAGCAGTCCCTTCACTCAAAACAGGCACCAGCCACAAATGGCTTGCAAAAGCAAGTCTCCATTGATAGCAGAGCTCTGTAGTAGTGGAGCACTTATTACATTACATTCAGATTTTTGGGAGCTCAGTACTCATATGATTTCTGTGTTAATGACCTGACTAGTGGCAGATTTGTCACTCCTGCTGTTGCAGAAATCATCAATTATCTAAAAAAGTTGAAGTAATTCATTTCCTGGCCTTTCAACCCCACCTTAATCATTCCACCAATCCTTTAAGCTGCCTGGTTGCATTGATCCACAAGCCATTTTGTGTCTGGCTTTTACCAACAAGTTTCACGGGAAACTTTGGGTGAAACTACACCTTACCAAAACCATGTTTTCCAAATTTCTGAAGCAATTTGCTCATTGCAGCTAGAGCAGAAACTCCAGGTGAATAAGTACAGAGATCTATCTCGAGTAGGGGGCAAATGTACCAGGAAGAAAAATGGTTATGAGATCAATAAAGGAATGCAGTTGTATCTGATCCAGGTGTTCTGAGCAGAACAGCTCTAAATTACTTAGTAATTACATTACTTTAACTAACTACCCTGTTTACATTCGGACCAATGATGCTCTCAAGAAGATATTGGGCAGACAAAGGGCCAACAAGCTTAATGACAGATAGGATTTGCTCATTATCATAAGTAGTGTTTCTCTACTATCCCAATGTGGATGATAGTAAATGCTTTTGCTTTTTACCATGAAAGAGCCTTTATTTCTCTGTCACATCAGTAAACAATAACAGTTATTAAGAGAATTAAAGGGCTAGACTCAACAGAAGTCTTTCACATTTTCAGAAAAATGTTAAATATAATGCTTCAAAATGGTAATTCCAATTGTTATTTTAAATATTAAGGAAGAATTCTTTAAACAAATTCTTTGAATTCAAGTCAAGCCAGTTTTGCTGCTGAATTATTAATGCAGGCTCTCTTTCCTCTCAACGAAAGTGTCCCAAGGGTTGCACTGTCAAAAAGGATTTGACTGAAACTACAGCCAATGCTGGAGAACTATTACACGGATGATTGAAACAAGCTGGGAAGTCAGAGAACATGTGCTTCTAAGGAAGGAATGTGATTAACAACACTGAAAGTGATGTCAGCACTTTTTAAAAGGTTAGAGGTATTTATGAGGCTGGCTTTGTGATCAGAACTCCAGCACGCATGACCATGGGCAACAGTTTACATTGTTTATTGGCTGTTCTTGGCCACCATCACTTCTCAATCATACATGCTCTGCCTGCCTGCACCCCTAGTGTTTAACATAAATTCATCTTGAAATATTTTTATACTTTTAAGAGCTTAAGATGAGATACACTGCAGTTATTCCCTCAAAAGGAAAACAACACTTGTTGATGTCCTCACGAGGGTGTTACACCAGAATTTCCTGGTTTGCTTAATTTCAATCTCACTGACATACCCATTGGTGTAAAAACCGGAACTGACTGGAAGTTCTAGCACAGCCTTAAAATGGATAACTCAGCTTGTACTGTTCAGCCGCAGACTAGCAGATAAACAGGTCAGAGAGAGCTAGTAAAAGCAAAATACTGCAGTTGCTGGAAAAGTGAAATACAGGAGAAAAATGCTGGAATGCTCAGCAATCCAGGCAGCATCTGTACAGAGAGAAACAGAGTTAGTGTTTGAGGCCCTTAAATCACCTTATATCAAAACAATCTTCTTGGAGAGGAACAGTACTCGCTGCTTTTGCTTCAAAAACAAATAACTTTGCTGCATGTCATAGCAATATCATAGGATGATACAGCAGCAATGGAGGCCATTTAGTCCATCATGCCTGCGCTGGCTATTTGAAAGAGTTATCCACCTAACCCTGCTCTCTCTGTTTATTCCTAACTGCTATGTGAAATTTACCTTTTCCGTAGTTCATTTCCCTTTCATGAATTACAATTGACACTATTCTACCATTGACCTTTCAAGCAGTTCACTCCAGACTACAAAACTTGCCACACAAAATAACTTCTTTTCATCTGGAGATGAGGGTGCAGCACGGGTTTGAAGTCTTGGAGGAATGCAAACACAAGGACAAGGATTTTTAATTTTAAGTGTTGGTGAATCACGAACCAACGTAGATCAAGGTGGTGGAGGTTGTAAGGACACTATTCTATATTTGGGGCCTAGGTAAGATGAAGGCATTATGACCATTAAAGAGTGCCTAAAATTGAGGACATTCAAAAGGCCAGAATTGAATAAGTACAAATATTTTGGAGCGTGTACATATTGAGGCATCAAGTATGAGATTAGAAGCCCATCTACTAAGGATCAAAATGTGACATCGGGCTGTAAACAGATGAGCTTAATCTTAGACTTTTACCAGGGAGATAGATGGTGTTGGTAGCTGGGGAATAAAGTTAGTGGTGGCACTGAAAGCAATGGATTAAAAATTATAAAGGGGCAGTTTATTCACCACTGCAGAAAGAAAATTGGTGGCAAACCAATGGACCACAGCTGAAAGCAGAGAGCTTCACAGTCATAAAGCACTACAGACAGTCTATACTACCTTATTGTAGGACTTCTGCCCTTCATTTGGGAGAATGTTCTGCCTTTAAGAACTGCCAACTAGTCAGATTGGTTGGCAGTTCCATCACTCCCAGCAGTGAAGAGCTCAGTACTGCAGTGACTGCTGCCATTACTGCAGGAAATGACCCAAAGAGTATTGTGCCTGATAGCCAAGAATACATTTCCAATGCACAGAGTAGGCTGAGAGGGGAGAGTTGGGGGCTAAGTCCTGTTGGGCCTGTTGTGTTGACAAAAGAGTGGGGGCAGCATCTTGCAGTGGGTCGGGATTGAGGTATCCCTTTTGTTTCTCCCCTTTATTCATGTCAGCCTTTAAAAATGGCCTGCTCAGTCCCAACCAAAAGCCTTCATCATCTGTGTATTAGTGTGGCCAGTTTATACCAAAATCCTTTACTATTTGCAACCCATCGTTACTGATTTATAATTAACGGGTGGGTTCCAATTTTGATGTCTGCCTTCTGGATTATGAGCCAAGTGTGTCAGTGAGTGGGAGCATGGGGCGTTACTTTACTTACTTTACATGCTTCCACACATAAATATACCTGATTGGGGAAACGTAAGATCCAGTCCCACGATTTCAAACTTCACAATATCAAAACTGATGCTGTACTTTCAGATGTTGCTGCTGAAAGCCAACATGTCGATGACAAATTGGAGGAGATCAAGGGAACATCTGAACTAACAGTGCAAGAGCAGGAAGAGAAACCATTGTCAGTGATTCTCTGGTGCGAGTGAATGATGGTGGAGCTGTTAGCATTGCACTTTGTTCACCAACATGCTTTCTTTCCCAGTGGTCAATTGTCATTTTAAAATTGTTGCAGTCATGCTCTTGAAATTGTTTCTATTCACTAGTGGTTGAGCAATCAATCAAGGATTGAGTCAAATATCCAGCACTATGAACAAGCCTTGATCTGGCCTGATTAAGCATTCATTAATTTAGATGGCTTCTAGTCTCAACAGTGACAATTTCCTCAGTTGACAAATGGAAACTAAACACAGGACCTATTAGTTCTTCAATTTGAAACTGGACAATATCATTAAAAATTAAACTGATCATAAATGTAGCAGCACCAGGATGATCTCCAGACAGTTGACTTTGCTTGAACTGATGATTACAGCTTCTCCAGTGAAGACAAATACACAGATTTCTCTGGCTAAATCTAAGGGTTGCTTCACTAAATTCTTGGAAGTGTGGGTTGACTGGTGATTTTAATGACCTGAACCTCTAACTCACAATTAGAAGCTGGAAGCCACTGGCTATAATGAAAGGAGATTAACGTTTTGGTTATTTCCTCAGCCACAAGTAGACCACTGTATACCACCCTATTAAATGAATAACATACAGGAATAAACTTTGAAGGAAATTGGTGATTAAATATGGATCATGATGAAGAGGACATTAACGCGTTGCTCATCAAACTTAAGGGCAATATTTCCTATTACATATGGGGTTAATAAGCAAAATGAATAGCAAAAGTTCAAACAAACTTTAAGATATAACGTAACATTATAGAATGATAATTAAATGGTGTAAGTACCATTTCTTCTTCCATTTTATATGACAAGGGAGTGAGAAAATGACAGAGGAGAGACAGAAAAAGAGAACAAATTGTGTCTTTAAAGGAAACATTTGTATTTCTATGATGATGTGGGGAGCCGGTGTTGGACTGGGGTGTACAAAGTTAAAAATCACATAACACCAGATTACAGTCCAACAGGTTTATTTGGAAGCACTAACTTGTATTATGTCTTTTGTGATCTCGGGGTATTCCAGATAGCTTTATGGTCAATAAAGTGCCCTTGAGGTGTAGTCAATGTTATAAAAGGAAATATGCCAGTCAATTTTTGACATTGTGAGATTACACCAAAAGCAATGAGACAAGACCATACAATCTATTTTTGTATTGTTCATTAAGGGATAAATATTGCCAATGTTACTCGGGATAATTCCCTTCTCTTCTGTGAAATAGTGCCATGAGACGTGATCCATCCAGCAGAAGGGCAGATGGTTGAGCATCTCACCTGGAAAATAGAGGAATATTAGTGGATGAAATATAATACATTTAAACTACAATATATTGAAAATAGGCAGAGAAAGTAGTCCTAAATACACACTAGTTTAGACAAAACTAGAAAAGAGCTAGGAATATAAGCAAACCAGTCATTCAATTCCAATCAACAATGATCAGCCCTGAGCAAAACTAATGAAAATTTGAACAGTTTAACCAAAATAAGAGATTACATGGCTGAGGAAGTTGTGCTAAAAATGTATTGTATTCTGGTTAGGGCAGAGCGCTGTGTTGGAGCTTGCTCATCCATACAGATCAGAAACATGCAAACTCTGGGGTAATGTAGAAAGGAGTCACATGACTAGTCTTTCACAAGACTAAATTATGAAGGAACACTGGAGAAATTTGGGCTGTTCAACATAGGGGAGGCAAAGAGAAAACAACATTTACACTGTAAGAGAAGAAAATGCTGATTGGTTGCAAATGGACATGCGAGAGAATTGCCGCTCAGGCTCACTGTATGAGGAAATTACATACAACAACCAGGGAGTCATCCTTTGCGGATAGAAATGACATGTACATACATTATATATTTTCAACTTCACAAAGTAGGTGACAGCCATTCTGTAGAGTATTTTCCAGTCAATGTCTCAACCAATCAGAATCAAACTGCTTTGCTCAAAATTTAACAAAGCTTGGCAGTTAACGGATGGCATCATTAATTGGTGAATTCTTCACAGTAACACTTCTAACAATCATAGTCCACTTGCCAAACAATCAGTACTCCCCTCTCATACAGTATAAATGTTGTTTTCTATTTTCATTGGTACCTCTGACAAATTGGCCTGATGAATGTGAGATGGAATGGACAAAATGTCTTTTTTCAGTAATAATTAAGAAATTGATGATATTCAGGTGGTGGGCATCAATTGGGAATTCACCATGTACCCTCATATAGAAGACTGAGAATCTATTTGTTGGCTGACAAGTTTTATGCTTTAATGTGTATCTCTGTAAACAACATGTAAGAAATGGTGTTTCATTCCATCTTTCAATGCCTGCCTATCTGGAATAAAACATTGTTTCGCCTTGTGACTTTTTAACAAAAATGTATGATTAAAGATATGACTCAACTGCTTGAATAGAGGTATGATTCACTTAATTTAGCCAAAAGAAATTCCTTTCAACAGTGCGAAGTTGCAGGATCGTTCAATCCACATGATGACATTGACTTATTCATAAATCAAGTGAACATTGGTGTATGAATTTTGGGCTGATATCATTTGAAGAGTCAGATTTAAAGATAGAGGTTCAGGTATAATAGTCATTATCTATACTTGCATTTTCTCCAGATCATTTCAGGCCATGTACAGCATAAAACTGAAGTCGATATTTTGTGAAGTTTTTCCATAAGGTGAATGTGTTCTTATGACAATTGGATATGATAACACTGGTACAGGTGAAATTACGTTGCTTTAAAACATTGTTGTCTTACTCATAAATAAAGAAATAATGAATCTGTGTCATAATATAACTGCTGAGGCTCATCTCCAGGTCAATATTTGGTGGATGGGAGGTATCAGCAATTCTTTGGAGCATATGAAATTGAGGGCAATATGTCTACCCTACACAATGATATCGAGAGTTTTCTAACTAAACACTTCCAATTTGTTATTCCTCCCACAGAAATCATCCAAGGAGTCCATGTCTGAGTGTTTTCTATGCATACTAACCTTCCATAATCTACCTTTGGCAGGGACTAAGGCAGCTACACCTCCACAAATGACCCCAGATTAGTTAACATCTGCATCTCATTCATAATCTACCAGTTTACTTTCCACTTTCGTTAGATATATAAGAACTGGTTAATGCAACTACCTAAAGCATTGACCAAAGAGACAAACCAATAAATAGAACAAACCACTAACAATGCAGTGTAGTATTTGAACACTACAATCTAACTGTTGTTGTAAAGAGGTCTCAATTATGATCTGTCACATGTGGTAGATTGACAGGTAGCACATGGGCCCAGCATCATGATGTTCAATGAAGTTCAAGGATGTAGGTTCATTCTTGTTTGGTCTGAGTTTGGTTAAAAATGTCTGGAAGTGGTGGAGTGTGATGGAGGGGTGTGATGGAGATAGAAAAACGTGGATGATATTTAAGGACTAATATTGGTTGAGGTCCAGGAACGAGTAACTGTCTTTTCATCGAAAATTTGATAAATTCCAAGAGGAAAGTCCAAAAGAGAGACAAAAAGACAAAGAAATCCTTTAGAAAATTTGTGATTCTTATTGTGATTGATATTTTTGGCACAGGTTTTCCTTGCATTGTTTAAAAGATACCTCACAGTTGAGGAGCTGGTGAGGATAAACGAACAAGATTCTTTTTAAGTGAAGAGTGGCTTAAAGCATTCAGCAAACTGGTTGCATGTGATTTGGATCAGTCCTTCACCTTCAGTTAAGATCAGATCCTATGGAGATTTTCATTAGATTGAAGCTGTGGTAATGTGATACTGAAGTAAGTTCTGAAACCAAGGATGTCATGGATGATGGTAGATATGAAAAGGATTAGGCTTATTATAAAGTGTCCAAGTGGAGTTCTTACACTCTGGGGAGATAGTTCATAAACTCTCGGTGTTTGGCACGTAAGTAAACCATGGACCGAATTGGATATTGTTGTTGGAGCAAATCTTTATTTATGTACATGTGTGAAGGGGGCAGGGAGGATAGAAGGTGCTCAAATATTGAACTGTTGCACAATATCCACTGACTATATAGAATGAATATCTATATCCATCTGCATAGTTGCAACTGATATTATTTGGCCCATCCCAACATAACTGTGTTTGTAGTTAATGCTTTCCAGCACTCGCTGATTCATTAGTGCAACCTTCCACATTCACTGACTTATTTTCAGACATTTCCACAACATTTTTCTGTGAATCTTCATTGATTTAGTTGCCCCATTGGTGGAACAGTTTCCTGGTGATGAAGGGAACCAGTCTAAATGTTCTGGTTCACTGGTCAACAACTTTTAGTGAGGTTACAGTCACTGCTGGTTCATATCAAGAGTATGCCTTTAATTCTGTGCTGTAACAATTTCAGATTTAATGACATAGTAATAAAATCATGATGTACTGTGGAATGTGGAATTAAAACATGAAATCATATTGACTCTCAAACTGCCTGGCTAGATTTTATACTTAATTCAGTGTATCTATGTTTTCATTTTAGTTTATTAAAGTAATTTCAATACTTCTAATCATTTTCCAAACAAACAGGATATTTTTTCATTCTGCAGATAAAGATTTTTTTCACAAATTATTTTAGAAAAAAGGTGTAATGAATGAATGAATTAATGATTTTATTGTCATGTTTATTTTACTGGAAGAATGCAATAAAATTGTGAAAAACTTTCATTTGTCACCGCGATTCAGAGCCATTTTGAATGATGTCAGAATAAGGCAAAGAAAGGTACGGCTTAATGACAGTCTAACCAAGTGGGCAGCATGGTGGCACAGTGGTTACCACTGTTGCCTCACAGCACCAGAGACCGGGGTTCGATTCCCGCCTCAGGCAACTGACTGTGTGGAGTTTGCACATTCTCCCATGTCTGTGTGGGTTTCCTCCGGGTGCTCCGGTTTCCTCCCACAGTCCAAGAATGTGTAGGTTAGGTGAATTGGCCATGCTAAATTGCCTGTAGTGTTAGGGGAATGGGTCTGGGTGGGTTGGGCTTCGGCGGGTCGGCGTGGACTTGTTGGGCCGAAGGGCTTGTTTCCACACTGTCGGTAATCTAATCTAATCCTAAAACAGTTTATCACCATCAATGACGCCTGCACCACTAACCCTCGTCCACCTTCCCTGCCATCAAAGCCAGACCCAACCAATATCAAAGACGCCAATCCTCAGGTGCCATCTTTCACTGCTGGGTCAATACTCCATCACTGCCTCGCTGCCACCTTGCTGTTACTTGCACTGGACTAACCAACACTGGAGTTGCATCTTTCATCACTGGGCCAACCTCATCAATGTCACTGTGATGCCCTGTCACCACCAGCAGAACCAACCAGTGGTGAATTACTGATTCTCAGGCACCATCTTTCACTGCTGGACCTACCTGTCCTGTGTTTGCTCCAGCAAAATAAGTAAGGGCTCGCTCGAGGTCCAAACACTGGTGAGTGAATCTTAATTAAATGAGCACATAGTTACAGTTTTGGTGAAGATGGAAAGCTGAATAAGTGAAAGAGAACTCACCTCACTTACCAATAATAGTAGTTGAGGCTACTAAGAGTACGTTTAAAGTATCAGAATATTAGAATCATGTTATACTGGTTTTAATTTAAGTGTAGAGGGCTGGATTTGGACAGATAATCTGAGGAGCTCCAGATAACTCCAATTTGCTCATGAATTATTTGATGCCTTTACAAGCATTGTAGTTAAATTCAGAACAGCTGCAGATAAATTCTGACCATACTTCACTATTGAGGGAAAGAAACTATTTGGTAATTTGTACTTGATGAAAACTAGTGGCGTAAACTGAGTTTAACAGTGGGATTATGCAATCTACTCCCCGGGCTAGACTGCCTGCCAAGATTTGCCTCATTTTGAAGTCAGCATTGATGGGGAATGAGGACAAAGGACAAGAAGGATGTGGAGAGGTTAAGGTAGGAGATGAGTAGGGGAAAACAAAAAGGATGAGAAATAAGTCACAGAGGGATCCATCAATATGATTCCTTTTCATCTCCTATGAAAGAAACACTTGCATTTCTATAACCCTTGTAATGTCTTCAAGGTGACTTTTGTAATGTAATCACTTGAAGTGTTGAGATAAGTTTTGGAATTCTTCTGTTCTTCTGCAAAATAAGACTTTTTTATATCTTTTACTTGAGAGGGCAGGCACTACTTCTAAAAGAAGGCATGTTATATGGTATGACACACCCTCGACATTTCCTCCACCATCATTGCAACATTGCCTCAACACTGCCCATCTGACAATACAGCATGCATTCAGTATGGCCGCTCTGACATTTCACAATTCCCTCTGTCCCTCTCATCAATTCTGACCTACCGACAGTGCAGTGCTCCATCTGTGCTCACTGTCTGACAGCACTCACTCAGGACTATCCCTCTGACGGTGTAGTGGTTCTTCAGTTTTGATTTTCTAACAATGCAGTGTTCTCTCGGTACAGTCCCACTGACAGTTCAGAGTTCACCCTATCCATGCCGCAGTTCCTCAATACTGATTGGCAGTGAGGTGCTCCCTCAAATGAAACAGTGTTACTTAATGGGCCTGTTTCCACACTGTTGGGAATCTATGATTCAATAAGGCAAGGTGATATCATCTCTAAATACAGATTTTTAAAAACCGCTTAAATATAGTGATTGATCTTCTAGTCTAGTTGTTTTCACTTTCACTTCACTTGATCTTCTGAAAATGCAAACTAGCATTGAGATGTTTGATGAGCTACAGAAAAGACTGACTACTGCACATTTCAGTTTGTGTTCAGCAAGTAAATGAGGGAGTATTGCAAGGAGAACCTGTTTTGTAAAGTTGAACTATGAGTTCTCCTGACCAACTGGTAATGCTATAATATTCAGATTTGTGTTAGACACAGCAGAGTGTTACACTGTGACCAAGCACATGAAGCATGGAGACAGCTGTATTTGTGACGACTTATCAGGCAGGCTCAGCCTTGGTTTAACAGGATGAGAATAAACCCATTGTGCAATGTCAAGTTTTTCCATCTACTCCATGAATATTGACTCTCCTCACTGTGCCAGACTTTATCATGTTGCTCAAATCCACAAAGAAGATAGCTCTTTGGACAAAGGCATCAGTTCCATATATGTTTGCAGTACAGATTTGTTTCATTACTGTGTGCCTTTGCTGGAAAAATGTCTAACAAATATCACTGCCTGTGCACTGCCCATATTCTTGTCTCATCACTTACTTCAGATATTTAACTAAAAGGGAAATTAATGGCCAAGAAAATGTGATTCAGACATCTTTGATTCTGTGGTTGAGAGAATGTATAAGAAATAAGTGTCAACACTAGATCTCCCAAACAAATTGGATTTATTTTAACTAGCATAAACTTTTACACTTAACTGAGGGTTACTTTGGTGTTAGAGGGGCCCAGAAGAAGTCGTTTTTGAAGAAAAGCTTGAAAATAAATCAACCAGTAATCTATTCCAGATTTTGCGATAAATTAATTCGGTTTCAACTTTATGCGGCTGAATACTTATAAACAAACACAGCTAACTGGGCTAAAGCTTTTGCAGAATTGTGCTGTCAGCATGCCAGCTTATCAATTCCTATCTAAGACAAAAACAGCAAGGTCAGAGTTCCTCGTTAATGGATCCATGACTGTAAGCACAATGTTATTGTGATACGTCTATTGACAGTCTCAGCTGGTGCTTCACTTCACTTTTAAGACCTTCAGAATATGGCATTGCTGCTTTGCGCCACAGATATGTCTGAATAGCATTGAGTCACATCTACTATAATGAATGCTGAACAAGCCTTATAGCCTGTTTATATAAGGTACCGACAGCCAATTAAGGGTAATAATGTAGGTGCCACACCTTGCATCATTCATTCCGAGGTAAGTCCAAATTCCGATTGGCTATGGACACAATAGATGAGGTGGTGAATATGCAGGAAAATGCGGAAGGATCCTTTGGGGCCTTGGGTGGAGGTGAAAGGCAAGGTGTGGGCGGAGGTTTTACACCTCTTATGGTGGCAACGGAAGGTGCCGGGAGTGGAGGGTGGGTTGTGGGGGGGAGCGTGGACCTAACGAGAAAGTCACAGAGGGAATGGTCTCTGTGGAATGCTGGTAGGAGAAGGAAGATACGTCTCTGGTGGTGGGGTCTGACTGTCAGTGGCGGAAATGTCAGAAGAGGATGATATTCTGTATCCGGAAATTGGTGCAGTGGAAGGTGAGGACCAAGGGGCTTATATCCTTGTTGCGGTTGGAGGGGTGGGGTTCAAGGGTGGGGGTGCAGGAAGTGGAGGAGAAGCGCTGGAGGGCATTGTTGACCACGTGGGATGGGAAATTGCAGTCCTTGAAATAGGAGGTTATCTAGGATGTTCTGGAGTGGAATTGCTCCTTCTGGGACCAGATGCAGTAGAAGCAGAGGAATTGGGAATAAGATTTTAAAGGAGGGGATGTGGGAGGAGTGTAGTTCAGGTAGCAAAGGGAGTTGGTGGGTTTGAAGTAGATGTCCACGTTGAGTCAGTCACTGGAAATGGAGATAGAGAAATCCAGGAAGGGGAGGAAGGTGTCCGAGATGGTCCAAGTGAACTTGAGGTCAGGGTGAAAGGTGTTTGTGAAGTTGATGAACTGTTCAAGCTCTTCATGGGAGCATGTGATGGTGCCAATACAGTCATCAATGTAGTGGAGGAATAGGTGGGGAATGGTGCTAGTGTAATATTGACGATGCTCCATGTAACCGATGAAGAGGCAGGCATAGCTGGGGCTAATGCAGGTGCCTATGGCTACCTCTTTGGTCTGAAGGAGGTGGGGGTATTTGAAGGAGAAGTTGCTGAGTGTGAAGACTACTTCAGTCAATTGAATGAATGTATTTGTGGAGGGATACTGGTTGGGTCGACGGGAAATGAAGAAACAGAAGACTTGGAGCCTTTACCATGGCGGATGGACCTGTACAGGGACTGGATGTCAATTGTGAAGATGAGGCATTAAAGGCCAGGGAAACAAAAGCCATGGATGAGATGGAGGGCATGGGCGGAGATAGTGCATCTGCCTCACCCCACCCTTGACTGCCTTGCGGACTAGTACCCACCCAGTTTCCAACATGATAATTTTGTTGAACGAATGTGCAGTATGTTTGTTGTGCAGCCTGCATATGCCATGGGTGTTAGAGCTCTGACAGCATGACAAACAGCCTGTGTGTCTGTGCTAAATAGTAAGTCAATACAAGCTTTGAATCAGGTGTCAACAGTCAGACTATGGCAAGACAAGGCAAGGCATGGATGCTGTGGTAATACAAAGGGGTGCTAAATGAGTTAGCACCAACAGAGCAGTCTTGAGATACAGCCTGGTCCAATCTGTGAGCTGGATGTTTGTCCCAATGTGCAAAATATCCCTTCTACAGCCTTTCAATGCTCGATGCCAATGCACCCTGCAATACAGGCCTGCATTTCCTGAATGACTTGTAAATGACTCAGAGAGATGCCATGGTGGTAGTGAGGGGTTGCAAATGCTGGATGTCGATGGCCATGGCTGAGGAGTCAGTCTGTCTGATTCCCAGGGATTATTCTATGAGATAAAAACCGAAAGAACTGCAGAGGCTGTAAATCAGAAACAAAAATAGAAATTACTGGAAAAGGTCAGTAGGTCTGGCGGCATCTGTGAAGAGAAATCAGAGTTAATATTTTGGGTCATTTCAACTGAATTCTGAGGAAGGGTCATCAAATCAAAACATTGACTCTGATTTCTCTCCACAGATGCTGCCAGATCTGTATGCTATGAGATGCTGTTTAGTCTTAGAAATGGAGGTCCTATGGAACCAGAAATGAGCTGTAATCACTGTCCACCATGATAATGGTTTCCTCGTTAAGCTTTCTCAATTTCTAGCTTATTGGCACATTTGGTAAGATAGGAAACTGAATATTAGTAGGTAGGCTGGTTGGGAACAACTGTTAACAAAATCAAGCATCTCCCTTAGTTGGTTGTGCACTGCTGTCCAGTGAGAAATTCACTGCACTGCTTTTCAAAAGCAGAAAGGATGCAGCAAGTTGCTCCTACCATTGATCTTGCTATATTTCTCACCTGATCCTGTCACAAATCTCCCAGCCCAGATCACCCAGACCCCTACAAAAGTATGCCCTATACTTGAGTTGAGGCTAAATTAGTGTTTTATTCAGCTTTAACATAACTTCATTGCTTTTGTAATCTACATCTTTATTTACTAGATTTGTTTCAGGAATGACGGACTACAATTGTACTGATAGACTAGAGAAGCTGAAGTTGTTCTCTTTAGTGCAGGGTAAATCAAAGAGAAATTTATTCAGGATATTTAATACCAAGTAGAGTTGAAGTAAAATAATTAAAGAGGAGCTGCTTCCATGAAAGGCCAGGGCAAGGGTTTAAGGTAGGAGCAAACTATTGCAGATGCTGGAATCTGTACTTAAAACAACAAATGCTGGAGATATAGATATAGAATCACTACAGTGTGGAAACAGGCCCTTTGGCCCAACTAGTCCACACCAACCTTCCAAAGAATAACCCACCCAGACCCATTCCCCTGCATTTGTCCCAGACTAATGCACCTAACGTACACACGGGTGCTCCGATTTCCTCCCACAGTCCAAAGATGTGCAGGTCAGGTGAATTGGCCATGCTAAATTGCCCATAGTGTTAGGTGCATTAGTCAGAGGGAAATGTGTCTGGGTGGGTTACTCTTTGGAGGATTGGTGTGAACTAGTTGGGCCGAAGGGTCTGTTTCCACACTGTAGGTAATCTAATCTAATCTAATCCCTGAACACTATGGGCAATTTTGCATGGCCAATTCACCTAACCTGCACATCTTTGGATTGTGGGAGGAAACCGGAGCACCTGGAGGAAACCACAGCGGGTCAGGTAGCATCCATGGAGAGAGAGCAAGCTAAAGTTTCAACTCTAGATGACTTTTCATCAGGTTTAAGGTGAACAGCAAAAGAACCAAAAGTGACATGAAAAATATTTTTTGCTCATTGACTAGATAGTGATAGGGCAGTGGATACCAGTTCAATGGTAGCTTTATAAATGGAACTAAATACTGTAATTATTTGAACAAGATAGAAATAGTAAGGATACAAAATAAGAGAGTGGGGAGAGACACTAACTGGATTGGTCTTCAAGTGAGCAAGCACAGAATCAATGGGTTGAAAGGATCCTCTGTGCTGTCTATAATTCCATGATTATAGAGTCATGGAGTCACGTAGCACAAAACAGACGCATCGGTTCAACTAGTCCACGTTGACCATGTTCCCAAACTGAATGAGACCCACCTGCCTGCATTTGGCCCATATCCCTCCAAACTTTTCCTAGTTGAGTCCTTATCCAAATGTCTTTTAAATGTGGTAACTTCCTCTGGCAGTTCATTCCTCATATAAACCACACTCTGGATAAAAGATTGCCCCTCATGTCCTTTTTAAAACTTTCTCCTCTTATCTTAAAAATATGCCCCCTAGTTTTGAACTCCCCGCCCCTGGGAAAAGACTCTCGCTGTTCACCTGATCTATGCCCCTCATGATTTTATAAAACTCTATGGTCATCCCTCAACCTCCTATGCTCCAGTGAAAAAGGTCCCAGCCTATTTTTATAACTCACACTGTCCATTCCCAGCAACATCCTGGTAAATCTTTTCTGAGCCCTCTGCAATTGAATGATATCCTTCCTATAACAGGGCGACCAGAACTGCACACTGTATTCTCGAAGAGGCCTTACCAAACCCTTGACAACCTCAACGTGATTCCCAACTCCTATACTCAAAAGTCTGAGCAATGAAAGCAAGCATGCTAAATGCCTTCTTCATCACCCAGTCTGCCCGTGAACCAAATTTCAAAGAATTATGTACCTGAACCCTTAGGTCTGTCTTTTCTACAACATCATTCAGGGCCCTACCATTAATTGTGTAAATCCTACCCTTGTTTGTTTTACAAAAAGTACTCTACCTCGCATTCCAAATTAAACTCTATCTGCCATTCCTCAACCCAACTACCCAATTGATCAAGATCTCTTTGTATTCTTAGATAACCTTCTTCATTGTCCACTATATTTTGGTGTAATCTGCAAACTTTCTAACCATGCCTCCTACATTCTCATATTGCAGTGGCTCTGGAGAAGAGAAGGATTACACCTTGTTAAGGGGCAGATATGTGTTCCATTTCAGTCCTGAAGGCTAACTTATATTCTTGCTTTGTTAAAATTATCCTCTTGTGTTTGGGAGCAAGTGGCTGGGATTTACTGCTTATCCAACTGGGGTGAGGTGGGAAAGTAGAGTATCCAGGTGTGCTTTTAAACCGTGAAACTCCCCTTGGCTCTTCAACCTTTTGTAGTGAGCAGTGAATGTCCGAGGAGGGATATTGCAACATCTGGAATGCTAGAATGCTACAGCACTGAAGGAGATGATAATGTTCACTGTACCCGTGCCATATCTTTGAAAATCAAATTCAATAGGTCACATAATCCATCTTTCTCCCCACAGCCTTACAACATTTCCATATGCATTTCTATCCAATTCCCTTTTGAAAGTTATGATTTAATCTGCTTCTGTCATCCAGATCACAATGAATTAATATGTAAAACCATTTGTCCTCTCGTTTGTATCTTCACTAACCAGGGACACAAGGTCATTAGAGCCAGGCAGGAATGGGGATTTGAAGCCACAGTCAGGTCAGCCTTGATCTTAAGAAATGGGGGATCAAGCTCAAGGAGCTGAATGGCCAAAACCTACTTCTAACTTGTACATTTGGATGGCCGTATCTTGATTCATCGCCCTTCTTGATCCCTTTTATTTTTAGTAACCATGTACAGAGGACTCTCAGTTATCCGAAGGACACCGGGGAGTATCTAGTTCAGTTAATCGAATTCTGGATAATTGAATGCTGGATTACATAGTTTGGCCAAACATCAGGACCTTGTGATCTTGCCGGATAATCCGATATTCGGATAATCGAGGTTCCTCTGTAATACTATCATGAAACGGTTAATCGTATCTAACTGCCATTCTTAAATGCCAACTCATATGTGAAGCCAATTCCATTTGTTCTAATACCTGGTATATGTGTCATGTTATAAGCGGGTATTGGTTTTCAGTTTGTGAGGATTGGGGTGTTTCGTCCATGAGTAAAGTTAAGGAGCAATGAAAATATTAGTCTAAAATACTGAAGGAATTTGGAACACATTACATTTGAAAGTGAAGTACTCAGTAGGAAAGTCCCATAGGTCATGTATACAACACTCCCTCAAAATAAAAGTACCTAAGTAAAATATATAACTTTCCACACTGATTTCCCTGATTATTAGAATATACCATTAAGGTCAATGCTTCTTTTAATTATTGCTGGCGCAAAGTAAAAAACATTTTAAAAATGTCTAAAGTCTCCCTTTATGCCGGTACAGATTGTAAATACTCTCAATATTGCGATGTGATTGATAATAAAAATGCAAGACCTTAGTGTGTTGCCTTATCTTGACTAACCTTGCTCTATTCTGTATCCGGATACATAAAAGTTTAGTCAGAATACAATGCACTGATAACATATCCTGTGCAGTTAGTCATTTACAGTTGTCTATTGGTTGTGTGTGTGCTTGAGTGGGAACTTTGATAGGGAAGTTATGGAAATAAACTTTTGGTCACTATGTCTGAGAAACTAACATCTACAAGTTAGTGTCATGTGGCAAGACTAAATCATCATGGCTGTTCATGAATCTAATATTGCTTGTGAAGTGTCTCATCAGGAATACAAGTGTCATGCCCTAGGTCTCCTTTCAAGTCATTGCATGAAAAAATTTGGAATTGTGACAGGTCTGGTATTTATATTTTAACCATGCTACATAAGGGATGAAATAGATTTTGTTTATATAACTTGAATGACCATGTAACACAGATTTACCTTTTTATATGAATGTTTATTTTGTGTCTGAAAGCAAGATATTGAAATGAGCATTCATATATAGTTATAATAACAGGCTTTCATCGGACATGTGATGACTTCATATATTAAGGGCAAAGATGAGCAGGGCGAATTTTTAAAGACTTGAAATCAAATTCTAAGAACTTAGTTTAATTCAAGACAAATAATTCAACTTTAGCCAATTGAATCAGAAAAATTTAAAATGCAAACCATTTATTGGTGTTCAGCTAATTCCCATATAGAATATATTTGGTCTTGGGCAAAAATATACCACAACTCTGATATTATTTTGCAGGCTGTGTTAATAGTAGATATGAAGAATGCCATCAGTCACATTTCTAAAAGGTAACTTCTGCTGTCAAGATATTTAAATTATTCTCATACTCAGTGTGTTGTTCTCTAGCATTTCAAAATGCAAAGCCCAACCAATGTTCTCTTATAAACAGTTTAACAGTTTCAGCATGATTTTATTCAGTTCCCATTGCTATTCCAACAGTTTAGCCCCATAAATCTTATTTTCAGCTGGAATTGGTGCTATTTTACCAATAATGATGGACATCGCTGAAGCTTATCAGCAAAACTGGAGTACACTCTGCAATATTGTTTTACCTTTTTTATGTAAGTTATTGGAACATTCAGTTTTCCAAACCCAATTTTGCATTGATGAAAGGAAGTTCAGCTCCTACCAATACATAGTCAGGACAGACAGTAATAACAAAGACAAGAAAGTCAAGCTTATATGTAATACCTAATAATATCTCATGAAATCCTAAAATGGTTTACAGTCAATGGAGTACTTTTTAAAGTATAATCATTGTTGGAAAGTAGGAAGGAAGAGCAAGACAAAATAGTGAGGTCCAGCAATGCTTACTTTATGTCTATGTCTAATGCGACTGATGCTAACCTGCCTAAATTGGATTGAAGTAGATGGTAAGTAATTACTTTCAGGAAGTGGTTGCATTCTGCAATGCCTTCAGACCAGCTGAATTGTTACTGCAAGTTATGTAACTTTTAAGCAAAGTCATAGGCAGTTTAGCTGATCTCATCAGAACCTCCGATTATGCTTTTAATTATTTCATGTGAGCAGAAAGCTCACTGTATGATCAGTTATTGTTCAATGTTAAACTTTGACCAGCAAGCGCAGTGCTAAAAAATAGGTATGAAAACTCACTAGTTGCTGAGGTGCAATTCACAGATGACAACCTGAACCAATATTAAACCTATTAAAACCCACCAACTTGAACAGAATCAAGCCTGAGGACTCAACAATGCTGGCTTTACAAGTTTTACAGAGTTGATATCCCTGAGGTTTCCTGCCACCTGTACAATAGTCTCCAGTTAGTAAAATAAAATTTAGCACCTGCAATAACAGCATTTATATTGCATTTTTAGAACAGTAAAAGGTCCCAAGGCCTTTCACAACAGTTTATTAGACAAATTTTGACACCGAACCACATAAAAATGTTGTGGTGGCTAAAGGGCTTGTGTGAAGTGCAGGTTTTAAGGAGTATTTCAAAGGAGGAGAGAGGTGGGGAGATTTAGATAGAGAATTCCAGTGTTTAGGACCTAAGCTGCTGAAATCATGGCTACCAAAGATAGATAATTAAAATTAAGGATGTGCAAGAGACCAGAATTAGAGGAGTTCAGAGAATGGCCCCAAGAATGTGCAGAACTTCACTCACTGGTGTCCAATTACTTATTAAATCGTAATACTAACAGCTGGATATTTGTATTATATGCCAGATCTAAGATAAGAAATGTTTAGGAGGTTTATGTGCTTACAGCCCTTTTTTTTAATGTCACAGTTCAATTTTCTAGTTGCTATAGTAACATATGCTTGTATTTTGACAGCTTTAAAAGAAATTGGGAACTTATTTTCAGTGATGATTACAATTCATAAAACAAGACTTGTTCTTTGAGGAAAGGAAGTTTTCGTATGTTACTACAACAATTCTCTGATACATTGATACAGAATCTAAATTTCTGACCATAGTACTGCTCCAGGAAAATTAACCTAGCTTCACAAATAAAAACAACTGATTCAACTTCAAGTTAATTTCAGGTACGGTTCAAATAGTAATGTAGAAGAGAAATGGAACTAGAGTCACTACTAAGTAGCTAATGTTAAATGCACATCATGTAACATAGGGTAAGACTATATTCCTTCTTGGCAGTTTTGGCAAAGGGTTGAATTTGGGGCAAATGGTGAAATTAAACCAAGCAACTGATAATTTTGAAATACAACACAAATCCACAAACCTTCTTCTAAAATATTTTGAGGTATAATTTCAATCAAACATAGAGAATGGAACATGATAAAGGAACAAGCTGACAGGCTGAGATGAAGAAAATCAAGTGGGAGGAAGCTAATGTGGAGTGTAAATAGTTGGACCAAATGCTCTATTATTGATATGTAGAATGTTATTTTGTCTTCCTTTAAAGGTTGCTTTCATCTAACTTCTGTGGTGCCTTCCAGAAACAAATCACATTGTTGATTTGTACTATCTATAGAGGACATCATCTAGTTGGAACATAAGCCAGGAACTCAGCAATTTGCTATCAGTTAAATTTAATGGACTAAACATTGTGGGATAGACATACTTGAATCAGAGAAGATATGATGGGCTGAAGGTTCACCTTCTCCACTGTGCCATTCGAAGCTTATATGTACAGTTATGTTACATGTACAGTCAACTATGAGAACAACCTTACAATTATCTCACCAAGACAGTTTAACAAGCAGGTCAAGTCAAGCTCAACTCTGTCTTCTCATTGCATCCTTTATGAAATTATTGACCAAGGAATGCATCCAAATGACATATGCATAGAATCTATAATACAGACATGGATATTTGACTTAACAAGTTCAATTTGTTGCCCTTCAAGATACCTTATTGCCTGAATTCACCAATTTTTGATTGACAAAGTCTGAACCAATCCCAGAAATATGTTGATGCTGCATTTATATACAAGTGTAAATCAAGCTGTCACCAGATCAAGAAATTATTTTGGTCAATGTGATTTCCTAAAAGCATTATATTAAAGCCATTTTTATCCAAGTAAAATGAGCTCAATTTTCTTAACGCTTTCTTACACCGTAAATTTTTAATACCCATAAAGCCATAAATCCATAAGACGCAAGAGCAAAAATAGGCCATTTAGTCCATTGCATCTGGCGCTATGAAACAAGATCATGGCTAATTTATAAAGTTTCAACCTGACTTTCTTGTCTTATCCTCATAATACTTCATTCTCTTACTGATTAAAATTCTGTTTGTCTCACCCTTCAATATACTTAATGACCCATTAAGTCTCAGTCTTCTGTGGTAAAGAATTCTACAGATTCGCCATCCTTAAAGAGAAGAAATAGCTCTTCTTAAATGGGCAACTCCTATATTCTGACATTGTGCCCCCTGGTCATAGTGAGTCACACGCGGAAAAAAAACCTCTCACCTTCAACCTTGAGAATCACATAAGTTTCAATAAATTTGACCCTCATTTTTCTAAACACCAAAGAGTACATGTCCAATCTACTCAATCCCACCTCACAAGGAAATATATCCATACCTGGGATAAACCCACTGAACCTTCTCCAGACTGCCTCCAATGCCAGTATATCTTTCCTTAGATAAGGAGCCAAAACTGGTCACAGTATTGTAGGTGTGATTTGATTGGTGCTTTATGTCATTTTTGTAAGACCACCCTAATTTTATACTCCATTCTCTTTGAAATAAGAGTCAACATTCCATTTGCCTTCCCTATTACCTGCTGAACATGTATGCTAGCTTTTTGTAATTCATGCTTAAGAACCTCCAAATCCCTCTGCTCTGTAGCTTTCTGCAGTCTTTCCCTACTTAAGTAATATTCAGTTCCTCTCTTCTTCTTGCCTATGTGGTAAACCTTATGTATTCCCACATCATATTCCATCTGTCAATGTTTTTTACACACTCACTTATTCTGTCTATATTTTTCTACAGACTCTATGTGTCATCCTCACCACTTGTCTTCCCACTTATTCTTGCATCTTTCACAAACTTGACGATAGTGCATTTACTTCTCTCATACAAGTCATTAATATATATTGTAAATAATTGCAATCCTAGCACTGATCTCTGTAGCACTCCACCAGTGACAGGCTGTCATCCTGAAAATGACCCCAATTACTTCGATAATACTCTATCCATGCAAATATACTACTTCAACTACCATGGGCTTATGTTGTATTAAGTAGCCTTACGTGCAGTACCTTATTGAATGTTTTATGGAAATTCAAATATATTAGAGCTATGGCTTGCCTTTATCTATCTTTCTTTATACTTCCCAAAAGAATTCTTATAAATTTGTCAGGTAATGTTTCCCTGTCATGATGCTATGCTAACTTTGCTTGCTTATGCTACTATTTATCAATGCTCTGCTATTACATTCTTTATACTAGACTCTAACATTTTTACAATAACAGATTGCTGACTGGTATCTATAGTTACCTATGTGGTTTTTATGTTTCTTTCCCTTTTTAAATAAACGGGGATGACTGTGACTTCTATTTTCCTGTCCCTTAATCAGAGTTTCAGCCCTGGTTTTAAAAGTTGATAGAGTTTTGTCCCATAACTTGTGTGGTAGAACTTCTGTTACTTTTACTGTCACTTTTTGCAAGTTATTTTCCTTTGCATGGCCTTGGAAGGATATGTTTGGCATGCAACTTTTTTCTAAAACCAGTACATCTGTAATTAACCTCCACCCCATTAGCAATTCTGTCCATTATTCAACTGAGTTGCTCTGTAACTGAGTTGAGCTAATTCCAAGCATGGATTCTTATGTATCAATGTGTTACTTAACTGCTCTTCTTGTCTCTCTGTTCAATTGAGGATGGAGTGGAGAATTTTTATCCAAATAATACATCTTGAAATTCTAATTTGTAAATTGACAACTATTCTCCAATACTAATTTTCCAGAAAACAGTATCACAAAAGTCTTTTTCAGGTCCCTGATTGCTGAGACTGTTGTGTTTGAATGCAATCTTTCCCCTTCAATTCATCTTCAGTAACAGTTGATTGGGACTAAATACACTTTCTCAATAATTTATTTAAAAATCCATTGCTAGCCTTTCACATGACCTTTGTGGAAACTTGATAAAATATTTGATTCAGTTGACCCTTAGTTCTGTATAGTACCTGTTTGGGTTGAGAAAATATAACCCGTTATGCCTTTAGTAATGTGTGGCCATCTCACTAATTATTATGCTCTTGTTCTGCATAGTGTTATGCCCAAATGACCAGTTGGAGTTTCTGTAGCGCTTCTCTTTGCATTGAGTTCGGCATAAAAATTCTATGTTCTTACATCAATAGGTCTTCCACTGTTGCCAAGTGTTGTTTTTGCTCATGGCACCTTTTCAGCACTTGATCTATTGCATTATATTGCAACCACTCATGCAGGTAGAGTTGCCTAACCTTTGTACATTCCTTGTCAGGTTTTTAAGTTGAATGTATTTCTTTGCCCTCAGTTACAGGTAAAGTGTTGATTATAGCCATAGAACAGGACTGTACTTCTCCAAATATCAAATCTCTTCAAAGTTTGGGAGAAGATTTGTAGCTCGGGTGCTCGTTGTTGTGGTTCTGTTCACCGAGCTGGGAATTTGTCTTGCAAACGTTTCGTCCCCTGTCTAGGTGACATCCTCAGTGCTTGGGAGCCTCCTGTGAAGCGCTTCTGTGCTGTTTCCTCCGGCATTTATATACAAGCGGCAGAGACAGGTCACTATAAATGCTGGAGGAAACAGCACAGAAGCGCTTCACAGGAGGCTCCCAAGCACTGAGGATGTCACCTAGACAGGGGACGAAACGTTTGCAAGACAAATTCCCACCTCGAGGAACAGAACCACATCAAATCTCTCCTTCTCTTTCATCTGTCTTCAAGAGTGTATTAGCCAATACGTTTGTTTTGTCTGGAATATAAGCTTTACCAAAAGTTGTATTTCAACAGTCCATGCCTGGATCTTGGGACTGTATTGAGGCATTGTTTAGATATATCTTCATCCTAATAATATTATCAAGAGCTTATGCTCCATCTTGACCTGGAATTTCATTCCCATGATGTAGTACACAAACTTTCACATCCTTTTGTAACTGGTAATGATTCCTTATCTATGACTGTTTACTTCAGTTCAACCCCTGTGAAAGTTGTCAATGTAAAATAGACCATTTTTCATGTTTCATCAGCTTTCACTTTAATAAGGACTGCTCCTAGACCTGTGAAAGATACATTTGCAGCTACTACAGGGAACAAGTCTGGTCTGTAATGTACCAAAACATCAGTGGAAAGTAACATCTCTTTAATCCTTTCTAAAACTTCAGGCTGTTCCAGACTCCAATACCATTGCAGGCCCTATTTCAAGAATTTTCTTATGAGTTGACTAAGTCTATCTAAATTGGGGATGAATTTTTCCACTTGATTCGCCATGCCTAAGAAGTACTGTACCTCACTTATACACGTCAGTGCTGCTTACTCACTGGTGGCTTGTCTTCTTTGAACCTATTGTAATACCTTGTTTTTGGATAATGTGTCCTCAAAATGTAATCATTGTTCTGCAGCATTGGCACTTCTCAGTTTGTTTAAGATCTGCATTCAATCATGCTTTTAGCAACATCCTTGACCCCTTGCTCATGTTCCTTTTTCATTTTATCATGCACTAGGATGTCTTCCATACGACAAATAGATCCCTGTTTCCTTCTCAGGATTCCAGACATTGCCTTCGAAAAATCTGTGGTTCAGAGGAGATACCACATGGTTTACAGTTGCCACCATGCTTGATCTTGTGTTTTAAGCCGATAGTACTGCCTAGCCATTGAGAAAAAATGTCTGGATTATCTCAAGGTTTTTGGTTCCTGCACACACACCATCCCTGCAGCTATTTGTTCTTATCATTAAGTAAGACTATTCAACACCTTATATGTACAATATGGTGACACTCCTTTATTTACCTCTGTACATAATAGTTTCTAAAACACAGCTGTCAGTGTCTAAGACATCTCTCTTCACATGCTCATTCTAGAGTGTTTTATTTTCTCTCACACTGATGCCAGAGGCATCTAATCCACCACATTATCCTGATTTACCTGATTCTCATTGTATCACAGCATTAACTCAGCAAGCGCAACAACAGAATTTATTAAACATTCCTTAGACTTCTGTGTGAGACAGACAATCCCTGATTCATAACTTACATGAAGCACTTTAAGTAAAGTACATGTATGAGATCATTTCAATTTTGCATTAGAATAAAATGCAATGACATAGCAAAACTGATACATCCAAACCCTGAACATTATTGGTGTGTTTGAGACATGTGCTGATTGTCCTTTGACAGCTAGCTTAACCTTATGGTACCTTTGTAGAGCAAACTACGTTCTTACTCTGGAACCCATATTTGTTTAGTGTAACTAAACTTTTAGGAATCAGAATGGTATTGACAGATTTGGGCTGGAACTTTGCTTTGTGCCTTTAATCATATGTTTGTGTTCCTTGAAACATTAGTATAAGGAGCATTTGAATGAACTCTGTAACCCTGATCAGATGTTGCACCGAACCTTGTGACTTGTCTGACATTCTTACAATATGCTTTTTTAGCATCAGTGCTTTCCAAAGAACAGAGTTAATCAGAGTTCATCACAAAATGTACAAGTTGAGAATTTGATGCAGAGAAGGAATAAGGTGCTGGTATTCCTCCAACAATTGCAAGAGTTAAATAATTATTTTTAATTCATTCATGGAAGTTGGGCATTTTTGGCTGGCCAGCATTGATAGCCCATCCCTATTTGCCCTTGACAGGGTGGTGGTGAGCTGCCTTTTTGAATTGCTGCAGTCCACTTGCTGTTGGTTGACCTACAATGCTGGTAGGGAGAAAATTCCAGGAGTTTGACCCAATGACCATGAAGGAACAGTGGTATATTCCAACTCAGGGTACTGAGTGTCCTGGGGGGGAGCTTGCATATGGTGGTGTTCCCAAGTACCTGCTGCCCTTGTCTCTCTAGATGGAAGTGGGTTTGGAAGGTACTGTCTAAGGATTTTTGGTGAACCCATCTGGTTCACTAATGTCCTTTAGGGAAGGAAATCTACCATCCTTACCTGGTCTGGCCAACATGTGACTCCAGAGTCACAGCGATGTGGTTGACTCTCAACTGGCCTCTGAAATGGCCTAGCAAGCCACTCAGTTGTATCAATTGCTAGAAAGTCACAAATAATCTTTAGGCAGTAAATACTTGAAGAGTTTCCTGTGCTTTAGTTCTTTTGCAAGTTAGTGTGTAGAAAACAAAAACTCACAACAAACTAAAAAGTAGATGTAAATAATCTAGACTATGTTATGACAGTATTCTGGACAGTTTGAAGTGTGTGTTGGTCTACAACAAGACTGTACAGAGTTGGAGGCATTCTGACACATGTGAGGCAGTGGGCAACATCTGGCCTATAGATTTTTTTCACTGAGGCACAGGTTCAGAACAGGAATGGTGTGACTAAAACCCTTCAGAGGCTGCGGACCCCAAGTGAGATAGAGAATTAAAATTTGCGGGAAGTGATTCTACCATGGGCGGCACGGTGGCATAGCAGTTAGCACTGCTGCCTCACAGCGCCAGAGACCTGGGTTCAATTCCCGCCTCAGGCGACTGTTTGTGTGGAGTTTGCACATCCTACCTGTGTCAGCGTGAGTTTCCTCTGAGTGATCCGGTTTCCTCCCACACTCCAAAAATGTGCAGGTTAGGTGAATTGGCCATGCTAAATTGCCCGTAGTATTAAGTGAAGGGGTAAATGTAAGGGAATGGGTCTGGGTGGGTTGCGCTTCGGCGGGTCGATATGGACTTGTTGGGCTGAAGGGCCTGTTTCCACACTGCAAGTAATCTAATCTAATCAATAAGGAATTGTGCACTTGTTATCTATGATGGTAAGCAGAAAGACTACCAGAAGGGTAGCCAGAAATGGGACCAGGCCACTTTACAGCAAGATGCTATCCAAAGGGGAGAAGAACAGGAGGCATGAAATGGTTGTTAAATGAGGATTCAATAACTTTGAAGACAGATACTATTTTTAGTAATTAAGATTAAGATTTTTACTCAGTTTTTTGTCTGTCTGAAACCAAGATAAGGGATTTCACAAATAAACTTGAAAGGATATTGGGGAGAGATGGGTGGCTGGAGGTGAGGTGTTGCTGGTTGTTGGAATACAGCTGTTATTGTTATATGTTCAGACTAACGAGATAATGTAGAGAAGGCAAGAAGCCTTGTTTGGAAATTAATAGGAACTAGGAACTGAACTAAAGAAAAACAGATCAACGGTCATAAACTGTAGATTATTAACAAAGTCACATAGAAATTGTCCTTAGGGTTAAGAAGATTGGGGATGTTAGGACAAGGCAGGAGGAGTGGTGTGGATAGAAGTGTTCTCTGGCATCACTATTGGGAATAGGAAAGAACTGTCCGTTTAGTATTGACTCAATTTGAACTGGGGGTATGCTCGTAGTATCATCACTGTACCGTGGTACATGCCATAATGACATAAAGTTTTTGGTCTCCACCTTCCTGTCCTCTTGCAGCATGGCATGCAGCTGAAGAAAGTGTGCCACAGTATTTCTAGAATTTGAGCCCAGAGTTGCAATTGGCTGTGATTGCAGTGTACCTATGTAGATACCAGGTGCTACTTTGGAAGTTCAATGAGTTCTTTGGTACTTCGTAACCATGTCTTGTCCTTATGTTTCTGGACTGAACATAAATAGCATATGTTAATGGAAAATTACAAGTTTATCTCACCATCTCACATTAAATGGGGAACAGGCTTTGTGGAATCAGGAGTTTGGTGGGTTACTCAGTTTCTGACTTACTGTTATCATTACAGTATTTATTTAGCTGGTCTAGTTAATTTCCTGGTCAATGGCAACCCTAGTGATGGTAATAGTTATGACTCAACAATGCTAGTGCTATTGAATGCCATGGGGAGATGGTTAGATTCTGACTTGTAGGGGATAGTCATTACTTCAAACTTAGACTGATCAGTAAAACTAACTGATCTGTTCCCTACTTGTCTCAGTCCATATTAGATAGCTTGAACCTAGTTGATATTGGGGATTATAATATGGTATGAACTATTCAGCCCACTGTGCCAACTTATTGAAAAATCATTCAAACAGTTGCAAAACTTTTGCTCTTTCACTGTTATGTGCAATTTACTTTTCTTTTCAAGTGTTTATCCAAAAGTCACTACATAAGTGTGAATGTCATCCCGGCCTTTCTGCATGTGCACAAGAACTGCTTCAGTATCTGTGAAGATTTTAATGGCACAGAGGTCCCTGAACACTTTGCAATTATCAACAAACATCCCCACTTCTGACCATACCATGAAGAAAAAAAAAATGATGTTCTCATTGATGGAACAGCTGAATATAGTTGCCTTTCAGGAACTCGTGGAATAACTCCACCACTAATGTTCTGAGATGATATAACTGGCCACAATGATCCTTAGTTATGATTTTAAGAAGTTTCTCATGTTTTCCATTAACTTAAACTTCATGAGAGCTTGCAAATGTTTTATTCGTATTATGATAGGTAATTGAATAGAATGACTCTTTACCTTGCTGTGTATACACATGAATTTTATATCTGATTAACACATTCAATAATTGATTATGCAAAGTTTACCACATTGAAACTCTACGTCAATATATTAGGAATATGGTCGCATCCTAAAATGATGGTTGTAGGTGCTCCAAATAGTCTTGGTTTCTTCCACATTAACTCAAATTACAGTCATTTAAAGCTGTTTAGTATCTCCTGCTTGAATTGCTTCTATTGGCAATGGCAAGAATTGCTGGTATTCAGAATAATAAAGTAATTTGATACTGGAAGGAAAACAAATCGATTTTCTATAGTCTACAAGAGGGATAGGATGTATCAATCTACATTGGACAGCAGATGGATTTGTAGGGACCTAACTCTACAATTTGTTAAAGGTGCAAAGGAGATTTATTGGGATTATTTCAGGGATGATACACTTTAGTTATGTGGAAGGATTGGAGAAACTGGGATTACTTTCTTTAAAACAGTGATGTGGAGGTGCTGGTGTTTGATTGGGGTGGACAAAGTTAAAATTCACGTAACACCAGGTTACAGTCCAACAGGTAAGATTAAAGGAGGTGAGAAAAAATATGAAGAGTTTCAACAAATTAAATAAGAAGAAATTGTTTCCAGTTGAAGGACAGTTGATAACTCGAACACACAACAAAACAACCAGAGGGAAGATGTGGAGTTTTTTTATTGCAATGAATTATGATCTAGAATAACTTCCTGAAAGCAGTAGTGACTTTTGGATAAACACTTGAAAAGAAAAGTAAATTGCACATAACAGTGAAAGAGCAAAAGTTTTGCAACTGTTTGAATGATTTTTCAATAAGTTGGCACAGTGGGCTGAATAGTTCATACCATATTATAATCCCCAATATCAACTAGGTTCAAGCAATCTAATATGGACTGAGACAAGTTCATGTCCATTTTATCAGTCTGCAAAACTGTATTGAAAGAATTTCATCAAAGCATGTCCCCTTGCACCAATATGTTAGAGGATATATTTTTGGGATTAATTGCCTACCAGTATAATGCAATGTTCTATTGACAGCACCATGGAGGAAAGAGCAGGGATAATGGGGAATAACTGGATAGTTCTTTCAAAGATTTGTGCAGACATATAGGGCTGACTGACTTCCTTCTGTGAGATGTGAATACATCCTACATCTTCAAGAATCTGAACTTAAAAGTACTCAATTAAGTTGACCTTTTGATCTTCCTGTTGTAAATTCTGCACATAAACTGAAGTTACACAAACACAGAAGCTGAACAGAGTTTGAACATGAAAGTGCATTCTACTTTTCTCCAATAATGGAAAAGCTGTTTACAATGGAACAGAATAATATTAATCTAGTCTATGCCCCATGTCATAGAATAAAATGACAATGCTTGTATGAGCATTACAGGGACTCTACCTACCTTTGAGATAGACTCTAGGCAAGTCCAGAGTGAATTTCAGATGTATTTTTGCAGGAAACAGAGAGAAAAATGAAAATACAATAAATTCATTTGCAGGGTTAATTCAAGTGTGCAGCACTTCTTGATTTTTCCCATTGAACCACAAAAGAAAGAAGAAAATGAATTGGACTGAATATCCACTGAGACAAAACTGACTGCACTGACAGACTGTATGCAACACTTGGATAGAATGGATAAGAGATTTACATCTAACCATGAGTAGATACTTAAATGGAGAAGTAAATTCCAGTTTCTCTGTGACCATGTTGGTTGTCATATATGTTAACTCTAGTATTAGGATACATAACCCAACTTAGAAAATAAGTAGAATGGCAAAGATTCAGAAACTTATCTTGGCCACACTCCCCCAAGTGTGATGGTTTATCTAAATGCAAAAAGGTTCCTAAGAGATGGAAACAGTTTTTTCAGAGAAAACAGTACAGTTTTGAAAAATCATTTACTATTTTTTCTGAGTTCTGAATAATATTACATTATTAAGCCTAAAGGAATTATTAAAAGTTAATTCATGTGGACATCACTGGTAAACCAAGAATTTATTTCCCATTCCTAATTGTCCTTCAGAAAATGGTGGCGAACTGGCTTCTCCAATCCAAATGAAATGTTTGCTATAAAAACAGAAAGTGCTGGAAAAGCACAGCAGATCTGGAAACATCTTTGGAGAGACTAATGGAGTTAATGTTTTGGTCCAATATGACACTTGTATGGCTTAACAGGCCATTTCAGGGGACAGCTGAGAGTCATTGTGCTGCTTGAGTCACAAATAAGCCAGATTGAGCAAAGCTGGCAGAGTTCCTTCCCTAAAGCCCATTAGTGTACGACACAGGCTTTTGGAACCATCCAGCTATTAGGATTGTCACAACTACCGGTATCAGCATCATGTTTTGACTTATGTAATCAACTGAATTAAAATTTCACTGATGCTTAAACTTAGGTTTCTAGATCATTGGTCCATGCCTTGGTGTTATCATTCTAGGAACATGAGTACTAGAATCATAGAATCCCTACAATGTGGAAGCAGGCCATTTGCCCCATTGATACTACACTGCCCCTCCAAAGAGCATTTTCCCCAGGTCCACTCCATCCCTGTAACCCTACATTTCCCATGGCGAATCCACCTAACCTCCACATCTTTGAACTGTGGGAGGAAACTAGAACACCCAGAGAAAACCCACATAGACACAAGAGAATCTGCAACTCCACACGGACAGTTACCCGAGACTGGAATCGAACCCAGGCCCCTGGCTCTGTGAGGCAGCAGCACTAACCACTGAGTCATCGTGCTGCCCCTGGAAAGGCAATGGTATAGTGGTAACATCACTGAACTAACAATCCAGAGTAATAAGGTGTAGTTGACTGCTGTGGATTGAACCATCATAAAGAATGAATGATCCATTTTATTTTGTTTTATTTTTGTATAATCAACTGTACATTAATGCATAGTCACAAATGTGTGTTATAGTGTTGTATGTTTTGTAAGGAAAGCTATCCCATCTTTAAGATGAGAAAAGGAATCTTACAAAATTGCCTTTGAAAGTCATATGACTTATTTTGGAAATTAAAATGTAGTCAAAAGTAGACAATCAAACTACGTTAATGTCAGGGGACAGTCACAAAAGGTCATTAAATAACTCAAGGATTAAAGGACTGTCCATTGAGCTGTCAAAAGTTCCTGTCACATTTAACAGGGTTGGCAGGGATGTCATAAGAAATTCAAGCATAACTGACTTTGTGTGATGGAACAATGATTCATCAGAATTAACAGATTATTTTGGGACTGCTTAAATAATATAAGATATAAGTACATTAATTAGGAGTCAGAGTAGGCTACTTCATCCCATGAGTTTAGATCAGAGTGGTGCTGGAAAAGCACAGCAGGTCAGGCAGCATCCATGGAGCAGAAAAATTGATGTTTTGGGCAAAAGCCCTTCATCATTCCACATTTCTACCTATCCCCAATAATGTTTCACCTTCTTGGTCATCTAAAATCTATCTACCTCTACCTTAAAAATATTCAAAGACTGCTTCCACTGCTTTCTGAGGAAGAGAGTTCCAAAGAATCAACACACAGAGAGGAAAAATATCTCCTTCTCTGCATCTTAATTGGGCAACCCCCTATCTTTAAACAGTGACCCCCTAGGTATAGATCTTCCCAAAAAAGGAAACATCTTTTCTACATCCACCTACTGAGACCCCTCAGAATCTTGTGTGTTTCAATCAAGTCACCTATTACTGTAAAAACTGCTAATCCTTTTATGGACTGTATTTCACATGAATCCATTGTCAACTTCATACATTCGATTCTGCTATAACGTGATAGTTCTGTTCCCATGCAATCCAGTGTTATAAGAAAAGTGCATAATAGCAGCATCATTTAATCTAATGGGTCTGGAACAACGTTATTACCAATGCACGCTTTAAAAGTTTGTGCTTTAGAAACAATGTTCCCAATTCATCAATTGTATTATAGTGAATTCGCATTAATAAAACACACATTATAGCAGAAAGACTAGTATTAACTTCTGTCTGATGAACTTGGTTTGTCCCATGGGTCCGGAGTGGAGTAAGTTGGGCTGAGCCCTGGGGTGAAGGGAAATCAGGTCCAGAGTGGGACATAGGTGTCAGGTTCTATGGATTTTTGTTCAGGGTCTAAGGGAGTGTAAGGGATATGGAAGGTCATTTTATTATTTACTCAAGAGTTTGACTGTATTTCATAGTCTAACATTTCCTGAGCTACTTTTAACTTAATATCATTGGCACATTCTTAATTCTCTAACTTACTGGAGACTTTTGTAGAGTTCCAGGCCTAGGGAAAACTATCTACTGGAATCTTCAAATTCCTGGGGGTATCTTTGGAGTCCACTATAATGAGAGTTTCAGAGGATCATGTGCAATTTAAATCTGCTCTGAAATAATGATTGTCCGGCTAATGCAAAATCCAGGCTAATGAATCTCCATTTTGACCAACCATTTTATCAATATTTACGTACATAACTTTTGGCAATATTTGTGTAATGAACTTGCTATTTATCTCGTTGAAAGCAAAAAGTTGTGTTTATTTTAAACTGAAACACTCGATATTTGAAAAGGGTCAACAAACCAGCAGTATAAAAGTTCTTAGTTCATGTATCACTGAGGTCACACCTGGTACCTGATCATGACAATATCTGCACATTTTAGCATGCTAGAAAATATTCAAGTCAACACGCATATCTTTTGCCATCTGTCTCCTTTTTTAAATGTAACTCATGGAAGGCTAGGTATGATTCATATATCTAGTCATGTGTAACAAACTGTTTAATCAGCTGGTGCCAAATTAGCAATCATACAATTGAATAACTCACTTTTGATGCTCCTCTCTGAAGGAACTTCTCATTTTATGAGTGAATCATCAGACAAAGTAAACACAGATGGTGAGGCATTGCTTGAATGCAAGTAGGAGAGTGTGACAAGATAAAATCCTGATAATATTTCTGAAGGCAAAGTGAAGGCTTTTTACCCAACTGACCAAACTTATGCATTTAAAAAAAGCTATTGATTAACTACATATAATTGTGAACTCACCCAATGGCACAACAAACATTTGCTATGTTTAGAAAGGCTCATTATTGGACACATGGATTCTTCCTCATTGTTATTTTGGGTGACACTTGTTTCACTTGGACATAAATTTAGTTTACTTGCATTACATGGCCATGCATAACAGGCCAGGAAATGAAATATAATGAGATGTCAAACAAAAAAACATGGTTGAAATGGTTAAGAGGGAAGAGAGAGTAAAAAGATTTCATTGCAACCTTTATCAACTTTGATGATAAAGCAAACTTATATTTAATTCATAAAACCCAATGTAATTGAATCTTTTTTTGAAATATTTCAGTCAATGACATTCATAGATTCCAAAAACCAGAAAGAGAGATAGCAATCATGAATCTCCAAAGAATTATTGAAGGCAACAAATTTCATTTGAAAGTGCATTGGCAGGTTTTCTATGGCATTGCCCTCGGCAGTCTGGGTGTCGGTCTCAATGTAGAATTATATAAACACTTATAGAAGCTGAGATTTGTTGTGAATGGCCGTCAGGACCCTGGACCAATCTGATGATGATGTTATGGAGTAGTATATCACTGAGCCTAAATACCACACTGTGGGTCGAGTTCAAACACGAGTACATTACAGAGTCTGGAGGACACACCAGATCAGACTACAACATGAACATGAACAAACGATTAAGATAGATTATTCATTACCTAAAGTAATCATAACTCTGAAACTGATATATCTATCATTACCATGTTGAGCAGTGTTTAGTATGAAAGTATAATAAATAGTATTACTTTGAAGTACAAGCCGAAAGTCAGTTCTTGACTTTGTCATCTCTTTGCCTAGTCTACAAAAACCCAAACTCATAGTGTGGCGTCAACCACTCATTTTACGATTATTCTATGTTCTTCAGCTTGAGAATGAATTTGCAACAATTTTTTTTGTTATGGGGAGAAAACAATGATCCAATAAATAAATTAGATCTCAGAATTCATTTTTAAAACCTCTTCAGGTTGTCATTGAATGTCCAGTTATAAAGTTGCAGAAGAGATGAGGAGACAACTTGTATTCGTTGACTTTGGCAGTGGTGAGTAAATGTACAGAGATCAAGTGACCAAATAGCTTCAGAATTCAAATCAATTATTAAATCTGTATGGAGAGGCTGCTCTGATAATTCTAGCACTATAACAACAATTGTGTGTTGATAGCCTTCTTTAGCCCACCCACACTCTACAATCTAACTTCCCATCCATCGCAGTGTTGAGTAAATTAGACAGTAGATATAAATAATCAAACCAAGCACAGTAAGCACTTATAAATAGAATATTTATTTTCAATGTGGTTTTAGACTACTGTGTTGTACTGCATATCCTGCTAAGCATGAACCAATTCAGTTGTGCAACAGTTGATGGCCCTCTGTACGTGGAATACAATACAAACAAGACCAATAATGTTTCTTCAGAAACTTTAGGAATTTTTGAAATTGCTCTCCTTATAGCAGAGAAGAGTTTTAAAGATCTGTTTAAAAGCATGAAGATTTTTGATAAGAGTTAATGAAACTAAACTCTAAATTAGGATGGGAAAGTCAGGAATCAGATTTAAAAGAATGGAAATTGACAAATGCACAACAAGAAGAAAGGAGAGAAGATTCTTTTTATGCAGTAAGTTGTTATTGGGAATGTGCTAGCTGAGAGGAGGAGTGGAAAAAAATTCATCGTAACTTTCAAAAGGGAAGTAGACAAATAATTTGAAAGTGGGAAGGAATGGGGAGTGCAATGGGGAACAGCAGTGCAATGGGGAACAGCAGTGCAATGGGGAACAGCAGTGCAATGGGGAACAGCGCATGGAGTGGCATTAATTAGTTAGCTCCTTCAAAAGACCAGCACAGGTACGATGGATTGAATTGCCTCCTTCTGCACGGTATGATTCAATAACAACACTCACATCCCTCAAGTATTTTCTAATAAACCTGTTCAGAGATATTATTACACATCTCTGGGACAGGCAGGACTTAAACCAGGGCCTCTTGGTTCAGAGATTGGTGCACGACCATTGCACCACAATAACCCTCTCATTCATAACCTTGAAAGTTTTGGACTAAATGAGAGAAACCTGGTAAGAAAATAAATTAATATCTATGACACTGGTGAGGAGGGATCCTTACCTTTCAACACAAGGGTTTGGTGAATTTGGCAGGACATTCCTGTTAATCAAGTTATCGCTCCCATAAATCTGCAGCAACACAACATTTGAGAATCATACAATCCCTATATTGTAGAAGAAGGCCATTCAACCCATCGAGTCCACACCAATTCTCGAAAGAGAACTCACCCAGACCCATCGTCCTACCGTATCCCTGTATTTCCTGTGGCTAATCCACCTAGTGTGCACATTCCTGCTCATTAAGGGCAATTTAACATTGCTAATGCACCTAAACTCCACATCTTTGCACTTGGGAGGAAACCAGAGCACTTGGAGGAAACCAACGCAGACACAGCAAGAATGTGTCAACTCCACACAGACAGCCAGCCGAGGGTGGAATTGATCTCGGGTCCTTGGCACTGAGTTACAGTGCTGCTGTAACAAAAAAGTGCATAAGAGTATTTTACATTAACATTATTGCATTATAATATTGAAAGCACTACCATGGTCAAATTATCTGCATATGTTGAGGAAAGTCACAAAATTATTGAAATTTAGTAGTTCATATTCATTTTAGAATATGTTGCATTTTCTTAATTTTTCAATTTCCTTGATCTTTGCTTTGTGTTTTATCAGTCCTTTCTAATCTGTTAAATAGGAGTCCTGTATCAGGCCTCAATTTCCTTCCTTCAAAAAGACATACACTCTTACGATACTTGGCCAAGAAATTCAATTGTCTCCAATTTTTTTCCTATGGTCCAACAGCCCATGTGAAAGCAATCTGTCAGCAATTATTGGGAACACTGGCTCCAAAAGGATTCCATAAATGTATAAGTGAGGTCAAGTATTGTATCCAGTCAGCAATGACCTTCAGTGCTTTTTTAGTGAAGTTTCTAGGGAGCATGTCATTGGAAAAAGCCATTGATCCTAAAAGTGCCTGAATAAGCCACTACAAAAGGAACCAATGCATATTTTCTCTGCATATGAACATACACACTCTTCCTACTGTCATGTAAATTTGTAATGACTTGATCATAGTTTGGAGAATCTTAGGGATTGCACTGGCTTGACACACTGAAAACTGAAATGGCATGTGTTAGATACCTTCCCATGGATTGTCACCTCACTGCAATGGAAATGCTTGTGTTCTATCAATCCCAGAGCAATACTGTGAGGAGTTCTCAACTCCTGGCAGGGCCACCCATGATGGTAAGATCTGAAAGGAGGTACTAGACAAAATATAATCCAATTTAAGTCCTTCATGGTGATCCAGACGTAAATAATCATGTGATATTAATGCAGATGAAGGCTGCAGTATTAGGGAGATCCCTGTCATTGAGGTTTCCTTGCTCCTGGAACTGGATCTACCTTCTGTCAAGGACTGTGTATCTGCTGGTGTGTAACAGTATTCCCATGCTAAAAAAGATGTCCCGCATAAGGTGCCCATCTAAGGAATGTAACCCCTTCCACAAACAACAGTAGCTCTTTGACAATCAGTGAGAAGTGACAGGAAGTGAGATCTGGAAGTCCTTAGCTTTGAATAGGCATCTAGGCAATGGAGCTTGCCTCATCATTTCACTTTTGGAGTAGGAACAGGAGACCATTATAACAACTTTCTTCGTGATTGAGCAACCCCCTTCAGGATCCAATCTGCTCACCCTGCATGTGGAAGGCACTAGAAAAGGTGCCTTAAATTTCTTCAGTGCCACAAATGCAATATACGGGTCCAACACCTGTGGCCTCAGGACAGTGCACAGTGAGGATGGCACCATTTGAGAGACAGGAAAGATATCAGCCAAGATGGAGAGAACACTTCAAAGAACTCGGAAATTGCGGTATAATTGTTGATGAGGATGTGCTTAAGGAAATCCTCCAAACCCCCCATTAAGATGATATCAGAGTCCAGAGTCAAGTGTGTGGTGCTGGAAATGCACAATTGGTCAGGCAGCATCCGAGGAGCAGAAGAATCAATGTTTCGAGCATAAGCTCTTCATCAGGAATGAGATTTGTGACCAAGGGGGCTGAGAGATAAATGCTGGGGGGGAGGGGGTGTTGGGGTGGAAAGTAGCTGAGAATGTGACAGGTAGATGGAGGTGGGGGTGAAGGTGATAGGGTGGAGCAGATAGGTGGGAACGAAGTTGGACAGTTAGGACAGGTCAAGAGGGCGGTGCTGAATTGGAAGGTTGGATCTGGGATAAGATGGGGGGGAGGGGAATCCTACTTAGTGGGTCAGAAGTTGAAGCCACCATTAGACAGATGCAGAAGTGGGAATTTTAAAATTTGTTGGAGCCGAGCTTACCCTTCATCTCCATTAACATTTCCTGAAAATCAGGGACAATGAAGCAATCCCTGCCAATCTCATTACCGCTGTCATTACCACTGTCTTCAAGAAAGGAGACAAACTGGACTATGGGAATTACTGAGGAATCTCCCTGTTCTCCATCGTCAAGAAGATCATTGCCCCAATTCTTACCAGATGCTTTCCCCCAGACTCGGAAGAAATCATTTTTGAAAAATAATGTGGCTTTTGGCCAAGCTATGGCACTATCGATATGATTTTCACTGGTTGGCAACCCAAAGAGAAATGCCAGGAATAACACCAACCTCTATGTGGCCTTCATTGATTACTGGAAGGTGCTGTGAAAGATTCTATCAAAGGTTTGCTGTCTTGTGAAATTCATCTTCAGTCTCTTCCATTATAAGATGTTGGTGATGACCCTTACTAATAGCAACATGACAGAGGTCAAGACAGGCGTCAGGCTGGAATATGTCACTATCTACCCCTTCCCCCACTGTATCTCCATCTTCATCATCACAATTGTTCATCATATTAAGAACAAGCTTCACAGTGCTGTGGACATTGTCTACAGTAGGGACAGAAAACTTTTCAACCTCAACCAGTTGAAATCCAAGATGAAACCTTGCTTATGGAACTTCACTATGCGATGCTTCCAGTTAAACCTGTTGGACTATAACCTGGTGTTGTGTGATTTTTAACTTTGTACACCCCAGTCTAACACCGGCATCTCTAAATCCTTTATCAACTCATCCCAGATCAAGTTCGGTCCATCTCTCCGTTAAGATCAATGGAGAGACTCTCCCAAATGGGGAACATTTCCTTTACCTGGGAAGATATCACTCATCTAAAGCTGGTATCAACACAAAGATTCAACATCACATCCACCTGCAAGTGTTGCTTTTAGAGGCCTAATAACTGTGATATCTGTGCTCATACCAAGATCCTCATGCATAAGGCAGTCATTGTTCTGACTCTTCTTTATGTCGCTGAAACTTGTACTAATTCTGACACCACCTCAAGACCCTAGAGAAGTACTTGTAAATGCTGTTTGAGACAAGTGTACTAACATCAACATCCTTGAAACAGCTAGTATCATTAGCTTCAAGGCCATGATTATCTGAAACAAACTCGATTGGGCTGGCCATGTGCTTAGGATTCCGAGTTCCAACTACCAAAGCAAATCTTCTTCACCCAGCTCAAGCAAGGCACTCAAATAAGAGGAGGACAAAGAAAGTGTTTCAAAGGCTCCCTGAAAGGCTCCCTCATGCAACGCAACATGGATGTCAATGCATTGGAGACCCTTGTTAAGAAGAAACCATCTTGTAGGAAACTCCTTATGAAGGGACACAATACTTTGAAACCACAGTTGGCAAGATGAAGTGTGAAAAAGGAACCTGAGAAAGGAATGCCAATGGTCTCAAGGCCAAGCGTACTTCCACCTCCCAAAAACACCTGCCAAATATGTGGATGGAAAATTTGTGGGTGGCACGGTGGCACAGTGGTTAGCACTGCTGCCTCACAGCGCCTGAGACCCGGGTTCAATTCCCGCCTCAGGCGACTGACTGTGTGGAGTTTGCACGTTCTCCCCGTGTCTGCGTGGGTTTCCTCCGGGTGCTCCGGTTTCCTCCCACAGTCCAAAGATGTGCAGGCCAGGTGAATTGGCCATGCTAAATTGCCCATAGTGTTAGGTAAGGGGTAAATGTAGATGTAGGGGTATGGGTGGGTTACGCTTCGGCGGGGCGGTGTGGACTTGTTGGGCCGAAGGGCCTGTTTCCACACTGTAAGTAATCTAATCTAATCTAAAAGTGGCTCTAAGATTGGTCTTATCAGCCACTCACGGGCAGTGAGACGGAATTTCCGAGGTGGACCATCATTTTCTTAGTGAGTGATTGCTGATGACGATTAGATAGGTTCCCACAAAGGTGCGGAAAGCACCATCATTGGGCAGAGGCTTAACCACTCATAGCACCACTCTTCTAAGTCATTCTCTCTTAAAATAGCTCTCGCCCATCTTCACAAGTGTGCAAGAAATATGTCTTTCAGATAAAAAAGAAAGAAACAGAAACAGTAACTGAGCAGGAGCTGCACTGTTAACTCTGCAGGTCATTGAGAGGCTCAGCCCCAGTATAGACATGTTCCAGCAATGGGAAGGAAACATGGTGCTCTCTTTTGGGATGGTAGCATGGCAAGATTCTTGTCACCTCTAATCAGTGCCACATAACCAAGTTGGCCCAAAGCTCCCTGAGAACCAGATGCATGCAGTAATCTCGAACAGGTCTCATCAGACCTGGACTAGAGGTTACAGACTATTTGTGCTTGATTGTAACACATGGGCTTCCACCTCTCTTGCTGCAGCTACTGGGGAACAATGTGCCCTCTAATTTCTTTACTGTCTACATTGACCTCCAAGGCCTGTGTGCAGCAGCAAATTCTGAATCTGGAGATAAATAGAGTCATAGAGCCATAGAGATGTACAGCATGGAAACAGATCCTTCGGTCCAATTCGTCCATGCTGACCAGACATCCCAACCCAATCTAGTCCCATTTGCCAGCACTTGGCCCATATCCCTCCAAACCCTTCCTAATCATATACCCATCCAGATGCCTTTTAAATGCTGCAATTGTGCCAGCCTCCACTACTTCCTCTGGCAGCTTATTCCATACATGCACCACCTTCTGCGTGAAAAAGTTGCCCCTTAGGTCCCTTCTATATCTTTCCCCTCTCACCCTAAACCTATGCCCTCTAGTTCTGGAGTCCCCCACCCCAGGGAAAGACTTTGTCTATTTCTCCTATCCATGCCCCTCAGCATTCAATTTTATAAACATCTATGAGGTCACCCCTCAGCATTCGACGCTCCAGGGAAAACAGCCCCAGTCTATCCAGCCTCTCCCTATAGCTCAAATCCTCCAACCCTGGCAACATCATTGTAAATCTAACCCATGTTGGCATGCCAGTTACTGTGAGTTGAACATTAGTGTGACTAAACATGCATTCTGCCATGCAGCTTAGAGGGAACGTTGCTGAGGAACACTTCATATGGACAGTTGACCAAGTAAGAAACAATACACATTGGCTCATATCAGCCTGATGATTGGTAACAGAGTGACAGGCATGGATTAATGATGCACTCTTCCCTCACTAAGAAGGTTGTCTATTTAAAAATGTTAAAAATCACACAGCACTAAGTTGTTTTTTATTAGATTAGATTACTTACAGTGTGGAAACAGGCCCTTCGGCCCAACAAGTCCACACCACCCCACCGAAGCGCAACCCACCCATCCCCTACATCTACCCCTTACCTAACACTACGGGCAATTTAGCATGGCCAATTCACCTGACCTACACATATTTGGACTGTGGGAGGAAACCCACGCAGACATGGGGAGAATGTGCAAACTCCACACAGTCAGTTGCCTGAGGCAGGAATTGAACCCTGGTCTCTGGCACTGTGAGGCAGCAGTGCTAACCACTGTGCCACCATGCTGCTAATTTAGTCCAGGCTTATTTGGTAACGAGGAGAAATTGAGGACTGCAGATGCTGGACACCAGAGTTGAAAAGTGTGGTGCTGGAAAAACACAGCAGGCCAGGCAGCATCCAAGGAGCAGGAGAATCGACGTTTCGGGCATAAGCCCTTCTTCAGGAATGAGGCTGGTGTGCCAAGCAGGTGGAGATAAAAGGTAGGGCGGAGGGAATTTGGGGGAGGGGCGCTGGGAAAACGATAGGTGGAAGGAGGTGAGGGTGAGGGTGATAGGCCGGTGAGGGGGTGGGGGCGGAGAGGTCGGGAAGAAGATTGCAGGTCAAGAGGGCAGTGCTGAATCCGGGGGTTGGGACTGAGATAAGGTGGGGGGAGGGGAAATGTGGAAGCTGGAGAAATCTACATTCATCCCGTGTGGTTGGAGGGTTCCTAAGCAGAAGATGAGGCGCTCTTCCTCCAGGCGTCGTGTGGCCAGGGTCTGGCGATGGAGGAGGCCAAGGACCTGCATGTCCTTGGCGAAGTGGGAGGGGGAGTTCAAGTGTTCAGCCACGGGGCGGTTGGGTTGGTAGGTGCGGGTGTCCCAGAGGTGTTCCCTGAAACGTTCCGCAAGTAGGTGGCCTGTCTCCCCAATGTAGAGGAGACCACATCGGGTGCAGCGGATATAGCAGGTCCTTGGCCTCCTCCATCGCCAGACCCTGGCCACACAACGCCCTCTTGACCTGCAATCTTCTTCCCGACCTCTCCGCCCCCACCCTCTCTCCGGCCTATCACCCTCACCCTCACCTCCTTCCACCTATCGTATTCCCAGCGCCCCTCCCCCAAATTCCCTCTGCCCTACCTTTTATCTCAGCCCGCTTGGCACACCAGCCTCATTCCTGAAGAAGAGCTTATGCCCGAAACGTCGATTCGCCTGCTCCTTGGATGCTGCCTGGCCTGCTATGTTTTTCCAGCACCACACTTTTCAATTTTATTTGGTAAGGAGCAGCAGTCCAAAAGCTCGTACTTTCAAATAAACCTGTTGGGCTATAACCTGATGTAGTGTGACTTTTAACTTTGTCCACCGCAATCCAACATTGGCACCTCCACATCATATTTAAAAAAAAGCAATGCAGAAAGTTGAACCCATAAATCAGGCTGCTATTCCAATGTCACAGTGTTCTGCTCTCACATGTAGATGCAACAGTTTCCATGGCTACTATTCCAATGAAAAGCAAATGAATTCTTTTCAGTTCCCTGAACACTTCTATCTCTCAATTAACATCATAAAAAATGGATTAATTGTCATTATCACATTAAGACATTGTGGGAGGTTTCTGTTGTAAATTGATTGTCATACTTCTTCAGTGCAATTAATCCACATGGATTGCGATATCCTTAGGTTGTCAAAGTTGTCAGAGAAATATTTCTTCTTTTGTTTCATATGTAAAGATTGCAAATTGTATAATTGTAGAATTGTAACTTCTTCATGATAGGGTATGTAAACCCATAATGTTTGTTTCTATACTTGCTTCATGAAGCAATAGCACTTCATTTTTGATACAAGCCTTGAAATCAAATGTCCTTTAATTTCTGGTCAGTGTAATGAGTGAGACAGAGGATGAAACAGTTTAAAGAAAGGTGAAGTAATGCATCAGTAAACAAAGAAAACATGCTGTTGCCTTTCAAAAAGTTAAATTGTTTAGCAAAATGTTCAAATTTTACAATGTATTACTTTTAGATCAATCTATGGAAGAATGTATTAAATTAGAATCATAACATTGTGTGAAGTAATCTTTGAAATTGTAATCAGTTTAGATGCATTTGTAAATCTGTTTGCTTCAAAATCAGATTCTTAGAAATGATGTAACAATTACTGCAGGAAGAGCATTACTTGCTGCTATTATGACATTCCTTAATCTTGGTTTCACTTGACAAAGGAGAGAGATCGACCAGTTTGGGGTCAGTGAAGAACTGATTGTCTGACTTACATTTTTTGCAAGGTTTGACTCTCTTTGCTGGTTCACAAAACACTCTCTGGATCAAAAGTGCATTAAAAAAAAGCATTGTGCGGCTTGCATGAAAGAAAATGGTGACAATGTTACAGGGTCCTTCTTGCTACCTAAAATAATCAATTGGGTTCCTTACCATCTATTACTGATGGTGATGCAGTGCAATCTTGGATAATGAACTTGACCTTTATCACACTGTAAACAAGCGAGAATCTATAATCTTTTGCATTCAGCATGTGCATATGAAATTTTATTGGGTTATCTCCTAACAGATTGCTGTTTCTGGAAGCATTGCTGTGAGAGAAACAGGTTTGTTCTGTTACGACTTGCTTTTGTATTTTCAAACCCTGCTGTTTTGTTGTAAAATATATTGCACTGAGCTAATTGCTTTCTCAATTGCCTGAAGTTAAAAGTACACTTTGTTCACATTTCACAACCCAAGTTAATTTAATTTGTCATGGCCCATTGCAATAGAATGCTGGAAAGCAAGACTCACTATTCCTGGGGCCATCTCAAATTTGAAATAAAAATTAGTCAAGCTATTCCCAATTTTCTTGACCAACAAACTCAGGTTTAAAGAAAATACTGACTGGGTTTTTGCACTTTGCAACAGAATAACTGGCTATTGCAAACAGGTTGTCTTAAACCAATGACAAAAAGCAAATATGAATTGCGACTTTATAACTCTCTATAACTTAAACTCTACCCCTTCTTAAATCTACCTATCACAGACAGACAAATACAAAGATAGACAGATACAAAGATATTAAGGGTGGAAAAAGTAAATAAAAAAGAGAAACACAGTTCGATAGCATTATTCTATACTACAGGATTTGATTATATGTTTTCATAGAATTTCTACAGTGTAGAAACAGGCCATTCAGCCAAACAAGTCCACACCAACTCTGCAAAGAGCATCCCACCCAACCCTACTCTATCGCTGTGACTCTGCACTTCCTATGGCTAATCCACCTAATTTACACATTCCTGGACACTATGGGCAATTTAGCATGGCCAATCCACCTAACCTGCATATCTTTGGACTGTGGGAGGAAACCAGAACAACCAGACAGGGGAAAATTTGCAAGCTCCACACAGACAGTCACCTGAGGCTGGAATTGAACACGAGTCCCTGGTGCTGTGAGCCAGCATGCCGCCTTTCTCTTTTCTTCTCTTTCCTTTATTTCTTTGATGTTGATACAAGATTTGTTTTACACATTGATGTACTTTTAGTCATTGGTTGAGAATTCAGCCTTTCAATGTTTCTCAAGGCATTTGATTCATCCTTCAACTGCGATTTGCCGAGGAAGATGAGAAGAAGCCAGCGAGCGTTTATTAGTCTTTCAGATATGTGCACACAGATGAGAGAGAGAGAGAGAGGCACACAGAGATTCTTAATGCTATCTCTATCCAGGCTAGATGTTTCTGCAGCATACATGGTCAACTGGTCAGGAGCCATTCAAAATGTTATTGTCCAACAGTTGTCCCCTAGTTCATGACCCGTTGGCTCTGTTTGTATGCTTTCGACGGCAGGTTCCAGGAAAAGGTACCACTGTATACTAAGCACTTGCTCCAGAAAAAAAAAATTAAGGAATGAGACAACTTTTTCCACCAACTCCTTGGTTTAAGTTAAAAATCACACAACACCAGGTTATAGTCTGACAGGTTTAATCAGAAGCACTAGCTTTCAGAGTGATGAAGGACAACACCTGATGAAGGAGCAGCGCTCTGAAAGCTCATGCTTTCAGTTAAACCTGTTGGACTATAACCTGGTGTTGTGTGATTTTTAACTTTGCACTCCCCAGTCCAACACTGGCATCTCAACATCCTTGGTTTAAAGTAACTTTCTTTTCTTTTCAGCCCACAGTCCAAAAATAAAGTAAGTAAAGGGATGTGATCTTTACAAGTTTTAAAATATGTTATTATCTATCCTGTACCCACCTACGGCATAGACAGTTCAAGTTCTAACCAGAGAGTTAAACAGCAAGTCTAGACTGATGCTTCTTAGGGCATGCTGTGCTGCTGAAGGTGCTGTGTTTCTGTTGAGATCTTAAACTGCGTTTCTCTTTGCTCTCTTGGGTAGATACACATTATTCCATGAAGGTATTTTGGAGAATCTTTCTTGGTCTCCTGGCCAATATTTTTCCTTCAACCAACAAAACTAATACAAATTACCTAGCCAATTTCTATTTGCTGTCTGTGAGAGTTTGCTACGTGGGTCTCTAGCTTGAACAGCCACTGAGAGACCGGAAGTTGTACCTTTAATTCTGTTGGGATTCCCTGGAATTGGTTCTCAGCCTCACCGAGGTCTTGGCAAACCTAAGGGTTGGAGTTCAGAGTGAATTTTGTTAAAAACTGGTTCTGCAGTCATTGATAAAGTCGTGCTGGTATCTACCTCCATCAGAATCGGGTGACCATTTATCCAGACGTTTCCTTTGATTGGTACTAATTTGGATGTTGTGAAGTGACTTAATTGTTCCAAACCAGCTAAAGTTGGACTTTCCAGGACGTGCATTCTCCTGCATACTGGCCTATGAGTTCTCTTACTCAACTCAGACTTAGTGGGACTTCATATTGAATCCATGTAGCGATAGCACCCTGATAATGGCCTGCTCACCCAGATCCTCAATCGGGCTGGTGAGGGTGTCCACTTCCATTGGAGTACCCTGTAACTCATAAGCTCCACTTGCCACATTTTCTAATGACAAAGTCAGCTATAGTGTCTGTTGAAGCGCATAGTTACCTCATCAATCCCACGTACCAAATGGTCTCTCAGTATCTCATTAAGGGTTAAACCAAAATTAGATGTCTCTGCTAGCCATCTTAACTTTGTCAAAAATCCCAAAACAGATTTGCCAGGTTCTTGAAATGCTGAGTAAAACCAATGGTCTCAGAATTAGAGGAGGCTTGGGATCATAGTAATCCTCAGCTAAATCTGTCAACTCTTGATAGGTTTTAGTATCTGATGCCTCAGGGAAAGTTAAACTTCTAATAACTGTAAAAGCTGCAGGTCCACAAACTGTCAGAAGAATTAATTGTTGCTTTTTGTCTGCCTCAACATCATTTGTATGGAAAAATAATACATTCTTTCCACATTTTGGGCCCAGTCTTTGATGGCAAGATCGATTGAGTCAAGCTTCTGAATTGTGACATGGTGCCAGAAATGCTTACCCCATCTCAAAGACAACAATGGTGAGTGAATCTCTTCAGGAGCACATTTTTCTCTTGTTGTCACTGAAATAACTCCACGAGGGCTGGTATCCTGTCACCAAGTCATCCTTTATTTACATGTGGATAGTGTAAGACACTGACACATCTAGCTCGGAGTCATCTCCTAGAGTGAACAGAACCTCTGACACTCCTGTTATATCTCTTAACAGCTCCAGTTAGGAAACTGATATATTATGAGATCCACCTGGCTGATCTTGTTTCAATCACTTCAGTAACCACTGTATTCATATGTTGAAGCTAGTTGAGCTTCTGGACAATGGTAACCCCAAATGTTGATAGTGGGGAAATCAGTGATGGTAATGCCATTGAATGTCAAGAGGAGGTGGTTAGATTGTCTCTTGTTAGAGATGGTTATTGCCTGCATTTATGCTGTCAAACACTCTTGGGCTGGGCTTATCCATCATTGAGGATGGAGATATTTGTGAATCCTTCTCTAGAAGTCACAATGCCTCAAGCAAAATCAAGAAGGCAAAACCTTCATGGTGACCTCAGCCTGTGTGGGAATTGAACCATTGCTGTTGGGGTCACTCTCTGTCCAGCAAACTGAGATAATCAACTCCATAAACAATTTAGGAAGGGATTGAAAGTCATGAGTTTCTGCATAGGAACCTTATCTCCTAACTCCCATCTTCCAATACAGAAAATCAGGATTAGCAAAAACCCACCTTTGAAACTGGGTAAGTAACAAATGTCAGTTGGCTGTGCCATTCCTCCTGGGTTCTACCAGACACCTGTGAATGTGCTGTTGTGTATCTATGCAGTGTCCTTAAAATTGGTGCCACTGCAACTTACCTTTGATTCATTTTTCCCTGACTTGTTGATAGCATCTAAACATGTTTTACATTTTTTGGCAAAGCTAGAATTTGTAATCTGTCCCTAAATGTCCTGGCATTGATTAAATTTTTGAACCTCTGCAATTCATGTGGAATAGATGAATTTACAGTGATCCTTTGAGGGGTGGGGAGAGGGTGTACGCCAGGCTTTTGGCCCAGCTACAATGAAGGAGCAGCAATATAGTTTCCAGTCAGGATAGCACGTGGCTTAGAGAGACACTGAAGGTGGAGCTTTCTCATATATCTACTGCCTTTGTTCTTTTAGAAGCAGTGGACAGTGTTCCTACCCCTGAGCCAGAAGCTCCAGGTTTGAGTCCACTTGTCAGCCATGGAAGGTGTGTTCGTAATATGGTCAATGAGATAAAGGATTAGCTAACTTTTACTCTAATAATATTTATTGAGCATGTGCTTAAGGAGCCAGGTCAAAATGATATCAGATCACACGGAACTGAGTGTGCTGGGTTCCAGAGATAACCTCTCTTGCTCTCTCCCATGTATAATGGCTACACATAATAATGTTTGATAATGCTCATAGACATGAGTGTAGACTGCCTTCTATCAACAACCTAGACATGATCTTATTACAACTACACAAGTTGTTTAACAAATTATAAATTCGTCCAATGCACCCGATGTTGGGAATTGAGAGTGGCAGAACCTCTTAGTCTGCCATATTGCAAAATGCAATGGCAAATACTGTAGCATCTTGCCAATTATAATTATGGACCAGAGTCCTTGGTTGTCTTTGGCTTGTTACATTGCGGCACTGGACTTGCCACACCCTTAATCTACAGTAGTCTGAACTGACCTATATTTTCCTATGGCATCATAGTTAACCAAGTTCAACCAAGCTTGGATATAACATAAATGAAAGCAAAATAGTGTAGGTGCTAGATATCTGAAATGAAAACCAAGTGTTGGAGAAATTCAGCTGGACTGGCAGCATATGCGGAGATGGAACAGTGTTAAAGTTTTAAGGAAAGTATGAGTCTACTTCGGAACCAAAGAAGAATCATATTGGACTTGAAACATTAACTCTATTTCTCTCTCCATTGCTTCTGGATATAAGGCCATAGTAGTTAGTGATACTTATGAAGGATACCAGATAGGAAATAAGAAATAATTAAGCTTGATGTGGGTAGGAGAGATTAATCAAAGAGAGACTAAAAGGAAGAAGGTTGGGGAAGAATGAAGGGTGAAAAAGACTCAAGGTGGAGTAAACAGACTAAAAGAAAAACAACAACTGAGAATGTTAGGAAAGTAAAAAAAAAGGTACAAGTTTAACCCTCTATGTTTCAAGTTCTTGACTCCTGGTTTACAAATGTTACATATGTGACCAACTAGAATCCAAGGACATCTGGATTTTGTTCACATCCTGTTTGTTCCAGTACTATTCCTAAGTAATTACACTTTCGATATAAACTACTCAGATGAAAGATTGTTAAGTAGAGGCCACATTCCAAATGGAATTGGATTTGCTAAGACTGCCATGAAACACTTACATAGCCAAAATCAACTTTAAACTTACGCATTTCAAAAAAAACGCATTTCATTTAAAATGAACTTGTGTAAACCATCACTACCATTTATTTTAACCTCACTGTCTTGATTCTGGGATTTTTTTTTAAAACAGACAACCTTTTGTTATGAGTTTGCTCATATGTGGTATTTTACATATCTGCTTTTAGTGACTAATTAAAACAATCCCTACAGTCTTGTCCTTATTACCTTTTTATACATTTTTGAATGCTGGTTTTCTCACTCGCAGCAGAACTGGTTTCCTTGAGGATTCCTTCCAAACCCAAACCCTTCACAAACAAACAAGAGGGAGTTTGTGCTGTCATTTTCCTGTGCCTGCAATCTAGCACAAGGTTTTGCTTTGCACATCATCCGGGGCCAAAGCCAAAATACTCTGAAAACTGCTAAATGTGTGGGCTGATGCCAACATAGTTACAAACCCATGGTTTTCAGTTGTGGCTTTTTTTTGGGGGCAGCTCAAAACATCAACAAATGCTTTCAGGAAAATCTCTTAACGGGATCAGATGACCAGTTAATGCAATCCACAGAGCAAAATGATTCTAAAGCCATAATACAACTGACCAGCACTTTGGGAAGCATCAGCAAGCTTATAAACATTTTGTAATGTTGCTGCAGTTTTGGTTTGGCAACCGATTGGGATGTATTTTTACATGTTTTTATGCCCTTCAATGTGTGCCAATCGTGGCCCAGAAAAAAGCACAACGTTGCCACTAATCATCCTCAACACTCAGAGTAAACAAGAAGAAAAAACAAACACCTTGTTCTCTTTTTCTATGCTGGGTCTAATCTACCTTATTTGTTTAATGCAGAAAGACTTTGCTGCATGCAATTGAAATGTTTGGTGGATATTTTCTTTTCGTTGGAACTTGGATTTCTAAACGGCATGTTAATACAAAATTCCAAAACAAAACTGATCCTACTAATCAAAATAACCAGTTGCATCTAACGTTCTACGCCAAACTTTATAAGTAGATAAGGATCTCTTCGCAAATTGGTGAATTGTATAAATGATTAAATGCAATTATTTTGTATTTTCATTTGTGATCAATTTGTAATATAATTTAATTTAGAAATTATGTGAAGATGTAATCAAGAAACACAGTGATCAAAATCATCTGGGCTACAATAGCGTTTCTGCCTGGTTGCTATTAGAAGCAGTCTAGTTATTTTGGCAGATAGCATACAGTGGCCTAATTATTGCAAGTATGTATTTGTTCAGCATATTATGTAATTTTTTTATCAATCTTTCATGGGATAGAGGCCAGCAATTGCTGCCCATCATTAATTACAATTGAGAAAGTGGCCTGCTATCCACTGCTATCTATCTAGTGTAGGTACACCTACAGTGTTGTTAGAAAGAGAGTTCCCAGTTGTTGGCTTAATAACAATGAAGGAACCATGGTATTTCCAAGTCAGGACGGTGCCTAGTTTGGCATAATGAGATTCATGTTGAGATTGATGTAACTGAGCTTAATCGCAGGGAAAGTCAGTGAAACATTATATAAACTGGGGAATCAAAATACTTCTTTGTTAAGCAGAAATACATGTACTCATCCAGGTCTCTAGACAGACTGGATGGAATATATCAAAATAAATTGGGAGAGAATTGCAGTAAGATGTCCTAAAGCTATTTAAAACTTTATGCAAATTTGAGCAGGAGTATGAAATTACTCTGCAAGAAATTGCTAAACCTATCTGCTTGTACAATCCCAAGAAAGTTCCCCAACTTTTTACAGGAAAAGGAAGATTTCAATTGGATAGCATTCTTGAAAGTGAGGTCATATCACCGATGACAGAACTGACACAGAACTGTTCTCAGGACAAATGGAGAACCAAGATTGAGTGTGGATCTCAGTAAAACAAGGGGATTAGAAGAAAAATCTGTCCTATTTCATCTGTTGATGATATTTTGGACAAATTGGGATCATACAAGTTTTTTTCCAAAACTGATAGCCAACAACTATTTCCATTAGATATCCTCAGACCAAGAATCAAGATTGCTGACTACTTTTATATCAACATTTAACCAGGACTACTACAATTGTCTACAATTTCGGATTTCTTCTGCACTGGATTTCTCAAAGAGCAATGCTTAGAATCCTGGGAATGAAATAGGGATCCAATTGCCACAGGGGTGCTTTTGTAGTGCATGGTGAAACAAAAAAGGGACATGCCAAAGGGTTTGAAGATCGATTAAGACATTATAGAATATAGATCTTACATGAAGTGAGAAATTCTCTCAATCAATGATTGCATTTTCAGGACATATTATCCAGGAACAAGACATCATGGTAGATCCAAGAAAGACATGGACCAGCAGTAATTTGCTGGCACTGAAATGTATATGTGACGTACAGTGCTTCTTAGGCATGGAAAATTGAGTCGAAAAGTTTATTCTCAACTTATGATTTGGAGATGTCAGTGTTGGACTGGGGTGTAGAAAGTTAAAAATCACACAACACCAGGTTATAGTCCAACAGGTTTAATTGAAAGCACACTAGCTTTCGGAGCGACGCTCCTTCATCAGCTGATTGTGACACCTGATGAAGGAGTGTCGCTCCGAAAGCTAGTGTGCTTCCAATTAAACCTGTTGGACTATAACCTGGTGTTGTGTGATTTTTAACTTCATTCTCAATTTAGCTAGCCTTACACAACTCATAAGAAAGCTTGTGCAAAAAAGTCAGGAATGGTAGTGGAGTCAGGAATAAACTGCTGTTTCTGAAAAAAAGGTCCAGAGAAGTTACCTTTTGTTGCTTCTGGCACAATGCAACTCATGATTGTTTGCTTTAGTAGTCACAGAATTGTCAACAGGACTTGGAGCAGTAATTATTCAAGTGTAAATTGATGACACACCAAAAAAATAGAATGTGAAAGGTTTGCAGACAACTTCTTGAGACTGAAATCCAGGTTGAAGCAGACCATAAGCCTTTAGTAACTTTATTGGGGTTAAACTCAGGCAGTTTCATTCCACTCAAAAATCTGACAAGGGGTCAGACAAGTGCAAAAAAGTTAGACAGCTCTGTCTGCACAAATGGTTGCATTTTAATCCAGGGTGAAAGTGAGGACTGCAGATGCTGGAGATAGGAGTTGAGAGTGTGTTGCTGGAAAAGCATAGCAGATTAGGCAGCATCCGAGGAGCAGGACAGTCGACGTTTCGGGCAAACACCCTTTCCTGATGAAGGGTTTTTGCCCGAAACGTTGACTCTCCTGCTCCTCGGCTGCTGCCTGACCTGCTGTACTTTTCCAGCACCACACTCTCGACTTTGCATTATAATCCAGCAGACCAGCAGTGCTTGACAAGAGTGAATCTTTTGGTGCATAACACAAGAAGGGTTGTACAAAAGTTGATACAAAGCAAAAGCTCTAGGTAGTGGAGTATCCAGGTATTATGGAATGTAATACTATCAGTGTGGAGGCCAGGCATTTTGAAAGACATACAGCATAGCATTTTCCATGCTAAGCATGTGCTATACATAGTTAAGTGCCTACAGATTCGATAATTACAATAAGTTTCCAGAAAGATCAAGGGAAAGGCTATGAATTTGATCAATTTTAAAGGGGACATGTATTTTGTCCTAGTTGACTTTTGATCAAAATAGATTGAAGTGGCAAGACTTCAACCACAGCAGACTGAGTGATCAGAGCACCAAAATCAATCTTTGTAATACATGGCTTTAAGGGAAAGCAATAGCCCAGTGATATTATTGCTAGACTGTTAATCTAGACACCTAGGTAATGTTCTGTGGACTTGGGTTTAAACTCTACCATATCGGAGGGTGGAATTTGAACTCAATAATAAAAACCACCCAGAATTAAGAATCTAATGATGACCATGAATCAATGTCATCTTTTCAAAAATAAAACCTTAAGTTATCTTGAGAATGTGACATAAAAGAAGTCCTGGGATTTACATATTAATGAACCAAAACCTGCAACCCATTCTAAAAGATGAAAGACTTAATAGCAATCTAGGTTTGTTCAAAATATCGTTTTAATTACATGACATTGTGATCTTTTGGTCTACATTCTGTGTCTTATGACCCAGCCCTCACTAACTATCTGATGAAAGAGCAGCGCTTGGAAAGTTAGTGCTTCCAAATAAACTTGTTGGACCATAACCTGGTTTTGTGTGATTTTTAATTTTTTCACTCCAGTCCAATCCTGACACCTCCACAGCTTGAATCTTTTGTCAATTGTCGAAAATTGTGCCTTCTCTCACTAATCTCTCCACCCTTCAGGGTCTCTGCCTATATTCCTGATGAAGGGCTTTTGCCCGAAACGTTGATTTTATTGCTCCTCGGATGCTGTCTGAACTGCTGTGCTTTTCCAGCACCACTCTAATCTAGACTCTGGTTTCCAGCATCTGCAGTCATTGTTTTTACCTAGTCATTTGTCATTTATCAAAGCAAGTTTGAATTTTGTCCAGATCTTCCTGTATGTGAACATGATCTTCTTCAGCATCTGAGAAGGTCCAAATGGGATTAATTACTGTACAATCTTCAGTGAACATTCCCATTTCACTCTATGTTGGAGAGAAGGTCATTAGCGAAGCAACAGATTAAATATATGCTTGGACGTAACCTTGCAGGATACCTGGAGTGGGTGTTGAAATGATTAAAACTGGGGGATATCATGGTGGAATAGTATAAGATCAATGAAAACAATTACAAAATATATGAACAGCAGAGTAGGCTTGAGGAACTGAATGGTCTATTTTTGCTCCTGATTTACATATTTACAAATTCGTGTGTACTATACAGGTTATCTGATGTCAGAATTTTGGGTGGCATGGTGGCCCAGTGGTCAGCACAGATGCCTCACAGTGCCAGGGACCCAGGTTCAATTCCAGCCTCAGGCGACTGTGTGCGTGGAGTTTGCACATTCTCCCTGTGTCTGCCTGAGTTTTCTCCGGGTGCGCCAGTTTCCTCCCAGTGTCCAAAGAGTTGGGAGGTCATGTTGCGGCTGTACAGGTCATTGGTTAGGCCACTTTTGGATTATTGTGTGCAATTCTGGTCTCCTTCTTATCGGAAAGATGTTGTGAAACTTGAAAGGGTTCAGAAAAAATTTACAAGGATGTTGCTAGGGTTGGAAGATTTGAGCTATAAGGAGAGGCTAAAAAGGCTGGGGCTGTTTTTCCTGGAGCGTCGGAGGCTGAGGGCTGACCTTATAGAGGTTTACAAAATTATGAGGGGCATGGATAGGATAAATAGACAAAGTCTTTTCCCTGGGGTCGGGGAGTCTAGAACTAGAGGGCATAGGTTTAGGGTGAGAGGGGAAAGACATAAAAGAGACATAAGGAGCAACTTTTTCACACAGCAGGTGGTACGTGTATGGAATGAGCTGCCAGAGGATGTGGTGGAGGCTGGTACAATTGCAACATTTAAAAGGCATTTGGATGGGTATATGAATAGGAAGGGTTTGGATGGATAAGGGCCGGATGCTGGCAGGTGGGACTAGATTGGGTTGAGATATCTGGTCAGCATAGACAGGTTGGACTGAAGGTTCTGTTTCCATGCTGTACGCCTCTATGACTCTATGACTCTATATGCAGATTAGATGAACTGGCCATGCTAAATTGCCCAGCATGTTCAGGGATGTGTGGGTTAGGTGCCTTAGTCAGGGGTCAATGAAGCAGAATGGGTCTGGGTGGGTTATTCTTCTATGACTCTCAACTAGGGATACACAACTTCACTCTTATCTTCACAAATCTTTTATGCCATACTTCAGTTTTGTTAGGCATTCTCAAAATCTTGTCATCCCTCGGGCTGTTGTACTATCAATGCCTCAGTCCATGAACCCTGAGTTTTCTGGCAAATCTTTAAAAATACAGCGCACTTCTTGTGTGGGTCATTTCCAGAACTGGCATTCAAAAATGTTAAAATGTAGATCATATAAATAAGGAGGGCAGAACATAAGGGTTGTGTGAAATTGTAAAGCACGAGTGTGTCCAAAAAAAACCCCAAACATTTATTAGGTTTTGCTTTTGTTGTCTGTGAGTTACAAAATGATTCCAAAAGATCTCGCTTGAGATTTTCACACAGTAAATTGTATTGCGAAGAATTTTTCCACTTCATTCAATGCTCTGTCACCTTTTACAAGACAAGCTGAATGCTCAAACTCCCTATATCCTTAACACAATTACCATTATGCACTGGAAAGTAGGATGGGAGTCTACTTTGATATGCACTTTACAATGTTAGTTCCACTCAAATGTAAATATCTATTGCTTGGTTGGTAAATAATGATTAAGTCCCATGTTGGAAAATATATGTCAACAAAATAGCTAGAAAAACAGCTGGAAATCTTGATATTGTTAGAAGTTCGAGATCTGAACTTGATTCTTATCTTTATGGTAATGTTAATGTTTATGGGTGTTTTGTGTTTTCTCATCGTGGGTGACTAGGGGAAAGGTCCTCTTTTGTTTGGCTCTTATTGACTGCAGAACATGAAGTACAAACACATACACACACATACACACACACAATGATTACAACTGAAAAATGTAGAAATTGTAGTGCTCTCATTAGCTTTCCTTTGATGTTAGAGTTATGTAGTCATGTAGAGTTGTTAACAGTCACATGGAAGGAGATTGGAAGTTTAGCACATCTTAAGCTTGACTGAAAACAAAAAGTGCTGGAGATCACAGCTGATCAGGCACATCCATGGAAAGAAAGCACGCTTACATTTTGGTTCTAGATAACTCTTCATAGGTTTACTTCCTTATCTTGAGATCAATGATCAACAGTACACACAAAAACAGAAATTGCTGAAGATTTTCAATGGGTCTGGCAGCAAATGTGAGTTAACATTTTTGAGTCCAGTGATCCTTCTTCAGAATTTCTTCAGCTAAGTCTGTTTTCTCTCCACATATGTTACCAGATTTGCTGAGTTTCTCCAACAATTTCTGTTTTGTTTCAGATTTCCAGCATCCACAGTTCTTTGTTTTATGTTATTGGAGATATACAATTGTGAGGAAATTGATTCATTTCAAAAATTCCATTATCTTGTAGATTATTCCCTAACCTGAATAGTTTACAGCTATGTCAATAAAGACAACAAAAAGAAGGTTACAGCACTTCAATCTTCAGCTTATCAACATAATCAGATGTTTTGCTCCAAGCAGATATTCATTGGGTTTAAAAATAAAAGCAGATAATGCTGAAAAACATTTTTGAATTTTTTTCTCATTTTTTTCCTTGTTTCTTCTTGGTGATGTCCTGAACTCCTGGTCTCAGCATCGACTCAGATTTCTGGCCTCATCACAGACTTGGAATCCCAGGCTCAGTGAGAACACACACCCCTGGCTTCATCACAGACTTGGACTCACAACCTCGGTGAGGACTCAGACCTTTGGCTTCATCGCAGACTTGGACTCACAACCTCAGTGAGGACTCAGACCCCTGGCTTCATCATTGAGTTGGACTCCCAACCTCAGTGAGGACTCAGACCACTGGTCTCATTGCAGACTTGGACTCCCAACTCAGTGAGGACTCAGACCCCTGGCCTCAGCATGGACCTGGTATAGTGGTCTCCTGGCCCAGAGTGATGGTCTCTCAGCAGCACAGCATGGCAGTTTCTTGGTGGTCCAAGGTGGTGGTCTCTTGGTGGCTTGGTGTGGCCATCTCCTGGCCTGGCGTGGTGATCTCTCAGCTGAGCATCTGGATGCAGTTTCCAAGCCTTTTGAGTCACAAGGTGAAGCCCAGTGTGGTGTGGAGTCAAGGCCTGGCGTGGAGTAGAGGCAAAATCCTGGTGTGGACAAGGTTAGAAGGGCAGATTTACTGAACTTCTCTTTATTTTTCTAATTTATTCCTATGATCTGTAATGCTGGTATGTTGAGCTCTTTATTTATCTAATTTCTTTTCCTGAAGCATTTGTGCTTAAGAATCTGTATCTCGAGACTTTTGAACCTAAGGGCACCATAAGTGGCAACTTGTAAAGTTTTCATGTACTCATTTCAGGACATGCGACTGTGAAGCTAATTCTAAGATTCTAAGTTATGCAGCAATAATGAGAATCAGCATTTCAGCTGGAATGAAGCATAATGATTCTGACAAAAACCAGGAAGACTCCTCTGGGAGTGTGGGGGCAGAAAGGTGGGGAAATCTGAGTGCTGTGGAAAAGTAAGGGAGGCTTTTTGTTACACAAGCAAAATGCCCATCACATTTACAAAATAACCGTGGGTCAAAAGAGCCAGACATGGAATCTCATCTTGGGCAATGAACTAAAATGGGCAAAATACATTCATAAGATCACTTGCCCTAAGTTGTCATCTTGTGAAAATAACAACAATACTCACATTTATATAGCTCTTTTGATATACTAAGTCAGACAAAAGTGCTTCGCCACAGCATTATCAAACAAAGATTGACAATGAGGCACAAGACAGATATTGGAACAGGTGACGAAAGGTTTTCTCAAAGAGATGGTTAAAAGGAGCATCTTAGAAGTGGAAAGAGAAGTTTTGAAGTTTAGCAAAGAAGTTCCATAACTTAGGGTCCAGACAGCTGACAACACAACCAGTAATACATTAAAATTGGGAATATGCACTTGCAGCATAGTAGAGCTGGTAAAGGTTCCATATTTCATGTAACTCAGTGCACCAACCCCCACTGCCCCAATTGCCAACTCAAAATATTGTGAAGGGTCTTGTCATGAAGGTAATGACATGTGAAAACAAGCAGTAAGGCATATCAGCAGGGCTTGTAAACGAACAAAATCACAGCACGATCACTTTGTCATCACACCTTCTCAGAAGGAAGTTCCCAGCTGCAATCTATTTCAGCTGACAGCAGCAATGTTATATAAAGCCCAATGCAGATTGACACTCTAAAACAGCCAGCATTGTTTAAGGAAGACTTGGGCTTGAAAGAGTCCATTTCAGTCTATGTTGAACCTCTGTGTCATCCAGATGTGGTTTCAGTGGTCAGCCACAGAGGTTTAAGCTGCAGGATGAGCAACGTCCATTTCTGGTAAGAAGAGGAATCGATGACAATGTTTACTTCCATAGATTAATCATGCCAGCGGTGAAAAGATTACACAGATGACATGAATGAATGTAGCAATTTCTCCAACAACTGGAAGGAACCCGAAATACTGGGGCAAATACAGAAGTTACTAGAAAAGATCAGCAGGTCTGGCAGAACTGAGGAAGGGTCATCGGACCCGAAACATTAATTTTGATTTCTCTTCACAGATGCTGCCAGACCTGCTGAAATTTTCCAGCAACATCTGTTTTAGTTTCTGATTTACAGCATCCCCGTTCTTTCTATTTTTAATCAGAAATACTGGGGAACTGTTACAAATGGAAGCAATCCTCTATGGCTGATCTGTTATGTTTCTTACAGTCCACATAGTTGTTTGACAGGTCCTGCTTTAGATTTTAGAGTGGGATCACCAACATGAAATGGACTCTCTCTCAGAGAGTAGTAAGACTTTAGAAGTGGAGGAGGGGTCATTGAATATCTTTAAGGCAGACCTAGTCACATTCTTGACAAATAAGGGAGTCAAACATTATCAGCGTTGGGCAGCAATGTGGACTTGAGGCAACAGTAAAACCAGCCATGACCTTATTAAATGGTGAAGCAGGAACATGGCTAAATGCCCTGTTTTTGCTCCTAATTCATATATACCAATGTAAACTTGGCCACATTCTTGATAAACTCCCAATCTGACATCCAAAACCTAAACTGAATACTTTCAGGTCTCAATTCGAACACACCAAAGAGCCATTGGGATAGAAAGGCGCTTGCATTGTCCATTTGGCCCTTCAAGTCTGCTCAGCCTTTCATTATGATCGTGGTAAATTGTCCATCTACTTATTGACTACAGTTCCACCTTCAACACCATTATACTAAACAAACTATCTAAAGGTCTGAAACCTAGGTCTTGGCTCCCCCCACCCCCCTCGCCCACTCCCCCCCCCCCCCACCCCCGGTAACTGGATCCTTAATTTTCTGACCCGTACACCATAATCAGTCAGAACAGCTCCTCCATCATAATCCTCACCACTGGTGCTGAACAAGGTTGTGTACTCAGACCCCTACTATACACTTTATACACTCACAACTGTGTGGTCAAATTCCACCCCAACTGCATTTACAAGTTTGCTGATAACACCGCCATTGTGGGTCAGATCTTAAACAATAATGAGTCAGAATACAGGAAAGAGGTTGCGTGCTTCGTGGCATGGTGTAAAGACAACAGTCTCTCCATCAATGTCAGCAAAATGAAGGAGCTGATCATTGACTTCAGGAAGCAGAGTGGAGGGCACACCCCTGTCTGCATCAATAGTGCTGAGATGGAGATGGTAGAGAACATCAGGCTCCTGGGTGTGATGATCACCAACAATATGTCCTGGTCCACCTATTTAAACACAATGGTCAAGAAAGCATAACAACATCTCTACTTCCTCCGAAAGCAAAGGAAATTAAGCATGGCACCAAGGACTCTTGCCAATTTTTATAGATGCGCCATAGAAAGCATTCTGAGTGAATGCATCGCTGCATGATATGGCAACTGCTATTCCCGAGGCTGCAAGAAACTTAGAGAACTGTGAACACAGCCCAGTCAATCACACAAACCAGCTTGCCATCCATTGACTCCATCTATATTTCCTGCTGCCTTGGCAAAGCAGCCAACACAATCAAAGATCCCTTCAGTTTAGTTATACTCTCTTTCACCCTCTTATGTTTGGCAAAAGATATAAAAGTTTGTGTACACGTACAGATAGATTCAAGAACAGCTTCTTCCCAGCTGATATTAGACTTCTGATTGGACCTCTCAAATTTTCAAATTAATGTTGATCTCATCTTCTCTGCAGCATAACATTGAATTTTTTGTTCTGTTCTCTTGTCTTAATGCACTTTGTATGGTGTGATCTGCCTGTACTCCAAGCAAAACAAAACGTTTCACCTAGGTACATGAGACAATAATAAATTAAATCAAATCAGCACATCTCAATGACCTGTTCCTGCTTCTATATTGGGTAGTGATGCACAACAGAGAGACTGAGGAATTCAGGTACATAATTCTTTGAAATTTGTATCATAGTTAGACAGTTGGTTAAGAAAGTATTTAGCGCATTTGCTTTCATTGCTCAGACCTTTGAACATAGGAGTTGGGATGTTATGTGGAGGTTCTGAATGTCAGGACAGTGTGAGGCCTCTTCTAGAGTATTGTGTGCCATTCTGGTCATCCTGTAATAGGAAGGGTATTATTAAAATGGAGAGAGTTCAGAAACGATTTACCAGGATATTGCTGGGTTTGAGTTGTAAGGAGAGGTTGTATAGGCTGGGACCTTTTTCAGTGGAGCGTGGGAGATTGAGAGGTGACCTTATAGAGGTTTATAAAATCATGAGGAGCATAGATAAGGTGAACAGCAAAGCTCTTTTCCCTATGATGGGGAAGTCCAAAACTGTGGAGCATATTTTTAAGGTTAGAGGAGAAAGATTGAAAAAGGACATGAGAGGCAGCTTTTTTTAAATAGTGAGTGGTTAGCTTGTGGAATGAACTAGATTAGAGTGGTGCTGGAAAAGGTTCATTCCTGATGAAGGGCTTTTGCCTGAAACATTAACTTTCCTGCTCCTCGGATGCTGCCTGACCTGCTGTGCTTTTCCAGCACCACTCTAATCTAGACTCTGATCTCCAGCATCTGCTGTCCTCACTTTTGCCTTGTGGAATGAACTGCCAGAGGAAGTTGTGGATGCAGGTACAGTTTCAACATTTAAATAACGTTTGGATAAGTACATGGATAGGAATGACTGGGGGGATATTTGCCAAGCACAGGCAAATGGAACTCATTTAGTTTGGCAACATGGTTGACATGGACTAGTTGGACTAAAGGGTCAGTTTTGGACTCCCCCATCATAGGGAAAAGAGCTTTGTTGTTCACCTTATCTATGCTCCTCATGATTTTATAAACCTCTATAAGGTCACCTGCGGCACGGTGGCACAGTGGTTAGCACTGCTGCCTCACAGCGGCAGAGACCCGGGTTCAATTCCCGCCTCAGGCGACTAACTATGTGGAGTTTGCACGTTCTCCCCGTGTCTGCGTGAGTTTCCTCCGGGTGCTCCGGTTTCCTCCCACAGTCCAAAGATGTGCAGGTCAGGTGAATTGGCCATGCTAAATTGCCCGTAGTGTTAGGTAAGGGGTAGATGTAGATGCAGGGGTATGGGTGGGTTACGCTTCGGGGGGGCGGTGTGGACCTGTTGGGCCGAAGGGCCTGTTTCCACACTGTAAGTAATCTAATCAATCTCCCATGCTCCACTGAAAAAGGTCCCAGCCTATACAACCGCTCCTTACAACTCAAACCCAGCAATATCCTGGTAAATCTTTTCTGAACTCTCTCCATTTTAACTATACCCTTCCTATAACAGGATGAACAGAATGGCACACAATACTCTAGAAGAGGCCTCACACTGTCCTGACATTCAGAACCTCCACATAACATCCCAACTCCTATGTTCAAAGGTCTGAGCAATGAAAGCAAATGCCCTAAATACTTTCTTAATCAACTGTCTAACTATGATACAAATGTCAAAGAATTATATACCTGTATGATTCTGTGACTCTATATTCTTTGATCGCTTTAGACCTAAGTGCTAGATACAGCTCCTTCTTGAACTCATATAATATGATGGCCTCGACCGTTCTCTGTGGTAACAACTCCCACAGGCTCACCACTCTCTGGATGAAGCAATTTCTTCTCATCTCAATCCTACGTGGTTTACCCCATATCTTTAGACTATCACCCCTGGTTCTGGATTCCTCCACCAAAAAGAACATCCTTCCTGCATCTTCCCTGTCTAGTCCTGTTAGGATTTTATAGTTTTCTATGATCCCTCCCTCATTCATCTGAACGCTAATGAATATAAGCTTTAACAATTCAACCTCTCTTCATACATCAGTCCTGCCATCCCAGGAATTAGTTTGGTAAATTTTCACTGCCCTCCCTCAATAGCAGGAGTCATCTTTCCACAGATGAGGAGGCAAAAACTACACAAAATATCCCACTTGTGATCTCACCCAGGCATGAAAGACCTCCTTGTTCTGTAGTCAATTCCTCTCATTATGAAGACCAACATACCATTTGCCTTCCTTACCACCTGCAACACTGATTTGCTCACGTTTAGTGACTGGTGTACAAGGACACACAGGTCTCGTTGCATTTGCTCCTCTCTCATGTATAGCCATTGAGATGATAATTTGCCTTCCTGGTTTTGTTACCATAGTTCATAACCTCCCATTTATTCATATCAACCATGAATTTGCTCACTTACTTAGTGTATCTAAATCACACTGAATAAATTCAAGGTTTAAGACTTGGTTCATGTTTCATAGATTAGGATAGGCTCAAGGTATATCTTGAGTTTGTGTTTGGGAAAACTGTAAATTTGAGACCTGTGTGCCCACTCTTGCATAGCTTTAGACCTCAGCAAGGTTTGAATTTGGATTTCTGTGAAGTCATGCATTGTGTTTTCGTTGTCATAAAAAACATGGCATGCATTTATCCAGCACTTTTCATGACCATCAGACATCTCAAGGCTCCTTACAGCCAATGAAATACTTTCGAAATGTGGTCACTGTTGTAAGGTTAGAAATACACCGACTAATTTACACAATGCAAGCTCTCACAAACAAGCATTCCTTCAATGCTGCACTGGAGTCTTGGTAATAGTTTATCTGCTCAAACACTGGAGAAGATTGAACCTGGAACTTGGAGGCCTGCATTCTACAAACTAAGATACAACTGAGAGAAATCTTGCTTGGGCACCTCAGGTTATTGCAGATTGACTTGGGATCCTTCCAGTGTCAGCTCTGTACACATTTTCAGAATTGAATGCAGATTGGTCTGGAGGTTATCCAGATTGGTATTAAACAGCTGCAGTGCTCCATCCACATTGGAATTAAATAGGTCAGTGGCTGTTCTGAGTCAAGACAGTGCTCAATATTGATCCGGTGATGCTCTTTGCTCCAATTCAGCCGATCCTGCAGACAGTAGAGCTCCTGTTCTCATACGGAGGATGGGGGCGGGGGTAAGGGTTTAAGAAGGGAGGGGGTCCTTCCTGTTGTTTCAATCAGCAGTGACCAAACAATTTCCATCACTGAAAATTACATTGGCTTACCACCCATACCATTGAGGTTTATGAAAAAAGTCCCTTTACAACCAGACAAAGAAACATCTGAAGAGCATGTGCTCACATTCAAAGCATATCCTTTGCATTGTGCGTATTTCTGCTGCCTCTTGGCAGTGTATTTCAATGTGCTTAGATATCATATGTCATACTCTTGACTCATGACATGTCTGGTTTTGGATGGTTTCCCGTATTAATCCTAGAGAGGGTTGCAACAGATTACAAGAAGATATGAATGAATTTGCGGAATAGGAGTTTGGTTGGGAGAGGGGGCAGGTGGAGTCATGGGCAATTGGCCGTCAATAGAGAGAAGTATGAGGGGGTGAGGGAGTCATGCAATTGGACGTCAGTAGAGAGAAGTGTGAGATTTTGTATTTTCACATGGAATATGAGGAAGTCACATATTCATGAAGAATAATAGAATGAGCAATGGTGAGAACTGAATGTATAATTACAAAAATCGCTAAAAGTAGTGCTTTAGCTTAATGATGCCTTAAGAAAGAAAGCAAACACCATGAGCTGAATCATCCCCTTTTTTGGCTAAGTGCAAGTTGTGCAATGTCATCATGGAGGGATTCTCACCAACAGGTCCAGTGAGATTTCTCGCAGACATCCAAGAAAAGACTGGCATCCCTGCTTTCCTGGTATATTTGAAAGGCTGTGTGTGCAAGCAGTGGCATTCTGAAGCTGCCTTGTATTCTTAAGGATAGCAACAGAACATGGTGCAGAAGGGAAAAATATCATCTTGCTTCTCTGACAGGGACCAGAAGCCTTGGACAATGGAATAGTGAAAAGGGGAAAAGTCTTCTTCCTGGAGGCCTGGTAGAAGAGGTTACACCACCAGATCCTGCCAACTTGGTCTGTGGTTGCCATCCGGGTCAGTAACATCATGTCAGTAAGGAGGAATGTCAATCATCAGTGCCACAAGATGCTCCATTACCTTTGCTGCTAAGTGTCACACTCGTTTCTCTGTAACCTCTCACACTACTGGATCTCTGTCATCACACCTATCAGGCTGATGCTTTGTCACTCTCTCTGTTGTCTCCAACATCTTCCCTCACTTACTCTTAACAAGCCATCCTTCCACCTCTCACAACACTAACCCTTCATGGCCTCTTTACTGCCTAATCACCCACTGGATTACCTCACTGCTACTCCCCCACCTACACCAGCAGTAAAAAGTCATGGCACCCACTTGCACCTTCGTCAACCACTTTCTTTATCATATTCCATGATAAGACAGCACACAGAACAGGATAGAAAGGGCCCAGATGGATGGAGAGATACCTGACACTTGACTCCTTCATCCCAACAAAAGATAATCCTGGCCTTGCGGGAGAAGATCAGAGCTGGTCCTGTGGGAGCACCAAAGCACATATGTCATGCCAACCTGTATAAGTAACATTCTTTGTTCCCCCTCAAATGTTGCAGTAACTCCACTGTCAGTTTTGATTTTTGCACACCACTTCTAACTAATGGCCTCAATGCCTTCTCTCTTTCTTTATTGTCTGACACGTATCACCAGCATATTCACTGCAGCGAAAATGTCGGTTCCAAAAGAATCCAGCTCCTGGACCTCTGAGAATGAGAGTACCAATGCCTCAGAGGAAGCTTTGGCAGGCAGTTTCCTGCACCCTCCAGCCTGAGGAGTGTCAGAGAACAGACACTGCTCAGTGCTGGCAGAACAGGACCTTGTGGTGTCAGCAATCAGGGACTTCATCCAAATGAACAGAAAGGAACAGGGGCAGAAGACAGGGATGTGGGATGCAAACATCCTCATTATGCCGAAGCTGCAACAGTGCAGTGAGTAATGCAATCCTCTGTCAGCCTCTCTGGTCATGGTGTTTACCATGGAGGCTGAAAATGCTAGAGAAATTCAGCAGGTTTGGCAGCATCTGTGGAGAGGGAAACAGATAGCATTTCAAATTGAGGTTTCTAAACTCATGAGGGGCATGGATGGTGTAAATAGACAAGGTTTTTACCTTGGGGTGGACAAGTCCAGAACTAGAGGGCATAGGTTTAGGGTGAGAGGGGAAAAATTTAAAAGGGATCTAAGAGGCAATATTTTCATGCAGAGTTGCCCGAGAAAATAGTGAATTCTGGTACAATTACATTTAAAAAATATTTGGATGTATATGAAAAGGGAGGGTTTAGAGAGATGTGGGCCAAGTGCTGGCAAATGGGACAAGATTAGGTTATGATACCTGGTCAGCATGGACAAGTTGGATCGAAGGGCCTGTTTCTATGCTGTACGTCTCTATGACTCTACGTCCAATGACCCCATCAGGTAATATTTCTCTCTTGGATAGAGAAGATAAATGTTGACTTAACAGTGATTTTAACATAATGAAATTATTTCCTTGAATAAATGGTAAAGTGATTTCATTTGTAGGAAGAGCTAAACTAAAGGGCTTCAATATAAAATAGCCACCAAAAAAAATCACAGGTAATTCAAAAGAATCGTTTTTACCCAAACAGTGATGAGAATGTGAAATTCACTGCCATTGGGAGGAATTGCAGTGAATTATATAGAAGGGCCTAAGAAGATGTTTGTTAAACAGATGAGAGAAATGGGAATAGAGTGTAAATGCTGATGGCGTGACATGAGCAGAGATAGGAAGCAATTTGACAGGACCATAAACACCAGTACAGATGTGTTGGGCTGAGTAGCCTGATTCTGTGCTGTAAATTGTAGATTTTATACTCAGCTTCCTAGAGTGAGATTTGAACCTATGACCTTGTGACTCAGCCACTCATGAAGCCACAGCTGACAATACACTCAAGGAGAGCATTCTGTGATAAATAGGGGATTTCTGCCTATATTTCATAATATGTTCAGGTTAAAGTAGAGTCTCCCACATCTTCATTGACTTACCAAATAAAGAACGGTAAAACAACAAGAGAACATGGATGATGGATGGAATAACAGGATTAAAAAGATTTTGGTCCAAATGAGAATTAACTGCCCACTGACTGAAATGGTGAAAACAATTTGACTGGAACAAAATTATAGGATAAAAAAAACATTTAGCAGTTTTACACTGTCAGCTATGACTTAATTTATCATTCTTACTTTTAAGTCTGCAACTTGTCAGCTTAAAGTCTATTCCAAAAACTGAAACACAAAAATCTAGTCTGATACTCCAGTGCGGTACTGTTGGAATGCTATTCCCCCAGAGCTGTGGCCTTTTAGATGTTGCACCACGACATACTGTGCTCTCCGAGATAGTTGTAATAGAGGCCATGGATGCTATTTTGAAGACTGGAGAGTCTCCTTGGTTTTCCATCAATATATTTGCCTCAAACAAAATTCTTAAACATATTGTCTTTATCATATTGTTGTTTGGGGAATCTTGTTATGCCCAAATTGACCGCTACATTTTTAGGTAGTTAAAAGTCACACAACACCCGATTACAGTCCAACAGGTTTATTTGAAAGTTCAAATAAGCTTGTTGGACCACAACATGCTGTTGTATGATTTTCAACTTTGTGGTGCTGGAAAAGTACAGCAGGTCAAGCAGCATCCAAGGAACAGGAAAATTAACGTTTCAGGCAAAAGCCCTCTTCATCTTTCCTGATTAGGGGCTTTTGCCCGAAATATCGATTTTCCTGCTCCTTGGATGCCGCCTGACCTGCTGTGCTTTTCCAGCACCACTCTCTCAACTCTAATCTCCAGCATCTGCAATCCTCACTTTCACCTGATTTTCAACTTTGTCCACCCCGGTCCAACACTAGTACCTCCACATCATGGCTCACAGTTTTACATTACAACAGTGAATGCATTTCAACAAAGCAACTTTATTTTCTTTAAAGCACTTTGATATCCTGTGAACCTGAAAGATTATATAGAAATCGTAGAATCCCTAAAGTATGGAAGAAGGTTATTTGACCCAACAAGTCCACACTGACCCTCCAAAGAGCATCCCATCCTCCCTACCCAATAATCCTGCATCTATCATGGTTAACCCACTTAGCCTACACATCCCTGGGCAGTATGGACCATTTGGTACTGCCAATCCACCTAACCTGCACATCTTTGGACTGTGGGAGGAAACCCACACAGACACAGAAAGAATGTGTAAACTCCACAAAGACAGTCGCCCAAATGTGTAATCGAACAGGCCTCTGGCACTGTGAGATAGCAGTGCTATCCAATGAGCCACTGTGCCTCTCCTGAAATGGAGAGAGACAAGAGTTAGTGAGTTTGGAGTCTGCACTGTTAAGAGGTGTACACATTAATTTTCTCTCCGTCTTCCCTCTGCTTACAAAGCAGCAATGCCACAAAAATGGCATTGGGCCATTTCCAACCTAAGTTAGAGCTAGATGTCTTCTCTTAAATAGAGAAGATAAATGCTGACCTGATATTAAAATAATGAAAGGATTTCCTAGAATAAATGGTAACGTGATTTCACTTGTGGGGGAAGCACTAAAGACCTTCAAAATAAAAAAAGTCACAAAAAAAATCACATAGATAATTTAGAAGGATTTTCTTTACTCAAGTAGCGATGAGAATGTGAAATTCACTGCCAGGGTTCAGAAATGAGCAACTCGTGTGTCTTAATCAGGCTCACTAGAGACAAAACTCATCCATCTATACATTTACTTCACAGACATTGGTGAAGCTTACTTCAAGTTGCATTTATAGGGCAGGTGATGTGTCAAAAACAGAACTTGAATCAATTGATTGTGCTCCTTCGTAATAGCTCATGAGATTTTTAACCTGATCAGAAGTAAGACTTTACCATGTGGTAACAGAAATTGTGATTTGCTATTAAAATAATCTAAACCAGGAAACATGAATACCAAATCTTCATTTTAATTGACTAGGGTTCTGCGAGTGTGATGTGATAAGGAAGAGTATAGCAGATGCATGTCTGATACATAATGTCTGAAGTATTGTTTGTGTATAAATATCAACTTTCATTTCATGTTTCAGAGTGTCTGAAGTGTTTTACAAGTAATGAAGTATCTTATGAATTTGTACTGTAGGAAATGCAACTGAAAATTTACACACAGTGAGCTCCCACAAACAGCAATGTGATAAGACATTTTAATGATATTGATTCAAGGATAAAGACTGGCTAGAACACAGAAACTGAGCTGACTGAAATAAATTGCAACATTCCATGTGCTGCAAATCGTCCTCCAGAATTTTATGAGTCTTTTATTCAATGGAATTTAAAATTGATTTGTATAATTCAGAAGGCATTTTGTTAAGTGAATGAAGTAACTTCTTTCAATAACAGCTCCTTTCCTCACAAACATGGAGAAGTTAGCTTACTCTGTTACTGATTTACGCCTTGTTTCTTCTCATTACTTTGTGATTCATTTTCTGAGTTAACTATGAAATACAAAGCCAGTTCTCCTGATAAGGGAAAAGAAATTAGTAATGTTGACTTGAATTGTGTTGACATATTTCTCTGCACCCCTGACCTGTAACGCATACGGATGAGTTCAAATTGCGTCCAGCTGTGGAATGTGCTGCCACTGTGCATTGTCTTTCCATTCCATCACAAAGCTTTGCTGAAATGAGATGAAGAAATGTTATTGCCTGACAATTCTATACTTTCTCCACTATTGAGTTGAGTTGAGTTCACTTATTAAAGTTAAAACCTGTGCTAAATAACAGCATCAGTGCTTATGGGGTGGCACCTGATCCAATGAAAGGTTGTTATCACATTCTCTCAATAAGCAGAGCAAATGTGCAAATTTCACTGAATAATGAAATTTCTGGAGGGCAACCTGCAACATCTGGTATGGAGCAGTTTAGTTCAGTTACTAAACAGCTTCAGCTGCAGGCAAGAAAAGCATTTCAGGAAATATCAGTTTTAAAAAAAATTCTGTTCTCCAAAAGGTTATACAGCTGAAAGCATTATTTCAAGCTTTAAAAGATGCCTGCAATTGTAACCAATTTGTTTTCATCCACCAACAGAATGCAAATTTTTTGTACGTTAGTGTGTTAATAGGCAAATACTGAGTCTTTCCATATCTTACAGCACACAAGGCAGAATGTACCTTCCTGTCAATCCATGAGCAGCCTGAGAAAAGGATGTGGGTACCTTTCCCTCATTTCCCTGGCATCCAATCTGCCAGGTCTGAATCAGTACGATTGATCAAAATACCCTAACTAGCCAATTCAACTGACAGTCACCCTTGCAACCTGACACATGAAATAACTTGAAGAAAGTGAGGGCTGCAGATATTGGAGATCAGAGTCAAAAGGTGTGGCACTGGAAAAGCACAGCAGGTCAGCAGGATTCCTGATGAAGGGCTTATGTCCAAAATGGCAACTTGCCTGCTCCTTGTATGCTGCCTGACATGAAATAAATAGGTGAGTCTATAATGATCAATAATTCATAACAAACTTGCATCTATTTAACTGATATTGAAACAACTATTGGGCTGTCTTTAGTGTGCCTGTAATCTGTATCCTGGAAAGACACCAGGAGAAAGAAGAATTGGTATTAATTGTTCCTGAGGCAATGTTAATGATGAGCCATACATTAATTTCTAACTCAGCAATAACATCTTATTGTTCCTGGATTTGAAAACTCTGTCATCTGGAGTTCAGTAGTACAACCAGATCCCAGATAAGGTTCCCCAATTTGTCCCCAGTTGCAGACAGGATACCCCAAACTGTTCAGCTCCACTGGCTCCATTTCTTTATTCATCCATTCCCTCAGCTGGCTTCAACAAAGTTGAAAGAATCCCATCCCTCATTTCTTACTCCCAGATCCAAATGAACTTATTGGATACATGTTTGCTTGCTGAGCTGGAAGGCTGTTTTCAGACGTTTCATCACCATATAAGGTAACATCTGTTTAAACATCAACCAGCCACAAAAAAACATGACCCACTCTCACTAGTATCTTTACATACAGATGAGGAAGGACACCACTTCGACTGGGAGAACACATCCATCCTAGGACAAGCCAAGCAAAGAAACATACGAGAATTCCTAGAAGCATGGCATTCCAACGGAAACTCTATCAACAAACACATTGACTTGGATCTCATTTACCACCTCCTGAGAAAAATAACAGGAAATGACATCACTACAGGAAATGGCATCACCACAGGAAATGACACCACCAACCCAAAGAAACCCAACACGTAAATAAAAAGTGGACCATGCCACCAGTGCTTCACCGGAGGCTCATTGATGATGTTACCTAGTATGGTGATGAAACATCTGAAAGCAAACCTTCCAACTCAGCAAGCAAACGTACGTCCAGAACCTCAACCTGAGCTACAAAACCCGTGAAATAAACTTATTCTTTAAAAGGAGCCAGCTGAACTAGGCATTCCTGAATTAACAAAGAGTGAGTTTATTAATTATTACCCATGAGAAGAAATACTAACAAACATCCATACACACAGATTAGAAATAAAAGTAAGCCTAAAAATGATAAAGGTTTAAAAGAACAGGTTTACAGATCAGACTCTGAACAATGGATAGTTGAACATTGTGGTGATTGTAATGGAGAATACAGGTCGCATTGATGTTGATTGTTAAACAGTCTGTTTCACAATCATTGGTTTTGCAAATTGGTTGAGATAATATGCTTCTGATCTCTTCTGAGCATGGTCAAGTCCCAACATTTCAGATGAGAGAGAATCAATTTGTTTCTAATTCCTTTTGCCTCGCTGCTATCTAGCTGAGTTCTAGCACCCAGAGTAAGAAGTTCCTTTACCTGAAACACAGGGGTGACTGGGGGTAGTTTTTCATGCTGTGATCTTTGTTGCATGCTGGTGCTCAAATCTGGGCTGGCACACATCAGAACATTGAATCCCATCTATGCTCTCCACTAGAGTTGAAATTGGCTTTTTAACCCCTAACTTTGTGAATTCTTCAAAAGAAAAAAACACAATGTGTTTGCAATTTGGGACATAACCCACTGGAGTGGTTTGCCTTTGAGCAGGTTCAAAAGCCCCTTGTTTATCTTTGAACTCACAGCGATCACAATCCAGTCTGTTTAGACCAACCACTTCTCCTCTTTGAAGGACTGTTGTTTGACCTTCCTTCACATCCATAGGTCTGACATTCTATGGTTGTTCTCTCCAGACAACCACATCATCTGCATCAGAAGTTAATTTTGGCTGAATCAGCTCTCTTTTTGAAAAAAAAAATTCAGAATTACAAATTAAAAATGTCCACAGCACTTCTGGGTTCAGAACTGTGGTCTTGATCTCAGCAAATTAACTCCATTCTTCATGCATCATCAACACTGTTAAGCTCCAACTGAAATGAGTTTCATCAATGTCTGTCAGAGAAATGTCCAGATGGATGATTTTAACTTATCTTTTGTTGAGCCTGATTCAGTAGACACTTGAGCCTTCTCGCTCAGGATCTTGTCCAATCAGATAAATGCAATTGAAGGTCTGGAAGTGACATTTTGGTCTGATTCAGCCCTGTTGGCCAAGTGTGGAGCAACAGAAAATCAGCTCAAATATCCTCTCAATTGTATAAGCCTCATATAGAAACAAGAGCAGGCTGTTCAATCTTTTTAACTTATTCCGACCATTGGTGATATGATCAAGGCTGATCATATACTTCAATACCTTTTAACCATCCCATCCCCATAACCCTTCATACCATTGGTAATCAGAAATCTATTAATTCCTACCTAAAACATGTTCAAAGATTGAACTTTCACAGCCTTCTGTGGTAGGGGATTCCAAAATTTACAACCCTTTGAGTAAAAAGGTTTCACCTTATCACGGACATAAGTGGCATACCCCTTGTTTTTAAATTATGCCCCTGTTTCTAGATTCCCAAATCAGGGTAACATCTTACCTGCATCTACTCTAGTTATCCTTTTATGTATTTTCTAAGTTTCAATAAGATCACTTCTCAACTCAAAAGCCACATCTTCTCAAGATTCAGTCATTGTCAACTGTGGTTCCTCTAGACACATCTTTTATTTGCTCACTGGCAGGACAGACCCAGCAGAGGCAATAGAACAGTGATATGCAGTCAGGATGGAATGAACCTGGGAGTCCTTAATGTTGACTTTGAATATCATGAAATCTCATGACAACATATCTCAAACATAGGCAAGGAAACCTCCTGCTGATTACTTATTGCCCTCTTCCAGTTGATGAATTGTTACTCTTCTGTGTTGGACACCAGTTCAAGGAAACACAGAATGGCAAGGGTAAAGAATGTCCTCTGTGTGGAGCTTTCAATGTCGATCACCAAGAGGCATCCAGTGGCGTCACTACTTACAAGTTAGCTGAGTGCAAAAGAACATGTCTGCTAGATTGGTATGGCGGCAGGCAATGGGGAAATGATCTATAACCTTGTCCTCCCAAAAGTACCTATCAGAGCTATATATGACATTGATAGCATTGCTGAGGTGACTACTACTAAGGCCAAATGGAGTCAAATCCCTGTCTTCATGTTTTGTGGCACCACCAATAACTGAAGTGCAGCACATCAAACTTGGGCATTTATGAGATGTTTTGGCTATCATCAGTAGCAGAAGTATAATTGGCTATAATATGAAACATCATAGCCCTGCATAGTCCTCTATGTACTATTAAGATAAGGTCAAACGATCCACCCTGGTTCAATGAAGAGTGCAGGACAACATGTCTGGGACAGGCATACTTAAAAATTGGATTTTAAAAAACAATTGAAGCTACAACTCAGAATTCCATATATTAGGAACAGTGGAAGCATAGAGCAGTAAACAGATTGAAAGTGCCCCACAACTAGTGTATAAGGTCAAATCTTTGCAGTCCTGACACATCACATCATGAATCCTGGGAAATGATTAAACAGCTATTTAGAGCAAGAAGCTGCAGAAATATCCCCGTTTTCAGTGCTGAGGGAGGCCAGCATATTATACGAAAAACAAGATTGAAACGTTAACAACCATCTTTAGCTAGAAATGTCAAATGGATAATCCGTCTTGGCCTCCTCCTGAGGTACCCAAATCACAGATACCAGTCTTGAGCCACCTTGATTCATTCACGTGATGTCAAGAAGTGGCTGAAATCACTGGATCCTGCAAATTTTATAGGCTCTGATCACAGATCTTAGCTGTTGTACTGAAGGCTTCTGCTCCAGAGCTGGTTTCACCCCTAGTCAAGATGTTCCAACATAGCTACGACTCTGGCATCCAGTTGACAATGTGGACAATTGCCAAGGAATTGCCAATCCACCAATAAAGATTAGATTAGATTAGATTACTTACAGTGTGGAAACAGGCCCTTCGGCCCAACAAGTCCACACCGCCCTGCTGAAGCGCAACCCACCCATACCCCTACATTTACCCCTTACTTAACACTATGGGCAATTTAGCATGGCCAATTCACCTGACCTAGGGCAAATCAAATCTGACTAACATTACAAAGTTAATTAATTGTTAATTAGTTAATTAATTGTTAATTAATAGTTAATTAATTGTTGTAGCTGATGGAAATCTGAAATTAAAAGAGAAAATGCTGGAAAAAAGGTTTGGCAAATGTTGATCACCTTGGTAAGTGGGAAAGTATTTTTATGTTGCAATACAACAGCGGGACTACAGTGACTGCACACTCTTCCAATCTCAGCTGGAACAAAAATTACTGTTCCATCAGCCTTCTCTCAATCAACAGCAAAATTATGAAAGGTGCCAGTGATGGAGCTATCAAATGGTCACCCAGCAATAACTTCCTCACCAATATTCATTTTGGGTTCATCGAAGCTCTAGCATTCATTGCAGCCTTGGTTCAAATATGGAAACACCACCTCCTGCAAGTCTCCCTCCAAGTCACTCATCATCCTGACTGCATCATTGTGCCTTCATGATCATTAATTCAAAATTCTGGGACCTCTTTCCAAACAGCAAGTGGGTGTTCCTACACCCTAAGGAATGCGGCAAGTCAAGAAGGTAGGTCACCAGCAACCTTTCAAAGACAAGCAGTAATGGAGAATAAATACAGGCATATCCAGTGATAACCATATCATGTAAAATAGTAAAATAATACATAATTCTTGTACTCCATGCTACTGTGAGAGAAATTATGAAAAATACATCAGATGCATGATTAGATGCACAGAAGTAGTGAGATAGGGCAGGAACTTCAGGATTATCCACAGCCTATGAGGTTGCTTGTTAGGTCGTGTGATTGAATAGTATTTTTTGACAGTCAAGATGGTACCATTTCATGTGTCTTCTTACCCAGTATAATAATGTATAATAAGAATCCCTAGTTCTCAGCAGGAATCTGCATTCATAGATTTCAAGGCTACAATGCAAAACCTCTATCCCTGACCACCATCCAATGGCCATGATGCCTTAATTCAGGGCTAAAACTTTCTTTTTAAGTGTGCACTCTGTTAGTATCTAATTGAAGTAGATTTATTTTTAACTCAGCCGAACATGACATTTCAGATCAATGACCAACTATGGTGATAACTTTTGCATTGACATTAGAAAGGGAGGTACTGAACCAAACCAAATTTGTATACTTCACCTTAATTACAGCATTAAACTAACCAGAAAGAGGATTGAGAGAAATAGTTTTACTGCCTCAGTCTGGACTGGATTCCAGTCTTGTGTCTGGAAAGGAAAAGTTCTCTGACCTTGCCAAATTTCCAAGCATCTTCTGTACAATATGGCACAATAATTGTTATTTCGATTTGGTTTAATACCTGTTTATCAACAAACGTTTGTAACCCAATCTCATCTGCTTTTTTTCACCTTAAATTAAGCAATTCTCCCAAAGCTATCATTTTCATTCACTCGGGCATTAACTCATGTAATTGCAAACACTTTGGGATGTTTTGTTATGTTAAATGCACTATATATGCAAATCAATGTAACAAAAACTGAACTTGCTGCAGAAACTCAGCAGGTCTATGCATCTGTGAAGAGAAAACAGACTCAATTTTTCAGGCCCAGTGATTCTTCTTTAGGAGAAAGAAACACTGGATCTGAATTGTTGACTCTTATTTCCCTCCATAGATACTCCCAGGACCTGCTGAATATCTCCAGCAATTTCAGTTTGCATTTCAGATTTCCAGCATACACAGCTCTTTGTTTTTTTGCAATTTAATATTTTGCATTCTTACTCTTACCAGCTGCAATTTGAAAATAAGTAACTGATGTTCTTCATGTCTCACAAAAGTAATGAAGGAGCATTTACAAGAAGTGAGTTCTGGTACTGAAGAGAAATGTTTGCAAAGTTTGTGATGAAATATTTCAAGACATTTAGTTACATGTCCTTGTTTTCTCCTATTGATAAATAAATTTGGAACATTTGGAGTAGATTTCTGACAATTTAAATGTCATCCAATGATTTAAAGAAGTGTAAAAGACACAGCTAGGTCCATGATTTTACCTTCATCCATAATCCAATCACCAGTTATTTTCCCAAGTCATGTTTGAATCTGAATTTTGATTCAAATTCTGAAATTAAATAAAAAGTTCCTAGTTCCAGCTGTGGCTTTGTGGGTTGTACTCAATGCCTTTGCAGCAGGAGGTTGTGGGTCCAAATCCCATTCTTATAATCTATAGGTTTACTGTCCTACTGTTGTACTTGTACCAAGTCATTTTCCCCCATCACGCCTAGGCTTGCTGGTCTACACTGGCTCCTGATCAAACAACATCATGATTTTAAAATTCTCCTTGATTTCAAATCGCTCCATGGCCTCTTTACAGTCTACCTTAATAATTAAGCTTTTCATCACCAGTCTGATTATTTCTGTAAGTGTATTCATATTATTTTTTAAAATATATATTTACACTCCTATGAAGGGCCCTTGCAACATTTTAATTCTCAGAATCGTGTATATAATGGCATGTTGTCATTGTTGTCATTTGATTGAGGGTTGTTCACTCTTTTGGTCAAGAACCTGAATCAATGTCATGGCAGAGGACCTGTGTTTCATTGCCTGGCCAATATTTAACCCTTCTGTTTTAGCTGTGTTGACATCACAGACTAATATTGTTATTCCACCAATATTTACAAATAGCACAAGCTAATTCAGGTATGATCTGCTGCAATAGTAGTCCTGATAATGAAATCCTTTCAATGGAAATAATTTAGAGTTGGGTCTTGAAGACTTCAAATGATGAGGCTGTGACTATTTCTTCTAATAGCCTATTCCTTTGTGATAGTGTCCTTCTGAATAAATTCTTAAAATATTGTCTTGGAAACAAATAGCCTTTGATGGTTGTATGGGTGACAAGCTCATGTTTTATCATTGCCAGCGGACACCAGGTACTTGTTCTGTCAGTTTCCTCAATCAAAATTTCTACAAGACCAATTATCTGCACACTTACTACATTGGTGTTTGTGGGAATTTGCTGTATAAACTGACTACATTGCAACATTGAAAACACTTCAATTGAACTGAACATCTGACAGGATGTATAAACTGCAGCCCAAGAGATACTGCCTCCTTTGTGCTAGCATCTAATACTGAGTTTTATTCCATCATAGCTTGAGGTTACAGAGGTTACAAAAGGCTCAGGTGATGAATTATTGTTGGGCAGGCCATTGTCTGTTACCAGTGACCCCCCCGGGAGATTAATTAATGATTTCCAAGTCCTTATGATCTTACCTTCATCCATAATCCAATCACGAGTTATTTTCCCAAGTCATGTTTGAATCTGAATTTTGATTCAAATTCTGAAATTAAATAAAAAGTATAGAGCAAGAAAAGAAAGGTTATGAAATTATTTTTCACCCTCCTTTTCATACTTATGAAAAGAAATCTGAACAACATTGTCCACACACTTCCAGGTTTTGCAATAGAAAACATCGAACAACATCAAAAATTCCCTTTTTGTTTCAGTTAGGGGACTTAAAGATTTTAGATGTCTTTCAAACCTTATAGTTTAGGGTCCTATAGAGTGGATCGCTCATACTCTGATCATGAAATAGTAGTTACCAATAGTCAGGCACTTTACTTGACCTGCTGTCTATTGGCACAGAATATCTATCTTGACTCAGCATGCTTCATACCAGAATTCTCTTATTTTCCTCAAATTCCTCCTCAAGGACTTATATTATGTTCTGCAGAGCTCATCACACTGTGGCAGTCCAGAAAATCAAAACAGCTTAGGGCTACAAAACCTACCCTGGCGAAGAACAAACCTGGATTCAAGAGACACTCAATGTCTTGATATGATTAACATCAACCTGCAAATGTAAGTAATCATTTTGCCTTGCCAAGAAAGAAAAAACACAGGACAAGCACTCCACCCTGAAAAAAAACCACAGTTACTCGAATCAAGTTTGTCTCCTTTTCCTTGGAGAGTAGAATAAAAATGAATATTCAAATCCCTCCTTGCGCATCCCTATTTCTGTAACCTCTCCCCACCCCTCATAACCCTTTGAGATTTCTGCACTCCTCTGAATCTAGCAGTTTGCACATTTTCAATTTTTATTGCTTCAACATTGGTGGTGAAGCCTTCAGCTGCCCAGGCCAAAACTCTAGAATTATCTCTCTACATCTCTCCACTTCATTCTCCTTAAAATCTACTTCATCGATGATTTCTTTTGTTACCTGCCTTTTATTTCTTCCCACATAGGATCGGATTTTTGTTCATTACAGTCTTGTGAAATAAGTTGACACGTTTGTCTACATAAATGTGTTCTGTAAATGTTGTTGTTTTGCTTTGTGAGCGATTTGTAAAATTACTTTGGTTATATGATTAGCTAGATGGTTGGTGTGATAACCACTACAAAGCACTTGGAAATCATTAATTAATCTCCCGGGGAGGTCACTGAGTATGAGTTCCTTTGGTAACAGACAATGGCCTGCCCAACAAGAATTCATCACCTGAGCCTATTGTAAAGCAGCTCGAGAAGGTAGTCATATCTGTCGACTACTGACCCCTTTTAGAGTCATACAGACTTAGAGTCATACAACATGGAAATGCTCCATGGTTACATTCATGCCTGTGTGTCCTTGGAGAGGTAGTACGATGGGTCCATCAGTGCTCTTAATGCTTTTAGAGAGAGGTGGGCATCATAGAGGATACAGTGTTTTATCTCCTCCTCTGACTCCATTTGATATAGTCCTTCCCTCTCTCCTTATCTTCTCTTCACCTTTGATGGTTTGCATTGTCCATTATGGGGTTTGCATGTAAACCTCTAATGGATTGTGTGGGTGATTACTGGTGTTGAGTTAATAGATAAAAACCAAAAAAAAGTCAGGGTGATTGGGTTGCGGGATACCCATTCAATTGTATGTGATAACACATCTGAGTATAAAAAGAAAACAGACCCAGAGGGGCTCCTGTGGTAGTGTTCTATCTTTGTGCCAGAAGGCCTTGGTTCAAGTCACAGTAAGATCACTGAACAGGTTGATTCAAAAACATCTATAAAGTAGATCTAGGGATGGGTCTGCAGAACCATCTGTCCTGGGCTGGAAATAGCCTATGTACGTTATTTGTGATGGCTGTATTTTGGTTTACCACAATAAACAATGTTCCTTTCCAGTCAGATTTCTTGGGGTAGTACAGTTAGTTAATTCTGAAACTTCATCACATATAGAAAGACTAGTTATGGTACTGATCATGAGTACAGTAAAAGAAAGTATGCATGAAGGAAATTGAAAATGAAGAGGAAGTTTTTGGTTTTATAGAGTTCATCCTTTTTATTGTTGTAGAATGGAGTCCACCAGCAAAATCAGCAAAAGATAAACAATTGAATTGCTGACTACCTGTGACCTAATTTAAGAAGTGTGAAAGATGAACATAGCTCAGAACAGACAAAATTAGATTGTTGGATCTGTCCAGTTTGACCACAGCTGAACCCATTTATGATCAAGCTAAATGGCAGATATATAAATCCCCTTTCTAAACTCTAGACTATCTCTCGTTGAAGCTATTTCTTTGACTGAACATTTGGTTTCCTCGCTTGATACTGCTTTTCCTAGCTTGGAATCATGCTTGTTCCTTCAAAGAGCCACTGGAACTTTTTTTACAAGAAATTTATTGTAAGTACTTTTGGAGTCCCAAAATAGTGTTAGCAACATGTGTGTACACTCCTGACATGAAGCAGTGTTCATGTCATTTTAATACAGATGGGCAGTAGTGAATGTAGAGCTAAAGATTATGATATCAATCAGAATGTAATGGTGATTTTATGACACTTTGGTGCTCAAAATTGCAGGTAGATACTTTTAGTCTTAAAGCTGAATATTCATTCAGCAGTGGGAAGGACCCTAACCCCATTTGTGCTTTTTAAAGATACAATCACCTATCAGCAGGTCAGTTCCTGGTTGATTAGATTAGATTCGATTCCCTACAGTATGGAAACAGGCCATTCGGCCCAACAAGTCCACACCGACCCTCCAAAGAGTAACCCACCAAGACCCATTCCCGTATATTACACCTGAATAATGCACCTAACACCATGGGCAATTTAGCATGGTCAATTCACCTAAATATATTGCAGTTGTGACAATTGTACACGTTTTTGATTATTTTCATAGTTGTTTAAAGCTTCAAAAGTCAACATGGAGTGGGTTTGACAGGTGCTAATGGAGCTTTTGTTGACTGCATGGCTTCTGCACAAACTAGTTGCTCCCAGCAACACTCTTTGTCTGCAGCATGACTAAGAAAATGAACCAAGTTTACACAGAAAAGGACAAGCTGCTAGATGTGGGAGGAGGTGACAAAGGTTCTTAGCAGGAGCAAATGCTTGCTTAGTGTGCAATTCTCCTTTCTGAATCTCAGAGTTGAATAGTGTGTGAGATATTTGTGCTTCAGTAAAATCTGCAACCTGCTACAGCTACAACTGAAACCTCTGAACAAGGCAAGGATAGCAATCAACTTTTATGTGCTTGCCACATTTAAGGTTGGAGTTGGAGATTTTGCGATTTCTCACCATTTGTTATCCACTGTTGCATAAGGGCAGTCATTTTAAAGAGATCTAGCTATATGTCTAACTGTTTGACCACAGACAGAGACTTATGTAGACCAATGCTTGTTATTCTGCCAGTAGTCATGGTGCCTTCATTTTGTGACAGCCTGCTGAGCCAGCTACATTTGCTACAAGAGATATAGATTGTTCTGGTGTGTAAGTCACATAAAAATATACAGCATACACATAATAAAAACTGTGCTGCTGCACCTTATGTGATAGAACAGAGAGTTGACCTACTGTAGTAATTTTCCACTTCCTGGAGCATATTGAAGGAGCTGAGCAGGATTGGGCAGAGTGAGTGTTGAGATATCAAGCTGCACACCTTTCTTATTGTGACATCTGCTCATGAGTTGCCAAAACAATAAGGGTTTCCTGATCATATGTCATGCCCTCCATTAGGATTAAGATGTAAAGTACTCTTCCCTCCTTGGCTAGTTCCTGCTGCTTCCACTTATTTATTACTTACCTGTGCGATAGATTGCATGGCTGCCATGATTGAAGAATTGGCAGTGAATTCCACCTATGAGGTGTAGATGTGAGGTCAGGCTCAGGTATGAGTTCTGATGATAGGGGTGTGGTGCATTGAATAGTGTGTGAATCTCATAATGCAAGATAGCATTTGAAGAAGCATTCCCTAACATTATCTTTGTACTTCTTATTGCACTGCACCCAGAGCATCAGTTCTTGACATCTAACATTTCACAGCTGTCTGTCCTTATTGTTTTTTGATCACGTGCCTGCAGGGCCTCTTGACCCTCTGCGAATGTAGAATGTCTCTTACTTTTCATCCCTTTACCAAGTGCTCCATAATGTCTGAAACTTGTGTGCCTTCTTTCTGTTACATTCAACTATACTTCTGCCTATTGCAAGGCAGATTCAACTGGACTCTGAGGATCTGCATTGGCCCTATGCATCTCCCCTTAAACCAGTGTAGGCTAGTTTTATCAGAATATTGATTTGATCCTATTGCAGATGTTTGCACCCAATAAATATCTTGGTGAGTGTTCGGTGATTATGTAAAAATAAAGAGAGCTTGAAGACATTGAGCTGGCCAATCACACACATTTTCAGGGGTTATCCAATTTGGCATCTGCTTTATGCGAGATACTTTTGTTGCTTTGTCAGAACTGAAAATGGAAAGATTAGAGAGCGCTTTAGTAGGAATGAGAGAAAAAGGGTGGAGGAAAAGAAAATATTGGTTTAAAGTATGAAGATTCCCGACCTCAGTTGAAGAGAATACTGCTGGTTAAATCACCAGCTAGAAATTCTTTCCCAAAGTAGCAAGCAAAACATTTTGGAATGTACACAAAACAAATCTCAAAGAGCAAGAGAAATAAAGTATTGAAAATACAAGAGGATTTGAGAAGACAGGCAAAGATGCTGTAGTAAAATAAGTAAATACAGAAAATATAGAAACAGAAAATGTTCGATGCAGCAGATAATATTTTCATAGGACCTTTAAAGAAGAAAGATGTCCTGCGGCACTTAACAGCAGTGGTTATCAAACAAAATTTTGACAATCAACCACATGAGAAGATATAAGGACAGATGACTAGGTCGGCATTTCGACTGAATAAAAGCAGGTAAAAAGAATAGGTGTACCTTAATTGATGTGGCAGATTTATAAGACTGCTCGAGGAAAGGAATTCCAGAGCTTTATAATGAAGGCATTAGTAGATCAATGTTAGTGTTGCAGGGCTAATCGGGAACTGGCCTTGGTTTGAGTCAGGATACAGGCAGCAGGGCTTTGGGTGAGCTGAGATGTATAAAGATTGCAAGGTGGATACTGAAATACCCCCACTAATTTCTTCACCACAGCCGTGAATAAAATTATGAGTTTATGCTGAGGTCTTATATGATAGAAATCATTGAGCAAGCTCTGAGCTAACTTGGATGTACAATTGAGCCCACTGCCTTTTGGACAACCTCATGCCAATAGAGCTGAGTTTCAGCTTATGTGAACAACTATATTGATAGCGGTTTATTTACACTGCACAACCTGCCAATGCAAATACAGTAGCATGACTACGATATGCTTAATGGTGTGAGGTATCTTTGGGATTTAGGCCATGTCTAACACATTAAGAAAAATATATTTGCTATTGACACTCCCTTTGCCCTGTGACTCCTATATAATGATTTACAAGAAATCACGACAGAAAATCACAAAATACTTAAGTATTTTAAAAGGGGCTCAATTTTTGTGAGAGCATGTTTGATAGTTCTTTTAACTTGTGAGCTGGTTTGGCTGAATTGTCATTAACCTGATGTCAGCCCCAAGCAAACATTTGACCTGATTTATGCGGTTGCATATCTTAACAAGCAAAACCAGGTTTGCAAACATATCCTCGTCCGTGACCAATAAAGTAATCTTTCCTGAATTCCTAAATTGCTGAATTGCTTGACACTGGGGCACATTAACAAAAACAAGAAATTTTGTTTTAAATTCTTCATTCCAAGAACTCTGGTGTACTCCACCCTCATCATAGCACAACCTTTGGCAGACAAACATTTCACAAGTTATAGTAACATTGTAATGGAAGTGCCAATGGAGCGCAGCAAAGTTGAGAGTCAAAGTCCATTCGTGTTACAACAGCTGTTATCTGTGATAACCCTCTCATTGGGCTATACATGCATTAAAACAACTGCACATATTAAATTGCCCACTCTGGCTTCTTATCCTGCTGTTGAATGTTTTGCCTTATTGTCTCATTCTATCAGTTATTTCTGCATTATTATGACAGCATTTAAACTAAAAAGAAAGAGCATTTCTATCATATCTTTCACAACCTTAGGACATTCCCAAAGCACTTCACAGCCAAAGAAATAGCTTTGACTCATAGTCACTGATGCAATGCATGAAACATGGCACCCAATTAGTTCACAGCATGATCCTGCAAACAGCAAAGTAAAAAATGACCAGATAATCTGTTTGGATTAGTTTGATTGAGGGATAAATATTGGCCAGGACAACACTCTTGCTGGTCTTAAAAAAAGCTAGGTGTTTGAGCTTGCAGCATGGATAGGTACCTGGGACTTTGATGTTGTGGCCATTTCAGAGACATGGATACAGTAGGGTCAGGAAAGGATGTTGCAGGTTCCAGGGTTTAGATCTTTCATTAAGGACAGGGAAGGCGGTAAAAGAGGGGGAGGTGTGGCCTTGTTGGTCAAGGATAGTATGACGGTGTCTGAAACAACTTTTGATGAGGACTTGTCCACTGAGAGAGTATGGACTGAGGTTAGAAAAAGGAGAGGAGAGGTCACACTGCTTGGAGTTCTTATAGGCGTCCACAGAGTTCCAGGGATATGGTGGACAGGATTGGCAAAACGATTCTGGGTAGGAGTGAAAAGAACAGGTGGTCATTATGGGAGACTTTAATTTCCCCCAACACTGACTGGAAATGCTATAACTCTAGTACATTGGATGGATTAGCTTTTATCCAATGTGTGCAGGAGGGTTTCCTGGCATATTATGTCGATGGGCTGACAAGACGGGAGGCCACACTGGATCTGGTGCTTGGTAATGAACCAGGCCAGGTGTTTGATTTCATGGTAGGTGAGCACTTTGGAGAAAGTGACCACAATTCGGTTATGTTTAGTTTAGCAATGGAAAGGGATAGGTATATGCCACGGAGAAAGAGTTATCGATGGAGGAAGGGCAATTATAATGTGATTAGGCAATATTTAGGATATATAGAATGGGGTAGCAAAATGCAGGGGATGAGGAGAATTGAAGTGTGGAACTGGTTTATATTAGATTAGATTCTATACAGTTTAAGATATTGCATGTCCTTGATAGGTATGTCCCTGTCAGACAGGGAAGGAGTAACAAGGTAAGGGAACCGTGAATTACTACAGAAATTGCATCTCTTGTTAAGTAGAAGAAGGAGGCTTATGTGACGATGAGATGAGATGGTTCAGATGAGACAATAGAGAGTTGCAGAGTAGCTAGGAAGGATTCAACGAGAGAGTTAAGAAGAGCAAGGAGAGGATATGAGCAGTCTTTAGCAAGTAGAATAAAGGACAACCATAAAGCTTTCTATCAGTATGTGAAGAATAAAAGGATGACTAGGGTAAGAATAGGGCCAGTCAAAGACAGAAGTGGAAAGTTGTATATGGACCATGTGGAGATTAGAGAGGTGATAAACAAATATTTCTCATCTGTTTTCATTCAGGAAAAGGAGAATATTGCAGAGGAGAAAAATGAAATATGAGATATTAGACTAGAAAGGATTGAGGTTAGTAAGGAAGAGGTGTTATTGATTCTAGAAGGAGGAAAAATAGACAAGTCCCTGGGCTGGATGGGATTTATCCTAGGATTCTCTGTGAAGCTAAGGAGGAGGTATTGGAGCCTTTGGCTTTGATCTGTAAGTCATCATTGTCTACAGGTTTAGTAGCAGAGGACTGGAAGATTGCAAATGTGCTCTTGTTCAAAAAGGGCAGTAGAGGTGTCCCAGATAATGATAGGCCAGTGAGCCTTACGTTTGTTGTAGGAAACATTTTGGAAAGGATTATGATAGAGAGGATTTATAATCATCTAGCAAGCAACAATTTGATTGCAGATAGTCAACATAGTTTCTTCAAGGGCAGGTCATGTCTCACAAACATCATTGAGTTTTTTGAGAAGGTGACCAAGCATGTGGATGAGGGTGGGGCAGTTGACGTGGTGTACATGGACTTCAGTAAGGCCTCTGATAAGGTTCCACATGGTAGGCTGTTGGAGAAAATGCAGAGAAATGGGATTGATATAACGGTTTGGATTAGAAACTGGCTTTCTGAAAGAAGTTAGCAAGTGGCGGTTGATTGAAAATATTCAGCCTGGAGTCCGGTTCCTAGTAGTGTGCCACAAGGATCTGTTTTGGGACCACTGCTTTTAAAAAAAATATAAATGACTTAGATGCAGGCATAGGTGGATGGGTTAGTAAGTTTTTTTTTAAGGTTACAGTCTGGAAACAGGCCCTTCAGCCCAACAAGTCCACACTGACCCTCTGAAGAGCAACCCACCCAGACCCATTCCGCTACAACTAACACTACGGGCAATTTAGCATGGCCAATTCACCTAACCTGCACATCTTTGGACTGTGGGAGGAAACCCACGCAGACACGGGGAGAATGTGCAAACTTCACACAGACAGTTGCCCTGGTGCCTGGTGCTGTGAGGCAGCAGTGCTAACCACTGTGCCACCATGCCGCCCCAAGTCGGTGGAGTAGTAGACAATGTTGGAGAATGTTGAAGGTTGCAGGGAGATTTGAATAAACTGCAGAATTGGGCTGAGAGGTGGCAGATGGAGTTCAATGCAGATAAATGTGAGATGATTCACTTTGGGAAGAATAACAGGAAGGCAGAATACTGGGTCAATGGAAAGGTTCTTAGTAGTGGATGTGCAGAGGGATCTTGGAGTCCATGTACATAGACCCCTAAAAGTTGACATCCAGGTTGATTTTGCTGTTAAGAAGGCAAAAGGTGTGTTAGGTTTTATTGGTAGAGGGATTGAGGTCTGGAGCCATAATGTCATGCTGCAACTGTACAAAACACTAGTGAAGCCGCACTTGGAATATTGTGTACAGTTCTGGTCACCCCAATACAGGAAGGATGTGGAACCATTGGAAAAGGTGCAAAGGAGATTTATCAGGATGTTGCCTGGTCTGGAGGGAAGGTCTTATGAGAAAAGGCTGAGAGACTTGGGTCTGTTCTCATTGGAAAGAAGAAGGCTAAGAGGAGATTTGATAGAGACATACAAGATGATCAGAGGATTAGATAGGGTAGACAATGAAAGTTTTTTTCCCTGGGATGATGGCATCAGCTTGTACGAGGGGGCATAGCTACAAATTGAGGGGTGATAGATTTAAGACAGATGTCAGAGGCATGTTCTTTATTCAGAGAGTGGTAAGGCCATGGAATGGCCTGCCTGCCAATGTAGTTAACTCAACCACATCAGGAGATTTAAACAATCCTTGGATAAGCACATGGATGATGATGGGATAGTGTAGGAGGATGGGCTTAGATTAGTTCACAGGTTGGTGTAACATCGAAGGTTGAAGGGCCTGTTCCACGCTGTATTGTTCTATGTTTTATGTTCTGTGTTCTATTGGGATCTTTAGCCTCCATCAAATCGGGCAGATTGGACTTTGCTTTAATATCTTATTCAGAAACAGCACCACCAACAGAGTAATACTCCTTACACACTGCACTGGGAGTATTTCTGAATAGGGCCTAGAACTTAAACCTTGAGATTCAGATCAAACTACTGTTCATTGAATCATAGCTGACATTTACAATTAGGTTGGCCCTGCCAGATTGTTTACTCAAGTTGTGTGATGGTATCAATGTGCACACTTACATAAGGAATTCATTACTTTAGGCAAGGTGACCAACTCTCACCTGCTAAAAGCTTGGCCAAAAAAGCAGGCACGATGCAGAATCAGAGGAGAATGGCCAACTTAACTACCTGCCTGCCTAATTTCCATTGGGCACTTTGTGTTAGAGTCCATCCTCAAATGAGTGCAACATATCATGACACTATAGATAAATGTTCTCTCTGCCTATCTGGCTTGCCAGTAGCTCTTTTTTTATCTGGAGCCTTACCACTGTCTTACAACTAAGGAATTAACAAATCATTACAAGTTCTCTAGATTTAAAAGATTTCTGTACCTGGATCATTCTGCACATTTTATGCTAACTGTGTAAATACAGTGAGCGTGGACAAATACAATGCTGAAAAGGTGAGAGAGGATTCTTTAGCCTTGTGTCATGTACTAGCTGCAACATTGTTAACATGTTCTTCACTCCTGGAGAGGTCCTGCAGCCAAGTCCAATGCTCCTCCAATACCAGCACACATCCATGTCTCTGGAAAACCATTGGGCATTAATTGGAAGTCAAGAACCTTACTTGGTCTGCTTTTGCCCTCTCCACTGAAGGTAGATATGAAGTTTATAGTAATGCCCAGAGTTACCTTCCAGCTGAGATCAATGGGCTTAATGCAGACCCAGTGCAGAGGGTTGCACTTCCTTCTTTTATACATTTGAGTATCCATTGGTTCAGTAATCCATTGAGTTATCAAAGCCCCTTGATTGACTCTTCTTCTAATGTGTAACATTAAGCCAGATCAAGGTTAAATAGTGAGTTCTTTGTATTGTAATTCTCAAAGCCTGACAAATACCATCCTTCTTTCAAGGTGTTGACAATAATGACCACCTTCTTAAGGTCTGTTGTAACCTTTTTTTGTTTTTTTCTTTCACCATTGAGTTGCATTTGAGGCATAGAAACATAGAAAATGAGAGCAGGGGTAGGTCATTCCACCCTTTGAGCCTGATCTGTCATCCAGCATGATCTAGAGTGATCATCAAACTCAGTACCCTGTTCCTGCTTTCTCTCCATACCTTTGATCCCTTTAGCCCTAAGAACTATATCAAACTCCTTCTTGATAGTATTCAATGTTTTAGTCTCAACCACTTTCTGTAGCAAAGAATTCGACAGGCTCACCACTCTCTGGGTAAAGAGATTTGTCCTCATCTCAGTCCTTGAACGACACATCCCGTATCCTTAAACATCAACCCTTGTTTCTCGACTCCTCTGTCATCTGGAACATCTTATCTGTCTTTATTCTGAATAGCCCTGCTAGAACTTTATACATTTCTAGGAGATAATCCCCCTTCTTCTTCTAAACTCCAGTGAAGATAGTCCTAACTGATCCAGTCTCTCCTTATACACCATCCTGCCATCCTAGAAATCAACCTGGTAAATCATTGTTGCAATCCCTCCATATCCAGAACATCCCTTCTCAGATAAGGAGACTAAAACTGCACACTATTCTCCAGGTGTGGTCTCACCAAGGCATGTATAATTGCAGTAAGACATACCTGCTCCTCTTCTCAAGCCCTCTCACTGTGAAGGCCAGCATACTATTTGCCTCCTTCACTGCTTGCTGAACTGCATGCTTGTTTTTTTAGCTACAAGGACACCCATGTCTCATAGCACCTCCCTCTTTCCCAATATGCTTTCCTGTTTTCGCTATCAAAGTGGATAACCTTGCATTTGTTCATATTAAATTCATCTACCATGCACTGGCCTATTCATTTAACTTGTTTTTGTTTCCAGGAAATGCAGTGTTCTGAATGACATCAATCATACCAACAAATCAATCTGAGTGATTTGTGCTCTGCATGCATCTTTTTTCTTGTTTGAATTTCCCTTCTTCATTGTCAGACTGCAGGTAAAATAATAAAGATCTACTTCTGTTTGTTAAATAGTTACATAAAGAACTACTCCAACCATCTTCCAACTGTTTGGTTAAAATAGGTTTAGTTTTCAAGGGGAAGAAGCAATGGACCAATTGACTGAAAGTGGCAACAATGACATTTGATAACAAATGTGTTCTCATTCATGCTGACCCAGTGTTGAACACAAGTTCCTTGTAGATCATGTACAGTATCAGCCTGAGGATCTGAGGTTTATAAGCACTGTCACCCAGTGTGCGTTTATTATTATTCTGCTGTTTTACAAAGTGTTTATCATTGAGGAGGCCAGTTTTGGAAATTAGCATCGCTGTTGATTGGGTAATGTATGTTTCCTAACAACTTGACATGCTAATTAGCTCACAGATGTTTTGCAGTATAAAGACAAGCACATAGTTATACAGCTCCATTTGGAGGCTGAAAGAGATTTGCAGCCAATGAAATATTTATGAAGTGCAACTGTACTTATTGAAAATTGATCAGCCAGGTGGACCTTGTAGAATATGTGCTCCCTGATTGGGGCTGTTAACCTGGTCAAATTAGGAGTCCTGGCTGACAGACATAAATAGGAGTATCAGGGGTTCTGTTCACTCTAGGATCTGGCTCTGAGCTAGATGGATCAGTGTCATGTACTAAGCACATGTAAATAAAGGATGATTTGGTTATGGGATACTGGCCTCACTGGTGTTATTTCAGTAACCATCATTGTAACATGACAGCCAAGGTTGATAGCAATGTCCCACAAAATGCAATGGGATAATGATCATCTGTTTATCATGCTAGCCGAGGGATATTGGAGAGAATGCCCCTATAGCTTCTTGCAATAAAATTGTGTGATCTTTTACTTCCACCTGAGAGGGCAGACAGAGGTTTGTTTTAATGCTTGATCTAAAAGGCAGCATGTGATAGAGCAGAGCTCACTCAACACTGCACTCTGGTAATGTAGCATTCCCTTGTTACTGCCCCTCCAGCAATGCAGTGGCCTCTTACTATTGTCCACCTGTGGGTAATGCACTCCCTCATCACTGTTCCTTGTAAAGTGCAATACTGCCTTTTGACAACAAAATGTTCCCTTGGTAGTGCTGCCCTTACAGTACATGCAGCTCTCCCTCAGTATTAATCTTCAAACAATACAACCCTCCCACAGTAATTCTCTTCAAAAGTGCTACACACCCTTATCATCCCTCTACCAGCACAGCACTCCCTCAATAATTCTCCATCAGCAGGGAAGTGTGCTGATCCTCTAACTGTTACTTCTGTACTGCTCTTTCTGATACTGCAGTCTCTTGGTACTACCTTCCCAGTACTGACCCCTCAGTGTAGCCTGCTTCAACAGTACAATGCCACCTGAGTACTGCCCCTCTGATAGGGTAGTACTCCTTCTGTCCTGTCATTCCATCTGGATAGCATTCCCCGAATCTAATAAAGCAACAACCTCTCAGTACTGACCCTCAAAGAAGGCAATGGATCCTGAGTACTTTTCCCCTGATAGAAATGCATTCGATGAGTACTGAGTCTCTGACACGGCAGCCTTTTCTCAGAAGGATACTGGGAGCATAAGCCTGGATTTTGTGTTCATGGCTCTGGACTGTGACATGAATCCACAAATCTTCTAATTCCAAGGCAAGATTGCACTTCAATGAGCCATAGTTGACACTTGTAATTTGTGTTTGAATGTTAAAAAAACATACAGAATAAAATAGCATAAAGCAAAATCTGGTGTAGCATTTTTATTATACAGGCGCACTTCAAATAGAAGTGGCTCTGTTTACATTGGCTGTTAGTGACTTGGAATGAAGGCTGTTTACATTGCTGAGTGGATTTCAGAGCACCACTCCCAACTGCAGTGACTCAAAATAACTAGCAACTGATGGAGCAGGCAACAGTGTCACCAGAGGTACTATACAGTGCAAACTCCTCTCTATCAGAGGTACTATACAGTGCAAGCTCCTCTGCCATTCAAAGAATCGGGACAGCATTTATCACTAGCTTCCTGTCAAATTTGGTGCTTCAGTCAATGGAAATGCTGTAGATTCAATAAGAGGTAAAAATTCCTCTTGCTTCTGAACCAGAAGGTTTTGGAATCAAGATCGACTTTAAAACCCTGAACATGAAATCTAGACTGAGACTCCAAGTGCAATATGAAGGGAAAGCTGCCACTGTCAGCCAATCATTACTGAGAGGGTGATGAAATCTCATTGGTCACTACTGAGGGAATGTGCATCAGCTAGACAGGCAGTGCCCAAGGAATGTACTGTTAGAGGGTCAGTACTCAGGAACTGTTGCACTTTTGGATAAATAAAACTGAGGCGGCATGGTAACTTCAGAGGGATAGTATGGGGAAAGTGCTTGACTGTTGCACAGGCTGAGGATCAGTATTGGGGAAGTGCAGCATACAGTTAAAGGGCAGTGTGGAAAGAGTATGACCATTAGAAGACCAGTACTAATGGGATGTTGCTCCAAACAAACTGTGTTGTTAGAGGTCAGTTCTGGGCCATATTGCACCCAGAAGGCCAGAACTGAGGGAGCGCCACATTGTTGGAGAGTCAGTACTGAACGAACACTGCACTGCTGAAGTGTCAGTACTGCGGGGGCACTGCACTGTCAGACAGTTAGCATGGAAAGAGCACAAAACTGTTGGAGGGTCAGTACTGAGGTAGTACTTCACTGTTGATGGTTAGTATTGTGGGGATGCTCTTTGGATGAAAAGTGAAATGAAGCCCCTGGCAGTTTTCTAGTAATGAATTTAAAGATCAAATTTTTTTTTTAAAAGAGCAAAGGAGTTCCCTAATGTTGTGGGTTATTATTTATTTCTCTACATACACCACTAAAACAGATTACCTAGTCATTATCACATTTCTGTGCTTGGGATCTTGCTGTGCATAAAATTCCAAATGCAACACTATAATAGAGACTACACTTCAGTGGTAATTTTCAATGGTTGAAACTATACTGGGATATTTTGAGATTGTGAAAGGCTTACAGAAATATGAGATTTTCTTTCCTTACCCCTAGCCATGTGTATAAAGAGCATTTGCTTCTGATGTTTTTAAAATGTCAACTCCACCGCCTCATGCCATTGTTTCCCACTGGTACCACACCTGCCACAGCTCCATTTGATCTCTTCCTAGAACTTTAGTGGAATATTGGCAGACTACTTTGGAAAAATGTCATTGAGAGGCAACAACAACAAAACAGCATTTCTACAGGGTTTGTGTTAATTTCCTGCCACGTTTATGGCTGTGTCTCAGGAGTATCATACAATCCCTACAGTGTAGTAGCAGTCCATTTGGCCCATTGAGTCCACAACAACCCCTGAAGAGCATCCAACACAGACCCACCCCATCCCTGTAACCCTGCATATCCCATGGCTAATCCACCTAACCTACACATTGCTGTACACTATAGGCAATTTAGCATGGCCAATCCACCAAACCAGCACATCTTTGGACTAAGGAAGGAAACCAAAGCACCGGAGAAAACCCATGCAGCCACAGGGAGAATGTGCAAACTCTACACAGACAGTCACCCACGGTTGGAATCAGACCCGAGTACCTGATGCTATGAGGCAGCAGTGCTAACCACTGAGCCACTGTGTCACCCTGATGAGTAGCCTGCTGATTTTCTGTTGTTTGGAGATTCAATTGGTTGTCAAGGCGACTGAAAATTGATTTAGATAATCCTCTTTCACCAGTGATGGTCTTCTGCAATCCAATCCTTTTGCTGTTCTAAAACTTAGTTATGGGGAAAGGAATATGGCAACAGGATGGGATGAAGTAGGGGTGGGAGAAGGCTTGTGTGAAGTGTAAACACTAGTTTGGACCAGTTGGGCTGAATGGCCTTTTTCTGTACTGTAATGTTTTTTACTGAGAAATAAAACCTCACAAAACAAACCCTATCAGTCTTAAGCTGGCCAGAAATACATCAACAGTCAACCTTTGCTCAATCAGTTACATCAATCTGCACAGAATCAGTCCCAAAGCTGTGTGCTGCAAAAGGATGAGTAATGACTGTGTGGATAGGCTCGTTCACATCAGTAAATTTGGAAATGGAATCAACTTTTATTTACTCATTAGGAAACTGAATTACCTCAGATTCTGAGCTAAACTGAGCCACAGCATAACCTACTGAGGAATGTGTGGTTCTACTTCATGAAACTTGTTCAAACGTTCAGTATGTTTGAGCAAGATTTTTGTCCTCTTGTGGACTACGACACATTTGCTTTTGTCCCCAATCTTCCCACAGCAGCAGAAATAATAAATCTATGTCCTGGAATTGTTCAGAGTGTGGTGAGCTGCCACTAGCAAACAGTAGTAAACATTAATGCATACATCTTTCATGGTGGACAGAGCCCTGCCATATTCCAGTATTAATGACAATGACCAACATTATTAGGGGGTGAGGGCAAGTAGAATTTCCTTGTGATCTCCATGTTTTTTCTCTGTTTTACAGCTGATGTAAAAAGCACCAAGTATCCCTTGGAGTTGTCATCACAGAAAACTGATAGCTGCTTCCACTGGACAATCTGCCATTCATTGGTCACGGAAAGCAATGAATCAACACATGCTCTGCGTTACTGCACTACTTTTAATAGTTGACGCACAGTTCATAAATGCCAGTGTCTGTTTTCTTTTCTACAGCTTTCTTGCGTTGTGAAGAGGCTGCAATTAATTAGAGCCTGAAGCTGCATTTGGGACTGACTCTAAGTGCCTAGTGCTCATCAGTAAAGTACACACCTGTCACCATGGCTTTCAGTTATTTGAACTGGAGCAACTAACAGTGTCCAAGCTATGTCTGAACAACTGCCCCATATGCAATATCTAATTTATTTTCCCTTTCTTTTTCCCAATATTATTTGTTACTGATTGAAAGCACTGCCTCAGAAAGTTCCATGGATTATGGACATCTGGTATTTTTAAACTGCCAACCCTCTGCCTCATTCCTGAAATAAACAGGATCCTGAGGGGGCTTGGTAGAATAGATACTGAGAAATTGTTTCTGCTAGTTGGGAAATTTAAAACATGGGGCCACTGTCTTAGAATAAGGAGCCATTCATTTAGTCTTCAGATGAGGACAAACTATTTCACTCGAAGAGTTATGAATCTTTGGAATTCTCTACCTTAAAATGTTCTGGCTGCTTCATTATTGAACACATGCTGGATTAGCTAGATTGTCAGTCTGTCAGGGAACGAAGAGAATTTGAGGGTAGTCGGTAAAATGGAATTGAAACCTAAGCTCAGCATGACCAAACTGAGTAGCAGAGTAGGCGCAACTGGCTTTCCGGTTGACTCCTGCTCATATTTCTCATGTGACTACATAGTACATTGTGGGCGGCACGGTGGCACAGTGGTTAGCACTGCTGCCTCACAGCGCCTGAGACCAGGGTTCAATTCCCGCCTCAGGCGACTGACTGTGTGGAGTTTGCACGTTCTCCACATGTCTGTGTGGGTTTCCTCCGGGTGCTCCGGTTTCCTCCCACAGTCCAAAGATATGCAGGTCAGGTGAATTGGCCATGCTAAGTTGCCCGTAATGTTAGGTAAGGGGTAAATGTAGGGGTATAGGTGGGTTGCGCTTTGTCGGGTCGGTGTGGACTTGTTGGGCTGAAGGGCCTGTTTCCACACTGTAATGTAATCTAATCTAAATAAAGTAATCTAATCTAATCTAATCTAAAGTTTGACAAATTCCAGTTAACCAATCAATCTTGTGATAATCAATTGTGAGGAATTTACTGCGATGTTCTCCCAATGGCCTCACACCAATCATTCTAGTCACTTTACCATTCGTCCAGATTGAGGTGGTGAATCCACCCACTCAATCACAAGGGAAGGATTTCAAAGTAATGGTGGAACAATGCCATTCATTACGTATCCCATTGAAAATCTTGATTGCAACATCAGTCACAAATAAAGCCAGGATACTTCTGGTTCTCAGAATTGCTTAATTCTGATGTCAGGTCCTTTGGAATTTAGATCATCCCAGTACTCTGACCAATCTCTGACCATTTGGTGACCAAGGAAATTTGGCCTTTATGTTTAGACACATTCCCCCATGTTTACATTGTCACATCCTTGGCTTCCTTCCCCACTGCCTCAGGATCCTGTGGCATATTGTAAGTACATTGTATTTCCAGTCTCTGAACTAGCTTCCTCATCAGAGGCAGGAATCCCACTGGGAATTAGGTGAAAATAAGTACAGTCAGCTAAGACTTGGGCTGTGGAAATTTTGAGCCTAAGAGCCATCAGTTCCTTCAATTACGGAACGTATCCCAATGGCCCAATCCTACCCTTATTCAATGCATTGTATATTTCATGATTTGGAGATGCCGGTGTTGGACTAGGGTGTAAAAGTTAAAAATCACACAACACCAGGTTATAGTCCAACAGGTTTAATTGGAAGCACACTAGCTTTCGGAGCGCTGCTCCTTCATCAGGTGATTGTGACACCTGATGAAGGAGCGTCGCTCCGAAAGCTAGTGTGCTTCCAATTAAACCTGTTGGACTATAACCTGGTGTTGTGTGATTTTTAACTTTGTATATTTCAATTTTTGTTTTAGCCAGTTCTAGATTGGAGATACTGTTGTATCTGTTTACTTTTCTTTGATTCCTCATCCAAACACTGTCAGCATAGATCAGTTACCATGCTCATATGATCAAATCAAAACAATGACCACTACACAATGTCTGCAGATGAAAACCACTTGCTGGAAGATAATTGAAGTAGGATCCAAATTGATTTTTGCATCACTCTGGCTGAGATACATTGTAGCAATAGGAAACAATCAATAATCCCACCATCTGGGATGAATTAACAATACAACTTTTTAAATCAAATCTGTTGGGCTTCTTGGTCTGCATAACTCCAGTTCAGAATATCCATTGGTCCTTTTTATTTAAAATAAATGCAATTGTTATATTGTTATTGCTGTAAACTGGCAAAATGGCCCATGATTTCGGCAAAAGGTTTCCCTGTAATTTGTCAGCTGGATTTCTATCAAAGTAAACTAGAGAGGATTTTAACATCTGATGTTACCACTTGCTGAGCTCCACTTGGTATCATCCCATAATGTTGAGAAATTTGCAGTTATGAAAACTCCTGCTTCCATCATACTTCCTCTGTGCTATCTGATTTCTGGAATACAAAATAGTAATTGCTAAGATATTTAAAAACTGAAGAAGTATTGACACTATAGACCCTGCTCTAGTAATGGCAATCTTGGTCTTAACTCATAAGATTACAAATGTAATCATTTGTTGTACTTGGCAAGACAAAATACATTATTATCTGGCACTACAAGCTATCCTGTCTGTTTGAATAAATAAATAACATAGACTGCATACAAACTCATATAATTACTGGTGTCGATAGTAGTCATGATTTGGAGATGCTGGTGTTGGACTGGGGTGTACAAAGTTAAAAAACACACAACACCAGGTTATAGTCCAACAGGTTTAATTGGAAGCACACTAAACCTGTTGGACTATAACCTGGTATTGTGTGATTTTTAACATAATTACTGCTTCCCCATCACTTAACGGAGCACTATAATATACTCACAGCCATCAATTCCTTCCAGTTTCATTATCACAAGTCCATTCTTCCAGCTTTCTATGTCATCCACTTCATTTCTGTTTTTATGTGAATTTACTCCTGCATGGAGAAAAAAAGACCCCTGCCTGTCAGTCTTACTCATCTGTGTGGTGACAATCTAAGATGATTTAGTGGATTTGGTACTGTTGGAGTGCAGAACATTCAGTTAAAAGGAGACATCTTCCCAATGAAAATGAGAAATACTTTTTGAAATAAAAACTGAAAATGCTGGAGAAACTTTGTAGGTTTGGCAGCATTTGTCAAGAAAGAGACAGAGTTAATATCATAAATCCGAAAACGCTTCATATATTTTATATACGATATGTTTATGCATATACTAACTTTTACATATGTTGTATTTTACTATATATTTTTATGCACTTATATATTTTGAGGCTGTTGCCTACTGTGTGAGGCATATATGCCAGGAGTCACACAAAATACCTGAAAATGACTTTTTAATGTCTTGAGATCACTATACTGCTCTAAATCTGACCTCTAACGCATCCTCAATTTTAATTCAGCTGCTGGGGCTGTAAGCCCTGGAATTCCCTCCCCAAAATATCATGCCTCTTGAACTCTTGCTACTCCCTTGAGATAGTCTATAAGATCCTGCCTCTATGTTTTAGATCACCTCCCCGAAAATCTTGCTTGATGTTAAATTTGGTTTTGCAATACCCAGAAAAGTGCTTCGGCTGTGCTCTGTTAAAGGTGCTATATATATGCAGGTTTTTATTGTTCTGCAGGCAGCAACATTCAAAAGGATGTAACGTGATATAATCGCTTTTTCAAACACTGACAGGTGTCTGTGCACACTTTAAATATCTTTTGTGATTTATCACTTGCTCTCATCTAATGAAAATAAATTCAACGTCTTTTAATATCATAAATTCAACTCACGTAGTTACACAGAAAAGACACATTTCAGAATGCAAGGAAATTGAAGTATCCAGCACAAATATTTAGTTATGTTCCATGAAAATGCCATAACACAGGACAGTGCTACACATGCCTAAAGTATTAACTGGCTCCTAATAATTAGGCAGAACTGGAATAGGGACATAAACTATTATAACATACAGTGAGATGGAGCAAGAGCTAATTACATGAGGACAGACACTACATGCAGATAGTGGTAAGTGGGGGAGGCAGTGAGATAATTCTAATGAAGATACTTGAACCTGACCTGTCTTCGACTGGCTGCTGTTTTCCAATAATGGTGAGTCAATACTGCAGAATGTGCCCTTAGGGTTCACAGGAATTTTCTGGGATCTTGTCCCAGCAACCTCTGCAATTCTTCGTAATATTTGTTTTTTTTTCCCCTTGTATATGTGCAAAGTTATTATTATTCCCTGAACATGACTTCATTACAACAACATAAAACAACCACTTGCATTTCTTTCCAGTATTAAACACTAAAAACAAATGCCTCAAGGTGACTTAGCCGTATGGAAGCAGGGGTGGGGGCAGGCAAATGGCAAATGGTTACTGACCTAAAGAACGAGATATGAGCAAAGACGATTTCAGAGTTTTAAGGAGTGTACTAAAGGAGTGGAAGCAGTGGAAGAGAAAAAAATACCTAAGTGAGCAAATTGCACAGTGTGGGGTCTGGTAGCTGCAAGCATCAATAGACAATAGACAATAGGTGCAGGAGTAGGCCATTCTGCCCTTCGAGGCTGCACCTCCATTCAATATGATCATGGCTGATCATCCCTAATCACTATCCTGTTCCTGCCTTATCTCCATAACCCTTGATTCCACTATCCTTGAGAGTTCTATCCAGCTCTTTCTTAAATGAATCCAGAGACTGGGCCTCCACTGCCCTCTGGGGCAAAGCATTCCACACAGCCACCACTCTCTGGATGAAGAAGTTTCTCCTCATCTCTGTCCTAAATGGTCTACCCCGTATTTTTAAGCTGTGTCCTCTGGTTCGTTTCCTGCCTCCAGAGTGTCCAATCCTTTAATAAGGATTTAATAATCAAACCCAATGAAGCAAAGGGAGGGAGAGATACTGAAGAAGCTGGAGGAAAAGGAATAGCAAGCTTGGAGGAAGGAGTCATAGGGTTGCAGAATATTCAAGAGATAGGGAATAGCAAAAGAAGATTTAACCTGAATAAGAATTTTCTGTTTAAGTGTTAGGTTTGCTGATTAATGCAATTCAGCAACAATTGAAGTGTCAAGGAAAATTCCTGTTGACCATATGCCACTGTGCCACCACTTCTGGTGGGTCTGCCTGCTGCCAGGACAGGCCATAGCCAGGGATGATGATTGCGGTGTCTGGGACATTGACAAGGGGTTTTTCAGGACTGTGACTATGTTAGGTGGGGCTTTGAGATAGCTCTCCCAATTTTGTCATAAGTAGGCAGATATTGAGAAGAAGGATTTCATAGGGTGTACAGGGCTTTGTTTGTTGGTGTAGTTTCCAGTGTCCAAGCCAAAGCCCAATGGCCTATCCATTTTCATTACTTTGTTTCAGCTTTGTACTATTTGGTCCAACTCAATGACTTGCTTGGCATTTCAAACAGCATATTAGAGTCAACCACATTATTGTGGGTCTGATGTCGCATGTAGGCTAGACAGGGATGGCAGATTTCCTTTCCTAAAAAACATTCATGAATCACAAGGGTTTTTACAACAATTGATAGTGCTTACATGTCATCATTTAATAGCTTTTAATTATAGATTTTGTTGTATTCAAATTTCAACATCTTCCATGATGGGATTCAATCCCATGTCCCCAGAAATTTAGACTGGAGTTTGAGATTACCTATTCAATGACATTACCACTACACCACAGACTCAATTTCCCTGTCCTCACACTTACATTTGTGAAATGGGTGATGAACATGCTTGAATTGTGTGAGATCCAGAATCCTGATAGGGAAGCTTCCAACAGGGGATTGAGTGGTGAAAAATATAGGTCTAGAATCATACTTGAGAACTTTAGAAATGAAAGGGTGGTTGAAGATGGAACTGCAGCTTACACAAACAGGGGGTCGAGGATTGGATGATATGGTATCCTAAAAGGGAGGAGGCTTATGCCTGAGATAACATAATATAAAAACAAGGAGCAAGAGTTGGCCTGACAGTTCCATTCAAAAATGTCATGGCTGATCTTCTACTATAATTTGGATTTTCTCCATTATCCCCAGATCTATTTGTGTCTTTAATCTCCATAAGTTACTTGATCTTAGTCTTAAACACTGAACAACTGAGCATCAAAGCCCTCTTGGGTAGATACTCTCAAAGATTGACAACCCTCTTGTAAAATAAAGGGTTAAATGTACCAATAATGTAATAATGACTACTGAGCATGTGGATAAGACCCCATGTCTGAATAATATCAGATCACATGGTACTGAGACCCGATAGAGAAAGGCATTAGCAAAGGCCCCATACCCTGTTTCTGTACATAGTGTAAAATTCATAAATGTTATCTAGTTGCACTAGCTTTGTGTCTAGTTCTCATCTAGAAACAGCTAATGGCATTCCTACACCTCTGACTGAAGAAATCTCTCATCTTGTGTATTCTAAATAGGTGGCTTCTAATTCTGAGACCTTGATTCATAAATATAAGCTCTTCAGCTGAGGGAGACGAAAGGTGGTCAGCAGTTGAGTGAGAATGGATTTGAAGGGGTACCAGGCAGGTAAACGGACAAGATGAGCTCAGAAAAGGTATGATTGGACTTGAGAGAGAAACTACAGAAATGAACAGCGGGGTTCAGGGTGAGGATCTGAGGTAATATTCGGTGGATGAGGGGAAGAAGAAAATGCAGCTGAAAGTATAATCTCTATCTTTGTGACTGCTGAGCTCCTCACAATTTTCATTGTTCCCTTTCTTCTTTTCAAACCTGGCACCTCGACAGAGATGTCACAGGCACAAATGAAACATGCTCCAAACGTCCACACATACACTTTGTGCAGACGAACTTGATCAGCTCCTCTTAATGTTTGTTTCCTCTCATCTCTCATGAAAATAATAAATTCGAACCCAGAATCACAGAGTTGTGCTGGTCTATCATAACAGTAGATTGCCTTGCTAAAGCATAATACCACAATTTGGTGTCTCTTTCTGCATATAAATATACATCAACTTAATAAACATAGAAGGGTAAGGAAAACATGGCTTCCACCTCCTCTTTCACTCCACAGTCTCTGTGATGTTTTCAATTTGAGATCCAGAATGTAAACCCGAAATTTTCTTTCACTTGTGTTGGTTATGGTCATGATCGGGGATGGAAGGATGTGGAGGAGATGGTGTGGAGGGTGTGGTGACAGGGAGAAGAGATAGGTTGCTTGGCGGGTGTGGGGTGAGCAATGAAGGAGGGAAATTCCTGCATGAATCTAAGCAGCAGTAACAACTCACAATTTTTAGAAAATAGCAGATGGTGAAAGCCAGGTCAGGCTCTGCCTCCCCCACTTACCACTACCTCTCATGCACTGTCTACCCCTGTAGTTAATTTTTAATATGTCTCACGTTAGTTTATGTCCCATATACTCCAGTAACTAAGTGCCTATATTCCAGTTCACACCAACAGAGCATTGTGGCATTTTACTGCCCTTTGCTAAATCTTTGTTTTGTGCATTTTAATTTCCTCATCTTCTGAACTCCAGTTTTGTCTTACTGTATGAGTTGAGTTGATGTAAAATATTGGAAATCAAGAAACTTACTTTCATAAATTCTTGAGGATTTCTTCATGGACCCTTTTGGAATGAGCAGTGAGACAGATCCTTCTAATCAGACTCTTTAAAATAAAGCTTCATAACAGAAAATTTCACAAGTGCAAGTCATTCCAAAGTGCTTTGCAACCGATAAGTATTTTTAAAGTATAATCACTATTGTAATTCAGGAAAGTGTAATCTGTCAACACAGATTTGGATCAGAAATCAGCTAGCTGAAAGAAGACAGAGGATGGTAGTTGATGGGAAATATTCATCCTGGAGTTCAGTTACTAGTAATGTACTGCATTGGGTCCAATGCTGTTTGTCATTTTTATAAATGATCTGGATGAGGGCATAGAAGAATGGGTTAGTGAATTTGAGTACAACACTAAGGCCGGCACAGTTGTGGATAGTGCCGAAGGATGTTGTAGGTTACATAGGGACATAGATAAGCTGCAGATCTGGGCTGAGAGGTAGCAAATGGAGTTTAATGCAGAAAAGTGTGAGGTGATTCACTTTGGAAAGAGTAACAGGAATGCAGAGTTCTGGGCAAATAATAAGATTCTTAGTAGTGTGGATGAGCAGAGACATCTTGGTGTCCATGTACATAGATCTCTCAAAGTTGCCACCCATGTTGATAGGGTTGTTAAGAAGGCATACGGTGAGTTAGCTTTTATTAGTAGAGGGATCAAGTTTCAGAACCATGAGGTCATCTTGCAGCTGTACAAAACTCTGGTGCGGCCACACTTGGAGTATTGTGTGCTGTTCTGGTCACCGCATTATAGGAAGGATGTGGAAGCTTTGCAAAGGGTTGAGAGGAGATTTACTAGGATGTTGCCTGGTATGAAGGATAAGTGTTATGAGGAAAGGTTGTGGGACTTGAGGCTGTTTTCGTTAGAGAGAAGAAGGTTGAGAGGTGACTTAATTGAGACATATAAGATAATCAGAGGGTTAGATTAGGTGGACAGGGAAAGCCTTTCTCCTAGGAAGTGATGGCTAGCATGAGGGGGCATAACTCCAAATTGAGGGGTGATAGATATAGGACAGATTTCTTTACTCAGAGAGTAGTAGGGGGCATGGAATGCACTACCTGCAGCAGTTGTAGACTCGCCAACTTTAGGAGCATTTAAGTGGTCATTGGACAGGCATATGGGCGAGAATGGAATAGTGCAGGTTAAATGGGCTTCGGATTGGTTTCACAGGGTGGTACAACATTGAGGGCCGAATGTTCTATGTTCTACATGCCTAGCAAGATCCCACAGAAAAAATTTGTTACATTGTTTGATTATCTATTTTAGCTGATAGCTAAGCGTTGGGCTGGATCCCAGAAACAACTGTCATGTCTTTCATCAACAGTGTCACCATGTGATCTTTAAGATTCAAAAATAAAAGAAGGCCTCAATTCAACAGCTCACCTGAAATACATTGCCTACAGATGCAGTTCTCCCTTGGTTATAGTTGTATGAGGTGGTTGTTCTGAAAGAGTTAATGTTAAAGTTGCTTTGGGCTCCACCCAATGTAATGATGTCACACATCTTTGTGTGGAGAATCATACAGATTCCTGTAGGAGATTCTGATGGGGTCAGAAGTATCACCTTTGTCTCCTGGTTAAGTAATTATGCCTAACTAATCAATGTAATTTGTATTCACTGCTCTGAAGCAATAAAGTGCCTCTTGTAATGAAAGACAAGTGCCTCTTCTTGTTAAGATTCACCAGTAGTTTACCCTCTTCCATTGATTAGTAAACTGACCCTTTGATTCAGGATAGAAAAGAGGATTGTGGCTAGCACGATATTTCAACAATCTTAACACTAGTGTTAACACACTAGAGTAATTGCATCTGTCTGGATTGTACCTACAAATCTGAAACTAATCTCCTTTGTGACCCACAGGAAACAATGTTACATGAGATTAGAATCCCTACAGTGTGGAAATAGTCCCTTCAGCACCACAAGTCCACACCGACCCTCTGAAGAGTAACCCACCCAGACCCATTTCCCTCTGACTGATGCACCTAACACTATGGGCAATTTAGCACATCTTTGGACTGTGGGAGGAAACCGAAGCACCTGGAGAAAATCCACACAGACAAGGGGGGAATGTGCAAACTCTACATAGACAGTTGCCCGAGGCTGGAACTGAGCCTGAGTCCCTGGTGCTGTGAGGCAGCAGTGCTAACCACTGAGCCACCGTGCCACCCCTTTCATACTAAGCAATGGTTAACAAAATCAATAGCAACAAATATCAAAATTGTTACCTCAAAGTTCCCTGTAGTTGGTGAGAAAGTTAACCAAGGTCTACAATTTAGTTACAAGCTGAACTGAATCTTACAGCAATATGGGATAACCTGCATGGGACATAATGCAGACTTTTGGATGAAGGGACATGGAAAAAGAAATTATAATGAAGTACAATAAAACATGTTGTGAACAATTGTGCCTACGAGGGCTCTAGCAAAGTAAAAATGTCTGTGGGCTGCCTGAGAAATGAAATGGAGACAAATGGCGAGACTTTGAGAAGCAGTTAATTTTTATTTTTTATTTTTGTGTAATTTGGTGTACTCTTTACAGTTAAGATTATATTTATCTTTTGAGGATGCCCTTTAATTTACTGTACACATTAAACTTTGTTAGGATTTTCTGTGCTAAAATGGGTTTGCTGCTATTTCCAAAGCAAACAAACACATATATATGTGGAGCGGTTTGCAACAAAAATTCTGTTCAAATAAGCATGTAACACTCTGGTCTTCCTGAAACATTTTGTTTTCATACCTCATAGGTTCAAAGCTAGAATACTGAGTATTCTATATGGATAATAAGCCTGATCCCAACCAGTGCAAACATGTCAAAATGCTAATTTTAAGGCAATGAGTTATTCACCTGGTCCATGAAATGCTACCACAATGATTTAAATAATGTTTAAATGTTGCAAATGTATTTTGTGCTGAAATAATGCACCTTTCCTGAATATTATAGAATGATATGGCACAGAAAGAGACTGTTATGTCTCTGTTGGTTGCAGTAATCCAATGTTTCTGCTCATTTACTACGGTACCTCTCATTCTTCTGCAAAATTGTACCTTTGATTACCCAATTTTCTGCCATTGCTAATAGTTTCTTCTTTGTTATGATCCCATCTGATGATACCACTGGACAAATCAGATCCCAGAATGAAACCTGGTTTGTTAGTTTTTTTATTGTTTATTCTGTTAACACAGTGATTAATGACAGACATATTCACATGAAGCTGCAGACCTTTGTAAATAGCAGAGACGAAGTTTATTTTACAAAAGAAGAAATAAATAAAAGCAAAGTACCTAAATGTAGAAGACAATTAGAATGTTCTCACGACGTACAGAAAAACAAAGTTTCAACTTCTTTGCCGACGCTACCTGGAGAAATTACATCCCACACACTGCTCCCCATCCTGTCACCCACTCTACAGGCTTCTACTTAACTGACTCTTCAGCTTCTTTGCTGTGGACTGTGAAGATAATTTAATAAGCCAATTCAAACAAAATGATCTTTTCAAAAAGCTGAGAGCTAAAATATTTCAATTCTAATAACCTGCAGATTGCTAACCAAACTCTCCTGGCTTGAAAGTTTCACAAACTAAACCCTTCCACTGAGGGAACCTATTTCTTGAAGAGCCCTTTAATCTTCTTTGAGGAGAGAAATAAAATTTGCTTCTAAACTCAGCACGGTCTTCTGAACTGAAATGAAGAACTTGCTTATGATCTGAGTTATAAAAAAACTGCTTATTCTAGATTGTTCTGATCTGAAAACAAAACTAATATCCTTAAATATTTACACTATTTGTGCTATGTCCACTCCTTTTCATCATTTATATAAATTATTTGGATGTGAACATAGAAAGTACAGTTAGTAAGTTTGCAGATGACACCAAAACTGGAGGTGTAGTGGATAGCGAAGAAGGTTACCTCAGAGTACAACAGGATCTTGATCAGGTGGCCAATGGGCTGAGGAGTGGCAGATGGAGTTTAATTTAGATAAATGTGAGTTGTTGCATTTTGGAAAGGCAAAGGTAAGGTCCTGGGAAGTGTTGCTGAACAAAGAGACCTTGAAGTGCAGGTTCACAGTTCCACAGTTCAGGTAGATAGGATGGTGAAGAAGGTACTTGTATGCTTTCCTTTTTGGTCAAAACATTGAGTATAGTAATTAGGAGGCCATGTTGCAGCTGTACAGGACATTGGTTATGCCATTGTTGGAGTCTAATGTGCAATTCTGGTCTCCCTTCTCTTGGGAGGATGTTGTGAAACTTGAAAAGAGTTTAGAAAAGATTTACAAGTATGTTGCCAGGGTTGGAGTGTTTGAGCTTTAGGGAGAGGCTGAACAGGCTGGGGCTGTTTTCCCTGGAGTGTCGGGGGCTGAGGGGTAACGTTATAGAGGTCTATAAAATTGTAATGGGCATGGATAGGGTAAATAGACGAGGTTTTTGCCCTGGGTTTGGGGAGTCAAAAACTAGAGGATGCAGGTTTAGGATGAGAGGGAAAAGATTAAAAGGCACCTAAGGGGCAACCTGTTCACACAGATGGTGGTGCGTGTATGGAATGAACTGTGGTGGAGGCTGGTACAATCACCGGCATCTGGATAGGAATATGAATAGAAAGGGTTTAGAGGGATATGAGTTAAGTGCGAACAAATGGGACTAGATTAGGTTCGGATATCTAGTTTGCATGGACAAGTTGGACCGAAGGGTCTGTTTCCGTGCTGTACATCTCTATGACTCTATGACTATCTGTTATGAATGCTAAAGCTTAACCATATTTCCATTGACACCACAGAGGTTTCCAGACACCTGCTGTCTGACACATACTAGATTAAGTCACTGTCTGAAATGATCTCTCAGCTTGTTCTTTTTAAAATTTATCAAAAAGTAACAATACTAATATGCCATTATTTTGGAATCCAAACTCCAAAAATTACATTAATGTGCATATATATGCTTGTAATCACACCTCCCTTTAAGAAGAATGACAACATGCCCTTATTTCCACTTCCTATCAGAAGTTATGAACTTTATTTCTATGTTACATTAACAACAATAATATGTTCATACTTAGCACGTGAAGTACGTTTGAAACAATTGTCTTACACACTGGTCTATTTGGAGAAATGTATTCAGTTTCTTTCACATGTACTCTTGACAAAGCATCCATTATAACATTGTCCTTTCCAGGTAAATTAATGATTTAAAATTAATGGCTGGAGTATTGAACTCCAACAAAACCATTATAATTTCATTCCCTGAAATTTCTCCAAATAAAAATTAAAGGTTTGTATTCTGTATAAATAACAATTTCTGTAGAGTTGATAGTTATCCACATTTCAAACTGATGAAGAGTCAGTTTTTCTCGACTATTGAATATTTTCTATTGACATGTATTCAGTTTATTTGAAAAATAGCTGGCGAGCTGTTCGATCCCCAATTAAATATAATGTAATATGGATTGATGCTGCAGGGAGAGTTTGATTCCAGATTTTGTTGCTGCTAACACTGGAGCAATTGTCAGCACAACTTTCAAGTTTTCAAACTTCAACATTCTTTCGTCCATTTATATTTGTTGCTCTTTCCCAATAGAGTTTCAAAGGCGCTAATGCAGTGACATTTACAACAAACTTCCAATAAAAACCTGTCATGCCAATAAAGTGCAGAATTTAACATTTTGCTCAGACAGGAAAATCCAAAATGCTCCTTATTTTCACTTAACAATGTTACTTCTTGGCCTTATCTCTCAAAGTGATCCATTTAAATCACTTTTTGCTGTAGTAAATTCACATTTATCCAGATTTTTAACCAAACTGGCTCTTTATAGCTATTTGTTTAGTTTAGTTTATATACCTTGTATTGATCTTTATTTGCTCTACAAAATAGCCATCAATATTTCCAAAACCTTTACTAAACTATGATGGGGTAACACTTCAATTGTGCAGGATTACAAGAACCTCAGCGGTATGATGTCAACACTACAGTAAATTGGGAGGAGATGTAAGAAAATGGCCTAATGGTATTGTCATTGGACAACAGATAGTTCCTCTATAACGTGCTGGTTGCACTAGATTACATTAGTATGTGTGGAAACAGGCCCTTTGGCCCAACAAGTCCACACCGACCCGCTGAAGCACAACCCACCCAGACCCCTGCATTTACCCCTTACCTAACACTACGGGCAATTTAGCATGGCCAATTCACCTAACCTGCACATCTTTGGACAATGGGAGGAAACCGGAGCACCTGGAGGAAACCCACACATACACGGGGAGAACGTGCAAACTCCACACAGTCAGTTGCCTGATGCGGGAATTGAACCCGGGTCTCTGGCGCTGTGAGGCAGCAGTGCTAACCACTGTGCCACCGTGCTGTCCACTTGAGAAACGCTGTGTTGTAGAAAAATCGTGCTTTAGAAACAGCATTTCAAGTGTTGCCGATGTGCTCGCATTATCGCCAACATACGTTTTAAAAGTTTGCACGCTAGAAAATTGTCCCCAATTCGTCAATCACATTACAGCGAATTTGCGTTAACAAAATGCGGCTTATCGCAGAATGACATGTATTAGTCCAGAGACCCAGGCAACTTTTTGGCGACCCAAGTTCAAATCCTGCTATGGCAGATGGTGGAATTTGAATTCTGGAGTTAAAAGTCTCATGATGCTCATGAAACTTGTCAATTTTTGGAAAAACCCATCTGGGTCACTAATGCCCCATAGGGAAGGAAACTGTTATCCTTATCTGGTCTGGCCTACATGTGACTCCAGGCCCACAGTGATGTGGTTGACCCTTAGCTGCCCTTAGGACAATAAATGCTGGACCAGCCAGTGATGCCCACATCTCATGAATGAATAAAAGAATAAAAGAAGTGATGTAATGCTATTACAAAAGAGTGACTGACATTATTTTACATTATTTCATTATTCCTACTACTTTGTTCCTCCTGTACAGTTATCATTCAATATATCATGTTTACAATATGATTATTTAATAACAAGAGACCCAAAGGGCAGCAAATCAATAAGCAGTTCTGACATATGGAATAAGTGTCTACAGTCCCCATTTAACATCAGCTGGAGATGCAGTTTGGTGTCCTGATCTCTAAAAGTATCCTTTAATGACAAACCGTGTTCCTTTGGGCTGTCACATAATCCCAAATATGATAGACATCTGAATATTTGTTACACTGTTGTCAGTTAACTTTGCTGTAGTTTCTTATTTAAAACTACTTTCTATAACTGGCCTGAAAACAGATTTTTTTCTGTAGAATCTGTCCTCTTAATGGCATCAGCAATTTCTGTCCAGTAACATAGGGCTAACTTTTATGCTGAGGGTGGAATCTCAATTCCTCACGATGAGGAGTGCTTCACCTCTACCTGGCTGATACACTCCCCTGAACTCTCATGGCCTTTGCTAATTTGCCCTCAGGTAGGATGTCTAACCCCTGTGACCTGCTGGATCATCAGAAGACTAGCAGCTCTTTATGTCACTGGGATCACTGGCCGCTGGTGGGACTGCAACTGGAGCTGAGACTCAAAAGTAGGTCGAAGGTCTTGCCAGGACCAAGTTGATAAATCCCTGTAAGAGGGTGCAGGAGGGGCATATGAGATGGCGGTGCTGGGATTATCAAGGATGGGGAGAGTGGGAGAGGAAACCCAGAAAAAATAAGTACCTTGAGGATACAGGGATCCAAAGAGAAGACACTGAGCCCCCAACTTACCCAGCCTCTGGTTCGCCATACTTCAATTGTTGTCGGGATATTTGATGTCAGCTTCCACCATCATGGGTAACGTCACAATGGCGAAAGGCGGTGGTTTTTTAACTAGTTGGCTGCATAAGGTTTTGGACGTTGGAGGGGATTGCAGGAAGGGTGACATATTTTGCTTTGTTGGCTAGATGGCTACTGTACGGTTTGGACTAACACATTAGGGAGGTGGTTTGATCCCTATTCCAACTGAAAAGATTGAGGCTTGTCTGCTCACCCTGCCCTACATAAAAATCACAGCATAAACTGTTGTTGGTGACCTTTGGGGACTTACCTAAAGAGTGAAGGCTTCAATTAGCTCACAGCAATTAGTCTGTTTGATGTGCTATTAGAAATCATCTTTTCATTTGTCATGGAATGTGGTTATTGCTGGCTAGGCCAGTATTTATTCACTATCTCTGGTTGTCCTGAGGATAATTAGGAGGCAACCACCTTGTTGTGGGTGTGGTATCATATGTAGATCAACCATGTAAGGATGGCAGATTTCCTTCCATAAAATGAACCAGATGGGTTTTAATGTCAAATGACAGTGGTTAGCTGGTTGCCATTGGCTAGCTTTTTATTCTAGATTTTTTTTATCGAATTCAAAGTTCACCATCTGCCATAGTGGGATTTAAATACATCGCCCCAGAATGCAAACCTGGCTTCTGGGTAACTAGCTCAGTGACTAGGACACTATCCTGAGGAACTCCTGCAGAAATGTCCTGGAGCTGAGCTGACTGACCTTCAACAAACATAACCACCTTGCTTTATGCTAGGTATGACTCCAACCAGCAAAGAATCTTCCCTTTGATTCGACTGACTGAAGTTTTCCTGGGGCTCCTTGATGCCACACTTGGTCAAATATAGCCTTGATGTCAACTCATCAAGGAAGCCGTTCCTGATGAAGGGCTTCTGCCCGAAATATCAATTTTCCTGCTTCTCAGATGCTGCCTGACCTCCTGTGATTTTTCAGCACCACTCTAATCTTGACCCTTGATGTCAAGTCATGCCAGCTCTCACCTCACCTCTGGAATTCAATTCTTCCATATTTGAAAGAAGACTGTAAAGAGGTCAGGAGCTGACGGACCCTGGCAGAACCCAAACTGGGCATGAGAGAGCAGGTTATTGCTGACCAAGTGTTGCTTGAAAGCACTGTTGATGACACCTTCTACCACTTTACGGATGATTGAGAGTAGACAGATGGGCGGTAATCAGCCAGGTTGGATTGTCCTACTTCAGGTCCATAAGACAAAGCTGGGCAGTTTTCAGTGTTGTAGCTTGACTGGTAGTTCTGGATCACATATCTTCAATCGTATTGCCAGATTGTTGTTGGGCCCTGTTTCAAGTGTACAACACAGCAGCATATTTGATGCAAGGATTGTATTGAAGTGAAGCATAAGTGAAGCCGAGAGAGTGTGTGCCTCAGTTTAGATGTTATATGATTTGGCAGATTAGGACAGACACCTGTACGATTGCATTTCAATCCTAACTTTCCCCTTTTAATACTAAGAAAATTAAACAAAAATGGCATGTGTTATTATATATAATTTTAGTTATTCATGTTTCCAACTATATACACAACTGTTCTCATAGTTTAGCAAATTGTTATTTCCATCAATCTTTGAATACGTGATGCATACATAGTATTTAAATCTGTTCTTTTAATTGTATCCATGTATATAGTTATCATTGGCTGTTCATCTGGGTGATGTTTGTTTCACCAAGCTATAATGTAATGGTTGCATTCTTGTGGAACCCTGTGTTATTGAAAAATTGTGCTTTAGCGTATTCAGAATGTGTAAATCTTTGTTGCTTTCATCTAGGTTCACTGCCAGTATCCATCAATTATATCGTAAGGTGGTGAAGACTTCTGCTTTTGCAAGTTGTGGCACTGCTACTAAGCTACATTTTGCTTACTTTGAGGGCAGCTTGAACTTTCAGTGTCAGGTGCTGAATTGATCTTGCGCCCTCACCTACTTCAAAATGATGTTCTCCTGGAAGACATTGTAAATCTGTGACCATATCTTTTACTCATTTAGGATGTTTTGCATGGTCTCTCCAAATTAGATGAGTGGTATTTGCTGGGTGTCTGTGACTTGGAACTCCAGATCCTTGTATGTGTTATTGCAATGGGCTCACAGAGTAATCTATCCTCATGCTATGGGAATGGTGCCATGATATGGTTATAGCATTTCATTGGAGGGCTTCTGTTGTGGAATGTCATTGTTAATCCACTTTGCACAGATCTGTGAAAGTCATATGTTGCATGATGCACCGTTGTCCAACTGACATTTTATACTGACCTGATGTTCTCCTTCTGCAGTCCTCATTCCAAAAGTCACAAACTCTGTAATCAGTTGCTGACTTAACTGAAACACCCTGTTGTATGGTTTCTAGTGTTTCATCAGAATCTTCAGCTGCTATCTCTTCACTGGTTATCTGTACCTGCGTGTTCTGTTTCTTTCCTGCCATTCACTCGTGGATGAAATGATTCGGCAGTTTGGTCAGAGAACACAGGTTTCCTCCATACTGGACATTCCTTCTCTCTTCTGCCCTGTGACTGTCATTATTCTGCCCTGTGTATCCAGAGTGCCTATCAGCATAATGCAAAACCTGGCTTTGAAAATTCTTGCCATGTGTTTTCTTTGCTCATTAGAGAGATTTAGGCTGGAATATATTTTGAAATAGTGACTTCCCAAATAGTGATAAAAACTGTACTTGGTCTGATTTGCCTAACAAATCTGTCATTGTTGCATAGCTGTTCATGGAAGAATTTCCAGTTTTACCTCCTGAACAGGAGTTGGCAAAGGAAAAACTGCAGCCATTTTCTCTTAAGCAGTGCTTTCACTATGAGCTTCAGCTCTGCAGCTGTTCATTTTATTTCAGCTCAGGATCACTCATGTCTTCTGACACTATGTTTCGAGTGTACAGCACAATAGGTGTTCAATATGAAGACTGTATTGAAACTAAGATTAAGATGCGTGCATAAAAATATGTGCCTCATGCTAGAGGTCACATGATAATGGCAGACTAAGACAGTCAACCGTACATGATAGCGATTCAATTCCAACATAGACCATGCCCTTGCAATATGCAGTGCTTTCAGCCATTTTTTGATACCATGTTGAATGAATTGAATTAGCTGAACACTGGCATCTGTGATGCTGGGGACCTCTAGAGGAGGCCGAGATGGATTATCCACTCGGCAGTTCTGACTTCAGCCAGAGGTTTTTGCACTAGATGTATTAGTCTCCTTCATCAGCACTGATGGGATATTTATGGAGCCTTCTTCTCCAGTGAGTTGTTTAATTGTCCATCATCATTCACGACTGGATGTGGCAGGACTGCAGAGCTCAGATCTGATCCATTGGTTTTGGGATTGCTTAGCTTGTTTATCATTTGCTGTTTATGTTGTTTGGCACACAAGTAGTCCTGCATTGCAGCTTCACCAGGTTGGCATCTCACATGTAGGCATGCCTGGCACTGTTCCAAACATGCCCCCCTTAGTCTTCATTCAAACAAGTTTCATCCTGTAATTTGATAGTAATGGTAGAGTGGGGATATACTGGGCAAGAGGTTGCAGACAGTGTTTGATGCCCAATTCTGCTGTTGCTGATGACCTCAGTACCTCATGGATGCCCATTCTTGAGTTGTTAGATCTATTCAGCATCTATCCCATTTAGCGTGGAAACAGTGCCACAGAACACAATAGAGTGTATCATCAATGAGAAGGTAGGACTATGTCTCCACAAGGACTGTGCAGTGGACACTTTAATCAATATTGGAATGGACAGATGAATCTGCAATAGGCAGATTGATGAGAATGAGGTAAAGTTGTTTTTTTTAATCTTTCATTTATTCCTTCAATACCTGTTGCAGCCCAGTCTAACAGCAATGTCCCTTTAGTTTTGACCAGCTCTATCAGTAGTGATACTGCCAGTCAGTACTGGTGGTGCACTTTGGATGCCTTTACCTTGAAATTATTCTGTGCTATTGCCACACTTAGTGACTCCTGCAAATGGTGTTCAATGTAGGAGTAATCAGCTTGAGATATCCTTTCCCATGTGTGACCTGATGCCATGAAACTTCATAGGTTCAGAATCAGTGTCAAAGACTCCCAGAATAGTACTCTTCTGACTGTGTACCATGTGCTACCACTTCTGCTGGGTCTGTCCTCTGGTGGGATAAGACATATCCAGAAACGGTGTAAGTGGTGTCTGGGACATTGTGTGTAAGGTATGATTCTTTGATTACAACTATGTTAGGCTGTTACATGACTTGTCTGTGAAACAGCTGTCCCAAGTTTGCACTAGTCTACAAATATTGGTAAAAAGGACTTAGCAGGATCGACATGACTAGGTTTGTTGTTATTTCTCCTGTGCCTAGCTTGATACTGTGTGGTACATCCAATATTATTCATTTTTGAGACTTGTTAGCAGTTTAGTACAACTGAATGGTTTGCTCGGCCATTTCCGTTGGCTCTTAAGAGTCCACCATATTTGGGAGAGATAACATTCTGATGGTATTGTCACTGGACTAGTAAACTGGATATTTGGGTAATGCTTTGAGGAACTAGGTTCAAATTCAGGTGGTGGAACTTAAATTCATAAAATTTGGAGTTAAAAATCTAATGATATTAGATCACTCTGGGACATGTTGAGATTGTGAAAATGTACGAAAAATGGGTCAGATTTGGAAAGCAAAAGCATGTTGTAGAAGTTGGGGATAGTAAAGGGATAATAAGAATGATTAGAAGTCTGTAAGAACATAATGGTTCAGCATAATAGTTTTGAGTAGGGGATGAAGATGGCAGCTAGCATGGAGTATATATAAGAGAGTTACTTGATCAGAAGTTCAGTGCTATTGGGGCTGAGAAAGTGGGAGATTATCATAGACAAGATCATTTAGAGACAGTACAGGAGGAACTAGAAGAGATAGGCAAGTACAGGAACTAGATTGGAGGCAGGTTTGTCTTGCTCAATAAAGAGAAAGAGTTAGAAACTGCTGGGACAGCTGATTGGATGGTCTCAATTTGGTTAAAGAAGTACATGCTGTCTTCACACAAATCATTAGAGATTATATGAAGGATGTTGAGAATTCAGGAGATTGTATGTCATGAAGAAGATGAACTGAGTATATTTGTTCCTCCAGGGTGGTAATAGGACAGTGGATTATTGAGATTAAGCATAGTAAAGTTTAGCAGGTTCTGACCTGGTTCAGCCAAAAATGGAGATGGTTAAACGAGTTACATGAAAAACATGTTCAAGTCTATATCTTTTGAATTAAAAAAAAACAAAGATAGAAGCCATATCAGTCCTGGTCAGGCAAGAATAAAGTATTTAGTTGGGACAAGGGCACTAGAGGTGGGTGTGAGGGAGCTGTTGGGCAGACTGGCAGCTGCAGATCACTTTGACAAAAAGAAGATCAGAGGGTAGGGTGAGAAGAGTTTGACTTAACTTGTGAAACTTTTTGTTTGAGGACATTCGGATGAACATAGTAACAGAAAGAAGTCTGCAGTCGGGAGTGTGCATCATGAGAGATTCAAGGATGGGTTCAAAGCTAGCCTTGTTTACGACTGAAACCATAAAACTGGAGAGGTTACATGAAGTAAAGAGACCGAAGGGGTGGTTGGAAAGTTGGATTGAAAAGTTTATATGACAGAGCAGGAGAGAGACTGAACCAAGAAGGAGGTTGTAATTACTGAGATTGCTCAATTCTTGTGAAGACAAAATTGGTTGCTATGTATGGGAGAGGTGTAACAGCAAAACTGATTTTTCTGCTTCACCCTCAGTCCCAACAAATTAGCTGAGAGTCTTTTTTCCAGAACACAGAAGTTCTAGAAGTGACCCAGTAGTGGTCTTTAAAATTGTGAAGGAATTGAAGATGCATTCCCTTGTGAAGGTGACAAAGACGACCGGGCCACCAATATAAGGTAGTCACTAATAAATCTGATAATAAGTTCAGGAGGAACATCTTTACCCAGATAATGGTTAGAATGTGGAGCTCACATTTACATTCACATAGAGTAGCTGTGGCAAGGAGGATAGATACACTTAAGAGGAAATTGGATAAAACGTGAGGGAGAAAGGCACTGAAGGTGAAAGGAGTAGAGAAAGAAGAACATACTGATAATGTTAGCTGAGTAGGGCTAGAGGAGGCTTATGTGGAAAATAATTATATCTGTACTGCAGTTTCTGTTTAGGGCTTCAACCTAAGGGCAACATAATGAATATAATAAATTATATATTGTTTTGCAATATATTGTGATGTACACACTTTACATTGTTTAGTACCTGCAAAGTTCTTCAGGCATTGAGGATGGAGATTGATTGAGTAATTTAGTTAGTTTCGATCTATTGTCATTGTTCATTCGTGGTACTGTGGTTGCTAAGGGAATGTTTAGTATTTGGTGTTCAATTCTCTGTAGCCTCTGGATAAAGTAAAACAGCTGCACTCAGTTTAATAGTTCAGTGTTTTTTGGGATGTGACTATAAAAGTCATGCTGTGAAAATTATTCATGATGGACGATTAGGTCAGAGAATCTTTGGATACAGAATGATAACTTACTCCATTCCAGCTAAAATGCTATTTTTTTCTCTCTTGTTTCTTTAACATATAATAGGATTTTTAAAGAAGGATTCTGATGTATTTATTTAGGAATGTGACACATCCCTGTTTTTGTTTGGTAAATAATTCAATGGTTAAAGCAAAATGCTAGTTCCCTCTTTTCTGTTTAACCGGTGTTGAAAGGGCAAGAGTTTGGAATGGTGCCTGGCCAGGAACACAGCTTTCTATACAACTAGCAAATCAGCTGCTTAGGAGCTTTTTATGTAGTTTTTAATGCTTTAAAGTCCAGATTTTCAAAAGCATGCTCATGTTAGCACTTTGTGGTTAGTCGAGATAGAAATGTATTTATAAAACATTTCTCCTCAACAGTTTTCCCCACCTTGAGACATCACCTTACAGTCAATTTAGTACTTTTAAAGTAGAAACGTGGCAGCAAATAACATGACATGATCACTCACAGAACAAATCCAGATAAATTGCTTTAATAATATTGGCTGCAGACTCTGCTTTATGCAAACTGGCTCTCATGCCTCCTATAACAGTACACCAAGGAGAAGCTCTCCACTTCTTCAAATAGAGATGTGGAGCCTTTAACGTCTGCCTGAGGGCCCCAGCTTAACTTTGCATCTGAATAACAACACCTTTGACAATGCAGCATTCCCTCAGTATTGGAGTGTCAGGCTGCATTTAATTCTGTTTGGAGGGGCCTTGAAACCATAACCTTCTGACTTAGTGGTAAGATGAGTACCCACTGATTCAAAGCTGGATGTTGAGAAGTTCAGTACTAGGTGCATTAACTCATGTATTCAGATCAGGACCTAACACTGATTGATTGAAAACTATTCACATGCATTTTGATGTCTGCAATGCTAGGGATTTCTGGATGGAGATCTGTTATGGAGGATGAGGTGTCATTTCCAAGTATTTCAGATCTAGACAGTGCTGGCAACAGGTTGGGAGGAGGGGAAGCTGGTTGGGGATGGTTTCTAGCAGTTGGGGTGATGTCAGGAGGGTTAGTGAGGTGCAGTTGGGATGTCAGTGCTGAGTTGGAGGGTCAGTTGGATAGTTATCCAGCATTTAGAGAAGGCTTCCTTTAATCTTCTAAATTTTCCTGGATAACTATTAAGTTTAATTGAGTCAGAATCCTCTAAATGAACTATCTTGGAGTGTTCCAGAAGCAGAGGACACACACTCATTGCATATAATTCTATTAGACCATTAGAATGTCTGGGCCAACATTTTCTAGCAGGTACCTCATATTCTCCATGCTAATAGAGGAATTGTGTTTATCCTGACAGTCCTCTTAACCTAATATCATCAAGTTGGTGTTCATATGCTCAAGGAAAAACTAGTCCTAGATTGTCAAAATGAATCAACTCAATAATATCAAAACCAAAGACTGCTGAAGAAGCTTTTTGTCTTGTACAGATCAGGATAGATTGGCAAGAATATCAAATTTCAAATGGATTAACAATTTAGATTGCATGAGAGGAACATAGTGATTGGTCAAGGTGTAGCTATGGAGAATACACTAAGGAACAGTGAACTTCTCTTTTTTGTTATCATATTTTTCTAATCAACCTGTTCAGAGATATTATAATTTACCTCTGGAGCAGGTGGGCCTCTCAATCCAGGTGTAGGGACAATAACACTGTGCCACAAGTACCTTCACAGTTAACTTATTTTTTTCTTCCCTGGCCCGCCTGGATTTGAACTCAGGGAGGAAATTGTGGGTGAAGTTGATGAACTGTTTGAGCTCCTTGTGGGAGCACAAGGCAGCATCAATGTAGCACGGGAAAAGGTGGGGGAAGATAGCTACGGAAGAGGGACAGTTTCATGTATCTTATGAAAAGGCAAGCACAGCTTGGACCCATGCATGTACCCATAGCCACTCCTCTGGTTTGTAGGAAGTGGAAGGATTCAAATAAAAATTGCTAAAAGGTGAGGACCAGTTTAATTGAGTCAGGTGGATTGGTTGGGTCTGCAGGAGAAGAAGAAATGGGGGGCTTTTAGGCCTTCATCATGTGGGATACAGGTGTAGAGAGATTGGATGTCCATAATGAAGCAATGGTGTGTACACAGGGATTCTGGGGTTCGGGACTCTACCACTGCACCATAAGATCCCTAACAGTTAACCTTTAAGCTTTTGATTAAATTCAAACCAGACCTTGACACTTGTCATCAATCAGCACTCTCTTCTCATGCACTATAAATTATTATTCCCTTTAAAATTTGTTACTGTTGTGATTCTTTCCTGATGAGTGCAACATAACAAGGCATTGACAAGCATGCCTCTTTTTTTCAGCAATACTCATGTTCTCTACCACTGAATAATTATATCATAATTCAATTGCTCTGCCATTAAATGAAATTCTTACTTTCTGGTAAGGTACTGGTAATGATTATTTGTAAACGATATCCAAATACTCTAATTGTTGTGTGCTTTTGGGGCAGGTTTACATATGAGAACAACTCCCTTAGAGAGGACCAACTTGTTCCTGTCAGCTCAATTAAGCCAGGGAACAAGAGTTATGGAAATCTCTAATGTAACGTGTGCCACTGAAAGGAATAAACTCCAGTTAAAATTAGAATGTACTGAATGTTTTAGATTAACTTCTTTTCGGTTGCAGCATAAACATGTCATGTTTCAGATTTTAATGAACCCATAGTTTAAGATGCAGAGCTCATTTTCTGTCACAACTACTTATTTAGCTTGAACACAGAAACATGGAGATTCCAGAGATTGCTTTTCCAGGAAGCTGAGGCTGCATTTTTCATCTGAATGCCAGCTTTGCTCACAATACTGCCACGTGGCTTCAGTGGTAATGTGTGGCATCTGCCACTTCTAAAAATGGACTATGGCCATTTCAATCACTTTCTTGACTCACCCAGTTCACCAGCATCCTATGACCCCTTAAGTTTACAGTCCTCAAGTCCCTCATTACATGTCTCTAACTGAAGAAATTAAAATCAAGAATCATGAATAATATGATGTTATCTGCTCTATGTCAAAGGAATTTTTAAAACTTAAAAATTCAGCACTCCCCTTCACATAGATCCAATGTTACATTACAGTATCACTGGGATGTGTGCTGAAATGCTCGGGTGGAGCATAAAACTAATGACTTAGTGAGTCAGAAATGACAGTGTCACCACCGGCTAAAGTGAAGGCCTGATGAATGTTTGGTACTTCCCCAGAAGGAAGGAGGGGAGCCAGAGGATGAGTCAACTTTTGACAGACTCTGTTGCATAAGTGTTAGAAGTTTAAGAGTGTGATTTTTGGAGATATTGAGGAGTGGTTTCAGGGAGTGGGTGAAGGGGAACAAGGGGAAAGAAGTATGAAATTTAGTAAGAAACAAAAACAGAAGTATAAAAACAGTCAAATGTCAGTCGTAAAGTTAAAATTGCCATAGTCATACCAGATCACAGGAAGTTAGAGAGAGACAACTTGTGGTAACTTAATCTAAGCGCCACCACACCTCAAACAAGGGGAGAGATTGGGAACTTCAGCCAATGTAGGTACTGAGCCCGCACTGTTGGTTTTACTTTGCATCACCAACCAGCAATCCAGCCAACTGAGCATACAAATGTACTAATGTCAGGTATATTGCAATGGTTACCACTCTTGCCTCTATGTTAGAAAGTAATAGTTCCAAATCTATCTGTGGAGACCTGAGTGTGAAATCTGAGTTCCCAGCTCTGTACTGTCCGAGGTGCCATTTTAGACACAAGGTATTAAGCAAAGTTGACTTTATAAAATCCCTTCGCACTTTTCAAAGAACAGGGCAAGTGTAACGAGGCCCATCTCAACATTGAAGTCATCATCTTCCATCTTTTATGCTTTTCACAAGTGGTGTGTCAAGATTATGACGTGTTAATGGCAAGATAACGATGGATTGGGCTTAATGCTTGTTAACCGCTTGCTAACAGCACAACTCATTTCATTAATATTCAGCCTCTCAACTTATAAACTCATCAAACTAGCTCAATATTGGGAAAATTCAACAAGGAAACCAGAGGTGTAAGAGGCAGATTCACCTCACTGCATTCTTGCTCTAAATGACCTCCTTATTGCCTGTGACCAAACTGCAGCTCAGGGCAAGATGTATGGGCACCAATCACACTCACTCCGCTTTTCTGGACATTGGCATCTGACACCTGTCAACCCCCATCTTGGCCATCCTGGCACTTTTCCGATACAGTGGTAGGGCACTATCGAAGGACAGACTTGCATTGCAGGGTACAGAAGGAACCGACATTGTAAGGCTGTAGCAATGACACAGGGCCAGGGACCCAGCTTGTAGACTGAACCTGGCTGCATCTCAGGGCTGCTTACTTTCCACATTAGCAGTTGATTGCTTAGTGCCCACCTGATTGCTCACAACATCTCTGCCTTAACTTGCATTTCCTTGAATTAGCGTAGCAAGTTGTGCCAATTAGCACAGTTGCATAACCAGGCATACCTTCCTGCTCAGCAGTCTGCAGTGTAGGGGTGTACACCTAGCTGTACCACAGCATACTGTGGCAATCTCCTGCCTACCCAATGTGCCAGCTGCTTTCGCAGCAGGCAAACTACATGCGCAGCAAGCGCACAGCTATGTCTCAATGTCACAGGGGAGCAATTCTCACAAGTGAGGAGCACCCATCCATCGGAGCTTGGGTTGGGGAGGGGTGATTCCCGATACAATAACTCAAGGGCAGCCCCCCCCAATATTAGTCCAGAATTGGCCACGGTATGCGTCCAGTGGGTGGTGGCAGGGCTGATATATGGTCTCAGTCAGGGGTCCCATTTCTCTCTAACCTAGGGAATGGGACACAGTCAGTCTATTTTTGACATGGTGGCCAGGCAGGGAGTAGGACGAATGTAACTGGATAGGTATCGGTAGCAGTCAGGGATTTGCGCAAATGTCGATCAAAGTGGGGGAGGGCCATGATTAGTCTGTCAGGGCTGTCCTCAGAAATGGAGGGGGAAGGTGAAAGGGGTTGAGAAGAGGAAAGTGCAACAATGGCTGCAATGGTAGTACTGAGCCTCAGCAGTTTGGTCTCTGGGACTGGGGACTGCAGCACAGGGGCACAGCGCAACAGTGATGGGGAGTTGGGGGGCGACAGTATTTCAAAGGGATGAGAATGTAAAGCACAGCAGGGAAAGGTGTAATGAAGGAAGGGGAAGATTGGAAATGGGAGGAGAATTCTGGTTTTGGTGGAAGGGAAGGATGTAAATGACCACTCCTGGCATGGGTACCTCATATTCTGGGTCATGGTGGAAAAGGCAGGTGGGTGGAGGTGAATGTAGAGAGGTTGGGTGGGGAATTATCATATGGGATTGATAACACGGGATAGTAGGAAGGAAATGTGGATATTTAACGGTTCATCGACAGTCAGGTTGAGGCTGGGAGCCATGTTGTTTTTCACTGTGCTGGAACTTGAAAATGTGCAATGGAAAGAAAATGGATGCAACCACACTGGACGGGAGCGAGAAAGGATTCGAGCTATTGGGGAGGGGGCTGCAGCACACATTGTTTGCGGGGGTCTTTTAATCAGGAGCAACTTGAGTCATATGATTCTGAAAGGTATAGCACAGAGGCCTACAAAATGCATTCTCCTCAGCCATTCTTCACATTTGATCCTCACTGAAGGTGGCATTTCGAAGGCACAGCCACTACAGAATGGAGTAGCATGGTGGCTCAGTAGTGAGCACTGCTGCCTCAGCGCCAGGGTGCTGGGTTTGATTTCAGCCTCGGGTGACTATCTGTGTGGAGTTTGCACATTCTCCCTGTGTCTGCATAGGTTTCATCTGGGTGTTCCAGTGCCTCTCACAGTCCAAAGATGTGCAGGTTAGGTGAATTGACCATGCCAAATTGTCCATAGTGATAGGTGCATTAGTCAGGGGAAATGTAGGGGAATAGGTCTGGGTGGGTTACTTTTTGGAGGGTCAGTGTGGAATTGTTGAGCTGATGGGCCTGTTTCCATACTGTAGGGAATCTAATCTACGAACAACTCTTTGTCAGCTACATCTTTGCATCCAGAGGGATCCAAACATTAAGAATCATCATCCAGAAGAGCAAAGGTGCTAGCAGCACACAATGCAATGTGTGCACATCATACTCCTGATTATAGCTGGTGTTGCTAGCTCTGTGCACTAACCTCAATCCGAGAAGCCTTTTGTTTGGCCACAAACTGCTCCTGGATAGTGTGCCAATATGTTATGTGCCTCAACAGAGAGATTTACAAGTGGATGCATAAAAGTTAACATTCGCAAAATTTATCTACAAGTTTTCAAAAACAAAATATCTTCTTCACATATGCCATCAAAGTGTTGTGAAGACATTTTCTTCTTTCTATCTCATCACTAAGTTTAAGTGCACTCCCTGGTTCAGTAGTTAGGGTGGAGGAAGCCTGCACCGATGTGGGTGCCATTGGGGTGATTCCTCCACACACTTGAGACAGCACTGACCCAGACAGTAAGCTCAGACCACGCTGACAGGGTCTGGTGGCATAGCATCCTCTGCTGGTCCTCTGGATCTAGCACAGTCCTCATCTGCACCACCCCATCCACCAGAATATCCAGGTCCCTACTGATGAATTGCCACGCCATCTTCCCCTTTGCTAATAACTTCTAGACATATCTTCGAAGGAGCAGGGCAGGTGCAGAATGCCAGTGCTCATATGGGTGCACTGTGGCATTTAAAGGTGGCTGAGTGGTGAGTTGTTGCAGGAAGGGTATGTGGTAAGGGGGGGTGGAAATTGGATACGAGAGATACCATGTAATTAATGAGGTTAGTTTTTTTGGATCGGATGAGTGATCTAACTAGGTCTTGGAGCAATAAATCCTAAAACAAACTGTAAAAAAAAATAAGTCTAGGTCAACATTTGTTATCTATCCTGAATCACCTTTGGGAATGTGTTGGTGAGCTGCAGTCCACATGTATTTTTCTATTTCAAAAATATAGTGTCATAGAGTTATAGAGAGGTACAGCACAGAAACAGACCCTTTGGTCCAACTCGTCCATGCCAACCAGATATCCCAACCCAAATCTAGTCCCACCTGCCAACATCTGGCCCATATCTCTCCAAACCCTTCCTATTCATATATTCATCCAGATGCCTTTCAAATGTTGCAATTGTACTAGCCTCCACCACTTCCTCTGGCAGCTCATTCCATACACGTACCACTCTCTGTGTAAAAATGTTGCCCCTTAGGTCTGTTTCACATCTTTCTCCTCTCACCCTAAACCTATGCCCTCACCCAACCCAGGGAAAAGACTTTGTATATTTATTCTATCCGTGCCTCTCAGGATTTTATAAACATCTATCAGGTCACCCCTCAGCCTATTCAGCCTCTCCCTATTACTCAAATCCTCCAACCTGACAACATCCTTGTAAATCTTTTCAGAATCTTTTCAATTTTCATAACATCCTTCCGATGGGAAGGAGACCAAATTTTCACACAATATTCCAAACGTGGCCTAACCAATATCCTGTACAGTCGCAACATGATCACCCAACTCCTGTACTCAATACTCTGACCAATAAAGGAAAACATACCAAACACCTTCTTCAGTTTCCTATCTACCTGCCACTCTACTTTCAAGGAGCTATGAACCTACACTCCAAGGTCTCTTTGTTCAGCAACACTCCCTAGGACCTTATCATTAAGTGTATAGGTCCTGCTAAGATTTGCTTTCCCAAACTGCAGCACCAAAATGCATTTATCTAAATTAAACTCCGTCTGCCACTCCTCAGCTCATTGGCCCATCTGATCAAGATCCTATTGTAATCTGAGGTAACCTTCATCGCTGTCTACTACACCTCCAATTTTGGTGCCATCTGCAAGCTTACTAACTATACCTCCTATGCTCGCATCCAAATCATTTACATAAATGATGAAAAGTAGAGGATCCAGCACTGATCTTTGTGGCACTCCACCGGTCACAGACCTCCAATCTGAAAAACAACCCTCCACCACCACCCTCTGTCTTCTAACTTTGACCCAATTCTGTATCCAAATGGCTAGTTCTCCCTGTATTCCATGAGATCTAACCTTGTTAACCAGTCTCCCATGGGGAACCTTGTCAAACACCTCACTGAAGTCTGTAATGATCTTGTCAACCGCTCTGCCCTCATCAATCCTCTCTGTTACTTCTTCAAAAAACTCAATCAAGTTTGTGAGATATGATTGCCCACACATAAAGTCATGTTGACAACCCCTAGTCAGTCCTTGCCTTTCCAAATACAGGATTCCCTCCAACAACTTGCCCACCACTGACGTCAGGCTCACCAGTCTATAGTTTCCTGGCTTGTCCTTACCACCTTTCTTAAACAGTGGCACCACGTTAGCTAACCCCCAGTCTTCCGGTACCTCAGCTGTTACTATCAATGATACAAATATCTCACTAGTAGCCCAGCATTCACTTCCCTAGCTTCCCACAGAATTCTAGGGTACACCTGATCAGATCCTGGGGATTTATCCACCTTTATGCATTTCAAGACATCCAGCACCTCCTCCTCTGTAATATGGACATTTATATATATATATATAGTCACAAATGCAGTTTGGCTCCATGCTGCGGTGTATCAAGGAAACAGACAAACTTTAGAGTTTGACTGGATCCAAACAAACCAAAGGCATCTTTTACTTGAACAAGGTTAGTAAACTTCAGCAGGAGGACCTCAGACAGTGGTCTTTCCCTACTGTCCTTGGCGGCAGTTATCCCAAGCTTTAATGCGAACCTCAGCACATAGTCCTGAACCTTGAGATTAACTGCTTGCTCTGGAAGACCAACAAACTGGTGTAAGTGCATACATGGTGCTGGTTGGAATGCAGTTTCAGGATTTTGACATTAATGACAGTGAAGGATCAGTGATAATGTTTACCATTTAATCAGACTCGTTTGTGACTTGCAGGTGGTGGTGTTCCAGGTATCTGCTTCCCTTGTCCTTTCAGATGGTTGAGGTTTTGAAGAAAGCTTGGTTAGCTACTACAGTGTGTTTTATATATGCTACACACTGCAACAACTGTGCCTTGGTGGTGTGGCAAATGAATGTTCACAATCTTGTTTTTCACATTACAATATTCATAATGTACTTCTTTGAGAAGAGGGTGTATGATAGGCTAAGAAAATGCAAAAATTCCTTTTTTATTCTGGCTATTCTTAGTGCTACATCATAGGGTCAGAAAAAGCACAAAGTAGGAAACAAAGAAGCAAAAGAAGTTTGGTCTTCTCCACTCATGAATGCTGTGTGTTCCCCAGCGTATGGAAGTCCTGTGTGACTGTACTGCCATTGAAAGATGGCACAGAAAAGAAAGAAGAGCATTTAAAAAGCTGTTAACTTAATGAATAACTTTCAGGAGCCAAGTTCATAATCTCTACCACCCTGAAGAAGAAGGGTAGCAGATGCTTGTAAACACCATGCTGTGCACATTACCCTCAAACTCATATCATATCCTCATTTGGAACTATACCAATATTCCTCCAGTTTTGCAGCACCAAAAGCCCCAAATTCTCTTCCAGATAGTACCGTGGGTGACACCACATTGACCACAGCAATTCAAGAAAGTCACTTACCCATAACCTTCTCATGAGCAATTAGGGATGGTCAACAAATGCTAGCTTTGCCATTGGCACTTCCATGAAGGAAGAAAAAAAGTTGGCTTCTTTTATAAAACAAAACTAAATAAATTTCTGAACCTAGAGGGAGTAGACCAAGTGTAGCAATGAAAACATAGCAACCTAACAGAGGCTGAGAGTTTGATGCTACATTGGAAAGTGGAAAACAAAGTTAGATATGTTACCTAACATCAATCAAATAGATTAGATTGCAAAAGATTGAGCCAGAAGAGTCAAACAGGATTTAACTTTTCTCTAAAGTCTTTAAACCTGACAATCACTAGAACATTAACTCTACTCGCAGTTTAGCAGCATGCATGGTTTTAGCCAGGTTGTTTAAAGATCAACATGATTTAGCTTCCCATAAGAAGATATGATCCACAATTTTCTGCAGACTTAGGCAGTTTGTCACAATTCTGCTTCACGTTGCTACAGCTCCTATTTCATTCTGAACAGCAGAAAATATACTTAGGAGTTGATGAATATTAAACTATAAATCTGTGGTAATAATGCTTTTCAAAATCCAAGACATTTTTAAACTGACTCCCCCAGCAAAATGGTTAACAGACGCTCTTAAAAGCTTGACAAATTATGGTCTTTTATTAAAAATATAATACACTTGGCATCTGCACTATATATCTTCAATTTTACTATGAAGTTGCTCTCAGTGGATTATTCCACAGATGGGATTTAAGACATACTTCTCACCTTCTCTGTCCAATTCATGACAAACAGCCTGTATGATTACTGACTCGATATAAAAGGGAAGAAGATAACTTTGACATTAAAATGTGAGGCACAGGTTCAGAGTTATTGGTTTATAATATGTTTACAGGATTTCATTGGTAAATTGAACTTAAAGTTAATTGTTCTTTATTAAAATTAATCATAACTTTAATTGTAAAACACAGAAGATACTGTAACTTGCATGGTACATCTCGAATAATGAATTGACGGAGTAGATGGGTTGGTTGAAAGCCATTGTGTGTCGGTGGCACGTCAATGGATATTCCAGGATCAAATATCACCATTTACCTCAGGCAATGTTCATGGAAATAAGAGGAAGGACCACCTTATACAGTGAGGGGATGCATCAACGTCACAGCCCTGATCTGAGTTATTATAATCTGGAACATGCTATCAGACTATGGAATCTGATTTACTGGACACTTTCAAGAGGGAGACAGACAAGTACTTGAGAAAGCAACATTTACATAGCTATAGGGAATGATTGAGGTAGGAATAAGTTGATATATCTTTTAAAAGCTGACATTGTATGATTGACCTCCTTCTGTGCTATGTAATTCTATGAAACTTTATTAAAATATCACTGTAACTACTCAGTGTTACTTTTATCACAATAGCCTGATTGAAATTTCCTAAACTGGTTTTACACAAGATAGTAAAAATCATCAGAGAATGGATCCTTTCAGTCTGAGGGGAGTTTATATGTCAGCTCAGAGTAAAACATAGCACTCATTGTTACCAGTTGTGTTACACCTTTGGAGTGATGTCCCTTTCAGAGAGCAACATGCAAATAAGCCAAGTACACAGATAATGTCAGAAGCTCTTTGCACTGTGTTACTCAAGACATAGGCTGTGTCTAGAAATTACTTTGCACTATATATATTAGCTTAGCTGCAAATTAAACTGTCAGAGATTTCCAAATAAACTGAATCCATGTTCCTCTTAAGATTCCATTTAGATAACAAAAGAATATTATTACATGGTGTACAGTGTTTAAAACAACACAAAGAAAGTAGGTTTAAAAGCGTGAAGGTCAAACAGAGCAGCAGCAAACAAAATACAACAGCAATCCAGAGGTTCCCATAGTACAGAGAACATTTCTTTACAAACCTTGAGGACCTCTAAGTTGGCCCAGTCCAGGTCAGCAGCCAGATTAATCAAACCAATCCTATGTAAAGACTATTTTATTTGAATGATCTTAATTGAAAATGTGCCTAATTTCAAACAATATAAAAAGAAAACTGCAGCCTACAATCAGGAACAATGCTAAGAACTTGCAATTATGTGTCCACATCTTTCAGAGAGCAACATTGCAGTTACTAGCGGTGTTCCGCAAGGATCTGTTTTGGGACCATTGCTGTTTGTGATTTTTATAAATGACCTGGAGGAGGGGCTAGAAGGTTGGGTGAACAAGTTTGCGGATGATACGAAAGTCGGTGGAGTTGTTGACAGTGAGGAAGGATGTGGCAGGTTACAGCGGGATATAGATAAGCTGCAGAGCTGGGCAGAAAGGTGGCAAATGGAGTTCAATGTGGGTAAGTGTGAGGTGATTCACTTTGGTATGAGTAACAAAAAAAAGGGGTACTGGACTAATGGTCGGATACTTGGTAGTGTGGATGAGCAGAGGGATCTTGGTGTCCATGTACACAGATCTCTGAAAGTTGCCACCCAGGTAAATAGTGCGGTGAAGAAGGCATATGGCGTACTGGCTTTTATTGGTAGAGGAATTGAGTTCCGGAGTCCTGAGGTCATGTTGCAGTTGTATAAGACTCTGGTGCGGCCGCATCTGGAGTATTGTGTGCAGTTTTGATCGCCATACTATAGGAAGGATGTGGAGGCACTGGAACGGGTGCAGAAGAGGTTTACCAGGATGTTGCCTGGTATGGTAGGAAGATCGTATGAGGAAAGGCTGAGGCACTTGGGGCTGTTTTCATTGGAGAAAAGAAGGTTTAGGGGTGACTTGATAGAGGTGTACAAGATGATTAGGGGTTTAGATAGGGTTGACCATGAGAACCTTTTCCCACATATGGAGTCAGCTATTATGAGGGGGCATAGCTTTAAACTAAGGGGTGGGAGGTATAGGACAGATGTTAGGGGTAGATTCTTTACTCAGTGAGCCGTGAGTTCATGGAATGCCCTGCCAGTAGCAGTGGTGGACTCTCCCTCTTTATGGGCATTTAAATGGGCATTGGATAGGTATATGGAGGATAGTGGGCAAGTGTAGGTTAGGTGGGCTTGGATTGGTGCAACATCGAGGGCCAAAGGGCCTGTACTGCGCTGTATTTTTCTATGTTCTATGTTCTATCTGGGTACTTGGATCACTCCCATACTGATCACTTAAAGGGCCATCACTCAAAGGTGATAACACAATATTACCAAATTCTCAAGAGGATTGTCTTTGTACCTCCAGGACACTGTAATGAGCAATCTAGGTGGAAAATTGTCATGGTTTAAGACATAGCCTTTAATCTGGTCCAGTATGTTTATTTAGTTTTAACCAGATTAAAGGTGGAAATGTCAGCTTTATGCATCCAAACTGGTAACAGGAACTGTTGCTAATTTGTTGTAGGAAGGCAGGGCAGTGTAAAGCAACCAATGGCACGTGTACTTGGAAGCAGGAAATCACATGGTCAAATCTCCATGATTAAGTTCCACCAGGCCTGACAACAATCTGGTTCTCTCTATATAGTTTTGCCTCTGGAAATCTAAAACTGGAAAGAACAGTGCTTCTAATCAAATGCAGCAAGGCACAGTACATCAGTGAGATTTCAGCTCAGCTTTGGTTTAATTAGGTTAAACTACAAACAAACCTAAAGCTTAAGAGAATAACTTCACATTTATCACATTTTTAAATGGACACAGCTTTACGATACTGTAAGCAATTAAAAGCTACCTACAGTGGATTCTGGATTTCTGAAATAATAACAGAAAGTGCGAGAGAAGCTCATCATGCTTGACAGTATTTGTGGAGACAGGAACAGATTTTCCAGTCCAATATGACTCAATCAATTCAATTGGTTTCTGTCTCCATAGATTCTGTCAGATTTACTAAGTCTCTCCAGCTTTCTGTTTTATTTGTGTGATATGACAGAAGAAATGAAGTATGGGTTATACTATCAATGAAACTAACCCCTGTTTCCCCCAAGGCACCTGTCTTTCCAGTAGGACTTCTAGGTGGCAAAAAAATTACCACCTGTAATGTCTGGAGTGAGAGAGAGGTTGGGAACAACAACGACAATTACTAACTGAAATGACAAATCTCTACATTGTACTTTATAGGCCTAATAGGTGGGTTAGCTTAGTAAAAATACTAAAATTGCTGGGAGCATGTTACAAGCTGCAACACACCCGCAGAGACAGCTTGGATGTTCAAATTGTAACCGGAGACACTCCTTATGACAAGGTCTTCATTTATATACTAAGGCTGTTTAATGATAAATTATAATATATCATTAAAAATGTTGTATATTTTTAAAAGAATATTATAGTGTGTTTTATTCAAATTGCACTGTAAAGGACAGCTCTCAATTCAAATTAAAGCATGATAGCATTGGATTTCCTCCAGGATTATGAATTTTAACATATCGGACCTTATCCATTCAGCTTCTCTTCCTGTTTTTTCACCTGTGGAGTCCCTGAAAATCAGCTTATGATCTCTATCTCATCTATCTGCTGCTTCTCAAAAACCTGACCTGTAAATACACATAGTTTTCACGTGCACTCTACAATATTCAACTTTACTTCACCACCACTTTTCTTGACTCCTTCACTATCTGTGCATTGTCAGACAACTTATCGGACATCCAATACTTAACGAGCAGAATCTTCTTTCTTTCAACTAAATTTTAGGAACAACTAAGCCATTGTCTCCCATCCTTGCCAAGAACTCCGATCCCTATCAATCAATTCCATACCTGACCTTGGGAACTCCTTAAGACTAAACCAACCTGTTTGTTAACCTCAGAAGTTAGTTGGTTCTTGATGACAATATAACACACATCGAAGGTTTCATATTTGTGGCATTCACTACATTTTACTTCAATATAACAACCAACCTTGTCAAATAGTCATCCAGTTGGCACATCTTTCTCCTGACTTGCAGACAACATATGAGGCACTGCCAGGTGTTATTGTGAAATCACTAAAACATTCAGAATAACTTTGAGCACCTTTGGGGGGGGGGGGGGGGGGGGGGTGTCTGTTGAAAAAAAAATCAATATTCAAATTCTCTTCCTTTCCTATACAAAACCAAGGAGTCTTGACATATTTGGTGGTGCAGACAGACAGTTCAGAAACCTGTTTTCCATTAAAAAAGATGTCATTTGAAAATTGGGAAATGTCTACATTTTTTTATAAAGAAGTCTTGTTTGCTTGCACCAACTGTTACTGAAACTTGTTCATTCTCGTCTTCTACTGATGCATCCCCTTAGCTAATGAATTTTTCTACTCGTTGTTGATACCATCAACTTTGCAAAGAAAAAATGTTGTGGCAAAAATAGAAATTGCTGGAAAAGTTCAGCAGGTCTGAGCTTTTGAGCAATAGATGTTGTGGCAATGCTACTGATAATTTTTCCAGGAAGTGCCAACTGTTATATTGTTATATTCTTAGGAAGGATTTAGGGATCAATTGTTGTAAGAATTTACATCAAGTGTGCAGCACAGCAATTGGGTTCTGAGTAATAATTATTAGTCCACCAGCCACTTGAGAGCCTCAATTGATACACTTGAGGAAGGTCCAGAGTTTTCAGTCTTAGAGCAAAATTATTTTGAACTTCTGAACAAGCAGACAAAACACAGACTGTGGCTTCTTTGCCTTATAATCTTATTTCACAACACAAACCTACGTTTAGAAGCAGAAAAGAAATGCAGAGGTTCATTCACGTTAGCAAATATGCTCCTTTATCCTAAGGAGCTGATGTTGCATTTATTCAGAATACTAAAATGCCTGTAACACACACCCATCTTAATGATTAAGATGTGTTGAGGTGCAGTCAATCTAGCACAACTTGGATTAACAGTGAGCTCTATGACACACCTAGAATTCTAGTTCAAACTAAATATTGTAGCACAAATGAACCGGACAGAGATCTGATTTGGATTAGACTTAGACATGATGTTCAGGACCCAAATGGCATACCCCTGCTCCAACCTTTTGTGTCCAGCGCACTTATAATTCTACAGTGGATTGTGGGTTGCATACTGCCTATGTTTTTCCAATAATTTCAAAAAATGCTTCAAACGCGGTAAACAATATTATGTAGTTGAACTCAAATGTAGTCAATGAGGGAGATTTGGTAAGATACAGCAAGTATCTCACTAGGTTTAACAGAGCGAAACCAACCATGAAACTCAATAAGACTGACACTTAGCCAGAAAAACATAAGATTCAGCTATTTATATCAGACACAAACAAATTGGCCCATTGGATTTAGATACTTAAATCACCTTTGCATCATCAGACATTATTTTCTGACATTGCAGATCTGAGAGGTCATCTCATCTGCTGAGAATGCACATCAGAAATTCAGGGCATATTATGGAATCATAGAATCATAGTATCCCTACAGTGTGGAAACAGGCTATTCGGCCCAACAAGTCCACACTGACTCTCCAAAGAGAATCCCACCCAGACCCATTCCCTTACATTTCCCCTGACTAATGCACCTAACCTACATATCCCTGAACACTATGGGCAATTTAGCATGGCCAGTCAGAAAATAATGAAGCGCTTCCTGATGAAGGGCTCCTGCCCAAAACGTCAGTTTTCCTGCTCCTCAGATGCTGCTAGCCCTGCTGTGCTTTTCCAGTACCACTTTAATCTTGTCTCTGATCTCCAGCATCTGCAGACCTCACTTTTGCCAGTCAGAAAATAATGCCTACACTGGGGAAACAAAGCAGATCACATTCTGCCCACAAAAAAGACACTAACCTTCCAGTTGCCAGCACTTTAACACACCACCCTGTTCCCTGGCCAACATCACTGTCTCATGCTTGCTGTAGTGCTGCAACAAAGCTCAGCGCAAACTGGAAGAACAACACCTCATTTTCCATTTGGGGACCCTTCAGCCCTCCAGACTCAATATCAAGTTGAATAATTTTAGGGCCTGAGCTTTCCTGTGTCCTAGTCCCCAACCCCACACACTACCTGTTGTTAGCTGCCCATAATCTCCAAACACAGCTAGTCAGCCTCCCAGCCAGATTGTTATCCATTATTTTGTCTGTCCAACTGTTCTTCTCTCTCTTTGTGCTCTATCATCACCTATTGTTTACTCCTTATCCCTTCCCCCCCCACCCCATCTTCTGCATATAAACCAACATTTTCCTAGCTACCATCAGCTCTGAGAAACGGTCACCAGACCTGAAATGTTAACTCTGATTTCTGTTCACAGATCTTGCCAGACCTGCTGAACTTTTCCAGCAACCTCTGTTTTTGTTTTTGATTTATAGCATCTACAGTTCTTTCAGTTTTTATTGAGTCTGTGTTAGGCTGTTCTCATTTGAATCTCCATTGACTTTACCAGATGAGATATTTCTAGTGGGTGTGTGTTTGCATCACATAATTGGCCATTATTTAATTCCAAATTGACGTGGTTTATTTGAGTAAATTTAAAGAAACTAATGTGGAAAATTCAACTGATGATCAGAGACATGTTTCTGACTCTGATATATAAGTTCCCCTCTCCATATTGCATGCAATTCTTCACCAATGAAACATTAATGCAGCTTACTGTATGGTAACTATGGATAAGAATTTTATTTTTCAGCATTTACAGACTGCACTTAAATAAGAACAAAATTGCACATATGTTGTCACAGCGAGTAGTTAAACATTCTTTTACAGCCAGTGATCATCAAAGCATTTTCATAGATAATGCTAGGATTTTCTTACTCTCAGAATGATTGACCCAGTTAAAATAATTGAATCAACAAGCTTTTCCATAGCAGGCATAGAGTTTATATGTGAGTTGATGCTGTGGTAAAAAGTAACATCCGGAATAGGTAAGTTATTGTGTGTGAATTGCAAGGAGGTTGAGTTTTAGGTGAACTTGAAGTTTGAGCAGGTTGGGGAGAATTCTTCTCTCACTTTCAAAGTTTGATGTTTATTATTTTGATAGCTTAGTTAGCTGCATCTGGTTTTAATGTATTCTGATGAGAGCTGAGCTTAACAGCATGGCTGTCTGATCCATATGACTTGTTAAAAGGCCAAAGTTTTATGACCAGATAAGCTGTGTATCAAATCAATAAATTTTCTGTGTTGGACATTTGAAATTTACCCATTCTGGATTCAGATGAAGGACCATCATAATAAAATAGGCGGTGAATAGAGACCCATTTAAATTTGTCTAAAACATATCGGTTTCTTTTTCTTTTTGTTCATGGTGAAGCTGAAAGATGAGGCATCTAAACATGTTATAGTCCTTCGGTGATGTTCCACCCTGAAACAAGAGGATGTGGTGGTTCAGTGGTGAGCACTGCTGCCTCACAGCACCAGGGACGTGGGTTTGATTCCAGTCTTGGGTGACTGTCTGTGTGGCGTTTGTACATTTTCCCTGGGTCTCTGTGGATTTAGTCCAATTTCCTCCCACAGTACAAAGAGGTGCAGGTTAAGTGGATTGGTCATGCTAAATTGCCCATAGTATCCAAGGGATGTACAACTAGGTGGGTTAGCCGTGGGGAATGCAGGGTCCCAGGGATAGGTTGGGTCTGGGTGGGATGCTCTTCCAAGAGTTAATGGGTCATGTGCTTCTGCACTGTAGTGATTCTATGTATGATGCTCATATTTAATAACACATTTGTTTGAATGTCTGATGTTGATAATGCCAAACATAATGCCAAAGCCGAATCACAGTGATCATTTCAACAGGATTTTATTGATCAAAATTTTAAAGTATTAGCTGAACACACATAATATACTGGAGCATGAGACAATATATACATAAATGGCTTGTTTATACATAACTGTAGAATTATATAATCTTTTCACTGAAATTCATGAAAAATTACAGTGATCTCGAAGAATCATTTTGGCATTTAAAGCTAAATATTAAGCGATTTCTGAACTACAAGAAATGCTCTCAGGAATTACTGAATTTCCTTAACTTTTGGAAAGATGTATTTTCTTGCCACCAAATATCCCACTGTGATGTCTTGGATTGCAAGAAGCCACGAAATATGAAATAGTCTATTGTCTTTAAAACAAGTAACTATTGAACTACCAGGAGACTGTACATATTGAGCAATGCTGTTCCTGCATCCTGACACCCTCGATAGACCAGAACTAGTTTTGTTACTCCAAGACTAAGAAATTGTGGTCAATGGTTTTGAGACTAATTTCCATGCAACTTTTTTCACATTATGTTATGTCTTAGCAATTGGAATAAATGACATACACGGGTGAATGTTTGTACAGAAGCATCTACAAGTGCACTTCCCCTTCTATATCTGTCTGTTGAAAAAGCAAAGACTTTACTGTCAGGTTACACTCATTGTAAAGGTTATCATTGAAAAGGAGGAATTTCATATGTTAGCAATAACATTTAATTCAGCCCATTTGGTAACATGTGGGCATCCAGAATTCATTACTTTGAAAACCAAATCACCACATAAAAGCTTTGCATTTCCCATTGGTGGAGCTAATTTCAGCAAAGTCACTGACTCTTTGTTCAGAGATTCTTTTCAGAAGTACAGGAAACTGAAGTCAAAAAAAGTTATTATTTCTTCATTCATCTTCTGAAAGTTAGCATTATTGAACTGTCTGGTTCAGCCTGAGACAGTGGCCAGGCAAGGGGATGGAGGTTGTGGTCGAGGCTAAAGACAATAGCTTTGCTCTTCCTGAATGTTTAGCTGAATGAAATTCTGGATTTGAGGCAAACAGTTTGATGACACAGAATAATCCCCTTGCGTCTAAATGGCCAGAGTTGGACATGTAGCATTCAAGGCACACCAAACATCAACAGAATGCTAGCCTCAACTTAAGTCATGTTGCTTTAGTTATGTTTTTTTAGCATTCTGTTTGCTGTGTTAGCTGCTGCTCTACAATGACTGGACATTTAAATCTGCAAACTGAGTTTTGCCAGAATAGTGACCTCACTTCACACACTGGAGCCTAACTCCAGTAAACAACCTGATTATTCTGTCTTACTGTTTCCATTACAGTCATCACATCATAGTTATTGGATGTCTGCAGTAGTCCATCTGGAATTGTGGAATATGTCCTTCTTCAGAATCTGCCATTGAATATAGTTGAAATTTGTATTAGGAAATATTAATGTTTCATACAAATAATAAATGAGCAATAAATGAACAGAAGCAAATCATACTGACAGAATGAGCAGAGGAATAGAGAGGGAAAATGTGAGACATCATATCTGATTTTCTCAGTTCATGAGAAGAGCCTTGGGATTTATTTAAAGGTGCTTTATAAATGCAAGTTGTTGTTATTACATTTCCTCCAGCATAAAAAAAGTCAGAGTGCTTCAAACAGCTTATCACCTCAACCAAACAACAATCCTATACTCACGAATCCACATTTAAGTGGAATTTACATCTGTCAGAAACCATGATCTTAGCTTCCTCCAAGTGTCTTCTTGGTTCTAATACAATCAAATTCTGCAACATAGGTTTCCTCTTTAAGGAGAGAGTCCTTGTATTTCAGCTATATAAAAAGTACATTGAAATATACATAATTCTCCAATTCTGATCACTTGAACATTTCCACTATCCATGATATTATCATTTCTGGTCACGCCTTCAGCTGTCTGAGCCCTAAGTCTTCCCTCAGCTTCCCAGCCTCACTTACCTCCTTTAATATATTCCATAAAACCTACCTTGTTGATCACGCTTTTGGTCATCTTTGATAATATCTTGTGGGGCTTGGTGTAACGTTTTGCCTGATAATTGCTTCTGCTGTTCTGAGTGAATACTACACTGTCAGCAGATCAGTACTGAGGGAGCACTACACTGTTGAAGGTCAGTAGTGATAAAACACTGCACTATTGCAATTTCTGAGGACTGAGGAAGGACTGTCAGTATTAATGAAGCACTGAACCTTCAGTAGGTAAGTATTGAGAAAGCACTTTTCTGCTGGAAGGTCAGTATTGTGGAAGTGCTTAGCTGTCAGTCAATCAGTACTGAGTGACTGCTGCACTTTCTGAGGTGCAGTTTTTCAGATGAGATATTGAACCAAGGCCACATTTTCTCTCTAAGGTGGATGTAAATGTTGACATGGCACTATTTCAAAGAGCAATGGAGTTCCCCTGGGTGCTCCTGAGCCAATAATAGTCTCTTAGTCAGCAACACAAGTATAGAAGGTGTGATCATTATCACAATGCTGTTTGTGAGAGCTTGCTGCACACGTTAGTTGTTACATTTCCAATATGACAGCAGTGACTTCGCTTCAAAAGTATTTAATTGACTGTAAGGAACTCATAGAATCGCCATTTGGCCCAACAAATCCACACTGGCCCTCCAAAGAGCAACCCACACAGACCCATTCCCTCCTGACTAATGGACCTAAGGTACACATCTCTGAACACTATGGGCAATTTAGCATGGCCAAATCTGCACACCTTTGGACTCTGGGAGGAATCCCATGCAGATGTGGGGAGAATGTGCAAACTCCACACAGACAGTCACCCAAGACTGAAATCAAACCCAGGTCCCTGGTGACGTGAGGCAGCAGTGCTAAGCGCTGAACCACCGTGCTGCCTATGGGACATCATCTGCTTGAGAATGGTAATTCTGTCTTGATTTTTTGAATATGAGAGCTTCTCTTCCTTGCTTTGTACTCCTGGTTTCACAGTGATTTCTATTCGAATGGATTTCCAACTGAACACTAGTTTTGCCATCGATGCCTCTCAAAATTGTCACGTTGTGTTGAAATTTAATCACGCCCCCCTCAGCATATTTGAAAGTGATTCCCAATGCCTTCCCACCAACCAATTACCTTTTTTTTGTATTATGTCGGCTGGAATAGATGTCAAGCAATAGATCTGTACTGAAGCGTATTTCAGGTCCTGATTCCATCTTCACCATTATTTTACATGCAGTTATGAAAGGTAAGACAGACAATCCTGGAGATGTCTTCTTTGAGGCCAGGCTAGCAACACCACTTAACCCTGTAATCCCCAAACCATCAATGAAGTCAGCCTGCAAAGCCCAGCCAAAATGCTTGGCTTATCTTTAAATCCAGGATCCATTCGGGGATTCCCCAGTACCATCTTGGGGCTGTTGAGATGACAGAGCTGCCAGCCAATCAGTTATCCAGCAGCTGTTGAGAATGAGACTTCCTCCAACTGAAACAACTAATGCTGTTCCCAGTATTAGATTGCTGCAGGCAATTCAGCTTTAGTGTTGAATAGTGTGGTGCTGGTAAAAAGCAGCAGGTCAGGCAGCATCCGAGCAGCAGGAGAGTCAATGTTTTGGGCATAAGCCTTTCATCAGGAATGTAGGGTGGAAGGCGGCTGTGAGATATATAGGGGGTGGGGGCGGGCTGGGGGAAGGTAGCTGGGAAGGTGCAGCTGGATGCAAGTGGGAGGTAATTGTGATAGATTGGTGGGGAGGGTTCAGTGGATAGGTTGGTGGGACAGGTCAAGAGGGTGGTACCGAGTTGGAGGGTTGGATCTGTGATGAGGTGGGGGTAGGGGAGATTTGGAAACTGGTGAAGTTGATGTTGATGTTGTGTGGTTGAAGGGTCCCAAGGCGGAACGTGAGGTGTTCTTCCTCCAATTCGCGGGTGGCTTTGATTTGCTGGTGGAGATGGGCCAGGACTTGCACGTCCTTGGGGGAGTGGGTGGGAGAGTTGAAGTAGTCAGCTACAGGGTGGTGGGATTGTTTGGTGTGCATGTCCAGAGGTGTAGGTTGAAACGCTCCGTGAGTTGGTGTTCTATCTCACTGACGTAGAGGATACCACATAAAGAACAATGGGCACAGTAGATGAGGTGGGTGGTTGTGCAGGAAGATCTCTGCCTGATGTGAAAAGATCATTTGGGTCTTTGGATGGAGGTGAGGCTGGAGATGTGGGCACAGGTTTTACACTCATGGAGTGGCAAGGGAAGGTGTCAGGTGTAGAGGGTTGGTTGGTGGGTGGCATGGACCCAACAAGGAAGTCATGGAGGGAATGGTCTCTGCGGAATGCAGATGGGGTGGGGAGGGAAATATATATTTGATGGTGGGGTCTGATTGTAGGTGGCAGAAATGGTCGAGGATAATGCACCGTATCCGAATATTAGTGGGGTGGAAGGTGAGAAACCGGGGTGATCTCTATCCTTGTTGCTGTTGGAGGGGTGGGGTTCAAGGGTGGAGGAGCAGGAAGTGGAGGAAATGCACTAAGGGTATTGTTGATCACGTGGGATGAGAACTTGCGATTCTTGAAATCGGAGGCCATCGGGGATGTCCTGAAATGGGAGTGCTCCTCCTGTGAGCAGATCGGGTGGAGGCAGAGGAATTTGGAGGAAAGGGATCACATTTTTACAGGAGGAGGGGTGGGAGGAGGTGTAGTTAAGGTAGCTGTGGGAGTCGGTGTGTTTGAAATAGAAGTCTGTGTTGAGTTGTTCGCTGGAAATGGAGATGGAGAGGTCCAGGAATGGGAAAGTGGAACAACGCCTTATCTTTTGCTATGGGACCCTTCAACCACACATTATCAACATCGACCTCACTAGTTTCCAATCTCTCCACCTCCTATCGCATCACAGATCCAACACTCCAACTCAGCACTGCACTCTTGACCTGTCCTACTGCCCATCTTGTTTCCCACCTATCTGCTCCACCCTCCACACCGACCTATCACAATTTTCCCCACCTGCATCCACCTATTGTCTTCTCAGCTACCTTCCCACAGCCTCACCCCCCACCTCCAGCCCCATCCCCACCCCCCATTTGTCTCTCAGTCCCTCCCCCCCCCCACCCAACATTCCTGACAATGAGCTTATGCTGGAAATATTGACACACCTGCTCCTCGGATGCTGCCTGACCTGCTGTACTTTTCCAGCATCATACTTTTTGACTCTGACTCTCCAGCATCTGCAGTCCTCACTTTCTCCCAGCTCAGCTTTAGTTGGACAGGCTGACAATTGGCTTTTTGGTTAGAAGGGTGGGGGCCTTTGCAGGAGAATAAGGCACCCCATAAAGTCCAGCCCAATAGATAGGTGAGGCAATCAGGAGAAGGTGAGGACTGTAGATGCTGGAGATCAAAGTCGAGAGTATGGTGCTGGAAAAGCACAGCAGGTCAGGCAGCATCCAAGGAGCGGGAGATCGACGTTTTGGGCAAAAGTCCATCAGGTAAGGTAATCACTCCAGCAATACCACTGATGAAGGAATGAGCAGAAAAAAATTGTATTCTGCCATACATTCATTGAGAGGCTTCACTGACAATTGCCTTTCCCCAGCAAATTATACAATGTTTGTCATGTATATGAAACTTTGTGTATTCTGGACATGTAAAACTAAGCAGGCAGCTAGCAGTGGCAGCTCATGAGACAAATATATTTCCAGAAATAGTTCCAATGAGAGTTGGCAATTCTTGCTCCAGAGTGAAACGTGCTTATTACATTGAACCCTCAAAGGCTGAAAATGTCAAAACATATATTTCACAACAACTCTGAGTCTTATCCTGCCTTTAACAAGCTTACTTGATCAGGCCTGCTCCAAAAGTTTCAAAAGAGTCCACTTTATGTGGGTGAGGTGCATGATGTGGGTGCAAAGTCAATACTGGATTTATTTTAGTTAGAATGAAGCCAACCGTAACACAAGATGCAACTTTGCTTGATTTCTGATGCTGTTCTTGCCCATTAACCACAGGAGTAAATATTGTAGCAGGAGGCATTCACTTGTACTGGCTGTTTTCCCTGACTCCAGTTTACTCCTCCCCCACTCTTTGCATCTCTGACCATATTACATTATCGTCAGCAGTTCAGTTGCAGCAACGTTAATCTGTTGTGTGTTACTGATCTGCTATTCAATAATGCTATCTGCACTGGTTTCAATTTTCCATTTTATGTCTCAACGGCACAAAAAAATTTATTGAGTCACCCTGCTTCAGACCTTTCTCTGCAATGGGTTTGACAATGACATGCTGAGGTATTGGCTGAGTTGCTGGAAATAACCCTGAACTAGGAGCCATTTCCCACTCTCGAAAACCATGGTGTGGTTCCTGTGAGGCATAGTACACATAAAGATATTAGAGTATCAAGCTCAGCTGTGACCCTGCGTATTATGCCTCCTCACAAACTAGCAGCATATTCAGATAAGCAAATGAACAATAGCCACTGGGTGCAACAACAACTTGAACCATACAGCATCTTTAATGTCATAAAATGTCCTCAAGGTGCTTAACAAAAAGCAGAGTAGGAGATAATAGACCCGATAGGCTAAAGGGTAAGTTAAATAATAAAACAACACACAAACACATAGATTAGAAATGAGCCATGAATCAATCAAAAGGACTCCCTGGGGTGGGGGAGTCCAGAACTAGAGGGCATAGGTTTATGGTGAGAGGGGACAGATTTAAAAGCGACTTAAGGGGCAACTTTTTCACGCAAAGGGTGGTGTGTGTACAGAATGAGCTTCTAGAAGAAGAAATGGTGGAGGCTGGTGACAATTACAACATTTAAAAGGCATCTGAATGAATATATAAATAGGAAGAGTTTAGAAGGATATGGGCCAAATGCTGGCAAATGGGACGAGATGAGGTTAGGATATCTGGTTGGCATGGATGAGTTGGACCGAAGGGTTTGCTTCCAAGTAGTACATCTCTGTGACTCTATACAAGCTAAAAACAAACACAGATCAGTCTCTGAGCTGTACTTGAAAATACATCATTGAATGTTATGGCTGTTATTGTGGAAGTTACCGGCACCAACGACATTGATAGTTGAACACTTGATTTCAAGATTCTTGAATTTGCAGCTTGATTGAAATTCCTTTGTCCTGTTTTTTGCTTTGAAAGTGGTTTACTGGAAGTATACAGAGTGAGAGAAAGCCTTTTCCCTTTCCTTATCCATAGGTCAAGGGTGTTTGAGTGGCTGTTCTCAAAGCACTGACATTCACCACCTATTGGGAGATCAGGCTACTCACACAGACCCATCAGGATTGAAACTTGCTTTTAACCCTTGTCCCTGTATATTCTTGAAAGGCAAAGACTCTTGCTCAGACTGCTGTCTTTTCTACACTCATCTGAGAGTCCGAGATATCTCCAGTTTAATTTTTAGTACATTTCCCTCTTAAGTCCATCTCTTTGAAGCTTTCTTAATATATCATCAGGAGTCACATACCAAAGTCTTTTTTTTCCAGACAGTCAATAAACTTATTTCCACAGTAATTTTGACTATTTCCCAATCTTATGACCTTCTAAAAACACATGTTGGAATTAAAGTTCGATATATGCATTGGTGTTCCAGGGTGCGTGCATAGGTGATCCGGGATGGTAACCATGGTAATGGAATCATGGACAGATTTGAAAACAAAGAGGGGAATTTTAAAATTGAGGCATTGATGGAATGGGAGCTAATACTATAGGTGAGCAAACAGCAAGATGATGGATGAACATGACTTGGAGCAAGTTAGGACATGCATAGCTAAATATCAAATGGACTAAAGTTTATAGAATAAAGAATATGACAGTCAGAATCTATCTTAGAACTAGATTAGTTATATCTGATGGCATCAATACCAAGCTTTCGGGTTTCAGGAGCAGATAGGCTCAGGCAGGAGCTGAGACGGGTGTTATCATGGAGGTATAAATAGGCAATTTGTTCATGGAGACAATGTAATCTTAAATGATTAGGAAGGTGGGGAAAATTAAAACATGGCAATTTAACTCCAAACAATCCAAATGCAGTTATAGTCCAGCTTCCTTGCGCAATTTCACCTCCAGTATTCTACTGAACAAACAGGAGAATCTTTTTGTGTATACCAATAACTACATGACTCAGGTGAAAGTGTTCTTGGCTTCACACCAATTATTTTGCAGGTCAGCCCCACCTTGAAACTGCAGTTAATATCTAATATTGACACACCAAACCCTGTGCTCAGGCACAATCCTTTAGGTTAAACATTAAGTTCTCCTTGGTTTACGCTACTGTAAGAGTGATATTATGGTCATAATGGAGCAATTAGTAATTTAGATTCTGAGGGAAGTTTCAGATTTATTTGGAAAAATAAAACAATTAGATGATCAGGTTTTGAAAATTAGGAATTAATTAGATTACTTAGTGTGGAAACAGGCCCTTCGGCCCAACAAGTCCACACCGCCCTGCCGAAGCATAACCCACCCATACATTTACCCCTTACCTAACACTACAGGCAATTTAGCATGACCAATTCACCTGACCTGCACATCTTTGGACTGTGGGAGGAAACCGGAGCACCCAGAGGAAACCCACGCAGACACGGGGAGAACGTGCAAACTCCACACAGTCAGTCGCCTGAGGTGGGAATTGAACCCGGGTCTCTGGCACTGTGAGGCAGCAGTGCTAACCACTGTATCACCGTGCCACCCACAATCTGTGGCAAATGCTTGATTTCACTAGAGAACATAAGAAGTTGCAACTTTAAAATGTGGAAAGTTAAAAATCACACAACACCAGGTTATAATCCAACAAGTTTATTTGGAAGCCCTAGCTTTCGGAACTTTGTTCCTTCACAACCACCTGATGAAGGAGCAGCGCTCTGAAAGCTAGTGCTTCCAAATAAACCTGTTGGACTATAACCTCGTGTTGTGTGATTTTTAACTTTGTACATCCCCAGTCCAACAACGGCACCTCCAAATCATAAAAAATGAGGAGGTTGTGTTTAGTAAAGAAAAGCAAGTTTACTGTTTTACTCTCCAAAGGATTATAAATGGATACATTTTTATGATCTACGCTCTTTGTATCAAGCCGCACCACATAAAGAAATACATGGCCCATGACATTTCATCTGCAGTATTAGTTCTAATATAGTGCAAACATGGTCCACCATTCCTTCTGTATCTCTCTATGGATATTGAGATCACCAGCTTTATAGTACCAGGAGCCCTGTTGAAGTAGTCAGTATCAATTGTTCACTAGGGCATTATTGAGAAAGGGAAGAGATTGAGTGATATGTTACATTCAGAGCTTCAAATACATCAAATTCTCCCAATTGTCTGCTTCTTCTGCAGAACCAAGTTAAATACACACAAGCAGGACAAATATTTTGAAATCTAACTGCCCAGATAAATATACGTTATTACAGATAATAAGGCCATGTTTTCCAGACTACCATGGATTGTGGTGTATTAAGAACAAATAAAATGGCAAGGTGCGCATTCATCAGTGTGAATAAATACTGTCAAATAAATTTCAAAAGCCAGAAGAAATTCTTTCCATACACTTTCCCTTTAAGTGACAGTTTGTCTTACTTCACACTTTGTATTTTTTGCCACTGTTAAAATATGCAGCTTCCACTCTGCACACAATTTGTAACGCTGCAAAAACACAAATGTGTACATACACGTACTATTACAATTAATTCAACACACACAATTGTTTCTAGTTTTCTCAGGTTTTCAATGACTGGCCTTACCCAAAATATACACACTCAAGCACATCTTCTTAAAACTCTACCGTTCAAGTGCCAAAACAAAATGCTGTCTGAAAGCACAAAATGTATTCTCTTCCAAGTAACTAACTAACTTGAAAGTGTGGGAATGTTTTCACTGCATTGGTTGCAATGCTTCAAGAAGAGAGCTCACCACCACCTTCTCAAGGGCAATTAAGGATGGGTAATAAATGTGGGCCTTTCCAACAATGCTGTCACCACGAGGATATTTAAACAAAAACCCACAAAACTCATTTAAATTCTGTGAAGTGAGGTCAGAAAATACATATAATCACAAGGGCTTTCCTAAATTCACAGTATTCCTGAAATAACTGTTGTCTTATATGTTCACTTCAGAAATGGCATGATTGCAGGGTTCCGCATTAGCCCTATCCTTATTAAAAGGCCCTTCGAAAACCTCTCTTTATGAAGCCACTAGATTTTGACTTCTATCTTTCTCAGTTTATGCTGTCTGCTATAATTATAGGATTCTTTTTTTAACAATTTAAGTAGAATGCTGCAAACCCAACTTTAACTCAATCCTGGGAGCCGTGTGTGAGGGAGAGTCTGTGGATTGTGGGATATAACAGGCCCAGCATCGAGTGTAGTCCGGGTGATTGAAGTCCACAGTGTCATCTGCATGGGTCACAGCAAACTCTAAGCTAAAAGGATTAGCTGATCAGTGGATGAAGAACATGACTGTGGCAGGCTGCAGACCTGAAGAAGGTAATGGAGACACAAATACACAAAAGGATATTCAATTTAAGAATAGAACATATTAAAAATATTCAGCAGATCTGGTACTATCTATGACAGACAAATGAACTTAATGTTTCAGTTCGATGTCCTCTCAGTGGAACTGGTAAAACTGAAGATCTCATAGATTTTAAGCACGTTAAATGACAGGGAGAGTAGGTGAAAGAAAAGAGAAGCCTGTGATAAGCAGGAGGGTATGAAAGGTTAAATTATAAAAGGGATGGTAATGAAGGATGAAATGAATTGGTAATAGGATGAATAATTAAATAAAACAAACCACCACCAGGACTCCAGGCTCCAGGCGTATCGCTGCCAGGAATTCAGGCTCTACGTCTACCCCATCCAGGAATCCAGGTTCCAGGCCTATCGCCGCCAGGAATTCAGGCTCCGGGCATACTGCCACCAGGAATCCAAGCTCTGAGCTTATCACGCCAGGTGTCCAGGCTCCAGGCCTACCATCGACGGGTGTCTAGACTCTGAGCTTGTCACAGCCAGGAGTCTAGGCTCCCAGCCTACCAACACAGGATGTCCAGGCTCTGAGATTATCATCACCAGGAGTCTAGGCTCCCAGCCTACCAACACAGGATGTCCAGACTCTGAGATTATCATCACTAGGAGTCCAGGCTCCCGGCCGACCATTACAGGTGTCCAGGCTCCGAGCTGATCACCACTGGGAGTCTAGGCTCTGGGCCTATCATCAGTGGGTGTCCAGACTCCGAGCTTATCACCACCAGGAGTCCATCACCACCAAGAATTCATGCTCTGGGTCTGAAGAGGTGAATGGCTGAATGACAAACATTCAAAAGAAACAAGAAAGTTGAAAGCAAAGCCAAAAATGTCTGAAACCTGCAAGGAACAGTTTTGGGAATACATGTATACTTGTGCACTGTAAGAACTGAAAAAAAGAATGAGGATTTGGACAACTTTTGGATAGCTAAGGATTTACTAAATGACTTTCTTTGAAGCTGAGAAGGTCAAAATAATTAAGAAATGTCTGACTGTTACAAAAATCCAAGCAATTTTTGGAGAAATCTTTCAAAAGAGAGATAAGTAATTGTTTTATAACCTTAATTGCCGGACAAATGCACAGAGTTTTAGAAGGGCCCTGGTACTGAAGGTTGCTTAACACTAGCCTCTGGACTTCTTGTTCCTAATTTGCCACGAACTTGAGGTTTGTTTAATTATGGAAGGACTTGCAAGGAAACAATTCTTTTTCCTTTCAGTGAGTAACAATATCACTCTTAAAGAAAATCCGTTGAAGCAATAAGTTGTTGAAGCATTTCTTGAAAATCAGATAAAGCTCCAGGAAACATCACCTGTGACATTGCATAAACTCTGAAAGCCAAACTGTTAACTCAATTGTGAAATCTATGTCTAACTGACCCACTACTTGATCTGAGGCTTTTCCATTGCTCTGCAGCTGGCAACAATATGAAATTGTTGTCAGGAATCCAAAGGAACTATGAGAAAGTCACTTCATTCTGCTCTTTTAGTTCAGATTCTTGATCAACAGGGCTTTCCCTGTTTTTCCACTTATCATGGTATCTGCAGGGATCTCAACCAAGCTCAAGCTAAAACGATTAGCTGATCAGTGGATGAAGAACATGACTGAGGCAGGCTGAAGGCTTGAAGAAGATGATGGAGACACAAACACACAAAAGGACATGCATTTTAAGAACAATCATCCACTCACCAGAGCTTGCAGAGCTGTGTTCTGCCGTGCTTGCATATGATCGAATTTGTGTATTAGGATTAAAGGGAATATTGTTTAATTCTGCATGGTGACGTTGATGACTACTGTGCCATTTGTTTAAAGCTTCTAATGAATGAGTTTTTGAGCTCATTGAAGAAACCTGTCACAAGACTGCTTTTTTTGCCCGGATAACAATGATAAAGAGAAACAAATTTACCCTTTTGCAATTAAATGAGACACCATTACAGCTCAATCTGGCTATTTAAAATGGTCACAGAGTCTGTGGTTTCCAACTAGTGACCATCTCACTTGTGCTAAAGAGTGGGTTAAAATTTCAGCACATGAAAAACTATATATTACTGTAGCCAGTCTGACTATCTGACCAGCTTAATATCAGAGATATTGATTAAAATCAGCCCTTATAATTCCAATCCTTTGTTCAGGAAATATCAATTCCTCTTCAGTTTGTTTTTAGAGTAAAGTACGTATTTTATCATTTTGAAGAATCTGAATATGACAGCAGGTGTCTCACAAGTGTGTAACTGGGATTTTTATTGGAATATTTGTACAATACATAGCAACACTGTTGTTTTACATGATGGTTTGGATATTCTCCAGTGTTTCTTCCTGTTGTTTGAGCTCCAATCAGAAAAAGAAGAGAGAACACAAAGATAAAATCTGACAAGTATTTTCTGATTTTTCCAACTGGTAATGTGAAGATACAAAATGAGAATTAACCTGATACTGGGCAAGTTAAGTTAGCAGAACACTTACTTGACATTGCTAACAGCTTTGCTCTTTCTGCTCAAAGGTTTGGTGTGTGTGTGTGTGTGTTCATCAAAGGTAATTATACTAAATGATCATGAAATTGTTGTTACATTGTGGATTTAAAATTTTCCCTCTTCGCAATAGCTTAAAATTCTCACTCAATAGTTGTCCAAATGTTAATTTCCAGTACGTTTCGTGGATGTCAACATCAAATGTTGTTGACTATCAACGAGAGCCAATTTTAGCTTTATAGGGGTAGTGTTCCCATGTATGAACTGGCCATATCTTTCCAGTTGGAAGTGGTTGTGGATTTTGAAGGTGCTGTCTGAGAATGTTTGATGAATTCCTGCAGTGCATCTTGAGGACAGCATACACTGCTGCTATCGAGTATCAGTGGTGGAGGGAGTGGATGCTTTTGGACTTGGTGCCAATCAAGTGGGCTGCTTTGTCCTGAATTGTATCAAGCTTCTTGAGTACCTGTGTAAATGGGGAATATTCCATCTGACTTGTGCCTTGTAGGTAATGGACAGGCTTTGGGAAGTCAGGAGAGGAATTACTTGTCACAGCATTCCTTGTCTCTGACCTACTTTTGTAGCTACCGTGTTCATATGACAGGTCTAGTTGAGTACTGGTCAATAATAACCCTAAGGATATTGATAGTGGGGGATTCAGTGGTGGATATACCATTGAGTTTCAAGGGGCAGTGGATAGATAATATCTTTATTGGTGATGGTTATGGCCTGGCATTTGTGTGCAAATGTTACTTGCCTTGATTGGGCCTAGGACATTATCCTGAGGAACTCCTGCAGGGATGACCTGGAGCTGAAATGACTGACCTTCAACAACTGGGACCAGCTTTCTATGTGCCAGATATGGCTCCAACCAGCTCTGTCAAAAGCAGCCTTGAAGTGAAGGATTATCACTCTCAGCTTACATCTGGAAATCAGCTCTTTTGTCCATATTTGAACCAAGGCTGCAATGAAGTCAGGAGCTGAGTGGACCTGGTGGAACTTAAACTGGGTGTCAGTGAACAGATTGGGTAATAACAGAAGTACAGATACTTTAGGCCCAACTATCTTCAGCTGCTTCATCAATGACCTTCCCTCCATTATAAGGTCAGAAGTTTGCCAATGACTACACAATGGTCAGCACTATTCACTATTCAGTGAAGTAGTCTATGTTTAAAAACAATGAGATCTGGACAACATGCAGGCTTGGGCTGACAAGTGGCAAGTAACATTCACACCACTCAAATGTCAGGCAATGACCATCTTCAACAAGATGCAATCTAACCACTGCCTCTTGACATTCAATGGTGCTACCATCACTGAATTCCCCCACTATCAACATCCTAGGATTACCATTGACTAGAAACGCAACTGGATTTGACACATAAACACATTGCTGACAAGAACAGGTCAGATACTAGGAATACCATGGTGATTAACTCATCTCCTGACTCCCCAAAGCTGGTCCACTATTTACAAGGCACAAGTCAGAAGTGTGATGGAATACTCCCCACTTTCCTGGATGGGTAGAGTTCCAACAACAGTCAAGAGGTTTGACACCATCCAAGGCCAATATGCCCACTGTTTGGCACATCCACAAGCATCCACTCCCTCCACCATCCAAGTTCGGTAGCAGCAGTGTGTGCTATCTATAAGACGCACTGCAGAAATTCACCAAAAATCTTTAGACAGGATCTTCCAAACCCATGATCACTTCCATCTAGAAGAACAATGATTGCAGATATATAGAAACATCATCACCTGCAAGTTTCCCTCCAAGCCACTCACCATCCTCTCTTGGAAATATATTGCTTTCTCTTCACTGTCACTGGGTCAAAATCCTAGAATTTCCTCTCGAAGGGCAATGTGGGTCTTTCTACAGCACATGGACTGCAACAGTTCAAGAAGGAAGCTCACCACCTCTTTCTGAAGAGCAGCTAGGTATGGGTAATAAATGCCTGGCCAGCCAGCAATTCTGGCATCTAATGAGACAATAATACAAAACACTCCCTCAGTGTGCAGCTCATTTACGACCACAGGCAACAATTGCTTCCTGTGTGCATCCACTATCCAGTAAGTGTCATAATGGTTACATTATAGACAACTTCCATGTCCATCAAAACTTCACTCATCGCCAGAAGATGTAGACAGTAAAATCTGTGTGAAACTCTCAGAATTGATGCTGAACAGAACTGCAATGCTGCCCATGTATCTCCTGGGGCTGTGGTTGAACAGACAATTGGTCTTCTGAAGAGGAGCTTGCATTCACTGGGCCATTTGAGAGGAGCATTCCAGTACTTCATCAAACAGGGACTACAGAATTGTGCTTTTTGGCTGAAACCTGCACAACTTAGCTCAATGACAGGATGAGAATGTAGAAAAGGAGGAGATTGACCAGCAAGCTGTCTTCTCATGAGCAAGGAGGAGAGATTGATACAGCTGCTGAGGAGGCCATCATTGATGCTGAAGATGCAGAAGAAACAAGGATAGTACTGAGACTAGATAGGCAGCTCTGACAGAATCAGCCAGTGCCTATATTTCAGGTTGAATGACCTTTTATTAACATTATGTGGACATATCGGAGAGACTGAGTGCAACTCGGAGAACGATTCAGGGAACATCTCTCATCTGTACACACTAACCAACCCCACTTTCCAGTGGCCAACCATTTCAACTCTTCCGATGATATGCCTCCACCACCACTTACACAAGGCCACCTGCAAACTGTAGGAGGAACACCCAGCTTCCCCATTGGGAGCCTACAACCACATGGCTTAAACATTGAATTCACTATTTTCCAAATCTCCCCTTCCCTCCATCTCATCCCAGATCCAACCTTCCGACTCATCTCTGCCGCCTTGACCTGACCTACTTGTCCATCTTCCTTCCCTCCTCTCTGCTCCACATTTCCCGCAATCACAATCCTATTACAATCACCTCCTACCTTTGCCCACGTTCCGTCATCCCAACTATCCTTCCCCTAGCCCCACCACACTCCCCCTACCTATTTCTCAGTCCCTTTCCCTCTCCCCAGTCCTGATGAAGGGCTGTGTCTGAAATGACACCCTTACTCCTCACATGCTGCTTGACCTGCTGTGCTTTATCCAGCACCACACTTTATCGACTCTCATTCACAGCTACGAGTCAATTATGGTAGAGAGGCATTCCTGCCTGTAAGGGAATGCTTGCTTTATAAATTTGAAACAGTAAGATACTTTGTTTGCCATTAATTGTAAGTTAATTTATTCCCTTGTACCAATAACCTCTTCTCCTTGTCAGAGCATCAGTATGGTGTCTTCCAGGATTGTATAGGCCGGCACTTATACGACTCTAATCTCCATTTGCAAAGGACATTCCTGTTACAGAGATTAAGAGGGGCTAATATTGACTGCTTAACTCTTGAAACCCAAACATACATCTGGGCATCAGAAAATGACAGCCTCAGTGCTCTTTGCTCTGCCCTATGTGATGCACATGTGAGTGCGTATAGCAATCAAAAGCCCTCAAACTAGCCCTCAGGAAAAACATAAATAATTGGGAGTCTAAGCAGATTGAAGAGATTATGTGCCTATCATCCTTTCTTTGTAGCATTTGCCAGATTGAGCAGCATTTTGGTGGTTGTGCACCCAAAGTGACTTCAGGGTTGCTTTCTATTTTTGTTTCTGTCACATGATCTTGATGTCATCTCAGCAGACCCAGCTGAGCTGCAGGAAGCCTGCTCACTGCTTTGTCCATTTGCTACAGGTTTTGGCAGAGGGTGATCCAGGGCCTGGAAAGCTTCAGCCTGACAGGGATGCTTCTACATAAACACATATGCAACCTGCCCACTTGACTCCTGATAGAGGTGTACGGGTCCCTGGCAGAGGGGAGGTGGAGAGGCAGGGCATCAATGGAGTGCCCCGAGATGACAATCCTTGGGTTCCTATTCTATCGACCCTCCTCCCTGTTTATGCATAACCGGGCATCCCTCACCCCTGAGGGGATGGAACAGCTGGATGGGTGTCAAGGTCCTTCAGCCCTCTCCCGCTTGGTCAGCAAATGGGTACAATGATGGTTTGAGTGATGGAGTGACTATCCCTGTGCACACTGGGCAGATACAGATTGTTCTGCTGGATCCCACTTTCCATGGCACCCACCACTCATTCCACGCGCACAGACTTGCATGCCCAGGCTGCAAACAGGACTTGGGCAAACTCCTCTGATCTTCAGTCCTCTTTTCACATGATCTCCAACATCTCTGCTAGACCTGCTGCTGTTGACCTGTGCACCACTCTCAGTTCATTAATGCCTGAGTCCATAGGCTCTTCATCTTTGTTGGGCCTGTGTTCCAGCAGTCATTGGATTGTCAAGGACAGGGAGAAAGTGGGTCTGCAGATGCTGGAGATCAGAGTCAAGAGTGTGTTGCTGAAAAAGCACTGCAGCATCCGAGGAACAGGAGAATCGGCGTTTCGGGCCAGAGCCCTTCATCGGATTGTCAAGGACTTCTTTCTTTCTCCTCTAGCTCTGGGCCCAAGTCAGTGCTGTACTTAACAGTGTAACCCAGAGCCTAACCTGGATAGATCACCCACCAAGGTGAATGTCTTCGCGCTAATGGAGGAAAGACAGCAAAGCCTAGATGGCTTTGAGGTTCTGAGGCTCGTGGCTGTTCCTTATCAGACGGTGCCATTTGACATCCTGGAAGTTGGGAGACTTTTACTTGTCTGGCATAAGAGTAGCCTGCAGAGAAAAACATAAAAATTTGCTGCTGTTTCAAGCCACCACCCTTACCCAGGGCTTCATTGAGACATCCGTGCTTAAAGTGTAGATTGAAAGCTTTCTCACGTGATGGCTGGGTCTCTTGGGTCACCCATACATGCTGACCTCTGCACCCACTTCTGCCTATGCTGCCTTTGTTAGTTGGAATGGACTCTTGTTACCATCCAAAGAGAAAAAAAAGCTTCCCTTCTCTGCTGGACAGCCTTCAGGAAAACCTCTAGAGAGGCAACACTTAAGTATGAAAATGTTTACGTTTAGTCTCGAATATGTGCAGAAGTGGGTAGGGATGATGAACAGAAGCTGAGCAATCCTCCTTGGTTCCTGACAGTGAAGTGTGGTGCTGGTGTCTTTTAAGTATGGTATCCAGAATGTGGAGCTGAGGAGGTCCTCTCAAGGGTGAGGTGGTTGGACAATTTCCCATCCATAAAATGTTGTATTTTACTTCAGTCTGCAAATGCAGTGAGCTGAGAGGAATGTAATCATGTTGCAAAACCTATTCAACCCCTGATTAGAAGTTACTCCTGATTTTAGGTCCAATGCTACACTAAATCTTAAAAACAAATGACACTGCGTGTGATGTGAGAAAAAGTGTGTCAGTTAGAGAATGTGTGTGTCTGAGTTAGCAAATGTCATTATATGTTTGTGTGAAAATATGTGATAGAAATTGTCTTTATGTGTAAGAAAGTGTATGTGAGAATACGATTTTGTGTGTGTGATCAAGTGCGTGTGAAAGATATGTTTCTTTGTTTGTATGTAAACAAATGTCTGTGTGTGAGAAATTGTCTTTGTGAGATTGTGTGAGAATTGATGTGATTTATGTGAGTGTGCAAAAATGTGTCCTAATTTATTCTTGTGTTCTTGCAACATTGGTGAAATACTGATTTTCTTGAGACAACATTTTGATGCTGTAATTTGTTTAAATGTTTACTTTAGTAATGTTGCTGTTGACAGCTGCCTGTGCACATTCTGACATTGTGAATCTAATTATTGTGTAAACATGATAGACGAAAGAAAATAAAACATGAAAGGAAATCAGACTGCCTGTTGCTTAGCAACAAAAATGTAATATGAAATGGGTAATACATAAAGATGGATTTCCTCATAAACTCCACATCTGTCATATATTTAGTCTACACATGGTTTCATTTTCAATATATTTTACATTTTGTGACCACACTGTGGAGCTGATTATTAAATATAAATGCATTATGCTTTGGACAAAGGTTACTTGTTATTAAAGGATAGAGAGTTTGATTGGCGCTTTTGTATAAATATTTAAGGTGTACATGGTGAAAAAGCAGCACCATTATATAGCATTGTCGCATTTTGCACAGGAGATGAGTACTGTTTCATATGCATATATTAATCTGCATATGACTGGTATATCTATCTTCTTTATCCCCATTGCTAACCTACTACACCTTCTCTCAAATATTGACCTTAATGATGTGTAGGAACCGTCACTGTAAGTACGAATTTATTTATGTCCATTTTCTGCAGATGAGGCAGGAGTTGAAATGATTGTCAGAAGCATCCACCATGTTCTTGATTGTTTCTTATTAACAGCCATTGTTGGACTGTGGAAAATGCATTGCAGGCAGAGTGTCTGACTTCTACAATATTCTGAAGTCATGGCCCAATGAGATCATTGAAGGTTATGTTGAACCCACTAACTAAACTTGTTGAGTAGTAAAAGATCAGCTACAGGGGACCAGAGGGAGGATTTCCTTTTCCATTTTCTATGAGCAGCGAAAATTGTCTCCCCGACCAGTCTATCCTCCTCTTTGTTAAACCTTCCACTTCCAGTATGGTCAAAGGCCATTCATTCCTTTTTGTCCCCAGTACCTAATTTTTCAAATTCTTCATGTTGACTCCAATCTCATTATCACACTGACTTTAGACATCATTTCCTCATGTTAAAAATTAAAATATTGTGAATACAAAGTCTTTCCCATTTGAATGTGTTGTTTTTCATGGCTGTGATAAACTTGGATGACAAACAGCAGAGTTTGATGAAAGGAAAATGATTCACTATCTTAAATTCATTACTGATGTTACATAGTTGTGGTCATGTACATACATTGACGACGTCAAAATGGATTCTTTTGGAGGGACTTGAAAGCAAGAGAGTGGTGATGAGAGGATTGAAGTAATGTGTGCAGGGAATGGAGGGCAGGGAACTGGAGCCTTCTGTGATTATAGAGTGAGACACAAAGCGTAAAAACAAGAAGGAAAATGGAGACAAAGGAAGGAAAAAAAAAAGTGGATTAGATTGATTCCCCCTGTGAAGCGATGAAAAATTCATGCAGGTATTGTAAAATAATTTTGCAAACGAAAAGCAGGAGAAAATGTGAAATTCTCATGCAGTAAATGTAAAAGAAGCAGATAAAACAAAGATGAGAAAGTGTAAAAATGTAAGAAAGAGAATGAGACTATAAAAGGATGAAAGAAACATGCAGACATGTTGCAATTCTGATAGACACAGACTGACAGAAAGAAACATCACTAACAAATTGGTGGCGACATATTTTCATTCACTCTTCCTTTCATTTTTAATCATATTTTATGAAATCAAATATTCAGTGCAGTCTTAATACCTCACTATGGAACTAAAAACAAATTCAGTCACTCATGCAAACATTTACCATCAAAGAGCATTCATGCTTTTGCATACTGAATCAAATTTTCAAATTACACAGTGAGCACAACTTGGCTTCCAAAAAGCAGTTTTAAAAATAACATTTATTTCTATCAATTAAATAAAGGCAGTTTAAAGTTTTTTTGAGGGTTACTCTCTCAGAAGAGTAGTTTTCATGTGCTATTGAGCTAGCGTCGAGAGTTGGGGTGGGGCTGAGGAAGATAAACCAGACACATCAGGGTTGATAACTCTGGGCAAAGGTCAACGCTAATACACTCCATTTCCATTTTACTTTCTGTCATTTCTGGAACGTGAGATCGAGCAGGATATGTAACAAGCAACTGAACCAGCTCACCAGTTCCTGACTACTGCCATAAACTAAAGACAAACTAGGGACAAAGGAACAAGAGGAGGCCTTTCTATCCCTCTAGTGGTGGAATCCAATTAGATCATGGCTGATCTGTATTGTAATTGCATCTAAATGCCAAGGTTCCTGAACCTCTCATAACCTTTCTCAATAAAAATCAATCAATCTCCCTTTTGACATTTTTAGTCGACTCATAGTATTTTGGGGCATAAAGAATTCCATGTTTCCCCTCCTGTTTATGTTCAAAAGTGCCTCCTGACATCACTGCTAAATGATATTGCTCTAATTTTATGGTTCCTCCCCTTGACCTGGACAATCTTCCATCCACCCACCATAGGATATGGTTTCTCTTTATTTACTCTATCAAGTCCTTTAATCATCATGTACACCTCAATTAAAGCGTCCTTTTCTGAATTTTGCTATCTACCATTTAACACAATGATGTTGTGTTTAAGTGCCATGAGAGCAACATCTTTTGGGAAAATGTCTTTTGAGTTAATGAGCATATGAACAATGAGCTAAAGCTAAGCCCCTTGGCCCTTGAAGCCTGCTCTGCTATTTGATAAGGTCATGACTGATCTGATTTTCACCTCAACTCTATATTTCTGCATACCCCAAATAATCTTTCATCCCCTTGGTAATCAAAAGCTATTTAAACAAAACAAAACAAAGAATTATGGATGATGGAAATCAGAAACAAAAACAGAAATTGCTGGAAAAACTCAGCATGTTTAGCAGCATTTGTGGAGAGAAAGCAGAGTTAATGTTTCAGGTCAAGTGACCCTTCCTCTGTTCTGAGAGGAAGGGTCACCGGACTTGAAACATTAACTCCGATTTCTCTTCACAGATGGTGCCAGACCTGTTGAGCTTTTCCTGCAATTTCTGTTTTTGTTTTGTAGTGTTGGCTTCCAGTTAGCTCATCTCATTTCAAAGTTACTACATTGCAACATTCTCCTTGAGCCCATGGGATGTTCCTATAGCTGGGCAATGTAGATGTATGACTGTGAAAAGCCAGAGTCAAATTCACCCCCTGTCTCTTTTGTATCCCTATTAACGGTCAGAAGAAAAACATTGCAGAAAATCAGAATTTCTGATGTTCCCTGTTGGAAAAGAATTGTAGCTAACATAGTGAAACAGTCAAAGAATGTGAAAATGAAGTTAAAAATCACACAACACCAGGTTACAGTCCAACAGGTTTAACTGGAAGCATGCTAGCTTTCGGAGTGTCACCACTACCACCTGATGAAGGAGCGACGCTCCGAAAGCTAGTGTGCTTCCAATTAAACCTGTTGGACTATAACCTGGTGTTGTGTGATCTTTAACTTTGTACACCCCAGTCCAACACTGGCATCTCCAAATTATGATGTGACAATGGAAAGAGATGGGGAATGCTAGAACAGCACTTTGAATTTTGCAAAGCTTTCTGCACTTCTGTCCTCTGTCTAATTGAATGTCCCAATCATTAAACCATTTCATCTTTCTTTGCCACATAATAAGATATATTTTGTTGGTCTTATTTAAATGTTTTATGTATTTTTATAATCTTCACATGTTAATTATTATCATCAGATGAATTTATTTCATTAAGAACATGATTTAGCCTTTTCCTCCCTCCATAATGAAGTCAAAGCCATTCAATATCCATTAAAAATTATAGAAATGTCTAAGAGATTAAAACATTCTTTCATAGAACTTCTTAAATAGGATTCAATGTTTGAAGTTTGCATTGTTCCAAATTGACACAGGAATGCAAGTGTTGAAGAACATATTACATTTTACCAGTGGACAAGGAACTATACAAATTGAAGGTAAACCATCCTAACCCAAAAGGTCCAAGAGAAATGATGGTTGATTTTAATTCAATACACTGTTGAAACTGACATTTTCTTGAAGTAGTTTAATAAACTGTTTCAGTTCCAATGTATTTTTAATTACAGTTAAGCTTTGTAGAGCACATTGGGTTGTTCCTTTGTATACAGGCTTGTGAAGATCATGAACACTTTGGGCCTTAGATATGGCACAATATCTGTATTATTGCTTAGATGGCTTTTCAAGTTCCTATTTATTCTCCTTACTTGTATCAAGGTCCATTATCCATCACATTTGTGCTTGCTAGCCTAACTGGTTTCCAGCTCTTATGATGCAGAAGGTGTTGCAGCCCATTGAATCTGCATCAGCTGTCCAAATGAGCATCCTGACTTAGTGACAGTCTTCTGCCCTTTCAAATGCACTAATAATGCACATTATTTAATTTTAAATTATCATCTAATGCCCTCTTAAATATCTTGATTGAACCTGCCAGTACCACATTTCAAGGCAGTGCATTGCAGATGAATCGAATCATTTACAAGAGAAAAAAATTCTTCTCACATCTGTGCTCTCTCAATTTTGATCCTTTTACAAGTGAGAACAGTCTCTCCTTGGCTACTCTGTGAGACCTCTCACTTTCCATTTGAAATTGTTGTCATTCTTTTGATCTCCTTTACAGTCCTCTGCATAGTTTACAGTGCTTCTAAACAATGGATGCAAAGTTATTTGGGTGATGGTAAACAGACAGTGATAATTAACAGATGTTTTTCTAGCGGGAGGAAGATTTGTGGTGGATATCCCCAGAGATTGGTAATGGGACCCTTTCCCCATTTATAATGATCTAGACTTTGGTGTACAGGGGACAATTCCAATGTTGTGAATGATATAAAACTTGGAAGTATTGTAAATTGTGAGGAGATCAGTACTGAACTTCAAAAGGACATTTACAATTCATTTGCATGGGCAAGTCAGTAGCAGATGAAGTTCAGTGCAGTGTGGTTTTGAGATGATACATGTTGATCATTCACATGACCCTCTTCTGAACCATAATAACCCAGTGATTCTTTGATCTGTGAATCTGTCCCTTTTATTCCATAATCTCTACTTTGCAGCATTGCAGTATTGCATCAAATATGTCCTTCTCTGTCCTTTACTCTAGATAAAAACCGAAAAGAACTGCTGATGCTGGAAATCTGAAACAAAAACAGAAATTGCTAGAAAATCTCAGCAGGTCTGGCTGCATCTGTGGAGAGGTATCAGCGTTAATATTTTAACCTTGATTTAATTTCCTTTAATTTCACTCTGCCTCTAACTCTACCTATCAACTTACTATCCCTTATTTCTAATGTTGTCTATCTTTCCTAGCGTATCCTGATGTTTTCTAAAATGCTCAAACCTATATTCCAATTATGCTGTTGCTGTTTCCCACCTCCCACCCCAATCTCTGCAACCTCTTCCAGCGCTACAACCCTTCAAGATCTCTCCAAAGTACAATTTTGGCTTCTTGAGAATTCTCCATTTCCAAAGTTCCATGATTGATAGCTGTGCTCTCAACTGCCTGAGCCTGAAACTCTGAAATTCATTCCCAAAACTTTACCGCCTGTTTATCCTTCATTCCTCATTTAAGATGCTTTTTAAAGCTGTCTTTTTTTAACCAAGTTTTTTGTAATTTCACCTAATATTTCCTGAAGTGGTACTGGGTCATGTTTTTGTTTTGTTAATGCAGCATCTACATTAGGAACCTTTACGTATTGTACTGATTTGGATATTTGTTGAGCCAAGTTGTTTTCACATAAATGGGTGAAGCAATCCATGGGGCAAATATATTAAAGATCCTCTCAAATGCTACACACACACTCCTTCCATTTTCAGGAAACACAGCACAGGAAAATCGGAGATTAGATTTGGCCTTACAGGACCTTGTGCCACGTGTTGTGGTGTAAACCAGGCTTTTGGGCAAACAATCAACCATGTTAAAAAACAAATGACTTCATCTGTGACTTTTGGAAGCAACCCTCAGAAAAAAAGATAAGGAGGACATGACAACAGTAATTTCATTCCCAACACCTAACATAACAATCAGGGAAGGTCAGTAATGAGTCTAAAATATTGGTGCCAGTTCCATATGATGCACATGAGACAAAACAACTATGAAACTATTCCTTCTAGTCTCGCACTACAGGATTGCATTAGGAAACGTCTAAGGATAAATTTTAATTGACCAACCCTTGTCGTTCCTCTCCTGCCTGACATGGGAAGAATATTTCAAGAGAGTGGTTCAGATGCCAGGCGAGGACTCAAAATAGCAGTGGTGGGAAGGTAGCAGGGCAAGAGTAAGATGTCGCAGAGGAAATTGATCGGGTGGAGGATAGAAGGCAGGGGAGGACTCAAATGGCAAGGAGGTCTAATAGTTAGGGGAGGGGAGAAAACAGGGGAGGGGTAACATTGCAGGAAGTATACCAATAAATTGCCACCTTCAATTTTCCAAAGGTCAGTCACTTGAGAAATGAACTGCTTATTTTGGCAGGATTCCACCATCCTGAGTTAGTAATATGCACATCTCGTGAGTCAGGGGATTAACAACATTTCACTTTGTCTCCAGGCCAAACAAACAGCAGCAAGGATCCCACCGCAGGGATGTTGTTTAATTTAAAGAAAAGTGCAAGTTCCTTTGGACAAGGAAGAGAAGGAGGCCCTTCCCCCTTCTCTGCAAGGTTATTTTGGAATTGCTTCCCTGTTTCACCGCAGCGATCCCCATTCCGCCTGCTTCCCAGGCTCTTCGTTAATCCCTGAACCCTCCCCAGCAATCTCCAATCCATTAGAATCCCTGAGGCTTCACACTCCATGGAAGGCAGAAGAGGAATGACAAACCTTTGGCCCTGTAACCTTGTTTCTCACCTTCATCTTAGATATTTGGACTTTGATTTTGCAATATTGAGATGTAACTCTCATATAATGCGCAAATTGATTGCACAGCCTGATTAGCAGGATACACAAGGATGGGTTTTGAGAAATGGGTGGAGGGGGAATATCATCTGCTGTCAGGTCCAAGCAGTTTGGTGATCTGATTGGTGGGTAGCTGATAGTGGAGCTTGGTGAACAGCTAGCCTGTAGAGCAGAATAATGTCAACAGCTTGAGCCTTGATCCCTGTTCCATCTGAACTAGATATGGGGCATGTCTCTTCCCTTTAATTGCTTCCTGCCAAATTAAATAACAGTTTGGTGACCTACAAATTGATGAAACTAGAGAAGAGAGGGAGGCTGCTGCCAATTAAGGATAAAAGGCTCATTGATTAGTGGAGCCAACCTGATTAAATACACCACTGGAGTTATTTGACTATTTAAGTGGGAACCTCAGTTGTTTGAGTCAACTGCAATTTTCTGATAGCAATTTATAACTTGTGTTTATTTGAACTAACCTGTTCAGGCACATGGTGACACACATCTGGAACATGAGACACTTGAGACAAAACCTTCTGGTTCAGAGGTAGGAAGACTACCACTGTGCCACAAAACCTTTGCAGACTGTGTTCACACTTCTTTCATTGGTAACAAGCATTTAGCAGCTTCAATGGGACAGCAGCAGGAGACTCCTTGGAAATCCCAAGATGCTTTTCATAATTGATTCAGAATTTTAAAAGGCTTGGGAAGAGGCCAAATGGATAGTTCTCAGAACTTCCATTGTCATGATGTGTTAAATGGTCTCCTTCTATGATTTTGTTCATTCTGGACGACATAGAGAAGTCATCTCTGCAGCTTGCTAACGTTTTCAGATCAAGACCAACCAATAAATAGCTCCTACTAAAATTCCAACTAAAAATAGAATTTCCCACATTTGCATATGTGCTGATAACATGGAGGAGGAGATTCACACTCTTTTATTAAGCAATCAACAATAACATCCACAAAGTACACATTCCCAGTTGACATAAACCAAATCCACCAGTAAAGCAGACTGCAAAGATAAAGATCCAATCTTTCCTCCTCATTCATATACACGTCACATTGGTAGGTGGAAAGTTCACCTCCACTGGAAATGTCATCATGTGCATACTAAGGAGCATTGTTCATTTTAAAAGGTATGTGCCCTGAAGTTCACAACGTCAAAATTCTGAAGTGAACTTTAGTTATGACGTATCCAAGACTTAAATGATCTGCTTAACAAAGTTGAAAATCCTGATTGCACCTTTGTTGACTACACAATCTTTGCCAACAAGCAGTGCTGATGAAATCCACATTCCCTATCTATTGTTAAAGAGGGTAGAGTACAGAGTGCAAATCTAGTGACAGGGCATTCAAAGCTCCCACAGTCAATGGCTTTTCATCAAGAACATTTGGTTTGAGTCAAGCACTTAAACTACAATGTTATACAAAAAAAAAGGCACTGCTGCAGTTTTAAATGCTCGTACATCACAAAAGTAATAAAGACGGCACTGCCTTGCATTTTGGTAATGATTAATCTGATGGCTTCTTTCCAGATACTGAAACTGTAAAATTGCCATAATATTTCTAGTATTTGAGTCCTCAAATTACTTTAAAGTGAAGACTGTGTTCTTGCAGCCTGCCATCATTCACAGGAGAAAGATTGGTTGCAGATTTGACTACCTGTTTGTTGTGGTTATATTTTAGTTCTCACATATCGTGCAATTTAAAGGAGAGCAATGAGTTCTTTTATGTTGATTTGCATTTTGGAATGAACAGTATCACTTATGACAAGCATGCATCATACATCAGTGACTCACGCATACCCTTCAAGTCATGTGGCTGAGTTTTTGTCATAAGACACAGCGCAACAAACTATGAGCTGAGATCAATTCAATATATACTGCACTCATCCAAGAAAATTCATTTTTCTCTTCTCCAATGCTTTGCACCACCTCCTTATTCCTCTTGGGAACACATTGATTCTGGCAAAGGCAGTTCCTTTGGTAGCTCATCCAGCTTCTGCAAGTCTGGACAGCAAGTATCAGTGAGCTTGCCACTAGATATTGGTAAAGAATAGTGGCTGTGAGAAATGATTTCACTCTGAAACCCAAGAATTCTGAAGCCGAGTGCTCATGTCTCTTTCCATATGGTAACAAAGACCAAGCAACACTCTGAATGGAAATAAGGGACAGAACCTTGCAATTTTTGGAGTAAGTTTTAGTGAAACAAAGAAAGAAAAAATACATTTTGAGGCCAGCTTGGCTCACAGTGGCATATATATATATATATATATATATAAGCCGTATCTTGATTATAAAAATTTGCTTAGGCACTACATCTGTTTGAGTCATAGCCTAGCCCTAGATGTAACTGTAGCCCCTTAACATCATGTACATACAGGATGTACAATAGTTCCATATCTATGCTAAGAGCCTTCAGCAGCTTGTGGAAGTGAGATAAACAAGCCATATATCATACAATGGGTTCTGCTGGCACCATTGTCCCTCATGACAAAATATTCTTAGTCTTTCCCTGGTCTCTATGTGCAAAGCTATTGTGTGAATGAAAAGTGGTCAGTGAGGTATGGGGCATGGAGATATACAGCAAACATGAAGCCAATGCATTGAGATTGCCAGGGATTAGGACTCCCATAGATCTCTTCAGTGTTTAGTGTATTAGTCTGTGTGCAATTGCCTTGACCTTTAAATGGCCTCCGTTTGGCAGATCTTGCAGTCTCCTCCTTCTAAAGCTGTCCCCACCCAATTCAGGTGTGGTCACAGCCATTTTCCTTTCCCTATATATACTTTTGATTTCCAGCACAATGGAAAGCAATAGTGAACATTCCTTACCCAGTGACTTCCAGCCTCCACCTCTATGTGTAGGTGAAGTTCCAATATCCAGATAACTTCCTGATTGTCCTTCCTGTATATCCCATAAGTTTTCCAGATCCCCAGGTCCCTACCCAATCTGTTGACAAGAGCTTGCACTTGCCCATATTTCACTGTCTGCCCCTTAAATAAGAGGTGACCCTGTCTCATATGGCCAGATAATGTGTCCTTTCCTTGAATTAAGAGTTCTCCTGACCTTTCCCACAAGGTTCTGCAAGACCCCTTTCCCATCCAGACTCTACATTATTCCCCTCTTGCCAATACTGTTGCTCCTTCTTCACAGTTGCTATTCCTCCTACCCCACAGCCTGCAGCCCCCACTCCCTGTGAACATTCCTGAGACTCCTTCCCATAGCAGAGAACATACCAGCCCCCTCAACTCACTTTCCCCTTAGTTGAGCTGGATAAACCTGTTGGACTGACACTTCGAGCCAGAGAGTCATAGAGATGTTCAGCACGGAAACAGACCCTTCAGTCCAAATCATCCATGCTGACCAGATATCCTAAATTAATCTACTCCCATTTGCCAGCACTTGACCGATATCCCTCTAAACGCTTCCTATTCATATACCCATCCAGATGCTTTTTATATGTTGTAATTGTACCAGCCTCCACCACTTCCCCTGGCAGCTCATTCCATACATGCACCACAGTTTACTTGAAAAACTTGTCCCTTAGGTCATTTTTAAATCTTGCCCCTCTCACCCAAACCTATATCCTCTAGTTCTGGATTCCCCAACCCAAGGAAATAACCTTGTCTATTTATCCTATCTATGCCCCTCAGGACTTTATAAGCCTCTATAAGGTCATCCCTCAGCCTCTGATGCTCCAGGGAAAACAGCCTCAGTCTATTCAGCCTCTCCCTATTGCTTAAACCCTCCAACCCTGGCAACATCCTCGTAAATCTTTTCTGAACATATTCAAGTTTCATAACATCCTTCCTATAGGAGGGAGACCAGAATTGCACTCCAAAAGTCCAACGTCCTGTACAGCTGCAACATGACCTCCCAACTCTTACACTCAACCCTCTTACCAATAAAGGAACGCATACTAAATACCTTCTTCACTATCCTATCTACCTGTGACGCCACTTTCAAGGAGATATGAAACTGCACTCCAAGGTGTCTTGGTTCAGCAACATTAGGACCTTACCATTAAGTGTTTAAGTCCTGGTCTGATTTGCCTTTCCAAAATGTAGCACCTCACATTTATCAAAACTAAACTCCATCTGCTACTTGTCGGCTCATTGGTCCATCTGATCAAAATCTCATTGTACTCTGAGGTAACTTTCTTTGCTGTCCACTACACCTCCAATTTTGGAGTCAACTCCAAACTTACTAACTATACCTCTTATGTTCACATCCGAATCATTTGTATAAATGATAAAAAGCAGTGGGTCCAGCATTGATCTTTCTGTCATACCACTGGTCACAGGCCTACAAACTGAAAAGCAACCCTTTACCACCACCCTCTGTCTTCAACCTTCAAGCCAGTTATGTATCTAAATTGATAGTTCTCCCTGTATTCCACATGATCTAACCTCACTAACCAGTCTACCATGAGGAACCTTATTGAACGCCTTACTGAAGTCCATTTGGCTCATGTCCACCGCTCTGCCCTCATCAATCCTCTTCATTACTTCTTCAAAAAACTCAATCAAGTTAATGAAAATTGGCCAATTCTGGACAGGAATTGCTCACATTGTGATTGATGCCTGTACATTTCCCTGACGATGTAGCTCTAATCCCTAGACTAGCTGCTATGGAGCCACAGGGCTGATTGTGCCCCATTCCCTCAACAGCAGAAACATGGAATCACCGACTGAGAACACTGTGACCAGACACCTTACTGTGGTCAACTCCTGGCTTGATATGGGAGACTGCCCTTGACTTATTTCCATCAAGTCTTATGTTCTGCCACTCTCACTTGCCTGAAACATGTTCCCTCACTTGTTGTCAGCCACATTAACATGTTTAGAGGACTGGTTTAGTGACAGGAAACAGAGTTGTGATAAATGAGTCATTTTCTGGGTGGCAAACTATCTGTTGGAGTGCTGCAGGGATCAATGCTGGATCCTCATTGCTTTACGATCTATATTTAAGACTTAAATGAAGGCACTGACTGTATTGGAGCCAAATTTGCTGATGATACTGGGATAGGGAGGTATTGTGAGGAGGATATGAAGAGTTTGCTAAGAATAAGGATAAATTAAATGGGTAGGTAAAAGCATGATTGACTGTAACATGGAAAAATGTGGGGTTGTTCACTTTGAGAAGAAGAATAGAAAAACAGAATATTTGGAGCTCACTGCGAATCATATCTGCAATTTTGCCTTGTTCAATCAGTGAGAGAGGATGCTAGAATTATTGGCACTATGTGTATGTGTTCTGGGCAGTTTTGCTCGGTGACAGTCTTTTGATTGGCATTCCGATCAGAAACAGTTGTGAGAGTTCAGGGCTATTCAACCAAGTAACAGCTTTGTGGTTTTCTTCCTGGGCTGGTGACTGCAATCTTGTGTTTGGACAATACAAGCCTGTAAAGAGAAAATACCTTAACTTCTCTCTCTCTCTCTCTCTCTCTCTCTTTCCCCATCCTGAGTGGAAAAGTAACAGAAAATCTCCTCAACCAGTGAATAAAAGATTGTGAATACAATTCTCAATCTCGTTCATTTGCCAAGAATCTGAAGGAGGTTGGAGAAACCTGAAGGAAAACAATTCACTGTGATCTGGATTGGTGTTCGATTGGTTCATTTATGACTTTTTCCCCCTGCTCACATTCGTAATTGTGTTTTAACTTGTCCATTTTTTTGTCTGTTTGTATGTGTATGGGAATTGTAAGAAGGAATAAAGTTTAAAGTATAGAGTTAACAATGCATGTTTCTTTCTTGCCAGAGGTTGAAAATGGTTCAAATGTAATCAATAGTTATGTTACTGTTAATGAAAAAAAAACCTGGTGTGCATTTTGTTTAAATCTGAATTGGACCTTTAGGTAAAATTGTGCAATTCAGGGTTAAATCAAATTTTCAAATTTGGAATGACTCAGGAATGGTGGTGCTTGTTTTCCAGCACACTATTTTAGGGGATCATGCTAAAAATAGTTTCAATTCATGGTTCTTTATTTATTCTTGGGATCTGAACATCACTGGCTAGGCCAGCATTTATTGCCCATTCCCTGGTTGCTCTTGAGGAGTGGTGAGCTGCCTTCTTGAACCACTGCAATCGAAATCCTGTGAGTAGGTTCCCTGTCAGGGAGGGAATTACAGAATTTTGACCCAGTAGTGGGAAGGAACAGCGAGACATTTCCATGCATGATGGGCAGTTTCTTATAGGGCATAGGGCTGGTGTTCCAATTTATCTGCTGCCCTTTCTTTTTCTCGATGGTAATGGCTGTGCATTTGGAAGGTGCTGTCTAAGGATCTTTGGTGAATTTCTGCAATACATCTTGTAAATGATACACACAGCTGCTACTGTTGCTGCACTTCGATGGTGGAGGTGCTTGTGGATGTAATGCTGATCAAGCAGGCTCCTTTGTCCTGGATGTTGTTGACCTTCTTATGTGTTGTTGGAGCTGCATTCATCCAGGCAGATGGGGAATATTTCACCACAGCTGACTTGTGCCTTATAGATGATGGACAGCTTATGGGTGAGTTACTCACTGCAAGACTTTCAGCCTCTTCTGCTCTTGTAGCCACAGTATAGCTTGTCCAGTTCAGTTTTGGGTCAATGGTAAATCCTATAATGTTGATAGTGGGGTATTCAACAATGGTAATACAAATGAATGTCAAGGGGCAATGGTTAGATTCTCTGTCTTGTCGGAGATAGCCATTGTGGCCTGGCACTTGTTTGGTATGAATGTAACTTGCCACTTTGTCAGCCCAGACCTGGAGATTGTCAAAGTCTTGCTCAATTTGAACGTGAACTGCTTCACTGTCTGAGGAGTTGTGATCTCATGTGATCTTGATATTGAGGGCAGTCACTCTTTTCTCACTCCTGGAGTTCAGCTCTTTCATGCATGTTTTAACAAAAGCTGTAATGAGGTCAGGAGCCGGGTGGCCCTGGCAGAACCCAAACTTAACATCAGTGAACTGGTTTTGCTAAGCCAGTGCTACTTGATTCCACTGTTAATGATCTCTTCCATCACTTCACTAATGATCAAGAATAGATCGATGAGGCAATAATTGGCCAGGATGGATTTGTCTTCCTTTTCACGTACATAACTTGGCACTTTTCCACAGTGTCGGGTAGATGCCAATGTTGTAGCTATACTGGACAGCTTGGCTAGGGGACTGGCAAGTTCTAGAGTCCATGCCTTCAATACTATTGCTGGAATGCTGTCAGTGCCAATAGCCTTTGCAGTATCTTGTGCTTTCAGCTGTTATTTGATACCATGTGGAGTGAATCAAATTAGATGGATGGTGGCATCTGTGAAGCTGGAGATCTTGAGAAAGGCTGAAATGGATATAGCAAATAGAGAGGGATAAGACATTTACAGAAATGAGAATTATTGGAGATATATAGCAGAATTAAATAAGGAGATTGGAAAGATCAATGGAATACCTCCAGTAAAATGGTGGTGGATTAGTGCTTCTGAGCCTGGGATACATTTACTCCGTCTGTTCTCTTCTTGATTCTTTTCTTTATTTCAGTCTCCTCTCTCATTTTTTGTTCTCTTCTACTTGACTTACCTCTTGTTGAAGAGCACAGTGGCAGTGACGGCAGTGGCAGTGGCGAGTAAGCCCAGTGCAGACTCGCAGTAGTGGGCCCCACATGGATTCATGGTGGCAGGAGTTAGTGGCGAGTTTGGGTTGCAGGCGATGTCGGAACCCAGTGCAGATCATGCAGGTAGCGACAGAGGAAGTTTGGGCCCAGTCCTGAATCCTCACCATGGCAAGGTGGGCCTAAAGCAGTCTCATGGCTGTGGTGGAGTTGTGTTTCGGCCATTGCCATACCTGGAGGCATCAGTGCCGTCTGCATTGGCAGGATCCAGCCACTATCCAGACTCATAGTGGCAAGAACATCGGTGGATGGACTTCCATTCCAGCAGGCCCATAGTTGAGCACTTAACAAACAGGACTGTTATGTTGAACATGATTTCATTTTATCCTTATCCTTCTGCCTTTATATCTTATGTTTTGGTTTCTTAGAATTTTGGCCCAACAAATCCACACCGACCCTCTGAAACGTAACCCACCCACACCCATTCCCCTAATTAATGCATCTGATCCACACATCCTTGAACACAATGGGCAATTTCACATGGCAAATTCATCTAATCTGCATATCCTTGGACTATGGGAGGAAGCTGGAGCACTCGGAGTAAACCCACGCAGACACAGGGAGAATGTGCAAACTGCACACAGACATTCACCCGAGCCTGTAATCGAACCTGCGTCCATGTCGTAGTGATGCAGCAGTTTTAATCCTTTTTTCTTGTTTTATAGAATCCCTACCATTGGTACTCTACCTAATCTGCAGGTCTTTGGATCGTTGGAGAAAACCGGAGCACCCGGAGGAAACCCATGCAGTCATGGGGAGAGTGGACAAACTCCACACAGACATTCGCCCGAGGCTGGAATTGAATCTGGGCCACTGTGCTGCCTGAAGATGGCGCTGGAGATTGGTGACAATATACAATACTTTTCACTGTATTTTGTAACAAAATACATATGGCAATAAATAAATAAATCAAAACAAGAGAAAGGATGGAATTTTATCTTATTGGCTGGGGTGGTGGAGGATAAGTGTGTGCACCACTCCAGCAGATCTTGAGGATGCTGGACCTAACAGCCACTAACCTATCCATGGATGCAGCCAGACAGTCACATGCTTGAGGCAGCTGATTCCCCACATTCAAGTAGCCTCTGGCCTATGGGAACCATTGGCTCCTCATGCCTTGTTTCTGATCTTCTCCATCTCCTGCATATCAATTTGCTGCTGTCAGCTCTGCAGCCATGCTCTCTCTGGTTTCTCAGTTAGATGTTTGTGGGTTAAATCTAACTCCAGGGACTTGGTCATAGATTTGAGGCAGACACTGCCAAAGTATTACTCAATGAGTGCTGCATTGACAGAGAAAGCATCTTTCATGCCAAGTCCTACAAGGTAGATGTAAAAATCTTGCAGCCACTATTCTGAAGGAAAATAAGGGATATTCCATTGAGTCATGGCTAATTAATATTAGTTCTAGGCTAGCAACAAAACAAATTACCTGGTGTTATCCATTTCTATTCAAGGTAGTTCACTTTGTGAAAATTAGCTGCTAAGTGTTCTATATTGCAACAGTAACTACACTTCAAACAGACTTCTTTGGAGCAGCAAAGTAATTTTCTCTTCTGTTGCTACACACTCTTAAGGTGACAACTATCCTGAACCTGTCTCACAGTTGTTTCCAAGGTGTTACTGGACATGTCTCATTCATCTCACAGTCAGAAGTCTACAAATCCATTCAGGAGGCAGCCTTGAACTCGTTACTAGGGCAAACCAACATATTACATTTTCCATTGAACACAGAAGTTAATATCAGCGACGTTTGGGGTTTGCAGCAATGGTTGACTTCAAATGAGTCCTAGACACTGTTGACTCCAGTGCAGGGTAATTCAGGAGGCTTCATCAACTCTCTGAGGGTCCAAATCCATCTATCCTGTTTGCAATTACAAAAATGAGCTTACATGGTTTCCCTCAGAATATGCACTGGATCAGATAATGGCCTGGACAGCTCATCCAAATTTCAGGCACCATGGGCCAATTTGCTGAGAGGATAGTGAGGAAGCAGAATTCCTGACTACCTGAGAGGGGACAACATTAGCTTGTCCTATAGCAACCCCAGATTGGCATGGGGTTATGTTATTACACAGATCAGTCTGAAGAATGAGAGTAGACTGCAAGAGAATGGGCAATAGTTTGAAAGTACTTATCCATGTAGATCAACACTTTGTCTAGTGAGCATGACAGGAAGTGTATATTCCATGCTGGAGTAGAGTGAGGTCTCACCTCTTCAATGAATTTCCCTGTTAGGTGGCTCAGCTAAATTTGAGAACTAGAGGCCATTCAGAATTGAATCCAGGCAACTTCTTAGTGTGGCTTGTTGTGGCAGTAATACCAACAAGTCAAACTTTTGAGGAATATTAGTCCAAAGTTGGAATTTCAATCTGATTCTCGAAATTATCATTAAAAAATGAGTGATTATAGTACTTTTCATACTTCAAGATAACACCTATTAACTCCCACCTATTTTCAATACTATGTGGTAGTGTCCTGTGCCCAGAATTTGATCAGTGTTGTCAGCATTGAATTGCCAAATGATTCATCTGCTCACGCCTGTATGATTCACACAGAGATTTTAGATTTGGATTGGGCACCATGGATACATAGCGTTGGGACACTGCAAGTTGAATCAACTAAAAATATTTAAAGAGAAAGTCAGAAGGACACAAGATTTTCCTTTGCTCAGTTCCTTCCTTTCTCTCTCAACATCTGTCGAGGCTCAGAATGTGAAGTTTGGATTCGTCACAGTGAAAAAACATTTTAGAGATTAGTGAGAGCTAAACCAAATACATGCCTGATAGGAGTGAAATCTGAAACAAGGGTCAAAGACATTTGTGCAAGACACTGAATCTGATAGAAACGTGAGCGCCTTTTAAATTTAATTGCTATTTACAGGGAAGTTTTCTCAACTCATGCATTTGAAATAGCACTTTTTATCTTTATTTACAAGAATCAGGCAAAAATCATTTTAGGTTACCCCATAAGTAAAGTTTGTCTTGTCCTGCACTTGAATTGTGTTCTGTTGCACACGAACACACTGGAAGCCCCGGCCCATATGACAAAGGGGAAACTCTGTCTTGAGAGCGGTAACAGTCAGCTAATGAAAAGCAGAACAGGATATTCTCCTAAAAGGGCAGGGGAAGCACAATAATCAGTAACTTTTAAAATAGAACTGGTTAAATATCTGAAAATTTGCAGGTCTGAGATAAGATCTGGGGAGTGGGAACAATTGGATGGTTCCTTCAAGTAGCAGGTACTGGCATGACGTGCTGAATGGTCTGCTTCTGTGTTCTTTGATGTTAAGATTTATAAATGTAACTTACAGCATCATGAGCAATGGTTATAGTGCAACACTTGTAGTAGAAAGGAGAATTGTATACTCATTGTAAACATTGTTCTGTTGTTCACTCTCCATGAAAGATACCAACTAATATAAAAACTCCCCTTTGCTGTTTGTGGGTTTCTGCCAAGTGCTCCGGTTTCCTCCCATAGTCCAGAGATGTGTGGGGTAGGTGGGTTGGTTATGCTAAATTGCACATAGTGTCCAGGGATATGTAGATTAGATGGATTAACCATGGGAAATTTGGGGTTGCAAAGTTAGGGATAGGAGGGATGGTCTGGGTGGGATGCTGTTTGGAGGCTCGATGTGTACTTGATAGACTGAGTGGCCTGCTTCCACACTGTAGGGATTCTTTGACTCTAAGAATATTTAAAAGTCCCAAAATAAGGCAAAACATTTATTCAGAACCTTATGTTTGAAGATAATTTTTTTTTTCTGTTTTTTTGTTAATCACCTGTTCTAATTGAATATATGGGAATTTGTATGGGAACCAAAAGTTCTTACCCCTCTCCTTGACCCCTGAACCCTAGCCACTGCTGATTCACAAGACCAGACTTTCTTTCGGCAGATTAAAAAGTTATGTCTTTGGCTTAACATGTCAGGGAGCAGTTTCCTTTAAAGAGAATTGTGGCTTTGTCAGAAGGGAGGTTAAGAAAAGCAATGTGATTACAATAGCAGGTTGCAATAGTGTACTTTATTACCATGGCAATGGGCCTTGAGGGTATCATTCTCACAGTGTTCCCAAAGATCAAATAGGAAACTCCAGGCTCAATGTGTCTTATAACATCTGGGGACATATTTTGAACTCACAATTATAGAAATTACAACACAAAATAAAATCATTTGGCATATTGTGCATGTGCTATTGCTAATTGTTGAGCAGCAACTCTCTAACATAATCCATTCTCCTGGCATTTCCCCAGATCCCTTTTCAGATTCAAATACATGTCCAATTTTGCTTTCAATGATATTCTAGTCCATGTCTTAAACTCTAGCTGTGATAGAGCATTCCAAACTCTAATAACACTCTGTCTGAAAATAAATCCATTAACTTATCCCTTCCTTCACCAGTGCTAACTCTGAATTTATGATCCTCTTGGTACAGTTCCTAAAATATTAAAAGCGATGATTTATTATTTCATCTCTTCAAAACATCGCAGACCCCTGAAAGGCACTATTATAATCTACTAATGTTCTATATTCCCCATTTCAATTTTATTATTAGATTTGTTCCAGGAATGAGGGATACATGGGTGATTGGAAAAGCTGAAGCTGTTTTCCTTGGAGATTTGATAGCACAATTCAAAATCATCAGGCATCCGAACAGAGTAGATAGGAGTAACCGTTGCCATTAGAGGTTACCAATTTGAATGAATGGCACAAGAACCAAAGACAACACGAAAAACAACTTTCTTACGCAGCGAGTGGTTAGGATCTGGAATGCATTGGCTGGGAGGGTGGTGGACGCAGATCCAATCATGACTTTCAAAAGAAAATTGGATAATTACCAGAAAAGAAAAGGAGTTGCATGGCTATAGGGAAAAGTCGAGGGAGTGAGATTCGCTGAGTTGCACTTTCAGAGAACTGGCAAATATGCGATGGACCGAATGGCCATCTTCTTTGCTGCAACCAAATTATGATTCTGTGAATAAAAATGTTCCATTCCAGGAATCATTTTCATCAATTTTTAAGTTCACTGGCAGTGATATCCCAGGAGCCAAGAGTGTTTATAACATTCTTAGCTGGCTTTAACCAACTATTAATTCAAATTCAACAGCATTTGAAGAGTGTCTGAATGTAACTACAATAAGCCCACGTATATTTAAGAATAGTGTCTGATACTCTGTGCTGGTAAACAAGAGCCAAAAAAGATAATGTGTGAACTGAACTCATGCATAATCATAATTGAACGGTCCTGCAAAAGGGTAAAACCCGAAACATTGACTTCTCCATCTCCTGATGCTGCCTGACTTGCTGTGTTCTTCCAGCCTCCTGCTTGTTCTACTTAACTTGTGTGGCATGTTATTGATTCACAAGCTTTGGGTGAAGGGAATACATGCTTCCCAACATACAGTCTGCCTGCTTGGAAATCTGCATGATTCACAGGGTCCATGCTTTAAATCATTTAATACAAATAGGAAAAGAAAGAAAAAATACACTCCCATTATTTTTTGTGACCATCTTGCATGTTCTTTGTATTCCGTGGAATGTTGATCAGTCTCTGCTGTTGAAAGAAATGAAGGCAGAAAGAAAACTTAATATTTCTACAATACCTTCAACATCCTTAGGGCATCACAATCACCTCATAGACATGTAGTCACTTTTATGATGTAGAAAATCCCACAAGCAGTAATGCAATAATGATCAAATAGTCAGCTTATTTGCTTTAGTTTATACACAAGATATAGGCATCACTTAATGGCCAGCGTTTATTATTCATCTCCAGTTACCTTGGGGGAAGTGGTGGTGAACTGCCTTCTTGAATCATTGCAGTCCAGGTCATGTGAGTACAATCACAATGTTGCCAAGGAAGGAGCTCCGGGATTTTCATCCAGAAAGTGAGAAAAGGTGGCTTTGTACCAAGTCAGGATGATGTATAGCTGGGAAAGGAATTTGAAGGTGGTGATCTTCCAATGTATCTGCTGCCTTTTCTTTCTAGGTGGTAGAAGTCGCAGGTTTGAAAGTTGCTGTCAAAGGAGCCTTGGTGAGATAATGTGCACCTTGTAGATAATACATACTGCACCACGATTAGATTAGATTAGATTAGATTACTTACAGTGTGGAAACAGGCCCTTCGGCCCAACAAGTCCACACCGCCCCGCCGAAGCGCAACCCACCCATACCCCTACATCTTCCCCTTACCTAACACTACGGACAATTTAGCATGGCCAATTCACCTGCCCTGCACATCTTTGGACTGTGGGAGGAAACCGGAGCACCCGGAGGAAACCCACGCAGACACGGTCGCCTGAGGCGGGAATTGAACCCGGGTCTCTGGCGCTGTGAGGCAGCAGTGCTAACCACTGTGCCACCCTTGGTGGTGAATGGGATGAATGCTGCATGTGGTGGATGGAGTGCCAATGATGGTTTGGATGGTGCTGATTTTCTTGAGTGTTGTTTATGCTGCACCCATTTCAGCAAGTGAAAAATATTTTATCACACTCCTGAATTGTATCTTAGTGGGCAGACTTTGGGGTGACAAGAAATGAATGACTTGTCACAGAATCCTAACCTCTGACCTTCTCTTATATTTATTTGGTTGGTTTAGTTCAGTTTATATTAATGGTAACACCAGGGATTCTAACATGATAATGCTATCAAACATCAAGGGATGTTGCTTAGATTTCCTCTTGCTGTAGATCATTGTTGCCTGGCACATGATCTGTTTCAAAATCTGAGTCAGGAATGGAATTGTGCATTGTGCAATCATCAGCAAATATCCTGATAACTACTTTCTAATGGAGTGAAGGGATAAAGCAGCTGAAAATAACTGAAACTTCAACCACCACCCTGAGGAACTCCTGTGGAAATGTCCTGTGGCTAAGATGATTGATCTCCAACAATTATAACAAACCAGCTTTTTTGCAAGGTACAACTCCAAACAGTTTCATCCAGTTTTCATTGACATCACTTTTGCTAGGGCTTCCTGATGCTATCAGACTTCATCAAATGCTTTCTTGAAATCAAGGGCAGTCTCTCTCACCTTATCTCTGGAACTCAGCTCTCTTGCCCAGGTTGTACTCAGGTCAGGAACTGAGTGATCCTAGTGAAACCAAAGCTGAGTATTAGGGAGCAAGTTATTGCTTTGCAATTGTTGCTTGATAACACTGTTGAATACCCTTTCCAGCACTTTGGTGAAGATCGAGGGTCGATGGTAATTGGACAATTGAATTTGTTTTGCTTTTTGTGCACAGGACATTCCTGGACAATTTCCATCCTGGCCCAGAATAATGCTCTTCAGGAGCTCAGTAATATCTTTGAACCTGTTACGAGGGAAACAATACTGTACTTGAATCATGCCCATTATCAGAGAAAAAACATTCATCTCTTCTCCTAACAGTCACATTTCTTACTGCAATTGCACGTCCCCTCAACTTTCCCCCACCAATGTTAATGATGGTGTCACAAACTTGGAACTTTTTACATTCCTGTGATGAACTGGAGGGTTTGAGTTATAAGGAGAGACTGGATAGGCTGGGACTATTTTCACTGCCGTATTAGAGGAGTGACCTTATACAGGTTTATATAATCAAGAGATGCATCGATATTATGATGGAATTGAATCGAATATCTCCAAATTTCCAGATGACGCTAAGCTGGGTGGTAGTGTGTGCTGTGAGGGGGATGCTTAGAGGTTGCAGAGTGACTTGATCAGAGTCGAGAGTGTGTTTCTGGAAAAGCACAGCAGGTCAGGCAACATCCGAGGAATAGGAGAATCGTCATTTCAGGCATTTGCCCTTCATCAGGAATATGCCTTAATGAGGCATATGCCTGAAACATCAATTCTCCTGCTCCTCGGATACTGCCTGACCTGCTGTGCTTTATCAGTAACACACTTTCGACTCTGATCTCTAGCATCTACAGTCCTTACTTTCTCCGCGTGACTTGGTCAAGCCGACTGAGTGGCAAATACTTGGCACGTGCAATATGATGTGGATAAATGTGAGGTTATCTACTTCATTTGCAAAAACACGAAGACAGATTATTACCTGAATGGTGGGAATTTAGGAAAAGGGGAGTTGCAATGAAACCTCGGTATCATGGTGGAACAGTCACTAAAGGTTGGCATGCAGGTACAACAGGCTGTGAGGAAAGCTAATGGCATGCTCTCCTTCACAGCCATGATGTGAAGGTGCCAGTGTTGAACCGGGGTGGACAAAGTTGAAAGTCACACAACACCAGGCTATAGTCCAACAGGTCTATTTGGAAGCACTAGCTTTCAGAGCGCTAATGAAGTCGCAGTGCTCTGAAAACTAGTGCTTCCAAATAAACCTGTTGGACTATAAACTCCTTCATAGTGAGAGGAGTAGGAATATCTTGCTGCAGTTATACAGGGTCTTGGTGAGTATTGCATGCAGTTTTGGTCTAGTCTGAGGAAGGACATTGTTGCTATTGAGGGAGTCCAGTGAAGGTTCACCAGACTGATTTCTGTGATGGCAGGACTGACATATAAAGGAAGATTAGGTCAACGGGGCTTGTACTCACTGGAATTTAGAAGAATGGAGGGGGGGGGGCATCTCATAGAATCCTAATGGGACTGGATGGGATGGCTGTACGAAGAGGGTTCCCAATGTTGGGACATCCCGAACTAGGGGTCACAGTCTAAGAGTAAAGGATAAGTCATTCAGGACAGATATGAGGAAGAATTTCTTTACTCAGAAAGTTGTGAACTCATGGGAATTCTCTACCTCAGAAGGCTATTGGGGCCAGTTCATTAGAAATATTCAAGAGGGAGCTGGACATGCTAAAGGGTTCAAGGGAGGGAAAGCAGGAATGGGATACTGAAATTGCATGATCACTTCTGATCATATTGAAGGGTGGTGCAGGTTCAAAGGGCTGAATGGCCTACTCCTGCATCTATTTCCTATGTTTCTATAAGGTGAAAAGCAAAGTATTTTCCTTGGGTAGGTGAGTTCAAAAACTCAAGGGCATATTTTTAAGACGAGAGGAGACAGGCTTAGAAGGGCCTGTAGGGGTAACGTTTTTACACAGAGGGTGTTTTGTATGTGGAATGAACTGCCAGAGGAAGTCGTAGATACAGGTACAGTTACCATATTTAAAAGACATGTGGACAGGTACATGAATAGGGAAGGTTTAGAGGGATATACGCCAAACGCAGGCAAGTGGGACTAGTTTAGTTTGGGAAACTTGATCGGCATGGACAAGTGGACTGGAGTTTCTATTTCTGTGCTGTGTATCTCTGTGACTCTATGACACTATTAACATCACCCCCACCAGTATTCAAAACAGAAAAACTAGCTAGTGAGTGATATTTACTCAGGACCACCTACATGACCTTCGTGATTCTCTTGAACTAATGTGTGTTTACTCATTTATTTTCTTTCTGATTCCCCCAACTTGTGATGTGACCACCTTTTTAAACATACTATCACATAGTCCCCAGCTTCCCACATGCACAACAGTGACTCGAGCTGTCAATGAAGTTCTGCTCAATGTCTGTCCTTTCAGACCATTTGTGAATAGATTGTATGAGATTTGACAGTTAACAGATGAAACTACATACCAATCAATCAATCTGTTTCCCTGTGATGTCATTTTGATTTTCTTTTCCAAGATATGGTCTTCTACAGACTCCGGCCCTTCATCTTGCTCCCCAAAATCTTAGCTGCACTCTTCCTTCACTCTTTTCGGTGTTGTTGCCTGATCTGGGTTCTCCAACAATGCAGCACTCCCTTGGTGAGGGTTAGGCAGCAGTGTGATGTCAATTTTTGCTCATTATTGATAGTTAACTGTCTTTTTAATGCAACAGTTCACCTAGTTATTATCCACACTCCTAATTTAAACTGCCAAACAATCTAGACGTCAGGAAAACTCAGTAAGGTAATAAGTGTGAGCATGTGGAGGATTCAGCTTCTCTGATCAACCTCCATATTGGAAACCAGGCATCAACCTATCAAATCACTGTCCATGTGCATTGGCCACATGTTGCCCACATTCACAGACATTGGCTTCCAACATGTGCCAGCCTCTAAGAATCTAATTGCACATGCACTTGCACTTGCAGGTAAATTCTGCATTTGTACACTTCAGTGCTGTATCACCGGCAAATATTGTTGTTATGCTGAAGCAAGGATGTGAAGTGCTCAGGGGCACACACCCAACTCATGTACTGGCCCAGACTGCATCTCAGGGCTGTTCACGCACTGACATAATGCTCACTTAGAGTGCTTTCATTTGACCTGGATATCCTAAGCATCGCTGTCTGGCCTTGCTTTGCTTTTATTCAATTTGCCCTCTCAGCCAGAGATGTCATGCTCACTTTGCTGCTGTCTTGCCTTGCTGTTTAGTTCAGATATATTGTCATAGTTGTCAGGAGACAGTTGCTCAGGATTCCCAGCACAATAAGTCCAAGATAGTCTCTGTTAGCAGTTCAGGCTTTGCTCAATGCAGTCAAAGTGAACATCCTCGTCTCTTAGGGCTGATGAGTTGAATGGTAGGCAGCACACCATCTGACTTTTCTGCCCTCTTGGGTCGGTTTTCCTCCTGGAATGAGAGAGAAGCAGGTATGTGGAAGATGAAGGTGGGTGGTTCAGCTACAGTTGGTGCGGCAGGGGTGGGGGTGAGATGTCACATGTGAGTAAACAGTGCAGAGGGCAAGCAGGGTTAGTGACTTCGGGGCTTGGGTGGGTGATGAGAGTAAGGGAAGATGTTGCAGATAGTAGTGAAATTTATAGAGCATGAGTCTTCATGGGAGGTTGTTACTGTAATCGTGATAGAAGGACATTGACATTTTTCCTACTGATCCTCCAATAGTGCAGTCCTTCCTCTGTACTGATCCTCCAATAGTACAGTGTTCCCTCTGCACTTATCCTCCAATAGTGCAGTCCTCATTCTTGTACTGATCCTCCAATAATGCAGTCCTCCTTCTCTACCGTTCCTGCAGATGACACAGAGTGCTTTAATCCCAGTTTGCAACCACAAACCAAGATGGCATGGTTTGCTGTCATCTTCTGTTCATCCTTGGGTGGGGGGGGGGAGGTGGAGAGGAATTCCTGCATTGGCATCACTCCACCCAGTAAGACCTCCATATCACTGCCTACAAAGCAAGATGTTAAATTCCCTCTGTCTGCCATGCCCAGGTTAAATGTCAGCAGTTCCAGACTGATGGTGCTTGTCCAAGTACACAACAGGCTTTTAAGGATATCATGGGCTGTTGGTGAATTGTGGAATATCTGCTGAGTGGGGTTGCTCTGCAAACAGCATGCAGTGAGCTGATTGGAATATCACAGGGGTGTAATAGGTAATGAATAAGGCAAGTTTGGGAAGGTAGGGCAAGAAATCTCACTTGGTCTTGCAACAAGAAACCCTCTAAAACAATTTGATGCAACTTGGACTTAGCCAGAAAATGTAAAATTCAGGCCTGACAGTCTGTCAGTGTTATATCTTGCTACTTCCATACTGCCCCTACTGGCTGTGCAAGGGTCACTATTGAGGTCACTGTCAGAGGTTCGGTGCATAGGGAGCGCTGCATGGTCAGAAGATCAGTCCTAACGTCGTGATGCACAGAGGATCAGTACTGAGAGAGGACTGCATTGTCAGAGAGAAGGCGCAGAGAAAGTGCTGCACTGTCTGAGAGTTCATACTGGTACACAGTGCAGCATCGCTAACCCTCAGCACTGACCCTCTGACATTGTAGTGCTCTCTCCATACCGAAATTTTGACAGTGTAGCATTCCCTCAGCACTGACTCTTCACTGTTGCATCAATCCCTCAGTACTGTTTTTCCAATAGAGCAGTTTCCCTCCATACTGATCCTCCAACAGTGCAGTCCTCTCTCTGCACTGATCCTCCAATAGTACAGTGTCCCCTCTGCACTGATCCTCCAATAGTGCAGTCCTCACTCTTGTACTGATCCTCCAACAATGCAGTCTTCCCTCTCTACTGATCCTTCAACAGTGCAGTCCTCCCTCTGTACTGATCCTCCAATAGTGCAGTCCTCCCTCTGTACTGATCCTCAATTAGTGCAGTCCTCCCTCTGTACTGATCCTCCAATAGTGCAGTCCTCCCTCTGTACGGATCCTCCAACAGTGCAGTCCTCCCTCTGTACTGATCCTCGATTAGTGCAGTCCTCCCTCTGTACTGATCCTCCAATAGTGCAGTCCTCCCTCTGTCCTGATCCTCGATTAGTGCAGTCCTCCCTGTGTACTGATCCTCCAATAGTGCAGTCCTCCCTCTGTACTGATCCTCGATTAGTGCAGTCCTCCCTGTGTACTGATCCTCCAATAGTGCAATGTTCCCTCTGTACTGATCCTCGATTAGTGCAGTCCTCCCTCTGTACTGATCCTCCAATAGTGCAGTCCTCCCTCTGTACTGATCCTCAATTAGTGCAGTCCTCCCTCTGTACTGATCCTCCAATAGTGCAGTCCTCCCTCTGTACTGATCCTCCAACAGTGCAGTCCTCGCTCTGTACTGATCCTCCAACAGTGCAGTCCTCCCTCTGTACTGATCCTCCAACAGTGCAGTCCTCCCTCTGTACTGATCCTCAATTAGTGCAGTCCTCCCTCTGGACTGATCCTCCAATAGTGCAGTCCTCCCTCTGGACTGATCCTCGATTAGTGCAGTCCTCCCTTTGTACTGATCCTCCAATAGTGCAATGTTCCCTCTGTACTGATCCTCCAACAGTGCAGTCCTTTCTCCCTCCCGATCATTCAATAATGCAGTCCTTACTCTGTACTGATCCTCCAATAGTGCAGTGTTCATTCCATACTGATCTTCCAGTAGCTCAGTATTCCCTCAGTACAAACCCACAAATAGTTCAACAATTCCATAGTACTGATCCTCTGACTGTACAGTGTTCCCTGTGTCCTGACACTCCAATAGCTCAGCTCACCCTCATTGACAACTCTCTGAGAATGCAGCACTCCTTCAACACTAGCTGCCTCACAGTGCATCTCTCCCTCAGTACTGACTCTTCAATATTGTAGTGATTTTTTAGTAGTAGATTATTTGTTCAACAATGGTTTGGCTAAGACATGAGTGTTTATACTGAGCCACAGCTGAGAGTATATCCCCCACATGAGTGAAAGAAGTGAAGAGCTGGATATCTGACACAGCTGTTGCCATCTACTGTATATCACAGAAAATGTTCCAAGCAGACAAAAGTAATTGAGAACTAACTACCTATGACCCACTTTGTTGTGCTCGCTCTGTGCATGTTTCCCTACATACCTTGTTCGTAGCAAACCACTCTCACAAAGAAATGATTCAATCCTGAAAATTTTGTTGTGTCACACAGAAAGTAGCTTTCTTTCATTCAGTCATTTTTTGTGTGTGTCACTGACTGGATTATCATTTACTATCCATCCCTGGTTGTCCTTGAGATGGTCGTGATGATCTGCCTTTCTGAATTGCTGCAGTCCACCTGCTGGAGGTATACCCACAATGCTATTATGGAGTGAAATCTATGATTTTGATCCAACAACACTGAAGGAATGGTGGTCTATTTCCAAGTCAGGAAGGGAAGTTGCAGGTGGTGTTACTCCATGTATCTACTGCCATAGTTCTTCTTTACAGAAACGGTTGTGGTTTTGGAAGGTACTGTCAATGGATCTTTGATGAACATCGATAGTAGATCTTGGAGATGGTAAACACCATTTGAGCATCAGTGATAGAGTGAGTGGATGGTGTCAGCATCTTGACTGTTGTTGGATCTGCACCGTCCAGGCAAGCGAAGATTATTCCATTGCACTCCTGACTTGAAAATGATGAGTAGACTTTGGGGAGTCAGGACATGAGGTACTAGCTGCAGGATTCCTAACCTCTGAACTGCTCTTGTATGTGTCACTGAGTGGGCTATCATTTACTATCTATCCCTAGCTGTCCTTGAGAAGGTAGTGGTGATCTGCCTTTCCAAATTGTTGCAGTCCATCTGTTGTATTTACATGGATAGTCCAGTTCAGTTTTTGGTCATTGATAGTCCCAGGATATTGATAACTGGACATTCAGTGGTGACAATGCTATTGAGTGTCAAAAGCGATTCTATCTTGTTGGAATATAGTCATTTTGTGGCACTTGTGTCATGTGCTGATTGTAAATCACAATCCCAATGGCTACACCTCCACCAGAAAGAAGTTCTGGACCAGAGGTCCAGGAATAATCATTGTACGTGGCCATCAACTAAGGCTATTAAGTGATCAATTAATCACCACTTAAAGATCACTTAAAGGCCTATTCCCTGCATGGGTATAATTGTCCCAGCTCTATGTACTGTAAATAACCAAAAGCCAACTGACCAGTATATCCAGGCTAGTAGTTGAGGTGGGATCTCTCATGTAGGTGCTCATTTGTTCATGATGAAAGGACTGGAAATAGTGCTTGAGCTTGGCCAGTAAAACTTGCTCCCGATCCCCCTACAGTCCCTCCCAGTGACCCCCAAGCTTACAAGCCTAGGAGGACTAAAAATGTAATAAGGAGGAGGACTAAAACAAAAAAAGAATAAATAAACTAGAGAGGAATATAACATTTGACAATAAAAGATTCCTTAAATATATGGAAAGGAAGAGAGAGGTCCAACTGAACATAGGCCCCTAAGAAAATTAAGCTAGGTAGATGGTTATGGTTAAGAAAAAATAAAGAACTACAGATGCTGAAAATCAGAAACAAAATCAGAAATTTCAGGTCAAGCTTTGAATTTGGGTTACTGGACCCAAAACTCTTCTTTCTCTCCACAGTTGGTGCAAGACCTGCTGGGTTTTTCCAGCAATTTCTGATGTTGTTGATGATCATGGGAAACAAGGAGTTAAACACATATTTTGCATCGGTCTTTACTACCAAAGATAGTTCAAACATCCCAGTAATACTAAAGAAAATGGGGGAGGAATTAAGTACTGTCTCCATCATTAAAAAGTAATATTACACAAATGTATGGGGCTCAGGGCAGAAACATCCACTGGCCCTGATGGCTTGCATTGAAAGACCATATAAGAATTAACTATAGAGCTAGTGGATGCTTGGATGCTTTGGTTATAATTTTCCAAAGGTTTGGACTCTGAAGAAGTAGCAGCATACTGTAAAATTGCCAATAGAGTCATAGAGTCATACAGTGTAGAAATAAACCCTTCGGCCCAACTCACCATGTTGACCAGGTTTCCAAAAACAGAACTAGTCCCATTTGCCTGCACTTCGCCAAATTCTCTCTAAGCCTTTTCTATCTATTTACCCGTCCAAATGTCTTTTAAATGTTCTAATTGTCCTAGCCTTTATTAATACCTTTGGCAACTTGTTCCATATATGCACTACCCTTTGTGTGAAAATGTTGCCCCTCATTCCCTTTTAAATTTTTTTCCTCTCACTTTAAACCTGTGCCCTTGAGTTTTGTACTTCCTTATCCTGGGGAAAACACTTTGGCAATTCACCTTATCTATGCCCCTCATGAATTTATAAACCTCTATAAGGTCAACCCTCAGTGTCCTAAGCTTCAGGGACAAAAGTCCCAGCCTATCCAGCCTTTTTATAACTCAAACTCTCCAGTCTTGGTAACATCCTTTTTTGCATCTTTTCCAGTTTAATAACTTCCTTCTTATAGCAAGGCAACCAGAATTGTATGCAGTGTTCCAAATGTGGCCTTACCCATGTCTTGTAGAGCTGTAATATTATGCCTCAACTCCTATGTTCAAAACTCTAAGTGATGAAGGCAAGCATGCCAAATGTCTTCTTCACCACACTGTCTACCTGTGACGCCACTTTCAAGGAAGTATGTGCCTGCACTCTTCAGTGTCTTTGTTGACAACACTCCCCAAGGCCCTACTATTAACTGTTTAAGTCCCTCCCTGGTTTGTCTTATCGAAATGTATTGCCTTTCATTTATAAAAATTAAAATCCATCTGCTACTCCTCAGCCCATTGTCCTAATTGTTCAAGATCTCTTTGTAGTCTCAGATAGCCTTCTTCACTGTCCACTACACCATTGATTTTGGTGACATCCATAAACTTACTAACCATTCCCCCTGTATTCTCATCAAAATCCAATGTGGCACGCTTATTCAAAAAGGTAGGGAGACAAAACGCAGGTAAGTATAGGTTAATTAGCCGAACATCTTTTGTTAGAAATATATTGGAATTGGTTACTAAGGAAGTAATAGCAGCACATTTAGAAAGTCATGATTTGATCAAGCAGAAGCAGGATGGCTTCACAAAAGGAAAACCTAATCCTTTTGAGTTTTTGACTAATCCTTTAGAGTTTTTTGGGGAAGTCTCAACCAGAGTGAAGAGAGAGGAAGCGGTTGGTGTGTTGTTTTTGGACTTCCAGAAAGCATTCGATACAGTACCTCACAAAAAGTTAAGTCATAAAATAAGAGCTTATGGTGCTGGGGGGCAGTCTATTGGCATGGATAGAGAATTGGCTAATGACAGGAGAGAGCAAATATGGATAAGAGGTTCTTTTTCATGTTGGTGACCTGTGACCGTTGGGGTGCTGGGACTATAACTGTTTACAATATGCATTAATGACTTGGAGGAAGGAAATGAATGCTATGGCAAGTTTGCAGATAACAAAAGAAAATGTCAAAAGGCAAGTTGTGAAAGGGATATGAACACTTCACAGAGAGATATTGATAGGTAAATAGTTGAGCAAAGAGTTGGCAAATATGATATAATGTGAAAAAATGTGAAGTTGTTCATTTTGGAAGAGAGAACAAAAAAGAAAGTCATTTAAATGGAGAAAGAACTGCAGAAAGCTGCAATACACAGGGACTTGGGAATACATGTACATGCAACACAGAAGGCTAGCACACAGATGCTCCAGGTAATTAGGAAGACTATTGGAATTTTGACTCTTATTTCAAGGGGCTTGGGGTATATAAAAGTATGGAAGTCTTATTGCAACTGTATAAGGTGCTGGTGAGACCACATCTGGAGTACTTTGAGCAGTTTTGTTTCCACTCTTTAAGGAAAGATATCATTTCATTGAAGGCAGTTCAGAGAGGGTTCACTAGTTCACTAGTAACTCTGGTATGGAGGGATTGTTTTATGAGCAAAGGTAAGCAGGTTGGGACTCTACTAGTTATAATATAGAAGAATAGAAGATGATCTCATTGAAATATATGGGATTCTTAAGGGGCTTGATAGGATTAATGCTGAAAGAATGTTGCCTCTCATGGGAGAGCCTAAGATCAATGGGAAATTATTTTAGAATGAAGGAGTGTCAATTTAAGATTGAGATGAGGTGAAATTTCTTCTCTCAGAGGGCTGAGAGGCTTCAAAATTCTTTGCACAGAGAGGAGTGAGATGGATAAAATCTCATTCAGTTGGGGAATCAAGGAGGAAAGGGAGGAAAGAGAATGTGAGGAATATCATATTTGTGGGCGGCATGGTGGCACAGTGGTTAGCACTGCTGCCTCACAGCGCCTGAGATCCGGGTTCAATTCCCGCCTCAGGCGACTGACTGTGTGGAGTTTGCACATTCTCCCCGTGTCTGCGTGGGTTTCCTCTGAGTGCTCCAGTTTCCTCCCACAGTCCAAAGATGTGAATTGGCCATGCTAAATTGCCCGTAGTGTTAGGTAAGGGGTAAATGTAGGGGCATGAGTGGGTTGCGCTTCGGCGGGTCGGTGTGGACTTGTTGGGCTGAAGGGCCTGTTTCCATGCTGTAATGTAATCTAATCTAATCAGATCAGCTGTGATCCTATTGAATGGTAGAGCAGGCTCAAGGGACCAAACAGCCTATTTCTTATGGTCTTAGGGTGTTATTAAACCTCCACTCTAAAATTCACTTACCTAACATCTTGGTCCTTGTGGTTTTGGTTCTCCTTCCAATGACCATGGCCTTACTTGTGGCCTCAGATTGGCTGTCAGCTCTTGCTGAATGAGATAACAACCCTCAGGAGGGGAAGACCCACTCCTGACCTCTAATGTGCCTGTTGGAAGAAGGTGTTGCTGTTCATGCTTTGAAGAGTCAGTGGCAGTGACTTGTTACCTTTTTAGCAAGCAATCAAGATGCCTGAGGAAAACAAAAGATTCCAACCTGTTGTGTTTGTTTCTTTATCTGTGTCTGTGTGTGGCACTATGTGTAACATGTGGAAGCTTGCATGTGTATGTATCCAGATGTGTATACACACAGAAAAATATGCCAGAGAGGACACAATAGATTTTGGATTTCATCCAGCCAGTAATTTGCCATCTTATCCTCCTGGAACCATTTCCAACTTGAATGAGGATCTTTAAGAAAGAAGAGATAAGAGAGGAGAACAAAAGATCAAGATCATTGTACCACAGCAGCTTAACCCAGCTTCCTTAATCTTTAGAAAGAAACACAATGACTGCTTTAAGATGGACAAAATCCCTAGTACTATTGATTATTTCACATATGGAGATTCAAATAGAATCTGCCCCTAAACCCAAAATCGATTTTGTTTACTACCAGTCATTGTGGATACGGTACATACAGTGGAGACGCACTATAACAATTCACTAATGTTATTCTAATGATTTATTCAAGAATCATGAACTTTAATAACATCACTGGAATTTATTTCACACATCACCTTAGTGTGAGCACAGTTCCTTGTTGCTGAGTCAGAATGGAATTCCATATTGAATTCTATTGTGGAAGCACCATAACTACCATGTCTTGGAAAAGTCCAAACACAAATGATTTGGAGATGCCGGTGTTGGACTGGGGTGGACAAAGTTAAAAATCCCACAACACCAGGTTATAGTCCAACAGGTTTATTTGGAAGCACTAGTCTTCGGAGTGTTGCTCCTTACAACCTGATGAAGGAGCAACACTCTGAAAGCGAGTTGTGTGATTTTTAACTCCAAACAGAAAGGTCATCACCACCTTTGGAAGAAAACAATCGGCTCTAAATGTAGTCTTGCCAAATTCATCCACCACTTGAAAACAAAAACAAATTGTGTGGGTAATAAATAGATTCCTTCATAAAAAAATACTGAATAACCAATAAAAGTATTGAAAACCCTGAACCATTTCAATGAGGTAAATAAAGAGAAACTGTTTCAATGGCAACAAGATTTGTAACCAGAGGGCACAGATTGTAGATAATGGCAAAAAGAAACAGATGTAACATGGTCCTTGTGATTTTGGTTCTCCTTCCAATGACCACAGTGAATATTTCTGACACAGTGAATTGGTATGATCTAGAATGCACTGTCTGAAAGAGTAATGGAAGCATATTCAACAATAAAATTCAAAAAGGAATTAAAAAAGTACTTGCAAAAAGCCCACACAGGCATGATGAGCTGAGTGGCCTTCTTATGTACTGTCGAAAGTGTGTGGTGCTGGAAAAGCACAGCAGGTCATGCAGCATCCAAGGAACAGGAGAATCGACATTTCGGGCAGGAGCCCTTCATCAGGAATCAGACGTGGGGAGAACATACAAACACCATACAGACAGTCACCCAAGGCTGGGAATAAACCCGGGTCTCTAGAGCTGTGAGGCAACAGTGCTAACCACTGAGTCACAATGCCACCCAAATGAGAGGTAGAAAAAGCAAGTAAGCAAGATAAAAACCCTCAGCAAAAGGATTTGTCAGGAAGTGTGTTAAATTACTTGATTAAGTTGACTAAAGGAGTGGAATCTGGTGAGACAGCAATGTGAATGTTAGTCTATGTGGTTTGAATCTGGCCAGCTGGAAAATAAACCCACAATTGTTTTAAACATTTTAAAATAGCTTTTGGATTGGAAACAATGCCAACACACCCATGTATTAAGCTCTTATTGTGCCCATGAAGCAGGAATATAATCCTTTGTAAAATCAGGTTTTTTTTGCACTTATTTCCGAACTGAGGTTTTTCAAATGTATCTCAAGATGTTCCATTCACATTAATGCTGCTGTAATTTGTTGATATCATGTATTTATGTTATGTGCACACTGATTACACTAAGCTCGATTTCTTCCCTTAACTCTCTGACTCTGTATATACTTTCAAACTGACTGTTCTAATTTATAGCCAATGTTCAAATTGCCTGTAATTGATCATCTGAAAGACTTAAAGGATTGTTACAAACCCTTATCATGACCTTTGCTTCTCATTCTAGCCACTCACTCAGAGATGCAAAAGAAAACCTGTCATCCTGTTTGACCCAAAGCTTAGATTCAAATCTTAAAATATATCAATCATAAAACTCTTACTCCTTACAATTTTTGCAACCTCCTCCATCCTTATTGCCTCTCATATACTCTTTGATTCTCTATTAATGACATCAAAATTTTGATTGTCCCATTATCAATGACCGTGCATTCAACCAGCTTGTCTCTACTCTCCGGTCTTATGGACTCAAAACATTAACTGTTTTCTCTTCACAGATGCTGTCAGACCTATTGATGTTCTCCAGCAATTTAGGTTTTTGCTTGTTACTTTTAAACAACATTTAGGAGGAGACCACATGATTGCAAAGTGACAGAGCAACATGTTCTGTGCTGTACAGGGTATAAATGTACAGCGTTTATACCCTGCAATGGTTAGCACTGCTGCTTCACAGCGCCAAGGACCCGGATTTGATTCCAGCCTTGGGGTGACGGTCTGTGTGAAGTTTGCACATTCTGCCCGTGTCTATGTGGGTTTCCTCCGGGTGCTCCAGTTTCATTCCACAATCCAAAGATGTGCAACTCAGGTGAATTGGCCATGCTAAATTGCCCATAGTGTTAGGTGCATTGGTCAGGGGTAAATGTAGGGGAATAGGTCTGGACGGATTACTCTTCGGAGAATCAGTGTGGCCTTGTTGGGTCGAAGGGCCTGTTTCCACACTGTTGGTAATCTAATCTAAACTGCTGGCAGAATGCTGAAACATGTCCATCGAGGTCTCAATTACTTCGCAACTTATCTCAAGGCTCATCAACATTTTCATTAAACCTTATCTGTGCAATCTACACCAGAAAGCATTATTACTGAAAATCCCTCCTGTAGGCATCAACTGTCTGATGTCGATTATTTGATTCTGTTTACTATTAAGCTCATTGTGCTTGATTAGTTAAGTCTGGGTGTGGACACAGAGAAAAGTAAACAAAGCCATAAAAATGCTTGAAAGCCTGAGCTAGCTTGGTTGGTGCAGGCTCGAAGGGTCATTTGGCCTACTCCCGCACCTATTTACAATTTTTTAACAACATGACTTTTCACATTTTATCTACGTTCTTCAATTCTGGCCTCCTAAGCACCCTCAAGTTTAATAGCTGCACAATTCATGAGTTGTTGTGGTTCTGTTCGCCGAGCTGGGAATTTGTCTTGCAAACGTTTCGTCCCCTGTCTAGGTGACATCCTCAGTGCTTGGGAGCCTCCTGTGAAGTGCTTCTGTGCTGTTTCCTCCGGCAATTATAGTGGCCTGTCTCTGCCGCTTCCAGTTGTCAGTTCCAGCTGTCCGCTGTAGTGGCCGGTATATTGGGTCCTGGTCGATGTGTTTGTTGATAGAGTCTGTGGATGAGTGCCATGCCTCTAGGAATTCCCTGGCTGTTCTCTGTTTGGCTTGCCCTATAATGGTAGTGTTGTCCCAGTCGAATTCATGTTGCTTGTCATCTGCGTGTGTGGCTACTAAGGATAGCTGGTCGTGTCGTTTCGTGGCTCGTTGGTGTTCATGGATACGGATCGTTAGCTGTCTTCCTGTTTGTCCTATGTAGTGTTTTGTGCAGTCCTTGCATGGGATTTTGTACACTACATTGGTTTTGCTCATGTTGGGTATCGGGTCCTTCGTTCTGGTGAGTTGTTGTCTGAGAGTGGCTGTTGGTTTGTGTGCTGTTATGAGTCCTAGTGGTCGCAGTAGTCTGGCTGTCAGTTCGGAAATGCTCCTGATGTATGGTAGTGTGGCTAGTCCTTTGGGTTACGGCCTGTCCTCGTTCCGTTGTCTCTCCCTTAGGCATCTGTTGATGAAATTGCGAGGGTATCCGATTTTGGCGAATACCTTGTATAGGTGTTCCTCTTCCTCTTTTTGCAGTTTCTGGTGTGCTGCAGTGTGTTGTGGCCCTTTTGAATAGTGTCTTGATGCAACTTCATTTGTGTGTGTTGGGGTGGTTGCTTTCATAGTTTAGGACTTGGTCTGTGTGTGTGGCTTTCCTGTAAACCTTTGAATTCTCCATTCGGTGTTCTCTGTACCATCATGTCTAGGAATGGGAGTTGATTGTCCTTTTCTTCCTCTCTAGTGAATCAGATTCCTGTGAGTGTGGCGTTGATGATCTGGTGTGTGTTCTCTATTTCTGTGTTTTTAATTATTACAAAGGTGTCATCCACATATCTGACCCAGAGTTTGGGTTGAATTTGTGGTAAGGCTGTTTGTTCTAACCTTTGCATTACTGCTTCTGCTATGAGTCCAGAGATCGATGAGCCCATGGGTGTTCCGTTGATTTGTTCGTATATCTGGTTGTTGAATGTGAAGTGTGTTGTGAGGCACAAGTCCAGTAGTTTAAGTATTCTGTCTTTGTTGATAGGTTCAACGTCCTGTTTGTTATGTCTGTCCAGCAGGTTGGCTATTGTTTCTCTGGCTAGGGTTTTGTCGATAGAGGTGAACAGTGCCGTTACATCGAATGAGACCATCGTTGCCTGGACCTGAAGTTCTGAAATGTTCTCTCCATGCCTCTCCCCTCTGTACCTCACTTTTCTTCTTGAATAAGTTCCTTAAACCCATCTCTTTTACAAAACATTTTGTCATCTGGTCCAATATCTCCTATGAGTCTAATGTTTGTTTGCTTCAATAATGCCCCTATGAAGCACCTTGGGATGTTGATTATGTGAAATGCACTGTACAAATATAGCAATAGCATACACTGCACACCACAGTGAAATGTCTTGTGCAGCATACAACTCATGTTGTTTAGTATGCTGGCATAGACCAATTGGGCTGAATGGCCCATTCCTGTGCTATAGGATCTTTGTAATTCAATACAATTCTAGTATTCAGTTTGTACCACAACATTAATTTTCTACTGAAACTTCTACCCAGTGTCCTAATAAAAAACAGGCACTGAGTAATGACAGAGATGGCCTGTAAATTGAGATATCAATATCTTCAGCACGTGGATTGTATCTACTTTTCCAGCTTCAAACATGGCTTTTATGGCCTTGGCATTGTTTTAAGTAAATGGAAACAATGAAGCTTCTTATTCTGAGACAAACTCAGGCATAAAATGCAACCCATTGAATGGAATAGCAACTGGGTTATCAATCTGAAATGATTCATGCACAGAGAAATGTAAGAAATAACAACTGTAAGTGGAAATAAGTGAGACTTCCTTATGTTTCGGCCAAGATGTTAAAAAAGTACACTTTTTGACTGTCAGTGATGGAATGTAACACCCTGTGTAATCCTTGTATGTTCGGAAATTCAATGAATTTCAGAATCAATTCTGTGCCAATTCTTTGGGGCTCACGCATTAACCAATCTTGAAACTGAGGACACCACAGAAATGGGAAAATGAATGATTAAAAACTTATGAATTAGACAGGAATACACATTTTTTAGATGCTGGTTACAACTGACTTGCACAATATCTTATTTCAACACAGTCTGGTTCAGAGTAATTGAAAATCTGATCTTTTTTATAATGATGATTAATTTCCAGTGTGTTCCTGGAAAGTCATCTTTTCCTGCTGCTTGTAATTCAAATTCACCGACTCCCATCCCAAGAATCAACCTGTTATCCCACCCAGTTAATGGGGCAGTTGGGTAATATAGTAAACTGGAGACCATCTAGTCCAATAAGGATGTGAGAGGCCCATCTACCTGCGCAGAACAGAGCATTGTAGACGCAATTTACAGAAATGATTGATTTCAAAATGTTTTGCTTTAACTACTGTTTTAAATTAAACTACACCATACAAATGGTATAAATTCATTTCCTCTGATGTTAGGTTGAAGTTAACAAAATCTCCCACATCCTGAGGCTAGTTCAGAAATAACTCCCAGGGAAAAAAAAACTTGATTCAAATCAGATTGGTAAAGACTTTCTCGATGCCCTGCAAAACATTTAATGGAATTTTTAAATATGAAGAATTAACCCTGTATAGACAGCAGTACCTCATAACTGAATCAAAATGAAGACTTTTTTCCAATGCTCGTGACATGTCTTCAAATTGCAATTCATCGAATATAAATTAAAACGCTGTCTCACTGCAAGAACCTGAAGCACTTAATATGAAAATTTTTACAGCATTGAAGGGTTTGTGAGAAGGTTGGAAGAGGCAAACATTCGGCTAATCTTATATTTCTTTGGCTGCAGATGTATTGAGCTTTTCAGAAGGCTTGTTGCCACGAGGCGCAGCAAGGATTTATGTGCATCTTATGAAATTCACCTCATTAAGTATCTACCTCAGCCCTTTAGTACACCTCTTGTCTAATTCTGTCTCCATCTTATCACTTGTTGTTCCCAGAACAACTTGCTATTCAGTGAATATCTGCTGAAAGACCAGCATCCTGGCACTTGCGCTATTCTTAAAAGGCTGTTGCACATGTGGACAAGTGTTGGCAATCTGGTGTTGCTCCTCCCCAGCAATGTAATCGCACAACAATCCCAAAGCCATGCAACCCATGGCATATAGTCAACATGATTGACACTCTCACACATACAACCCCATTCTCTCAACCTAGTCACTGTGTAAGCACAAGACCAAACAATTTACCTGTCCTTGGCTACATCCCATCTAAGCACTTCCTCTAAATCACTGTTACTCTGTCCCCAGAACCCACTAGAATCCTGCCACTTGTCATTAACTGGGCGGGAACATCACACATGGGCAAACAGTTGAACAATTCCAAACATGAGCTTTTATTTATTACCAGCAAAAGCAATTACAATTGTAATAAATAGAGGCAGAGGTTCACTCCCACAATGTTATCCAAATGTTGGCATAATGACCAATGACTGTCTGATATTCCATTATGGTCAGCTGTATCCAGTTCTCATCTGGTGGAACTAGGTGTCAATCAGGTCCTGTCTGCCTGGTTGTACCCTATGCAGCTGAACTCTGTTATGCACATGCACACTCTTTTCCTATGTCGACATCCTCCTCCTGAGAAGATTATTCTCAAATTCTCAGTTCGTCAGCATCTATCAGACCATCTCATTGTCTGTTTTAATTGTGCAGAGTATAGTATGCCAGGATGATATGGCACATTTTGTCCAGACAGTATTGCAACTCCCACTCAGGCTGACCCAAGCAACCAAACCACACCTACAGCACCCCATTTTTTGATCAATCATGGCCCTGGTCGCAGCCTGTACACCAAGTTAGTGAAGCTGTCATACCAACTGAATATCAAACACAGAAAATCTAAAAGGGAGCACCTGCTGCACTCTGACCTCCTTCCCATCCCAGAGCCACATCAATAAGTCAACTTTTCATTGCATTCAGCAGAGTCCATTATCATACCTACATGGCATATGACGCAACAACATTCCCCATATTCCACAGCACCCTTGAAAGTTTCTGAAATGATGCTTGCCTCTGGCGATTTGCTTCCTTTGAAGTCATTGCCACTTATTTCTGCATCACTGAGAAGGTGATATTGGATTTCGAAACACCAATGGCATGGTGCAAATCACTTTTGACCAGCATTTGAAACATAAGCACATACACTCTGCATGCATTGCAAAAGGGTTGAAGATGTCAATGCAAGTAAAATGTGGAGTTAGCAAACACTTGCTTAATGTTCTGATACCCAGCAGACATGGACTCCGTGCATTCACCCATCAACCTGACATTGACTGTGACCACTTTGGTCATGTCCCAGCCATTTTGTAGTTGCATTTCATATCTAGAAAATTGCAAGTAATGTCAGGAAATGCAGCTTGCAGAAGATACCATCAGCATTGGGCTCTGTCTGGTCACCAAGAATCTCTGCAGAGCCTCCACGTCCCTCACACTAACCTGACAGCCTAATTCCACCCATCAGCCCCATGTAGAGATCCACCATATGACATTTCACCTCCAATTGTCCTCCCTGCTCCCCTAAATCCCAACGTTGCATCTTAATAATGCCCACTTTGGTACTGTATAGACAACACTGGAGGCATGATGATGATCACTACCAATAAATTGCCTACTATAAATGAGCCTGCCCTTTGATGCTGTCACTGTACCTTGCAATTTCCCATTACTGACCTTTTACCCACCTCAATGTAGACCTCACCTTTCCCTTACACCTCAGCCTTGACTCCATTATCATTTTTGGTAGTTATCCGTCCATTATTTCTACAACAAACAACACCACAAATACTGCTTCCCCTCCCCCCCCACCTCCACTCCCCGTACCCAGCCTTGCACCCTTGACAATGATCAAAGCATGGACCCTAGTACTGTATTTGTCCAAGACCTCTGATCAACTTTGATGAGCAGACATTAGATTGACTGACCAGACTACTGACTGCACTCTTGACAGCTCACTGAGTATTGGCTTAATTCCCATGACTGTTATTGATGGGCCTACAGGATTGACCATTTCCCAATTCCCAGAAAGTAGTTGGACAGATCCCCTGTATGTGCTTAGCCTGAGTGATTGACTGACCATGGCCATGCCCCCTGGACTGTGTGTAGACTGTGCACATGTCTGCTAGTACCAGGACCTACAATTGACAGCAGCCCACTTGGTTAGACTGAGGACTAGTTCCCACTCAGTTTTGGACATGGCCATTTGGCTAAATATATGTTTGAGTCCATGCATGGCAACTAGCCTGTCTGTGGGTCTGCACACAAAATGACTGGAGGAAGAAGATAGGACAGGGAATATTTTGTTTACCTATTTTGTCCATTTTCCTATCAGAAATTATGGTACTGTCCTAACGAACAAATGCAAAGGTTTTGTTAACCTACCAGATCAGGTGTGGTCAGGAATCTACAGAAGACATAATTTAAATTCCAGCTGTGTTCACCTTCTTTTGATTCATTCAGACCAATAAAACTCCTCATTTCATCTCAATCAGAAGCTCTTGGTAGCTACTATTCTTCATGTAGCACTGTCTAATTAACCTAGATAACCATGTAATCCTTTGAGAAGTGGGAGTGAGTTGTGGAGCCAAGAGATGAAGTAAGTCACATACACAGAAAATAGGAGCAAACTTTTGAATTTCCTTGTTACTGTGGTCAGACAGCTCGTTTGCAATTCACAGTAATGCCCACAATGTGGGTTCAATTCCCCACAATGTGGGTTCAATTCCTGCACCAGCTGAGGTTACCATGAAGGACTCTCCTTCTCAACCTCTCCCCTTGTCTGAGGCATGGTGACCCTCACGTTAAAGTAGCACTAATGTTCTCTCTCTAGTGAGAGAGCAGCCCTATAGCCCACTAAGACTATGGCAACCTTACATTTTTAGTCACTATTCCAATGTAGGAAATATGGCAGTCAAATTGCATGCATCAAAATGTCCAAAGCAGATATTGAGAATACCAAGAAAATCTTCCCCTTTCCTCCTGCTTCTTCCTATTGTCTCCTAGAGAAGCAGTGACCATCCATTTATCTTGTCCATTTGCTATTGTTAGGAAGAGGGCATTAAAATCTTCAAGCTTCTTCGTCCTTTCTTTAGATCTGTACCTCAACTTCATCTGCTCGTCCCTGAAAACCAACTAAATTCCATCAATCTCAGTTTTAGAATATTTCCATTGGCCTACCCACCACTGCCCCTCCAACCCAATTTATTTGGCGGTGGAGAGAAAATGTGTGATTGTTGGTGGAGCTGAATTCACCAGAAGTATTGCATTGTAAATGCACCATGCGTGGTTGAGATCACCCAGATCGAGCATGAGTAATTAGCAACACCACCTTACTGCTAAACTGATGTGGCAACACATCTGGAGGAATGAGTGACACCATCTTCTGATTTTATGTATCTCAATACAGCTGTCACCACATTACAGAGTTCTAAAACAAGCAACATTTCTATGTGTCAACCCAATGGAAGGGTGCCTGCTTCATTTCCTCAACTGGGAGGACTGAGTCAGACATATTTTCATTTAAGGAGGAGGAGGGGAAGGTTTGGAGATCAGTCACTTCGATGTATTTTTAAAGTTAGTTAAATTGTTGCTGAGACTGTGGCAGTTTTGAGGAACAGAAACATTCCCGGGCTGTTAATTTATCTGTGGGTTTGCAAAGACACGCAGTTGAAAACAAACAGAAGACAAATCATAGATAAAGATTGACTTTCATATGCAGACCTATTTCCTAAATGACAATGCGATAAAGCAACTCCACAATTGTTGGGTTGTGTAATGTTGTATTATTGCTTCTGTGCTCTCTATTAGTTCACCACCTGCTTTGTATCCTCTCTGGAACATTATGTAAGAATGTCAACTGTGGCTCAATCCATTACATTCTCATCCTTGAATCACACGGCTTTAGATTCCAGCCCCAATGCAGGCTTGAGAATGAAAGATCAAGGCTGAGATTCCAATGCATTACAGCTCTGTGAAAGTTGCTGCCTTTTGAATGAAATGTTAAACTGAGACCCTGCCTTCCTACTGGGGTGTGTATAAGAAATCAACTAGGAGACAGTGAAGTCTTCAGATGCTGGAGATCAGAGTTGAGAGTGTGTTGTTGGAAAAGCACAGCAGGCCAGGCAGCATCCAAGGAGCAGGAAAATCGATGTTTCGGGTTAGAGCCTGATGATGCTGCCTGACCTACTGTGCTTTTCCAGCAACACACTCTCAACTGTGTATAAGAAATCCCAAGGTATAATTCTGAAGAAATTATCCACAGTGTTGTAATCAATAATTCTCTTTCAATTAATAGCACATAAACAGATTATTTGGTCACTATTACATTGCTGTTTTTGGGAGCTTTCTGTGTGCAAATTGGATGGTGCATTTCCTGAATTACAAGTTGATATATCTCAGGAGAACTTTGTTAGCACTAAAACATTTGAGATAATCTGGTGGTTATGAAACTATATAATTGCAAGTCTTTTCTTCTTTTATGTATGATATCTTTAATAATGTCTTTGTATTCACAGACATATTAAAGTTAAACCCAAGCTACTGTCACAGTTAAGTCCAGAAAATTTCTCCGAGCTATTTAACTGCAAAGCTGAAATACCGAGAAAGGATACTTTATGTTGGCTATGGCTCAGTATGTAGTCCTCTGGGCCAAAAATATTGTTGGTCTTGCATAAGGTACTGGTTCTGTAAAGTTTAATGTTGGAGACTGCATTAAACTGCACCCAAATTGATGATGTAATACAATCTTGGGTGGACCATCAAGAGTCCAACTTGAGATCCCGATGGGTTCAGTTACATCATCTCTGGCTTCTAAAAGTTTAAGTAATTATGCTTAAGAAGCCAAAGTAACTTGCACCTAATCCTATGACACAGTAAACTATACCTCATTTTCAAGACAAGTGCCTCCTTTTAAAGCATACAAGTAGTTAATCTTCTACCATTGTTAATCAAACTCAGTATAAAAAGTATTATTATTTACTATTATATCTGTAATTTATCAATTATTATATATTGATGACTACAACCTACCATGAACATTAGTGATTTGTTCGACAGCACATAAAATAGTATGTTTAAGTAATAGTCCAGTGCTTGAGCACAAACGACAATGCTGACATTCTCGTCCATTACTGACGAGGATATAGAAATGCAATTGCTTTCTTTAGTTTAAATATTGTCATTGCCTGGTGTAGAAATGACTGATAGATTGATATTGGATGATAAACCACAAAAGTGGGGAAAGAAGCCAAATTCAATATCTTAATACATGTGAATGTCATAATGTATGCCACAGATACCCCAATCAAAGGGCTCTCACTGACAATACTCTTATAACATTGTCAGACTTTGGCTCTTGGCTTCACTGTTCTCCACTTAATTAAATAGTTGCCACTTTTATTGCAATGTTCCTGTACTTGTGAAATATTCATCTGCCAAAGGTTGTGTTATGATGAGGGTGGAGTACATTAGATTTCTTGGAAAGAGGACTTTAAAACAAAATATCTTGTCTCTGTTAATATGCTTTACAGCCTGTGAGAAGGAAATTACTGAACTGTCCAGTTCTGGCCCACACACATGTCACCAGCAGGCGGATGCCAAGTAAATGTACAAATTGGGAGAGCTGCAAATTGGCCAACTCATTCGCATTCATGATATTAAATTAAGAAACTGACTGATAAGATCTGGTAGAAGAATTTAATGGGGAATTTAACTTGAAGGCAGAAGGTTGCGGAGATGGTGAAGGTGAGTATCTGAAGTAACTGTCAAGTCACTACCCATCTCATTAGTCATGCATCAGTGTTCTGCTAAGAAGCTGGACCCAGTACATTGCTCTGTAACCTTACCAATAATGTGCAGTGTAACAAAAACTTGAATTCACAGTTACTAAGAAATCCAGCTTGAATTTGTATCAAGATCTGATGAACCCATATTATAGCCAAACCAAATATTATAGTTACTTCAATTTTTACAATTCCCAATGCAATGATTTGCTACCATATTAAAACTTCTCACTTCTTGGCATCCCTCAGTCTGACTACCATCAGCCTTTTCTTCGTTTTGTGGGTACTAATACCTGTACTGGAGGGATAATTGCAGAAAAGTAACGACAGACAGAAGCTGAACCTGGTAGTGGAAGCATTAGGGGAGGCCAGGGATTGGTTGATACTGAAGGCCTCTTGGTGACCTCCTCAATTAAATTAAAGCAACAATGTGATTGTTGTGGATTAGCAGGTCATCCAAAAGATTAAGCTTGCAGCATTGCTTGAAGTATTGGTTTAAAGTATAATTAAATAGGAAAGTATACAGGCCAACCAGTGATGTGATAATTCTGAATTTGTGCATTCATCATTTGTTTTGTGAGTTATACAGATTTACTCCAAATAAAGATTTCTGCACTTGTTGTTCTTCACTGTGTCCAACACCTGCACACGCACAACATGGGTGCTGGGAGAAAAATAAGCACTATCACTGTTTGGCGGTCGTGTGGGGGTTTGTTTTAAAAAAAAACAAATTTTATCTAATTTCTGAATGATCACTGGGAAAAAAAATCGGCCAAAATAGGATCAAAGGGCTCTACGTGTGCAAAAGAGTAGAATGAATCTGTATAGGAATGAGGGATAAAGCATTAGCTGTGATGTGGAGTTTGCCCTGAACATATTCTGGGGGAGTGTAAAATAGAAGGTGATTAAAACAGTATCTTCCAAATGGTGTGATAAACAGTTGACAGGTTTACTCTTCACCAAAGTCGCCAGAAGGTATTAATTTCATGAAAACTGAGCTGCCGGGTAACTTCACCAAATTATCATCAGTAGGCATTGTGGGATGAACTTGGCTTTCTGCTGCTTTATTCCAGTGCGTAAGGTTAACAGAAATGCTGCATAAAAGCTTTGAAATATCTTCTTACATTGAAGGCACAGTTTCAATAACAATTATTCTTGCCACATTTATGGGTATAGTGCTGCGAGAAGAAGTGAATGAAGTTCTAACGTGGGCTGAGATGGATCAATGAAGAGGTGCATGAGGTAATTGAAGCACTTCCTGACCTATGCTCATGACCTATATCATGATGGGTAACACTCCTGGAAAGTGACAAATGCTACAGTGCTTCTCCAAACTTGGTGGACAATGAGCTTGACAGCAGTCCTGGCATTGCGTGGGAACAGGAGACATATGGATAATGATGGAACGGTGTAGGTTAGATAGGCATCAGATTAATTTCACAGGTCGGCACAATATCGAAGGCTGAAGGGCCTGTACTGCATTATAATGTTTTATGTTCTATGTTCTATCTCTGTTCCTGACAGAAAGGCTAGGAATCCATCTCCTAGTTATTTCTCAGAAATTTTACTTACTATCACCTTGCAAAATGAAACAAAGTGAATGGAACCTTGTCTGAAGTGTTGCATTCCTTCATTAGATAAGTTTCTACCTGAGCTGTTGGAATCTGTTTCCTGAAACTTGCCAGGTTTCTTTTATTCTTCAATGTAATATGAATATCGCTGGCTGTAGACTGCTGTAGTCCATTATCAATGCAGTAGGACACTAACTCTTCACAATATGACCAGTCGCACCAGCTAAACGTGGAGCCTTCATCCTGATGTTACAACGTTAAAAAAAAGGTGTGGAATCTTACAGGGATCTGATTAATCAGATGAGGAGTCGATGAGGCTCATCTGAATGTTGGGAGCATCTCGTTCCTTTTATAAATGCTAGTCATAAGCAGTGCAGTAAGTTTCCCGCTCGGTGGATTCTTGCTTATTAAATGCCTTGTTGACAGCCCAACTTTTCTCATTAACTTTCTATTTCACCAAATGCATCAACTAGCTGGACATAGAAAAAAAACTTGACATGGAAAGCAGAACAGAGACCTGGCAAATTCAGTTCACCTCTTCCTTCGAATGACCTTCATGCTGCATTCAATCAAAATTGATCATAGAATGCAATCTATGAGCAGCAGTCATATGTGCTCCTCACCCAGCAGCTGCAAATCCCTCATGTCTATCATGGCACCTCTTTGATGCAGGGTGCTCTGGAAGCATAGCCTTGCATTCTATGGTCCACGGGTAACTAGCATCAAAAAGGCTGCATTAGGGACACATTGGGCACAGGCTCAAGCACCCAGCTGAAGATTGGACCAGGCTGCATTTCAGGCTTGCTCACTTCCTCTCATTGCACTCACTCATGATACCTACCTGTTTACTCAATCCAACCATGCCTTATGTCACTGTGCAATATCAATCCCACACCTGGGCCACCAGCTTTCAAAACAACCATGCAACATGTGCTGCAAACAAACAGCCATATCTCAACGTCTTAAATGAGTAGGCCTCACCAATGTCCACAGGTAACCCGGCAGTCGGAAATCACATCAGAGTAAGTCAAGGATAGCCTCCAATAATAGTCAAGTGGGTCAGCCATGGTCAGTTGTTGAGTCGAGGTTCTCACAGAACATGTCCATGCCTTTACATTCCAGGGAGTGGGTTGCAGTACAATCTATGGTTAGTAGTTAGAAGTGGCGTGCAAAGATTGAGAGCGATAAAAGAGTTAATGTGAGAGATGCAGTGGAATGAAGAATGATGCTTACTCAGTTGGCAGGACATGGATGTCTCAGCATCTCTGCAAAAATGGTTCTGATCTTTGCCTGTTACAACTTTTTCTCACAGGAAGTGAGGAGCTAATGTCGGGCACCCCTCTGTCTGTATGGGCTCGCTCTGTTCTGTTGGGCCTTTCCTTTCTAGTAACAAGAGGAAAGTTAGATGAGGTGACAATGTATGGCATTGTAGGTGATCGAAAGGTGATGAGATATTCCGAACAAGTGAGCACACAGTTCAGAGGACATGCAGTGATAGTGTTGTGGATGGCAAGGATTGGAGAGAGTGGGGAAGGGAAGCTCTTTCAGGCAATGGTGAGCGTGGCAGATCGTTAGTCTTGGTGGGAGGTGAATGCCATAGCAGAGATAGAGTGAGTGTGAGGTGGCAGAGAGAAGAGCATGGTACTTACCTTGGCATTGTGAGGATCACTGATCTCCTTATGGCACTGCTGATATTCCTCCTCACTGTCGAGATGGCATGGACCTGGTTGATGACCTCAAACCAGGGTGCCAGGATCTAGCGAAGTGACTTCCTCTGCCAGTCCTCTGGGAAGAAGACTCCTTTCCTTTGCACCATTAGGTCAACCAGTCCTTCCAGGTCTCCATGTGAGTTGCTTCTTTGCCTTCTCCAAAATCATCCAGAAATGAGCACAGCAGCTTCGGAATGCCAGTGCAACTTTTAAACTTTTAAACTTTTAAAGTTGATGCTGCCATGAGGAATGTGGTCTTTCAGTGGATAACTGCTGAGTGGCAAGTTGTTGTGGGAATGGCATGTGGTAAGATGGGGCTGGAATCAGATATGATAGAAGCCATAAGGATGGAGTAGTTAATGAGGGCTGGGTAGTTAGTGAGGGAAATCCTTATTATAACCACAGTTAAACACAACATAATTTTTTAAATAGTTTAGTAAATTGGAGACAAAAGAAAGGATGTTTTCCTATTCTACTGTTAAACAAGTATGACCTAACACAATGATGTTTTTCAACAGATTTCATGTCATCATGACAGATTGTTATATAAAAATGTGATCCTTTTAATGGCTGCATGTAGCACTCATGCTCCTTTCAAGAAATACGTTTTTAGTAATACCAACCTCACTAAACCTTGCACAAAGTTGATGTAATTCCAAGCTCTGTGCATCTCCCTTTGTAAACATGCATTGGGTATTTGAATGCTTTCAAACAAATCAAGCCTGAAAAATACCCTTAAGTCATTGTTGGTAGAGTAATTAAAGTTGCAACATTGTTCTCGCAGTGTAAGATAAGTACATGACATCAAAAATACGATGTAGAAACACAGAAGTATATCCAACAATATTATATCAATTATTCTTTGAGGGCTCAACTAGTTTTAGATACATTACAATACACTACTGTTCCACTGTTAGTGATTATTCATGACTGTCACATAAATACTATTTTAAAAAATCACAGGACACGGATTATAAATATCAAGAAACATGCACCACGGTTGAAATCAAGCTGAGTGTGGGTCTTACTGTGCCTCCACATTAAGATTTATCATTCAGCATTATGCTATCATCCAGTGGCTATATAGAAAGATACTTCAGTACATCCATTATGCAGACTATTAAAAAAAAGTACAGATTCATAGGAAAAGAAATTAAACAACCACAAATAGGAAAATAAATTTTCATCACCACATACTTCAGTTAGTGACTAATGTGAACTGCATATGAGGCGAGCAACGCTGTTGATGGGTTGTTGTGATGGAAACAAAAACAGAGGCAATGTTACTTTTACAGACAATATTTAGATATTGTTTGTCTCCTTTCATTAATCTCACCCTCCTCTATCTTATTTCTTCAAGTCAGTGCCATTCATCTGTGCAATTCTTATATATTGACACAACATTATAGAGGCCATTATCTGCAATAATCCTGGAGTCCTTTACCCTGAACAGTTTCCAGAAATTAAAGTGATTTTTGCATTGGTTTTTGTACATAAAATACTTGACTAATAGAAAACTAAATACACTGTAGTAGTACTATGAAGAGATCTTGAGGCCTTATACCCAGAGTATAGAATAAGAGATGTAGTGAATCATGTACAATTCCAAAGGGATTTGGCAGGGTTGTTACTGAGAAAATTATTGCTTCTGGCTGGTAATCTAGAAACTGAGATCACAAGATTAGAATAAAGGTTCAGCCATTTTGGACAGTGATGATGACTGTGATTTAAGTTGTGTAATTTATATATATGTACACACACACACACAAACGTATATATGCTTGGATTTTGAACTAGTGACATGTGGGGTTTTGGGTTGTATGTATGAAGGAGTTTAATGATTAACTTAATGGTTAACTATTTCTGGAGACATTCTTTAAACTGAATGAATGATAGTTCTAGAAATTAATTGTAATTTGGTTGCATTAGGGGAGGTTTCCAAGTGAACAGAATGAACATTGAATAGCAGCGACCTACTTTCAGTTAGAAGGGTTAGGGAATGATTTTAGAGAAATACCCATATTGTGGAAATCTTTTGATTTCAGTTTGCAGATGTCTTGGTTGAAATTGGAGGTATGAAACAGTTCTTCATGAACAAGGAGTTAGCTTAGAAAAGTTAGAAATAGGTTACCACAGTTTTCCATTGTTTTTAGCCTGAAATATCCAGACCAGAAATATTTGGTTAGAATACTGAAGGGGTTATTTGAAGTTGAGAAATTCTCAGCTCAGCTATACAAACACACAAGGCAGAAGCTATCACACTCTCATGTGCAGAAATTGAAATAAATCATTAATTTAACCTATCAAGAAACAAACTCTCTCCAGTATTTAAGGACTGTAAATGTTTTTTTGTTGGAAAAGATAGAATTTTGCATTTTAACTGTGTTTCAAAACCTTTCAACTTGTGTTGTGTGCAGTAGCTTGGTTCATTCTATTGTATCATATTTTATTTTATGTAAAAACCTTCCGTTTTATTGTTAAAACCAAACATGCAGCATTATGTACTTGTGCTTCTGAGAAAGATCAACACATTAAGTTAAATCAAAACATAACATGGTCTATCAAGCCAGATTTCAGTTTGAGATCTGACTTGTCTAGTAATAATACCAGCTTGGGATCATAACAGAAGAAATTAATTCAATTAGAAAGTTGTGAGTCTTTCCCAAAAGGAAAAAACAGTAAATGATACATGCCTATGTGATTTATCTTAAATACTTCAAAATTAAGTTCCAGTACAACTAACACATATATTTTTAAGTGTTACTGGCATTTTTATTTATCTTTCCCTCTGAGAATTGGAAAGCTGTACCTCTGAGATGCAGTCCTCACTTTCTCCTAGAAGATTTTAACCTACTGCGAATCCTCTTACAAGGATGCCTTCCTTGAAGAAGCTCTCCTAACCAGCAATCTTCTTCCTGACCTCTCCGCCCCCACCCCCACTCCTGCCTATCACCCTCACTTTAACCTCCTTCCACCTATCGCATTTCCAACACCCCTTCCCCAAGTCCCTCCTCCCTACCTTTTATCTTAGACTGCTTGGCACACTTTCCTCATTCCTGAAGAAGGGCTCATGCCCGAAACATCGATTCTCCTGCTCCTTGGATGTTGCCTGACCTGCTGCGCTTTTCCAGCAACACATTTTCAGCACTGATCTCCAGCATTTGCAGTCCTCACTTTCTCCTAGAAGATTTTAACCTACTGCGAATCCTCTTTCAAGGATGCCTTCCTTGAAGAAGCTCTCCTAACCTGCAATCTACTTCCTGACCTCTCCGCCCCCATCCCCACTCCTGCCTATCACCCTCACCTTATCACCCTCACTTTAACCTCCTTCCACCTATTGCATTTCCAACGCCCCTCCCCCAAGTCCCTCCTCCCTACCTTTTATCTTGGCCTGCTTGGCACACTTTCCTCATTCCTGAAGAAGGGCTTATGCCCGAAACATCGATTCTCCTGCTCCTTGGATGCTGCCTGACCTGCTGCGCTTTTCCAGCAACACATTTTCACCTCTGAGATCTATGGATACTCAGTCAAGGTATATCAGTTGTTCATGGCATAATTGCAGAGGTTAAGGGTGAAATGTAGAATGGCATGTCACTGAAGGAATAAAATCCTTGACATAGTCCAGCTCGTTCAGATCATTGAGTGAATTAATGTAACTCCATTATCAATACTGAGTTACTTTGACATTGTGAGCAGTATTTAACCAGGTTTTAGGTGTCAAGGCAATATTTTCACTGAGGAACGGTGAGATGCAAATAAAAGGGGATTATTTCTTGTTAACAACTTCATTGATTGCACATCTTGTCTCATTAATATACAGCTTTCTATTCTAACACCTGCTATGAGCAAGCTAGATGTTGAGAAGTCTCAACACGGACCCCAACATGGGTATCCGGTGACTTCAACTTAATTCCAGACAGTTATTAAATTCAAATTCCACCATCTGCCTTGTTATGATTTAAACCCAAATCACTAGAACATTACCTGAGATGCCAGGTTAACTGTCCAATGATAAGACCCACTAGGCCGTCGCCTCCTCTCAGTCTTCAGAATGATTGGGCAAAAGTGAGGTCTGCAGATGCTGGAGATCAGAGTCTAGATTAGAGTGGTGCTGGAAAAGCACAGCAAGTCAGGCAGCATCCGAGGAGCAGGAAAATGGACATATCGGGCAAAAGCCCTTCATCAGGAATGAGCCCTTCAGAATGATTGCCCTTCCTTCAGCTTTGGAAAGCTAGTATACATCTTGGTGCACGGTGGACTTTTACAGGTGGTGCAGGTACCAGAGCTGCTAGTCTTACGGTAGACCCAGAGAGTAACAAGTTATTCTGGGAACAGAAACTGATAGGATAGGCTGGAATTGAGTGAGAGGGGTGCCATACGGACAGGGTAGGTAAGTTAATGAGGCAACTTTGATAAGACACAGTGATGGATCTTGACAGACCGTGTGGAGAGAAACTTTTCACGTAACTTGACAAAACTGATATTTCGCCAAAAGAAGCATAAGATTCAATGTTTGTTAGGCATTTATCAAGTTAATTAAATAACTTTACTGCCAGCGTTTTACTCCAGATACAGAATCAAATGGCACTAGGACTAAAAATACGTACCACTGCTGGCTGTAACTTTCTTCACTGCCAAATGCTCTCGTACACGGAGTCTACTACTATAAGTAAACATATTTTAAGAATGCATGCCCAAAGCGATCGCATTTCTAACACTGACAGTTTTGTAGTGGAACATTACACAATTGTGGAGTAAGAGACTAGAGCTGGAACTTTAATGAAGGGCAGAAATTTAATTGCATGACTACAAAATTCTGTGTTCAGCTCCCCCTTGCCTGCCCCTCCCACCCTCTATAACACTCCTAGTCTAAGCATGAAGAAACAGAACATCTACACTGGTAGGTGAAAGTGAGGACTGCAGATGTTCGAGATTGAGCTAGAATGAGCATTCATTCCTGATGAAGGACTCCTGCCCGAAACATCAATTTTCCTGCTCCTCAGATGCTGCCTGACCTGCTGTGCTTTTCCAGCATCACTCCAATCTACACTGGTAGGTCAATTAAACTCTTAACTGTTCACACATACTGCCAAACCCCCTCATCTCAGTCTAAAATGTTTTAACCCATATTCTTGCATTGTGTCCCCTTGTTCTGGACTCTCCATCAGAAATATCCTTTTAGGAGAGAATGATCCTTAACATAGCAGACAGAGCCAAAATGGTGGTGAGTTGTGTGGTATATCACTCCTCACTCCCTTCAAGGAGATTTTTATTGACTCCTGTCTGTGCCAAGTAGCTGCTTGACAATGCCCAAGCTCCTTAACTGATAGTAGAGGCTGCTCCTGACTTACTGTGATAGGGATCTTATAGAATAATTATCTCCCTTGACATGACTAAACATTACTCCTCTCCAACTTTGTGACATGGCCATTTTGTTGAAGCGCATGCAGAGTATCTGCCTTGTGCCATATGATGCAGTGTAACACTGACATAGCATGGCAACAACGTTTCTACATCCTGGACTTATGACCACTGGCAACTATGACAAGCTGCCTGACGTTGTGTCTGTGCTAAAAGGCAAAGCAAAGGTGCTAAGACCATCCAGGTAGACACAAAGTGATTGAATGCTAGGACAACCAATGAGTAACCCTGAGATGCAGTCTGGTCCAATCGTACACTGGTGACTGCCCCTGAGTACAACGTGTCTTTGAAGTAGGATTGCAGTGAGATGTACTGGTGTGTTCCAAAATGCAGCATTGGAGTGCAAAAGTGTTCTTTAGAGGTTTGGAAATATGCCACAATGGTGTAGGGTTAGAATTAGGGTTAGGATTAGAGTTAGGGTTACAGTTAGGGCTAGAGTTAGGGTTAGGATTGGATGCATAGGTCTGTGACAGTAGGACATGTGCAGCTGCTGCCTTGGAGTATGGGTGTCCATGATGGGGATCCGGACAAGCAAGTGGTGATTGACGTCTCTAGGTACCTTTGCTGACTTTCCTGTCAGGAATTCCTGGTGTACAGCTTGTGCTAGAACAGGAACCTGCACATTAATGAGATAAGATTTGTTGGCAATGTGGTTGATAAAAGGCAATGATCCCTGTTAATAGACATCTCATTACTCCCTACTGAGAATCGCATCTCAACCCCTAGATCTCCATTGGAAAATGTGACTTGTGACATTGAGAAAAGCCTCTCTGGAGTTCTCGTTAGATTCTCCCAGATTTCCCACCATAGCCCATATTGTTCATGGCCTTATAAGATTCTATCCATTAATTAAAGTTTTAATGGAGGGTTATCATGTGACTTGTTCTACCTGACAGAAGTCTGAGTGGTTTGATTATTCGAGATTGAAGTGGGAAGAAAGTGCAAAGTATTTACAGTTAACAACAATAACAGCAGCCCGTCTGCTATCGGTAGACAGACTGTGAGTCTCCAAATTAAATCCCCGAAATGGATTGCCATATGAGAGATAAAGATTGAAAACCAAAGGCCTGGTTAACCGTAATTTGAAACAGATACCACTTTTACGTGTAAGTATGTTTTGTTTGTATGTGAATTAACATGAGATATTTTGTTTAAATTTGGTTTAAGTGAGTAGAAAATAAACAACATTCTTTACTTTAAAACTTCTGAAAACTTGCTGCTGGAACTATTTAATTGTGACACACACATTGAGGATAAGGAAATTCCCACCTATCCATACAAAACCTAATAATCACAGGCGGTAGAGGAAACCAATGAATTCAGTCACAAAAACACAGTTGCTGGAGAAGCTCAACAGATTTGGTAGCATCTGCAGAGAGAAAGCGAAGTTAATATTTCAGATTCAGTGACCCCTTAGTGTTCAAAATTCTGTCTGTGGTGCTAATTTCTGCTCTAATCTACTCCAACCAACATCAAATACATAAAAAACATTTCGCACCACTACATCAATGGTGGTAAGAGTGGCTGCAAGGATTTCTTTGTAGTTTTGATGACACAATGACCACACCAAAGTTTAATAAAATTGCATTTTATTTAATTTGGATAGTCTCATCAGACAATTAAATTGATTTAGTATATGTACGATGTTTCGCTTTCAATCCACATTGAAACAATTTCACTTGAGTACTCTACATGCTGGCCTCTTGGCATAGCTGTTGCAAGTCCCTGATTTGTCACTTAAGCAATTCTACCTAAGAGTTCAATTATTGCCTACAATCAGAAATGGCTGGCCAGGCATGACATCCGATGGGTGATCCAATTCAATTCCTTGGCTCAAAGTCTGTATTCTTGTGTGAAGGTTGGTCTGTACAGTTGTTGTGAAGAGAGGCTCTGATCCTCCCTTTTTATGTCTTCTTTCAGTATCCAAGATATTCAAATGCACTTCCTCTAGTTATGAGGTCATCTATGCAGTTCATTGATTGTTCTGTGCCACTTACCTGTCTTTCCTTGAGTTATGTTTGTTCTAAGATATCAATTCTGTGGAAGACAGGAAAAGCTGTTTAATACAGTTAAACTGTTTAACAAATATTCGTGATAAATAGTATTAAGGAGAATCCCACGACATTTTACAATATATTAGGATCAAGAAAAGGGTAATTCTACTCAATGACAAAGGGGAGAATTTATGTGTGGAGCCAGAGAAAGTAGGTGAGGTCCTTGATGAGTACTTCACATCAGCATTCACCAAGAAGAAAGATGTGGATAATGGTATCTTAACAGAGGGGTTTGTTGGTGCTCTGGGGCATGTTCATATTAAGAAGGAAGGGATGTTGGGGATCTTGAAAAACATGAAGGTAGATAAGTCCCTGTGGTCTGACAGGATCTATCCCAGGGTGTTGAAGGAAGCAAGAGAGGAGATTACAGCAGTCTTGACAGAGATCTTTGCATCCTCTTTAGCTACAGGTGATGTCCCTTAAGATTAGAATAGCCAAAATTGTTCCTGTGGTCAAGAAGGGCAACAGAATAATCCAGAAAATCCAGTGAGCCTTGCTTCAGTTGTAGGGAAATTGCTGGAGAAAATTCTTAGGGACTGGATTTACTTGCATTTGGTGAAGCATGGACTTATTAGGGATGTGGCTTTATGCCAGGGAGGCTTTGTCTCACAAGTGTGACTGAGTTTTTTGAGAAAGTTATGAAGGCGATTGATAAGGATAAGACAGTTGTCTACATGCACTTTGCTAACGCATTTGACAAGGTCCCTGATGGTAGGCTGAACCATCAGGTCAAATCGCGTGGTTTCCATGGTGAGTTGGCAAGTTGGATATAAAATTGGCTTGGCTGTAAAAGACAGAGGTTAATTGGGAAGGGATGATTTCTGACTGGATACCTGTGACCAGTGGTGTTCCATAAGAAACAGGGCTGTGAATTCTTTTGTTTGTTTTATATAATAATTATGTATATAACATTTGTAAACTTGCAGATGATACTAAAAATGGGTGTCATGAATAATGAAGAAGGATATTAAAGGATGCAGCAGGATTTGATCAGCTGAAAGTCAGATGGAGAAATGGCAGATAGAGTTTAATCCAGACAAGTGTGAGGTGATGCACTTTGGGAGGTCAAAGTATGAGGGAAGTATACTGTAACTGGTCAGACCCTGAGGAGCATTGATTACAGAGGGATCTTGTGGTCCAAGAAAGCAGGAGGCTGGAAGGACACAGCAAGCCAGGCAGCATCAGGAGGCAGAGAAGTCGACGTTTCGGGTGTAACCCTTCTTCAGGACTGGTAAAGAAGGCTACAGCATGCTTGTCTACATCAGTTGAGACACTGAGTATAAAAGTTAGCAAGTCATACTGCAATTGACGTTAGCCAGGCCACCTTTGGCATACTGTGCGCAGTTCTGGTCGCCACATTGCCAGAAGGATGTTAAGGCTTTGCAGAGGGTGCGGAAAGGGTTTACAAGGATATTGCCTGGATTGACTGTATCAGTTATCAGGAAAGTTGGACAAACTTGGATTGTTTTGCTGAAGTATCAGAGACAGAGGGGCAATGTGATCAAAGTATATAAAATTGTGAGAGGCACGGATAGGGTGGACAGTCAGAGTCTCTTTACCAGGGTGGAAATATCATATACTAAGGAGCATAGATTTAAGGTTAGAAGGAAGAAGTTTAAAGGAGTTGTGTGAGGAAAGATTTTTTTTACACAGAGTGGTAGGTGCTCAAAATGCACTGCCAGAAGAAGTGGTAGGAGCTGAAATATTCACAAAGTTTAAGAGATATTGAGACAAACACATGAACAGGCAGGGAATAGAGAGATAAAGATGATAGTCAAGCAGATTAGATTAGTTTAGAGTAGCATCATGGTTGGCACAGGCTGAAGGGCATGTTCTTGTGACATACTCTTCTGTGGTCTATGTTCTACATCTATTAGAACATAGGAACATAAGAACTAAGAGCAGGAGTAGGCCGTTTGGCCCTTCGAGCCTGCTCTGCCTCTCAATAAGATCATGGCTAATCTTTTCATAGACTCAGCTCCACTTCCCGCGTTTTCACCATATCTCTTAATTCCTTTATTTTTGAAAAAGTATCTACTCTAGCTTTAAATACGATTGCTGAAGTTGCGTCAACTAGCTCCCTTGGAAAGAAATTCCATAGATTAACAACCCTTTAGGTGCAGAAGTTTCTTCTCAGTTCGGTACTAAACCTTCTTCCTCTAATCTTGTCCTAGTTTCACCTACCAGTGGAAACATCCTTTCTATTTCTATTTTATGGATTCCCTTCATAATTTTATATGTGTTTATAAGATTCCCACTCATTCTTCTGAATTCCAATGAATATAATCCAAATCTACTCAGCCTCTCTTCATAAGTGAACCCCCTCAACCCCGGAATCAACCTAGTGAACCTCCTGTGCACCCCCTCCAGTGCCAGTACATCCTTTCTTAAGTAAGGAGACCAAATCTGCACATAGTACTCTAGGTGTGGCTTCACCACTACATTGTACAGCTTTAACATTACCTCATAATAAAAGCAAATTACTGCGGATGCTGGAATCTGAAACCAAAAGAGAAAATGCTAGAAAATCTCAGCAGGTCTGGCAGCATCTGTAAGGTGAGAAAAGAGCTGACATTTTGAGTCTAACTGACCCTTTGTCAAAGCTGTGACAAAGGGTCAGTTAGACTCGAAACGTCAGCTCTTTTCTCTCCTAACAGATGCTGCCAGAACTGCTGAGATTTTCCAGCATTTTCTCTTTTGGTGTAATATTACCTCTCTGCTTTTAAACTCAACCCCTTTAACAATGAAGGACAACATTCCATTTGCCTTCCTAATTACTTATTGTATCTGCAGACCAATCTTCTGAGATTCATGCATCAGGACACCCAGGTCCCTCTGCAAATCAGCATGCTGCAACTTTTTACCATTCAAGTAATAAACTATTATGGTGTTACTCCTACCAAAATGTATGACTTCACATTTACTAACATTGTATTCCATCTGCCAGACCTTTGCCCATTCCCTCTATGTATCCATGTTCCTCTGCACACTTTGCTGTGCCACTCATCTTAGTGTCATCGGCAAAATTTGACACCGTACACGTGGTCCCCAACTCCAAATCATCCATATAAATTGTAAATAATTATGGCCCCAACACCTATCCCTGTGACACACCGTTAGTCACTGATTGCCAGAATAGCACTCATTTATCCCCAAACTTTGCTTCCTGTCAGTCAACCAATCTTCTATCCATGCTCTACCTATTGTTTTAGCATCTCTTAGCTGTCTTGAATGGCTGATCTCAGTTGGGTTCTGTTGTTGTGAAGTGCATACAATAGATTCAGTTCAGGCTTGTTTAATAGTTTGGGTTCACTTTGTTGGGTCACTCTCCTTCCCGGCATACTTCAGAAACTTCCTAGGCCAGCTATTTTAGGTTACACGCTGAGGACGTGACTGTGCTACTACTGAAATTGGTTTGCCTTTTCCTACATAACACCGAAAACCATATGGCATGGAAACGGGTTATTTGGCCGAGAGGAGCATCCTCCCACTCTACTTTATCTCAACCTAACAGCATATGTTTCCATTCAGTAATACCTCATGTGTTTATCCAACTTTTCCATAATTGCATCTGCGATTTTTGCTCCAAATACACCCAGCAAGTTTCACATTTCTACCACTCTCCAGGTTAAAAAGTTTCTCCTGAATTCTCTATTGGTTTCACTAGCTATCTTTTCAGAAATAGAGGCAGGAAACCTGAGGCTACTTTTATGCATTTCATGCACCTTTGTACTCTAGACTTGGGATTTAGATTCTTGGAGTTTGATGTTAGAATGGGGAAAAAGACATGGAAGAGGCTTTCTTCTGTGTTTTAACATTAGAGCTAAGTCTAACCTTTCTAAAGACAAGCATGAAAGTGCTATCAGATATATCCAGAGCTAACAATTATAATAAACTATTTTATTTTTAGCAAGAGCTTGAATTAGTGGCACTTTATACAATTTCAGTAAATCTGTCATCTGGTAATCATCATATGTGCATTTTTCTATGTTCAGAGACACCACAAATAAGAATCTACACACTTAGCAAATATGCTTAACTGAGAGGTTCCATCTGCCTTGGAATTTATTGACCTTGCCTACTTAAAGGAAGTCTTTCATTTGAAGCCTGCTCATAACAATTTGCAGTTCATTAATTTATTGGTCAACAAACTCTTGAAAAATAGAAAAAGATAGAAACCACAAGAATGAGTTCAAGTCACAGATGGATGGAACAGAAATTTAGAGGAGGTAATATAAATGCAATAGGAAAGGGCAATGGAACAAGATAAGCAGCAGCAAAGACTTAACCATACATTTCCACTCTTAGCAGCAAGGACACTGTTCTATAAAAGGCAGAAAATTATTTAGATAAAGTTACAGTGTTTGTTCTACTTTGGAGCTAAAGAAAAAAATTACTTAAAGGTTACATCTGCCTTAATGTGCTTTTGACTCTTCACAGCTGATTTTACTCTTTTACACACAAATGCACACACTCGTGTGTGCACACACACACACGTATATGCACACATACACATACACGCACACGCACGCATGCACACACACACACACGTACACACACGTACACACACGTACACACACACGTACACACACGTACACACAACACACAAACAAATGTTGCAAGATGATGAGATGCGATTAAAGTGACAACAGTTTAGTATGTCATCATTGTGACAATGGTCCTTTAAGGTTGGAAAAGGTTGTTTTGAACTTCAAAGGCTTAATTGCTGGTTATGGTAGAAGAATCATCAACAAAGTAAGAATTACTAGACATATGCAAGGAGGAAAATTGCCATTGAGATTCAAGGAGAACTTTTTTAAAGTGAAACTCAAAATTCCTGTGGCCTTCTATGAGAAACAATAAAGTGACACTGTTCAACACATAACTGCACAATTAAAAGTATTAATATTTAATCTGGACATTTCAGTTCACATTTTCCCTTTTAAACCAGAGCCATGCTTGGTTTTAAGTATAATTAATGAGGCTGCTACAGCAATGGGAGTTGACTCTTGTAATTTCTGTGCATGCCATTTTGTAAATTGCAGTAAAAGCTAACAGCTAATCATGTCACTCCCACCATAATAATCCCTCAATGTTCTGAAAGCAGCTAAGAAGCCACTTTACTGATGTAAAACTCAATATGTTCACTCATTGCAACCCAGGAAAGAGCATGTTTGAACTCAGCAAAAGATTGTGAAGTCAGATTAATTTTGGAGATTGTTAATATGGTGGCAGCCTATGTTATAGGGAAATAAGTGCAGATTTTCAGTCCAGTAGACTAGTCCTTTAAGTTACAATTACAATGCATCACTCATAATGTCCACTTTTCAGAGGTTGATGGTGAATCATACTGAAGCAAGTAACAACTCAATTGCTGAAATGTAGGCCTTTTTTCCAATACAGGCTGTGAAAACAATAATACATTAAACCAAAACTGTTTGCTCCCATGGACATTTCTTTGAGCTTTTGAGAGATTCCATCAGATAGCCATTCACTATTACTTTACTTCATGTCATATCCTGGCACAAAAACAACTAGGGTTTGGGCTGGTGAAGCTGAATTCAGGACTAATGTTAGAATATTCTTGTTCATGGAAAGATTGGTGAATATTTGGAACAGAATTCTCAGTGGGACAGCTAGTCCTGAGTTCTAACTTTGGCATAGTGAGCATTGTGGCTTATTGGGTAGTACTGCTTTTGAATTAGATGACTGTGGGTTCAAGTCCCACTCCAGTGATTGAGATGTGAAACCTAAACTGACATTCTTGATGTAGTGATGGAAGAGTCACCTTTTGGATGACATTAAACTGAGGTTCCATCTTCCTCCACAGTTGGACAGAGAAGATCAGTGGCTGTTATGTTAGTACCATGGTCAATATTTACCCCTCAAGCAACATCATTGCAAACAAATTATTTAGGAGTTTACAGTATATGAATTAATTGCAGCATTCCCTACATTATAATACTTTAAAATATCCAGTTAAAACACTGTGAAATCCCATGTGATTGAAAAATGCATTCTAAAAATGCAAGTCTTTCTTTAATTACCAATATTTGGTCATGGTAATTGGGATGTATTGCTTCTATCCTTTTATTGCCAGTCCCATTAGTATTGCTCAGAGATCCTAGTTTGAAATGTGTCCGCAATATTGGTAATGGGTTTAACAATGACATTCCACACCATCAAGGAGCCTATTCACATTAACAACGGGTGAAGCAATGGAGAGCTAGTTGCCAGTGGTCATTGACACTGCTCCAGCATAATGAGTCATCACATTTTAAGAGAGGAAAAGTAAAGAAACTTTGAAGTTAATTCAGGAAATCCTGTAAATTTTACAGAAATGCAGAGAATGGACTGGAAAAGCTATGGGAAAACACCAGACAGCCTTAGCTTTCCGAACAACAATCTCAAAACAAAGATTTGCTTTGACCAAGGATAGGTTAGTTCAAGTATGGATACCTTACGGAATATTCTAATCAGTGGCTAACTCAGAGCTTTTTGTTGAAAATGTACTTCATTGTATTAACCTTTTCCATCTTTTCTTTCTGTTTTCAGTTTTATACTTTGTACCTGTTTTAAACTATTTATGTCATGGACAACAATGGTAGTATATTAATGGCCTGTACCCAAGCCTCTCTGACAATGCAATCTACAACTGGCTCATGGATGTGTATGGGGGCCACTCAATGAGCCCTCTGATTTCTTTCTTCTTAGCCAATCTCAGTGGGAATGTATTTCATGACTACTCGATTCATTAGCCTGATGAAGATCAATATCTGGAAGCTTGAGCTATTGCATTTGGTGCAATGCTGTTATGCACTGGAATTGTGCACTGTTAATTGGAATCACTGTTGATGAAATATTAGTGTATTACTGAAAGTTTGTCCATCTAAAACAAGCTTAGTTGACAATATTACTTCAAGAAAGAAAAAGCCACACATTTCATGGTAAGAGATTGACTCTTACACACAGTCCATTCCTGCACTATCCACAAAACTTATAACTGCTCTTTCATTTCAGGTGTAGTACTAAGGAAAACCTTCCCCTGCCAGGGTTACCCATTGCTGTCAGGTCAAACTATACCTTAATGAGCTCTGGGAACATAGAGTACTTCAGTGCTGTTAGCTTGCTGTCCCATAGCAATGGTAGGAGAAGCCAATAATACATCAACTTACTCTATTCCTTATCTCTAAATAAATGCTGTTGGACGGTGTTCGTTAGTCCCTTGCCAAAAGTGAATTACAATATTCAGACAAAAGCATTACTGATAAATACACTTGCTGAAAGTGGACTACAACTTGTTCAAGTGTAATTTAAGGAGAGGTATCGTTATTAGACTGACAATGTACAATATTAATTAGTTGATACAGGAAAGTAACTAATTTCCAAAGCATTTGGAAATGAAATTTTGCAGACTCTGCCAAATCTGGAGAAACCCAGGAGCTGAAGTCACCACAAATAAAGATTAATGAAGTTCTGTCTACTTCAATACAAATTTAAATAGAGTAGTGACCTCATATTTTGGTATGAATACTTCATGTAATGATGAGAAAATAAAGAAAGAACAGATTTTGTGTATTGTGTAAGTTCACACAACTGCTAATATGCAGCTGATATTCCTGAAACCCTGATATAAAACAATCAATCTAGCAACTAGTTTTCCTTATTTACTTTTTAAAAATTCAATTCTATAGATTAAACATTGATTATTTTTTAATGTAGAAGAACATAAGGAGTTCACAATGGAAGCTGAGGTCACTCTGGATTGACATTGTCTTTGTCTTTCCCCATCACCACTCCCACACATATTTACAATTATTAATGCAAAGAAATATGATACTGGCTTTGAATTTAGCTACAATATGTTCAGTCAAGTATTTTCAGAAAAGTGCTGACATGATTTGTGCTGACATGATTTGCTGCTTAGCATAATTTTGTCTTGCAGGAAGATTCATGAAGAAAGTTAAATTAACAGGTGAAGCATTGGTTTTAATAAAAGATTTTGATGCCATAATTATGATGGGCCAGTCAGTTCAGCATTTAAAGTAAAGTAAATTAGAAAAGAAAGACTTGTATTTAGTAAGGAACATTCATAAGATATCCTAAAGCTCTTCAGTCACTGTTGCAATATCGGAAACACTACAGTCAGTTTGGAAATAGAAAGATCTCATGAGCAGAAAGATGATAAGCCAGATAATTTATATCAGGATGAGTTTAGTTGTTTGTTAAGAGTAAATATTGGCCAAGATATCAGAGGGAATTTATATAAAATCATATCTAGAAAAATTGATATTTGAGCAGAGAGGTCTTCATATATAAGTAAGAGTCGTCGACAACACCTCCTCCACCATAATGCTCCCCAAGGCTGTGTACTCAGCCTCCTACTATACTGCTTATACACTCTCAACTGTGTGGCCAAATTCCACCCCAACTCCATATACACGTTTGCTGATGCCACCATCATTGTAGGTCAGATTTCAAGCAACAATGAAATAGAAAACAGGAAAGAAATTGAGTGCTTAGCAGCATGATGTAAAGACAACAGTCTCTCCCTCAATGCCAACAAAATGAAAGAGCTCGTCATTGACTTCAGGAAGCGGAGTGAAGGGCACATCCCTACCTATATCAGTGGTGCTGAGGTGGACATGGTTGGGAGTGTCAAGTTCCTGGGACTGATGATCACCAACAATCTGTCCTGGTCTACCCACATCAACACTATAGTCAAGAAAGCACAACAACATCTGTACTCCTCAGGGGGCTAAGGAAAATCTGCATGTCCATAAGGACTCTTGCCAATTTTTAAAAATGCACCATAGAAAGTATCCTATCTGGATGCATCATAGTGTGGTATGGCAAATAGTCTTCCCAAGACCACAAGAAACTATAGAGAGTTGTGAATACAGCCTAGTCCATCACGCAAACCAGCCCTCCATTCATTGGCTCCACCTATATTTCCCGCTGCCTTGGGAAAGCAACCAGCATAATCAAGGACCCCTCCTAGCTTGGTTATACTCTCTTTCATCTTCTTCATGGGGCAGAAGATATAAAGGTTTTGAAAAATGTACAAACAGATTCAATAATAGTTTCATTCCTTCTGTTATCAATGTTTTGAATGGACCTCTCAAATATTAATTCTGATCTCTCTCTCACTCTGCACCTTTGCCGCAGCTGTAATACTGTATTCTGCACTCTGTTCTGCTACCCTGGTGCACTTTGTATAGTCTGCCTGTGTAGCACACAAAACAACCCTTTTCTCTGTATCTCAGTACATGTGACAGCGATTAATCAATTAGTCACCTGTAAAATAACACCATGGATATTGTAGCACTGATTCAGCACTGAACTGGGCCTGTAGTCTAGATTCTGTGCTCCGGTCTCTGGAACAGGAACAACATCCCTCAGAGACAAGAGTGTTATTAACTGAATAGGCAGTGGCAAGAGTATTGCAGGTGGGCAACCATGACAACTCTGCAAGCTAGCACATCTCTTAAATGTGAAGTAAGAGCTGCTTTCCTTTGTATTATAAACTATACGGTTTGCTATATTAATCAGCATTCCAGACACAATAATGCATCAGTTATAGTTTGGGCTTAGTGAACTTGAATAGCAAGTTCTGAAACTGAGTTCAATAAAATAGTACTTTGTGATTTATAATCCAAATAATGGTCATGAATCTTGCTGCATTAGACTGCAAAATTCCTGCTGTTTCCTGTGCATGGGAGCCAACCACCCTTATATGGATTGTGTGGGTGTGATTCCAGAAACTGGAAAAGTCTGGAAGTGTTCCTAACTGTCGCAACAATCACCTCTCACAGAAGTTCAGATACATCAGAGAATAAAAGGCCAAAGTAAACTCCTCAACTAGGTTTCATGAAACAAGAAGATCAGGCAGATTTTTCCAGTTTCTACCCTTTGAAATTATACCCTGTTTATATCTGTTTATTGACCAGAAAGCCACTCAATTTTTGTGTCAGATGGAGAGCATATTCATTGTGTGGCACAGCCTGGATTAGCCATTGTTCTGACTTGAGGAGAATTAGTTCTTTTCCTACCATTAGCCCAGCAGGCTGCTTGAGATTAAGCTAAAAAGAAACTGTTTTTGACCAGTTTCAGTTGCTTTTTGTGAAAATAAACAGGGAAACCTTGCTCCATGACTTGTGGCATTTTAAAACTTGTTTTGCAAGTGAAGCTTGCTTTTACACAGCAAGAAGGAAGGGATATGATGCAAAAGTTAGACAACAGCATTTTAACTAATGAATTCTTCAAAAAATGTTGATATGCTCAAAGGATACAATGAAAAGATTACTTAATGGTAATGTTACTAATGAACCTTGTGGCAAGAACGCATCTTCACCTAGGATTCTACAACATTAACATCCTACAGATCTGACTTCTGAAAAGACTGTGAGTACTCCAGCCTATCTGGCTAACATTACAGGATTCCAGGAAGAGGCTGGGGTGACATCCAAATTTATTTCAAAAGGGTGACAGCCAATATCTGCTGTACGTGTAGTCAAACTGAATCCACAACTCACTATAAGTTATGTTTGCTGCCAGAATCCTTTTAAAAATAGGGTTCTACACAGCCTGCTGGGTTTAGAGTGGAAAGCAATTTATTGATCTAGCCTGTTGATTTGGCAGGTTTGTGATCACATTACAAACTAGCCTGTCGACGATTTGTAAGCAAGTTTTTTTGATAGTTTATTGAGTTTTTTAAGAAAGAGCAGTTTAGGTATAATACATCAAATAATTAGATAAAGAAAGTGTATAGCCATGACAGCTGAGGATGGTTCACCAATACCACAGTGTATATAGACTGTTGGCACTGAGTGTATTTGTCTTGTTAAAGTTGTGCAGGCAGCATTCTGCTCTGTTTTGAGGTGTTAAGGATTGTTCTCCTCTTCTTCTAGTCCATCTTCCATTTGGAGAAGACAGCTCCCTGAGGACCATCTGATAAGGACTGCTTTCTCAGAACCACACGCTGAGAACTCCCCTTGAACCTGACACTTATTGTTATCATGTATTTCTAGGGGCAAATTATTTTCTCTATTCCAATGAATTTTCTGAGCCTTTTTGACCAATGGCCATGGAATAGCCAATCATGACATTGAATGATCATTGTCTCACTGCCCACTTTCAACTGGCAATAGTTTGGCATTCTTTCTTGGAACAAATAATTCTTACTTCCACTGTTATTCGGGTATTTTTGGCACACGATAAACTTTTGACAATGGTTCAATGCACGTTGTGATATCTGTGTTTCTCATATTTCTTCCTATTTGTTTTCCCATGGTAGAATTTTGGCAAGTTAATTACTGCTGTAATAGCTCTTAAATTAAATTTTGTATTACAAAGTAATGATGAAAATTCAATTGTTAAGGCACCCCTTAAGGCTTTAATATTGAACAAGAAGTAGTTTAGTGCATGCTAGCAACTTGGTACAGTTCACATTTATTTGATAAATGGAAATATTATAGATTGCTAAAAAGACAAGGGAGCATCTAACCATTGCCCCTTGACATTCAAAGGCCTTGTCATTACTGAATCCCTAACTAACAGTACTCTGGGAATGAGAATCATCAAGAAACTGAACTGAATTAGCCATTAAAGTTTTGTGTTACAAGAGCAGGTCAGAGAAATTTTGTGGTGAGTAACTCACCTGCTATCTTGCTAATGCATATTTACATTTACAAGACAGAATTTAGGAATTTGATGAAATGCTGTCCACTTGCTAGGATGGGTGCCACTCTAACAGTACTCAAGAAACTCAATAATATCCAAGACAAAGCAATCCACTTGTTTGGCACCATTTTCAACATTTGCACAGTGCTAGCACAGTGTATTATCCACAAGATGCAAGATTTTCCAAAACCCATGATGACTATGACCTAGAAGGGCAATGGCAGCAGATGATTGAGACTATCACCTCCTGCAAGTTCTGCTCTAAAGTACATGCCATCCTGAGTAGACCTTTATCATTATTCCTTTGTTGTTGCTGGATCCTGGAACTCCCTTCTGAACAGCATTGTAGCTAACCCTATCTAAGGACTGCAGTGGTTTAAGAAGACATCTTACCACCATCTTCTCCAAATTCTAGCCTAGTCAGCAATGCCTATATCCTACAAATTAACTTTAAAAATCTATGGGGAATACATTGTTTTACTCTTTCAAGACCCTCAGCCTTTCTGCCCATTAATTTGTACAGTATTATCATAATGGGTTGTGTTTAAGATAGTCTTCCATATTAATATTTTTAGACATTTACACCTTCTACATCTTCCCTAAGTGTTTCTCCAATATTAATATACATGTTTACAGCAAAAGATGTGTTTTGCTGTAACATTAGTTCTTGCCCTTATCAGAACAATTTGTAAGTATACCAATAAAAGGGAAAACTAACATTTATACTAATGAGAGGGGTGTGCTGATTTGTTCACCAGTGGATTCTGATCAGTAGTGGTGTTGCAGAGAATGCAGCAGTTAATGATGATTGACTGCTAACTGCCAAGCTTAGTTTAGATTTCTCACCCAAGGCACATTATCTGACAACATAGTAATATCTGTGTTGGTGTTCACCTCAAATCTATGAGCATTTGCAAAAATATCATCTTGTCAAAATGTCAGGTCTATATAAGGAGTAGATCATCTATTTTCCTTAGGAATAGTTCAGATTTTGTTGCTATTGTACTGTTCTACTTCATTAACCTCTTTCTGTGTGTAGATTTTCTGAGACTATGTCCAACTTCAGCAAATTTCTGAAAGTGACTGTGTGACAGAAAAACATTCCCTTTTAATACCTGGGCACTGGCTGTATCTGTGAGGCTTCTTTGTAACACAGTGCTGACAAGGGATTTTAGTGGTGCACATCCTAACCTTTTTATTAGTTTTTTCACACGATTCTTTTTTGGTTTTGTACCTTAAGAAATGAATGGATTCTTCTGATCTCCTTCTCCTCTTAGAATTTATCTATGCTCCTTCTAACCTTCTGCTTCACTCACCTTTTGAATGGCTTTCTTTAGAATCAAATCTATTGACTATATTAGATGTAAATAAATTCAACAAAGATTCATGTGCAATTAGACAGTGATGTGAATCTTATGATTACTTACTTTAAATCAACATAATCACAATTTGCCATTGATCTGTACAGATCATTAATGAAATTGTCTTTAGAATCCCCTGAGTACTGAATTCTTCAATTGAATCATACTGTTTCATTAATTTTATTCGTTCTTAGTAGTCATCAAAGGCTTTCAGTATTTCTTCAAAATAATATTTTGCTTATTTTACACCAGTGTAAGCTATAACATCATGAAGTATACTCCCAACTGAATATAGAATGTGTTTACCTGTTCAGCCTCTGATTTAGTAAATATTTCAAAACTGTTGTACATCTTAAAAAATGTCTTTTGCAAAATAACCAATTTAGTACTCTATTTTTCCCATCTTTGAACTTAAATCTTTATTGCAATATTATTTCTGATGCCATGTTCTCCTGCCATGATTACTTATTTTTCTTGTTAAAAGGCAATAATAGTTATGCAGCTGTTCTTTATTGCTGTACTGAAGAAAATTGCCATGCTTTATGGCCCAAATGGAGGATTTCTGCTTTCTGTCAGCTAAAAAGTAAGATTTCTGTCTTTTTCATGGTTTAACTGGATGGACCACATTGTTGGTGGCCTCAGTAATGGCCCCATTTTGTTCCTGGCTTTCCTGAATAAAAACCACACCACCTGGAGCTTTAATAAATTATGTCTACTTCAATCATCATTTCGTTATATAACTCTCACCATTTATTGCTTTACAATTTGAATCCCTTTCTTTAGAAATATTCTCCTGGATGATTATTGCTGCTTGCAGCTATAATATTGGTTCACATTTCTTTCACATTTTTGTCCTGGGATGATTTCCACTTGGTCTCAATCTTTCAGCTTTTCTGCAGACTTAATAAAGTCTCCTAACTTTCTACTTCCATTAGACTAGGGACATTTTGACTTCTAATCTTAACTAAATTTTCACTAAATTCTATGCTATTCACCTCAAATCCGTGTGATAGCGAGTCCCACATTCTCAATGCTTTCTGTGTAAAGACATTTCTCCTGAATTCCCTACTGGATTTATTTATGTCTGTTTTTTATTTATAGCCACCTAATTCAGTGCTCATCCACAAATCAAAAATTATTTACTGTGTGAGCACCACCAAAACACTTCATTATTTTATCGATATCATTAAAAGGGCTATGCGGAGCATCTGACTGCTAGGTATCCCCATCATTTCTTTAACTCTAATTTTGCAACATTCCACTTCTGCAAACTCAATTTAAGTTGCTCTGTGGTACTTGATTCTGTTTGCTGTGAACTGTATGAAAAAAGAATATGCTAATACTTTGGGAAGAATTAAATAAAGTGAGAGGAAGGTCAGGGGGAGCATAAACTGGCAAAGATTAGAGGCATTTATTGGCCTGTTCCTGTGCTGCAATGTAAACCCTATGTAATTCCAAGTAAATTATGCAAATAAAAAAAACATTAGGCTATAATTTTCCAACATTTCATTTGGTTAGTCAGTGAAAAATAACAGAAACCTTTGACTTTAATTTGTGCATTCTTCTTTATTGACACTTAGAAGTACAGCTGTTCTGTTTTATTCCTTGCTAGAATTGCTGCAGGTCTTTTCAAATTATTCCAATCTGATTTTCACAACCCTCTGTATCTCTTTTCATTTTGAAAAGTATTCTTTGTTGATTGGGCACCTTTAGTCCTGGCATTTAGAAACCCCCTTTGTTGTAGATAATTAAGTTTCTAAAGTCTATAATATTCCATTTCCTTTTAACAAATGTGCTTACTTTAATATGAAACTCATGATTCCCAAAGCAAGACTTATGTGTTTGCAACAACCAATCAACCACTTTGCTCCTTGGAAATTGGTCACCAATCGCTCCAAAAGTCAAATGATTCATTTCCTGCTGTCAATGTTAATTCCATTCAATAGCATGGCTTTCCAATGACAGTAAGTAAACAAGGAGAAAAGGCACCACATTCATATTTGAACATAATCTGTTCAAATACTGTCCTGCTGCTGTTAAAACTGCTCCAACACTTATGAAAGTAGAATTTTGCTTCATTTTGTCTATAACTGAATGTTAATAAAACCTTTTTTTGTTAGGGGTTGAGGTTTTTGTAATTCAAGTTACTCAGTTTGATGATGTAAGGGAACTTAATTAACACTCAAGTCAAAATTATGAGGGATTTTGATACAGTAGATAAGGTGAAACTGTTTCCATTGGCAGAGTAAGTAGCCAGAAAACAACAATTTAAGATATTTGGCAAGTCAACCAGAGAGGTGATGAGGAGAATTATTTTGATCAAAGGACTGTTATGAATCTGTTACATACTGGTAGAATAAATTTCAGTTTCCATAAATAATTTTGACAGAGATCTGATTATTTGCAGGGCCATGCTTAAAGTGCGCAGGAAGTGGGACCAATTGGAACATTTTCACAGAGCTGGTAAAGACACATGGGATGAATAGCCTCCTTCTATGGTGTATGATTCTATAACTAGTGGAGCTTCCACCCTACATTTTTCTGTTAATGGGTTTTGGGAAACTTGAGTGGAAAAAATCAATTTTTGAGTAAGTCCACCTTTGTTTGAATTACTGTTAATTTACAATTTCCATCAACTGTTAATGAGTAGTGGGAAAAAATACAGCTATAATCATGAGGACCCAATGAACTCAAGTGGAAAATAGTTAAGTTGTTATGGCATTCATACACAGTTTCAAACACTGGCAGCTTTTCACCCAATGTAAAAGTTGGCCAGACAAATCTATAAGTTATCTTATACTACAGCCTTTGTCAAGACCTCAATGAGCAAAAACAAGAACAATACAACTCATTTGCAGAAGATCCAACCATATTCAAATAATTACCAAAACATTCATTTCTCTTGGAAAGACCAGGTCAACTATAGGACATTACAATAGTTGCAACTTAATAATCAATAAAGTCATAGAGTCATATGATGATATAGCACGAAAACTGACCTTTTGGTCCAACTTGTCTATGCCAAATCAAGCTTCCCAAACTAAACTAATCACTCTTGCCTGCATTTGGCCTATATCCCTCCAAACCTTTCCTATTCATGTATGTGTCTAAACATCTTTTAACTGTTGTAACTGTACCTGCATCTATCACTTCTTCTGGAGTTTATTCCACATATGAATCATCCCCCCTGTGAAAAAGTTGCCTCTCAGGTCCCTTTTAAATCTTTCTCCTCTGACTTTAAAAATATGCGCTCTAGTTTTGAACTCTCCCTCCTTAGGGACAAGATCTTTGCTATTCACCTTGTCTATGCCTCTCACAATGTTATAAACATGTATAAGGTCATCCCTCAAACTCCCATGCTCCAGTGAAAAATGCCCCAGTTTATCCAGCCTCTCCTAATAAGTCAAACCCTGCAGTAATATCCTTGTAAATCTTTTCTACACTCTCTCTAGTTTAATAATATTCTTAATATTATCAGGGCAACCAGAACTGTACACAGTACTCCAAAAGTGGCCTGACCATTGTCCTGTACAATCTCAACATGATGCCCCAACCCCTGTACTCAATGGTCTGAGCAATGAATGCAAGCATGCCAAATATCTTCTTCACCACTTTGTCTACCTGTGATGAAAATTTCAAGAAACTAAGTACCTACACTCCTAGGTCTCCCTGTTTGACAGAACTCCCCAGGGCCCTACCATTAACTGTTCTTTCTCATTGTACCAAATTACAATACCGCACCTTTATCTAGATTAAACTTTATCAGCCACTCCACGGTCCATTGGCACTACCCTGCTCACCTTCCGTGTTTAATAGTCTCATGGTCTAATTGTACTATCTTGTATTTCACCTTCCGCCCTTTAACATCCCATTCAGTCTGATCCCCATCTCTGTCCAAAACGTATCTGCACTCCCCCCACCCCACCCCTCCCCCTGCTAGGAGAAAGAGTCCCAACATTTAATTCTACAAGAATGCTCCTATTTTAGACCAATAGGATTGCACCAACCCTTATTATCAACTTAGACCATTCAGCCTCAGCATCTATGCTACTTGTTATAGTGTCCACTACCTGTCTACATAATGGTCTCAGTTGCATATAAATTGTCTAAGACATGGTACTTTATAAAAAATAAAGTGATAATATTAATTGTGACAAATATACATTTCAGAAACTGTTTGAAAATAGATTGGGAGACAAACAAAATCTACTGCAAAGATAAATTCTGCTTTCCTCACTTCTGCTAACTTTCAATTATACTAGTCTAATTTATCTCCCTGTTTTACTCTTTAATATACCACCTAGTCTCTGCTGGTTCCTACATATTAACATACTATTACCAGCTCAACAATTTCCCATTTAACAAGTCTTTCATCTGGCTATAGTCACCATTCATTGTAGACTGGTTTTCCTTTTTGCCATGAGGTGAGCTATTATGACATACGGTGTTCAGTTTCAGTGCAAATCAGGAGCACTGATTTGCTCAGGGATATATCTATTTCTTATGTACTATAAACTAATAACCTCTGCAACACATATGTCATAAGCTCTCGACATTTGAACCAGTCACTCAACATTGCATTAATTATCCACAGCCTTCACTGATGCTCTGTAGCAGTCAAGAAGGAGAGTTAACACAATACTGCAGATACCAACTTTCTTTGCATACTCAGTCATCTTCTTGGGTGTGATGATAAACAGTGCCCTTGAATCTTCATTGAATAATATATTCTCATAAGCCTTCTCAATGCAACTGGCAATTCAATCTCTAATTGTCTATACCTAATGTTTGGCTCCTTCTTAATTTTGACCAGAGGTTCAATTTCTTTATTCATCCATTGTTCCTTATTCTTACCAGCCTTACCCTTCATTCTAATGGAAACATAATGCTTTGAACTCTTGTTATTTCACTTTTGAAAGCCCCGCACTTGCCAGACCTCCCTTTACCTGTGACCAAAGTACACCAATCAACTTTTGAAAGTTCCTGTCTCATTCGTCATAATTTGCTGTGGACTAATTAAGAACATTAACTTTTATACAAGGCATATCCTTTTCCGTAATTATTTTAAAACTAATAGAATTATGATCACTAGTGTTCCCCCACTAACACTTTAATCACCTCACCTGGCTCATATCCCAAAAGAATGTCAAGTTTTGCTCCTTCTCTTCATACTGATAAAGACAATTTTCTTGAATACATTTAACAAATTCAAGCCCATCCAAGCCCTTAACTCAACGGAAATTTCAGTCTATGTTTGGAAAGTTAAAATCCTCTACTTTTAAAATCCTATTTTCTTACATAATGTATTTACTCAAGTAAAAATCAATCTCATCTCTCCCCTATTTTTGGCCAAAGGATCTGGAATTTTCTGTATATCACGTGTAAAAATTGACCATAGTTCTTCACAGACAACAGATCAACACCTGTGAGTCAAGATATTGTCCTGTACATGAATGTTATGATGAGGAAATGAATTTTTGTCATGCTATTATGTGTTTTGATCTACAATTCACAGCAACTTCACGCAAATGTTTAAGACACGTCAGGTCAGAGTCAGGTGACAAACTCCCTTTGTGTGCAGCTCAGCTGAGCTTAATTCCCTTGCAACACTCATGGAACACAGTCATATACCAAGATGAGGTTTTGAAATTTGTTTCTATTGTCTTTATCTGATAACTACTGTAATTCTTTGTTTTAATCTTTATTGGGTTAGAGATCAATTGGGCTTCTGCTAATGATATGGTATTTTGGACTGTAGCTGAATTACAGCCCCTCAAAAGTAGTATCCTTGTAAAATTTGACCCCATAAATTTAGCCTTAAAAATTTGACTTTTACATGAGTATACATGGTAGATCTGCGATTTCTCGACATATTTGCTCCTCAGCTTCCCACTGACTATTGAGGGCCTATAGTTCAATCCCATCAAGATGATCATTCCCTTCTTATTTCTGAGTTTCATTCATATAGCTTCACTGGACAATTCCCTCTGAAATATCCTTTGTAAGCACAAAAGTACAGTTCTCTCCGAAATATCCTTTGTAAGCACAGCAGTAATGTTTTCCCCAATCAAAAGCACCACTCCCCCTCTTCTCTTGCCTTCTTTCTATCCTTCTAAATACCAGAACATTGAGCTGCCAGGCCTGTCCCTTGTTCAGTCATGTTTTTGTCATAGCTATGGTGTCCCAGTCCCATGTACCCATGCATGCCCTAAATTCATCTGCCTTACCTGTAAGACCCCTTGCATTGAAATAAATGCAGTTTTATTCTTCAGATTTAACATGCTTTTGTCGGCCTTTTCTAATTAACTTGCTCTCTTTAACTTCAGGACCCTTCTTATCTGTCTCTGTATTCTCACTACTACTTAAGATTCTCCCAACTCCACCACCGATAACCCTCCCAACCCCATTCCCCCACCCTCCTAAACCCAAACCTTTCTTAGTAGTGTGAAAGGTCCCAAGAGCTAGCAAATCTCCCCACCAGGATATGAGTCCTCCTCCACTTTAGGTAGTTTCAGTGAACCTTTCAAGTCTTTCTTGACTTCATGCTACCTTTAAATGAAGAAGGATTTAATACATTTAGCTCAATCCATGGCATCTTCTCACCACTATATATGTTGTCTCCGTATTGTAATAACTTTGTACATCCATTTTCACCTGCTTTGCTGTTGACATTATTTTGAAAAGTTCTTTTTTGCTGCAAGTTCTGTTACTGAAATATTATTGCGTTCTAATAGTATCGTTAACTGTGAATGCACTTGTTCTCCTGTACATAGGAGCAAACTGAAACAATTGGCTTAGGAGGTCCATTAATATCTGTTCCAAAATAATTGTGAGATAATCCTTATTCAAACCTTCACAATCAGGCCTCTAGACCATTAAAGGGCTAACTTTTACATATTTGGGCCTAGTGGGAGTTTTTTGGAGTGATTCTCATTGCGAGGCCCAGTGAGATTTCTCATCATATTTTACCAAATGTGGCTCACTAACTACCTACTATTCCCTATGGTCTCTTTCACATGTGATTCTATCCCCACCTTACTATGCACCATTCCTAGAAAAACCCATCGCTCAGTGGATACGCGCCAAAAGTCCGACATCCTTTTTGTCTGTGTAATGTTTGAGAGGCCACTGTACACTCAACCAAATTTTGGCAATCCAGCTGAACCCCTCATTGGCAATGTAGTGACATAGCAGACATAAAGCCATGCTGTCCATTGTATATAACAGGCCAACTGACTCACCCACACACTTGAAAATTCATTCTCTCACTCAAGTTGTTGTTTAACTACACACCCAACACACAATTTGTCTTAACTAAACCCGGTCTAAACCCCCTCTGCGTGTCACTGATACTCTGTCCCGAGCATTACATACAGACAAGCATTTGATGGGTTTATTCACAGTCAGCAAAAATAAACACAAAGGAACCAAGTACAGGCTGCAGTTTGTTGCTACAAAATAAACCAAATTCTGGAATCACGACCTTGATAGTCCATGATAGTCTTTAGCAACCAACTGGTATCCACAGAACTGGGTAGCAATCAGCTCCTGTTTGTCTTGTCGGGCCCAATATAGCTGAGTTTTATCATTCACTTGACATGTGCACTCAGTCAATCAGACAACTGGCAGCTCTTTAGTCCCAGTAGCCAACAGACAGCTCAGTGAAGGAGGGAGGAGGTGTGGGAAGGGAGGATTTGTCGAAGACAGGAGGAGTCTTTTCAGCCCTTGCCACTAGGGGTACCCTTCATTGGCACATGCTACCAATAAATCAGCAATCTTCCTAACCAAGACTGCAAATAAGCCAACAGCTTTTAAGGCCCCTTGTCATGGTATATACCCCTTTTCTGCACTGCCACCTGTAGAATGCCAGCAGTGTTGGGATGAGACAAGGCATCAATTGATTTTCTGGCAGGAAGGCTCTCCTCAATCACCCCTTTCCTTGATTTAATGGGGTAAGAAGTCAGGAAGGGTGAACACCTTGCCTCCCACATTCCCTCCCAGCTCAATGACTCCCTTCCCCTCCTCCAGTAGCCTGCTAGAGGGAAGAATTAAGTTCTGCTCAGAATGTGCTATCTTCACCCCAGCCATATGCAAAAGGTTTATAGTTTATAGAATTATAGATTCCTCTCAGTTATATGCATGACAACAAGAAGTTCCAAGATTGATGTTGATGAGGATTTTTGCAGCTCCTACAATGACATGTGAATACAATTGCTGTCTGACATGCTGATAAAGATAAGTAGTACATGTAGGCTTCAACTGTTTTGCCCTCAACCCATAATTAAATAATAAAACAAAAATGATGGCGCAATGTTTCTGTACTTTCTTATGTGCTTCTGCACAGACAACCTCTTTATTTGGTTGACAATTCTGAACAGGATTAAACACAACAGTACTGTATAACATCATGATTCCTGATGAAGGGCTTTTGTTGAAATGTTGATTTTTCCTGCTCCTCGGATGCTGCCTGATCTGCTGTGTTTTCCTAATACCACTCTAATTTTGACTCTAATCTCCAGCATTTGCAGTACCCACTTCAGCTCTGTATTATGTCATGCAGAGTTATCATATGTGATGAACTTCTTTTCTTTCTGTATGCATTTTATGCTTGAGGAGTGAACAATTGGGGACTATTGTGACATCCATAGAACAAACAACTCCAGAGTGTTCATACCAAGAGGCTGTGTTGTGGTACAATGTCTTCCTTGACTGGAAGACTTGAGTTCAAGCCCCACCTGCTCCAGAGGTGTGATAATAGCATCTCAGAACACGTTAATTAGCAAATATAGGTACACTTGAGTTCCACTATTGGTTGCTACATTAGGTTCTGCTTAGCAGTAGGTGCAGAGCTTGTCGCAACACAGTCAATAGATCTCTCAAAACTATTCAGGGGATACTAAAAAAGTTTCTGGATTATAGTCAGTAGATCTGAAGACAGGCTGAGAAGGAGGAGGGATTCATGCAGAAAATAACACCAGTTGTTGAAGCTGTCCATGTTGGAATGACTTTTAGGTGTTTCAAAGCCAAATTAACAAAAGAGCACAATTATAATCTCTTAGAGTCATAGAAATGTACAGCACTGAAACAGACCCTTCAGTTCAACTCATCCATGTCGACCAGATAGCCCAACCCAGTTTAGTCCCACCTGCCAGCACCTGGCACATATCTCTCCAAACCCTTCCTATTCATATACCCATCCAGATGCCTTTTAAATGTTTCAATTGTTCGAATCTTCACCACTTCCTCTGGCAGCCCATTCTACACACGCACCACCCTCTGCATGAATAAGTTGCCCTTCGTTCACTTTTCTATCTTTCCCCTCTCATCCTAAACCTATGTCCTCTAGTTCTGGACTCCCCCACCCCAAGGAAAAGGCCTTGTCCATTTACCCTATCCATACCCCTCATGATTTTAAATTAGATTCCCTGACAGTGTGGAAACAGGCCCTTCAGCCCAACAAGTCCACACTGAACCTTTGAAGGGTAACCCACGTAGACCCATTTCCCTCTGACTAATGCACCTAACACTATGGGAAATTTAGCTTAGCCAATTAACCTAACCTGCACATCTTTGGATTGTGGGAGGAAACTGGTCCACCTGGAGGAAACCCATGCATACATGGGGAGAATGTGCAAACTCCACACAAATAGTCACCTGAGGCGGGAATTGAGCCCAGGACCCTGGTGCTGTGAGGCAGCAGTGCTAACCACTGAGCTACCATGCTGCCCTTTTATAAACCTCTATAAGGTCACCCCTCAGCCTCCGATGCTCCAGTGAAAACAGCCCTAGCCTATTCAACCTCCACCCGTAGCTCAAATCCTCCAACCCTGGCAACATCCTTGTAAATCTTTTCTGAACCCTTTCAAGTTTCACAACATCGTTTCGATATGAATGAGACCAGAGTTGCACGCAATATTCCAAACATGGCCTAACCAATGTCCTGTACAGCCTCAACATGATCTCCCAACTCTTGTACTCAGTGCTCTGAACAACAAAGGAAAGCATACTAAATGCCTTCTTCACTATCCTATCTACCTGTGACTCCACTTTCAAGGAGTTATGAACCTGCTCTCCTCGGTGTCTTTTTTCAGCAACACTCCCCAGGACCTTACCATTAAGTGTATAACTCCTGCTAAGATTTGCTTTCCCAAATGCAGCACCTCACATTTATTTAAATTAAACTCCATCTGCCACTCCTCAGCCCATCTACCACTCCTCAGCACATCTGATCAAGAGCCCGTTGTAATCCAAGGTAACCTTCTTCACTGTCCACTACACCTCCAATTTTGATGTCATTTGCAAACTTACCAACTATACCTCTTATGTTCACACCCAAATGGACCCAGCACTAATTCTTGTTGCACTCCACTGGTCACAGGCCTCCAGTCTGAAAAACAACCCTCTACCACCACTACCATTGAGCCAGTTCTGTATCCAAATGGCTGGTTCTCCCTGTATTCCATGAGATATAACCTTGCTAACCAGTCTCCCATGGGGGACCTTGTCAAACACCTTACTGAAGTCCATAGAGATCACATCTACCACTCTGTCCTCATCAATCCTCTTTGTTACTTCTTCAAAAACCTCAATCAAGTTTGTGAGACATGATTTCCCACGCACAAAACCATGTTGACTATCCCTAATCAGTCCTTACCTTTCCAAATACATGTATATCCTGTCCCTCAGGATTCCCTCCAACAACTTGCCCACCACCGACCTCAGGCTCATTGGCCTAAATTCCCCTGGCTTGTCCTTACCACCCTTCTTAAACAGTAGCACCATGTTAGCCAACCTCCAATCTTCCAGCACCTGACCTGTGACTATCAATGATAAACATAACTCAGTAAGAGGCCCTGCGATCACTTCTCTAGCTTCCCACAGAGTTCTAGGATACACATTCTAGGTCCTGGTGATTTATCCACTTTTCTGCATTTCAAGACATCCAGCACACCCTCCTCTGTAGTATGGACATTTTTCAAGATGTCACCGCATTCTATATCTTCCATGTCCTTTCCCACAGTAAATACATGCAAAATACTTGTTTAGTATCTCCCCTGTCTCCTGTGGATCCACACAAAGGCTGCCTTGCTGATCTTTGAGGCGTCTTGATCTCTCCCTAGAGTTTTAATGAAATTAACTGACCAGCATAGCCAGGAATGTTTGGGATTGAACAAAATTCATGGGATTCACTTAAATCACAATTACTGTTTGATGTGGGGTTCTTGACTACAGTTTATTTATTACCTTTATCACCCTCATGCAAAGTTCAAGATGTTAAATGATAAGACACATCTATCTTTGCACAGCCTTTTTTGTCAATAATCTTTTTATGTTTGCTTGAATATTTTTAATTGAAAAACAATTTGCTAAGTTGTCTCTAATACTAAACCAGATACAATCTGAGACCTATATAATTAGCCATTATCATCAATCTCATTAAATTTTAAATTTGTTGTGACCAGATCAGGAGTGGAATTTAGAAAGGAATAGGTGTGTGCCTCCTCAGTCATAAAACATAGAATTTTGCAGTAGTCTTTATTGTCAAGAAACGACTTTACAGTCTACTTGAGAGTCTGTAAAATTTCCTTCTTTGAACTATTAATCAAAATGACATGGTTCTTTTTCTTCCTTTTCTCCAGCAATATGTTCCTGTTCTTAGGATTAATATCTCTTCTTGCTATGTTTGTACAACATTGCAGAAAATAAGACATGTTTTCATGACAGTAAATTCCAACCCGTGGACAATTGTTGAGCTTCTGTTTGTATGAGGTTCCACATAAAGTAGAATTTACAGTCAGAAAATCATGGTTTATGCTGGTATTTGTTTTTCAAAAACATCTTCCCACCCACCTTATTCCATGTCTAATCATTTTTCAAAGATGATTTGGAGAATTTGCCATTGAGAAGAAAATGAACTGCAATCAGATCAATCTGAGAGGAAGGACTACATTCCGTGATGTCTGAAACTACATTTAGGAGAGGGAAATGTGAGACACTACTTTGGATTGAAATAAACATTGGCTAAGATGCCATATACATTTCAAACAATAGCATAATGATTAATCTTCATTTAACATACACATGAACACACGCACATATCCACTTTCCGGTTTTCAAGTAAAGTGGTCTTAAAGGATAAGGGATTGTCAGACAACGATTCAATTCTTTTTTAACATCCTGCATTTCCATTATAAATTTACATATGCATAGTATCAAGACTATATTGTTTTATTTGCCTGTATTTTTGATTGCGAGCTGAAATGGGTACACAACCATTTTAAAAACCAAGAATCGTGGAAGGGACTGTTGTACTTTTTAAAATCAAGATGCCAGCTTTATTTTAAATGCTGTTCATGCAGTTATTTGTTCAACCAGTGGCACTGCTTCAATGCAGATGAACTGGCCCCAGAGAGTTTGTGCAAAATGAAATGCAGCAGCAACAAGTAGTTGATAGGTTGCAAAGTGATGGCCAGCTGTCGATAACAAGGCCTTCTGCCTGCTGACAACTATGTGATTGGCTCCCAAGTAGCTGAACAGCTTGTAGATGTGAATGAGACTGCAGAAGCCAGAAAGTATGGTGTAGTGATTGTAATGAGGTCATCCAAGTAAACCTCATGGAATATGAGTTCCCTGATTGGGGCTATTATTCTGGTCCAATCAGGGAGCCTAGGCTAACGGGTATAAACAGGAGTGTCAGAGGTTCACTCAGAGTGCCACTCTGAGATCTGGCTCTGAGGAAGCTGGGTCAGTGTCAAGGACCTTCCACATGTAAATAAAGGCTGACTTGGTGATGGGATAGTGGCCTCTGTGGAGTTACTTCAGTGGCAATGAGAGAAAAGCACGCTCCTGATAAAATTCACTTACAACCATCGTCCTTTAGTTGAGCTAAGCATTTCTGGCATCATGCAGTTATTTAGGAAGCTTGACTAATTCAATCCTGCCATTGAAGACTGGGCCCAGTATGTGGAAAGAATGCGTTATTTGTTCCAGACAAATGACACTGAGGCAGATGAAAAGCAACAAGTAATTCTCATGGCAGCTTGTGGACCCATAGCTTTTTTGTTTATTAGAAACCTAACTTTCCCTCAGGCACCAGACACTAAAACCTTTTAAGAGTTGATGGATGTAGTTAAGAAATATTACAACCCCCAAGCCTCTTCTAATTCTTAAATACTATCTATTTTACTCAGCAATTTGAGAACAAGAGGCATTAAATTGACTGGCAGAGGTATGTGACTTTAGTTTAACCCTTAATGAGATGCTAAGACAGAATTTAATATGTGAGTATAATGATGTAACCATGCAAAAGTACCTGTTAGCTGACGCCTAACTGGAATTCAAACAGGTTTTACCGTTGGAAAATGAAGCAAGTTAAGCATATGAATTTCAGGGTATTTCCAATGGAAGTGATCTCCTTCGCCAGTCTGACTGAGCTTAGGGAACGCCACTTGAGTGAAGGCAATTGACATATCCTGAACAGAGGGACTCTCAGTCAACCTGCAACAAAGCCCCAAACCAAAGCCAAGCCTCGTCCAAATATTTAAAATTTTCTTCAGGATCTGGGCCAGCAAGCCATTATAGTTGCTGTTGGTATGCAGACTCAAGACAGCAAAAGAGTCCCACTAGTGCTAAATTGGGTAAGACAACTAATAGGCCAGTATCCAGGAGAGTGCACACCCTGGAAAGTCTACCTGCATCTGGTTTGAAACAGTCAAATTGCTTAGCAATATCCAAATCAGAACCAATCAAAATAAACGGCTGGTTGAATGGTCACCTGGTTCTAATGAAAGTCGATATTGCCGCAACCGTTTCAGTGATTGCAGAAACAGACTTTAACAAAATTTGCTCTGGACACCAACCCTTAAGTTTGCGCAAGACCTCGGCTAGATTGCGAACCTGTAATGGGGAACCTTAACAGATTAAGGATACAACTTTGGTTCCAGACTCTTTTGAGAAGCAGCTGGTTCAGTTGCCATTGACTGTAGTAAAAGCCTCAGGCCCAAGTTTGATGGAGCGAAATTATTTGAGAACGATTCACCTCGATGGGCTCAACATTTTTCAATTAGAAAATGACTGCCTTCGGAGTGAAGTCCAAATTAAGTATTCAGAAGTTTTTCAGAAGATCTAGGGACTTTTGAAAGAGCCAAGGCCACTTTGCATGTTGGAGCAATTCCACGATTCTGCAAGGCCTGCCCAGTGCTATTTACCTTATGGGCAAAAGTACAGGCAGAAATCAGAAAGCTAGAAAGCAAAGGAATCATCAAACCAGTTCAGCTTTCAGAATGGGCAGCACCGATCATACCGATTGTGAGGCCCAATAACTCAGTTCACCTTTGTGGGAATGATGGGTAGCTGGATAAATACTCAATCCCTCACATGGAGGATTTATATGCAAAGCTGGCAGGGGGTTGTCCTGTACCTGAGACTAGCTCTTTCCTTGGGCTGTTGAATTATTACAGAAAGTTCATACATAACCTGGTCTCTATCGTGGCACTTTTGCATCAACTCTTAAAAAAGGGTCAGCCTTGGAGATGAGCGTGTAGCCAAGCCATAGCTTTCAGGGAAGTGAAGAAACACCTACCATCCTCTAAGGTGTTGGCACACTAACTTCCCAACGAGATATGGTATTGACATGTGATGCTTCCCCTTACGGCATTGGGGTGGTATTAGCTCGTAGGTGGCCCAATGGAGACGAATGTCCAATAGCATATTGGGCAAAGCAGAGTGTAAATACTCCCAGATAGAGAGAGAAGGTTTAGGCGGTCATGTTGGGAGTCAGGAAGTTCCACCAATGTCTTTACAGATGTAATTTATGATAATAATGGACTACAGACCCTTGTTAAGTCTGATTAAAGAGGAAAGATGCCCCTAGCTTCAGGCCCAATTCAGTAGTGGGCTGTAATCCTAAGTGCATATAATTACCATCTGGGTGGCCAAGTAGCAAGTGCAGATGCATTGAGTAACCTCTTACTGGCAGATACACCACCAGTGGAACTGCCACTGGAAGGGTCCGTAATGGTTTTAAATTTTGTGCACACACGTCCAGTCACCAATGACAATATCAGACACAGAAAGATCCGATCCTGGAGAAATTGAATCAGCTGGTGGTGATGGAGGAAACCAAAGGGTCATCACAACCAGAATTGAAACCTTTTTAAACCTGGCGAGACCAGATCACAGTAGAGGACAGCTTTTATTATGGGGAGCAAGAGTGACTATCCTGAGCAAAGGCTGCTGCCAGATACTGGCTGTACTCCACCAAGGTCATCCAGGGGTTTCCAAAATGAATATGCTGGAAAGAGGTTATGGCTGGTGGCCAGGAGTGGATGCAGACATAGCTGCATTGGTGGGGTAGTGCCTGGAGTGGGCCAACAAGGACAAATATTGCTGCCAGTAGCTCCTCCACAATGATGCAAATAGACAGGTAAACCTTGGACTCAGCTACATGTCCTTTCATGGGATTAATGCCCTTAGTCATTGTGGACATGCGTTCAAAGTGGCTGGATGTGGATAGAGTTCATTTGTCAAAGACAGGGACAATGATAGAAAAACTGTGCACATCTTTTGGCATATACAGACTCTGGAAACTATGGTCACAGATAAGGGGCTGTCATTCGCAGGGAATCTGAGTATTTCCTAAAGTTGAAAGGCATTCGACATAAAAGGACAGCTCCATACCACCCATCATCCAATGGTCTGGTAGAAAGAGTAATTTAAAATGTCAAGACTGCCAGAAAGAAACAGCCTACAGCTTCACTAGATACCAATGTGTCCTGGTTCCTACTTTGATTATAGGACCACTTGGCATGCAACTACCAGGATAACTCCAGCAAAGTTGCAAATGGGGACAAGAATCCACACCAGGTTAAATCAGATCTTCTTGGACCAGGGGGTGGGGGGACAGGGTGAAATGGTATTATGAACACCAATGTTGACACAAAACCCCATTAAGCAAGAGAGACAGTTTACTTCAGGAGACCAAGTTTGGTATAGGAACCATGGGAATGGCCCTACATGGGTTATAGGCATGGTCAATGCGAGGTCAGGTCTGGTGACGTATAAAGTTTGGTTAGGTACAGCAGTCATGAATAAGCATGTGGACCATATGCAAAGTCACATACAGTGTGGGAAAAAAATGTGCCCAGCTCTTTGATTGCTTTTCCAACTGTCTGGAGCCCGTGGGTTCTCCCTGTCGGTCAAGCATTGAAGGGATCTCAACCATCCTGCCCAATGCCACATAGGACTCATCAACCAAATACCATCCAGGGTGTGTCTCAATCTGTCCACAGGAATTTTCACATACTGTCCACCTAACATACACACTGCTGAACTCAAAGCCACACACCATGAACTCGAGTATGTTTCCTATCCACATGAACCTTTCAAGTCCATCTGTTCATACATGCAATTATTAGTTTGCATTCCTCCTATTCCTGCTGGGTTGCCTTGCCTCTAGGGAACTCTGCTAGTGTTTCCACACTTCTGGTTTTTCCATTATAGTGTAATCTCTTTATCAATCATCATGGTCATATAGATACCCTCTCAGTGCTTCTAGAATCTGGACCTTTCTCTGAGACTGTTCATTCTCTATTGCAAATGAGTCCAGACCCTAAGAATACTTCAGAGACTGCTAGGTCTTGCAAGATCTTCCCACTGCTTTAACACTGTGGGATTTTTCCCAATGTTATCGTATTCTGGCTCCCCTGAGGCCAATAAAGAGGTTGGGGGTGGGGGGGGGGGGGGAGGGGGGTGGAGGTGGAGTGGAAAAGAAGAGAGATAGGAGAGAAATAGGGTTAAAAGAGATCAAGAGAGAGTCTGAGTATATGGGGAAGAGGGAAAAGGAAGACAAGAGGGAAAGTGGTTTGGCTGGGAAAGGAATGAAATTGTTGACTTAGGCAAACAACGTATTGTGGAAAAGTCACTGGAAGCGAAGAGTGGCACAGAACAGCAAGGGGGTAGTGGCAGAAAAAATGAGGAAAGGGGAAAAGGAAGAGGAGGGGAAATAAAAAAGTGGGAATGAGAAAGATTAGCGAGTGATGTAGGAGAGTGAGAAGAAGAGGAATGAGAGACTTTGGGGCGGGGGGGAGGGCAAAGGAGCAGAGAGAGACAGAAAGAAAAGGGAGAGAGACAGGGAGTAGAGAAAGATGAATGAGGGAGAGGGTGAAGTGAAGGAAGAGGGAGCAGAGGGGAGTTCCTGTAATGATTGTATGACCCACAATGTCAGTATCATACCTGGTGTGAAATCTCTCCAATATTCATTTGGTAACTTCTGTAAGCCAATATTGTCATCATGTTCCCAAAACTTAACATGTTAAATAAAATGGTCTTCAAAATTCATCAGTGCAGTAAATGAAAGATTGATAGTTCTGTTGAGTGGTTTCATTTCTGCTGTGTGAAGGAGGATACTTACATACCAGATGTAAATGTGATTTCCTTCTGATACACAGCTGCCTTGAATTAAAACCTGCACAAATCCATTTGGTCCAATCTGTTTTGAAAAGGAAAATCATCTTCTGGAAATCAATTGTAAAGTGTTGTGGAAGTGGAGGCAATGCTATTGGGGCTGATGTTTGGTTAAAGGTGAAATCTGAAGCCTCAATTCTTTCCAGCCATGTGGCAAACCACAATGCACACCCTTGACTGTAATTAAAACCCCTCTCAATTTAAAAACTTCTCGATAAAATAGATGTGATACAAATGCTGTTGAGATTTGTTTCAGCTTTGAGGAACAGACCAGAACTTCATGTGACCTTCCAAAATAAATGAAGTGCTAGAAGATCAGTCAATACATGACTCTTTTTCTTTGACATTGTTGGATGTGTGTTGGCTGCTTGCCCTTTTGATTCATGACCTGTGCATGTTTTGTGGACAAATTTTTATTAACATAACATGTAGTGGTAATTTGCAGCACAAGTTTAAAGTTGATACAATGTTCACAAACTCATAATTAAAAACAAGTAGAAGTAAGATAAACATTTTCTGTTTACCCTGGTCTGAAAGACATTATAATGACCATTTTTTTCCTAATATTCTTTTCATGCTAATCTGTGAGACTCGTCAAAAAAATATTTGTTGGACGTATTACAAAGTCTTATAAGTGTAGATACATGAATGTGCAGTGATATATGATAAGATGTAAGAGTAAATTATTACTGATAGAATGCAATTTGTCTCATACAATGGACTTATTATTACTTTTTGACACTTTGGTTATCCTAATGAACATATGGCATGAGAGTGTTTGTTAATAGATCGGTGCAACCATATCAGTGAGTTCCCCAAAAAGCATCATTTCCTGCTCTTCCCAAACCAATGTCCACACTGTATTTCCCTCAATCACAGATGGTTGAACATTTGCATTCCTAGTGCAGAGTTTCTGTGAACAATCAGTCCAACCATCCAGCTGAGGTCATCTCACTCTCAGATTGGAAAGCAGGTTGAGGATTTGCCTTAATCGCACAACTGTATCTGTCAATATCTCATGCTGTACTGTTCTGAACATCTATAATTGAGGAATATTAGGGAATAGATTTGATAAAAGGAAGTTCCCACTGTGGAATTGTATGCTCCTCACAAATCTTCACCAGTGAGAGAATGTCATGAAAATTGAGTCTGCCATTTCCTCTTAATGTGCCTTTGTGCTCATGGGAATGTGCATTCTTGAAACTTACATGAAGTACTTCCTGTACTTTTCACTAACAATATTGTTTTGTAAAAGCATATTGCTTTGAAAATTAAATTGTGTAAAAGTAGGAATAGACTAGATGCTGATTTGGGTCTTCTTTTTCCAGAGGATAGTGAAGCTCCAGAATGTATTACAGACTGAATCATTGGTATTGACTTTTACTTCATGAGGTAACTGGATTGGTTGCTGATTGGATCAGAAGTTGCATCAGATGGAAGATATTTACTCCTGGTCCACATGATCACATGAACTGGTTTTGAATGCCTGAGCAGGCAGGTAAAAAAACATTATTCCCCTTACAAGCCTTGTTTTTTTCAGAGTTTCTTTGAAAACTTCTATGAAGTAATTGCATAGCTGTGAAGGTAGTGGGAAGTAGCTAGTCATGGTGCCCCTGACATCTTGAGGAGGGAGGCAGGTTGATGGAGTAGCTGGCCTCTCCTCTCTTGTCAATTTTGTATTTTTGTACAGCATGTGAAATTATCAGACCACTAAAACATCAGTGCTGTCGCTTCCAACTTGTGCATGTGGCATTTTTGAATGATACAAGATTCTGTGGATTGTACAACAGCAAGGAGTTTTTCTGGTTCCTTATGAAGACAAAGTTGATCATTGTTTAGTTTATGGTTGAACAAGTGTCTGTTGGGGTGTTTCTACAATCTACTGGAAGGCTGGGTTCAAAGGCTGTGTATCATCCAGGGAAACAATAATTATAACAAATTGACATACCATTTGTGTATCATGTGATTGAGGTTTTCTTTAAACACAGGCATGTAAAGTGATACATGTGAAGATAAAGTCATACTTTCATAGTGTAATGTCAGTTTGTGGTATGTTGTCATGTTTTTGGAATTCGGATTCAAAAGCAGAGGAAAAATACATGTTAGTTCTCATCCAGTAAAAAGTCAGAAAGTCATTTTGTGCAGTGAATTAAAGACACTTTTCAAAGAAAGCATGCAATGTAAGTTAACTAACTCAATAAGCTACATGTAGATAAAGTTATGACTTTGATAAACAAATAGTCAGGGGACACCTATAAGTTGAATTCTGGAGAAGAGATGACATCCTTGCAGAATGGCAGTTTGTGTGTTGAAGTCTCCAAAGTGTGAGAGTTTAATTTGTAGAAATCTCCAGGCTTTTATGAGTGTAAAAATGTATCCAGGCCTTTAGAGCTGGAAGGAAGTCTTAAGTTACTTCAACAGTTCTAGGATAAGGGCTGGAAAGAGGTCATTTAAGCAAGAAAATAAAATGTTAAGATATGACTCAACTTCACTGAGATTGAGTTACTGTTACAGATATTGCTGGGAGAAAGGTTGACTATTTCATTTTACTGGTTAAGTTCAGATTTTCTATATTATCTTAAACAGATAGCATTTTTCCCATTCTTCTGTTAATAACTTGTATTATTTCATTACAAGAGCATTGACAGCCTCGTGTGAATATGTTCAATCACTGATCACCATGGTAACTGAACTACAAAAATAAACCCATTGGTCAATCAAATCAGTCACTCTGAGATCTGACTTGTCCATTATTACCAGGAAAAGAGAGGTCACCCTGTAGGGAGTTTTCTATAGGCCTCCGAATAGTTCCAGAAGGAAAGGAAAGGATAGCAAAGATAATTCTGAATAGGAGCAAGAGTAACAGGGTATTTATTAAGGGGGACATTAACTTTCCAAATATTGATTGGAAATACTATCATTCAAGTACTTTCGATGGATCAATTTTTGTCCAATGTGTACAAGATGGTTTCCTGACACAATATGTAACCAGGCCAACAAGAGGCGAGGCCACATTGGATTTGATACTGGGTAATGATCCTGGCCATGTGTTAGATTTGGAAGTAGGTGAGCACTTTGGTGATAGTGAGCACAAATTGGTTATGTTTACTTTAGCGATGGAAAGTGAAAGGTATATACTGTAGGGCAAGAGTTATTATTGAGGGAAGGCGATTATGATGCAATTAGGCAAGATTTAGGATGCATAGGATGGGGAAGAAAACTGCAGTGGATGGGCACAATTGAAATGTGGATCTTATTCAAGGGACAGCTACTGCATGTCTTTGATAAGTACGTACCTGTCAGACGGGGAGGAAGTGGTCGAGTGGGGGAGCCATGGTTGACTAAAAAAGTTGAGTCTCTTGCCATGAGGAAGAAGGAGGCTTATGTTAGGATGAGACATGAAGGCACTTGAGAGTTACAAGCAAGTCAGGAAAGACATAAAGACAGAGCTAAGAAAAACCAACAGGGGACATGAGAATTCATTGGTAGATAGGGTCAAGGAAAACACTAAAGCTTTCTATAGATATATCAGGAATAAAAGGATGACTAGAATAAGATGAGGGCCAGTAAATGACATGAGTGGGAAGTTGTGTGTAGAGTCAGAAGAGATAGGAGAAGTGTTAAATTATTTTTTGTCAGTATTCACAATGGAAAAAGACAATCTTGGTGAGGAGAATAATGAGATATAGGCAATAAGACTAGGTGGGATTGAGGTTCACAAGAAAGAGGTGTTAACAATTCTGGAAAGTGTAAAAGTAGATAAGTCCCAGGGCCGGATAGGATTTATCCTAGGATTCTCTGGGAAGCCAGGGAGGAGATTGCAGAGCCTTTGCCTTTGATCTTTATATCGCCATTGTGTACAAGAATAGTACCAGAAGACTGGCGGATAGCAAATGTTGTCCCCTTGTTCAATAGGGGGAGTAGAGACAACCCTGACAATTATAAACCAGTGAGCCTTACTTCGATTTTAGGGTAAAGTTTAGGAGAGGGTTATAAGAGATTGGATTTATATTCATCTAGAGTGGAATAAGTTGATTAGGAATAGTCAATACAATTTCGTGAAAGGTAGATCATGCCTCACAAACCTTTTTGAGTTCTTTGAGATGGTGACCAAACAGGTGGATGAGGGTAAAGCAGTTGATATGATGTATATGGATTTCAGAAAGGTGTTTGATAGGGGTTCCCACAAAACGCGGAGGCATGGGATTGAGGGTGATTTAACGGTTTGCATCAGAAATTGGTTAGCTAAATGAAAACAGATGGTGGTATTTGTTGGGAAATGTTCATACTAGTGTTCAGTTACCAGTGGTATACGGCAAGGATCTGCTTTGGGGCCACTGCTGTTTGTCATTTTTATAAATTACTTAGATGAGGGCATAGAAGAATGGGTTAGTAAATTTGCAGATGACACTGAGGTTGGTGGAGTTGTGGATAGTGTTAAAGGACGTTGTAGGTTATAGAGGGAATTAGATAAGCTGCAGAGCTGGGCTGAGAGGTGGCAAATGGAGTTTAATGCGGAAACGTGTGAGGTGATTCACCTAGGAAGGAGCAGCAGGAATAAAGCATCCTGGCCAGATTCTTGGTAGTGTACAGTAGATGAGCAGAGAGATCTCTGTGTCCATATACATAGATCCTTGAAAGTTGCCACCCAGGTTGATAGGGTTGTTAAAGAGGCTTTTATTGGTAGAGGGATTGAGGTTTGTGGCCATAAGGTCATCCTGCAGCTGTACAAAACTCTGGTCAGCCGCACTTAGAGTATTGCATACAGTTCTGATCACTGCATTTTAGAAAGGATGTGGAAATTTTGGAAAGGGTTCAGAGGAGATTTCCTAGGATGTTGCCTGGTATGGAGGGAAGGTCTTATGAGGAAAGGTTGAGGGGCTTGAGGTTATTTTCATTAGAGAGAAGAAGAATGAGAGGTGACTTAATTGAGACATATAAGATAATCGGAGGGTTAGATAGGGTGGATAGTGAAAGCCTTTTTCCTCGGATGGTGATGGCTAGCCCGAGGGGACATAGTTTTAAGTTGAGGGGTGATAGATATAGAACAGATGTCAGAGGTAGTTTCTTTACTCAGAGTAGTAGGAGTGTGGAATACACTGCCTGCAACAATAGTAGACTCACCAACTTTAAGGGCACTTAAATGGCTATTGGATAAACAAATGGATAAAAATGGAGTAGTGTAGGATAGATAGGCTTTAGATTCAGGAAAAAAGCAAGGGCTGAAGGGCCTGTACTACACTGTAATGTTCTTTCTATGTTCTATACCATCAGCTGGGATCATTGCAATGGGTTAATTGTACTACAACAAAAAAGCTTCATTGTGATGAGTTTTTCATAAATAACAAAAGCCATTTTCTCTTCTGAATTCTAGAATGTCAGCTTTGCAATTGTTGTCCATTTCTAATTGCTTAAAGAAGGGGCTGGTGGACCTTTACATTGGTGCATTTACCTCACCAAAAAACATCTATATTTGGAATTCAAGTTCAGAATCTACTGTGTGTAATTATGATCTCACAACATCTGGCTCTACTTCTGTTCATTCATAGGATGTGGAATTGCTGGCAAATCCACCATGTACCATTCATCCCTAATTGAGGAACCATTCCCCTCCCCCAACTTCAAAATTCCTAACTTTAGCATTCTATGTCTTAACTTAATAGCCTGACAATTCATCTTTATTTTCTAAACTTTCACAAATTGCTCATCACCCATACCTTCATAACTTGCTAAATAAAAAGTAGAACAAGGTAGTCACTGTTATGTATCTGGTTAGGGGTGATGTCCTTTTGAGATCTGGTCAGGTGATCCTGAGGGGCATAGCTTGTGTCTAGTCTAGAACCAGCTGCAGAGGTGTGAACATTGTCAATAATGTGTTCATGTTCAGATTTACCATTTGTCTATTTGGCATGTAATGCCTGGTTACAAAGGAAGCACCAACATTAAGACTGGTGACAAGGATGAGTTCCTGCCCATGAACAGTATGCAAACATCATTTTTGTCTCAAGGAGACATTGCTTGAATTCAGAAATAGCTTAAGATGGTATTGTCGAGGGGACACAGGCTGTAGTTGATGCTGGGAAAGACAATATTCACTGGGGAGCGGGGCGAGAGTGACAGTCATGAGTGACTTTGCTAATGGCTGAAGATGTGAGTATGCAATGGAGACCTACCGAAGTTGTTGTGGAGAGCAGTCTCAAGGGGACTCAGGCTGCAGACAATGCCAGGGAAGAACAGGTGAGGAAGTGGCTGATGTGAGAGTGTGAACTGAGGGGACTCAGGCTACAAATACGTACAGGACCCGAGTGGCGGGAAAAGTTCCAAAGGAAGCACCAACATCACAGCTGCTATAACTCTTTCTTTAAAATAAAAAGTGGAAGAATAGTAATGGAGCCAAGAGGCTATAACTTATCAGGAAAGAATGAACAGTGTTGAGTCCTTTTCCATAGAATAGAGACATATGAGAAATAACCTAAGTAAAATAATTGAAATTGTGAAAAGGTTTGTCATGTTAGACATAAAGGGTTGTGGGATTGTCCAAAACTAGGATTCATAAATTTAATTCAGTAACAAGGAATTCAAGTGAAACTATTTTACCCACAGCATGCTGAGAATATGAAATTCACTATTGCTGGAAGTCGTATCAATGTATTTAATGAAAGGCTGTATACGAACATGGGATGGAAGGGAATTGGCAAATAGAATTAAGGAGAATCCAAAGAGTTTTTACAAATATATTAAGGACAGAAGGGAGAGATTAGGGCCCCTCAAAGATCCGCAAGGTGGCCTTTGTGTGGAGCAGCAGAAAATGGAGGACATACTAAATGAATATTTTGCATCAGTATTTACTGTGGAAAAGGACATGGAAGATACAGACTGTAGGGAAATAGATGGAGGCATCTTGAAAAATGTCCATATTACAGAGGAGGAAGTGCTGGATGTCTTGAAATGCATGAAGGTGGATAAATCCCCAGGACCTGATCAGGTGTACCCTAGAACTCTGTGGGAAACTAGAGAAGTGATTGCTGGGCCTCTTGTTGAGATATTTGTATCATCGATAGTCACAGGTGAGGTGCTGGAAGACTGGAGGTTGGCAAACGTGGTGCCACTATTTAAGAAAGGTGGTAAGGACAATCCAGGGAACTATAGACCAGTGAGCCTGATGTCAGTGGTGGGCAAATTGTTGGAGAGAATCATGATGGACAGGATGTACATATATTTGGAAAGGTTAGGGATAGTCAACATGGCATTGTGCATGGGAAATCATGTCTCACAAACTTGATCGAGGTTTTTGAAGAAATAACAAAGAGGATTGATGAGGACAGAGTGGTAGATGTGATCTATATGGACTTCAGTAAGGCGTTTGACAAGGTTCCCCATGGGAGACTGGTTAGCAACGTTATATCTCATGGAATACAGGGGGAACCAGCCATTTGGATACAGAACTGGTTCAAAGGTAGTGGTGGTAGAGGGTTGCTTTTCAGACTGGAGGCCGGTGACCAGTGGAGTGCAACAAGAATTAGTGCTGGGTCCATTTGGGTGTGAGCATAAGAGGTATAGTTAGTAAGTTTGCAGATGACACCAAAATTGGAGGTGTAGTGGACAGTGTAGAAGGTTACCTCGGATTACAACAGGATCTTGATCAGATGGGCCAATGGGCTGAGAAGTGGCAGATGGAGTTTAATTCAGATAAATGCAAAGTGCTGCATTTTGGGAAAACAAATCTTAGCAGGACTTATACTCTTAATAGTAAGATCCTAGGGAGTGTTGTTGAACAAAGAGACCTTGGAGTGCAGGTTCTTTGCTCCTTGAAAGTGGAGTCACAGGTAGATAGGATAGTGAAGAAGGCGTTTGGTATGCTTCCCTTTATTGGTCAGAGTATTGAGTACAGGAGTTGGGAGGTCATGTTGCAGCTGTACAGGAGATTGGTTAGGCCACTGTTGGAATATTGCATGCAATTCTGATCTCCTTCCTATCAGAAAGATGTTGTGAAACTTGAAAGGGTTCAGAAAAGATTTACAATAATGTTGCCAGGGTTGGAGGTTTTGAACTATTGGGAGAGGCTGAACAGGCTGGGGCTGTTTTCCCTGGAGCGCCGGAGGCTGAGGGGTGACCTTATAGAGGTTTATAAAATTATGAGGGGCATGGATAGGATAAATAGACAAAGTCTTTTTCCTGGCATGGGGGAGTACAGGACTAGAGGATATAGGTTGTGGGTGAGATGGGAAAATATAAAAGAGACCGAAGGGGTGATTTTTTTCATGCAGAGGGTAGTACATGTATGGAATGAGCTGCCAGAGGAAGTGGTGGAAGCTGGTACAATTGCAACATTTAGGAGGCATTTGGATGGGTATATGAATAGGAAGGGCTTGGAGGGATATGGGCTGGGTGATGGCAGGTGGGAATAGATTGGGTTGGGATAGCTAAGCGGCATGGATGAGTTGGACCGAAGGGTCTGTTTCCGTGCTGTACATCTCTATGACTCTATGACTCTATGAATAAGGTAGGAGGAGGCTTATGGGGAACATAAACATCAGCAATGACCAGATGGGACTAGTGGCCTTTTCCTGAACTGTAAATTTTGCATAATTTCATTTACCCAACCCAGGTCTCGTGAAAATAACATCCAAAGTAAGGTAAAAAACATAGCCATCCTCTTCCAAAAAAAAAGTGAGCCCTTTGGATGGCTTGCTAAAGAAAAATAAAAGCTTGGGCACCAGCTGGAAAGAAAGAGGTGACTGTTTTCATGTGCCACAGCTTAGGAAAGCTGACTTATAAGATTCTGCTGTTTACTGTACACATTGTGTGATTTTTGTGGAGAAAATAGTAATTGTGGTTTGTGGGGATGTGTTGGTATGGTTTGCATTTTCTGTGGCTTCCAGCAAGGACCTTAACTTGGTTCTATTAAGTGATGGAGCATTTTCACTGGGTGCCAAAGTTTTTAACCTTTTGAAGGATTTTAGCTATAATCTCAACTGAATTACACTCCTTGGTTCAAAGACATCCTAAAATAACCAATTGATCATTACAGTAATCTCACAGAAAATAGAATGGGGATAAAATCTGCTCCAGTGTAGCTGTAAGAATTCACTGCATGTTACTGCATAAACAGAGGATATTAAGTTCACAAAGGGTGCATCAGAGCTTTTTATTTGTACATTACCCAACATCACTGATCTCACTTCTTGCATCAGATCAAAAGACCATAAGACATAAAAGCAGAAGTAGGCCATTCAACCTGTTAAATCTGCTCGACCATTCAATGAGATCATGGCTGATCTGATAATAATCAATCCCACCTTCCATTTTATCCCTCATAGCTCTTGATTCCCACACTGATTAAAAGTCTGGCTATCTCAATCTTGAATACACATAACAACCCAGCTCGCTGCAATAAACTATGCCACAGATTCACAACATACTGAAAGAAAATAATCCTCCTCATCCCTGTGTTATTATACTCTTTGGTCCTAGAATCTCTCTCAAGGAAAAACAACCTCCCTGCATCTACCCTGCCAAGCCCTCTCAGAATTGTCTGAATATTACTAAGCCTCCTGTCATTCTCTTAACCTTTGATAAGTACAAGCCTAACCGACTTAACCTCTCCTAATAAGAAAATCCCTTTATACTTAGGATCAACCTTGTGAACCTTTTCTCTGTTGATTGCCTCCAATAACAGTATATTTTTCTTTAGTTAAGGGGACCAAAACTGATCATAGTATTCCAGCTATGATCTGACTAGCGCCTTGTTTAGATTTAGCAAGGCCTCCTTATTTTTATACTCTGCCTCCTTTGAAATAAAGGCCAACATTCCATTTTCCTTCCCTATTACCCGCTGAACTTGGAACTGAGCATTTTGCGATTCATGCATGAAGGCGCCTACTACAGAAGAGATTAAGATTACAGTGAGTTATGCATTTCCAGTCTGAAACAGAAAAACAAAAATTTATTGAGTTGTGCAGGTGTCATTAGCAGATATCGATCTTGAGTACAATGCTGATGACATGAATGAGGGCACCATTTTCATGAGGGACCTCTTTGCCCTAGTAACAGCAAATAATCAAATGAACTCAGTGATTATGTACAAAAGTTTGAACTTAACAATTCTTCATAATTAATGTTTAGAAAACTCTGTACAAGTTTAGCTACAACCATAGATATGAGAATTCTTGATTGATTGGTTTGCTGTTGTTACATGTAATGAAATACAGTGAAAAATGTTGTTTCGTGCGCCTTACAGGCAGATCGTACCATTCAAAGTGCATCAGGGTAGCAGATCGGAGTGCACAATACAGTGTTACAGCTTCAAAGAAAGTGCACAGAGAGAGAGAGAGAGAGAGAGAGAGAGAAAGAGATCAGAATTAACATTTGAAAGGTCCATGCAAAGTCTGATAACAGCGTAGAAGAAGCTGTTCTTGAATCTGGTCAGACATGTATTCAAACTCCTATGGCTCTGCCCAATGGAATAGAGTATAACTGGGCTGGTAGGGGTCTTTGGTTGCTTTCCCAAAGCTGTGGGAAGTATTGATGCAATCAATGGATGGAGGGCTGGTTTGTGTGATGAATTGGGCTATGTTCGCAACTCTCTGTATTTTCTTGCATTCTTGTGCTGAACAGTTGCACTATTAGGCTATGATGCATTCACATAAGATGCTTTCTATGGTGCACCTATAAAAATTGCTCAGAGTCTTTGTGGACATGCTGAATTTCCATAGCCTTCTGAGGAAGTAGAGACTGTTGTTTTGCTTTCTTGACTGCTGCGTCCAAGTGGGGACTATAACAGATTATTGATGATTATCACTCCCAGGAACTTGACGCTTTCGACCATCTCCATGTTAGCACCATTGACGCAATGGTGTTACAATGATCTTCATGTTGGTGGTGCGCTGCAGTCAATCAGAGGTCTGGTTTGCTACAGCATGTTTACATTCATGTTTGCATGTACATGGTAGTCTTGATTTATGAAGAGTGATGACAGGACAGTCCACTGGGGAAGGGTGATGGAGTTGTGGTCAACATTGATATACAGGATGTCGGTGGGTGTTGGGATAAGATCTGAATGAGTTTTCAGGGGCTTGTTAGTGCAATAGAAAACAATTGAAATCATGGCTGGCAAACTGCTGTAGGTGGATGAGTGTCAGATTTCTGGAGCAGTAAAACTGGTTCTGGGAAAGGTTGGCCTTGTATAAGTTGCATGGTCTGCACTTGAACAAAACAAGTAGAATTATCTTTGCAAGGAGGTTTGGTAATTTTGTTTTAATCTAGATTGACAAAAGAATGGGAACAAGAAGACAAATTCAGAGCAGCAACTGATGGCACAAATCTTATTAGTGATTCTGAAAGACAAAGACATATTAAAAATTGTACAGAACAGGAATTGGTGGTACAGAAAGGTACACATGTAAGGAATATAGAACCAAGGGCACAGATAGAATGATATCATTGCTACAACAGAAACTTGGCTTGAGGCAGGGCAAGGATGGCTGCTCTTCATTTCTGGATACAGATGTTTCAGGCAAAATAGTGAAGGGGATTAAAAAAGGTGTGGGTGTTACATTATTCATTAACGAATCAATTACAGCTGTAATTACTAAAGGAAAGTCAGTGGCAAATCAATGAGGTATTCAAAAACTAGAATCCACAAGCACAGTGTAGACATGTCCCCACAAACTAAAAGGGTGGTTCTTGCAAATCTAGAGCCCTGATTATCCAGAACCACAAAAGGAAAGCATAAAAGTGAATATCAAAAAGGTAATACTTTAGGAAGATTAGAGGACTATAGAAAGTGAAGTGAAAAAGGACATTAAGAAAGTAAAGAGATGTAAAAAAAAGTACTGGCTGGCAAAAATGAGGAAAATCCAAAGTTGTTTTATTAATATATTAAAAGCAAGTCGATGACTAAAGAAAGCTGGGTTTATGAGAGATGTACATGGTAATTGTGCATTGATGCAGATGATCTGACCATAGTTCTTAATGAGTACTTTGCCTTCACAAAAGACAGCGATGAAACTCTTTTATTAATTAGAAAGGAAATGTATGAAATGTTACATAAAATACACATAATGAGAAGGGAAATACTGGAAGCACTGACCTCTATAAAGGTAGGTAAGTCACCAGGGTAACCTAAACTATATCCATAGCTGTTAGAGGAGGTCAGGGAAGAGGTAATGCATTCTTTGAGGATCATTTTCTAATCCTAACCAATACAGATGAGGTACCTGAGCTTTGGAGACCTGAAAATGGTGCATACTCAAATAATTCAAGGAAGAGGCCAAATAGTTACAGTCCAGTCTATTTGATCTTGGTATTGGGCAAGCTATCAGAGTCAATGGAGAGATAGGACTATTTTTTAGAAAGGCCTGGGGTGGCATAGTGGCTCAGTGATTAGCACTGCTGCCTGTCAGCACCAAGGAGCCGGGTTCGATTCCCGCTTTGAGCAACTGTCTGTGTGGAGGTTGCACATTCTCCTTGTGTCTGTGTAGGTTTCCTCCAGGTGGTCTGGTTTCCTCCCACAATCCAAAGCTGTGTAGGTCAGGTGAACTGGCCATGCTAAATTGCCTGTAGTGTTCGGTATGTTAGCCAGGGGCAAATATGGGGAATGGGTCTGAGTGAGTTACTCTTCAGAGGATCGGTATGGACTTATTGGGCCGAAGGGCCTGTTTCCATACTGTAGAGCATTTAATCTAGAGTAGAGTAACTTTATTTGCCATTTCTATCATATGCAGCTGGTACAATAAAAAACAAAACAGTGTTCCTCCAGGACCAAGATGCAATATGAACACAAAGACTACACATGAGTGCAGTCATACACAGAGCAGCATAGAGTGCATAGAAAAGTGCAAAGCATGCAAGACAGCGCAGTAATTCCTGACAAAACAAGTCAATAGGCATGGAGGTGGACAAATTACTATGTAACCATGAATGATCATTAATAAAACATTGTTTTAGCAACAATCCAAAACGTCGTCCAAACTTTGCAAATGGAATAGAGTATGATCATACAGTATTAAGGAGCCTGATGGCTTGGGGGAAGAAACTATAGCATGGTCTTGCCATGAGAGTCTGAATGTTCTGTTATCTTCTGCCACATGGCAGGAGGGAGAAGAATTCGAATGAAGGATGGGTGGGGTCCAGGAGTAGTCAGCACGGCTTTGTTAAAGAATGTATGTGCCTTACTAACCTATTAAATAACAAAGGAAGATTGATGAAGATAGTTTTGTGAATGTTGTCTGCATGGATTTTAGTAAGGCATTGTCTTCCACATGGCAGACGGGTCTGAAAAATTAAAGCCCACCTTTAAGGAGCTATAATAAGTTGGATCCAAAATTTGCTGAATTAAGTTTTGGGCCAAAATTTAAAAGGGTGGTAGTCCAAGGATGTTTTTGTGAATGGAAAATGATCTTATGAGGTGTTTCACAGGCTCAGTGTTGCATCTCTTGCTATTTGTGAGTACATTAATTGTTTAGCCTTAAGTATGGGAAGCATGATTAAGAACTGTGCAAACAATGCGAAAGTTAATAGTTAATAGTGAAGAGATGGTTCTCTACTACAGGGAGCTATTAATGGTTTGCTTGAGTATGTGAAACCACGGCAAACAATTCAATTCAGAGAAGTGCAAAGTTACGCATTTGAAGATGGCAAACAAGACAGTATACAATAAATGGGTAGGTATTTAGAGGAATAAGGGAAGTGAAAAATCTTGGAGTATGTGGCTGGACAGGTGGACATGGCACCTAAAGTATATGGGATGCTTTCTAGATTGGGCAAGGTATTGAGTAGAATTGCTGTAAGTGGAGCTATATATGTCACTGGTTGGGCCACATCCAGATTGTTGAGTACAGTTCTGATCACCACATTAGAGGAAGGATAATCGCTCTTGAGAGGGAAGACCAGAGGTGTTTTGCAAGAATGTTGCCACAACTTGAAATTGTAACTATTCAGAATGCTTGGGTAGGCTAAGATTATTTTCCTTAGAACAGGCGAGGCTGTGGGATGATCTAATTGAGGTGTATCAAATATCCAGAGGCTTGGATAGGATGGACAGGAAAGACCTGTTTCCTTATCAAAGAGGTCAAAAATGATGTGCATAGATTTACATCCATTGCTGGAGGGCGAGAGGGGATGTGAGGTAAGATATTTCCACCCAGATGGTGATGGGTGTCTGGGATTTGCAGCTGCTTCATGCCTGAGGCAAAAAAGCCCTCCACACATGCAAACGAAATCTGGATCTGCACCTAAAGTGCTAAAACTGCGAGACTATGGGCCAAATGCTGTAAAGTTAGATTTAAATAAACTGCTAGTTAATACAGCTTGTACAGACATGATGAATTGAATGGCATCTTTCTGTACTGTAAGTGTTCTATGGTTCCATATGCTTCAGTGTTCTTTATATCACATGAGGTGTCTTTCCAGCTCTTACCACTGCCACCAGTATACATTGGAAGGATTCATAGTTTGATATTCAACTGATTTGGCAGCATTATGAATGATCCCTTGGGGATCAAGACATTGAGTGAGACTGGTATCTGAACCTACAGCTTCTGAATCAGATCATGGATGCTACCCTTTCACCTTCAAGATCCCCACACCTTCCTTAAACTGGACTTTGCTGCATTCCTGAGAATAGGATTGAGTACAGTATAGTTACAAAGTTATTAATATGGCAAATAACAACTTATGGTAAAAGTTGTGTGAAGTTCTTGGGCACAAACAAAACTGCCTGGCTGACTTCATTTCCACTTACAAATGGTTGTGTGTTGGTTCAGATTACAGTATATCTTTCAGCAGTTTCCAGGTTGAAATCAATATGTCATTGGAGGACACCCACTGGCTGCTCTGTGTAAATGCACTTCCTGGTTTCTAAGGGTTTGTTCAAAGATAAAGGAAAAGTAAGCTGTTCTGTGGCTAGTTATGAAGGATTCTAAAGCCCTGATCGAGAGGTGTGGAAACATAGAGTTCTGCATTGGAATCAGATGACAAAGTCCAGTCACTGTGATTATCCTCAAAGTGGACTCCAGTGTGGCCATACACTCTTCAACAAAATAATCACAAAAATTCCTTCTGTTGTTAAGTGTAGCAGTGATGTAAATATACAATTTACAGTTGTATCATATCTGGCCTGCATGTCTATTGTAGAGACAGACAGTAGCTGCTGTATCTCCTACAGCACACAATTGAAACCTATGGGTCTTGCATTAAGATGTGAGTTTAAATTGCAACAGCTCAGTAACAACACAAATTCCAGACATTGAGAATTCTGGAAATCCAAAAGAAAAACAGAACAATGCTGGAAATATTCAGGAGGTGAAGCACACCTGTGGAAAGAGAAACAGTAAACATTTCTGTTCCATAATGTTTCATGAGTTCTGATGAAAGGCCATTAATCTGAAACCTTAAGTTTGCTACTCTCTTCACAGATGTTGCCTGACCTGCTGATTATTCCTATTTTTTTATTGCAGGTGCTCTAATTTGGGAAAAAGTGGCTAAATTAACATTGCAAGTTTCTTATGCCATAATATAAAGGGCTCATGCACACATGTTGTCCTCATCTTACTTTTAACTGGATTCAGCTATTAGGTAAAGTGTTTAACAAATATTTTGAGCATGTTTGAAGGACCTTGTGGGTGGGTGCATTACTTTAATCAAAGTGACACTGTCAGCAATTTGTCTGGCAGCAAGCTTCAAAGCAATTTGTATCATCACTTTGCGTGTTTATAAGCAAATGAAAGAAAACAGGTTTGTCTATTTTCATTGAGCGCCAGAGGCATTGAGTTAGAATTTTAATGTTCTCCTTCTGGGTTCCTCAGGCAAGTTATTCTAAATGGGACAAAGGTGCCCAGAGTGATTGTTATGAGGTCAGCCAGCTGGACCTGATAGAATATGAGTTCCCTGATTGGGGCTATTAATCTGGTCCAATCGGGGGCCCTGGCTGACATCCTGTTCATTCTGACAGCTGGCTCTAAGAGAGCTGGATCCATGTAAAGGACTCTCCACATGTAAATAAAGGTTGACTTGGTGACAGGTTACTTGCATCTGTGGAGCTATTTCAATGCCACTCTTGGAAATGAAGCCTTTTACTCAGCAAGAAATGATTTGCAATAGAGTCAGTTCTGCTATCATGTGCATTTTTTTCAAGGCGAATTGGCTTTAACACAATTTAAAAATTTAGACTGTTATTTATAGAACTCAAACTTTCCTTACCTGTATTGGCTATAATACAACTCTAGCCCCATTACTTTAAATGCCATGATTATTATGCAATTTTCTTATAACACGAGAACCGAACGTTATATCAGAACCCAGTGTACTGCAACTAAATAATTTAATGGATTTTGATTGACTGAGTTAAACTATAAAATTGAACTTAGATCATTTTCCAAAATGGATCATTAATCCAACATTTGCAATCTTATAAAACAATTGTTCGATCCTGTATGGCATGTTATTATATCCAATCAAAGACATCTAAAAATCTGACATTATGTTTGATGTCTCAAATAATACACTGAATCGAATTATATTCAGAAATACCAATACTCTACATTCGTGTCACACCACAATTGACTTTACAGGATCTTGTTTTGAGAATTTAAGATCTAAGCATGAATCTTTTCCCACTGGTTACTCATGTAGGGATATGCAGGTGCAGAAATGAGAGGAACCCCTGAACTTCGCATCTAATCTTTTTAAAGGGAATTCTCCTGATATTTCCTCCAGCAAAAACAACTTATGTGCAATTTTCTAATCAACCTGTTCAGAGATGTTATTACACATATCTAGAGCAGGTAGGACCTGAACCTAACTCTCCCAGTCGAGGCATGGGGACACTAACACTGCACCATAAGAGGGCCCTTATAAGTGAGTCAAATCTACACTCTTCTGATCTGTAGTCAGCTGTGTGTTTAAAATTCCTTTTATGCAATAAAGTGTCTCAAAGTGCATCACAGGAGGATTACATAGTTGACGAGTCATTTCAGGATAAATTAGGTAAGGTGACCAAAACCATTGACAAAGATTAGGATTTAAAGGAGTGCCTTAAAGGGAAAAAAAAATTAATGAGTTTGAGAAATTTAGGGAAGGAGTTTCACAGGTTGGACCCCAGGATGCTGATGACATGGCCGACAATAAGGGCACAAATAAAATCAGAGATGTTCAAGAGTCCAGAAATAGAGAAATGCAGAGATCCCATGGAATTGTGGGGTTACAAGACATTGTAGAAAAAAAAGGGCAAGACTATGAAGGACTTCACAAATATAGATGAGGGTTTCAAGGTGAAAGTATTGTTTGACTTGGTGGAAACATAGATCAGTGAGCACAAGTTTTATGGATGAATATAGGATATAGCTAACTGCATTTTGGATGAAACCAAGTTTACTGGTTGTTTTAAAATGTGGAAACCAGCTCAGTGTGTATTAGTTGGGTCTAGAAGCAACAAAGTCACAGATGAGTTTTTCAAGTTGAAGATGCTTTACACTGGGAGTGTATAATTGTAAAGTATGCAATATAGCAATGATAATTATTTGACATGTCCATGCCTGTTTTCTACATGATTTGCGGTTTCAATTGGGAAGGAGTGTCTAGCCCAACTACAATTAAAACTTAAAACAAAATCAAAATACTGTGGATGTTGGAAATCTGCAGCAAGAACAGGAACTGCATGAGGAACACAACAGATCTGGCAACATCTTGTGACAAGAGAAACAGTGTTAATGTTTCAAATCCAGTATTGCCCTTCTTCGAACCTGTAAAGGGATGTGGAAAAGTGATGTGCTTTACATTGTAGAAAATGGTGGAGAGGAACAAGTGAAACAGAAGGGAAGTTTAGAGACTGAATATGGTTTAGTATCATAGGTGACATAGAACAAAGGACAAAGAGTATTATAATAATTGTGGAGTCGAGCACAGTTCCAGAGTATATGTTACTAGGAGGTGCTAATGGCAGATTGTTGGTCAGCTCTGCTGACAGCAAAACCAAGAAAATTAGACATGGAGTGGTAGAACACGAGAAACAAAATGGAGGAGAGTTCATGGTCTGAAATTGGTGAACTCAGTGGAAAGTCCAGAAGGTTATAAAGTACCTCAACTGAAAATGATGTACTGCTCCTCCAGCTTGTGTGGGCTTCAGTGGAACATTGCAGCAACCTTAAATGTAGGTGTGAGAGTTAGCTGCTGTATCAAAATGGCAAGTGATTGGAAGGTGAGGGTCATTCTTACAAATAGATCACAGGAGGTCTGCTAAGAGCCTGCATTGCTTTTCTTCTCATTATCAAAAATCACACAACATTAGGCTATAGTCCAAAGATTTAGTTGAAACCGCAAGCTTTTGAAGCACCCACTCCTTCCTCAGGCAGCTAGTGAGGGAGAACACATGGGACACAGAATTTATAAGTAAAAGATCAAAAGGTCATACAGCTTTTGCAAATATATTGAACAAACTTAGATGGCTATTAAGTAATTAGTTAGAATGGAGGTGCAAGTTTCGATTGATTAATATGTAAATCCCAGAATTTTTTTCAAGTCACTGCCCTAAGATAACTTTAGGTTTTATCAGAATAACGGTGACATCTCAGGTCAGACAATGCATTTTCAGTGTGGAGGGAGTGATCCCTTCAGAATGCTGTTGCAAGGAAGGGGAAGATGAGTTTGAAGATGTCATCAAAGAGAGGATGGGAACCACAGAGGAAGATACTTTGAATACAGAGTCTGGAGGAATGGAAAGTGAGAATAAGGGCAGCTCTATTTTGATGCTGGGCAGGAATGGAAGGGATAAGGGTGGAAGTGCAGGAAACAGATTACACACCACCGCAGGCCCTGTCTGCTACAGAGAGGGGGTGGGATCCTTATTTGAGGAAAAATGACGACACCTCAGAAGTACCACTGTGGAACATTGTATCATTGGGATCAAATGCAAAGGAAAATGGAAGAATTGGAAAAATGGAAAAGGGTCCTTAAGTGAAGCAAGGTGTCAGGAAATGTAATCGAGACAACTGTAAAAGTTGATGAGTTTTAATGAATATTAGCAAGCAGCCTGGAAATGAAAACTGAGATGTCCAGGAAGTAGGGGGAAGATTCAGAGTTTGATTGGGTGAACGTGAGAGAAGGATGGAAATTGAAAGCAAAATTCATGATTTATTTCAGCTCTGAACCCAAGCAGGAGTTAATCATCAAAATACTGAAGAAAGGTGTGGGAAGGGGCCCCACAGGAAAGAGATGCAACTAGAGGCTTTGTGGGCCATTTATCTCTTGATGCCCTTCACAGAGGAAATTGTTCCTGCTGAACCAGACAACTAGTCCAAAGACTTAACAGGAGGTCCCTTATTCTCCTGAATTTCCATCACAGGGAATCTCTTTCTTACTGTAACCTGTAATTGCTCCATAACATCATTATAGTGACCTTTAATCTGATGAATATCCTTTATGGAAAATAGCTGCTCTGTTAGTGAATGCCATTTCTTCACTGTAGTCGACTAAACTTCAAAACCAGACTATTTCTTCTAGATCATGTCCTGAATCCATGGTCATTGTTTGTTCCATCTTAGTGGTAGATTCAATGGAGTTTTATTCAGCCCCTTTTCAATCTGTGCACACAAAGGTTTATTCCCAGCCTGCCAGACAAGTTGTGTTGAAGTATGTAAACTTTCTGGTTCAACTTGTGAATTGAGGTGGCTGCTTTCATTCATCCCCTGTGGCTGCTTCACTAGTGAACCTAACATATTTGCTTTCTCAATCATCCTGTGCAAAATAATGTGGAGGTGCTTTGTTGGACTGAGATGAACAAAGTCAGAAGTTAAATGACACTAGTTCTATAGTCCAACTGGTTTATTTGAAATCACAAGCTTTCGGAGTGCTGCTCCTTTGCCAGTGAAAGACCTCCTTTGTCACTTCACCTGACAAAGGATCAGTGCTCTGAAAGTTTGTGATTTTAAATAAACCCGTTGGACTATAACCTGATGTCATGTGACTTCTGACTTTATGCTATTTGAAGATTACTCCTTATTTCGCATAATCTCTGTCACTTGTGCTGATAATTCTTCCTTGGAAAACGAAGAATTGAAATGTTTCTCTTGAATTTGTGACATCCCAACATCCCACATCAAATGTGAATTTGCCATAGTAATTTGTTCTCTAGGCCATGTTGCTGTCTGAAAAACTTTAGTTACTGATTCATTAATAAGCTTAATTGGATCATAGTTCTAATTATTTTTCTGATTACTTTCATCTTCTTGCAAACTTTGCTAATTACTATCATCTAACCTGTATGCCCAAGTCACTCTTAAAGTTCTAACCGGAAATTTCTTCTGGTTTAATAGTTGCAGATAGAGTCACATGGATGGTGCAACTCTAGAAAAGGTAAGAGAGGTAAGCAGATTTGTACAGGAGTCTTCTGTGGCTATCCCCATTTCAAACAAGTATGCCATTTTGGAAAATGTAGGGGGTGATGAATTCTCAGGGGAATGGAACAGCCATGCTCCTGGTATCAAGATTAGCTCTAATGCAATGAGGGATATGTTGGGTTCCAAGAAATCAATTGTGTTAGGGGACTCTCTGGTCCGAAGCACAGACAGCAGCGAAAAATCAGAATGGTGTGTTGTCTCCCTGGTACCAGGATCAAGGGTGACTGAGAGAGGGTGCAGAATATTCTCAAGAGAGAGAGGGACCAGAAGGAGGTCATTGTATACATTGAAATCAATGACAGAGGAAGGGGAAAAGATGAGATTTTGAAGGGAGGAAGTAGAGAGTTAGGCAGGAATTTTAAAAAGGAGATCCTTGAGAGTAGTAATATCTGGACAACTCCCAGTGCTGCGAGCTAGTGAAAGTAGGAATAGGAGGATAGAGTAAATGAATGCATGGCTGAGGAACTGGTTTATGGGAGAAGGAATCACATTTTTGGATCAGTGGAATCGCTTCTGGGGGAGAAGTGACCTGTACATGAATGAAGGATTGCACCTGAATTGGAAGGGGACTCATACACTGGCAGGGAGATTTGCTAGAGCTGCTCAGGTGGATTTAAACTATTAACGTGGGTGTGTGGGATGCAGGGAGATAGTGAGGAAAGAGATCAATCTGAGACTGGTACAGTTGAGAAAAGAAGCGAGACAAACAGTCAGGGCAGGCAGGGACAAAGCAGAGAACAAGGTAGGACTGATAAATTAAACTGCATTTATTTCAATGCAAGAGGCCTAACAGGGAAGGCAGATGAACTCAGGGCATGGTTAGGAACATGGGACTACGATATCACAGCAATGATAGAAACATGGCTCAAGGATGGACAGGACTGGCAGCTTAATATTCCAGGACTCAAATGCTACTGGAAGGATAGAAAGGGAGGCAAGACAGGAGGGGGAGTGGTGTTTTTGATAAGGGATAGCATTACAGCTGTGCTGAGGGAGGATATTCCCAGAAATACATACAGAGAAGTTATTTGGGTTAAACTGAGAAATAAGAAAGGGATGATCACCTCACTGGGATTGTATTATAGACCCCCTAATATGCAGAGTGAAATTGAGAAACAGATTTGTAAGGAGATCTCAGTTATCTGTAAGAATAATAGGGTGGTTATGGTAGGGGATTTTAACTTTCCAAACGTAGCTGCCATAGAATTAAGGGTTCAGATGGACAAGAATTTGTTAAGTGTGAACAGGAACATTTTCTGATTCAATATGCGGATTTTGACCTACTCTTGGGAAATAAGGCAGGGCAGGTGACTGAGGTGTCAGTGGGGGAGCACTTTGGGGCCAGTGACCATAATTCTATTTGTTTTAAAATAGTGATGGAAAAGGATAGACCAGATCTAAAAGTTGAAGTTCTAAATTGGAGGATGGCTAATTTTGACAGTATTAGGCAAAATTTTCAAAAGCTGATTGGGGGCAGACGTTCGTAGGTAAAGGGACGGCTGGAAAACGGGAAGCCTTTAGGAATGAGATAACAAGAGTCCAGAGAGAGTATATTCCTGTTCGGGTGAAAGGAAAGGCTAGTAGGTGTAGGGAATGCTGGGCAACTAAAGAAATTGAGGGTTTGGTTAAGAAAAAGAAGGAAGCATATGTCATGTATAAACAGGATAGATCGAGTGAATCCTTAGAAGGGAAAAAAGGCAGTAGGAGTATACTTAAGAGGGAAATCAGGAGGGAAAAAAGGGGACATGAGATAGCTTTGGCAAATAGAGTTAAGGAAAATCCAAAGGGATTTTACAAATATATTAGGGACAAAAGGGTAACTAGAAAGAGAATAGGTCCCCTCAAAGATCAGCAAGGTGGCCTTTGTGTGGACCCGCAGGAGATGGAGGAGATACTAAACAAGTATTTTGCATCAGTGTTTACTGTGGAAGAGGACATGGAAGATAATAGAATGTAGGGAAATAGATGGTGACATCTTAAAAAATGTCCATATTACACAGGAGGATGTGCTAGATGTCTTTAAATACATAAAAGTGGATAAATCCCCAGGATCTGATCAGGTGTACCCTAGAACTCTATGGGAAGCTCTGTGCTGGGCGCCGTGCTGAGATATTTGTATCATTGATAGTCACAGGTGCAGTGCCGGAAGACTGGAGGTTGGCTAATGTGGTGCCACTGTTTAAGAAGGGTGGTAAGGACAAGCCAGGGAACTATAGACCAGTGAGCCTGATGTCAGTGGTGGGCAAGTTGTTGGAGGGAATCCTGAGGGACAGGATGTACATGTATTTGGAAAGACAAGGACTGATTAGGGATAGTCAACATGGCTTTGTGCATGGGAAATCATGTCTCACAAACTTGATTGAGTTTTTAAAAAAAATAACAAAGAGGACTGATGAGGGCAGAGCGGTGGACGTGACCTATATAGACTTCAGCAAGGCTTTGACAAGGTTCCCCATTGGAGACTGATTAGCAAGGTTAGATTTCATGGAATACAGGGAGAACTAGCCATTTAGATACAGACTGGTTCAAAGGTAGAAGGCAGAGATTGGTACTGGAGGGTTGTTTTTCAGACTGGAGGCCTGTGACTAGTGGAGTGTCATAAGGATCAGTGCTGGGTCCACTACTTTTCGTCATTTATATAAATGGTTTGGGTGTGAGCAGAAGAGGTATACTTAGTAAGTTTGCAGATGACACCAAATTGGAGGTGTAGTGGACAGCGAAGAGGGTTACCTCAGATTACAACAGGATCTTGACCAGATGGGCCAATGGGCTGAGAAATGGCAGATGGAGTTTAATTTAGATAAATGCGAAGTGCTGTATTTTGGGAAAGCAAATCTTAGCAGGACTTATACACTTAATGGTAAGGTCCTAGGGAGTGTTGCTGAACAAAGAGACCTTGGAGTGCAGGCTCATAGATCCCTGAAAGTGGAGTCGCAGGTAGATAGGATAGTGAAGAAGGCGTTTGGTATGCTTTCCTTTATTGGTCAGAGTATTGAGTACAGGAACTGGGTGGTCATGTTGCAGCTGTACAGGATATTGGTTAGGCCACGTTTGGAATATTGCATGCAGTTTTGGTCTCCTTCCTATCGGAAGGATGTTATTAAACTTGAAAGGGTTCAGAATAGATTTGGAAGGAAGTTGCCAGGATTGGAGGATTTGAGCAAAAGGGAGAGGCTGAATAGGCTAGGGCTGTTTTCCCTGGAGTGTCGGAGGCTGAGGGGTGAACTTATAGAGGTTTATAAAATCATGAGGGGCATGGATTGGATAAATAGACATGGATAAATGGATAAATAGGTCTAGTCCCTGGGGTGAGGGAGTCCAAAACTAGAGGGCATAGTTTAGGGTGAGAGGGGAAAGATGTAAAAGAGAACTAAGTGGCAACGTTTTCACACAGAGGGTGGTACGTGTATGGAATGAGCTGCCAGACGAAGTAGTGGAGGCTGGTACAATTACAACATTTAAAACGCATCTGGATGCATATATGAATAGGAAGGGTTTGGAGGGATATGGGCCAGGTGCTGGCAGGTGGGACTAGATTGGGTTGGGATATCTGGTTGGCATGGATGAGTTGGATCGAAGGGTCTGTTTCCATGCTGTACATCTCTATGAGTCTCTGTCTCTATATTTGCTGGAATTCATTCCGTGCAGATAAACCAAATTACAATCCACAGCGTAATGGTTGAATATAAAAGTCAATTGATACTGTTTGCAGAAAAGGTAAAGGACCTCATCCCAGTGGTGGCAGGCTGAAACCCTTAAGTGGACATATATCGCCTTCTGAAAAGCCTCAATTGGCAGTAGATCAAGCAGGCTATCCATGAACCTTCACACTATATCTTCATTTTGCTGGAAGTGGAAAGGCAGAGGAGTACCCACCCCCACACTCCTGCCTGATTAAGTGCTCTTCCCACCACCAATATGGATATGGAGAGAATTAAATTCCACTCACTGATCCTCACACAACCTATTTTCACAGTTGCAACCTATTTTCACATTCACAATCTATATGGTCACTGATGAACATATATACATAACATCTTTTTAACAGAAATACATTTGTTGCTTTCCTTTCATCTTTTAAATTAAAAGTAATTCTCCTGCTGCTTTTCACCTAAAATGAGAATCTTTTGCACACTACAATCTCTTTAAAACTACGATTTGTGACTACAATAAAGATTGGTATTTTCTGTGAATGTTACAGATAAAAGTAAAATTGCAATGCCTCTGGCATCAGCACAAACACCTGCACAGACTCAGAGACAGTTCAGAGAGGAATCAAGACTACTTTTCACATGTCATTTCTGTGTTGTGTTCTGACATAGCATGCCATAAACAACGCTCTTCAATTCATGTCTAGAGGGGCTGCTTACCTAGTTCTACAAGATTTGAATGTTGGCTAAAATAATGTCTGCTTCAAATGTACAGAGTACTGCCATAACCTAATGTGATCTAATCTCTTTGCAACATGTTGTTAATACGTCGTTTAAGTGATAAGACAAATATTATATATTCAGCATTTTACTGCTGGTATCTTGATGTTAATGCTATTATTTTCAGCATGAGACAGCTGATCTTTGCTTTTATCTATTATCGGTGTATACTCTGCACTGTTAAGAGACGTCTTTGAAGCAATTAAGAGAAAGGGCTTTAGGCAGGTAAAGAGTTGTGGGTCGTTCTCTGAGCCAAGGATTGATTGATTTATTCTTTAAGGCAGGTTCAGGGAGAATTTATTTTCTTAAGAATGAAACACGCAAATAATTATTTTGTCCTCTCAGGTGCTTGGAGTGGCTTTAGGAAATTGAATTAACAATGTTACAAATCGTGACTTGATTCCCAGTCCCCAATATCAGGAATCTAAATCTCAAGAAAGTTTCAGAAAGTTGGACACATTTAGAAGGTCGAATTCCTGTTTCAGGCAAGGCATTGGACACATGTCTTTTTTCTTTTACATGTACATCAGGTAGCGAGCTTCTAGCTAGGAATAAGCTTCCTGCCCAACATGTTGAATGTTTAGGAGACCTTACAGTCTTCATAAATCAAGCCCTGTGGAGCCACATTTCTAGCTCAAGCTGCTTCAATATAGCTACAATATTGGCACCTGCCTGATAATCACAGCATGATATAGTATCATTCATCCTACCATTACTGAGCTGGCTCTTTGAAAGAGAAATTAGTCCTCTTTTCCACCAGCTTTGAAAACCTTTTTCTTCAAGGATATATCCTGCACTCCTTTGTAACTAACTATTGAATTTGTTTCCCATACTCTTCTGAGCAATAAATTTCAATTGTTGTGGTGAAAAATGACCAATTCTGAGTCTGTATGAGTTGAGGAAGCAAAGATTTTAGTTGAGCATATGCAGGGGAAGAGATCTACGTCTAAAATGACTTCTCAATAATAGAGTTTACAGTCACATTTATAATGATCAATTTCGTGCAAGCCCCTGTCATTTCAGCCTTCAGCCTTAGGTATGTTAATTTCCATTGTGACTCAACCATTCTGTCTGGCCTTCAGTTTTTCTCATCTCCTTGTTCTGTGTAGCAATCAATACTATTTTTATATAGACTGTTATTGTTACAAGTGCTGACCTAATATGCCTAAAATCACCTGAGTATGCCAACATGCCTGGAAGAGATTATGACTTGGAGCTGCCGGCGTTGTACTGGGGAGGACAAGGTTGAAAATCACACAACACCAGGTTATAGCCCAACAGGTTTATTTGGAAACACTAGCTTTCAGAGCACTGGTCCTTCATCAGGTGGTGTTTCAAAAGCTAGCACTTCCAAATAAACCTATAGGAAGAATTTAAGAATAACTACATCACTTATTTCAAGACTTTATTGCACTTTAATTTTAACTCAAGTAGCATTAATCATCTGAACCTGACTTCAAGATCAAAACAACTGGTTGCATCACTTTTTTTTCGCATGTTGCCATTATTATTTATCCTATAACCAAAAGTTTTGAAAAATTGGAAAAATAAATGCACATTATCAGGACAAATTCAAGTCTAGAATGTAAATCCTTTCCATCTACTCTTGATCATCAGCATAGTGATGAGAGGGGTCATTCAACTATCAACTAAGACTCACTCACTAAAACATACTCACTGATATTCAGTTTAGACTTTGCTAGGGTCATCAGGTTCAAACATGGAAAGAATTGCTTAATTCCAGAGATGTGGTCAAACTGACAAACCATGATATCAAGACCATGCTAAGGGCATCAGGAAAATAGAATTTGATGGTAATTGGAAAGTAACTATTTGGAGTCATACTAATATAAAGCAAGAGAGTTGTGATTGGCATGCCAGTCCCAGGATCAAACTGTTCAGAGATGTTATTACACACATCTGGATTAGGTAGGATTTGAACACTGCCCACCTGGCTCAGAGGTAAGGATACAGGAAAATACAACTTTGCTATCCAACCTGCCCCACACAACTGTGTTGCTTTCTGCATCAGAATGCACATACCCTACCTAACACCATGCAATTTCCTGAAAAACCAGAAAACTAACCAGGCTAATTTAGCCTAAACCATAAGACATAAGAGTAGATGTAGGCCATTCAGCCCCAAAAACCTGCTCTGTCATTCATTAAGACTACAGGTGACTTAATTCTCACCAACCTTAGTTTCCCGCCATTCCCCCAAAGCCTTCAATTCCCTTACTGATTAAATATCTGTCTCCCTTAAGCCTTGAATCTTGTCTGCAGCAAAACATTTCATGGAATAACTACCCTCCAAGAGAGGAAATTCCTCCTCATCCCTGTCTTAAATGAATGACCTCTTATTCTGGGATTATGTCCTCTGGTCCCAGTGAAAACAATTTTTCAGCACCTACCCTATCAAGCCCCCAAGAATCTTAAATGTTTCAATGAGGTGGCCTCTTAATCTTCTAAATTCCAGTGACTACAGGCTCAACATACTCAATATTTCCTCATATGAAAATCCCTCCATACTCATGATCAGCCCAGTGAACCTTTTCTGGACTGCTTAATACAAGGTAATGTCCATACTCAGGGCAAATGCATGGGCAACCCCTGTTGGAAGTAATGAACTGAACTGGACCTACCACATGAATGTAATTTGAATGCAGTTAGACTAGGTGAGTGACTAGATAACATTATGGGTGTATTTGAGAGTTTTAAAATGAATCCCTCTTCCCGTTCTCATCACTTGAGAATAATTTGAGATTTAGTTTTTGTCCTTCATAAACAATGGTTGTGCATTTGCCCATTCCCTATTGTTGTAAGGATGTCAGACCTGTTGCAGGGTTCATTTCAAACTGTAAGACAGGGGTACAGGAGACTTTGTAACATGGGCTGTCTTGTAAACATACATGGAGAGGTCAAGTCAAAAAGGACAAAGCAATTGTTCAATTAACTTAAATGCAACTTAAACACAACACAAGGACTACCAGTTTAAGATGGAGAACAAAAATCCAAACTGGAGTTAGCAATCCTTGTAGGAATCTTTTGATTAGCTAGCAACAGTTCGGGAGTCAAAGATAGTTTCTTTTCTCTAAAATTTCTTCAAAGGTTGCTGGAATATAATGTCTACTTTGCTTTTTTGATGGAAGCAGGTTGATTACTGGCAGAGAGTATACATACAAGTTACTGATTTTCTAGGCAGGCCAGAGGTGTTTCCTTTACAATCTGGAATTAGGGGTTTTGATATCATCAGTAGATATTGGCTGGAGCACTGTTGACTCCTTGACTGACTGCTATTTCAATACTGAATGATAAAAAGGTTTAGTAGTCATGTGACTAAGCCTTCTTAGATGGAGGCAACCAGCTACACAGAGAGAAAAGCCTGCATTGCAGATAAAAACTGTCTATGGCACATCTTGCTTATTAAGTGGAAAGATATTCACACATCTTAGAGGATGCAAACAATTTGCAATTCTACTGTTCAGGGATTTGCTTGGTGGCAGATTATAGTCACGATGAAATGTTACAACCTGAAACGTTAACTCGCCTGTTCCTCTGATGCTGCTTGACCTGCTGTGCTTTTTCCAGCTCCACACTTTCTTGGCAGTTTATAGTATTCTACTTCCATGAGGCGATACATGAGATGTTGATTGGTTGTCTGACTTTGACTTCTGAGGAGGTTTTTGTCACTGCTAAATCTAGTCACATGATTCTAGGAGTCCTATTTTTTGAGTTGCTTAATGTGTTATTGAAACAGTCTGGATGGTAATATTCTATGGTGACTTACCTGCTGACTCTTCCACAGCTTCTCAAACCATGTAGAATGTTTAAATCAGGAGTGTAATGCAATCTACTCCTGAATGAGTGCAGCTTTATCAAAAGGCAAAATGCTTAACACTCGCCAGGGCAAAGCAGAAAGCATGATAGGCAATTTATCTATCATTCTAAGTTTTTTTGGCTTCATTAATTTTTTGGAGGAGGGCAACAGCACTTGTGTTCTGAACTCTAATTGCCTTTATTCAACCATTTCAGAACACAATTGGGAGTCAACCACATTTCTGTGAATCTGTATTAACATATAGACCAGATTAAATAAAGACAGGAGATAGATCTTCCTCCCTAAATGGCATTAGCAAATTAGGTGGGTTTTCACAACAATCGAGTTTCGTGTTCACCATAACTGACACTTGCCTTCAATTCCCGATTTTATTAAATGTGTTATATTTCACCAACTGTTGTAGTGCAATGTTGAACTAATGTCTCTAGGACATTGACCTGGGTTTCTGGCCTCAGTGGGGACTCAGACTCCTAGCCTCAGCTTGGACTCAGACCCCTGGCACTCCCAGCCTTGAGATGAAACCAGGCACAGTCTCACTTGGAAGGACTGCTTTCTGACTCTTAATTAATTGCTCGACTTCTTATTTCTTTATTTTTCTAATATTTTTCCCTAAGAATTTGTACTCAAGAATCTGTACCCAGGAACCTTGGTGCCAAAGATGGCACCATAAGCGGCAACGTGTAAACTTTTCTCTGTACTCGTGTGAGTACATGCGACAATAAAGCTAATTCTCATTCTTATGGATTACTCTGCTGGTGACATCACCATTATAATGCCATCTTCCTTCTGTAAAATCTATGCAGGCTGGTTGTAGTGTTTACATTCTACAATTTCCTATTCAAACCAATTTCCTATACCATCTAAAAGTAAAAGGGCAGCAGATACAAGACAACGTTACCAGTCAAACACCATGTCAACTTGGAAATATGTCCATCGTCTTTTACTGTGACTGGACCCCAATCCTGGAACTGCCTCCTGAACAGTTATTTGAGTGTATCCTCACCACACAAATTATGGCAGTTCAACAAGGTGGCTCACCACAGAGGCTACCTCATCAGTGATGTAACAAATCATATAGCAACAGTATCTACAGTGAGTGAGTCTAACCTTCTAAATAGTGTGAAAAATGTTTAAGAAAAGGCATTCTGTATCTTCCAGCAGTCTCTACAGATCCTGATCAAAGACACAACCTCTCTCAAGTTCTAGTATGATGATAACAAATGTGGCATCGAGTGACTAACCCAGCACCAGCAGGGGCAATGGAAAAGACTGAGCACCAGTGAAGACAAAGGGAAAAGCCCAAGGAAAACAGAAAACCCAATGACTGGAAAAAAACAGCAAATAAACATTTGTCAGCAAAGAGTGAAAAGAATTCACATGAGTGAAAAGAACTTGTATGGAAAAATCTTCACTTTTACTGGCGTGCATTAGAGCAAGTATAGGAAATGTTTACCAGGATGTTCTTGGTATGGGGGATTTTAGTTATGAAGAAAAGTGGGATAGACTGGGTTTGTTTTCACTGGAGGTTGAGAGGTAGCCTGATAGAAGTCTATAAGATTATGAATGGCATGGATAGAGTGGAAAGTATGAGTTTTTTCTCAGGGTACAAGGGTTAATCACTAGGGGACACAGGTTCAAAGTGCAAGGGGGAAAGTTTAAAAGAGATGTGCGAGGCCAGTTTTTCACAGAAAGGGTGGTGAGTGCCTGCAACACGTTGCCAGAGGAGGTGGTAAAGGAGACACAATAGCAGCTTTCAACAAACACCTGGACGAAAACATGAATAGGAAGGGACTGGAGGGATACGGATCCTGTAAGTGAAGACAGTTTTAGTATGGAAGGGCAAAATGTGTCAGCATAGGCTTAGAGGGCCAAAGAGTCTGGTCCTGAGCTATATTGCTCTTTTCCTTTGTTCTATGCTTTAAGCATGTGGAAGGCTCAAATCAGGCCAAGAAGTGACAGAACTAATGTTGAAGGTTTATCACATGTAGAACTGCTTAGGGATGAGCAGAGAAACCTAACAAGTACCAGGCTAGTACATTTCTGTATGCCATCAATGGTGATGCAAACAATATTTTAGAAAGACTGGGAACTAATGAGCAGACTCTAACACATGAAGATTTTATAAAAGTATTTGAAACCTATTTCCTAATCAGCCTGTTCAAAGGTGTTGTTACACACCTCTAGAGCAAGTGAAATGTGAACATAGGTCACCTGGCACAAAGGCAGGAACACTACCACTATGCCAAAAGAACCCCTTGACATTGGCTATTGCCTTAGAAGAAGTACAACTATTGAATGGGTGAAATTCAATGGAAAAACTAAAGGAATGGACTATTAAAGTTATGATAAACAGACACAAAACAAATTACAGGTTAGATATGAAGTAGGAGTACCAGTATTTTCAAATACAGAAAAATGGATAAAATGAGTATTCTTTCAGCAATCCATCATTTGACTCCATGGCCTAGGAGGCATTCAACTCAAATTCTGGATTAGTGGTGCTGGAAGAGCACAGCAGTTCAGGCAGCATCCGAGGAGCAGTAAAATCAACGTTTCGGGCAAAAGGGTGACAATTTATTATAACACTTCAGTATAAAGGAAGATAAATCTCCAAGCTCTCATATGATCTAAAACCAATAGTATTCTTTTTTTAAATTCATTCACAGGATGAGGGCATCACTGACTAGGTCAGCATTTATTATCGATCGTTAATTGCTCAGAGGATAGTTAAGAGTCAACAACATTGCTGTGGGTCTGGAGTCACAAGTATACTAGACCAGGCAAGGATGGCAGAATTCTTTCCCTAAAGAACATTATTTAACCAAAAAGACTTTTCATGGCAATTGACATGGATTTATAGTCATTATTAGACTCTTAATACAGATCTGAATTCAAATTCCACCATCTGCCATGGCAGGATTTGAATCCAGAACATGACTGGGGTCTCTCGATTAAGAGCCCAATTACCAGTTGCCTCCCAATTCACTAGTAAACTAGAAAGTTTACACAGATATGCAACTCATTTATAAAGTAGATGACTTGGGAAACCAAGCAAACCTAAAGGATATAGGGCACAAATGCTTAAAGTATTTAAAGGCCTTGGAAAACTGAAAACAGCTCATCATATCACATTGAGGCCAAATGCTGAAGCAGTAAGTTTATTCACCCCTAGAACAGTTCCATATTCAGTTCTCAAAAGGGCAAAGCAAAATTGAGTCAATGCTATAGAAGCAGTTTTGCTAATGACAAAACTAAAATTTTGGTGTTCATATGATTTCATTACCAACACCAAATGGGCACTCCAGTTACCGGCTCCGCCCCCACTCCCAGCTCCACACCCACACCAAATCCCAGCTCCCAGCCCTGCCGAGTTTTCACCATCCCTCCAGACCTCCCCTTTCACTGAGGACGAATGATCAGTCCTCAGCAAAGGACTCACCTTCATCCCCCTCCGTTCACGCATCAATGAATTTAACACATGCCGTGACGTCGAACACTTCTTCCTCCACCTCCGCCTCCGAGCTTAATTTCACAATCAGGACTCCCGCCCACCTTCTGAGGACCCCTTCACCCACCTCCAACACACTGCATCCACCTGGACACCCCGCGCTGGGCTATTACCTGCCCTCGACCTCTTCATTTCCAACTGCCGCCGGGACATTAACCGCCTCAACCTGTCGTCCCCTCTCCCCCACTCCAACCTCTCACCCTCACAGCGCGCAGCCCTCCAATCCCTCTGCTCCAATCCTGACCTCACCATCAAGCCAGCAGATAAAGGGGGCACAGTGGTAGTCTGGCACACTGACCTCTATACTGCTGAAGCCAAACGCCAACTCGAGGACACCTCTTCCTACCGCCCCCTTGACCATGACCCCACCCCCCATCACCAAAACCATCATCTCCCAGACCATACAGAACCTCATCACCTCAGGAAATCTCCCACCCACAGCTTCCAACCTCATAGTCCGGGAACCCTGCACTGCCCGGTTCTACCTCATTCCCAAGATCCACAAGCCTGACCATCCTGGCCGGCCCATTGTCTCAGCATGCTCCTGCCCCACTGAACTCATTTCTACCTACCTCGACACTGTCCTATCCCCCCTAGTCCAGGAACTCCACACATATGTTTGAGACACCACCCACACTTTCCACCTCCTCCAAGACTTCCGTTTCCCCAGCCCCCAACGCCTCATCTTCACCATGGATATCCAATCCCTCTACACCTCCATCTGCCATGACCAGGGGCTCCAAGCCCTCTGTTTTTTCCTCTCCCGAAGTCCCCAACAGTACCTTTCCATTGACATTCTCATTCGTTTGGCCGAACTGGTCCTCACCCTTAACAATTTCAATTCGAATCCTCCCACTTCCTCCAGACCAAAGGGGTAGCCATGGGCACCCGTATGGGCCACAGCTATGCCTGTCTCTTTGTTGGCTACGTAGAACAGTCCATCTTCCGTAATTATACCACCTCTTCCTCCGCTACATTGATGACTGCATTGGCGCTACCTCGTGCTCCCGCAAGGAGGTTGAGCAATTCATCAACTTCACCAACACATTCCACCCTGACCTTAAATTTACCTGGACCATCTCTGACATCTTCCTCCCCTTCCTGGACCTCTCCATCTCCATTAATGACGACCAACTTGACACTGACATTTTATACAACCCACTGACTCCCACAGCTACCTGGATTGCACCTCTTCCCACCCTACCTCTTGCAAGAATGTCATCCCATATTCCCAATTCCTCCGCCTCTGCCGTATCTGCTCCCAGGAGGACCACTTCCACCACAGAACACACCAGATGGCCTCCTTCTTTAGAGACCGCAAATTCCCTTCCCACGTGGCTAAAGATGCCCTCCAACGCATCTCATCCATATCTCGCACCTCCACCCTCAGACTCTACCCCTCCAACCGTAAAAAGGACAGAACATCCCTGGTGCTCACCTTCCACCCTACCAACCTTCGCATAAACCAAATCATCCGCCGACATTTCCGCCACCTCCAAAAAGACCCCACTACCAGGGATATATTTCCCTCCCCACCCCTTTCTGCCGTCCGCAAAGACCATTCCCTCTGTGACTACCTGGTCAGGTCCACACTCATCTATAACCCACTCTCCCATCCTGGCACCTTCCCCTGCCACCGCAGGAATTGCAAAACCTGTGCCCACACCTCCTCCCTCACCTCCATCCAAGGCCCTAAAGGAGCCTTCCACATCCATCAATGTTTTACCTGCACATCCACCAATATCATTTATTGTATCCGTTGCTCCCGATGCAGTATCCTCTACATTGGAGAGACTGGACGCCTCCTAGCAGAGCGCTTTAGGGAACATCTCCGGGACACCTGCACCAATCAACCACACCGCCCCGTGGCCCAACATTTCAACTCCCCCTCCCACTCTGCCAAGGACATGGAGGTCCTGGGTGTCTTTCACCGCAGCTCCCTCACCACCAGACGCCTGGAGGAAGAATGCCTCATCTTCCCCCTTAGAACACTTCAACCCCAGGGCAACAATACGGACTTCAACAGTTTCCTCATTTCCCCTTCCCCCAACTCACTCTAGTTCCAAACTTCCAGCTCAGCACTGTCAACATGACTTGTCCTACCTGCCTATCTTCTTTTCCACCTATCCACTCCACCCTCCTCCCTGACCTATCACCTTCATCCCCTCCCCCACTCACCTATTGTACTCTATGCTACTTTCTCCCCACCCCCACCCTCCTCTAGCTTATCTCTCCACCCTTCAGGCTTGCTGCCTTTATTCCTGATAAAGGGCTTTTGCCTGAAACGTCGATTTTACTGCTCCTCGGATGCTGCCTGAACTGCTGTGCTCTTCCAGCACCACTAATCCAGAATCTGGTTTCCAGCATCTGCAGTCATTGTTTTTACCAAATGGGCTACAGTCAATCTATGCTGAAGTCACACAAGTCAACAAAACAGTGGAAACAATGCTGCTTGTGGATGGGAATTTGGTAAAGCAAATTTTAAAAAATACAAGTTTTACCAAATTTAATCCAAACAATCTCTTCTGGACAAATAATCCAAACTACTGACAACATTTATCACTGTTTGGAAGATATTGTTTCAACTGTCTACCTATTGGTGTTGATTAACAACCAGAAATGTTTTAAGGAATGATAAGAAAAATCCTAGGAGGATTAGAAAGGGTTACTGCCAAATGGATAACATGCTAATTTATGGTTTCACCATATGGGAATATGATGAGTTAAAAAAAGTGCTGTAAGGCCTTCAAAAGGTGAGATTTATTCTCAATAATGAATGCAAGCTCTCACACCCACGATTGCATTTTTGGGTCACATCATTTCAAACAACAGACATCAGGGCTAATCCTCAAATAAATAAAGCAATTAAAGATTTCCCACCACATTAGAACATTATCGAACTTCAAAAAGTCATGGGAACAGTGAATCAAGTAAGAAAGTTCTTACCTCGTCTGGCACAAGTCGTTGAACCACCCAACAATTGCTGGGACAAGACTAAGCATGGTGTTGAATATCAAAACACTCCCTTGGCGATTATAAACAAAATGCTCATGTCACAAGACACATTAGCTCACTATGACCTAGAGCTCACCAATACAAGAGCAATAGATGTATCATCAACAGGATTAAGAGCTGTCGTTTCTAAGATTCAGAAATATGGAAAACATAGGGTTGAATTTTACCAGAAATGGGTTAATATTTAATGAGTTTCGTGGAGGGTTTCATGATACCCAGAGAAATTTCTCACGCTATCCTCTGAAATGCACCTCATTATCTATGCAACATGTCCTATATCACCCAATCATTCTATAATTCCTCTCAGCACAGGCAGTGGTACTCACCACTGACAGGATCTCTCAGGATTCCTGGCACCAGCACGATTTTTAAAGACCAGCCATATAACAGATCAAACGATGCCAACCAGGCAACACCCTTCATGTGCCCAAAAAAAATCACTGTCAGGGCACAGAGGTGATATAGCAAACACTTCCTTGCAAATATGCAGACACATTTGTAAATCTACTGCTATTTAAGAAACAAGTTACACGGCTTACCTATCCTTAGCTTCATTGTATCTATGATCCCTTATTAACAGAGTGCCACTCTTTCCCCAATGCCCAGTGTAGTCTCACATCTTCTCATTGTTCAAAGTAAAACCATCACATACAGGAAGGCTTTAATATTATCTTTTATTCACCAATGAGCAAAGTGAAGAACATAAAGCAAACAAATGTTGTGCTTGCCAATGGAAACAGACAGGCATGCTTGCCCATCACTCACAAGCAAAATTGCAGTCAAAGAGTGGTCACTGCATCTAGCTCACGGCTATTGGAGTCGGGTGCCAATTAAGTTCTGTCTGTCTTATTGTACCCAATACTGCATTGCTTTGTCATTCTTAAGGTGATGTTCCTCCTTCTCAATGATCTCCTCTGTGGAAAACTGCTGCCACTCCCTCACCTCTGCAGAGTCGATCACATCCCCTGTAGCCTGCTCCAGGTGCGCAGAGCACAGCGTATTGTGGTTAGAACTCTGTGAGAAGCTAGGAAAGTGATTGCTGGGCCCCTTGCTGAGATATTTGGATCATCGATGGCTACAGGTAGGCGCAGGAAGACTGGAGGTTGGCTAACGTAATGCTACTATTTAAGAAAGGAGGTAAGAACAAGCCAGGGAACTATAGACCGGTGAACCTGACATCAGTGGTGGGCAGGTTGTTGGATGGAATGTTGAGGGACAGGATTTACATGCATTTGGGAAGGCAAGGACTAATTAGGCATAGTCAGCATGACCTTGTATGTGGGAAATTGTGTATCACTGATTTGATTGAGTTTTTTGAAGAAATTACAAAGAGGATTGATGGGGATAGAGTGGTGGATATGATTTATATGGACTTCAGTAAGGCATTCAACAAGGTTCACCAAGGGAGACTGGTTAGCAAGGTTAGATCACATGGAATACAGGGAGAACTAGGCATTTGGATACAGAATTGGCTTGAAAGTGATGACAGAGGGTGTGGTGGAGGGTTGCCTTTCAGACTGGAGGTCTGTGACCAGGGTGTGCCACAACGATTAGTGTTGGGTCCACTGCTTTTTCTCATTTATATAAATGATTTGGATGTGAACATAGGAGGTATGCTTAGTAAGTTTGCAGATATCGCCAAAATTGAAGGTGTATTGGACATCAAAGAAGATTAACTCAGAGTACAATGGGATGTTAGTCAAGTGGGTCAATGGGCTGAGGAGTGGCAGATGGAGTTTAATTTAGATAAATGTGAGATACTGCATTTTGGAAAAGCAAATCAAGGCAGGACTTATACACTTAATGGTAAGGTCCGAGGGAGTGTTGCTGAACAAAGAGACCTTGGACTGCAGGTTTACTGCTCATTGAAAGTGGAGCTTCAGGTAAATAGGATAGTGAAGAAAGCATTTGGCATGCTTTCCTTTATTGGTCAGAGGATTGAGTACAGGAGTTGGGAGGTCATGTTGCGGCTGTACAGGACATTGGTTAGGCCACTTTTGAAATACTGCATGCAATTCTGGTCTCCTTCCTATAGGAAAGATGTTGTGAAACTTGAAAGGGTTCAGAAAATATTTATGAACATGTTGCCAGGGTTGGAGGGTTTGAGCTGTTGGGAGTAGATGAATAGATTGGTGCTATTTTCCGTGGAGTGCCGGAGACTGAGGAGTGACCTTTTGGGAGTTTATAAAATCCTGAGAGGCATGGATAAGTTAAATAGACAAGGTCTTTTCCCTGGTTTGAGGGAGTCCTGAACTAGAGGGCATAGGTTTCAGGTGAGAGGGAAAAGATTTAAAAGGGCCCTAAGGGGCAATTTTTTCACACAGAGGGCCAGAGGAAGTGATGGAGGCTGGTGCAATTACAACATTTAAAAGGCATCTGGATGGGTATATGAATGGGAAGTGTTTAGAAGGATATGGGCCAAATGCTGGCAACTGGGACAAGATTAATTTAGGATATCTGGTTGGCATGGATGAGTTGGCCCAAAGGGTCAGTTTCTGTGCTGTACATTTATATGACTCTATTACTCTATGTGGCACACACTGTCTAGAATGTGCCACAAGGATCCCCCAAACTGATCCAGGCATCTGAACCTTATCTGCAGCAGAGCTCTTATTTTCTTCACACATGGCCCAAATGGAAGAATGGGCAGCATTGTGTCTACACTCAGCCTCAGCCTCAGCCTCAGCTAGGGGCATTGCGAATCAGAGTCATCAGTCATGGTCACAGATGACTCGTCTCGAAGTAACTGTTCAACTCTTGAAAAGAAGCAAGAATACAAAACGTATCAAGGAGAGAGGCATCATGGCAGCTCCCAGGAGACCTGGAGAAGATGTTGAAGATGTTATATCATTGGTCAGATATGACTTAGAGTCATAGAGATGTACAGCACGGAAACAGACCTTTCCATTCAACTTGTCCATGCTGACCAGATATCCAAACCCAATCTAGTGCCCACTTGCCAGCACCCAGCCTATATCCCTCCAAACTCTTCCTATTCATATACCCATTCAGATGCCTTTTAAATGTTGCAATTGTACTAACTTTCACCATGTTCTCTGGCAGCTCATTCCATACACGTACCACCCTCTGCATGAAAAAGTTGACCCTTAGGTCTCTTTTATATCTTTCCCCTCTCACCCTAAACCTATGCCCTCTAGTTAGTGCAACATCTTAAAGAGGACCTACTATCATAGAGTCATGGTGATTTCAAATGAAAGGTCAAGGAATCACTGACATAGCGTTTGCAGTGAGGCAGCTCTAGAAGTGCCAAGAAGAGAACATGGATTTCTACTATGCTATGGCTGGGGGTGGTGGTGCAGGATTGGTGATGACATTGGAATAGAAAGCCCAAGCTAATGTTCTCAGGATATAGATTAACACAAAAATTTTGAGATTCATTCAAAATAATTTGAATGTTTGACCCAATGAGTAATGCCTTTCAATAGGAGGTTTCTGGAATTGACCCAGAACATAACAGGAGGAAATAAGTGTAAACTGACAACCCAATATAATACTAAGAGTTGCTGCACCTTTGGAGATGTTAAGTCAACAGCAATGTCTTGGAATTGTAGAGTATTTGTAACATAACTAAAACATCCCAAGGCATTTCACCATTGCATATACTGACCAACAAAAAGATTTTCAATTAGATAAAAGTTTGATCAAAGTGGTAGGCTTTAAGCAATGTTTTAAAAGGGGCCTACTCCTGCTCCTAATTCAAAAAAATCTTGACCTGATCCAGACCTTTGACACAGTCAGCTAGAAGAGTCTTTGGTTTCTGCTGCCTTGAGAAATTCATCACAATGAATTACCATTTCCACAACAGCAGGTTTGCACATGGCTGGATAATGGAAAGGCTTCTGACACATTTCCACTCACTAATAGAGTTCAACAAACTGTGTGCCAGCAACAATCCTCCTTAATAAGTTTTACTCCACTACGGTCTCGATGCCTTCCGTGATGGCATTCCTGGCATCGAATCCGGCTGCGTTATGATTCGACATTCTCAATTTCATGTGTGTACAGTCTATAGCTCACTATCTCTGGGGAAGTCAGCTACATTGCCAAAATCTACAGCCCAAGCTGCAGCACTGACTTCATCTCAGGGAAATGAGGTAACATTGTATTGTTCACAGCCTTGATATCTTTGTGGATTGAGAATTGTGAGTTCTCATGCAACATTCTGTGCTGGCAGCAACATTGTAATGAAATTGCATAAAATTGCATCATTGAGAACTATATTCTATACGGATCAGGTGTGTGCCTTGATGTAACAGAGACAATAGCATGCATCCAATGCCAATATCCACGGACCATGAAGTGTGCTGAGATGTTGGTGATGGTTGCGAGCTGGAGTTACCAGACAACTCTTCTGATTTTTGTGTCAAGAATTTCCTTTGTCAGTTTCTATCCAACGAGGGGGAAAATGAGGAACTGCATATAAATGAAGTGAGGTTAACTAATAGTGAGCTGTTATTGCATGCAAATTGATCCAAATAGGCCTTTCACTACACACAAGCAGGATTCTTGTCTCACCATTAGTACTTGGTTGGACAAAGGCACTTCTTGCTCTCAATGTCAAGAAACTCATTCCTGCTGAACTCACTTGATTTTGTCAGTGTTCTCACCAATGTCCACTGCATTCAGAGGCTGAGAAGATTCCAATTGTAGTTCAGCATATTACACATCCAGGTCAGTGACCAAAAATGGAACAATGCTATGCAGTAATTGAGAAGGAACACTAGCAACAGGGGAATGTAAGAAATTTTTAAAAATGCATGTTTTATTTATCAAGTTTACAATCAAAACAGATGATAAAACATTTATTAAGTTATTAAAAGCCATTGAGGTACAAAGATTTCATTTGATAATCTCTAAGGAAAACACAAAACTACAGCTGTTGAATTGTAATGTATTCCTATTGAAAAGCCCACATAAGAAGACAGATTTTTCTGAAGAGATCCAGTAAATCATTCTTTACAAAATATTTATCTGCAACAACAAATAAATTCAGAAATCTCAAAAAAGTAATGAAGTATCTGCTCAAATTCAAAGTACTGTATTAAAGAATATGTTCCAAGTAATCCTGTTTTCAAATAATACTTTGAGCATTGATAACATTCTAGTGGCATGGATGACTTGCTGATCTACAATAAAAAAATAGACATCCCTAGAGAGTTCATGTGCAACATTCTTCAGTGGATACACCAAGGCTACTTGGGTATTATTTCAAAATCACTGAAAATATCCAAGAAGAATGAGAAGGACAAAGGAAAGGTTTGAAAAATATGCACTACTATTCCACAAAGTTCATGTGAAAGCCTGAAGAACAGAAATTCTCTATTACCTTAAAGAAAGCTGAGATCAAGATCAAGATCAAGGTGATTGCTGAATTCATCATGACAATAATATTTGAAAGTCTAGAGTAATGACAGAGGAGCGAGGGGCAAGAGATGTAGGATATATAAATTATGTTTAGAATCAGAGACATGGGGGCAAAGGTTAACACTAAGTATGCAAATATTCAGGCAATGTCATCAATCATGTTAAGGATTACATGACAACAGAGAAATGGTTCTGTGATAGGTCTCATTCTAAGCCTCACTATGTGACTAGTTAGGAGAATGTTTAATAAATATTAAAGTTGCCAACAGCTTGGATTCTAGAAAACTCAATTCATTCTGACCCTAAAGGACATAATATCTTTGCTCAGACTCATTCCAACAGTAACAGAATCACTAAAACAGCAATTAGAGATATGCAATAAACATCTCCTTTGTCAGTGATGCCCACATATTGAGACTACATTTGAAACTTTGTAAAACTACTCAACTCATAAGAATGGAAAATCAAGTACCTGAAATTATGGCCACATTTTCCAGGGAGTGACAATCTCACACAAACTGCCACTCCAGCCTTTCCATTTTATGAAAGCTCTGAGCTTTAGCATTTCTGAGAGGTGAATCGCTCAGGCCTCCCTCAGAAAAGCAGTGTTTTACTTCCATTCTGACAGCTCTTTCATAATGCAAAGGGTAAGAGGTAGGATGCAAAGTAAGTAGGGTGCCAGGCAGGGATAGTGGTGGGGGATTCAGTTAGGTGTCTGCGAAATGCGGCTCAGATATTGGAAAAGATCTGGGAGATGTGGTCAGATTATGTTAGCTATCTGGTGGAGGGTAGCTTGGTTGGATGTCTGGGGAAAAGGGGGTGCTTCAGGTGTCAAGGGGACTCTACTTCCACCTGATTAGGGGAGGGGATTCAGTATGAGTGATTGGCAAGCATCATTGCGAGTGATTGAGTTATTTGTATTCTAGTTAGCCAGAAATTAGAGCAGGTCTTCATTCCTCTAACATTTCCTGTGTAACTATTAAGGTAAGTAAGTCAAAACCTACCAAAGTCTGTGATTCCATCTCAAAGTTGGGAAATATTTTGGTGTCTTCCACTTGCCATGGAATTGCCAATCTGAAGTTGACACTTTCTGGGTTACTACCACGTAGTCAGTGAGAGGTGACATCTTGCAGCCCATCTTGTCAGGTTTCATCCAGTCTGCAACGATCGAAAAGAGATGGCCCAAAAAGTCAATCAACACATTGGACTATTTGAGCAATAAAATCCTTCTGGAATGATCAAATATTTTCATTGCTTTCAAAAACAGTTCATTTTATGAGAACTTTCCAGTATGATTGAAGCATTAGAAGATATGTCTCTAATTGCATTGCTGCTCTTTACAAATAAAGTTGCTTCATAGGAGTAAACCTGAAGCTGATTGCTATGCTATCCTAGAAAGTTAAAATGTATTGAAAGTTGCTACAGTAATTGGATCTTTCAGTATACTTGCATTTGAAAAGAGACATGTTCCAAATAATTCTGTTCAGAATATTGCAATAATAGGTAAAAAGAAGACACATTTTAACCATCATTAGCTGGTGCATTTGTTATGGCAACATCTCTACCAATCAGAGTCCACTTTTCAACCAATCAGCACTCTCCTTTCATACAGTGGAAATGTTGCTTTTCCTCCTAAATGAGTATTCTTGTAATTTGTCCCAATGAGTGCAAGGTTGAACAAAGTGTGTCTTTTTTACAACAATACTCAAGTTCTGTACCACCAAATGACTTATTGAAATAATTGCTCGGTAAATTAGTGGTGTAAATATATTTAAGTATGTCATTCCTTAAATGATAAATAATCTGAGAAAGTTAGCCCTTATTAACAAATGGCTAGGCTAGAATAACAGATGCCGAGATAGTTACTGAATGAAATAGCTATTCTATGGTCTGTAACTCATGCTCAATAAACTTTTAGACCATGACGTAGGAGCAGATATAGGCAATTTGGCACATCAAGTCTTCTCTACCATTCAATCAGATCATGTCTGATCTAATAACACTCAACTTCACTTTCTTGCCTTTTCCCCATAAACCTTAATTCCCTTACTGATTAGGAATCTGTCTAACTCAGCCTTCAATACACTTAACAATCTAACCTCTACAGTAAAGAATCCAATAAGTTCATTACTCTATAAGAAAATAAATTTCTCCTCATCACTAAATAAATAAATTACTCCACACTCTGAGGTTAGGCCTTCTGGTCCTCGACTCTCCCCACAAGCAGAAACAATCATTCACCCTGACAAGTCCCTTGAGAACCTTATATTAAATTCTGCTGTATATACCAACTTGTCATACTGAATTTCTGAAAAATGAAACTATATTTCACCTGCAACGTGAACAAATTGATAGCACTTTTACCTGTAAATTATCTGCATCTGTTCTACTGCAGATGGACTTTCTGTGCACAGCAATTTGAAGAAACCTCCAATGATTACTGACTTACTGGACTCGCTAATTCAAGTAAACTAATTCTGATAACTTTGATATTAAATAATTTGTCCTTTGTAACTTCTTTCCTTTCACTTTTTTAATGTGTATATGCGTGTGTATATAAATATGTTGTCAAAACATCTTGTTGAGTTTTTAGATTGCAGTAGTAAATCCTACTTTGTTTTTAACCTGAAAATATTACTACGGGTCTTTTTTATTGGATAAAAAGGGTGTGAGGAAACACGCCATGATCCGTTTTTAAAAGGGAACAATAAACAAGGAAAGAAAATTGAAACCTACCCATCTACAGATAGTAAAAATGATTCAGTTCTTCTCTACTTAGAGTCATAGAGTTGTACAGCACAGAAACATTTCCTTCTGTTCACCTTGTCCATGCTGACCAGCTATCCTAAAATAATCTAGAACTATTTGCCAGCATTTAGCCCATATCTCTCTAAACCCTTCCACCTTCCACCAGATGCCTTTTAGATATTTCCTCCACCACCCTCTGCTTGAAAAGGTTGACCCTTAGGTCCCTTTTATATCTTGCCCCCTCACTTCTAATCCATGACAGTTTGTTTTCACATAGAAAACATCCTAAGAATAATAGAAAATCAAGGTGCAAAAAGGAGAAAGGATCTTAACACAGTAATAATGACTGGAGGAAAAAGACTAAGCAAGTTAAAGGGATTAAAGGTTGACACGAATATTTTGCATCAGCATTTTCTGTGGAAAAGGATATGAGAAATAGATGGTGACACCTTGCAAAATGTCCAAATTACAAAGGAAGAAGTGCTGGATGTCTTGAAACACATAAAGGTGGATAAATCCCCAGGACCTGATCAGGTGTACCCTAGAACTCTGTGGGAAGCTAGAGAGGGGATTGCTGGGCCTCTTGTTGAGATATTTGTATCATCGATAGTCACAGGTGAGGTGCCGGAAGACTGGAGGTTGGCTAACTTGCTGCCACTGTTTAAGGAGGGTGGTAAGGACAAGCCAGGGAACTATAGACCAGTGAGTCTGATGTCAGTAGTGGGCAAGTTGTTGGAGGGAATCCTGAGGGACAGGATGTACATGTATTTGGAAAGGCAAGGACTGATGAGGGATAGTTAACATGGTTTTGTGCATGAGAAATCATGTCTCACAAAGTTGATTGAGTTTTTTGAGGAAATAACAAAGAGGATTGATGAGGGCAGAGGGGTAAATATGATCTATATGGATTTCAGTAAGGCGTTTGACAAGGTTCCCCATGAGAGATTGATTAGCAAGGTTATATCTCACGGAATACAGGGAGGAGTAGCCATTTGGATACAGAACTGGCTCAAAGATAGAAGAGAGAGGGCAGTGGTGGAGGGTTGTTTTTCAGACTGGAGGCCTGTGACCAATGGAGTCCCACAAGGATTGGTGCTGGGTCCTCTACTTTTTGTCATTTACATAAATGATTTGGATGCGAGCATAAGAAGTACAGTTAGTAAGTTTGCAGATGATACCAAAATTGGAGGTGTAGTGGACAGTGAAGAGGGTTATCTCAGATTCCAACAGGATCTTGACCACATGGGCCAATGGGCTGAGAAGTGGCAGATGGAGTTTAATTCTGGGAAAGCAAATCTTAGCAGGACATATACACTCAATGGTAAGGTCCTAGGGAGTGTTGCTGAATAAAAAGATCATAGGTTCATAGCTCCTTGAAAGTGGAGTCGCAGGTAGATAGGATAGTGAAGAAGGCGTTGGTATGCTTTTGTTTATTGGTCAGTGTATTGAGCACAGGAGTTGGGAGGTCATATTGAGACTGTACAGAACATTGGTTAGGCCACTGTTGCAATATTGCATGCAATTCTGGTCTCCTACCTATTGGAAAGATGTCGTGAAACTTGAAAAGAATTACAAGGATGTTGCCAGGGTTAGAGGATTTGAGGTATAAGGAGAGGCTGAACAGGCTGGGCTGTTTTTCCTGGAGCGTCAGAGGCTGAGGAGTGACCTTATAGCGTTTACAAAATTAAGAGGAGTATGGGTAGGGTAAATAGGGTAAATGGGAGTCCAGAACTAGAGGGCATAGGTTTAGGGTTTCTCTGTAAATTTGCTCTTCAGGTTGGTGTTGATGGTTTTCTCTGTGCAAATTTCTTCTCTACATGGGTGTACCTCAGAGAGTTCTGTCTAGCAACCTACATCTGTTGGTTTTTTGGCAGTTCTCTCCAAACTGTTCAATTTTTCCTGGTCTTATGGGCCGGGTGTTGGCAGGTGGGACTAGATTGGGTTGGGATATCTGGTCAGCATGGACGGGTTGAACAAAAGGGTCTGTTTCCGTGCTGTACATCTCTATGACTCTATGACTGTATACACCCAAAGCATCGGATTGTGTCATTGGCTTTTAATATTGTCAATGTCCTAAATTCAAACTAGATTGGAATTTGGTATTTTTTGGGGGGTATAATTTAAACTGATTGGCCCAATTCAAATTTGTTTTTGTCTCCAGACAACCAGCTACCCTCGCTGCTGGACCACATGTTACATTGTATCTTATCCAGAACACTTGGTGCTGTCAGGTAGTTCTGTTAGCTTTTAATGTCCTTAAAGGTACAGTACACCCACATCTTCATAACACATCCTCCCTTAAGAAAAAATGAACCATCATAATGAAAATATGCCTTTTTTTTTTCTATTCTTTAAACACATTACCCTAATATATTGATACCTTTAATCTAAGTTCACCTTAACTTCTTCCAATATAACTCTATATAACATTAAATAAATAAAAATCTCATCTAAACATTATCAGTTTAATCCGTGATAATGAGTCTGCGATCACATCCTTATGACCCACAACACATATGATTATTAAATTAAAAGTCTGTAACATGAGATTCCAATGAAATAGTCTCATATTCTTGTCTTTAAAGCATCATAAGAGTGTAAGAGGATTGTGATCCGTGTACACGACAGTTTCCAATACATTGTTTGTGACATACACATTAAAATGTTGAAAGGCCAGTACCAAATTCAACTGTTCGTTCTCGATTGTGGAGTATTTCCTCTGATAGATGTTGAGCTTCTTTGAAAAGTAACCAACTGGCAGTTCAATCCCATCCACATCTTCCTGGAGGTGTACAGCTCCAACCCCTATGTCACTAACATTGAGAGTGACTTTAAAAGGTTTTGAAATGTTTGCTGTAGCTAAAACTGGTTTGGTGGTTACCATTGATTTCAAATGGTCGAATGTCTTCTGGCATTGTTCTATCCATTGAAACTTCTTTCTTTCTCACATTCTCTCTCTCCTTCTTCCCCAAATGAAAAGTGAAGGGAGTTTATATTGGGCGTCAGGCTCTCGGTTACCTTACTCAACTTGAGAAGATATCCTCTTAGTTCTCTTTTGTACTTTCAAGTGAAGAAAACATTAGGCAGAATGTTGTCAGGCAATAATCTGTACTTGACCCAGTAATGGAATATTTAAGTCTTTTTAAAAGAAAGTAAAGCAATGTAAAATGTAAAGCCTCTGTCAGAACTCCTATCGCTATCTAATCCTACCACTACATACAAGGAATTCACCAAATCCTACAGCTAAGATATTAATTAACTTAGACCTATTCTTTGAAGTCAAACCTTCCTGTTCTCTGTTGTCAGACGTTATGTATTAGCACCTCAGAACAGCAGCTACTATCTGAGAAGGAAAAGATTTGCAAAATGACTTAATAATAAAAACAGAAGTGCCCTTGGTAGAGGGAGTGGCACGTGGGCTTTTCATTCCATTGTTCCATTTCTGAGGTTGACTGAACCAGTGAGCTAATTACCTCAGACTCCCATTTTTAGGTGGAGCATTGCACCCCATGGGGAAGTTAGCACACAATCTTTTGGTTAGCCCTTCTATACCTACTCCATGTCAATCAACATTATTTCCGAAGTCAGTATTGAGGATCAGTTGTGTATGGAGCTGGAAGCTTGGAATGTGATATACCCTAAGCTTACTGCTGATTAAAACTCGAATCAAATCAACAAGGCTAGAGACAACCTTGGAGCCACAACTGTTCTGACACCATCTCTTAGCAAGTGGTGCGAGGTCCTGTAGAAACTTTAATCAACCTGTTCAGGCTAGTTATGACACACCACGAGAGCAGGTAAGATTTCAACCTGGGCCTTCTGGCTGCCACTGCACCACAATGGTCCCCTACTTGTGCAAACAGGGTTCAATGCATTACTGAGTAAGTTTAAACTGCAGAATGGGAGCATCTCCAAGGAATGATAATACTTATTGAGGTAAAATACATTGTGGCTGTTTGTTCAATGTGAAAGACATGAAAGCAGAGCATTTTAAGAATTATATGGCCTCTAATCTACACTAGGGCTTGTTGTGCTGTTAAATTTGTAGAAAGATTTTCCAAGTGTTCCAAAATATCTAAAAAAAAGTCAATAGGCACCTAATTGATGTTAACAAGGGGCCAAATCCACTTACGTTTAAGAATGCCTCAACAATAAGCAGGACAGGTGTCCATTGTTTGATTTTTCCATGTGTGCAGGTATTTGGAGGGAACCTTAAAATAAAGGCTGAATTTCACGCTCAAGAGAGATATGGTAATATCTACACCCAGCTGTTATTGCCCATTGGTGCTGGGTGCAGACAATGAGGTGCAATTGCTCGCTGTCATTATGGTAAAGAGAGGGCCTACCCCGGTCATAGAATCTTGTGTAAGTGATATTCAGACTGTAACTTGTACATTTTTAAAAACAACAGTAGGGATCACTCTGGATGTCTTCACCAGCTGTTATTTGATGCTGCAGAGGTCCCCTTAGAAAGCAAGTCTCTCGGGAATACTGCAAGTCATGAGAAAGTTCTTGCAATGTGCATGTAGCAAGAAATTGGAATTTTCATAAGTTTTTCAAAATTTCAAATGAATACATGGAGCTCACAAGCTCTGAAAACTGGCTAGCCCAGTTCCACATTCTCGTATTCATGTTTTTGAACAGATCATTCCGTTTCTTATATTCCTGCTCTTCCCACTCACAATTGTTCAGTGCCTCATCCAATAAAAATCCTTCTGACTCAATAATTGATTCCTTCCATTCCTACGCTTGTGCTTGATCAAGTAAAGTAGCTGGTTTAGGAAATGGAAACTGTGGATGGAGAACGAGGAGGCTGAGTCTGCTCAATATAAGATAATTAGCCTGATACACGAGTGGACATTGTACAGTGGCTGACACTATTGGACAGTCAACATTGGTCTGATGGCATTGGACTCTGGATAGTGGCTGATGGTTTTATATTGTAGACTGTGTCTGATAGTATTGTACTGTGGATATTGGTGATGGTATTGGCTAGTCGACACTGGTCAATGGTGTTGCATTGGTGGATACTGGCTAATGGTGCTGTGCTGTGAGCATTGGCTAATACGGTTAAACAGTGGACTGTGGCCAACAGCGTTGGACCATGGACAGTGGCTGACACTACTGAATCTTGCATCCGCCTTGAAGAACTTAGACACACAATAAATTGAGTGTCGGGACACTTTAACAGCCCTTTGCAAGGCTACACTCAAGATTGATTGCGTACTGTTTAATTGTTCAATTGTTGATTAAGCAAGATTGGTAGCTGACCTATGCACATCGTACCCAATTGGTTAAACTTATATGTTGACTCAGAGCTAGTAATGACAGACACCATGAAGCTGCTGGAAGCTAGAGTTTTGATAAGCATGAGTATAGGCATTTTGTAATTGCAGAGAAGTTTATAGTATTGGATGTAAACCTGTTCACACTTAGAAACTAGTGACATTACTGCATTTTCTGACTCAACTAGCTCAGCAGCGTTTCATTCATTGCCAAGGGATGCATCAAATATAGCAATGAATTTCAGGGTTCAAGACCAATTTGCTTTCTATTGAGATGGGCAGTCTGAATGTATCAGTGATCTGCAAGAAGGTCATAATCATATATTGTTTGAGAGCTGAATGTCACAGTTCACAGAAGATAGTGTCTTTAAAATGTGAGCATCTTTCACCAGCCTATATTGCCCATCCTTTCCTGCCCTTGAGAAGGTGGCGATGAGAGGTCTTCTTGACCTGCTGCAGTCTTTGATATGTCAGGACACCCACTGTACTGTTAGTGAGGTTGTTGTCACTAACAATGAAGGAACACCAATATAATTCCAAGTCTGGATAGGGTGTGATTTAGAGTTGAACTTGCAGGGTAGTGGCGTTCCAATGCACATCTATATTTGTTAGGGTGGTAAGTGCTCTTGAAAAATCCTTTGGTCCAAACAAAAGTGTGATGATTGACTGATGTACATTCCATCAGAAATGCCAAGAAATGGTAAGTCAAGTAGACAATATTTAGCAGCATTGAGCAATTGGCTGCTAAGTGTAAGTTTGTTCCATTAACTAAATAGTTTGTAACTAAATAATTGACAAGATTTCAATTCCATGAATAAGGGAAAGTAGTGGTTATTAATTGACGGCCTCAGTCAGCAGCTGGTCAGGAAGATGAAACTTGGGCCTTTCTGTCCAGAACTCAATTCCGATGGAACCTATCTGATTACCTCCTCCTCCAGCCACTTCCTTCTGAGAAATTGAAGGGGATGAAGTTTCCATCCATTAGCTACCAAAATATGACTTGGGTGGAGGAAGTTGCTGATTTAAATGACCAGAGGCCTCTGGGAACACAGCAAGTACAAAACCTAGCCTGCATCTGTTTCAACCTTCTGCAAAAACGGTAGGTGTTGATTCAGGGTTGGGACTTCTGATGTCTAGTCTCATTCACCATTTGCACCACAGTGGAGAGCCTCCCAATTGTGGTTAAAAATCCATGCCTTAGAATCATGCATTTCCATCCATTAACTTTAATGGAGAGGAAACCAAGATTTTTGCAACTTGAGGTACAGCTCTCTCATAAATTCTGGATTGTGGTTATAACTCTCTAAACGTTGGTATGAAAGCTGATCTTTTGGCACTTTACTTATCTTTGCATGCCTTTGTTTCAGATTTTCTGACAGGAAGATTTCTTAATCTCAATTAATTACCACTAAGTACACACTGAACAATGACACTGCAATTCCAGCTGTCATTGCTTAAGTAAAAATAGTGGGCTTGTACTAAAAGAGTCATGATAGCACAGAAGGAGGCCATATGGCCTATCAAGTTCAAGAATACATTCAGTACACCAATTTAGAAAGTCCTATTAACCTTATGCAATTCCTTTTTTGACTGGTGATGGATAGCTGGTGGTTTAGTGGTCCAGGTCCTCAGGCTGATGTTTTCGGGACATGGGTTTGAATCCCACCGTGGCAGGAGTTGAAATTTGGATTCAATAAATCTGGAAGAAAAAAACTTGCTAAATGGTATCCCTATCACCATATTCATTAAAAAAAATCTGGTTCAGTAATTTCCATTAGGGAATGAAATCTGCCATCCTTACCTGATCTGACCTACATGTGCATCCAGATCCACAGATTTGTGCTTGGCTCTCTCAGCAAGTACAGATGGTAATATATGCTGGCCAAGATAGCTGTAGCCCATGAACGAATAAAAATAAAACAGCTTTATGCCCTCTAGAATGTGATCGTAAGCCACATTCTTGAATACAACTGAATGGCTTAATAGGCCATTTCAGAGGTCAGTTAAGAGTTAACCACATTTGTATGGAGTTGCAATCATATATTGGCCAGGACAGGTAATGATTTTAATGTTACTAACTTTAGTAAGGCAACTTAGATGACCAGGTAGTTTTATGTTCTTTATCAATGAGACTAGAATTTTATTTTAATTGTATTGTTTATTTAAATTTAAAATCCCCCAGCTGTCACAGTGGGATTTAAGCTCATGCTACTGGAGCATTAATCTAAGTCTCCGATACTAGTCTATTAACACTATTAGTAATTAACAGCCCCTTATATATTTCAATTTTCTTTTCAAAAGAGATGAGTCAGAGAGCAGATGAGAGATGCAAAAAAATTAGGTAAAGAATTGCTCATGTTTTCTTGGCTCAGTGGTTAACACTGCTGCCTCACAGCACCAGGAACCCAGGTTTGATTCCAGCCTTGGACAACTGTCTGTGTGGAGTTTGCACATTCTCCCTGTGTCAATATGAGTTTCCTCCCACAATCCAAAGATGTGCAGGTCAGGTGAGTTGGCCAGGCTAATTTGCCCATAGTTTTAGATGCATTAGTCTGGGAGATATACAGGGAATAGGTCTGGGTCGGTTACTTTTTGGAGGGTTAGTGTGGACATGTTGGGCCAAAGGGCCTGTTTTCATACTGTAGGGAATTTAATCTAAAAAAAGCAGCAACCTGGCAACAAAATGATTGCATCACACAGCAGACTAAAATACATTGAAGTATACATGCGCTGTATTGTCTATCTGATGTGGGCATGTCAGGGTCCAGCTGGTAGAAAGTTAGAGTTATCACAGGGGATTCTGCTTCTACTTTATCATGGATGTTTAATGGGATACATGCCAGTTGACCTCAAATTTCTTTAAATCTCCCAAGCAGATGGCCACAGCCAACCACCACTCTTTAGTCAAGGGTACTAAGTGGGTATTTACGTCTAAGATGCCAGTGTTTGCCAGCCTGCCTGACAAGGGTTCAATTGGGGAAATCTCTAATTCCTCCTCCTTGGCTGACTCCTCTTGGGTCCCCTCAAATGAGTCCATTCTCTGGCATTCACTCACCAGTTGACTAATGTTTATTCTGCACCTGGACCCCTCTTCTGATCGTCGCAAATGTGGAAGAACTTCAGGGCTACTATCATTTCCTGTTCTGTTACTATGGGGAGCCATTGATCCATAACCTATGAGATGCTACTACTCTCAGATGGGTATCTAGCTGCTGCTGCTCTGCCTGAAAGCTTTTCAGTTAGCTAAGGCATCTCGATCACAGTCTGCATGTCTTTTTGGGATATTTTCTCGACTCCCTTTCAGATTGGTAACATGGTTTTGACTAACCACACCTCCTATTCAACCATCAAAGGCAAAGGCTTCTTTACTTTTAAATTTTCTCTCTAATTGGGACCATACTGTTGGATTGATCTGCAATCATGTACAAATGTCTTCAAGTCCACCATAGTCATGACCTCTACCATGAGGCTCATATCCTGCAGGTTAACATTTTAAGCAAAATGTGAATAAAGTCGTCATTTTGAATACACTGCAGTGTTGTACACATGCAATATGGTATCAAAAGAGGCATTGAAGTGAGTGATGCAGAGCTGCACATAAAAAGCACAGCTGCAGAGCTGTGAGTTGCCATCGATAAAGAAAATGAAGTTGAAACTCAAACTGAAAACACTGCTTAAGAGAAAATGTCTGCAGCTTTTCCCTATCAGCTCAAATGAATGGAAATTGACTCAAAACTGGGAATTATTCCACAAACAATGGCAGAATTATGCAAAAGCTATGGATTTGTGAAGCAAGCCAAAACAAGTGAAAGTTGCTATGTTATTATTACTGTTGGGAAGAGACTGTTTCAAAATATTTTCCACCCTAAATCTCTCTGAAGAACAGGAAAAACACATGGCAGAAATGTGACAAGCTTTGAAGGCATGTTTTGAGTCCCAAATGAATATTACAGATGAAAGATTATGTTCAGTATTAGGGACCAAGGGGATAAAGTGCCCATGAAAGCAGTCAAAGAAGCTGGTAATGACAGTTGCCACAAAAATGTCTTACAATAATTCATGTACCTCAAGCATGGCTACTCGAGAAATTCCAGATAAAGTTTTGGATGATTCAATTTATATCTCAGAGTAGGTTGGGAACCTCAAATTTAAATGATAAAAATGGTTGTAACTATTATGATGAAGACAGCAGAAGGAAAGCATCAATTGGATACAAAGTGCCTTACACTGGTGCTTCTTGCAAGCTACTGAGCTTTGAAGACTTATATTCGGTTGCACTACATGGCAATCCAAGAGTGAAAGCTTCAAAGGTAAAGTTAAGGCTCTGCGATGAAATGGTACTCAACCTGAAAGGACAATTAATAAGAAAGCTGAATGCTATGGCAAATCCGAAGATCTTGAATTTCAAGTATTAGACACAAAGCTAAAGCTACTCATCTCAGCAGAAGCAAATTGAAAGCTCAGTTTAGAAACACTAAACTCTCCAGAAGAGAGTTCATGCTTTGCAGTCCTCATTAAACAAACGAAGTCTGACTGCAGGAAGACAAACTAATCTTAATGCTGCAAACAGAATTTTTTTTTAAATCTTGTAGACGCAAGTAGGTACTGGGATTAGTAGAGTCAGCTATAAAGATTCTGAAACCAAACCGGAGAGTACACTAGTCCAACCAGCAGATGTTGGAAAAAAAGCCAGTAACCCACATGTGTACCATTACACGTATGCCATGTGTATAAGTAAATGGACAAAGCTAAGATTAGTTGGAGTAACAAACAGTTGTGAACACAGGAGAGCAGTCGAATACATATTTGGTAGCTTGGTCATTCGAAATGTAAATGATAACGATGCAATTTTAATTTTTTTTTGTAAAAATATCTTTTCTAGTCTACCAGTGTCCTGTGACACCTATCACACAACCCAGACCTTCTGGCAAACATATTGAGCTGAACATCAATAAAGTCCTCATGTTGAACACACTGTTGCATTGTACACTCAAAACATAGGGGTTAAAGACTCGCTTCTTTTTAATTTTCTTAACAGGTCTGGAAATATTTTGTGGCCTTATTTTTCCTTAAGAGGCCAGAAGTTTGATGCAATTCTTCCAACTGCTGTATCTCCCATTCGAGCACATTTGCTTCCTTCTGGCTCCTCAGTTGAGTTGTGCACAACAGATTTGGATACCTGGGAGTTACCAGTAGATTTGATCTACCTTTTGGATGGGTTGCAAATGTGCCCTTGCTTGAGAGGTAATGGGTTCTCCAGTTCAGCTACTGTGGGAATAAGCTGATCCCCATTCAGTCTCTATCCTTTGGGACACCCTGACTCAATTGTGGTTCACTGCTCTTCCATACTTGAAGAAGTACATGTCAAACTGTGCGGGGCTTCTCCTTTACTATCACTTCATTGAAATGAGAAATACCCTGGACCACATTCAGCAAGGAAAGTACTTGCTGGCTGAATTTCTTGCTAACTCTCTTCTTTTCTTTTGAGATTTAAAAGTCATGTCTTGACCTATTTTGATTTCACTAGCTCAATTTCAGTATTTTGAGCCCCAGGTAGCTTTCCCTGAACCACCTTTTCCATGATGGATTATTTCGCCCCCACACAGGACCTATGATCTTTGTCCGGCCTTCTGCTACCCAGACAGCTTTGCTGAAACTCTTGAGTTGTTAAAGCCTCTCTGGACTGTCTCCTGGAGCACATCTTGAGACTTAAAACTTAATGGGCTCTTTTCAGGCTGATTTAGTTCCTGGGCATACTATTCTGACCCCGTTCAATCCAGAAGGCTCTGATTCAGCCTCCTTAAACTCCTGATGCTATCATTCTAGTTTCCCAATACTTTCAAGCTCTTTCATCCCTTTTAGGATGCTTTGGACCTCTTCAGTCCTCTGTAGTTGAACAGGACCTTCTCATTCCATACTGTTTTACTTGTCTCCCTGGATTGCTCTGTATTCACTGGACACAGTGAAGGTGCTTTACCAAACAATTTTCCAGCTTTACAGCAATTCTCTCTATTTTCTTTGTGCTTTTAATTTCATCTCCAGAACTTATTGAATGAAACCGTGTTCTTACTCCTTTCTGAGCTTCTCTACCTTTTCTGAAACACTCTTCCTCCATCTTGAGATTTCTCTTCAGCCTCTCTCTCTCAGAAGTCTAGGTATGTTTCATCTTTTCCAGTTCAACCAGCCATTCTTTTTTGGCTCAAGTAATTATCCAGGGCAAAACATCCAAATCAGCTTTAAATTCTGACTCTTCTTCTATCTGTTCCAGATATGGACTGCCTCCAAGAGCTCACAAAGCATCTGGAGCAAGCAGAGTTTTTATGTCTCACTAGATATTTTTGTTTGTACTCTCCAACTCTCAAATCTCAACTGTCCAATGCTCAGAAAGGCTAATGTTTCAGCAGTTAAGTGTTCCTTTGCTGCACAAAGCTTTGCAATTATTTTGATCCAATTTTAAGATTCAGAGAATTGGCAGCAATACTTGTTCTTAAAAATAATTTGAAACAATAAATTTTCCCTCTCAGCTCCTTTAGTATCTGGTTCAGTTCATTTCTTAAATTTAGATTCTGATCAGGTTTTGTTTCTTTTTTTCACTTTGATAACATTTTGGTGAATGTAATGGATCAATCCCAAATTGAGGAAGATAGTAACAGGAGTAGGCCATTCAACCTCCTCCTTTCCCTGCTTCTTCATTCTAGATCATGACTGATCACCTACCTCCATGGCATATTCTCATGGTGTTCTCATATCCCTTAATGTCACTAGTAATTAGAAATCTTTCACCTCTGTCTTGAACTTTTTTAATGACTAACATTCCAGAGCCCTCTACGGTGAAGAATTCATCATCTTCTGAGGGAGGAACATTCTGCTCATTTCAGTCCTAATTGGCTTGCGGTTTTGTCTGAGACTGTGTCCACTGGTTCCAAACATTATAGCCATGGAAACAACATTTCTGAGTATCTGTATCGTCCTTCAACAATTTTGTGAATTTTTAGTGAGATCATGACTCCAGAGAATACAGCTCAGACTCCTCAGTTGCTCCTCAAAGGACACTCTCAACTCCTAGGAACTAGTCTGGTGGATCTCTGCTGCACTCCCTCTGTGGCAAATAAATACATCATTAGACGAGAGGACTAAAATCCAGGTGTTCTGTACAATTGAGAAATGAATTCTTTGTTTCTTAGCTTCTCTGTTGCATGGGGCAAAGTTAAATTTAATTCCTTTATTTTCTCTTGTCTTTCCATAAGGACGGATTTGTTTTTAATAAAAACTGACTTCTTTTCCCTTTTGAAATGGGTTGTGTGTGTTTCCCCCATACCCTCAGTCTGTGAAGAGCAATGTTTTTTTTTAACCCATGTGCTTAATGTAGTAAACAATTTTAAGTAACTTCAGACTTTGCCAAATCTCTCCAAATATCCAGAGTTCCAGTTTAGAGATAGCACTCACCACAAGCCAATTCTTGTATTTCCTTCTTTGGCTTTCCTTTCAAAGGTTATTGTCTCATTTGCAGCAGGTACCCTTTAATGCCTTGCCCAAGTGACTGTTACTGAAGTGTGAGCCTTGGCCACATCCTATTAACCAAGTGTTTTCTTCCTCAGATCTTCAGTTAGAGACAAAAGAAGGTTACACCCGAAATGTTGACTTCTCCACCTCCTGTGTTCTTCCAGCCTCCTGCTTGTCTTTGTCAGATCTTCAGAGCTGAGCCCAATTGTACTCCTTCATGTTTCAGGCAGAATGCTCATTGCTGATGAAGGGCTTTTGCCTGAAACATCAATTTCCTGTTCCTTGGATGCTGCCTGACCTGCTTTGCTTCTCCAGCACCACTCTAATCTTGACTCCTTCATGTTTCAGTTAATCCATACTCATAGTGGACAGACATTACCATTGGTTGTCAGAAATTATACTTGATTAAGAATTTAGAACTGATGGGGTCATCATTCACAAATAAGTGTTTGCCCAATCAAAGTCTTTGGACCTGTCTTCCTGAAAAAGCAGTAGAGCAAAGTCCTTGAATACTTTTAAGCTTGAAGTGGATTGCTTCTAAGTAAGTATAGGGGTGAAAGGTGAAAGGGGAAGTGTAGGATGTGGATATGAGATTACAGTCAGATCAGCCATCATCCTATTGGATGATGGAGCATGTAATGATTGTAACAAGGTCAGCTAGCCAAACCTCATAGAAGATGAGTTTCCTGGGGTTGTTAATCTGGTCCAATCAGGGAGCCCTGGCTAACAGATAAAAAGGGGAGTGTCCGAGATCCTGCCACTCTGACAGCTGACTCAGAATGAGCAGTACTAAATTTTCCTGAGGCACCCCAAAATCTTTCAAGAATTGATGGACATAGTTAAAGAATTTTAAGACCCCAGGCCTCCTCTAATTCTGAGACATTATCATTTTTACTTGTCAATTTGAGAACCAGGCAAGTCCGTAACAGGAGTTTGACTAGGTTAGGAAGATGGCAGAGGCATGTGACTTTCGCTTAACCCTTAATAAGATACTATGTCCTGTTTGGTATGTGGAATTAATGAGTAACCATGCAAAAATGCCTACTAGCTGATGCCAAACTGGACTTCAAATAGGCACTACAACTGGCTTATTCATTGGAAAAATATTACAAGTGGAGCATATGAGTTACAGAATGTCCCAATGGAAGTGGATACCCTCTACAGTCCGAATGAGCTTGGGAAACACCAATTGAGTGAAGGCAAGTGCATAGCCTTACTCAGGCCATATCCTGAACAGAGGGACTTGAGATCAACTCACAGCAAACCCCAAAACAAAGCCAAGCATTGGACAAATGGTTAAAATTTTCTTCAGGAACCGGATCAGCTAATCATTGTTGTTGCTACCAGTTTGGGTCTCAAGACAGCAAAAGAGTCCCACTAGACTTAAATTGAGTAAGAGAATTCATCGGCCAGTATCCTGGAGAGTGTGCAGCCTAGAAATTCGACATACATCTGGTTTGGAACAGTTAAATTGCTTAGCAACATCCAAATCAGAACCAGTCAAAATGCACATCTGGTTGAAAGGTCATCTAGTACTAATGGAAGTTGATACTAGGTGCAGTCATGTCAGTGTTTGCAGAACCAATTTTTAAGATAATTTGCTCTGGATCCAGGTGCAGTGTGTCTTAGTTTTGGTGTAATAAGGACAAAGAAGGAAAAGAACTTGAAGAAAAAGAAGCAGGAGTTGGCCATTGGCTGTTCAAGCATGCTTTTGCATTCAATAAGATCATGGTTATCTACCTTAGCTCTGCTCCCTGACACTATTCCCATATCCTTTAATGCCCTTAGTACCCAACGATCCATTGACCTCTGTCTTGAATATACTCAATAACTGAGGATCCACTGCTCTCTGGGGTAGAGAATTTTGAAGATTTACAATCCCTTTTTGAAGCAATTTTCCTCATCTTAGTTCTTAAAGGCAACCCCTTATCCTGAGACTGTGACCTCATGTTCTACATTCCCCAGACACAGGAAATATTTTCTCAGTATTTACTGTGTCAATCCCCTGAAGAGGTTTTAATACATAATTTATATGATTTCTATGTATGTATGTAAAAAACGCAAAACTAACTTCAATAGAAATTAAAATTCTGACTCAAAAAGTCAACTGGAGTCTCCCCAATATACGTTTTAATGTGTTGCATGAGCCAAGAGCTACATTTGCCATTGAGGTGAAACAAGACGCAATATTTTTATAAGTGAAATAGGGAGCACATTAGAACACATGAACACACAAAACAAGAGCAGAAGTAGACCATTCAGCCCTTCAAGCCTGCTTTGTCATTCAAAAAGGCATGGTTGATTTTGTTTGCATTTAAATTTACATAATCCCATCTATCACAATAATCTTTGATTACTAATCTTGCCTAAAAAAAATCTATCCGCGTCTGTCTTGAAAATATCCAATGATCCCACTTCCACTATCTGCTGAGGCAGAGTTCCAGAACTGTATAATCCTCTGTGAGAAAAAAAAGTTCCCTTCAAACTTTGTCCTAAAGTCCTCTAATTTTAAAATAATACACCCAAGTCCTGGACTGAACCACCGAGGGAAAAATATTGGTGTTAGGAAAGACTGCCCAGATACTGGAGTTATACATTGGATAAGGGAGAGTAAGTTGTAGTGTACGTGATTTATAAAAGTCTGGAATCATTGCTACTTCTGTACATAAAGGCTTAATGGATATGAAGATAGAAATTGAACCTTTGGTGGATCTATTTTAGAGGCAGAAAATGGTCACAACAAAATCCAATTATAGGGACCGATATCATGTGTTTCTAGGACTCCTGAAAGATGGTCAAGTCAAATTTAACTTTTCAGGCATGACTAGAAGAATGTTAAGATGATGCAGGAAAGCCAGTTGTGGGTTGAAACTTGCACCTCAGACTTGAGTGTGTGTGTCATGGCCACATCCCTATTTCATTGGTGGGAATTGGGCGATGACCAATTTCCACCACTAGTTCTGCGATGAACATTAGCTTAAAAATAGCAGAATGGTGACATTTTGCCTAGAGCCTTAATTATGCTCTTTCTCCTGGTGTGCACACCAGCTATGGATCTTGCAGAGTTTGAAAGGAATCTGTTAATGTTCCTTTCCTAATGCAACTTCCTGTACTTAATTACTTCACAATTATATAATAGTAATATAATTATTGTTCTGTCTATCACTGCCAAATTACTAAGGATATTCATAGTGTAAGAAATGTATTAAATCTCCCTTTTATCTAGTGAGAAGGATTGTGGATAATAAATGTTTCCCATACCTCTCTTTCAAAGAATGACTCATGGCAAGCAGCCGCTTGCCGCCTCAGCTTTAGAGTACGATTTTTTTTCTGTGATGTTGTGTTCTCTGACTGAAAAAGAAATTGAAATTGCCCTCTAGTAAGCAGGAATATAGCTAACTGCCAGAAGCTATTAATCATTTTAAGCCTTTTAGCAGATATTATGACAGAAGATCAAATGGATGGAAGCCTCAGTCTAATCCCTCCACTGAACATGAATCTAATAAACTTAATTGGGCACCTTGAAACTGGCAATGGGTGCTTTTAGGTTGATTAATTCCTCATTGAGTCTTCACTGCACATCGACTCCATGCAGACACTTTGGTTAAAGGATTACAATCTCATTCATCAGAACATGCTTTCTATATATTTGTTTTGTTTGAGCTAGAATGAAGAGGCAAATGTACCCACTGACAATAAGGTATGATGGATCTTTTCAATGGAATACTTGCCATTTTGTTCCATAAGACCAAGCTAGGACATAAAATTTAGATCAATGGAACTACAAAGAACAGAAATGTATTAGCATCCAAATCCTTTATTTGTGTCCAACAAATCCATTTAGCAAAAATTTGTTAATAAATGGAAGTCCTGATCCAATTCTGTTCCCGATTTCCTAAAGGTGATAACTTCCACTGTGGTATGGTTCAAAACACAATGATCATTTATCACTTACCAGCCTGCTCAAACATTATTCATGGGGTACAGTACTGTAAAGGTATTGTCACTGAATAAGAAAAACAGAAGTCAAGATGAATAATCCAGTCTAAATCCCACCATGGCAGTCTCAGGATTTTAATTCAGTTTTCAAAAAACAAACCTGGAAAGATGAAAAGCTGATTTCAATAAAAGGGACACAAAGATTTCTGTGAAAATACATCTGTTCCACTAATGTCCAAAGCACGTTGGTTAAAATGGTTGTGGACCATCTCAGCTTTCCTCCAATTTAACCCTTCCAGCCCTGTTTCAACCCTCTGCTGAAGGATTAAATTTGGTCTTCAGTTTCTCTCTACAAAAACTTACCAATAGCCATTGATTGCATAAATTATGTTGTTAGACTCAAGTCCAAAATATAAAACAAAATCAGAAATTTCTGGAAAAACTCGACAGGTCTGGCAGCGTCTGTGGAGAGAAAGCAGAGTCAACATTTTGGGGTCCAGTAACTCATCTACAGAACCGATGTATAAAATATAAACTACATTCAGATGTAGCAGGCAGAGTTAATTCTTTTTCTGACTCACGAACAGTTAACGCTACATCAGGAAATGTGACATTTGTAAACTTCAAATTGTTTCCAGATTTTACTTTAGATATTACTTCCCATTTCTGACAGCACGTGGTGAGAGATATATCTCTTCTGGCTAAACTTTAATCTGTCATGTATTTTTATGATGTTGCGCTGCCAGTGTAAAGCTTTGCTTGTTTGGAGAGTGTACTGGGGAATGGGAGGAATTGCGTGCAAAGGTCAGCAGGCACTTTATTAAATTTTTTATCTGATAATTTTAATGGCCAAGCACTCACAGCAACAACTACTAGTATTTGCATAGCACGTCTAATGTAGTTAGGTGACCTAATGTTCCTCACAAAAGTGTATTCAAACAGGTTGGTAGAACTCACAAGGGCCTAAATGATCTGAGCTATGGCAAGAAGTGTGGCAGAAATGCATGAATATTGGAGTACTGGGGACAACTTGCTACATCTTTCAATTAAACTCTGGACATCAATGTGAGTTTCTTGATAGGCAGTGACAAATTGCCTATTACGGGGAATTATTGCTTGTTAACGACTTCATTAACCACAGTTCATGCATTATTGACGTGCAGCGTTTTATCGTACAATTCACCATCAGCAAATTAGATGCTGATAATTATCAACAGGGAATAACTGTTGACTTCAGCTTGCCACTTGCTTCAAAGGACTTCTGCGTTGGACACAAGGCACCAACATCTCAGGGCATGTTCCATAGGTCACAAATCCATGTACATTGGGATCCAACAGTCATTAAGAACCCTCATGGCATACCTCCAAATGACTTACAGGGCACTTCTGCACTTCAGTGCTCACTTCAGGGTGCATTGACTGGTTTCATTGTAATGCTGCTGAAAGGACACTTTGCACTCAGTGACATGAACCTAGCTTATTGATTGGACGAGGTTGAATCTTCTAGCTGTTCACTTGTTCTGTTAACATTCACTCATTTTGATCACTACCTGGATGCCCACAGCATCCCTACTTTGTCTTAGCTTATTGTGCCTTACCTCTCAGTCAGAGCTACCAGGCCCATGATACTGCTGTACTGCTGTGCCACTAGTGCACACAAAATGGCAGGAAGCTTGTTTTGATTGTCAGATGTCCTCTGTCAAGAGAAATAGCCTTCAGTCAGGGGACTGCAGCATAATAAGTCAAGAGCAGCTTCTGATAACAGTCCAGTGGCTTGGACAAACTCAGTCAGCATTTTGGAGTGGTCAGAATTAGGATGCCCACATCATAAGTAGTGAGGAGCCCAGTGTTGAGCAGTTTTCAATTCCCTTTGCCCTATAATGTGGTGTTTTCTTCCTGGAGGGAGACTGAGGTGAATATATCAGTGACTAAAGTGGGTGACACAGCTGTTACTTTGGTGAAGGGAGGGAGGTGCCCTAAGCAAGTGTGTAGTCAGAGTCGAGGGCATGCAGGATTAATGATGTTATGGATTTAAATTGGTGAGAGTGAGTAGGCAAGATGTTTCAAACATTACGAAGAATTTTAGAGCTGGACACTTGGTGGGAGGTGAGTTCAATAGCCGAGATAGAGTGAGTATGAAGTATCAGAAAGAAGATGGTGGCATTTACACTGGCAGAATGGAGAAAACCATTGACCTTCTTCCTACTGTGTGGGCATTCCTCCCAATGGCTGACACTCCTCTGATATGGATGATGGCCTCAGACTAAGCTGACATCACCTTCTTTGATGTTCTTGCCCCACCTCTTCAGTACCCAATCCACTAGGAATTCCTTCATTAAGCAGGCACCAATTTTCCCACTTGTGCCATGTCCAAGGCAAATGTCAGGCCAGCACTGGACTAATAGAAATTGTTGGATGCACAGCCACCTTTTAAAGAAGGTGCTAACACTGGGGACACCTATCTATTCCAGAATATTGCAAGCAAGCCATGTTGTTTTGGCTAAATGGTAGAATCGGATAATAGGGGTGCCATACAGAAAGATAAGATGCAGTGAAAAAGCTTTCTAAGCTTCATGGAGAGAAAACTTCCAATAAACTAAGCAAAATTGAATTAAGATTCAGTCCATTATAACACTGAGTCATATCAAGAGGTATTTGAGCACACGATCAACAGCTTGCTGGATAAGATAGCTTTTAAGGAGTGTCTTAGAGAGGAAGGAGAGATGTGGAGCATTTTAGAGAAATATTTCTGGATGGCACCTACTCAAATTTCCAGTCCACCCTCCCAAAGATGGAAGTAAAACTTATAAAACATTAAGTCCTAGATCCCCATCTTGGTACCTTTCACCTGTAAAATGGCAAAACGTGTAATTTCAAGGTAAAATAACGTATATGGGGAAAAAAAGCCAAGTCATTAAATATTGTTCAAAATGGAAAAGGTATAAGAGTAATTTCCTATTTAGTGCCTATTGGGCATTTCCTGCAAATCTGAGAAAACAATTAATTTTCAGGTAATTAGGAGTTAACCCAAATATCATCTGAACTTTTTAATTGGGTTTCCATCTTCTACTTGAGAGGTATAGAATATTACGTAAATTGTTCTGTAAGGGCCCCGATGAGTTTGACTTATGAAGGGAGAGTAGCAATGTGTTGCTATTGTCATGTCTAATTGTTGACCACAGCTGTGCCTTTCTCAACAAGACAAAGTTAGCATTTTCCCTGATGCTAAAAAAGGTTTAAAATTATCCTTTCAACTCCAGGTTTGTAGTTTGCAGTAAAGGTTTTCTATCTTTGCTCAGCATTGAGAGCAGTGTGAGAGATCTTGGAAATGGAAATTAAGGGTTCATTAGATTAGTTCATGGGATGAAAGGGTTGCCCTATGTTGAGAGGCTGAGCCTATACTCTTCAGAGTTTGGAAGAATGAGAAATGATCACATTGAAACATGCACAATTCTAAGAGGACTTGACAGGTTAGACATGGTGAGAATGTTATCACTTCCTGGGAAATCAAGAACACCCGGATACAGTCACAGCTAAAGGGCTCTATCATTTAGACAGACGTGAGAGAGATTTCTGTTTTCAGAGTGTTCTTAATCTTTGGAAGTCTCTAGCTCAAAGAGTTGAAGAGACTGAGTCATTAAATATATTCTGAGATGGAAAGGTTCTTGAAATATAGGGAAATCAAGGATCATGGGAAACAGCTGGGAAAATGGAGTTGAGGTAGTAGATCAGCTGTTATGCAATGGGAGAAAATATATGGTTCACTCTCACAAATATTCCTTGTGTTCTTAATTGTCACATTGGCACATACTCTGCAGGCTGAATATTTGATTTGGGTGGGGGGAAGACAGGACCTGGAATATTTCGGGGTCCCCACATCCACCCCAAGTGGAAATGGCTACTTTTGGGATTTTCACCGAGAGAAATAGATCCTATTTCCAAGGAAGGGTGGCAAGCAAATTGGCAATGGTATTTTCAGATCCTGAATGTCTCTATTTCTGAACTAGGGGAGGCCTGAAATTTTTGCCATGAGACTGAAGCTCATGTCGATTAGTCAGACAATATGATAAAAGCTTATCCTGCTCTTAATCTCAATTTACAGATTGGTGCTCGGAGCCTAAGTTTATCAGAGTGGAGAGTGTGTTGCTGGAAAAGCACAGCAGGTCAGGCAGCATGCGAGGAGCAGGAGAATCGATGTTTCGGGCCAGAGCCCTTCATCAGGAATCTTCTAGGACTCAGATTCTCACATTCAGACTACCTCCTGAGGCAATTGGGGTGTTATTGGGGAAATAGGAGTAATTAGATAAACAGTAGGAAAACGCTGACTCTAGACTCTGATCTCCAGCATCTGCAGATGTCACTTTCTCCCACCTAGGTTTATCAGACTGGACTAAGTTCAGGGGAAGACTTTTGAATTTAGCCCCAGAATTGGCTTCCTAATCGACACACAGGAGTGGCTTTCCAAATTCACTGAGTTGTGTTGCCAAAGATATGTAAGGTGTGATGAATGCTGCTTTATTCCTTCCTGTTGAGCCATCTCTATATTTTACAAATATTGCAATTAACAACTGCAATAAAGTATAATGGGTTCCAAGTTTATTTTTTTTTCTTTTGCATCCTGTTTGCAGAATCAGCAATTTGGACTTTAATTCTTGGAATGTGAAGCTGTCTGGATTTTAACCAACAGCTCACACAATTGTCTGTGCTTCGTTTCACAAGCATGTTTAGAGTAGACTTAGTGGCTGCTCATTAAGCAACAAGTTAGTCCACAGCCACGTCCCAATTAAAACATTATAGGAGCACTTTGTTTGGAAGGGTTTTTTTTAAAAGCATTTATGAACAAGAAACCTTTAAAGTCGCCAGAGAAGAAATTAATCAGACTGCAGTGATTTCTGGTCCTGCAAGAAAGGGTGTTTGATACCAGCCCTTTGATTCTGTTTTCTCCCTCAGGAGGCTTTAATATCTTTCATGTGATAGAAATAGTCCCTCCATGTGGATTCAAAGCCCTATACCTACTGTTTATCTAATTACTCCTATTTCCCCAATAGCTCCCTAATTGCCTCAGGAGGTAGCCTGAATGTTTTAATCCGAGTCCTAGAAGATTGAAAGCAACCCAATTACCCATGATAGGGTTGAACTGGACAATGTGTGTGCAGTTGTGGCTCTGTAGAGTATCAAATAAACAGAAGCCCATCCCTGAGGCTGTGATTTGTGTCACGTTCTCCCTACCATGATCCCACCAGAGACATCTTCAAATCATTAGTCCAGAAACGTGTTTATTAGTCCAGCAACTATTGCTACCATTCCCTTATAAGGTGCATAGTTTATTTCTTTTCATTCACATCTCTCAGTGCACAAATGCCAACTAAAATTCCTGTGCCAAGTGGCCCAAGGTGACTGTTATATCACTCTGACTTCAGGGAAATGACCTGCCTTCTCACCTCGCCTGTCTCCAATCAGACTGCGAGACCTGACAATGTTCAAAAGCTGCAACTGCAAAAACTGCAGCTTACTACTCCATGATTTTGAGAGGCAGTCCTCATGAATATTGGATAGAAGGAAAAAGCAATGATCTAAATCATTAAACCCTCCCAAACAAGGATGTGAGAGTAGGAAGTAGCAAACACAATTTGGGTAATGGCAAAAACATGCTGACAAGATTATGATATGGACCTTTCATCTAGAGCAAAGACTTTGGTATTAGGATAACCAAAACAGTTTAACACTGTTTCCTTGTCAAAACAAGTTTAAAACCTGATTGCCATATCAAAAAAAAATAAGAGAGTGGGACATTCCACTTTTTAATTATGAAAGGAATTACATAACATTTGTTTGTCAATTTCATTGATATTCATTTTGAAAATATGTGTGGTGATCCACATGTTGGAATGCAGGATTTAGTTTTCAGTACATTGAAAAGACAACTCATGTCAATGAAGTATTCACTAAATAAGATTTTGATTTCAAGTAAATCTGCACAAAAATGTATGCAATGGCTATTGAGTGACGCAGTTTGCACAAATTGACAAATCTGAATGAATCAATAATTTATTGTATTTTCAGTTGTTGCAACTTTCCTTAAAGCCACCAATGCATTTCAGTAGATTTGGAGAACAGTCCATTACTTTCACATAAATAGCTTGCTCTATGTAGTTAGTGTTTTTTGTTGTACCTTTCATAATGTGTGTCTTCAGTCACATACAAAATATGATTCATAGAAAGGATCATGTTATAGACATATTGGGCTGGATCTTACATATTTTTGATGAAGTGCAAATTAGGAATCATGCTGTGCAACTCAGTGAGTGTCTTACCAAATTTGTCGCAGTAATTGCTGACCCTGACTCTATTGAGTTCTTCTGTCCAATTTCCACCCCATCTTACCATACACTATTCCCAGTCACTCAGTGGGTATCCAACCTAAAACCAACAATCTTTCTATTCATGCCACCTTTAAAAGCCCACCACACACCATGGGGAACATCGGCATTTAGTAGTTGCCCTGTGTATTTTTGGAGGCTATGAGGAGAGATAGCTGAGATTGGCAATGTTGATGCCATGTTATCGAACAAGGATGTGGAAGTCCTGGTTGAAGGGATGGTGCAACATAGAGATGCCTTCATCCTGGAGGACCATCAATGGAGGTTGCAGTACTGCACTATGCCAGAATGCATGAGATTGCCACCTGTGTCGAGTCGAGGGTGCAGACCACCAGGCTGCAAAGCCAAAAGAAAGTCAATGACTTCTCCTCGCTATCAGGGTACATGCCATATTATGCTCTCTGCTACCTTATACTCACTCTATCTCTGCATCACAACTACCTCCCATCAATGCTCATGCTCTGACAAGCCCTCTGTTTTGTTTACAACCTTCCCTCTCATTCACTCTTGTTAGCTCCAGCTTCCCAAACACTAACTTTACTTCTACTTCTCATTGCTTCCACAATCCCATGGAACACCTTAACTCCTTTTCCCTAAATGAACCAGTCCGATCAGCTGTACCACTCACTTGTACCTTACTCATTCTCCTTTTATATATTATACAGAAGACATCTCATAATGCAGTGACACTATATGAGTTGATTGGGGGAGGTTGCCAATATCCATGTCCTCACTCTCTAAGAGATAGAATCCTTGCCCTCATGAAGGCTAGAAGCATTTCTGCAGGGATGCAGAGACATCCATGTCCTGGCAACCGAGTATGTATCATTTCTTATTCCATGGCAATGCTAACATTAACCAGACAGTCAGTGTCACTCATTGGACATCACTTCTAACCAGCGTCTGTAACATCTTCTGCCTCTTGTGTCTTACAGGTTAACCAGCCTCCCAAGTACATCTGCAGAGAATCACCCAACTCACCCAGAAAGCACACCTTTGACCTCTGAAGATGACAGTGTTGATATTGCAGAGAAATCATTGGTGAGGGTGCCTTTTACACTCCCTACTAGCTCTAACATTGACATCTCAGTGAGGTTAATTAGTGCACAAACTGAGAGTACACAGCAACTACTCTGCACGTAGGCAAGGGAACAATATTCCAAGCCACTGGCATTCAGATGATTGCTCAGCCCCCAGCAAGGAAGTACCCTGTGGTCCCAGAGATGAGGATCTTTGTGTATAAACACAGCGACGATCAGGAGCAGCAGTCAGGCAGGTGGAGTGTAATGGTCCTCATTGTCTGAAATCTCCAGCAGTGCAGAGAATAATTCAACTTGCTGGATGCTTGGATGGACAGATAGCAGCTGTGGTGAAGAGCTGATAGACTGCTGGAAGGCAAATCCCTCTAGTTGATCAGGACCGAACCCCAGGACTGACCTCAGTCCAGGTACCACATCTCAAATGGAAAGGAAGCCTGCGGAGGAAACTTACACAGACCCCTTGGCAGTTTCCACTGAGAGCACTGTGGACATACCTGGGCCCTCCACCTGTATGCTGCCTGCCTTCCCATTCAACACTTGAAAGTTCAAGCCATGGAGGGTCAACATGCCTCTAGCAGGAAGACCAGGTCTGGGCCATCCAGACATATATGCCCCTGGAGAGACCCCACTAAATCTCTAGAGTGAGTGGATTCCACTGCAGGGCAGACTGCCTCTACACCATCTGTGGAACAGGAGAGGACATGCAGTGAAGGAAAGGAAGAGGAAAATGCACTGAGGGCATGTGAGTGCCATTGGTAACACTGTTCTGTAAATGCTCAACAAATATTTGTTTTTCACCATTCATGCTATTGTTTGTGATTTTGTGTAGGGCCCAGATGTTTTATTGCATACCCCAGCATCACTTCATTGACACTAACAAGCAATGCATATCCACAATATGAGTCATTCCAACACCTATGTATTCTCATTCAACATTCCCAACTGTTCAGCTAGCTGTGTATATGGTATACATCCTACCTTCGCCCCGTCCAATATCTCCCTCTTCCCCCTTAGCTTCTGTGGGCAGGCTGATTGGTGGGGTTAGTACCTTGATTGCTAAGAACAGTTGAAGGCATAAACTGTTGGATATGGTGCACCAATCTATGGGACATATAGCCACCATAGGTGGCACCACAGTAGCCATTGAAATTCATATACCACTTTGCTTTCCTATGAAATAGGTAGCTTTTTGGCTTGATGAAAGCATTCTGATGGTAGCTACTGCATGTTTAGAGTGTCAATCCACTAGCTTCAACTTTTGCTCAAATCTTTGAGAGATAGCTTTCCCTTCCACAGTAACCAGAAGTAGACTGGGCACTTTTTCAGACCAAAGGTTATGGATTTAGAGCCATTCATAAGTTTGTATGATGTACAGTGAGAAATGATTTGACTAACATAGCCATTACTCTGCAGGATGACTTTGATGTACAGTATTTCAGCATCAAACTGCACTCTAAATGTATAGCTTGGGTCCTATTTACAAGATTGCTGATAAGGCCAAAATTATAAAATGTGAAACTGTGGGAATTCAAACATGTATACTAACATTGCACTCGTGAAATGTTCTTGATAAATGTGAATTGTTGTTTGATTAATTTCTCCAAATATTTCCAGGGTGATAGTATTAAAAATGGACAGAGACTCCCCAAGGCTGAATCTCACTTAATATGTCATTCATATTTTATGGGGCACCCCACAGGATGGAAGGAAAGGACCATCACTTGAAGCAAGGATTGTTTAATTGATATTCAACTAATAAAAATTAAACAATACATGCACAGGAATTCCACTTGACAGACACTTCCCCCAATAACTGTTCAGTTAAACTCAGTAATAGAAATTACACAGTAGCCCCAGCTAATGTTGTTAATTAAAACAAGCCCTCCATTTGTGTATTTTTGGTGCTCTAAGCAATAATAAAGAGAAAGCTGGAACACTGGATTCATAGGTAGGAAGCAGATATTTATTCCACTGCATTCTGTGAATAAACCAACCTTAAAGAAATTTATCTGTGTCTATTCTTATACTTCACCAAAGGGCTTGGAATTGTTAGAATAGCTCCTTCGGTTTTAAGCATCTGTGAAGGACAGCTAGTAATTTATCCCTATTAAAAAACGGCTTCAAAGCTTGGTTGGAAGTCATCTAACTATAGTTTAATAGATTATTTGAGACCAAGAAATGTTGATAATTCACACTAAGTGTCCAAGCCTTTTAATTTCTCTTCCACAGTTTGCAGAAGTGGCTGATTATTAGGCAGTAATCCCAAATGGTTTATTGGAAATGAAAGGAGCTGAAACTGTAAATGCAATCAGATTGAGCTGAAGTCAGGTGGGCAGTTTGTGGGGAAGCACAACCCAATTTCCAGAGTAGAGGAAGGAAACTGCAAAACGATGGAGGCAATAGCATTCCTTTAATGGATGAAGAGGCAGATACAGCCTGTATACTTCAGTTGAACTTTTCCCTTTGCTTTTGTATCTGATGTTGAAATCCATCCCTAAGCCTTTCTCACCTCGACACTAGATTATTCAAATGTTCTCTTGGCAGGTATCCTTCAAATTCTGTGAACTTCAGACTATTATCTGCTGCCTGCATTGTCGCCCATATACCTGATGTCCCTCTTCTCATTGACTCATACCATCAGTCTGCTAACATATAGGCTTTAAAATTTAAATTCTTTGGTGATCTTCCCTTATCCTATAACAGGAATTCAATATTAGAAACTCTCCAGGGTTCTCTATTCACCTTGACTCAACTTCCTGTGCATTCTCTCATCGTTGAAACCCATTTAAGTGGCTCCATCCTCTGTTATTTTCTCCCTAAACGACTTCACTTCTTTATCTCCTTCTTCACCATTAAGAAACATTTGACTCCTGTCCTCCTATTTCTTTTGTCTCAACATTAATTTTACTTGCTTTTGGACATCTTTCTCTGTGAAAGATGTTGGTATAGATGTAAGCCGTTGTTGATGCAAAGTTAATTTTGGCACCATTTCTGCAAAACTTGCAACATTGGAGTGACAGATCATGCTGAATTCTGATACAGTATCTTCTTCAAGATATCAGCTCACATCTGTCATAGAATCCCTGAAGTGTGGAAAGAGGCCATTTAGTCCATCAAATCTGCACCGAACCTCTGAAGAGTATCCCACCCAGACCCCACCACATCCCCACATTTACCATGGCTAACCCAATTAACCTGCACATCCCTGGACACTATGGGCAAGTTAGCACAGCCAATCCACTTAATCTGCACATCTTCGGACTCTGGGAGGAAACGAGCACCCAGCAGAAACCCATGTAGACACGGAGGGAATGTCCAAACTCCACACGGAGTTGAACCTGTGTCCCTGGTGCTATGAGTGCTAACCACTGAGCTATAGTGCCGCCTGATTGAACAGGTTCTAATGTTTTATCTGATACTTTCTGATTATTATTGTGGAAGTACCCTTTTAATTAATGACTTACTTATTCATTTTTAAGGATATACATTTTAGATCAGTGACTGAAAATAACATCTTCAAAGATAAAGCCTCCACTCATAGCTGTATCCAGCTGTGGATCTCTTGGATTACATACATGCATTATTCCACACAGAACTTTGTACCTTGTCTTTATTAATATATGCAGAAATATAGCTGTCACCATAATTTGAACAGAACTGTGAAAGATATTATAAACAGAGAGAAACACTTGATGAGGAGTGGGAGGATATATTGAAAGTGGCTCATTTATGCTCCAACTATTAAAGACGATGAAGGGATTTAAATTAAATGCACAATTATAAACCCTACATAGAGCTTATCACTCCCACTCAGTGGTAAACCAAATGCTTCCAGCAATTTACAAGTAGACACTCCACATATGTCTGGCTCGATCTTCGCAGAAGATGTTAGAGACTGAAACCTTCACTGTAATGTGGGAATGGGAGACTTTCCTTAAGAATGATGCCACTGTCTGAAGGAAATTGGGACTTTCTACTCTTCAGAGGGAGTCCTCCTTTAGAACGAAGGAACAAGTTATGATGGTTGAGCCTGGGCAATAAATAAATATAGACAGAAAAAGATTTGATGGGGAAAGAAATATTTTATTTGTCTTGGCTCAAAGAGGCTCAAAATACTCACCAACAGCCACCAATCGAATATTGCCTTCCTATTGGACTCTGCTCCAACCAACCACAATCACAGTACCATTACTCATGTCCTTTTTGATTGTCCTACATCAGGTGTACAAGGGTGAGAGCTATGGGGAATCGTGTTCCATCACTATCATGTTCATGTAGATAAGGGATGGTTTGGGGAGGTCAGACAAAATAGCTGCGTTCAGATTTAGGGACTGAAATTCTGTTTTCCTCAGAACAACACGTCACAACTGCCTGAAAACAGATGGAATTTCAAGAATTAAGATTGTCCCTAAGCTTTAAGTCCACAAATGATTGGTTTCCTGCCACAATTTATCTGTCATGTCAACAAATAATTTTAAGAAGGAAATGTACTTTAACTCTTCTGTGACCGAGACTATCCACTCATCTTCCTCTTATACCCTCCTTAAAAATGACTATTTTGACTAAGTCTTTGAGCTTTCTCTTTGGAAGTAGGAAGTAACGTTTTGTTTAGTTAGTGGTACTTTATAAATAAGAGTTATTGTTATTAGTCTGAAGGAATACTGGCATAGAATTTAAAATGACAGTAAAGGACATTGATGAGGACACTTTGAGTACTGTATGCAGTCTGCTCACCTTGCTATAAGAAGGATATTAAATTGGAAAGGGTGCAGAAAAGATTTACAAAGATGTTACCAGGACTGGAGGGTTTGAGTTATAAGGAGAGATTGGATAGGCTGGGATGTTTTTCACTGAAAGCTAGGAGGCTGAGGGGCAACATTACAGTGAAGGTTTATAAAATCACTAAGGACATAGATAAGGTGAATAGCAAAGGTCTTTTTCCGAGGGTGGGGAAGTTCAAAACTATATGGCATACTTTTAAGGTGAGAGGAGAAAGATTTAAAAGGAATCTGAGGGGCAACATTTTCATGCAGAGGGTGGTGCTTGTATGGAATGAACTGCCAGAGGAAGTGGTAGATGCAGGTACATTTACAACATTTAAAATACATTTGGAGAGGTATATGAATAAGAAAGATTTAGAGGAATATAAACCAAATGCAAACAATTGGGACTCATTTAGTTTGGGAAACCTGGTCAGTGTGGACGAGTTGGACCAAAGAGTCTGTTTCCATGCTGTCTCTATGACTCAATGATGATATCTGCTTGTCCACACAGAAACCTTAGCATAGGAATTACTGAGTCATGGTAAATGGGATTTATTTCCCTCCTGATTCCATGAACATTTTCTTGCCTCCTCCTCTCCCAAACTCACTAGGGTCAATCTTTTTACCTATGCATAAACTACCAGCCATACAGAGCTCCAAGGTGGGAAATAGAGAACAGGAGTAAAAATATGCAGTAAAAATCTGAACCCATGTATGGCCATCTAAAAGTATGTAATCCTTTTTCTCATTTTTCTTCCCTGTGCCAAAGTCAGCTGTTCTAGCAAAGGTGACAATAAGGTTATCAAGAGTGCCAGCTGGGAACAATTTTAAACTCCCTGACCAGCAGCCTTGAGAGTAATTGGATTACCCCTATTTTTATCCCAGAATATCTAACACTGAAGAACAGTTAAATAAAGTAGACCAATTAAATGATGACTGTTGTTTACATGTCTGGAAGAGTTAATACGGGGAAGTTCCATTAAGGCCACACACTAAAAGGATGTCATGTGGACTTGTGGACAGAAGAATTTTGAAGAAATGAGACCTACCATCCAGTTCCCCCTCTTAGGGCAGGATTTTCCCTTCCTGCTGTGATGTGAGTTACATAGAACATAGAACATAGGAAAATACAACACAGAACAGGCCCTTTGACCCACGATGTTGTGCTGAGATTTAATCCTAATGTTATAGCGAGAAAGAAAAGACACTCTTTACCATAAAAAGATCCAATACTCAAAGACAAGAAAAATACTCCTGATTTTTGGTTCAAACTTAAATGTCAACTTCAGAATCTTGCCATTGAGCATGGGCTACCTTACTTCCACGCATTTGCACCTCATTAATGCCTCAATTTGCCTTAACTTACTGCCATCTCCAAATCCAACCTTCAGTGAGAAAATAGACAGTGCAAATTCCTGACTTGTAATTCAGAGCGAGTTCCTGGCAGCTGTAGCTCATTGAATGTTCTGGCCATCATCCAACTGCTTTTTCAGAACAACGTCCACAAATCATTCCCTCTAAACTGCGTAGCCATTTAACTGCGCAGCCACTCTGAGGTTCCATGCATGTCACGCCACACATTTGTTTCTGGTTGCTCCGGCCATGGGCACACATGAATCACAGGGGCCTGAATAGTGGCTGTAGAAATTAGAGAGAATATAGCCCTAAATGCTCCCTGGCCAATATCCATTCTCCTAGACTCTTTAACCATTCAAGTCAGTATTGACAAACCATCTGCCTCACCACTTTTTTATGACTTCTCTTTAGACCAATACGAGGATCTCTTCAACCCCACCCCAGAACTTGTAGGCTTCTGGATGGTCACTTTGCATGCAGTTCAGAGGCACACTTGTGCCTCATGGATCTGCATAGGATGCATCTTATAGTTCTTTGCTTGTTTTCTTAGCATTCACTCATTTGGCACTGACTTGGAAACTGCCAGGCTCTATTTGCTTCACATTGCTTTCTTAGTGCTTATTCAGTGACTTCTGCACTAATTTTTAGGTTGCCAGCCTCTGTATAGCTCATATTATTTTCTGAGGACATGGGACTTCGGTGCTCAGTTAGAGGCTGCAGCATCAGTGGTTTGCTTTCTTTGTTAGTGCAGCGGAACAGGCAGACAGCTTGTGAAGGGGGTGGGGGGGGAGCACTAAGTAATCAATTTATCAATCAGCCAGGGGGTCCACATGTTGCTGCATGATATCATGCTACGTCAATGTTAGCCTGTACACACGGCAGCAGTTCACACAGCAAACACACTACAGGAGAATTATTATGATGACTTGCTGGAAAATTTCTGCTCCTTATGCAGCATGAAAACTTTGATTGTTCAATGTATTACTGGATATGATCACCTACCTGAGAGCACTTTACAGAGACATGACAATGACCTATTTGGGAAGCTTCAACACCATACAGTGTGAGAGCATAACAGGAAGCTTTATCATGATGGAAATGTGTTTATTTTTAAATTCACTCATGGGAAATTGGCATCACTGGCTGGCCAGAATTTATTGCCCATCGCTAGTTGCCCCTGAGAAGGTGGTGGTGATGAACTGCCTTCTTAGATTAGATTAGATTCCCTACAGTGTGGAAACAGGCCCTTCAGCCCAACAAGTCCACACTGAGCTCTGAAGAGTAACCCTCCCACTCCCATACCCATTTCCGTCTGACTAATGCACCTCACGCTATGGGCAATTTAGCATGGCCAGTTCACCTGACCCGCACATCTTTGTTACTGTGGGAGGAAACCAAGCACCCAGAGGAAACCCATGCAGACACGGGGAGCATGTGCAAACTCCACACAGGCAGTCACCCAAGGCTGGAATCGAACCTGGGTCCCTGGCACTGTGAGGCAGCAGTGCTAACCACAGAGACACAGTGCCACCCTGAGCTGCTGCAGTCCACCTGCTGTAGGCTGACCCACAATGACCTTCAGGAGAGAGTTCAGGAGTTCCTTAAATGAGATTGTGTTACATTTCTGGCATTGTCCACAGACAACTTGTAATCAAATTTACACAATGAATGTTGTCTTTGGGATCATTTTCATGTTGATGCCAATCTGAGAACAATGCTATGGGAGGCAATGACTACAACTTCATCAGCAAGCCTAAGAAGAACAGTAATCTCTAGCAGCTGCTGCACAGCCTCCAGAGGGAGAAACAGCAGATGAAGATTCCCCCAAAGAGGTGAAGGAGGATGCTGAGATGCTGTATCTACAGTATTCACAGTTGTTTCCTTCAAAAGTCTGAAAGACAATGCAGACACCGTTGCAGCAAGTTTCAACCCATCACTTTGTCATCTTCCGCTCAGAAAGACTGGATGGCTATCCCAGCTCAGTGGCCATCTAGGTTACAGCTGCTCTGAACTTTTAGGCACATTTCAAGGAACAACTGGGTACATTGTGAGATCTCTAATATCAATGTAACTTGTAATCAGTAGCTTACATGCAATAAACTATTTCTTGTTCTTTACAAGAGTCTTTTTTAGATTGTGTTTTATTTACAATATAAGCCCAGGCAAGGTCTTTAGAGTGCTACACTTCAGGATGATGGTAACAGGACAATGAAAACATGGTGAAATATAAACTTGGTTTATTTACACATGTAAAGTTAACTTGCAAGCAATAATCCTTTATCAAGATTGTTGCTTTGTAATTTTAATAACAGAACCATGGAATCATGTTGCACAGAAGGAGATGATTTGGCCCATTGTTCTTGAGCCAATTCTTTGAAAGATCTTCCCAATTACTCCCACTCCCCTACTCCTTCCACACAATGCTGCACATCTTTCCTTCTAAATACATATCCAATTCTCTTCTGAAAGTCGCTATTTATGCACACCCTCTCATTCCTATAAGAACAGTTTATGTATATAATAACAGTACAGGAATAGTACTGAAGACTTGTGCTCTGGAACTTGCCACACCCCAAGCACTTGGCTGTTCTAGTACAGCTAAAACACTGACATCAACCTGACAATGTTAATAATTACCCAGGTATGCCCTCTACACAAAAAGCAAGATATATCCAACTTGGCCAATTGCTGCCACATTAATCTTCTCTCAATAATCATGAAAGTGCTGGAAGGTATCATTAAGGAGCATTAGCTTAGCAATAACCTGCTCAGTGAAGTTCAGTTAGGAACCAGCCAGGGCCATTCAGCTCCCGACCTCACTGCAGCCTTAATTCAAACATGGTCAAAAGAGCTGAAATGCAGAGGTGTGATGAAGGCATCTACCCTTGACATCACAACCACATTTGACTGAGTGTGGCATCAAGGAAATCTAACAAAACTGGAATAAATGGGAATGGGGGGGGTGGTCTCTCCAATAGCTGGAGTCATACCTGGCACAAAAAAAAGTGATTTTGATTTTGGAGGTCAGTCTTCTCAGCTCCAGGACATCTCCGTAGGAGTTCCCCAGGGTAGTGCCCTAGGCCCAACTATCTTCAGCTGCTTCATCAATGACCTTCCCGCCATCATTACGGCAGTGGTGGGGATGTTCACCAATGATTGCCTAACGTTCAGCACCATTCCTGACTCCTCAGATACTAAACCAGTCTATGTCTAAAGTAGCAAAACTTGGACAATATCCAGGCTTGGGCTGATAGTAATATTTGTGCCACACAAGTGTCAGGCATTTCAAACAAGAGAGAATCCATTCAATGCCATAACAATCACTGTAACCCCACAGTCATAAGCCTGGGCGTTACCATTGACCACAAACTGAACTAAACTAGCAATATAAATACTCTGGCTACGTGAGTAGGACAGAGGCTGGAAATCCTGCTAGAATAACTCACCTCCTGACTTCTCAAAGCTTGTCCACTGTCTACAAGACACAAGTCAAGAATGTGATGGAATATCCTCTACTGGCTTGGATGAGTGCACTTCCAATAATACTCAAAAGTTTTACACAATCGAGGAATAAGTGTGCCACTTGATAGGCACCTCAACTACAAACATTGAGTCTCTTCACTACCAATGGTCAGTAGCAGCATTGCACCATTTACAAGATGCATTGCAGAAATTCACCAGGCACCTTAGACAGCATCTTCCAATGTTAGAGTATGAAAGGTAGCCAGACTTTCACCTTTGCATTGGATGAACACGGTACGCTGTAACCTGGGTTCAGTTGCAGTACTCTTGCCTTAAGGCAAGAGATTATTGGTTAAAGCAATACAATGGACTGGGACATATTTTAGCAGGACATTTGGAGCAATACTGAGATGTAAGATGCAATGTCTTTATGTTCAATTTGTCTATATTATTCAATGCAACCAACACTATTCAAAGAAATGCAGTGAATTCTGCTGATGTTATGATCAACATCTCTTTCTTTAATATCACAATATATTGCTTATTTGATGATCCAGTTGCTGTTTACTTGTGGAATATCACTGCATCAGAATAATCATGATTACATGCATAGTAATAGTGACTGAACTTTAAAATAATTTATAGACTGTGCATCATTTGAAAACTCCTGTTGATACATAAGAAACTATATAAATGACTTTTTTTGCTGTCACAGTTAAATGCAAACCTTGACTGATATGATTCAACAGAAGCATTGTACAATTATCATTAAAGTATCTATTTGAAATTCTGCTCTTGCCGTATGATTGACCACAAACTGTTTTACATTTTCCAGTGGAAAGAAATTTTAGATCAAATTTTAAACCATTGATACACCAATATCCAAAACTGAATTTCAAGGCCAATTGCTCCTTTTTCACATATTGTTAGAATTATAATTATAATTAGCCTTTACTGTCACATATACTCAGTGAGTATAGTGAAAAGTTCATATGTTGCCACTTTCAGTGCCACGTAGGTATAAAGATACCTAAGTACAGCTTTTTTAGTTACAAGAGCTTAGAAAATAGAGAAACAGTTAGTTTTAACTCATACGTAGTTCCTTTTGAAAAAAAAACTATTGAACTAACAATTGTGTAATTCATCTTTGGAAGCAGGAAGAATATCCTTGTTCTCTCCCTATTGCCTTTGCTTGTGTTTAATGGAAAGTCACATAACAAGATTTTATTTTGGAATCTGTTAAATCATGGGATTTTTGTGTTCACAGACTGCTTCTTTCCAGAAAATAGACATATAAATCTGCTACAAGGCAAATTATAGATGACCTTTTCTTAGTCAATGCCTGGAAAATGCCCATCATATGCTATTCTTTGCGACTCTCAACAATGGCATTAAAAATGACAGCCGACCAATCAGATATGATAGAGGAAGAAGCTGGCACTGTGCTGAGAACTGTGCTCTATTTTAGTGCTCATGGGATTAAGTGAATGGAGCTTTCATCATGTACTTGATCCCCCCTCATTAGAAACAGACGGGTTCTTAACCATAATACCAGTGTAATACTATCTGTTGTGAACAACTCGAGCAACTGCACTTTCCGAGATGCTGAATTTTATTACAATGAACCCTTAGTTTTGCAGTGTTAAACAGTCTCCACTCTTTGGGCCTCTAAAATGGTTTCTGTTTCTAAAAAGACAGTTCAGCAATACAGTAGCAGGCTAAAATGAAATGAAAAACCATAAATACTGGAAAATCTGAAAATAGCAATCCAACAGAGATCAGCATTGAGACATAAAAGGCCTGTTAAAGTCTTGAATTTGAAATTTTGTTTTAATGTTTTGGCGGTAATTTTAATCTAACCCACCCATCTGTTTCCTGGTGGTGGGCTCGGTTAAAATTGCTCCATCATTTTTTTCTCTTCCAGATATCGACAGTGAATCCCTAGCACTATTCTCTTTCATCAGTAGTGTCAATCTGAATTATGGTCCAATTTACACTGAGTATCAATTTAGATCAGAAGATCCTAATTCAACATTCTTAGCGGTGTACATTACATGGAACATAACTTGGACTAGTATTCAATTGCTGCCTGTAGCTGAGCAGCAGACCGAAATCAGGGTCTTTTATAACCATCTGATTTACATCGATTATTTTCTGAACTATTTGTTCGCATGAAAGACTGTGGCAGGAATTTGATCAGAGTAAACGATGCTAAAAAGTTTATGCCATCTATTTTTATTTTAATTTGTGGCAACAAAAGGAAGTCGATAGACTCAAAGCAAACAAAGATTAAAGGAGTATTACCATCTGCCCTTGTTTTAAAAATCAAGTAGTTAAAAATCCTTACTATTATCAATCTAACTTAATATCCTTTTGCTACTTGCTTTACTTCTGCATTAGGTTCTGTTCTAATTTTGTTTAAACTGTGGGTCATCAGGGGAGAACTTGGGGAATGATTTAGTTGAAGAGTGCGATTAAGTGGAATCTAGTATTCAGATAGAAATTTCTACATCTTGACTATTCTTGATTGAATGTGATATCTGCTCTAATATAGGGTTACATTTCCAGGGAACATCAGATTCCTGACATTGAACAGATTTCCAGTTTCTGACCCCATTCAAGGTTGTCATATGACACATGACACATAAACTTTACAGAAGGTGGATAAGTAATGAGTTACTTAGGGTATGTTCAAAGGTGGGAGTTGAATATAGATAGGGGAGGGGTATCATTTGTAGAAACAGCCTCAATTAATCCTCTTCTATTGTAAAACTTGTCTGTCCATAGCATGAACACTGATTTCTACTCAAAACCCCTCATCTCACCTTCAACACTCAGTTTCCGAAAGCTGACTTGTTCCATAGCATGTCAAGAAAAATAACCCTGCCAAAGCAATCTCTATTCATAACTAAACTTATCAGCCCAGGCAACATCCTGGTAAATTCCTCTGCAACCTCTCTAGTGCAACCACATCCCTCCTATCATGTGGGTTCCAGAACTGCACACCATTCTCTAGCTGTGGCCTAATCAATCTTTATACAGTTACAGTGTAACCTCCTTGCTCTTAAACTCTGTGCCTTGCTTACTAAAAGCAAGTATTCCCTATAGCTTTTTTATCTACTTTATCCCTTCATCTTGCTATCTTAAGTGATCCGTGGACATGCACACCAAGGTGCCTCTGATCCTACAGTTCCTACGGTTTATTGTTTATAATGTTGCTTTGTTTTGAGGTATGGGACAGGAGTTTCAGAGAGGATGTGAGGGAACTTTTTTTTCATCCAAAGGGCGGTGGGAATCTGGAACTCACTGCCTGTAAGGGTGATAGTGTCAGAAATCTTCATAACTTTTAAGAAGTATTTAAATGTGCATTTACTATATCAAGGTACAAAAGTCTATGGGCCAAGTGCTGGAAAATGGGATTGGAATAATTAGATGCTTGTTTTTGACTGGTGCAGACTCAATGGGCTGAAGGACCTTTGTCTATGCTGTGGATCTCTGTGACTCTATGACAATGCATGAGCTCCTATTTGCTGATTCCCCCTTTAACACAAAGGGTTAAATGTCTGTTTTTTCTGTAGGATCCCACTATGCAGCTGCCTCAACAGCTAGGAAATAGCATTGACACAGCATGTGACCCATGTGCTTCTGATAAAATTCCTTCTTTGCTTAAAGATACCTCTAAATTGTCTGTGTTCCGGTGCAAAACTTCTGGCACAACTGCTCCCAATGTGGTGGTTGGGGGAACAATTAACATTGCATGGTGGGAAAACATTGGTCACACTCTTGAGTTATAATTCAATAAGTTAAAAGGACTGTGGCAAACTTGTTTTGTCCAACATGGCAAAATTTATTTCATAATCACTGCAGCTCTGAACAATGTTCATTGAACTAAACCCAGTTGTAATGGAACAGTCCATGGTAGCAAGGACACCAATTAAACCACTAAACAGGAGTGGAGCTGACCAAATAAGCTGGCCTGCCACTATCTGCATTCTTATGCAGTAAATGTGTACAATCAGCATCCAACACAGGACTTAATGTTTCTTACAGTAATGATTAGTCACAAATTTTCCATAAGATTTCCACTAAATATAAATCAGATGTGACTCATAGAAGTCATTAACCCTGAATGTCTCAAAGGAATTTTAGCATTGCAAATCAACTTATATTTTTTAAACCATTTGTGATTATGTTAAATAATTATGAAGAAAATTATCCCACTCCACTGACTGTTATGAAATAAATGCCTGCATTATGAGCAGAGAATGAAGCAGAGAGTCAAGGGGTAAGATGCTCCATTTGGAAGTTACAGTATGTTTTATTATTTATGCAAGTAAGATGTTGTTCAAGTTACTCAGCGAATCACGTTTGAGCGAGTCGGAAGTTCTTGTCACTGTTGGTACCTTCTATGGTTAAAGATTGTGGTGCCACATTTAAAAGCCTACTAGACACCACTTCCCCTGCTGCAAACAGGAACTACTCCCTCAGCATATGGTGACTGTCCCTCGATCCCCAGAGATGCACCCAAAGAAATCCAAGCTGGCTCTCAGCTTCACTGTTGCTGCCCTCCAGATGATACCAGATGGGGTCATCGATAGAAAGTCCATTCTCTTCCCTGTGCCTGCACCAGGAGGCAACATGATCAGATGTCTCCAGCCGAGGCTGAGATCGCAACTCAGGTCAATGCCACTCGTCCATATCAAAGGACTAGAAAACAGTGCAGGATAAAAGTCAATAACCTCTGAAGATGCACAAGAGTAAGTGAAACCATTTTCATTCTGTTACCTCATACTCACAGAGCCTAACTCCGCAAAGTGGCATCACATAATACCCCATAGTCTGCCAGACATTGCATCACATGTATGATGTAGCCTCACACCCACTTCATCCACTCAATTACTAACCCTTCCTGTCCTCTGTGGTTCTTCCAGCATCTCTTATAATGATGCATGCTCAAAGACTGTTCCTGCAACTAACTGCATCACCCATTTCAATCCTTTATATTCTCTCATTGCAGAAGAAATTGGCTGAAAACCAGGCCGTGATGACCAAGACAGACAGTGGGTGCCAGATATCAAGAATCGTACCCACTGGCCAAGGAAGACAAAATCATTTTCATAATGATGGACAGACACCAATGAACCAACACCCACAAAGCAACATGCCCACCCTGCTTTTCTCGGATCAGCACAAATTCAAACACATTGCTCCACATAAGCTTTTCTGCATCTTCATCAACTAATTATTTCCCTTCTTTTCTGCAGTAACTAGCACCACATAGGACACCACATGAGGAAAGAGCCCACCACATCGTCCCTCTGTACCAGAAAGACTGGTACAAGAGTAGTAGACTGTGACCCCTCCTAGGATGCAGCATCAAGGAGTTTACCTGCACCCTCCACCAGCTCAAAGATATTTGCTTCAGTGGGTACTCTGTCTTGATTAGACTCGGGGACATAATCTGGTGAACACATCTCTGACATGTGTCCATAACTAGTGCAGGAATAAACATTTGAGGTCACTGACACTCAGAGAGGACTGTCAGGGTCCAGGTACCTGCTCAACACGATGCAGAGGATGTACCTCTGCACTGAGCCTTAACCAAGATGCTCGATTTGCAAAGCCAGGTCGTGGACCATAAGATGTACTAGAGGTCCTAAGTAGCCTGGAAGAAAAGACTGAGAAGTCTGCCCACATACTGACCCACCATGGTGGCTCCAGCAAGCAAGCATTTAGGTACTTCCTTGGAAAGGATGGTGATTGTGTTGGCAATCCATGTGCAGCTTTGCTGTTGAATATGCCATTAGACCCATACACCATTGCTCTAGCAATAGGTATTCTGCAACAATTGCAAAGCGAGACTATAATGAGCTACCCTGACCTCACTCTGGGTGCCTTATCCTCTTATAGAAAGAGAGGATGGTGTCAGTGTGCACACACAGATTGGAGGAGTGACAGACTGACAGTAGCTTCTTCTCAGGACTTACAAGACATGCCTCTATCTCATTCTTGCCAGTGCCTCAATCCAAGGAGGGTGAGCCTTTACCTGTTCAGGAGACTCTCAGCAGGCCAGGGCCCTCTCGGTCATCAGGACTTTCCAATTAGCAGAATCCTCCCATCCTAGCTGCTGAGGTCAGCCTGCATTTAGATGTGATGGGAGGGAGAAAAAAGGAAATCTTCCAGGGGCATTTTGGAGGCACAGGGGTTCAATCACTGTATGGAGTACCTTCCTTTGTAAACATATCTTCATTGCAATGTGATAACATCTGTCATAGTCTTCTTCCCCCGGTAGGATTAAAGAAGGTTCCCTGAAATGAAAGATGTGGAGCTTCTTCCACCAGTAAAAGGATGTGCAATGCTTCAACCACTACACCTTGGTTCACCTTGACTGTCCCAGGTACTGGGACCTTATCTTCAATAGGCCTCTGGGTTGCTCTACTATGACCCTGGTCAAAGTGTGGGCAGCATTAAATCTCTCTTCGGCAGCAGTCTGAGGATTTCTTTGATGTTTCATCAGGTAGTTATGAAAGGAGTAGCCCTCATTATCCAGCAAACATCCCTGTTTGGGTTGAGGGCCTTTGTAGGAGGCTGGCATCTATGAGTGAGCCAGTATTAATGAATCCTGGCAGCTGCTTAGATATCGAATGCATATCTGCAAGATCTGGATGTTGTGATCACAATAGCTTGAACATTAAGGGACTGGATTCCTTTTCTATTCATGAAGCTGCTGGGTCAGGGTAAGGTACTCCGATTGCAATATGAGTGCATTTTAACCCTGCAGCAAGCCAGCCATGGCTGATAATCTTCACACCATCGCTGCCTGACTCCTCACAGGAAGGAGGAATTGAGGTGAATAGTGGGCTCCTGCAAAGAGAGCATCAGTGATCTTCTGGAAGTACTTAAGACTTAGGGCTGAGAAATGCCACCAAGGTATCGAGTTGCTCCCTGAAACAATCCACTAGCAAAGAAATGAAGGACAATTATTCACTTTGGGGTTACCAAGACAGGGTTGCTACCAAACTGTTGTGACTGAAGACCCTCGAAGCTATCTCGGGTGTGGTGTGATAGCGAGGCACATCCTGGGTCATCTTCTGCACTGGCTCTCAGCTGTACCTATCTGAAAATAACAAAGCCGATACATGCAAGAGGTCTCCTCTTCCACGGTAGCTTTTTTCCTGCTGCCTCTCCTTTCTTTTTCACATATTGCCATTGTCTTCAAACACATGCATTGTGCTTATCATTTAATCTGCCAGCACATACACCATTTCTGATGCTGATATAGTAATATGCCCTTCAGCCACAGATACATCTCCCCTTTTCAATTTGACTCTTCACTGTTTCCTAAAGCGACATGCTCCTGCCTTTCCTTCCATGCTAAAGTGCCACTTGAGAAGCTGATGTTGGTGTGTGGCCATTGCCCAGCTAGATGGAGAAATGGACCAGGAACACACTGTGCTTTGATCAACATGGATCTGTCTACAGCAGTTGCAATGATTCCAACAGAAGTGAAAGAAAGGAACATTGTGAAGGTATCAGTAGAGGTAGCAAAATCTATGTAGTCACCCAAAAAGGAAGCAGAGTATTGTGTAAGGACTTAGAACCTTAGAACAACTTTGCGCTGAAGAGACAGCACTGCTTCTCACCGGGTATAAATAGCGCAGTGGGGATGAAGTTAATGGTAGAAAAATGTGAAACACTCAAAGGAGTAGACAGGAAGCTCAAGCCTAGCCATGCGAATATTGAAAGTCACCATAGCCTTAATGGGACATAGATCTGCTCTCTCATCAAGAGGTGACTGGTGGTGGTTTAACCTGAGGGTCACCATGCCTCAGGTGATGTTGAGAAATAGAGTCATTTGTGGTAACCTCAGCCATTTCAAGAGTTGAACCCACACCATTTACACTAGTCTACATATTGAATCAGCCAACTCAGCTAACCAACCCCACAGACTAGCAGACTGATTAGCATTAGGCAGTAGCATTTATGTAATAGGTTTCCAATTTTGTACAGTAAAATTACAGCCTGAAACATATCTGAATACCACATATTGTACTGTTTATTATATGTTGAGATTAAATAAAGAGGCCAAAGCCTGAAGACAGCTCCTGACCACCCTTCTTCTTGGCTAGTCTGTTTTGAGCCAAATTCCTTGATGTAGGCTTAAAACCACACAATAAAAGACAGAGGGCCAAAGTTACCAGGCAGAGCCTTCCTTTATGCAGTCGAGTTTCTGAAGCATCGAGTATCTCAATTGTTCAGATGTTGATTGGGAAGGGGCAGTTCCAGCGAGTATGGAATTAATAAGACACTAATACATGTATATTATGTTTCTCACCACTTGATTGTGAAAAAGTGAATTCACCATCCATGAAGTTTTATCTTGACAGTGGAAATCTAATATTTGGACTCTCTCCTGATTAACTCATCACATTTATTACTATCATCTTAGGGAGTGAGAAATCACACCCAAGGTCTTGTTGCTTAAACAGATAAGGATGAGGATGTGCAGAAGAAGGGATTGCAGTTCACCCAATACTTCATACTTTATTAAATATTATTTGAAAAAGAGATCAACTTTACTCACATGAGTGGTCAAGGCACTGAAGCAGATGTGACAAAAATGTTTTGCTTCAATGGTAATAAAATGTTAATATTTTACATCATAAAAAAACATATTATAGTTAACTTCAGCATTTATTTTATTATTTATGCAAACATTACTTTATGCACGACTTAAGGAGAACTCACAAGGATCCTCAATTTGTGGGAGATGAGATCTGGATAACTCTCAATTTGATGACCAACCAAAATAATATTTTACAATGTCAGGAAGATTTGATTGGTGTTCTTACTAAACTGTTCAGAAAGATTATCTGACAATGCTTGTACCCAAAGTCAACACTTTTGGAGGTAGGGTGTTACGGTGTGCAAGACAGGATTCAAATCATAGTCAGCCCAGCTCCTGACCCAAAGAAGGAAGTAATTTATGGTGTGACAATTGATTGCACCTGTTTTGCATCAATTTCTGAAAGCTACTTATAAAGTCATAGATGTTCTCCACCTGGCCTGAACCAGGTTGATTGGGTTACCTTAATGCAGGCTGTCTAGATCTGGATTAAAGGCTTCTTTACTTCCTGTAGGTGAGAATCTCATGAAAACATTGTGATGCCCCTGACCATCAGGATAAAAACCTAAGGTCAATGATATACGAATGTGTTGGTCAGAGGCTTCATCACTTCACTAACATTACACTAAGAGCAGGAGCTAGTGGGGAAATTAGGCAGCCATTTCTTCAGCAGAAAAAGTAATATCCAGAGATCCTCCAAGTGTCTTGTCCATATCATGTACCACTAGATCGTATCCTCATGTGGAAAGTTAGGGAAGAAATTACAGGACCCCTAGCAGAAAACTTTGAATCATTTATAAACGCGGGTGATGTGCCAGAGGACTGGAGGGTGGTTAATGTTGTGCCTATATTTAAGAAAGGCGGTAAGGAGAAGCCTGGGAACTTTAAACCTGTGAGGCTGACATTGGTGGTGGGTAACTGGTTGGAGGTGATTCTGAGAGAAAGGATTTACATGCAGTTGGAGATGCAAGGATTGATTAGGAATTGTCAGTTTGGTTTTGTGTGAGGGAAATCATGTTTCACAAACTTGATTGAGGTTCTTGAGGAAGTAACCAAAAAGATTGATGAGGGCAGAGTGGTAGACATTTTTTATATAGACTTTAGTAAAGCTTTTGACAAAGTTCCACAAAATTGGTTTGATAAGAGAAGACAGAAGGTAATGGTAGCGGGTTGTTTTCTGAATGGAGATGTGACCAGCAGTGTTCCACAGGGATCGATACTGGGTCCACTTTTGTTTGTCATTAATATAAATATTATGGATGAGAATATAGGAGGCATAGCTCGTAAAATTAAGCATAACACTAAAATTGATGGTGTAGTGGACAGTGAAGAAGGTTATCTAAGATTACAAAGTTCTTGATTAATTGGTCAATGGGCTGAGAAGTGGCAGATGCAGTTTAGTTTGGATAAATACAAGTTATTGCATTTTGGTAAAACAAACAAGGGCAGGACTTACATAATTAATGGCAGTGCCCTAGGTAGTGTTGTAGAACAGAGAGTTCTAGAGGTTCAGATAGATTATTCTTCAATATTTCAGTCATAGGTAGATAGGGTAGTTAAGAAGATATTTAGCATGCTTGCCTTCATTGCTCAGGCCTGTGAGGATATGAATTAGGATGTTATATTAAGGTTGTACAGGATATTGGTGAGGTCTCTTCTGGAGTACTATTTAAGAAGGATATTGTTAAATTGGACAGTGTGCAGAAAAGATTTACTGGGATGTTGCTGGGAATGGAGGGTTTGAGTTATAAAAATAGGATGGATAGGATAGGACTTTTTTCACTGGAGTGCAGGAGGTTGAATGTTGACCTTATATAGATTTGTAAAACCATGAGGGGTATAGATAAGGTGAATAGGAAGGTTGTTTTCCTTAGAGTGGGGCAAGTTCAAAACCAGGAGACATATTTTTAAGGTGAGAGGTGTAAGTTTTAAAAAGGAGATGAGAAGCACCATTTTTACAGAGAGAGTGGTTGGTGTGTGAAATAAACTTCCAGAGGAAGTGACGAATGCAGGTATAGTTACACCATTTCAAAGACGTTTAGATAAGTACATGAATAGGAAATGTTTGGAGGGATATAGACCAAATGCCAGTAAGTGGGCTAGATTAATTTGTGAGCAAGGTCAGCATGGCTTATTTGGATTGAGGCATCTCCATGCTGTATGATTTAATGACTATGACTCTAGCTACTTCCTGATAGTTTATGTGCTTTAACATTGCGTGAACATGTATATTAAATGCTAAATATCTTTATGTAGTCAGTGGAACTTTCTCAGTTACAAGTCCATACATACTTTGATTTTTCAATTTCAAATAACATTTGAGTTTTAAGTAAACCCAAACCACAATGTGGTGTCAGTGATGGCTCAGTAGTTAACTGTCTCACCCCTAATGTCTTGGTACAAGTCTCACCTTGGGGCTCAAGCACAAAAATCAAATACTGTGAGAGTAATGCACTGTAGCGATGCTATCACTCAGATAAGACTGTCATGTTTTACAAATTTGTTGTACATGTTAAATAACTTAAAGCGATGCAGAGATGAGTCGTTCCTACTGTGCAACATGTTATTTAGAAGAGTTTTAAAGTGGGAGTCACAAAGTATCTTACAGGTCAACTTTGAGTAACTTCTGTGGTGTCTTTTTACTTGCTGTAAGATCACAATTAAGCAAACAATTACATAGAGCACAGATCAGTTACAAGACTCGTCTAATCAAAATTAGAACAACTAAACACAAGCCAACATAAAGAGGCCCTAGCTGCTCTCTCAGGCAAATGTACGACATCCTACAGTGCTACTTTTGAAGAAGAGTAAAGGAGTTCTTGCTGGTATCCTGGCCAAGGTTTATCCAATAATGAAAAAAGATATCTATTCATCACAAAATTGCTGTATTTGGAACCTCACTATGATAATATTGGCTACAGCACTTCCTATATTACCATAATGACTGCTCTTCAAAAGGATTGTCAGTGTTCGTTAAATTCTTTGTGATATCCCGAAATCATGAGCTAGCTATCAAAATAAGGTCAAAGCAGAAGAATTTGCAGCAATCCTCAGGCAAAGGTATAAAGTACATGATCAATCCAAGTGATCCTGAGGCTCACAGACACCATTTTTCAGTCAGGTCAATTCACTCCAAGAAATTATTTAGAGGAATTGGATACTGTTTTTGCAGCATCCCTGACAATTTTCCAGCAATTGTACTGAAAACTTGTGCTCCAGAACTTACCGCTCTGCTAGCTAAGCTGTTCCAGTACAGCTACAATACTTGCAACTATCCAACAATGTGGAAAATTGATCAGGTGTGACTATATACAAAAGCAGGACAAATTCAACGACCACGCCATCCATCTAATCTGGATTATCAGCAAAGTGGTAGGAAGTATCATAACAGTGCTATCAGGCAGCGCATGCTCAGCAGTGTCCTGCTCTGTGGTGCCAGGTTTGAGTTCTGCAAGACCACTAAGCTCCTGACTTCATTACAGTCTCAGTTTAAACATGGATACAAATGTTAAATTCTCAAGGTAAGGTGAAAGTGAACGCCCTTGACATTAAAGCCACTTTAGACATGAATGTGGTATCAAGGATCTCTAGTAAAGTCGAGTCACTGGCAATCAGGAGAAATCTGTCTGCTGGTTGGAGTCATATCTGGCACAACTTGTGGTTGTTGGAGGCCAGACATCTATGCTTCTGGACGTCTCTCCAGGAGTTCCACGGGATATTTTCCTGGGCCCAATTTTCAGCATCTGTCCATCATAAGGTCAGAAGAGGGGATGTTCGCTGATGATGATTCTTTCTTCCACTGGCATCCATACAAGCATGAAGGGAGATTAAGATTTAGCTAAGAAAACAGAGTGTTGACATAGAACTAAGCCTGTGGTTCACATTTGGTTTCAGAAGTCCTTTTTCTCTCTCTTCTCTTTCTCTCCCTTTCCTCATGAGGTCTCTCTCTGAAAAAGACACCCTTTCTTTTTATAGATCCGCTTGACTGCTTGAGCTTCCTACTTGGTGCCCCCCCCCCCCCACACCATTGCCACCTACTACTGGAGACTACTATACCAATATGCTGGCATCTTGTTGAAACATAAGATTCTGTGGGGACTTCACAAGTAGATGCTATGAGGATCTTTCCTCTCATGAGGTGAGAATTTCTTTCTCCCAGTGCATCCTTCATATTTGGAGTTCTCTACCCTTTTGAATCCAAAACTGATTGAATAGAACAATCTGCATTTGACAGGTTTTTCATTAACCAGGTACTCAAGGGTTATAGGGGCACAGGCAGGAATGTGGAGTTAAAGTCATAATCAAATCAATTGTGATTTTATTGAATTGCAGACTGTTATATGAGCATGGAGCTCATTACACTGTAGAAGCTGCTACTCATAATAAAGATTGCTTCAACAATCTTCTTAAAGCTCTTTTTAATTCATTCATGGGCCAGCATTTATTGCCCATCCCTAATTACCTAGAGGGTAGTTAAAAGCCAACCCGCATTGCTAGAGTCTGGGTCACATGTAGGCCAGATAAGGTAAGGATGGCAGTTCTTTCCCTAAAGGGCATTAGTGAACTAGATGGGTGTTTCCTCTGACAATTGCCAATTGTTTCATGGTCATCATTAGGCACTTCATTCCAGATTTTTAATGAACTCAAATTACCATGGTGGGATTTGATCGCAGGCAAGCACTTGAACATCCTCTGGGTGTCTGGCTTACAGTCTAATGATAATACCCTTCGGCCATCACCTGCCTGTGGTAGTCTACAGAGCCTGCAACGCTTTGAGAAGATTTGTAGCTCAGGTTGGGGTATTGGTTGTAAGTTTTCTTGCTGAGCTGGAAACATACGTTCCATCACGTCATCAGTAGGTAACATCATCAGTGAACCTCCAGTGAAGTGCCGGTGTTATGTCCCACATTTTACTTGTGTGTCATGGTTTCTTAAGGTGGGTGATATCATTTCTCATTCTTTTTCTCAGAGGATGGTAGATGGGCTCCAAATCGATGTGTTATTGATGAATTTCCAGTTAGAATGCCAGGTCCCTAGGAATTACCATGTAATGTTTGTTACAGTCCTTGCATGGTATTTTGTAAATGACATTTGTTTCTGGGTGCTGCAATGTGTTGGGGATCATTGAAATGATGTCCTGATGCAGCTCCTTTTGTGGGTGTTGGGAAGATTGCTTCTGTTGTTAAGTATTTGGTCTGTGTGTGTTATTTTCTGTAGATGCTACATTAATTGTTTGTTCTACTGTGACATCTAGGAATGGGAGTCTGTTGTTGTTCTTCTCCTCTTTTGTGAATTTTATGCCAGTAAGGATATTGTTGATGGTGTTGTAGGTTTTCTGTAATTTGTTTCGTTTTGTGATAATGAAGTTGTCATCCACATAGCGGACCCAAAGTTTGGGTTGGTTAGTTGGGATGGCTGTCTCTGCATACTGCTTCTGCTAGGAACTATGATACCCGTAGAAGTTGATGCCTGTGCCTTCTACAGACTACCTAAAGTACAAAAACCAGGGGCCCCACCTCAGACCCACAGTCTCACTACCCGGAACACTGACATACAGGCTAGTCAAGGAACTCCACCGAAAACTGAAATACCTAGAAGACACATGGCACTCCCTTCACTCCACTCAAGAATTAGTGAACACCATCAAAGACACCAAGATGGAAGAGGACAAAATAATGGTCTCATTTGACATAACAGCCCTGTTCACATCAATTTACCTCAGCCCGGCCAAAGAAATACTGACTGCTCTACTCGAGGAACCAACGACACGAACACCAGAAAACACAAACTTCGTCAGCGAAGACAACATCCTCAAGCTAGTAGGCTTATGCCTCACTGCACACTTCACATTGAATAACAAGACCTACAAACAAATCAACAGAACACCCATGGGATCACCAATATCAGTGTTCCTAGCAGAAGCAGTAATGCAGAGACTTGAACAAAGAGCACTCCCCTAACTATCCAACCCAAACTTTGGGTCCACTACATGGATGACACCTTTGTCATCACAAAACAGAACAAATTAGAGGAAACCTACAAAACTATCAGTAATATTCTTACTGGCATAAAATTCACAACAGAGGAGGAGAACAACAACAGACTCCCATTCCTAGATGTCACAGTAGAATGAACAGTTAATGGAGAACTTCAAACCAGCACCTACAAAAAACAACACACACAGACCAAATACTTAACTACAGTAGCAGTCATCCGAACAGCCATAAGTGGAGCTGCACCTGGACATTATTTCAATAAGCTACAAAACACTGCAACACTCAGGAACTATGAACAGCAGAAGAAAAATATCTATACAGCGTGTTCAGGAAGAACAAGTACCCAATAAACACAGTCCACCTATTTCGCTACAACAAGCCCAAACAGGCAGACACAATGCACCAGAAACTCTGGCCACATTACCTTACATCAAAGACATGTCTGAAATAACTTCCAGACTACTCAGACCCCTTGACATCATGGTAGCCTACAAACATACAAACACATTTTATCAGCAGTTAATGAACCTAAAGGACTCTATACAAGCAACCAGCAAAACAAATGTCATTTACAAAATACCATGCAAGGACTGTAACAAACACTATGTTAGACATCAACTAGCTACCAAGAGACATGACCCACTATCACTATAATCCTTGCATATAGGTGGAGAAGGACACCACTTTAAATGGGACAGCACATCCATCGCAGGACAAGCTAAACAGAGACACAGACGGGAATTCCTAGAAGCATGGCATTCTAACCGGAACTCTAACAATAAACACTTTGATTTGGTGCCCATCTACTATCCTCTGAGAAAAAGGACTGGAAGTGATATCACCCACCTTAAGAAACATAAGTAGAAAGCGGGAAATAACACTAGCATTTCACCGGAGGCTCACTGATGACGTTACCGAGCATGATGATGAAACATCTGAAAACAAATCTTCCAGCTCAGTGAGCAAACTTACAACCAGAAAGTCAGGGCCTGCTTGGCCTATGTTTTTGCATGTTAGCAACAAGTTTCAGGTTGCTTTTACATTACAGATATTGTTACAGAGAATTTATAGAGGACCACTGGTTATGTCTCACTTCTTTGAGATTCTGAGCTGTTTTGCCCACAAGTTCACATGACTTCATCATAGTAAATAGTCATACTGGCATTCCTCAGTATTAACCCTTTCAGACCTATATACAACACAGGTCGTTTAAGACAGAGAATGGTCTTCTCCAGCTCTTATTTCTGATGTTGGTTAGGCCACTATTGGAATATTGTGTGCAACTCTGGTCACCTTCTTATTGGAAAGATGTTGTGAAACTTGAAAGGGATCAGAGAAGATTTACAAGGATGTTGCCAGGGTTGAAAGATTTGAGCTATAGGGAGAGGCTGAAAAGGCTGGAGCTGTTTTCCCTGGAGCATTGGAGGCTGAGGGGTGACCTTATAGAGGTTTATAAAGTAATGAGGGGCATGGATAGGATAAATAGACAAAGTTTTTTTTCCCTGGAGTGGGGGAGTCCAGAACTAGAGGGCGTAAGTTTAGGGTAAGAGGGGAAAGACATAAGAGAGACTTGAGGGGCAATTTTTTCACACAGAAATGTGGTGCATATATGGAATGAGCTGCCAGAAGAAGTGGTGGAGGCTGGTACACTTGTAGCATTTGAAAGGCATCTAGATGGGTATATGAACAGGCAGGATTTAGAGGGATCTGGACCAAGCGCTGGCAAATGGGACTAGATTAGGTTACAATATCTGTTTGGTATGGATGAGTTGGACTGAAAGGTCTGTTTCCATGCTGTACATCTCTGTGACTCTATGAATATAATTAATATAAGGCTCCCAGCAAATTTTGCACAGCATGTCAGTGTGGCTAGAAATAAATCATCAAACGATTTGACATTGTATTATCATGAGATGTTAGTTTGTTTGTGTGCACGCTATATCTCTTGAGCAATATGTAACATCTTGTGCAAGGTTTTGTTAGACAAGTCCAGAGAGAATAAGTGACTGCAGTCTGAGGATAGAGCTTGCTCAGTAAATTGAAACATTGAAAAGCGAGATTAACAGAGTCCAAGACTTGATACTACTCTGTTCCAGTCCTTCCCCAGGGACTTCATTTCTTTTCCGTCCTTGCTCCAGTGCATATTCTCAGGGAATTTGTGTTGCAGACGTTTCATCCCCTGTCTAGGTGACATCCTCAGTGCTTGGGAGCCTCCTGTGAAGTGCTTCTGTGATCTTTTCTCCGGCATTTATAGTGGTTTGAATCTGCCGCTTCTGGTTGTCAGTTCCAGCTGTCATCTGCAGTTGCCGATGTATTGGGTCCAGGTCGATGTGCTTGTTGATTGAATCATTGGATGAGTGCAATGCCTCTAGGAATTCCCTGGCTGTTCTCTGTTTGGCTTGTCCTATAATAGTAGTGTTGTCCCAGTCAAACTCATGTTGCTTGTCATGTGAGTGTGTGGCTACTAAGGATAGCTGGTCATGTCGTTTCGTGGCTATTATCCTTAGTAGCCACACACTCATATGACAAGCAACATGAGTTTGACTGGGACAACACTGCTATTAAAGGACAAGCCAAACAGAGAACAGCCAGGGAATTCCCAGAGGCATGGCACTCATCCACTGATTCAATCAACAAGCACATCGACCTGGACCCAATATACCGGCCACTGCATTGGACAGCTGGAACTGACAACCGGAAGCAGCAGATTCAAACCACTATAAATGCCAGAGAAAAGATCACAGAAGCGCTTCATAGGAGGCTCCCAAGCACAGAGGATGTCACCTAGGCAGGAGACGAAACGTCTGCAACACAAATTCCCTGCTCGGCGAACACAACCACAACAAGCACCCGAGCTACAAATCTTTGCACAAACTTTGAGCATATTCTCAATTGTTGCAACAAATATTTTGCAAAAATTACTTTAGCAGGCTTAATAAAATAATAATTAATACTTACATTAACCTTGCATTTCAAAAGAAAATTACTTAAAATATGATAGTGATGAAGAAACAAATGACCACCTTAAGCTGTGTTCAGTTTTTTTTCTTTGGAATTCTCTATGCCAGAGAGCTGGAAAAATTCAGTTACTGAGTGCACTCAAGATAGTGATCAATAGAGTTTTCTGATACTAAAGGAATTCAGTGATATGGAAAGGAAAGTGAAGTTGAAGTAGAAGATTAGCCGCAACCTTACAGATCTGTGGATCAGGTTTGAAGGGCAGAGTGGCTGTCTCCAGCTCCTATTTTGTACATTCTTATTTTCTGTACCTTCAGGAATTTTTTCATAAACTTGAAACGGCTGTATGCTGAGGTTTTCCACATAGTACATTAAGCTAAACTCATTAAAACCATCAAGCTTAATAGGAATTTTAATGTGTGTTGCTACATATTCCATTCCACTCATGCTTAACCTACTATTGATGGTAAAATTAGCAAATTAGCGTGCAACAGTCAACATTCTTATAGTTCTGCACTAACGATCATGGTTAGCTTCGGTTATTGCTGAAAGAACCATCATGCCCACACACAGGGCAATTCAGCCCACAGGCAGCAACTTGGGTATTTTAGCAAGCTTGTCATGCAACTATGCATGTTACTGCAGCTCCTTTGCACCATCAGTCTTCGAAGTAAAACGACCAGCTTCCTAAATGATAGTATGCTCAAGTCAAAATATAGATCAGTCGACACTGTGTTTAAAAAATATAAATTAAGAAGGTCCAAGCTGAAAACTTCCCACTGTGATTTGCAAGGCATGTCTGGTGGGATGATATCAACAGTCATCATGTACTTAAACAGCCAAGGTGATGATCATCTCCAGATAGATGTTTGTTGTTAAAAAAAATCAAAAACTGAGCTATTATCAAGGCTTTTCGAAATGTGAATAAGGGAGTAAGAGTCATGCAATAGCATATTGTACCAGAGAGGGAGAAATTTTACAGTTGACCGAATATCAGAGTGAGAGAGAAAGTGAGTGCACAATGACATGGAACTTTAGAGAGAAAGAGCGAGAAGGAGCACAATGAGATTAAACTTCAGAAAGAGTGGACACTGTGAGATCAAACACCAGAAATGGTGGGCAGAGTGACACTGAACATCACATAGAATGGACATAATGAGACTGAGCATCAGAGATGTAGGCAAGGAGCACAATGGGGGAAATTGCACTTCAGACAGAGTAGGCCCAGTTACAGCGAATATCAGAAAGAAGTAGCATAATTAAACTGAACATCAGAAAGAGTGGTCACGGTGAAACTAAACATTGGACAGAGGGAAGTAGCAGTGAAATTGAATATCAGACAGAGAGAGTAAGGCAGAACATTGTGAAGCTGAACTTCCGATACAGAAGGTACAAAGAAATTGGCAGCACAGATGGAGAGTGTGTGAGAGAGAGAGAGAGAGAGAGTGAGAGAGAGACAGTAAGATGAAATTTCAGAGAAAGAGGGCAGAGTGATTTTGTTCAGTGAAACTGAGCATGAGAGATTGTCTATCGTGATGTTGGCCATAAGAGAGATTGTAACCATCAGGCTAAACATCAGAAAGAAAGAGGGGAGTGCACAGTAAGACTGAACGTTGTGGAACAGGGGTTGGGGGATGCATACTGACATACTGAAGACCAGTGGGACTTTGGTGTACATATCCGCAGATCACTAAAGTTAATAGGACAGGAAAAGAAGGGGTTTGAAATGGTGTTTGGAATATCTGCCTTAATTAGCTGAGGCATAGGATGCAAGAGCACAGGAATTATGCTGGGTCTGTATAAAATGCTGGTTTGACCACAACAGGAGTACTGCATGCAGTTTTGGTCACCATGGGAATGATATGAGTGTATTTGAGAGGGTACAGAAGAAATTTACCAGGATGCTGCCTGGGCTGGAGGGTCTGAGTTATGAGGATAGATTGGATAGGCTAGAGTTGTTACCCTTGGAGCAACAAACGTTGAAAGGGTCCAGACAGAGGTGTATCAGATTATGTGGGGACAGATAGATAGAGTGGACAGGAAGACTAGGTAGAGTGATCAATAACCAGGAGGCATAGATTTAAGGTAAGAGCTAGAAAGCTAAGAGGACAGTTGGGGAGATTTTGTTTTCCACTCAGAGGGTGGTGGGAGTCTTCAACGCCACTGCCTGAAAGTGTGCTAGAGTCATAAACTCTATAACATTTAAGCAGCATTTAGATATCCACTTGGATTGCCATAGTATCCAGGGCTATGGGTGAAAAGCTAGAAAATTAGATTATAGTTATATGAGAGTTGAAGAGAGTGCTGAAGGAATTTATAGTAATGGTTCCAGGAATGAGACACTGTAGTTATATTTATAGATTGAAAAAGTTGGGTCTATTCTCAGAAGGCTGAGAGGAGATTTACCAGAGGTTTTCAAAATCATGACTAAATTGGATAAAGTAAAAAAGGAGGAGCTATTCCTGCTCATAAAATGAAAACAAAAGAATGAGAGGACATTGATTTAGAGTGATGTGCAAATGAAGCAAATGATGTGAGCAAAACTTTCACACAGTACGTACTCCGGATATGGAGTGCATTGCCTGGAAATGTGGTGGAGGTAGGTTCTATCAAGGCATTTGGAGAGAAATAGTGTTCAGTAATATGAGTAAAGGTGAGAGATTGGCACTGGGTAATAGAAATAGAACAGACACAATGAGCTAAATGGCCTCCTGCACTATAACAATGTCTGATTCTGAGGTCTTTGTTGACTGGTGCATACACAATGGGCTGAATAGCCTTCTTCTGTGTTATTATCACCTATGAGTCTACAGTGAGAATGAACTGCAGAGACAGAGAGCACAGTGGGTCTGAATTTCACAGAGACACAGACAGAAAGAATAAGGAGGACAAAATTCAGAGAGGGAGAAAGTGAGCACAGTGAGATTGAATTTCAGAGAGAAAGAAGGAACAGTGGGACTGAACTTCAGAGAAAGAGGCAGCACAATGAGACTGAACCTCAGGGAGAGAGGTGAAACTGAACAAATAGTGGGTGCAATGAGACTGAACAGCAGGCAGAAGAGTGACAGCAAGACACAGCAGAGGCAGTGAGCATAAAGAGACCAAATATAAGACAGAGAGGGGGAGCCCATAATGAGACAGGTCAGAGAGAGAACACAGTGGAGACTGAACACCAGGGAGTGAGAGGGGACAGCATAGTGAGACTAAACTTTAAAAAGGGGGAACACAGTGAAGCTAACCTTCAGAGAGAATGGGAAAGAGGGAGAAGTTACGGAGTTTGAACTTTACAAGGAGAGAAAACGTCAGACAGTGAGAGCATCTACAGTGTGACTGAACTTGAGAGAAAGAGAACTTAGTGAGACTGAACATCAGAGTGTGGGTACAGTAAAACTGAACATCAGTGAGACAAAACAAAGGGAGGAAGAAGGCCTAGTGGGATTAAATATATGAGAGAGGGAGTGCACAGTGAAAATGTGAGAGCAAAAGAGAGCAAGAGAACGCAGTGAGATTGAACATCAGGGAAAAAGAATGGAATTGAACATATAAGAGTGAGGGGGACTGAACAGTGACTGAACTTTACAGAGAGAGAGGGCGTGTATAGTGAAACTGAACCTCAGAGATCACACTGTAAGATTGAACATCAGAGAGATTGTGAAAGAGAGCATAGTGAGCCTGAACTTCAGCAAAGCAGTGATCATAGTGAGATTGAATAGCAAAGTGAATCAGCATGCTGATATTTAACAGAACAGAAAGGCAAGAGTGAAACTGAACATCAGAGAGAGTACAACTAAACTGAAAATCAGAGCGAAGACAGTGAGAATGTATAAGCAAGACAGCAGGAAGAGAATAGTGAGATTGAACTTCAAACAGCGTACAGTGAAAATAAACATCAGAGACCACACAGTGAGATTGAACGAAAGACAGAATATTGAGATTGAACTTCAGAGAGCACACAGTAAGTTTGAATGAGGGAAAGGGAGAAAAAGCACAGTGAGATTGAATAAAAGTTAGAGAAAAGCATGAGACTGACCATCAGAGAGCAAGCACTGCAATTAAAGATACAGAAAAATCACAAGGTAGATATTTATTATAGCTGAATATTTTAAGAGTATCGGCCATAATATTTAATGTAGGAATACTTGTCTTATTCAAAAATACATGTTTTATATATTGTTTAATATATAGAATATATAAGATTTAAACAATACATCTAGCAAGCCAAGTACAGCAATATGTATCAGCCCTGTTTCAGTCACAGCTTCATTATTGATTTCTTCTTAATGATCTTTTACTGGTTTTATAGAACCCATATACTTCCTGGCTCACCTGTTCAAAGTTATTTTTCTCATGCTACAATGCTTATTTCTTTTAATTAACTTGCAAAATTACAAATGAAACTGGTTCCGTCTCTCATGAAAAGGTAGCTGACTTTGTCAGTCCAATACAATAGTTGTGTTTTCAGCACTCTTTCGCTATACATTTACCACAACAGCTTCCACACTGCCACTTGTTGGCTCCTGCAGCTGCAAACAGTCTTGACCAGAGGAATTCCAATTGGCCTTGCCAATGAATGTGCTGGATTTGGGGGAGGATGAAGAATTCCTGAGAACGTAGGTGGCACCAGATGATCAGCAATAAAAGGAAGGGAGAGTAGGTCAGACAACCAGCAGCTGCAGAACCCACAAATTCATGTTGGACGTGGGCCGTGTCACAAGCTGAACTCATCAATGAGTGAAATGCTTCAATGAAATATTTTGAGAATTTTCCATTCTTACTGAGTTAAACTGCTGAATTGCATGTAGACGATAGACAATAGACAATAGAGACGTGGCTTCAAGTGGACAGGGCCTGGGAAATGAATATTCAAGGCTACACGTGCTATCGTAAGGACAGACTGACGGGCAGAGGGGGTGGGGTGGCCTTGTTGGTAAGGGAGATAATTCAGTCCCTTGCGCGGTGGGACCTAGAGTCAGGGGATGTAGAGTCAGTGTGGATAGAGGGTAAAAAGACCCTCTTGGGAGTCATCTACAGGCCCCCAAACAGTAGTCTGGATGTTGGATGTAAGTTGAATTAGGAGCTGAAATTGGCCTGTCGCAAAGATGTTACTACAGTTGTTATGGGGGATTTTAACATGCAGGTAGACTGGGAGAATCAGGATGGTATTGGACCTCAAGAAAGAGACTTTGTGGAGTGCCTCAGAGATGAATTCTTAGAGCAGCTGGTGCTGGAGCCGACCAGGGAGAAGGCAATTCTGGATCTGGTATTGTGTAACGAACCAGAATTGGTCAGAGACCTCGAAGTGAAGGAGCCATTGGGAAGGAGTGACCATAATACATTGAGCTTCAATCTGCAATTTGAGATGGAGAGGGTACAGTCGGAAGTTACAGTACTTCTGTTCAATAAAGGGAACTATGGATCTATGAGGGAGGAGCTGGCCAAAGTTCAATGGTGCAATACCTTAGCAGGGATGACCGTGGAGGAACAATGGCAGATATTTCTTTGTATAATGCAGAAGTTGCAGGATCAGTTCATTCGTAAAAGGAAGAAAGATCCCAGGAGGAGGCATGGGCGGCCGTGGCTGACAAGGGAAGTTAAGAAACATATAAAGTTAAAAGAGAAAAAGTATAACACAGCAAAGATAAGTGGGAAAACTGAGGACTGGGAAGCTTTTAAAGAACAACAGAGGATTACTAAGAAGGAAATACGCAGAGGAAAAATGAGGTACGAAGGTAAACTGGCCAATAATATAAAGGAGGATAGTAAAAGCTTTTTTAGGTATGTGCAAGGCAAAAAAATGGTTAGGACTAAAATTAGGCCCTTGAAGACAGAAACAGGGGAATATGTTACGGGGAACAAAGAAATGGCAGAAGAATTAAATGGGTACTTCAGATCTGTGTTCACTGGGGAAAACACAAGCAATCTCCCTGAGGTAATAGTGGCTGAAGGACCTGAACTTACGGGAATTTATATTTGCCAGGATTTGGTGTTGGAGAGACTGTTAGGTCTGAAGGTTGATAAATCTCCAGGGCCTGATGGTCTACATCCCAGGGTACTGAAGGAGGTGGCTCGGGAAATCGTGGATGCGTTGGTGATTATTTTCCAGAGTTCGCTAGATTCGGGGTCGGTTCCTGAGGATTGGAGGGTGGCTAATGTTATACCACTTTTTAAGAAAGGTGGGAGAGAGAAAGCAGGAAATTATAGACTAGTTAGTCTGACCACAGTGGTGGGAAAGATGCTGGAGTCTATTATAAAGAATGAAATTACGGCACATCTGGATAGTAGTAACAGGATAGGACAGAGTCAGCATGGATTTATGAAGGGGAAATCATGCTTGACTAATCTTCTTGAATTTTTTGAGGATGTAACTCTGAAGATGGACGAGGGAGATCCAGTAGATGTAGTGTACCTGGACTTTCAGAAAGCTTTTGATAAAGTCCCACACAGGAGGTTAGTGAGTAAAATTAGGGCACATGGTATTGGGGGCAAAGTACTAGATTGGATTGAAAATTGGTTGGCTGATAGGAAACAAAGGGTAGTGATAAACGGCTCCATTTCGGAATGGCAGGCAGTGACCAGTGGGGTACCGCAGGGATCCGTGCTGGGACCGCAGCTTTTTACAATATATATTAATGATATAGAAGATGGTATCAGCAATAACATTAGCAAATTTGCTGATGATACAAAGCTGGGTGGCAGGGTGAAATGTGATGAGGATGTTAGGAGATTACAGGGTGACCTGGACAAGTTAGGTGAGTGGGCAGATGCTTGGCAGATGCAGTTTAATGTGGATAAATGTATGGTTATCCACTTTGGTGGCAAGAACAGGAAGGCAGATTACTATCTCAATGGAATCCATTTAGGTAAAGGCGCAGTACAGAGAGATCTGGGTGTTCTTGTACACCAGTCAATGAAGGTAAGCATGCAGGTACAGCAGGTAGTGAAGAAGGCTAATAGCATGCTGGCCTTTATAACAAGAGGAATTGAGTATAGAAGCAAAGAGGTGCTTCTGCAGCTGTACAGGGCCCTGGTGAGACCACACCTGGAGTACTGTGTGCAGGTCTGGTCTCCAAATTTTAGGAAAGACATTCTGGCTATTGAGGGAGTGCAGCGTAGGTTCACGAGGTCAATTCCTGGAATGGCGGGATTACCTTACACTGAAAGACTGAAGCGACTAGGCTTGTATACCCTTGAGTTTAGAAGACTGAGAGGGGATCTGATTGAGACATACAAGATTATGAAAGGATTGGACACTCTGGCAGCAGGAAACATGTTTTCGCTGATGGGTGAGTGCCGAACCAGAGGACACAGCTTAAAAATACGGGGTAGACCATTTCGGACAGAGATGAGGAGAAACTTCTTCACCCAGAGAGTGGTGGCTGTGTGGAATGCTCTGCCCCAGAGGGCAGTGGAGGCCCAGTCTCTGGATTCATTTAAGAAAGAGTTGGATAGAGCTCTCAAAGATAGTGGAATCAAGGGTTATGGAGATAAAGCAGGAAGAAGATACTGATTAGGAATGATCAGCCATGATCATATTGAATGTCGGTGCAGGCTCGAAGGGCTGAATGGCCTACTCGTGCACCTATTGTCTATTGTCTATTGTCTATTGTCAAGAATCAGCCTGACATAGTCACACTCACCAAGTCACGCCACATCCCAGACCCACCATCATCATTACCATCCCTCAGTATGGCAAAAGTGAGGACTGCAGATGCTAGAAACCAGAGTTTAGATCAGAGTGGTGTTGGAAAAACACAGCAGGTCAGGCAGCATCCGAGAGCAGGAAAATTGACATTTTGGGCAAAAGCCCTTCATCAGGAATAGAAGCAGGGAGCCTCCAGGGTGGAGAGATAAAACTTTTATTTCTCCACCCTGGAGGCTCCCTGCTTATATTCCTGATGAAGGGCTTTTGCCCGAAATGTCAATTTTCCCTCCTCCCTCAGTGTGCTTTACCCTACTGATAGAGCAGATTTACCAGAGGTATAGAGTCAGGAAGGAGCTGCTGAGGGAGTCCTCAACAATGATTCGAGATACAGTGGACTCTAATGGCATCTATGGTCAAGTGATCAAGGAAATGTCCACCACAACCCAACCCTCAACTGGTGAATCAATATTTATCCTTGCTAAAAAACAACTGAAAGAAGCACTGAAGATAAAAGGAAAATCACTGAGAATAAGTCAGCAGCACCAATACTAGCCAAGCTACTCCGGCTTTAAAGGCACTACTTTTCTGGGTTTCTGGCAGTTGATAACAATACCAAAAAGAGAGAAAGTCCTACTTGACCTCATCCTCATCAATCTACTAGTCACAGATCCTCAGTCCATGACAGCATTGGTAACAGTGACCATCGCATATCCCTGGTGGAGACCCAGTGAAGTCCATTGTGAAGTTCCATCTTCATTGACAATATCCTCTATTACAGTGTGTGATGTGACCATTCTAGATTTCAAACAGATATAGCAACTCCAAAATTACATGAGGCACACTTGGGCCATCAACAGTAGTATTCAAGCACAGTATTGAACTGCATACAACCACAATGTGCAACCTCAATACCTGGCATACCTAGGCACAAAAGAAGATGGTCTTGTTTATTGGAAACCAGCAGGTTAGCAACTCTCAGCATCACTGAAGTGATGCCAATTCCAGTCTTCAGCCAATTCCATACATTCCACATTATATCATGGAATAGCTGGAACCGCTAGACAGTGAAAAGTCTATTGGTCCTGTCAACATTCCAGCAAGAGTACTGAAGACTAGTATTCCACTTGCTGTGCCCCTAGCCAAGTGGTCCCATTTCAGCTACAACACTTGCAATAACCCGACAATTTTTAAAGTTGCCCAGGTATGTTTCTGGCATGTAGAATGTCAGAGAGCTTGCCAAGACCAACACCAGACATACCTAAAAAGATTTCAATCTGAACTACAATGCAGGTCATTTGCATATCAAACAGTGGAAGTAAATTGTGATAGACAGAACTAAATGATCCCATGACCAATTGATCAGATCTAAGCTCCTCAATCTTGGTACATCCAGTGTAAATGGCTGTGGACGATAAAACAAACTAACAGGAAGAGAAGTCTCCAAAAATATCCCCATTTCTATGTGAATGGGGAGGGGGGGGGGGGGGGGGGGGGGTGGCTAGACATCAATGCAAAAGACAGTGCCGAAGCATTTGCAATAATCTTTAGCCAGGAGTGTGGAGTGCCTCCTCCTGAGATCTTTAGCATCAGAGAGACAATCTTCAGCCAATTCACTCCACTTGAAATCAAGAAATGACTGGAGACACTGGCTGCTAAAAAAATTTGTGGACCCTGAGAATGCTCTGGCAAAAGTACTCAAAAGTTGTGCTCCAGATTTGCCTCACCCCTAGTCAAGCAATTTTCGTACTCTAAAACACTGCTATCTACTTGGCAATGTAAAGTTACCATGCGTTTCCTTTCCATTAACAGCAGGATAAGTTCAACCTGACCAATTACAATCTATTCTCAATCATAAGGAAAGCAATGGATGGTGTCATTAACAATGCTATCGAGTGGCATTTAGTAATAACTGGTTCACCGATGTTCAGTTTGGATTCCTCCAGAGTCACTTAGACCTTGACTTCATGATAGTCTTGGTCCAAACATGTACAAAATAGATGAAGTGCAAAAGGAGGTAAGAGAGACTGCCATTGATATCAAGGCAGCATTTGATCAAGGATGGTGTCAAGGAACACTAGCAAAACTAGAGCTGATGGAAATCATGGAGAAAACGCTCCATAATTGAAGTTGTACTGAGCACAAAAGGAAGATTGTATTTCTGGAGGTTATTCATCTAATTCCCAGGACGAAACTGCAGGAGTCCCTCAGTTAGTATCCTAGATCCAACTATCTTCAGCCACTTCTCAATGACCTGCTGTTCACCATAAGTTCAGTAACGGAAATGCTTGCTGATGATTACACAATTATGGCATCATTTGTTGCACCTCAGATACTGAAACAATTATGACCATGTGCAGCAAGACCTGGAAAACATTTAGGATAAATAAATCTTTACAGTCATGCACAGAGACCATCCACGTGTGCTCAACATGTTTAGAGACAAGCTTGAATTCTCTGCAAAGGCCCTCAAGAAGCTGTACAATTTCATGTAGCAAGTAGAAAGCTAACCAGAAAGAAAGAAATTCTTAATCCAAAGTGGATCATGTTCATATTCAATGCACATCAACTGTCCATCTAGATGGCACCTGGAGGTTACAAGTTTAAGCATTAAGCATCGGAACCCCAAGATAGCATTCTCCAAAGCCTGAAGACTAACTGAAGTCAGAAACCATGTCCTGCTCCATGGAATTGAGCTGCATTCCCTCTAACATTTCCCGCCATTGCACGGACCTCTGTGGTCCATGAATTGCAGCAAATTCCAGGACTGGAACATGTTGATCAGTGCGTGCTGTACCTCTGAGTCACTGTACAGCCTAGAGGGAATATTGCAAGAAACCACATACATCCTACATGTTTTCTAAAATAGCTTAGAATGGTGTAGGAAATTAATCCCTCTTTGACAAGAATTTTATGGAAGGTGTGTTGGGAATGGGACAAAGTTAAATAAAATGCTAAATGCTTATGATTACCTGTTTTTGGTTAAGTAGGGGTACTGTAAACTAATTTGGATGGACATGTAGAGTAAAAGGTAATTGATTAGATTAGATTCCCTATAGTATGGAAACAGGCTGTTCGGCCCAGCAAGTCCACACCGACCCTCCGAAGAGAACCCACCCTATATTTACCCCTGACTAATGCACCTAACACAATGGGCAATTTAGCCTGGCCAATTCACCTGACCTGCACATCTTTGGATTGTGGAGGAAACCCACACAGACACGGGGAGAATGTACAAACTCCACACAGACAGTCGCCTGAGGTGGGAATCAAACCTGGGTCCCTGGCGCTGTGAGGAAGCAGTGCTAACCACTGATACACCATGCCGCCTCAAATTAGTTGTTATCTTTATTCTAGCTATGATTACTGAACATGTGTAAATGGGACTACATCAATCAAATGGAGTTGTAGAGCTCCAAATAAGATGTCCTCTGTAACATCTTCAGTACATAGTTATTGAAATAACAACACAGAGGTCAGTATCTCATCATCATGTCACCCTTTATTTATACTTTGAGAGTCATTGACACTGATTCAGTTCCCTTAGAGCCAGCTCTTAGAGTGAATAGAACCTCTAACACTCTTATTTATATCTGTCAGCCAAGACTCCCTAATTGGAGCAGCTTAATAGCCCCAATCGGGGAACTCATATTCTATGAGGTCTACCTGGTTGACCTCTTTCCAGTCACTACATCCTTCCCCGCTGAGGACATAGGACAATATTTTTTCTCTTCAGGAGTTTTAGCACCGGATCAATTCCTCCAACTCTGCTTCTGATATGGGTGGTGTGTAAAGCATAGTAGCTCGCCTCTTGTGCCTGCAGCGTTTCAGAAGAAATTCATTCTCCTCTTCAAGCAGCAAAGGTGTCAAAGTGGTGACGTCCACTGTGTCCATCTGAAATTCCGAGATATCTTCAATGTTTAATGGCGAGGGAGAACCCATGAGTTCCAGAGCAGTTGGAAAGATAGTCGTGGAGCTGAACATGTTTTCCTCCCGCACTGTTTGTGAGTTTGCAGTTTTCAGATGGTCCACATGCTTGCTCAGGACCATTGCACTGGTCTGAACATTACACATTGACCATGCATTTTACCCATGCAGGGGCATTCCCATGGCTCCTACGTTATACTTAGTCCCCTGAAGTAAACTGTCTCACTTATGATGCTGTTTCATCCTCCAACCCATGTCTGGGAAGATCAGATTTAACTTGATGCAGAATTTTCTTTCCATTAACAACTCTGCTGAAGATATCCCCGTAGTTGTATGAGGGTGGTTCTTTAATGAAACAATAACCAGGATAGTTAACCAGTTTGGTATCTAGTTAAGGTGTAGACTGTTTCTTTAAGCCCGCTGTCAAAGTTTGGACTGTTCTTTCTATGAGACCATTTGATGAAGGGTGGCATGGAGCTGTCCTTATATGATAAAGCAACTTTAGGAAATACTCAAATTCCCTGCTGGTAAACAATACCCTGTTATTTGTGACCAAACCTTCTGAGACTCCATGTACTACAAACTATGCATCCAGTTTTTCTATTGTCATCCCCGTGTTTGATAAATGAACATTATAAACGTACAGCCATTTTGAGTGGGTGTCCACAAAAGCTAAGAACGTTGAGTTCATGCAAGGGCATGAATAGTCAATATGCAACCAAATTCAGGGTCTACCCAACCATTCCCACGAATGTGGGAGAGATGCTGGCAGTAATTTTTGACATTGTTGGCACTCTAGGCACTGCCCAATCAATGCAGCTGTGCCTGCATCCAATCCTAGCACCAGATGTAACTTCTCACCAACATCTTCATTTTGGAAACCCCTTTATGATCCTTCTGGAGCTTAGCCAGTATCTGATCATGACCTTTGCTCAGGACACTATTGTTTTCATAGTAACATGCCATTCTCTACTGTTAGCTGGTCTCTCTGAGTCCAAAAATATTTCAATTCTGCTCATGACAGCCTGTTGGACTCCCCCATCAGCACCAGCCTTTTCAGTTTTGCCAGGACCAAATCTTTCTGTGTCCCAAGTCTGATATTGTCAGCTGTGATTGGCAGTATGTCTAGAAAATGGAGTCTTCCAGTGGCAGAACCAGCAGTGGCGTATCTGACTGCGGAGGCAGCTTAAAGCATCCACAATTGCTACTTGGCCTCCAGTTAGTGTTTCAATTTGTAATTATACACATTTAGTATTAGAGCCCACCACGGAACTTGGGCTGAAGCTATGGGCAGCACTGCCTTGTCCTCTTTAATTAGATGTAGCAGGGGTTTGTGGTCAGTTATTATTACAAATGTACATCTGAAAAGGTATTAGTGGAACTTGCTGATTCCAAATATGACTGTCAAATCTTTTATTTACACCTCTGTACTAACCAAAGTTCTGGATGCATACGCTATTGGGTGTTCCTCTCCTTTGGGCCACCTATGAGCTAATGTTGTTGGGGGCCAGCATTGCATGCCAATTCCAGATCTCGCTTAGAGGATGATAGCTGTTTCTTCACTTCCCTGAAGACTATGGCATGGCTATGCAACCATTTCCAAGGCAGACTTTTTTTTAAGAGTTGATGCAAAGTTGCCAGGATGGAGGCTAGGTTTTGTATGAACTTTCCATAATAGTTCACTAGCCCAAGGAAAGACTAAGCTCCAGTACTGCTGCTGCAGCTAGGGCACCTTTGATCGCACTCGCCTTATCTTCCAACGAGTATAAGGTGTGACTGTTGGGGTGCCTGGAACACATATTTTGTTCCTTTTAAGGCATACACCCATCTGGAAGAATCGCCTCAGGATTATGTCCAAGTTCTCTAAACGCTCCTTATTGATCTTGCCTGTTATTAGTACGTAATTTAGATATATGGCAACCTGGGGTAATCCTTGTGAAATGTTCTCCATTGTCCACTGTAAAATTGCAAGTCCCGTATATTGGTACAAACTCTTGTTGGCATTAATTGTAGCATATTTCTGAAATCCTCATCTAACCACAATTGCAAGTATACATGGCTCATGTCTAGCTTTGTGAAGGACAGCCCCCTGCCAGCTTTGTGTATAAATCCTCTGTGAATTGTGTATTTATTGGCTATTGGATATTGGATTGGGTATTTATTCAGCTGTGAAAAGTGGTTTATCATTTGTTTGAGATCCCCTCAAAGGCAAACTGACCCATTGGACTACACAATCAATGTAACTGTTGTCCCCAGTTGAGCAAATGGTTTGATGTACTGGTTTGATGATTTCTTCACTTTCCAGCCTTTTGATTTCTGTCTCTACTTTTACCGGTAAGGCAAATGGCACTGGTCAGGCCTTGCAGAATCGTGTAATTGCTTCCTGGTCAACATACAAGTTGGCCTTCGCTCCTTTCATAATCCATAGACCTTCCTGAAAAATCTTTGGGTACTTAAGTCAGACTTCACTCAGTCAGCCACTTTTAATCAAAAAATGTTAAACTAATCTAGGTGTATCATTCTCAAACAATTTCACCTCATCAAGCGTGGGCCTGAGGGTTTTATTAAATTAGTGGTAACTGAACCAGCTGCTTCTCATAAGAACCAAAGTTGTAGTCTAATATAGGTTCTCAATCTAGCCAAGGACTTTTGAAAACTTAAGTGATGGAGTCCAGAGCAAATTTTGTGAAAGACTGGTTCTCCAATTACTGAAATGGCTGCATAGCTATTGATTTCCATTAGAACTGGGTAACAATTTAACCATAAGACCATAAGACCATGAGACATAGGAGTGGAGGTAAGGCCATTTGGCCCATTGAGTCCACTTACCTGCAATCTCCCCGTAGCCTTTAATTCCTTGCGAGATCAAGAATTTATCAATCTCTGCCTTGAAGACGCTTAACATCCTGGCCTCCACTGTGCTCCATGGCAATGAATTCCACAGACCCACCACTCTTTGGTTGAAGAAATATCTCCTCATAACCAAATGTTTATTTTGATTGGTTTTGATTTAGATGTTGCTAAGCAATATAATTGTTCCAAACCAGATGTAGGTGGACTTGCCAGGGTATGCACTTTCCTGGATACTGACCTATGAGTTCTCTTACTCAGTGTAGGTTTAGTGGGGCTCTTTTGCTGTCTCAAGTTCACATACCGATAGCAACTATAATGGCTTGCCAGTTTGGATCCCGAAGAAACTTTTAATCATTTGGCCAAGATTTGATTTAGTTTTGGGGTTTTGCTGTGGGCTGACCTAGAGTCCCCCTGTTCAGGATTGTCCTGAGTGAGGTTATGCAATTGCCTTCACGCAAGTGGTTTTTCCCAAGGTCAGTCAGATGAGCAAGGGTGTCCACTTCCATCTGAATACCCTGCAACTCAAATGCTCCCCTTACTGCATTTTGCAATGAAAAGCCTGTAGTAGTGCATGTTTGAAGTCCAATTTGGCTTCAGCTGGTAGCTAGAAGCTAGTAACTTTTGCATGGCTACATCATTAATCCCACATACCAAACAGTATTGTAGCATCTCATTAAGTGTTAAACAAAGTTACATGCCTCTGCCAGTCATTTTAACTGAATCAAAAATCCCAATAAAAATTCCCCTGGTTCTCGAATTGTCAACTAAAACTGATAGCATCTCAGAATTAGAGGAGGCTTGAGGTCATAATATTCCTTAATTAAATCCATCACTTCTTGAAAGGTTTAGGTAGTTGGTGGCTCAGAAGAAAGTTAGGCTCCTAATAAGTGAAAAAGCTGTTGCTTCACAAGCCTCCAAGAAAATTATTTGTTGCTTTTTGTCTGTCCCACTGTCATTTGCTCGGAAAAAAATAACACATTCTCCCCACATACCGGGCTCAGTCATCTATGGCAGGATTGAAAGAATCAAGCTTCCCAAATATTCTCATGATGCCAGAGGTGCTTACCCCAACGATTGTCACAAGCAAGTTTTTTCAGGAGCGTGCTTTTCTCTCATCGCTACTGAAATAACTCAAGAGAAGTTAATATCCCATCACCAAGTCACTTTTTAATTACACATGGGAAATCTTTGACACTGATCCAGCTCGCTCAGAGCCAGCTCTCAGAGTGAACAGAACCTCTGACACTCCTGTTGATAACTGTCAGTCCAAATTGGGACTGTTAATCTGGTCCAATCAGGGAACCCATTCTATGACATCCACCTGGTTGATCTTGTTACAATCACTACAGTTATGTTCTTGTTGCTATGAATCACAAAAGTGTAGATCTCACATTTCTTCAATTTCTAGTGTCAAGGTTAGGGCATCTGAGAAACAAGAGTGCTTTAGGTTTTTTAGTGTGGTTTGATGGTAGGAGTTACTATAACAAAAATGACAAAGTTTTCAATATGTGCAGGGAATGGAACAGATTTACAACCAGTCTCAAAAAGAATTAAAATCATTTGTGGGAGGTGAACAATCAGCATAAAACTGTATCCCTTAAATCCTCCCACTCAGAACTGAATGTGGAAAAAATGATTTTCTGTTTAGCCACCAAAAACAGTGAGAAAAAAATAACATCCTGATTGGTGGACCAATCAATGCCATACTGTTACATCCCATTCACAAATAAACACAATGAAAAACAATCACTTTCCTGTTCAACGCCTGGAAGAAATTATTAATGCAACTCTTCACATAGATAGAATATTCTCATCCTCAAACTATGTTTCCCGCAGTGGAATTATTAAAGGATTGGTTGCTAAGTTGTTGTATGTTATGTTGGGCCAGTCCACACTCCCTTTTTCTTTCGATTGTTCCCACTCCCTTTATATTTTTCCAAAAAATTCACACCACCTTTTGTTTTCAATAACTGGCAAGCCAAAACAAGCATGGAGTCAGATATTGAAAAAATATAAAAGAAAGACAACATGCAAACTAAATGCTGGTCCCTACAAAATTTCTCCAAATTTATGTAAATCATTTTCAGTGATGGTAAGCAAAATGGTCCAAGGATTGCATGAGTGTTCCTGTGTGTTGTGTGTTTCTCCATCTGTCCCTGGAGTGTTTATTCATCTCCTGCCAAAACCTGCACTAAAAATAAATCACTATCCTGGGTGGTATTCTTCATCCGGGAGGCCAGTCCAAGAATTGTCTGGGTTACAGTACAGCACACTACAGCTGGCCAAATGTCCAGTGATCAGTGGGCTTATCCCAGGCTGGCTCCCATTATAGATCTAAAGTAATGATTACACAGACTGCCTTGCAAATGAGATGCTCAAACATTGACCCAGCGAACTCCAAAAGCAGTTAAATGTTGATGGCCTTCAGGATTTTTGCTCATCGAGATTTCAGAACCAACATCTGTAGGAAGGAGTTTTTTTTTGTTTTGTGACTGTAGCGTGTTGGATTTTAAAAATCAGAATTAAAATGAAGGGCAACCAAATCAGTTCAATGCGTAATTCACTGCCTTGCCTACTTCTGAGACATCCAATATGGAAAAGCCCACAATACTTGCTATGACTTTTGGTAAGTCACCTGACCTCATTGTGGCAGAATAGATACTAGGACAATCGGACATTACTATGAATGGACTCAACATTCTGGGGCTAAAGAAAGAAACCAGTCAGCTAAGATTTTGGCTCATGATGGCAGAACTGAGAGCTCCAAACTTTTGGAAAAGATTGAACAGATTGGGACTCTTATCTTTAGAAATTATAAGACTGAGGGGTGGCCTTAAAGAGGTTTTAAGTGTTATGAAAGGAAGATGTAGATGTGAGAAAGACCTTTATACATGTGGGGGAGAACAGAACTATACACATTGGCATAAGTTAGTCAAATCCAATAGGGAATTGAAGAGAAACTTCTTTATCCAGAGAGTAATTAAAATGTGGAACTCATTATACAGGAAATCATTGAGCTACATAATGTATTAGAGGAAACTGGATGAATACAGTGGGGAGCGGGAATAAAAGAATATGCTGATAGGGTGAAATGAAGAGGGGTGGGAAGATGTTCACATGGAACATAAACAAACAAACAGAAATGGCCTGTTTCTGTGCTGTACATACTGTGGAATACATTATCATCACTCTTCATTGGACCCTGTTCAAAAGTAAGGGCACTTGGGTGTGAGCCTCTAAACCGCCTTTACAGTCTTTATCCATGCTAAATCCATCATTTGTATGGCATCAGCTTTTAGCAAGTGGACATTGGCTCTTCCAGACCTTCATTAAAGGTTAAATTATGAGGAAATATTACACAAATTGAGACTGTATTCGCTGGAATTTACAAACTTGAGGGGTGTCTTGATCAAGATTTTCAAAATAATAGGAGAACAAATAGAGAAGAGCTATGTCCGTTGTATAACAGTATTGCCAAGCCTCTAAGCAGTGAAATTATGACGCACTTCCACTTTGGAAAGGGTTGCAGAAAATTAGAAATCTCTTTCTCAATCTGCAATTGAAACAAGTTCAATTGTAAACTTTAAATCTGAGATCAAGAGATTTCTGTTAATCAAAGGTAATAAGGGACTTGAGCCTGAGGTAGGTGTGATTAGCTCCTGGATCAGCCATAACCTTGTTGAGTGGCAGAACAGGCCAAGGGGTTAAATGTCCTCTTCTATTCCTTTATTCCTTCAGATATTATGTCCTATGAGTCACAAATGTGACCCATTCTCGGGCAATTCATGGCCTGCCTCAAATTCCGATCCTCAACTGAACAACTTGCAGCCGCCTTGTGATTTCAGGATCAAAGGATGCATTCAGACTTGAATGGCAGTGTTTCTCTTCTTAAGAACAGACTGCTGTCAAATCAGGAATAAGGCACCTAGTAACCCACCATCCAAATCAAAAATAAATGGAGAAACGTTTGGCAAATATAGCTGCGGTTCGTGGGGGAACCAGGTTGGATATATTCCAGCTAGTAAATCTGTCCTTAAAATTCCTACAATACATAAAGTAAGCACTTTCATGTAACCCCAATAAAAGGCTTTCACCATATAATGCTACATCCATTTAAGAACACTTAATAAGGAATGATACAGAGGTGTTTCAATTGATGTGTATGAGAAAATCATGTTACAGTAGCAACATCTTATATTCTGATAGCTGATATCTTAGCCAGAGTCTTGCAATCACAGTGTGCAGGAAAATTGGACTTTTACTTTAGAGATGACCATTAATATTCCCTATTATTATCAGAAAGGATTGCTTTATACTGATGTCAGTGTAGTGCTGGTACTACACGTTCCCATGGCAAAAGCAGTGTATGTATACAGTACATGATTGCTTTTGGTTGGCAGAGATTGGAACTTTGCAAACTAGTGGCTCAAATACTTCACTCACACTAATTCAGCAGCAGTTTTTAAAAGCAAGTCAAAACTCCCCTTAAAGAACCCATAAACTGCCAAAGGCCACATACTCTTCAGAAAATTCTCCAATTCTCCATCAGATCTTAGAGTCAAAATGCCACTAAAATTATTACCCATTTGCTTGCATAACTGATTCAGATAATAATTACTGCATTTCAGGATTCTTTATACATTTTGCCATAGATAGACTTTAGGAGAAGTTGGCTTAAATGTTGTTTTTTTTTAAAGCAATGCATATTCGCAAGAGACTTTTTAAAAGATGAAAAATGGCTAGTACATGCCATACAGAAGTTGACTTTCCCTGGAAACTAAATAATAAACGATTTGTTACCCTGCCTGGATATTATCCTCCATTCTAATTCAAAATTCTTTCATCTCCATCTGGCTGTGAAACAGAGATTAAGAGGAGAGATATAGTCAGAGGAAAGCAATGTTGTTTTTGGAGAATATAGGGATCATGGTCTCAAACAACTTAAGGGATAGACTGCAAGATACTGTGCAGCAACTTGTCAAGGCGATGTGCCTACAATACGACCTTTCAGCCCCTTAAGCTCTACCATTTACAAGGCTAAGAGCAGCATAAAAATTGGGAACACGCTCAGGGATCCCCTCCAACCTGCACATCAAACTGATTTTGAACTATATTGCTGCTTCTTCACTGTTGCAGTGTCTAAATCCAAGAACTTCCTTTCTAATAGCACAGTGGGTGTACCTCCATCACATGGATTGCAACAGTTCACTGCAGCAACTCACCACCACCTTCTCAAGGACAATTAGGGATGAGCAATAAATGCTGGCTCAGCCAATGACATCTATATCCTAAGAATGATTAAGAAAAATCAAGAGATTACCTGATTGGAAACTCCAGCTTTGAGCTTGAGTCATTAGCAAAAGTTTAAATTGATTAAGATAGCAAGACAATGTCAAGCATTTATTATTTGTACAGCATTATGTGAAGTTACGCTTTTCTGAATGATTTGAGGGAATCTGATTTTAATTGCTTTTCTGTAAGGGTACCACAGGGCTGACTAATTTAAATCAAAGTGAAGTTCACCTAATGTTTCTTTAGTGAGGCTTGGACAGATGCATTTCTAAAAGGAAAGGAAGCCTATGAGAGAGTTTGTGGTTGGCATCTCTTGAACTGTGACACGAGATATTGCAGGGTTCAGAAAAGATTTAAAAGGATGTTTGCAAGATTGGAGGATTTGAGCTATTCGGAGAGGTTAAAGAGACTGGGGCTTTATTCACAAGAGAGTCTGAGGCTGGGGAGTGAGATTATAGAGATTTGTAGAATCATGAGAGGCATGGATAGGGTGACGAGCCAAGTTCTTTTTCCCAAGGTAGGGGAGTCCAAAACTACAGGGCATAGGTTTAAGGTGAGAGGGGAATGATTCAAAAGGGACATGAAGGGCAATTTTTTCACACAGAGGTTGGTACAGTATGGAACAAGCTGTCAGAGGAAGTGGTGGAGGCAGGTACAATTATAACATTTAAAAGGTATCTGGATAGGTATACAAATAGGAAGAGGTTGGAGGGGTATGGGCCATATGCTGGAAAATGGGACTAGATCAGTTTAGGATATCTAGTTGGCATGGACAAGTTGGACCAAAGGGTCTGTTACCGTGCTGTATAAATCCAAAAGGACATCAGATGGAGAATACTCTCAAACCTCTTCCAGTTTCTTGTTGAAGAAGAACTGCAAATTTGGCTGCCAAGAACTGGAGTGCCTCTTTTGATTGGAATTTCCTTCTGCTTATGTGGAATAAATCATCACTTCAACTGCTATTCCATTCTTTAAATAGGCCGACTTCAGGTGGGAGCAACTGTAGAATCTGAATTTGCATTAAGATCTAAATCTGCTTATATTAAGGCATTAAGCTGAGATGGAAATTGGCAGATCAATAATGGTTGCACTGAGAGCTTCTGATGCAATGATTAAGTGAACACCAATGGTTAGCTTTCACTCTATTCCTAACATATCCTTCCTGTCCTTTATGCATTTTGGAGGCATCACCTCATTAAGGAGCCTACTTGGTCACCTGTCATAATATATTCTTACAAAACCAAACTTCTGCAAGTTGGAAATGTACAATTTGACTACACATGTGAAATAGAACAATTAAACCTGGCGTTTAATGATCCTTCAACAGAAAGATAATGAAGGGTCATAATCTGAAATGTTAGGCCTGATTGTAATTTAATGGAAGTGTATAGGTATTGACTCAATAAAAATTTAATCTGTTTCTGTTTGTCTCCACAAGTGCTGTCAAGCCTGTTGAGTATTTCTCAGTATTTGCTGTTTTTATTTCAAACATTCCTTTATGTTGTTCAATGTTAAATTTTCTCTCATAGTGTTTCTGTAAAGTATATTCCCAGAAGGAAAATAGCAGTTACACTAGTAAATGAGATATACTGGTCTTGTACTATAAAATGAAGGCCCAGCAAGACCAATATGGCTCAGTTAGCAGTATTAATGGTTTTTACTGTTTTTCTTTCTCGTTTGGGACTTTGTACTACATTAAAGGTGTTATATAAATGTAATTGTTGTTGCTTTGACAGTGCACAATGCCTCAGTTCTACATTTAACTATGATGCACTATGTCCAATAGATGTATAGATCTCAGGATTCTACAATTCAGGATATATGTGCTTGATGTCCATCAATAACAGAGCTGTCAAGCATTGAATTGTTAGCTCTTTAGATTTCTATATCAGGGCCATCTGATGTAGATGCTCTACACCTCTACAAATCTATGACACTTATTATTATGAGAGCTGGAATCAATGAGACAGCAAGTGTTTATAATATAAATATATTTTCCCACCAACTACTGTTTCACTTCCAAAATAAATAACAAAAAGGCATTATATGAATCCATACAGTAGAAACGGGCTGATGCAGCAGCCTGTATGGTTGACTTTGAGTGGGGCACTATGATCAGGGCTGTAAGCCAGCCCAAAGTAACTCATAATTGAATGATCTTGTCCTTTCATGAGCACTCACAACACATCCTGATTCTGATTAGAGTATCTGCATAGTATGTTTACTTGAAAAGAAAACCTCCTGAGACAGCTGCTAAAAGGATAACATTTGGCCAAATTCCTTTCCACTTACGTGCCAGAAAAATTTGTGAACAATGCAAAAATATTTTGTGTCCTGACAGATTAAATCATCAGTGTATCCTCAGCGGGTCCCTGCATCTCCTTTGCCAGGAATTGAGAATTGAGGAGAGACAGAATTAAGGGCAAAGATTTACAGAGCTACAGACAAGATCCAGGAGAAATTGGATTAATTGAACAGCTCTTTCAAAGAGCCAGCCTGATCATACAGGACTACATAGCCTCCTCTGCACTGTACGATTTCCTTGTCTTTCATTAGCACTGCCAATGAATGGTATTTTTCTTTCAAAAGTCCAACTGAGCCATTGCTGGCTCTATTTCTGAGTTTATGAAAATTGAGGTGGACTTGCAATTTACAAATTGAAATTGATCTGCAAAATCTATTCTGACTTGTATTCCTTCTTGCTTTCTGTAGATATTGGCATCATTCACTCTCAGTCCCATGGGTACCATTCACTCAATTGGATATTCTCAAGGATGTACCTTGTCAGTGAAAGTAAGCAGGTTTTTGACTGAATGGGGTGTGTGTTGGAGAAAGGATCACAGCAAAACTATCATGTATCACTGCCTGTAATAGCTCTGCCGCAATGTCCCTCTCCTTAGCCTAAAGGTGATGAAGTAGATTGTTCTGCCTCAGCACTGCCTGAGAATCAAATCTGGGACCTCCTGCTCTATATGGTTCAATCTGATTCCTTTATCCGTTCACGCAACCAAAGAGGCCCAATCCTTGTCCATATGGGCTGCAGAGGTACATACTAAGTAGTCTTGGGGCTCTACCATTCACATTCATTTGGATAGCTGGTGATGCTGTTACAACAAATTGTGGGTTCTGATTTAGGGTTTGTGCAGCAATGAAATTATAGCACTAAAAAATTATCTCTCCAAATCACCAGTGCCACAGAATTCATAAACGACAAGGCAGTGAATAAGACATATGGAGCAAAATAGGACCAACATGCTTTGACTTTGAAGAGCAGGTTGCCAAACCTCATGGGTCACATGTGGCCTGCACCAAGCCATTGGGAGAACAGTTTACAACCATTAATATTTATTCAGTGATGGAAAGCAGCAAAACAAAGCAGTGGTAGCATTGAATAATCAAATCCATGCCATTGTCTGTCAGAAGGGATGAGTGCAGGCGCTAATGAGAATAATTAACATAACTGCCTGACAATTGTCTGTTCCGGTGCCTGCAGACCGTGAGCTGATAAAACCGCAGTTTTGCTGTGTTGGAAAATCTCCAGGGTAAACATTTCCAAAGGGTTGTTTTATTTTGTCACCATTCTTAGCACACAATACATGTGAGGGTTTATTCATACATCCATTCTGGCAGATATCCAGCTGAGTTGAAATTTATTCTGAACTATTTTGTGCTTTATTTATTATGCTGCAATCAAGTAAAATGGTTCAAGTAGGTAAATTCAGCAATCCCACACTCCCAGTATTAGGCTGCACTCAAAGGGAACATTAGTTTATGACAGGTCTTCAAGTCTCTGGTATTAATTCTCCAACCACCTTACTCTTTAACCATAGTTTAATGCTGGAATTGAAGGCAAAGTAACTTCCCATAAATAATCCAAAAGCAACCACTATGAAGATTTGCAACATATATATAAATGGTCTTTAAAACCCAACTCTGCTATGAAATTTTAGAAGAATATTGTCAGGTTATTGGAAGATGGTCCACTTATGAAATTCCTGCCAATCAAAATGGTAAAATGCCCATGTCCCTTGAAATTAATCATTCCAGAACAGAATTTTGGGATACCTCAGGTTTTGCTAAGCATGCAATTAGTGAGGGGGAAATCTGTCTTTTTATTTAAAATCTCACATTACCCACTCCCTTTTTCCAGGACAACTGATCCTTTATTATGCAAATAACAGACACCATAGCTGACGGGAGCTTTGCTCCATATTGGCAGATTTCTGGGAGAGAGGCATCAGCGTTCCTTTTTATTGCTAACTTGCTAATTTGCTGGACTTATCCAATGGCTAAAATGTTGATCTGCCGGACATGGATGTGACAGCATTCTTTGCTAATCAACTGCCTAGTTCTGCATGAAGTCATAGTAATAGCATCACATGGGAATGGGATCACAGAGGAACTTGTCCATCATCTCCAACCCTGAAAGTTTCTGTCAATGAAGACACAGTCCATAATAAAAATACCATCCTCACATGAAGCTGAAAGACATTACGAACAGCGACAGATAGTGGAGAGTGATTACACAGAGCCAAATCTTCTTCCCATCAGCATTTCAATTGAATGCAGAAGATATCTTTTCACCCTTTTTAAAATAAAAAGTGTGGAGACAGCATACCCCATAATCTTGGGGGCTCTATTGTTGCTGATGTCATGGATTTTTTAAATCAGTTGAACCCCTCAATTAGATTTCTGCTATATAATCATTCCCAGACTATCCATTATTTATTCTCTCTGTGTTGAATTCTGAACAGTGCAGGATACAATGTAATTAGATGGTTTCTGGAATCATGTCATTGATTTTGCCTATCACAGCAGGTAATTATACCTTTCTTGTGACATCAGTATGTATTACCTTCAACTATCCAAAAAATAACTATAAACAGCTGATGCATTTGGAAGCTTTCCACAGCAATGGCTGGATTGTAACACAATCATTTGATCCTTCATGCATATATTAAGCAGGCATTGGGAAAGGAAACAAAGTCCGAAGTTCAGACTCTATTGGATATTGCTGATATTCATAAACCTGACATCTTCAAAACCTATTAAGTGAGTGACAGTGTTATACATCCCATAGATGTGTCTCCAATAGTGATGCACACTGGAAATGCATTGGTATGTTTATGCATTCCACATGTCATACCAAGGGGGCTCCCCAGTGTGTGCGAAAAAAAGTCAGCCTTGAACCAGCCTTATAAGATCATTCAATCATTCTAGAATGTGTTGCCGAAATGATGCTTTATGTTTATACGAGCTCTTAGAGACGACAGCACAAATTCATTTTTTCAAGAAAAAGTCATTATACAGCTAAGAGAAACTTAATATTACATCACATTTACTGATCATGCTGCCTGGAAAATTTTCTTTAATATAGATTCTTTGCAAGTCTATACCTTCACCCACTCCAAGAAAAGTTACATTATAAGTAAGTTGAGCATGGAGAGTTAACTGACAACCATCACAGGATGTGTAATCAGCTTCAAAATAAGTCCATTGAATAATGGAGGGAGACATTTAATTATCTCCTTTGACTTTCTTCCCAACACTCTTTATTCAATGAGCTCACACACAAAAGGAGCAGTGCATAGCCATCTAAAAATAAGTCAGGGTAACACATTTTCAATGAGGTTCACTAATTGTTTAGTGAATTGAGGTGATTTGATTATGTCAGACCCATGCGAATACTTGGTTCCCAAAATACAGCTCTGACCCAGCTGGCTGGAAGCTGAGTGTTAATCTGCCAGAATTTGCTGCCAGGAACACCTGTTTTTAGTAAGCTTTTGAGCTGTTGGCCTGAGTGAATCCCTGCACTTGGCTTCCAAAAGACTTTGGGGATTTTTTGGTCTAGCATAATATAAAAGCGCCTTTAATTCAATGCATCAATAGGTTGCACTGATCAGGAAAGGCTGGGATTACCTGGTTTCAGCCAGTGCAGTAAGTGGGCTATTTAGCCACATTATTCCTAGAACATGGAAAGAAAGGATTTGCACTCATTTATCATTGCCTAGCACTCTTACATAAGCATACACATACACACAGATACATGTGAGTGTAGTAATGAGAAGGACTGGGACTGCCCTCATTGGAAAAAGAACAGGGCAAGTTATGGATTTTGATGTACACTTCCGAGCAACCTGTCAAACTGAACCCTGGGCCAAAGAAGGCAGAGTAAACCTCATCTAGAAAATATTCTTTTTCCTTATAGACTTGATAAAAGAAATGCTGAGCTGTGAACTTGTATGACTTTACAAATTACCATTTGTCACGAATGTGTTGTTATACTTTTGACTTGTGTGAAATATGTCCCCTGCGGACATATCCATTCTGATATCCATTCTGGGCCTCCTCTGCTGCCTACAGAAAGCTACCCGCAAACTGGAGGAGGAACACCTCAATTTCCAACTCGGGAACCTATAACCACACAGCACAAACACTGAATCCACCAGTTTCCAAACCTCCCCTCCCGCCACTCCCTCCCATCCCAGATCCATCTCAGATCCGTCCTCTTGACCTGACCTACTTGTCCATCTTCCTTCCCACCTATCCACTCCATACTTTCCACCAACCTATCACCATCACCTCCTACCTTTGCCCAACTATTGCCATCCCACCTACCTTTCACCTAGCCCCACCTTCCCCATTTATTTCTCAGCTCCCTTCCCCGTCCCCAGTCCTGAAGAAGGGTCCTGCCTGAAACATCGACTCTCCTGCTTCTCTGGTGCTGCATGACCTACTGTGCTTTTTTCCAGCACCACACTTTATCAACCCTGATGCGCAATGAAAGCTGATTTATCTTTAAAATACATGTAAGGGCAGAATACTCCCTCCTGAGGAGTGTCAGATAAGGTGGCAGGTACAATAGAATTAGACAAGTTAATACTCACTCATTTTCTCCCAACTGAGAAATTCCAGTCGGAAAGCCCATACCCAAACTTTCTGATTGCTGCCAATTAAGGCTAAGTGGTCAATTAATGAACATTTAAGGGTCTCAAACTACCTGAGCTGTAAATAATTCAGCTCCCAGTGGAACAAAAAAAACAATCAGCCTAACTGAGTGGTAAATCAGTGCACGCAGGCTGTCAAATGTGGGAAGGCTAATCATCTGCAACAATTTGTGCAAGACTGAGAGACCTGACCGAGAGCAGAGCTCTACGCTCTGTGATCCAATATCTTGTCCTCATTTCTGCCAACCGCACTACCTACCTAACACCCCATTGCACACACCATGCCTTTCCTGCCCATAACACCTAATACCAGAAACAACTCCCACAAAACCAACACTTACTTTGCTTGTCCCTGATTCTCCAAATTGGGGTTGGGTAGGGGAGTTGGCCCTGGTTCCCACCAGCAACCACAGCTTTTCCTGCCTTGGCACTGCCAAGTTCTGGAGATGTAGCCTCTGATTGGTCAGCAGCTCTGGGCTGGTAGAGCATCTTACTTCATAGAGGCCCACCAGCAGCCAATCAGCTGCCTCATTGATGTCTAATGTAGCAGACCTTCTGAACAATAGATGTCACAGGTTCTCTGCACTCAATATTCTTTTTCATTCAACTTAGTCCAAAAAGGGTGAAATGCCACCCAGGAATCTGACAAAATAGCTGCCGCATGACTTCCCTTGGGAATTAAACAGCAACCCAAATCAGACAATCAGATAATATAATCATCGGCAGCCAGCACAAAAGTTCATTAAATAATTTAAACAGCCCAGGGCTGTGCATTGAATCTTATAAAGATGCAACAACTCTAAAGGTTCTGCAGTTTTGAGGAGGAGATAGGAAGACTATCACAAGGAATTTCATGATTGATTTTACATTATGGAACAATGGTTGTTTGTATTAAGGCTAGCTGTAAACAACCATTTTCAAGAGAATATTCCACTGAACATCATGTGAGAGAGAGAAAGATATCTTGAGACAGCAATTGGTTCTCAACAGGGATTCTAAGAGAGGAATCCTGGACTGCTATGCTGAATTGGTGGTCGGTCACGATGGATGGCTGCAGCGATGGTCAGTGGTGAAACAGCAGGTCAAGGCTGAAGCCTTGCAAGTGGTGGCGAAGCTTGGCATGCCCGATGGAGGTCAGAAGCAGGTCTTAGCCTAGTGCAGGGGAGAGCGAGCCCTCTTGGAGAAAGCCCAGCTTGGAGCGTCTGCAGGCCTGGGACTGTAATGTTTGACTTTTTGACTTTATTTCTTTATTTTTCTACTTTAACACAAAGAAAACTGTAGTGCTGAACTTGTAAACATTTCTTTATTTTTCTACTTCTCTAACTAAGATATTGCATCCAAGATGGCAGCACGGTGGCTCAGTGGTTAGCACTGCTGCCTCATAGCACCAGGGTCCCAGGTTCAACTCCAACCTCAGGTGACTGTTTGTGTGGAGTTTGCACATTCTCCCTGTGTCTGCATGGGTTTCCTCCCACAGTCCAAAAATGTGCAGGTCAGGTGAATTGGCCAGGCTAAATTCCCATAGTGTTAGGTACATTAGTCAAAGGGAAATGGGTCTCGGTGGGTTACTCTTCGGAAGGTTGGTGTGGACTTGTTGGGCCGAAGGGCCTGTTTCCACACTGTAGGGAATCAAATCATGACACCATGTATCACTTTACTCTTGTATCTCATACTTGGGTACACGTGAGAGTAAAAGCTGAATCAAAATTTGAAATCTAAATCTTTGTATCTATATTTTAGCTGATAACTTTTGGTTTTTTTGCCTAAACACCCTTCAGCAATAGTTGCACTAAAAGCTAATCTTTTATCTTGCTTAAAGCAAAGAACTGTACACTTAGTTATTTTAAAATGGAACACTTGATAATTAAAAGTCAGCTATACAGGGCTGATATAAACTTTTTGTTGATGGACTCAGCGAGGCCATGTGGCTGTGAAAAGTAAGCAGCTTACCGTATAAATGTACCAGTTTTTCTGAAGATGGCAAAAGGACCGTCAGGAATCTCCAACAATCTGAAAATAGTTTAATGGCAGCTTTTGCATTGTTCCACTGCATTTGCACCAACTTTCCTGAAATAAAGTTGTTGGGGATAGTTTACATTACAGCAATGGCTTTATTTCAGAAGTAATCCATTGATTATAATGTGCTCTGAGACATCCAATGGTCATTGAAGAATTTGTATCAATGCAAATCTTTCTTCCTTCTCTAAATGTTGAGATTAATCATTAAAAGCAACATTACATACAAAATACATTGAAAACCTTCATAGTCATCCTATTCTCTACCTAACCTCTTTATTGCCTTTATTTTTAAATTTAACAACACACATACTCCTTTTGGCTCAATATCTTCTGTTTTCATGATTCTAATTTTTTTTCCTGGTCTGATTAAGCCTAAAAGTCTTTAATTCTCTTCCTACCGCTTTAACTGCACTATTAATTTTGGAATTATGAATTAGAATTTCAGTTGGAGGCAAAGTTTCCAGTTTTCTGTTACATTTTGTAAAAGCTCAGCAGAAATCCAAGGCGTGATGGCATAAACATCGGTTGCACCATTTCTTTAAAGGTTCTAATTATTTTCTGAAAAAGTAGCAGGAAATTGGGAATTCCAAATTGCTGCAGCACAGAAGGATGCCATTCAGCCCATTATGTCTATGCTGCCTCTCCAAATGTACCATTCATAATTTTGTCATATTGCCCGTCTCCACATAAACCTAAATCTTTTTTTCTTTTCACAGAACAATCCAATCCCTTGTTGAACGCTTTGATTGAACTGTGTCTACCAAACTCTCAGGCAGCACATTCCAGATCTTAACCACTCACCACGTGAAAAACATTTTCCTCATGTCATATTTGCTTGTTTTGCCAATTACCTTAAATCTCTGACCTCTTGTTCTCAATTACTCCTGCAATGGGACAGATTGTTCTTCCCTAACTATTCCTTTCAAACATCTCATGATTTTGAACACTCCCAACCTTCTTTCTGCAAGGAAAACAGTACTTCTCCAATCTACATAATTGAAGTTCCTTATCCATTGAACCATTTTTGTAAATCTTGTCTGAATCTTTAATGGCTTCTGATCTTTCTTAAAGTATGGTGCCCAGTACTGGACACAATACTCCAGTTGAAGCTGAATCAAAGCTTTACACAAGCAGCGTTGTAACCCAGAAATTTACTTTCGCTGTTTTACTTCACTTGTTCTTTCCCTCAAGCACAGCATATTGTAGCTGAGCACAGTATACAGCTACCTCTGCTGGTAGTACAAAGCAAGAATACCCAAAAGACTCTTACATCAGCCACATGGCACCATGACAGCACACAGGTCGAGAAAGAAAATTTATATAGGGCTTGTCTTCTGGCAATTTTCTCCAATACATCATCGCACCAAAAATATCAAAGCTGGTTCCCATACCTGTGAGTTAGCCTAGCTTTTTGAACAGTAGGAGTTATGGCATTTTATGGCATGCAGATGTGTTTTATAATGTGTATTAATAGGTAGTGATCAGGAGTGTTTGATTTGTCCCTCCTTGTTCCAAAGGATGGTAGTCGGTGTCGCACCACTGCTGCCATGCTGACTGGTAAGTGGTATTTGAAACTGGAGTCTTATCATTTTGTTACATATCACCTTACCAACTCAGCTCTCCAGCTTTCACAGTAAAATCAGAAAATGCTAAAAATACATTGCAAAGCCTCCTCAGAAATTATTGTACAATTGTACTTGTTAAGAAAACAGTTGTGTAAAAATCATCATTGAAAGACAAATTTCTCATCGATAGAAATCGTAGATTGACATAAACAAATAATACAAAGGTGAGAATCTTGAAGTAAATCAGAATGAATACATCTGTCACTATCTGGGGGTTGAACAGTTTATTGGTTCTTTCAGTTCAGACCCTTTCTCATAACTAAAAAGGTACAGGTCAAATAAACGTATTAACAGAACTGGGCATTGTTGTCCTCATTTAATGCCATAATCTGACTTAACAATGTGATCCACTGGATATTAATGAACAGCAGACCATTCCCTGATGTTTTCTTGTTAATTCAAGGACAATGACGCTATTTGTATTACACGCAATGGAATGCCAAATCAGGTGAAGAACATTGAGCTCCTCAAACATGTCCTACAATTCAATTAGATCATGTCTGATTTACACCTCATTTCTAAAGGAATTACAAACCAAATTATGCAGTTTGTCCAGATTCACTAACACAGACCAAACTTGGAACTACCATGGCTCAGCTGGAGGGATAGGTTTGCTTTCCTTTATAGCCCAAAATTAAAATAGGAAAGATCTAAAATGCTCAGCAGATCAAGCAGCATCTGTGGACAGAAAATGTTTCATATCAACGAGCTGCTCAATATCTCCAGAATTTTCTGCTTTTAATTTCAGAAGCACAAGCAACCCCAAAATCATTTGATACCCAATATTTAAATGAAACCTGACATCTTGGCACCTGGTTCAAATTCAACATAGGTGACCAATTGTTCAACTATTCCAGAGGCCAGAAATATTTATCCAAAATTCACAAATAAGTCTTTGAAAGCTCTTTGTATTTGACAAGAACTGCATATTTATCCATGAACAGGACTACTAATCGCAGACAGGCCCTTACAGGCATCAAGAACCTAATACGTGATTAAAGACAATTGTCATTAACTAAAGTCATTAACAAACTAACTGTTGAAGAATAGACTTTATTTAAATCATGACCTGCAGCACTTGTGAGTGGAATTGTCCTTACTCTGAACCAGGATGCCCAGATTTAAGTTCCACCTGTTCCAAAGTTGTATAATAACATCTCTGAAACAAGTTGATTTGAAAAATATATCGATCATAGCCCATGTCTCTCTTACACTTGCTGTATAGGCATTGAAACAGGCACCAAACCGATCAATGTACCTATCAGCCAATCCACATCAGAGGTACATAGCCCACCATGGGTATCTCCATAGGCATAGAAAACATATAGCAGAAATGTATTTAACATTAACCTTTGTTTGATAATTGCTCATAGGAATTACCTTCAGATATTTTGGCTTCATTAAAGGGATCATGAAATACTTACTATTAATATCTGTTAACGAGTCATTTAAATCGTTCAGTCAGGGTCCTGTTTATACTTTAGCGATCCTTTTATGATATTGTGCTCCTCCAACATCTGACTCACCACATGAGAAACTACTGGTTATGAGGTAACAAGGACACTTAAGCAGTAGTGATTTAAAGAGTTCGCCCACTACATATTGGTTAATTGCTGTTTAATTCTGCCAAACAGATTAACAGCTGGGCATTTTATAGATTACTTTCTTAACTGATATCTGAGAAGAATTTTTTTTGCTGGCTCTTCAGAAGCTTTGGCAACTTCCAAAACAGTTTCACCATTGTTGTGGGTTGTCTGGTGAGGCTGAAGGCAAGATGGAGCATGAGATGTTGAGTGAAAGGGACAAGGAAGTCATTTTGCAGGAGACTATTTTTCCAACACATATACAAGGACCAACTCTCCAACCACAGGTTCCTAGAGAATCAATGCCTGAAGTACCTTCACGTCATACAGAAGGCTCTCAGCAAGCTATTTCACACTGCAGTCCCAGACTGAAACCAGACCACAGACAGCATGGCCTGTGACTATCAAAGCCATTTTGGACTTAACCTTTATATAGCAAGCCCTATGATATTAATGATATCTCAGATTACAAAGTCACAAAGTCAAATTGTGTTCCACACAAGGGGGAACAGCTATTATTCTATCTCCATTGACAGAACAAAGACAGAATGTCAGAAGAGCAGGCTTGACTCATGTTTCCAGTATGTAGAATGTGAAACATCACTTGCATTGATTCGTCTGCCAACCCCATCATCATATCATTCTGAGTAGGAAAGTTGTTGTAAAAATTCAAGGTTGATTTGTTTGGTGAAATATGTGTGTTCCCCGACTGAATGAACCCACATATTTACAGCAGGTGCCTGCTGACTAGTATGTCGGGAAACGTTGCTGCTTGTGTCGGTCTTGCAGCTTAGATAAATGGACATCACTGAAACCTGGAATGTTTTTTAAAGTGAATCCTAGTTGACCTAGAAGAATGGAAAGAAGGTGTTGAAGATAGGTAAAATGAAATCCACATGGCAACAAGATGTTCCTTTGAACCATTGGCCTGGTAAAGATGTTTGTCATGTAACTGGATAGATTTGAACACTAGCCAGAGATTCCAAAAAAGCAGATAAGGGCAGCAAGCACATCAGAACATCACTGCATACACCATCCTGACTTGGATCTATTGTGCTTTTCTTCATTGCCACGGGTCAAGGTACTGGAATTCTCTTCCTGACAGCACTATATCTTTACTAACACCACATGAACTGCAGCAGTTCACTAAAATGGCTCACCATCACCTTTGCACAAGGGAAATAAATGCTGACCTAGCCTAAAATAATTTACAAAATAGTCCTGGGCTGCTGCATTTATGCAATACTGAATAGTAGTGAGGTTTGCAATGACAGGGATAACAGGCATAGAGTTGCTACAGACAATACTGAGGCAGAGGAAGAGGCGGCAAAATGGGCTATAACCAAATTACATTGCTGCCATGGGGTTCAATTACGACATTTAAAAAGCATCTGGATGCTTATGTGAATAAGAAGAGGTTAAAGGGATATGGGTCAAATGCTGACAAATGGGACTAGGTCAGATTGGGGTGTCTGGTTGGCATAGACAAATTGAACTGAAGGGTCTGTTTTGGTGCTGTATGACTCTGAGATCTCCCTGTCAGTGAAGTTCTATCAGTGCCCCCACCTGTCAGCCATATGCAACAACAACTCCCACATTGCCCTCCTCCTAACCCCATCACACTCCACCCCACCCTTCCATGCAGCAACCAAAAATGGGCAACACAGGAAAGTGGTGGAAACAAAACATAGAAAACAGAAATAAAATATTTCTATTATTGCATAACACACCCACGTGTAACTTGTAATCTTTACTGTCCCATACATTTACCTTTGTGATTTCAGCAGAAATTTGCCAAACAAGTTTTAAATTCAAAGGTTTTCAATTCTAGTTTCACTGTTGTCAAGCACAGTATCTGCAGCGACCAGACACTACCCATCCTTGTAACCAAAGCAAACAGATTTAAGAAATTCGAGATTGCTGGCCACCTGCTTCTCACAAAAATGATCCTACCATTCAGTGTCAAAGAGGTGGAAAGGAAGACAGATTGGACATGCTAACACATGGTAGCTTTCCCCAGTGTTGCCAAAACCCATTGAGAAAATGGAACTGGTTTGACAAGATTTACTGGGATGCAGCCAAGTCCATTAGCTGGAGCCTAAAGTCCTACGAAGTGAAAAGATATACAGAACATCTCCTTTGTGAAGGCGATGAATGAGGACATTATGTTTGCTGTTTGCAGTCTTTCTTCAATTCATGACTGCTCATAGTTTTTATTACATTTGATATTTAAATTGGAGCAGCAGAATTAGACCATTCACTAATACAATCGTTCCCATCCGTCTCTAACTCAAACTGCTTCCAGATTTATCTGAGAGCAATACATTGAAATCTGACACAGAAGATTCCTGAGCTTGGTATTTTTAGAAACCTGGCACCTTTGTTTACTTTCACCTTAGTAAAAAAACATTCAGGATTCCCTAGGTTACATGCCTATGTGTCTGCTTCCCACAGGGTGTGCCCTTGCTGCTTACGTACTCTGTACTCAGATTAAGAAATAGTCGACATCATCACACAAAGGGCTTCCCTCAAAGTAGTTTGGTTGCCATAGCAAATATGCAGTAAAATCTGCAAACATTTACCTTGATTGCTTTGTGCCGTGGTGAAACTGTTCAAACGGGAAACCTTTTTTTAACCCACGAAGCACTATGAGTTACACTTATTTTCTCAAATCACACGTTATGTTGTTCCAAGTATTTTGTATGTATCTACAGATTGATTATTGCCATTTTTTAAAAACATAGTTCTCGCAATTTGTACAACTGGGGATGGAATGAAATTTCCAGTTTGATACAAAGAAAAAAACTCACACTTGCTGGCTTTTCAAAATAAAAATAAAAATTAAATTAAAAAAAGAACCTTCTTCCGCATCTGTACAAATAAAAATTAGTATTTGGTGTTTTCTTTTTGATCGAAGCATCTGAAGCTTTACTCCAGCTTGCCTCTATGTAGATGCTCACAGATTTATCAAACAGAATTCAGTTGAACTCTCTACAGCAGGCATGATAGTAAAGCAGGGAGTTGGTGTGCAGAATTGTGTGGAAGTATCCATATTGGATTCCTGGCATCAGGGAAACTGTCACCAGTTAAGGCTGTGGCAGGAAGGGCTCAAAAAGCTCAGCCTGCTACTGGTGGGATGTTAATTAGTCTCAGTAGTCAGCCTCTTGATACCAATTATCCTTGAGGGGGCAACAGAAGTTTGTGGCGATTGTGTGCCGCTGGAAGCCGTACCTCCATCATAAAAAAATGCCTCCAAAATGCCTGCTGAGCCCCTCCCCCTGATTCACATTCTGTCCCAATTATCTGTGTCTAGCTATCCACTGGTCGTTCCCTGAAGCATCACCAGCAGCAGTCATCACTCCCAGTGTCCCAGTGACACTGCCAGAGACAGAGAGTGAACTGTCTATGTTTGGCTGGTAGCCCGAGGGAGCAGGGTTTCTTCCCTCTAGGTCCCATATCTGTGGGATGTGTGACACAGAACAATTAAGTGCTTGATTGTAATTATATATTGTTGAGTCTTCCCCAAATAATTGACACAGGACTCAACCAAGTTCAGGTAAGCGATTCCCAGTCGTGATCAGAGGGCATCAATTTCAGCCAGTGTGTTAATATTTAGAGTCATAGTCATAGAGATGTAAAGCACGGAAACAGACCCTTCAGTCCCACTTGTCCATGCTGACCAGATATCCCAATCCAATCTAGTCCCACTTGCCAGCACCCAGCCCATATCCCTCCAAACTCTTCCTATTCATATACCCATCCAGATGCCTTTTAAATGTTGCAATTGTACTGGCTTCCACCACTTCCTCTGGCAGCTCATTCCATACATGTACCACCCTCTGTGTGAAAAAGTTGCCCCTTGGGTCTCTTTTGAATCTTTCCCCTCTCACCCTAAAGCTATGCCCCCTAATTCTACACTCCCCCGCCTCAGGAAAAAGACTTTTGTCTATTTATCCTATCCATGATCCTCATGATTTTATAAATCTCTATAAGGTCACCCTCAGCCTCCAACGGTCCAGGGAAAACAGTCTCAGCCTATTCAACCTGATTGGTTTGGCCTTTTTACAGTTCCATGGTGGATTCATAGACATCAGGATGCAACTTCAACAACATGATACTCCACGATTTTTAAAAAATCTATGGCCTTGTTGAGAGCCACACTATTCTCTACCATCAAGAAGGCAACGCCACAAAATGAAGGAGCAAAAATAGGCCATTCAACCCATCTAGTCTATTCCACGGCTTCAGGTAATGGATGTGCAAACAATTCATGCTTATCCTGCATGACTGTCTAGGTGCTTTCCCTCCTGAGAATAAAAAATGTGGCCTGAGAACCTTCTAGAGCTGTTTTATACTTATAATACCCCACATTCATCCACAGGTCATTCTGCACACTCCTTTGGACAAGCCTCATTCTTTCCCATGGACCATCTCTTTGGGCTCACCATACTCTCTGATGGAGATGGTCAGGCTAACGGCTGTGATACCAAGCACCACACAAGGCTAAGCCAGGCTTTCGAGAGGGTGGTCAAGAGGATCCAAAGATAAGGATCGAGAAGAAAAATATTGAATGCTCTCATGGTTGACAGGATTAATCAAACAATGCAATTCCTCCAAAGTCAAAGGATCAAGGGTTGGAATAAGATACAGGATGTCTGAGTTCCTGACCCCCACAGTCATCAAGCAGCTAGACACGTATGATCCCATCTATGCTGTTAACCAGTAGCTGGAGGCAGCCTTCAATAATTGTTCACACATATGGAAGTTCCTTGAATCTAAAAGATTGGTGGATAATGTGCAGGCAAGCAGCTCACTTGGTGATACTGTTCAACTTGATATATAGTTGCGTGACTACTCAAGAAAAGTGGCGTTGTTTAGTGATGAGGAATCCTGCGGTGACCTGTTTTGAAGCCAAGAGGTGTATCCGGTTTGGAAATCCTATTCCAGTCCAGCAGATGGCACAGGGTCGACAAGTCAGGAGGCAGCAACTGACTATTGCTACCAATTATACAATTCCTGAAAATCTGATGGACCTAGACCCCAATAAGGGTAACCTGCCTCAGAACCTGGATCCAATGTAAATTATCAGCATAAACAAGGTTGAGAAGGTCCTCTCAAGTATTACTGGATATCAGCCCAACCCTTATCATTTACCAAGATCAATGATACAAAAACAGAAAACTGCCATGACTGTAAGACCTGACTGTTCTAGCGATTGTAGCACAATTGAACCTGCTGTTCAAGGACAACAACATCAGATCTGACACCAAGCTCAGGGTTTACAAAGCTGTGGTGGTTCTTGCCGTCCTATCTGGCCCTGAGATACAGATAGTTAGAGCAGACACCTCAAAACACTGGAGTGGTCCCACCAATGCTGCACCTCAAAACACTGGAGTGGTCCCACCAATGCTGACTGCGCAACATCCTGTAAATCTGCTGGGAAGAAAGATGCACCAACATTAGCATCCTCAACCAGACCAACACCCCGGCATCTGACTACCCTTAATCGGCTGGGCACATGGTCCACATGACTGACACGAGACTCCCCAAGCAGGTGTTCTACTCCCAGCTCTGAGACAGAAGGCAGGCCTCAGGAGGACAGAGGAAATACTATAGGGATACCCTCAGGGCTTCACTGGTGAAGAGTGGTGTTCCTACAGATACCTGAAAATCACTGGCCCAAGACTGTCCAAAGTGGAAGAGGAGCATCTGGGAAGGTGACGAGCACATCAAGACTTGCCGTAAAGAAAACAGTTGAAGCCAGGCAAAAACAGCACAAGGATTGCGCTGCCATACCAATGCCCCACCCACCCCTTTCTGCCACCACCTTCTCCCCCAAGTGTAACAGAGCCTACAGAAGCTGCATCAGTCTGTACAGCCACCTATGGCCCCACCCTGAGTGTGGAAAAAAGTCATCCTCATCTACCGATGAATTGATGATGAATGTCTAATCTGAAAGCAACATGTCTGATAGTGTAGCATTTCTTCCACACTGCACTGGGAGTGTCATCTATGGTTTTAATGCTCACGTCTCTGGAGTGGGCCTTTGAGTCAGAGGTAAAATATGAATTGCTGAGCCACAGCTGATAAGGAGCATCTCCAGCAACTCTGAAGGGTAATATTTCAGCAGTGAATTAAATTGAGAAGAAAAAGCTGCAACACTAGACCCAACTACATTGTCTCAACAATCTGCCAAGTCTATACGGGATGAAAATATGTTACTGTATATCTAGCATCATCTTTATGCTGTACCTAAGCCAAATCCACACTGTGTTCCTTGCCAAAACTCAGCTTTTCAGTTATTACTTTCAGATTGCACACTTTAAACACTTTCCAAAATATGCTGCTCAAATATCTTCTGTTATGCAGCTGCACCCTTGTAATCTATTACAGGAAACCCGTAGGACAGAATTTACACTTTAAGGTGGATGGTCACTGATTTGGGAAGAACAGCCCTGAAGTGATTCTACAAGGTTAAGCACACAACATTTACTGTACTTTGCCCTCCCATAACTGATATAAGGCAAAAAACACAGCTTTCATTGTGTACACGCTGCAATTTAGTATGCCTTGTTTCTATAAATATGTTTCCCAAGTGTAACACATAGAATTACTGTGAGCAGTTGTCGGTACCACACCTTAGGAAGCATATATTAGCCTCAGAAGACAGCATTGATTTACAGATATGATACCTGGACTCCAAAGGTTAAAGTACATGGAGCGATAACACAAACCAGCGTTATATTTCTTGGAATTTAGAATATTAGGGGTTGAATTGACGAAAGCTTAGGGAAAAGCAAGTGAGCATATAGAAACCATTTCTCCAGGTTAGGGAATCTAGGATGAGGAGACATATTCTAAAATGTACAGCCAGACACAAAAAGGATAGGGATGGCAGAAGTTAGAACTCACTTTTATAAACCATAGTTGATGCTCAATCAATTGAAAATTTTAAAATCGCCCACAGATTTTTATTAATCAAAAGTACGAAGGGATATGGAGCAAAAGTGAGTGTATGGATTAGGTTACAGTTCAGCTATTGAAGAGACAAAGGTATCTCTGTCAATTAATACTGTCAGAAAGTCTGCTGTTGTTGTAAATCTAGTGCGCTGTAGGTTACTGCAGATCACCAAATAACTAAAATTGTGTTTACCTTATCTGAAGCCTGCACTAAAACTGCTAGTTTCTGAAGTACTGGTCTTGTGTCATTGGTTGCAAGATTAATCTGAAGGGTCTTTTCAAACTGTCTGCCGGGAAAATGGCCTTTGGGTGAAATATTGTTGCAAACGTAAAATAGATGTGCGAGAGGACAAGGATTCCATATGCCGTTTTTTAAACAGCCTAATCAATTTCTCCAACCTAACTTCAAAGTTTTATGTACATCAACCATTAGATCTCTCTTCTCCTTTTAGTATTGCACCATTAAATTAATTTTGCCTCTTGTTATCAAAATGAATCAGTTTGTTAAATTATACCTGCCAACTTTCTGCTTCCAAACATCTTCCTGGAATCTGTTACTTTCCCCCACATGAGAGATTAATCATTGGAGAGAAATTGTGATAGAAACTAAAGAGGAAAGAGATTATGAGTGAAAATAGATATGTGTAATCTTGTAATCTAAAGGAGCAACATAATAAATGGTCAGGTTTGGCGTTTTGCATCACTCAATGTAGAATTTATGCCCAGAGCCAGATGATATACTCCACCACCGTCATTGGCTCTGAGCAAAATAGAGCCATTTGTATTCTCCCAATCCAATATTTACTTCAATATTTTCCATGATACATTTACTAGGTTTTCCAAAAATATAAATCCCTCGCAGCGAAAGTAGAAATCCCAAGTATATTTTCAGTCTGCAATTGGGACAATCCTATTGTAAGCAATTAGGATCATCCTAATATAACTCATAGCAAGGAATGAATGCAACATTTTAAGACCTCAAGCAGTAATACAATTACATTGTTACTAGAGAAAAAGAGAGATAGATAGAGGAATAGATAGGCAGAAGAATCGATAAATGCATGAGGTGCCACTTTTGTGGGCTAAGCTACAATCTATGATCTGAATAAATAAAACTCGAATACGCACCAGTTGTAGAGTTAAATAACTGTCTATATTCCTTTGTCAACTAAATATTTGATATTATAAACTGAAGTGGACAGATAGCATAATTATTTGCAAGTTTTCAAATGGATTTAGATGTAGATAGAATCCGTACCGTGTGGAAACGAGCCATTCAGCCCAACAAGTCCACACCAACCCTCCGAACAGCATCCCATCCAGACCCACCTCCCTACCCTTTCCCTGTAACAATGCCTTTCCCATGGCTAACGCACGTAACTACACATCGCTGAACAGTATGGATAATTTAACATGGTCAATCCACTTAAATTGCACATCTTTGTATTGAAGCATTGAACATGGAAATACTATGAATTAACACAACTGTTTTATTGTTGCTGCACTGGATTTTGAGATAATCTCAACACGTCATTGCAATGACAGTCTGACATCATCAAGCTGTCTGATTTTAGAATAAAGACAGATAATTACATCCCAAAAGACAAATTCCAAAACTATAAGTGGCAGAAGCATCATATTGGCATATGACAGTTTCAGTCTGACACAGAAAAACTGTCTTCTATTTGCATCAGGAAACACTGAATCTTCTCTCTGGACGAAAGGGTATTTCATAGATTACACCTTTAGTCACTCGAAATGATTGCAGATTTCAATAATATAGTGCTGTACTGCAAAGAAGCTAATGTTGTGCCATTATTTAAGAAAAGCTGCAAGGAAAATCCAGAAAATTCCAGACAAGTGAGCCTAACATCAATGGTGGATGAGTTGTTACAGGAGATTCTGAGAGACAGGATCTACATGCATTTGGAAAAACAAGAACTAATTTGGGATAATCAGCATGGTTTTGTGTGTAGCATATTATGTCTCCCAAACTTGATTGAGTTTTTTGAAGAAATGATCAATATGATAAATGAAGGCAGAGCAGCAGACGTTGTCTACACAGACTTTAACAAGGCTTTCAACAAGGTAATTACATAGATGACTGGTTAATAAGGTTAGATCACATGGAATCCATGGAGAGCTAGCCAACTGGATACAAAATTGGCTTCACAGTAAGAGTCAGAGGGTGGTGATAGAGGGTTGTTGTTCAAACTGGAGGCCTGGAACAACAGTGTGCTACAAGGATTGGTGCTGGGTTCATCATTTATATAAACGAGTTGGATGAGAATATAGGAGGCATGGTCATTAAGTTTGTGGATGACATCAAAATTAATGGTATAGTGGACAGTGAAGAAAATTATCTAAAAGTACAACAGGATCTTGATCAACTGGGCCAGTGGGCCAAGGAATGATGGATAGAGTTTAATTCAGATAAATGCAAAGTGATGTATTATGGTAAGACAAAACAGGACAGAACTTACATAGTTAATGTTAGGGAGATGGAGACTGTTGTCGAACAGAGAGACTTAGGGGTGCAGTTACATAGCTCCTAGAAAGTAGCATCACAGGTAGACAGGGTGGTGAAGAAGATGTTTGGCTTGCTTGCCTTTATCGGTGAGTATAGGAGTTGGGACGTCATGTTACAGCTGTACAAGATATTGGTAAGGCAACATTTGAAGTACTGCCTACAATTCTGGCCCTGCAATAGGAAGGATGTTATTCAACTGGAAAGGATGCAAAGAAGATTTACTCAGATGCTACTGAGATTAGAAGGTTTGAGTTATAAAGAGAGGCTGGGTATGCCAGGGCTTTTCTCCCAAAAGCGAAGGAGGCTGAGGGGTAACTTCAAAAAGATTTATAAAATCACAAGGTGCATATAAAATGTGAAAAACTAAGTTCTTTTCCCCAGGGTAGGGGAGTCCAAAACCAGAAGGCACAGGTTTAAGGTGAAAGGGAAAAGATTTAAAAGGGATCTGGGTGGGGGGGCAACTTTTTCATGCTGAGGGCAGTGCATATATGGAATGAGCTGCCAGAGGAAGTGATAGAGACAGGGAGTACAGTTACAATATTTAAAAGACATTTGGACAGGTACATGGAAAGGAAAGGTTTCAAGGGATATGGGCCAAATGCAGACAAATGGGACTAGTTCAGTTTATGAAACCTAGTTGGCATGGATGAGTTGGGCCAAAGGCCCTGTTTCCATGCAGTATTACTGTGTGACTCTATCCAACTTTCAGACCTAATAAATCATTTTTACATTATATACTGTGAAAAGAATGTCTTTTTTAAAATTTCAGTTACTTCTTCCAAATCGTTTTGCTGTTCAAATGTAATTGATTTCAAATGTACTGCTTTATTTTTCAGATATGAAAACATTTGTTTATTCCTGTAAGTTTCACATTGCTCAAGTTTGAATTCAGGACAAATTAAGCATAAAATTTAATAATGATGTCTTTAGGATCTGTCCAATATTTTTGCCAGCAGGAGTGGCAAATTAAATACATTTGGGAAATGATTAGTTGCTCAAACATACACATTAAATTAGAGGTTATTTTATCGAGTGTGACCAGGAATGATGAGATGTATATAGGATGCTGCAATTAGTGATTACAAAAGAGTAGATATTACACCAGAGATCATAGTGCATTCTTAGTGGTGAACTACATGCATAAAGCAGTCAGTGATTTCATGCTAATAATATGTTATGCAATAGATTATCACTTTTCATGGTATTATTGTAAATAATAACATTTTCTTTAAGGTTAACAAAGAATGATTAATTGCTAGGCATCTTGAACAACACGAGGAGTTACTTCTTTATTATTATAATAAACAATTTATGCATTCTTCTGGATAAAGGTTGGAATACTTTAAGGCATTGAAACCCAATTAGTCTGAGAGAACAAAAGGCTGATTGTAAATATTTTTTTCACTGTAGAATTTACTGTAAGCCATTCATCTTAATGTAACTGTGGGCTGATTTTCACTATTTGCACCAGAATGTTCTTTTTCATAAAATAAATTTTAAATGCAACATATTTAGAGCCCACAGATTAAAGCATAGATATTTATAGCTTTTGAAAGCTATTTGTGAGAACAGGTGAAACCTATTCACACTACCTACACATTCTGCAGAGCCCTGTACCTTCCCCTACTGCAAACATTTAGCTGATCTTCCTTTTATTCCCTCTACCAAAATAGCCCATGCTCCAACTATCATCTGTGCAACAAAATATATTCTAACTCTCATTGTTTTGTTACTCATGTAAAATTAATAATTCCATTTCACTCACTCGCTAACCGACAAAACAGTCTCCTCTGTCCACCTTTAATCCTCTTGAAAAAACTTTATTTGATATTTGCTTAGTTGATGTAAGTTTGCCTTCAACAAGGATTATTAATTGACGCTACAATGCTTGTTATTTCCCATAACATAAGAAACTGGGCATAAACATTGTCTTATTGAACATTTTAACAGTCATGTAAAAAAAACTGCATTTCTGAGACACCTTAATCTACATTTCTTTTAGTTTACATTTAAAACTGCACCCTCTTTAAGAAGACAGGCTTTGCAGCTGATGATCTGAGAAACTGTCACTGATGTATCGACCACCAAGTACAGAGCTTTCTACCTTCGAGCTTTTGAATTGTATTCATTCCTTTGTGTTCCATCTCAAAGGTGCACTGGTCTTTTATTTCCTCTCTTTTAATTAAGGCAATAATAGAAATGTGTTTTATCTTTTAAGAACTTATATTCTGATCAAAAATAATGTGCTCTGTTTTCTTTGTGGTTAATGCCCACCTACTGATCTGGCCAACTTAATATACTCAAGGAACTGATGCTGTTGAAGAGTGAGAAATTGTCAGAATTCTCTATTATGTTTGATTGGTCTTCAATAGGGGATTTATCTGTGGCAGAAATGCTTATGTTATTTCCCATTGCATAGGAAACTTGTTTTAAATATCATGGTATTGTAGAGCCTAATAGACAATTATTACAACTATTATGCAAAAATATTACATTCTTTAGCACATTAGTGTCTGGGGTAACATTAAGCTCATAGTTTACAACAAGAGGTGCGTGCATCCAGGAGAGAATGCTTCAAGTGATCCCAGTTAAGATGGAATATGAGACCTTTTGCACCTTTAGATCACACGCCATGATACAATGATGATAACAGGAATATGTCTGTTAAGTGATTACTGACACACTGAAAGACAAACATAACACAATATTAGCCCTTCTGCTGTAATGGAAGTTCTCCCTTTACATGTGAGTCTATCCTCTTAGCTATAATTTTTACAACCTGGATACCATACTAGTGAATTGGAACATTATATGTACTACATTTCTTTAAAGATCTTTCAATAGTATACAATCAAAACTGTACATAATCCTACAAGTTTGGCTGAACATTTGCTTTGTACAAATTTATCATAAATCTGAATTCTTATTTGTTCTACCACTGTTTAAAAACAATTTCAGTGTTTTTATAATCATTTTTTATTTAAATGCATTCATACTTTTAGGGAATTATGTGTTTGCATACCAAATGTCTCAATTTCCTACACTTATTCTTTTATATTTCATGTTTCCTTTTGTTGTTCTCTTCTTCAAAAAAAAGTGCATCACTTTACATTTTTTATTTTCCAGTTGTCTGCCATTTGTCTAACCTATTCACTGCCACCAAAAGTCTTTTACCAAAATATGTCATCAGAGAATTATGATATTGTGCTCCCAATAGTCACATCTATATAATCTATGTATGATCTCTAATTATTTTTATACAGCAAGAGCAAAATTTTGACCAAGATTGATCCAATTTCAATCATGCCCCTATCTAAGATTTAGTATAGAGGGAGGGGCAAAGGTTCAAATGCCCCCACCCCTCCCTACTATTGCATAAATGCTGGTCCCTCCACATTTCTCTACAGCTCCAATGAAGAGTCATCTAGACTCAAAACATTAGCTTGCTTTCTCTCTATGGATTTTGCATGACCTGCTGTGATCTCCAACATTTTTGTTTTCAGATTCCATCATCTGCAGTAACTTGCTCCTAAGATTTTCTATCTTTACTATTGCATTTCTTCTTGTTTTATACGTCTGGATGTCATTATAAGCTTCCTGAGAGATATCTTTTCACGTTTTCTGAAATTTCATACACATTGCATTAACTGATGGTATTATCAATGTGCTCTGTCAGTTCATTAAAATCAGCTACGACATGTGTTGACCATAGTTTGCCTTTACTCCAGGTTAGGTCGCCTTGAAACCCAGAAGCTCAATAAGTAAGTTCTGTGATAAAGATAATCAGAATGACAGGTGAGAGAAAGGGAAAAGTCAAGCTAAAATCATACACTCCATATGAAAAGGTGTGAAGATACTGTTCAGTTTAAGATATGTGTTTTAACAAAGTTAATGAACTTAGGAATGTTTGATGCCAAAACTGGATTTTAAGTGACAGCAAGTATTTGATCAAGTTCCTTTTTCCTGATTATTACCGACTCACTTCTACAGGAAAGTTACTACATCTGGAAATTGGCTGACGGAATGATGAGGCTTTGCTGTTGAATAACCTTACAAAACAGTTGAATATCTGCTAACACTCTCTTACCAGCTGTATATGTTGAAAGAGGCAGCTAGATGTATGCAATTGCATCCCAGCATGAACAAGAATCGTTAGCAGAGGGGAGAAAGTACCAGATGAGGTAAAATGGAACATATTATATACGGACAAGATGTTAGCACATTATGCTTTCATCAAACTGCTGCCTACAAAACAAAAACCGCCTGTTAAAAAATGCTTAGGGAAGTATTCCTTGCAAATAATTCCCAAACCATTCAAAAAATTGTTTTCAGTCATGGGCAAGTTGTCACAATGTTATTCCATTAATTAAAGAGGAAATTGTTAGAGTTTTCAGTATGTCGTGGAAGAGTGCAAATGCTCTACAAGATGATAACATGATGGGCAATTCCATTTTCATTCTTTTCTATGATATCCTGTGCATGTGCACTCTAATAATATTACAGACAACTGATAAAAATATAGAGAAAAGAAGTCATTTCTACTTAGAATCCTCTGCACAAAATTTTACCCTTGGGGAGCATTTAATGAAAAAAATAGGTTGGGGTAACCTCTAGTTTTCTATCCAGTAAAATTAATGGATTTGCAATTTCCTGCTTTGCATTCCAGGGAGGCAAAGGTTTACAATTGAGTTGGCAAAAGTGAAAAATCACGATATAAAATTAAAAATCAAGCTCAAATGCTGTAAATCTGAAATGAATAAAAAGGCAAAAAAAAACCCACAGCAGATCTCTCAGTGAAAAGAAAAGGTGAATATTTTTAAGGTCCTTCTTTGGAACTGAAAGCTGAAGAATGAATAAGCACTTCAAAAGAGAGAGGGAAAGGAAATGAACGTTAAATACTGCAATGCAGAAGGTTCAAGGTTAAAACTGCTGATCTAAAAGAAAAACGTGGATTTATTAGAAGGTATGAAAGATTGTCTTGACCAGAAAGGAATCAAAGAATGTAAAAGAATGTGTCGAGAGCTGAAACAGTGTTAGCGATCCAGCCACAGAGAAAGAAAAGTGGAAGATGAAACTGAAAGCAAAAGGTAGAACGTCATTCAAATGTAAGTGTAAAATGATAGCTGGAAACACACAATGGATATGACAATCACACAAGCAGAGAATAAAGGTGGAGCAAAGTCCATCAGAAAGAGCATAAGCTTCCATTTTCTGGAAGTGTAGATTCTGCCAGAGAAGGAAAGGCAACATCACTTTTTAATTCTGGTTAAAGCTGATTGAATTTGGTGTGTCCGAGAATGCTTTGCAGCTGTGCTAGGTTACTGTGGATGATTAACAGCAATATGTTGCCATGGAGTATAATCAACTGGGTCTGTTGGCTACAAAATTATACACAAATTTTCTGCTTGTGGGAATGGCTGAGGAACCATGTGCATGTATGTGCAAGAAATCACAGGCTGCTTAAATCCAAAGATGGCTGCTCATGTTGTAACATTTCCACTAAATGCTGTCATGCTACAGAAATCTTAATATTATGTGCTTCACCTGGCAGTGAAGAGAATCTTCATTGCACCTAAATGATCTTGTGAAGTAGTCGGATGATTATTTCTAATTTATTTATTGCAATTTTTAACTTGCATATTCAATAGAATAACCTGAAAATTTAAAATTTGAGTTAAGGCATCTCAAAGCACTTCACATCCAATGGAGTAGTGCAGTCATTGTTGTAAAGTAGGAAACACATCCATCAATTTGTGCACAGCGATATCCCACAAACAGCAATGTGATACTGTGCTTTATTGAGGGATAAATATTGGATGGTATACTTAGGCAAAGTAGCTCCATCAGGTTATTTTATCTCCATCATTTAGAGCAGTCGACGTTTCAGTTCAACAGTTTGATCTGAAATTTGGCACTACCAACAGTGTAGCACTCCCTTTGAATGACACTGAAGTGCTGGCTTAGACTTTTATGTGTTTTGTGCTCAAGTCTCTGTAATAAAACTTGAATCTTCAAATTTCTGATTCTGAGCGCAAGAGTGTTATCCAGCAAGCCAAACTGACAAAATAGTAATTGAATTGTTAAAAGCTGCCTGACTGTTTTCCGACTGCAATAAATTTAGACCCAGCTGTCACAACTTTGAAATAACTGGTTTGTCAGTTGCCAGTGTGTTGCCTAGTGCGTGTATATAACCAATTAAGGCATTCAAATTAATACTACAAGTTCCCACAATGCTTGAATGTACCTCCTGGCAGATTAAAAAAGGAGTGGTTTTGCCTGGAACCATGGTGATACCTTTGGGTTGCCCTGCCCTGCCCTGCCCTGCCCTACTCTGCCCTGCCCTGCCAACAGAAGAGATATTGTTGGAGGAAGGATAGTATGAAGAAAATCTGAAAAAGGCTTCTAAAAGCTTATAACATTTCCACAGTGTGACACAAAATCCAAATATTTAATACCTGTAGTATTTATGATAGCTCTAAACAAACTACAATGCTGGCATCTACCTGACAATGTGGAAAATTATCCAGGTATGTCCTGTAGACAAAAAGCAGATCAAGTCCAACCAGCCAATCAACACTGCATCAGTCTCCTCTTGATCCTCAGTAAATGGAAGGTGTCATCAACAGTGCTATCAAGCAGCACCCGCTCAGTGATCCCCAGTTTTGCCAGGGCCACTCAGCTCCTGAACTCATTATGGCCTTTATTTAAACAGGGACAAAAGAGCTAAATTCCACGAGTGAAGTGAGAGTGACTGCCCTTGACAACAAGGCCACATTCAACCCAATGTGGAATCAAAGAGCATTAACAGAACTGGAATCAATGGGAATTAGGACAAAACCTCTCTGCTGATTGGAGTCATACCTGACACAATAGAAGATGCTCATGGTTGTTAGAGGTCAGTCATCTCAACTCAAGGACATAGAATCATAGAATCCCTACAGTGTGGAAGCAGGCCATTTGGCTCATTGAGTCCACATCGACCCTGCAAAGAGCATCCCGACCAGATCCACCCTTCCCCAACCCACCCTTATCACTTTAACTCTGCATTTCCCTTGACTGACTTACCTAAGCTACACATCCCTTGACAATATGAGAAATTTAACATGGCCAATCCACCTAACCTGTATATCTTTGGGCCAAGGGAGAAAACCAGAGCACCTCCTACACAGACACATGGAGAATGTGCAAACTCCACAGGGACAGTTACCTGATGTTGGAATAGAACCCAGGTCCAAAGTGTTATGAAGCAGCAGTCTTAACCACTGAGCCACCATGCTGTCCATCTCTGCATAAGATCCTTAGTCTACTGACTGGAATGGCGTCAGCTCCAGAATGCAGCTCACCACCATCTTTTCAAAAGCAACAATAAATATGGCTCAACCAGCGATTCCCACATCTCATGAGTGACCAAAAAAAATGCTGGTTGTTTCTGAACTAGGGGCCAATTTTCAAGGAGTGATGGGTAAACAGAACATGGTGTGAGTTCTGATACAAGCACATAGGTTGGACGGATTCTAAATTATGTAGGATCCAAAGTAGAAGGCATTAAAATTGTCAAACCTAGAGATAACAAAGGGATAGATGAAGGTTTCTGCTGCAGATGAATGAAAGCAGGAGTGGAGTTGGACTATGTTACAGACTTGGAAGCAGTAGTCTTGGCAATGGCATGGATGAATGGTCAAGACACCTAGTATCAAGAACAGCACAGATCATAAGGATAAATTTCTGGGGCAGAGAAAACCATGTAGTAGCAGAAAGGGAAGCCGAATAAATCTCTATCAGACAAATAAAACAAAAAACATATTTTTTATTCATTCATAGGACATAGGCATTGCTGGATAGCCAGCAATTATTTTCCATCCCTCGTTGCCTTTCAGATGGCGATGGTGAGCTACTTTCTTGTAGGTTGAACCACAATGCCCTTAGCAAGGGAATTCCAGGATTTTGACCCAGTGACAACACAGGAACAAGGTATATTTCTAAGTCAAGATAGTTAGTGTCTTGGAAAGGAACATGCAAGTGGTAGGCTTCCCATGTATTGGCTGCCCTTGTCCTTTCAGATTGAAGTGATCATAGGTTTGGAAGGTGCCATCTGAGGATCTTTGGTGAAGTTCTGCTCTGCATCTTGCAAACAGTGCACATTGCTGCTACCAGGTGTCGATGGTGGAGGGAGTGGATGCATTTGGACGTGGGGTGCTTTTGTCCTGGATGGTGTCAAGCTTTTTGAGTGTTGTTGGAGCTGCACCCATCCAGGCAAGTGGGGAGTAGTTCATCATATTCCTGACTTGTGCCTTATGGAGAATGGAGACTCCTGGGGGAGTCAGGAGGTGAATTGCTCGTCACAGTATTCCTAACCTCTGACCTGCTCTAGTAGCCACTGTGTTTATATGATGAGTCCTGTTGACTCTCTGAGTCAAAGTTTGTGGTGCTGGAAAAACGCAGCCAGTTGGGCAGCATCCGAGGAGCAGGAGAATCGATGTTTCGGGCATAGGCCTTTCATCAGGTGGGCTTGATCAAGATTCTGGATGAAGGGCTTATGCCCGAAACATCGAATTTCCTGCTCCTCGGATACTGCCTGACTGGCTGTGCTTTTCCAGCACCACACTCTTTGACTCTGATCTCCAGCATCTGCAGTGCTCACTTTCTCTCTGTTGACTCTCTCGTCAATGGTAACCCCAAGGATGTTGATAGTGGAGGATTCTGTGATGGTAACACCACTAAATGTCAAAGCACAGTAGTTAGGTTGTCTCTTATTGGAGATGGTCATTGCCTGGCATTTGTGTGAAGCAAATGTTACTTTCCATCTGTCAGCCCAAGTCTGAATATTGCCCAGATCTTGATTCATTTGAACATGGAGTGCTTCAATATCTGAGGAGTCGTGAATGATGCTGAACATTGTGCAACCATGAACAAACATCCCTACTTCTGATGTTATGATGGAGGGAAGGTCATTGATGAAACTGGGCATGAACAGGGTAAAAACAAGGACTGCAGATGCTGTAAACCAAAGTCTAGATTAGAGTGGTGCTGGAAAAGCACACCAGGTCAGGCAGCATCCGAGGAGCAGGAAAATCAACGTTTCGGGCAAAAGCCCTTCATCAGGAATTGAGGCAGGGTGCCTGCAGAGTGGAGAGATAAATGAGAGGGGGGTGGGAGTGGGGAGAAAGTATCAAAGAGTACAATGGTTGAATGGGGGTGGGGATGAAGGTGATAGGTCAGAGAGGAGGGTGGAGTGGATAGGTGGAAAGGAAGGTAGGCAGGTAGGACAGGTCATGAGGGCGGTGCTGAGCTGGAAGGTTGGAGCTGGGGTGAGGTGGGGGAAGGGGAAATGAGGAAACTGGTGAAATCTACATTGATGCCCTGGGGTTGAAGTATTCCGAGGCGGAAGATGAGGTGTTCTTCCTCCAGGCGTCGGGTGGTGAGGGAGCGGTGGTGAAGGAGGCCCAGGACCTGCATGTCCTCGGCAGACTGGGAGGGGGAGTTGAAATGTTGGGCCACAGGGCGGTGGGGTTAATTGGTGTGGATGTCCCAGAGATGTTCCCTAAAGCACTATGCTAGGAGGCGTCCAGTCTCCCCAATGTAGAGGAGACCGGATCGGGAGCAATGGATACAATAAATGATATTGGTGGATGTGCAGGTAAAACTTTGATTGATGTGGAAGGCTCCTTTGGGGCCTTAGATGGAGGTGAGAGAGGAGGTGTGGGCGCAGGTTTTGAAATTCCTGCAGTGGCAGGGGAGGGTGCCAGGAAGGGAAGGTGGGTTGTTGGGGGGCATGGACATGACCTGCTAGTCACGGAGGGAACGGTCTTTGTGGAAGGCGGAAATGGGTGGGGTGGGAAATATATCCCTGGTGGTGGGGTCCGTTTGGAGGTGACGGAAATGTCTTTGGATGATGTGGTTTACACGAAGGTTGCTAAGGTGGAAGGTGAGCACCAAGATGGTTCTGTCCTTGTTATGGTTGGAGGGGTGGGGTTTGAGGGCGGATGGGCGGGATGTGAACGAGATACGTTGGAGGGCATCTTTAATCACATTGTGAAGGGAAATTGCAGTCTCTAAAGAAGGACGCCATCTGGTGTGTTCTGTGGTGGAACTGGTCCTCCTGGGAGCAGATACGGCAGAGGCAGAGGAATTGGGAATATGGGATGGAATGTTTGCAGCAGGTAGGGTGGGAAGAAGTGTAATCCAGGTAGTTGTGGGAGTCGGTGGGTTTGTAAAAAATGTCAGTGTCAAGTCGGTCATCATTAATGGAGATGGAGAGGTCCAGGAAGGGGAGGGAGGTGTCAGAGATGGTCCGGGTGAATTTAAGGTCAGGGTGGAATGCGTTGGTGAAGTTGATGAATTGCTCAACCTCCTTGTGGGAGCACGAGGTAGCGCCAATGCAGTCACCAATGTAGCGGAGGAAGAGGTGGGGAGTGGTGCCGGTGTAACTATGGAAGATGGACTGTTCTACGTCGCTCACAAAGAGACAGGCATCGCTGGGGCCCATACGGGTTCTCATGGCTACCCCTTTGGTCTGGAGGAAGTGGAAGAATTTGAAGGAAAAATTGTTAAGGGTGAAGGCCAGTTCAGCCAAATGAATGAGAGTGTCGGTGGAAAGGTACTGTTGGGACGTTGGGAGAGGAAGGAACAGAGGAACTTGGATGCCCTGGTCATGGTGGATGGAGGTGTAGAAGGATTGGATATCCATGGTGAAGATGAAGCATTGGGGACCGGGGAAACGGAAGTCTTGGAGGAGGTGGAGGGTGCGGGTGGTGTCTTGAATGTATGTGGGGAGTTCCTGGACTAGGGGAGATAGGACACTGCCAATGTAGGTGGAGATGAGTTCAGTGGGGCAGGAGCATGCTGAGACAATGGGTCGGCCAGGATGGTCTGGCTTGTGGATCTTACGGAGGAGGTAGAATCGGGCAGTGCAGGGTTCCTGGACTATGAGGTTGGAAGCTGTGGGTGGGAGTTCTCCTGACATGATGAGGTTCTGTATGGTCTGGGAGATGACGGTTTGGTGATGGGGGGTGGGGTCATGGTCGGGGGTCGGCAGGAGGAGGTGCCTTTGAGTTGGCGTCTGGCTTCAGCGGTGTAGAGGTCAGTGCGCCAAACTATCACTGCACCACCTTTATCTGCTGGTTGGATGGTGACGTTGGCATGAACAGCCCTACCCAGCTGGATGACAGCACAGGAGGGTGGTAACATTATTGACAAATTGTGAAAGATGAGAAGGGAGAATTTACCTTTGGCACAGTCACAGAGTTTGATCAATGTGTGCTTGTTCACTGGCAGGAGTTAAACCTGATTAGAGGGTTTTAAACATGAAGTTTCAGGAAATGTGTTCACAGATTTGAGAGGCAAGAAAACATTAGAGGCTTTGGAGGTTGGAATTGGGGCAATAAATTGAAAGGGAAGAAAGTGCAGCGTTGGTTTTCTTGAGAGAGGCAGATCTGAAAGAAATGGTGAGAGAACCATTAACACTATCAGCTAATTGAAGGGATCAGGAAGAGAAATTCATTGGTCAGCTACTTGGCAGGAATAAGCTGAAAGAAGCAAAAGGCAGCTCACAGACCAAACGAGCTTGGTATGAATATGAGATGAAATGAGAGAAAGATGTGAATTCAGAGTAGACAAGAGAGTAGAATTTTGAGTTTGAATGTGTCTGGTTAATTTTTTTTGTAGCTGAACAGTAGAAGCTGATACAGAACAGGGAATTACAAGCATGAGCCATGAGTCACTAACATATTGTAGCTTAATGAGTCACAGTATAATCGTTTTAAAATCAACCTGTTCAGAGAAATTGTTACACACCTCTGGAGGAGGTGGAACTTGAACCTATTCCTCCTGGATCAGAGCTTGTGATACAACAAAAGCCCTCATTATGTAACACAACTATGTGGCAACAGTTCTCCCCTGGAAATTCTTCATTGCTTTTTGCTAATGAAACAAAAGTTCCTACTGTGAAAAAACTGGAATCTGTCATCAGGGGTCAATGTGTAACAATGCAGGTTTTGACATGCTCAGCTTTGTAAATAGCTATTTTGTTTCTTCATTTCCTGTTAGTATGTATTTAATTAACTTTATCTTTGTTTCTTTAGATGTTTCCTCCATGCTTTTTAGGGGCACTTTAACCTCACACTATTCCTGAATTTGCTTAGGTGGATGGTGTTCACATCAACTGCTAGAGAGTCTGCGAGGGCCCAGAACAACCAGGTACCAGCATTCTGTGTGGGTTTACAGTGACTTTGTAAAGCAGCAAGAGCTGCATCAATCCAGACACAGTCACTGATGCAATTTGCACGGAGCTAACTCCTTTACTGTGGAGTTCTCAGCTACTGGCCTCATTGGGACTTGCAAGTTGTGAGACTTGAATGCCGAGTGGAATGAGGCAGTGTGACTTCCATTGTCTATAAATCAGCTTGTATAGGGTATCCAAACCAAGGTCAGGTTACTTATAAGGGGGAATAAAATCTTTTTAATTTAAAATCCCACTTGAGGTTTGTTTACTTTATATCCTCTCACAGTATAAGTTAAATAACCTGTATTCACCTATATTATCAATTTCTACTAACATTTAGACATCTAGATCATGATTCTTCACACATATTTTCTCCCAATTAAGTTATTTTACAAACTTATTGTAATAACTGAGGGGAGGGTGACATTTGATGCAACCTACTGATATGTTAAATTCTCCCCTTTTTGTGAAATCATGAACACAGTGTCTTGAATGAAAAGTATTACATATCTGAGTGTCTGCATGTGATACATCAATGAGAATTGAAAAGTGTGGCACTGGAAAAGCACAGCATGTCAGTCAGTATCCGAGGAGCAGGAGAGTTGACATTTCAGGCATAAGCCCTTCATCTGGAATGTGGAGGTTGGGGGGAGGGGGCATGGGGAGCAGGGGCTGAAAGAGCGCTGAGAAATAAATAGGAAGGTGGAGGTAGAAGTGGGGGAAAGGTGGCTGGGAAGGCGATAGGTAGATGGAAGAGTGGGGTGATAGTGATAGGTCGGAGGGCAGGGCCCTCCAAACACATGGCATCAACATCAACTTCACCAGTTTTCTTATCTCCTCTCCCCCTCCCTCATCCCAGATCCAATTCTCCAACTCGGTACCACCCTCTTGAACTGTCCTATCCATCCATTTTCCTTCCCACCTGTCTGCTCCACCCTCTCCTCCAACCTAATATTATCACCCCCCTCCTGCATCTATCTATTACCTTCCAGTCACCTTCCTCCCACCTCCACATTGATCTCTCAGCCCCCTTCCTCTTCCCCCCAACCCCAACGCTCACATTCTGGATGAAGGTCTTATATCCAAAACGTTGACTCTCCTGCTTCTTGGATGCTGCCTACCATGCTGTGCTTTTCAAGTGCCACACTTTTCGACTCTGATACTCCAGCATCTGCAGTCCTCACTTTCTCTCATACATCAATGAGAGCATAATTTGTTAAAACAATTACGACTGTGTATATGTATACAAGATACGTAAACTCTTGGATAAATCATTACATCTATTTGTTAGCTATTCCAGTAATGAGTTGATGTTTAGTGTGTTATGAAAATTACTCAAGAGTCTGTTATTAGTTTTGGGGCCCATCCATAAACATAATTGTACATTTCTTACCTTCCAATCCTTGCAATGTAATATTTTACACTTTGCACCCTTTAATCCCATAAAAGGTAGCACATGTCCTGAATTAGGCAAGTTTACTTCTATAAAATATCAATTATCATACAAATGTAACAATTTTAATGCTAATAATTGCTGAAATATAGAGGTAAATGAAAATTTCTGGCAAAAAGTTGAATTTCACATAAGGGCAGATGGCACAATTACTCAGTTAGATCAGTGAAATAACTGCACAGAGGCCAATATCCTGTCACCAAGTCACCCTTTAGTTATATGTGCACAGTACACTGGCTCTCACCAGCCAGCTCCAAGCCAGTCCCTTGACCGAGGAGACATTCTGAATCTCCTGATTTTTTTTCCTTTTATTAAACAGCACAGTTTACAAAACATCATTATGGACTAGGCCAGACTACTCGAAACATCCTTAAGCAGGTAGCCCAGACCATAATTTTGCCATTTGTTTCAGTAAGTGTACAGTGGAAATTACCCGGAGAAAGTCAGCTCGGTTGACTACTAGATTTTTAAACAGACAAACATTTAGTCACAAAATGACACAACTAAACACAAAGAACAGAATAAAGAACCTCTACAGAACTCAGTCCATCCAAAGTAGATATATTTTTTTCTGTTCTAAATATACCCAACAGTCCCAATAAGCAAACCCACCTTAAAAACCAGTATAAATGGAACACATGCTTACAGGTTGAAGTTAGAAGTGTAGAAAAAGAGAGAGAGAGAGAGAGAGTGTTTCCACACAGCTTACTGTTGAACTTCCAACCAGTTCTAGACTGAACTAAACTGTTCAATTAGAAAGCTGACCACTCCCCTTTCATTCTACAGGTCACTTTTAAAACATGTCCACTTTGGCCTGAAGTCTCATCCATTTACATAAAACAAAAAGGCCTCTCAATACCCTTTAATCTCTGTACCAAACCAGACTAATCAGAACCGAGAGTGGTTTATTACCCCTCTGAAAAAACCAAGGACATTGTAACCTTGAAAAAAGGAACAGCTTTTAGAAAATAGAAACTAGCTTTGTGACACCATTAGCAGCTGCATACAGACAAACAGCTATTCATAAGGGAGAGGAGTGGCAAAGCCAGATCCAAAACCCTACTATTCAACCAGTTTTCAGGGAAATAAGGACAAACCTCGTGTCTATATCTGTTAGACAGGGCTCCCCGAATGGCCCAGGTTAACAACCCCAATCAAGGACCTCACAGTCAATGCAATCCAGCTGACCCTAGTTAAACTGTACTGATTAATAAAAGAAAAAAAACAGGAGATTCAGAAGGTCTCCTCGGTCAAGGGACTGCATTGGAGCTGGCTGGTCAGAGCCAGTGTACTGTGCACATATAACTAAAGGGTGGCTTGGTGACAGGATACTGGCCTCTGTGCAGTTATTTCACTGATCTGAGTAATTGTGCCATTTGCCCTTATGTGAAATTCAACTTTTTGCCAGAAATTTTCATTTACCTCTATATTTCAGCAATTATTAGTACTAAAATTGTTACATTTGTATGATAATTGATAATTGATAATTTGTTCATGTTATATATTAATGATCTGGATGAAGGGACTGGGGACATTCTAGCGAAGTTTGCCGATGATATGAAGTTAGGTGGACAGGCAGGTAGTACTGAGGAAGTGGGGAGGCTGCAGAAGGATCTAGACAGTTTGGGAGAGTGGTCCAGGAAATGGCTGATGGAAATCAATGTGAGCAAATGCAAGATCTTGCACTTTGGAAAAAAGAATACCAGCATGGACTACTTTTTGGGTGGCACGGTGGCACAGTGGTTAGCACCGCTGCCTCACAGCACCAGAGACCTGGGTTCAATTCCCACCTCAGGTTATTGACTGTGTAGAGTTTGCACGTTCTCCCCGTGTCTGCGTGGGTTTCCTCCGGGTGCTCCGGTTTCCTCCCACGGTCCAAAGATGTGCAGCTCAGGTGAATTGGCCATGCTAAATTGCCCATAGTGTTAGGTAAGGGGCAAATGTAGGGGTATGGGTGGGTTGCGCTTCGGCGGGGCGGTGTGGACTTGTTGGGCCAAACGGCCTGTTTCCACACTGTAAGTAATCTAATCTAATCTAATCTTTCTAAATGGTGAGAAAATTCATAAAGCCAAAGTACAAAGGGATCTGGGAGTGCTAGTCGAGGATTCTCTAAAGGTAAACATGTAGGTTGAGTCCGTGATTAAGAAAGTGAATGCAATGTTGTCATTTATCTCAAGAGGGTTGGAATATAAAAGCATCATTCTGCTACTAAGACTTTATAAAGCTCTGGTTAGGCCCCATTTGCACTACTGTGTCCAGTTTTGGTCCCCACACCTCAGGAAGGACATACTGGCACTGGAGCGTGTCCAGCGGAGATTCACACGGATGATCCCTGGAATGGTAGGTCTAACATACGAGGAACAGCTGAGGATCCTGGGATTGTATTCATTGGAGTTTAGAAGATTAAGAGGAGATCCAGTAGAAACTTACAAGATAATACATGGCTTGGAAAGGGTGGACGCTAGGAAATTGTTTCCATTAGGCAAGGGGACTAGGACCCGTGGACACAGCCTAAGAATTAGACGGGGTAAATTCAGAACAGAAATGCGGAGACATTTCTTCAGCCAGAGATTGGTGGGCCTGTGGAACTCATTGCCGCTGAATGCAGTGGAGGCCGGGACGCTAAATGTCTTTGAGGCAGAGATTGATAAATTCTTGATGTCACAAGGAATTAAGGTCTATGAGAAAAATGTGGATCAGTGGAGTTGAAATGCCCATCAGCCATGATTGAATGGCGGAGTGGACTCGATGGGCCGAATGGTCTTATGGTCTAACCACAACAGTCAGCAACCATATTCATAATCTTGCCTTTACTGCTTTGTTATAAAGCCTTTGAAGTATAACAAAGTTGTGAGAAATTCTGTACAAACAATAACAACATTAAACAAAAAAAAGGTAGCTTTTCAGTATTTCGCAGCACAGACCCTCATCCAACTTTACTTCTTCTTGGAGTGAAATACAGATGAATCAAGGTGAAATCAAGATAAAAGCAACAAATGACGATGGTCAATAGTGATGGTGAAGCATTTGGTGGAAGTTGGTATTTCTAAAAGATAGTGATCCAGAAACTTGATTGAGCAGCATCTATTTCAGACTGCATGTACACTCTCATTCCAAAATATCCTGGTCACCATGATACAAGGACACTCATCTGAAATGGAACACAGAACGTAGAACAGTACAGTACAGGAACAGGGTCTTGAGCCCACCATGTCTGTGCTAGACATAATGCTAATCTAAACTAATCCCATCTGCCTGTACTCAGTTCGTATATCTTTACTTTCTACTTGTTTATGTGCCTGTCCTCATGCCTCTTAAGCTTTGCTATCATATCTGCTTCTCCTACCTCTCCTGACAATGCAATTACTTACTAACTCTATGTAAAAAAATGTTCTCACATATCTCCTTTAAACTTTCCCCTCCCATCTTAAACCTACACCCCCTAGTATTTAACATTTCCATCCTGGGAAAGAGACTCCAACTATCCACCCTATCCTTGCCCCTCAGAATTTTATATATTTCTATCAGGTAGCATTGGATAACTTGCCCATACAAATTAGCACTTGAAACCTTTTCCAAATTGAATTACAATATGCCAGTGATTTCACGTACAATATTTGTGTTAAAAACATATAGGGAGAATGAGAGTTGCGGTAACTTTAATTATAGAGTCATAGAGATGTACATCACGGAAACAGACCCCTTAGTTCAACCTGTCCATGCCGACTAGATACCCCAACCCAATCTAGTCCCACCTGCCAGCACCCTGCTCATATCCCTCCAAACCCTTCCTATTCATATCCCATCCAAATGCCTTTTAAATGTTGCCATTGTACCAGCCTTCACCACTTCCTCTGGTAGCTCATTCCATACATTTATCACCACTGCATGAAATAGTTGCCCCTTAGGTCTCTTTTATATCCTTCCCTTCTCACCCTAAACATATGCCCTCTAGTTCTGGACTCCCCCCCCACCCACCCCAGGGAAAAGACTTTGTCTATTTATCCTATTCATGCCACTCATAATTTTGTAAACCTCTATAAGGTCACCCATCAGCCTCCTCCCTGTATTCCATAAGATCTAACCTTGCTAATCAGTCTCCGATGGGGAACCTTGTCGAACACCTTACTGAAGTCCATATAGATCACATCTACTGCTCTGCCCTCATCAATCCTCTTTGTTACTTCTTCAAAAAACTCAATCAAGGTTGTGAGACGTGATTTTCCACACACAAAGCCATGTTAACTATCCCTAATCAGTCCTTGCCTTTCCAAATACATGTACATCCTGTCCCTCAGGATTCCCTCCAACAACTTGCCCACCACTGACGTCAGGCTCACTGGTCTATATTTCCCTCAGGGAAATATTTTAGGGATATATTTCCCTCCCCACCCCTTTCCGCCTTCCGCAAAGACCATTCCCTCCATGACTAGATGGTCAGGTCCACGCCCCCCAACAACCCACCCTCCCATCCTGGCACCTTCCTTGCCACCGCAGGAATTGCAAAACCTGCGCCCACACCTCCTCCCTCACCTGCATCCAAGGCCCCAAAGGAGCCTTCCACATCCATCAAAGTTTTACCTGCACATCCACCAATATCATTTATTGTATCCGTTGCTCCCGATGCGATCTCCTCTACATTGGGGAGACTGGACGCCTCCTAGCAGAAAGCATTAGGAAATATCTCTGGGGCACCCGCACCAATCAACCACACCGCCCTGTGGCCCAACATTTCAACTCCCCCTCCCATTCAGCTGAGGACATGGAGGTCCTGGGCCTTCTTCACCGCCGCTCCCTCACCACCCAATGCCTGGAGGAAGAATGCCTCATATTCCGCCTCGGAACACTTCAACCCCAGGGCATCAATGTAGATTTTACCAGTTTCCTCATTTCCCCTTCCCCCACCTCACCCCAGCTCCAAACTTCCAGCTCAACACTGTCCCCATGACCTGTCCTATCTGCCTATCTTCTTTTCCACCTATCCACTCCACCCTATCACCTTCATCCCACCCCCATCCACCCATTGTACACTTTGCTACCTTCCCCCACCCTCCTCCCTGACCTATCATTTTCATCCCCACCCCCACTCACCTATTGTACTCTATGCTACTTTCTCCCCACCCCCACCCCCACCGTCCTCTCATTTATCTCTCCACCCTTCAGGCTCTCTGCCTGTATTCCTGATGAAGGGCTTTTGCCCAAAACATCAATTTTCCTGCTCCTCAGATGCTGCCTGAACTGCCGTGCTTTTCCAGCACCACTCTACTCCGGAATCTGGTTTCCAGCATCTGCAGTCATTGTTTTTACCTGGTCTATATTTCCCTGGCTTGTCCTTACCACCCTTCTTAAACAATGGGACCACATAAGCCAACCTCCAGTCTTCCTGCTTAACTTCAAAGATTTTGAAGTATAGTAAGCATATCAGTAAAAACCACAAAATGGTTTTTTTGGCTTGTTTTTCATTATACTTAAAGTGTCAAATAATTTCTCAACCTCATGTTAGATTGAGGTCTGACCACAAAAATAATTTTGTACTCTCTGTCAAAAAAAATACAAGAACTTTTTCCAATGAAAGCTCCAAAACAAAACTAATTTACTGAACAATTGGCTAAAGAACCAAAGAAGACATAGTGAAACTCCTTTGTATGTGGCATATGCATATCATCTGGAATCGTAGCTTGAGAACTTGATGGAGACAAATTTAATTGTGGCTATGAAGAAAGGAGTTGAATAAACACTTGAAGGAAAAGAAATGTAGTGCTGTATGAAATATGTTGAGTGTGAAATGAACGAAAGCTTTCTTATATAAAGCCAGCAAAGTCTTGATGGGCCAAACAGCTCCTTTTGTGCAGTAACCATTGTCCAATTCTATTCTATAACTCTGCCCAAACTAATGAGGCACGAATATGGGTGCATTTTCTGCTATTGAAGATGAAGCTTAGATAACACAAGTTAATTGAACCAAAGATGAGGAGCCTATAGTGAAAATACAGCTTTACATCATGTGGAGTATTGACCAGAAAATAAACCATGAAGGGCCTGTCTTATCTGAATTATTTGGTGTTAAATCATTGATTACAAAGAAAAAAATGACTTTGATTTACATATTGTCTTTTCATGTAAGTCAGGAATACTTCAAATGGTTCAGACTGAACTATTCTGTCATGAGTTGAGTGTTGTCGTTATAGGCTTTATTGCTATCTTTCTTGGTCCATCAGGTTTACTCTGGATATCAATAACTCAAGTCAAAGCTAACAATGGGATATATTCAATTGTTCTTTATTAAAGCAGGGTACACAATGATATAATCATACCTGACAAGCTTACCAGTAAAATTATTACAATTATAAGTCACCTGTTTTCCATGAACTTCTCCAAGGATCAGACTGAAATAGGTGATCGGCCTGCTCCAAAGCAGTCTACAGTCACTGGTCAACTGACTCCCATCCTCAAGATTTTGCTCTGACTCTCATTTTCTTATTCTGCTTTATCCATGCAAGTAGCCTGTGTGGTCAAACCTTGATACTGTCCAGTCTTCAGAGAGTGATCAATTTGATTGATACAAGACTGTAATGTTTTCCTCTGTCCAGTTACTCATTCATTCATTCAGTCAACTGCTTGTTTTTAATGAAAGGAGGCCTACCTCTCAGACTTAACAAAGCTTGATCTTAGGCCAGCTTGTTCAGGCTGTTTGTAAAAACGATTTCACCCAATCATCAGAATAATATTTACACATCTCAATTCTGTTCAAACCCACTTTGTTTTGCTGACAAATGGTCATCACACATATAGTGCACTGAATTTGGTTTAAATAGGAACTTCAGTCAGGCACACAATGTCATGAGTTAAACACTTAAAGTAAACATATTCCTTCAGAGAACACAGAAAACACCTAAGACATAGCTCAGTGATGTTGTAATGATTATGTCACTATCTGATTGACCGTTCCATAATGCAAGCTTCAAATGTTTACTTTCTCATTTCAGCTAACCCAACAAATTTAGGATTACTCTGTACATTACGTGGACACTGTGATTTTGGTCATTGAATCTTGATTACGTTTTTCAAGACTGGAGTATCTTGCTAAAATAAGTTATGTTGCTGCTTGTTTTTTTTTTTCAGTATTTACAATTGAATCTGTAATTCTTAAAGTTTAAAAAATTTTCCCATACACTGAAAGTCAGAAGTCACATGACACCAGGTCATAGACCCACAAGCTGCTCCTTAATCAGATGAAGTGGAGGGAAGCACAGAATATATCAGCAGAGAGATAATGGCAAAATAATTTGAGGTAATTAAGACTGTCAACAGATAAGTACAATGGTGTGAGTGGAGTGTTGACAGGATAAAAAACAAGTCTTTGCAGGTAATCAAAAGTGTCAAATGATGTGAGTAAAGTGTCAACAGCTGAACAGCAAGTGAAGGGATGACCGATGAACCAATTAAGGCAGAAGGATAATTACAAATAATCAAAAATAAACTGGTGCTAGAGATAAACCAAATGGCTGGAATAATATAAGTTTATAGGTCATCCCTTTACTTGTTATTCAAATATTGACACTTTACTTACACCCTTTGAGACTTTTGATCACTGGCAAAGACTTTTTATGCAGCTTCTCAACACTGCACTCACACCATTTGTACTTATCTGTTGCCACTCTTAATTACCTAGAATTATCTTACTATTATCTCTCTTCCAATATATTCTATGCCTGTGTGCATCCTTCCACTTCACCTGACAAAGAAGCAACACTCCAAAACCTTTAGATTTCAAATAAAACTGTTGAACTTGAAACAGAGAGTGAGTGCAACTGAATGTATGGCTGCAGAGTTGGTGTAGGAGGGAGGGCTTCTGATAAATGGATCATTGGGATACCTTCTGGGGAAGATGGGACCTATACAAGGAGGATGGGTTATACCTGAACTGGAGGGGTAACCAATATACTGGGCAGGAAGTTTGCTAAATCTCTTTGGGAGGATTTAAACTAGTTTGGCAGGGGGAAGGGAATCGGAACTATGGATCAGAGGATGAGATAGCAGGCAGATACTTTGTGCAGAGAGTCTATGAGGAAGGATAGACAGTTTTTAGGGCAAAGTTGCAGTCAGTGTGATGGGTTGAAGTGTGTCTATTTTAATGAAAGAAGTGTCAGGAATATAAACTTAGAGCATGGATCAGTATTTGGAGCTACGATATTGTGGTTATTACTGAGACTTGGATATCATGGGGGCAGGAATGGTTGTTGGATGTTTTGGGGTTTGGATGTTTCAAAAGGAATAAGGAGGGGAGGTAAAAGTGGTAGGGGAGTGGCATTGCTAATCAGGGATAGCATAACAGCTGCAGAAAGGGAGGTCATCAAGGAGGGTTTGTCTACTGAGTCACTGTGTGTGGAAGTTAGAAACAGGAAAGCAGCAGTCACTTTATTTGGAGTGTTCTGTAGAACCACCAACATCCCACCCCCCCCCCCCCCGCCCCCCGCCCCCAACAATAGTAACAGAGACATGAAGAAATAGATTGGAGGGCAGAACTTGGAAAGGTGCAGAAGTTACAGGGTTGTTGTAGGTGTAGGTAGGTGGAGTGAATGCTGGATGACAAGAAAAATTGAGGTTTTGGTTAAGATAAAGAAAGAAGCATATGTAGGTATAGATAGCAGAGATTGAATGAATCCTTACAAGAGTATAAAGACAGCAGGAGTATACGTAAGAGAGGAATCAAGAGGTCAAAAATGGGACATGGGACAGCTTTGGCAAATAGGGTTAAGGAGAATCCAAAGGGATTTTATAAATATATTAAGGACAAAATGGTAACTAGGGAGAGAAGAGGGTCCCTCAAACATCGGCAAGGCAGCCTACATGGGATACCACAGGAGATGGGGGAAGATACTAAATGAGTATTTTGCATCAGTGTTTTCTGTAGAGAAGAAAATGCAAGATATAGAATGTAGAGAAATAGATGGTGACATCTTGAAAAATGTCTATATCACAGAGGAGGAGGTGCTGGATGTCTTAAAATGCATAAAAGTGGATAAATGCTCAGGATCTGATCAAGTGTACCACAGAACTCTGTGGGAACACAGGGAAGTGATTGCTGGGCCCCTTGATGAGGTATTTGCATTATCAATTGCCACAGGTGAGGTGCTAGAACACTGGAGGTGCCATTATTTAAGAAAGGTGGTAAGGAAACACAAGGGAACTACAGACTGGTGAGCCGGCCATCAGTGGTGGGAAAATTATTGGAGGGATCCTGAGGGAGCAGAATGTACACGCATTTGGAAAGGTAAGGACTTAGTTCTGGACTCCCCCACCCCAGGGAAAATACTTTGTCCATTTATCCTATCCATGCCCCTTATAATTTTTTACACCTCTATGAGGTCACCCCTCAGCCTCCAACGCTCCAGGGAAAACAGCCCCAGCCTGTTCAGCCTCTCCCCATAGCTCAAATCCTCCAACCCTGGCAACTTACTTGTAAATCTTTTCTGAACCCTTTCAAGTTTCACTACATCTTTCCAATAGGAAGGAGACCAGAATTGCATGCAATATTCCAACAGTGGCTTAACCAATGTCCTGTACAGCCGCAACATGATCTCCCAACTCCTGTACTCAATACTCTGACAAATAAAGGAAAGCATACCAAACACCTTCACTATCCTATCTACCTGCGACTCCACTTTCAAGGAGCTATGAACCTACACTCCAAGGTCTCCTTGTTCAGCAACACTCCCTAGGACCTTATCATTAAGTGTATAAGTCCTGCTAAGATTTGCTTTCCCAAAATGCAGCACCTCGCATTTATCCGAATTAAACTCCGTCTGTCACTTCTTGGCCCATTGGTCCATCTGATCAAGCTCCTGTTGTAATCTAAGGTAACCTTCTTCGCTGTCCACTACACCTCCAATTTTGGTGTCATCTGCAAACTTACTAACTGTAACTCCTATGCTCGCATCCAAATCATTTATGTAAATGGCAAAAAGTAGAGGACCCAGCGCCGATCCTGGTGGCACTCCACTGGTCACAGGCCTCCAGTCTGAAAATCTACACTCCACCACCACCTTCTGTCTTCTACCTTTTGAGTCAGTTCTGTATCCAAATGGCTAGCTCGCCCTTTATTCCGTGAGATCTAACCTTGTTAACCACGTGGAATCTTCAAACGCCTTACTGAAGTCCATATAGGTCACATCTACCACTCTACCCTCATCAATCCACTTTGTTACTTCTTCAAAAAATGCAAGTGGTGGAGGCTACTACAATTACAACATTGAAAAGTCATCTGGATGGGCATATGAATAGTAAGGGCTTAGAGGGATATGGGCCAAGTGCTGGCAGATGGGATTAGGTTAGGTTAGGATATCTGCTCGGCATGGATGAATTACAATGAAGGGTCATTTTCCGTGCTGTAAATCTCTATGACTCTATTGTCATGGGTGACTTCAATTTCCCTAATATTGATCAGAACCTCCTTAGTACAAATAGTTTGGAGGGATCAGACTTTGTCAGGTGTGTCCGGGAAGGATTCCAAACTCAATATGCAGATAGGCCGACTAGAGGGGAGGCCATATTGGATTTGGTGCTTGGCAATGAATCACGTCAGGTGTCAGATCTCTTACTGGAAGATCATTTCAATGGTTGTGATTACAGCTCCCTTTTACTATAGTCAATGAGAGGGATAGGAGTTAACGGTATGGGAAGGTATTTAATTTGGGGAGGGGGAATTAGAATGCTCTTAGGCAGGAACTGTGGAGCATAAATTGGGAACAGATATTCTTGAGAAAATGTACGACAAGAAAAATTGAGAGATTGTTTGTTTAGGGAGCACTTGCTGTGAGTCCTGAATATGTTTGTCCCACTGAAGCAAGGAAGGGATGGTAGTGTGAAGGAACCTTGAATGACAGGAGATGTGGAACATCTCTAGTCAAGAGGAAGAAGGAAGCTTACTTAAGTTTGAGGAAACAAGGATCAGACAGGGCTCTAAAGTGTTACATGGTAGTCAGGAAGGAACTAAAAAATGGATTTAGAAGAGCTAGAAGGGGGCATGAAAATGCCTTGGCGGGTAGGATTAAGGAGAACTAAGACATTCTACACTTATGTGAGGAAGAAGAGGATGGCCAGAATGAGTTTAGGGCCGATCAGAGATAGTGGAGGGAACTTGTGCCTGGAATCAGAGGAAATAAATGAGATCCTTAATGAATATTTTGCTTCAGTATTCACTACTGAGAGGGACCCTGTCGTCTGTGAGAACATGTGAAACAGGCTGATACGCTCAAACAGATTGATGTTAAGAAGGAGGATGTGCTGGAAATTTTGAAAAACATTTGGATAGATAAGTCCCCTGGGCCAGATGGGATATAACCAAGGTTCCTACAGAAAGTGAGGGAAGAGATTGTTGTGATGTTGTCAATGATCTTTGCATCCTGACTGTACATTGAAGTAATACCAGATGATTGGAGGGTGGCAAATGTTATTCCCTTGTTCAAGAAAGGGAATAAGTATAGCTCTTGGAATTACAGATCAATCAGGCTTACTTCAGTGGTGGGAAAATTATTGAAGAGGATTCTAAGAGATACGATTTATGATTATTTATAGAAGCATAGCTTGATTAGAGATAGTCAGTATGGCTTTGTGAGGGGCAGTTCATACCTCACAAGCCTCATTGAATTCTTTGAAGATGTGACAAATACATTGATGAAGGCAGAACAGTGGATGTGGTGTATATTTTCTTTAGCAAGGCATTTGATCAGGTTTCCCATGGCTGGCTCATTCAGAAAGTAAGAAGGCATTGAATAAAGGGAAATTTGGCTGTCTGGATACTGAACTGACTGGCCCCCATAGAAGAAAGAGGGTAGTAGTTGATGGAGAATATTCAACCTGGAGCTCAGTGACCAGTAGTGTTCCGCAGACATTCTGTTCCGGGATCTCTGCTCTTATTGATTTTTGTAAATGACTTACATGAAGAAATGGAAGGATGGGTTAGTAAGTTTGCTGATGATGATAAGGTTGCTGGAGTTGTGGATAGTGTGGAGGTCTGTTGTTGGTTGCAATGGGACTTTGACAGAACACAGTGCTGGGTTGAGAAGTGGCAGATGGAGTTCAACCTGGAAAAGTGTGAAGTGATTCATTTTGGATGGTCAACTTTGAATGCAGATTACAGGGCTAAAGACAGGATTCTTGACAGTGTGGAGGAACAGAGGGATCTTGGGTTCCACGTCCATTGATCCCTCAAAGTTGCCACCAAAGTTGAGAAGGTTGTTAAGAAAGCATTTGGTGTGTTGGCTTTCATTAGCAGGGGGATTAAGTTTAAAAGCAGCAAGGTGATGCTGCAGCTCTCTTAAAGCCCTGGTTAGACCACACTTGGAATATTGTGTTCAGCTCTAGTCGCCTCATCATAGGAAGAATGTGGAAGCTTTAGAGAGGATGCAGAGGAGATTTACCAGGATGCTGCCTGGACCAGAGGAGAGGTCTTAAGAAGAAAGGTTGAAGAAGCTAGGGCTTTTCTCATTGGAGTGAAGAAGGATGAGAGGTGACTTAGTAGAGGTGTACAAGATGATGAAAGGCATAGATAGAGAGGATAGCCAGAGACTTTTTCCAAGTGTGGAAATGGGGTTCATGAGGGGGCATAATTTTAGGGTGATTGGAGGACGGTTTAGGGGAGATGTCAAAGATAGGTTCTTTACACAGAGAGTGGTGGGTGCGTGGAATGCACTGCCTGCGGTAGTGGTAGAGTCAGATACATCAGGGACACTTAAGTGACACTTGGATAAGCACATGGATGATAGTAAAATGAAGGATATGTAGGTTAGTTTGAGCTTAGAGTAGGATAAAAGGTTGTCACAGCATCGAGGGCCAAAGGGCCTGTACTGTGCTGTACTCTTCTATGTTTAAAATAACCTGGTGTCATGTGACTTCTGACTCTGTTTACCCCAGTCCAACACTGGCACCTGCAAATTATAGTCTTTTAAACAAATGTCCTTGTTTTTTAAATAGCAGATTGTTTTTAGAATAAAATTATTCCATTGTATTCTTTTCTCTATTCTGAATGTTGTATGAAAATATGTCATCAGAGTGTTACAAACACATGCAAAAGTGAGTACTGCAGATGCTGGAGATTAGAGTCCAGAGTGTGGTGCTGGAAAAGCACAGCAGGTCAGACAGCATCCGAGGAGCAGGAGAATCGACGTTTCGGGCATATGATTCCTGATGAAGGGTTTTTGCCCGAAATGTCGATTTTCCTGCTCCTCAGATGCTACCTGACCTACTGTGCTTTACCAGCACCACACTCTTGACTGTTACAAGCACAGCCAGGGTTTTATTGATCTTTTTCTGTTTAGACCTTCCTCTTTGGAATTTCTACTATTCCTATTTTAAATTGTATTTTCTCCTCTTGTTAGCTTTCCTCCTCTCACTCTAGGTCTGATTGTTAGAACGTGTCCAGAAGTAGACTGTTCTGACTCATACAATAATGGTTCCCTCCCAATGGCGTAACTTACCTTTGCAACCTTTCCCACAGGATATAGCAACCTTGTAGTTACATCATGAGTAGTCCAGAATTCTGATAATCCGGAGGCATGAATGCAAATTCCATTTTAGCAGATGGGCTATTTTTAGAATAAATAAACTCTGGAATGAAAAAAAAAGTATCAGAATTGGTGACATTACCAAACTGTGGTAGAAGCTCATCTGGTTCACAAATACTCTTAAGTACCACTGTGACAACTTAGTACCACCTTCTTAAGGACAACTGGGGATGGACAATAAATGTTGCTCTTAGTGATACCCACATGCTTTGAATGATTAAATAAAAGTAATGTCTCAGTTTAAAGAATACACTATCAGAGGAGTCCTGCTACTCAGATTTCACCTGCATATGTCACCAAAAACAGAATATCTGTTATACTGCTAACTTAGCTTATCACGGAGGCTTATTTGTACTAGATACCTGATAATTTGCCATTACTTGGACATTTTGAGACTTCTATAAAAAGTAAAAGTTTACTTTTAAAAGAACATTTAGTCAGAAGCAGTGTAATCTTGGTGGAATATTATTTTCTTGTACAATATACACAGAACAGAAACTTACTCAAATTATTTTGAATCAATATTCTGAGTTTTATTTGATTTTGTTTCTGCTACAGCCAACTGCTTTTTATTTTTCTATTATGTGAAGCCAATTTATCCCCATTGCTTACAAGTATTGTGTACAATTTTCCTTGTACTAGTGTTGTGTGAATAATGACAAGAAAGGGAGGAAAATTCAGTGACAATGATAGCATCAGATTTTTGACGTTGAGAAAAATTTTCCTACTTTTCATTTGAGTCTTAAATAGTGACTTCAAAGCTTTGCTATTAAGTGGTGACTGTCTTATTTTTATTTCATTGCAAGTTATTGTGGCCCCAACTTGCCTTATTGAAAGGCGACTTGCAATTCTCCTCTTCTCCACTGAGAAACGAGATGAAATTCTCAACATGTAAATCGGCTCAGTAACTGGTAGATGCTTGACCAATAATCCTGCAACTATTTCTTCAGAATATTCCCACATACTCCATACCCATCATCCTTCTTAATTCTTCATCCACACAAGTTAGCAACAGCAAACCACCACCCTCACTATCTCATCATGTTTGCTCTTCAACCAACTCAGACAATACTTCAGCACTTAACACTTTACTAAGGGGCTCAGGGGCACCCATGACTTTACCAGGACACTTTGCAAACAAGGATGTATATGCGTCTCATTTATCCAGGATGGTTTTGTGCCTATCTGGACACTCACATCTCCTTTCCTGGCACACCCTCACTATAATGCTTATTTAGAAGCTCCGACTCGCTATATTCTTCCCATTGCTTTCTTAGCACATACTTACTGACTTCAGCACAGAGTTAAGGGGCTGCTAACCTTTGTGTAGGTGACATTGCTTTCTTATCAGACAGGACCTTGAGTGCTCAGTTAGAGGCTGCCAGCGTTGTTGGTGTGCATTACCTATTAGCACAATGGCGAAGGAGGCAGCTCGTGACGCTGAGAAGCATCGAACAGTCAATCTATCAATCAGACAGAGATAGATATACTGCTGTTCGGCAACATATTGTGTTAACATCAGACCAGCAACTTACACAGCAAGCACACTGTATGTGCATTAGGCAAAAGGTCATTTGTGAAGGTCATGGGAGCTGTCCTCAATGAGGTGAAGGGGTACTACGGTCAGTGAGAGAAGCAGTCCTTGCTTAGTGTAAAGGACACATGTAACTTGTTGTTTTTGCAGTTTTGATCTTTTGTGTTGCTGAATAAATGTCTTGTTATCCATGATATTGTACACTTGATAACTTTGGGCTATCCCACGTGAAAGTATTCACACATAACAAGTCCTGCTGATCTTTAGGGAAATCAGCAACAGTCAGTGAGACAGTGCTAAGGTTGTGTAGCTCTTAATGTTGTGTAGTAAAATACCTTGTGATAGCGAGCAGGTTGAGAGAAAGCCAGAGGAAACCCCTCTTGACCCATCATCAGTAACATTTCATGTTTCAGAGTGTATGTAGACTGCTATGTTATGGTGAAATGCTCAAGCATCCTCTAAGACAGCCCTAAATGTATGAAAGACAATTTGTGCAGTGATTCTCAGCAAACTAATGCACAATAATGGTCAGATGACATGTGAGCATCTCTCAGCCTTGAATGGCAGTGAAATCTCTTAAAAAGATGATACATAAAATAAACGTTTCCCTGAAATGATGAGTGTAATCATCACTCTCGCTCATAATTTGTGTTTAACTGTAGAATGATGATCAGAGGCCATGGCCTAGCACATTCCCTGCTCATTGCTTTCAGCTTCAGTCTTGTCCACACTAAAGTTGCTGTCATCCTAAATATCGTAGCTGTAGTATTCCTGACATCTGAGACTATCTGCAGTCAAGGAGTTAGTTGCTTGTGAGAGATGGACAATGCTTGGACATTACAAATGACTGTGTCTTTGGCATATTTGACGAGCTGTTTATCTCTCGCATGGGTATGGCTTAATAAGATAACAGTAAATATTATACAACAGTAGACATTTTCACAGTGTTAGCATATTTTACAGACAAAAAGGTTTATTGTGTTCTATCCTCACCACCTATGTGCTTTCATTTTGTTTACTTCTTCCTCTTCCTTCCACTATATCTAAGTGCACTCCTGACTTCCACAGCTAGAAAGGAGGGAGCCTGCTTTGTAGTTAGCTTGAAAGACTTGGGCAGATTCCCTCTGCTACCTTATCACCTTAAAGGGCTAGGCCTACTGAGAGTCCCCTGCCTAGATGCAAATTTACCCTCCTGCTTTGGAATCCCAGGCAAGGGGAAGATGGAGGAGCCTGGCTCCTCTGGATTGTCATGAGAAGAAGCTTCTGTGGGGGAGTAGTCTCTTGCCCCTCATTCCTGTGTTTGCCTTGCTGGCACCACTTTATCTCCCTGAGAAGAAGTGGCACCTGGAGTGAGATCAAGGTCTACTGTCTCTTCCAGATTTGCCATTGATGCTGAGCATCTATTGCACCAATTGCAAGAGCCATACAGGCTCTGTGTGCATATCCAGCAAAAACTGAAGGTGTTGGATCAGGTTCCCTAATGCAGTCACCAAGCTGTCCACAGAGACAGCTGATTGCCTGCATACTGGAGCCAGCATAGCCCAGATAACATTGATTGACATGTCCATTCTTTGATCCAGCTTATCCAGTCCCTGTGACAAACCTGCCTGATGTTCTTGTGCAAGTCTCTGCAATTTGTCAAATTGCAATCATGCCCAAGACCAGGGGCCTGGAGCTGAGCAGGTGCCTGGCCTCCAACAGTTCTCTCTGTGTTGGAGTCCTTGTGCAATTCTTCCTTGATTCTCTATGGAGAAATTTTAGAGGTGTACACAAAACAAAAAATGCTTGAATTCACAGCAGGTCAGGCAGCATCCATGGAGAGAGAGCAAGTTAATGTTGTGAGTCTAGATGATTCTTCATTAGAGTTCTGCAGCACCTGCAGTAATTTTCTCCTGGAGGTGTATGCATCAGATTGTACTCCTGAGTCTGACCTGGGTAGACTCCTTACGGAGGTGAAAGTCTTTGGCTTGGTGAAGGTTGCTGGTGTGGGCTTTGCTAATGTATCTTCTGAATGTTCAGTAGCTGGCCCTATGAGAGTGAGGTAATAGAAAGAAGATGGAGGGACCTAACTTTGTGGGGAGCAGAAGATCATTGACCTTGTTTCTGGGTGTTCCGTTACACCAGGGATACAGCACTGACACTGGCTACAGTCTATGTTCAGGCTGTCTGTCTGATAGTGGCACCTCCTGTGATGATTGCCGGAAGAAAAAGGACTGCCTCCTCTCCACCACCCTGGCTATCAACATTTCCAGGCCCCTGTCCATGTAGTGGGGAAGATGGTTTGCTTTCTTCTGGGCCATATCTTCAGATAATGATCATGTGCCAGAGTGTGAGGGCCAGTTCCTGGCTTGCTAGGTCTGAAATGATGTGCAGCTGAACTTTAAATATGGCAGTGAAGGCAAATTTTCTGAAGGCCTCACTAGTGGCTAGCACTTCCACCTCTGCTGTTGCTCATTTCTCCAAAAAAGTCAATTAACATCACGGTCCGTAACTAATTTGGTGAAAAGTGGAAAATGGTGTGAGCAAGTTTGTTCTGAGCCCTTTATTGAGCGGGTGCCATGAATTTCAAGCAACAAAACATTTTCCTTGCAAATGGCAAATTTTCACCCATTGCACTTAGTATGTTCATCAAAGTTCAGAGAATGTGTCTCCAGTGTCAAAATATTTTTTTTAAAAATGCAGTCCTACTGCTTTGTGATAATTTGGACTCTCGTCAAAGCTAGGATTTGGAAATTTGCAAACAACTGCTAATACACCAAAATTTCCATCAACAGTGAGTGACTAATTGAATTTGGAAAATATCCATTTTACCAAATATTGTACTTGTCCCTGGCCTTGAATGAATCAGAGTAAAATGTTAGTAGTTAAACGTCATAGACTTGAATATCCTGGGGGTTTCTTAACCTACTGTGTAACATTTGGCAAAAACCATACAATTCTCCCATTGCTCCAGGGTTTCCTCTTTTGTTATGACAGGAAATCAGGAACACCAGCATGAAAATTTTAATACACCAGCTGTTTTCAGATATAAAATTACACCTGAGCCATGCCACAGGAGATCAATAAAATGTAGTTTCTGTAACTTTTACAATGTTGTAATGAAAAATGACAAAAACTCAAATCTTTCATGCAATCTGTACCTAATCATATGCAGGCACATTCCTTATTACAGTCGTTTTGTCACCAATTGTAAGTACAAAATTAACAGAAAGCTTCTTAAAACATGAGCTTAAATGATATTTTAGACACAAGAGGAATACTGTACCAAGATTTCACCCTGCAAGGTTTAGGAAATGCCCCGAAGTGTTGAGAAGTTTAAAACAAATGTAATGTTGCAAATCTGAAATAAAAGGAGGAATTTCTGGAAATTTAGGGTTTATCTCTCATCATTGACATATTAGAGTATTGGATTATCTCTAATGAAGGATCTCCAGCAAAGATGATAACTTATTTTTTCAGATTGCTATGAATCTGCTCTAGGCTTCTGACTGTTTATGATTTTATGTCTAATTGATGATATTGGAATGTCACATAACCGTTGACATATATTCACAATAATTGTAACTATATAATTATTTTTGCTTATTTATTACCTGGAATTATGAAGCTTGAAACAAACCTAATATCTAAGGCCCTGGCTCTTTCAGAATTTGTCCTTCTGAAGTCCCAAAACTTATAAATGCAAGTAGTAACGACATCCTTTTCACAATTTTAATTCGTAATGTATGAAAGAAGTCAAACTTAATCATTCCACAATAACAGAAAGTAAATGTTTGCAGTCCTCTTCATGACATATTGATCCTGAGTACATAATATTTTAAGTTTGCATTATGAATCATTAAGAGAAACCTGTGCTATTATTCTTCAGCGCTGCCATCTCAAATGAACACACACCATGTAATAGAAACAGAAATGAAAGCCAAATATCATTCTTCTCAATTACCACATGGGTATGCTAATGGCACATGGAATATTCTTCCATGAGTCTTCTCCAAGCAACATACTATTGTATGCATTTATTTTACTACTTCTACCATCCCAATGGCACATTTTAGCTATTCCTTGCCACTTTATCCAACTTCCTCCTTTTAATGCTCCTTTGAATAGGTGTTAAATATGTTTTTTCTCAAAGCAAGTCAGTTGAAGTGCCTAGAAAAGTGGTAGAGACTGATTCAATCCTTGCCCTCAAAATGGAATTAGATAAGTGCTTGAAGGGAATAAAGGATTTGCAGGATTGTGGTGAAAGATCAGAAAATGGGGCTAACTACATTGCTGTTGCGTAAAGAGAACGCTGATTTGATGAGTTGAATAGGGTCTTGCGCTCTAACCATTCTATGATACTAAAATTTGAAGTCCTGTGTACTGAAGAAATATGTGAAGGCAGAGATCGAATCTGTGAGATTTTTATTTCTTTCTCCCTCCGCTAGGTATGGCAAACAGGACAATCTAAAATCATGGGTCCTGATACTTAGTGACTTAACAAATCTTTGCCTTATACCTGTAAGTTTATATGAAATTGGTTGGTGAAAAAAAAATTTGATTCTGAATTACTCTTTTTTAATCTGCAGGTGGTCAGTCCTGGCTGTTTGCTGATTGGGTTAGCCAAAATCAAGTTAACCACAGCTAACATATGTGTGGAGAATGCATTTGTAAGTGCAGTGTAACTATGACTTTCCACAGTTTTGTATTCAGTTTAGCAAAAGAAGCCATTAAATGCTTCATGTGAGACACAGAGTTGAATCTTATGGGGGCCTAAACAACATTGGTTGTGGCGAGAATGTGGCAGAATCACATCAGAAGTCTTGTGAGGCCTATCTCAATGTTGGGAACAACTACTGCATCCTTTAACAAACTTCTGGGCATTGAAGTGAGATTCAATGAGATTTTCCCTGAAAGTGAGTGTCTGCGTGCCATTCCATCCATCACAACTCCAGGTCACTGCCCACAAAGTGGTGCACAAATTTTTCCTTCTCTGCCAAGTGTAAGACATATGTCAGCAACCATGTCGGGCAGTGCTGGACAAACAGTGCTTAGATTGACTGGATGCACTTATATACATTGTGTCGATGCCAAGGATTGTGGTCCATTCTTGGGTAACCCAGTAGTGGTAATTTGTTCTGGGTAGTAGAATTGAGCTAGAATTGGATGAGAGGGTGCCATGGGGGTGAGGTAAAGGTGCAGCAAGAAACCTCATTAGGCCTCACAAAGAGAAACCCTCTATGCAACTCGATAAAACTGACACTTAGCTAAAAAAGTGTAAGATTCAGCCCCTAGTTTTAGAAATAAGCAGCTGAAATTGTATGGATTTTCAGAGCTAGAGTGCCAGTTATTGTAAAAAAATAGCAAGAAGGAGTTGGAACAGCAGATTGTGACTTTGATCTACTGGGTGAGGTGGAATTGGTGTGAATTTTCCAGTTCCTGATGTTCTGGCAATGAAAAGTGATATGAGACAGAACTGGAACCTTTTCTGTCTCAGTGGGAATACCATGAGTGCTGAGGTACTACGTCTTCCATGATGAAGTCATTTTGCAGGGCAATACCAAATAGGCAGGAACAACCCTCATGCAGTGAAGGCAATGAGTTTCATTTGCAGCTAGGACTTTAACAGAAAGTGAACAACACAATACAAACATTGAGAAAATGCATTAAGAACACACTAGGAGAGTATTGGTCAGACAGAGATGAAATCTTACCTCAAGGTGGCATCTTGTACAAAGAGATTAGAGTAATTATCCTTAAGGAGATGAGAAAAATGCTGAAACACACCAATACAAGTTATCAAGGAATTGAGTCTAGACTGAGGAAAATAGAAGAGGTGCACTATTGGCCAAATATGAGCAATAGATTAAGCACTACCGTCAGGGTGGGGTTTGAATGAATGCCAAGCTAAGTAAGTTAATGAGCCACTCATGATGCATAACATCCCAGACAGACCACGGATGAGACTTGAGGTAGATTTACATGCTCTCACAGGAACTGATTGTGTTGTCACCATTGACGAGTATGCTGACTACTGAGAATTGGGCCAGCAGACGTCAATGATTACTAGTGAGATTGTAGAATACCTGAAAATACGGTATGGCTGTTACGATATTGTAATGAATGACAGTGGCCCCCAATTCATGAGAGAAGAAATTAGACATCTCGTAACTGATTTGGAAATTACAAATCCTTATTCTCGGCTATGAGTACTGACCCACATCATAAAACATATTCCACGATCCTAATGGATTCCTTAACTACTCAGTCTCAAACTCTAATAACTCCTGTCTACCCGACACAGACCGATCCAAGGTCACATCATGCAACTTGTTCAAGAAATTGACTCACTTGGTCATAGTTTCATGCAGTGAATGCTGTAGCTCATGCTGCACTTGAAGAAAATTAACATATTTCACAAAATACTGGACTTAAGGGATTCTCTAATTCTCCTGCACCATTATCCACTGAGTGGATATTCCTGTTGTGTACTTTTTCTCCCTAGACTTCAATTATCCTTATAACGCAAAAGGAACTCAAGCCTGAACTTTATAACTCCAAATTCTGTACACATCTTTGCTTTCAGTACCAATCCCACTGATAAGTACAAAACATAGAAATCGCTGGAAAAACTCAGGTCTGGCAGCATCTGCAGGGAGAAAGCAGAGCTAACATTCAGAGTTCAGTGATTTTCATCAAAAGATATTTTTTGTCTTCGATCTCCAGGACCCACAGTTCTTTATTTTAATCCAGTGATAGACACCACTGTTTTTCTCTGTCCTGATTGTTTCATGAAAGTGTTCGTTTCTCAATTAATAATTGCTCACTACCTTGAGCCACACTGACCATCCCATATTAGAATCATAGAATCCCTACAGTGCAGAAAGAGGCCATTTAGCCCAAGTCTGCATCAACGCTCCAAAAATCATCCCTTATCCCTGAATCTCCCATAGCTAATCCATCTAGCCTACACATCCCTGGACACTATAGACAATTCAGCACGACCAATCCAATTAACCTGAACACCTCTGGACAGTGAAAGGAAACCCACCTAGACGCGAGGAGAATGTGCAAACTCTATACAGACAGGTACCTGAGGCTGGATTTGAATCCAAGTCCATGGCGCTTTGAGGCTGCAGTGCTAACCACTGAGCAACCATGCCACTGTCTGTCATTTTTCATAAGATATGTTTAGGTAAAGTCTGTTTGGCTTTCCAGGTGAACATAAAGTATATTATGCACTATTTGAAGAAAAGGAGGTTAGTTACATTCAAGGGTGCTTAGCCATATTGCTCAGTCAAACTCACGTTGAAATAGCTTGTCTTGTTATCTCATTGCTGTTTGTACATCCTTGCGATCTGCAATTTATTGCCACATTGCAACACTTCAAAAAGTATTTCAGTGATTATAAAGTGCTTTGGGACAGCCTGAGGATGTGAAGGATGCTTTTTTTTCTTTAAGTCTTAACTATATTGTGGGGGAGGCATTAATTATAGGCCAGGCATATCCCATAATTAGCAGGGTATAATAACACAAGGAGACATCACATGACAGGTATTGCACATCTCTAAAAAACTGATGTTATAAGTTAAATGGGCAAGGTCCTCGGTATCCACTTAAAGCCTAAAAATTAGAGAAGAGAGGAATAATCTTAAGTTTCTGTCAACAAAAAGTTAAATCTTGGAATTAATAATTGAATAAGCTGCAAGTGTAAATCTCACAGCGATTAATTATACATCGAAATATCTGACATTAAAACTAAATAGCATTACTATTTCATCAAATGTAATGATAAATATAAGAGATTATAAATTGAAACTAAGTCTAAAAATGTTGGATATGCACAGCAGCTCAATCAGCCTGGTGCTACTATTTATGCTGAAATCTACAAAGATTAGTCTTTCTGTTTTAGATGCTGGCTGACCAATCATACATCTCTAGCTTTTCTAGTTCTTTATTAATAAAGTTCCCTCCACTGAAAGCCCTTTTTAATAATAGGTTTCAGGTGAACCTTTGGGTCCACATTCCTTTCTGACAAAAATCATTCATTTCTTAGTAACTGATATTCATCAAAGCTACCAAAAAGATTCTGCCAATATCTTTTTCAAGCTTCAGCCAGACTACAGCTTAAACTGTCCCAAATAATAAAAGCATGTAATTAATTGTTTCACAATCAATTAATTAACTGAGTAACAGACTTGTTAAGGAGCAGAAGATCATTTGGCCCCATTGGGTCTGCACTGGCTCTCTGAGTATTTTGAGTTCGTACAAATCTCCTGCCTTCATTCCCAACAACTCTGCACGTCGTTTTTATTTAAGTAATCATCTAAAACCCTCCTTACTGCTTCAATTTAACCTACCTCTTATACACTTCCACGCAGTGTATTCCAAACTCTACTGTCTTTATCAATAACATTATTTCAGCCTTGTATTTGCTCCCTTTCTTGAAAAAAATGCCCTTTGGTTTTTGATCCTCTTACAATTTTTCAATTTCTCACTATCTCCCCTGCCCAGATAGAGTCCTAGAGATGTACAGCGTGAAAACAGATCCTTCGGTCCAACTCGTCCATGACGACCAGATATCCCAACCCAATCTAGTCCCACCTGCCAGCACCCAGCCCATATCCCTCCAAACCCTTCCTATTCATATACCCATCCAGATGCGTTTTAAATGTTGCAATTGTACTAGCCTCCACCACTTCCTCTGACAGCTCATTCCATACACATGCCACCCACTGAATAAAAAGGTCGCCTCTTAGGTCTCTTTTATATTTTTCCATTCTCACCCTAAACTTCTAATTCTGGACTCCTCCACCCCAGGGAAAATACTTTGTCTATTTATCCTACCCATGCCCCTCATGATTTTATAAACCTCGAAAAGGTAACACCTCATCCTCCGACGCTCTAGGGAAAACAGCCCTGGCCTATTCAACCTCTTCCTATAGCTCAAATCCTCCAACCCTGGCAACATCCTTGTAAATCTTTTCTGAATCCTTTCCGATAGGAAGGAGACCAGAATTGCTCGCAATATTCTAACAATAGCCAAAGTCCTTTACAGCCACAACATGACCTCCCAACTCCTGTACTCAATACTCTGACCAATAAAGGAAAGCATATCAAATGCCTTCTGCACTATCCTACCCACCTGTGACTCCACTTTCAAGGAGCTATGAACCTGCACTCCAAGGTCTCTTTGTTCAGCAACATTCCCTCGGACCTTACCATTAAGTGTATAAGTCCTGCTAAGATTTGCTTTCACAAAATGCAGCACCTCACATTTATCTGCATTAAACTCTATCTGCCACTCCTCAGTCCATTGGCCCGTCTGATCAAGATCCCGTTGTAATGTGAAGTAACCTCCTTCGCTGTCCACTACACCTCCAATTTTAGTGTCATCAGCAAACTTACTAACTATACCTCTTATGCTCACATCCAAATCATTTATATTATTTATGAAAAGTAGTGGACCCAGCACCGATCCTTGTGGCACTCCACTGGTCACAGCCCTCTAGTTTGAAAAACAAACCTCCACCACCACCCTCTGTCTTCTACCTTTGAACCACCCTCTGTATCCAAATAGCAAGATCCCCCTGTATTACATGAGATCTAACCTTGCTCACTAGTCTCCCATGGGGAATCTTGCCGAACACCTTACTGAAGTTTATATAGATCACATCTACTGCTCTGTCCTCATCAATCCTCTTTGTTACTTCTTCAGAAAACTCAATCAAGTTTGTCAGACATGATTTCCCATGCATAAAGCCATGTTGACTATCCATAATCAGTCGTTGCCTTTCCAAATACATGTACATCCTGTCCCTCAGGATTCCCTCCAACAACTTACCCATCACCAACGTCAGGCTCACTGGCTTGTCCTTACCACCTTTCTTAAACAGTGGCACCACATTAGCCAACCTCCAGTCTTCCGGCACCTCACCTGTGACTATCGAGGATACAAATATCTCAGTAAGTGGCCTAGCAATCACTTCCATAGCTTCCCGCAGAGGTCCAGGGCACACCTGATCAGGTTCTGGGGATTTATCCACTTTTATGCATTTCAAGACATCCAGCACTTCCTCCTCTGTAATATAAGCATTTTTCAAAATGTCACCATCTATTTCCCTACATTCTATACCTTCCATGTTGTTTTCCACAGTAAATACTGATACAAAATACTCGTTTAGTATCTGCCCCATCTCCTGCGGCTCCACACAAAGGCCGCCTTGCTGATCTTTGTGGGGCCCTAATTTCTCCCTAGTTATCCTTTTGCCCTTAATATATTTGTAAAAATCCTTTGGATTCTCCTTAACTCTATTTGCCAAAGCTATCTCATGTCCCTTTTTGCCCTCCTGATTTCCCTCTTAACTATACTCCTACTGCCTTTATACTCTAAGGATTCACTCAATCTATCCTGTCTATACCTGAATCCTGATATATGCTTCTTTCTTTTTCTTAACCAAACCCCCAATTTCTTTAGTCATCCAGCATTCCCTATACCTACCAGCCTTTCCTTTCACCCTAACAGGATTATAGTTTCTCTGGACTCTCATTATCTCATTTCTGAAGTCTTCCAATTTTCCAGCTGTCCCACTACCTGTGAACATCTGCCCCCAAACAGCCTTTGAAAGTTCTTGCCTAATACTATCAAAAATGGCCTTCCTCCAATTTAGAACTTCAACTTTTAGATCTGGTCTATCCTTTTTCATCACTATTTTAAAACTAATAGAATTATGGTCGCTGGCCACAAAGTGCTTCCCCACTGAGACCTCAGTCACCTGCCCTGTGTTATTTCCCAAGAGTAGGTCAAGTTTTGCACCTTCTCTAATAGGTGCATCCACATACTGAATCAGAAAATGTTCTTGTACACGCGTCACAAATTCCTCTCCATCTTAATCCTTAACACCATGGCAGTCCCGTCTATGTTTGGAAAGTTAAAATCCCCTACCATAACCACCCTATTAATCGTACTGATAACTGAGATCTCCTTACAAATTTGTTTCTCAATTTCCCTCTGATTATTAGGGGTCTAAATTCCAATCCCAATAAGGTGATCATCCCTTCCTTATTTCGCAGTTCCACCCAAATAACTTCCCTGGATATATTTCTGGGAATATCCTCCTTCAGTACAGGTGTAATGCTATCCCTTATCAAAATACCACTCCCCCCCCTTCTCTTGTCTCCCTTTCTGTCGCATTTGTATCTTGGAACATTAAGCTGCCAGTCCTGTTCATCCCTGAGCCATGTTTCTGTAATTGCTATGATATCCCAGGCTCATGGTCCTAACCATGCTCTGAGTTCATCTGCCTTCCCTGTTAGGCCTCTTGCAATGAATAAATGCAGTTTAATTCATCAGTCCTACCTTGTTCTCTGCTTTGTCCCTGCCTGCCCTGACTGTTTGACTCACCTTTGTTCTCAACTGTACTAGTCTCAGATTGAAATCTTTCCACACTATTACCCTGGGTTCCACCCCCCTCACCTTACGAGTTCAAATCCTCCCGAGCAGTTCTAGCAAATCTCCCTGCCAGTATATGAGTCCCCTTCCAATTTAGGTGCACCTTTTTGTAAAGGTCACTTCTACTCCAAAACACCTTCCAATGATTCAAAAGTGTGAATTCTTCTCCCTTACACCAGATCCTCAGCCATGCATTCATCTGCTCTATCCTCCTATTCCTCCCCTCACTAGCTTGTAGCACCGGGAGTAATCCAGATATTACTACTCTCAACGACCTCCTTTTTAAATTCCTGCTTAACTCTCTATAATCTCCATTCAGAATTTCAACCTTTTCCCTTCCTATGTCGTTGGTTCCAATGTGTACAATTACCTCCTGCTGGCCCCTCTCCCCCTTGAGAACATTCTGCACCCTCTCTGAGATATTCTTTTCTCTCATGATTTTGAAAACATCAGTCAGAAATCTTTTTAGCCTTCTTCTTTTCAACAAAACAGTCCCAACTTCTCTAATAAAAGCTAAATAATGGAGATACTGGACAGCTGGAAACTCAGCAGATCTGGCAGCAACTGTGATGAGAGAAACAGTTAAATTTTGAGACCAACATGACTTCTTCAGAACTATTCTGTTCAGCTGCATCCCTTCTGGATGGTACAGTTGTGTTTCACCCAGAGGCCATCTCAATGTCCCAGGAAGCTAAAACTCACCCTTCTGCACCATCTTTCCAGACACTCATTCACTTGTCTTATTTTTCTCCTCCTGTTCTCATTTACACATAGATCAGTGTTTTCGAGATCCTGCTTGCTAATTTTCTACCTGGTTCTCTAAATTCTGATTGCAGCACCACATTACCCTTCCTGCCTATGTGGTTATTACTAATCTGGCCAGTAGTTCTGGCTGAGACATTCACAACATTCTCACCAGGAAGGGAACATACCATCTCTCTGCTCTCCTAATTAAACTCCGCTATCAACACTGTCCTTTCACTCTTCTCCTTCCATTCCAATCTAACTGGGTCACCTGTGGTGATATTGTTGCACTTGGAGATGTTTTCACACTCACTCATTTATTTTCACCACCTTTTTGCAGTTTATCAGTATTCAGTTCCTGAACCTTTTTGTTGAAGAAACAGATTTTAATCTAGATCTGATTGTGCCTTCATCCAGCATTAAATTATCTGAGCTGTCTAACTTGGAAATGCTACTGGTAAGCTAAGTAACTGATCTAATGATGTGGTGATATTGTGGATCTTGTTGCACTCATTCAAGGAACCATCACACACACCATTATCCAGAATAGGAAACCAGTTAGTGAATGGAACTCTGGGGACTCCTTATTGACTTGTCTGTTTCTTTTGGACTGATTGGTGGTTCCCCCATTCCCTATTGGTCTGCTTGCCCCTAAACTGTGATTGGACCATCTGGGGACACAGTGGCTCAGTGGTTAGCACTGTTGCCTCACAGCGCCAGGGACCCGGGTTCAATTCCAGCCTCAGGCAACTGTTTGTGTGGAGTTTGCACATTCTCCCTGTGTCTGCATGGGTTTTCTCTGGGTGTTCTGCTTTCCTCACACAATCCAAAGACGTGCAAGCCAGGAGAATTGGCCATGCTAAATTTCCCATAGTGTTAAGTGCATTAATCATGGGTAAATGTAGGGTAGGGGTCTGGGTGAGTTACTCTTCACAGACACGGTGAGGACTTGTTGGACCAAAAGCCTGTTTCCATACTGTAGGGAATCTAATCCATCTGAATGTGCTTTCCGCCTTGCGTATGCATCTCTATGACTTAAGCTCTGAAACCCAGAGCTGAACATGTGCAGTTGATGACACTTCCTGCACATGGGCTTGTCTAGGTCACATGAAGTATTCACAACTACCATTGGGCTGTGTAGCTTATACTTCAGCCTTACTTTTTATTGTTTGCTGCAAACTGGGGATGATTTGCAAGTAGAAATTTCTCATCCTTACTGCAAATCAACCCCCTCTCTTGGAACTATAAATTCTTACTACTCCTGTGCTAGTTTAGAAATTTCCCTTTTTCAAAATGACTGAAGTTGAAACATAGTCCCTAAAGAGCTGTTCATCAGCCAATGAACTCAGCACTTTCCTGTTATTTTGCTATTGATATTTTTCTCTGTTGCTGAATCACACTCTGTAGTCTCCATTCACGTCTGCCTTTTTTCCCAAAGCTAAATGTCCATGTTCAAGCATATGATCACACTTCAATAAGGAAAACATCAAACAACTTAAAGAATGATCCAAACAGAGACATGTGAAATTTGAAACTTGGAGATGTTTTCACACTCACTCGTTTATTTTCACCACCTTATTGCAGTTTATCAGTATTCAGTTCCTGAACCTTTTTGGTGAAGAAACAGAGTTTAATCTAGATCTGATTGTGCGTTCATCCAGCATTAAATTCTCTGAGCTGTCTAACTTGGAAATGCTACTGGTAAGCTAAGTAACTGATCTAAAACTTTTTTCACACTTAAACTCACTGGTATTCTAGTTACATTTTGCAACAATACAAATTACTAAATTCAATTGTCTTCATTATACTAGAAAAGTTTACCATGGGTTTAAAATAAATCCAGAAACCCTCAGCCAAAATAGCATTTTGCTCTCAGATCCACACAACAGCTAGTAAAAAGAAAGGATGGCATCTTTAAATGATGATAATTTAGAAAGATGAATGCCTCAGGTTCTGGACAGGTCATCCCTTCAAGAAATGGAGTTCAAATGCTGACTGGTCAATATTGTAGCTATGAATGTTGATTTTTATTTCCACCACTTCTCAACCAGTTAGTATACAAAGGTTATTAAAATGGCCTTTTAAGTGAGAACTTTGTGTTTAAATAAGCTACAAATTATTAAAGAGTTTTGCTGCAATATATAGAATTGTAAAAACAGTTGCAGGATTTTTAGTTAAAACATTTAATTTATGAAGCGATGGTTTTGTTTCTGAAAATTAAGCATAATCAGCTCAGAGATAGGATTGCAACAGTTCTGCCAGCTGGATTTCTTTGCAAGAGTGAAGGTTGGAGAAGAAATCAAACTTATGCATTTTATTCATATTCCAGTCAAGGGCAATGAGCATAAGTAAGATTTATACAATGAATGTTTATTTTGGAGCTTCGGGGGATCTGTGAAAAAATGACAGATTGAAAGGTGTGATGATATAAACCCATGACATCTGGTTTTAATTGAAATATGTGCAATAAGTCATATTGAGCTGAGCAAGAGGGATTTTCATTGAGTTCATCTTTCTTTTGTTTAGAAGGGGAAGTACCAAACAGATGTCACTAATTTTTCCAGGGATCTCACAATATGACAGCCCACAATTCCTTCAGCATTTCCTTCAGAAATTCTGCAGACATCAACAAGACCAGTACTAGCTTGACGGTGTCATTGGCATTTCATCTCGGCTCCCCAGTGTCTTAAACATGGAAAAACTCAGAGTCTTTCTAAATTGACCAGGTTTAAATGGAATGAACTCTGCAGAAAACCTTGAAAATCTGAGAGCAATCACAATGTTACATAAAACCATTGCATATCATGTGAATCTGACAGTCTATTGTACAGTTTATATGTGACATTGAATGGATGATGTTGTCCATAAGTGTTCTGGTTAGGTTTGTGCTCAAGGTGAGCTGATCTCACCAGCTAACCTGAGATCTGGCATGGATGCATTTGGTATGTTTGCTAACACCAGATAATGACAAGCTCTTGGTTATCTACCTTCATTCATCAAATTAGTGAATACCTCAAGTAATTCAATCAAGTTTGTAAGATAATGCCAAAAAACCCCAGAAAGCACTAATGGAGAAAGTTACAGAGTTAACATTTTCAATTCAATATCATATTCAACTTGAAATGTTAACACTAGACTGAATGTTATAAAGGTTTGAGTGACATGGGCCATGTCAAGATGTGTGGCAGAATTGAGTAAATAGTTTTGTGAGGCCCATCTCAACTTGGTGAGCAACTCTCATTTTCTTTTACGCTTTTCACAAGCAAGGTGACAAGGTTCTCACTAGGTAGAGGTGAGATGCCAACTGATATGGATTAATGCTTGTTAACTACCTTGTTAATAGACTAATTCATTTCAATAATATTCACATATCCATTTTACTAAACTAGCCAAAAATACTAGGCATTGGGAAACCTTGAAACGGAAACCAAAGTGGGTACCTGGCAACTTCTGCTTCCTGTTTCTTCTCAAGGATCACTATATTAGAAATCAGACACTATCAACACAGTATATGCTTGATGGCTACCAGCCACATATCATCACCATCCATAGACACTGGCACCTGCGATGTGAGAGCCTTGAAAACACCTCATGGTACATCTCCAATCCACTTACATGATTTGTGTTTCAATACATTACAATATTATATCTCAAGCTGCACAGACAACAGTCTTTGTAATGCTGCTATAGGACATAGTATGTTCAATGACAAGCACCCACCTCTTGAACTGGACCAAGTTACATCTCTGGGCTCTTTACCTTTTGTCACCGCACTGTCTATGACTGTATTTGGATGATCACAGCTCCTGCTTTTCATTGCCTTGGCTTGACTTTTGTTCCTTGCCCCCTCAGCCTGAGATATGAGGCCATAAGTAGAATATCAGAGGTCTCCAACCCCTAAGTGCAAGGAATAAAATACGAAATTGTTGTCCTTATAGATATAACATCAAACTAAAAAAAACAAATTTAAAAAATCCTGATCCAACTCAAAATAGCTCAAAACAAGTTCACGACAGGTTATTTTCCAGCAACTTCACAAAAGAAGCAGTGCTTTGAAAGACATTTCTTAATGAAATTAACTGGCATAATTGGGATGGTATGTACAAAAGGCCTCCAGGACTATGGGCTAAAAGCTGGAAAATGCAGCATTAATCTAGTCTTATCTTTGTTGACCGGTGCAGTCATACTGGACCAAATAGCCTCTAATGGTGCTGTAAAATGTCAATGAATCTAAGGGAACAGCTTCTCAAGCTATTTGATTTAGTCAAAGGAAGGGTTGATAACAATGAGGTTGTACCATATGTTATTCCACAATACAAGGATCCTTGTTCTGTCTGTTTTTAAAATTTTCTAGCTTGGCTTCATTGCCGTTTCCCTTTATCCGCAATTTCCAATGATACTATTACAAAGATAAACCGAGTGGAGGTTTGGTGATCCCTTACAAGTAGAAAAAGAAAACTGACAAACTGTCACCGTCCTCCTAGCAACCAAAGAACCAGCAACATTGCCAGAGGCCTGGGAGGGACCCAATTATTTGCATTTATAAGAAAGTATTAAAATGCGAACCACACAGAAATCTAATTCAGAGAATTCGGCAGACTGGAAATACCTTTTAGGTGTCATAAGCCATTTATGTAAGATATGAAAGTAAGTTTGCGAGATAAAAAATCAAATTCTAATGCAGCAACAGAAGATTAAATGCACAAGTAGTCAAATCTTAAAAATGTAGATTGATACTGTGAGGATCAATATTGAACAACTTCTGAATGTTGATAAACAATTAAAATCAGAGGCATTTGCTCCAACAAAAGAAAATCATGATGTATCCAATTATGTTTGCGTTTTACTTTCATCAAACAGAGTTGTGACCGCTGGAACATAGAACCTACAATATTTCATACTTATCTTAACTCTATTTAGACCTGTGGGGTCTCAGTAGCAGCAAAATGTTACAATTTTGTACAGGGAGAAATTGAGGACTGCAGATGCTGGAGATCAGATTCAAAAAGTGTGGTGCTGGAAAAGCACAGCTGGTCAGGCAGCAAATGAGGAGCAGAAGAGTTGACGTTTCAAGCATAAGCTCTTCATCAGGAATGTGGGGGAGGCCCAAGGGGGCTGAGAGATAAATGGGAGGGGGGGGTGGGGCTGGAGGAAGGTAGCTGGGAATGTGATAGGTAGATGAAGGTGTGGCTGGTGGTGATAGGTTGGAGTGGAGGGTGCAGCAGATAGGTGGGAAGGAAAATGGACAGGTGAGACAGTTCAAGAGGGTGGTGCCAAATTACAGGGTTGGATCTGGGATGAGGTGAGAGGAAGGGAGATGAGAAAACTGGTGAAATCAACATTGATCCCATGTGATTGTAGGGTGCCAGGGTGGAAGATGAGGTGTTCTTCCTCCAGACCACCTGACACCTAGAGCTCCACCCAGGCAGCATCAAGAGGTGGAGAAGTCAACGTTTCGGGTGTAACCCTTCCTCAGGACTGGGGGGTGCGTGTCAGGGGAACTGCAGATAAAGAGGCGTGGGGGAGGGTTTTGAGTGGGGAGAGGGGCGGGGTGGTGAGGTAATCATAGGTGAACACAGGTCAAGGGTACGATCTGGCTGGTCGAAACGGATTCATTCTTCTCATTGACCAACACAGGTAGAAGGTACCAGGTCATATCTTCTACCTGTGTTCACCTATAGCTACCTCACTATCCTGCCCCTCTTCCCACCCAAAACCCTACCCCATCACTCTTTACCTGCAACTCCCCTTACACCCATCCCCAGTTCTGAAGAAGGGTTACACCCAAAACGCTGACTTCTCCACCTCCTGATGCTGTCTGGCTTGCTGGATTTGTCTAGCCTCTTGCTTGTCCACCCTGCTGAGTTTCCAGCATCTGTCGTTCTCTGGATTTATTTTCTTCACAATGTCTTCTCATTTCGATACTTGAATTGCTGTGACAAATCAGTTGCACAATTGAACACATTTTTCATCCTATAACACAAGAATGGTAGTTTGGTACTTGCTTATCAAAACTATGTTAAAAATGGCAATATTGTAAAACAGCAAGGGTACATAATGGTCTAAACAATTGGTCTATTCAATATCCAACCAGCTTCATTGATTATATGCATAAAACGTAAATTTTCAGTATCAATTGGGCGGTTGGCAACTTTTGACCAGAATGAACGTTCCATGAATAAGTGGAGACTATTTCTTCTTTATTTCAGGCATCCTTGAATGAATGAAAACAGAAAATGCTGGAGAAACTCAGCAGGTCGACAGCATTTGTGAATTATTAAACATGGCATTTCTTTGACAGTAAACAGGACTCCAGGATGAGGTATTGCCTCATCAGCTCAAGAACAGGTGGATTGATTGTGTTATGAAGGTGTGGGTGTATTGTACCTTTAAGAGAGTTAAAAGCTAGTAGTGACAGCATCAAGTGTTCTCAATAAGGTACAATATAACATGTGGTCCAGCTACTGGGGTAGCTGGATAGCTGGTTGCCTGGAGACAAGAACAGGTTTGAATTAGGCCAATCAGTTTAATTTATACCCCCAAAAAACTAAACTCCAATCAAGTTTCAATTTAATGTACTGACGATCTTAAAAGCCAATGACATAATCCGATGCTTTGGGGATATAAGACTGGAGAAAATTGGACAGTTGGGAGGAGAACTGTCAAGTCAGCATGTAGAGACTACCCAAAAAAACAGCTCTCTTAACGGTATCTTTATCGACCAGTAACCTGTGAAGCAGAATCCCCAAGAAGAAGAAAAGAAGATCAGCATACAGAGAAGAATCAAAACCTGCCTGGTTTTGAAATAAGTTTTGTTTTATAAATCTTAATTTGGGGATTTTTTTCAGATTTATATTGTAGAAGGGGAAGGTAAAAGATACGTTAGAGGAAGTAGCTGTAAATAGTTGTTAGTTAATCATTCTGTTATACTTCAAGAAATAAAGTTATTAATTTTTACTTTAAATAGTTCTTGGCCTCTCAAATTTCACAAATTACTGCACAGGATACTTTTTTCTGTGTTGCCGGTTTAAATTAAGCAGGAGAGTTTACCCCGTGTCATAACAATTGATTGAATATGCTACTGGAGAGCTGGTCCAGGCGAGGGGGCATCAGGTTTCTGGGACTGGGATTGACACTCTTACAGGGAGCTTTGTTAGTCCTATTGGAGTGAGTTTAAACTAGCTTGTCAGGGATATAGGAACCTAAGCATTAAGCTAAATTGGAAGGCTGTAAAATTGATAATAAGAAGTCAAAAAGGTGTTAAGAAAACCCCAGAACACAGAATTAATAAAACTTAACATCTAGAATGTTTAAAAAGCATAATGTAGTTAAAAAAGACAAAATTAATGGCACTTTACTTATAGCATGTAGCATTCATGATCTAAAGGTACAAGTATGAGATAATTGCCATTACAGAAATGGACTGCACGGTGACCAGACAGGGAATTGAATGTTCAATGATATTTAACATTTAGGAAGGTGAGGGAAGAAGAAGGAAGTCCAGTTGCACTAAAGATAAGGGATGGGATTGGTACATTGGTAAGGAAGGATCTCAGATAAGAAGAACTAGGTGTGGAATCTATTTGGATGAAACAAAGATTAGAGTCATGCTGGAAAAGCTCAGCAGGTCAGGCAGCATCCGAGGAGCAGGAAAATCAACATTTTGAGCATAAGCCCTTCATCAGGAAAAGCAAGAGTCTGCAGCTATTGATTGGAGTTATTTATAGGCCAGAAATAGTTGTAGTGAGGAAAATGAAAATCAGAAAATGAGAGAAGCATGTAGCATGGGCAACAGAATAATCATGGGCGGGGGGGGGGGGGGGTGGGTCTACATATAAACTGGGTACTTAAGAACTAAAGCTATGGAGGACAAGTTTCTGAAGTGTGTTAGGGATGGTTTCCTAGAGCAATCTGTTGAGAAGCTAACAACAGGGATACTAGTTCAGATCTAGTATTATGTAATGAACAAGGCTAATTGACAATCTCGTTGTAAAAAAACTTTTAAGGATGAGTAACTACAATGTAATATAATTTTACATCATGTCTGAAAGTGAGGTAGTTCATTCTGAAGTAAGGGTGTTAAATTTAATGTTACCAACAAAATATAATGTTACCAACAAAATTGATAAAGGAGATTTATTGATATAGTATATTTGGATTTTCAGAAGTCATTTGATAATGTCCCTCACAGGAAGCTGGGTTAGAAAATATTTAATCAAATGGGATAAGATGTAATATTCTGTCATGGATTAGGATTGGCTAACAAACAGAAAACAGGGAGTAGGAATAAATGGATCATTTGTGCATTGGAAGACTTTGACTAATGGGTACCGCAAGGATCAGTACTTCAGCCCCAGCTGTTTACAATATATATCTATGTTTTGGAGGTGGGGATCAAATGTAATATTTACAGATCTGTGGATAAAAAGCTAAATGGGAATATCTGTAGTGAGGAAGATGAAAAGTGGAATTTGGACAATTTTAGTGAATAGGGTAGAACATGGGAAATGCAATATACTGTAGAAAAGTGTGAGGTTATCCACTTTGGTAGGAGACACAGATGTGCAGAGTATTTCTTAAATGGTGAGAGTTAGGAAAATGTAGATGTGTTCTTGTGGGTAAATCACTGAAAACTAACATGCCGGTACAGCAAGCTATTAGAAAGGCTAGTGGAATGGTAGCCTTTTTGCAAAATAATTTCTGCGTACAGAAGAACCTTGATTATCCAACCGAGATGGGCAGGCAGTATTTTGTTTGGATAATTGATTATTTGGTTAATTGATTCAATGCCTCCTCTGGGGCTCAGAGTTTTCTGAAGTTTCTTTTTTCCACCTCTGTCTGCCTTGCTCCTTCTCTGTGTCTCAGGATTTTTCCTCTGAGCAGAAACACACTTGTTTGTAAAGAACCTGCAGCATTGCTGAAACCTCTCGTCCTCACCCCTCCCCTCCAATCAGTTCAATGGGATTTACACAGTCAGCACTTGCTAAGTCTGCTCCCCATTCAGGAGACCAGGCAGCAGCCCCACCCCCAGTCCACCTCCACTGCCGCCCATATCTGCCCCTCAAAACCCAGCCATTGACCCCGCCCGCCCTCAATCATGCACCCCCATCCTCTCCCATCCACCGTCTGCTCCCTTTCACCCTCACCCTGTAAGCTTTCCCTCCCCCCCACCCCCAACACCCCACCAGGGCAGGTGGACTGGACACCAACAGCAAGACTGCTCTGCCTTTGGGTCAGTCTCAAAATAGTGCACACACACACGACATTTTGACAAGTTCCACCTTTGCCATGTACAGGACAATGTTGGAGAGATTATCTGGAGAAAGGGGGTTTAGGATACACACCTGTGTAGAACAACAGGGAAAGTGTGGACAGAGAGGGAGGGTGGGCGGTCAGTCATTTAGAGACAGTGTGTAGACTCCCATCCATGTCCAGGACTGTTCTCGCCAGCATTTCAGTTAGCCGGGTTCACTTTTAATCATTGTAAACAACAGACACGATCAGTATTGGAAACACCTCTTTGATGTAATGTTTCTATTGGGACCTTGTGATCTTCTTCAGATATTTTGAAATTCAGATAATTGATATTTGGATAATCGAGGTTCATCTGTATTACTAATGGCACTTTCCTTCAATTGCAAAGGAGCTTGGTTAGACCAGAGTACTGTATGTAGTTTTGATCTCCTTATCTCAGGAAAAATATTGTTACCATAGAGGGAGTGCAACAAATATTCATCAGACTTTGTTGCAGGATGACAAGATTGTAAAATGAAGAGAGATTATGCAAACTGGGCATGTAATCTCTAGTCTTTCAAATAATGAGATGAAAACTCATTGTAATTTACAAAATAAGAAAAGTGATACACAGGGTAAATGGAGATACTTTGTTTCTGCTGTCTGGGGAGTCTAAAACCAGGCACAATTTCAAAATAAAGAGGATGTCTTTTAGGTCTGATATGAAGATTTCTTTTACTGAGGGTTATGAACCTTTGGAATTCTCTACCACAGGACTGTAGAAAATCAGTCTTTGAGCATGTTTAAGGTAGAAATTGATAGATTTTTGATAACCAGTGACACACAGAATTATTGGGATAGGGTGAACCAAAAGGCTGATGTGTTTGATTAGCTATAATCATATTGAGTGGTCAGGCAGGCTGGACAGTTGACATTTTAAGTCCAATATGACTCATAAGTCATAATGAATTCAAAACGTTAACTGTTTGCCTCTCCACAGATGCCGCCAGATATCATGATTTTCTCCAGTACTTTTTGTTTTTTATTTCAGATCTACAGCATCCAAAATACTGTGTTTTAATCTATGAAAGAATGTTTGATTTCAGCACTGTTGAAGTCAGGAAAAAGTTTAAAAAACACAAGGATAAACTTCATTTTCATAAACTTCATAAATGTTAAAATGTTGTAACATCAGTATTCCTCCATAATAGTAGTCTGCTCAAACATTATCAGTTTATTTCTCTCAAAAGATCAATTTGTCACCATCCTAGCAGTTATTCTCAATAACATTTTCCAATTATTATTAACTGTTAAATATTATGAACATTTTCCAAAGGTTATACTGATGTTTCCTTTGTTGCCATATTAGTACTTGCATTTATACATTTACTACGAGCACATTTAACATGTAAAATATTACAAAGTGATTCACAGTAGTGTTAGCAAATAAAAGTTAACAATGACCGAAGTTCTGAAATAAGCATTTGAAATTCTCAGTGCAGTAGTTTGGCTTCCATTTTCCTGCTTTAAGCTGAATTTATGATGGGTGACAAGCTCCTGATATAGTAGGGAGGAAAACTGGTGATAAAAAGGAAAGTGTGGCAGTGGGATATTTGTTGCAAAGCAAAGACAAGGAGGTAACAATAAAGAAACTGCAATGCAAGATGAAAGTTTAAACTTTTTAAAGGAAGTTTCCATATAAGTGGATACCTTTGGCTACTTTTTGCTTTTATTATTTTCTTTGGCATGTCAGTGTTGCTGGCTCTTAAGTCTGGAAATTTGTTCCCATCCTTAATTGTCCTTGAACCGAATGGCTTGCTGGATTATTTCAAAGAGCAATTAGAAGACAGCCACATCACTGTTGGTCTGGAGTCATTAGTAGGCTAGACCAGGTAAGGATACCTGACTTCATTCACTGAAGGACAAGAGTAAAGTAGATGGGTTTTTTTAACCACCATTGTTTCATGGCTGCCAACACTGAGACAAGCTTTACATTTCAGATTATTGATCAAATTCAAATTCCACCAGATGTCGTGATGGGATTTTAACTGATTTCACCAGAACATTGCCTAGGCCTCTAAGATTACTGGTTTGGTGATATTATCACCACACAACCACCTTCCCATTATGTCAGAAGGAAGGAAAGCTGAATTGCTGTGCCTCTTTTCCCTAAAGCAAATCCTTAGTTGGTTTCCCACAATGGTCCCAACAATCACCATTCCCCTTGAAGCTTTAGCTATTGTTAAGAAAGCCACCAGGAAATCAGATAGTTTCTCTAGCCTCCTATTCCATCAACATTTATATTCAGTGGGGTAGAAAACTGTCATTCAGTTCCCTACATGGAAAAAGAGAGCAATAAAAATTCAATTGCATGACATGGAAATCTCTGAATTATGTATGTTCAGATAATTATTTCTGTTACAAGTACTAATACTGCCCCCAAGTGGTACCAAAGTTTATTAATTTTACAATAGAAGCATTATGTGAAGTACCTTTCACAATTGTCATGATTTGGAGATGCTGGTGTTGGACTGGGGCATACAAGGTTAAAAAATCACACAACACCAGGTTATAGTCCAACAGGTCCAACACTACCACCTGATGAAGGAACGACACTCCGAAAGCTAGTGTGCTTCCAATTAAACCTGTTGGACTATAACTGGTGTTGTGTGACTTTTAACTTCATAATTGTCAACTTCATAATTGTCAGCAGTCACTCTATGAAGTGCCTCTTTTCAAAACATTATATTGAAGTACGTCAGGTTGCCATAATTCAAAGAATAGAGAATTTAACAAAAGAAAACAAAAAATGACATAAGATTTATTTCAAAATTAATCATTGGATTCATAGCCTCAGACTGTCATGAAAGTACTCATTTTGAAAGAAATTTACTAAGGCTAATAAGAGCATTTTCCAAATCCACGACTACTTCCATCTAGATAGTCAAGGGCAGTTAAAGCACAAGAACACAACCATTTGCTGTCCTGCTTTGAAACCACTTATCATCCTGACTTGGAAGTATATTGATATTCTTCACTGTCACTGGGTCGGAATCCTGGAACTCCTTCACTAATGGCATTGTGAGTGTACTTACACCAAATTGACTTCAAGAAGCAGTAATGTCATGGTAATATCACTGAAATACCAATCCAGAATTCCAGACTAATGTTCTGGGAACATGGGTTTGAGTCCCATTATGGCAGATTGTGAAATTTGAATTCACTAAAAAACCAGGATTTAAAAATCTAGTCTCATCATGACCACGTAATGACTGTTGGTTGTCAGGAAAAACTCACCTGGCTCACACTAATGTGCTTTCGGGATAAAAATCTGGTTTGGAATACATGTGATTCTGTACTCACAGCAATGTATTGGAAATGGCCTTGCAAGTCACTCAATTTAAGGGCAATTAAAGATGAGCAACAAATGCTGGCTTTGCCGGTGATACTCACTTCACATGAACAAATAGTCATATATCAGTAGAATTTATTTTTACATCACTGACCATAGACACTGTGCTTGTGGGTTATAAACACCGTGATGATTATACCTTTACATACAGTTTAGTGTTCACATATATCAACACCTTTATCCTCACTCACCCATGAACCTCACTTCTCTCCACCCGATCCTTAGCAACTGTCACACCCCAAGATCCAGACACACCTAATCCTCACCTGCTGTGATCTTTTGCTCAATCCCAACAAAGATCCTCACCTCACTGACCCACAACACTCAGGCACACCCAATGACCCTCCGCAACCTTTCCCCATGCTCCCACAATTCTACCAAACACTCCCAGAATTTCATCACCACCAATACTGCAGTCCTCCACACATCCATGATGTGCTGGTCAGAACCAAAAGTTATGCTGGTCATGTCTTCTGGTTCTGCTCCAGGCACCATTTACACTAAGAGTATATAGTGCAGTGAGGCTCTTCTGAACATATGGACCTGCCCAGACATGAGGTAGGGAGGCCAGGACAGAGCAGGGGACATGGTGGAGAAAGGGGCTCCAGGTCAAGGAAAGAGGACAAGATACAAGATGTTGAAGATAGAGGTCAGGGGTACGTCCCAAGGCCCCACAAGAGTACTGAGGGAGGATCCATGAACTGAGGAAATAGGGAGGCAAGGGTGTCTCAGGGTCACTGGTGGTCAGGGATTGGAGGGAGGAAATGAGGTCCCAGGAAGGGATTCCTTTGGGCTTGTAGAGGAGGGATCAGGAGATCCTGATGGGGTCAGGGTACTCCTAGGGTCTGGGAACGTTGGTGTTTATTTGCAGAGATGTGTAACCCTCAGGTACAGGAGTGTTGGGTGGTTGGCAACAGCTCAGGCCTGTGGGCTTGCAGTTTTATTTCTGACTGGTCTGAAAGGGCTTGTCTGAGAGTTGGGTGATCTCCAAGAAAAATCAGCACGGGGTGAGGGGGGAGTTAAATGGCAAGGAGTGAAAACTCTTTATCTCCAAACCCTTTTTAAAATACATCTTTTTAGATGTGTTCCAGGATTATCTGGTTTCCTACACATAGTACAGCCAAGCTGTTGAACATGATCAACCCTAAGCCAACTCCAACTGTTGAGTTTTTCTTCTTTGCAGATGGTGAACTGCAGGTGGTAATGGACATCTGTTTCTCATACATTACCACACCCTGCCCTAATCTGACAATCCCACTGGCACTCAGGTACTTGATAACCTGAGCAACCAAGTAGCTAAGGGCTATTAGGCAGGGAATTGTAGGTTTTTGATCTTTGACATTGAAGGAGCTGCAATATGGTTTCATGTCAGGATGGTGTGTGGCTTGGAGGAAAATTGTGAGGTGACATCTTCTTCCAGAGGGTATCATAGGTGGTAGAGATTATGCATTTGCAAGGTGGAGGAGTTTTAAAAGTCGAAGGAGTCACAAGCTTGCATTTCTCAAGACAGTTTTAAACTAAATTCCACAGCAGTCGTATTTTTCCAAATGATACTGCATTTATGGTGTTACTGGCTCTGACTATTGGTTTATCACCCCTAACTACACCCTTGATTCAGATCATTGCCTATTTCTCTCCACAGTGTCATTAACCTGGCATCATCAGCACAATCAGAAAGAAGAGTGGCATATCAAGTGGAAGTGCTGGAAGAGCTTCTGGGGGAAAAAAAAAAGAAAATGCACAACAGATACATTTATTTTTATTTCTATACCAACCTGTAGCATTTTATAAATACAGTTATTGACCAAATAAGATTTCAGACGATAATCAATATTTAAGATCTGCAACCAAATGTCCTGACATGATACAAGACTAATTGCTACTTTTTTTCATAGAATAGAATCCCTTCAGTGTAGAAACACACCATTTAGCGCAACAAGTCCACACCATCCTTCTTAAGAATATCCCACCCAGACCCATTCCACACCAATTTACATTTCCCCAACTAACATTTCTAACCTACACACCACTGAACACTATTGGCAATTCAGCAAGGCCAGCACACCTTACTTACAGTGTGGAAACAGGCCCTTCGGCCCAACAAGTCCACACCAACCCGTAACCCACCCAAACCCATTCCCCTACACCTAACATCACGAGGAATTTAGCATGGCCAATTCACCTAACCTGCACATTTTTGGATTGTGGGAGGAAACCGGAGCACCCACGCATACACGGGGAGAGCGTGCAAACTCCACACAATCGCCCAAGGCTGGAATCAAACCCGGGTCCTTGAGGCTGCAGTGCTAACCACTGAACCACCATGCTGTCACATCTTTTTTTTTCTGTAACTTGCGATGAAATGAAGGAAATTGAGGAGCTGGAAGAGTTCCAGCAGTTGTTTCTCCATTTTTCTTCATGGAGATTCTTAAAATTAAATCTCTTTTTTCATAAATGCATTAATTTATTATTGTGTTTTCAGTGGTTTCTTGTTTTTTGGGTGTCTTAATAATAATTTTAATTCATTTCAATATTTCCACATTTTTCAGTTTTTTTTGTGTTTCTTAATAAAAGTTTAAAAATGAACTACTTGAATAGTATCTTTGCTTCACTCCATGTTAAATCTTGCCCACATTCCCACTTCATTGATTTTTTTCCTCAGTAAAGTTTAATATCCACATCAATATTACAAAATCACATAAACTTAAAATCTCCAATACTCACTCTATTCTTTCTATGCTCTGAACCCTCATATTCCGATTCCCTCAGAGCTGCTACTCTTCTTTTTCTCCGGTGCTTTTATGTTTTGCATTTGTGCAAAGAAACAAAATTAACTTTTTACATGATTTGGAAATGCCATTGTTGGACTGGGGAGTACAAAGTTAAAAATTACATAGGTTATATTTCAGCAGGTTTATTTGGAAGCACTAACGTTCGGAGCGCTGCTCCTTCATCAGGTGGTTGTGGAGTATAAGATTGTAAGGCACAGAATTTATAGCAAAAGTTTACAGTGTAATGCAACTGAATTTATATGTTGAAAGTGACCTGAATTATTTGTTAAGCCTCTCATCTTTTTGAATGACCATGTTTGTTTCAGTTCTTTCTTATGTAAAGCCCAGAACTTTTTGTTTGAAAGTTACATTCTCAAGTGAACTTTAACAATAGGTGCCATGTCAACTCAGATTATGCAATGAAGGTGTGAGATTAAAGTCTGTCTGTGCCCCAATGTTCAGACTGATTCTATTTCCTAAAAAAAGGAATTTACAGAATCTTACATGGATTCATGCAATTTTTGATCAAGTGTATGTGTACGTGCATGTTTGTGAGTATAAAGGGGTATGGTCATTCTTATGATTTTATACTCCACAATTACCTGATGGAGCAGCACTCCGAAAGCTAGTACTTCCAAATAAACCTGTTGGACTATAACCTGGTGTTTTGTGATTTCTAACTTTTTACTTTGTTTAGATTCCTTAAAGTATTAACTCTTTCTGTCCTCATAAATCTGTCAGATCTGCTGTTTCTTTCTCACCTTTTCTGTGGTTATTTGTGGAATTGTTTAGGGCCTACTAGTCCTGCTTTCTTGAAGTAGAACTTTGGATGTTCCACTGTTCTTTGATCACCAGTAACCCCAGAATGTCTTTGGGAATATGCCTGAACCACCTAAGTCACCTTTCTTTATAACTTACATTCACTAATGGGACTGGAGGCCACTTGGCCCATTAAAGTACTACCTGCCTGCTGTGGACCAATCCAATCCATCCCATTCTCCTGTTCTATCCTCGTAGATTTTCCTAATCAACCTGTTCAGTGCTATTATACACTTCTAGAGCAAATGGTACTTGAACTCAGACCACCTGGTTCAGAAGTGAGGACACTACCACTGCAAAATAAGAGTCCTCTGTTCTACCTTTATCTTTGATATTTTTTAATTAAACTATTTTCTAATCAACCTGTTCAGAAATATTAAGACACACTTCTGGAATGGGTAGGATTTGAAGCCAGGCCTCCTGACCCAATGGTCAGCACACTACCACTGAGCCAATGCGTTTCCTTTAGGTATTCATCCAATTTCCATTTGAAACAAGTAATCATGCCTACTTCACAAACTCAATATGTTAATAAAAATCTTCCATATTCCTCCTTGCAATCCCAAAATCTTGTCTTTGCTCTTTAGTCCTTGTATTGTTAACTAATCAGAAGAGACTTTACTTGTAACTTTATCAAAACCTGCAATAAATGCGTAAGCCACTAATGAATCTCCTGTCACTGTTTTAAAGTGTTAAACCTCAAAGTTGTCAGTGATTAATGTGTTTGTAAGCAGATGTATATACTTATTACCTTTGGAGTGGGGAAAACCAATTAAAATAAACCAGCCACAAAGCCTTTTGTATTTGAAGTGGAAGGTTAGTTTATTTTAGTTGCACTTTTGCTCTGGGGGTTACTAAAGAAGGTAGCCCCCTCACAAATAAATTACTTACAGATGAAGATAAAAACAATTCTAATAAAAGCAAGCTCAGTCTTTAGTGTTCAATGTGGTCCTGGTATTTCAAAGTCTAGGTGCTACATTGTCTGAGGGTTTGGAATTCACATTTGAATTTCCAGTGTTTTTTTAAACACAATTAGGCTTTACTTGTGGAACAGAATAAATGACAGGGGGGGGGGGGGGGGGGGGGGGGGAGGGGGGAAGAGAGAGAGAGAGAGAGAGAGAGAGAGAGGAGGAAAGACACAGAGGAGAGAGAGAGAGAGAAAAAGGAGAGAGGAGAGGGGACCGAAAGAGGGAGAGAGAGAGAGAACGAGCGAGAGCTAGTTGAGTCACTCTCAGCTGCCAAAGTGGTTACAACAGATTACCAACTGATCCCGGATGTCTCTTTTTCTTGCCAAGCACTGAAGTTTTTATCTTTCCCAGATTGTTTTCTTTTAGGCAATTTGTAAGCAAAGGTGGCCACTGTATAACCTGAACCGAAAACCAAATAATGTTCTAAATAAGACTAAAATTAATATGATTTCCAAATCTGAATTCCAAAAACCTTTCAGTCTGGCTGTTTGTTCTTATGTTTTTACAATACCTCTTGACATTGCCATGTGCGACATCCCACAGGAGTGTAAGATAAGCGTGTCTGTTTGTAATCCATTTGGAAAACTATAAAGTAGGGGTGAGGAGCCTTTTTACGTTGGAAGGTGATGTTTAACTGAGATCCTATTAGGCCTTATGCTGAGAATTTAACATATTCAACAAAATGTCATATTTTTGTTGACATATTTACTAATTTTAATTAAAGCCTGCTATTATATAAGGACTTTAAACAAAGAAAAAATTCAGCAAAGACACATTTATTTGTTTGGCAAAGCTGATAAAAGAACTAATAATAAGTGAAAAACTTAAGACAACAAACCAATTACTGACTTTTGTGTGATTGCTTATTGCAAGATAGGAATCGGATATTTGGGTCCAACATTGTTGACCGTAACTTTACTTCGTCCTCCGAGGTGAATATCCATCATCTGAGATCTCAAGCACATTTTAATTTGTGTCACATATGAAAATGTTGATTCATAACTTTAACTGTAGGTTGTGCCAAAACAAGACAGTATTCGACAAACATGTTGACGTAGAAGTGGGTATTCAACAATAAATTTTCCATATTTCAATGGGATCTTTCTTAGCATTAAAGAGACTTCAGAATATTATTTTCTGAGAGCTCAATCAGTTCTGTTTGTAAGTCATCAGGTACTTTACAGCAATAAGGTTAGGGTTTACAGCATCAACTAGAATTGGTTGAAAAGCTAGTTTCAGCATGAGATTATATTTCTCAAAATCTGCAATCCTTTCATTGTATTCTTCAATCAGGGAGTCTAGAACAGCTGTATATTCTTTCATGTCACATTTCCTGAATGATTTGCTTGTATCCTGCTCATTAATTATCTTTGCCAGTTGAGGAAAGTGTTCAGCTGAAAGTTCCGATCCGATGAAAGTTTAGGAAAAGGTCAGCATTTCCCAAAGTGCCTGGAGTTTTAACCACATATCATATATGGATGTAGTTTTACCTTGCAAATAAAAAACTCAGACGATGTTGCTCTGACATTTTTTCACATTTCTGCAGAAATCTTCTTTTAACAATTGACATGGTTCATTCAATTCCTCAAAAAAATCTTGTGATTTGTTTTCGCAAAAAAAGTTTTACAAGTATTTGTCCTTGTGACAACTAGTGCACTTTAGAATGATATAGCAGATCCACACTGAATGTTTCATCATAAAGCTAAAGCATGTTGCAAAACTGGAGATACCATGATGCATTTGCTGAAATGTGGTTTACAATACCTATAACTTTCTTTAATGTGTCACCTGAAACAGCAGATTTGGCATAGAGATTCTGATGATGCAAAAGACAATGAAAGGAAATCAAAATACCTGGATCTGGCAAGCCTTTTTGTAGTAACACGATGAATTAGTCATATTTTCCTCTCATGGAAGGTGTACCGTAAGTGCATACACTTACTAAATTACATAATTCAGTTTCGCTTCACGCGTTTTTCTTTGCAGATAGTGAAGATGTCAATTCCTTCTGTCCTTGCCGTAAGGGTACCCAAAGACAAAGACAGTTATAACACGAATAAAAAAAACTACTGAGTTAGTAACGTCTGTGGATTCATCCAAGGCAATCAAAAAATACATGTCATAAAAGCAAATTACTGCGGTTTCCAAAAAACTGCTGAGATTTTCCAAAACATACGTCATCGCTTTGACATATTGTATGACGTTGTTCTGCTACATTGAGGGCTAATTCATGTTGCCGGTCAGATATGGTCCTTCTTGAAAAAGGTAGCTGTTTGCACTTAGTAACTTTATCTGAATCCAAACTTCAACAGTGCATTCTTTTATGATTTCCACATCTTTAAATGGCTTATATCTTCCAAGTATAAGCTACTTCAGTAAATACTTGCTGCTGCTTTTGATCTTTCATTTTCTTAATTGCAGACTTTCTGGGTTCTCCTTCCAGTTTAGCATATTTGTGGTCCTTATGAGTTACATTATGCTGATATGCATTGTATTTCTTCATTGTTGCAATAATGGAATCAGAGAGCAAACACATCATTTTATTTTTCACAGCAACAACATAATACTGCAATTCCCAATCTTCATACTCTGTTCTCTTTATTTAATGCTCTTTTCTTAGTTTTTGACATGACTGACTCACCAGTAAAAAATTTTAAAATGGTACACAGATTTAAAAAGGCGGATTTAGTATTTGCAGACAAATAGGTGGGGCAAAGTATGAAAAAGTCCAGAAGTTATGCACATCTTACAAAAGGTGATAGCTCAACATTATTTGTAGTGCTCTCTCCAGAATCTTCTGTGAGCCACATGATAGGAAGAATGTGAACTCACTGGGGAGCATGCCAAAGCAATTTACTTAAATTGTTCTCAGGATGAGAAACTTCAGGTGCAAGAATAGGTTTGAGAAGTTGACAGTGTCATGAAAAAAGAGAAGGTGACTCAAAGGAGATCTTACAAAAGGTTTCACCTTAAAGGCATGAGAAGTCTGAACAGAATCATTAAGGAGAAAATCTTCCAGCATCAAAAAATATTTTGAACAAGACAGTATAGACTTAAAGCAATTTGCAAATAGAGCACATGGAATGTGGAACCATGAATTTTTGAATAATGAGTATTTCAGACCTAGTTGCACTGCTTGACAGTTTGGTGAAGGCAGATTTAACAGAGGCATTCAAGAGTGCATTAGATGATGATTTGAAAAGAAACATCAGACAAAAATGCAGAAAATAACATGAAGAAAAGTCAGGTGCAGTCACCAATTTGACAAAGAAATTAGAGATCAAAACAATAGAGATTCATTCAGACACGCCAGATGTGGTGGAACAATACTCTCATTTCAAAATTGCCAAAGCTCTGACTCTTTCCAAACTCTGACCTCAGAATCTTATTCTCTCTGGCAAACTAGAGAGACCAGGTGCTTACCTACTCCTAGCTGCTGCAGAGTCTGTTCTCATGTTGCAAGCAGACACCTGAGAATGTCAGTATTTCATGCTATCTAAATGCCTGCAATTTCCTCAGTCCAGCTTGAACAGAGTTCCCAATCCTTCTCTAATCGCATTGCATAGAGATCACGCTAGCACTGTCTACTGTCGAGACTCACACGCTCATCTGGTGCCAGCTCTCTTTGCGGTTCCCTTTTCCTCAATTCTGCTCAATAATCTGTCATTCAGCTGTCTGCAGACTCCAGTTCCTAAAGGAATGACGCTCTCACATCAGATCATGTTCTCTCAGGTCTCTGCAATCATCCTATGATCTCCAATGTGCACTCTCTAGATGGGTCACATTCAAAGTCACTGTTTTGCCTCTAGCCTTCAGTTTACCAGCTTTCCAGTCATGAAACTTCTTGCTGTCTCTACCGCGAGATCCCATTTTTGTTTGCTCTTTCTTGCATCTATACATAGGCTTTGCAATTTCTTTGATCTGTGCTCATCTACCTGTTTCGGTTAGGTTATTCTCAGTCTCTGGGCTTTTCCTTCCCCTGGTTCCACTCCTGGTTGCTTCTAGTTGATTCTTGCCAATCACTTCTTCAACTACCTCTCCTACTTGAATACAGTCAGCCTCACACCTTGTCAGATGTATTGTTTTCCTGGTTTCACTCCTTCAAACTTCGTCCTGTCCTTTGGATGTCTTCCTCGGCAAAAACAACTTACCTTTGCATTTCCTTAGAAGCAATTTTCTTCAATCCTTCTCTTCTTACTTTGCAGAGATGAAGCCAGCAGTGCGTCTGTCAGGGTTCTCACAATCTTCTGGTGCTAGCTCTTTCCCAGGCTAACCTCTGTTCCATTCTGCTGAATAATCTGGCATTAATGTTCTCTGGAAGATTCTATTCATTTCTAGATCAAACTGATTCTGTGCTTCAACTCATCAGTGTTCAATTCTCTTCTGTTATCTGATTCTGCTGTAATCAGCCTTCCTCCCACACTGAGGTCCTGCTCTCTCTGGGCTTTGCCATTATTCCACAATTTTCATCTTGCACTTGCAAGACTCTGTTTAGCCATAAGAATTCTCAGACTCTGAAATTCCGTGTTTAGCACAACAGCTGAAGAATTTGTAGGGTGCACTGGTCAATTAGACACAAACTAGAGCTCAAAGCAAGTGAGGTACATTCAACAATCACAGTTGTGCTTATCTAAATACTGCATAATCCCAAACAGCAAAACACTGGCATTGTCTGGACTTCAGCCATCCTAAACTCTTGCACTCTCCAGCGAACTACACAGAAGAGGACAGGCTCACTCCCAAGCAGCTACTGCGTCTATTCTACTGTTCCAAACAGGCATCTGAGAACATTACAGTGACAAGCGATCCAAACATATACACTCTGCTGGCTCCAGCATGAGTGAACTCCTGCTCTGTCCTGGCTTCCATCTGCTGAGTGCAGCCATTCTCTCCTCCTTACTGTTCATTTTGAGCTCTGATTCCATTGGTGCTCCTATTCTCCTGGTGCTACTTCTCTAAACAATCACTTGCCCCCTCCAGATTCAATACCTCTGGCTCCTTCTTTCTACAAGCTGCTACTGCCATCAATCTGCCACTTTTCACAGGTTTGTTATCTAGCTCCATGCACCCAGCTTCTTGGGCTCTGACAGATCCCATGCACATACTTCATCTTGGCAACTCTAATCTGATTACTCCCACATAGTTAGAGCTTCTATTCTTCTGGGTCCTGTGGTATCAAAGGCTCACATATCCTTGTGTTCTCATTCTCTGGGCTCCCATTCTCTTTGTGCTTCAATTCTCTCCAGACTACAACTCACTATAGTCTCAAAGCTATCTTGTAGACTGCATTAATCCTGGCTCTGACATCATTTGGAGTTCACTTGCCCCTGCTTCACTGTCTCAAAAATCCTGTTTTCCTCAGTTACATTTGATTGACAAGTACTAACTTGCCTTTGCACTCATTTAGTCACGATCCTGCCAAACTCACACTGGTTCTGTCTTTTGTCAGGGTTTTTATACTCCTCTGGTGTCAGCTCTTTCCTGGGTTCCCTTTCATTCCATTCTGCGAAATACAGGCTCACTGTTGGCTCCTGTTCAGTTTCAGATTAAACTTACTCTGCACTTCAAATCCAGACATCAAATCTCCTCAGGCATCTGTCCCTAATGGGATGTTGTTCTCTCCAGACTGACTCTCATACTAATCTTCCACTCTCAGATCTCTGCAATCATTCTATGATCCTCAGTTTGCACTCTCTAGATTCCTCTCAACCCAAGGAACACCACTGGCTGTAGTCTTTAACTCTCCAGCTTTCCAGTTACTCTGCTTTCTTCAGTGAGCTCCCATTCTCACTCAATCTCACTTGCATTTGTAAACATTGGCTTTGCACTCTCTTTGGCTTGTACTTCATCTACCTGTTTTTTTGGAGATGATCTTGCTATCTGGGTTCTTGGTCTCCCTGGTGCACACTTCTGGCAGCCTCTAATTCATTCTCGCTGGCAATCTTTCAGACACTTGCTTTTGCTTCGAGGAGCTCTGTCTCTTTCATCTATACCTGTCTGTCTCCAGCTCTCATCATATTCTATTTCTTCGGCACTTACTCAAGCGCCAGGTCGCATTCCATCTCTCACTCTGTCTGCTACAAACTTGCCCCTGTTTCAATCTCTCAAAGTTTTTCTTTTCCTTTGGGTAACTTGCTCATTAACACCCACTCGCCTTTGCATTTGCACTCATTTAGTCACAATTTTGTTAACGTTGCCAATACTTCTCTGTTCATACTCCTTCCAATATCAAGCTGGCTCTGTCTTCTGTGAGGGCTCACATTGTTCTGGTTTAACCTCTTTTCCAGGTTCCTTTTTGTGTCATTCTGTTGCATGGTCTGGTATTTGCTCTATGCAGAATCCTGTTCTCATTCAGGTCAAAATGACTCTGCACTTGAATTCGTTAAGACTCCAATCTCTTCACACAGCTGTTCATAATGGAATGGCATTCTTTTCAGACTCCATCTTATGCCAGGTTCCTGCTGTATCAGGGCTCCGCAATCACTCTCTGACCCTCAGCTTGCACGCTGTAGATTCACTTTGGTCCAGGTCACCACTCTGGCAGCACCATTCTCCAAAGACTTCTAATCACTTTGCTTTGTTATCTCCAGCATGCGTTACCATTCTCATTCACACTCATTTGACTCTGCAAACTTTAGATTCACACTCTGTTGGGCAGTCTTCCACCCAACTGGCTGCTCAAGATCTGAGCTCTTCTCTCTGGTGCTCACTCCTGGTGGCCTCTAACTCATTCTCTCCAGTTGTTTCTTCAACTAGTTTCTCCTGCTTGTATTGAACTCTGTCTCTCATCCATTGCATTCTGACTTCCCTTCAGTTTATTCTCAAGTTAACTTCATATTCAATTTCTTCAGTACTCATGCAAGTGCCTCGATACATTCAACCTCACATCTTAGCTAGTATACTGTTTCCCTTGTTTCACTCTTTTAAACTTCTTCCTGTTCTTTGGGCATCTTGCTCAGCAAATCCCATTCAGCTTTGCATTTCCTCAGTTGCCATTTTCTTCAATCCTTCTCTTGATTGTGCAGAGATCAAGCCAGTAGTGCCTCCATCAGGGTTCTCACAATGTTTGGCACAAGCTCTTTCCTGGACTCACTTTTGTTCCATATTCCTGACCAATCTGGCATCATGACCCCTGGAGGATCCTATTCTTTTCTGGATCAAACTGATTCTCTGCTTCATTCATTAGTGCTCCATTCTCTTCTGCTCTCTGATTCTGTTACTAGCCTCCCATTCACACTGAGCTCCTGCTCTCGCTGGGCTTGGCCATCATCCCACTGACTTCATCTTACACTCACTAGACTCCAATTTCCCCAAGCTTCCCAACAGTCTCCAGTGTTCAGCTTTCTTATAGCCGATCTACCTCCTGCTATCTTCAGTGTGTACTCCCATTCTCATTGTCTCGCTTATGCAGCTGTTTCCTCAGGGTAGTTAGGACTATTTTATCATTCACTGTCATTTTCGCCATCATTACATATCACTGTACCACATTTGTCTCTTCTTCAAACTGAAACTGCACTTCTCGTTCAACTCATTTCCACACATCAAGCAACAGCCCTAACTCAAAAACGTTTGGATAATAATCCCTGATTAAAACTCTGCTAAAACAATAAACAATAAAATACACCCATGAATAACTAAAGACTCTAAGGGTGCTCTCCATTTGCTTCACTTTGCACTCAAGTCACATTATCCTTCTCAGCGATCGGCTCCTGCTTTCCCATTAGTTTTGGAATACGAGTACACCATCTTACAATATGTACTACCTATCACCGTGACACCACATCAGCAAATCAACCATTTTACATAATTCTAATCAACCGCGAAGGCACTAAAATGACTACTGCCTAATTGACTACTGCTCCTCAACATGTGAGCTCTTCTTCTCTCTGGTGTTCATTCCTGGTGGCCTCTAAATCATTCTTGCCAGTCGCTCCTTCAACTACTTTCTCCTGCTTAGATTGACCTCCACCGTCTGTTCAGACCAATTCTCTAGTTATCTGCATATTCAATTTCTTCAGTATTTATGCAAGCAACTGGACACGTTCAGCCTCACATCTTGTCTGGTATACTGTTTCCCTTGTTGCACTCTTTCAAACTTCTTCTTGTCCTTTGGGTGTCTTGCTAGGCAAAACCCATTCAGATTTACATTTCCTCAGCTACCATTTTCTTCAATCCTTTCCTTCTCATTGTGCAGAGATCATGCTGGTAGGGACTCTGTCAGGTTTCTCACAATTTTCTGGTGCCAGCTCTTTCCCGGATTCATTATTGTTCCATAATGCTGAAAAATCTGGCATTATGATGTTTGAAGCCTCCTATTCTTTTCTAGGTCAAACTGATTCTCTGCTTCAACTCATCAGTGTTCCATTCTCTTCACTTTCTGATTCTACTCTCATCAGATTTGTCTCACAATGATCTCCTTCTCTCGCCATCAGCCCACAATTTTCATCTTGCACTCGCTAGACTCCAATTTCCCAAAGCTTCCCAGCAGTCTCTAGTGTTTAGCTTTCTTACAGCCAATTTTCCTCCTGCTATTTTTACAGTGTACTCCCATTCTCTGTGTCTCGCTCATACAGCTGTTTCTTGAGGATAGATGCCATCAGTTAATATCACTGTACCACATTCACCAGTCTTCAAACTGTAACTGCACTTCTTGTTAAACTCATTGCCAAACATCAAGCAATGTCCTTAAACCCAAAGTGGCTTGGACAATAATCCCTGAGCAAAACTCTGCCAAAACAATAAAATACACCCACAACTAACTAAAGACTAGATGGGTGCTCAGCATTTACTTCACTTTGCACTCAGGTCACATTATCGTCCTCAGCGATTGGATCCAGCATTCCCGTTGCTTTTCGAATATGAGTACACAACAATATGTACTAGCTATCACCATGACACCACATCACTAAATCATTAACAAGTTACATAGTTCTAATTAATCACAGAGACACTAAAATAACTCTTGCCAAATTTCAGCACTCATCTCGCTCTAGAAAGATTCACTGTGGTTTCCAATTTCAGGTCAGTGTGCACAGCCTGACAGTTTGGTGATGGTGAATTTAGTTTTGGATTTCAAGAGGGTATTAGACGCTTATCTCATGGGAAAAATGTGCAATAATATGCTCATCAGCAATGTGGAACACATACAGTAAGCCAGATGGCTGCTTTTCTGCAACATAATTTACTCAACCTAAAATCCCATCTATGGCACCACATAAAACATCCTAAAGAAATCACAGGTTGCTGTAGCCAATTAGACACACAAATTAGAGCTCAAAACAAGTGAGATTCATTCACCAACCACAACTGTGGTGACTTAAGTGTTCTTAATCCCAAATTAGCAAAACTCTGACACTTTCCAAACTACTGAATCTTGATCTCTCTGGCTAATGGCACAGACCAGATTCCTGCTGGCTCTTAGCTGCTGCAGTGCCTGTTCTCCTGTTCCAAGCAGACATCATAGAATGCAAGATTACAAGTTATCTAAAATAGTACATTCTTCTTGGTCCAGCTTGAGTATAGTCCTGCTCCCTCCAATTTTTCTTCTGCTCAAAGCGACTACTCCTTGCTCCTTTCTGCTCCTTTTTGCCTCTCAGTCCAATGTAACTCCAGCTTTCCTAATACTTTTCTGAACACTCTCTGTCCCTCTCCACAATTTTGTTATCCCCAGTTCTTCTTTGTCCACACCACTGATGCCTTTTGGTTGTCATTCCATTCATGTTCATGATGCATCTCCATGCCCTGTTTCCTGGATACAGACAGACTGCATGCATGCTCTTTCCAGGCAATACTCTGCTCATTGTTCCTCCATTCTCTGAGTTTTCACTCTTGGAGGTACTGTAGTAACCAGACTCACATATCCTTTTCTCTCAAAACTGTTACACAAGCTCCTGCTCTGATCTAGCATCTTGCTTTGTCTCAAGTTCTCTTCACCATGTTTCAATCAGTCAAAGCTCCCATTTTCATCTATCTTGCCTGGTTGATAAAGTGCTCACTTGACTTTGCACTCGCTGGGCTGCTATTCACTTATGGCTGTGAATTCTCTCTCTTCACGGTGCCACAGAACTCCATCTGGTTCAGCCTACATCAGTTCTTTGTTCCAGGTGTTTTCCGGCTCCCTTTTGTTCCATTCTGCTCTCCCATCTGGAATTCTGTTCTCTGAAGAGCCATGCCCTCTTCCACATCAAATTCACTCTGCATTTCAATTCCTTCAGGTTTCGTATCTCTTCAGGCACCTGTTCCTTATGCAATGCTGTTCTCTCCAGCCAACCTCTCACACTCAGCACCTGCACTCTCAGCCCTCTGCCATCTTCTAACTATTTTTATATTGTACTCTCTAGACTCCTCTTACAACAACATCACTCCTCTAACACTTGGCTTCAGCTTTCCACCCTTCCAATCACTCGGCTTCCTGCCATCTTAAGTATAAGCACCCAATCTCATCTGCTCTCACTTGCATCTGCAAAATTTGCCTTCACACTCTCTTGGGCTACTGTAATATCCAGCAGTTTTCTTCAGGATTCCTCAATATTTGGACTTACCTTCATCATGGTACCCAATTCTGATAGTTTTTGACTCATTCCTGCCATCAGCTTTTCAGAAACTTTTCCCTCCTTCAAGGGAGAATCTCTCCTGTGTTGCTTCCTGTCCTCTGTTCAGCCCATTTTCCAGTTTTCTTTATATTCTATTTCTTCAGCACTTCTGCAAGTACTGCTCATATGCAGCCTCTCACCTTGGCTGGTGTCCCTCAAAAATTTTCTTTTGGCTGTTGATTCTTCTCTGTTCATATTTCTGCTGATATCAAGCTTGTTCTTCCTTCTGTCTGGGCACTTGCATTCTTCTTCTGCCAACTTTCTTCCAGCTACCCTGTTGTCCCATTCTCATGAATGTTCTGTCATTCTTCTCTCTGTAGATTCCTGTTCCCTTTTAAATCATATTCACTCTGCACTTTATTTCATCAGGGATCCAAGATCTTCTACTCTTCTTCCTTATGGGATCTTGTTATCATCAACTTCTCTCTCACACTGAGCATCCACCCTCTCAGATCTTGGCAATCGTTACAGTTTGTTCAACAAAGTTTGCAAAATTCCAATTGCCCCTAACTTCCAATCTGTCTTAGACTTCCAGCCACTCTGCTTCCTGTTATTTTCAGCGCAGCTCTCATTCACATTTGCTCTAACTTGGATCTGGTCAGTAAGGATAGAAAGGTTTTTCATCACTCAGCCATTTTCTCTACCACTAAGTATCACTCTACCAGAATCACCAGAGCCTTGGCCTGAACCTGCATCCCTTGTTCAACCCACTTCCAAACATCCAAACAACAATCGTACCACAAGCCATTTAGATAATATATCCTGACCAACAGCCTGCCAAAACAATAAACTCCAACAATAAGAGGCTCCAATGAATGACTAAATGCAAACTGAGTGCCACTGCATTTTGTTCACTTTGCAGTAATCTCAAATAATCCTCAGAAATTGCCCTCTGCTTTCCCAGATTACTGTCCAGAATTTGTGGAGTACTAAGATGCCACTTGATAATATGCATTAAACCTTCTCAAATTCACTGCATTAGCAAACTGCACTTTGTACAGTTGTTCAAAGATGCTCCAGAAACCCGAGAAAGCCTCTTGCCTCATTTTAGTACTTATTTTACTCCATATAGACTTAATATGATGTTCATATATCTTCAGAGTAGAAAAGACCATTTCAACAATCACAGCCAGTTCCTCCACCATGAAATGTCACTGTACCTCAAACACAAACTCCTTGTCATCAACCCGTTCTTCAAGTCCAATGCACTTTCTGATATTGCAGGGAATGTTCAGATGAACCAGTCCGTAACACCCAGCTCCAGAGACTGCATCAGTGTGTTTGTCTCAGGCTGCATGTCAGACATTATCCAGAGTGGAGGTTTCCCACTTGCAGCCATAAAACAGTCAAATTCTCACCATGATACTATCTGCAGTAAAATCCTATCTGCGATTCTACATCAGCTGTTCACAAACCAAAGTTTGTTTATTAGTTGTCACTTACAAGAATAAACGAGTCATAAATGTTATCCATGATTAAATTTTACAATATTTCTGTCTGCAATAGATTTTCTTCTACAAAGCTGCAAGTCTGAGATTATCCAAACACAAAACACTGCACCAAATTCTGGAGATCAACCTGAGTTCTTTACCATTCAGAAAAGAAAAGTAACCAATCTCTCTGTTAGAAGTGTACAATATCTGATACTCCAGTTATAGAACATAGAAAAGTACAGCATAGAACAGGACCTTAGGCCCATGATGTTGTGCCGAGATTTAATCCTCATGTAAAATATAGTAACTTAACCTACGCACCCCTCAACTCACTGCTATCAATGTGCCCAATGACTTTGCTTCCACCACCTCAACTGGCAATGCATTCCATGCATTCACAACTCTCTGCGTATACAGTCCATATGAATGATCTCAAGATCTTCTCCACTTAAGGTAGGCCTCTGCTCTGGTGAAGGCAACAAAATCTGTGATATGTAATAAATAATAGAATAGTCAATTTGTATTGTTTCAAAGGAGGTGGTAGATACCCCAAGGTTTTGATATTTGAAGTTGTGATTTTCCTAAAATATAAGAGTCATATCGATACTGGTGTGCAGAGTGATGCAAAACTCAAAAAACAGTATTCTATGAGAACAGTGTAGAAATGCAAAAGGAAACATGTGGACGAAGATCAGTACAGAGAAGTATGAGGTGATGCATTTTCGTGGGTAGAACATGTTTACAAAAGGTAAAACAACAGGTAAAATACTTAAGGGAGGACAAGAGCCGAGGGACCTGGCTGGAAATGTGCATGTATCACTCAAGTTGCCACAGAAGATGAAGATAGCAATCAATAAGTTGTACATCGCCCGTGGCTGTTTTAATAGGAGCAAAGGGGTTATTTTTAACTTGCATACATTTCCTGCGATACCTCATTTGATGGATTACATAAAGACAATTCTGTGTGTTACACTGTAGGAGAGATGTGAACACATTGGAGAGAGTGCCAAACAGATTTACATGAATAGAAACTAGAGGTATGAGGATAGATTAGCAAAGTTGACAGAGTGCTCTAGATTAAGCGAATAATGGTCAAAGGAGATCTCAGAAAAAGCTTCAAACTCATCAGTGGACTGAACAAAGTTTATAAGCAGGAAATGTTCCAGCTCGTAAAAGGATTTGTAACAATAAGGCGCAGATTTAAAGTGATTTGCAAATGCAGCAAATGTGATATGGGAAATAGCATTTTCAAATACCAAGTGGCTTGGTCCAGTTCCTTTGCCTGAAAGTTTGGTGGCAGCTTATGAGGCATTGAAGACTATTAGATGATTATTTTAAGTGAAACAGTGTGCATTTGTATGTTAAAAATGGCACTGAGACAAATGCTTATTTGGGAACGAGAAAACATGTGAGACACCAAATCACTGACTTCTGAGCCAAACCAACTCTCAATCTTTGAAATTCCTTGTTTGGCACTACATATTACAAGCTTGTTGGGTGCAATGTCAATTAGACACAATTAGAGCTCAAAGCAAATGAGATACATTCAACCATGATAGTTTTGCTTATCTAAATATTTTCATACTCCAAACAACCAAACTCTGGCACTCTCTGGATTTCAGCCACCCTAGACTCTTGTACTCTCCGGCAAAATACACAGGACCTGCTCACTCCCAGTAATTGCTATATCTGTTCTCCTGTTCTGAACAGACATCTGAAAATATTACAGTCACAAGCTATCCAAATTTTTACATTCTTCTGGATCCAGTATGAGCGAACTCCTGCTTTCTCCGAGCTTCTGTCTGCTGATTGCAGCTGTTATCTCATCTTTCCTGTTCGTTTTAGGCTTGGATTCCATTGGTGCTCCCATTATCCTGATGCTACTTCTCTGAACAGTCACTGGCATTCTCCAGATTCAGTATCTCTGGTTCCTTCTTTGTACATGCTGCTATTGCCATCAGTCTGCCACTCACTAGAGGTTTGTGATATAGCTCCATGCTCACAGCCTCTTCAGCTCTGACAAACGCCATAAACATACTTACTCTCGGCAACTCTCATCTGCCTACTCCCATATGCTCACAGTTTCTATTCTTCTGGGTGCTGTGGTATCCATGCTCGCATGTCCTCTATGTTCTCACTCTCTTGGCTCCCATTCTCTTTGTGCTTCAATTCTCTCCAGGCTGCACTAATAATGGCTCTTGCATTGTTTGGAGTCCTCTTGCCCCTAGTTCATTCTTTCAAAATTAGTGTTTTCCTCAGTTTCACTTGATTGACAAGTACCGACTTGCCTTTGTGCTCATTTAGTCACAATTCAGCCGAACTCACACTGTTTCTGTCTTCTGTCAGGGTTCTTACACTCCTCTGGTATCAGCTCTTTCCTGGGTTCCCATTTGTTCCATTCTGCTGAATGCAGACTCACTGTAAGCTCCCATTCAGTTTCAGATCAAACTTACTCTGCACTTCAAATTCAGATTTCAAATCTTGACAGGCATCTGTTCCTAAAGGGGTGGTGTTCTCTCCAGACTGATTCTCACACTGACCATCCACTCTCTCAGATCTCAGCAATCATTCTACGATCATCAGTTTGCACCCTCTAGACTCCTCCCACCTCAAGGCACTCCACTGGCTCCAGTCTTTGTTTTTCCAGCTTTGCAGTTACTCTGCATCCAGCTTTCTTCAGTATGAGCTCCCATTCTCATTCACTCTCGCTTCCATCTGTAAACCTTGGCTTTGCACTCTCTTGGGCTTGTACATCATTTACCTGTTTATTTGGGGGTTCCTGCTACCTGGGTTCTTTTTCTTACTGGTGCACACTTCTGATGGCCTCTAATTCATTCTTGCTTACAATTTTTCAGACATTTCCTTTTGCTTTGAGGGGCTCTGTCTCTTTCCTCTACACCTGTCTGTCTACTGCTCATACCACGCTCTGGTTCTCATCATATTCAATTCCTTCAGCACTTGTGCAAACTCCAGGTCACATCCCATCTCCCACTTTGTCTGGTTCATGCTTGCTCCTGTTTCTCTCTCTCAAATCTTCTCTTTTCCTTTGGGTATCTTGCTCATTGACACCCACTCACCTTTGCATTTGCTTAGCTGCTATTTCTTCAGGTTGCCTCTCTGTTCACATTCATTCCAATATCAAATTCACTGTCTTCGGTGAGGGTTCATGCTCTTCTTGTGCAAACTCTTTCCCAGGCTTTTTGTGCCATTCTGTTGCATACTCTGGCATTCTGCTCTCTGCAGACTCCTCTTCTCAAATGATTCTGTACTTTAATTCATCAACACTCCAATTTCTTCATGGAGCTGTTCATAATGCAATTACATTCTTTATAGACTCCCTCTTAAGCCAAACTCCCACTATATCAGGGCTCCAGAATCAGCCCATGAACTTCAGTTTGTACACACTAGATTCCTTTTGGCCCAGGTCACCACTCTGGCAGAAGTCTTCAGCTCAATGGACTTCCAATCACTTTGCTTTCTGTTACCTTCAGCAGGCACTTCCATTCTCATTCATATTCAATTGCAACTGCAAACTTTGGATTCAGACACTGTTAGGCTGTGCTACACCCTTTGTTCATCTTCAGGGCTCCAGACCATCTGAGTTCCTCTTCACTCTGATGCTCAGTCCTGATGGCCTCTAACTTGTTCTTGACAGTCACTCCTGCAAATACTATCTCCTGCTTATATTGACCTCTGCCTCTTGTCCATTGCATTCTGTCTTCTGTTTAGCCCACTCCCAAATTATCTTCACACTCAATTTCTTCTGAAGGCATGAAAGAGCCTGGACACATTCAGCCTTGCATCTTGTCTGGTATACTTTTTCCCTTGTCTCACTCTTTCAAACTTCCTCCTGTCATTTGGACGTCTTGCTCGGTAAAACCCATTCAGCAGTGCCGCTGTCTGGGTTCTCACAATCTTCTGGTGCCCGCTCTTGTCTGGATTTCACATATTGACATTATGATCTCTAAAGGCTCCTATTCTTTTCTAGATCAAATCGATTCTCTGCTTCAGTTCATCAGCGTTCCATTCTCTTCTGCTGAGTCATTCTCCTTTTATCAGCCTCTCTCTCACACTGAGCTCCTGCTCTCTCTGGGCATGGTCATCATCCTACAAACTTTATCTTGCAATCGTTTGATTCCAATTTCTCCAAGTTTACCAACAGTCTCCAGTGTTCAGCTTTCTGACAGCCAATTTGCCTCCTGCTATCATCAGCGTGGAGCCCAATTTTCAGTTTCCCGCATATGCAGCTGTTTCTTGAGGGCTGTTGCGACTATTTCATCATTCACAGCCAATTTCGCCCTCATTACATATCACTGCACTACATATTCCACATTCACCAGGTCCTCAATCTCAAACTGCACTTCTCATTCACCTCATTTCCAAACATCTAGCAACATCCTTAACCCAAAGCAGCTGTCATAACAATCACAAATTTAACAAAGCAATAAATGAAATAATCCCACGAATAACTAAAGACTACATGAGTGCTCTGCAACTGCTTCAGTTTGAACTCAGGTCATAATGTCCTCTTTAGCAATTGGTTTCTGCTTTCCCGTTGCGTTTGGAATATGAGAACACCATCTTACAATATATACTAACCTATTACCCACGACACCACATCAGCAGATTATCAACCATTATACACTGTTCCAATCAATCACAAAGACAGTCAAATGACTCTTTCCTAATTTCAGGACTCATCCTGCTCTAGGAAGATTCATTGTGGTTTCCAATTTCAGGCCTGGATGCACTGCCTGACAGTTTGCTGATGGCAGATTTAATTCAGCAATTCAAGAGGGTATTAGATGATTATCTGATGAGAAACAATGTGCAACAATATGAAAAAATGTCTGAAGACTGGCACAAAGACAAAATGCTCATTAGCAAGGTAAAACACACACAATAAGCCAAACGGCTGCCTTCTGTAACATAATTCGCTGAAGCTAAAATCCCATCAGTGGCACCACATATGACATCCTGAAGAAATCACATGGCCCTGTAGTCAATTAGACACAGAAATTAGAGCCCAAAACAATTGAGATTCATTCACCAATCACAATTCTGGTGAGGTAGTTGGTCTTACTCCCAAGTTAGCAAACCTCTGACACTCTCCAAAGTCCAGCGAATCTTACTCTCTTTGGCAAATTACACAGAGCAGATTCCAGTTTACTCTCAGTTGCTGCAGACTCTGTTCTCCTGTATGAAGGAGATGTATGAGAACATCAGGACAACAGGTTATCTAACATTGTACATTCTTCTTGCTCCAGTTGAGTATAGTCCTGCTCTCTCCAGGTTTTCATCTGGATGTGTTGCTGAACAAAGAGACCTTGGGGTGCAGGTTCATAGCTCCTTGAAAGTAGAGTCGCAGGTAAAAAGGATAGTGAAGAAGGCGTTTGGTATGCTTTCCTTTATTGGTCAGAGTATTGAATACAGGAATTAGGAGATCATGTTGGAGCTGTACAGGACATTGGTTAGGCCAGGTTTGGAATATTGCGTACAATTTTGGTTTTCTTCCTATTGAAAGAATGTTGTGAAACTTGAAAGGGTTCAGAAAAGATTTACAAGGATGTTGCCAGGGTTGGAGGTTTTGAGCTATAGGGAGAGGTGGGAGAGGTGAAATAGGCTAGGGCTGTTTTCCCTGGAGTGTCAGAGGCTGAGGGGTGACCATGAGGGGCATGGATAGGATAAACTGAAAACGTCTTTTCCCTGGGGTTGGGGAGTCCAGAACTAGAGGGTCTAGGTTTAGGGTGAGAGGGGAAAGATATAAAAGAAACGTTAGAGGCAGCTTTGTCATGCAGAGGGTGGTACGTGTACAGAACGAGCTGCAAGAGGAAGCGGTGGAGACTAGTATAATTGCAACATTTAAAAGGCACTGGATGGGTATATGAAGAATTTGGAGGGATACGGGCCAGGTGCTGGCAAGTGGGACTAGATTAGGTCGGGATATCTGGTCAGCATGGATGAGTTGGGCCAAAGGATCTGTTTCTGTGCTGTACATCTCTATAAATCTATGCTTGGAGGAATCATTCCTTGCTCCTTTCTTCTCCTTCTAGCTTCTCAGTTCATCAGAATTCCGATTTTCCTGACACTTCATTTCTGAATATTCTCTGTCTCTCTCTGCAATTTCGTTACCCCGAGACCACTGGTGCCTTTTGATTGCCACTCTATCCAGTATATGATGTTTCTCTATGCACTGATTCCTGGATACAGGCAGACTGCATGCAATTTCTCTCTAGGCAACATAATGCTCATTGTTCCTCCATTCTCCGAGCTTTCATTCTTACACTCCTGTGGTAACTAGGCTCAATATCCGCTGGTCTGAAGACTACCAAGCAGGCTCCTGCTCCAATTCAGCCACTTACTGTTTCTGGACTTCTCTTGACCTTGTTTAAAATCAGTCAAAGGAAACATGTTCTTCAAGTTTATCTGATTGATAAAGTACTCACTTCACTTTGCATTCACTGAGCTGATATTTTCTTTTGGCTGCAAATTTTCTCTCTTCACAGTGCCACTGAATTCACACTGGTTTGCCGACATCAGGAGCCTGATGTCAGTTCATTTCTGCATTCCCTTTTGTTCCATTCAGCTCTTCCATATGAAATTGTGTTCGCTGAAAAGCCATGTCCTTTTTCAGATCAAACTCATTCTGCATTTCAATTCCATCAGGGCTCATATCTCTTCAGGCACCTGTTCCTTATGTGATGCTGTTCACTCTAGTCCATCTCTCACATCTAGCACTGCGCTCTCAGTTCTCTGCCATCTTCTAACCATTTTCATATTGCACTATATAGACTCCTTTTACACCAACTCACTCTGACACTTGTCTGCAGCTTTCCAGTCACTCGGCTTCCTGCCATCTTCAGTTTGAGCACCCGTTCTCATCTGCGCTTACTTGCAAAATTTGCCTTCACGCTCTCTTGGGCTGCTGTAGTATCCAGTGGTTTTCTTCAGGACTCCTCAATATTTGGACTCATCTTCTTCATGGTAGCCAATTCTGACAGTTTTTAACTCATTCCTTTTCAAGAACTTTCTCCTCCTTCAAGGGAGAATCTCTCTCCTGCACTGCTTTCTGTCCTCTAATCAGCCCATTCTTCAGTTCTCTTTAGATTCTATTTCTTCATCACTTCTGCAAGTACCTGCTCACATCCAGCCTTTCACCTTCGCTGGTGTCCACTCGAAAATTTTCTTTTGGCTTCGGTTTCATCTCTGTTCATATTTCTGCTGATATCAAGCTTGTTCTTTCTTCTGTTGGAGCACTTGCATTCTTCTGCTGCCAACGCTTTTCCAGCCACCCTGTTGTCCCATTCTCATTTAACTGTTTTTCAGAGGTTCCTGCTATCTGGGTTGTTTATCTCCCTGGATTGCATTTCTGGTGATCCCTGCTTGTCACTCTTCAGAAACTTCCTTCTGCTTCGTGAGAGCTCTGTATCTTTGTGGTAGCCTCTAATTCATCCCTGCTTATCACTCTTCAAACACTTCCTTCAGCTTCGTGGGAGCTCTGTCTCTTTCCTACACATTGGTCTGTCATCTGCTCATCCCATTCTCCAGTTCTATTCACATTCCATTTCTTTAGAACTTTTACAAGATCGAAGTCACATCCAATTTCTAACGTTGTCTAGGACATGTTTGTCCCAGTTTCACTCTCTCAAAGCTACTATCCTGTTTGGGTAACATGTTCATCAACATCCATGGTGTGCTTGGCTGCCATGTTCTTCAACTTGCCAATGCTTCCCAGTTCATATTCCTTCCAGTCTCAGGCTGAGGTTCACTGCCTTCTGTCCGGGCTCACACTCTGATGGTGCAATCTCTTTCCCAGGTTCCTTTCTGTTTCGTTCTGTGCACGCTCAGGCCTGCAACCATTCTTTGCTCCTTTTTTTCTCTTTCTCAGCTCTCATTCCATCAGAACTTCAGTTTTCCTCAAACTTCATCTTGGAACACTCTCTGCCCCGTTCCACAATTTGCCTATCCCCAGCTCCTTCTTTATCCAGACCACTGGTGTACTTTGATTGCCAAACTATCCAGGTTCATGATGTACCTCCATGCACCAATTCTTAGCTTCCAGCAGGCTCACTCCAGGCAACGTTATGCTCAGTGCTCTCCCATTCTCTGAGCTTTCATTCATGCAGATATTGTGGTAACCGGGCTCACACATCCTCTCATCTCAACACCTCTGTGCAGGCTCCTGCTTCTATCTAGCCTCTTCCATTGGTTGAAGTTCTCTTAACACTGTTTCAATACGTCAAAGGTCCTGGTTTCTTCAGGCTTGCCTGATTGATAAAGTGCTCACTTCATTTTGCATTCACTGAGCTGCTATTTTCTTCTGGCTGTGATTTTTCTCCTTTCATGGTGCCACTGAACCCATACCGGCTCTGTCTACATCAGGTGCCTGCTGCCAGCTCTTTTCCAGGCTCACTTTTATTCCATTCAGCTCTCCCATCTGGAATTCTGTTCTCTTAAGAGCCATATCCTCTTTCAGATCAAACTCACTTTGCATCTCAATGGGCTCACATCACTTCTGGAACCTGTTCCTTATGCGATGCCGTTCTCTCCCGCAAACGCCTCACACCCAGAACGTGCACACTCAGGCCTCTACCATCTTCCAACCATTTTCATATTGCACTCTCGAGTCTCCTCTTAAACCAAGTCACTCCTCTGGTTCCTTTCTTCAGCTTTCCAGCCTTCCAGTCAGTCTGCTTCCTGATGTCTTAAGTGAAAACACCCATTCTCATGTGCTCTTGCTTAAGTCTGTATCCTTTAGCTTTGATAGCATCCAGGAGTTCTTTTCAGGACTCCTCAATACTTGGGCTCCTCTTCTCCATGGTGCCCAATTCTGGTGGTCTTTGATGCACTGTCGCTGTTTCAAAAACATTGTCCTGCTTCGCTCGCCTGCAGTGCTTTCTGTCCTCTAATCACCTCATTCTTCAGTTCTCTTTACATTCTATTTCTTCAGCACTTCTGCAACTACCTGCTAGCTTCCAGCCTCTCACCTTGTCTGGCATCTACTCAATTTTTTTCTTTCAGCTGTTCTTCCTTCTCTGTTCAGATTTCTGCTGATATCGAGCTTGTTCTGTCTCCTGTCAGGGCACTTGCATTCTTCTGCTTCTGACTCTTTTCCAGCCACCCTGTTATCCCACTCTCATGAATGCTCGGTTATTCCAATCTTTGCAGGTTCCTGTTCCCTTTTCAACCATACTCACTCTGCACTTTAATTCATCAGGGCTCCAAGTTCTTCTGAATCCTCTTCCTTACGGGATCTTGTTATCATCAGCTTCCCTGTCACACTGAACATCAATTCCCTCAGGTCTCAGAGATCATTCCAGCATCTTCAACAGGCTCTTGCAGAATTCCACTCATCCCAAACTTCCAATCTGCCTCCAGTATTCAGCTCTTAGACTTCCAGCCACTCTGATTCCCGCTATTTTCTGCTTCAGCTCCCATTCACACATGCTCTTGCTTGCATCTGTTCTGTAAGAGTTGACAGGATTTTCATCACTCAAAACCATTTTCTCTTCCACTAAATATCACTGTACGAGAATCACAAGATCCTTGACCTGAACCTACGCTCCTTGTTTCACCCATTTCCAAACATCCAAGCAACACATCATACCAACAAGACATTTATATAACGTTTCCTGACCAACATCCTGCAAAAACAATAAGAAGCTCCCATGAATGCCTAAATGTAAAACGAATACCAGTACATTTCAATCAGTTTGCAGGAATCTCAGATAGTCCTCAGAGATTGGCTTCTGCTTTCCCAGTTTATTGTCCAGATGTGTCCGAGTCCTCAGATTCCATCTTATACTATTGACTAAGCCCCATTTCAAAAGCACTACTTTGGTAAACTGTACACTTTTTAGACTAGTTCTAAGATGCTCCAGAAACCCAAGAAAGCCTCTTCCCTCATTTCAGCGCTTAATTCACTCCACATAGATTTACTATGGTGTTCATGTTTATTTAGGGTAGAAAAGACCACTTCATCAATCACAGTCAGTTCCTCCACCATTAAAAGCCACTGTGCCTCCTTGACCTCAACCTATTCTTCCTTGTCCAATTCACTTCCTGATATTCAAGGTAATGTCCAGATCAAGTCTATAACACCCAGCTTCAGAATCTGCATCAGTGCATTTGCCTCAGGCTGCATGTCAGATATTATCAAGGCTGGAGGTTTCCCACTTCCAGCTTGAAAACTATCAGCATAACCCCATCTGCAATTGTACATCAGCTGTTAACAATCAAACTTTGCTTATCAGTAGTCTCTTATCAAGAATAAAAGAGCCATAAACTTTTCCCATATTTCTTTCTGTACTGGATTTGGAGGTCTGAGATTCTCCAAACACAACATACTGCACCAAATTCTGCACATCAGCCTCAATTATTTTCCATTCACAAATCATAAAATAACCCTTTCTGCTGGAATTGGATGGTCTCAAAGCCACCTTGTAGGCTGCACTAATCCAGGCTCTTGCCATGTTTG